>NC_137836.1:13505000-23505000 GCF_948465745.1 Chenopodium album | reverse complement strand
TGTTTCGATGTTTTATCTTTTTGGTTGATTTTCTCTATAAAAAGCGTTCTAAAAACTCCGTTTTCAGGTACCAACTCTCATCAAGATTCTCTTGATTTCTCTCTCTCTTTTCTAAACTAGCCTTTTCACAAATATAAAAATTCCGCATTCATTAGATTTAATCACACCTAGCCATGTTCAAAGTTGCCTTCGCCCTAGACGTGAAAGGTTTTAATTTCTGAGGGTTTGGTCTCAAATCTTTCTTTCAATTATTTAATTTAATTGTTTGTTTTAATTATTATTTTCCTTGAAGTTACTAACGTGTGTATTTTGTTATTAGAAAGAGGTACGAGGCATCTAAGTAAGTAATTTAGTGATTTTTATTGATGTTATTATGTAGAAATCATGCTTAGATTGTTATATTGATTCCTAGTATCATGTCTAGGGTAACTTTAATATAAAGTATGATTAGTATGATGCCTTTTATGTTCTTTCTAATATTTATGATTGTTAGTATCATGTTAGGGCTAAATATATGATTTTTATTGTTTAGTGACATGTTAGGGTTTGTTATTAATCTTGTTAGTATCATGCCTAGGATCTTGCTATTATTATTATGCTTTAACATGAACATTATGATTATTATTATTATTATGATTATTATTTATTATTTTGTTGCTTGATATATATTGTTATTGCTTGATCACACCTTTTATGCATGTTTAAAGGGAATTGGTACTTGTAATCACGCTTAATAAGATAATTAATAATCTTGTTCATGGTTAATTTGATTATAATTCAAGTGATCACCAATAATAGATTTATTTGTGCATTAATATTCAACCAACATAGATAAACAGGTTTAGGGTTAATTCTATTGATTGCATGTTAGTCAGAAAGCGCACATGAATACGATCAGAATAAAGTAGAGGTCTATTATTAGGGCAGGTTCAATATCTTTTAGGTTGGATTTGTACCTTCATCCCCGAACCCTATTTGGTTCAAGACCTTATGGAGTTGACGATCTCTTGGATCGTTAAGGGGTGTAACCTTCACCTTGTGAACGGTTTACAAGTTCCTAAAACTTGTTGGCGACTCTTTTGCTCTATCTTGTTTCCCTTTGGACGCCCCCGTACTTTAGTGTATGATCACAGTGGGGTTCAAGCTAGGGGGTTAATGTGCTTGAAATATTCCCTACAAAATGTGAGCAAACTTTCGTATGTCTGATTTTGTTTATGTTTTTCTGCTTGTCATCATTGTCATATTTTTCTAATTAAAAGTGAAGTTCTTTCAATAAGTACCGTAGTTTGAAAATGAATGTTTATCAAACCTAGGTTTGGTGAAGTGTTAGAATAATTTTAAAAGCATTCGAATCACTTTCTAAAATATGGTCTCATTTTAAAATGAAAGTTAAGGTGAGACTTATATTTTTAATTTGAAGCCCCCAAGTGTAGACTTAGGTGGCTTTTGGAATTCATGTATACATATGCTAGGGGATGTTTCTCATGTTTATTTAAAGCCCCAAGATTTGTATTTTCAATTTGCGGAATATTGCATATGTTTATCATAAATTGTTTCATCAAGTTACATAATTAATTATCTTGGTCAAATAATAGGAAGTGGTATTCTTCCCTTTGTCATTTAAAGTTATTAAGATGGTTCGTAATAAGCTTTGCATGACATTGATTTCGCAACATAAATAGCGTGTTCAAATCTGTAAATAGAGAAAATTGGGGATGTCCTGACTTTTTTAAGCCCCCAATTTGAGGCAAAGAGCGGAAAAATTATAATATTTCCTAGTATTTTAGTTGCCAAGGGATGGATCATCCCGACTTACCCCATAAAAAAGAAATGAACAAAAAAGACGGATTTGTATAAAAAAAGGAAGGGGAATCCAACTTTCCCATAGAAGAATAAAGAAAGAAAATTAGACATGTTTTCGAAAAGCAATGATTATTGACTTAATATTTGAATCATCGTGATGACTTGGCAGTGAGGTATACTTGTGATAGCGATAACGATAATTTTTTTCATGTAGCGATCATGTTCAATCAATATTCCTCGCTTAGAGAAGATTGAGATACCCCACGTAGGCGGACATTTTAGTTGCTCATGACAAGTGAAAAGACCAATTCTGTTGTAAAAGACATCTAAAGTTAACATCGAGGTTGTCGATATATCAAATCAATTTATTGTATTAACACTTTTTCTGTAGGTAATGTATATAGAACCTGAATTACCTTGGTAATAAATAGCCCTATTATTAAAAGAAAATAAGATGATTTTTTTTTTTAAAGTGATAGTCATCTCATTTTTCTTTGGCAAAGGATATGGAAAACATCGAATTTAGTTTGATTCGATTGCTTTACTAACATGATGTAATCAAGCCAATGGCTATCAAATCATCCAAATCATTTGAAATTTTTTTATATGTTCTTGTAATCATAACTCAACACTTCATGCATTTTATATATGGGCATGACTACTTAATAGTAGGTCCATATGTGCAAAGGCCTAAGATTGGCCCTATTTTCATGGAATGATAATTTTGGTATATGGTTATGGTCTACCTCAAGGAGGGCCTTTCCAAGGTCGTAACGTGGCTAGGCTTGGGGTTATGAACAATGGACATGCTCAAGTATACTCCTAAAATCCTTTACTTTTGGTGCTTATCAAATTAGAACCTTTCTACTTTGCGTGACGACTCCTACATTAAGTGCCTTTTCCTTGTCATCTCTCCTTTATTTCTTTATTTTGTTTTGAAAAGTTTTGTTTTGGGTTTAGAATGATTTTTTTCTTTTTTCTTTCGCATTTGATCTTTCCTTTTGGTTTAGACTAACTTTGTGTCCCCCTCTTATGTTTCGTTCCCCCAATTTCCTATTTGTATCTTTGCACCATTCCCATCCCAAGGTATGGAATAATGTAGGTTGAATAACTAAGGCTCAATTGACGAGGCTCAAAAGGGCTGCCAAAAAGATGAATTTTCTCTAAGGTTAAGAACATGGAATTATATTTATGGAGTTTCAAGTTGCCTCTTGTGTTGGTGAAATCATCATATCCTTTGTTTGTGGGCCTAAGATGGGCCTCTTTTCATTCAATACATCTTGTAAGCCAAAGCTCATCAATATTCTTAAAGTGTTGAGTATGTATGCCTTTTGATATTGCCTGTTTATATGTATACGTTTTATTTAATTCAAGTCAATAACAATAAAGAGATTGAAAAGAGAACAAGATAGACGTACTTGAAAATATATTTTTTATTCATTAATTAATGAGAGTACAAAATAAGTAGCTTCGACAGCATGAATCTCTTAGTCTATCATAAAAAAACAAAGGAAAGAAACAAAACAAGACCTAAGGTGCTACATCTTGAATTGTTGACAACTTCTTGAGATTGCCTCTTCGAGCTTTGTCCGTTTCTGACATAGGTGAAATCCTCTCTAAAAATCAAGTCCATATATATGATTCATGGTTTCATTTATCAAGTCCCTTTCAATTAATATTCCCACAGTATAGACTTTTTAAAATGTGTCTAAACCAAGGTATTGTAAATGACACTTGTATGCATGGTGGAGACATATTGTCTATGAACTTTGGGACAAGTTCATGATCCGGAGATCTTTGTGGAATAAGAGCAACCTTTGATTGCCACCTGGAAAAGAAGTCAATGAAGCCTTCTTCTTCCCCTTGCTTAAGCAATTCGAGATCGCGCAAGGTAGTTGTGAGTTCGATGTTATCTCCATATTGGGTTAAAAACGATTTTACAACGTCACTCCAAGTGGAAGTTTGTTTTGCATCGAGGTTATAAAACCATGATCTAGCAGTTGGGTCCAATGAAAGAGGAAAAGTACATGCATATAGGCTTGGCTCAACCCCTTTCAATGCCATAATTCCAATAAAGCTCATTAAGTGAGTTCTAGGGTTGTCTGTAACCTTAAAGGTTGGCAAATCCGTGGTGAAGAACTTTTCTGGGAGAGTCTTGCCACTAGGTTGTGGTGCAAGCTCATAATTGAAGTACTTATTCCCTGAGTTAGCTCGAAGGACAAGTTTCTCCAAGGCCTCTACTCTTTCGGCTCTTGCTTTTTCTTGCAGAATGTTTTCTTTTTCTTTTTCTGCTTTTATTTTAGCCTTTTCTTCTTTTTTATGAGCCTTCATTTGGGCTTCTTCTTCTCGTAGGGCCTTTAGCTTTTGGAGTTCCTCTCTAAGTTTCTTCAATGCTGCTTTGTCACCCATGATTGGACTAGTATGCGATTGTGGAAGATGATCTAGTAATGTGTATCACGAGAAATTGAGCGCGTTCACTTAAACCTTTTCTGCCAAGCATTCAAACAAAGAACCAAAGTCAAAATGATAGTTTTATTTCTTTTTTTAAAAAAAAATCCTTGTAATACGAATTCACTTTAAGCAAGTTTGTTGATGAAGAATGTCAAAAAAAAATTCACGAACAATCATTAATGGAATGTCATGATTTGTGTTGACTACAACAAGGTAATCATCTAAGGATTTACTTTAAATGAATTGTTTTCGAAAAAGGTAGAAGAGAAAGTCAAGAAAGTTGGATTGAAAATGCTCATCAAATTTTAGGAATATTAATCAACCCGAACATACTCCTTAAAATGATCAAATATACTATTGTATTTGTTGATCATTTAGATTACAATAGAGATCAATATCATTTTTTTTTTTTAATTATGATTCTCATATTGTTTATCTTTAAAGGATAATATATTAATATTTGTTTAAAAAGAATGATGGCCTTCGAATGTAAAATCCAAGAAATAATTAAATCATTTTCTCAGTTTTATCATTCATTATATATATTTTTTGTATCATACTTTTTTTTTTTTTTTTTTTTTTTTTAAGAACGACATTTCTTTTTTTTTTTTCGTTCTATTTCTCTCTTTTTTTTTTTTTGTGAGGCAATCATCCTAAGTAAAGTTCTCGGGATTTTCTTTTTAAACCATAGAAGAGGTAAATAAATTATACTCTTAAATCAAGGTTGACCAATTACAACTAAAAAAATGATAAACACGAAAATAGGCACGTTTAAGAATAAACATATTGATGACGTCCTATTAAGAGATGCGAACTTCTAATGACGAACCTCACAAGAAGTAATGTCATTAGCTTGATTATAAAGTACGTACACGAATCATCATAATCAAAAATAGTATCGCGCGCAATTTTCCGTCTTGCGCTAAGGTGGAAAGTGCATCTTCAAGAGTAACATCTTTCACATGCAAGGTTTTTTTATTTTTTTTTTTTATTTTTTTTTTTGCGAAAACGCAAAAAGAACGATAAAAATTTTTTTTGATTTTTTTTGATAAAAAAAACATGTTTTTCGAAAAAAGACGATCATAGTAAAAGTTAGACAACGTTGTTAGCCAAAGAGATATTTTTAACACCTACCTAATGATTAACCTTGAAGCGGTAGTATCGTTTTCTCCGTATGATATTGCTCCTAACGAGTCAAAGTCAACGTTGAACAGTGGGCGCGCAAGACATAGTGTTGCGCGGAGGTGCCGCGCGCAACTTTTGAACTTGCGCTATGAGGGCGCGTGCAACTTTGACAGTTGCTCGTGCCACCTGGTAGGTTCGATAATTTTTATTTTTTATTTCTTTTTGATTTTTTTTTTGCGAAAACGCAAAAAGAACGATAACAATTTTATTTATTATTTTTTTTTTGTCGAACCATAATTTTTGCGAATTTTTTTTTTATTATATCTCTAGGTAACAATGTTGGAATTAGTTAGATTAGACACGAAGCACATATTCATGTAGTCACATAAGCACATAAAAGGAACCGTCAAAGCATACAATGTCATTCTAAGGTCAAGGCTTGGGTGTCCAAAGGTACCATATCTTAAGGGACGATGCACGAACCAATCACTCAACGTGTTGACCCACGACATAGCCTTCCCAATATTTTGTTGGCGATATGGGTGGGATGATTGTTATTGATTTTGGGATAGAAGCCTAGTGTTGGCAACCCCTAGTAAATCAGCCAATCCCCAATGGTTAAACTGTGCTATGATTATGCATGATGCAATATTGATTGTTTGATTTTTCCTTTTGTGAAAAAGGTAGATATTATGCGTTCGAGTCTCGCTCTCTAACTAGAGATTATCCAAGTTAGTTCTCGTTACAATCCATAGGCAACCTAGTGTTGGAAACCTTGAACCATAATTACGAACTAATCTTGTAACCTCTAAGTCCCCAGCGGGATCGCCACTGTAAGGAGGGTGATCCCATCGTAAGGGGGTCTTTCCTTAGATGCCCATTGGCCCTTTAGAAGCCTAGGACTTTACAATTGTTAGGGTGTAGTAGGATTTGAATTCCTGACTGTTTGGGAGACCTAATTAGAAATGATACTCTCATCACGCTTTTTTTGTAAGAAACAAGTAGGAGTCGCCAATGAGTTTTAGGAAAACTCATAAACCTCGTTCATGCCTTTCTTCCATGTGGAGGTCATGGAATAATTAGCATGAATCATAAGTTTACCCATGCCCAAATTGGTTTACATAAACCAGAAATGAGTTCGGGAGCGAGGGCACTAAGATAACCTTCTCTTTAGAGAGGAATCGCTATCTTAGTCCTAGTACGGCCTCTACTAGCTCTTCCTTTTTCACAATTTCATTACCAAACAATATATGCAACGCGGTACCTAAAACTAAGTTAGTTGATTTTATTTACAAGCATTAATCACGTAGGAATTACATTGCAAAAGTTGTTATTCTTTGTTTAATCAATATTCGTGAAAAGAACAAAAAATAAACAATATTTGCCTTGTCTTAAGTGATAAAACAACAATTAATTATTCAAATTCTAGTCTTGATTAACGAAAGAGTACTATGTGAATTGATTAATTGAAAGTTTGTTTAAAGTGATCAAACAACACTAATTAATCAACACTAATTATTTAAACAATTAAAGAAAAGTGATTTATCTAAGTGCTCAGGAAACTAACCGTTCTTCTTTTATGTTACATCTCCGTTTAATGTGTTTATGAACTTTCTTTCTTCTTCGTACCTTCAAGAGCTTCAATGGATGGAATAGGGTTGAAGAGTAGTTGGAAAGAAAGAGGAAAAAGTAGTATGATAGTAAGAGAAGTAGAGAGATTAGGGTTTTGAGAATAATAGGGTTTTAATTCTGATTTTTTCGGTCCCCGTAATGCTGAACGAAGACCCCTATTTATAGGCGTAGGGATCTAGGTTTAGGGTTTTAGAGTCGCGCCGTCAGGTGGCGTGCACAACTCTCTGAGTCGCGCTAGGTGCCGTGCGCATCTCAATGAGTCGCGAGCGCAAGGCGCACGCAACTGATTGAGTTGCGCTGGTTTGCGGTTTGCCTTATACGAAAACGCGTTTCTAAAACTTCCATAACTTTTTATTGCGGAGTCGGATTAAGGCGTGTGAGATATAATTGGAAAGCTATGAATTTCTACTTTCCAATGCCATTTGAATTAGGTTAAAATATGTTATGGATCAAAAGTTATGGCCGTTGGAGTTCAAGGGTGTCGGTTTTAGGGTCCGGTTTAGTATTTTGATCATAACTTCTTCGTTTTGGCTCGGAATTGGGCTTATAATATACCGTTGGAAAGATATTTGAAAGGGATATCCATCTGTATAGGTTTTGCATGGGAATTTGATAGTTGTTTTATTTGTTAGGCTCGGTTTTTCAACAATGTAGGTTGCATTGGATCCAATCATTGCATTTGACGCATTTTGGTCCGTTATTAATCAAGTTTAAACATGTATGAACACGTTTTAGGCCTAATTAGTAATCGAACAAGGCTCTAAGATAACTTGGTCTCAAATATGAGTTTCAACTTATTTCATAATTCTTTTCATAGTCCATAAACATTTCAACTTTGATCTAACATGATGAACGGATTTTTGTAACATCATCGCACTTCCTTTCGGGACAGAGGCCAAAAGTAGGTGTCTACAGTTGCATATTTGGCTTAAAAGGGATAAAGAAAACAATGAAACTCAGCAACATCATTGCTCGCCTTCACAGTTAGACCAGTTTAGCATATGTTAGCTTTGTCATATGGTGATAAATGGAGAGACACTTTTTAGGTGTATACACAAGGGTTGCTAAGATGGATATAAACCTAATGCATAAAAACAAAGTATCAAAAAAAAAAAAAAAAAATTATCAAGCCCGACTCTTAGGCGGCGCGACCAGAGCATCGCATAGGGCCCATAATCATTTTAGGGCCTGGATATTGTAATTCATAATGTAATTTGTTGTGAAGACTTAATTTAAAAAAGTAAGAGTTGTAGAGTAGTGGTGGCATTAGATACTTTCTATGTATCTAACTTAAGTTTGAATCTCGTGAGTTCTAATTCAAAACCTATGATATACGGAGTATATACATTTATAAATGTTAATTATCCTTCCAATTTATTTAAGAAGGTTTATAGGACGACCCTATAAGATATAGAAGATGGGATAGAAAATTTTAGAAAATGTCCAATAAGTGATGCAACTCGATATACCTCTATCTATAGTAATGTAACTCAATATAGATTAACAAGTGATTTTTCTTTTGACACATTTAATAAGTGAATTTAAATCGTTTTTATTTGTAGAAAAATATAATCTCAAGCATTTATTGATTTGAACTAGTAACTATTGTTACTAGTTCGAGGTTTCCTCATTTGCCACTAAAAACAAATTTTCTTAAAATGAATAATGCTTTGAACTATAAACTATCAATCAAAGATCATATTATTACAATTGCACGCTAAATAATTAAGTAACAATTAGACTCAAAACAACTTCAGTGTCACATTAAATTGGCTTTTCATGTCACATAAACTTTTCAACTAATTATAGTTTTAGCTACTTTGAGCTTCAACGACAAGATATTAGCTTACTATACGCATAGTTGCACTTGCAGGCGAGGCGAGGCGGATGTTGACCTTCCCATCTCCATCCCCGCGGCGGGTCCAAAATTCATCTACATCCCCGTCCCGATGGGTACAATTCAAAAACCATCCCCGCCCCATCCCCCACTTGGATATCCATTCCCATCTCCCAATACACAATTCAATATAATTAATATAGATTACAAGAAAAAAAATTGTTAATATTATACTCTTTTAGTTATAATATTAGTATATTACAAGTATTATATCTAATATTTTTTTTATAAAATAGTATAAAAAAATATTATTTTATTTTTAAAAATATATAAATGTGGGTGTGAGGTGATGATGAGGTGAGTACGAAATGGGGCTGATGGGGGCGGATACAATGTAAAATCCACCCCGCCCAATCTCTCATGCCGGGTATGATTTTTATCCTCATCCCCGCCAAACCAAGACCCATCTCGAGGCGGGTCTCTGGTTTCCTCCTTGACCCGCCTAGGGATGTTAGTGGGGCAGGTCAAGTAGGAGACCCGCCCCATCCCCGCCCTAGTTGGGTGGGGATGGGTCTTGGTTTGGTGGGTGGTGGGGCGGAGATGAGGATAAAAATCATACCCACTATGGGTGATGGGCGGGGGTGGATTTTACATTGTACCCGCCCCGCCCCACTTTGTACTCACCTCACCCCCACCTCACACCCACATTTATATATTTTTAAAAACAAATATATACTATGTTATAAAAAAAAATATGTAAATTAAAATATTAGATATAATAATTGTAATAATATTATAACTAAAAGAGTGTGTAATACTTCTTAAAAAAAGAAAAAAAAAAAAGGGTGATATTAACAATAATTTTTTTTTCTTTTCATGTAATCTATATTAATTATGTTGAATTGTGTATTGGAAGGTGGGTATTAGACGGGTCTTAGGTGGGGATAAAGTGGGGATGAATATCCACGATATCCAAGTGGGGGGTGGGGCAGGTTTTGAAATTATACTCGTCGAGGCGGGGATGGGGATGGATTTTGGACGTGCCAAGGGATGGGGATGAAAATTTTTGGTAGGGATAGGGATAGGAAGGCCTAAATCCGCAACGCCCTGCCATGCCCCATTGACATCCCTAATCCCGTCCCACTGACATCCCTACCTATGAAGGTATTAACTCATCCTCTTTCATTAATACTACCTATTCTATTTACATTTGATTAATGACGTACTGTTGGAGACTTGGAGTGTTGGCCACCTTTCTTTCATTTCGTTTCTTAGCTGGACTAACAATAACAAACAACCCCTTCTAAAACAATTCAACCCCAAACACAAATAATCCCATCAAACAAAAAAAAACATCAAAATCAAATGAGCAACAACAACACCAGCAACAACAGCAGTGATGATTTCCCGGCGAGGTGGCATCACCGGACGACAACCGGAATCCTCCGAAGCGCCGCCGTAACATTCTTCTCTCTCTTCCCAACATTCTTGTTCCTCTCTCTCCTCCTCTTCTCCTTCCGAATCCTCCTCGAAAACGGTACCGTTTTCGTCACTTCTGTCATCGACCGTGACCCTTCAATCAAATCCCTTCTCTCTCGCATCGACCTCGCCGCCAACAACAACCCCACTTCCGATTCTCTCTCGTCCCCTCTTCGCCACCGTCGTCACCGCCCTTTTCTCCATCTTACTCGCGTCGGAACCCTAGATGATGACTTCTTTTCTGGGGATGATGATCATGATCATCGATCGCTTTTCTTCAATTCCCGGAATTTGAATGTTAATTCGAGCTCTTACACTCTGAATGATTTCAATCACAGATTTAGGTTTTCCAGGATTGAATTTGATGAAACCAAGCTTAAGGGCAAGAATGGTGGGAATTCGAGTGATGGGGTTGTGGGGTTGGAGAAAGAAAATGTGGAGGAGAGAGAAAATGTGGTTGATTTGAGGTTTTTTGTGGCGGGTTTGGAATTGGGTCGTCGTGATGCAGCTGCGTTGTTCTTTCTTGTAAGTGTACTTTCTGCTGCTTATGGTTGGGTAATTCTGGGGTTTGTGATTACATATTCTTGGGCTCTAGGGATTGTGTTTATTTCTGTTGTGAATGATTTGTTGGGAAAGTATACCTCAATTTTTGGTACTGTTTGGACTGGGTCGAATTTGGGGGTGAAGAAGCTTTCTGGGTTTATACTTATGAGGTGGGCAGTTAGAGATGCATTGACACAGATTCTGGGGTTGTGGTTTTTCGGCGAAATTCATGATCAGTACTCGTTTTTTAAGCTGTTTTTGAGGTTGAAATTGATGCCATTTTCAGTTAGTTCGCCCTGGGTACCGGGGTATAACGAAGAGATTTCCGGGTTTTTGTTTGCTTGGTTCTTAATGGACACGATTGTGTCGTTCGTGTTTGCTGTGGATTCGTGGGTTACAATTGCTAACACGAGGCGAGGGGGTGGTCGGGAGATTGTGAAAGAAGGGTGTTATTTGCTTGCAACAATGATTCATCAGTCTATTCAACTGAAGTGCTTGGAGTTGATTATGTGTGGGGCTTTTATGCGGTGGGTTTTAGCGCGAGTGTTTGGGAGATTGTTTGCTGTGCTTTTTCAGGCATTGGTTGAGGTTTATTTCATGGTGGCATGGTTGATATTTTACTTTGCAGCGAGGTCGAAAGATGCTCATTTAAGTGGGAGAAGGTTTGGGAGGAGAGAGTTGGAGGGGTTGATTCAGGGCCTTAGGTGATTGAAGTGGTGATCAGGTGACTAAAGTTACCTGCTGGCTTCAGTCTTTGTTAGGGTCTTTGGTGCTGATGTTCAGGCTCATTTGTCAAGTGTGATCCTGTTGTGCAGATGTAGTACGAATAGCATCATTGGTAAATTCGGTGCCCTTAAATGTGTTGTATGTACTGCAATACCACGAGGCAAGAATACTGCTTGTGTACATTTGAGAGACACATGATCCATGTATATATTTCTTGCCTTAAATTTTTAGCCCTATTTTTGAATTTATATAGCTGTGATGCCATATATAGCAGGGTCCTAACCCTCTCCTTTATGTTAGCAACTTGTTTTCCAATTCCCATTGTATTCGTTCATAGTGAAAGTTTGGTGAACAAATTAGATTAGTCTTTGCAGCTCCTCAATATGAGAGGGAGTGTGTATAAACCTTGAATATATTCAGACATGAATCAAACTTGCTTGCTTGACAATATGGTCTTACTATAGCATTCATGTATCCATTCTGTTTCTTAATCTGTTATTTTCAGTTGTCATCCATGGTGTTCTAATTTACAAGCTACCAAGATAGTTTTGACTTTTGAGTTCATATGCTGGTTTTCATACGGTGTCTATCTATTGTTCATGAACATTTGTGATGCATTGCAGCATTGACATTTTTCTGTTTACTTTGTACTTGCTAGAATATGCTTGAAAAAATTGAATGGGCATTATTTAGTTTTTTACCCGGTGATAGGTGATTATGATTCATGTTGTTGAACATCCAAGACATTCTTGTATGTTTCTGAATGAGTTGAGCTTACTTCTGCGATTTTATAATTGTCACTGCTGGTGTATGGGCTAAACTAAATCAGCTATGATTTTGGAAGTTCTTATTGGTGTATGATTTATGTCAATTTCAGCAGGAAAGCACTTTTACATGAGTTTAATTAGCTTTTTGATGAAGCAATGTGATTGGCACTTGGCTGGTATTGTGGTAAATTATTATTTTATCTTGTGCAGGATTTTATGCTTTGATTTAGATGTGTATGTGTGTGTGTGTGTGCTTTATTTTTAGTATCTCGTGTGTGTGGTTAAGAAGGTTGAGTTTGATTGGGTATGTCCTGGCCTTGTGAAGGTGCTGAGTAGAGGAAGGATCATTTAATTAGGCAGGACTTCATTTTTATCATAAGAGAGGTCTCATCATATACAACAACATATTTTAAGCCCTAATCTCATAAAAATTAACATTTACATGTACTAAGATGTCATCTCAATACCCTTCATTCCCTTGGGGTCATTTTTTGGCAAAGTAGAACCTTAAACTGGTTTGGGAGGGAGCTTTATTTGGCGTGGATTGATCTGGAGTAGAGAAATGGGTGGGATTGTAGGAACACACTAGCAGGGTTGTCAAGCTTCCTACCCAAAACCTAAGGAAATTCAATCAAAAGTGGTGTTGTTTTCTCCCCTCACTCAGGTATAGGGTAGTTAAGAATTGTTTGTAATTATCTTGGAGAAAATTTGTGTGGGAACAATTGTTCAATTGTTTTTCCATCATCTTTTCTGCTGCTCTGTGATTTTTAATACATCATTTCTTATTTTTACATTTTGGGGTTGCAGAAATGAGTATCTTTGGATGTTCTATATTAGAAGGGCTTCCCATGGTAGAATGGTTGGGACTAGGAAGTGAGATGGTTTAGCAATTTTTCTACTTTTTCTTGATTTGTGCCTTTATTATGATTATCCAGATTAATATTTGGTTGATTGACTGAAAACAACTGTTCTAAGGTGTTGGCGTGTTGCCCCAATTCTACTTAAGTTGAAACTTTTTCTTGGTTGATAGGTAGTAAAAGGAGCTGTGTATTATTATGTGTATCATGTATCTTGCTAGGGGGAGATGAGTACCTGTCTGTTGTATTGTAGGCTGTTTATATGAAAATAATTCACCACTAATTAAGGCAAAATTGGTATAAACCACCTTTTTTGACCAACTGTTTTGAAAAAACCACCTTTTATTTATTTAATTTTTTTTTTTACTAAACCACCTTTTAAGTACCTAAGTTTTTTATTGCACCACTCCCATTTCAAATTTTTACGAAAAATTTAACCGAGACGTCAAAGGGGCCTACAACTTGTGCTTTTCCCTCCTAAATCATTTGTTTTTCTCTCAAAAACATTCGATCCTTCCCTCTATATAAATGCATGACTAAATTGAGTAAAGCTCTAAAAAAACAAACCTAATTTTGCTGCAAAAATTAAATTGTAGTCTTTGTTCATTCTCAAACCCTAAATTGAGGTAATTGAAGTGGATGGTTGAGATGGAAGGGAAGGTTTTGATGTGGTTGATGATTTGGAAGTGGATGGTTGAGATGCAATTTGTTAGATTTGAAATAGGGGTGGTGCAATAAAAAACTTAGGTACTTAAAAGGTGGTTTAGTAAAAAAAATAAGTTTATTTATATGAACAGTTGTGTGCGCGCCTACTGTGTTGTAGTTGTAGCACTCGTGGGTCTTTTATGCGGGCTTTCACTGACATAATCTTACAGGTTCATTGGCTGCTAAAAGAAAGAGGATCCCCAGATTAGGTTTCTAGTCAAGAAAATTTATGGCAAATGACAATGCTTTAGCTTTGCTTTGGTTCATGATCATGGGCTATCTACACAAGTCTCTGTTAGGTGTTAAGTGTGATTGGAGATAATTTATCTCAATAAGGGAATGTTTGCTGTGTTTCCCTGCTAGCTCAATATATTTGGAAACAGAAGTATGGCAATGTTCTTGTGTACATCCACCCTAAGGTGTTAGAGTGATTTGGGGAATGCTCTTGAATTGGTGTCAGAAGATAAGATAGGGTTAGTTTTGGGTTCTTTGATCTTGTTTAAGTGAGGAAGTTTTGGGAAGGAAGGAGATAAGCTTATTCTGTTGAAAATTGCAGTCTTTGCTATCATATGTAATACATTTGTCTATGAGCTAAATAATGGAAATTTTTTTTGGAAGCTAAAAAATGGAAATTTTAAAGATGGATACTCTCCCAAGCATTTGGCTTAGGGTATTTAATTTCTCTCTCTCTCTCTCTCTCTCTCTCTCTCTCTTTTTTTGGGGGGGGGGGGGGGGGGGGGGGGGGGGGGAGAGAAGGGTATTAATTGTTACATTTGTTCCACAGAATAGCTCAGAGATACCACTATGTAGCTTCTTGAGATTCACCTACTGGGTGCATCATCTGGCTGGAGTTGCAACTCACTGATTTATTTGTCTTGCTTGATTTTTAGTATAATACCATCCAGTATATTGAGGGTTAACTTTACATGCTTTCAAACGCCATTTGTTCTGAGTGGTTTGTTACACACCTTGCAGTTACATACTAGCATTAACATTTTGTCTGTTTTGCTACCTGACTGATGAACTTGCCATCCTTATGTAGCAAGCTGCATTCTGTCATCTGTCATTGTGCTCCTTCAGTAATGAATCTATTGCTTGCGTATTATTTCATGATATCTCACCTCTATTGTCTTTGTATCAAATTATTAATTACTGTTTTTTTCTTGTTTAGTACTTCTGCTACATAAGTATCTATTAATTTGTTAATCCTTGTTACTTATGTTTGCCAATTGTAGTAAGAGAGTATTTAAGTGTCAAATTATGGATGGGCAAAGTGGCAAACTACGTAAAGATCTTTGAAGACGCCAACTTTTGCACATTCTGTGCCAAGAGGGTCGCAAAGCAGTTCAGTTTGCTCATCACATCCATATTTTGTCATGAGTATTCTCTTCAGTCTCTAGGTTTGGTCTACTGCTCTTTTGATAAAAGATATTTTGTCCGGAAATTACTGCAGATTTGAGTGAGCTTCAAGTAAGTACACTTTGTGCATCATCTTGGTTTTTGGTTGCTGATGTCTGATGAATGGTGGAGAAAGACAACACTCTTATGAGACCAAAAAAAACAAATCTCATACTGTCATAATGCTGCCTAAATATGCAGCTGTGTTGTTGTCCATGGAGTTGATCGACTGCTTTATTGTTTCCTTTCTTCTCTCTCTCTTCCTTGTTCTCCAATTCATTTAAACACTGTCCTTTTTTCTTTTCAATTTTTTCTTTTTCCTTTTTGATGACTGGCAGATCAATTTTTGCAGAGAAGTAGATACTTGCCTGATGGAAATACTTTCTAGATGATGAATGTTATTTGATGTATTTGTATACTCAATGCGAGGGGGATGATTTAAGTGCTTTGCCTCTTTAGATTTTAGTGGCATTTACACTTGCTTTCAATGTAAAATTTTGGTAACCATCCAGTAATTTATAGTGTGTGGCTTATCGGCTTGATTGAGTATGCACTTGATTGTACTTGCTGACAGTTTAAATCAGGTACCCGCAAACATCTGGAGCCTGTGGATGTTGAGAAATACATGATGAATTTTGTACTCGTAGCTGACAGTTGTTAACTGTAGTTACAGTTAAAGTATAATCCGGAGTCTGAATTTTGTACTCGTACTTGTGTTTCTGTACTACGGCTGGTTAATTGGCAGGCAATAATTATGTGTGGATGAGTCTAGGTGCCTGTAACCGTTAGCTCGGCTTCATTACAAAAACTTGAAGGAAAAGTGTATACTACGTATATGCTTGACCAACAATGTTACAAGCTAAAATTGTTTGACAAAACTACATTAAGCTAAACTTGCTAATTTTTTTTTTTTTTTTTTTTTTGAAAGCACTTTTGGCTAGTATTTAGTTACAACTGTTTTTCAGTTTTCTAGGAAGTTATGTTAATTTGTTGTAAGAAAGTTTCATCGAGTTAGCTCGACTCTAAATAACTCATTCCGTATCAGCTTATGAAAGTAATATAATCTCTCTTCTTATCTCTCTCTCTTTGTCTACCCTTTTCTATATTTCTGCATTCTGTTTCAGTCAATTCAGTACACATATCAGTACTTCAGTAGGAACTTGCCATGAGTTCAGCAACACCGACGACAAGTAGACTTTGATTTCAATACGTACGATGATTGGATCGATATTCTACTTTTTACTTATGCGGTTAAGCTTTTAGATTTGTATATAAAACTGATGTTTAGCGATGAAAAGAAGTTGAAGGGTGATAAATATATTTGAAAATCATATTTATATAATTCGTATATATTATGCTAAAGTTGCCAAACTGCATTACCAAAGACTGCTCGGTAAATACTTGTAAGAAATGCCGTAGATTAAAATTTAATTGTAACAAAGTTCTATAATTTTCCATGATCAAATCCGTCAAATTCATATTCCGAAAAACAAAGTTTTAGGATCGTGTTACATTTTCATACTTCACAATTTATCAGATAACTGCAACAGAGAATTGACAAACTTGTCAACTGAAGGGATACATATTGCAGCAAATATCAGTATATGAAGATTCGAAGCTGAAATCTTGTCTAAGAAATTTTATAAAGCGACTTAAGAATAATACTGAATGTCTGAAACAATTTCAAACATTTACAAAAAAATAGTAACACTTCTGGTAGTAGAACCTCAGAAGGAAAAAATCACACAGTATAGCAGGATACATCAGACAGCATGGCCGATCATAGGATAGCCGTATTGCAGAGGATAATTATCAGCAAATCGTTGCCCTAAGTCAGCGTTGTAGATTGAACGATTCATCATCAGATTGCATTGCAGAGGAAAATTATCAGCAAATTGTTGCCCTAAATCACCATTGTAGATAGAATGAACCATCGTCAAATTTTGTTGCAGAGGATAATTAACAGACCATTGATTGTTATCAGTCGAAGCAGTACCCTGCATTGGAGCGCATTGCAGAGGGTAATTATCAGCATAACTCGATCCTTGATTGTAATCAGTGAAGCTAGTCGAAGTAGTACCCATCATAGGAACACCAAGGAGAGGGTAATTATCAGCATATCTCGACCCTTGACTGTTATCAGGGTAGCTGGTCGAAGTAGTACTCATCATTGGAACGCCTTGCAGAGGATAAATATCAGTATATGTCGACCCTTGAGTTTTATCAGTGTTGCTACTAGTGGTAGTACTCATCATTGGAATGCATTCGAGAAGATATCTATCAACAAATCTCGACGCATGATTTTTACTCGTAGTACTACCCATCACCGGACCACATTGCAGAGGATAATTATCAACAAATCTTGAACCTTGATTGATTTCGCCGAAATTAGGAGTATTACCGATCATATCCATGTTACAGATATCTTCATCATTAGGTGCGGTCAGTACCTTCAAATCTGCAAACATCGCATCGACATCGAGATCAATATCCAAATCAGACAACAGAAAGCCATCATCATCACTCAAGACTTCAATTTCTTGTTGTGCCGCATCAATACCATCATTATTGTTAACATTCTTGATCACATCAATTCTACTCTTCACAATATCAATCTTATTATCCAATTTACCAAGTAATTCAATAAGTTGATCATTAGTAAACTTGGAAAGATTTGTATAATTGTGCAAATCTTGATCAATTCTTGATGATTTATCCTCATTAACATCTTTCAACACGTCACTTAAGTTAAGTGACCTCTTGCTCTTTTGAAAATCCTTAGGGTATGCTAAGTAACGATTGATTATCTCACGACCCAACTCCGGGTTATTTGTTCTTGACTCATCCGAGTTGAGATTTTCTTGTTCTCCCTTGTACGAATAAATTTCGGGTTGCACGATTTTCTTGTTACCTTCATCAAAAGGAAAGACGATAACACAAACGGGTACATCACATAGAATTGAAAACTCGAGCGCTTTTTTAATCAAGGTTCCTTTCTTCAGCCTAAAGGATGTATTTCTCTTCTTCTGATTTTCAATGAATACTCTAGCTAATTTCGCTCTTCCCATATTTAATTGCAACTAATGAAGTTTTAGAGGAAAAATATAAATGAAGTGTGAAAGTATTGAAGAAGATGTACTACTGTCCGAAACATGAGATATATTTATAATAGGAATATAAAAAAAACTCGTTTATAACCTTGATTTCCAAGGTTAATAAGATATGTATTTTATTTTTTTAATTTTTGACAACTGATACCTAACGGTAATATTGTAGGGTGTAATAATAATACGGAGAAAGATCTTTAAAAGATACGAATATTAATTTCCTTAAAATTGAGAAGTGTGATATTTTTTCTTGTTTTTTTTTTTTTTTTATTTTTTTATTTTTTTATTTTTGTTATTTTGTTGCGTAAATGATGTACTTGTATTTCTCTTCTTCTCATTTTTATTAATTCTCTTGATAATGTGTGTGTTTTTTTTAAAAACATAATGGAATGGAAGATGTAATTGGGTTAAATAAATAATAATTAAAAAAAAAAAAACGGTTTGTGACCTTTAATTTTATTTTTTTTACTGTAACAACTAACGGCTAATGGTAGGATGTAATTATATAATACTTGTAAGATCTTTTAAAGATACGTGAGGAAAGGGGAAGTGCATAGAGTTTTTTTTTTCCTGACATTATAAGAAATAATTACATCAACCAATATAATTACACTACACATATTGATAACTAAGCTAAAAATGTTCTGGATTGCTGCTAAACACCGTCGACAAAAATGAATACCACCGCCAACATTGGTGTGAATGGACAATATATCGTACCCTTGCCACTTCACCACCCCTTTATCCTCCCGGCGACCCCCAACCCCTTCCGATTAGAAATGACCACCACCACCCTGACCAGCGACCCACCACCCCCCCTCTATGACGACCCACCACCTACCCACGTCACCGGGATGGTGGTGGTTTTTTTTGACAACCACGGTAACCGGAGTCCAAAACCAGTTACCGTGCGTGGTAACCGGAGCCCAAAATTGATTACCGTGCATGGTAACAGGTTTTAGGCTCTGGTTACCACGCATGGTAACCGTTTTGGGCTCCGGTTACCATGCACCTTAACCGATTCCATGGTAACCGGAGCCCTAAACCAGTTACCGTGCCCGATAACCGGTTTTAGGCTCCAGTTGGTACGATTGCTAGAAAAAAAAAACCACCACTTTCCCGCCAAAGTGGGAAGGTGGTGGGTCGTCTTTGAGGGGGAAGGTGGTGGTTCGTCTTTGAGGGGGATGTGGAGGGTAACCGGTCAGGGTGGTGGTGGTGGTGGTCGTCGGTCAGTGTGGTGGTGGTGGTGGTCGTCGGTCAGTGTGGTGGTGGTGGTGGTCGTCGGTCAGTGTGGTGGTGGTGTTAGTTGTCAATTAGAGTGGTGGTGTCGAGGTGTTAATGATTGGTGGCAAGAGGGAAGATAGTGGCGTCGAGGTGTTAGTGATTGGTGGCATGGTTGTCCATTTACACTTAATGTTGGCGGTTTTGATCATTTTGGATGGCGGTATTTAACATCCCCCAAAATGTTTTATAGAGAGAGAAAGTCATAGTTACAAATTTCAATTGGGGACCAACAATTAAAGAGGGTAAAAAAATATGAGGGTGAAATAGGAAGCCCTCATAAATAAGGAAAAAAATTATGAGGTTAAAATTGTAATTTAATGTGTATTATTTAATCTAAAAATGTGAAATGTGACAAACATTTAATGGCATCCAAAATAGCAAAAGTGACAATCAAATGGGGATGGAGGGAGTATAATTTTTTGTTTTTGAACAAGTTTGTATACTTTTATTTTAAATGAGTTACATGTTATAGCAAAAGTGACAATCAAATGAGTTAACTTTTTTTTTTTAAATGAATACATGTTATAACAAGTTAATAGGATTATTTTAATACTTATTATATTAGATTTGTAAGTGTTTTTCTAAGGCGTGTTCTCTTCACCTGAATAGATCTCAGCTTATCGAACTGAAATTAAACTTAGCTGAACTTATCTAAACTTAGCTTATTAGACATTTTTGAGATTATTATACCTTATTGAACTTCTTATACCTTATTGAAGGACTGAAAAATGATAAAGTAAGAGATAGCGAGGATGACCATTTATGGGAAAAATTATCTATAGTACAAGTAATATATAAAGTACAAAGTTTCATATGAAGCTGGCCACACCGTGCGGTTAGCCACAATATATATTTTTTAAAATTATTTTTCACTCTTTTCTCACTCTCTGCTTTTCTTCTTCTCCAGCACGTACGCTAGATTTCTCTTTCCCAACCCCCAAAATTCTCTCTTTCTTCTCTCTTTTGTCCAGGTGCAGGAAATAGCGACAGTGGCGGAGAAGATGGACGGAAACCAACTTTGACCGAGCCGGCGGAAGGCAGAGAAGTCAGCAATAGTAGCAAGGGAGGGAGCTCCTCGTACTCCTTCGTCGAAAACAAGTTCGAGGCTTTAAGGCCAAATTCAACCATGAGTTTTCATGGTCGAATTTGGCATTTTTAGCCATATTTAAAGTGAAATTTAAAATTGTTAATTTGTAAGGTATTTGTTCGATTTAATTTATTTTCTAATGGTTTGGTTGTGGATTTGGTTGGATCTGGGTTTGTTTGTGGGTTCGGTGAATTGTGGTGGTGGCTCGGTGAATTGTGGTGGTGGCGTGGCGTATCGTGGATGGTGGCGTATCGGGGCTATGGGTACAAGAATTGGTGGTGGCCTGGCGTGGTTGCTGGTGGTATGGGAGGTGGTGGTGGTGTGGTTGCTGGTGGTGTGGGGCAATGGGTACGGGAGTTGGTGGTGGCGTGGGGCAGTGAATATGGTAGTGGTTGTGGTGGCGTAGAGTTTAAGGGTGGTGTAGAATTAGGGGATACTTACTTGGTAACGGTTTATTAGGTTTGGGGTTACTAGGTCGAAGGGGTTACTTGGTCGGAGGTTGCTAAATCGGTCGGGGGTTGGTAAGAGTTACTAGGTCGGATGGTTACTCGGTTGTGGGTTACTCGGTCGGGCCTCAGGGGATACTAGGTCAGTAAGGCATTACTCATTTAGAAGTTATTTGGTCGGTCAGTAAGACATTACTAGGTCGGAAGGGTTACTAGGTTGGTCAGGGGTTACTAGGTTGGAGGGGGGTTACTTGTGTGTTACCTGGTCACACACAAAATCTCCTGTATATGAAGTGATAAGGGGTTTTGGGTGATAAATTTTACTTCCCAAAATATATTTTATCATCTTTTATTTTATTTAAAAAAAAACTATCATTTAAAAAGTTAAAAAAAAAGTTTGGTTTTAGGAAGTCATATATATCCTACTATTAGCCTCCATGTAATCCCCCGTATTTATAAATATATTATAAATGAATTTTTTTTATTTTATTTATAATATTTATGTGTGTTTTTCCGGGATTTAAGTTTTAAAGTTCCAAATTATTTTTGGGTTGATGATTGATTTTGTTCTAAAAGGATTTTTAATTGTCCATTCTACAATTTATGCCATACATATTAAACAAAGCTAGCCTATTTCATTTATCTAATTGGCCCATTAATTTTATGAGGCCCAATCTTAAAACTAACCCTACACCACTCTCTCTCCTATAAATACCCCATATATCCCCAAAATTTTTCCCACACAAAAGGTTAGTATTATTTACTTACTCCTTTATTTTATTTTTCTTTTCTTTTTCCTTTCTTTTCTTTTTTTTTTCTTTCCTTTTTCTTTTTTTTTTCCTTTCTTTTTTTTCCCCTTATTCCTCCTTCCTACGTGAGCCATGCTCACTGCTCCCCCCTGTTGCCGCCACCTGCTGGTTGCTGCTGCCGCCCGCCGGTGGCGACCCACCAGCGGCCCAGCCGTGGCCCACCATGGCCGCCCCTTTCCTCCTTTTATTTTTGCTCTAATATCTTTTTTATTATTAAATTGTTTTGGGTTTTGTTTTTGTAGTATAGAGATTATATTTTTAGTATCAAATTCATGTTTTTAATAGTTTAAAGTATTAATTTCAAATTATAATTGTTATTATAATTTTCAGATTTTATGAATTATAAACCTAGGGTTTCAATTTATTCAAATTGGGATTTTAGGGTTCTAATGAGCAATTAATTTGGGGCTTTTGTTCCTATTATATTTATAATGAGTAATCAACCATAAAAACCTATTTTTAATGAAGTTTTAAGGACTTTTAATCAAATTTATATTGCTGGAAATCTGGTTAAGTATTAATTTATTGTTGTTGCTTGTTTTCTAGGAAGTGATTATTTCTTAGGAGACTTTTAAGTGATTAAAAGTGGCACAAAGAATTGTTTAGACGAGGTACGTACATGTCTACGTCGTTGCAAGTAGTATCATGTCTAGGTACCAAAAGGAAAGAACTTAGTTTCATGATTAAAGAACACTTGGATGGAAATTGTTTGGTTATATATTTAATTAATTCATGTATTTATGTTTATGAGGCATGTTTTGGTGAATTAATTATGCTTGTATGGAATTATGGATGCAAGTATGTTGAATTATATTGGATTAATTGTTTGTATGGAATGTTGATACAAACATATTTTTATTGGATTGGTTTGTTAACCACATTTGGATTATTAAAGGATTGGAATTTAATGGTTTAAGTGGAATGAATTTATTAATTATTCCACAAGGTTGTTATTTATTTTATTTATTAATCAAGCATGACTTGTTAGTATGTTGAGTAAAAGTGGATTAAGCCGAAATGGCTAGGTGGGTTGACTATGTTCAACAATTTGGATAATTTGGAAGTTTAATGAAATTAAAGGTCAATTTGTGATGTGATCACCATTGTCCTAAATAATATTAAAAGTAAATTGATGTATGATTTTTATGTATGGTCTATTTGATTGAGTCGGCTATTAATTAAAATTGTAATCACGTAAAGTGAAACATGGATGAGCAATAAAACTCTAGATAGCGTGCACTTCTAGAGTATTGACAATTATGGGTTGGGGTACACGGTGGTAGCCCGTGGCTTTCCGAGGCTTGTTTGATCAACATGTCCTCTTTTCTTTTGGTATTTACATTTTTATTTTATAATGAAAGTTAGATGGGATCCTAGACTAACTTTGTGAGAATGGAGTCGTGCCCATTCTTGCATCGCGCTAAACTCTTATTTTAAATGGTCATTTGGGACCAAAATGATTTGGTGGATTGGACAACCTCGTCTATTGCTTACTCCAAACTAAATTAATTAAATTAAATATAAAGAGTCGAGTGTTTAGAATCGGTCAGAAAGTATGTTGAGTCAATTGAATTGTTTAAGTGTGGAGTCTTGATTAATGAATTCAAGTTGTATGTTTATTTACTTTAATTAGTTGAGCATGCTAGGTTTGGTACGTTGTAGCTTGTATGTACTCAGCTTTGCTGATTGCGTGCTTTTGTGTGTGTCTTTCTTTGGTCATGGCCTTCGCCTTTCAATGACCCTGTGATGATCCAATTATTACAATAATTGGGGAGCAGTATTGCACAGGTTAGCTTGATGATGTGAAGTTCGGTGATTTGACATACGCATTGTCAAGGGATTGGTGTGATTGAGAGTATTCGTTCTTTGTGTTGAACTTATTTATGTTTTACTACTTTAATTATGTTTTGGGACTTCGATTATTGGTTTGGTTTTAAATAAGGGCCTTTATGGTTCCAATTTGTAAGCTTTGACTGATTGGTTTTCTAAATTATATTATTTTAAGATTTAAGTTGGATTTCCGCTGCAATACTTTGATAAAGCCTTAACGTTTTAACACGTGGCGGTAACATGCCAATGGTTCTCCTATATTTTTATTTAAAGTAAGTGGTTTGGAAAAGGGAGAATTATTGGGGTGTTACAAAGTGGTATCTGGGAGCTTAGATTAGATTTAATTACCACTAATGCCAATTTTAAAGTTTTTAGGCGCCTAACGTTTTAAATTTAATGAGTTTTATTTAACTACCTTATTTAAAGTTAACTTAAGTTTTCAAAAAAAAATTATTCTATTCTATTATATTTATTTCGGCATTTATATAAAGAAAAGGTATTTGTTTATTTTATCTAATTTTCGAATTATTTATTTATTTTAAAATTAAATTAATTTATTTATTTATTTTATTTTCTTAACTTCCTTGCTTGTTTCATTTTATCGGTGAGATTTGGATAGCTTTAGAAAGGGCGTATAGGATAGATTATTTCTTTCTATATGCATTGTAATTAATTCTTTTGTCTTTTTATTATTGTATGAAGTGATTATGCAAGTTTTTTAATTGTGTATGTTTTATCTAATGTTGCAAACTTGAGTGATCACCTAGTATCATGTTTAAGGTTTAAAGCACGTAATATGGAACTATATGTGATGATTTGTGCTATATGATATGAGTAAATTAACTTTACGTGAAGCATGTAATTATGTGATTATTATAATGTGTTTATTTAATTATATTATTTACTTAATGCTTGGATTTTGGAAGGGATTTAATCAAGGGAATTATTTTATTTATTTTCGTGTGCGTAGGAATGATTAAAATTAAATAATCATTTCCTTTAAAAGTGATTTATTAGGGGCGATTGTGTGGCCGTGTCCACCTTTCTACCTTAATATATATATTTGATGATTATGAATGTGATTATTGAGCAAGTGAGTTCTTTGGTGTTGATGTCGGCCTGAGAGTGTGTTACATGTCTAGGCAGAGAAGGAGGATTGCTAACAACGATGCTTTAGCTGATGCTATTAGGCTACTAGCTGAGAACTTGAACCAAAACCGCAACGATAATCCTGATCCTGCGGGTGAGATGTTTAAGAAACTTGCTCAAGTCAAGCCACCATACTTTGAGGGAGGTGGAGACCCAACTTTTCTGGAGAATTGGATTAGGGAGTTTGATAAGATTTTTGCTGCTTTGAATTGTCCTGTGAATATGAGAGTGGATCAAGCTGCCATGTATTTGAAGGAAGAGGCAGATATTTGGTGGAGGGATAATGGAAACGTGCTTCGTGCTGAGGCTAATTTTGGTTGGGAGACTTTCAAAACCAAACTTAGGGAGAAGTTCTATCCACCATTCTTAAGGAAGCAAAAGGCTCAAGAGTTTATCAATCTGCAAATGAACAATATGTCGATTACTGAGTACTATAACAAGTTCATGAACTTGTCGAGGTTTGCTCCTGAAGTAGTGCCTACTGAGGAGTTGAAAGCTCAAAGATTTGAGCAAGGTTTGACTAAGCAGTTACAAAAGGACTTGGCTGGAAAGACTTTTAAGACTCTTGATAAGGTGTATGGGAGAGCAGCGCACCTGTACAGCTTGAATGTCAGGAGTGCACCTGAGAGTGGGAGTGTTGGAGAAAAGCGTAAAGATTTTGGGAATTCGAGTGACCAAGGTAACTTTAAGAAGCCAAGGAACGAGAATTTCCAGAATATAAATGTTCAAAACAATGGAGGATCTTCTAGACTTAATGGCCAAGATGAGAGACATTACAACTGCAAGAGATGTGGCAAGGATCATCCTGGAAAAGATTGTGATGGGAACTTGGTTGTGTGTAGAATCTGTAACAAGAAGGGCCATAGGGAGTTTGAGTGTTTCTCAAAACTGAAGCAACAAGGGAATGGGAACAAGTTTACTCCAACAAGCAATCAAGGAGAGAATTCGAATGGTTATAATGGGAATGGAAAGAACGGAAATGTTGGCAACAACAACTCCGGAAATCAAGGAAAGAATGTCACTACAGGTCGTTTGTCTGTGATGAACAAGAAGGAAGATGAAAGGTCTTCTGATGTTGTCACTGGTAACTTTTCTATTCATTCTATTTCTATTAAAGCTTTATTTGATTCTGGAGCCACCTATTCTTTTATTTCTAGTTCTGTTGTAGTGAAACCATTTGGACTAGTTGAACCAAATTCGATTGACTTACTTATTAGTTTGCCTACTGGTAAGGTTGTGAGGTGCACCAAGATACATAAGAGATAACCTAAGTTATTTAATGAGGTGAGTTACGAGGGCGTAACTCTTGTTCTTTAAGGGGGGTAGAATGCGTATAATTTCGCGCTTTTTACCCTACCTTATGGTATTTTGTGGTGTTTTTGTGCTTTTCATAACTATTTTATTGTTTAAGTATCTAGTGAAGTGCGTAAATTGGGATGGTGATAAGGTATTAGTGTCGATATTGTGACACAATTGGAATTCCACCAACATAATTTTGATAATTTTGAAAAGTTTTTATGCAAATGTTTTGCAGTTTAAGGGATTTCGTGCTAAGTTTCGGGACGAAACTTCTTTTAAGAGGGGTAGATTGTAATCCCCTGTATTTATAAATATATTATAAATGAATTTTTTTTTATTTTATTTATAATATTTATGTGTGTTTTTCCGGGATTTAAGTTTTAAAGTTCCAAATTATTTTTGGATTGATGATTGATTTTGTTCTAAAAGGATTTTTAATTGTCCATTCTACAATTTTTGCCATACATATTAAACAAAGCTAGCCTATTTCATTTATCTAATTGGCCCATTAATTTTATGAGGCCCAATCTTAAAACTAACCCTACACCACTCTCTCTCCTATAAATACCCCATACATCCCCAAAATTTTTTCCACACAAAAGGTTAGTATTATTTACTTACTCCTTTATTTTATTTTTCTTTTCTTTTTCCTTTCTTTTCTTTTTTTTTTCTTTCCTTTTTCTTTTTTTTTTCCTTTCTTTTTTTTCCCCTTATTCCTCCTTCCTACGTGAGCCATGCTCACTGCTCCCCCCTGCTGCCGCCACCTGCTGGCTGCTGCCGCCGCCCACCGCCCGCCGATGGCGACCCACCAGCGGCCCAGCCGTGGCCCACCATGGCTGCCCCTTTCCTCCTCCTTTTATTTTTGCTCTAATATCTTGTTTATTATTAAATTGTTTTGGGTTTTGTTTTGGTAGTATAGAGATTATATTTTTAGTATCAAATTCATGTTTTTAATAGTTTAAAGTATTAATTTCAAATTATAATTGTTATTATAATTTTCAGATTTTATGAATTATAAACCTAGGGTTTCAATTTATTCAAATTGGGATTTTAGGGTTCTAATGAGCAATTAATTTGGGGCTTTTGTTCCTATTATATTTATAATGAGTAATCAACCATAAAAACCTATTTTTAATGAAGTTTTAAGGACTTTTAATCAAATTTATATTGCTGGAAATTTGGTTAAGTATTAATTTATTGTTGTTGCTTGTTTTCTAGGAAGTGATTATTTCTTAGGAGACTTTTAAGTGATTAAAAGTGGCACAAAGAATTGTTTATACGAGGTACGTACATGTCTACTTCGTTGCAAGTAGTATCATGTCTAGGTACCAAAAGGAAAGAACTTAGTTTCATGATTAGAGAACACTTGGATGGAAATTGTTTGGTTATATATTTAATTAATTCATGTATTTATGTTTATGAGGCATGTTTTGGTGAATTAATTATGCTTGTATGGAATTATGGATGCAAGTATGTTGAATTATATTGGATTAATTGTTTGTATGGAATGTTGATACAAACAAATTTTTATTGGATTGGTTTGTTAACCACATTTGGATTATTAAAGGATTGAAATTTAATGGTTTAAGTGGAATGAATTTATTAATCATTCCACAAGGTTGTTATTTATTTTATTTATTAATCAAGCATGACTTGTTAGTATGTTGAGTAAAAGTGGATTAAGCCGAAATGGCTAGGTGGGTTGACTATGTTCAACAATTTGGATAATTTGGAAGTTTAATGAAATTAAAGGTCAATTTGTGATGTGATCACCATTGTCCTAAATAAGATTAAAAGTAAATTGATGTATGATTTTTATGTATGGTCTATTTGATTGAGTCGGCTATTAATTAAAATTGTAATCACGTAAAGTGAAACATGGATGAGCAATAAAACTCTAGAAAGCGTGCACTTCTAGAGTATTGACAATTATGGGTTGGGGTACACGGTGGTAGCCCGTGGCTTTCCGATGCTTGTTTGATCAACATGTCCTCTTTTCTTTTGGTATTTACATTTTTATTTTATAATGAAAGTTAGATGGGATCCTAGACTAACTTTGTGAGAATGGAGTCGCGCCCATTCTTGCATCGCGCTAAACTCTTATTTTAAATGGTCATTTGGGACCAAAATGATTTGGTGGATTGGACAACCTCGTCTATTGCTTACTCCAAACTAAATTAATTAAATTAAATATAAAGAGTCGAGTGTTTAGAATCGGTCAGAAAGTATGTTGAGTCAATTGAACTGTTTAAGTGTGGAGTCTTGATTAATGAATTCAAGTTGTATGTTTATTTACTTTAATTAGTTGAGCATGCTAGGTTTGGTATGTTGTAGCTTGTATGTACTCAGCTTTGCTGATTGCGTGCTTTTGTGTGTGTCTTTCTTTGGTCATGGCCTTCGCCTTTCAATGGCCCTGTGATGATCCAATTATTACACTTGTATTATTGGGGAGCAGTATTGCACAGGTTAGCTTGATGATGTGAAGTTCGGTGATTTGACATACGCATTGTCAAGGGATTGGTGTGATTGAGAGTATTCGTTCTTTGTGTTGAACTTATTTATGTTTTACTACTTTAATTATGTTTTGGGACTTCGATTATTGGTTTGGTTTTAAATAAGGGCCTTTATGGTTCCAATTTGTAAGCTTTGACTGATTGGTTTTCTAAATTATATTATTTTAAGATTTAAGTTGGATTTCCGCTGCAATACTTTGATAAAGCCTTAACGTTTTAACACGTGGCGGTAACATGCCAATGGTTCTCCTCTATTTTTATTTAAAGTAAGTGGTTTGGAAAAGGGAGAATTATTGGGGTGTTACACTCCAAGACATCAATAATTTTTAATCCACTAATTTGGTTTTTTATTTGAATAAGGTAGATAATTTTCAACAAAAAACGAGAATCCAGCCATATAAATTTCTTATATTGCACACACATATTTCGAGTGTATCATTGCTTGTATTAATAAAATATGAGCGATTTTCAAAAAATGAAAAAAAAATTGCAAAGTTAAAATTTTCTTTTTCAACACTTCACCAATCACCCCTTATTTTTTTTTTGGATATATGCTTGACCAAAAATGTTACAAACCAAAAGTGTTTGACAAAACTACATTAAGCTAAACTAGCTATCTTTGTTCGGGAAGCTATTAGTTATTTAGTTAAGGATCCGTTAGTAACTAACTTTTGGCTACGTAATAGTTAGGTATAATGTTTTTCTGTTTCCCAGGAAATTATGCTAGTTTGTTGTAAGAAAGTTTCATTGAGTTAGCTCGACTTTGTAGCAGCTTATGAAAGAAATATTGCCTCTTTATTTTTATCAGTAGGAACTTGCTTGTTGCTTTGTACATTATAGATTAATCAAGCATAGTAGCAATACAGCCTCCAAAGGCCTGTTGTCGACGAAATAAAGAGAACTACTTGGAGTAAGATCCAGAAGCAGAATTCTCGTCTCCAGTTTCCTTGAATAAGTTTGCCTCTATACTTGAGTTTGTGAATTTATACTGGTTTTTGCAGCATACTGTTGGCTGCGGAGCATCTATCTCCACTTCCATAACCCACCCTAATTACCATGAGTTCAGCAATACCGAAGACATGTTGAATTTGATTTCAAAGCATACGATACAGTTGACTTTTTCCATTACAACCTGTTCTTGCTCCTGAGGTATTGTTGTTGGGCTGCAAACTCACATTACCTCTGACATTAGTATGATGTTGTCGCTATGAAATAATGGCTTGGTTAATTGAGGTGGCTTCGAAACAATGATTGGATCAATATTCTAATTTCAATTTATTCTGTTTAGCGATAACACTAACTGATGTTTAGCAATGAAAAGAAGTTGAAGAGTGAAGAGTTGCTTGAAAATTATATTTGTATACTATACATTATGCTAAAGTTGTCAAATTGCATTACCATAGACTGCTCGGTAAATAAGAAATAGCATTGGTTAAAATTTATTGTAGCAAAAATTAATTATTTTCCATAATTAAATCCTTCCAACTCATATTCCAAACACAAATTTTCTGGATCCTGATGTATTTTTGTACAATTTCTCAGATAACTGCAACTTGGATCGTGTTATATTATCGTACAGTTTATCAAATTATTGCAAAACAGAATTGACAAATTCATCAACTGACAAGATACTTATTGCAACACATATCAGTATATCAAGAATCGATGCTCAAAAATGTCTAAGAAATTTTATAAAGCGACTTAAGAATAATACTCAATGTCTGAAACAATTTCAAACATTTACAAAGAATAGTTACACTTCTGGCAGTAGAACTTCAAAGGAAAAAGACAGACAGTATAACAGGATATATCAGACTGCATGACCAATCATAGGATAGCCGTGTTGCAGAAGATGATCATCAACAAATCGTTGCCCTAAATCACCGTTGTAGATTGAACTATTCATCATCAGATTGCATTGCAGAGGATAATTATCAACAAATTGTGGCCTTAAATCCCCATTGTAAATAGAATGAAACATCATAGAATTTTGTTGCAGAGGATAATTATCAGACCCTTGATTGTAATCAGTGTAGCTAGTCGAAGTAGTACCCATCATCGGAGCACAATGCAGAGGATAATTATCAGCATAAGTCGAGCCTTGATTGTTATCAGTATAGGTAGTCGAAGTAAGACCCATCATCGGAACACAGTGCTGAAACCCTTGATTGTTATCAGTGTAACTAGTCCAAGTAGTCATCATCGGAACGCCTTGCAGAGGATAATTACAAGCATATCTTGATTCTTGATTGTTGTAAGTGTTGCTAGTCGAAGTAGTACTCATCATTGGAATGCATTCAAGAAGATAATTATCGGAAACTCTCGACCTTTGATTGTTATCAGTGCTGTTACTCGGACTAGGTGTAGTACCCACCATCGGACCACCTTGCAGAGGATCATTATCAACAAATCTTGAACCATGATCGATTTCGATGTAGTTAGGAGTAACACCCATCATATCCATGTTGTAAATACCATCATTATTAGTAGGTGCGGTTAGTACCTTCAAATCTTCAAACATCGCATCGACATCGAGATCGATATCCAAATCAGACAACAGAAATCCATCATCATCACTCAAGACTTCAATTTCTTGTTGTTTAGGATCAAAACCATCATTATTGCTAACATTCTTGATCACATCAATTCTACTCTTCACAGAATCAATCTTATCATCTAATTTACCAAGTAACGCAATAAGTTGATCATTCGTAAACTTAGAAAGATTTGTGTAATCTTGATCAACATTAATTAATTTCTCCTTATTAACATCTTTCAACACGTCACTTAAGTTAAGTGACCTCTTGCTCTTTTGAAAATCCTTAGGGTATGCTAAGTAACGATTGATTATCTCACGACCCAACTCCGGGTTATTTGTTCTTGACTCATCCGATTTGACATTTTCTTGTTCTCCCTTGTACGAATAAATTTCGGGTTGCACGACTTTCTTGTTACCTTCATCAAAAGGAAAGACGATAACGCAAACGGGTACATCGCATAGAATTGAAAACTCGAACGCTTTTTTAATCAAGGTTCCTTTCTTCTGCCTAAAGGATGTATTTCTCTTCTTCTGGTTTTCAATGAATGCTCTAGCTAATTTCGCCCTTCTCATATTTAATTGCAACTAAAGAAGTTTTAGAGGAAAAATTAAATGAAGTGTGAAAGTATTGAAGAAGATGACTACTGTCCGAACTCGGAAATAAGGTTATATATTTATAATATTGATGACTAAATGATGGGGTAAAACTAGTTTATAACCTTGTTTTCCAAGGTTCGTCAAATTTTGGTTTTCTTATTTTTTTAATTTTTTTTTGGACAACTAACGCCTAACGGTAATATTCTAGGATGTACCAATGTAGTAATAATAATAAGATCTTTAAGGATACGATATTATACATTCTCCTTAAAAGTAGGAAGTGTGTAATAATAAGATTTCATTTCATTTTATTTTATTTTATTTTATTTATTTTATTTTATTTAATTTTTAACTAATTGTAAATTATAATCAAGGTTCTTTTTTTGCCATAAAAGATATACTCCCTCCGTTTTTAAATAATTGCTCCATTTCTATTTTTTGCACTATTCATTTGTCCTACTTTGACTTATGTTTGTGATTTATACGTGTAGACACCCATTTGTGTCTCCCCAAAACCAAACTCAGTGATGAGTACCTTTCACGTCGAATCATAATCGAATGAAGAGAAAGTGTGGAAAGTCTAGTGTCGCGGAAAGTTTTAATTCTTTTCTCTTCTCTCTGTTTTTGAAAACTTATTTTAAGAAAACAGCCAATCCAGTTTGGTTGGTCCATGATATGGGTCCAATAGTAGTGTAGTTGGATGGGGCTTGCAAAGACCTTTCCAACGATATATTATAAGCCCAATTCCGATGAATATTGAAGAAGTTATGGCTAATTTACTAAACTGGGCCCGGTTTGAGCTTTATGTACGGCCCAATGATCTAGGGGAGGGCCTAATATGATTTATCATTCCTAATGCAATTAGTCTTCTAGATTCTTCTAGAAGGTTCTTTTAATTCCTAATTCAATTAGCATTGATAAATTGACTTTTGTTGACTTTTCAGAGTTTTAATCAAAATCAAATAGTATTTTCGAGGAAATTATATTATTTTATCCTCCAGTACGGTAAACTTATCGGATTTTCGAAAACGCGTTAAATTTAAGCTTGGCGTCTGACCCCAAGCCTTGGCGCCTGGAATCAGGCCTGGCGCCTGGCGCTAGCCATTGGCGCTAGTGTTGGTGCCTGGCGCCAGCTAGCCAGGGTTGGCGCCAGCTCTGTTTTTTGTGCGTCTGACTCTGTTTTGTTTAATTTATCTTTTTGGCTGATTTCTCTATAAATATCGTATTAAAAACTCCGTTTTGATTCACCAATTGTTTTTATTCATCTACATTCACCTATTCTCTCTAATCATTCACCAATTCTCATCATTCACAAGTTCTACAATCAGTTTTAATTAGCATTCATTCATCTTCTTTCAATTCTTTCTTCAAATTTTGCTTTTGCATACAGAATTCCGCATTCACAAGATCTAGAAACACCTAGCCATATTCGAAGTTGCCTTCGCCCTGGACGTGAAAGGTTTTAATTTCTGAGGGTTTGGTCCCAAATCTCTATTTCAATTATTTAATTTAATTGTTTGTTTATTATTTTCCTTGAAGTTACTAACGTGTGTATTTTGTTATTAGAAAGAGGTACGAGGCATCAAAGTAAGTGCTTTAATGGTTTTAATTGATATTATGATGTAGAAATCATGTTTATATTGTTATTATGATATTCCTAGTATCATGTTTAGGGAAAAGGTTATAATATCAAATATGCTTATTATGATTCCTGCGATGCTTCCTATATTCTTCCCAATATTTATGATTGCTAGTATCATGTTAGGGTTAAAGCTTTGATTTTTATTGCTTAGTGACATGCTAGGGTTTGTTATTAATCTTGTTAGTATCATGCATTGGATCTTGCTATTCTTATTATGCTTTAACATGAACGTGATTATGATTATGATTATAATTGTTATAATTTATGATGATTATGAATATTATTATTATTATTATTTTGATTATTATTATGATGATTATAATTTTATTGTCATGATATTTATGTTGCTTGATATTTATTATTTATTGCTTGATCACACCTTTTATTGCATGTTTAAAGGGAATTTGGTACTTGTAATCACGCTTAATAAGATAATTAATAATCTTATTTAGGGTTAATTGTGATTATAATTCAAGTGATCGCCAATAATAGTTTATTTGTGCATTAATATTCAACCAACATAGATAAACAGGTTTAGGGTTAATCCTATTGATTGCATGTTAATCAGAAAGCGCACATGAATACGATCAGAATAAAGTAGAGGCCTATTATCAGGGCAGGTTCAATCTCTTTTAGGTTGGATTTGTACCTTCATCCCCGAACCCTTATTTGGTGCAAGACCTTATGGAGTTGACGATCTCTTGGATCGTTAAGGGGTGTAACCTTGAACTCGTGAACGGTTTACAAGTTCCTTAAAAACTTGTTGGCGACTCTATTGCTCTATCTTCTTCCCTTTTGGACGCCACCGTACTTTAGTGTATGATCCCAGTGGGGTTCAAGCTAGTGGGATTTTAAGGCTTGAAATTATTCCCTACAATACGTAAGAAAAAATATAGTCTTTGTGGTACTTGTTGGAATCATCTCAATTAATGAATAGATTATTAATTTTCAATTGTTAGAATTTATACTTATTGGTAATAAAAGATATTAGTGATCAAAGATTAGCATCGGCATGCGTGTCCAAGAGAAATGGAGCAAGTATTTAAAAACGGAGGGAGTACTTCTTATTTCTCTTCTTCTTATTCTTTATTAATTCTCTTGAAAATGTGATTATTTTTTTTTAATGTTAATAGAAGATGTGATAAGGTTAAATAAAGTATATAAAAAAACACAAATTTTTGTATGTGGCTGGCCGGCCGGCCACAATTTTTATTATTATTTTTTTTAAAATACCAAAACTCTTCTCTCTCTTCTTTTCTTATCTTCTTCTTCAAGCCAAACCACACATCACCAACAAGCATATCTCTACTCCACCCATTTTCTCTCTCCTCTTTTCTTAGCTTCTTCTTCAAGCCAAACCACACATCACCAACAACCATATTTCTACTCTACCCATTTTCATTCTCCTCTTTGCCAAATTGCTGCAATTAAAGACCTAAATTGTAGAAATTGGGTATTAAATTGTTGTGAAAAATTGTGATAAATTATTCTTAAGATTATCAACAACATTTGAAATAGTGAAATCGATGAGAACCAAAGAAATGTGAGCTCGTTTTCTTCGTGGAATCTTACATCGAACATTTTATGTCAAAAATTGTAGGGTGTTATTAGTTTGGTCAGGGATACTTGTAGGGTGTTGCTGGTTTGGTCAGGAGTTACATGTAGGGTGTTACTGGTTTGGTGAGGGTGTTACTGGTTTGGTCAGGGGTTACTTATAGGGTGTTTCTGGTTTTGGTCAAGGGTTACTTGTAGGGTGTTACTGGTTTGGTTAGGGGTTACTTGTAGGATGTTACTAGTTTTGCTCAAGGGTTACTTGTAGGGTGTTACTGGTTTGGTTAGGGATTAATTGTATGGTATTACTAGTTTTGTTCAAGGGTTACTTGTAGGGTGTTATTGGTTTGGTATGGGGCTTACAAGCAACCGTTGAATTAATAACAAGTAACCCTTGAATAAGTAATTCATACAAGTAACCTTTGAAGTAACTCATATAAGTAACCCCTGAATAAGTAACTCATACAAGTAACTCTTGAATAAGTAACTCATACAAGTAACCATTGAATTAACCCGTACAAGTAACCCCTGAAAAAAAAAAATAATACAAGTAACCCCTGAAAAAAATATAAGTAAATCTTGAAAAAATAAATACGAATAACCCCTGAAAAGAAAATACAAGTAACTCTTGAAAAAAAAATACAAGTAACCCTTGAATAAGTAATCCATACAAGTAACCTTTGAAAAAAAAAATACTCCCTCCATTTTAAATACTTGCTCCATTTCTCTTGGACACGCGTGCCGATGTTAATCTTTGATCACTAATATCTGTAATTATCAATAAGTATAAATTCTAACAATTAAAAATTAATAATCTATTCATTGAGATGATTCCAACAAGTGCCCACAAGACTATATTTTTTCTTATGTATAAATCACAAACATTAGTCAAAGTAGGACAAATTAATAGTGCAAAAGATAGAAATGGAGCAAGTATTTAAAAACGAAGGGAGTACAAGTAACCCCTGAAGAAAAAATACAAGTAATCCCTGAATAAGTAATCTATACAAGTAATCCCCTGAAAAAAAAAGACAAGTAACCCCTGAAAAAAAAAATACAAGTAACCCCTTAAAAAAAATAAAAACAATCCTGACAAAATCAGTAATCCCGTTATACGCGCATAATCCATTATTTTTACTGACTTGGCAGCAGTGCTGCACAAAAATAGCTCTGAAAAAAAAGGTTTTGTGTCCTTGAATGCCAAGGCTAATTTTTTTTTGACAACTTACGGCTAAAAGTAGGGTGTAATAATAAGATTTTATAAAGATACGTGAGCAAGGGATTGAATGACAAACAATTTGAAAATATTTACAATTGTTATTGTAACTTGAACTTCTTTAAGGGTAACTTTTAATTTCTATGGAGTATGAGTTTAATTTCTTTTCATGTTTATTTTTTAATAAATACTTCCTCTGTTTTTAAATACATGCTTTATTTCTCTATGCGCGGAGTTTTAGAAGAAATTGGAGAAGATAATAAAATATAGAGATAGTGGGGTAAGTGGAAGGTAAATTGGAGAAAAAAAAATCTAAAATTAATTAAATTGGGCCCCACTAATTGAGAGAAATGAATTAAATATTATAAAAGATTTCCAAATAAGGAAATGAAGCAAAAACTTTAAAACGACCGCAAATGAAAAGTAGAGCAAGTATTGAAAAACGGAGGGAGTACATGTTATAAAAGTTCTAAAGATTAATCTAATACATTGTACTCCCTTCGTTTTTAAATACTTGCTTAATTTCTTCCTACGCAGAGTTTTAGGAGAAATTGGATAAAGTAATAAAATATGGAGGTAGTGAAATTAGTGGAAAAATAAAAAATTATAAAAAGCAAAAGTATGTGAGAGAATTGGAGAAGAAAGAATATGAAATTAATAAAATATGATTTATATTGAGTCCACTAGTTGAAAATAATAAATTAAATATTGTAATAGTCTTCCAAATAAGGAAATGGAGCAAGTACTTATAAACGACCGAAAATAGAAAATGGAGGGAGTATATTTATTAGTGTTTTTCTAAGGTGTATTATATTCCTCTTATTTCATTTGAACTTATTAGAATTTATAGAACCAATATTTAACTTATCAAATCTTATAGGAAAAAAAAAATATTAATCAAACTAAGGAAGTATAATTTTATAAATGTTTTTTGGGCACCTTTTAAAAGCATGAATTTGATTTTGACTACACTACTTAAATAAATTTTAAAAATAAATAATGTCATCACTTAAATGTGTGAAATGGTGGTAAATTTTTAAAAAAAAAAAAAAAATAATAATTAAGGTTAAAAAAAAATTAAAAACAAATTTTTTATTTAACAAATTAAAATGGGTTTTTCTAAGCTATGCCTCGAGGAGTTGGGTTTTCCAAGCCGTGCCCATGCTTTTAAAAAGTTCTAAGTCGTGCCCCTGAACTGCTAATCTTTAATCAGCTATACCCCTCCCGTAATCCCTCCGTTAACTTAGGTTAACTTTATGTTAACTTCAAAATAAATAAAATATAAAAAAACCCCAAAACACCTAAACACCTCTCTCTCCTCCATCACAACTACCCACCACTGCACCTCCATCCGTACCACCGCCGCACCTCCAGCCGCACTGTCGCACCACCGTGCCTCGCTCCTCTTTCCTCGACCCACCACCACGTCACCCCTCTCTCTCCTTCACTCTCAACTCCTCGACCCTAACCTTCCCCCCTCTCTCCTCGTACCCAGCAACTACCACACCTAGCCACTTGATGCGCCACCACTGCCATTCTTCATGCTCAAATTTGTGAACATTTTTTGAAAAAATTTGGGCAAAAGTTAAACAATTTCGACCAATTGAACAATATTCGTGCAGATTTTCATTGGAAAAATCAATTAAAACAAGTTTTGTGTATTTAATCTAAATCTAATTGAACCAAAATTGATGATTTAACAGTTAAAATCAAATTGGGGGAAAAATTAGGGTTTTCTATTGTTTCGATACAAATTCTTTGATTTTAAACCAAAACAACAATTAACAACTTAATTTTGCAATTTCAATCCAATGAAATAAAATCCCTAAACCAATTTGTCAAAATTTCAATTTGAATTAAATTCCTCCATTGCATTCGAACACTTTCTATGGTGGTGCATGACAGGGTAAAGTCGTATCCCCTAATCAAAAGTAATACCTAAGTCCTCTAACTAAAGTAGGTAGGGAAGTAGGGTCGAACTTCACAGGGAAACAAGTCTTTCTACTCCTAATTAATTATTATAATTTAAATTATCTAAGTAACCAATATTTTTGGGAATAAATTCTATACTACGAAGAATAAGGTCGGAAGAAATAAAATAGGGAGAAATTAATTATTAAAAGACCTAGGGCATAGGTTCACTAATAAACAATATTCCAGGGCAAATCATAATAAGTAATCATCAAGCATTGATTAATCAGATTATAAAGGGCTTTCGCTACGTATTATAATCACAGAGTTAATTTACCGGTATTAAATCTCATATGTAGAATCTCGACTTAACCATTTATAAATTAATCCGCCTATTGAAACTAAGCCTAAACATCAATTCTCATCTGTCGAATCTCGAATTAATATTTCTAAGCTCATACAATTAAATCTGGCCAAACCTAATTGCATAGCATTAAATCAATCAATAGGAAATTAACCAAGCATTGATAATCAACAATCACAAAATTACCCCTTCATATTATTTATTAGATCCCCATAAACCCTAGAAATAAAACTACTCAAGCATCATCATAACTAAACTAATCAAATGAACAAAGAAAAACATAATCAGAGAAGTAAATAAAATAACTGAAATTAAAAGAGAAGAAATTGTTACCAAAAGAAATCTGGATTAATGAAAGTAATTAAGAACAAAAGTTGAGAGAGAATTTAAGAGAGAGAAAAATCCTAAGTAGAGAGAGAAAGTCTAAAAAAGAAGGTGATTGGAATTTACGTACATAATTCGTACTTAAACATTTCTCAAAACAAAAATTAAAACTAATCTAATCAGCTCTAAGAAAAACACGCGCCCGATCGGGCCCGCCTTTTTTACAACGCCCTGCTGGTATGCCGCGCCCGATCGAGCTTACGCTCACCCGATCGGTCGCGCTTCTTCCTTGAAGGTGCTTGTGCTCTGTAACACCCTAGAAATTCCTTTCTTTTAAAATACCTGTTTTTTCCCTGTTTAAAAATTTAAATAGGAATATCTAAGATATTACCGCCACCGTGAAAACGGCTAAGGCAACCATCAAAGACACACAGCGAAAGACTAATTTCAAAACCATTCAAAACAAGTCAACTTGAAAAGTCAACTAATGAAAGTAAAGTCAAAACCAAAGTCAAACGAAGTAAAATAAAACCATCCTACAACTTGGAACCATTGTAGGCCCTTATTAAAACCAAACCAACTTCAAAACCTTTGCGTTAGTCATGCATGATAATAATATCATAAATAATTAAAGCATTAAACACATCATATACTTATAGAAACTAGCATGATTCGCTCTTCATCCATGCCCATTCATGAATATGCTTCATCACCTGAAAACCTCCCCTCTACTTGTCCCCACTACTCGCCATTAGAAAATGGGTCGTCGTAGGGCCAAAGTAAAGACATGGCCAAACACACAAACACACACAATCAGCAAAGCTGAGTACATAAGCGTAATTAAACACACTAACATGCTTTCACCTATGAACACACACTTACCTCATTGCACCTGTTTACAAGCACACACAACAATCAACAAGACACAATGACTAGACACTAATTAATTCATTTAGAGTTGATTACGCATCGAACGGGTTTCCTCCTCCTAACCTCCCCCAAATAAATTGAGGTTAATTGACACGGGAGCTAAGCGTGCCAGCGACAAAACCACTCAAAGGTGGCGGAATTCCTGCGCATAATAATAAATAAAAAGGAATGTACAGCGTCCTGTACTCCATTAGAAGTTATGGTTAAATATAAAACCCCATAACTCCCCCCATTGTTCATACTCAAGGTATATACGTTCCAAGAGTTTTGGTGCGTAATCTCTTTCACTTTACGTTATTTTCATGTTATTGGACTTGGTGATGACTCTCAAAGCATAATAAATCAATCAACAATAATTATTCAATCGACCAAACATACCAATTTAATTCTTGAATAATTAGTGACCACATATTATTTAATGTTGAACCCTTTTTAATTCTACCTCAGTGTCAAAGACACCTTAAACGCATAATGCGCCAAAAATCCTATCCCTCGGTGTTAAAAACACCTTAAGTGCACAAAGGCACCAACATACAATTTATTCCTTGTGTACATAGACACTAATATAGCTCATTCCTCATGCTTAAAGTATCAATAAAAACTATTTGAACCATAATAAAATTTCTTTTCAATATTCCAAACATAATTAAACATGTAGTTTAACTAATCATGCCTTCTAACATGCCATAAATAAAAATGTGGTTCAAACACAACATGCCAAAAATATAATTTTCCAATCCATAAACCATCACAAATAATTCATGCTTCACCATTCAATCACCAACACCATTAATTCACAATTCCATACATAAACCTTAGCATGATACTACTTGTAATTGATTGAAATCAAGCCTAGCATGATTCTACATCATCAAAATATGCTAAGTACGCGAACGTACCTCAAATAAGCTCTTAAAATAACCGAGTACTCTACAACAATTCTCGAACCAAGTCTCCTACATAAAGGGACCATAATACTATATTAATTACCCTTGTATACACAATTTCCAGCAACTTAAACTCACATTAAATAACTTATAATAATTTGAAAATTATTTAAAAACCCCTAATTAAACTCCTTTTTAATGGATAATCACACCCTTTTATTAAAAATCACAATTCTACTACTTTAAATAAAATTCCAACATTTTAAACTAATCAAAAATCCTTTAAAACTTCATCAAAATGCATCTTTATACTTAAATTATCCATAGAAACATTAAATTATCTCTTACCCCTTTTAAACTCAAAGATAAAATTTAAAGCATAAAAAAAACTTCGTTAAAAATCAAAAACTGCTCGAAAATCGTATTTAGAGGCTGAATTTGGCCACGAGAGGGTGGTGCTCACTACCAAAGGTAGTGAATCTTTCTTAAAACGTTGTTTTCACTCGAAAAACACTACTTTTTTTTTTTTTTTTTAATTTTTTTTTTATCAAAATCGGAGGAGTTTAGAACCTGATCGGGATTAAAACAGGATTAATATTAACGAACGGAAATCTAATAATTAAAACATGAATTTACGTGTTCAAAATAATCTGGAATTAAGTTAAACTAATAATTTGTTATAATCACCAAAATTTCAAAACATCATTACTATAAAAGCCCTAAATCAATTATTCATAAAAACCCTAAAATCATGATTTTCAATAATTAAAAACCCTAGGTTATAAAATTTACAAAATCTAAAAATTATAAAGTTTAATCATCAAAATACAATTTGATACTAATTAAATTAATTTCAAACAATAAAATCAAAACCCATAAATCAATAATTATAATTACACAGATTAATAAAACAAAGGAGAGAGAAAATAAGACTAACCTTTTTGTGTGGGAAATTTTTGGGGATTCATGAGGTATTTATAGAGTAGAGAGTGTAGGGTTAAATTTGGGCTTATAAAAATGTGGGCTTGAGTTATGGGATAGGGCTTAAGTTATGGGTTTTGGAATGGGTTATTCCAATAAGAGTATGTAGGAATAATTTACATTGCCCAATAATTAATAAACGTTTGGCCAAAAACATATTTTACTTTTATAAAATTTTATATTTAAAATACTTTAACCCTTTAAAATATTTAATTAAAATACTTGAGCCCTTGACAATACATTTTATTAATACTTAAATACTTTTTAAAATACATAAAAATACGGGGTATTACATGCGCGCATCCGCCCGATTGGGCGTATGGTTGCCCGATCGGGCCCGATCTTCTTCTTCGAGGCTTGGATTTCGATTGGGCTCAATTTCTCGGCCCAATCTGGATTTCCTCATCGGGTCTTGATTGATCGATCCAATAGCCCCGATATCTCATACCGAGCCCTTAATCATCGGCTCTCACCGATCTTGGGCTTCAAGAGTGGCCGTGTCCTTCTAGCTTCCGTAGTTGATCCATAAAAACCTGGGAAAATGCTCCAAAAATGCAATTTCCTGTAAAACTCAACTAAAACTACGAAAACACTAGAAAACACAAATTAGTAATAAAAGTGGCTCTAAGGAGCCAAAAAAACTACTAATTATGACCGTGGGACGGGGGTAAAACACTATATAAATTGGATATATCAAACTCCCCCAAGCCAAACCTTTGCTTGTCCCTAAGCAAAGAACTCATCAATGAACATATAAAACATGCCTCATCCCAATAAATAAAATCAAGCACAAACGATTCAAGATAAATCTAATGAACATGCTTCAATGTCAATCAATCTCATACATCTAATTATCCTTCATCCCCAACAATTTTCAAGCAAAGCAAACCACATGAGCATATAGAATTCAAGACTAGTGCTCACGCACTCAACTCTCATTTATGTGGCGAGTAAAAGATGTACTCGTTCGCTCTCCAACCACCCCTTTATATGTGAACAATGCCCTCCCAACTCACGCACTCGTGTGTTTAAAAAGATGTACACTCAACCTACTAGTCGACTCGAAATATGTCAAATCATAACTTGCATTGATAAACAACACTTTCACATTCATACAACTCTATGCACAAAGGTCGGAAGGTCTTTAAAGCTTGTAATGTAAGGCTAGGGTAAAGGGTAGGATAAATTTGGGAATATGTGAGAGAAAAGCTATGCATTAAGGGAGCCAAATCCTACTAAACCCATGATAAAAAATAAATGATGATCATACATTACCAACAACATAACTAACTCCAACAAGAATCCACCAAATACAACTCCAAACAATATAAACAATCCCAACACTTACAATTTCACTCATAATATGGAATAGAGTGAATTAAAACAAACTTTGAACCACTTATTATTTTTCTTTTCTTTTTTTTTTCAAACTTGAACTCTTTTTTTTTTTCTTTTGAATTTTTTTTTCTTGAACAACCTTCAAATAGAACATTTGAACATTAAACAATTTTTTTTTTTTTTTTTTACCTCATATTGGAAATTTTCAACTTTGTAACACAAAACATCAATCTTTTCCAATCATAATATCAAAGAACAATCACTCTTCTTTTATTCCCACATTGTGCAAATAATGTGCACACCACAACTCCCTCACCTCACCAACTAATAGCTCCCCCAAGCCAAGCTTGGGACTAGTAACCAATGGGGCTCATATAGGCTTGTAATGTGGCTAAATAAACAATAAAAGGGCACAAGCAACAACATGGGTAACAAGAAGGGAACAAATGTATCTAATATCGTCTGAAGGCTACCTAAGAGAACAAATGCCTTCGTCCTCCTCAATGTGCATAATATTGAGCTATATAAACATTACTAATAGTTTCAAACCAATACTCAAATTCATTGACATACCAGGAACTACCACACATTCCTAACCAAATCAACTAGTCAAGCACTATATTCACAAATAGTTGGCAAAATTGACGCATGTTTAGGAATCCAAACTATTAAACTTCAAATCATGATTAACAAATTCACAAAGCTCATTATCATATACCAAGAATCAAAATAATATTTTCTAAGTATAGGACACATGGAAGCATGAATTACAATTCATTGGAACGTATTTTTGAATTTTTTTTTGTATTTTTTCATAAAGGAAAGAAATAAAAACTACACTAGGAAAGCAATAAATAGAGAAGAGAGAAAGAGAGTTACCATATATACAAGAAATCTCCCCCAAGCCAAATCAAGCAATGTCCTCATTGACTTGGGAAGGTAGCTAGGAGAAGCTACTCCTCATCGTCATCCATCCTCTCATATCCTCATACATAGCTCGAGCCGGCACCACCCTGGCTCGGTCCAGCACCACCATAACCCGAACCACCTTCAAAGTAGTTAGAGTTCACATTCCCCCCCCATACCACCAAAAGGAGCGTCACCCCCGTATCCATGGATTGAAGAGTAGTCCACATAAGTACCAAATGCTCCGGGGTGAGAATACCCTCCTTGGGGGTATTGGAACCAGTCGGGAACTAATGCCTCGGGGAGGGGGGGGGGATATCCCCTCGGCGTGCATAGTCATCGTACATGGGGTATAAACCCCTCCCAAGGTTCCTCTCTATGTGTCCTACCCGACCATCTAAGGTGCTTAACCTAGAATCTAGGTTTTGCATCATGCCCTCTACTCTCCCTTGCCCCATCTCTATACGGTCCAATTGGCTTCTAAAAGCCGAAAAGTCATAAGGGGCATTGGGGTCGACGTTATAGTCGACCGAGGAAGTGGGTACGACATAGGTGAAGGGTGGAGGTGGTGGGTAGTGTGGTGAATGGTGTTGGGGGGAATGGTGGGGAGATTGGTGGGGTTGTGGTGAAGGGTGAAGTGGTTGAACCTCACCTTGACCGTTAATCTCAAATGTATAAGAAGGCTTCCCCTTCTCAAATTTGGTCAAGGCGGGGTTGGGTAAGGTGAAGGCTTGGTCCCTCCTACCCGATTGTCGGTGGACTATCCACCAAGTGTCACCCCCACAGGTTGCACCCAATTTAGGCTCCCTAAATAGGCTAGGTCCATGAGGTTTGACCCCGCTACTTTCCTATGCCCATCCGGGTTCCAACCTAGGTGTTTTTTGGCAATATGGGTCACTAATCCCCCAAAATAAATAGGTGCCCTAGACCTACCCGCTTTGGCCGCCCTTTGGAAGTGATTGGCTATCCTATGGGGTACGTTTAATTTTTCAGCATTGGGGATTACATAGGATGCCAATAATTCTAGTTCATCCCTTCTCACATTTGTCGGTTCATGCCTCCCAAAAATAGTGAGGCCGGCAAATCTTTGCCAAAACCTTGGGACGGGATGTTGAATCCACGTCCCTTTGGCGTGTTGGAGGTTAGCCAAACCCTCCCCAATTAGTCTCTTGTAGACACGGCAGTGTGGTCTTGGGAAGGTTCGATTAGTTTATCCGATTTCAAATCAAACAACTTTCCAAATTCTTTAAGAGTTAATCTGACATCGTTGTTCAATAATCGGAATTGCACATGAGTGATTAATGCATTCATTTTAATAACATTAAAACTTGAGATAAATTCTAATGTTAAATAGTCATATGTATCATGGCACATTTGAAAGAAACCACTCATGCCTATACCTTTAAACAATTTTTCCACATATTTATCTAGACCTAATCTAGCTAGTGTGGGATGATGAACAAAGCGGGTTGAGATTACCTGTCGATCAATGAGGTTTAGCATCCTAGCCCGTTGCTCCTCCGAGGTGATAACAACCTCCTCCCATCCCGGTACTTAAAGCTCCGGGTTGACCGTGGGTTGTTGTGCCCTTGAACTTTCACCCCTTTGTGTCTTAGAACGCTTTGAAGCCATTGTATGTGGAAAATTGGGTATTTGGAGCTTTCTCTCTCTAAGGGTTTGAAGGAAGTATGAGAGAAAGTGGCAGAAAATGGGTGGAAAATGTAGAGGAAGGTGTGAGGATTAAGAATACGTAAGAAATTTGAAGTTTTGATGGATGAATTTGAGGAGATCTTGGATTGAAGGTGGAGTTGAAGGTTTAAAAATGGAGGTTTTAGAGAGAGAAAGTGTGAAGGAGAAAGAAGAAGTAAGGAAGAAAAATAAAAGAGAAAGGGAGAAGGGGGGTTAAAACCCTGGATACAAATAGGGCGAAGGTGGTTCAAGGAGATTTGTAAAGTGCGCGCCCGATCGGGCGACCTCCGCCTGATCGGGCGCGAACTCGAACTTGGGAATCGCCCTTTGCTTGCCCGATCGGGCGAGCTTCGCCTGATATTTCTTTTTGTGGCACTCGATTTCTCCAAAATTCCGCCCGATCGGGCGAAATTTCCCTTGATTTCTTCCCTGACTTGCGCGCCCGATCGGGAATCCTTGCCCGATCGGGCGAAATTAAGCTACGATAAAATCAATATTGCGCGCTGTAGGGAATATTTCAAGCGTTAACCCCTAGCTTGAACCCCAATGTGATCATACACTAAAGTACGGTGGCGTCCAAAAAGGAAGAATATAGAGCAAAAGAGTCGCCAACAGGTTTTAGGAACTTGTAAACCGTTCACAGGGTGAAGGTTACACCCCTTAACGATCCAAGTGATCGTCAACTCCATAAGGTCTAGAACCAAATAAGGGTTCGGGGATGAAGGTACAAATTCAACCTAAAAGAGATTGAACCTACCCTAATAATAGGCCTCTACTTTATTCAGATCGTATTCATGTGCGCTTTCTGACTAACATACAATCAGTAGTATTAACCCTAAACATGTTTATCTATGCTGGTTGAATATTAATGCACAAACAAATCTATTATTGGCGATCACTTGAATTATAATCATATTAACCCTAACAAGATTATTAATTATCTTATTAAGCGTGATTACAAGTACAAATTCCCTTTAAACATGCATAAAAGGCGTGATCAAGCAATAAATAATAAATATCAAGAAACATAATAATAATAATAATAATAATAATAATAATAATAATAATAATAATAATAATAATAATAATAATAATAATAATAATAATAATAATAATAATAATAATAATAATAATAATAATAATAATAAATATCATGACAATAAAATTATAATCATCATCAAGATAATAATAATCATATAAACAACAATCATAATAATAATAATAATAATAATAATAATAATAATAATAATAATAATAATAATATTCATAATCATCATAAATTATAATCATTATAATAATAATCATGTTAATGTTAATATTAAAGCATAATAATAGCAAGATCCTAGGCATGATACTAACAAGATTAATAACAAATCCTAACATGTCACTAAGCAATAAAAATCAAATCTTTAACCCTAACATGATACTAACAATCATAAATATTAGGAAGAACATAGGAAGCATCGTAACAATCATATTTGATTTCAAAAATTACCCTAGACATGATACTAGGAATATCATAATAACAATCTAATAAGCATAATTTCTACATCATAACATCAATAAATCAATTAAAGTACTTACTTTAATGTCTCGTACCTCTTTCTAATAACAAAATACACACGTTAATAACTTCAAGGAAAATAATAAAACAATTAAATTAAATAATTGAAAGAGATATTTAGGACAAAACCCTCAGAAATTAAACCTTTCACGTCTAGGGCGAAGACAACTTCGAACTTGGCTAGGTGTATCTAGGTCTTGTGAATGCGGAATTTTGTATGTAAAAGCAAGTTTAGAGAGAGAGATATGGTGAATGATTAAAAGAACGCGAGAATTGATGATTGGGAATGAAAACTGGTTGTAGGTGAATGAAAACGGAGTTTTTACGACATTATTTATAGAGAAAATCAGCCAAAAAGATAAAATTAACAAAACAGAGCATTGGCGCAACTGAAACAGAGCTGGCGCCAACGCCAGCTGATTGGCGCCAGGCGCCAATAGTTGGCGTTAGGCGCTAACCCTGTTTTTGACGCGTTTTCTAAAATCAGATAAATTTTGCCGTACAGGAGGATAAAATCGTATCTTTTCCTCAAAAATGTTCTTTGATTTTAATTAAAACTCTGAAAAGTCAACAAAAGTCAATTTATCAATGCTAATTGAATTAGGAATGAAAAGAAACTTCTAGAAGAATCTAGAAGACTAAAACCATTCCTAATTACATTAGGAATGATAAATCATATTAGGCCCTCCCCTAGATCATTGGGCGCATATAAGGCTCAAACCGGGCCCAGCTTAGTAAATTGGCCATAACTTCCTCAATATTCATGGGAAATGGGCTTATAATATATCGTTGGAAAGCTCTTGTCAAGCCCCATCCAACTACACTACTATTGGACCCATATCATGGACCAACCAAACTGGATTGGCTATTTTCTTAAAATAAGTTTTCAAAAACAGAGAGAAGAGAAAAGAAATTAAAACTATCCGCAACACTAAAATTTCCACACTTTCGCTTCATTCGATTATGATTCGACGTGAAAGGTACTCATCACCGGGTTTGGTTTTGGGGAGACACAAATGGGTGTCTACAGAAGCCCCCACTTTGATTGAGTTTGGAGAAACGCAAGTTTTGAAAACAAAAGTCAAAGTATCGATAGGGACGGAGAATAATTTAGAACGTTCTGCTATCCTAAACCATTCTTGTAACGCCGATACCTGCAAAACTAGCGTTAGTTAAACAGATAAAAGAGTTAAGAAACGCGTATCTTTCACCGTCAGGCACACATCTCTGAAAGTAACCGATTCATTTTGATGACCTCCTGCAAGCTAGAGAATGCCATCCCGCTTGAAAACCGCTACGCTTGTAACTGCTTCCATATTGGAAGATTGCTTCGCCTGAAATGATCCTCTTCCGCTTTGATAATATTCCACGTCCAAGGGAATACCATCGAAGATTGCTTCTCTTGAAGCAATCCTTATCCGCATTGATAATATTCCACGTCCAAGGGAATACTATCGAAGATTGCTTCTCTTGAAACAATCCTCAGTTGTTTGTGACAACTCTCAACAATCTAGGGAACGCCATCTTGCTGTTTGTTTTGACGATCTTCTGCAATCTAGGGAGCGCCGTCGATCAATGTTGCTACATCTCGAGCCTTTTCTTGAATCATAGTGACAACCTTTCCAAATCATAGCAAAAGTCGTCGAAGACCGCCTCATCATGAACCGCTCTTCTCATATCTTGGTGACAACCTCCACAATCTTAGCGAACGCCGTCGAAGACCGCCCATCTCGTGCTATCTTCTCAAATCTTGGGTGACAACCTCCACAACCTTCGCGAATGCCGTCGAAGACCGCCCATCTCGTGCTATCTTCTCAAATCTTGGGTGACAACCTCCACAATCTTAGCGAATGTCGTCGAAGACCGCCCATCTCGTGCTATCTTCTCAAATCTTTGGTGACAACTTCTACAATTTTAGCGAATGCCGCCGAAAATAAATTTACTTGAAGTCATCCTCAGTTGTTGCGATAATATTCCGAAGAAAATTACCGAAGGCCAACACTTGTCGATCTTTAAAGCTCGCTTGAACTTTGCTTCTGCTAAAACCAGTATGTCGGTGTCTCCGTGATGAGCCAATTCTTAGGCGCTTTAAGCTAAGTGAGATGATCTTTCGTCAGGTCGATCACTTATTTGCGGTTGTAATCAAACCGACTACTCAATCATGTCAAATTGCTTATAGGGGCTAACTGGCGTACCAAGGAACCCGAAATTGCTGTTCTAAGAGGCTTCGAGCTCTGTCGCTGCTGAAATATCTCTGGCGCCAGGAATTGGAGTTGGGTCTTCCCTATTCTGCTGCACCTGTATTTATTTTTGACTATAGAAATTTGCTAATTTCTTTTTAATCATCTTAGGGTTAACCTAAGGTTTAGCGTCGCTTGACTTATCGACTTGACACGACTCAAGGCATGAACTTGACTCGATATGTCTCACTGACTCGAGGTTGACTCGACTCAAACTGTTTGACACATGTGTTAGACTCAAATCAAGGTGATGTGACACGACATGACTCAATGTGTACATGACTTGTGTGTGCATCGTAATGTGATCGTGCGACTCGAAAATGCAAAAAAGCAAAAATTTTCCGTCATTTTTGTGGAGGGTACCCGACTTTCTCTCGAAAAAGAAAGACGCGAAAAAGAATCGAAGTTTTGAAGGTGCATGCTGAATGAGCTTAGTCAAATGTCGTTTGATACTATCTCTCAAGGTTCAAGGATTAATCCATCCTAGGCTATCTCAACTGTTGACTCCATGATGAAAGTATTTGGGTAACTCAGGCACGGAGGTTAAGCACTTCATACTTCGTGATGCAATGACAATTATGATTGATCAGTGATGTTGATATGACAAGGCATGCTTCAACTTTGTGTTAAGATTCCATGACAAAGGGTTCCTAAGGGAAGTATATTCGGTCATATATCTGTGATGTGTATGATGGTGACACTAAAGTTAGGCCGCAAAAGCTAAGTGTGTGAAAAAATATTTATTTTTAGAAGAGTCAAATGATGGTGACTCTTAGGCTAGGTAAGCTAATGATAAAGGATCAAGCCCCCAAGTCTAGATCTACATGAAAAGGGACGAGCATAGGAGATCCCTTGATATGATCATGGTGTAAGTGTGTGAATGTGAATATGAATGCATTTTTATTACGGCCGCACCTCGATGTGAGGTTGCCTACGTATCCGTTAGGAATCAGGCCGAACGTAGCTCTAGCCGAACCTCGCACAAGTGTGTGTATACCTCAAAAAGGTCTTTTTAAGGGTTGTAACGTGGTTAGGCTAAAGGTTGAAGAAGAAGGGGATAAAGGCTCAAGACCCTAGATAAGCCCCCAAGGTGTGCAACCTCGCTTTTGAATCTTTATATTTTAATGCTTGAGTTTCTACTCTTTTTTTAGCTCTCTTTTATCTTTTGCGTTAGCATTTATTTCATTTTCATAAGTGTGGGCAATCCCGATCATGCGGTCTATCACTCACTTGGAATTCATGTTTCTCAGGCACGGTACCGAGCACTCGATAAGAGACGCAATCTGAGACGTGTTCATTTCGAAGATATTTTCATATCAAAGACATTGGAACACTTGCCCTTTTGTACACTTTTATTTATTTATTTTACTTATTTTTTGCTATTTTAATCTTCTGAATTCACTCAAGCCTTTTAAAATTGCATAAGTTTCACACCATCCCATCCCAAGGTTAGGTAGATGTAGGTTGAAAAAAGAAAGGTCTTTTGTTAGACGAGGCTCAAAGTGGTTTATGAAGAAAGGATTGTAAATTTGAAAGGTGAAAGGAGATATGATGTGGCAACAAGGGTGCCTCAAACCATTGGTATACCTTGTGCTTAGTTCGACATGGATTTTTTTTTAATGTTTTTATGCAATATTAATGAAATGATCATATGCAAGAAAATAAATGTTCATTTTATTAAAAGAAAAGAAAGAAAAATAATCTACAAAATTAATCTAAGGAGAATAAAAAGGTGCCTATGCTAGACTTATTGGGGAAAGGGTAAATAAAAAAGAAATAGAAAAAAAGAGGTCACGAAATCTTGTCGTTGAAGCTCGCCTCTTGTCTTGTGTTGTATCCTTTATCATCACTCGCTCTTCTTGTTAACCGGAGGCATGGGAAGCTTGTTATTATCAATCAAATGTTGGATAGCCTCCTTTAGCTTTCAACAGCTCTCAGTAGTATGACCCCTACCTTGATGGTACTTGCAGTGTTCGTCTGGATTCCAACTAGGCAATCTCTTTTCAGGTGCGGGATCTTGAATAGGTCCAATGGGAGTAATGAGTCCTTTGGCATGGAGTCGATCGAAGGCAGTATCGTAGCTCATCCCAATGGGGGTGAAGTCTTTACTTAGTTGCTTCTTAGATCCTTGGTTATCCATGGCTAAAACTTCACTAAGATCAAAGGTACTAACATTGTTACTAGAGTGGGCGTTTTCGGAAGAATAAGGATTGTCGTTCTTCTTTCCTTTCCAGCCACCGTGGTTACTATTGTTAGTAGCTTTTTGCTTTGCGAGGTCATCTTCGATTTCAATTCCGATGTCATAAACGGCCTTGAAAGTATTGAGATTGTGTTGATATTTTAAATGCTTCGAATACTTCTCTTGGAGATTCTTGAAAACATCCTCACAGACTCCTTTTCGGTGGGGACCTCAATCATCTTAGCGGAAGTTTCCCTCCACTTATTAAAGAAAGAAGTAAAACCTTCATTCTCTTTTTTTCTTAGCATCTCAAGTTGTCTATGATCGGTTTCAACTTGAATATTGCACTTGTACCTATCAATGAAAGAGTTTACTATCGATTCCCAGGTAGAGGTTTTCTCCTTGTCAAGGGAGAAGAACCATTGTTGGCAAACGGTCTCAAGAGATAGTGGGAACAGCGAGGGGAAAACCTTCTTATCGATACCCTTAATGTTCATTATAGTTTCGAAAGCTCTTAGATGGAAGTAAGGGTTATATGTTGCCTTGAATTTAGGGATGTCAGTGGCGTTGAGCTTATGTGGAAGAATTTCCTTGTCCAGCGAGACCCCTTGTGCACTCATGCCTTGAAATTTATAGTCACTAGATAGCTTCCTCAAACTTTCTTGCATGAGGTTCATTTGTTGTTGCTTCACGGGATCATCGACCTTAAGTGTGAGGAGCTTCAGTGTTTCAGTCATGGTAACTAGTTGGTTCTTAAGATCATTGACTTCTTTTTGAGTTTCCATTATCCTTTTAGCCTTCCTCTTTTGACGAATCGGTTTATCGAAAAGTGAAACTTGAATAAAGAGGTTGTCCTTGATTAATCGCCCTTCTCTCCTCGACCAAGTACTGTGGAAAAGGAATTTGGGGATATTCATTGTTAATTATTTAACTCAAACTCTATTCAACATGCAATGGAAGGAGGAAGTGAAGAAAGATTGGAATAGAATGTGAAGGAAAGTGATGTAGATGGAGCGATATGAAGAATTAGGAATAGAATGTACCCCCCCAACTCAAATGACGGAAAAGACCGACTCATGCATGAACCTAAGACATGGTCACGGTGACATATACTCAAAGTGTGTGCTAAGACTAGTGAGTGTAGGTGACATGTTGAGACTCGTGTCATGACCATGTGGCTAGACTATGTGACTAGACTTAATTAATGACTTGACAAGGTATTATCGACAACGAAAATTAACCAATTTAATTAGCAGACTTATTAATTAGACACTAGGTGATGACTTGACCAATAATCCGAACTATTGGCCAAACGACAGGACTGGCGTCACACTGTGTAGCTTGGCGCCAGACGACAAAGCTGTCGCCAGGAGCCACACTCCACAGGGTGGCGCTACAGCTCAGATTTTGGCGCCAATGGTGGAGCTTCAATCCGAGACTGTTTTCGGTGTTATTAATCAACTGGGGTATGCCTAAAGTAGTACTAGGTCAGTTCTGATTAAAATATTAGACTTTATTGACTCAAATTAATTAATTAGGCAACGTTCTTTAAGTCATTAATTTATTTAATCTTAACACAAGTCAAACAAACGGTTAAGAGAAACATATAATACATGCACAACATATAATGCACAATTAGTCAAGTAGGCACAATATGATGCAATGAGTTCGCAACCTAACCATGGCTCTAGTTCTCTAAAGTTCGGGATATGGTTTAGTCAATAGACGGTCCATGGTTAATTGTCCAGATGCACCGCGCGGAAGCCTAACCGTGAAGGGTTGGCGCGAGTGGATGGGACACCGCGAGTTTTAGAAAAAACTCGCTTCCATGGTTTGGTGAATTCAACAATCTCGGATGTACCCTTTGTTGCACCGAGCGTTCAATCAGGTAGATGGAGCATGAATTCCCAGAGGGTTATGTCCATATGTAGAACACATATGGGTTTCAGAAAAGTGAGAAAAAATTCAATCAGGAAGTAGGATCGAGCAAACAATACGAAAAACCGGTCGAAATTAGAACGCATATTTATAATCATCATAAATTATAATCATTATAATCATAATCATGTTAATGTTAATATTAAAGCAAAATAATGGCAAGATCCTAGGCATGATACTAACAAGATTAATAACAAATTCTAACATGTCACTAAGCAATAAAAATCAAATCTTTAACCCTAACATGATACTAACAATCATAAATATTAGGAAGAACATAGGAAGCATCGTAACAATCATATTTGATATTAAAATTACCCTAGACATGATACTAGGAATATCATAATAACAATCTAAGCATGATTTCTACATCATAATATCAATAAATCAATTAAAGTACTTACTTTGATGCCTCGTACCTCTTTCTAATAACAAAATACACACGTTAGTAACTTCAAGGAAAATAATAAAACAATTAAATTAAATAATTGAAAGAGAGATTTGGGACCAAACCCTCAGAAATTAAACCTTTCACGTCTAGGGCGAAGACAACTTCGAACTTGGCTAGGTGTATCTAGGTCTTGTGAATGCGGAATTTTGTATGTAAAAGCAAGTTTATAGAGAGAGAGATGGTGAATGATTAAAAGAATGCGAGAATTGATGATTGCGAATGAAAACTGGTTGTAGGTGAATGAAAACGGAGTTTTTACGACATTATTTATAGGGAAAATCAGCCAAAAAGATAAAATTAACAAAACAGAGCATTGGCGCAACTGAAACAGAGCTGGCGCCAACGCCAGCATATTGGCGCCAGGCGCCAACATTAGCGCCAGGCGCCAATTCCTGGCGTTAGGCGCTAACCCTGTTTTTGACGCGTTTTCTAAAATCAGATAAATTTTTCCGTACAGGAGGATAAAATCGTATCTTTTCCTCAAAAATGTTCTTTGATTTTAATTAAAACTCTGAAAAGTCAACAAAAGTCAATTTATCAATGCTAATTGAATTAGGAATGAAAAGAACCTTCTAGAAGAATCTAGAAGACTAAAACCATTCCTAATTACATTAGGAATGATAAATCATATTAGGCCCTCCCCTAGATCATTGGGCCGCATATAAGGCTCAAACCGGGCCCAGTTTATTAAATTGGCCATAACTTCCTCAATATTCATCGGAATTGGCTTATAATATATCGTTGGAAAGCTCTTGTCAAGCCCCATCCAATCTGGATTGGCTGTTTTCTTAAAATAAATTTTCAAAAACAGAGAGAAGAGAAAAGAAATTAAAACTATCCGCAACACTAAACTTTCCACACTTTCGCTTCATTCGATTATGATTCGACGTGAAAGGTACTCATCACCGGGTTTGGTTTTGGGGAGACACAAATGGGTGTCTACACGCGCCCGATCGGGTGTCATTGCCCGATCAAGCGAAGTTTTCTGCAATTCTAACCTTAGGTGCACGCCCGATTAGGCGACCTCCGCCCGATCGGGCCCGTACCCAGGCCTGAAGCTTCTCTTTCTTCGCCTTTTTCTCTTGAGACCTCCGTACTTTGTGATCTAAAACCTGTACAAAACACTCATGAAAGGTAAAATTCACTCTCCTTACCTCTCGAAGAAAAAGTAAAAATAAAAATAAAGAATAATTTTAGTCTAGAAAGCAAGAAATACGGGTTGCCTCTCGCAAAGCGCTGGTTTATCTAGGTCCCGCACGACCCTCTTACCACAGTGAAACTCAAAGTGATTCGGAACCGCTTAGGTGAAGTAATGAAACTGCACCAATCGTAGCCCCCTCATGATATAGCTTGAGTCTTTGGCCATTAACCTTAATTTCGTTACCATGTTCGTCGAAAACCTCCACAGAACCGAATTTATTGGCCCTTTTTACAATAAAAGGACCCAACCACCATGACTTTAACTTTCCAGGGAAAAGCTTAAGTCGAGAGTTGAATAGTAACACTTTATCACCCACCTTGAATTCTCTCGGAAGGATCATCTTGTCGTGCCACCTCCTTGTCTTCTCCTTGAAGACTCGAGCACTATCATAGGCCGTCAACCTAAACTCATCGAGTTGGTTAAGTTGAAGTAACCTCTTTTCTCCCGCTAGTTTGGCATCTAAGTTGAGCTCCTTAATAGCCCAATATGCCTTATATTCCAATTCGACCGGGAGATGACATGCTTTGCCGTACACGAGTCTATACGGAGTAGTACCTATAGGGGTCTTAAATGCAGTTCTGTACGCCCAAAGGGTGTCGTCCAACTTGTCGCTCCAATCTTTCCTTGACTTCGCCACCACCTTCTCTAGAATGGCCTTGATCTCACGGTTAGAAACTTCAACTTGGCCACTAGTTTGGGGGTGGTAGGCTAAACCTGTCCTATAGTAAACACCATACTTTTTGAGGAGGGTGTCTAACTTCTGCTCATGGAAATGAGAACCTCCATCACTTATTATTACTCTAGGTACGCCAAGTCTTGGGAAGATAGTCTCCTTGAAAAGTTTGTGGACCACCTTGGCATCATTGGTAGGAGTGGCGATGGCCTCAACCCACTTGGATACATAGTCGATGGCGACAAGAATATAATGGTTCTCTTTTGAAGAAGGGAACGGTCCCATGTAATCAACACCCCAAACGTCAAAAATTTCAACTTCTAGAATTCCGGTTTGGGGCATCTCATGCCTCCGCGAGATGTTGCCAGTCCTCTGGCAAGAGTCACAAGCCTGCACAAAAATATTAGCATCCTTAAACATCGTAGGCCAATAAAAAACCCGACTCATTAATCTTGGCCACCGTTTTAGTGGGGCCATGATGTCCTCCATATGGTGAGGTGTGGCAACTATTAAGCACACCGTGGACTTCCCATTCGGGAACACACCTGCGAAACAATCCATCTGCACACTCACGAAACAAAAAAGGATCATCCCAAAAATAATGTTTAACATCAGAAAGGAATTTCTTTTTTTGTTGGTAGGACAAGTCAAGAGGTAGAGTACCACCCACTAAATAATTAGCAAAATCCGCATTCCATGGGTGTCGCTCTACAACTGCATAGAGGTTGTCATCAGGGAAAGAATCATCTATAGGTAGAGAATCCTTACCTTTATCATACCTGATACGTGACAAGTGGTCTGCCACTACGTTCTCTGCTCCCTTTTTATCTTTGATTTCGATGTTGAAGTCTTGGAGCAAAAAAACCCATCGGAGTAGCCTTGGCTTTGATTTTGCCTTAGCTATCAAGTACTTCAACGCTGCATGGTCAGTAAAAACAATGACTTTAGAACCAACAAGATATGATCTAAATTTTTCTAAAGCATATATAACAGCAAGAAACTCCTTCTCCGTAGTGGCATAGTTGACTTGGGCCTCATCCAAAGTTTTTCTTGCATAATAAATAGCATGCAAAACCTTGTTCTTTCTCTGTCCGAGCATGGCTCCTAGCACAAAGTCACTTGCATCACACATGATCTCGAAAGGAAGGTTCCAATCGGGAGCACATATGATGGGTGCCGATATCAAAGCCTGCTTAATCTTGTTGAAAGCCTCAAGACACTCGTCAGTAAAAATAAAAGGAGCATCCTTGAGCAAAAGCTGAGTCAGTGGTTTAGCAATTTTAGAAAAATCTTTGATAAAACGGCGGTAAAACCCCGCATGACCCAAGAAACTTCTAACTCCCTTAACATTAACTGGGGGAGGTAATTGCTCAATCACTGAAATCTTAGCTTTGTCTACTTGTATGCCCTTATCAGATACAATGTGACCTAGAACTACTCCCTCTGTCACCATAAAGTGACATTTTCCCAAATTTAGAACTAAATTGCACTCTTCACATCTTTTTAAAATTTTAGCGAGATTAATTAAGCATGAACCAAATGAAGAACCATACACGCTAAAATCATCCATAAAGACTTTCATAATAGACTCTATGAAATCAGAAAAAATGCTCATCATACAACGTTGAAAGGTAGCGGGTGCATTACATAAACCAAAAGACATTCTACGATATGAAAAAGTGCCATAAGGGCATGTAAAAGTTGTCTTTTCCTGATCTTCAGGGTGAATCGGAATTTGGAAAAATCCCGAATACCCATCCAAATAGCAAAAGAATTTATGGTTGGCTAACCTCTCAAGCATTTGATCTATAAAGGCAAGAGGGAAGTGGTCCTTTTTAGTGGCGATATTTAATCTACGATAATCAATGCACATACGCCACCTTGTTACAGTTCTAGTGGGAATTAATTCATTTTTTTCATTGGTTATCACAGTCATTCCACCTTTTTTTGGCACTACCTGCACAGGACTTACCCATTTGGAGTCAGAAATAGGATAGATAATACCTGCATCAAGTAGTTTCATAACCTTCTTCTTGACTACCTCCTGCATGTTGGGATTTAATCTTCGTTGGGGTTGAATGCAGGGCTTATAGTTGTCCTCTTGATGCATCATGTGCATACAAAAATCAGGGCTAATACCCTTGAGATCATCAATACTGTATCCAATAGCTTTCTTATGGGTTTTGAGAACCCCTAGAAGTTGGGAAGTTTGTAGGTCAGTAAGTGCAGTACTGATGATCACGGGGTATAGTTCCTGTTCATCAAGAAAAATATCTTTTAAATGAGAACAGAGAGGTTTTAGCTCAGGTTTCTTGACCTCTGCACGTTTTGATTCCTGAACTAAATTTACTACCTTCATTGTTTCCTTGGGGCTTAACTCTTTTAAGGAAAGAGCCTTTTCAATATCTTGTACCTCATTACCCCAAACGGTTGCATTGTCTCTAGATAAATTCCCGTAGAGAACTTCCTCTAGGGGATCCCTCGCAAGAACCTGTGGCAAGATATCATCACAAATATCATCCATTATATCAATTACATCAATATAACAACAATTCTCCTCTAGCATAGGCCCTTTCAAAACTTTCCCTAAATTAAAAGTAACATTGTCGTCACCTACAGAAAGGGTTAGTTTACCATTTTTAACATCAATAATTGCTCCTGCAGTATGGAGAAAAGGCCTACCTAATATAATGGTTATTTTCGTATCCTCTGCCATGTCTAACACAACAAAATCAACAGGAATAAAAAATTTACCAACTCTGACAGGACGTCCTCTAAAATACCTAAAGGGTATTTTACCGAACGATCTGCCATTTGCAAAGTTATATTAGTAACTTTTAATTCTCCCATATTAAGTTTAGCACAGACAGACGATGGCATGACACTGACACTAGCACCCAAATCACACAAAGCTTTATCAATAAAAACATTCCCTATATGACAAGGGATAGAAAAACTACCGGGATCCTTTAATTTAGGAGGGGATTTGTTTTGCAATAAAGCGCTACACTCCTCTGTGAAAGCTACAGTTTCTACTTCATTAAAGACCCTTTTCCTAGTCAGAATGTCTTTCATAAATTTAGCATAGGCAGGAACTTGAGTGATTAAATCAGTAAAAGAAACTGTTACCTGCAGGTTTTTCACAACCTCTAAAAACTTACCGAATTGTTTATCAAACTTACTCTTCAGTTGTCTATTAGGGAATGGAAGTTTGATAACCGGGCTCTGCACATCTCCTCCCTTATCCTATGATTTACCCTGCATAGAAACATTAGTAGAGTTAGTATCTATTTGTAGCCCTGCAGGGCTAGCAGGATTAGCGTTTGGTATAGAGGAATCTAGATCAGGAACTGGTCTATCTTCCTTTGGCATAGGAGGTCCATCATAATGTGAACCATTCCTTAGAGTGATTGCATTGGCATGATCTGTAGGATGGATAGGTTGTGGTGGTAGAGCTCCCTGCTGACGGGATTGTAGGGTAGATGAAAGTTGTGCAATTTGATTGTCCATGATTTTATTATGGGCTAAAATGGAATCAATTTGCGCATCCCTACTCTCCATATGCTTTTGAATATTGGCAAACATTGCTCTAATTTCTGTCATGGCAGGGTCGGAAGATGATGAGGGAGATGCTTGGCTTTTCTGGCCGGAATTAGGATGGTAATATTTTTGCTGTGGTGGGGTTTGCTGTTGTGGTTGTTGTGGAGGTGGAGGGTTTTGTACATTGGTGCTCCGGTATGAAAGATATGGATGATTCCTATAACCGGCATTGTAGGAATTGGAATATGGGTTATTCTGCCTATAGGTTTGAAAGGCATTGACGTGTTCCATAGAGCTCCTACCATCTTGCTCCCAATGCCCTACAATTCCACAATTTTCACAAAAAGCTTCATTGTTAGCAACAGCAGAAAGATTAGCTACAGAGTTAGGAGCAACAATAAGATTATCTAATTTTTGAAAAATAGACGTTAATTGAGCTTGCAAAAAGGATACGGAATCGAATTATGTTTTCCTTTATTTGCAAACCCTCTCGGATTCCCGTATTGGGAATTGTGTATTACCATGTCTTCGATAACCTATCCTGCATCGTCCACATTTAAATTCATGAACCTCCCACTGGCTGCGGAATCTAGCACAGATCTAGAAGAATTTCCAAGTCCATTGTAGAATGCTTGGATCAATTGCCATTGTGCTAAATTGTGGTGGGGGAACTCTCTTTGTAGATCCTTGAACCTCTCCCAAGCCTCATATAGCGTTTCGTCGGCCTCTTGAGCGAAGTTCTGAATAGTACTCCTTAGCACCGCTGTTCTCTCTGCAGGATAATATTTATTATAGAAATTCAAAGCAAGAGTTTCCCAGTCAGTAATACCAAGTGCAGTTCTATTCAAACCATTAAACCATATTTTAGCTTTGCCACATAATGAAAAAGGAAAAAGAATCTCCCTGATTTGGTCTTGCGTGACCCCGACTTTTCTAATGGTGTTACAATACTGGCAGAAATCTGCGATGTGAAGATTAGGATCTTCACCCTTAGCTCCGCTGAATTGCTTCCTCTCTATCATAGTGATAAATTGGGGCTTGATTTCGAACTAAACTCCATCTAGTGCCGGAGTGGGAGTAAGGTGCGGGAAATCTATGAGCTTCGGCTGCGAGTAGTCAATGAGTTTCTTCGAGGCCGTCATCTCTGATTTTGAATCTGAAGGATTATCTGTGTCACTAGAATCAGAGGGAGGATCTCTTCGACTGTTGTCCTCCTCAGAACCCGCCAGAATTTGTTTATAGATTTTCCTTTGCCTATGAAAAGAGCGCTCGATCTCAGGATCGAATGGGATGTAACCTGATCTGGAACACCTAGGCATAAACAAGGAACTAAAAGACAAATATGAGAATTTCCTCAAAGAACTAACGTTCTCTGAGACAAAAGAGGATAATCTAGACTACAAAAAAAATCAGAAAATAAAAATAAAACCGTTTCCCCGACAACGGCGCCAAATTTTGAGAGGGTAAAGTCGTATCCCCTAATCAAAAGTAAATACCTAAGTCCTCTAACTAAAGTAGGTAGGGAAGCAGGGTCGAACTCCACAGGGAAACAAGTCTTTCTATTCCTAATTAATTATTATAATCTAAATTATCTAAGTAACCAATATTTTTGGGAATAAATTCTATACTACTTAGAATAAGGTCGGAAGAAATAAAATAGAGAGCAATTAATTATTAAAAGACCTAGGGCATAGGTTCACTAATAAACAATATTCCAGGGCAAATCATAATAAGAAATCATCAAGCATTGATTAATCAGATTATAAAGGGCTTTCGCTACGTATTATAATCACAGAGTTAATTTACCGGTATTAAATCTCATCTGTCGAATCTCGACTTAACCATTTATAAATTAATCCGCCTATTGAAACTAAGCCTAAACATCAATTCTCATCTATCGAATCTTGAATTAATATTTCTAAACTCATACAATTAAATCTGGCCAAACCTAATTGCATAACATTAAATCAATCAATAGGAAATTAACCAAGCATTAATAATCAACAATCACAAAATTACCCCTTCATATTATTTATTAGATCCCCATAAACCCTAGAAATAAAACTACTCAAGCATCATCATAACTAAACTAATCAAATGAACAAAGCAAAACATAATCAAAGAAGTAAATAAAATAACTGAAATTAAAAGAGAAGAAATTGTTACCAAAAGAAGTCTGGATTAATGAAAGTAATTAAGAACAAAAGTTGAGAGAGAATTTAAGAGAGAGAAAAATCCTAAGTAGAGAGAGAAATTCTAAAAAAGAAGGTGATTAGAATTTACGTACATAATTCGTACTTAAACATTTCTCAAAACAAAAATTAAAACTAATCTAATCAGCTCTAAGAAAAACACGCGCCCGATTGGGCCCGCCTTATTTACAACGCCCTGCTGGTATGCTGCGCCCGATCGAGCTTACGCTCACCCGATCGGGCGCGCTTCTTCCTTGAAGGTGCTTGTGCGCGCATCCGCCCAATCGGGCGTATGCTTGCCCGATCGGGCCCGGTCTTCTTCTTCGAGGCTTGGATTTCTATTGGGCTCAATTTCTAGGCCCAATCTGGATTTCCTCATCGGGTCTTGATTGATCGATCCAATATCCCCGGTATCTCATACCGAGCCCTTAATCATCGGCTCTCACCGATCTTGGGCTTCAAGAGTGGCCGTATCCTTCTAGCTTGTGTAGTTGATCCGTAGAAACCCGGGAAAATGCTCCAAAAAATGCAATTTCCTGTAAAACTCAACTAAAACTACGAAAACACTAGAAAACACAAATTAGTAATAAAAGTGGCTCTAAGGAGCCAAAAACACTACTAATTATGACCGTGGGACGGAGGTAAAACACTATATAAATTTGATATATCAGTGCACTAGGTGGTAGTGGGGCTATGATGGGTGGTTGTAGGGTCGCAAGTGGGGTTTGGCTGGTGGCTTAGTGACAGGCTAAAGTTGTATCACCCAATCAAAAGTAATTCCTAAATCCTCTAACTAATGCAGATAAGGAAGTAGGGTCGAATACACAGGGAAACTGGTCTTTCTATTCCTAATTAATTAAAGCAATCTAAATTATTAAGTAACCAAATTGTTATTAAAAAGTAGAACTAAACTACTAAGAGTAAAAGTGGGAAGGAATAAAAGTAAGAGGAAAATCAATGAAATAAAAGTCTAGGGCATAGGTTCACCAATAAACAATATTCCAGGGTAAATCATAATAATCAATCATTAATGCATTAATTAATCAGATCATAAAAGGCTTTCGCTACGTATTACAATCACATAATTAATCTACCAGTATTAAATCTCATCTCTCGAATCTCGACTTAACCATTTATAAATTAACCTGCCTATTGAAACTAGGCCTTAATATTAATTCTCATCTCTCGAATCTCGAATTAATATTGCTAAATTCATACATAAAAGACCTGCGCATGTCTAGTTGCATAACATTAAATTAGTCAATAGGAAATTAATCTAATATTGACAATCTACAACAATAAATTACCCCCTTCATATTTTTAATGGATCCCCACAACCCTAGAATTAAACTACTCGTGCATAATTAAAACTAAACTAACAACTACTACTGATGTTCCTTAAATAATCTAATTCTAATTCGCCGCCCTACAAAAGATATAATGGGCTTAATCAACAAGCCCATTGATGAAATAAAGTAGCAAGTGGATCGTGAACAATTTGGCGGCAACAAACTCGCCCAACCGGGCCATCTACCGCCCGACCGGGCCCGGCTGATTGGCAGCAAACTGGGCTCCTTTCTTGGGTCTTAGCTTGTTGTTTACTCTTGGACCTTTGTTGTTTGTCTTATGTTTTGTAGCCTCATTACTCATTCCATAATAATACTTTGTAATTGGACTTCTTCATCAATCAAGCCCTTAATCACCGAATCGAATTCTTTTAACTCGGTCTTGGACTTAAAATACTCGGTCATAAAATACGATCCGACTCTAATATTTTCGTAGTGGTTCAAAAAGCTTGAGAATTATCATAAAAATGCAAATTTCTACAAAATAATTGTTGGGGTTTGGTGAGTCCGACTCACAGTGGAAACAAACCCAAAACAAGGACCGCACTCGCAATAAATAAAACCATAAACATAAATAAATTAATAACAAGATTAAGACAAGATAATTACCTTTGGAGCGTGCTTCGCCCAAACGGAATGGGCTCTTACTTCGAAAGCAAGCCTCGAAAATACGACGGCCTCCAACGATAGTCCACCCACAACCCGACCACCGAAAATGGTCCAATGCCTTGGCGTTAGCAAGGCCTTACCAAAAACCCGAGTGATTAATTAGTTCAAAGGTTTCACAATGGTGATGCCTTTTTCAACTCTCACTCAAGTGAGTTTCCCAATACCCCAACTTGAGTATTTATAGGAAAAATAAGAGTGAAAAGCTCTCCCATCAATGTGGGAGAATTTGATTTTTCCATTTTATTTTAAAGCTAAAATAAAATTAATAATCAAACTCATAATAAATCAACAAGTGGCAAGCTCATGTGAAAGGTTAGGTGAGGACCATTCGGAGGAGGGGGGGGGGGGACCAAACTTGCTCCCCACTCAGTCCCTCACCTTGCGCCACTTGGCAACTCCCACTTGGGCACCAAGGCACCCAAGTGGGCTTCCAATTTTGCTGCTGCCCTTCTCTTGGCCCAGCCATCCCCGCAACACAAATGCGGGTTGCTGCTCGCATTCTCTCGGCCAGCATCCATGCACTTGCGTGCGGGCTGCTGCTGCCGAGAGCTGCTGCTAGCATGCCGCACACCTAGTGCGGGCCGCTAGCTGCAGCATGCTAGCACGCCACGCACTAGGTGCGGGCTGCTAGATCGGCTATACCCCCTAGCACTCGGTGTTCCGATGCTAGGGGTATTTTGGTCTTTGTTGATTTATTATTATTTTCATGTCTCTTCTTTTACCATTTTTCGACTCGACTTCCGACGTTAGGTTTCGACGCTCTAAGCTCGAATTCCCGACGTTTAAATATTAATTACTCGGTTGACTTATTAATTAATTCATAATTAATTCGTCGCTTCGGTTCGTTAGTTGCTTGGGTGTGACCCGAAGGGTTCAGTCAAGATTAAGCTATAATGTTAATTATGCATTAATATTACTGATCAGAAGCGGCCTCCACCCAGGCATTCCGATCACTTGACCTTACTTAATATATTAGCTTTCTAATAATTCTGAACCCACTAACGGAATAGTACACTTGTTCGAAGGACACCATTCCTTTCAATCTCCCACTTGTCCTTCCGGACAAGTGCGCTTTTAGTGTATAACCCTTTTCCTATGTCGCTTAATGTCTCTTCATGAACTATTAGGTAAGATTATTTTGTCATCCTTATTACGTCTAGAAGTGTTTCTCGATTCCAAGTCTGACTGTCAATAAACAGATGATTTCTAAAATCCATCCGAGCACGACCATGCATTTTTACAGTCTCGCTCTACGAGAGGCCTTGTAAACAACAAAGACATCTTCCCTAATTTTAATAGGGGGACATTTCCTGTCTTGTAATGTAGCTTCTCTTACTAAGAGGACCTAGCCGCCCGGGTGATGCCGTTATAATCCCCTGTTACGGCAGACGTTTGACAATCATCAAAGCGGGCTAGTACTCAAACAAGAAAGCTTACAATACTCATGGTCAAGGAAAAAGGTTCCGATAGCAATAATGAGAAGTATACTTATGACGATTTTTAATCTCTTAAAGTATTTTCATAGGTCGATCCAGTATGGTTCTAAACCAATACCTGTGCAAATGATTCATGACAATCATGTCCTTGTAGCACATGAAACGGTGCTATAAATCAAACTACACACTGATCTCAACTGGTCATTAATCGTCCATTGTTTAAATGACCTCGATTAGGGATAATTTTCGATTATAATATTCAACGTTCACTTGATAGGTGTTTCCTTACCAAGACTGGTCTTGATACACTATTTTGAATATTCCAAGAATCGAATGGACTCATTATATAATTCTAAACCACAATTAAATAGCAAACGGAGTGATAAAATTGCATGAAATTTTAAATTACTCCAAAACCTGAATGATTCATCTTATGATAAATGGTTTTTCCGAATGTTTTAAGAGTATCACTCTTTATAAAACATTATAGAAATCAAACCTATATCTAATATGCTTGATTTCTTTCATGCAATTGTGAATGTTGTCGTTCACTCATTGCATAGGTTTAGCTATAATTACTTTGCTAATCTTAGCATCTTCATTACTGATCATTTTCATAATAAGATGATAAAATTTGAGAGTGTCATGGATTATATGTGATTTAGGATTTATTGTCCAAGTGATGGCTCCCACTCATTTTCATGATTGAGATCTTCAACTTGACGACCTACAATCATTAACGTTCAGCAACGAACTTTCCATAGAACATCTTCTTTATTATCGCCATTAAGGCAACAATATTCTCAACATATATTGGGATACCCTAATCACTTGTGATCATGGAAATTTTCCTTAAGTTCCTGCACATTACACATGGATCCACGTCCATGTTACCATTATCAAGCCACGATTTATTGTTAGCTCATGCTTATAAACGGCTTCCTTGTTAAGGATCTAATCCTTGTTAAGGTTTGTGCTTGCAACATCAATTCTCAAATAGTATTTGTTTCCACAAGTCAAGAACTCATCCTGTTACTTATCCAAGTACTTTGGATGTTCTTGGCCATAATCTAACGATCTATTACATTGATTCAGGTTGATTGGTACTACATACATACTTCAGATGCTCTAAGCAAGTAAGTCGTGCAACGATTCCATATCACAGCGTACATGATGGATTAAATTACAGAGTAATTCTCAATCTTATTCCATCAATTTGCCATTTTAGATCATCAGTTTCACTGAGTCTTTGCTAAACAGTTTGCTGTGTGATATGGTTGAAATTCTCTATTCGAGTCTTTCATGTTTGACTTAGTATTTAGCCTAGCTTATACTTAGTTCAAACATTTACTTAGTTTTATACATACGGGTCGAAAGTCTTTCAAAGTCCTTCAATTCATGTTTAACACGGTAAACTCCTTTACACGTTCAAACATTTTATTCAGTCTATACAATAGAACTTAATACCCAATACGTACTAAGTATCGTCTTTTGCTTGGTATGTAAACATTTTATTTTAAAGCTATGTATGCATATACATTTCCACATTTGTTAGTTTTCTCCTTGAAAACTTATTTGCAATCGATGGGTCTTTCACCCTTTATGCAAATTAATTAAGTTTCAAACATGATTATCAAACATGGAGTTTATCTCGGATTTTTATGGCCTCTAACCATTATTCGGAATTTGGATTTATCGTAGCTATCTTACAAGGCATTATTCCTTTACTATCTAATAGTAAATAGTATGCTTGTAAGTCTTAGGTTTATTTCTAACTAAATAGAAAATTTATAGGATTCAACCCAAACCTTTGGTGAATTCTATACCTATACAGGGCAATTGCATCAACCACTGAGTTTCAAGGCGCTTCCAAAGCCCTTTTATTATGTTGATCTTACTCCAACATTTCTGATGTTTTGTGAGTAATGAATTTTCTTTTAAGTCACTTGTAAAGTCCTTTTGAGTATTCTTGATCAAGCATTCTCACGAAGCCCTTTTAAGGTCTTCCGAGATTCTCAGTTCTAGTTTGTTGCTAAGCTCGATTGTCATCGAGTTCATTTTCCTCCCACTTGTCGTTTTAGAAACGTCTTACTTTCCAGAAAGACACCACTTAGAGCAACAAACACCATGTTCTCAATTAGGTTGTGGAGGTAATGCCCATGGTCTCACTTGAATGCTTACAAAGAGACATTGTTAGTTGAGACGATTAATACAAGATGGGGGGTGAATTGTATTGTGTTCCTAATGACTACTTTTTGCGGATAAATAAACAATACGTAAAGGAACTTAATAAAACACACAAATTTTACGAGGAAACCTTCCAGGGCCCAACTGGAAGTAAAACCTCGACCCTTCCTTAGGGATTTCAAACACAAAACACTTCACTATAATAGGGCAAACACCAAGTTACAACCTATTAGACACAGACCTTTATTTCACAAGTTCCTCACTGGACTTGCTACTTGATAGGACCCTAATCTACCCAATCTAAGTACCACACTTAGATTCACTCGTACTACCAAAGAACTACCCATACTGCAAAAGTACTTAATCACCTGTACCACCAAAGCACAAGACTCTCAGCTTCACCTAGAAGCTAACACAAAACTGTATATAATACAAACTATTAATTCACCCAAATAACCCAACCAATACAAATATATGACACCTAGTATGATAGGTAAGCAATGCACGAAATCCGAAACTAATATGACAAGTTAGAAGCTTGGTAAACTAACTCAATTATAGCACTGTGATATCTCCACGCATAAACTCACAAAAACCTAAACCATTTTGCTCTCTACTTATTTATACAAGTAACACTCGTATAGAAAGTAGGTTTTCTAAAAGATAAATAATTTAACTTAACTTATATTTAAACACGGCTTTATGTAAATCCAGTGGGATAAAATCAAAATAAAATTAAAAAGATATTTATTAAGAAGACTTATCTTTTTAACAAACCGATTTTAAAGAAAATAATCTTTTTAGAAAATCTTTTCCTAAAATCTATCATTTATTATTTTCCATATTTATTTTATTTACCAAGAAAACTTATCACGTTTCTAATAAATTTCGTGCACTAACCTACTTAACATATTAACAATAATTACTAAGATAGATCCTTAACTATTATTGCTGCGCCGCACTTTGATCATGTAGATTACTTGGGCTCCAAGCATATCAAGTTCCACCAAAGAACTTAAATTCCTTGTCTTCAAGTTCCTGTTAGGGAACTTAGTTCTTGTTAGAGAACTCTTCCTCTGATTTGTTTAACTTCTTCAATAAAGATCTTCTTAATGTCTTCTTAGTTTCAGATGGTTCTTCAATCACCAAGATCAATCTTCACCTAGACTAATCACACACTAGAGAATCTTTATTAGTTGAGTTTGCTTTTAGTTCAAGTTCCTCATCATCAAAACCATTATACTTCAACAATTTCCCCCTTTTTGATGATGACAAACTTAAGCAAACTCTAAGACAAGTTAAACAAAATAGAAGGTTGTATTTTTGAAAATTTTGATTTATTGACAAAAAGTAAACACTCACAGAAATAATAGAAAAAATAAACAAAGCAGAAATAAGCTAAAATACTTTAAACTACTACTGCATCATAACAAAGAAATTTCTGATACTTTCTTAACTAGAACCCAGAACAACTTTAGCTTCCAAGTTTTCTTCTTCTTTTCCCCCTTTTGGCATTATCAAAAAGTCATGTTTTTCAAGTTATTAAGCATCTAGCCACAACCTCACAAGCAATTCATCGAGTGTGGGAAACTGAAGGCAGCGCTGCTAAGCTACCTCAAGCAAGTTCTACTTTTTCTACATAAGAGTTCAGTACATACATAAACACACAAGTATAAGCAAAGTTCCAACTAGTCATTAAAAAAACCAAAAAATATATCATCCAGTTGAACAATTTTAGAAAATTTACAATCAAAATTAATTGTTCAAACACTAAAACAGAAATCAAAGTTGTCCATGACTGAGATAGAGAATATAGGCTAGGCTGAAATAGGATAGGCTAGGTTTCAAGAAACTCCAGAATTTTCTTGTAGTCCTCCTTTGTCTATTGTGCAGAAGCTTCCAGATTCTCTTCAAGACTCTTGAGTCTCACAAGGAACTCCTCCTTTTGTTCCTGTAGATCCTTGTTCAGTTCCTGCTGAAACTTCTTTTGCTCTTCAAGTTCCTTGTCTTGTTTCAGCATCAGCTTCTTGAGTTCTTAACTCCTTCCCTTGCTCCTGCACCAGCTTTTCCAGGGTTAGCATCTGAAGTTTTCCAGCATAATTCTTCATCTGATTCTCAAACCTTTCCATCCTGTCCACCAATTCTGCAACTTGCCCATTGAGGATACTTTCCTCAACATCCAACTCAAGTGGTTGTTCCATGCTTGTTTAGGAACTGTACTGGCAGAAATCCTCCTACTCTTCCTTACAGGATGCTCAGACACCTCCTTTTCCTTTCTTTTCCCTGTCACTTTTTCTTTCTTTTTCTCTCCCTTCTCTATTTTTTGAATTTTTCCTTTCACTACCTCCAAACTCAGTCCAGCTAGAGTTTCCTCATTGATCACATTTTCTGGCTTCTCATCCAGAGCCCCATATTTACCCTTCAGAACCACTCTAGCATTTTCAAACACAGTAGACAAAATGGCTCCATATCCCACTTTTGTCCTACTTGGAACACAATGTGCTAAATGCTGGTATATCAATGTAGGAAAGTTGACCTTAATTTTCTTAGACAAACAGAAAATTACAGCCATATCCATCAGACATTCTTCCCCTTTCTTAGCATTTCTAGGTAGAATGGTTTTCTTCACAAGATTAAACAGCAATTTGTTCATGGGACTCAGATCATTATGACTCATGACCTTCTTCCCCCTTTGACCACCTAGGGCTTCAACAATGTCACATGTCAAGTAATTTCCTACTTTGACACTAGCTTTTCCCTTGATGTATGTTTCATACCCCTCAGTAGGTGTTTTCAGAATTTTACCTAGGGTTTCAATATTTAATTCGATTTTGACACCATCAACTACATTAGAAATTACCCCTAATTTTTCTTGAAAATTTTGACAGAATTCTGTCATAGCAATAGGATACAGATAGTTTGCTGAGACTCTAGGCAGCAAGAATTCCCAGCCTTGAAACTTAATCAAATCAAGAAACTCTAAGAATCTAGCTTTCCTACACCAAACTAAATCGATACGATGTCCTACAACATACCTCCCTGCCTGTGACTCAAGTTCGGTTTGATCAGTTACCTCCTCTTCTTCCTCTTCCTTTTCCGATTCTTCCTTTTCTGAATTGTTCTGATCTTCTTTATCTTCTTCTCCCACATTCATCTCTTCTTCTTCTTCGTCCTCCTCTTTTGTCTCTTCTGAGTTTTTCTCTTGAGCAAACTCGTCAACTTCTTCAATTTGCTCTTCAAGAGACTTCTCCCTTTGTTTCTTCTCTTTCCACTCTTTTAACCTTTGAAGGACACTTGAGACAGAAGATTCTCCTTTATCACTCTTACTGTCTACTTCTTTAGGTTTAGGAGATGAGGTTTTAGGGTTTTCAGAATTTTTGATTGAGGTAGAAGACGATTTGTAGTTCACCATGGCTAAAGGAGATGTTTCTTCTTGGATGGTGTTTTCGGAGTTTTGAGAGTTTTCTGATGAGGCGATTTCAGCAATGATCACCATTGTTGTTTTAGGGAAGGTTTTAAAGTTCAAGAGGGTTTTTACTAAGAAGGGGTTAATTGATTTGACAGTGAGGTGAAAGAGGTGGGTGAAATCAGCTTTTTATAAGTAGTGAAGCGGTGTGAAGGATTTTAAGGGATTTCACTATTCAGTCATTAATTGAACAAATTCAATTAATTTTTCCAATTTTGAAATTACTGGATGAATTTTCCCAAAAAAAACTTTTCTTTTCAAATTCATTTAATTTAAAAGAAACTTTCTATAAATACACAATTGGAACACGCTTTTTACATATGTGCAATGTATATATTTAATAACTTACACAGTTAAGCAATTTAATGAACTTACCTTTGGTAATCAACAACGGTGACACTTCAGTTATTCTTAGCATACCAAAATTGTGTTAAATGCTCTTTTTGCTCTATTCCTATTATTTTCGACTTTTCCATATCTAGGAACTTCAGAAGCAATCAATTCAACTTGATCATTCCAAGTTCCAGTCTCAATTTCTCAAATCTTTCTCTGTTCAAGGGTTTGGTCAAAATATCTGCAAGTTGATATTCCGTATTACAAAATTCCAATTTAATATTCCCTTGCTCCACATTATCTTTTAGAAAATGATGCCTAATATGGATGTGTTTTACCTTAGAGTGCTGAACTGGATCTTTAGAAATACATATAACACTTGTGTTATCACAGTAGATAGGTACACATTCAAAAATAAGACCAAAATCTCTAACATGTTGTTTTATCTAGAGTACTTGTGAACAACATGCTGCTGCTGCCACGTATTCAGCTTCAGCTGTAGATAAAGCAACTGTGTTTTGCTTCTTGGAACCCCAAGAAACTAAACAAGGTCCTAAAAACTGTACCATACCTGAAGTGCTTTTCCAATTCACCAAATCACCTGCATAGTCAGCATCAGTATAGCCATGTAAATCAAATGAGTCACTTCTAGGATAGAAGAGACACAAGTCATCAGTTCCTTTTAGGTATCTAAAGATTCTCTTTACTGCTTTCAGGTGAGACTCCTTTGGATTTGCTTGGAACCTGGCACACAAACCTACACTGAAAGATATGTCAGGTCTACTGGCAGTTAAGTAAAGTAAAGATCCTATCATACCTCTGTACATAGGTTGATCAACACAAGTTCCAAATGGATCATCATCCAATCTGGTTGCAATACCCATTGGAATATCATTTGTCTTAGCATTTTCAAGTTTGTATTTCTTGATCAGTTCTTTGACATACTTTTGTTGATGGATCATGATTCCTTTCTCAGATTGCTTTATTTGCAGTCCAAGGAAGAAATTTAGTTCTCCCATCATGCTCATTTCAAATTCTCCACTCATAAGGTCAGTAAATTACTTGCACAAGGATTCATTAGTTGCACCAAACAAAATATCATCAACATAAATTTGTACAACTAATATGTCAGTTCCATTTGATTTTAAAAACAAAGTTTTATCTATTTTGCCACGTTTTAAACCATTTTGTAATAGGAACTTTGACAATCTTTCATACCATGCTCTAGGAGCTTGCTTTAGCCCATAGAGAGCTTTGCCAAGCTTGTATACATGGTTTGGGAACTCTGAATTTTCAAATCCAGGAGGTTGTTCCACATAGACTTCTTCGTTTAGAAAACCATTTAGAAATGCACATTTTACATCCATCTGGAACAACGTGAATCCCATATAAGCAGCAAAAGCAATAAGTAAACGAATAGCCTCTAACTTGGCTACTGGAGCAAATGTTTCTTCATAGTCTATTCCTTCTTGTTGATTGAAACCTTGTACAACCAGTCTTGCTTTATTTTTGACAATAATACCATGCTCATCCAGCTTGTTCCTAAACACCAACTTTAAGCCTATTGTCTTCTTATCTTTGGGTCTAGGTTCTAGATGCCATACTTTATTTCTTTCGAACTCATTTAATTGCATAGCATTAATCCAGTCTGCATCAGTTAAAGCTTCAACATAATTCTTAGGTTCCTTAGAGGAAAGGAATGCATAGAATGCACAAAAGTTTCTAAGCTGAGATCTAGTCTGAGTTCCTTTTGTAATATCACTCATGATTGCATCTACAGGATGTGACTTCTGATGTTTCCATCGCTTAGGTGTAAAGTCCTTCACTGGATATAATCTTTCCTGATTGTTGTTGACTGGTTCTTCTGTAGGAACTTGTTCTTGAGCCTCAGTTGGATCTTCAACAGGATTTTCCTCAATCTTATTCTAATTCTGTTCTTGAGAAGGAGTTCCTGGTGCATTCTCCGTTTCTGGTTCTTCATTTTCTTCCAGATTCGTTTGCTCACCAATTTCAGCTTGCTTCTTCTGCAATGATGTTGATTTTTCATCTGGATCTGCCTTGCGGACAAGTCCAATTTCGAAATCATTATCACACTCCTGTACTTCATTTAGAGACTGTTCAGTTTCATCAAATATAATATGTACAGATTCCCCAACACACATTGTCCTTTTATTATAAACTCTATATGCTTTACTATTAGAGGCATATCCTAAGAATACAACCTCATCACTACGTTCATCAAACTTTCCCAAGTTCCTTTTACCATTGTTATGAACAAAACATTTACAACCAAAAGATCTAAAGTAAGAAATATTAGGTTTTCTCCCTTTGATCAACTCATAAGGAGTTTTGTTGGTGATGGCTCTAACTGATACTCTGTTAAGAATATAGCATGTTGTATTCACTGCTTCTGCCTAGAAGTTCCTAGGCAAACCACTTGAGATCAGGATTGTTCTAGCCATGTCTTCAAGGCTTCTGTTCTTGCGTTCCACCACTCCATTTTGTTGAGGGGTCCTTGGGGCATAGAAGTTGTGATCCATTCCATGCTCAGTGCAAAATTCATCAAATTTTGAATTTTCAAATTCAGTACAATGATCTGATATGAGGTGTATCAATGGATTGCCTGTTCTTCTCTGTTCTTTCTTTACAAAAGCTACAAATTCATCAAATGTTTCATCTTTACTAACAAGAAAGAAAACCCAAGTAAACCTTGAAAAATCATCAACAATAACCATAACATATCTCTTACCACTTCTACTTTGGATTCTCATAGGACCACATAGATCCATATGAACAAGTTCCAAAGGTCTTTTGGTACTTACCATTTTCTTGGACTTAAAAGAAGCTTGAGTCTGTTTTCCTTTAACACAAGCATCACACACTTTGTCATACAGGAACTTAATACATGGAAGTCCTTCCACTAGTTCCTTAGATCTCAATTTATCAAGTAGAGTAAAGCTTGCATGTCCAAATCTCTTGTGCCATAATAAAGGATCATTCTCAATGACACTAAGACATGTTAAACTGTTATTAGGAACTTTGTTAAGATCAACAACATATGTGTTTCCTTTACGAGTTCCTTCTAAGATGATGTTCCCAGTGTCATTGTGAATGATTCTGCACTTATTAGAAGTAAAGCTTACGGAGTTACCTTTGTCACAAAATTGTGAGATACTTAACAAGTTGTGTTTGAGACCCTCGACCAAAAATACATTATCAATAGCATGGAAACTTGACCTTCCTACCTTGCCAATAGCAACTATATCTCCTGTCATGTTATCACCAAAGGTCACAGTTCCCCCATAGTAGGCATCAAGTGAAAGAAATTTAGATTTATCTCCAGTCATGTGCTTAGAACAACCACTGTCGAGGTACTTAGTGTTGTTCCCCCTCACTGAAACCTGCATGAGAAATCAAACATTAGGTTCAGGAACCCAGGTTTCCTTGGGTTCTTGTGTAACAACAGTAGATTTATTCTTTTCGATCCAAATCTGTTCTACATGTTTTTCATTTTTCTGTGTACTCTTTTCTTTCTAAGGACACTTAACCTGTTTGTGTCCAGTATTTCCACAGAAATAACAAACTATACTACTGGGCAGGTTAACATACTTCTTTTCCTTTTGGAACTTCCTTTTGAAACCCAAACCTTCTGTTCTTTTGGTTTGAGCTTTGGTGATCCAATCTGAAACTCTGTAATCTACAGGTTGTTTGCCTTTCCTAGCTTTCTCAAGTTCCTCCTCAAGTCTTGCCTTATCCCCTTTTATATCTTCCAAATCAGATTTTAGTTTTTCAAAATTCGGATATTGAGCAAGTGGAGGAACTTTAGAATCAGGAGCATTAAGACAGAGTTTCATCAAGGATAGTTCCACATTTAACATTATGTTATCATGTTTCAACCTGTCTATAGTTTGTTTTAAATAATTATTATCATCAAACAGACTATATAATCTATATCGAATATCAAATTTTAAATTATCAACCCACTCATTGTTTTCTTTTAAAGTAACCAAAGCTTCATCACTTTTCTGTTTAGCTTTATGTAATTCTTTAAGTTCTTCTTGAATTTCTAAAACAGCTAATGTTAGGTTTTCTTTAGTGAAATGTCTAAGTTCTTTTTGAGAAAACCATACCTCATATTCTAGCTCCTTCACCTTTTCCTTTTCATCAATTTTTGCCATCAAGCACAGATGGGCAGTTTCTTCTGGAGGTTGGTCTTCCTCTTCCTCTGAATCCGAATCTCCCCAAGCGGCCAGCATGGCTTTCTTCACGTTGTCCTTGGTGAAGTAAGGTTTATAGACTCTTGACTCTTTGGATTGCTCCTTGCCCTTTGTCTTTCCTTTCTCATCATCTGGTAATGGACAGTATTTAATGAAGTGATCTTTCGAGCCACACTTGAAGCAAGTTGTGTTTCTAGAACTCGCATATTTCTTGTTCCTATCAAACTTCTTGTAGTTCATCATCCTTTTGAACTTTCTAACTAGCATTGCCATTTCCTCTTCATCGGCTTCTGATTCCTCTGAGTCTTGAGCCTTAAGAGCAAGACTCTTGTTTTTGGAGCTTTCAGAGTTGGAACTAAGATGTAGTTCATGAGTCATCAATGATCCAGCTAGTTGTTCCATGTTGAACTTTGTGAAGTCCTTAGCTTACTGCATGGCAGTAACCTTTGATCTCCATCGTTCATCTTGTGGTAGACTCCTCAAGATCTTCCTAGCCTACTCATCAATAGGAATGTGTCTTCCAAGGGAATTCAGTTCATTAATAATATCATTGAACCTAGTAAACATTTCCTCTATAGTTTCCTTTGATTGCATTTCAAACCTTTCATATCTAGACATCAACAAATCAATCTTAGAACGTTTTACCTCATTTGTACCTTCATGAGTTACTTCTAGTAGATCCCAAATCTGTTTAGCAGACTTGCATCCCATGATACGATTATGTTCATGAGGTCCAAGTTCACGGTGCAAATACTTTATTGCTAAAGCATTCAGTTCAAGTTTCTGATAATCTTCTTTATCATAATCAGAAATAGGTTTAGGAACTACCTCTTTCTTTTCATTAGTTATGGTTATTTCAAAATCACCAGCTTCAATGACACGCCAAACCTGGTAATTTTCTGCCTTAATAAAGATCTCCATCCTGTTCTTCCAGTAGGTGTAAAACTTACCATTGAACATGGGTGGACGTTGGGTAGAATACCCTTCTTCAAGTTTCTCCTTGTAATTCATCTCTTCAGGAACTTACTCAGCAAAGTTATTCGCTTACACGAGAGTACCTTGCTCTGATACCAATTGTTAGTTGAGACGATTAATACAAGAGGGGGGTGAATTGTATTGAGTTCCTAATGACTACTTTTTGCGGATAAATAAACAATACATAAAGGAACTTAATAAAACACACAGATTTTACGAGGAAACCTTCTAGGGCCCAACTGGAAGTAAAACCTCGACCCTTCCTTAGGGATTTCAAACACAACACACTTCATTATAATAGGGCAAATACCAAGTTACAACCTATTAGACACGGACCTTTATTTCACAAGTTCCTCACTGGACTTGCTACTTGATAGGACCCTATCCTACCCAATCTAAGTACCACACTTAGATTCACTCGTACTACCAAAGCACTACCCGTACTGCCAAAGTACTTAATCACCTGTAGCACCTAAGCACAAGACTCTCAGCTTCACCTAGAAGCTAACACAAAACTGTATATAATACAAACTATAAATTCACCCAAATAACCCAACCAATACAAATATATGACACCTAGTATGATAGGTAAACAATGCACAAAATCCGAAACTAATATGACAAGTTAGAAGCTTGGTAAACTAACTCAATTATAGCACTATGATTTCTCCACGCACAAACTCACAAAAACCTAAACCATTTTGCCCTCTACTATTTATACAAGTAACACTCGTATAGAAAGTAGGTTTTCTAAAATATAAATAAGTTAACTTAACTTATTTTTAAACACGGCTTTATGTAAATCCAGTGGGATAAAATCAAAATAAAATTAAAAAGATATTTATTAAGAAGACTTATCTTTTTAACAAACCGATTTTAAAGAAAATAATCTTTTTAGAAAATCTTTTCCTAAAATCCATCTTTTATTATTTTCCATATTTATTTTATTTACCAAGCAAACTTATCACGTTTCTAATAAATTTCGTGCACTAACCTACTTAACATATTAACAATAATTACTAAGATAAAACCTTAACTATTATTACTGCGCCGCACTTTGATCAGGTAGATTACTTGGGCTCCAAGCATATCAAGTTCCACCAAAGAACTTAAACTCCTTGTCTTCAAGTTCCTGTTAGGGAACGTTCCTGTTAGGGAACTTAGGTCTTGTTAGAGAACTCTTCCTCTGATTTGTTTAACTTCTTCAATAAAGATCTTCTTCATGTCTTCTTAGTTTCAGATGGTTCTTCAATCACCAAGATCTTCAATCACACACTAGAGAATCTTTATTAGTTGAGTTTGCTTTTAGTTCAAGTTCCTCATCATCAGAACCATTATACTTCAACAGACATGTACATTGTCTTTGGGTAAAAGTTCATTGTAAAACAAACAGTTAGTTCCCACTTGAGCTATCTTAGCCTTTATTAAGCTATTAAGCTCCCACTAAGCCACCTAGCTTTACTTAGCCGGTGAACTCCCATTGAGCCACTTTGCTCCCATTGAGACAATGAGCCTTAGACATATACTTGAAAAGACGTTTAATTAGAAGATAATTCTATCCATAACTGAATATGGCGTCCTTTCTTAGCTTTGACATTTTGTTTAGTGTAACATTAGTCCTTCTTGCAAATCTTAAGAACTTTATAGGAAGGGATGTGATACATCATTGTTCGAGTCATTTTTAAATGGCATCGAGGTCTCCTTGAAGACACACTATGTTCTTTGTGGATTTATTTATGAAAATTTCAATTTCATAACTTTGTGATGGTCACGCTTGGCTCAAGCAAACATCGCTTGATCTAATCTAGACGTTTTGATATCTTGCCAAGTCGATTATGTACTTCACTGAACTCTTGAACTATTCAAGGTCAAGTTTGTTCACATTTGATGAATATAGCCATATTCTTTCAAATTCTTTGTGAAACGTTGAAGTAAATGAATCCTCTTTAGCTTTTGGAGTCAATTGTCTGTACCAAGAACAATAGCTCTTTACTTTGTCGGTTTCAACAAGTAAGACTTGTTTGTATTAGAACGATTCCGAATCGATCAACTATCAAGATCCTATATAATAGATCATTGAGTACATTCTTGTCGATGTGAAATTGCTAAAGATGTTCGGAAAGAAAATCATGCCCATGACTTTGAGCTTTTGCCAGTTTATCATGTTAAGAAGATGTTTGTCTATACTCAAGCATTCTTGACTCAACGCTTGGATAACCATGCCATTCAAATAAATTCGCAACTATTGCTCCTTTACTTTGAATGTGAGTTTTTCCGTGTGTGAACGGATCATTTGTTAATTATGGAACATAATAATAACCATTATTCGTTCCATCCTTTTTGCTTAAAAGGTCTTTAAACAAAGCATACGACCTTACAACTTATGTAGCTCTTCTGGCTTCATTCTAAGCTTGTAAGTCGATAACTTAGATTATCTTCAATAGTTTGAGGTCACTTTCAAAGTGGAACACTCAAGCAGTATCCGATACTTGTGAAGATAACGAATTGCTAAGTTAACTTCAATAACATGAATTCTTTAGTAAAATGGAATCTCATTCCTTTTCTTTAATTTGTTCCTTGTTTCCTATATTTCTTATCATACTTTATCTAATAATCTTTTAAGAACCATTTCTTTAAGAGTCTTTGACTTTTATACTTTGTTAGGCTTAATTAAGCATCTAATGCGCTGTAAAACAAAGTTCCATCTTTTCCTTTAATTCAAGCTTGAATTACTACATCAATGAGTCCTACTCATCTATGTATAAAGAGAAAAGATATGTTGGTTGTCAATATTGACAATTTGAGTTTGCAACTCAATAATTCATGTTTTATCAAAACTACCTAGTATTTTGAATACATGATGTCCAACCGTCCTTTCGGACTTTGTTATAAAAGTCATTTATGAGAATTGTATTTTAGAAATGCTTTACTTTTCTTTGAGAACCATTCTTAAAAATTTCCTTTACCAATCATGGAAACAATATTATTTGATTTAGAATACTATAAATATAAGTGCAAAGTATAACCATTTATCAAGTAAATACATATTAAGTTTGAAAATTAAAAGGTATTCATGCAAATCTCCAATCTTATTAAACGTCTTATCCACGCATTAAAATTTTCCCCATTTGGCGAGAATAAGTCGATTCCAAGATCCAAAGAAACAAAGAGTGGTTAAGCATGCTTTGTCTTGTCTTAACACTCAATCTCCTAAGGTAAGCAACGCTTTGCTAATGGCTCCAAGCCACAAGCCACTATTGGTTGAATAAATTTTCGCATCTAATGCTCTCTCAACAATTTATTCACTTTGCCACGACATGTTAGGACTCCATCACTCATATCGTTGAGTACAACCAAAACCAACTTGCATACCCGGTATGCCTTATGTTCCTTGGAGATGTAGTGATGCTTCGCTTTGGTGTAGCCCACCACTACCCTCGTTCGGTTGGTAAGTGTTATTTTGGAATGCGAAGTTTTACTCAATATTTAGGGACCTAGGGTTTCTATGTTGGTTGATTTAAGTGAACTTAATTAGTCATCACAACATTCAAAATCCTAAACATGCATCTAACATATAATTCATATACATAAACATACATATATCGAAAAACATAAATAGAGATGCATTTGGCAACTAGCATGACCCCTTGAGATATTCAAATCTTCAAAAGGTCTTCATTTGCAACTTCATGGCTTCGTCTTCCAAGACTTGACCAAAATAAATGCAACTACTAGTATCCACGATTAGGACTAATCTAAATATTAAGGTACAAAAATACTCAACGGTTCGCAGACCGTATTTAGATTTACAAAAATACATCACGGATCACAGTCCGTATTTTCTATCCTAATCGGGCCCCACTAGTTGCCATTTCAAAAAACTTGTGAGAGAATATACATTCCTATCATCCATTCACTATTTGTGAATGGCCCATGCATTTTACAACGATAAACAAGTAACAATGCATAAAACACATGCCCGCACTAGTAACTAATCTAGGTGGTTAATCCGATTAACACGCCTAATTAAAACTAGTCAAAGTTGTTTTAACCGATTATGTAAATAAGCACAATTAATATTTGAAGCTCCCACTAAATTTCGCATCCAACTTAATTAATCTAATTAATTAAGCCGGTAAAACCAAAAATTTGTCAAAATAAATTTTGCCAATGCCGCTTAAAACCCGAGGCCTAGCCTTCAAAATTTATTAAAATAATTAAAACCAAATTAGATTAATAAAATAATTAAAACGACAATTTAAGCAAAAAATTACGTAGTCCGAAATGTCTAAGTGCCTAGCACTAAGACATGGAGTGCTCACATCCCGCACAACCGTTTGATGCTCAATGAACGTGGGAGTGGGCCCGATGTCGCTAAGCGTTACACCGCCCACATGAACGAACTTTCACACATCAATAACGTGGCCCTTGAGGGCCATGTTGTACGAACTCATTGTACAACATTGCTTCGCAAGCAACGTCTACGCATATACCCTTTTACACGACGTATGCACCAAGCCCAAGCACACCATGCTCGTGCACCACACCCGTGCCACAGCAGCTCATACACCACGCACCACAGCACGCACGCACGCACCATCAAGGCAGCGTGCTGCTGCCGTGATGCTGCTGCTATGAGGTCGTGCGCACCTTGCCTCGGCTTGGCTGCACGCACTCTCAAGGCAGCCCCTTGGCAGCCACATGCGGGCTGCTATGCAGCCCGGCTAGCAAAGGGTGCTTATGCCTTGATTTTCCTGCCATAGCCACGGGACTTTGATCCCAAAATTTTCCGTGACATTATGATTAATTCTAAATTAATTTTAGAACTAATTTATTGAGAAAAATGAAAAATTTGAACAAGTCTAACTTAAAATAAAATTTTCAAAGTGCATCTAACCAAAATAATTCCCAAGAGCCATTCTTTAATTAAATTGGTTTAACTTGGTGCAACAAAATTAAGAGGGCAATTACTCACTATTAATTTAATTAATTTAAATTAATCTTGAGTTTTTCACAAAATAAGAGGGAGTTGGAAAAATGAACATAAGTTCAATAAAGATTCCAACTTTAATACTTGTCAATCCTTGAAAAGTTATATCTTCCAATATGAAGATAAATAATTTTCTATCACAAAGTTTCAAACTTTATGATTCCAATCAACTAAAAAATGATTAAATCAACAAAGTTGAACAAAAATTATGGAATTTAGTAACATAAAGTTTCAATCACTTAACACAATTAAAGATTGAATCTTTAGTACTTGGAAGCCTCAAAGAACAACAATTTCACACTTAATGCAATTAGTTTGTAATTATGTGAAAAATAAAACCAAGCTTTCAAACACAAATTACCACCAAGTAATCATGCCTAAAGAGGTTTAAAATTGCATATAAAATATGTATTGAACCAATTACATAACCACCATAAATATGCAATTAATTTTCAAGGTTAGAAAGACTTAAAATTTTTCGTCAAAACGAAAAATCCCTCGAAAAATGCATTTCTGGTCGTTTTTGGCTAAAAACCGAGTGCAGGAAGGGTAAAAACATTTCCAGAACACCTTTTCCACCCAAAATTCATTATTTTTTGTTCGAAATCTCGGTTCGGGGCTGATGACAGCTTTAATACGAGGTTAAAATAAATAAAACGAGCTACTAATCTAATTAGCAACTCAAAACCAGATAATTAAGCCATAAAAACACCTTGAAAAATATTATGATTTTAATAATAAACGAGCGAGGCTCCGATACCGCTGTTGGGGTTTGGTGAGTTCGAATCACCACGGAAACAAACCTAAAACCAAGACCGCACTCGCAATAAATAAAACCATAAACATAAACAAATTAATCACAAGATTAAGACAAGATAATTACCTTTGGAGCGTGCTTGACCCAAATGGAACGGGCTCTTACTTCGAAAGCAAGCCTCGAAAATACGACGGCCTCCAACGATAGTCCACCAACAACCCGACCAACAAAAATGGTCCAATTCCTTGGAGTAAGCAAGGCCCGACCAAAAACCCGAGTGATTAATGAGTTCAAAGGTTTTCACAATGGGGATGCCTTTTTCAACTGTCACTCAAGTGATTTTCCCAATACCCTAACTTGGGTATTTATAGGAAAAATAAGAGAGTGAAAAGCTCTCCCATCAATGTGGGAGAATTTGATTTTTCCATTTTATTTTAAAGCTAAAATAAAATTAATAATCAAACTAATAATAAATCAACAAGTGGTAAGCTCATGTGAAAGGTTAGGTGAGGACCATTTGGAGGAGGGGGGAAGGGGACCAAACTTGCTCCCCACTCAGTCCCTCACCTTGCGCCACTTGGCAACTCCCACTTGGGCACCAAGGCACCCAAGTGGGCTTCCAATTTTGCTGCTGCCCTTCTCTCGGCCCAACCATCCCTGCAACACAAATGCAGGCTGCTGCTCGCATTCTCTCGGCCAGCATCCATGTACTTGCGTGCGGGCTGCTGCTGCTGCTAGCATACCGCGCACCTAGTGCGGGCTGCTAGCTGCAGCATGTTAGCACGCTACGCACTAGGTGTGGGCTTCAAGCTCGGCTATACCCCCTAGCACTCATTGTTCCGATGCTAGGGGTATTTTGGTCTTTGTTGATTATTATTATTATTTTCATGTCTCGTCTTTTACCATTTTTTCGACTCGACTTCCGACGTTCGGTTTTGACGCTCTAAGCTCGAATTCCCGACGTCTAAATATTAATTACTCGGTTAACTTTTTAATTAATTCATAATTAATTCGTCGCTTCGGTTCGTTAGTTGCTTGGGTGTGACCCGAAGGGTTCAGTCAAGATTAAGCTGTAATATTAATTATGCATTAATATTACTGATTGGAAGCGGCCTCCACCCAGGCATTCCGATCACTTGACCTTACTGAATATATTAGCTTTCTAATAATTCTGAACCCACTAACGGAATAGTACACTTGTTCGAAGGACACCATTCCTTTCAATAATACAAACTCTACAAAACACTAGAAAACGTATATTAGTAATAAAAATAGCTCCGCAGAGCTCAAATAAGCACAAATTTGATCATGGGACGGGGAATAAAAAATATATATAATAGACTGATCACCTGGGGTGTGTTGGTATAATACCTTAGAAATTCCTTTCTTTTATAATACCTATTTTGCCCTGTTTAAAACTAACTTTAAATAGGAACATCTAACATATTACCGCCACAGTGAAAACGGCTAAGGAAACTATCAAAGACATAAGCGGAAGACTCTCCTTTAAAATAATTTTAAACGATTCAACTTAAAAAGTCAACTCACAAAAGTAAAGTCAAACCAGAGTACACTACCACAAAATGTGGAATAAGCAACACACAATACATAACTGTCAAGTTGGATAGGCGATCTATAGAATTATATAGAACGCCTATGTAAGATGAGCGTTTTATATGTCAAAAGTTATAGAGCGCCTTCCATAGTTAACCGTTGTGTTTAATTTTTATGTTAATTTAATAAAAATGTCACTTTACCTATACAACGCCTATCTTTGTTAGGCGCTCTATATTATTTTACCTATTTTTTAATAATAAATGAAAAATTGACAAAATAACCCTAGCACAGTACGGTATCTTCTTTCTCCTTTACCCTTATTCATAGCCGCCCATGCCCTCACTTTTCTTCTCTTCATCTTCTATGGTCCTCATTTTTTCTCCCCTTTCATTTTCTAAATTCTATGGCTTCACTCTTTTTCCTCATTTGTTCCCTTCACTCCCTCTTCTAACCCTTACTCTTTCATTTATCTCTTCTAACTCCCTTCGTTCTCCACTCTTCTCGACGATGTGCCGCCGTACGCACTGCCGCTGATGAGGCACTTTCATCCTTGCTCGGTGTCGCTTCTTCGTCCACCTAAAGCTTGTTATGGTAATAGTTAATCTCCTTGTCCCTCAATACTTTTAATTCAAATTTCTTGTTATCTTTATAAAATTTGGTTCTAATTCTCCATTAATTTAGATCTAAAATTCTGATTTTCATTTTAGATGTGGTTTTCATTTTCAATCATATTAGATCTAAAATTTCTGGTTTTTATATTTTACTTTGTGGGTGTTTCGTGCATCGATCTCTTAAGTTTTTGTGCTATGTTGCAGTTTTTATCTTTAGAATTTTCATCGAAAAAAAAAAATTGTTGTTGCGGTTTTCATCTTTAGATTTGTTTGAATTGGGGTGATTTTCGTCTTTTGATTTGTTCAAGGTGTTTTTCATCTTAGATTTTTTTTTTCTGGTTTAATTATGAACTAATTGGTTTAATTTGTTTGTTTTAATACTCATTTATTTCTAAGTTCTATATGTTAAATTTTTTTCTTTAGGATATGGATACTTGAAAGATGATGTTCACAAGGCGTATTAAGCTCGTTGAGTACGGAGTTTGTTTTTTGTTTTTTTTTGTCGATGATGGTGATGATTTTAGCTTTATTGTATCAAATTCAAAATTAATGTAATCATATATCATATATTTTTTTTTTTGCAATGATTGTAATCAAATGTAATTCTATCATACAAGTATATATTGGTGTTTATGTATCACTAAATTATTATTATTATTATTATTATTATTATTATTATTATTATTATTATTATTATTATTATTATTATTATTATTATTATTAAAATAATAGTAATAATAATAATAATAATATATTTTTTTATTAAAAAAGGTGAGGAATAGAGAGTGCCTATCTATGATAGGCGTTCTGTTTTTATGTAGCTAGAGAACGCCTATGCGAAGATGGGCGCTCTATTTTCCTAGTTTTTTAGTTACTTTTGATATAAAATATGAAGCGCCTATCTTAGATAGGCGCTCTGTATGGTGTTAGATATAGATCGCCTCAAAGAGGCGTTCTATAGACTTTATAGGGCACCCCCTCAGAGGAGCGCCCTACAGGCGATCTATATTGCTTGTTTTAGGCGATCTCTATTCCTTATTTTGTGGTAGTGGTAGAAAAAAGTCAAACCTACAACTTGGAACCATTGTAAGCCCTTAACCAAATCAATTCAACTTAAAACTTTTACATTAGTCTCGCAATAGAAATATCATAATATAAATAAAAGCAATAACACATCATATACTTATGGAAACTAGCATGATTCACTCTTCACTCATGCCCATCATGAATATGCTTCATCACCTAAAAAGCTTCTCTCTACTCGTTTCAACTACTCTCCATTAAAATGGGTCATCATAGGGCCAAGGTAAAGACAAGGCCAACAAACACAGAATACACTCAATCAGCAAAGCTGAGTACATAAGCGTATTTAAACACACTACCATGCATTTACATATCAATACACAACTTACCTCGTTGCACCTGTTTTTCAAGCATACAACATTCAACAAAACTTCTCAACTAAGTAACTAAATAATTCATTTAGCTTTGATTACGCATCGAACGGGTTTCCCCCCTAACCTACCCCTATAAAAAGGTACTAACACGGGAACTAACCGTGCCAGTATAAAAGAACCACTCGTAAGTGGCGGAATTCTTGCGCATAATACTAAAAGGAATGCACAGCATCCTGTACTCCAGTAGAAGTTATGGTTAAATATAAAACCCCATAACTCTCCCTATATGGTCATACTCACGGTATATATGTTCTAAGAGTGTTGGTGCGTAATCTATTTCACTTTAAGTTCTTTACAATTTATTAACTTGGTGATGACCCTCAAAACATAATAACATCAAACATCATGATTATTCAAACAATTAAACACTTTATTTTAATTCTTGAATAATTAGTGACCACATAATATTTAATGTTGAACCCTTTTTAAATTTACCTCGGTGTCAAAGACACCTTAAATGCCTATTGCGCTAAAAATCCTATCTCTCGGTGTTAAAAACGCCTTAAGTGCACTAAGGCACCAACATACAATTTATTCCTCGTGTACCTAGACACTTACATAGCTCATTTCTCATGCTTAAAGCATCAATAAAATTTATATGAACCATAATAAAATTCTCTTTTAATATTCCAAACCAAATTAAACATTCATCTTAATTAAACATGCTTTCTATCATGCCATAAATAAAAGTGTGGTTCATATTCAACATTCCAAACTATTATTTTCCAACCATTAATCCATCACAAATAAATCATGCGTCATAATTCAATCAACAATAACAATCAAATCATAATTTTCACTCCAAATCTAGCATGATACTACTTGTAATCAATTAAACACATGTAGCATGCTACTACATCATAAAAATTATGCTAAGTACTCGAACGTACCTTGTATACGATCTTAATATCGCCACGACTAATAGAATTCACTCACTTCGAAGTCTCCTACAATTAAAAATCATAGAAGAGTATTAAAATCCTCTCTACACAAATTTCCAGCAATAATACTATTATTAAACCCCTCATAATTCAATTAAAATAAGTTGAAATTATATTTAAAACATCATATTTTAATCCCAATTAATGGGTAATTAAAATTCCTTAAAGAAACTTGATTTTTAATGCACTACCAAAAATTCCAGCATTATATTTTAATACACTCATGGTAAAGTTTGATTTGCCTTAACTGTTGAATATTTATACCCCTTCTCTAAAAACCCTTCTTCTTAAACTTTGCCTTTTTAATCTTTCCTAATCCCTTTCCTAATAAAACTTTACTAAAATAAAACTTTCTTAAATTAATTCCCAACTTAAATAAAATAATTAATTATTGCATACAGTATTTTAGGCTTCTAGGTTGAAGCTGAGTGAGAATGTACTCAGGGAGTATGAGTGAATCTCAGCCAAGGACTTAGGTTTGGTAGAATAAGGTTCTACTGTGTAGCAAATTCAGTCTAGAACTTGTGAATCTAGGTCTGATTATAATAGATTGTAACTTGTGTGCTTACCCTGTTATAGTGAATTGGTTTGATTTTTAAAACCCCTTAGAGGGTCGAGGTTTTACTTCTAGTGGGGCTCTAGAAGGTTTCCTCGTAATAATCTTTATGCTTTTCAAGTTCCTTTACATTCGGTTTAATATTCCGCCAAAAATAGTCAATAGAAACTCACATACAATTCACCCCCCTCTTGTAGTGTTCGTTTGAACTAACATTAAATATGCATTAATTATTGAATTGTACGCGGTCGATTAGTGACGGTGAGTTGGTGACCCAACACCCATAAAATTCTGGATTCGGCATTGGTGAAGCGAGGTGTTTTTCTTGGTAGCAAATGTCAAAATTTCCTAAGTTTAATTAGTTTTTTGATGTAGCAATGTGATTGGCACTTGGCTAGTAATCTAGTATTATGGTGGATTGGTGGTAAATTATCATTTTATTTACTTTTGCAGGATTTTATGCTTTGATTTAGATGTATTATTTTTCCTTGGGTATGTCCTAGCCTTGTGAAGGTGCTGAGTAGAGTAAGGATCACTTACTTAGGCAGGTGTAGACACCTAAAAATGTCTCCCCAAAACCAAACCCGATGATGAACAACCTTTCACCGCCATTATTGGTCGAGTTGAGTATTTAATCTTGGAGTACTTAAATCCATATTTCCATTTCATAAACCAACCCAAATCCTAGCCCATTTTCCCAAACCATAACTTGTTTTCCTCTTTTCGTGCCTTTAAACCCAAAATAATTCATTTCGTGTCCTTTAAAATCATTCATTTCATAAAAACGTTTAGTCCAGTTTATTTTGGTCCATAATCTGGGTCCAATTATTTAATAGTTGGATGGGGTTTGAAAAGAGCTTACCAAAGATATATTATCAGCCCAAATCTGAGTTATAACGAATAAGTTATGACCAAAATATTAAACTAATCCCAAACCGAACCTAAGCCCACCTTACCTACGACCCAATGATCATGTGGAGGGTCCAAATTATTTAATCCCATTCCTAAACCAATTAGGATTAATTGGAAGCTTCTATAAGTTTCTAAAAGATCTTAATTATCCATTTTGAAAAGATAAGATTAAAGAGTTTGAAATTGAATAAAACTTTTCTTTTTAAAAGTCCTAATTCTATCCGAATTGAAAGACATTCAAAGATAGACAGATAATATTTTCGTGCCTCACATTTTTTATCCAAATCTTATATGGTTAGATATCCCTTGAAATTATCTTTCCAATGATATATTATAATATCAATTCCGAGCTATAACGGAAAAGATATGAATAAAATATCAAACTCTATCCAAAACTGAAACCGTCTCACTATTTCGGCCATATCTTTTATTCTACAAAATATTTTAATCTAATTCTAATTGAGTTAGAAAGTAGACTTCAAGAGCTTTCCAACGATATCTTATTTATCTTATTACAATTTTTAAATCAAAAGATATGATTAAAACAAAAATCGCAAAAACTGCAGTCTATCGAGTTTTATTCCGATATAATTTGGATCTTATCTTGTTTTTTCGACCCTTCTTTTTTCTCTATAAATAGAGGTCATATCTCCCCTTTTTCAATGATCAACAAGCTTGATCATCAAATCATTCTCTTCTTCCTCTTTAGCCTAAACACTAGCCTCCCTGTTCGTCCAAAATACTTCCCTTAAGCACTCCAAGGAGTTCATACTTAACCCAAAGTTCTATACTTAAACCAAGGCGTGAAAGGTAGAATTAACTGAGGGTTTAGACCAAATCAACTCTACTTTTTATTTAATTTAATTGTTTCAATTTGATTTATATTTTTATTGAAGTTACTAACAGTTTATTCATGATGTAGCAATTCAAGGAAACGTGGAAAGTGAGTAATTAATACCTTAATTACTCTTATTTTTATTCTTGTTGCTAGTATCATGATTAGGCTTATTTATGATTTTATTTGACTAACAATTTATTGTTAAATTTCTTCCAATATTAATGTTTATTTTATTATATTTATTGATCACCATATTGCATGTTTAAAAGGGAATATGTAATTGAAAATCACGGTTAATAAGATAATTTGGACAACCGGTTTAGGTTCCTTTTTAATCTTATTATTTATTCAAGTGATCACAAATATTTTAGAATTATGTGTTGCATTAATATTCAACCAGTTTAGCTTAATAATAGTTTGGAGCAAATTGAATCTTTGTTTGCATGCCTTTGAGATCACAGGAATCACTTTTCACTATAAGAATCGAGTAGAGGCCAATACGAGCGAATGTGACTCCATGACTCACTTCGTACCATCATCCCCGATCCTACTTTCATGGTTCCGAACCATATGGAGTTAGTAATCTCATGGATTATGAATGGGGGTGTAACCTTCACGGGTCAATCGTTGTTGCCTATCATTGTCCCTTAATCGTGGTTGCCTTTAATGATCCGTGAACGGTTTACAGGTTCCTTAAAAACTTGTTGGCGGCTCCCTACTTTCCTTGTCCCTAATCGTATATGTTAATTCCCACTTCCTAAGAGTTCCAAGCATATTCACCACATGCTTTTACGTAGGCGCACTTCGAGCGATGCGTACAGCAGGACTTCATCTTTATCATAAGAGAGGTTATATCTTTTATGATAACATATTTAAGCCCTAATCTCATAAAAGATGTTGATTACACGTTCTAAGATGTCATCTCGATACCCTTTATCCCCTTGGGTCATTCTTAGGAATGTGATTCTCATCCCTTCATACCAAGGGCCATGTGTTCATGGAGTCCTATAGTATTGTTGTTCTTTTTTTATACCCTCAATCCATATTATCAATTGTTTCCCTTGGCTTTTTATTTTAGTTAATTTTGATTTATTATTAAATTTTACTATTTTACAATTAATTTTTTTTTTTTTTTGTCAAAGCGGAACCTTAATACTGTTTTGAGAGGGAACTTTATTTGGCATGGATTGATTTAGAGTAGATAAATGGGTGGGAACACCCTAGTAGGGTGTCAAGCTTCCTAACCAAAGCCTATGGAAATTGAATCAAAGGTCATATTCTATGAAGGGCTTCTCATGGAAGAATGATTGGGACTAGAAAGTGAGATGGTTTAGCTATTTTTCTGCTAGTTCTTGATTTATGCCTTTATTATGATTCTCCAGACTAAAATTCCCTTCATTAAAATCTTTTTTTTTCTAAGGTGTTGCCCCAATTCTACTTTTATCTAGATGGATAATGTAGACACCAAAATGTGTCTCCCCAAATCAAACTAAGTGATGAATAGCTTTCACGTCATTTGATTATCAAACGAAGTGAAAGTGTGAAAAGTCTACTAATGTGGTTGTTTTTATTAAAATATCTCTTTTTCTGTTTTTGAAAATATTTCTTTTTATACTCTATTTATGAAAATAGCAAGACCAATTTAATTTGGACCATGACAAGGGTCTAATAATAGCGTAGTTGGATTGGGCTCGTAAAGAGCTTTCCAACGATATATTATAAGCCCAATTCCAATGAATATTGAGGAAGTTATGGCCAAAATGCTAAATTGGGCGTGAAAATGAATTTTCGGACTATGTTTCTATAAATAGGGTCCTAGACCCCCGTTTTTTATCATCAACAATCACCAAGCATCTCTCTTCTCTCTCTAAAGATAGAAGCTTACGCTGTCTCTATTCTTTTTCTAAACCTTCCCCTCATACAAAATTCCACATTCATTATTTCTAGACACACCTAGCCAAGTTCGAAGTTGCCTTTACCTTAGACGTTAAAGGTTGATAATTTCTGAGGGTTTGGTCCCAAATCCCTATTTTAATTATTTAAATTAATTGTTTGATTTATTATTTTTCTTGAAGTTACTAACGTGTGTATTTTATTATTAGGTAGAGATACAAGGCATCCAAGTAAGTAATTTAATTATTATTTTGATATAGAAAGCATGCTTAGATTATTTTAATTCCTAGTATCATGTTAGGATGTCTTTATAATTCCTAGTATCATGTTTAGGGTAATAACTAATATTTCTAATATCATGTATGTTTCTAGTAACATGTTTAAGTTGCTTCCTATTCTTCCTTGTATCATGTTAGTATCATGTTAGGGCTAAAGATTTGATCTTTAATGTTTAGTGACATGCTAGGGTTGTTTGTTGTTAATCTTGTTTGTATCATGCCTAGGATCTTGCTATTAATATTATGCTTTATTGTTAACATGGTTTTTATGATGATTGTTGTTATGTTTCTAGATATATATTATTGTTATTTCTTGATCACGCCTTTTATCCATGTTTAAAGGGAATTTATACTTGTAATCACGCTCAATAAGATAAATAATAATCTTGTTTAGTTTAATATGATATAATTCATGTGATCGCCAATAATAGATTTGTTTATGTATTAATATTCAACCAATATAGATTAAACAGGTTTAGGGTTAACCTATTGATTGTATGTTAGTTAGAAAGGGCACATGAATATGAGAAGAATAAAGTAGAGGCCTATTTTTAGGGCAGGTTCAATCTCTTTTAGATTGGATTTGTACCTTCATCCCCGAATATCCAGTCATGGTTCCAGACAACTATGGAGTTAGCGATCCCAAGGATTGTGAAGGGGTGTAACCTTCACCCTATGAACGGTTTACAAGTTCATAAAACTTGTTGGTGAATCTTTTACTCTAGCTTTCTTCTCTTTGGACGCCACCATGCTTAAGTGTATGATCATAGTGGGGCTCAAGTGTGGGATGCTTGAAATATTCCCTAAAGTTTTTTGGCGACTCCATCGGGGAGGATTTCTATTTTAATTCCTAAAATTTATTTTAGTAATAATTTAGAATGAGTGGATAAGACTCGAAAAGTTCTAAGTATTTCATGTGCGTAATTTTGATTAACATTTTTGGCATAAGCATAAAAACGGTCCGCATTGGAAAGACCATTCGTAATGCGTCAAAAACATAGGATTTTTACACGTAGGAAATTAGGGAAATGTCTTTCACAACTAGAATCGAAAATAACGCTGCGAAAAACTAGAAAATTCAAGAACAGAAAGTTGCTGAGGCATGTAAGACTTGGCGCTTAGAAAACAGTGTCATCGCTATGCAATGGCTCTGTCGCCTGGCGACTGTAATTCTCGTATGGCAAAAGAAACATAGTCTGGCAACGGGCACTGTAGTCTCGTTCCGAGTTCTTCTAAAACTGGGCCAGAAATCTACCTTCTTGTTTTGACTAGTTCTAGTACTGTTTGCTCGGTTTTACTTCCTTATTGAGTTTTTCCCTTTTTTCTGAACCCATATGTGTTCTACATATGGTCATAACCCTCTAGGGATTCACTCTTCATCTACCTAATCGAACGCTCCTGGCAACGAAGGGTACATCCGAGTTTTTTGAATTCACCAAACCGTGGAAGCGAGTTTAACTCGCGGGTTCCCATCAACTCACGCCAACCCTTCTGAAGGTAAGGCTTCCGCGCGGCGCATCTGGACTGATAACCATGGACCCTTTTTTTACTAACCCATATCTTGAACTTTAGAGAACTAGAGCCATGGTTAGGTTGCAAACTCATTGCATCATATTGTGCTTACTTGACTACTTGTGCATTCCTTGCTTGTGCATAACCTATATGTGTTTACACTAACCGTTTGTTTAAATTTTGAATGAGTCCAAAAAAATTAATTAATTACTAAAGGACTTTGCTTAATTAATTAATTAATATAAATTGTTAAAGGCTAAATAAATTGATCTACGACTTTAGGCTTGTCCCTTTAGAGTAAATTACTGGAAATAGTCCCAGACCAATGTTCCAGCGATGGCACAAGGGTTTGTACTGTGGCACCACGCGCTGGTGTTTAGTGCTAGGCGACAATGTTGTCGTCTGGCGCTGGTCTTTAGCGTGTGGCGACAATCCAGTTTTCTTCTCGAGTCTTCACGACGAGTCTAATTAATCAGTTTACTTGATCGGTTTAACTAGTTTATTAATGACAATAGTCATGTTTAGTCCTTAACTTGAGTCTAAGAACATAGTTACATGGTTATGACACGAGTCTAACATGTCATCTACACTCACTAGTTTTTGCACACACTTTGTATATATGTCACCATGTTCATGCATGAGTCGTTTTTTCCATCATTTGAGTGGGGGGCCTATTCTATTCCTAATTCTCCCATATTTCTCTGTTAACATCATTTTTCCACTCATATCATTCTCCTTTTTCCTCCATGATCTCTCAACATTTATTGCATGTCGAATAGAGCTTGAAGTCAAAAATAAAAATTGATATGATTTGGTCGTTCGGAAGAGATTATCTTAAAGCGTCCCTCACCCAGGACATCGAGCGTGCCAACGCAGGCCTATCACCAAATCTCCACCCCTAACTTCCCTTTCCGCATCACTTGATCGTGGAGAGAAGAGTGTTTAACCAAGACAACACGTTTGTTAAAGTTTCACACTTTGATAGAAGAAAAAAGGGTCGTAATAATAGCTAGTGAAGAAGAAGTTTTCTTAAGTAATACCAGGGAAAACTTGTCAAGTTTGGGAGAGGACGCTCATGAAATACAAAATACTGTTGTCATGCTTATGGGTGCAGTAGAAGGACTAGTAAACCAGATAATGGTTATCGAAAAAGGTTCTCATTGTCAATACCGAAAGGAAAAAATGGAGGAACACTATTTTTCCTCTTCCTCTCGTAAAGGATTTAATGAAAAACTCAATGCTCCTAAGCCGCGGGCAAAACGGACCATTGATGAAAACACACTGATAGGAATGACTTATAACGAAGCTTTCAAATACCTCCAGGGCCAAGGTCTCATTCACCCTATTGGTCCGATTCCAGATCCAGTATCTGAGAAACGATCTTCCAATTGGGACCCAAAAAATCCTAATGACAATATCATAGAGGCCATGGTCACACCACCGAAGAATGTTTCGCCCTCAAGGATCGCGTTCAAGACCTCATTTATTCAAATCTCCTTCATGTTCCTCCGACCATAAAGAAGGACAAGATTATTAGCAATAACAACAGTGGCTGGAAAGGAAAGAGGAACGACCACCCTTCTTCATCCGAAAACACCTACTCTAGTAACAATGTTGGTGCCTTCAACCTTAATGAAGTCTTAGCCATGGATAGTCAAGGACCTAAAAAGCAACTAAGAAAGGAATTCACTCCTATTGGGATTAGCTATGATACTGCTTTCGATTGACTCCATGCCAAGGGACTCATTACTTCCATTGGACCTATTCAAGATCCCCCACCTGAGAAGAGGTTTCCTAGTTGGGATCCAAATGTACATTGCAAGTACCATCAAGGTAGGGGTCATACTAATGACAGCTGTTGCAAGCTAAAAGAGGTTATCAAATATCCAATTAATAATAACAAGCTTTCCATACCTTTAAATGGCAAGAAGACTGGGTGATGATAAACAAAAGATACGAGGCGAGCTTCAACGACAAGATTTCGTGACCTTTTTTTATATTTTCTTTTATTATTCATTTCCCCAATAAGTCTAGCATAGGTATCTTTTATTCTCCTTTGATATTATATTTTCCTTCTAACAGACTTTATTTTGTAGGATTTTTCCTTTTTCCTTTTAATAAAACGAGCATTTCTTTTTCTCGAATATGATCATTGCGTTGCATTAAAAAAATCCATGCAGAACTAAGCACAAGGTATACTAATGATTTGAGGCACCCCTTGTAGCTATATCATATCATTTTGATCCTTCAAATATATAATTCTTTTTTGATAAACTATTTTGAGCCTCGTCTAACAGTAGACCTTTCTTTTTTCAACCTAAATTTATCTAACCTTGGGATGGGATGATGTGCAACTTATGCAAGTTCTAAATCCAAAAGCTTGAGTGATTTTACCTAGATCTCAAATATTCAAAAAAATCAAAAAAACAATATAAAAGTGTTTAAAATGGCAAGTGTTCCAATGTCATTGACATGAACATGTCTTTGATATGAACACGTCTCAGATTGCGTCTCTTATCGAGTGCTCGGTACCGTGCCTGAGAAATATGAATGCCAAGTGAGTGATAGACCGCATGATTGGGATTGAAAAAGATTCAAATATGAAAAATGCAAATGCAAAAAAAAAAAAAAAAAAAAAAAGAGAGAGAAAGAGAGAAAAAAAAAAAAAAAAAAAATTCAAAAGTGAGAAACCTCAAGCATACATATACAAAAAGCAAGGTTGCACACCCTGGGGGCTTATCTAGGGTCTTGAGCCTTTATCCCCTTCTACTTCAAACCTTTAGCCTAACCACGTTACAACCCTTAAAAGACCTCTTTGAGGTATACACACTTGTGCGAGGTTCGGCTAGAGCTAAGTTCAGCCTGATTCCTAACGGATACGTAGGCAAACTCATAATGAGGTGCGGCCGTAATAAAAAATGTATTCATATTTACATTCATAATTGATCATATCAAGGGATCTCCCATGCTCATCCCTATCCATTTAGAGCTAGACTTGGGGGCTTGATCCCTACATCGTTAGCCTACATAGCCTAAGGGTCACTATCATTGGATTCTTCTTGAAATAATATTTTTCCATACCCTTAGCCTTTACATTCTAACTTAGTGTCACTTTCACACACTACACAGACACATAGACCAAATAGCACTTCCTTTAGGAACCCTTTGTCATGAAATATTAATATAAAGTTGAAGCATATCTTGGCATATTAAGGTCATAATCCTCATTGTGTCACAAAGTATGAAGTGCTTAGCCTCCGTGCCTAAGTTTCCTAAATACTTTCTTTTAATAAAAAATCAAAATAGCCTAGGATGTTACACACCCTAAGATACGACATCGATACATACATTTGTTTAAGCTCATTCGACATATATCGTAACACTTTACTCCTGTCTTTTCGTGTATTTCTTTTTTAGGAGAAAGTCGGTACTCCACAAGAATGACGAAAACTTTTGTTTTCGGGTCGCACATTGAGTCATGAGTCAACACTCTGCACACACAAGTCACACGCAATGAGTCATCATTAAGTCAAGTTTACACCTTGAGTCATGTCAAGTCATATGTGTTAAAAGCACATTAAGTTTTATATAATGAGTCAAGAAACACTAAGCCTTAGGTGAACCCTAATTACATGAGCAAAGTCCTATAGTCCAAAATATAAATGCAGGTACACTAAGTCCCCGACGGACGAGAAACCTTTTAAAGGATTTGAAGCAAAAGGACGCAAACAAATTAACAAATCAACTAAAGTCGGCCTGATTTCAGTTGGATTAACAATGGGCATGATGATAATCATGTTGATTGATTGAGCACATCTGGGTTGTGATAAAGCACCTCATTTGGAGTAGTAATTGAACACGAGTTTCCCAAGATAAAATATCTCTATGGAAATCATCTTTGATTTCACGGCTGAGGAAGCTATTACTTCCAAGGAGCAAAACTTAATGATAAACTAGAGATGAAGAGCTATGATTTGCAAAAAGATTTGAGCGGATTTGGTTGAAAGGAAATAACCAGGTTGAAAATTCAAAGCGGAACACAAATCATAACAACAGCGGAAATGAAGAAGGAAAGGGGATTTATTCGAAAATCCTGACTCCAGCGTTAGACGATGAAGTTGTCGCCTGGCGACAAAGCAAATTCTTGGCGACAGTATGCTCTGGTGTGTGCCGGTGCGGCGACAAGATGTGTGGTCCCCATAAATGATTATGCGGACATTATGCAGTAATTTCAGGTTCCTTGGTACGCCAGTTAGCCCCTATAAGCAAACTGACATGATTAGGTAGTCGGCTAAATTACAATTGCAGTAAGTGATCGACCTCACAAATGATCGTCTCACTTAGCTTAAAGCGACTGAGTATTGGCTCATCATAAGCACCGAAGTAATGGTTCACAAAGAAACACATGCGCCGAGGTACCGACTCATTCACAAAATGCGCCGAGGTACTAGCACAACAACAAATTTAGCAAAGCATCTATAAAGCAAAGATTCAAGAGGAGCAATAAGCGGTGGTCTTTGATAATTTCCTCGGAAGATTATCATAATAAAACTGAAGATAGCTATAAGCAGCGGTCTTCGACAATGTCCCAAGGTAAAGAGGATATTGTCTATAGCGGCGAGGCATAGCCGTGGCGAGGTACTACCACAACCCTGAATATGGCTACAAGAAGTCACCTTCGACGATTGTTCCCTAGGATGTTGAGGATTGTCATAAGTAGTTGAAGATGGTTACAAGGACCGGTCTTCGACGATGACATTCACGAGGCACTATGGAGGTTGTCACAACAAAAGTAGCAACGAATCGATTACTTTTGAGACATGTGCTCGACGGTGCAAGATACGCGTTTCTTAACTCTTTTATCTGTTTAACTAACGATAGTTTGCAGGTATCGGCGATACAAGATGGTTAAGGATTGTAGAACGTTTTGAATCATTCTCCGTCCCAATCGCTACTTTGACTTTTGTTTTCAAAACATGCGTTTCTCCAAACACAGTCAAAGTGGGGGCTTCTGTAGACACCTAAATGTGTCTCCCCAAAAACCAAACCCAATGATGCATATTTTTCACGTTGCTTAATTATCGAATGAGGTGGAAGTGTAACAAGTCTTGTGATGTGGTTGTTTTAATAAAATCTCTCTTTTTGTTTTCGAAAATCTTCTCTATTTATGAAAATAGCTCTTCCAATTTATCTTGGTCCTTGACAAGGGTCCTTTAATAGTGTAGTTGGGTTGAGCTCATAATGAACTTTTCAATGATATATTATAAGCCAAGTTCCGATGAATAATGAGGAAGTTATGGCCAATATACAAAATTGGGTTTGAAATAGTTTTATGGCCCAATGATCTAGTGGAGGGCCCATTAATTACTATTCCTAAAATTATTAGGATTAATTCTAGTCTTCTAGAGTAGTCTAGAAGGTTATTTTGAGTTCTAATAACATTAGGATTGATGATTATTCTTTTTAGAAAAATAATGATTTTAATTTGAAAAAAAACAAGTGATTTATTATGATAAAATCTTATTTAAAATTAATTAAAACGGAGTTTAACTACTTAATTTTATTATGAAGTGGATTCCGTACAAAATCGCGTTTTATCTTTTAATTAGCGCCAAACGACAGAGTCGTCGCCATGTGTAATGCTTGTCGTTTCGCGCTGGTCTCTGTCGCTGGCGACAGAGGTCAATTTTATTCCGATTCAAATTTTGATTCTTTGCTATCGTTTCCGGTTTATTTTCTTATAAATAGGGGAGATATTTACCCATTTTTATTCATTCACAATCATCAATAATCATCCTTTTATTAAAATATCTTTCTTTTTGTTTTTGAAAATATTTCTTTTTATACTTTATTTATGAAAATAACCAGTCCAATTTAATTTGGTCCATGATAAGGGTCCAATAATAGTGTAGTTGGATTGGGCTCAGTGGCGGAGCCAGGAATTCAACAATGGTAGGGCACTATTGAATACAAACTTATCAACAACAAAATTTTCCAATTTAACCACACTATATTTTTTTTAAAAAAAACCATAAAATAAATCATTCAAGAAATAATATTTATTCAAATTACAACCTAATAATGCTTAAAAAACTATTACAATTGTTCTCGACGAGTTTTCATATTTTGATACCGATGAACAATATCATTCATACTAACATTCACAAACAAATCTCTTTCAAGATAAGTAACCAAACAATCATTTAACATTTGATCTCCCATGGTATTGCGCAATTTATCTCTCACTTGAGTCATTCCTGAAAATACTCTTTCTACACTTTCTGTTGCAACGGGGAGAATTAACAACAATTTCAAAAGCAAGTACACACGATGATGAGTTACATGTTTTCCCATTTCAACAAGTTTCATAGATAGCTCATTTACACTTCTCAAATTCCTAAATCTCTCATCTTCTCTAACATCAACAATAAAGTTGTTAAGAGAATGCTCAAAAAATATCAACTCGGCACTTGAAAATTCATTTGGATAGAATTTAGCAAGTTCAATCAATTTTTTTTTGTCAAAAGATGAAAAATTATTAGTAGGATTAAAGGAAGACATACACACAAGTAAGTCCTTACTTACCTAGGGAAATCGATTTTCAAGTTCTTGCAATTGAAAATCAATGACACTTATAAAAACTTCAACTCGAAAATGATGAAGATTTGTCACTTGTGGGCTCTTACCTCTAAACATCCTTCTCCCCGGAACAACATATTTAGCCTCCATGTTTGGAATCTCAAGTTCATGTTTAGCCATAAAAGAAGTGACTTTTTCCATAAGCAAATCAAACCCTTCATCTCTCAACTCTTGCAAATTAGCCTTAGTTACGTCAACCATGGCCATTACATTCACAATGTCTTGATGCAACGCCTCATTCAACTCCTTTGTAATCGCAAATATATCAACCATCAATTGTGCCACAAACACAAAATCAAATGACATCAACAAGTGTGTAATAGCTTGTGCTTTATTTGAATCAAGTGTATCAGACACTTCTGAAATGGAATCAAGGGAAAGAAGGATGGAAGAATATAAATCAAGCACATTTAAGATCGACTTGAAGTGAGATCCCCAACGAGTGTCACAAGGTCTACCCAAACCTTGTTCTTGATTTAATCCGGTTCCTATTTCAAGTTCACCCAAAGACAATGCTTCTACAACATGTTGACATTGTTTATCTCTAAGAAATTCTTTCCTTTTCGGTGAACCTCCAACAAAATTCAAAAGAGGTGCAAGTACATCAACAAAAATCCACCCACAATCCGAATTCTTTTAAGAAAGTGCAACTTGTGTCAATTGAAGTTGATGTGCAAAACAATGCACAAAGTAAGCTTGTTTGCATTCATTCAATATCAAAGTTTTGAGGCCATTAATTGAACCTTGCATGTTACTAGCACCATCATAACCTTGACCTCGTACTCGAGAGAAAGTTAAAGAGTGCTCCATAAGTATAGACTCAATAGCATTTTTCAAGGTCAAATAAGTGGTGTTAAGAACATGCACAACACAAAGAAATCATTCACATACCTCTCCCATTTTATTAACATATCTCAAACAAACAGCCATTTATTCTTTATCGGTAACATCTGCTGACTCATCGGCAAGGATGGCAAAAAATCCATCACCAAGCTCTTCAATAATTGCCTTAGTTGTTTCTTTTGCATAAGCATTGATGATATCTTTTTGGATTGGAAGAGAAGAGTTGACAATTACCTGGAGCGTTTTTTATAACAAATTTCGAGTAGTCGGGATCATGCTTTGAAAGAAGTGACAATAGAGAAATGAAATTACCTCTATTCAATGAAGTTTCTTTTTCATCATGGCCACGAAAAGGCAACCCTTGAAGTAGGAGCCATTGAGTAGTTTCAATTGAAGCTTCTAACCGCTTTCGATATTTACTCATTGCTTCTTGTGATTGTTTGGACAATACGGTTGTAATAGAAGCCTTTTGATTGAGAAATGAATTCATATCAACAACCGCAATGTTGTGAGCACTCATGTGTCCACCAACATGTTTTGCAATTGCTTCCATTCTATTCCAAGCCTTGAATCCCTCATTAACAAAAGCATCGCCTCCAGATGCATTGTCTTTCTTGAATAAGTAACAAATAAAACAAAAAGCCGCATCCTTCTCAATAGTATACTCAAGCCATGTCCGCCAAGTATCAAACCATTTTTTGTTGAAGCGACGCAATTTTGGCCCAAAAGGTGTTTGAGGAAATACAAAATCTTTGGGTTGACAAGGTTTTCGTTGAATCTATGTTCTTCTAACCAAATCCCTATCATCCGGATGAAAATCACTTATCTTTCTCCTTTTTCCGGGATCTTGTGGAAGATTAACAATATCAGAAGTACTTAATCTTCCTTCATGAATTGGAGCTTCATTTCTAGGATTTGAACTAGCTCCATGACAAGTTCCCTCCTCTTGATTTTCAGGAAAGTTGTGTGATGGAGAAGAATTTTGTTCACTTGCTTGATGTGGAAGAGGAATTTGTTCATTTTCTTGAGGTGGAGGAGGATTTTGTAGAGATTCTTATGGTGGAGGGAGATTTTGATTACTTTCTTGTGGTGGAGGGAGATTTTGATTATTTTCTTGTGATGGAGGGGGATTTTGTTCTTGAGAAAGAGAAGGATTTGAAGTAGAAGATCTTTTGGTAAAGAAAATTGAAATATCCCTTGTATTTTTTTCTCTTCATTCTGAAATTTATATTATATGTCTAATTAGATAATTTTAAATCAAAATTTTCATATAAACTAACAACATACTTATAAAGTTTAAGCATATATACTAAACTTATAATTAATCAACTCAAGAAATAATTCATAGTCTACTACCTTTAATTTTAGGCAACAAATAAGTAAATAACATAAGAACTCAAGAAGAACAACAAACAACAAAATCACAATTCACACAAATTGACACATTCACACATAGTGGACTTACATTTTACACAATTAACATTCTTAATAGCCCTTTATATATTCAAATTATGCAATTAATTAAAAATTAACACCCATGATTCAAAGAAACGATTTAATTAGAGACAAATTTGTATAACATTAAACCCTAAATCATAGAATGAAATTGAAAAATTAAGACCCAATAAATTTTAATACCTTGAATAACAATGGTAGAGATGAGTAGAAGCAAGACCGTGATGGAATGGTGGGAGGTGGGCCGCTGGAATCCGGCGCCGGCACCGACAACTCGTCAAGCAGTCGAAGCAGAGTCGCAGCGAGGAGTCTCAGTCGAGGAGAGGGCCGAGTTATTGTTCACACTTTTGATATTTTGAGGAGAGAGAAAATTTGGGGAAATTTCTAAAAATTTTAAATTTTTTTACTTTTAATATTTTTAGTGACTTTCTGACTTTTTGTCACGTGAATATGTGATTGGAATTGTTTTTAACTAATTGTTTTTATAAAAATATTAAAGTCATTGGAAATTGGGGGGAGTGGGGGACAATACACTGACAATGGCAGGGCATTGATCATGTAGCAAGACTAGCAACGGTCATATGGAGTTAAAATATAAGGTTTTTTTTTAATAATTAGCATAATTTTTTTTTAAAAAAAACCTGGTAGGGCACGTGCCCCACCAGGACACATACTACCTCCACCACTGATTGAGCTGGAAAGAAGCTTTCCAACAATATATTATAAGCCCAATTCCGATGAATATTGAGGAAGTTATGGCCAAAATGTTAAATTAGGCCTGAAAATGAATTTTATATGTGGCCCAATGATCTAGAGGAGGACCTATTAATTATTATTCCTGAATTTATTTGGATCGGCTTTAATCTTCTAAAATAATCTAGAAGGTTCTTTTAAATTCTAATGGAATTAGGATTAATAATTATTATTTTAAAGAGTTTTATTTGGAATAAAATAAGTGTTTTATCATAAATCTGATCTTTAAAACTGTTTAACGCGGATTCTAATTACTTAATTATATTATGAAAAGGATTCCGTACAAAGAGTGATTTAACTTTTAATTAGAACCAAACGACAAAGTCTGTCGCCTGGCGCTGGTGCCTATTGCCTAGCGCTAATATCTGTCACCTGACGCTAATACCTGTCGTCTGGCTCTGGCTCATGTTGTTCGCGACAAAAGGTTTTTTTTTTCGGAATAGAACTCGATCTCTTTTCAATCAGTTTCCGGACTATTTTTCTGTAAATAGGGTCCTAGACCCCCGTTTTTAATCATCAACAATCACCAATCAACTCTCTCCTCTCTCTAAAGCTAGAAGCTTACTCTCTATCTATTCTTTTTAATTTCTAAACCTTCCCCTCTTACATATTCCACATTCATTAGTTCTAGGCACACCTAGCCAAGTTCGAAGTCGCCTTCGCCCAAGACATGAATGGTTGATATTTTCTGAGGGTTTGGTCCCAAATCCCTATTTCAATTATTTAAATTAATTGTTTGATTTAATATTTTCCTTAAAGTTACTAACGTGTGTATTTTGTTATTATAAAGAGATACGAGGCATCCAAGTAAGTAATTTAATTATTATTTTGATATAGAAAGCATGCTTAGATTATTTTAATTTCTAATAATTATGTTAGGAGGTCTTAATTATTCCTAGTATCATGTTTAGGGTAATAACTAATATTTCTAATATAATGTATGTTTCTAGTATCATGTTTAGGTTGCTTCCTATTCTTCCTTGTATCATGTTAGTATCATGTTAGGGCTAAATATTTGATCTTTAATGTTTAGTGACATGCTAGGGTTTTTATTAATCTTGTTAGTATCATGCCTAGGATCTTGCTATTAATATTATGCTTTATTGTTAATATGGTTGTGATGATGATTGTTGTTATGTTGCTTGATATATATTATTGTTATTGCAAGCCTTTTATGCATGTTTCACTAGTAGAAAAAGGCGATTGCCACTGGTTCAAAACCCCTCAATGCCACCGATTTTGAACCGTTGGGCATTTGAGGGGTGGCAATAGTTGTATACAAAGCCACTGGTTCAAAACCGGTGGGAATAATAGGCACCCACTTTTTTTTTTTAAAAAAAGAAATTCATTAATTTTGGCACCGGTTAACCGGTGCCAAAAGTGTCCAATTTTTTTTTTTCTATTTTCACTTAAAAATATCAGACAACGATATTAAAAAATTGCAACAATATATTCATCAAATAAATTATATTCATCAACGATAAATTCATCAAATAAATGTCACTAATATGATTTTTTCACTTAAAAATGTGAGACAACGATATATCATCAAATGAATTATTACAACATTTTACAATTTCACAAAAAAAAAAAAAACTGCAAAATCGAATTTCCAAAATCAACATTTTGAATCCTTTTGCTATGTGAACCTGCATCAAATTTGGACACCAAATTAATAAAAACCCAAAATAAGTTAATTATATAAAAAAATCAATTAAACGGTTAAACCCAACAATTCGAAATTTAATTACACCCAGGAGATTCCAAAAAAACAACAACCAGAAAACATTCCGAAATTAATAATAAAAAAACTATCCGAAATACAATAACATCTACTAGAAAAAAAAAGTAAAATAGAACAGTAAATTAAACCAAAAAAACCCAGAAAATCTTCTAAAAATTCATGAAAATTTCAAAATCAATTAAAGTAAGAAAAATCGACTAAAAAAACCCAAAAAATCAAGGCATTTAACATGAATAATTAAACCCAGAAACCTTAACCTCATATAATTAAACCCGGAAACCCAATTTTTTTTTTAAAAAAAGACACATACCTTCATTCAACCACCCAAAACCATGAAAGTGCGAAAAATGGCCGGTCTTCATGGCAGGGGCTAGTGGCAGTGGTGGGCTTTTAGGGAAAAGAGAAGTAGATCAAGGAAGAGAAGTGACAAGCTCAAAGTGCGGTGGAGGGCTTCGTTGTGTGGAGGCCTTTGAGGTGGTCTTAGGAATGAGATGATGAGTAGAACGAAGAGATCGCTGAGAGGAGGGTGCAGGAGGCAGGAGAGAGGAGAGCTGAGAGGAGAGAGGAGGCAGGAGAGTGACGAGAGAGAGGAGAGGCTCCCTTAGGGTTTATAAACGAGCGTTTTTTTTAACATTGCCACCGGTTCAAAACCGGTGGGATTAATATTTTCCCCACCGGTTCGGTTTGAACTGGTGGCTTTATCATTTCACCTAAATCCTGCCCATTTTTCCCCCACCGGTTTTTAAAAACCGGTGGGCATAACTCGGTGCCTTTTTGTAATTTTCTACTAGTGTTTAAAGGGAATTTGTACTTGTAATCACGCTCAATAAGATAATTAATAATTTTGTTTAGGTTAATATGATTATAATTCAAGTGATTGTCAATAATAGATTTGTTTGTGCATTAATATTAAACCAACGTAGATTAAAAAGGTTTAGGGTTAACCTAATGATAGTATGTTAGTCAGAAAGCGCACATGAATATGAGAAGAATAAAGTAGAGGCCTGTTTTCAGAGCATGTTTAATCTCTTTTAAGTTGTATTTTTACCTTCATCCCAAAATATCCAGTCATATATGGTTCCAAACCACTATGGAGTTAGCGATCTCATGGATCGGGAAGGGGTGTAACTTTCACCATGTGAACGATTTACAAGTTCCTAAAACTTGTTGGTGACTCTTTTACTCTAGTTTTGCCCCCTTGGGACCCCACCATGCTTAAGTTTATGATCACAGTGGGGCTCAAGTGTAGGATGCTTGAAATATTCCCTACAAATAAGGTCTCTATTTAAGTTAATTTTGTTTTCTTGGTTTGATAGGCAGTAAAAGAAGTTGAGTGTCATGTGTCTTGCTAGGGGAAGAAGGGTACCTGTCTGTTGTAGTACTGTAGGCTTTTTATATGGAAACAATTCATCAATAAGAAGTTAATTTCTATGAACACAATTCCTTTTTGTGTGCGAGTCTACTGTGTTGTATTTGTAGGCTTGTAGCAGTCGTGGGTTGTTTATGTAAGCTTTCACTGACATTAATCTTACAGGTTCTTTGGTTGCAAAAAGATATATATAGGATCTCCACATTAGTTTCTAGTCAAGAAATTTAAGCTTATGGCAAATGAAAATGCTTTAGCTTTGCTATGCTTCATGCACATGAGTATCTCTCACAAGTCTCTGTTAGATGTTAAGTATGATCGGGGATACTAACTTTTTGCTCTTTTAATGTAATTTACAGAGTTCACACTCTTTGATCTTTGTTTTATTCATTAATGAAATTGTTAAGTATATCTAAAGAAATTTTATCTCAGCTTGAAAATGTTTACTGTGTTTCCTTGCTAGCTTAATGTATTTGGAAAAAGAATTATGGCGATGTTCTTGTCTACATCCACCCTAAGGCTGTTGTTGGGTTATTTAAGTTACTGATGTTTGCCAATTCTAGTAAGAAAGTATTTAAGTGTCGAATTATGGATTGGCATGCTACTATCTAGGGTACTATTAGATTTTTTTTTCTTTTTTTTATATATATATATATTTAAGATATATTAGGAGATTATATGATATTATTATGATTTGATTTGTTTAGTATAGTTGGCATAATAGTTGGCATAAGATGGAATATAGCAATATTAGATTGTTTCCTAAAGTCTATCCTTCTTGTACGTTTTATGCCTATATATTGGCAGCTAATATTAATACAATGCAAGCTTTTGGCCTCACATCACATCACATCACCACCGTCAGCTTCTTCTCAAATATTCATAGCCGATCAATGGAAAGCTATTGCAACTATGGTTGGTAACACTACGGTGTAAGATAATAAGATGAATGAAAAATTCAATACTAATTTGTGGATAATTGATACGGGTGCCACGCATCATGTAACCGGCATTGACACTTGGTTGTTTGATACAACTCCCATATTTGATTGTCCGATTGGTTTACCAAATGGTGAGACTGTTCTTGCAGAAAACGAGGGTTTGGTTCGTTTATCGGACTCAGTCGTGCTTAAGCATGTTCTATATGTTCCCAAATTGAGTTGTGATTTGATTTCTGTCTCTTAATTAAATGACGATTTACATTGTATTTTAAATTTTAATTCCTTTATGTGTGCTATACAAGACAAAAAGGGGACGCTGATTGGAATAAGAGCTAGATGAGATGAGATAAGCTATAATGCGATCCTTGAACTATGACATTAGTTGCATATTTGGTCCCTCATCTTTCAAATGAGGTAGATTGGTCCCTCTACCACCCTTGCCTCACCATTTTTGGTGGAGAAACTTATGAGTCAGCAAAGTTTGGGAATGTGTGTTGCCAACTAAGCAATAGTTACGGGACATATCCTAATAAGCATTTGTGTAGGGATTATAAATCATTAATTTTTTTTTATCAGCTACTAATATTTATTATTTATTATGTACAAACTTTGATTAAAATGAAAAAAACATACCCAAATTTTTTGCTTTTTTATAAATTAAATGACTTTTTTTTAAAAAAAAAATGTCTTAAAGGATTAATAAAGAAGAAAATTAAATATGACTTAAAAAAATTAAATACCTTGACTTTTTTAAAAAAAAAAATTAAATACTTTGACTTTTTTAAAAAAAAATTAAATACTTCGAATTACAGAAATAGGAAAAGGAAAAATAAAGAAAAAGGGAATAGGAAAAGAAAAAATAAAGAAAATTAAAATTAAAAAAAAATGTTAGCCATCTCTTCTTCTCTCTTGGTTTGGTCGCTCTAATGGGGTAACAATCCCCTACTTTGCACCTCATTAACGACCATCAGCAATCACCATCTTTTAATTTCAGCCTTTGATTTATTTTGTGATTTAATCTTGGCCTCCTGATTTTATTAATTCTATACAAGCTCATGCGCAGTATAGTTCGGCAGAACCGAAGGTTTGGGTTGCGTGGTTGATTAATGATGGTAGTGAGGCTGCAGACTAGTGGACATGGGGTTGTGTGTTTGTGGCTTGTTGTTGGTGATGTGGGGTGATAAAAGGTGGAAAATCCTATAGGTTTTTGTTTTCCCTGGAAATTCTATAGTTTTATTAATGCAAATCATAACCAAAATATTAATGTTGATGAAAAAAAATTAATGCCAGTTAAAAGATTCCTTTTAAAAAAAAACTTACAAAAAAAAATATTAATGAATCATAGTCTCTAAACTTTTGCTAACTAGGATAGGTCCCTAAACTTTTTTTAAAAAAAAAATATTATTTTATATTTTTCCACATGGGCACTTTGGTCCTTAAACTTTGGTGACTCAACTTTTTTCCACCGGAAAAGTAAGTTATGGGTGGTTGAGGGACCAATTTGCTTCGTTTGAAAGATGAGGGACCAAAACGCTACAAATACTAAAGTTGAGGGACCCTTTTTTAGCTTAACTCTAGATGAGATAGATTTTACTACTTTGGAGGTGACTCTGTGTGACATGTTATGGTTAATGGAGCAACGTCACAATTAGAGTTATGGCACAATTGACTTGGTCATCCTTCGGAAAAGGTAGTGAAATTATTCCTCTTGATAGCCTCACGGGTACCTTAGATAAGCATTGTGAAGTTTGTTTTCGGGCTCAATACCCCAGGGAAAATTTCCCTCTAGTGATAATAGAGCAAGTCGCATATTTGAAAAGATACATAGTGATTTGTGGGGCTCATATAGGCATGCTTCTTCTTTTGGAGCTCGTTATTTTTTAACAATAGTAGATGACTATTCCCGTGTTGTCTGGATTTATTTGTTGGATGATAAAATGGAGGCTTTTCGTGTGTTTATGGATTTCATTGCAATGGTTGATCGTCAATTTTCTCAGACGATTCAGATTATACAAAGTTATGATGGCACGAAATTTAATTGCTTGCGTGATTATTTTGATGCTACTGGGGTTTTGTTTTATACTTCTTATGTTGGGACTCCTCAACAAAATGGTTGGGTCGAACAGAAACATAAGCATATTTTAAATGTTTCTAGGGCCCTGCGATTTCAAGCAAAATTGCCAATTTAATTTTTGGGGGATTGCGTTTTAGTCGCAGCTCAATTGATTAATCGCACTCCGACTCCTTTATTAGATAACAAAACTCCTTTCAAGATTTTATTTGGTCATCCTCCATCATATAATGCTATTCGGACTTTCGGTTGTTTGTGTTTTTCTCATAATCAGAAAACAAAGGATGATAAATTCGAAAGTCGAAGTCGAAAATGTGTGTTTTTTGGGTATCCTTTCGGAAAAAAGGTTGGAGGCTGTATGATCTAGATAAAAAGGAATTCTTCGTGTTTAGAGATGTAAAATTTTTCCAGGGTGTGTTTTCGTTTGTTGACACGAAGGAGATAAACATTGAGCCGGGAAATATTGTTTCTATGGAAGATGATGTGTTGGTTGATCTGGATTTTGATGATTATTATGAGCATCATCAATATGAAAAAACACATGTTGTGCGTAATGACGAATAAATAGAATTGGGAGTGCATGTTGGCACTCAAGAATCTACTGCCCAGCCTAGTCAAAGCTCGGCAGTAGGCCACACTGCCTAGCCGAGGTAGACCACTCAGGAGCAGCCCACCCACAGCCAAACAGTAGGCCACACTGCCCAGCCGAGGTAGACCTCGCAAGAGCAGTCCACCTACAGCCAGGAAGGGCTCCATAGGCAATGCGCGATAGTCTTCCACTGACCACGCGGGGGTGCGGAGTGGACTGAAGAACAATAGTAGTAGATTGACGCAGCTCAAAACATTGAGCAACCCATTGAGCACACCGAGCAAACCATTGAGCATGGTAACCAGCAACTTGGTCGTGGTTTTCGTGAGAAAATTCCATCAATTAAATTACGAGATTATGTCACTCATACGATCGTCACAAAAAGTCCATCTCCATCAACGTCTACTCCGTCTCAACAACAATCCTCAGGTACTCCCTATCCTATAGCACACTATATTAATTGTGACAAATTTTCTGCAAATTATCATCATTACTTTCCTGACAGCAATTATTTTCGGACAAGATCCAAAATTGTTTAGAGAAGCAATGAAGCATGAAGGGTGGAGAAAGACAATGCAAGAAGAAATATGAGCGTTGGACGACAATGGGACGTGGACTTTAGAAGAACTGCCACCCGGAATACGTGCTCTTGGTAGTCAGTGGGTTTATAAAACAAAATATCTCTCAAATGGGGATATTGAACGTCTCAAGTCAAAATTAGTGGTGTTCGACAATCATCAAAAGTCGGGTATCGACTATAATGAAACTTTTTCCCCTGTTGCTAAAATGACTTTTGTTCGAGCTTTCTTAGCCATTGAAGCATTAAAGAATTGGGAACTTCACCAGATGGACGTTTACAATGCATTTCTTCACGGTGTCCTTGACGAAGAACTGTAAATAAAATTGCCTCCCGGATTTGAGACTCCGAATCCAAAACTTGTTTGTCGATTGAAAAAGTTGTTGTATGGATTGAAGCACGCACCACGATGTTGGTTCGCGAAACTAGTAACATCGTTGAAAGGGTATGGTTTTCTTCAATCGTACTTTGATTATTCTTTATTTACCTTTACAAAGAGGTCTGTTCAGGTTAATGTTTTGGTGTATGTTGATGATCTAATAATTTCGGGCAATGATTCCGCCACGTTGCGTGCATTTAAGGCCTATTTGTCCGATTGTTTCAAAATGAAAGACCTACGCAATTTGGAATATTTTCTTGGGATTCAGGTTGCTAGAAGTGCAACTGGATTGTTTCTTTGTCAGAGAAATTATACTCTTGACATTATTTCAGAGGCCGTTTTGACGGGTGCAAAACCGTTTGGGTTTCCCATGGAGTAAAATCATCGTTTAGGTCATGTAGAGGGTGTCGTACTTTCAGACCAATAAATGTATTGTCATCTAGTTGGACAACTTGTGTATCTTGTTGTGACTAGTTCGGATCTTGCATATTCAGTGCACATTTTGTCTCAGTTTTTGCAACAATCTCGAGTGGAGTATTGGGAAGCAGCTTTGCGGGTTGTTAGATATTTGAAGGGATCCCCGGGTGTAGGGAATATTTCAAGCATCCCACGCTTGAGCCCCACTATGATCATACACTAAAGCATGGTGGCGTCCAAAGGGAAGGAAGCTAGAGAAAAAGAGTCGCCAACAAATATTTAGGAACTACTAACCGTTCACTGGATGAAGGTTACAGCCCTTCACGATCCATGAGATCGCTAACTCCATAGTGGTCTGAAACCATGACTGGATATTCGGGGATGAACGTACAAATTCAACCAAAAAGAGATTAAACCTGCCCTAAAAATAGGCCTCAACTTTATTCTTGCGATATTCATGTGCGCTTTCTGACTAATATACAATCAATATATTAACCCTAAACCTGTTAAATCTATGTAAGAATAGTATTAATCCACAAACAAAACTATTATTGGCGATCACTTGAATTATAAACATATTAGCCTAAAATAGATTATTAATTATCTTATTAAGCATGATTAAAAATACAAATTCCCTTTAAACCTGCATAAGAGGGCGTGATCAAGCAATAACAATAATATAAAGCAACACAACAACAAGCATCATCATCAAAATAATAGTATTCTAAATAAAGCATAATAATATTAGAAAGGTCCTAGGCATGATACTAACAAGATTAATAACAAATCCTAGCATGTCACTAAACAATAAAGATCAAAGCTTTAATCCTAACATTGTAGGGAATATTTCAAGCATTACCCCAAAATTGAACCCCACTGTGATCATACACTTAAGCATGGTGGCGTTCAAAGGGAAGGAAGCTAGAGCAAAAGAGTCGCCAACAAGTTTAAGGAACTTGTAAACCGTTCACAGGGTGAAGGTTACACCCCTTAACGATCCATAAGAGATCGTTAACTCCAATAGGTTTGGAACCATGACTGGAATTTCGGGGATAAAGGTACAAATCAAACCTAAAAGAGATTGAACCTGCCCTAATAATAGGCCTCTACTTTATTCTTCTCGTATTCATGTGCGCTTTCTGACTAACATGCAATCAATAGGATTAACCCAAAACCTGTTTAACTATGTTGGTTGACTATTAATGCACAAATAAATCTTTTGTTGGCAATCACTTGAATTATAATCAAATTAACCCTAAACAAGATTATTAATTATCTTATTAAGCTGATTACAAGTACCAATTCCCTTTAAACATGCATAAAAGGTGTGATCAAGCAATAACAATAAACATAATCAAGCAACATAATAATAATCATCATAATAATAACTAGAATAAAAATAATCATGTTAAAGCATAATAATAATAGCAAGATCTTAGGCATGATACTAACAAGATTAATAACAAACCCTAGCATGTCACTAAACAGTAAAAATCAAAGCTTTAACCTTAACATGATACTAACATGCTATTAGGAAAGACAATAAAAGGCATCACAGAAATCATAATTGATCTAAGGAACTTATTCTTTACCCTAAACATGATACTAAGAAGATCAAAAACCCCCTAACATGACACTAGGAATCATAATAACAACCTAGACATGATTTCTATATCATAATATCAATAAAACAATTAAAGCACTTACTTGGATGCATCGTACCTCTTTCTAATAACAACATACGTGCGTTAGTAACTTCAAGGAAAATATAAAACAATTAAATTAAATAATTGAAAGAGAGAAGCTAAAGAAAGTTTAGACTAGATTTGGGACCAAACCCTCATAAATCAAACCTTTCAGGTCTAGGGCGAAGGAAACTTCGAACTTGGCTAGGTGTGTCTAGATCTTGTCAATGCGGAATTTTGTTTGAGAATAACTAGTTTAGAAAAGAGAGAGAGAGTAATTAAGAATTTCTTGATGAGAGTTGATGAGAAGAATTAGATAGGAAGAATAGAGACTTGATGATTGAAAACGGAGATTTTAGGAGGCTATTTATAGAGAAAATCAGCCGAATAAGATAAAAAAAGAATCAGATTTTCAAAAAGAATAAAACATGACTACAGCGCAAAACACGCGCCTGTTGCCAGACGACATAGCTGTTGTATGGCGCTGCAAACAATTTTCCACGCGTTTTCATATTTTGATAAAATTTGAGCATACGATAGGGTAAAAATTGTATTTTCCTTAAAAACACTACTTCTATTCTAATTAAAACTCCTAAAAGTCATTTAAAGTCAATTTATCAATGCTAATCGAATTAGGAATGAAAAGAACCTTCTAGAAGATTCTAGAAGACTATAATCAATTCTAATCGCATTAGGAATGATAAGTCAATAATAGGCTCTCCTCTAGATCATTGGGCCGCATATAAAGATCAAACCAGGCCAAGTTTAGTAATTTGGCCATAACTTCCTCATTATTCATCGGAATTGGGCTTATAATATATCGTTGGAAATTTCTTTTCGAACTCGACCCAACTACACAATTATTGGACCCTTGCCATGGACCAAACAAAACTTGTTTGACTGTTTTCTTAAAATAGGTTTTCAAAAACAGAGAGAAAGAGAAGAAATAAAACTAACTGCAACACAAGACTTTCCACACTTTCACTTCATTCGATTATGATTCTACGTGAAAGGTACTCATCACTGAGTTTGGTTTTGGGGAGAAACAAATGGGTGTCTACAGATACTAACTTGATAGAAGAAAGAATAGAAAGCAACCTAAACATGATACTAGAAAACAATAAAAGCATCTTAACATGATACTAGGAATTAATATAATATAAACATGCTTTCTTTATCAAAAGAATAATTAAAGTAATTACTTAATTCGATGCCTCGTATCTCTTTCTATCTAAACAATACATACGCTAGTAACTTCAAGGAAAATATTAAATCAAGCAATTAATTTACAAAATTAAAATAGAGATTTCGGACCAAACCCTAAGAAATTGTCATCATTTCATGTCTAGGGCGAAGGAAACTTCAAATTTGGCTAGGTGTGTCTAGAACTCGTGAATGAGGTATTGTATTTTGGGAAGGTTTAGAAAGAGGGAGAAGAATAAGCTATTGCTTGAGAGAAATAAGGATGACTATTGATGATTGTGAATGAATAAAAATATGGAAATACAACCCCTATTTATAAGAAAATAGTCTGGAAACGATAGAAAAGAATCAAAATTTGAACCGGAATAAAACTGACTCTTGTCGCCAGCGACAGAGCCCAGCGCAAAACGACAAGCATCACGCATGGCGACGACTTTGTCGTTTGGCGCTAATTAAAAGACAAAACACGCTTTTGTACGGAATCCTCTTCTTAATAAAATTAACCAATTAAACTCCGTATTAACTAATTTTAAATAAAACTTTATCATAATAAAACACTTGTTTTTTTTTTCAAAAAAAATCATTATTTTTCTAAAAAGAATAATCATCAATCCTAATGTTATTAGAACTCGAAATAACCTTTTGGACTATTTTAGAAGATTAGAGTTAATCCTAATAATTTTAGGAATAATAATTAATGGGCCCTCCACTAGATCATTGGGCCATAAAACCATTTCAAACCCAATTTAGTATATTGGCCATAAATTCCCCATTATTCATCGAAACTAGGCTTATAATATATTATTGGAAAGCTCTTTACGAGCTTGACCCAACTATACTATTATTGGACCCTTTTAACGGACAAAGATGAATTGGAAGAGCTATTTTCATAAATAGAGAAGATTTTCAAAAACAGAAAGAGAGATTTTATTAAAATGACCGCATTACAAGACTTTTCACACTTCCACCTCATTCGACAATTAAGCGACGTGAAAATTATGCATCATTGGTTTTGGTTTTTGGGGAGACACATTTGGGAAAACGTTTGGCAATCCTAAACGTTTGACTTTTCACACTTCCGCCCCCACTTTGACTAAGTTTTGATAAACGCATATTTCGAAAACAAAAGTCAAAGTAGCGATAGGGACGGAGAATGATTCAAAACGTTTGGCAATCGTAAACCATTCTTGTAACGCCGATACCTGCAAACTACCATTAGTTAAACAAATAAAGACTTAAGAAACGTGTATCTTGCACCGTCAAGCACACGTCTCTAGAGTAACTGATTTTGTTGCTGCTTTTGTTGTGACAACCTTCACAATGCCTCGTGAATGCCATCGTCGAAGACCGTTGCTTGTAACCATCTTCAACTACTTATGACAATCTTCCACATCCTAGGGAAAAATCGTTGAAGGTGACTGCTTGTAGGCATCTTCAGGGTTTTGGCAGTACCTCGCCACTGTTGTGCCTCGCCGCTATTGATAATCTACTCTTTACCTTGGGATATCGTCGAAGACCGCTGCTTGTATCTATCTTCAGTTTTATAGTGATAATCTTCCGAGAAAATTTATCGAAGACCACCGCTTGTTGATCCTAGCTTGAATGCTCATTGTGTTGATAAGTTGTTGCGGTTGCTTGCTGTGATTGATTTTTGTGCCAGTACCTCGGCGCATTTTGTAAATTGGCCGGTACCTTGGTGCTTGTGCTAGCTTGTGAACCATTACTTTGGTGCTTGTGATGAGCTAATGCTTAGGCGCTTTAAGCTAAGTGAGACGATCATTGTTAGGCCGATCACCTAGTCCGATTATAATCGAGCCGACAACTAATCATGTCAATATGCTTATATAGGCTAACTAGCATACCAAGGAACCCAAACTGCTCCATTAGGTCTGCATAAATGATTATGGGGGCAACAGGCCTTGTCGCTAAGCCAACGCGCTCGGAAACTTGCTATTACCACGCGAAGACGCTGTCGTGATACGACTGGAATCACTTGTTGGAACTCGAGTCGGCATTTCAAAATAAAAGCCCCTTTCTTCTCTATTTGCCGTGGCTGCTTCATTTTGTTTGGTTTTCGCTCGAAAGATCGAATCACTCATTCGTACTCGTTTCTTAACTTAATTTGCTTAAGTTTTTTGCAAATTAAAGCTTTTGATCTCTAGTTTCCCGATCTATGTAGTAGGTTTTCTCTAAACTCACCTCGGTTTTACTGAATTTTGCATGCTTTTGTTCACAAATTTATGAATATTTCGAAGCTTATGTTTCTTAATTCGCCTTTTTTGTTGAATCTTATGCCATGAAATTATTTTTTTATGCTTGTATATTGCCTTGGGAGTGTTTTAATACTTGTTTGACTCGATTTGGTGAAGAAATGAACGTTTTGCCATTATTGAGCCTTACGAGTTCATGAGAACAATGTGGATCGTTCTTGATGTTCTTGCTAGCTATTCATGCTTAATTTGTCACAATTTTGTAGCATAGTATTGTAAGAAATTGTTTGATTGCTTGAAAATGCTATTTTATGCTCGAATAAAAATCATGCTCTTTTTTTAGAACTACGTACTCTGTTTTTGTTCAAACATAGTATCATGCGGCTAGGAAAACCTTAGACATTATAGAACCTTTGATTTACTATTGTCTTTCATAATTTAGCATGTATCGACGACGTGGGTCTGATTCTTGTCTCGCGAGGCTCACCGGGAGGACGAGCGCGTTGACGCAGGCGATGGAGCTTCTACTAGCCTTGGGAAGTTCCCCGAGTGGGATGAGCGCACTCTTTATTTCCCGCCCGAGTATCATATCTCGGAGCAGGTGCGGCTTGGGTCGACCGGTGACCGTGTTCGTTGCCACGGCTCAAGTAATGGGGCTATTGGTCAGCTGTACGACCTTCACTTTTGCGACAACAACGAGTTGCGTGCGCGAGCTTTGGGAGTCTTGTGGTCCGAATCCTCTACTTCAGGCTACTCGGGCCATATACTCCTTCCTGTCAAGTCGCTCTTTTGTTCGAGCTCTGGTGGATTTCTTTTGGGACATCACTTTCCTTTGGGTAAGATGACCATTACTCCTCTTGAATTCTCTCCCATCATCGGTTAAGAGTTCTAGGAGGTTGCGGTTCCATTTGGCAACGACATTACTATTTTCTCTCCAGAGGTAGAACAGTTGATCGGCCCTATAGCTGTTCGAGCTTGTGGCTAGGCTCGGTTGACGCAGATCAGCGCTGGGTGCATTCGCCAGACAATGATGATGAAGGCCTTTCAGGATGGTATGACTACCCTAGAGCAGCGGGTGCATATCTTTTCCTTGATTCTTTTGTCGGGGACCTTCTCCCCTTCCAAGAGTAGCCGTGTGCTGCTATACTATCTGCCTTCTCTTCATGACCTTCGTATGGTTGGATCATAAAACTGGGCCAGCTTGGCCTATGCAGACTTCTTGCTTGGATCGCGACTCGCTTGTCGCCATCGCAGTTTTTACGGTGAAGTCACACTTTCCAATTTTTGGGGCTCGTAGAGGTATAACTTATTTATTTTAACTAAAGCTTGTTTTAGGTTTTGTGCTAGAATTTGCTGACAATTCACTGTCTTATAGGTCTGGTTCCAAGAGTATTTCCTTACTTTTTCACTAGCAAGGCCTTCGCCTTGAGGGCTCCCCATTGCTGATAGTTGGAGAGGCCGTAATAACGACCAGAATGTTACTACTCATGTTTGAGAGTTGATTCTCTCGGTATGTTTTCTTAACATTCTGTGTTTTTATTACCCTTAGCAGGACTTGAGCTTATGGACGTTCGCTTTGTAGGAGCCTGAGGTTCAGTTTCGATCGTGGGATTATTTCATCTTTCCTGCATTGGACGTGCAATACATTGCCCAGCGTCAGTATTTTTAGGGGACATACGGCGGGTATACCTGGGTGAGAGAGTTGCAATTCAGCACTCTTCAGAGTCCCTTGCTGTTCCTTCTTGCCCTCCTCGTCGTATTTTCGATTAGACGAGGCTGAGGGCTCGGGCGGCTTGGACAGCAGCGGGTTTGGATTGGCGAATCCATATCCATCCGAACCGTAGTTATGGAGATAGGCTTTTGCCGTGTTTGGCCCATCACCTCTATTGCTAGAGCCGACAGAGATACATTTTGTATTTTACATTTGTTTATCTGAGCTGATAGCCCTTGAGCCAATCCTAATTATTCAGGTTTAACTTGACAGGCTTCGATTAGAGATTTCGTGCCTTTTGGTCCTCTGCCTCGAGCCGTCTACGTGGGCACTTTTGGTCGTGTTGAGGTGATGATTCCTCTGCCTCATGAGCCATGGCATTTGATAAAGGAGTCGATACCTCGACACCACACTTCAATGAGTCACTTTATTTGTTTTCTCATTAGTGTATATGCCTTGATTACTTCTGGCTTTGTGACTTAACAGTTTTCTCGTGAGGTGCTGACGAGAATGGCGAGGGGCATGGACGCATTCCGCTACCAGCTCGTGAGGTTGTGCCACCGAGCTATGTGTCGTCATGGTGATGACGGCATAGAGCTATTTCTCTTGACTCCTCTTATTTATATATTTGTCGTTTTGTACTTGACTTAGTTTGCTTGTTTTGTTTCAGCCTATTCCTCCGACACGTACCCGTACGAGATCCGAGGCTAGGAGGGAGAGATCAAGGCTTGACTCGAGGCATCGCCGAATCCTGTTCGGACCGTACTTCTAGACTAGAGGGTTCTGTCTCTTTGTCATAGGGTGAATCAAAGGGGCCGACCGGTCAATGAGGCATGACGTCAGCTCCTTTAGTGGGTGGTAGGACATACGAGGTTGGCTCGTCGTCGCAGCATACACATCAATCTCAGCATTTGGGAGCGTAGCAGTAGGGTGAGCCTGGATGGATCGGCCCTACTCTCACGATTTTGGCTCCTTCAGATTAGGCTGCAGGCGAGGAGCATACTCCACGGACTGTATAATTCTTTAATACTTTTAGAGTTCCTTTTCATTTGCGTCCTCCGCCGTCATAGATGTACCTGTACTTAGATTTATTTTGACTTTTTAGGACTTTGCTCATTTTACTCATCACTTTGTACATATATATATGTTTACTATTGGCTTTGCATTTTTTATTTTTCATATTATTGTGCATGCGAGTGTGAAAAATTATGACTAATTTTTGCGCAAAAAATTTCCGTCATTTTTATTATCGATGGAGGGTATCCGACTTTCTCCCCCAAAAAAGGAAAAATGAAAATTAAAAATTGAGCTTAAACTTGATTAAACTGAAGATAATCAAAATATTACAAAAGTAGATGTCCACATTTAGCCCCCACTTTGATCGAGTCTAGAATAGACGAGGATCAAAGTAGTCAAGGAAATAGATCCGAGACTTTTCGGCGAAGTTCTCAAAGAATAAGAGAATCTTTCAGAAATGTTTAAGGATGACAAAACAATCCTTGAATCGCTAAATGCTTGAGATAAATAGCTATTAAGGCCAGAAAAGAGTATTTTCTAGTCTTAACGCGCTAAAGAATCTAGATTGATCCTTTGCAATTGTAGAACGCTTTTAAAGTAAAAGTATTCTGGGTGATGTCACGTCATGATAAGAAATTGGTTTTAAAAGGATTAAAAGGGGATGATGTCCTCTCAACCACGTCATTGTTGGTCTACAGTCCCTCGATATGTCATTTAAACTTTATCCTATTATAACAAGGATGATAAAATAGTGTTTCGGATTTGGCAGCCTGAGTGTTTTGGCTTTCGCAGCCTGAATAAATTTCTCGACAATTCCCTTGAGATAAATATCTATTAAGGCCAGAAAAGAGTATTTTCTAGTCTTAACGCGCTAAAAAATCTAGATTAATCCTTTGCAATTGTAGAACGCTTTTAAAGTAAAAGTATTCTATGTGATGTCACGTCATGATAAGAAATCGGTTTAAAAAGGATTAAAAGGGGATGATGTCCTCTCAATCACGTCATTGTTGGTCTAAAGTCCCTAGATATGTCATTAAAACTTTAGCCTATTTTAACAAGGATGATAAAAGAGTGTTTCGGATTTTGCAGCCTGAGTGTTTCGGCTTTCGCTGCCTGTGTGTTTCGGCTTTCGCAGCCTGAATAAAGTTCTCGACAATTCGCTTGTTAAAACGCAATACTTGATATGCACAGGATAGAGATACATGTCTCGGGACTGGAGGCATATATCCAAATCCATTGACAGGGAAGAAAATCGGCAACTCTCTAAGCAGTTTTGTCCACAAGATGAGTATACGTGTCTCAGCATTGGGGGCACGTTCCTATATAGATGCGACATTGCGCATCGCTCTTTATACAGGGGGTGGACGACACCCTAACTGTCCGGTAAGCCAGTAAGCTCACTAAATGCCGTATTTGCTTCCAATCAATAAGTGTCTATTCTCGAATGGTTCGGCCGTGCCTGTCGACTCGTGATCTAACGCCTAAAGTTATGTAAATTAATTCTACCTTTTAGCAATGACAGGTAGATCCCGTGTAAGATGGGAAGAGGTGAAAATTTTCGCAACACCTATGCCATACATTTTTACGGTGTATGATAACGCCTTACAATTTTACGCAGTCTGATAACGCCTTCTGTAGATACCCATTTGTGTATCACCAAAACCAAACCCGGTGATGAGTACCTTCCGCGTCGAATCATAATCGAATGAAGTGAAAGTGTGGAAAGTCTAGTGTTGTGGATAGTTTTAATTTCTTTTCTCTTCTCTCTGTTTTTAAAAATTTATTTTAAGAAAACAGCCAATCCAGTTTGGTTGGTCCATGATATGGGTCCAATAGTAGTGTAGTTGGATGGGGCTTGCAAAGACCTTTCCAACGATATATTATAAGACCAATTCCGATGAATATTGAGGAAGTTATGACCAATTTACTAAACTAAGCCCGGTTTGAGCTTTATGTACGGCCCAATGATCTAGAGAAGGGCCTAATATGATTTATCATTCCTAATGCAATTAGGAATGGTTTTAGTCTTCTAGATTCTTCTAGAAGGTTCTTTTCATTCCTAATTCAATTAGCATTGATAAATTGACTTTTGTTTACTTTTCAGAGTTTTAATCAAAATCAAATAGCATTTTTGAGGAAATTATATGATTTTATCCTCCAGTACGGCAAACTTATCTGATTTTCGAAAACGCGTTGGAATTAGGCTTGGCGCCTGACCCCAGGCTTTGGCGCCTGGCGCCAGTGTTGGTGCCTAGCGCCAGTTAGCCAGGGTTTGCGCCAACTCTGTTTTTTGTGCGTCAGACTCTGTTTTGTGTATTTTGTTATTAGAAAGAGGTACGAAGCATCAAAGTAAGTGCTTTTAATTCATTAATTGATTTTATGATGTAGAAATCATGTTTACATTGTTCTTATGATATTCCTAGTATCATGTCTAGGGTATTTTTAATATTAAATATGATTCCTGCGATGCTTCCTATGTTCTTCCTAATATTAATGATTGTTAGTATCATGTTAGGGTTAAAGATTTGATTTTTATTGCTTAGTGACATGTTAGGGTTTGTTATTAATCTTGTTAGTATCATGCCTAGGATCTTGCTATTATTATGCTTTAATATTAACATGATTATGATTATGATTATAATTGTTATAATTTATGATGATTATGAATATTATTATTATTATTATTATTATTATTATTATTATTATTATTATTATTATTATTATTATTATTATTATTATTATTATTATTATTATTATTATTATTTTGATGATGATTATTTTATTTATGATTATTATTATGTTGCTTGATGATTGTTATTGCTTGATCACGCCTTTTATGCATGTTTAAAGGGAATTTGGTACTTGTAATCACGCTTAATAAGATAATTAATAATCTTGTTTAGGGTTAATTATGATTATAAATTCAAGTGATGGCCAATAATAGTTTATTTGTGCATTTATATTCAACCAACATAGATAAACAGGTTTAGGGTTAATCCTATTGATTGCATGTTAATCAGAAAGCGCACAAGAATACGATCAGAATAAAGTAGAGGCCTATTATTAGGGCAGGTTCAATCTCTTTTAGGTTGGATTTGTACCTTCATCCCTGAACCCTTATTTGGTTCTAGACCTTATGGATTTGACGATCTCTTGGATCGTTAAGGGGTGTAACCTTCACCTCATAAACGGTTTACAAGTTCCTAAAACTTGTTGGCGACTCTTTTGCTCTATCTTATTCCCTTTTGGACGCCACCGTACTTTAGTGTATGATCACAGTGGGGTTCGAGCTAGGGGTTAACGCTTGAATTTATTCCCTACAGCTTTTTGCGACTCCACTGGGGAGGATTTCTATTTTAATTCCTGAATTTGTTTCAGCAATGATTTAGAATGAGTGGATGAGACTCGAAAAGTTCTAAGTATTTCATGTGCGTAATTTTGATTAACATTATTGTCATATGCATAAAAAAGATCTCATTGGAAAGACCATCCGTAATGAGTTAAAAACATAGGATTTTACACGTAGGAAATTTGAGAAATATCTTTCACAACTAGGACTGAAATAACACCGCGCGAAACTGGAAAATTTTATCGAGCACAGAAAGCTGCTGAGGCATGTGGGAAGTATCGTCAGGGGCCAGAGCTTGGCGCCAGCATTTTAGTCGTAGCGCGAGACGCCAGTATTGGCGCCAGGCGCTACAGTTAAAAGCTGGCGCCAGTCTTTGTTTGCTGGCGCCAATTTCCCCCAATACCGAGCTAGAAACATGCGTTCTAATTTCGACCGGTTTTTCGTATTGTTTGCTCAATCCTACTTCCTGATTGCATTTTTTCTCACTTTTCTGAAACCCATATGTGTTCTACATATGGACATAACCCTCTGGGAATTCATGCTCCATCTTCCCGATTGAACGCTCCGTGCAACAAAGGGTACATCCGAGATGTTGAATTCACCAAACCATGGAAGCGAGTTTTTTCTAAAGCTCGCGGTGTCTCATCCACTCGCGCCAACCCTTCACGGTTGGGCTTCCGCGCGGTGCATCCGGACAATTAACCATGGACCCTCTATTGACTAACCCATATCCCGAACTTTAGAGAACTAGAGCTATGGTTAGGTTGCAAACGCATTGCATCATATTGTGCCTACTTGACTAATCGTGCATTATTTGTTGTGCATATATATTCTATGTCTCTCTTAACCGTTTGTTGACTTGTGTTGAGACAAAATAAATTAATGGCTTAAAGAACTTTGCCTCATTAATTAATTAATTAATTAATTTGAGTCATTAAAGTCTAATATTTTAATCAGAATTGACCTAGTACAACGTTAGGCATACCCCGATTGACTAATAACACCGAAAATAGTCCCAGATCGAAGCTCCAATATTGGCGCCAAGATCTGAGCTGTATCGCCACACTATTAAGTGTAGCGCCTAACGACAACTCTGTCGTCTGGCGCCAAGCTTCACGGTGTGACGCCAGTCCTGTCGTTTGGCCGACAGTTCGGATTATTGGTCGAGTCATCACCTAGAGTCTAATTAATCAGTTTGCTAATTAATTCGGTTAAATTTTGCTGTTAATAGTACTTATTTGAGTCGATGATCGAGTTTAGGCACTAAGTCCCATGGTCTTACACAAGATTCCAAACATGTCACTTACACTCAACGCACACACCAATACACATACTTTGACCATGTCTAAGAGAGTCTTGTGTGCGCGTTTTTTCCGTCATTTTTTTTAAGGGGGTAAGTCGGATATTAATCCTCCAATAAATTTTTTTTTTAAGAAATCCAGTTTTACTTAGTTTCCTAAAAATATGTACATTATTTTTGCCAAAAATATGCACCCTTTTCTTTTTTCTTTTTCTTCCTTACAATAAACCGTAAAGTCAAGTTGATTCGAGTCAAGTAATTAAAACGCAAAATGGTTTAATTTACAGCGCGTGGTCAAGAAAAGAAGGACGGTTAATCAAAGACAACCTCTTCGTACAAGTCCAACTTTTCGACAAACCCATAGCTCGTAAGAGGAAAGCTAAGACTATAATGGCAACACAAGAAGAAGTCAATGATCTTAAGAACCAACTGGCTACCGTGACTGAGACACTGAAGCTTCTCGCACTCAAGATCGATGATCCCGTGAAGCAGCAACAGATGGACCTCATGCAAGAGAGTCTAAGCAAGTTGTCTAGCGACTACAAGTTTCAAGAGATTACATCACAAGGGGTCTCGGTAGACAAAGAACTTCTTCCGCAGAAGTTCAACGCCAACGACATCCCAAAATTCAGATCAACTGATAACCCTTACTTTCATTTAAGAGCATTCGAAACAATAATGAGTATTAAGGGTATCGATAAGAAAGTTTTCCCCTCTCTGTTCTCACTATCTCTCGAGACCGTTTGCCAACAATGGTTCTTTTCTCTCGAGAAAGAAAAGACCTCCACCTGGGAGTCCATAGCAAACACTTTCGTTGATAGATACAAGTGCAACATTCAAGTCGTGACTGACCATAGGGAACTTGAAATCCTCAAGCAGAAAGAGAATGAAGGCTTCACCTCTTTCTTTAACAAATGGAGGGAAAGCTCAGCCAAGATGATTGAGGTGCCAAGTGAAAAAGAATCTGTGAGGCTATTCATCAAAAATCTTCAAGAAAAATATTCCAAGCATCTCAAATACCAAAATAACCTCCTTACCTTCAAAGTCGTTTATGACATTGGGATCAATATTGAAGATGACTTGGCTAAGTTAAAAGCTTCCACCAATAACTTCAACAATGGCTGGAAAGGAAAGAAGAACGACAATCCTTCTTCTTCCAAAACCGCCCAATCAAACAATGTTAGCACCTTTAATTTAGGAGAAGTCCTTGCTATGAACAATCAAGGACAGAAGAAACCATTTAGGAGGAACTTCACTCCTATTGGCATGAGTTATGACACCGCATTTGATCGATTAAATGCAAAAGGTCTTATAACTCCTATTGGACCATTTGGGGACCCACCAGTTGAGAATAGGTCGGCTAACTGGAACCCCAATGCACACTGCAAGTATCACCAAGGTAGGGTCCATCTCACCGAAAACTGTTGGAAGCTTAAGGAACCTATCCAAGACATGATTGACAATAACAAGCTGCCGTTGCCCCCTGCCAGTAAGAAGCCAAGCATTGACAATGCACCTCTCGCTCATACCCTGGCTATCTCTGATGAGGAAAACGAGGTTGACCCCTCATCTCTCATTAGACCTATCAATGAAATCCGTGCCATAGAAAAGGAAGAGGAAATCTTTTTCGATGTCAAGGATAACCTTCCAGAACCGGAAAATAAGGATGATATACAATTTCTCACACTGTCTATGAGGGAGGTATCGCAACTACTACGTGAAGCTCTCAGAGATATGAACGAACTCCATAAGAAATATGATGAGCTTCCACTTCCGAAAGATAAAAGAGAATTCACACCCATAGGAACGACCTATGACGCTATTTTTTATCGTCTCTATGATCAAGGACTAATCAAACCTATTGGTCCAACAGAGGATCCAATATCAAAAAAGCGATCTCCAAGGTGGGATCCCAAATCCTACTGCAAATACCATCGAGGAAACGGTCATACCACTGATGAATGCTACAGGTTTCAAAACCTCATTCAAGATCTTATGGAAGTTAATAAGATCTCATTACCTCTAGCTAGCAAGGGAACGACTTATGAGGCAAAGCACTTTCCCTTACAAGCCACTGAAAAACCCAAGAAGAGCAATAGAATCTACACTCCAATTGGGATCCCATATACACAAATGTTCGAAATTCTCTCCGAGAGTGGCGAGATCAAACCTCTCGAACCGAGACCATTCGAGTCGTTGAAAACGGAAAGATATTACTGTCAGTATCATCAATCAGGGGGTCACACTATAGAAAACTGTTTCAAATTCAAGGATTTGGTTCAGAAAATGATTGATGAAAAGAAACTAGTCCAAGTTCAACAAGAAGAGGATGCGACCATTAATGGAGTTTGGGACAGTGATGAAGAAGATGTCTATCTAAAGGACATAGTAGGACCTCAACCTTCTGTGTCATACACCACAGATGACATTTGGGCTAAGAAGACTCATCAATAGACGTCCTCACAAGATCCGGGAGAATGCAACCTCCCGTTTCAACACAACCTATGCCAACCACACAACAAGTTTCCATACCTATCATTGAAGACAATGACATTGTTAAGCAGTTTAAGAAGACAAAGGTTGAGATGAATGTGTGGAAACTTCTGGCAACATCTCGAGAACATAGGTTGGCTGTAATGAATGCCTTGGACAAAATCGGGATAGATTCTGACACTACTCCTGAGGGACTAGCCAACTTCCTCACAAGTGACCTTCCTAGTCCGATTAATTTGATCACCTTTTCTGACAAAGATTTACCCCCAGAAGGTGACAAACATTACAAGGCATGAAACCTCACAGTAGTCTGCAAGAGGATGAATGTTCCTATGACCCTTGTAGACAATGGATTGGCCATCAACGTCTGTCCACTCAGAACTGCGAGGATGCTCGGCATATGGGACGAAGATTTAACTCCGTCTACACAAGGAATAAGGGCCTACGACAACACTCGTCGTCAAGCTCTTGGCAAGATCACCCTAAATGTAACGGCAGGAGCAATAAAACATGCTACTACTTTCTAAGTAGTAGATATTAAAGCTTCGTTCAACTTGTTGTTGGGACGCCCTTGGCTTCATGATCTAAATGTCGTCCCTTCATCTCTCCACCAACAAGTAAAAGCTATAGTTGGGGGAATTCCAATCACCATCGATGCTTCGCCCATGAGGATCCAATCTATAGAGAATCCAATTATAAATGTAGAGCACGACGAAGATGATGAAGATTTACGGGGCTTTAACGAAGAAGTCTCCTTAATCCAGGAGGATGAAAGGACCCCTCTATGACATGACCCCTATTCCAACATGATTGTCAATGCCATGCTGAAGAAACAAGGACATTTTCCTGGGATGACCCTAGGGAAGAAGAAAGGAATGGCAAAACCGCTGGAGTCACCTGGCCTCCCTAAATTAGACACTTTCGGACTTGGTTTCGAACCGACTCGAAAAGATCTCAAGCGAGCCCAGGAAAAGTCAAAAGCACGTAGGGATGCTCGCATCCAAAAGAAAGGAATCCCAATGGATCAGTACCCTCTTACACTTAATGGTCAGTTTATAAAAGAAGGAGAGGACTATCCATGTCATGAATTTCCCGAGCCATTTGTTGTAAACGGCATAAGACAACCGGGATTCGAGATTTTCATGGATTGCTACTTCACTGATGAAATCCTAACTCCCGTCCACAAGGAGAAAGCTCCCTCATGCTTTGACTTTAACGTCATGGGATTACTGTTTGGGCGAGAAAAGAATGAGCCAACTTATAAAGAGGATAACTCCTCGCTCATTCAAACAGTCCTACAAAGTGAAAGCTTCGATCACTCGAAGCTAATTACTCTAGCTGAAGGATCACTAAAAGGGTGGCGCAAGACTATCAAGGTGACTACTCCAAGCGGAAGGAAGATATCCATCACAACAGGGCAAGGATCGATGTTTGAAGAGTCGTCTGAGTTTGAGTCTGAGTCAGAGTCTTTTCCCCTAGAGTCTTCTAAGTCTTTAGTAGTAACACTCCCCCTCCTATTCCTTCTCCTAGAATAGTTAGTGATCCAGTCCCTGAGGACATATCACTCTTTGATGTAATGATCTCAGAGTATAATAATATTTCTCATTCTCCTTACTTCTTGTGTTCTTCTCTAACCCAAGAAAACGAGCATTGCTTAGCTAACGATGAAAAAGACAAAGAAATTATTAAAGCAATGGAAACACTCGAAAAGAAAACACCGGTAATTGAAGAAACTGAAACAGTTGATATCTCAAATGATTCAACTCATAAAAGAGAAGTTAAAATCGGATTAACATTGAATAAACAAGAAAGAACCGATTTAATTAACTTACTTAAAGAATTCATCGAAGTATTTGCTTGGTCATATGAAGATATGCCAGGCATTAATAGAGAAATAGCTCAACACACTATACCACTAATTCCAGGAATGAAACCTGTAAAACAAAAGTTACGTCGAATGAAACCCGACGTAGCCCTTAAAATAAAAGAGGAAGTTCAAAAACAAATAACTGCAGGTTTCATCAAGGTATCCAAATACCCCGAATGGGTCGCCAATGTCGTCCCAGTACGAAGAAAGACGGAAGGGTAAGGATGTGCGTCGACTATTGAGATCTAAATAAGGCAAGTCAAAAGGACGACTTTCGTTTGCCACACATCGATATTCTGGTAGATAACACGGCAATCACGCGCTTCTCTCGTTTATGGATGGGTACGCAGGTTACAACCAGATTCTCGTGGCAGAAGAAGACATGGAGAAAACGACCTTTATAACACCATGGGGCACTTACTGCTACACGGTAATGGCATTCGGGTTGAAAAACGCGGGTGCTACTTACCAACGTGCAGCAACTGCCTTACTCCATGACATGATGCACAAAGAAGTCGAAGTATATGTCGACGACATGATTGTAAAATCAAAAGACCTTCCAGGCCATCAAGTAGGCTTAAGGAAATTTTTCGAAAGGCTAAGAAAATATAATATGAGGTTGAATCCATCAAAGTGTGCTTTTGGAGTCACCTCAGGTAAGCTTTTGGGTTACGTCATAAGCTCTAGAGGAATAGAGGTAGACCCAACCAAGATCAAGGCAATCATGTCAATGCCACCGCCCAAGACTGAGAAACAGATTCGAGGATTTATTGGCCGGTTGCAATACATAAGTAGGTTCATATCAAAACTGACGACAATATGTGAACCAATCTTCAAGAAGCTCAAGAAGAATGTACCAGTGATATGGGATGACGAGTGCTAGAAAGCCTTTGAAAAGATCAAAGCCTATCTCGCAAATCCTCCTGTATTAGCACCAGCACTTCCCGGAATACCTCTTAGGTTATATTTGACAGTTACCAAAGAAACAATGGGAGCTATGCTAGCACAAGAAGTAGGAGGCAAAGAGAACGCAATCTACTACCTAAGCAAGAAGATTCTTGAATACGAAGCACGCTATACACCGCTCGAAAAGTTATGCCTCGCCTTGGTGTGGGCCACAACCAAATTAAGACATTACATGCTAGTGCATACCGTCTTCGTAGTCTCCCGATTAGATCCACTCAAGTATCTATTCGAGAAATTTACACTCAATGGACGCATATCAAGATGGATAGTCAATCTAGCCCAATTTGATGTAAGGTTCATGCCACAAAAAGCTATCAAAGGATCCGTGGTGTCAGACTTTCTAGCAGAATTTCCAATAGAAGACTCGACGCCAATACAAGACAATGAATTTCCAGATGAAGACCTGATGGTTACTGAAGAAAATTCTTGGACCTTGTACTTTGACGGAGCCTCAAACCAAAAGGGATGTGGCGTTGGAGTGTTACTAGTATCACCTAAAGAGGAGCATGTTCCAATCTTCATAAAGCTTGATTTCGACGTCACCAACAATGCTACTGAATATGAAGCATGCGTGGTAGGCCTTGAAACAGCTTTGGCGTTGGGAGTAAAAAAGTTAAGGATATTCGGAGACTCTTCTTTGATTATCATTCAAATATCTAAAAGGTGGAAAGTAAGGAGCGAAAGTCTAGCCCCTTACCAAACCTATTTGGAAACTCTTACCGATCAGCTAGACAAGGTAGAATATACATATCTACCTAGAGAGGAAAACCAATTTGCTGATGCCTTGGAAAGATTAGCCTCAATGGTTAGGATTCCCACGGAAATCGAGCAAATGCCTCTAACTATAGAAAAAAGACACAAACCAGCATACATCCAAGCTATAAAAGGCGACGAAGTAGTCCAAGGCTAAGAAGAAGAAGAAGTAGAAGAAGAAGAAGAAGAAGAAGAAGAAGAAGAAGAAGAAGAAGAAGAAGAAGAAGAAGAAGAAGAAGAAGAAGAAGAAGAAGAAGAAGAAAAAGAAGAAGAAGAACCGTGGTACACAGACATACTCAATTATGTCACCAATGGAGAATACCCTCCTCATGCTGACAAAAGAGCAAAACGAGCATTAAGGATTTTGGCTTCCCAATATGTACTCATAGACAACGAGCTACATAAAAGGGTACCTAAAGGTTGAGCTCTCCTATGTGTAGGAAAGAAGGATGCACAAAGAGCAATGAGAATAGTCCACAGAGGAATCTGTGGCACTCATATAAATGGCAAAATGTTAGTCCAAAAGATAATGCGAGAAGGATATTATTGGACTACGATGAATAGGGATTTCCATTAATACGTAAAAAGATGCCCTAAATGCCAAATCTATGCCAATTTACAACACGTTCCTCCATCCTTGCTCTACACCTACACATCGCCATGGCCATTCTCTACATGGGGAATTGATATCATTGGCAAAATCACTCCCCCAAGAACCGGAGGCCACGAATATATCCTAGTAGCAATCGATTACTTCACGAAGTGGGTCGAAGCGCAATCATACGCTAAACTCGCTGCAAAACATGTAGCACTCTTTATCGAGAGAAATATTATTTGTCGATACGGAGTCCCACATGAAATGATAAGTGACAATGGAACTCACTTTCAAGCCGAATGTGAGGAATTGCTACAAAAATATGGCATTCAACATCATCATTCTTCCCCTTATAGACCTCAAGAAAACGGAGCAGTCGAGGCAGCTAATAAAAATTTAAAGACCATCATCGAGAAAATGACGAAAAATTATAAAGATTGGCCTGACAAACTTCACTTCGCATTGTGGGGTTACCGCACGTCAATTCGCACATCAACAGGAAATACGCCATTTTCCTTGGTATATGGAATGGATGCCGTACAACCTGTCGAACTAGAAATACCATCTCTACGCATCGCATTAGAGAGTAAACTCGATGAATTTGAATGGACAAGGGCAAGATATAAAGAGCTAATTCTACTCGATGAGAAACGACTAGAAGCTCTACATCACACTTAGTGTTACCAGACTCGTATGGCTAGGCATTTTAATAAGAAGGTCAAGACAAGAAATATCAAAGTAGGAGACTTGGTGTAGGGAATAGTTTCAAGCTTTAAAAATCCTACTAGCTTGAACCCCACTGTGATCATACACTAAAGTACAGTGGCGTCCAAAAGGGAAGAAGATAGAGCAAAAGAGTCGCCAACAAGTTTTTAAGGAACTTGTAAACCATCACGAGGTGAAGGTTACACCCCTTAACGATCCAAGAGATCGTCAACTCCATAAGGTCATGAACCAAATAAGGGTTCGGGGATGATGGTACAAATCCAACCTAAAAGAGATTGAACCTGCCCTAATAATAGGCCTCTACTTTATTCTGATCGTATTCATGTGCGCTTTCTGATTAACATGCAATCAATAGGATTAACCCTAAACCTGTTTAATCTATGTTGGTTGAATTTAATGCACAAATAAACTATTATTGGCGATCACTTGAATTATAATCACATTAACCCTAAACAAAATTATTAATTATCTTATTAAGCGTGATTACAAGTACAAATTCCCTTTCACATGCATAAAAGGTGATCAAGCAACAACAATAAAAATAATGTACCAAGCAACATAATAATAATCAATATCATGAAGAATAATTATAATCGTAACAATAATAATCATAAATAATCATAATCACAATAATCATGACAATCATAAAAATAAAATAATCATCATCGAAATAATAATAATAATAATAATAATAATAATAATAATAATAATAATAATAATAATAATAATAATAATAATAATAATAATAATAATAATAATAATAATAATAATAATAATAATAATAATAATAATAATAATAATAATAATATTCATAATCATCATAAATTATAACAATTATAATCATAACCACGTTCATGTTAATATTAAAGCATAATAAACATAGCAAGATCCTAGGCATGATACTAACAAGATTAATAACAAACCCTAGCATGTCACTAAGCAATAAAAATCAAATCTTTAACCCTAACATGATACTAACAATCATAAATATTAGGAAGAGAACAAAAGGCATCATAGCAATCATATTTAATATTAAAAATACCCTAGACATGATACTAGGAATATCATAATAACAATATAAACATGATATCTACATCGTAAATCAATTAAAGTACTTACTTTGATGCCTCGTACCTCTTTCTAATAACAAAATACACACGTTAGTAACTTCAAGGAAAATAATAAACAAAACAATTAAATTAAATAATTGAAAGAGAGATTTGGGACCAAACCCTCAGAAATTAAAACATTTCACGTCTAGGGCGAAGGCAACTTCGAATATGACTAGGTGTTTCTAGATCTTGTGAATGCGGAATTATTTATTTGAGAAAAGGCTAGCGTAGAAAAAGAGAGAGAGAATAATCAAGAAAATCTTGATGAGAGTTCGTTGATTGAAATAAGAATTGATGAAAGCTTGTTATTGAAAACGGAGTTTTAATACGTTATTTATAGAGAAAATCGGCCAAAAAGATAAAATTAACAAAACAGAGTCTGGCGCACGCAAAAAGAGGTTGGCGCCAGGCATTGGACATTGGCGCTAGGCGCCAATGGCTGGCGCTAGGCGCCAGGCCTGATTCCAGGCGCCAATGCCTGGAGTCAGGCGCCAAGCCTGTTTTTAACGCGTTTTTGTTTTTATCATATCTTTTGATCCGAAAGTCCAAATAAGGCATATAATATGTCGTTGGAAAGCTCTTAAAGTCTACTTTCCAACCCAATTAGAATAAGATTAAAATATTTTGTAGATAAAAAGATATGTCCAAAATAGTGGATGGGTGTCAGTTTTGGATAAAGTTTCATGTCTCATTCATATCTTTTTCGTTATAACTCGGATTTAATATCATAATATATCATTGGAAAGATAATTTAAAGATCTATCCAACCATATAAAATTTGGATAAATATTATGAGGCACGAAAATAAAATCTGAATATATTCCACTTTGTACAAAACAAGGATTCTTAAAAGGAGTAGTTTTATTCAATTTAAAACTCTTTAAAACATAATTATCAATCCTCACTCCATTAGGATTTAAAAGAACCTTCTAGAGTATTCTAGAAGACTATAATCAATCCTAATAGCTTTAGGAATGATCTGATAATTAATAATAGGCCCTCCTCTAGATCATTGGGCCGCATATTAGGCTCAAACCGGGCCCAGTTTGGTAAATTGGCCATAACTTCCTCAATATTCATCGGAATTGGGCTTATAGTATATCGTTGGAAAGGTCTTTGCAAGCCCCATCCAACCACACTACTATTGGACCCATATCATGTACCAACCAAATTGGATTGGCTGTTTTCATAAAATAAGTTTTCAAAAACAAGGAGAAAAGAAAAGAAATTAAAATTATCCGCAACGCTAGACTTTCCACACTTTCACTTCATTCGATTATGATTCGACGCAAAAGGTACTCATAACTGGTTTTGGTTTTGGGGAGACACAAATGGGTGTCTACACTTGGTGATAAAAGTATTAAGGAAAAATGTTTTAGATCCAAGGGGTAAATTTAGACCTAATTGGTCTGGACCCTACATTGTCAAAACAATCCTATCAGGAGGTGCAGCAAAACTAACTGATATGGATGGCAATGAATTCTCGAACTTGACAAATCTTAACCAACTTAAGAAATACTACCCACAATTACTTGAGTAGGATACTCAAGAGAGCTACGTTCGTCCTGATTCCTTAAGAAAGGATACGTAGGCAACCCTTCATGGGTGCGACCACTTTATTTTTTGACATCTCTGCGTTCCAGAATTAATTAAAAATTTAACAGAAGATCGGCGAATTATCGGCGTCGCAGGGAAGAGCCTGGCGCCTGCCAGCAACCATCAGCGTCAGCCGATGGAATTGGCGCCTGGCGCCAGACTTCAATGACAGGCGCCAATTGCAAATAAGTGGCGCCAATTTGAAAATAAATTCTGGGCGAATTTCGGTGTTTTTGGGAAAATTTTCGACTTCCGTATTCGAAGAATTTCTGGAAAATTAATTTTTCGGTTTTCATTGCTTTAATAAAATAAATTTAAAGTAAATAATTTAATTAAAAGGTGAAATTTCATTAATAAAACAAAATTACATTATTGATGGAATTTAAATAAAGCTGAAATAATTTAACTCTAAATGAATAATAAACTAAGTCTAATAAATTGAAAGTCAAGCAATGCTCCTAATCTTTCTTTTCTTTTCTAGCCCTTTTCCAATTCTTGTCTGCTTCCTCCTCCTCATCCATAACTTTAGCTAGTAGGCATCCTTTAGAGGACCTACATTCAATCTTAGAGTAGATAGTCTCCCCTTCAGCTAATACTCCATGCTTCTTTTCCACCCAAGTTTTTTTATCTGTGGTGTCAGCTTTCCTTTTTCCTTTATCCTTGGTAGCACCTTTCTTCCTAGGCATTGCAGGTGTTTTGAATTCAATTCTTGCACCTAAGCGTTCCTTGGTAGGAATCACCCTGTCACCCAAACAACTCTTCACATCAGTTCTACCCCGATCCTTCGAAGGCTTCTTCAGCAACCACTTCTTTACATCATTGGGCAAAGAAGGAGGAACCTTTTGGGTAATCACTTCCCACAAAGGTCTAGCACTCCAGTAAGCATCAAATTTGTCTACTTCTTGAGAAACAGGGTACTCATAGGGAGGACGAAGATCCCCGGAAGGAATATTCTGAAGCAAGCCGTATTGTCTTTTTACCCTGCAGGGGTAATAATAAGATACACGAGACAAGCTTGGAAGGCGGCAGAAAGGTTGCTTGTTGACACCAACCATCCTTTCTATTTTCCACCAGGGGACGACCCACTTGATAGCAAAATCACGAGTTTCGAAGACTTTTCTCCACCCATGGCGCCTAATCTTAGGGAAACGTTTCTTCCTTCTCACAAAGCAATTGGGAGTATACTTCTCAATATCGTCCAGAGGGTTAATTAATCTTAGCCTTTCCATTAGCCACATCTGTAAAAAATTGCAATGCAATTAAATTATTATTACAATACAAAAATATATGTTTTGATTTCTGTAATTAAAAATATTATTTTTCTACCTGTAATAAAATCGGAGAACCACGAAAAGGTGCTTTTGGGTCCCTTTTCAGTTCATCAAGACTAATCATAGTCTCTCCAACTATCAATGGCATTGGATTTCTCCCTGATTCAATTTGTTCTAGTACGGTGGTTATAATTGATTGGCCTTCATTATTTTTACCACTACTAAGAAAAAATTGGTTAAGCATGCAAAATAAGAAAGCCTCTCTTCTATATATATGAAAAGATTAAGAAAGAGGTTTATCAAAATAATGGCGTGCAAATTCTTTCAAATTCACTATGTTTCCATCTACTATTTTTGATAAATCCCTTTCTCTTAAATTAAAGAAGCGCTCAAAATCCTTATAATAATATGCATCTACTCTAGGGATTACTATGAGGTCTATTGCAGGGAAGCCTAAAATAGCACCAAATTCTTCTAGCAAAGGGCTAATATCATCATACCCTATTCTAAAGCAATGAGTATCAACATTCCAAAATTCAAGAGCGGTATGTATGAAATCTAAGTCAAGATCTACCCCTTTGATGCCATAAATTCCCCCCAAGTGAAACAAATCTAATTCTTTTCTATCTCTAGCATTAAGAGATCGACACCATTCATGAGTATATTGGGTGAAGGTTTTGGTGACTAAAGATATGGCTATTATTTTTTCTAAAGCAAAGAATTATTTTATTCGCTGGAATTATGAGAAGAATCGGCTGGGTAGGGGGCTATTTATACACAAATTGCGAGAAGTTTTAATCAGAATGAAATACGGCATCAGCGTCAATTGGCGTCAAAACCCCGCAATTGGCGCCACACGCCAAGTGTAGCGCCTGGCGCCACGCGCCATATTGTGGCGCCAGCTGGCGCCAAGTTGCCACAATAGACGCGCGTGCTTAACTTGCGTTTTTAATCCTAAACTCGAGTCGGCTAATGACTTTATGGCTCCGATTATCTTTCCTAAACATCTTTTTTATCCTCTTTCTTAATTAATTAAAATAGCTATTATATTAATTATATTATTCTTTTTTTTAGATTTTATCTAGATTAATTTCCAAGTTTTTTCTTTTTATAAACACCCGACATTTTATTTGATTTTTTTCCTTTTTATTTTTTCTTTTGGGGGAGAGAGTCGGATACCCTCCATCAATAATAAAAATGACGGAATTTTTGCGCAAAATTGTTTGTCACACTTCTCTTGCACACACTAACATACACATAATAATAGCAAACAAAATAACTCATAATAGCATAAATATACAAAATGTGTCTATAAATAATGAGTCTAAGGCAAAGTTCTATGAAAAGTCCAAATAAAATATACACAGGAACAAACTACGACGCTGGAGGACGTAGGCCCATCATATCGTAAAATTGCGTCGTACGAGGAGTCACCTCTCCTCCAGCTCCAGCTCCAGCTCCAGCTCCAGTCTCCGTAGGAGGAGGAAAGCTCAATGTAGGTCCACTCCACCCAAGATCAACCTGAGGCTGAGGCTGCGGAGGGTGCTGCGATGACGAGCCTACCTCGTACATCCCACCACCTCTAAAAGCCGAGGTAGCCTCTCCTACCGGTGCAGCATGAGCACCCTTAGAAGAAGATCCCGATCCCTCTGCGACGTCAGCACGAGCAGCCTCAAAGCGACCACCTCTACCCCCTAACGAAGTACGACGACGTCTCGAGCTAGACCTCGCCGGATCCCTCCGCACTTCAGGTCTCGTGCGGGTGTGAGAAGCAATAGGCTGGCCCTACAAAAAGAATTAAATCAGAAATAAGGCAAAATCGAAGCGGTAATGCAAAATATTTATAAATAAAGACTACCTCTCGGATGACGTCGTCTCGACAGCAGGTGGTCGCATTCCTCATCCAAACGAGCTGGCTCCGGAAGGCATCTATACATCGTGCCATCGCCGAAACCACCGCGCAAAAACTGTCAGAAAAATAAGTCAGTAAACATGCATGATATATGGACAAAAATTGTGAATAACTAGGCTTACTCGAGTCTGGTGGCGAGAAATTGACCGCTCTACGAAGCGCTCGCCCTCGGGAGCCGGAGAAATCATCTCCTCAATCGGCCCGTACATCCCCTGGTAGTGGATGGACATACGGGGTGGCACGAACTCAGCAGCATCGTCCTGATAAAACAAAAAGTCAGTAAAACATTACTTGGGGGCTACTTCATGGAAAGTAAAAGCTGAAAAATCTTACCCTCACATCCTCAGTATAGCACTGCCCAGGGATCACATAGGACCGCCAAGGGGTACCATCTCCCTCAGACATGCTCGACAACCGCACGTCGTCGAACATATGACGTGATGGAGGAGCAGGGATGACGAAGACATCAGAGAAATGTTGTCTAGCAACCCTCTCTCCTAAGTACGCGATCGCCCCATAAGTCCCCAGGAAATAGCGACGCTCAGCAGAATACTGTGCGGCTAACCTAGGGACTGTCCAATCGCCCCACGGCCGGTACACCACCTTAGGACCCTACGAAGAACATCAATCAGGCGAGAGTATACCTAAAGCATCGCGGAAAAGCTAATAAATAATAAAAGTCGTACCGCAATGATCCAGTTCCGGACATGTGTAGTAGACATATCCACATGGCGACCGCCCCAAGAGGCGCTCACTGGAAATCCGCGCGGCGATGGTCTCGCCGGTGCAGCAGAAGGGAAGTGCTCGTAGAACCAGATCTACAAGGAGTTAAAATTGTAAGTAAATGCTAACTAAAATGTAGAGCTAAACTTTATAGGGAATAATGTTTACCTCTACGACTTTCTAAAAGGCAGACAAAGCGACGTTCGTCCCAAAGGACCGGTGTCGACACGAGTCCCTCAGCGCGCGAACGAAGTCAGCATAGGCCAAGCTGGCCCAGTCATAAGTCCCGATCCGATGAAGATCACGGACAGTAGGAAGATAGTAAAGCAACGCCCTACTACCTTTGTCAGGGGAGAATGTCCCTGACAACAACATCAGCGCAAAGATGCGCACTCGCTACTCTCGAGTGGTCGCATCGTCATCAAAAGCCGCCGCCAGCGTCGAGCGGCGAATTCCCCTAGCACTAAACTAAGTCGTCTCGACCTCAGCTCGGGCCCGAATAGCGATCGGCCCCAATAGCTCATCGACCTCCGAAGAAAAGACGTCGATCCCACTGTCGAACGGCAGTGGCACGGAGCTGAACTCCAGTCCTGTAATGAGGCTGAAGTCTGTAGGGGTGACCATCATCTCGCCCCAGGGGAAATGGAAAGTGTTGGTGGTGTCCCAGAAGAACTCCACCAAAGCGCGCACTACATGGTGACCCCCGCTGGAGGCAACCATAGCCTCGGAGGTCTCGAACAAGGTAGACAGTCCACAAGACTCCCATAGGAGTCTCGTCTCAAGATCCCCGGCGATGTACATCTTGTACAAATCGCCCAAACCATCACAACCGGAACCGTGATAGCGTGTCCTCCCGACCGTGATGCCCCGTCTCACCCTCTCAGAAATGTGGCGGACGGGGGCGAAGAACAAGGTCCGCTCATCCCACTCCGGGAGTCGACCAAGCGAAGTGGAAGGTGTGACGTCATCCTCTACGGGCTCATGCTCTCGTCGGGTATTTCGGGACCGTGAACCCGAGCCTCGCTGTCTAGCCATACTACATTGTGCAAAATCATCATAAATTAAGGTTCTATAGTATCTAAGGTTCGCCTAGCCGCATGATACTATGTTCGCAAAAAAACAGAGTACGTAGTACTAAACAGAGCACAAATTCAAATTGAGTATAACGGCATTTTTCAAGATATCAAATAATTTCTTGCAATACTATAGTAATTATTGTGACAAATTGGACAAGAATTGCAAGCAAAAACATCAAGAACAAGTCACATTGTTCTTCACGACCTTAGGAGGTCCAACAATGGCAAATTGCTCATTTCTTCACCAAATTGAGTCAAATAAGTCTCAAATTACTCCCAAGGCAATATATAAACATAATAATTAAGCAATTTCATGGCATAAAACTTGACAAACAAAGCAAATTGAGCATTATAAATTTCAAATTTACATGAAATTCGTGAATAAACATGCCAAAAATTCATAAAAACCGATGTGAGTTTGAATAAAACTTACATAGATCGGGAAAATAGATGAAAAGAGCTTTAATTTGCAACAAATTTGAGTGAATTCGGTTGAGAAACGAGCAAGAACCGAGCAATTGAAGCTTTCGGATTTTTTTCGAGCAATTTTGCGACGAGCAGCCAGCAAAATGAAGAGGAAAGGGGTATTTAAGGAAATCCCCATGCTGGCGCCAAGCCCTATGCATTGGCGTCAAAAATTAGGCTTGGTGCCTGGCGCCAATCTCAGCGCCTGGCGCTAAGACTAATTAAGTGGCGCTGATGGTTTTTCAGCGGCGCTAGAGCACCCAGCCATCTGATGAGGTAGTTCTACCTTTCTGCAACATATTTTTGGGATCCTTGGTACGCCAGTTAGCCCCTCTAAGCAATTTGACATGATCGGCTTGATTACATAAAGTGATCGACCTGATAGAAGATCGTCTCACTTAGCTTAAAGCGCCTAAGCATTTGCTCATTAACAAAAAGCACCGGCATATAGGTTCAAAAGAAAAGGGCATCAACATAATGGTTCATTTGCAAAAGGCACCGACATACAGGTTCAAAGCAATAGAAGCGCCGACGTACAGGCACAGCGGGAACAAAGTTCAGGCGAACTTTTAAAGATCGACAGGCGTTGGGTCTTCGGTGATTTCCTTTGGAAAATTATCGCATCAAATGAGGATATCTTCGACGGCGTTCCCTAGCTTGCGGAGAGTTGTCACAAACAACTGGAGGTAATTTCAGGCGAAGTTGTCTTCGATCATATTCCCTTAGGCATGGAAGATGGTCATAATGCGGATGAAGATTGTTTCGAGAGAAATAATGTTCGATAGTATTCCCTTGGACGTGAAATATTATCAATGCGGATGGAGATTGTTTCGAGAGAAATAATCTTCGATAGTATTCCCTTGGACGTGGGATATTATCAATGCGGATGAAGATTGTTTCGAGAGAAATAATCTTTGATAGTATTCCCTTGGACGTGGAATATTATCAATGCGGATGGAGATTGTTTCGAGAGAAATAATCTTCGATAGTATTCCCTTGGACGTGGAATATTATAAATGCGGATGGAGATTGTTTCGAGAGAAATAATCTTTGATGGTATTCCTTTGGAAGTGGGATATTATCAATGCAGAGGAGGATCGTTTCAGGCGAAGCAATCTTCTAATTTGGAAGCAGTTACAGGAGTAGCGGTTTTCAAGCGGGATGACATTCTTTAGCTTGCAGGAGGTCATCAAAACAACAGTAAAGCGACAACAATTGGTTACTTTCAGAGACGTGTGCTCGACGGTGCAAGATACGCGTTTCTTAACTCTTTTATCTGTTTAACTAACGCTAGTTTGTAGGTATCGGTGTTACAAGAGTGGTTTAGGATCGCAGAACGTTCGGAATCATTCTCCGTCCCTATCGATACTTTGACTTTTGTTTTCGAAACTTGCGTTTCTCCAAACTCAATCAAAGTGGGGGCTTCTGTAGACACCCATTTTTGTGTCCCCAAAACCAAACCCGGTGATGAGTACCTTTCGCGTCGAATCATAATCGAATGAAGTGAAAGTGTGGAAAGTCTAGTGTTGCGGATAGTTTTAATTTCTTTTCTCTTCTCTCTGTTTTTGAAAACTTATTTTAAGAAAACAGCCAATCCAGTTTGGTTGGTCCATGATATGGGTCCAATAGTAGTGTAGTTGGATGGGGCTTGCAAAGACCTTTCCAACGATATATTATAAGCCCAATTCAGATGAATATTGAGGAAGTTATGGCCAATTTACTAAACTGGGCCCGGTTTGAGCTTTATGTACGGCCCAATGATCTAGAGGAGGGCCTAATATGATTTATCATTCCTAATGCAATTAGGAATGGTTTTAGTCTTCTAGATTCTTCTAGAAGGTTCTTTTCATTCCTAATTCAATTAGCATTGATAAATTGACTTTTGTTTACTTTTCAGAGTTTTAATCAAAATCAAATAGCATTTTCGAGGAAATTATATGATTTTATCCTCCTGTACGGCAAACTTATCTGATTTTCAAAAACGCGTTGAAATTAGGCTTTGCGCCTGACCCCAGGCTTTGGCGCCTGGAACCAGGCTTGGCGCCTGGCGCTAGTGTTGGTGCCTAGCGCCAGTTAGCCAGGGTTTGCGCCAACTCTGTTTTTTGTGCGTCAGACTCTGTTTTGTTTATTTAATCTTTTTGGCTGATTTTCTCTATAAATAACGTATTAAAAACTCTGTTTTCATTCACTAATTCTCACGAATATTCACCTACAATCAGTTTTCATTCATCATCAATTCTCTCCAATTCTCTCTTAATTCTTTCTTTCTCTTTTTCATACAAAATTCCACATTCACAAGATCTAGAAACACCTTGCCATATTCGAAGTTGCCTTCGCCTTAGACGTGAAAGGTTTTAATTTCTGAGGGTTTGGTCCCTAATCTCTCTTTCAATTATTTAATTTAATTGTTTGCTTATTATTTTCCTTAAAGTTACTAACGTGTGTATTTTGTTATTAGAAAGAGGTACGAAGCATCAAAGTAAGTGCTTTAATTGATTAATTGATTTTATGATGTAGAAATCATGTTTACATTGTTCTTATGATATTCCTAGTATCATGTCTAGGGTATTTTTAATATTAAATATGATTCCTGCGATGCTTCCTATGTTCTTCCTAATATTTATGATTGTTAGTATCATGTTAGGGTTAAAGATTTGATTTTTATTGCTTAGTGACATGCTAGGGTTTGTTATTAATCTTGTTAGTATCATGCCTAGGATCTTGCTATTATTATGCTTTAATATTAACATGATTATGATTATTATTATAATTGTTATAATTTATGATGATTATGAATATTATTATTATTATTATTATTTTGATGATGATTTTTTTATTTATGATTATTATTATGTTGCTTGATGATTGTTATTGCTTGATCACGCCTTTTATGCATGTTTAAAGAGAATTTGGTACTTGTAATCACGTTAATAAGATAATTAATAATCTTGTTTAGGGTTAATTATGATTATAAATTCAAGTGATCGCCAATAATAGTTTATTTGTGCATTTATATTCAACCAACATAGATAAACAGGTTTAGGGTTAATCTTATTGATTGCATGTTAATCAGAAAGCGCACATGAATACGATCAGAATAAAGTAGAGGCCTATTATTAGGGCAGGTTCAATCTCTTTTAGGTTGGATTTGTACCTTCATCACTGAACCTCGTGAACGGTTTACAAGTTCTTAAAACTTGTTGGCGACTCTTTTTCTCTATCTTCTTCCCTTTTGGACGCCACCGTACTTTAGTGTATGATCACAGTGGGGTTCAAGCTAGGGGTAACGCTTGAATTTATTCCCTACACCTCCCTTTTTGCTGTGGACGTGAAATAGGGAGAAAAGACCTGACATTTATAAAGTCAATACAGTAAAATGAAAAACCTGTCTATGGGAGATTTTACGTAAAGCACCTATACGGAACGTCTTAAGACACTCTTACAAAAAACATCCAAAACTTATGCTTAAGGAAGGCAAAAGGAAGGATGATGCAAAAAACTATCAAAGAAGAAAACAAACTACAAAATCTAAAGCAATTAAAATAAATCTCGATAATTTGCGCGCCATTACATCTAACAACAGGCAAAAATTGTTAAAAATTAATCAAACGGATTGAAATTCAAACAACGGTCTTTTAGCGACCAGTATCCACGCGCAACTCAGTGGGTCGCGCTGGCCAGGCACGCGCATTTGCGTGCGACATTTAAATCAGTAAAAAGAAATCGCGGAGCGCGATTTTCATTTCACTTCTTCTCTTTCCTTCCTTTGCCATGTTCGAGCCTTTCTCTCTCTAAAAAGCTTGGATTTTTTTTCGAAGATAAAGGAAGTCGATCTTGTCTTCTATTCACATTTTCCATAATCCAATGTAAGATTTTTGCTAAAAATTGTTTGTTTTTGGCTTAATTGGGACGATTTTCGAATCGCAAAACCCCAAATTTTGAATTTGGGGGTTTTTTTATTCGGTTCCTTTTTCTTGAAGTTGTTTGTTTCATTTTTTTATGCTATGTTTAAGGAGTATTTTGCAACAAATTTCATGAAAAATGGTCAAGTATTGAACCTTGTATAAGCATTTCTTCGTTCAAGTATGTTCTTGCATTTTTTCTTGGATTTTAGTTCGATTTATGTTGTTATGCTTGCTCATGTTGGTTATACTTGTTGATTATGAAGTAAATTATCGAAGTAGAACTAGTATTACTTTCATTAACCATGTTTTTGAAAATTTCAATCCAGAAAATGGTGCGAAGTATACTCTTAGCTTGTTTTTGCCATGTTTGAACCTCAAAATTTATTGGTAGACAGTAATTATGTTTGTGTTATTATTATTCGCCTAAAAGTAGTTGATTCTTTGAAATTTAGGTCTATAATCTCTTTAATGCTTTAGCTGAAACTGGTATAGGATGGCTTATGTGGGTGTTAAAAGCCCCCGTTTGCTGAGTTTAACTGCAGGTATTGTAGCCCCCATGTATGGGTGACATTCAATTTTTGCCATGTTTGAACCTCAAAATTTATTGGTAGACGGTAATTATGTTTGTGTTATTATTATTCGCCTAAAAGTAGTTGATTCTTTGAAATTTAGGACTATAATATCTTTAATGCTTTAGTTGAAACTGGTATAGGATGGCTTATGTGGGTGTTAAAAGCCCCCGTTTGCTGAGTTTAACTGCAGGTATTGTAGCCCCCAAGTATGGGTGACATTTAATTTTTGTGTTCTGTCCTTTTGTTAGCCGTTATTGTAACACCCCCGATTTACTAGCTAATAATAAACAATAAATAAAGGAAAAATAAACAACCTTTAAATAAAATTGCGGAAGCATAATCCTAAATCGGAGGTATTACCGCCACACTCGACAACCTGTCAAGTGTTATGGCTTACAAAATCCTAATAATTACAACCCAATAAACTAGGTGAGCTATTTATACAACTTTATAAACTTGTTATAAACAAACTAATCGATCACTTGAGCTCCTTTAGCTACGATCACTTGTTCAACTTGTTTAGACGAACTTAACTGCTCACCATTAAGGACAAATTCCAAAATAGATCGTTGCAGGGCCACCATAAGAAAAAGACATGGCCGCAAACACAAGTAATAGAACAAAAACAAACACACACGTCAGCAAAAGCTGAGTAATCACCACATATCAGAATATAGTGTATAATATAATAATTAACATTAATATATCAATTAAATAATGTAGTTCGAAAGTACATTACACATTGTACTCTGAAAATAACCTCTGTCAACTCAACCTCGAATAATAACACAATCCTTCACTCAATTAACTCATAACCAATTAATGTGTCATGCTCTTTGTTTTATACCTAGCCTTGGACATGGGTAATTCGAATAACAAACCAACAAGTATAAAAACTTGAATACTCCCAATAACCAGAAAACACCTTGAACTAGACCACATACGGGCCAATTCCCACTGTAGGGGACCATAGAAAAATAATTAATAAAGATTGTACCTCATTCTTAACTTATGATCATTATCTCATTACCAACATGTCAAGGATCCTAGTACAAAACTAACCTTAAGTAACACCCAAAAAGTGTTACATAAAGTGGTAAAAGTGCTACTATAGACAATAGGTAACACTTTATTGGGTGATACTTCCGCCCATGTTACCTAAGGTCTTACGTAACACTTTGGGTAATGTATGGTAACACTTTCAAAAGTGTTACTATAAACCCTCTTAGATATCACTTTTTATATTATTAGTATCATTTTGAAAGTGTTACTTTTTATTTCTTAGGTAACACTTACTTATCTTTAATAACATTTTACAATCATATAGTAGCACTTTATGTGACATTATGTATCACTTTTTCGAACTAATGTAACACTTTATTGATTATTAGGTAACAATCTCCAATTTTCTTTTGACATATAGTAGCACTTTATTTGACATTATGTATCACTTTTTTCATATTAATATAACACTTTATTAATTAATAAGTAACATTTATTATATTATTATTATTATTGTTATTATTAATAATAATAATAATTATTATTATTATTATTATTAATTATTATTATTATTAATTATAATTATAATTATTATTATTATTATTATTATTAATTATTATAATTATTTATAAAAATAATATTAATACGTACGACGGTACAACAACGTAACCATGAATGAGAAATTTACATATATGATATACAATAATTTGAATTGAAATAATTTCATATATAACTCATACAAAAAACATCCATAAACACTAATTTATATGTTTGGCCAAACAATATAATAATCAAAACAACAAGAAAGTTAGCTTTGGTCTCTAGCTTGGAAAAAGTGAAGGCATACGAAACAACTCCAAATTTCAAAATATAGTCAACGGCAGTAGCAATATATGATAGCTGCATCAACCTAGCAGAACGACGGCAACGGTAACATCAGCTACACATCAGACATCAATACCAGTAAACAGTAGCAGATAGAAGTGGCAGCAAACAGTAGTAGCAGCACATTAGTGGCTTAGCTCTTCTAATGTCCATTCATGGACATCTTTAAACATATATAGTTGGTCCTCTGGTCCGCTTCCTTTTTGAAAGTGCTACATGAACATTAACTCAACAAGGTCATTAAAACTATATATGACTCTTAACATATCTATATTAAAATATTTAGGACAAAATTACAGTGATCATTACCTTTTTGTTCACTTATGTGCCCATGATTCACTAGTGGTTCATCTTGCATGCCTAGCTCCTCACCATTAAGAGTACTCAAGAAACATTAGATAAGGTAAAGTAATTAAAGTGAAAGCTAAGAGTTAATGACAGCTACATCTAACAAGTATCATAGTTGAACTGAAGTCCAAATTTGCATAAACTTGTAAACATTTTAGATTAGCTTATGTTTCCATTCTGACATAACTTTTCTTATTCCTGATTTTGTTACTATACTTTGATTGATGCGTGATTATCCATTTTGTGACAACTTAGATACCTTAAAAACTAAATGAATAATAATACATCTCTAACTGTACTTCAATAGGACAATTTTGGTCATAGATCATTTTTAAGGAATTGACTCAATATAACATAATTATCCTAGATAAGATATGTAATCATTGTGAGCAAGCATTTTTTTTTTTCCAATTTGAGATGTAGAATCCTAATAAATCTAATCATATATGGGAATTTTTATTATTTAACTTGGTAGATATGAAGAGTGGCCATTAATTTGGGACTATTCAAGTTATAGAGAGTAACAATTTTCACTAAAAATATTTTAAGTGCAGTATTTTTAGTGCAGTGAGATACACTCAAATCTGATGCAACTCTTAATGAGGAGAATTGAAATTTAACTCACTAGTAAAAATACAATTCATTCCGTTCCAAAGATGTTGTTCAAGCTGTTACATATATAATAATTAAAAATAAAGCATCAAAATTTCATACTAACCAGCCATGACCAGTTGACCACTCAATTTAAAAGGGTGGCTTGATATCCAATACTTGCGTCCGGATGAATTGTTGAACCAAAGTAATCTTTTCTGTAAGCTGCTCGTCAATCTTTACATCATCATGAAATGAAGTAAAAACACAAAGAAATAATTTTTGCATGATATATTGTCCCTGCAAGTAAATATTGTGCAGAAAATTAATGATACATCATTTAATAAAGATTGCGTGTAGGGTAGAAAAGAGCGCACACTGCAAAGAAGCAAGTTAACTCACTTCACCTGAACCTTCAAACTCCTATTCAGAACAACTACTCAAAAGTGAAATTATTAAAAAAAAATTAAAAAAAATTGAAGAGTTTGTTGCATGATTAGGCAATAGTAAAGGCATTAATTCCGGCATAATTAGTAACTAGCCTTTAAATACTAAAGAAAAGGGAGTTGGGTTGTCGGTGAAGAGCCTCCACAGCCCACCCAGCCCTTAGCTCCGACCCTATTTGTGAGCCTTTCTTCTATTAGTTCTATATTAATATACGTTCTCATGAACTTGTAACTTTCCTTGTATGAAGGCAACTTTGGTTAATTTCTTGCCGAAGAATATGATTCACAAACTACTGTTCCTGTAATAATGAGTTGAAATCAACTAAACTAACCTTAACAAGTATGAATGATTCTTATCGATCTATGAATAATCAAAGCATTGCATATCATAATTTGGGGGATTGAGAAGACAAACAAATTAAATTGGGAGCACTACAATTATATTTCTAGTATCTACTAGTAAGTCATCAATTGGAGGGATATCTAAATACAAAGTTGATTCAAGGCAATATTACATGGATCAGCCAGTTCTGAGTGAGCAACCCAAAACACATAGCTGAATTAATGATAGAATCAGGGTTTGCTCTGTGCAACACACATGGTTACACAGATAGTTGCAACAAGCTACTACATACATATTCACATAACTAAAAGAAAGTAGTAGTAGTAGTAGCAAAGAGGGCCTGGTGCTCTTTATTCTAGTATTAGTTTGGTTTTAGGAAAACAAACCTATTGCTGCTCCAAAACTAATTAACTTATGCTAATAAGCAGCTAACTACAAAAATAATTTGACATTGTACTCTATCATATAGCTACCATTTCAAACTCCTATTTTGAACCACTGCTCGAAACAAATAAAATAAAAAAATGAAAGTTAGTTAATACATTTCAAGCCAATTTTTTTCCCTCCAATTAAACATCAATAGACCATATTAGCAACAGCTATACTGAATCAATGCAAACAATTACCATGTCTACCAATATACAGTACTTTAAACACCAATCTTCATCTTATTAAAAAATATTTCAAATCAAACCCTACTATCCAATAACAAACTAAACTATTGAAAACCACCAAGCATTTTGATTAACAAGATTAGGTCTTATGAAACTGTACTATCAATATATAATCACAATAAAAAAAATTAAAAAAAAATTACAAGGCTATTCAATTCGCATAATTATAGAAATGTAATATAATAAATAATTTTTCCCCAAGAATTCAATTGATAAAGAACTAATACTTAATTTCTTGAAATTAAATAATTCTCTGGAACTTATATTGTTAGGAATTAAGGAAATAAAGGGAAAAGAGGACAACATTAAGGTATTCTTTGGTAATGAGAGTAGGAGCGACTTACTTAAGAAGCGACATCTGAAATCATAACTAATTTCAAGCCATTGCCCCGGCGACTCCAACAGCAGCAACAAAGGTAACTCGGCGACTGCGGCAGTGGTTATGGCGACGGTGGGTTTAGATTCGGGTTCCTCTTTCTAAAAGAGAGAGTGATTGCGGTGGTTCCCAAAGGAAACATTGAGGGTTTCGTGGGAGTGAATGAGTGAGGTGAGACTTGTGGGAGCGGAAGCGAGTTATAGAGGTTAATTAATTAAAGTCCCACTTAATTTTAAAGTGAAAATTTCAAAGCCGCTTTGTATCGTACTTGTGTGACACGTGTTTAGTTATCCGTCGATCAATAATTAACTATTTTTTTAAAAAAAAAAACACTAATAGTGACGCTTTAAAGTTTGTAAACAATCACAAAAAAAACAGCCAGTGACACTATTTAAAAGTCATTAACTCATTACAAAAGCGTGCATATTGTAATTTTCTAAAAAAAAACCGTCTACATTGTAACATTTTCTTGTAGTGGAACCATGTGAATACTTAATACGAAAAGGTTGGTGAATGTAATGTTGGGCAAAGCTAAGGAAAAAAAATTGATAAGAAAAATCAGAAGGATTGGGCATATAAAGTTAAGTGTTACAACCAAGTGATACCTAATATCAAAGTGTTACAATAATGTGTTACCTAATATTAAAGTGTTACAAAAAGTGTTACGTAATATCAAAATGTTACAAAAGTGTTACATAAAAGTCAAACAATCATGAAACTTTTAAAGTGTTACCAATTGGTGTTACTTAAGTCCAATTTTGTAGTAGTAGCGGACTAAGGTCTATAACGTCGAGCCTCAAACCAATAACAAAATAATTTTCAACCTTTTGATCTCATACATCGATCAAGTAACCATTTACAAATTAATTAATAATATCTCAATAATGGCACAGGTTCCCCAAAAAAACATAAGAATTTGATTCAAAAACTTCTCAACTCTTAGGAAAATAATACTAGTTCCCAAATATAATGAACTCACAACTCAAAAATAATACTCTGCATTAACAACCTTAAAACCTCGATAAAACAATACTCCCTATAACAACAACATTAAAACCCTAGAAATAATTGTACAATCAATTATATACAACAAAAATAATATAATATTTAAATCAAATCAAATCATACAATATCATAATAATTAATTATATATACACGGAGTACCATTAATAAATCGTATCACATATAATAATAGTAAAAAATATAATACAAACATCTCTATAATTTAGTGTGATTACCATACGGATGAATTCACTTCGGACTACGGCAAGAAATAGGCTATCATAGGCTTTGATTTTACCAAAAAAAAAAATATATCATGTGGCTTCTCCATTGATCTCATCATGATGTAACCATCAAACAAAACAATTGATATGATGATGGAAATTGTTGAATGAAAAAGAAAATTTAATGAAGAATCAAAGTTTTGGTATTAGTTAACATAAACCACGCATAAAAAACGAAAACCGCTACTCCCTTTTTTTTTATTTTTCTAAAATACAATAACTTTATTAGGGTTTAAGATAATTTATAGTTCGTAAATAAAAGTTCTACTGGACATAAAATAGGAATTAAAAATTATTTTATTTATTTTTCCATAAAATATATTTTATAAAATCGTAAAATATCTGGGTATTACACTCTACCCTCCTTAAAACAAGTTTCGTCCTCGAAACTTAAAAAATAGAATTTTAGGGTATTATATTCTACCCTCCTTAAAACAAGTTTCGTCCCGAAACTTAAAGTAGAAAGTTTTAGGGTATTACAATCTACCCTGCTTAAAACAAGTTTCGTCCCGAAACTTGAAGTAGAAAAAAAATTTGTAAATTTGAAATAGAGTAAAAACTAAACCAAACTTTTGCTTATAAAATATATAGATAGAGTACTAAAATATTAGGGGTATTAAATACTATCCCCCTTAAAAAGGAGTTCGTCCCCGAACTTTATCTAGTCACAAAAAAAAAAAAAAAAAATAACACATAACAAGCACAAGCATATAAAGAGAAACACTCTTGAAACGGCTTAGCCTATGTTAATTTTAATTATAACTCTTAATTAACAGGTTCATTCCTAAAAAAACCACGCTGGGATATGAAGATCCCCCGATTTACTAGCTAATAATAAACAATAAATAAAGGAAAAATAAACAACCTTTAAATAAAATTGCGGAAGCATATTCCTAAATCGGATGTATTACCGCCACACTCGACAACCTGTCAAGTGTTAAGGCTTACAAAATCCCAAAAATTACAACCCAATAAACTAGGTGAGCTATTTATACAACTTTATAAACTTGTTATAAACAAACTAATCGATCACTTGAGCTCTTTTAGCTACGATCACTTGTTCAACCTGTTTAGACGAACTTGACTGCTCACCATTAAGGACAAATTCCAAAATAGATCGTTGCAGGGCCACCATAAGAAAAAGACATGGCCGCAAACACAAGTAATAGAACAAAAACAAACACACACGTCAGCAAAAGCTGAGTAATCACCACATATCAGAATATAGTGTATAATATAATAATTAACATTAATATATCAATTAAATAATGTAGTTCGAAACTACATTACACATTGTACTCTGAAAATAACCTTTGTCAACTCAACCTCGAATAATAACACAATCCTTCACTCAATTAACTTATAACCAATTAATGTGCCATGCTCTTTGTTTTATACCTAGCCTTGGACATCGGTAATTCGAATAACAAACCAACAAGTATAAAAACTTTAATACTCCCAATAACCAGAAAACACCTTGAACCAGACCACATACGGGCCAATTCCCACTGTAGGGGAACATAGAAAAATAATTAATAAAGATTGTACCTCATTCTTAACTTATGATCATTATCTCAATACCAACATGTAAAGGACTAAGGTCTATAACGCCGAGCCTCAAACCAATAACAAAATAATTTTCAACCTTTTGATCTCATACATCGATCAAGTAACCATTTACAAATTAATTAATAATATCTCAATAATGGCACAGGTTCCCAAAAAAACATAAGAATTCGATTCAAAAACTTCTCAACTCTTAGGAAAATAATACTAGTTCCCAAATATAATGAACTCACAACTCAAAAATAATACTCTGCATTAACAACCTTAAAACCTCGATAAAACAATACTCCCTATAACAACAACATTAAAACCCTAGAAATAATTTTACAATTAATTATATACAACAAAAATAATATAATATTTAAATCAAATCAAATCATACAATATCATAATAATTAATCATATATACAAGGAGTATCATTAATAAATCGTATCACATATAATAATAGTACAAAATATAATACAAACATCTCTATAATTTAGTGTGATTACCATACGGATGAATTCACTTCGGACTACGGCAAGAAATAGGCTATCATAGGCTTTGATTTTACCAAAAAAAAAAAAATTATCATGTGGCTTCTCCATTGATCTCATCATGATGTAACCATCAAACAAAACAATTGATATGATGATGGAAATTGTTGAATGAAAAAGAAAATTTAATGAAGAATCAAAGTTTTGGTATTAGTTAACATAAACCACGCACAAAAAACGAAAACCACTGCTCCCTTTTTTTATTTTTCTAAAATACAATAACTTTATTAGGGTTTAAGATAATTTATAGTTCGTAAATAAGAGTTCTACTGGACATAAAATAGGAATTAAAAATTATTTTATTTATTTTTCCATAAAATATATTTTATAAAATCGTAAAATATCTGGGTATTACAGTTATGCTGCCAAAATGGATTTAGAACATGTATATTTAGCTTAGTTCCAGTTTTTAGGAAATAAACTAATAAGGAACTTTGTCTTTTTATAGCATGGATACCCCTCCGTTTGTCGATGCCAAGGAGAACTTAGGAGTTCTTTTTCCTAACGAGCACTAGTAGAAAAAGGCTTATTTGCGTCGCTTCTATGAGAGACGCAACTGCTCGCGACGCAAATGACTTTTAAGTCATTTGCGTCGCTCCTAGGGGCGACGCAAATAAGAGTCATTTGCGTCGCTCCTTTATAAACAAGCGACGCAAATGACTTTTTTTATAAACTTATTTTTTGTCATTTGCGTCGCTCCTTTATAAACAAGCGACGCAAATGACTTTTTTATAAACTTATTTTTTGTCATTTGCGTCACTCCTTTATAAAAGAGCGACGCAAATGACTTTTCTGATAAACTTATTTTTAGGCATTTGCGTCGCCCCTTTATAAACAAGCGACGCAAATGACTCTTTGGATAAACTTTTTTTGTTATTTGTGTCGCTCCTTCATAAACAAGCGACGCAAATGACTCTTCCAATATATGCATTTTTTGTTATTTGCGTCACTTGTTTATATAGGAGTGACGCAAATAACTGAGTAGACAATACAAAACTGTTGTATTTGCGTCACTTGTTTATTTAATGAGTGACGCAAATGAGGTGAATTTTTTTTTTTTTTAATTATAATAATTGCCTTGTATATGTTTGTAGTACCTGTTTTCCTTGCTAGTGGTATACAGTTATATGCTAACGCTAATATAATTGAAAGGGAGTCATTGCAACTATATTGCCAAAACTTACGATAGGTCCTAAGACAAAACATTTGATACCATAAAGATGTTTGTACTACAATTTCCCAATATGATTTTAACAAAAGAAACATAGTATTCAGTAATCATGAAAATGCTTCAAGTATCAAAATTCAAGGGTCTGCAAACAATACTAATTTCCAAGCCCTGTGATAGATCCTAGCTACATCACAATATCTATCCAAAAAACACGTTAAATTCCGGCAAAAGGCTTCTTTCCACCAGCAGCAACTCCAGCTGGAATCACCTTCAACACATTGAACCTCACTGTCTTTGAGATAGGCCTGGATAATAATCAGGGAAATATGATCAAGTTAAACACTGAGATCTGTTAGAAATATACACAAATAACACAATATCAACCAAAGTGCTCCAAGAGCAACTGACCTGCATTGACCAATGATAACGTGGTCTCCTTCCTTGACACGGAAACAGGGTGACACATGTGCAGGGATGTTTGAATGCCTCTTCTTGTACCTGCAAGCAACATAACAACAAACAAAATAATAAGAATACCGAACAATCACATATAACACAACAGCACTTGGGAAAACAAAATAGCTAGTACAAATCCGGAATGAACTGAGTTGAATCTAAGTTGCTTCTCCATAAATTATTTTACCCTCTCTAAAGTGCATCCATTGGCATCCTTCTTTTCTCCTCAAACTAGAACATTATCCCATGTATAAATCAAACTATAAATTCTTCCCAAAGGTCAAGATACTTAGTTCAGGTAACATAGCATTAACAAAGTACAATCACACTTATTTATCAAAAAAAAAGGTACAATCACACTGAAGAGACCATTTAAGAATCAACGTGATCACGTCACATAGTAGCAAGATATTGATGCCCAGCTCCACCTAAAAGCATTGGGTGATAAATAGCTTTACATTGAATCAACAGCAGCAAATATGTGTCGCATCAGGGATCATGTCTTTGATTGAATTTAGAACGATTAAGAAAATATATAAGATCAAGAAGGAAGTAACAAATCTCAAATTTCTATAAATAGCCTAAACCAAAACCCAAAAAGTAGTCCTCTGTCAAGACAAATGTCAAACAACCACAAAATCTGATTACTGATTACAAGAGATCACTATAACACAAGCATATCAAAATGGCTAGTTTGCCCATACTTGACACAACAATGCTCAAGTATCAATCAGTCAACCATGTCATAAAGAACCAAGACTAACAATTCTAATACACAGCTTTAATGGCTAAAGCTAAAATAAAGGCCCCTGTGTTGAAATGGATTCTAGTACAGCCTCTGCCAAGTTTTTGTTCTCTATCACAGCACTTCCAACAATTGGAATGCTATCATGCTTGGAAAATCCTATCTGTTTAACACATGACATTCAAGATACACACCAAATTGAGTTCTAACTTCTTAGACTAAAACATCCACATTGCATGAACTTAAATTAATTTTATCGAACATAATATATGTTACTAACCGTTGGTGATCTCAGAGGTGATTGTGTAAACAAAATAGAATGCCCTTGTGGAAACTTCTTGTCCTTAAAGATGTCAAGGAATTTTTCAACCGCCTTTGCTTCTTCATCGGTGTAGATTCCGATGGCCTTCCAGAATGCAATGCAATTTTCTGTCAGTTTATCTGAATACTGTTGTCTTGTTAATGGGACGATCATGGTAACCTGTGTAAATTTTTCAAATGGACCTACAAATTATTTGCAAGCATCAAGTTAACAACTACATTTGACAGTAAGACGCTATTAAACTGTTGCAGCAACTGCAATGGGGCTCCTAACAAAGTGATTTCCATCTGACCATATCAACTCTCCGAAAACGTACCCTGCTGGCAAGCCACCAGCTTGAGCTTTTAAGGTCACCTTATAACTCTTCTCTTCTCCAGCTTTCGTGAACTGCAAAGACTTCGGTTCCACAGTGACCTCAACGCCGTTTGGTTGGGTGACACGAGCTTCATAAGTCGAGGCCTCTGCCACATTCTTAACTGTTCGAGTGACAGTGACTGAGCCAGATAGTTAAGCACTGTGATTGAAGGGTAGTTGAAGTTCAATAGGCCACTACTTGTAGTGTTTGATGCTTGACATTTGTAGGAAGGATCAAAGGACTGGAGCATGGTTTGGTTATAGCCAAGAGAGCAAAGGAACTCTAAATAATCGCATGTGGTTAAGTCATAGACTAGCCCTGGATCCATGGCACGGTTTGGTCTAACATGTCCTGCTCCATAGGCGAATGGATCGGCTGTTGTGAAAGATGCATCCAGCATTGGCTTCTCTGTGTTATCTTTGACTCTAGCTGCCACAAAATAAAATGTAAAATGTCATATATTATCTAGATTTTGTCCAGAAATGTTTCATATGCTCATGACTTCAATCCGAATAATAAGTAGATCAGAAAAAGAGTTGCAGGGTTACCGGTAGTCATTATAGCAGATCTTATTGCGGCAGGGCTCCATGTAGGGTACAGAGTCTTGAGAAGGCCAGCAACCCCAGATATATGAGGGCAAGACATAGAAGTACCCGAGTCTAACATAAAGGAAACTCTACGCTTATGGGATAAGGTTCTTCTGTTGGACTTACTGCTCCAGAGTATGCAGCTAAGACATTCACTCCTGGTGCCGTGATATCAGGCTGCAGAGCACAAGAACTCGTCATTGTTACTTTGTTAGACATTAATACTCGAGTCCAAGTTAACATTCTCAATACTTTTTGACATTTTCATTGACATTTTCAACACATTTTCAGAGAACAAAACTGCAAACCATTTTCAGAAATTATAAATTGCATTTTAAACTAAATGAATGAGCCATTCCCTCAAACCATATTCTGAGTTCTATAGCAATTATGACTTCAATTTCATGAAATGTTTACGCATTACAGAAACACAAATCAAAAATAAAAAAACCCTAGAACAGAACTAATGAATTGGACGAAAAAAAAAATACAACTTCACTAAATACAAGAAATCTTACCTTAGGTGAAATAAACTCATCAAATTCAACAATGTCGAACTCTTACACTAATCAAACTTCAATTATTGTTGCTGTAATTTGCTAGAACTTCCCCGGTGTTTTTGGGGGCGAAATTAATCGATTTTTCCAGTCGAAACTTTCAGTCATTGCTCGAATATGAGGCCAGGATTTTTACTTGAATTTTTTGGGTTTTCTAGGGTTCGAATTCCTATGGTTTTGAGTAGATTTTTTGCTCAAAATGGGGGAATTTTTGTGGGAAATGATCAATTTTTCTAGGGTTTATGGGTTCGGATTTCTTAGGGTTTTTGGTCCAAATTTTTGCTCGAAATTGCTCAATTTGCTGCTGATTATAGGTCTTCAACTTGATTGCGATTTTGAATGTTGAATTTGCTGAGGAATCGGTGTTTTTTTGGCCGAATTTGTTGGATTTAAGGGTCGAATTTGTGGGTGTTTTGGCTGTAGAAATTCACTGGAGTTGCAACTTGTTTTTTCTTTTTGTTTAGTGGAAGGTAGGCGTGAAAAACTAAGGTCAAGATTCTGAAATAACCTAAATGCAAAAGATACATTTGCGTCACTTCATTATTAAAATGCGACGCAAATAACAAAAACATAATGCTGTATATTAGTCATTTGCGTCGCTCATTTATTAAAAGAGTGACGCAATTTATTCACTCACTCATTTGCGTCACTTGTCAATAAATGAGTGACGCAAATAATATTATTATATGCGTCGCTTCAATAAATAAGAGCGACGCAAATAATAAAAATCTGCAATACAACAGTTATTTGCGTCGCTTCTTGATAAATATGCGACGCAAATAACATTTCAGGATGGTAAAATTTAACATTTGCTTCGTTCTTTCTAATGAGTGACGCAAATATGGCGACGCAATGTACGTTTTTCTACTAGTGGAGACAGTCCGCCCTCAAAAGAGGGTGACATGTCCTCGTGAGGAGGTTCGGGAACGACATGTCGCAGCAGATCGACGTCTCCAAGAGGATGTGGTCTAGGAGGCTCGTCCCAACTTGGACCCTTGGGTCCTTAAGTGGGACTCAGACCATCACGTATCGATTAGGAGTTGGCGTGGCATAGTGAGTTTTTTTGCGTCTCCGTTTTTTGCTTCTCTTTCCTTTTTTTTTTTTCTTAAAATAAGCTTTAACCGTATTATTTTTCATATGTTTTTTTTAGAGCGAGCCTAGCATGAAATTGTACAGATTGGGTGACTTGAGGGGCCGTTTTGAGAGTTTACCTTACCTGGTAAAGGATTAATCGATTCAGCATGCGTCGTCAGCTTTCCTTCTTGGGTTACTGGTGTTTTAGTGTGATTCCACCAACACTTTCCATTTCCCATGGGGTGAGATGACGGTTACCCCTTACGAATTCTCTATGATAACGGGTTTTCCTTTTGGAGGCAAGCATGTAGTTATGAAAGTCGTTAAGGGGTCAGACGAGAGACTACGTGACCTTATGGGGGACCGCCTTGCAGCAGCCCTCCACTTGTATGCGCAGTTTTATTTGTACTAGGTTCTTGCCGATGAGTTATCAGCTGATGAGGTTGATCGGCATTGTACACCTGAGCAGCTGGCTCGGATATACATTGCTCACGTTCTTTTGGTCACCATCTTGAGTGATCGGGGAGAGCATTTCGCTATTAGGTTACTAATTTGCCTTAGTGATTTGGGGCAAGTAGTTAACATGAGTTGGGCTGAGGTGTTGTATGCCCGTATTCTTACAACTATAAGCAAGGCGACCCAGGTGATGGATTCCGCGGTGGCTACTAAGGTTCCTCGGATCTCCATTTCGTGGCATGGTCATATCCTCGAGGTGCTTGTTCATTTTTAACTTTTGTTATCTTTTTAATAACCATTTTCGCCTTTTGATCTCTTTTTCTTTCTTATTTCTTGGGGGTACTCGTACATGCCTTTCTTAGCCCCCAAGATGCTTGGGGCGGCTCGCTTTCTTATCGGCCATTGTATGGTGACGATTAAGTAGAAGCAAGTGACTTCAGCCAGCGACTTTCTCTAGAGGATTCTGTCGGCGACTAGTGCGTTGACGAGTATCTTAATAACACATGTATATATTTTTTGTTATTATTATTTTTTGATGATTTTTCAAGTGGTCGTGTAGATCGATCTCCGCCCTTGGAGTCGAATCGTCGAAGTCCTTGAGGCTGTTTGATCTGGCATGGTTTTTTGCAATTTCTGGGCCCTTTATCAGGTACTTTTGGTGCTCTAGAGGACAGACACTTGGTTTTTAGGTTAATGTGTTCTATGCCCGGCTTTGTCTGAGGAGCCTTTGTTTCATGCGAACCGTCCAGTCCGGGATGCTGCGTCTGGACCTGTTGTCTACCGAGGATCGAGCTTAGGCGATCCTTGGTTACCCAGGGGAGCAGCTGGTGATACGAGATGCATCTTACTTGACATTCGTTGTATCTAGGCTGACTCCTTTTCTAGCTTTTGTTTCGGTTAGTATCTTTACTCACTATTTTTTTATTTTTTATTATTTTTTATTTTCGGAACTCTGACTCTTTTATTGTATCTTCAGCGAGTCGAGCTAGGCGGTTGGGTACAACATACGGCGGAGATCGTAGAAAGTCAGCAACTCTCTCAGCAGTTTTATCCACAAGATGAGTACACGTGTCTCAGTACTAGGGGCACGTTACTACATAAGCGCGACATCGTCTTGTCGCTTCTTTATACAGGGGATGATTCGACACCCTAAATGTCCGGTAAGTTAGTAAGCGCACTAACTATCGTATTTGCTCCTATTGAGGAGGTGCCTATTCCTGATGGTTTGACGCGCCTGTCGATTCGTGAGCTAACGCCTACAGTAATTATCTACCTTTTAGTTCCGAGAGGTAGATCTCGCAAAGCTTGGGCTGAAGTGAAGTTTTACGCAACACCTACGCCGTAAAATTTTGCGCCGTACGATAAGCCATTTGTATTTTTACGCTGCATGAAAATGCCTTCCTTTTTGCTTCGGACGTGAAAAAAAAAAGAAAACCCGGACATTTGTAACGTCAGTACAGTAAAATGACAAACTTGTCTATGGGTGCTTTTACGTAAAGCACCACCACGGAACGTCTTAAGGCACTCGTACGAAAAACGTTCAAAACTTATGCTTAGGGAAGGCACAAAGCACGGTGTGCATGCAATATGATGCAAAAAACTAACAAAGAAAGAAATAAACTATAGAATGCAAAGCAATTTAAAAGATTTTGACAATTTGCGCGCCATTACGTCTAATGACGAGCAAAAACCGTTGAAAAATGATCAAACGGATCAAAATTCGGATACCGGTCATTTTAGTGACCAGTATCCGCCCGCAACTCAGTAGGTTGCGCTGGCCAGGCGCGCGCATCGTTCTGAGTTACGTTGGTATGTCACATGTAACTGATTCAGTTGCGCGCAACATTTAATTCAGCAAAAAGAAATCTCTGAACGCGATTTTCATTTTGCATTCTCTCGCGTTCCTTTTCGCCATTTTCGAACCTTTCTATCTCTAGAAATCTTGTTTTCTTGCGATTTTCGAAGCTAAGGGAAGTAGATATCGCTCTTAATTCATATTTTCCATAATTCGTTCATTCACTAGTGGAAAAATTGTCATTTGTAACACCCTATTTGTAACGAGCATGATAAATTTCGTTACAAAAAAGTAATTGTAACAGGCAAAATATATAAACGTTTCTGAAAAAGTCATTTGTAACGGGCAAATAATTGTTTGATACGAATAGTTAATAATCGTAACGGGCAAATAAATGCACGTTACGAATAATTAATATTTGTAACAGACAAATATTAAGTCCGTTACGCGGTTACACCGTTTGCCAGTCAAGTGCTAGGGTTTTATTCTCCTAAATATCTTTCTTAGCCGCTTTTGTACCTCAACGCTCTCCTCTCTCTCTCATCCTTTCTCTTATCTTTTTTCTCAATCTCTCTCTCTCTCCTCCTTCCTGATCTTTTTTCCCTTCTTCCTCTATTCATGTTCACGGCGCATCGATCGGTCCTAGCAACGGCGGCAGTGGCGGGCTGAATCGCCACTCTAAGTTTTTGTAGCCGAATCGCTGCTCTTAGGTGTACTATTTTGGTGAAGAAGATGATGCAGCAGCGGATCTGGTGTTTTCCTCAACGAAGTTTTCTTGGTAATTTCCCTCTTTTTTGGATTTTTGATTAGATTTGATTTTTTTTTAATTTTTAAATTTTTGTGTTTTTGAGATTTTAATTTTTTTTTTATTGTTTGGAGTTGATTAGGTGAGAAGGGAAGTTGAATATGAGCTTTCTACTTGTATTCTGAAGCTTCTCGAATTTCATCTCACTCCTACTGCTTGTATTCTGCAGGTTTGTGTGTTTTCTTTGATTTTTGTTTTTGTTTTTGTGTTGTTTTTTTGGGTTTAAGTGCACGATTTTGCATAGATCTGTCCGAATTGATTTCGATCTAAAAGATAAAATTTGATTTGTATTTGTTATTTTGAATTTATTATCTGATTTTTCTCCTATATACACTGAGATGTTAATGGAAGATTGATGATACATAATTGGGCAATTGTTAATTTTATTTAATTTAATGGGATGTGAGGGGAGGTTTCAAGGTCAGTACTGTTCCATTTTCATATGTAGCCGCTTCATTTTAGTTGTATTTGAAGTATGTTTATACGAATTTTGGAGTTAAAGTTGCTTAGAGTCTTCCTCTTAATTTAATCTTGTTTTTAAAAAGTGATAAAATAAAGAGAACCACCTGATATTTTTTTCCCTTCTTTGTTCAATTGAAACTCAATGCTGCTTGTTTCTTTAGACTATGTGCATGAACAATTTTTTACCACTATTAGTTGGATACTATGTAAAAAGGAGTTAAGGAATCATTTTTCTTAACCTTTTCTGAAAATCATGTGTAAAAGAAGTTAAGATGTAGATGAAAGGAGTTAAGATACAAAGATGAAAGGAATCATACTTCATATCTTTTATTGAAAGTGCATTTGTCTATTTCCGTTATTTTAAACTTTCAACTGATATTTCACCTTTACAGAGGGAATTATATCACAGTATACATGATTTTATTGTGGTTTTAATGCTTGATTCTGATTACAATTACAAGAATTGTCTTTACTTGATTATGAAAGTATTCGTTGTACAATATAGGGCAATGTTGATCTTACTACATATAGGGCCTTGTTTAAAGTGAGGCCCTCTAATTTTGATCATACTCTGATTGTAGAGAAATTGAAGCGCAAAAGGGCGTTTCTGGAGCAAGGGGGTGCCCAGTGCCTTGTGATGCCTTGTCATTTGTTGCATTCATGACCCCATTTAAAATTAAACTTGAACTTGAAGTCTGTTCGCTATTTTGTTGATTAAACTTGAAGTTTGTTCGCTATTTTGTCATTTCTTCGCTATTATGTTGATAAACTTGAAGTTTAAACCTATCAATCTGGCATTTTTTATGACCCCATTTAAAAATACGTTTTACATGTTGATCTACTCAAATCAACCTGTGTCCTGGGGTTTGTCCAGCACACTCTATGTATGTGTTTCATTGCCTAACTTGCCTGATTTGTTTATACATAGGATCATGTTCATGTCAAAAAGTTTCATTAGTTTATTTGTTCCGATTGTATACTGCTTACACACACCAGATTTTGAGGTATTGGTGACTTATGGATTTCAAATTGTGTGGTTTGACTAAAAACCTTGTTCTAGATCCAAACTGCTCTATTGTTAAAACATTGAACATTGTGTGTGTGTGTGACTGTGTGTGTCTCATTTGTTGATAATCTTACTGATTTAGTATGGCTTTGCTGGATTGTGTGTGTGTGTGTGACTTTAGTAGACCATTATGCACTTATTGTTACTTTATCATCACTTCCAATGGCCTTCCCACTAGCACATTAATATCTTTCTTTTTTAGCGAATGTTGTATAGTTTTAAATGCTTACTGGTGTTCTTTCAACACCTGCATAGAGCTTACAAGTTCTGCACTTGCAAAGACCAGAGAACCTAAGCCAGTGGCGTGCTGTGAGGTTCAATCGTTGTGCATGAATATGGATACAAATGGCCTCATATCTTACCTGATTAAGCTACACTACAAGGAAATATATAATATGCGTGATGAGATTTCTGATTCTCTTCAATTGTCACCAGATCCAGCATAGGTTGTTTTTAATGTGATTCAAAGTTTTTATGAGTTAGTTGAGTCAGAAAGTACGCTTAGTAATGTCTGGTCTTATTTGTTTAAATTTCAGCTTCATAATGTTTGCATTGTGTTTTTTTTTGGGATTGTTGACCTAATCTGAAACGAGTTTGTTTGTTTTGCAGTTGTGACAGCTGGGGAGGAATCTCAAGTGCTTGTTGGAATCAAATATGATAGTATTTTTCGAACTTTCGTACTTTCCTCTGTGTCTTCGCCTTTGGGTTGTTGGAGTTTGATTTACCTAGATTTGCTAAGTTGAAGCTAATTTTGATGTTTTTGGGTGGAAGGGATTGAATGTTTATGTGGGTCGTTTATGTGGGCTTTCACTGACATTAATCTTACAGGTTCTTTGGCTGCAAAAAGATATATATAGGATCTCCAGATTAGTTTCTAGTCAAGAAATTTAAGCTTATGGCAAATGACAATGCTTTAGCTTTGCTATGCTTCATGCACATGAGTATCTCTTACAAGTCTCTGTTAGGTGTTAAGTATGATCGGGGATACTAACTTTTTTCTCTTTTAATGTAATTTACAGAGTTCACACTCTTTGATCTTTGTTTTATTAATTAATGAAATTGTTAAGTATATCTAAAGAAAGTTTATCTCAGCATGAAAATGTTTACTGTGTTTCCTTGCTAGCTTAATGTATTTGGAAAAAGAAGTATGGCAATGTTCTTGTCTACATCCACCCTAAGGTTGTTGTTGGGTGATTTAAGTTACTGATGTTTGCCAATTCTAGTAAGAAAGTATTTAAGTGTCTTTATGGATTGGCATGCTACTATCTAGGGTACTATTAGATTTTTTTTTTTTAATATATATTGTTAAGATATATTAGGAGATTATATGATATTAATAAGATTTGATTTGTTTAGTATAGTTGGCATAATAGTTGGCATAAGATGGAATATAGCAATATTAGATTGTTTCCTAAATTCTATCCTTCTTGTACGTTTTATGCCTATATATTGGCAGCTAATATTAATACAATGCAAGCTTTTGGCCTCACATCACATAACATCACCACTGTCATCTTCTTCTCAAATATTCATAGCCGATCAATGGAAAGCTATTGCAACTATGGTTGGTAACACTACGGTGTCAGATAATAAGATGAATGAAAAATTCAATACTAATTTGTGGATAATTGATACGGGTGCCACACATCATGTAACCGGCATTGACATTTGGTTGTTTGATACAACTCCCATATTTGATTGTCTGATTGGTTTACCAAACGGTGAGACTGTTCTTGCAGAAAACGAGGGTTTGGTTCGTTTATCGGACTTAGTCGTGCTTAAGCATGTTCTATATGTTCCCAAATTGAGTTGTAATTTGATTTCTGTCTCTCAATTAAATGACGATATACATTGTATTGTCAATTTTAATTCCTTTATGTGTGCTATACAAGACAAAAAAGGGACGCTGATTGGAACGAGAGCTAGATGAGATGAGATAAGCTATAATGCGATCCTTGAAATATGGCATTAGTTGCATATTTGGTCCCTCATCTTTCAAATGAGGAAAATTGGTCCCTCTACCACCCTTGCCTCACCATTTTTAGTGGAGAAACTTATGAGTCAGCAAAGTTTGGGAATGTGTGCTGCCAACTAAGCAATAGTTAAGGGACTTTTCCTAATAAGCATTTGTGTAGGGATTATAAATCATTAATTTTTTTTATCAACTACTAATATTTATTATTTATTATGTACAAACTTTGATTAAAATGAAAAAAACATACCCAAATTTTTTGCTTTTTTATAAATTAAATGACTTTTTTTTAAAAAAAATGTCTTAAAGGATTAATAAAGAAGAAAATTAAATATGACTTAAAAAAAATTAAATACCTTGACTTTTTTTAAAAAAAATTAAATACTTTGACTTTTAAAAAAAAAAAATTAAATACTTCAAATTACAGAAATAGGAAAAAGAAAAATAAAGAAAAAGGGAATCGGAAAAGAAAAAACAAAGAAAATTAAAATTTAAAAAAAAATGTCAGCCATCTCTTTTTCACTCTTGGTTTGGTCGCTCTAATGGGGTAACAATCCCCTACTTTGCACCTCATTAACGACCATCAGCATTCACCATCTTTTAATTTCAGCCTTTGATTTATTTTGTGATTTAATCTTGGCCTCCTGATTTTATTAATTCTATACAAGCTCATGCGCAGTATAGTTCGGCAGAACCGGAGGTTTGGGTTGCGTGGTTGATTAATGATGGTAGTGAGGCTGCAGACTGGTGGACATGGGGTTGTGTGTTTGTGGTAGGTTGTTGGTGATGTGGGTTGAGAAAAGGTGGAAAATCCTATAGGTTTTTATTTTCCCTGGAAATTCTATAGTTTTATTAATGCAAATCATAACCAAAATATTAATGTTGATGAAAAAAAATTAATGTCAATTGAAAGATTCCTTTTTAAATAAAAACTTACAAAAAAAAAATATTAATGAATCATTGTCTCTAAACTTTTGCTAACTAGGATAGGTCCCTAAACTTTTTTTTTTAAAAAATATTATTTTATTTTTTTCCCCATGGGCATTTTGGTCCTTAAAGTTTGGTGACTCATCTTTTTTCCACCGGAAAAGTAAGTTATGGGTGGTTGAGGGACCAATTTGCTTCGTTTGAAAGATGAGGGACAAAAACGCTAAAAATACTAAAGTTGAGGGACCGTATTTTAGCTTAACTCTAGATGATATGGATTTTACTACTTTGGAGGTGACTCTGTGTGACATGTTATGGTTAATGGAACAACGTCACAATTAGAGTTATGGCATAATTGACTTGGTCATCCTTCGGAAAAGGTAGTGAAATTATTCCTCTTGATAGCCTCACGGGTACCTTAGATAAGCATTGTGAAGTTTGTTTTCGGGCTCAATACCCTAGGGAAAAATTTTCCCTCTAGAGATAATAGAGCAAGTCGCATATTTGAAAAGATACATTGTGATTTGTGGGGCTCATATAGACATGCTTCTTCTTTTGGAGCTCGTTATTTTTTAACAATAGTAGATGACTATTCCCGTGTTGTTTGGATTTATTTGTTGGATGATAAAATCGAGGCTTTCCGTGTGTTTATTAATTTCATTGCAATGGTTGATCGTCAATTTTCTCAAACTATTCAGATTATACAAAGTGATCATGGCACATAATTTAATTGCTTGCGTGATTATTTTGATGCTACTGGGGTTTTGTTTTATACTTCTTGTGTTGGGACTCCTCAACAAAATGGTTGGGTCGAACAGAAACATAAGCATATTTTAAATGTTGCAAGGGCCCTGCGATTTCAAACAAAATTGCCAATTTATTTTTTGGGGGGATTGCGTTTTAGTCGCAGCTCAATTGATTAATCGCACTCTGACTCCTTTATTAGATAACAAAACTCCTTTTAAGATTTTATTTGGTCATCCTCCATCATATAATGCTATTCGGACTTTCAGTTGTTTGTGTTTTGCTCATAATCAGAAAACAAAGGGTGATAAATTCGAAAGTCACTTAGGTCTTGAAGCTAAGCACGTATATAAATGAAGTGATTATTGCATAATGAATGTTGCTTTGGTCAAGGAGCTTAGAACGATATTCTTTGTATGATTATAAGTGATTGATATAGAAATGTTACTCAGCACATTATGCGATGCATGAAATAATGAACATTGCTCAGGTCAAGAAGCTAAGCAAGTATACAAAGTTTCTTCTGATGAATGTTGTCATAAAGATGATGAAGCATGCGCGATAGGGAAACAAGATTTCATGATAAAGGGTTCCTAAGGGAAAGATGATATGGATATGTATGTGTGAAAGAAGTGTGTGAAAGTGATACTAAGGTGAGGCTGCAAAGGTTATGGTGATGGAAATATATGTGTGAAGAGTCAAAGATGATGACTCTTTAGGCTGGGTAAGCTAATGTGATGTGGGTTCAAGCCCCCCAAGTCTAGCTCTAAAATGGGTAGGGATATAGAGATAAGCATTGGATATTCTTTGACTCGATCATGCATAGATATGAATATGAATGTGGTCGCACCTCGATGTGAGGTTGCCTACGTATCCGTTAGGAATCAGGCCGAACGTAGCTCTAACCGAACTTTGCACGAGTGTGTGTACACCTCAAAGAGGTCTTTCAAGGGTTGTAATGTGGTTAAGCTGAAGGTTTAAGGAAGAAAGGGGTAAAAGGCTCAAGACCCGAGAAAAGCCCCCAAGATATGCAATTATGTATTAGGCTTTGCAAGTTTTATTTTTCATATAAATATTTTTTATATTTTTTTGTTTTGAATTTCTTTTTTTTTTTCTTTTTTTTTCCATTCTTTTGAATCAATGTAGGCAATATCAGATCATGCGGTCCATCACTCACTTAGCATTCATGTTTCTCAGGCACGGTACCAAGCACTCGATGAGAGACGAAATTTGAGACATGTTCATATCAAAGACATTGGAACACTTGCCCTTAGACATTCTTTTATTGTTGCTTTGCTACTTTTTTTTTTACTTGCGTTTTGAATTTTATACAATTACACACCTTCCCATCCTAGGGTTAAGTGAATGTGGGTTGAATAAAAAAGGTCAACCGCTAGATGAGGCTCAAAGTGGTTGATGAATTAATGGAATGTGTGCTTGAATGGTTAATGGGAAATGACAGGGTCGGAAAGGTGCCTCAAATCATTGGTGTACCTTGTGTTTAGTTCGGCAATTGATTTTTTTTTTCGGCGATTGACATGATCGAATGCGAAAGAAAGAAATGATCATTGATGGAACATGACATATAGACATAAGGATAAGGAGAACCTATGCTAGACTTATTCGAGGAAAAGGGTTAAAACGAAAGAAAAAACATGAAATCTTGTATGGAAACTTGTCTTGTGCTTCGTCTTCATGGTTGCTTATGAATTACTTATTACCGCCAAGAGAAACAAGAAGTTTGTTATTGCTGATGCTTTGATTGGAAGAAAAGAAGGAAGGAATGACTTTCCCCTTATTCTTCCAACTCTTGCCTAGTGATTCTTGCACTCAAGTACTATGGAACAAAATGAGCTCACTTAATGCATTGACTCAATACTCGGATTGGAAAGGAAGAATGTATGAAAGAATTTTGAAAACCAATGGGGAATACTCCACCCATTCCTATTACGACGGAAAACGACACATGCATGGTCGTAGTATACGATCATAAACAATATAGTGCATTACTCAAAGACAAAACGTGTGCAACGACTCAACATGTGTGATTAGGTGAGTTTATTAAGACTCGTGGTATGATCGCATGGCTAGACATGAGGACACTGTGAAAAACAAAGGACCCAATGGCCAAATAGCACGGAAGACTAAAAGACAAACTAACTTGATTAATTTTGTCCAATTTTAATGTTTATGCTATATACTAGGTGAAAACGGTCCATTGGCAATCGTTAGTCATAAATAAGATTAACCACAATCAAAGACAAAGAACACATGTTAAGGTTAGCACAAAAAATCACAAGACACTAGGAAAAGGACTAGAATTCTAGAAGAGTTAGGATTCATGGGTATAAAAAAATAAATAATTAAAACAAAAATCTATAATCCTATGTTATACGAGTTGACACGGATTAAAGGACTTGGCTAAGACTAGCTTGACACGAAAAGTTTTTTAAAAAAAATAAATAAATAAGAAAATTGACGCTAAAAAGACACCTAAACTGGACAAGCTGTAGTATATCGGTTATAACTTTTAATCTGTGACTCTGATTGGGACAAAACCAATTCCAAATGAAACATAAAACTCGGGGCTACAGATCCATATGTGACACGACACGTAACTCTTTCTAGAAATCCGGATATGACCAAAACAAGTTGATTCTTGTGCAGTATACGGGAATAAAAATCCGGGTGACTCAAATTTTTTTTAAAAAAAATCTATGGCTCGACTCTAATAATAAAAAAGGGTTTGATAAAAAATAAATAAATAAAAAGTCAAAAAATGACGAAACCAATTCCAAATGAAACATAAAACTCGGGGCTACAGATCCATATGTGACACGACACGTAACTCTTTCTAGAACTCCGGATATGACCAAAACAAGTTGACTCTTGTGTAGTATACGGGAATAAAAATCCGGGTGACTCAAATTTTTTTTAAAAAAAATCTATGGCTCGACTCTAATAATAAAAAAGGGTTTGATAAAAAATAAATAAATAAAAAGTCAAAAAATGCACATATAATCACATTGTCACGAATGATGCAATGAAGTTCGCAACCTAAAGTCAAGATCTATGTTCCACTATGGTCAAGCTTTTGGGTGTCAAAGGGTACCATGGTTAAGAGTTTGGACGCGTTAGCAAGCCAGCCTCCCTTTAGGGTGTATGCCAACGGGCGGCTCCGCGAGTTCATGATGAAATCGAACTCGACTCCATGGTTTGGGTGGATTTAAAAACTCGGATGAACCCTTATTGCCATGAGCGTTTTTGGGTTGATAGAGCTAAAATCCCCCGGCCTAGCCACATACGTAGAACACGTACTATTTTGGCAAAATAGGTAACCTAAATAGCATATGCATATGTGACAATGTCAATTAAATCGCAGGAACACAATTCAAGAATATTTCAAGTCTCATCCACTCATCTTAATTAAATACTGATCACTCAAATCGATAAATAACCAAGAATCCTCCCCAGTGGAGTCGCCAAATTGTAGGCGTCGCTCGAAGTGCGCCTACGTTAAAGCATGTTGTAAATATGCTTGACACTCATAGGAAGTGGGAATTGACATTACGATTAGGGACAACGATTAGGAACAAATAAAGTAGGGAGCCGCCAACAAGTTTTTAAGGAACTTGTAAACCGTTCACGGATCATAAAAGGCAACCACGAATAAGGGACAACGAAGGCAACAACGATTCACCCGTGAAGGTTACACCCCATTCATAATCCATGAGATTACTAACTCCATATGGTTCGGAACCACGAAAGGAGGATTGGGGATGATCGTACGAAGTGATTCATGGAGTCACATTTGCCCGTATTGGCCTCTACTCGATTCTTATAGTGAAAAGTGATTCCTACGATCTCAAAGGCATACAAACAAAGATTCAATTTGCTCCAATCTATTATTAAGCTAAATTGGTTGAATATTAATGCAACATATTATTCTAAAATATTGGTGATCACTTGATTTAATAACAAGGTTAAAAAGGAACCTAAACCGGTTGTCCAAATTATCTTACTAGGCGGATTTTCAATTACATATTCCCTTTAAACATGCAATATAGTGATCAATAAATAACAATAGAATAAACATTAATATTGAAAGCAATTCAACAATAATATCGTTAGTCAAATCAAATAATAAACCTAATCATGATTCTAGCAACAAGAATAAAAATAAGAGTAATTAAGTGATTAACTACTCACTTTCCGCGCTTCCTTGAATTGCTACATCATGAATAAACTGTTAGTAACTTCAATAAAAATATAAATCAAATGAAAATTAAATTAAATAAAGATTTGATTTGATTTGGTCCAAACCCTCAGTTAATTATACCTTTCACACCTTGGTTTAAGTATAGAACTTTGGGTATTGTATGAACTCCTTGGAGTGCTTAATTAAGGGAAGTATTTTGAGAGAATAGGGTGGCTAGTATTTAGGCTAAAAAGGGAGAAGAGAATTATTTTATGATCAAGCTTGTTGATGATTGGAAAAAGGGAGATATGACCTCTATTTATAGAGAAAAAAGAAGGTCGAAGAATTAAGAAAAGATAAGAATTCGAATCGGATAAAACTCTTGCGATAGACAGCAGTTTTTGCGGTTTTTGTTTTTATCATATATTTTTATCCAGAAATTGGAATAAGATGAATAAGATATAATTGGAAAGCTCTTGAAGTCTACTTTCTAACCCAATTAGAATTAGATTAAAATATTTTGTAGAACAAAAGATATAGCCGAAATAGTGAGACGGTGTCAGTTTTGAATAGAGTTTGACATTTTATTCATATCTTTTCCGTTATAACTCGGAATTGATATTATAATATATCATTGGAAATATAATTTCAAGGGCTATCCAACCATATAAAATTTGGATAAAAACTATGAGGCAGGAAAATAATATCTGTCTATCTTTGAACGTCTTTCAATTCGGATAGAATTAGGATTTTCAAAAAGAAAAGTTTTATTCAATTTCAAATTCTTTAATCTTATATTTTCAAAACGGATAATTAAAATCTTTTAGAAACTTATAGAAGTTTCCAATGAATTCTAATTGTTTTAGGAATGGGATTAAATAATTTGGACCCTCCACATGATCATTGGGTCGTAGGTAAGGTGGGCTTAGGTTCGGTTTGGGCTCCGTTTAATATTTTGGTCATAATTTATTTGTTATAACTCGAATTTGGGCTTATAATATATCGTTGGAAAGCTATTTTAAAGCCCCATCAAACTATTCAATCATTGGACCCAGATTATGGACCAAAATAAACTGGATTAAACGTTTTTATAAAAAGGACACGAAATGAATGATTTTAAAGGACACGAAATGAATTATTTTGGGTTTAAAGGCACGAAAAGAGGAAAATAAGTTATGGTTTGAGGAAATGGGCTAGAAATTGGGTTGGTTTATGAAATGGAAATATGGATTTAAGCACACTAAAGATTAAATACTCAATCAGACCAATAATGGCGGTGAAAGGTTGTTCATCATCGGGTTTGGTTTTGGGGAGACATTTTTAGGTGTCTACACTAGGCAATTTGGAATATTTTCTTGGGATTCAGGTTGCTCGAAGTGCAACCGGATTGTTTCTTTGTCAGAGAAATTATACTCTTGACATTATTTCATAGGCCGGTTGGACGGGTGCAAAACCGTTTGGGTTTCCCATGGAGCAAAATCATCGTCTAGGTCATGTATAGGGTGTCGTACTTTCAGACCAATAAATGTATTGTCATCTAGTTGGACAACTTGTGTATCTTGCTGTGACTCGTTCGGATCTTGCATATTCAGTGCACATTTTGTCTTAGTTTTTACAACAATCTCAAAGTGGAGTATTGGGAAGCAGCTTTGCGGGTTGTTAGATATTTGAAGGGATCCCCGGGTGTAGGAAATATTTCAAGCATCCCACGCTTGAGCCCCACTATGATCATACACTAAAGCATGGTGGCATCCAAAGGGAAGGAAGCTAGAGAAAAAGAGTCTCCAACAAATGTTTAGGAACTAGTAAACCGTTCACAGGATGAAGGTTACACCCCTTCACGATCCATAAGATCGCTAACTCCATAGTAGTCTGGAACCATGACAGGATATTCGGGGATGTAGGTACAAATTCAACCTAAAAGAGATTAAACCTGCCCTAAAATAGGCCTCAACTTTATTCTTATGATATTCATGTGCGCATTCTGACTAATATACAATCAATATATTAATCCTAAACCTGTTAAATCTATGTAAGTTGAGTATTAATCCACAAACAAATCTATTATTGGCGATCACTTGAATTATAAACATATTAGCCTAAAATAGATTATTAATTAGCTTATTAAGCGTATTTAAAAATACAAATTCTCTTTAAACCTGCATAGGAGGGCGTGATCAAGCAATAACAACAATATACAGCAATACAACAACAAGCATCATCATCAAAATAATAGTATTTTAAATAAAGCATAATAATATTAGCAAGGTCCTAGGCATGATACTAACTAGATTAATAACAAATCCTAGCATGTCACTAAACAATAAAGATAAAAGCTTTAATCCTAACATTGTAGGGAATCTTTCAAGCATTTCCCCAAACTTGAACCCCACTGTGATCATACACTAAAGCATGGTGGCGTTCAAAGGGAAGGAAGCTAGAGCAAAAGAGTCGCCAACAAGTTTTAGGAACTTGTAAACCGTTCACAAGGTGAAGGTTACACCCCTTAACGATCCAATAGATCGTTAACTCCAATAGGTTTGGAACCATGACTGGAACTTCGGGGATGAAGGTACAAATCAAAAATAAAAGAGATTGAACCTGTCCTAATAATAGGCCTCTACTTTATTCTTCTCGTATTCATGTGCGCTTTCTAACTAACATGGAATCAATAAGATTAACCCAAAACCTTTTTATCTATGTTGGTTGACTATTAATGCACAAATAAATCTAATATTGGCGATCACTTGAATTATAATCAAATTAACCCTAAACAAGATTATTAATTATCTTATTAAGCTGATTACAAGTACCAATTCCCTTTAAACATGCATAAAAGGTGTGATCAAGCAATAACAATAAACATAATCAAGCAACATAATAATAATCATCATAATAATAATTAGAATAAAAATAATCATGTTAAAGCATAATAATAATAATAGCAAGATCCTAGGCATGATACTAACAAGATTAATAACAAACCCTAGCATGTCACTAAACAATAAAAATCAAAGCTTTAACCCTAACATTATACTAAAATGCTATTAGGAAAGACAATAAAAGGCATCACAGAAATCATAATTTATCTAAGGAACTTATTCTTTACCCTAAACATGATACTAAGAAGATTAAAACCCCCTAACATGACACTAGGAATCATAATAACAACCTAGATATGATTTCTATATCATAATATCAATAAAACAATTAAAGCACTTACTTGGATGTGTCGTATCTCTTTCTAATAACAAAATACACGCGTTAGTAACTTCAAGGAAAATATAAAACAATTAAATTAAATAATTGAAAGAGAGAAGCTAAAGAAAGTTTAGACTAGATTTGGGACCCAACCCTCAGAAATCAAACCTTTCACGTCTAAGGCGAAGGCAACTTCAAACTTGGCTAGGTGTGTCTAGATCTTGTTAATGCGGAATTTTGTTTGAGAATAACTAGTTTAGAAAAGAGAGAGAGAGTAATTAAGAATTTCTTGATGAGAGTTGGTGAGAAGAATTAGATGGGAAGAATCGAGAATTGATGATTGAAAACGGAGATTTTAGGAGGCTATTTATAGAGAAAATCAGCCTAATATGATAAAAAAGAATTGGAGTTTAAAAAAGAATAAAACACGACTGCAGCGCAAAACACGCGTCTGTCGCCAGACGCCAGGTCTGTCGCCAAGCAACATAGTTGTCGTATGGCGCTACAAACAATTTTCCATGCGTTTTCTTATTTTAATAAAATTTGAGCGTACGAGAGGGTAAAATTGTATTTTCCTTAAAAACACTTCTTCTATTCTAATTAAAAATCCTAAAAGTCAACTAAAGTCAATTTATCAATGTTAATCAAATTAGGAATGAAAAGAACCTTCTAGAAGATTCTAGAAGACTATAATCAATTCTAATCGCATTAGGATTGATAAGTCAATAATAGGCCCTCCTCTAGATCATTGGGCCGCATATAAAGATCAAACCAAACCTAGTTTAGTAATTTGGCCATAACTTCCTCATTATTCATCGGAATTGGGCTTATAATATATCGTTGGAAAGGTCTTTTCGAACTCGACCCAACTACACCATTTTTGGACCCTTTCCATGGACCAAACCAAACTGGTTTGACTTTTTTCTTAAAATAGGTTTTCAAAAACAGAGAGAAAGAGAAGAAATAAAACTAACTGCAACACTAAACTTTCCACACTTTCACTTCATTCGATTATGATTTGACGTGAAAGGTACTCATCACTGGGTTTGGTTTTGGTAGACACATATGGGTGTCTACAGATACTAACTTGATAGAAGAAAGAATAGAAAGCAACCTAAACATGATACTAGAAAACAATAAAAGCATCCTAACATGATACTAGGAATTAATATAATATAAACATGCTTTATTTATCAAAAGAATAATTAAAGTAATTACTTACTTCGATGCCTCGTATCTCTTTCTATCAAAACAATACACACGTTAGTAACTTCAAGGAAAATATTAAATCAAGCAATTAATTTAAAAAATTAAAATAGAAATTTGGGACCAAACCCTAAGAAATTGTCATCCTTTCACGTCTAGGGCGAAGGAAACTTCAAATTTGGCTAGGTGTGTCTAGAACTCGTGAATGAGGTATTGTATTTTGGGAAGGTTTAGAAAGAGGGAGAAGAATAAGCTATTGCTTGAGAGAATTAAGGATGACTATTGATGATTGTGAATGAATAAAAATATGGAAATACGACCCCTATTTATAAGAAAATAGTCTGGAAACGATAGAAAAGAATCAAAATTTGAACCGGAATAAAACTGACTCTTGTCGCCAGCGACAGAGCCCAGCGCAAAACGACAAGCATCACGCATGGCGACGACTTTGTCGTTTGGCGCTAATTAAAAGACAAAACACGCTTTTGTACGGAATCCTCTTCTCAACAAAATTAACCAATTAATCTCCGTATTAATTAATTTTAAATAAAATTTTATCATAATAAAACACTTGTTTTTTTTTTCAAAAAAAATCATTATTTTTCTAAAAAGAATAATCATCAATCCTAATGTTATTAGAACTCGAAATAACCTTTTGAACTATTTTAGAAGATTAGAGTTAATCCTAATAATTTTAGGAATAATAATTAATGGGCCCTCCACTAGATCATTGGGCCACAAAACCATCCATAAATTCTCCATTATTCATCGAAACTGGGCTTATAATATATTATTGGAAAGCTCTTTAAGAGCTTGACCCAACTATACTATTATTGGACCCTTGTAACGGACAAAGATGAATTGGAAGAGCTATTTTCATAAATAGAGAAGATTTTCAAAAACAGAAAGAGAGATTTTATTAAAAGGACCGCACCACAAGACTTTTCACACTTCCACCTATTCGATAATTAAGCAACGTGAAAATTATGCATCATTGAGTTTGGTTTTTGGGGAGACACATTTGGGTGTCTACAGAAGCCCCTACTTTGACTAAGTTTTAAGAAACGCATGTTTCGAAAACAAAAGTCAAAGTAGCGATAGGGACGGAGAATGATTCAAAACGTTTGACAATCCTAAACCATTCTTGTAACGCCGATACCTGCAAACTACCGTTAGTTAAACAGATAAAGAGTTAAGAAACGTGTATCTTGCACCGTTAAGCACACGTCTCTAGAGTAGCTGATTTCGTTGCTGCTTTTGTTGTGACAACCTCAACAATGCCTCGTGAATTCCATCGTCGAAGACCGTTGCTTATAACCATATTCAACTACTTATGACAATCCTCCACATCCTAGGGAAAAATCGTCGAAGGTGACTGCTTGTAGGAATCTTCAGGGTTTTGGCAGTACCTCGCCACTGTTGTGCCTCGTCGCTATTGATAATCTACTCTTTACCTGGGATATCGTCGAAGACCGCTACTTGTAGCTATCTTCAGTTTTATAGTGTTAATCTTCCGAGAAAAATTATCGAAGACCACCGCTTGTTGATCCTAGCATAAATGCTCATTGTGTTGATGAGTTGTTGCGTTTGCTTGCTGTGATTGCTTGTTGTGCCAGTACCTCGGCGCATTTTGTAAATTGGCCGGTATCTTGGTGCTTGTGCTAGATTGTGAACCATTACCTTGGTGCTTGTGATGAGCTAATGCTTAGGCGCTTTAAGCTAAGTGAGACGATCATTGTTAGGCCGATCACCTAGTCTGATTATAATCGAGCCGACAACTAATCATGTCAATATGCTTATATAGGCTAACTAGCGTACCAAGGAACCCAAACTGCTCCATTAGGTCTGCATAAATGATTATGGGGGCAACATGCCTTGTCGCTAAGCCAAAGCGCTCGGAAACTTGCTATTACCACGCGAAGACGCTGTCGTGATGCGACTGGAATCACTTGTTGGAACTCGTGTCGGCATTTCAAAATAAAAGCCCCTTTCTTCTCTATTTGCCGTGGCTGCTTCATTTTGTTTGGTTTTCGCTCGAAAGATCGAATCACTCATTCGCACTCGTTTCTTAACTTAATTTGCTTAAGTTTAATGCAAATTAAAGCTTTTGATCTTTAGTTTCCCGATCTATGTAGGTTTTCTCTAAACTCACCTTGGTTATACTGATTTTTGCATGCTATTGTTCAAAAATTTATGAATATTTTGAAGCTTATGTTGCTTAATTCGCCTTGTTTGTTGAATCTTATGCCATGAAATTGTTTGTTTATGCTTGTATATTGCCTTGGGAGTGTTTTAAGACTTGTTTGACTCAATTTGGTGAAGAAACGAACGTTTTGCCATTGTTGAGCCTTACGAGTTAATGAGAACAATGTGGCTCGTTCTTGATGTTCTTGCTAGCTATTCATGCTTAATTTGTCACATTTTTGTGGCATAGTATTGTAATAAATTTTTTGATTGCTTGAAAATGCTATTTTATGCTTGAATAAAAATCATGCTCTGTTTTTAGTACTACGTACTCTGTTTTTATTCAAACATAGTATCATGCGGCTAGGAAAACCTTAGACATTATAGAGCCTTTGATTTACTATTGTATTTCATAATTTAGCATGTACCGACGACGTGGGTCTGGTTCTTGTCTCGCGAGGCTCACCGGGAGGACGAGCCCGTTGACGCAGGCGATGGAGCTTCTACTAGCCTAGGGGAGTTCCCCGAGTGGGACGAGCGCACTCTTTACTTCGCGCCCGGGTTTCATATCTTGGAGTAGGTGCGGCTTGTGTCGACCGGTGACCGTGTTCGTTGCCATGGCTCAGGTAATGGGGCTATTGGTCAGCTGTACGACCTCCACTTTTGCGACAACAACGAGTTGCGCGAGCTATGGGAGTCTTGTGGTCCGACTCCTCTACTTCAGGCTACTCGGGCCATATAATCCTTCCTGTCGAGCCGCTCTTTTGTTCGAGCTGTGGTGGATTTCTTTTGGGACATCACTTTCCTTTGGGTAAGATGACCATCACTCCTCTTGAATTCTCTCCCATCACCGGTTTAGAGTTCTAGGAGGTTGTGGTTCCATTTGGCAACGACATTACTATTTTCTCTCTAGAGGTAGAACAGTTGATCGGCCCTTTAGCTGTTCGAGCTTGTGGCGAGGCTCGGTTGATGCAGATCAGCGCTGGGTGCATTCGCCAGACCATGATGATGGAGGCCTTTCAGGATGGTGTGACTACCCTAGAGCAGCGGGTGCGTATCTTTGCCTTGATTCTTTTGTCGGGGACCTTCTCCCCTGACAAGAGTAGCCATGTGCTGCTATACTATCTGCCTTCTCTTCATAACCTTTGTATGGTTGGATCATAAAACTGGGCCAGCTTGGCCTATGCGGACTTCTTGCTTGGATCACGACTCGCTTGTCGCCATCGCAGTTTTGACGGTGATGTCACACTTTCCAATTTATGGGGCTCGTAGAGGTATAACTTATTTATTTTAACTAAAGCTTGTTTTAGGTTTTGTGCTAGCATTTGCTGACACTTTACTGTCTTATAGGTCTGGTTCCACGAGTATTTCCTTACTTTTTCACTGGCAAGGCTTTCTCCTTGAGGGCTCCCCATTGCTGATAGTTGGAGAAGCCGTTATAACGACCAGACTGTTACTACTCGTGTTTGAGAGTTGATTCTCTCGGTATGTTTTCTTAACTTTTTGTGTTTTTATTACCCTTAGCAGGACTTGAGCTTATGGACGTTCGCTTTGTAGGAGCCTGAGGTTAAATTTCGATCGTGGGATTATTTCATCTTTCCTACATTGGACGTGTAATACATTACCCAGCGTCAGTATTTTTAGGGGACATACGACGTTGTGGTATACCTGGGTGAGAGAGTTGCGATTCAGCACTCTTCAGAGTCCCTTGTTGTTCCTTCTTGTGGCCTCCTCGTCATATTTTCGATTAGACGAGGCTGAGGGCTTGGGCGGCAGCGGGTTTGGATTGGCGAATCCATATCCATCCGAACCGTAGTTATGGAGATAGGCTTTTGTCGCGTTTGGTCCATCACCTCTATTGCTAGAGCCGACAGAGGTATATTTTGTATTTTACATTTGTTTATTTGAGCTGATAGCCCTCGAGCCAGTCCTAATTATTCAGGTTTAACTTGACAGGCTTCGATTAGAGATTTCATGCCTCCTTTTGGTCGTGTTGAGGTGATGATTCATCTGGCTCCTGAGCCATGGCGTTTCATAAAGGAGTCGATACCTCGACACCACACTTCAATGAGTCACTTTATTTGTTTTCTCATTAGTGTAAATGCCTTGATTACTTCTGACTTTGTGACTTGAAAGTTTTCTAGTGAGGTGCAGACGAGGATGGCGAGGGGCATGGACGCATTCCGCTACCATCTCGTGAGGTTGTGCCACCGAGCTATGTGTCTTCATGGCGATGACGGCATAGAACTATTTCTCTTGACTCCTCTTATTTATATATTTGTCGTTTTGTACATGACTTAGTTTGCTTTTTTTTGTTTCAGCCTATTCCTTCGACGCGTACTCGTACGAGGTTCGCGGCTAGGAGGGAGAGATCAAGGCTTGACTCGAGGCGTCGCCGAATCCTGTTCGGACCGTACTTCTAGACTAGAGGGTTCTGTCTCTTTGTCAGAGGGTGAATCAAAGGGGCCGACCGGTCAATGAGGAATGACGTCAGCTCCTTTAGTGGGTGGTGGGACATACGAGGTTGGCTCGTCGTCGCAGCATACACATAAATCTCAGCATTTGGGAGTGTAGCAGTAGGGTGAGCCTAGACGGATCGACCCTACTCTCACGATTCCGGCTCCTTCAGATCAGGCTGCAGGCGAGGAGCATACTCCACGGACTGTATAATTCTTTGATACTTTTAGAGTTCCTTTTCATTTGCGTCCTCCGCCGTCATAGATGTACCTATACTTAGATTTATTTTGACTTTTTAGGACTTTGCTCATTTTACTCATCACTTTGTACATATATATATGTTTACTATTGGCTTTGCATTTTTTATTTTTCATATTATTGTGCATGCAAGTGTGAAAAATTATGACTAATTTTTGTGCAAAAAATTTCCGTCATTTTTATTATCAATGGAGGGTATCCGACCTTCTCACCCAAACAAGAAAAAATGAAAATTAAAAATTGAGCTTAAACTTGATTAAACTGAAGATAATCAAAATATTACAAAAGTAGATGTCTACATTTAGCCCCCACTTTGATCGAGTCTAGGATAGACGAGGATCAAATTAGTCAAGGAAATATATCCGAGACTTTTCTACGAAGTTCTCAAAGAATAAGAGAATCTTTCAGAAATATTTAAGGATGTCAAAACAGTCCTTGAATCGCTAAATGCTTGAGATAAATAGCTATTAAGGCCAGAAAAGAGTATTTTCTAGTCTTAACGCGCTAAAGAATCTAGATTGGTCCTTTGTAATTTTAGAACGCTTTAAAAGTAAAAGTATTCTGGGTGATGTCATGTCATGATAAGAAATTGGTTTAAAAAGGAATAAAAGGGGACGATGTCCTCTCAACCACGTCATTGTTGGTCTAAAGTCCCTCGATATGTCATTTAAACTTTAGCCTATTATAATAAGGATGATAAAAGAGTGTTTCGGATTTTGCAACCTGAGTGTTTCGGCTTTCGCAGCCTGTGTGTTTCGGCTTTCGCAACCTGAATAAATTTCTCGACAATTCGCTTGAGATAAATAGCTATAAAGGCCAGAAAAGAGTATTTTCTAGTCATAACGCGCTAAAGAATCTAGATTAATCCTTTGCAATTGTAGAATACTTTTAAAGTAAAAGTATTATGTGTGATGTCACATCATGATAAGAAATCGGTTTAAAAAGGATTAAAAGGGGATGATGTCCTCTCAATCACGTCATTGTTGGTCTAAAGTCCCTCGATATGTCATTTAAACTTTAGCCTATTTTAACAAGGATGATAAAAGAGTGTTTTGGAATTTTCAGCCTGAGTGTTTCGGCTTTCGTAGCATGTGTGTTTCGGCTTTCGCTGCCTGAATAAAGTTCTCGACAATTCGCTTGTTAAAACGCAATACTTGGTGTGCACAGGATAGAGATACATGTCTCGGGACTGGAGGCATATATCCAAATCTATTGAGAGGGAAGAAAATTGGCAACTCTCTAAGCAGTTTTGTCCACAAGATAAGTATACGTGTCTCAGGACTGGGGGCACGTGCCTACATAGATGCGACATTACACATCGCTGTTTATACAGGGGGTGGACGACACCTTAACTATCCGGTAAGAAAGTAAGCTCACTAACTACCGTAATTGCTTCCAATCAATAAGTGTCTATTCTCGAATGGTTCGGCCGTGCCTGTCGACTCGTGATCTAACGCCTAAAGTTATGTAAATTAATTCTACCTTTTAGCTATGAGAGGTAGATCCCATGTAAGCTGGGAAGAGGTGAAAATTTTTGCAACACCTATGCCATACATTTTTACGGTGTATGATAACGCCTTACAATTTTACGCTGTATGATAACGCCTTCCTTTTTGTTGTGGACGTGAAATAGGAAGAAAAGACCTGACGTTTATAAAGTCATTATAGTAAAATGAAAAACCTGTCTATGGGAGCTTTTACGTAAAGCACCTCTACGGAACGTCTTAAGACACTCTTACAAAAAACATCCAAAACTTATGCTTAGGGAAGGCACAAAGCAGGATGATGCAAAAAACTATCAAAGAAGAAAACAAACTACAAAATCTAAAGCAATTAAAATAAATCTCGATAATTTGCACGCCATTATGTCTTACAACAAGCAAAAATTATTAAAAATTAATCAAACGGATTGAAATTCAAACAACGGTCTTTTAGCGACCAGTATCCACGCGCAACTCAGTGGATCGCGCTGGCCAGGCATGCGCATTTGCGCGCGACATTTAAATCAGTAAAAAAATCGCGGAGCGCGATTTTCATTTCACTTCTTCTCTTTCCTTCCTTTGCCATTTTTCGAGCCTTTCTCTCTCTAAAAAGCTTGGATTTTTTTTTTTTCGAAGCTAAAGGAAGTCGATCTTGTCTTCTATTCACATTTGCCATAATCCAATGTAAGATTTTTGCTAAAAATTGTTTGTTTTTGGCTTAATTGGGACGATTTTCGAATCGCAAAACCCCAAATTTTGAATTTGGGGGGTTTTTTTATTCGGTTCCTTTTTCTTGAAGTTGTTTGTTTCATTTTTTTATGCTATGTTTAAGGAGTATTTTGCAACAAATTTCATCAAAAATGGTTAAGTATTGAACCTTGTATAAGCATTTCTTCGTTCAAGTATGTTCTTGCATTTTTTCTTGGATTTTAGTTCGATTTATGCTGTTATGCTTGCTCATGTTGGTTATACTTGTTGATTATGAAGTAAATTATCGAAGTAGAACTAGTATTACTTTCATCAACCATGTTTTTGAAAATTTCAATCCAGAAAATGGTGCGAAGTATACTCTTAGCTTGTTTTTGCCATGTTTGAACCTCAAAATTTATTGGTAGACAGTAATTATGTTTGTGTTATTATTATTCGCCTAAAAGTAGTTGATTCTTTGAAATTTAGGACTATAATCTCTTTAATGCTTTGGTTGAAACTGGTATAGGATGGCTTATGTGGGTGTTAAAAGCCCCCGTTTGCTGAGTTTAACTGCAGGTATTGTAGCCCCCAAGTATTGGTGACATTCAATTTTTGTGTTCTGTCCTTTTGTTAGCCGTTATGCTGCCAAAATGGATTTAGAACATGTATATTTAGCTTAGTTCCAGTTTTTAGGAAATAAACTAATAGGGAACTTCGTCTGTTTATAGCATGGACACCCCTCCGTTTGTCGATGCCAAGGAGAACTTGGGAGTTCTTGTTCTTCACGAGGCAGTTCGCCCTCAAAAGAGGGTGACACGTCCTCGTGAGGAGGTTTGGGTGCGACGCGTCGCAGCAGATCGACGTCTCCAAGAGGATGTGGTCTGGGAGGCCCGTCCAAACTGGGACCCTCGGGTCCTTATGTGGGACCCAGACCATCACGTCTCGATTAGGAGTTGGCGTGGCATAGTGAGTTTTTTTGCGTCTCCGTTTTTTGCTTCTCTTTCCTTTTTTTTTCTTAAAATAAGCTTTAACCGTATTATTTTTCATATGTTTGTTTTAGAGCGAGCCTAGCATGCATTTGTACGGATTGGGTGACTTGAGGGGCCGTTTTGAGAGTTTACCTGACGTGGTAAAGGAAGTAGTGGAGCTTTCGGGGATCAGCCCCCAGCTGGCGGCTCTTCGGGATTAATCGACTCAGCATGCGTCGTCAGCTTTCCTTCTTGGGTTACAGGTGTTTTGGTGTGATTCCACCAACACTTTCCATTTCCCATGGGGTGAGATGACGGTTACCCCTTACAACTTCTTTATGATTACGGGTTTTCCTTTTGGAGGCGAGCCTGTAGTTATGAAATTCGTTAAGGGGTTAGACGAGAGACTACGTGACCTTATGGGGGACCGCCTTGCAGCAGCCCTCCACTTGTATGCGCAATTTTATTTGTACTCGGTTCTTGCCGATGAGTTGTCAGCTGATGAGGTTGATCGGCAGTGTACACCTGAGCAGCTGGCTCGGATATACATTGCTCACGTTCTTTTGGTCACCATCTTGAGTGACTGGGGAGAGCATTTCGCTATTGGGTTACTAATTTGCCTTAGTGATTTGGGGCAAGTAGTTAACAAGAGTTGGGCTGAGGTGTTGTATGCCCGTATGCTTACAACTATATGCAAGGCGACCCAGGTGATGGATTCTGCGCGCGGCTACAGAGGTGCCTCGGATCTCTATTTCGTGGCATGGTCATATCCTCGAGGTGCGTGTTCATTTTTAACTTTTGTTATCTTTTTAATCACCATTTTCGCCTTTTGATCTCATTTTCTTTCTTATTTCTTGGGGGTACTCGTACATGCCTTTCTTAGCCCCTAGGATGCTTGGGGAGGCTTGCTTTCTTATCGGCCATTGTCTGGTCACGATTAAGAAGAAGCAAGTGACTTCAGCCAGCGACTTTCTCTAGAGGATTCTGTCGGCGACTCGTGCGTCGGCGAGTATCTTAACAACACATGTATATATTTTTTGTTATTATTATTTTTTGATGATTTTTCACGTGGTCGTGTAGATCGATCTCCGCCCTTGGAGTTTGATCGTCGAAGTCCTTGAGGCTGTTCGATCTGGCATGGTTTGTTGCAATTTCTAGGCCCTTTATCAGGGACTTTTGGTGCTCTAGAGGACAAACGCTTGGTTTTTAGGTTAACGTGTTCTCTGGCCGGCTTCGTCCGAGGAGCCTTTATTTCATGCGGACCCTCCAGTCCGGGATGCTGCGTCTAGACCTGTTGTCTACCGAGGATCGAGCTTAGGCGATCCTTGGTTACCCAGCGGAGCAGCTGGTGCTACGGGATGCATCTTACCTGACATTCGTTGTATCTAGGCTGAATCATTTTCTAGTTTTTGTTTCGGTTAGTATCTTTACTCACTATTTTTTTTTTTTTTTTTATTGCAACTTTGACTCTTTTATTGTATTTTCAGCGAGTCGAGCTAGGCGGTTGGGTACAACATACGGCGGAGATCGTAGAAAGTCAGCAACTCTCTCAGCAGTTTTGTCCACAAGATGAGTACACGTGTCTTAGTACTGGGGGCACGTGACTACATAGGCGCGACATCGTCTCGCCGCTTCTTTATAAAGGGGATGATTCGACACCCTAACTATCCGGTAAGTTAGTAAGCGCACTAACTACCGTATTTGCTCCCATTCAAGAAGTGCCTGTTCCTGATGGTTCGACGCGCGTGTCGACTCGTGAGCTAACGCCTACAGTAATTATCTACCTTTTAGTTTCGAGCGGTAGATCTCGCAAAGCTTGGGCTGAAGTAAAATTTTACGCAACACCTACGCCGTAAAATTTTGCACCGTACGATACGCCATTTTCATTTTTACGCTGCATGAAAACGCCTTCCTTTTTGCTTCGGACATGAAAAAAAAAAAGAAAACTCGGACATTTGTAACGTTAATACAGTAAAATGACAAACCTGTCTATGGGTGCTTTTACGTAAAGCACAACCACAGAACGTCTCAAGGCACTCTTACGAAAAACGTTCAAAACTTATGCTTCGGGAAGGCACAAAGCACGGTGTGCATGCAATATGATGCAAAAAACTAACAAAGATAGAAATAAACTATAGAATGCAAAGCAATTTAAAAGATTTTGACAATTTGCGCGCCATTACGTCTAATGACGAGCAAAAACCGTTGAAAAATGATCAAACGGATCAAAATTCTGATACCGGTCGCGCAACTCAGTATGTCGCGCTGGCCAGGCGCGCGCATCGTTCTGAGTTGCGCTGTTATGTCACGTGCAACTGATTCAGTTGCGCGCAACATTTAATTGAGCAAAAAGAAATCGCTGAACTCGATTTTCATTTCGCATTCTCTCGCCTCCCTTTTTCGCCATTTTCAAACTTTTCTATCTCTAGAAAGCTTGTTTTCTTGCGGTTTTCGAAGCTAAGGGAAGTAGATCTCGCTCTTAATTCATATTTTCCATAATTTGTTCATTCACTACTGAAAAAATTGTCATTTGTAACACCCTATTTGTAACGGGCTTGATAAATTTCGTTACAAAAATGTAATTGTAACAGGCAAAATATATAAACGTTACGGAAAAAGTCATTTGTAACGGGCAAATAATTGTTCGATACGAATAGTTAATAATCGTAACGGGCATATAAATGCACGTTACGAATAATTAATATTTGTAACGGACAAATATTAATTCTGTTACGTGGTTACACCGTTTGCCAGTCAAGTGCTAGGGTTTTATTCTCCTAAATCTCTTTCTCAGCTGCTTTTGTACCTCAACGCTCTCCTCTCTCTTTCATCCTTTCTCTTATCTTCTTTCTCAATATCTCTCTCTCTCCTCCTTCCTTATCTTCTTTCCCTTCTTCCTCTAGTCATGTTCACGGCGCATCGGTCGGTCCTAGCAACGGCGGCAGTGGCGGGCTGAATCGCCGCTCTAAGTTTTTGTAGCCGAATCGCTGCACTCAGGTGTACTATTCTGGGAAGAAGATGATGCAGCGGCGGATCTGGTGTTTTCCTCAACGAAGTTTTCTTGGTAATTTCCCCCTTTTTTTGGATTTTTGATTAGATTAGATTTTTTATTTTAATTTTTTGTGTTTTTGAGATTTTTTTTATTTATTATTTTTTTTATTGTTTGGAGTTGATTAGGTGAGAAGGGAAGTTGAATATGAGCTTTCTACTTGTATTCGGAAGCTTCTAAAATTTCATCTCACTCCTACTGCTTGTATTCTGCAGGTTTGTGTGTTTTCTTTAATTTTTTTTTTTGTTTTTGTGTTGTTTTTTAGGGTTTAGGTGCACGATTTTGAAGAGATATGTCCGAATTGATTTCGATCTAAAAGATAAAATTTTATTTGTATTTGTTATTTTGAATTTATTATCTGATTTTTCTCCTATATACACTGAGATGTTAATGGAAGATTGATGATACATAATTGGGCAATAGTTAATTTTATTTAATTTAATGGGATGTGAGGGGAGGTTTCAAGGTCAGTACTGTTCCATCTTAATATGTACCCGCTTCATTTTAGTTGTATTTGAAGTATGTTTATAAGAATTTTGGAGTTAAAGTTGCTTAGAGTCTTCCTCTTAATTTAATCTTGTTTTTAAAAAGTGATAAAATAAAGAGAACCACCTAATATTTTTTTCCCTTCTTTGTTTAATGGAAACTCAATGCTGCTTGTTTCTTTAGACTATGTGCATGAAATTTTTTTTTCCACTATCAGTTGGATACTATGTAAAAAGGAGTTAAGGAATCATTTTTCTTAACCTGAAAATCATGTGTAAAAGGAGTTAAGATATAGATGAAAGGAGTTAAGATACAAAGATGAAAGGAATCATACTTCATATCTTTTATTGAAAGTGCATTTATCTCTTTCCGTTATTTTAACCTTTCAACTGATATTTCACCTATAGAGAGGGAATGATATCTCAGTATACATGACTTTATTGTGGTTTTAATGCTTGATTCTGATTACAATTACAAGAATTGTATGTACTTGATTATGAAAGTGTTAGTTGTACAATATAAGGCAATGTTGATCTTACTGCATATAGGACCTTGTTTAAAGTGTGGCCCTCTAATTTTGATCATACTCTGATTAAAGAGAAATTGAAGCGCAAAAGGGTGTTTCTGGAGCAAGGGGGTGCCCAGTGCCTTGTGATGCCTTGTCATTTGTTGCATTCATGACCCCATTTAAAATTAAACTTGAACTTGAAGTTTGTTCGCTATTTTGTTGATTAAACTTGAAGTTTGTTCGCTATTTTGTTGATTAAACTTGAAGTTTAAACCTATCAATATGGCATTTTTTATGACCCCATTTAAAATTACATTTTACATGTTGATCTACTCAAATCAACCTGTGTCCTGGGGTTTGTGCAGCACACTCTCTGTATGTGTTTCAGTGCCTAACTTGCCTGATTTGTTTATACATCGGATCATGTTCATGTCAAAAAGTTTCATTAGTTTATTTGTTCCGATTGTATAGTGCTTACACACATCAGATTATGAGGTATTGATGACTTATGGATTTCAAATTGTGTGGTTTGAGTAAAAACCTTGTTCTTGATCTAAACTGCTCTATTGTTAAAACATTGAGCATGGTGTGTGTGTGTGACTGTGTGTGTCTCATTTGTTGATAATCTTATTGATTTAATATGGCTTTGCTGGATTGTGTGTGTGTGTAACTTTAGTAGAACATTATGCACTTATTGTTACTTTATCATCACTTCCAATGGCCTTCCCACTAGCACATTAATATCTTTCTTTTTTAGCGAATGTTGTATAGTTTTAAATGCTTACTGGTGTTCTTTCAACACCTGCATAGAGCTTACAAGTTCTTGACTTGCGAAGACCAGAGAACCTAAGCTAGTGGCGTGCTATGAGGTTCAATCGTTGTGCATGAATATGGACACAAATGGCCTCATATCTTACCTGATTAAACTACACTGCAAGGAAATATATAATATGCGTGATGAGATTTCTGATTCTCTTCAATTGTCACCAGATCCAGCAAAGCTTGTTTTTAATGTTATTCAAAGTTTTTATGAGTTGGTTGAGTCAGAAAGTACGCTTAGTAATGTCTGGTCTTAATTGTTTTAATTTCAGCTTCGTAATGTCTGCATTGTGTTTTTTTTTGGGATTGTTGACCTAATCTGAAACGGGTTTGTTTGTTTTGATGTTGTGCCAGCTGGGGAGGAATCTCAGGTGCTTGTTGGAATCAAATATGATGGTATTTTTCAAACTTTTGTACTTTCCTCTTTTTCTACGCCTTTGGGTTGTTGGAGTTTGATTTACCTAGATTTGCTAAGTTGAAGCTAATTTTGATGTTTTGGGTGGAAGGGATTGAATGTTTTTCTGGGGTTTTAGCTAGTATTGTTAATTTAATCTGTGTAAAAGGAATTAATTCTTTGAGGTTTATTTGTTTACTCATGATTGATTGTTATTTGTTTTGGGGTGTATGTCAGCTACATATTTTATTATATCTCAATTTGTCGCTGTGTTTTCATGGCGTGTCTTGAAATATTTTGATGAATAATGTGGAAGACTGAACAAATAGTAGAACCATCCTCCTCCCGATGCGTTAATTTGTTCTTTTTCTTGTTATTACTCGACCCTCTGTTTTATTCAACCCTAAAGAGGCTGCTGACCTTGATATTGATACCATCCTTAGCCTTGCTCTTTCTGGTAATTGTTTATGTTCTTCATATTGGTTTGCACCTTTAATTGATTTTTGAGTTATAAAAGGCATTTTTTTGTTCTGGGTTTTCTTCAAATTTGTGTTTTTTGCCTTTAAAAGTTGGGTATTTGAATTGGCTACTCATTGTTTATTGTTGTGTGTATTGGGTGTTCGTAGGAGTAGAAATTGTTATGTGTAATGGTTGAATCTTAGAGAATCTTCGGAGTGGGACTTATATAGGATTATATTTGAAGCAGGAATTGAGGAATTTAGCATTTTATTCATAAAAATGGAGCTGATAATAATGAGCTAAATTCAGTTTATTACGGTGTACTGCTTGTGTTTGAGTATTGAAATTTTAAAAGATTGAAAATGAATTATAATTGTGTGATTATTCTCTTATGGATTAGTGAATTGTATGAATTTTCTTTTTGGGGGACGACGTCGATTATTCGGTGATTCCTGGTTAAACAAAATTTTCTTTTTTAAATTTAAGGTACTTGAAGTATTTTTGACAAAGAAATACTTTAAGAAGCACAATGTTAGGGATTGGCTTCGTGTCATTGCTTCTAACAAGGACCGTAATGTGTACGAGTAAAGGTACTTCAATATTGATGATGAATGAGGCTGAAGAAGAAGATTAGATTTAGAGGATCATCATTTAACTCTTATACAATTGAGATTTTCTTTAGTGGTTCTTTTAAGTTTTAGTTATTAGGTGATTGTATATTTGTCTTCAAAAAAAAAAAGTTGATTGTATATTAATTATATACTATATTTGTATAAAATATAAATATCTCTCATTAAAAGATAAAACAGTGCAAAGCAATCCAACATTTGCTGGATTTTTTTTTTAATTAGATCATACACTATTTGTAACGGGCAGATTTTAAATAGGCCCGTTACAAATAAGTAGGTATTCGTAACGGGAAAAACATGTTCCGTTACAAATAACTGTTAATCGTAACGGACATTTGGGTGCCCGTTACAAATAACCCCGTTATTCGTAACGGATATTTGGGTGCCTGTTACAAATAACCCCGTTATTCATAACAGGCATTTCAAATGTCCGTTACAAAAAACCCCATTATTCGTAACGGGCACTTGTTTGCCCGTTACGAATAACTACTTATTTGTAACAGGCAAGTGCCCGTTACAAATAACTCTTGCTATCCGTAACGGCCGCATACGTAATGGTCGTTGCCCGTTACGGATGGGCTGTTTTTGCCCGTTACACATAAGCTTTTTTCCACTAGTGATTCTTGGCTGAATTTGGGCGATTTTCAAACCGTTAAACCCCAAATTTTGAATTTGGGGGTTTTTTATTTGACTTGTTTTCATGAATTTGTTTGTTGGTCATTGTGACATGTTTAAGCAATATATTGCAACAAATTTCATGTGAAGTGATAAAGTATTGATCCTGTATGAGCATATCAAGCATATATGTGTTTTTTTTGTTCTAATTTTGACTTTGTGCTTGAACTTTATTTCTCTTTTGTTTTTCTCACATAGACAATACTTTTTAATTTTAATGTAAATTGAAGTGTTTAGAACAACAATTATGCATTAAAATTAAAAATGAAAATTTTAAACTTTAATAATAGCATGAATTTGTTCTTGCGACTCATGTTTATTTTTTCAAGCGTAAGTTTCAAAATTGGTTTTATCAATGATAAAAAAAACCAACGGTTATTATTATTCACTTATAAAACTGTGATCTCAAGATTTGCACAAAACTAGTTAGTTTAGGGAACTCTTGAAGACATCATCGAACTAGAGTAGTTTGACTATACTTCGGGCTTTTGAGCCCCCATTTTATGTTATCGAATATTGAAGCCCCCAATGTTTTGCGTCTTCGAGCTTTGTCCGTTTCCGACGTAGGTGAAATCTTCTCTAAAAATCTAGTCCATCTATATGATTCATGGTTTCATTTATCAAGTCCCTTTCAATTATTGTTCCCACAGTATAGACCTTTTGAAATGTGTCTAAACCAAGGTATTGTAAATGGCACTTGTATGGTGAAGACATATTGTTTATGAACTTTGGGACGAGTTCATGATCCGGAGGTCTTTGTGGAATAAGAGCCACCTTTGATCGCCACTTGGAAAAGAAGTCAATGAAGCCCTTTTCTTCCCCTTGATTAAGCAATTCGAGATCGCGCAAGGTAGTTGTGAGCTCGATGTAATCTCCATATTGGGTTAAAAACGCTTTTACAATGTCACTCCAAGTGGAAGTTTGTTTTGCATCGAGGTTATAAAACATGATCTAGCAGTTGGGTCCAATGAAAGAGTAAAAGTACATGCATATAGGCTTGGCTCAACCCCTTTCAATGCCATAATTCCAATAAAGATCATTAAGTGAGTTTTATGATTGTCTTTAACCTTAAAGGTTGGCAAATCCATAGTCAAGAATTTTTCAGGGAGAGTCTTGCCACTAGGTTGTGGTGCAAGCTCATAATTGAAGTATTTATTCCCTGAGTTAGCTCGAAGGACAAGTTTCTCCAAGGCCTCTACATTTCAGCTCTTGCTTTTTCTTGCAGAATGTTTTCTTTTTCTTTTTCTGCTTTTATTTTAGCCTTTTCTGTTTTTTTATGAGCCTTCTTTTGGGCTTCTTCTTCTCGTAGGGCCTTTAGGTTTTGGAGCTCCTATATAAGTTTCTCTAATGTCGCTTTGTCACCCATGATTGGATGAGTATGCGAATGTGGAATATGACCTAGTAATGTGTGTCACGAGAAATTGAGCGTGTTCACTTAAACCTTTTCTGCCAAGCATTCAAACAATGAACCAAAGTCAAAATGATTGTTTCACGAGAAAATGATTGTTTTTTTTTTTAATTTTTTTTTTAATTTTTTTTTATCCTTGTAATACGAATTCACTTTAAGCAAGTTTGTTGATGAAGAATATCAAAATATTCACGAACAACCATTAATGGAATGTCATGATTTGTGTTGACTTCAACAAGGTAATCATCTAAGGATTTTACTTTAAATGAATTGTTTTCGAAAAAGGTAGAAGAGAAAGAAAAGAAAGTTGGACTGAAAATGCGCATCAAATTTTTAGTAATATTAATCCACCCGAACTACTCCTTAAAATGATCAATATACTATATAGTATTTGTTGATCATTTAGATTAAAATAGAGATCAATATCGTTTTTTTTATTTATGATTCTCATATTTCTTATCTTTAAAGGACAATATATTACTATTTGTTTAAAAAGAATGATGGCCTCCGAATGTAAAATCCAAGAAATAATGAAATCATTTTCTCGGTTTTATCATTCATTATCTTCTCTTTTTTTTTTTTTAAAGAATAATATATATTATTTTTTTATATTATACTCTCTTTTTTTTTTTTTTTTTTTTAAGAATGACATTTCCTTTTTTTTTTTGTTCAATTTTTCTCTCTTTTTTTTGTGTGAGGCAATCATCCCAAGTAAAGTTCTCGGGATTTTCTTTTTAAACCATATAAGAGGTAAATAAATTATACTCTTGAATCAAGGTTGACCATTTACAACTAAAAAAATGATGAACACGAAAATAGGCACGTTTAAAATAAACATATTGATCACGTCTTATTAAGAGATGCGAACTTCTAATGACGAACCTCATAAGAAGTAATGTCATTAGCTCGATTATCAAGTATGTAAACGAATCATCGTAATCAAAAATAGTATCGCGCGCAATTTACCGTCAAGCTCAATTATCGTTTTCTCCGTATGATATTGCTCGTAACGAGTCCAAGTCAACGTTGAACAGTGGGCGCGCGCAAGACACAGTGTTGCCCGGAGGTGCCGCGCGCAACTTCTAAACTTGCGCTAGGGGGGCGCGCGCAACTTTGACAGTTGCGCGTGCCACCTGGTAGGTTCGACAATATTTTTTTTTTTTTTTGTCGAACCATAATTTTTGCGATTTTTTTTTCATTATATCTCTAGGTAAAAAGTTGGAATTAGTTAGATTAGACACGAAGCACATATTCATGTAGTCACATAAGCACATAAAAGGAACCCTCAAAGCATAAAATGTCATTCTAAGGTCAAGGTTTTGGTATCCAAAGGTACAATATCTTAAGGGACAATGCACGAATCAATCACTCAACGTGTTGACCCAAAACATAGCCCTCCCAACATTTTCTTGGCGATATGAGTGGGATAATTGTTATTGATTTTGGGATAGAAGCCTAGTGTTGGCAACCCCTAGTCAATGAGCCAATCCCCAATGGTTAAACTGTGCTATGATTATGCATGATGCAATGTTGCTTGTTTGATATTTACTTTTGTGAAAAAGGAAGATATTATGCGTTCGAGTCTCTCTCTCTAACCAGAGATTATCCAAGTTAGTTCTCGTTACAATCCATAGGCAACCTAGTGTTGGAAGCCTTAAACCATAACTACGAACTAATCCTGTAACCTTTAATCCCCCAGCAGAGTCGCCACTGTAAGGAGGGTGATCCCATCGTAGGGGGTCCTTCCTTAGATGCCCATGGCCATTTAAAAGCCTAGTAATTTATTCTTGTTAGGGTGTAGTAGGATTTGAATTCCTGACTGTTTGGGAGACCTTGAATTAGAAATGATACTCTCATCACGCTTTTTTGTAAGAAACAAGTAGGAGCCGCCAATGAGTTTTAGGAAAACTCATAAACCTCGTTCATGCCTTTCTTCCATGTGGAATTCATGGAATATTTAGCACGAATCAAAAGTTTACCCATGCCCAAATTGGTCTACAGAAACCAGAAATGAGTTCGGGAGCGAGGGTACTAAAATAACGTTCCTTTTAGGGAGGAATTGCTATTCTAGCCCTAGTACGGCCTCTACTAGCTCTTCCTTTTTCACAATTTCATTACCAAACAATATATGCAACGTGATACCTAAAGACTAAGTTAGTTGATTTTATTTACAAGCATTAATCACGTAGGAATTACATTGCAAAAGTCGTTATTCTTATTTAATCAATATTCGTGAATGGACAATAAATAAATAATATTCGCCTTGTCTTAAGTGGTAAAACAATAATTTATTTTTCAAATTCTTGTTTTGATTAACGAATGAATAATATGTGAATTAATTAATTAAAAGTTTGTTTAAAGTGATTAAACAACACTATTTATTCAATTAAAGTTATTTAAACAATAAAGGAAAAGTGATTTATCTAAGTGCTCAGGAAACTAACCGTCCTTCTTTTATGTTAAATCTCCGTTTAATGTGTGTATGGACTTTATTTCTTATTTTTACCTTCAAGAGCTTCAATGGATTCAATAAGGATTGGAAAGTATGTGGGAAGAGAGAAGAAAAAGTAGTATGATAGTAAGAGAAGTTGAGAATACTAGGGTTTTAATTCTGAATTTTTCGATCCCCGCAATGCTGAACGAAGACCCCTATTTATAGGCGTAGGGATCAAGGTTTAGGGTTTTAGAGCCGCGCAGTCAGGTGTCGCGCACAACTCTCAGAGTCGCGCTGGGTGCCGCACGTATCTCAATGAGTCGCGCGTGCACGGATTGAGTTGCTTTGGTCTACGGTTTGCCTTATATGAAAACACGTTTTTAAAACATCCATAACTTTTTATTGCGGAGTCAGATTAAGGCGTGTGAGATATCATTGGAAAACTCTTAATGTCTACTTTCTAATACCATTCAAATTAGGTTAACATATGTTATGGATCAAAGGTTATGGCCATTGGAGTGCAAGGGTGTCGGTTTTAGGGCCCGGTTTAGTTTTTTTTTTATCATAACTAGTAATTGGCCGAATTAGTAATTGGACAAGGATTTAAGATAACTTGGTCTCAAATATGGGTTTTAACTTACTTCATAATTCTTTTCGTAGTCCATACACACTTCAATTTTTTTCTAACATGAAGAACGGATTTTTGTAACATCATCGCACTTCCTTTCGGGACAAGAGGCCAAAAGTAGGTGTCTACACATTCTCTTTTTTTTTTTTAAGTATCTCAAGTTCCCTATGATCAGTTTCAACTTGAATATTGCACTTTTACCTATCAATAAAAGCATTTATAATGGCATCCAAAGTAGAGGTTTTCTATTTGTCAAGGAAAAAGAACCATTGTTGGCAAACAGTTTCAAGTGATAAAGGAAACAGTGTATAGAAAATTTTCTTATCTATCCCCTTAATATTCATTATTGTCTCGAATGCTCTTAAGTGGAAGTAAGGATTATCTGTTGCCTTGAATTTAGGGATGTCACTGGCATTGAACTTCTGTTGGCATTGATCTTCTACGAAAGAAGTTCCTTGTCCACTAAGACCCCTTGTGAGCTAATGCCCTGAAATCTATAGTCACTGGATTTTTTTCTCAAGCTTTCTTGCATGAGCTCCATTTGTTGGTTCCTTGCAGGGTCATTGACTTCAAGAGCTGTACTCTTCATTAATTCAGTTAGGTTGGCCACATCGTTCTTGAGTTCATTAAATTCATCTTGAGATGCCATTATTTTCTTAGCCTTTCTTTTCCGACTAATTGGTTTGTCAAAAATGTAGCACTTGAACAAAGGTGTTTTCCTTAATTAATCGCCCTTCCCTCCTTCACCATGTGTTGTGGAAAGGGAAATTAGGGGTAAGTTTTTCATTTTTCGATTCAAGCTCTATTCAACATGCGATGGATGGGACGAGATCATGAAAGAAAGGGGAGTTGATAGGTATGGACAAAGTATATATAAAATAGAAAAATGATGTATATGGGAATATATAGAAGAATTTAGGAATAAAGTGGACCCCGACTCAAATGACGGAAAAGATGACTCATGCATGAACTTAAGACATGGTCATGGTAACATATTATGTGTGTGCTTTAGTGGTGAATGTGAGTGACATACTCTGACTCTTGTGTGAGACCATGGGACTATGTACCTACACTCAATTAAGCAATGAACATGATTACTGCCATTAATAAATCGATTAAACTGTATTAGCAAATTGATTAGACCGATTCGTCGTGAAGACTCAAGCAAAAATATAGGCTGTTGTCAGGCGACAATACCGTCGCCAGACGCCAAGGGCCAACACCAGAAGACAAGATCGTCTCCTAGCGCCGGTCACTAGCATGTAGCGTCACAGTCCAAATATTTGCGCCGTTATGGAACATCGACCTAGGATTGTTTCCAGTATTTTGCTTTAAAGGGATTAGCCTAAATGTTGTATTAAGTCAAGTTTGATCAATTTATTAGAATTTAATTAATTAATTAATTAATTCATTCATTCATTAAATTAGCAAAGTCCTTTAGTCATTAATTAATTTATTTAACTCATTCACAAGTAAAACAAACGGTTAGGAAAAACACATAAAATATGCACAACAAATAATGCACAAGTAGTCATATAGTCACGATATGATGTAATGATTTTGCAACCTAACCATGTCTCTAGTTCTTTAAAGTTCAGGATATGGGTCTGTAAAAATGGGTCCATGGTTATGAGTCCGGATGCACTGCGCGGAATCCTTACCTTTGGAAGGGTTGGCACATATGGATGGGACCCTGCGAGTTAAACTTGCTTCCATGGTTTGGTGAATTAAACAATCTCGGATGTACCCTTCGTTGCCAGGAGCGTTCGATTGGGTATATGGAGCATGAATTCTCAGAGGGTTATGGCCATATGTAGAACACATATGGGTTTAAGAAAAAAGGGAAAACTCAATCAAGATGTAAAATCGAGCAAACAGTACTAGAAAACTAGTCGAAACAAGAAGGTAGATTTCTGGCTCGGTAGTAAAAGAATTTGGCGCGAGAAAAAAGCGTCGCCGCCAGATGCTGGCACTGTCGCCAGACGGCAGCACCCTCGTTAGGCGCATATGTTGTTTTCTCAGCGCTAATTCCTACATGCCTCGGCAGCTTTTCGTCCTTGAATTTTCTAGTTTTTTGTATCATTATTTCGAATTTAGTTGTGAAAGATATTCCCCTAGATTCCTACGTGTAAAAATCCTATGTTTTTGACTCATTAAAGATGGTCTTTCCAATGAGAACCTTTTTATGCTTATGCCAATAATGTCAATCAAAATTACGCACATGAAATACTTAGAACTTTTCGAGTCTCATCCACTCATTCTAAATTATTGCCAAAATAAATTTTAGGAATTAAAATAAAAATCCTCCCTAGTGGAGTCGCCAAAAAATTGTAGGGAATATTTTAAGTCATCCCACACTTGAGCCCCACTGTGATCATACACTTAAGCATGGTGGCGTCTTAAGGGAAAGAAGCTAGAGTAAAAGAGTCGCCAACATGTTTTAGGAACTTGTAAACCGTTCAAATGGTGACACCCCTTAACGATCCAGGAGATCATTAACTCCAATAGGTCTGGAACCATGACTGGAAATTCGGGGATGAAAGTACAAATCCAACCTAAAAGAGATTGAACCTACTTTAATAATAGGCCTCTACTTTATGCTTCTCATATTCATGTGCGCTTTCTGACTAACATACAATTAATAGGTTTACCCTAAACCTGTTAAATATATGTTGGTTGAATATTAATGCACAAACAAAATTATTATTAACGATCACTTAAATTATAATCATATTAGCCTATACAAGATTATTAATTATCGTATTTAACGTGATTACAAGTACAAATTCCCTTTAAACAGGCATAAAAGGTGTGATCAAGCAATAACAATAATATATATCAAGCAACATAATAATCAACATAATAATAATAATTATCACAATCATGTTAAAGCATAGTATTAATAGCAAGATCCTAGGCATGATACTAGCAAGATTAATAACAAACCCTAGCATATAACTAAACAATAAAAATCAAAGATTTATCCCTAACCTGATACTAACATGATATTAGAAAAATAAATAGGAAACATAATTAACATACATATTTGATATTAGAAATTTTACGTATCCCTAAACATGATACTAGGAAGCAATCAAACATCGTAACATGATACTAGGAATCAACAAAATAATCTAAGCATGATTTCTATATCAAAAGAATAATAAAACAATGAAAGTACTTACTTCGATGCCTCGTACCTCTTTCTAATAACAAAATACACACGTTAGTAACTTCAAGGAAAATAATAAACAAACTATTAAATTAAATAATTAAAATAGAGATTTGGGACCAAACCCTCAGAAATATAAAACCTTTCACGTCTAGGGCGAAGGCAAGTTCGAACTTGGCAGGGTTTTTATAGAACTAATGAGTGAGGAATGTTGTTAGAGGGAAGGTTTAGAAAAAGAAGAGAGAGAGAAGGAAAGCTTCTAGCTTTTAGAGAGAGAGAAATTGTAGATTGATGATGTCGATTGTGGATATTCATTGTGAAAAGGGGAGATACGACCCCTATTTATAGGAAAAATAGCACGGGATCAGGAAAATCATATTCGGAATAATATACCTCCTGTCGCAAACGACAGGTGTCGGCGCCAGACGACGAAGGCCAACGCAAGGCGACGAAAGTCAGCGCAAGGCAACGACTTTGTCGTCTCGCGATGGTTCAAAAGTATAACGCCCTTTTACACGCGTTATTACCTTAAAAACTAGTTACAGGTAATTCTGCGTCCAAATAGATTTAAAAATCAGATTTAATATATTTTATTCTAAACATCTTTTAACAATTTAATTATCAATCCTAATCTCATTAGAATTAAAAAGAACATTCTAGATATTCCTAGAAGACTAAAATAAATCCTAATCACTTTAGGAATAATTAATTAATAGGCCCTCCTCTAGATCATTGGGCCACATTAAAAACAATAGGGCCTAATTTAATTTAATCCATAACTTCCTCATAATTCATCGGAATTGGGCTTATAATATATCATTGGAAAGATCTTTTCAAGCTTAATCCAACTACCCTATTATTGGACCCTTATAGTGGATCAAACGAAATTAGATTGGCTATTTTTCATAAAATAGAGTAAGAAAAGAAATATTATTGAAAACAGAAAGAGAAATATTTTAAAAAAAACATCCTCATCATTAGAATTTTCACACTTTCACTTTGTTCGATAATCAAATGATGTGAAAGGTATTCATCACTGGGTTTGGTTTTAGGGAGATACATTTGGGTGTCTACACTATGGAAACCGTAAGTAAGAACATAGTTGTGACTTCGTCAATTTATGATCATTATTGAAAAGTTGGAAGGTCAAAGTCCTTGAGGAGTAACCACTTGTTTCTTGGACCACTTCATGGGATAATAGAAATTCAAAGGTCACCCTAGCATAGGTAGGGGCTCTCAAATCCAAGAACTCTAAGAGACCGAGGTTCTTGGCGAGGTAGCAAACGTCATAATCAATTTCGAGTAGCTTGGTTGTTTTTTTATTCTAGAATCTTGTTGACTTGAGCTTCCTCTTGGATAGTTGCTTGAACCGATCCCAATGTAATTTCTTAGAGAATTCAATGCCGTATGTTTCTACCACCTCGGGAAAAAGCAAAGCAATTCATTTATAATTATGATTATTCAAGAATATGCATAATAAATTTCTCAAGAATCAAGCACAAATGTAATTTACTAAAAAATGATGCAAAAAATGGTCACATATGAACAAAGCCATAGAAACATAAGTTTGAAGCAACTAGGAATCAGTTAAAGGCAAAATTGAACACAAGAGACCCAATCATGAATCAATTTGAGTAAATTAATCCCAAAACATTGAATCATCAAAGAAATAAAGCTATCATAAAGAATACCCATGAGAGAGAAAATGGCCAACAATGGTGATTCAAGTATTCAAGCAAGGTAAACAAATTCAACATGAAAATGCTTCAATTCAACATTCGATAACATCATTCAACACAAATTACAAGTCAAAAGAACTAACAATGGAGTTCTACCATAAAAGCAAAAACAAGGGTTTCAAGCTTTATAAATGAGGAAGAAGATGAATAGAAAGTGAGAATTTATACCTCAATGAAGCTTTGAATTACTTGCAAATTGCTCAATTTGAAGAATAAAGAACAATTAGAACACCCAAATACAAGGTCCAAGCACCAACATAAACCCTCAAAAATTCGAATATGAGCCCAAATTTTCAAATTTAAATCAAAATATTTTTGATTTTTTTGTTGTTTTTGAAAGATTTGATTATGGTTTAATGTAATTTTGTGAAGAATTGAAAATAAAAGGATGAAATTGCTTGAATTTTCCAAGGATTTGAAAGGGTTTGAAGAGAGACAAGAGAGTAGAGGAATGAGGGGGAAGTCGGGGAGAGACAAAAGGAGTGAATAAGGGGGTTTTGAGAAAGAAGGGGCACGCGAAAAAAAAAGGCGGATAGTTACTGTGGCTGGTACGTAGGGGGGCTTTTCTCGGGCTTGCAACGCACCAAAAAGCACCCAAAACTCTAACCCTCGTGGGGGGGGGGGTTCAAAAATCATCAAAATTCATCATAAAGGGGGCAAAATTTCTGACCCCTTTGGTGCGTGCGCGCAATTGGTGATGCGTGCGCACCAAATAAAGGCTAGGGGGAGAAATTTTTGGCCTTGAACATGCTCTCTTGCCTGCGCTCTCATCGGCGCTAACGAGTGTCATGACCGAGTGCTTTAAAAATTACACAAAAATAGTTCAAAAATCACTCGAAAATGAGTAGAAAATCAATGAAAATGCAAACACGAGAGCATATAATCCCCAACAAACTCCTTCACCTAAGTTTAACCAAACCTCATGAAACCTTGAATTAACACCGAAATTGTTGGAAATTTTCCTCAATCCAATCTCATGGTATCTAAAATCAAGAAGACAAAGATGAGTAAGAAAAGTTCTCAAAAATAAAAAAATATAGAGAATTGAAAAATCAAAAGAAAAATGTTAGAAAACCGGGTTGCCTCCTAGGTAGCGCTTGTTTAACATCATAGCTTGACGTATTCCACCTATTAAGGTGGTTGTCAAAGAAGCAATATGTGAATAAGGGCAACAAAAGCACCATCGAAATAATTCTTGAGTCGATGGCTATTGACCTTAAATGGAGACAAAGAATCCATTATTAAAACCTCTACAACACCATTATGAAAGACAATCTTAACCAAATAAGGACCGCTCCATCTTGACATGAGCTTTCCGGGAAACAAATTCATTTTTGAATTGTAGAGAAGAACTTTTTGACCACACAAAACTCTTTCTTCTCAATAAGCTTGTCATGAGTTTCCTTGGAACGAGCTTTGTAAATACTAGCACAATCGTAATCATCAAGTTGAAGCTCCTCTAGCTCATGAAGATCTAACAACCTTTTCTCCCCTGCACTTGCCAAATCAAAGTTTATATTCTTAATTGTCCACAAAGCACGGTGTTCAAGCTAAACCAAGAGATGGCATGATTTTCCATAGACTAGGAGCTATGGAGTGGTACCTATGGGTGTCTTGAAAGCTATTCTATAGGCCCAAAAAGCATCATCCAACTTTTTCGACCAATCCTTACGATTTCTTGCAACCGTCTTTTAAAGGATTAACATCATTTGACGATTGAAAACCTCCACTTGGCCGCTTTATTGGGGATGATATGGGAGGCCAAATCGTTGATGAACTCCATGCTTTCGAAACATCTTTTGAAAGCCATTTTGAATAAAATGAGAACCATTATCGCTTATCACCGCCTTTGGTACACCAAACCTTGGAAAAATTACCTTCTTGAACAACTTCTTTACCACCTTGTGGTCATTAGCTAAAGAGGCAATAATATAAACCCATTTAGACATGTAATCAACTGCCACAAGGATATATTGATTTCTAAAGGACGAGGTAAACGACCCCATAAAATCGATACCCCTGTAGGGAATACTTCAGCCCATCCCACACTTCAGCTCCACTGTGATCATACACTTAAGCATGGTGACGTCCAAATGGAAGGAAGCTAAAGCAAAAGAGTCGCCAACAATTTTTAGGAACTTGTAAACCATTCACAGGGTGAAGGTTAAACCCCTTAGTGATCCAGGAGATCGTTAACTCCAATAGGTTTGGAACCATGACTGGAATAACGGGGATGAAGGTAAAAATCCAACCTAAAAGAGATTGAACCTGCCCTAATAATAAGCCTCTACTTTATTCTTCTCGTATTAATGTGCGTTTTCTGACTAACATACAATCAATAAATTAACCCTAAACATGTTTAATCTATGTCGGTTGAATTTAATGCACAAACTAATTTATTATTGGCTATCACTTGAATTATAATCATATTAGCCTAAACAAGGTTTTTAATTATCTTATTAAGTGTGATTACAAGTACAAATTCCCTTTAAACATGCATAAAAAGTGTGATCAAGCAATAACAATAATAAGCATCAAGCAACATAATTATAATCATAATTAAAATAATCATCTTAAAGCATAATAATAATAGCAAGATCCTAGGCATGATACTAACAAGATTAATAACAAACCCTAGCATGTCACTAATAAACATTAAAGATCAAAGCTTTAGCCCTAACATGATACTAACATGATATAAAGAGAGAATAGGAAGAATCATAGAAACATACGTGATATTAGAAATTTTAATTTTTCCCTAAACATGATACTAGGAAGCAATAAAACATCCAAACATGATATTAGGAATCAATAAAATAATCTAAGCATGATTTTAATATCAAAAGATCAATGAAACAATTAAATTACTTACTTCAATTTCTCGTACCTCCTCCTAATATCAAAATAAATGCGTTAGTATCTTCAAGGAAAATATAAACAAAACAATTAAATTAAATAATTGAAATAATGATTTGGGACCAAACCCTCAGAAATTATCAAACCTTTCACGTCTAGGGCGAAGGCAACTTCGAACTTGGCTAGGTGTGTCTAAAGCTAATATATGAGGAGTTTTGAGAGAGGGAGGGTTTAGAAAAATAATAGAGAGAGAAAAAGCATCTAGCTTTTAGAGAGAGTAAGAGAGCGAGATTGTTGTAGATGTAGATTATTAAAAACGGGGAGATATGACCCTTATTTACAGAGAAAATAGCACAGAAATGAGTTCGAGTCCTATTTGGAATAAAATACCTCGACAGTAGCAACGCCAGACGATATGCTCATCGCCAGGTGACATACATGTCGTTTGTCGCTGGGACAACTTTTTTAGGGATTTTGTTTTTATCATATCTCTTGATCCCAAAGTCAAAATAAGTCATGTAATATGTCGTTGGAAAAATCTTGAAGTGTACTTTCTTACCCAATTAGAATCAGATTAAAATAGCTTTTATATAAAAATATATGGCCGAAATAGTGGAAGGGTGTTATTTTAGGATAGAGTTTCGTATTCCATTCATATCTTTTTTGTTATCGCTCGAAATTAATATTATATTATATTATTGGAAAGATAATTTCAAGATCTATCCAATTATAACATATTTGGATAAATATTAGGAGGCACAAAAACAATATGTAACTGTCTTTGCACATCTTTAAATTCGAATCGAATTAGGATTTTAAAAAAGGAAAGTTTTATTCAATTTCAAACTCTTTGATTTTATCTTTTCAAAAAGGATAATTAAGATATTTTAGAAACTTATGGACCCTCCACATGATCATTGGGTCGTAGGTAAAACCCGGTTTGGGCCCATTTTAGTATTTTGGCCATAACTTCCTCATTATTTATCAGAATTGGGCTTATAATATATCGTTGGAAAGGTCTTTTCAATCTCCGTCCAACTACACTGTTATTGGACCTATATCATAGACAAAACAAAACTGGAATGCACATTTTTCATAAATAGGGTAAGAAAATAAATACTTCAAAAAACAGAAAGAAGAGATATTTTAATAAAAACATCCTCGTCACTAGAATTTTCACATTTTTGCTTTGTTCGATAATCAAATCACATGAAAGGTATTCATCAATGGGTTTGGTTTTGGGGAGACACATATGGGTCTCTACAAAAGCCCCCACTTTGACTGAGTTTGGAGAAATGCAAGTTTCTAAAACAAAAGTCAAAGTAATGATATGGACGGAGAATGATTCAGAACATTCTGCAATCCTGCTAACTAGCATTAGTTATTCAAACAGATAAGATAGTTAAGAAACGTGTATCTTGCACCGTCGAGTACACGTCTCTGAGGGTAATCGATTTGTTGCTGCATTTGTTATTGTGACAACCTTCCACAAGCTAGGGAACGTCATCCTGTTGTTTTAATTTTGTGGTCGTGCTTTGCCGCTGTTGATGTTCACTCGTCTCTGAACAAAAGAGCTTCTTTTTTAGGATTGTTCACTTGTCTCTGAACAATGGAGCTTTTGTAAGAAATGACCACTCGTCTCTAAACAAAAGAACTTTGAATGATATGCCCACACGTCTCTAAGAATAAGATTTTTTTGATATGTCCACGCGTCTCTGAACAAAAGAGATTTTTGATATGTCCACGCGTCTCTGAAAAAAAGAGCTTGAAAGATATAGCCACACGTCTCTAAACAAAGAGCTTTTAATGATATACCCACGCGTCTCTGAGCAAAAGAGCTTGAAAGAAATGTCCACGCGTCTCTAAACAAAGAGGTTTGAATGATATGCCCACGCGTCTTTGAGTTAAAGAGATTTTTGATATGTCCACGCGTCTCAAAACAAAAGAGATTGAAAGGATTGTCCACGCGTCTTTGAACAATAGAGCTTTCATACTTGAATGTTTGTTGCTATCGTGCGGTTGGCTGTGAACAAGAGCTTTGCTGAATGGTTGTATCCTATAAAAATCAAAAGATTGCCAAAAGACTTTGCTAGTGTTTTTCTTAGGATTAACCTAAGACTTGATGTTTTCTTAGGGTTGACCAAAGGTGATTGACTTACTTGATGTTGACCTAAGATGAATTGGCACATGTGACTCATGACTCGTGTGTGCATTGTATCATGATGTGCTTGACTCAAAATGCAAAAAAGCAAAAATTTCTGTCATTTTTGTGGAGGGTACCGACTTTCTCCCAAAAGATAAGGACGCAAAAAAGAATCGAAGTGTTTGATGGTGCATGTTGAATGAGCTTAATCCGTTAACATTATCTGTCATAGTACAAGGATTGCAACATCTTAGACTATCCTAGTCGTCTCGATAATGAAAGTATTTAGGTAACTTAGGCGTGGAGGCTAAGTACTTCATACTTTATGATGCCATGATGATTATGATTGATGAGTGATGTTGATATGACAAGGCATGCTTCAGCGTTGTGTTAAGATTTCATGACAAAGGGTTCCTAGGGAAGTATATTTGGTCATGTATCCGTGATGTGTGTGATAGTGATACTAAAGTTAGGCCGCAAGGGCTAAGTGTGTTAAAAAATATATTGAAAAGAGTCCAATGGTGGTGACACTTAGGTTGGGTAGGCTAATAATGTAGGGATCAAGCCCTGAAGTCTAGCTTTACATGAATAGGGATGAGCATTGGAGATTCCCTTGATATGATCAATTATGCATTTTTTTTACGGCTGCACCTCGATGTTAGGTTGCCTTCGTATCCGTTAGGAATCAGGCAGAAAGTAGCTCTAGCCGAACCTCGCATAATTGTGTATATACCTTAAAAAGGCCTTTTAAGGTTTGTAACGTGGTTAGGCTAAAGGTTATAAAAGGGATAAAGGCTAAAGCCCCTAGATAAACCCTCAAGGTGTGCAACCTTTCATTTGAATCCTTGAATTTTTTTGCTTGTGTTTTTCTCACTTTTAAAATCTCTTTTTTTACATTTTTATCTCTTCTTTGCTTTTGCATTTTTCATATTTGAATCTTTTCTATAGGTGTGGGCAATCCCGATCATGTGGTCTATCACTCACTTGGCATTCATGTTTCTTAGGCACGGTACCGAGCACTCGATAAGAGAGGCAATATGAGACGTGTTCATATCAAAGACATGTCAAAGACATTGGAACACTTTCCCTTTTGTACACTTTTATTGTTTTTGCTATTTTAATCTTTTTATTCACTCAAGATTTTGTTCTTTTAAAATTGCATAAGTTACACACTATCCCATCCCAAGGTTAGGTAGATGTGGGTTGAAGAAAGAAAGGTCTATGTTGGACGAGGCTTAAAGTGGTTTATCTAGAAAAGATTGTATATTGGAAGGGTAAAAGGTATAACATGGCTACAAGAGGTGCCTCTAATCATGTCTATACCTTGTGCTTAGTTCGAAATGGATTTTTTTATTTTTTTTATATATATAAATTTTTTTTGGGCAATGCAATGCAATGATCATATGCAAGAAAAAAAATTCTCATTTTATTAAAGGGAGAAAAGAAACATACAAAATAAAAATCTATGGAAAATAAAAGGTGCCTACTGCTAGACTTATTGGGGAAAGGAAAAATGAAAAATAAAAAGAAAAAGAGGTCACAAAATCTTGTTGTTGAAGCTCGCCTCGTGTCTTATGCTTTATCATCACTCGGACTTCTTGCCGTTTAGAGGTATGGGAAGCTTGTTATTTTAGTTTAGATATTGGATGACTTCTTTTAGCTTCTAACAGCCCTCAGTAGTATGTATCCTACCTTGATGGTATTTGCAGTGTGCATCTTAATTCAAATTAGGTAACCTCTTCTTAGGTGCGGGATCTTAAATAGATCCAATAGGAGTTATGAGACCTTTAGCATGAAGGCGATCGAATGATGTGTCATAACTTATGGCAATAAGTTTAAAGGTTCTCTTTTGCTCTCTTTTGTTCATGGCAAGGACCTCATCCAAGTTAAACGTGCTAACGTTGTTTAAGTGGGTAGTTTTGGAAGAAGAAGGATTGCCATTCTTCTTTCCTTTTCAGCCTATGTTATTATTGTTACTACTTGTCAGGGTAAAGTCGTATCACCTAATCAAAAGTAAATACCTAAGTCCTCTAACTAAAGTAGATAGGGAAGTAGGGTCGAACTCCACAGGAAAACAAGTCTTTTTATTCCTAATTAACTAATATAATCTAGATTATGAAGTAACCAATATTTATATTTGAATAATAAACTAAACTACGAAGATTGAGAATATGGGGAAAATAATATATAAAAGGATCTAGGGCACAGATTCACCAATAAATAATACTCCAGGGTAAAACATAATAATCAATCATTGACATTGCATAAATAACATGATTAGCAGGCTCTCGCAATTTATTAATCAACAAAGATCTAACAGGCTCTCGCAATTTACTGGATCTAAGTTCATGTTGAAAATAGCCTTTAATATCAAATTAATATCTGCTCGATTCATCAATTCAATATTGCTATACTTTTACAAGCCATAATTGTAAAGCGTTAAAACAATTCAATAGGAAATTATCATGCAATATCAAAAATCAATAATAGTCAATCATCAATGCATCAAATAACCAGATCGAAAAGGGCTTTCTCTACGTATTATAATCACATAATTAATCTACCGGTATTAAATCTCATCTCTCGAATCTCGACTTAACCATTTATAAATTAATCCGCCTATTGAAACTAGACCTAAACATCAATTCTCATCTCTCGAATCTCGAATCAATATTGTCAAACTCATGCATAAAAGATCAGGCCTAATCTAGTCATAGAGCATTAAATTAATCAATAGTAAATTAATCTAGCATGGATAATTAACAACAATAAATCACCCCTTCATATTACTTATGGTTCCCCATAAACCCTAGAATTAAACTACTCACACATAATAGAAACTAAACTAATCAAAGCAAATAAGAAAGACATGATTAAAGGAACAAAATAAAACCTAAGATTAAGAGAAGAGAAATAGTTACCAAACAAATTTGGAATAAGAATGGATTAAGAACAAAAGTTTAAGAGGGAGAGAATCTAAGAAAACAATTAAGAGAGTAAAGAAAGAGTAAAAAGAAAAAAAGAAGAGAGAGAGTGAGAGAGAGATCTAAAATCGTATTACGGAGGAGTATTTATACTCCGTACAAATCCTAAACTAATACAAACTAAAACGACGCTAATCGTCTCCTAATAAATACACGCGCCCGATCGGGTGCGCCTTTTTTCTCGTCAATACCAATCTCGCGCCCGGCCAAGCGCGTCACCGGGCGCCAGCCTAAGCTTCTCCGGCCCGGCCGGGCGCCAGCCTCTTTTGCCGGGCGGCTCTCTTGGGCCACTATTTGAACTACGATTTGGCTCCAATTCTTCTTGCCATTCTGGGTTTCCTCTTCCGATCTTGAATAATCGATCCAAATGCCGCGGTATCACCTATACCGAGCCCTTAATCAACGGTTCGATGGCTCTAACCGGCCTTGGGCTATAAAATCTGGTCGTGCTTCTCCAATGTTCGTGATTGCTCCAAAATATCTCGGGAAAATACTCCAAAAGTATAAATCCGTGCAAAAGTCAACCAAATCTACGAAAACACGATATAACACCAATTAGTAATAAAAGTGGCTCTAAAGAGCCAAAAACACTACTAATTATGACCAAGGGACGGGGGTGAAATACTATATAAAATAGACACATCAAACTCCCCCAAGCCAAACCTTTGTTTGTCCCTAAGCAAAGATCTCATCAATGAATCAATAAATATGCTTCACCCCAAAAAGTAAAAATCAAGCACAAACGATCCAGGGTAAATCAAATAAACATGCTTCAAAGTCAACCAATCAAATCCATCTAATTACGAATCTTCCCTAACAATTGTCAAATAGAGCAAACCACAAGAGCATATAGAATTCAAGACTGGTGCTCACACACTCGACTCTCCTTTTTGTGGCGAGTAAAAGATGTACTCGATCGCTCTCCATCCAACCCCTTTATGTGAACAATGCCCTCCCAACTCACACTCTCGTGTGTATAAAACAAGACTACTAGTCAACTCGAAATATGTCAAATCATAACTTGCATTGATAAACAACACTTTCACATTCATAAAATTCTATGCACAAAGGTCGGAAGGTCTTCAAAGCTTGTAATATAAGGATAGGGTAAAGGGTAAGAATCATTTGGGAACAAGTGAGAGCAAAGCTATGCTTAAGGGAGCAAATCCTAATAAAGCCCATGATCAAAATAAATAATGATCAACATCTCCTACATAACCAACTCTAACATCAACCAAATATACTCCAATCATAATAAACAATCCCAACACTTACAATTTCCCTCATAAAAAAATAATTATGAAGAAGTAGAGTGAATAAACAAACTTTAGTTCCAAACTTGAATTTTTCATTGAAGCTCAATTTTTCCTCAACCTCCAACTAGAACATTTGAACATTGAGCAATTTTTTTCTTTTCTTTTGAAGTTCACTTATTTTTTTACATTTTTTTTTTCTTGAACTTCTCTCTGTTTTTCCATAACATTATGCTTTATTTTTCCAAGAAAATAAAACTTTCAAACTCATACAAAAAAAAAACATGATAAAAAACCAAACAACTTCTCAAAAACCCACCCAAATTGTGCAAATAATAAGCACACTACAAACTCCCTCACCTCACTCATTAATAGATCCCCCAAGCCAAGCTTGGGACTAGTAACCAATGGGGAAAAATAGGCTTGTAATGTGGCTAATAAACAACAAAAAAGTCAAGGCAACAACATGGGTAGCAAGAAGGGAAAAAATGTATCTACAATCATCTGGAGGCTACCTAAAAGAACAAATGCCTTCGTCCTCCTCATTGTGCATAATAATGAATTATATAAAAATTACTAATAGTTGCAAACCAATACTAAAATTCATTGACATACCAGGAACTATGGAACTATCACACATTCCTAACCAAATCAACTAGTCAAGCACTATATTCACAAGTAGTTGGACAAAATTGACGCATGTTAAGGTTTCAGGGCAATCAAACTTCAAATCATCATCATTTAATTCACAATGCTTATCATCAAATACCAGGAATCAAAATAATTTTTCTCAACTAAAGGGCACATGGAAGCATAATTTACAATTCATTGGAACATATTTTTGGATTTTTTTATTTTTCAATTTTTTTGTATTTGTCATATATAAGAAAGAAATAGAACTAACCTAGATAGCAATAAATCTACCCTAAGAAAACACACCAAAAATAAAAGAAAAAAGAAAAAGAAATATACCAAATCAAAAATCTCCCCCAAGCAAGAATCAGACAATGTCCTCATTGGCTTGGGAACTAGCCCAGCATAGCTAATCTTGATCATCCCCATCCATAGAGCCAAAACCTGCACCTCTACTGCCACCTGCACCACCTGCACCAGAAGAACTACCACCAAAATAATTAGCATAAAAACTGCCCCCTGCCGGTCCCCCGAAAGGAATGTCCTTGCCGTACCCATGGAAGGAGGAATAGTCAGTATAAATACCATGGGCAGTGGGATCCCTATCGTATCCCTGGGGTGGAGGCTGAAACCAATCAGGGTGAATAGCGTCGTCGGGAATGTTGCCCCGACGAGCATAATCATCGTACATAGGGTAGAGGGCTCTACCCTGGTTCCTCTCTAAGTACCCTAACCTCTGGTCTATGGAGCCTACCACCCTCATAAGGTCAGTATGGGAATTCTCGATGGGTCCTAAGGCCTGACCTATACTCTGAAGGTCCCAAACTAGGTCAGAGTCAACATGAGGGATGGAGTGAGACATGAGAGGTGCAGAGAATGCCACCTTGGGTTGAGGCTGAGGTGGTGGAACTAGTGGTGGTAGTGCTTCCCCCCTAGCGTTGGCAACTAAAGTAGGCAAACCAGTCAAAGCATGATATATGTCATCCATTTTATAGTCCGCATGCCATTGGTGAGGTAACTCAGAATTTAATTCAAATAATTTACAAAATTCTACAATAGTTAAACTAATATATCTATTGTGCAACCTAAAAATTAAATTCGGCCCATTTCTACTACTAATAACTTGTAAAGAAGACAAGAATTCACAAGTAAGTTCTCGGAATGTAGGATAGTGCATATCAACAAATTTTCTCATGCCAATGTCATTTAAAAATCGTTTTACAAAATCATACAAACCAAATGATTCAAAAGTAGGGCGGTGTAACCACTGAGAAGGAATTACCTCATGCCCGATTAAGTGTTCTACCCGCTCCTTTTGCTATCGGCTCGCAATACGGATCGTCGGCCAATACGGAAGTTGCAAATCCGGGTTGTATTCCTCCCTCGAGCTGAAGCTCCTACCGAAAATAGACCTAGCCCTCTTTGAAGCCATGGTAGAAAATGGGTATGAAATTTTTTTGAATAAAATCTGAAAATTTTTATATGGAAATGTAGAGTATGAAGAGGGGATTACAAATATGTAAAAAGTTTTGAATTTGGGTGAGAGATAAAAAAGAAATCTTAGAGAGAAGGTAGAGAGAATTTGAGTTTTAGAGAGAGAAAGTAATGGAGAGAGAAGAAAGAATGAGAAAAAGGGACGAAGAAAGAAGAAGAAGAAGTGGAAGTCGGGGCCTCGCGCCCGGTCGGGCGGGGGCTCGCCCGGTCGGGCGATCTAATTTGTATATTACGCTGTGCTCTCGCGCCCGGTCGGGCGATCTAAATGCCCGATATTCTTCAATTCTCGCGCCCGGTCGGGCGCCCTTCGCTCGGTCGGGCGATCTATCGCTCCAAATTTCGCCCCTTCTCGCGCCCGATCGGGCGAGGCTTGCCCGATAGGGCGGACAATTTAGTCCGTATACGACGAGTTTCGCGCTCGATTGGGTGCCCATCGCCCGGTCGGGCGAAATTGCTTGATTTTGAAGCCTTGCTCTCGTGCCCGATCGGGCGAGCTTCGCCCAGTCGGGCCCGAGGCTAAATCGTCGAATTTGTATTTTCGTCTTTTCTCCAAAATTTGGCTAACTCTTTTCCTTCAAACCTGTACAAACACTCATAAAACTCATTAAATTCCCTCATCTCTCCTCTCTTAAGAAAAAGGAAAGAAAAAACTAGTTTTAAAGGCATTAAAAATAAGGAATGCCTCCCGCAAAGCGCTGGTTTATCTAGGTCCCGCACGACCTTCTTACCAAGTATAATAACTAGGACCCTTGGCCTAACACTTGATCGGGTGGTTTCTCACCCGGTCTAACGGTGTTTTGGCTGCGACGCGGCTTCTTGACATGCCCTGTGGGACGCCAAATCACCTTATCTGGTGGATCCTCCTTGACTTGGATTGAGAGATCTTCAATGCTACGCACTAAAGATCCTTCTCTGATCGAGGATTGCTTCAAATTGTCATTGCTTTTAACACTTGCAACTCGATCTGGCGGAACACTTACCGTAGGCTCTAATCGCACAACTTGCTTGATCGGTTCCACCTTTTCATCCTCGAAACCAAGACCAACAGTGTAAAGTGCTCTTTCTATTGCATCGATTTCCTTCTGCCATTTGTTTATCTCATATGAAAGGGATGCAACACAAGATACCGCCTCCAACGGATCTTTTTCAAGAGCTTGGGGCTTGTTAGAATAATTCTCAACCACATTGACACTGAAACATTTCTCCTCAGTCATAGAGCTTTTAGGGGCATTATTCAGGTTAGAAACAATTTTATCATCCCCTACTGATAGTGTTAACTTACCACTTCTCACATCTATGATTGCTCCTGCAGTGTTAAGGAATGGTCTACCCAAAATAATTGGGGTTTGCACATCCTCAGCCATATCAAGAACAACAAAATCAACAGGTATATAAAATTTACCTACTCTAACGGGTACATCCTCTAAAACAACTAAGGGGTATTTGAAAGAACGGTCGGCCATTTGTAGAGTTATATTGGTAGCTTTTAATTTACCCATATTTAACTTGGAACACACAGATAATGGCATGACGCTAACGCTAGCACCCAAATCACACAATGCATTATCAATCATTAGATTGCCTATATGACTAGGGATAGAAAAACTACCCGGATCTTTTAATTTAAGTGGAGACTTATTTTGAAGTACGGCACTACACTCTACAGTGAAAGCTACTGTCTCTACCTCACTAATAGACCTTTTCCTTGTCAATATTTTTTTCATAAATTTTTCTTACGAAGGAATTTGTGTGATTAGTTCAGTGAAGGAAACTGACACCTTCAGATCTTTCACCATCTCCAAGAACTTACCAAACTTCTTATCCAAGTTTGTCTTCAAGTGACGATTGGGGAATGGAAGTTTGATAATTGGCTTTGGAGCATTATTGCTCTTATCTGGAGTAGCCACCTTCTCTGGAGTCGTACCCTGCAATGTAGAATTAGATATGTTAGTATTATCCTTTAGCCCTGCAGGGCTATTAACTACATTGTTTGGTTTAACGGAATCAAGATTAGCATTATTTAATAAATCAGGTTCATCATCTCTGGGCATAGGGGCCCTTCATAGTTTGAACCACTCCTTAGAGTAATTGCATATGCTTGATCCGTAGGCCTGGTCGGCTACGGCGGCAGAGCTCCCTGTTGGCGGGCTTGTAAAGTGGCGAAAAGTTGCGCAATTTGATTATCTACAATTTTATTATGTGCTAGAATTTGATCAATTGTCGCATCTCTACTCTCCATGTGCTTTTGCATATTAACCAACATTGCTTTAATTTCCACCAAAGAAGGGTCAGAAGATGAGGAGGGTTGTTGTGGTTGGTTCTTCTGGCCAGCATTGGGATGATAATATTTCTGCTGCTGTTGCTGTGGCGCCTGTGGTTCTTGTGGTGGTGGATTTTGAACATTAGTACTCCGGTAGGAAAGGTACGGATGATTCCGATACCCAGGATTGTAGGTGTTGGAGTATGGGTTATTCTGCCTATAAGCTTGAAAGGCATTAACTTGCTCCACGGAACTCCTACAATCTTGTTCCCAATGACCTATAATACCACAATTTTCACAGAAAGCCTCATTAGAATTATTATCAATCGCGAAAACATTAGCTACATTAGCAGTGCTCAGATTATCTAATTTTTGGCATATAAAGGTAAGTTGAGCTTGCAAAAAGGATATAGAGTCCACACTATGTTTGCCCTTGTTGGCAAATCCTCTAGGATTCCCATATTGGGAATTGTGTATCGCCATATCTTCAATAACTTGACCTGCATCATCAACATTATGGTTCATAAATCTCCCACTACCTGCAAAATCTAAAATTATTCTAGAAGAATTTCCAATGCCATTATAAAAGGCTTGGATTAACTGCCATTGTGCTAAATTATGGTGGGGGCAGTCTCTTTGTAGGTCCTTGAACCTCTCCCAAGCCTCATATAAAGATTCATCGGCTTCTTGGGCAAAGTTCTGAATCGCACTCCGTAGTACGGCTGTTCTCTCTGTAGGATAATACTTATTATAAAAATTCAAAACCAGAGTTTCCAAGTCAGTTATACCAAGTGCAGTTCTATTTAAGACATTAAACCACAATTTAGCTTTTCCAGTTAAAGAGAAAGGAAAGAGAATCTCCCTGATTTGGTCTTGAGTGACCCCGGCTTGCCTGATGGTATTGCAATATTGACAATAGTCGGCAATGTGACGATTCGAGTCTTCACCCTTAGCTCCACTGAATTGCTTTCTCTCTATCATCGTAATAAATTGAGGTTTAATTTCGAATTGAACACCATCAAGAGCCGGAGTGGGGATGAGATGTGGAAAATCTGTAAGCTTTGGTTGTGAGTAATCACTAAGCTTCTTTGGAGCCATCATCTCTGATTCTGGATCTGATGATACCTCAGAATCGCTAGAACCAGTTGGAGGGTCTCGGTGATTATTATTATCCCCAGAATCCGCCAGGATTTGCTTGTAGAGATTTTTCTGTCTATGGAAGGAACGTTCGATCTCAAGATCGAATGGGATGTACCCTGATCTGGAACACCTGGGCATAAACAAAAACTATAAGCAAATATGAGATCTGCCTCAGAGAACTAATGTTCTCTGAGACAAAAAAGAAAATAACCTAGACTACAAAAATAATCAGAAATAAAAATAAAACCGTTTCCCCGGCAACGGCGCCAAATTTTTACATGGTAAAGTCGTATCCCCTAATCAAAAGTAAATACCTAAGTCCTCTAACTAAACTAGATAGGGAAGTGGGTCGAACTCCACAGGGAAACAAGTCTTTTTATTCCTAATTAACTAATATAATCTAGATTATGAAGTAACCAATATTTATATTTGAATAATAAACTAAACTACGAAGATTGAGAATAGGGGGAAAATAATATATAAAAGGATCTAGGGCACAGGTTCACCAATAAATAATACTCCAGGGTAAAACATAATAATCAATCATTGACATTGCATAAATAACATGATTAACATGCTCTCGCAATTTATTAATCAATAAAGATCTAACAGGCTCTCGCAATTTACTAGATCTAAGTTCCTATTGAAAATAGTCTTTAATATCGAATTAACATTTGCTCGATTCATCAATTCAATATTGCTATACTTTTACTTGCCATAATTGTAAAGCGTTAAAACAATTCAATAGGAAATTATCATACAATATCAAAAATCAATAATAGTCAATCATAAATGCATCAAATAACCAGATCGTAAAGGGCTTTCTCTACGTATTACAATCACAGAATTAATCTACCGGTATTAAATGTCATCTCTCGAATCTCGACTTAACCATTTATAAATTAATCCGCCTATTGAAACTAGACCTAAACATCAATTCTCATCTCTCGAATCTCGAATCAATATTGTCAAACTCATGCATAAAAGATCAGGCCTAATCTAGTCACAGAGCATTAAATCAATCAATAGGAAATTAATATAGCATGGATAATTAACAACAATAAATTACCCCTTCATATTATTTATGGATCCCCATAAACCCTAGAATTAAACTACTCACACATAATAGAAACTAAACTAATCAAAGCAAATAAGCAAGACATGATTAAAGGAACAAAATAACAACTAAGATTAAGAGAAGAGAAATAGTTACCAAACAAATCTGGAATTCAGAATGGATTAAGAACAAAGTTTAAGAGGGAGAGAATCTAAGAAAACAATTCAGAGAGTAAAGAAAGAGTAAAAAGAAAAAAAGAAGAGAGAGAGTGAGAGAGAGATCTAAAATCGTATTACGGAGGAGTATTTATACTCCGTACAAATCCTAAACTAAAACAAACTAAAACGACGCTAATCGTCTCCTAATAAATACACGCGCCTGATCGGGCGCGCCTTTTTGCTCGTCAATACCAATCTCGAGCTCGGCCGGGCGCGTTACCGGGCGCCAGCCTTAGCTTCTCCCGCCCGGCCGGGCGCACCTCCGGGCGCCAGCCTCTTTAGCCGGGCGGCTCTCTTGGGCCACTATTTGGACTATGATTGGGCTCCAATTCTTCGGGTCATTCTGGGTTTCCTCTTCCGGTCTTGAATAATCGATCCAAATGCCCCGGTATCTCCTATACCGATCCCTTAATCAACGGTTCGATGGCTCTAACCGACCCTGGGCTATAAAATCTTGTCGTGCTTCTCCAATGTTCGTGATTGCTCCAAAATATCTCGGGAAAATACTCCAAAAGTATAAATCCCTGCAAAAGTCAACCAAATCTACGAAAACACTAGAAAACACCAATTAGTCATAAAAGTGGCTCTAAAGAGCCAAAAACACTACTAATTATGACCAAGGGACGGGGGTAAAATACTATATAAAATAGACACATCACTACTCTAGGCCTTCCTTTTGCTAAGAGGAACATTAAGGTGATTTGAATCAGTGAGGTCTTGAATGCGATCCTTGAGGGTAAAACACTTTTCGGTGGTGTGACCATGGCCTCTGTGATATTTACAATAAGAGTTTGGATCTTAATTGGGAGATCGTTTCTTAGGTGGTGGGTCTTGACTGGGGGCCAACGGGATGAATGAGACCTTCATCATAAAGATAGTCAATAGCTTCATCATAAGTCATCCCTATTGGTGTGTAATCTTCAATGGTCTGTTTTGCCCGTGGCTTAGAAGCATTGAGTTCTTCATTAAATCCCTAGTGGGAATTTTGTTCGATAACCATCATTCGATTTCCTAGTCCTTCTACCACATTCATGAGCATGGCAATGATATCTTGCAGTTTTCGAACATCTTATTTTAGACTTAACAAATTTCCCCCGTTATTATCTAAGAAAATTTTTTCATCCTCCTCAATCACGGCCACTTCTTCAATAGAGGTTATATAAGCTATCTCGATCATGGGCTCACCTACAGGTGTGATAAGGAGTGAAGGATCGAAGGATGTTTGATCTTCTGCGATGGCTAGAATCTCGGAAGTTTTATTGTCATCGATAAGGTCTTGAATAGCTTCTTTGAGTTTCCAACACTCCTCAGTGTCATGACCCTTTCTTGATGATATTTGCAGTGTTTAATAGGATCCTACTTAGGTGGCTTGGCTTTTGGAACTGGGTCTTTGATAGGTCCTATGATATGACTAGTCCTTTGTGGCGTAGCTTTTTGAAAGTTGTTTCATAACTCATACCAAGTGGAGTGAACACTGTTTTCGACCTTTGATTTGTGGTTTAGAGGTGTTCGTAGCATGTACTTCATTAATGGGAGAGGAAGAAGAAGGATGGTTATTCTTCTTTCCTGTCACACTATTATCTTTCGGAAGGTCATCTTCAATGTTAATGCCTATATTATACATAGCCTTGAAAGTATTTCAAGTTGTGTTGGTATTTTAAGTGCTTTGCATATTTTTCTTAGAGGTTCTTTATTAGCATTCTTACAGACTCTTTATCGGTAGGAACCTTAACCATATTAGAAGAAGTTTCCCTCCATTTGTTGAAGAAAGAAGTGAGCCCTTCGTTTTCTTTTTGTTTTAACATCTTAAGTTGTCTGTGGTCTATTTCGTCTTGGATATTGCATTTATATCTATCTACGAAAGCGTTTGTTATGGAATCCCAAGAAAAGGTTTTCTCTTTTTCAAGAGAAAAGAACCATTGTTAACAAACATTTTCTAAAGATAGTGAGAACAAAGAATGAAAAATACTTCTATCAATCCCCTTAATGTTCATTATAGTTTTAAAGACCCATATGTGAAAGTAAAGATTGTTAGTTGGCTTAAACTTAGGGATGTAACTAGCATTGAACATCTGCAGAAGAATTTCCTTGTCCACTGAGACCCCTTTTGAGCTAATGCCCTTAAATCTATCGTCACTTGATATTTTGCTCTAGTTTTCTTGCATGAGCTCCATTTGTTGTTGCCTTACAGGTCCATTGACTTGAAGAACTATACTCTACATTAATTCAGTTAGGATGGCCACATCCTTCTTGAGTTCATTAACTTCTTCCTGCGACGCCATTATCAGTTTATCTAAAAGTGAGATTTAAACAAAGGTATCGCCCTTAATTAATCGCCCTTCTCTCCTTGACCAAGTGCTGTGGAAAGGGAAGTTAGCGATATTTTTTTTAAATTATTTTTACTTAAGATCTATTTAACATGTTATGGATGGGAAGAGAACATGGAAGGAAATAGAAATGGGATGGTCCCTCAACTCAAATGACGGAAAAACGACTCATGCATGAACCTAAAACATTGTCATGGTGTGAAAAGAGTATGTACAAAATTTGTGCTAAGACTAGTGAGTTTAGGCGACATGTTAAGACTTGTGTCATAACCATGTGACTAGACTATGTGACTATACTCGAACAAAGACTAAGTTAAGACCTCATGTATGTGCACTAAACTGGATAGGTTGTAGTATTGTAGTCGTAACTTTTTATCTCTGACTTTAATTGGGACAAAACCAACGCCAAATCAAAGTTAAAACTCAGGGCTACAGATCCATAGGCTGTACGACTCGTAACTCTCTCTATAACTCCGGCTATGACCAAAACATGTTGACGTTTGTGTAGTATACGGGAAAAAAAATCCGGGTTGACTCAAAGGAACTATGACTCGATTTTAGACATATTTTTTAGCTCAAATTAATTAATCAATTAATCAAGAAAAGTCCTTTATTCCTTGATTAGTTTATTTAAGCATATTTATAATTACAAGTCAAACTAAATGGTTAGTTTAATCACATGTAAGTATGCACAAGCAAATAATGCACAAGTAGTCAAATAGTCACAGCATGATGCAATGAGTTTGCAACCTAACCATGGCTCTAGTTCTCTAAAGTTCAGGATATGGATTAGTCAAATAAGGTCCATGGTCATGAGTCCAGATGCACCACGCGGAAGAATTACCTTTGGAAGGGTTGGCGAGTGTGGATGGGACCCCGCGAGTTAAACTCGCTTCCATGGTTTGGTGAATTTAATAATCTTGGATGTACCCTTTGTTGCTAGGAGCGTTCAATTGGGTAGATAGAGCATGAATTCCCAGGCCAAAGGGTTATGTACATATGTAGAACACGTATGTGTTTCAAAAAAAAGGGAAAAACTCAATCAGGAAGTAAAACCGAGCAAACAGTACTAGAGAACTAGTCAAAATAAGAAGGTAGATTTCTAGCTCGGTAGTGGAAGAATTCGGCGCGAAAAAATAACGTCGTCGCAAGACGCTGGCACTATCGCCAGGCAAAAGCGCCATCGTTTGGCGCTGACGCTGTTTTCTCAGCGCTAATTCGTACACGCCTCGGCAGCTTTCTATTCTAGAATTTTCCAGTTTTTTTCGTAGCATTATTTCGATTTTAGTTGTGAATGATATTTCCCTAGATTCTTTCATGTAAAAATCCTATGTTTTTGAATCAATAAGGATGATCTTTCCAATGAGAACCTTTCATGCTTATGCCAACAATGTCAATCAAAATTACGCACATGAAATACTTAGAACTTTTCGAGTCTCATCCACTCATTCTAAATCAATGCCATTTGCCAAAATAAATTTTAGGAATTTAAATAGAAATCCTCCCCAGTGGAGTCGCCAAAAAACTATAGGGAATATTTCAAGCCATCCCACACTTTATCCCCACTATATGATCATACACTTAAGCATGGTGGCGTCCAAAGGGAAGGAAGCTAGAGCAAAAGAGTCAGGAACAAGTTTTAGGGACTAGTAAACCGTTCACACGGTGAAGGTTACACACCTTAACGATGTAGGAGATTGTTATCTCCAATTGGTCTAGAACCATGACTTGAAGTTCGGGGATGAAGGTACAAATCCAACCTTAAAGAGATTGAACCTTCCCTAATAATAGGCCTCTACATTATTCTTCTCGTATTCATGTGCGTTTTTTGACTAACATACAATCCATAGATTAACCCTAAACTTGTTTAATCTATCTTGGTTGAATTTAATGCACAAACAAATCTATTATTGGCGATCACTTGAATTATAATCATATTAGCCTAAACAAGGTTATTAATTATCTTATTAAGTGTGATTACAAGTACAAATTCCCTTTAAACATGCATAAAAAGAGTGATAAAGCAATAACAATTATAAACATCAAGCAACTTAATTATAATCATCATAATTATATTCATAATTAAAATAATCATGTTAAAGCATAATAACAATAGCAAGATCTGAGGCATGATACTAACAAGATTAATAACAAACCCTAGCATGTCACTAAACATTTAAAATCAAAGTTTTAGCCCTAACATGATACGAACATGATATAACGGAAAAAATAGGAAGTATCATAGAAACATACGTGATATTAGAAATCTTAATTATTACCCTAGACATGATACTTGGAAGCAATAAAACATCATAACATGATACTAGGAATCAACAAAATAATCTAAGCGTGATTTTTATATCAAAAGATCAATGAAACAATTAAATTATTTACTTTTATGCTTCATAACTCTTTCTAATTAAAAAATGCACGTGTTAGTAGCTTCAAGGAAAATATAAATAAAACAAATAAATTAAATAATTTATATAGGGATTTGGAATCAAACCCTTAGAAATTATTAAACCTTTCACGTGTAGGGCGAAGGAAACTTCGAACTTGGCTAGGTGTGTCTAAAACTAATGTATGAGGAATTTTGAGAGAGGGAAGGTTTAGAAAAATAATAGAGAGAGGGAAAGCTTCTAGCTTTTAGAGAGAGAAAGAGAGAGAGATTGTTGTGGATGTAGATTATTAAAAACGGGGAGATACGACCCCTATTTATAGAAAAAATATCAAGAAAACGATAGAAAAGGGTTCGATTCCTATTCGGAATAAAAGACTTCCTGTCGCCAACGACAGGAGCAGCGCCAGTCAATAAGCTCGTCGCCAGGCAACAGGTATTGTCTCCAGGCGACAGACCTCTCGTTTGGCGCTAGGACAGCTTTTTTGCAAATGATGTTTTTATCATATATTTTGATCCAAAAGTCCAAATCAGTCATATAATATGTCGTTGGAAATCCCTTGAATTCCACTTTCCAACCATATTAGAATTAGATTAAAGTCTTTTGTAGATAAAAAGATATGTCAGAAATATTGGAAGGGTGTCAGTTTTGGATAGAGTTTCGTATTCCATTCATATCTTTTTCGTTATAGCTCAGAATTAATATTATCTGACTGTCTTTGAACATCTTTAAATTCGAATAGAATTAGGATTTTAAAAAAGGACAGTTTTATTCAATTTCAAACTCTTTGATTTTATCTTTTCAAAAAGGATAATTATGATCATTTAGAAACTTATGGAAGTTTCTAATAAATCCTAATTAGTTAAGGAATAGGATTAAACCTTTGGACCCTCCAAATGAGCATTGGGTCGTAGGTAAAATCCGGTTTGGGCCTAGTTTAGTATTTTTGACATAACTTCCTCATTATTCTTCGGAATTGGGGTTATAATATATCGTTGGAAAGGTCTTTTCAACCCTATCCAACTACACCATTATTGGACCCATATCATGGACCAAACTAAACTAGAATGCATGTTTTTCATAAATAGGGTAAGAAATAAATATTTCCAAAAACCTATAGAAGAGATATTTTAATAAAAACATCCTCACCACTAGACTTTTCACACATTCGCTTTGTTCGATAATCAAAATGATATGAAAGGTTTTCATCACTGGGATTTGTTTTGGGGAGACACATTTGGGTGTCTACAACCCCACACATAAAACACTTCCAACTCGAGTATGGGTTGTTCAGGCATCTCATTTCGCTTGGAGATATTCCCAACTCTTTGACAACGGTCGCATGTCTTAACAAAACCCCATGAATTCGTGAAGAGATATGGCCACCATAAACCGCTTTGAAGAATCTTAGTGGCGGTTTTAGAGACACCCATATGGCCACCACTCGGATCCGAGTGGCACATTTTCAAAACACTAGGCACCTCTACATTTGGAACACAACGTGTAAGTAAGCCATCGACTCCTCGCTTGAATAAGATGGGATCATCCCACACATAGTGTCTTGCCTCTCTCTTGAGCTTCTTTCATTGATTCTTAACAAAGGAAGGTGGAAACTCGTCATATGCAAGAAAGATCACTAAGTTGGCGAACCATGGGAGCTCCTTTTCCTCAATAGCATATAAGAAGTCATCAAAAATCCTATCCTCAATAGGAGAACCATCATCATGAATTTGAGAATCCTCTAGGTGAGAGAGATGGTCCGCCACAAAATTTTCCGCTCCTCACTTATCCCTAATCTCAGTGTCAAAGGTTTGAAGTTCAAGTACCCACCGGATAAACCTAGGCTTGGATTCTTTCTTGGCAAAAAGGTACTTGAGAGCTGCATGATCCGTGAAGACAATGGTCTTGGAACCTAACAAATAACAACGGAACTTCTCAAAAGCATGAACAATAGCCAAAAATTCTTTTTCCATTGCAGTGTAATTCCGTTGAGCACCATTTAGAGTGTTGGACATATAATATATCAAATGAAATTTCTTTTCCACTATTTGACCCAAGACACCTCCAATTACCGAATCACTCGCATCGCACATCAACTCAAAAGTAAGTCCCATCTTGGGGCTTGAACAATAAGAGTAGATATTAGAGCCTTCTTCAACTTATTGAATGCCTCCAAACACTTATCATCAAATACAAACTCGACATCCTTTTTAAGAAGACCATTGAGGGGCTTTGCAATAAGCGAGAAATCTTTAATGACTCTTCTATAAAACCCGACATGTCCTAAGAAAGATCTCACTTCTTTCACATTGACCGGAGGTGGAAGCTTCTCAATAACCTCAATCTTCGCTTTGTCCAGCTCTATCCCCTAGTGAGAAATCTTATTGCCTAAAATAATGCCTTCCTCCACCATGAAATGACATTTTTTCCCAATTCAAGACAAAGTTCACCTTCTTACACCTTGCAAGACATTTCTCAAGGTTTTTAAGGCATGCCTCAAATGAAATACCTCCTACGAAGAAATCGTCCATAAAAACCTCCATCTCCTCCTCCAACATATCTCCAAATATACTCATCATGCATCTTTGAAATGTTGCGGGAGCATTACAAAGTCCAAACGACATTCTCGTATAGGAAAATGTACCATATGGACAAGTGAATGTTGTTTTCTCTAAGTTATTTGAGTGGATAGGGATTTGGAAAAATCCCGAATAACCATCAAGAAAATAATAGAACTTGTGACTTGTTAGTCTCTCAAGCATTTGATCAATAAAAGGAAGGGGGAAATGATCTTTCTTTGTAGATGTGTTTAGACGTCCATAGTCTATACACATCCTACATCCCGTGACCGTCCTCGTAGGAATGAGCTCACCTTTCTCATTCTCGACAGTCTTACCTCCCTTCATTGGGATAACATGAACGGGAGAAACCCACCTAGAAATTGAGATGGGGAATATAATTCTCGTATCCAAAAGTTTGGTGATCTCATTCTTCACTACCTCTCCCATTTGGGGATGTAGATTTCATTTCCTCTCAATAGAAGGTAGAGCACCCTCCTCAAGAGTTATGTATTGTGTACATAAAGCAGGGCTTATACCTTTGAGGTCATCAATGGTATATAACCTAAGAACCTTAATGCTTTCTCAAAACACCACACTGCTCTTGAGCTTGGCGCTCACTCAAAGAAGAGCTAACAATCACGGGAAAGGTAGAGTTGGGTCCTAAGAATTCATACCTAAGGTGTGATGGAAGAGGTTTAAGCTCAACCATTGGAACACCTTTACCTTCCTTTGATGTTGCCACTTCCAATGCTTCTTGGCTAGAATGCCCATACACATTTGCTCTTCAACATCCCCTCAAGGCCTCCGTTGAGCACATCTTCATACAAAGCCATCTCCTTGCTAGGAGCACCTATCATTTCCTTATTCAACAAAACATTCTCAAGAGCATCGTTAGAAGTGAGCAATTGCTAATGCATTGAAGACACAACATGATCAAGAGAATCAATCAACATGCAATTTTCTAAAGAGGAACTTGGATACTTCATACTATCATTCAAGTCAAATTTTATGACCTCATCCCCTACTTTGAGTGAGTTTTTAGCAATTTTCACATCTATCATAGCACCCAAAGTAGCAAGAAAATGTCTCCCTAGAACAATAGGAATTTTAGAATCTTTGTCCATCTCAAGCACCACAAAATTCACCGGAATGACAAATTTCCCAACCCTCAAAAGAACATCCTCCACCTTACCCTTAGGAATCTTAATTGACCTATTGGGCAATTGCAAAGTGATGTTGGTAGGTATAAGTTCCCCTAGCTAAAATCTTTGGTATACCTAATATGGCATAAGGCTAACACTAGCACATAGGTCACATAGCATTTTGTAAATGGCACAAGGGATGGAAAAGTTTCCAGGGTTTTTAAGCTTAGGTGGCATCTTGTTCATTATAATTGCACTACAATTCTCGGTCAAGTTCACCGTCTCTACAACATCACAAGTCCTCCTACCGCTCAAAATGTCTTTGAGGAATTTAGCATAGTTGGGCATTTGGGTGACAAATTCGGTAAATGGTAGAGAAAGGTGAAGTTGCTTAAGCATTTCAATAAATCTTCCAAATTGTTCATCTAACTTGTGTCTCATGAATTTTTGTGGATAAGGAAGCTTGGGTTTCACAATTTCTTTCTCCACTCTCACCTCACTAGGTTTCTCAATATCAACCTCACTTAAAGATGCACCATCTCTCTCATCTTCTAACGAAACCTCATTTGTAGCCTCCTTGGTCTTACTCTTCTTAGGTAAACTCTCCTCAAGAACCTTACCACTCCTTATAACAATAGCATTGACCGGTCTCTTGAGATCTAGGCCTTTTGAAGTTAAAGAAGAAAGACTAGCTTGGTCTTTCAAAGAATTAGCAAGTTGAGAAATTTGGTTTTCAAGCATCTTATTATAAGTCATCATTTCATTAAATTTCTTGTCACCTACGACCATGTAAGTGTTCAACAACTTCGTTTGATTTTCAATGATTTCTTCCAAATTAGTCCTAGAAGAACAAGAAGAGAATTGAACATAGGAATTTTCATTTTGGATCTTTAGAGCAAATCCGGGTGGGGGACCCATTTGAGAGTTATTTTCAAAATTTTCCCTATTTTTATTGTTCCAATTACCTCTACCTTGATTATGGTTACCATAACCTTGGTTATGATTACCATAATTTTGGTTTTGATTTTGGACACTATAACCTTGGTTGTTCTAGTTACCTTGGGAATTTTGGTTCCCATGCTTCCTATTACCACCACCTTGGTTGTAGTTGTCAAAACTTCCATGGTTGTTTTAATTCCTATTCCATTCGCCTTTTTGATTCCCAAACCTAGAATCATTATTGTTTGACACATAGTTCACATGCTCATTGACATTTCCATTTTGATCATCACAAACATCCATACATGCATAAGGGCAATTAGATGCATCATGGTCATGCGATCCACAAACATCACAAAACAAGTATCCACTAGGCATGTTACTAGAAGAGGGGGAGGGTTGAGGATTAGAAAACATACCTCTCCCCTATGATTGGGAGGGAAGACACGAGACATGGGAAGTAGCACTTTCCAACTTTGGCTTGATAGCGGACATTTCCTTCCCCAAGTTTGTTATTGTGAGGAGAGATTGTTGATTTCATTTAGATGATCAATGATCGCGGGTAAAAGTAGGTCGTTGGGACTACTAACCCTAACCAAATTAGAAAATTTATAATACCTAAACTTACACTAAACTAGTTAGTGGCAAGTAAAGGGTCGAACCCAAAAGGACTAAGTGTATCAATTTTTGCTAGTTAGACTACTAGGAAAGCTTGTGAGATAGAGAGAGGTTCAACTAAACACAACTAAGAACAAATAACTAAAACTAGGGAAAGTGGAATCCAATTACATCAATACATTCAATAACATCATACAATTAGATGAAAATGACCTTGATTAGGACCAATCAACACATTTAACTCACTCTCGCACAATTAAACATGTTAATTATCCTACTAAACTAATTCAATATCGTGCAACTAGCCTAGCAAAGGTATGGAAGAAATTAGGGCTCTCAACCAACTCACTCTCGCACAATCAATTGAAGGCACAATTAAGAACATAGAATCAATTAGCTATAAAGATTCTAATACATAAAAGCATCATCCATACACAATAATCAAGAAACAATTCCATGCTAATCACAATCAATCATTCAATTTATTAACATAACCTTCATCCATTTCCCTAGAACAAAATCTAAGCTAACATAATGAAGAAAGACATGGAAAACAAGGTAAAATAAGAATAAAAACAAGATTAAACAAATAAACTAATTAATCTACTCAAATCAATAAACAAAAAGCAAAAACTAAGAATTAAGCAAGAAATAAAGATGAGAGAAAGTTATAAAATGCTCATTGAATAGATGAGAAGAAGTTCCACAAAGTTGCTTCTTCAACCTCTCAAAAACTCTATGGAAATCCAAGCTTTCTCTCTCTACACTACTCCTAAAATAACCCTAAGAGAGAGAAAGTAAAGGCTAAACTAATCTAATCTATCTAAATTAAAATGTTGATTGACAACTTTTCTTGAAAATAACCCCAAAGGGGGTATTTATATACAAGCTAAGAAAATAAAAGAAAAGAGAAATAAAATAGAAAATACAATAAAATAAACAAAAGAAAAAGGAAATAGAAATAAAATTAAAAGAAAATAAAACCCCAAAAGCCCCCAAATCCCATCAGACCCACAATCTTCTTCCTATTCGATTTTTTTGGCTGCTTCAATCTTAAGATGTAATCCCCTGCTTCACGCCACACCAAACTCCATCATCAATCATCACACAACTATCATCACCGTTCATCAGCATCATCGTCATCTAGCATCCAAAATCGTGGCCGTCCAATTCTCATTAAAAATCACATGAAAAGCTCGTGATTGACCCAAAATTGCGCGCCAGCACAGAAGACGCACACAGGTCGCGCAAAGCTTCTGCCTCGAATCTGATTTTGGACTCCATTTTGTGCGCTTTCTGACAGGGTTGCGCGGCCGCGAAGGTCTGGGTAGCTTACGGAATGCAATTGTTGCGGATTCGGATTCAATTGACGCGGTTTTTCTGGTTAGGTGCTGCAATTGTTGCGGGTTGCTGCTGGTGTTGGGTGGTGTCGCTGTTATTGTGGTGGTGCGATGTGGGTTAAGCACCAGCGGTGATTGGAGAAGGTTAATTGGTGTGGGTTTTGGGTGGTTTGCGTGAAGGCTGCAATGGTTGAGGTATGTGGTTGATGGTGGAGATAGATGGTGGTTTCGGTCGCTATTAGAGGTGGTGTGAGTTGGTGTTGGTGAGTTTGGGGGCTGCTAATTGCGGCTGCTGCGGTTTTGGTGGTGTGGTGGATGCGTGGGTTGATTGTGGTAGGTTATGAGTGTGGTTGTGTTTGCTGCTGTTGCTGTGTGGTGAAGGGGGCAGCAGTGGTGGAGCTGGTAGCAGGGGGATTGCGTTTGTTGTTGTTGCAGTTGCTGTTGGTGTTGGGGTTGTTAAGGTGAGATGCGTGGCTGATGGAAGCGGGGGAGATGTGTGGTTTGTGCCTTGAGTGGTGTGTGTGGGTGGTGGAGGTTAAGAAAATGGGTGGTGATGGTTAAGGTGATAGCAAGAGGGCAGCAATGGTGCTTGTGAATTGTGCCTCGAACCTTGGACCTCCGAACCCGAATATGACTTTGAAACCCGGAACACCTGCAACCAAAAACACGAGGGTATTACCACGAAATAAAATAAAATAAAATAAAATAACTTAAAAATAAAATCAAAAGAAATTAAATAAAATAAAGAAAACAAAAAATGTAAATAAAATAAAATAAGAAAAATGAGAGAAACTAGGAATTATTAACTAAAAATACGAAAATAAACTAACAACTATTAAAAGGTACAAAAATATTAAAAATAAAGATAAAAGACGAGAATAAGTAAATAAAAGAAATAAAGGATAAAAAGGGTGAAATTATTGGAAAATAAGCCGGAATACGACTCAATAAACACCCTAAAAGTGACATAAAAGTCACTTATCAATCAACCAAGTACATCGAAGAGCTACTCTAGCTAATCGACTCTCTCTCTCCATCTTGCCAATCTCTATAGTATCTCACTATGTCTTCAGTTATGTCTACCATCTCCTCTTCCGTTTTATTCATGATGGGACCTCCGGCTCCTCCATCTAAACATGACTTCCCTTGAGGACTAAGGCCTCCATAGAATATTTGAATAATTTGGTAAGTAGGAATTCCGTGGTGAGGACATTCTCTTTGATACTCTTTGTATCTCTCCCATGCTTCATAGAGGCTCTCACTTGGCTTTTGTTTGAAACCTTGAATCAAAACTCTAGCCTCCTCCGTTTTCTTTTGTGGATAGAAACAGGATAGAAAATCCTTGGTAACTATGTCCAATGTCCTTATAGAATTCGACTTGACCTCCTTGTCTAGCTATTCCAAGGCACGCCCTATTAGAGAAAAGGAAAATAGCTTGAGGCGGATGAATTCTTGGGAATTTCCATTCACCTTGATAGTATTGTAATATTTTTCGAACTCCTTGAGATGATTTAGTGGGATATCATGCTTGGCCCCACTAAATTGTCACCTCTCTATCAAAATGATCATTGTCGGCCTTATATCAAAATCATTTGCCGTTGTTGTAGGTGGAGAAATCCCACTCTCAAATCTATATGCACCGGGTCGGGAATCCCCAATTCATTCAACGGCACCCTTGGATTTTCTCCCATTGTTGCTTGTTACTCTTGTTGTGGTTCATCTTCACTTGAGGTGCTAGAACTCAAAGATCGTCTAGCAGCCCTTAATCTTCCAATAGTCATCTCAATCTCCGGATCAAATGGAACTAGTGAATGACCACGTGCTTTATACATACAATCTCAAAAGACATGATTAGTAGCACGGCCTAAAAAGAAAAATCTTTTTTTTTTTCAATTAAAGATGAAATAGACTCAACAACTATAACAAAGCACCAAATATCACTCCCCAGCAACAACGCCATTTTGACACTAGGAAAATGTAGGCGTTTTCTACCCTTTCCTAGAGCTAAACTAAATTTGTAAACACTTGACCAACCTAATATGAGTATATCACTACTACAAAATTGGCCAAAGAGACCATATCAAAATGGCCAAAGAGACTACCGTAGGGGTGGTCTCTAGCTCACAGGTCTCTTTGGCCAAAGAGACCATTTCATCAAAAGTGGTCTCTTGTTTTAGAAAGAGAGGCCACTTATTTCAAATAAATGGTCTCAATTTTTTCAAAAACTAAGACCACCTATTTCAAATAAATGGTCTCAGTTTTTGAAAAACTAAGACCACCTATTTAAGATAAATGGTCTCAACTTTTCAAAAACTAAGACCACCTATTTCAAATAGATGGTCTCTTTTTTTTTCTTGAAAAAAATATTATTCGTTTTTAATATATATATAATTTCAATTAAAAAAATACTATATACAATTCCTATATCATTTACAGCAAAATACATACATGTAATTCATATATGCAAAATTTTATACACTACTCAATCACTAGTAGAAAAATTGAAAAAGGCACCGCTCAATGGCCACCGGTTTTTGAAAACCGATGGCTTAAAAAATGGGCGGGATTAGGCATATGTACATTGCCACCGGTTCAAACCGAACCGGTGGCATAAATGATAAAGGCCACCGGTTTTGAACCGGTGGCAATAATAAAATAAAAAAAAAAAAGCCCACCATTCTCTTTCCCCTTCCTTTATATACCTAATACTAATATTCTCTCTCCTCTATCACCTCTCCTCCTGCTCTCCTCCTTCTCTCTATCTCCTTCGTTCTTACTCCCCCTCTCTGTTCTCTCTCTCTCTCTACACTGAATCTCTCTCGTCGACCTCCTCCTCTCTCCTGATCTCTCTTCTCTTTCTCTCTCCTTAACCCTAATCTTCTCCCTCTTGTGGTATCTTCCTCTCTCCTTCGTTCGTCTCGTCCACCGCTGCAACAACAACCACCGCCGCATCAACAACCACCGCCATTAACCATCAAGCTTATTGTTGCACTTACTCTCTCCTCATGATGAAAATATGGGTTTTCTGGTCTAATTCGACCATGAGAACTCTAGATCTAGAGTTTTCATGGTCGAATTAGACCTTTAAAACACAAATTCAAGATAATTTCGGGGGTTTTTGCTGAAATTCGAGGTAATTTCTCTTTTTTCTTACTTTTATTTTGTTTGTTGTTATTTTTGGTGGAGTTCATGGGTTGTGGTGGTTTTTGGTGGTGTTTGTGGTTATGGTGGGTGGGTTTTTGTTATTTTTGGTGGAATTCGAAATTGATTTTTCTGTTTTTTTTGTTTTGGGTTTTTGATTTCAAAATTTTTCTGTTTTAATTTTGGGTTTTTTATTTCGAAATTTTTCTGTTTTTAATTGATAATCGAAATTATTGGGTTTATTTAATTTTCGAAATTTTTGGGTTATTTGATTTTCGAATTTACTGGGTTTCACTGGGCGAAAATTTTGGGTTTTCATCCTTTTCTCTTTCTTTTTTTTTTTTGAAGCCTTTTCTCTTTCTGTTTCATCCTTTGCGGGTGACCGTATACATGCATGAGTTTCTGGGTTTTTTTTCACATTTTTTTTTTGAGTTTTATTAATTTCTGGGTTTTAATTGATGCAGGTGTTAATTGATGCTGGATTCAAGATTTTAATTTTGGAATATTGTTATTTTTTAATGTTGTAATTTTTTTTTTGTACTGTATAATTCATTGTAATTTTTTTTGGTACTTAATACTTCATTGTAATTTTTTTTATTGTACAATAACAATCTATTATTTGAATATAAATGTGAGTATATTTCATTGCGCTCTTATATTGATTGTGATGTAATTTGCCTTATATTTTACAGAGTTTTTTTTTTTTTTTTTAAAATTATTATTATTATTGTAGCAAATAGCCGAAAAAACAAAAAAAAAAAAAAGTATGTTATTGCCACCGGTTAACCGGTGGCATTTATATGTAATATCAAAAAAAAAAAAAAAAGCGGGAAGCATAATTGCCACCGGTTAACCGGTGGCAATACTTGTTTTTGCCACCGGTTTTGAACCGGTGGCTTTGCATTAGACTATTGCCACCCCCCAAATGCCCACCGGTTCAAAACCGGTGGCATAGGGGGGTTTTGAACCGGTGGCCAATTGCTTTATTCTACTAGTGAATACTCATACAACATACTCATTAATAATATAAATACTACGATTAATATTCTTGTAAAAAATTATACAAACCCCATACTAAAAAAATACACATTAATGCTATAATCCAAATTCATTTAGAAAAGAAAAAAAGGCCTTCTTAGTACTCAGTAGATCTTGTGCAGCAATCTCGCGAGTCGAACTATTCAACAAGCAATCTTCTTCAATTACACTTTTTACCCTGAATTTTTTTCCAAAACATCCAAAATTAACAAATAATTATAATGGTAAACGAACAAACATTTGAATTAGCAAGTTCATTTAAAATTGCAGAATTAAAAAGGTGAAAATTAAAAACTTAATTCGAAATCAAATAAAAAAACTAAAAAAGATGAATGTAATTATTTAAAACAAATTCAAACGAAATTAAAATTTATCAAAAAAAATTACATTAAAGAAAATAAACCAGAAATTTTAGATCTGAATAAAAAAATTGAAAGAAAAAAAAAAAGACGAACCTGAAAAAGACCAGCGTCCGACGATGCTTGGTGGCGTCGTCGACGGTCTGAACAAAAAAAATAAAATTATTTCGAAGATCAAATCGCAAGCTTCTTTAACATCTTCGTTCGAATAAACTTCGTCGTCTATTTCAAAAACCCATTGTCCAAGTCCTCCCTTGGAAGATTATCAGGGGAAGTCCATCACAATCGGTTTAAAAAAAAAAAGAAATTTAATTATGCTGCAAGCACAAACAAAAATAAACAATTAATAATCATCATGAAAAAATCAAAATTAAAGTGTGAGATTTATATAAAATCCATAAAGAAATTCTAAATAAACATAACAAAATATAGGAGTCATCAACAATTATCACACACTTACATAAAACTTTGAATTAAACCAATACACTACGAAATTGAACTCATGAAAAAATCAAAGTAAATTGCATCAACAAATGATGAAGAAATAACAAATGAACTCATAAAATCAAATAAAACCGGATAATTAGATGATGAAAAAATCGCTTAAACAAATGAACTTATAGCATAAACGAACTTTAATCAGATTAATACAAGTAATTACTAAAATTGAAGAAACTAAACCCATAAAAACAAGTAAATTATAGATATTGAAGAAACAAAACGCATAAAAACACAGAAAAATTAAGTGAAGAGAATTACCTTTACAAGTTAATTACCTTATCATAATCAAATTCACAAGCTTCTATCAGCAAATTCAATGGAAAAAATTGAAAATAAGAGAGAGAAGAGACAGGAGAGAGAAAGAGAATTGAGTGAAAGAGGAAATAAAATAGTGAGTGACGGCTGAGGTAATTTAAGAAACACTATTAGGGTTTCATTTTGTCATTAGATAGTTTGGGCTTGACCCATTTTTTATGAAAATATGGTAATTAGAAAAAGGAGAGACCATATTTTGTAAATAGGTTGTCTCTCTCTTTTATTTTTTTATTTAATTAAAAAAAGGAGAGACCACTTCTCCTAAATAAATGGTCTCTCTTTTTTAATTTATTTAATTAAAAAGAAGGAGAGACCACTTATTTAAAGTAGATGGTCTTTGATACATTTTTATCTCTCTAAGATTATACATAAGAGACTATTTATTTGAAATATATGGTCTCTTGAGTCCAAGATACCATATATTTATTCAAATGGTCTCTGACTTAAGGTCTCTTTGAGCATTTTTATAGTAGTGTATGGTAAGTCAAGGGCCGAACCCAAGGAATGATTAGGTGCAAGCTATAGCCTATGTGAAGCTACATTGAAGAATGTAGAAGGTTATGGTTGGTAACTAAGGTATCGAGAAAGCCAAATTAATCGAGAAATTCAATATACTAAACACTAGGGATGTAGGTTCCACATGCAAGCTCAATGATTATGCTAATTGAAGGATCATTCAATCAATTCAAACATTACAAAGGACAAACTATAGTTGCAATCAATGGAATTCAAGAGCTATCTCCTATAAACCAAACTAGGGTTCACTATGAATGTCAATCAAGGAAAATCACAATCAAATCCAATCAAATAAAGCAATTCTAAAATCAAGGGTTCATGTCATTGAAAATTACAATGCAATCTAGACTAATCTTATAGGTTGATCACTCCTAGTCTAATTAATCACATGCATAACTATGTCAACCAATTTAATTGCAACAATTCAATTAATTAAGGATTATCAACTAGCAAAAATCATCAATAAAGCATGCTTCCCCTTCTCCCTAGTAACTAATCTACTCACTAATCACGGTAAAATTGAGAAGTAAAGCAAATTTAATCACAATCATATTCATTTCAAGTTTACTCAAGAAGAAATTCAATCACGCAACAAATTCTAAGGCAAAGAATGAAATTCAAATAAAAATTACAGGAATTAAAGGAAATTGCAATAAAACTAAATTCAAAGGAAAGAAATCTCACAAGTTTTCATTGAATTGAAGAAGAAATTCCAATATCTACTTGAAATCAAAGATCAAATTCAAGTATAATCAAGTAAATCTTAAGCTTCTCTCTCTACTATTTCTAGAAAATAAGCATCCAGTACAAAAATAAGTTGTCCCCCTAAAAATAGAAAGTGAAAAGCTATAAATAGAATAAACGAGCAAAGGGGGGTCGGGACACATGGTGTGTGCGCACCACCCAGGCTGCGCTCGCACCCCTGCTTGGTGCTCGTGGCCTTACTTCCTTCGCTTGCTTGATCAAACTCCATGCTCTCGAGCATCCCTATCATTTGTGCACTCGAGGCGATGCTCGTGATAAGGGCATCTCCCTTATCTTCCAAGCACTTGAACACTTCAAGCCAAAGCATTGCTTCCAAGGTCCTTGTGTTTGTAGAGCTAGCTTGAATTGCATGTTTGGAAATCCGAACATAGCTACATGAACCTTCTTGAATGCGCTCGAGCTTCCTCCTTGGCGATAAAACCTCGGGAAACTCAGCACACCTACAAAACAAGTCTAGGAAATAAAGAAGCGAGAGAAAGACTCGAGAAATGAATAAAATGACAAAAACACAATAAAAAGCACGCATTTCTCTAAAGATACACACAAACACGCAAAACAAGCATTATTATGTAAAAACACGACATAAAGGACTAAAAACGAGAGTAAAACTATAAAGAAAACCTAGCCTAAGAGTGCCATAAATGACACTCATCAGTACCTATTTGCCTCAAATCAATGAGGCAAATGAGTGAACCAATAGCGAAACACTCTCCCCGATTACTCATGATGGTGACGGAAAGAACGTGAGCAATGTATATCTGAGCCAGATAATAAGGTGTACACTGCCAATAAACCTCATCAGCCGATAACTTGTCGGCAAGAACCGAGTACGAGCAAGACAACGCATACAAGTGGAGGGCTGTTGCATGTCGATCCCCCATAAGGTCACGCAATTTCTCGTCCGACCCCTTAACGACTTCTATGACTACAGGCTCACCTTCGAAAGCAAGACCCGTAATCATAGAGAAATCGTAAGGGGTACTTGTCATCTTTCTCCATGGGAAATGCAAAGTGTTGGTGGAATCCCACCAAAACTCCAGCAACCCACGAAGAAAAGCTGACGACGCAGGCTAACTCGATAAATCCTGAAGAGCCGCCAGCTGGGGGTTGATCCCCGAAAGCTCTACTACCCCATTTACCACGTTGGGTAAACTCTCAAAACAGCCCCTCAAGTCACCCGAGCCTTAGAAACGCATCCTAGGCTCACTTTAAAATAAACATATGAAAAATAATTCGGTTACGGCTTGGTTTAAGGAAAAAAGGAGAAAGAAACAAAAAAACGAAGACGCAAAACACTCACTATGCCACGCCAACTCCTGATTGAAACGTGATGGTCTGATTCCCACTTAAGGACTCGAGGGTTCCTGTTGGGAGGAGCCTCCCAGACCACATCATCCTCGTGACTTCGATCAACTCCGACGTGTCGCTCCCTAACCTCCTCACTAGGACGTGTCACCATATTTCGAGGGAGAACTACCTCTTCAGGTATGGGAACTCCGAGATCCTCCTCGGCATCAACAAACGGAGGGGTATCCATGCTATAAATGGACAAAGTTCCGTATTAGTTTATTTCCTAAAAACTAGAACTAAGATAAATGTACATGTTTTAGACCCATTTCGACAGCATAACGGCTACCGAAAAGACAGAACATAAAATCGAATGCCACCCATTCTTGGGGGCTACAATACCTGCAGTTAAACTCAATAAACCAGGGCTTTTAACACCTATAAAAGCCATCTAATACCAATTTCAACTAATGCATCAAGAGATTATATTCCTAAATCTCAAAGAATCAACTAAATTTAGGCGAATAATAGTAACACAAACATAATTATCGTATACCAAACAATGTTGAAGTTCGGGCAAGGAAAAATCAAGCCCAGAATATAATTCGCACCATTTTCCGATTCAAAATTTTCAAAACATGATTCATGAAAGTAATACTAGTTCTAATACTATAATTTACTTCATAATTAACAACTATAACTAAAATGAGCAAGTAAAACAACAAATTCAAGCTACATTTCGAAGGAAAATTGAAAAAATGCACTTAAACAAGTAAATGCTCATACAAGGCTGAATAATTAACCATTTTTCTAGAAATTTGTTGCAAAATAATCCCTAAACATAGCATAACAACATGGAACAAACAATTTTAAGAAAAAGGGAATGAATAAAAAACCACCAAAATCGAAATTTAGGGTATTGCGGTTCGAAAATGATCTAGGGCAGAGACTAGGTCGTTGAAAACTAATCAACCCTTGGTAAAAAAAAATTTGTAATCTCTCAACACACCCCTATACAAAGCATAGAGTAAGTCGAGGGTCGAACCACTAGTTATGGGAGGTGAATGCTAATGTCAAAGCTAAGATATTTCGAAGCAATAAAGTGAGGTGTGTATATTCCAAACAATTAAACAATAAAAATGAAATCAAATTTATCAAGCACTAGGGTATGGATCCAAATAAACTCATAAATGATTCAACTAATTGGGATTGGAGATGACTAATTCGAGAGTTGCGAGGGAAAATCAATTAAGCAATCAAGAGAGTATGGTAGGCTAATCTCCTAGAGGTCAAACTAGCGCCAACTACGAGAGACTCTAGCTAGAAAACTTGCAAACCTACTCAATCGACAAATGTAAGCCACAAATCAATTTTTCGTATCAATGTGAACTTACAATGCAATCTAGTGTGAGTAACTAGGTTGATCACTCCTAAATTAAGCACACACATGCACATAATCAGTCAACCAATTTAACCACAACATCAACTCCATCAATTTCTCCCAATTAGCATAAATCCATTACTCATGTATGCTTCACCATTTCCCTAGTAAGAAAACTACTCACTATTTAAAACTAAGATTGCATTAAAGTAAAGAAATCCTTACAAACTTGCTTCAATTCAATAGAGAAAACACTTGGAATCATCAATCTTCAATCAACAATCAAGAACTTCTCTCTCTACAAACTAGAGTTTTTCTCTCTAAAAATCTAACCTAATTCTATTATAATTTCTGAAAAAGTCAACCCTCTCTAAAAATAGAAAGAAAATCTATATATAGTAAAACTAACTAAGAGAAATTAGTTAAATTGTCCCCAAATAAACCCGTATAGGTGCGACCAACTATAAGAGAGAGCGCGGCCGCGCAAATCTGGGTATAGAACAGAGACCCATACGAGCGCCCGCGATCGAGAGAGGCGCGCCCGCGCCACCAGGCCGCGCGACAGAACCATAGCTGCGCGCGCCCGTGCCTGGGAACAAGGCATCCCTCTTCCCTATCATGCCGTTGCTGCTCGTACGTTCCACTTAATGCTCTTGATAAACACAGGACCTTGCAGTTTCTAAAATCCATGTTTGTGGGTTCAAACCGAGAAATCATGCCCACACGGCTTGAATGCACAGCTTAAGGACTTTAGAAACTTGCACTTCTCCATGCTTGAGCTTCAAATGGTGAACATTAGACATCTTAATCAATGCCAAACTTGGGAAGAGGCCTCGAGAATCTTGGGTAACGACCTTAACCGGAAAAATAAAGGAAAACAAGTAAATAAAAGAGAAAATAACAAAATAAACCAAGAAATGAATAAAGAAAGAAATCTAACTAAGAAAATGCAAACTAACGGAAATAAGGAGTAAAATTAAGGAGAATCTAAGTAAAAGAGCTATAGAATAACATGAAATTCACCCTAAAAGGAACCAAATGAGTGCCATAAATGACACTCATCAAAAAATCGTTTAAATTAAGCAAAAAACAAACAACTTTTAGCAAAAAACTTTCATTGGATTATGGCAAATGTGAATAGAGATCAAGATCTACTTTCGTTAGCTTCGAAAAACAAAAAAAATCCAAGCTTTTTAGAGAGAGAAAGGCTCGAAAATGGCGAAGGAAAGAGAGAGAAAGAGTAAAATTAAAATCGGGCTCCACGATTTCTTTTTGCTGATTTAAATGTCGCACGCAACTAAATTTGTTGCGCGTGACAGACCTGCGCAACTCAGAACGATGCACTCGCCTTGCCAGCCTGATCCACTAACTTGCGCGCGGATACTTGTCACTTAAAAGACCGGTGTTTGAATTTCAATCCGTTTGATTAACGTTTAATGGTTTTTGCTCGTTGTTAGACGTAATGGCTCGCAAATTATCAAGATTTCTTTTAATTGCTTTGCATTTTGTAATTTTTTTTCTTCTTTGATAGTGTTTTGCATCATCCTGCATGCACCCTGTGCTTTGTGCCTTCCTTAAGCATACGTTTTATGACGTTTTTCGTAAGAGTGTCTTAAGACGTTCCGTAGTAGTACTTTATGCAAAAGCTCTCATAGATAGGGTTGTCATTTTACTGTAATGAATTTTAAAATGTCCGTTCTTTTCTTCCTTTTTGGCGTCCACAGCAAAAAGGATGGCGTTATCATATAGTGTAAAATTGTAAGGCGTTATCATACAGTGTAAAAAATTTATGGCGTAGGTGTTGCGAAAAATTTCACCTCTTCCCAGCTTACTTAAAAGGTAGAATTTCTTTACTTTAGGCGTTAGCTCACGAGTCGACAGGCGCGCCGAACCATTCGAGAACATACACTTATTGATTGGAAGCAAATCCGGTAGTTAGTGAGCTTACTGGGTTACCGGACAATTAGGGTGTCGTCCACCCCCCTGTATAAAGAGCGACGTGCGATGTCGCATCTATGTAGGCACGTGCCCCCAATCCTAATACACATGTTCTCATCTTTGTGGACAAAACTGCTGAGAGAGATGCCAATTTTCTTCTCTCTCACTGGATTGGGATATATGCCTCAAGTTGTGAGACATGTATTTCTATCTTGAGGACACCGAGGATTGCGTTTTGACAAGCGAATTGTCAAGAACTTTATTCATATGTTTGGCTACAAAAGTTGAAACACTCTTTTTAACATCTTTACAACTTGTTAAAATCATGATAAAGTTTCAATGACATATCAAGGGACTTTAGATCAACGATGACATGACTGAGAGGATATCATTCCCTTTAGTCCTTTTTAAATCGATTTCTTCTCATGACGTGACATCAACCAAAACACCTTTAATTTTAAAAGTGTTCTACAATTGCAAAGGATCAATCTAGATTCTTTAGCGCGTTAAGACTACAAAATACATTTTTTGGCCTTAATCGCTATTTGTCTCAAGCACTTAGCGAATCAAGGACCGTTCGTTTCGACATCCTTAATTATTTCTAAAAGATTCTCTATTATTTGAGAATTTCACAGAAAAAGTATCAGATCTATTTCCATGACTAATTTGATCCTAGCCTATCCTAATCAATGCCAAACAGAAAAACTTGCACTTCTCCATGCTTGAGCTACAAATGGAGAACATTAGACATCCTAATCAATGCCAAACTTGGGAAGAGGCCTCAGGAAACTTAGATCCCGACCTTAACCTGAAAAATAAAATAAAACAAGCAAATAAAAGAGAAAATAACAAAATAAACCAAGAAATGATATGCATAAAGAAAGAAATCCAACTAAGAAAATGCAAACTAAAAGAAATAAGGAGTAAAATTAAGGAAAAGCTAAGTAAAAGAGCTATAGAAGAACATGAAATTCACCCTAAAAGGAACCAAATGAGTGCGATAAATGACACTCATCAAATTCCCCCAAGCTGAACTTTTGCTCGTCCTCGAACAAAGAAAGAAAGAATAAGGATGAAAGACTTATTCAAAAGAAAAAGAAAGATATAAGACGGGAATATACACTAAGACTCAATAACGTAGGAATCACGGTTGTTTTTATCTACAACAAGAACTTTAAACCCCAAAGTCACCTATGAGGACGAGTGAGGTCTCGTAAAGGTTTCCTAAGAGCTTAACCTATAACTCTCCACCAACATACATGAGGCAAACCACTAAAATAAAAATAAAAGAAAGAAAAACAAAATTGAAACTTTTATGAATTGGACTTTACAAAATGACCACATTTCAAATGAATAAACATCTTTGTTAAGCAATAGGGGTATTGTAGACACCCATTTGTGTCTCCCCCAAAACCAAACCAGTGATGAGTACCTTTCACGTCGAATCATAATCGAATGAAGTGAAAGTGTGGAAAGTCTAGTATTGCGGATAGTTTTAATTTCTTTTCTCTTCTCTCTGTTTTTGAAAAACTATTTTTAGAAAACAGCCAATCCAGTTTGGTTAATCCAGGATATGAGTCCAGTAATAGTGTAGTTGGATAGGGTTTGAAAAGAGCTTTCCAACGATATATTATATGCCCAATTCTGATGAATATTAAGGAAGTTATGACCAAACTACTGAACTGGGCCCGGTTTGAGCCTCATATGCGGCCCAATGATCTAGAGGAGGGCCTAATATAGATTTATCATTCCTAATGCAGTTAAAGATGGTTTTAGTCTTCTAGATTCTTCTAGAAGGTTCTTTTCATTCCTAATTCAATTAGCATTGATAAATTGACTTTTGTTGACTTTTAAGAGTTTTAATCAGAACAAAAGAGTATTTTGAGGAAAACACGATTTTATCCTCCTGTACGACAATTTCTATCTGATTTTAGAAAACGCGTCAATATTTTGGTCAGCGCCAAACGCCAGCATTAGCGCCTGACGCTAAGCTTGGCGTCTGGCGCTAGTGTTAGCGCCTGGCGCTAATGTTAGCGTCTGGCGCTAACCTCGTTTTTGTGCGTCAGAACTCTGTTTCGATTTTTTATCTTTTTGGATGATTTTCTCTATAAATAGCTTCCTAAAAACTCCGTTTTGAATCATCAGTTCTCACCCAATTCTCTCTATTCTTACCAACTCTTATCAAGAATTTCTTGATTAATTTCTTTTTTCTCTCTTTCTCTCTTCTAAACTAGCCTTTTCTCAAATATAAAATTCCGCATTCACAAGACCTAGATACACCTAGCATAGTTCGAAGTTGCCTTCGCCCTAGACGTGAAAGGTTTTAATTTCTTAGGATTTGGTTCTCTATTTCGATTATTTAATTTAATTGTTTTATTATTTTCCTTGAAGTTACTAACGCGTGTATTTTGTTATTAGAAAGAGGAATGAGGCATCCAAGTAAGTACTTTAATGGTTTTTTATTGATGTTATTATATAGAAATCATGCTTAGGTTGTTGTTATGATTCCTAATGTTATGTTAGGGCGATTTGATCTTCCTTGTATCATGTTTAAGGTAAATTTAATATCAAGTATGATTAAAATTATGATGCTTCCTACGTTCTTCCTAATATTTATGATTGTTAGTATCATGTTAGGTTTAAAGCTTTGATTTTTATTGCTTAGTGACATGCTAGGGTTTGTTATTAATCTTGTTAGTATCATGCCTAGGATCTTGCTATTATTATGCTTTAACATGATTATTTTTATTATAATTGTTATGATGATTATTATTATTGTTGCTTGATGATTTTATTGTTATTGCTTGATCACGCCTTTATGCATGTTTAAAGGGAATTGCTACTTGTAATCACGCTTAATAAGATAATTAATAATCTTGTTTATGATTAATATGATTATAATTCAAGTGATCTCCAAAAATAGATTTGTTTGTGCATTAATATTCAACCAACATAGATAAACAGGTTTAGGGTAAACCTATTAATTGTATGTTAGTCAGAAAGCGCACATGAATACGATCAGAATAAAGTAGAGGCCTATTATTAGGGCAGGTTCAATCTCTTTTAGGTTGGATTTGTACCTTCATCCCCGAACTACCAGTCATGGTTCCAGATCTATTGGAGTTGACAATCTCCTGGATCGTTAAGGGGTGTAACCTTTACCTCGTGAACGGTTTACAAGTTCCTAAAACTTGTTGGCGACTCTTTTGCTCTAGCTTATTTCCCTTTGGACGCCACCATGCATAAGTGTATGATCACAGTGGGGTTCAAGTTTTGGGTAATGTTTGAAATATTCCCTGCAGTTTTTGACGACTCCACTGGGGAGGATTTCTATTTTAATTCCTGAAATTTATTTCGGCAATGATTTAGAATGAGTGGATGAGACTCGAAACGTTCTAAGTATTTCATGTGCGTAATTTTGATTAACATTATTATCATATGCATAAAAAGATCTCATTGGAAAGACCATCCGTAATGAGTTAAAACATAGGATTTTTACACGTAGGAAATTTGAGGATTATCTTTCATAACTAGGACCGAAATAACACTGCGTGAAACTGGAAAATTTTATCGAGCACAGAAAGCTGCTGAGGCATGTAGGAATTAGCGTCACCGAACAGAAGTTAGCGCCAGCATTTTGACTTTAGCGCCAGACGACAGCTCTATCGCCAGGCACTAAAGCCAAAAGTTGGCGCCAATCCCTGCTTTGTGGCGCCAAATTCTTCCAATACCGAGCAAGAAATATGCGTTCTAATTTTGACCAGTTTTTAGCATTGTTTGCTCGATCCTACTTCCTTATTGAGTTTTTCTCACTTTTCTGAAACCAATATGTGTTCTACATATGGACATAACCCTCTGGGAATTCATGCTCCATCTACCTTATTGAACGCTCTGAGCAACAAAGGGTACATCCGAGAATGTTGAATTCACCAAACCATCACTAGTAGAAAAAAAGTATTAGGCACCCCCTATATGGCACCGGTTCAGCCTAAACTGGTGCCCAAAACCGGTCTAGAATTGGGCGGGTTTTTACCAAAAGAGAAAAGGCACCGGTTCAGCCTGAACCGGTGCCAAAAATAAAAAAGGCACCGGTTTGAACCGGTGCCATTCAAACCGGTGCCAAATTAAAAAAAAAAAAAAAAAACCGCGTCTTTTCCTCTTTTCTTCCTCTCTTTCTCTTTCCTTCCCTTCATTCGTTCATCCCTTCTTTCGTTCTCACTCAGAGTATTTGAATTCGTGCCTCCACCTTTTCCCTCCACCACAGCCGCCACCTTCACCGGCGCTTTCAGGTGTCGAAAACCACCGCCGTGAATCTCCCTGCCCTGCCCTTCTCTGTCTTTCACGGCCGGCCTCCACCGCCTTTCTCTGTGCGACACAATTAACAACAGCAGCAGCGCGCACCGCCTCCACCTCCACCAGCGCGCACCGCCTCCTCCACCAGCGTGGGTCTTTTCATTCTCTCATCCCCTTAGCTTCTTCCACCTCCAACTAATTTAGGGTAAGTTCATCTTTTCAAGTTAATGGGTTCATCTTATTTTAGATTAAAATTGTGCTTAGATTGTATATGAAATGCAAAGAAAATTAATGGGTTCATCTTATTTTAGATTAAAATTGTGCTACATTGTTGGGATTAAAATTGTATGTTTGTGCTACATTGCTGGCTATGAAATTTGTTTATGATGCCTTGTTTTGGGGAGTTTGGTTTTTGATAATTGAATTAGTTTAAGGATTTATTACTGAATTTTGTTGCTTGGATTCGATTTCAGCTGAATTCTAGCAAAGTTCTTGCTGTTGGACCTGGCCTTCGTGACAAGACGGGGAATCATATTCCTGTTGCTGTCAAAGAAGGGGATACCGTGAATACGGAGGAACTACAGTGAAGCTTGGTGAAAAAGAGTGAGTTTATTTTTCTCCATGCACTTTTCTTTTTGTTCCAGATGGTGATTTCTTAGTCAAATTATTGTGATTGAATGCTTTGACTCTTGATCCTCGATTGAATATATTAGTAATTTTGCATTACCTTGTTCCTTAGTTGAGTTTTTGTATGTTTTAATGTGTATATTAATGAATAAATTAGAAAATTGTGAATAAATTAGAGAATTGTGATCACATTATAGATTTGTGAATAATTTAGAGAATTGTGATTAAATTAGAGAATTGTACATAAATTAGAGAAATAGTGATATTGCCACTTAATTAGTTGTGAATAAATTAGAGAATTGTGAATACATTAGAGATTTGTGAATATATTAGAGAATTAGTGACGTTGCTAATTTTTGTTTTTTTTAATATATAGATTCATATGTGAATTGAAGCAAGAGTTTAATTAGCTTGAGGAATACATATTGAGCTCAAGTGGGTAGTTGCTATATTGGTATGACTACTAAACTTTACTTAGCTATATTTCTTTCTATTCATCCATTTACTAAAAGTTTATTCATGAAATTGCAACTTGTGTATTGTTTAATTGCAAATAAATACAACAATATATAGAATATTTGAATTGCATCATCCTATGCCTAGATACCCGTTCAAGGCTTTCTCATTAGGTGGTGAATGTATGTTTTCTTTTCGATATTTGAATTGAATGTGTACTCTCACTTAGGTGGTGAATGTATGTTTTCTTTTCGATTTTAAGGAACATCTTGGCTTACCATTTCCTCACTATGTTCTCTGGGTACATATGTGGGTAATTAATTATCTACATCGTGTACGTGGAGAACTAGGGGGAAATGCTGCCGGATTTTCCTTAAAATTGGAAAGTTGACATACATTCACTAGTGAGAGTAGACATTCAAGGATGGGTTAGGTTGGAGTGATAAGGACCCTTTGGAAACATGCATTTTTTCACTATATGAATGGTATATTCACGTTTTGTACTTGAATTTGATTTACATAAAATATGTAGCACTTACACATTATAATTATATGGTGCTATATATATGTTTAGAGACAATTTACTAAATGGAGAAGGATCGTGGTTGGATGTATGGTAGACGCGATACATTTGAATTTTGGAATGGGGTTCAAGAGTTTTGCGAGAGGGCTTTAGCTTATCAACGCACACTGGGAGGCAAAGGCCTTTATTGTCCTTGTGTTGATTGTAATTGTGTGAATGTGGTCGATAGTGTTGAAATCATTAGAGATCATGTATTATGTCGTGGGTTTAGGCAATTTTACCATGTGTGGATTTGGCACGGAGAAACTGGAGAGTACAGTGGGGATCTTGATCGGAATGATGTGCGTGTTAGAAGCATTGAGATTCATGTGGACGAGGAATACGAGAATGATGAGTATATTGTTGATAATGGTGAGGATGGAGCCGATGAAGATCAGGCGGATGAGGTCGAGGATGAACAAGTGGATGAGATGTTGCAAGGTGTTAAAGGTGAAGTGTTTGAATTATTATCGGAGGCTTCCAAAAAGCCTTTGTATCCCAGGTGCAAAAAATACTCCAAACTATCGGCCGTGCTAACACTTTTTAACATTAAATCAAAGCATGGGTGGACGGACATCAGTTTTACTTCTTTGTTGACCGCATTAAGTGATATGTTGCCTGATGGGAATGAAATTCCTAAGTCTTATTATTACGCAAAGAAGCTCATGTGTCCCTTTGGTTTGGAGTATAAGAAGATACATGCATGTCCTAATGACTGTATTTTGTATCGAAATGAGTATGAAAAACTGCAGGAGTGTCCACGATGCAAGCGGTCGCGGTACAAGCGCATGAGTTGCAATCCTGGCACGGAGGGACCTCCTGCTAAGGTGTTGTGGTATCTTCCCATTATTCCAAGGTTTAAGCGTCTGTTCTCAATACCAAAAGACGCTAAAAACTTGAGGTGGCATGAAGAGGGAAGAAAGAAAAACAGAATGTTGAAGCATCTAGCTGACTCTCCACAGTGGAAGAACATTGATTTGAAGTTTGAGGAATTTGGTAATGTGGTCAGAAATTTAAGGCTTGGGTTGTGCACGGACGGGATGAATCCATTTGGCACTCTTAGTACCCAACACAGCACATGGCCGGTACTTTTAGTGATTTATAATTTGCCTCCTTGGCTGTGCATGAAACGTAAGTATGTAATGCTTTCATTGCTAATAACTGGTCCTAAGCAACCTGGAAATGACATAGATGTTTACCTTGTGCCGCTTATTGACGACTTGAGAAAGATGTGGGACGAAGGGGTTTCCGTTTTCGATGCACATCATAACGAGATGTTCACATTGCGTGCAGCCCTTATGTGGACCATGAATGACTTCCCTGCATATGGCAACTTGTGTGGGTACAAGGTCAAAGGGAAAAAAGCATGCCCCATATGTATTGATGACACATCAAGCGTATACCTGACTCATTCTCACAAAGATGTGTACCTACGGACTCGAAGGTTCCTTAGGCGTGTTCACCCGTACCGTAGGCAGAAAAAGGCTTTCGATGGAACCGTGGAAGAGGATACTGCGCCTAGACCATTGACTGGTGCTGAGATTAGTGCTCGGGTGAAAGGGATACAAACGGTGTTTGGAAAATCAGAAAAAACTGTGGTCTCAGCTGCTCTGTTTAAGAAAGAATCAATCTTTTGGAAGCTGCCGTACTGGAGAGAACATGACGTTAGGCATTGTCTTGATGTGATGCATATAGAGAAGAATGTATGTGATGCTCTTTTGGGGACGCTTATGAATATCCCAGGCAAAACAAAGGACGGAAAGGGTGCACAGTTAGATTTGAAAGAGATGGGGATTCGTCCAGAATTGTGGCCTCAAGAAAAGGTTAGAAAGGGGAAGGAGCCGAGAATAGAAGATGAAAGTGTTTCGAAAAAAGGGAAGGAGAAGAGAAAGGGAAAGGGAAAGGCCAAAGATGCGTCAAAGAAGAAAGTTAAGGGTAAAGGGAAGGATGAAAAGAATTATTTACCCCCGGCTTGCTATACATTGTCAAGGGTAGAGAAACGTATGTTTTGTGCATGTTTGTACGGCATTAAGGTTCCATCAGGGTACTCATCTAACATGAAAAGATTTGTAACCTTAAATGGAGAATTGAAGCTGACAAGTATGAAATACCATGATTGTCACATTATGATGCAAGTATTCCTACCGATTGCAATCCGTGGTATTCTACCGAAACACGTGAGGGAAGCGATTACAAGCCTTTGTTCGTTTTTCAATACAATTTGTAGCAAAGTTCTTGATCCTTGTACACTAGATGCTTTGCAAGCAGATGTGGTTGTGACTTTGTGCAAATTTGAGATGTATTTCCCACCCTCATTTTTTGACATAATGGTTCATCTGGTTCTTTATTTGGTACGTGAGATTAAGTTGTGCGGTTCAGTGTTCATGAGGTGGTGCTACCCTTTTGAAAGACACATGGGTACATTACAAGATAAAGTACGAAACCGAGCTCACCCTTAAGGAAGTATAATGCAAGGGATAGTGGGTGAGGAGATAGGTAACTTTGTGGCGGACTACATAGCCCTTGCTCAACCTATTGGTCTTCCTACTTCTCGACATGAAGGTAGACTTGATGGTCATGGCACAATTGGGTCGAAACGAATGTCACCAGACCGAGATCAGTTCTTACAAGCACACCTTTATGTGTTGCACCATGTTTAAGATGTGCACCCATATTTAGACGAGCACATGGCTTGTTTGCGTGCCGAATTTCCATCCAAAGGTGAAAGGGCACTTATGCAGTTGCATAATAAGAAATTTGTTGATTGGTTTCGTGAACGAGTAATGAGTGGATTGAATGATACTAATGTGACCGATACAATACGGTGGCTTGCGTACGGTCCTAGGGATGATGTCCGTTCATTTGAGGGATTTGACATCAATGGGTACACTTTTTGGACCGAGGCTCGTGATTTGAAATCTTCCTCCACCCAAAACAGTGGTGTAACTCTTGTGGCATCGTCAAGGGAGTTTGCAAGTTCTAAGGATAAATCACCTGTCGATGCAGAGTTGTCATACTATGGCCGAATTCAAGAAATATAGGAGCTTGATTATTGTGACTTCACGGTTGCTCTTTTCAAGTGTAAGTGGGTTGATAATATCAGGCGTAACGTCAAACATGAGGACTTTACTCTTGTAGATCTTGGCCACTTGAATGATAGTGCGGAACCATTTATCCTTGCATCTCAAGCTAAGCAAGTGTTCTATGTAACTGACCCAATGGATTCAAAATGGTCTATAGTGCTAGCTGGCAAAAGAAGAATCCTAGGAATTGGAGATGTTGAGGATGAGGAAGAATATGATGCGTTTGATGATTCAGCACCTTTCACTGTTCCTAGACCTGTTGTACTAAATGACCTGTTGTATTATATGCGATCAGACCACAACGAAGGAATTTCAGAATGAGGTTGTTTCATTAAAAGTTAGTAATGGTTTCATTGCAAATATAGTTTAGTTATCATGTATATAGGAGCATAAGTAGGCAAAAATGATATATTTGTAGTTTGAAATTGCCTAAGTGTACTCATTATCATGCATATACAAGGTTATAGGACCATAAGTAGGTGAAACTGGCATAAATAGCTTCTACTTAACCCAACTCCTTTGTTTTGTGTATGAACTAACATTTATTCATTCTAACAACCTATTTTCCATATGTAGATTGAAATTGGCATTTTGTACTCATTATCATGCATATACAAGGTTATAGGACCATAATAAGTAGGTGAAAATGGCTAAAATAGCTTCTACATAACCATAATAACTATCATGCATATACTTTACTATACACTAATATTGTTTTATGATTGCTTTGACATGTGCTTATATCTCATGGCGGACGATCATGATCCTCCTTTGGTAGAGGACATTGACGATGATGAGTATGAGGACGAGTACGAGGATGACGACTCCGATGATAGTGATGCTCCTTATGATGTGAATAAGGAGGATGACTTGGGTGAGCCAGAGGATCAGGCTCAAGATGAGTTCGAGCGTAGGCTTGACGATTTTGAAATGTCAGCTGAACGTGTACCGGCCATTATAAATACAACACGTGAGATTGTTGGTGAGAACCCGACTCCGGAAAGTCAAGGCCAAGGACAAGATGAAAACAACACAGGTGGTGGAGGGGGGGAAAAGGCACCGGCTGAAAGAAAAAGAAGGGGTCCGACGAGAAGCTTTAAGAAACCGGACGGTCCCATGGTCTTGGAGTATGACAACAAAGGCCAACTCGGGCCAAAATGGCGTCGACAATATGCTAATCAAGTTGGCTTATGTTCGCGGAAAATCCCCATTACACTTGTAATGCGGCAAGTACCTCCGGGTTTGATTCAAGCATTTTGGGATGATACAAGGGTAAGTGTGTTTTTGGCACAATTAGACAATTTAAGATACCTTAACCTTATGATTGTTTTTAAATAGAAACTAATAATCGGTTTTAATTTGTGCTTGCAGAGGCAGTTTTCTATTCCTAATGATCCCGAGAAGAAAAGGGTGTTTGTCTCTTTATTAGGGGAAAGATTCAGAGGCTTTAAGACCAAGTTGACTAATTGGTGGATCCACAAGAAGAAGAAGGTGCAAACAAAGAAGAAGAATGCCAAAGAGGATGACCGTCTCCCGTGGCAAATATGGCCGACCGTGTCAAAAGATGATTGGGAAGAGTTCGTTAGAATGAAGAGTCAAAAGAAAGCCATTGTAAGTTTGTGTAAATCTGATGTCAATTGAATAATAGCTTGACACTTTTTGTATTAATGAGACTACCATTTTTTTGTTTTGTAGGAACTTCGAGAGCAAAATCAAGCGAATGCAGAAAAGAAGGAATACGTCCATCGTATGGGTCCTAAGACTTTTGCTGAAAAGAGACCTGAGTGGGCCGCTTCGGGTTTATACCCTAAAGCGCTTCTAGTGGCATCGAAGGAACCCTCTAGTTCCACGATCACTACATTGGTGAGTCGTGCCGGTGATTTCTTTTGTTCTCTCAATTCATTTGATAAGAAAACCGGGAAATGGTTCATCAACGGTCCGGAAGCCAAAAAACTGGCGGATAAGCTAGTAAGTTACCTATGAATTGTTGAAATTAAGTCACTTTTGCATCTAATCACTGTACAAACCATTAACTGTTTTACTGACCTCATTTTTCCTTATGCTATAGCTTAAGCACACTCAAGAGATGGTGGAGGGCAAATTTGAACCAAGTGTGGAGAATGACCCTTTCACCATGGCTTTGGGAAGGCCATACCATCCAGGACGAGTAGTAGGTTCGGGAGGGTCATTGCTTGGATGGAATAAGGTGATGGGTCCCGAATACACAAAATCGGGTAGATCATGGTCCCGAAGACACCCGGTGTGCACTTCTAGCCCCGGGGCATGCAAATAGTATCGTGTTGAGTTTGGTGGCGTATGGTAGTGCCCAACCGACGACGGGTGCTACGGCGGGGCCACATCATTACTCGGTTGGGATTGATTACGTGGTTGCGGGGTTCGAAGACATCCCACTACCCGTACCGATAGAGGAGGTTGAGATAACAGCGCTTTGGCAACCTGTAGGTAGCTTCGTTTATTGGCCACGTGCATGGGTGAAGTTGATTAATAAGGAGGTAAATTATTTACTTACTAGCCTATTTTCTTCATTTCTCAACTTATAAACTCATTGCATCTCAAAACAACTCATAATCACATATTTATAAGTGTTTTTCATTTGAAATTACATTAAAATCTCTAAGTTCTAAGGTTTTGGGTCCAATTTATCAAACTAAAGCCACTTTGAGCCGAAATGGCTACTCACTTGCCTATTTTCTTCATTTTTCAACTAATAAACTTATACATTCTCAAACCATATCATAATTACATATGTATAAGTGATTGTGACATGAAATTGCATAAAAGAAGAAACTTCTAATGTTTTTGGCGCATTTCATCAAAATAAACCCAATTCGAGCCGAAATGGCTACTTACATGCCTATTTTCTTCATATTTCAACTTATAAACTCCTTGCATCTCAAAACAACTCATAATCACATATTTATAAGTGTTTGTCATTTGAAATTACATAAAAATCGCCTAGTTCAAATTTTTTTATTTTTTTAAAATAAGCAACTTCCGCCGCACCGGGACACCCAAGGGAGCCGCCCCCGCTGCCGGAACAGCAAAGGCAGCCCGCGCCAAGGCCACAGCAGCCCCGACAGGTGGCTGCCAAGGCTGTAGCAGCCACGGCAGGTGGCTGCCAGACTGCTGCAGCCTCGGCAGCAGCCTGCCTGTGCTGCTGCAGCCTCGACAGGCGGCTGCCATGGCTGCTGCAGCCTCGGCAGGTGCTGCCTGTGCTGCTACAGCCGTGAAAGCCGCCTGTCGAGGCAGCAGCAGCCCAGGCAGGCTGCTGCCAAGGCTGCAGCAGACTGGCAGCCACCTGCCGTGGCTGCTACAGCCTTGGCAGCAACCTGTCGGGGCTGCTGTGGCCTCGGCACGGGCTGCCTTCGCTGTTCCGGCAGCGGGGGGCGGCTCCCTCGGGTGTCCCGGTGCGGCTGCTGTTGCATTTTTAAAAAAAAAAAAATTTAAGCAATTTTCATCATTTCATCAAATTAAAGCCATTTTGAGCCGAAATGGCTACTTACTTGCCTATTTTCTTCATTTCTTAACTTATAAACTCCTTGCATCTCAAAACAACTCATAATCACATATTAATAAGTGTTTGTCATTTGAAATTACATAAAATTCGCCAAGTTCTAAGTTTTTGGGTCCAATTCATCAAAATAAAGCCATTTTGAGCCGAAATGGCTACTCACTTCACTATTTTCTTCATTTCTCAACTTATAAAATCCTTGAATCTCAAAACAACTCATAATCACATATTTATAAGTGTTTTTCATTTGAAATTACATAAAAATCGCCAAGTTTTAAGTTTTTGGGTCCAATTTATAAAAATAAAGCCATTTTGAGCCGAAATGGCTACTCACTTGGCTATTTTCTTCATTTCTCAACTTATAAACTCCTTGCATCTCAAAACAACTCATAATCACATATTTATAAGTGTTTGTCATTTGGAATTACATTAAAATCGCCAAGTTCTATGTTTTTGGGTCCAATTCATAAAAATAAAGCCATTTTGAGCCGAAATAGCTACTCACTTGGCTATTTTCTTCATTTCTCAACTTATAAACTCCTTGAATCTCAAAACAACTCATAATCACATATTTATAAGTGTTTGTCATTTGAAATTACATAAAAATCGCCAAGTTCTAAGTTTTTGGGTCCAATTCATCAAAATAAAGCCATTTTGAGCCGAAATGTCTACTCACTTGGCTATTTTCTTCATTTCTCAACTTATAAATTCCTTGCATCTCAAAACAACTCATAATCACATATTTATAAGTGTTTGTCATTTGAAATTACATAAAAATCGCCAAGTTCTAAGTTTTTGGGTCCAATTCATCAAAATAAAGCCATTTTGAGCCGAAATGGCTACTCACCTAGTTATTTTCTTCATTTCTCAACTTATAAACTCCTTGAATCTCAAAACAACTCATAATCACATATTTATAAGTGTTTGTCATTTGAAATTACATAAAAATCGCCAAGTTCTAAGTTCTTGGGTCCAATTCATAAAAATAAAGCCATTTTGAGCCGAAATGGCTACTCACTTGGCTATTTTCTTCATTTCTGAACTTCTAAACTCCTTGCATCTCAAAACAACTCATAATCACATATTTATAAGTGTTTGTCATTTGAAATTACATAAAAATCGCCAAGTTCTAAGTTTTTGGGTCCAATTCATCAAAATAAAGCCATTTTGAGCCGAAATGTCTACTCACTTGGCTATTTTCTTCATTTCTCAACTTATAAATTCCTTGCATCTCAAAACAACTCATAATCACATATTTATAAGTGTTTGTCATTTGAAATTACATAAAAATCGCCAAGTTCTAAGTTTTTGGGTCCAATTCATCAAAATAAAGCCATTTTGAGCCGAAATGGCTACTCACCTAGTTATTTTCTTCATTTCTCAACTTATAAACTCCTTGAATCTCAAAACAACTCATAATCACATATTTATAAGTGTTTGTCATTTGAAATTACATAAAAATCGCCAAATTCTAAGTTTTTGGGTCCAATTCATCAAAATAAAGCCATTTTGAGCCGAAATGTCTACTCACTTGGCTATTTTCTTAATTTCTCAACTACTAAACTTATACATTCTCAAACCATATCATAATTACATTTGTATAAGTGATTGTGAGTTGAAACTTATTATTTCTCAAACTATTTCAGATTTCCAATGGAAGCAAAACTTCAAAGAGAAAGAGGGTGGAGAAGCCTAAAAGAATTGATCAACCTAAGAAGAAGCTAAGTGAACAACGGTCCTAGAGTGAACAAGCGTCGAAGTTGCACTCTTCGAAAGGTTAACCCATGCCACCTACTCCACTTGTTAAAGACATTGTTCTTCAATCGCTCTCTACTGACATGACCTTTCTTCACAACCGTGCTTGTCATTTGGTCGATCCCATGGAAGTTGCACTTCCTAAGGCAATGTTCCACTATGATGAGGATGCAATTGCATGGATCAGCAAAGAAGATGTGAAGGAATTTCTACGTGGTGCAAAGCTTAACATTTCCCTCATTCAAACATTCATGAGGTACTTCAATGCCCACATAATCTATACTTTTTTCAAGTTATTCAAATTGATGGTGATTATCCTACATCTGATAAATTATTCAATGTTCATGCACGCAGAGCACTACAGGAGCACTTAACTGACACTGATTCTCCTTGTAAAGTTGGGTGGTTATGCCCCGAGCAGTTATCCACTACTAAAATCATAGGCAACCCCCATGACGTGTTGTACTATGTTGAACAGAGTATAAGGGAATCAGCGCGTGCGGGAGACAAGTTCATATTCGCCCCATGTTATAGAGAGTAAGTCTAACCATGTCAAATTCAATCGATTTGGCCTCATTATATGTTGACTCCTAAATATTAATTACCTTGTCTATTGTGAACTTATGTAGGGAGCATTGGAGCCTCATGGTGATTTGTAATTCCACTAACACAATTTATCACCTTGATTCAGCTCGATCATCGGAGAAGTGGCTCGTGAAGTGTATACTGCAAAAGTAAATATATATAGCAACCTATAGTGATGATTATTGCTAATAATAACTAATTTAGTAATCATACGACTAATCAAATTTGAATGTACTTTTTTATACTACAGTGTTATGAAGAAGCTACATTGTCGTGCTCCAAAGGGTCCAACATGGAAGACACCGTTGGTAATTTACATGATATTGTGATTATCTTGAAAATCTATGGTAGTAAATATTTTCTCATTTCCTTTGCATGTTTCACTGATGTGATTTGTTTGTCATATGCTAGTGCGCACAACAAGAGAATGGACTTGATTGTGCTTTGTATGTGATGAGATTCATGCTTGACATTGTGAATCATTGTACGGACACTCAACAGCTTGATGAGGTAAGTCCTAAAACTTCTTGAAATGCTATATTGATGTGATTTCACGCCTTAGACACCTAATATTACCCAACAATGGCATGTTATGAGAAACTAAAATGCTATTTCACAAGAAAGGTAGAAAATGGGCTGAATAGAAGTCATATGGGCCATGATAGGGCCATTTTATGTTAATATGCTCTTTTGATGTGATTTCTTTCCTTATGCACATATAACTAGATAATATTGACATGTTATGAGATAAATAAAGTTCATTTAATAAGAAATGTAGGAAATGGGCAAAGTAAGGTCATATAGGCCATATTCGGGCCATTTTTAGTAAAAAGCGTCATAAACCTTAATAAAATGCTCTCCTATACAATTTTAGGGCTTACACACATACAAATACCCAACATTGACATGTTATGAGAAAGAAATAGTTCATTTGATAAGTAATGTAGAAAATGGGCAACATAGAAGTCATATAAGCCCTATTTGGGCCATGTTGAGTAAAATGCGTTGTTAAACTTCTTGAAATGCTATATTGATGTGATTTCTAGCCTTAGACACCTAATATTATCCAACAATGACATGTTATTAGAAACAAAAAGGCTATTTCACAAGAAAGGTAGAAAATGGGCTGAATAGAAGTCATATGGGCCATATTAGAGCCATTTTGTGTTAATATGCTCTTTTGATGTGATTTCTTTCCTTATAAACCTATAACTAGATAATATTGACATGTTATGAGATAAATAAAGTTCACTTAATAAGAAATGTAGGAAATGGGCAAAGTAAGGTCATATAGGCCATATTCGGGCCATTTTGGGTAAAAAGCGTCATAAACCTTAACAAAATGCTCTCCTATACAACTTTAGGGCTTACACACATAAAACTATCCAATATTGACATGTTATGAGAAATAAATAGTTCATTTGATAAGTAATGTAGTAAATGGGCTATATAGAAGTCATATAAGCCCTATTTGGGCCATGTTGAGTAAAATGCGTTGTTAAACTTCTTGAAATGCTATATTGATGTGATTTCTAGCCTTAGACACCTAATATTATCCAACAATGACATGTTATGAGAAACAAAAAGGCTATTTCACAAGAAAGGTAGAAAATGGGCTGAATAGAAGTCATATGGGCCATACTAGGGCCATTTTGTGTTAATATGCTCTTTTGATGTGATTTCTTTCCTTATACACCTATAAATAGATAATATTGACATGTTATGAGATAAATAAAGTTCATTTAATAAGAAATGTAGGAAATGGGAAAAGTAAGGTCATATAGGCCATGTTCGGGCCATTTTGGGTAAAAACCGTCATAAACCTTAACAAAATGCTCTCCTATACAATTTTAGGGCTTACACACATACAACTATCCAATATTGACATGTTATGAGAAATAAATAGTTCATTTGATAAGTAATGTAGTAAATGGGCTATATAGAAGTCATATAGGTAATATTTGATAAAATACATATTGTTTGCCTAATTAATTATTTTTAAAATAATGTTTTTGTATTTCAAGTTTTGCAAGGTCCAAAAGGATGGTCCGTTGACAATCAAGGAGCTTAATGAAGTTCGTGACATGTTGGCGTCTTTTATCACCTTCAACATGTAAATGATGGCATTGTAATTGTAAATTATTTATGTTAACTTTTGAACTATATAACTTATTATTCATTGTATATGTGTACTTACTATTATTTGTATATGTAAGCAACTTTTTTTTTTTTTTTGTATTGCATTTGGGAATATTTATTATATCTATATATATAATTGAATTCTTGTTTCTAATATTATATTTGTATATTTTTGTATATAATAATTAATAATATTATTATTAGTTATTATAATAATAAAATTATTAATTATTATATTTAATATAATTGCTGGAATTACAGGTTATTATTATTGCAGGTTTTTTTTAAAAAATATTATTGCACGATGGAAAAAAAACGAAAAAAAAAAAATTGGTTAATAGGCACCGGTTAGGCAGCAACCGGTGCCTAAACTATCCACCACCAAAAAAAAATGGCGGGAGAGCAGTTTTAGGCACCGGTTAACCGGTGCCTATTCCACCCTATGGCACCGGTTAACCGGTGCCTATTACACCCTATGGCACCGGTTTTGAACCGGTGCCAAAAACCATGTTTTTGGTACCCCTCACATAGGCAGCGGTTCAAACCGGTGCCTCAGACCGGGTTTGAACCGCTGCCAATTGCCTTTTTTCACCTAGTGCATGGAAGTGAGTTTTTCTAAAACTCGCGGTGTCCCATCCACTCGCGCCAACCCTTCACGGTTAGGCTTCCGCGCGGTGCATCCGGACAATTATTAACCATGGACCCTCTATTGACTAACCCATATCCTGAAATTTAGAGAACTAGAGCCATGGTTAGGTTGCAAACTCATTGCATCATATTGTGCCTACTTAACTAATTGTGCATTATTTGTTGTGATTTTTCCTAACCGTTTGTTTGACTTGCGTTAAGACAAAATAAACTGCTTAATAGCTAAAAAGACTTTGCTTAATAAATTAATTAATTTTGGTGATTAGAGTCTAATAATCTAATCAGAGTTGACTTAGTGCGACTTTAGGCATACCCTGTAGAGTAATAATGCCGAAGCAGTTCCAGATCAACGTTCCAGCACTGGCGTCGAGATTTGGACTGCAGAACCACTCTGTGGAGTGTAACGCCTGGCGACAGCTCTGTCGTCCAGCGCTACACTATACACTGCGGCGCCAATCCTGTTGTTTTGGCGACAGTTCGGTTTATTGCTTGAGTCATCACTTTGTGTCTGATTAAACTGTTTGTTAATTAATTCTGTTAATTATACCTTGTTAAGTCATTCATTTAGTCTAGTCACATCGTCTAGCCACATAGTCATAACACGAGTCTTAATATGTCACCTACACTCACTAGTCTTAGCACACACTTTGAGTATATATCACCATGACCATGTCTTAGGTTCATGCACGTTCCGTCATTTGAGTTGGGGGTACATTTTATTCCTAATTTTCCACATCTCTCCATATACATGCTTTCTCCATATCACCACCCTCATTTTTCTACCTTCTTCTATCCATTGCGTGTTGAATAAAGTTAGAGTCAAACAATTAACAATGAATATCCCCAAATTCCTTTTCCACAGTACTTGGTCGAGGAGAGAAGGGCGATTAATCAAGGATAACCTCTTTATTCAAGTCTTACTTTTTGATAAACCGATTCGTCAAAAGAGGAAGGCTAAAAAGATAATGGCAACTCAAGAGGAAGTTAATGAACTTAGGAGTCAATTGACTGACGTGACTGAGGCGTTAAAGGCTTTAACCCTCAAAATTGATGACCCTGTGAAGCAACAACAAATGAACCTTATGCAAGAAAGCTTGAGCAAGCTATCTAGTGACTGTAAATTTCAGGGCATTAGTTCACAAGGGGTCTCGCTGGACAAGGAACTTCTTCCGCATAAGTTCAATGCCAACGACATCCCAAAATTCAAGGCCCCTTACTTTCATCTAAGAGCTTTTGAAACCATAATGAACATTAAGGTGATTGATAAGAAAGTCTTTCATTCTTTGTTTTCTTTATCTCTTGACACCGTTTGTCAACAATGGTTCTTTTCCCTTGACAAAGAGAAAACCTCTTCTAGGGAGTCGATAACAAACACTTTCATAGATAGATATAAGAGCAACATTCAAGACGAAACAGACCACAGACAGCTTGACATGTTAAAACAAAAAGAAAACGAAGGGTTCACGTCTTTCTTCAACAAATGGAGGGAAACTTCCGCTAATATGGTCAAGGCTCCTACCGAAAAAGAATATGTGAGGATGTTTATCAAGAATCTGAAAGGGAAGTATTCAAAGCACTTAAAATACCAACACAATTTGAATACTTTCAAGGCTGTGTATAATATAGGCATTGACATTGAAGATGACCTTCTAAAAGATAATGGTGCGAGAGGAAAGAAGAATGACCATCCTTCTTCTTCCTCTCCCATTAATGAAGTACATGCTATGAACGCCTCTAAATCGCGAAACCAAAGGTCAAAAAGAGTGTTCACTCCACTTGGTATGAGTTATGAAACAGCTTTGGAGAAGCTACACCACAAAGGACTAGTCATGCCCATAGGGCCTATCAAAGACCCAGTTCCGGAAGCCAAGCCACCCAAATGGGATCCCAATAAGCACTGCAATTATCACCAAGGAAAGGGTCACGATACTGAGGAGTGTTGGAAATTCAAAGATGCTATTCAAGATCTGATTGATGACAATAAAACTTCCAAGGTTGTAGTCATCGCAAAGAATCAAACATCCTTCGATCCTTCACTCCTTATCACACCTGTAGGTGAGCCCATGATCGGGACAACTTATATAACCTCTCTTGATGAAGTGGCCATGATTGAGGAGGATGAAAGTCTCTTCATAGATAATACCAGGGAAGACTCGTCAAGTCTAAAAGAGGACGTTCGAAAAGTGCAAGATGTTGTTGCCATAATCTTGAATGTTGTAGAAGGACTAGCAAATCGGGTGATGGTTATCGAACAAAATTCTCGCCAAAGATTTAATGAAGAACTCAATGCTCCTAAGCCACTGGCAAAACAGACCATTGAAGAATACAAACCAATAGGAATGACTTACAATGAAGCTCTTAACTATCTTCACGATCAAGGTCTTATTCACCCCATTGGTCCCAGTCAAGACCCTCCGCCTGAAAAACGGTTTCCCAATTCGGATCCAAATTCTTATTGTCGATACCATAGAGGTCGTGGTCACACCACCGAAATATGTCTCTCCCTCAAAGATCGTGTTCAAGATCTCATTGATTCAAATCTCCTTCATGTTCCCCCGCGCGACACAAAGGCCAAGATTAGTAACAATAAAAACAGTGGCTGTAAAGGAAAGAAGAACGACTATCCTTCTTCTTCCAAAAACACCTACTCTAGTTACAATATTGGTACTTTCGACCTTAATGAAATCTTAGCCATGGATAATTGAGGATTTAGAAAGCAACTGAGAAAAGTTTTCACCCCTATTGGAATTAGCTACGATGATGCTTTCGATCGACTCCATGCAAAGGGACTCATTAATCCTATTGGACCCATTCAAGATCCCTCACTTGAGAAGAGATTGCCTAGTTGGAACCCAAGTGTACGCTGCAAGTACCATCAAAGTAGGGGTCATACTACTTAGAGCTGTTGGAAGCTAAAGGAAGCAATCCAATATTTGATCGACAATAACGGGCTTCCAATACCTCCAGTCGGCAAGAACACCAAGTGATGATAAACACAAGGCAAGAGGCGAGCTGCAACAACAATATTTCATTATCTTTCTTTTTTCTATTTCTTTTTCATTTTTTCATCAACCCAATAAGTCTAGCATAGGCACCTTTCTTTTCCTTTAGATTAATTTTGTAGATTATTTCTTTTTCCCTTTTAATAAAATGAGCATTTATTTTCTTGCATATGATTATTACATTGCACAAAAAAAAAAAAAAAATTCATGCCAAACTAAGCACAAGGTATACCAATGATTTGAGGCACCCTTTGTAGCCACATCATATTACCTTTCACCCTTCAAATATACAATCCTTTTTTTTATAAACCACTTCGAACCTCGTCTAGCGATAGACCATTCATTTTTCAACCCATATCTACTTAACTTTGGGATGGGATGGTGTGTAAGTTATGCAGTTTCAAAAAGCTTGAGTGATTTCAAAAAAAAAGGGCAATAGAAATAAAAAAAAAAACTATATAAAAGTGTACAAAAGGGCGAGTGTGCCAATGTCTTTGACATGAACATGTCTTTGATATAAACACGTCTCAGATTGCGTCTCTTATCGGATGCTTGATACCGTGCCTGAGAAACATGAATGCTAAGTGACTGATAAACCGCATGATCGGGATTGCCAACACTTATAAAAATAAAATAAATGCTAAAGCAAAAAAAAGAGCAAAATTAAAAAGAAAGAGATAAAAAAGGAGTGAGAAACCTCAAGCATAAAAATATAAAGATTCAAAAGCAAGGCTGCACACCTTGGGGGCTTATCGAGGGTCTTGAGCCTTTATCCCCTTCTTCTTCAACCTTTACCCTAACCACGTTACAACCCTCAAAAAGACCTTTTTGAGGTATACACACACTTGTGCGAGGTTCGGCTAGAGCTACGTTTGGCCTGATTCCTAACGGATACGTAGGCAACCTCACATCGAGGTGCGGCCGTAATAAACATGCATTCATATTCACATTCACACACCATGATCATATCAAGGGATCTCCTATGCTCATCCCTATTTACTTAGAGCTAGACTTGGGGGCTTGACCCCTACATCATTAGCTTACCTAGCCAAAGAGTCACCACCATTTGACTCCTTTCAATATATTTTCCAACACACTTAGCTCTTGCGGCCTAACTTTGGTGTCACTTTCACACACATCACAGATACATGACCAAATATACTTCCCTTAGGAACCCTTTGTCATGGAATCTTAACATAACGCTGAAGCATGCCTTGTCATATCAAAATCACTCATCAATCATAATCATCATTGCATCGAAGTATGAAGTGCTTAGCCTCCGTGCCTAAGTTACCTAAATATTTTCATTATCGAGTCAACTAGGATAGTCTAAGATGTTACAATCCTTGTACTGTGAGAGACACCATTAACGGATTAAGCTCATTCAACATAATTTTTTTTTTTCATTTTTGAGTCGCACAATCATAATACAATGCACACACGGGTCATGAGTCACACGTGTCATTTCACTTCGAGTCGAGTCAACCTCGAGTCAATCACAGCGAGTCAAGTTTATACTTTGAGTCGTGTCGTGTCAATGAGTCAAGCAACGCTAAGCCTTAGGTCAACCCTAAAATAATTAAAGAAATTAGCAAAGTCCTATAGTAAAAAATGAATACATGTGAAGCAGAATAGGAAAGACCCTACTCCAGCGGCAGACGAAAACATCTAGCGCCTGGCAACAGTTTTTAGCGCCTGGCGCTAGATCCCAGCGTCTGGCGACAGAGCCAATTCTTGGCGCTAGAGATATTTCAGCGGCGACACAACGATCAGCCACTAGAGCAGTTATTTCAACCTCTTTCAGCAATTTCGGGTTCCTTGGCACGCCAGTTAGCCCTTATAAGCAATTTGACATGATTAAGTAGTCGGTTTGATTACAATTGCAATAAGTGATCGACCTGACGAAATATCGTCTTACTTAGCTTAAAGCGCCTAAACATTGGCTCATCTCAGAGACACCAACATACTGGTTCATAACAGTAGAAACATCGACATAATGGTTCACAAGCAGCAAAAGCGCCAACGTACAGGCATAGCGGAAGCAAAGTTCAAGCGAGCTTTAGAGATCGACAAGCGTTGGTCTTCAGAAATTTTTCTTTGGAATATTATTGCAATAAACATTCAAGCTCTTTTGTTTAGAGACGCATGGACATTTCATTTAAGCTCTTTTGTTCAGAGACGCGTGGACATTTCTTTCAAGCTCTTTTGTTCAGAGACGCGTGGACATATCATTAAAGCTCTTTTGTTCAGAGACGCGTGAACATATCATCAAAAACTCCTTTATTCAGAGACGCGTGGACAATCCTTCAAGCTCTTTTGTTCAGAGACGCGTGGACATATCCAAAAATGCTCTTTTGTTCAGAGACGCGTGGACATGTATTTCGAAGCTCTTTTGTTCAGAGACGCGTGGACATTTCTTTCAGGCTCTTTTGCTCAGAGACGCATGGGCATCCTACTAAAAGCTCTTTTGTTTAGAGTCGAGTGAAGAATCCTCAAAAGAAGCTCTTTGTTCAGAGGTGCATGAAAATATCATTAAAGCTCTTTGTTCAGAGACGCGTGAACATATCATCAAAGCTCTTTGTTCAGAGGCACGTGAACATATCCAAAATGCTCCATTGTTTAGAGACGAGTGAGCATTAAAACAGCAAGATGGCGATCCATAGATTGTGGAAGGTTGTCAACAACGACAAATGCAACAATAAATCGGTTATCTCCAGAGACGTGTGCTCGACGGTGCAAGATACGCGTTTCTTAACTCTTTTATATGTTTTAAATAACGCTAGTTTTCAGGTATCGGCGTTACAAGAATGATTTAGGATCGCAGAACGTTCTGAATCATTCTCCGTCCCTACCGATACTTTGACTTTTGTTTTTGAAATGTGCGTTTCTCCAAACTCAGTCAAAGTGGGGGCTTCTGTAGACACCCATTTGTGTCTCCCCAAAACCAAACCTAGTGGTGAGTACCTTTCACGTCGAATTATAATTGAATGAAGTTAAATTGTGGAAAGTCTAGTGTTGGGGATAGTTTTAATTTCTTTTCTCTACTCTCTGTTTTTGAAAACCTATTTTAAGAAAATAGCCAATACATTTTGGTTGGTCCATTATATGGGTCCAATAATAGCGTAGTTGAATAGGGCTTGAAAAGAGCTTTCCAACAATATATTATAGGCCCAATTCCGATGAATATTAAAGAAGTTATGGCCAAATTACTGAACTGGGCCCGGTGTGAGCCTCATATGCAGCCCAATGATCTAGAGGAGGGCCTAATACAGATTTATCATTCCTAATGCAATTAGGAATGGTTTTAGTCTTCTAGATTATTCTAGAAGGTTCTTTTCATTCCTAATTCAATTAGCATTGATAAATTGACTTTTGTTGACTTTTTAGAGTTTTAATCAGAACAAAAGAATGTTTTGAGGAAAAATACGATTTTATCCTCCTGTACGGCAATTTCAATCTGATTTTAGAAAACGCGTCAATATTTTGGTCAGTGCCAAACGCCAGCAATAGCGCCTGGCGCTAACCTCGTTTTTGTGCGTCATAACTCTGTTTCGATTTTTTATCTTTTTGGCTGATTTTCTCTATAAATAGCTTCCTAAAAACATCGTTTTGAATCATCAATTCTCACCCAATTCTCTCTATTCTCACCAACTCTTATCAAGAATTTCTTGATTACATTCTTTCTCTCTCTCTCTCTCTCTCTCTTCTAAACTAGCCTTTTCTCAAATACAAAATTCGGCATTTACAAGACCTAGATACACCTAGCATAGTTCGAAGTTTCCTTTGCCCTAGACGTAAAAGGTTTTAATTTCTGAGGGTTTGGTCCCAATCCCTATATCGATTATTTAATTTAATTGTTTTATTATTTTCCTTGAAGTTACTAACGCGTGTATTTTTTTATTAGAAAGAGGTACGAGGCATCCAAGTAAGTACTTTAATGGTTTTTATTGATGTTATTATATAGAAATCGTGCTTAGGTTGTTATGATTCCTAATGTTATGTTAGGGTGTTTTGATCTTCCTAGTATCATGTTGAGGGTAAATTTAATATTAAGTATGATTAAAAGTATGATGCTTCCTATGTTCTTCCTAATATTTATGATTGTTAGTATCATGTTAGGGTTAAAGCTTTGATTTTTATTGGTTAGTGACATGCTAGGGTTTTTTATTAATCTTGTTAGTATCATGCCTAGGATCTTGCTATTATTATGCTTTAACAAGATTATTATTATAATGTTATTTTTGTTATAATTGTTATGATGATTATTATTATTGTTGCTTGATGATTTTATTGTTATTGCTTGATCACGCCTTTATGCATGTTTAAAGGGAATTGTTACTTGTAATCACGTTTAATAAGATAATTAATAATCTTGTTTAGGATTAATATGATTATAATTCAAGTGATCGCCAATAATAGATTTGTTTGAGCATTAATATTCAACCAACATAGATAAACAGGTTTAGGGTAAACCTATTAATTGTATGTTAGTCAGAAAGCGCACATGAATACGATCAGAATAAAGTAGAGGCCTATTATTAGGGCAGGTTCAATCTCTTTTAGGTTTGATTTGTACCTTTATCCCCAAACTACCAGTCATGGTTCCAGACCTATTGGAGTTGACGATCTCCTGGATCTGTAAGGGGTGTAACCTTTACCTCGTGAACATTTTACAAGTTCCTAAAACTTGTCGGCGACTCTTTTGCTCTAGCTTCATTCCCTTTGGACGCCACCATGCTTAAGTGTATGATCACAGTGGGGTTCAAGTTTAGGGTAATGCTTGAAATATTCCCTACATGTATGCACGCTTCAAGATATCCGAGGTTGATTGAAACATAGAGTATGCTAAGCATAGAGATCTAGTTATCACAATTCACCTTCATCCCGTTCGATCTTACTGCGTTCTCCTTATAGTCTCAAATCTCCCTCTAATGAGCATCTCATTAGCTCCTCGAAGGAGCCGGAAAAGAACACATTTTTTGGCTACACGATGTCTTAACTAAGCATCCCCTCTCTTTAGGCTTTAACTCATAATGCTCTCCCTTGAAATTTGACTCAACCTCTAGGTCGAAAAGTCTTTCCCAATGGTTGTAACGTATTGGCAAAAGGTTAGGGGTAGGCTAAAATTTTAAAATTTGGTGGTACACCTAGGTGATGAAGCAATGATTGGACAAACCTCGACACCAAAACCGAGAAGTCACCAAACAAAAATAAACTAACACCCCCAAGCTTATTCAAAGCTATATCTAATAGCATATATACAAAAAGCGTAAACGCTTCTCCCCTAAGCTAAAAGGAAGCATTGTCCTCAATGCTTGAAGAGGAAAAGAGTCACATCAAAATATTTTTGGAATTTTCTCATTTTCAAATATCTTTTTTTTTTTAATATATTTTTTCATTTCTGTAAAAGTAATTGTCCATGCCTTTTTAATTTAGGACGACTTTTACAATTATGCATTTATTAAGTCCTTGCCTTTTTACTTAGGACGGCTTTTACAATTAATCACTTGCCATTATTCACACAAATATACACAAAACACAAGATTTCTTACAAAAGGAACTAATATCCATACTTATATACTACAAACTAAAAAAACATGGCCATTTGCTTCACAAAAACCAAAATTAAACAAAAAGAAACAAAAGGCTAAAAATTCTAAAGATGTGGCTTGAAAAGAAGGGAAAAGGATTAAATGGTTAGCAAGAAAGCAAATGAAAAATCAATGAACTAAAAGAAGAAAATTATCCTAGAAAAGAAAAATTACCACCCTGAAAAGATACCTTTGTCATCCCTAGATGGTTCGGTCTCATGTTTGAGAATTATGAGTCAAGATTCAAGATTAGGTCCGCAATAGTCAAGGATCCGTGCCGCTCATGCAAAATATGTAGAAGGCTTGAAAAATGATTGAACCTCAATTGGATGTAGCAAAACCTCACTATAGGTGTCAAATCGACCATAGGAAGCAACTACCAACATGCCACTAACAAGTAGAATCTGGTTTCATGATCCTTCTACTTCTAAAACATGCTACCTTAGCATACACCTATCCTAGAGTCAACTAAGCAAATTCTAAAACCGTGCATACCCATACCATTTAGGAAGATGTACATTTAAAAGGAAAAATTGGTTGTATATAGTCCTATTCAAAAGAAAAACAAAATGTTACAAATAAATCCCCAAAACATACCAAAAACCAAAAACAAGAATAAAGAAAAAATAAAAGATAAAAAAAAAAAAGAAAAAGAAAAACATTGATAAAGGAAAAGTAGGAAAATAAAGAATGGAAGTAATGAATATGCAAGTTAAACATGTAATTGCCAATCAACAAACAAGTGATCAAATGACAACATCGCCAATGATCCCAAACACTCTAGGTGTTAAAAGCAACCATCCTCGAACCATTCAACTTTTCCTAAATATCCTAAACTATGCATCCAAGAAAATAAATGAGAAATAAAGAAAAATAAGAAAGATCTCACCGGATATTCCAAGAAATGCAAAAGAGTAAGAAAGAAAGCAAACACAAACCGTCAGGATACTCCAAGAGCAAATGCAAGGATAACATACCAAGAGAGAAAAAATAAAGCTATACACAGAAACAAAATTGTTAGTAACTTCCATACAAAATCAAACATCATCATAGGTGACAGAAATGATCAGAGAAGGAGAGACAGAGAATCATAGAGCAGAAAGAGAAATCAGCCAATTAGAGAGCAATCAAACATCAGGAAGACAGAAATCAAGAACTAGATCATCAATATATTATCAGCAGCAGAAACCAGCAGACAGATAACAAAACCAAGAAACATCATCAGAATACTATCGCAGGGAAAAGACAGCAACATAAATCCTCAGCAGAGAAAAACACCAGGTGTGAGATAAAGCCAAAAGTGAACCATAAAAGCAAGGGGGAGATAAAAGAAGAGCAGCAGACATATGAATATTCTCCCAAGCTAAAAATGAGCTACCCCCAAAGCTAAAACAAGCTACAATATGGCAAAGAAACAAAAGCAAAACACACAAGCATAAAAGGGAGGGTAGCTAATATGGTATCACTCGGCACTATGGTAAGGGGTAGAATGAGTACTCCCCTTACCAACATTAGAAGAAACCTGGCTAAAAACATCATCCATGAGCATAGGGCCCTTACCCTTCAACCTCCTCGCCCTCTCGGCTATATCCCTAGCAAAAAAGGTGGGACCAATAATCAAGGACCGGGTCGCCCGATAACCCCCAATGGCCAAAAGTCTCAGGTGAGGGAAAAGGGTTAGGGTTTGCCGGATCGTAAGTAAAATCACACCCTCCCGACCTCTTATAATCGTAAGAGGTCGGGGAGGTCCCCTTAAAATGGCATGAGGAGGTACATTAGGCCCCTTCCAATAAGGATAACACAACCTAAGGCCGACAGTCTCATCAAACGACTCCCACTAGGGTTTGGGTCCCTGTTAGACTGGTAGGTATGGGTATTTAACATATGGTTGGATATCCCCCCTCATGACATGAAAATCGTAGACTTGCCTAGCATGAAAATCATAGCCTATACAAAATCATACCCAATGGTGAACAATTTAGAACATTCTCTATGGAATCAATTTTCGCAATCAAAACAACAAAGTCAATAGTAGAAATAGTAGAAGAAGAGAGAAGAGTCGAGGACGTACCTCCCCGGGAAGATTTACCTCCCCGGGATGAAGAGTGGGCAAGAGGAAGATAAGGATTATGCCAGAGGTTAGGCAACGGAGCTCTCTTGAGGGCTTGATCAATCGGCACCTTGTTAGGTCTCCATGGAAGAGGGGTGCCCACACTGCTAACCATAGCCTCGGGGTGAGGGATGGGGCACCAATCCGTAGTCCTTGTAACCTTTCAAATGTACAAGTTTGGTTTGGTGGTGCGCTCCAAAAAATGTTGATTTATCATGGCATAGATGCTTAAGAAGTTGTAAGGAGCTTTCTCCCTTTACCAAAGATTGGGACAAGTGAGTTGAGCATTGTTTCAAACTTATTGTTGAGAGAAAGAATCAAAATGGTAATCTACCCCCTAATTGGATACTTCCGGAGAGAAATATACTATCTCTTATATCAATGAAACATTCAAGAAAATGCGAGGCGAAGTCAATGACCGCTACCCCTTCTTCAAATGGCTTATCTGCTTTCCATAACCAACTCAACTCCTCTCGGCGAATAGCACCAAGGGACTCCTTGGAGAAAAAAGCATACGTAAGAAGTTGGCTAATATACTTGGAGGGCGCATGAATAATTGACGCTGCTTTTGAATTTTAAGGACTATATGAGTCCTCGATAGAAATATGCCTCCACCACTTGAACTCACAATAATTGTTATCACGTTGCAAAGCCCCAAATGCCGGATAAACAAGTGGGACATCCTCACTTCGAGTTGGAAACTTGAAAACCTCATTAAAATAGGAAAGAGGCACCGAATAATCATTGTTGAAAACTTGAAAAGAAATTCTTCGAGAAGTTAAACCTTCCAAATCCTCCTGAAGGACCTCAAGTGAAGAGAGGAATTCGAAAGTAATCAGAGAGTAGGTGGGAGCATGAAGGCTTAAGAAGTCCTCTAACCCCATGTTTTGAGCAAAAAATCTCACATCATCGTCAACACCCAACGAAGTAGTTGCTGATGAATCATAGAATCTAGTAGAAAAAAGTGTCTGCGTTGAAAGCTTGGCAAATCTTTCCCAATGCACTTCCTTTGTGAACTTAATTCCATAAGTCTCTGTGATGTGGGAAGGATGAGAAACCACCTCCCTATAGGTAGAGCATCTAGCCCTCTTAGCTCGACGGAGAGGAACCATCTACACATATTATTGAAAAATGCTCTAGTGAGTAAGGACCATGAGTCACAAGTATGAATCATGAGCAACAACACTCCAAACCATCATCAAAAACCAACTATGCATATCAACATTTCCATATCAATATAATCAAACTATAAATCCAACAAATGTGGTGCCAAAATTATAGTATGGTCAAGCAAAATCATCAAACAAAAGTTCATACAGTCACTAAAATTTCATCATTAACACAACAAATGAAGGAGATAGTAAGAAATATGGATACATTAATGAGGCTAGAACCAAATCAATTTAAACACTCATGAACAACCAAGGTAGAAAATTTATCATATGTATCAATAGAAATGAAGAAACGAAACCTAAGATTGATGAGAATTTACAATGAAATGGAACACAAAGCACTAACAAACACAATTATGCCAAATTGCAAGCAACAAACCCCAAACGAAAGGGTAGCCAAAGATCCGCACTTTAAGAAAGAGAAAATCACAATGAAAGTGTTAGAGTGGGGATTAAGAGTAATAAGCAACTAGATGAAGTGAAAAATGGTGAAATTTCAGTAGTAAATTAATGAAGCAAAATGGTGATGATGCTTGAACAAAAACCAAGTGGAAATGAAATGAAAAGAAGAGAGAGAAAAAGAGAGAAGGTCGCTGCGTTTAAGGAGTAACAACAGGGGGTGCGCGACCACGCCATAGTCGCGCGCGCCCGCGCCCTTTTTGTTATGCGATCTACCGAATCCCTTCTCATGAGCACATCGGTGAGTACAAGAGAAATGATCATGATAAAGGTTGAGGCAAGCAGTTTCTAAACCCAGAGAATGTGGGTTCAACACTAGATTTTCATGAACCCACCAAACTTCAATTTTTTAATCATACTTCCAATTCATCAACTTGAGCACTCTCTCTTAAAAATAGGCACCAAAATTGTTGGAAATCCAATCAAAAACACCTAAAAACACAACTAAGAAAAGAAATCAAATAAGAATAGAAACAACAAAAAGAAAACAAAAATAAAGGAAAATAGAGGAAATGGTTAGAAACTCGGGTTGCCTCCCGAAAAGCGCTTGTTTAATGTCATTAGCTTGACGTTCTCCACCCTTCAAGGTTGATCATAGAGAGTCATATCATGAACAAACCCTACAAAAACTCCATCATAGTAGTGCTTGAGCCTATGACCGTTGACTTTGAAAGTTCTTAAGAAATCCAAAGGAGATATTTCAACCGCACCATTAGGAAAAACCTCTTGACCAACAAAAGGACCACTCCAACGAGACATTAGCTTCCCGGGAAATAATCTCATCGTAGAATTGTAAAGGAGGACCTTGTCACCAACATTTAAATCCTTCTTCTCAATAAGTTTATCATGCATTTCCTTAGTGCGAGTCTTGTACATGCTTGAACATTCATATGCATCCAATCGAAGTTCTTCCAACTCATGGAGATCAAGCCAAGGTTGCTCACCTACACTTGCCAAGTCGAAATTGATTTTCTTGATAGCCCAATGAGTACGATGCTCAAGTTCGATTGGAAGATGACAAGACTACCCATAAACCAAGCGGTAAGGAGTAGTGCCAATTGGAGTTTTGAAAGCCGTTCTATATGCCCACAAAGCATCATCTAGCTTATCCGACCAATCCTTCCTATTTCTTGTGACCGTCTTCTTAAGAATTAATTTGATCTAACAGTTAGAAACATCGATTTACACACTAGTTTGAGTGTGATAGGGGAGCCCGAAACGTTGATTAACTCCATGCTTCTTCAACATCTTGCGGAAGGTGCTATGCACAAAATGAGATTCGTTATCACTAATAACCGCCTTTGGGATGCCAAACCGTGGGATAATTATCTTCTTGAACATCTTCATTGCTACCTTATGGTCATTTGTAGGTGAAGCAATAGCTTTCACCCATTTTGACACATAATCGACGAAAACAAGGATATATTGATTCCCATATAAAGTAGGAAAATGACCCATGAAGTTTATTCCCCGTACATAAAAAATTTCCAACTCTAGAATGGGTTGTTAGGGCATCTCGTTTCTCTTTAAAATGTTTCCGGTCCTTTGGCATCGGTCGCAACTCTTGACAAACTCCTAAACATTCTTGAAGATATTTGGCCACCATAATCCGCATTGGAGCACCTTCGAAGCCGATTTTGAGAGACCCATGTGACCCATACTCGGATCCAAGTGACGCATCTTTAATACACTTGGCAACTCCTCATTTGGTTCACATCTCCTCAACAACCCATCAACACCCCTTTTATACAAAATCGGTTCATCCCAAACATAATGCCTAGCCTCCCTTTTGAGCTTCTTTCTTCGATTCTTGGAAAATGAAGGAGGAAACTCCCCACAAGCAAGATATTTCACCAAATCGGCAAACCATGGGAGTTCCTTCACATCTATAGCATACAAAGAATCATCTAACATTCTATCTTTAATGGGAGACCCATGATCTTAAACTTGAAAATCCTCAAGTCTAGATATATGATCCGCTACTAAATTCTCCTCTCCTTTCTTATCTCTAATCTCCAAGTCAAAAGATTGAAGCTCTAACACCCAACAAATTAGTCTTAGCTTTGATTCCTTCTTCTCAAAAAGGTATTTTAGGGCCGCATGATCGGTGAACACAATTGTTTAGGACCCTAACTAATAGCAACGAAATTTTTCAAAGGAATGAACAATAGCCAAGAACTCTTTCTCCGTTGTAGTGTAATTCCGTTAAGCTCCATTTAGAGTCTTGGACATATATTAAATAACATGAAGTTTCTTATCAACTCTTTGACCTAAAAATCCTCTAATAGTCGTATCACTTGCATCACACATCAACTCAAATGGAAAATCCCATCTTGAAGCTTGAACAATTGGAGTGGAGATTAGTGCTTTCTTCAACTTATTGAATGCCTCTAAACACTTGTCATCGAATACAAACTCGACATCCTTTTAAAGAAGATCATTGAGGGGCTTTGCAATGAGTGAAAAATCTTTAATGAATCTTCTATACAACCCGACATGGCCCAAAACTGATCTCACACCTTTCACATTAACGGAGGTGGCAACATTTTGATAACTTCAATTTTCGCCTTGTCAACCTCTATGCCCTTTAGGAAATTTTATGCCCAAGGACTATTCCTTCTTCAACCATGAAATGGAATTTTTCCCAATTTAACACCAAGTTTACTTTCTCACATTTTGTCAAACACTTTTCAAGATTTTCGAGGCATGCTTCAAAGTAAACTCCACCTACGGAAAAATCATCCATAAACACCTCCATCTACTCCTCCAACATATCTCCAAAGATACTCATCATATACCGTTGGAAAGTGGCGGGAGCATTGTAAAGGCCGAATGGCATTCTCCCATAGGCAAAGGTACCATAGGGACAAGTAAAAGTAGTTTTCTCATGGTCATCAGGATGAATAGGAATTTGGAAAAATCCCGAGTAACCATCAAGGAAACAATAATACTTGTGTCTGGTTAGTCTTTCAAGCATTTGATCAATGAAAGGAAGGGGGAAGTGATCTTTCTTGGTTGATGTGTTTAGACGTCTATAGTCTATACACATCCGCCAACCGGTGACCGTCCTTGTTGGAATAAACTCACCTTTTTCATTCATGATGACGGTCATACCTCCCTTTTTTGGAACAACATGAACGGGTGAGATCCATCTAGAGCTTGAGATGGGGAATATGATTCCCGCATCTAAAAACTTAGTAATATCTTTCTTCACTACCTCCCCCATTTGAGGATGTAATTTTTTTTTTCGTTCAACAGAAGGAAGGGCACCCTCCTCAAGGGTTATGTGGTGCGTACATAAAGTGGGGCTTATACTTTTGAGGTCATCAATGGTATAACCCAAAGCACCTTGGTGCTTTCTCAAAACACCGCATAACACTTGAGCTTGGCTTTCACTCAAAGATGCGCTAACAATCACGGGGTAAGTTGAATTTGGGCCTAAGAATTCATACCTAAGGTGTGATAGTAAAGGTTTGAGCTCTACCATAGGAACACCTTTACCTTCCTTGGTCGAAGCCGCTTGCAAAGCCTCTTGGCTTGAGATTTTCATGCAAATTTCCTCATTACCGCTTGCAAAGCCTCTTGGCTTGAGATTTTCATGCAAATTTTCTCATCACTTCCTTCATAACTCCAATCTAACAAGTTATCATACAAAGCCATGTCCTTGCTAAGAGCACCTATCTTTTCCTTGTTCAACAAAACACACTTAAGAGGATAATTAGTTGTGAGCAAGTGCTCATGCATTGAATGTACAAGATTATCTAAAATTTCAACTCTCATGCAATTCTCAAGACATGAAGAAGGATATTTCATACTTTCATTCAAATCAAATTCAACTCCCTCATCTCCAATTTTAAGTGAAATCTTAGCACTTTTGACATCAATCAAAGCACTCGAAGTAGCAAGAAATGGTCTACCAAGAATAATAGGAATTGTAGAATCCTCATCTATGTCAAGGACAACAAAATCTACCGGAATGATGAACTTTCCTACCCTTAAGGGAACATCCTCTACCTTGCCCCTTGGGATCCTAGTTGATCTATCGGCTAATTGCAAGGTAATGTTGGTAGGTAAAATTTCTCCCTTCTCTAGTCTTTGATATACCGAGTATGGCATAATGCTAACACTTGCTCCTAAGTTACACAAGGCATTATCAATTTGCATTTTATAAATAGAACAAGGGATAGAAAAGTTTCCGAGATCCTTCAACTTGGGTGGGATTTTGTTCATTATGATTGCACTACAATTCTCGGTCAAGTTAACCTTTTTCGCCACATCACATGTTATTTTTCCACTCAAAATATCCTTAAGGAACTTTGCATAATTTGGCATTTGTTCTATCACATCGGTAAAAGGAAGAGTAAGATGAAGTTGTCTAAGCATCTCTATAATAAATTTCCTAAATTGCTCGTCTAAATTGTGCCTATTAAACTTTTGGGGGTAAGGGAGCTTAGGCTTGTAAACTTCTCTTTCTATCTCTTTTACCTTCTCAACTTGTTCCTTATTGACTTCCTCGACTAGAGTATTCTCATCTCCTCCATTCTCAATTTGACCATTTCTAGGACTATCTTTAGCATCACTCTTCTTAGAGATTTCACTCTTAAGGACCCTACCACTTCTAGTCACAATTGCATTCATGGGGCTCACTAGCCAATTAAGAAATTTGGGTCTCAAACCCCTTATGGCAAGTTTACATGTCATTGAATTTCTCATTTCATAGGGTCAACTAGGTGTCCAACAATTTGGCTTGCTTCTCTATGCCACCTTCCAAGAAACTCCTAGAGGAAAATGATTGATCATACAAATTATCACTATGCTCTTGGGTATTCGGAATAAATCCAAGTGGGGCAACTCTTTGAACATTTGATTGGAAATTTCCCCTACTTTGATTGTTCCAATTACCTCTACATTGATTTTAGCCACTATCGTGAATATGGTTACCATAACCTTGGTTATAGTCCCCATATCCTTGGCCATGACTTTGACCATTATAACTACGGTTGTTATAGCTACCACAATTCCCTTGGATTCCATGGTTTTATAACCGCCATTTTGGTTATAATTATCATAGTTCATTTGGTTGTGATAATTCCTACTACCAACATTCCTTTGAGCATCAAATCTAGGTCCAACATTGTCATTAGCAACTAAGTTCACATGTTCATTCTCACTCCCAACATATTCATTACAAGGAACATTAGGGCAAATAGAAGCATCATGGTCATTCATTCCACTTAAATCACAAAACCAACATTCTCTAATCATGCAACAAGAACAAGGAAGAGAGTTAGAGGAAGAAGAAGTACCTCTCCCCTTAATTTGGGAGGGAAGAATTGGTGCTTGTGAGGTCGCGCTCTCGAGCTTATACTTGATAGAAACTATCTCCTTTTCTAAATCCGAGATTTGGGTCAACAAATTGTTGATAGCATTGAGTTGTTCCATTGAGCATCCCATTGTACTTGTGGGGAATAAATTTCAAGCGTTAAACCCCTAGCTTGAACCCCACTATGATCATACACTAAAGTACGGTGGCGTCCAAAAGGGAAGAAGATAGAGCAAAAGAGTCGCCAACAAGTTTTAGGAACTTAAACCGTTCACAGGGTGAAGGTTACACCCCTTAACGATCCAAGAGATTGTCAACTCCATAAGGTCTAGAACCAAATAAGGGTTCGGGGATGAAGGTACAAATCCAACCTAAAAGAGATTGAACCTGCCTTAATAATAGGTCTCTACTTTATTCTGATCGTATTCATGTGCGCTTTCTAATTAACATGCAATCAATAGGATTAACCCTAAACCTGTTTATCTATGTTGGTTGAATATTAATGCACAAATAAACTATTATTGGCGATCACTTGAAATTATAATCACATTAACCCTAAACAAGATTATTAATTATCTTATTAGGCGTGATTACAAGTACTAATTCCCTTTAAACATGCATAAAAGGCGTGATCAAGCAATAAATAAAATATCAAGCAACATAATAATAATCAATAATGACAATAAAATTATAATCATCAAAATAATAATAAGTATAATCATGATCATAAAATTATAACAATGAAGTAATCATCATAATAACAATCATATTAACCATAATAATAATCATGTTCATGTTAATATTAAAGCATAATAAAAATAGCAAGATCCTAGGCATGATACTAACAAGATTAATAACAAACACTAGCTTGTCACTAAGTAATAAAGATCAAATCTTTAACCCTAACATGATACTAACAATCATAAAAATTAGGAAGAACATAGGAAGCATCATAACAATCATACTACCTCCGTTACATATTATTTGCAACGATTAGACATTTTCCCCCTCTACTTTATGTCAATCGTTGCAAATAATATGTAACGGAGGTAGTATTAAATATTAAAATTACCCTAGACATGATACTAGGAATATCATAATAACAATTTAAACATGATTTCTACATCATTAAAAACCATTAAATTACTTACTTTGATGCCTCGTACCTCTTTCTAATAAAAAAATACACACGTTAGTAACTTCAAAGAAAATAATAATCAAAATAATTAAATTAAATAATTGAAAGAGAGATTTGGGACCAAACCCTAAGAAATTAAACCTTTCACTTCTAGGGAGAAGGCAACTTCGAATATGGCTAGGTGTTTCTAGATCTTGTGAATGCGGAATTTTGTATTTGAAAAGCAAGTTTAGAAAAGAGAAAGATGGATGAGAGAATTAAAGAATTAATGATTGCGAATGAAAACTGATTGTTAATGAGAATTCGTGAGAATTGGTGAATGAAAACATAGTTTTTAATACGTTATTTATAGAGAAATCAGCCAAAAAGATAAAATATCAAAACAGAGTACTTGGCGCACGCAAAACGAGATTGGCGCACGCAAAATAGAGCTGGCACCCGCACCAGCTAAATGGCTAGCACCAGGCGCCAATGGCTGGCGCTAGGCGCCAAGCCTGGTTCCAAGCGCCAATTCCTGGAGTCAGGCGCCATGCCCATTTTCGACAGTTTTTGAAAATCAAATAAGTTTGCCGTACTGGAGGATAAAATTGTATCTTTTCCTCGAAATTCCTTTTTGATTTTAATTAAAACTCTGAAGAGTAACAAAAGTCAATTTATTTATGCTAATTGAATTAGGAATGAAAAGAACCTTCTAGAAGACTCTAGAAGACTAAAACCATTCCTAATTTCATTAGGAATGATAAATCATATTAGGCCCTCCACTAGATCATTGGGCCGTACATAAGGCTCAAACCGGGCCCAGTTTAGTAAATGGGCCATAACTTCCTCAATATTCATCGGAATTGGGCTTATAATATATCGTTGGAAAGCTCTTGTAAAGCCCCATCCAACTACACTATTATTAGACCCATATCATAGTCCAACCAAACTGGATTGGCTGTTTTCTTTAAATAAGTTTTAAAAAACAGAGAGAAGAGAAAAGAAATTAAAAACTATCCGCAACACTAAACTTTCCACACTTTCGCTTCATTCGATTATGATTCGACGCGAAAGGTACTCATCATTGGGTTTGGTTTTGGGGAGACACAAATGGGTGTCTACAGAAGCCCCCACTTTGACTGAGTTTGGAGAAACGCGAGTTTCGAAAACGAAAGTCAAAGTATCGATAGGGACGGAGAATTATTCAGAACGTTCTGCGATCCTAAATCACTCTTGTAACACCGATACCTGCAAAACTAGCGTTAGTTAAACAGATAAAAGAGTTAAGAAACGCGTATCTTGCACCGTCGAGCACACGTCTCTGAAAGTAACCGATTTTCTGCCGCACTGTTGTTTTGATGACCTCCTACAAGCTAGAGAATGCCATCCCGCTTGAAAACCGCTACGCCTATAACTGCTTCCAAATTAGAAGACTGCTTCGCCTGAAACGATCCTCCTCCGCATTGATAATATTCCACATCCAAGGGAATACTACCAAAGATTGCTTCTCTTGAAACAATCCACATCCGCATTGATAATACTCCACATCCAAGGGAATACTACCGAAGATTAATTCTTTTGAAACAATCCTCATCCTCATTGATAATACTCCACATCCAAGGGAATACTATCGAAGATTGCTTCTCTTGAAACAATCCTCAGTTGTTTGTGACAACTCTCCACAATCTAGGGAACGCCATCTTGCTGCTTGTTTTGACAATCTTCCGCGATCTAGGGAACGTCGTCGATCAACGTTGCTACATCTTGAGCCTTTTCTTGAATCATAGTGACAACCTTTCCAATCATAGAAAAAGTCGTCGAAGACTGCCCATCTCGTGCTATCTTCTCAAATCTTGGGTGACAACCTCCACAATCTTAGCGAATGCCGTCGAAGACCGCCCATCTCGTGCTATCTTCTCAAATCTTGGGTGACAACCTCCACAATCTTAGCGAATGCCGTCGAAGACCGCCTATCTCGTGTTATCTTCTCAAATCTTTGGTGATAACTTCCACAATCTTAGTGAATGTCGTCTTGCTATTTCGATGATCACTCTTGTCTGAACAAAGAGCTTCCTTTTTTTTGTTATGTCCACGCGTCTCTGAACAAAGAGCTTGATAATAGGATGCCTACGCGTCTCTGAGCAAAAGAGCTTGAAAATAGGAGATCATTGATGGTATGTCTACGCGTCTCTGAACAAAACAGCTTTGATGGAGATGTTCACGCGTCTCTGAACAAAGAGCTTCGATACTTGAACGTTTGTTACGATAATATTCTGAAGAAGAAATCTTCGAAGACCAACGTTTGTCGATCTCTAAAGCTCGCCTGAACTTTGCTTCCGCTAAAACCAGTATGTCGATGTTTCCGTGATGAGCCAATTCCACTAGTAGAAAAAAGGCATTAGGCAGCGGTTCAAACCCGGTCTAAGGCACCGGTTTGAACCGCTGCCTATTTAGGGGTGCCAAAAACCTGCTATTTGGCACCTGTTCAAAACCAGTGCCATAGGGTTTAATAGGCACCGGTTAACCGGTGCCATATGATGAAATAGGCACCGGTTAACCGGTGCCTAAAACTGCTCTCCCGCCATTTTTTTTTTGGGTGGTGGATAGTTTAGGCACCGGTTCCTGCCTAACCGGTGCCTTTTGTATAATTTTTTTTTTTTCGTTTTTTTTTTCAATCGTGCAATAATATTTTAAAAAAAAAAACCTACAATAATAATAACCTGTAATTCCAGCAATTATATTAAATATAATAATTAATAATTTTATTATTATAATAACTTATAATAATATTATTAATTATTATATACAAAAATAATATTAGATACAAGAATTCAATTATATATATATATATATATATATATATATATATATATATATAGATATAAATATTCCCAAACGCAATACAAAAAAAAAAAAAAAACAGTTGCTTACATATACAAATAATAGTAAGTACACATATATAATGAATAATAAGTTATATATAGTTCAAAAGTTAACATAAATAATTTACAATTACAATGCATGCCATTTACATGTTGAAGGTGATGAAAGACGCCAACATGTCACGAACTTCATTAAGCTCTTTGATTGTCAACGGACCATCCTTTTGGACCTTGCAAAACTTGAAATACAAAAACATTATTTTAAAAAAAATTAATTAAGCAAAAAATATGTATTTTTATCAAATATTACCTATATGACTTCTATATAGCCCATTTACTACATTACTTATCAAATGAACTATTTCTTTCTCATAACATGTCAATATTGGATAGTTGTATGTGTGTAAGCCCTAAAATTGTATAGGAGAGCATTTTGTTAAGGTTTATGACGGTTTTTACCCAAAATGGCCCGAATATGGCCTATATGACCTTACTTTTCCCATTTCCTACATTTCTTATTAAATGAACTTTATTTATCTCATAACATGTCAATATTATCTAGTTATAGGTGTATAAGGAAAGAAATCACATCAAAAGAGCATATTAACACAAAATGGCTCTAATATGGCCCATATGACTTCTATTCAGCCCATTTTCTACCTTTCTTGTGAAATAGCCTTTTTGTTTCTCATAACATGTCATTGTTGGATAATATTAGGTGTCTAAGGCTAGAAATCACATCAATATAGCATTTCAAGAAGTATAACAACGCATTTTACTCAACATGGCCCAAATAGGGCTTATATGACTTCTATGTAGCCCATTTTCTACATTACTTATCAAATGAACTATTTCTTTCTCATAACATGTCAATGTTGGGTAGTTGTATGTGTGTAAACCCTAAAATTGTATAGGAGAGCATTTTATTAAGGTTTACGACGCTTTTTACTCAAAATGGCCCGAATACGGCCTATATGACCTTACTTTGCCCATTTCCTACATTTCTTATTAAGTGAACTTTATTTATCTCAAAACATGTCAATATTATCTAGTTATAGGTTTATAAGGAAAGAAATCACATCAAAAGAGCATATTCACACAAAATGGCTCTAATATGGCCCATATGACTTCTATTCAGCCCATTTTCTACCTTTCTTGTGAAATAGCCTTTTTGTTTCTCATAACATGTCATTGTTGGATAATATTAGGTGTCTAAGGCTAGAAATCACATCAATATAGCATTTCAAGAAGTTTAACAACGCATTTTACTCAACATGGCCCAAATAGGGCTTATATGACTTCTATGTAGCCCATTTTCTACATTACTTATCAAATGAACTATTTCTTTCTCATAACATGTCAATGTTGGGTAGTTGTATGTGTGTAAGCCCTAAAATTGTATAGGAGAGCATTTTATAAAGGTTTACGACGCTTTTTACTCAAAATGGCCCGAATACGGCCTATATGACCTTACTTTGCCCATTTCCTACATTTCTTATTAAGTGAACTTTATTTATCTCATAACATGTCAATATTATCTAGTTATAGGTTTATAAGGAAAGAAATCACATCAAAAGAGCATATTAACACAAAATGGCTCTAATATGGCCCATATGACTTCTATTCAGCCCATTTTCTACCTTTCTTGTGAAATAGCCTTTTTGTTTCTCATAACATGTCATTGTTGGATAATATTAGGTGTCTAAGGCTAGAAATCACATCAATATAGCATTTCAAGAAGTTTAACAACGCATTTTACTCAACATGGCCCAAATAGGGCTTATATGACTTCTATGTAGCCCATTTTTTACATTACTTATCAAATGAACTATTTCTTTCTCATAACATGTCAATGTTGGGTAGTTGTATGTGTGTAAGCCCTAAAATTGTATAGGAGAGCATTTTATTAAGGTTTACGACGCTTTTTACTCAAAATGGCCCGAATACGGCCTATATGACCTTACTTTGCCCATTTCCTACATTTCTTATTAAATGAACTTTATTTTTCTCATAACATGTCAATATTATCTAGTTATAGGTGTATAAGGAAAGAAATCACATCAAAAGAGCATATTCACACAAAATGGCTCTAATATGGCCCATATGACTTCTATTCAGCCCATTTTCTACCTTTCTTGTGAAATAGCCTTTTTGTTTCTCATAACATGTCATTGTTGGATAATATTAGGTGTCTAAGGCTAGAAATCACATCAATATAGCATTTCAAGAAGTATAACAACGCATTTTACTCAACATGGCCCAAATAGGGCTTTTATGACTTCTATGTAGCCCATTTTCTACATTACTTATCAAATGAACTATTTCTTTCTCATAACATGTCAATGTTGGGTAGTTGTATGTGTGTAAGCCCTAAAATTGTATAGGAGAGCATTTTATTAAGGTTTATGACGCTTTTTACTCAAAATGGCCCGAATACGGCCTATATGACCTTACTTTGCCCATTTCCTACATTTCTTATTAACTGAACTTTATTTATCTCATAACATGTCAATATTATCTAGTTATAGGTTTATAAGGAAAGAAATCACATCAAAAGAGCATATTAACACAAAATGGCTCTAATATGGCCCATATGACTTCTATTCAGCCCATTTTCTACCTTTCTTGTGAAAAAGCCTTTTTGTTTCTCATAACATGTCAATGTTGGATAATATCAGGTGTCTAAGGCTAGAAATCACATCAATATAGCATTTCAAGAAGTTTAACAACGCATTTTACTCCACATGGCCCAAATAGGGCTTATATGACTTCTATGTAGCCCATTTTCTACATTACTTATCAAATGAACTATTTTTTCTCATAACATGTCAATGTTGGGTAGTTGTATGTGTGTAAGCCATAAAATTGTGAAGGAGAGCATTTTATTAAGGTTTACGACGCTTTTTACTCAAAATGGCCCGAATACGGCCTATATGACCTTACTTTGCCCATTTCCTACATTTCTTATTAAGTGAACTTTATTTATCTCATAACATGTCAATATTATCTAGTTATAGGTTTATAAGGAAAGAAATCACATCAAAAGAGCATATTAACACAAAATGGCTCTAATATGGCCCATATGACTTCTATTCAGCCCATTTTCTACCTTTCTTGTGAAATAGCCTTTTTGTTTCTCATAACATGTCATTATTGGATAATATTACGTGTCTAAGGCTATAAATCACATCAATATAGCATTTCAAGAAGTTTAACAACGCATTTTACTCAACATGGTCCAAATAGGGCTTATATGACTTCTATGTAGCCCATTTTCTACATTACTTATCAAATGAACTATTTCTTTCTCATAACATGTCAATGTTGGGTAGTTGTATGTGTGTAAGTCCTAAAATTGTATAGGAGAGCATTTTATTAAGGTTTATGACGCTTTTTACTCAAAATGGCCCGAATACGGCCTATATGACCTTACTTTGCCCATTTCCTACATTTCTTATTAAGTGAACTTTATTTATCTCATAACATGTCAATATTATCTAGTTATAGGTTTATAAGGAAAGAAATCACATCAAAAGAGCATATTAACACAAAATGGCTCTAATATTGTCCATATGACTTCTATTCAGCCCATTTTCTACCTTTCTTGTGAAATAGCCTTTTTGTTTCTCATAACATGTCATTGTTGGATAATATTAGGTGTCTAAGGCTAGAAATCACATCCATATAGCATTTCAAGAAGTTTAACAACGCATTTTACTCAACATGGCCCAAATAGGGCTTATATGACTTCTATGTAGCCCATTTTCTACATTACTTATCAAATGAACTATTTCTTTCTCATAACATGTCAATGTTGGGTAGTTGTATGTGTGTAAACCCTAAAATTGTATAGGAGAGCATTTTATTAAGGTTTACGACGCTTTTTACTCAAAATGGCCCGAATACGGCCTATATGACCTTACTTTGCCCATTTCCTACATTTCTTATTAAGTAAACTTTATTTATCTCATAACATGTCAATATTATATAGTTATAGGTTTATAAGGAAAGAAATCACATCAAAAGAGTATATTAACACAAAATGGCTCTAATATGGCCCATATGACTTCTATTCAGCCCATTTTCTACCTTTCTTGTGAAATAGCCTTTTTGTTTCTCATAACATGTCATTATTGGATAATATTAGGTGTCTAAGGCTAGAATCACATCAATATAGCATTTCAAGAAGTTTAACAACGCATTTTACTCAACATGGCCCAAATAGGGCTTATATGACTTCTATGTAGCCCATTTTCTACATTACTTATCAAATGAACTATTTCTTTCTCATAACATGTCAATGTTGGGTAGTTGTATGTGTGTAAGCCCTAAAATTGTATAGGAGAGCATTTTATTAAGGTTTATGACGCTTTTTACTCAAAATGGCCCGAATACGGCCTATATGACCTTACATTGCCCATTTCCTACATTTCTTATTAAGTGAACTTTATTTATCTCATAACATGTCAATATTATCTAGTTATAGGTTTATAAGGAAAGAAATCACATAAAAAGAGCATATTAACACAAAATGGCTCTAATATGACCCATATGACTTCTATTCAGCCCATTTTCTACCTTTCTTGTGAAATAGCCTTTTTGTTTCTCATAACATGTCATTGTTGGATAATATTAGGTGTCTAAGGCTAGAAATCACATCAATATAGCATTTCAAGAAGTTTAACAACGCATTTTACTCAACATGGCCCAAATAGGGCTTATATGACTTCTATGTAGCCCATTTTCTACATTACTTATCAAATGAACTATTTCTTTCTCATAACATGTCAATGTTGGGTAGTTGTATGTGTGTAAGCCCTAAAATTGTGTAGGAGAGCATTTTATTAAGGTTTACGACGCTTTTTACTCAAAATGGCCCGAATACAGCCTATATGACCTTACTTTGCCCATTTCCTACATTTCTTATTAAGTGAACTTTATTTATCTCATAACATGTCAATATTATCTAGTTATAGGTTTATAAGGAAAGAACTCACATCAAAAGAGCATATTAACACAAAATGGCTCTAATATGGCCCATATGACTTCTATTCAGCCCATTTTCTACCTTTCTTGTGAAATAGCCTTTTTGTTTCTCATAACATGTCATTATTGGATAATATTAGGTGTCTAAGGCTAGAAATCACATCAATATAGCATTTCAAGAAGTTTAACAACGCATTTTACTCAACATGGCCCAAATAGGGCTTATATGACTTCTATGTAGCCCATTTTCTACATTACTTATCAAATGAACTATTTCTTTCTCATAACATGTCAATGTTGGGTAGTTGTATGTGTGTAAGTCCTAAAATTGTATAGGAGAGCATTTTATTAAGGTTTATGACGCTTTTTACTCAAAATGGCCCGAATACGGCCTATATGACCTTACTTTGCCCATTTCCTACATTTCTTATTAAGTGAACTTTATTTATCTCATAACATGTCAATATTATCTAGTTATAGGTTTATAAGGAAAGAAATCACATCAAAAGAGCATATTAACACAAAATGGCTCTAATAAGGCCCATATGACTTCTATTCAGCCCATTTTCTACCTTTCTTGTGAAATAGCCTTTTTGTTTCTCATAACATGTCATTATTGGATAATATTAGGTGTCTAAGGCTAGAATCACATCAATATAGCATTTCAAGAAGTTTAACAACGCATTTTACTCAACATGGCCCAAATAGGGCTTATATGACTTCTATGTAGCCCATTTTCTACATTACTTATCAAATGAACTATTTCTTTCTCATAACATGTCAATGTTGGGTAGTTGTATGTGTGTAAGCCCTAAAATTGTATAGGAGAGCATTTTATTAAGGTTTATGACGCTTTTTACTCAAAATGGCCCGAATACGGCCTATATGACCTTACATTGCCCATTTCCTACATTTCTTATTAAGTGAACTTTATTTATCTCATAACATGTCAATATTATCTAGTTATAGGTTTATAAGGAAAGAAATCACATAAAAAGAGCATATTAACACAAAATGGCTCTAATATGACCCATATGACTTCTATTCAGCCCATTTTCTACCTTTCTTGTGAAATAGCCTTTTTGTTTCTCATAACATGTCATTGTTGGATAATATTAGGTGTCTAAGGCTAGAAATCACATCAATATAGCATTTCAAGAAGTTTAACAACGCATTTTACTCAACATGGCCCAAATAGGGCTTATATGACTTCTATGTAGCCCATTTTCTACATTACTTATCAAATGAACTATTTCTTTCTCATAACATGTCAATGTTGGGTAGTTGTATGTGTGTAAGCCCTAAAATTGTGTAGGAGAGCATTTTATTAAGGTTTACGACGCTTTTTACTCAAAATGGCCCGAATACAGCCTATATGACCTTACTTTGCCCATTTCCTACATTTCTTATTAAGTGAACTTTATTTATCTCATAACATGTCAATATTATCTAGTTATAGGTTTATAAGGAAAGAACTCACATCAAAAGAGCATATTAACACAAAATGGCTCTAATATGGCCCATATGACTTCTATTCAGCCCATTTTCTACCTTTCTTGTGAAATAGCCTTTTTGTTTCTCATAACATGTCATTATTGGATAATATTAGGTGTCTAAGGCTAGAAATCACATCAATATAGCATTTCAAGAAGTTTAACAACGCATTTTACTCAACATGGCCCAAATAGGGCTTATATGACTTCTATGTAGCCCATTTTCTACATTACTTATCAAATGAACTATTTCTTTCTCATAACATGTCAATGTTGGGTAGTTGTATGTGTGTAAGTCCTAAAATTGTATAGGAGAGCATTTTATTAAGGTTTATGACGCTTTTTACTCAAAATGGCCCGAATACGGCCTATATGACCTTACTTTGCCCATTTCCTACATTTCTTATTAAGTGAACTTTATTTATCTCATAACATGTCAATATTATCTAGTTATAGGTTTATAAGGAAAGAAATCACATCAAAAGAGCATATTAACACAAAATGGCTCTAATATTGTCCATATGACTTCTATTCAGCCCATTTTCTACCTTTCTTGTGAAATAGCCTTTTTGTTTCTCATAACATGTCATTGTTGGATAATATTAGGTGTCTAAGGCTAGAAATCACATCCATATAGCATTTCAAGAAGTTTAACAACGCATTTTACTCAACATGGCCCAAATAGGGCTTATATGACTTCTATGTTGCCCATTTTCTACATTACTTATAAAATGAACTATTTCTTTCTCATAACATGTCAATGTTGGGTAGTTGTATGCGTGTAACCCTAAAATTGTGTAGGAGAGCATTTTATTAAGGTTTACGACGCTTTTTACTCAAAATGGCCCGAATACGGCCTATATGACCTTACTTTGCCCATTTCCTACATTTCTTATTAAGTGAACTTTATTTATCTCATAACATGTCAATATTATCTAGTTATAGGTTTATAAGGAAAGAACTCACATCAAAAGAGCATATTAACACAAAATGGCTCTAATATGGCCCATATGACTTCTATTCAGCCCATTTTCTACCTTTCTTGTGAAATAGCCTTTTTGTTTCTCATAACATGTCATTATTGGATAATATTAGGTGTCTAAGGCTAGAAATCACATCAATATAGCATTTCAAGAAGTTTAACAACGCATTTTACTCAACATGGCCCAAATAGGGCTTATATGACTTCTATGTAGCCCATTTTCTACATTACTTATCAAATGAACTATTTCTTTCTCATAACATGTCAATGTTGGGTAGTTGTATGTGTGTAAGTCCTAAAATTGTATAGGAGAGCATTTTATTAAGGTTTATGACGCTTTTTACTCAAAATGGCCCGAATACGGCCTATATGACCTTACTTTGCCCATTTCCTACATTTCTTATTAAGTGAACTTTATTTATCTCATAACATGTCAATATTATCTAGTTATAGGTTTATAAGGAAAGAAATCACATCAAAAGATCATATTAACACAAAATGGCTCTAATATTGTCCATATGACTTCTATTCAGCCCATTTTCTACCTTTCTTGTGAAATAGCCTTTTTGTTTCTCATAACATGTCATTGTTGGATAATATTAGGTGTCTAAGGCTAGAAATACAAATCAAAATAGCATTTCAAGAAGTTTAACAACTCATTTTACTCAACATGGCCCAAATAGGGCTTATATGACTTCTATGTAGCCCATTTTCTACATTACTTATCAAATGAACTATTTCTTTCTCATAACATGTCAATGTTGGGTAGTTGTATGTGTGTAAGCCCTAAAATTGTGTAGGAGAGCATTTTATTAAGGTTTACGACGCTTTTTACTCAAAATGGCCCGAATACGGCCTATATGACCTTACTTTGCCCATTTCCTACATTTCTTATTAAGTGAACTTTATTTATCTCATAACATGTCAATATTATCTAGTTATAGGTTTATAAGGAAAGAAATCACATCAAAAGAGCATATTAACACAAAATGGCTCTAATATGGCCCATATGACTTCTATTCAGCCCATTTTCTACCTTTCTTGTGAAATAGCCTTTTTGTTTCTCATAACATGTCATTATTGGATAATATTAGGTGTCTAAGGCTAGAAATCACATCAATATAGCATTTCAAGAAGTTTAACAACGCATTTTACTCAACATGGCCCAAATAGGGCTTATATGACTTCTATGTAGCCCATTTTCTACATTACTTATCAAATGAACTATTTCTTTCTCATAACATGTCAATGTTGGGTAGTTGTATGTGTGTAAGCCCTAAAATTGTATAGGAGAGCATTTTATTAAGGTTTATGACGCTTTTTACTCAAAATGGCCCGAATACGGCCTATATGACCTTACATTGCCCATTTCCTACATTTCTTATTAAGTGAACTTTATTTATCTCATAACATGTCAATATTATCTAGTTATAGGTTTATAAGGAAATAAATCACATCAAAAGAGCATATTAACACAAAATGGCTCTAATATGACCCATATGACTTCTATTCAGCCCATTTTCTACCTTTCTTGTGAAATAGCCTTTTTGTTTCTCATAACATGTCATTGTTGGATAATATTAGGTGTCTAAGGCTAGAAATCACATCAATATAGCATTTCAAGAAGTTTAACAACGCATTTTACTCAACATGGCCCAAATAGGGCTTATATGACTTCTATGTAGCCCATTTTCTACATTACTTATCAAATGAACTATTTCTTTCTCATAACATGTCAATGTTGGGTAGTTGTATGTGTGTAAGCCCTAAAATTGTATAGGAGAGCATTTTATTAAGGTTTATGACGCTTTTTACTCAAAATGGCCCGAATACGGCCTATATGACCTTACATTGCCCATTTCCTACATTTCTTATTAAGTGAACTTTATTTATCTCATAACATGTCAATATTATCTAGTTATAGGTTTATAAGGAAATAAATCACATCAAAAGAGCATATTAACACAAAATGGCTCTAATATGACCCATATGACTTCTATTCAGCCCATTTTCTACCTTTCTTGTGAAATAGCCTTTTTGTTTCTCATAACATGTCATTGTTGGATAATATTAGGTGTCTAAGGCTAGAAATCACATCAATATAGCATTTCAAGAAGTTTAACAACGCATTTTACTCAACATGGCCCAAATAGGGCTTATATGACTTCTATGTAGCCCATTTTCTACATTACTTATCAAATGAACTATTTCTTTCTCATAACATGTCAATGTTGGGTAGTTGTATGTGTGTAAGCCCTAAAATTGTGTAGGAGAGCATTTTATTAAGGTTTACGACGCTTTTTACTCAAAATGGCCCGAATACAACCTATATGACCTTACTTTGCCCATTTCCTACATTTCTTATTAAGTGAACTTTATTTATCTCATAACATGTCAATATTATCTAGTTATAGGTTTATAAGGAAAGAACTCACATCAAAAGAGCATATTAACACAAAATGGCTCTAATATGGCCCATATGACTTCTATTCAGCCCATTTTCTACCTTTCTTGTGAAATAGCCTTTTTGTTTCTCATAACATGTCATTATTGGATAATATTAGGTGTCTAAGGCTAGAATTCACATCAATATAGCATTTCAAGAAGTTTAACAACGCATTTTACTCAACATGGCCCAAATAGGGCTTATATGACTTCTATGTAGCCCATTTTCTACATTACTTATCAAATGAACTATTTCTTTCTCATAACATGTCAATGTTGGGTAGTTGTATGTGTGTAAGCCCTAAAATTGTATAGGAGAGCATTTTATTAAGGTTTACGACGCTTTTTACTCAAAATGGCCCGAATACGGCCTATATGACCTTACTTTGCCCATTTCCTACATTTCTTATTAAATGAACTTTATTTATCTCATAACATGTCAATATTATCTAGTTATATGTGTATAAGGAAAGAAATCACATCAAAAGAGCATATTAACACAAAATGGCCCTAACATGGCCCATATGACTTCTGTTCAGCCCATTTTCTACCTTTCTTGTGAAATAGCTTTTTTGTTTCTTATAACATGTCATTGTTGGGTAATATTAAGTGTCTAAGGCGTGAAATCACATCAATATAGCATTTCAAGAAGTTTTAGGACTTACCTCATCAAGCTGTTAAGTGTCCGTACAATGAGTCACAATGTGAAGCATGAATCTCATCACATACAAAGCACAATCAAGTCCATTCTCTTGTTGTGCGCACTAGCATATGACAAACAAATCACATCAGTGAAACATGCAAAGGAAATGAGCAAATATTTACTACCATAGATTTTCAAGATAATCTCAATAATATCATGTAAATTAACAACGGTGTCTTCCATGTTGGACCCTTTGGAGCACGACAATGTAGCTTCTTCATAACACTGTAGTATAAAAAAATACAATCAAATTTGATTAGTCGTATGATTACTAAATTAGTTATTATTAGCAATAATCATCACTATAGGTTGCTATATATATTTACTTTTGCAATATAGACTTCACGAGCCACTTCTCCGATGATCGAGCTGAATCAAGGTGATAAATTGTGTTAGTGGAATTACAAATCACCATGAGGCTCCAATGCTCCCTACATGTAATGAGGCCAAATCGATTGAATTTGACATGGTTAGAGTTACTCTCTATAACATGGGGCGAATATGAACTTGTCTCCCGCACGCGCTGATTCCCTTATACTCTGTTCAACAAAGGACATCACGTCATGGGGGTTGCCTATGATTTTAGTAGTGGATAACTGCTCGGGGCATAACCACCCAACTTTACAAGGAGAATCAGTGTCAGTTAAGTGCTCCTGTAGTGCTCTGCGTGCATGAACATTGATTAATTTATCAGATGTAGGATAATCACCATCAATTTGAATAACTTGAAAAAAGTATAGATTATGTGGGCATTGAAGTACCTCATGAATGTTTGAATGAGGGAAATGTTAAGTTTTGCACCACGTAGAAATTCCTTCACATCTTCTTTGCTGATCCATTCAATTGCATCCTCATCATAGTGGAACATTGCCTTAGGAAGTGCAACTTCCATGGGATCAACCACATGACAAGCACGGTTGTGAAGAAAGGTCATGTCAGTAGAGAGCGATTGAAGAACAATGTCTTCAACAAGTGGAGTAGGTGGCATGGGTGAACCTTTCGAAGAGTGCAACTTCGATGCTTGTTCACTCTTGGACTGTTGTTCACTTAGCTTCTTCTTATGTTGATCAATTCTTTTAGGCTTCTCCACCCTCTTTCTCTTTGAAGTTTTGCTTCCATTGGAAATCTGAAATAGTTTGAGAAATAATAAGTTTCAACTCACAATCACTTATAATAGCCAAGTGAGTAGCCATTTCGGGTCAAAATGGCTTTTTTTGATGAATTGGACCCAAAAACTTAGAACTTGGCGATTTTTATGTAATTTCAAATGACAAACACTTATAAATATGTGATTATGAGTTGTTTTGAGATGCAAGGAGTTTATAAGTTGAGAAATGAAGAAAATAGCCAAGTGAGTAGCCATTTCGGATCAAAATGGCTTTTTTTGATGAATTGGACTCAAAAACTTAGAACTTGGCGATTTTTATGTAATTTCAAATGACAAACACTTATAAATATGTGATTATGAGTTGTTTTGAGATGCAAGGAGTTTATAAGTTGAGAAATGAAGAAAATAGCCAAGTGAGTAGCCATTTCGGGTCAAAATGGCTTTTTTTGATGAATTGGACCCAAAAACTTAGAACTTGACGATTTTTATGTAATTTCAAATGACAAACACTTATAAATAAGTGATTTTGAGTTGTTTTAAGATGCAAGGAGTTTATAAGTTGAGAAATGAAGAAAATAGCCAAGTGAGTAGCCATTTCGGGTCAAAATGGCTTTTTTTGATGAATTGGACCCAAAAACTTAGAACTTGGCGATTTTTATGTAATTTCAAATGACAAACACTTATAAATATGTGATTATGAGTTGTTTTGAGATGCAAGGTGTTTATAAGTTGAGAAATGAAGAAAATAGTCAAGTGAGTAGCCATTTCGGATCAAAATGGCTTTTTTTTATGAATTGGACCCAAAAACTTAGAACTTGGCGATTTTTATGTAATTTCAAATGACAAACACTTATAAATATGTGATTATGAGTTGTTTTGAGATTAAAGGAGTTTATAAGTTGAGAAATGAAGAAAATAGCCAAGTGAGTAGCCATTTCGGGTCAAAATGGCTTTTTTTGATGAATTGGACCCAAAAACTTAGAACTTGGCGATTTTTATGTAATTTCAAATGACAAACACTTATAAATATGTGATTATGAGTTGTTTTGAGATGCAAGGAGTTTATAAGTTGAGAAATGAAGAAAATAGCCAAGTGAGTAGCCATTTCGGATCAAAATGGCTTTTTTTTATGAATTGGACCCAAAAACTTAGAACTTGGCGATTTTTATGTAATTTCAAATGACAAACACTTATAAATATGTGATTATGAGTTGTTTTGAGATGCAAGGAGTTTATAAGTTGAGAAATGAAGAAAATAGCCAAGTGAGTAGCCATTTCGGATCAAAATGGCTTTTTTTGATGAATTGGACCCAAAAACTTAGAACTTGGCGATTTTTATGTAATTTCAAATGACAAACACTTATAAATATGTGATTATGAGTTGTTTTGAGATGCAAGGAGTTTATAAGTTGAGAAATGAAGAAAATAGCTAAGTGAGTAGCCATTTCGGGTCAAAATGGCTTTTTTTGATGAATTGGACCCAAAAACTTAGAACTTGGCTATTTTTATGTAATTTCAGATGACAAACACTTATAAATATGTGATTATGAGTTGTTTTGAGATGCAAGGAGTTTATAAGTTGAGAAATGAAGAAAATAGCCAAGTGAGTAGTCATTTCGGGTCAAAATGACTTTTTTTGATGAATTGGACCCAAAAACTTAGAACTTGGCGATTTTTATGTAATTTCAAATGACAAACACTTATAAATATGTTATTATGAGTTGTTTTGAGATGCAAGGAGTTTATAAGTTGAGAAATGAAGAAAATAGTCAAGTGAGTAGCTAATTTACCTCCTTATTAATCAACTTCACCCATGCACGTGGCCAATCAACGAAGCTACCTACAGCTTGCCAAAGCGCTGTTATCTCAACCTCCTCTATTGGTACGGGCAGTGGGATGTCTTCGAACCCCGCAACCACTGAATCGATCCCAACCGAGTAATGATGTGGCCCCGCCGTAGCACCCGTCGTCGGTTGGGCACTACCATACGCCACCAAACTCAACACGGTACTATTTGCATGCCCCAGGGCTAGAAGTGCACACCGGGTGTCTTCCTACACAAGTATATATATAAAAAGAAGATAGTTAAATAGGACTTTTACAATAGCATAGATATAACAAAATTCATTAAGGTAGAGGGTTACAAATCACCTGTAACTCTGGAAATTCATGCGGTGTTGGATTTTCAAGCTCCCTCGAGTCCGCATGTGTAGGAGTAGGAACCTGCAACAGTACATCAATCATTGCACCTAAAATCTCAATTAACTCGGTATTTTAAAACTTTTAATAACCCAATTGATTTTACCTGAGGTGGCACATCTTCACCACGTATCTCATCTCCTCCATGTCTATCACCTTCTCCTTGTCCTTTTGGTTCAGAACATGAGTCGACCGGGGTACGAGTGAGGAACGACAAAGTCGTTAAGTTCATCAGCTTCGCCCAAGCATTCAATTCACCAACTAACTCGTTGCGTACTTGTTCCTTAATTGATGCCACCTTGGCATCCAACTCCTCCGGTGAGTTAACACTGGATCGAGATCTACCCGATTTTGTGTATTCGGGACCCATCACCTTATTCCATCCAAGCAATGACCCTCCCGAACCTACTACTCGTCCTTGATGGTATGGCCTTCCCAAAGCCATGGTGAAAGGGTCATTCTCCACACTTGGTTCAAATTTGCCCTCCACCATCTCTTGAGTGTGCTCAAGCTATAGCATAAGGAAAAATGAGGTCAGTAAAACAGTTAATGGTTTGTACAGTGATTAGATGCAAAAGTGACTTAATTTCAACAATTCATAGGTAACTTACTAGCTTTTCCGGTTTTCTTATCAAACGAATGGAGAGAACAAAAGAAATCACCGGCACGACTCACCTATGTAGTGATCGTGGAACTAGAGGGTTCCTTTGATGCCACTAGAAGCGCTTTAGGGTATAAACCCGAAGCGGCCCACTCAGGTCTCTTTTCAGCAAAAGTCTTAGGACCCATACGATGGACTTATTCCTTCTTTTCTGCATTCGCTTGATTTTGCTCTCGAAGTTCCTACAAAACAAAAAATGTTAGTCTCATTAATACAAAAAGTGTCAAGCTATTATTCAATTGACATCAGATTTACACAAACTTACAATGGCTTTCTTTTGACTCTTCATTCTAACGAACTCTTCCCAATCATCTTTTGACACGGTCGGCCATATTTGCCACGGGAGACGGTTATCCTCTTTGGCATTCTTCTTCTTTGTTTGCACCTTCTTCTTCTTATGGATCCACCGATTAGTCAACTTGGTCTTAAAGCCTCTGAATCTTTCCCCTAATAAAGAGACAAACACCCTTTTCTTCTCGGGATCATTAGGAATAGAAAACTGCCTCTGCAAGCACAAATTAAAACCGATTATTAGTTTCTATTTAAAAACAATCATAAGGTTAAGGTATCTTAAATTGTCTAAATGTGCCAAAAACACGCTTACCCTTGTATCATCCCAAAATGCTTGAATCAAACCCGGAGGTACTTGCCGCATTACAAGTGTAATGGGGATTTTCCGCGAACATAAGCCAACTTGATTAGCATATTGTCGACGCCATTTGGGCCCGGGTTGGCCTTTGTTGTCATACTCCAAGACCATGGGACCGTCCGGTTTCTTAAAGCTTCTCGTCGGACCCCTTGTTTTTCTTTCAGTCGGTGCCTTTTCCCCCCTTCCACCACCTGTGTTGTTTTCATCTTGTCCTTGGCCTTGACTTTCATGAGTCGTGTTCTCACCAACAATCTCACGTGCTGTATTTACAATGACCGGTGCACGTTCAGCTGACATTTCAAAATCGTCAAGCCTACGCTCGAACTCATCTTGAGCCTGATCCTCTGGCTCACCCAAGTCATCCTCCTTATTCACATCATAAGGAGCATCACTATCATCGGAGGCGTCATCCTCGTACTCGTCCTCATACTCATCATCGTCAATGTCCTCTACCAAACGAGGATCATGATCGTCCGCCATGAGATATAAGCACCTGTCAAAGCAATCATAAAACAATATTAGTGTATAGTAAAGTATATGCATGATAGTTATTATGGTTATGTAGAAGCTATTTTAGCCATTTTCACCAACTTATTATGGTCCTATAACCTTGTATATGCATGATAATGAGTACAAAATTCCAATTTCAATCTACATATGGAAAATAGGTTGTTAGAATGAATAAATGTTAGTTCATACACAAAACAAAGGAGTTGGGTTAAGTAGAAGCTATTTATGCCAGTTTCACCTACTTATGGTCCTATAACCTTGTATATGCATGATAATGAGTACACTTAGGCAATTTCAAACTACAAATATATCATTTTCGCCTACTTATGCTCCTATATACATGATAACTAAACTATATTTGAAAAGAAACCATTACTAACTTTTAATCAAACTACCTCATTATGAAATTCCTTCGTTTTAATCAAACTATATATAACCTGCTTCGTTGTCTATGTCATTTAGTACTCCAAGTCTAGGAACAGTGAAAGGTGCTGAATCATCAAACGCATCATATTCTTCCTCATCCTCAACATCTCCAATGCCTAGGATTCTTCTTTTGCCAGCTAGCACTATAGACCATTTTGAATCCATTGGGTCAGTTACGTAGAACACTTGCTTAGCTTGAGATGCAAGGATAAATGGTTCCGCACTATCATTCAAGTGGCCAAGATCTACAAGAGTAAAGTCCTCATGTTTGACGTTACGCCTGATATTATCAACCCACTTACACTTGAAAAGAGCAACCGTGAAGTCACAATAATCAAGCTCCCATATTTCTTGAATTCGACCATAGTATGACAACTCTGCATCGACAGGTGATTTATCCTTAGAACTTGCAAACTCCCTTGACAATGCCACAAGAGTTACACCACTGTTTTGGGTGGAGGAAGATTTCAAATCACGAGCCTCGGTCCAAAAAGTGTACCCATTGATGTCATATCCCTCAAATGACGGACATCATCCCTAGGATCGTACGCAAGCCACCGTACTGTATCGGTCACATTAGTATTATTCAATCCACTCATTACTCGTTCACGAAACCAATCAACAAATTTCTTATTATGCAACTGCATAAGTGCCCTTTCACCTTTCGATGGAAATTCGGCACGCAAACAAGCCATGTGCTCGTCTAAATATGGGTGCACATCTGAAACATGGTGCAACACATAAAGGTGTGCTTGTAAGAACTGATCTCGGTCTGGTGACATTCGTTTCGACCCAATTGTGCCATGACCATCAAGTCTACCTTCATGTCGAGAAGTAGAAAGACCAATAGGTTGATCAAGGGCTATGTAGTCCGCCACAAAGTTACCTATTTCCTCACCCACTGTCCCTTGCATTATACTTCCTTTAGGTTGAGCTCGATTCCGTACTTTATCTTGTAATGTACCCATGTGTCTTTCAAAAGGGTAGCACCACCTCATGAACACTGGACCGCACAACTTAATCTCACGCACCAAATGAAGAACCAGATGAACCATTATGTCAAAAAATGAGGGTGGGAAATACATCTCAAATTTGCACAAAGTCACAACCACATCAGCTTGCAAAGCATCTAGTGTACAAGGATCAAGAACTTTGCTACAAATTGTATTGAAAAACGAACAAAGGCTTGTAATCGTTTCCCTCACGTGTTTCGGTAGAATACCACGGATTGCAATCGGTAGGAATACTTGCATCATAATGTGACAATCATGGGATTTCATACTTGTCAGCTTCAATTCTCCATTTAAGGTTACAAATCTTTTCATGTTAGATGAGTACCCTGATGGAACCTTAATGCCGTACAAACATGCACAAAACATACGCTTCTCTACCCTTGACAATGTATAGCAAGCCGGGGGTAAATAATTCTTTTCATCCTTCCCTTTACCCTTAACTTTCTTCTTTGACGCATCTTTGGCCTTTCCCTTTCCCTTGCTCTTTTCCTTCCCTTTTTTCGAAACACTTTCATCTTCTATTCTCGGCTCCTTTCCCTTTCTGACCTTTTCTTGAGGCCAAAATTCTGGACGAATCCCCATCTCTTGCAAATCTAACCGTGCACCCTTTTCGTCCTTTGTTTTGCCTGGGATATTCATAAGCGTCCCCAAAAGAGCATCACACACATTATTCTCTATATGCATCACATCAAGACAATGCCTAACGTCATGTTCTCTCCAGTACGGCAGCTTCCAAAAGATTGATTCTTTCTTAAACAGAGCAGCTGAGACCACAGTTTTTTCTGATTTTCCAAACACCGTTTGTATCCCTATCACCCGAGCACTAATCTCAGCACCAGTCAATGGTCTAGGCGTAGTATCCTCTTCCACGGTTCCATCGAAAGCCTTTTTCTGCCTACAGTACGGGTGATCACGCCTAAGGAACCTTCGAGTCCGTAGGTACACATCTTTGTGAGAATGAGTCAGGTATACGCTTGATGTGTCATCAATACATATGGGGCATGCTTTTTTCCCTTTGACCTTGTACCCACACAAGTTGCCATATGCAGGGAAGTCATTCATGGTCCACATAAGGGCTGCACGCAATGTGAACATCTCGTTCTGATGAGCATCGAAAACGGAAACCCCTTCGTCCCACATCTTTCTCAAGTCGTCAATAAGCGGCGCAAGGTAAACATCTATGTCGTTTCCAGGTTGCTTAGGACCAGTTATTAGCAATGAAAGCATTAAATACTTACGTTTCATGCACAGCCAAGGAGGCAAATTATAAATCACTAAAAGTACCGGCCATGTGCTGTGTTGGGTACTTAGAGTGCCAAATGGATTCATCCCGTCCCTGCACAACCGAAGCCTTAAATTTCTGACTTCATTACCAAATTCCTCAAACTTCAAATCAATGTTCTTCCACTGTGGAGAGTCAGCTGGATGCTTCAGCATTCTGTTTTTCTTTCTTCCCTCTACATGCCACCTCAAGTTTTTAGCGTCTTTTGGTATTGAGAACAGACGCTTAAACCTTGGAATAATGGGAAGATACCACAACACCTTAGCAGGAGGTCCCTCCGTGCCAGGATTGCAACTCATGCGCTTGTACCGCGACCGCTTGCATCGTGGACACTCCTGCAGTTTTTCATACTCATTTCGGTACAAAATACAGTCATTAGGACATGCATGTATCTTCTTATACTCCAAACCAAAGGGACACATGAGCTTCTTTGCGTAATAATACGACTTAGGAATTTCATTCCCATCAGGCAACATATCACTTAATGCGGTCAACAAAGAAGTAAAACTGATGTCCGTCCACCCATGCTTCGACTTAATGTTGAAAAGTGTTAGCACGGCCGATAGTTTGGAGTATTTTTTGCACCCGGGATACAAAGGCTTTTTGGAAGCCTCCGATAATAATTCAAACACTTCACCTTCAACACCTTGCAACATCTCATCCACTTGTTCATCCTCGACCTCATCCGCCTGATCTTCATCGGCTCCATCCTCACCATTATCAACAATGTACTCATCATTCTCGTATTCCTCGTCCACATGAATCTCATTGCTTCTAACACGCACATCATTCCGATCAAGATCCCCACTGTACTCTCCACTTTCTCCGTGCCAAATCCACACATGGTAAAATTGCCTAAACCCACGACATAATACATGATCTCTAATGATTTCAACACTATCGACCACATTCACACAATTACAATCAACACAAGGACAATAAAGGCCTTTGCCTCCCAGTGTGCTTTGATAAGCTAAAGCCCTCTCGCAAAACTCTTGAACCCCACTCCAAAATTCCAATGTATCGCGTCTACCATACATCCAACCACGATCCTTCTCCATTTAGTAAATTATCTCTAAACATATATATAGCACCATATAATTATAATGTGTAAGTGCTACATATTTTATGTAAATCAAATTCAAGTACAAAACGTGAATATACCATTCATATAGTAAAAAAATGCATGTTTCCAAAGGGTCCTTATCACTCCAACCTAACCCATCCTTGAATGTCTACTCTCACTAGTGAATGTATGTCAACTTTCCAATTTTAAGGAAAATCCGGCAGCATTTCCCCCTAGTTCTCCAAGTACACGATGTAGATAATTAATTACCCACATATGTACCGAGAGAACATAGTGAGGAAATGGTAAGCCGAGATGTTCCTTAAAATCGAAAAGAAAACATACATTCACCACCTAAGTGAGAGTACACATTCAAGAACAGTCCCAACCGGGGACTATTCAAGACTTTCTCCTAATGAGAAAGCCTTGAACGGGTATCTAGGCATATGATGAAGCAATTCAAGTATTCTATATATTGTTGTATTTATTTGCAATTAAACAATACACAAGTTGCAATTTCATGAATAAACTTTTATTAAATGGATGAATAGAAAGAAATATAGCTAAGTAAAGTTTAGTAGTCATACCAATTGCAATATAGCAACTACCCACTTGAGCTCAATATGTAGTCCTCAAGCTAATTAAACTCTTGCTTTAATTCACAAATCTGTTAAAAAAAACACATCATTCATTGAACTAACAATTGCTAAACTAACATGTCAATTCACTAATTTATTTATAAGTTAAAACAAATCATTCATTGAACTAACAATTGCTAAACTAACAAGGTTACTAATCTCTAATTTTTTCAAAATTACCCATCAAAACAACTTAAAAGTAACCATTCACCCATTCCAAAATTCATCTACTTTAGTAACAAGCAAGGTTACTAATCTCAAATTAATTCAAATATACCCATCAAAACAACTTAATATTAACCATTTAAACATTCCAAAATTCAACTTATTTAATAACAAAGTTAACTAATCTCTAACTTATTCAAAATAATCCATCAAAACAACTTCAAATTAACCATTAAAAGTAAAATACCAAATTTCACCTATTTAATTAAGTACCAAGGTTAATATATTTTCTATAATTATTTCAAAAGTATCCACCAAAACACATTAAATTAACCATTAAAACATAATAAAATCCAACTAATTGAGTAAACAAGGTTACTAATCTCTAATATTTTCACAATTTCCCAATTATATTCAAACCTAAAATTGAGAAAAATTATATTCAAACCTAAATTTTAATTTACTAACAATGGTTCAAAATGCAAAACAAATTAATATATATAATTATATAATTGGAAAATAATGTAAAAAAAAAATTAAAAATAAACCTTGAACAATTAAGGGCAGCAGCTAGGAGGAGACTCGGTGGTGACCCTCAGGCCGGTGGCGCGGCTCGGTGGTGGAGGAGCCTCAGGGGGGTGGTGGCGCAGCTAGGTGGTGGAGGAGAAAATTAGGGCAGCAGCTAAGTTCATAATGGAGGAGGCGCAGCAGCACTCACGGCAAATGGAGGAGGACACTCAGGCTGGTGGCGCGGCTCGGTGGTGGAGGAGCCTCAGGGGGGTGGCGCGGCTAGGTGGTGGAGCAACCTCAGGGCGCGGCTAGGTGATTTATTTTCGAAAGAGAAAGAAAGGGAAAACAGAGAAAGTTCAAATTGAACTAGGCCGGTTTTCGAAACCCTTGGTGGGCGCCGGTGAAGGTGACGGCTGGTGGTGGAAGGAGAGAGAGGAAGAGGATTGAAGGATGTAATTTCGAAACCCAGCAATGAAACAGTAAGGACGGAATTGAAGAAGGAATGAAAGAGAAAGAGAAGAAAGAGAGGAAGGAGAAGAGGTAAGCGAGTCCGTGTTTTTTTTTTTTAAATGGGTCCGGTTCAATTGGCACCGGTTCAAACCGGTGCCATTTTAATTTTAGGCACCGGTTCAGGCCAAACCGGTGCCTTTTCTCTTCTTCTAAAATCCCGCCCATTTCTGGACCGGTTTTGGGCACCGGTTTAGCCTGAACCGGTGCCATATGGGGGGTGCCTAATGCTTTTTTTCTACTAGTGTTCTTAGGTGCTTTAAGATAAGTGAGACGATCTTTCATCAGGTCGGTCACTTATTGTGGTTGTAATCAAACTGACTACTTAATCATGTCAAATTGCTCATAGGGGATAACTAGCGTACCAAGGAACCCGAAATTGCTGTATGAGGTCGAAATCACCTTTCTGAAAGGCTTCGAGCTCTGTCGCTGCTGTAATATCTCTGGCGCCAGGAATTGGAGTAGGATCTTCCATATTCTGCTGCACCTGTATTTATTTTGACTATAGAACTTTGCCAATCTTTTTAATTATCTTAGGGTTGACCTAAGGCTTAGCATTGCTTGACTCATCAACTTGACACGACTCAAGGTATAAACTTGACTCTCTGTGATTGACTGACTCGAGGTTGACTCGACTCGAAGTAAAATGACACGTGTGACTCGTGACCCGTGTGTGCATTGTATTGACTTAATGTGACTCAAAAATGCGAAAAGCAAAAAATATCCGTCATTTTTGTGGAGGGTACCGAATTTCTCCCGAAAAAGAAAGACACGAAAAAGAATCGAAGTTTTGAAGGTGCATGTTGAATGAGCTTAGTCAAATGTTGTTTGATACTATCTCTCAAGGTGCAAGGATTAATCCATCCTAGACTATCTCAATGGTTGACTCAATGCTGAAAGTATTTGGGTAACTTAGGCACAGAGGCTAAGCACTTCATACTTCGATGTAATGACAATTATGAGTGATGTGACAAGGCATGCTTCAGCGGTGTGTTAAGGGAAGTATATTTGGTCATGTATCTGTGCGGTGTGTGAAAGTGACACTAAAGCTAGGCCGTAAAGCCTAAGTGTGTGGAAAAAACATTATTTCAAGAAGAGTCAAATGATGGTGACTCTTAGGCTAGGTAAGCTAATGATATGAGGATCAAGCCCCCAAGTCTAGCTCTACATGAAAAGGGATGAGCATAGGAGATCCCTTGATATGATCATGGTGCAAGTGTGTGAATTTAAAAATGAATGCATGTTTATTACGGCCGCACCTCGATGTGAGGTTGCTTACGTATCCGTTAGGAATCAGGATGAACGTAGCTCTAGCCGAACCTCGCACAAGTGTGTGTATACCTCAAAAAGGTCTGTTTAAGGGTTGTAACATGGTTAGGCTAAAGGTTATAGAAGAAGGGGATAAAGGCTCAAGACCCTCGATAAGCCCCCAAGGTGTGCAACCTCGCTTTTGAATCTTTGTATTTTTATACTTGAGTTTCTACTCTTTTTTAGCTCTTTTTTTTTGCTTTAGCATTTATTTTATTTTTATAAGTATGGGCAATCCCGATCATGCGGTCTATCACTCACTTGGCATTCATGTTTCTCAGGCACGGTACCGAGCACTCGATAAGAGACACAATCTGAGACGTGTTCTTATGGAAGATATTTTCATATCAAAGACATTGGAACACTTGCCCTTTTGTACACTTTTATTAATTTATCTTTTGCTTATTTTTTTCTATTTTAATCTTTTGAATTTACTCAAGCCTTCTATAAAATTGCATAAGTTACACACCATCCCATCCCAAGGTTAGGTAGATGTAGGTTGAAAAAAATGAAGGGTCTATCTTTAGACGAGGCTCAAAGTGGTTTATGAAGAAAGGATTGTATAGGTGAAAGGAGATATGATGTGGCTACAAGGGGTGCCTCAAATCATTGGTATACCTTGTGCTTAGTTCGACATGGTTTTTTTTTTTTTTTTGGTTTAATGCAATGCAATGAAATGATCATATATAAGGAAATAAATGCTCTTTTTATTAAAAAAAAGAAAAGAGAGAATCTACAAAATTAATCTAAGAGAAAAGAAAAGGTGCCTATGCTAGACTTATTGGGGAAGGAGTAAATAAAAAGAAATAGAAAAAAGAGGTCACGAAATCTTGTCGTTGAAGCTCGCCTCTTGTCTTGTGTTGTTTCCTTTATCATCACTCGCTATTCTTGTTAGCTGGAGGCATGGGAAGCTTGTTATTATCAATCAAATGTTGGATAGCTTCCTTTAGCTTCCAACAGCTCTCAGTAGCATGACCCCTACCTTGATGGTACTTGCAGTGTTCTTCTGGATTCCAACTAGGCAATCTTTTTTCAGGTGCGGGATCTTGAATAGGTCCAATGGGAGTAATGAGTCCTTTGGCATGGAGTCGATCGAAGGCAGTATCGTAGCTCATCCCAATGGGGGTGAAGTCTTTCCTTAGTTGCTTCTTAGATCCTTGGTTATCTATGGCTAAAACTTTACTGAGATCAAAGGTACTAACATTGTTACTAGAGTGGGCGTTTTCGGAAGAAGAAGGATTGTCGTTCTTCTTTCCTTTCCAGCCACCGTGGTTATTATTGTTAGTAGCTTTTTGCTTTGCGAGGTCATCTTCGATTTCAATTCCGATGTCATAAACGGCCTTGAAAGTATTCAGATTGTGTTTATATTTTAAATGCTTCGAATACTTCTCTTGGAGATTCTTGATAAACATCCTCACAGATTCCTTTTCGGTGGGGATCTCAATCATCTTAGCGGAAGTTTCTCTCCACTTATTAAAGAAAGAAGTAAAACCTTCATTCTCTTTTTGTCTTAGCATCTCAAGTTGTCTATGGTCGGTTTCAACTTGGATATTGCACTTGTACCTATCAACGAAAGCGTTTATTATCGATTCCCAGGTAGAGGTTTTCTCCTTGTCGAGGGAGAAGTACCATTGTTGGCAAACAGTTTCAAGAGATAGTGAGAACATAGAGGGGAAACCTTCTTATCGATACCCTTAATGTTCATTATGGTTTCGAAAGCTCTTAGATGGAAGTAAGGGTTATCTGTTGCCTTGAATTTTGGGATGTCAGTGGCGTTGAACTTATGTGGAAGAAGTTCCTTGTCCAGCGAGACCCCTTGTGAAATCATGCCCTGAAATTTGTAGTCACTAGATAGCTTGCTCAAACTTTCTTGCATAAGGTTCATTTGTTGTTGCTTCACGGGATCATCGATCTTGAGTGTGAGTAGCTTCAGTGTCTCAATCACGGTAACCAATTGGTTCCTAAGCTCATTGACTTCTTCTTGACTTGCCATTATCTTCTTAGCCTTCCTCTTTTGACGAATTGGTTTATCAAAAAGTGAGACTTGAATAAAGAGGTTGTCCTTGATTAATCGCCCTTCTCTCCTCGACTAAATACTGTGGAAAAGGAATTTGGGGATTTTCATTGTTAATTATTTGGCTCAAACTTTATTCAACATGCAATGGACAGAAGAAGTGAAGAAAAATGGGAATAGAATGTGAAAGAAGATTTAGATAGAGGGATATGAAGAATTAGGAATAAAATGTACCCCCCAACTCAAATGACGGAAAAGACCGACTCATGCATGAACCTAAAACATGGTCATGGTGATGTGTACTCAAAGTGTGTGCTAAGACTAGTGAATGTAGATGGTACTTTAAGACTCGTGTCATGACCATGTGGCTAGACTATGTGACTAGACTCAAACAAAGACTAAGTTAAGACTTCACGTATATGCATTAAACTGGACAGACTGTGGCATTTTAGTCATAACTTTTTATCTATGACTCTGATTTGGATGAAACCAACACCAAATTAAATATAAAACTCGGGGCTACAGATCCATAGGTTGTACGACTCGTAGTTCTTTCTAGAACTCCAGCTAAGACCAAAACAAGTTGACGTTTGTGCAGTATACGGGAATAAAAATCCGGGTTGACTTAAAGGAACTATGACTCGATATTATGTTTATTTATTAGCTCAAATTAATTAATTAATTAATTAAACAAATTCCTTTAGTCATTAATCAGTTTATTTATTCTTAACACAAGTCAAACAAACGGTTAGGAAAAATCACATAGAGTATGCACAACAAATAATGCACAATTAGTCAAGTAGGCACAATATGATGCAATAAGTTCGCAACCTAACCATGGCTCTAGTTCTCTAAAGTTCGGGATATAGTTTAGTCAATAGAGGGTCCATGGTTAATTGTCCGGATGCACCGCGCGAAAGCCTAACCGTGAAGGGTTGGCGCGAGTGGATGGGACACCGCGAGCTTTAGAAAAAACTCGCTTCCGTGGTTTGGTGAATTCAACATCTCGGATGTACCCTTTGTTGCATGGAGCGTTCAATCGGGTAGATGGAGCATGAATTCCCAGAGGGTTATGTCCATATGTAGAATACATATGGGTTTCAGAAAAAGTGAGAAAAAATTCAATCAGGAAGTAGGATCGAGCAAACAATACGAATAACCGGTCGAAATTAGAACGCATATTTCTGGCTCGGTAATGGGGGAAATTGGCGCCAGCAAACAGAGACTGGCGCCAGGATTTAATTGTAGCGCCTGGCGCCAATGCTGGCGTCTGGCGCTACAGTCTCTGATTGCTGGCGCCAGCTTTTAACTGTAACGCCTGGCGCCAATATTGGCGTCTGGCGCTACGACTAAAATGCTGGCCCCTGGCGCTACTTCCCACATGCCTCAGCAGCTTTCTGTGCTCGATAAAATTTTCCTGTTTCGCGCGGTGTTATTGCAGTCCTAGTTGTGAAAGATATTTCTCAAATTTCCTACTTGTAAAATCCTATGTTTTTAACTCATTACGGATGGTCTTTCCAATGAGATCTTTTTTGTGCATATGACAATAATGTTAATCAAAATTACGCACATGAAATACTTAGAACGTTTCGAGTCTCATCCACTCATTCTAAATCATTGCCGAAACAAATTCAGGAATTAAAATAGAAATACTCCCCAGTGGAGTCGCCAAAAACTGTGGGGAATAAATTTCAAGCGATAAACCCCTAGCTTGAACCCCACTGTGATCATACACTAAAGTACGGTGGCGTCCAAAAGGGAAGAAGATAGAGCAAAAGAGTCGCCTTCTATAAAATTACCCTAGACATGATACTAGGAATATCATAATAACAAGTTAAATATGATTTCTACATCATTAAAAACCATTAAATTACTTACTTTGATGCCTCGTACCTCTTTCTAATAACAAAATACATACGTTAGTAACTTCAAGGAAAATAATAATCAAAACAATGAAATTAAATAATTGAAAGAGAGATTTGGGACCAAATAAAACCCTCAGAAATTAAACCTTTCACGTCTAGGGCAAAGGCAACTTCGAATATGGCTAGGTGTTTCTAGATCTTGTGAATGCGGAATTTTGTATTTGAAAAGCAAGTTTAGAAAAGAGAAAGATGGATGAGAGAATTAAAGAATTAATGATTGCGAATGAAAACTGATTGTTGATGAGAATTTGTGAGAATTGGTGAATGAAAACGGAGTTTTTAATACGTTATTTATAGAGAAATCAGCCAAAAAGATAAAATATCAAAACAAAGCACTTGGCGCACGCAAAACGAGATTAGCGCACGCAAAACAGAGCTGGCACCAGCACCAGCTAATTGGCGCCAGGCGCCAATGGCTGGCGCCAGGCGCCAAGCCTTGTTCCAGGCGCCAATGCCTGGAGTCAGGCGTCAGGCCTGTTTTTGATGCGTTTTCGAAAATCAGATAAGTTTGCCATACTGGAGGATAAAATCGTATCTTTTCCTCGAAAATCCTTTTTGATTTTAATTAAAACTCTGAAAAGTCAACAAAAGTCAATTTATCAATGCTAATTGAATTAGGAATGAAAAGAACCTTCTAGAAGAATCTAGAAGACTAAAACCATTCCTAATTGCATTAGAAATGATAAATCATATTAGGCCCTCCACTAGATCATTGGGCCGTACATAAGGCTCAAACGGGGCCCAGTTTAGTAAATTGGCCATAACTTCCTCAATATTCATCGGAATTGGGCTTATAATATATCGTTGGAAAGCTCTTCTCAAGCCCCATCCAACTACACTATTAACCAAACTGGATTGGTTGTTTTATTAAAATAAGTTTTCAAAGACAGAGAGAAGAGAAAAGAAATTAAAAACTCTCCGCAACACTAAACTTTCCACACTTTCGCTTCATTCGATTATGATTCGACGCGAAAGGTACTCATCACTAGGTTTGGTTTTGGGGAGACACAAATGGGTGTCTACAGTACTACTCTTGTTTATCGACTCCTTCTCACCATCTTGCCATTCCATGTAGTTTCTAACTACATACTCAATGATACCTACAACCTCTTCCTTGGTCTTATTCATGATTGGGCCTCCAGCTCCGGCATCAAGATTTGCCTTCCCTTGAGGACTCAAACCGCCATAAAAAATTTGAATGATTAGGTAAGTGGGGATCCCATGGTGAGGACACTCACGTTGATACTCTTTGTATCTCTCTCATGCTTCATAAAGGCTTTCACTAGATTTTTGCTTGAAACCTTGAATCAAAGTTCTTGCCTCCACCATTTTCTTTTGAGGAAAGAAACGGGAAAGGAATTCCTTGGTGAATTCATCCCAAGTTCTCAAAGAATTATGCTTCACTTTCTTATCTAGCTACTCTTGAGCTCTTCCCATTACAGAGAAAGGAAATAGCTTAAGTCTTATGAATTCTTAAGCAACCCCATTCACCATAATTGTGTTGCAATATTTCTCGAATTCCTTAAGATAATTTAGGGGGCTCTCATTCACTCCTCCACTATATTGCCGCCTTTCAATCAAAGTTATCATTGTCGGTTTGATTTCAAAGTCTCTATCCATGATCAATAATGGAGCAATCCCGCTCTCATACTTTTATGAACCTGGAGTACCCAATTCCTTCAATGTAACCCTCGGGATATCTCCCATGTTAACTTGCACACACAAACTCAAATGAAAATATTAGTAACGTAACATGGCTACAAATGTAGCCAAATGAGAAAAACCTTTTTCTATTTTCGAATTTTAGTGAAATAGACTCAACAACAATAGCAATCATCTACGCAAATCCCCGGCAACGGAGCCATTTTTTTCTAGGGCGGAGACTAGGTCTTTGAAAACTAATCTACCCTCGGTCAAAACAAAATTTGTAATCTCTCAACACACCCCTATACCAAGCATAGAGTAAGTCGAGGGTTGAACCACTAGGAGTGGGAGGTTAATGGTAATGTCAAAGCTAAGCTATTTCGAAGTAATGAAGTGAGGTATGTATTTTCCAAACAATCAAACAATCAAAATGAAATCAAATTTATCAAGCATTAGGGTATGGATCCATATAAACTCGTAATTAATTCAACTAATTGGGATTGGAGATGACTCAGTCGAGTGTTACGTGGGAAAATCAATTAAGCAATCAAGAGAGTATGGTAGGCTAATCTCCTAGAGGTCAAACTAGCGCCAACTACGCGAGATTCTAGCTAGGAAACTTGCAAACCTACTCAATCGACAAATGTAAGCCACAAATCAATTTTCTGTATCAATGTGAACTTACAATGCAATCTAGTGTGACTAACTAGGTTGATCACTCCTAAATTAAACACACACATGCACATAATCAATCAACCAATTTAATCACAACATCAACTCCATCAATTTCCCCCAATTAGTATAAATCCATTACTCATATATGCTTTACCATTTCCCTAGAAAGAAAACTACTCACTATTCATGGAAATCAATATCAATAATAAACTAAACAACAAATTCATCATCATCATATTAATCAAGAATAAACCAATTCAAAAATAAACCAACTTGAACAATTAACAAAGAAATTGAGATCAAAACTAAGATTGCATTAAAGTAAAGAAATCCTTACAAACTTGCTTCAATACAATGGAGAAAACACTTGGAATCATCAATCTTCAATCATCAATCAAGAACTTCTCTCTCTACAAACTAGAGTTTCTCTCTCTAAAAATCTAACCTAATTCTATTCTAATTTCTGAAAAATTCAACCCTCTCTAAAAATAGAAAGAAAATCTCTATATAGTAAAACTAACTAAGAGAAATTAGTTAGATCGTCCTTAAATAAACCCGTACAGGCGCGACCAACTATAAGGGAGAGCGCGGCCGCGCAAATCTGGGTATGGAACAGAGACCCATACAGGCGCGCCCGCGCCCGCGACACCAAGCCGCGCGGCCGCGCCATAGCCGCGCGCGCCCGCGACTGGGAACAGGGAAGCCCTCTTTTCTATCATGCCGATGCTCCTCGAGCGTTCCACTTAATCCTCTTGATAAATATGGGACCTTGAAGTTTCTAAACTCCATGTTTGTGGGTTCAACACGAGAAATCATGCCCCCACGGCTTGAATGCACAGCTTAAGGACTTTAGGAACTTGCACTTCAACATGCTTGAGCTTCAAATGGAGAATATTAGACATCCTAATAAAAGATAACGACCTTAACCTGAAAAATAAAGGAAAACAAGCAAATAAAAGAGAAAATAACAAAATAAACCAAGAAGTGCATAAAGAAAGAAATCCAACTAAGAAAATGAAAACTAAAAGAAATAAGGAGTAAAATTAAGGAAAAGCTAAGTAAAAGATCTATAGAATAACATGAAATTCACCCTAAAAGGAACCAAATGAGTGCCATAAATGACACTCATCAGAAAATCGTTTAAATTAAGTCAAAATAAAAAACAAATTTAGCAAAAAAATTACATTGGATGATGGCAAATGTGAATAAGGACAAGATCTACTTCCTTTAGCTTTGAAAAACAAGAAAATACAAGCTTTTTAGAGATAGAAAGGCTCGAAAATGGCGAAGGAAAGAGAGAGAAAGAGTGAAATTAAAATCGCGCTACACGATTTATTTTTGCTGATTTAAATGTCGCAAGCAACTGAATTAGTTGCACGTGACAGACCTGCGCAACTCTGAACGGTTCACGCGCCTGGCCACCATGATCCACTGAGTTACGCGCGGATACTGGTCACTTAAAAGACCGGTGTTTGAATTTCAATCTGTTTGATGAACGTTTAATGGTTTTTGCTCGTTGTTACACGTAATGGCGCGCAAATTATATAGATTTCTTTTAATTGCTTTGCATTTTGTAATTTTTTTCTTCTTTGATAGTTTTTTGCATCATCCTGCATGCACACCGTGCTTTGTACCTTTCTTAAGCATATGTTTTATGACATTTTTTGTAAGAGTGACTTAAGTTGTTCCGTAATAGTACTTTATGCAAAAGCTCTCATAGACAGGTTTGTCATTTTACTGTCATAACTTTAAAAATGTTCGTTCTTTTCTTCCTTTTTGGCGTCCACAGCAAAAAGGATGGCGCTATCATATAGTGTAAAATTGTAAGGTGTTATCATACAGTGCAATAAATGTATGGCGTAGGTGTTGCGAAACATTTCACCTCTTCCCAACTTAGTTAAAAGGTAGAATTTCTTTACTTTAGGCGTTGGCTCACGAGTCGATAGGCGCGCCGAACCATTTGAGAACATACACTTATTGGTTGGAAGCAAATACGGTAGTTAGTGAGCTTACTGGGTTACCGGACAGTTAGGGTGTCGTCCACCCCCTGTATAAAGAGCGACGTGCGATGTCGCATCTATGTAGGCACGTGCCCCCAATCCTAATACACGTGTTCTCATCTTTGTGGACAAAACTGTTAATAGAGTTGTCGATTTTCTTCTCTCTCACTAGATTGGATATATGCCTCGAGTCGTAAGACATGTATTTCTATCTTGTGGACACCGAGTATTGCGTTTTGACAAGCGAATTGTCAAGAACTTTATTCATATGTTTGGATGCAAAAGTTAAAACACTCTTTTTATTATCTTTAAAACATGTTAAAATCAGGATAAAGTTTCAATGACATATCAAGGGACTTTAGACAAACGATGACATGAATAAGAGGATATCATTCCCTTTAGTCCTTTTTAAACCGATTTCTTCCCATGACGTCACATCACCCAAAACACCTTTAATTTTAAAAGCGTTCTGCAATTGCAAAGGATCATTCTATATTCTTTTGAGCGTTAAGACTAGAAAATATATTTTTCTGGCCTTAATCGCTATTTGTCTCAAGCACTTAGCGAATCAAGGACCTTTCGACATCCTTAAACATTTCTAAAAGATTCTCTATTCTTTGAGAACTTCACAGAAAAAGTCTCGGATCTATTTCCCTGACTACCTTGATCCTCGCCTATTCTAGACTCAATCAAAGTGGGGGCTAATTGTGGACATCTACTTTTGGGCTCCTATCCCGATAGGAAGTGAAATAACGATAAATAAAACATTATTCGTGTTGGATTAACGTGAAGAACGCCTATGGATAACCAATTGAATTGGAAGAACATAAAAATAAGCTAGCCTAACCAAAAAACAAATGCATTAAGGTCCAATCAAATAAGCCCGATCATAATTAGGCTTAAACCCGAAAAATGACAGATTTAGAGGCGCCTAGGTTAAAATTAATGCTGCCGCACATAAATCTGCACGCATCTCAATGAGTAGCGTTGGTATGGCTCGCGCAACTAATAAGGTTGCGTGCAACACCCATCGCAATTACTAGTGATAGGCTTGCGGAAGATTCATAATTTCATCAAAGCTTACCATAATACCACGCGCAAGACAATCTGTTGCACTGCCTATAGTAGCGAACCTAATTCACTTTTGCTGGGATGTCGCGCGCAACCCATTTAGATGTGCGCTACACCTGCTGCGGCAGAATGTTTAAAAACCCTAATCTTACCCATTCCGTATAAATAGGGGCTTACTACGAGGCTCAAACGGACATAAATTAACCTAAAACGCTGGCAGAAACTTTGTAAACTTGTGTGCTACCAAACCCTTTTGTCCTAAACACTCACCCCCTTAAATATTTATTACTACGGTGGAGTTCCCAAACAAGAAGGAATCCATAATTGTTCTAAGTGATGATCTAGAAAAGAGAAGTATTAAATTCCCGAGCGCTTTGATCAATCACCTTTTTTATATTTTTTAAAACAACTTTAATGAATTAATTAATGTTGTTTAATCACTTAAACAGATTTCTAATTAATCAATTCCAGATAGTATCTTGCGTTAAATAAGAATCGAATTGAATAATTAATTGTTTATTAACCACATAAGTCAAGGCAAATCTTGTTTATTTTGTTCTTTTCATGAATTTGAATTAAATAAAGAATAATGACTTTGTAATGTAATTCCTACGTGATTGATGCGTGTAAATAAAATCAATTAACTTATTGTTAGGTATCGCGTTGCCTATATTGTTGGGTGATGAAATTGCGAAAAAAGGAACAGCTAGTAGAGGTCGTAACTAGGGCTAGAATAGCGATTCCTCCCTAAAAGGAACGTTATTTTAGTACCCTCGCTCCTGAACTCATTTATGGTACGTGTAGACCAATTTGGGCATGGATAAACTTATGATTCGTGCTAATTATCCCTTGAACTCTTCTTGGGAGAAAGGCATAAACGAGGTTTATAAGTTTTCCTAAAACTCATTGGAGACTCCTACTTGTTTCTTACAAAAATCCATGATGAGTGGATAATTTCTAATTCAAGGTCCCCCAAACAGTCAGGAATTCAAATCCTAATACACCCTACCAAGTTTAAAGTCCTAGGATTTTAAAGGGCCATGGGCATCTAAGGAAAAAGATCCCCTACGAGGGGAACACCCTCCTTACAGTCATGGAGCAACACTTGTCCATGCCATGTAAAAACAAAATCAATATTCAAAACAAAACTGAAAATTCCTTCATCAAAACCAGAAATTGTCTAAATCATCATAAAAATTATGTCTGGCTACTCGAAAACTGTTAGTGAACCCTTAAGCTCCATTTCCCATGCTAGCTTTACTTGTTTGCAGTTCATGCGCATCATTGATAATGTTAAGCACTGCAACTTGGTGTCATATACCTAAGTGAAAGTTAAAATGTTTATAACAAGAGTATTAGGTAACTTTTACCTATCACTTCATTGTAGTGGGGATATCCTCGTTCAAAGACTGGCTAAGTATCCGTTTTTGTAATTCTCTGCATGATTTTTTTTAGTAAATCAATTAGTTTGACAGTAGAGTCTTCACCATCTGGTGTTAGTTTCTGACAAGGGAATAAACACGTCGTCAAATGTCTATCCCTAGATCAAATACAATTTATACAACATAAACAAACCTAATATGAGTATAAGGCAAGCATAGGGGTCGAACTACAGGGAACGAATAAACACCACCAAATGTTATCAAAAATTAATCTAGTCCGGAATAGGAGATAAATAAACTAAAGTCTAAAGATGCTAAAACAAGAAATAAAACACTAAGAAGAATGGTTTAGGTATAGCATTCACTTGAACATAAACAAAGCCATAGAAATTGAATTAATTATGAACTAAACATGCTCGAATATTGAAGTAAAGGATCCAATCTAGCCGCCTTCCGGGGTTAATTGGCTTCTCATAACATAGCCTCTATGCTTCTACATTATAACCATATACTAGGAGGTACTATTAAATAACAATCGATAATAATGAACCCTAGCTATGTTAACTTCCGTTTCTTATTAGCAAAGATTCACCTTTAATCAACCAACAATGTGCATTTGCAAGAATATTAAAGAATATCAAGCATATAAAGACTTTAATCACAAATAAATCAATTCTTAACCCTAGAACATGCTCAAGATCCAACTACACCACAACCATCCCCTTAATGGGGAAATTACTCACTAATCATGATAACAACAAGATTAATCAACAAATAATCAAGAATCAACATGATTAACAAGCAATACCAACAACAAAAGTAATAATCAAAAGAAGGAAAATAAAATAGAGGAGAGAGAGTTAGAGATTCTCATTGATTGAATGTGAAAATCTACAAGCAAGATGATCCATCTTCCTCTTCAATATCCAAGCTCAACAATGATGAAACCATCACTTTCTCTCTCTAAACTACTCTAATACTAAGCTAAACCTAGAGAGAGAAGCTCTCCTAAAACCAATTAGAGAATAGAATAATTGTTAATTGAATATTGTTCCTTTTAAATTCTTATTACCCCAAAATGGGTATTTATGCTAAGCTAGCCAAAGTAAGAAAAATAAAAGAAGGAAATAAATAAAGAAAGAAAAGGAAAATAAAATATATAAAATAAAACTAAAGAAAGAAATAAGTAAAGGGAAAGGAAAAGAAATAAAAATAAAATAAAAAGGAAAAAAAATCCCAAAATCCCCAAAACACCAGACCCTTCATTTACTTCTTTTGCATTTGGCTGCTCTGAACTCCATTGAAGCGCATAACCATCACCACCGTTGATCAACCATCATCATCAAATCCTCATCGCCCATCCTCATCGTTCATCATCAAGCATCAAATCAAAACCGTAAGATCTTCATTAAGATTAACACGCAGAGCTCGTGGAGTGGTTCGGTCGAACCATGGGTTGGTGTGGCCGAACTACGGGGTTGGTTCGGTCGAACCATGGGTGTGTTCGATCACACCTCTTCAATTTAGAAAACTTCCAATGTTTTTGACTATTTTGGCACTTCGACCGAACTCTTCAATAGTTTGCTCGAACTCGATCAATTTGCGATTTACTCTAATTTGGGATGCAATGGTTGACGGAATATGCGCTGCTGCTGCTGTAATTGATGTTGGGTGCTTGTGGTTGGTGGTGTTTGTTGCTAGATGGTTGGAGAAGTTGAGGAGCTACGGCAAGGGTGCGGTGCGCGGTGGCCGGAGATTGCAGGGGGCTGCGCTGATTAGGAGGCGGCAAAGGGGTTGTTGTGTGCACCGATTTGGGTGGGTAAAGGTGGTTGATTGGTGTGGGTTTTGGTGGATGGTGGTGTAGGGTTTGAGCAGGTGTTCGTTTGGTAGCTATTGGTTTGTGGCTGATTGTGGTGGAAGGAGGCAGCAGCGGTGTGGCTGGGTTGGTAATTGGTGGTTGCGTGAGTGTTGGTGGTCAGGTGCGTGGATTGGGTGGAGATGGAGTAGGGGATGTTGATTGGTTTTGGTGGGCTGCTGTGTGTGGTATGGTTTGTGGCTAATTATGGGTTGGCTTGGAGTGCTGGTGGTGATGGGAGTGACGATGGAGCAGGGGAATTGCTGTTTTGTTGTGGTGAAGGATAAGGAGGTGGGGTGATGGATAAGCTGGCAGCTAGATACAGGGAAATGTGCACACACTTGTCTCGTCCCCGATCTCCAAACTCACTTGACATGAAACCCGAGACCCTACACACAAAACCGAGGAGAAATCAAGACAAATAAAATAAAATAAATAAAATAGAAATAAATAAAGTAAAAGAGAAAAAAGAGAAATAAAATTAAAACTAACAAAAATTAAACAAAAACTATACAAGCAAATAAAGTAAAATAAAATAACAAAATAAACATAAAGCTAATTAAAACTATGAAAGTAACAAAGAAAAGGAACGAAATAAAATAAATCGAAAGCAAATAAAATACGAAAATAAACAAGAAATCAATTAAATAAAGAAATTAAATTAAAACATACTAAAACTAAGAAATAAACTAGAAACTTTATTAAAAAGAAAACAAGAGAATAAAAGGGAAAATAACTCTAAAACTACTCCCTAAGAGTGACATAAATGTCACTCATCAGTTTCACAAGGTCAAATCCATCATGTAGAGGATGCAAAATTATATCATGAACCTGATGATCTTTGTATGGACTCCCTAACATAATCATGAAGTTAAATAGTTGAACCATCATATCCACATGAATTTGTACTGACCGGTCTAGATTGACTTATCTCGAAATTATCTCGCCATTGAATCATCATGAATCATCATGGATCTCCATCCACCTTGCTCCTTTGGGCCTTCACTTCATGGGCTTCTTTGGACTAATACTACTTAAATAACTAATTTATTCACTCTAATAAAAGTTACAAAAATACTTAACGGTATGGAAACCGTATTTAGATCACAAAAATACATCATGATGCGCAAATCGTATTTAGAATATATGGGCCATACTAGTCTATATATATAGCAACATAATATCATATATTATAAAAGTACCATATAATAAATCACTCAACACACTTGTCTAAAATACAACATCAAATGTTCATAATTAAGTCAACGCATTTCTTAAAATATCTCATATTTTATATAATAATTAGATAATATCGTACATTATTCATGACCGTTAATAAAATATCATCACTAGTAGAAAAATAGCAATAGGCAGCCCCCAAATGTCACCGGTTCAGGCCAAAACCGGTCTAGAAATGGGCGGGATTTTAGAATAAGAGAAATGGCACCGGTTTGGCCTGAACCGGTGCCAAAAATGAAAAAGGCTTCGGTTTGAACTGGTGCCAATTGAACCGATGCCAAATTAAAAAAAAAACCCCCGCCTTTCCTCCTCCTTCCTTCCCCCTCCTTTCTTTTTTCTCTTTCCTTTTTCATTTCGTTCAGCACAGCCTTCACTGTTCCATTCGACCCAGCGTAAACCCTTACTGCCCTACTCTCCGTTTCCCTCCACCACAGGTGCCACCTTCAACGGCGCTTCAAAAACCCTCACCGCCTTTCTCTTTCTCCCGTTAACCAAGGCCTGAGGTTTGATTTCGAGGCCTGAGGTTTCCTCCACCACTGAGCCGCACCTGTCAATGTGTTGAAGCCGCGCTACCGCCCTGAGGTTCCTCCACAACTGAGTCGCGCCACCGCCCTTAGGCTCCTCCACCACCGAGCCGTGCCCTGCCCTGAGGCTCTCCCTCCATCTGCTGCCCTCCTACTCTCCTTTCATTCAAGGTTTTCCTTTTAATTTTATTTTTTTAACATTATTTTCCAATTATATACTTATATATATTAATTTGTTTTGCATTTTGAACCATTGTTAGCAAATTAAAATTTAGGTTTGAATATAATTTTTCTCAATTTTAGGTTTGAATATAATTGGGAAATTGTGAAAATATTAGAGATTAGTAACCTTGTTACTCAATTAGTTGGATTTTATTATGTTTTAATGGTTAATTTAATTTATTTTGGTGGATAATTTTGAATTAATTATAAAATATATATTAACCTTGGTACTTAATTGAATGAAATTTGGTATGTTACTTTTAATGGTTAATTTGAAGTTGTTTTGATGGATTATTTTGAATAAGTTAGATATTTAAAACTTTGTTATTAAATTAGTTGAATTTTGGAATGTTTAAATGGTTAATATAAAGTTGTTTTGATGGGTATATTTGAATAAATTAGAGATGAGTAACCTTGTTACTAAAGTAGATGAATTTTGGAATGGGAGAATGGTTACTTTTAAGTTGTTTTGATGGATAATGTTGAAAAAATTAGAGATTAGTAACCTTGTTAGATTAGCAATTTTGAATAAATTAGATGAATTAAAGTAGTGAATACATAGTTTAGCAATTGTTAGTTCGATGAATGATGTGTTTTACCTTATAAATATATAAGTGAATTAACATGTTATGAGAAAGAAATAGTACATACATAATATTTAACCTAATTTTTGTCTATTGTTTTTTTTTTTAATAGATTCATATGTGAATTGAAGCACGAGTTTAGCTTTAGGACTACATATTTAGCTCAAGTGGGTAGTTTCTATATTGGTATGACTTATAAACTTTACTTAGCTATATTTCTTTCTATTTATCCATTTAATAAAAGTTTATTCATTAAATTGCAACTTGTGTATTGTTTAATTGCAAATAAATAAAACAATATATAGAATACTTGCATCATCATATGCCTAGATACCTGTTCAAGGCTTTCTCTTTAGGAGAAAGTCTCGAATAGTCCCCGGTTGGGACTGTTCTTGAATGTGTACTCTCACTTAGGTGGTGAATGTATGTTTTCTTTTCGATTTTAAGGAACATCTTGGCTTACCATTTCCTCACGTACTATGTTCTCTGGGTACATATGTGGGTAATTAATTATCTACGTCGTGTACTTGGAGAACTAGGGGGAAATGCTGCCGGATTTTCCTTAAAATTGGAAAGTTGACATACATTCACTAGTGAGAGTAGACATTCAAGGATGGGTTAGGTTGCAGTGATAAGGACCCTTTGGAAACATGCATTTTTTCACAATATGAATGGTATATTCACATTTTGTACTTGAGTTTGATTTGCATAAAATATGTAGCAATTACACATTATTCATTATATGTTGCTATATATATTTAGAGACAATTTACTAAATGAAGAAGGATCGTGGATGGATGTATGGTAGACGCGATACATTGGAATTTTGGAATGGGGTTCAAGAGTTTTGCTAGAGGGCTTTAGCTTATCAACGCAAACTGGGTGGCAAAGGCCTTTATTGTCCTTGTTTTGATTGTAATAATGTTAATGTGGTCGATAGTGTTGAAATCATTAGAGATCATGTATTATGTCGTGGGTTTAGGCAATTATACCATGTGTGGATTTGGCACGAAGAAAGTGGAGGGTATAGTGGGGATCTTGATCGGAATGATGTGCGTGTTAGAAGAAGTGAGATTCATGTGGACGAGGAATACGAGAATGATGACTATATTGTTGATAATGGTGAGGATGGAGCCGATGATGATCAGGCGGATGAGGTCGAGGATGAACAAGTGGATGAGATGTTGCATGGTGTTAAAGGTTAAGTGTTTGAGTTATTATCGGACGCTTCCAAAAAAGCCTTTGTATCCCAGGTGCAAAAAATACTCCAAACTATCGGCCATGCTAACACTTTTCAACATTAAGTCGAAGCATGGGTGGACGGACATTAGTTTTACTTCTTTGTTGACCGCATTAAGTGATATGTTGCCTGATGGGAATGAAATTTCTAACTCTTACTATTAGGCAAAGAAGCTCATGTGTCCCTTTGGTTTGGAGTATAAGAAGATACATGCATGTCCTAATGATTGTATCCTGTATCGAAATGAGTATAAACAACTGCAGGAGTGTCCACGATGCAAGCGGTCGCGGTACAAGCGCATGAGTTGCAATCCTGGCACGGAGGGACCTCCTGCTAAGGTGTTGTGGTATCTTCCCATTATTCCAAGGTTTAAGCGTCTGTTATCAATACCAAAAGACGTTAAAAACTTGAGGTGACATGCAGAGGGAAGAAAGAAAAACATAATGCTGAAGCATCCAGCTGACTCTCCACAGTGGAAGAACATTGATTTTAAGTTTGGGAAATTTGGTGATGAAGTCAGAAATTTAAGGCTTGGGTTGTGCACGGACCGGATGAATCCATTTGGCACTCTTAGTACCCAACACAGCACATAGCCGGTACTTTTATTGATTTATAATTTGCCTCCTTGGCTGTGCATGAAACGTAAGTATGTAATGTTTTCATTGCTAATAACCGGTCCTAAGCAACCTCAAAACGACATTGATGTTTACCTTGCGCCGCTTATTGACGACTTGAGAAAGATGTGGGATGAAGGGGTTTCCGTTTTCAATGCTCATCAGAATGAGATGTTCACATTGCGTGCAGCCTTTATGTGGACCATGAATGACTTCCCTACATATGGAAAATTGTGTGGGTACAAGGTCAAAGGGAAAAAAGTATGCCCCATATGTATTGATGACACATCAAGCGTATACCTTACTCATTCTCACAAAGATGTCTACCTACGGACTCGAAGGTTCCTTAGGCGTGATCACCCGTACCGTAGGCAGAAAAAGGCTTTCGATGGAACCGTGGAAGAGGATACTGCGCCTAGACCATTGACTGGTGCTGAGATTTGTGCTCGGGTGAAAGGGATACTAGCGGTGTTTGAAAAATCAGAAAGTACTGTGGTCTCAGCTGCTCTGTTTAAGAAAGAATCAATTTTTTGGAAGCTTCCGTACTGGAGAGAACATGACGTTAGGCATTGTCTTGATGTGATGCATATATAGAAGAATGTGTGTGATGCTCTTTTGGGAACGCTTATGAATATCCAAGACAAAACAAAGGACGGAAAGGGTGCACGGTTTGATATGAAAGAGATGGGGATTCGTCCAGAATTGTGGCCTCAAGAAAAGGTTAGAAAGGGGAAGGAGCCGAGAATAGAAGATGAAAATGTTTCGAAAAAAGGGAAGGAGAAGAGCAAGGGAAAGGGAAAGGCTAAAGATGCGTCAAAGAAGAAAGTTGAGGGTAAAGGGAAGGATGAAAAGAATTATTTACCCCCGGCTTGCTATACATTGTCAAGGGTAGAGAAACGTATGTTTTGTGCATGTCTGTACGACATTAAGGTTCCATCAGGGTACTCATCTAACATGAAAAAATTTGTAACCTTAAATGGAGAATTGAAGCTGACAAGTATGAAATCCCATGATTGTCACATTATGATGCAAGTATTCCTACTGATTGCAATCCGTGGTATTCTACCAAAACACGTGAGGGAAGCGATTACAAGCCTTTGTTCGTTTTTCAATACAATTTGTAGCAAAGTTCTTGATCCTTGTACACTAGATGCTTTCCAAGCAGATGTGGTTGTGACTTTGTGCAAATTTGAGATGTATTTTTGTAGGGAATATTTCAAGCGTTAATCCCCTAGCTTGAACCCCACTGTGATCATACACTAAAGTACGGTGGAGTCCAAAGGGAAAGAAGATAGAGCAAAAGAGTCGCCAACAAGTTATTTAGGAACTTGTAAACCGTTCACGAGGTGAAGGTTACACCCCTTAACGATCCAAGAGATCGTCAACTCCATAAGGTCTTGAACCAAATAGGGTTCGGAGATGAAGGTACAAATCCAACCTAAAAGAGATTGAACCTGCCCTAATAATAGGCCTCTACTTTATTCAGATCGTATTCATGTGCGCTTTCTGACTAACATACCAGCAATAGGTTTACCCTAAACCTGTTTATCTATGTTGGTTGAATATTAATGCACAAATAAAACTATTATTGGCGATCACTTGAATTATAATCGAATTAACCCTAACAAGATTATTAATTATCTTATTAAGCGTGATTACAAGTACCAATTCCCTTTAAACATGCATAAAAGGCGTGATCCAGCAATAACAATAAATATAATCAAGCAACATAATAATCAAAATAACAATTTTAAAAATAATCATAATATTATAATCATAACAATCATAATTAAAAAAAATCATCATAACAATTATAATCATGAAAATAATCATAATAATCATAAAATTTAATCATAATCAAAACAATTATAAAAATAATCATGAAACATGTTAAAGCATAATTATAGCAAGATCCTAGGCATGATACTAACAAGATTAATAACAAACCCTAGCATGTCACTAAGCAATAAAAATCAAAGCTTTAACCCTAACATGATACTAACAATCATAAATATTAGGAAGAACATAAAAGGCATCATAACAATCATACTTGATATTAAAATTACCCTAGACATGGTACTAGGAATCATAATAACATCATAAGCATAATTTCTACATCATAATAACAATGTAAACAATTAAAGCACTTACTTGGATGCCTCGTATCTCTTTCTAATAACAAAATACACACGTTAGTAACTTCAAGGAAAATAATAAATAAAACAATTAAATTAAATAATTGAAATAGAGATTTGGGACCAAACCCTCAGAAATTAAACCTTTCACGTCTAGGGCAAAGGCAACTTTGAATATGGCTAGGTGTGTCTAGTACTAATGAATGCGGAATTTTGTATTTGAGAGAAGCTAGTTTAGAAAAGAGAGAGAGCGAATAATCAAGAGAATCTTGATGAGAGTTAGTGAGAATTCGTGATTGTAGACGAAAACTGATGATTGTTGATGAATGAAAACGGAGTTTTTACGACGTTATTTATAAAGAAAATCAGCCAAAAGATAAAATATCAAAACAGAGTTCTGGCGCAGATAAGAATTAATTACCGCCAACGCTGGATATTGGCGCCAGACGCCAACATTAGCGCAAGGCGCCAAAGCTAGCGCCAGGCGCCAAGCGTAGCGCAAGGCGCTACAGCTGGCGTTTGGCACTGATTCAGAAATTCACGCGTTTTCTTAAAATCAGATAAAAATTGTCGTACAGGAGGATAAAATCGTATTTCCCTCAAAAAATGTTCTTTGATTTTAATTAAAACTCTGAAAAGTCAATTTATCAATGCTAATTGAATTAGGAATGAAAAGAACCTTCTAGAACAATCTAGAAGACTAAAACAATTCCTTATTGCATTTAAGGCTCAAACCGGGCTTAGTTCAGTAAATTGGTCATAACTTCCTCAATATTCATCGGAATTGGGCTTATAATATATCGTTTGAAAGCTCTTGTCAAGCCCCATCCAAATTCACTACTATTGGACCCATTTTATGGACCAACCAAACTGGATTGGATGTTTTCTTAAAATAAGTTTTCAAAAACAAAGAGAAGAGAAAAGAAATTAAAACTTTCCGCAACACTAAACTTTCCACACTTTCACTTCATTCGATTATGATTCGACGTGAAAGGTACTCATCACTGGGTTTGGTTTTGGGGAGACACAAATGGGTGTCTACAGAAGCCCCCACTTTGACTGAGTTTGGAGAAACGCAAGTTTCGAAAACAAAAGTCAAAGTAGCGATAGGGACGGAGAATGATTCAGAACGTTCTGCGATCCTAAATCACTCTTGTAACGCCGATACCTGCAAACTAGCGTTAGTTAAACAGATAAAAGAGTTAAGAAACGCGTATCTTGCACCGTCGAGCACACGTCTCTGAAGGTAACCGATTTGCTGCTGCTTTACTGTTGTTTTTATGACCTCCTGCCAAGAGAATGACATCCCGCTTGAAAACAGCTACGCTTGTAACTGCTTCCAATATTGAAGATTGCTTCGCTTGAAACGATCCTCCTCCGCTTTGATAATATTCCACGTCTAAGGGAATACTATCGAAGATTGCTTCGCTTGAAACAATCTTCTTCCGCTTTGTGACCATCTTCCACGTCTAGGGGAACCTGATCGAAGAAAACTTCGCTTGAAATCACCTTCAGTTGTTTGTGACAACTCTCCACAATCTAGGGAACGCCATCTTTTTGTTTCGATGTTCACTCGTCTCTAAACAATGGAGCTTCTTTTTTTTTGGATATGTTCACGCGCCTCTGAACAAAAGAGCTTGATGATATGTCCACGCGTCTCTGAACAAAGAGCTTGATAATAGGATGCCCACGCGTCTCTGAACAAAAGAGCTTGAATGATATGCCCACGCGTCTCTAAACAAAAGAGCTTGAATGATATGCCCACACGTCTTTGGAGAAAAGAGCTTTGATGATATGTCCACGCGTCTCTGAACAAAGAGCTTTTGATTGATATGCCCACCCGTCTCTGGAGCAAAAGAGCTTTGAAAATAGGATGCCCACGCGTCTCTGAACAATAGAGCTTAAATAATATGTCCACGCGTCTCTGAACAATAGAGCTTGAATAATATGTCCACGCGTCTCTGAACAATATAGCTTGAATAATATGTCCACGCGTCTCTGAACAATAGAGCTTCGATACATGAACGTTTGTTGCGATAATATTCTAAAGAAAAATTTCCGAAGACCAACGCTTGTCGATCTCTAAAGCTCGCTTGAACTTTGCTTCCGCTATGCCAGTACGCCGGCGGTTTGCTGCTTGTGAACCATTATGTTCGTGATAAGCCAACGCTTAGGCGCTTTAAGTTAAGTGAGACGATCTTTCATCAGGTCGATCACTTATTGTAACTATAATCAAACCGACTACTTAATCATGTTAAATTGCTTATAGGGGCTAACTGGCGTACCAAGGAACCCGAAATTGTTGTATGAGGTCGAAATCACCTTTCTGAGAGGCTTCGAGCTCTGTCGCTGCTGAAATATCTCTGGCGCCAAGAATTGACTCTGTCGCCAGACACTGGGATCTAGCGCCAGGCACTAAAAGCTATTGTCAGACGCTAGATGTTATCGTTTGGCGCTAGGGTAGGGTCTTCCCTATTCTTTTGCACCTGTATTTATTTTTTACTATAGAACTTTGCTAATCTCTTTAATCATCTTAGGGTTGACCTATTGCTTGACTCATTGACTTGACATAACTCAAGGCATAAACTTGATTGATTGTGATTGACTCGAGGTTGACTGTACTCAAAGTGTTTTTGACACGTGTGTTAGACTCAAATCAAAGTGATATGACACGACATGACTCAATGTGTACATGACTCGTTTGTGTGCATTGTAATGTGATCGTGCGACTCGAAAATGCAAAAAAAGCAAAGATTTTCCGTCATTTTTGTGGAGGGTACCGACTTTCTCCCGAAAAAGAAAGACGCGAAAAAAGAATCGAAGTTTTTAAAGGTGCATGTTGAATGAGATTAGTCAAATGTTGTTTGAAACTATCTCTCAATGTTCAAGGATTAACCCATCCTAGGCTATCTCAACTGTTGACTCCATGATGAAAGTATTTGGGTAACTTAGGCACAGAGGCTGAGTATTTCGTACTTCGTGATGCAATGACAATTATGATTGATGAGTGATGTTGATATGACAAGACATGCTTCAACTTTATGTTAAGATTCCATGACAAAGGGTTCCTAAGGGAAGTATATTTGGTCATGTATGTGTGATGTGTGTGATAGTGACACTAAAGTTAGGCCGCAAAGGCTATGTGTGTGGGAAAATATTATTTTTCAGAAGAGTGAAATGATGATGACTCTTTAAGCTTGGTAAGCTAATGATGTAAGGATCAAACCCCAAGTCTATTTCTAAACGAATAGGGATGAGCATAGGAGATCCCTTGATATGATCATGGTGTAAGTGTGTGAATGTGAATATGAATGCATTTTTATCACGGCCGCACCTCAATGTGAGGTTGCCTACGTATCCGTTAGGAATCAGGCCGAACGTAGCTCTAGCCGAACCTCGCACAAGTGTATGTAAACCTCAAAAAGGTCTTTTAAGGGTTGTAACATGGTTAGGCTAAAGGTTAAAGAAGAAGGGGATAAAAAGGCTCAAGACCCTAGATAAACCCCCAATGTGTGTAACCTTACTTTTGAGTCTTTATATTTTTATGCTTGAGGCTTTCTTCTCTTTTTTATCTCTCTTCCTTTTTTTGCTTTAGCATTTATTTTTATTTTTATGAGTGTGGGCAATCCCGATCATGCGGCCTACCACTCACTTGGCATTCATGTTTCTCAGGCACGGTACCGAGCACTCGATAAGAGACGCAATCTAAGACGTGTTCATATCAAAGACATGTTTATGTCAATGACATTGGAACACTTGCCCTTAGTTACACTTTTATTATTTTCTATTTCTTTTTTATTTATTTTGATCTTTTGAAATCACTCAAGCTTTTCATGATATTGAAAACTGCATAAGTTGCACACTATCCCATCTCAAGGTTAGGTAGATGTAGGTTGAAGAAAGAAAGTTCTATCGTTAGACAAGGCTTAAAGTGGTTTATGAAGAAAGGATTGTATATTTGAAAGGTTAAAGGAGATATGATGTGGCTACAAGGGGTGCCTCAAATCATTGGTATACCTTGTATTTAGTTCGACATGGATTTTTTTTTTAATGCAATATAATGAAATGATCATATGTAAGAGAATAAATGCTCATTTTATTAAAAAGGGAAAAAGAAATAATCTACAAAATTAATCTAAGGGAGAAGAAAGGTGCCTATGCTAGACTTATTGGGGAAAGGATAAATAAAGAAAAAGAAAAAAGATGTCATGAAATCAAGTCGTTGAAGCTCGCCTCTTATCTTGTGTTGTTTTCTTTATCATCACTCGCTCTTCTTTTTAACTGGAGGTATGGGAAGCTTGTTATTATCAATAAAATGTTGGATAGCCTCCTTTAGCTTCCAACAGCTCTCGGTAGCATGACCCCTACCTTGATGGTACTTGCAGCGCACATTTGGATTCCAACTAGGCACTCTCTTCTCAAGCGGGGGATCTTGAAGAAGTTCAATAGGAGTAATGATTCCTTTGGCATGGAGTCGATCGAAAGCATCATCGTAGCTAATTCCAATAGGGGTAAAATTCTTTTTTTGTTGCTTTCTAAATCCTCAATTAACCATGGCTAAGATTTCATTGAGCTCGAAAGTACCAACACTGTTACTAGAGTAGGTGTTTTCGGAAGAAGAAGGATAGTCGTTCTTCTTCCCTTTACAGCCACTGTTACTATCGTTACTAATCTTGGCCTTCTTGTCGCGCAGAGGAACATGAAGGAGATTTGAATCAATGAAGTCTTGAACACGATCCTTGAGGGCGAGACACTTTTCGATAGTGTAACCACGACCTCTATGGTATCGACAATAGGAATTGGGATCCCAATTGGGAAAACGTTTTTCAGATGGAGGGTCTTGACTAGGACCAATGGAGTGAATATGACCTTGATCGTGAAGACAGTCAAAAGCTTCATTGTAAGTAATTCCTATTGGTGTGTATTCTTTAATGTTCCGTTTTGCTCGTGGCTTACGAGTATCGAGTTCTTCATTAAACCCTTGGCGAGAATTTTGTTCGATGACCATCACCCGATTTGTTAGTCCTTCTACCACATTCAAGAGCATGGCAATGACATCTTGCAGTTTTCGAACGTCCTATTTCAGATTTGACGAGTCTTCCTTGGTATTATCTAAGAAAAGACTTTCATCCTCCTCAATCTTGGCCACTTCATCGAGAGAGGTTATATAAGCTGTCTCAATCATGGGTTCTCCTACAGGTGTGATAAGAAGTGATGGATCGAAGGATGTTTGATTTTCTTCGATGGCTAGAATCTCAGAAGTTTCATTGTTATCGATCAGATCTTGAATAGCTTCTTTGAGTTTTCAACACTCCTCGGTGTCGTGACCCTTTCCTTGGTGATATTTGTAATGCTTATTAGGATCCCACTTGGGTGGCCTGGCTTCTGGAACTAGATCTTTGATGGGCCCTATGGGCATGACTAGTCCTTTGTGGTATAGCTTCTCGAAAGACGTTTCATAGCTAATACCAAGTGGAGTGAACACCCTTTTTGACCTTTGGATTCGTGATTTAGAGGTGTTCGTGGTATGTACCTCATTAATGGGAGAGGAAGAAGAAGGATGGTTGTTCTTCTTCCCTCTCGCACTATTATCTTTCAAAAGATCATCTTCAGTGTCAATGCCTATGTTATAGACAGCCTTGAAAGTATTCAAGTTGTGTTGGTATTTTAAGTGCTTTGAATACTTCCCTTGGAGATTCTTGATAAACATCCTCACAGATTCCTTTTCAGTGGGAGTTTTGACCATATTAGCAGAAGTTTCCCTCCATTTGTTTGAAGAAAGAAGTGAACCCTTTGTTTTCTTTTTGTTTTAACATATCAAGTTGTCTGTGGTCTGTTTCGTCTTAGATGTTGCACTTATATCTATCTATGAAAACGTTTGTCATCGACTCCCAAGAAGAGGTTTTCTCTTTCTCGAGAGAAAAGAACCATTGCTGGCAAACGGTCACAAGAGATAGTGAGAACAGAGAGGGGAAAACCTTCTTATCGATACCCTTAATGTTCATTATAGTTTCGAAAGCTCTTAGATGGAAGTAAGGGTTATATGTTGCCTTGAATTTAGGGATGTCAGTGGCGTTGGACTTATGCGGAAGAAGTTCCTTATCCAGCGAGACCCCTTGTGAACTCATGCCCTGAAATTTATAGTCACTAGATAGCTTTCTCAAACTTTCTTGCATGAGGTTCATTTGTTGTTGCTTCACAGGATCATCAATTTTGAGGGTTAAAGCCTTTAATACCTCAGTCACGCCATTCAATTGATTCCTAAGTTCATTGACCTCTTCTTGACTTGCCATTATCTTTTTAGCCTTCTGTAATACCCCGTATTTTTAATGTATTTTATAAATTATTTATTTAATTATAACATATATTTTGGGTCAAACTAGTTTAATTATTGAATTATAGATAAAGAAAGTATTTATATTTGGGTCAATAAGTATTTAATCCAAACGTAGCCCATCCTTATTGAACCCAATCATCTTATTTTTACTTTTGGGCCACCTACTTCATCATTTAAGTCCATTATTTTTATGAAGCCCAAACCTACCCTAATTACCCTACACTATATATACCTACTAGATCCAGCGAGACCCCTTGTGAACTCATGGACTATTTTTCCTTTTCTTTTCTTTTCTTTTCCTTTTCTTTTCTTTTTTTTCTTCTTCTTTTCTTTTCTTTCCCCTTTCCTCCTTCCCGTGAGAACAGAGCAGCCACGCCACCCCGCGCTGCTGCCGCCGCCGGGAACGGTCAGCCGGCCGGTCATCCACTGCCGCCGACCCCAGCAGCCACGCCGCCCCCTCTCCTCTTTTCCTTCTTTTCTTTTTCTATTTCTTCTTTATTTCCTTTAATTTCCTCTTTGTTTTCACGTAGGAACCCCAAGACAGCCATGACGTGGGTTCGACCACCGACCCACTGCTGTCCGGCAGTCCAGTCGGAACTCCGGCCGCCCCAGCAGCCGCCGGCGACCAGCCGACCACCACCACTACGGGTCACCTTCTTCTTCCCTTTTCTCTCCTCTTTTCATTCTAGCTATTTTGATTATTTTATTTATGGATTTTGGTTTTAATTATTCAAAGTATGTTTGATTAGTATCATAATTATGTTTTGGTGATTAAAGATTGTAAATTTTAAATAATAAAGTGTTTTATTTTCAGATTTCATAAAATTATAAGTTAGGGTTTTAATTATTAAAATGTTGATTTTTAGGGTTCTAACTCACAATTGATTTGGGGGTTTTATATACCCATTGATTGTAAGTTGTAATAAAGCCTAAAGATTGTATCGTTATGGAGTTTTAATGAAATTTTAATGGGTTTTGTTAATAGAATAATGCTGGAATTTTTATTTACATACTACTTTTGTGTATTAATTAAAGGGAGTTGATTACCCATAAGTAGAGAATATTTTAAGTGGTTTTAATATAATTTTCAGATTTTTTTTAAAGGGTTTAAGCCTTAAAATGAATGCTGGAATTTTTATATGAATACTATAATTGAGTTTTCACTTTGTGGTTTTAATTACTCTCTTAAGGAGAGAGTTTTAAAGGTTTTAAACCAAAATTTCAGCTTGTTAGTGAGGTTTTAAAATGTTTAAAAGTTGCTGGAAATTTGTGTATACTAAGGTAATTAATATAGGTTTATTGTCCCTTTATGTAGGAGACTTGGTTCGAGAGGTGTTGTTGTGTAATTGACCATTTTAAGAGCTTAATTGAGGTACGTTCGCGTACTTAGCATATTTTGATGACGTAGAATCATGCTAGGTTTGATTTCAATCAATTACAAGTAGTATCATGCTAAGGTTTATGTATGGAATTGTGAATTTATGGTGTTTGTGATTGAATTGTGAAGCATGAATTATTTGTGATGGTTATGGATTGGAAAATTATATTTTGGGCATGTTGTGTTTGAACCACATTTTTATTTATGGCATGTTAGAAGGCATGATTAATTAAACTACATGTTTAATTACGTTTGGAATATTGAAAAGGAATTTTATTATGGTTCAAATAATTTTTATTGATGCTTTAAGCATGAGGAAGGAGCTATATAAGTGTCTATGTACACAAGGAATAAATTGTATGTTGGTGCCTTTGTGCACTTAAGGTGTTTGTAACACCGATGGATAGGATTGTTGGTGCATTATGCGTTTAAGGTGTCTTTGACACTGAGATAGAATTAAAAAGGGTTCAACATTAAATAATATGTGGTCACTAATTATTCAAGAATTAAATTGGTATGTTTTGTTGATTGAATGATTATTGTTGATTGATTCATTATGCTTTGAGAGTCATTACCAAGTCCAATAATATGTAAATAACGTAAAGTGAAAGAGATTACGCACCAAAACTCTTGGAACGTATATACCTTGAGTATGAACAATGGGGGGAGTTATGGGGTTTTATATTTAACCATAACTTACAATGGAGTACAGGACGCTGTATATTCCTTTTTTATTATTTATTATTATGCGCAGGAATTCTGCCATCTTTGTGTGGTTTTGTCGCTGGCACGGTTAGCTCCCGTGCCAGTTAACCTCAAATTTATTTGGGGGAGGTTAATAGGTGGAAACCCATTCGATGCGTAATCAATGCAAAATGAATTAATTAGTGTCTAGTCAATGTGTCTTGTTGATTGGTGTGTGTGCTTGTGAACAGGTGCAATGAGGTAAGTGTGTGTTGATAGGTGAAAGCATGTTAGTGTGTTTAATTACGCTTATGTACTCAGCTTTGCTGATTGTGTGTGTTTGTGTGTTTTGGCCATGTCTTTATCTTGGCCCTATGATGACCCATTTTTAATGGAGAGTAGTGGAGACAAGTAGAGATAAGCTTTTCAGGTATTGAGGCATATTCATGATGGGGCACGAGTGAAGAGCGAATCATGCTAGTTTATATTAGTTACAATGTGTTTCTACTTTAATTATTTATGCTAATATTTATATGTGAAGCTAACATCAAGTTTTGATTTGGTTTGGTTTTTAATAAGGGCCTTTAATGGTTCCAAGTTGTAGGTTGATTTTCATTTTACTTCGCTCATTTTGGTTTTAACTTTACTTTCGTTTGGTTAGCTTTTCAAGTTGGTTTGTTTTGGAAAGGTTTTTAAAATTAGTCTTCCGCTGTGTATCTTTGATATTTGCCTTAACCGTTTTCACGGTGACGGTAATGTCTTAGATATTCCTATTCAAAGTTTTATACAGGGCAAACACAAGTATTTTAAAATAATGGAATTTCTAGGGTGTTACACCTTCCTCTTTTGACGAATCGGTTTATAAAAAAGCGAGACCTGGACAAAGGTGTTGTCCTTGATTAATCGCCCTTCTCTCCTCGACCAAGTACTGTGGAAAAGGAATTTGGGGATATTCATTGTTAATTATTTGACTCAAACTTTATTCAACATGCAATGGATAGAGGAAGTGAAGAAAGATTGGAATAGAATGTGAAGAAAAATGATGTAGATGGAGGGATATGAGGAATTAGGAATAGAATGTACCCCCAACTCAAATGACGGAAAAGACCGACTCATGCATGAACCTAAGACATGGTCATGGTGACATATACTCAAAGTGTGTGCTAAGACTAGTGTGTGTAGGTGGTACGTTAAGACTCGTGTCATGACCATGTGGTTAGACTATGTGACTTAGTGTCTAGACTCAATTAATGACTTAAAAAGGTATGATTGACGATAAAATTAACGAAATTATTTAGCAAACTGGTTAATTAGACACTAGGTGATGACTCAATCAATAATCCGAACTGTCGTCAAAATGAGAGGACTAGCGTCGCACTGTGTAGTGTGGTGCCAGACAACAGAGTTGTCGCCAGGCGCCACACTCCACAGAGTGGCGCTACAACTCATATTTTGGCGCCAATGCTGGAACTTCAATCTGAGACTGTTTTCGCTGTTATTAATCAATAGGGGTATGCCTAAAGTCGTACTAGGTCAGTTCTAGTTAAAATATTAGACTTTATTTACTCGAATTAATTAATCAATTAATTAATTAGGCAAAGTTCTTTAAGTCATTAATTCATTAAATCTCAACACAAGTTAAACAAACGGTTAAGAAAACATATATATGCACAACAAATAATGCACAATTAGTCAAGTAGGCACAATATGATGCAATGAGTTTGTAACCTGACCATGGCTCTAGTTCTCTAAAGTTCGGGATATGGTTTAGTCAATAGAGGGTCCATGGATAATTGTCCAGATGCACCGCGCGGAAGCCTAACCGTGAAGGGTTGGCGCGAGTGGATGGGACACCGCGAGTTTTAGAAAAACTCGCTTCCATGGTTTGGTGAATTCAACATTCTCAGATGTACCCTTTGTTGCTTAGAGCGTTCAATCAGGTAGATGGAGCATGAATTCCCAGAGGTTTATGTCCATATGTAGAACACATATGGGTTTCAGAAAAGTGAGAAAAAACACAATCAGGAAGTAGGATCGAGCAAACAATGCGAAAAAACTTGTCGAAATTAAAACGCATATTTCTGGCTCGGTATTGGAAGAATTTGGCGCCAGCAAACAGAGGTTGGCGCCAGGATTTATCTGTAGCGCCTGGCGACATGGCTGTCGTCTGGCGCTACGGTTAAATGTCTAGCGCCAGCTTCTGTTCGCTGACGCTAATTCCTACATGCCTCAGCAGCTTTCTGTGCTCGATAAAATTTTCTAGTTTCGCGAAGTGTTATTTCGGTCTTAGTTGTGAAAGATATTTCTCAAATTTCCTAAGTGTAAAATCTTATGTTTTTAACTCATTACGGATGGTCTTTCCAATGAGATCTTTTTTATGCATATGACAATAATGTTAATCAAAATTACGCACATGAAATACTTAGAACGTTTCGAGTCTCATCCACTCATTTTAAATCATTGCCGAAACAAATTCAGGAATTAAAATAGAAATCCTCCCCAGCGGAGTCGCCAAAAACTGTAGGGAATATTTCAAGCGTTAATCCCCTAGCTTGAACCCCATTGTGATCATACACTAAAGTACGGTGGCGCTACAGTTGGCGTTTGGCGCTGATTCAGAAATTCAGGCGTTTTCTTAAAATCAGATAAAATTGTCGTACAGGAGGATAAAATCGTATTTCCCTCAAAAAATGTTCTTTGATTTTAATTAAAACTCTGAAAAGTCAACAAAAGTCAATTTATCAACGCTAATTGAATTAGGAATGAAAAGAACCTTCTAGAAGAATCTAAAAGACTAAAATCATTCCTAATTGCATTATGAATGATAAATCTATATTAGGCCCTCCCCTAGATCATTGGGCCGCATATAAGGCTCAAACCGGGCCTAGTTCAGTAAATTGGGCATAACTTCCTCAATATTCATTGGAATTGGGCTTATAATATATCGTTGGAAAGCTCTTGTCAAGCCCCATCCAACTACACTACTATTGGACCCATATCATGGACCAACCAAACTGGATTGGCTGTTTTCTTAAAAAAAAGTTTTCAAAAACAGAGAGAAGAGAAAAGAAATTAAAACTTTCCGCAACACTAAACTTTCCACACTTTCACTTCATTCGATTATGATTCGACGTGAAAGGTACTCATAACTGGGTTTGGTTTTGGGGAGACACAAATGGGTGTCTACAATTTCCTACCCTCATTTATTGACATAATGGTTCATCTGGTTCTTCATTTGGTGCGTGAGATTAAGTTGTGCGGTCCAGTGTTCATGAGGTGGTGCTAACCTTTTGAAAGACCCATGGGTACATTACAAGATAAAGACACCGGGCTCACCCTGAAGGAAGTATGATGCAAGGGACCGTGGGTGAGGAGATAGGTAACTTTGTGGCGGACTACAAAGCCCTTGCTCAACCTATTGGTCTTCCTACTTCTCGACATGAAGGTAGACTTGATTGTTATGGCACAATTGGGTCAAAACGAATGTCACCAGACCGAGATCAGTTCTTACAAGCACACCTTTATATGTTGCACCATGTTTGAGATGTGCACCCATATTTAGACGAGCACATGGCTAGTTTGCGTGACGAAATTCCATCGAAAGGTCAAAGGGCACTTATGCAGTTGCATAATAAGAGGTATGTTAATTGGTTTCGTGATCGAGTAATGAGTGGATTGGAATACTAATGTGACCGATACAGTATGGTGGCTTGCGTACGGTCCTAGAGATGATGTCCGTTCATTTGAGGGATATGACATCAATGGGTACACTTTTTGGACCGAGGGTCGTGATTTGAAATCTTCCTCCACCAAAAACAGTGGTGTAACGCTTGTGGCATTGTCAAGGGAGTTTGCAAGTTCTAAGGATAAATCACTTATCGATGCAGAGTTGTCATACTATGGTCGAATTCAAGAAATATGGGAGCTTTATTATTGTGACTTCACGGTTGCTCTTTTCAAGTGTAAGTGGGTTGATAATATCAGGCGTAACATCAAATATGAGGACTTTACTCTTGTAGATCTTGGCCACTTGAATGATAGTGCGGAACCATTTATCCTTGCATCTCAAACTAAGCAAGTGTTCTACGTAACTGACCCAATGGATTCAAAATGGTCTATAGTGCTAGCTGGCAAAAGAAGAATCCTAGGCATTGGAGATGTTGAGGATGAGGAAGAATATGATGCGTTTGATGATTCAACACCTTTCACTGTTCCTAGACCTGTTATACTAAATGACATAGACAACGAAGCAGGTTATTTGCGATCAGACCACAACGAAGGAATTTCATATTGAGGTAGTTTGATTAAAAGTTAGTAATGGTTTCATTGCAAATATAGTTTAGTTATCATGTATATAGGAGCATAAGTAGGAGAAAATGACCATAAACTAACATATTTGTAGTTTGAAATTGCCTAAGTGTACTCATTATCATGCATATACAAGGTTATAGGACCATAAGTAGGTGAAAATGGCTTAAATAGCTTCTACTTAACCCAATTCTTCTGTTTTGCGTATGAACTAATATTTATTCATTCTAACAACCTATATTAATTATATTTAACATGTTTGTCGTTTGAAATTGCCTAAGTGTACACATTATCAGGCATATACAAGGTTATAGGACCATAAGTAGGTACAATGGCTTAAATAGCTTCTACTTAACCCAATTCATCTGTTTTGTGTATGAACTAACATTTATTCATTCTAACAACCTATATTCATTATATTTAACATTTTTGTAGTTTGAAATTGCCTAAGTGTACTCATTATCATGCATATACAAGGTTATCGGACCATAAGTAGGTGAAAATGGCTTAAATAGCTTCTACTTAACCCAATTTTTTTGTTTTGTGTATGAACTAACATTTATTCATGCTAACAACCTATATTCATTATATTTAACATTTTTGTAGTTTGAAATTGCCTAAGTGTACTCATTATCATGCATATACAAGGTTATAGGACCATAAGTAGGTGAAAATGGCTTAAATAGCTTCTACTTAACCCAACTCCTTTGTTTTGTGTATGAACTATCATGCGTATACTTTAATATACACTAATATTGTTTTATGATTGCTTTTACAGGTGCTTATATCTCATGGCGGACGATCATGACCCTCATTGTGTAGAGGAAATTGACGATGATGAGTATGAGAACGAGTACGAGGATGAGGATGAGGACGATGATGAGCCTTATGATGTGAATAAGGAGGATGACTGGGGTGAGCCAGAGGATCAGGCTCAAGATGAGTTCGAGCGTAGGCTTGAAGAATTTGAAATTTCAGCTGAACGTGCACCGCCAATTGAAAATACAGCACGTGAGATTGTTGGTGAGAACCCGACTCCTGAAACTCATGGCCAAGGACAAGATCAAAACAACACAGGTGGTGGAGGGGGGGGGGTAAAGGCACCGACTCAAAAAAAAAAAAGGGGTCCGGCGAGAAGCTTTAAGAACCGGACGGTCCCATGGTCTTGGAGTATGACAACAACGGCCAACCCGGGCCCAAATGGCGTTGACAATATGCTAATCAAGTAGGCATGTGTGCGCGGAAAATCCCCATTACACTTGTAATGCGGCAAGTACCTCCGGGTTTGTTTCAAACATTTTGGGATGATACAAGGGTAAGTGTGTTTTTGGCACATTTAGACAATTTAAAAAACCTTAACCTTATGGTTGTAACTTAATAGAAACTAATAATCGGTTTTAATTTGTGCTTGCAGAGGCTGTTTTATATTCCTAATGATCCCGAGAAGAGAATGGTGTTTGAATCTTTATTAGCAGAAAGATTCAGAGGCTTTAAGACCAACTTGACTAATGGGTAGATCTACAAGAAGAAGAAGAAATTAAAGAAGAAGAAAGCTGATGAGGATGACCTTCTCCCGTGGCAAATATGGCCGACCGTGTCAAAAGATTATTGGGAAGAGTTCGTTAGAATGAAGACTTAAAAGAAAGCCATTGTAAGTTTGTGTAAATCTGATCTCAATTGAATAATATCTTCACTCTTTTTGTAGCAATGATACTAACATTTTTAGTTTTGTAGGAACTTCGAGAGGAAAATAAAAAGAATGCAGAAATGATGGAATACGTCCATCGTATGGGGCCTAAGACATTTGGTGAAAAGAGACCTGAGTGGGTCAATACAGGTTTATACCCTAAATCTCTTATAGTGGCATCAAAGGAACCCTCTAGTTCCACGATCACTACTTTGGTGAGTCGTGCCGGTGATTTCTTTTGTTCTCTCCATACGTTTGATAAGGAAACCGAAAAATGGGTCATCAAGGGTCCGGAAGCCAAAAAAATGGCAGATAAGCTTGTAAGTTACCTATGAATTGTTGAATTTTAAGTCACTTTTGCATCTAAATCACTATACAAACCATTAACTATTTTACTGACCTCATTTTTCCTTTTGTTATAGCTTGAGCACACTCAAGAGCTGGTGGAGGGCAAATTTGAACCAAGTGTGGAGAATGACCCTTTCACCATGGCTTTGGGAAGGCCATACCATCCAGGCTGAGTAGTAGGTTCGGGAGGGTCATTACTTGGATGGCAAAAGGTGATGGGTCCAGAATACACAAAACCGGGTACATGTCGAGCCAGTGTTAACTCATCAGGGGAGTTGGATGCCAAGGTGGCATCAATTAAGGAACAAGTACGCAACGAGTTACTAGGTGAATTCAATGCTTGGGCGAAGCAGATGAACTTACCGACTTTGCCGTTCCTCGCGAGTACCCCAGTCGACTCATGTTCTCAACCAAAAGGACAAGGAGAAGGTGATAGACATGGAGGAGATGAGATATGTGGTGAAGATGTGCAACCTGAGGTAAAATCAATTGGGTTATTAAAAGTTTTAAAATACTAAGTTAATTGAGATCTGAGGTGGCATGATTGATGTACTGTTGCAGGTTCCTACTCCTACACATGCGGACTCAAGGGAGCTTGATAATCCAACACCGCATGAATATCCAGAGTTACAGGTGATTTGTAACCCTCTACCTTAATGAATTTTGTTATATTATCTATGCTATTGTAAATGTCCTATTTAACTATCGTCTTTTTATATATATACTTGTGTAGGAAGACACCAGGTGTGCACTTCTAGCCCCGGGGCATGCAAATAGTATGGTGTTGAATTGGGTGGCGTATGGTAGTGCCTATGCGACAACGGGTGCTACGGCGGGGCCACATCATTACTCGGTTGGGATCGATTCAGTGGTTGCGGGGTTCGTAGACATCCCACTACCCGTACCGATAGAGGAGGTTGAGATAACAAAGCTTTGGCAAGCTATAGGTAACTTCGTTGATTGGCCACGTGCATGGGTCAAGTTGATTAATAAGGAGGTAAATTACTTATTTCTCAATTTTTTAAGTGTTAAATAACCGTTAGGCACTCTAAAAATAAAACCGCAGAAATAGCACGACTCCCCGGCCCCCATCTCCGATGCCGAGGCAGCGACGGCCTCGGCTGGTGCTCCCTACGCTGCTCCGGCCTCCGGAGCGGCTGCCCGGGCAGCTCAGACCTCGACAACCGCTGCCCGGGCAGCTCCGAACTCGCCAGCCGCTGTCGGGGCTGCTCTGGCATTGGAATCACGCAGCCTCGGGAGCGGCTAGTGGCTGAAGCAGCCCCGGCAGCCGGCAGCCGACTGCCTTGGCTGTAGTAGCCCCGGCAACGGCTGCCTGGGCTGTAGCAGCTCCAGCAACGGCTGCCTGGGCTGTTGTGGCCTCGGCGCGGTCTGCCTTCGCTGTTTCGGAAGCGGGGGCGACTCCCTCGGGTGTTCCGGTTTGGCGGAAGTTGCGTATTTTTAAAAAAAAAATTGAGCATTTTTCTTTTTTTTTTAAAAAAAAAAAAACTCGGCGGAATGGCTTTTCTCATGCCTATTTTTTTATTTCTCAACTTTTAAACTTATTCATTCTCAAACCATCTCATAATTACATATTTATAAGTGGTTGTAAGTTGAAATTGCATAAAAGAAGCTAAGTTCTAAGGTTTTGGGTCCAATTCATCAAAATAAAGTCATTTTGAGCCAAAAAGGCTTCTCACTTGCCTATTTTCTTCATTTCTCAATTTATAAAATCCTTACATCTCAAAACAACTCATAGTTACATATTTATAAATGGTTGTCAGTTGAAATTACATAAAAATCGCTAAGTTCTAAGGTTTTGGGTCCAATTCATCAAAATAAAGCAATTTTGAGCCAAAAAGGCTTCTCACTTGCCTATTTTCTTCATTTCTCAACTTATAAACTAATTAATTCTCAAACCATCTCATAATTACATATTTATAAGTGGTTTTTATGAGAAATTACATAAAAGAAGCTAAGTTCTAAGGTTTTGGGTCCAATTCATCAAAATAAAGCCATTTTGAGCCAAAAAGGCTTCTCACTAGCCTATTTTCTTCATTTCTCAATTTATAAAATCCTTGCATCCCAAAACATCTTATAATTACATATTTATATATGGTTGTCAGTTGAAATTACATAAAAATCGCTAAGTTCTAAGGTTTTGGGTCCAATTCATCAAAATAAAGCCATTTTGAGCCAAAAAGGCTTCTCACTTGCCTATTTTCTTCATTTCTCAAGTTATAAACTTATTCATTCTCAAACCATATCATAATTACATATTTATAAGTTTTTGTCATTTGAAATTACATAAAAATCGCTAAGTTCTAAGGTTTTGGGTCCAATTCATCAAAATAAAGCCATTTTGAGCCAAAAAGGCTTCTCACTTGTCTATTTTATTCATTTCTCAACTTTCAAACTTATTCATTCTCAAACCATATCATAATTATATATGTAAAAGTGATTGTGAGTTGAAATTGCATAAAAGATGCAAAGTTCTAAGTTTTTTAACGCATTTCATCAAAATAAAGCCATTTTGAGCCGAAATGGCTACTCACTTGCCTATTTTCTTCATTTCTCAACTTATAAACTTATTCATTCTCAAACCATCTCATAATTACATATTTATAAGTAATTGCGAGTTGAAATTACATATAAGAAGCAAATTTATAAGTTTTTGGACCCATTTCATCAAAATAAAGCCATTTTGAGCCGAAATGGCTACTCCTTTGCCTATTTTCTTCATTTCTCAACTTATAAACTTATTCATTTTCAAACCATATCATAATTACATATTAATAAGTGATTGTCAGTTGAAATTACATAAAAAAAAGCTAAGTATTAAGGTTTTGGGTACAATTCATCAAAATAAAGCCATTTTGAGCCAAAATGGCTTCTCATTTGCCTATTTTATTCATTTCTCAACTTATAAACTTATTCATTTTCAAAACATATCATAATTACATATTTATAAGTGATTGTGTGTTGAAATTACATAAAAGAAACAAAGTTCTAAAGTTTTTGGGCTCATTTCATCAAATAAAGCCATTTTCTTCATTTCTCAATATATAAACTTATTCTTTCTTAAACTATTGCAGATTTCGCATGGAAGCAAAACTTCAAAGAGAAAGAGGGTGGACAAGCCTAAAAGCATTGATCAACCTAAGAAGAAGCTAAGTGAACAAAGGTCCAAGAGTGAACAAGCGTCGAAGTTGCACTCTTCGAAAGGTTCACCCATGCAACCTACTCCACTAGTTGAAGACATTGTTCTTCAATCGCTCTCTGCTGAAATGACCTTTCTTCACAACCGTGCTTGTCATTTGGTCGATCCCATGGAAATTGCACTTCCTAAGGCAATGTTCCACTATGATGAGGATGCAGTTGCATGGATCAACAAAGAAGATGTGAAGGAATTTCTACGTGGTGCAAAGCTTAACATTTCCCTCATTCAAACATTCATGAGGTACTTCAATGCCCACATAATCTACACTTTTTTCCAAGTTATTCAAATTTATGGTGATTATCCTACATGTGATTAATTATTCAATGTTTATGCACGCAGAGCACTACAGGAGCACTTAACTGAAACTGATTATCCTTGTAAAGTTAGGTGTTTATGCCCCGAGCATTTATCCACTACTAGAATCATTGGCAAGCCCCATGAAGTGTTGTACTATGTTGAGCAAAGTATCAAGGAATCAGCGCGTGCGGGAGACAAGTTCATATTCGCCCCATATTATAAAGAGTAAGTCTAACCATGTCAAATTCAATCGATTTGGCCTCATTATAGGTTGACTCCTAAATATTAATTTGCTTGTGTATTGTGAACTTATGTAGGAAGCATTGGACCCTCATGGTGATTTGTAATTCCAGTAACACAATTTATCACCTTGATTCAGCTCGATCATCGGAGAAGTGGCTCGTGAAGTCTATATTGCAAAAGTAAATATCTATAGCTACCTAGTGATGATTATTGCTAATAATAACTAATTTAGTAGTCATACGACTAATCAAATTTGAATGTACTTTATTTACTACAGTGTTATGAAGAAGCTACATTGTCGTGCTCCAAAAGGGTCCAACATGGAAGTCACTATTGGTAATTTACATGATGTGAAATGTTTCCATGTTAGTAAATATTTGCTAATTGCCTTTGCATGTTTCACTGATGTGATTTGTTTGTCATATGCTAGTTGATATGTCCAATTTATATAGTGTTTTACCCCCGTCCCACGTTCATAATTCGTAGTGTTTTTGGCTCTTTAGGGCCACTTTTATTACTAATTTGTGGTTTCTAGTGTTTTCGTAGTTTTGGTTGAGTTTTACAGGAAATTGCACTTTTGGAGCATTTTCTCGAGTTTTTCATGGATCAACTATGGAAGCTAGAAGGACACGACCATTCTTGAAGCCCAGGATCGGTGAGAGCCGGTGATTAAGGGCTCGGTATGTGATACCGGGGCCATTAAATCAAGTAATCAAGACCCGATGAGGAAATCCAGATTGGGCCGAGGAATCGAACCTAATCGAAATCCAAGCCTCGAAGAAGAAGCCGGGCCCGATCGGGCAAGCATACGCCCGATCAGCCGGCGCGCGCAAAGCAACATTAAGGAAGGAGTCGCGCCCGATCGGGTAAGCATAAGCTCGATCGGGCGTCGCATACCAGCAAGGGGCATAGTAAAGAGGCGGGCCCGATCGGGCGCGTGTTTTTCTAAGTAGCTGATTAGTTTTGTTTTAGATTTTGTTTTAGGAGTGTTTAAGTACGAATTTTGTAGGTAATTTTGGATTACCTTCTCTTTTATATTTTCTCTCTCTACTTAGGATATTTTCTCTCTCTTAAATTCTCTCTCAACTTTGTTCTTAATTAAATTCATTAATCCATATTTCTTTTGGTAACAATTCCTTCTCTTTTAATTTCAGTTATTTTATTTACTTCTTGGATTATGTCTTTCTTTATTTATTTGATTAGTTTAGATATGATGATGCTTGAGTAGTTTTATTTTTAGGGTTTATGGGGATCTAATAAATATTATGAAGGGGTAAATTTGTGATTGTTGATTATCAATGCTTGGTTAATTTCCTATTGATTGATTTAATGCTATGCAATTAGGTTTGGCCAAATTTAATTGTATGATTTTAGCAATATTAATTCGAGATTCGACAGATGAGAATTGATGTTTAGGCTTAGTTTCAATAGGCAGACTAATTTATAAATGAATAAGTCGAGATTCGACAGATGAGATTTAATACCGATAAATTAACTCTGTGATTATAATACGTAGCGAAAGCCCTTTATAATCTAATTAATCAATGCTTGATGATTGCTTATTATGATTTGCCCTGGAATATTGTTTATTAGTGAACCTATGCCCTAGGTCTTTTAATACTTAATTTCTTCCTACTCTATTTTCCCTGTGGATTTCACCCTACTTCCCTATCTGCATTAGTTAGAGGACTTAGGTAATACTTTTGATTAGGGGATACGACTTTACCCTGTCAAAATTTGGCGCCGTTGTCGGGGAAACGGTTTTATTTTTATTTTTTCTGATTATTTTACCAACTTCTAGGGGTTCTCAAAACCCATAAGAAAGCTATTGGGTACAGTATTGATGATCTCAAGGGTATTAGCCCTGATTTTTGTATGCACAGGATGCATCAAGAGGACAACTATAAGCCCTGCATTCAACCCTAAAGAAGATTAAATCCTAACATGCAGGAAGTAGTCAAGAAAGAGGTTATGAAACTACTTGATGCAGGTATTATCTATCCTATTTCTGACTCTAAATGGGTATGTCCTGTGCAGGTAGTGCCTAAAAAAGGTGGGATGACTGTGATCACTAATGAAAAAAATGAATTAATTCCCACTAGAACTGTAACAGGGTGGCGTATGTGTATTGATTATCGTGGACTAAATATCGCCAATAAAAAGGACCAATTCCCTCTTCCCTTTATAGATCAAATGCTTGAGAGGTTAGCCAACCATAAGTTCTTTTGCTATTTGGATGGGTATTCGGGATTTTTCCAAATTTCGATTCACCCTGAAGATCAGGAAAAGACAACTTTCACATGCCCTTATGGCACTTTTGCTTATCGTAGAATGCCTTTCGGTTTATGTAATGCACTTGCTACCTTTCAACGTTGTATGATGAGCATCTTTTTTGATTTCATAGAGTCTATTATGGAAGTCTTTATGGAGGATTTTAGCGTGTACGGTTCTTCATTTGATTCATGTCTAATTAATCTCGCAAAAATTTTGAAACGATGTGAAGAATGCAACTTAGTTCTAAATTGGGAGAAATGTCACTTTATGGTGACAGAGGGAGTAGTTCTAGGTCACATTGTATCTGATAAGGGCATACATGTAGACAAAGCTAAGATTAAGCAATTATCGCCGCTTTATCAAAGATTTTTCTAAAATTGCTAAACCACTGACTCAGCTTTTGCTCAAGGATGCTCCTTTTATTTTTAATGACGAGTGCCTTGAAGCTTTCAGCAGGATTAAGCAGGCTTTGATATTGGCAGCCATCATATGTGCTCCCGGTTGGAATCTTCCTTTCGAGATCATGTGTGATGCAAGTGACTTTGCGCTAGGAGCCGTGCTCGGACAAAGAAAGAACAAGGTTTTGCATGCTATTTATTATGCAAGAAAAAATTTGGATGAGGCCCAAGTTAACTATGCCACAACAGAGAAGGAGTTTCTTGCTGTTATATATGCTTTAGAAAAATTTAGATCATATCTTGTTGGTTCTAAAGTCATTGTTTTTACTGACCATGTAGCGTTGAAGTACTTGATAGCTAAGGAGGAAACAAAGCCAAGGCTACTCCAATGGGTTCTTTTGCTCCAAGATTTCAATATCGAAATAAAATATAAAAGGGGAGCAGAGAACGTAGTGGCAGATCACTTGTCATGTATCAAGTATGATGAGGGTAAGGATTCTCTTCCTATAGATGATTCTTTCCCTGATGACAACCTATATGCAGTTGTAGAGCAACACCCATGGTATGCCGATTTTGCTAATTATTTAGTGGGTGGTACTCTACCCCCTGACTTGTCCTACGAACAAAAAAAGAAATTCCTTTCTAATGTTAACATTATTTTTGGGATGATCCTTTTTTGTTTCGTGAGTGTGCAGATGGATTATTTCGCAGGTGTGTTGCCAAATGGGAAGTCCACGGTGTGCTTACTAGTTGCCACACCTCACCATATGGAGGACATCATGGCCCCTCTGAAACGGTGGACAAGATTAATGAGTCGAGTTTTTATTGGCCTACAATGTTTAAGGATGCTAACATTTTTGTGCAGGCTTGTGACTCTTGCCAGAGGACTGGCAACATCTCGCGGCGGCATGAGATGCCTCAAACCGGAATTTTAGAAGTAGAAATTTTTTATGTTTGGGGTGTTGATTACATGGGACCGTTCCCTTCTTCAAAAGGGAACCGCTATATTCTTGTCGCCGTTGACTATGTTTCCAAGTGGGTTAAGGCCATCGCTACTCCTACCAATGATGCCAAGGTGGTCCACAGACTTTTCATGAAGACCATCTTTCCAAGATTTGGCGTGCCTAGAGCAATAATAGGTGACGGAGGATCTCACTTTTATGAGCGGAAGTTAGACACCCTCCTCAAAAAGTATGGTGTCGACCATAGGGAGGCAACCCGTATTTCTTGCTTTCTATACTAATTTTTTCATTATTTTTATTTTTGTTTCTTTTTAGAGAGGCGAGGAGAGTGAAATTTTACTTTTCATGAGTGTTTTGTACAGGTTTTAGATCACAAAGTACGGAGGTTTTAAGAGAAAAAGGCAATGGAAAGAGAAGCTCCAGGATTGGGTACGGGCCCGATCAGGCAAGGCTCGCCCGATCGGGCGGGCGCGCGCAAAGCAACATCAAGGAAGGAGCCGCGCCCGATCGGGTGAGCGTAGGCTCGATCGGGCGCAGCATACCAGCAAGGGGCACAGTAAAAAGGCGGGCCCAATCAAGCGGCCCTTCGCCCGATCGGGCGCGTGTTTTTATAAGTAGCTGATTAGTTTTGTTTTAGATTTTGTTTTAGGAGTGTTTAAGTACGAATTTTGTAGGTAATTTTGGATTACCTTCTCTTTTAGATTTTCTCTCTCTACTTAGGATATTTTCTCTCTCTTAAATTCTCTCTCAACTTTGTTCTTAATTACATTCATTAATCCAGATTTCTTTTGGTAACAATTCCTTCTCTTATAATTTCAGTTATTTTATTTACTTCTTGGATTATGTCTTTCTTTATTTATTTGATTAGTTTAGATATGATGATGCTTGAGTAGTTTTATTTCTAGGGTTTATGGGGATCTAATAAATATTATGAAGGGGTAAATTTGTGATTGTTGATTGTCAATGCTTGGTTAATTTCTTATTGATTGATTTAATGTTATGCAATTAGGTTTGGCCAGATTTAATTGTATGAGTTTAGATATATTAATTCGAGATTCGACAGATGAGAATTGATGTTTAGGCTTAGTTTCAATAGGCAGACTAATTTATAAATGGTTAAGTCGAGATTCGACAGATGAGATTTAATAACGGTAAATTAACTCTGTGATTATAATACGTAGCGAAAGTCCTTTATAATCTGATTAATCAATGCTTAATGATTGCTTATTATGATTTGCCCTGGAATATTGTTTATTAGTGAACCTAAGCCCTAGGTATTTTAATACTTAATTTCTCCCTACGTTATTTTCTCCGATCTTATTCTTCGTAGTATAGTCTTTAATTACAACAATATTGGTTACTTTGTTAATTTAGATTATAATAATTAATTAGGAGTAGAAAGACTTGTTTCCATGTGGATTCGACCCTACTTCCCTATCTGCATTAGTTAGAGGACTTAGGTAATGCTTTTGATTAGGGGATACGACTTTAACCTGTCACTAGTGCGCACAACAAGATAATGGACTTAATTGTGCTTTGTATGTGATGAGATTCATGCTTGACATTGTGACTCATTGTACGGACACTCAACAACTTGATGAGGTAAGTCCTAAAACTTAATGAAATTCTATATTGATGTGATTTTTAGCCTTAGACACCTAATATTACCCAACACTGACATGTTATAAGAATTAAAAAGGTGATTAGACAAGAAAGGAAATATATGGGCTGAATAGAAGTCATATGGGCCATATTTGGGGCATTTTGTGTTAATATGCTCTTTTGATGTGATTTCTTTCCTTATACACCTATAACTAGATAATATTGACATGTTATGAGACAAATAAAGTTCATTTAATAAGAAATGTAGGAAATGGGCAAAGTAAAGTCATATAGGCCATATTCGGGCCATTTTGAGTAAAAAGCATCATAAACCTTAATAAAATGCTATTTTGATTCAATTTTAGGGCTTAGACACATAAAACTACCCAACATTGGCATGTTGTGAGAAATAAATAGTTCATTTGATAAGTAATGTAGGAAATGGGCTACATAAAAGTCATATAAGCCATATTTGGGCCATTTTGAGTAAAATGCGTTGTTAAACTTATTGAAATGATATATTGATGTGATTTTTAGCCTTTGACACCTAATATTACCCAACAATGACATGTTATGAGAATTAAAAAGGTGATTTGACAGGAAAGGTAGAAAATGGGCTGAATATAAGTTATATGGGCCATATTTGGGCCATTTTGTGTTAATATGCTCTTTTGATGTGATTTCTTTTCTTATACACTTATAACTAGATAATATTGATATGTTATGATATAAATAAAGTTCATTTAATAAGAAATGTAGGAAATGGGCAAAGTAAAGTCATATAGGCCATATTCGGGCCATTTTGAGTAAAAAGCGTCTTAAACCTTAATAAAATGCTCTTTTGATTCAATTTTAGGGCTTAGACACATAAAACTTGGTGTCATTGACATGTTAAGAGAAAGAAATAGTTCATTTGATAAGTAATGTAGGAAATGGGCTACTTAAAAGTCATATAGGCCCTATTTGGGCCATTTTGAGTAAAATGCGTTGTTAAACTTATTGAAATGATATATTGATGTGATTTTTAGCCTTAGAAACCTAATACTACCCAACATTGACATGTTATGAGAAATAAAAAGGTCATTTGACCAGAAAGGTAGAAAATGGGCTGAATAAAAGTCATATGGGCCATAGTTGGGCCCTTTTGTGTTAATATGCTCTTTTGATGTGATTTCTTTCCTCATACACCTATAACTAGATAATATTGACATTTTATGAGATAAATAAAGTTCATTTAATAAGAAATGGAAGAAATGGGCAAAGTAAAGTCATATAGGCCATATTCGGGCCAATTTGAGTAAAAAGCGTCATAAACCTTAATAAAATGCTCTTTTGATTCAATTTTAGGGCTTAGACATATAAAACTACCCAGCATTGACATGTTATGAGAAAGAAATAGTTCATTTGATAAGAAATGTAGGAAATGGGCTACATAGAAGTCATATAGGTAATATTTGATAAAATACATATTGTTTTGCCTAATTAATTAATTCTAACATAATGTTTTTGTATTTCAAGTTTTGCAAGGTCCAAAAGGATGGTCCGTTGACAATCAAGGAGCTTAATGAAGTTTGTGACATGTTGGTGTCTTTTATTACCTTCAACTTGTAAATGGCATTTTAATTGTAAATTATTTTTGTTAACTTTTGAACTATATATATTATTATTCATTATATATTTACTTACTATCATTTGTATATATATATAACACTTTTTTTTTAATGTATTGCGTTTGGGAATATTTATATCTATATATATATATATATATGAATTCTTGTTTTTAATATTATTTTTGTATCTTATTGTAATAATTAATAATATTATTATTATTATTAGTAATTATAATAATAATATTATTAATTATTTTATTTAATATAATTACTGGAATTACAGGTTATTATTATTGCTGGAAACAGGTTTTTTTTTTAAAATATTATTGCACGAAAATTGGAAATAAAAATAATTGAGTAAAAAGTAACCGGTTAACAGGTGCCAAAACTAACTACCACCCAAAAAAAAATGGCGGGAGACTATTTTAAGCACCGGTTAACCGGTGCCTAAAACAGTTAAAGGCACCGGTTAACCGGTGCTAAATTGGGTATAGGGCACCGGTTTTGAACCGGTGCTAAAAAGGGGGATATTTGGCACCCCCCACATAGGCAGCGGTTCAAACCGATGCCTTAGACCGGGTTTGAACCGCTGCCAAAGCCCTTTTTTCACCTAGTGCATACATTTTAATTTCGGCATGAGATAGAATAAAATCTTATTTTTATTTAGAAAGATAAATCATATTTTAATCTTTCATGATTATCCTAACAAACTTAGGAGATTCTATCCTAATTATTAGCCAAACTGCAAATAATTTAAAAATCAATTATATCCGAATCTAATTAAGGGATAATCACATTATTTAAATCAATTATTATCCTTTTGGAATATGCTCAGAATATCCAATCAATCTTATCAAAAATTAACCACTTAATTATGGATAATTACCTATTTAACAACTTTAAATATGGATAATATCAAATATAACGACTTTTAAAGATTTTATTTTATCTAAACAAAAGATTTTTATCCAAATTAGAAGATTAGATTTCAAAATATCTTATTTTATCCCAAAATAATTCATATTTGTCTTGAAATGTTTAAAAATCAAATAATTAAAATTACTATTTTTTAAAAACCGTGCCATACACACCGGCCACCATGATTAACTAGCCGGAGCTAGCCACGGTGGCTGGCCGCTTTTCTAGCAACCACTACCGTAAGGCAGCAATGTGCAGCAGCACTAGCTGTGTTGTAGGCCACTATGCATGGCCAGGCAAGGCTAACCACGGTGGCTGGCCCCCTTATGGCAACCACTGTTGTAGAAGCAGCAACCACTGCTGCAAAAGCAGCAGCAACAGCAACACTGCAGCTTGGTAGCAGCTGTGCACAGCTTGCACACTGCTGCCCATGGCCACCGAACCTGCTGCCCCCCTTTTCCAACCCTTTGGACTGATTACCAGGTCAGCAACCGTCATGGCTGCGCCACCCAGCCGCGGCTGCCGGCCATAATTTTTTTTTGGTATTTAATTTAATACAAATAACTTTTATAAATTAAATTAAATCGGTCCACTAATTAAAATTAAATTCTATTCAACTTTAAAATTAGGGTTTATAATAAAATTAATCCTAATTTAGTTCTAACTATAAAAATGAAATCGATGATCATACATAAAATATTTTTATGCATAAATCATTTTAATTAAAATTATGAAACGCAAAACAATTTGAATTAAATAAAAATTCAAGCACAAAATCATTTTTTAGGATATGATTTTTCGAAAATAAGAAAATAAGGGTTAGGGTTTTCGAAAATTCTGAATGGACTAGGGCAAAAATCGGTCCTCTGCATGGTTTTTTTTAGCATTATTAATTCATAATCAATCAATTCCAAATGTTTAATAACATTAAAAATAACAATCGAACCATAAATAAATTAATTTCTCCCTCTTAATTGATTATAAAATTAAGATCATGGACTTCAAATAATCGCATTATTATCTTCAAGCGTGTTCATGCAAGAGGCTAACTGATACCACGGTAGAAGTTTATAGGCACTATAAAGCGGAAAATCATGAATCATATTCAATCAAGTACCTAATCCCAACATCGCATGCATAACACACAAGACACATAATCATACCTTTGAATCGTGATCTCCACAAAACTAATCGACTGGCAAATTAAGGAGAGAATAGAGCCCTAAATGTTGCTCCTCTACTTAGTCCACGACCTTCGAACGAGCCTTCCACTAATACTAGATTGGTCGAGTGAAAGGAAAATCGCGATCACCACCTTTAATGGACTAACCGACTACCACGAACCGACGCCTAGGGAGGAGGAGAGTGCCGCCAGACAGAGAGAGGAGTTTGAGGGAAGCTGGTTTCGTGTTTGCTAATTAGGGTTTCAACTTAACTAGTAAAACTGTTATGTGGAATAACCTAGACACCTAGTCTAATTATAATCATATTATAATTAGACTAGGTAACACTAGTAGAAAAAAAGCATTAAGCACCACCCATAGGGCACCGGTTCAGGCTAAACCGGTGCCCAAAACCGGTCTAGAAATGGGCGGGATTTCACCAAAAGAGAAAAGGCACCGGTTCTGCCTGAACCGGTGCCAAAAATTAATAAGGCACCGGTTTGAACCGGTGCCAAATTCAAAATAAAAAAAAAACGCGGTCGACCTTATTCTTCTTCCTCTCTTTCTCTTTCCTTCCCTTCATTCGTTCATCCCTGCTTCTTTCGTTCTCTTTCAGAGTTTCAGTCGTTCCCCCTTTTCCCTCCACCAGAGCCGCCACCTTCACCGGCCACAGAGGAGTCGAAAACCACCGCCCCTCTCTATCATTCCTCCCCCGCCCTTGTGTTTTCCCTTTCTTTCTCTTTGCTGCTTGTTCCACCACCGCGCACCGCCCATTGCTTCTTGTTCCACCACCGCGCACCCATTGGTGCTTGTTCCACCACCGCGCACCCATTGCTGCTTGTTCCACCACCGCGCACCGCCTCCACCACTCCACCGCAGTGCTGCCTCCACCATTGCGCACCATTGCTGCTTGTTCCACCACCGCGCACCGCCTCCACCACTCCACCGCAGTGCTGCCTCCACCATTGCGCACCACCGCTGCTGCCCTCCTTGTCTCCTCTTAGCTGCTGCCCTCTTTGTCTCCTTCCATTCAAGGTTTATTTTTAATTTTTTTTTTTACATTATTTTCCAATTCTATAATTATATATATTAATTTGTTTTGCATTTTGAACCATTGTTAGTAAATTAAAATTTAGGTTTGAATATAATTATACTCAATTTTAGGTTTGAATATAATTGGGAAATTGTGAAAATATTAGAGATTAGTAACCTTGTTACTCAATTAGTTGGATTTTATTATGTTTTAATGGTTAATTTAATGTGTTTTGGTGGATAATTTTGAAATAATTATTGAAAATATATTAACCTTGGTACTTAATTAAATAGGTGAAATTTGGTATTTTACTTTTAATGGTTAATTTGAAGTTGTTTTGATGGATTATTTTGAATAAGTTAGATATTAATTAACTTTGTTATTAAATAAGTTGAATTTTGGAATGTTTAAATGGTCAATATTAAGTTGTTTTGATGGGTATATTTGAATTTATTTGAGATTAGTAACCTTGCTTGTTACTAAAGTAGATGAATTTTGGAATGGGTGAATGTTTACTTTGAAGTTGTTTTGATGGGTAATTTTGAAAAAATTAGAGATTAGTAACCTTGTTAGTTTAGCAATTGTTAGTTCAATGAATGATGTGTTTTAGCTTATAAATAAATTAGTGAATTGACATGTTATGAGAAAGAAATAGTACATACCTTATATTTAACCTAATTTTTGTATATTGTTTTTTTTAACAGATTTGTGAATTGAAGCACGAGTTTAATTAGCTTGAGGACTACATATTGAGCTCAAGTGGGTAGTTGCTATATTTCTTTCTATTTATCCATTTAATAAAAGTTTATTCATGAAATTTCAACTTGTGTATTGTTTAATTGCAAATAAATACAACAATATATAGAATACTTGCATCATCATATGCCTAGATACCCGTTCAAGGCTGTCTCATTAGGAAAAAGTCTTGAATAGTCCCCGGGAAACCCGAGGGAGCCGCCCCCGCTGCCGGAACAGCGAAGGCAGCCCGCGCCGAGGCCACAGCAGCCCCGACAGGTGGCTGCCAAGGCTGTAGCAGCCACTACAGGTGGCTGCCAGACTGCTGCAGCCTCGACAGCAGCCTGCCTGGGCTGCTGCAGCCTCGACAAGCGGGTGCCATGGCTGCTGCAGCCTCGGCAGCACCTGCCTGTGCTGCTACAGCCATGGCAGCCACCTGTCGAGGCAGCAGCAGCCCAAGCAGGCTGCAGCAGACTGGCAGCCACTTGCCGTGGCTGCTACAGCCTTGGCAGCCACCTGTCGGGGCTGCTGTGGCCTCGGCACGGGCTGCCTTCGCTGTTCCAGCAGAGGGGGCGGCTCCCTCGGGTGTCCCGGTGCGGCTGCCGTTGCATATTTTAAAAAAAAAAAAATTATGCAATTTTCATCATTTCATCAAAATAAAACCATTTTGAGCCGAAATGGCTACTCACTTGCCTATTTTCTTCATTTCTCAACTAATAAACTTATACATTCTTAAACAATATCATAATTACATATGTATAAGTGATTGTGAGTTGAAATTGCATAAAAGAAGCAAAGTTCTAATTTTTTTGGCGCATTTCATCAAAATAAAGCCAATTTGAGCCGAAATGGCTACTTACTTGCCTATTTTCTTCATTTCTCAACTTATAAACTCCTTGCATCTCAAAACAACTCATAATCACATATTTATAAGTGTTTGTCATTTGAAATTACATAAAAATCGCCAAGTTATAAGTTTTTGGGTCCAATTCATCAAAATAAAGCCATTTTGAGCCGGAATGGCTACTCACTTGCCTATTTTATTCATTTCTCAACTTATAAGCTCCTTGCATCTCAAAACAACTCATAATCACATATTTATAAATGTTTGTCATTTGAAATTACATAAAAATCGCCTAATTCTAAGTTTTTGGGTCCAATTCATCAAAATAAAGCCATTATGAGCCGAAATGGCTACTCACTTGCCTATTTTCTTCATTTCTCAACTAATAAACTTATACATTCTTAAACCATATCATAATTACATATGTATAAGTGATTGTGAGTTGAAATTGCATAAAAGAAGCAAAGTTCTAATTTTTTTGGCGCATTTCATCAAAATAAAGCCAATTCGAGCCGAAATGGCTACTTACTTGCCTATTTTCTTCATTTCTCAACTTATAAACTCCTTGCATCTCAAAACAACTCATAATCACATATTTATAAGTGTTTGTCATTTGAAATTACATAAAAATCGCCAAGTTCTAAGGTTTTGGGTCCAATTCATCAAAATAAAGCCATTTTGAGCCGAAATGGCTACTCACTTGCCTATTTGTATTCATTTCTCAACTAATAAACTTATACATTCACAAACCATATCATAATTACATATGTATAAGTGATTGTGAGTTGAAACTTATTATTTCTCAAACTATTTCAGATTTCCAATGGAAGCAAATCTTCAAAGAGGAAGAGGGTGGAGAAGCCTAAAAGAATTGATCAACCTAAGAAGAAGCTAAGTGAACAACGGTCCAAGAGTGAACAAGCGTCGTAGTTGCACTATTCGAAAGGTTCACCCATGCCACCTACTCCACTTGTTGAAGACATTGTTCTTCAATCGCTCTCTACTGACATGACCTTTCTTCACAACCGTGCTTGTCATTTGGTCGATCCCATGGAAGTTGCACTTCCTAAGGTAATGTTCCACTATGATGAGGATGCAATTGCATGGATCAGCAAAGAAGATGTGAAGGAATTTCTACGTGGTGCAAAGCTTAACATTTCCCTCATTCAAACATTCATGAGGTACTTCAATGCCCACATAATCTTTACTTTTTTCAAGTTATTCAAATTGATGGTGATTATCCTACATCTGATAAATTATTCAATGTTCATGCACGCAGAGCACTACAGGAGCACTTAACTGACACTGATTCTCCTTGTAAAGTTGGGTGGTTATGCCCCGAGCAGTTACCCACTACTAAAATCATAGGCAACCCCCATGACGTGTTGTACTATGTTGAACAGAGTATAAGGGAATCAGCGCGTGCGGGAGACAAGTTCATTTTCGCCCCATGTTATAGAGAGTAAGTCTAACCATGTCAAATTCAATCGATTTGGCCTCATTATATGTTGACTCCTAAATATTAATTACCTTGTCTATTGTGAACTTATGTAGGGAGCATTGGAGCCTCATGGTGATTTGTAATTCCACTAACACAATTTATCACCTTGATTCAGCTCGATCATCGGAGAAGTGGCTCGTGAAGTCTATATTGCAAAAGTAACTATATATAGCAACCTGGTGATGATTATTGCTAATAATAACTAATTTAGTAATCATACGACTAATCAAATTTGAATGTACTTTTTTTTACTACAGTGTTATGAAGAAGCTACATTGTCGTGCTCTAAAGGGTCCAACATGGAAGACACCGTTGGTAATTTACATGATATTGTGATTATCTTGAAAATCTATGGTAGTAAATATTTGCTCATTTCCTTTGCATGTTTCACTGATGTGATTTGTTTGTCATATGCTAGTGCGCACAACAAGAGAATGGAATTGATTGTGCTTTGTATGTGATGAGATTCATGCTTGACATTGTGATTCATTGTACGGACACTCAACAGCTTGATGAGGTAAGTCCTAAAACTTATTGAAATGCTATATTGATGTGATTTCTAGCCTTAGACACCTAATATTATCCAACAATGACATGTTATGAGAAACAAAAAGGCTATTTCACAAGAAAGGTAGAAAATGGGCTGAATAGAAGTCATATGGGCCATATTAGGGCCATTTTGTGTTAATATGCTCTTTTGATGTGATTTCTTTCCTTATACACCTATAACTAGATAATATTGACATGTTATGAGATAAATAAAGTTCATTTAATAAGAAATGTAGGAAATGGGCAAAGTAAAGTCATATAGGCCATATTCGGGTCATTTTGAGTAAAAAGCGTCATAAACCTTAATAAAATGCTCTCCTATACAATTTTAGGGCTTACACACATACAACTACCCAACATTGACATGTTATGAGAAAGAAATAGTTCATTTGATAAGTAATGTAGGAAATGGGCTATATAGAAGTCATATTGGTAATATTTGATAAAATACATATTGTTTGCCTAATTAATTATTTTTAAAATAATGTTTTTGTATTTCAAGTTTTGCAAGGTCCAAAAGGATGGTCCGTTGACAATCAAGGAGCTTAATGAAGTTCGTGACATGTTGGCGTCTTTTATCACCTTCAACATGTAAATGGCATTGTAATTGTAAATTATTTATGTTAACTTTTGAACTATATAACTTATTATTCATTATATATGTACTTACTATTATTTGTATATGTAAGCAACTTTTTTTTTTTTTTTGTATTGCGTTTGGGAATATTTATATCTATATATATAATTGAATTCTTGTTTTTAATATTATTTTTGTATCTTATTGTAATAATTAATAATATTATTATTATTAGTTATTATAATAATAATATTATTAATTATTATATTTAATATGATTGCTGGAATTACAGGTTATTATTATTGCTGGAAACAGGTTTTTTTTTTAAAATATTATTGCACGATGGAAAAAAAAAACCAAAAAAAAAAATTTGGTGAATAGGCACCGGTTAGGCAGCAACCGGTGCCTAAAATATCTACCACCCAAAAAAAAAATGGCGGGAGAGCAGTTTTAGGCACATTTCACCCTATGGCACCGGTTAACCGGTGCCTATTCCACCCTATGGCACCGGTTTTGAACCGGTGCCAAAAACTTGGTTTTTGGCACCCCTCACATAGGCAGCGGTTCAAACCGGTGCCTTAGACCGGGTTTGAACCGCTTAGATCGGGTTTGAACCGCTGCCAAATGCCTTTTTTCACCTAGTGTAAGGAAGCCTGAAACCTCTCTAAACCCTCCTAATGGCCGACCACTATAGGGGATGAGGCCCATCATGGGTATCGTCCTCTCGTGCTCGATCTAGGCCCTTTGTGTGACCATATAAGATTCGTCCAATTGGGCTTTGGCCTATTTTACTAGCCCAAAGATCGTTGGTACCTCTAGCTATGATAAAACGACAACTCAAACGTACAAACTTAATTATCTCATAATTTGATCCATTTTTATATCTAGTAATTGCACAAGACGAACACATAAATCCTTCTAAAATTAGTTGGGCGGCTTTTCCTTTTTCTTTTTTTTTTTCAGTTTTTATTTTATTTATTTTTTTTTTATTTTTTTGTCCATTAATGATTAATCAATCACCATTAGTACATCGATATCTTGAGTCTTAGTGTTAGAATTCAACTCCTTTTGATGTATTAGATTCCCATTATTGTGTTACTATCAGTTCAATTTTCACTATAAATTCTCCTTGTAATCAAATTAAAGGTCTTTAGAGGGTGAATGATTAATGAAATTTTAAGCCTTCTACCAAGTGTTACTTTGCTTTTGTGCTTGTTTGCTATTAGAGCTTTTTATATATTGTTCTTACTTGCATAATATCTCCCCTTAAACCATTTTGATGCACTAAGAACACGTGGGTCGCACCCAGTTGTGCCCGCCTTGAAGTACCAGTCGTCACAAGCCCCGACCACTCGCACTCCATCGCTTAAATAGACGTGAGTGCTCCTTTGATTTAATTGGCCGTTTGTCATGCTTTTTTCTCACAAGCCCCTCTTTCGCTCAAGGCTAGTGTTCTTGCAACCAAAAGGCTAGAGCCCGCCGCACGTTTCGGGGTCCAAACTCCTGGACCGTGATAGTTGGTATCAGAGCTGAGTTCCAAACCTCGTCGCAAGTAACCCGTGTGGGTACCAAGGAGGGCTACACAATTATGGAATTTGTAGAAGAAAGACTCGGCTAGATCGAGACAAAAGTAGGTGAATGGAACTAGTTAAAGGTCATTGTACACAAGCAAGCCGAGCAAATTGTGAAATTAATGAAAGATAGAGATGCTCTTCGCGAGCAATTACAATTTGTTCAAGGACAAGCCGATGAAGCAATTAAGAACTGTATTGCCCTGATGCGCACTATGGGCAGAGATGCACTTGGTGTTGTTGCGGCAAAGATCAAGCCGCCCAAACCTCACGACTGCAATGGCGCAAGAAATGCCAAAGAAGTCAATAACTTCCACTTTGACATGAAGCAATACTTCTGAGTTTGTCAATTAAGTGACGATCAAAAGGTGGATACTTCCATCATGTGCTTGTCCGAAGAAGCTAAGCTTTGGTGGCACACCAAGCACGCAGACATCAAAGCAAGAAGGATAAAGATCGATACATGGACGAAGTTCAAAGAGGAACTCAATGAACAATTCTACCCTGACAACACAGACTTTGTTGCTCGGATGAAGTTGTAAGAGTGCCGCCAGAAGGGTTCTCTTCACGACTCATACGCAAATCAATCACATAGAGCACCCAATGGTTGCTACATTTCAATAAACTTGTTTGTATGATTCACATAATTACAATATAAAATTATGAAAAAAAGTAAGGATTTCAAGGATTAATAGTACTTAATCTTCCATGTGTGGAGCCAAAATGAATTTGCATTGTAAATCCTTTTTCCATAATTCGTTGACCAAAGCATTTTTCAAATACATTTGACTTGAATGAAATCATTTTTAATTTCAGCTTTAAGATACCTTATTGTGTCTCCCCAAAAATCAACAATCATCTATTCTCCTCTTTTTAAAAGCTAGAATCTTATTCTTTCCTTATCTCTAGATTTTCTAAGCCTTGCCTTTTCAAACACACCTAGCCATGTTCGAAGTTGCTTGGCCCTAGACGTGAAAAGTTTATAATATCTAAGGGTTTGGTCCCAAATCCCCATTTCAATTATTTTATTAATTGTTTGATTTGATATTTTCCTTAAAGTTACTAATGTGTGTATTGTTTTGATAGAAAGAGATACGAGGAAACAAAAGTAATTAGATTACTTTTTAATTATTCTTTTGATATAGAAATTATGTTCCTTTGATTATATTAATTCCTAGTATCATGTGAGGATGTTATTATAGCTTTCTTGTATCATTCTTAGGTTTCTTCCTATTTCTTCTATCATGCTTGTATCATGTTAGGGTTAAAGCATTGATCTTTATTGTTTAGTGACATGCTAGGATTTGTTATGTGAGGATGTTATTATTGCTTTCTTGTATCATTCTTAGGTTTCTTCCTATTTCTTCTATCATGCTTGTATCATGTTAGGGTTAAAGCATTGATCTTTATTGTTTAGTGACATGCTAGGATTTGTTATTAATCTTGTTAGTATCATGCCTAGGATCTTGCTAATAATATTATGCTTTATGAGAACATTATTATGGTGATGATGATTTGTTGCTTAATATATTGTTGTTATTGTTTGATCACGTCCTCTCTTGCAGGATTAAGGGAATTTGTACCTGAAATCACACTTAATAAGATAATTAAAAATTTTATTTATGCTAATATGATTATAATTCAAGTGATTGTCAATAATAGATTTGTTTGTAAATTAATATTAAACCAACGTAGATTAAAAAGGTTTAGGGTTAACCTAATGATAGTATGTTAGTCAGAAAGCGCACATGAATATGAGAAGAATAAAGTAGAGGCCTGTTTTCAGAGCATGATTAATCTCTTTTAAGTTGTATTTTTACCTTCATCCCCAAATTATCCAGTCATATATGGTTCCAAACCACTATGGAGTTAACGATCTCATGGATCGTGAAGGGGTGTAACTTTCACCCTGTGAACGGTTTACCAGTTCCTAAAACTTGTTGGCGACTCTTTTATTCTATCTTCCTCCCCTTTGGACGCCACCATACTTAGGTGTATTATCACAATGGGGCTCAAGTGTGGGATGCTTGAAATATTCCCTACACAGCTGCAGAAATTTTTTAGGGGCACAAGAATTTGAATTTAGCCTTTTGAAATAATGAGATATGCTCTTCAATTAAGTATCAGCATTTTACAGAAAAAATAAATAATTAGTGTAAGAAAATGATATAATCAAATATATTTCATAGTGAAACTAATTAAAATAACTTAAATGTATTATAGTATTTAAAGTATGTAGACATGGATTAAAAAAACACATGCTCCTCGCAGTAATTTAGAGACATCATCACTAGTAACATAAATTTGTGTGCATGTCTTCCTCTTGATAAAACCATAGAGCCTTCAATGGAATTGTCGTAGTATCGTAATCACCCAATCCTAAAGTCATACAATAATAATACGACATAGAACACTGTACACCAAGACTCTCAACAATATTTTCCGGAACAATTATGCCTTTGCCTTCAATAGTTGAATGCTTTGAATTATTAGGTCCGCAACTATCAACTTTCGCTTTGGTTTGCACCAATTAATTATCCGTCTTTATTTCAAAAGTCTCAACCTTCAGGAAAACATAAACAATTAATATAATTAAGTTACCAATATCTTATATCATAACGTGCGATCAATGTATTACCTCATCATTAAAGAAGACTAAATCTGCAGGCCACCCCAAAAATTAACCTTTCACCTGACCCAACTTAGTGATACCGTCATCAGTCTCTTCTGGTAGATTTAGGTGAGAATAATAACTATAAACATGTTCAACGCTAACTCTATACATGTCACAGTTTTCACTCCACTAGGACATGATTCCGTCGTTCCATCGGCCACAATCACTAAGTTCCCACTGAATGCATCGATTAAAGAAAGACCAAAGTTAAGGCCTAATCTCATTGACCGAACTCAGCTAAACTGAGCTGAACTCAACTGAACTGAACTGAACTGAATTTCAACGTATGAGAACATGCCCTTAGTTGGGACTTACATAGTAGTGCAAGTCGTAAGAAACATTCAGCAATTTTAAACACTTGATAATTGAAAATCACATCTAAGTTATTTATAAATGAAAAGAAATCATCAAGAATTGCTACAACTCTAGCAACAAAAATGTAAAACAAACCAGAACCTGCAACTTCGTGCTTAATCTACAAAATTATAATTGCTTTCACTTCAATATTTGTTCATGTAGAACCCCTAAGAATAACTCATTTATGTTACTATGTACTTGAAAATACAACTAATCCTAATCTTCACAGAACAAAATTACGCTGTGAATGAATTACAGATTATTTTTAAGTTGAATTACAGCCACAACTTAACTCAACAATCAGCCATGCCAATAAATATTTTTCTCTATTGTTACCCTTTTAAAGCCTAGACAAGAATGAACACATTTTAGAGAGAATTTTTCTCATTATAAATAAATGATATAAAATAAGCCACGTAATATTATGTTATTGACCAAAACAAAAAGGCATCAAGGAGTGGGGGTTGTTCTGCAAAACTTGTGCTCTACTTACGGTTAAACGAATTACGATGATTAAATGCAAACAAATGATTATGAATAGGTTAATTAAATATAAGCAAACTACTCCAGGTTTAGCAGAATGCATCTTTCAAAGATTAGTTGTTCAATTTGGAAACAAATTCCCTTATTGCTTCACCTTAGTCGGCTAGCATTTCAAGCTAAGCAAATGTTCTCCGGGATGGATTTAGATAGATCAAAAAAAGAATGATACTTTTTTTGTAACACAAGATTTTATAGATTTCTCTATTAGTTTGTGTAATCTTCATGAGACTACAAAGAAAACAAATAGTTGCATAAACTAAAATGTGATATTCAAATCGTGAAGTTCACTGTTGCACAGCATTTGAAACCAAACCAGGTTTCAACATGTCTATGAATCTAAAGCCGGATACACAACAAATTTCAACCTACATTAATTTCAATTGGGATCCTGCACACAACTATGCCAAAAATAAGTTCACATATAATAGAAACTAGAGATTGTGCTTCCGTATCAAGATCTAAAGTGACTACAGAAGTAAAAAGCAATTCTTATAAGTAGTTAAGTCAGCCAAAATAACAATATTGACAGTTGTAGGATGGTAATGATTTCAAGAATGCTTAATTATGTCCAGTCATGTCTCATGTACAAAAGCAAATACACTCATCTGAGCTTTCCTCCCATTACTCTGAATTTCAGTTCTAAAATTCAGCTATGAATTCAGTTATGAAATTAAGCTCTGAATTCAGTTCTAAAATTTTGCTCTGAATTCGGTTCTGATTTTAAGTTTTGATATTTAGTTTTGAATTCTTTTCTCATTTCCAATTCCGCATTCAGTTCTGAAATTCAGATCATGTGACAATAATTAAGTATTCTATAACTCAGTCAAATGGAAGGTGGTTTACCTCTAACAAACGAGGACTTAGCTCTATTGGATTGATTGAGGAAGATGGGGAAGGTAGAGCATCATTTAATTTCAAATCATAACCAGTCATGTGTGGTACAAAAGCTGTAAAATAAGATTTTACAGCTGCTGCATCATGACATGGCAATCATGGGATTTCACACCAAGTAATCTCTTATCGGCCATTGAAACTAGACGCTTAATGTTTGACGAATACCCTTAGGTACTTTGATGCCGTACAAACACTCACAAAGTATTCTTTTCTCCTCTCTAGACAACGTGTAGCAAGCTCGAGGCAAATATGTCTTTTTTTGTTTTTTCATTTTGCTCGGGCCATAACTTTGGTCGAAGTTTTGCAAGCTAGCTTCATGTTAGGTGTATTCAATAATGCCTCAATGATTGAATCGCATAATGTCTTAAAATTTTCATCTGTACCCCTTTCACCGCTGTCATTATTATCACATTGTTCTCTATTCTCAATAACAACGTCATTGATTGATGACCTACTAGTTGTAGGAATTATTTTCTCACTGTTCCAATACCAAATGGTATATTTTCCATGAACCCACGGTGAAATAAATGGTTTTCTACCACACTAATTTCCTTCCATTTCTTCACATTGTTGCAATCTTGACAAGGGCAAAAGATTGTTTCCCCTTTCGTAGTCCTATAGTGTTCTATAGCAGTTCTACAAAATTCCTCAATCCCATTAAAGAACTTGGGTTGAGGTCGATTTTCAACATACATCCAATTACGATTCAATTCTAACTACAAAGTATAGAAAAAGAAAGCATATAACTATTAGAACATGTACATTAGAAACAAGCAAATATAATTACAATAGAACAACATCCATAATTTCGAACAACTACTAGACATCATCAGTCAACTCCTAGGATTTAAAATACCTAAAAACACAGTCAAACTCACAAGTATGATCAAAATCTAAGCACACTTCATATATGCATACCAGGCTACGACTAGTTCAATTTCTCTGTAGAATTATAGTGTTGTGAAATTCATTTTCCTGAAAATTGGTGTGCTTACTCAAACTTGTAATTCAATTTGATTTAATGATATAGGACAATTAGATATTGATCTCAATGAGGCCGAGATACAACAAAGTAGTTGCAGTTTAGGCTTGTTGTAATGTTCTGATTTAGACATGATATAGTGCAAGAAATGCGTACTAATTAATATAACTTTGTCACAACATTATTCTTACAAGGATTCGAATAAAAAAATTCAATTAGGCTTGCTAAACACGCAAAGATGCTATATAGTCCGAGTTGGACACCCTGTACAGTTTATTGATAAAAAAAACTCTCTCATGGTTGATTATTTTTTAGAATTTCTTTGCGAAAAAGCCTATGTTCAAAACAATTCTGCCGCCATCTAGCACCTTAAACACAAAATTACTTTAATATAATAAGCATTAAAAAAAGGATTCAAAACTAGGTAATTAAGTCTAAAATTTTTCTGTAAAAGGGAGTTGTTTTACTATAGCATGATCAGAGGACTACAAGAGCCACATCAAGAGAGACAAAAAGGAAAAGAACAAGAAATAACTTACAAAACTAACATCGAAAAATAATTTTCTTGGTTTTAATAATACATTTAATCAAGTAATTGACAACAACATTCAATTTAAATTTTAGGGCTTTACTAAATTAAGAAAAGGGATAATTACAAGAACACTAATTAAAAAATTACATACCTTTAAACCTTAATTGAAGCAATATTGCTGTACCAAAATTCGAAAATCAGCCAAAAAAAATCGTTGGAGAAGCTGTAGATTGAAGACGTTCGTTGTTATGGTGGAGTACTTGCCAAGAACAATATCGAAATTACTTAGACAATTGATCAACAAAAAAATTCAATTCGAATTGTAAGACTATAATGAAAGGAATGGTATCCTCAGAACAATTGTTATTTTTCCGATAAGGGGTTCAGAATTATTAAAAAGCTAATTTTTCAGTGAGGTCAAGTGATCGAAAAGCCTGGGTGGAGGCTACTTCCGATAAATAATTTTAATGCATAATTAATATTACAGCTTAATCTTGACAGAACCCTTCGATTCACACCCAAGCAACTAACGAATTAATTAATAAGTCGACCGAGTAATTAATATTTAGATGTCAGAAATTCGAGCTTGGAGCGTCGGAACAAAATCTCAAATGTCGAGAAAAAATTTAAGATTTGGCGAGACGAGAAAATGCTTCAAGTAACAAGTAACCCTAGCCACGCAAAGGCTAGGGAAGCACGCCAAATCGGAGCGTGCCATGTGGCCGTGCCACATGGCAGCGCCACATGGCAACCCCATGTGGTAGTACACGTGGCAGCGTGCAACGTTGGCAGCACGCCATGGTGACAACAACATGTGGCAAAGGGGGCCAAGGACCCGGGTGACGTTCATGGACACGGGCCAAAAGGAAGTGGCCCAACCGAACCCAACGTGGGGCTCAAGGTTGGGTGACACATGGTTAGCTCACAATGCATTTGAGTTGACTTGGGGACCATGTGAGAAAGTGGTCCTCACCTTACCAGGTGACACTTGTTACTTGTTCCTTAGTTTGTTTAACTAAGGGTTGAATTCATCTATATTTCCATGTGGGATCTTTTTGCGAAAATATCCCACATTGAAAAATGAGTGGAATTCACGAGGAAGCCTTCCTTATAATAGCCAAGGGATGGCTTGGGATTGTTCACTTTAGTAAGAGTTGAAATATGCATCACCATTGTGAAAACCTTTGAACTCATTAATTACTCGAGTTTAGGTCAGGCCTTGCTAAGTCCAAGGCATTGGACCCTAGTCGGTGTTCAAGTTGGGGTGGACTTCCGTTGGAGGTCGTCGTAATTTCAAGGCTAGCTTTCGAAGTAATAGCCCCTTGAGGTCGGGCGAAGCACGCGTCAAAGGTATAATTATTATCTTTATCACGTTAATTATGTTTACGGTTTATTTATTGCGAGTGCGGTCTTGTTTTTGGGTTTGTTTTTGCGGTGAGTCGGACTCACCAAACCCCAATAGCGGTATTGGAGCCTCGCTCGTTTATTTTTAATATCTTATAATTTTTCAAGGTATTTTATGGCTTAATTTTTCTGGTTTGAAGGTTCTAATTAGATTAGTAGCTCGGTTTAATTATTTTAATCCCGTATTAAAGCTGACTTCAGCTCTTAAACCCATAATACGACCCAAAAATAGTGAACTTTAGGAGGAAAAGGCGTTCTGGAAATGGTTTTACCCTTTTAGCGTTTTGTTTTAAGCCAAAAAACGACTAGAAATGCACTTTCCGAGGGATTTTTCATTTTTACGAAAATTTTTTAAGTCTTTCTAACCTTGAAAATTAATTTCATATTTATGGTGGTTATGTAATTGGTTCAATCCTTATTTTATTTGCAATTTTAAACCACTTTAGGCATGATTACTTGGTAGTAATTTGTGTTTGAAAGTTTGGTTTTATTTTTCACATAATGGCAAATTAATTGCATTAAGTGTGAAATTTTTATTTTTGAGGCTTCTAAGTACTAAAGATTCAATCTTTAATTATGTTAAGTGATTGAAACTTTGAGTTACTAAATTCCATGAATTTTTGTTGATCTTTGTTGATTTAACCATTTTTAAGTTGATTGGAATCATAAAGTTTGAAACTTGTGATAGAAATTTGTTTATCTTCATATTGGAAGATATAATTTTTCAAGGATTCACAAGTATTAAAGTAAGAATCTTTATTGAACTTATGTTTAATTTTTCAACCCCCTTTTATTTTGGCAAAATCTCAAGATTAATTTAAATTAATTAATTTAATAGTGAGTAATTGCCGTTTTATTTTTGTTGCACCAAGTTAAACCAATTTTATAAAAGAATGGTTCTTGGAAATAATTTTTGGTTTAATTTTAAGCACTTGGATGAATTTATTTAAGTTGGACTTGTTATTTTCACTTTTCCTCAAAAATTAATTGATTATAAAATTAATTTTGAATTGATTAAAATGTCACACAAAATCTGGAATGTTTTTTCCAAAGCACAAGCACCAAATCGAGGCCTAAGAGCCCCAAGCATGCTCTCGGCCAGCCAAGCTGCTCACGCAACCCACATGGGGCCGCCGAGGCTGCTGGGCACCTCGATGTAAGTGCGTGTGTGTGGCGTAGCTGCTGTGCGACACCATGGCGCATCATGGCGGCCGCCTTATGGCTGGCCGTGGGTAAGCCGTGTGTGGGGCTTGCATGGAGCGTGTATGTGTGCGTAGCTTGGTACATAATTAAGGGTAATATGCGTAGCCATTGCTTGCGAAGCAATGTGGTGCAATGAGCTCGTAATTTTGCTTAGTGATAGGAACTTGAATATTTGGCACTTGTGAGCACTCCAAGTCATAATGCTAGGCACTTGGATATTTTGGACTATGTAATTTTTGCTTAATTTGTCGTTTTAATTATTTTATTTTATTTAATTAAAATTTTGGAGGCTAGGCCTCGGTTTTATGAGCAACATTTGCAAAAATTCTATTTTGGCAAATAATTGGGTTTTACCGGCTTCATTAATTGGATTAATTAAGTTGGATGCGGAATTTAGATGGAGCTTCAAATATTAATTGTGCTTATTTACATAATCGGTTAAAACAACTTTGACTAGTTTTAATTAGGCATGTTAATCAGATTAACCACCTAGATTAGTTACTAGTTATCGCGTGTTTATGCATTGGTACTTGATTTATCGTTATAAAATGCATGGGCCATTCAAATATAGTGAATGAATGAATGAAATGTATATTCTCTCACATGTTTTATAAAAATGGCAACTAGTGGGGCCCGATTAGGATAGAAATACGTACTGCGGTCCATGATGTATTTTTGTAAATCTAAATATGGTCTACGTACCGTCGAGTATTTTTGTACCTTAATATTTAGATTAGTCCTAATTGTAGATACTATAGTTGCATAATTTTGGTCAAGTCTTGAAGACGGAGGTTCTTGGAAGACTAAGCCATGAAGTTGCAAACGAAGACCTTTTGAAGACTTGAAGAATTCAAGGGGTCATGCTAGTTGCCAATATGTATCAAAATGCTTATGCTTTACATATGTATGATCATTTATATATGAATTATATGTTAGATGCATGTTTAGGATTTCGAATGTTGTGATGATTAATTAAGTTCACTTAAATCAACCAACATAGAAACCCTTGGTCCCTAAAATATGGAGTGAAATTGTCATTCCAAAACAACACTTATTGACCTATTGAGGGTAGTGAAGGGCTACGTTAAAGTGACTCATCACTATTACTCTCTAGACTCATAAGGCATACCAGGTATGCTATTGGTTTTGGTTGTACTCAATGACATGAGTGATGGAGTCCTAACATGTCGTGGCAAAGTAAATAAATTGTTGATAGAGCATTAGATGCGACGATTTATTCAACCAAGAGTGGTTTGGAGCCATTAGCAACGCGTTGCTTACCTTAGGCGATTGAGTGTTAAGACAAGCCAAAGCATGATTAACAACTATTTGTTTCTTTGGATCTTGGAATCGACTTATTCTCGCCAAATGGGGACAAATTTAATGTGTGGATAAGATATTTAATAAGATTTAAATTTTGCATGAATACTTTTTAATTTTTAAACTTATTATGTTATTTACTTGATAAATGGTTATACTTTGAACTTATATTTATAGAATTCCAAATCAAACTATATTGTTTTCCATGATTGGTAAAGGAAATCTTTTAGAATGGTTCTCAAAGAAAGGAAAGGAAATTCTAAAAATACAATTCTCATAAATGACTTTTATAAGTCCGAAAGGACGGTTGGACATCATGTGTTGAAAATACTAGGTAGTTTGTATAAACATGAAGTATTGAGTTGGATACTCAAATTGTCAATATTGACAACCAAAATATCTTTTCGCTTAATACATAGATGAGTAGGACTCATTGATGTAGTAATTCAAGCATGAATTAAAGGAAAAAAATGAAACTTTGTTTTACGGCACACTAGGTGCTGAATTATGCCTAACAAAGTGTAAAAGTAAAGGTATTTACAAAAATGGTTCTTAAAGTAAGGTTATGAGATATTGTATGATAAGAAATATTGGAAGTGAGGAACAATGAAAGAGAATAAGATTCCATTTTACTAAAGAATTCATGTTGTTGTAGTTAACTTAGCAACTCAAAATCTTCACAACTATTGTATACTGCTTGAGTGTTCCACTTTGAAAGAAGATAAGCTAAGCTATTAAATTACAAGCTTAAAATGAAGCGAGGAAATTAGCTACATCAGTTGTAAGATCTCATGCTTTGTTTAAAGGCCTTTTAAGATAAGGCTGGAACGAATAAATGTTATGATTGTGTTCCATAATCAGCAGTTGATCAATTTACACACGGAAAAACTCACATTCAAAGTAAACAGCAATAGTTAAAAATTTATTTGAATAGCATGGTTGTCTAAACCATGAGTCAAGAATGCTTGATTGTAAACAAACATTTTCTTAACATGATAAACTGACAAAAGCTTAAAGTCATGGGCATGACTTGTGTTAATTTCACATCGAAAAGAACGTAATGAGGGCTCTATTAGATAGGCTCTTGACAATTGATCGATTCGGAATCGTTCTATGACAAGCAAGTCTTACTTGTTGAAACTGACAAAGTAAAGAGCAATTGTTATTGTTATAGACAATTAACTCTGAAAGCTAAAGAGGATTCATTTACTTCAACGTTTCACAAAGAATTTGAAAGAATATGGTTATATTCATCAAATTTGAACAAACTTGACCAGGGATGCTCAAGAGTTTAGTGAAGTACAGAATCGACTCGGCAAGATATCAAAAATTCTAGATCAGATCAAGCGATGTTTGCTTGAGCCAAGCGTGACCATCACAAAGTTATGAAATTGAAATTTTCATAAATAACTCCACAAAGAACATAGTGTGTCTTAATGGAGACCTCGATGCCATTTAAAAATTACTCGAACAATGATGGATCACACCCTTTTCGTATAAAGTTCTTAAAGATTTGCAAAAAGGACTAATGTTACCCTAAACAAAATGTCGCAGCTAAGAAAGGACACCATATTCAGTTATGGTTAGAATTAACTTCTAAATGTCTTTTCAAGTATATGTCTACAAACTCTTAGCCACAGTGGGAGTTCACTGGCTCAGTGGCAGCTAAGTGACTTAGTGGGAGCTCACCGGCCTAGTAAGAGCTAGGTGATTCAGTTGGAGCTTAATGGCTCATTAAAGGCTAAGATAGCTCAAGTGGGAGCTAACTGTTTATTTCACAACACACTTTTACCCAAAGACAATATACATGTCTCTTTGTAAGCATTCAAGTGAGACTATGGGCATTGCCTCCACAACCTAATTGAGAACATAATGTTTGCTTCTCTAAGTGGTGTGTTTCTGGAAAGTAACACATTTCCAAAAACGATAAGTGGGAGGAAAATGAACTCGATGTCAATTGTAGGGAATAATTTCAAGCCTTAAAATCCCACTAGCTTGAACCCCACTGTGATCATACACTAAAGTACGGTGGCGTCCAAAAGGGAAGAAGATAGAGCAAAAGAGTCACCAACAAGTTTTTTAAGGAACTTGTAAACCGTTCACGAGGTGAAGGTTATACCCCTTAACGATCCAAGAGATCGTCAAATCCATAAGGTCATGAACCAAATAAGGGTTCGGGGATGAAGGTACAAATCCAACCTAAAAGAGATTGAACCTGCCCTAATAATAGGCCTCTACTTTATTCTGATCGTATTCATGTGCGCTTTTTAATTAACATGCAATCAATAGGATTAACCCTAAACCTGTTTAATCTATGTTGGTTGAATTTAATGCACAAATAAACTATTACTGGCGATCACTTGAATTATAATCATATTAACCCTAACAAGATTATTAATTATCTTATTAAGCGTGATTATAAGTACAAATTCCCTTTAACATGCAATAAAAGGTGATCAAGCAATAAATATAAATATAATATGTATCAAGCAACATAATAATAAATAATATTCATGTTAAAGCATAATAAAAGTAAGATCCTAGGCATGATACTAACCAGATTAATAACAAACCCTAGCATGTCACTAAGCAATAAAAATCAAATCTTTAACCCTAACATAATACTAACATCATAAATATTAGGAAGAGAATAAAAGGCATCGTAACAATCATATTTAATATTAAAAATACCCTAGACATGATACTAGGAATATCATAATAACAATATAAACATGATATCTACATCATAAAATCAATAAAAGTACTTACTTGGATGCCTCGTACCTCTTTCTAATTACAAAATACACACGTTAGTAACTTCAAGGAAAATAATAAACAAAACAATTAAATTAAATAATTGAAATAGAGAGATTTGGGACCAAACCCTCAGAAATTAAAACCTTTCACGCCTAGGGCGAAGGTAACTTCGAATATGGCTAGGTGTTTCTAGATCTTGTGAATGCGGAATTTTGTATGAAAAAGCAAGAAAGAAAGAAAAGAATGCTAAAGAATACTTGAGAATGAGAGAATTGGTGAATGAAAGATGTAGATGAAGAGAGTTGGTGTATGAAAATGGAGTTTTGAATACGATATTTATAGAGAAAATCATCCAAAAAAGATAATTTAACAAAACAGATTCTGAAGATCACAAAACAGTATTGGCGCCAACCCTGGCTAGCTGGCGCTAGGCACCAGTGGCTAGCGCCAGGCGCCAATGGCTAGCGTCTGGCGCCAAGCCTGGTTCCAGGCGCCAAGGCCTGGGGTTGGACGCCAAACTGGATTTCAACGCGTTTTCGAAAATCTGATAAATTTACCGTACTGGAAGATAAAATAATATAATTCCTTCAAAAATGCTATTTGATTTTGATTAAAACTCTGAAAAGTCAACAAAGTCAACTTATCAATGCTAATTGAATTAGGAATGAAAAGAACCTTCTAGAAGATTCTAGAAGACTAAAACCATTCCTAATTGCATTAGGAATGATAAATCATATTAGGCCCTCCCCTAGATCATTGGGCCGTACATAAAGCTCAAACCGGGCCCAGTTTAGTAAATTGGTCATAACTTCCTCAATATTCATCGGAATTGGGCTTATAATATATCGTTGGAAAGGCCTTTGCAAGCCCCATCCAACTACACCATTATTGGACCCATATCATGGACCAACCAAACTGGATTAGTTGTTCCCTTAAAATAAAGTTTTCAAAATCAGGGAGAAGAGAAAAGAAATAAAACTTTCCGCAACACTAGACCTTTCCACACTTTCGTTTCATTCGATTATGATTCGACGTGAAAGGCACTCATCACTGGGTTTGGTTTTGGGGAGACACAAATGGGTGTCTACAACAATCGAGCTTAGAAACAGTATAAAACTGAGAATCTCGGAAGACCTTAAAAGGGCTTCATGAGAATGCTTGATCAAGAATACTGCAAAGGAGTTTAAAAATTCCTTAAAAGAGAATTCATTACTCATTAAACATCAGAAATGTTGGAGTAAGATCAAATAATAAAAGGGCTTTGGAAGCGCCTTGAAACTTGATGTTTCATGCAACTACCCTGTATAGGTATAGAATTCTCCAAAGTCTTGGATTGAATCCTATAAATTTTCTATTAATTTAGAAATAAACCTAAGACTTACAAGCATACTATTTACTATTATATAGTAAGGGAATAATGCCTTGTAAGATTGCTATGACAAATCCAAATTCCAAATAATGGTTAGAGGCCATAAAAATCCGAAATAGATTCCATGTTTGAAAATCATGTTTGAAAGTTGATTAATTTGCATGAAGGGTTAAAGACCCATCGATTGCAAATACGTTTTCAAGAAGAAAACTAAAAAATGAATATGTATACATCGCTAGATTGGTTGAAAAGGATACAATTAAATTCACGGAGTTGACTTTAATAAAAACCTATTCACCAATCAGAATGCTAAAGTCTATTCATGATTGTTCTGGTAAAATTGCACTTATAAAATATGGCAAAAAAAATATCAAAACCGCCTTCCTAAAATAGGATTTTAAAAGTGACTATAAAATAGTCTAAGGGTTTTTTAAATCTAAATAAATGCTAGATTTGAAAGAAAGCTCAAGGAATCCATTATGGGATTAAAGGAAGCATTGCATATAGGAAATGGAACGTGTTTTCTCATGAATTAGCTTATGGAGAAACATAGAAATTCTTATGAATAAGAAGCTTAGTGGGAGCAAAATTAAATTATATAAAGATCCAACGATAAATTTACAAACTCTATTGTGAAATAACTGTCAAATACTAAATTCTTAGATTTGAAAGTATTTTCGAAAATGGACCGAGAAAAAGACGATACTTAGTACATATTGGGTATTAGGATCTATTGTATAGACTTAATAAAATGTTCTAACGTGTACAGGAATTTACCGTGTTAAACATGAATTGAAGGACTTTGAAAGACTTTCGACCAGTATGTATATAACTAGGTAAATTTTTGAACTAAGTGAGAGCTAGGCTAAATACTAAGTCAAAAAAGAAAGACTCTAGTAGAGACTTTCAACCATGTCACACACGAAACAGTTTAGTAAGAGTCATTGAAACAGAATAAGCTAAAATGTCACATGAAGGGAATAAGATTGAGAATTACTCTGCAACTTAATCCATCATGTATGCTATGATATGGAATCGTCGCACACTTACTTTCTTAGAGCATGTGAAGTACGTATGTAGTACCAATCAACTTGAATAAATAAAATAGATTGTTAGATTATGGCCAAGAACATCCAAAGTACTTGGATAAGTAACAGGATGACTTCTTGACTTGTGGAAACAAATACAATTTGAGAATTGATGTTGCAAGCACAAACCTTAACAAGGATTAGATCCTTAACAAGGATTAGATCCTTAACAAGGAAGGCGTTTATATGCACGAGCTAACAAATGAGTCGTGGCTTGAGAATGGTAACATGGATGTGCATCCATGTGTAATGTGCGGGAATTTAAAGTAAATTTCCATGATCACAAGTGATTAGGGTGTCCCAAATCATTGTGATTCGTTTGGTATGAAACCAAGAAAAGCATCATCGGGAAGTCTACTAAAAATATATGTTAAGAATATTGTTGCCTTGAAGGCGATAATAAATAAGATGTTCTATGGAAAGTTATTTGTTGAACGTTAATGATTGTAGGTTGTCAAGTTGAAAATCTCAATCATGAAAGTGAGTGGGAGCCATCACTTGGACAATAAATCCTAAATCACATATACATGACACTCTAAAATTTTATCATCTTAATATGAAAGTGATAAGAAATGAAGATGCTAAGATTTGAAAAGTAATTATAACTAAACCTATGCATTAAGTGAACGACAACATTCATAATTGCATGAAAGAAATCAAGCATATTAGATAGGAAAATTTGTCAAAAATAATACAAACTTTAAGCGGTCCGCTGAAAACAAGTCAATCTCTTAATTATTTTTTAATAATACAAACTTTGTGGAGTATCCACTATAAACAGGTTATTTTACCTAGAACCTAAATAACCGGTGAACATTTTTTTATTTATTTGATAAATTGTTTAATTAACTCCTAACTAAACCTTTAATTATACTTTAACTCAAAAAAAATAATTATACTTAATTACCAATTAAATTAAAAAAAATTTAGGGTTTTCCTAAGCTATGCCCCCCAAGTTATTTAATTTTTAAGTTGTACCCATGCTTTTTCAAAGTTATAAGCTGTGCCCTCCACTTCACGATATTTTATCAACAATACCCTTTGACAGCCATATCCGTTAACAAAAGTTAAATTATTTTATCGACAATGATGTCGTGGTGTTATTTATTTGACACGTGTCCCATTCTAATTGGTTTAACACTTTTTTAAAAAAATTTTAAAAATCAGAAAATAAAATAATAAAAAAGGTTATTGTTAACGTCAAAGGTTATTGTTAATAAAAATTAGTGAGGTTGAGGGCACATCTTAGACGTTTGAAAAAGCATGGGAACAACTTAGAAAATGAAGAAGTTTGGGGGCATAACTTAGAAAAACCCAAAAATTTAAAAAAACACTACCCCTCCCGACCTCTCTCCTTCACCAGTCACCAGTAGCCACCTCCTGTTCCCCAACATTAGCTTCCCTCCCCAAACCCCCGGCGGCGCCTGCCCGATAATCTCACTAGCACGCCGACGATTACTACCCTCGTCAGTGTCGCCCTCCCCTCGAACCACCATCACCGAAACTCCATTCCCCTCTCCTTATACCACCAACTAAACTTTAATGTTGGAGCAATGGTGATCGATTGAAGCGTCGTCGGAGTTAGGTTTTTCACTTGCCAGAGTATTGACGATTGGTTACCATGATTTCATAGGGAAAGTCATCATCGTCGCCGAAGAAATCATAATCATCTTGGCGTTTTCTGATTTGAATTCCGACACTGAGTTGTGCTGCGGTGACTCGTGCGGTTGATTAATACGTGGTGGGTAGGATTCGGGAAAGGGAGGGGAGTGGGAAGAAGGCCGGGGATGGAGTCGTCAACGCAGGGGAGGGGATAGGGGTGCCGGCAGAGGGTCATCGGAGGTCCAGGAGTGGGGGAAAGGGATGTTGGCAGGGAGTAGAATGGGTTGCTGGCGAGGGTGGTTTTTTTTTAATTTAATATATATATATATATATATATATATATATATATATATATATATATATATATATATATATATATATATATATATATATTAATAACATAACAAAAAAATATTAATGACATTAAATAAAAAAAAATTAAAGTGTCAAATTAATAGAATAACGACACATGTCCCATAAACCTACTAATCAAGTAACTAACCGGTTATAACCTTTTTATAGCGGATACTCCCCAAAGTTTGTATTATTCAGAAATAATTAAAATTTTGACTTGTTTTTGGCGGACCGCTCAAAGTTTCTTTTATTTTTGACAATTTTTTTCTATTACATATATGTGAGATTTCTATAAATGTATTATAAAGAGTGTTACTCATAAAACATTCGAAAAAACCATTTATCATAAGATGAACCATTCAGGTTTTGGAGTAATTTAAAATTTCATGCAATTTTATCACTCCGTTTGCTATTTAATTGTGATTTAGTATTAAATAATGAGTCCATTTGATTCTTGAAATATTCGAAATAGGGTATCAAGACCAGTCTTGGTAAGGAAACACCTAATAAGTAAACATTGATTATTATAATCGAGAATTATCCCTAATCAAGGTCATTTAAGCGATGGACGATTAATAAACATTTGAGATTAGTGTGTAGTTAGATTTATAACACCGTTTCTTGTGCTACAAGGACATGATCGTCATGAATCATTTGCACAGGTATTGATTTAGAACCATATAGGATCGACCTATGAGAATACTTTAAGAGATTAAAAATCGTCAAAGGTATTAGCCCTTCTTTATGCATACATCGTATTCATCTTGAAGATGATCTTTCCACCTCCATTGAACCTGAAAAGAGGTTGAACCCCAACCTCCAAGAGGTTGTGAAGAAAGAAATTTTGAAACTACGTGAGGTGGGCATCATCTATGCTATCTTCGATAGCAAGTGGGTTAGCCCAATTCATGTAGTCCCAAAAAAAGGTGGGATGACCATAATCAAGGGTGAAGGAGGAGAGGAAATCTCCATCCGGACGGTGATCGGGTGGAGAATGTGTATTGATTATAGGAGATTGAACAAAAATACCAAGAAAGATCATTTCCCTCTCCCATTCATGGACCAAATGCTTGAGAGGCTCTCTTACCACGCTTTATTTTGTTTCTTGGATGGGTATTCCGGGTTCTTCCAAATCCCTATCCATCCAAGCGATCAAAAGAAAATTACTTTCACATGTCCATATGGGACATTTGCATACCGAAGAATGCCATTCGGTTTATGCAATGCTCCTTCTACCTTTCAAAGATGCATGACCTCCATTTTCTCCGAGATGCTTGAAAAAGAAATTGAAGTTTTCATGGATGATTTTAGTGTTGGTGGCTTGTCTTTTGATGCTTGTCTTTTTAACCTTGAAAAAGTTTTTAAAAGGTGTCAAGAGACGAGTTTTGTTTTGAATTGGGAAAAATGTCATTTCATGGTCGATGAGGGCATTGTCCTTGGCCATAAAGTTTCAAAAAATGGCATTGAGGTTGATCCGGCCAAAGTTTCGATGATTGAGAAATTGCCCCCTCCTACTTCTATCACAGGAGTACACGCTTTTCTTGGGCATGACGGTTTCTACCGGAGATTTATCAAAGATTTTTCGTCAATCGCCAAACCTTTGACCGAATTACTCAAAAAGGATGTTGCTTGCCTTGAGGCATTTCGTAATCTCAAGGAAGCTCTCATTTCCTCTCCCGTTGTGCAAGATCCGGATTGGAGCTCGCCTTTTGAGCTAATGTGCGATGCGAGTGATTTTGCAGTGGGTGACGTGCTTGAGCTAATGTGTCATCTTGATGAAGCTCAAAAGAACTATACAACAACGGAGAAGGAAATGCTAGCTGTTGTTTTTGCCTTTGATAAGTTTAGGTCCTATCTTATTTTCTCTAAGGTGATTGTGTACACGGATCGTATTGCGGTGCGATATCTCATGACTAAGAAGGAAGCAAAGCCTCGCCTAATCCGTTGGGTTCTCTCTCTTCAAGATTTTCACATGGAAATGAGGGGCAAAAAGGGAGCGGAGAACTAAGTTGCGGATCATTTGTCTAGGATACCTTTTGAGAACAAAAGTGATGTACCAATCAATGATGAGATAGGATTTGAAACTCTCATGGCTATGGCTTCAACATGTAGCCCTTGGTATGCGGACATCGCCAAATCTTGCTTGTGGAGTTATTCCCCGGGAGTTTTCTTCACAACAAAATAAGAGGTTTTTTAAGGAAGTGAGGAGGTACTTTTGGAATGACCCATACTTGTTCAAAGAATGTGGAGATGGCCTTTTTTGAAAATGTGTTCCGGATCATGAAATTGAAGGATTTCTTGAGCATTGCCACTCACTACCATGTGGAGGACATGGGGGTGTTGATAAAACGGTGGTGAAAATTTCTCAATCTCTATAGTGGTTCCCCACGATGCATAAGGATGCTCACAAGTTCGTTTCACAATGTGATAGGTGTTAAAGAAGTGGTGGCATAACCAAAAGAGATGAAATGCCTCAACAAAATGTCTTGGAAGTTGAGCCCTTTGATGTTTGGGCGGTGGACTTTATGGGGCCTTTCGTTTCTTCTTGTGGAAATCTATATATATATATATAATGGTAGCGGTTTATTATGTGACAAAATGGATTGAAGCCATACCCTCGACTATCAATGATCACAAGGTTGTGCTTAAGCTTCTATAGAAGATCATTTTTCCTAGGTTTGGGGTTCCGAGGGTGCTAATCAGTGATGTAGGCTCCCATTTCGCCTAAAAGCAATTTGAAGCTCTTCTCAAGAGGTATGGCGTTCATCACAAGGTTGGATTACCTTACCACCCTCAAACTCAAGGACAAGTGGAGGTCTCGAATCGTGAAATCAAGAATCTACTTGAAAGGATGGTGAAAAAATCAAGGAAGGATTGATCTCTCAAGCTCGATGATAAACTATTTGCTCTTAAGACGACGTACAAGGCTCCGATCGGCACGACCCCCTATAGGTTGGTCTACATAAAGGCTTGTCACTTGCCGGTTAAATTAGAATATAAGGCTTGGTGGGCCATCAAGGAACTCAATATGGATTTATCGTTAGCCGGTGAGAAGAGATTGCTTAAGCTTAATGAACTTGAAGAGCTTAGAGATGATGCTTATGAGAGCTCAAGACTGTATAAGGAGAAGACTAAAAAGTGGCATGACCAATATATACGAAACAAGAGCTTTAAGGTTGGAGACAAGGTTTTGCTTTTCAACTCAAGGCTTCGTTTGTTTTTGAGTAAACTCAAGTCCAAGTGGTCGGGTCCTTTTGTGATATCGAAGACTACTCCTTATGGTTCTTTTAAGTTAGATGCGGATGGTAACAAGTTCATGGTCAATGGTCATCGTTTAAAGCATTACTTTTGCAAGGAAGAAGTTGGTCTCATTGAATGTATTATGCTTGATCCTTTAAATCCAAAACCTCCCCCTTGATAAATTTTCCTCATGGTCAAACTAGTGACCTCATAAAGAAGCGCTTCTCGGGAGGCAACCCGAGTTTCTAACTCTTTTTTTTTCTACTTTTCTTTTTTTTATATACCGATTTCACTCTTCTTTTTTCCTTTTGAATTTTATTTTTTTACCCTTTGGTTAATAGGTGTTTGGATGATGAGTGTTAAAGACTTTTCTATGTTGAAGTTGAGAAAAGAAAGAAATTCAAGGATTCTTTGCGCGACCCAGTGTGTGGGCGCGCAAGGGTAATGTGCGCGGGCGCGCAATCTTGTCAGATTCCGCACACATTTGGTCTAAATTTAAGTTTTGAGGCAAAAGGTTTGCGCGACCTAGTTCGCAACCAGTGTGCGGGAGCGCGGGGGTAATGTGGGCGGGTGCGCAGCCCTGTCTGAACCCGCACATATGTGGTCGAAATTTAAAAATAGAGGCAGAGAGTTAGTGCGACCCAGTGCGCGACCCGTGTGCCGGCGCACATGTTTCTGTGCGGGCGCGCAGATCGCGTATGCGGGCGCGCAGAGCTGGGTAAATCGGGGCTTAAGTTGATCTTCCCCATTTCACCCTCACATTTTCGTGAACTCTTCTTTCGTGCTCTCTTCTCTCTCCTCACAAACTCAAACCCTAACCCTTCAATTTCACTCATAACTCACAAATTCCTTTGATTTTCCTTCAAATCCATCAAACTTTTTCACTTTACTCACAAATTTACCCACTTTCTCTCTCCAAAATACCAAAATTTCACTATAAGAAAAATGTCTTTTCGTAGCGATTGTAAATTCGCTACAATATGCAAGTATGTTTGTGAAATAATTAAGGAAGTCGTGACATTTTACAATCGCCATGGTTTTCCCATATAAAATCGATACAGAAAACATAATAATACATATCCACACTATTTTTACACATTTATATAATTTTGAGAAATCGTATAATTTACAATCGCCACTAAATCCTAAAAATCGATACGAAAAGCCTTTTTAACACTAGATATATAAATGATGTTTAACAAAGAATACATAAAATATGTCATAGCTTATGGGTGAAACATTTAATATAAGAGTTTGAGGTTACATGTTCGAATCTTGTAAAGATCATACGCATGTTTTTTTTTTTTTTGAAGAAAATGAGTTAAACATTTATTGTGATTGTAATTGCTACACTAATCACCACGATTGGATGTAGTTTTTCGTATCGATTATTGAGGCCAACCCTAGCGATGAAAACCATTACTAAATGCTAAGGCAACGGGGGGTATTGTATCGAATGACCATTCGTTGGGAAAGCTTTTTGTTGCAATTACAATCGATACTAAAGGAGAAAATAATCGCTACGAAAAGGTTATTTTCTTGTAGTGTTTCCTCAATTTTCATGGTTGTGCAAGCTTTGTTAAAGGTGGTAGTCTTGGGGTTTCTTGGTGGTGCTTGAGCTTCTCCTTAGTGGTATAACTCTAAATTTTGCTACTTTATTGCTTATTTTCACTTGTTTATGCAAAAAATTTTAGTTACTTAGCATGGTTTAGCTTAAGTGAGTTTTATGTGATTTTGGATTTCTTTGCTAAGGATTTGTTGGTTTTTAGTGTGATATTTTGTGATTGTGAAACATTTTTGTTGGCATTATTGATTTTGAAGCTATTTTCATGGAATTTATTTGAGTAATTTTGTGTTATTGTTAGTATTGATTATAATGCAACTATTTACATGAAAATTGCTTGTTATCATAATGTGTTGTGATTGTGTGGATTGTTGTTGATCCTAATTGTTGTTGGAGCTATATTTGTGTGGTTAGTTTTTGTTACTAATCTTTTGCAAATTTTTAAAGCTCGGTTTGTTGTTGTGGTTCAAATTTGGTTAAGTTCGAAGTGAGTTCCCACTTGGTTTGGTTGTCGGTGTGTTCTTTGAGATATTTGCATTGCTTGAGGCCGCAATGAACAAAAGAAAGAGTAGAAAGGAGCCCCGGTTGAGAGTTGAGGAGCCTAGTGCTCAAGCTTAAACCCAAGCACCCAATGTTCCCCCTTGAATGAAATTCTTAAACATGCTTCATTCTACCTACTACAATGATCTTCAAAGCCGAAAGCTTAATCCCACAAGGCACTATGATCAACGCTCCATGAGAGCTTTGGGGATAGATGATGACATAAGATCACTCCTTCACAACCTAGAGATGATTGAGTTCATTAAACACCAAAATTGAACATACAAAGAACCCACTTTTGAATTCCTAGCCTCCTTTGTAAAAGAACCTAATGGGAACAACGAATTCCAAATATCCTTCCAATTATTCAACAACCAACATACCATGACTCTTACTGATCTCAATGCCTTGTTGGACTTTGACCCCAATGCGGATCTCCTTGCCCCATCCTTGAGCCTTTTCCCCGAGTATGATGCATTTCGTTGGTGGCGAACGATTATCGATTTTGACGAGTTCAATACAAGGTATTTGGTGCAAACCAAATCATCCACCCTGTTCTCCATATCCTTCACCGCATCTTGGGGTATGCGGTGTTTAGTAAGCAAGTTTTGAGCAAGCTCTCACATGAAGAGCTCTTTAATCTATGGGTTGCTACCAGAGAGGAGTTGAGAGGGCGGCTCAACATGGGGTATTGGTTCGTCCTGTGCTGCGAGGCAATCAAGTCAGGCAACAAGACGGGTGAAATCACCCTTGGTGGGATGATCACTAGGATTGCTAAGAATCTTAATCATGAACGCTTCTTTCCCGCATGTACTCAAGTTGGGTTCGATAAGGATCTATTCGTTGATATCCAACAATTGCGAAGGTCGGGGTTCATCCAAGGAACTGCCGATGCCAACAATTTTCATGCTTGGTATGTTGAGCGCGAGCACCATTGCATCTTGCCTTACACCAGCCGCACATCTTTGGAGCGGAATGCTAGGAATGTATGGGAAATTCCGCAAGACAATGGTGTGTTACCCACCGCTTTGGGTGGCGCAAGGAATTTGGTAGTCAACCAACAAAAAAAAAAAAAAAAAAAAAAAACAGAAACAACAACATCAACAACAGCAACAACAACAACAACAACAACAACAATAACAACAACAACATCAAGGCATGAGTAGCCTTGAGCAGCAAATGATGAGCATGCAACTTGGCATGCAAAGCTTGATAGAGAACTAGCAAGGTATGTTCATGCAAACCCAAGCTCTCTTTGGTGCGACCGTAGATAGAGATGAGATCACCCCCCTGGTTAATTACCCTTATTGGCCGCCTCAGCAAGGCCCGGTCCCTTAATGGAAGGGATCGCAACCTACTTGGCCCTATTGTCAAGGGCCCTCCTCCCAAGGCGTTCCCTAGGTAGACTACCCGACGGAAACCGTGTACGATTATCGTGCCCCGAGAGGGAGTGATTTAAGGGGTGACCCCAACTATCCTTATGTCGACCCTTCCAACCCTTCCCCTCTTCAACTTCTCGCCCATTTTGACCCCTTTCCTTAATGGCAACGAACCTCTATCAAGGTCACTATGGTTGGCCCCCGGGTTTCACTGGTGGTTGAGACCCACATGGCATTCCTCCGGACGGGTTCTCTTATGACCCCGAGGATGATGGGGATGATGACGAAGCTGGACCTAGTGGCCACTAGCCTCCCTCATTTTTATGTCTCCCCTTTGCCCCCTCCCATTGTTTTAATTTGGCGCACCGCGTACGGTGCATTGTTTTAGTGTGGGGGGTATAAGAAGCAAAGGGATTTTTTTTTGGTGGAGCGGGGAAAGGTTTAGCATCATGCTAGTGTGGGGGGGGGGACTCCATTGTAGGTGGTAGAGCTTGTATGGTTCGGTTGGTTCTAACATGTTTTTATGTTGATTGATTTTCATGATTGTGATGATGATGTTTCAGGGTGATTTTAATGAGATTTTGCTAATGAATTTTCAATGACAATTTGAGTGTTTGTGTAGGTGATGGCGCTCCAAAGAAGGAAAATCCAAACTCCCAATAATCTAAATTTCCCTTGATCCAATCTTTGTAAATAGTTTTTTATTTATATTTCTTCCTTTTGTTTAAAGTTTTAGTCTCCTTCTTTAATATTTAACTTTTTTTTATCTTAGTAATTTCTTTTGTTTTGGCTTGCTTTTCAAGCTTGGAAACGGAGATGAATGAAGGTAAGGGAAAACTCAAGCTCCCTCGGTGAGATTGTATAATTTATCTTGTCTTCATTTCAAGCGGCGTTTGGTGAGACCTTTCCTCTTTTATTTTCTTTTTCTTTGGGTGTTTAGTTTAGGTTTAGCTTAGGAAGAAGTTTAATGGTTCGAGGATGTTTACTTTTGGTTCTACGGATCCTAGGATCGTTGATGTTGTTATCAAACGATCACTTGTATGACGATTGGGACTTAATTAGATTATATGCCTCATTTGTGAACCTTTTTTATTTCTTCCTCTTTCTCTTGTTTTGTTTTCCCCTTTTTGTGTTACAAGCATAACTATGACAAGTTGGAATGATTTTTGATTTGGAATTTTCTTATTCTTTTGAATTGGTTTTCCTCTCTTGATGATGTGTCTTTGAATGCTTATCTTCCTAGTTGATGAGGGTTTTCACGGTTGGAGAATGCTTGGGGTTGAGTTAGACACATTTTAAGCTAAGTTAGCACGGCTAAGAACTTTTTAGGACGTTTGAACCCCTAGCTCACGGGAAAGTTATAAGATGGTGTTTCTCTCTATAGTGGATAGGATTACCTTTAGTTGGTATTTGCTTACTTCCCACCCCTTGTGAGGCCTAATATTGTTCAAGCCTTCATCATTCTTGTTGAGTGGCATTTAAGATCCTTGACTATGCATATCTTAATCCTTGTGTTGGCCTCTAGTTCCCGAGATCGTAACCAAGAAACTCTATAGGAGGAAAAAGGGCATTTCTCATTTTTGGTTACAAATTTGGTTTTCATTTTTGCATCAACTTACTTTCTAACCAATTTGAGCCTTATTTCCCTTTATTGACTTAACCATATTACAAAACTATCGGCCTATGTCTTACCGACCCTTGTAGTTAGTGAAGCATTGGCTTGTGAGGTTTGAGTTTTTAGATTGTTAGATATGAGCAAGAAAATGTGTAAATTGATTCAAGTATAATTTTGACAGTTGAACATGAAAAGAATATGCAAAGGCTTGAGAAGAAATATGCAATTCCAGAAGACCAAGTTTTAAAAAAAAATAAAATAAAAATACAAAAATAAAAAAATGATGATGAAAAATGAATGGATGATGAAAAGGGATGAAGTGATGTTGTGAGGTTTGTATGGAAGGTTGTAGTTTGAGTTTAGGTTCAATTCTTAGGTTGTTCATGTGAGATGACCATTCTTTAACTTTACTTAGGATTTGCCACCAAAATTTTCAAATTGATTCCCAACCTTAACCCTTAGCCATGACATTACAACCCTAGTTAAGACCCTTAGACTTTAGAGGAGCGAGGTCAAAGACCGGTGGAGGGAGATAGATTTCAACCCAATGGAGAGAGTATGAATAGTTGAGATGTCGGGATGACCTTATGATTCCACATAAATTTTCTTTTTCCGGTTCCCTTGAGGAATCATGAGGAGCTAACTAAGGGATGAATTGAAGCTAGTGGAGAGAACGCGGACCGTCTTGGTTGGGGCTAGGGCGGAGAATGAAATCATTAGTTCTCTATACTTAGCTTAGTTTTGTCTCTTTCAACCTTGAGCATCTTAGAACGTATTTATGCCACTCTTTTTAATCCTTTTTTCTCTAAGGATTCTCCCCTCATTTGCACTTGTTTGGTCCTTTTCTAAGCATTTTACCTTAGTTTTGTTTTCCCCTTTCCTTCTCCTTTATCTTTTCTTTTCTTAGGTTATTTAACCTTCTCTTTAATTTGATTTCCATGCTTCTGCTTTGAAGGTATCATATGCCGAAAGAAGGAGGACTTCAAGGAGCCAAGTAAGCTATTCTGTGCGGGCTACTGCGCGGGCGCGCAGCCTTGTCAGAACCTGCGCAGCCAAGCTGATTAAAAAGAGCCAAACCAGAGAGTTTGCACGACCTACTGTGTGGTCTCCATGCGGGCGCGCATCTTTACTGCGCGGGCGCGCCTCGTTTCCCTGTACCCTCAAAGTTGCGGCCGCACAATATTGTGAGAGGGCGCACATTACTACTGCGCGGGCGCGCATACTTCGCGTGCGAGCGTGCACTGTTGGGTTTCTTATTTCTTTGCGCCTTATTGCTCAAGTTTCTTTCTTTTGGGGGAGCCACATATATATAGTCCGGACACTTTGTAATGAGTTTTTAACTTAGTTCTAATTCCAGAGAATATTAGCTTAATCTAGAGAGAGAAAGTGGATTATTACTCAAGTTTCCTTATTATATTCAACTTTGGTCAAGTTTAATCTTCAATCAAGCAACATTTCAAGTTTTCATCTTTCATTAATCCTCTCTTTAGTAATCTCTAATCCTTTCTTCTAGATTTATTTACTTGCTTTATTGTTGCTTTTTTTTTTGTTATTCCTATTAGTTCATCTAGTTATTATTGATTTCATTGTTCTTAATTCTGTTTTGTTTTGAGTTTCTTGAGTTTTTTTCTAGTTTTGATATTATGTTAAATCTCCCTTCTCTAGGCTAATTTCTTAGATAGGGAAAGGGGGTGGAAAATATTTGTTGATATTGGATGAATGATGATGGTTGGATTGAACTCATGCCATAAATTAATGAAAGATATGATTTTTGATAGCTTGAGATTATTGTAGCACTCTGTTTGATGTTTTCTAGTTTAAATGCATGAAAGTGATTTGAACTAGATTAAGATCATCTCTATTCTAATGATTGCAGGAGACTGAGTTATTAAAGTGGAGTTTTTATGGATTGTGCTTCTTTATTCACTTGATTTGATTGTAACTAATAGGATGCATGAGAATGATCCTTATTAGTATAGACCTTTTTCATTGATTTTCCTAGACTATTGCATGAGAATGAATTGTTTAGGTAGAATATTGTGTTCTTTGGCATGTGTTTCATGATTATCATTATTATTCCCCTCTTTCTAATCATATTTGACACCCCCGTATCCCTAGCGTCTTTTTCCCTTGATTTTAATCATCATTTTCTTGCTTATTTGTAGTTTTAGTGCTCTTTACTCAACAAAACCAAAAAAAAAAAACAATCCCCTTTTTTTACTCTTGCATTAGTGAATATTGATGTTGAATTAGTGTGCTTCCCTAGTGATTCGACCCTTTACTTGCCACTAACTAGTTTGGTGAAAGTTTAGGTATTATAAATGATTAATTTGATTAGGGTAGTAGTTTAACGACCTATTTAACCCTTGATCACTTCACCACACTCAGGCGACATAATGTCATGTTAAATACCAAAAAATGTGTTTTTGGTGTTGAGTCTGGGAAGTTTCTCGGATTCCTGATTAATCAAGGGGGGATAGAGGCTAACCCCGAGAAAATACAGGCAGTGATTGACATAATTCACCCCGCACTGTCAAGGAACCTTAGAGGCTTACCGATTTCCTGGCTGCGCTTGGGAGATTCCTCAGCCGGTCAGGTGACAAGTGACTTTATTTCTTCCAAGCAATCAGGAAGAAGCTATATTTGAATAAGGAGATGATGCTGAGGCGGCCTTTCAAAAGTTAAAAGAACATCTACACTCCTTGCCAAGGCTTGTTAGCCCTTTGCCAAAGGAGACGCTATATATGTACCTAGCTGTCTCAGCTCATGCCCTCATTGTCCATCTCCTTGAAGAGAGAGACGGTATTTAGCTCCCAATCTATTTATTTAGCTATGTCCTTAGAAATGCCGAGCTCCGGTACCCTATGGTTGAAAAATTTAGCCTTGCACTTTACATGGCTGTTAAAAAGTTGAAACCATACTTCTTGGCACATCCGGTGGTGATCTATACAGATCAACCCCTCAAGAGGTCAATGACAACGCTGGAGTCATCCGGTAGAATGCTCAAATGGGCTATTGAAATGCAATGTCTTGAAATCACCTACGAACCAAGAAAGGCAGTGAAGGGTCATGCGTTTGCCGACTTCATTGTCGAATTGACAAGATTATTTGCTCCGGATAACCTTGATCAGGTTTGGAAGGTGCATGTAGACGGAAGCTCTACTATGAATGGCTCTGGTGCAAGCATAATTTGTCAGTCTCCGGAAGGAGATAAATATGAATATACACTATGGTTCAAGTTCTAAGCCTCATACAATGAGGCGGACTATGAAGCCCTACTAGCCGACATCCTCATGTGTAAAGCGGATGGGGAAACAAAAATTGACGTCTATTCTGATTCTCAGCTAGTCTATTCTAATTCTCAGCTATAATCAAATATTTGCAGGCGGTCAAAGCTGAAGTTGGGACACTTAAACAATTTCATCTAAGTCAAGTGCCCAGGTCTGAAACAACTAGGCAGATTCTCTATCAAAATTTGCATCCTTCGCCTCATGTGATACGCCACGGTCAGTCTTCAGGGAATTGATGGAAAAACAAAGCATATTTAATAACGAGCCCATTGGAGTACTAGACTGAAGTTCTACTTGGATGGATGGAATCCAGGCGTATCTAACAGACGGCACGCTCCCTGATTCACCCCAGGAGGCGACCGTACTGAAGAAGCGTGCTGCAAACTTCGAGATAAAGGAAGGAGAGCTCTTCAAAGCAGGGTTTTTGAAGCCTCTATTGAAGTGCGTTACCTAGAAAGGGGAGAGAAGTTCTCGAAAAATTACCTTTGGGATAATATGCCTCTCATGCAGGCAGTAGGTCTTTAGCTGTCAAAGCTAGGCGGCATTATTTCTTGCCCACTTTTGAGTCAGATTCCATTGAGTTTGTTAAAAAATGTGATAAGTGTCAAAGATTTGGCAAGCTAATCCAATGCCTGACTACTGACCTGACGGCAATCCACATCCTAGTCCCGTTTGATAAATAGGGCATGGACATTCTAGGTCCTCACACGCCTGCAACAGGTGGAAAGCACTATATTCAGGTGGCTGTGGATTATTTCACCAAGTGGGTGGAAGCAGAGGCAGTCAAGGGCATCAAGACAAAGGATGTCATCTCCTTTATCTAGAAGAACATTATCACCAGGTTTGGGGTTCCTATGTCTATAGTGTTTGATAATGGACCTCAATTTAAGACGCCTCAGGTTAAAACTTGGTTGGGATATCAAGGGATCTTACATTGTTTTACATCATTCGCCCGACCCAAAGTTAACGACCAAGTTGAAGACTTAAACAAACTCATCTCATACATTATGAAAAAGAAAATTAAAAGAGCTTGTGGTTTATGGGATGAAGAATTAATTCATATCCTATGGTCCATCCGGACAACTGAAAAGGTGCAACCGACGAAACCCCAATTCTCATGGTTTACGGTGTTGATGCCGTCTTGCCCATCGAGCATTATGAGACGACTCTACGAGTCATGCTATACGATGAAAAAGAAAATTGGGAGGCCATACGGCTAGCATTGGACTCACTCCCAGAGCACAGGGAAAATGCCATGTTGCGTCAGGAGATTTACCGTCTAAGAATGACTCATGCCTATAACAAGAAAGTGCACAAACATCCCTTAAAAGTTGGGGACTTTGTGTTACGTAAGATGGAGGCAACTGGTAGGGCTAATGAGCAAGGAAAGCTAACTCCTAATTGGAAAGGCCCCTACCGGATCTATGAAGAAGTGAGAAACGACACTTACAGGCAGGAAACTCCAGACGGTAGGCAGCTTCCTAGGACTTGGAATGTAGACAACTTGAAAAATTACTACTTCTAAGACTTGTAAATTTTATTTTAATAAAAAGCCTGTCAATAAAAAAGTTGCGTTTTGTTTTGAAATTGCTTTAATTACTTACTTTGGATATATATACATGCGTAATGTTCGACCATCATTTGTGCAATATACAGACGGTCCATAGAATCAATTAAACTAAGTAAAAAGCATAGTGGCTAAAATTATATTTTATTTAAGAGGCCAAAGGCTGCATGAATTTTTTTTTTATAAATTCATCTTCTCCCATATGAGTATGGCGTCCGGCAACGCCCTTTCGGGTGTTATCGTCACAGAGGGCATTCTATCGTTTGCTCTACAAGAATATGCAGACGAAAAATATTGAACGACCTAATTGGTCAACTCATAGTTGTCTGAACAAAATAGTCTAATAGAACGATTAAGTGTAAAGACCGGATGTTAAAAGATATCAGCCGGTCGATAACTGACGTTCTCTGTTAGACTATTCGACGAAATTGTACTAGTCACCCCGATAGGGCAGACGAATTAGGTGCAAAGGATTGTAGGCACCCTAGTCGACTTTAAGTTGTCTAGGGACCATTAGAAAGGCGGACAATTGTCTCTATCCCATAAACTGGCAGGCGACAAGTTCCTGCCTGGTTCATTAAAAGATGGTTTAAACTGGATTGCGAGTACCCCAGAAGGGGGAACAAGGCTATGATCCAGCATACTCCCCGGTTGGGTAAAACGGTACTTTTTTATTATGTGGACAACTATGTACTTGGTTTTGGGAAATCACTAATGTAATTGATTGACTTAGGAACATTTCATACTCTTTAAAGTATCAAACATTCCCAAGTCAATTAATTAAAGAATTACTGAAACCAACCACACAGCCCCTAGGGGAAAGAGTAGTCGGTATACTAATTGTCGCATACTGTAAAAAGTTAGGCAAACATTGCCGAATTTAAGTGCAAAAATTAAAACAAAATTAACAAATTCATCAAGCTAACTAAATCTGCAAATTTCATTCAAGGCCGGTCAAACCCGGATAATAACGTTAACTGGATAAACATCTGGGACAAAGGAAAATGAAAATTGTCACCTAACTCCTTAGTCGATAAAAACACATAAATACTCGGCTCACAAGCCGAAAAAAATTCATTGGCATACTGCCGCAGAAGAAGGGAGGCTGAATTAAGGTTCTTGAGCCTGCTCTGACTAGCCCTGGCCTGATGGGAGGCTTGCTTCATTTTGCGCATTAGGGACCCGGCCACCTTGGACTTGATCAATTTGAGCTTCATTAGCCTGGACCTGATTTTCCTGGTTAGCAGCCGGCTATTCCTCATTATTAGAGACCTAAAAGCCTTGTTAAAGGGCCTATGCCTTAAAAGGAGGTGGGGCCGGCTCATTGAGCGCCTAAGAATTATACATCAAACTCAATGTTTGGGTGGAGTAGACCCATGCGCATCTGGGCTTCAGTGTCCCGCTCATTTTAAGCCACCAGCCGTTTTTTATCCTTGGTAATCACGTCTTGGTGCTGATTTCTTTACTGGACGAGCTCGACACTCAAGCGGCTGACCTATAACCTTAGTTGGGCATTCTCCTTGTCAGCTCCCTCCAAGGCCTTGAGGTCTGATTGGTAATTCTTCAAATCCAGCTCTAACTTGGCCACCCGGTCATTAGCGGGGTCATTAGCAGCCGTCAAGTTCTTTATCAGCTCCTCCTGTTTCAACTATACTACTTTAATGTCAACATCACACTTTATTTTACTATATTAAGCAGAGTTAAGAGCTTGAACGACGCTATGTTTAGCATTTTTTACCTCTTCTACCTTCCGCCTGAAGGGGACCCGTAGCCCGACTACTCTCAGCATCACCTGAAAAGGTGGGGTCAGACGGTTATCTAAGTGATTGAATAACTTTAAAAAGTGAAGTTCTAGGTAATAAGTTACCTCAGCCAGCAGGCCTTGGATCCGGTTAAAATCCACCGCCTACACATTAGGCACAAAGTGTTTCTCTATCCATATGAGGGTCCGCACCATCCTCTTGGCAAACTCCTCACCAAACAAAGTACTTGCTGAGAAAGCTGTGTAGGCGGCACCCAACTCATGCCGGCTGCTCATCGAACCTTCAAACGGGTTGACCCAAGTCTTGACTCATATATACTCAGCCGGATAGGGGGGTTTGATTTGTGTCTTACCTTGGACTCGAAATTGGGAAGACTCCACTTTAGCCGATGTAGAGCCGCCTGCAGTAGTGGGTGGCTCGCCACTCTTTGATTCTTCAGAGACATCCGGCTTTTTCCCTTGCTATGAGCTTTCACTCAAAGCCTTAATTATAGCCCGACTTTTGGCCCCGGTTGTGGGTCTGTCAGGTTTGGATGAAGAAGACGTGCGGGGAGGATCTTTCCTTGCTGTTTTAGAAGGGGTCTTCGCCATCTCATCCCCCGGCCGTTTGAATAGCTTTGTAATGGAGCGGGGAATTTATTTGCTTCCACTCTACAAATGAAAAATGAGTTACAAACGAAAATTTTGTACTTCCTCCGTTCTTTTTTTATTGCACCATGAGGGATTTCACACTTCCCAATGCATTACTTTAGCTATTAATATATTCAATTTTACTTTTGTAAAAATTATAAAAATTTGATATTTGAAAAGTAAATTTTGAGACGAATCTAACTAGATCCCACATGACTATGTTTATCCTAATGGATAAATCACAAATGATGGTCAAAGAAATTAAGTGAATAGTGTAAAAGTCCTTATGGTGCAATAAAAGAAAAACAGAGGAAGTATATTAAAGGAAAGGGGTACAACCGGTAAGTAACTAAGTTAGTATAAAAGCTAGAAAGTCTAGTAGGCGGGCTTACCCCTCCTTTCTTGGCCTCCTTAGCTTCCAAGGCGACCTTTCTCTCAAGCAGCTGCTCTTTCCTCTGTTGAGCAGCCGACTTGGCAGGCGTCATTTATGGAGGAACCATGTTCTTTGCTTCTTCTGCAAAAAGAAAGGAAACAATTGGTTAAAAAGACCAATTGAGGCAATTAAGGCAATAATACAAACGACAAATTGCCGGATATGTAGTAAGTCTACCCTATGGGAACATGGTGCTAAGCCCACAAGCGGAGAGGAATGCCTCGATATCAAAAAAATCCAGATGGGGTATCCAGTTTTTTAGAACAATTATTTGAGTCCCATCCTTCAAGGGTTCAGTCCTGGTTTTAAAAAAGCCAGGCTCCATTATTTGCTCGTAGGCCCTGGATGACTTCTAAGTAAGGGCGCATTTTTTCCCGAGCAGTGCCAAATCTTGATTGCACCGGCGTAGAAACTTTTTGTGTCCAAGTGTTGGAGAGGAGATCAAGTAAAACCTCTCCTACAAGCCGGACCACTTGGACGGCTTGTCCAAAGACATCAGGTACTGCGGGTGTATGGTTAGAGTGTACCACGCCCCATACCCCCCTGGGGCCTGGCTCATGTAATGCATGTGACCAAACGACGCAAAACACGGTTCTATGTTTTGAAACTCATAGGCGGCGATGTAGCTCAGAATGTTTATCCACGAGTTGGGGGTAAGCTACCAGACTCCCAGGTCATACCCTTTCAAAATTTTCTTATTCCCTTTGTGAAGGGGAAAAGTAGAGCTTGGCTTTTATCACGGCTTCAAAGCAGCAGAAATAGTTTTCGGCATTTTTAAGCTCATCCTCCTAGGCAATCGTTGCCTAAGGCGGCGGAACTTCTATCCTCCAGCCTTCCCCAACAGGATGAGCCTCCAGAAAGGCTCGAAAGCTACCCTCATAACCGCCAAGTCCAAAGAAGCATCTTAGTTCCAAGGGATAGGGATGATCTGGTCCTTTAGGCGGCTGCTGGTAGTCAGCCGCCATGTTCTCTTGGCCAAAGCCCGATGCCTCTACCCTAGATCTTTCGGCGACTTCCTAATCACCTGAGCCTTCTACATCAAGAGGCATCATCCTCGCCGTCTGCCTCTTCTAAGATTGTGTCACAGTGGATTTTAGGGGTGCTATGCGAGGGAGAACTCGCCGGCTCCTGCTCCTCCTCTGAACCCTCATATTCCTCCTTAAAAATAACTTCATAAGCAGGCACTCTCCTAGCGCGTCGCTTCCTAGGATCGACAGTCGTTTGTTTAACTCTAGCCATTGTGTCCTTCATAGACACTGAGATGGAGGAGTCCGGGGATGAGCAAATCAGGTTCGAATGTCCAGAAAAGGCACCCCTGGTTCTAGATTTAGTCGTATTTGGAGACCGGGTGAATGACCTAGGCGGTGTTGTGTGGGTTGATAGAGAGTCCATTTTAGTTTTGAAGCTTAACTACAAGCGGAAAAGTTTAAAAATCTTGGAGGGAGTAGAGGGGGTTACCTTTAAACTTAGCTCTAAAAATCTAAAAACTACTACACGTAGTGATCGGATGTGCTCCTCTAATTGCAGGCGGAAATCCTAAATTCACAGCAGACGGATGCAGAGCCCCTCTCTTTAGAAATTCTCTCTCTTTCTCTCTCTAAAAAGTCAAATGCTTGTTGAAAATGAGGAAAGACAAAGGGTAAAAATTTCAATTTATAGAGTAATAAAATGGGGGCATCCCCGTAAGACCTTGGAAGGTGAAGAATTTTTATTGTTCACGTGCTACTTGTGAGGTGATGCAGGGGAAGTGGGATGTTTGTGGTTTGGTGTGGCTGATGGAGCAACGACAACCTCCATAAATCACAGCAACAAAGCTCCAATTATCCCCAAATTGCAAACCCATACGGAGCGGACTCTTTGTATTACGAAGCGGCCGATCCTCTTTTATTTACTTTCTCCAATTTGAGGCAGAATGCGAGAGCGGCCTCTTCGATGGGTGTACGCGGACGCTCCTATGAGTCATTAGAAATCACGTGATTTCCTTGTGGATCCTTAAGCATTTCAAAATCCAACGGCTGCGATTAACTTACTCTAATCAACGGGTGAGATTAGAGATGATGGTGTTTGAATTGGTGATTATGGTCGTTGATGATGCCAATGCGTGAAGGATGATGAAGATTAGGGATCAGAGCAGCCACGAAATGATGAATTCGTGGGGGTCTGATTGTTTTTGGGGGGTTTTGGTTTATTTTCCTTTTTTTATTATTTATTTTTAATTTACTCCCTTCGTTTCAAAATGATGTTCCTGTTTCTTAAATTGATGCAAATTTTTACCCATCTTTGACCCCAAATATCTTTAATCTCACACTAGCAAAAATTATAAAATTTAGATATTAATAATCTACTGACCATGACCAATCAAACTAGATCTCACATGACTATATTTGTTCTTATAGATTAGGAGAAATTTGGATGATTCTCTCGTTTTTAAAAAAGTAAAACATTCCAAACAAGAACATCATTGTAAAATTGAGGAAATATTTCTTTTTCTATTTTCCTTTTCTTTTCTTTATTTTCTTTTATTTTAGTTTTGTTATTTAATTAATATTATTTGTTTTACTTTTCTTTTTATTTTCTTTTAATTTTATTAATTTGATTAGTTTAATAGTTTTATTTTAGCTTTAATTCTAGTTTTATCTTGCTTTTCATGTTCTTCTTTATCATGTTAGTTTAGATTTTATTCTAGGGATTTGGATAAAGATTAGGAAAAATTGAAAATAATAATCCCACCTTTCGCACCTTATAACCTCAAAATAATCCTACCTTTTCGAATTCTAGAAATAATCCCACCTTGTAACCCTACCTTCCCAAAATGAACCTTTTACCGGTTTATGAAATTAAAACCTGTTTTAGAAGGTGACTTGACACTTGTCACCTTCTAATTAGTCCTAATTTTAAATAATTAAAAAAACAAAACAATATAAAATAAAAAATAAAAAAATTCTCCCAGCCTTACGACCACCCCCTTTATCGCCACCATCACCACCATCAAAACCCCCTGCCGCCACCCCTTTATCACCACCATCACATCCCATGCCGCCGCACCTTACCACAATCACAACCTGAAACCCCCACCAAACCTTGAACTCAAAGCCCCACCAACCCTGAACCCAAAGCCCCACCTAACTAGAAGGAAATGGAAGTTAACAGACGTCTAGATCGATAACGAAACAGCCTCGTCCCCACCAACCCACAAAAACAACCTCCACCCCCGATTTAGGTTGATTAGTGGGTTGAGTTGCAAATTATAGCGCTATTTTTGTTCAAATTGGAGGCTATTTAGGCTCATGGGATGTCATATTTAGTGATTATTGGCGTGTGAGGCAGTGGGTGTTATACAGCGGGGAGGCATAGGGTTTGTGGCTGTTTGCGTGTTGGTGGCGAGCTGTTTGGTGGCGCGACGCCGCTGGTTTGTTGTTACGAGGTTAGGGATGGTGGTTGCACTGTTAGGGGTGCAGTGAAGTTGTTTGGGTGGAGGTCAGGTGGTGGTGTGGGTGGAGGTTAGGCCTGTGGTTAAAGAGGGTGGGGATGGGAATAATAGGTTGGAATTATGATTTTGGAAGGGGTCAAGTGGTGGTGTGGAGGTGGTTATGGTGGTTGACATGGATGTAGCTGTGGAAGGGGTGAGGTGAGAGAAGAGAGAGTAGAGAAAAATTAAAAAAATAAATTAAAAATCTAACTTGTTTTACAGGTTGAAGGTAAATAGGTTTATTTTGGAAATATGGGGTTACAAGGTGGGATTATTTCTGGAATTCGAAAAGGTGGGATTATTTTGAGCGGATGGGCGAAAGGTGGGATTATTCCTTTCAATTTTTCCTAAAGATTATGTTGATGAATTGAATGATTTATTGTGATTTGTATGCAATTGATTCTTGATTATTGTGTATGGATGATGCTTATATGAATAAGAATCTTTCTAGCTAATTGATTCTACGTTCTTAATTGTGCTTTCAATCAATTGCACGAGTGAGTTGTTTAGAGTTTAAATTCCTCCATACCTATGCTAGGCTAGTTGTACGGGTGTGAATTAGTTTAGTAGGATAATTAACATGCTTAATTGCGCAAGAGTTAGTTAAGTGTGCTTATTGTTCCTAATTTAGGTCATTTTCATCTAATTGCAATGTCGTTGTTGAATGCATTAATTTAATGGATTCTAATTTCCTTAGTCTTCGTTGTTTGCTCTAAGTAGTGTTCAGATGTCCCTCTCTCTATATCTCGATCATCCTATTAGTCTAATTAGCATAGATTAATACACTCAGTCTTCGTGGTTCGACCCTTTACTAGCCACTAACTAGTTTAGTGTAAGTTTAGGTATTATAAATTTCTAATTTTGTTAGGGTTAGTAGTCCCAACAACCTATTAACTCTACGACCAAATTTTACCAACGTTATCGGGGACTAAGGTGTTCTTTTATTGGTGTTGATTAGATTAGCTAGGTTTTTGTATATTATTTGATTTTTTTTTGTTTTCTTTTCTTTGTTTTTTGTAAAAAAAAAAATGGCATGTTTACCTTTTCCTCTACTAGATGATGAACCCTTCCATGCTGACTTTGATAGATTATATGGCTTTCTTAATTTTCATGGGTGTTGTCTTAGTGATGCTTGTACTATCGCTTATTGGGGAATGAATGAGTATACTAGGGGAATGATTGAGAACATGTATAATGGTAGATTCCGTCATTTGTCAATGCATGATGCTTGGAATTTCTACGTTTGGTTTGCTAGGGATACTTGTGATAGGGATTCTCATGTTTCTAACTTTGATATAAATTGTAAAAATTCTTCTAATTTTTGCATGAAATCACTTGATGTGCCTAATGCTCCTTAAGAAGAACCTATTATGCATGTTGACCCCTCTCCCTTATATGCTCATTATAATGAGGTTTGTGCTAATTTTGATGATATGCAATTTGATTTTGATCATGAACCTCAACCCAATATCATTGATTCCCAAATTCTTTCTCAAATACAATATCTCACCAAACAAGTCCAAGAGCTTCAAGAGGAACAAAAATTGAGAGAAGTGAGACTTGCCCAAGTGATGAGTGTTAGGGTTGATGTAACTTGATGTGAGGCACCTCATTTGGAGTGTGAGAGTATTTTTGAGGATGATGTGGGACAAGGATGTGAAGGTGAGGGAAGATTTTCTTATGATGAGAGGATTTTTTAGGATTTTGATCCTTTTCATTCCCTATTTGAGCTTGAGTGCCATCCATCCCCATATTCACCCCCTTTGAGAGCTTCCCTTGGTGAGTATCTGAGTGAGCCATCTTCAATTTTGAATGAGGGATTTCATGAGGATGATGATGATGAGTTTAAGCTACCAAGAGATATTGAGAGTGCCTTGAGTGATGGTGGAGGAGTCAAGAATAAAAAAAATTTTGATTTTGAGGATTCCAACCCCCTTCCCCATCTTGATGAGTCTACTTTTCATATTTGTGACCATTCTATCTACTTGTCTTTGGACTCCATTGATGTTATTTCTAGTCTATTCATTGAAGGAGTAACGAAACATTATAGCGTTTTGAGAGAGTTCATTGGCAATGCTTCATGGGAAAGGGATGAGTTTAAGAGAAACCTTTATCCTTTCATGCATGGTTTAGAGGCTCTAGTCTTTGAGGATATTGAGGGAGTTGTTGTTTATCAATGTGATAGAGAGGATGGTGAGGTTATTTCTCTTGGAAAGTTTTTGCTTGAGGGATATGTGAGTCATGACTGTTCTTTTGAGGATTCTATGATTGATTTTCATTCCCTCATTGGTGATGTGAGGCTTTATGAGACCATTGTTTCTCCTCCCCTTTCTCATGTCCCTTTTTCAAGGAAATTTAACCATATCTCTTACTATCCTATGTTCCTCCCCTCTTTTGTCAAAAAGCCTTTTTAGGACCCTCTCTTCTTTGAAGAGCTTCTTCCTTTTCATCCTCCAATTATTGAGGAAATAAGTGATTGTGCCACCCAAAAAGATTTTGAGGAGGTTTTGCTATTTTAATCTTTTTCTTATTCTTCTCTTCTTCTTCTTCTTCTTCTTCTTCTTCTTCCTCTTCTTCTTCTTACTTTCTTAATTTTTCTTTTAATTTTTCTTTTTTCTTTTGGCATCCTCCTCCTCACTTACGTTCAATAATCTTGTTGACGCTCTTATTTTGTCAGTTGCGTACTTGTTATCTTATGAAATAATTAGTAGTGCGTTTGACAAGCTCTTGCGTTCGTTGCAAAACTATTGACTAGGCAGTCTCGCTTGGACGTTAAACAAGCCTTTCTCGGGAAGTAACCCGAGTTTTTATTGCTTTCACTTTCTTTTCTTTTTAGATTAGATTTTCTCTCATGGAAATGTTTGTGTGATTTTTTCTAGGTACATGACTTGATATATTCTTATGCAATGGTTTGGATCAAGAATCAAGGAAGTTTTTACTCCTATTTTTGCTAGCACACAAAAACCAAGATTCAATTTAAGAGGAAATTGGCTTTGAAAGGTTAAATTGGTTTATTTGCGAGTATTTACACCCACCTATATCCTGTAATTCCTTTCTCTTCCTCTAATGGTTGGCGACTTGGTGGACATTTGTTGGTTTGTTGGATTGATTTCTTTCTTTTCCCCTCCCTTGGACTCTTTGGTTTATGTTTGAGCATATTATCTCATTCCAGCTTGGGGCGGTTATTCTATCATGTTTGGTGGGATGTTGATTCATGTATGTCGTGCACTTGAGTATATGCATTTCCATGTATTTTCTTATATTTCAAAAAATCTAAAAAGATTTTTTTTACTTTCATGGTTATTTTGGCAAATTGTTTTTTGTTTGTTCTTGTTTTGGACATTCTATTTTGGGACTTGTATTCTTGAAATGTTTTTCTTCCTAAGTTGGAAATGTGTGCACAGTTTGAGAGTGTCATTGGTTACTCTAGGATACTATAACCTAAGGTAGCCGGTTTAAGAACTTTTGGGTTCCAAAAAGCCTTAGTTCACGGGAATGTGGTAAGATGGGGTTGCTTTTCATAGTGGATTTGAAACCCTTGGTTGGTAATTGATATATATCCTTTGTGAGTTTCATTTTTTCTAGCCTTCATCATCTTGTTGAGCGGCAATTTAGGATCCTTGGCTATGCATGTCTTAATCCTTGTTTTGACCTCTAGCTCCCAAGATCATGACCAAGCCACTCTAGGGGAGGAAAAGGGCACCTTTTCTTATTTTTGTTTTGTTACATATTTTGTTTTAATTTTGCATTTGCTCCTCTTGCTAACCCTTTGAGCCTATTCCCTTTCTTAATTATGCCACATTACAAGCCATATGACCTTTTATTTCCCTAACCCTTAGTTTTGTGAAGCATTTGGGATTGAGAGTATATTTTGTTTTGTGATGGTTTGTTTGAAAATGAGAAAGCAATATGCTCTTTTAGACCAAGCAAGAAAATAAATTGTATATATTATGTTTAATAAAGTAAATACATTCAAGAAAAATCCGTTCATAGTTAAAAAAGGCAAGGACATCAAATAAGAGTTAAAAAAATCCATAAAAATTAGAAAAGATTCAAAAACACAAAAATATTTTAGTTGGTTTCGTTTTTCTTCCCTTGTTTTAGTATTGAGGACGATGCTTCGTTCAAGCTTGGGGGAAGCGTTACTTTGTTTTTGTATATATTTTGTGTTGGTGTTGAGTAAGCTTGGGGGAGATGGCTTTATTGGTATTTTTGTTTGAGGTTTTGTGACTTCTTGAGTTTGTTTTTGAGGTTTGATCACCCTTTTGCTTCACTTAAGAAATTTCACCAAATTTTTTAAATTTGTACCCTCCCTAGACCCCTAGTCTTACGTTACAACCAATAAAATAACCTTAACCTTCTCAAAGTTTTTCATTTCTTTATCTTTTTCCGGTTCCTTCGAGGAATTATGAGAAGCTAGCTTAAGGGTTGATGTGAAGCTAGTGCAGAGAATGTGGCCCGATTGGTTGGAACGAGGGTAGATTGAGTCCTCATTAGTTCTCTATGCTTAGCATATGTTATGTTTCAATCAACCATTAACATCTTGGAACGTGCATACATTGTCTATTTAGAAAGATTTGCATTCGTTGGTGCTTGTTCTTATCTCTTGTCCAAATATGAACTTTGTGTTTTCTTTCTCTTTGTATGTTTTTTTTTATTTCCTTGCCTTGGTTTTTGTCAAGAGTTGTGGGTTATGCTCTTAGGAAACCCTCATGAGAGCACACTCGTCCTCTAGGGCAATCTGGGGGTTTAAATGGCTTGTCTTTTGTTGCTAAAATTGAGCGTGATTCCTACGAAAGTGAGTTAGTGTACATTCTTGTATCCTTTAGTGTCTTAGCTTTGCTTGAATAAATCACTCCCTTTCTATCATGTTTCATGTTAATTTGCTCGAGGACGAGCAAAAGATTAGCTAGGGGGAGGACGAGCAAAAGAGCAATCAATATGTAGTGTACAATCCTGCTGACCCCTTATTGGACAAAGCATTTAACCTTCCGTCCAATATGTACCTAGATGAATCCTGGGGGTTCATGTATTTCTGGTTCTGGAATGTCCAACATACCCACGGTTGGGAGATATGGTTTATTGAAATCATGAAGAGTTTGCAAAGCCTGTTCAATGTTCCTTGTCAAAGTGGTATAACCACCACTATCTCCACTAAAAAGCCGCTAGTTTCTAGTGACCCATAAGTCTCATAAGGTTGCAATAAAGGTAGATATTGCGTTTCTATGGACACCATCCCGACTATAAAGAAGCAGGATATATGTTTGAATCCATTCGCGAATATTACCGGAAAAGGATTCATTAGTTGTATAGCCATCTGTTACATGGACATTATTCCACGCTAATTTGGTTAAATCACAGAATTTAAAGATGTGTTTTGTGTTCTCAACATCCAACCCGCAAAAATAGCACAGTATAGTCATTTGCATACCTCGTTGTGCTAGTTTTTCTTTCGTGGGGATGGCGTCATAGAAAAGTTTCCACAAGAACATACTCCATTTGGGCGGAATGCGTAGTTTCCAGATAATTTTGAAGAAATCCTCATTTTCCTTACTATGATCTGGATCCTGAAAGTTAGTCTTTTGTGATAAGAAGGCATACCCCGTTTTCACCGTGAACTTCCTGACGAATGATTAGGCCAATACATAAAGTCTTCCCCCCTTTCTTTTGGAAGCTACATTCCTTAAATTTCTTGTGCACTATTCCAATCAAATCTCTCTCTTATAAGAGAAGCGTTCCAAGAACAAGAAGTTTGGTTCATAAAATCCAACCTTCCATCTCCAACTGTCACGAAGAGTCTGATTTGACTTGACCACTGGTCTCATTCCATTAACCCAATTATTGCTACAAGCAACAATATTAATGTCACTTTTAGGGTATTTTTATGCTTATTTTTCGATTTAGTTTCTAAATAATTTCCCTAGTTTTACGCTTTATTTCTCTCTTTTTCTTATATTCCTTATTTGATCTTTATTTTGTGTATTTTAGTAGTTTTTAGTTTATTTTCGTAATTTATTTTATAATTCTTAATTTACAATGTTCTTTTTTTTAATTAAAAGAATTTATAATGTTCTTAATCTAGGTTCTTGTTAATATTTTTCTTCTCGTTTTCCTCCTTCTATTTACTTTTATTTTCATACTAGTTGTCCTAAATGGTAAATTTTGGGTGTTGATATGGTGTTCGTATTTCTTAGTTTTAATGTAAATTTAGAATTGTATTTGTGAAAAATAAATGATTTTAATTTATAATTTAGAATTTAATTTAGTATTGTGTAAATTTAGTATTGCATTTATGAATAATGAGGGATTCTAATTTACAATTTGGTATTGTATTTATTATTGTGTAATAATTAATTTTCAACGGATGAAGAAGGGTAGACCTTACTTTCACACACATCGGGAAATTAAGGTAAAATATTTTTAATTTATGTAAAGTTGAGGTGAATTAATGTGTTTTTTAGAAATTTAATATTATATAAGCATAATTTAATTTGATTAATAAGAGTTTTTATAATTATTAATATATGTATATCAGTTTTAATTTTTACCAAACTTTAGGGTATCCAAGTTGTAGTAAATAGAAATTAACATTAACATTTCAAAATAAGACATATATATTTTCATTATTTAGATAATTACACAATACTTTTTCCCTTATTTTTTTTTTTTTAAAAAAAAAAAAAAAAAAAAAAAAAAAAAAAAAAAAAAACATAAGCTACTATTCTAAAGCACCTCTAACAGATTTTTCTTTAATATTTTCCTTTTTTCTGTTGGCTCATCCTTTTCCTTTGCACCATCTTTCTGATCTTCAATTTCTTGTTTAGTATCCTCCCTTTTCTTTTCAGCTTTACTTCCGTCATTGGATTTGCTCTGAACTTCATCACTGTCAGATTCAACAATCATAACTGGCCATTCACCAAAGCCACCCCTTACAATCTGTCGCTTTTTTTTCTTAGTAGTTTCTTCCTTTTCTTTTTTATTTTTCGTCACCCTTGAAATTCCTTTTTCCAGAAATTCTAAGTGATTGTTCATCTTGTTCGACATAGCGGTGGCATACACCCGAAAACTTGCAGCATTATCTTCTTGTGATTTCGACTCATCAAATATCCAAATTGGTTGTGCAAATACGCTTCCAGGAGTGGCAGAGCTACCAGTGCTAGCCATTATTATACAGAAATGAAATTTTTTGATTTAAAAAAAAAAAAAAAAGCAAAGTAGAAAAAGAAGATGAAAGACAGAGCAGAAGATTAGGGTACAATTTATGAACCATGCAAAAGATGTACCACAATTAACTAATTAAGAGTACATATTAGTTTGTTTTATGCTGATACATTATTTCAAAGTATAAATAGGGCATTGAAAATACACCTAAATAACAAAATATAAGGAAAATCATAGGGTTTTAGAGCATGAATCAGGGAATTACGAGAAGAAAATTGTAAGTATGGTCTAAATTCATAGAATTAGAAGAAAAATAGGGGGATTTAGTCAATCAAACAATCCCACATTTTGATAGTAATTAAGAGTACACTAAATAGCAATAATGACAAAATACTAAAAGAATATAGACTTTATGACTTCCAAATTACAAATTTTAATTTATACACTTATGCATTTGATGAAATTGAACCTTTAAATTTCCACCATTTTCCTTTTTTCAAGCATAGTGTCCGAGAATTAGAATAAGAGTTTTTACAATTCTTAATTCATATATATCAGTTTTAATATTTAAAATATAACTGGTAAGTTGTTACTCTGCACAATCAAACAATAGTATAGTATCATTTGATTTGGCTAATTTTCCAGTTTCAATAAGTCGGATTTTAATTTTAACATTATATTAAATGATTGTCACTCAATTAACATAACAAGTCCTTTAAATTAACAAAAATTCTTATGAAACTTGTTTTGCTTTATATTCACTTAGTTTTAGGAAAATTTGTTCGTTTAATCGATATTAAAATTATACGAAGTAATTCGGTAAGTTTTATTTTGTATTATCAAACATGAATAGAGTTGATATATGACTTTAATTAAGTATGTTTAGAATTAGTTTTAGTTTTTTTTGGAATCAAGACTTTTTCTTGAAAAAAATGTTTTAAATTAACTTAACCTTGGGAATATGTGTAATTAAAACATCTTTTAATTAACTTTATACTTATGTACTTATATGGAGCAGAAATGTTTATGACATCAAATTAGATGTTTAAAGTTCTTTCAATAGGGTAAGTAAAATTAGAAAACTCTCCTCACAAAAGAATCACATCATTTAAAGTAAAAAAAAAAAAAGGAAAAAATTTTGATCGTTCAACTTCCAAACTCTCTCCCCTGTTGTGAAGCTCGTAAGAAGCCATAATTGAAGCAAAATTTGTGGTGAATCACTTTGACAAACTGCGGATTAAGGTTAGTACTCAACTTCGATCTTGACTTTGTGAATTATTTGGTATAAATTCTTATGTTTTGGGGTAATGAATGCTTTTCTTTTGGGGGGTTCAATTTTGAGTTCAAAAAGGGAATTATGATGTAATGTTGTTCGATTTTGGTTGAATTATGCTTGAGTTGCACTTTATGTATTGTGGATGCTAAAATTTGGATTTTTTTCACATATATAATTCGATTATATGGTGTTTGTGTGATGCATGTTACAGTGCTTTTAAATTTTTTACCTAGGTTTAAAATTGTGTTGTTCTTGAGTTTATGATGATTAGTTGTGCATAAAGTTGATATTGAAGTGGATGTTGATCGTTGTAATCTCATGGATTTAATCATAAACTTTGAGGATGAAGTATAGAAAAAAGGGGTAGTTATAGTTAATCCTATATTTACTTATGCATATAGAGGGAAACATTGGCCTATTGATGATGATGGTGGTATACAAAGGATGTTTAGGACATTCCCTGGTGCTAAAATGTATGAGATTTTAGTGGGAACTGGTATCCTAATGTAGTGTTTGACATAGAAAGTCTAGAAGTGATACTTTGTGCATTATGATATTTGAAGGTGATTATTGTTTGCAAAGAGATCTTTACGTAGAAATTATTTTCAAGCATTTTTTGATTTTTTTTTTTTTTTTGTCTGAAAAATCATATAAGGATGCGAGACTCAAAGAAGCTTGATGCTTCTATTGCTAAGTATGAGGATTTTTGTGTTCTGCATGGCCGTATCATGGAGGTCATTAGAACCGGAGCGCATTCACTGAAGATGGAGATTGAAAAAAGAACGGCTGAAGTTTATGCAATTTTGAGAAATGCGTCTGAAGGTGTGGAAGAAGCTGTTGCTCAAGCACCTCATGTGGTTTTTGAATTTGTGAGGTTTTTAGATCGAGTAGAGAAAACAACGGCCGAAGGTGCTATTCAACTTCAACAGTTGAAAGAGGATAAAGAAAAGGAAAAGAATGAATTGGATGAGGTTTTGAAGAAGTATAAGAAAAGGGCTAGGGAATAGGAAAGGGCTAGATGAATTAAGTTGTAAATCTCAGTTGGTTTGTCAACCAAATCAAATTGTAGAATATGAATACTTAAATTATTATTAGCCAATTATTATTATTTATTTTGCATCTTGATTAAGTATTAAGTAATGATTGATTGATGATTGACGATTTACACTACTACAAAAAAAGCTTATAGAACAATTAAAATAGGCCTTATAGAACGCCTTAGAACCGTTCTTCTGCTAAGCGATGTGTAAAGTATATAGAACGGTTCAAATAGGCGTTTTATATAATGTAAGATAGAGAACGGTTCATAGTCACAACCGTTCTCTTTCCCCTTCTTAAATTTGAAAAATAATAAAGGAAAACAAAACGGGTAGGCTGGTTAACCGTACTATATTTCAATGCAAAAGAGAACGGTCATGTAAGATTACCGTTCTCTAATGTGTATTTTCTAAATAAAAAAATATTCGCCATTTTCTCCCTGTATTTCTGTGGTATTTTCTATACAAATATTATACCGTTATACATCGTATTTGTAATACATATGGAATTTATAAAAACATTCTAATTGAGAAATTTAATTTTTTTTTTTTTTTTACAGGAAGCAAGAACTTAAATTAATTAAGGAAAGATAAATCATGGGTTACAGCAGCAAAGCCACCAATGGCGCATGAAGGAGTTTCCTTAATCCATACCATCATTTCAACATAGTTCCTACTGCACTTTGCCAAAACATGGGCCACCCCATTGACATACAAAGAGAAGCAAGATAAAAATGTCTTTTATAATCAAACCAAAGCTAGAAAAGTCACTGGTGCCTTTTGATAAGTAGTTGAACAGTTTGATATTGTCCACCTCCAAGACCACATTGTTGAGCCCAGCCTCTAACGCAATAAGGAAAGTGTGCCTGACAGCCAAAGCCTCCGCGACATCGATCTTGAAACTTCCCAGCATATTGCAGCATGTAGCAGCCATTATATCACCAATATGGTCCCTCATGACACCCCCAATGCCGATTGAACTGTCTTTAAAGCAGGCAGCGTCGTAGTTAAGTTCCCACCGTAGGAGGAGACCACACATGATTGATTTCCTGATTCCGTATAATCTCATAAGGGAGGACCTCATTTGCTTTCTCATACTCACTAAGGATCCAATCAACTCTGATAATCACATCTTCAACCAAAATTTCGCTATGTTCGAAAGTGGCAGCATTTCTCTTCAGCCATACGCCCCATAGCAAGCTCCAAAAGATGTCCCACCAAGCCTTGTCTTTATATAATTTAGCAAGGTAGCAAATCCACTCCCAAATTGATGACTTAAAACCAACTCTATTATCATATACTCACACAAAGTATAATACAATTCACAGATTTGAATATCATAAACCAAAAAATCAACATACAAAAACTAATTCAAGTAGTAGTATAAATTAATAGATATATTCATTCCCACTCCATTATTCCATTGTCCATAGCTCCAAAATGATACCAACTCAACTTCAATTGAAATTGATTTATCTCCTTCGTATTGAAGAGCTCTTTCCACTTCAAATCCTTATAAATTAAGTGTTCCTGCACCAATAATAGTATAATTAGATATAAAAATTCAACTATAAAAATAAATTCAATAATCTAGAACATGCAATATAAAAGGTTTAACCTTATAAACAGTGTCTTCATCTACATACAATAATTAGCCAGTACTTACAGAAATAAATCCCATTCTAAAATGAACTAACAAGAGACTTTAATATTCAAATATTCAAACTACGATTAGGTAGAATTTATGTGAATAGAAACAATACATAAATTTCAAATCTAAAATTTAATTAAAATTTTATTATTGCTCATATGTGTATATTATCTCAACAATGGATTATTATCACTACCTATTTCAATTACATGAATTGCTTCATTGGACTTTTGTTTCAATTTATCATTTTCTGATTCATGCTTCAGTACATGCTTGAATGGTGACGAATTGGTCCTCCGTGAGATGGTGGTAAACTCGAACCATATTTATTGTCGCTGCTAATATGAAAGATTTGCACCCTTATGCGCAGTTACGTCGGGGTTTCTTATTGGTGAGTGTTCATCAACTTCTCCATCTTTGAATCTAAAATTAACTCTGAAAATATTGGAAGTTTATTATTTGATTAGAGAATTTGGTCTGCGGGAAGAACTTAGAGCCAACTATAATTAGATCAGTGGAAGGAAGAGAGGGAGAGGAAATTTTTAAGCAAGAGGATGAGAGAGAAAACATGGGTAGCGGATGAGTTAGAAAATCTCAGAAAAGAGGAGTGTTGTTAGGGTTTATGCTTGTACTATTTTTAATACGGGTAATGGTAAAAATATGGAGTAAAATAGAACGGTTGCGCCAGGAGCGTTCTATATTAAAAAGCCATATTTTTTCCTTTTTAGAAATGTTCCACATGTATTAACATACAGAACGCCTCTAATATAAATATGTTCTATATTCTTCGGGAGAATGCCTACCTTTGGTAACCGTTCTATATTTTGCGATCTCTAATCTAGTTTTTGGTGTAATGTTAATAGCGTATTTGCACCACCAATTTGGAGATTTGATGAGTCGAAATCACAAGAAGATAATGATGCAAGTTTCCGGGTGTATGCCACCGCTATTTTAATTTATTTTTTTTATAACAAATTACAAATACAGTTAGTAGAGAACAAGTCTTAAATATATATGGTATACAAAAGTTATACTATAATATTACTATTAAATTTATTTAAATTATTATGAATTAAGAAATGTGAGTAAGTTTATTTTGTGCCATGTGTACTATTAAACAATGTAAGTATATCTGGATTACTATGCTACTTAGAATGCTAAGATTTGAACTTAGTAAGTTATTGTAATGTGCCTTTTGCAAAAATATCATGTTTTGGTGTATGTTGTTAGTTTTAAACTTTAGCCAAGCTAGAAATAAATAACTGAAAAAATTGTACATGCATAGGCAAGCATTTAAATTACTATATTTCAGTAACTATCTATGATTTAGATTTTATTATTCCAATAACTATGAATCTACGTGATGAGAATGCATTAGATTCGTCGAAAGTAAAGGCAATTTGTTGTGAAAAAAAAACAATGGCAAATTCGGGAATTCACTATTTCTTTTAAAGTTATTATTTACTTACAAGAATTTCATCAAAACTAAATGGCCTAAAAAGAGGTGGAACAATAATATTAAGCTTTAATTTAGTGAAAGAACAAGCTTAAGAGCCGCTTCCATGGAGAGTGAAAATTTGGGTTCAGAGGAAAGAGAAAGATAATGGTAGAACTGAACGCTGGAGCAAGAAAAGGGTAAAAGAAAGACTACATGCAAGGGTATTCTCAAAAAACAAACAAACAAACAAATATCTAACCCTCCCAAAGAACACATGCCTTAAAACAAGCTTAAAGCTTAATATTTCATGCTATTAAATTAAAATAAACAAAGGATTATACATTGATAGTAAAATATACGTGATAGTATCTTTATAAGTATGTTTATAAAGGCGCGCGATAGTACAAAATGGAAAATTTCGGAGGTTATATCTTGATGATCGTAATGTTGCGTTGGAATATAATGACTTATTTGTTGTAATTATACTTAGAGAATTTAGTGTGGTTTTTTTTCCCTTTAAACACAAAAATAATATGTATTGTATATTGAGATACGATCAGTTATATTTTCATTGTAAATACGATTAACATATTAACACCTAGAATTTACCTGATTTTTTTAAAAGAAGATGAAAAAAGTTTTAAATTTCGAGTGAGTCATTTAAATTTAGAAGTCTATGTAAACTTATAAGTCCGAATATTAATTGGGCCAGTTTTAAAAAAATTTCTTTCTTTTAATTTTAAATAAGCCTTATGAATTTGGGCTTCTTTTGTACGCATGTAACAATATTTTAAATAAGCCTTATGAAATTTCAGTTTGTTTTTTTTTCATCTTGTATCCTTTTTTCCCCCCTTCATTTTTCAGAAATTGCATTTGGGTTTTCTCTCATCCTGTTGTTCTATCTGCGTGGGAACAACACCATTTTCGAAGTGTTTTTTTTTGTAAGGCTTTGTTTAAAGGTACGATCTTTACCTTTTTTTGAAAATTGAATTGTTTGATTGATCATCTTTGATTTGATTTTATTCTGTTTATTTATGTTAGTATAAATTATTTTGATATTGAATTAGTGAAATTGTTTATTTGTTGTTATAATGTGTATAAATTCATTGCAGTAGTTTGGTTTAGAATTTGTGCTAAGTAAGTAGAAGGATTGTTAACTTTGTTTTGAATTTACCTGGTTGATTTATGTTATAATTTAGGGTTTTGATATCAAATTAGTTAAATAATTATTTGCTGACTTAGGGTAAGGTATTGACAACTTTTACAAGAATGTATCTTAATGACTTGTTCTTTTTCTTTATTCTTAAAGATTTGAAAATTATAAAAAAAAAATCTTTTAAAAAAGAGATAATTATAAAAGGCTTTGGAAATTCTAAAATGTTGTTGAAAGAATCCTATAATTATGCAAATTAGTGGAAGTGTTTATTTGATGGTAAAATTAGTGTTATAACAAGATACTTCTAAAATTATGTGATGAGAAAAAATAAGGTTAGTATTCTAACAAGATACATTTTTTGTGTTCTTTACTTGTTAATAGTGTTGTTTGAGTTTTCTACATGAGTTTCAGTTAGGATTAGCTTGTGTTTCTGAAAATGTAATTGATTGGAATTGGTGGCAATGCATCAAACTTGCGAAATATCCATAGACTCGAAGATATCCATTTAATAATTGATAGTCATAACCTTTAAAGTAAATTTCATGTGTAAATTCAATAACTAAATATATTCTTTATTTTTCTAACTAAGTTAATTGCCCTATTTTCCTTAAATGATTTTTCTTAATTGGTCTTTCTCGCTCCATTTCTAATTGCTGTAATTTTCTTGAATTATCTTTTTTAAGGGGCATCTCTTAGTTTTTTTTGAATCAAGACTTTTTTGTTGAAAAAATGTTTATAATTACGTTAACTTTGGAAATACGTATAATTAAAACACCTTGAATTTTTGAATGAATTACTTCAAAAATGTAGATTGTTATTAGTAATTAACTCTATAAAAGTCTAAATCATTTTAATTTGAGCATGCTCGTTTTTTGAATTGCCGGAATTTTTTTTTTGTTTTTTTTCTTTGTTTCTTCTGTGTATTAACTCACCTGAAAGTTTGTTCAATTTTAGAATGGAAAATAAGAATATCAGGTAAGCTTCCTCATCTGCAGTGCCTACAACTGTTCCTTTTGCTAGTTATGCCACTTGGATGCAGTTACCTTTGATACGTCGTCGTTTAAAGAATTTGCAGACTCGGAAGAGTGAGTTGGAGGAAGAAATGGCAATATTGCACGGGTCGATGCTGCGGGTGGATGAAGATATTTTGCAAACAGGTAGAAGAATGGAAGAACTTCAGGCTGTTGTTGATGCTGCTAGGATGGATGGCCAGCGTTGTTGTGAAGAGGCTAAGCAATCTGTGCCATAACAAAGTTCAGAAACAGTTAATGGTCGTCCAAAATGGTATCAGGGTAGGAAGTGTTATTGGAAAGACAGATTATGGGTGAATGTTTGCCTAACCTTGTTTTTTTATAGGGGGAATTAAAACTGAGTTTTTGTGTACTTCTGTTGGTACAAGAATTAATAATGTAATATGTTTTAGTTTGCTGTTCTTTTGATAAGTGTAGATGTTATTAGGAGAATTCGTCCTTTGGGTCAACCCGACTTTTTAGTAGGTTGAATTTTTTTTTTAAGCCTTTGTAGTTGGTTCATGTGGATTTCTAAAATTCTAAGTATTTATCATTTAGGTTTTGATTAAGTTTTTGTTTTAGTAGTCTAGTGTCTGGTTTATTTATTTGCAGCTTATTGACATTTTTGTAAACAATTCAAGATTGAGAATGCATGATTTGTAAAATTTTTGTTGATAAGTGGTATATGTTAGTGAGAATGAGACATCGGGATGTTAGCTTGTCATTGTTAGTAAGAATGAATAATACAATGATTTTTCTAATAATGAAGAAATGTTATCTTGTCATTGCAAACATTAATTTGGGAACAATTGCTAAACATGGCTTAGAAATGCTAGCCTGTCATTGCAAACAACAATGATTTGTTTAATTATTCAGTTTTAAAAAATCGGATTTAATTTAAACATTATATTTAGCGATTATCACTCAATTAACATAACAAGATCTTATAATAAACAAAAAAAACTTATGAAACTTGTTTAGATCTATATTCACCTAGAAATAGATACACTCGTTTGTTTAATCAATATTAAAAATAACCTTTATAATTTGAATCGTAAGTTAGTACTAACCTTTGTAAATAATAATTTAACTTTATGTTTTTCTACATGTTTGCGAGCAATTTTTTTCAGTTATATTCGTGTATTTTGTTATGTTCATATAAGTAATGTAAATATTATTTTTATTGATTGTTATAGAAGTGAACTTTATCGTGTAGTTGTTTGTCGACCTTAAATTATAGTATAATACTATCTTTTTTTTTTTATCTATTTTAAGAATGCTCTCATGTAGTATATTTAAGAAGTTTTAATTATTAAAGAATTAGAACTTTTTTTCCTTGGTATATGTAAATTATGTGAATAGTAACAAAGATTTTATTTTTTTTGTGTAAAAGGGGGTTGGCAAAGAATATGAATTGACATGTATGTGAAAGAGTTGCAATTGACGGTTATACAATCCAAGTGTTCTTCATTTGTTTTTATGTCCACAAATCATCTCTTTGTATAATTTTTTATCTTGTCAGAAAGAAAGTTTTCTTTTTTCCTTCAATAACTTGATCTAAGCCTAGAAAATGGGTGAAAACAATGAAAAAGCTTCATTTCTGCATGCAGGTCGTTGCTTTCTTGATCAAAAGAAGGCAAATGTTAAAGAACAACTCTGTGCAATCCTGAAATTCCAAGTGGAATTGATACGCAAGGTTGATGAGTTGCTAAAAGAGCTCATTGAGATAAACAATCAACATGTGGATTGTGGTAATGATAATGATTTAGTTCCTCCTACGAAGTTGGGCTTTATTATTGGTGAATCATATCAAATGCAGGGTGGGATTGATAATTGAAATGGTGATGTGGCTGGTGAAGTTAAGGCCGAAAAGTCGGACATGCAGATAAGTGATGACGAGGAAGTGATTAAAGAAGTTGTCCATGATAAAGTGGCTGACTTGGATAATCAAGTGGAGCAACATTCTGTTTTAGTGAATAAAGTAGAAGAATCTCTTGCTGTGCCCATGCAAGAGGAAGAAGAGGAGCAGAAAACGGAAGAAGAAGAAAAAGAAGAAGAAGAAGAAGAAGAAGAAGAAGAAGAAGAAGAAGAGGAGCAAGAAATGGAGAAAGAAGAAGAGGAAGAGGTGGAACAAGACGATAATGATGATGAGGATGAGGATGAGGGTGAAGCTGATGAATATGGTTTTGAGGAGGAAGTTGATGATGATGGAGGCATCAGTCTTCTAGTTCTGGTAGTGGAAATTACTTTAGTAGTGATGATGAAATTTATGATTATGAGTCTTCGATTGATTCAGATGCTTATCGTCGCTCTCCTAGAAATTTCGATGGTATTTGCTAGCTATGGAGCTTAGTTGGTGTAAGATTTAGGTATGGAGCTTAACTAGTTCAGAATTTTGTCTATTGAAATTGCTCATTGTAGGAAGTTATGAATGAATTTAACATAAGTAATTTTTGTAATTATGCAAATTATGTTTCTTTAAGTTTAATGATTATAATATATTTATATATAAGTATTGATTATTAGTGTGTTTCATGTTTTGTAGTATTGTCAGTGTTTGTATGGACTAAATTTTAGTGTGTTTTTCAAATTGATAGTTATAATCAATAGTTATAACCTTCAAGATAAAGTTTATGTGTTGAGTTAATAACTAATGTTTATAATGATAGGGTGCAAAATATGCTAAGTTCATTTATTTAACTCCAAAGTAGCTTTTCAAATAGGTTGTCCACTTGTGTTTGAATTGTGGAAATGCTCAAATATTACTTCTAATTGTCCAATAATAGAGTAACTATAAACTAATAGTTACTGTGTTTTTAAAGTTAATTATATGCAAAGCTATATGAAAAGTTTTACCCGGTGTTTTTAAAATATTTGAAATTCTATTAGATGTTGAAAATCTTTTAACTAAAACAGGTACAAAAAGATAATTTCCTTGAGTTGTTCATCTTAGCTTCCACTCTTATATTTCTTAATTTATAGAATGTTTAAGAAATTATCTACACTTAATTTTAAATCTTATATATATCAAAAATACAAATAGACATGCATGTATTTAAACAATAATGCCTCTAAATGGAATTAACAATGATTAATATAGATGTACAATAGAATGTAAATTATTTAATTAAATGAATAGTATACTTAGGATTTTGGAATTATAATTCATGATTTGGATAAATATTTTGTTTTAGATTGGTTAATAATTTAGCTAAAATAGTATAATAGAATGTTAATATTGTTTAAATATTGGTAGGCTGATAAATCATTAAGGTTACTTTATTTCTCAAATATTGAATAAAGCTAAAGTAATCCTATATAATGCCAAAGCTCACAACTTTTATATTTTTATCAACTAAATTGCATTGGTATTAAAAAATGTAATTATTACTACTATTGAATATTGGAGATAAAAAGTTTATGTAACTTAATATTCTTTATGAGTATTCTTGTCAAAGCTATATGTTTCGATACATGTGCATTATTAATAAATAATTTAATTAATGTGATATCATATTTCTTGCTCTATATATTGCATGTTTCCATATCCTACCTTAAATTTTCAAGTTCTATAAATTAAATTCATAGTCATATATAGCTCAAAAAGCTGCATCAAATTTGCATGGCTGATTTTTCTTTCACGTTTTCTGTTCCTTTTGCAGCTCAGAATAGCAAAAATCAATTATGGTTTAATAATATTTGCCTAAACTCTTTTTCATTTTTTCTGGTAATGTATTGTTAAGTATAATTTTCTTAGTTTTGATTTTGATGAATCTAATATTCATATGCAGTGTATTCCTAATGGGTTTGAAGAATTGTTAAATGATGGAAATTTAGGAGTTGAATTGTCAGTTCATGGTGATTCAAGACTTTGGTATGTTACCATGGTACATGAAGAAGAGAATGATGAGTGGAAAGTTATCTTGGGAGATGGTTCGTCCAAATTTGTGAAGGAAAATAGTCTGAAGGCTGGTGATGTTTTGAATTTTAGCTATTCAAGGCATAGTTCATTTCTTATTCAGATTTTTAGAAGAACAGCAAGTAAGAAAGTCCAAGGTTCAGAATACAGCAAGGGTTCTTCTAGTTCTGGTAAGAGGCGAGGACGCAAAGCTACAATCGAAGGGAATTCAGAAAAAATGATTGAATTAAATGCTTGGATTGATGAAATTGTTGTTAGTTGTCGTTTACCGAATTTTAAGTTCATTTTCAAAAAAGCATATCTTCAGAAAGCAAAGATTGCAAGTCTTAACAAGCTTAAACACATATCCTAACTTTTTACTATTTTTTGGTAGTTTTTTTTAATAAAATTTTGTTTTGGTTTTGGTGATGTTGTTTGTAGAATGTCCCTTTGGATTTTGCTAAGAAGTTTTTAAGTGGATTCGGTGAGACAACTAATGTTATTCTTCAAAACTTTGATGAGCAATTTGAGGTGGAGCTGAAAATTGTGAGGAAAGGCAATACAATTACTCAATGCTCATTGAAGAATGGTGTAAGGGAGTTCATTGAAAGGTACAATGTGCAAGAAGATGAAGGTGCATTCATTAAGTACACAAAAGGTGATCCTGGTATATTTGATGTCGATCTAGTTCTGAATTAACGTTAGAAATATTCTAAGGTTGTTTTTTGCTAATGATGTAAGGATGTAAATTCTTGAATTAGATATTATGTACTAAAATTTCTGATTTGCTTTTGGGAGAAAAACTTATTGTGAATTAGGTAATGTGTTTAAGTTTTTTTCTGCCACATGAACTATTAACTAATGTAAGGATATCAAGTTTATTATGCTTCTTAGAATGTTAAGCTTCAAAATTAGTAAGTTATTGTAATGTGTCTTTAGTGAAAATATATGTTCAGTTGTATATTGTAAGTTCATAAACTTAGTTAAGCTACCTATTAATAATTGAGAAAACTGAGCATGTATAAGTAAACATTTAAATTACTAATTTTTTGTAAGAATAGGATAACATGATCAGGGTATGCATTGTAAACATGTAGTAATAGAAGCTATATTACAAAGAAGTTCATTATTTCTTTTACATAAAACAAAAGGAAAAGAAGTACAATTTCAAAGCTTATAAGCAAAACAAGTAGAATCTGGTAGTCAATGTAAGCATACAAACCCAAATAAAAAAAAAATGACATGTTTAAATTGCATAGTAGTAGGAATAGTCTACATGAATACATGTAAACCAATAATTGAGGATGCATTTCAATGTCTACAAATCAACATACTGATCTTTAATAGCAATCAAAAGATAGCAAACAAGAGTATATCCAAAGTGTCAGGAGAAACTTACTGTAAACTAAGTGTTCTGATTTGAAGTCTTGGATTGATAGGATTGGTATTCAATCACGGAATATAGATTTGTTCAGTTATCCTAGCACCTCTGTCCTGTTTAATGCTTGAGATGGAGTAATTGTCATGTTCATAAGTCTGGGTTTGAAAATTTCAGCAATATTTTAAAAGTCATCCTATTGAGCCTCAAAAAAATTAAATTGATGTAATTTGTAAAATATAAAATATAACCAAGAAAAAGGATATAATTTTTTTGTCTTAAAGCAGTAAGTTGGAAAGATGCATTACTATCATCAGCATCAAATGTCAAAATTCACTATGCCATAGTTTTGTTAATTTATATTAGACATGTAAAAATATTATGTGTCTAGCAAAAGAATCTAGAATCTTACCTATCAGCAAAATTGAATTTTCGGTCAGGACATTGAGGGCAATAAAATAATACATTGGCAGCAACACCACAACGTTCACCACAGTTGTTGCAGTCGATGTAAGCAACTACAATAGCCAATTGCAGCTGTAGAATTGTGATTGTAAGGGAGTAAAACTCTTGTTTTTACTGTGTCGTTAACACGAAATCAGTTGCTGTGAGTAAAGATGAAAGCTAAAGGCATAATAAGTATAGTGCATAACTAATAAAATATTATTGCTAGCATTCTAGTTTCTCATACTGTCTTCACCAATACTTTTAGCATTATCTCCTTAATTTTTTTTTTAAAAAGTCAAATAATTTTTTAATTACAAATAAGAGTTTCACTGAGGTTTCTAAACCCCTAGGCATAAGCCCCCTTTCCAAGCTAGTTTCTTAACCTTTAGTTTGCTTGAAATAATTTTACAGATTCTATAATATACATCTATAAAAATTCAATTAACTACTGCTTCATGCCTGTTGATTTTTCCTTTCCAAACTGTCCAATTATTTGTTGGCATATGCTGTAAACCAAAATATAGCTTAAACTCTGTAAAATTTGTTTTTAAAATTTGTTTTAAGTCTTCCAGCATCACTAATTACAAGTAACTAAATTCCTAAAATCCAAAAGCTTCTAAATTGCAGAAGCTTATTCCTTGTTCTGAGTCTTCTTCAAACAGACATCCAAAGTGTCAATTTGTGTTTGTGAATGTTATACATGTTTCTAACCAAATTACACAAACTCACATCAGGTTTAGCAGGCTGCAGACATTGATAAGCTGATTTCACAATATAACTTGTAGCATTTTGCTTCTAGGTGTTTCTAGTAAAGCCTCTTTTAATCTGGTACTTCACTTTTCAAATCTGCTTCCATTGCCATTCAGCTTTTTCAAGACAACCCACTCTCTTTTGTTTGGTTTTTTTTTTCTCTCACATAATGCTGATTCACCCACCTAAGCCAAAAACTTCATTTTTATTAACATCATCCCATATTTATTTCTCTGTTGCTACAATATTTTAGGTAATACAATCTTGCACACCAAGACCACCTTGTTTCTCAGGCCTGCAAGACTTCCCATTTCAGCATTACTCTTTGGTCATAACCAAGAGAATTTACCATCGTCATTGCTTTTACAAGTGCTGCATCCACCAAGACTTTTATTATAATTTTAATTGCTAGAACTACACCTACCAACACAACTTCTACTATTCTTGTTGCTTGCAGTTTATGTGAAGTTTGTGGATTGAATTAAGGTTAGCATTATGTATAATAAAGTTAAGGGTACAACGGTTCCATTCGTAAATCATCATTTGTTGATATTGTTGATATCGGGTGTTGATATTAACAGGGCTACAATAAAATTAAGGGTACAACGGTTAACAAAAAATTAGAAAATGGAGTTCTTTTATAGCTTTTTTCTTTTTATTTTTTTTTTTTAAAAAAAATGCCTAACCCACCCAAAAAACACATGCCTTAAAACAAAGCTAAAAGTTATTTCTTTCATTATGTATTACACAATGCAATACATGTCCACTTCACCACTTTATTAATCACAAATTTTATTAATCACATAAACCACGATAATATGAATGAAAATGAAGGAAGTCAACTAAAGTCAACAAAAGTAAACAACTCTTGATGACATTTCCGAAAAATAATACCATATCTAAATTTCAAAATCAAACAAACAAATAACATGTCCAAGAAAACCAACAAACTAAAATCGAAAAAATAACATAATTTTAAAAAAAATTACACCCATAAATCTTGCACACACGCTAAGTACAAAAAAATAACATAATATATAAAAATGTCACTCATAAATATGCTTGCATGCAAAATCAAACATATATCAAGAATTGAATTAAAACCATAACAAAAGTTTAAAATCAAACAAGCAAATAACATGTCCAAGTAAGCCCACAAACTAAATTCGAAAAAATAACACAATTTTTTTAAAAATTACACCCATAAATTTTGCATCAACCAACTTCATAAAATATTGAATGCTTGAAAATTACCTGAAAATTTTCCAAAAGAAATTATGGATCAGAAATGCTTCAATCACCTGAAATTTTGCATGTAACAAAAATTTAGATTAGTAAAAAGTACACCCATAAATTTTACACACACACTAAATATAATCAAATTACATAATATATAAAGGTTTCACTCATAAATATGCTTGCATGCAAAATCAAACTTAGTATATCAAGAATTAAATTAAAACCATAACAGAATTTCAAAATTTACAAAACAAATAACATGTCCAAGTAAGACCACAAGCTAAATTCGAAAAAATAACATAATTAGAAAAAAAAATACACTCTTTAATTTTGCATTGAATTAAAACCAAATAAAAATTTAATTTCAAAATCAAACAAACAAATAACATGTACAAGTAACCCCACAAACTAAATTCGAAAAAATAGCATAATTAAATAAATATGCTTGCATGCAAAATCAAATTTAGTATATCAAGAACTAAATTAAAACCATAACAAAATTCCAAAATTTTTAAAAACAAATAAAATGTCCAAGTAACACCACAAACTAAATTCGAAAAAATAACATAATTAGAAAAAAATACAGCCATTAATTTTGCATTGAATTAAAACCATATCAAAATTTCAATTCCAAAAAATTATATAACATGTCCAACTAAGCCCACAAACTTAATTCGAAAAAATAACTTAATAATAATTAGATAAATATGCTTGCATGTAAAATCAAACTTAGTATATCAATATCAAGAATTGAATTAAAACGATACAAAATTTTCAAAATTAAACAAACAAATGACATGTCCAAGTAAGACCACATACTTAATTCGAAAAAAAAAAGATAATTAGAAAAAAAAAAAAAAAAACAACCATTAATCTTGTATTATTCTATTTCAAAAATATTGGATGCTTGAAAATTACATGAATATTCTCCAAAAAAATTTGTGAATCGGAAATGCTTGAATCACTTGAAATTTTGCATGCATAAAAAATTTAGAAAATGAAGTGCTTTTATATCCTTTTTTTTCTCTTTTTGTTTACAAAAAAAAAAAAAATACCTAACTGTAGGGAATAAATTCAAGCATTAATCCCCTAGCTTGAACCCCACTGTGATCATACACTAAAGTACGGTGGCGTCCAAAAGGGAAGAATATAGAGCAAAAGAGTCGCCAACAAGTTTTAGGAACTTGTAAACCATTCACAGGGTGAAGGTTACACCCCTTAACGATCCAAGAGATCGTCAACTCCATAAGGTCTAGAACCAAATAAGGGTTCGAGGATGAAGGTACAAATCCAACCTAAAAGAGATTGAACCTGCCCTAATAATAGGCCTCTAATTTATTCTGATCGTATTCATGTGCACTTTCTAATTAACAGACAATTAATAGGATTAACCATAAACCTGTTTATCTATGTTTGTTGAATATTAATGCACAAACAAACTATTATTGGCGATCACTTGAAAACATAATCAAATTAACCCTAACAACATTATCAATTATCTTATTAAGCGTGATTACAAGTACCAATTCCCTTTAAACATGCATAAAAGGTGTGATCAAGCAATAACAATAAATATCAAGCAACATAATAATAATCATGACAATAATCAAAATCATAATAAAATAATCATCATAAATAAAATAATCATCATAATCATAACAATTATAATCATAATCATGTTCGTGTTAAAGCATAATAATAGCAAGATCCTAGGCATGATACTAACAAGATTAATAACAAATCCTAGCATGTCACTAAGCAATAAAAATCAAATTTTTAGCCCTAACATGATACTAACAATCATAAATAATAGGAAGAACATAGGAAGCATCGCAACAATCATATTTAATATCAAAATTACCCTAGACATGATACTAGGAATATCATAATAATCTAAGCATGATTTCTACATCATAACATCAATAAATCAATTAAAGTACTTAATTTGATGCCTCGTACCTCTTTCTAATAACAAAATACACACGTTAGTAACTTCAAGGAAAAAAATAAACAAAACAATTAAATTAAATAATTGAAAGAGAGATTTGGGACCAAACCCTCAGAAATTAAACCTTTCACGTCTAGGGCGAAGGCAACTTCGAATATGGCTAGGTGTTTCTAGATCTTGTGAATGCGGAATTTTGTATATAAAAAGCAAGTTTAGAAAGAGAGTGAGATGAAGAAAGAGATGGTGAATGAGAGAATTGAAAACTGATTGTAGGTAAATATAATTGAAAACTGATTGTTGATCAATGAAAACGGAGTTTTTAATACGTTATTTATAGAGAAAATCAGCCAAAAAGATAAAATTAACAAAACAGAACATTGGCGCACCTAAAACAGAGTTGGCGCACAGAAAACAGAGCTGGCGCCAGCACCAGCTGATTGGCGCCAGGCGCCAATGCCTTGCGTCAGGTGCTAGTCCTGTTTTTGACGCGTTTTCGAAAATCAGATAAGTTTTGCCGTAAAGGAGGATAAAATCGTATATTTTCCTCGAAAATGCTCTTTGACTTTAATTAAAACTCTGAAATGTCAACAAAAGTCAATTTATCAATGTTAATTGAATTAGGAATGAAAAGAACTTTCTAGAAGAATCTAGAAGACTTAAACCATTTATAATTGCATTAGGAATGATAAATCATATTAGGCCCTCCCCTAGATCATTGGGCCACATATAAAGCTCAAATCGGGCCCAGTTTAGTAAATTGACCATAACTTCCTCCATATTCATCGGAATTGGGCTTATAATATATCGTTGGAAAGGTCTTTGCAAGCCCCATCCAACTACACTACTATTGTACCCATATCATGGACCAACCAAACTGGATTGGATGTTTTCTTAAAATAAGTTTTTAAAAACAGAGAAAAGAGAAAAGAAATTAAAACTATCCGCAACACTGAACTTTCCACACTTTCGCTTCATTCGATTATGATTCGATGTGAAAGGTACTCATCACTGGGTTTTGTTTTGGGGAGACACAAATGGGTGTCTACAGAAGCCCCCACTTTGACTGAGTTTAGAGAAACGCAAGTTTCGAAAACAAAAGTCAAAGTAGCGATAGGGACGGAGAATGATTCAGAACGTTCTGCGATCCTAAACCATTCTTGTAACGCCGATACCTGCAAAACTAGCGTTAGTTAAACAGATAAAAGAGTTAAGAAACGCGTATCTTGCACCGTCGAGCACACGTCTCTGATAGTAACCGATTCGTTTTGATGACTTCCTGCAAGCTAGAGAATGTCATCCCGCTTGAAAACCGCTACGCCTGTAACTGCTTCCAATTTGGAAGATTGCTTCGCCCGAAACGATCCTCCTCTGCTTTGATAATATTCCATGTCCAAGGGAATACCATCAAAGGCTGCTTCTCTTGAAAGAATCCTTAGTTGTTTGTGACAACTCTCCACAATCTAGGGAACGCCACCTTGCTGTTTCGATGTTCACTCGTCTCTGAACAAAGAGCTTCTTTTTTTTTGTTATGTCCACGCGTCTCTGAACAATAGAGCTTTTGATGATATGATCTTCTGAATGATGTGTCCGCGCGTTTCAGAAAGAAGAGCTTGATAATAGGATGCTCACGCGTCTCTGAGCGAAAGAGATTGAAAATAGGATATCTTTGATGATATGTCCGCGTGTCTCCAAACAAAAGAGCTTTTGAATGATATGCCCACGCGTCTCTGGAGCAAAAGAGCTTGATGGAAAGGAATGTCCACGCGTCTCTGAACAAAAGAGCTTGAATAATATGCCCACGTGTCTCTGGAGCAAAGAGCTTTGATGATTGAATGTTTATTGCGATAATATTCTGAAGAAAAATTTCCGAAGGCCAACGTTTGTCGATCTCTAAAGCTCGCCTGAACTTTGCTTCCGCTGAAACCAGTACGTCGGTGTTTTCGTGATGAGTCAATTCTTAGGCGCTTCAAGCTAAGTGAGACGATCCTTTATCAGGTCGACCACTTATTGTGATTGTAATCAAACTGACTACTTAATCGTGTCAAATTGCTTATAGGGGCTAACTGGCGTACCAAGGAACCTGAAATTGCCGTATGAGATCGAAATAACCTTTCTAAGAGGCTTCGAGTTCTGCGCTACTGAGATATCTCTGGCGCCAAGAATTAACTCTGTCGCCGAACGTTGTGATAGGGTCTTCCCTATTCTGCTGCACCTGTATTTATTTTGACTATAGAACTTTGCCAATTTCTTTAATTATCTTAGGGTTGACCTAAGGTTTAATGTTGCTTAACTCATCAACTTGACACGACTCAAGGTATAAACTTGACTCGATATGATTGACTGACTCGAGGTTGACTCGACTCAAAGTGAAATGACACATGTGACTCATGACCCGTATGTGCATAGTGTTGACTCAATGTGACGCAAAAATGCAAAAAAGCAAAAATTTTCCGTCATTTTTGTGGAGGGTACCGACTTTCTCCCGAAAAAGAAAGACGCGAAAAAAGAATCGAAGTTTTGAAGGTGCATGTTGAATAAGCTTAGTCAGATGTCATTTGATACTATCTCTCAAGGTGCAAGGATTAATTCATCCTAGGCTATCTCAATGGTTGACTCAATGATGAAAGTATTTGGGTAACTTAGGCACGGAGGCTAAGCACTTCATACTTCGTGATGCAATGATAATTATGATTGATTAGTGATGTTGATATGACAAGGCATGCTTCAGCGTTATGTTAAGATTTTATGACAAAGGGTTCCTAAGGGAAGTTATATTTGGTCATGTATCTGTGCGGTGTGTGAAAGTGACACTAAAGTTAGGCCACAAGAGCTAAGTGTGTGGAAAGATATTATTATTTTTTTTAAAAGAGTCAAAAGGTGGTGACTCTTAGGCTAGGTAAGTTAATGATATAGGGATCAAGCCCCCAAGTCTAGCTCTAAATGAATAGGGATGAGCATTGGAGATCCCTTGATATGATCATGGTGTAAGTGTGTGAATATGAATATGAATGCATGTTTATTACGGCCGCACCTCGATGTTAGGTTACCTACGTATCCGTTAGGAATCAGACCGAACGTAGCTCTAGCCGAACCTCGCACAAGTGTGTATACCTCAAAAAGTTCTTTTAAGGGTTGTAACGTGGTTAGGCTAAAGGCTGAAGAAGAAGGGGATAAAGGCTCAAGACCCTAGATAAGCCCCCAAGGTGTGCAACCTTGCTTTTGAATCTTTGTATTTTTATGCTTGAGTTTCTACTCTTTTTAGCTCTCTTTGCTTTAGCATTTATTTTATTTTAATAAGTGTGGGCAATCCCGATCATGCGGTCTATCACTCACTTGGCATTCATGTTTCTCAGGCACGGTACCGAGCACTCGATAAGAAACGCAATCTGAGACGTGTTCATATCAAAGATATTTTAATATCAAAGACATTAGAACACTTGCCCTTTTGTACACTTTTAATTATTTTTTTTTTACTTTTGCTTATTTTGATCTTTTGAAATCACTCAAGCTTTTAGAATTGCATAAGTTACACACCATCTCATCCCAAGGTTAGGTAGATATGGTTTGAAAAATGAAGGGTCCATCGTTAGACGAGGCTCAAAGTGGTTAATGAAGAAAGGATTGCATATTAGAAAGGTGAAAGGAGATATGATGTGGCTACGAGGGGTGCCTCAAATAATTGGTATATTTTGTGCTTAATTCGACATGGATTTTTACTTTTTTTTCATTTTAATTTTTTTTAATGCAATGCAATGAAATGATCATATGTAAGAGAATAAATTCTCATTTTTATTAAATGAAAAAATATAATGATCCTACAAAATAAATCTAAGGAGAATAAAAAGGTGCCTATGCTAGACTTATTGGGGGAAGGGAAAAATGAAAAAGAAATAGAAAAAAAGGTCACGAAATCTTGACGTTGAAGCTCGCCTCTTGTCTTTTGTTGTTTCCTTTATCAATCAAATGTTGGATAGCCTCCTTTAGATTCCAACAGCTCTCAGTAGCATGACCCCTACCTTGATGGTACTTGCAGTGTTCGTCATAAATAAAATAATCATCATAAATAAAATAATCATCATAATCATAACAATTATAATCATAATCATGTTCGTGTTAAAGCATAATAATAGCAAGATCCTAGGCATGATACTAACAAGATTAATAACAAATCCTAGCATGTCACTAAGCAATAAAAATCAAATCTTTAGCCCTAACATGATACTAACAATCATAAATATTAGAAAGAACATAGGAAGCATCGCAACAATCATATTTAATATCAAAATTACCCTAGACATGATACTAGGAATATCATAATAATCTAAGCATGATTTCTACATCATAACATCAATAAATCAATTAAAGTACTTACTTTGATGCCTCGTACCTCTTTCTAATAACAAAATACACACGTTAGTAACTTCAAGGAAAATAATAATCAAAACAATTAAATTAAATAATTGAAAGAGAGATTTGGGACCAAACCCTCAGAAATTAAATTTTTCACGTCTAGGGCGAAGGCAACTTCGAATATGGGTAGGTGTTTCTTGATCTTGTGAATGCGGAATTTTGTATGTAAAAAGCAAGTTTAGAAAGAGAGAGAGATGAAGAAAGAGATGGTGAATGAGAGAATTGAAAAATGATTGTAGGTGAATATAATTGAAAACTGATTGTTGATGAATGAAAACGGAGTTTTTAATACGTTATTTATAAAGAAAATCAGTCAAAAAGATAAAATTAACAAAACAGAACATTGGCGCACTTAAAATAGAGTTGGCGCACAGAAAACAGAGCTGGCGCCAGCACCAGCTGATTGGCGCCAGGCGCCAATGCCTTGCGTCAGGCGCTAGTCCTGTTTTTGACGCGTTTTCGAAAATCAGATAAGTTTTGCCGTACAGGAGGATCAAATCGTATATTTTCCTCTAAAATGCTCTTTGATTTTAATTAAAACTCTGAAAAGTCAACAAAAGTCAATTTATCAATGCTAATTGAATTAGGAATGAAAAGAACCTTCTAGAAGAATCTAGAAGACTAAAACCATTCCTAATTGCATTAGGAATGATAAATCATATTAGGCCTTCCCCTAGATAATTGGGCCGCATATAAAGCTCAAACCGGGCCCAGTTCAGTAAATTGACCATAACTTCCTCGATATTCATCGGAATTGGGCTTATAATATGTCGTTGGAAAGGTCTTTGCAAGCCCCATCCAACTACACTACTATTGGACCCATATCATGGACCAACCAAACTGTATTGGATGTTTTCTTAAAATAAGTTTTCAAAAACAGAGAAAAGAGAAAAGAAATTAAAACTATCCGCAACACTGAACTTTCCTCACTTTCGCTTCATTCGATTATGATTTGACGTAAAAGATAATCATCACTGGGTTTGGTTTTGGGGAGACACAAATGGGTGTCTACACTAACCCACCCAAAAAACACATGCCTTAAAACAAGCACAAAGCTAATTCTTTCACAATCACATAAATCGCAACTATATGAGTAAAAGTGAAGTAAGTCAACAAAAATCACTATTCCTTTTGAAGTTACTATTCACTTTCACTAATTTTGCCAAAAAGCCTTAATCTTTGTCAAAACCCTTAATCTCCCTCAACTTCTCACTTTTAAGGGTTCGAGATTTGTTTTCTTTATTTTTTTTAATTTCATTTTATTTTATTATTTCTTTTAGTTTTAATATTTTATTTTACTTTAATTTTATCCTTATTTTACTCTTAGGGTAGCTTTTAGGTCTCTTTCGTGGTTATTTTTATCTTATTTTTCCCTTTTATTCTGTTATTTTCTATTTAATAAACTTTCTTTTTATTTCAGTATTTTAGAGTGTCTTAGTTTAATTTCTTTATTAAATAAGTTTTAGTTTACTCTTGTATTTTATTTGCTTTGGTTTTGTTTTATTTTATTCTTTATTTTCATTGAAAGAATTCTAATTTACTTTTATTTATTCAAATTAATTTTGAGTTCTTCCAAAATAATAATAATAATAATAATAATAATAATAATAATAATAATAATAATAATAATTTTGAGTTTATTTCATAATTTTATTTGTTTGTGTTTTATTTAATTTTTCTAGTTTTAGTCCTATTTATATAATATTATTTTTTTATTTCTAATTTTTTTTAATATTATTTGTCTCTGTTTAACCCTGTGTTTTGTTTGGTGTTTGTGTGTAGGTTTGAGTTTGAGGTCCAAGCCAAATTTCCAAGTCAACTCACAACCACCCCGCAACACCAAAGCACGACCAGCAGCCACCGATTCTAACTCTGCTTCACGCACCAAAACAGAGCAGCCCCTGCTTCACCATTCACCAATTAACCCATAAAAACCAAGTGGCCTCCCTGCAACATCCTTCACACCAGCCACCATCACCGCAAGCCACAACAACAAACAACAATCACAACCCCGCAACACCCAAATTAGCCACCAATTTACAGCAGCCCAAACCTCAAAACACCTCACGCACACCGCCAACTTCACCTCAATTAACAAATGCTCCTCTGCTACGTCCGTGATGACACCAACAACAGCTCCATCAGCCAACCAAACCAAAAACATCCCATTTCCCCTACATCACCTCGCACCTATTAACCTCCAATTTGCAGCCACCAAACCACCACCCACCAGCCGCTCCACTCGCAACAACCCCAACAATTGCTGCAGCCCGCAACTCAACACCACCAAAACACCACGACAACCACACCTCGTCTTTAGTCGTCAATAACAGCAGTGATAACCTCCATAGATCGCAGCAACAAAGCTCCAATTAGCCCCAAATTGCAAACTCATAAGGAGCGGACTCTGGGGGTGTTTATTTAGAGGGATAAAAGAGGGGGATTAGGATAAAAGAGGAGGGATTAAACAAGTCTTTTGTTTGTTTAGAGGGATTGGGATTATGAAGGGGATAGGATGTGGATAAAAAAGGGAGTTATCCCTATTAGTAACTAAGGGGTGGTATAAGGGATGGAGACTAAATTTAATGGCTAAAAGACATTATTACCCTTAATGAAAGAGAAAGAAAAAGAGGGTGAAGATCGAAAGGATAGCAAGGGTATTTTTGTATTTTTATTAGTTATTCCAATCTAACCCCTACTCCTACCAAACAATGTAATACACAATTTTTATCTTTATCCCATCTATTAATTCCACCTTTTTTATTCCACTTTCTTATCCCATTTAATCTCATCCCTCATATCAAACGTCCCGTCCCTGTATTACGATGCGACCACTCCTCTTTTATTCACTTTCTCCAATTTGAGGCAAAATGCGAGAGCGGCCGCTCTGATGGGTGTGCGCAGACACTCCTATGAGTCATTAGAAATCACGTAATGATTAACTTACTCAAATCAACAGGTGAGATTGGCGATGATGGTGTTTGAATTGGTGATTGTGGTCGTTGATGATGATGATGCGTGAAGGATGATGAAGATTAGGGAGCAGAGCAGCCACAAAATAATGAATTCGTGGGGGTGTGATTGTTTTTGGGGGAGTTTTTGTTTATTTTTCTTTTTTATGTTCTTTTATTTTTAATTTATTTCTTTTTATATTTTCCTTTTCCTTTTCTTTATTTTCTTTTATTTTAGTTTTGTTATTTAATTAATTTGATTAGTTTTACTTTTCTTTTTATTTTCTTTTAATTTAGCTGGAAATTATAGGCCTCACTAATTATAGTCCAAGAGGACTCAACTAATGGTATTTTCGTAATTTAACAAAAAGACAAAAACAAAAAAAAAAAGACAAAAAAAAAAATACCTTATCTGTGAGTACCAACGATATATATAAAACCCAATATCATCCTGAGTAGTATCGAAATACCATCATTTATAGTTGGTATCCTAACTACAACGCATTGGTATCATCATAGTACTGCAGTTGGTATCATAAATAATAAGTATTCTGGTTGGTATAAGTAGATTTATAGTTGGTATCCTAACTACGACTTTGTTGGTATCTAGCTGCGTTAGAATGGTATCAGAGCCATACAATTTAAAGTTAAATTAAATTGTTAATAATTAAATAAAACTGGAGAATACTAGGCCTTCTACTGAGTGTAAGAAACCTGATTTTAAGTATTCCTGAAAATACTAGTAATTTTGGTCCAGTCCTTAATTATATAGTAGATCAAATTGGCGAATTAATATCGGAAGTTGATAACATACATGCTCGTTGTATTAATATCGAAAATAAGATATCAATAGCCACAACCGATATTAATAAAAAAGTAAACGTTCTAAACGAATAGGTTAAACAAGTTTAACTTGCTTTAACAAACGAAGTTGGGCATCAATTTGGAAAAGAAGTTTCACCTAATAAAGAAAAAATAGTCCGGTATAAATATAAATATCCTTTTCAAAATCTAGATAAAAATAAAAAGTTTACTGTAACACTCCCTAAAAGACCTACTAGTAACCAAGAAAAAAATAAAGAAACTAAACATGAGCCCTCATCTTCAGGAGAAAACACTAAATGAATTACAAGTTCTATTCGACAAAGAATAAGACCCTAATAAGCTTAACGAAATCATGAACTTAATTTCTATAAAAGGGATTGCTTCTGATAATGAAATAGAGGAAAATAATTATGCTACTTTAGAGGAAGATTTATATCAACAAATTGGATTAATGAAGTTAAATGATCTAGACTTTTTACCCATAGAAGTTGTTCAACAAAAGATCGAAAACAAACTAGGTAAAAGAGTAATGGACAATAATGATGTTGGAGAAGAAATTATTAATGAAAATATTAATGTAAACAATGTTATCCAAATACTTAGGTACCAAGGAGAAGGAAGTTGCACACGACCAAGATAAATACCATGGAAGACTACCCGGTTTAGTGTCAAGGTTATGCCTACTCATATACCTAAACAAGAAGAAGTGACTCTTGAACCCATAAGTCAAACTGGTTATAAACTTAAATTGAACGGTGTAATAGATAGACAAGACGTTTTAGATCAATGGAAAAGAGTATGAGTAGTGTACTTAATTTAAATACTGAATGGACTTCAGAAAATTTCTTAAATTATATTGAACATAGTCTCTACGGCTGTGTACAAGATTGGTACGATGGAATAGATGAAGAAGTAAAAACTACATTAAGAGCTAGTGAATCACCTACTAGAATGTTTAGGCAGTTATGTCAATATATTAAGTTAGAGTTCATTGGTCCTAGAGACGATCCTAATGAGCAACAAATGGAATATCAAAGAAAGTTAAGTAACTTGTCCATCTTTAATATGAAATATGTAGATGATTATATTATGGAATTTGAAACATATTATTATAAAATTAGTGAAAATGAAACAAATCTTGGAATGTTCTATGACAAACTACCCAATCCTCTTAATGAGGAAATTAGTGAAAAATATCAAGAATGTAGAGAGAGATTTTTAGCTAGGGATGCCCTAGGTAACAAAATTGCTTTCCTTAGAAAGTGGATTGAAAAGAAGTGTAGAGAGGTTACAGGAACTCAACAAATGAAGAGACAATTTCTCACTTGTTGGGATTTCCCAAATAACTATGGATGTGAAAGAAAATACTATAATAAAAGAAAGAGCTATAAGAAAAATAAATTTGACCGATCAAGAGGAGAAACCTATAAGAAGAAGTATTATAAACATAAATATAGAAAGCCAAGTAGGTTTATTAAAAAGGCAACATATTGTCCTGAGAAAAAAAAGACATGCAAATGTTGGTCTTGTGGAGAACTAGAACATTATGCTAATGAATGCAATAAAGCTAATCATAAACAGATGGAAGCCTTAGGAAGTTGGGATTACATAGAAATACCATAAGACGAGACTTTAGAATTGGCTTTAAGTAATAATAAAGAATAGTAGAAATCATAGAAGAGGAAAATGAGTATAATGAAGAACCCGAAGTTAGTGATGAGTTTGAAGATGAAAATTATGAAGAAATAAATAACATGATGGAAAGAGAAGAATTAGAAAATTCAGAATCAGACGACAATGAGGAAGATAAAAGCAAAATGAAAATAGGTCAACTAAAAATAGCCGAGGTTTCATTTGAAGATAATGACCTAGATCAAGTAAACAAAGAAAGCTGGAATTTTCCCCAAATTACTAAAGACAAAATATTTAAAACTTCTTTCTTTAAAACTAGAACTAAATATGTATGTGAATAAATGAAAGGAAGCATAGTAACCGAAGATTGTGAACAAAAGGGAGCCGAAATTAATATCATAAAATGAAAAAGTATTAAAAAAAACATAAAGAAAAAGGAAATTATAGCTATATTTGTATTGGTGCAGTACAAGTGTACATAACTCCTTTGCAAGATTTTGGCAAGGATGTTAAATGCTTGAGTTTTATTTGTGATATTAGACATAAAGTATTTTATGATCAAATAATTAGTGGTATCACATGTAACATAAGTCAAGGAACGGTAAACTATATATGTGGACCTAGATATTATGTGAGCTTAGAGGATTCCTTTGCGTCAAAGTTTTTAGCTATCAAGATATTAAAATAAGGAGTGAAAATGCATAAAGGAACACAACCCATACAATTAAGATTGAAGGTGGTTTATAAGTTGGTAAACACTATAGACTCATCTTTTAAGAAACAAATAGTCGATGCTTAGAAATATGAGCAAGGAGGAGGTCCTAAGAAGAAGATTACACCTATAAAGGTAAATCCTAATGAAATTGAAATTGAAAAAACTTGGGAGGAATTCTTATGAACCCTGCAGTTAGTAATAGATCAAGTAAGATGTTAATTGATGAATCAAGATTACTTCATATTAGAATGAATACAAAACCTAAAATACAGAGAAACTTGAGTCTTAGAACACCAAGTCTAAGTAGACAAAATTCATCAATAATAAGAATGAAAAAACAAGGTGATGAAAAGCCAAAAGAAGATGAAGAAGAAATATTAGTTCTACTAAAGTAACTAAATGAAAAATATGAAAGTAAAAAACCTTTGAAACAACCAGCAAGGCATAACATTGATATGGGATCATGTTCTAATTTCGAGTTAAATGAAGATCCAAATAATCCTATTGATAAAAGGAAGGTAATTGGATATAAAACCAAAACTATGAGTGAACCAGTATATGAGGATGAAGTTAATATGAAAATGGAAGCTTGTAATGAAATATCCAGTACTAATCCTAATAGCATTTATATTCCAATTGATATATGCATTGAGGATTACAATAAATATAGATTATGTGCATATATTGATAGTGGTTGTTCTACATGTTTTGGAAAGATATCATTATTTCTAGAATTCTTGTGGAAAAAGGCCAAACATCCTATGCAAGTTAGAATTGCTAATAATAGTGTCATGATGCATACGGAGATAATTGAAGATTTAAAAATAGAAATTGGAGGAGTTCAATGTGTTATTCTTTTTTTATGGGCAACTGATCAGCCTAGTCATGATATGAAAATAGGAAATATTTTTCAAACGTTATACTCTCCATGTACTCAAACTATTGATTAAATAATCTTTACCATTAACAGTCATTCTGTTCCTATACATAAAATAACAAAGGCTTATACTCATCATACAATGGAATTTACGCGCACCCAGCATGGTGATAGGGTTACTCCTACACAATGAGAGGTTGCACTTAGAATTTTTTAGTGTGATTCATCATTAATAAATCAGATAAATAAGCAACAAGAAAAACTATGCAAAAAACTATATTCTACAGATCCTTTAGAACATTGGGAAAAGGATAAAGCATTTTCTATGATAACTCTAACAAATCCTAATAAGATTATTAGAGTCAGACAAATGGTTTAAACCTACCAAGATATTCAGAAGTTTGTTGATCAAATAAAAGAATTGCTTAATAAAAAGCTAATTAGGAATAGCAAAAGTCCTCATAATAGTTCAGCATTCATGGTAAGAAATCACGCAGAAGAAAAAAGAGGTAAAGCAAGAATGGTCATTAATTATAAATGAAAGGAATGGTGTCCTTTGAACAAGTGTACTATTCCGTTAGTGGGTTCAGAATTATTAGAAAGCTAATATATTCAGTGAGGTCAAGTGATCGGAATGCCTGGGTGGAGGCCGCTTCCGATCAGTAATATTAATGAATAATTAATATTACAGCTTAATCTTGACTGAACCCTTCGGGTCACACCCAAGCATTCAACAAACCGAACCGACGAATTAATTCGGAAGGAATTAATGAGTCGACCGAGTAATATTTATTTAGACGTCGGAAATTCGAGCTTAGAGCGTCGGAAGTCGAGTCGAAAAATAGTGAAAGACGAGACGAGAAATAGTAATAAATCAACAAAAGACCAAAATACCCCTAGCATCGGAATGCTCAAGCAAACCGAGTGCTAAGGGAGTATGGCCTAGCATGGTGGCTAGCATGCGCACCAAGCCGAGCCTAGGCTGGCTGTTGCGTGCTAGCGCACCCATGCTAGCATCGCAAGGCTAGGCGCTGCCTAGTGCGTGCTAGCATGCTAGGCGCAGCCTTGTGTGCGCAATGGCTAGCAAGCCATGCCGCAACAAGCTGCAGCAGCAAGCACGCTAGGCGCGCCAGCTCGCCACATCTAGCAGCAGCATGGCTAGGCCATTGCTTGCTTCCTAGCAGCGCTGGCCAAGGCACAAGACCAGCAGCAGCGCGCACAAGCATGCTGGGCTTGCTGGCCAGCAGAGCCTGGCAGCCCGCATGCGAGTGCTGGGCCTGCTGGGCTTGCTGGGCATGGCTGCCACGGACAGCAGCACATCGCAGCCCACCTTGGCTACCTTGGTGCCCAAGGGTGGGTGCCATGTGGCTAGTGGTCCTTGAGTGTGTGTGGAGTGAGGTGGCCGGTTATGGGAGAGGGAGTGGGGAGCAAGTTTGGTCCCCCCCTTCTCCAAGTGGTCCTCACCTAACCACTCACATGAGCTTGCCACTTGTTGATTTATTACTAGCTTGATTATTTATTTTTTTTAGCTTTAAAATAAAATGGAAAAATCATACTATCCCACATTGATGGGAGAGTAAATGATACTCCCATCATTTCCTATAAATACCCAAGTATGGGCATTGGGAATGATGCTTGAGTAAGAGTTGGAAAAGGCATCACAATTAGTGAAAACCTTTGAACTCAATATAATTACTCGGGTTTTATTGGTCGGGTCTTGCTAACCCCAAGACATTGGACCTAGTCGGTTTTGTTGGTGCGGGTGGACTTCGTTGGAGGTCTCCGTGTGAGCGGGACTTGAAGCTTTCAAGTAAGAGCTTATTTTGGAGCGAAGCACGCGTCAAAGGTAATTAGCTTATCTTAATCTTGTGATTAATTTAATTATGTTTATGGTTTTATTTATTGCGAGTGCGGTCTTGTTTTTGGGTTTGTTTCCGCGGTGAGTCGGACTCACCAAACCCCAACAGCGGTATCGGAGCCTCGCTCGTTTATTTTTAAAATCATAATATTTTCAAGGTGTTTTTATGGCTTAATTTTTCTGGTTTTAAGTTGCTAATTAGATTAGTAACTCGTTTTTCCAATTTTTACCTCGTATTAAAGCTATCTTCAGCTCCCGAACCCAGATTTCGACCCAAAAATAGTGAATTTTGGGTGGAAAAGGCGTTCTGGAAATGGTTTTCCCTTATAGGGCTCTATTTTTAGCCAAAAAACGATCAGAAATGCATTTTTCGAGGGATTTTTCGTTTTTACGAAAAATTTTAAGTCTTTCTAACCTTGAAAATTGATTGCATATTTATGGTGGTTATGAATTTGGTTCTTTCCTTTATTTATATGCAAATTTAGACCACTTTAAGCATGATTACTTGGTAGTAATTGGTGCTTGAAAGTTTGGTTTTATTTTTTCACATAATTGCAAATAAATTGCATTAAGTGTGAAATTGTTGTTCTTTGTTGCTTCCAAGTACTAAAGATTCAATCTTTATTTATGATAAGTGATTGAAACTTTGAGTTACTAAATTCCATGAATTTTGGTTAAACTTTGTTGATTTAATCATTTTTTTAGTTGATTGGAATCATAAAGTTTAAAACTTGTGATTGAAATTGGTTTATCTTCATATTGGAAGATATAATTTTTCATGGAGTCACAAGTATTAAAGTTGGAGTCTTTATTGAACTTATGTTCATTTTTTCCAACTCCCTTTTATTTTGTCAAAATCTCAAGATTAATTTAAAGTGATTAAATTAATAGTGAGAATTGCCCTAATTTATTTTATTACACCAAGTTAAACCAATTTTATTAAAGAATGGTTCTTGGAAATAAATTTGGTTAATTGCTTTTGGATGAATTATTTAAGTTGGACTTGTTATTTTTCATTTTTCCTCAAAATTGATTCTAAAATTAATTTAGAATTGATTTATAATGTCACACACAAAAATCGATAATTTTCGAAGCATTAGCACGCAACAAGAGGCCTAAGAGCCCCGAGCTAGCTCTCGACCAGCTGGGCTGCTCACGCAACCCATATGTGGCTGCCGAGGCTGCTGGGCACTTCATTCTTAGGTGCTTGGTGTTGTGCGTGTGTGTGTGCGAGGAAGGGCGTGGGCTGCTGCTCGCTGCCAGCAGCATAGCGCGCCAGCCAGCAGCAAGCAGCAGCAGCAGCATAATGCTGTGCGCGCTGTGCGTGCTGCTACGCTTGGCTGGGATGGGCGTAGCGCATGCGAGCACAAGCAGCCCACATGCATGCTTGGTGTTGCGGGGGTGCGCATGGGCATACTACGTGCTTGTTGTACGGTACGTACAATCCCATAATTGGCACAATAACCCCGGGTTATTAAGGCGATGCTATTTTAAAGTTAATTTTAGCGTTGCTTAATATGTAAGTAAAGGTAATTTTTGGACTCCAAGTCTTAGTGCTAGGCACTTAGACATTTTGGAATACGTATTTTGCTTAAATTGTCCTTTTAATTATTTTGTTTATTTAATTAAAATTTTTGGAGGCTAGGCCTCGGTTTTTGAGCGACATTTGCAAAAATTAATTTTGGCAAATATTTGGGTTCACCAACTTAATTAATTGGATTAGTTAAGTTGGATGCGGAATTTGGTGGGAGCGTCTCTTAGTTATTTCCATAACCGGTTAAAACAACTTTGACTAGTTTAATTAGGCGTGTTAATTGGATTAACCACCTAGATTAGTTACTAGTTCTCGCGCGTTTTATGCATTGTTACTTGTTTATCGTTGTAAAATGCATGGGCCATTCACAGATAGTGAATGGATGAATGGAATGTAAATTCTCTCACGGGTTTTATGAAATGGCAACTAGTGGGGCCCGATTAGGATAGAAAATACGGACTGTGATCCGTGATGTATTTTTTGTAAATCTAAATACGGTCTGCGAACCGTTGAGTATTTTTGTACCTTGATATTTAGATTAGTCCTAATCGTAGATACTAGCAATTGTAATATTTTGGTCAAGTCTTGAAGACGGGGTTCTTAGAAGACAAAGCCATGAAGTTGCAAATGAAGACCTTTTGAAGACTTGAAGATGTCAAGGGGTCATGCTAGTTGCCAAATGCATCTCTATTTATGTTTTCGATATATATTTATGTTTATATATATGAATTATATGTTAGATGCATGTTTAGGATTTCGAATGTTGAGATGATTAATTAAGTTCACTTAAATCAACCAACATAGAAACCCTAGGTCCCTAAAATATTGAGTAAAACTTGCCATTCCAAAACATACTTACCAACCGAACGAGGGTAGTGGTGGGCTACGCCAAAGCGAGGCATCACTACTTCTCCAAGGAACGTAAGGCATACTGGGTATGCAAGGTGGTTTTGGTTATACTCAACGATATGAGTGATGGATTCCTAACATGTCGTGGCAAAGTGAATAAATTGTTTAGAGAGCATTGGATGCGACGATTTATTCAACCAAGAGTGGCTTGGAGCCATTAGCAAAGCGTTGCTTACCTTAGGAGATTGAGTGTTAAGACAAGCCAAAGCATGCTTAACCACTCTTTGTTTCTTTGGATCTTGGAATCGACTTATTCTCACCTAAAATGGGGACAATCTTTAATGTGTGAATAAGACGTTTTAAATAAGTTTGATTAAAATGCATGAATTCAATCTTATTTAAGTATAATGAATGGTTTTTTATTTCAAATTCTTTCAATTGTAGAATCATGTCTTCAACTAATGTCAACGACCTTATGCTCCCGGAACTGCCCGAAAAGTTTCCAATTTCTCTGAACTTGGTAAACTTTAAGGAATGGGAAGAGGAACTCCGAAAGACCCTCCGAAATTGCTACCTAGAGCACATTCTGGACACTCAAATCCCGAGTTTCTACTCAAAGGGGATTATGAGTGATGAGGCACATGAGGTATGGAGTGTGGACTGTAAAAGAGTTTCCAGACTCATGGCAAACTCCATCCCGGTACAATGGAAGGGGAAGTTCTCCAACTATTTTCTGGACATGATGCTCAAAGCTCTAGAAGATGTAGTCAATTTGAGAGTCACCAAAAGTACCAGAGGCAACTATGATGGACTTGTGGAAGATGTGACTAGGTCACTCTCGAACATGAGGATCAAGCCACCGCAAGATGGGTGTCTCACGAAAGAGAGACAAGAAGTATGGGATAAGGTCTATAATGCAAGACTTAGACCCGGGATGCCACTTCAAGCTCATGTGCTCAACATGACAAGGCTATTCACCCATCTGGAGCTAATTGGCAAACCAGTGGACGATGAGAAAGCGACTCTCATGCTACTAAGCTCACTCCATTCGGGGTATGTTGCATTAAAGATGCGACTTACGGCCAAGCAGAACAAACTGTCCTTGATGGAAGTTGTTCAAGAGCTCCAGAAAACCTATTCTTGCAAGAAGGCTAAGGTTGCTCTGAGACCAAAGAAGAAGGATTTCAAGAACAAAGCTAAGATGCACTGCTTCTATTGTAGTAGACCCGGACACTACAAAAGAGAATGTAGCATGTATCTAGAAGATGAGGCGAAAAGAAAAGTAACCTCAATCTCAGGTATCATCTTTACACTTGAACATAAGCCATTTATAATGTATTAGATACCGGAAAATTGGCTCACTATATGCTCCTATTTCAGGAACAAAGTGAGCGGTGCTTTTCAAGTGGATATGAGTACACAAGTGGAAGAAGAAGATAATCTTTCAAAGAAAGCTTGTAATCTCATATTTTGTCTAGATTTAAAACTTGTTTAGTTTTATCTACCATATTTTGATCTTGTGGCGTTGGACGTCATTTTGAACTTGATCACAAGACATATCATCTTGTTTATATTTATGGAATGACACATTTGTGTCTTTGGACAAATTTTTTATAATGATACCAAAAGAGCTAAGACCATAGAGTCAAATCAGACTTACTTGTGGCATTGTCGTCTTGGCCACATCAACATCAAACGCATCAAGAAACTTCTACAAGAAGGTGTTCTTGACTCTTTTGATTTAGAATCGTTTGAGAATTGCGAGGGATGTCTATTAGGCAAGATGATTAAACAGCCATTCTCCAAGTTGGGAGAAAGGGCAAGTGACTTATTGGGTCTTATACATACCGATGTATGTGGACCAATGAGCTCAACCACAAGAAATGGACATCGATATTTCATCACTTTCACAGACGACTATAGTAGATATGGCTATGTCTACCTCATGTCGCATAAATCTGAATCATTTGAAAAGTTCAAAGAATTTCAGAGTGAAGTTGAAAATCATCTTGGCAAGAAAATCAAAGCCCTTCGATCGGATCGAGGTGGTGAATACTTGAGCCAAGAATTCGATGACCATCTGAAAGAAAAGGGTATACTTTCAGAATTGACACCTCCAGGAACTCCACAATGAAACGGAGTATCCGAAAGGAGAAATCGAACCTTGTTAGACATGGTACGATAAAAAATGGGTCTTAGTGATCTTCCTATCTCTTTCTGGGGACACGCACTTCTAACTGCGGCACTAACACTAAACCGTGCTCCATCAAGAGCTGTAGAAAAGACTCCATATGAATTATGGACGAAGAAACCTCCTAGGTTATCTTTTCTAAAGATATGGGGATGCGAAGCATATGTCAAGAAATTGATTTCTGACAAACTTCATCCCAAATCTGACAAGGTTTACTTTGTGGGCTACCCAAAAGAAACCAAAGGGTATTACTTCTACAACAAATCGGAGAACAAAGTGTTTGTTTCTCGCGATGGTGTCTTTTTGGAGAAGGAGCACCTTTCCAAAATGACAAGTGGGAGGAAAATCGAACTCGACGAAGTTCGTGAGGATGAGCAACAAAATCATAATGACAGTCAAAGTGCTCAAACAGCATTGTTGACGCAGGTCAAAATGATCAAAATGTGCAAAGTCGAACCGACAATGCAAATGCTCAATCCATTACCCTACGTAGGTCTCAGAGGCCGAGATCTCAACCTGATAGATATCTTGGTTTAGTATTAACCGAGAATCTAGACATCCTGATTATGGATGGAGATGAACCGGCAACCTATAAGAAAGCGATGGCAAGCACCGACTCTGCTAAATGGCAAGAGGCCATGAGATCTGAAATGGATTCCATGTTTGAAAATCAAGTCTGGGACTTGGTTGACTTACCCGAAGGTTATACACCTATTGGATGTAAGTGGATTTTCAAGTTGAAAACCGACAAAGATGGAAATGTATTCATTTACAAAGCTAGATTGGTGGCAAAAGGTTACAGACAAGTTCATAGTATTAATTACGATGAAAGCTTTTAACCAGTCGCAATGCTTAAATCCGTTCGGATCCTCCTAGCGATTGCTGCATATTACAATTATGAAATATGGCAGATGGACGTCAAAATCGCCTTCCTTAATGGTTATTTGGAAGAAACTGTGTATATGACACAGCCTGAAGGTTTTGTCGACCAAAACAATGCTAGGAAAGTTTGTAAGCTTAAGAAGTCCATTTATGGATTAAAGCAAGCAAGCAGAAGTTGGAATCTGCGATTTGATGAAGCCATCAGTAAGTTTGTTTTATCAAGAATCCAGATGAATCTTGTGTTTATAAGAAGGTCAGTGGGAGTGACATCGCCTTCCTAGTCTTATATGTCGATGACATATTGCTCATTGGAAACAGCATTCCGTTGTTAGAGTCTGTAAAGGCCTGGCTTGGAAAGTGCTTCTCAATGAAAGACTTGGGAGAGACTCAGTACATACTAGGCATCAAGATCTTAGGGATAGATCAAAAAGGATGATTGGATTGAGTCAGAGTACTTATATTGATAAGGTACTTGCTCGATTTGGCATGGAGGAGGCCAAGAGAGGTCACCTGCCAATGTCACATGGCATAACCCTAAGCAAGAAGCAGTGTCCACAGACACTTGATGAGCGGGTAAGAATGAATCAGATTCCATATGCTTCGCTTATTGGATCGATCATGTATGCCATGATATGTACTAGGCCAGATGTATCGTATGCCTTGAGTGCTACGAGCCATTACCAATCAGACCCAGGAGAGGCGCATTGGACTGCGGCCAAAAATATCCTAAAGTACCTGAAATCAGAGGGTGAAATCAGAATTTGCAAAGTTGGAACGGATGACAATGTAGCCGATCCACTTACTAAACCTTTGCCTCAAGTGAAGCACAACAAGCACGTTGAGGCAATGGGAATCAAGCATGTAGGAGACTGGCTTTGATTTCCTTGTTTAGTGTTTTAGTTAATTTTGAGAAAAATTAATGTAAGACGCTAAGGAAAACCATTCAAGTTTTGGAGTAATATAAAATTTCATGCAATATTTTATTACTCCGTTATGCTATTTAATTGTGGTTTAGGATTAAATAATGAGTCCATTCGATTCTGAGAATATTCAAAATAGGGTATCAAGACCAGTCTTGGTAAGGAAACACCTATTAAGTGAACATTGAATATTATAATCGAAAATTATCCCTAATCAAGGTCATTTAAACGATGGACGATTAATGACCGATTGAGATTAGTGTGTAGTTTGATTTATAGCACCGTTTCATGTGCTACAAGGACATGATTGTCATAAATCATTTGCACAGGTATTGGTTTAGAACCATACTGGATCGACCTATGAGAATACTTTAAGAAATTAAAAAATTTGTCATAAGTATACTTCTCATTATGGCTATCGGAACCTATTTCCTAGACCATGAGTATTGTGAGTTCTCTTGTTTGAGTACTAGTTCGCTTTGATGTTGTCAAACGTCTGCCGTAATAGGGGATTATAACGGCAACACTCGGGCGACTAGGTCCTCTCAGTAAGAGGAGCTACATTACAAGACTGGCAATGTCCCCCTACTAAAATAGGGAAGATGTCTTTATTGTATACAAGGCCTCTCGTAGAGCGAGACTGTAAAATGCATGGCCGTGCTCGGATGGATTTTAGAAATCATCTGTTTATTGACCGTCGGACTCGGAATCGGGAAACACTTCTGGACGTAATAAGGATGACAAAATAAATCTTACCTTATAGTTCATGAAGAGACATTAAGCGACATAGGAAAAAGGCTGTACACAAAATGCGCACTTGTCCGGAAGGACAAGTGGGAGATTGAAAGGAATGGTGTCCTTCGAACAAGTGTACTATTCCGTTAGTGGGTTCAGAATTATTAGAAAGCTAATATATTCAGTGAGGTCAAGTGATCGGAATGCCTGGGTGGAGGCCGCTTCCGATCAGTAATATTAATGAATAATTAATATTACAGCTTAATCTTGACTGAACCCTTCGGGTCACACCCAAGCATTCAACAAACCGAACCGACGAATTAATTCGGAAGGAATTAATGAGTCGACCGAGTAATATTTATTTAGACGTCGGAAATTCGAGCTTAGAGCGTCGAAACCGAGCGTCGGAAGTCGAGTCGAAAAATAGTGAAAGACGAGACGAGAAATAGTAATAAATCAACAAAAGACAAAAATACCCCTAGCATCAGAATGCCCAAGCAAACCGAGTGCTAAGGGCGTATGGCCTAGCATGGTGGCTAGCATGCGCACCAAGCCGAGCCTAGGCTGGCTGGTGCGTGCTAGCGCACCCATGCTAGCATCGCAAGGCTAGGCGCTGCCTAGTGCGTGCTAGCATGCTAGGCGCAGCCTTGTGCGCGCAATGGCTAGCAAGCCATGCCGCAACAAGCTGCAGCAGCAAGCACGCTAGGCGCGCCAGCTTGCCACATCTAGCAGCAGCATGGCTAGGCCATTGCTTGCTGCCTAGCAGCGCTGGCCAAGGCACAAGGCCAGCAGCAGTGCGCACAAGCATGCTGGGCTTGCTGGCCAGCAGAGCCTGGCAGCCCGCATGCGAGTGCTGGGTTTGCTGGGCTTGCTGGGCATGGCTGCCACGGACAGCAGCACATGGCAGCCCACCTTGGCTGCCTTGGTGCCCAAGGGTGGGTGCCATGTGGCTAGTGGTCCTTGAGTGTGTGTGGAGTGAGGTGGCCGGTTATGGGAGAGGGAGTGGGGAGCAAGTTTGGTCCCCCCCTTCTCCAAGTGGTCCTCACCTAACCACTCACATGAGCTTGCCACTTGTTGATTTATTACTAGCTTGATTATTAATTTTATTTTAGCTTTAAAATAAAATGGAAAAATTATACTATCCCACATTGATGGGAGAGTAAATGATACTCCCATCATTTCCTATAAATACCCAAGTATGGGCATTGGGAATGATGCTTGAGTAAGAGTTGGAAAAGGCATCACAATTAGTGAAAACCTTTGAACTCAATATAATTACTCGGGTTTTATTGGTCGGGTCTTGCTAACCCCAAGACATTGGACCTAGTCGGTTTTGTTGGTGCGGGTGGACTTCGTTGGAGGTCTCCGTGTGAGCGGGACTTGAAGCTTTCAAGTAAGAGCTCATTTTGGAGCGAAGCACGCGTCAAAGGTAATTAGCTTATCTTAATCTTGTGATTAATTTAATTATGTTTATGGTTTTATTTATTGCGAGTGCGGTCTTGTTTTTGGGTTTGTTTCCGCGGTGAGTCGGACTCACCAAACCCCAACAATAAACAGCTAAATGATAATACTGTTTTTGATGGCTATTACATTCCTAATAAAACTGTGTTATTTAATAGAATACCATGAGCCACATGGTTTTCTAAAATGGATTGTAAGAGTGGCTACTGGCAAACTAAAATGGAAGAAGAAAACATTCCATTAACGACATTTAGTGCCCCTCAAGGGCATTATGAATGGATAGTAATGCCTTTTGGATTGAAAAATGCTCCACAAATATTTCAGAGAAGAATGGATAATATTTTGAGAGAACTTAATCATTGTTGTTTGGTCTATATAGATGATAATATAATATTCTTAAAAGATTTGGAACAACATCAGAATGATCTTAAAGCAGTAACTAAAAAATGTGCAGAGCATGGTATAATCCTTGGAAAAGATAAATGTGTTTATGCTAAACAAGAAATTGAGTTTCTAGGATTAGAAATTAAAGCAAGAAAAATAATACTGCAAAAACATATTCTAGAAAAGATTGAAAAATTTCCCGATAAAATTGAATATAGAAAACAACTAGAAAGGTTTCTAAGATGGTTAACCTATGCTTCTGATTTTATAGAAAATCTTGCTTTATTAAGGAAGCCATTACAACAAAAACTCAAAAAAGAAATAACTTGGAACTGGAAGGAAAGTGATTCCAAAATGGTTCAAGATTTAAAAGCTATGTGTAAAGATCTTCTTCTACTAACACTACCTACTAGTAAAGATGATTTAATCCTTGAAACAGATGCTAGTAATGAGCACTGGAGTGTTGTGTTAAAAATCAAAGAAGGAGAAAGACTTTGCAGATATAGCAATGGAAGTTTTAATAAAGCTGAGTTAAATTATCCCACAATGCAAAAGGAAATCCTTTCAGTTATTAGAGGGATCGAGAAGTTCTTAATCTTCTTAGCCCCTAAACAGTTCTTAATAAGAACAGATTGCAAAGGCATACTCGGTTTTGTTAAAACGAATTTGTCTAATATGCAAGCGCAAGGGAGAGTTCTGCGTTGGCAATTATGGCTTAACCAATTCTCTTTTACTATTGAATATATACATGGATCGAAGAAATCTTTAGAATTGGCTAATGGCAAAGAAGCAAAAGACATCAGAAAAACCTCCTGCCCATCAACTAGAAAAGATGGAGGCAGAGAGAAAAAACTCTTATTGAAGAAACTGGTAAAGCAATGGAGCGGGTTTCACACTCAACTTGGGCCTTGATGGAGGCCATGATTTTTTCATAAAAAAGAAGATCTTGATATGGTTTAATTAAAAGTTGTTATGTAGCACTTTGAAGGTTCCTAATGTACAAAGTGATGGTAATTATCTTGAGGCGCATTCCTGATATTCAGGATATAATACTAAATAAAATAGAAGATAATAATTTTAGGTTCTGGTATGATCTAGTTGTATCAAGGTCATATAAGATGTATGATGTTTATGATCTATAAGGAAGTAGAATAATATTCAACACCAATTCCAGAGTGGGTACTGTGTCAATTCATCCACATTCACCGGAATGAAGGGCACCTTATGTAGCAGAGAACTATAGAGCTTGGGATTATGGGATGGTTCATAGTATTGTACCATTTCCTGATAATAATATTATGTTCCTTGAGAAGCTCACGAAATTCTAGAAGTATGCTTTTAGAAGAATTTATGAAGCAATAAGATATAAAGGAAGAGTTGAACAAGTCCAAATGCAAAGTGCAAACATTGAAATGGTTGAAGGAAAACTTAACTCTCCTCGTTTCCTGATCATGTTTGAAGACGTTCATCGCAAACTCAAAGATCCAATCTGTATCCAGCAGAGACGAGTAAAAGATCCTACGGAAGCAAGGGCTTATGGATTTTTCTATATTGCTCAGTATCATAATAACCATCTCATAGCCTTAAAAGAAGAACCACCAGTCATAATACATGTGGGAAATACTACTATAGTAGCACCAGAATGGTTAAGAAATTATTTAGAAGAAGGAGTATTACATGGTGAATCAGTGTATGATTATCTCGAACAAGTTGAAGCTGGGAGATATTTATCCTTAGAGGGAAAAGAGCACTTATTTGAGATCTTTGTCACATGGATGAATCCTATGCCGCTAAATGTGTGATGGGTCTAGGTATAAAGAAGACAACCCATGGTATGTCCCTTATGAAGAGAGTAAGGACAACAAAGGCAGTCTACAAGATATGATGGAGTCCTACGCCCACACTTGCAATTATGTATTCTACTTTTACTATTGTAGCACGTTTTATTTATTTCTTTAGAAAAACAGTGAATAATATTCACTTGCTGAGTCATGGTTTTCTGTAAGCCATAGAAAGTGTCGGTGACTTTTGTGAGCCTTCCCCTATATAAAGGGAATTAGGAAAAGAAGTGAAGACAGAGTTGGAAGAGTTAGCTAGAGAATTATTCAGAAAGATTTAGAAAGTCCTCTAGAGAAAAATACTCACCTTAAGAGAAAGATTGGTTCTCCATCTCTCTTTATGTAGAGAAAACTCTAGTTCAGCTTATGTCTGTTTAAGCTTTCAGTTTGTGTGTATGTGTTGTAATATATGAGTGTTGTAATCTTTTCAAATTAAATAAAAGTTTCGTTCAAGAAGGGAACGTTATCCCCTGGAACCTTATATATCAAATGAGTTTTATTTCTGTTTAAAAAGCTCCATCATAAACATAGTAAGGATTGTTTAATTAGAGACTATGGTCTAAGGTAGGAAACAAACTAGATCTGTGCTGAGCCTGATCTAAGGAAGACAGGGTTGGGGGGAGCTACCTTGATAAAGCCGGAAGCTCAGAACGCCGGAGGTTTCATTATCGACTAAGTTCAGGTATTGGTCAAAACTCTCTAGTTAAAGAATTATTATTGCGGAGCATGGTGGGCTGTAAAACTTATTAAATAATTTAATTTGATATATAAGTACAGTAGAGTTGTGATAACTAGTACCGATAAAAGTCATTAATCAAGAAACAAGTAAACAAAAATTAATATTAATAGATAAATAGGTTCGTTGGTATAAAAAAAGGTGTTCGATAGTATCAAAAGAAATATCATCTAAGTGTTCGTTGGTATCAAAAAAGAATACCATCTAGGCGGGTCTTGGTTGTTGTTTGTATACCATCCACGTTAAAATCAATACCAAACCACTAAAGACAAAAAGGCTAGTTGAATAATTCTAAAGGGTAGGTAAGTAGAGGCCAAGAGGACTCTACATAGTAGAGACCAAGAAAACCCCTTATTTTAGCTTGTAATATAAATACCCTTTGGGGTTTAACCGTTTAATACTCTTTGAACATTTTTTTACTCACCTGAGATTAGTTTAGCCTCTTTTATTTTCTCTCTCTTAAGGTTTGATTAAATTTTTTTTTTCTTTTTTAGGTGTAGCTTTAGAGAGAGAAAACTTGGATTTTTCATGGACTTTTGAGAAATTGAAGAAGCAATTTGTGGATTTTTTCTTCTCATATATTCAATGAGTCTTCCTAACATTCTTTCATCTTTATTGCTTTCCTTTATTTCTTGTTTTGTTTAATTGTTTATTGATTAGAGTTGTTAATTAGTTTAATTGTTTAATTTTAGCTCTAATTCTAGTTTTACCTTGCTTTTCATGTTCTTCTTTATCATGTTAGTTTACATTTTATTCTAGAGATTTGGATGAAGATTATGTTGATGAATTGAATGATTTATTGTGATTTTTATGCAATTGATTCTTGATTATTGTGTATGGATGATGCTTATATGGATTATAGTCTTTCTAGCTAATTAAATATATGTTCTTAATTGTGCTTTCAATCAATTGCGCGAAAGTGAGTTGTTTGAGAGTCTAAATTCCTCCATACCTATGTTAGGCTAGTTGCACGAGAGTTAATTAGTTTAGTAGGATAATTAACATGCTTAATTGCGCGAGAGTGAGTTGAGTGTGTTGATTGTTCCTAATTGAGGTCATTTTCATCTAATTACGATGTCGTTGTTGAATGCATTAATGTAATAGGATTCCAATTTCCCTAGTCTTCATTGTTTGCTCTAAGTAGTGTTTAGATGATCCTTTCTATATATCTCAATCATCTTAGTAGTCTAATTTGGATAGATTGATACATTTAGTCTTCGTGGTTTGACCCTTTACTTGCCACTAACTAGTTTACTATAAGTTTAGGTAGTATAAATTTCTAATTTGGTTAGAATTAGTAGTCCCAACGACCTCTTAACTCCGCGACCAAAATACTTGGCTATTCGGCCGCAGAAGATTACAATAAAGCTTAAAAAGATCAGGGGAGGTCGGCGCCTGCTCATCAATCTTCTCATCCTCCATCCTCCCGATCCTCATCATCCCCTGAGGACGACTCGTCTAAAGAGTCAGATTCCTCAATGCTCCTGGCTGCCTCCTCCTTTACATCCTTCATGAGCTAGTTGTTAAACTCATCATTTGCTTAATCAAACTTGGCTTTCCAAATTTAGTAGTCGTAGGCTGCTGCAAAGATTCCAAGCCATCCGCAAGATGATTCATAGGCCTCCACCATTTGTTTGACTTGGGCCTTTTTCTCTTCTTCAGCTAAGGACTTATACTTAGAATTAATCTAGGTTTCTTTATTTTGCAGCCAACCCTTGAGCTTTTCAACCTGCCCTTCTAGGCAGTTAGCCTTCTTGTTCGCTTTTTTGAGGGGCTCTAATTTGTCCTTGAGGCTCTAAACCTCCTTATGAAGCTCCAAAATCCGCCCTCTCACTGCGTCCAAGTCCTTCTTTACTTGTAGATTAGCCGAGGCCTGGGAATACATCATATCAAGTGTTAGAATCTCATTTTGAGCAATCTTAAAATGAGATGTATCTAAGGAGGAGGCGGCCCGAGCTTTAGCAGCCTTTACCTCTTTGGACTTATCGTTGAGTGGCTACCTATGTCCACTCACGATCAGCATAACCTGCATTCGACCAACATTGAGAATTAATTAATATCAAGCGGCCATAAGAATCACCTAAGGTGGAATAAATTACAAGTGACTTACCTCACAAAGAAGCTCCAGGATGGCGTCAAGGTCAAGGGTGCCGACTCCCTTCATAGACGACTTATCCTCAAGGTCAAGCGCCCTGAGCATCCGTTTGGCCATCTGAAAGACAGTTGGCCTATATGGAATCTATGCCAAATCAAACAACATATGTTAAACAATTTTTCAGAAAACTCCAGTGCCCTTTTTGGCAATTGTTAATCAAATCACAAGGAATTCGAACGAATGATGGTACCTTCCTCCTCCTCCCCTCGAGCGGCTTTGCTTCCACCTGATACTGAGCCGACAACAGTGGTGAGTGGTTTGCCACTCTTCGATACCCCCTTGGGGGCATCCGGCTTCTAGGACGACTTGACAGGGGTGGAGCCAACAGGAACCTTCTTGGGCTTATAGGCATGTGCTTCCTGGCCTTGCCAGAATTGCCAACATCACCACGCGACTACTTTTGAAGCTTCGGGTTTGGCTATGTTCAGATAGAAGGCTTGGTCGAGACACCCTTCAAGGAATACACAAGTTAGTATATTTATGATTTCTAGAAATCTCAATCCAAGTAGTGAGAAATTGTCTCACCTTAGAAGTTCTGCCTGTCAGTTGCTCCTCATTCGACCATTAGCCCAAGATGGACGAACAGTAGTGTAGGGAATATTTCAAGCATCCCACACTTGAGCCCCACTGTGATCATACACTTGACCATGGTGGCGTCCAAAGGGAAGGAAACTAGAGTAAAAGAGTCGCCAACAAGTTTTAGGAACTTGTAAACCGTTCACAAGGTGAAGATTACACCCCTTTGCGATCCATGAGATCGCTAACTCCATATTGGTCTGGAACCATGACTAGATATTCGGGGATGAAGGTAAAAATCCAACCTAAAAGAGATTGAAATTGGCCTAAAAATAGGCATCTACTTTATTCTTCTCACATTCATGTGCGCTTTCTGACTAACATACAATCAATATATTAATCGTAAACATGTTTATCTATGTTGGTTGAATATTAATGCACAAAAAAATCTATTATTGGCGATCACTTGAATTATAATCATATTAGCCTAAACAAGATTATTAATTATCTTATTAAGCGTGATTACAAGTACAAATTTCCTTTAAACAAGCAAGAGAGGACGTGATCAAGCAATAACAGTAAAAATATAGTATCAAGCAACATAATAATAATAATAATAATAATAATAATAATAATAATAATAATAATAATAATAATAATAATAATAATAATAATAATAATCTCAATGTCATGAAAGCATTATAATATTAGCAAGATCCTAAGGATGATACTAACAAGATTAATAACAAATCCTAGTATGTCACTAAACAATAAAGATCAAAGCTTTAACTCTAACATGATACTAACATTATATTATAAAGAATAGGAAGCACCCTAAGCATGATACTAGAAAGCAATAAAAGCATCCTAATATGAAACCAGGAATTAAAATAATTAAAGCATGATTTTTATACCAAAAGAATAACAATTAAATTACAAAGTTGGATGCCTCGTATCTCTTTGTAATTACAAAATACACGCGTTAGTAACTTCAACAAAAATATCTTATTAAACAATTAGATAATTGAAATAGAGATTTGGGACCAAACCCTCAGAAATTATAAACCTTTCACGTCTAGGGAAAAGGCAACTTAGAACTTGGCTAGGTGTGTCTAGGACTTGTGAATGCGGAATTTTGTAAAAGGGAAGGTTTGGAAAGAGGAAGAAAAAAAATAAGATTCTAGATTTTAGAGAAGAGAGATGATTATTGATGATTGTGAATGATTAAAGATGGGGAAATACGACCCCTATTTATAAGAAAATAGTCTGGAATTGATAGAAAAGAATCAGAATTTGAATCGGAATAAAACTGACCCCTGTCGCCAGCGACAAAGCCCAGCGTGAAACGACAGGGATCACGCAGGGCGATAGGCTCTGTCGTTTGGCGACAGGCTTGTCGTTTGGCGCTGCTTTAAAAGATAAAACGCGCTTTGTACGAAGTCCTTTTCTTTATATAATTAAGCAATTAAACTTTGTTTAAATGCATTTTAAATCAGATTTTATCATAATAAAACACTTGTTTTATTTCAAACCAAATTCATTATTTTTCTAAAAGATAATTATCAATCCTAATGCTATTAGAACTTAAAATAACATTCTAGACTATTCTAGAAAATTAGAATCAATCGAAATAATTTTAGGAATAAGAATTTATGGGCCCTCCACTAGGTCATTAAGCCATAAAGCTATTTTAGACCTAATTTAGTATATGGACCACAACTTCCTTATTATTTGTCAGAATTGGGATTATAATATATCATTGGAAATCTCTTTGCGAGCCAAACCCAAATACACTATTATTAGACCCTTATCATAGACCTAGCTAAATTGGACTAGCTATTTTCATAAAATAGGGAAGATTTTCGAAAACAGAACGAAAGATTTTATTAAAACAAACGCATCACAAGACTTTTCACACTTTCACCTCATTCGATACTCAAGCGACATGAAAAGTATTCATCATTGGGTTTGGTTTTTTGGGAGACATATTTGGGTGTCTACAGAAGCCCCCACTTTGACTGAGTTTAAGAAACGTAAATTTAGAAAACAAAAGTTAAAGTAGCGATAAGGACGGAGAATGATTCTGAACGCCAATACCTTCAAACAAGCGTTAGTTAAACAGATAAAAGAGTTAGTAAACGCGTATCTTGCACCGTTGAGCACGCGTCTCTAGAGTAACTGATTTTTGTTGCTGCTTTTTTGTTGTGACGAACTCCATAGTGCCTTGAAAATGTCATCGTCGAAGATCACTGCTCGTAGTTATCCTCAATTTTTTGTGACAAACCTCCTCAGTACCTTGGGAACATAATTGAAGGTGACTTCTTGTAGCCATCTTCAGGGATGTGGCAATACCTCGCCACGGCTGTACTTCGCCACTATAGACAATCTCCTCTATACCTTGGGACATCGTCGAAGACCGCTGCTTTTATCTATCTTCAATTTTACAATTATAACTTTCCTAGGAAAATTATTGAAGACCACCGCTTATTGATCCTCAATGATTTGCTTGAATTTGCTTGTTGTGCCAGTGCCTCGGCGCCTTTTGTAAATGAGCCGGTGCCTTGGCGCTTGTGCATGCTTTTGTGAACCATTGCCTTGGTGCTTGTGCTTGCTTTTGTGAACCATTACCTTGGTGCTTGTGATGATCCAATGCTAAGGCACTTTGAGCTAAGTGAGACGATCATGGTCAAGTCAATCACTTTCTGCGATTGTAATTAAGCCGACTACTAATCATGTCAATTTGCTTATATGGGCTAATTGGCGTACCAAGGAACCCAAACTATTGCATTAGGTCCGCATAAATGATTATGGGGGCCACTGACCTTGTAGTTGAGCCACAGAGCACACGAACCTGCTAACGCCACGCAATGACGCTATCACAATGCAACAAGAATCACGCATCGCGTGATTTTTGTCGTTTTGCGCTGGAGTCGAGTTTTCGAAATAAAACCCCCTTTCTTCTCCATTTCGCCGTTGCTGCTACAATTTGCTCGGTTTCGCTCGGAAATTCATTTTGCTCTCTCTTGCTCATTTGTTAACCAAATCTGCTCAAAATTCTTGCAAATTGAAGCTTATCTCATCTAGTTTCCCGATCTATGTATGTTTTCCTCAAACTCACTTCAGTTTTGTTGAATTTTGTACGTCTTTGTTCACGGATGTTTGAGAAATTCAAACCTTATGTTGCTGAATTCACCTTGTTTGTTGAATTTTATGCCATGAAATTATTTGTTTATGCTTGTATATGTGCTTGGGAGTGTTTTGATAGTTGTTTAACTCGATTTGGTGAAGAAACAAACGTTTTGCCATTGTTGGCCCCTTTGAGTTCGTGAGAACAATGTGGTTCGTTCTTGATGTTCTTGCTATTCATGCTCAATTTGTCACAATTTTTGTCATAGTATTGTAAGAAATTGTTTGATTGCTTGAGAATTCTATTTCCGCTCGAATCAAAATCATGCTTTGTTTTAATACTATACTATGTACTGGTGTTTTTGTTTAAACATAGTACCTGAAAGGAACAGTGTCCTTCGAACAAGTGTATTATTCTGATAGTGGGTTCAGAATTATTAGAAAGCTAATATATTTAGTAAGGTCAAGTGATCGAAATGCCTAGGTGGAGGCCGCTTCTGATTGTTGGGGTTTGGTGAGTCCAACTTACCGAGGAAATAAACCCAAAAACCAGACTGCACTCGCAATAAATAAACCATAAACATAATTAAATTAAACACAAGATTAAGATAAAAATATTACCTTTTGGAGCGTGCTTTGCCCGACCGAATGGGCTCTTACTTGAAAGCTTAGCCCCGAAAACACGAGAGCCTTTAACGGAATTCCACCCGCAAGAATGACTACCCACTTTTAGGTCCGTTTCCTCGAGGTTAGCGAGGCCCGACCAAAACTCGAGTATTATATGAGTTAAAGGGTTTTTATAAATGCAATGCCCTATTGAACTCCTACTCAGGAAAAGAATTCTCAAGCCATGCTTTGGCTATTTATAAGGAAGGATAGCTTGTGAATTCAACTCATCTTTCAATGTGGGACTTTTTCACAAAAAGATCCCACATGGAAAGATTGATGAATTCAACCCTTAGTTAAATTAACCAAGGAAAAAGTAACAAGTGTCACATGGTTAGGTGAGGACCACTTTCTCACTTGGTCCCCAAGGCATTTCACATGCATTGTGAACTAATCATGTGTCACCCAACCTTGAGCCCCAAGTAGGGTTCGGTTGGGCCACTTTCTTTTGGCCCGTGTCTATGACCCATCACCCAGGTCCACGGCCCTTGCCACATGCACTGCCAACGTGGCGCGCTGCCACTTGGTGGCTGCCAAGGTTGCACCTGCCACGTGCGCTGCCACGCGTGCTGCAACGTGGCACGCTCCTATTTGGCGCGGTTTCCTAGCCTTACACGTGGCTAGGATTTTACTTGTTACTTGAAGTATTTTCCCGTCTCACCGAATCCTAAATTTTTGGCTCGACATTTGAGATTCTGCGACGCTCAGTTTTGACGCTCCAAGCTCGAATTTTCGACGTCTAAATATTTATTACTCAGGCGACTCATTAATTCTTCCGAATTAATTTGTCGTGTCGGTTCGTTTATTGCTTGGGTGTGACCCGAAGGGTTCAGTCAAGATTAAACAGTAATATTAATTATGCATTAATATTACTGATCGGAAGCGGCCTCCACCTAGGCATTCCGATCACTTGACCTTACAGAATTTATTAGCTTTCTTATAATTCTGAACCTACTATTAGAATAATATACTTGTTCGAAGGACACCATTCCTTTCAATCTCCCACTTATCCTCCGGACAAGTGTGCTTTTAGTGTATATCCCTTTTTCTATGTCGCTTAATGTCTCTTCATGAATTATAAGGTAAGATTATTTTGTCATCCTTATTACGTCTAGAAGTGTTTCTCGATTCTGAGTCCAACTGTCAATAAACAGATGATTTCCAAAATCCATCCGAGCACGTCCATGCATTTTTACAATCTCGCTTTACAAGAGGCCTTGTAAAAAACAAAGACATCTTCCCTAATTTTAGTAGGGGGACATTTCCAGTCTTGTAATGTATCTTCTCTTACTAAGAGGACCTAGTCGCCCGAGTGATGCCGTTATAATCCCCTGTTACGGAAGACGTTTGAGAATCATCAAAGCGGACTAGTACTCAAACAAGAAAGCTCACAATACTCACGGACAAGGAAAAGTGTTCCGATAGCAATAATGAGAAGTATACTTATGATGATTTTTAATCTCTTAAAGTATTCTCATAGGTCGATCTAGTATGGTTCCAAACCAATACTTGTGCAAATGATTCAAGACAATTATATCCTTGTAGCACATGAAACGGTGCTATATATCAAACTACACACTAATCTCAACTGGTCATTACTCGTCCATCGTTTAAATGACCTCGATTCGGGATTATTTTTTAATATAATATTCAACGTTCACTTAATAGGTGTTTCCTTACCAAGACTGGTCTTGATACCCTATTTTGAATATTCCTAAAATTGAATGGACTCATTATTTAATTCTAAACCACAATTAAATAGCAAACGAAGTGATAAAAATTACATGAAATTTTAAATGACTCCAAAACCTTAATGGTTCATCTTATGATAAATGGTTTTTCAAATGTTTCAAGAGTATCACTCTGTATAAAACATCTATAGAAATCACACCCATATCTAATATTGTAGACAACGAAAAATGTCTCCCCAAAACCAAACTCGATGATGAACAACCTTTCACCGCCATTATTGGTCGGATTTAGTATTTAATCTTTAGAGTGATTAAATCCATATTCAAATCCATATTCTCATTTCAGAAACCAACCCAATTCCTAGCCCATTTCCCCAAAATATAACTTATTTTCCTCTTTTCTTGCCTTTAAACCCAAAATAATTCATTTCCTGTCCTTTAAAATCATTCATTTCGTGTCCTTTTTATAAAAACGTTTAATCCAGTTTATTTTGGTCCATAATCTAGGTCCTATGATTAAATATTTGGATGGGTCTTTAAAAGAGCTTTCCAACGATATATTATAAGCCCAAATCCGAGTTATAACGAATAAGTTATGACCAAAATATTAAATTGAGCCCAAACCGAACCTAAACCCACCTTGCCTACGACCCAATGATCATGTGGAGGGTCCAAATTATTTAATCCCATTCCTAAACCAATTAGTATTAATTAGAAGCTTCTATAAGTTTCTAAAAGATCTTAATTATCCTTTTTGAAAAGATAAGATTAAAGAATTTGAAATTGAATAAAACTTTTCTTTTTGAAAGCCCTAATTTTATTCGAATTGAAAGACGTTCAAAGATAGACAGATATTATTTTCGTGGAACATATTTATTATCCAAACTTTATATGGTTGGATAGCCCTTGAATTTATCTTTCCAATGATATATTATAATATCAATTCCGAGCTATAACAAAAAAGATATGAATAAAATGTCAAACTCTATCCAAAACTGACACTATCTCACTATTTCGGCCATATCCTTTATTCTATAAAATATTTTCATCTGATTCTAATTGTATTAGAAAGTAGACTTCAATATCTTTCCAAATATATCATATTCATCTTATTTCAATTTTTGGATCAAAAGATATAATAAAAACAAAAAACGCAAAAACTGTTGTCTATCGAGTTTTATTCCGATTTAATTCGGATCTTATCTTGTTTTTTCGACCTCTCTTTTTTCTCTATAAATAGAGGTCATATCACCCCTTTTCCAATCATAGACAAGCTTGATCATCAAATAATTTTTTTTCTCCCGCTTTAGCCTAAACACTAGCATCCCATTCTTTCACTATTTATTCCTTTAAGCGCTCCAAGGAGTCCATACAATATCTGAAATTCTATACTTAAACAAAGGCGTGAAAGTTATAATTAACTGAGGGTTTGGACCAAATTAAATCTACATTTATTTAATTTAATTGTTTCAATTTGATTTATTTTTTTATTGAAGTTACTAACAGTTTATTCATGATGTAGCAATTTAAAGGAACGCGCAGAATGCGAGTAATTAATTAATTTAATTACTCTTATTTTTATTCTTGTTGCTAGCATCATGATTAGATTATTATTATTATATGATTTGACTAACGCTATTATTGTTGAATTGCTTCCAATATTAACGTTTATTCTGTTATTGTTATGATCAACATATTGCATGTTTAAAGGGAATATGTAATTGAAAATCACGCCTAATAAGATAATTTGGACAACCGGTTTAGGATCCTTTTTAATCTTGTTGTTTAATTCAAGTGATCACAAATATTTTAGAATTATATGTTGCATTAATATTAAACTAATTTAGCATAATAATAGTTTGGAGCAAATTGAATATTTTTTTTGTATGCCTTTGAGATCGCAGGAATCACTTTTCACTATAAGAATCGGGTAGAAGCCAATATGGGCGAATGTGACTCCATGACTCACTTCGTACTATCATCCCCGATCCTCCTTTCGTTGTTCCGAACCATATGGATTAAGTAATCTCATGGATTATGAATGGGGTGTAACCTTCACGGGTCAATCGTTGTTGCCTATCGTTGTCCCTTATTTGTGGTTGCCTTTTTATGATCCGTGAACGGTTTACAAGTTCCTTAAAAACTTGTTGGCGGCTCCCTACTTTCCTTGTCCCTAATCGTAATGTCAATTCCCACTTCCTATGAGTGCCAAGCATATTCACCACATGTTTTTAACGTAGGCGCACTTCGAGCGACGCCTACAATTTAGCGACTCCACTGGGGAGGATTCTTGGTTATTTATCGATTTGAGTGATCGGTATTTAATTGAGATGAGTGGATGAGACTTGAAAGATTCTTGAAGAATATTCCTGTGATTTAATTGGCATTGTCACATATGCATATGCATTTTAGCTTACCCATTTTACAACAATAGTACGTGTTCTACGTATGTGGCTAGCCCGGGGGATTTATGCTCTATTAACTCGAAAACACTCATGGCAATAAGGGTTCATCCGAGTTTTTAAATCCACCCAAACCATGGAGCCGAGTTCGATTTCATCACGAACTTGCGGAGCCGCCCGTTGGCATACACCCTCAAGGGAGTCTGCCTTGCTAACGCGTCCAAACTCTTAACCATGGTACCCTTAGACACCCAAAAGCTTGACCATAGTCGAACATAGAACTTGACTTTAGGTTGCGAACTTTATTACATCATGTGTGACGATATGCTTATATGTGCACTTTTTTTTATTGAATTTTTTTTAATTATTTTTTTTCTTTTATCAAACCTTTTTTTTTTTTATTATTAGAGTCGAGCCATAGATTTTTTTTTTTTATTTTAATTTTTGAGTCACTCGGATTTTTATTCCCGTATACTGCACAAGAGTCAACTTGTTTTGGTCATAGCCGGAGTTCTAGAAAGAGTTACGTGATGTACCACCTATGGATCTGTATCCCCGAGTTTTATCTTTGATTTAGAGTTGGTTTCGTCCAAATCAGTGTCACAGATCAAAATTTATAACCGATATACTACAGCCTGTCCAGTTTAGATTTCTTTTTAGCGTCAACTTTCTTTTGTTTTATTTTTTAAAATTTTTTTTATATCTTTTCGTGTCAATATAGTCTTAGCCAAATCCTTTAATCCGTGTAAACTAATATAATATAGGATTATAGATTTTTATTTTTTTTTATATCCATGAGTCCTCACTCTTTTAGAATACTAGTCCTCTTCCTTGTTTCTATCGATTTTTATGCTAACCTTAACATGTGTTTTTTGTCTTTGATTGTGGTTGATCTTATTTATGACTAACGATTGCCAATGGACCGTTTTCATCTAGTGAATAGCATAAACATTAAAATTGAACAAAATTAATCAAGTTAGTTTGTCTTTTAGTCTTCCGTACTATTGGGTCCTTTGTTTTTCACAACGTCCTCATGTCTAGCCATGCGATCATACCACGAGTCTTAATAAACTCACCTAATCACACATGTTGAGTCGTTGCACACACTTTGTCTTCGAGTAATGCACTATATTGATTATGATTGTATACTAGGACCATGCATGTATCGTTTTCCGTCGTAATAGGAATGAGTGGAGTATTTCCCATCAGTTTTCAAAATCGTTTCATACACTCTTCCTTTTCAATCCGAGTATTGAGTGAATGCATTAAGTGAGTTCTTCCTTACACAGTACTTGAGTCTTAAATCACTAGGCAATAGTTGGAAGAATAAGGGGAACGTCACTCCTCCCTTCTTTCCTTCAAATCAAAGCATCAACAACAAGAAACTTTTTTCCTCAGCAGGCGGCAAGAAGTAACTCATAAACAGCCTTGAAGACAAAGCACGATGCAAGCTTCACACCAAGATTTCATGTTTTCTTCTTCTTTTGTTTCAAACCCTTCCCCCTAAAAGTCTAGCATAGGTTCTCCTTATCCATGTGTCTATGTGTCACATTTCTTACCTTCTTCATAAATGAGCATCTCTTTCTTACATTCGATCACTTGATAAGCAAAAAAAATATAAAAAAAAAAATCAATTACCGAACTAAACACAAGGTACACCAATGACTTGAGGCACCTTTGCAACCCTGTCATTCCCTGTTAACCGTTCAATCACATTCCATTTCTTCATCAACCATTTTGAGCCTCGTCTAACGTTTGGACTTCATTTATTCAACCCACATTCATTTAACACTGGAATTGGAAGATGTGTAATTGTATAACATTCTAAAAGCAAGTAGGAAAAAAATAACAAATATAAAAAAAAAAGCAGCAAAGCAATAATAAAAGAATGTCTAAAGGCAAGTGTTCCAATGTCTTTGATACGAACACGTCTCGAATTGCGTCTCTTATCGAGTGCTTGGTACCGTGCCTGAGAAACATGAATGCTAAGTGAGTGGTGGACCGCATGATCTGAGATTGCCTACATTGATTCAAAAAAGTGAAAAAAAAATGTTGAAAATAAACTTGCGAAATTCAAAAATTTCAAATTCACAATTACACATCTTGGGGGCTTCTCTCGGGTCTTGAGCCTTTTACCCCTTTCTTCCTTGAACCATCAACTTAACCACATTACAACCCTTAAAAGACCTCTTTGAGGTGTACATACACTTGTGCAAAGTTCGGTTAGAGCTACGTTCGGCCTGATTCCTAACGGATACGTAGGCAACCTCACATTGAGGTGCGGCCACATTCATATTCATATCTATGCATGATCGAGTCAAAGAATATCCAATGCTTATCTCTTTATCCCTACCCATTTAGAGCTAGACTTGGGGGCTTGAACCCACATCACATTAGCTTACCTAGCCTAAAGAGTCATCATCTTTGACTCTTCACACATATATTTCCATCACCATAACCTTTGCAGCCTCACCTTAGTATCCCTTTCACACACTTCTTTCACACATACATATCCATATCATCTTTCCCTTAGGAACCCTTTATCATGAAATCTTGTTTCCCTACCGCGCATGCTTCATCATCTTTCAAGACAACATTCATCAGAAGAAACGTTGTATACTTGCTTAGCTTCTTCACCTGAGCAATGTTCATTGTTTCATGCATTGCATAATGTGCTGAGTAACATTTCTATATCAATGATTTGTAATAGTACAAAGCATATCGTTCTAAGCTCCTTGACCTAAGCAACGTTCATAATCATTTCATCTATATACGTGCTTAGCTTCCAGACCTAAGTGACGTTCAAGATCGCTTCTTTACACCATATATGATGCTTAGCTCCAAGACTTAAGTTCATTCATCTATCGTGTCAAATGATGTAATTGTCCTTAGCCTCCTGGCCTAAGAACATGCATCATGCATACATTATTTTCAGGACAATCAATTCAATCCATACGATTCATTTCGTCTTGCTCAAGGAGGAAATTCAAAACTTCTTCCCTTTTTCATTATTTTATTTTGGGGAAGTTCAAAAACTTTTTTAAAATTTTTATCGAGGGAAGTTCGAAAATAAAATTTCATTTTTCACGTCTTTCTTTTTCGGGAGAAAGTCGGTACCCTCCACTCGTCTCATGACAAAAATGATGGAAAATTTTTGCTTTTTCATTTTCGGTTGCTTGTGTCTGACACACACACTCTCAAACTATACACACACAATCACAAGTCATACTCATGTCATGTCATGCCGTGTCAAGTCAAACTTGGTCAAGTCAGTTGGTCAAGTCAGTTGGTCAAGTCAATCATAGTCTATACGAGTCCCCTGGCAAATTTTATTTTGCTGGTCTTATTTACAGCCCACGTCCGAGGACAAGCGGACCATTTACAGCCCACGTCCGGGGACAAGCAGACCATTTACAACCAGCCCACGTCAGGGGCCAAGCGGAACATCTACAGCCCACGTCCGGGGACAAGCGGACCATCTACAGCCCACGTCCGGGGACAAGCGGACCATCTACAGCCCACGTCCGGGGACAAGCGGACCATCTACATCCCACGTCCGGGGACAAGCGGACCATTTACAGCCCACGTTTGGGGACAAGCGGACCATTTACAACCAGCCCACGTCCGGGGACAAGTGGACCATCTACAGCCCACGTCCGGGGACAAGCGGACCATCTACAGCCCACGTTCGGGGAAAAGCGAACCATTTACAACCCACGTCCCGGGACAAGCGGACCATCTACAGCCCACGTCCGGGGACAAGCGGACCATCTACAGCCCACGTCCGGGGACAAGCGGACCATCTACAGCCCACGTCCGGGGACAAGCGGACCATCTAAAGCCCATGACAGCCCACGTCCGGGGACAAGCGGACCATCTACAACCCACGTCCGGGGACAAGCGGACCATCTACGGCCCACGTCCGGGGACAAGCGGACCATATACAACCCACGTTCAGGGACAATCGAACCACCATCATTTCATGTCGCAAGGTTCTCGATACACAGGGACTTGCAATATCATCATCTGTCGACTTTCCTCAAGCATAGAAAGTATTATCCGGTGTATTTCTCCAAGCATAGAAAACCGCCAAATTCCTTTGTCGGCTTTCCTCAAGCATGGAAAGCATTATCGGTGGATTTCTTAAAGCATAGAAAAACACCAAAATCATATGTTGACTTTCCTCAAGCATGGAAAGTGTAATCCGGTAGGTTTCTTTGGGCTTAGAAAGCTACAAAACTCATCTGTCGACTTTCCTGAAGCATGGAAAGCATTTCAACAAACGTCATCCGGTGGATTCCTTCAAGCATAGGAAAATACCAAATTCATTTGTCACTGATGCACTGGTGTCAGATAAGCGTTCAATTCCTTTACTCTTTTATCTGTAGAACTAACATTTTTCTACAGGTATCGGCGTATACAGAGTGATTAAGGATCGCAGAACGTCTTAAATCATTCTCCGTCCCTATCGACTACTTTGACTATCGTTTTCGAAACTGACGTTTCTACAAACTCAGTCAAATTGGGGGCTTCTGTAGACACCTAAAAATGTCTCCCCAAAACCAAACTCGATGATGAACAACCTTTCACCTCCATTATTGGTCGGGTTTAGTATTTAATCTTTGGAGTGCTTAAATCCATATTCAAATCCATTTTTTCATTTCATAAACCAACCCAATTCCTAGCCCATTTCCCCAAAATATAACTTATTTTCCTCTTTTCGTGCCTTTAAACCCAAAATAATTCATTTCGTGTCCTTTAAAATCATTCATTTCGTGTCCTTTTTATAAAAACGTTTAATCCAGTTTATTTTGGTCCATAATTTGGGTCCAATGATTAAATATTTGGATGGGACATTAAAAGAGTTTTCGAACGATATATTATAAGCCCAAATCCGAGTTATAACGAATAAGTTATGGCCAAAATATTAAACTAAGCCCAAACCGAACCTAAACCCACCTTGCCTACGACCCAATGATCATGTGGAGGGTCCAAATTATTTAATCCCATTCCTAAACCAATTAGGATTAATTAGAAGCTTCTATAAGTTTCTAAAAGATCTTAATTATCATTTTTGAAAAGATAAGATTAAAGAATTTGAAATTGAATAAAACTTTTCTTTCTGAAAGCCCTAATTTTATTCGAATTGAAAGATGTTCAAAGATAGATAGATATTATTTTCGTGGCACATATTTATTATCCAAATTTTATATGGTTGGATAGCCCTTGAAATTATCTTTCCAATGATACATTATAATATCATTTCCGAGCTATAACGGAAAAGATATGAATAAAATGTCAAACTCTATCCAAAACTGACACCGTCTCACTATTTCGGCCATATCTTTTATTCTATAAAATATTTTAATCTGATTCTAATTGTATATGAAAGTAGACTTCAAGATCTAACCAACGATATATTATTCATCTTATTCTGAATTTTGGATAAAAAGATATGATAAAAACAAAAAAACGCAAAAACTGCTGTCTATCGAGTTTTATTCCGATTTAATTCGGATCTTATCTTGTTTTTTCGACCTCTCTTTTTTCTCTATAAATAGAGGTCATATAACCCCTTTTCCAATCATCAACAATCTTGATCATCAAATAATTCTTTTCTCCCGCTTTAGCCTAAACACTAGCATCCCATTCTTTCACTATTTCTTCCTTTAAGCGCTCCAAGGAGTCCATACAATATCCGAAATTCTATACTTAAACAAAGGCGTGAAAGTTATAATTAACTGAGGGTTTAGACCAAATTAAATCTACATTTATTTAATTTAATTGTTTCAATTTGATTTATTTTTTTTATTGAAGTTACTAACAGTTTATTCATGATGTAGCAATTTAAATGAACGCGCAGAATGCGAGTAATTAATTAATTTAATTACTCTTATTTTTATTCTTTTTGCTAGCATCATGATTAGATTATTATTATTATTTGATTTTACTAACGCTATTATTGTTGAATTTCTTCCAATATTAACGTTTATTCTATTATTGTTATGATCACCATATTGCATATGTAAAGGGAATATGTAATTGAAAATCACGCCTAATAAGATAATTTGGACAATCGATTTAGGATCCTTTTTTATCTTGTTGTTTAATTCAAGTGATCACAAATATTTTAGAATTATATGTTGCATTAATATTAAACCAATTTAGCATAATAATAGTTTGGAGCAAATTGAATATTTTTTTTGTATGCCTTTGAGATCGCAGGAATCACTTTTCACTATAAGAATCAGGTAGAGGCCAATACGGGCGAATGTGACTCCATGACTCACTTCGTACCATCATCCCCGATCTTCCTTTCGTGGTTCCGAACCATATGGAGTTAGTAATCTCATGGATTATGAATGGGGTGTAACCTTCACGGGTCAATCGTTGTTGCCTATCGTTGTCCCTTATTCGTGGTAGCCTTTTTATGATCCCTGAACGGTTTACAAGTTTCTTAAAAACTTGTTGGCGGCTCCCTACTTTCCTTGTCCCTAATCGTATTGTCAATTCCCAATTCCTATGAGTGCCAAGAATATTCACCACATGCTTTTAACGTAGGCGCACTTCGAGCGACGCCTACAAACATGCTTGATTTTTTTTATGCAATTGTGAATGTTGTCGTTCACTTATTGCATAGGTTTAGGTATAACTACTTTGCTAATCTTAGCATATTCATTACTGATCACTTTCATAATAAAGATGATAAATTTAAGAGTGTCATGGATTATATGTGATTTAGGATTTATTGTCTAAGTTATGGCTCCCCCTCATTTTCATGATTGAGACTTTCAACTTGACAACCTACAACCATTAACGTTCAGTAACGAACTTTCCATAGAACATCTTCTTTATTACCGCCATTAAGGCAACAATGTTCTCAATATATATTTTAGTAAACTTCCTGATGATTCTTTGCTTAGGTTTCACTCGAAACGGCTCACAATGATTTGGGATACCCTAATCACTTAAGGTCATGGAAATTTTCCTTAAATTCCTGCACATTACACATGGATGCACGTCCATGTTACCATTCTCAAGCCACGACTCATTTTACTTGTAAACGGATTCCTTTTTAAGGATCTAATCCTTGTTAAGGTTTGTGCTTGCAACATCAATTCTGAAATTTTATTAGTTTCCATAAGTCAAGAACTCATCCTGTTACTTATCCAAGTACTTGGATGTTCTTTGCCATAATCCAACGATCTATTACATAGATTCAGGTTGATTGGTACTACATACATACTTCACATGATCTAAGCAAGCAAGTCGTGTGACGATTCCATATCACAACGTACATTATGGATTAAATTGCAGAGTAATTCTCAATCTTATTCCATCCATGTGACATTTTAGCTCATTCAGTTTCACTGATTATTGCTAAACTGTTTGATGTGTGATATGGTTGAAAGTCTTTATTAGAGTCTTTCATGTTTGACTTAGTATTTAGCCTAGCTTATACTTAGTTCAAACATTTACTTATTTTTATACATACGGGTCGAAAGTCTTTCAAAGTCCTTCAATTCATGGTTAACACAGTAAAATCCTTTACACGTTCAAACATTTTATTAAGTCTATACAATAGATCTTAATACCAATATGTACTAATTATCGTCTTTTCTTGGTCCATTGTCGAAAATAATTTCAAATCTAAGCATTTAGCATTTGATAGTTATTTCACAATAGAGTTCATAAACTTTTCGTTGGACCTTTATATAATTTACTTTTCCTCCTACTAAACTTCTTATTCATAAGAATTTTTATGTTTCTCCATAAGTTAATCCTCTTATTAACTTCATGAGAAAACATGTTCCAATTCCTATATGCAATGCTTCCACTAATCCCATGACGGATTCCTTGAGCTTGCTTTTAAATCTAGCATTTATTTAGATTTTCAAAACCCTTAGACTATTTTCACAGTCACTTCCAAAATCCTATTTTAGGAAGGCGGATTTGGTATCTATTTTGCCATATTTCATATGAGCAATTTTGCTAAAACAATCACGAAAATACATTAGCATTCCAATTGGTGAATAGGTTTTTATTAAAATCAACTCCGTGAATTTAATTGTATTCTTTTCAACCAATCTAGCTATGTATGCATATACATTTCCACATTTGTTATTTTTCTCCCTGAAAACTTATTTGCAATTGATGGGTCTTTCACCCTTTATGCAAATTAATCAAGTTTCAAACATGATTTTAAACATGGAGTCTATCTCAGATTTTTATGGCCTCTAACCATTATTCGGAATTTGGATTTGTCGTAGCTATCTTACAAGGCATTATTCCTTTACTATCTAATAGTAAATAGTATGCTTGTAACTCTTAGGTTTATTTCTAACTTAATAGAAAATTTATAGGATTCAACCCAAGCCTTTGGTGAATTCTATACCTATACGGGGTTATTGCATCAAACACTGAGTTTCAAGGCTCCTCCAAAGCCCTTTGATTTTCTTGATCTTACTCCAACTTTTCAAAAGTTTTTTGAGAAATGAATTCTCTTTCACTAGAACAAAATTGGGCTTAAGTAACACCCATTGGTAACACTTAAAAAAATTTAGGATTATTTGATTTTTATGTAACACTTTTGTAACATTGTCGTATTAAGTAACATTTTTTGTAACACTTTAATATTATGTAACACTTTATGGTAACACTTTGATATTAGGTATCACTTAGTTGCAACACTTAATTTGATGTTACTCGATCCTTTTTTTTCTAATTAAATATTTATTTTCTTCTAATCTCATTGTAGAAAAAATTGATCGGTGCCTTTTATTTTAATTTTTTTATTTTTCATTCTAGTCTATCCCCTCCTCTCATTCTTGTTCAAATATCTATTATCTCTGAATTAGTTTATATTCTTTAATCCATCGAGTTACCCTGATTATTATCCTCTGAATCATCATCATCATCAGTACCATCATCTAAATCACAATCAACATCATCAAATGAATCGAGAGTGAAGGAATCACAACATATGGTACTACTATGGTGTTCATTACTTAATGATTACATTAAGGTTTATGTTCATCTGCATAATTTCTCTCACCTATACGTTCGGCTTCTTCGCTTTACTCTTCTCCAATCTTTCAATTCCTCCTATTTCTGTTGCTTCTCAATGAAAAATCGTTTCCACCAGTAAGTTTCACTTCCCTCCTTTTTTCTCTAATTTAGGGTTTTCATGATGTTTTTTAGTGATTTTAGCATTAATTTGTGTATGAGTGTGTACAATTCTTCCTCAATTTTCTTAAATTAGGTTATCTTTTATTTGCTAGTTATTTGCTAAAATATGAAGTTTTAGTGATTTTAGCATGATGTAGTCAGTTAATTATGTGTATAATTCATTCTCATGTTTACAATTTCTGTAATATAAATGTATACTACTAGTTAGAATTTGGATTGATGGTGAAATTGCTGAAATTGGTTTAACTATGTTTTTTGAAATTATGATATTGGGATTTTAGATGTTGTGGAGTTTTAAATTAGCTTAATTTTTCAATTGGGGTGGTGTTGGTGCTTATGGGAAGTTAAGGCCATATTCTATTCACATTGTAAGTTAACTTAGGTCATTTCAAGGACGATAAGTTCGGATACATAAGTTCAATTGAGGACATATACGAGTAGAGAAGTTAATTAATGGACAAGTTTATTCCGGAAAGGACCAATTCAGGGCTAACTAGTTAATATAAGCTCAATAATTTTCTGTTAAAAAAAATCTAGGTTGAGTAACTTTTGCATTACTGAAAATCTAATTGGAAGGGTTTAGGCAAATACTTGGTTGTGACAATTATTACTGATGCATTTTGAACCTTGATGCGTATAAATTAGACATTTAAAGATGCGTGCGATTGGAATGGGAGTTTTAATTTATATAACGGTTTAGGTGCCTGCTACTATGAAGTAATTGACAATAATATATGATTTTTTTTTAGTCATTGCTTATATATTGCTGCTTGTTTGCATATCAAGACTGATAACTAGTTGAAACATTGGTTATATAGTATTAGTCAAAAGAAACTCTAATGATGACAAAATATATAAACCATTCCATTTGAAAGGTTCGTAATACCGATTCATTAGTTGATTAAATTGCATAAAGGTGTCCAGCAACTTGTCATTAACCTAGCTATTGTTTAAAAAGCTTATGAAAGTCATACTTATTTTAGGTACTACAAGAATTTAAGATACTCTGTGAGTAAAATAGTATATCTAATTAAGATCATATTATATATACTATTTGTTTTTTTTTTTAATCTTACATTAATTTAATTTCTTATCTTATTTTGTAGAATTCAGAGTATTATTGCTTGTATTTTGTCTATGTGTGGCCATTTATAGATATGATCAAGTCACTTGTGCATATTTTCTTAAACAAATTATTATACAAAGTAGCTTATTCCATGATTGTGCATTAAATTGGGTTTTAAAGGAAATGCATTTATGGTGATTGTCGAATTAACTTTACTTAATTGAATCAAAACAATATGATTGTAGTAGTATTCTTGGGAGTGAATTCAACAAAAGTGAATTTATCTTTGTGCACTTTAAATATTGTTTCTCATATTACAGTGACAGTATATAAAAACCAATCAAAGTAAGTTTTCTAAAAGAGTACTTCGTATTATATAAAAAAAATCCTTGGGAGGAGGAATTAGGAAACTGCTATGGGAAGCCATGCTTTCAGCCTTTTACAATGTCCACGGTCAAGTTAGAGTGGGGTCAAGAATTTCAAATCTGGCTATTCTCTTTGGCTGACTTCTGTCTCCAATTCTCCATTAATAGAGTTAGGGACTTAGGGGCAGGGCTTCGTATATCTAATTCAGACCGTCTCCAACAAGAAGCTACAATATAGATGTAACTGTCATTCCTGTTGTATGGGAAGCCTTTTATTGTGTGGGATTTTTTCTTTTTTTTCCTCTCTGACATTGCATTGCAGTCATAGAATAATTTTACTTTTAATTTAAATTACTTAGAGTAAGTATCTCTTTTTATATGTGAACATGATCTATGTTGTACTTTTTTAATGAAAACAATGATGCAAAGAAGGGAGGAAATGTATCAGAAGCACAAGCGTCTCATCATAAAGACACGAAGGGACCTCCAAACCATTAACGAATAAAACTTGCAAAGCTGAAAGGCGCACTTTACAGGAGGTCACAAAGGTGCCAAATCTACATAAAAGGTTCGGACTTTGTCATTCATGTGTGTGTGTGTGTGTGTGTGTGTGTGTGAGTTTGGGAAGGGGTTAGTCATTAGTTTGAATTGTTTTCAACTATCACACTTAATGCAAATGTATGGATATACTATCAACAATTTGAAGAGCAACGAACAAACACAAAGTTTGATTGATTAGAGAATTAGCGTAAGAGTGACTAACCTATGCAGTGTGGAGACTTGGTGTTAGACCACCTATTCTAAAGTTTCATTTTCGTATCCAGGTTCCCTTCCCCTAATGCTAAAATCGGTCCAAGGATAAGATTAGGATACCCATATATTTTCCTAGACTTCCTGGTTTTCGGGGTAAGTTAATGCTTTCATTCTTTATTGTTTTCTTATGTGATTTTTACAAACTATCATTGTAGTGTTTTATTTTTCTATTTGAACTTGTGTTATTTTTTTTTTTTTTTGTAAGTTAGTGGTTAAATTTTGTTTTATGCGATAGAGCACCTCTATTTTGCAAGTTGATTTGATTTGAGGTTTGATATTATAGTGGCAGTTGAATACCCATGAGTTCTTGAATGTTCAGAGGGTCATTCTTATTTTCATTAGAACCCAAATTACAATTAGCTAGCTATTGCAATACCCTTTCTACTAAGAATTCTAAATTAATCTAGACTTTGTTTTATGTGCAGTCAGGTGCTGAGGTTCTCTTTTTGTGCTCAAGGTACTCGAATTTCCAGTCAGGTGCTCTTTCTTCGTTCCTGTCCCTATCATTTTTTATTTTTTGGCTAATATTGAAATCAATGTAGAAAATACAATAATGCCTTGGAATCTTAGGATGGTTGGCTTTTATGTCCTAGTTTTGAATCTTATTTGTACCCTTTCTACTATGATTCTACCATGATAATTCTGTTTTAATATGTATTATGCAAATTTTCATGCAAAAAGCTGCCTATTGTGTATATAACTCAAGACTCTCAGCCAATTTCCCACCACTGTCACCATTTCTTCCCCTCTTAACATTCAGTCTTCTATATTGAGCAACAAGAATAATGGAATTTAGAACTGAAATCAGAAATGAATTCAGAGATGAATTTTAGAACTAAAATCCAAACCTAAAATCAGATATAAGATTTAGAACTGAATTCAGAGCTGAATTTCATAACTGAAATCAAAGCTGGAATTCAGAACTAAATTTAGAGCTGAAATTAGAGTTGAAATTCAAAACTGAATTCAAAACTAAAATCAGTGCTGAAATTCAAAACTAAAATCAAAGCTGAAATTCTGACATGAAATCAGAGTTTAATTTCATGACTGAATTCAGAGCTGAATTCTGAACTGAAATCTACAAAGGGGAGTTTGTGTGTCGTATCAACTTAATTTATTATAAGTGTAGTGAGAATAATAATATCTTTTACTTAGATGCATATATTAAATACTCTGATAGGTGTCTGACACTACAAAAACCTGTTTATCATCAATGATGTCCGCGGACTAACTATCTTGTATATTCTTTGTAAGAAGCAAGATCCAGATGGTAGATTATGAGAAAGCTAGACAAACAAGGATAGAACAAAATAGAAGTAACCGGTGATATGTTCACTAAAGGGAAAGAGAAACAAACCAACAATTCTCGATGAGTTCTTAAATCCATATAAAGACTAAATTGTCACTAGTAGAAAAATTGAAAATGCCACCGCTTAAAGGCCACCGGTTTTTGTAAACCGGTGGTTTAAAAAATGGCCGCGCAGAAGGCAAATAGTATTGCCACCGGTTCGACCGAACCCATGGCAATAATGATTAAGGCCACTGGTTTTGAACCGATGGAAATATTTAAATAATTAAAAAACCGCGCCTCTTCTTCTTCTCTTTCCCCATTCTCTTAGCTTCACTGTTTTATTTCTTCGACCAAACCTCCAATTCGAGCCGCAGCAACAACAAAATCTAATTGCATCCAAACCCTACCACCAGTGACGCCACATCCACCGCACCACCATCCACCACCTCCGCACTCCCTCCGAACCTCCTCCACCACTGAGCAAAGCAGCAAGCAGCCACGGGTTTTAGAAAATTCGAATTTTTGAATTTTCGAGGGAACTTCCTCCACCATTGACCAGGTGCGTGGTCCGTCCACCACCTGTCAGCACTGACGCCACAGCCACCGCACCACCATCCCACAGCCACCGTTCGAAATTTAGGCTTAATTTTCTGGTAATTTTTTTCTGAATTTCTGGGGTTTTTTTTTTTATTGTTGGTAGGGTTAAAAGTTGAGAGAATGCATCTTAAACTTGCAAGAAATTGATTAATTGTTCATGAATTAGGTAATTTTTTGGTTTATTTTTCGGAATTTTCTGGCTTTTTTTTTTAATAATTTTTGGTTTATTTTTCGGAATTTTTTCTGAATTTCTGGCTTTTTTTTGTTGTTGGATATTTGATGAATGCTTCAAGTATAAAATGTATGATACTATGATGAATGATGGATATTTGTAGAACAGAGGTGTCTAAGGATGTTTGCAAGGTTTGAGGTTTGAAGTTTTTTGAGGTGACCTAGTGATGGAAATAGTCCAAAGAATTGTTGACTGGAGATGTTATATGAGTTTTCACATTAAAGATCTGTGGTTATGTTAAATTGGATGAGAAGATGAAAAAGATCCATAGATATTAAGTTACTGTACACAAGTGCCTTTTTCTTTAGTTAGTCCATAGCTCTTCTACATGAACCATATGAAACCAAGACAATAAGGAGTTTTATGTTAATATATTACACTTAGTTATTAACACATGATGGAGTATAATGTGTGTGCTGGGTGGTTAGTGTAAAATGATTATTGATATTTTTACAAGAGATCCCTTGATAATGAGGCTGGAGATCGTGAGTTTCTTTGTCATGTGTTGACTAGGGTAGAGAAGATTCATGATAATAATCTTGAAGGATGAATTGATTGGAGGAAGTGAATCTTTGTGGATGACCAAATGAGATAGTTTTTCATGTAACCAACCCATAAAAGGCTTTGTTTTTTTTTGTTGTTGCTTACTGTTGTATTTCCTTTGAACCTAGATTTTTTATGGTTGAAGCGTTGATGAGATACCCGGGTTTATCAGAAGCTTTAGTAGGGATTCAGAGTTATATAACCTCAGAATTTGGTTGGCTTAATTAGTACCTTTAAAATACATAAATATAGCAAGCGTTGATGTAATTTTAGGTTGTTTTATAGTTTTTGACAAAATTACTAACTTTTATTTTTTGTTATCTTTTTTATTTTTGTAGATTTATATTATGTAGTGAAGCACAAGCTTATAAGCTATTCAAGTGGGAAGTTCGAGACATTACATCCATTATACTTGCTATATTGGTATGAACTATAAACTTTATAGAGCTATATTTCTTTCTATTTATCCATTTGATAAAAGTTTGTTCATGATATTACAAGTTGTGTCTTGTTTAATTATAAATAATTACAATAATATGTTGAATGTTTGCATCATCATATGCCTAGATACCCGTTCAAGGCTTTCTCATTAGGAGAAAGTCTTGAATAGTCCCCGGTTGGGACTGTTCTTGAATGTTTACTCTCACTTAGGTGGTGAATGTATGTCTTTTTTTCGATTTTAAGGAACATCTTGGCTCTACATTTCTTCTCCATGTTCTCTGGGTACATATGTGGGCAAGTAATTATCTACATCTTGTACTTGGAGAACTGGGGGGAAGTGCTGCCGGATTTTCCTTAAAATTGGAAAGTTGACATACATTCACTAGTGAGAGTAGACATTCAAGGATGGGTTAGGTTGGAGTGATAAGGACACTTTGGAAACATGCATTTTTTCACTATATGAATGGTATATTCACCGTGTGTACTTGAAGTTGATTTACACAAGATATGTAGCAATTGTACATTATTGAGAATATGTTGCTAAATGGGGAAGGATCGTGGTTGGATGTATGGTAGACGTGATACAATGGATTTTTGGAATGGGGTTCAAGAGTTTTGCGAGACAACTTTATCTTATCAGCGCAAAATTGGTGAGGAAGGCCTATACTGTCCTTGTGTTGATTGTAATAATGTGAAGGTGGTCAATAGTGTTGAAATCATTAGAGATCATGTACTTTGTCGTGGGTTTAGACTTAAATACCATGTGTGGATTTGGCATGGTGAAAGTGGAGAGTATAGTGAGGATCTTGATGGGAATGATGTGCATGATAAAAGCAATGTGATTCATGTGGACGAGGAATGGGAGAATGATGAATATGTTATTGATAGTGGTGAGGATGGAGCTGAGGATCATCCAGTGGATGAGGTCGAGGATAATGACGTGGATGAAATGTTGCATAATGTCGAAGGTGATGTGTTTGAATTACTATCGGAGGCTTCCAAAAAGCCTTTGTACCCTGGGTGCAAAAAATACTCCAAACTTTCTGCCGTGCTAACACTTTTTAACATTAAGTCAAAGCATGGGTGGACGGACGATAGTTTTACTTCTTTGTTGACCGCATTAAGTGAGATGTTGCCTGATGGGAATGAAATTCCTACGTCTTACTATTATGCAAAGAAGCTTATGTGTCCATTTGGTTTAGAGTATAAGAAGATACATGCCTATCCTAATGATTGTATTTTGTATCGTAATGAGAATGAACAATTGGAGGAGTGTCCACGATGCAAGCAATCGCGCTACAAGCGCATGAGTTGCAATCCTGGTACGAAGGGACCTCCTGCTAAGGTGTTGTGGTATCTTCTTATTATTCCAAGGTTTAATCGTCTATTCTCAACACCAAAAGACGCTAAAAACTTGAGGTGGCATGCCGAGGGAAGGAAGAAAAACAGAATGCTGAAGCATCCGGCTGACTCCCCGCAATGGAAGAACATTGATTTGAAGTTTCTGGAGTTTGGTAATGAAGTCAGAAATTTAAGACTTGGGTTGTGCACAGACGGGATTAATCCATTTGGCACTCTTAGTACCCAGTACAGCACTTGGCTGGTTCTTTTAGTGATCTACAATTTGCCTCCTTGGTTATGTATGAAACGGAAGTATATAATGCTTTCATTGCTAATAACGGGGCCTAGGCAACCTGGAAATGACATAGATGTTTACCTTGCGCCACTAATTGACGATTTGAGAAAGATGTGGGATGAAGGGGTTTCTTGTTTTGATGATCATAAGAACGAGGTGTTCACATTGCGTGCAACCCTTATATGGACCATGAATGACTTCCCTGCATATGGCAACCTGTGTGGCTACAAGGTTAAAGGGAAAAAAGCATGCCCCATATGTATTGATGAAACATCAAGCATATACCTTAAGAATTCTCACAAAGATGTGTATATAAGGACTCGAAGGTTCCTTAGGCGTGATCACCCGTACCGTAGGCAAAAAAAGGCTTTCGATGGGACAGTGGAAGAGGAGACTGCGCCTAGGCCATTGACCGGTGTTGAGGTTTATGCTCGAGTTAAGGGTATATGAACAGTGTTTGGAAAATCTGAAAAAGCTCCGATCTCAACAGCTCTTTTAAAAAAAGAATCAATTTTGTGGAAGCTTCCGTACTGGAAAGAACATGATGTTAGGCACTGTCTTGATGTGATGCATATAGAGAAGAATGTGTGTGATGCTCTTGTGGGAACACTTTTTAATATTTCAGGCAAAACAAAGGATGGAAAGGGTGTACGGTTAGATTTGGAAGAGATCGGGATTCGTCCGGAATTGTGGCCTCAAGACAAGGTTACAAAGGGTAAGGACAGAAAGGGAAAGGAACCGGAACAAGAAACTGTAAATGTTTCGAAAAAATGAAAGGGGAAGATCAAGGGAAAGGGAAAGGCCGCGGATGCTTCAAAGAGTAGAGATGAGGGCAAAGGCAAGGTTGAGAAGAAGTATTTACCACCGGCTTGCTACACATTGTCAAGGGTAGAAAAGCGGATGTTTTGTGCATGTCTTTACGGCATTAAGGTTCCATCTGGGTACGCATCTAACATGAAAATATTTGTATCCTTAAGTGGAGAACTGAAGCTGACAAGTATGAAATCCCATGATTGTCACATGTTGATGCAAGTATTTATACCGATTGCAATACGTGGTATTTTACCGAAGCACGTGAGGGAAGCTATTACAAGACTATGTTCGTTTTTCAATACAATATGCAGCAAAGTGCTTAATCCTTGTACACTTGATGCTTTGTAAACGAATGTGGTTGTGACTTTGTGCAAATTTGAGATGTATTTCCCACCCTCATTTTTTCACATAATGGTGCATCTCATTCTTCATTTGGTGCGTGAGAGTAAGTTGTGCGGTCCAGTTTTCTTGAGGTGGTGCTATCCTTTTGAAAGACACATGGGCACATTGCAAGATAAAGTAAGGAATCCGGCTCATCCGGAAGGAAGCATGATTCAAGGGACCTTGAGTAAGGAGATTGGTAATTTTGTGGCTGACTATTTAGCCGTTGCTGAACCTATTGGTCTTCCTGCTTCTCGACATGAAGGGAGACTGGATGGTCATGGCACAAATGGGTCAAAACGAATGTCACCGGATCGACATCAGTTCTTACAAGCACACCTTTATGTGTTGCACCATGTTGCTGATGTTGACCCATATTTAGATGAGCACATGGCTAGTTTGCGTGATGAATTTCCATCGAAAGGTGAAAGGGCACTAATGCAGTTGCATAATAAGAGGTTTGTGAGTTGGTTTAGTCAACGAGTGATGAGTCGCTTGGATGATAGTGTCACCGATACAGTAAGGTGGCTTGCTTATGGTCATAGGGATGATGTTCGCTCATTTGAGGGATATGACATCAATGGGTACACTTTTTGGACAGAGGGTCGGGATTTGAAATCTACGTCGACCCAAAACAGTGGAGTAACGCTTGTGGCATCGTCAAGGGAGTTTGCAACTGCTAAGGATAAATCACCTGTCGATGCAAAATTGTCATACTACGGTCGAATTCAAGAAATATGGGAGCTTGATTATTGTAACTTCACGGTTGCTCTTTTCAAATGTAAGTGGGTTGATAATATCAGGCGTAATGTCAAGTATGATGACTTTACTCTTGTAGATCTTGGGCACTTGAATGATAGTGCGGAACCGTTCATCCTACCTTCTCAAGCTAAGCAAGTGTTCTATGTAACTGACCCAGTCGATTCAAAATGGTCCATTGTGCTAGCTAGGAAAAGAAGAATCCTAGGCATTGGAGATGTTGAAGATGAGGAAGAATACGATGCATTTGATGATTCAGCACCTTTCACTGTTCCTAGACCTATTGCATCAAATGACATAGACGACCAGACATGTTATATGCGGTCAGACCACAACGAAGGAATATAGAATGAGGTACTATAACATTTAATTTGAAATTGTAAGCAATTAAAAGTATTATTAAATTTAATCAAAAGTTAGGTAATTTTATGAATAGTTTGAGGGAAAATGTATGATATTGTTATCTTAGTTGCTAAATTTTCACAAATTCTTGTTAATGAATGAAGTATATCTCAAAATTGACATATTATGATAGAATTTAATTTTTTTAGTTTTAACGGTACTAAAAAATAACAAGTTACGTCAAAATGCATCAAAAATGATAGAATTTAATATTTTATATGCTAACATGTATTATGACCTATATGTCAACATTTTTATCTCTTATGGACCTAATATCGTGTTATATATGTTTGTAATGACAGGTGTTTATAACTCATGGAGGACGATTATGACCCACTAGTAGAGGATTTGGAGGATGATGATGATGGCTATGAGGATGAGGATGATGACAAGGACGAGCCATATGATGTCAACAAGGAGACTGATTTGGGTGAGCCAAAAGATCAGGAACAAGATGCTTTTAAGCGCAGGCTTGATGAATTTGAAATTTTAGCTGAATGTGCGCCTACTATTGATTCTACAATTGTTGAGATTGTTGGTGAGAACACTACTCCTCAAACTCAAAGCCAAGGACAGGAGCAATTGAACACAGGTGGTGGAGTGGGGGTAAAGGCACCAGCTAAGAGAAAGGGTAGGGGCCCGACAACAAGTTTTAAGAAGCCAACCGGTCCCATGGTGTTGGAGTATGACAAAAGAGGCCGACCTACTGGCCAATGGATTCGGAAATATGCAAACCAAGTTGGCCATAATTATTATTACCACCGGTTAACCGGTGGCCATGAGGACTTTTTCCACCGGTTTTGAACCGGTGGCCATGCGTTGCTGTATTGCCACCCCCCAAATGACCACCGGTTCAAAACCGGTGGCAATGGGGGGTTTTCAACCGGTGGCCATTACGTATTTTCGCCTAGTGTGTGAAAGAAGCTGTAGCAGAATTAATGAAGAAACTCAAGCAAATTGATCCGGAAGTGTTGGATACTTTTACTCTATCACTTGAAAATGCGTCATCCAATCTAGAACTTACAGATCAAATTCCCATTGTACACTATTGAACAGAAACGAAACGAGGTAATGGTTAATATATAATCTTTTAAAAAGCAATAACACTTATTATTAAGTTATTTTATTTTTTCTTTAGTTGTATGATATATGATGCTTTCACACATAGGATCAATTGGATCAAGATGAAGAATTGGGATAGCAATTTATGATGCTACAAGAACTTACTTTTACCGATGTTTTGTTGCTGCTACCACTATTTTGCTGCTGTTTTTAGCTATTTTGCTGTTGTCTTTTGCTGATACTACTGCTACTATTGTCTGATATGTTGCTGACTCTTGCTAATTTGGTTTGATGGCACTGCTATGCTACTGCTAGTTGCTGCCAACTGATGTTTGCTACTGCTAGAAGCTTCCACTACTATCTGCTATTGTTGGTTGCTGCTAAAGACTGCTGATGGCAGCATCTATTACTGCTTCTGCCGTTCTACTAGCTAGTTTTCTAGCTACTGTTTTACTCTATTATTATTAATGCTCTTTACTGTTATCGGTGTCTTTTTTGAAATTTGGAAGATTTTTGTTTTTCCTTACTATTTCCAAGATAGAGATCGAATGTTAATATTCTTTGTGTTTGGATTATTATATTGTTTGGCCAAAAACATTAAAATTGGTGTTTATAGATTTTTTTTCGTGAGAATTATGAAAGCATTTCAATCCAAGCTGTTTTCTATCATATGTGTTGATTTCTTATTCATATAGTTGTTTTACATATGATTTTTTTTTTCTTATATTTGTTGCAGTGAACGACGAGGCCCTCAGACCTGCTGATGCGTTACTTTATTCTTGGGATCGTGGTCGCTATGTCTGTGTAGATTTGATAGGATCTTCTCCTTTAACATAGTCAAGGCTATCTGACTTTATTCCTGGACGGGTTGTGGCTGATGCAGCTCATCGGATGCGGGTTAAGTATGAGGCTCGTTGTCAAGCTATTGGATATGGGTTCATTCCCTTCTCCTTTTCTTCGTTTGGTGAATTAGAGAAGGAGGTTGTTGCGTTGCTTAAGCGAATTCAGAGGTTCTCGAAGACGCAAGGCATTGGAGCACTTGTTGCGGCTCATATTTTTACTAGGGTAGGCTTTGCTATAGCTAGAGGAGTGGGGGCCCAGATTGTATCTCGGCTTCCCACTAATTTATTGTAGGTTGTATGACTTTTTGTTTTTGAGATGATAATAATAATAATAATAATAATAATAATAATAATAATAATAATAATAATAATAATAATAATAATAATAATAATAATAATAATAATAATAATAATAACATTAACAATAATAATAATAATATTAAATGTTACCTATTAATCTATAAAGTGTTACATTACTTTGTAAAAAGTGATACATAATGTCGAATAAAGTGCTACTATATGTCATAACATGATTGAAAAATGTTACCTAATAATCAACAAAGTGTTACATTAGTTCAAAAAAGTGATACATAATATCGGATAAAGTGATACTATATGATTGAAAAATGTTACTAAAGATAAGTAAGTGTTACATAAGAAATTAAAAAAAAACACTTTAAAAATGATACTAATAATGTAAAATATGATACATAAAAGGGTTTATAATAACACTTTTAAAAGTGTTACCATGCGTTACCCAAAGTGTTGCATAAGACTTTGGTAACATGCACAGATGTATCACCCAATAAAGTGTTGCTTATTGTCTATAATAACACTTTTACCACCTTGTGTAACACTTTTTGGGGTGTTACTTGAGGTTAGTTTTGTACTAATGTTTTAAGGCACTTGTAAAGTCCTTTTGAGTATTCTTGATCAAGTATTCTCACGAAGCCCTTTTAAGGTCTTCCGAGATTCTCAGTTCTAGTTTGTTGCTAAGCTCAATTGTCATCGAGTTTATTTTCCTCCCACTTGTCGTCTTAGAAATGTGTTACTTTCTAGAGAGACACCACTTAGAGAAACACACACAATGTTCTCAATCAGGTTGTGGAGGTAATGCCCGTGGTCTCACTTAAATGCTTACAAAGAGACACGTAAATTGTCTTTGGATAAAAGTTTGTTGTAAAACAAACAGTTAGCTCCCACTTGAGCTATCTTAGCCTTTAATGAGCCATTAAGCTCCCACTGAACAACCTAGATCTTGCTAAGGTAGTGAGCTCCAACTGAGTCACTTAGCTCCCGCTAAGCTAGTGAACTCCCTTTGTGGCTAAGAGTATTAGACATATACTTGATAAGACATTTATAAGATAATTCTATCCATAACTGAATATGGCGTCCTTTCTTAGCTTTAACATTTTGTTTAGTGTAACATTAGTCCCTCGTGCAAATCTTAAGAACTTTATAGGAAGGGATGTGATCCATCATTGTTCGAGTAATTTTTAAATGGCATCGAGATCTCCGTGAAGACACACTATGTTCTTTGTGGAGTTATTTATGAAAATTTCAACTTCATAACTTTGTGATGGTCACGCTTGGCTCTAGAAAATATCGCTCTATTTAATCTAGACATTTTGATATCTTGCCAATTCGATTCTATACTTCACTGAACTCTTCACCTATTCAAGGTCATGTTTGTTCACTTTTGATGAATATAGCCATATTATTTCAAATTCTTTGTGAAACGTTGAAGTAAATGAATCCTCTTTAGCTTTCAGAGTCAATTGTCTATACCAAGAACAATAGCTCTTTACTTTGTCGGTTTCAACAAGTAAGACTTGATTTTCTTAGAACGATTCCGAATCGAATTCAACTGTCAAGAGCCTATCTAATAGAGCCTTGAGTGCGTTCTTGTCGATGAGACATTGCTAAAGATGTTTGGAACGCAAATCATGCCCATGACTTTAAGCTTTTGCCAGTTTATCATGTTAAGAAAATGTTTGTCTATAATCAAGCATTCTTGACTCATGGTTTAGACAACCATGCCATTTAAATAAATTTGCAACTATTGCTCATTTCTTTGAATGTGAGTCTTTCCGTGTGTAAACGGATCAATTTCTAATTATGGAACACAATAACCATTTATTTGTTCCAACCTTAGCTTAAAGGTCTTTAAACAAAGCATACGACCTTACAACTGATGTAGCACCACTTGCTTCATTCTAAACTTGTAATTCGATAACTTGCTTATCTTCAATAGTTTGAGATCACTTTCAAAGTGGAACACTCAAGCAGTATTCGATACTTTGTGAAGATAATGAGTTGCTAAGTTAACTTCAATAACATGAATTCTTTAGTAAAATGGAATCTCATTCCTTTTCTTTGTTCCTCGTTTCCTATATTTCCTATCATACTTTATCTCATAATCTTAAAGAACCATTTCTTTAAGAGTGTTTGACTTTTATACTTTGTTATTCATAATTAAGCATCTAATGCGCCGTAAAACAAAGTTCCATATTTTCTTTTAATTCACGCTCGAATTACTACATCAATGAGTCCTACTCATCTATGTATTAAGCGAAAAGATATGTTGGTTGTCAATATTGACAATTTGAGTTTGCAACTCAATACTTCATGTTTTATCAAAACTACCTAGTATTTTGAATACATGATGTCCAATCGTCCTTAAAATTCATTTATGAGAATTGTATTTTAGAAATGCTTTACTTTTCTTTGAGAACCATTTTCAAATATTTCCTTCACCAATCATGGAAAACAATATAGTTTGATTTGGAATTCTACAAATATAAGTGCAAAGTATAACCATTTATCAAGTAAATAACATAATAAGTTTGAAAATTGCAAGGTATTCATGCAAAATTTTCAATATTATTAAACGTCTTATCCATGCATTAAATTTACCCCCATTTGGCGAGAATAAGTCGATTCCAAGATCCAAGGAAACAAGGAGTGGCTAAGCATGCTTTGGCTTGTCTTATCATTCAATCTCCCAAGGTAAGCAACGCTTTGCTAATGGCTCTAAGCCACTCTTGGTTGAATAAATTGTTGCATCTAATGCTCTCTCAACAATTTATTCACTTTGCCACGACATGTTAGGACTCCATTACTCATATCGTTGAGTACAACCAAAACCAACTTACATACCCGCTATGCCTTATGAGTCTAGGGAGTAGTAGTGATGCCTCTCTTAGGCGTAGCCCATCACTACTCTCAATAGGTCGATAAGTGTTGTTTTGGAATGGCAATTTTACTTAATATTTAGGGACCTAGGGTTTCTATGTTGGTTGATTTAAGTGAACTTAATTAATCATCACAACATTTGAAATCCTAAACATGCATCTAACATATAATTCATACATAAATAATCATGAATATGTAAAGCATAAGCATTTTGATGCATATTGGCAACTAGCATGACCCCTTGAATTCTTCAAGTCTTCAAAAGGTCTTCTTTTGCAACTTCATGGCTTTGTCTTCCAAGAACCTCCATCTTCAAGACATGACCATAATTATGCAATACTAGTTTCTACGATTAGGACTAATCTACATATTAAGGTACACAAATACTCAATGGTACGCAGACCGTATTTAGATTTACAAAAATACATAGCGGATCGCAGTCCTTATTTTCTATCCTAATCGGGCCCCACTAATTGCCATTTTCTTAAAACCTGTGAGAGAATATACATTCCATTTATCCATTCACTATTTGTGAATGACCCATGCATTTTACAACAATAAACAAATAACAATGCATAAACAAGCGTAAAAAATGATTCCAATCGACTTTAGTAACTCAAATTTCTATCACAAGTTTCAAACTTTATGATTCGAATCGACTAAAAAATGATTAAATCAACAAAGTTTAACAAAAATTCATGGAATTTAGTAACTCAAAGTTTCAATCACTTAACATAAATAAAGATTGAATCTTTAGTACTTACAAGCCTCAAAGAACAACAATTTCATACTTAATGCAATTAATTTGCAATTATGTGAAAAATAAAACCAAGCTTTCAAACACAAATTACCACCAAGCAATCATGCCTAAAGAGGTTTAAAATTGCATATAAAATATGTATTGAACCAATTACAAAACCACCATAAATATGCAAATAATTTTCAAGGTTAGAAAGACTTAAAATTTTTCGTAAAAATGAAAACCCCACGAAAAATGCATTTCCTGTCATTTTTTGGCTAAAAACCTAATCCTTAAAGGGTAATACCATTTCCAGAATGCCTTTTCCATCTAAAATTCACTATTTTTGGGTCGAAATCTGGGTTCGAAAGCAAAAGTCAGCTCTAATACGAGGTTAAAATGGATAAGACGAGCTACTAATCTAATTAGCAACTTATAACCAGAAAAATTAAGCCATAAAATACCTTGAAAAAAATTATGATTTAAAAAATAAACGAGCGAGGCTCCGATACCGCTGTTGGGTTTGGTGAGCCAACTCACCGCGGAAACAAACCCAAAAACAAGACCACACTCGCAGTAAATAAAACCATAAACATAATTAAATTGAACACAAGATTAAGATAAAACGATTACCTTTTGGAGCGTGCTTCGCCCGACCGAATAGGCTCTTACTTGAAAGCTTAGCCCCGAAAACACGAGAGCCCCTAACAGAAATCCACCCACAAGATCGACTACCGACTTTTAGGTTCGTTGCCTCGAGGTTAGCGAGGCCTGACCAAAACCCGAGTATTATATGAGTTTAACGGTTTTTGCAAATGAAATGCCCTATTGAACTCCTACTCAAGCAAAGAATTCTCAAGCCATGCTTTTGCTATTTATAAGTAAGGATAGCTTGTGAATTCTACTCATCTTTCAATGTGGGACTTTTTCACAAAAAGATCGCACATGGAAAGATTGATGAATTCAACCCTTAGTTAAATAAACCAAGGAACAAGTAACAAGTGTAACATGGTTAGGTGAGGACCACTTTCTCACTTGGTCCCCAAGGCATTTCACATGCATTGTGAACTAACCATGTGTCACCCAACCTGGAGCCCCAAGTTGGGTTCGGTTAGGCCACTTTCTTTTGGCTTGTGTCTATGACCCATCACCCGGGTCCACGACCCTTGCCACATGCGCTACCATCATGGCACGCTGTCAACGTGGCATGCTGCCACTTGGCGGATGCCAACGTGGCTGCCACGTGTGCTGCCACAAGGCGTTTGTCCATGTGTGCTGCCACATGGCACGCTCCTTTTTTGCGCGCTTTCCTAGCCTTTCGCGTGGCTAGGATTTTACTTGTTACTTGTAGTATTTTCTCGTCTCACCAAATCCTGAATTTTTGGCTCGACATTTTAGATTCTCCGACGCTCGGTTTCGACGCTCTAAGCTTAAATTTTCGATGTCTAAATATTTATTACTCGGGCGACTCATTAATTCTTCTGAATTAATTTGTCGTGTCGGTTCGTTCATTGCTTGGGTGTGACCCGAAGGGTTCAGTCAAGATTAAGCTTTAATATTAATTATGCATTAATATTACTGATCGGAAGCGGCCTTCACCTAGGCATTCCGATCACTTGACCTTACTGAATATATTAGCTTTCTAATAATTCTGAACCTACTATCAGAATAATACACTTGTTCGAAGGACACCATTCCTTTCACCGATCAGTAATAGTAATGCATAATTAATATTACAACTTAATCTTGACTAAACCCTTCGGGTCACACCCAAGCAGTCAACGAACCAAAGCGACGAATTGATTCGGAAGGAATTAATAAGTGGATCGAGTAATATTTATTTAGACGTCGGAAATTCGATCTTAGAGCGTCAAAGCCGAGCGTCGTAAGTCGAGTGCGTGGCTTGCTAGCTGCAAGCTGCAGCCCGCATCTCCAAGTGCGTGTAGCTGGGCTATGGCGCGGGTAGATGGGCCGTGAGCAAGGAGGAGCAAGTGGGAGCTTAAGGAGGACATGTGGCACATGGAGAGGAAGAGAGTGGGGAGCAAGTTTGGTCCTCTCCTCTCCAAGTGGTCATCACTTGCTCTCTCATGAATAGTTGACACTTGTTGATTTATTACTAGCTTGTTTGAATAATTTTATTTTGCTTTTAAAATAAAATGTGAAAATCCCACTATCCCACATTGGTGGGAGAGACAATCATACTCTCATCATCTCCTATAAATACCCAAGTAAGGGCATTGGAAATGATGCTTGGGTAAGAGTTGTAAAGGGTAATACAAGTAAGTGAAAACCCTTGAACTCAAGAGTTGGAAAAGGTATCACATTTAGTGAAAGCCTTTGAACTCAATTACTCGGGTTTTATTGGTCGGGTCTTGCTAACCCCAAGACATTAGACCTTATCAATATTCGTTGGTGCGGGTGGATCAACGTTGGAGGCTTCGTGTTTTCGGAGCTAGCTTTCAAGTAAGAGCCCATTCGGTCGGGGGAAGCACGCTACAAAAGGTAATCGTTTTATCTTAATCTTGTGATTAATTTAATTATGTTTATGGTTTTTTTTATTGCGAGTGCGGTCTTGTTTCTGGGTTCGTTTCCGCGGTGAGTCGGACTCACCAAACCCCAACAGTATCATGCGCTAGGCGAACCTTAGAAACTATGGAACCTTTGATTTATTATTGTTTTGCATAATTTAGTATGACTCAACATCGCGGCTTTGGTTTTCGTTCTCGCGAGGCTTGCCAGGAAGACGAGCTCGTTGATGCAGGCGAGGGAGCCTTAACCAGCCTAGGGGAGTTCCCTGAGTAGGACAAGCTCACTCTCTACTTTGCACCCGAGTTTCACATCTCAGAGCAAGTGCGACTTAAGATGACCAGCGACCATATTCGTTGCCACGGCTCAAGAAACGGGTCTATTAGTCAGCTATATGACCTTCACTTTCGCGACAACAACGAGTTGCGCGAGCTATGGGAGTCTTGTGGTCTGCAGACTCCTCTACTTCAGGCTAATCGCGCCTTATACTCTTTCACGTCCGGCCGTTCTCTAGTTCGAGCTCTAGTGGAGTTATTTTGGAACACCACCAACACTTTTCACTTTCCTTGGGGTGAGATGGCTATCATTCCTCTCGACTTCTCTCTCATCATTGGTTTAGAGTTTCAGGCGGTTACGATGCCATTTGGCAGCAACATTACTGTATAATATCCGGAGGTAAAGGAGTCGATCGGCCTCATAGCCATTCGAGCTCGTGGTGAGGCTCGACAGATCAAAGCTTGGTGCATTTGTGGGATCATGCTGATGGAGGCCTTCTAGGATGGTGCGACTACCCTAGAGCAGCGGGTGCACATCTTTGCCTTCATCCTTTTGTCGGGGACCTTCTCCCCTGACAAGGGTAGCCATGTCCTACTCTAGTACTTACCTGCTCTTCGTGACCTTTGTATGGTCGGATCATATGACTAGGCCAGCTTGGCCTATGTTGACTTCCTGCTTGGATTGCGACTCGCTTGTCGCCACCGCAGTTTTGACGGGGAAGTCACACTTTCCAGTTTCTAGGGGATCGTAGAGGTATATTTTATTTCTTTTAACCAAATCTTGTATTTAGGTTTTTATGCTTAGCATTTGCTGACATTTTACCCTATCTTATAGGTTTGGTTCTAAAAGTATTTCCCTTCTTTTTCACCAGCAAGGCCTTCGCCTCGAGGGCTCCCTATTGCTGCCAGTTGAGGAGGTCGTGTTAATGACTATACTACTACTGCTCGTGTTCGAGAGTTGATTCTCTCAGTATCTTTTCTAAAACTCTTTGTTTGTATCACTCTTAGTAGGATTCAAGCTTATGAATGTTCATTTTGTAGGTGCTTAATGTTCGGTTTCGGCCGTAGGATGATTTTATCTTTCCTGCATTGGCCGTGCAGTACACTGCCAGCGTCGGTATTTTCAGGGGACATACGACGCTGTGGTATACCTGGGCGAGAGAGTTGCGATTGAGCATTCTTTAGAGTCCCTTGTTTTTCCTTCTCGCCCTGCTAGTCATATGTTTGATCAGACGAGGCTGATAGCTCGGGCGACTAGGACACCAGCGCGTTCGTATTGAGGAATCATATCCATCTGAACCGTAGCTATGAGGAGAGGCATTTGCCGCGTTTAGCCCCACCACCTTGCCTGTTAGAGCCGAGAGCGGTATCTTTTTTTATTTTTCATTTGTTCATTTGATAGCCCCCGAGCCAATCCTAATTATTCGGGTTTAACTTGACAGGATTCGACTAAAGAGTTTGTGCCTCCGCTAGTATCTATCGTCTACCAAGGCACTTTTTGTCCGGTTGAGGAGATGATCCCTCTGGCTCCTGAGCCTTAGCATTTCGTAGAGGACTCGATACTTCAGCACCAGACTTCGGTAAATCGCTTTATCTGTTATCTCATTTGTGTATATGCCTTAATTATTTCTGACTTTGTGACTTGACAGTTTTCTCGCGATGTGATCATGTGGATGGCGAAGGGCATAGACGCCTTCCGTTACCAGCTCGTGAGGCTGAGCCAGCGATCTATGTGTCGTCGCGGTGATGATGGCATGGAGGTATTTCTCTTGACTCCTTTTATGTTTATATTTGTCTTTCTGTATTTGAATTGATTTATTTCTTCTTTGTTTTAGCTTATTTCTCTTACGCGCATTCGTACGAGACTTGAGGCTAGGAGAGAGAGATTGGGTCTGACTCGAGGCGTCGCCGGACCACAGCTAGGAGTCAGGGCGGTCGACCAGAGTCGTCGGACCGTACTGTCAGACTAGAGGGTTCTGGCTCTTCGTCTGAGGGTGCATCAGGGAGGCCGACGGGCCAGGGAGGCATGACGTCAGCTCCTTTAGCGGGTGGTGGGACGTACGAGGTTGGCTCATCGTCGCAACAGCCACAACAGCCTCAACATTTAGGAGTGTAGCAACAGGGTGTGCCTTAATGAGCTGGCCCTACTTTCTCGATTTCAGCTCCTTTTGATCAGGTTGCAGGCGAGGGTTTCACTCCTCAAACGGTACACTTTTTTGACATGTTTGGTGTTTCTTCACATTTACAGGGTCCGTCATCATAGATTTACATGTACTCGTATTTATTTTAACTTTGTAGGACTTCGCTTATTTGACTCAGACACTTGTATATATAAAGTTATGATTATTATGTTTATTTTTGTATTTTTTATTTTTCGTTTTATTATGCATGCAAGTGTGAAAATTATGACAAATGTTTTGCGCAAAAGTTTCCGTCATTTTTATTATCGATGAAAGGTATCCGACTTTCTCCCCCAAAAGCAAAAAATGAAAATAAAAATCAAGCTTAAACTTAATTAAATACAAGATCATTAAAAATAAAAAGTTACTTCTGCAATGAGGTTGGATTGAAGAGAAAGGTGAAAACCGTAAAATCATAGTACAAAATTGAGTCAAGGTTAAGAAAAACTTGGTTAGCGTAGCGCGCAAGGCTGGCGTTACAGACACCTGGTTGTCGCGAGGTGACAGGTATCACGCAATGCGTGATTTCTGTTGCATGGCGCTGGGTTTATTATTCCAAATCCGAAAAAGATTCGATTTGCGCCAGTTTTGTGCATAAATAGCCCCCAAATTTGACGAATTATGTATAGTTGAACAAATTAAAAACAGTCTTAGATTTTATTTCTTAGTCATGTCTAAGAGTTTTAGCGATTATATTCGTGAGTGGTGCCTGTCTCTGACTGCTAAAGAGAGAAAAGAATTTGAATTTTTTCTCTTGGGGGTATATTTGGTATGAAGAGAGCAGATCTTGACATTGACTTTATTCATACCGCCTTGGTGTATTGGGATTCAAATACTCATTGTTTTAGACTTGGTTATGATGAAATTTGTCCTTTACCGGAAGAATTTGGTGCCATACTAGGCTTCCCTTCCCTTAAATCTTGCGGTAATTCCAAAACTAAGCAAGTATTATTACAAAGATTTTGAGCGTTTCCTTAACCTTAAGGACAAGGATTTGAAAAATATTGTGCATGGCAACATAGTTAATTTGGAAGAATTTGCACGTTTTTATTTTGACAGACCACGCTCTGAATATTTTCATGTTTATAGGAGAAGAGCCTTTCTTTTTTTCATGCTAAACCAATATCTACTTACTAGTGGTAATATTCATGAGGGCCAAGCTATTTTAGCATCTATCATGGAGCACATTAAATCAGGTAGAAATTCGATGCCTTTAATCGTTGGAGAAACCAAGCTTGGTTTGGACGAATTAAAAAAGAGTCCAAAAGCACCTCTTTGAGGTTCTCCAATATTATTACAGGTAGAAAATCAATACTTTTAATTACAGAAATAAAAAATATTTAACTTTGTATAGTAATAATGATTATTTGCATTTGAATTTTTACAGAGTTGGCTAATGGAGAAGCTTAAATTAATTAGCCCTCTTGAAAATCTTGATAACTATACTCCAAATTGCTTTGTAAGATGGAAGAAACGCTTTTCCATAAATCTGGACCGTCGGGAATGGGGTAGGATCTTTTAAATTTGCGACTTTACCATCAAGTGGGTCGTTCCTTGGTGGAAAATTTAGAAGAAAGTTAGTGTCAATGGCCAACATTTTTGCCGTCTGCCTACCATGTCGGATCGGAGTTGACTTTTTATTACCTTTGCAGGGTGGGGAGACAATATGTCCTTGCTCAAACTGTTCCATCTGGTGATCTTCATCGTCCCTATGATTTTCCTGTTTCACAAGATATAGAAAGATTTGATGATTATTGGTGTGCTAGACCTTTATGGGAACTTGTTACCCAAAAAGTCCTTCCATCTTTGTCCTGGGATATGAAGCAATGGCTACTTGGTAGGTCTCAAAAGGACAAGAACAAAGCTCAGAAACTAAGTAAGACCAATGTGAAAGACCGCCTACGGGACAAGAAAATTCCTCCTAAGGAGCGTTTGGGTGACAAGGTTAAATTCAAGACTTCTGTTATGCCTAAGAAGAAAAGTTCTACTAAAGGTAAAGAGAAAAGAAAAGCTAACTCTACGGAAAAGGAAGTGTGGGTTTAAAAGAAGCACGGTGTAATGGATATTGGAGAAACTATTAACACCAAGATTGAATGTAGATCTTCAAAAGGATGCTTATTAGCAAAGGTGATGAATGATGAAAAGAAGCAAAAAAGAATTGGAAAAGAGCTAGAAAGTAGAAGATAGATTAGAGAATTGCTTTACTTTCAATTTATTAGACAAATTTAATTTTAAGTCAATTTTATTTTTAAGCTTTATTTAAAATTCCATCAATAATGTAATTTTTACTTTAATGCAATTTTCAGCTTTTTAAATTAAATTAACTTTTTACATTTAAAATTCTTTTTAAAGCAATGAAAATAACTTGAATTCTTCTAAAAATTATCCGAGTACGGAAGTCGAAAATTTCCAGAGAACAGCGAAATTTACCCAGATTGATGTTGAACGTCTGGCGCTTCAATTATGACTTTGTCGGCATCCTAAAAAATTATCTCGACGCGCTGATCTTTGTCGTTGTGCGATAGCTGCGGCGTGTCGCGCTGGGCTTAAATCTTTTGCGTCGACTATTCTGTTGCTGACGAATTAATTCTTGTAAAGTTTAAAGTGGCCGCACCAAGTAAAGGGTTACCTACGTATCCTTTCCTAAAGAATAAGGCCAAACGTAGCTCTCTTGAGTTATCCTACGCAAGTAATTATAGGTAGTACTTCTTAAGTTGGTTAAGGTTGGTCATATTTGAAAATTCATTAGCATCCATGTCAGTTAATTTTGCGGCACCTCCTGATAAGATAGTTTTGACAATATATGGTCTGGACCAGTTAGGCCTGAATTTGCCTCTTGGGTCTAGAACATTCTTCCTTAATGCTTTTAACACCAAGTCTCCTACTTTGATGTTCCTTGTCTTGACATTTTTATTAAAGTGTCTAGCCATACGAGTTTGGTAATATTGAGTATGATGTAGAGCTTCTAGCCATTTTTCATCAAGTAGAATTAACTCTTCATATCTTGCTCTAGTCCATTCGACTTAATCGAGTTTACTTTCCAACGCAATGCGTCGGGAGGGTATTTCTAGTTCTATAGGTTGTATGGCATCCTTTCCACAGACTAAGGAGAATGGCGTATTTCCTGTTGATGAGCGAATTGACGTGTGATAACCCTAAAGAGCAAAGTGGATTTTGTCAGGCCAATCCTTGTAGTTTTATGTCATTTTCTCGATGATAGTCTTTAAATTCTTATTGGCTGCCTCTACCGCACCATTTGAGGCCTATATGGTGAAGAATTATGGTGTTGAATACCATACTTTTGAAGCAATTCTTCTCATTCTGATTGAAAGTGAGTTCAATTGTCACTTATCATTTCATGAGGGATTTCATATCGACATATGATGTTTCTTTCGATAAAGAGGGATACATGCTTTGCAGTGAGTTTTTCATATGATGCTGCTTCGACCCACTTCGTAAAAGAGTCGACTGCTACTAGGATGTATTCGTGTCCTCCTGTTCCAGGAGAGGTAATCTTTCCAATAATATCTATTCCCCATGTCGAGAATGGCCATGGTGAAGTGTAGGTGTAAAGGAGTGATGGAGGAATGTGCTGCAAGTTGGCGTATATTTGGCATTTAGGACATCTCTTCACATAGTAATAACAGTCTTTATTCATAGTAGTCCAATAATACCCTTCGCGCATTATCTTTTCAACTAGCATCTTGCCATTCACATGAGTTCTACATACTCCTTCGTGGACTCTTTTCATTACCCTTTGGGCTTCCTTATTGCCTACACATAAGAAAGCACTACCTGTAGGTACCCTTTTGTATAGCTCATTGTCTATGAGTACATATTGGGAAGTTGTAGGGAATATTTCAAGCATCCTACACTTGAGCCCCACTGTGATCATACACTTAAGCATGGTGGCATCCAAAGGGAAGGAAGCTAGAGTAAAAGAGTCGCCAACAAGTTTTAGGAACTTATAAACTGTTCACAGGGTGAAGGTTACACTCCTTAGTGATCCAGGAGATCGTTAACTCCAATAGGTCTGGAACCATGACTGGAAGTTCGGGTGAAGGTACAAATCCAATCTAAAAGAGATTGAATCAGCCCTAATAATAGGCCTCTACTTTATTCTTCTCGTATTCATGTGCTCTTTCTGACTAACATGCAATCAATATATTAACCCTAAACCTGTTTATCTATGTTTGTTGAATATTAATGTACAAACAAAACTATTATTGGCAATCACTTGAATTATAATCATATTAGCCCTAAACAAGATTATTAATTATCTTATTAAGCGTGATTACATGTATAAATTTCCTTTAAACATGCATAAAAGGTGTGATCAAGCAATAAAACATCAAGCAACATGATAATAACAATCAATCATAATCATAATCATAATCATAATTATAACAAAGCATAATAATAATAGCAAGATCCTAGGCATGATACTAACAAGATTAATAACAAACCCTAGCATGTCACTAAAAAATAAAGATCAATTAGTCGTAACATGACACTAACATGATACTAGGAAAGAAATAGGAAGCATCATAAACATACATAATATCATAAATATTAGTTATTACCCTAAACATGATACTAGGAAGCAATATAACATCCTAACATGATACTAGGAATCAACAAAATAATTTAAGCATGATTTCTATATCAAAAGATCAATAAAGCAATTAAAGTACTTACTTCGATGCCTCGTACATATTTCTAATAACAAAATACACACGTTAGTAACTTCAAGGTAAATAACAAATCAAAACAATTAAATTAAATGATTGAAATAGAGATTTGGGACCAAAACCTCAGAAATATTCAACCTTTCACGTCTAGGGCGAAGGCAACTTTGAACTTTGCTAAGTGTGTCTATAACTAATGAATTTGGAACTTTGGGAGAAGGAAGGTTTAGAAAAGGAATATAGAGAGAGAAAGCTTCTAGCTTTAGAGAGAAAATAGAGAGAGGTGATGGTTGTGAATGATGAAAAACAAGGAGATACGACCCCTACTTATAGAAAAATAGTCTGGGATCAAATCAAGTCATATTTGGAATAAAATACCTCATGTTTCCAACGACGAGAGTTAGCGCCATAAAACAGGAGCAGCGTTAGGCGACATGCCTGTTCATTTAGCGCTAGGACAGTTTTTTACAGATTTTGTTTTTATCAGAGTTTTTGATCCAGAAGTCCAAATAATTCTTATAATATGTGGTTAAAAATCTCTTGAAGTATATTTTTCAACCCAATAAGAATCCGAAAAAAATCTTTTGTAGATAAAGAGATATGACCGAAATAGTGGAAGGGTGTCAGTTTTGGATAGTGTTTTGTATTCTTTTCATATCTTTTTCGTTATAGCTCGGAATTAATATTATAATATATCATTAGAAATATAATTTCAATATCTATCAATCCATATAATATTTGATAAAAATTATGAGGCACAAAATAAATATTTGACTCTTTTTAAACATCTTTAAATTCGAATAAAATTAGGATTTAAAAAAAGGAAAGTTTTATTCAATTTAAAATTCTTTGATTTTATCTTTTTAAAAAGGATACTTAGGATCTTTTAGATACTCATAGAAGCTTACAATAAATCCTAGTTAGTTTAGGAATAGGATTAAAACTTTGTACCCTCCACATGATAATTGGGTCGTAGGTAAAATCCGGTGTGAACCTAGTTTAGTATTTTGGCCATAATTTCCTCATTTTACATCAGAATTGGGCTTATAATATATCGTTGGAAAGGTCTTCTGGAGAAAAATCCAAATACACTACTATTGGAACATTATCATGGACCAATATAAATTAGACTGGATATTTTGATAAATAGAGTGAAAGAAGAGACATTTTTTAAAACAGAAAGAGAGATATTTTAATAAAAACATCCACATCACTAGACTTTTCACACTTTCACTACGTTCGATAATCAAATGACATGAAAGGTATTCATAAATGGGTTTGTTTTTGGGGAGACACATTTGGGTGTTTACAGAAGCCTCCACTTTGACTAAGTTTGGAGAAACGCAAGTTTCGAAAACAAAAGTCAAATTAGCGATAGGGACGGAGAATAATTCAGAACGTTCTGCGATCCTAAATCATTCTTGTAACGCCGATACCTGCAAACTAGCGCTAGTTAAATAGATAAAAGAGTTAAGAAATGCATATCTTTCACCGTCGAGCACACATCTCTGAAATAACCGAATTCGTTGCTGCTTTTGTTGGTGACGACCTTCCTCAAGCTAAGGGATATCGCCCGAAGACTGCTCCGCTTGTAGCTACCTTCAATTTCTGCTGTGATAGTCTTCCACATCTTAGAGAACACCATCAAAGATAACTCCGCTTGTAGTCTCCTCTTGGTTTCTAACAACCTTCCACATGTTAGGGAACACCGTCTATCATTGCTGATATATCTCGAGTTATTTTCTTGAATCAAGGTGACAACCTTCCCAATCACAGTGAATGTTGTCGAAGACCGCCTCATAACGAACCATTCTTCCCAAATCTAGGTGACAACCTCCACAATCTTAGAGAACGCTGTCGGAGACCGCCCATCTCGTGTTATCTTCTCAAATCTAGGTGACAACCTTCTCAATCTTAATAAACGCCAGCGAAGACCTCCTATCTCGTGCCATCTTCTCAAATCCATATGATAATTTCCACCATCTTAGCGAAAGCTATCAAAAACTGCTTTATCTCAAATCGTTCTTTTCTCAAATCAAATAATAACCTCCCCAATCATAGTGAAAGATATCAAAGGTTAATTCATCCCGAACCATCCTTCTCAATCCAAGCAAGAGACTCTTTTAATCTTAAAGCCTCCTATTGAAAGCTTCTTCATCTTTAATTTTTAAATCTTCTTGTCTTTACTTTTAGGAGTAATCGACCTTTCTAGCTTTGTGAAGAACCTTATCTGAAGATTCTTCGATCTTGAAGTCAATCTCTGTAGAAATCTTCATCCTAGGAATCTTTTGTGATTACAATCAATCACTAATCAAATCAGTTTTCAAATTTGCTTAATTAATATGCAATTTTGATCATCAGGCCGATCATCAATAAAGATCGTAATCGGGCCCACTACTAATCAAAGGTGTCAAAAGCTGTTCATTCGATATGATCGTCATCAACCTGATCACTTATTGCGATTGTAATCAAGCTAACTACTAATCATGTCAATTTTCTTATATGGGCTACCTGGCGTACCAAGGAACCCAAAATTACTACATGAGGTCCGCATAATCTAATATGGGGGCTACCTGGCGTACCAAGAAACCCAAAATATTGTCACTGGTATTTTGCTCTGTCGCAAGGCGACGAGCTTTAGCGCTTGACAACAACCGTGTCATCTGGCGCTGCAGTTTGTACTGCTGTTGTTCATTGCTCGGTTTCACTCCGAACCTTCAAATTGGTCGTTTCCTTTCAACCAAATCCGCTCAAGTCTTTTGCAAATTAAAGTTCCTCATATTTAATTTACCGATCCATGTAAGTTTTGCTCAAACTCCTCTTATCTTTGAAGGACTTCATGCATTTATATTTGCAATTTTTCACAAAATCCGGGAATGTTCTTGCTCGCTTGTTGTTTGGAAGTGATAGCTTCTCATGCCTTGAAACTCTGTCGAAAACCTTATCCTTTAGTATTTTACCGAATCCAAGGTGCCTGATAAAAATCCTGATGTGCTTGATCAATCAGGCTGATCGTAAATCTAATTGCGATCAAGCCAACTCTAGTTGATTTGCTAAGCCATTTGCATCCTTTTGCTTCAATTCTTTTGTAAAGGTTGCTCGTCCCTGCATTTATATTTTGGACTATAAGAATTTTCTCATCCTTTTTTTAAGGGTTGACCTAAGGCTTAGTGTTGCTTGACTCATTGCATAATACTTAACATCTGTTTTTAACACATATGACTTGTCATGACTCGATTCAAAGCGTTCACATACATGGCTTGACATGACCCAAGGTGTAAACTTGACTTAATGTGATTGACCGACTCGAGGTTGACTCAACTCGATGTGACTCGTATGTGCAAAGTATTGACTCATGCAAAAAAACAAAAAAAAAAATCCGTCATTTTTGTGGAGGGTACCGACTTTCTCTCAAAAAAAAGAAAGACGCAAAAAGAAGAAGTGAGGTTTTTGAAGGTGCATGTTGAATGAGCTTAGTTAAGTGTAGGGGTCGACGATGTATCTCATAGATTTCCACGTTGTATCTCATAGTGAAAGGATTGTAACATCCTAGACTATCCTAGTTGACTCGATAGTGAAAGTATTTAGGTAACTTAGGCAAGGAGGCTAAGCACTTCATACTTAATGATGCAATGATGAGTGATTTTGATATGACAAGGCATGCTTCAACTTTATGCTAAGACTTCATGACAAAGGGTTACTAGGTCATGTATCTGTGATGTGTGTGAAAGTGATACTAAAGTTAGGCTACAAAGGCTAACAGTATGAAAAAAATATCATTTCAAGAAGAGTTAAATGGTGGTGACTCTTAGCCTAGGTAAGCTAACAATGTAGGGACCATGCCCCCAAGTCTAGCTTTAAGTGGATAGGATGAGCATTGGATATCTCTTGATATGATCAATTATGAATGTAAATATGAATGCATTTTTAATTACGGCCGCACCTGGATGTGAGGTTGCCTACGTATCAATTAGGAACCAGGCCGAACGTAGCTCTAGCTGAACCTCGCACAAGTGTATTTATACTTTAAAGAGGTCTTTGAATGGTTGTAACGTGGTTAGGCTAAAGGTTTGAAGAAAAAGGGGTAAAGGCTCAAGACCCTAAGTAAGCCCCAAAGGTGTGCAATTTTGCTTTTGAAATCTTTAAATTATTATGCTTAAGGTTTCTCACTCTTGAACTCTCTTGTGTTTATTATCTTTTGTTCTCTTCTTCTTTTTCTTTTTTGCTTTTTCTTTTTTTTTTTATGAGTGTAGGCAATCCCGATCATGCGGTCTACCACTCACTTGGTATTTATGTTTCTCAGGCACGGTATCGAGCACTCAATAAGAGACGTAATCCGAGACGTGTTCTTATCAAAAACATGTTCATGTCAATGACATTGGAATACTTGCCCTTTTGTACACTTTTATTATTTTTTCTTTTTTTGAATTTTTCATAAAATCACTCAAGCTTTATTCTTTGAAAATTGCATAAATTGCATACCATCCCATCCCAAGGTTAGGTAGATGTGGGTCGAAGAAAGAACGGTTTATCATTAGATGAGGCTCAATGTGGTTATCAAGAAATGATGTATACTTGAAGGGTGAAAGGTGATATGATAGGCTACAAGGGGTGCCTAAAATCATTGGTATACCTTGTGCTTAGTTCGACATATCTTTTTTTTTAAATGCAATGCAATGCGATAATCATACGCGAGAAAATAAATGCTCATTTTATTAAAAGGTAAAAAGGAAAAAAACCTACAAAATAAGATCTAATAAAAGGTGCCTATGCTAGAATTATTGGGAAAAGGATGAATAAAAGAAATAGAAAAATAGGTCACGAAATCTTGTCGTTGAAGCTCGCCTCGTGTCTTGCGCTCTTATTATGACTCGGTCTTCTTGCTAACTGGAGGTATGGGAAGCTTGTAATAATCGATCAAGTATTTGATGGCCTCTTTTAGCTTCCAAAATCTCTCAGTAGTATGACCCCTACCTTGATGGTACTTGCAATGTGCATCTGGGTTCCAAATAGGCAATCTCTTCTCAGGTGCGGGATCTTGAACAAGGCCAATGGGAGTGATGAGTCCCTTGGTATGGAGTCGATTAAAGGCAGTATCATAGCTCATCCCAATAGGAGTGAAATCTTTCCTTAGTTGCTTTTTAGACCCTTGATTTTCCATGGCTAAGACTTCACTGAGATCAACGGTAATTGTTACTAGAGTGGGCGTTTTTGGAAGAAGAAGGATTGTCGTTCTTCTTTCCTTTCCAGCCACTTTGTTGCTATTGTTAGTAGCTTTTTTCTTTACAAGGTTATCTTTAATTGCAATACCTATGTCATAGACGGATTTGAAAGTATTCAAGTTGTCTTGATGAACATCCTTACAAAATCCTTTTCAGCAGGGATTTCGACCATATTAGCGGAAGTTTCCCTCCATTTGTTAAAGAAAGAAGTGAACCATTCATTTTCCTTTTGCTTTAACATCTCAAGAAGTCTATGGTCTATTTCAACTTGAATGCTGCACTTATATCTATCATTGAAAGCGTTTATTATTTCATCTCAAGTAGAGGTCTTCTCTTTATCAAGAGAAAAGAACCAATGTTGACAAACGGTTTTTAGAGATAGTGAGAACAAAGAGTGAAAAATATTCCTATCAATTCCCTTAATGTTCATTATAGTTTCCAAAGCCCTTGAATGAAATTGAGGATTGTCCGTTGGCTTGAATTTAGGGATGTCATTGGCATTGAACTTCTGCGAAAGAAGTTCCCTGTCTAGTGAGACCCCTTGTGAGCTAATGCCCTAGAATATATAGTCATTGGGTTGTTTTCTCAAGATTTCTTGCATGAGCTCCATTTGTTGTTGCTTCACAGGGTCATTAATTTGAAGGGCCAGAGCCTTCATCAATTCAGTTACGTTAGCTACGTCCTTCCTAAGTTCATTGACTTCTTCTTGAGTTGCCATTATCTTCTTAGATTTTCTTTTCCGACTGATTGGTTTGTCAAAAAGGAATACTTACTTGAACAAAGGTGTTGTCCTTGATTAATCTTCCTTCTTTCCTTGACCAAGTGCTGTGGAAAAGAAAATCGGGGATACTTATTGTTAATTATTTGACTCAAGCTCTATTCAACATACAATAAATGGGAAAAGATCATGGAAGAAGAGAGAAATTGTAGGTATGGAGAAATCATGTAGAGAGTGAAAAAAGACTATGTAGATGGAGAGATATGAAAAAATTAGGAATAGAATGTACCCCCAACTCAAATGAAGGAAAAATCGACTCATGCATGAACCTAATACATGGTCAAGATGACATATACACAAAGTTTGTTCTAAGGCTAGTGAGTGTAGATGACATGTTTGACTCGTATCATGACCATAGGACTAGACTATGTGACTAGACTTAATTATGTGACTAGACTTCACGTATGTGCACTAAACTAGATATGCTGTAGTATTTTAGTCATAACTTTTTATCTGTAACTCGGAATTGAACAAAACCAACGCCAAATGAAAACTAAAACTCGGGGCTACAGATCCATATGTTGTACGACTCGTAACTCTTCCTAGAACTCCAGATATGACCAAAACAAGTTGACGTTTGTGCAGTATACGGGAATATAAATCCGGGTTGATTCAAAGGAACTATGACTTGATTTTAGACATATTTACTAGCTCAAATTAATTAATCAATTAATAAAGCAAAGTCCTTTATTCCTTGGTTAGTTTATTTAATCATATACATAATTACAAGTCAAACCAAACTGTTAGTTTAATCACAAGTAGTTTATGCACAAGCAAATAATGCACAAGTAGTCAAGTAGTCACAATATGATGCAATGAGTTTGCAACCTAACCATGGCTCTATTTCTCTAAAGTTCAAGGATAAGGGTTAGTCAAAGAGGGTCCATGGCTATGAGTCCGGATGCACCACGCAGAAGCCTTACTTTTGGAAGGGTTGGCGCGAGTGGATAGATGGGACCCTGCAAGTTAAACTTGCTTCCATGGTGTGGTGAGTTCAACAAACTCGATGTACCCTTTGTTGCCAGGAGCGTTCGATTGGGTAGATGGAGCGTGAATTTTTCAAAGGTTAACTTCCATATGTAGAACACATATGCGTTTCAGAAAAAAGGGAAAAACTCAATCAGGAAGTAAAACCAAGGAAACAGTACTAGAAAACTGGTCGAAACAAGAAAGTAGATTTCTAGCTCAATATTGGAAGAATTCAGCTCGAGAAAATAGTGTTTATCGCAAGACGATGCCACTGTCGCCAGGCGACAGAGTCATCGCTCGGCGATGACGCTGTTTTCTCAACGCTAATTCCTACATGGCTCGGCAGCTTTTTGTTCTTGAATTTTACAGTTTTTTCGAAGAGTTATTTCGACTTTAGTTGTGAAAGATATTTCCCTAATTTTCCACATGTAAAAATCCTATGTATTTGACGCATTACCGATGATCTTTCCAATGCGAACTTTTTATACTTATGCCAAAAGTATTAATCAAATTACGCACATAAAATACTTAGAACTTTTCGAGTCTCATCCACTCAATCTAAACTATTGCAAAAATAAATTTCAGGAATTAAAATAGAAATCCTCTCCAGTGGAGTCGCCAATAAACTATATGGAATATTTCAAGCATCCCACACTTGAGCCCCACTGTGATCATACACTTAAGCATGGTGGCGTCCAAAGGGAAGGATGCTAGAGTAAAAGAGTCGCCAACAAGTTTTAGGAACTTGTAACCCGTTCACAGGGTGAAGGTTACACCCCTTAGCAATCCAGGAGATCGTTAACTCCAATAGGTCTGGAACCATGACTGGAAGTTCGGGGATGAAGGTACAAATCCAACCTAAAATAGATTGAATCTACCTTAATAATAGGCCTCTACTTTATTCTTCTCGTATTTATGTGCGTTTTCTGACTAACATGCAATCAATCTATTAACCCTGAACCTGTTTATCTATGTTGGTTAGATATTAATGCACAAACAAAACTATTTTTTGCGATCAGTTGAATTATAGTCATATTAGGCCGAAACAAGATTGTTAATTATCTTATTAAGCGTGATTAAAAGTACAAATTCCCTTTAAACATACATAAAAGGTGTGATCAAGCAATAAAACATCAAGCAACATGATAATAACAATAAATCATAATTATAATTATATCAAAGCTTAATAATAATAGCAAGATCCTAGGCATGATACCAATAACAAACCCTAACATGTCACTAAACAATAAAGATCAATTAGCCCTAACATGACAATAACATGCTATTAGGAAAGAAATAGGAAACATCATAAACATACATAATATCAGAAATATTAGTTATTACCCTAAACATGATACTAGGAAGCAATATAACATCCTAACATGATACTAGGAATCAACAAAATAATTTAAGTATGATTTCTATATCAAAAGATCAATAAAGAAATTAAAGTACTTACTTCGATGCCTCATACATCTTTTTAATAAAAAAATACACAGGTTAGTAACTTCAAGGTAAATAACAAATCAAAACAATTAAATTAAATAATTGAAATAGAGATTTGGGACCAAACCCTCGGAAATATTCAACCTTTCACGTTTATGGCGAAGGCAATTTCGAACTTGGCAAAATGTTTCTAAAACTAATGAATGATTAATTTTCAGAGAGGGAAGGTTTAGAAAAATAATAGAGAGGGAGAAAGCTTCTATCTTTAGAGAGAGAATAGAGAGAGATGAGGGTTGTAAATGATGAAAAACGGGGAGATACGGCCCCTATTTATAGAAAAATAGTCCGGGATCAAATCATGTCATATTCGGAATAAAATACCTCCTGTTGCCAACGACACGAGTTAGCGCTAGATGACAAGAGCAGCGCCAGGCGACAGATATAAGCGCCAGACGACAGGCTAGTCGTTTGGTGCTGGGACAGTTTTTTACGGATTTTGTTTTTATCATATTTTTTTTATTTAGAAGTCCAAATAATTAATATAGTATGTCGTTGGAAAGCTCTTAAAGTTTACTTTTTATCCAAATAAGAATCAGATTAAAATGCTTTTTAGATAAAAAGATATGTCCGAAATAGTGGAAGGGTGTCAGTTTTGGATAGAGTTTCGTATTTCTTTCATATCTTTTTCATTATAGCTCTGAATTAATATTATAATATATCATTGGAAAGATAATTTCAAGATTTTTTCAACCATATAAGAATTTTATAAAAATTATGAGGCATAAAAATAATATATGATTGTTTTTGAACATCTTTAAAGTCGAATAGAATTAGGATTTAAAAAAATGAAAGTTTTATTCAATTTAAAATTCTTTTATTTATCTTTTCAAAAAGGATAATTAAGATCTTTTAGAAACTCATAGAATCTTATAATAAATCCTAATTAGTTTAGGAATAGGATTAAACCTTTGGACCCTCCACTTGATAATTAGGTCGTAGGTAAAATCCGATTTGAGCCTAGTTTAGTATTTTGGCCATAACTTCCTCATTAATCATCGGAATTAGGCTTATAATATATCGTTGGAAAGGTCTTCTCGAGCCCAATTCAACTAAACTACTATTGGCCCCTTATCATTGACCAAGATAAATTGTACTAGCTATTTTCATAAATAGAGTGAAATAAGAAACATTTTTTAAAACAGAAAGAGAGATATTTTGATTAAAACTTCAACATCACTAGACTTTTCACACTTTCACTTTGTTTGATAATAAAATGACATGAAAGGTATTCATCACTGGATTTGGTTTCGGAAAGACACATTTGGGTGTCTACAGAAGCCAAAAGTCTTATGGCTGGTTTTTCTCTTTTGTCAGCGTGGAGTGGACACTCTCCTTTGGTGACATAGTTGAGGATGTCTGTATACCAGGGTTCTTCTTCCTCTTCTACTTCTTGGACTACCTCATCGTCTTCTATTGCTTGAATGTAAGCAGGTTTATGCCTCTTTCTATTATCAAAGGCATTTGCGCAATTTCTGTGGGAATTTAAACCACTGAGGTCAGCCTTGCCAAAGCATCAGCGAATTGATTTTCCTCTCTTAGTAGATATGTGTATTCTACGTTTTCTGACTTATTAGTAAGAGTCTCTAGATATGTTTGGTAAGGGGCAAGCTTTCGTTACTTACTTTCCACCTTTTTGAAATTTTGTTGATGATTAGAGAAAAATCTCCGAATATTAGAAGTTTCTTTACTCCCAATGTCAAAGCTGTTTCGAGGTCTACCACGGATGCTTCTTATTCTGCAGCATTGTTGGTAACGTCAAAATCTAACTTTATGGAGATTGGAACATGTTCTTCTTTGGGCTATACTAATAATACTCCTACACCAAAACCCTTTTGGTTTGATGCTCCATCAAAGTATAACGTCCATGTATCTTCTTCTGTAAGCATTAGATTCTCATTTGGAAACTCGTTTTCATGTATTGGCGTCGAATCCTCTATTGGTAAATCTGCTAGAAAATCTGAGACCACCGATCCTTTAATAGCCTTTTGGGGCATAAACCTTACATCAAACTGGGCTAAGTTGACTATCCATCTCGATATTCTCCCATTAATTGTAGATTTCTCAAAGAGATACTTTACTGGATCCATCCGAGATACTACATAGACTGTATGAACGAGCATGTAGTGTCTTATTTATTTGATGTAATGGTTTCCGAATTTAATAATATGTCTTCTTTCTCTTACTCCTCGTGTCATTCCTCAAACTCAACATAACGAGCATTGCTTAACTAATAATGAAAGTGAAAAAGAAATAATTAAAGCAGTGGAAACACTTGAGATTAAAAAGCCAGTATTAGAAGACGTTGAAACAATGGATATTTCAAAAGATCCAAACATTTAAAGAGAAGTTAAAATCGGACTAACTTTACTAAAGAAGAAAGAACCGATTAAATCAATATACTTAAAGAATTTATCAATGTATTTTCTTGGTCATATGAAGATTGATAAATTCTTTAAGTAGATTGATTTAATCAGTTCTTTCTTCTTTAGTAAGAGTTAGTCCGATTTTAACTTCTCTTTAAATGTTTGGATCTTTTGAAATATCCATTGTTTCAACGTCTTCTAATACTGGTTTTTTAATCTCAAGTGTTTCCACTGCTTTAATTATTTCTTTTTCACTTTCATTATTAGTTAAGCAACACTCGTTATGTTGAGTTTAAGGAATGACACGAGGAGTAAGAGAAAGAAGACATATTATTAAATTCGGAAACCATTACATCAAATAAAGAAAGGTCTGTATCAAATAGCACTTCTCCCTAGCTCTTATAACTGTCCATTTATGGTGAGGGGATATTGATCCATTGGGATTGCTTTCTAGTGGATACGAGCATTTCTCCGCGCATTAGACTTTTCCTGAGCTTGCTTATATTCTTTCGGATTCGGTTCAAAACCAAGTCCAAAAGTATCTAATTTAGGAAGGCCAGGCGATTTTATTTGCATAGCTACTCCTTTCTTCTTTCCTAGAGTCATTATAGGAAAGTATACTTGTTTTCGGAGTATACTATTAACTATCATGTTTGAATGGAGGTCATGGCAAAGAAGGGTCATTTAATATTCCTCGATTAAGGAGACCTATTCTGCGTTAAAGCCTCATAAGTCTTCATCGTTGTCATCGTGCTCCGCGTTTATGAGAAGTTTATCAATTGCCTTGATTCTCAATTGGTAGGCATCGATTGTGACAAGGATTCCTCCAACTATAGCCTTCACTTGTTGATGAAGTGATGAAGGGACGACCTTAAGGTCATGAAGCCAAGGGCGTCCCAACAATAAGTTGAAAGAAGCTTTGATGTCAACCACTTGGAAGGTTGTAGCAAGTTCTATAACCCCTGCGGTGACATTCATAGTAATAGTCCCAAGAGCTTGGCGACGGGTATTGTCATAAGCTCTTATTCCTTGTGTTGATGGAGACAAATCTCCATCCCTTATCCCTAACATCCTCATAATTCGTAGTGGGCAAACATTAATTGCTGACCCATTATCTACAAGAGTCATTGGGACATTCATTTTCTTTGCAGAATACTGTGAGGTTCAAGGCCATATTGTGTTTGTCACCTTCTAGAGGTAAGTCCATGTCAGAAAAGGTGATTAGATTAATGGGACTTGGAAGATCACTCGTGAGAAAATTAGCAAATCCCTCAAGAGTGGTTTTTGAGTCTATCCCTACTTTAGCCAAAGCATCCATTAAAACGATTCTATGTTCACGAGATGTGGCTAGTAGTTTCCATACATTCATTTCAACCTTAGTCTTTTTTAGTTGTTTGACAACATTGTTATCTTCTATGATTGGTATGGGAACTTATTGAGTAGTAGGGATAGGTTGTGTAGTGATAGGAGGTTGCACTCTCCCTGATCTTGTGAGGACATCTATGGATGAATCTTCTTCATCCCAAATGTCATCTACTGGGTATATTGTGGAAAATGGGGTTTCCTCTACATATTTTTAGTAAACATCATTATCATCATTTTCCCAGACTCCGTTGATGCTAATATCCCTTTCTAGTGGGATTTGGACCAGCTTTTTACTGTCAATTAACTTCTTAATTAGATCTTTGAATTTGAGACATTGTTCTATGGTATGTCCTCCTGATTAATGCTAAGGATAATAAAACCTATCTCTTCTTTTCAAAGATTCAAATTGTCTTGGCTCGAGAAGTTTGATCTTCCCACTCTCGACGCGTATTTGGAACATGTTTGCATAAGAGGTTCCAATTGGAGTGTAAGACTTGCTAATCTTTTTGGGTGTTTCGACTACTTGGAGATAAAACGGTTTTCTCTTAATAGCCTTTGTAGGTGTCGCCTCTTTTTGAGTCATCTTTATATGGTCAAGGGACTCTCGACAAATGACTATTATTTTCTTTAACAGTTGTGTAAGGGCCCTTGCTTCCTTTTTTGTGACAAGTTGTTGACTTGTAGGAAGATCACTCACAGCATCGAAGAAGGTTTCCTCCTCTTACTCATTGACAAGAGCTTCTTTGATTTGTTCGATGAGGGATGATAGGTCAATATCACTTTCCTCATCGGAAATGGCCAAGGAATCTAAAAGTGGGGTGCTACTGATACTTGGCTTCTTTCTTGCAGGAGGCAATGGAAGTTTGTTGCTATCAATCAGATCTTGAATAGCTTCCTTTAGCTTCCAACAATTTTCAGTAAGATGGACCCTACCTTGATGGTACTTACAATGTGCTTTGGGGTTCCAACTAACCGTCCTTCTTTCGACCGGTGGATTTCCAAATGGTCGAATGGGAGTTATAAGACCTTTTGCATGAAGGCGATCAAATGCGGTGTCATAACTCATGCCAATAGAAGTAAAGTTCTTCCTAAATGGCTTATTTTGTCCTTGATTATTCATAGCAAGGACTTCACTCGGATTAAAGGTGCTAACATTTTTTGAGTGGGTGGTTTTGGAAGAAGAAAGATTGTCGTTCTTCTTTCCTTTCCAGCCACTATTGGAGTTATTAGCATCTTTTTACTTTGCAAGGTCGTCCTCGATGTTGATTCCTATGTCATAAATGGCCTTGAAAGTATTAAGATTGCTTTGGTACTTGAGGTGGTTAGAATATTTTTCTTGAGGTTCTTAATGAACATCCTTATAGTTTCTTTCTCACTAGGCACCTCAACCATTTTGGCAGAAGTTTCCCACCACTTATTAAATAAAGAGGTGAAACCTTCATTCTCTTTTTGTTTTAACATTTCTAGATCTCTATGATGAGTCTAAACTTGAATGTTACATTTGTATCTATCAATGAAAGCGTTTACTATCCCATCCCAAGTAGAGAGGAAAAAACCATTTTGTCAAATAGTTTCAAGAGATAAAGAGAACAAAGAATGAAAGACTTTCCTATCAATCCCCTTAATGTTCATTATGGTTTCAAAAGCTCTGAAGTGGAAATAAAGATTGTCAGTGGGTTTGAACAATAAGGACACAAAATGAATGATTTTAGAAATATGAAATAAATTAAATTTTTTTAATAAAAATATTTTTCGAAATGGGATTAGAAAAAGAGAAATTCACGAGACACTTCAACATTTCACCTTACTCGATAATCAAAGACGTGAAAGATACTCATCACATGGTTTGTTTTTGGGGAGACACAATCAGGTGTTTACACGGACACATCCCTAAGGTGTCCCATGGGAATACCATGGTTTGGGCACTCTCTTTGGTATTCCTTATACCTCTCCGATGCCTCATATAGACTTACATTTGGCTTTTGCTTGAGGCTTTGAATGAGAACTCTTACTTCGGCCGTCTGCTTTTGTGGATAGAACCTAGATAGAAACTCCTAAGTCACTTCATCCCATGTCTTCAACGAGTTTGGCTTCACCTCTTTGTCCAAACACTCTAGAGCACGTCCAATAATAGAGAAAGGGAAAAGTTTAAGTCGAATAAACTCTTGAGAAACCCCATTCACCTTGATGGTATTACAATACTTCTCAAACTCCTTTAGATGGTTGAGGGGACTCTCATGCTTGGATCCACTATATCGACGACTCTCTATAAAAGTAATCATCACCGATCTTAACTCTAAGTGATTTGCTCGTGTCGTGGGAGGAGAAATTTCGCTTTCAAACCCATATGCTCCTGGAGTTCCCAATGCCTTCAATGCTACTATAGGATTAGCACCCATGCTTTCTTGTTCTTCTTATTCTTCTTGATGGATTTCCTCTCTTAGTGGACTTGAGCTTGAGGAACTATTAGCAACCCTTATCCTTGTTATGCTCCTCTCAATTTCCGGATCAAATGCCACTAAATTTCGATCTCGTTCCCTACGCATACAAATCTCAAAGGAAAATATCAATATCACGGCTACAAATGTTGCCTAAAAGAAAGAAAATATTTTTGTGTTTTTCAAATAAATTCGAATAGACTCAAATTTACAATAGCAAATAACCATGCCATTCCCCGACAACGACGCCATTTTTGACGCGGGTGAAACCTAGGTCGTTGATTACTAAGATTCCCCGATCAAAACCAAATTCATAAAACCAAACCCAACCCTAAGTATAGGGGTAAGCCCGGGTCGAACCTAAGGGAATACGGTATATGCTAAATTCTCAAGCTAAGTTATTCAGAAGTCATAATTAATTGGGTTGGTCTAAGCTATGCTATCGAATCAGCTCAATCAAAGCTAACAAATATAATTCAATTATCAAAGCCCTAATGAATTGAATTTAGGATCCACATGCACTCACGATAAACTTGTTATGGGAATTTGATCAATCAAGCAATGCAAGGGAAAACGATATTTCCAATCAAAATCACTCAAAGAGATATTTCCTAGGGTCAAGCTAGATGTCTCTACAAATGACTTCAAAGAATAATCGCAAAATAAGATCAACCAATAATAATAGCTTCCAAATCAATTTTTCTTTTTATTGAAAACTACTATGCAATCTAGCTTGATAATCAAGGTTAGCTACTCCTCTTCAAATCAAACACATGCACAAATTTCATCAACCAATTTAATCACATCATTAAATCAATCAAAAACCACAAATTAGCTATACCTTATCATTCATACATGCTTCACCACATCCCTAGCAAAGGAATTACTCACTACACATTGTAAAATTGAAAAGCATAACAAAAATAATCATCAATTTCATTGTCAACATTGCAATTCAAATATCAACAATCAAATCAACAAACTAATAAAATACAACAATATATCAAGAATCATACATAAATTTACATTGAAAAGGAAAGAATTCTTACAAAACTTTGATCAATATCAAAGAGGAAAGATGATCAAAATGTAGCAATCATTAATTACCAAGTTTTTCTCTCTAAAATCCAACAAAGTTTCCAAAATCTTGAGCTTCTTTCTCTCAAATTCTAATCAAAATCTCATTCTCATTCAATTCTGTTCTTCTAAAACTTATCCTCACTCTAAAAATGAATAAATTCTATATATAGTAAAACTAACTAAGAAGAATTAAGTTAGACATCCAAAAGAACCCCAAACAGTGCGGTCTCTTCTCTCAATGCGCGACTACAACAAAATGGATACGGAACATAGAAAGCAGACTACACATCCGCTCCTACAACCTGCCCAGCCGCGCCACAGTCCTGTGTAGGTGCCCCCCCCCCCCCCCCTCGTGTGCGCCCGTGCCTGGGGGCAGGGGAGATCTTCCACATGCAGTTGTTGATGCTTTCGTGCGCTCCACTTGATACATGTTGGGGGAGGTAGTCTCTAGAGCTCTTCTCGATGGGTTCAAAACCGATTTTGATGTCCACACAGCATGAGAGCACGGCCTTGAAGATTTGGCTTTTGCACTCCTTCACTTTTGAGTTTCAAGGGGAGAGTAGTCACTTTTGAGCATCGAATAAGGTTTTCTTGCTGCCATCCGGCTAAACATCTCAGGTGACCTTTATTTTGCCCGTCTGAGGTAGAAGGATTTTTTACCAGTCAATGACAGGTAGTGCTTAGTGCCATTTGGTGAAATAGCCGAATTAAAAAAGACAGATGGAAATCCAAGAAAAACAACCTACATCAAATTAATCTCCAAGATTTAATAGCATTTTCAATTGTTTCATAACAGTGACACCTCAAACAAATTCCCAAAAACTACATATCAAGTTAGAGATATTGAGAAAGCAATGGATGAAAGGGATGTCATTGGCATTGAACATCTGCGAAAGAAGCTCTTTGTCCACCGAGACCCCTTGTCAGTTAATGCCCTGGAACTTGTAGTCATTGGAGATCTTGTTCAATCTTTCCTCTATTCGTTGCATCTGTAGTTGTCTCACAGGGTCATTAACTTGGAGAGCCATAGTCTTCATCATTTAAGTTACATTAGCCAAGTCTTGCCTAAGTTGATTGAATTCTTCTTGAGTTGCCATTATCCTATTAGCCTTTCTCTTTTAACAAATTGGTTTATCAAAAAGGGAGATTTGAATAAAAGTGTTGTCCTTGATTAACCGGCCTTCTCTTCTTGACCAAATACTGTAAATTAAACCATTTCTTTTAATGACTTGACTCAAATTGACTTTGATTTTATTGGATTTTTAAAGCAAAAAAAAACAAAAATAAGGTGCATATTTTTGGGAATCAAATTTAAGGTTTAAACAAGTATGGTTTAATTGGAGGATTAATATTCGACTTACCCCCCCTAAAAAATGACAGAAAACACGCGCACACAAGATTCTCTAGACATGGTCAATGTGAAACATACATAAAGTGTGTTCTTTTTAATAGTGAGTGAAAGTGGCATGCTTGGACACTTGTGTAAGACCATGGGACCATGTGCTTAGACTCAATTAAGGACTAAATATATATTCTGTCGTTTAATAAATTATTATTTAGACTCATTGTAAATACTCAAGCAAAAAACTGGACTGTCGCTGAAGCAACAAGAATGTCACCATCCGCTAAGACCCAGCGCGATGCAACAGTGTTGTCGCATAACGCTGGACACTAGCGTGTCGCGCCACAGTCCAAACTCCTGCACCATTACTGGATAAATTGTCTGGGTCTGTCTCTAGTGTTTAACTCTAAAAGGACAAGCCTATAGTCATACTAAGTCAAGTTTGATCAATTTATATAGACTTATATTAATTAATTAATTAAGCAAAGTCCTTTACTCATTAATTAGTTTATTTAGACCCATTCACAAGTTAAACAAACGGTTAGTGTAAGCACACATAGGCTATGCACAAGTAAAGAATGCACAAGTAGTCAAGTAAGCACAATATGATGCAATGAGTTTGCAACCTAACCATGGCTCTAGTCCTCTAAAGTTCAAAGATATGGGTCAGTCAAAGAGTGTAACACCTCGTCTAAAATAGAAGGCTAAATGTTAGCAGAAATAATGTCGAGACGGAAATGTCACTCTAAAGGTACTAGAAACTTAGGGGATAAATAAATAACTAATGAAACGAAAAAAAAAAAAAGTTAAGAGAAAGAAATCCCAAATGATCAAAGAAAATTTTCAATGAGGCATAACACCCTCAAAATCGACTATTCTAAAAAGGAAAGTAAGGATAACAAAAGAAAGTCAATAAAATACAAGGGAACAAACTAAACACTCTGCTCTCAGCCCAGACTCAACAAACGCTACTCTTCACCTTCAAATAACATTTAGGTTCCACAATCAGTAGGGAGTAACTAGCAGTTCTCCCAAATCTTGTAGAAAACAAAGCTAAGCATAGTGTAAAGCATAGAAGCATACATATAAATGATATAACACATATACATGTCAAACAACAATCTCATAATAGAGACAAGATAAACATGATGAGATACATAGATAGGAATACATCGCAAAACAAGCAACATGTTTGTAATACATTTCAAACATGTATATTAAACAATATGAATATATTGCCACAAAATTACAGAGTAAGATTGAATAGTACCAAAAAAACAGAACAATAAACTTATAAAAACAATAATTAACACTTATAAAGGTTATTTAAAGAGATTAAGAAAATTGTTGACTTGACTTAATAAGACCTTCTCAAAGTAGTAATAATTTTAAAATAGGGAATTTTAACTTTTCGAAAACTGATCCATAGTGAGGCAAGCATATAAAATATGAACGCCGGTGAATCCCGCAGCCCACCACCAAAGGTTTGTCAGGGTGAACCTACAGACGATTTCACAGCCGTCTGCGTGTAAGAATGGCCAAACTCCTAGTTTTCCTACTCGAATTCCACAGCCCGAGTAATTCCGGACGACAACAATTAACCTAGGAAATTACATCTCCAATTCCGCGAGCCAAGATGTTGGCATGTTCCAACCATTGAATTCCGCAGCCCAATGGTTGTCTTACACTCACGAATCAAATAAAACAGTAAAATAGTTCTTCAAAATTATCCAAACACAATTAGGGATCATCAACCCTAATTTAAAATACTGCATGTCTTTACTTCTAAGACCAAAATTCATCAAAAATCCTTCAAAAGAGTTTAACTTCAAAATTCATCAAAGTATACAAAATCATTTATATATCATAACAAGGTGTCACTCTTATTTTCTGGATTTGGGTACGAAGCAAATTATAACAAAATATCACAATACACTCCGTACACAACCCTTGGTGAACCGGTGCTAAAAACAGTGTTATTCTACTTTAAAGCACAACGACGTCGACAATTCACTTAACACCCAAAAATGGTAGACACTACACGACATATTAAACGCTTTATAAACACACCCAAAACATACCAAAATGATAAAATAAAACCAAGAAATTTTAATCCACATATTAAGCAATATATACATACAATATAGGCTTAATTACAGCAGCACATTGCAAAACAAATTCACCCAAAACCAACCTTAAACTCACAATTAACCTTAGCCCATTATCATACACATTATAAAAACACCATAGATCAGAATAGACACAAGATTAGGCATAAATATTATGCAATACATCACTTAAAAACACTCAATTCACGCAGCTCACAAACTAACCTGGCAGCAGCACCTTGCTTAGTTTTAGGCATATAATCACATCAAAACGTACCCAAAACATGATAATTTTACTTGGGGATATTCCTAACATGATGCCCAATTATAAATCAACAATAAAGGCCTATAAAAAAAAGTAAATAACATGCTTAAGGGCTGTAGAAGTACATGGTAACCTCATTGATTATAGCAGCAGCAATTTGAGGATTCTAGTGCTTAAATTCAAGACATATCTTCTATAAAACATGAGTAAACCATTTAGGAACATACATAACATGATGCTACACCATATTAGGTACAAAATCAACCGAAAACTAAGAAAAATAGAGCTGTAAACCCACAACAGCACGACAACAATTACAGCAGCAATATCGATGAGCATTAGGGTGTATAACATGCATCAAAACCACTAAAACACAACAATAATTTATGGAACCAAACCTTAATATATATACTACTTCTAAGTATGATTATCTAGCATAAAAACCAGCAATAAAAAAAGAATAAGAAGCCCTCATTTCTCACGCACAGAACAGCGACCAATATACTAATTCTAGCACCTTGAATTACAACGAATCTCTAATCTTTCCAACTCTAATTTGCACCTAGCCTTAACCTATCCTAGCCATGATTTCTAAAGCTTGGAATAGTGCTAGTTACCTCTAATATGAAGGCCATCAAATCATATTAAACTGCAGCAAGGATTGCCCACCAAAACGCCCAAACGAAGCTCCATTCACCCCGTTGTCTTGGTATTCTTGAGGACAATTGAGTGCTCAAATTTGAGAGGAAAAGAATCAGCAATTTACCCAAGAAAATCCTTGATAAATACACGAAAATTTGAGGAAATTTGATAGGAGAAAAACATTGTGATAGTGCAGCAAAATCACGTTCAAAAAGCCTTTGTTTTGGTACATAAAGTTGGGGAATATCAAGTGTTTTGGACAACATTTAGTTAGTGATTAAGACCCTTGGTTGCTTGAGTAATTGGGAGGTTACTAAGTCAAGAATTTGAGCAGTAATAAAGCCTTGTGGCTGCCGTGAAAAGGGAGGAGAAAAGGGCTAAATTAGCTCTCATGCAAAAACCTAACTTAAGCTACACTATTGGGCTTGATTGAATGATTAATGTAGGCTTAAGAATGGGAATAAGGAATCTAATAAACAGGTCTTTCTTAATCTATTTATTCTTGAAAGTTTTGAGGAAAAACCCGACCCATAGATAAATGTTAGTTGGCCCGAAACTAGACTAGAAAAGGAATGTAATGAGAGGCATTTTAAAACGCGTTCAAAAACGATAATATAGATTGTATTATTGATATCTCAATAATAATATGAATAATAATAATGAAAATAATAATTTAAATTACAATACAAAAAATATATATAAAGTTAATATGTACCGAAAAGCAACATAAAAGACGATATGCGAAACCAGTAACATTATTCATTTATAATGACCTAATTAATAAAAGGACATTATAATGAGTTTTATAAATAAAAGAATTAAAGAATACTTTATAAACAATACCAATTTGATGAATGAGTTGACGGGATCACCCGCGGCCCAATGCAACTTTATTTATCGATATTGATACCTATTAAACAGGTCTTTCTTAATCTATTTTATACCTATTAGATTGGTACTTCAGTCAAGGAATCACCCATGATAACCCGTATCAATCGCAATAGGTAAAATATTAAAATTACATATATTTTAGTAACACTTACTAAATTGATGCTTAAGCTTAAGGAATCCCCCTTTAAGGCTAATATCAATTCAGACAAGTCATATATAGTTGAAATGATTAAAACTTATTCACAAAACCTTTTAATTAATAACTTTAAATCGTTTCTATAAAACATCTTTATAAGGGTTTCAAAAGCTTGAGATGACCCTTAAATCAAATAACGAACTTAATAATTAAATTAACGTTTTTAATTTAGAAATTGAGATTTAAATTAGAAATTAGGCTTTATAGGTTGAAACACACATATAAAAGAATGGTTCAAAAAATACGGGGTGTTACAATCATGTAATACCCCTCAAAATTGCTTTAAAAGGATTTGATATACTGCTCATATCAACAAGATGCATCTTTCTTTTAGGGAGCCCATATGCTAAGATACTCCATAGTTAAGCGTGCTTGGCTGGGAGTAATCTTGTGATGAGTGACCTCTTAGGAAGTTTTCCCGGGGCACGCATGAGTGAGGACAAAATGTTACGGAAGGACTTGTGTTGGTTTGTGGGGAAAATTGTTGGCCCTTGATGCGCATTCCGTGACAGTTGGCCCCTCCATAATTTGTTTTGGGTCGGGGTGTTACAAAGAGGGTCCATGGTTATGAGTCCGGATGCACCTCACATAAGCCTTACCTTTGGAAGGTTGGCGCGAGTGGATGGGACCCCGCTAGTTAAACTCGCTTCTAGTTTGGTTAATTCAACAAACTCGGATTTACCCTTCGTTGCCATGAGCGTTCGATTGGGTAGATGGAGCGTGAATTCCCATAGGGTTATGGCCATATGTAGAACACATATGGGTTCAGAAAAGTGAGAAAAACTCAATCATGAAGTAGAACCGAGCGAACAGTACTAGAATCGGTCGAAACAACGAAGGTAGATTTCTTGCTCGGTATTAGAACGTGGTGCGAGACAACAGGGCCTGTCGCCATAAGATAGCTCTGTCGCCAAACAACATTGTTGTCGCGACAGAGCCATCGCATGGCACTGGCTCTGTTTTCTCGGCGTCGGTTCCTACATGCCTCAGCAACTTTCTGTTCTTTAAATTTTCCGATTTTTCGTAGCTTTTTTTCGATCCCATTTGTGAAAGATATTTTTCAAATTTCCTACGTGTAAAAATCCTATGTTTTTGACACATTACGGATGGTCTATCTAATGCGAACCTTTTTTATGCATATGCCAATACAATCAATCAAAATTACGCACATGAATACTTAGAACTTTTCGAGTCTCATCCACTCATTCTAAATTATTGCCAAAATAAATTTTAGGAATTAAAATAGAATTTTAGGAATTAAAATAGAATTTTAGGAGTCGCCAAAAAATTATAGGGAATATTTCAAGCATCTCACACTTGAGCCCCACTGTGATCATACACCTAAGCATGGTGGCGTCCAAAGGGAAGGAAACTAGGTTAAAAGAGTCGCCAACAAGTTTTAGGAACTTGTAAACCGTTGAAAGGGTGAAGGTTACACCCCTTCACGATCCATGAGATCGCTAACTCTATAGTGGTCTAGAACCATGACTGGATATTCAGAGATGAAGGTACAAATCCAACCTATAAGTGATTGAACTTGACCTAAAAATAGGCCTCTAATTTATTTTTCTAATATTCATGTGCGCTTTCTGACTAACAATACAATCAAAATATTAATTCTAAACCTGTATAATCTATGTTGGTTGAATATTAATGCACAAACAAATATATTATTGGCAATCACTTAAATTATAGTCAAGATTATTAATTATCTTATTAAGCGTGATTACAAGTAAAAATTCCCTTTAAACATGCAAAAGAGGGCGTGATCAAGCAATAACAATAACAATATAATATCAAGCAACATAATAATAATAGTAATAATAATAATAATAATAATAATAATAATAATAATAATAATAATAATAATAATAATAATAGTAATAATAATAATAATAATAATAATAATAATAATAATAATAATAATAATAATAATAATAATAATAATAATAATAATAATAATAATAATAATAATAATCTCAATCTCATGAGAGCATGAGAATACTAGCAAGATCCTAGGCATGATACTATAAAGATTAATAACAAATACTAACATGTCACTAAACAATAAAGATCAAAGCTTTAACCCTAACATGATACAAACATGATATTAATAGAATTGGAAGCATCCTTGTAGGGAATATTTCAAGCATTACCCCAAACTTGAACCCCACTGTGATCATACACTTAAGCATGGTGGCGTCCAAAGGGAAAGAAGCTAGAGCAAAAGAGTCGCTTACAAGTTTTAGGAACTTATAAACCATTCACGAGGTGAAGGTTACACCCCTTAACGATCTAAGAGATCGTCAACTCTAATAGGTCTAGAACCATGACTGGTAGTTCGGGGATGAAGGTACAAATCCAATCTAAAAGAGAAAGAACCTGCCCTAATAATAGGCCTCTACTTTATTCTTCTCGTATTCATGTGCGCTTTCTGACTAACATGCAATCAATAGGTTAACCCTAAACCTGTTTTATCTATGTTGGTTGAATATTAATGCACAAATAAATCTATTATCGGCGATCACTTAAATTATAATCAAATTAACCCTAAACAAGATTATTAATTATCTTATATAAGCGTGATTACAAGTACCAATTCCCTTTAAACATGCATAAAAGGTGTGATCAAGCAATAACAATAAATGAATATCAAGCAACATAATAATCACAATAACAATCATAATCATAATAATAATGTTAAAGCATAATAATAATAGCAAGATCCTAGGCATGATACTAACAAGATTAATAACAAACACTAGCATGTCACTAAGAAATAAAAATCAAAGCTTTAACCCTACCATGATACTAACATAATATTAGGAAAGAAGATAAGAAGCATCATAGGAATCATAATTGATATAAGCAAATCACCCTAAATATCATACTAAGTAAAGCATCCTATCATAATACTAGGAATCAAAATAGCAACCTAAACATGATTTCTACATCATAATATCAATTTAAACAATTAAAGCACTTACTTGGATCTCTCGTACCTCTTTATAATAACAAAATACAAACGTTAGTAACTTCAAGAAAAATATAAAATCAAACAATTAAATTAAATAATTAAAATAGAGATTTAAGAAAGTTTAGACTATATTTGGGACCAAACCCTCAGAAATATCAAACCTTTCACGACTAGGGAGAAGGCAACTTCGAACTTGGATAGGTGTTTCTAGATCTTGTGAATGCGGAATTTTGTTTGAGAGAAGGCTAGTTTAGAAAAAAAAGAGAGAGAGTATCAAAAATTTCTTGAAGAGAATTGGTGATTGTTGATGAGAAGAATTGATGATGGAAAATGAAGGTTTTAGGAGTCTTTTTATAGAGAAAATCAGCCGGATATGATAAAAAACGAATCAGAGTTTCGAAAAGAATAAAACACGACCGCAACGCAAAAAACGCGCCTGTCGCCAGGCGACAAAGCTGTCGTATGGCGCTAGAAATACTTTTCCATGCGTTTTCTTATTTTGATAAAATTTAACCGTACGAGAGGGCAAAATTGTATTTTCCTTAAAAACACTTCTTTTATTCTGATTAAAACTCTAAAAAGTTAATTAAAGTCCTTTTATCAATGCTAATTAAATTAGTATTCAAAAGAACCTTCTAGATGACTCTAGAAAACTATAATCAATCCTAATCGCATTAGGAATGATAAATCAATATTAGGCCCTCCTCTAGATCATTGGGCCGCACATAAATATCAAACCAGACCCAGTTTAGTAATTTGGCCATAACTTCCTCATTATTTATCGGAATTTGGCTTATAATATATCATTGGAAAGCTCTTTTCGAACCCGATACAACTACACTATTATTGGACCCTTTTCATGGACCAAACCAAACTGTATTGGCTGTTTTCTTAAAATAGGTTTTCAAAAACAGAGAGAAAGAAAAGAATTAAAAACTAACCGCAACACTAGACTTTCAACACTTTCACTTCATTCGATTATGATTCAACATGAAAGGTACTCATCACTGGGTTTGGTTTTGGGGAGACACAAATGGGTGTCTACAGAAGCCCCCAGTTTGACTGAGTTTGGAGAAACGCAAGTTTCGAAAACAAAATTCAAAGTATCGATAGGGACCGAGAATTATTCAGAACGTTCTGCGATCCTAAACCATTCTTGTAATGTCGATACCTGAATGTTAGCATTAGTTAAAACAGATAAAAGAGTTAGGAAACTCGTATCTTGCACCGTCGAGCACACGTCTCTGGGAGTAACTGATTCGTTGTGTTTGTTGTTGTGACAACCTTCAACAAGCTAGGGAACGCTATTGAAGATAACTTCTCTTGAAATCACCTCCAGTTGTCTGTGACTACCCTCCCAATCATAGAAAAAGTCGCCGAAGACCGCCTCATCACGAACTGCTCTTCTCAAATCTCGATGATAACCTCCGCAATCTCAGCGAATGTCGTCGAAGACCGCCCATCTCGTGATATCTTCTCAAATCTTGTTGACAACCTCCACAATCTTAGCGAATGTTGTCAAAGACCGCCGATCTCGTGCTATCTTCTCAAATCAAGTGATAACTTCCACAATCTTAACGAAAGCTATCAAAGACCGCTTCATCTTGAATCGTTATTTTCTCAAATCAAATAATAACCTCCTCAATCATAGTTAAAGCTATCGAAGGTCGCTTTATCTCAAACCGTCCTTCTCAAATCCGAGCGAGAGACTTTTTTTAATCTTAAAGCCCCCTGTTGAAAGCTTCGTCATCTTAAATCTTCAAATCAACCCTTCCATATTTTGAAAATCTTTTTCAAGAACCATACCTGCGATTCTTAAAGGCTTCAAATTGATTTGTGAAAATCTTCCATCCTAGGAATTCTTTGTGAACCATTATGTCAGTGCTTTTGAATTGTGAACCTGTATGTCGTTGCTTTTTTTGCTTTATGAACCATTATGTTGATGCCTTTGTGATGAGCCAATGTTTAGGCGCTTTAAGCTAAGTGAGACGATCTTTCGTCAGGTCAATCACTTATTTGCGATTGTAATCAAACCGACTACTTAATCATGTCAAATTGCTTATAGGGGCTAACTAGCGTACCAAGGAACCCGAAATTGTTGTATGAGGTCCGCATAATCCAATATGGGTCCACGCATTGTGTCGCCGCACCAGCGCTCGCTAGAACTATCTGGCGCCGCGCTTTTCTTCTTTCGCAAGGCAACAAATGTTATTGCCAGACACCATCCTTATCATCTGGCGCTGGAGTCGATTCTTCCCTATTTGCTCTTGCTGCTGCTGCTCGGCTTTGCTCCAAACTTTGAACTTGGTTGTTTCCAAATCCGCTCAAATCTTTTGTAAATTAAAGCTCTTCATCTTCAATTTACTAATCCATGTAATTTTTCTCAAACTCTTTTCATCTTGGAAGAGTCTCGTGCGGCGTATTCGCGGTTTTTCGAAAAAAAAACCAGGAATGTTCTTGCTTTCTGGGATGCACCTGTATTTATACTTTTGATTATAGGACTTTGCTCATTTATTTAACTATCTTAGGGTTGACTTAAGGTTTAGTGTTGCTTGACTCATTGACTTGACACGACCTCAAGGTAAAAACTTGACTCAATGATGACTCACTTCATGTGACTCGTGTGTGCATAGTGTTGACTCAATGTGATAACACGACATGACTCAATGTGTACATGACTCGTGTGTGCATTGTAATGTGATTTTCCGTCATTTTTGTGGAGGGTACCGACTTTCACTCGAAAAAGAAAGACGCGAAAATGAATTGAAGTTTTTAAAGGTGCATGTTGAATGAGCTTAATCAAATGATTTGCAATGGATTAATTCATCCTAAGCTATCTCAATTGTCGACTCCATGATGAAAGTATTTGGTTAACTTAGGCACGGAGGCTAAGCACTTCGTACGTTGTGATGCAATGATAAGTGATGAGTGATATGACAAGGCATGCTTCAATGTTGTGTTAAGATTTCATGACAAAGGATTCCTAAGGGAAGGACTATTTGGTCATGTATTAGTGCAGTGTGTGAAAGTGACACTAGGGTTAGGTCGCAAAGGCTAAGTGTGTTGAAAAATATATTGAGAAGAGTCAAATGGTGGTGACTCTTAGGCTAGGTAAGCTAATGATGTAGGGATCAAGCCCCCAAGTCTAGCTCTAAGTGAATAGGGATGAGCATTGGAGATCCTTTGATATGATCATGATGAATATAAATATGAATGAATTTTTATTACGGCCGCACCTCGATGTGAGGTTGCCTACGTATCCGTTATGAATTAGGCCGAACGTAGCTCTAGCCGAACCTCGCACAAGTGTATGTATACCTCAAAAAGGTCTTTTGAAGGGTTGTAACGTGGTTAGGCTAAAGGTTTGAAGAAGAAGAAGGGGATAAAGGCTCAACACCCAAGATAAGCCCCAAAGGTGTGCAACCTTGCTTTTGAATCTTTATATTTTTATGCTTGAGGGTTTGAATTCTTTTTTAGATCTCTTTTCTTATTTGCTTTTGCATTTATTTTATTTTTATAAGTGTGGGAAATCTCGATCATGCGGTCTATCACTCACTTGGCATTCATGTTTCTCAGGCACGGTACCGAGCACTCGATAAGAAACGCAATCTGAGACGTGTTCATATCAAAGACATTGGAACACTTGCCCTTTTGTACCCTTTTATTTATTTTTTGCTTATTTATTTATTTTGATCTTTTGAAATCACTCAAGATTTAGGTAGATGTGGGTTGAAAAATGAAAGGTCTATAGCTAGACGAAGCTCAAAGTGGTTTACCAAAAAAGGATGGCATATTTGAAGGGTGAAAGGTGATATGATGTGGCTACAAGGGGTGCCTCAAATCATTGGTATACCTTGTGCTTAGTTCGAAAATGAATTTTTTTTTATTATTTTTTTTTGTAATGAGATTATCATATGCAAGAAAATAAATGCTCATTTTTATTAAAGGAAAGACATAATGGTCCTACAAAATAAATCTAGAGGAAAAGATAAAAAAAAAAAAAAAAAAAAAAAAAGGTGCCTATGCTAGACTTATTGGGGAAGGGATAAATAAAAGAAAAAGAAAAAAGAATTTCACGAAATCTTGTCGTTGAAAATCGCCTCTTGTCTTGTGTCGTCTGATTCATCATCACTCGCTCTTCTTGTTAGATGGAGGCATGGGAAGCTTGTTATTATCAATCAAATGTTGGATAGCCTCCTTTAGCGTCCAACTGCTCTCAGTAGATTGACCCCTACCTCGATGATATTTGCAATGTGCATCTGGATTCCAACTAGGCAATCTCTTTTCAGGTGCGGGATCTTGAATAGGTCCAATGGGAGTAATGAGTCCCTTGGCATGGAGTCGATCGAAGGCGGTATCGTAGCTCATCCCAATGGGGGTGAAGTCTTTCCTTAGTTGCTTCTTAGATGCTTGGTTATCCATGGCTAAAACTTCACTGAGATCAAAGGTACTAACATTGTTACTAGAGTGGGCGTTTTCGGAGGAAGAAGGATTTTCGATCTTCTTTTCTTTCCAGCCACTGTTGTTGCTATTGTTAGTAGCTTTTTGCTTTGTGAGGTCATATTCGATCTCGATGCCTATGTCATAGCCGGCTTTGAAAGTATTCAAGTTGTGTTGATATTTTAAGTGCTTTGAATACTTTTCTTGTAAACTTTTTATGAATATCCTCACATATTCTTTTTCAGAGGGCACCTCAATCATTTTAGCGAATGTTTCCCTCCACTTTTTGAAGAAAGAAGTAAAGCCCTCATTCTCTTTTTGTCTTAGCATCTCAAGTTGTCTATAATCGGTTTTGACTTGAATATTGCATTTATACCTATCAATGAAAGCGTTTATAATAGCATCCCAAGTAGAAGTTTTCTCTTTATCAAGAGAAAAGAACCATTGTTGACGAACGGTTTCAAGAGATAAGGAAAACAAGGAATGAAAGACTTTCCTATCAATCCCCTTGATGTTCATTATAGTTTCAAAGGCTCTTAAGTGAAGATAAGGATTATCTGTTGCCTTGAATTTAGGAATGTCAGTGGCATTGAATTTCTGCGAAAGAAGCTCCTTGTCGACCAAGACCCCTTGCGAACTGATGCCCTAGAATTTATAGTCATTGGATATCTTGCTCAAGGTCTCTTACATGAGATCAATTTGTTGTTGCTTCACATAATCATTGATTTTGAGGGTTAAAGCCTTCAACACCTCAGTTACGTCAGTCAATTGATTCCTAAGTTCATTGACTTCTTCTTGAATTGCCATTATCTTCTTAACTTTTCTTTTTTCACTAACCGGTTTATCAAAAATTTGAACTTGAATAAATGTGTTGTCCTTGATTAATCGCCCTTCTCTTCTTGACCAAGTACTGTGGAAAGGGAAATTAGGGATATTCATTGTTAATTATTCGATTCAAACTCTATTCAACATGCAAGGATGGAAGAAGGTAGGAAGAATGAAGGTTGTGATATGGAGGAATCATGTAGATAATGGAAAGACATGTAGATGGAGAGATATGAAAAAATTAGGAATAGAATGTACCCCCAACTCAAATGACGGAAAAAACCGACTCATGCATGAACCTAAGACATGGTCATGGTGTGACATACATATTAGTGTGTGCTTTATATTGTGAGTGCAAGTGACATGCTTTGACTCTTGTGTAAGACCATGAGACGCAGTGCCTAGACTCAATTAAGGACTTTACAAAGGTATTGTTATTAACAAAATAATCGAATTGATTAGCGAACTGTTTAATTAGACTCATAGTGATGACTCGAGCAAAATACCGAGCTGTCGCCAAAGCAACAGGACTGTCGCCGCACTTTGCAGTGTAGGGCCAAGCGACAGAGCTGTCGCTAGGCGCTGCGAAACAAAGAGTGGCGCTGCAGTCCAAATCGTGGCGCCATTGCTGGAACGTTGATCGGGGACTGCTTTCGGTATTATTACTCTACGGGACATGCCTAAAGTCGTACTAAGTCAATTCCGATTAAATTATTAGACTTTAATTACTCAAATTAATTAATTAATTAATTAGGCAAAGTCCTTTTAGTCATTAATCAGTTTATTTAGTCTTAAACACAAGTCAAACAAATGGTTAGGAAAAACACATAGAGTATGCACAACAAATAATGCACAATTAGGCAAGTAGGCACAATATGATGCAATGAGTTTGCAACCTAACCATGGCTCTAGTTCTCTAAAGTTCGGAATATGGGTTAGTCAAAGAGGGTCCATGGTAAATTGTCCAGATGAATCGCGCGGAAGCCTTACCTTTTGAAGGATTGGCGCGAATGGATGGGACACCGCGAGTTAAAAAAACTCGCTTCCATGGTTTGGTGAATTCAACATTCTCGGATGTACTCTCTGTTGCACAGAGCGTTCAATCAGGTAGATGAAACATGAACTCACAGAGGGTTATGTCCATATGTAGAACACATATGGGTTTCAAAAAAGTGAGAAAAAATCAATTAGGAAGCGGGATCGAGCAAACAGTGCAAAAAACTGGTCAAATTAGAACTTGGCGCCAGCGAACAAAGGTCGTCGCAGCGATTTGATTCTGTCGCCTAGCGACCGAGTCAAATCGTTGGCGACATACTATGTTTTCTGACGCCAATTCCTACATGCCTCAGCAGCTTTCTATGCTCGATATAATTTTCCAGTTTCGCGCAGCATTATTTCGATCCTAGTTGTGAAAGATATTTCTCAAATTTCCTACGTGTAAAAATCCTATGTTTTTAACTCATTATGGATGGTCTTTCCAATGAAATCTTTTTTATTCATGTGACAATAATGTTAATCAAAATTACGCACATGAAATACTTAGAACTTTTCGAGTCTCATCCACTCATTCTAAATCATTGCCAAAATAAATTTTAAGAATTAAAATAGAAATACTCCCCAGTGGAGTCGCCAAAAAAATTAGGGATTATTTCAAGCATAACCCCAAACTTGAACCCCATTGTGATCATACACTTAAGCATGGTGACGTCCAAAAGGAAAGAAGCTAGAGCAAAAGAGTCGCTTACAAGTTTTAGGAACTTGTAAACCATTCACGAGGTGAAGGTTGCACCCCTTAACGATCCAAGAGATCGTCAACTCCAATAGGTCTGGAACCATGACTGGTAGTTCGGGGATGAATGTACAAATCCAATCTAAAATAGAAAGAACTTGCCCTAATAGTAGGCCTCTACTTTATTCTTCTCGTATTCATGTGCGCTTTCTGACTAACATGCAATCAATAGGTTAACCCTAAACTTGTTTTTAACTATGGTTGTTGAATATTAATGCACAAATAAATCTATTATTGGTGATCACTTGAATTATAATCAAATTAACCCTAAACAAGATTATTAATTATCTTATATAAGCGTGATTACAAGTACCAATTCCCTTTAAACATGCATAAAAGGTGTGATCAAGCAATAACAATAAATGAATATCAAGCAACATAATAATCACAATAACATTCATAATAATAATAAGAGCAAGATCCTAGGCATGATACTAACAAGATTAATAACAAACCATAGCATGTCACTAAGCAAAAAAAAAAAAAAAATCAAAGCTTTAACCCTAACATGATACTAACATAATATTAGGAAAGAAGATAGGAAGCATCATAGGAATCATAATTGATATAAGCAATTCACCCTAAATATCATACTAAGGAAAGCATCTAATCATGATACTAGGAATCAAAATAGAAACCTAAACATGATTTCTATATTGTTGGAAAGCTCTATTCAAACGCAACCCAACTACACTATTATTGGACCCTTGTCATGGACCAAACTTAACTGGATTGGCTGTTTTCTTAAAATAGGTTTTCAAAAACAGAGAGAAAGAAAAGATTTAGAAACTAACCGCAACACTAGACTTTCCACACTTTCACTTCATTCAATTATGATTCGACATGAAAGGTACTCATCACTGGGTTTGGTTTTGGGGAGACTGTAAGCGTCGTTCGAAGTGCGCCTACATTAAAGCATGTGTGAATATGCTTGGCACTCGTTCGGTTAGAGCTACGTTCGGCCTGATTCCTAACGGATACGTAGGCAACCTCACATTGAGGTGCGGCCACATTCATATTCATATCTATGCATGATCGAGTCAAAGAATATCCAATGCTTATCTCTATATCCCTACCCATTTAGAGCTAGACTTGTGGGCTTGAACCCACATCACATTAGCTTACCCAGCCTAAAGAGTCACCATTTTGACTCTTCTCACATAAATTTCCATCACCATAGCCTTTGCAGCCAGCCTTAGTATCACTTTCGCACACTTCTTTCACACATACATATCCATATCATCTTTCCCTTAGGAACCCTTTATCATGAAATCTTTCACACATACATATCCATATCATCTTTCACACATACATATCCATATCATCTTTCCCTACCGCGCATGCTTCATCATCTTTCAAGACAACATTCATTAAAAGAAACATTGTATACTTGCTTAGCTTCTTGACCTGAGCAATGTTCATTATTTCATGCATCGCATAATGTGCTGAGTAACATTTCTATATCAATCACTTATAATCATACAAAGCATATCGTTCTTAGCTCCTTGACCTAAGCAACGTTCATTATGCAATAATCACTTCATTTATATACGTGCTTAGCTTCAAGACCTAAGTGACGTTCAAGATCGCTTCTTTACACCATATATGATGCTTAGCTCCATGACCTAAGTTCATTCATCGTTTCACATGATGTAATTGTCCTTAGCCTCCTGGCCTAAGGACATGCATCATGCATACATTATTTTCAAGACAAGCAATTCAATCCATATGATTCATTTCGTCTTGCTCAACGAGGAAGTTCAAAACTTCTTCCCTTTTTCATGTTTTTTCCTTGTAAGGAAGTTCAAAAAACTTTTTCAAAATTTTCTCATCGAGGGAAGTTCAAAAACAAATCTTCATTTTTCATGTCTTTCTTTTTCGGGAGAAAGTCGGTACCCTCCACTCGTCTCATGACAAAAATGACGGAATTTTTTTGCTTTTGCATTTTCGGTTGCTTGTGTCTGCACACACACACACTCAAACTATACACACACAATCACAAGTCATACACATGTCATGTCATGTTATGTCAAACTTGGTCAAGTCAATCATAGTCTATAAGAGTCCCTTGGCAAATTTTATTTTGCAGGTCTCAATTACAGCCCACGTCCGGGGACAAGCGGACCATCTACAGCCCACGTCCGGGGACAAGCGGACCATCTACAGCCCACGTTCGGGGACAAGCGGACCATTTACAGCCCACGTCCGGGGACAAACGGACCATTTACAACCAGACCACGTCCGGGGACAAGCGGACCATTTACAGCCCACGTCCGGGGACAAGCGGACCATTCACAACCAGCCCACGTCCGGGGACAAGCGGACCATCTACAGCCCACGTTCGGGGACAAGCGGACCATCTATAGCCCACGTTCGAGGACAAGCGGACCATCTACAGCCCACGTTCGGGGACAAGCGAACCAACTACAGCCCACGTTCGGGGACAAGCGAACCAACTACAGCCCACGTTCGAGGACAATCGAACCACCATCATTTCACGGCGCAAGGTTCTCGATACACAGAGACTTGCAATCTTATCATCTGTCGACTTTCCTCAAGCATGGAAAGTATTATCCGGTGGATTTCTTCAAGCATAGAAAACCGCCAAATTCATACGTCGGCTTTCCTCAAGCATGGAAGGTATCATCTGGTAGATTTCTTCAGGCTTAGAAAGCTACCAAATTCATCAGTCGGCTTTCCTCAGGCATGGAAAGTGTTTCAACAAACGTCATCCGGTGGATTCCTTCAAGCATAGGAAGCTACCAAGCTCATTTGCCACAGATACACTGGTGTTAGATAAGCATTCTATCCCTTTACTCTTTTATCTGTAGAACTAACATTTCTCTGCAGGTATCGGCGTATACAGAATGATTTAGGATCGCAGAACATCTTAAATCATTCTCCATCCCTATAGGCTACTTTGACTATCGTTTTCGAAACTGACGTTTCTACAAACTCAGTCAAAGTGGGGGCTTCTGTAGACACCTAAAAATGTCTCCCCAAAACCAAACCCGTTGATGAACACCTTTCACCGCCATTATTGGTAGAGTTGAGTATTTAATATTTGGAGTGCTTAAATTCATGTTCTATCCAATATATTTCATGAACCAATCCAATTTCTAGCTCATTTCCCTAAACCATAACCTATTTTCCACTTTTCGTGTCCACATCGCAAAACTGAGAGAAACTGATTTTATGGCTATTCAATTTTGATCCAATTATTATTTTGTTGGATAGGCCTTTAAATAATCTTTCCAAATATATATCATAAGCCCAATTCCGAGCTATAACGAAAAAGATATGAGCAAAACACTAAACTCGGCCTAAAACCAACACCCTTCCACTAAAACGGCCATATCTTAAAATCTACATATCTTTTTGACTTGATTCTAATTGGATTGGAAAGTAGACTTGATAAGATTTCCAATGATATATTATATGCCTTATTTAGAGTTACGGATCAAAAGTTATGATTATTTTTAAAACGGGTAAAAATCTGAAATTACCGCGCAGTAGCAAAAATGCCGCGACGCGGCAAAAGCTGACGTGTCACGGGGCTGATTCCCGTGACACGGTGCCCATTTTTGTATTTCTGCACAATTTTCTTGTTGGGGTTTGGTGAGTCCGACTCACCGCGGAAACAACCCCGACCCAAGGAACCACTCGTAATTAATATAACCATAAAGCATAAATAAATAAACACAAGTAAAGGAAGAACGAATCATACCCTTGAAGCGAGCTTCGCCCTCTCAAAACGGGCTCATACTTGAAATCCTAGAGAACCGCAAATGCCGTGCCTCCAACGGTATCCACCCACAAAGGACGAACACGACTTTTTAGGTCCGCTATCTTGGAGTTAGCAAGGTCCGACCAAAACCCAAGTGTTAATGGAGTTTAAGAGTTTTTCCAAAATATGGAATGCTCTTTCTAACTCCTACTCAAGCACTTTACTCCAAATCCCAAGGTTGGTATTTATAGAGGAAAGTATGAGTGGGAATTTCTATCCCATCAATGTGGGATCATGAAATTCCACAAATTAATTTAAAGCTAAATTAAATTAAAATTGCAAACTAATAATAAATCTACAAGTGGCATTACCATGTGAAATGGGTTGGTGAGGACCACATGGAGAGTAGGGGACCATACTTGCTCCCCACTCAATACTCTCCTTGTGCCACATGTCCTTGCCCACTTGCTCCCATATTCCTCAAGCTTCCCCATAGTGACCAGCCCTATGGCCCAGCCACGAGCCAAGCCACGAGCCCAGCCCGAGCCCAGCCCCGCACCAAGATGCGGGCTGCTGTTGTGCGCGCAAGCCACGCACTTGGTGCGGGCTTGCTGCTAAGCGTGGCTGCTAGTGCGTGCGCTGCTAGCACGCCTAACTTGCGACAGCTAGCTACTGCACGCACCACGTGCACGCGGCTGCTAACTGCTGTTGTGCGTGGCTGCTAGCACGGTGCGCTAGCACGCACCTAGCCAGCCATGCTAGGCTCGGCTTGGTGTGCTTGCTAGCCACCTATGCTTGGACATTTTTGCCCCTAGCATTCGGATGTTGGGGGCACTCCGATGCTAGGGGTATTTTGGGAATATGGTTGATTTATTATTATTTTGCGCGTCTCGTCTTTTTTATTATTTTTGACTCGACTTCCGACGATCGGTTTCGATGCTCCAAGCTCGAATTACCGACGTCTAAATATTTAACACTCAGGCGACGAATTATTTTCTTCCAAATTAATTCGTCGAGGCGGTTTGTACATTTTGCTTGGGTGTGACCCGAAGGGTTCAGTCAACATTAAGCTGTAATATTAATTATATTAATATTACTGATCGGAAGCGACCTCCACCTAGGCATTCCGATCACTTCACCTTACTGAATATATTAGCTTTCTAATAATTCTGAACCCGCTATCAGAATAATACACTTGTTCAAAGGACACCATTCCTTTCATTTCTCCCGTGTCACGGGATTTTGCACCGTGTCATGGTGCAATTTCCCGTGTCACGGTGCCCATTCCGTGTTACGGGGATATTCCGTGTAATTTTCGCGTACTTTTTACACCGTGACACGGCATACTGCATTGTGCCACGGTGGACAATGTCGTGTCACGACTTTTCTTCCCGTGTCACGGTGCACATCCCGTGCCACGGGATTGCTCCGTGTTTTCTCCGCGTAATCCCTAAACGCGTTTCACTTCCCGTAACCTAATTATTTCCCGCGTCACTCAGTTTTTCCCCGTGTCACGGGATCTTCCCCCGTCTGACGGTGCCTGTAACCGTGTCACGGTGCTCTTTGCCGTAACACGGTATTATTTTTTAGGGTTTTTATCTTTTTAGGGTTTCGCGTGTTCCCTCTGCTCATTTTCCCTATAAATAGGACCCCCCCCCCCTTTCTGCAGTTCGGGGCACCAATAATCATTCTCTCTCACCTTACACCAAAAATCATTCTCTTCTCCCTCTTTAACCTAATTTCTAGCCTCCTTATTCTTCCATAATAATTCCCCTAAGCACTCCAAGGAGTCTATACTTAACCCGAGGTTCCGTCCTTAAACCAAGGCGTGAAAGGTACAAATAACTGAGGGTTTGGACCAAATCAATTCTACTTTTTATTTAATTTAAATTTTCATTTACTTTATTTTTTTATTGAAGTTACTAACAGTCTATTCATGATGTAGCAATTTAAAGTAACGTGCTGAATGTAAGTAATTAATTAAATTAATTACTCTTATTTTGTTTTATATTGCTAGTATCATGATTAGGTTATTTTATATTTGATTTGACTAACGATATTATTATTGAATTGCTTCCAATATTGATGTTATTCTATTATTATTTTGATCACCATATTGCATGTTTTAAAGGGAATAAGTAATTGAAAATCACGCCTAACAAGATAATTTGGACAACCGGTTTAGGTTCCTTTTTAATCTTGTTGCTTAATTCAAGTGATCACAAATATTTTAGAATAATGTGTTGCATTAATATTAAACCAATTTAGCATAATAATAGTTTGGAGCAAATTGAATTTTTGTTTGTATGCCTTTGAGATCGCGGGAATCACTTTTCACTATAAGAATCGAGTAGAGGCCAATACGGGCGAATGTGACTCCATGACTCACTTCGTACCATCATCCCCAATCCTCCTTTCGTGGTTCCGAACCATATGGAGTTAGTAATCTCATGGATTATGAATGGGGTGTACCCTTCATGGGTCAATCGTTGTTGCCTTTGTTGTCCCCTATTCGTGGTTGTCTTTTTATGATCCGTGAACGGTTTACAAGTTCCTTAAAAACTTGTTGGAGGCTCCCTACTTTATTTGTCCCTAATCGTATTATGTCAATTTCCACTTCCTAAGAGTGCCAAGCATATTCACAACATGTTTAACGTAGGCGCACTTTGAACGACGCCTACATAAGGTGGTTAAGCTGAAGGTTTAAGGAAGAAAGGGGTAAAAGGCTCAAGACCCGAGAGAAGCCCCCAAGATATGCAATTGTGTATTAGACTTTGCAAGTTTTATTTTTCATATATTTTTTTGTTTTGAATTTTGCAAGTTTATTTTCATTTTTTCTTCTTTTTTTTTTGCTTTTTTTTCATTCTTTTGAATCAATGTGGGCAATCTCAGATCATGCGGTCCATCACTCACTTATCATTCATGTTTCTCAGGCACGGTACCAAGAACTCAATGAGAGACGCAATAAGAAATGAAGGCCAAACATTAGACGAGGCTCAAAGTGGTTGATGAAGAAATGGATCTATGATTGAGTGGTTAATGGGGAATGAATGGGTTGCAAAGGTAACTCAAACCATTGGTATACCTTGTGTTCGGTACGACAATTTTTTTTTTTAATCACATGATCGAATGTAAGAAAGGGATGCTCATTTATGAAGAAGGTAAGAAATGTGACACATAGACACATGGATAAGGAGAACCTATGCTAGACTTTTCAGGGGGAAGGGTTTGAAACAAAAGAAGAAGAAAACATGAAATCTTGGTGAGAAGCATGCATCGTGCATTGTCTTCATGGCTGTTTATGAGTAACTTCTTGTCGCCTGGTGAGAAAAAAAAAAGTTTCTTGTTGTTGATGCTTTGATTGGAAGGAAAGAAGGAAGGAGTGGCGTTCCCCTTACTCTTCCAACTATTTCCTAGTGATTTTAGACTCAAGTATTGTGTAAGGATGAACTCACTTAATGCATTCACTCAATACTCAGATTGAAAAGGAAAAGTGTATGAAACGATTTTGAAAACTGATGGGAAATACTCCACTCATTCCTATTACGACGGAAAACGATGCATGCATGGTCCTAGTATACGATCATAAACAATATAGTGCATTACTCGAACACAAAAGGTGTGCAATGACTCAACATGTGTGATTAGGTGAGTATATTAAGACTCATGGTATGATCGCATGGCTAGACATGAGAACGTTATGAAAAACAAAGGACCCAATGACCAAATAGCACGGAAGACTAAAAGACAAACTAAATTGGTTAATTTTGTCCAATTTTAACATTTATGCTATTTACTAGGTGAAAATGGTCCATTGGCAATCATTTGTCATAAATACGATCAACAACAATCAAATAAAAAAAAACACATGTTAAGGTTAGCATAAAAAATCACAAGAAACTAGGAAGAGGACTAGAATTTTAGAAGAGTTATGACTCATGGGTATAAAAAATAAATAAATAAAAAATAAAAATCTATAATCCTATGTTATACGAGTTGACACGGATTAAAGGACTTGTCTAAGACTAGCTTGACACGAAAAAAAATTATAAAAAAAAAAGTTGACGCTAAAAAGACACCTAAACTTAACAGATTGTAGTAAATCAGTTATAACTTTTTATCTGTGACTCTGATTGAGACTAAACCAACTCCAAATGAAAGATAAAATTCGGGGCTACAGATACATAGGTGGCACGACACGTAAATATTTCTAGAACTCCAGCTATGACCAAAACAAATTGACTCTTGTGCAGTATACGGGAATTAAAATCCGGGTGACTCAAAAATTAAAAAAAAAAAATCTAAGGCTCGACTCTAATAATAAAAAAAAGGGGGGTTTGATAAGAGAAATAAAAAATTAAAAAAAGGTCAATAAAAAATTGCACACATAAGCATATCGTCACGCATGATGTAATGAAGTTCGCAACCTATAGTCAAGTTCTATGTTCGACTATGGTCAAGCTTTTGGGTGTCAAAGGGTACCATGGTTAAGAGTTTGGACGCGTTAGCAAGGCAGCCTCCCTTGAGGGTGTATTCCAACGGGCGGCTCCGCGAGTTCGTGATGAAATCGAACTCGACTCCATGGTTTGGGTGGATTTAAAAACTCTAATGAACCCTTATTGCCATGAGCGTTTTCGGGTTGATAGAGCATAAATCCCCCGAACTAGCCACATACGTAGAACACGTACTGTTGTGACAAAATAGGTAACCTAAAAAAATTATATGCATATGTGACAATGCCAATTAAATCGCAGGAATACAATTCAAGAATCTTTTAAGTCTCATCCACTCATCTTAATTAAATACCGATCACTCAAATCAATAAATAACCAAGAATCCTCCCCAGTGGAGTCGCCAAATTGTAGGTGTCGTTCGAAGTGCGCCTAAGTTAAAGCATGTGTGAATATGCTTGGCACTCATAGGAAGTGGGAATTGACATAATACGATTAGGGACAAGGAAAGTAGGGAGCCGCCAACAAGTTTTTGAGAAACTTGTAAACCGTTCACAGATCATAAAAGGCAACCACGATAAAGGGACAACGATAGGCAACAACGATTAACCCGTAATGGTTATACCCCATTCATAATCCATGAGATTACTAACTCCATATGGTTCGGAACCACGAAAGAAGGATCGGGGATGATGGTACGAAGTGAGTCATGGAGTCACATTCACCCGTATTGGCCTCTACTCGATTCTTATAGTGAAAAGTGATTCATGCGATCTCAAAGGCATACAAACAAAATATTCAATTTGCTCCAAACTGTTATTAAGCTAAATTGGTTTAATATTAATGCAACACATAATTCTAAAATACCGTGATCACTTGAATTAATAACAAGATTAAAAAGAAACCTAAACCGATCGTCCAAATTATCTTATTAGGCGTGATTTTCAATTACATATTCCCTTTAACATGCAATGTGGTGATCATAATAACAATAACAGAAGTAACATTAATATTGGAAGCAATTCAACAATAATAGCGTTAGTCAAATCAAATAATAATAAACCTAATCATGATATTAGCAATATTAAAATAAAATTAAGTAATTAAATTAATTACTCACATTTCGCGCGTTCCTTTAAATTGCTACATCATGAATAAATTGTTAGTAACTTCAATTAAAATATAAATCAAATGGAAACTAAAAAAGATAAAAAGTAGAGTTGATTTGGTCCAAACCCTCAGTCAATTATACCTTTCACGCCTTGGTTTAAGTATAGAAGTTTGGGTATTGTATGGACTCATTGGAGTGCTTAAATGAGGGAATAGTGAAAGAAAGGGGAGGCTAGTGTTTAGGCTAAAGAGGGAGAAGAAAATTATTTTATGATCAAGCTTGTTGATGATTGAAAAAGGGGTGATATGACCTCTATTTATAGAAAAAAAAAAAAAAAAAAAGGGTCGAAGAATTAAGATAAGATCCGAATTAAATCGGAATAAAACTCGATAGACTGCAGTTTTTGCGGTTTTTGTTTTTATCATATCTTTTGATCCAAAAATCGAAATAAGATAAATAAGATATCGTTTGAAAGATCGTGAAGTCTACTTTCTGAACCAATTAAAATCAGATTAAAATATTTTATAGAATAAAAGATATGGCCGAAATAGTGAGACAGTTTCAGTTTTGGATAGAGTTTGATATTTTATTTATATCTTTTCCGTTATAGCTCGGAATTGATATTATAATATATCATTGGAAAGATAATTTCAAGGGCTATCCAACCATATAAAATTTGGATAAAAACTATGAGGCACAAAAATAATATCTGTCTATCTTTGAATGTCTTTCAATTCGATTAAAATTAGGACTTTCAAAAAAAGGAGTTTTGTTCAATTTCAAACTCTTTAATCTTATCTTTTCAAAAAGGATCATTAGGATCTTTTAGAAACTTGTATAATCTTCCAATTAATCCTAATTGGTTTAGGATTGGGATTAAATAATTTGGACTCTCCACATGATCATTGGGTCGTAGGTAAGGTGGGCTTAGGTTCGGTTTGGGCTCATTTTAATATTTTGGTCATAACTTATTCGTTATAACTCGGATTTGGGCTTATAATATATCGTTGGAAAGCTCTTTTAAAGCCCCATCAACCTATTCAATAATTGGACCCAGATTATGGACCAAAATAAACTAGATTAAACGTTTTTATAAAAAAGGACACGAAATGAATGATTTTAAAGGACACGAAATGAATTATTTTGGGTTTAAAGGCACGAAAAGATGAAAATAAGTTATAGTTTGGGGAAATGGGATAGGATTTGGGTTGGTTTATGAAATGGAAATATGTATTTAAGCACTCCAAGATTAAATACTCAACCCAACCAATAATGGCGGTGAAAGGTTGTTCATCATCGGGTTTGGTTTTAGGGAAACATTTTTAGGTGTCTACAGAGACACAAATGGGTGTCTACAACCCTAAACATGATACTAGAAAGCAATAAAAGAATCCTAAAATGATACTAGGAATTAAAATAATTAAAGCATGATTTTTATATCAAAAAAATAATAATTAAATTACTTACTTGGATGACTCGTATCTCTTTGAAATAACAAAATACACACGTTAGTAACTTCAACGAAAATATTAAATCAAACAATTAAATAATTGAAATAGAGATTTGGGACCAAACTCTTAGAAAATATCAAGCTTTCACGTCTAGGGCGAAGGCAATTTCAAACTTGTCTAGGTGCGTCTCGAACTTGTGAATACAGAGTTTTGTAAAAGGGAAGGGTTAGAAAGAGGGAGAAAAATAAGCTTCTAGGTTTTAGAGAAGAGAGATGATTATTGATGATTGTGAATGATTAAAAACAAGGAAATACGACAGAATTGATAGAAAAGAATCAGAATTTGAATCGGAATAAAACTGACCCCTGTCGCCAGCGACAAAGCCCAATGAAAAACGACAAGGATCACGCATGGCGACAAGCTCTGTCGTTTGGCTCCAGGCTCTGTCGTTTGGCGCCAGGCTTGTCGTTTGGCGCTGGTTTAAAAGACAAAACGCGCTTTGCGCGGAATCACTTTCTTAACATGATTAAGCAATTAAACTATGTTTTAATTAATTTTAAATCAAATTTTATCATAATAAAAAAAAAACTTGTTTTATTTCAAACCAAATTCATTATTTTTCTAAAAGATAATTATCAATCCCAATGCTATTAGAACTTAAAATAACCTTCTAGAATATTCTAGAAAATTAGAATCAATGCTAATAATTTTAGGAATAATAATTAATGGGCTTTCCACTAGATCATTAGGCCATAAAACTATTTTATACCCAATTTAGTATTTGGACTATAACTTCTTTATTATTCATCGAAATTGGGCTTATAATATATCATTGGAAAGCTCTTTGCGAGCCCGGCCCAACTACACTATTATTGGACCCTTTTCATGGACCTAGCTAAATTGGACTGGATAAGTTCATAAAATAGGGAAGATTTTCTAAAACAGAAAAAAAAAAAAAAAAAAAAAAAAAAAAAAAAAAAAGGATTTTATTAAAACGAACGCATCACAAGACTTTTCACACTTTCACCTCATTCGATAATCAACCGACGTGAAAAGTATTCATCACTGGTTTGGTTTTTGGGGAGACACATTTGGGTGTCTATAAGTAGTAGGCTGCAGAATGTGCAGCCGGCTTCTTGTTGACCTAGAGCTTCTCCATTGCTTAAAGAGTTAGAAACTCTAACAAAAACAAAAATCATCAAGAAAAGCAAAGCAAAGTAAATCCAAACGGCCTACTACCTCTCGGCCTCTCAGAGTTAAGACCGCAAGCGGCCAGATAGCCACTCATAACGGGGAATGTAGCTTTGCGGGGTTACCAACTTCACCCATATTTCCTCATTAGTTCGAACGGCCACAGTGAAAAGGCCTCGATCCAGTATTTTCTCCTGCACCTGCCTTGGGACAGGCGGCAAGGCTTTCTTTCCAGCTAGAAGAGGAGGGTCCCGGTTCTACCGATTGTACCGCTTGTTTAGCAGGCGGACGGGGGAGGAAACTATGTAGAAATTTGTTCTCTAGTCTTTCCATTTGTTCTCCTTCCCCATTGTCATCATAAAGCCCTTATGGATGGTAAGGGTAAACCACCCTGCTCCGCTTGATTGGGGGGTCTTGCTCAAATAGTGCACATAAGGGAATGCCTCAAAGCTGGGGTCCACCTCCAGCATTTCACAGGTGGCAACATAGCTCAAGATATTGACCCAAGAGTTGGGGGCTAGTTGCCAGATACCTAGATGGTATCCATCAAGAATTCTCTCCACTGCCGGATGGAGAGGGAAGCGAAGACCTACTTGTATGGCCGCCTCGTAGAAGCCAAAGCATTGATCGTCGTAGCTGGCCTTCTCTAGCCAGACGACTGTATCTTTAGCATCTGGCACAAACAATAGAAATTCATGTCCCATGACATGATTGGAGATGAACTCCAAACGTCCTCCCTCATTTTCTCCCGCCTGCTCTAGGGAACGTGCAAATAGTAAGGAGCACACTCCAGCCGGCACGAAGCAAACGGCTCCGCCCACCCTTCGCCCATGTCCACTAACAGGGACTCTCGGGCATCGTTCAATTTTGAATGCGCCTCCTCCGAGTCAATGGAGGTGCTGTCAGAGGATGATGATCCAGAGTCATCATCAGAATCTTCATCAGAGCTGGGGGCCTACTGAGTGCTGACTAGTGCCAGGAATTGCCTCCCCCATTTTTACATCCGACACCGATCCACTCGGTCTGGAGATTTGTTGTTCGTCATCCAACTCCTCCAGAATTGAGGAGCTCAGGGTGCTAATAGTGTTGGGCGAGTCCTCACGAATCTCGGAGACAGGCGCCCTAATGGAGCCATCCGTATAAACAGTAGAACTTTCCGAATGGTACAAGGAACCATCCGCCCTATACGTCCGACTGGTTTGCTTTGTTCTTGGCATGGTGTCTTGTAGGAGCACAGACACTGTCAGATTTGGAGAAGTTCTCAAAGGGGAGTCCTCGAATGAGCATTCGGTACTCCTAGTTCTAGATTCAGCCGTCCCCGGTGACCGGCTGATCGCTAACCTAGGTCGTGCCGGGTGCGTTTGGGAAACCATTTTTGAAAAAGAAAATGCAAAAAATAAGAAAAGAGATTTTCAGATAGTTACCTTAGATGAAGGTACTAGAGTCGCTTGGTCTGGAAATCTGCTTACAGGCGGACAAATGGCCGAGTGTCGGATGCTGTCAGGAAGAGGTCAAGTTCTTTGAAGTCAAAGATTCAAGATTCTCTCAAAGATTCACGTAAAGTGTGAATCCAAGGTGGGGGGGTCAACCCCTATTTATAAAGAGGGTAAAAAGTCTAGGGTTAAAACCCGAGATTCCTTTATTGTGAACAGTAAAAATCCGCCCCAAAAGGAAGCGGACACCTATCACAGGCAGCACGTGCCGAGCCACATCACCCCTATGAGGGGCAAATGATTTGGGTATTTATACCCCGCCTGTAATACCCGAATATTTTATGATTTTATATGATATATTTTAGGGAAATTCTCAATGGTAATCTTAAGGTTTCTATTTTTCTCAATGGTAAACACTAAAAAAACAAATTATCAATGGTAATCTTTAATTAATAAAACTATTCAGTGGTAACATTAGTTAAACATTTAAAGGAAATTTTAACCAAGGTTAATGCTTTAAAAGAAAATTGCCTAAAATACCCTTATTGAAAAAAATACAACACTCATTTCTTCCCCGCCACCCCCTTCCCCAGCCCCACCCCTTATCCCGATCAGCGCCAGCCGCGACCACCTAGATCCCCTCCCCGGCGCTGGGCTGAACCCCCCTTGCCGTTGCAACCCCTAAACCACCCATTCCCCCTTCTTCACCACCGCCATTTTCAAAACCGTCCTTCCACCTCCTCAACCCCACCTGCATTCACTGAAAACCCCAGAAATACTAAGTTAAAACCCCCCAAATTCGATTCAACCCCATTTTCGAACAAATATCGATGAAAATCCCCTAAAATACCTTGAATCGAGCAAAAAACGACTTAAACTTCAAATCAAAAGCTGATGGAATTTCGTCAGTGCATGGTTGATGGAAATTGCTTCAAGATTTTCATTGCTGGTTGTCTAACCCTAAGTCGAGATCGACGAGGTTTTTGGGGATTTGTTGGTGGTGTAGTTTGATTTGGGTGAGTTGGAAATCGAGGGTAGAGCGAATCGGGGGAAGGAGATGGTGGCTGGCTGGGAATCGAGTGAGAAAAGGTCAATCGGGAAAGGAGATGGTGGTTGGGCTGGGAATCGAAGGAGGAGCGGGAATTGGGGAAGGAGATGGTGATTGGGCTGGGAATCAAGGGAGGAGAGGGAATCAGGGAAGGAGAGGCTCACTGCGCCGGCGCTAGGAGATGGGAGGGAGGAGGGTCGCCGCCCGTGGCCGCCGCTGGCAGGGGAGGGGGGCTGGCAGTGGATTGTGGTTGGGGTGGCAAGGGTTTTTTTAATTTTTTTTTATTTAATTAATAGGGTTATATTAGTCATTTTGCCTTAAGCTAACTACGGTTAGGCTAGTAATTATGAATTAATGTCATTAATGTTACCACTGACTGACTTTTACTAATTGAAGATTACCTTTGATAATTTGTTTTTTTAGTGTTTACCATTGAGAAAAATAAAAACCTTAAGATTACCATTGAGAATTTCCCTATATTTTATAAAAATATAGTTTATTTTTATTTATTATATAACTTTTCTAATCTCATATTTTTAATTTAGAGTACAGAACGGAACGTTTTAAAACCCTATTTTGTTTGAATATGATTCTACAATTATAAACTATTTTAACCCTAATAAGTTTTTAATGTATAATATTATGCAGACGTTTTGATAAAAAATTCCTAGCTTTCTCTTCTTCCTCTTTACTCCATTATGTATGTTCGTGGGTTTATACCAATAGCCTGCTATTAACCTTTGGAATGTTTATCTTCTGATAATCATGTGGCTAAACCAATTGCTTTTATTCCAAAGGTAATCATACGCATCTTTTTGCTGTTGTGTCAACATACCACAATCATGTTTGCAAATTTGTAATCTAATACTTTGAAATAAATAAGTTAATCATGTTTTTCTTTTTTAAAAAATTTATTTATGCAAGTGTATTTGATGATCAGCGAATTCGTGGAATTGGAGTTATGTTGATAAATATATGATTCTCACGGCAACATAGTTTATATGGATTTATTTGATGTAAACTTTTGGATTTTCTTAATTGTGTCGAGACAGTGTATTCGAATATAGAGTATCATTTTGAGGTTAAAGGGTAACTTGTATTATTTTTGAGTTGTGAGTTAATTATTTTTGGGTTGAGATTTGATTAATTTTGGGTACTAGTTTGATTGCCCTAAGAGTTGAGATATTTATTAATCGAATTGTTATGTAATTTGGGAACTGTGCCATTGTTGAGATATTAACTATTTGTTTATGAATAATTATATGATCGATATATGAGATCAAAAGGTTGAGGAATTATTATTTTGTTCTTGGTTTGAGGCTCGGCGTTATATAACTTAGTCCTTGGCTTATTGGTAAGAGGGTAATAATCATGGGTTAAGAATGAGGTACAATCGTTATTTATATTTATTTTTCTATGGTCCCCGACAGTGGGAATCGGCCCATATGTGATCTGGTTCAATGTGTTTTCTGATTATTGGGATTATTCGAGTTTTTATACTTGTTGGTTTATTCGAATTACCCATGTCCAAGGCTAGGTATAGAACAAAGAGCATGACACACTATTGGTTATGAGTTGAGTAAAGGATTATTATTCGAGGTTTATTTGACAAAGGTTATTTTCATAGTACAATGTGTAATGTAGCTTCGAACTACATTGTTTAATTGATATATTAATGATAATTTTTATATTATACTCTATATTCTGATATGTGGTGATTACTCGCCTTTTTGCTGACGTGTGTGTTGTTCTATTGTGCTATTTGTGTTTGCGGCCATGTCTTTTTCTTATGGTGGCCCTGCGACGATCTATTTTGGAATTTGTCCTTAATGGTGAGCAGTCAAGATTGTAACAGGTTGATCAAGAGATGATCGTAGCTAAAGGAGCTCAAGTGTTTCGAATATTTTGTTATAACAAGTTTAATTTATAAAATTGTATAACTAGCTCACCTAGATTTATTGGGTTGTATTTATTGGGATTTGAAAGTCTTAACACTTGACAGGTTGTCAAGTGTGGCGGTAATACCTCCGATTTAGGTGTATGCTTCCGCAAATTTTATTTAAAGGTCGTTTATTTTCCTTTAATTCTTGCTTATTATTAGTTAGTAAATCGAGGGTGTTACAAAATGGTAATACCCCTAATATTTTAGTACTCTATCTATATATTTTATAAGTAAAAGTTTGGTTTAGTTTTTACTCTATTTCAAATTTACAATTTTTTTTTACTACTTTAAGTTTCGGGACGAAACTTGTTTTAAGGGGGGTAGATTGTAATACCCTAAAATTTTCTATTTTAAGTTTCGGGGACGAAACTTGTTTTAAGGAGGGTAATTTGTAATACCTGAATATTTTATGATTTTATATAATATATTTTATAAAAATATAGTTTATAATTCTCAATGGTAACCTTCTACTTTAGCTTATTTCCAATGGTAACCCATTTTTTTTTTCGATTATCTTTAATAGCACCAAATAAAACTTCTCAACCATGACCTTATTGATGTTTTTCTGTTAACTTTCTGTTAAATTTAACTTACTACTCAATCATGGTTTAACTATTTCAATTAAAATAAAAATTTTAAATAAAAATTTGAAACTCATTCTCAAGCAGCCCGACCTCCATTGACAACCAGCACCCCCAATCCCTCCGGTCACCTTCGATCAACCACTGCCGCCAGCAATTCAAATCAAATTCATGTGAATCGAAGGTTAATTCCTCTATTTTCACTAGTCCCCGCCGTCGACTCATTCTCCAGAAAGCAAAAGTTCTGCAAATTGATGACCTGATGGTGCCATGGCTATTCTTGGTGGCTTTTCTACCCCCAAAACTGAATTTTTACTTGACCTTCCTAGTTCCCAAAAATTCGGTCAAATAATCACTAAATTTATAAGTTCCACTAATCAAAAGGTAACCCCAAAATCTCATTTCTGGGTAATGAAGATACATTTGCTAAAAAAAATTGACGAACCCACAAATTTGATAGCACCTTTCTTTGATTTAAATCATGAAATAATTGATGTTCTTTTTTTAATTATGAAAAAATTGATGTTCTTGTTTAAATTTCCGGCGAGAGGGGTTGATTGAAGGCGAACGGAGGAAAGGGGGTGTTGAATGACGATGGCCAGCGAGGATTTTGGTCAGTGGGTGGCGCCTGGGTGATTGTGAATGGAGGTTAGGGCTGTTTAGGAATGGATATTTTATTTTATTTTTATTGAAACAGTTAACCATGGTTGAGTAGTAAGTTAAATTTAACAGAAATTTACCGGAAAAACATCAATAAGGTAACGGTTGAGAAGTTTTAAAATTATGGTACTACCAAAGATAATCGGAAAAAAAAATAGGCTACCATTGGAATTAAGCAAAAGTAGAAGGCTACCATTGAGAATTTCCCTTTTATTTATTATATAACTTTTCTAATCTCATATTTTTAATTTAGAATACGGAACGTTTTAAAACCCTATTTTGTTTGAATATGATTCTACAATTATAAACTATTATAACCCTAATAAGTTTTTAATGTATAATATTATGCAGCCGTTTTGATACAAAACTCCTAGCTTTCTCTTCTTCCTCTTTACTCGATTATGTATGTTCATGGGTTTATACCAACAGCCTGCTATTAACCTTTGGAATGATTATCGATCTTCTGATAATCATGTGGCTAAACCAATTGCTTTTATTCCAAAGGTAATCATACGCATCTTTTTGCTGTTGTGTCAACATACCACAATCATGTTTGCAAATTTGTAATCTAATACTTTGAAATAAATAAGTTAATCATGTTTTTCTTTTTTAAAAAATTTATTTATGCAAGTGTATTTAATGATCAGTGAATTCGTGGAATTGGAGTTATGTTGATAAATATATGATTCTCACGGCAACATAGTTTATATGGATTATTTGATGTAAACTTTTGGATTATCTTAATTGTATCGAGACAGTGTATTCGAATATAGAGTATCATTTTGAGGTTAGAGGGTAACTTGTATTATTTTTGAGTTGTGAGTTAATTATTTTTGGGTTGAGATTTGATTAATTTTGGGTACTAGTTTGATTGCCCTAAGAGTTGAGATATTTATTAATCGAATTGTTATGTAATTTGGGAACTGTGCCATTGTTGAGATATTAACTATTTGTTTATGAATAATTATTTGATCGATATATGAGATCAAAAGGTTGAGGAATTATTATTATTTTTTTCTTGGTTTGAGGCTTAGCGTTATATAACTTAGTCCTTGACTTGTTGGTAAGAGGGTAATAATCATGAGTTAAGAATGAGGTACAATCTTTATTTATATTTATTTTTCTATGGTCCCCTACAGTGGGAATCGGCCCATATGTGGTCTGGTTCAAGGTGTTTTCTGGTTATTGGGAGTATTCAAGTTTTTATACTTGTTGGTTTTATAAGAATTACCCATGTCCAAGGCTAGGTATAGAACAAAGAGCATGTCACACTATTGGTTATGAGTTGAGTAAAGGATTATTATTCGAGGTTTATTTGACAAAGGTTATTTTCAGAGTACAATGTGTAATGTAGCTTCGAACTACATTGTTTAATTGATATATTAATGTTAATTATTATATTATACTCTATATTCTGATATGTGGTGATTACTCAGCTTTTTGCTGACGTGTGTGTTGTTCTATTGTGCTATTTGTGTTTACGGCCATGTCTTTTTCTTATGGTGGCCCTGCGACGATCTATTTTGGAATTTGTCCTTAATGGTGAGCAGTCAAGATTGTAACAGGTTGATCAAGAGATGATCGTAGCTAAAGGAGCTCAAGTGTTTCGATTAGTTTGTTATAACAAGTTTAATTTATAAAGTTGTATAACTAGATCACCTATATTTATTGGGTTGTATTTATTGGGATTTGAAAGTCTTAACACTTGACAGGTTGTCGAGTGTGGCGGTAATACCCTCGATTTACTAACACCGCCAAGTGGCCCAATGAGAGTGTGACACGTGTCGCTCTCAGAGGCGTCCAAATGGACTCCCCATATGCTGACTCGTGTCATGCATATATGGCACCTGGGAAATGGCAGCCTTCAAGGGCCAAATCCCAAGGTGCGCCGCAAAACGGCGTTGCCCTGGCCTAATTCCTAGGTCATCAAACCCTAGGAAAGGGCACTCTTTTCTAGGACCCTATAAATAGGAAGATTCTCCTAATTATTGGGGCACATCTTAATCATTACGACATTTATTGCTCTCGAAAACAGAGAACACTTGATCTCGAAATACGAGAAGATACTTACTTTTTGCACATTTTACTCCGAATCTGTACTAACTAAATTTTTGAAGGCGGATTTCCGACCATCTGGAGCTCCGTTCTTTTGCAGATACAGGCGACCTTGCCGGATCTAGTCTTCAAGTTGTAACTCTCCCAAGGGACACAAAAACACCTTAAACAACAGCTATTGCACCGTGACGTGGTAATATATACCGTGTCATAGAACTTTTGCCGTGTCGCAGTAGACACATGACGTGTCACGGTGCCTGAAATTAGGGTTTTATCTTTTCAGGGTTCCGTGTGTTCCCTCTGCTCATAATCTTTATAAATATAGACCTGAATTCTACCGTTTCAAGGCACCAAAAATTATTCTCTCTCTCTCTCTCTCTCTCTCTCTCTTTCTCTCTCTCTCTCTCTCTCTCTATCTATCTATCTACACCAAAAAAATCATTCTCTTCTCTCTCTCACATATTCTAAGCCTTAAACCTATAATCCTAATTACATCATTCCTTCATTAAGCACTCCAAGGAGTCCATACAACACACGAGGTTTCGTCCTTAAACCAAGGCGTGAAAGGTATAATTAAATGAGGGTTTGGACCAAATCAACTGTACATTTATTTAATTGTTTAAATTTGATTTATATTTTTATTGAAGTTACTAACATTTTATTCATGATGTAGTGTAGGGAATATTTCAAGCGTTAATCCCCTTAGCTTGAACCCCACTGTGATCATACACTTAAGCATGGTGGCGTCCAAAGGGAAAGAAGATAGAGCAAAAGAGTCGCCAACAAGTTTTAGGAACTTGTAAACTGTTCACAGGGTGAAGGTTACACCCCTCAACGATCCAAGAGATCGTCAACTCCATAAGGTCTTGAACCAAAATAGGGTTCGGGGATGAAGGTACAAATCCAACCTAAAAGAGATTGAATCTGCCCTAATAATAGGCCTCTACTTTATTCTGATCGTATTCATGTGCGCTTTCTGACTAACATACAATTAATAGGATTAACCCTAAACCTGTTTATCTATGTTGATTGAATTTAATGCACAAATAAATCTATTATTGGCGATCACTTGAATTATAATCAAATTAACCCTAAATAAGATTATTAATTATCTTATTAAGCGCGATTACAAGTACAAATTCCCTTTAAATATGCATAAAAGGCGTGATCAAGCAATAAAAATAAATATCAAGCAACATAATAATAATCATTAAAATTATAGCAATTATAAAAATAATAATATTCATAATTAAAATAATCATGTTAAAGTATAATAATAGCAAGATCCTAGGCATGAGACTAACAAGATTAATAACAAACCCTAGCATGTCACTAAGCAATAAAAATCATATATTTAACCCTAACATGATACTAACAATCATAAATATTAGGAAGAACATAGGAAGCATCATACTTTTAATCATACTTAATATTAAATTTACCCTAGACATGATATTAGGAATCAAAATGATAACCTAAGCATGATTTCTACATATTAACATCAATAAAGATCATTAAAGTACTTGATCATTAAAGTACTTACTTTGATGTCTCGTACCTCTTTCTAATAACAAAATACACACGTTAGTAACTTCAATGAAAATAATAAACAAAACAACAATTAAATTAAATAATTGAAAGAGAGATTTGGGACCAAACCCTCAGAAATTAAACCTTTCACGTCTAGGGCGAAGGCAACTTCGAATATGGCTAGGTGTTTCTAGATCTAATGAATGCGGAATTTTGTATTTGAGAAAAGCTAGTTTATAAAAAGAGAGAGAGAGAGAGAGAGAGAGTAATAAGGGAAATCTTGATGAGAGTTGGTGAATGATTATTGAAAACTGGTTAAAATTGGTTCTCGAAAATGGAGTTTTTAATACGTTATTTATAAAGAAAATCAGCCAAAAAGATAAAATATCAAAACAGAGTCTGGCGCTGATAAAACTGAATTAGCGCCAATGCTGGCTATTGGCGCCAGGCGCCAACATTAGCGCCAGGCGCCAATGCTAGCGCCAGGAGCCAAGCGTAGCGCCAGGCGCTACAGCTGGCGTTTGGCGCTGATTCAGAAAATCACGCGTTTTCTTAAAATCAGATAAAAATTGCCGTACAGGAGGATAAAATCGTTTTTTCCTCAAAAATGCTCTTTGATTTTAATTAAAACTCTAAAAGTCAACAAAAGTCAATTTATCAATGCTAATTGAATTAGGAATGAAAAGAACCTTCTAGAAGAATCTAGAAGACTAAAACCATTCCTAATTGCATTAGGAATGATAAATCATATTAGGCCCTCCCCTAGATCATTGGGCCGCATATAAGGCCTCAAACCGAGCCTAGTTTAGTAAATTGGCCATAACTTCCTCAATATTCATCGGAATTGGGCTTATAATATATCGTTGGAAAGCTCTTGTCAAGCCCCATCCAACTACACTACTATTGGACCCATATCATGGACCAACCAAACTGGATTGGCTGTTTTCTTAAAATAAGTTTTCAAAAACAGAGAGAAGAGAAAAGAAATTAAAACTATCCGTAACACCAAACTTTCCACACTTTCGCTTCATTTGATTATGATTCGAGGCGAAAGGTACTCATCACCGGGTTTGGTTTTGGGGAGACACAAATGAGTGTCTACAGAAGCCCCCACTTTGACTGAGTTTGGAGAAACACAAGTTTCGAAAACAAAAGTCAAAGTATCGATAGGGACGGAGAATGATTCAGAACGTTCTGCGATCCTTAATCATTCTTGTAACGCCGAGACCTGCAAACTAGCGTTAGTTAAACAGATAAAAGAGTTAAGAAACGTGTATCTTGCACCGTCGAGCACACGTCTATGAAAGTAACCGATTTGTTGCTGTATCCTTGTTGTTTTGATGACCTCCTGCCAAGAGAATGTCATCCCGCTTGAAAACCGCTACGCTTGTAACTGCTTCCAATATAGAAGATTGCTTCGCTTGAAACTATCCTCTTCCGCTTTGATAATATTCCTCGTTCAAGGAAATACTATCGAAGATTGCTTCGCTTGAAACAATCCTCATCCGCATTGATAATATTCCACGTCCAAGGGAATACTATCGAAGATTTCTTCGCTTGAAACAATCCTCATCCGCATTGATAATATTCCACGTCCAAGGGAATACTATCGAAGATTGCTTCACTTGAAACAATCCTCAGTTGTTTGTGACAACTCTCCACAATCTAGGGAACACCACCTTGTTGTTTCGATGTTCAGTCGTCTCGGAACAAAGAGCTTCTTTTTTTTGGATATGTTCACGCGTCTCTGAGCAAAAGAGCTTGATGATATGTCCACGCGTCTCTGAACAAAGAGCTTTTGATTGATATGCCTCCAATTTCCGCTGTGATAGTCTTCGAAAAGATCACTGCTTGTTGATCCTTAATGCTGCTATGCCAGTACATCAGCGCTTTGCTGCTTGTGAACCAGTATGTCGACAATCCTCTTTTATTTGGGAATAGTTTCCAACACAACTCTTGTATGATGTATGACAATCCGATTTAGGGAAAGTTGTCAATGCCACGTAACAATCCATCCTTGGAAATGTTGCCACGATGAAGCGACAATCCGTATCTCGGAAAATTTGCCAAAATCCAATTTTGGGAAAAAGTTGCCAATGTTTCGTAACAATCTTTCATAAGAACTTTGCTACGATCGACAATCCACATCTTGGAATATAACTCTTGAAAGCAATCCACCTTGAAAATTTGCCAACGCTATGCGACAATCCTTTTGGGAAAATATTGCCACTATTGACAATCAGCGTCTTGGAACATTTGCAAAAAAGAGTCGACCGACAATCCTCTTCGGGAAAACTTGCCACTTACTGAAATGAATGACAATCCACGTTGAGGAACTTTGCCGAAATTTATGATGAATAGAGACCTACAACAATCCTTTGGGAAATTTTTCCATAGGGAACTGGGTGTATGACAATCCAATCTTGGAAAACTTGCCAGTGATGACAATCCAAACTTGGAAAAAATTGCCAAACAGAGAAGGAGCACGACAATCCACACTTGGAAACTTTGCCAGAGATGACAATCCGATCTTGGAAAAATTATCGTTGAAGAAGAAGCACGACAATCCATATTTGGAAATATTGTCGTTTAAGAAGAATACGCGACAATCCGTATTTGGAAATATTGTCGTTTAAGAAGAATGCGCGACAATCCATATTTGGAAATATTGTCGTTTAAGTGCTTGCTTTTAAACCGATACGTTGGTGCTTGTAATGAGCCAGTGTTTTAGGCGCTTAAGCTAAGTGAGACGATTTTTTGTCAGGTCAATCACTTACTACGATTGTAATCGAGCCGACTACTAATCATGTGAATTTGCTTATAGGGGCTAACTAGCGTACCAAGGAACCCGAAATTGTCGCATGAGGTCGAAATAACCATTCTGAGAGGCTTCGAGCTCTTTCGCTGTTGAAATATCTCTGGCGCCAAGAATTGACTATGCTTCCAGACACTGGGGTCTAGCGCCAGGCGCTAAAAACTGTTGCCAGACGCTAGATGTTTTCATCTGGCACTGGGGTAGGGTCTTCCCTATTCTGCTGCACCTGTATTTATTTTTTACTATAGAACTTTGCTAATCTCTTTAATTATCTTAGGGTTGACCTAAGGCTTAATGTCGCTTGACTCATTGATTTGACATGACTCAAGGTATAAACTTGACTCGCTGTGATTGACTCGAGGTTGACTCGACTCGAAGTGAAATGACACATGTGTTAAACTCAAATCAAGGTCATATGACACGACATAAATCAATGTGTACATGACTCGTGTGTGCATTGTAATGTGATCGTGCGACTCGAAAATGCAAAAAATCAAAAAAATTTCGTCATTTTTGTGGAGGATACCGACTTTCTCCCGAAAAAAGAAAGACGCGAAAAAAAAGAATCGAAGGTTTGAAGGCATGTTGAATGAGCTTAGTCAAATGTTGTTTGATACTATCTCTCAAGGTGCAAGGATTAATCCATCCTAGGCTATCTCAATGGTTGACTCCATGATGAAAGTAGTTGGGTAACTTAGGCACGGAGGTTAAGCACTTCATACTTCGTGATGCAATGACAATTATGAGTGATGAGTGACGAAGCATGCTTCAGCGTTAAGATTTCATGACAAAAGGCTCCTAAGGGAAGTATATTTGGTCATGTATGTGTGATGTGTGTGATCGTAACACTAAAGTTAGGCCGCAAGGGCTAAGTGTGTGGAAAGATATATTGAAAAGAGTCAACTGGTGGTGACTCTTAGGCTAGGTAAGCTAATGATATAGGGATCAATCCCCTAAGTCTAGCTCTACATGAATAGGGATGAGCATAGGACATCCCTTGATATGATCATGGTGTAAGTGTGTGAATGTGAATATGTATGCATGTTTATTACGGCCGCACCTCGAGGTGAGGTTGCCTACGTATCCGTTAGGAATCAGGCCGAACGTAGCTCTAGCCGAACCTTGCACAAGTATTTGTATACCTCAAAAAGGTCTTTTTAAGGGTTGTAACGTGGTTAGGCTAAAGGTTATAGAAGAAGAGGATAAAGGCTCAAGATCCTCGATAAGCCCCTAAGGTGTGCAACCTTGCTTTTGATTCTTTATTTTTATGCTTGAGTTTCTATTCTTTTTTAGCTCTCTTTTTTTGCTTTATTTAATTCTGCTTTTTTTTTTTTTTTTGCTTTTGCACTTTATATTTTTATAAGTGTGGGCAATCCCGATCATGCGGTCTATCACTCACTTGGCATTCATGTTTATCAGGCACGGTACCGAGCACTCGATAAGAAACCCAATTTGAGACGTGTTCATATCAAAGATATTTTCATATCAAAGACATTGGAACACTTGTCCTTTTGTACACTTTTATTTATTTTTTGCTTATTTTTTGCTATTTTAATCTTTTGAAGTTACTCGAGCTTTTTATGAAATTGAAAATTGCATAAGTTACACACCATCCCATCCCAAGGTTAGGTAGATGTAGGTTGAAAAAAGAAAGGTCTATCGTTAGACGAGGCTCAAAGTGGTTTATGAAGAAAGGATTGTATATTTGAAAGGTGAAAGAAGATATGATGTGGCTACAAGGGGTGCCTCAAATCATTGGTATACATTGTGCTTAATTCAATATGGAATTTTTTTTTTTTTAATGCAATATAATGAAATGATCATATATAAGGAAATTAAAAAGGGGAAAATAAATAATGATTCTACAAAATTAAATCTAAGGGAAAAGAAAGAATCTACAAAATTAATCTAAGGGAAGAGAAAGGTGCCTATGCTAGACTTAATGGGGAAAGGAAAAAAAGAAAATGAAATCTCGTCATTGAAGCTCGCCTCTGTCTTGTGTTGTTTGCTCCGACATCATCCAGTCTTCTCGCTAGCTAGAGGCAATGGGATCTAATTTGCCTCTATGAGATCTTGAATGAGGTTTTGAAACCTGTAGCATTCATCAGTAGTATGACTGTTTCCTCGATGGTACTTGCAATAGGAGTTTGGATTCCATCTCGAAGATCGATTTTCTGGTGTTGGATCCTCGGTAGGGCTAATAGGTTTTATTAATCCTCGATCATAAAGACGATCGAAAGCAGCATCGTAGGTCATTCCAATGGGTGTGAACTCTCGCCTGGGTTTCCTTTTAGATCCTTGATTGTCCATGGCTAGGACACCATTATGGTCAAATGTACTAACATTATTAATAGAGTGGGCGTTTTCGGAAGAAGAAGAATTGTCGTTCTTCTTTCCTTTCCAGCCATAGTGTGGTTACTATTGTTAGTAGCTTTTTGCTTTGCGAGGTCGTCTTCGATCTCGATGCCTATGTCATAGACGGCTCTGAAAGTATTCAAGTTGTGTTGATAATTTAAGTGCTTTGAATACTTTTCTTGGAGATTCTTGATAAACATCCTCACAGACTCCTTTTCGGTGGGGAACTCAATCATCTTGGCGGAAGTTTCCCTCCACTTATTAAAGAAAGAAGTGAAGCCTTCATTCTCTTTTTGTCTTAGCATCTCAAGTTGTCTATAATCGATTTCAACTTGAATATTGCACTTGTACCTATCAATAAAAGCGTTTACTATCGATTCCCAGGTAGAGGTTTTCTCCTTGTCAAGGGAGAAGAACCATTGTTGGCAAACGGTCTCAAGAGATAGTGGGAACAGAGAGGGGAAAACCTTCTTATCGATACCCTTAATGTTCATTATGGTTTCGAAAGCTCTTAGATGAAAGTAAAGGTTATCTGTTGCCTTGAATTTAGGGATGTCAGTGGCGTTGAACTTATGTGGAAGAAGTTTCTTGTCCAGCGAGACCCCTTGTAAACTCATGCCCTGAAATTTATAGTCACTAGATAGCTTTCTAAAACTTTCTTGCATGAGGGTCATTTGTTGTTGCTTCACAGGGTCATCAATTTTGAGGGTTAAAGCCTTTAACACCTCAGTCACGTCAGTCAATTGACCCCTAAGCTCATTAACTTCTTCTTGACTTGCCATTATCTTTTTAGACTTCCTCTTTTGACGAATCGGTTTATCAAAAAGTGAGACTTGAATAAAGAGGTTGTCCTTGATTAATCTCCCTTCTCTCCTCGACCAAGTACTGTGGAGAAGGAATTTTGGGATATTTATTGTTAATTATTTGACTCAAACTTTATTCAACATGCAATGGATGGAGGAAGTGAAGAAAGATTGAAATAGAATGTGAAGAAAAATGATGTAGATGGAGGGATATGAAGAATTAGGAATAGGATGTACCCCCAACTCAAATGACAGAAAGACTGACTCATGCATGAACCTGAGACATGGTCATGGTGACATATACTCGAAGTGTGTGCTAAGACTAGTGAGTGTAGGTGATAGGTTAAGACTCGTGTCATGACCATGTGGCTAGACTATGTGACTAGACTCACTTAATGACTTAACAAAGTATGATTGACAGTAAAAATTAACCGAATTAATTAGCAAACTGGTTAATTAGACACTAGGTGATGACTCAATCAATAATCCGAACTGTCAGCAAAGCGACAGGACTGGCATCGCACTGTGTAGTGTAGCGCCAGACGACAGAGCTGTCGCCAGGCGCCACACTCCACAGAGTGGCACTATAGTCCAGATTTTGGCGCCAATGCTGGAGCTTCAATCTGGAATTGTTTTCGGTGTTATTAATCAACAGGGGCATGCCTAAATTCGTACTAGGTCAATTCTGATTAAAATATTAGACTTTATTTACTCAAATTAATTAATCAATTAATTAATTAGGAAAAGTTCTTTAAGTCATTAATATATTTAATCTCAACACAAGTCAAACAAACAGTTAAGAAAACATATATATGCACAACAAATAATGCACAATTAGTCAAGTAGGCACAATATGATGCAATGAGTTTGCAACCTAACCATGGCTCTAGTTCTCTAAAGTTCGGGATATGGTTTAGTCAATAGAGGGTCCATGGTTAATTGTCCGGATGCACCGCGCGGAAGCCTAACCGTGAAGGGTTGGCGCGAGTGGATGAGACACCGCGAGTTTTGGAAAAAAACTCGCTTCCATGGTTTGGTGAATTCAACAATCTCGGATGTACCCTTTGTTGCACAGAGCGTTCAATCAGGTAGATGGAGCATGAATTCCCAGAGGGTTATGTCCATATGTAGAACACATATGGGTTTCAGAAAAGTGAAAAAAACTCAATCAGGAAGTAGGATCGAGCAAACAATACGAAAAACTGGTCGAAATTAGAACGCATATTTCTGGCTCGGTATTAGAAGAATTTGGCGCCAGCAAACAGAGCTTGGCGCCAAGTTTTAGCTATAGCGCCTGGCGTCAACGCTGGCGTCTGACGCTATAGTTAAAATTCTGGCGCCAATGCTCTGGTTGCTGACGCTAATTCCTACATGCCTCAGCAGCTTTTTGTGCTCGATAAAATTTTCCAGTTTCGCGCAGTGTTTTTTTTGTCCTAGTTGTGAAAGATATTTCTCAAATTTCCTACGTGTAAAATCCTATGTTTTTAACTCATTACGGATGGTCTTTTCAATGAGATCTTTTTTATGCATATGACAATAATGATAATCAAAATTACGCACATGAAATACTTAGAACGTTTCGAGTCTCATCCACTCATTCTAAGTCTTTGCCGAAACATATTCAGAATTTAAATTAAAATCCTCCCCAGTGGAGTCACCAAAAACTGTAGGTGACAGGGTAAAGTCGTATCCCCTAATCAAAAATAATTCCTAGATCCTCTAACTAAAGTAGATAGGGAAGTAGGGTCGATCTCCACAGGGAAACAAGTCTTTTTAATTCTAATTAATTATTATAATCTAAATTATCTAAGTAACCAGTATTTTAAATATGAATTCTATACTACGAAGGATGAGTTTAGGGAGAAAAGAATCAATAATAAGGAAACCTAGGGTCACAGGTTCACCAATAATTAATATTCCGGGATAGAACGAAGCAATTAATAATTAACAATGCATAGATAACATGATTAACAGGCTCTCGCAATTTATTAACCAACATGGATCTAACAGGCTCTCGCAATTTATTAGACCTAAGTTCCTATTAAAAATAGCCTTTAATATTAAATCAACATCTTCTCGATTCATCAATTCAACATTGCTAAACATTCACAATCAAATTACATCTGCTCTATTCATAATCTAATTGCAAAGAATTAAAACAATTCAATAGGAAATTATCATGCAATATTAACAATCAATAATTACAAACTATCCCTTCATATTAATTATGGATCCCCATAAACCCTAGAATTAAACTACTCACTAATCATCATAATTAAACCAAGCAAATAAATAAATAAGAACATGATCAAGAGAGCAATTAAAAATAACTAAAATTAAAAAGGGAAGAAATTGTACCAAACTAAATCTGGAATTAATGAAGGAATTAAGAACAAGAGTTAGAGAGAATTTAAGAGAGAGAAAAATACTAAGTAGAGAGAGAAAGTCTAAGAGAAAGAAGATACGTAATTAATCCGTACAAAACGAATATATACTTCCCCTAAAACAAGAATTAACTAAACTTAATCAGGTTCTAGAAAAACACGCGCCCGATCGGGCGAAGGGGGCGCCCGATCGGGCCCGCCTTTTTCTCATTGCCCAGCCTAAAGTGTCGCGCCCGATCGAGCCTACGCTCACCCGATCGGGCGCGCCTTTCCTTGATAGCTGGCATGCGCGCAGCTCGCCCGATCGGGCGTATGCTTGCCCGATCGGGCCCGGCTTCATCTTCATGGTTTGGACTTCGATTGGGCTAGATTTCTCGGCCCAATCCATATTTCCTCTCGGGTCTCGAATACATTGTCCAATTAACCGAACCCTTAATCACCGGCTCGATGACTCTAGCCAGCCTTGGGCTCCAAGAATGGTCGTGTTCCTCCAATGCTCGTAGTCGCTTCATAAAAATCCCGGGAAAATGCTCCAAAGGTGCAATTCCCTGCAAAACTTAACCAGAACTACGAAAACACTAGAAAACACATATTAGTAATAAAAGTGGCCCTAAAGGGCCAAAAACACTACTAATTATGACCAAGGGACGAGGGTAAAACATTATATAAAATAGACATATCAAACTCCCCCAAGCCAAACCTTTGCTTGTCCCTAAGCAAAGAGCTCATCAATGAACATATAAAACATACTTCACCCCAATCAACGAATCAAAAGCCAACGATTCAAGGTAAAATTAAACAAACATGCTTCAACGTCAATCAATCTTATTCATCTAATCACCCTTCCTCCCTAACAATTGTCAAGTAGAGCAAACCACAAGAGCATATAGAATTCAAGACTAGTGCTCGCACACTCGACTCTCATTTATGTGGCGAGTAAAGAATGTACTCGATCGCTCTCCACCCAACCCCTTTAATGTGAACAATGCCCTCCCAACTCACACTCTCGTGTGTATAAAAACATTGAACGCTCATCCTACTAGTCGACTCGAAATATGTCAAGTCATAACTTGCATTGAAAAACAACACTTTCACATTTACAAAACTTCTATGCACAAGGTCGGAAGGTCTTTCAAGCTTGTAATGTAAGGCTAGGGTAAAGGTAGGATAAATTTGGAATTATGTGAGAGAAAAGCTATGCATTAAGGGAGCCAAATCCTAATAAACCCATGATCAAAAATAATGATCATACACATCTCCAACATAACCAACTCCAACAACAATCCACCAAATATACTCCAAACAATAAAACAATCCCACCCCTCACAATTTCACTCATAAGAAATATGATAATGTAGAACAAGAGTGAATAACAAACCTTGAACTCATAACTTAAAATATTTACATTGAAACTCAACTTTTTTTTCTTTCTTTTGATTAACCTTCACTTAGAACATTTGAACATCAAGCATTTTTTTTCTTTTTTTTTTCTTAGAAGTTCACTTTCTTTTTCTTTTCATAATTCTCACTTTTTTTTCTTGAACTTCTTTTTTTCATCACACTTTTATTTTTCTCAAATATATACAACTTTCAAACTCATAAAAACAAAAATATGATCAAGAACAAATTACTTCTCAAAACCCACCCAGATTGTGCAAATAAAGTGCACACTACAAACTCCCTCACCTCACTCACTAATAGCTCCCCCAAGCCAAGCTTGGGACTAGTAACCAATGGGGCAATTAAGGTTTGTAATGTGGTTATAAACAATAAAAAGTCAAGGCAACAACATGGGTGACAAGAAGGGAACAAATGTATCTAAATACTCTGAAGGCTACCTAAAAGAATGAACGCCTTCGTCCTCCTCATGTGCATAATAATAAGTCATGAAACACTACTCATAGTTGTAAATCAATACTCAAATTCATTGACATACCAGGAATTATGGAACTATCACACATTTCCTAACCAAATCAACTAGTCAAGCACTATATTCACAAGTAGTTGGGCAAAATTGACGCAAGTTAAGGAATCCAAACAATTAGACTTCAAATCATGACCAACAAATCCACAATATTCATCATCAAATACCAAGAATCAAAACAATTTTCTCAAGTATGGGGGCACAGGGAAGTATGATTTACAATTCATTGGAGCGTATTTTTTAATTATTTTTTTTTTATTTTTTTCAATTTTTTTTGTATTTTTCATATAAGAAATCAATAAAAAAAAACTACACTAGGAAAGCAAATAAAAACTATACTAGAAAGCAAATAAAAGAGAGAGAAGGAAGAGAATTTCTAAGATGAAAGAACACCCCCCCAAGCCAAATCAAGCAATGCCCTCATTGACTTGGGAGAGTAGCCTACTCCTCATCCTCATCCATCCTAGAGTACCCCCCACCGTGGCTAGAGCCGGCCCCTCCATGGCTAGAGCCACCACCACCATACCCCGAACCACCGGCATAGTAGTTAAGGTCTACATTCCCACCCATACCCCCATATCCGTGGACCGAAGAGTAGTCCACATAAGTACCATAAGCACCGGGGTGAGAATACCCTCCTTGGGGGTATTGGAACCAATCGGGAGTAAGGGAATCGGGAGGAATAGCCCCCCGACGGGCATAATCATCATACATGGGGTAAAGGCCCCTCCCTAGGTTCCTCTCAATAAGACCAACCCTCCCATCTAGGGTGCTTAACCTAGAGTCTAGGTTTTGCATCATGCCCTCTACCCTTCCTTGCCCCGTCTCAATACGGTCTAGTTGGCTCCTAAAAGTCGAAAAGTCATAAGGGGCATTTGGGTCGACATTATAGTCGACCGAGGAAGTTGGCATGCCGTAGGTGAAAGGTGGGGGTGGTTGGTAGTGGGGTGAGTGGTGAATGGGTGACTGGTGAATGGGGGATTGGTGAGGTTGTGGTGAGGGGTGAGGTGGTTGAACCTCACCTTGACCATCTAACTCGAAAGTGTAGGAGGGCTTCCCCCTCTCAAATTTGGTCAAGGCGGGGTTGGGTAAGGTAAAGGCTTGGTCCCTCCTACCCGATTGTCAGTGGACAATCCACCAAGTATCACTCCCCACCGGTTGTACCCAATTCAAGCTCCCTAAGTAGGGTAGGTCCATTAGGTTCGATCCCACAACTTTCCTATGGCCATCGGGGTTCCAACCTAAGTGTTTCCTAGCTATATGGGTCACTAACCCCCCAAAGTAAATAGGTGCTCTAGACCTACTAGCCTCGGCCGCGTTGGCCGCCCTTTGGAAATGATTGGCTATCCTATGTGGTATGTTTAATTTTTCAGCATTAGGAATTATATAGGAAGCCAATAATTCCAATTCATCCCTCCGGACATTTGCCGGTTCATGCCTCCCAAAAATGGTGAGGCCGACAAATCTTTGCCAAAGTTTGGGGACGGGATGTTGAATCCACGTCCCTTTGGCATGTTGGAGGTTCACCAAATCCTCCCCTGTTAACCTCTTATAGACCACGGCGGTGTGGTCTTGCGAGGGTTCAATAGGCTTGTCCGATTTCAAGTCAAACAACTTACCAAATTCTTTTAAAGTTAATCTCACATTGTTGTTTAACAATCGAAATTGGACATGAGTGATAAGTGCATTCATTTTGATAACATTAAAACTTGATATAAATTCCAATGTTAGATAATCATAAGTGTCATGGCACATTTGAAACAAACCACTCATACCTATGCCCTTAAACAATTTTTCTACGTATTTATCAAGACCTAGCCTAGCTAAAGTAGGATGATGAATGAAACGGGTAGAAATTACCTGACGATCGATGAGGTTGATCATCCGAACCCGTTGCTCCTCCGAAGTGATTACAACTTCCTCCCATCCCGGAATTTGAAGGTCCGGGTTGATTGTTAGTTGTGGTGCACTAGAGCTCTCACCCCTTTGATTTCTTGAACGCTTGGAGGCCATTAGCTATGAAAATAGTAGAAAATTTGAGGTTTCTCTCTCTTAGGGTTTGAGAAAAGTTAAGAGAAAATTGGGAAAAATTAGTATAAAGTGTAGAGGAAGGTGAGGGGAGATGGAATATTTAAAAAAAATTTATTTTGGATGGAGGAATTGGAGAAGATCTTGGATTGAAGTGTGAGTTTAAGGTTTGAAAATGGAGGTTTTAGAGAGAGAAAGTGAATGAAGAAGGTGAAATAAGGAGGAAATGAGGAAAGAAAGAAGAGAAAAGAAATAAAGGGGGGGTCGGCCTGATGGCGCGCCCGATCGGGCGAGCCTCGCCCGATCGGGCAAAAGTGCGTAATTCCAGAATACAAGTTGCGCGCCCGATCGGGCGCGAACGCGAACAAAATTTCGCCCTTTTTCTCGCCCGATCGGGCGAGCTTCGCCCGACATTTCTTTTTCTTTTACTCGATTTTCCAAAAATTTCGCCCGATCGGGCTAGTTCGCCCGTTCGGGCGAAATGGGCTCTGATTTTGCAGCTCCCTTGCGCGCCCGATCGGGCAAAATTGCTGCTGGATTCTGGCTCACTTGCGCGCCTGATCGGGCCCGAGAGAGCCTTTTTCCTCCGATTTTGTTTCTTCTTCAAAATTTCTCTAAGTCTTTATACCCTGTCAAATTCATACCTGTACAACAACACTTAAAACTGGTGAAATATCACTCTCCTCGCCTCTCAAAAAAAAAAACAAAAAATAAAAATAAAAATAAAATAAGAAAAATTAAGGAAAAGGAAAACTAGCCTATAAAGCATGAAATACGGGTTGCCTCCCGCAAAGCGTTGGTTTATCTAGGTCCCGCACGACCTTCTCACCACCTTGAAACTCATGTTGGAAGTGGAGTTAGGAGAGTCTCCTCCACATCTCTGATGGTAGCACCTTCATGATACACTTTCAACCTTTGGCTATTCACCTTGAATTCTTCACCTATGTCATTTACCAACTCTACCGAACCAAATTTGTTTACCTTTGTGACAGTGAAGGGACCGGACCATCTAGTCTTCAACTTTCCTGGGAAAATCTTCAATCTAGAATTAAAGAGAATAACCTTATCGCCCGGTGCAAACTCTCTTGGTAGGATCCTCTTGTCGTGACACTTCTTGGTCTTCTCCTTGTAGATCTGCGCACTATCATATGCCGACAATATAAACTCATCCAACTCATTGAGTTGAAGGAGTCTCTTCTTACCCGCGGCCTTAGAATCCATATTAAGCTCTTTGATTGCCCAAAAAGCTTTGTACTCCAATTCTACGGGAAGATGACATGCCTTACCATAAACCAATCTATAAGGTGAAGTACCGATCGGTGTTTTAAATGCAGTTCGGTATGCCCAAAGTGTGTCATCAAGCTTCATGCTCCAATCTTTTCTTGACTTGGCTACTACCTTTTCTAGGATCGCCTTGATTTCCCTATTAGAGACCTCAACTTGACCACTAGTTTGAGGGTGGTAACTAAGCCCTGTTCTGTGATATACACCATATTTCTTGAGGAGGTTATCCAATTGTCTTTCATGGAAGTGGGTACCCCCATCACTAATAATAGCTCGTGGAACACCAAACCTGGGAAATATGATCTTCTTAAAGAGCTTGATGACTACCTTAGAATCGTTTGTTGGTGAAGCTATGGCTTCTACCCACTTGGACACATAATCGACGGCTACCAGTATGTAACAATTCCCATTGGAAGATGGGAACGGCCCCATATAATCGATACCCCAAACATCGAATATTTCAACTTCTAGAATCCCAGTTTGGGGCATCTCATGCCTCCGCGAAATGTTGCCAGTCCTCTGGCAAGAGTCACAAGCCTGCACAAAAGTGTTAGCATCTTTAAACATAGTAGGCCAAAAGAAGCCTGACTCATTAATCTTGGCCACCGTTTTAGTGGGGCCATGATGTCCACCATAGGGTGAAGTATGACAACTGGTAAGGACGCCGTGAACCTCACATTCGGGAACACACCTGCGAAATAATCCATCTGCACACTCACGAAACAAAAAAGGGTCATCCCAAAAATAATGTTTAACATCATAAAGGAATTTCTTTTTCTGTTGGTAGGACAAGTCAGGAGGTAGAGTACCACCCACTATATAATTAGCAAAATCGGCGTACCAAGGGTGATGCTCTACAACTGCATACAGGTTATCATCAGGGAAAGAATCATCTATAGGTAAAGAATCCTTACCCTCATCATACCTGATACGTGACAAGTGGTCTGCCACTACGTTCTCTGCTCCCTTTTTATCTTTTATTTCAATATTGAAATCTTGGAGCAAGAGAACCCAACGGAGTAGCCTTGGCTTTGATTCCGCCTTGGCTATCAAGTATTTCAATGCTGCATGATCAGTAAAAACAATAACTTTAGAACCAACTAGATATGATCTAAATTTTTCCAAAGCATAAATAACAGCAAGAAACTCCTTTTTTGTGGTGGCATAGTTGACTTGGGCTTCATCTAAGGTTTTGCTAGCATAATAAATAGCATGAAAAACCTTATCCTTCCTCTGTCCGAGCACGGCTCCTAGTGCAAAGTCACTTGCGTCACACATGATCTCGAAAGGGAGGTTCCAATCGGGAGCACATATGATGGGTGCCGATATCAAAGCTTGCTTAATCCTATGAAAAGCCTCAAGACACTCGTCAGTAAAAATAAATGGGGCATCCTTGAGCAAAAGCTGTGTCAGTGGTTTAGCAATTTTAGAAAAATCTTTGATAAAGCGGCGATAAAACCCCGCATGACCCAAGAAGCTTCTAACTCCCTTGACATTGACTGGGGAAGGTAATTGCTCAATCACTGATATTTTAGCTTTGTCTACTTGTATGCCCTTATCAGATATAATATGGCCAAGGACTACTCCCTCTGTCACCATAAAGTGACATTTCTCCCAATTAAGTACTAAGTTGCACTCCTCACATATTTTCAAAATTTTAGCGAGATTAATTAAGCATGAATCAAATGAAGAACCATATACGCTAAAATCATCCATAAAGACCTCCATAATAGACTCTATGAAATCAGAAAAAATGCTCATCATGAAACGTTGAAAGGTAGCAGGTGCATTACATAAACCAAAGGGCATTCTACGATATGCAAAAGTGCCATAAGGGCATGTAAAGGTGGTCTTTTCCTAATCTTCAGGGTGAATCGGAATTTGGAAAAATCCCGAATACCCGTCCAAATAGCAAAAGAATTTGTGATTAGCTAACCTCTCAAGCATTTGATCAATAAAGGGGAGAGGGAAGTGATCCTTTTTAGTGGCGATATTAAGTCTACGATAGTCTATGCACATACGCCACCCTGTTACAGTTCTAGTGGGAATTAGTTCATTTTTATCATTAGTTATCACAGTCATCCCACCTTTCTTCGGTACTACCTGCATAGGACTTACCCACTTGGAGTCAGAAATAGGATAGATAATACCTGCATCGAGTAATTTCATCACCTCTTTCTTGACTACTTCCTGCATGTTTGGATTTAATCTTCGTTGGGGTTGAATGCAGGGCTTGTAATTTTCCTCTAGATGAATCCTGTGCATGCAAAAGTCAGGGCTAATACCCTTAAGATCATCAATATTGTACCCTATAGCCTTCTTATGGGTTTTAAGGACCCCTAGAAGTTGGGAAGATTGTAGGTCAGTGAGTGCAGTACTGGTGATCACGGGGTGTAGTTCCTGCTCATCTAGAAAAACATATTTTAAATGAGAAGGGAGAGGTTTTAGCTCAGGTTTCTTGACCTCTGCGGGTTTTGATTCCTGAACTAAATTTACTACCTTCATTGTCTCCTTGGGGCTTAACTCTTCTAAGGAAAGAACTTTTTCAATACCTTGTACCTCATTACCCCAAATGCTTGCATTATCGCTAGATAAATTCCCGCAGAGAACTTCCTCCAAGGGATCCTTCGCAAGAACCTGTGGCAAGCTATCAACACAAATATTGTCCATTATATCAATTGTATCAATATAACAACAATTTTCCTCCAACATGGGCCCTTTCAAAACCTTCCCTAAATTAAAGGTAACATTATCGTCACCTACAGAAAGGGTCAGTTTACCATTTTTCACATCAATAATAGCTCCCGCAGTGTGGAGGAAAGGCCTACCTAATATAATGGGTATCTGTGTGTCCTCTGCCATATCTAAAACGACAAAATCGACAGGAATAAAAAATTTACCAACTCTGACAGGGACGTCCTCTAAAATACCTAAAGGATATTTTACCGAACGATCTGCCATTTGCAAAGTTATATTAGTAATTTTTAATTCCCCCATATTTAATTTAGCACATATAGATGATGGCATAACACTGACACTAGCACCCAGATCACATAAAGCTTTATCAATAAAAACATTCCCAATGTGACAAGGGATAGAAAAACTACCGGGATCCTTTAATTTAGGAGGTGATTTATTTTGCAAATAAGCGCTACACTCCTCTGTGAAAGCTACAGTTTCTACTTCATTAAAGGCCCTTTTCCTAGTCAGAATGTCTTTCATGAATTTAGCATAAGCAGGTACTTGGGTGATTAAATCAGTGAAGGGAATTGTTACCTGCAGGTTTTTCACAACCTCTAAAAACTTACCGAATTGTTTATCAAGCTTACTCTTCAGTTGTCTATTAGGGAATGGAAGCTTGATAACTGGGCTCTGCACAACTCCTCCCTTATCCTGCAATTTACCCTGCACAGAAACATTAGTAGGGTTAGTATCTTTTTGTAGCCCTGCATGGCTAGCAGGATTACCGTTTGGTATAGAGGAATCTAGATCAGAAACTGGTCCATCTTCCTGTGGCATAGGAGGTCCATCATAATGTGAACCACTCCTTAGAGTGATTGCATTAGCATGATCTGTAGGATGGATAGGTTGTGACGGTAGAACTCCCTGCTGACGGGATTGTAGGGTAGATGAAAGTTGTGCAATTTGATTGTCCATGATTTTATTATGGGCTAGAATAGAATCAATTTGCGCATCCCTACTCTCCATGTGCTTTTGCATATTAGCTAGCATCGCTCTAATTTCTGTCATGGCAGGGTCGGAAGATGATGAGGGTGATACTTGGCTTTTCTGGCCGGCATTAGGATGATAATATTTTTGCTGTGGTGGGGGTTGCTGTTGTGGTTGTTGTGGAGGTGGAGGGTTTTGTACATTGGTACTCCGGTATGAAAGATAAGGATGGTTTTTATAACCGGCATTGTAGGAATTGGAATAGGGGTTATTTTGCCTATAGGTTTGAAAGGCATTAACTTGTTCCATAGAGCTCCTACAATCTTGCTCCCAATGACCTACAATTCCACAATTTTCACAAAAAGCTTCATGGTTAGCTACAGCAGAAACATTAGCTACAGAGTTAGGAGCAGTAGTAAGATTATCTAATTTTTGGCAAATAGATGTTAATTGAGCTTGCAAAAAGGATACGGAATCGACATTATGTTTTCCCTTATTTGCAAACCCCCTCGGATTCCCATATTGGGAATTGTGTATTGCCATGTCTTCGATAACCTGTCCTGCATCATCCACATTTAAATTCATAAACCTCCCACTAGCTACCGAATCTAGTACTGATCTAGAAGAATTTCCAAGTCCATTATAGAATGCTTGGATCAATTGCCATTGTGCTAGATTGTGGTGGGGGCACTCTCTCTGTAGATCCTTGAACCTCTCCCAAGCCTCATATAATGATTCGTCGGCCTCTTGAGCGAAGTTCTGAATAGCACTTCTTAGCACCGTTGTTCTCTCTGCAGGATAATATTTATTATAGAAATTCAAAGCAAGAGTTTCCCAGCCAGTAATACCAAGTGCAATTCTATTCAAACCATTAAACCATAATTTTGCTTTGCCACATAACGAAAAGGGAAAAAGAATCTCCCTGATTTGGTCCTGCGTAACCCCGGCTTGTCTAATGGTGTTACAATATTGGCATAAATCAGCGATGTGAAGATTAGGATCTTCACCCTTAGCTCCGCTGAACTGCTTCCTCTCTATCATAGTGATAAATTGGGGCTTGATCTCAAATTGAACTCCATCTAGGGCCGGAGTAGGAGTAAGGTGTGGGAAGTCTGCGAGCTTCGGTTGCGAATAATCGCTGAGTTTCTTCTGGGCCGTCATCTCTGATTCTGAATCTGAAGGAATATCTGTATCACTAGAATCAGGGGGAGAATCTCTTCGATCGTTGTCCTCCTCAGAACCCGCCAGAATTTGTCTATAGAGTCTCCTTTGCCTATGAAAAGAACGCTCGATCTCAGGATCAAAAGGGATGTCACCTGATCTAGAACACCTGGGCATAAACAAAGAACTAGAGACAAATATGAGATTTGCCTCAAAGAACTAATGTTCTCTGAGGCAAAAAGGGGATAATCTAGACTACAAAAATATAATCAGAAAATAAAAATAAAACCGTTTCCCCGGCAACGGCGCCAAATTTTGATAGGGTAAAGTCGTATCCCCTAATCAAAAATAATTCCTAGATCCTCTAACTAAAGTAGATATGGAAGTAGGGTCGATCTCCACAGGGAAACAAGTCTTTTTAATTCTAATTAATTATTATAATCTAAATTATCTAAGTAACCAGTATTTTAAATATGAATTCTATACTACGAAGGATGAGTTTAGGGAGAAAAGAATCAATAATAAGGAAACCTAGGGTCACAGGTTCACCAATAATTAATATTCCGGGATAGAACGAAGCAATTAATAATTAACAATGCATAGATAACATGATTAACAGGCTCTCGCAATTTATTAACCAACATGGATCTAACAGGCTCTCGCAATTTATTAGACCTAAGTTCCTATTAAAAATAGCCTTTAATATTAAATCAACATCTGCTCGATTCATCAATTCAACACTGCTTAACATTCACAATCAAATTACATCTGCTCGATTCATAATCTAATTGCAAAGAATTAAAACAATTCAATACACTTGTTGTTTTTTTTTTTTTTTTTTTTTTTTTTTGAAGGAACATTTTGTTGTTATTTTATTATTTATTTATTTTTATATTATTATTATTATTATTATTATTACTACTATACAACTACTACTACTACAATGATTATTTAACAACTTGTATATATATCCCTTTGTCAAAAAAAAAAAAAAAAAAAAAAAAAAAAAAAAAAAAAAAAACTTGTATATCCTTACCTTATAAAAAGTAGAAAATTACTCTTATGAATAGTGTAATGCCAATTATACCCTTTAAAATGTGTATTTACATATGTACCCTCATTAATATGTATAACTATTTTTAATGAATAGTGTTTTGACAATTATACCCTCTAAAATATTTAATTATGTACTTATTTGCTCTCATGCATTAATGTTAGTTGTATTGGACATTTATACCCATAAACATAGTTGTTTACATATTTTAATTCTGCCAAAAACTAAATTTGTGATTTTAAAACAATCCGAAAGAGTTTCTAGATATGACTAGCTATGCGCGCGCATCGCGCGCAATAGCTGCCCTAGTATATATATAATGTTTTACATTAATAACTGTCAATTTACAACTAACACAGCTAATATATGAGTATGTAAAAACTCATATTTTTTCATTAACAACTTGTAAAGTTACACTTCCAAAAAAAAATGAAAAAAAAAAAATCACAAGAACACGAGCAACAGTAGTAGTAGTAGCAGCATTCCAGCAAACATCAAAGAACAGCAGTTGTCTAAAACAGCAGCAACATTACATCATGGCATACAAGGCAGCAGTAGCAATGACCACAATTGCAGGGCAGCAGAGCAGAAGTAGCAACAGCACAACAGAAGAGCAGCACCACCTATAGAGAATCAGCATCCAAAAACATGCACACACACAACCGCAAAAAAAAAAGGAATTAATTAATTAGCATATAAAATATAAGCAAGCTCATCCATCTAATAAGAAGGTTGTAATTAACATACCCAACATCTCAAATTTAATCTACCACAAAATGGATAATAATTGAACATAAAATATAATTCAAGGTTTACAGTGGCATGAAGCCGAGAAATTATATATTTCCATGATTGGGACATTGTAAATTAGTTAAATTGATATGCCAATACAAAACTTCGTAACATAATAGCTATGTTCCTCTGAAAATTATTGCATTCTAAATTCCTAACTAGCAACCAATCTAACATCTATATCATTATGTAAGCAATCTTAGTCTCAGCTAATAAGTCAGTGCAGTAGCAAGCAATCAGCAGTAGACCAATAGTAACATCAGATAGCAACATCTAGCGATAACAGCAAATAGCAGCTGCTAGCAGTAGACATCAGCAGTACATCAGTACCAGCAGCTAGCAGCAGACATAAATACTAGTAGTTTATAGCAGCAGTAACAGCAGTTTACAGCGGCAGACAGTAAAAATAGCAGTAACAGTCAGAGCGACAGCAACACTAGATGCCTATTGTAGATTCTTTAAGGGAGGCCAATAATGTGATTTGGAACTAAAGCCAACTAGCACAATGAGAAATAAAGAAACAGTTAGCAGCCAAGAATAATAGGCTTGCAATCCAAAGAGGTAAGAATACATTCTGCCCTTGATTTTTTATAAGTAAGTCAAATTCAGCTACAATAAAGTTTGAACATATCAATACATTATACATAAGACCTCAAAATCATAGCACATGCACTTTAAACTGTAAATAGAGCAAATATAAACATGAAGTCTTTACACAATAGTCAATTCATATCAATATGCATTTAGAGAAGATTAAAGGATATAAGACTTCAGATTTAATCTTAAAAACAGCAGTGACATCAGCACAACAGCAACAGTTCAGTTACATCGGCAGCTACATATGTGCAAGCATGTTTCTTGTGGCATCATTACTTGCTACTCCAATCCTTCATCTATCTTGATCTATTTGATCCTATATATGACATAAGTAAAAGTATCTTAATAACTAATGTTTCTACAATAGAAGTCAGAACACTATAAATTTAATCATTTACACTGTGGTTAGGAATTTGAGTTCAGAAGGGACTTACCAGTGACATCGCAACTTCAATTTCAAATCTTACTAGCTTAAAGGTCTTGTAATGTTTCTACAAACAATTAAGTTTTATTTCTAGAGTTTCTGAACTGCATTGGCACAAAATCAGTTAATTTTATTTCTACGCGCTAAGTCCTTTATTGCTCTCATGTATTAATGTATTACTCTGTATTTATTTCAGAAATTTGTCAGATATTAAACTAAGTGGAAACATACCTGAGTTCCTCACATAATTGCCTTTACTGAGAATCTTGTAAACCCCTTTCTCTTTCATTGTTTTATTGATAAACAAACATTTCATTATAAGTAGAGTAACTTCCTCGGAAGTCGGAACTGCTTCCAGGAATCTTTAAGGAAATAGCTTCAATGGTTCAGTCACAGAACTTCTGCTAGAAAGATCCAGAAGTGGATCACTTTCTTTGATACTTATAAAAGACGTTTCACAGATATACATGTCAGTTGTTTTTTTTTTTTTTTTTCGTTCTTGGTCCAGTTAACTTCCTGTTTTAAATTCTATTCTTGAAAAAGAAGATTTAGTTGATAATTTTTTTTTTGTTGAGTTCAATTGTAGCAAATCAGATCAGTCAACTAAACCAACCTTCTTACCCTTGCAATGAAGGTGTGGAGAGTAACCCATCTCTTTGCTCGAGCACATCATGTACTTTACAAAAGAAAAAGAAGCCTTCATTGCACCGGTAGCAGCCTGTGTCTCTCTCATTGTCCTACTTACAGCTGGTTTTTTTTCATTCTTGGTCTACACAAGTATAAAGAAGCAAAATATGAAACTAACCATGTACAAGACGTTTCACATATATACACATACCATTGGATTGAATTCTCTTTTTTCTTTTAATAATTTTTTTATATTTTGTTTCCAAACAGGTCAGGCATACCATTGAGAAGGACCTCTGGCTACAGCATCGGTAAGCTTTCAATTTGGTATGCCAGAGTGTAGGTTTTATTTCCATCAAATTTGGTACAAACAAGAGAAAATTAGTTGAGCAGATAAACCATGCCATCTAACCCAAATTTATGACAGAAAGTCATAATTGGCAGACTACTCAACCATATAAAGAAACACTACTTGAATACTACTAGATTGTTTACCACAAATGAGTTTTAAACATATCAATATATAGATAATTATTGTTGCGCAACTAATTGAGCAGATTAACTCACCCAAGGGTAACATTTTTTCATTAAAACTTTGCTAGGAATTAGATTCAAACAGTGAATTCAAAGCAATTAACGAGAAGATGCAATAGCCCAAGGATAAATTGTATTGATATTCAGTGTGAACTCGACACAATTTCCTTCTTTTGAGAGGAAGGATTTATCTTTCAAAACTTCTACTTACAACTTGTGATGAACCATCCGCAACCTCAATTCAAAGTTTACACAAGGAGGAAAGCAAGCAAAGCAACTAACGACAACAATGACATGGCACGCAACAATGACTTGGCAGAAGAAGAAAACAAACAAAATTAATACTCCACTAAGGAGGGGTGGCACTTTAATTTTTTATGTTCTGACATTACATTCCAAATCTCTAAATTGGAAGCTAGGTAATTTTGTAGTAGTGCCTTAGTATATAAGAGGTTAGCTTATTCTGTATTAGTTTGTGTAAATTGTTAGGATTAACTGAGAGACTAGCAACCTAAAGTTGCCTTGAGAGTTGTGGCCTAAAGCCACTACCATTATCCTTATTAGAATCAATCAAACAACCGGAAGCTTCCATCTTTATTGCTTATTACTATGAGATTACATTGCTGTCTTTCAATCTATAATACAACTTTTTAGAATGATCTTACTTCCCTTCCCTCCCTTCTATTTATTACAATATTCCCTGATAACAAACTAACAATTCAGATAACAAAAATAATAGCCAAATGTTTAAAAAAAAAAAAAAACAATTGAAACTGCAAAATAGTAAGTATTTAATCATTTTTTTTTTTTAATAACAATCATCTATTTCAGATTAACCATCTAATTGCAAATCACATGGAAACACAAATTTACTATTCAAAATCAGAAAAATTTACCCAAAAATTAGAAAAAATTTTCTCTTGGAGTTAAAAATTTACAACAACAGTAACCCACATTACATGCATATTTCGAATACCTAGTGAAGTAAAAATCAATATTACAACCAATAGTTCAATAGAAACTTAATCAAATTCGATGATTGAGAAATTAAATTCGATAAACCCTAGATTGTGAATTAAAATAATTAAATTAAATTAAATAATATACTGCCAATTAAATTAAGGATAAACCCTAGATTGTGAAATTGAAATTCGATTATTGCATAGGGAAACAACTTGTTACCTGAGAGAATTCGCCTCAATGGATATTAGAATTCACCTGAATTGATTTTAGAAGACGCCTCAATTGATTTCAGAGGTCGCCTCAATTGATTTCTGAAGTCGCTTATGCGCTTTAATGGGAAACAGCGAGAGAGGAGGAGCTGTACGTGGTGGAGGGAGTGTGCGGTGGAGGAGAGCTATGGTGGATCACCGGTCAGGAGGTGGTTGTAGTGGAGGGGGGAGGGCTGCGGTGGAGGATGCATTGCAAAGAGAGAGCTCGAGCTGAAATAATGAAATGCAATGGAGATAATGAATTGAAATGCCCTTTACTTCTTTCTCTTTTTTTTTTTTTCTTTTTTACATTAATATATATATATATTTTTTTTTTAATATTATCAGCAAGTGTTACATCAAAATGTTACTAAATACCAAAGTGTTACAACTAAGTGTTACTTAATATCAAAGTGTTACAATCAAGTGTTACATAATATCAAAATGTTACAATAGTGTTACTTATAAATTAGTTAAATTTCTAGCCTTCAAAGTGATACCATGTGGTGTTACCTTAGGTCATTTTTGTAGTAGTGATAGGAAATTATCATGCAATATCAACAATCAATAATTACAAACTATCCCTTCATATTAATTATGGATCCCCATAAACCCTAGAATTAAACTACTCACTAATCATCATAATTAAACCAAGCAAATAAATAAATAAGAACATGATCAAGAGAGCAATTAAAAATAACTGAAATTAAAAAGGGAAGAAATTGTACCAAACTAAATCTGGAATTAATGAAGGAATTAAGAACAAGAGTTAGAGAGAATTTAAGAGAGAGAAAAATACTAAGTAGAGAGAGAAAGTCTAAGAGAAAGAAGATACGTAATTAATCCGTACAAAACGAATACATACTTCCCCTAAAACAAGAATTAACTAAACTTAATCAGGTTCTAGAAAAACACGCGCCCGATCAGGCGAAGGGGGCGCCCGATCGGGCCCGCCTTTTTCTCATTGCCCAGCCTAAAGTGCCGCGCCCGATCGAGCCTACGCTCACCCGATCGGGCGCGCCTTTCCTTGATAGCTGGCATGCGCGCAGCTCGCCCGATCGGGCGTATGCTTGCCCGATCGGACCCGGCTTCATCTTCATGGTTTGGACTTCGATTGGGCTAGATTTCTCGGCCCAATCCATATTTCCTCTCGGGTCTCGAATACATTGTCCAATTAACCGAACCCTTAATCACCGGCTCGATGACTCTAGCCGGCCTTGGGCTCCAAGAATGGTCGTGTTCCTCCAATGCTCGTAGTTGCTTCATAAAAATCCCGGGAAAATGCTCCAAAGGTGCAATTCCTTGCAAAACTTAACCAGAACTACGAAAACACTAGAAAACACATATTAGTAATAAAAGTGGCCCTAAAGGGCCAAAAACACTACTAATTATGACCAAGGGACGGGGGTAAAACATTATATAAAATAGACATATCAGTAGAGAATAATTTCAAGCGTTAATCCCCTTAGCTTGAACCCCACTGTGATCATACACTTAAGCATGGTGGCGTCCAAAGGGAAAGAAGATAGAGCAAAAGAGTCGCCAACAAATTTTAGGAACTTGTAAACCGTTCACAGGGTGAAGGTTACACCCCTCAACGATCCAAGAGATCGTCAACTCCATAAGGTCTTGAACCAAAATAGGGTTCGGGGATGAAGGTACAAATTCAACCTAAAAGAGATTGAATCTGCCCTAATAATAGGCCTCTACTTTGTTCTGATCGTATTCATGTGCGCTTTCTGACTAACATACAATTAATAGGATTAACCCTAAACCTGTTTATCTATGTTGATTGAATTTAATGCACAAATAAATCTATTATTGGCGATCACTTGAATTATAATCAAATTAACCCTAAACAAGATTATTAGTTATCTTATTAAGCGTGATTACAAGTACAAATTCCCTTTAAATATGCATAAAAGGCGTGATCAAGAAATAAAAATAAATATCAAGCAACATAATAATAATCATTAAAATTATAGCAATTATAAAAATAATAATATTCATAATTAAAATAATCATGTTAAAGCATAATAATAGCAAGATCCTAGGCATGAGACTAACAAGATTAATAACAAACCCTAGCATGTCACTAAGCAATAAAAATCATATATTTAACCCTAACATGATACTAACAATCATAAATATTAGGAAGAACATAGGAAGCATCATACTTTTAATCATACTTAATATTAAATTTACCCTAGACATGATACTAGGAATCAAAATGATAACCTAAGCATGATTTCTACATAATAACATCAATAAAGATCATTAAAGTACTTACTTTGATGTCTCGTACCTCTTTCTAATAACAAAATACACACGTTAGTAACTTCAAGGATTATAATAAACAAAACAACAATTAAATTAAATAATTGAAAGAGAGATTTGGGACCAAACCCTCAGAAATTAAACCTTTCACGTCTAGGGCGAAGGCAACTTCGAATATGGCTAGGTGTTTCTAGATCTAATGAATGCGGAATTTTGTATTTGAGAAAAGCTAGTTTAAAACGAGAGAGAGAGAGAGAGTAATAAGGGAAATCTTGATGAGAGTTGGTGAATGATTATTGAAAATTGGTTAAAACTGGTTCCCGAAAACGGAGTTTTTAATACGTTATTTATAAAGAAAATCAGCCAAAAAGATAAAATATCAAAACAGAGTCTGGCGCAGATAAAACTGAATTAGCGCCAATGCTGGCTATTGGCGCCAGGCGCCAACATTAGCGCCAGGCGCCAATGCTGGCGCCAGGCGCCAAGCGTAGCACCAGGCGCTACAGCTGGCGTTTGGCGCTGATTCAGAAAATCACGCGTTTTCTTAAAATCAGATAAAAATTGTCGTACAGGAGGATAAAATCGTACTTTCCTCAGAAATGCTCTTTGATTTTAATTAAAACTCTGAAAGTCAACAAAAGTCAATTTATCAATGCTAATTGAATTAGGAATGAAACGAACCTTCTAGAAGAATCTAGAAGACTAAAATCATTCCTAATTGCATTAGGAATGATAAATCATATTAGGCCCTCCCCTAGATCATTGGGCCGCATATAAGGCTCAAACCGAGCCCAGTTTAGTAAATTGGCCATAACTTCCTCAATATTCATCGGAATTGGGCTTATAATATATCGTTGGAAAGCTCTTGTCAAGCCCCATCCAACTACACTACTATTGGACTCATATCATGGACCAACCAAACTGGATTGGCTGTTTTCTTAAAATAAGTTTTCAAAAACAGAGAGAAGATCGAGAAAAGAAATCAAAACTATCCGCAACACCAAACTTTCCACACTTTCGCTTCATTCGATTATGATTCGACGCGAAAGGTACTCATCACCGGGTTTGGTTTTGGGGAGACACAAATGAGTGTCTACATGTAGCAATTCAAGGAAACGTGGAAAGTGAGTAATTAATCACTTAATTACTCTTATTATTTTTATTGGTAGTATCATGATTAGGTTTATTTGTATTTTATTTGACTAGCTAACAATTTATTGTTGAAATTGCTTCCAACATTAATGTTTATTCTATTATATTTTTTTATGATCACCATATTGCATGTTAAAGGGAATATATAATTGAAAATCACGCCTAGTAAGATAATTTGGACAACTAGTTTAGGTTCCTTTTTAATCTTGTTGTTTAATTAAGTGATCACAAATATTTTAGAATTATGTGTCGCGCTAATATTCAACCAATTTAGCATAATAATAGTTTAGAGCGAATTGAATATTTATTTGCATGCCTTTGAGATTGCAGGAATTACTTTTCACTATAAGTATCGAGTAGAGCCAATACGGGCGAATGCAACTCCATGACTCACTTCGTACTATCATCTCCTATCCTCCTTTCGTGGTTCCGAACCATATAGAGTTAGTAATCTCATGGATTATATATGGGGTGTAACCTTCACGGGTCAATCATTGTTGCCTATCGTGGTTGTCTTATATGATCCGTGAACGGTTTATAAGTTCTTTAAAAACTTGTTGGCGGCTCCCTACTTTATTTGTCCCTAATCGTATACGCCAATTCCCACTTCCTATGAGTGTCAAGCATATTCACACATGCACTTAACGTAGGCCCAGTTCAAACGACGCCTACACCCCTATAACCACAAATTACACAAAAAAAAAATTCTTTATAGCAAGTTAAATTTAATAATACAAGAAGTATATAAATATTTTTTTTTCCAATATATATCAAAATTGGATCTACGAGTTGGATGTAAACTAGATCCGGATGTCAAAAAATGATCCAGATCCATATCCAAACCTATCCTATAAAACGAATCTAAATACACCAATCACGCCTAGAGATGTAAATTCGAGCATTTAAGTCAGGTTTGGTCGGGTCAAATTAGGTCTCGGTTCAAATCAGGATCATGTTATGTTGGCTCAATTTAGCCTCAGATCATGTTTAGGTTTGGGTTGGGTCAATTTCGGTTCGGGTTATTCCGGATCATTCACCCTTTTCGAGTGTAGGTCGGGTTCAGTTCAAGTCAAATTGAAATCAAGTTCAATTTCAGCCTCGAGTTGTGTTAATTCAGGTTTGTACGGGTTAATAAATAGTACATTTGGGTTAGAGTTAGGGTTGTGTCAAATAGTTATTTGGTCGGATAATTTTAAAGTTAGATCATTCTTGGTTTTGGTTCAAGTTCAAATCAAATAATTATAGATGTGGTCAAGTTAAATCAATAAAATTATGCCCTAAGTAATTTGATCAAACATTATCAAGATGTCAAACCTATATACGAAGTAATAGAGAACAAAAGGTATATAAGCTGAACATAATTGTACTAAGTTGTTAAGGATTGAGTGTTTACAGAATTATATTGTACCAATACATCAGTTGAATAAAAAGTATATTAAATTTTATCAAACCTTCCATGACTTGGGTCAATAACAGGTTGTGTCGGGTTATAACCGTTTTCAGCTGCTAATTGAGTCTATACTAGTTCGGGTGCGGATTGTTGTCGGGTCGTATCAAATCGGTTACTATCGGATCTTAAAGTATTAGACTAAATCGGTTGTCGATTAACATTAGGTTGAGTCCTGGTCAGGTTACAGGTCACTAGTTTGACCCTATTGTTTGGATACATGTCAGGTTCCCGATTCAGGTCAGGTTCTCGAGTCGTGTCAATGTTTTACAGCTCTAATCACGCTACTTTCATTAGAACTTTAAACAGGTTGCTAGGCACACAGCAAATTCATAGTACACCTAATGCATCTAACCTGTCAGTCAAAAGTAAACCCAACATGAAACACAATTTACATAACTGTCTTAACTAAGGTCTTTGTAATATGCAAACATTACAAAACCATTAAATCGGTAGGATAAGAACGATTGCAACCTAAATACAATAGTACACTGGGCTGTTGGCTTAAGATATTACCCGACTAAAAATACACTGACCCTTTCTTTTAAACAATAGCAACATAGTCAAACAATCTATAAAAAAGGATTAAGGAAATACAATTTGGTTACATTCTGTACAAATTAAACCCCTATGCTGCTAGTTCTGTCCTAAGGGTTCCAACAGAGCTTCAAAAATTAGGCCCTGCACAAGAGGAGGCATCATAATAATTCAACCATATTTAACTTTTTCAAATTTTTTTTTCTGAATTATACACAATCGGGATTGGGGAAACTTGTTCGTTCATTCAAATAGGCGATAATTGTGACTTGACACAAGTCTTATCTTTCAATTTACAAGTACACCACCCTAACAAAACCAGATGGCACTTGTAGGACTTCTTCCCCACAAGAGGGAGCCCTTTAGAGAAAACAATATAGAACCCTCCTGATTTCATGCATGTCATCCCTCTCATAATGATGCAACCAACCACACAGCTATGCATCTTAGTCAACCACATTTCTCCTAGCTCTTGACTGATTCTGATGTTATCCAGCCATTATTTTCCTCATCACGAAGATTGAATTCAGTGACGGGAAATGGAATAGATTGGTGAGCAAAATCCATCAACATCCCCCGTTGGTGATCATCAGTGTGAGGAAGACTTGCACGTAGGAGTTCCACAGGCATCTCTCTGCGAATGGCCCTTGCTGCTTCTGATCTCGAATATTCAGAACTTGACTGTGCTCGATTCAAAATAGATTGCATTATAGTGTCATACTTACTAACACAGTACTTTGTTAGCAGAGTAAAGAATGTTGCAAAAGAAGCTTTCCAGAAATTATAATGGGGGACATTGCAGCTGCCAGGGGTTTGTTGATTAGGAATGGTTAACACAGTAGCTCGTTCAAGCAAAGACTTCAAGATTACAGAAGCAAGATCTCCAGTAGGACTTCCTAGTGGGCGGAGTGGCGGCTGCTCTGGAGAACAAACAACAGCAGCAAGACATGAACTCAGACCACGAAGATCCATGCCACTGACACAAGTTGAAACTGCCTTTGCAAGATCTACAGTAGCCATAGCAGCACCAGATTCAGTTGGAAGACCACCAAACAGAAACCTTAAATGGCGAAAAACAGCCATGCAAACAATTCGAGCCAACTCGCTTGCAGGGCCAGGGCTGATTGTAAGAAGTTCAAGATACATAACTAGAAGCTTCCAGCCCTTTGGCAGGGAAACAAGCCGCATGAACACAATATCATCCCCTGGACTGACTGTATGCCCCCCACTTCCAAGAGGATCAACAAGCTGAAGGGATGCAGCTAAAGCTTCTAGCAGCACCTGTCGTTTACGCCTAAGCTGAGACCCTCCATCTTGGGGTGGACTACATTGCAGAAAACGATCAACATCATGTACATCGAGAAGAAGAGTAAAAGCATCCTCCACAGTGATTCTAGCAGCAAACATTGGTTCTTGTTCAAGTGACTTGCGTTCCGTGCTACCATCGCTGCATCCTGATGAAGGGGGTTCAATTTCAAGAAGAGGTCGAGGCCTACGAATGGATGACAAGGCAAGCCTTCTTAAGGTATCAAAGGATTGATGGCCATGTTGATCTGAGCCACTATTACGTACACGTGATGGCAGATCCCGCAAATGAAGGGGAGCAAAGTGATGTTTCAGCCTCGCACTCGATGATTTTTTAGCGGCACAAGCCTGGTGATAATAATCATCTATATATGGGTCATTGCTGTGAGAAGTATGCTGCATCTTCAATATACTATCTATCTCCTCAGCAGTCATATACTTAGATCTGAACTGAACACAATCATTCTTCTGGCTAGCAGACTCGGATGCTTGCTGACTAAATCGATGATGCTTACCACGCATTGATTTCGGCCTTTGATCCCTCGTCTCAGAAATAGAATATGCTGAGTCGTACTTTTTTAAAATATGAGACGGCACCGATGAATGCCCACCAATGAGCTGGGACTGCATTAATGAAAATTGTGCCAATGATGGTAAAGACTGACGAAGTCCTTGTTGCAGCTGTCTCCGTGGTGACATCAATGCTGAAGTATGAAGCAACCCATTCTGATGAGTAAATTGTTGTTGCAATACATTATTGAGAATCCTAGAATGATCCCCATGCAATAAACCGGCATGGTTGCTCCACTGGCTTCTTGTCTGGTTATTAATTGCATGGCCAGGTATAAGACCTGACAAGTTTCCACCGTATTGTAGTCCATGGGCATTAGAAATCCCAGAAAAATGACGACTAGAATCAGACATATGTGACAGGTTTGATGCTGAGAGAGTTAGATCAGGACCAGAATTCAGAGATGGGACATTTACAGGAAGTGAATGGCGATGAGACAAAGGTTGTTGAGCTCTGTCTCCCGGTGGAGGAAATGAGGTAAAAGATGACTTGGGAGTTGAAATTGTATCACTTGAATAGTGTTGCTGGAGATACTGCTGTTGTTGTAGTTGCTGCTCTGGGTAAGACAATGCTCTGTACAAGGGTTTATATTCCCCAGGATGATTCGACAAGCAATGAGGCTGAGATGACCACCTTTTACTTTCCAACGCATTGTCTACATCTGACACAGTATGATCCAACCAGCCTTCCCTTGACCAATCTGCGACAGATGAACCTGAAATAATGGGATATCACAAAAATGATGTGAGTTTATGGACAGCAAGTAATTGGTAATAATGTAATTTCAAGTTAAAACACAAAGAGATCTAAGATTGCTGGATGCAAAACCAAAGAATTCTAAAGCTGGCCTCAAACGCATAAGGTGAAGAATTATACTTCTCATCAATTGTGTTTTTGTTTCAAAAGGTGTGGTCAGTAGGAACTTATGACAACTAAGCAGAAGTGTAAGAGAGTGCACACATACACCCTTGTTGCATTAGTTTAAGTTATACACTTGTACTCAGATCTTATCTTGCATATGGTACATTTAATACATGTCAAAAGAGAATTATCCAAATTGTTAAGAAATGACACTACATGATTCCCTTCATTAATTTAAAAAACAAATGTAACATCGATTAACCTTCTACAAAATCCACAGTAGAAACGTCCATTATAACATTTAGATCTAACAAAAGGGAAACAAAATACTTCTATCATGTAAAGTGTAGCTCATAGGTTCACCTAAGTCCAGCTTCCCCAGCAGTTTAAAACCCCTTGGGATTAAATTTGGCATTCCCCTTTAAGATCAACTACCCACTGCACCAAAAACACTTCATAGACTTGATATGAGAAAATTACCACTTAAAGCCATTCCACAAAGACTCCATATAGAATAATTAATCTAGAGTTAGATGAAAGAAACCTTATCTCTGGAAAGTGAAGAATTAATTGACAAGGACCCAAAGTTCAAGCCTTGTTCTCCACCAATTTATTGATCAAATAAGGAAAAAATTGAGGGAAAAAAAAAAAACGCCCTTACACCCTGTTGTCATAAATAACTTTTTACCAATCAACACTACTGAATTCTGAGATACATATAAACAAATGAGACCAGGTAAGCATGAGAGATAATCATAAAAATAAATAAACAAACGAATCTAGTTGAATTAAGAGAAGAAGAAGAAAAAACAAAACCACCCTAGAACTCAAGGAGTACAAATAGAGATAAGTTCTAGCAAAAACAGTACAGCAAAAGAATTATGCATGTATCCATCAAGGGGCTAAAAACCTTTTAAATAATTTTTAAATCAAAAGAAAGATTTTTTTAAATCAGAAAAAAAAAAAAAAAAAAAAAAAAAAAACAAGCCCAAAATCAAGCAAAAGAATGGGAGGTGAGAAACAGGGAGTTCAAACAAAGAAAATATTAAGACATACTGACATAGGAATGGCCAATGGAGAATTTAAAATTTTAAAAAAAATTATAAATAAATAAATAAAATTATGTACTGCCTCCATTTCACGTTATATGTGCAACAAAGGACTCTATACAAATTTCTAGGGAATGATTAAATTAAGTCACCCCACCACTAACACAAACACCCAACAGAGCACCCACTTGTAATCCACCCTAGCCACCGAACGAAACCACCATACCAACGAACCCACCACAACCCCACCACCATCACCATCCACCTTTTACCCACCCCGGCCCCATCTCGACCCCATAAACACTATCCCAACCATCAATAACCAAATCAACCCTCCTCGAAACCTCACCCCACCATCTCGAAATCATTGTATCCACCCCAAAACGCCAAACCCACCCTCTCCAAATAGTCGTACTCACGTTTAAACAACCACCAATCCACCCAAAAAAATCCAACACCATAACCAACAATCCTAAAACTATGAACAAAAAGGATAAAATGACCAATTATTACCTTCTCCTCATCAATTAGGGCTTTATATGCTCAAATTTGACTATGAAACTCAAGATCTAGGGTTTTCATAGCGAAATTGATCCTAAATCCTTCAAACTTGAGCTTTAGTGGCAATGATGAAATGAAAAGAGAAAGAAGATAAAAAGGGGAGGTGACAGCAAGGAAAAGGAGGAAACGCCGGTGACTTCCGACGATGGTGGTGATCGAGATCTGGAGAGAGATGAAGAGAGAGTGGGGATCGATGGTGGTAGTGGTGGTTGCCCTGGCTAGAGGAGATGGTGAGATGAAATTTGAGGGTGAAAAGGATGAATTCAATTAGTTTAGGGTTGAATTAGGTGAGTCATTAGCTTAAATTAAGTTATTAATAACTTAATAATATTTTATTTAATGTGATAATTGAAGGATATGTTAGTAATTTCACTTTAAAAAGTTTATTATAAAAATGGAAAGTTTTAGTTCATTACACATAGTGTGTAGCAACCATTTTTGGCAATTGTTGCACATAATATGAACGGAGGTAGTTAATCAAGTTCAAATAATTTCACTCAAGTTCTTATATCAAGTTCATAGAAGATGAATTTATACATGCATACAAATTAAGTCAGAACACTTTGTATAAATTCATAAAAATACAAAACAACTTGGGATAAATCAAGTACACACCCTAGAACTAAGATACTCTCATTGCATCTCATAAGAAACTCCTTTTTACTTTTAAATAGTAGAAATCTTACAAATTTATATGATATTAGACTTACTTTCTCTTGACAAAGATCCAGATCCTCTATCACCAATAACCCCAGGATTCCTTGGCCCTGTGACGACTCTATTCAGCTGTTGACATAATAATTTTTTGTTAGGAGAAATAATCACATAAATAGTAAATTGCTTATAAACCTACGCAGACGCTAAACAAAAAGAGGTTGATAAGCAAAAGTAAGGATTTTGCTAGTGTTACCAATAACAAAGTGCCCATCACAAAAGAAAACCCGCAAAAGTCAGTATAAGGACTTAACGAGCACCAACTACTGAATTTAAAGATCCCATAGTTATTATAAGCCAAACTAGGTACTCAGGTAGTAGATACACCATGTCAGTGAATAAAAAGGTGAGCCCACAACATAAAATCCAAACCAGGACAAAATAAACAGTAAAAAAAATGAGAGCTTGGAAAGCTGCCTCTTTAGCTAGTCTTATCAATAGCTAAACGTGATTATATAAGGAAAAGCAAACAGCTTAGTTTCAAAATGTGTGATACAGTGATACACACCATGGCACTGTTCTTGGGGCCTAGGAACAATACACAAGGCACGGCACACCTATGGTAGGTGAGACGCACTTTATTTATAATAAAAACTAATTAATTTCTATTAAATAAGTCTAAAGAACTCTGAGAAAAGGTGGAAGGGCTATGTGACTGGATTGCTAGGATTTTGGGGATATAGGGTTCCCTCTCCTCCAATATTAAAGGTAATCTAACCGTTGTAAAGTCACGTAGTGTTCTTATTTAAGAAGTATATTACACACCAGCTATTGAAGCCGTACAACATAAGGCACAAAAAGCATACAGCCTAGAAATAAAGTGCATAAGCACGCATCCTTTGAAGGTCTTTTGGCATAAGTGCACTTTACTAAAATAAGGCAGGCAGAGATGAAACATTCAGGAACGTTTGTAACGACTGAATGACTGATTTAGGGGTAGGGGCAGTACGGAGATGACAGTATACATCTGTTTTCAGCAACTTAACAGAATAAGTTATATAGTTTTCAAGATTAGAAAGTTCAAAAAGAGAAGTGTTATCTATTCCCTTCGTCCCACTAAGATTGCCCACTTGACCTATTTCGGTAAAAGAGGCAATCTTAGTGGTACGGACGGAGAGAATATATAGAAAAGGTCATCTAGAGAGAAGATAAGAAGCAAAGATTTGTTGAGAAAAATCTATTATGCTTTGATTCATGAAATTATAGTAGATACCAAAGAAATTCCACTAAGATGATGCATATAACAATAAGAATGTTCTGGAAAATTTTTGGATCTGAGCTTAACCCAATTCAGAGAACAGAACGGGCGTACAGAAGGTGGTGGAGAGCCCACACCTAAATGCAATAGGAGATCAATTGACCTTCCCACAGCAAGCAGCAAAGACACCTAGGTCCATCTGCAAGCAACTAAAACCTATGATCCAGGAAAGGTGAAACTCATAAAAGTAAACCAGCCTATTGGTTTCGAGTGATTTTTTAGATGAAGACTACAACAGTCACATGTCAGCATTGTAGGTGGCATATTCCTCAGCGAAGATGGCAGAACCGACTTGGCGCCACTGAAGTACGGTGATGGAGTTAGAGATGGTAATCTTGAGCTTTTGAGGATGTTAGACTGGATAGTGGGCGTGGTATAGGTGAACCAACCACAGTAGTATTAAAGTTTGCAGTGTACAAATTTGGTGGTGGTCCAGGCAGGATTGCTGGCGAACAAAAAAAAGATGTAATTAGGGAAGGTGGAGTACCGCATGGCTGCAAGTGATTTCACCATAGATTTTACAGGTTTCTTTACTGAAAAAGAAAGATCTGAAGGCTGAACTGCTTGTGATGGATTAATAAGGTGGAACAGAGGGCTTCACAGAGGGCAGATCTGGTGCATGGTGAGCTCAAATCTTTCAGAGAAAAAATTGGTGATGATCCATACTTCTTTAACAAAGAAAGATCTGCTGGAGCTTGCAGCAGAATGTTCCAGACATGAGATACAGATAAGCTTTACAGAATCGTTCTTTGAGTTGTCGGGGACTTGGGGGCACATCAGTAAATGCTTAGTGTGATAACTCAACTATGAATCAAGCAATGGACAAAGGCAAATTTGGTTTAGGATCTTATATAATGTAATCAAGTCCTACTTTTCTCTGGGCTTATCAAGTGAAGGTTCACTTCGCCATCAGTTTTCAAACACAGCAAATCAAACAGCTATCATATCAGCCTAGCCATTTTTTCATTAAACCAGCAATCTATCAGTTACCTCCTTATTTCTCCAGCCCAGAGACTAATAACCCAATCACAACTGATGGGTTTGGTCCCACATTTGTCTATTCTTTTCCTAAGCCCAATCTCTCAAACCACTTCATAAACCCCCTTTTTAAAAACTTTGACTCACCACTCCCTACTACAAGACCCATTCCCACCAACTTTTCCAACCACACAGGTCCCAGCACCAAATCCAACTTATTCCAGACATACCCCATAGAAAATCCCATAACTGCTTCTCCATAACCTAGACAGTGGTGAAAACTCTAAACTTCAGTAATGGGGAGTTTCACAACAAGCTAAAGCAGTGTCTTAGGTTCATGTGTAGCCACAAATGGGACACAGATCATCGTTGCTGTCACCAGAAATTGATTGCTAATTATTATCCACCTTGCGGACAAGACAGAAGTTTTGGCAGACAATAGTGTAGCTCACAAATCCACAGGCAAGGGTGGTATAAGGAGGCAGGTAATAGTGTAACTCGCCAATTTACAGGTAAGGGCGCAATGAAGAATGATAATATATCTCTGTAATGGGCTTTGGGGAATAAGTTGAGAGGTAGTCAGAAAATATTATAATACTTTAATTAGCTTTTAGTAGGGAGTGTGAGGGTGTCTAGCCACTCGAAGGATGAGGTTGTAATTTCTCCGAAAATTCTCTTCTTCAACCTCATTTATACTATCTGATTTTCCAGTCTAAAACAGGATCCTAATATAGTAGTAGAATTATATAAACCACAAGCATAAGCAATAAAGAAACTGAAAGTTTTCCTTTAAAGATCAAAAATTAACATGAAAGATTCTACTTTTAATTTATGAACATAATGGATAAGATGACAATATTCAAGTCAACCACCAATGAATCAAATGTAGATTCTTTTATCAGCATTAAAGAATAACAAAGCCCATAAGACCTTAGCATCTGTCGGGGAAAATTTACTTTGTAATATTTCAAGGGACCAATTTTGACATTCCTAGTCAATATCATTGAATTTTAAGCAAATGTTGACTATCAATATCGTACCTACTCACATAAATGCAATCAAGCATGAAAAGGAATACTTGCTGCAGATGGAAAACATCTTTCTCCCCCCCCCCCCCCCCCTCCTCACACTTTCAACGATCAGCAGGCAGTCAAGAAATTTAGCGATTGTTCTCACATAAGTATATTCTTTTTACACTTTGAACCTATTAACACATTACCCTACTAAAATCGACTTATTTGCAAGAAGCAGAAGAAATAATAAACTCACAAATGGAAGATTACAATGCTCAGACCCGTCAACCTACTCCATCAGCTGCCGTGTCAACACAACTCAGACCGGTTGCAGACACAGAATACAGGTCAGACATGAGAGAAAATGGACACAGCAGTCAATAACTCTAGATCTACAATTTTGCCTGATGTTTATCAAAACAAGAGCCAAAACTTTGTGGCTTTTTAGCAAAAAAGAAAAAGACAGACAAACATACAAACATTCCTAAGTTCTTCACTGTCTAAAGGAAGCCTGGTCTTCTATGATTTCTTTGCTATTGCAGGATAGATTCCAGTACACTACCACCAAGTAGTCTTTTTGGCTTTCGCCCTTCCTATATTAAAAAAATGGGTGTTTGCAAATTACCACCACTTATTTCCTCACAGCTGTGATGACACACACCAAACAAAAATGGAACCCCACCTTAACCCCTACAACTTAGGCCCTGTAGATACCTTCAATTTATTGTTCAAAGATCAAGCTTACTTAGTGAAAATTGAGAACAGGATGAAGAATAGTCTTTTGGCTCAATTTATAATCCCTTCCAAACCAAATCCATAACATCCCTATATCCCATTTAAAAAATCGCATATCCATGCAAATAGGTTCTTAAATCACTGAAAAAAAAATTGTTGGCGACTCCCTAGTTGTCAGAATTGGATGCCCCTTTCCTATGCTAATCACATTCAAGTGTGTACCAGGAAACATTCAAATATTTTCCATGGAGCGCAAAAAATCCATGCTTACAGGCCTTTCTCTACCCAATGTTTCCTGGTCTCAATTTCTTATCTCAGTTATCAACTCCCCTCCTCCCATCCACTTGGCATCCTAGGCGTAGAGACTAGAGACAAAATTTTCTGGAAGATGATAAACACTAAAAATGATGATAGGGTTGGATATTGACTTACCAGCAAGTATCAAACCAATATTCTATGTTTTTGTAATCTCTGACATGTCTTAGTAAATATAAAATAGTAAAAGCAATTTATTTTATTAAAAAAAAATACAATGGCAAATATTTCTGCCAAACAAATATCATCCAAGATAGAACAGCATCAACATCACTTGAAGCTTACCTTCAAGAATGTGGTTTCCAGATCATCGACGTCTGACAAAGATCCTAGATTGACATCTTGCCCCTGAAACAAAGTAAAAGAACATCAAAGGTCATATCTAATAAACGCAAGCGATCAATCATCCTTTACACTTTTGCTTTAGGAAATGAGAATACTATTAGCAAGGAGGAGCATAAGTGAAAAATTTGAAAATTGATTGCCCAAGAGAAGAAACCAAAATACTACGTAGTTCCATCCACACCTATAAGGATTATATGAAAGCAACACTCCCAACAATTAGCAAACAAAACTAGTTTACGAGAATCCACTCTTTCAAACTTTGTAAATACTTGTGAACCATTCCTAAAGAAGAATTCCACATATTTTAAACCATGGTTAAAAAAAACTTGTAACCCCTTCCTAAAGAAGTATTTCACAAAATATAAACCAATATTACATGAAATTTAATTTTTATTAAGTTCAATGTGCATGACAATTAACTTCAATTCACAACATACAGAAACTCTAGGTGAAAGAAGATGATCCAATCTTTATATATTCCTTAAAGTTGACTAGACCACACAAAAATTAAGGTTATCCCAATTTAACTTATGGATATTAAAGAATATGCCAAATAATATATTCAGCCAATTAAGCTAAGAAGATGAAGCTACAATAAAACCTGCCAACAGCACGATCTAGATTGGAAAATCAATGAGAATTAAACAGTACATATATAATTCAAAACAAGAGAATAAAAGAAGACTTGTATCAGCCAAAAACTAAACTCCCGAAAAAAAGGAAAGCAGGAATGCATTTAACACACTCATTTATACAGAGACCATACATTTAACTTCAAAGCAAAAGACCAAATTTTGTCAATAAATTTGCAAAATACGTGAGATATAAGGTGGATGACCTGCTTTAATCACAAAGGGTAAAGAATAAGCAACATGATATGAGAAGAGAGCTAGAACATAATCATCAGGAATCTTTACAGAGTTATATGTTGGCAAGTTTGAAGACAAGGAAAAGCAGTATACAGTATACTAATTAAGAAAAAAAATTGGAGCAAAGGTCACCAATTAAACTTTGTGAGACCTGGCAATTGTAAGGTGACAAATTGCAAGATAAATGTAAAGGGAAGAGAAGAGGAGTCAGACAGCAATAGCTACAAAGTGTTGGTAACTTCAGATTAGACGACATGGAAAAATAAATAAATAATAACTTGCTTGCTTCCCTAAAGGCCAAATATTTAAACCAAACTACACAGCCAAAAGTGCAATAATACATCATCAATCACAAAAATCAGCATGAAAACACATAATAAATTTTTTTAAAAAAAAATGTATGAAGAGGTAATTCAGCAATGAAACTAGTGAGGACATAGTGACAAAATAATTGGACTCCCTACTAAATTTATTTATTTTTCAAAATCTCAAAGAAGAGTTGTATACAATTCAATATCGATATCTCTCAAAGAAGAGTTGTATACAATTCAATATCGATATCTTTGGCGAATAGTTTCCATGAAAATGATAATAAGCAGAAAAGGCAGATGTGAACATAAAGCAAATATCTCCCTGCGTTTTTTAATAGTTATCTGACTTAATAAATTAATGCATTTAGCAATATCAGAAAGACATGTTATACAAATCAACACTGTTATCTTTGGCAAACAATTTCTATGAAGATGATAACAAGCAGAAAAGACAGATCTGAACATGAAGCAAAAGTCTCACTTTGATATAAACTATTTTATCATTTCATTGGAATTATAACTTCCCAAGCATTGTACCTTCCTATAGGTATTTAATTTCCCATATGCAACCAAACAAAGTCTTACTATTGATGTATTATAGTTCAAAATTGTACTAGAGCAACGTGTTCGGCCAGAGTGGAACAACAAATAAAAATTAGAGAAAGTAGAACATAGAGTATAATGACATAAAAGCGACTCAAGGGTACTAAATTAACACTACGTGAACTCACAATCCTTAAATCTATTCTACACAACATCATGCATAGTTCAATCTGTTTTCTATGCCAGCACCAACTCCAACATTTTCAGCAAGAGCACATAAATTCCCATTCACAAGTTTCGATTATGGAATGAAAGAACAGGGTAACAATTCAACAAGGGGTGATTATATTTTATTTTATTTTTAATTGGTTCCACACTTCCACTCCAAGGGAAAAAAAATATATATAATAAAAACTAACTACATCAACTAATTCAGTAGGGAAGAAAAAATGAAGAGGGCATACATTAAATCCGTACTAAAGAATAGGCCTTTGAAATGAACAATACCAATGAATTCAATAAAACTAGCAGGTACATACCTCATCTTTATCAAACAAGTGATATTCATCGGTATGCAACGGATGTTGTGATAGGTCACTTCGATCATCTTCAAGGCCCCCCAACTCAACCTCCTCGGCAACATTTTGACCAAAGAACTCATATTGAGAAGCATCAAAACGTGAAATATCTGCAGCGTCAAATAAAATTATTAGCTATCAACAAAAAACAGTGACCCAAATCACCTTATTGCTAGCGTACAGTGACTAATAAATCAGTTTTAAACTTTTCAAATAGATTTCCTCACATCAATTCCACTTAGAAAGAAGGAGTTTTCACTACCTGTGATAGTAGAATTGAAGTACTATCAAATGAATTCATTTCATTAACAGATATAACTCTCTAACAAATCATTGAATGAATTGATATACTTGTCATTTTTGCACAGTCAGAATACTAAGAAATGGGCATTAGATTAACCGTTATCTTAACAATATCTGGCTGACAAGGCCAGAAAGTGAAATCCAACAAAGCCTCCATAGGGGTTTTATGGATGCCAAGAAAATCTCACCTTCTATAGAATAAGATCCAGAACCTGTACCCCCAATAGCTCCTGGATTTCGGGTATCACTCACTGCCTGTTGAGACAAGAATTAACAATGTTACAAGCCAGAAAAAAGAATAGTAAGTATTCGATATGGTCACTACAGCATGTGTGGATTAACTAGCCACAAGCCCACAAACAAAAAGACACAGTAACTGTTTACAACGTTGGTATACAAAATAATGAACTGCAAGAATATGATGCATAATGCACACAAAAACCTATAGCAAATAAAGATTTGAGCACTACTTAAGCAATCACTTACCTAATGAGTGATGATATGGGAGGTAGGCAATTGTCTTATGTAATGAAGAGGTGAACAAATTATGGAAAGTGGGTCCTATTAGAGGTGTCAATTCGGATAACCGGATGGAGTTTGGATCGGGTCTATTCGGGTCGGGTCTGTTCGGGTCGGATATGTTCGGATCAAAAGTATCCTTTTAACTCGGATCGGGTCAAATTCGGGTCGGGTCAAATTCGGGTCATGGTCTATCGAGTCCAGGTCGGATACGGGTCGGGTCAACTTTAGATCGATTCACTTTCGGTTCGGATATATTTGGATCGGGTTTAAAACGGGTTTAGCCGGGTAACTTCGGGTCGGATGAATTTGGGTCGGGTTGAATTTGGGTCGGGTTGATTTCGATTCGGATGATTTCGGTTCGGTCAAGTTCGATTTGGTCAATTTCGGTTCAATTCCTTTTTGTGTTTGGCTGGATTTTGGTCGAGTTGACCAAATTCATATCCAAATAAGGTTATTTTTAAACTAGAGATATTGTTTAGTTTTTACCTTATTATTGAGTCAATACGATTATTAATTACGAAGCACGAAATTTTAGTTTTTTCATTTGATCAAGTTATGTGTAATTTTTATCTTTGAGGAAAATTGAGATTGAATAATTATCGATGACTTATCATACCTATATAAGTGAGAAGTGAGACCGAGCTAGTGATATATTGACGAATAATAGTTACATATGGTGATATATACAAAAAAGTATGTCATTTTTTTTTAGGTTATTACAAGTTTACAACTCTTCATCAATTGTACAATCATATGAGGCTATGAATTCTGTACTATTAGTTTAGTTTATTACTGATTCAATTTTTTAAAGATATTTGTTAGAGTTGTTAGAATTACTTTATTACTAATTAATTATGATCGGGTTAAATTCGGATCGGGTAAAAATCAAATCGAGTTAAAATCGAATCGGGTTAATATCAGTTCGGGTCAAAACAGATCGGATTAGGTCGGTTATTTTTCGGGTCAATTTCGGATCGGGTTGAGCTCGGGTCGGGTCAAATCGGTTCGGTTTGAGTTCAGGTCGGGTCAAATCGGATTCGGGTTGAGTTCAGGTCGGATCAAATCGGTGCCGGGTTAAGTTTAGATCGGGTCAAGTTCGGATTCGGGTTGAGTTCAGTTCGGTTACAGATCGGGTTTGAGTCTTGAATTTCTCGGGTCAAATCGGATCGGTTACAGTTCGAAACGGATAATATTTTTCGGGTCGGTTCGGTTTTGACACCTCTAGGTCCTATGGAGGGTTTCAAGCGTTCTATCAAGGATACTTGGGTGGTCAAGTCTTAGGTTCACCATTTTAAGACTCAAATAACTTCCATTTTGTTGCTAAAAATCAATTCCTTAGACTGCAGGGGAGTGTTCAGTAAGTTAAAATGTCAAATCATTTTGGAGATTAAGAGCAATTTTGAAGTAGGAACATCAATGATCAATCGACATGCAGCAGCAGCAAGAGCAGTAGTTGACTATTGACTACTAGGGAATTGCTCTTAAGGAGGAGCAGAAGCATGCATGAGTGAACAAACCATGCAACAGTGCAAGCTGTAAGGGTCCTAAACTCCACCTCTGTCAACGACAGGTTGTAAGAATTAACTTGACCCCTTTTTAATGATGACTAGGATCCTGTAGGGTTTCATGATTTAGTCCCCTAAGGAGCATCCGTAAGAAAATAGTTTTGCCTATCATTTTGATTAAAATGAAAATAACATAATATGTTCCATGATTCCATCTTCTCGTGCATCATTGTGAAAATACCAATGTATGTAGTACTACTGTTTCTAAATTTAGTTTGAAGAACTTACATGGTATTTTAAACACCTTGTGGCAGAGGAAGTCTGATATAATTTGGATTATGAATCTAGATTTTTATATAGCAGCCATAAATTTCAAAAACTAAGAAAAAAGTACTTTTTAATAATTCAAGAATAAACTGGAAATTTAAAACTCACTACAACACAAATTTTAAATTAGGATTTTTTTTTTTTTTTTTTTGTGTGTGTGTATGTGTATCTAAAGTTTGGGTAAATTTTTTAATTCATTCTTTATATCAATGATTTTAGTTCCTAACCAAAAATAATCTTTCAGTTTTTCCACATTAATATACATAGACAATATGCATGAAAACATGTGGATACAGTTGAATTGAAGAACACTTAGCTAAGGACATTTTATACATCAAAATGCCACAAAAGTCTACAACCAAATTACGAGAAATGCCAGGCTTCTTCTCACATGGCAAAGTCGTAAATAAATACATTTTTTCACTATTCATCGTCAAAACTGCTACTTAAGCCCTAAAACCGCTATTTCAAGAAGAGGTTTTGCTTGTAATTTTAAAATTTTAAACTCTCAAGAAACAAAATTTGTTTCTCATTTTGAGAAACTGGCTGCTACGTTGCACAGGGACGCCATTTGGCTAGTGTCACTCGTCCTCGAGACGTTACGAGGACGGATACGCCTCAGAGACGTCTTCGGACGCGTCGCCTTTTCGGGGACGTGTTGACTTTTTGGGGACGTTTCTGGGGCACGCGTGAGGTTCAACGCCGTCCCCAAGGGCAATGTTGGGCATTTGAAATGTTAATAACATAAAATAAAATAAAATAAAAAATACAGGTATAATCGACCCTTTTCCCCAATTCACACTTCCAAAATCAGAAGTTAGGGTTCCCAATTTTCACTCTCTCTCGGCGGCTCACTCTCTCTCCCCGGCAAGGCTAACAGCGGCGGCGGTGGAGAGGCTAACGGCTCACCTTCTGTTTCTCACTCTCTTTTGTTTCTCTTTGAGGCAAGTTCTAGCTTTTGGTTTTTTTTTTTTGGGGGGGGTTGAAGGGAAGGTAAATACTTTTGATTTATTTGTGACAATTTTTAACTTTTTTTTTTTTTTTGTTGCACTGTCGGTGACTAGTGAGTATGATGAGTGAAGGATCTAATCCTAATGCTAGTGGTAGTGGGTCAATATCTAATTCTTCCTCAACGACTCATACTAATGTTCTTCCTTTGTGGAAATATGTTACTAAATTGGATAAAAAGGGTACAGTAGGAGGGAATTGGAATTTTCGGTGCAATTTTTGTGGTGAATGTAGGAATGGATTTTATTCTAGAGTAAGGTCTCATTTATTTGGTAATGGAATTTCTATTTGTAAGAAAGTGACCTAACAAGATAAACTTCAAATGACTAGAGAAGAAGAAGAGTATGAAAAAAGGAAGAGAGAGTCAGGACCTAAAGAAGTTCCTTTGCCATCTCGATCTCAATCTTATCAAGGAGATTCCTCTAAGAAAAGGAGAGCTGATGTGAACTCCAATCCCATTTTGAAAGCGTATGACATTTCTTCTAGGGAGAAACTAGAGGAAGAGATTGCAAGAATGTTTTATACTGGTGGTTTGCCATTTAATCTTGCTAGATATCCACATTATTTTAGATCTTATAGTATGGCTGCTAATATGAATTTACCGTGTTACACTAAATTGCGTACCACCTTGATTGTCAAAGAGAAAGCCAATTGTGAGAGGTTGTTACAACCAATTCAAGCAACCTGGAAAGATGAAGGGGTTACAATTGTGAGTGACGGTTGGAGTGATCCAACTAGAAAACCTCTAATTAACTTCATGGCATCTTCTGGAAAGGGTCCTGTGTTCCTTAAAACTGTTCACTGTTTTGGACAAATAAAGGATAAGTTCTTCATTTCTGAGTTGATGAAGGAAGTAATTGAGAGTGTGGGTTCTCAAAATGTAGTACAAGTAATAACAATGCAGCTAATTATAAGGAAGCTAATAGTAAGGGAGCAGGAGAATTAATTGAGAGCATGTACCCTCACATTTATTGGACCCCATGTGTGCACACCCTTAATCTTGCTTTAAAGAATATGTGTGCGGCAAAGAATACTGAGTCTAATGTGGAAACATATGATTTGTGTAATTGGATCACAGAAGTTCATGGACATGCCACACTAGTAAAGAATTTCATCATGAACCATAACATGGGATTGGATGTTCAATCGATTTACTCCTCTTAAATTGCTTTCGGTTGCGGATACTCGTTTTGCCTCTATTATTGTTATGTTAAAGAGGTTTAAGTTACTCAAAAGAGCTCTTCAAACTATGGTGATTAGTGAAGAATGGAGTTCTGATAGGGAAGATGACCCGGGGAAGGCAAGCTTTGCAAAGGAAAAGATTTTGAATGATGACCGGTGGGATCAATTAGAATACATCCTTGACTTCACAAGACCTATATATGACATGATTCGTGCTTGTGACACTGATAAGTCGACCCTTCACTTGGTGTACGAGATTTGGGATTCTATGATAGAGAAAGTGAAAACTGAGATTTACAAGAAAGAATAGCTTGGTGAAAATGAGAGTTGCCCTTTTTGGGATGTGGTGTATGACATCTTAATAACTCGTTGGACAAAGAGCTACACTCCTCTTCATTGTCTTGCCCACTCATTGAATACAAGGTATTATTTTTTTAGCTTACTTTTTTTCTAAGAATAAATTATTGTTTTCGTGTAATTGTAAATTTGTAATGTTGCCTTATGTTTAACTCTTACAAAAGTTACTATAGTAATGATTGGCTTCTTGAGGATCCTTCTAGAGTTGCTCCTCATAGAGATGCCGAGATTTCTCGTGAAAGAATGAAGTGTTTTCGGAGAATATTTCCTAATGAGGATAACCAAGATAAAATCTATGATGAGTATGCAAAGTTCTTACTCATGATGGGTTCATTTGAATACCCAATTTCTCTTTCAAAGCGAAGCACCGGAGATCCTTTGATTTGGTGGGCTAACTTTGGTGCTGAAACTCCTCTTCTTCAATCTTTAGCTTTCAAGTTACTTGGACAACCATCTTCTTCCTTTTGTTGTGAACAAAATTGGAGCACTTACTCATTCATTCACTTACTTAGGAGGAATAGGTTGAATCACCGGAGATCCTTTGACTTGGTGGGCTAACTTTGGTGCTGATGCTCCTCTTCTTCAACCTTTGGCTTTCAAGTTACTTGGACAACCATCTTCTTCATCTTGTTGTGAACGAAATTAGAGCACTTACTCATTCATTCAATCACTTAGGAAGAATAGGTTGAATCCAAGTCGTGTTGAAGATTTGGTTTATATCCACAACAACCTTCGCCTTATACCTAAAAATTCCGATCAATATCAAGATAAGAAGACCAAAATGTGGGATGTTGGTGGTGATGCTTTTGATTCAATGGATGATGTAGGATTCTTAGAGTTTGCTGACCTTTCCCTTGATGAGCCGGAACTGGAGAACGTGTTGATTGACGACAATGCTTGATTTTCTTAATTTAAATGTTATGTTAAACATTGGACTAAATTGTTAGTATTATCATTTTTTTTTGTTGCATTAAAATTTTTACAATGCTCCTTTTTTTTAATATTTAAATTTACATTTTAAAAAATCGCCGTCCCCAAAGCAGTCCCCGTACCCTGGAAATTTTAGATTTGCGGTTTTCCATCCCCGTCCCCGTATATGCCCCCGTAACCGTATCGGTGCAACCTAGCTGGGCAGCCTCCCAAATTACAAGTAACAACAATAAAGCAAGTAACAACAATAAAGCAAGTAACACTATGTGACACAATACTGAGATGCCAATTCAAACAATTCACCAGATAACAAAAGGCAATTGCACATTGATACTAAGCGTAATGGCATATTTGGGTATAAGAATAAGTGCAATCTCTATTTTACTAGTGTAACTATCAAGCACACAAATTCCCAGCATGTAGGGTTTCGCCCTACCAAATACCCTAGTAAAAACGTATACTAACTGTTTCATCAAGTTGAAACGCCAAACACCGCAGATAATTGAAAAGTTTCAAAAACCCAAGGAAAAAAAAAAGCATAAAAAGCAAACCAGATGCTCCCAAGAACACCCAACAGCTACTAATCCCAACTCACGCTCCCTCTCTCTATCTCTCACTCCCCGCCATTCAATACAGCTCATGATATCTAGGGTTTTGTCCATTAAGCCCTAGATCTGTAAATTCACAGCAGCAATTGAAAAGAAAGGGAAATTGGGGGAAAAGGAAACTAAATTAGGGTTTAATTGGAATTCGAGAGGCCCGAGCTTCATCGAGTAGCCGGCAATGGCGAAAGGGGAGACCAAAACACACAATAGCATGAAAAGATCACAAGCCCCCAAATTGTAATTACTCCACAAATGAAACTACAATCAGTAAAGATCCCACAATAGTGATGAAATTTATTGACTAAAATCATCAAATCTTATTCACCATATACATAAAAGCAACACGAAAACTGAAAAAAAAAAAAAAAAAAAAAAAAAAAAAAAAAAAAAAAAACAGAATCCGACAATTGAAAAAACCCTAAATTGATTGAAAAACACGAAAACCCATAAACATAGTGAAGAAACAAAGAATCAAAATCGAAAAATTAATCGAGTAAAAACCTGAGAAGCTGCAAGAAGAGTAGGATGGAAAAGAGACTGTTGTTGCATCAAAGCTTGCTGCTGCGGCTTCATCATCTAGTTGTGCATTCCTCAATAAAAAAATTGGAGGAAATTTTGATTGATATTCAAGTTAGAAAGAGTTTCGACTTAGATGAAGACCTCTGAAGAAATTGGGAAGAAAGAGAAAGAGAGAGATACGAAAGAAAATGGGGCTTCAAAGAGAAGGAATTAAAGTGGGTCTAAATTGCTGGCAAGTGGGGTGGGACTGTTAGAGAAAGAAAATGCGGTATAAAGTAATCTGTTCACTTTTCTACGTTTGCCTTAACATATACAGAGTATCACTCTCTACATTGTAACCCTAATATATTTTTCGTTTCCATACGGTAATCTTGTTGTTATCCTGCCGTTAAAAAGTTTTGTTAGTGGGGGTTCACTCTCCATTATTAGTATTTTTATCGATTTTCGCGATGAAAAATATTCCGTCTAAGGTTTCGGGGCTATTTTGGCATTTAGGGGTCCAAATTGAGCTCAAATTTGACAAAAAAAATAACGTAAATGTCTCGTTTTTCTTATTAAGAAATGTCTCGATTTACCTGTTCACATTTTAACACACAAAACGAGGCATTTACGTTATTTTTTTGCCAAATCTGAGCTCAATTTAATCCCCTAAGAACCAAAATAGCCCTCGAAACCTTTACGGAATATTTTTCAACGCGCAAATCGATAAAAAATATTAATAATGGAGAGTGGGCCCCACTAACGGAATTTTTTAACGGCAAGGTTACCGTATGGAAACAAAAAAATATATTGGGGTTACAGTGTAGAAAGTGATATATGTTTGGGCACAACGTAGAAAAGTGAAAAGAAAAAAAAAAAAAAAAAAAAAAAAAAAAAAAAAAAAAAAAAACAGGGTTACTATATAGAAAAACCCTATTATTTTTATTTTTTGACTAGTTTTGTGCCCTGTGTAACGGCCGAGTTGTTTATTGAATTTAACATAAATTTATAATCTATATGTTAAAATTTTAAATATCTCATTGATATAAAATTAATTAGGAATTGATGTATTTTTTGACGATTTTTTTATCTAATAGGCATGTAATGACTAATAATAATTTTGGTGAAAATGTTTGCTTTCATACATTAAAAAAAAATTTAAAAAAATTAGCAAAAAATAAACTAAATAAAATAAATGTTTAAAGCACGTTGTATTGACCCGAACCCAAAACTATGGGCAAGGGTTGAATATTTCTTGACTCGTAACCTGAAGTGACCCAATCTAAGATGCTTCATGACCCAATCCAAGATGCTTCATGACCCAACCCTAATTGACAGGTATCCATTCTATTGGATTGTGAAGTATATAATTTTAACCGATTAGTATATATTATAAATGAATGTTTTACGCTTTGAACTATTTCCTTCGCTCCAAAATGTATTATGATATAAAAAAAATAAATTTATATGATAGGTTTTTAGAATTATAATCTAATAATTTTTTTGAATAAAATTATAATTCAAGTTGTACATCTGAAATATTAGTATATTTGATCGATAATAAAACTCTAAACTAACAACTTTATCCTAAAATTATATCCAAATAGAATTCTAAACTAACTTTTTTATCTTATAAAGTCTATTTAAATCTATCCAATGTTGCACGACACTTGGCGAGAAGTTAAAATGCTAAGTGTCGCAATGTCGTGACCTGGCTAAAAGTTTAGCTTTATATATTAGTTATATGATTTTTTATCATATACTCTCACAACATACCAAAGAAATTTTTGAAATCTAATACTACCTCGTTTTATAAAATCAACAACAAACTTGGTTGCACATTTCCCAACATAATTTTTTTAAGCAAAAATTAGTAAAAAAAAAAAAGGTATGTGATTAATTGGATAAAAGAGAAAGTAAACACCCCCACCCACCTTGTAACCCTAACGAGGAGAAAATTAGGTCGTTGACTAATCCTCCCTAAGCCAAACAAAATTTATATCACTTAACAAACCTAAATACAAGTATAGATGTAAGTCAAGGGTCGAACTCAAAGGAACGGGTATGTCCAAGTATTTCTAATCAATGCCTAATCTAGGTCAAAGTCAAAGGTAAAGAGGCAACACTAAACAACTACTAAAAAAAGAATCAAAAAAATGAAACACTAGGGAATTGAGATCAACAAGTAATCATGACAATTGCAACAACTTGGGAAGAACATGTCAATCAATGGTTGTGAAAACTAATAATAAGAGTTATCAATTTGAATCAAAGAACTATCTCCTAATCGTTAAGCTAGTGGTCTCTACGAATAACAAACTAAGAGAATCACAATCCAAACCAATCGACAATTGCAGTTCCTAAATCAATGGGCCGTGTCATTAGAAATCACAATATAATCTATCATAATTCTCAAGGCCTAATCAAATTACACACATGCAAATTTACATTAATCACTTTAATCTCAACAATCAATCAACATAATTCCCGAATAATCATAATTAACCAATCATACAAGTTTCACCCAATCCCTAGCAAAACAGCTACTCAAGAATCATTATCAAATCAACAAGCAACTACAGAAACAAGAATCAACAAAATATGAAGAACCATTACACTAATCAAGAACCAAACATTAAAAAAAAATCAAACAAACAAGAAATTAAACAAAGCAATAAAATGAGATAGAGTTAGAAATCCTCATTGATTGATTATGGAGATCTTCAATACAAATGTCACCTTAAATCTTCAATCTCTCAAATCCCCAATGAAATCTCGTACTTTCTCTCTCTAATCTACTACCCTAAAACTAGAGAGAAAAACTCTCAACTAAGCTAAAATTATTATCAAAATTATGTCTAAAACATGTTCCAAAAAACGGGTTAAAAATAGGTATTTATAAGAGGCGCGGAAACGAAATCAAGCTAAGTGAAATAAAAAACGGGGAGGAGCGATCGCGCGGGTAGGGGTGCGCACCCACGCAACTGGGAAGTGTGCCTACGCTCGTGGGTTGCGCGCCCACGCTCTTCTGGGTTTCTTTAAGGCTTCGTGCGTTTGCTAATTAGACTTCATGTGCGCTCACAAGGTCTTCAAGATAGTCACTAAACATGGAAGATTCAAATGGACTTGACGGTGAGTTCAACACCGAGATTTCATGAGAGCGTGGCTTGAGAGCTCAAGAGCTAGAACTTGGAGCATCCACTTTCCTGCATCTTGAGCTTTCCCAATGTTATAAGCTTGCTCTAAATGCACTTCAAACTTAGAAAGCCGCCAATATCAAGACCTGAACCTTGTATAATACCTACAACCACAAAATAGAGGAGAAATAAAGGAGAAAACACTAGAAAAACCATGAAAAGACAAAATAAGAGAGAAAAGGGAAACTGAGGAGAAAATGCATTAAACTAAGCATTTATTAAGAAATAAAGCTATGAAAAGAATATAAAAATAACCTAAATACTCATCAAATGAGTGCCATAAATGTCACTCGTCAAATACTTCCGAACTTAACTTTTGCTCGTCCTCGAGCAAAACAAAAACAAGTGAGGGAAAATTGATGACCTTATTCAAACAAACAAAAGAAGAAGAGAAGAGACAAGATTAAACACTAACTCACTTTCGTAGGAATCACGGTTGTTTTTAGCTACAATAAACCCTTAGAACCCCAAAGTTGCCAATGAGGACGAGTGAGGTCTCGTAAGGGTTTCCTAAAAGGTTAACCCACAACTCTCTCAAACCAAACAAACAAGGCAAAGCATGAAAAAGAAATTAAAAGAAAATAAAACAAATGTTCATGAATGAACTTTTGCAAATGAACAAGCACAAATGAATGCCATTCTTTCTTAAAAAATAAGGGAGTGCACGTTTCAAGATATCCAAGGTTGATTGAAGCATAAAATATGCTAAGCGTAGAGAGCTAATAAGACACAATTCACCTTCAACCCAAACGATCTTACCGCTATCTCCCTACTAGTTTTAAATCCACCTCTAGTGAGCACTTCAATGATTCCTCGAAGGAACTGGAAAAGAAGACATTTTAGGGCTACTTGACATCTTGACTATGCAAATCACTCCATAGGCTTGACTCACATCTCCCTCCACCGACTTGTGACTCAACCAAAAATGTCAAAAGGTTTTGAAAAGGGTTATAATGTAAGGGCAAAAAGGGTGAAGGTAGGCTAGAATTTGAAATTTGGTGGTATACCTAAATTGTGAAGCAAAGGGTGGTCAATCCTCAACACCATAATCTAGCATTCACCAAAAAAAAAAACACCAACACCCCCAAGCTTATTTAAAGCCAAAAATCACAAACATATATACAAAAAGCGTAAGAATGCTTCCCCTCAAGCTTAAATGGAGCATTGTCCTCAATGCGCAAAATAGGGAGAAAGAAACTTACATCAAAATATTTTTGAGCTTTTCATTTTTCTCATTTTTTATCACTTTTGCCAAAGCATTTATTTGTGCTTCTCTCTTTCTCATTTTTTCATTTTTCTATTTTTCATATTATGCCATTGTACTCGCCTCTTTTAACTATGGATGGATTTTTCAACTTGGCATTTGCCTTTATCCACAAAATTTTCACAATAGAAACTTTCTTTCAACATGAGAATTAAGTAACCAAACTCTCACACAATAATCTCCAACGATAATGATCAATTGCTTCACAAAAACCAAGAATGAAACAAAAGGCTCAAAAGCTAAAGATATGGCTTGAAAAGAAGGTTAATGACTCAAATGAAAAGCAAGTAGGCAAATGTAAACCCAAATCAAAGACATAAAATCTATCTTAGAAAAAGAAAAATTATCACCCCAAAAAGATGCCTTTGTCCTTCCTAAATGGTCCGGCCACGATCTCGGGAGAAAAGAGTCAAGTCTAGATAAAGTAAGCAATAGTAAAGGATCCATGTGCCGCTCATGCAAAATATGTAGAAGGCTAGAAAAATGAAACCTCACATGGTTGTAGCAATAACTCACTATTAGTTTCAAATTTACTATAAGAAGCAACACCTTCTTACCACAAACAAAAAGATTCCGGTTTCAAGGTCCCAAAAGTTCTAAACACACTACCTTAGCATACTCTATCCTAGAATCAACCAAACATACTCTCAAACCGTGCACTTCGTTACCATTTAAGAAAAAAATCATTCAACTATACAAGTCCAAAAGTATTATGTCCAAAGCATGAAAAAAACAAAAGACATTGCAAATTTGCCTTGATAAAAACAAAAATCTTTTTGGAGTTTTTCAAAATAAAGAACATGGAAATGCATATTCAATTGAGCATGGCATATATGAATTGACATCCCACCAAACATGATAGAATACCCTCCCCCAAGCTTGAATGAGACAATACACTTAAATCATAAATCATATAATCCATTGGGGGGAAAACAAAAAGATCAAACCAACACATGTCCAACAAGTCACCAACCATTAGAGGAAGAGCAAGGAAATTTTTTACCGGATTTAGGTGGGTGTAACTACCCGCAAATGACCCTATTAAACCTTACAAAACCACTTTCCTCTAGAATTAAAACTTGCTTTCCATATGCTAGCAAATGTGGAGTCATACTTCCTTGAATTTTGATTAAAACCAATGCACCAAAATATATCAAGTTATGTACCTAGCAAAAGGCACACAAACATTTTCGTCGGAAATAATCTATTGTAAAAAGAAAAGAAAAGAAAATGAAAGCAATAAAACATGGATTACTTCCCCCGAAAGGCTTGTTTTAAGGTCCAAGATTGACCCTTCTAGTAAATAATATTGCAACGAACGCAACATCTCATAAGATAACAAGTTGGCAATTTAGGGGAAGAGGACGTGCAACAAGGATAGTGCACGTAAGTGAGGAGAGAGATTCCAAGAAAAGGAAAAAGAATTAGAAGCAAATTCAACAAAATAAGAAGAAGAAGAAGAAGACAAACTCTCCTCAAAATGTTTTTGGGTGGCAAAATCACCCTTTTCCTCAATAGAGGGTGAATGGGGGACATGAAAATCATCATAGAAGAGGGGGTCCCCAATAGGCTCATTAACAAAGGAAAGGAGGGATATAGGAGTGTAGGGAATATGATTAAATTTCTTTGAAAAGGGGACATGAGAAGAGGGAATAGGGGCTATGGTCTCACAAATGAACTCTTCCTCACCACCATGCCTCACATCACCAATAAGAGCATGAAATCAATCATAGAATCCTCAAAAGAAGAACACTCATGATCTCCTTCTCCCTCAAACATCCAACTTCCAAGAGAGACTACATAATCCTCTCCATTACAACTATGAACAACAACTTCCTTAACATCATTAAAGCCCAAAGTCTCAAAGTTATGCATGAATGGATGTAAATTCATTTCAAACTCATCTCTCTCCCATGAAGCATCCTCAATGAACTTATTCAAAAGGCTATGGGTTTTCATTTGACTCTCAATGAACACATTAGACATAACCTCAAACGAGTCCAAATACTCATGGATAGAAGAATCACAATCATGCACAAGAAACTCATCAAGATGGGAAAGAAGGGTTGGGGTTTTTGAAATCAACACTCTTTTCATTCTCAACTTCTTCACCATCACTCAAATGCTCACAAATAGGATCCTCACACTCTTTTGGTTGCTCAAAATTATCATCATCATCCTCAACACACACATTGGATTGGGATTTTTCAGAAACAAGCATCAAAGATGACAATTGATTTTCCAACTCTTCTTTTCTTTTCAATTCTTCATCAAAAAGATCCTCACGCTCTCTAAGCATCTCCAACTGGCTCCTTAAAATTTCTATCATTTGTCTATCCAAGGGCCTAAGATTAGGATTCATCTCCAACTCCCTCAAAGATTCATCAATTTGGCTATATGGAATTAGAGACTCATCATAAGAGTTTGGAGGATTAAAAGGTGAAGAGGTTTGAGGATCAAGTGTAAAAGAAGAGTCACAACCATGGGTAGGATCAGCAACATTATAAACATGAGCATTTACATCACATTAGGGAGTGAGGGGCTGTAGACACCCAATTCGTCTCCCCAAAACCAAACCCAGTGATGAATACCTTTCACGTCATTTGATTATCGAACGAAGTGAAAGTGTGAAAAGTCTAGTGATGAGGATGTTTTTTTTATTAAAATATCTCTTCTTTCTATTTTTGAAAATATTTTTTTCTTACCCTATTTATGAAAAACATGCAATCCAGTTTAGTTTTGTCCATGATATGGATCCAATAATAGTGTAGGTGTATGGGGCTTGAAAATATTTTTCCAACGATATATTATAAGCCCAGTTCCGATGAATAATGAGGAAGTTATGGCCAAAATACTAAACTGGGCTCAAACCAGATTTTTCCTACGGCCCATTGATCATGTGGAGGGTCCAAAGGTTTAATCCTATTCCTAAAATAATTAGGATTTATTAGAAGATTCTATGAGTTTCTAAAATATCTTCATTATCCTTTTTGAAAAGATATAATCAAAGAATTTGAAATTGAATAAAACTTTCCTTATTTAAGTCCTAATTCTATTCGAATTTAAAGATGTTCAAAGACAGTCAGATATTATTTTTGTACCTCATTATCTTTATCCAAATCTTATATGGTTGGATAGATCTTGAAATTATCTTTCTAATGATATATTATAATATTAATTCCAAGCTATAACAAAAAAGATATGAAAGAAATACAAAACCCTATCCAAAATTGACACCCCTCAACTATTTCGGCCATATATTTTTATCTATAAAAGATTTTAATCTGATTCTAATTTGGTTTTAAATTATACTTAAAGATATTTCCAATGACATATTATATGACTTATTTGGACTTCTAGATCAAAAGATATGATAAAAACAAAATCCGCAAAAAAAAAACTGTCCCAGCGCCAAACGACAAGTCTGTCGCCTGGCGCTAATACCTGTCGCCTGACGCTGCTCCTGTCGTCTGACGCTAACTCCTGTCGTTGGCGACATGAGGTCTTTTATTCTGAATGGGACTCGAACTCATTTCTTTCGATTTCCGGACTATTTTCTGAGGTAAAAGGTTGATAATTTCTGAGGGTTTGGTCCCAAACCTTATTACAATTCTTTGATTAGATTTACTGTTTTAATATTTTTCCTTGAAATTACTAACGTGTGTATTTTGTTATTAGAAAGAGGTACGGGGCATCGAAGTAAGTACTTTAATTATTTTATTGATCTTCTGATATAGAAATCATGCTTAGATTATTTTGTTGATTTCTAATATCTTGTTAGGATGTTTTGATCTTCCTAGTATCATGTGTTTAGGGTAATAACTAAAATTTCTAATATCATGTATTTTTATTATGATGTTTCATATTTCTTTCCTAATATCATGTTAGTGTCATGTTAGGGCTGATTGATCTTTAATGTTTAGTGACATGCTAGGGTTTGTTATTAATATTGTTAGTATCATGCCTAGGATCTTGCTAATATTATTATGCTTTGAGATTGAGAATATTATTATTATGATGATGATTGTTATTATGTTACTTGATTTTTATTATTGTTATTGCATGATCACGCCTTTTATGCATGTTTAAAGGGAATCTGTACTTGTATCACGCTTAATAAGATAATTAATAATCTTGTTTAGGCTAATATGATTATAATTCAAGTGATAGCCAATAATAGATTTGTTTGTGCATTAATATTCAACCAACATAGATAAACAGGTTTAGGGTTGACCTATTGATTGCATGTTAGTCAGAAAGCGCACATGAATACGAGAAGAATAAAGTAGAGACCTATTTTTAGGGCAAGTTCAATCTCTTTTAGGTTGGATTTGTAACTTCATCCCCGAACTTCCAGTCATGGTTCCAGACCTATTGGAGTTAACGATCTCCTGGATCGTTAAGGGGTGTAAACTTCACCCTGTGAACGGTTTACAAGTTCCTAAAACTTGTTGGTGACTCTTTTACTCTAGCTTCCTTCCCTTTGGACGCCACCATGCTTAAGTATATGATCACAGTGGGGCTCAAGTGTGGGATGCTTGAAATATTCCCTACAGGGGCATAATAATCAAACACATGACATTCGTTATTAAGCGAACGAAGCACATCACAAGAAGGCATGGTAAATAATAGAAAATTTAAACACACCATTAGCATCAACTTGAGCATGTACCTCATCATCATGAACAAAAGGGGAAATAGAGTTGAAATAATTTGTTCTAGGTTCACTAATGGAATCATGTGTCAAATCATGGGAAGTCATGCTAACATTTGAAGAAACAACACATTGCACATCAATATTAGAATCATGATTACCCCTATTATAAACATCCCAAGCAAACCTAACATAAAAATCCTTTGCATCATCGATTGACAATGCTCTAAATTCACCATTATGCATGCATTCAAATTCATCCCTAGTTTTCTCATTCAAACCAAAATAACAAATCTCACAAGCTTCCCAAAGACTACAACAATTATAATCAATTAATCCCTCAAGTCTATTGAAATATTCACAAAAAGACTCATCGTCAAATTGAGGAAATGAGAGACATGCCCTTTTTTTTTTCAAAACAAGCAAAAATCAAATAAAAGAAAAGTATATACAAAGACCTAGACTTAAGCAATAAAAAACACTTAAACGTAGACACCGTTCCCCAACAACGAGGCCATTTTGATGAGGGGAAAACTAGGTCGTTGACTACTCCTCCCTAAGCCAAAAAAAAAATTATATCACTTAACAAACCTAAATACAAGTATAGAGGTAAATCAAGGGTCGAACCCAAAGGAACGGTTATGTTCAAGTATTTCCAATCAATGCCTAAGCTAGGTCGAAGTCAAGGGTAAAGAGGTAAAACTAAATAACTACTAAACAAAGAAGCAAACAAATGAAACACTAGGGAATGGGGATCAACAAGTGATCATGAAAATTGCAACAACTTCGGAAAAACATGGCAATCAATGGTTGTGAAGACTAATGTCAAAAGCTATCTCCTAATCGTTAAGTTAGTGGTCTCTATGAATAACAAACTAGGAGAATCACAATCCAAACCAATCGACAATTGCAATTCCTAAATCAATGGGTAGTGTAATTAGAAATCACAATGCAATCTAGCATAATTTTCAAGGCCTAATCAAATTACACACATGCAAACTTACATTAATCACTTTTATCTTAACAATCAATCAACATAATTCCCAAATAATTACAATCAGTCAATCACACAAGTTTCACCGAATCCCTAGAAAAACAACTACTCAAGAATCATTATCAAATCAACAAGCAACTAAAGAAATCAAGAATCGACAAATTATGAAGAACAATTACACTAATCAAGAATCAAACATCAAAATTAAATCAAACGAACATGAAATTAAATAAAGCAATAAAATGAGATAGAGTTAGAAATCCTCATTGATTGATTATGAAGATCTTCAATACAATTTTCACCTTGAATCTTCAATCTCTCAAATCCCCAATAAAATATCTAACCTTCTATCTCTAAATCTACTCCCAAAACTAACCCTAAAACTAGAGAGAGAAACTATGAACTAAGCTAAAATTGTGATCAAAATTGTGTCTAAAACTTCTTCCAACAATCGGGATAAAAATAGGTATTTATAAGAGGCGCGAAAACGAAATCGAGCAAAACCGGAAATAGGAAGGCGCGCATGTGCGGGCAAGGTGTGCGTCTGCGCACTTGCCATGCACGCCCTGCGCGCCCGCGCACGTGGTAAGTGCTCCTGCGCTCGTTTGGGTTTGTTTAATGCTCCGTTGCTTCCTGCGCTCGCTAATTAGACTTTGTGTGTGTGCTCGCAAGGTCTTCATGATAGTCACTAAACGTTTCAGATTCAAATGGACTTAACGGTGGGTTCAACACTGAGATTTCATGAGAGCGTGGCTTGAGAGCACAAGAGCTAGAATTTGGAGCATCCACTTTCTTGCATCTTGATCTTTCTTAATGCTATAAGCTTGCTCCAAATGCATCTCAATTATGCGCTTAAGCTAGGTCGAAGTCTAAGGATAAAAGGTAATACTAACAATTAACCAAACAAAGAACCAAACAAATAAAGGACTAGGGAATGGGTATTGTAGGCGTCGTTCGAAGTGCGCCTACGTTAAAAGCATGTGGTGAATATGCTTGGCAATCATAGGAAGTGGGAATTGACATTACGATTAGGGACAAAGCAAAGTAGGGAGCCGCCAACGAGTTTTTAAGGAACTTGTAAACCGTTCACGGATAATAAAAGGCAACCACGATAAAGGGACAACGAAAGGCAACAACGATTGACCCGTGAAGGTTACACCCCATTCATAATCCATGAGTTTACTAACTCTATATGGTTCGGAACCACGAAAGGAGGATCGGGGATGATGGTACGAAGTAAGTCATGGAGTCACATTCGCCCGTATTGGCCTCTACTCGATTCTTATAGTGAAAAGCATTCCTGCGATCTCAAAGGCATACAAACAAAGATTCAATTTGCTCCAAATTATTATTAAACTAAATTGGTTTAATATTAATGCAACACATTATTCTAAAATATTAATGATCACTTCAATTAATAACAAGATTAAAAAGGAACCTAAACCGATTGTCCAAATTATCTTATTATGCGTGATTTTCAATTACATATTCTCTTTAAACATGCAATATGGTGATCATAATAATAATAGAACAAACATTAATATTGGAAGCAATTCAACAATAATAATGTTAGTCAAATCAAATATAAAATTAAACTAATCATGATACTAGAAATATTAAAATAAAATAAGAGTAATTAAATTAATTAATTAATTACTCACATTCTGCGCGTTCCTTTAAATTGCTACATCATGAATAAACTGTTAGTAACTTGAATAAAAATATAAAGCAAATGAAAATTAAATTAAATAAATATAGATTTGATTTGGTCCAAACCCTCGGTTATTTATACCTTTCACGCCTTGGTTTAAGGACGGAACCTCGGGTTTAGTATAGACTCCTTGGAGTGCTTAAGGGAAGAATGGTGTAATTAGGAATATAGGTTTAAGGCTTAGAATATGGGAGAAAGAGAAGAGAATGATTTTTGGTGTAAAAGAGAGAAAGAGAGAAGGATTTGATGATCAAGCTTGTTGATGATTGAAAAAGGGGAGATATGATCTCTATTTATAGAGAAAAAAGAGGGGTCGAAGAATCAAGAAAAGATAAGAATTCGAATCGGATAAAACTCTTGCGATAGACAATAGTTTTTGCGTTTTTTGTTTTTATCATATCTTTTGATCCAGAAATCGGAATAAGATAAATAATATGTCGTTGGAAAGCTCTTGAAGTTTAATTTCTAAACCAATTTGAATCAGATTAAAATATTTTGTAGAATAACAGTTATGGCCGAAATTGTGAGACGGTGTCAGTTTTGGATAGAGTTTGACATTTTATTCATATCTTTTTCGTTATAGCTCGGAATTGATATTTTAATATATCATTGAAAAGATAATTTCAAGAGCTATCCAACCATCTAAAATTTGGATAAAAACTATGGGGAACGAAAATAATATCTGTCTATCTTTGAATGTCTTTCAATTCAAATAAAATTAGGACTTTTAAAAAAAAGGAGTTTTATTCAATTTCAAACTCTTTAATCTTATCTTTTCAAAAAGGATAATTAGGATCTTTTAGAAACTTATAGAAGTTTTTAATTAATCCTAATTGGTTTAGGAATTGGATTAAATCATTTGGACCCTCCACATGATCATTGGGTTGTAGATAAGGTTGGCTTAGGTTCGGTTTGGGCTCAGTTTAATATTTTGGCCATAACTTATTCGTTATAACTCGGATTTAGACTTATAATATATCGTTGGAAATCTATTTTAAAGACCCATCCAACTATTCAATCATTGGACCCAGATTATGGACCAAAATAAACTAGATTAAACGTTTTCATAAAAAGAACACGAAATGAATGATTTTAAAGGACACGAAATGAATTATTTTTGGTTTAAAGGCACGAAAAGAGGAAAATAAGTTATGGTTTGGGGAAATGGGCTAGAAGTTGGGTTGGTTTATGAAATGGAAATATGGATTTAAGCACTCCAAGATTAAATACTCAATCCGACCATTAATAGCGGTGAAATGTTGTTCATCATCGGGTTTGGTTTTGGGGAGACATTTTTAGGTGTCTACAGGTATCAACAAGTAATCATGACAATTTTAGCAACTCGGGAACAACATGAAAATCAATTGTTGCAAGACTAATGGTAAGAGCAATCAAAAGATCTTGACAATCTATTGCCTATAGGTCTAACTAGCGCCAACTATGAGTGACACTGACTAGGAACGTCACTAACCAAGCTCAATCGACAATTGTGAGCTACAAATCAATGGTCCGTATCAATGTAGACTCACAATGTAATCTAGCATAATTCTCAAGGCCTAATCGAATTACACACATGCAAAATTTCCATTAATCACTTTAATCTCAACAATTAATCAATATAATTCCTAAATTAAGCACAATCAATCAATCATACAAGTTTTACCCAATACCTAGCCAAACAACTACTCTAACATCATCATCTAATTAATTAACAACTTAGGAAATCAAGAATCAACAATATATGAAGAACAACTACACTAATCAAGCATTAAAATCAATCCAAACAAACATGAATACTAAAATAAAGCAATAAAATGAGATAGAGTTCAAAATGCTCATTGATAATAGAGAAGATCTTTAACACAATTGTCACCATTGAATCTTCAATCTCTCAATAACCATTGAAATTTCTCACTTTCTCTCTCTAAATCTACTTCTAAACAAACCCTAAAACTAGAGAGAGAAGCTCTCAACTAAGCTAAGAATATGATCCAAATTATGTCTAAATTTCTTGCAAAATCGATTAAAGAAAGGTATTTATAGAGGTGTGGAAAAGAGATCGATCGAAGCTGGAAAGCAGAGGAGGAGCGCCCGCACGGGCAGAGGCGCACGCCTGCGCTCGAGCTATGCGCGCCTACTCTGCTGGGTGGGGCGCATGCTCCTTTCTGGGTTTCTTCCATCTTCTTCGCCGCTTCGTGCGTTCGATAATAAACCCGCGAACTCCGGATGATGCATGATGGTAGGGGCAGTACGTAGCTAGGAGCTCTTTTGGTGGGTTCAACACCACTTCTTCATGGGAGCACGACTCGAGAGCGCAAGAACTAGAACTTGAAGCATCCATTTCCTTGCATCTTGAGCTTTTTCAATGCTATAAGCCTACTCCACAAGCTTCTTCCAACTTAGAAAATCATCAATACCGAGACTTAAACCTCGTACAATACCTACAACCACAAAAAGAAGAGACATAAAGGAGAAAACCCAAGAAAAACCATAGAAATGCATAAAACCACAAAATAAGAGAGAAAAGGTAAAACAAAGAGCAAATGCATAAAACTAAGCATTTATTAAGAAGGAAAGCTATGAAAAGATGGTAAAAACAACCTAAATACTCATCAAATGAGTGCCATTTACGACACCCATCAAATACCCCCAAGCTTATCTTTTGCTCGTCCTCGAGCAAAACCAAAACAAGGGAAAAATAATGACTAGCTTATTCAAACAAACAAAAGAAGAAGAGAAGAGACAAGAAGATGCAGTAACTCACTTTCGTAGGAATCACGGTCAATTTTAGCAACTAAAGACAAGCCATTTAAACCCCTAGATCACCCTAGAGGACGAGTAATGCTCTCGTAAGGGTTTCCTAAGAGATTGACCCGTAACTCTCACAAAACAAACAAACAAGGCAAAGCACGAAGAAGCAAAAAGAAAAGAAAAGGAAAGAAAAGAAATGTTCATGAATGGACTTTTTGCAAATGTACAAGCATAAGTTAATACAAATATTTCTAAACAGGTAAGGGAGTGCACGTTCTAAGATTTCTAAGGTTGATTGAAACATAGGATATGCTAAGTATAGAGAGAACTATCAAGACTCTATTAACTTTCATCTCAAAAAACTTTTAGCACATTCTCCCAATTGGCTTCAAATCTGCTTTTAGCAAGCATCTTTATAGTTCCTCGAAGGAACCGGAAAAATAAATAGATTTGATGTTTCTCGACATCTCAACTATTGCATGTCGCTCTATAAGCTTGACCTACATCTCCCTCCACTGACTTGTGACTCAACCACAAAGGTCAAAAGGTCTTGGAAAAGGTTGTAATGTGAAGGCGAGAAGGGTGAGGGTAGGCTAAAATTTGAAATTTGGCAGTATAACTAAATCGTGAAGCAAAGATTGGCCAAATCTCAACACCAAAACCAAGTAATCACCAAACAAAAACACAACACCCCAAGCTTATTCAAAGCCAAGAATCACAAACATATGTACAAAAAGCGTAAGAACGCTTCCCCCCAAGCTTGAACAAAGCATTGTCCTTAATGCTTAAAATAGGGAGAAAGAAACTTACGACAAAATACTTTTTTAAATTTTCTCATTTTTCACTTTTTTCAATTTTTGCAAAAGCTTTTGAATGTGCTTTGCTTTTGCTCATTTTTTATTTTTTCATTTTTCTCTTTTTGTGTCCTCGCCTCTTTTTAACTATGGACGGCTTTTTCAACTTTGCATTTGCTTTTTATTCACAAAATATTTACAACACAAACTTGCTTTCATTATAAAAACAAAACAATCATTCTCATCCACCAAAACTCCAATATAAGAGACCAAATGCTTCACAAAAACCAATGATGGGAACAAAAATGAAACAAAAGGCTCAAAATATAAAGACATGGCTTGAAAAGAAGGGTATATGTCTCAAATGGTTAGCAAGTAGGCAAATGAAAACCTAACATAAAGAAATAGAAAACTCTTTTAGAAAAGAAAAATTACCACCCTGAAAAGATGCATTTGTCCTTCCTAAATGGCTCGGTCGCGATCTCGGGAGATGAAAGTCAAATTCTAGATAAAGAATACAATAGTCAAGGATCCATGCGCCGCTCATGAAAAATATGGAGAAGGCTAGAAAAGAATGAAGCCTCACATGGATGTAGCAATAATTCACTATTAGTTTCGAATTCACCAAAAGGGAGCAATTGTATTTTTTCAAAAACAATTAGAACCGGCTTTAAGGTCCCAAAAGTTCTAAAGGACTACCTTAGCATACTCTATCCTAGAATCAACCAAAGATACACTCAAACCATTCACACCGTTACCATTTAAGAAGAAAAGCATTCAACTATACAAGTCCAAAAGTATTATGTCCAAAGCAAGAACAAAACAAAGACACATTGAAAATTTGCCTTGATAGAAACAAAAATCTTTTTGGAGTTTTTCAAGATAAAGAATCATGATATGGAATTGCATATACAAATGTGCATGGCATATATGAACCAACATCCACCAAACATGATAGAATACCCTCCCCAAAGCTTGAATGAGACAATACACTCAAAACATAAATCAAATAATCCATGGGAGGGTTAAAGAAAGAAATCAAACCAACAATACCAACAAATGTCCAGCAAGGCATCAACTATTAGAGAAAGAGCAAGGAAAGGTATTATCGGATGTTAGGTGGGTGTAAATACCCGCAAATGACCTAATTAAACCTTTCAAAACCACTTTCCTTTAAAATTGAATCTTGCTTTCCATATGCTAACAAAATAGGAGTCAATCTTCCTTGATTCTTGATTCAAACCAATACACCAAAGTATATCATCATGTCATGTACCTAGCAAAAGGCACACAAACATTTCCATGAGAGAAAATATATTATAAAAAGAAAATAAAATGAAATCAATAAAACACGGGTTACTTCTCGAGAAAGGCTTGCTTAAGGTCCAAGCTTGACCGCTCTAGTAAAATAGTATTGCAACGAACGCAAGAGCTTGTCAAATGTACTACTACACATTTCATATGAAAGTAAGTATGCACATAACAAAATGAAGGCATGCAACAAGCATAATGCACGCCTATTGGGTTGAGAAGAGGTATGCCAAGAAGTAGAAGGAAAAAACAAGAATATAAGAAAAAGGAAGAGAAATAAAAGATAAAAAAGAAGGCATACTCTTCTCAACAAAATATTTTTGGTTGGAAGTCCCACCATCATCCTCAAAAGTCATCAAATGAGGCCCTTGGGGGACTAAAGGCTCTTTAAGAGGAGGGGATATGAGAAAAGAAGGTAAAGAAGGATAGGAGGGAACAAGATCAATCTTTCTTGAAAATGAGGTGTAAGGTAAAAAAATAGGAATTGGTTGTTCACTTACACCACTATCCATTGAAACACAAGCTCTCTCATCCATTGAACTCACATCCAAAGGGCTTTCCTCCAACTCCTCATCATTCAAATTAAGTTCATTTTCAATCACATCCTCCTCATAAACTTCACACCCTAAATGAGATATCAAAAGCTTCAAATCATCATCAAGAATCAAAGGAAGCTCATCAAAGGGTTGAGGGTCGAACTTGGGAGGTAGCTCAAGATAAACATGAGAAGTGCAATCTCCCTCTAAAAAGGCCTCATCCATTTCAATGGTGGAAAATGAAGAAGAGAAGGGGTCATCAAAGGTGAAACAGGAAGGTAATGGTTGAAGATTTGAGATAGGAGTTGGAGACTCAAACTCACCAAACACTTTACTCTCATCTTCATAATCATCAAAAGTAAGCTCTACCTCCTCAACCTTCTCATATTGAACCTCATCTACATCAAAATCATCTAAGCTCAAGGCCTTACCCTCAAAGAAACCATGGTTATCATGCAAAAGAGATGGGGTTGAAGAAGATTGGTTATCAAAATTTAGGAACGGAGTAATGAAATCACAATCAAGGGAGGTAGGTGGGGGGATTGACTCACTATTTGGTTTTTCAACACTCAAAGCCTCTTGGTCCCCATCACCCTCAAACATCCAATCTCCCATGGAAACTACTTCATCCTCCTCATCATCTCTCTCTTTCCTCACAACTTCTCCACGCTCCAAAAAATTGCAATATCCTATCCTTCATAACTTAAATTACCATTTCCTCAACATTAACAGAAGCAATTTTAGTTTCTCTTCAACTCCATCTAAAGGCTCAATAGAACGAAATTCAAAATGGGAAGGAGATTCAAAATGCAAACTCTCTTTAAGAACATCCATCTCTGCACCCTTTTCCTCACTCATAGGCTCTCTAACATTCTCATCACATGCTTTGGAGCTTTCAAAACAATCATCATCATCTTCTTCCATATCTATCAATGTGGTAGAAACTTCATTTACATTCAACATTGATGACAATGTGACTCTCCATCTCCTCATTCTTCCTAAGAACGCCCTCATTAATCTCTTCCAACTTTTTCAACATTTCCATTTGGCTTCACATAATCTCCAAATATCTCATCTCATGAGGAGACTCAAAGCTAGATTCTATAGATTGGAAAGGTGAAGAGAATTGAGGAGCACCATGGGGAAAGGAATCATGTACAAGCATGCGGGGATCAACATTAGAGATATGAGTGACATCATCAAAATGGGGGATGGGGGCACAAGTAGGCATGCAAGATTCATCATACATGGAACATGGAACATCACAATTATCAATAGAAACATTTGAATAACCATAACCATGATCATAAGTATCTCTAGCAAACCATACATAAAAGTCCCAAGCATCATCGATTAACAATGCTCGAAATCTACCACTAAACATGCTTTCAATAATGTCTCTAGTTTTCTTATTAAAATCATGATAAAAAATCTTGCAAGCCTCCCAAATATCACAACCATGGTAGCTAATGAAGTTCTCTATTCTATTAAAGTACACCCAAAATGGCTCATTCTTAAATTGAGAAAACGAGGTACTTTGCATTTCTTTTTCTTTCAAAACAAGCAAAAGTCAAATAAAAGGAAAGTATATACAAAGCCTAGAATCAAGAAATCAAAAACACTCAAACATAGACACCGTTCCCCGGCAACGACGCCATTTTGACGAGGGGAAAAGACTAGGTCGTTGACTAATCCTTCCTCGGTCAAACTAAATTTTTAAACACTTAACAAACCTAAATACAAGTATAGAGGCAAGTCAAGGGTCGAACCCAAAGGAAAGGTAATGTTCAAGCGCTCTTAATTATGCGCCTAAGCTAGGTCGAAGTCTAAGGATAAAAGATAATACTAACAACTAACCAAACAAAGAACCAAATGAATAAAGCACTAGGGAATGGGGATCAACAAGTACTCATGACAATTGTAGCAACTCGGGAACAACATACAAATAAATGGTTACAAAGACTAATGGTAAGAGCAATCAAAAGAGCTCGACAAGCTATCTCCTAGAGGTCTAACTAGCGCCAATTATGAGAGACAGTAACTAGGAACGTCACTAACCAAGCTCAATCGACAATTGTGAGCTACAAATCAATGGTTCGTATCAATGTAGACTCACAATGCAATCTATCATAATTCTCAAGACCTAATCGAATTACACACATGCACAATTTTCATTAATCGCTTTAATATCAACAATTAATCAACACAATTCCCAAATTAAGCATAATAAATCAATCATACAAGTTTTACCCAATACCTAGCCAAACAACTACTCTAACATCATCATATAATCAATTAACAACTAAGGAAATCAAGAATCAACAATATATGAAGAACAACTACACTAATCAAGCATCAAACATCAAAATCAATCTAAACAAACATGAATATTAAACAAAGCAATAAAACGAGATAGAGTTAGAAAAGCTCATTGATTATAGAGAAGATCTTCAACACAATTGTCACCATTAAATCTTTAATATCTCAATCACCATTGAAATTCCTCACTTTCTCTCTCTAAATCTACTCCTAAACTAACCCTAAAACTAGAGAAAGAAGCTCTTAACTAAGCTAAGAATATGATCAAAATTATGTTTAAAACTTCTTGTAAAAGTCGGTTAAAGAAAGGGCAAGCCGTTCAAATACTCAGGCAAGAAGAAGAGAGGCTTTAAGGGGAAGGGTAAAAAAAAGACCTTTTCGCCTATGTCCAAAGCTACCAAGGAGAACAAGGTAGCGTCTTCTAAATCTGATTCCAAATGCTTCTATTGCAAGAAGAAGGACATTGGAAGAGAGATTGCCTCATGTTCAAGGAAGATAAGAAGAACGAAACCGTTGCTTCCAGATGAGGTATATTCGTTATAGACTTAAACTTCACTAGCTCAACATCATGGGTATTATATACCGGATGTGGCTCACACCTTTGTTCCAATTCTCAAGGTCTAAGGAACATTAGGAAGCTAGAGAAGGGAGAGGTTGAAATTCAGGTTGGCAATGGAGCCAGAATTGCAGTCGTATCCGTAGGAACTCCTACTTTGTCTTTGCCCTCTAGGCTTGTTTTGGAACTTGAAAATTGTTATTATGTTCCCAACGTTACCAAAAACATCATTTCAATTTCGGCGTTGGACACCAAAGGTTTTGAATTTTGAGTAAAGGACAATGAATGTTTGTTTTACCTCGATAATAATTTATATGGTATTGCACATTCAGAAAATGGTCTTTATGTGCTTTGTTTAGACAAACAAGTTAATAATGTGAATAATACCGCCAAAAAGGCTAACACCGTGGAGTCAAATTAGACATACTTGTGGCATTGTTGTCTTGGCCACATTAACATCAAACGCATCAAGAAACTTCTACAGGAAGGTGTTCTTGATTCTTTTGATTTAGAATCGTTTGAGAATTGCGAAGGATGTTTATTAGGCAAGATGATTAAACTGCCATTCTCCAAGTTGGGAGAAAGGGCAAGACTTATTAAGTCTAATACACATCGATGTATGTGGACCAATGAGCTCCGCCACAAGAAACAGACATCGATATTTTATCACCTTCACAGACGACTATAGTATATATGGCTATGTCTACCTTATGTCGCATAAATCTGAATTGTTTGAAAAGTTCAAAGAATTTCAGCGTGAAGTTGAAAATCAGCTTGGCAAGAAAATCAAAGCCCTTTGATCGGATCGAGGTGGTGAATACTTAAGCCAAGAATTCGATGACCATCTTAAAGAAAAGGGTATACTTTATGAATTGACACCTCCAGGAACTCCACAATGGAACTGAGTATCTAAAAGGAGAAATCGAACCTTGTTAGACATGGTATGATCTACAATGGGTCTTAGTGATCCTCCTATCTCTTTCTAGGGACACGCACTTCTAACTTCGGCACTAACACTAAATCGTGCTCCATCAAAAGCTGTAGAAAGCACTTCATACGAGTTATGGGCGAAGAAACCTCCTAGGTTGTCTTTTCTAAAGATATGGTGATGGAAATCATATGTCAAGAAATTGATCTTTAACAAACTTCATCCCAAATCTGACAAGGTTTAATTTGTGGTATACTCCAAATGAAACCAAAGGGTATTACTTCTACAACAAATCCCAGAACAAAGTTTTTGTTGCTTGCGATGGTGTCTTTTTGGAGAAGGAGCACCTTTCCAAAATGATAAGTGGGAGGAAAATCAAACTCGACAAAGTTCGAGAGGATGAGCAACAAAATCAGAATGACAGTCAAAGTGCTCAAACAAAATCTGTTGATGCAGTTCAAAATGATCAAAATGTGCAAAGTCAAACCGACAATGTAAATGCTTAGTCCGTTACCCTACGTAGGTCTCAGAGGCCGAGATCTCAACTTGATAGATATCTTGGTATAGTATTAACAGAGAATCAAGACATCCTTATCATGGATGGAGATGAACTGACAACCTATAAGCAAGCGATGGTAAGCACCAACTCTGCTAAATGGCAAGAAGCCATGAGATCTGAAATGGATTCCATGTTTGAAAATCAAGTCTGGGACTTGGTTGACTTACACAAAGGTTACACACCTATCGGATGTAAGTGGATTTTTAAGTTGAAAACCAACAAAGATGGAAATGTATTCATTTACAAAGCCAGATTGGTAGCAGAAGGTTATAGACAAGTTCACGGTATTGATTACGCTGAAACCTTTTCTCCAGTCGCAATGCTTAAATTCGTTTGAATCCTCCTAAAGATTGCTGCATATTACAACTATGAAATATGCCAAATGGACGTCAAAATCGCCTTCCTCAATTGTATTTTGGAAGAAACTGTGTATATGACACAACCTAAAGGTTTTGTCGACCAAAACAATGCTGGGAAAGTTTGTAAGCTTAAATAGTTCATTTATGGGCTAAAACAAGCAAGCAGGAGTTGGAATCTGCGATTCGATGAAGCCATCAGTAAGTTTAGTTTTATCAAGAATCCAAATGAATCTTGTGTTTACAAGAAGGTCAGTGGGAGTGACATTGCCTTCCTAGTCTTATATGTCGATTATATATTGCTCATTGGAAACAACATTCCGTTGTTAGAGTCTGTAAAGGCCTGGCTCGAAAAGTGTTTCTCAATGAAAGACTTAGGAGAGGCTCAGTACATATTAGGCGTCAAGATTTGTAGCAATAGATCGACAAGGATGATTGGATTTAGCCAAAGTACTTATATTGATAAGGTACTGGCTCGATTTGGCATGGAGGAGGCCAGGAGGCCAAGAGAAGTAATCTACCCATGTCACATGCCATAACCGTAAGCAAGAAGTAGTGTCCACATACACCTGATGAGTGAGAAAGGATGAATCAGGTTCCATATGCTTCACTTATTGGATCGATCATGTATGCCATGATATTTACTAGGCTAGATGTATCGTATGCCTTGAGTGATACTGATGAGTGACATTTATGTCACTCTTAGGAAGTATTTTTAGAGTCATTTTCGTGTTTATTTTACCTTATTTTCCCTTTTATTCTCTTATTTTCTTTTTAATAAAGTTTCTAGTTTATTTCTTAGTTTTAGTATGTTTTAATTTAATTTCTTTATTTAATTGGTTTCTAGTTTATTTTCGTATTTTATTTGCTTTCGATTTATTTTATTTCGTTCCTTTTCTTTGTTACTTTCATAGTTTTTATTAGTTTTAAGTTTATTTTGTTATTTATTTGATTTTATTTACTTGTATAGTTAATTTTTATTAGTTTAGTGTTATTTCTTTTATTTTCTATTTTATTTCTTTTATTTTATTCTTTGTCCCAATTCTATTCTCGGTTTTGTGTGTAGGTGTTCGGGTTTCATGTCAAGTGAGTTCGGAGCTCGGGGATGAGTTCAAGTGTGCTTTACTTTGCTGGCTGCTGCCCACCTCTTATCCATCACCCCACCTTCTTAACTGTTGGGGTTTGGTGAGTCCGACTCACCGCGGAAACAAACCCAAAAACAAGACCGCACTCGCAATAAATAAAACCATAAACATAATTAAATTAATCACAAGATTAAGATAAGCTAATTACCTTTAACGCGTGCTTCGCTCCAAAATGAGCTCTTACTTGAAAGCTTCAAGTCCCGCTCACACGGAGACCTCCAACGAAGTCCACCCGCACCAACAAAACCGACTAGGTCCAATGTCTTGGGGTTAGCAAGACCCGACCAATAAAACCCGAGTAATTATATTGAGTTCAAAGGTTTTCACTAATTGTGACGCCTTTTCCAACTCTTACTCAAGCATCATTCCCAATGCCCATACTTGGGTATTTATAGGAAATGATGGGAGTATCATTTATACTCCCATCAATGTGGGATAGTATGATTTTTCCATTTTATTTTAAAGCTAAAATAAAATTAATAATCAAGCTAGTAATAAATCAACAAGTGGCAAGCTCATGTGAGTGATTAGGTGAGGACCACTTGGAGAAGGGGGGGACCAAACTTGCTCCCCACTCCCTCTCCCATAACCGGCCACCTCACTCCACACACACTCAAGGACCACAAGCCACATGGCACCCACCCTTGGGAACCAAGGCAGCCAAGGTGGGCTGCCATGTGCTGCTGTCCGTGGCAGCCACGCCCAGCAAGCCCAGCACTCGCATGCGGGCTGCCAGGCGCTGCTGGCCAGCAAGCCCAGCATGCTTGTGCGGGCTGCTGCTGGCCTTGTGCCTTGGCCAGCGCTGCTAGGCAGCAAGCAATGGCCTAGCCATGCTGCTGCTAGCTGTGGCGAGCTGGCGCGCCTAGCGTGCTAGCTGCTGCAGCTTGTTGCGGCATGGCTTGCTAGCCATTGCACGCACAAGGCTGCGCCTAGCATGCTAGCACGCACTAGGCAGCGCCTAGCCTTGCGATGCTAGCATGGGTGCGCTAGCACGCACCAGCCAGCCTAGGCTTGGCTTGGTGCGCATGCTAGCCACCATGCTAGGCCATACGCCCTTAGCCCTCGGTTTGCTTGGGCATTCCGATGCTAGGGGTATTTTGGTCTTTTGTTGATTTATTACTATTTCTCGTCTCGTCTTTCACTATTTTTCGACTCGACTTCCGACGCTCGGTTTCGACGCTCTAAGCTCGAATTTCCGACGTCTAAATAAATATTACTCGGTCAACTCATTAATTCCTTCCAAATTAATTCGTCGGTTCGGTTTGTTGAATGCTTGGGTGTGACCCGAAGGGTTCAGTCAAGATTAAGCTGTAATATTAATTATTCATTAATATTACTGATTGGAAGCGGCCTCCACCCAGGCATTCCGATCACTTGACCTCACTGAATATATTAGCTTTCTAATAATTCTGAACCCACTAACGGAATAGTACACTTGTTCGAAGGACACCATTCCTTTCAATCTCCCACTTGTCCTTCCGGACAAGTGCGCATTTTGTGTACAACCTTTTTCCTATGTCGCTTAATGTCTCTTCATGAACTATAAGGTAAGATTTATTTTGTCATCCTTATTACGTCCAGAAGTGTTTCCCGATTCCGAGTCCGACTGTCAATAAACAGATGATTTCTAAAATCCATCCGAGCACGGCCATGCATTTTACAGTCTCGCTCTACGAGAGGCCTTGTATACAACAAAGACATCTTCCCTATTTTAGTAGGGGGACATTCCCAGTCTTGTAATGTAGCTCCTCTTACTGAGAGGACCTAGTCGCCCGAGTGTTGCCGTTATAATCCCCTATTACGGCAGACGTTTGACAACATCAAAGCAAACTAGTACTCAAACAAGAGAACTCACAATACTCATGGTCGAGAAAATAGGTTCCGATAGCCATAATGAGAAGTATACTTATGACAAATTTTTTTTAATTTCTTAAAGTATTCTCATAGGTCGATCCAGTATGGTTCTAAACCAATACCTGTGCAAATACTTTATGAAAATCATGTCCTTATAGCACATGAAACGGTGCTATAAATCAAACTACACACTAATCTCAATCGGTCATTAATCGTCCATCGTTTAAATGACCTTGATTAGGGATAATTTTCGATTATAATATTCAATGTTCACTTAATAGGTGTTTCCTTACCAAGACTGGTCTTGATACCCTATTTTGAATATTCTCAGAATCGAATGGACTCATTATTTAATCCTAAACCACAATTAAATAGCATAACGGAGTAATAAAATATTGCATGAAATTTTATATTACTCCAAAACTTGAATGGTTTTCCTTAGCGTCTTACATTAATTTTTCTCAAAATTAACTAAAACACTAAACAAGGAAATCAAAGCCAGTCTCCTACATGCTTGATTCCCATTGCCTCAACGTGCTTGTTGTGCTTCACTTGAGGCAAAGGTTTAGTAAGTGGATCGGCTACATTGTCATCCGTTCCAACTTTGCAAATTCTGATTTCACCCTCTGATTTCCATTCTCGAATCATGTGAAATCGCCGCTTGACATGTTTGACCTTCTGATGTTCCCTAGGCTCTCTGGCCTGAGCAATAGCTCCATTGCTGTCACAATAGAGGGCTATTGGACCCTTTATAGAGGGTACAACATCAAGTTCACCAACGAACTTACGAATCCAAACAGCCTCCTTAGCTGCTTCAGCAGCTGCTAAGTATTCGGTTTCAGTTGTAGAATCTGCAGTTGTACTCTACTTTGCGCTCTTCCAACTAAACGCCCCTCCATTTAGACAGAACACATATCCAGATTGCGATTTGAAATCGTCTCTGTTTGTCTGGAAGCTTGCGTCGGTATAACCTTCCAAAACTAAATCCTCTGCACCACCATACACCAGGAATTTATCCTTGTTCCTTTTCAGGTACTTTAGGATATTTTTGGCCGCAGTCCAATGCGCCTCTCCTGGGTCTGATTGGTAACGGCTCGTAGCACTCAAGGCATACGATACATCTGGCCTAGTACATATCATGGCATACATGATCGATCCAATAAGCGAAGCATATGGAATCTGATTCATTCTTACCCGCTCATCAGGTGTCTGTGGACACTGCTTCTTGCTTAGGGTTATGCCATGTGACATTGGCAGGTGACCTCTCTTGGCCTCCTCCATGCCAAATCGAGCAAGTACCTTTTCAATATAAGTACTCTGACTCAATCCAATCATCCTTTTCGATCTATCCCTATAGATCTTGATGCCTAGTATGTACTGAGCCTCTCCCAAGTCTTTCATTGAGAAGCACTTTCCAAGCCAGGCCTTTACAGACTCTAACAACGGAATGCTGTTTCCAATGAGCAATATGTCATCGACATATAAGACTAGGAAGGCGATGTCACTCCCACTGACCTTCTTGTAAACACAAGATTCATCTGGATTCTTGATAAAACCAAACTTACTGATGGCTTCATCGAATCGCAGATTCCAACTTCTGCTTGCTTGCTTTAATCCATAAATGGACTTCTTAAGCTTACAAACTTTCCTATCATTGTTTTGGTCGACAAAACCTTCAGGCTGTGTCATATACACAGTTTCTTCCAAATAACCATTAAGGAAGGCGGCTTTGACGTCCATCTGCCATATTTCATAATCGTAATATGCAGCAATCGCTAGGAGGATCTGAACGGATTTAAGCATTGCGACTGGTGAAAAGGTTTCATCGTAATCAATACCATGAACTTGTCTGTAACCTTTTACCACCAATCTAGCTTTGTAAATGAATACATTTCCATCTTTGTCAGTTTTCAACTTGAAAATCCACTTACATCCAATAGGTGTATAACCTTCGGGTAAGTCAACCAAGTCCCAGACTTGATTTTCAAACATGGAATCCATTTCAGATCTCATGGCCTTTTGCCATTTAGCAGAGTCGGTGCTTGCCATCGCTTGCTTGTAGGTTGCCGGTTCATCTCCATCCATAATCAGGATGTCCTGATTCTCGGTTAATACTAAACCAAGATATCTATCAGGTTGAGATCTCGACCTTTGAGACCTACGTAGGGTAATGGATTGAGCATTTGCATTGTCGGTTCGACTTTGCACATTTTGATCATTTTGACCTGCGTCAACAGATGCTGTTTGAGCACTTTGACTGTCATTATGATTTTGTTGCTCATCCTCACGAACTTCGTCGAGTTCGATTTTCCTCCCACTTGTCATTTTGGAAAGGTGCTCCTTCTCCAAAAAGACACCATCGCGAGCAACAAACACTTTGTTCTCCGATTTGTTGTAGAAGTAATACCCTTTGGTTTCTTTTGGGTAGCCCACAAAGTAAACCTTGTCAGATTTGGGATGAAGTTTGTCAGAAATCAATTTCTTGACATATGCTTCGCATCCCCATATCTTTAGAAAAGATAACCTGGGAGGTTTCTTCGTCCATAATTCATATGGAGTCTTTTCTGCAGCTTTTGATGGAGCACGGTTCAGTGTTAGTGCCGCAGTTAGAAGTGCGTGTCCCCAGAAAGAGATAGGAAGATCACTAAGACCCATTGTTGATCATACCATGTCTAACAAGGTTCGATTTCTCCTTTCGGATACTCCGTTCCATTGTGGAGTTCCTGGAGGTGTCAATTCTGAAAGTATACCCTTTTCTTTCAGATGGTCATCGAATTTTTGGCTCAAGTATTCACCACCTCGATCCGATCGAAGGGCTTTGATTTTCTTGCCAAGCTGATTTTCAACTTCACTCTGAAATTCTTTGAACTTTTCAAATGATTCAGATTTATGCGACATGAGGTAGACATAGCCATATCTACTATAGTCTTCTGTGAAAGTGATGAAATATCGATGTCCATTTCTTGTGGTTGAGCTCATTGGTCCACATACATCGGTATGTATAAGACCCAATAAGTCACTTGCCCTTTCTCCCAACTTGAAGAATGGCTGTTTAATCATCTTGCCTAATAGACATCCCTCGCAATTCTCAAACGATTCTAAATCGAAAGAGTCAAGAACACCTTCTCGTAGAAGTTTCTTGATGCGTTTGATGTTGATGTGGCCAAGACGACAATGCCACAAGTAAGTCTGATTTGACTCTATGGTCTTAGCTCTCTTGGTATCATTTTTCACATTATAAACTTGTTTGTCTAAAGAAAGCACATAAAGGCCATTTTTAGAATGTGCAATACCATATAAAACATTATCGAGATAAAACGAACATTCTTTCTCCTTTACTCGAAATTCAAAACCTTTGGCGTCCAACGCCGAAATTGAAATAATGTTTTTGGTAATGTTAGGAACATAATAAACATTATCGAGTTCCAAAACTAGCCCGGTGGGCAAAGACAAACTGAGAGTTCATACGGATACGGCACCAATTCTTGCTCCATTGCCGACCCGGAGTTCAATCTCTCCCTTCTCTAGCCTTCTAGCGTTCCTTAGTCCCTGAGAATTGGAACAAAGGTGTGAGCCACATCCGGTATCTAATACCCATGATGTTAAGCTAGTGAAGTTAAAGTCTATAACGAATATACCTGATTCAGAAGCAACGGTTCCGTTCTTCTTATCTTCCTTGAACTTGAGGCAATATCTCTTCCAATGTCCCTTCTTCTTACATTAGAAACATTCGGAATCAGATTTAGAAGACGCTACCTTCTTATCCTTGGTAGCTTTAGACTTAGGCGGAAAAGTTTTCTTCTTACCTTTCCCCTTAAAGCCTTTCTTCTTCTTGCCCGAAAATTTGAACGGCTTGCCCTTTTTAATCATGAGCATATCATGCTTTCCCTCATCCTTGAGCGTTTGCTCAGCTTGCTTCAACATACGATGAAGCTCGATGAGGGTTTTCTCCATGCTGTGCATATTATAGTTCATCTTGAACTGATCATAGCCTTTGTGCAGCTAGTGGAGAATGATGTTAATTGCCATCTCGGTTGAATACCTCGCATCAAGCCTTCCCATGTTTTCAAACAATCCAATCATTTTGAGTACATGTGGGCTGACTGGCTCTCCTTTCTTGAGCTTGCTCTCAAGGATCTGCCTGTGGGTTTCAAACCTTTCAGTTCGGGCCTGCTCTTGGAACATATTCTGCAATTCAGAAATGATCTCAAAAGCCGTCCCTTTTTCAAAGAAAGTCTTTTGAAGCTCAGGAGACATTGTGGCCAACATGATGCATTTGACATCTCGATTGGCACTTTGCCATCGATTTAGGGCAGCTTGAGTCACCTCCTCATTGGGAGCCTCGGGCATTTCCTCATCAAGGACATATTCCTTTTGCTCTTGCATGAGAACAATTCGCAAGTTCCTTTGCCAATCAAGAAAATTTGGCCCACTCAGCTTCTCCTTGTCGAGAATTGAGCGTAACGAGAATTGGTTGTTTGAGTTATTTGAAGACATGATTCTACAATTGAAAGAATTTGAAATGAAAAACCATTCATTATACTTAAATAAGATTGAATTCATGCATTTTAATCAAACTTATTTAAAACGTCTTATTCACACATTAAAGATTGTCCCCATTTTAGGTGAGAATAAGTCGATTCCAAGATCCAAAGAAACAAAGAGTGGTTAAGCATGCTTTGGCTTGTCTTAACACTCAATCTCCTAAGGTAAGCAACGCTTTGCTAATGGCTCCAAGCCACTCTTGGTTGAATAAATCGTCGCATCCAATGCTCTCTAAAAAATTTATTCACTTTGCCACGATATGTTAGGACTCCATCACTCATATCGTTGAGTATAACCAAAACCACCTTGCATACCCGGTATGCCTTACGTTCCTTGGAGAAGTAGTGATGCCTCGCTTTGGCGTAGCCCACCACTACCCTCGTTCGGTTGGTAAGTGTGTTTTGGAATGGAAAGTTTTACTCAATATTTTAGGGACGTAGGGTTTCTATGTTGGTTGATTTAAGTGAACTTAATTAATCATCTCAACATTCGAAATCCTAAACATGCATCTAACATATAATTCATATATATATAAACATAAATATATATCGAAAACATAAATAGAGATGCATTTGGCAACTAGCATGACCCCTTGAGATCTTCAAGTCTTCAAAAGGTCTTCATTTGCAACTTCATGACTTTGTCTTCTAAGAACCCCGTCTTCAAGACTTGACCAAAATATTACAATTGCTAATATCTACGATTAGGACTAATCTAAATATTAAGGTACAAAAATACTCAACGGTTCGCAGACCGTATTTAGATTTACAAAAATACATCACGGATCACAGTCCGCATTTTCTATCCTAATCGGGCCCCACTAGTTGCCATTTCATAAAACATGTGAGAGAATTTTACATTCCATTCATCCATTCACTATCTGTGAATGACCCATGCATTTTACAACGATAAACAAGTAACAATGCATAAAACACGCGAGAACTAGTAACTAATCTAGGTGGTTAATCCAATTAACACGCCTAATTAAACTAGTCAAAGTTGTTTTAACCGGTTATGGAAATAACTAAGAGACGCTCCCACTAAATTCCGCATCCAACTTAACTAATCCAATTAATTAAGTCGGTGAACCCAAATATTTGCCAAAATTAATTTTTGCAAATGTCGCTCAAAAACCCGAGGCCTAGCCTCCAAAAATTTTAATTAAATAAACAAAATAATTAAAATAATTAAAACGACAATTTAAGCAAAATAAGTATTCCAAAATGTCTAAGTGCCTAGCACCAAGACTTGGAGTCCAAAAAAATACCCTTATTTACATATTAAGCAACGCTAAAATTAACTTTAAAATAGCATCGCCTTAATAACCCGGGTTTATTGTGCCAATTATGGGATTGTACGTACCGTACAACAAGCACGTAGTATGCCCATGCGCACCCCCGCAACACCAAGCATGCATGTGGGCTGCTTGTGCTCGTATGCGCTACGCCCAGCCCAGCCAAGTGTGGCAGCACGCACAGCGCGCACAACATTATGCTGCTGCTGCGCCATGATGCTGCTTGCTGCTGGCTGGCGCGCTATGCTGCTGGCAGCGAGCAGCAGCCCACACCCTTCCTCGCACACACACACGCACAACACCAAGCACCTAAGAACGAAGTGCCCAGCAGCCTCGGCAGCCACATATGGGTTGCGTGAGCAGCCCAGCTGGCCGAGAGCTAGCTCGGGGCTCTTAGGCCTCGTGTTGCGTGCTAATGCTTCGAAAATTATCGATTTTTGTGTGTGACATTATAAATCAATTCTAAATTAATTTTAGAATCAATTTTGAGGAAAAATGAAAAATAACAAGTCCAACTTAAATAATTCATCCAAATGCAATTAACCAAATTTATTTCCAAGAACCATTCTTTAATAAAATTGGTTTAACTTGGTGTAATAAAATAAATTAGGGCAATTCTCACTATTAATTTAATCACTTTAAATTAATCTTGAGATTTTGAAAAAATAAAAGGGAGTTGGAAAAATGAACATAAGTTCAATAAAGACTCCAACTTTAATACTTGTGACTCCATGAAAAATTTATATCTTCCAATATGAAGATAAACCAATTTCAATCACAAGTTTTAAACTTTATGATTCCAATCAACTAAAAAATGATTAAATCAACAAAGTTTAACCAAAATTCATGGAATTTAGTAACTCAAAGTTTCAATCACTTATCATAAATAAAGATTGAATCTTTAGTACTTGGAAGCAACAAAGAACAACAATTTCACACTTAATGCAATTAATTTACAATTATGTGAAAAAATAAAACCAAACTTTCAAGCACCAATTACTACCAAGTAATCATGCTTAAAGTGGTCTAAAATTGCATTTAAATAAAGGAAAGAACCAAATTCATAACCATTTCCAGAACGCCTTTTCCACCCAAAATTCACTATTTTTGGGTCGAAATATGTGTTTGAGAGCTGAAGACAGCTCTAATACGAGGTAAAAATTGGAAAAACGAGTTACTAATCTAATTAGCAACTTAAAACCAGAAAAATTAAGCCATAAAAACACCTTGAAAATATTATGATTTTAAAATTAAACGAGCGAGGCTCCGATACCGCTGTTGGGGTTTGGTGAGTCCGACTCACCGCGGAAACAAACCCAAAAACAAGACCGCACTCGCAATAAATAAAACCATAAACATAATTAAATTAATCACAAGATTAAGATAAGTTAATTACCTTTGACGCGTGTTTCGCTCCAAAATGAGCTCTTACTTGAAAGCTTCAAGTCCCGCTCACACGGAGACCTCCAACGAAGTCCACCCGCACCAACAAAACCGACTAGGTCCAATGTCTTGGGGTTAGCAAGACCCGACCAATAAAACCCGAGTAATTATATTGAGTTCAAAGGTTTTCACTAATTGTGATGCCTTTTCCAACTCTTACTCAAGCATCATTCCCAATGCCCATACTTGGGTATTTATAGGAAATGATGGGAGTATCATTTACTCTCCCATCAATGTGGGTAGTATGATTTTTCCATTTTATTTTAAAGCTAAAATAAAATTAATAATCAAACTAGTAATAAATCAACAAGTGGCAAGCTCATGTGAGTGGTTAGGTGAGGACCATTTGGAGAAGGGGGGGACCAAACTTGCTCCCCACTCCCTCTCCCATAACCGGCCACCTCACTCCACACACACTCAAGGACCACAAGCCACATGGCACCCACCCTTGGGCACCAAGGCAGCCAAGGTAGGCTGCCATGTGCTGTTGTCCGTGGCAGCCACGCCCAGCAAGCCCAGCACTCGCATGCGGGCTGCCAGGCGCTGCTGGCCAGCAAGCCCAGCATGCTTGTGCGGGCTGCTGCTGGCCTTGTGCCTTGGCCAGCGCTGCTAGGCAGCAAGCAATGGCCTAGCCATGCTGCTGCTAGCTGTGGCGAGCTGGCACGCCTAGCCTTGCGATGCTAGCATGGGTGCGCTAGCACGCACCAGCCAGCCTAGGCTCGGCTTGGTGTGCATGCTAGCCACCATGCTAGGCCATACGCCCTTAGCACTCGGTTTGCTTGGGCATTCCGATGCTAGGGGTATTTTGGTCTTTTGTTGATTTATTACTATTTCTCGTCTCGTCTTTCACTATTTTTCGACTCGACTTCCGACGCTCTAAGCTCGAATTTCCGACGTCTAAATAAATATTACTCGGTCGACTCATTAATTCCTTCCGAATTAATTCGTCGGTTCGGTTTGTTGAATGCTTGGGTGTGACCCGAAGGGTTCAGTCAAGATTAAGCTGTAATATTAATTATTCATTAATATTACTGATCGGAAGCGGCCTCCACCCAGGCATTCCGATCACTTGACCTCACTGAATATATTAGCTTTCTAATAATTCTGAACCCACTAACGGAATAGTACACTTGTTCGAAGGACACCATTCCTTTCATTAACCACCATCACCACACCAATTCCCCTGCTCCCTCACGCACACAACAACTTCACCTACACATTCCCCCTGCTCCGCACACCACCATAGCCACCAATCGACTCAACCACCTTCAGCCACCAGTCGTCATTCTCCAGCCAACAACAACCACGCACATCACCACCAGCACCCACAAACCGCAACAATAGCAGCCCCGCACCGCTAATGCTGCCTCCTTCACCACTTAAACCGAACCAAACCACCTTGACGCACCAATTCCATCCCACATCACCCCACGCAATTCTCCTGACCAACACGAGCTGCAACCTAGACCACCCAATTTCATCAATGCAACTACCAATTTACAGCAGCCCCACAATCAGTCATCAAACCACTAATTTGCATAAGCAACGGCAAAAATAAGAGCAAAGGGTAAATTAATCAAGTTCGAGCAAACCGTTGAGGGTTCGGTCGAAATGCCAAGAAGTGCCAAAACAGTCAGGAACTTTTGAGGTTTTGTAATTTGAAGAGGTGTGGTCAAACTCACCCATGGTTCGACCGAACCAACCCCGTAGTTCGGCCACAGCAACCCATGGTTCGACCGAACCATTTCACGAGAGCTTCGCGCGTAATTCTTAATGAAGATCGAACGGTTTTTATTTGATGCTTGATGATAAACAAGGAGGATAAGCGGTGATGATTTGATGATGATGGTTGTTAGTTTGATTTGGTGAGATGCAAAGAATGGGATTAAAACCCCATTTTAGAGCAGCTTAATTCGAAAAGAAGAAGAGGAAGTAGGGGTCTGATGTTTTTAGGGGATTTGTGGGTTTATTTTTATTTCCTTTTCTTTTATTTTATTTTCTTTTCTTTATTTCTTTCCCTTTTCTTATTTCTTTATTTATTTTATTTTTCCCCTTTTATTTTTCCTATTTTTCCTAAGTTAGTATAAATACCCATTTTTGGGGTAATTAGAGGGGAGAAACAATTACCAATTATTCAACTCTCTAATTAGTTTTTAGGAGAGCTTCTCTCTCTAGGATTAGGTTAGGATTAGAGTAGTTTAGAGAGAGAAAGTAAGGGTTTCACCATTGTTGAGCTTGGATATTGAAGAGGAAGATTGATCATCTTGCTCGTAGATTTTCACATTCAATCAATGTGAATCTCTAACTCTCCCTCCTCTATTTTTATTTGCTTTATTTTGATTATTATTTTAGTTGTTGGTATTGCTTGTTAATCATGTTTATTCATGATTATTTGTTAATTAATCTTGTTATTAGCATGATTAGTGAGTAATTTCCCCATTAAGGGGATGGTTGTGGTGTAGTTGGATCTTGAGCATGTTCTAGGGTTTAAAATTGATTTATTTGTGATTAACGTCTTTATATGCTTGATATTCTTTAATCTTCTTGCAAGTGCACATTGTTGGTTGATTAAAGGTTAATCTTTGCTAACAAGGAACGGAAGTTGACTTAGTTAAGGTTCATTACTATCGATTGTTATTTAATAGTACCTCCTAGTATATGGTTCTAATGTGGAAACATAGAGGCTATGTTAGGAGAAGCCAATTGACCCCGGAAGGCGGCTAGATTGGATCCTTTATTTCGATATGCAAGCATGTTTAGTTCATAATTAATTCAATTTCTATGCCGTTGTTTATGTTCAAGTGAATTCTATACCTAAACCATTTCCCTTAATGTTTTATTTCTTGTTTTAGCATCTTTAGACTTTAGTTTATTTATCTCCTATTCCGGACTAGCTTAATTGTCGATAACATTTGGTGGTGTTTATTCGTTCCCTATGGTTCGACCCCTATGCTTGCCTTATACTCGTATTAGGTTTGTTTAGGTTGTATAAATTGTATTTGATCTAGGGATACACAATTGACGACGCGTTTATTCCCTTGTCAGCTACGAACCGTTACCAATCAGACCTAGGAGAGGCCAATGGGAATGGGGCCAAGAATATCCTAAAGTACATGAAAAGGAACAAGGATAAATTCCTAGTGTATGGTGGTTCAGAGGAATTAGTTGTTGAAGGTTATACCGACGCGAGCTTCTAGATAGACAAAGTCGATTTCAAATCACAATCTAGATATGTGTTCTTTGTAAATGGAGGATCATTTAGTTGGAAGAGTACGAAGCAGAGCACAACTGCATATTCTACAACTGAAGCCGAATACTTGCAGTTGCTGAAGTGGCTAAGGAGGCTGTTTGGATTCGTAAGTTCGTTGGTGCACTTGATGTTTTACCCTCAATCAAGGGTCTAATAGCCCTCTATTGTGAAAATAATGGAGCAATTTCTCAAGCTTGAGAGCCAAGGGTGTTGGGGTTTGGTGAGTCCGACTCACCACGGAAACGACCCCGACCCAAGGAACCACTCGTAATTAATAAAACCATAAAGCATAAATAAACACGAGAAAAGGAAGAACGAATCATACCCTTGAAGCGAGCTTCGCCCTCACAAAACGGGCTCTTACTTGAAAGCTATGAGCACCGCAAATGCCGTGCCTCCAACGGTATCCACCCACAGAGGACGAACACGACTTTTTAGGTCCGCTACCTTGGAGTTATCAAGGTCCGACCAAAACCCAAGTGTTAATGGAGTTTAAGGGTTTTTCCAAAATATGGAATGCTCTTTCTAACTCCCACTCAAGCACTTTACTCCAAATCCCAAGGTTGGTATTTATAGAGGAAAGTATGAGTGGGAATTTCTATCCCATCAATGTGGGATCATGAAATTCCACAAATTAATTTAAAGCTAAATTAAATTAAATATATAAGCAAGTAATAAATCAACAAGTGTCCTAATCATATGTAAAGAGGAGTATGGACTACTTGGAGAGGAGGGGACCATACTTGCTCCCCACTCCTTCCTCTCCTTGTGACACTTGTCCACACTAAAAAGCAAGCATACTTACTAGCTTCCCCTTTCTACCCGACCTAGGCCCACGGCCCAGCTAGCCTCGCACCGTGCGGGTTGCTAGCTGCTGCCAGCTCAGCCCAGCACGCCCACGCACATTAGTGCGGGCTGCTGATGTCGAGGGCGCTGCTAGCTAGCCACGCACATGTGCGGGCTGCTAGCAGCAGCGCACGCCAGCACGCCACGCACTGCTTGCGGGCTGCTGGCCGTGCTGTGCTAGCATGCCTCGCACATGGTGCGGGATGCTAGCCACGCCTTGCTAGCATGTCTCGCACATGGTGCGGGCTGCTAGCTCGGCTAATCCCCTAGCACTCAGGATTCCGATGTTAGGGGTATTTTGGGAATATGGTCGATTTATTATTATTTTGCGTGTCTCGTCTTTTTTATTATTTTTGACTCGACTTCCGACGATCGGTTTCGACGCTCCAAGCTCGAATTATTGACGTCTAAATATTTAACACTCGGGCGATGAATTAATTTCTTCCGAATTAATTAGTCGAGTCGGTTCGTATATTTTGCTTGGGTGTGACCCGAAGGGTTCAGTCAAGATTAAGCTGTAATATTAATTATATTAAAATTACTGATCGGAAGCGGCCTCCACCCAGGCATTCCGATCACTTGACCTTACTGAATATATTAGCTTTCTAATAATTCTGAACCCGCTATCAGAATAATACACTTGTTCGAAGGACACCATTCCTTTCAATCTCCCACTTGTCCTTCCGAACAAGTGTGCATTTAGTGTATAGCCCCTTTCCTATGTCTCTTCATGTCTCTTCATGAACTACAGAGTAAGATTACTCATCATCTCTGTTACGTCCAGAAGTGTTTCTCGAAATCCGAGTTTGACTGTCAATAAGAAGATGATTTCTAAAATCCATCTGAGCACGACCATGCATTTTCACAGTCTCGCTCTTCGAGAGGCCTTGTAAACAACAAGACATGTTCCCTATTGTTAGTAGGGGGACATTTCCAGTCTTGTAATGTAGCTTCTCTTACTAAGAGGACCTAGCCGCCCGATATCTGTCGTTATAATCCCCAGTTACAGCAGACGTTTGGCGGATACCAAAGCGGACTAGTACTCAAACAAGAGACCTCCCACTACTCATGGTCAAGGAAAAGAGTTCCGATAGTAATAATGAGAAAAATACTTATGACGATTTTTAAATCTCTTAAAGTATTCTCATAGGTCGATCCAGTATGGTTCTAAACCAATACCTGTGCAAATGATTTATATCCTCATAGCACAAGAAACGGTGCTATAAATCATACTACACACTAATCTCTAATGGTCATTAATCGTCCACAAAAAATATGACCTTGATTAGGGATAATTTTCGATTAAAATATTCAATGTTCACTTAATAGGTGTTTCTTTATCCAAGCCATTGACTTGATACCCTATTTTGAATATTTATTAAAATCGAATGGACTCATTATTTAATTCTAAACCACAATTAAATAGTTTCGTGGAATATTTAGAAATATTTTATTCCACTATGAAACTTCACAATGTTTCATCTTATGATAAATGTTTTTTCCCAAATGTTTTAAAAGTAGTACTCTTCATAAAACATTCATAGAAATAAAACTCATATTTGATATGCTTGATTTCTTTCATGCTATTATGAATGTTGTCGTTCACTTATTGCATAGGTTTAGTTATAATTACTTTGTAAACCTTAGCATCTTCATTATCCACCATTTCTATAATAAGATGATAAGATTTTGAGAGTGTTAATGGATTACATGTGATTCAGGATTTATTGTCCAAGCAATGGCTCCCACTCATTTTCATGATTTGAGACCTTCTACTTGACAACCTACAATCATCAATGTTCAACAACGAACTTTTCCATTTAACATCTATCTTATTATTGCCTTTAAGGAAAAAATATTCTCAACATATGTTTTAGATGATGCCTTGCATGGATTTCACTCCAAACAACTCACAATGATTTGGAATAGTCAAATCACTTACGATCATGGAAATTTATCTTAAATTTCCGCAAATTATACATGGATGCATATCCATGTTACCATTCTCAAGCCACGACACTTCTTGCCTCGTGCTCATAAATGGCTTCCTTGCTAAGGATCTAATCCTTGTTAAGGTTTGTGCTTGCAACATCAAAACTCAAGTTGTATTTGTTTCCATGCGTCAAGAACTCATACAACTACTTATTTAAGTGCTATGGATGTTCTTGACTATAATCTAATGATCTAATACTTAGATTAATGTCGACTGGTATTATATACGTACTTCACATGCTCTAAGTAAGTCGTCTGACAATTCCATATCATAGCTTTACATGATGGATTTAATTCTAGAATGATTCTCAATTCTATTCCATCCATGTGACATTTAGCTCATTCAGTTACACTGAGTCTTGCCAAAATGTTCGCTATGTGATATGTTTGAAAAGTCTCTTACTAGAGTCTTTCTTGGTTGACTTAGTATTTAGCGTAGCTTATACTTAGTTCAAACATTTACTTAGCTTCATACATATATGGGTCGAAAGCCTTTCAAATTCCTTCATGTTTAACATGGTAAATTCCTTTACTCATTTAAACATTTAATTAAGTCTATACCATAGAACTTAATTCCCAACATGTACTAAGTATCGTCTTTAGCTTGGTCCATTGTCAAAAATACTTTCAAATCTAAGCATTTAGCATTTGATAGTTGTTTCACAATAGAGTTCGTAAACTTCTCGTTGGACCTTTACTTTTGCTCCCACTAAACTTCTTGTTCATCAGAATTTCTATGTTTCTCCATAAGTCAATCCTCTTATTAACTTTATGAGAAAACACGTTCCAATTCCTTCATGCAATGCTTCCTTTAATCCCATGACGGATTCCATGTGCTTGCTTTCAAATCTAGCATTATTTAGATTTTCAAAACCCTTAGACTATTCCATAGTCACTTCCAAGATCCTATTTTGGGAAGGCGGTTTTGGCATCTATTTTGCCATATTTCATATGTGCAATTTTGCTAGATCAATCACGAAAAGACTTAAGCATTCCGATTGGTGAATAGGTTTTTATTAAAATCAACTCCTTGAAATTAATTATATCCTTTTCAACCAATCTAGCTATGTATGCATATACATTTCCACATTTGTTAGTTTTTTCCTTGAAAACTTATTTGCAATTGATGGATCTTTCATCCTTCATGCAAATTAATCAAGTTTCGAACATGATTTTCAAACATGGAGTCTATTTCAGATTTTCATGGCCTCTAACCATCATTAGGAATTTGGATTTGTCGTAGCTATCTTACAAGACATTATTCCTTTGCTTGTAAGTCTTAGGTTTATTTCTAACTTAATAGAAAATTTAGAGGATTCAATACAAGCCTTTGGTGAATTCTATACCTATACGGGGTAATTGCATCAAACACTGAGTTTTAAGGCGCTTTCAAAGCCCTTTTATCATGTTGATCTTACTCCAACATTTTTAATGTTTTGTGAGTAATGAATTCTCTTTTAAGGCACTTGTAAAGTCCTTTTGAGTATTCTTGATCAAGCATTCTCATGAAGTCCTTTAAGGTCTTCCGAGATTCTCAGTTCTAGTTTGTTGCTAAGCTCGATGGTCATCGAGTTCATTTTCCTCCCACTTGTCGTTTTGGAAACGTGTTACTTTCCAGAAAGACACCACTTAGAGCAACAAACATTATGTTCTCAATTAGGATGTGGAGGTAATGCCCGTAGTCTCACTTGAATGCTTACAAAGAGACATGTATATTGTCTTTGGGTAAAAGTTCGTTGTGAAACAAACAGTTAGCTCCCACTTGAGCTATCTTTAGTCTTTATTGAGCCATTCAGCTCCCACTGAGCCACCTAGCTCCCACTGAGCCACTTAGCTCTCACTGAGCTAGTGAACTCCCACTGAGACTAAGAGCCTTAGACATATACTTGAAAAGTCTTTTAGAAGTTATTTCTATCCATAACTGAATATGGCGTCCTTTCTTAGCTTCGACATATTGTTTAGTGTAACATTAGTCATTTATGCAAATCTTTAAGAACTTTATAGGAAGGGTTGTGAACCATCATCGTTTGAGTCATTTTCCAATGACATCGAGGTCTCCGTGAGGACACACTATGTTCTTTGTGGAGTTCTTTATGAAAATTTCCATTCATAACTTTGAGATGGTCACGCTTGGCTCAAGCAAACATTGCTCGATCTAATCTAGAAGTTTTGATATCTTGCCAAGTCGATTCTGTACTTCACTGGATTCTTGAGCTACTTAGGTCAAGTTTGTTCACATTTGATGAATATAGCCATATCCTTTCAAATTCTTTGTGAAATGTTGAAGTAATTGATTCCTCTTTAGCCTTCGGAGTCAATTGTCTATACCAAGAACAATAGCTCTCTGCTTTGTCGGTTTCACCAACTAAGACTTGCTTGTCTTAGAATGATTCCAAATCGAGCAACTATCAAGAGCCTATCTAATAGAATCTTGAGTACGTTCTTGTCGATATGACATTGCTAAAGATGTTTGGAACGCAAATCAAGCCCATGACTTGAACTTAGTGAGTTAATCATGTTAGGGAAATGTTTGTTTATAATCAAGCATTCTTGACTCAACGCTTGGATAACCATGCCATTCAAATAAATCTCGCAACTATTGCTCATTACTTTGAATGTGAGTCTTTCCGTGTGTAAACGGATCAATTGCTGATTATGGAACATAATAACCATTATTTGTTCCAGCCTTTGGCTTAAAAGGTCTTTAAACAAAACATACGACCTTACAACTGATGTAGCTCTTCTTGCTTCATTCTAAGCTTGTAAGTCGATAACTTAGCTTAACTTCAATAGTTTGAGGTCACTATCATAGTGGAACACTCAAGCAGTATCCGATACTTGTGAAGATAACGAATTGCTAAGTTAACTACAATAACATGAACTCATGAGTTGAAATGGAATCTAATTCCTTTTCTTTGTTCCTTCTTTCCTATATTTCTTATCATACAATATCTCATAATCTTACTTTAAGATTATTTCTTTAAGTACCTTGACTTTTATACTTTGTTAGGCATAATCAAGCACCTAGTGCGCCGTAAAACAAAGTTCCATCTTTTCCATTAATTCTTACTCGAATTACTACATTAATGAGTCCTACTCAATTATGTATGATGCGAAAAGATACATTAGTTGTCAAACATTGACAATCTTGAGTTTGCAACTCAATACCTCATGTTTTATCAAAACTACCTAGTATTTTGAATACATGATGCCCAACCGTCCTTTCGGACTTAGTTATAAAAGTCATTTATGAGAATTGTATTTTAGAAATGCTTTTCTTGTCTTTGAGAACTATTCTCAAGGATTTCCTTTACCAATAACGGAAACAATATTATTTGATTTAGAATACTATAAATATAAGTGCAAAGTATAACCATTTATCAAGAACATAATAAGTTTGAAATTTAATAGCATTCATGCAAACTTCAATCTTATTAAACGTCTTATTTACGCATAAAAACTGTCCCTATTTGGCGAAAATAAGGCGATTCCAAGATCCGAAGAAACAAAGAGTGGTTAAGCATGCTTTGGCTTGTCTTAACACTCAATCTTCTAAGGTAAGCATTGCCTTGATAATGGCTCTAAGCCACTCTTGGTTAGATAATCGTCACATCTAATGCATCTTTGACGATGTATCTCTTTTGCCACGGTATATGAGGACTCCTCACTCATACCGATGAGTTCAACCAAAACCAACGTGCACACCCGGTGTGCCTTATGAGCCTTGGAGAAGTGATGGCACCTCGCTTTGGCGTAGCCTACCATCACCCTCGTTCGGTTGGTAAGTGTTGTTTTGGAAAGGCAAGTTTGACTCACTATTATTAGGGACCTAGGATTTCTATGTTGGTTGATTTAAGTGAACTTAACTAATCACCGCAACATAAAGAAAACCTAAACATGTATCTAACGAATAATTCACATGTATATATAAGCATAAAATATAAAGCGAAATTATAGATGCATATTGGCAACTAGCATGACCCCTTGAATTCTTCAAGTCTTCAAAAGGTCTTCATTTGCAATTCAAGGCTTTGTCTTCCAAGATACGCCGTCTTCAAGACTTAACCAAACTATGCAAATACTAGTGTCTACAACTAGGAATAATCTAAATATTAAGGTACAAAAATACTTAACGGTGCGTAGACCGTATTTAGATTTACAAAAATACATGACGGCACGTAGTCCGTATTTTCTATCCTAATCGGGTCCCACTAGTTGCCATTTCTTGAAACCTGTGAGAGAGAATATATATTCCATTCATCCATTCACTATTTGTGAATGGCCCATGCAATTTACAATATCAAACAAGTAAAAAGCATTTAAACAACGCGTGCACTAGTAACTAATCTAGGTGGTTAATCCGATTAACACGCCTAATTAAAACTAGTCAAAGTTGTTTAACCGATTATGTAATTGACGTCATTAATAATTGAAGCTCCCACTAAATTCCGCATTTCCCTTAATTAATCCAATTAATTAAGTCGGTAGCACCCAAACTTGTCAAAATAAAATTTTGTCAATGCCGCTCAAAACCGAGGCCTAGCCTCCCAAAATTTTAATTAAAATAAACAAAATTAATTAAAATAAATAAAACGGCAAAGTAAGCAAATATTAAGCCAACCGCATTTCAAGTGGCTTTCGCTTTAAGCGTTTTGCCAAAGAAACTCGAATAATTGCGGCTCGTGCAAACCAAGCACACTATGGCCATTCGCCTCACCGCACCAAGCCCATACACACATAAAAGCTCCGCACACATGGCCCGCGGCAAGCAGCCTTGAGCTGCTGCCACTGCCTCGTTTTGCGTGCCACATGTGGGCTGCTATGTAGCCTGGCTAGCCAAGTGTGGTTCTTTGCCTCGTTTTGCGTGCCATGGCCTCGGGATTTGATCCCATTTCGCGAGACATAATTAATTAATTCTAAATTAATTTTAAAACTAACTTAATGAGCAAAAATGAAATTTTTTTTAAACAAGTCCAACTTAATAAAATTTCAAAGTGCAAATAACCAAAATAATTCCAAGAACCATTCTTAATTAAATTGGTTTAGCTTGGTGCAATAACAAAGTTGAGGCAATTTCTCACTTTTAATTTAATCAATATAAATTAAACTTGAGAATTTGACAAAGTAAGGGGAAGTTGGAAAAATATGAACTTTAATGTTCAAATGAAAATTCCAACATCTAAATTTTGTGAATCCTTGAAAATAATATCTTCCAACATGAAGATAACCAAATTTCTATCACAAAAATTGAAACTTTATGTTTCCAATCAACTCAAAATGATTAAAACAACAAAGTTTAACACAAAATAACATGGAATTTAGTGGTTTTTAAAGTTTCAATCACTTATCACAAATAAAGATTGAATCTTTGACACTTAGGAAGCCTCAAAACAAAAATTTTCACACTAAAAAGCAATTAGTTTGCAATTATGTGAAAATAAATCAACCTTTAAGCATCAAATACTACCAAGTAAGTGTGCTTTAAGGGGACTTAAAAATGCAGAAAATAATGCAAATAATCAACCACATAATCAACAAGTTATGCCATTAATTTCAAGGTTAGAAAAGACTTAAAATTTATCGTCAAAAATGAAAAATCCCTCGAAAAAGGCATTTCTGGTCAGAATTTGGCTAAAATCACAGTTCCAAAGGGGTTAAAACCTCTCCAGAACACCTTTTCCACCCAAAATTCACTATTTTTGGGCGAAAATCTGGGTTCTGGACCAAATTCGACATTAAAAACGGGATTAAAATAAATAAAACCGAGCTACTAATCTAATTAGCAACTTAAACCAGAAAAATAAGCCAAAATAAACCTTGAAAAACATGATTATAAAAATAAACGAGCGGGGCTCCGATACTGCTGTTGGGGTTTGGTGAGTCCGACTCACCGCGGAAACGACCCCGACCCAAGGAACCACTCGTAATTAATAAAACCATAAAGCATAAATAAACACGAGAAAAGGAAGAATGAATCATACCCTTGAAGCGAGCTTCTCCCTCACAAAACGGGCTCTTACTTGAAAGCCATGAGCTGTTGGGGTTTGGTGAGTCCGACTCACCGCGGAAACAACCCCGACCCGAGGAACCACTCGCAATAATTAAAATCATAAAGCATAAATAAATAATCACAAAGAAAAGATAACGAATCTTACCCTCGAAGCGAGCTTCGCCCAAAAACCGGGGCTCTTACTTGAAAGCTACGAGCACGTCAAGCGCCGCGCCTCCGACGGTATCCACCCACAAAAAGGCGAACACAACTTTAAGGTCCGCTACCTTGGGGTTAGCAAGGTCCGACCAAAACCCGAGTGTTATTAGAGTTTAAGAGTTTTCCCAAAAATATGGAATGCTCTTTCTAACTCCCACTCAAGCAAAGAGTTCTCAAGCCATGCCATGACTATTTATAAGGAAGTATGCCTTGTGAATTTCACTCATCTTTCAATGTGGGACTTTTCACAAAAAGATCCCACATGGAAAGATTGGTGAATTCAACCCTTAGTTAAATAAACAAAGGAACAAGTAACAAGTGTCACATGGTTAGGTGTGGACCACTTTCTCACTTGGTCCCCAAGGCATTTCACATGCAATGTGAACTAACCATGTGTCACCCAACCTTGAGCCCCAAGTTGGGTTCGGTTGGCCCATTTTATTTTGGCCCGTGTCCATGACCCATCAACCCGGGTCCACGGCCATTGCCACATGTGTCGCCACCGTGGCGCGCCGCCACCATGGCGCTGCCACGTGGCACGATGCCAACGTGGCACGCTGCCACTTGGTGGCTGCCACTAGGTGGCTGCCAATGTGGCGGCTGCCAACGTGGCGGCCACGTGTGCTGCCACATGGTGTTTTGCCATGTGTGCTGCCACGTGGCATGCTCCTATTGGGCATGCATTCCTAGCCTTTTGCGTGGCTAGGATTTTACTTGTTACTTGATGCATTTTCCCGTCTCGCCAAATCCTAAATTTTGGCTCGACATTTGAGATTCTCCGACGCTCGGTTTCGACGCTCCAAGCTCGAATTTCCGACGTCTAAATGTTTAACACTCGGGCGACGAATTAATTTCTTCCGAATTAATTCGTCGAGTTGGTTCGTATATTTTGCTTGGGTGTGACCCGAAGGGTTCAGTCAAGATTAAGCTGTAATATTAATTATATTAATATTACTGATCGGAAGCGGCCTCCACCCAGGCATTCCGATCACTTGACCTTACTGAATATATTAGCTTTCTAATAATTCTGAACCCGCTATCAGAATAATACACTTGTTCGAAGGACACCATTCCTTTCATGAGCACCGCAAATGCCGTGCCTCCAACGGTATCCACCCACAAAGGACGAACACGACTTTTTAGGTCCGCTACCTTGGAGTTAGCAAGGTCTGACCAAAACCCAAGTGTTAATGGAGTTTAAGAGTTTTTTCAAAATATGGAATGCTCTTTCTAACTCCCACTCAAGCACTTTACTCCAAATCCCAAGGTTGGTATTTATAGAGGAAAGTATGAGTGGGAATTTCTATCCCATCAATGTGGGATCATGAAATTCCACAAATTAATTTAAAGCTAAATTAAATTAAATATATAAGAAGTAATAAATCAACAAGTGTCCTAGTCATATGTAAAGAGGAGTATGGACCACTTGGAGAGGAGGGGACCATACATGCTCCCCACTCCTTCCTCTCCTTGTGACACTTGTCCACCCCAAAAAGCAAGCATACTTACTAGCTTCCCCTTTCTACCCGACCTAGGCCCACGGCCCAGCTAGCCTCGCACCGTGCGGGCTGCTAGCTGCTGCCAGCTCGGCCCAGCACGCCCACGCACATCAGTGGGGGCTGCTGATGCCGAGGGCGCTGCTAGCTAGCCACGCACATGTGTGGGCTGCTAGCAGCAGCGCACGCCAGCACGCCAGCACGCCACGCACTGCTTGCGGGCTGCTGGCCGTGCTGTGCTAGCATGCCTCGCACATGGTGCGGGCTGCTAGCCACGCCTTGCTAGCATGTCTCGCAAATGGTGCGGGCTGCTAGCTCGGCTAATCCCCTAGCACTCGGGATTCCGATGCTAGGGGTATTTTGGTCATTGTTGATTTATTACTAATTTGCCGTCTCGTCTTTTTATTATTTTTTACTCGACTTCCGACGCTCGGTTTCGACGCTCTAAGCTCGAATTTCCGACGTCTAAATATTTAACACTCGGGCGACGAATTAATTTCTTCCGAATTAATTCGTCGAGTCGGTTCGTATATTTTGCTTGGGTGTGACCCGAAGGGTTCAGTCAAGATTAAGCTGTAATGTTAATTATATTAATATTACTGATCGGAAGCAACCTCCACCCAGGCATTCCGATCACTTGAACTTACTGAATATATTAGCTTTCTAATAATTCTAAACCCGCTATTAGAATAATACACTTGTTCGAAGGACACCATTCCTTTCAAAGGGAACATTAGAAGGTCAAACATGTCAGGCGGCGGTTTCACATGATTCGAGAATGGAAATCAGAAAGTGAAATCAAAATTTGCAGACTTGGAACGGATGTAGCTGATCCACTTACTAAACCTTTGCCTCAACTAAAGCACAACAAGCACGTCAGACAATGGGAATCAGGCACGTTGGAGACTGGCTTTGATTTACCTGTTTAGTGTTTTAGTTAATTTTTGAACATTTTAATGTAAGACACTAAAAAAAACCATTCAAGTTTTGGAGTAATTTAAATTTCATGCAATATTTTATCACTCTGTTTGCTATTTAATTATGGTTTATGATTAAATAATGAGTCCATTCGATTTTGAGAATATTCAAAATAGGGTATCAAGACCAGTCTTGGTAAGGAAACACCTATTAAGTGAACATTGAATATTATGATCGAGAATTATCCCAAATCAAGGTCAATTAAATGATTGACGATTAATGACCACTTGAGATTAGTGTGTAGTTTGATTTATAGCATCGTTTCTTGTGTTACAAGGACATGATTTTCATAAATCATTTGCACATGTATTGGTTTAGAACCATACTGGATCGACCTATGAGAATACTTTAAGAGATTAATAAATCGTCATAAGTATACTTCTCATTATGGCTAACTTATTTCCTCGACCATGAGTATTTTGAGTTATCTTGTTTGAGTACTAGTCCGCTTTGATGTTGTCAAACGTATGCCGTAAATAAGGATTATAACGGCAACACTCGGGCGGCTAGGTCCTCTCAGTTAGAGAAGTTACATTACAAGACTGGGAATGTCCCCCTACTAAAAATTGGGAAGATGTTTTTGTTGTTTAGAAGGCCCCTCAAAGAGCAAGACTGTAAAATGCATGGCTGTGCTCTGATGGATTTTAGAAATTATCTATTTATTGACATTTGGACTTGGGATCGAGAAACACTTTTGGACATAATAAGGATGACAAATAAATCTTACTTTATAGTTCATGAAGAGATATTAAGTGACATAGGAAAAAGGCTATGCGTTAAAAGCGCATTTGTCCGGAAGAACAAGTGGGAAAGGAATAGTGTCCTTCGAACAAGTGTATTATTCCGATAGAAAGTTCGGAATTATTAGAAAGATAATAAATCAGTGAGGTCAAGTGATCGAAATGACTAGGTGGAGGCCGCTTCCGATCACTAATATTAATGTATAATAAACATTATAGCTTAATCTTGACTGAACCCTTCGGGTCACACCCAAGCAACTAAGGAACTGACGCGACGAATTAATTCAGAAGAAATTAATGAGTCTCCCGAGTAATTAATATTTAGACAACAGAAATTTGAGATTGGAGCGTCAAAACCGAGCGTCGGAAGTTAAGTCGAAAATAATAAATGACGAGACCAGAAAATTACTAATAAATCAACAAAATTACTAAAATACCCATAGCATCGGAATGTCCGAGTGCTAGGGGAATATAGCCTATCAAGGTGGCTAGCAATGTGTGCTAGCGCACCTTGGCTAGCATGGCTAGCTAGAAACCCGCACCATGTGCATTGCATGCTAGCAGCTGGCCGAGGATGGCAGCCCGCACAAGGTGCGTGGCATGTCAGCAAGCCAACGCTAGCAACTTGCACCAAGTGCGAGGCTTGCTAAAAAGTTGCGGCTAGCAGCCCACACAAAGTGCGTGGCACGCTAGCAGCCCGCGTAAGGTTCGTGGCTTGCTAGCTGCAGGCTTCGTCCATAGCATCCCGCACACTTGGTGTGTGACCTGCTGGGCCGAAGGAGCAAAGCAACGCTTGGCATCCCACCTTGGGTGCCTTGGTGCCTAAGTGGTAGGGTGCCATGTGTCGCTAAGTAATTGGCTTAAGGGTGGTGTGTTGGCTGGCTATGGGAGAGGAGTAGGGAGCAAGTTTGGTCCCCCCTTCCCCAAATGGTCCTCACCTAACCTCTCTTGTGTGCATGCCACTTGATTATTTATTAGTAGCTTGATTATTAATTTAATTTTTGATTTAGAATAAAATGGAATAATCAAATCTCCCACATTGATGGGTGAGCTTTTCTAACTCTTGCATTTCCCTATAAATACCCAACTTGGGGTATTAGGAAAAGCACTCGAGTAAGTGTTGAAAAAGGCATCACCATTGTAAAAACTTTTGAACACAATAAATTACTCGGGTTTAGGTCGGGCTTAGCTAACTCCTAAGCAATAGACCATTTTCGGTGCTCGGGTTGCGAGTGGACTTCGTTAGAGGTCCTCATGTAAGCGGGGCTAAGAGCATTCGAAGTAAGAGCTTAATTAGTGAGTGAAGCACGCGCCAAAGGTATAATCTCTTTCTTAATCTTGTTGTTTAAGTTAATTATGCTTTATGGTTATAATTATTGTGAATGTGGTCTTGGCTCGGGTTTCCTTCCGTGCTGGGTCAGACTCATCGAAACCCAACTGTAGACACCCATTTGTGTCTCCCCAAAACCAAACCCGGTGATGAGTACCTTTCACGTCGAATCATAATCGAATGAAGCGAAAGTGTGGAAAGTTTAGTGTTGCGGATAGTTTTAATTTCTTTTCTCTTCTCTCTGTTTTTGAAAACTAATTTTAAGAGAACAGCCAATCCAGTTTGGTTGGTCCATGATATGGGTCCAATAGTAGTGTAGTTGGATGGGGCTTGACAAGAGCTTTCCAACGATATATTATAAGCCCAATTCCGATGAATATTGAGGAAGTTATGGCCAATTTACTGAACTGGGCCCGGTTTGAGCCTTATATGCGGCCCAATGATCTAGAGAAGGGCCTAATATGGATTTATCATTCCTAATGCAATTAGGAATGGTTTTAGCCTTCTAGATTTTTCTAGAAGGTTCTTTTCATTCCTAATTTAATTAGCATTGATAAATTGACTTTTGTTGACTTTTCAGAGTTTTAATTAAAATAAAAGAACATATTTTGAGGAAAATACAATTTTATCCTCCTGTATGGCAATTTTTATCTGATTTTTAGAAAACGCGTGAATTTCTAAATCAGCGCCAAACGCCAGTTGTAGCGCCTGGCGCTACGCTTGGCGCATGACGCTGATGTTGGCGTCTGGCGCCAATAGCCAGCGTTGGCGCTAATCCAATTTTATTTACGCCAGAACTCTGTTTTGATATTTTATCTTTTGGCTGATTTTCTTTATAAATAACATCTTAAAAACTCCGTTTTCAATCACCTACAATCATCCACAATAACCTACAATCATCAATTCTTATTCTCTCTAATTCTCACCAACTCTCATCAAGATTCTCTTGATTACTCTCTCTCTCTCTTTTCTAAACTAGCTTTTTCACGAATATAAAAATTCCGCATTCATGAGATTTAGAAATACCTAGCCATATTCGAAGTTGCCTTCGCCCTAGTGAAGGTTTAATTTCTGAGGGTTTGGTCCCAAATCTCTCTTTAAATTATTTGATTTAATTGTTTTGTTTATTGTTTTCCTTGAAGTTACTAACGTGTGTATTTTGTTATTAGAAAGAGGTACGAGGTATCCAAGTAAGTGCTTTAATTGATTTCATTGTTATTATGATATAGAAATCATGCTTAGGTTGTTATTTTGATTCCTAGTATCATGTTAGGATGTTTTATTGCTTCCTAGTATCATGTTTAGGGTAACGAATATAATATCAATTATGATTTCTATGATGCCTTTTATTGTCTTTCCTAATATTTATGTTAGTATCATGTTAGGGCTAAATATATGATTTTTATTGCTTAGTGACATGCTAGGGTTTGTTATTAATCTTGTTAGTATCATGCCTAGGATCTTGCTATTATTATGCTTTAGCGTTAATATGATTATGTTAATTATTATTATTATTATTATTATTATTATTATTATTATTATTATTATTATTATTATTATTATTGATTTGGGTATTTTTATACCCGGCCAGGTGGCCCAACCAGAAAGCGCCACGTGTCCTCCATATAGGTGCCATTTGGACCTATGGAGTGATGACACGTGGAGGGTGGACTCTTCTCCGTCCTACGTGGACTGATGGTCCAGCAGGGGCCATTCAGTCGGCGACACGTGTCACCCAAAAGGTGCTTCAGAATCCTTTTGGGCACAGTGACACGTGTCACTCAGGTATTGGCCCTGGGATGGCGGCCTTCTAAGGCCCAAATCCCGAGGCGCCGCAAAACGGCGTGACCTAACTCCTAGGTCACCAGATCCTAGGAGGGCACACTTTTCCCTATAAATAGGGACATTACGTCATTTATGACGACACACGAAAAAAGAGAGAATTTTTGACACACAATACGAGACAATACGTCACTTACCACAGAGCTGTCGTTTTCAAGGAACACACAACACTTTACCTGAGCTTGGAATCCAAGCAGATAACTTTACTTCCGCACGTTTTATCTCCGAATATTTACTGACTTAATCTTCGGAGGCGGACCACCGACCATCCGGCGGTCCGTTTGCTTTGTAGGTACAGGCATCCTCAGTTGAATCCAGTTTCAGTGTTGTAACTCTCCCGAGGGACAAAAACCCCCGAAACATTTGGCACCGTCTGTGGGGAGAGTACCTCTGAAATGGCTTCACAAGAGCTTGTACCAAATCCGGAGACCATTCGGCCTCCAAATGATGTACTGGTCCAAACGGACCATGACTCAGGTGACGACGCTGATGTCGAAACCTATGTGGATCCAAATGGATCCCTCATCTCTAAACGCATCCGCAGTAAGGAACGGCGAGAGCGTCCCCATGTTCAGGCAGGACCAAGCAAAACTGCTGGCCAGCCAAAGAAGCCCTCGGGGTGGCCGGTTGATCCTTCCCAGGCGGCAGGATCAGCTCCCGTCACTCGGGATGAGCTAATGTCACTCTTGAGCAGCCTCAGGGGTGAAATCAAGCAGCTCGCCTCAAAGAAGTCGCCTACTCCTAGAAAGGAGCAGTCGGCCAAGAAGCTAGCCCAAGCTGGCAAACAGAAGTCGGTCAGGGACCGTCAGCCGACTCCTCATCCTGCTCCTAAGGAGAAGGCCAGGTCCCAATTTGACCTTAATCGGCTCCGTTTCCCAGAAATGGGCGCAAGAAAACCCATCCGGCACATACAGCCGGATGGTAGCAAGAAAACGTTCTCTGACGCTCGGCAATACATTGAGGAGAGGAGAACCCAGCAATTAGAGTCGGCTTCAACGTCGACTTATCATGATAGCTTTCGGAATACCTCTGTGAGGTGTTCCCAGTCTGTACATGAGACCCCAGCAAGCAGCCAAATGGTTCAGTCTGGGCCACATGTGATTCAGTCCGCCCAGTACATGGCACAGCCATTGTACCAGGCGCCAGTTGTACCTTACATGCAACCTACCCTCTATGGAGGACAGGCGGCATACGGCTATCAGCCGATGGACTGGCAGCTTAGGCTGCAACACCTTGGAGATCAACCCTCTGCTTTCTCCAGGGAAATAACTGAAGCCGTACAGCCGGCCAAAGTTAAAAACGTTCTGGTTGGAGCCTATGACGGGACCTCCAACCCAGAAGACCACCTGCTAGCATACACCCACCTCATGTATTTACAGGGGTTGGATGATGCCGCATGGTGTCGTTGCTTTCCAGCCACCCTGAAGGGCATAGCCCAGCAGTGGTTTGCCAACCTGCCGGCTGGCTGCATAAATAGCTTCAAAACACTTGCGTTCTTGTTTGCATCAAACTTCTCTATGAACATCCCTGCCAAAAAGACAAGTCTTGACTTGGGCAATGTACAGCAGGGAGATAGAGAAGGTTTGCGATCCTACGTCAGGCGGTTCAATCTGGTCCGAATCCAGATTCATGGGCTGTCTGATGAGGTCGCCTTCACAGATTTCTTTAAGGGTCTGAAGGACGGGTCTACCTTTAAGTACGAACTCGTCCGCAAACAAATCTTTACTCTGCAAGGAGCCTTGCGAGAGGCGGAAGCCTACATACAGGCGACCGAACTCTGCTCCTCCAATAAGCAGTCGGACCATAAGAAGTCCGACCGGTAGAAAGAGACTCGGTCTGCTCAGCCGGCTCCTAAGCCAGAAGAGAGCAAAAAGAAAAAGCAAGTCTGGGCCATTGATAACTCTGATCAACCGGCCCAGAAGAAGAAAAAAAAGTGGAAACCGTACGTCCCAAGGTACGAATTCCACAAGGACTGCTGCTCCATCCTTTTGGAAATTAAGGATCGGCTAACTCTTGAAAAGCCGACTGCTATGAAAGGTTCCGCTGAAAATAGGAACAAAAACAAGCATTGCCATTTCCATGAGGATGTTGGCCATGACACGAACGACTGCTTTAGTCTCAAGCGGGAGCTCGACCGTCTGGCCGACAAAGGACAGCTTAAGTCCTATGTGAAGTCCAAAGTGACTTCAAAAGCAAATCCGGGGCAGTCCAAGAAAAAGACTCCCCAGCCTGCTGTGAGTACCGAAACTGATGAAGAACCGGTGTACACCATAGCAGGCGGATTTGCCGGTGGTGGCCCGACCATTCGGGGTACCAAGGACCATCTAAGAAAGATGGTCAATTCTGTTGAGGAGGGGGATACATCTAGCACATCCACCTTCCCTAAAGTTGTCATCACCGAACAGGACAGAGGCAAAGTCCGTCGTCCGCATGATGACCCTGTTGTCATTGAATGTAAAGTCGCCAACCAGCTGGTTGGCCGAATTCTGATTGACACAGGAAGTTCCTATGACCTCATCAGCCTCAAATGCTTGTCCAATCTCAAGTACAAACCGGATAGCATGATGGAGGTCACCCACACCTTAGTTGGGTTTGGGGGAGGACTTGTGCACCCAGTCGGACGAATCGACCTACCTGTCCGCCTGGGAAGCAGGGGAGACGGTCGACACATGACCATCCGTCTCCTTGTGGTTGGAGATCTCACGGCTTACAACCTCATCTTTGGCCGACCCACTCTTAATGAGTGTAAGGCCGTCATCATCCCTGCTCTCATGCTACTCAAGTATGAGAAGGATGATGGAACAGTTGGTTCCCTTAATGGGGACCAAAAGACGGCTCGAGAGTGTTATCTCTCGGACGTCAAGCCTGCGGCCGCAGCATCCGGCCGGGGCAAGCAAATGATTGACCTCGACGATGTCGAGGAAGAACAGTCGGCCCCACCAGCCGGAAAGAAAAGAAAGACTGATCAGCTGGTGGTGGTCAAAAAAGAAAAGCAATAGCAATCACTGACCGGGGAAAGGTTGGATGATCTTCGTCCCCAGCCTACTAGAGAGCACATTGATATCCCTCTGGATGATAGCCGTCCAGAGCGGACTGTTAAGGTGGGGACGATTGCCTTTGCAAAGTTGGGTGAAAACCTTCACCAGCTGCTCAAGGAATTCAAAGACATCTTTGCCTTTGAAGTGGAAGAAATGCCAGGCATCAGCCCGGATCTCGCCGTCCACAAACTCGCCGTGGATCCTAAAAAGAAGCCCATCCGGCAAAAGAAAAGAAACCACGGCGAAGAAAGAAGTCAGGCGGCAGCTGCCGAAGTAAAAAAGCTGTTAGATGCCAAGTTCATTCGGCCGTGCAACTTCCCTGAGTGGGTGGCTAACGTTGTGTTAGTAAAAAAGCCGAATGGAACTTGGCGGATGCGTGTTGATTACACAGACCTCAACAAGGCATGTCCAAAGGATAGCTATCCACTGCCTAAGATCGACAGTCTGGTCGACTCAACAGCCGGACATGCCCTGATGAGTTTCATGGACGCCTATTCAGGTTTCCATCAGATCCCCCTGTGGAAAAAAGATCAAGAAAAGACGGCATTCGTCACTAATCAGGGGTTGTTCTGTTATACTGTGATGCCGTTTGGTTTGAAGAATGCGCCTGCTACCTTCCAACGAATGATTAATACGGTCTTCATTAATCAAATCGGAAGGAATGTAGAGGCGTACATTGACGATATGATAGTCAAATCCAAACAGCAGGCGGATCACCTTGCTGATCTCCGAGAAACATTCGGCACACTCAGGCGGCACAAGGTCATGCTTAACCCAAAAAAGTGTGTCTTTGGTGTTGAGTCTGGGAAGTTTCTCGGATTTTTGATTGACCAAAGAGGAATAGAGGCCAACCCTGAGAAAATACAGGCGGTAATCGACATGCAGTCGCCCCGTACTGTGAAGGAAGTGCAAAAACTAACAGGTTGTCTGGCGGCCCTGGGGAGATTCCTCAGCCGTTCAGGCGACAAGTGTCTCTACTTTTTCCAGGCAATCAAAAAGAAGACAAACTTTGAATGGGGGGATGATGCAGAGGCGGCCTTTCAAAGGCTAAAAACTCATTTGCACTCTTTGCCGAGGCTTGTCAGCCCTTTGCCTAAAGAGAAGCTCTTCATGTACTTAGCCGTCTCTGATCATGCCCTCAGTGTTGTCCTCTTAGCTGAAAGAGACGGCATCCAGCTCCCGGTGTATTTCACAAGCCATGTTTTGAGAAATGCGGAGCTTCGGTACCCCATGGTTGAGAAATTCGGCCTTGCCCTTTACATGGCCATCAAGAAGCTTAAACCTTACTTCTTGGCGCATGCGGTAGAGGTCTATACTGACCAACCGATCAAACGGCCACTCACAACCTTGGAGTCTTCTGGACGAATGCTCAAATGGGCAATCGAAATACAAGTATTAGAAATCACTTATGAATCAAGGAAGGCAATAAAGGGACAAGCATTCGCTGACTTTATTGTCGAAATGACAAGGCCGGTTGTTCCGGACAATACGGACCAGGTCTGGAAAGTATATGTGGATGGGAGCTCCACTGTGAACGGCTGTGGTGCGGGGATTATCTGTCAATCTCCTGAAGGAGATAAGTACGAATACGCACTACGGTTCAAGTTTCAGGTCTCTAATAATGAGGCCGAGTATGAGGCCCTGCTGGCCGGCATCCGGTATTGCAAGGCGGCAGGGGCGAAGAAGGTATCCGCCTGCTCTGATTCTCAACTGGTCGTACTCCAGGTTAATGGAACGTACGAGGCCACTCATCCGGCCATGATAAAATATTTGCAGGCGGTCAAGAGTGAAGTTGGGTCACTTGAAGAATTTCATCTAACTCAGGTGCCCAGGTCTTCAAACAACCAAGCGGATGCTCTGTCCAAGTTGGCATCATCCGCCTCCTGTGAAACGCCTCGGTCAGTCTTCTGGGAGGTCATGGAAAAAAGAAGTATATCAGAGGAAGACCCCATTGGAATTCTTGACCGAAGCTCAACCTGGATGGACAGCATCCGGACCTATCTTGCAGACGGCACGACTCCTGACTCACCACGGGAGGCGGCTGTTCTGAAAAAACGAGCAGCTAACTTCGAGTTACGGCAAGGAGAGCTCTTCAGGGCTGGCTTTTTGAAACCCCTGTTGAAGTGTGTTACCCCTGAAAAGGGGAAGGAAGTTCTCGAAGAGTTGCATTCGGGATTCTGCGCCTCCCATATAGGCGGCAGATCCCTCGCGGCCAAGGCCAGGCGGCTTTACTTTTGGCCGACTCTGGAGTCGGATGCCATGGAAATGGTGAAAAAATGTGACAAGTGCCAAAAGTTTGGCAAGCTCATCCATCGTCCGGCTACAGACCTGACGGCCATCCACAGCCCAATACCCTTTGCCAAATGGGGCATGGACATTCTGGGGCCATATACAACTGCACCAGGCGGCAAGCGCTATATATTGGTGGCTGTGGATTACTTTACTAAGTGGGTAGAGGCTGAGGCAGTCAAAAACATCAAGACTAAAGACGTCATTTCCTTTATCTGGAGGAACATAATCACTCGTTTCGGGGTGCCCATGTCTATAGTTTTTGACAATGGTCCTCAATTTGAGACGCCTCAACTCAAGACTTGGCCAGGTCGAAGCCTTCAACAAGTTAATCTCAGACGGAATTAAAAAGAAGATTGAGCGGGCTGGTGGCCTTTGGGCGGATGAATTACCACACGTCCTTTGGTCCATCAGAACGACTGCTAAAGGGGCAACGGGAGAAACCCCATTCCTAATGGTGTATGGTGCAGAAGCTGTTCTTCCCATTGAACACTATGAGCCTACCCTTCGAATCATGTTGTATGATGAAGAGGCAAATTGGGAGGCCATGCGCCTAGCATTGGACTCACTTCCAGAACGCAGGGGCAATGCTGCCTTGCGTCATGAGATATACCGTCTGAGAATGACTCGGGCTTATAACAAAAGAGTACACAAGCGTCCTCTCAAAGTGGGGGACTTTGTGCTACGGAAAATGGAGGCAGTCGGTAGGGCGAATGAACAGGGAAAGCTAACCCCAAATTGGGAAGGCCCCTACCGAATTTATGAGGAGATAAGAGACGACACCTACCGCCTGGAAGAACCAGACGGCAGGCAGCTGCCCAGAACTTGGAATGTAGACAACTTGAAAAAGTACTACTTCTAAGTACGAATGTAAAGACCTCAATTTTGTAAATCTCACGTATAGTTAATGAGAATATGCCTTCATTTCCCAACTTATCTTTTTATTTAAGTTTTTTAAGTGCCGCCTGTACCAAATACAGACGGCCAATATGTTTGGAAAGCGTCTGTCCCAACAGCAGACGCCCCAATCCCTCTGAAGGAGCCGATTGTTTTAGAACAGTCGTCCCTACGAAATTCATCAAGTTTACACCAACACTTGATGAATATTTACTTGATCATTTAAGAGGCCTAAGGCCAGATAAAATCATGATGAGGCCCATGGCCGGATGTTAATAAACAAAAAGAGACCGAATGGTCACAGTCTGCTCCAACATGAGCATGACCGTCTGCTCCAACATGAGTCAGATAACCGGCGACGTCCATTTGGGCGAATTCGTCGAGGAGAAGCATCTCCCATTTGGGTGGCACATTGCTCTACGAATATATCAAGCGGCCCTACCGAAGGCTAAGGCAGCATTCGCAGTCGTTTGTTTTAATCGAAAGTGAAATCTAAAAGACCTGAATTTTCTATTTAACGCAGTCGTCACTGTTTCATGAGTAGAGGCTAATTGAGGCATAAAGCCGGATGCGCCTGTTATTGCTCAGGGGCAAAACAGGCGGAATATTTTATACAAGTTAAGTTAACTACTTAGCAATTATTGAGGCTATTGGCCGGATGATGTCTGATCCTTGCCTATGGGGCAAGACAGGCGGACAATTATTTTTAAAGAAAATTGGTTAAGTTACAAACTTAGCATTTTATCTCAAAGAGGCCTATGGCCGGAGGCGCTTGTTTTAGCTTATGGGGCAGAACAAGCGGAGGTTTACCCTTAGCAAATTAGCTAAGTTGGAAATTTGAGTTAGTTCGAGCCAATGGCCGAATGAACACTTATGTTTGCCAATTCTGGATGGACGTCTGCCGCGTGGTTTTGGGCAATCACCATAGTGATTGATTGACTTAGAAACCATGCATACTCTTCTAAGTATCAAAAATTTCTAAGTCAATCAATCCAATAAACCGAAACCACCCGACATCCGTCTAGGGGCAAGAACATTCGCATGGTATACAGGTTATAATACTTAGCCAAAAACATGCAATGAAAAATTCAAAATGCAAAGGACAACAACAATATGGATAACTTCAGCCAAATAGCCGAAGGATTTAAATTAAAGACCAATCGTCACCAGACGATTGGTTAAGATTGTTATCTGGCAAAGCCAGAAAGATTGTCAAATTACCCGACCCCTCGGTCGGTAAAGATACAAATACTCGGCACACAGGCCGGAAAAGAAAAGTACATGGCCATTCGGCCGCAGAAAAGCATAAAAGCTTAAGTGATCAGGGGAGAGCCTCTTCAGTGGCAGCCGGCTTGTCGTCCTTCGGCTGCTCTTCCTCCTTTTTCTCTGGCTCCTCCGCCTGATCCTCCCCCTCGCCGCCCGAGGACGACTCCCCAGAAGAGTCGGACCCAGAACTTTCCTCGGCCTCAGCATTCTCAGCCTCTTCAATAAGGCGAGCGTCGAATGCTTTGCTGGCTTCGTCAAATTTGGATTTCCAAATCTGATAGTCCGAGTCCGGCTGTACAGCCGCCCAAGTGTCCCGCATGATGGCTTCATAATCGCTCATCATTTGCTTAACAAGAGCCTCTCTCTCTTGATCAGCCACGGACTCAAACTTGGACTTCAGCTGATGCTCCTGGTTGCTGAGGCGCTACTCCAGGCGGCCCACCTTCTGCTTGGCTCTCTTGGCCTCTTCTTTGGCATCTTGAAGAGGCTCGAGCTTCTCCTTAAGAGTTGTAATCTCTTTCTTAAGGGAAGTGATGCGCAGGCGGGCCGAGTCCAGGTCCTTCTTCACCTGCATATTGGCTTCCGCCTGCGAATACATCATATCAAGCGTCAGATACTCATTCTGAGCAATATCAAATTGAGCTCGATCCAAGGCGGACTCGGCCTGAGCTTTAACGACTGTTACCTCTTTGGATTTCTCCTTGAGGGGTTGCCTGAGCCCTTGGACGCGCAGCATGGCCTGCAAAAGAGCCGAATGGTTAAAACCAGGCGAAAAAAGAAATAATGCTTAATAAAAAAAAAGGTTGCTTGAGCTAACTCATACCTCGCAGAGGTTCCCCAAGATGCCATCCAAGTCAAGGGTGCCGACTCCTCTAACAGACGCCTTGTCGTCAGGATCGACCGCCCTCAGCATGGACTTGGCCATCTGGACTACAGTCGGCCTCTGCACCGGAACTGAGAAGGAGAGAAAGTTAGAGAAAATAACTCAAGTACATCTAAATGGAAGAACAATAGGGGCGAATGGATTTTACCGTCGTCCTTCTGTTCCTCCTCTCTCCCCAGGCTTCTCTTCTCTCCTGCTGAGCCGACAGCAGTGGTGGGTTGCTTAAAGCCACCCTTCGATGCCCTCTGGGCATCCGGTTTGCTGATCTCCTTTTCAGCTTCGAGAGAAGAGGCGTCTGGGCCCTTCTTGGGCTTATGAGCAACGTGCTTCCGGCCGCCCTTGCCGGATGCGCTCACGTCACCCGCCCTAGTCTTTTGGATTTTAGGGTCGGATGGTTTTGAAGGAGATTTGGAAGGCGCACCCTACATCAACACAAGATAAACGCAAGTTAGAAATCATTCGGGCAAATTTAATATTGGTCAGAAATGAAAGTATAACAATTTTCTACCTTGGAGGTGCCGCCAGTTTTCTGTTCATCCACTTTGGTGTGAGTGGTTACTTCTGCCCTGTTTAAAACATTCGACCTGTATCGAGCAGCAGATACAGCCGGCTTCCTTGTGGCCGAAAGCTTTTCCATTGCTTTGTCTGCAAAAATGAACAAGTGATTAGCTTCCTTAAACAAGTACTGAAAAGCAGAAGTAAATTACATATAAAACAGACGGCCGACTACCTCTCGGCATATCGGAACTTAGCCCACAGGCGGCTAAGAATGTCCCTTCTTCAAACCACTTGTACAAAGGGAGATAGCATTGAGGGGTGACCTCCTTGTCCCCCTCATCATTCGTCCACACGCACACGGTAAACAACCCCGCGTCCATGATCTCCTCCTTTGCCCGCCTGGGAATAGGCGGCAATGCGCTCCTGCCTGCTAGGAGAGGTGGATCCTTATTCCACCTATTATACTTTTGGTTCAGGCGGCTGTCGGTAGACTTGACTAAATAAAACTTAGTCCTCCAGTCTTTCCACTTGTTCTCTTTGCCAACAGCCATCATGTACCCCTTGCAAGTGGTCAAGGTGTACCAGCCTTCACCGCCCTTAGCAGGCGCCCTGCTCAGATAGTGCATGTGGGCGAACGCTTCAAAGCTCGCCTCCACCTGCAGCATCTCACAGGCGGCAACGTACCCCAGAATATTGATCCAGGAGTTGGGTACAAGTTGCCAGATACCCAGTTGGTATCCGTCCAAGATCCTCTCCACGACCGGATGGAGAGGGAAGCGGAGGCCAGCCTGGAAGGCCGCTTCATAGCAGCCGAATGCTTTGTCTTGATAGCTGGCCAGGCTCGGCCAGGTTATGGTGTCGCCCTCGTTAGGGACCGACAAAGTGTAGCCATAGCCTAGGACGACCTTGCGCCTAAAATTAGCAAGGTCGGATGCCATGGCGCTCCGCCTGCCTGGCGGAACATGCTGATAGTAGGGGGCTCTCTCCAAGCGCCTGGAAGCACTCGGCTCGGCCCAGCTTTCCCCTCTATCCACTGCCAGGGACTCTCTGGCAGAATCTATGTTTGATCTAGCCTCCTCTGAATCTACGGAGGCATTCTCTGAAGAAGATGACGAGGCCGACTCGTCATCAGAGCTCTCATCAGAGCTAGGGGACCGCCGACTGGTGCCAGCGGGGTCCTCCCCTAGACTCTCTTCCGGCGCCTGTCCAGAAGGCCCGGGTTGATATTCTTCATCCGCCTCCCCCAGGATTCCATCACTAGGAGTTCCACTAGATGTGGGCGAATGGTAATAAGTGGGGGTAGGAGGAAGATAGGAAGGGCTGTCAGGGTGTTCCGACAGCTCACTTCGAGGCACTCTTATTGAGCCGTCTGAAAAAACAGTCGACCCATCCGAATGGTAGAAAACTCCATCGGAGCTACACTGCCTTGCTGTTCTTTTGATTCTGGCCATAGTGTCCTGCACAGACACGGAAACGGTCGGATTCGGAGAAGTTCGCAAAGCAGGGTCTTTGGCCAAACATTCGGCACTGCTAGTTCTAGATTCAGCCGTCCCCGGTGACCGGCTGATCACTATCCTACGTCGTGCCGCATGCAATTGGGGAACCATTTTTTTCGATAACAAAGAAAAAATGAGAGTAAAAAGAAAATACAGGCGTTACCTTTAGAAGAAGGGAGAAAGACGCCTGGTTGACTAAAGAACAGTCGAACTGGTAGCCGAGTGTCGGATGCTTGAAAATCGCTTAGGGAATTTTGAGATTCTTTAAGTTAAAAAGTCCAAGATTCTCCAGAGATTCGCCAAGGTGTGAATCCAAGAGGGGGGTCAAACCTTACTATTTATAGGGGGGGTAAAAACCCTAATTTTTCCCTCCAGTAATTTTTGAATCTGACCACTCAGATACTGACACCTGTCACAGGAGTCGCGTGCAATGCACGTGTCCCCTGTGAGGGGCAAATGATTTGGGTATTTTTATACCCGGCCAGGTGGCCCAACCAGAAAGCGCCACGTGTCATCCATATAGGTGCCATTTGGACCTATGGAGTGATGACACGTGGAGGGTGGACTCTTCTCCGTCCTACGTGGACTGATGGTCCAGCAGGGGCCATTCAGTCGGCGACACGTGTCACCCAAAAGGTGCTTCAGAATCCTTTTGGGCACAGTGACACGTGTCACTCAGGTATTGGCCCTGGGATGGCGGCCTTCTAAGGCCCAAATCCCGAGGCGCCGCAAAACTGCGTGACCTAACTCCTAGGTCACCAGATCCTAGGAGGGCACACTTTTCCCTATAAATAGGGACATTACGTCATTTATGACGACACACGAAAAAAGAGAGAATTTTTGACACACAATACGAGACAATACGTCACTTACCACAGAGCTGTCGTTTTCAAGGAACACACAACACTTTACCTGAGCTTGGAATCCAAGCAGATAACTTTACTTCCGCACGTTTTATCTCCGAATATTTACTGACTTAATCTTCGAAGGCGGACCACCGACCATCCGGCGGTCCGTTTGCTTTGCAGGTACAGGCATCCTCAGTTGAATCCAGTTTCAGTGTTGTAACTCTCCCGAGGGACAAAAACCCCCGAAACAATTATTATTATTATTATTATTATTATTATTATTATTATTATTATTATTATTATTATTATTATTATTATTATTATTATTATTATTATTATTATTATTATTATTATTATTATTATTATTATTATTATTATTATTATTATTATTATTATTATTATTATTATTATTATTATTATTATTATTATTATTATTATGTTGCTTGATATTTATTTATTGCTTGATCACACCTTTTTATGCATGTTTAAAGAGAATTGGTACTTGTAATCACGCTTAATAAGATAATTAATAATCTTGTTTAGGGTTAATTTGATTATAATTCAAGTGATCACCAATAATAGATTTATTTGTGCATTAATATTCAACCAACATAGATAAACAGGTTTAGGGTTAAACCTATTGATTGCATGTTAGTCAGAAAGCGCACATGAATACGATCAAAATAAAGTAGAGGCCTATTATTAGGGCAGGTTCAATCTCTTTTAGGTTGGATTTGTACCTTCATCCCCGAACTACCAGTCATGGTTCAAGACCTTATGGAGTTGACGACCTCTTGGATCATTAAGGGGTGTAACCTTCACCTTGTGAACGGTTTATAAGTTCCTAAAACTTGTTGGCGACTCTTTTGCTCTATCTTCTTTCCCTTTGGATGCCACCGTACTTTAGTGTATGATCATAGTGGGGTTCAAGCTAGAGGATTAACGCTTGAAATATTCCCCACAGTTTTTTGGCGACTCCACTGGGGAGGATTTCTATTTTAATTCCTGAAATTTATTTCGGCAATGATTTAGAATGAGTGGATGAGACTCGAAAAGTTCTAAGTATTTCATGTGCGTAATTTTGATTAACATTATTGTCATATGCATAAAAAAGATCTCATTGGAAAGACCATCCGTAATGAGTTAAAACATAGGATTTTACACGTAAGAAATTTGAGAAATATCTTTCACAACTAGGACCGAAATAACACTGCGCCAAACTGGAAAATTTTATCGAGCACAGAAAGCTGCTAAGGCATGTAGGAATTAGCTTCAGCGAACAGAAGCTGGCGCCAGACATTTAACCGTAGCGTTAGACGACAGCTCTGTCGCTAGGCGCTACAGCTAAATCCTGGCGCCAACCTCTGTTTGCTGGCGCCAAATTCTTCCAATACCGAGCCAGAAATATGCGTTCTAATTTCGACTAGTTTTTCGCATTGTTTGCTCGATCCTACTTCTTGATTGAGTTTTTCTCACTATTCTGAAACCCATATGTGTTCTACATATGGACATAACCCTCTGGGAATTCATGCTCCATCTACCTGATTGAACGCTTTGAGCGACAAAGGGTACATCCGAGAATGTTGAATTCACCAAACCATGGAAGCGAGTTTTTCTAAAACTCGCGGTGTCCCATCCACTCGCGCCAACCCTTCACGGTTAGGCATCCGCGCGGTGCATCCGGACAATTAACTATGGACCCTCTATTGACTAAACCATATCCCGAACTTTAGAGAACTAGAGCCATGGTTAGGTTGCAAACTCATTGCATCATATTGTGCCTACTTGACTAATTGTGCATTATTTGTCGTGCATATATATGTTTTCTTAACCGTTTGTTTGACTTGTGTTGAGATTTAATAAATTAATGACTTAAAGAACTTTTCCTAATTAATTAATTGATTAATTAATTTGAGTAAATAAAGTCTAATATTTTAATCAAAATTGACCTAGTACGACTTTAGGCATGCGCCTGTTGATTAATAACACCGAAAGCAGTCTCAGATTGAAGCTCCAGCATTGGCGCCAAAATATGAGCAGTAGCGCCACTCTGTGGGGTGGTGGCGCCTGGTGACAACTCTGTCGTCTGGCGCTACGCTACACAGTGCGACACCAGTCCTGTCGTTTTGCCGACAGTTCGGATTATTGGTCGAGTCATCACCTAGTGTCTAATTAACCAGTTTTCTAGTTAATTCGGTTAAATTTACTGTCAATAATACTTTGTCGAGTCATTATTAAGTTTAGGCACTAAGTCCCATGGTTATGACACGAGTCTTAACGTACCACCTACACTCACTAGTCTTAGCACACACTTTGAGTATATGTCACCATGACCGTGTCTTAGGTTCATGCATGAGTCGGTTTTTTCCGTCATTTGAGTTGGGGGTACATTCTATTCCTAATTCTTCATATCCCTCCATCTACATCATTTTCCTTCACATTCTATTCCAATCTTTCTTCACTTCCTCCATCCATTGCATGTTGAATAAAGTTTGAGTCAAATAATTAACAATGAATATCCCCAAATTCCTTTTCCACAATACTTGGTCGAGGAGAGAAGGGCGATTAATCAAGGATAACCTCTTTATTCAAGTCTCACTTTTTGATAAACCGATTCGTCAAAAGAGGAAGGCTAAAAAGATAATGGCAAGTCAAGAAGAGGTCAATGAACTTAGGAATCAATTGAATGACGTGACTGAGGTGTTAAAGGCTTTAACCCTCAAAATTGATGACCCTGTGATGCAACAACAAATGAACCTCATGCAAGAAAGTTTGAGAAAGCTATCTAGTGACTATAAATTTCAGGGCATGAGTTCACAAGGGGTCTCGCTGGACAAGGAACTTCTTCCGCATAAGTTCAACGCCACTGACATCCCTAAATTAAAAGCAACAAATAACCCTTACTTCCATCTTAGAGCTTTCGAAACTATAATGAACATTAAGGGTATCAATAAGAAGGTTTTCCCCTCTCTGTTCTCACTATCTCTTGAGACCGTTTGCCAGCAATGGTTCTTTTCTCTCGAGAAAGAAAAACCTCCACCTGGGAGTCCATAGCAAACGCTTTCATAGATAGATATAAGTGCAACATCCAAGACGAAACAGACCACATACAACTTGAGATGTTAAAACAAAAAGAAAACGAAGGGTTCACTTCTTTCTTCAACAAATGGAGGGAAACTTATGCTAATATGGTCAAAACTCCCACTGAAAAGGAATCTGTGAGGGTGTTTATCAAGAATCTCCAAGGGAAGTATTCAAAGCACTTAAAGTACCAACACAACTTGAATACTTTTAAGGCTGTCTATAATATAGGCATTGACATTGAAGATGACCTTCTGAAAGATAATAGTGCGAGAGGAAAGAAGAACGACCATCCTTCTTCTTCCTCTCCCATTAATGAGGTATGTACCACGAACACCTCTAAATCACGAATCTAAAGGTCAAAAAGGGTGTTCACTCCACTTGGTATGAGCTATGAAACAGCTTTCGAGAAGCTACACCACAAAGGACTAGTCATGCCCATAGGGCCCATCAAAGATCTAGTTCCAGAAGCCAGGCCACCCAAGTGGGATCCTAATAAGCACTGCAAATATCACCAAGGAAAGGGTCACGACACCGAGGAATGTTGGAAACTCAAAGAAGCTATTCAAGATCTGATCGATAACAATGAAACTTCCGAAATTCTAGCCATCGAAGAAGATTAAACATCCTTCGATCCATCACTTCTTATCACACCTGTAGGTGAGCCCATGATCGAGACAACTTATATAACCTCTCTCGATGAAGTGGCCATGATTGAAGAGGATGAAAGTCTTTTCTTAAATAATACCAGGGAAGACTCGTCAAGTCTAAAAGAGGACGTTCGAAAACTGCAAGATGTCATTGCCATGCTCTTGAATGTGGTAGAAGGATTAGCAAATCGGGTGAGGCCATCGAACAAAATCCTCGCCAAAGGTTTTATGAAGAACTCAATGCTCCTAAGCCACGGGAAAAACGGACCATTGAAGAATACACACCAATAGGAATGACTTACAATGAAGCTTTTGACTGTCTTCATGATCAAGGTCATATTCACTCCATTGTTCCCAGTCAAGACCCTCCATCTGAAAAAAAAATTCCCAATTGGGATCCAAATTCCTATTGTCGATACCATAGAGGTCGCGGTCACACTACCAAAAAGTGTCTCGCCCTCAAGGATTGTGTTCAAGACTTCATTGATTCAAATCTCCTTCATGTTCCTCCGCGCGACAAGAAGGCCAAGATTAGTAACAATGGTAACAATGGTTGTAAAGGGAAGAAGAACGACTATTCTTCCCCTTCTGAAAACACCTACTCTAGCAACAATGTTGGTACTTTCGACCTTAATGAGATCTTAGGATTTAGAAAGCAACAAAAAAGGGATTTTACCCCTATTGGAATTAGCTACGATGATGTTTTCGATCGACTCCATGCCAAGGGAATCATTACTCCTATTGGACCTCTTCAAGATCCCCCGTTTGATAAGAGAGTGCCTAATTGGAATCCAAATGTGCGCTGCAAGTACCATCAAGGTAGGGGTCATGCTACTGAGAGCTGTTGGAAGCTAAAGGAAGCTATCTAACATTTGATTGATAATAACAAGCTTCCCATACCTCCAGTTAACAAGAAGAGCGAGTGATGATAAAGCAAACAATACAAGACATAAGGCGAGCTTCAAACGACGAGATTTCATGACATATTTTTTCTTTTTCTTTATTTATCCTTTCCTCAATAAGTCTAGCATAGGCACCTTTCTTCTCCCTTAGATTAATTTTGTAGAATCTTTCTTTTTCCCTTTTTAATAAAATGAGCATTTATTCTCTTACATATGATCATTTCATCACATTGCATTGCATAAAAAAAAAAAAGAAATCCATGTTGAACTAAACACAAGGTATACCAATGATTTGAGGCACCCCTTGTAGCCACATCATATTGTCTTTCACCCTTCTAATTTACAATCCTTTCTTCATAAACCACTTTGAGCCTTGTCTAACGATAGACCTTTCATTTTCCAACCCATATCTACCTAACCTTGGGATGGGACAGTGTGCAACTTATGCAATTCTAAAAAGCTTGAGTGATTTCAAAAGATCAAAATAAATAGAAAGCAATAGCAAAAAAAAAAAAAAAAAAAAAAAAAAAATAAATAAAAGTGTACAAAAAGGGTAAGTGTTCCAATATCTTTGACATGAAAATGTCTTCGATATGAACACATCTCAGATTGCGTCTCTTATCGAGTGCTCGGTACCGTGCCTGAGAAACATGAATGCCAAGTGAGTGATAGACCGCATGATCGGGATTGCCCACACTTATAAAAATAAAATAAATGCTAAAGCAAAAAAAAAAAAAAAAAAAAAAACAAAAAGCTCAAAAGAGTAGAAACCTCAAGCATAAAAATATGAAGATTTCAAAAGCAAGGTTGCACACCTTGGGGGCTTATCTAGGGTCTTGAGCCTTTATCCCCTTCTTCTTCAAGCCTTTAGCCTAACCACGTTACAACCCTTAAAAAGGCCTTTTTGAGGTATACACATACTTGTGCGAGGTTCAGCTAGAGCAACGTTCGGCCTGATTCTTAACGGATACATAGGCAACCTCACATCGAGGTGCGGCCGTAATAAACATGCATTCATATTCACATTCACACACCATGATCATATCAAGGGATCTCCTATGCTCATCCCTATCCATGTAGAGCTAGACTGGGGGGCTTGATCCCTACATCATTAGCTTACCTAGCCTATGAGTCACCACCATTTGAATCTTTTAACAAATAATATATTTCCACACACTTAGCCCTTGCGGCCTAACTTTAGTATCACTTTCACACACCGCACAGATACATGACCAAATATACTTTCCTTTAGGAACCTTTTGTCATGAAATCTTAACACACCGTTGAAGCATGCCTTGTCATATCAACATCACTCATAATTGTCATTGCATCACGAAGTATGAAGTTCTTAGCCTCCGTGCCTAAGTTACCCAAATGCTTTCATCATTGAGTCAACAATTGAGATAGCCTAGGATGGGTTAATCCTTGCACCTTGAGAGATATCATCAAACGCATACATTTGGCTAAGCTCATTCAACATGCACCTTCAAAAACTTCGCTTCTTTCTTTTTCGCGTCTTTCTTTTTCGGGAGAAAGTCGGTACCCTCCACAAAAATGACGGAAATTTTTTGCTTTTTTTGCATTTTTGAGTCGCACGATCACATTACGATGCACTCACGAGTCATGTACACATTGAGTCATGTCGTGTCATGTCACTTTGATTTGAGTCTAACACATGTGTCAAACACTTTGAGTAGAGTCAACCTTGAGTCAATCACAGCGAGTCAAGTTTATGCCTTGAGTGTGTCAAGTCAATGATTCAAGCAATTCTAAACCTTAGGTTAACCCTAAGATGATTAAAGAGATTAGCAAAGTTCTATAGTAAAAAATAAATACAGGTGCAGCAGAATAGGGAAGACCCTACCCCAGCGCCAGACGAAAACATCTAGCGTCTGGCAACAGTTTTTAGCGCCTGACGCTAGAACCCAGCGTCTGGCGACAGAGCCAATTCTTGGTGCCAGAGATATTTCAGCAGCGACAGAGCTCAAAGCATCTTAGAAAGGTGATTTCGATCTCATACAACATTTTTGGGTTCCTTGGTACGCCAGTTAGCCCCTATGAGCAATTTGACATGATTAAGTAGTCGTTTTGATTACAGTCACAACAAGTGATCGACCTGATGCAAGATCGTCTCACTTAGCTTAAAGCGCCTAAGCGTTGTCTTATCACGGACATAATGGTTCACAAGCAGCAAACATCCGACGTACTGGCATAGCGGAAGCAAAGTTCAAGCGAGCTTTAGAGATCGACAAGCGTTGGTCTTCGGAAATTTTTCTTCAGAATATTATCTCAACAAACGTTCAAGTATCAAAGCTCTTTTGTTCAGAGACGCGCGGACATATCATCAAGCTCTTTTGTTCAGAGACGCGTGGACATATCATCAAAGCTCTTTTGTTCAAAGACGCGTGGACATATCATCAAGCTCTATTGTTCAGAGACGCGTGGACATATCATCAAGCTCTATTGTTCAGAGACGCGTGGACATATCATCAAGCTCTTTTGTTCAGAGGCGCGTGGACATATCATCAAGCTCTATTGTTCAGAGACGCGTGGACATATCATCAATCTCTATTGTTCAGAGACGCGTGGACATATTATTTAAGCTCTATTGTTCAAAGACGCGTGGACATACAATTTAAGCTCTATTGTTCAGAGACGCGTGGACATATTATCGAAGCTCTATTGTTCAGAGACGCGTGGACATATTATTCAAGCTCTATTGTCCAAAGACGCGTGGGCATATCAATCAAAAGCTCTTTGTTCAGAGACGCGTGGACATATCATCAAGCTCTTTTTCTCAGAGACGCGTGGGCATCCTATTTTCAAATCTCTTTTGCTCCAGAGACACGTGGGCATATCAATCAAAAGCTCTTTGTTCAGAGACGCATGGACATATCATCAAGCTCTTTTGCTCAGAGACACATGGACATATCATCAAGCTCTTTTGTTCAGAGGCGCGTGGACATATCCAAAAAAAAGAAGCTCTTTGTTCAGAGACGAGTGAACATTGAAACAGCAAGATGGCGTTCCATAGATTTTGGAAAGTTGTCAAAAAGCAACTGTAGGTGATTTCAGGTGAAGTTGTCTTCGATCGTGTTCCCTTAGACGTGGAAGAAGGTCATAAAGCGGAAGGGGATGATTTCAAGCAAAGTTATCATCGATAGTATTCCCTTGGACGTGGAGTATTATCATAGCGGAAGAGGATTGTTCCAAACGAAGCAATCTTCGATAGTATTCCCTTGGACGTGGAGTATTATCATAGCGGAAGAGGATTGTTCCAAGCGAAGCAATCTTCGATAGTATTCCCTAGGACGTGGAATATTATCAAAGCATAAGAGGATTGTTTCGAGCGAAGCAATCTTAGATAGTATTCCCTTGGACGTGGAATATTATCAAAGCGGAGGAGGATCGTTTCAAGCGAAGCAATCTTCAATATTGGAAGCAGTTACAAGCGTAGCGGTTTTCAAGCGGGATGACATTCTCTTGGCAGGAAGCCATCAAAACAAGGAAGCAACAGTAAATCGGTTACCTTCAGAGACGTGTGCTCGACGGGGCAAGATACGCGTTTCTTAACTCTTTTATCTGTTTAACTAACGCTAGTTTGCAGGTATCGGCGTTACAAGAGTGATTTAGGATCGCAGAACGTTCTGAATAATTCTTCGTCCCTATCGATACTTTGACTTTTGTTTTCAAAACTTGCGTTTCTCCAAACTCAGTCAAAGTGGGGGCTTCTGTAGACACCCATTTGTGTCTCCCCAAAACCAAACCCGGTGATGAGTACCTTTCACGTCGAATCATAATCGAATGAAGCGAAAGTGTGGAAAGTTTAGTGTTGCGGATAGTTTTAATTTCTTTTCTCTTCTCTCTGTTTTTGAAAACTTATTTTAAGAGAACAGCCAATCCTTGGTTGGTCCATGATATGGGTCCAATAGTAGTGTATTTGGATGGGGCTTGACAAGAGCTTTCCAATGATATATTATAAGCCCAATTCCGATGAATATTGAGGAAGTTATGGCCAATTTACTGAACTGGGCCCGATTTGAGCCTTATATGCTGCCCAATGATCTAGAGGTGGGCCTAATATGGATTTATCTTTCCTAATGCAATTAGGAATGGTTTTAGTCTTTTAGATTCCTCTAGAAGGTTCTTTTCATTCCTAATTTAATTAGCATTGATAAATTGACTTTTGTTGACTTTTCAGAGTTTTAATTAAAATCAAAGAACATATTTTGAGGAAAATACGATTTTATCCTCCTGTACGACAATTTTTATCTGATTTTAAGAAAACGCGTGAATTTCAGAATCAGCGCCAAACGCCAGCTGTAGCGCCTGGCAATGATGTTGGCGTCTGACGCCAATAGCCAGCGTTGGCGCTAATCCAATTTTATTTACGCCAGAACTCTGTTTTGATATTTTATCTTTTAGTTGATTTTCTTTATAAATAACGTAATAAAAACTCCGTTTTCAATCACCTACAATCATCTACAATAACCTACAATCATCAATTCTTATTCTCTCTAATTCTCACCAACTCTCATCAAGATTCTCTTGATTACTCTTTCTCTCTCTTTTCTAAACTAGATTTTTCACAAATATAAAAATTCCGCATTCATTAGATTTAGAAATACCTAGCCATATTCGAAGTTGCCTTCGCCCTAGACGTGAAAGGTTTAATTTCTGAGGGTTTGTTCCCAAATCTCTCTTTAAATTATTTGATTTAATTGTTTTGTTTATTGTTTTGTTGAAGTTACTAACGTGTGTATTTTGTTATTAGAAAGAGGTACGAGGCATCCAAGTAAGTGCTTTAATTGATTTCATTATTATTATGATATAGAAATCATGCTTAGGTAGTTATTTTGATTCGTAGTATCATCTTAGGATGTTTTATTGCTTCCTAGTATCATGTTTAGGGTAAAGAATATAATATCAATTATGATTTCTATGATGCCTTTTATTGTCTTTCCTAATATTTATGTTAGTATCATGTTAGGGCTAAATATATGATTTTTATTGCTTAGTGACATGCTAGGGTTTGTTATTAATCTTGTTAGTATCATGCCTAGGATCTTGCTATTATTATGCTTTAGTGTTAATATGATTATGTTAATTATTATTATTATTATTATTATTATTATTATTATTATTATTATTATTATTATTATTATTATTATTATTATTATTATTATTATTATTATTATTATTATTATGTTGCTTGATATTTATTTATTGCTTGATCACACCTTTTTATGCATGTTTAAAGGGAATTGGTACTTGTAATCACGCGTAATAAGATAATTAATAATCTTGTTTAGGGTTAATTTGATTATAATTCAAGTGATCGCCAATAATAGATTTATTTGTGCATAAATATTCAACCAACATAGATAAACAGGTTTAGGGTTAAACCTATTGATTACATGTTAGTCAGAAAGCGCACATGAATACGATTAGAATAAAGTAGAGGCCTATTATTAGGGCAGGTTCAATCTCTTTTAGGTTGGATTTGTACCTTCATCCCCGAACTACCAGTCATGGTTCAAGACCTTATGGAGTTGACGATCTCTTGGATCGTTAAGGGGTGTAACCTTCACCTCGTGAACGGTTTACAAGTTCCTAAAACTTGTTGGCGACTCTTTTGCTCTATGTTCTTTCCCTTTTGACGCCACCGTACTTTAGTGTATAATCACAGTGGGGTTCAAGCTAGGGGATTAACGCTTGAAATATTCCCCACACCAACATATACTTCATCTTGTTGGTATATACCGATAGTTCCTAAAGCTTAAACTGAGCTGTTTTGAGCTCCTAAAAAGCTTAAACTGAGCTGATTTGAGTTTCTTTAGGCAATTAAAATACTACCTCCATATCGTATTATATGCAACTTTTGAATTTTTTATATCTCACAAATAATACCCCAAAGTTGCATATAATATGATCCGGAGGTAGTATACAAAAAGGTTTTAGGCTAGTCATTTAAAAGAGATGTCAAAAGTACTTATAAGTCATGCCGTGAAATGCTATCTAACTCTTTTCCAATGATAGTAGAGGGTAACATAGAAATTAAAAGCACGATATAGTGAATGATAAAAGGTAATCAAGCATAAATGCATATGCAAGGTAGCAAAGTTCTACACAGCTATCTAATGGAAATAAAAATGTTCAAATGACAATCAACGGGCATCACCACAAAAAGGGATATTTGATGATAAACAGTATTGTAAAAAACTAAGAAATAAACAGTTCAAAGCAGATAAGGCCAATCACACAAGAGCCGTAAGAAGATGTCCGTGATGACTTCCCGCCCCTTCAAGCTACAAGAGCCATCTCCTCTTCCAGTGTTGGAGAGTTTTGAATCCTAGCGTCCATAGCGTTGCTGGTCTTAGCTGGCGCAGTGTTAAGGATTTCCTCATCTGCAAATTGCTGTTTCTCAAAGCTGGAAGGCTTTTCATGAGCCCTATCAATAAAAGTATCTTCGCCCAGTCGGATTTGGTCTAACCGGCAGCGTGTGCAACACGTAGTCCAGCCACTATCAAAACGATCCTGTGATTTTTCAATAAATTCAGCAGATTGAAGATATCAGTTGACGGCCCTTTGGCGAACACCTGGCTTGTCAACCTCCATTATTTGAATCTTAGCTTCCAAAGTGATGATAATATTTTGGCATTGGAGAGCTCATTTTGCACAATAGGAAGCTAATTAGCGGCCTTCCTCTTTTCAGATAAATGGGTTTTAAGGAGCTTCACCTCTTCTTCAAGGTTGGTAACCTTTCCAACCTTCTCCCGTAAATTCTTGAGCTCCTCATCATCCTTGGCCTGTATTGTTTTAATGCAATTAAGGGCCTCCTCGGCGTTTTTCAGAGTCGATTCCAAAGATTGTCGGTTTGAAGATTCCAGGTGATGTTGTTCTTGATAATATCTGTACATATCAACTAGCTCTGTCCCAAAGGCAGCGGCCTGCTCATAAAAAATAAATAGGTAAGTAAAAAATAAGTAACAATGCATGTATAAATAATAATAGATAAAGGCATAAGAAAACGGATGTGAGTAAATGAAAAGTATATATATAATAGAGCAACACTTAAATAGCTACCTTCATAAGGTCATGCATGTGTTGGGCAGCAACAGGGCCGATTAAGCCAATCGGTCTGTCAACAGGGGTGGCCTTGTTCCGCAATCCCAGATTCCCACCACGAAGTGGGTCATCGGTAAAGATGGACTCATTTTGGAGCACATCCATCTCATGCCGCCACCGATCTTGAGAACGACCTTCTAGAGCAGCGACCCTTTACACGACCTCTTCTGGGATCTTCCCTTCTGGCCGATCGATCCATTGGTTAGCCCGGTAAGTAATACCTGGAATGCTAACATTAGAGCTTACTGGGCCGACATGTTCAGGTTTAGGGGGATTACGGCCGCAACCTGGGATTGAGGCGGAGAGTTAGTATTGTCCTCCACCACCATGCCACTTGGGACGACGTTCTTTGTCGTCGCAAAATTATCGTCATCTCTTAAAGGCTCGGCATGCTGAGGGGGAGATGAAGGTCTTTGTGCCTCAAAGCTTTGCCTTGACCGCTTTGCTGGTTGCTCGTCATCTTTTCTGGATGCAACAGTAGTTGTTACCCCGCCACGCCGATTGGAGAGAAATATCAAGCGTCTAGTCCTTCAAGTGTTCTCGTTCACCATTTCTTTAGCTTTTCTTTTTGGATTCCGAGTAGGGGCACGAGAACAGAATGTCACCAAGGTATCAAAGGCAGGCTTGGGTGACAAAGGGCAACGTGAAATGACCCTTTTGCTATCATAGGACAACCCAAATCTTTCTTGTCTAACTTGTTAGGACCATCATTTAACAGCAACACGTCAGTAAGTAAAAAAAAAAATAATGATAAGTGATTGATTACGGTCAAACAACAACGGATACACGCATATGCATGTTGGACAGTAACAATAAATGAATCCAAATTATAGCCGTAATGTATAAAGGCAAAGTTTAAAAATATGAAGTAAGTACCATAATTGTTAGTTCATCATAGACCGACATAAGATAATGGAGCATTGGCCAGAATGTACTTCACATTCGGCAGCCACACTTTTGGAACAATTTGGCTTTTTCCACCCCCGATATATATTTTTTCTGCGTCAAAATAATTAAAAGCTATGCGCTCTTGTTCGCCAAGTTCTCTATCGGCAATATATCCAAAACGGGGGTGGGGCCGAAAAAATGTTCTCCAGATAGGGAAATCATCAGGAACCCTCATAAAAAAGAACTTGTCTTGCTAACCCTTGCAACTTTAAAGCTTTGAGTTGACTGTAAATTTATATGATGTCGTATATAGTGACCACCATCCTTCTGATTGTCCGTCACGTTTAAGGGATAGTAGCCTTCGAAATAAATTTAGGGTTAAGGGAAAATTCTTATATAGTAAAACCCAAATAAGAGAGACGATAACATTAATGGTAGGATGAGTAAGTTGAGTTAGGAAGACATTCCAAGCCCTAAAGACTTTGGCAATAAAAGGGAGGAAAGGAAAACAAAGGCCGAACTTAAAATTCTTGGCATAAATGGCAACATGGCCATCTGGGCAGTAAAGGACGGTAGAAGATGAAGGAGAAAGCTTGAGCTCATAACCATCCAACAACCTGTATAATCTTTTGATGTGCCGACAGTACTCTTTTTCCTCTGCAAGTGACAATCAACTGTCACTAATCTTAGCTTCAACAACTTTGCTGTTGGCAGGAAGATTGAGAGGATGCCGATAATCGGCGTCGTCCGTCTTAGAGTTATATTCCTCGTCCAAGCTTTCCTCGTGGGTAACCGGAGCTATAAGCTCAACCATTTCTGCCATCTCCTCGCTCTCGGCGTTCTCCTCCTGATTAACCTCTTCCCCATGGTCGTCCTCGTCATTTAATACAAACCTAATGGTAGACTTATGTACATGAGATTTAGAGCCTCTCTCAGACTCAGAACTGTCGGAACTCACAACCTGTGCTTGCCCAGGCATCTTACTAGGCTCGGCCATCTAATTAGGTCCGGCCGTGTTAGCGGCAGCTTGAGGCTGGTAACTTGTTTATTTAACCGTAGGCATTAAACCAGTAAATATTACTAACATTAGAACCGTATTGATCAATGTCAGGCTTATCATCAAAACTTCGCAAATTATACCAAACACTAACCGGCTCAATATCAAGAACTTCAATGTCGTCAGGAATGTTAGGATTAGTGGGGCGAACCGCTCTCTCACAGTCCGCCAATATCTTATGACGGTAAATGACTTCTCTCTGTTCTTCCGCAGATAACGACTGAAATGGGTCGTCAAATTTATCAGAAAAAGAAGAAGTAGTTCCTTTATTTTGGCCGATATCTTTCCCCAAGGATTGTCTTATAAGACGGCGCCAAACAGTGTTAAGGGTAGGTTGTTCTTCCTCAATACTACTACCAGACATCTAATATATCAACCTAAAAGCTAAAATTGAAAGAAAATTGAAAACATGCAAATTAAAAATTGAGGGTTTGAAAATACCTTAAACTATTTGCCCACAATGAAGAACGACAAAAACTCGATTTTGCTTCAAAATCCAATGATTGTAAGGCAAGTAACTGCTTTCGAAGAACGATGATCGATGCACGGATACTGAAAATCTCTCGTAAATTTGTTCAGAAGTTCGTTTTTTCAATTAGGGTAAGAATTAAAAAAAAAAAAGGTAGAGTAAAGGGGGTTTTAAAAGAGTGACGCTTGATATGGCAACCCTGTCAGAAATCCAACGGTTGGGGTAATTTGGCGATTTCAAAATCGCAGCGTTAGATTGATGATACGTGTCAAAGTAATTTATAGGTTTCACGCTCATTAATTCGAGCGGTTGCAACCCTAGCGGTTATAACTCGAACGGTTCGTGTTCCAATTTACAATCGACAATCAGCAAGTAAGTAGACCTTGTCTACAGTTGGCATGCAAGATCACTTGGGGGGGGGAACCAGAGTTTTTCACTCCCACTCTCTTGTATTATGTAGACCTTGTCTGCAATCGTCATACAAGGTCACTTAGGGGTGGGGGGGAACGGAGTTTTTTCCTCCCACTCTTTTGTATTAAGTAGACCTTGTTTGCATTCAGCATACAAGGTCACTTGGGGGGGGGGTGAAGGATTTTTTCGCTCCCAATCTCTTGTATTAAGTAGACCTTGACTACAGTCGGCATACAAGGACACTTGGGGGATAAAATGGAGTTTTTTTCTCCCACTCTTTTGTATTAAGTATACCTTGTCTGCTGTTGGCTTACAAGGTCACTTGGGGGGTGGAAACAAAGTGTTACACTCCCATTCTCTTGTATTAAGTAGACCTTGTCTGCGGTCAGCATACAAAGTCACTTGGGGGGGGGGGGGGAAACAAAGTTTCTCCCTCCCACTCTCTTGTATTTAGTAGACCTTGTCTGCAGTCGGCATACAAGGTCACTTGGGGGGGGGGGGGGAACGGAGTTTTTCGCTCCCACTCTCTTGTATTAAGTAGACCTTGTCTGCAGTCGGCATATTTCGCTTTTTACGTTCCTTTCTATAACTTTCGACTAGGTCAACAGCTCCACATAGTCACAATCACACTTCAACTAACCAAAGTGTGCACGACATAAGATGATATCCACAGTGCTAGAAAGAGTGCAAGAAACATACGTCATTATTATCACAAACTTCGTTCAAAAGTGAAAACATTAGAACCTCTAACGTCATCACTTGGGGGGATAGTTGTATGGGAGGATACCAATAACTGCTACAGTGCCGATAACCTCGTTTGTATCAGCATACATATCGGGTCCTCCTAAAACCGAGCACGTGGTATTGATTAATCGACACTTGGTAAAAAGTGGTTTTCATGGCATGTAGCTATCTGACAGTAGAATTCATTATAAATAGGTAAGATTAACCATTAAAAATGGTAGCATTAATTACTCTCTCCCTCTCTTTCTATCTCTCTCTAAATTTCTCTATCTTCATATCGTCTTCTCTTTTCTCTTAAACACTTTCTAACTTTATCATCGGAGTGGTTATCTCCGGATTCACCCCTAGGTTAGCTAATCTCTACCTTCTGTGTAGGTGCTTATTTGGACGATAGGTGCTTCACGGACTTCGGATTCAAGCTTTCTGATCTCGGATACGGGTTATCAGATGTCAACTGAAACAATTATTTATGAAGATCAAACGGTTGCACTATGATGATTCCTATTCTCGATGATGATGAACAGTGTGGATTGAATGGTGAAGCTTGCTAATTGTGCTTGATGGTGAAAAGGGGCAGGGGATTAAAACCCCCATTTTAGAGTAGCCAAATTCGAAAAAGATGGAATTAGGGTCTGATGTTTGGGGGCAATTTGTGGGTTTATTATTTTTCTTTCTCTTTTATTTTTATTCCTCTTTTCTTATTTCTTTTTTTTTTCTTAATTTATTTTCCTTTCTTTTTTATTTTCTTTTTATTTGTTTTCCTAGCTTTGTTCAAATACCCATTTTTGGGTAATTAGAAATCAACTATTATTCAATTCTCTTAATTAGTTTTAGCTCTCACTCTAGTTTTAGGGTTTACTTTAGGAGTAGTTTTTAGAGGGAGAAAGTGAGGAAATCAATGGTTGATTTTGGTTGTTGAAGATTCAAGAACACTACTTGTATTGAAGATTTTTAATATCAATCAATGATCAAGTTTTCACCTTCTCTTCTTTATTTTGTTTATTATTTTTTTTATTATTGCTTTAGTAGTTAGTATTTCTTATTAATTATGTTGATGCTTGTTAATTTATTGATTAGTCTTGTTATAAGCATGATTAGTGAGTAACTCCCCTACTAAGTAGATTGTGATGACATAGTTGAATCTCGAGCATGTTTTGGTATTAAAATTGACTTTATTGTGAGTAAAAGGCTTTGTATTTCATGTCTTACTAGTTGTTTCTCTTGGGTGACCAGCCATTAGTTGTAATTAGGTGGATTGAACCAAGTTGTGGCAATAGCGTAGCTTAGGAATTTCAATTGAATGGTTTCGCTTGATTATTACCTTGATTTTCATTGCTTATGACAATAGTGTAAGCTATTTGATGAATTAAGAAAGCAATTCACCCCGATAGATGATGAGTGTCATTTATGGCACTCATTTGATCCTTTTTAGGGTGAATTTCGTTCTCTTTTGTAGCTCTTTTTATTCTCTTTTCTTTAATTTTTCTTTTTATTTCTTTAGTTTGCATTTTCCTTAGTAGTTTTCCATTTTCATGTATTTCTTTGTTTAGTTTTCCTTTTTCCCCTTTATTTGTTTGTTTTCTTTTATTTTCAGGATATGATCGTTCCTGAGGTCTCTTCCAAGGTTTTTCATTGGTTGGGATGCTTAGTGTCTTCCATTTGAAGCCCAAGTATGGAGATGTACAAGTTCCAAGTTTCCTTAGGGCGTGAAATCAAGCCATGGGGGCACCAATTTTTATGTTGAACCCACCGTCAAGGTGCTTAAAATCTGCCATGTTTCGTGTTAATCAAGCACACCAAGTGGAGTGCACAAGGAGAGTCAAGATGAAGGGGAAGAGAGCTTCCCTACTCCAAGGCGCAGACGCAAGCGACAATGGCGTGGCCCGCAGGCGCGCGGTGCTCTAGAGCGGCCGCGCATGTTGCTTCCCATGTTCCGTACCCTCTTCTTTGCTGCCACGCACCTCTAAAGTGAAAGTCGCGCCCGTACGGGTTCTTTTGGGACGACTAACTACTTTATCCTTTGTTAGTTTTACTATTTATAGTTTTCTCTTCATTTTTGGAGGAGGAGAGCTTAGAATTAGAATTAGGTTTGATTTTCTTAGAGAGAGAAACTTTAGGTTTTAGATTTGTAGAGAGAGAAACTTAAAGATTGATGGTTGATGATTGATGATAATTACAATTGGTTTGATTTCAAGCACATTTCCTTGATTTAATTAAGTTTGTAAGAATCCCTTTTACTTTAACTCAATCTTTAGCTTTAGATTTCAATTGTTTTGTTGATGGTTCAAGTTTATTGTTTGTTTGATTGAATTGGTTGATTGGAATGATGTTGATGAATTTGATGAATTGTATAGCTTTGTTCTTGATTTCTGATCGAGGGTTAGATAGGTCGTTAAGCTACTACCCTAATCAAATTAATCATTTATAATACCTAAACTTACACCAAACTAGTTAGTGGCAAGTAAAGGGTCGAACCATTAATTCAACATCAATAATCACTAATGCAAGAGTAAAAAGGGGATTGTTTTTTTTGTTGGTTTTGTTAAGTAAGAACACTAAAACTACAAATAAGCAAGAAAATGATGATTTAATTCAAGGGAAAATGACGCTAGGGATACGGGGGTGTCAAATATGATTAGAAAGAGGGGAATAATAATGATTATCATGAAACACATGCCAAAGAACACAAGATTCTACCTAAACAATTCATTCTCATGCAATAGTCTAGGCAAATAAATGAAAGAGGTCTACACTAATAAGGATCATTCTTATGCATCCTATTAGTTACAATCAAATCAAGAGAATAAAGAAACACAATCCATAAAAACTCCACTTTAATAACTCATTCTCATGCAATCATTAAAATAGAGATGATCTTAATCTAGTTCAAATCACTTTTATGCATTTAAACTAGAAAACATCAAATAGAGTGCAACAATAATCTCAAGCTATCAAAAATCATGTCTTTAATCAATTTATGGCATGAGTTCAATCCAACCATCATCATTCATCCAATATCAACTCATATTTTCCATCCCCTACCCCTAGCTAAAAGATTAGCCTAGAGAAGGGAGATTAAACATAATATCAAAACTAGAAACAAACTCAAGAAACTCAAAACAAAACATGATTAAAAACAATGAAATCAATAACAACTAGATGAGCTAATAAGATTGACAAAAATAAGCAACAATAAATACAAATAAATAAAACTAAAGGAAAGGATTAGAGATTACTAAAGAAAGGATTAATGAAAGATGAAAACTTAAAGTCTTGCTTGATTGAAGATTAAACTTGAGCAAAGTTGAATACAATAAGGAAATTTGAGTAACAATCTACTTTTTCTCTATAAAATTATCTAATCTAACCCTAAGAGAGAGAAGCTCTCCTAAACTAATTTCAAAAATGGTTGTTCAAAGTTAAGAGAGTATTAACTCCAAAAAGGGATTTATATACAAGCTAATCCCAAAAAAAAAAAAAAAAAAAAACTAACTAAAATAAATAAATAACATAACTAAAATAAAAAAAAGAAAATAAAAAGGAAAATAAAACCCAAAACCCCCCCAAAATCCCATCAGACCCACGAATCCCACAAACTCCCTTCATTTCGTGGCTGCTCTGATCTTTGATCTTCTTCACCATCAACGCATCATCAACCATCATCTTCATCGTTCAATCATCATCAACTATAATCGAGCATCAAATCATGGCCATCCGATATTCATTAAAATCACGTGAGAAGCTCGTGATTGAACCCACATTTGCGCACCCGCAAAGACGTCGTGCAGTGGTCGCGCAAATGCTACTGGCTCGAATCTGAATTTGGACTCCATTTGTGCGCCTTCTGACAGGGCTGCGCGGCCGCGAATAGCTTCAATCAAATTGGACCTTAATTGAGGTTCGATTGTTTGCAAATGGTGAGAGTAGGGGTCGGAAATAGCAGGGGCCGCAAGGTGCTAGTGTTAGCCGCGGTGAGTATGGTTGCTGCGGCCATTGGAGCTGCTGAATTGGCGGAGATTAGTGTAGGGGTTGAGTGCAAAACTGGAGTTGCGGTGGTTTTGGCGGCTGACGGGTTGCGAGTTGGCTGGGATTGGTGGCGAAATGGGAGGCAAAGCAGGTGAGGTTGGTTTGTGGTGTTAGTTGCGTTGTTGTTGTTATTGGGTGGATGTGGTTGAGATAGGTTTGCTGTTGTGAGTTGCGGTGGTGATTGCTGATTGCTGGTGTGCGTGGTGTTTGAGTGAGGGAGGTACGAATTTTGGGGTGTGAGAACAGGGGGTTGTGTTGTGAGGTGAGGGAAGAAGGGCAGCGTTGCTGTTTTAACCAGGGGAGTTATGCCAATTGGTTGATGAGGTTGTTTAATGTGGTGATTGAAGGTGGCAGCAGCGCTGGTGTTGGGTGGCAATTGAAAAGCCTCGGCTTGGACCTTGAACTCAAGCCTACACACAAACAAACCCGAGGGTGAATGACAAGGGAATAAACGCGTCGTCAATTGTCTATCCCTAGATCAAATACAATTTATACAACCTAAACAAACCTAATACGAGTATAAGGCAAGCATAGGGGTCCAATCACTGGGAACGAATAAACACCACCAAATTTTATTGACAATTAAGCTAGTCCGGAATAGGAGATAAATAAACTAAACTCTAAAGATGCTAAAACAAGAAATAAAACACTAAGAGAAATGGTTTAGGTATAGCATTCACTTGAACATAAACAAAGGCATAGAAATTGAATTAATTATGAACTAAACATGCTCGAATATCGAAGTAAAATATCCAATCTAGCCGCCTTCCGGGGTCAATTGACTTCTCCTAACATAGCCTCTATGTTTCCACATTAGAACCATATACTAGGAGGTACTATTAAATAACAATCGATAATAATGAACTCTAGCTAAGTCAACTTCCGTTCCTTGTTAGCAAAGATTCACCTTTAATAAACCAACAATGTGCACTTGCAAGAAGATTAAAGAATATAAAGAATGCAAAGACTTTAATAAAAAATAAATCAATTCTAAACCCTAGAACATGCTCAAGATCCAACTACACCACAACCATCCCCTTAATGGGGGAATTACTCACTAATCATGCTAACAACATGATTAATTAACAAATAATCAAGAATCAATATGATTAACAAGCAATACCAACAACTAAAATAATAATCAAAAGAAAGCAATAAAAAATAGAGGAGAGAGAGTTAGACATTCTCATTGATTTAATGTGAAAATCTACAAGCAAGATGATCAATCTTCCTCTTCAATATCCAAGGTCAACAATGGTGAAACCCTCACTTTCTCTCTCTAAACTACTTTAATCCTAACCTAAATCTAGAGAGAGAAGCTCTCCTAAAAACTAATTAAGAAAAATAAAATGTTAATTGTTTCTTGTTAATTCTAATTACCCCAAAATTGGGTATTTATACTAAGCTAATAACATAGAAAAGAGAAATAGAAAAATAAAGAAAATAAAAAGAAAAAATAAAATAAAAGAAAGAAATAAGAAAAGGAAAGTAAATAAATAAAAATAAAAACTAAAAGAAAAAGAAAATAAAACCAAAAACAAATCCTCCAAAATCCAAACATCAGACGCCCCTTTCCTTCCTCGATTTCTTGGCTGCTCTGAACTCCATCACCACCGTATCACACCATCATCAACAGACATCATCGAGCATCATCTTCGATCTGCAATCTCAACCGTTTGATCTCATTAAATATCATTTGCATAGCTCGTGGAGTGGTTCGGTCGAACCATGGGTTGGTGTGGCCGAACTACGGGGTTGGTTCAGTCGAACCATGGGTGTGTTCGACCACACCTGTTCAAATTAGAAAACTTCATGCCTTCCTGACCGTTTTTGACACTTTTGGCACTTCGATCGAACTCTTATTAGTTTCCCCGAACTCGATTGAAATTTAATTTGCTTTAATTTAGGCTGATGCTTGTGCGAATTGATGGGGTTGATTTGGGTTTGCGGTGGCCGGGAATTGCAGGGAAGAGGTGCGGTTTGGGCGGAGAGGAGAGCTGCTCTGTGCGCCAATTTGAGTGGCTAAAGGTGGTTGATTGGTGTGGGTTTTGGTGGACGGTGGTACAGTGTTATTGGTGGCGATTGGAGGCAGCAGCGGTGTCTGGTGCAGCTGCTATACTGGTGTAGCTGTTGCGGGATGGTTGGTGTTGCGGGTGTGCTCGCAGGTGGTGCTCTGTTGCTGAAGGTAGTAATTGGTGGGTGGCGTGAGATAATGATGTGGGCTAGTTTAGGTGGCTGAAGATTGAGTTGTTGCTGTTGGTGGAGGTATGTGTGGGTTGCTGCCCTGTTGCGTGAGGGAGGTACAGGGGCTGTTGCGAGGTGAGGGTGGTGCGTAGGCAAATTGGAGAATTGGGCGCAGCAGCTTGGTGAATTGGAGCAGGGGATAATTGGGGTGTTGTGGTGATGGTTAAGGGATAGTGTGGTGGTGGATAATAGGAGGTGGGCAGCAACAAGCAAAGTAATGTGTACACATGAACTCGTCCCCGAGCTCCGAACTCACTTGACATGAAACCCGAACACCTACACACAAAACCGAGAATTGAATTGGGACAAAGAATAAAATAAAATAAATAAAATAGAAATAAATAAACTAAAATAAAAATAAGATAAATAAAACTAAAACTAATAAAAATTAAACAAAAACTATATAAGCGAATAAAAGTATGAAATAGACTCAAAACTAATTAAAATAAATCAAAGTGAATTATAATACTTTCAAGGAAAAATAAAGAACAAAATATAACAAATCAAAAGCAAATAAAATACGAAAATAAACTAATTCTAATAAAAACTACGAAAAGAACTAAAACACGACAAAATTACCAAATTAACAAGGAATGTTATTAAAGAGAAAACAAGAGAAATAAAGGAAAAATAAGATAAAATAAACACGAAAATGACTCTAAAATACTTCCTAAGAGTGACATAAATGTCACTCATCAGTGAAACCGTGATAAATAGAATAAAATAAATAATAAAATAGAACTAAATAACCCGAACACACCTACAACCAAAAACCGACACGAGGGTAGAACAAAATATAATAAAATAAAACGAAGTAAAATAAAATAAAATTAGTAAAACAAAATAAATGACTAAATTAAAACAAATAAGAAAATGAGAGAAACTAGGAACTTATTATATAACAAGAACTAAAAACTTAAAATATAAACATAGAAAATAAGAGAATTTAAATAAATTAAGAAAATAAGCTAAAAACTATTAAAAACTACTAAAATACATAAAATAAAGATAAAATATGAGAATAAGAAAATAATAGAAATAAAGAACAAAATGAGCTAAATTATTGGAAAATAAGCCGGAAAATGACTCAATAAACACCCTAGAAGTGACATAAAAGTCACTTATCAATTTCTTTAATGGATTGTGAGTAGTTTGCTTGTTAGGGATGTGGTGAATCATGTATTAGTGATGGATCAAAGCTAATTGGGGGTTTTTGATTGATTTAGCATTGTGATTAAATTAGTTGATTGATTGTGTGCATGTGTATGGATTGTAAGGAGTGATCAACCTTGTTCTTCATGCTAGATTGCATTGTGTGTCTACATTGATACGGATCATTGATTTTTAGCTTGCATTTGTCGATTGAGCTTTGTTAGTGACGTTCCTAGTTAGAGTCTCTCGTAGTTGGCGCTAGTTAGACCTCTAGGAGATACCTTGTCGAGCTCTTTTAATTGCGTTGTCTATCTTCCCCCGCAATACTCGAATTAATCAATCTTTGACCCGATTAGTGTGTGTTCATTGCAAGTACATGTGGATTCTAAATCCCTAGTGTTTTGATATATTGATTTACTTTGTTGTTTAGTTGGATTTAGATAACCTACACTATTTCTTACACTTCAAAGTAGCTTGACATTGACCGTAGCAAACTTCCCCCCATTCCTTGTGGTTCGACCCGAATTGCCCCATTACTAGGTGTATGTTTGGTTATTTTTTTAGTTTGATTGGAGGAATTTTAGTTTCCAACGACCTAGAATCCAACCTCCATCAAAATGGCGCCGTTGTCGGGGAATGGCGTAGTTGTTCGCTATTTTTGTTGAGTCTATTTCATTTTATCTAATAAATACAAAAAGAATTTTCTCTTTTATGCAACATTTGTAGCCATGCTACTAATATTTTCCTTTGAGATTGTGTGTGCAAGAGAACATGAGAGAAGTCCCAAGGGTGACATTGAAGGAGTTGGTTCTTCCGGGTGCATATAAGTATGAGAGTGAGATTGCTCCATCTTCAATTTCGGAAAGTGACTTTGAAATCAAGTAGACAAAGATAACCTTGATTGAAAGGCGACAATATAGTGGTGCAACCAATGAAAGTCCCCTCAATTATCTTAAGGAATTTGAGAAATATTGCAACACAATTAGGGTGAGCGGGGTCACACAAGAATTCATAAGGCTCAAGCTATTTCCTCTCTCTCTCTCTAATTGGAAGAGCACAAGAGTGGCTAGAAGAGGAAGTTAAGCCTAATTCCTTGAGAGCTTGGGATGAAGTCACTAAAGAATTTATTTCCCGTTTTTCTTCCCTAAAAAGAAAACGGTGGAGACTAGAGCTTTGATTCAAAGTTTCAAGCAAGGACTGGTGAAAGCCTAAATGAAGCATGGGAGAGATACAAGGAATATCAAAGAGAGTGTCCTCACCATGGAATCCCCACTTACAAAATCATCCAAATCTTTTATGGTGGTTTGCGTCCTCAAGGGAGGTCAAGTCTTGATGCCAGACCTGGAGGCCCAATAATGAAAAAGACGGAGGAAGAAGTTGTTGATATTATTGAGGATGTAGTGAGAAACTACATGGATTGGAAAGAGGGTGAGAAAGAGCCGACAAACAAGAGTAGCACCACGGGGTGCTCAATTGATCAACTCAATGCTGTCAACAACTTGTCCACGCAAATTTTGGACTTAGGGAAAGAGGTGGTATCTATCAAAGTTAAGCTCAAGAATTCAACTTCACAAGCACCACTTCTTCCCTCCCAAATTAAGGGGAGAGGTATACCTCCTTACCCTAACACTCTTTCCTCTTCTTGTTATATGATTAGTGAATGTTGGTTTTATAATTTATGTAGAATAAATGATCATGATGCTTCTATTTTCCCTAATGTTTCTTGTGATAGAAAGGATGAATATGATGGAAAAGAGAGTGAGCATGTGAATTATGTTGGCAATAATGATTTTGGACCTAGATTTGATGTTAAAAGGAATGTTAGGAATAAGGATTATCACAACCACGGGAACTATGATAATTATAACGAAAATAGTGGTTATGGGAACCAAAGACCCAAGGGTGTCGTGGTAACTATAACAACCATGGTTAGTGGTCAAAGTCATGGCCAAGGATATGGAGATCATAATCAAGGTTATGGTAACCATAATCAAAATCATGTCCAAAATCAAGGTAGGGGTAATTAGAGTAATCAAAGTAAGGGAAATTTTCAAAACAATACTCAAAGAGGTACGCCATTCGGATTTACTCCAAGACCCAAGGCCAAAGTGATAGTTTCTATGCTCAACCATCTTTATATAGGAGTTTGTTAGAGGATGTCATTGAGAACCAAACCAAGGTGTTGAATACTCATATATCCCTTAGTAGTGAGAATATTAATGAAATGATGACTTATAGTAAGGGGTTAGAGAACAAAATTTCTTAATTAGCTAGTATGTTGAAAAAGTTTGCAAATCTTTCTTCTTTAACTTCACAAGGCATAGATCCTAAGAGTTTTATTAATTCAATTGTGACTAAGAGTGGTAGGATTCTTGAGAGTGGAATGTCTAAGAAGAGTGATGCTAAAGAGAGCCCTAGCAAGGATCCGATTGAGAATAAGGGAGATAAGAGTCCTTTGTAGGGATGGCAATCGTAAACGGATATCCGCCAACCCGATCCACCCGATTTAATTTAATGGACGAAAATCCGCATTAAATGGATGAAGGGGGGATGAAGGATGAAGCAGGTGACGCATCGGGTCAGATTCGGGTGGGGCTCCGCATCATCCATCACCCGATCCGTCATCCACCCGAAATTATATATATATATATATATATATATATATATATATATATATATATATATATATATATATATATATATATATAATTCTCTAATTTATTTATATATACTGCTGTTTTTTTTTAAAAGTATATATATATATAAAACTAATTCTCTAATTTATTTATATATACTGCTGTTTTTTTTTTAAAAGTATATAATAAATAAATATATAAACCCCCATAAATTCAGAAACCCTAATCTTTATTTTTGAACGCCACCCAGCCACCCTCATTCTCTCTCACTCAGACAATAAGTTTCACAGTTCACACTCATTCTTTCTCACTCAGACAATCAGTTTCGCCTCCCTCAAAACCTCACCACCAATTTGCGACAATCCGGCGCCGGCGAGTTCTCTCACCGGCGACAGGCCGACCATTCTCATGTACCTCCCTTTAGTTTATTCTTGTTCAAGGTATTTTTCTTTTTAGTTTTGTATAATTTATTCTACTAGTTTAAACCCTAATCAAGTAATCATCTAATAATTTATAGTTGTTGAAGTAATTGACTTGTTTTGTAGATATCAATTTGTGAATTGTTGTGAAAATATGAACCCGACCATCTTTTTTTTTTTTTTATTTGTGTTGTATACTGTAAATCTGAATTTTGAGTATATATTTATTGATTCAAATATTTTATCATGCTTTCTTGTGAATATATTATGTTATACTGTAAATCTGAATTGTATTGCTCTCTTGCTATAAATTTATGATTTGTGTTCTGCTTTCTACTTTATGCTTCATAACACTAGTGCTAAATTATATTGTTTTCTTGCTATAAATTTTAAAATTCATTACATTCATTCATTAGGACTTAGGAAATAAATCAAGTAATCTGGTGGAATGACCTACTAATATTCATATGTTGTGGTTTGTAATGGGTTTTAATTTAATGAAAAGTGTATTTATATATTGATGTAATATTGTAATGTTGTGTTTTATTTGTTGTTTATGAATTCACTTTGTATACATACAGATATAAATGACGATTGATGTGGATGATGTTGGATCTAATTATGATGATTCAACTCATTCCACGCAGCATACTACTTCCCCTTCTCCACAAACTACAATGCAACCACCTCCTCTTCCTCCTCGTCCACCCAACAATACTTTAGAAGAAGGAAGTGAGGCATCAACACGAAGAGGATAAAAAACAACTTCAACGGTGTGGGATCACTTTGAGAAGATGACAATTAATGGTGAACCGAAAGCAAAATGTCGTCTTTGTGATCAACTTATGTCCGCTATTACCAAAAATGGGACCTCACACCTAAGGGACCATATTAATCTAAGGTGCTCTAGAAGGAACCAAAGAGTTGATATCCGACAAAAGTTATTGAGTGTTAATCGCAAACCCGACGGATCGGTAAGGGTTGAAAATGATAACTTTAGCCAAGAAGTGTCAAGGAGGGAGTTGGCAAACATGGTTATAATGCATGAATATCCATTATCCATAGTTGATCACATAGGCTTTAGGAGGTTTGTGAGTAGTTTGAATAGTCGATTCAAGATAATATCACGTAATACCTTGCGGGCTGACATTATGAAGATGTTTACAAGTGAAAAATTAAGTTTAAAGAAAATATTAGAGGGTAATGGGTCAAGAATTGCCATCACTACCGACATGTGGACAGCTTCAAATCAAAGGAAAGGTTACATGGCGGTAACATCTCATTACATCGATGAGTTTTGGGTACTTCGCAATAAAACTTTGAGGTAACAAATATACTTCTACTATTGTAATTATGGCTGTTTTTTAGTATGTTTTGATGGCTGATTTTTGAGGTATTGTGGGATGTTGCATTGCTGATTTTTTTTTTTACTGATTTGGGTGTTTATGTGGGCTGTTTTTAGTGTGTTTTATGCTTGATTTTGGAGGTATTGTGGGCTGCTGCATTGCTGATTTTTTTTTTACTGTTTTGGGTGTTTATGTGGGCTGTTTTTAGTGTGTTTTATGCCTGATTTTTGAGGTTTTGTGGACTGCTGCAGTGCATGTTTATTTTACTGATTTCGGTGTATTATGTGGGTTGTTTTGAGTGTGTTTTATGCTGATATATGAGGTTTTGTGGGCTGCTATCTTGCATATTTTTTTTTACTGATTTGGGTGCATATGTGGGTTGTTTTTAGTGTGTTCTAAAATTTTTTTTAGTGCCATTTTTCATACATTCCTTGTTCTGTTTTTTAAATTGTTATAGGTTTGCTTATGTGCCTTGTCCACATACAAAAGATACACTTGCTCAAGTTTTGTTGGACACTTTGAACATGTATAACATTGCTGAAAAGATCTCTTCTGTGGTGGTTGATAATTGTTCAACAAATGATGCCATGATTGATATTTTAATCCCAAGATTTAATGATCAATCTCTTATGTTAAGGGGTAAGTTTTTGCATATGAGGTGCAATGCACATATTTTAAATTTGATTGTGCAAGATGGTTTGGATGTTATTGGTAGTGGGATTGAGAGAATTCGTGATTGTGTGGCATTTTGGGCAGCAACTCAAAAAAGAGTTGAGATGTTTGAGGACAAGGTGAAATCGGTGAAAGGTGAGGAGGCTAGGAAATTAGTTTTGGATTGTAAAACTAGGTGGAACTCAACGTATTTAATGCTTACTAGTGCTTTTCCTTATAAAGATGTGTTCACAAGTATTAAACGTCAAAACCCTCGCTTGAAATTTGTTCTTCCAATTGAAACTGATTGGGAATTTTCAGAAATAATTTGTGAAAAGCTGAAATTTTTTCATAAAATGACTGAAATTTTTTCTCGTAGAAAGTACCCCACTTCTAATTTATTCTTTCGTCTAGTTTGTGAGATTAATATTGCTTTGAAATCTTGGTTGTCAAGTGATAGGCAAATAATTCGAGATATGTCCAAAAAAATGATTGAGAAATTTGACAAATATTGGTCTAACATAAATAGAATATTAGCAATTGCTGCCATTTTAGATCCTAGGAACAAATTAGAATGTGTGGATTTTTACTTCAATGACATATATGATGATAATGCTTTTGTTGAAATTGAAACGGTAAAAACTTTGTTGTATGACCTCTTGTATGAGTATCAAGAGAATGATATTCATAGCTCTACACCTTCAATGCAATGCAATGTGAATGGAAAACGATCTATGTCTTCTAGTAATTCTAATGATGATGATGTGGGAGATAAGTGGAGTAAGGCTAAGAAAACAAAAACAAGAAAGGTGAATGTGAGGTCGGAGTTGGACCATTACTTGGAGGAGGATGCCTATCCGGAGAGTGAGGGGTTTGATATTTTGAAATTTTGGCATATTGAACTTAAGTACCCGACATTGCAAAAGATAGCAAAGGATATTCTAGCTATTCCCGCTTCTACCGTTGCATCGGAAAGTGCATTTAGCATGGGTGGTCGAGTAGTTAGTCCCCATCGCTCAAGGCTTCATGCTAACACCGTAGAAGCTCTAATGTGCTTGCAAAATTGGATTCAAGGAGACTATTCGGGTAAATTTATTTATTTTTTTGTGGCATTTCATTAAATTTTTAATACTACTCATTGTAATTTTCCTTACATAAATGTTGTTTTTTTAAATTCTATGAAGCTCTTTCTATGGAGAATTCTCTAGCTTGTGCAACTATCTTTGAAGATGATGAAGAATCACATGTTGGAACAGCAAGTGGAAATAGTAGTGAAGTTGTTGACTTAGATTCGGTAATAACAAGTATTTGGATTAATTTTATTTAAGTTAGTAAATTTTACGTATAAAATTTTTAACTTTTTTTTTTATTATTATTTGTAGGATGATGAAGATTTCATGGACTTTTGAAGGAAGAAGATAACAAATGAACTTCATGTTTTTTTTAATGTTGTGTAATTTGAAACTAGTTGCAATGTTGTATGCATATTTTTAAGTTTGGTATTGATTAGTTGTCGGAAACTTTGTTTTATTTAACTTGTGACAATACGGGAAACTTTGGTCTTATTTTACTTGGGACAAACAAGGCGACATTTGATGTTTTTTTACAAGGGTAATACGTAATATCGATAATTCGATGTATTAACATCAATAATAATATGCAAAAAAAAAAATCAGGAATTTATATATTAGAAATTATAATTATCATCCGTTTATCATCCGATCCACCCGTTTCACCCGCGGATGACGGATGGATCGGATGCGGGTGACGGGTTTTGCGGGTGACGGGTGGATCGGGTGGAGCGGATGGTGGATGTGGGTGAAGCTCCATCCGACCCGAATCCGATCCGTTGCCATTCCTAGTCCTTTGATTGAGAAAGTTGATGAGGAACAAGTTAAGAAAGTGAAAGAGAAAGTGAGAGAAGTTATCAAGCCTAAGCTCCCATACCCCCAAAAGTTTAATAGGCACAAATTTGATGAACAATTTGGCAAATTCATAGAGAATCTTAGGCAACTTCATCTTACCCTCCTATTTACCGATGTCATTAACCAAATGCCAAATTATGCAAAATTCCTTAGGGAAATCTTGAGTGGGAGGAGAACTTGTGATATGGCGGAAACGGTTAGTTTGACCGAGAATGGTAGTGCCATCATAATGAACAAGATGCTGCCTAAATGAAAGGACCCTGGAAACTTTTCTATCCCTTGTGCTATTAACAAGACACAAATTGATACTGCCTTGTGTGACCTAGGAGCTAGTGTTAGCCTTATGCTATACTCGATCTATCAAAGACTTGAGCTAGGAGAACTTTCACCTACCAACATTACCTTATAATCAGTCGATAGGTCCATTAAAATCCCAAAAGGTAGGGTAGGGAAGTTCGTGATCTCGGTAGATTTTGTTGTGCTTGAGATGGACGAAGATTCCAATATCCCCATCATTGTTGGTAGACCCTTCCTTGCAACATACGAAGCTATGATTGATGTCAAGAGTGCTAAAATTTCTCTCAAGGTGGGGGAAGAAGAGACTGAGTTTGATTTGAATGAAATTATGTAATACGCTTCTTCTTCATTAGAGAATTGTATGAGAATCGAAATTTTAGACGACATTGCGAATTCCATGCATGAGCACTTGCTCACCTCTAATGATCCTCTTGAGTGTGTTTTGCTGAACAAAGAAAAGATAGGTGATCATGGCAAGGAAATGGCTTTCCTTGAAAGATTCATTTATGAAAGATTTGAAGAAACTGATGATCACATTTGCATAGGAATCCCAAGCTAAGAAGCTTTGCAAGCAGCCTCAACCAAGGAAGGTAACGGTGTTCCCACAGTAGAGCTCAAACCTTTACCATCACACCTTATGTATGAGTTCTTAGGCCCAAATTCTACTTATCCTGTGATTGTTAATGCATCTTTAAGTAAGAGCCAAGAACAAGATTTATGTGGTGTTTTGAGAAGGCACCAAGGTGCTTTGGGATATACCATTGATGACCTTAAGGGTATAAGCCCCGCTTTATGTACACACCACATAACCCTTGAGGAGGGCGCCCTTCCTTATATTGAGCGACAACGGAAACTACATCCCCAAATGGGAAAGGTAGTGAAGAAAGAGATTACCAAGCTTCTAGATGCGAGAATTATATTCCCCATCTTAAGCTCTAGGTGGGTCTCTCCCGTTCATGTCGTTCCAAAGAAAGGGGCATGACCGTCGTCAAGAATGAAAAAGGCGAGCTTATCCCGACGAGGACGGTCACGGGTTGGCAAATGTGTATAGACTATAGACATCTAAACACATCCACCAAGAAAGATCACTTTCCCCTTCCTTTCATTGATCAAATGCTAGAAAGACTAACAAGGCATAAGTATTATTGTTTTCTTGATGGTTACTTGGGGTTTTTCCAAATCCATATCTACCCCGATGACCTAGAGAAAATTGCTTTTACTTGCCCATATGGTACGTTTGCTTATAGGAGAATGCCATTCGGACTTTACAATGCTCCCGCAACATTCCAACGATATATGATGAGTATCTGTAGGGATATGTTGGAGGAGGAGATGGAAGTGTTTATGGATGACTTCTCCGTAGGCAGAGTTTCCTTTGAGGCATGCCTTGAAAATCTAGAGAAATGTTTGGCTAGGTGTGAGATGGTGAATTTGGTATTGAATTGGGAGAAGTGTCACTTTATGGTTGAGGAAGGCATAGTCCTTGGGCATAAGATTTCTCACAAAGGCATAGAGGTGGACAAGGCAAAGATTGAGGTTATTTAGAAGTTGCCACCTCCGGTTAATGTAAAAGGTGTGAGATCATTCTTAGGACATGCCGGTTTCTATAAAAGGTTTATCAAAGACTTTTCCCTCATAGCAAAGCCTCTCAATGATCTTCTTCAAAAGGATGTTGAGTTTGTGTTTGATGACAAATGTTTGGAAGCATTCAAAAAATTGAAGAAAGCTTTGATCTCCACTCCCATTGTCCAAGACCCTAGGTGGGATTTGCCTTTTTTGTTGATGTGTGATGCTAGTGATACGGTCATTGGGGGTGTATTGGGTCAAAGAGTTGATAAGAAGCTTCATGTCATTTATTACATGTCGAAGACTTTTAATGGTGCTTAAAGGAACTACACAACAACGGAGAAGGAGTTCTTGGCAATCGTTCATTCTTTTGAAAAATTTCGTTGCTATTTGTTAGGCTCCAAGAAAATCGTTTTCACCAATCATGTGCCCCTAAAATATCTTTTTGGGAAGGAATCAAATCCAAGGATAATTTGTTGGGTGCTTGAGCTTCAAACTTTTGACCTTAAAATTATAGATAAGAAAGGAGCGGAAAATGTGGTTGCGGATCATTTTTATCTAGACTTGAGGATTTCCAAGTTCAAGATGATGGGTCTCCTATTAAAGATTGAATGTTGGATGATTCTTTGCATGCTATAGATGTGAAGGAACTCCCATGGTTTGCTGATTTGGTTAACTATCTTGCTTGTGGGGAGTTTCCTCCTTCATTTACCAAGAATTGAAGAAAGAAGCTTAAGAGGGAGGATAGGCATTATGTGTGGGATGAACCAATATTTTACAAGAGAGGTGTTGATGGTTTGTTGCGTCGATGTGTGCCAAATGAGGAGATACTTAGTGTGTTGAAGATGTGCCACTCAGATCCTAGTGGTGGTCACATGGGTATTCCTAGGACGGCTTCCAAGGTGCTTCAATGTGGATTGTGGTGGCCAAATCTCTTCAAGAATACTTGAGAATTTGTCAAGAGTTGTGACCGATGCCAAAGAACCAGAAACATTCAAGGAGAAATGAGATGCCCCAACAACCCATCCTTGAGTTGGAAGTTTTTGATGTATGGGGAATTGATTTCATGAGTCTTTTCCCTTCCTCATATGGGAATCAATATATTCTTGTTGTCGTTGATTATGTGTCAAAATGGGTTGAAGCCATTGCTTCCCCAACAAACGATCATAAGGTAGTAATGAAGATGTTCAAGAAGATCATTTTTTCAAGATTTAGCATTCCCAAGCAGGTCATAAGTGATAATGGATCTCATTTTGTGCATAGTGCCTTCCGCAAGATGTTGAAATCATGGAGTTAATCAACCTTTTAGACTCTCATATCATCCTCAAACTAGTGGACAAATTGAGGTGTCTAATCAACAAATCAAGTTGATTCTTGAGAAGACGGTTGCATGAAATAGGAAAAATTGGTCGGACAAGCTTGATGATGCTTTATGGGCATATAGAACGGCCTTTAAGACTCCTATTGGCACCACTCCTTACCGCTTGGTTTATGGGAAGTCTTGTCATCTTTCGGTTGAGCTTGAGCATCGTACTCATTGGGCTATTAAAAAAATCAATTTCGATTTGGCAAGTGCGGGTGAGTAACGTTGGCTTGATCTCCATGAGTTGGAAGAACTTCGTTTGGATGCATATGATTGTGCAAGCATGTACAAATCTCGTACCAAAGAGATCCATGACAAGCTTATTGAGAAGAAGGAGTTCAATGTTGGTGATAAGGTGCTCATTTACACTTCAAGGATGAGATTATTTCCCGAAAAGTTATTGTCTCGTTGGAGTGGTCCTTTTGTGGTTCAAGAGGTTTTCCCCAATGGTGCTATTGAAATCTCTCCTTTGGATTTCTTAAGGTCTTTCAAAGTCAATGGCCATAGACTCAAGCGTTACTATGATGGAGTTTTTTTCGGAGTCATTCATGATATGACCCTATATGACCCACCTTGAAGGGTGGAGAACGTCAAGCTAATGACGTTAAACAAGCGCTTCTCAGGAGGCAACCCAAATTTCTAACTTTCTTTTCTATTTATCTTTGATTTTATTTTTCCTCTTTGATGCTTTTGATCTAATTGATTTTATTTCTTGATTGTGTTTTAGGGTGTTTTATATTGGATGGAAGTAAGGTTTCAAACAATTTTGGTACCAAATTTGAGGATGAAGAGTTTAATTTAAGGATTTGGAGGCATAAGTAAGAATTGAATCTTGGTGAGTTCGAAATGGTGGGTTCATGAAAATGTAGTGCTGAACCCACCGTCGAGGTGTTTAGAGACTTCCTAGTCTAGTGTTCATAATGGACATGTAGCTTGTTCCCACTAATGTGCGCACAAGAGAGTTTCGGAGCAACAAAAGACCCACGAGGGCGCGCGCACCCCTGCTGCCCCCTTCTTTTAAGCACACCATTTTCATTTCTCTCTCTTCCTCCATTTTCTAACTTTATTTCTCTTTTTGTGTTCTAGCATCATCATCATCTTTGCTGCCATTTTATCATTATATTCTCATCATTTTCACTTCATTTTGTTGATTATTACTCTAAATCTCTCAATTTTACACTTCCCTTGTGATTTTCTCTCTCCAAAAGTTGGGATTTTTTGGTATTATTTGATTGTGGTTTTGAGTTTGCAAATTTGGATTGATAGTGTGTGATTGTGCTATTTGTTCCATTTCATTAGAATTTCTCACCTATTCAAGGTATGATTTCTTCATTTTTTTTTTTTTGGTTTTCTTGATAAATTTTCTACCTTGGTTTTTCATGAGAGATTTGACTTGTTTTGGTACTTGCATCAATGGTGCTTTCTTATTGCTTATCTCTTACCCCCAATATTTGTGTTGATGATGATTATTGATGTATATTTGAACTTGTGATGCTTGTTTTTGCTTAAACAACCACTATCTTGGCACCATCATTGTTGGGCATGTTGTTATGATGATTGGTAGTGATGATGTTCATATTGTTGGGGTTTAGATGATTGTTTGGAGTGTTGTTGCTCTTGGTGCTCATTTGAAGTTCATAAATTCTTGCCAGTATTATTGTAGTATTATTGTTCAAGTGCATTATTACACTTGTGGTGTGATAATTTGCTCAATTCCATGATAATGGTGGCCTTGAATAATTTTTACACTTGGTGCTCATTTGAAGTTCATAAATTCTTGCTAGTATTATTGTTCAAGTGCATTTTTACACTTGTGGTATGATAATTTGCTCTTGACATGAACCATCTTTGCACACCATTTCTTTCATGATTTTGTACCTAGCTCTTGTTTGCTTGTGTGTAGATGGCACCTCTTTGCTGGGCCAAGAGAGCACGAAGTTATAATTTTAGGGAGGTTGTGCCACCTCCATCCAATGTCAAAGAGAATTATGGCATCGAGTTTACCAAGCAAGAGCATTGGGATAATGTCATTCGTCTTTCATCTAGGAAGCTCCTATCAACACGATTCTATGATGCATCAACAACAACATCATTAGGGATTGATGAGGATGTGAGATTCTTGGCTCGAAATTTGGGGTGGGAAGAATTCATTGGTCTTAATTCTCCGACTTATGCTCGCATCACCTTCGAGTTTCTTTCATCTTTGGAAGTTCATAAAGAGAAGTTGGATGGTGTGTCTACTCAAACGCTTAATTACTTTTCAAGTTCCACTACAACAAAAGAAGGCTATAGCAACACACATTTTTGCAACAATTTTATTAGTGTTACTATAAGTAGACATATGGCAACAGTTTTTAATTTACTAATATAACTAACCATTTTCGTTTAAAATATGTTGCTATAGAGAAAAAAATGGCAACGCTTTTAATGAATAAGTAAAAGATATTATTTGGCAACGGTTTAACCAAGTGAATGTTAGTTAATATTAATGATTAATTAATTAAATAATTTCTAATTTAAAAAATAAAAATAAGTAATACGGAGTACTCGGTAGTGATTAAGCGGTCTTTTTTTTTTGGTACATGAAAATTCTGGGGAACATGAAAATTTTCAATTAAGCGGTCTAATTTTTTTTGTTTCCCTCTTTCTTTTCATAATTCACAAACCCTCTCCTAATTCAAAATCCCTCTTTATTTTCCTAATTCACAAACCCTCTCCTAATTCACAAACCCTCTTTCTTTTCCTAATTCACAAACCCCCTTTTTTTCGTTTCAATTCCCCCTGTTCATCCCCCCACAACTCTTAAAACATCCTTCTCTTATTTTCGCACATAATTCACAAACTCCCTTTCTTTTCGTTTCAAGTCTGATTACAGTTCTTTTATAGGCGAGTTGAAATTGCTTGAATCACAGTTTGAAATTCTTTCATCATCATAGTTTGTCGTAAATTCTGTGTTTGCTCTCAACACTAGTGAACAAGGTTAGTATGTAATTTAGTTGTTTAAATTGATATTTTCTTGAATAACTTATCTGCAATTTGATTTTGATATCACAATTATATAGTTGGAACTTATGGCTATTGAACAGGAGATTTAGGGTTTGGTAAATTGGGGAATTGTATGATTTGATTATGGGAGTTCATATAATTCAATTTAATCTACAGATTTATTATGAATTACTATAGATTTTGTAATGTTTTTCTTGTAAATTAATGTGTTTTCTTGGTGAGTTGCATGTTGTTGGTTAGTATTTGTAGACACCTAAAAATGTCTCCCCAAAACCAAACCCGATGATGAACAACCTTTCACCGCCACTATTGGTCGGGTTCAATATTTAATCCCGAGAGTGCTTAAAAAATCGTATTTGATTAAATTCATATTTTTGAACAGTCCGTGGATTAGTCTTGATGTTTGGTAAAAGCATAGTTTTAATTTCAGCCCAAATTTATTATTTAATTTTAGCCCAAACCTTTTATTTATTTTATTTAATTATTTTCTTATTTTAGCCCAAAGAATAATAAGTCAAAAAAGGCCCGAAATTATCAATCGGCACTTAAAATACCGAATGAAATTAGGGTTAAAAATGTATTTAGACGGAAAAGCGGGCTGGGAATTCCCGCGCCACGGCAGGTACCCACCGTGTCACGGGAATCATTCCCGTCTGACGGTGGGATTTTCCCGTGACACGGGAAATCTGCCGTGACACGGGAAATTCCGTGTCTTTTCCGCGTAAACCCTTAACGCGTTTTCTTCCCCGTTTACTGAAAATTTCACGCGTCACACTAAAAGTGCACCGTGTCACGGGAATGTTTCCCGTCTGACGGTGGGACTTCCCGTGTCACGGTACAGTTTGCCGTGTCGCGGGATACTTTTTTAGGGTTTTTATCATTTTAGGGTTCTGTGTGCTCCCTCAGCACATTTTCTCTATAAATACCCCCTCATTTCTGATGTACGGGGCATCAATTTATTCTCTAGTTGATTTTTCTCTCTTCTATGCTCTAGCCTAAACACTAGCCTACCCCTTTTTCTTTCAATATTCCTTCTTCAAGTACTCCAAGGAGTCCATACTTTACTCGTGGTTCTGTCCTTAAGCCAAGGCGTGAAAGGTAGAACTGTTTGAGGGTTTGGCCCCAAATCAACTCTACTTTATTTAATTTAATTTAATTATTGTTCTATTATTATTTCCTTGAAGTTACTAATCGTTTATTATTTTGTAGTTGCAAACAAACAGAATCAAAGTAAGAATTATGTTCCTTTTATTGCTATTATTTTTCTAACGATTTTATATTGTTGGAATTATGGTTAAATTGCTTCCAATATTAATGTTTATTCTATTATTGTTATGATCACCATATTGCATGTTAAAGGGAATATGTAATTGAAAATCACGCTTAATAAGATAATTTGGACAACCGGTTTAGGATCCTTTTTAATCTTGTTATTTAATCAAGTGATCACTAATATTTTAGAATTATATGTTGCTTTAATATTAAACCAATTTAGCTTAATAATAGTTTGGAGCGAATTGAATATTTTGTTTGTATGCCTTTGAGATCGCATGAATCACTTTTCACTATAAGAATCGAGTAGAGGCCAATACGGGCGAATGTGACTCCATGACTCACTTCGTACCATCATCCCCGATCCTCCTTTTGTGGTTCCGAACCATATGGAGTTAGTAATCTCATGGATTATGAATGGGGTGTAACCTTCACGGGTCAATCATTGTTGCCTATCGTTGTCCCTTAATCGTGGTTGCCTTTTATGATCCGTGAACGGTTTACAAGTTCCTTAAAAACTTGTTGGCGGCTCCCCACTTTATTTGTCCCTAATCGTGTTATGTCAATTCCCACTTCCTATGAGTGCCAAGCATATTCACACATGCTTTTAACGTAGGCGCACTTCGAACGACGCCTACAGTATTAGATCAACAAAAGAGAAATTATTTGCATAATTTTACAGAATATTTGGGATTGTTAGACATGTGTAGGGAATAAATTTCAAGCGTTAACCCCTTGCTTGAACCCCACTCTGATCATACACTAAAGTACGGTGGCGTCCAAAAGGGAAGAAGATAGAGCAAAAGAGTCGCCAACAAGTTTTAGGAACTTGTAAACCGTTCACAGGGTGAAGGTTACACCCCTTAATGATCCAAGAGATCGTCAACTCCATAAGGTCTAGAACCAAATAAGGGTTCGGGGATGAAGGTACAAATTCAACCTAAAAGAGATTGAACCTGCCCTACTAATAGGCCTCTACTTTGTTCATATCGTATTCACGTGCGCTTTTTGACTAACATGCAATCAATAGGATTAACCGTAAACCTATTTATCTATGTTGGTTGAATTTAATGCACAAACAAACTATTATTGGCGATCACTTGAAATCATAATCAAATTAACCCTAACAAGATTATTAATTATCTTATTAAGCGTGATTACAAATACGAATTCCCTTTAAAGATGCATAAAAGGCGTGATCAAGCAATAAATATAAATAAGCATCAAGCGACATAATAATAATAAATATCATGACAATAAAATTATAATCATCATCAAGATAATAATAATCATAAAAATAATAATTATAATAATAATCGTCATAAATAAAATAATAATCATCAAAATAATAATAATAATAATAATAATATTCATAATCATCATAAATTATAACAATTATAATCATAATCATGTTTATGTTAATATTAAAGCATAATAATAGCAAGATCCTAGGCATGATACTAACAAGATTAATAACAAATCCTAGCATGTCACTAAGCAATAAAAATAAAATCTTTAACCCTAACATGATACTAACAATCATAAATATTAGGAAGAACATAAGAAGCATCGTAACAATCATATTTAATATTAAAATTACCCTAGACATGATACTAGGAATATCATAATAACAATTTAAACATGATTTCTACATCATAACATCAATAAAACCATTAAAGTACTTACTTTGATGCCTCGTACCTCTTTCTAATAACAAAATACGCACGTTAGTAACTTCAAGGAAAATAATAATCAAACAATTAAATTAAATAATTGAAATAGAGATTTGGGACTAAACCCTCAGAAATTATACCTTTCACGTCTAGGGCGAAGGAAACTTCGAATATGGCTAGGTGTTTCTAGATCTTGTGAATGCGGAATTTTGTATTTGAAAAGCAAATTAGAGAGATGAAAGAGAAAAGAATGAGAGAATTGATGATTGCGAATGAAAACTGGTTGTAGGTAAATGAAAACGGAGTTTTTACGACGTTATTTATAAAGAAAATCAGCCAAAAAGATAAAATTAACAAAACAGAGCATTGGCGCACGAAAAACAGAGCTGGCGCCAACGCTAACTATTGGCGCCAGGCGCCAATGCTACCGCCAGGCGCCAGGCTTAGCGTCAGGCGCCAATGCCTGGCGTTTGGCGCTAACCCTGTTTTTGACGCGTTTTCTTAAATCAGATAAATTTTGCCGTACAGAAGGATAAAATCGTATCTTTTCCTCAAAAATATTCTTTGATTTTAATTAAAACTCGGAAAAGTCAACAAAAGTCAATTTATCAATGCTAATTGAGTTAGGAATGAAAAGAACCTTCTAGAAGAATCCAGAAGACTAAAACCATTCCTAATTTCATTAGGAATGATAAATCATATTAGGCCCTCCCCTAGATCATTGGGCCGCATATAAAGCTCAAAACCGGGCCCAGTTTGGTAAATTGGCCATAACTTCCTCAATATTCATCGGAATTGGGCTTATAATATATCGTTGGAAATCTCTTTGCAAGCCCCATCCAACTACACTACTATTGTACCCATATCATGGACCAAACAAACTGGATTGGCTGTTTTCTTAAAATAAGTTTTCAAAAACAAAGAGAAGAGAAAAGAAATTAAAACTATCCGCAACACTAAACTTTCCACACTTTCACTTCATTCGATTATGATTCGACGTGAGAGGTACTCATCACCGGGTTTGGTTTTGGGGAGACAAAAATGGGTGTCTACAGAAGCCCCCAATTTAAATGAGTTTGGAGAAACGCAAGTTTTGAAAACAAAAGTCAAAGTATCGATAGGGATGGAGAATGATTCAGAACGTTCTGGGATCCTAAATCACTCTTGTAACGCCGATACCTGCAAAACTAGCGTTAGTTAAACAGATAAAAGAGTTAAGAAACGCGTATCTTACACCGTCGAGCACACGTCTCTGAAAGTAACCGATTGTTGCTGTATCCTTGTTGTTTTGGTGACCTCCTGCAAGCTAGAGAATGTCATCCCGCTTGAAAACCGCTACGCCTGTAACTGCTTCCAATTTGGAAGACTGCTTTGCCTGAAACGATCCTCCTCCGCTTTGATAATATTCCACGTCCAAGGGAATACCATCGAAGATTGCTTCTCTTGAAACAATCCTCATCCGCATTGATAATATTCCACGTCCAAGGGAATACCATCGAAGTTGCTTCTCTTGAAACAATCTCCATCCGCATTGATAATATTCCACGTCCATGGGAATACTATCGAAGATTATTTCTCTTGAAACAATCGCCTTCCGCATTATGACCATCTTCCACGCCTAAGGGAACACGGTCGAAAACAACTTCGCTTGAAATTACCTTCAGTTGTTTGTGACAACTCTCCGCAAGCTAGGGAATGTTGTCGAAGATATCCTCGCTTGAAGCTATCCTCATTCTTTGTGATAATTTTCCAAAGGAAATTACCAAAGATCTCCGCTTGTCGATCTTTAAAAGCTCGCTTGAACTTTGCTCCCGCTATGCCTGTACGTCGGCGCTTCCGTTGCTTTGAACCTGTATGCCGGTGCCTTTTCTGCTTTTGAACCTGTATGTCGGTGCTTTTTCTGCTTTTTAACCTGTATGTCGGTGCCTTTTGCGAATGAACCAGTATGTTGGTGCCTTTTTTCAATGATTCAATGCTTAGACGCTTAAAGCTAAGTGAGACGATCTTTCATCAGGTCGATCACTTTATGCAATCAAGCCGATTACTAAAAATCATGTCAAATTGCATTTAGGGGCTAACTGGCGTACCAAGGAACCCAAAATATGTTGCAAGAAGATAGAACAAACCCCAGTGAGAAGCTGAGTGTTTTGGTGCCGCGGGGTTGTTGAGCATAACAGAGGGAGCTGGTCCCCCTTGGTGATCTTGCACGATCCCTGGGCGATGCTGTGCAGAGGAGCTACTGCCGTTGTTGCCTCCAGTTCCTGTACCGGCTGAGGATGTGGCGGTACGACTTTTCAGCTCTTATCTTTCGTTAAGTAGCCCCCAAGTAATGCTTCACAGACTTGGTTTTGCGATGCTGTTGAGTTCGTGCATACGGGTCGATTGAGGAGATGATTCCTCCGGCCACGCTTTGTAAAGTGGTCGATTTCTCACCACCAGTCTCGAGTAAGCTTATTTATTTGCAACTTTTGCCCACATATATTATGCATGTTTACTGACTTATTTCTTTGTCAGCTCTCGCGCGAGGTGGTTTGTACTTGTGTTTTTTATTATTTATTTGACTTTGTATAGAACTTTGCCTCTTAGTTAAACTCATTTTTAGACATATTTTGTATATACACACTATTTTGAGTTTATTTTGTTTGCATTATTATTGTTATGTGCATGTTTGTGTGTGCAAGAAAAGTGTGACAAACAATTTTGCGCCAAAAATTCCGTCATTTTTATTATTGATGGAGGGTATCCGACTCTCTCCCCCAAAAAGAAAAATGAAAAAAGGAGAAGACAAATAAAATGTTGGGTTTATAAAAACTTGGAAATTAACCTAAATAAAATCCAAAAAAAGAATAACACAATTAATATAATAGTTATATTAAGTAAAAAAATGTTTTAGAAAAAAGATAAAAAAAAAAAAAGCCGTAAAGTCATTAGCAGACTCGGATTAAGGTAAAAACGCAGTTTTAGAAAGCGCGGATGACGTGGCAGATTGGCGCCAGCTGGCGCCACGCAATTGGATGTAGCGCCAGGCGCTACACTTGGCGTGTGACGCCAATTAGCGCTGTCTCCGTATTTTACCCTGATATAAAACTGCTCGTAAATCGTGCATAAATAGCCCCCTGCCAGCCGATTCTTTTCATAATTTCAGCAAATAAAATAATTCTTAGCCGTAGAAAAATAATATCATGTCTCTAGTCACCAAAACTTTCACCCAATACACCCATGAATGGTGTCGATCTCTTAATGCTAGATACAGAAAAGAATTAGATTTGTTTCACTTGGGGGGAATTTATGGCATCAAAGGGGTAGATCTTGACTTAGATTTCATTCATACCGCTCTAGAATATTGGAATGTTGATACTCATTGCTTTAGAATAGGGTATGATGAGATTAGCCCTTTGCCAGAAGAATTTGGTGCTATTTTAGGTTTCCCTGTGATAGACCTCATAGTAATCCCTAGAGTAGATGCATATTATTATAAGGATTTTGAGCGCTTCTTTAATTTAAAAGAAAGGGATCTATCAAAAATAGTAGATGACAACATTGTTAATTTGAAAGAATTTGCACGCCATTATTTTGATAAACCTCTTTCTGAATCTTTTCATATATATAGAAGAAGGGCTTTCTTATTTTGCATGCTTAATCAATTTTTCCTTAGTAGTGGTAAAAATAATGAAGGTCAATCAATTATAACCACCGTACTAGAACAAATTGAATCAAGGAGAAATCCAATGCCATTGATAGTTGGAGAGACTATGATTAGTCTTGATGAATTGAAAAGGAACCCAAAAGCACCTTTTCGCGGCTCTCCAATTTTATTACAGGTAGAAAAATAATATTTTTAATTACAGAAATCAAAAAATATATTTTTGTATTGTAATAATAATTTAATTGCATTGCAATTCTTTTACAAATGTGGCTAATGGAAAGGCTAGGATTAATTAGCCCTCCGGACAACATTGAGAAGTAAACTCCAAATTGCTTCGTGAGGAGGAAGAAACACTTCTCTAAAATTGGGCGCCATGAGTGGAGAAGGGTCTTCGAATCTCGCAATTTTGCTACCAAGTGGGTCGTCCCATGGTGGAAAATAGAAAGGATGGTTGGTGTCAACAAGCAACCTTTCTGCCGTCATCCAAGTTTGTCTCGTATGACTTATTATTATCCCTGCAGAGTAAAAAGACAATACGGCTGCTTCAGAATATTCCTTCCGGGGATCTTCGTCCTCCCTACGAGTACCCTGTCTCTCAGGAAGTAGACAGATTTGATGCTTATTGGAGTGCTAGACATTTATGGGAAGTGATTACCCAAAAGGTTCCTCCTTCTTTGTCCAATGATGTGAAGAAGTGGTTGCTGAAGAAACCTTTGAAGGATTCGAAGAAAGATCAGGGTAAAACTGATGTGAAGAGTCGTATAGGTGACAAGGTGATTCCTGCCAAGGAACGCTTAGGTGAAAGAGTTGAATTCAAAACACCTGCAATGCCTAGGAAGAAAAGTACTACAAAAGATAAGGGAAAAGGGAAAGCTGACACCATAGAGAAAAAAGCTTGGGTAGAAAAGAAGCATGGAGTCCTAGCTGAAGGGGAGACTATCTACTCTAAGATTGAATGTAGGTCCTCTAAAGGATGCCTACTGGCTAAGGTTATGGATGAGGAGGAGGAAGCAGACAAAAATTGGAAAAGGGCTAGGAAAGAAAAGAAAGATTAGGAGCATTGCTTAATTCAAATTATTAGACTTAGTTTATATTTTTCATTTAAAGTTAATTTATTTAAGCTTTATTAAAATTCTATCAATAATGTAATTTTATTTTATTAATGAAATTTCATCTTTTAATTAAATTATTTACTTTAAATTTATTTTATTAAAGCAATGAAAACCGAAAAAAAAATTAATTTTCCAGAAATTCTTCGAGTACGGAAGTCGAAAATTTTCCGAAAAACACCGAAATTTGCCCAGAATTTGTCTGTGAATTGGCGCCGCTTATTTGCGACTGGCGCCTGCCAGGGAAGTCTGGCGCCAGGCGCCAGTTCCATCGGCTGGCGCTGATGGTCTCTGTCTGGCGCCAGAGTTTTCTCTGCGACGCCGATATTTCGCCGATCTTCTGTTAAATTTTTAATTAATTCTGGGATGCAAGATTTTCGAAAAATAAAGTGGCCGCACCCGTAAAGGGTTGCCTACGTATCCTTTCTTAAGGAATCAGGCCAAACGTAGCTCTCTTGAGTATCCTACTCAAGTAATTATGGCTAGTATTTCTTAAGTTGGTAAAGATTTGTCATGTTCGAGAACTCATTGCCATCCATATCAGTTAGTTTTGATGCACCTCCTGACAGGATTGTTTTGACAATGTAGGGTCCAGACCAATTAGGTCTAAATTTTCCCCTTGGATCTAAAACATTTTTCCTTAGTGCTTTTAACACCAAGTCTCCTACTTGGATGTTTCTTGTCTTGAACTTCTTATTAAAATGCCTAGCCATTCGAGTTTGATAACACTGAGTGTGATGCAGAGCTTCTAGTCGTTTCTCATCGAGTAGAATTAATTCTTCATATCTTGCCCTAGTCCATTCAACTTCATCGAGTTTACTCTCTAGCGCAATGCGTAGAGATGGTATTTCTAGTTTGACAGGTTGTACGGCATCCATTCCATATACCAAGGAAAATGGCGTATTTCCTGTTGATGTGCGAATTGACGTGCGGTAACCCCACAATGCGAAGTGAAGTTTATCAGGCCAATCCTTATAATTTTCCGTCATTTTCTCAATGATAGTCTTTAGGTTTTTATTAGCTGCTTCGACTGCTCCATTTGCTTGAGGCCTATAAGGGGAAGAATGATGATGTTGATTGCCGTATTTTTGTAGCAATTCTTCACATTCGGCTTGAAAGTGAGTTCCATTGTCACTTATCATTTCATGTGGGACTCCATATCGACAAATAATATTTCTCTCAACAAAGATTGCTACATGTTTTTCAGTGAGTTTAGCGTATGATTGCGCTTCGACCCACTTTGTAAAGTAATCAATTGCTACTAAGATATATTCGTGGCCTCCTGTTCCTGGGGGAGTGATTTTGCCGATGATGTCGATTCCACATGTAGAGAATGGCCATGGCGATGTGTAGGTGTATAGCAAGGATGGAGGAACATGTTGTAAATTGGCATAAATTTGGCACTTAGGGCATCTTTTTACGTATTGATGGCAATCCCTATTCATTGTAGTCCAATAATATCCTTCTCGCATTATTTTTTGGACTAACATTTTGCCATTTATATGAGTGCCACAAATTCCTTCGTGGACTATCCTCATTGCTCTTTGTGCATCCTTCTTTCTTACACATAAGAGAGCTCGACCCTTAGGTACCCTTTTATGTAGGTCGTTGTCTATGAGTACATATTGGGAAGCCAAAAGCCTTAATGCTCGTTTTGCTCTTTTGTCAGCATGGGGAGGGTATTCTCCTTTGGTGACATAATTGAGTATATCTGTGTACCATGGTTCTTCCTCTTCTTCTTCGTCTTGGACTACTTCGTCGTCTTCTATAGCCTGAATGTATGTTGGTTTGTGCCTTTTTTCTATAGTTAGGGGCATTTGCTCGATTTCCGTGGGAATCCTAACCATTGAGGCTAGCCTTGCCAAGGCGTCAGCAAATTGATTTTCTTCCCTAGGTAGATATGTGTATTCTACCTTCTCTAACTGATCGGTAAGAGTTTCCAGATAGGTTTGTAAGGGGCTAGGCTTTCACTCCTTACCTTCCACCTTTTAGATATCTGATTGATGATCAAAGAAGAGTCTCCGAATATCCTTAACTTTTTTACTCCCAATGACAAAGATGTTTCAAGGCCTACCACGCATGCTTCATATTCAGCAGCATTGTTGGTAACGTCAAAATCAAGCTTTATAGAGATTGGAACATGCTCTTATTTAGGTGATACTAGTAATACTCCAACGCCACATCCCTTTTGGTTCGAGGCTCCGTCGAAGTATAAGGTCCAAGTATCATCTTCAGTGACCATTAAGTCTTCATCTGGAAATTCATTGTCTTGTATTGGCGTCGAGTCTTCTATTGGAAAATTTGCTAGGAAGTCCGATACCACGGATCCTTTGATAGCTTTTTGTGGCATGAACCTTACATCAAACTGGGCTAGATTGACTATCCATCTCGATATGCGTCCATTGAGTGTAGATTTCTCAAATAGATACTTGAGTGGATCTAATCGGGAGACTACGAAGACGGTATGCACTAACATGTAATGTCTTAACTTGGTTGTGGCCCACACCAAGGCGAGGCACAACTTCTCGAGTGGCGTATAGCGTGCTTCGTATTCGAGCATCTTCTTGCTTAGATAGTAGATTGCATTCTCTTTGCCTTCTACTTCTTGTGCTAGCATAGCTCCCATTGTCTCTTTGGTAACCGTCAAATATAACCTAAGAGGTATTCCGGGAAGTGCTGGTGCTAATACGAGAGGATTTGCGAGATAGGCTTTGATCTTTTTAAAGGCTTTTTGACACTCGTCATCCCATATTACTGGTACATTCTTCTTGAGCTTTTTAAAGATTGGTTCACATATTGTCGTCAATTTTAATATGAACCTACTTATGTATTGCAACCAGCCAATAAATCCTCGAATCTGTTTCTCAGTCTTAGGCGGTGGCATTGACATGATTGCTTTGATCTTGGTTGGGTCTACCTCTATTCCTCTAGAGCTTATGACATATCCCAAAAGCTTGCCTGAGGTGACTCCAAAAGCACACTTAGCTGGATTCAACCTCATATTATATTTTCTTAACCTTTCGAAAAATTTCCTTAAGGCTACTTGATGGCCTGAACGGTCTTTTGATTTTACAATCATGTCGTCGACATATACCTCGACTTCTTTATGCATTATGTCATGGAGTAAGGCAGTTGCTGCACGTTGGTAAGTAGCACCCGCGTTTTTCAACCCGAATGGCATTACCGTGTAGTAGTAAGTGCCCCATGGTGTTATAAAAGTTGTTTTCTCCATGTCTTCTTCTGCCATGAGAATCTGGTTGTAACCTGCGTACCCATCCATGAATGAGAGAAGCGCGTGATTTGTCGTGTTATCCACCAGAATATCGATGTGTGGCAAAGGGAAGTCGTCCTTTGGACTTGCCTTATTTAGATCTCGATAGTCGACACACATTCTTACCCTTCCGTCTTTCTTCGGAACTGGGACGACGTTGGCGACCCATTCGGGGTATTTGGATACCTTGATGAAACCTGCAGTTATTTGTTTTTGAACTTCTTCTTTTATTTTAAGAGCTACGTCGGGTTTCATTCGACGTAACTTTTGTTTTACGGGTTTCATTCCTGGAATTAGTGGTATAGTGTGTTGAGCTATTTCTCTATTAATGCCTGGCACATCTTCGTATGACCAAGCAAATACATCGATAAATTCTTTAAGTAAGTTAATTAAATCGGTTCTTTCTTGTTTATTTAGTGTTAATCCGATTTTAACTTCTCTTTTATGGGTTGAATCATTTGAGATATCAACCGTTTCAGTTTCTTCAATTAGTGGTGTTTTCTTTTCGAGTGTTTCCATTGCTTTAATAATTTCTTTGTCTTTTTCATTGTTAGTTAAGCAATGCTCGTCATCTTGGGTTAGAGAAGAACACGAGAAATAAGGAGAAGGAGAAATATTATTATACTCTGAGATCATTACATCAAAGAGTGATATGTCCTCAGGGACTTGATCACTAACTATTCTAGGAAAAGAAATAGGAGGGGGAGGTGCTACTACTAAAGACTTAGAAGACTCTAGGGGGAGAGATTCCGACTCAGACTTGGACTCTGACTCTTCAAACATTGGCTCTTGCCCTGTTGTGATGGATATCTTCCTTCCACTTGGAGTAGTCACTTTGATAGTCTTGTGCCACCCTTGTAGTGATCCTTCAGCTGGAGTGATTAGCTTCGAGGGATAGAAGCTTTCGCTTTGTAGGACTGTTTGAATGAGCGAGGAGTTATCTTCTCTGTAAGTTGTCTCATCCTTTTCTCGCCCAAATATTAATCCCATGACGTTAAAGTCAAAGCATGGGGGTGCTTTCTCCTTATGGATAGGAGTTGGGATTTCATCTGTGAAATAACAATCCAAGAAAATCTCAAATAACGGTTGTCTTATGCCGTTTACGACAAATGGCTCGGGAAATTCATGGCATGGATAGTACTCTCCTTCTTTTATAAATTGACCATTAAGTGTAAGAGGGTACTGATCCATTGGGATTGCTTTCTTTTGAATGCGAGCGTCCCTATATGCCTTTGACTTTTCCTGGGCTCGCTTGAGATCTTTCCGAGTCGGTTCGAAACCAAGTCCGAAAGTGTCTAACTTAGGGAGGTCAGGTGACTCCAGTGATTTTGCCGTTCCTTTCTTCTTTCCTAGGGTCATCCCAGGAAAATGTCCTTGTTTCTTCAGCATATTATTTACAACCATGTTGGAATGGGGGTCATGGCAAAGAGGGGTCATTTCATCCTCCTGGATTAAGGAGACTTCTTCGTTAAAGCCCCATAAATCTTCATCATCCTTGTCATGCTCCACATTAATGATTGGATTTTCTATAGACTTGATCCTCATAGGCGAAGCATCGATGGTGATAGGAATTCCCCCAACTATAGCTTTTACTTGTTGGTGGAGAGATGAGGGGACGACCTTTAGGTCATGAAGCCAAGGGCGTCCCAACAGCAAATTGAACGAAGCTTTAATGTCTACTACTTGAAAAGTAGTAGCATGTTCTATTGCTCCCGCCGTTACATTCAGAGTAATTTTACCAAGAGCTTGACGTCGAGTGTTGTCGTACGCCCTTATTCCTTGTGTAGACAGAATTAGATCTTCATCCCTTATGCCTAGCATTCTCGCAGTTCTAAGTGGACAGACATTGATGGCCGATCCATTGTCTACAAGAGTCATAGGAACATTCATGGAAACTATTGTGAGGTTTAATGCCTTGTAATGTTTGTCACCTTCTGGGGGTAAATCCTTGTCAGAAAAGGTGATCAAATTAATTGGACTAGGAAGATCACTTGTGACAAAGTTGGCTAATCCCTCAGGAGTAGTGTTAGAATCTATCCCAATTTTGTCCAAGGCATTCATTACAGCCAACCTATGTTCTCGAGATGTTGCCAAAAGTTTCCATACGTTCATCTCAACTTTTGTCTTCTTAAACTGTTTAACAATATCATTGTCTTCAATGATAGGTATGGGAACTTGTTGTGTGGTTGGCATAGGTTGTGTTGAAACGGGAGGTTGCATTCTCCCGGATCTTGTGAGGACGTCTATCGATGAGTCTTCTTCAGCCCAAAAGTCATCTGTGGTGTATGACACAGAAGGTGGAGATCCTATTATGTCTCTAAGTAGACATCTTCTTCATCACTGTCCCAAACTCCATGGATGGTTGCATCGTCTTCTTGTTGCACTTGGACTAGTTTCTTTTTATCAATCATTTTCTGAACAAAATCCTTGAATTTGAAACAGTTTTCGATAGTGTGACCCCCTGATTGATGATACAGACAGTAATATCTATCTGTCCTTTTCAATGATTCGAATGGTCTCGGATCGAGAGGTTTAATCTCGCCACTTTCGGAGAGCATTTCGAACATTTGTGCATATGGGATCCCAATTGGAGTGTAGATTCTATTACTCTTCTTGGGTTTTTCAGTGACTTGTAAAGGAAAAAGCTTCGCCTCATAAGTCGATCTCTTGCTAGCTAGAGGTAATGAGATCTTATTAGCTTCCACAAGATCTTGAATGAGGTTTTGAAACCTGTAGCATTAATTTGTGGTATGACCGTTTCCTTGATGTTACTTGCAGTAGGATTTGGGATCCTACCTTGGAGATCGCTTTTCTGGTGTTGGATCCTCTGTTGGACCAATAGGTTTGATTAGTCCTTGATCATAGAGATGATCAAAAGTAGCATCGTAGGTCATTCCTATGGGTGTGAATTCTCTTTTAGGTTTATCTTTCAAAAGTGGAACCTCGTCATACTTCTTTTGGGGTTCCTTTATAGCCTTGAGAGCTTCACGTAGTAAATGCGATACCTCCATCATAGACAGTGTGAGCAATTGTATATCTTCCTTACTTGCCGGTTCTGGAAGGTTATCCTTGACATCAAAAAAGGTTTCCTCCTCTTTTTCTGTGGCATAGATTTCTTTGACAGGTCTAATGAGAGACGAGGGGTCAACCTCGTTTTCCTCATCTGAGATAGCCAGGGCATGAGCGAGAGGTGCATTATCAATGCTTGGCTTCTTACTGGCAGGGGGCAATGGCAGCTTGTTGTTGTCGATTAAGTCTTGGATAGCTTCCTTAAGCTTCCAACAGTTTTCGGTGAGGTGGCCCCTACCTTGGTGATACTTGCAGTGTGCATTGGGGTTCCAATTAGCCAACCTCTTCTCGACTGGTGGGTCCCCAAATGGTCCGATAGGAGTTATAAGACCTTTTGCATTTAATCGATCAAATGCGGTGTCATAACTCATGCCAATAGGAGTAAAGTTCCTCCTAAATGGTTTCTTTTGTCCTTGATTGTTCATAGCAAGGACTTCACCTAAATTAAAAGTGCTAACATTGTTTGAGTGGGTGGTTTTGGAAGAAGAAGGATTGTCGTTCTTCTTTCCGATCCTTTCCAGCCACTGTTGGAGTTATTGTTGTCAGCTTTTTACTTAGCCAGGTCGTCTTCAATATTGATCCCAATGTCATAGATGTCCTTGAAGGTATGGAGATTATTTTGATACTTGAGATGCTTGGAATATTTTTCTTGAAGGTTTTTTATGAACAACCTTACAGACTCTTTTTCACTTGGAACCTCAATCATCTTAGCTGAGGTTTCTCTCCATTTGTTGAAGAAAGAGGTGAGGCCTTCATTCTCTTTCTGTTTGAGGATTTCAAGTTCTCTATGGTCAGTCTCAACTTGAATGTTGCATTTGTACCTATCAACGAAAGCGTTTGCTATGGACTCCCAGGTAGAGGTCTTTTCTTTCTCGAGAGAAAAGAACCATTGTTGGCAAACGGTCTCGAGAGATAGTGAGAACAGAGAGGGGAAAACCTTCTTATCGATACCCTTAATACTCATTATTGTTTCGAATGCTCTTAAATGAAAATAAGGGTTATCAGTTGCTCTGAATTTTGGGATGTCGTTGGCATTGAACTTCTGCGGAAGAAGATCTTTGTCCACCGAGACCCCTTGTGATGTAAGCCCTTGAAACTTGTAGTCGCTAGATAGCTTGCTTAGACTCACTTGCATGAGGTCCATCTGTTGTTGCTTCACGGGATCATCGATCTTGAGTGTGAGTAGCTTCAGTGTCTCAGTCACGGTAACCAGTTGGTTCCTAAGCTCGTTGACTTCTTCTTGCGTTGCCATTATAGTCTTAGCTTTCCTCTTACGAGCTATGGGTTTGTCGAAAAGTTGGACTTGTACGAAAAGGTTGTCTTTGATTAACCATCCTTCCTTTCTTGACCACGCACTGTAATTTAAACCATTTTGCGTTTTAATTACTTGACTCGAATCAACTTGACTTTACGGTTTATTTTAAGGAGAAAAAAAAATAAAAAATAAAAAATGGGTGCATATTTTTGGCAAAAATAATGTACATATTTTAGGGAACTAAGTATAGTTTTTTAAATTCGAGGATTAATATCAGACTTACCCCCCTAAAAAGTAACGGAAAAAACGCGCATGCAAGACTCTCTTAGACATGGTCAAAGTATGTGTATTGGTGTGTGCGTTAAGTGTAAGTGACACGCTTGGAGTCTTTTGTAAGACCATGGGACTTAGTTCCTAAACTCGATTAACGACTCAAACAAGTACTATTGACAGCAAAACTTAACCGAATTAATTAGCAAACTGATTAATTAGACACTAGGTGATGACTAGACCAATAATTCGAACTGTCGGCCAAATGACAGAACTAGCGTCACACTGTGCAACTTGGCGCCAGACGACAGAGCTGTCTCCAGGCGCCACACTCCACAGTGTGGCGCTACAGCTCAGATTTTGGCGCCAATGGTGGAGCTTCAATCTGAGACTGTTTTCGGGGTTATTAATCAACTGCGGTATGCCTAAAGTCGTACTAGGTCAATTCTGAATAAAATATTAGACTTTATTGACTCAAATTAATTAATTAATTAATTAGGCAAAGTAATTTAAGTCATTAATTTATTTAATCTCAACACAAGTCAAACAAACGGTTAAGAGAAACATAGAATATATGCACAACAAATAATGCACAATTAGTCAAGTAGGCACAATATGATGCAATGAGTTTGCAACCTAACCGTGGCTCTAGTTCTCTAAAGTTCGGGATATGGTTTAGTCATAGAGGGTCCATGGTTAATTGTCCGGATGCACCACGCGGAAGCCTAACCGTGAAGGGTTTGCGCGAGTGGATGGGACACCGCGAGTTTTAAAAAAAACTCGCTTCCATGGTTTGGTGAATTCAACATCTCGGATGTACCCTTTGCTGCATAGAGCGTTCAATCAGGTAGATGGAGCATGAATTCCCAGAGGGTTATGTCCATATGTAGAACACATATGGGTTTCAGAAAAGTGAGAAAAAATTTAATCAGGAAGTAGGATCCAGCAAACAATACGAAAAACCGGTCGAAATTAGAACGCATATTTCTGGCTCGGTATTGGGGGAAATTGGCGCCAGCAAACAGAGACTGGCGCCAGGATTTAGCTGTAGCGCCTGGCGCCAATGCTGGCGTCTGGCGCTACAGTTAAATGCCTGGCGCCAATGCTCTGGTCATTGGCGCTACTTCCCACATGCCTCAGCAGCTTTCTGTGCTCGATAAAATTTTCCAGTTTCGCGCGGTGTTATTTCGGTCCTAGTTATGAAAGATATTTCTCAAATTTCCTACGTGTAAAATCCTATGTTTTTAATTTATTACGGATGGTCTTTCCAATGAGATCTTTTTTATGCATATGACAATAATGTTAATCAAAATTACGCACATGAAATACTTAGAACGTTTTGAGTCTCATCCACTCATTCTAAATCATTGCCGAAACAAATTCAGGAATTAAAATAGAAATCCTCCCCAGCAGAGTCGCCAAAAAACTGTGGGGAATAAATTTCAAGCGTTAACCCCTTGCTTGAACTCCACTGTGATCATACACTAAAGTACGGTGGCGTCCAAAAGGGAAGAAGATAAAGCAAAAGAGTCGCCAACAAGTTTTAGGAATTTGTAAACCGTTCACAGGGTAAAGGTTACACCCCTTAACGATCCAAGAGATCGTAAACTCCATAAGGTCTAGAACCAAATAAGGGTTTGGGGATAAAGGTACAAATTCAACCTAAAAGAGATTGAACCTGCCCTAATAATAGGCCTCTACTTTGTTCAGATCGTATATATTCATGTGCGCTTTTTGACTAACATGCAATTAATAGGATTAACCGTAAACCTGTTTATCTATGTTGGTTGAATTTAATGCACAAACAAACTATTATTGGCGATCACTTGAAATCATAATCAAATTAACCCTAACAAGATTATTAATTATCTTATTAAGCATGATTACAAATACAAATTCCCTTTAAACATGCATAAAAGGCGTGATCAAGCAATAAATATAAATAAGCATCAAGCGACATAATAATAATAAATATCATGACAATAAAATTATAATCATCATCAAGATAATAATAATCATAATAATAATAATCATAATAATAATCGTCATAAATAAAATAATAATCATCAAAATAATAATAATAATAATAATAATAATAATAATAATAATAATAATAATAATAATAATAATAATAATATTCATAATTATCATAAATTATAACAATTATAATCATAATCATGTTCATGTTAATATTAAAGAATAATAATAGCAAGATCCTAGGCATGATACTAACAAGATTAATAACAAATCCTAGCATGTCACTAAGTAATAAAAATCAAATCTTTAACCCTAACATGATACTAACAATCATAAATATTAGGAAGAACATAAGAAGCATAATAACAATCATATTTAATATTAAAATTACCCTAGACATGATACTAGGAATATCATAATAACAATTTAAACATGATTTCTACATCATAACATCAATAAAACCATTAAAGTACTTACTTTGATGTCTCGTACCTCTTTCTAATAACAAAATACACACGTTAGTAACTTCAAGGAAAATAATAATCAAACAATTAAATTAAATAATTGAAATAGAGATTTGGGACCAAACCCTCAGAAATTAAACCTTTCATGTCTAGGGCGAAGGCAACTTCGAATATGGCTAGGTGTTTCTAAATCTTGTGAGTGCGGAATTTTGTATTTGAAAAGCAAAGTTAGAGAGATGAAAGAGAAGAGAATGAGAGAATTGATGATTGCGATTGAAAACTGGTTGTAGTTGAATGAAAACGGAATTTTTACGACGTTATTTATAGAGAAAATCAGCCAAAAAGATAAAATTAACAAAACAGAGCATTGGCGCACGAAAAACAGAGCTGGCGCCAGGCGCCAATGCATGGCGTTTGGCGCTAACCCAGTTTTTGACGCGTTATCTCAAATCAGATAAATTTTGCCGTACAGGAGGATAAAATCGTATCTTTTCATCAAAAATGTTCTTTGATTTTAATTAAAACTCTGAAAAGTCAACAAAAGTCAATTTATCAATGCTAATTGAATTAAGAATGAAAAGAACCTTCTAGAAGAATCTAGAAGACTAAAACCATTCCTAATTGCATTAGGAATGATAAATCATATTAGGCCCTCCCCTAGATCATTGGGCCGCATATAAAGCTCAAAACCGGGCCCAGTTTGGTAAATTGGCCATAACTTCCTCAATATTCATCGGAATTGGGCTTATAATATATCGTTGGAAAGCTTTTTGTAAGCCCCATCCAACTACACTACTATTGGACCCATATCATGGACCAACCAAACTGGATTGGCTGTTTTCTTAAAATAATTTTTCAAAAACAGAGAGAAGAGAAAAGAAATTAAAATTATCCGCAACACTAAACTTTCCACACTTTCACTTCATTCAATTATGATTCGACATGAAAGGTACTCATCACCGGGTTTGGTTTTGGGGAGACACAAATGGGTGTCTACAACATGTTGGTTATTTTTATACTCTAGATTGTGACCATGCTTATAATTTCTAGATTAGGAAAGATTAGTAGTAATAGTCAGTTTCCACTTGCTCATAATTGCTAATTTGTGATTTTTTTTGTTTAAAAAAAGGAACTGGGTGTTGAATGAGTGAATTGTTGTATACACCTAAAAATGTCTCCCCAAAACCAAACCCGATGATGAACAACCTTTCACCGCCATTTGTAACACCCCCGATTTACTAACCAAAATAAATAAGAATTAAAGGAAAAATAAACAACCTTTAAATAAAATTGCGGAAGCATACACTTAAACCGGAGGTATTACCGCCACACTCAACAACCTGTCGAGTGTTAAGGCTTACCAAGTCCCAATAATTACAACCCAATAAACTAGGTAAGCTATTTATACAACTTTATAAACTCATGACATCACACTAATCGAAACACTTGAGCTCCTTTAGCTACGACTACTAGATCAACCTGCTTAGAAAATCTTGACTGCTCACCATTAAGGACAAATTCCAAAATAGATCGTCGCAGGGCCACCATAAGAAAAAGACATGGCCGCAAATACAAATAGCACAATAAAACAACACACACGTCAGCAAAAAGCTGAGTAATCACCACATATCAGAATATAGAGTATAATATAATAATTAACATTATTAGATCAATTAAACAATGTAGTTCGAAACTACATTACACATTGTACTCTGAAAATAACCTTTGTCAAACTCAACCTCGAATAATAGTACGAACCTTTACTCAACTCATAACCAATAAGTGTGTCATGCTCGTTGTTCTATACCTAGCCTTGGACATGGGTAATTCGAATAAAACCAACAAGTATAAAAACTTGAATACTCCCAATAACTAGAAAACACCTTGAACCAGACCACATACGGGCCAATTCCCACTGTAGGGGACCATAGAAAAATAGATAATAAAGATTGTACCTCATTCTTAACTCATGATTATTACCCTCTTACCAACAAGCCAAGGACTAAGTTATACAACGCCGAGCCTCAAACCAAGAACAAAATAATAATTCTCAACCTTTTGATCTCATACTTGATCAAATAACCATTCACAAATTAATATATTAAATAATATCTCAACAGTGGCACGTGTTCCCAAATAATACAACAATTCAAACTCGATTAAACCATAACATATCTCAACTCTTATAGGACAATCAAACTAGTACCCAAATTTAATCAAATCTCAACCCAAAAATAATTAACTCACAACTCAAAAGTAATACAAGTTACCCTTTAATCTCAAAATGATACTCTATATTCGAATACACTGTCTCAACACAACTAAGATAATAAAAAAGTTTACATAAAATAAATCCATATAAACTATGTTGCCGTGAGAATCATATATTTATCAACATAACTCCAATTCCACGAATTCACTGATCATCAAATACACTTGCATATATAAATTTTTTAAAAAAAGAAAAACATGATTAACTTATTTATTTCAAAGTATTAGATTACAAATTTGCAAACATGATTGTGGTATGATGACACAACAACAAAAAGATGCGGATGATTACCTTTGGAATAAAATCAATTGGCTTAGCCATATGATTATCAGAAGATAAACATTCCAAAGATTAATAGCAGGTTGTTGGTATAAACCCACGAACGTACATAATGGAGTAAAGAGGAAGAAGAGAAAGCTAGGAATTTTGTACCAAAACGGCTGCATAATATTATTGTATCCCAAAAACTTAATAGGGTACGGTTAGAATAGTTTATATATGCTTAAAAATAAAGAGTCCTATTTAAAATAAAATAGGGTTTTAAACCTTTTCGAACTTTAAAATAAAAAATATGAGATTAGTAAAGTTATTTAATAGATAAAATAAACTATTTTATTTATAAAATACATTATATAAACTCATAAAATATTCGGGTATTACACCATTATTGGTCGGGTTGGGTATTTAATCTTGAAGTGCTTAAATCCATATTTAAATTTCATAAACCAACCCTATTCCTATCCCATTTCCCCAAACCATAACTTATTTTCCTCTTTTTGTGCCTTTAAACCAAAAAGAATTCATTTCGTGTCCTTTAAAATCATTCATTTCGTGTCCGTTTATAAAAACGTTTATTCCAGTTTATTTTGGTCCATAATCTGGGTCCAATGATTGAATATTTAGATGGACTTGAAAAGTGATTTCCAACAATATATTATAAGCCCAAATCAGAGTTATAACGAATAAGTTATGGCCAAAATAGTAAGCCGAGCCCAAACCGAACCTAAGCCCACCTTACCTACGACCCAATGATCATGTGGAGGGTCCAAATTCTTTAATCCCATTCCTAAACCAATTAGGATTAATTAGAAGCTTCTATAAGTTTCTAAAATATCTTAATTATCCTTTTTAAAAAGATAAGATTAAAGAGTTTGAAATTGAATAAAACTTTTCTTTTTGAAAATCCTATTTCTATCCGAATTGAAAGACGTTCAAAGATATACAGAGATTATTTTCGTGCCTCATATTTTTTTTCCAAATCTTATATGGTTGGATAGCCCTTGAAATTATCTTTCCAATGATATATTATAATATCAATTCCGAGTTATAACGAAAAAGATATGAATCAAATATCAAACTCTATCCAAAACTGACATCGTCCCACTATTTCGTCCATATCTTATATTCTACAAGGGATTTTAATTTGATTCCAATTGGGTTAGAAAGTATACTTCAACAAATTTCCAACGATATATTATTTATCTTATTCAGATTTCTGGATTAAAAGATATGATAAAAACAAAAACCGCAAAAATTGCTGTCTATTGCAAGAGTATTATTTTAATTCGAATTCTTATCTTTTCTTAATTCTTCGACCCTTATTTTTCCTTATAAATAGAGGTCATATCTCTCCTTTTTCAATCATCAATAAGCTTGATCACAAAATAATTCTTTTCTCCCTCTTTAGCCTAAATATTAGCCACCCTATTCTTCCTTAATACTTCCCCTAAGCACTCCAAGGAGTTCTTACAATACCCAAAGTTCTATACTTAAACCAAGGCGTGAAATGTATAATTAACTGAGGGTTTGGACCAAATCAAATCTACCTTTATTTAATTTAATTTCCATTTGATTTATATTTTTTATTGAAGTTACTAACAATTTATTCATGATGTAGCAATTTTAAGGAACGCGTGGAATGTAAGTAATTAATTAATTTAATTACTTATTTTATTTTTATATTGCTAGTATCATGATTAGGTTAATTTATTATTCGATTTGACTAACGATATTATTGTTGAATTGCTTCCAATATTAATGTTTATTCTATTATATTATTTTTTATCACCATATTGCATGTTAAAGGGAATATGTAATTGAAAATCACGCCTAATAAGATAATTTGGACAACAGGTTTAGGTTCCTTTTTAATCTTGTTGTTTAATCAAGTGATCACAATATTTTAGAATTATGTGGTGCATTAATATTAAACCAATTTAGCTTAATTATAATTTGGAGCGAATTGAATCTTTGTTTGCATGCCTTTGAGATCGCAGGAATCACTTTTCACTATAAGAATCGAGTAGAGGCCAATACGGGCGAATGTGACTCCATGAATCACTTCGTACCATCATCCCCGATTCTCCTTTCGTGGTTCCGAACCATATGGAGTTAGTAATCTCATGGATTATGAATGGGGTGTAACCTTCACGGGTCAATCGTTGTTGCCTTCGTTGTCTGTGGGGAATATTTTTCAAGCGTTAATCCCCTTAGCTTGAACCCCACTGTGATCATACACTAAATTAAGTACGGTGGCGTCCAAAAGGGAAGAAGATAGAGCAAAAGAGTCGCCAACAAGTTTTAGGAACTTGTAAACCATTCACTGGGTGAAGGTTACACCCCTTAACGATCCAAGAGATCGTCAACTCCATAAGGTCTTGAACAAAATAAGGGTTCGGGGATGAAGGTACAAATCCAACCTAAAAGAGATTGAACCTGCCCTAATAATAGGCCTCTACTTTATTCTGATCGTATTCATGTGCGCTTTCTGACTAACATGCAATCAATAGGATTAACCCTAAACCTGTTTAATCTATGTTGGTTGAATATTAATACACAAATAAACTATTATTGGAGATCACTTGAATTATAATCGCATTAACCCTAAACAAGATTATTAAATATCTTATTAAGCGTGATTACAAGTACCAATTCCCTTTAAACATACATAAAAGGTGTGATCAAGCAATAAATAATAATATATCAAGAAACATAATAACAATCAATAATCACTACTACATTTTTTATCAAATGTGACGGTAAAAAAATAGCTAATGCAACGATCCTTATATTACCGTTGCATTAGATAAGCCTAATGCAACGACTTATACTTTATATATAAAAAGGTGTGGCTAACGCCACGGCTTGAAGAAGCCGTTGCAATAGAGGTGCTAATATAACGACTTGAAATGGCTATTGCAACGGCTGAGATATTATATTGGATAAATTGTTAATGGGCCTGAACTTTAAATTCCCTCGGCTCCTTTATCGTTTTCCTTGAGTACTTTTAGGTTTAAGTTGTGCCAACTAGATCCCGTCGCCGCATTCTTTCACTTTTCATTTTTTTTTTAGAAAATCATTTTTTCTGTCTAAATCCGTGGGAAAGTGGCCATGTTTTATCTCGTTTTTTTTTTTTTCAATTACACATTTTTCATGATCGATCCTTTTCTCTCCTTGTTCTTGATTTTCAATTTCTGGGTTTTTTGGATAAATTTTTTATTGCCCTAAGCATAATTAGTATCAATTCATGGTAGACACTCCAATAACCCGTAAAATACCAGAATGTTTAGACTTTAGAAAGAGAAGGGGGCGGCGGAGAAGACGGAGGCAGAGGAAGCGAAGCTGAGTAATTATTTGATCATTAACGAATTCTAATTGGAAAATGATAAATTTCAGTTGTTTTATTTGATTTATTTGATTTTGAATTTGGGAAATGTAGATGTCAAAGCAATTTTCCAATATACTTATCCTCGGTGTAATACAGGGTACTGCTCCCTCCATTGTTACAAGGTATGCCTTTTCTTTTCAGCTCTTACCAACTATATATTTTTGTTTTCATTGTTTGACTTTTAAGTAGTATTGTTGATATGTGAATTGTTGTGGACAAGTTAGTAGTTAGGGTGCTAATATATAAATATATAGAAACAAATTGATTTTAAGATATATATATATATATATTCCATATTCAGTACTAAAAAGTTATTACTATTTGGTTGAATGGTTGATAATAACATAGGAAGTGGCCGCTTGCTCAGAAGTTGTACTTGTTCTTCCTACAATTGGGGAAAGTTGGTTATTACAAAATGTTAATTTGGTTTCTAGAACTTAATAGGGATTGTGGAATTGTAATGAGTAAAGAGCTTTATATACTACTCCATATATAGAGTGACTAAAAGAAGTTTTGTGGTTGATGCATCCCTTTATTAGATGCAAAAGGATAGACTACACAATTTGGTTGAGGCGACTTTGGAGTTATGTAAAGAGAAGAGTGAGGGGTTGCTATGAAGAAGATAACCGTAATTGCACTTGAGGATGTACATTCCTCCTTTTGCCCATCCTCCTAATACTTAAGCCTGTTTGGATACTTATAAATGAGAGCTGTCCAGATTGTTAGCATTTGATGCTGGCTGTCTTTCCTACTTCTTATTAAGAAGATCCTTAGGAGACCTTTTTCTTTGTTGTCTTCCGTTAAGAAGGTAGTCACTCTTTCTCATTTCTCTTTGAATTTTGTTGTATTTGATTATTTATCATGAGCTATATGATTTGGTTGAATCCCTTCTCAACCTTTACATGAAGCTGCAAACTCCATCCTTAATGTTTACTTTGATTGAGTATATGTATGCTTGTGTGTACATTACTTGTCCTTATATATTTTTCTTGTGGTGTCTTTTAAACAACTCAAATGAATAACAAGTTTAACCCCAAATGGTGAATGATACTTCTATCTATTCCATTTCCATACCCACACTAGCAAGTAGCAACTGACAGTGCTTGTGTGCCCCGGTGCAACTATCCTATAATTAGTACTCCTTTCCCCAGTCCGCTAACTACTTCATATCGGCTTATTGTGCTCCCATGAAATGGATTTTTGACTGCTCCTGTCCAACCACCTAAAAAGAAATAATACTCACAACATAGCTCAATTTCCCCTAGCAAAGCTCCAAGATATTTTAAGTGACATGGTCAGATAGTTTTTAAGTGGAGAGTGGAGTCAATCTAGGGAAAGTGCCAATAAAGCAAGATAAAGTAGCTTGAATTAAAAATAGATTTATAGAGTTATTAATTTGTAGATTTGAAATAGGGAAAACTATCTTGATGTTCAATTTCAGAAGTAGGCAAGTACTTTAATATAAGTAAATTTTGTGTTTCTAATGTTTTATTTGGTTTTGTCTTTGAAAAAGGAGGTTTTTTAAAAAAATAAATAAATTTTATTTGCATTTGTCACTAGGGGATTTATAGTTTCACTGTGGTCTTGGTTTTCATCTGTATGTAAATCTTGGGTTAATTAAACCTTTTAAATATACAGAGACTGAATTGGTTTAGTACTTTGTTGTTCAAACCGTGATGGTTGTGAAGGTACTTATAATTGTTCTTGGGGCTGAAGTTGATCAATTGTCTCCACCTGAGCTAGTGAAGCAATTTGAGGAGGCCTTGAATGCCAAGCCTGAGGTTTCGAGACTATCACTCTTTACGTTGAACTTTCTCTTTGACTTGTAGTTGGTGTACTGCTGGGTTAATGGAAGTATATTATGATTATTTATGGCCTCCTTACTCATACTTGCTCACAAAAAGGTCATCATCCATCAAATGAAAAAAAGAGGGCCTACATGTACATTGAATTCTTGATAATCTGCTAGAATTTTATTTATTTCGGACTCGAGTGATATATGCAGGTTGTAGGGAATTGAACTGATTTTTTTCTGTGTTTTTTTTTTCCTTTGGTATAGCTTGCATTTATTATTCATGAGCTAACTACTTTTAGAAGATAAGAATGAACTGTCCTATCTTTAGGATGATGTAGGTGTAAACAATTGCTTGAGCACATCGACTGCTATGATAGGAGTTGGACTCTATTGAGGAAACGCTGATCGCTAAGTTGCAAATATCTCCAGCAGGTTCAAGTACTAGTTAAAGAGGTGGATACTGAAGCTAAAGAATGTGTTTCCCAAATTGCTTTACTTGAGAAATTGCGGAAGCGGGAGACAGAAATGATAATGTAGTCCATAAAATTGCTAAAAATATTGTTTCGGGGACCAAAATGATTTAGTTTAACTTTATAATTGTTTTTTTCTTAGTTTAACTATTAATTTAATTTTGTAATTTTTCAAATTGCTAACAATGTATAGACTTTTAATTTATATTAATAAATTCTGATTTGTTTTTTTTTAAATTCTTAGTATTTTAAGAATCTAAGTGTATTAATTATTATTATTATTATTATTATTATTATTATTATTATTATTATTATTATTATTATTATTATTATTATTATTATTATTATTATTATTATTAATTGGGAACCGTTGTTTGATCTAACGCAACGGATCATTGATGCCATGGCATCAGGTGTTATCTACCGTTGCATTAGACCTACTGCAACGCCAGCAGATGCCACGGTACATGGCCGTTGCATTAGGCCTAATGCCACGGATTTTGATATCTTATGCAACGGATTTGAGGGTTGCAATAATAATTAAAATAATCATAATAATAATCAAAACAATAATCATCATGATAATAATTATAATAATCATAATCATAATAATCATGTTAAAGCATAATAATAGCAAGACCCTAGGCATGATACTAACAAGATTAATAACAAACCCTAGCATGTCACTAAGCAATAAAAATCAAATATTTAACCCTAACATGATACTAACAATCATAAATATTAGGAAGAACATAGGAAACATCATACTTTTAATCATACTTAATATTAAAATTACCCTAGAGATGATACTAGAAATCAAAATAACAATCTAAGCATGATTCTATATCATAACATCAATAAAAACCATTAAAGTACTTACTTTGATGCCTCGTACCACTTTCTAATAACAAAATACACACGTTAGTAACTTCAAGGAAAATAATAAACAAAACAATTAAATTAAATAATTGAAATAGAGATTTGGGACCAAACCCTCAGAAATTAAACCTTTCACGTCTAGGGCGAAGGCAACTTCGAATATGGCTAGGTGTTTCTAGATCTTGCGAATGCGGAATTTTTTATGTAAAAAGCAATTTTAGAAAAAAAAAAGAGAGAGATGGTGAATGATTAAAGAGAATGAGAGAGAATTGAAAACTGGTTGTAGGTGAATGAAAACGGAGTTTTTACGACGTTATTTATAGAGAAAATCAGCCAAAAAGATAAAAATATCAAAACAGAGCATTGGCGCACAGAAAATCGAACCAGCGCCAACGCTGGATGTTGGCGCCGAGCGCCAAGCGTAGCACTAGGCGCTATAGCTGGCGTTTGGCGCTAATCTGGAAAATTACGCGTTTTTTAAAATCATATAAAAATTGCCGTACAGGAGGATAAAATCGTATTTTCCTCAAAAATGCTCTTTGATTTTAATTAAAACTCTGAAAAGTCGACAAAAGTCAATTTATCAATGCTAATTGAATTAGGAATGAAAAGAACCTTCTAGAAAAATCTAGAAGACTAAAACCATTCCTAATTGCATTAGGAATGATAAATCATATTAGGCCCTCCTCTAGATCATTGGGCCGCATATAAGGCTCAAACCGGGCCCAGTTCAGTAATTGGCCATAACTTCCTTAATATTCATCGCAATTGAGCTTATAATATATCGTTGCAAAGCTCTTGTCAAGCCCCATCCAACTACACTATTATTGGACCCATATCATGGACCAACCAAATTGGATTGGCTGTTTTATTAAAATAAGTTTTCAAAAACAGAGAGAGGAGAAAAGAAATTAAAGTTATCCGCAACACTAAACTTTCCACACTTTTGCTTCATTCGATTATGATTCGTCGTGAAAGATACTCATCACTGGGTTTGGCTTTGGGGAGACACAAATGGGTGTGTACAGAAGCCCCATTTTGACTGAGTTTGGAGAAACGCGAGTTTCGAAAACAAAAGTCAAAGTATCGATAGGGACGGAGAATGATTTAGAACGTTCTGCGATCCTAAATCACTCTTATAACGCCGATACCTGCAAAGTAGCGTTAGTTAAACAGATAAGAGAGTTAAGAAACGCGTATCTTGCACCGTCGAGCACACGTCTCTGAAAGTAACCAATTTGCTGCCGCTTTACTGTTTTGATGACCTCCTGCAAGCTAGAGAATGCCATCCCGCTTGAAAACCGCTACGCTTGTAACTGCTTCCAATATAGAAGACTGCATCGCCTGAAACGATCCTCCTCCGCATTGATAATATTCCACGTCCAAGGGAATACTATCGAAGATTGCTTTGCTTGAGACAATCCTTAGTTGTTTGTGACAACTCTCCACAATCTAGGGAACGCCACCTTGCTGTTTCGATGTTCACTCGTCTCTGAACAAAAAGCTTCTGATTGATATGCCTCCAATTTCCGCTATGATAGTCTTCGAAAAGATCACTGCTTGTTGATCCTTAATGCTGCTGTGCCAGTACGTCAGCGCTTTGCTGCTTGTGAACCAGTATGTCGGTGCCTTTTGTTGTGATGACAATCCTCTTTTCTTTGGGAATAGTTGTCAACACAACTCTTGTATGATGTATGACAATCTGATTTAAGGAAAGTTGTCAACGCTTCGTAACAATCCATTCTTGGAAATGTTGCCACGATGAAGCGACAATCCGTATCTCGGAAAATTTGCCAAAATCCAATTTTGGGAAAAAGTTGCCAATGTTTCGAAACAATCTTTCATAAGAACTTTGCTACGATCGAAAATCCACATCTTGGAATATAACTCTTGAAAGCAATCTACCTTGGAAATTTGCCAACGTTATGCGACAATCCTTTTAGGAAAATATTGCCACAATTGACAATCCGCGTCTTGGAACTTTTGCAAAAAAGAGACGACCGACAATCTACTTCAGGAAAATTTGCCACTTACTGAAATGAATGATAATCCACTTTGAGGAACCTTTGTCGAAATTTATGATGAATAGAGTCCTACAACAATCCTATGGGAAATTTTTCCATAGGGAACTGGATGTATGACAATCCAATCTCAGAAAAACTTGCCAAAGATCTATGAATGTATGACAATCCGAACTTGGAAAAACTTGCCAAACAAAGAAGGAGCACGACAATCCACGCTTGGAAACTTTGCCAAAGATGACAATCCAATCTTGGAAAAATTGTCGTTAAAGAAGATGCACGACAATCCATTTTTGGAAATATTGTCAGTTGGGGATGACAATCCAATTTTTGGAAAACTTTGTCGTTTAATAAGAATGCGCGACAATCCATATTTGGAAATATTGTCGTTTAAGTGCTTGCTTTTGAACCAATGTCTTGGTGTTTGTAATGAGCCAATGCTTAGGCGCTTAAGCTAAGTGAGACGATTTTTTGTCAAGTCAATCACTTACTACGATTGTAATCGAGCCGACTACTAATCATGTCAATTTTCTTATAGGGGCTAACTGGCGTACCAAGGAACCCGAAATTGATGTATGAGGTCGAAATCACCTTTCTGATAGGCTTCGAGCTCTGTCGTTGCTGAGATATCTCTGGCGCCAGGAATTGGAGTAGGGTCTTCCCTATTCTACTGCACCTGTATTTATTTTGACTATAGAACTTTGCCAATCTTTTTAATTATCTTAGGGTTGACCTAAGGTTTAGCATTGCTTGACTCATCGACTTGACACGACTCAAGGCATAATCTTGACTCGCTGTGATTGACTCGAGGTTGACTCGACTCAAAGTAAAATGACACGTGTGACTCGTGACCCATGTGTGCATAGTGTTGACTCAATGTGACTCAAAAATGCAAAAAGCAAAAAATTTCCGTCATTTTTGTGGAAGGTACCGACTTTCTTCCGAAAAAGAAAGACGCGAAAAAGAATTAAAATTTTGAAGGTTCATGTTGGATGAGCTTAGTCAAATGTTGTTTGATACTATCTCTCAAGGTGCAAGGATTAATCCATCCTAGGCTATCTTAATGGTTGACTCAATAATGAAAGCATTTGGGTAACTTAGGCACGGAGGCTAAGCACTTCATACTTCGTGATGCAATGACAATTATGATTGATGAGTGATGTTGATATGACAAGGCACGCTTCATCGTTATGTTAAGATTTCATGACAAAGGGTTCCTAATGGAAGTATATTTGGTCATGTATCTGTGCAGTGTGTGAAAGTGATGCTAAAGCTAGGCCACAAGAGCTAAGTGTGTGGGAAAATATATTGAAAAGAGTCAAATGGTGGTGACTCTTAGGCTAGGTAAGCTAATGATGTAGGGATCAAGCCCCCAAGTCTAGCTTTAAGTGAAAAGGGATGAGCATAGGAAATTCCTAGATATGATCGTGGTGTAAGTGTGTGAATGTGAATATGAATGCATGTTTATTACGGCCGCACCTCGATGTGAGGTTGCCTACGTATCCGTTAGGAATCATGCCGAACGTAGCTCTAGCCGAACCTCGCACAAGTGTAAGTATACCTCAAAAAGGTCTTTTAAGGGTTGTAACGTGGTTAGGCTAAAGGTTTGAAGAAGAAGGGGATAAAGGGTCAAGACCCTAGATAAGCCCCCAAGGTGTGCAACCTTGCTTTTGAATCTTTGTATTTTTATGCTTGAAGTTTCTCACTCTTTTTTAGCTCTCTTTTCTCTTTTGCTTTAGAATCTATTTTATCTTTATAAGTGTGGGCAAACTCGATCATGCGGTCTATCACTCACTTGGCATTCATGTTTCTCAAGCACGGTACCGAGCACTTGACAGAGACGCAATCTGAGACGTGTTCATGTCAAAGACATTGGAACACTTGCCCTTTTGTACACTTTTATTTATATATATTTTTTTTTATTTTGATCTTTTGAAATCATCAAGCTTTTAGAATTGTATAAGTTGCACACCATCCCATCCCAAGGTTAGGTAGATATGGGTTGAAAAAAGAAGGGTCTATCGTTAGACGAGGCTCAAAGTGGTTTATGAAGAAAGGATTGTATAATTGAAGGGTGAAAGGTAATATAATGTGGCTACAAGGGGTGCCTCAAATCATTGGTATACCTTGTGCTTAATTCGACATGGATTATTTTTTATTATTATTATTTTTTATTTTAATGCAATATAATGAAATGATCATATGTAAGGAAATAAATGCTCATTTTATTAAAAGAAAATATATAATGATCCAACAAAATAAATTTAAGGAGAATAAAAAGGTGTCTATGCTAGACTTATTGGGGAAAGGGTAAATAAAAAAGATATAGAAAAAAGAGGTCACGAAATCTTGTCGTTGAAGCTCGCCTCTTGTCTTGTGTTATTCGCTTCATCATCACCCAGTCTTCTCGCTAGCTAGAGGCAATGGGATCTTGTTTGCTTCTATGAGATCTTGAATGAGATTTTGAAACCTGTAGCATTCATCAGTAGTATGACTGTTTCCTCGATGGTACTTGCAATAGGAGTTTGGATTCCATCTCGAAGATCGATTTTCTGGTGTTGGATCCTCGGTAGGGCCAATAGGTTTGATTAACCCTCGGTCATAGAGACGATCAAAAGCAGCATCATAGGTCATTTCAATGGGTGTGAACTCTCGCCTGGGTTTCCTTTTAGATCCTTGATTGTCCATGGCCAAGACACCATTATGGTCAAAGGTACTAACATTATTACTAGAGTGGGCGTTTTCGGAAGAAGAAGGATTGTCGTTCTTCTTTCCTTTCCATCCACCGTGGTTACTATTGTTAGTAGCTTTTTGCTTTGCGAGGTCATCTTCGATCTCGATACCTATGTCATAGATGGCTCTGAAAGTATTCAAGTTGTGTTGATATTTTAAGTGTTTTGAATACTTTTCTTGGAGATTCTTGATAAACATCCTCACAGACTCCTTTTCGATGGGGACCTCAATCATCTTGGAGGAAGTTTCCCTCCATTTATTAAAGAAAGAAGTAAAGCCTTCATTCTCTTTTTGTGTTAGCATCTCAAGTTGTCTATGATCGGTTTCAACTTGAATATTGCACTTGTATCTATCAACGAAAGCGTTTACTATCGATTCCCATGTAGAGGTTTTCTCCTTGTCAAGGGAGAAGAACCATTGTTGACAAACGGTTTCAAGAGATAGTGGGAACAGAGAGGGGAAAACCTTCTTATTGATACCCTTAATGTTCATTATAGTTTCGAAAGCTCTTAGATGGAAGTAAGGGTTATCTGTTGCCTTGAATTTAGGGATGTCAGTGGCGTTGAACTTATGTGGAAGAAGTTCCTTGTCCAGCGAGACCCCTTGTGAACTAAAGCCCTGAAATTTATAGTCATTAGATAGCTTGCTCAAACTTTCTTGCATGAGGTTCATTTGTTGTTGCTTCACGGGATCATCGATCTTGAGTGTGAGTAGCTTCAGTGTCTCAGTCACGGTAACCAATTGGTTCTTAAGCTCATTGACTTCTTCTTGACTTGCCATTATCTTTTTAGCCTTCCTCTTTTGACGAATTGGTTTATCGAAAAGTGAGACTTGAATAAAGAGGTTGTCCTTGATTAATCGCCCTTCTCTCCTCGACCAAGTACTGTGGAAAAGGAATTTGGGGATACTTAATGTTAATTATTTGACTCAAGCTTTATTCAACATGCAATGGATGGAGGAAGTGAAGAAAGATTGGAATAGGATGTGAAAGAAGATGATGTAGATGGAGGGATATGAAGAATTAGGAATAGAATGTACCCCCAACTCAAATGACGGAAAAGACCGACTCATGCATGAACCTAAGACATGGTTATGGTGACATGTGTACTCAAAGTGTGTGCTAAGACTAGTGAGTGTAGGTGGTACGTTAAGACTCGTGTCATGACCATGTTGCTAGACTATGTGACTAGACTCAATTAATGACTCGACAAGGTTTTATTGACAGCGAAATTTAACCGAATTAACTAGCAAACTTGTTAATTAGACACTAGGTGATGACTCGACCAATAATCCGAACTGTCGGCAAAACGACAGGACTGGCGTCGCACTGTGTAGTGTAGCGCCAGACGACAGAGCTGTCGCCAGGCGCCACACTCCACAGAGTGGCGCTACAGTCCAGACTTTGGCGTCAATACTGGAGCTTCAATTTGGGGCTGTTTTCGGTGTTAATAATCAACTGGGGTATGCCTAAAGTCGTACTAGGTCAATTCTGATTAAAATATAAAACTTTATTTACTCTAATTAATTAATTAGGCAAAGTTCTTCAAGTCATTAATTTATTTAATCTCAACACAAGTAAAAAAAACGGTTAAGAGAAACATAAAATATATGCACAACAAATAATGCACAATTAGTCAAGTAGGCACAATATGATGCAATGAGTTTGTAACCTAACCATGGCTCCAGTTCTCTAAAGTTCGGGATATGGTTTAGTCAATAGAGGGTCCATGGTTAATTGTCCGGATGCACCGCGCGGAAGCCTAACCGTGAAGGGTTGGCGCGAGTGGATGGGACACCGCGAGCTTTAGAAAAAACTCGCTTCCATGGTTTGGTGAATTCAACGTTCTCGGATGTACCCTTTGTTGCACAGAGCGTTCAATCAGGTAGATGGAGCATGAATTTCCAGAGGGTTATGTCCATATGTAGAACACATATGGGTTTCAGAAAAATGAGAAAAAATTCAATCAGGAAGAAGGATCGAGCAAACAATACGAAAAAACTGGTCGAAATTAGAACGCATATTTCTGGCTCGGTTTTGGGGGAAGTTGGCGCCAGCTAACAGAGACTTGCGCCAAATTTTAGATGTAGCGCCTGGCGCCAATGCTGGCGTCTGGCGCTACAGTTAAAATCATGGTGCCAATGCTCTGGCCCCTGGCGCTACTTCCCACATGCCTCAGCAGCTTTCTGTGCTCGATAAAATTTTCCAGTTTCGCGCGGTGTTATTTCGGTCCCAGTTGTGAAAGATATTTCTCAAATTTCCTACGTGTAAAATCCTATGTTTTTAACTCATTACGGATGGTCTTTCCAATGAGATCTTTTTTATGCATATGACAATAATGTTAATCAAAATTACGCACATGAAATACTTAGAACGTTTCAAGTCTCATTCACTCATTCTAAATCATTGCCGAAACAAATTCAGGAATTAAAATAGAAATCCTCCCCAGTGGAGTCGCTAAAAAACTGTGGGGAATATTTTTCAAGCGTTAATCCCCTTAGCTTGAACCCACTGTGATCATACACTAAAGTACGGTGGCGTCCAAAAGGGAAGAAGATAGAGCAAAAGAGTCGCCAACAAGTTTTAGGAACTTGTAAACCGTTCACAGGGTGAAGGTTACACCCCTTAACGATCCAAGAGATCGTCAACTCCATAAGGTCTTGAACCAAATAAGGGTTCGGGGATGAAAATACAAATCCAACCTAAAAGAGATTGAACCTGCCCTAATAATAGGCCTCTACTTTATTCTGATCGTATTCATGTGCGCTTTCTGACTAACATGCAATCAATAGGATTAACCCTAAACATGTTTAATATATGTTGGTTGAATATTAATACTAAAATAAACTATTATTGGCGATCACTTGAATTATAATCGCATTAACCCTTAACAAGATTATTAAATATCTTATTAAGCGTGATTACAAGTACCAATTCCCTTTAAACATGCATAAAAGGTGTGATCAAGCAATAAATAATAATATATCAAGCAACATAATAATAATCAATAATAATAATTAAAATAATCATAATAATAATCAAAACAATAATCATCATAATAATAATTATAATAATCATAATCATAATAATCATGTTAAAGCATAATAATAGCAAGACCCTTGGCATGATACTAACAAGATTAATAACAAACCCTAGCATGTCACTAAGCAATAAAAATCAAATCTTTAACCCTAACATGATACTAACAATCATAAATATTAGGAAGAACATAGGAAGCATCATACTTTTAATCATACTTAATATTAAAATTACCCTAAAGATGATACTAGGAATCAAAATAACAATCTAAGCATGATTCTATATCATAACATCAATAAAAACCATTAAAGTACTTACTTTGATGCCTCGTACCACTTTCTAATAACAAAATACACACGTTAGTAACTTCAAGAAAAATAATAAACAAACAATTAAATTAAATAATTGAAATAGAGATTTGGGACCAAACCCTCAGAAATTAAACCTTTCACGTCTAGGGCGAAGACAACTTTGAATATGGCTAGGTGTTTCTAGATCTTGCGAATGCGGAATTTTGTATGTAAAAAGCAAGTTTAGAAAAAAGAGAGAGAGAGAGATGGTGAATGATTAAAGAGAATGTGAGAGAATTGAAAACTGGTTGTAGGTGAATGAAAACGGAGTTTTTACGACGTTATTTATAGAGAAAATCAGCCAAAAAGATAAAATATCAAAACAGAGCATTGGCGCACAGAAAATCGAACCAGCGCCAACGCTGGCTGTTGGCGCCAGGCGCCAAAGCTGGCGCTGGGCGCCAAGCGTAGCGCCAGGCGCTACAGCTGGCGTTTGGCGCTGATCTGGAAAATTACGCGTTTTCTTAAAATCAGATAAAAATTGCCGTACAGGAGGATAAAATCGTATTTTCCTCAAAAATGCTCTTTGATTTTAATTAAAACTCTGAAAAGTCAACAAAAGTCAATTTATCAATGCTAATTGAATTAGGAATGAAAAGAACCTTCTAGAAGAATCTAGAAGACTAAAACCATTCCTAATTGCATTAGGAATGATAAATCATATTAGGCCCTCCTCTAGCATTGGGCCGCATATAAGGCTCAAACAGGGCCCAGTTCAGTAATTGGCCATAACTTCCTCAATATTCATCGGAATTGGGCTTATAATATATCGTTGGAAAGCTCTAGTCAAGCCTCATCCAACTACACTATTATTGGACCCATATCATGGACCAACCAAACTGGATTGGCTGTTTTCTCAAAATAAGTTTTCAAAAATAAAGAGAAGAGAAAAGAAATTAAAGCTATCCGCAACACTAAACTTTCCACACTTTTGCTTCATTCGATTATGATTCGTCGTGAAAGATACTCATCACTAGGTTTGGCTTTGGGGAGACACAAATGGGTGTCTACATTGTCCCTTTTTCGTGGTTGCCTTTTATGATCCGTGAACAGTTTACAAGTTCCTTAAAAACTTATTGGCGGCTCCCTACTTTCCTTGTCCCTAATCGTATATGTCAATTCCCACTTCCTAACAGTGCCAAGAATATTCACCACATGCTTTAACGTAGGCGCACTTCGAGCGACGCCTACAATTGCCCAAAACTCTTTTAAATTTATGTTCCTCATTTTCCCTATTTAAGTCCATCTTTCTCTTCAAATACAGTGTCAGGAATTACCTTAGATGATTACACAAAAGTTCCACCCAGGGCTTGTCTCTCAAATAATCTCCCAGTATTGATACCACTTCAGCCACTGCAATATAGTTTAAGTATTAATGTTAAAATTCAAAAGCTTTATATAGAATTAAACCAGCAATTACACTAGTTAGCTATTGCTAACATAAACATATAAACTAATATTTTTGGCTGCACTCTTTCATGTACAAACATTAAATCAGAACCATATTTCACAATAAGTAGCTTGATGTTCATTAGCCGAAAGGCTATAGTTTAAATAAGTTATTCTCATTTTTAAATAAAAATTATTTCAAAATTAAAGTTGTTTTGATGTAATTATTTGTGTTAAGCAATAGTTATAATCACATCATAAACACATGATGATCCACACTTATATTTTTATTAGTTTTATTTTTATCATATCTTAAAATCTACAATTATATAGAAATTGGAAAATTAAGAAGTATGCTCCATATAGAAACTACTTCATAAGAAGTACTAGAAAATTATAAATATGTACCTATGAGCGTATGATTACAACTAACTTAACCACTATTTCAGTAATTAATTCCACTTAAAGAACATGACTTTCCCAGTAACATAAGCAATGCAATAAAGTGAAATTTTGTTACAACATTACAATTTATTTAGTGTGATACGTAAAGTTTAGATCTTATTCATTATCCATTAGAATTGAATCACATAATTGAAACTATATCAGGACAACCAGACAAGATGATGGGAAGAATCATTAAAAAGTGAGTTAAAGTTAAATTTGATAGTGCACAATAATTAAGTTTTTAGAGAGTATAATTTTATTTTATCAATCTTATATTTTAAAGAGATTAAGCGTATGTGGACCTAAAGATAGTTATAAGCTAGAGATTGTTGATGCCAAGTAAGTGTTCCTAATAGACCAGTAACATATTTCTTATTAGTCGGGAATTATTATGAGTTAATGGAATCATGTCTAACTAACTTTTATTTCATAGTTAGTGGTTTCTTATTTGAAGTTTTATTTAAAGACTTTGTAACTTTTAGTCTAGTTAGTGTGTAAAACTAATTATTCTCTTCTTATATATAACTTTTGATCTTAATAATCATAACCTTATATGTACTAGATTAGGGTTTACAACTAATATGTGTACGTATTTAGATATCATTGATGAGCTTTATATGTATTTTATTGAGATTTCTATTTTCAACTTTAGTACTGTATATTTTTCCAATTAATATCTAACAAATCTATTATTTCATTTCATAATATAGATAGATCTCTAAATTATTTGCTTGTGTAATTTAGGAATTGACATAAATTAAGTTATGGATCATAATTGGATGAACTATCCTAGAAGTTCGGAGGACTTTAAAGTTGCTTTGAATTTTTTCCTTGATGATTCTTTTGCTAAGGACGCCATTGGAGTTCAAATATTTTGCCCCTATAAAACGTGTTCGAGGCGTTTTTGCCATTCTAGAGATGACGTGTATGATCATTTGATTGTTAATGGGTTTGTGAAGGGATTCAAGAAGTGGGTCTTGCAAAGGGAGGGATATTCTTTTACAAATAATGATAGGCAAAATGTTCATGAAGTAAATAATCAAAGTACACATGATGATATTTATGGCTTACTACATGATACTTTTAGAGATGTCAGTGAAGGTCTAAATAGAGATCATGAGGTTGAAAGTGAGCCAAATGAGGAGGCTAGAAAGTTTTTTTATTTAGTGGGAGAAGGAAAGAAAGAGTTATGTCCAGGTTGTAAAACTTTCTCGAAATTGTCTTTCATAATTCGTTTGTTTCTCTTTAAATGCCTTAATGGCTTAAGCAATGTAGCCTTTGGTGATCTTTTAGAGCTATTAAGAAAGGCATTTCCAATGGCCAAACTTCCTAAATCATTTAATGAATCTAGGAATATAGTGAAGAATTTAGGTCTTGATTATATAAAAATTCATGCTTGTCCCAATGATTGTATTCTTTATAGAAAGGAATTTGAAGGAGCCGATGTTTGTCCTAAGTGTGGTACATCTAGGTGGAAGTCTAACAATGTTCCTGTCAAAGCTTTAAGACATTTTCCCTTAAAACCTAGAATGCAAAGACTATTCATGAGTTATAAAACAGTTGAACAAATGGTTTGGCATGATAAAGTTCGAATAAAAGATTACAAAATTAGACATCCGGAAGATGCTCAATCTTGGAAGGAATTTGATTCATCATATCCTGCCTTTAAAAATGAAGCACGAAATGTATGTTTAGCTCTTGCTGGTGATGGATTCAATCCATTTCGATCTATGAGTGTTGATCACAGCACATGGCCTGTTGTGTTGATTAATTACAACCTTCCACCTTGGCTTTCTATGAAACCGGAATATTTTATGTTGTCTTTGTTAATTCCTAGCCCTAAGTCACCTGGAATTGACATAGATGTTTTTTAGAAACCACTAATTGACGAATTGAAGGAATTATGGGAATTTGGGGTTGAGACTTATGATGCATCTAAAAAACAATCATTTCAAAAGCATGTTGCATTAATGGGGACAATAAATGATTTTCCGGCTTATGCCATGTTGTCTGGATGGTCTAATAAAGGAAATTATGCATGCCTTAATTGTAAACATGATGTGGAACCTAAATACTTGTATCACATCAGAAAGAATTGTTACATGGATATTCGAAGGCATCTTGATATGGATCATCCTTGGCGGAAAGATGCAAATTCATTTACTGGAGAAGTAGAGGATAGGTGTGTACCTTCTCCGTTATATGGTAATGATTTAATGAATGAATTAGAAAACTTTGAAAATTATTTTAGGAAGAACAGTAAAGGTGGAGGTGGTAAAGGTCCATGGAAAAAGAAATCATGCTTTCTTCAACTGTCTTATTGGTCTAATATTAAATATCATCATAATTTATATGTCATGCATATCGAGAAAAATGTCTTCGATAATATTGTTAGCACTTTGTTAGATATTCTAGGAAAGACTAGAGACCACAATAAGGCACATTTGGATTTGTTGGATCTTGGTATAAAACCACATCTCCAACCTTGTCCATCTGAAGATGGCAGCCACATGCTATTTCCACCGGTACCTTACTCTATGAATAATACAAAGAAGGATTTATTTCTCAAAGTTCTTAAGGAAACAAAGTTACCTTATGAGTATGCATCAAATATCGGGAGGTGTGTGCATGTTAAAGAAAAGAATTTTTCTGGCTACAAAACTCATGATGCACACGTCGTATTGCATCACTTGCTTCAAGTTGCTGTCAAGAAGACATTGCCAAAAAAAATTTCAGTACCTTTGACTAGATTGGGGAACTTTTTTCATGGTATATGTAGTAAAATTGTTGATGTTTAAGAATTAGATAGGTTAGCTACTGAAGTTGTCGATATATATTGTCAATTTGAAATGATATTCCCTCCTGCATTCTTTGATGTTATGATCCATCTACCTGTTCATTTAGTAGAGGAAATCAAATTTGGTGGACCTGTGCAATATCAATAGATGTACTTTGTTGAGAGGTATTTAGGTAAGCTAAAGTCCTATGTTCGAAATAGGATTAATCTTGAAGCAAGTATAGCAGAAGGGTATATGACGGAAGAGTGTTTGAAATTTATTTCTCGATATTTGCGTGAAGGTATAAACACTAGACTGGATAGAAGATGTGCTAGGAATTTTTCCTTTAATCAACATGCAAATGAATTATCTTTGTTTCCTAAAGAAGGACATCCTATTGGAGGGAAAAGGAAGAGAAAAGGAAAAGGATTTACTTTAGATTTCCAAAGTCTGAAGCAAGCTCATAGATATATTATCTTCAATTACGACAATACAATAGTTGAAACATACATCAAGTAAGAGTTTTTTTGTTAATTTATTTTCAGTTTAGATTTTTTTTATAATTTAATCTAATAAAAATAATGATTTTTTCTCTACTTTTATAATTTAGAGAACATCATATTTGGGTGAATATCCAAAGTCGAAAGAGTAAATGGGATAGTGCACAAAGTCATAGCAAAGATTTTATTGATTTGTTTTTTGAAAAAGTATAAAGGGAGCAGGTTAATGGGGAACTTTTTTGGGTGGCTAAGGGTCCTAATCCTAAGGCTAGGAGGTATACTGGGTATTTTATCAATGGTTATAGGTTTTACACTAGAGAACGTGATTCACGATTAAAGACTCAAAATAGTGGTGTGACTTTGACAGCCTTGACTTCAAGTTGTGCCAGTTTAAGGGATTGAAATCCCATCGAACGGAGATGTTACCTACTATGGTGTAATAGAAGAAATTTTTGAGTTGGACTTTTGGTCTCAATTCAGCGTTGTGTTATTTAAGTTCGATTGGTTTCTTGTTGATATTGATGAATTTGGGCTCACGTATGTCAATTTCAAGATCGCAGAAGAAATGTTCCAAAAATGATCCATTTGTATTGGCATCTCAGGTTCATCAAGTATACTATTCCCAAGACCCATTAGAAAAAGATATTCAATATGTCATGAAAAGGGTTCCAAGAGATCTTTTTGACTTTGAGGAAGCACTAAATGAAGAAACATATTGGGAGGAGCCTATTGATTCTAGTTCTAATAACACATACTACTACAAAAAGTGGAATAAGAAACGCAATATATAAAACGGTTAACTAAGAAAAGCGTTCTCTAGAATAAAATAGAACGGTTTTCTATTACAACCGTTTTATATGTGAAAGAATATAGAACGGTTCACTAATTTAACCGTTCTTTATCTTTTTTACCCAAATAAAAGATAACTAAATTAATAATATTATTAAGATAGAAAACATTGTTAATTACGACCGTTTTGTATAGTATGATACCCACTAATTAAAAAGCCTTTTTTATACCACGGAGTAGTCTATTGAAAGTGTTTTCCTCTTATTTAATCCCTAATCATAGTCTAAAAAAACCTAACTCTTTCTCTTGCTTCTACTGTTTTATTTATCTCTGGTTGTTTGTTCAAGACAATCTTCACAATCATGAACATATATCCATGTGGTTCAAGAGAATCTTCACGATTGATGGTTAATAAAGGTAGGCAAAATATGTTCCATGTGAATTTATTATCTATTAGCTAATTTAAGTGTTAAAATTGTTTAGTTATTCATCTGTAGGTTTAATTAAGATCTCACTTCTCTGGCTTTTTTTTCCGTATAAATTCAATAGTACTATCTAACTTATATTGAATTTTAATTTTTGGTTGTAATATCGCCGATTATTAACACCTCTGATCATCAGTTTCTTTCCCTTAATTTTTTGTTCCTGTTTTCCCCCTTTTTGCTCTTTCGATCTGGTCGAGGTATACGTATTGCTCTTTGTTTTCAATTAATTGGGTCCTATTTGGAATAAATTTGTGAATTTGTATGTTTATTGGGATTTTTGTTTAGATCTTAATTTTGTGTTCCGATTGAAACCGTTTTGAATCTGTGTTACATATTGAATCTTAGATGCTTCAAGCGAGATCTTGTTCAACTTATGAATTGGGATCACTGGGAATTTGATTTGAATACCCATTGATGATATGGATCTATATTTACTTCGTATCATATGACTAAGGTAAATTTTTTTTTTTTATGCCAGATAATTTGTTCATTTATAATTGTATTTTTTCTTTCAAATTTCATAGCATAGAATTCTTGGTAGGTTTTTTTTTTTTTTTTTTTTTTATTTTTTTATTTTTTTATTTTTTTATTTTTTTATTTTTTTTTATTTTTTTTTTAACGTTTGAATTATTTTTAGTCAAATGCGAGTAACAAAGTTCTATTTGTTTTGTAGATTTACAACTATCAAAGCAAGCGCGAAGAGAAGAAGTTAGACAATTGAATGAAGAATTTTTTTTTTTTGTTGAATTTATTCCGCTTGTTATGTTTTTGTACAATACCTCTATTAATTTTTTTTTCGTGATTTTCATTCTAAATTTATTGTAATATTGGTTTAATTTTTTATATATTCATTTTTAAATTTTAAAGTTCGAAATCAATATTACTGTATTTCCTTATTAATATTTTCCTTGATAATGCAGCAAAAAAATTAAATACAGTATTTGTATACATTAGAATAATGTATACACAATAATTTTATTTTATTTTTTTTAAAAAAGGATTGGAGAACTGTTATTTGACTTGACCGTTCTCTATAGTGTTGTAATATAGAACTGTCAAGAGAATTAACCGTTCTCTATCCCTTCTTTATTTTCTGAATATAGTTAGGGAATAGAGAACGGTTGTGTCTTATGACCGTTCTCTATAGCTAAGTATACAAAACGCCTACATTAACTGTTCTATAAACCTTACACATCGCTTAGCAGAAGAACGGTCCTGAGGCGTTCTATAAAGCCTATTTTAACTGTTCTATAAACCCTTTTTTGTACTAGTGTAACATGCCTTCTTTTGATGCTAATCATATTCATGTAGTAGCTGATGTTGAAGTGCGTGCTGAGAACATATATGATTTATTAGAGTATGAGAATGTTAATGACCTTGAAGATGACGTTGACTATGATGATATAGATTGGGATTGGATGGATGCGACAAATGATATTCTAGCTCATGACCCATAGGATTATTAATGAATCTTGAGCAATTGTATTTATTTAAAAAAAATGCGATTTTATCATATTATTATCTGTCTTATGTTATTAGACTTGTTGACTGAACCTTTTGATTTAGCTTTTGTTTGTAGTAATTAGTTATCATCTTTGGACTTCCTACAAATTATTATCTTTTTAGTGAATAAGATTGTTTTTTCTAATTTTTTCCCAAAACCTGAATATATTTGCTTTGGTCAGGAATCAGATATAGTACTTTATAAATTTTTAAGTATTAAGTATGTCTGTATGTGTTATATTTGAAAAAATATGTTTAACTATTTTGTAGTAAGTGCTATTTGATAGGTCTAAACTTTTTTTTTTCCCACTAATTGTTTATAATATTTGTTTACAGAATGAATAAGAATGGAAGTAAGAAGCCTGAAATTGCCTCAAAGTCCATTTTAACACCTTATGAGAATTTAGAGAGTTAGGGCTCGACAAGATTGCTCAACAACTGTTGGAAAAAAAAAGAACTTTGCAAAAGGAAAGGAGAATATGAATTCTAATGTAGATGATCCAGACTATGTAATGTAGATGATCCAGACTATGTGCCTGATAAAGAAAATTGTGACCTTGAGGACTTTGAGATGTCTAGAGAGAGATGGTTTTAACTGAAGCAGCAACCTCTATACCTAAGAAGAAGGTTTTTTTTTTTTTTTTTTTTTTTTTTTTTTTTTTTTCCTTTTTTCCTTATTTTTTTTAATTTTCTTCTTAGGATCATGTTTATCTTTGATAATAATTACCTTGATGTTCCGATGATAGAAGGCAAGAACTAGAGAGCAACCACCTAGGAAGAATAAGAAGCAGCCATTGTGCCCACCTATGGCAATGGATGATTTCCTTGTTACGCAAAATCAAATGGATCCAGCTGAAGTGCAAAAAATAGAGCAAGATGTACAACAATTGGAGCAAGTTCAACAATATTCTAAGCGTCCACTTTCGACCATTATTCAACTAGAAAGTCGAGGAGAATCTGTTTTTGCACAAGGTTTGTATTCAATACTCCACCCCTTTAAAAATCATGAAAAATCTTATGGTCTTGTAACCTTTTTATTTATGAAATCCAAGGTTAGAGAGCTTTCTATAATCTCCTTCTATAATCTGCTTATTCTCTTATTATATAAGTAATAATTAGCCGTAAACAATGAACAAACTTGAGCTAATATAATTACCATTACACAATCAAACATAGTTATGTACGGGTTGAAGTTATTTGAGGAGAGTTTTTGCTCTGGGAGGTGTTGCTGCTGCACAAGGCAATATGTGACTGCTTGTGTTGATCAAGGGGACCTTGCTAGTGCAGGGTCTGCTGTTGTTGATGTAGGGTCTGCTGCCGTTGTTGATGCAGAGCCTGCTACTGTTGATGCAAGGCCTGATGATGCATAAGACTTGATTGGTTTCACAGTTCTCTAGAATTATACAATACAAAAAAAGATTGCAATTCTTTAAATTTAGTTGTCAAATTGATCTAGTTAATGCCTAAAAAACTATTAAATGCTTGTCACATGTTTACTTATGAACTTTTCTATGTCATGTAATTACATTAATAAAGTTGTGATTGTAATCTTTATATTTATCTTCAAATTTCTTATGAATTAATTATTCTTTTTTTACTTCGATAAAAGTTCCTAAGAAGAAAGGGCGAGGTCCAACAAGTTTGTTTAATGTCCATGCTCGCAAATGGGAAGATCGCGTAACTATCTACTGTAATAACAAAGGACAACCTATTGGGCCTGAAAAGGAAAAGAAAGAGCTAACTAGATTCTTAGGAACTATTGCTCATGATTACAATTGGGCTCCCTTGACATACACAAATTCGAAAAAAGTTCCAAATAAGGAGAAAATTTGGGAATTTGTGAACGTAAGTGTTCTTTTCTCTTATTTGTAATGTTTTGAGTCTACAACATAAGTTTACTGTTATATGTGTTTTAATATTGTATTTTATAACATAAACCTAACCTTTATTTTAGAGCAAGTACATCCTTCCAGTTGAAGCTAAGGATTGGGTAATGGAGACTCTTGATCAATCTTGGAGAGGATTCAAATGTCGCCTCAAAAGAGATCATTATTATATGTATGATACCTATGAAGAAAGATTAAAGCATCCTCCTGAAAGAGTGCCTGAAGCACATTACAAAACACTTTTAGCTTATTGGGGGACAACAATAGCAAAGGTATAATTGAACAATTAGGAACTCTCTAAATTTTGCTTAACTTTTATGCTTAGCCATTTTTATTTTATGTAGAAAACCAGTTTGCAGAATTCTGAAAATCGACGTGAACAAGACAACATACATACAAATGGTCTTGTTTCCTTAGCCATGAAACATGAGCAATTGGTGCAAAATACATTCCACATATATTACGATTTTTTTTATTTCATGGATTCTATGTTGTTTATATATTTTATTTTTGTTTATTTATTAGCTATGAAAAGATGGTGTGGCACCATAAAAAAGAAGAATATTTGAAGAGACTCGACGGCGAAAGGAGGGAAGGACTTATGATCGACCTTATGATGATACACAACAAAAGATAGTAAATACTATATTATTCCTATTAATTTATTTAATGAATAAATTTATCGTATACTTTGTCACCTATAATATTTAATAATTGTTATAGCAAGCAATGAGGGAATTGGAAGCTTCTAAAGATGATTATAGTGGTGAATTTGTTAAGGACCCATTTGATGAAGTTATGGGAAATGCACGTCGAGGTACATAATTATTACAAGGACTTGGTGCCACTCGTAAGAAGCGAAAAGATAAAGGACCTGGTACCCCTTTGATTCTACCAGAAGAGGTCATGGAGTCTATCAAAAGTGTTGTAACGGCTGATGTTCAAAAGGATATAAATAATTCATTTGAGATTTATTTTTTAATTGAATATAAGAGTCTTATTATTATTATTATTATTATTATTATTATTATTATTATTTTTGTTGTTGTTGTTTTGCAGGAGATTATTTATATCCAAGTATCAAGTGCTCCACCAAACATCTAAAGATCTATTGGAATTTGAGCAAAAATATTAGATTGGTTTTTTTAATTTGGTTTTGGAATTTTTATTAGATTAATGTATGAAATATTTAGATTAAATGTTTTTGTTGTTTGTAATAAATATTTAGCTTATCATTTAGAATTGATTTTAATTAAATACGTATAAATTTTTATGGAGAACTTATACTAAGCTAAAGTTTATCGATCATATGCTATTTAAGCAATTTATTTATTATATGCAGTATATAATATATTGCTTTAATGCCAATTAAAAGCGTTTCCATTAACAAGTTTAAAAGTGTCGCCTTAGTTTCAATTGGAAGCATTGCCATAAACAAAATAAAGTGTTGCCTTAATTTTAAACATCAACTAGTATCAAGCTAATAAGTGTTGCTTTAAATTAGCAAGCAAAAATTGTTGCTTTAACTTTGAAAATGTTGCCTAAAGTTGTTGAATAAGTGTTGGCATAAGTTAAAAAGTGCTACCTAAGAAAAGCGTTGCCATAATTATTTACAACAACTGTTTAAAATAATTGTTGCCTAATGCATGAAAGTTGTTGCCAAAAAGTTTTAGCAACGGCACCTAATGGTAATGGTTTATAATCCATTGCTATAGGCATATGGCAAAATAAATAGGACATTGTAAGGAGGGTGATCCCAGCGTATGGGGTCCTTCCTTAGATGCCCATGGCCATTTAAAAGCCTAGGACTTTACACTTGTTAAGGTGTATTAGGATTTGAATTCCTGACTGTTTAGGGTATCTTGAATTAGAGTTGATTCTATCCTCACGCATTTTTGTAAGAAACAAATAGGAGTCGCCAATGAGTTTTGGGAAAACACATAAACCTCGTTCATGCCTGTAGGGAATATTTCAAGCGTTAATCCCCTAGCTTGAACCCCACTGTGATCATACACTAAAGTACGGTGGTGTCCAAAGGGAAAGAAGATAGAGAAAAAGAGTCGCCAACAAGTTTTTTAGGAACTTGTAAACCGTTCACGAGGTGAAGGTTACACCCCTTAATGATCCAAGAGAACGTTCGGGGATGAAGGTACAAATCCAACCTAAAAGAGATTGAACTTGCCCTAATAATAGGCCCCTACTTTATGTGCGCTTTCTGACTAACATGCAATGAATAGGATTAACCCTAAACCTGTTTATCTATGTTGATTGAATATTAATGCACAAATAAATCTATTATTGGCGATCACTTGAATTATAATCATATTAACCCTAAACAAGATTATTAATTATCTTATTAAGCGTGATTACAAGTACAAATTCCCTTTAAACATGCGTAAAAGGCGTGATCAAGAAATAACAATAAAAATAGCATCAAGCAACATAATAAATAATCATCATAATAATAATTAAAATAATCATAAATCATAAAAATAATCATAATCATGTTAAAGCATAATAATAGCATGATCCTAGGCATGATACTAACAAGATTAATAACAAACCCTAGTATGTCACTAAGCAATAAAAATCAAAGCTTTAGCCCTAACATGATACTAACAATCATAAATATTAGGAAGAAAATAAAAGGCATTATAACAATCATACTTAGTATTAAAGTTACCCTAGACATGATACTAGGAATATCATAATAATAACCTAAACATGATCTCTATATAATAATAAAAACCATTAAAGTAATTACTTGGATGCCTCGTACCTCTTTCTAATAACAAAATACACACGTTAGTAACTTCAAGGAAAATAATAAACAAACAATTAAATTAAATAATTGAAAGAGAGATTTGGGACCAAACCCTCAGAAATTAAACCTTTCACGTTTAGGGCGAAGGCAACTTCGAATATGGCTAGGTGTATCTAAATCTAATGAATGCGGAATTTTTATATTTGAGAGAAGCTAGTTTAGAAAAGAGAGAGAGAGAGAGTAATCAAGAAAATTTTGATAAGAGTTGGTGAAAATTGGTATTGATGAGAATTGATGAATGAAAACGGGGTTTTTACGACATTATTTATAGAAAAAATCAGCCAAAAAGATAAAACATCAAATACAGAGTTCTGACGCAAAAAGCCAAGTTAGCGCCAAACGTTGACCTTAGCGCCAGACGCTAAGGCTAGCGCCAGGCGCTACAGCTGGCGTTTGGCGCTGACTAAGAAATTCACGCGTTTTCTTAAAATCAGATAGATATTGTCGTACAGGAGGATAAAATCGTATGATCCTCAAAAACGTTCTTTGATTCTAAATAAAACTCTAAAAAGTCAACAAAAGTCAATTTATCAATGCTAATTGAATTAAGAATGAAAAGAACCTTCTAGAAGAATCTATAAGACTAAAACCATTCCTAATTGCATTAGGAATGATAAATTCATATTCGGCCCTCCTCTAGATCATTGGGCCGCATAAGGCTCAAACTGGGTCAGTTCAGTAATTTGGCCATAACTTCCTCAATATTCATCGGAATTGGGCTTATAATATATCGTTGGAAAGCTCTTTGTAAGCCCCATCCAACTACACTACTATTGGACCCATATCATGGACCAACCAAACTGGATTGGCTATTTTCTTAAAATAAGTTTTCAAAAACAGAGAGAAGAGAAAAGAAATTAAAATTATCCGCAACACTAAACTTTCCACACTTTCACTTCATTCGATTATGATTCGACGTGGAAGGTACTTATCACTGGGTTTTGTTTTGGGGAGACACATTTGGGTGTCTACAGAAGCCCCCACTTTGACTGAGTTTGGAGAAACGTGAGTTTCGAAAACAAAAGTCAAAGTATCGATAGGGACGGAGAATGATTCAGAACGTTCTGCGATCCTAAATCAGTCTTGTAACGCTGATACTTGTAAACTAGCGTTAGTTAAACAGATAAGAGAGTTAAGAAACGCGTATCTTGCACCGTCGAGCACACGTCTCTGAAGAGTAACCGATTTGCTGCCGCTTTACTGTTTTGATGACCTCCTGCCAAGAGAATGCCATCCCGCTTGAAAACCGCTACGCTTGTTACTGCTTACAATATTGAAGATTGCTTCGCTTGAAACGATCCTCTTCCGTGTTGATAATATACCACGTCTAAGGGAACACTATCAAAGATTGCTTCGCTTGAAATAATCCTGAGTTGTTTTGTGACCATCTTCCACGTCTAAGGGAACATGATCGAAGACAACTTTGCTTGAAATCACCTTCAGTTGTTTTTGACAACTTTCCACAATCTAGGGAACGATGTCGAATATATCCTCACTTGAAGCTATCCTCATTTGTTGCGATAATTTTCCAAAGGAAATTACCGAAGATCTCCGCTTGTCGATCTGTAAAAGCTCGCTTGAACTTTGCTTCCGCTATGCCTGTACGTCGGCGCTTTTGTTGCTTTTGAACCTGTATGTCGGTGCCTTTTGAATTATGAACCAATACGTCGGTGCCTTTTGCGAATGAACCAGTATGTCGGTGCCCTTTGTTAATAAGCCAATGCTTAGGCGCTTTAAGCTAAGTGAGACGATCTTTCATCAGGTCGATCACTCTGTGTAATCAAGCCGATTACTGAAAGATTGCGTCAAATTTCTTATAGGGGCTAACTGGCGTACCAAGGAACCCAAAACATATTGCAAAAAGGGTAAAACAACCAAACTGAGGGCTGATTGTTCTGGCGCCATTGAAATAACATCAGCGCCAAATAACTGGCTGTAGCGCCAGACGCTGGAGTTAGCGCCAGGCGCTAAATCCATCGATTGACGCCAAGGTCTAGTGATAAGTGACTTTTATGTCACTTTTACGGTGATTATTGAGTCGCTTTCCGGCTTATCTTACAATAATTTAGCCTATTTTGTTCTTTATTTCTATTATTTTATTATTCTCGTCTTTTATTCTTTATTTTGAGTATTTTTGTAATTTTCTATAGTTTTTAGTTTATTTTCGTGTTTTATTTTATTTTTCTTTCTTTTAATGTTTGTAGTTTAAGTCGTTAGTTTATATTTTTAATAATTTCTCTTTTTATCTCGTTTTCTTATTTATTTTAGTTTCGTATTTTATTTTATTTTATTTCATTTAATTTTATTATTTCTTTAGTTTTAGCATTTTATTATACTTATATATCTTATTTTATTTTACTTTATTTTATTTATTTTATTTTATTTTCCATTTCACCCTCGTGATGTTTTTGGTTGTAGGTGTTTTCGGGTCCGTGGTCGATCGGGTTTCAAAGTCAAATTTGTGTTCGGAGGTCAAGGTTCGAAGCAAATGTTCTAGCTGCTGCCCTCTTGCTAGCAGCTTAACATACACCGCACCCTTTCTAAACCTACACCACGCAATCCCTTGCTCCCACCAGCCCTCACAGCAACCTCCACCCACCAACACAACACCACCAACACCACGCAGCTCACCACAAACCACCACACATCACAACACCAACAGCAACAGCAGCGACAACAACCGTCAACAACACCAACACCATCAGCCACCTCCAATCAACCTCCGCCAAAACCGCCAATCGCCTATCAATCACCAATTAAACCACTCACCAATTAAACGAAACTCCCTCGCAATCGCATCTCCCCTGTTTCACCTCGCAACACCACCATTACCCCAGCCACCGCCACCAATTTACCCAAGCAAACACCAGCCACCACAAAACCGCCTCCAATCGCACCTCCCCTGCTCCCTCAGCTCACAATCAACCACCACGCGATTCTCACACCACCAGCCACAACAATAACAGCAACCCATATCATCGCGGCCGCGCACCCCTGTCAGAAAGCGCACACGATTGGAGTCCAAATTCAGAGTCGAGGCAGAAGCTATGCGCGACCTCTGCGCGGTGTCTTCGCAGGCGCGCATTCGTGGGTCAATCACGAGCTTTTCACGTGTTTTTTAATGAGAATTGAGCGGCTTTGATTGATGACGATGAGGATTGACGGTGGTGATTGAGTGATGATTGATGATGCGTGTTGGTGATGATGGATAGAAAACGAGAGCAGCCAAGATCGAAAGGGGAAGGAAAGGGGGAAGCTGATTGTTTCGTGGGTTTGGGGATTTGTGGGGTTTTGTTTCTGTTTTCCTTTCTCTTTTCATTTTCTTTTATTTTCTTTTATTTTTAGTTTAGTTTTATTTTTGTTTTTTTTAAGTTTAGTTATTTTAATTATTTTAGTTTAGTTTTTATTTCTTTTTAGTTTTCTCTTTTACTTTATTTTATTTTAGCCTTGTATTATAAATACCCTTTTGGGGTTATTTTCTCATAACTTTCACTTAACATTAGTTTACCCTAGATTAGATTAGATTAGTTTAGCTCTTTTATTTTCTCTCTCTTAGGGTTAGGAGTAGTTTAGAGAGAGAAAGATTGGATTTTTCATGGAATTTTTGGGATTTTGAAGAAGCAAATTGGTGGATTTTTCCTCTCATAAATTCAATGAGTTTTCCTAACTTTCTCTCACCTTTATTGCTTTCATTTATTATTGTTTTTGTTTATTTATTTGTTTATTTGAGTAAATTAATTAGTTTAGTTGTTGATTCTTGCTTTTATTATTATTTTACCTTGTTTTCCATATTTTTGTTCATTATGTTAGTTTAGGTTTTGTTCTACGGAAATGGATGAAGGTTATGTTAATTAATTTGATGATTGATTGTGGTTAGTATGAAATTGTTTCTTGATTATTGCGTATGGATGATGCTTTTATGGATTAGAATCTTTCTAGCTAATTGATTCTATGCTTTTAATTGTGTTTTCAATCAATTGTGCGAAAGTGAGTTGTTTGAGAACCCTAAATTCCTCCATATCTTTGCTAGGCTAGTTGCACGAGAGTGAATTAGTTTAGTAGGATAATTAACATGCTTAATTGTGCGAGAGTGAGTTAAATGTGTTGATTGTTCCTAATCAAGGTCATTTTCATCTAATTGTATGATGTTGTTGAATGCATTGATGTAATTGGATTCCACTTTCCCTAGTTTTAGTTATTTGCTCTTAGTAGTGTTTAATTGAACCTCTCTTACCTCACAAGCTTTCCTAGTAGTCTAATTAGCATAGATTGATACACTTAGTCCTTTTGGGTTCGACCCTTTACTTACCCCTATACTCGTATTAGGGTAGTTTAGGTATTATAAATTGTTAATTTGATTAGGGTTAGTAGACTAACGACACTATTCTAACCCTCGATCAAATTTTGGCGCCGTTGCCGGGGACTAAGGCGTTCATTAGTTTGTGTTGATTAGATTAGCTAGGTTCTTGTATATAATTTGATTTTTGTTTGCATTTCTTTGTTCAATCTTTGTATAAAAATGGCATGCTTATCTTTTCCTCAATTTGATGGTGAACCCTTCTATGCTTACTTTGAAAGACTAGATGGTTTTCTTAGTTACCATGGGTGTTCTCTTAATGATGCTTGTGATATAGCTTATTGGGGCATGAATGAGTATACTAGGGGAATGGTTGAGGACATGAATAATGGTAGATTTTGTCATTTGTCTATGCATGATGCGTGGGATTTCTTCACATGGCTTGCTAAGGATTCTTTAGATAGAGAATCTCATGTTTCTTACTTTGATTCTCAATGCCAAGATTCTTTTAATTTTTGCATGAATTCTCTTGATACTTCTTATGTGCCTAGTGATAACCCAAGTATGCAAATTGACACCTTTCCCCCTTATGCTCATTTTGATGAGGTTTGTGCTAATTTTGATGATGTGCAATTTGACTTTGATCATGAACCTCAACCCAATAACATTGAAGCCCAAATTCTTTCTCAAATGCAATATCTCACCCAACAACTCCAAGAGCTTCAAGAGGAACAAAAATTGAGAGAAGTGAGGCTTGCCCAAGTGATGAGTGCTTTGGTTGATGTAAATGGATGTGAGGCACCTCATTTGGAGTGTGAGAGTGTTTTTGAGAATGATGTGGGCCAAGGGTGTGAAGTTGAGGGGAGATTTTCTTGTGATGAGGGGATTTTTGAGGATTTTGATCCTTTTCATTCCCCATTTGAGCTTGAATGCCATCCTTCCCCTTATTTACCCCCTTTGAGAGCTTCCCTTGGGGAGGATGTGAGTGAGCCATCTTCAATTTTGAATGAGGGATTTCATGAGGATGATGATGATGAGTTTGAGCGATCAAGAGAGATTGAAAGTCCCTTGAGTGATGGTGGAAGAGTTGTGAATGAAGAAAATATCGATTTTGAGGTTTCCAACCCCCTTCCCCATCTTGATGAGTCTACCTTGCATGTTTGTGACCCTTCTATCCATGAGTCTTTGGACTCATTTGAGGTTATGGCTAGTATGTTCATTGAAGGTGTAACAAATCATCATAGCCTCTTGAAAGAGTTCATTGGCAATGCTTCATGGGAAAGGGATGAATTTGAGAGAAACCTTTATCCTTTCATGCATGGTTTAGAGACTCTAGGCTTTGAGGATCTTGAGGGAGTTGTTGTTCATCGTTGTGATAGAGAGGAGGATGAGGTTGTTTCTATTGGAGAGTTTTTGTTTGAGGGAGATGTGAGTCATGAGTGTTCTTTTGAGGATTCTATGATTGATTTTTATGCCCTCGTTGATGATGTGAGGCTTTGTGAGACCATTGTTTCTCCTCCCCTTCCTCATGTCCCTTTCTCAAGGAGATTTGACCACATCTCCTACTGTCCCATGTTCCTCCCTTCTTTTGTCAAAGAGCCTATTGAGGACCCTCTCTTGTTTGATGAGACTTTTCCTTCTCATCCTCCCGTCATTGAGGAAATGGGTGATTATGCCACCCAAAAAGATTTTGAGGAGGTTTTGCCTTTTTATTCTTTTCCTTACTTTTCTTCTTCTTCCTCTTCTTATTTTCTTGATTTTTCTTTTGATTTTTCTTCTTTCTTTTGGCATATTCCTCCTCATTTACGTGCAATAATCTTGTTGCACGTCCTCCTCCCGTCATTTGCCTACTTGTTATCATATGAGATGTGTAGTAGTGCATTTGATAAGCTCTTGCGTTCGTTGCAATATTATTTACTAGAGCGGTCTCGCTTGGACGTTAAACAAGCCTTTCTCGGGAAGTAACCCGAGGCTTTTATTGCTTTCATTTTCTTTTCTTTTTAGATTAGATTTTCTCTCATGGAAATGTTTGTGTGTCCTTTTGCTAGGTACATGACTTGATATACACTAATGCATTGGTTTGGATCAAGAATCAAGGAAGTTTGATGCCTATTTTTGCTAGCATATGGAAATCGAGATTCAATTCAAGAGGAAATCGGCTTTGAAAGGTTAAATTGGTTCATTTGCGGGAAGTTACACCCACCAATATCCGGTAACATCTTTCTTAGCTCTTTCTCTAATGGTTGGTAACTCGTTGGACATGTGTTGGTTTGTTGGGTTGATTTCTTTTTTTTCCCCTCCCATGTTTTATATGGTTTATGTTTGAGTATATTGTCTCATTCAAGCTTGGGGGAGGGTATCCTATCATGTTTGGTGGGATGTTGATTCGTTTATGCCATGCACTTGAGTATATGCATTTTCATGTCTTTTCTTATATTTTGAAAATTCCAAAAAGATTTTTGTTTATTTTCAAGGTAATTTTGGCAAAATGTGTTTTGTTTGTTCTTATTTTGGACATTTTGTTTTGGAATTGCATTCTTGAATGTTTTTCTTCCTAAGTGGTAAATGTATGCACGGTTTGAGAGTGTCATTGGTTGACTCTAGGATACTATATGCTAAGGTAGCCGGTTTAAGAACTTTTAGGGGTCCATGAAGCCTTAGTTCACGGGAATGTGGTAAGATGGAGTTGCTCTCTATAGTGGATTTGAAACCCTTGGTTGGTATTTGTTTGGTTATAATCCCTTGCGAGCTTCATTTGTTCTAGCCTTCATCACCTTGTTGAGCGGCTATTTAGGATCCTTGACTATGCATGTCTTAATCCTTGTTTTGACCTCTAGCTCCCAAGATCGTGACCGGGCCTCTCTAGGGGAGGAAAAGGGCACCTTTTCTCATTTTTCTTTATCTTCTTTTTATTTTGTTACAAATTTGATTTTCTATTTTGCATCAACCTACTTATTAACCAATTTGAGCCTAATGTTTCCTGCTCTTGTTTAAACCGCATTACAAACCCAATGGCCTATGTTTACCAACCCTTTTAGTTAGTGAAGCATAGGCATGTGAGGTTTGAGTTTTGAGAGTGTTGATCATGAGCAAGAAAACTTTGTGAATTGGTTTAAGTACAGTATTTGAAAGTTGAGCTTGAAAAGAATATGCAAAAAGTTCGAGAAGAAAGATGCAATTCAAGAAAATCAAATGAAGTTTCAAGAAAAAGCCGTCCATGGTTAGAAAAAGGCAAGGACACATATAAAAAAAAAAAAAAAAAAAAAAAAAAAAAAAAAAAAAAAAAAGAAACAAAAAACACAAATATATTTTAGTTTGGTTTCGTTTTCTACCCTAGTTTAAGCATTGAGGACAATGCTTCGTTCAAGCTTGGGGGGGGGAGCGTTCCTTCATTTTTTTTTGTATATATTGTGTGTTAGTGTTGAGTAAGCTTGGGGGAGTTGGCATTATTGGTATTTTTGTTTGATATTTTGCGATTTCTTGAGTTTGTTTTTGAGAGTAGGCCACTCATTTGCTTCACTTAGGAAATATCACCAAAATTTTCAAATTTTTACCCCGCCTTAACCCTTAGCCTTATGTTACAACCCAATAAAAGACCCTTAGACTTTAGTAGGGTTAGGTCAAAGAACGGTGGAGGGAGATAGATTTCAAACCTATGGAGAGAGTATGCATAGTTGAGATGTCGGGATAACCTTCTCAAAGTTTTTCATTTCTTTATCTTTTTCCGGTTCCTTCGAGGAATCATGAGAAGCTAGCTTAAGGGTTGATTTGAAGCTAGTGGAGAGAACGCGGCCCGATTGGTTGGGGCTAGGGTGGATTGAGTCCTCATTAGTTCTCTATGCTTAGCATATGTTATGTTTCAATCAACCATTGACATCCTGGAACGTGCATACATTTGTCTATTTAGAAAGGTTTACATTCATTGGTGCTTGTTCCTATCTCTTGTCCAAATATGAACTTGTGTTTTTCTTCCTCGTTTTATGTTTCTTTTTCTTTTCTTTTTATTGTCGTGCCTTGGTTTTTACTTAGAGTTGTGGGTTAAACTCTTAGGACACCCTCACGAGAGCACACTCGTCCTCTAGGGGGATCTAGGGGTTTAAAGGGCTTGTCATTAGTTGCTAAAAGTGACCGTGATTCCTACGAAAGTGAGTTAGTGTACATTCTTGTCTCCTTTAGTGTCTTAGATTTTCTTGAATAAATCACTCTCCTTCTCTCGTGTTTCATGTTAATTTGCTCGAGGACGAGCAAAAGTTTAGCTTGGGGGAGTTTGATAAGTGACTTTTATGTCACTTTTACGGTGATTATTGAGTCGCTTTCCGGCTTATCTTACAATAATTTAGCCTATTTTGTTCTTTATTTCTATTATTTTATTATTCTCGTCTTTTATTCTTTATTTTGAGTATTTTTGTAATTTTCTATAGTTTTTAGTTTATTTTCGTGTTTTATTTTATTTTTCTTTCTTTTAATGTTTGTAGTTTAAGTCGTTAGTTTATATTTTTAATAATTTCTCTTTTTATCTCGTTTTCTTATTTATTTTAGTTTCGTATTTTATTTTATTTTATTTCATTTAATTTTATTATTTCTTTAGTTTTAGCATTTTATTATACTTATATATCTTATTTTATTTTACTTTATTTTATTTATTTTATTTTATTTTCCATTTCACCCTCGTGATGTTTTTGGTTGTAGGTGTTTTCGGGTCCGTGGTCGATCGGGTTTCAAAGTCAAATTTGTGTTCGGAGGTCAAGGTTCGAAGCAAATGTTCTAGCTGCTGCCCTCTTGCTAGCAGCTTAACATACACCGCACCCTTTCTAAACCTACACCACGCAATCCCTTGCTCCCACCAGCCCTCACAGCAACCTCCACCCACCAACACAACACCACCAACACCACGCAGCTCACCACAAACCACCACACATCACAACACCAACAACAACAGCAGCGACAACAACCGTCAACAACACCAACACCATCAGCCACCTCCAATCAACCTCCGCCAAAACCGCCAATCGCCTATCAATCACCAATTAAACCACTCACCAATTAAACGAAACTCCCTCGCAATCGCATCTCCCCTGTTTCACCTCGCAACACCACCATTACACCAGCCACCGCCACCAATTTACCCAAGCAAACACCAGCCACCACAAAACCGCCTCCAATCGCACCTCCCCTGCTCCCTCAGCTCACAATCAACCACCACGCGATTCTCACACCACCAGCCACAACAATAACAGCAACCCATATCATCGCGGCCGCGCACCCCTGTCAGAAAGCGCACACGATTGGAGTCCAAATTCAGAGTCGAGGCAGAAGCTATGCGCGACCTCTGCGCGGTGTCTTCGCGGGCGCGCATTCGTGGGTCAATCACGAGCTTTTCACGTGTTTTTTAATGAGAATTGAGCGGCTTTGATTGATGACGATGAGGATTGACGGTGGTGATTGAGTGATGATTGATGATGCGTGTTGGTGATGATGGATAGAAAACGAGAGCAGCCAAGATCGAAAGGGGAAGGAAAGGGGGAAGCTGATTGTTTCGTGGGTTTGGGGATTTGTGGGGTTTTGTTTCTGTTTTCCTTTCTCTTTTCATTTTCTTTTATTTTCTTTTATTTTTAGTTTAGTTTTATTTTTGTTTTTTTTAAGTTTAGTTATTTTAATTATTTTAGTTTAGTTTTTATTTCTTTTTAGTTTTCTCTTTTACTTTATTTTATTTTAGCCTTGTATTATAAATACCCTTTTGGGGTTATTTTCTCATAACTTTCACTTAACATTAGTTTACCCTAGATTAGATTAGATTAGTTTAGCTCTTTTATTTTCTCTCTCTTAGGGTTAGGAGTAGTTTAGAGAGAGAAAGATTGGATTTTTCATGGAATTTTTGGGATTTTGAAGAAGCAAATTGGTGGATTTTTCCTCTCATAAATTCAATGAGTTTTCCTAACTTTCTCTCACCTTTATTGCTTTCATTTATTATTGTTTTTGTTTATTTATTTGTTTATTTGAGTAAATTAATTAGTTTAGTTGTTGATTCTTGCTTTTATTATTATTTTACCTTGTTTTCCATATTTTTGTTCATTATGTTAGTTTAGGTTTTGTTCTAGGGAAATGGATGAAGGTTATGTTAATTAATTTGATGATTGATTGTGGTTAGTATGAAATTGTTTCTTGATTATTGCGTATGGATGATGCTTTTATGGATTAGAATCTTTCTAGCTAATTGATTCTATGCTTTTAATTGTGTTTTCAATCAATTGTGCGAAAGTGAGTTGTTTGAGAACCCTAAATTCCTCCATATCTTTGCTAGGCTAGTTGCACGAGAGTGAATTAGTTTAGTAGGATAATTAACATGCTTAATTGTGCGAGAGTGAGTTAAATGTGTTGATTGTTCCTAATCAAGGTCATTTTCATCTAATTGTATGATGTTGTTGAATGCATTGATGTAATTGGATTCCACTTTCCCTAGTTTTAGTTATTTGCTCTTAGTAGTGTTTAATTGAACCTCTCTTACCTCACAAGCTTTCCTAGTAGTCTAATTAGCATAGATTGATACACTTAGTCCTTTTGGGTTCGACCCTTTACTTACCCCTATACTCGTATTAGGGTAGTTTAGGTATTATAAATTGTTAATTTGATTAGGGTTAGTAGACTAACGACACTATTCTAACCCTCGATCATCTAGCGCTTGGCGCCAGAATTGGGTATTCCTTAAATACCCTTTTGTTCTTCATTTTCGCTGCTGCTCGTCGCGTTTCTTGCTCGAAAATTTCCAGAAATTCATTTGCTTTGTTCTTGCTCGTTTCTCAACCAAATTCGCTCAAATTTGTTGCAAATGAAAGCTTATTCCATCCAGTTTCCCGATCTATGTAAGTTTTCTTCGAACTCACACCGGCTTTAAGGAATTTTGCATGTATTTATTCTCGAATTTCATGAAAATTTGAAACTTAGAATGCTTAATTCTCCTTGTTTGTCAAATTTTATGCCATGAAATTTCTTAATTATGTTTGTATATTGCCTTGGGAATAATTTGAGACTTGTTTGACTCAATTTGGTGAAGAAATGAATGAATTGCCATTGTTGAACCTCTTAAGGTCGGGAATACAATGTGGCTCATTCTTGATGTTTTTGCTAGCAATTCTTGTCCAATTTGTCACAATAATTACTATAGTATTTCAAGAAATTGTTTGATCGATTGAGAAATGCCGTGTATGCTCAATTTGAATTTGTGCTTTGTTTTAGTACTACGTACTCTGTTTTTTTGCGAACATTGTATCATGCGGCTAGGCGAACTTTAGATACTATAGAGCCTTAATTTATAATGATTCTGCACAATGTAGCATGGCTAGACAGCGAGGTTCCGGTTCACGGTCCCGAGACATTCGACGGGAGCACGAGCCCGTAGAGGACGATATCGAGCCGTCCACTTCGCTTGGTCGACTCCCCGAGTGGGATGAGCGGACCTTATACTTTTCCCCCGTCCATCACATTTCTGAGAGGGTGAGACGGGGCATCACTGTTGGGAGGACGCGCTGTCATGGTTCCGTCTGTGACGGCTTAGGCGATCTGTACAAGATGTACATCGCCAGAGATGATCAGACAAGACTTCTATGGGAGTCTTGCCGACTTGCTGCGTTGTACGAGACCTCCGAGGAAATGGTTGCCTCCAGCAGGGGTCACCATGTAGTTCGTGCCCTGGTGGAGTTCTTTTGGGACACCACCAACACTTTCCACTTTCCTTGGGGTGAGATGATGATCACTCCTACCGACTTCAGTCTCATCACAGGACTGGAATTAAGTTCCGTGCCACTACCGTTCGACAGCAGGATCGACGTCTTTTCCCCTGAGGTCGAGGAGCTGTTGGGTCCGATTGCTGTTCGGGCTCGAGCTGAGGTAGAGTCGTCTCAATTCCGCGCTAGGGGGATTCGCCGCTCGACTCTAGCAGCGGCTCTGGACGATGGTGCGACCACCCGAGAGCAGCGGGTGCGCATCTTTGCACTTATTTTGTTGTCAGGGACGTTCTCCCCAGACAAAGTTAGTAGGGCGCTGCTTCACTACCTTCCCGCCGTCCGCGATCTGCACCGGATCGGGACTTATGACTGGGCCAGCTTGGCCTATGCTGATTTCATTCGAGCGTTGAGGGACTCGTATCGACACCGGTCCTTTGGGACGAATGTTGCTTTGTCTAGCTTTTGGAGGGTCGTAGAGGTAAACCTTATTCCCTATAAAGTTCAGCTCTATATTTTAGTTAACATTTACTGATAACTTTAGCTTTTTGTAGATCAGGTTCTACGAGTACTTCCCTTCTGCTGCGCCGGCGAGACAGTCGCCGCGCAGGTTTCCAGTTAGTGCTTCCTGGGGAAGCCGCCCTGTAGGGATGTCTACTGCGTATGTCCGAGATTGGATCATCTCGGTATGATTCTTTTCTCATTTGACATTTTGTGATGCCTTAGATAGACTCTTGCCTGATTGACGCTCTTTGTAAGAGCCTGAGGTGTTATACCGGCCTTGGGTCGTCCTGGCAGTCCCTGGGTTAGCCGCGCAGTATTCTGCTGAGCGTCGCTATTTCTTGGGGACCTATGGAGCGACTGCGTACCTCGGAGAGAGGGTTGCTAGACAGCATTCCTCCGATACCTTTGTCGTTCCTGCTCCTCCACCACGCCATATGTTTAACGCCGCGAGGTTGTTGAGCATGTCAGAGGGAGCTGGTACCCCTTGGCGATCTTACACGATCCCTGGGCGATGCTATGCGGAGGAGCTACTGCCGTTATTAGCTCCAGTTCCTGTACCAGCTGAGGATGTCGCGGTACAATTTTTTAGCTTTTACCTTTCGTTAAGTAGCCCCCAAGTGATGCTTCGCTGATTTTGTTTTGCCTTGTCAGGACGACGCTGCTGAGTTTGTGCCACCCCATATGTTTATCCATTATCAAGGGACATATGGGCCGATTGAGGAGATGATTCCTACGGCTCCTGAAGACGAGCGCTTCGTGGAGCGATCGATTCCTCGCCACCAGACTCGGGTTAGCTTGTATATTCGCAAATTTTGTCTATATACATTATGCATGTTTACTAACTTATTTGTTTGACAGTTCTCGCGCGAGGTGGTTTCGGCGATGGCACGATGTATAGATGCCTTCCGGAGCCAACTTGTCCGGATGAGGAACGTGGCTACCTGCCGTTGGGACGACGCCGTTCAGGAGGTAGTCTTCCCTTCATATGTTTTGCAATACTGCTTCTATTTTGCATGTTTCTGATTTTAATTTCTTTTGCAGGGTCAGCCCATTCCTTCTCGTACCCGCACGAGACCTGAGGTGCGGAAGGATCCGGCGAGGTCTAGCTCGAGACGCCGTCGCACTACTTCAGGAGGTAGGGGTGGTCGTTCTGAGGCTGCCCGTACTGATGTGGTAGAGGGCTCAGTTTCTTCCTCTAAGGGTGCACATGCTGCGCCGGTAGGCCAGGGAGAGGCTACCTTGGCTCTTAGAGGTGGTGGGATGTACGAGGTTGGCTCGTCATCGCAGCAGCCTCAAGTTGATCTCGGGTGGACGGGTCCTACGTTGAGCTTTCCTCCTCCCGCGGAGACTGGAGCTGATGCTGGAGCTAGAGCCGGAGCTGGTGGAGAGGTTACTCCTCGTACAGCGGAGTTTTATGCGATGATGGGTTTACGTCCCCCGGCGCCGTAGTTTGTAACTGTGCTTTTTATTTATTTATTTGACTTTGTATAGAACTTTGCCTTTTGGTTAGACTCATTTTTAGACATATTTTGTATATATATATACTATTATGAGTTTATTTTATTTATCATGTTTTTTCATTTATTATTATTATTATTATTATTATTATTATTATTATTATTATTATTATTATTATTATTATTATTATTATTATTATTATTATTATTATTATTATTATTATGTACATGTTTGCGTGTGCAAGGAAATGTGACAAATAATTTTGCGCAAAAATTCCGTCATTTCTATTATTGATGGAGGGTATCCGACTTTTTCCCCCAAAAAGAAAAATGAAAAAAGGAAAAAACCAAATAAAAACTTGATTGGATATATAAAAACTTGGGAATAAGTCTAAATAAAATAAAAATAATTAATATTATAGCTATATTAAAAAAAAGAATAAATGGATATTTAGAAAAAAGATAAGGAAGCCGTAAAGTCATTAGCAGACTCGAATAAGTTAAAAACGCGGTTTTTAGAAAGCGCGTACAACGAGGCAAATTGGTGCCAGCTGGCGCCACGCGTTTTGGTGTAGCACCAGGCGCTACACTAATAAATCTATTATTGGCGATCAGTTGAATTATAATCATATTAACCGTAAACAAGATTATTAATTATCTTATTAAGCGTGATTACAAGTACAAATTCCCTTTAAACATGCATAAAAGGCGTGATCAAGCAATAACAATAAAAATAGCATCAAGCAACATAATAAATAATCATCATAATAATAATTAAAATAATCATAAATCATAAAAATAATCATAATCATGTTAAAGCATAATAATAGCAAGATACTAGGCATGATACTAACAAGATTAATAACAAACCCTAGCATGTCACTAAGCAATAAAAATCAAAGCTTTAGCCCTAACATGATACTAACAATCATAAATATTAGGAAGAAAATAAAAGGCATCATAACAATCATACTTAGTATTAAAGTTACCCTAGACATGATACTAGGAATATCATAATAACAACCTAAACACGATCTCTATATAATAATAAAAACCATTAAAGTACTTACTTGGATGCCTCGTACCTCTTTCTAATAACAAAATACACAAGTTAGTAACTTCAAGGAAAATAATAAACAAACAATTAAATTAAATAATTGAAAGAGAGATTTGGGACCAAACCCTCAGAAATTAAACCTTTCACGTTTAGGGCGAAGGCAATTTCGAATATGGCTAGGTGTATCTAAATCTATTGAATGCAGAATTTTTATATTTGAGAGAAGCTAGTTTAGAAAAGAGAGAGAGAGAGAGTAATCAAGAAAATCATGACGAGAGTTGGTGAAAATTGGTATTGATGAGAATTGATGAATGAAAACGGGGTTTTTACGACATTATTTATAGAAAAAATAAGCCAAAAAGATAAAACATCAAAAACAGAGTTCTAACGCAAAAAGCCAAGTTAGCGCCAAACGTTGACCTTAGCGCCAGACGCTAAGGCTAGCGCCTGGCGCCAAGCGTAGCGTTAGGCGCTACAGCTGGCGTTTAGCACTGACTCAGAAATTCACGCGTTTTCTTAAAATCAGATAGAAATTGTCGTACAGGAGGATAAAATCGTATTTTCCTCAAAAACTTTCTTTGATTCTAAATAAAACTCTAAAAGTCAACAAAAGTCAATTTATTAATGCTAATTGAATTAAGAATGAAAAGAACCTTCTAGAAGAATCTAGAAGACTAAAACCATTCCTAATTGCATTAGGAATGATAAATTCATATTAGGCCCTCCTCTAGATCATTGGGCCGCATATAAGGCTCAAACCGGGCCCAGTTCAGTAATTTGGTTATAACTTCCTCAATATTCATCGGAATTGGGCTTATAATATATCGTTGGAAAGCTCTTTTCAAGACCCATCCAACTACACTACTATTGGACCCATATCATGGACCAACCAAACTGGATTGACCGTTTTCTTAAAATAGGTTTTCAAAAACAGAGGAAAGAGAAAAGAAATTAAAACTATCCGCAACACTAAACTTTCCACACTTTCACTTCATTCGATTATGATTCGACGTGGAAGGTACTTATCACTGGGTTTGGTTTTGGGGAGACACATTTGGGTGTCTATAATCCCTTTCTCCCATGTGGAGTTCATGGGATATTTAGCACAAATTGTAAGTTTACCCATGCCCAAATTGGTCTACATAAACCAGAAATGAGTTTGGGAGCGAGGGTACTAAAACAACGTTCCCTTTAAAGGAGAATCTCTATTCTAGCCCTAGTGCGGCCTCTACTAGCTCTTCCTTTTTTGCAATTTCATCACCAAACAATATATGCGACGTGATACCTAAGACTAAGTTAGTTGATTTTATTTACAAGCATTAATCACGTAGGAATTACTTTGCAAAATCGTTATTCTTTATTTAATTCGAATTCGTAAAAGAGCAAAAGTAAACAAGATTCGCCTTGGCTTAGGTGATCAATCAATCAATTAATTATTCAATTCTAATCTTATTTAACACAAGATACTACGTGGAATTGATTTATTGAATATCCTTTTAAAGTGGTCAAACAACACTATTTTGTTGATTAAAGTTCTTTTAAACAAGAAAAGTAAATGTGATTTATCTAAGTGCTCGGGAATTTACCACTTCTCTTTGCTAGATCTCCGTTAGAACACTTATGGACTCCTTCTTGTTCGGGAACCTCCACCGTAGTAACAAAGATTAAGAGGGGTGAGTGTTTAGGACAAGAGGGTTTGGTAGCACAAGTTCACAAGAGTTTTTGCTAGGATTTTAGGTTTATTTCTGTGTGTTTAAGCCTCGTATTAAGCCCCTATTTATAGGGAATGGGTGCAACTAGGTTTTTAAGCATTCTGCTGCAGCAGGTGTCGCGTGCATCTAGATGAGTTGCGCGCGGCATCCCAGCGCAAGTGATTTAGTTGCGCTGCCCATAGCAGCGCAACTGAATGTCTTGCGCGCGATTTTATGGTAAAATTCGATTCTATATTTTATAAAATTCTGAATCTTCCACGAGTGCATATCTAGAAGTTGCGCTGGGTGTTGCGCACGCCAGACCAGCGTGACTCATTGAGATACGAGAGAATTCATCTGCGGCAGCATTAATTTTAACTTAGGTGCCTCCAAATTCGTCATTATTGGGTCTTAAGCACAGGCTTAAGCCTAATTATGATCGGGTTTAGTTACTTGTTTTGTATTTTTTTTGGGTTAGGCTAGTCTTTTTGTATCTTTGCGGTTTAGCCAGTCATCCATAAACATTCTTCACTTCGATCCAACACAAAGATGATTTTATTTATCGTCATTGCACTTCCTGTCGGGACAGGAGGCTAAAGGTAGATGTCTACAGTTAGTCCCCACTTTGATCGAGTCTAGGATAGACGAGGATCAAAGTAGCCAAGGAAATAAATCCGAGACTTATTCTGCGAAGTTCTAAAAAAATAGAGAATCTTTCAGAAATGTTTAGGAAGTCAAAACAATCCTTGATTCTCTAAGTGTTTGAAACAAGTAGCTATTAAGGGTAGAAAAAGTATTTTCTATGTCTTAACGCGCTAAAGAATCTAGATTGATCCTTTGCAATTGTAGAACGCTTTTACAAGTAAAGGTGTACTGGGTGATGTCATGTCATGATAAGAGATCGGTTTAAAAAGGATTAAGAAGGGGATGATGTCTACCCAATCATGTCATTAATGGTCTAAAGTCCCTCGATATGTCATTGAAACTTTAGCCTAATTTTAACAATTTAAAAAGATGATAAAAAGAATATTTCGGCTTTCGCAGCCTTTTGGCTTTCGCAGCCTAAACCTTTTGGCTTTCGCAGCCGGAATATAGTTCTTGATAATTCGCTTGTCAAAACGTAATACTCAATGTCCACAAGATAGAAATACATGTCTTAGGACTGGAGGCATATATCCAAATCTAGTGAGAAAGAAGAAAATCGGCAACTCTCTCAGCAGTTTTGTCCACAAGATGAGTACACGTGTCTCAGGACTGGGGCCACGTGACTACATAGGTGCGACATCATCTCGTTGCTCTTTATACAGGGGGTGGACGACACCCTAACTGTCCGGTAAGCTAGTAAGCGTACTAACTATCGTATTTGATTCCAATCAAGAAGTGTCTGTTCCTGATGGTTCGGCGTGCCTGTCGACTTGTGAGCTAACGCCTAAAGAAAATTAATTCTCTACCTTTTAGTTCCGAGAGGTAGATCTCTCAAAGCTGGGGAAGAAGTGAAATTTTACGCAACACCTATGCCATACAATTTTACGCTGTATGATAATGCCTTGCATTCTTACGCTGCATGATGACGCCTTCCTTTTAGTTGTGGACGTGAAAAAAGAAGAAAAGCCGAACATTTATAACGTTAGTACAGTAAAATGACAAACCTGTCTATGGGAGAATTTACGTAAAGCACCACTACGGAACGTCTTAAGACACTCTTACGAAAAACGTCCAAAACGTATGCTTGGGGAAGACATAAAGCACGGTGTGCATGCATAATGATGCAAAAAAATCAAAGAAGAAAAGAAACTACTAGATGCAAAGCAATTTTAAAAGATTTCGATAATTTGCGCGTTATTACGTCGAACAACATACAAAACCGTTGGAAAATAATCAAACTGATCAAAATTTGGATACCGGTCATTTTAGTGACTAGTATTCGCGCGCAACTCAGTGGGTCGCGCGGGCCAGGCGGGCACATCGTTCTGAGTTGCGCTGGTCTCTCACACGCAACTGTTTCAGTTGCGCGCGACATTTAAGTCAGCAAAAAGAAATCGTTGAGCGCGATTTTCATTTTACTCTCTTCTTCTTCTTCTTCTTCCTTCGCCATTTTCATTCCTTTCTCTCTTTAAAAAGCTCAGTTTTTTGCAATTTTCAAGGCCAAAGGAAGTAGATTAGATCTCACCCTTAATTTACATTTGCCACATTCCAATGTAAGTTTTTTGTTTAAATTCGTTTGTTTTTGGAGGAATTTGGGTGTTTTTCGAATCATTAAACCCCAATTTTTGAATTTAGGGAGTTTTTGATTCAGACCATTATTCTTGAAATTGTTTGTTCCATGCTATTGTGCTATGTTTAAGGAGTGTTTTGCAACAAATTTCATGAAAAATGGCTAAGTATGAACCTTTTTCTAGTGGAAAAAATGTCAGTTGTAACACCTTATTTGTAACAGGCACTGATTTATCCGTTACAATTAACCTATTTGTAACGGGAAAAATAATAGCCCGTTACGAAAAATATTATTCGTAACGGGGAAAATGATGCCCGTTACAAATATTGCATTATTTGTGCATTATTTGTAACGAGCAGTAAATTGCCCAATATAAATAACTTGTTGTTTGTAACAGGCACCAGTTGCCTGATACAAATGGGTTATATGTTAAAAAAAACCCTAAAAGTTTTACTTCATTTTTCAGCAACCGTAACTCAGATTACATCTCTCTCCTCTTGCTCTCCCCTCTCTCTCTCTCCTTAGAGATTACTTCCTTCAATGGCGATTTTCTCTCAGTTCTTTCTCTCTTCCACCTGTCCTTACCTCAATTTTATCTCTACTTCCTCCATTGTTGAACCTCTCTTCACTTTCAGCCTCCAATTTCACAGCCTAATTATACCTCATTCTAACCCTAAGCTTTTTAAGAAGAATCATGCATCGTTGTACGTTCAACAAGCTGCTTACGATTCTGATGAAGAAGATGATGCGCACAGTGGCGGATCCAGGAATCCTAACTAGGGGTAGCACTGGACAATCAAATTAACAATATAATGGCGTTATAACGTAATATAATCAGCCAACAAAGTACGTTAAATTTTGAATATAATGCGTTGTGTAGTCGTACAATAATTAACAATTAAATTCAAACATTTATATTAAAAAGGTTATTTTTTTTAAGGTTATTATTTTTTTTAAAGCATGTTATTTTTTTTTTTACAAATAATTTATATTCTAGATATCAATTATACTATGACAAATTTTCCACCTATTTATTTTTTTTATTTTTTAAGTCAAAGTTGCTTATGAATTTATATGGAAAACTTTGGCATAAATTTTTCCTATGCACGTATGCTAATGTAAAATTTTGACTGAAAATATCTTTAAAAATAAAATTATAACAATTGAATATTAATAAATTTTTCGTTGAGACAATACTAACAAGTACTCACGTTCTATATTTATTCTAATGTATAAATCTCAAACATTAGTCAAAGTGAATTAGATTACTTGTGTAAAAAGTCAAAACATTTCATTTACTTAAACACAGATGGAGACATCATAGAGTATGATTTTTTTATATTCATTTTAGTGTAAATTTTCATACTAATATATAAACAAGATATATTAGTGGCCAAATAATTGCAATAAATATCATTGTGTTGACGAAAGTAGAAATTCATTTGGGTTAAAAAAAAAAAAAAACCAACTAAGGAGGTCTCAAACCCATGACCTTGAGGAGAACAAACACAGTTCACCATTCTTCTTCCTCACCACTGAACCAATGCCGAAGTTAGTCAATATATATATGGATTATAATCCTTATATAAATATCAAGGTAGCTTTTTCAGAAAAAAGAGTTTTTTTTTTTTTTTTTTTTTTTTTTGTAGGGGTAGCACGTGCCCCCCAGGCGTCAACGTGGATCCGCCTCTGGATGCGCACTAAGATCATCATTAAGGCTTCTCGTACCCAAATGTTCTTAATGATTTCCCTATTTTTTGGCTTTCTGATTTGATTTAATTTAATTAGGGTAAGGTTGATTCTCATATCCAAAGTTAACAAGAGAATCTCTTAAGAACTAACTGTATACCTAAAGTTAGGGTGTTTCCGGGTTATCGAACTCCTCAGATCCAATTTCAACGAAAGCCAGGTTCTTTTAAGGTGGATTATTGAACTGTCTGGTTGTGATTATTCAAGTTATGATTGCTTATTATGAGTGATTTTACTGTTGCAATTTTGCTATCTGCAATTTGTTTCTTCCTTTGTTTAATTTCTTATTGGTTTCTCTACTCCATTGTTTTGTTTGGAGCCTCCACTCTTTCTTTAAAACTTACCTTCAACTCACCGCCGGTGAGCCACCATGGTCCACGTCGTCTACGCAACTGTAATTTCTCCTCTCATCTCCCTTTTCCCTTTTTTTCTCTTCTTTTTATTTTTTTCCATTTTATCTGATTTTTTCGATCAATCTGCTTTGCATTCTCTTTGTTTTTCTCAGATTAGTTAATTTAAACATTTGAAATCAACTGGGTTTTTTTTATTTGATTAATTTCGATCTATTTGTTGTGCATTATCTCTATTTTTACTAGATTAATTAATTTAAACAGTTGAAATTAGCAAGGAAATTTTAAATTGATTGATTGATAAACTGAACAAATAAAGACTAACCAATCCAAGAACCGATTCCCTAATAAGTTATAGGAAAAGGCAATTGACATTATTATGGGTTTTAAAATGACCTTGCTTTTAGAAATAGATACTCCGTACTTGTAAATGTGTGATTCTCAAAATACTATCCACGTAAAATCGGGTAAAATCAATTCATTTTGGGCATTAAGAAGAACCACTAATGCCATTGGCATCTGTAATCCCTATACTTTTCTTTTAATGACTATTCTCCTAGCACCTTCTTGACTTTCTTGTATTCAAAGAGTCTATAAATATCGGTCCTAGGCAGATGACTAGCAATGGGATACTTGTCTGAATATTTAGTCGCTTGAGAGCGAGGGAACTGTGAGTTTTTGAATATCATCAATGGTTCTCTAACTAAATTGATCCCTATAACTCGATCATAGCATTATGGAATTGGGAGTACTTGGGATGCGCGATGGTAGTTGACTAGTGTTTGGGTCCAATTTAGCTAATTGGGCCTAGTCATTAAATGATCCAATACTCCAAGGTCAAGGCCCAAGCCTCCAATCAAGCCAAGTCAGCAATAAGTCAACTGGTCCAAATTGTTATGGTCAGCCCATGATTATTTGAGGCCCAATTGTTCTCCTCTCTTTGTATGAAAAGGTATAAAAGCCTTCAATTATATCATTTGTCATTTATGTACATCAAAGCCTCAAGCATTAAATCTCTTGCATAGCTTTCTCTCTCTGAACACTGTTTGACTTCGGCATCGGAGGGGTCTTCCTCGGATCCACCCCCGAGGCCAGTTCACGTGTGTTTGCTGTGCAGGAAACCTTCGGCCCAGCATCATTTGGACCGGACCAGTCTTCATCCACTTCATTGGACCTTCGGCAAGGTCCCATTGTTTTCACCCGAAACAATTTGGCGTCGTCTGTGGGTAAGACTTTAAAAAAATCTTTAACCCAATCAAAACCATCTTGCAGAAATCTTAGTAAAAATGGCTAAGAAACGCAAGACCAAAAGACCAAGTCAAGGAGCGGGCGAAAGGCCTAAAACTCCTACACCATCACCTTCGCCGGACCAAAACTCTTCGAAGGGTGCTTGTTCGGGGGGAGGATCGTACCGGGAGGATTCCCTTTCTCCCGTAATTCACAACTCTCATCATAGACCGAGTCTCCCTCGGTCTAACAGAAGTCAGTTCGATCGTAGGACTCAATCAGTGCCTCAAAGTCAACCTTTGACCATCCGCTCTCACTCTCACACTCAGCCGAGGACCCCTTTAACGGGGCCCAGCTCGGAAGAAGTGGCAAGAGCGCTCGCGGTGCTCATGGAGGCAATGAGGGCACAAAATATGCCCCCACCTCGTGACCGAACTCCTCCGCATACCAGGCATCAGCGGAGGAAGGTTGACCGAGAGGGGGGAAAGCCTCCTTCTTTCAAGGAGCTGGAAGAATGGGAGGACATTTGGAGGACTGAAAGAGAGAGGAAAAAGAATCCTCACTTTTTTAAAGAATCCTCTACCTCTCGGCTAGAAACTCACAAGAGCAGCAGCTCAGCCTCTCGGCCGGAAACTGACCGCCGAGGGCAACCTGAGACTGTTCGCTGAAGCGTTCTCGACAGACTCGGCGGCAGGGAACCGAGTGTGCATAGTCGCCTCTCATTTCCTGCAGCCGAGGCCCGAACTTCCCAGCCAGGGACGAAAACCACTCCTACCTCTCTAAGAGGGCGGAGCGCGGTCCCTTCGGCCAGAAGCAAAGGCAAGGCCGTGATGCTTCCCACCAATTCTCTATTCGAGCAATGGATTCTGGAAGAGCATGTGCCGACGGTTAAAATTCCGTCGCACATTACGTACTATGGAACTTCGGACCCGAAGGACCATATTGCCTCTTATGAGGGGCACATGCATCTTTGCCCCAGGTCCGAAGCTACCTGGTGCAAATACTTTCCCACCACTCTCAAGGGGGTCGCGCAAGCGTGGATTTCCAAGGGAGTAAAGGAAGGCTCTATAACGGGGTGGGACGACTTGTCCACCAAATTCAAGAGCAAATTCTCCACGGCAAATCGCCGAGAGAAGACCACTGCAGAGCTCATGGGCCTGCAGCAAAGGGATACCGAGAGTCTCCGAGACTACCTGACTCGTTTCAGCAACGAGTCATCCAGCATTTCTCAGCTGGACCAAGGGCTAGCCGTTTTTGCAATGCAGAACGGCCTTCAGCCTGGAAAGTTCCTAGACTTCATGGTCATGCATACCCCGCAGACCCTGGAGGAGGCTCTGAACGCCTCGGATAAATTCATCCGAGCCGAAGAGTGGAACAAAAAAAATCCCCACCCCAATCCGGGGGTGGGAAGCAAAAACAAACGTTTGAAGGCCAAGGCCAGAAGACGAAAGGGAAGGCGAAAGCCTCAGAACAATCCTCGGCCAACGAGCCAAAGAAGGAAAAATCTGCTCCTTTCACAGGCAGATATGAATCCTATACTTCGCTGATCCTCCCGCGCGCTAAGATCTACAGCGTGACGAAGGAGGAGCAGAGTTATAGGAAGCCGAGATCACTCCCCGAGTGGTATCAGGGAAAAATCAGTGGTGTGAGTTCCATGAGTCACCAGGACACAACACTGAAGAGTGTATCCAGCTGAAGGACCAAATCGAAGATATGGTCCGAAAGGGATACTTGAAAAAATACATCGCGGATCACCGCGAGAAAAAAGAGGCTGAGAAATCTGAAAAGGACTCTCGGCAAGAACTCGACTTCCCCCGGAAGAACAACAAAAATGCGGAAGGAAAATTCCCTCCAATTAATGTCATCTCGGGAGGAATATGTTCTCGGAGGGAACACAAGCGTCACCTTAGGGCTCTGACCCATCAGGTGAACAACGCCAGCATTCAGCCTCCTCAGTCGCCGGTGCCGAACATGACGTTCACGGCCGCCGACTGCCGAGGGGTGACGTTCCCTCACGAGGATCCGTTGGTGATTACCGCCATGGTGGCCAACCACGACGTCAGCAAGGTTCTTGGTGATGGCGGTAGTGGAGCAAACATCTTGTTCCGAAAGGCCTACAATCAAATCAAGCTAAAGCCCAAGCACCTCACGCCGGTACCCTACCCGGTATCCGGATTCAACGGGGCCTCAACTTATCCAGATGGGAAGGTAACACTTCCTGTCACCATCGGCTGCGACGAGGCAGCCAGGAATGTCATGACCGAGTTCTTGGTCATCGATGCTCTTTCCATGTACAACGTGATCATGGGGAGACCCATTATTCACGAGATCCAAGGGGTAGTCTCGACATACCATCAGCTGATGATCTATGTCTCGGATGCCGGCTACCCCGAAAGGATCGAGGGCAGCCAAAAGGAGGCCCGAAGGTGAAACTACCTCAAGCCGTCCGCCAGTCGTACAAAAGAGGACGACGAGGACGAGGAGGAGAAAGATAATCAGCCGAAAGCGAAGAAGCCGAAAGGCCTAAGTGCTTCGGCTCAAGGAGACCTGGACAAACAAAAAGGGCCAGGAAAAGAAAAGGCTAGCTCAACATCTGAGCCGAAAGACTCAGAGAGCCAGCCGAAAAAGAAAAATTCTGGGACTCCTGCTGACATAGACAACAGGCCAGAAAATGAGGAGTCTAGCCCCACGGCGATGGAGCTGGACCATCAGACCGAATCAGTCGAGTTGACCGAAGGAGACGCCGAAAAATGCGTTACAATCGGATTGGATCTTGATCCAAAAGTCCGCGTTGAACTCATCCAACTCCTTCGGGACAACCGAGATGTGTTTGCTTTCTCGGCAGCTGACATGCCCGGGATAAGTCCAGACCTCATCTCCCATAAGCTTAATGTCGACCCCACGTGTCGACCAGTTAAGAAAAAGAAGCGGAATTACTTCGCAAATAAGAACCGAGACATCGCAGCCGAGGTCAAAAAGTTACTGGATGCAGGCTTCATCGAACCCTGTCAGTATCCAGAATGGCTGGCTAATGTTGTGATGGTTCAGAAGGCAAATGGCACCTGGAGAATGTGCGTTGACTTCATGGACCTAAATAAGGCATGTCCGAAGGATTTTTATCCCTTGCCGAGGATCGATCAGCTAGTCGACTCGACAAGTGGCCACGCCTTGCTTAGTTTCATGGACGCATTTTCTGGGTATCATCAGATCTTCATGCACCCCGACGACCGAGCAAAAACGACATTCGTTACGAACGCCGGGGTGTATAATTACAAAATGATGCCCTTCGGATTGAAAAATGCGGGGGCAACATACCAAAGATTGGTGGATCAAGTTTTTGCCGAGCAAAAAGGCCGAAACATGGAAGTCTACGTTGACGATTCAATCGTCAAGAGTAAAAAAGATGAAGACCATGTAATGGACCTGGCAGAAACTTTCGCCACCTTAAGAAAGCACCAGATGAAGCTGAATCCGAAGAAGTGTGTCTTCGGCGTGAAGTCAGGGAAATTCCTTGGGTTAAGGGTCAGCAAAAGAGGGATTGATGCCAATCCCACCAAGGTGCAGGCAGCGCTCGATCTTCCCGAGCCGAAAAGAAAGAGGGATGTTCAGCAGCTCACAGGAAGAATGGCAGCCCTATCGAGGTTCATCTCCAGGGCCTCGGATAAGGGGTTACCTTTCTTCAAAGCCCTGAAACTCCCGAAAACAAAAGAGCTCGTCTGGGAAGACGAGCAAAAAGAAGCCTTCAAGCAGCTTCGGGAGCACCTGGCTCAACTCCCAACGCTGGCTAGCCCAGTGGAGGGAGAATCCCTGTACTTATACGTGGCTGTCAGCCCAGCCACCATCAGTGCAGTGCTACTGAGGGAGGAAAGTAAGGTTCAGCAACCGATCTACTTCGTCAGTCACACTCTGACGGGTGCCGAGACCCGCTACCCCTTACTTGAAAAAGTTGTTTATGCAGTGGTGGTAGCCGCTCGGAAGTTAAGACCCTATTTTGATTGTCATCAGATAGTGGTTTTGACCGATCAGCCGCTAGAAAAGGTTCTTGGCAAGGTTGAAAAAACTGGTAGGCTGGCCAAATGGGCCTTTGAGCTAACAGAATTCAGCATAAGCTACCAGCCGAGAGCATCCATAAAGGCTCAAGCTATGGCAAACTTCCTGGTCGAATGCTCGTACCAGGAAACGCTAGACGATGAAAAGAAAACCTGGACCGTGTTCACGGATGGATCCTCCACCGTGAACGGTTCGGGGGCAGGGGTGGTCATAAACTCTCCCGAAGGCAAGTCCTTCGAGTACGCACTAAAATTTTCATTCAAAGCTTCGAACAACGAAGCCGAGTATGAGGCGGCCATTGCCGGCCTAGAATTGTGCATCTCGATGGAAGCCGAACATGTTTGTCTGAAGACAGACTCTCAGCTAGTTGCATATCAGATTGGTGGCAGCTACGAGGCCAAAGAGCCCTCAATGATATCATACCTTGCCAAGATCAAGTCAGTTATTGCAAAGCTAAGAACTTTTGAAGTTCAGTTGATCCCAAGGGGTCAGAATGCTCAAGCCGACGCACTCTCCAAACTTGCTAGTTCAACTCTCACTGAGCTGAACTGATCCGTTTATGTGGAGGTGCGCCGAGAAAGAAGTGTCGACGAAGCACCTGAAGTGTGCTGCGTTGACCAAGAGCCAAGCTGGATGGATCCCATCCTAGCTTTTAAGCTTCGGGGAGAAATTCCCGAAGACAGAATTTTGGCCTCCAAGTTGAAGCGAACTGGTTCAAGGTTCATTGTCTTCAACGGGGAGCTTCTGAAGAAGTCCTTCTCAGCCCCATTACTAAAATTCGTGGGACCGACGGATGCAGATTATATCCTCCGGGAAATCCATCTCGGCATCTGTGGGAACCACATTGGGGGAAGAACTTTGTCCCACAAAGCGTTAAGGGCAGGGTACTATTGGCCCACCATGATCTCAGACGCTAAGGAGCTGGTCAGAAAATGCGAAAAATGCCAAAAATTTGCACCAGTCATCCATCGGCCATCCCAAGAGCTTCAGCCTGTGCTGAATCCGCTTCCATTTGCTCAATGGGGACTGGATATCCTTGGCCCGATCCCGGATGCCGCATACTAGAAAAAATGGCTGATAGTCGGTGTCGACTATTTCAGTAAATGGATCGAGGCCGAAGCAACCTCGAACATTACAGAGCAAACTGTCAGGAAATTTATCTGGCAGAATATCATCACTCGTTTCGGCATCCCGAAAGTATTTGTCTTTGACCATGGAAGGAAATTCGATAATCTACCGCTGAAGCGGTATACAGATCAGTTCGGCATCAAATTGGCATATTCAGCGGTATGCCACCCGCAAAGTAACGGACAAGCCGAAGCTGCAAATAAGCAGATCCTGAACGCCCTCAAAAAGAGGGTGGAAGATCAAAAGTCCAAGTGGCTGGAGGAGCTCCCAGGAACCCTCTGGTCCCTTCGGACAACCGAAAAAGAGGCAACGGGCCACTCACCCTTTGAATTGGTGTATGGCGCCGAAGCTGTTCTCCCCGTGGAGATCGGTACAGAAAGCCTGCGAGTGCACCACTTCTCGGCTGAGAATGAGGATCTTATGAGGGAATCCCTCAATTTCCTCGATGAAGTAAGAGACTCAGCCCGAGTCAGGATGGCTGCATACAAATAGGGAATCAGCAAATTTTACAACCGAAGAGTCCAAGCGAGGCCTCTCAAAATTGGAGACTTCGTCTTTCGGAATGCTGCTGCAGTGCAGAAAAACCGAATTCATGGGAAACTCTCAGCGGCTTGGGAGGGACCCTATGAAGTCTATGATGAGCTTCAGCCAGGAACATACCGACTTCGGCAGTTGGATGGGACTGAATTGAAAAATCATTGGAATGCCGATGTACTTAAAATATACTATGTGTAAACCCTTCGGGGCAGAACAATCGTTGTAAGTACATTTTGAATTATTAATGAAAGGCCTCAGAGCCACTATTTTCTACAAACATTTGCAATAATCTCTCCTGTTTTTTCTTTATACTGTCTACTCTTTAAGGGTTTTCTTCGGCCCTGTCCGAAACCTTCGCCCTTAGAGCACCAGGTTTTGGATTGCCGATAAACTAGCCTTTTTAAGGAACTCTGGTCCTTCAGCTGGGGTGGAAACCCCAGTAGGACTTGTTCTGCAAGGCAATGAGTCCGTGGACAAATCTGGGATGTTGCCTTAATTGAGCTCTGCATCCCAGATAGCCATTATCTGAAATACTGCCTTCAGCCGGCCCTGTGTTTGAGATATCCATTTTTAAGATAGACGAAAAATCAAGAGCAAAAGCATAAACCGGCAGAAAATAGACAAGGAAAATGAGAATAATCTCAGAAATCCGAAGAACAAGTCCTCAGATATCTAGGAGGGCAAGAGGCACAAGTGCAGACTGCCTCAGCTGACACCTCTAAGCTGAAGCTTTGTACTTAGCAAAAAAATAAAAAAAAAATGCAAGTTCAAAGCAAAGCAGTATGAGAGAAATGTCAAATGCATAAAATACAAAATCATGCTCGTATCACGAGCTACAAAGTTTAAGTGTTCAAACAAACTAAAAGATTATATCGGCAGCCGCCCACAAGCGGAAAATAACATCTGCCGAAATACGTACAGAAACAAAAATAAACTGTTTGTACATCAAGGCAAGCTGAAGCAAAAAATAAGGCAAAAAGAGATTCAGAAAGCGGCAAGTCTGAAGTTAAGCACACGTTGATCCGCAAGACTCTGAAGACGACTGCCCGATTTCCTATGCTTCAGCCGGAGGATCAGGCTGGTCAGCAGTGCCTGGCCCCGGAGCAGTCTCGGTTCCAGCAGCAGAGGAGGCAGGTTGGGCTCTTGCCTGGGCATCAGCGGCTTGCTGTTCAGCCTCCAACTCCTGCCGCTCAGCTTCCTCCTCGGCTTTTTCAGCCTGAAGGATTTCATACTCAACAGGAGTAGGATACATCATATGTGGATCCTCAGGATCCTGAACCCAAAGCGCGCACTTAGCCCAATCCAGCGAAGGCTCAGCATGGAGAGCCAACCTCCGAGCCACCTTAAACCCATTTGTGTAACCCATTTCATATTCTTCTTGGGTGTAGAGGCGGACTTGGAGCAAGGCTTCAGCATCCACCAGCTTCTTTTGACTCTCCTCCAAATCTTTTTTAGATTTTTCCAAATCTTCTGAGAGTTTGGATGAAGAAGTCTTTTGCCTGTTAAGCTTCAGCTAGACATTGGAAGTCTCGACCCTGGCCTGGGTCAGCTCGTCTCCCTTAACCTTCAGCTGATCTTCCAGTTCTTTCAGCTTCTGGTCCTGGCCCTCAGCAGCAGCTAGGGCAGCAGAGAGGTGAGCATCCCTGGCCTGTTGAGCTTCTTCAGAGGCCATCCTACTGGACTCAAGACCTTCCAGCCTCTGCTCCATCTCCTGGATTTGACCAACAGCCTCGGCAGCGATTCGGCGAGAGATAGCCGCCCTGAAACTGGGGATGTCAAAAGCCCCCAACTCATTTATTACACTCTCCCCGGCCATCAGAGTAGGGAAAACCTCAGTTTCCATGGCGTGGCAGAAGGTTCAAAGGGCCTCAGTAGCCTGCTTCTCATATTTCTCGGCCGCCGCCAGTTTCTCCTCAGCAGCCTGCTGCTTCAGCTCTGCCAACTTTGCCTCCTTCTGGGCGATCTTAGCATCCTCCCAAGCCTGCTCCAGCTTGTCTTGGAGGGTGTCAATCAGCTCTACAGTAAGAGTCTGATTGTGCACAACCTGGTTGTAGGGGCACATCAGTTAAAAAAAAAAAAAAAAGAAGGGGGAAGAAGAAGAAGAGTTGAATTAAAAAGAAAAAGAAAGGAGAAGAGTTGAATCAATAAAAAAGAAGAGCTGAATTAAAAAGGGGAAAAACCTAAATGGTTAAGTACCTGCATCAGCAAGCACTGGTTGTCTTTGGCAGGGTCAGGGACCCTTCGGCTGGACTCTCCCATTCGAGCAGTGGCCTTCAGTGACCACACCCTAGCTCGGTCCACCTCCGACATGCCAGTGAGGTCGCCGAAGTAACCCGCAGCCCCTTCGCGGTTCTGGCCCCAAATTCGTTCCTAAACAGATTCTGGGATTGTGATGCGGGGGGCCGAGAAACCCAGATCTCCAGAGTCAGCGTCTGGAAGGACGGGGAGGAAGAAGAAGGAACCTCCTGAGGCTTCTCGGGCTCAGCATTTTCTTCCCTTTCGGCGGAGCCCAGCTGGTCTCTACCAGGGTCAGCAACAATTACCTCTTCTTCCTCCCCCAGATTAGGTTGACGAAGTAAAGCGTCAACCTCCCTATCAATATCATATGAGAAACCTTCAGCGATCGGTTTCTCAGCATCTTCAGCGGAATGTCCCTGAACCCCCCCTTTCGGATCAGGAGTTCTTTGGTCCACCTCCATCTCTTGAGTTTCGGGAGGTGGAGGGGGGGTTTGAGGACGCGGAACTTCCGGCGGAGGGGGAGCCCTCGGCGAGCGTCTACCTTCATCAGGCTCTCTTATATGGATGCTCCCGGTAGGCCTCATCCCCGTCTGAAACTGACGAGGCCCCAGCACGGCTATCCTCCTCCTCCTCTTTGCCAAGGGTTCTTCGTCCATTTCTTCAGATTCAGACGAAGATGGATCCTCAAGACGAGCAGGTGCTTTCCCTTCTCTCCTTCCGCTCCCTTCCTCAGACTACAGAAAAGGGGGGCAGCAAGGTATGAGTAAAAAAAAAAAAAAACAAGTCAAGAGGCGAGGAACTTACCGAAACCCTCGGCTGAGCTCCAGACGCAGAGGTACCCTGCTCGGCAGCACCACACGTCCCTAAACCTCCTTCCAAGGAGTCAATTGCTCGGGACACGTCCTCGGCTGTCTGAGCAGCCTGTGCTTCCTCGGGTAATAAGGGCCTGAGGGGGTCTCGCTTCTCCCACCAAGGCTTCTGCTTAGTGTAATCGGCGGTAGCCTCGATCTGAAGGCCCGTTTCGTGCAGATGCAACGGACGGTTCTTCGGAGCTGTGATCGCTGGAGCCCGGTCTAAAATGACTCGTTCAGCGTTCACCCCAAGCCGATTGTAATCAATACCCGAGGTAGCTTCGCTCAGCTCTGAAAAGGCAAGACGAAGGTTAGACTTAGGGAGTAGGCATTAAAAATAAGCAAAAAAGTAAATAAGGCAAAGTCCTCGGCCCCAGCCGAAGATACTTACCATCCCTGTACTTTCGGCTAAGGCCGACAACCGCCAACATCTTCTCTTGGAAGACGTAATGGTTATCTGGAAGCCATCTGGCCGGGATGAATCTCATTCGGCCAATTCCCCCAGGGTTATCCTGCTTCCCGAAGAAGCTCATTTGCTCGTAGCTGGGGTGACGAGCGGCATCAGGGTCTTCGGGGCCCAGATCCTGCATGTTCGGATCGGGCCTGGAGAGGTATCGGGGAGCCCCGAAAAAATAAGGGTGCTCCGGATCAGCGGGAACTCTTACCCAGACCCACTGACCTCTCCAATCCTTATCCGAAGAATCGTTCGGCCACATAGTCAAATATTTGGGGCGGCTCTCTATGCGCCACCAGCCTGAAGACCCGTGCTGGCCGTAAACGCTCTAGATGTTCTGCACTAGCTGATACATCCTTCGGAAGCAATGCAAATTCGGTTCAACGACAAAAAACCGGCACACCCAGAGATAAGTCATCACCCGCCGAATGCTGACAGGTGTTAATTGGCACAGGGAGATCCTGTACTTTATTAAAATATCCCTGACGAAGGGATCCAGGGAGAACCGAAGCCCATATTGTAATTGCCGAGTGTACACCCCTATTTACCCAGGAGGGGGACGGTGAATCCTGTCAGTCGGCGAGGGCATTCGGCACCAATACCCATCCTCCTCGAAGATGCCGTAGTGCAACTCTATTTGCTCGGAAAACCGGTAGGCTTCGTCATGCCGAACCCACCAAGAGTAAGGTGTATTTCTCACCATGGCGCGCTGAGCCTCGGCATCCTGCCATTCAGCATGTCCAGGGAGCAAGTCCCAAAGCACAGCAGGCAAATCCTCGGCCTGCCCAGCCCGCTCTCTCTGCTCAGGCTGCTCTGCCTCGCCGGCCCCGGCGTCCTGCTGGGGCGGCGCGACATTCAAAGGAACGGCCGGAATTCCCCTCTCCGGGTCTTCCCCGACTCGTTCCCCGTTCCAAACATCGGCGTGATCACGAGGGTCCCCAGCCTGACCCCGTCGACCGGGTTGACGCCCTCTTCCTCGAGCCATAACCAAATTTGAAGAAGAAAAGTAGGAAAAAGAGGAATTCTCTCAAAAGGCAAGAAAATCAAGAGAAACTCGAAGAAATTTACCTTCAAATGGGTCGAAATGCGCCGGTCAAGTCAGTTGGAGTAGCGGTTTTGAGTGTCGAACTTGGATTCGGAGATGCCGCGCTAAAGTTTCAAAGCAAAAATGGCGTTTTGCGAGAGTTCAAGTGTAAATCGGTGAAGAAATGAGGCAAGAATGCAAGTCAGGCCTTATGATTCCAGAAAAGGGAATTTCAAGGGTCGAAAAAATTAAATCTCTCTTAAACGCCTCCTTAAGTAACCGTTAAACCTTCTCTCCCTTAATTAACCGCCCATTATCCACTCAACTTCGCATTAATTATCCAAATTACAGTTATTTAGTTAAGGACTGTTTAAAATTAAAATCTTTTGATTTAATTAGATCATTTACTTCCCTCCATTTTTATTGGATTCAAACCCGACCCGTCATCCTTCCAAATCGGGTCTGGGGGGCAAGTTGTTTGGGTCCAATTTAGCTAATTGGGCCTAGTCATTAAATGATCCAATACTCCAAGGTCAAGGCCCAAGCCTCCAATCAAGCCAAGCCAGCAATAAGTCAACTAGTCCAAATTGTTATGGTCAGCCCATGATTATTTGAGGCCCAATTGTTCTCCTCTCTTTGTATGCAAAGGTATAAAAGCCTTCAATTATATCATTTATCATTTATGTACATCAAAGCCTCAAACATTAAATCTCTTGCATAGCTTTCTCTCTCTGAACACTGTTTGACTTCGGCATCGGAGGGGTCTTCCTCGGATCCACCCCCGAGGCCAGTTCACGTGTGTTTGCTGTGCAGGAAACCTTCGGCCCAACATCATTTGGACCGGATCAGTCTTCATCCACTTCATTGGACCTTTGGCAAGGTCCCATTGTTTTCACCCGAAGCAACTAGTATCTTATGCTTACGTGTTAAGATTTTCTGGGGTAATATAAAAGGCTAATGTACTTGTGTGTTCTTACAATTGACAAACATATCTTTCCAATGGAAGGTGTATTTTTGGGTTGGTTTTATGACTAAGTGTTCAGATGAAGAAGATTTTTAATCGCAATTTTTTTTCTTTTTTTTTTACAATGGTCAATACTCTCCCTAAATAATAATCTGTATGTCACATCTCACATTAAATAGGTGTATGAGTGTATTCGTATTAAACCTATTTTTCAAGATTTGTTTAGGATGCTTTTGTTAGATTTGCAAGACTCTTTTAAGTAGAAAAGTGCTAATAATTGTCTCGTTTCATAGGTTATTTTCTTTTTTTCTTCATTTTATAAGGTGCAAAGAATCTTTTTTGTATAATTTAATCATTCTTTTCAGTAGGTACAAGTTATTGTCCATTATAAACTGCATATATGAGGCTTGTAGGACTGCATATTTAATATCATTTTGATCACACATTATCGTCTAAGAAAACCTACATTACTTAGCTTCAATCTGAAAAAATGGAATTGGGAGCAATACTATCTGTCGTTCAAACACTTATTTCTGCACTCCAATGCTCAGAGCTGAAAGAGATTTGTTTCATCTTGGGATACAAATCTAAACTCGATGGTGTATAGATGGGAAGACATTTAAGAAGCCACACCTTCCTTATGAGAAGCAGCGATTGGATGTTGAGTTGAAGCATGTAGGTGAGTATGAGCCGTATCCGTAATGCTTCAAGGCATCTTCTTACTCTAGATGAGAACCCTCGCCGTATCTTTGAGGGAGAAGATCTTTTGAGGAGGATGAATAGGTACGAGCTATTGGATGAAGGATAGAACAAGCCCGATTACATGTTGGCTCTTACCGTTGAGAACTTCTTGGAGAGGTGTCTTCAGACCCTCATCTTCAAGTATGGTATGGCCAAGTCTGTTCACCATGCTAGGGTGCTTATCAGGCAGAGGAATATTAGGTATCATATTTGAATCCCTTGTTACATTATAATTGCAATTATTGATTGCTTTCTAATGTGAATTACTTGATGTTTTCAATTGCTTAGTATTGATGGTGTTCAGTGTTGGATACGTTTTGGACATAGGTGAGTATATCAATCATGTTATACTAGATTCTTACTCAATGACTTCTAATGATTTAGGTTTCTTTTTAACCCATCCATTTCTCGACTGATTCTTGTGTGAGCCAACATCTAGCCAATCTAGGGTGTCTAACTTGCTGTCTACTTTATGAGTATTATATTCACTAAAATGTTAGTATAGGTGGCTATTTATACAGTTGAGGTTGTTGTAACCTAATAGTCTTAAGACTCTCAACTTTTCTGTTACTTAATATGTGAATATGCAATTACGTATATGTTGTATCTTTTGGTGCAAATTATCATTAGTGTTATATAATAATCAAATATGCTCTTATATGCATAATGGCTTATATATACTTGTTTGCACTTGTCAATGTAATTATGAATGCCATCTGTAAGCCTGAAAGAAGATGAAGAATTATCAATGCACTTGGTTACTCTCATGATTTATACACAAGACGAGACGATCTTATGAGAGCTTTTGATTTTGATGTCTTGTTGGTTTGCTGATGTTGTTGCTGTTGTTGTCGTTCTAAGTTGTAACAAGCTTTAGGTCTGTTCATACTAATAAATAAACTGCAGATGTTATGTAACAATAAGATAAACATGTGATGTCTGGCAAGTTGGAATACCTTGTTTTAAAAAATGCTGTTAATATGTTATGATATAATCACATGTGCTCACTTATTATTGTATATGTCGATGTTCTTCCACAAGAGTGCTTTTCTCTTGTATGCCACCATAAGATGGATCAAATTTCTTGCATTGTTCTTTAAAAAATGGAGGAAAATGAGGCTTCAACTGTTCCTGATTGGGATTGGAGTTGATTGGAATTAAGTTCGGCCTTGCGAGCGATCATGAAATTGTGAGTAGGCAGCTCAATTTTTCTGTCATATGCTTTATGTGTGTCATGATATTACAATGTTGCTAGTTAGTTTGGTCGATTTGAATACTTTATACATTTTTTTAATCAATTAATCTTGTATTGATGTTCATTGCTCCTTGGTGTTTTTATAAAGTACTATCATTTCTCTGTATTAGCTTCTTAGTTTGGGCATATCCTGTTGTCTAGCTTGATTTAGGTTGTGATTTGTAAAATGGAAATCTTTTTTTGTTTCATGCTGAAATCAAGCCTCCACAAAAGCAAAGGTACACCCTAGTCACTAGTGGAAAAATATCTTATTTGTAACAAGCTATTCGTAACGGGCATATGATTTCCCGTTACAATTTGGACCAATACATGAAAGATGGGAAAGATGGGAAAGATAGAAGTCCCTTAGGCAATTTTGAAGCCTTTTTGGCTCTATACGCTCCCAAATTAAAAGTGAGTTAATGGTCACTTTTCATTGATTTCAATTCATAGAAACCAAATATAAGTTAATTAAGGATGATATGTGTTTTATTGTGTTAATTTGGACTAATACATGAAAGATGGAAAAGATATAAGTCCCTTAGGCAATTTTGAAGCCTTTTTGGCTCTATACGCTCCCAAAAGTGAGTAAATGATCCTATTTAATTGATTTTAATTCATAGAAACTAAAATATAAGTTAATTATGGATGTTATGTGTTTTATTTCTATAATTTGGACTAATACATGAAAGATGGGAAAGATAGAAGTCCCTTAGGCAATTTTGAAGCCTTTTTGGCTTTATACGCTCCGAAAAGTGAGTAAATGATCACTTTTAATTGATTTCAATTCATAGAAACCAAAATATAAGTTAATTATAGATATTATGTGTTTTATTTCTATATTTTGAGTTTTTATTTCTATAATTTTGACCATCACATTTATTCTAATGATTGTTTTTATTATGGATTATTTTTTTTTTGTAACCTCATTCATATGTTTTTTTTATAGGATTTTTGTCCAAGGAAAGCCCCGTATGATGTTGAAGAGTTGAATGTGGTTTGAGAACAGTGGGCGCAATACTTTAGAACTATATATTTATTGAATGCATAACTATTAGCTTAGGTAGAACAAAGTTATTAGTGTTGTTGTATGTGTTGGATAAATTATATAAGTTTTTATTTGTAATGTTTTACTACTTAAATTTTTATATTATGTCGTATTAATTTTTACGAAAGTTTGTTCGGTATAATTGTTTATTTATAGGAACATGTTTATTATAATAGGTTTTAATTTATATATATTAATTATATATAAATACGTGCTTGCGAAATTTAATAAAAAACAATTTAATTTAATGACTATTTGTAACGGGCAGGAGAGTTGTAAGTTACAAATAAGCATTTATTCGTAACAGGCATTTTTGTAGCCCGTTACAAATAAGTATTTAATTCTATACTATAAAACCTTATTCGTAACAGGCATTTGAGGTGTCCACTACGAATAATGGGTTATTCGAAACGCCGTTATTCGTTACGGGCGTTTCAGGTGCTCATTACGAATAAGGACTATTTTAGTACTAAAAAGGCCTTATTCGTAACGGACATTTGAAACGCCTGTTACGAATAACCCATTATTCGTAACGGACATTTGAAATGTGTGTTACGAATAATGGGTTATTTGTAATGGACAATGCCCGTTACGAACAATAATGGCCATCCGTAACGGCCGCATACGTAACGAACGCTGCCCGTTACGGATGGGCCCTTTTTGCCCTTTACGGATAGCCTTTTTTCCACTAGTTCTTGTATGAGCATTTCTTTGTTTGAGTACGTTTTTTGCACTTTCCTTCTAATTTGGTTTGTTTTTTGTTATTTTGCTTGCTCATTTTGGTTATACTTAATGATTATGAAGTAATTATAGTATTAGAACTAATTATATCTTCATAAATAATGTTTTGAAAATTTTGAATCCGAAAATTGGCGCGAAGTGTATACTTAGCTTATTTTTTCCATGTTTGAACTTCAAGATTGTTTGGTAAACGATAATTGCATTATTGTTACTATTATTCGCCTAGACATAGTTGATTGTTTGAGATTTTGGAACATAATCCCTTGAATGCTTAGTTGTAACTGGTATAGGATGGCTTTTTTGGGTGTTAGAAGCCCCCATGTACTAAGTTTAACTGCAGGTATCGTAGCCCCCTAGCATGGGTGGCATTCGATTTTTGTGTTTTGCTATTTCGGTATCCGTTATGCTGCCGAAATGGGTCCAGAACGTGTATATTAGCTTAGTTTAGAAAAATAAACTAATAAAGAAACTTTATCCATTCATAGCATGGATTCGCCTCCATTTGTCAATGCTGAGGAGGTTTTAGGAGATCCCGTGCTTGATGAGGCGGTTCACCCTCAAAAGAGGGTGACCCGTCCTTGTGAGGAGGTTCGGGAGCGACGCGTTGGTGCTGATCGTCGTCGTCGCCAAGCGGATGTAGTTTAAAACGCTCTTCCAAAATGGGACCCTAGGGTCCTTAAGTGGGGCCTAGACCATCATGTCTCAATCAGGCGTTGGCTCGGCATCGTGAGTCCCTTGCGCCTCCGCGTTTTTTTTCTTTTTTATTCGAAACAAGTTTTTTTACTCTCTTTTATGCCTTTCCTTTTTTAGAGTGAGCCTAGCATGCGCCTATACGGCTCTGGTGATCTGCGAGGTCGTTTTGAGAGTTTAGTCGAGGTGGCAAAGAAGTTTGTGGATCTATCGGGGATCAGCTCCCAGCTGGCGGCTCATCGGGATTTATTAAGTTAGCATTCATCGTCGTCTTTCCTTCATGGATTGTTGGGGTTTTGGTAGGATTCCACGAACGCTTTTCACTTTCCATGGGGAGAGATGACAGTTACCCCTTACGATTTCTCTATGATTAAGGGTTTTCCTTTCAGAGGTGAGCCCGTAGCTATGGAGGTCGTTAAGGGGTCAGACAAGAGACTGCGTGACCTCGTGGGGGATCGTCTTGCGACGACGCTTCACATGTATGCGCAGTCTTGTCCGTACTCGGTTCTTGTCGATGAGTTGTCGGCTGACGAGGTTGATCGATAGTGTACACCTAAGCAGCTGGCTCGGATATACATTGCTCAGGTTCTTTTCGTCACTATCTTGAGTGATCGGGGAGAACGTTTCGCCATTGGGTTACTTATTTGCCTCAGTGATTTGGGGCAGGTAGGTAACTTGAGTTGGGCGGAGGTGTCGTATGCTCGTATGCTTACAGCTATGGGCAAGGCGACCCGGGTGATGGATTCAGCGGCAACTACTGAGGTGCCTCGGATCTCCCTTTCGTGGCATGGTCGTATCCTTGAGGTGCGTACTTATCCTTTTTTTTTCTTTTAATCGCCATTTTTGTTTTCTTTTTCTTATTATTTTTCGCTTCTCATAGGCTTGGGGATATTCGTACCTTCCTTTGTTAGCCCCCAGGATGCTCGGGGCTGCTCGCTTTACTATCGGCCATCGACTGGTCATGATTAAGAAGAGGGAAACCACTTAAGCCGGCGAATTTTGCTAGAGGATCCTTTCGGTGACTCGTGCGTCGGCGAGTATTTGAACCCACATGTGCATCTTCTCTCTCTTTTTTTCGATTTTTGTTTATTTTTTTTATTATTTTTCACGTGGTTGTGTTTATATATTGATCTTTGTCCTTGGATTTTGATCGTCGGAGTCCCTGAGGGTGTCCGGTTTGGCATGATTCGTCGCCGTTTCCGGGCCCTTAATCCGGGACTTCCAGTCCTCCAGAGGACAGATGCTTGGTTTTTAGGTGAGCGTGTTCTCTGACACTCTTCATTCGAGGAGCCTACGGTCCTTGCGGATCCTCTGATCCGGATGTTGCGTCCAGACTTGCTGTCTATCGAGGATCGAGCTCAGGCGATCCTCGGTTATCCAGCGGAGCAGCTAGTGCTGCTGGATGCATCTTACCAGGCTTTCATCGCATCCAGGTTGACTCCTTTCCCATCTTTTATTCAGGTTAGTATTTTACCATATGTTTTTTTTTATTTTTCTTTTATTTTCGGAACCTTGACTCTCTTATTGTGTTTTCACCGAGTCGAGCTAGGTGGTTGGGTGCCTCCTACGGTGGAGGTCACGTATACCGATGCTTTTGGATCGGTAATTTGCGAGATTCTCTCAACAGCGGAGGAGGAGGTGGATATACCGTATATTCCTGAGACGGTTGAGTCGGTATGTTTATTTCGTATATGTATTTGTTTTTACATTTTTTTTTCATATACGTTTGTTTGTTAAATTTCTTTGTATGTGGAACAGGTACTGTGAGAGACCGTGAACAACATGGTGAGGACTATACGTGCTTTCCGAGCTGCTTATCGGAGCGCCCTCGTGGCTCTATCATGCCGTGATATCGGATGGTCGCGGTAAGTTTATTTATTTTTCTTTTATCATAGTTTTTACACAGTTTTGTGTATTAATCTTTGTTTGGATTTTGCCATATGTAGAGCAGCCGTCTAGGAGTCGCCGGGCATCCTAACTTCTTTTGTATTTATATTCTTTTTTTTTCGGAAACATATGTACATATTTTTTATATATATTTTTTGTACATATAACACACATTATATATATATGTCATTATTTTTCTTAAGTAAAGCAAAAAATTTCCCGAGGGAGGGAAAGGGTTCCCGACTTACCCCCCTAGAAAAAATAGCAAAAAAAAGGAACAAAGAAAAGAGGACATGAAAAGGAAAGTGAAAAAGAAGGGAAAAAGAAAAAGAAAGAAAGAGAAAAGGAAAATAAGAAGAAAATAAGAAAATAAAAGATAATGAAAATAAAATAAAATAAAATAAAATAAAGCATAAAAAAAGGACACAAGAGTTAACAAAATTTAAGCGTATGATTATTCATAAGGATTCGTCAATATTCCGTTATTATGGAGTTCAAAATACGAAAAAAATCAAAACGACATGTCGCGATAGCCAGACGCGCGCGACTAAATGTCTTACGAGCGGCTGTCGCGCATATGTGAATTTGTTGCGCGCGCCACCTGCGTGTGAACTTTCCTTAGAGCAAAAATTTCCGAAAATTTGCCCCTCTTGGGTCTATTTAAGCGTGGTTTTGTGTAGGGTTTTGATCATCTCGCATTCATTCGCTTACTAGTGTTATAAAGAATTAATCTCTCTAAATTCTTTCTCCCTCCTTCTTTTCTTTTTCTTTTTTCTTTTTTCTTTTTTTGTACATATTGATCAATGGCAAAAACCTTTGAACAACGGTTGAAGCAATGGGTCACTTCCCTTTCAATTGAGGATAAACTAGCCTTCAACATATACCACCTTGACACTCTATTGAATTATATATAACTAGTTATAAACTTTGATTTTCTCCATACTGCTGTCAATCATTGGGACTCAAACCACCATTTCTTTCTTTTTAAAGGGGATGAAATTGTCCCATCACTTGGTGACTTTGAGGCTCTACTAGTGAAGGCGTCGCTCGAAGTGCGCCTACGTTAAAGCATGTTGTGAATATGCTTGACAATCATAGGAAGTGTGAATTGACATTACGATTAGGGACAAAGCAAAGTAGGGAGCCCCCAACAAGTTTTTAAGGAACTTGTAAACCGTTCACGGATCATAAAAGGCAACCACGAATAAGGGACAACGATAGGCAACAACGATTGACCCGTGAAGGTTACACCCCATTAATAATCCATGAGATTACTAACTCCATATGGTTCGGAACAACGAAAGGAGGATCGGGGATGATGGTACGAAGTGAGTCATGGAGTCACATTCGCCCGTATTGGCCTCTACTCGATTCTTATAGTGAAAAGTGATTCCTGCGATCTCAAAGGCATACAAACAAAAATTCAATTTGCTCCAAACTATTATTAAGCTAAATTGGTAGAATATTAATGCAACACATAATTCTAAAATATCGTGATCACTTGATTAAACAATAAGATTAAAAAGGAACCTAAACCGGTCGTCCAAATTATCTTATTAGGCGTGATTTCAATTACATATTCCCTTTCACATGTAATATGGTGATCATAAAAATAATAGAATTACCATTAATATTGGAAACAATTTAGCAATTCCAACAACATAAAATCGTTAGAAAAATAATAGAAATAAAAGGAACATAATTCTGTTTGTTTGCAACTACAAAATAATAAACGAGTTAGTAACTTCAAGGAAATAATAAAACAATAATTAAATTAAATCAAATAAAGTAGAGTTGATTTGGGGCCAAACCCTTAAACAGTTCTACCTTTCACGCCTTGGCTTAAGGATGGAACCACAAGTAAAGTATGGACTCCTTTGAGCACTTGAAGAAGGAATTTTGAAATAAGAAGGGTAGGCTAGTGTTTTAGGCTAAAGCATAGAAGAGAGAAAAATAAATCAGAGAGTTAATTCGTTGATGCCCCGTACATCAGAAATGAGGGGGTATTTATAGGGAAAATGTGCTGAGGGAGCACACGGAACCCTAAAATGATAAAAACCCTAAAAAAGTATCCCGTGACACGGCAAACTGTACCGTGACATGGGACGTCCCACCGTCAGACGGCACACTTTCCCGTGTCACGGTACATTTTTAGTGTGACGCGGGAAATTTTCAGAAAACGGGATAGAAAACGCGTTAAGGGTTTACGCGGAAAAGACACGGAATGTCCCGTGTCACGGGAAATCCTACTGTCAGACAGGAAGGATTCCCGTGACACGGTGGGTACCTGCCGTGGCGCGGGAATTTCCAGCCTGTTTTTTCGTCTAAATACATTTTTAACTCTAATTTCATTCGGCATTTTAAGTGCCGATTGATAATTTTGGGCCTTTTCTGACTTATTATTATTTGGGCTAAAATAAGAAAATAATTAAATAAAAATAAATAACAGGTTTGGGCAAAAAATAAATAATAAAACAAAAAAATAAAAAAGGTTTGGGCTAAAATTAAATAATAAGTTTGGGCGGAAATTAAAACTATGCTTTTACCAAACATCAAGACTAATCGATGGACTATTCAAAAATATGAATTTAATCAAATACGATTTTTTAAGCACTCTCGGGATTAAATACTGAACCCGACCAATAGTGGCGGTGAAAGGTTGTTCATCATCGGGTTTGGTCTTTGGGAGACATTTTTAGGTGTCTACAACTAGGCTTCCCTAAAAATACTCTCCCTGTGACATATGCCCTTAACTTGTCAGATCCCAAACATGTTTTTCAACGATTTTTTGGTTTGAGTGACAATGATATGGTTAACATTGGAATAGAAGAAGGCGTGGATTTAATTCAATTTATTGAAAATTTCGTCGCCCCTCGTTACAACTTGACTAAACAACGTTTTAAAATTTGTGCTTTATGTTATTGTCTTGTTGTCAATTGTTTACTTAGGACAGGTAAAGAATACAAAGATTATTCCATGGTGTCCATAGTAGAGCAAATAGAGGGATGTCATTCCCCCGCTCCTTTAGCTTTGGCAAAAACCGTTCTATGCTTGAATAGCCTTAGAAGAGACCCTAACGAGAATGGTTTCACAGGAAGTCCACTCCTATTAAATGTACGTTTTTTTTCATCGTAAAGCAGCGCAAGTTAGGAAGTTGCGCTAGCCTTACCAGCGCAATCTTCGCTGATGTGCGCGCCACCTGCTCGTGTAATGTCGCAAATTAATTTTCTTCGTTTTTTTTTTCAGATTTGGCTCATGGAGCGCTTGAAAATTATTTGACAGCCGCAAAATTTTGAGGCTCATGGAGTGAGAACAGTCCCTGGACGTCGAATTCTCTACAAACACAAGAATGAAGAAGAATTGACGTTGTTTTTCTGTCATGGAGTTCTCAACATACGCTTTGTGATTCCTTGATGGAACATAAGTAGTATGGTTGGGAATAGTTTTAATTGTCCCTATATTACGCTTTTAGGCCTATCTAGTACTACTTTCATTTTTCCTTGTAGGGTGATAAGACAATACGGAATGAAACAAGTTATCCCCCCCTCAGGATTGTGATGCCCCTAAAGATGTGATTTTTAAACCTGAACGGATCCCTTGTTGGATGGAATATTGGTCAAGTATCCCTAAATGGGTATTACAAAGTCCAACTGCGAGTATTGTGTTATCCTCCTTATACAAGGCTTGGATGAATACGGAGACAAGGGTGAGCGAAACAAGGCTCGATAACAAAATCAAGCCGCCTTGGCTCGCAATCAACCCAAACCTTTGATGCATGCGGCCACCACTACTCCTCGTAGTGGCAAAAACAAAGGAGTGAGAAGAAAATTAGACTTCTTATCTCCTAAGGCTCGTTCAAAGGAACCTAAGAGAAAGGCTCCTCCTAAACATGCGCAACAAGGGGTGAAGATTAAAGAACCTTCACCAAATACTTGCAAGAAGACCCCAACTATTGTTAAAGGAAAAGGAAAACAAGTTTCAAAGACCCTAATCCCTAAATTGAAGAACAATTTTTGGGTTAAAAAGAAGAGTGAAGGAGAAAGCACTAAGGTTGTTGAAACTACTGCAATGGAAACTACTCCTCCGTCTACTGTGACAATTGAGGATAAGGTAAAACCTTAGAGTGTTACACAATATGTCATTAGTTTAATTCGAATAAAGAGTAATCACTACTATGTTTTTTTTTTTTTTTTTTTTTTTTTTAATTTATCATGTAGTTCAACAATGCCTCTTGTTTTTCTAAATTTCGAACGGAATAAAATGAGCTTTATTAGATATTTTTTTTATAAGACCGAATCATAAAGATTGCCTACGTATTCGTATTATGAAATCAAGTCTTTGCGTAGTTCTTTGCAATATTTGTATTATGTTTTTTATTTTTATTTTTTTTTATTTTTTTATTTTCTTCAACCTCTTATGTAGAAATTTAATGAAAAAATGAATCAAACTTTGTATAATAATTTAAATCAAAGCTTAGTTTTTATTTTCAGAGTAGATGTTATTTTCGAGAAACTCCCTCTTTTTTATCGCAAGTAAAAATCAAAAATTTATTCTCGCAAAAAAATTATGGGTTCGTAGTTTGTCATCAGGTGGCGCGCGCAACGTCTAAAGTTGCATGAGCCTGTCGCGCGCAAGTAATTCTGTTGCGCGTGACATCCGCGCGCAACTGTTTTAGTTGCGCGCAACACCTGTGCTACTTTTAATTGAATGATAAAAAAATGGTTTATTTAATGAATGAACGAGTTTATCCGGATTTCATATGTAATATTTTTTTAAGTCGATCAATGTTTATTAGTTGGCGAATTTCATCACCTCCAATATCCATTAATCTGACAGCTCCTCCTGAGGTTTGAATTTCCCTCTTAGATCGGTTGGTGGGCCTATAAACTCTTTTAGTACAAAGTCACATTCCTTTATATTTCTGGGTCGTACCCTTTTGTTAAAATGTCGCGCAATGCAACGTTGGTAGACTTGTACATGATGCAAAGCTCTTAATCGTAGTTCATCGAGGAATAACAGCTCTTCATACCTCGCTCTTACCCATTCAGCTTCCGGTAGCTTACTTTCGAGTACGATGCGTAGGGATGGTATTTCCAGTTCGACTGGTTGAACTGCATCCATTCCAAAAACTAAGGAGTATGGAGTTACTCCTATTGATGTTCGTATGGATGTTCTATAACCCCATAGAGCAAAGTGTAGTTTATTCGGCCAGTCTTTATAATTTTCTGCCATTTTCTTAATGATTATTGTTATGTTTTTATTTGTCGATTCTACAGCTCCATTCATTTAAGGCCTATATGGAGATGAATGATGGTGTTTTACTTTATAATGAGTTAAGAGGGTCTTAACTTCAGCTTTGAATTGAGATCCCTAATCACTAATTAGTTTGTGTGGAACTACATATCTACAAAATATGTTTCTTTTGAGAAACTTTGCGACATGTTTAGAAGTGATATTCACGTAAGAAGCGGCCTCAATCCACTTAGTAAAGTAATCGATGGCTACTAATACGTACTCGTGCCCTCCTGCTCCCGTTGGAGATATTTTTCCAATTATGTCAATTCCCCAAGACGAAAATGTGTTGGGGTTCTGTGAGTTCGATTCACCACGGAAACAAACCCAAAAACAAGACTGCTCTTGCAATAAATAAAACCATAAACATAATTAAATTAATCATAAGATTAAGATAAAACGATTACCTTTTGAAGCGTGCTTCACCCGATCGAATGAGCTCTTACTTGAAAGCTAGCTCCGAAAACACAAAGCCTCCAATGTTGATCCACCCGCACTAACGAATACCGACAAGGTCTAATGTCTTGGGGTTAGCAAGACCCGACCAATAAATCCCGAGTAATTGAGTTCAAAGACTTTCACTAAATGTGATACCTTTTCCAACTCTTGAGTTCAAGGGTTTTCACTTACTTGTGATGCCCTTTACAACTCTTACTCAAGCATCATTTCCAATGCCCTTACTTGGGTATTTATAGGTTATAATGAGAGTATGATTGTCTCTCCCACCAATGTGGGATAGTGGGATTTTCACATTTTATTTTAAAAGCAAAATAAAATTATTTAAGCAAGCTAGTAATAAATCAACAAGTGTCAACTATTCATGAGAGAGAAAGTGAGGACCACTTGGAGACGGGGGGACCAAACTTTCTCCCCACTATCTTCCTCTCCATGTTCCACATTTCCTCCCTGAGCTCCTACTTGCTCCTCCTTGCTCACGGCCCAGCTACCCGCGCCATAGACCAGCTACCCGCACTTGGAGATGCGCGCTGCTGCTTGCGGCTAGCAAGCCACGCACTCGAGTGCGGGCTGCTGCAGCTTGCTGCCCCTTAGATGCCGTGGCTCCTAGAAATGATGCGCTAGCACGCACCAGCCAGCCTCGGCTCGGCTTGGTGTGCAGCCTAACCACCATGCTTGTGCATTATGCCCCTAGCACTCGGATTTCTCGGGTCACTCCGATGCTAGGGGTATTTTAGGAATTATGTTGATTTATTACTATTTGCATATCTCGTCTTTTATTATTTCCGACTTGACTTTCGACGCTCTAATCTCGAATTTCCGACGTCTAAATAAATATTACTTGGTCGACTCATTAATTCCTTCCGAATTAATTTATCGCTTCGGTTCGTTGACTGCTTGGGTGTGACCCGAAGGGGTCAGTCAATATTAAGCCGTAATATAAATTATGCATTAATATTACTGATCGGAAGCGGCCTCCACCAAGGCATTCCGATCACTTGACCTTACTGAATATATTAGATTTCTAATAATTCTGAACCCACTATCAGAATAATACACTTGTTCGAAGGACACTATTCCTTTCAATCTCCCACTTGTCCTTCTAGACAAGTGTGCTTTTAGTGTATAGCCCTTTTCCTATGTCGCTTAATGCCTCTTCATGAACTATAATGTAAGATCATTTTATCATCCTTATTACGTCCAAAAGTGTTTCTAGATTCCGAGTCCGACTGTCAATAAACAGATGATTTCTAAAATCCATCCTAGCACGACCATGCATTTTTACAATCTCGCTCTACGAGAGGCCTTGTAAACAACAAAGACATCTTCCCTAATTTTAATAGGGGGACATTTCCAGTGTTGTAATGTAGGTTCTCTTACTAAGAGGACCTAGCCGCCCGAGTGATGCCGTTATAATCCCTTGTTACGGCAAATGTTTGACAATCATCAAAGCGGACTATTACTCAAATAAGAAAGCTAAAAATACTCATGGTCAAGGAAAAAAGGTTCCGATAACAATAATGAGAAGTCTACTTATGTCAATTTTTAATTTCTTAAAGTATTCTCATAGGTCGATCCAGTATCGTTCTAAACCAATACTTGTGCAAGTGATTCATGACAATCATGTCCTTGTAGCACATGAAACGGTGCTATAAATCAAACTACACACTAATATCAACTGGTCATTAATCATCCATTGTTTAAATGACCTCGATTAGGGATAATTTTTTATTATATTATTCAACGTTCACTTGTTTCCTTACCAAGACTAGCCTGGATACCCTATTTTGAATATTTCAAAAATCGAATGGACTCATTATTTAATTCTAAACCACAATTAAATAGCCAACAAAGTGATTTAAATTGCATGAAAAACTTACTTACTCAAAAAATTGAATGGTTCATCTTAGTTCTTTACATTAAATTTGGCCAAAATTAATTAAAACACTAAAATAAGGAAATCAAAGCCAATCTCCAATGTGCCTGATTCCCATTGCCTCAACGTGCTTATTGTGCTTCACTTGAGGCAAAGGTTTAGTCAGTGGATCGACTACATTGTCATCCGTTCCAACTTTAGAAATTCTAATTTCACTTTCTGATTTTCATTCTCGAATCATGTGAAAACACCGCGTGACATGTTTGACTTTTTGATGTTCTCTTGGATCTCTGGCCTGAGCAATAGCTCCATTGTTGTTACAATAGAGGTCTATTGGTCCCTCAATGGAGGGTACAACACCAAGTTCACCAATGAACTTGCGAATCCAAACTGCCTCTTTAGCTGCCTCAGATGCTGCCAAGTATTCCGCTTTAGTTGTAGAATCTGCAATTGTGCTTTGCTTAGCACTCTTCCAACTAAATGCTCCTCCATTGAGACAAAATATGTACCCAGACTATGACTTGAAGTCGTCTATGTCTGTCTAGAAGCTTGTGTCGGTATAACCCTCAATAAATAATTCATCTCTTCCACCATAAACCAGGAATTTATCCTTGCTCCTTTTCAGGTACGTTACGATATTTTTTGCCGCAGTCCAAAGCGCCTCTCCTTGATCTGATTGGTATCGGATCCTAGCGTTCAAGGCGTAGGACACATCTGGCCTAGTACATATCATGGCATACATGATCGATCCAATAAGCAAAGCATATGGAATTTGATTCAGCCTTTCTCACTCATCAGGTGTCTTTGGACAGTGATTCTTGCTTAGGGTTATGCCATGCAACATGGGTAGGTGGCCTCTCTTGGCTCCTTCCATGTCGAATTGAGTTAGTACTTATCAATAAGTACTTTGAATCAATCCTATCATCCTTTTTTTATCTATCCCTATAGATCTTGATGCCTAGCCAAGTCTTTCATTGAAAAACATTTTCCAAGCCAAGCCTTTATAGACTCTAACAATGGAATGCTGTTTCCAATGAGAAAAATGTCATGGACATATAAGAATAGGAAGACGATGTCACTCCCACTGACCTTCTTGTAAACACAAGACTCATCTGGATTCTTGATAAAACTAAACTTACTAATGGCTTCAACAAATCGCAGATTCAAACTTCTACTTGCTTGCTTTAATCCATTAATGAATTTCTTAAGCTTGCATACCTTTCCAGCGTTGTTTTGGTTGACAAAACCTTCAGGCTGTTTCAAATACACAGTTTCTTCAAAAATACCATTTAGGAAGGCGGTTTTAACGTCCATTTTCCATATTTCATAATTGTAATATGCAACAATCGCTAGGAGGATCCGAACGGATTTAAGCATTGCGACTAAAGAAAAGGTTTCATCGTAATCAATACCATGAACTTGTCTGTAACCTTTTGCTACCAATCTAGCTTTGTAAATGAATACATTTCCATATTTATCGGTTTTCAACTTGAAAATCCACTTACATCCGATAGGTGTGTAGCCTTCGGGTAAGTCAACCAAGTCCCAGACTTCATTTTCAAACATGGAATCCATTTCAGGTCTCATGGCCTCTTGGCATTTAGTACAGTCGGTGCTTGCCATCGCTTTCTTGTAGGTTGCCGGTTCATCTCCATCCATGATTAGGATGTCTTGATTCTCGGTTAAAAACAATCTAAGATATCTATCAGGTTGAGATCTCGGCCTCTAAGACCTACGTAGGGTAATGGGCTGAGCATTTGCATTATCTGTTCGACTTTGCATATTTTGACCTTTGTCAACAGATGCTACTTGAGCAGTTTGACTGTCATTTTGATTTTGATGCTCATCCTCACAACCTTCGTCGAGTTCGATTTTCCTCCCACTTGTCATTTTGGAAAGGTGCTCCTTCTCCAAAAAGACGCCATCGCGAGCAACAAAAACTTTGTTCTCCGATTTGTTGTAGAAGTAATACCCTTTAGTTTCTTTTGGATAGCCCACAAAGTAAACCTTATCAAATTTCGGATGAAGTTTGTCAAAAATCAATTTCTTGACATATGCTTTGCATCCCCATATCTTTAGAAAAGTCAACCTAGGAGGTTTGTTCGTCCATAATTCGTATAAAGTCTTTTCTACAGCTTTCGATGGAGCACGGTTCAGTGTTAGTGCTGCAGTTCAATGTGCGTGTCCCTAGATAGAGATAGGAAGATCACTAAGACCCATGGTTGATAGTACCATGTCTAACAAGGTTCGATTTCTCCTTTCGGATACTCCGTTCCATTATGAAGTTCCTAGAGGTGTCAGTTCCGAAAGTATACCATGATCTTTCAGATGGTCATCGAATTCTTGGCTCAAGTATTCACCACCTTGATCCGATCGAAGGGCTTTGATTTTCTTGCCAAGATGATTTTCCACTTTACTCTGAAATTCTTTGAACTTGTCAAACGATTCAGATTTGTACAACAATAGGTAGACATAGCCATATCTACTATAGTCGTCTTTGAAATTGATGAAATATCGATGTCCGTTTCTTGTGGCGGAGCTCATTGGTCCACATACATCGGTATGTACTAGACCTAATAAGTCACCTGCTCTTTCTCCCAACTTAGAGAATCGCTGCTTTATCATCTTGACTAATAAACATCCTTCGCAATTCTCGAAAGATTCTAAATCGAAAGAGTCAAGAACGCCTTTTTGAAGAAGCTTCTTGATGCGTTTGATGTTAATGTGGCTAAGACGACAATGCCACAAGTAAGTTTGATTTGACTCCATGGTCTTAGCTCTTTTGGTATCATTATAAAGAATTTTGTCTAAACAAACAAAAGTGCCATTTCCATAAATATAAACAAGACATGAAACAAAAGGTCTTGTGATCAAGGTTAAAATGACGTCCAACGTCGCAAGATCAAAGTATGGTAGATAAAACTTAGCAAGTTTTAGAATTTAGACAAAATACATGAGATTACAAGATTTCTTTGGATAGATTTTCTTCATCTTCCACTTGTGTACTCATGTCCACTTGAAAAGCGCCGCTCACTTTGTTCTTGAAACAGGAGCATAAAGTGAGTCAAATTTTCGGTATCTAAAACCTTACAAATTTCTTATATTTAAGTGTCAAGATGATACCTGAGATTGAGGTTTTTTTCCTCTTGCCTCATCTTCAAGATACTCGCTACATTCTCTTTTGTAGTGGCCTTGCTTACTGTAGACACCCATTTGTGTCTCCCCAAAACCAAACCCGGTGATGAGTACCTTTCACGTCAAATCATAATCGAATGAAGTGAAAGTGTGGAGAGTCTAGTGTTGCGGATAGTTTTAATTTCTTTTCTCTTCTCTCTGTTTTTGAAAACTTATTTTAAGAAAACAGCCAATCCAGTTTGGTTGGTCCATGATATGGGTCCAATAGTAGTATAGTTGGATGGGGCTTGCAAAGACCTTTCCAACGATATATTTTATAAGCCCAATTCCGATGAATATTGAGGAAGTTATGGCCAATTTACTAAACTGGGCCCGGTTTGAGCTTTATGTACGGCCCAATGATCTAGAGGAGGGCCTAATATGATTTATCATTCCTAATGCAATAAGGAATGATTTTAGTCTTCTAGATTCTGCTAGAAGGTTCTTTTCATGCCTAATTCAATTAGCATTGATAAATTGACTTTTATTGACTTCAGAGTTTTAATCAAAATCAAATAGCATTTTCGAGGAAATTATATGATTTTATCCTCCAGTACGGCAAACTTATCTGATTTTCGAAAACGCGTTGAAATTAGGCTTGGCGCCTGACCCCAGGCTTTGGCGCCTGGAACCAGGCTTGGCGCCTGGCGCTAGCCATTAGCGCCTGACGCTAGTGTTGGTGCGTGGCGCCAGTTAGTCAGGATTTGCGCCAACTCTGTTTTTTGTGCGTCAGACTCTGTTTTGTTTATTTTATCTTTTTGGCTGATTTTCTCTATAAATAACGTATTAAAAACTCCGTTTTCATTCACCAATTCTCACGAATATTCACCTACAATCAGTTTTCATTCATCATCAATTCTCTCCAATTCTCTCTTAATTCTTTCTTTCTCTTTTTTCATACAAAATTCCGCATTCACAAGATCTAGAAACACCTAGCCATATTTGAAGTTGCCTTCGCCTTAGACGTGAAAGGTTTTAATTTCTGAGGGTTTGGTCCCTAATCTCTCTTTCAATTATTTAATTTAATTGTTTGCTTATTATTTTCCTTGAAGTTACTAACGTGTGTATTTTGTTATTAGAAAGAGGTACGAAGCATCAAAGTAAGTGCTTTAATTGATTAATTGATTTTATGATGTAGAAATCATGTTTACATTGTTCTTATGATATTCCTAGTATCATGTCTAGGGTATTTTTAATATTAAATATGATTCCTGCGATGCTTCCTATGTTCTTCCTAATATTTTTGATTGTTAGTATCATGTTAGGGTTAAAGATTTGATTTTTATTGCTTAGTGACATGCTAGGGTTTGTTATTAATCTTGTTAGTATCATGCCTAGGATCTTGCTATTATTATGCTTTAATATTAACATGATTATGATTATGATTATGATTATAATTGTTATAATTTATGATGATTATGAATATTATTTTTATTATTATTTTGATGATGATTATTTTATTTATGATTACTATTATGTTGCTTGATGATTGTTATTGCTTGATCACACCTTTAATGCATGTTAATGGGAATTTGGTACTTGTAATCACGCTTAATAAGATAATTAATAATCTTGTTTAGGGTTAATTATGATTACAAATTCAAGTGATCACCAATAATAGTTTATTTGTGCATTTATATTCAACCAACATAGATAAACAGGTTTAGGGTTAATCCTATTGATTGCATGTTAATCAGAAAGCGCACATGAATACGATCAGAATAAAGTAGAGGCCTATTATTAGGGCAGGTTCAATCTCTTTTTGGTTGGATTTGTACCTTCATCCCCGAACCCTTATTTGGTTCTAGACCTTATGGAGTTGACGATCTCTTGGATCGTTAAGAGGTGTAACCTTCACCTCGTGAACGGTTTATAAGTTCTAAAACTTGGTGGTGACTCTTTTGCTCTATCTTCTTCCCTTTTGGACGCCACCGTACTTTAGTATATGATCACAGTGGGGTTCGAGCTAGGGGTTAACGCTTGAATTTATTCCCTACAGTTTTTGGCGACTCCACTGGGGAGGATTTCTATTTTAATTCCTGAATTTGTTTCGGCAATGATTTAGAATGAGTGGATGAGACTCGAAAAGTTCTAAGTATTTCATGTGCGTAATTTTGATTAACAGTATTGTCATATGCATAAAAAAAATCTCATTGGAAAGACCATCCGTAATGAGTTAAAAACATAGGATTTTACAAGTAGGAAATTTGAGAAATATCTTTCACAACTAGGACTGAAATAACACCGCGCGAAACTGGAAAATTTTATCGAGCACAGAAAGCTGCTAAGGTATGTGGGAAGTAGCGTAAGGGGCCAGAGCTTGGCGCCAGCATTTTAGTCGTAGTGCCAGACGCCAGTATTGGCGCCAAGCGTTACAGTTAAAAGCTGGCGCCAGTCTCTGTTTGCTGGCGCCAATTTCCCCTAATACCGAGCCAGAAACATGCGTTCTAATTTTGACCGGTTTTTCGTATTGTTTGCTCGATCCTACTTCTTGATTGCATATTTTCTCACTTTTCTGAAACCCATATGTGTTCTACATATGGACTTAACCCTCTGGGAATTCATGCTCCATCTACCCGATTGAACGCTCCGTGCAACAAAGGGTACATCCGAGATGTTGAATTCACCAAACCATGGAAGCGAGTTTTTTCTAAAGCTCGCGGTGTCCCATCCACTCGCGCCAACCCTTCACGGTAAGGCTTCCGCGCGGTGCATCCGGACAATTAACCATGGACCCTCTATTGACTAACCCATATCCCGAACTTTAGAGAACTAGAGCCATGGTTAGGTTGCAAACGCATTGCATCATATTGTGCCTACTTGACTAATTGTGCATTATTTGTTGTGCATATATATTCTATGTCTCTCTTAACCGTTTGTTGACTTGTGTTGAGACAAAATAAATTAATGGCTTAAAGAACTTTGCTTAATTAATTAATTAATTAATTAATTTGAGTCATTAAAGTCTAATATTTTAATCATAATTGACCTAGTACAACTTTAGGCATATCCCGATTGACTAATAACACCGAAAACAGTCCCAGATCGAAGCTCCAATATTGGCGCCAAGATCTGAGCTGTAGCGCCACACTATGAAGTGTAGCGCCTGACGACAGCTCTGTCGTCTGGCGCCAAGCTCCACGGTGTGACGCCAGTCCTGTCGTTTGGCCAACAGTTCGGATTATTGGTCGAGTCATCACCTAGAGTCTAATTAATCAGTTTGCTAATTCGGTTAAATTTTGCTGTCAATAGTACTTATTTGAGTCGATGATCGAGTTTAGGCACTAAGTCCCATGGTCTTACACAAGAGTCCAAACATGTCACTTACACTCAACGCACACAAAAATACACATACTTTGACCATGTCTAAGAGAGTCTTGTGTGCGCGTTTTTTCCGTCATTTTTTTTAAGGGGGTAAGTCAGATATTAATCCTCCAATATTTTTTATTTTAGAAATCCAGTTTTAATTAGTTTCCTAAAAATATGTACATTATTTTTGCCAAAAATATGCACCCTTTTCTTTTTTCTTTTTCTTCCTTAAAATAAACCGTAAAGTCATGTTGATTCGAGTCAAGTAATTAAAACGCAAAATGGTTTAATTTACAGCGCGTGGTCAAGAAAAGAAGGACGGTTAATCAAAGACAACCTCTTCGTACAAGTCCAACTTTTCGACAAACCCATAGCTCGTAAGAGGAAAGCTAAGACTATAATGGCAACACAAGAAGAAGTTAATGATCTTAAGAACCAACTGGCTACCGTGACTGAGACACTGAAGCTTCTCGCACTCAAGATCGATGATCCCGTGAAGCAACAACAGATGGACCTCATGCAAGAGAGTCTAAGCAAGTTGTCTAGCGACTACAAGTTTAAAGAGCTTACATCACAAGGGGTCTCGGTGGACAAAGAACTTCTTCCGCAGAAGTTCAACGCCAACGACATCCCAAAATTCAGAGCAACTGACAACCCTTACTTTCATTTAAGAGCATTCGAAACAATAATGAGTATTAAGGGTATCGATAAGAAAGTTTTCCCCTCTTTATTCTCACTATCTCTCGAGAGCGTTTGCCAACAATGGTTCTTTTCTCTCGAGAAAGAAAAGACCTCTACCTGGGAGTCCATAGCAAACGTTTTCGTTGATAGATACAAGTGCAACATTCAAGTCGAGACTGACCATAGGGAACTTGAAATCCTCAAGCAGAAAGAGAATGAAGGCTTCACCTCTTTCTTTAACAAATGGAGGGAAACCTCAGCCAAGATGATTGAGGTGCCAAGTGAAAAAGAATCTGTGAGACTGTTCATAAAAATCTTCAAGAAAAATATTCCAAGCATCTCAAGTATCAAAATAATCTCCATACCTTCAAAGCCGTTTATGACATTGGGATCAATATCGAAGATGACTTGGCTGAGTTAAAAGCTACCAACAATAACTCCAACAGTGGCTGGAAAGGAAAGAAGAACGACAATCCTTCTTCTTCCAAAACCACCAACTCAAACAATGTTAGCACCTTTAATTTAGGAGAAGTCCTTGCTATGAACAATCAAGGACAGAAGAAACCATTTAGGAGGAACTTCACTCCTATTGGTATGAGTTATGACACCGCATTTGATGGATTAAATGCAAAAGGTCTTATAACTCTTATTGGACCATTTGGGGACCCACCAGTTGAGAAGAGGTCGGCTAACTGGAACCCCAATGCACACTGCAAGTATCACCAAGGTAGGGGCCATCTCACTGAAAACTGTTGGAAGCTCAAGGATGCTATCCAAGACTTGATTGACAATAATAAACTGCCATTGCCCCCTGCTAGTAAGAAGCGAAGCATTGACAATGCACCCCTCGCTCATACCCTGGCTATCTCTGATGAGGAAAACGAGGTTGACCGCTCATCTCTCATTAGACCTATCAAAGAAATCCGTGCCATGGAAAAGGAAGAGGAAATCTTTTTCGATGTCAAGGATGATCTCCCAGAACCGGCAAGTAAGGAAAATATACAATTGCTCACACTGTCTATAAGGGAGGTATCGCAACTACTACGTGAAGCTCTCAAAGCTATGAACGAACTCCATAAGAAATATGATAAGATTCCATTTCCGAAAGATAAACCTAAAAGAGAATTCACACCCATAGGAATGACCTACGATGCTACTTGTGATCATCTCTATGATCAAGGACTAATCAAACCTATTGGTCCAACAGAGGATCCAACACCAGAAAAGCGATCTCCAAGGTAGGATCCCAAATCCTACTGCAAGTACCATCAAGGAAACGGTCATACCACAAATGAATGCTAGAGGTTTCAAAACCTCATTCAAGATCTTATGGAAGCTAATAAGATCTCATTACCTCTAGCTAGCAAGGGAACGACTTATGAGGCAAAACACTTTCCCTTACAAGTCACTGAAAAACACATGAAGAGCAATAGAATCTACACTCCAATTGGGATCCCATATACACAAATGTCCGAAATGCTCTCCGAGAGTGGCGAGATCAAACCTCTCGAACCGAGACCATTCGAATCGTTGAAAAGGACTGATAGATATTACTGTCAGTATCATCAATCAGGGGTCACACTATAGAAAACTGTTTCAAATTCAAGGATTTGGTTCAGAAAATGATTGATGAAAAGAAAATAGTCCAAGTTCAACAAGAAGAAGATGCGACCATCAATGGAGTTTGGGACAGTGATGAAGAAGATGTCTATCTAAAGAACATAGTAGGACCTTCACCTTCTGCGTCATACACCACAGATGACATTTGGGCTGAAGAAGACTCATCGATAGACGTCCTCACAAGATCCGGGAGAATGCAACCTCCCGTTTCAACCCAACCTATGCCAACCACACAACAAGTTCCCATACCTATCATTGAAGACAATGATATTGTTAAGCAGTTTAAGAAGACAAAAGTTGAGATGAATGTATGGAAACTTCTGGCAACATCTCGAGAACATAGGTTGGCTGTAATGAATGCCTTGGACAAAATCGGGATAGATTCTAACACTAATCCTGAGGGACTAGCCAACTTCCTCACAAGTGACCTTCCTAGTCCGATTAGTTTGATCACCTTTTCTGACAAAGATTTACCCCCAGAAGGTGACAAACATTACAAGGCATTAAACCTCACAGTAGTTTGCAAGAGGACGAATGTTCCTATGACTCTTGTAGACAATGGATCGGCGATCAATGTTTGTCCACTTAGAAGTGCGAGGATGCTCGGCATAAGGGACGAAGATTTAACTCCGTCTACACAAGGAATAAGGGCCTACGACAACACTCGTCATCAAGCTCTTGGCAAGATCACCCTAAATGTAACGACAGGAGCAATAGAACATGCTACTACTTTCCAAGTAGTAGATATTAAAGCTTCGTTCAACTTGTTGTTGGGACGCCCTTGGCTTCATGATCTAAAGGCCGTCCCTTCATCTCTCCACCAACAAGTAAAAGCTATAGTTGGGGGAATTCCAATCACCATCGATGCTTCGCCTATGAGGATCAAATCTATAGAGAATCCAATTATAAATGTAGAGCACGACGAAGATGATGAAGATATATGGGGCTTAAACGAAGAAGTCTCCTTAATCCAGGAGGATGAAAGGACCCCTCTTTGCCATGACCCCCATTCCAACATGATTGTCAATGCCATGCTGAAGAAACAAGGACATTTTCCTGGGATGACCCTACGGAAGAAGAAAGGAATGGCAAAACCGCTGGAGTCACCTGGCCTCCCTAAATTAGACACTTTCAGACTTGGTTTCGAACCGACTCGGAAAGATCTCAAGCGAGCCCAGGAAAAGTCAAAAGCACGTAGGGATGCTCGCATCCAAAAGAAAGCAATCCCAATGGATCAGTACCCTCTTACACTTAATGGTCAGTTTATAAAAGAAGGAGAGGACTATCCATGCCATGAATTTCCCGAGCCATTTGTTGTAAGTGGCATAAGACAACCAGGATTCGAGATTTTCTTGGATTGCTACTTCACTGATGAAATCCCAACTTCCGTCCACAAGGAGAAAGCACCCCCATGCTTGGACTTTAACGTCATGGGATTACTGTTAGGGCGAGAAAAGAATGAGCCAACTTATAAAAAGGATAACTCCTTGCTCATTCAAACAGTCCTACAAAGTGAAAGCTTCGATCCCTCGAAGCTAATTACTCCAGCTGAAGGATCACTACAAGGGTGGCGCAAGACTATCAAGGTGACTACTCCAAGCGGAAGGAAGATATCCATCACGACAGGGCAAGGACCGATGTTTGAAGAGTCATTTGAGTCTGATTCTGAGTCAGAGTCTTTTCCCCTAGAGTCTTCTAAGTCTTTAGTAGTAACACCTCCCCCTCCTATTCCTTCTCCTAGAATAGTTAGTGATCCAGTCCCTGAGGACATATCACTCTTTGATGTAATGATCTCAGAGTATAATAATATTTCTCATTCTCCTTACTTCTTGTGTTCTTCTCTAACCCAAGATGACGAGAATTTCTTAGCTAACGATGAAAAAGACAAAGAAATTATTAAAGCAATGGAAATACTTGAAAAGAAAACACCGGTAATTGAAGAAACTGAAACAGTTGATATCTCAAATGATTTAACTCATAAAAGAGAAGTTAAAATCGGATTAACATTGAATAAATGAGAAAGAACCGATTTAATCAACTTACTTAAAGAATTCATCGATGTATTTGCTTGGTCATACGAAGATATGCCAGGCATTAATAAAGAAATAGCTCAACACACTATACCACTAATTCCAGGAATGAAACCTGTAAAACAAAAGTTACGTCGAATGAAACTCGACGTAGCCCTTAAAATAAAAGAGGAAGTTCAAAAACAAATAACTGCAGGTTTCATCAAGGTATCCAAATACCCCGAATGGGTCGCCAATGTCGTCCCAATTCCGAAGAAAGACAGAAGGGTAAGGATGTGCGTCGACTATCGAGATCTAAATAAGGTAAGTCCAAAGGACGACTTCCCTTTGCCACACATCGATATTCTGGTAGATAACACGACAAATCACGCGCTTCTCTCATTCATGGATGGGTACGCAGGTTACAACTAGATTCTCATGGCAGAAGAAGACATGGAGAAAACGACCTTTATAACACCATGGGGCACTTACTGCTACACGGTAATGCCATTCGGGTTGAAAAACGCGGGTGCTACTTACCAACGTGCAGCAACTGCCTTACTCCATGACATGATGCACAAAGAAGTCGAAGTATATGTCGACGACATGATTGTAAAATCAAAAGACCGTCCAGGCCATCAAGTAGCCTTAAGGAAATTTTTCGAAAGGCTAAGAAAATATAATATGAGGTTGAATCCATCAAATTAAAGTGTGCTTTTGGAGTCACCTCAGGTAAGCTTTTGGGTTACGTCGTAAGCTCTAGAGGAATAGAGGTAGACCCAACCAAGATCAAAGAAATCATGTCAATGCCACCGCCCAAGACTGAGAAACAGATTCGAGGATTTATTGGCCGGTTGCAATACATAAGTAGGTTCATATCAAAACTGACGACAATATGTGAACCAATCTTCAAGAAGCTCAAGAAGAATGTACCAGTGATATGGGATGACGAGTGCCAGAAAGCCTTTGAAAAGATCAAAGCCTATCTCGCAAATCCTCCCGTATTAGCACCAACACTTCTCGGAATACCTCTTAGGTTATATTTGACAGTTACCAAAGAAACAATGGGAGCTATGCTAGCACAAGAAGTAGGAGGCAAAGAGAACGCAATCTAATACCTAAGCAAGAAGATGCTCGAATACGAAGCACGCTATACACCGCTCAAAAAGTTGTGCCTCACCTTGGTGTGGGCCACAACCAAATTAAGACATTACATGCTAGTGCGTACCGTCTTCGTAGTCTCCCGATTAGATCCACTCTAGTATCTATTCGAGAAATCTACACTCAATGGACACATATCAAGATGGATAGTCAATCTAGCACAATTTGATGTAAGGTTCATGCCACAAAATTCTATCAAAGGATCCGTGGTGTCAGACTTTCTAGTAGATTTTCCAATAGAAGACTCGACGCCAATACAAGACAATGAATTTCCAGATGAAGACCTCATGGTTACTGAAGATGATACTTGGACCTTGTACTTCGACAGAGCCTCAAACCAAAAGGGATGTGGCGTTGGAGTGTTACTGGTATCACCTAAACAAGAGCATGTTCCAATCTCCATAAAGCTTGATTTCGACAATACCAACAATGCTGCTGAATATGAAGCATGCGTGGTAGGCCTTGAAACAGCTTTGGCATTGGGAGTAAAAAAGTTAAGAATATTCGGAGACTCTTCTTTGATCATCAATCAGATATCTAAAAGATGGAAAGTAAGGAGCGAAAGCCTAGCCCCTTATCAAACCTATCTGGAAACTCTTACCGATCAGTTAGAAAAGGTAGAATACACATATCTACCTAGAGAAGAAAACCAATTTGCTGATGCCTTGGCAAGACTAGCCTCAATGGTTAGGATTCCCACGGAAATCGAGCAAATGCCTCTAACCATAGAAAAAAGACACAAACCAGCATACATCCAGGCTATAGAAGACGACAAAGTAGTCCAAGGCGAAGAAGAAGAAGAAGAAGAAGAAGAAGAAGAAGAAGAAGAAGAAGAAGAACTGTGGTACACGGACATACTCAATTATGTTACCAATGGAGAATACCCTCCTCATGCTGACAAAAGAGCAAAACGAGCATTAAGGCTTTTGACTTTCCAATATGTACTCATAGACAACGAGCTACATAAAAGGGTACCTAAGGGTCGAGCTCTCTTATGTGTAGGAAAGAAAGATGCACAAAGAGCAATGAGGATATTCCACGAAGGAATCTGTGGAACACATATAAATGGCAAAATGTTAGTCCAGAAAATAATGCGAGAAGGATATTATTGGACTACAATGAATAGGGATTGCCACAATACGTAAAAAGATGCCCTAAGTGCCAAATTTATGCAAATTTACAGCATGTCCCTCCATCCTTGCTCTACACCTACACATCGCCATGGCCATTCTCTACATGGGGAATTGATATAATTGGCAAAATCACTCCCCAGGAACAGGAGGCCACGAATATATCCTAGTAGCAATCGATTACTTCACAAAGTGGGTCGAAGCGCAATCATACGCTAAACTCACTGCAAAACATGTAGCACTCTTTATCGAGAGAAATATTATTTGTCGATACGGAGTCCCACATGAAATGATAAGTGACAATGGAACTCAGTTTCAAGCCGAATGTGAAGAATTGCTACAAAAATATGGCATTCAACATCATCATTTTTCCCCTTATAGACCTCAAGCAAACAGAGCAGTCGAGGCAGCTAATAAAAATTTAAAGACTATCATCGAGAAAATGACGGAAAATTATAAAGATTGGTCTGACAAACTTCACTTTGCATTGTGGGGTTACCGCACGTCAATTCGCACATCAACAGGAAATACGCCATTTTCCTTGGTATATGGAATGGATGTCGTACAACCTGTCGAACTAGAAATACCATCTCTACGCATCGCATTAGAGAGTAAACTCGATGAAGTTGAATGGACAAGGGCAAGATATGAAGAGCCAATTCTACTTGATGAGAAACGACTAGAAGCTCTACATCACACTCAGTGTTACCATACTCGTATGGCTAGGCATTTTAATAAGAAGGTCAAGACAAGAAATATCAAAGTAGGAGACTTGGTGTTAAAAGCATTAAGGAAAAATGTTTTAGATCCAAGGGGTAAATTTAGACCTAATTGGTCTGGACCCTACATTGTCAAAACAATCCTATCAAGAGGTGCAGCAAAACTAACTGATATGGATGGCAATGAATTCTCAAACATGACAAATCTTGACCAACTTAAAAAATACTACCCACAATTACTTGAGTAGGATACTCAAGAGAGCTACGTTCGGCCTAATTCCTTAAGAAAGGATACGTAGGCAACCCTTCATGGGTGAGGCCACTTTTTTTTTTGACATCTCTGCGTTCCAGAATTAATTAAAAATTCAACAGAAGATCGGCGAATTATTGGCGTCGCAAGGAAGAGCCTGGCGCCAGCCAGCAACCATCAGCGCCAGCCGATGGAATTGGCGCCTGGCGCCAGACTTCAATGACAGGTGCCAATTGCAAATAAGTGGCGCCAATTTGAATATAAATTCTCGGCGAATTTCGGTGTTTTTCGGAATATTTTCGACTTTCGTACTCGAAGAATTTCGGGAAAATTAATTTTTCGGTTTTCATTGCTTTAATAAAATAAATTTAAAGTAAATAATTTAATTAAAAGCTGAAATTTCATTAATAAAATAAAATTACATTATTGATGGAATTTAAATAAAGCTGAAATAATTTAACTTTAAATGAATAATAAACTAAGTCAAGCAATGCTCCTAATCTTTCTTTTCTTTTCTAGCCCTTTTCCAATTCTTGTCTGCTTCCTCCTCCTCATCCATAACTTTAGCTAGTAGGCATCCTTTAGAGGACCTACATTCAATCTTAGATTAGATAGTCTCCCCTTCAGCTAATACTCCATGTTTCCTTTCCACCCAAGTTTTTTTTTATCTGTGGTGTCAGCTTTCCTTTTTCCTTTATCCTTGGTAGCACCTTTCTTCCTAGGCATTACAGGTGTTTTGAATTCAATTCTTGCACCTAAGCGTTCCTTGGCAGGAATCACCCTGTCACCCAGACGACTCTTCACATCAGTTCTACCCTGATCCTTCGAAGGCTTCTTCATCATCCACTTCTTTACATCATTGGGCAAAGAAGGAGGAACCTTTTGGGTAATCACTTCCCACAAAGGTCTAGCACTCCAGTAAGCATCAAATCTGTCTACTTCTTGAGAAATAGGGTACTCGTAGGGAGGACGAAGATCCCCGGAAGGAATATTCTGAAGCAAGCCGTATTTTCTTTTTACCCTGCAGGGGTAATAATAAGTCACACGAGACAAGCTTGGAAGGCGGCAGAAAGGTTGCTTGTTGACACCAACCATCCTTTCTATTTTCCACCAGGGGACGACCCACTTGATAGCAAAATCACGAGATTCGAAGACTTTTCTCCACCCATGGCGCCCAATCTTAGGGAAACGTTTCTTCCTTCTCACAAAGCAATTGGGAGTATACTTCTAAATATCGTTCGGAGGGCTAATTAATACTAGCCTTTCCATTAGCCACATCTGTAAAAAATTGCAATGCAATTAAAATATTATTACAATACAAAAATATATTTTTTGATTTCGGTAATTAAAAATATTATTTATCTACCTGTAATTAAATTGGAGAACCAGGAAAAGGTGCTTTTTGGTCCCTTTTCATACATCAAGACTAATCATAGTCTCTCCAACTATCAATGGCATTGGATTTCTCCCTGATTCAATTTGTTCTAGTACGGTGGTTATAATAGATTGGCCTTCATTATTTTTACCACTACTAAGAAAAAGTTGGTTAAGCATGCAAAATAAGAAAACCCTTCTTCTATATATATGAAAAGATTCAGAAAGAGGTTTATCAAAATAATGGCGTGCAAATTCTTTCAAATTCACTATGTTTCCATCTACTATTTTTGATAAATCTCTTTCTCTTAAATTAAAGAAGCGCTCAAAATCCTTATAATAATATGCATCTACTCTAAGGATTAGTATTAGGTCTATTGCAGGGAAGCCTAAAATAGCACCAAATTCTTCTGGCAAAGGGCTAATCTCATCATACCCTATTCTAAAGCAATGAGTATTAACATTAAAAATTCTAGAGCGGTATGTAGGAAATCTAAGTCAAGATCTACCCCTTTGATGCCATAAATTCCCCCCAAGTGAAACAAATCTAATTCTTTTCTGTCTCTAGCATTAAGAGATAGACACCATTCATGAGTATATTGGGTGAAGGTTTTGGTGACTAAAGACATGGTTATTATTTTTTCTAAAGCAAAGAATTATTTTATTCGCTGGAATTATGAGAAGAATCGGCTGGGCAGGGGGCTATTTATACACAAATTGCGAGAAGTTTTAATTAGAATGAAATACGGCATCAGCGTCAATTGGCTCCAGCCGCCAGCGCTTGGCGCCACACGCCAAGTGTAGCGCTTGGCGCCACGCGCCATATTGTGGCGCCATCTGGCGCCAAGTTGCCACAACAGACGCAAGTGCTTAGCTTGTGTTTTTAATCCTAAACTCGAGTCGGCTAATGACTTTATGGCTCCGATTATCTTTTCTAAACATCTTTTTTATCCTCTTTCTTAATTAATTAAAATAGCTATTATATTAATTATATTATTCTTTTTTTAAAATTTTATCTAGATTAATTTCCAAGTTTTTTCTTTTTATAAACACCCGACATTTTATTTGATTTTTTTCCTTTTTATTTTTTCTTTTGGGGGAGAGAGTCGGATAACCTCCATCAATAATAAAAATGACGGAATTTTTTCGCAAAATTGTTTGTCATACTTCTCTTGCACACACTAACATACACATAATAATAGCAAACAAAATAACTCATAATAGCATAAATATACAAAATGTGTCTATAAATAATGAGTCTAAGGAAAATTTCTATGAAAAGTCCAAATAAAATATACACAGGAACAAACTACGGCGCTGGAGGACGTAGGCCCATCATATCGTAAAATTGCGCCGTACGAGGAGTCACCTCTCCTCCAGATCCAGCTCCAGCTCCAGTCTCCGTAGGAGGAGGAAAGCTCAATGTAGGTCCACTCCACCCAGGATCAACCTGAGGCTGAGGCTGCGGAGGGTGCTGCGATGACGAGCCTACCTCGTACATCCCACCACCTCTGAAAGCCGAGGTAGCCTCTCCTACCGGTGCAGCATGAGAACCCTCAGAAGAAGATCCCGATCCCTCTGCGACGTCAGCACGAGCAGCCTCAGAGCGACCACCTCTACCCCCTAACGAAGTACGACGACGTCTCGAGCTACACCTCGCCGGATCCCTCCGCACTTCAGGTCTCGTGCGGGTGTGAGAAGCAATAGGCTGGCCCTGCAAAAAGAATTAAATCAGAAATAAGGCAATATCGAAGCGGTAATGCAAAATATATATAAAGAAAGACTACCTCTCGGATGACGTCGTCTCGACGGCAGGTGGCCGCATTCCTCATCCGAACGAGCTGGCTCCGAAAGGCATCTATACATCGTGCCATCGCCGAAACCACCTCGCGCGAAAATTGTCAGAAAAATAAGTCAGTAAACATGCATGATATATGGACAAAAATTGTGAATAACTAGGCTTAATCGAGTCTGGTGGCGAGGAATCGACCGCTCTACAAAGCGCTCGCCCTCGGGAGCCGGAGAAATCATCTCCTCAATCGACCCGTACATCCCTTGGTAGTGGATGGACATACGGGGTGGCACGAACTCAGCAGCACCGTCCTGATAAAACAAAAAGTCAGTAAAACATTACTTGGGGGCTACTTCATGGAAAGTAAAAGCTGAAAAATCTTACCCTCACATCCTCAGCCGGTACGGGGGCTAGAGCTAACAACGGTAGTAGCTCCTCTGTATAGCACTGCCCAGGGATCACATAGGACCGCCAAGGGGTACCATCTCCCTCAGACATGCTCGACAACCGCGCGTCGTCGAACATATGACGTGGTGGAGGAGCAGGGACGACGAAGACATCAGAGGAATGCTGTCTAGCAACCCTCTCTCCTAAGTACGCGATCGCCCCATAAGTCCCCAGGAAATAGCGACGCTCAGCAGAATACTGTGCGGCTAACCCAGGGACTGTCCAACCGCCCCACGGCCGGTACACCACCTCAGGACCCTACGAAGAACATCAATCAGGCGAGATTATACCTAAAGCATCGCGGAAAAGCAAATAAATAATAAAATTCGTACCGCAATGATCCAGTTCCGGACATGTGTAGTAGACATATCCACATGGCGACCGCCCCTAGAGGCGCTCACTGGAAATCCGCGCGATGATGGCCTCGCCGGTGCAGCAGAAGGGAAGTGCTCGTAGAACCAGATCTACTAGGAGTTAAAATTGTAAGTAAATGCTAACTAAAATGTAGAGCTAAACTTTATAGGGAATAATGTTTACCTCTACGACTTTCCAAAAGGCAGACAAAGCGACGTTCGTCCCAAAGGACCGATGTCGACACGAGTCCCTCAGCGCGCGAACAAAGTCTGCATAGGCCAAGCTGGCCCAGTCATAAGTCCAGATCCGATGAAGATCACGGACAGCAGGAAGATAGTAAAGCAACGCCCTACTACCTTTGTCAGGGGAGAATGTCCCTGACAACAACATCAGCGCAAAGATGCGCACCCGCTGCTCTCGGGTGGTCGCATCGTCATCAAAAGCCGCTGCCAGCGTCGAGCAGCGAATTCCCCTAGCACTAAACTGAGTCGTCTCGACCTCAGCTCGGGCCCGAATAGCGATCGGCCCCAATAGCTCATCGACCTCCGAAGAAAAGACGTCGATCCCACTGTCGAACGGCAGTGGCATAGAGCTGAACTCCAGTCCTATAATGAGGCTGAAGTCCGTAGGGGTGACCATCATCTCGCCCCAGGGGAAATGGAAAGTGTTGGTGGTGTCCTAGAAGAACTGCACCAAAGCACGCACTACATGATGACCCCCGCTGGAGGCAACCATAGCCTCGGAGGTCTCGAACAAGGTAGACAGTCCACAAGACTCCCATAGGAGTCTCGTCTCAAGATCCCTGGCGATGTACATCTTGTACAAATCGCCCAAACCATCACAGTCGGAACCGTGATAGCGCGTCCTCCCGACCGTGATGCCCCGTCTCACCCTCTCAGAAATGTGGTGGATGGGGGCGAAGAACAGGGTCCGCTCATCCCACTCCGGGAGTCGACCAAGCGAAGTGGAAGGTGTGACGTCATCCTGTACGGGCTCATGCTCCCGTCGGGTGTTTCGGGACCGTGAACGCAAGCCTCGCTGTCTAGCCATACTACATTGTGCAAAATCATCATAAATTAAGGTTCTATAGTATCTAAGGTTCGCCTAGCCGCATGATACTATGTTCGCAAAAAACAGAGTACGTAGTACTAAAACAGAGCACAAACTCAAATTGAGTATAACGACATTTTTCAAGCAATCAAAAAATTTCTTGCAATACTATAGTAATTATTGTCACAAATTGGACAAGAATTGCTAGCAAAAACATCAAGAACAAGTCACATTGTTCTTCACGACCTTAATTAGGAGGTCCAACAATGGCAAATTGCTCATTTCTTCACCAAATTGAGTCAAAAAAGTCTCAAATTACTCCCAAGTCAATATATAAACATAATTAAGCAATTTCATGGCATAAAACTTGACAAACAAAGCAAATTGAGCATTATAAATTTCAAATTTACATGAAATTTGTGAATAAACATGCCAAAAATTCATAAAAACCGATGTGAGTTTGAAGAAAACTTACATAGATCGGGAAAATAGATGAAAAGAGCTTTGATTTGCAACAAATTAGAGTGAATTCGGTTGAGAAACGAGTAAGAACCGAGCAATTGAAGCTTTCGGATTTTTTTCGAGCAATTTCGCGACGAGCAGCCAGCAAAATGAAGAGGAAAGGGGTATTTAAGGAAATCCCCGTGCTGGCGCCAAGCCCTATGCATTGGCGTCAAAAATTAGGCTTGGCGCCTGGCGCCAATCTCAGCGCCTGGCGCTAAGACTTATTAAGTGGCGCTGATGGTTTTTCAGCGGCGCCAGAGCACCCAGCCATCTGATGAGGTAGTTCTACCTTTCTGCAACATATTTTAGGGTTCCTTGGTACGCCAGTTAGCCCCTCTATGCAATTTGACGTGATCGGCTTGATTACATAAAGTGATCGACCTGATAGAAGATCGTCTCACTTAGCTTAAAGCGCCTAAGCATTGGCTCATTAACAAAAAGCACCGGCATATAGGTTCAAAAGCAAAGGGCACCGACATAATGGTTCATTCGCAAAAGGCACCGACATACAGGTTCAAAGCAACAGAAGCGCCGACGTACAGGCACAGCGGGAACAAAGTTCTGGCGAACTTTTAAAGATCGACAGGCGTTGGGTCTTCGGTAATTTACTTTGGAAAATTATCGCATCAAATAAGGATATCTTCGACGACGTTCCCTAGCTTGCGAAGAGTTGTCACAAACAACTGGAGGTAATTTCGGGCGAAGTTGTCTTCGATCATATTCCCTTAGGCATGGAAGATGGTCATAATGCGGATGGAGATTGTTTCAAGAGAAATAATCTTCGATAGTATTCCCTTGGACGTGGAATATTATCAATGCGGATGGGGATTGTTTCAAGAGAAATAATCTTCGATAGTATTCCCTTGGACGTGGAATATTATCAATGTGGATGAGGATTGTTTAAAGAGAAACAATCTTCGATAGTATTCCCTTGGACGTGAAATATTATCAATGCGGAGGAGGATCGTTTCAGGCGAAGCAATCTTCTAATTTGGAAGCAGTTACAGGCGTAGCGATTTTCAAGCGGGATGACATTCTCTAGCTTGCAGGAGGTCATCAAAACGACAGTAAAGCGGCAACAATCGGTTACTTTCAGAGACGTGTGCTCGACGGTGCAAGATACGCGTTTCTTAACTCTTTTATCCGTTTAACTAACACTAGTTTTGCAGGTATCGGCGTTACAAGAGTGATTTAGGATCGCAGAACGTTCTGAATCATTCTCCGTCCCTATCGCTACTTTGACTTTTGTTTTCGAAACTTGCGTTTCTCCAATCAGTCAAAGTGGGGGCTTCTGTAGACACCCATTTGTGTCTCCCCAAAACCAAACCCGGTGATGAGTACCTTTCACGTCAAATCATAATCGAATGAAGTGAAAGTGTGGAGAGTCTAGTGTTGCGGATAGTTTTAATTTCTTTTCTCTTCTCTCTGTTTTTGAAAACTTATTTTAAGAAAACAGCCAATCCAGTTTGGTTGGTCCATGATATGGGTCCAATAGTAGTATAGTTGGATGGGGCTTGCAAAGACCTTTCCAACGATATATTTTATAAGCCCAATTCCGATGAATATTGAGGAAGTTATGGCCAATTTACTAAACTGGGCCCGATTTGAGCTTTATGTACGGCCCAATGATCTAGAGGAGGGCCTAATATGATTTATCATTCCTAATGCAATAAGGAATGATTTTAGTCTTCTAGATTCTGCTAGAAGGTTCTTTTCATGCCTAATTCAATTAGCATTGATAAATTGACTTTTATTGACTTCAGAGTTTTAATCAAAATCAAATAGCATTTTCGAGGAAATTATATGATTTTATCCTCCAGTACGGCAAACTTATCTGATTTTCGAAAACGCGTTGAAATTAGGCTTGGTGCCTGACCCAGGCTTTGGCGCCTGGCGCTAGCCATTGGCGCCTGGCGCTAGTGTTGGTGCCTGGCGCCAGTTAGCCAGGGTTTGTGCCAGCTCTGTTTTTTGTGCGTCAGACTCTGTTTTGTTTATTTTATCTTTTTGGCTGGTTTTCTCTATAAATAACGTATTAAAAACTCCGTTTTCATTCATCAATTCTCACGAATATTCACCTACAATCAGTTTTCATTCATCATCAATTCTCTCCAATTCTCTCTTAATTCTTTCTTTCTCTTTTTCATACAAAATTCCGCATTCACAAGATCTAGAAACACCTAGCCATATTCGAAGTTGCCTTCGCCTTAGACGTTAAAGGTTTTAATTTCTGAGGGTTTGGTCCCTAATCTCTCTTTCAATTATTTAATTTAATTGTTTACTTATTATTTTCCTTGAAGTTACTAACGTGTGTATTTTGTTATTAGAAAGAGGTACGAAGCATCAAAGTAAGTGCTTTAATTGATTAATTGATTTTATGATGTATAAATCATGTTTACATTCTTCTTATGATCCCTAGTATCATGTCTAGGGTATTTTTAATATTAAATATGATTCCTGCGATGCTTCCTATGTTCTTCCTAATATTTATGATTGTTAGTATCATGTTAGGGTTAAAGATTTGATTTTTATTGCTTAGTGACATGCTAGGGTTTGTTATTAATCTTGTTAGTATCATTCCTAGGATCTTGCTATTATTATGCTTTAATATTAACATGATTATGATTATAATTGTTATAATTTATGATGATTATGAATATTATTATTATTATTATTATTATTATTATTTTGATGATGATTATTTTATTTATGATTATTATTATGTTGCTTGATGATTGTTATTGCTTGATCACACCTTAGATGCATGTTAAAGGGAATTTGGTACTTGTAATCACGCTTAATAAGATAATTAACAATCTGGTTTAGGGTTAATTATGATTATAAATTCAAGTGATCGCCAATAATAGTTTATTTGTGCATTTATATTCAACCAACATAGATAAACAGGTTTAGGGTTAATCCTATTGATTGCATGTTAATCAGAAAGCGCACATGAATACGATAAGAATAAAGTAGAGGCCTATTATTAGGGCAGGTTCAATATCTTTTAGGTTGGATTTGTACCTTCATCCCCGAACCCTTATTTGGTTCTAGACCTTATGGAGTTGACGATCTCTTGGATCGTTAAGGGGTGTAACCTTCACCTCGTGAACGGTTTACAAGTTCCTTAAACTTGTTGGCGACACTTTTGCTCTATCTTCTTCCCTTTTGGACGCCACCGTACTTTAGTGTATGATCACAGTGGGGTTCGAGCTAGGGGTTAACGCTTGAATTTATTCCCTACACTTACTAAAATAGAAGCAGCGTATCTTAGCCTTGTTTTTGAAATCCTTCTTCTTGGGCCTTAGAGCAAACTTAGCCGCCTTGAAAGAATAGGTTTTTTGGAGCTCTTGGACAACTTCCTTGTAGGACAGTTTGTTCCGATTGTTGGTAAGTTGCATCTTAATTGCAACGTACCCTGAGTGGAGTGAGCTTAAAAGCATATAAGCCACTTTCTCATCCTCCACCGGTCTACCAATGAGTTCTAGATGGTTAAATAACCCTGTCATCTTCTGCACATGGGCTTGAAGTGCCATCCCGAGTCTAAGCCTTGCACTATAGACCCTAACCCATACTTCTTGCCTCTCTTTGCTGAGACACCCATCTTGCGGTGGCTTGATACTCATGTTAGACAATGACCTAGTCACTTCTTTCACAAGTCCATCATACTTGCCCCTATCGCTCTTTGTGACCTTAGATTGACCACATCTTCTAGAGCCTGTAGAAGTACATCCGGAAGGTAGTTGGAGAATTTCTTCTTCCACTGTTCTAGAATGGAGTTTGCCATGAGTCGAGAGACTCTCTTGCAATCATAACTCCACTCCTCATGAGCCTCATCGCTCATAACCCCTTTTGAGTAGAAACTCGTGATGGGTGTATCCAAGATATGCTCTAGGTAGAAATTACGGAGGGTCAAACGGAGTTCTTCTTCCCATTCTCTGAAGTTTACCAAATTCAAGCTAAATGGTAACTTCTCGGGAAGTTATGGGAATATTAGATTGTTGTTGATATTGAAGACATGAATCTACAACTAAAAGAATTTTAATGAAAAACCATTCATAATACTTAAATAAGATTGAATTTAATTCATGTGTATTTCAAACTTATTTAACGTCTTATTCACACTTAAAATTTCTCCCCTTTATGGTGAAAATAAGTCGATTCCAAGATCCAAGGAAACAAAGAGTGGATAAGCAACTTTGGCTTGTCTTAGCACTCAATCTCCCTAGGTAAGCAACGCTTTACTAATGGCTCTAAGTCACTCTTGGTTGAATAAATCATCGCATCTAATGCTCTCTCAACATTTTATCCACTTTGCCACGACATGTTAGGACTCCATCACTCATATCGTTGAGTACAACAAAATCCAACTTGCATACCCAGTATGCCTAATGAGTCTAGGAAGTAGTGATGCCCCGCTTTGGCGTAGCCCATCACTACTCTCAATAAGTCGATAAGTGTTGTTTTGGAATGACAATTTTACTCAATATTTAGGGACCTAGGGTTTCTATGTTGAATGATTTAAGTGAACTTAATTAATCATCACAACATTTGAAATCCTAAACATGCATCTAACATATACTCCCTCCATTTTTAAATACTTCCTCCATTTTTAAATACTTGCTCCATTTGTCCATGCGCGGAGTTTTAGGAGAAATTAGAGAAAGTAATAAAGTATGGAGGTAGAGGGGTTGGTGGAAGAATTAAAAATTATAGAAAACAAAAGTAGTGGAGAGAATTGGAGTGGAGAGAATATATGTTGGGACCACTAGGTGAGAGAAATTGATAAAATATTGTAAAATCTTTCCAAATAAGGAAATGGAGCAAGTATTTAAAAACGGCTGCAAATGGAAAGTGGAGCAAGTATTTAAAAACGGATTGAGTAATTCATAAATAATCAAGAATATGTAAAGCATAAGCATTTTGATGCATATTGGCAACTAGCATGACCCCTTTAATTCTTCAAGTCTTCAAAAGGTCTTCTTTTGCAACTTCATGGCTTTGTCTTCAAAAGGTCTTCTTTTGCAACTTCATGGCTTTGCAACTTGACCATAATTATGCAATACTAGTTTCTACGATTAGGACTAATCTAAATATTAAGGTACAAAAATACTCAATGGTACGCAAACCGTATTTAGATTTACAAAAATACATAACGGATCGCAGTCCTTATTTTCTATCCTAATTGGGTCCCACTAATTGCCATTTTTATAAAACCTGTGAGAGAATATACATTCCATTTATCCATTCACTATTTGTGAATGGCCCATGCAATTTACAACAATAAACGAGTAACAATGCATAAACACGCGATAACTTGTAACTAATCTAGGTGGTTAATCCAATTAACATGCCTTATTAAAACTAGTCAAAGTTGTTTTAACCGATTATGTAAATAAGCGCAATAAAAATTTTAAACTCCCACTAAATTCCGCATCCATCTTAATTAATCCAATTAATTAAGCCAGTAAAACCCAATAATTTGCCAAAATAAAATTTGCAAATGCCGCTAATTAAAACCGAGGCCTAGCCTCTAAAATTTATTAAAATAATTAAAACCAAATTAGATTAATAAAATAATTAAAACGGCAAAATAAGAAAAATTTTACGTAGACCAAAATATCCAAGTGCCTAGCACTAAGACTTGGAGTGCTCACAACTCGCACAACCGAATGATGCTCAAGGAACGTGGGAATGGATCACGATGTCGCTAGGCGTTACACCGCCCACATCATCGAACTTTCACACACCAATTTGTGACCCATTATGGCCATGTTGCAAGAGATCATTGCACCACATTGCTTCGCAAGCAATGTCTACGCATATTCCCTTTAATGATGTACCAAGCTATGCACGAAAAAAACCCTCAAATAAGTTCAAATGCAAGCACCCTAGGCGGCTTACCCACGGCAAGCCACAAGGCTGCCATGGTGCGCCAAGGGCTGCACGTGCAACAGCCACCATGTGCATGTGCACCATTTCAAGGCGCCTAGCAGCCTCGGCAGCCCCATGTGGGTTGCGTGAGCAACCCGGCTGCCCGAGAGCATGCTTGGGGCTCTTAGGCCTCGATTTGGTGCTCATGCTTCGGGAAAAATCCTGACTTTGTATGACATTTTGAATCAATTACTAAATTAATTTTAGAATCAATTAATTTTGAGGAAAAATGAAAATTATAACAAGTCCAACTTAAATAAATTCATTCAAGTGCATAAAACAAAAATTATTCCAAGACCCATTCTTTAATAAAATTGGTCTAACTTTGTGCAACAAAAATAAGAAGGAAATTACTCACTATTAATTTAATTAATATAAATTAATCTTGATTTTTTTGACAAAATAAAAGGGAGTTGGAAAAATGAACATAAGTTCAATAATGATTCCAACTTTAATACTTGTGAATCCTTGAAAAATTATATCTTCCAATAGTAAGATAAACAAATTTCTATCAAGTTTCAAACTTTACGATTCCAATCAACTAAAAAATGATTAAATCAACAAAGTTTAACAAAAATTCATGGAATTAAGTAACTCAAAGTTTCAATCACTAAACATAATTAAAGATTGAATCTTTAGTACTTAGAAGCCTCAAAGAACAACAATTTCACACTTAATGCAATTAATTTGCAATTATGTGAAAAATAAAACCAAGCTTTCAAACACAAATTACCACCATGTAGTCATGCCGAAGAGGTTTAAAATTGCATATAAAATATGTATTGAACCAATCACATAACCACTATAAATATGCAATTAATTTTCAAGGTTAGAAACACTTAAAATTTTTCGTAAAAATGAAAAACCCCTCGAAAAGTGCATTCCTGGTCGTTTTTTGGCCAAAAACCGAGGCTTTAAAGGAAAAACCATTTCCAAAACGCCTTTTCCACCCAAAATTCACTATTTTTGGGTCGAAATCTGGGTTCGGGAGCTGAAGTCAGCTCTAATACGAGGTTAAAATGGATAAAACGAGCTACTAATCTAATTAGCAACTTAAAACCAGAAAAATTAAGCTATAAAATTACCTTGAAAAATATTATGATTTTAAAAATAAACGAGCGTGGCTCCGATACCTTTGTTAGGGTTTGGTGAGTTCGACTCACCGCGGAAACAAACCCAAAAACAAGACCGCACTCGCAATAAATAAAACCATAAACATAATTAAATTAATCACAAGATTAAGATTAAACGATTACCTTTTGGAGCGTGCTTTGCCCGACTGAATGGGCTCTTACTTGAAAGCTAGCTCCGAAAACCCGAAGCCTCCAACGTTGATCCACCCACACCAACGAATACCGATAGGGTCCAATGTCTTGGGGTTAGCAAGACCCGACCAATAAAACCTGAGTAATTGAGTTCAAAGGCTTTCACTAAATGTGATACCTTTTCCAACTCTTGAGTTCAAGGGTTTTCACTTACTTGTGATGCCCTTTACAACTCTTACTCAAGCATAATTTCCAATGCCCTTACTTGGGTATTTATAGGAAATAATGAGAGTATGATTGTCTCTCCCACTAATGTGGGATAGTGGGATTTTCACATTTTATTTTAAAAGCAAAATAAAATTATTTAAGCAAGCTAGTAATAAATCAACAAGTGTCAACTATTTATGAGAGAGCAGGTGAGGACCACTTGGAGAGGGGGGGGGGGGACCACTTCCTCTCCATGTGCCGCATGTCCTCCCTACGCTCCCACTTACTCCTCCTTGCTCACGGCCCAACTACCCGCGCCATAGCCCGTGCCATAGCCCAGCTACCTGCACTTGGAGATGCGGGCAGCTACTTGCGGCTAGCAAGCCACACACTCGAGTGCGGGCTGCTGCTGCACGCTGCTAGCATGCCACACACTTCGAGTGCGGGCTGCCGCAGCTTGCTGCCCCTTGGATGTTGTGGCTGCTAGCAATGGTGCGCTAGCACGCACCAGCTAGCCTCGGCTCGGCTTGGTGCACATGTTAGCCACAATGCTTGTGCATTATGCCCCTAACACTCAGATTGCTCGGGGAACTCCGATGCTAGGGGCATTTTGGGAATTATGTTTATTTATTACTATTTGCATGTCTCGTCTTTTATTATTTCCGACTCGACTTCTGATGCTCTAAGCTCGAATTTCCGACGTTTAAATAAATAATACTCGATCTACTCATTAATTCCTTTCGAATTAATTCGTCACTTCGATTCGTTGACTTCTTGGGTGTGACCTGAAGGGTTTAGTCAAGATTAAGTTGTAATATAAATTATGCATTAATATTACTGATCGAAAGCGGTCTCCACCCAGGCATTCCAATCACTTGATCTTAGTGAATATATTAGCTTTCTAATAATTCTAAACTCACTGTCATAATAATACACTTGTTTGAAGGAAACTATTCCTTTCAAAAAGGCCAAGGGGAAGTGAGATTATATAGTTCGGACGGTGGAAGGTGTTGTAAGTTAGCGAACATTTGACACTGTGGACATTTTAAACATATTGTATGCAATCATGTTCCATGGTGGAATAATAGTACCCTTGTCGTGAAATTATTTTAGAAAGAATTTTACCATTCATGTGAGGACCACAAATGCCTTTGTGAGTATTCTCCATAAGGCATGTGGATTCATGTTGGTCTATACACAATAAATTTTGACCGTTAGGCCCCTTTTTGCATAATTGACCATTTAATAGACCATATTGGGCCGCAAGTGTTCTTAGGGCTCGTTGTTCTTTCGATGAAGTATTTTCAGGATATGTGCCATGGGTAATATATTGGAGGATATGATCATACTAAGGATTGTCTTATTCAATGTCATTTATTTTCGCTATTGCGTTGCAATATGCTGGTTCTTCTCTTCTATCAACGCATAATGGCATCATATTAAATGATCTGGAATGTTGATCATTGAGGCTAATTTTGCTAGCGCATCGGCAAATTGATTATCATCCCTTGGGAGGTATTTAAAATCAATATGTTTAAAATGCTCGATGAGTTGCTCTAGGTGTGCTTGGTATAATATCATTGTGGAGTTATTTATTTTTCATTTTTTAGTATATGATTTATAATCAAACTAGAATCTCCATATACCTCTAATTTTTGCACACCTATGCTAGCTGCTGCTTCTAATCTAATAATGCATGCTTCACATTCCGCGGAATTATTAGTAACCTCAAAGTCTAGTTTGACAGAGATTGGAGTATGTGCTCTCTCTAGACTTATGAGTAACACTCCCACGCCATATCCTTTTTTATTGGATGCACCGTCGAAGTACATTACCCATTTGTCATCTTGTGTCATGGGAATCTCTTCATCCGGGAGATGAGTAGTTTCTGCATGACTCGTTTGAATAGGATGTTTGGCCAGAAAATAGGAAATTACTTTTCCTTTTATTGATTTTTCAGGAATATATTTTAATTCAAATTTGGCCAACAACACCAACCACTTGGATATTCTTCCTTGTATAGGTGGTTGTTCAAATAAATACTTTATCGGATTTTGTTGAGAAATCACATGAGTAGTGTATGGTAACATATAATGTCGTAATTTTTTAGTTGCCCACACTAATGCTAAACTTGTTTTTCCCAAGGTGCTATATTTTGTTTCATATTGAATGAATTTTTTACTTATGTAGTATATTGCATGCTCGCGTTTTTCTGCCTCTTGTGCTAGCATGGCTTCTACAGCCGTGTCTGTAATCGTGATGTATAGCCTAAGAGGTAGTTTAGGTACTGGTGGTGCTAAAATTGGTGGACATTTGAAATAATGCTTGATTTTCTCAATGGCCTTTTGGCATTGATCATCCCATTCATATTTTTCTTCTTTTTTCAATTTTTTGAATATTGGCTCACAAGTCATAATCAATTTGTTGATAAACCGACTAATGTATTGTAGTTTGCCAAGAAACCCCCTAATTCTTTTTTCTGTTTGAGGGGGAGGCATATCAACGATTGCCTTTATTTTAGAGGGATCGATCTCAATACCACGTGTGCTTACTACATATCCGAGTAACTTACCACAAGTTACTCTGAAGGCGCATTTTTGTGGATTCAATCACATTTTATATTCTTTTATGCGAGTAAAAAATTTGCGTAAAGCTTTTATGTGTCCCATTCTATTGGACATTACAATCATATCATCCACATACACTTCTATTTATTTATGCATCATATCATGCAAGAGAGTCGTAGCCGTTCTTTGGTACGTAGCTCTTGTAACTTTTAAACCAAATGGCCTGATTTTGTAGCAATATGTACCCTACGGGGTGATAAAGCATGTCTTTTCTTCATCTTCTTTTGCCATTAGGATTTGGTTATAACCTACATATCCATCCATAAAGGATAACATCGCATGTTCAGCCGTATTATCTACCAATATATCATTATGAGGTAGAGGAAAATCGTCTTTAGGGCTAGCCATGTTAAGGTCCCTAAAGTCGATACACATGCGAACTCATCCATCCTTTTTAGGGACTGGAACGATGTTTGCTACCCATTCTGGGTAATTACATATGTGAATGAAACCTGCGTCTAATTGCTTTTGTACTTCTTTTATTTTCAAAGCGACATCAGGTTTCATTCGTCGAATTTTTTGTTAATTGGTTTAGAGGTAGGGTTCAAGGGAATGGTATGTTCCGCAATTTCCCTATCTATTCCAAGCATGTCCTTGTATGACCAAGAGAAAACGTCTTCGAATTCTTTGAGCGCCGATATAAGAATTGACCGCTCTTTCAAATTTAAAGTTAAGCCAATTTTGACTTCCCTTTTGTTTTCATTAGTTCCTATATTGACTGTTTCAATTTTTTCAAGTATAGGGTTCTTTTGTTCTCGTTCATTCATTAGTTCAACCAATTTATTAATATTATCATCTTCATTAGATTGACTATTATAGCTGTAGGGAATATTTCAAGCAATAACCCAAACTTGAACCCCACTATGATCATACACTTAAGCACGGTGGCGTCCAAAGGGAAAGAAGCTAGAGCAAAAGAGTCGCCAACAAGTTTTAAGAACTTATAAACCCTTCACAGGGTAAAAGTTAAACCCCTTAACGATCCATTAGATCGTTAACTCCAATAGGTCTGGAACCAAGACTAAAAGTTCGGGGATGAAGGTACAAATCCAATCTAAAAGACAAAGAACCTGCCCTAATAATAGACCTCTACTTTATTCTTCTCGTATTCATGTGCGCTTTCTGACTAACATGCAATCATTAGATTAACCCTAAACCTGTTTAATCTATGTTGGCTGAATATTAATGCACAAATAAATCTATTATTGGCGATCACTTGAATTATAATCATATTAACCCTAAACAAGATTATTAATTATCTTATTAAGAGTGATTACAAGTTTAAATTCCCTTTAAACATGAATAAAAGGCGTGATCAAGAAATAACAATAAATATATAATATCAAGCAACATAATAATCATCAAAAAATAACAATCATAATAATCATCATTGAAAGATTCATGTTAACAATAAAGCATAATAATAGTAAGATCCAAGGCATGATACTAACAAGATTAATAACAAACCCTAGTATGTCACTAAGCATTAAAAATCAAAGCTTTAACCCTAACATTACTAACATGATACTAGGAAAGAAATAGGAAGCATTTTTTTAATCATACTTGATATTAGAAATTACCCTAAACATGATACTAGGAAGCAATAAAACATCCTAACATGATACTAAGAATCAAAATAACAATCTAACGTGATTTATATATCAAAAGATAAATAAAGAAATTAAATTACTTACTTGGATGCCTCGTACCTCTTTCTAATAACAAAATAGATTTGTCAGCAACTTCAAGGAAATGTATAAAATCAAACAATCAAATTAAATAATTGAAATAGAGATTTGGGACCAAACCCTCAGAAATATCAAGCTTGACGTTTGCGATGCAGAAGGTTTTCCACGCAAACCCTTAAATCATTAATATACCTTGTACTTAGTTCGACGATTTTTTTTATTTTTTATTTTTTTTTTTTTGCGTTGCAATGATCATATGCAAGAAATAAAATGCTCATTTTAAGAAAAGGAAAAAAGAAAAGTCTTACAAAGTAAATCTAAGGAAAATAAAAGGTGCCTATGCTAGATTTATTGGGGAAAGGAAGAATTAAAAATAAATAGAAAAAATAGATCATGAAATCTTGTCGTTGATGCTCGCCTTGTGTCATCACCCGCTCTTCTTTGTAGCTGGAGGTATGGGAAGCTTGTTTTTATCGATCAAATGTTGGATAGCCTCTTTTAGATTCCAACAACTTTCAGTGGTATGTCCCCTACCTTGATGGTACTTTCAATGTGCATCTAGGTTCCAACTAGGTAATCTCTTCTCAGGTGCAGGATCTTGAATAGGTCCAATGGGAGTAATGAGTCCCTTGGCATGGAGTCGGTCAAAAGCAGCATCATAATTCATCCCATTGGGGGTGAAGTCTTTCCTTAGTTGTTTCTTAGATCCTTGGTTATCCGTGGCTAAGACTTCACTAAGATCAAAGGTACTAACATTGTTACTAGAGTGGGCGTTTTCGGAAGAAGAAGGATTGTCGTTCTTCTTTCCTTTCCAGCCACTATTGTTATTATTGTTAGTAGCTTTTTGCTTAACGAGGTCATCTTCAATCTCGATGCCTATGTCATAGACGGCCTTGAAAGTATTCAAATTGTGTCGATATTTTAAGTGCTTTGAATACTTTTCTTGGAGATTCTTGATAAATATCCTTAAAGACTCTCTTTCGGTGGGCACCTCAATCATCTTAGCGGAAGTTTCCCTCCACTTATTAAAGAAAGAAGTAAAGCCTTCATTCTCTTTTTTTCTTATCATCTTAAGTTGTCTATAGTCGGTTTTGACTTGAATATTAAAGTTATATCTGTTAATGAAAGCGTTTTTTATTCCATCCCAAGTAGAGGTTTTCTCTTTATCAAGAGAAAAGAACCAATGTTAACAAACGGTTTCTAAAGACATTGATAATAAAGAGTGACAAATATTCTTATCAATCACCTTAATGTTCATTATAGTTTCAAAGGCCCTTAAGTGAAAGTAAGGATTGTTCGATGGATGGAACTTAGGGATGTCATTGGCATTGAACTTCTGCGGAAGAATCTCCTTGTCCACTGAGACACCTTGTGAGCTAATGCCTTGGAATCTATAGTCATTGGATATTTTGCTCAAGCTTTCTTGCATGAGCTCCATTTGTTTTTGCTTCACAGGGTCATTGATTTGAGGGTTAAAGTTCTCAGCACCTCAGTAACGCTAGCCATTTGCTTCTTAAGCTCATTGACTTCTTCTTGACTAGCCATTATCTTCTTAGATTTTCTATTCTGACTAACTGGTTTATCAAAAAGTTATACTTGAACGAAAAGGTTGTCTTTAATTAAACGCCCTTCCTTTCTTGACCACACACTGTAATTAAACCATTTTATTTGTTGACTTGAATCAAATTGACTTTGACTTTACTTGTTTATAAAGAAAAAGAAAAAGCAAAAATAGGGTGCATATTTTTGGGAATCAAGTATACGGGTTCAAACAAGTGGTTTAATTGGAGGATTAATATCCGACTTACCCCCCCTAAAAAAATGACGGAAAACACGCGCATACAAGACTCTCTAGACATGGTCAAAGTGTACATACATATTAGCGTGTGCTTTTTTTGTGAGTGCAAGTTACATGTTTTGACTCTTTTGTATGACCATGGCACTAAGTACTTAGACTCAATTGAGTACTAAATAAGGTTACAAACTGATCAAACTGATTAATAAACTGTTTCATTAGACTCGTCGTGATGACTCGATAAAAAAACTGAACTGTCGCTGCACACTGCAGTGCAGCGCTTGACGACAGAGTTGTCGCACTGCGTTGCACAGCAGCGTTCGGCGCTGCAGCCCAAATTTTTGCGCCATTACTAGAACATTAATCTAGGACTGCTTTCAGTATTTTATTCTACGGGGACAGGCCTAAAGTCGTACTAGGTCAGTTTTGATTAATTTATTAAACTTTAATTACTCAAATTAATTAATTAATTAATAAGGAAAAGTCCTTTTAGTCATTAATCAGTTTATTTATACTTAGGGGCCGTTTGGTTCACACGGGGTAAACGGAATGGAATGAACAAAGGGAATAAAAGAGAATGGAATGAAACCCTTTCTTTATACTATGTTGTTTGTTTTTAAAAATCAAAGGCATGGGAATGAGGGGTTGTGCATTGGTGGTAGTGACTTCTCCAACCACTCAACCACCCAACCACCACCTCACCGCTCGTTGTCGTACCTCCTCCACCATCGCCGCCCGTCGCCACACCTTCCCCACCTCTCGCCACCTGGAAAACCACCTTCCCCCGCCAACAAAAACCTCCCCCCCGCCCACGAAAAACCCTAGAAACCCATCCTCGTCCCCTTAAAACCGCCAGCCGTCATCTCCCTTACCCTCAAAACCCTAGCCGCTAGGGTTTCGAGGGTAAGGGAGGTGACGGCCGACGGTTTTAAGGGGACGAGGATGGGTTTTCGTGGGTGAGTTAAGTTTTTCCGGGAAAGGAGAATTTTTTAGAGGGAGGTGCGACGAGTTCTGATTTGGAGATGGGAAGGTGCGGCACCTGCCGGCGAGGATTGGGCGAGCTCCGGCGACACCCGACGAGGACTAGGCGAGCTCCGGCGAGGTGGTTGTGTGGGTGGGGTAAGTGGGTAAGGTAGTGGCTGGTGTGTGTAGTGGTGGCTTAGGAAAGGGAATGGAAAAGGCTAGGGGGGGTGGGGAATCAAGATAGAAGGATTTTGGGTAAAGTCAAAAATAAAAATGGGTAAAGGGAATGAAAAAAATGACAAACAAACAGCAACAAAGGGAATGAGGCATATTCATTCCCTTTCCCTTTTATTATTAACCCCAACCAAACGACCCCTTAATCACAAGTCAAACAAATAGTTTGGAAAAACACATAGAGTATGCACAACAAATAATGCACAAGTAATCAAGTAGGCACGATTAGATGCAATGATTTTGCAACCTAACCATGACTCTAGCTCTCTAAAGTTCAAGGATAAGGGTTAATCAAAGAGGGTCCATGGTTATGAGTCCGAATGCACCGCGCGGAAGCCTTACCTTTAGAAGGGTTGGCGTGTGTGGTTGGGACTCCCCGAGTTAAACTCGCTTCCATGGTTTGGTGAATTCAACATTCTCGGATGTACCCTTTGTTGCTCAAAGCGTTCAATCGGGTAGATGGAGCATGAATTACCAAAGGGTTATGTCCATATGTAGAACACACATGGGTTTTAGAAAAGTGAGAAAAACACAATAAGGAAGTATAATCGAGCCAATAGTGCTAGAACTAAGCTAGTCGAAACAAGAAGGCAGATTTCTGGCTCGGTATTGGAAGAACACGACGCCAGAAAACGGAGTATGTGGCCAGACGACAGAATTTTCACCAGGCGACGCAGCCATTTTTCAGGCTACGAGCGCCGCTGTCTAGACGTTAATTCCTACATGCCTCAACAGCTTTATGTGTTCTTAAAATTTTCATGTTTTCGCATTATTAATTCAATTCTAGTTGTGACAGATATTTCTCAAATTTCCTACGTGTAAAAATCTATGTTTTTGAATTATTACGGATGGTCTTTCCAATGAGAACCTTTCTTATGCATATGACAATAATGTTAATCAAAATGACGCACATGAAACACTTAGAACTTTTCGAGTCTTATCCACTCATTCTAAATAATAACTAGTAGAAAAATTCAAAAAGGCAACCCCCTTTTGGCACCGGTTCAAGCCAAACCGGTGCCAAAAACCGGCCCAAAATTGGGCGGGATTTAATAAGTTGGTAAAAGGCACCTGTTCAACTCAAACCGGTGCCAAAAAACTAAAAAGCATCGGTTTGAACCGGTGCCTTAGTGAACCGGTGGTTTTTTTTAAAACAAAAAAAACCCGGCCCTTTTCCCTCCTTTCTTCCCCCTTCTTTCTTCCTTCTTTCCTTAACCATTCACATTCACTGTTTCATTCGAAAAACCCAAACCACTGCTGCCTCTGTCCCCTCCTTTTCCCTCCACCACTGCTGCCACCTTGAACACCACCAGAAAACCCGAACCTAGTCTCCGTCCCCTCCTTTTCCCTCCATCTCTGCTGTTCGAATTGAAGAAGCCGCGCCGCAGCCCTGCTGTTCGAATTGAAGAAGCCTCGGTCTGCTGTTCTCCTCTTCTCTTCTCCTCTTCTCTGCTGTTCTCCTCTTCTCTTCTCCTTTGGGGCTGTTTGAAGACGTCGCGCCGCAGCCCTGAACGTCGCCGCCGCGCCACCTTCAACCGCACCACCTTCCACGGCTGTTCAAGGTATAATTTTTTTCCTTTATTCACAATTATTTTATCAATTATGTATTTTTATTAATTTCTTTTGCTTGTTGAATTGTTAAGCAAATTAAAATTTAGGGGCTTCCTAATTAGAAGATAAATATGATAATCACATCACATTGAGATCTTAAAATAGTTTGGTATATATAAATGAATTGAATAGAAGGAAAAAAAAACTTGAGAACAAGTGGTCACATGACTCTTGTTATTATCCCAGTTTGCGTCTAGTATTTGTATGCTTCAGTGTATATGGTTGGGTTCTGCTGCTAGATGGCTGTCATCGCTTGCAAGAGCTGTGTAAGTGAATGTAGATGCGGGCTTTATTTAGGAGTTGGGTTGTGGTTTGGGTGCTGTTGTGAGGGACAAGGAAGGGGTTGTCAAGGTAGTAGGGGTGCAGCAGAGTAGTGCTAATTGGGAGGTAAGGGTGGTAGAAGCAAAAGCTGTGATGTGTGGGCTTTGGCTTGCTGCAAACCCTGGGTTGCGAGAGGTAATCATTAAGAGCTATTATTTTGTAAATAATTTGAGAGCGGTTGTTTTGAGACTGATTGTTTTGTTGCAAACCTGAGGTAATGTGTTAATTATTTTTGCAAAACCTATATCCTATTAGCTGGTTCCAAGAATTTATTTCAAGTAAAATCTGATTCATAACTATACAATGTTTGCAAAAAAATGATCACTAACCTAGATTAACGTAGTATAGAAAATTATCTAATGGGATTCAAGCTGCACCAGATTGATTGGGATCATTAAGATTTAAAGCATGCAACTACTTTGGCCATTAGCCCCTTTAATTTTTACATATATATTTTTTTTATTATTTTTCTAAAAAATTTGCACTGTTATTTTATATTTATTAATTAGTTTGTGGGAGTTATGTTTGTTCCCTTTACTTACCCTCCTACTGATTGCTTCGACATGTATTTATTAATTAGGTTTATATATAATTTTACTTCAATTTTTACCAATTTTTGGTTTTTTTATTGGGAAATTGTGAAAATATTAGAGATTAGTAACCTTGTTACTCAATTAGTTGGATTTTATTATGTTTTAATGGTTAATTTAATGTGTTTTGGTGTATAATTTTGAAATAATTATAGAAAATATATTAATCTTGGTACTTAATTAAATAGGTGAAATTTGGTATTTTACTTTTAATGGTTAATTTGAAGTTGTTTTGATGCATTATTTTGAATAAGTTAGAGATTAGTTAACTTTGTTATTAAATAAGTTAAATTTTGGAATGTTTAAATGGTTAATATTAAATTTTTTTGATGGGTATATTTGAATTAATTTGAGATTAGCTAAGTAACCTTGCTTGTTACTAAAGTAGATGAATTTTGGAATGGGTGAATGGTTACTTTTAAGTTGTTTTGATGGGTAATTTTGAAAAAATTAGATATTAGTAACCTTGTTAGTTTAGCAATTGTTAGTTCAATGAATGATGTGTTTTAGCTTATAAATAAATTAGTGAATTGACATGTTATGAGAAAGAAATAGTACATACCTTATATTTAACCTAATTTTTGTATATTGTTTTTTTTTTTTAACAGATTTGTGAGTTGAAGCACGAGTTTAATTAGCTTGAGGACTACATATTGAGCTCAAGTGGGTAGTTGCTATATTGGTATGACTTATAAACTTTACTTAGCTATATTTCTTTCTATTTATCCATTTAATAAAAGTTTATTCATGAAATTTCAACTTGTGTATTGTTTAATTGCAAATAAATACAACAATATATAGAATACTTGAATTGCATCATCATATGCCTAGATACCCGTTCAAGGCTTTCTCATTAGGAGAAAGTTTTGAATAGTCCCCGGTTGGGACTGTTCTTGAATGTGTACTCTCACTTAGGTGGTGAATGTATGTTTTCTTTTCGATTTTAAGGAACATCTTGGCTTAGCATTTCCTCACTATGTTCTCTGGGTACATATGTGGGTAATTAATTATCTACATCGTGTACTTGGAGAACTAGGGGGAAATGCTGCCGGATTTTCCTTAAAATTGGAAAGTTGACATACATTCACTAGTGAGAGTAGACATTCAAGAATTGGTTAGGTTGGAGTGATAAGGACCCATTGGAAACATGCATTTTTTCACTATATGAATGGTATATTCACGTTTTGTACTTGAATTTGATTTACATAAAATATGTAGCACTTACACATTATAATTATATGGTGCTATATATGTTTAGAGACAATTTACTAAATGGAGAAGGATCGTGGTTGGATGTATGGTAGACGCGATACATTGGAATTTTGGAATGGGGTTCAAGAGTTTTGCGAGAGGGCTTTAGCTTATCAACGCAAACTGGGAGGCAAAGGCCTTTATTGTCCTTGTGTTGATTGTAATAATGTGAATGTGGTCGATAATGTTGAAATCATTAGAGATCATGTATTATGTCGTGGGTTTAGGCAATTATACCATGTGTGGATTTGGCACGGAGAAAGTGGAGAGTACAGTGGGGATCTTGATCGGAATGATGTGCGTGTTAGAAGCACTGAGATTCATGTGGACGAGGAATACGAGAATGATGAGTATATTGTTGATAATGGTGAGGATGGAGCCGATGAAGATCAGGCGGATGAGGTCGAGGATGAACAAGTGGATGAGATGTTGCAAGGTGTTGAAGGTGAAGTGTTTGAATTATTATCGGAGGCTTCCAAAAAGCCTTTGTATCCCGGGTGCAAAAAATACTCCAAACTATCGGTCGTGCTAACACTTTTCAACATTAAGTCGAAGCATGGGTGGACGGATATCAGTTTTACTTCTTTGTTGACCGCATTAAGTGATATATTGCCTGATGGGAATGAAATTCCTAAGTCTTATTATTACGCAAAGAAGCTCATGTGTCCCTTTGGTTTGGAGTATAAGAAGATACATGCATGTCCTAATGACTGTATTTTGTATCGAAATGAGTATGAAAAACTGCAGGAGTGTCCACGATGCAAGCGGTCGCGGTACAAGCGCATGAGTTGCAATCCTGGCACGGAGGGACCTCCTGCTAAGGTGTTGTTGTATCTTCCCATTATTCCAAGGTTTAAGCGTCTGTTCTCAATACCAAAAGACGCTAAAAACTTGAGGTGGCATGCAGAGGGAAGAAAGAAAAACAGAATGCTGAAGCATCCAGCTGACTCTCCACAGTGGAAGAACATTGATTTGAAGTTTGAGGAATTTGGTAATGAAGTCAGAAATTTAAGGCTTGGGTTGTGCACGGACGGGATGAATCCATTGGCACTCTTAGTACCCAACACAGCACATGGCCGGTACTTTTAGTGATTTATAATTTGCCTCCTTGGCTGTGCATGAAACGTAAGTATGTAATGCTTTCATTGCTAATAACTGGTCCTAAGCAACGTGGAAACGACATAGATGTTTACCTTGCGTCGCTTATTGACGACTTGAGAAAGATGCGGGACGAAGAGGTTTCCGTTTTCGATGCTCATCAGAACGAGATGTTCACATTGCGTGCAGCCCTTATGTGGACCATGAATGACTTCCCTGCATATGGCAACTTGTGTGGGTACAAGGTCAAAGGGAAAAAATCATGCCCGATATGTATTGATGACACATCAAGCGTATACCTGACTCATTCTCACAAAGATGTCTACCTACGGACTCGAAGGTTCCTTAGGCGTGATCACCCGTACCGTAGGCAGAAAAAGGCTTTCGATGGAACCGTGGAAGAGGATACTGCGCCTAGACCATTGACTGGTGCTGAGATTAGTGCTCGGGTGAAATGGATACGAACGGTGTTTGAAAAATCTGAAAAAACTGTGGTCTCAGCTGCTCTGTTTAAGAAAGAATCAATCTTTTGGAAGCTGCCGTACTGAAGAAACATGACGTTAGGCATTGTCTTGATGTGATGCATATAGAGAAGAATGTGTGTGATGCTCTTTTGGGGACGCTTATGAATATCCCAGGCAAAACAAAGGACGGAAAGGGTGCACGGTTAGATTTGAAAGAGATGGGGATTCGTCCAGAATTGTGGCCTCAAGAAAAGGTTAGAAAGGGGAAGGAGCCGAGAATAGAAGATGAAAATGTTTCGAAAAAAGGGAAGGAGAAGAGCAAGGGAAAGGGAAAGGCCAAAGATGCGTCAAAGAAGAAAGTTAAGGGTAAAGGGAAGGATGAAAAGAATTATTTACCCCCGGCTTGCTATACATTGTCAAGGGTAGAGAAACGTATGTTTTGTGCATGTTTGTACGGAATTAAGGTTCCATCAGGGTACTCATCTAACATGAAAAGATTTGTAACCTTAAATTGAGAATTGAAGCTGACAAGTATGAAATCCCATGATTGTCACATTATGATGCAAGTATTCCTACCAATTGCAATCCGTGGTATTCTACCGAAACACGTGAGGGAAGCGATTACAAGCCTTTGTTCGTTTTTCAATACAATTTGTAGCAAAGTTCTTGATCCTTGTACTCTAGATGCTTTGCAAGCAGATGTGGTTGTGACTTTGTGCAAATTTGAGATGTATTTCCCACCCTTATTTTTTAACATAATGGTTCATCTGGTTCTTCATTTGGTGCGTGAGATTAAGTTGTGCGGTCCAGTGTTCATGAGGTGGTGCTACCCTTTTGAAAGACACATGGGTACATTACAAGATAAAGTACGGAACCGAGCTCACCCTGAAGGAAGTATAATGCGAGGGACAGTGGGTAAGGAGATAGGTAACTTTGTGGCGGACTACATAGCCCTTGCTCAACCTATTGGTCTTCCTACTTCTCGACATGAAGGTAGACTTGATGGTCATGGCACAATTGGGTCGAAACGAATGTCACCAGACCGAGATCAGTTCTTACAAGCACACCTTTATGTGTTGCACCATGTTTCAGATGTGCACCCATATTTAGACGAGCACATGGCTTGTTTGCGTGCCGAATTTCCATCCAAAGGTGAAAGGGCACTTATGCAGTTGCATAATAAGAAATTTGTTGATTGGTTTCGTGAACGAGTAATGAGTGGATTGAATGATACTAATGTTACCGATACAGTACGGTGGCTTGCGTACGGTCCTAGGGATGATGTCCGTTCTTTTGAGGGATATGACATCAATGGGTACACTATTTGGACCGAGGCTCGTGATTTGAAATCTTCCTCCACCCAAAACAGTGGTGTAACTCTTGTGGCATCGTCAAGGGAGTTTGCAAGTTCTAAGGATAAATCACCTGTCGATGAAGAGTTGTCATACTATGGTCGAATTCAAGAAATATGGGAGCTTGATTATTGTGACTTCACGGTTGTTCTTTTTAAGTGTAAGTGGGTTGATAATATCAGGCGTAACGTCAAACATGAGGACTTTACTCTTGTAGATCTTGGCCACTTGAATGATAGTGCGGAACCATTTATCCTTGCATCTCAAGCTAAGCAAGTGTTCTACGTAACTGACCCAATGGATTCAAAATGGTCTATAGTGCTAGCTGGAAAAAGAAGAATCCTAGGCATTGGAGATGTTGAGGATGAGGAAGAATATGATGCGTTTGATGATTCAGCACCTTTCACTGTTCCTAGACCTGTTGTACTAAATGACATAGACCTGTTGTTCCTTTCACAGGTGCTTATATCTCATGGCGGACGATCATAATCCTCCTTTGGTAGAGGACATTGATGATGATGAGTATGAGGACGAGTACGAGGATGACGACTCCGATGATAGTGATGTGCCTTATGATGTGAATAAGGAGGATGACTTGGGTGAGCCAGAGGATCAGGCTCAAGATGAGTTCGAGCGTAGGCTTGACGATTATGAAATTTCAGCTGAACGTGCACCGGCCATTGTAAATACAGCACGTGAGATTGTTGGTGAGAACCCGACTCCTGAAAGTCAAGGCCAAGGACAAGATGAAAACAACACAGGTGGTGGAGGGGGGGAAAAGGCACCGGCTAAAAGAAAAAGAAGGGGTCCGACGAGAAGCTTTAAGAAACCGGACGGTCCCGTGGTCTTGGAGTATGACAACAAAGGCCAACCCGGGCCCAAATGGCGTCGACAATATGCTAATCAAGTTGGCATATGTTCGCGGAAAATCCCCATTACACTTGTAATGCGGCAAGTACCTCCGGGTTTGATTCAAGCATTTTGGGATGATACAAGGGTAAGTGTGTTTTTGGCACATTTAGACAATTTAAGATACCTTAACCTTATGGTTGTTACTAAATAGAAACTAATAATAGGTTTTAATTTGTGCTTGCAGAGGCAGTTTTCTATTCCTAATGATCCCGAGAAGAAAAGGGTGTTTGTCTCTTTATTAGCGGAAAGATTCAGAGGCTTTAAGACCAAGTTGACTAATCGGTGGATCCACAAGAAGAAGAAGGTGCAAACAAAGAAGAAGAATGCCAAAGAGGATGACCATCTCCCGTGGCAAATATGGCCGACCGTGTCAAAAGATGATTGGGAAGAGTTCGTTAGAATAAAGAGTCAAAAGAAAGCCATTGTAAGTTTGTGTAAATCTGATCTCAATTGAATAATAGCTTGACACTTTTTGTATTAATGAGACTAACATTTTTTGTTTTGTAGGAACTTCGAGAGCAAAATCAAGCGAATGCAGAAAAGAAGGAATACGTCCATCGTATGGGTCCTAAGACTTTTGGTGAAAAGAGACCTGAGTGGGCCGCTTCGGGTTTATACCCTAAAGCGCTTCTAGTGGCATCGAAGGAACCCTCTAGTTCCACGATCACTACATTGGTGAGTCGTGCTGGTGATTTCTTTTGTTCTCTCCATTCGTTTGATAAGAAAACCGGAAAATGGTTCATCAAGGGTCCGGAAGCCAAAAAACTGGCGGATAAGCTTGTAAGTTACCTATGAATTGTTGAAATTAAGTCAATTTTGCATCTAATCACTGTACAAACCATTAACTATTTTACTGACCTCATTTTTCCTTATGCTATAGCTTGAGCACACTCAAGAGATGGTGGAGGGAAAATTTGAACCAAGTGTGGAGAATGACCCTTTCACCATGGCTTTGGGAAGGCCATACCATCTAGGACGAGTAGTAGGTTCGGGAGGGTCATTGCTTGGATTGAATAAGGTGATGGGTCCCGAATACACAAAATCGGGTAGATCTCGAGCCAGTGTTAACTCACCGGGGAGTTGGATGCCAAGGTGGCATCAATTAAGGAACAAGTACGCAACGAGTTAGTTGGTGAATTGAATGCTTGGGCGAAGCTGATGAACTTACCGACTTTGCCGTTCCTCACTCGTACCCCGGTCGACTCATGTTCTGAACCAAAAGGACAAGGAGAAGGTGATAGACATGGAGGAGATGAGATACGTGGTGAAGATGTGCCACCTGAGGTAAAATCAATTGGGTTATTAAAAGTTTTAAAATACCGAGTTAATTGAGATTTGAGGTGCAATGATTGATGTACTGTTGCAGGTTCCTACTCCTACACATGCGGACTCAAGGGAGCTTGAAAATCCAACACCGCATGAATTTCCAGAGTTACAGGTGATTTGTAACCCTCTACCTTAATGAATTTTGTTATATCTATGCTGTTGTAAAAGTCCTATTTAACTATCTTCTTTTTATATATATACTTGTGTAGGAAGACACCCGGTGTGCACTTCTAGCCCCGGGGCATGCAAATAGTACCGCGTTGAGTTTGGTGGCGTATGGTAGTGCCCAACCGACGACGTGTGCTACAGTGGGGCCACATCATTACTCGGTTGGGATCGATTTAGTGGTTGCGGGGTTCGAAGACATGCCACTACCCGTACCGATAGAGGAGGTTGAGATAACAACGCTTTGGCAAGCTGTAGGCAGCTTCGTTGATTGGCCACGTGCATGGCTGAAGTTGATTAATAAGGAGGTAAATTATTTAGTTCTCAATTTTTTTGGCACATTTCATCAAAATAAAGCCAATTCGAGCCGAAATGGCTACTCACTTGACTATTTTATTCATTTCTCAACTTATAAACTCCTTGCATCTCAAAACAACTCATAACCACATATTTATAAGTGTTTGTCATTTGAAATTACATAAAAATCGCCAAGTTCTAAGTTTTTGGGTCCAATTCATCAAAATAAAGCCATTTTGAGCCGAAATGGCTACTCACTTGACTATTTTCTTCATTTCTCAACTTATAAACTCCTAGCATCTTAAAACAACTCATAAACACATTTTTTAAGTGTTTGTCATTTGAATTTACACAAAAATTGCCAAGTTCTAAGTTTTTGGGTCCAATTCATCAAAATAAAGCCATTTTGAGCCGAAATGGCTACTCACTTGACTATTTTATTCATTTCTCAACTTATAAACTCCTTGCATCTCAAAAAAACTCATAACCACATATTTATAAGTGTTTGTCATTTGAAATTACATAAAAATCGCCAAATTCTAAGTTTTTGGGTCCAATTCATCAAAATAAAGCCATTTTGAGCCGAAATGGCTACTCACTTGACTATTTTCTTCATTTCTAACCTTATAAACTCCTTGCATCTCAAAACAACTCATAATCACATATTTTTAAGTGTTTGTCATTTGAAAGTACACAAAAATCGCCAAGTTATAAGTTTTTGGGTCCAATTCGTCAAAATAAAGCCATTTTGAGCCGAAATGGCTACTCACTTGCCTATTTTATTCATTTCTCAACTTATAAACTCCTTGCATCTCAAAACAACTCATAATCACATATTTATAAGTGTTTGTCATTTGAAATTACATAAAAATCGCCAAGTTCTAAGTTTTTGGGTCCAATTCATCAAAATAAAGCCATGTTGAGCCAAAATGGCTACTCACTTGACTATTTTCTTCATTTCTCAACTTATAAACTCCTTGCATCTCAAAACAACTCATAATCACATATTTATAAGTGTTTGTCATTTGAAATTACATAAAAATCGCCAAGGTCTAAGTTTTTGGGTCCAATTCATCAAAATAAAGCCATTTTGAGCCGAAATGGCTACTCACTTGACTATTTTCTTCATTTCTCAACTTATAAACTCCTTGCATCTCAAAACAACTCATAATCACATATTTATAACTTATAAACTCATAATCACTTGACTATTTTATTCATTTCTCAACTACTAAACTTATACATTCTCAAACCATATCATAATTACATATGTATAAGTGATTGTGAGTTGAAACTTATTATTTCTCAAACTATTTCAGATTTCCAATGGAAGCAAAACTTCAAAGAGAAAGAGGGTGGAGAAGCCTAAAAGAATTGATCAACCTAAGAATAAGCTAAGTGAACAACTGTCCAAGAGTGAACAAGCGTCGAAGTTGCACTCTTCGAAAGGTTCACCCATGCCACCTACTCCACTTGTTGAAGACATTGTTCTTCAATCGCTCTCTACTGACATGACCTTTCTTCAAAACCGTGCTTGTCATTTGGTCGATCCCATGGAATTTGCACTTCCTAAGGCAATGTTCCACTATGATGAGGATGCAATTGCATGGATCAGCAAAGAAGATGTGAAGGAATTTCAACGTGGTGCAAAGCTTAACATTTCCCTTATTCAAACATTCATGAGGTACTTCAATGCCCACATAATCTATACTTTTTTCAAGTTATTCAAATTGATGGTGATTATCCTACATCTGATAAATTATTCAATGTTCATGCACGCAGAGCACTATAGGAGCACTTAACTGACACTGATTCTCCTTGTAAAGTTGGGTGGTTATGCCCCGAGCAGTTATCCACTACTAAAATCATAGGCTACCCCCATGACGTGTTGTACTATGTTGAACAGAGTATAAGGGAATCAGCGCGTGCGGGAGACAAGTTCATATTCGCCCCATGTTAATGAGAGTAAGTCTAACCATGTCAAATTCAATCGATTTGGCCTCATTATATGTTGACTTCTAAATATTAATTACCTTGTCTATTGTGAACTTATGTAGGGAGCATTGGAGCCTCATGGTGATTTGTAATTCCACTAACACAATTTATCACCTTGATTCAGCTCGATCATCGGAGAAGTGGCTCGTGAAGTCTATATTGCAAAAGTAAATATATATAGAGACCTAGTGATGATTATTGCTAATAATAACTAATTTAGTAATCATACGACTAATCAAATTTGAATGTAATTTTTTATACTACAGTGTTATGAAGAAGCTACATTGTCGTGCTCCAAAGGGTCCAACATGGAAGACACCGTTGGTAGTTTACATGATATTGTGATTATCTTGAAAATCTATGGTAGTAAATATTTGCTCATTTCCTTTGCATGTTTCACTGATGTGATTTGTTTTTCATATGCTAGTGCGCACAACAAGAGAATGGACTTGATTGTGCTTTGTATGTGATGAGATTCATGCTTGACATTGTGACTCATTGTACGGACACTTAACAGCTTGATGAGGTAAGTCCTAAAACTTATTGAAATTCTATATTGATGTGATTTCACGCCTTAGACACCTAATATTACCCAACAATGGCATGTTATGAGAAACAAAAAAGCTATTTCACAAGAAAGGTAGAAAATGGGCTGAATAGAAGTCATATGGGCCATATTAGGGCCATTTTGTGTTAATATGCTCTTTTGATGTGATTTCTTTCCTTATACAAATATAACTAGATAATATTGACATGTTATGAGATAAATAAAGTTCATTTAATAAGAAATGTAGGAAATGGGGAAAGTAAGGTCATATAGGCCATATTCGGGCCATTTTGAGTAAAAAGCGTCATAAACCTTAATAAAATGCTCTCCTATACAATTTTAGGGCTTACACACATAAAACTACCCAACATTGACATGTTATGAGAAAGAAATAGTTCATTTGATAAGTAATGTAGAAAATGGCCTACATAGAAGTCATATAAGCCCTATTTGGGCCATGTTGAGTAAAATGCGTTGTTAAACTTCTTGAAATGCTATATTGATGTGATTTCTAGCCTTAGACACCTAATATTATCCAACAATGACATGTTATGAGAAACCAAAAGGCTATTTCACAAGAAAGGTAGAAAATGGGCTGAATAGAAGTCATATGGGCCATATTAGGGCCATTTTGTGTTAATATGCTCTTTTGATGTGATTTCTTTCCTTATACACCTATAACTAGATAATATTGGCATGTTATGAGATAAATAAAGTTCATTTAATAAGAAATGTAGGAAATGGGCAAAGTAAGGTCATATAGGCCATATTCGGGCCATTTTGAGTAAAAAGCATCATAAACCTTAATAAAATGCTCTCCTATACAATTTTAGGGCTTACACACATACAACTACCCAACATTGACATGTTATGAGAAGAAATAGTTCATTTGATAAGTAATGTAGAAAATGAGCTACATATAAGTCATATAAGCCCTATTTGGGCCATGTTGAGTAAAATGCGTTGTTAAACTTCTTGAAATGCTATATTGATGTGATTTCTAGCCTTTGACACCTAATATTATCCAAAAATGACATGTTATGAGAAACAAAAAGTCTATTTCACAAGAAAGGTAGAAAATGGGCTTAATAGAAGTCATATGGGCCATATTGGGACTATTTTGTGTTAATATGCTCTTTTGATGTGATTTCTTTCCTTATACACCTATAACTAGATAATATTGACATGTTATGAGATAAATAAAGTTCATTTAATAAGAAATGTAGGAAATGGGCAAAGTAAGGTCATATAGGCCATATTCGGGCCATTTTGAGTAAAAAGCGTCATAAACCTTAATAAAATGCTCTCCTATACAATTTTAGGGCTTACACCCATACAACTATCCAATATTGACATGTTATGAGAAATAAATAGTTCATTTGATAAGTAATGTAGGAAATGGGCTTTATTGAAGTCGTATAGGTAATATTTGATAAAATACATATTGTTTGCCTAATTAATTATTTTTAAAATAATGTTTTTGTATTTCAAGTTTTGCAAGGTCCAAAAGGATAGTCCATTGACAATTAAGGAGCTTAATGAAGTTCGTGACATGTTGGCGTCTTTTATCACCTTCAACATGTAAACGGCATTGTAATTGTAAATTATTTATGTTAACTTTTGAACTATATAACTTATTATTCATTATATATGTACGTACTTACTATTTTTTGTATATTTAAGCAACTTTTTTTTTTTTTTTTTGTATTGCGTTTGGGAATATTTATATCTATATATATAATTGAATTATTGTTTTTAATATTATTTTTGTATCTTATTGTAATAATTAATAATATTATTATTATTAGTTATTATAATAATAATATTATTATTAGTTATTATAATAATATTATTATTAGTTATTATAATAATAATATTATTAATTATTATATTTAATATAATTACTGGAATTACAGGTTATTATTATTGCTGGAAACAGGTTTTTTTTTACAAAAATATTATTGCACGATGGACAAAAAAAAAACAAAAACAAAAAAAATTGGTGAATAGGCACCGGTTAGGCAGCAACCGGTGCCTAAAATATCTACCACCAAAAAAAAATTGGCGGGAGAGCAGTTTTAGGCACCGGTTAACCGGTGCCTATTTTACCCTATGGCACCGGTTAGCCGGTGCCTATTCCATTCTATGGCACCGGTTTTGAACCGGTGCCAAAAACTTGGTTTTTGGCACCCCTCACATAGGCAGCGGTTCAAACCGGTGCCTTAGTTCGGGTTTGAACCGCTCTCTAATGCCTTTTTTCACCTAGTGAATTGCCAAAATAAATTTTAGGAATTAAAATAGAAATCCTCCCTAGTGGAGTCGCCAAAAAACTGTAGGGAATATTTCAAGAATTACCCCAAACTTGAACCCCACTGTGATCATACACTTAAGCATGGTGGTGACCAAAGGGAAAGAAGCTAGAGCAAAAGATTCGCCAACAAGATTTAGGAACTTGTAGACCGTTCACAGGGAGAAGGTTACACCCCTTTACGATCCATGAGATCGTTAACTCCAATAGGTTTGGAACCAAGACTTGAAGTTCGAGGATGAAGGTACAAATCCAATCTAAAAGAGAAAGAAACTGCCTTAATAATATGCCTCTACTTTATTCTTCTCATATTCATGTGCGCTTTCTGACTAACATGCAATCATTAGGTTAACCCTAAACCTGTTTAATCTATGTTGGTTGAATATTAATGCACAAATAAATTTATTATTGGCGATCACTTGAATTATAATCAAATTAACCCTAAACAAGATTATTAATTATCTTATTAAGTGTGTTTACATGTACAAATTCCCTTTAAACATGCATAAAAGGCGTGATCAAAGAATAACAATAAATATATAATATCAAGCAACATAATAAACATAAAAAAATAACAATCATAATAATGATCATTGAAATAATCATGTTAACAATAAAGTATAATACTAGTAAGATCCTAGGCATGATACTAACAAGATTAATAACAAACCCTAGTATGTCACTAAGCATTAAAAATCAAAGCTTTAGCCCTAACATGATACTAGGAAAGAAATAGGAAGCATTCTTGTAACCATACTTGATATTAGAAATTACCTTAAACATGATACTAGGAAGCAATAAAACATCCTAACATGATACTAGGAATCAAAATAACAATCTAAGCAAGATTTCTATATCAAAAGATCAATAAAGAAATTAAATTACTTACTTGGATGCCTCGTACCTCTTTCTAATAACAAAATACACGCGTTAATAACTTCAAGGAAAAGTATAAAATCGAACAATTAAATTAAATAATTGAAATACAGATTTGGGACTAAATCCTCTGAAATATCAAACCTTTTACGTCTAGGGCGAAGGCAACTTCGAACTTGGCTAGGTGTGTCTAGATCTTGTGAATGCGGAATTTAATTTGTTAAAGGGTTGGTTTAAAGGAGAGAGAAAGAATCAAGAAATTCTTGATGAGAATTGATGATTAAAAACGGAGGTCTAAGGACACTATTTATAAATAAATAGTTCGGATTTGATAATACAAATCAGAGTTCGAAAAGGAATAAAACACACCTTTGTCGCCAACAACAACACCTATCGCCGCATGACAACATCTATCGTCTCGTGACAGGGTTTGTCCCCAGGCGACAGGGTATGTCGCTAGGCGACAACATGACGTTTTGCGCTGCAAAAGGTTTTCCATGTTTTTTCGAATTTTTGATAAAAATCAAGTCGCAAAAGTCCGTAAGAAAGGTAAAATCGTAATTTCACTTAAAACACTTCTTTTATTCTAAATAAAAACTCATAAAATATAATTATCAATCCTAATCCCATAGGATTCAAAAGAACCTTCTAGAAGATTCTAGAAGACTATAATCAATCCTAATTGCATTAGGAATCATAATTCATATTAGGCCCTCCTCTAGAACATTGGGCCGCATATAAAAACCAAACCGGGCCCAGTTTAGTATTTTGGCCATAACTTCCTCATTATTCATCGGAATTGGGCTTATAATATATCGTTAGAAAGATCTTTTCGAGCTCAATCCAGCTACACTATTATTAGACCCTTTTTATTGACCAAACTAAACTGGATTGGTTATTTTCATAAAATAGAGTAGAATTCGAAAATAAAAAGAGAGATTTTTAATAAAACTAACCGCAATCATTAGACTTTCCCCACTTTCAGTTCATTCGATTATGATTTGACGCGAAAGGTATTCATCACTGGGTTTGGTTCTGGGGAGACAAAAATGGGTGTCCACAATAGCATTCAAAAGATTCAAGAGAAGGCATATACTCAGAAATACAGCTCATATTATTGAATTCAAAAGAGAGTACATCAAGAGAAGAATCCTTTTTGGGATCTTTGTCCTTAGAACTAGAAAATAAAGATTCAGTAATGGCCACAAGGCTCAAATTTTCAGCTTCCAAACTCGTCATGTGATTCTTCAATCATCTCCTTTTCTCCTATGACGATTTTCAGCTTGTTACCTTTATGATTGGTCCACTTGAAGGATTTCCTCCATCCATGCTTGAAGGTTTCATTATATAGGGTTATCAACGATGTTATGTCAAAAGCTTCATGTTGGACCGCAATTTAATTACTCATGGTAGCAACTTGGTTTTGCTTTAGTCCAAATAGCAAGTTGAATGATTATCTATCATAGCACCCTAGGGTTGGGTGTTTTGAGTCAATGATTCCGAGATCGTCATTCAAGAAGTAGTAATCATTAAATGTCTAAAATCCAGGCTTCTTGATTCCTCCCAGAACTAATGGTTCTGGAAAGTTATAGCAAGGGTAATCTTCTCCCTCCCTAATGAATTGTCCATTAAGGGTTCATTGGTAAGAGGGGAGCAAAGTGATTATCCCTTTCTTATTGTTGTCTCTACGTGCTTTGTTTTTAGCATCGTGAGACTCTAGTTCTTCCTTGGTTGGTTTGTATCCCAATCTAAAAGAGAGACTTTTCTTTGGGATAGGAAGTAAAAGAGATTTCTTCATTCCTATTCCCAAAGGCATCCTAGGAAAGTAACTACTCTTAAACAAGATGTTGTTTACTATCCGGGTGGAATATGGATCAAGCTTGAATGATTCTTCAAGGATCTCTTCTATTTTGATTGTGCAGATTGGCTCGACAGAAAATCCCCACATGTCCTCTTCATCATTATCATGATTTATTTCTAGAAGTGATTGGTCATTTATGGCTATTTTGAGAGGCAAAGCATGTATAGTCATAGGAAGCCCTTGATAGTTCAACCTAATCATTTGATGAAGTGAGGATGGTATTGCACCAAGCTCATGTATCCAAGGACGTCCAAGTAGAAGGTTGAATAAGGGTTTAATATCCATGACATGGAATATAACCATCTTTTGAATTGGGCCTGTGGTAACTTGTAGCTTAACAGTTCCACACACTGATCTCCTTAAGTTGTTATAGGCCCTAATGCTTTGTGTTGTTGAATAAAAATATTTTTCTGGATTAAGGCCTAGATATTTTTCTGTTTGTAGTGGGCACACATTTACAGTTGACCCATTATCTACTAAAGTGAGAGGGATATTGTACCCTTTTCAACCCACAAATAAGTATAATGCATTGTTGTGGGTAGTGTCTTTTGAAGGCAAATAATCATTAGTTAAAATGATTGATTTATCGGATTTCTCGCTAGTAAGAAAGCTAACGAGATCCTGGGGGTTGTGGCTGTACTTATAGACAAAGCCGTAAGAGCGTTCATAAGAGAATTCCTATGTTCTTTAGAAGTACTTAGGAGTTCCCTAATGCTAACATTCGCCTCTGATTGGCGAAGTTGTTTGACCAATGGATCTTCCACCTCAAGTGGAGTTGTTATTGGGTTTTGTACTTGACCTTGAGTTAGATTTTCTGTGGTCGAAGATCCATTTGGTGTTGCTTGGTAAACTCACCAAGACGAGTTAGATGATCTATCTCATTTGGGTTAGTTTTAGGACTCGTGAACCAACTTTCTTCTAGAGGCTTTGAATGTGCCTCCACTTCAAGATGTTCCATGAGTTGTGTTTGATGCCATTGTTCATCCAAGGAGAGATTTGATAAGTCTTGTGACTTCCCCAAGAAATGATCCCAATCAAGCGCTCAATTTGTCTCATTTTGGAGACAAGATGGAGGTGGGACAGCGACATACTTAGAGACATATAAGTCTTGAAAGTTGTCGTCCCATAACCCACAAACTTCATTAGTTGCCCCTATGGCTGTTGTGGTTAGAGGTTTCCCTATAGGTGTTTGACAAGGGAATAAACGCGTCGTCAATTGTCTATCCCTAGATCAAATACAATTTATACAACCTAAACAAACCTAATACGAGTATAAGGCAAGCATAGGGGTCGAACCATAGAGAACGATTAAACACCACCAAATGTTATCAACAATCAAGCTAGTCCAGAATAGGAGATAAATAAACTAAAGCCTAAAAATGCTAAAACAAGAAATAAAACATTAAGGGAAATGGTTTAGGTATAGCATTCACTTGAACATAAAAAAAGGCATAGAAATTGAATTAATTATGAACTAAACATGCTCGAATATCGAAATAAAGGATCCAATCTAGCCGCCTTCCGGGGTCAATTGGCTTCTCCTAACATAGCCTCTATGTTTCCACACTAGAACCATATATTAGAAGGTGCAATCAATGAACTATCGATAGTAATGAACCTTAACTAAGTCAACTTCCGTTTCTTGTTAGCAAAGATTCACCTTTAATCAACCAACAATGTGCACTTGCAAGAAGATTAAATAATATCAAGCATATAAAGACTTTAATCACAAATAAATCAATTCCAAACCCTAGAACATGCTCAAGGTCCAACTACACCACAACCATCCCCTTAATGGGGAAATTACTCACTAATCATGTTGATAACAAGATTAATTAACAAACAATCAAGGATAAACATGATCAACAAGCAATACCAAAAACTAAAATAATAATCAAAATAAACAAATAAAAATAGAGGAGAGAGAGTAAGAAATTGCTCATTAATTGAAGATGAAGGTCTACAAAGGATTGAACAAGCTCCTTCTTCAAAATCCAAGTTCATTAATGAAGAAAACCTCACTTTCTCTCTCTACCAAAGAAGACTAATCCTAACCTAACCTAAAACTAATTAGAGAGAAGAATAGATAGTTATTGAATTGTTTTAATTACCCCCAAAAATTGGGTATTTATACTAAGCTAGCCAAAGTAAGAAAAATAAAAGAAGGAAAAATAAAATAAAGAAAGAAAAGGAAATAAAAAGAAAATAAAAATAAATGAAAAGAAAACAAAAGAGAAAAGAAATAAGAAAAGGAAAAGGAAAGGAAATAAAAATAAAAGAAAAAGGAAAAGAAAAATAAAAACCAAAATCCCAAAACTATCAGCTACCCCCCGATTTCCCTCTTCTTCCCCAAAATTGGCTGCTTCAAGAACTCCATTGAAGCTCATCTTATCACCACCGTTCATCAACCATCATCATCAAATCGAGGTCGTTCGATCCTCATTAAAAGCCATGTGCATAGCTCGTGGAGAGGTTCGGTCGAACCGTAGGTTGGTGCGGCCGAACTACGGGGTTGGTTCGGTCGAACCATGGGTATGTTCAACCACTCCTCTTCGAATAACAAAACCCCCAAAGTCTCTGACTCGAAGTTCGACCGAACCACCAACGGTTTGCCCGAACCCGATTGAAATCGAATTTGCTTTGATTTGCTGCTGTTTTGTGCTGATTTTGGTGATGTTGGCTGTGATGCGAGGGACGATAGCAGGTCGCAGGCTGCTGCTATATGTGGAGGAGATGGTAGCTGGCGATTTTGGCGGCTGACGGTGGCTGGGTATTGGTGGTAATGGCTGCTGTGGGTTACGTGAGGTGGAGCAGGGGTTGCGCGAAGGTGGATGAAAGTGGGTTGAGTAGTGCGGCTGCTGCAATTGGTTGGAGGTTGGGAACGGTGGTGAGGTGGAGTTAATTGGTGGATGCTGTTGCTGGTTTGTGGCTGGTGGTTGATTGGTGGCAGCAGGGGAGTGGTGTTGCGGGGTGCGCGAAGGTGGTGTGTGGTTTGTGGCTGTTGTTGCTGTGCGCGAAGGTGGATGAAGCAGGGGTTGTAGCTTGGGGTGGTGAATTGGTGGCTGTGAGTGGTTGCTGTTGATGTTGCAGTTGCAGTTGGTGTGTGTTGCGGTTGTGCGTGATTTGTGAGTGGAAAGCAGCGAGCAGCAGGGGAGGTGAGTATGTGCTTGGTGTGGTGGAGGATAGGTGTGGTGGGGTGAAGGATAGGTGTGGTGGCAGCAAGGGAAGCAGCTTGACTTGATTGACTCGGGTCTCGAACATCCAATGCAAACCACTTGACTTTGAAATCCGTGCTTGAACCCGAAAACATACCTACACAACCAAAAATACACATTGGAGAATCGGGACATAAAATAAGATAAAATGAAATAGAAAATAAGAGACATAAAACTAAACTAAAAAAATAAATAAAAGCTATACAAGCAAATAAAGTAAAATAAAATACGAAAATAAACTAAAATTAATAAAATAAAGAAAATAAACTAAAACACTCCAAAACTACCAAATAAACAAGAAACTTTATTAAAGAGAAAACAAGAGAAAGAAAGGGAAAATAAGATAAAATAAACACGAAAATGACTCTAAAACTACTCCCTAAGAGTGACATAAATGTCACTCATCAAATTCCCCCAAGCTAAACCTTTGCTCGTCCTCGAGCAAAGCTAGGGCAAAAGAGAACAAGATGGAATTATTAAAGGCAAAAGAAACAAAATAGAAACAAAGAGAAAGAATGTACACTAACTCATTGTCGTAGGAATCACGGATGCATTTAGCATATGCATCAAGCCCTTTAAACCCCTATGTCGCCAAAGAGGACGAGTAAGCTCTCGTGAGGGTTTCCTAAGAGGTTTAACCCACAACTCTCGACAAAAACCAAGGCAAGGCAACAAAAGGAAAAAGGAAAAGGAACACTAAGAGAAAAAGCGAAACACAAGCTCATGTATGGACAAGAAATAAGGACGAGTACTAATGAATGCAAACCTTTCTAAATGGACAAATGTATGCAAGTTCCAAGATGTCAATGGTTGATTGAAACATAACACATGCTAAGCATAGAGAACTACTTAGGACTCAATCCACCCTAGCCCCAACCAATCGGGCCACGTTCTCTCCACTAGCTTCAAATCAACCCTTAAGCTAGCTTCTCAAGATTCCACAAAGGAACCGGAAAAAGATAAAGAAATGAAAAACTTTGAGAAGGTAATCCCGACGTCTCAACTATGCATACTCTTTCCATAGATTTGAAGTCTATCTCCCTCCACCGTTCTTTTGACCTAAACCACTAGAGTCTAAGGGTCTTTTTATTGGTTGTAACGTAAGGCTAAGGGTTAAGGCGGGGTAAAAAAATTAAAATTTGGTTATAATTCCTAAGTGAAGCAAAAAGTGCGGCCGACACTCAAAAATAACTCAACAATTCACTAAATATCAAGCAAAAATACCACTAATGCCATTCCCCCAAGCTTATTCAACACAAACACACATAATATACAAAATGAAGGAACGATCCCCCAAGCTTGAACAAAGCATTGTCCTCAATGCTTAAACTAGGGAAGAAAACGAAACCATCGAAAATATTTTTGTTGTTTTTGTTTCTTTTCCAATTTTTTCTTCTTTTTTTTTTTTTTTTTAACTTTATTCATTGTCCTTGCTTTTTTTTTTTTTAATTTTGGACGGCTTTTTCTTGAAACTTCACTTGATTTTCAAAAATTTGCATATTTCTTTACAAGCTCAACTCTAACCAAATCTTAAAGTGCTTCTTGTTTATAATCAACAACTCAAAACTTAAACCTCACATGCCAATGCTTCACTAACTAAAAGGTTGGTAAACATAGGCCATTAGGTTTGTAATGTGGTTTAAACAAGAGCGGGAAACATAAGGCTCAAATTGGTTAGCAAGTAGGTTTATGCAAAATAGAAAATCAAATTTGTAACAAAACAAAAAGAAGATAAAGAAAAAAAAAAAAAGAGAAAGAAGTGCCCTTTTCCTCCCCTAGAGTGCTTCGGTCACGATCTTGGGAGCTATAAGTCAAAACAAGGATCAAGACATGCATAGCTAAGGATCCAAATGCGCCACACAATAAAGTGATGAAGGCTAGAACAATGTTACCTCACACGGGATTATAACTTAGCAAATACCAACTAAGGGTGCCAAATCCACTATAGAGAGCAACACCATCTTACCACATACCCGTGAACTAGGGCTTCATGGATTCCTAAAAGTTCTCAACCCGGCTACCTTAGCATGTAATATCCTAGAGTCAACCAATGACACTCTCAAATCGTGCACACATTAACCACTTAGGAAGAAAGGCATTCAAGAGTAAACAAATCCAAAAGATATAATGTCCAATTAAGAACAAACAAAACACAACTTTGCTAAACTTGCCTAGAAGTAAACAAAAATCTTTTTGGATTTTCCAAAAGCATGAAAAACATGGAAATGCATATACTCACGTGCATGGCATATATGAATCAACATCCCACCAAACATGATAGAATACCCTCCCCCAAGCTTGAATGAAACCAAGCTTTCAAATCATAAACAATGAAACCAAGGAGGGGAATTCAAGGAAAAATTAATCCAACATTACCAACACATGTTCTTCAAGTCACAATAAGTAAGAGAGAGAGGGAAAAGAAGGATATTACCGGATATGGGATAAATGCAAAATCACACAAAAAACCCGAAATAACCTCATATGAGCCATAATGTCTACAAATAAGGCTTGAATTCCACATGATAGGTAAGTTGAGGCACATTTCCTTGATTCTTGATCATCACCAATGCGCAAGAGTATATCAAGTTGTGTACCTAGCAAGGAACACAAACACGTCCATGTGAGAAAATCTAATCTAAAAACAAAAGAAAATGAAAGCAATAAAACACGGGTTACATCCCGCAAAGGCTTGTTTAACGTCCAAGCGAGACCGCTCTAGGAAATAAAAATTCAACGCACGCAAGAGCTTGTCAAATGCACTACAACACATTTCATGGGGGTGTAAATAGGCAAATGACGGAATAAGAATGTGCAACAAAATCATTGCACGCAAGTGAAGAGGGAGATGCCAAAAGAAAGAAGAAGAAGGATCGAAAGGAAACTCGAGAATGTGAAATACCCCTAGTGGAAATACATTGTTGTTAGGTTTAGGCGTGGGAATTCTCCCATCTTCTACTAGATCTTGTACTTTATGTTTTAAGACATAGCAACGTTCGGTATCATGCCTACCGCCCCTATGATAAGAACTACCATCCCATTGAGTGTACCTTTTTTCTGGTGGACTGGGTGGTGTTCGCTCTGTTGGTGTAAGTAGACCTTTTTCACTCAATTTTTCTAATAATTCTTTATAGCTCAGAGGAAATGGTGTAAATTTTCTTTCTTTTGTCCATCTTCTTCGAGGATCATTACTGTTATTATATTGCATGGAGGTCGTAAATTCATCAATAAAGGATGAAGTATTATCATTCCCCTTTTTGTAGTTATTCCTAGGTTGATGATGATAAGGTTTGTTTGTTTTTTGAGCAAGATGATAGGCTCAAGTCGTATTCACCTAATGAGCATATAGAATTGAGCGTGTGAGCACTAGGCTCAAGTCGTATTCACCACATGAGCATATAGAATACATGACTAGTGCTCACACACTCAACTCTCATTTATGTGGCGAGTAAAAGATGTACTCTATCGCTCCCCAACCAACCCCTTTATTTGTGAACAATGCCCTCCCAACTCACACTCTCTCGTGTTTAAAACAATGAACGGTCAACCTACTAGTCGACTCGAAATATGTCAAATCATAACTTGCATTAATAAACAAAACTTTCACATTCATACAACTCTTACGCACAAAGGTCGGAAGGTCTTTAAAGCTTGTAATGTAAGGATAGGGTAAAGGGTAGGATAAATTTAGGAAAATTTGAGAGTAAAGCCATGCTTAAGGGAGCCATATCCTATTAAAACCCAAGCTAAGGTCACAACAAGTGATGACAAAAGCATCTCCAATCACAACTCAACTCCACAAAAATTCACCAAACAATCATATACACAACACAATCCCAACACTTACATATTCACTCACAAAGTATGATAATATGAAATAGAGTGAATTAAAACAAACTTTGAACTACTTATTCTTTTTTTCTTTCTTTTTTTTCAAACTTGAACCTTTTTTTTCTTTTGAATTTTTTTTTCTTTTTTTTTTTCTTCTTGAGTAACATTCAAATAGAACATTTGAACATTTGAAACAACTTTTTTTCTTTGATTTTTTTTTTCCTTTTTACCTCATATTGGAAATTTTCAACTTTGAAACACAAAACATCAATATATTCCAATCAAAACATCAAAAGAACAATCACTCTTCTTTTATTCCCACATTGTGCAAATGATATGCACACCACAACTCCCTCACCTCACCAACTAATAGCTCACCCAAGCCAAGCTTGGGACTAGTAACCAATAGGGCTCATATAGGCTTGTAATGTGGCTAAATAAACAATAAAAGGGCACAAGCAACAACATGGGTAACAAGAAGGGAACAAATGTATCTAATATCGTCTAAAAGCTACCTAAGAGAACAAATGCCTTCGTCCTCCTCAATGTGCATAATATTGAGTCATACAAATATTACTAATAGTTGCAAACCAATGCTCAAATTCCTTGACATACCAGGAACTATCACACATTCCTAATTAAATCAGTTCGTCAAGCACTATATTCACAAATAGTTGGCAAAATTGACGCATGTTTAGGAATCCAAACAATTAAGCTTCAAATCATGATCAACAAATTCACAAAGCTCATTATCATGTACCAAGAATCAAAACAATATTTTCCAAGTATGGGACACAGAGAAGCATGATTTACAATTCATTGGAACGTATTTTTTGAATTTTTATATTTTTCAATTTTTTTGTATTTTTTCATAAAGGAAAGCAATAAAAACTACACTAGAAAGCAATAAAAACTATTCTAGAAAAGCAATAAATAGAAAAAAGAGAGAAAGAGTTACCATATATACAAGAAATCTCCCCCCAAGCCAAATCAAGCAATGCCCTCATTAACTTGGGAGGGTAGCTAAGAGAAGCTACTCCTCATCATCATCCATCCTCTCATAGCCTCCTCCATAACTCGAGCCGGCACCACCCTGGCTCGTTCCAGCATCACCGTAGCCCGAACCACCTGCAAAGTAGTTGGGGTCTACATTTCCCCCATACCCCTAAAAGGAGCATCACTCCCATATCCATGGAATGAAAAGTAGTCCATATATGTACAAAAAGCTCCAGGGGTGGAATACCCTCCTTGGGGGTATTGGAACCAGTCGGGAACTAATGCCTCGTGGGGAATATCCCCTCGGCGTGCATAGTCATCGTACATCGGGTATAAACTCCTCCCGAGGTTCCTCTCTACATGGCCTACCCGCCTATCCAAAGTGCCTAACCTAGAGTCTAGGTTTGGCACCATGCCCTCTACTCTGCCTTGCTCCCACTCTATACGTTCAAGTTGGCTCTGAAAAGCCGAAAAGTCATAAGGGGCATGGGGGTCGATGTTATAAGCAACGGAGGAGGTGGTCATGCCATAGGTGAAAGGTTGGGGTGGTGGTTGGTAGTGTGGTGAATGGTCTTGGGGGGAATGGTCTTGGGGGGGATTGGTGAGGTTGTGGTGAAAGGTGAGGTTCTTTAACCTCGCCTTGACCGTTTATCTCGAAAGTGTAAGAAGGCTTCCCCTTCTCAAATTTGGTCAAGGTGGGGTTGGGTAGTGTAAATGCTTGGTCTCTCCTACCCGATTGTTGGTGGACTATCCACCAAATCTCACCGCCCATAGGTTGCACCCAATTTAGCCCCCCTAAGTAAGCTAGCTCCATGAGGGTTTAACCCCCTACTTTCCTATGCCCGGTTGGGTTCCATCCTAGGTGTTTAACAACAATATGGGTCACCAACTCCCTAAAGTAGATAGGCGCCCTAGACCTACCCGATTCAGCCGCATTGGCCGCCCTTTGAAAGTGTTGGGCTATCCTATGTGGTATGTTTAATTTCTCAGCGTTAGGAATCAAATAGGAAGCCAACAATTCAAGTTCATCCCTCCTAACGTTTGCCGGTTCATGCCTCCCAAAGATTATGAGGCCGGCAAACCTTTGCCAAAACTTTGGGACGGGATGTTGAATCCACGTCCCTTTGGCGTGTTGGAGGTTAGGCAAACCTTCCCCGGTGAGTCTCTTGTAGAACACGACAATGTGGTCTTGGGAGGATTTGATAGCTTTGTCCGATTTAAGCTCAAACAATTTACCAAATTCTTTAAGAGTTAATTGCACATCATTGTTTAGCAATCGGAATTGTACATGAGTGATTAAAGCATTCATTTTAATAACATTGAAACAAGAAATAAATTCTAATGTCAAGTAATCGTAAGTATCATGATGCATTTGGAAGAAACCACTCAATCCTACACCCTTAAACCATTTCTTTACGGGTTTATCAATACCTAGCCTAGACAATGTAGAATGATGAACGAAACGAGTACATATTACCTGCCTCTCAATGAGGTTGAGCATCCTAGCCCGTTGCTCCGTTGAGGTGATAACAACCTCCTCCCATCCCGGTATTTGAAGCTCCGGGTCAACCATTGGTTGTTGTTGCCTCGAACTTTCGCCCCTTTCTTGTTTAGATCGTTTGGAAGCCATTTGTAGTGAAAAATTTGGGTATTGAAGCTTTCTCTCTATAAGGGTTTTAAGAAATTTTGAGAGAAAGTAGGAGAAAGTGGGTGGAAAATGTATGGGAAGGTGTAAGGATTAAGAAAATGTAAAAATTTTTGGGTTTTGATGGATGAATTTGAGAAGATCTTGGAAAGAAAAAGAGTTTGGAGGTTTTAAAATGGAGGTTTTAGAGAGAGAAAGTGTGAATAAAGAAGAAGTAAGAAAGAAAAAGAAAAGAAAGGGGGAGAAGGAGGTTTAAAACCTCCGGTAATTAGGCGCGCCCGATCGGGCGAATTTGGTTTACTCTGAAATGTGAAATGCGCGCCCGATTGGGCGTGAACTCAAACCTCAAAATCACCAAAATGCTCGCCTGATCGGGCGAGCTTCGCCCGATATTTCTTTTTATGGCACTCGATTTCTCCAAAACTCCGCCCGATCTGGCGGCCTCGCCCAATCGAGCGAAATTACCCTTGATTTTCTTCCTTCCTTGCGCGCCCGATCGGGCGTGCCTCGCCCGATCGGGCGAATATATGCTCCGATAAAATCTATACTTCGCGCCCGATCGAGACTCCTTGCCCGATCGGGCGAAATTTTGCTCGATTCTGACCGTCAAGTGTGCGCCCAATCGGGCGAGCCTTGCCCAATCGGGCCCGTACCCAACCTCGAGCTTCTATTTTCTTCACCTTTTTCTCTTGAAAACTCCCTACTTTATGGTCTAAAACCTGTACAAAACACTTATGAAAGGTAAAATTTCACTCTCCTCACCTCTCTAAATAAAATAAAAAATATAAAGAATGAAAAACTAGTCTAGAAAGCAAGAAATACGGGTTGCCTCCCGCAAAGCGCTGGTTTGTCTAGGTCCCGCACGACCCTCTTACCACATCGAAGCTCAAAATGAATCAGAACCGCTTAGGTGAAGTAACCAATTGTAGCCCCATCATGAAATAGCTTGAGTCTTTGGCCATTAGCCTGAACTCGTTACCATGTTCATCGAAAACCTCCACAGAACCGAATTTATTGGCCCTTTTTACGATAAAAGGACCTGACCACCTTGACCTCAACTTTCCTGGGAATAGTTTAAGTTTAGAGTTGAACAACATCACTTTATCACCCTCTTTGAATTCTCTCGGAAGGATCATCTTGTCATGCCATCTCTTTGTCTTCTCCTTGTAGACACGAGCACTATCATAAGCCGTCAACCTAAACTCGTCTAGTTGATTAAGTTGAAGTAATATCTTTTCTCCCGCTAATTTGGCATCCAAATTGAGCTCCTTAATAGCCCAATATGCCTTGCATTCTAATTCGACCGGGAGATGACATGCTTTACTGTACACGAGTCTATATGGAGTAGTGCCTATTGGGGTCTTAAACGCAGTTCTGTACGCCCAAAGGGTGTCATCCAACTTATCGCTCCAATCTTTCATTGATTTTGCCACCACCTTCTCTAGAATGGCCTTGATCTCACGGTTAGAAACTTCAACTTGGCCACTAGTTTGGGGATGGTAGGCTAAACCTGTCCTATGGTAGACACCATACTTTTTTAGGAGGGTGTCTAACTTCCGCTCATGAAAGTGAGATCCCCCGTCACTGATTATCGCTCTAGGCACGCCAAATCTTGGAAAGATGGTCTTCTTGAAAAGTCTATGGACCACCTTGTCATCGTTATTAGGAGTAGCGATGGCCTCAACCCACTTGGATACATAGTCGACGGCGACCAGTATATAGCGGTTCCCTTTTGAAGAAGGGAACGGTCCCATGTGATCAACACCCCAAACATCAAAAATTTCAAATTCTAAAATTCCGGTTTGAGGCATCTCATGCCGCCGCGAGATGTTGCCAGTCCTCTGGCAAGAGTCACAAGCCTGCACAAAAGTGTTAGCATCCTTACACATTGTAGGCCAATAAAAACATGACTCATTAATTTTGGCCACCGTTTTAGTGAGGCCATGCATGATGTCCTCCATATGGTGAAGTGTGGCAACTAGTAAGCACATCGTGAACTTCCCATTCGGGAACACACTTGCGAAATAATCCATCTTCACACTTACAAAACAAAAAAGGATCATCCAAAAAATAATGTTTAACATCAGAAAGGAATTTCTTTTTTTGTTGTTAGGAGGTAGAGTAATACCCACTAAATAATCAGCAAAGTCGGCATACCATGGGTGTTGCTCTACAACTGCATATAAATTGCCATCAGGGAAAGAATCATCTATAGGAAGAGAATTCTTACCCTTATCATACTTGATACGAGACAAGTGGTCTGCCACTACGTTCTCTACTCCCTTTTTATTTTGTATTTCAATATTAAATTCTTGGAGCAAAAGAACCCATCGGAGTAGCCTTGGCTTTGATTCCGCCTTAGCTATTAAGTACTTCAACGCTGCATGGTCAGTAATAACAATGACTTTATAACCAACAAGATATGATCTAAATTTTTCTAAAGCATATATAACAGCAAGAAACTCCTTCTCCGTAGTAGCATAGTTGACTTGGGCTTCATCCAAATTTTTGCTTGCATAATAAAAAGCATGCAAAACTTTGTCCTTTCTTTGTCCGAGCACGGCTCCTAGTGCAAAGTCAGTTGCATCGCACATGATCTCGAAAGGAAGATTCCAATCGGGAGCACATATGATGTTAAAGGAATGGTGTCCTTCGAACAAGTGTACTATTCCGTTAGTGGGTTCAGAATTATTATAAAGCTAATATATTCAGTGAGGTCAAGTGATCGGAATGCCTGGGTGGAGGCCGCTTCCGATCAGTAATATTAATGAATAATTAATATTACAGCGTAATCTTCACTGAACCCTTCGGGTCACACCCAAGCATTCAACAAACCGAACCGACGAATTAATTCGGAAGGAATTAATGAGTCGACCGAGTAATATTAATTTAGACGTCGGAAATTCGAGCTTAGAGCGTCGAAACCGAGCGTCGGAAGTCGAGTCGAAAAATTGTGAAAGACGAGACGAGAAATAGTAATAAATCAACAAAAGACCAAAATACCCCTAGCATCAGAATGCCCAAGCAAACCGAGTGCTAAGGGCGTATGGCCTAGCATGGTGGCTAACTTGCGCACCAAGCCGAGCCTAGGCTGGCTGGTGCGTGCTAGCGCACCTATGCTAGCATCGCAAGGCTAGGCGCTGCCTAGTGCCTGCTAGCATGCTAGGAAAAGCCTTGTGCGCGCAATGGCTAGCAAGCCATGCCGCAACAAGCTGCAGCAGCTAGCACGCTAAGCGCGCTAACTCGCCACAGCTAGCAGCAGCATGGCTAGGCCATTGCTTGCTGCCTAGCAGCGCTGGCCAAGGCACAAGGCCAGCAGCAGCCCGCACAAGCATGCTGGGCTTGCTGGCCGGCAGCGCCTGGCAGCCCGCATGCGAGTGCTGGGCCTGCTGGGCTTGCTGGGGGTGGCTGCCACGGACAGCAGCACATGGCAGCCCACCTTGGCTGCCTTGGTGCCCAAGGGTGGGTGCCATGTGGCTAGTGGTCCTTGAGTGTGTGTGAAGTGAGGTGGCCGGTTATGGGAGAGGGAGTGGGGAGCAAGTTTGGTCCCCCCCTTCTCCAAGTGGTCCTCACCTAACCACTCACATGAGCTTGCCACTTGTTGATTTATTACTAGCTTGATTATTAATTTTATTTTAGCTTTAAAATAAAATGGAAAAAATCATATTATCCCACATTGATGGGATAGTAAATGATACTCCCATCATTTCCTATAAATACCGAAGTATGGGCATTGGGAATGATGCTTGAGTAAGAGTTGAAAAAGGCATCACAATTAGTGAAAACCTTTGAACTCAATATAATTACTCGGGTTTTATTGGTCGGGTCTTGCTAACCCCAAGACATTGGACCTAGTCGGTTTTGTTGGTGCGGGTGGACTTCGTTGGAGGTCTGCGTGTGAGCGGGACTTGAAGCTTTCAAGTAAGAGCTCATTTTGGAGCGAAGCACGCGTCAAAGGTAATTAGCTTATCTTAATCTTGTGATTAATTTAATTATGTTTATAGTTTTATTTATTGCGAGTGCGGTCTTGTTTTTGGGTTTGTTTCCGCGGTGAGTCGGACTCACCAAACCCCAACAGTGGTATCAGAGCCTTGCTCGTTTATTTTTAAAATCATAATATTTTCAAGGTGTTTTTATGGCTTAATTTTTATGGTTTTAAGTTGCTAATTAGATTAGTAACTCGTTTTTCCAATTTTTACCTCGTATTAGAGCTGTCTTCAGCTCCCGAACCCAGATTTCGACCCAAAAATAGTGAATTTTGGGTGGAAAAGGCGTTCTGGAAATGGTTTTACCCTTCCGGACTCGGTTTTTAGCCAAAAAACGACCAGAAATGCATTTTTCGAGGGATTTTTCGTTTTGACGAAAAATTTTAAGTCTTTCTAACTTTGAAAATTGATTGCATATTTATGGTGGTTATGTATTTGGTTCTTTCCTTAATTTATATGCAATTTTAGATCACTTTAAGCATGATTACTTGGTAGTAATTGGTGCTTGAAAGTTTGGTTTTATTTTTCACATAATTGCAAATTGATTGCATTAAGTGTGAAATTGTTATTCTTTGTTGCTTCCAAGTACTAAAGATTGAATCTTTATTTATGATAAGTGATTGAAACTTTGAGTTACTAAATTCCATGAATTTTTGTTAAACTTTGTTGATTTAATCATTTTTAGTTGATTGGAATCATAAAGTTTAAAACTTGTGATTGAAATTGGTTTATCTTCATATTGGAAGATATAATTTTTCATGAAGTCACAAGTATTAAAGTTGGAGTCTTTATTGAACTTATGTTCATTTTTTCAAGTCCCTTTTATTTTGTCAAAATCTCAAGATTAATTTAAAGTGATTAAATTAATAGTGGGAATTGCCCTAATTTATTTCATTACACCAAGTTAAACTAATTTCATTAAAGAATGGTTCTTGGAAATAAATTTGGTTAATTGCTTTTGAATGAATTATTTAAGTTGGACTTGTAATTTTTCATTTTTCCTCAAAATTGATTCTAAAATTAATTTAGAATTGATTTATGATGTCACACACAAAATCGATAATTTTCGAAACATTAGCACGCAACACGAGGCCTAAGAGCCCCGAACTAGGTCTCGGCCAGCTGGGCTGCTCACGGAATCCATATGTGGCTGCCAAGGCTGCTAGGCGCTTCGTTCTTAGGTTCATGGTGTTGTGCGTCTGTGTGTGCGAGTAAGGGCGTGGGCTGCTGCTCGCTGCCAGCAGCATGGCGCGCCAGCCAGCAGCAAGCAACAGCATAAGGCTGTGCGCGCTGTGCGTGCTGCTACGCTTGGCTGGGCTGGGCGTAGCGCATGCGAGCACAAGCAGCCCACATGCATGCTTGGTGTTGCGGGGGTGCGCATGGGCATACTACGTGCTTGTTGTACGGTACGTACAATCCCATAATTGGAACAATAACCCCGGGTTATTAAGGCGATGCTATTTTAAAGTTAATTTTAGCGTTGCTTAATTTGTAAGTAAAGGTAATTTTTGGACTCCAAGTCTTAGTGCTAGGCACTTAGACATTTTGGAATACGTATTTTGCTTAAATTGTCATTTTAATTATTTTAATTATTTTGTTTATTTAATTAAAATTTTTGGAGGCTAGGCCTCGGTTTTTTAGCGACATTTGCAAAAATTAATTTTGGCAAATATTTGGGTTCACCGACTTAATTAATTGGATTAGTTAAGTTGGATGTGGAATTTAGTGGGAGCGTCTCTTATTTATTTCCATAACCGGTTAAAACAACTTTGACTAGTTTAATTAGGCGTGTTAATTGGATTAACCACCTAGATTAGTTACTAGTTCTCGCGCGTTTTATGCATTGTTACTTGTTTATCGTTGTAAAATGCATGGGCCATTGACAGATAGTGAATGGATGAATAGAATGTAAATTCTCTCACAAGTTTTATGAAATGGCAACTAGTGGGGCCCGATTAGGATAGAAAATATAGACTGTGATCCGTGATGTATTTTTGTAAATCTAAATACGGTCTGCGAACCGTTGAGTATGTTTGTACCTTAATATTTAGATTAGTCCTAATAGTAGATACTAGCAATTGTAATATTTTGGTCAAGTCTTGAAGACGGGGTTCTTAGAAGACAAAGCCATGAAGTTGCAAATGAAGACCTTTTGAAGACTTGAAGATCTCAAGGGGTCATGCTAGTTTCCAAATGCATCTCTATTTATGTTTTCGATATATATTTATGTTTATATATATATGAATTATATGTTAGATGCATGTTTAGGATTTTGAATGTTGAGATGATTAATTAAGTTCACTTAAATCAACCAACATAGAAACCCTAGGTCCCTAAAATATTGAGTAAAACTTGCCATTCCAAAACACACTTACCAACCGAACGAGGGTAGTGGTGGGCTATGCCAAAGCGAGGCATCGCTACTTCTCCGAGGAACGTAAGGCATACCGGGTATGCAAGGTGGTTTTGGTTATACTCAATGATATGAGAGATGGAGTCCTAACATGTCGTGGCAAAGTGAATAAATTGTTTAGAGAGCATTGGATGCGACGATTTATTCAACCAAGAGTGGCTTGGAGCCATTAGCAAAGCATTGCTTACCTTAAGAGATTGAGTGTTAAGACAAGCCAAAGCATGCTTAACCACTCTTTGTTTCTTTGGATCTTGGAATCGACTTATTCTCACCTAAAATGGGGACAATCTTTAATGTGTGAATAAGACGTTTTAAATAAGTTTGATTAAAATGCATGAATTCAATATTATTTAAGTATAATGAATGGTTTTTCATTTCAAATTCTTTCAATTGTAGAATCATGTCTTCAACTAATGTCAACGACCTTATGCTCCCGGAATTGCCCAAAAAGTTGCCAATTTCTCTGAACTTGGTAAACTTTAAGGAATGGGAAGAGGAACTCCGAAAGACCCTCCGAAATTGCTACCTAGAGCACATTCTGGACACTCAAATCCCGAGTTTCTACTCAAAGGGGATTCTGAGTGATGAGGCACATGAGGTATGGAGTGTGGATTGTAAAAGAGTTTCCAGACTCATGGCAAACTCCATCCCGGTACAATGGAAGGGGAAGTTCTCCAACTATTTTCCGGACATGATGCTCAAAGCTCTAGAAGATGTAGTCAATTTGAGAGTCACCAAAAGTACCAGAGGCAACTATGATGGACTTGTGGAAGATGTGACTAGGTCACTCTCGAACATGAGGATCAAGCCACCGCAAGATGGGTGTCTTACGAAAGAGAGACAAGAAGTATGGGCTAAGGTCTATAATGCAAGACTTAGACCCGGGATGCCACTTCAAGCTCATGTGCTCAACATGACAAGGCTATTCACCCATCTGGAGCTAATTGGCAAACCAGTGGACGATGAGCAAGCGGCTCTCATATTACGAAGATCACTCCATTCGGGGTATGTTGCATATAAGATGCGACTTACGGTCGTTTTTTGGCTAAAAACTGAGTCCTGAAGGGTCTCGGTTTTTAGCCACAAAACGACCAGAAATGCATTTTTCGAGGGATTTTTCGTTTTGACGAAAAATTTTAATTCTTTCTAACCTTGAAAATTGATTGCATATTTATGGTGGTTATGTATTTGGTTCTTTCCTTAATTTATATGCAATTTTAGATCACTTTAAGCATGATTACTTGGTAGTAATTGGTGCTTGAAAGTTTGGTTTTATTTTTCACATAATTGCAAATTGATTGTATTAAGTGTGAAATTGTTATTCTTTGTTGCTTCCAAGTACTAAAGATTCAATCTTTATTTATGATAAGTGATTGAAACTTTGAGTTACTAAATTCCATGAATTTTGGTTAAACTTTGTTGATTTAATCATTTTTCGTTGATTGGAATCATAAAGTTTAAAACTTGTGATTGAAATTGGTTTATCTTCATATTGGAAGATATAATTTTTCATGAAGTCACAAGTATTAAAGTTGGAGTCTTTATTGAACTTATGTTCATTTTTACAAGTCCCTTTTATTTTGTCAAAATCTCAAGATTAATTTAAAGTGATTAAATTAATAGTGAGAATTACCCTAATTTATTTCATTACACCAAGTTAAACTAATTTTATTAAAGAATGGTTCTTGGAAATAAATTTGGTTAATTGCTTTTGGATGAATTATTTAAGTTGGACTTGTAATTTTTCATTTTTCCTCAAAATTGATTCTAAAATTAATTTAGAATTGATTTATGATGTCACACACAAAATCGATAATTTTCGAAACATTAGCACACAACACGAGGCCTAAGAGCCCCGAGCTAGGTCTCGGCCAGCTGGGCTGCTCACGCAATCCATATGTGGCTGCCAAGGCTGCTAGGCGCTTCGTTCTTAGGTGCATGGTGTTGTGCGTCTGTGTGTGCGAGGAAGGGCGTGGGCTGCTGCTCGCTGCCAGCAGCATAGCGCGCCAGCCAGCAGCAAGCAGCAGCATGGCGCAGCAGCAGCATAAGGCTGTGCGCGCTGTGCGTGCTGCTATGCTTGGCTGGGCTGGGCGTAGCGCATGCGAGCACAAGCAGCCCACATGCATGCTTGGTGTTGCGGGGGTGCGCATGGGCATACTACGTGCTTGTTGTACGGTACGTACAATCCCATAATTGGAACAATAACCCCGGGTTATTAAGGCGATGCTATTTTAAAGTTAATTTTAGCGTTGCTTAATATGTAAGTAAAGGTAATTTTTGGACTCCAAGTCTTAGTGCTAGGCACTTAGACATTTTGGAATACGTATTTTGCTTAAATTGTCATTTTAATTATTTTAATTATTTTGTTTATTTAATTAAAATTTTTAGAGGCTAGGCCTCGGTTTTTTAGCGACATTTGCAAAAATTAATTTTGGCAAATATTTGAGTTCACCGACTTAATTAATTGGATTAGTTAAGTTGGATGTGGAATTTAGTGGGAGCGTCTCTTATTTATTTCCTTAACGGGTTAAAACAACTTTGACTAGTTTAATTAGGCGTGTTAATTGGATTAACCACCTAGATTAGTTACTAGTTCTCGCGCGTTTTATGCATTGTTACTTGTTTATCGTTGTAAAATGCATGGGCCATTGACAGATAGTGAATGGATGAATAGAATGTAAATTCTCTCACAGGTTTTATGAAATGGCAACTAGTGGGGCCCGATTAGGATAGAAAATACGGACTGTGATCCGTGATGTATTTTTGTAAATCTAAATACGGTCTGCGAACCGTTGAGTATTTTTGTACCTTAATATTTAGATTAGTCCTAATAGTAGATACTAGCAATTGTAATATTTTGGTCAAGTCTTGAAGACGGGGTTCTTAGAAGACAAAGCCATGAAGTTGCAAATGAAGACCTTTTGAAGACTTGAAGATCTCAAGGGGTCATGCTAGTTTCCAAATGCATCTCTATTTATGTTTTCGATATATATTTATGTTTATATATATATGAATTATATGTTAGATGCATGTTTAGGATTTCGAATGTTGAGATGATTAATTAAGTTCACTTAAATCAACCAACATAGAAACCCTAGGTCCCTAAAATATTGAGTAAAACTTGCCATTCCAAAACACACTTACCAACCAAACGAGGGTAGTGGTGGGCTACGCCAAAGCGAGGCATCACTACTTCTCCAAGGAACGTAAGGCATACCGGGTATACAAGGTGGTTTTGGTTATACTCAACGATATGAGAGATGGAGTCCTAACATGTTGTGGTAAAGTGAATAAATTGTTTAGAGAGCATTGGATGCGACGATTTATTCAACCAAGAGTGGCTTGGAGCCATTAGCAAAGCATTGCTTACCTTAAGAGATTGAGTGTTAAGACAAGCCAAAGCATGCTTAACCACTCTTTGTTTCTTTGGATCTTTGAATCGACTTATTCTCACCTAAAATGGGGACAATCTTTAATGTGTGAATAAGACGTTTTAAATAAGTTTGATTAAAATGAATGAATTCAATATTATTTAAGTATAATGAATGGTTTTTTATTTCAAATTCTTTCAATTGTAGAATCATGTCTTCAACTAATGTCAACGACCTTATGCTCCCGGAATTGCCTAAAAAGTTGTCAATTTCTCTGAACTTGGTAAACTTTAAGGAATGGGAAGAGGAACTCCGAAAGACCCTCCAAAATTGCTACCTAGAGCACATTCTGGACACTCAAATCCCGAGTTTCTACTCAAAGGGGATTATGAGTGATGAGGCACATGAGGTATGGAGTGTGGATTGTAAAAGAGTTTCCAGACTCATGGCAAACTCCATCCCGGTACAATGGAAGGGGAAGTTCTCCAACTATTTTCCGGACATGATGCTCAAAGCTCTAGAAGATGTAGTCAATTTGAGAGTCACCAAAAGTACCAGAGGCAACTATGATGGACTTGTGGAAGATGTGACTAGGTCACTCTCGAACATGAGGATCAAGCCACCGCAAGATGGGTGTCTCACGAAAGAGAGACAAGAAGTATGGCTAAGGTCTATAATGCAAGACTTAGACCCGGGATGCCACTTCAAGCTCATGTGCTCAACATGACAAGGCTATTCACCCATCTGGAGCTAATTGGCAAACCAGTGGACGATGAGCAAGCGGCTCTCATGCTACTAAGCTCACTCCATTCGGGGTATGTTGCATTAAAGATGCGACTTATGGCCAAGCGGAACAAACTGTCCTTGATGGAAGTTGTTCAAGAGCTCCAGAAAACCTATTCTTGCAAGAAGGCTATGGTTGCTCTGAGACCAAAGAAGAAGGAGTTCAAGAACAAATCTAAGATGCGTTGCTTCTATTGTAGTAGACCCGGACACTACAAAAGAGAATGTAGCATGTATCTAGAAGATGAGGCGAAAAGAAAAGTAACCTCAATCTCAGGTATCATCTTTACACTTGAACATAAGCCATTTATAAGGTATTAGATACCGGAAAATTGGCTCACTATATGCTCCTGTTTCAGGAACAAAGTGAGCGGTGCTTTTCAAGTGGATATGAGTACACAAGTGGAAGAAGAAGATAATCTTTCAAAGAAAGCTTGTAATCTCATATTTTGTCTAGATTTAAAACTTGTTTAGATTTATCTACCATATTTTGATCTTGTGGCGTTGGACGTCATTTTGAACTTGATCACAAGACATATCATCTTGTTTATTTTTATGGAATGACACGTTTGTGTCTTTGAACAAATTGTTTATAATGATACCAAAAGAGCTAAGACCATAGAGTCAAATCAGACTTACTTGTGGCATTGTCGTCTTGGCCACATCAACATCAAACGCATCAAGAAACTTCTACAAGAAGGTGTTCTTGACTCTTTCGATTTAGAATCGTTTGATAATTGCGAGGGATGTCTATTAGGCAAGATGATTAAACATACATTCTCCAAGTTGGGAGAAAGGGCAAGTGACTTATTGGGTCTTATACATACCGATGTATGTGGACCAATGAGCTCAACCACAAGAAATGGACATCGATATTTCATCACTTTCACAGACGACTATAATAGATATGGCTATGTCTACCTCATGTAGCATAAATCTGAATCATTTGAAAAGTTCAAAGAATTTCAGAGTGAAGTTGAAAATCAGCTTGGCAAGAAAATCAAAGCCCTTCGATCGGATCGAGGTGGTGAATACTTGAGCCAAGAATTCGATGACCATCTGAAAGAAAAGGGTATACTTTCAGAATTGACACCTCCAGGAACTCCTCAATGGAACGTAGTATCCGAAAGGAGAAATCGGACTTTGTTAGACATGGTACGATCAACAATGGGTCTTAGTGATCTTCCTATCTCTTTCTAGGGACACGCACTTCTAACTGCGGCACTAACACTGAACCGTGCTCCATCAAAAGCTGTAGAAAAGACTCCATATGAATTATGGATGAAGAAACCTCCCAGGTTATCTTTTCTAAAGATATGGGGATGCGAAGCATATGTCAAGAAATTGATTTCTGACAAACTTCATCCCAAACCTGACAAGGTTTACTTTGTGGGCTACCCAAAAGAAACCAAAGGGTATTACTTCTACAACAAATCGGAGAACAAAGTGTTTGTTGCTTGCGATGGTGTCTTTTTGGAGAAGGAGCACCTTTCCAAAATGACAAGTGGGAGGAAAATCGAACTCGACGAAGTTCGTGAGGATGAGCAACAAAATCATAATGACAGTCAAAGTGCTCAAACAACATCTGTTGACGCAAGTCAAAATGATCAAAATGTGCAAAGTCGAACCGACAATGCAAATGCTCAATCCATTACCCTTCGTAGGTCTCAGAGGCCGAGATCTCAACCTGATAGATATCTTGGTTTAGTATTAACCGAGAATCAGGACATCCTGATTATGGATGGAGATAAACCGGAAACCTACAAGCAAGCTATGGCAAGCACCGACTCTGCTAAATGGCAAGAGGCCATGAGATCTGAAATGGATTCCATGTTTGAAAATCAAGTCTGGGACTTGGTTGACTTACCCGAAGGTTATACACCTATCGGATGTAAGTGGATTTTCAAGTTGAAAACCGACAAAGATGGAAATGTATTCATTTACAAAGCTAGATTGGTGGCAAAAGGTTACAGACAAGTTCATGGTATTGATTACGATGAAACCTTTTCACCAGTCGCAATGCTTAAATCCGTTCAGATCCTCCTAGCGATTGCTGCATATTACAATTATGAAATATGGCAGATGGACGTCAAAACCGCCTTCCTTAATGGTTATTTGGAAGAAAATGTGTATATGACATAGCCTAAAGGTTTTTTCGACCAAAACAATGCTAGGAAAGTTTGTAAGCTTAAGAAGTCCATTTATGGATTAAAGCAAGCAAGCAGAAGTTGGAATCTGCGATTCGATGAAGCCATCAGTAAGTTTGGTTTTATCAAGAATCCAGATGAATCTTGTGTTTACAAGAAGGTCAGTGGGAGTGACATCACCTTCCTAGTCTTATATGTCGATGACATATTGCTCATTGGAAACAACATTCCGCTGTTAGAGTCTGTAAAGGCCTGGCTTGGAAAGTGCTTCTCAATGAAAGACTTGGGAGAGGCTCAGTACATACTAGGCATCAAGATCTATAGGGATAGATCGAAAAGGATGATTGGATTGAGTCAGAGTACTTATATTGATAAGGTACTTGCTCGATTTGGCATGGAGGAGGCCAAGAGAGGTCACCTGCCATTGTCACATGGCATAACCCTAAACAAGACGCAATGTCCACAGACACCTGATGAGCGGGTAAGAATGAATCAGATTCAATATGCTTCGCTTATTGGATCGATCATGTATGCCATGATATGTACTAGGCCAGATGTATCGTATGCCTTGAGTGCTACGAGCCGTTACCAATCAGACCCAGGAGAGGCGCATTGGACTGCGGCCAAAAATATCCTAAAGTACCTGAAAAGGAACAAGGATAAATTCCTGGTGTATGGTGGTGCAGAGGATTTAGTTGTGGAAGGTTATACCGACGCAAGCTTCCAAACAGATAGAGACGATTTCAAATCGCAATCTGGATATGTGTTCTGTCTAAATGGAGGGGCGTTTAGTTGGAAGAGCGCAAAGCAGAGTACAACTGCAGATTCTACAACTGAAGCTGAATACTTAGCAGCTGCTGAAGCAGCTAAGGAGGCTGTTTGGATTCGTAAGTTCGTTGGTGAACTTGATGTTGTACCCTCTATAAAGGGTCCAATAGCCCTCTATTGTGACAAAAATGGAGCTATTGCTCAGGCCAGAGAGCCTAGGGAACATCAGAAGGTCAAACATGTCAAGCGGCGATTTCACATGATTCGAGAATGGAAATCAGAGGGTGAAATAAGAATTTGCAAAGTTGGAACGGATGACAATGTAGCCGATCCACTTACTAAACCTTTGCCTCAAGTGAAGCACAACAAGCACGTTAAGGCAATGGGAATCAAGCATGTAGGAGACTGGCTTTGATTTCCTTGTTTAGTGTTTTAGTTAATTTTGAGAAAAATTAATGTAAGACGCTAAGGAAAACCATTCAAGTTTTGGAGTAATATAAAATTTCATGCAATATTTTTTTACTCCGTTATGCTATTTAATTGTGGTTTAGGATTAAATAATGAGTCCATTCGATTATGAGAATATTCAAAATAGGGTATCAAGACCAGTCTTGGTAAGGAAACAGCTATTAAGTGAACATTGAATATTATAATCGAAAATTATCCCTAATCAAGGTCACTTAAACGATGGACGATTAATGACCGATTGAGATTAGTGTTTAGTTTGATTTATAGCACCGTTTCATGTGTTACAAGGACATGATTGTCATAAATCATTTGCACAGGTATTGTTTTAGAACCATACTGGATCGACCTATGAGAATACTTTATGAAATTAAAAATTTGTCATAAGTATACTTCTCATTATGGCTATCGGAACCTATTTCCTCGACCATGACTATTGTGAGTTCTCTTGTTTGAGTACTAGTTCGCTTTGATGTTGTCAAACGTCTGCCGTAATAGGGGATTATAAAGGCAACACTCGGGCGACTAGGTCCTCTCAGTAAGAGGAGCTACATTACAAGACTGGGAATGTCCCCCTACTAAAATAGGGAAGATGTCTTTGTTGTATACAAGGCCTCTCGTAGAGCGAGACTATAAAATGCATGACCGTGCTCTGATGGATTTTAGAAATCATCTGTTTATTGACAGTCGGACTCGGAATCGAGAAACACTTCTGGACGTAATAAGGATGACAAAACAAATCTTACCTTATAGTTCATGAAGAGACATTAAGCGACATAGGAAAAAGGTTGTACACAAAATGCGCACTTGTCCGGAAGGACAAGTGGGAGATTGGAAGGAATGGTGTCCTTCGAACAAGTGTACTATTCCGTTAGTGGGTTCAGAATTATTAGAAAGCTAATATATTCAGTGAGGTCAAGTAATCGGAATGCCTGGGTGGAGGCCGCTTCCGATCAGTAATAGTAATGAATAATTAATATTACAGCTTAATCTTGATTGAACCCTTCGGGTCACACCCAAGCATTCAACAAACCGAACCGATGAATTAATTCGGAAGGAATTAATGAGTCGACCGAGTAATATTTATTTAGACGTCGGAACTTCGAGCTTAGAGCGTCAAAACCGAGCGTCGGAAGTCGAGTCGAAAAATAGTTAAAGACGAGACGAGAAATAGTAATAAATCACCAAAAGACCAAAATACCCCTAGCATCGGAATGCCCAAGAAAACCGAGTGCTAAGGGCGTATGGCCTAGCATGGTGGCTAGCATGCGCACCAAGCCGAGCCTAGGCTGGCTGGTGCGTGCTAGCGCACCCATGCTAGCATCGCAAGGCTAGCCGCTGCCTAGTGCGTGCTAACATGCTAGGCACAGCCTTGTGCCCGCAATGGCTAGCAAGCCATGACGCAACAAGCTGCAGCGGCTAGCACGCTAGGCGCGCCAGCTCGCCACAGCTAGAAGCAGCATGGCTAGGCCATTGCTTGCTGCCTAGCAGCGCTGGCAAAGGCACAAGGCCAGCAGCAGCCCGCACAAGCATGCTGGGCTTGCTGGCCAGCAGCGCCTGGCAGCCCGCATGCGAGCGATGGGCCTGCTGGGCTTGTTGGGGGTGGCTGCCACGGACAGCAGCACATGGCAGCCCACCTTGGCTGCCTTGGTGCCCAAGGGTGGGTGCCATGTGGCTAGTGGTCCTTGAGTATGTGTGAAGTGAGGTGGCCGGTTATGGGAGAGGGAGTGGGGAGCAAGTTTGGTCCCCCCCTTCTCCAAGTGGTCCTCACCTAACCACTCACATGAGCTTGCCACTTGTTGATTTATTACTAGCTTGATTATTAATTTTATTTTTGCTTTAAAATAAAATGGAAAAAATCATACTATCCCACATTGATGGGAGAGTAAATGATACTCCCATCATTTCCTATAAATACCCAAGTATGGGTATGAGGAATGATGCTTGAGTAAGAGTTGAAAAAGGCATCACAATTAGTGAAAACCTTTGAACTCAATATAATTACTCCGGTTTTATTGGTCGGGTCTTGCTAACCCCAAGACATTGGACCTAGTCGGTTTTGTTGGTGCAGGTGGACTTCGTTGGAGGTCTGCGTGTGAGTGGGACTTGAAGCTTTCAAGTAAGAGCTCATTTTGGAGCGAAGCACGCGTCAAAGGTAATTATCTTATCTTAATCTTGTGATTAATTTAATTATGTTTATGGTTTTATTTATTGCGAGTGCGGTGTTGTTTTTAGGTTTGTTTCCGCGGTGAGTCGGACTCACCAAACCTCAACATGATTGGTGCCTATATCAAAGCTAGCTTAATCCTGTTAAAAGCCTCAAGACACTCGTCAATAAAAATAAAACGACATCCTTGAGCAAAAGTTGAGTCGGTGGTTTAGCAATTTTGGAAAAATCTTTGATAAAGCGATGATAAAACCCCGCATGACCCAAGAAACTTCTAACTCCCTTAACATTAACTAGGGGAGGTAATTGCTCAATTACTGAAATCTTAGCTTTGTCTACTTGTATGCCCTTGTTAGATACAATGTGACCTAGGACTACTCCCTCTGTCACCATAAAGTGACATTTCTCCTAGTTTAGAACTAAGTTGCATTATTCACATCGTTTTAAAATTTTAGCGAGATTAATTAGACATGAATCAAATGAAGAACCATACACAAATCATCCATAAAGACTTCCATAATAGACTCTATGAATTCAGAAAAGATGCTCATCATACAACGTTGAAAGGTAGCGGGAACATTACATAAACCAAAGGGCATTCTACGAAATGTAAAAATGCCATAAGGGCATGTAAAGGTTGTTTTTTCCTGATCTTTAGGGTGAATCAGAATTTGGAAAATCCCCAAATACCCATCCAAATAGCAAAAGAACATATGGTTAGTTAACCTCTCAAGCATTTGATCTATAAAGGGGAGGGGAAAATGGTCCTTTTTAGTGGAGATATTCAGTCTACGATAATCAATACACATACGCCACCCTATTACAGTTCTAGTGGGAATTAATTCATTTTTTTCATTAGTGATCACAGTCATCCCACCCTTTTTTTGCACTACCTGTGCAGGACTTACCCACTTGGAGTCAGAAATAGGATAGATAATACCTGCATCAAGTAATTTCATAACATCTTTCTTGACTACTTCCTACATGTTAGGATTCAATCTTCTTTGGGGTTGAATGCAGGGCTTATAGTTATCCTCTAGATGTATCATGTGCATACAAAAATCAGGGCTAATACCCTTGAGATCATCAATACTGTACTCAATTGCTTTCTTATGAGTTTGAAGAACCCCTAGAAGTTGGGAAGTTTGTAGGTCATTAAGTGCAGTACTGATGATCGCGGGGTATAGTTCTTGTTCATCCAAACAAATATATTTTAAATGAGAAGGGAGATGTTTTAGTTCAGGTTTCTTGACCTCTACAGGTTTCGATTCCTGAACTAAATTTACTACCTTCATAGTCTCCTTGGGGTCTAACTCTTTTAGGGAAAGCGCTCTTTCAATATCTTGTACTTCATTACCCCAGACGCTTGCATTATCTCCAGATAAATTCCCACAAAGAATTTCCTCTAGGGGATCCCTTGCAAGAACCTGTGGCAAGCTATCATCACAAATATCGTCCATTATATCAATATAACAACAATTTTCCTCTAGCATAGGCCCTTTCAAAACTTTCCCTAAATTAAAAGTAACATTATCATCACCAACAGAAAGGGTTAGTTTACCATTTTTCACATCAATAATGGCTCCTGCAGTATGGAGGAAAGGCCTACCCAATATAATGGGTATTTGTGTGTCCTCTGCCATGTCTAAAACAACAAAATCAACAGGAATAAAAAATTTACCAACCCTAACAGGGACATCCTCTTAGATACATAGGGGGTATTTTAAAGAACGATCTGCCATTTGCAAAGTTATATTAGTAACTTTTAATTCTCCCATATTAAGTTTAGCACAGACAGACGATGACATAACACTGACACTGGCACCCAAATCACACAAAGCTTTATCAATAAAAACATTCCCTATATGATAAGGGATAGAAAAACTACCGGGATCTTTTAATTTAGGAGGGGATTTATTGGCGCTACACTGCTCTGTGAAAGCTACAGTTTCTACTTAATTAAAGGCCCTTTTCCTAGTCAGAATGTCTTTCATAAATTTAGCATATGCATGAACCTGAGTGATTAAATCAGTGAAAGGAACTGTTACCTACAGGTTTTTCACAACCTTTAAGAACTTACCAAATTGTTTATCAAATATACTCTTCAATTGTCTATTAGGGAACGATAGTTTGATAACCGGGCTCTGCAAATCTCCTCCCTTATCCTGAGGTTTACCCTGCACAGAAACATTTGAAGGATTAGTATCTATTTGTAGCCCTGCAGGGTTAGCAGGATTATCGTTTGGTATAGAGGAATCTGGATCAGGAATTGGTCCATCTTCCTTTGGCATAGGAGGTCCATCATAATGTGAACCACTCCTTAGAGTGATTGCATTAGCATGATCTGTAGGATGGATAGGTTGTGATGGTAGAGCTCCCTGCTGACGGGATTGTAGGGTAGATGAAAGTTGTGCAATTTGATTATCCATGATTTTATTGTGGGCTAAAATAGAATCAATTTGCGCATCCCTACTCTCCATATGCTTTTGCATATTAGTAAGCATTGCTCTAATTTCTCTCATGGCAGGGTCAGAAGATGATGAGGGTGGTGCTTGGCTTTTCTGGCCAGAATTTGGGTGGTAATATTTTTGCTGTGGAGGGGGTTGCTGTTGTGGTTGTTGTGGAGGTGGAGGCTTTTGTACATTGGTGCTCCGGTATGAAAGATATGGATGGTTCTGGTAGCCAATATTAAAAGAGTTAAAATATGGGTTATTTTGCCTATAGGTTTGGAAGGCATTAACTTGTTCCATGGAACTCCTACAATCTTGCTCCCAATGCCCTACAATTCCACAATTTTCACAAAAATCTTCATTGTTAGCAACAGTAGAAACATTAGCTACAGAGTTAGGAATAGCAGTAAGATTATCTAGTTTTTGACAAATAGACGTTAATTAAGCTTGCAAAAAGGATACAGAATCGACATTATGTTTTCCTTTATTTATAAACCCTCTCGGATTCCCGTATTGGGAATTGTGTATTGCCATATCTTCGATAACCTGTCCTGCATCGTCCACATTTAAATTTATGAATCTCCCACTAGCTGCAGAATCTAGAACTAATCTAGATGAATTTCCAATTCCATTGTAGAAAGCTTGGATCAAATGCCATTGTGCTAGATTGTGGTGGGGGCATTCTCTCTATAGATCCTTGAACCTCTCCCAATCCTCATATAGAGTTTCATCGGCCTCTTGAGCGAAGTTCTTAATAGCACTCCTTAGTACCACTGTTCTCTCTGCAGGATAATATTTATTATAGAAATTCAAAGCAAGAGTTTCCCAGTCAGTAATACCAAGTGCAGTTCTATGCAAGCCATTAAACCATAATTTAACTTTGCCACATAATGAAAAGGGAAAAAGAATCTCCCTGATTTGGTCCTGCGTGACCCCGACTTGTCTAATGGTGTTGCAATACTGGCAGAAATCTGCAATGTGAAGATTAAGATCTTCACCCTTAGCTCCACTGAATTGCTTGCTCTATATCATAGTGATAAATTGGGTCTTGATCTCAAATTGAACTCCATCTAGAGCCGGAGTGGGATTAAGGTGCGGGAAATCTGTGAGATTCAGCTGCGAGTAGTCACTGAGTTTCTTTTGGGTCGTCATCTCTGATTTTGAATTTGAAGGAATTTCTGCATGACTAGAATCAGAGGGAGGGTCTCTTCGATTGTTGTCTTCCTTAAAACCCGTCGGAATTTGTCTATAAATTTTCCTTTGCCTATGAAACGAGCGCTCGATCTCTGGATCGAATGGAATGTAACCTGATCTGGAACACCTGGGAATAAACAAGGAACTAAAAGACAAATATGAGAATTGCCTCCAAGAACTAACGTTCTCTGAGACAAAAGGGGATAATCTAGACTACAAAAAATAATCAGAAAATAAAAATAAAATCGTTTCCCCGGCAACGGCGCTAAATTTTGACAGGCTCAAGTCGTATTCACCTAATAGAAAATAAACCTAAATCCACTAACTATGTAGATAGGGAAGAAGGGTCGAACCACAGAGAAACAAGTAAATTTACTCCTAATTAATTAAATGCAATCTAAATTATCAAGTAACAATCTATTGTAAAAAGGTAATTAAATACTAAAAGTAAGAGTAGGAAGGGAATAAAAAGGGTATAAATCAATGAAGGGAAACCTAGGGCATAGGTTCACTAATAAACTATATTCCAGGGCAAATCATAATAAGCAATCATCAAGCATCAATTAATCAGATTATAAAGGGCTTTTGGTACGTATTATAATCACAAAGTTAATTAATCGGTAATAAATCTCATCTGTCGAATCTCGACTTAACCATTTATAAATTAGTCCGCCTATTGAAACTAAGCCTAAACATCAATTTTCATCTGTCGAATCTCGAATTAATATTGCTAAACTCATACAATTAAATCTGGCCAAACCTAATTGCATAACATTAAATCAATCATTAGGAAATTAATCAAGCATTGATAATCAACAATCACAAATTTACCCCTTCATATTATTTATTAGATCCCCATAAACCCTAAAAATAAAACTACTCATCATAATTAAATCTAAACTAATCAAATCAATAAAGCAAGACATCATGAAAGAATTAAAAAAAAAAATAACTGAAATTAAAAGAGAAGAAATTGTTACCAAAAGAAATCTGGATTAATGAATGAAGTTAAGAACAAAGTTGAGAGAATTTAAGATAGAGAAAATATTCTAAGTAGAGAGAGAATATCTAAAAGAGAAGGTAATCAAAATTACGAACAAAAATCGTACTTAAACATCCCTAAAACAAAACCTAAACGAAAACTAATCAGGTCTCTAAAAAACACGCGTCGGATCGGGCGAAAGGCCGTTCGATCGGGCTCGCCTTTTTTTCTTCGCCCTTCCTGGCGCGTCGCGCCCGATCGAGTCTACGCTCACCCAATCGGGCGCGCCTTCTTCTTGCTGCTGCTTTGTGCGCGCCCGCCCGATCGGGCGTAAGCTTGCCCGATCGGGCCCGGCTTCTTCTTCGAGGCTTGGACTTCGATTGTGCTCGATTCTTCGGCCCAATCCGGATTTCCTCTTCGGGTCTTGAATACTCGATCCATATGCCCCGATATCACATACCAAGCCCTTAATCAACGGCTTCCACCGGTCCTGGGCTTCAAAAACGGTCCTGTCCTCCTAATGCTCATAGTTGCTTCGTAAAAAAAACCCGGAAAACGCTCCAAACGTGTAATTTCCTAAAAAACTCAAGCAAAACTACAAAAACACTAGAAAACACAAATTAGTAATAAAAGTGGCTCTAAAGAGCCAAAAACACTACTAATTATGACCATGGGACGGGGGTAAAACACTATATAAATTGGACATATCACAAGATCATCTTCAATCCTAGTAGCCACATAATAGACCTTTTGAAAAGTGTTTAAACCAAGGTAACGTAGATGCTTATTGTACTTTACATGACAATTGTCATTGAACTTTTGTACTAAGTCGAGTTCAGGTGGCCTTTGGGCAAGGTGAGCCGCCTTTTCTAGCCATATACCATAGAAAGTAAAGAAACCTTCATCGTCGCCTTGCTTAAGCATTTCAAGTTCACGTAGAGTCAATTTGAACTCTATTTTACTCTCATATAGGGTAATGAAAGCCGAAACTAAATCTTCCCATGTTGTTTTGAATTTCGGATCTAGACTATAGTACCACTCTCTCGCGAATGGGTCTAGAGATAAAGGGAAAGTCAAAGCATAAAGCTTAGGATAACCTCCCTTTAATGCCATGGTGCCAGTAAAACACATTAAGTTGTTTTGTGGATTATTGGTCAACTTAAATATTGGCAAGTCCATAGCTACGAACTTTTCTGGTAAAGCAAGTCTTGGGGGAGGAGCAAACTTTTCTGCGTCGAAGTACTTGTTCCCCATGGTAGAACGAAGAACAAGCATCTCCAAAGACTTTTCTTTGACGGATAATTGTTCCATCTTTTGTTGCAAGGCTAGAGTCTCGGCATTTTTCTATTAAGTCTTTTCAAGTTTCTTAATTCTTCTTTCCTCGGCCTCTTGAGCCTTTTCTTCTCACAAGCGAGCAATCTCTTCTTGTAGTTGTTCAATGGTTGACATTGTTGTTGGACTAGTACTAGTTGTCGAGGGAAGGTGGTTTGAAAGGGGTAGATTGTTTGATGATAAACGTAGAATGCGAGTGCCCGGGAGTCTTCGTTCCCAAGCTTGAAAACCGGCCATAAAGAAGTACAAAAGGAAAAGTAAATTTATACGCTTGTTTAGGAGACAAAGAGAAGAAGAAAGAACGCAAAATATATTAGAATGGGTAACATCACCCTTAAACAATTCTTTAATGAAGGTATTGTTTGAACGAGCTAATTTATTTTCGTAAAAATCAAAATGGCTCGTAATAGTTGGCGCGCGCAATTGACTAAGTTGCGTGCGGCTGGCGCGTGCATCTGAAACACTTGCGCTGGCTGGGGTCGCGTAACTCATTGAGTTGCGCCCGCCACCTGCTCGTAAATTTTTTTTATTTTAATTCGAGCGTTTTTTTTATATTTTCGATCATTTTTTTTTCGATTTTTTAAAATATGACTCAAAATTACGAAGAGACAACTTCGTATATGGGAACCTAAACCAAACTAAAGGAAAAAAAAGAAAGATATCCTCACACGTCGTATATAGGCACGTAATCACATTAGCATACCATAAGCCAAGATACACATAATGCCATTCTATGGTCGAAGGCTTGGGTGTCAAAGGGTACCATATCTTTAGAAATAATGCACATATCAATCACTCAACGTGTTGACTCATGACATTACTCTCTTAACATTTTGTTGACGATATGGGTGGGATGATTGTTATAGATTTCGGGATAGAAGCCTAGTGTTGGCGAACCCTAGTCAATGAGCCAATCCCCAATAGTTAAAGTGTGCTATGATTATGCATGATGCAATGTTGCTTGTTTGGTTTTTACTTTTGTGAAAAATGAAGATATTATGTTTTCAAGTCTCGCTCTCTAACTAGAGATTATCCAAGTTAATTCTCGTTACAACCCATAGGCAACCTAGTTTCGGAAACCTTGGACCATAACTAAGAACTAATCTAGTAACCTCTAAGTCCCCAGTGGAGTCGCCATTGTAAGGAGGGTGATCCCATTGTAGGGGGTCCTTTCTTAGATGCCCATGGCCATTTAAAATCCTAGGACTTTACACTTGTTAAGGTGTATTAGGATTTGAATTCCTGAATGTTTGGGGGACTTGAATTAGAATTGATTCTATCATCCCGCTGTTTTTATAAGAAATAAGTAGGAGTCGCCAATGAGTTTTGGGAAAACCCATAAACCTCGTTCATGCCTTTCTCCCATGTTGAGTCATGGGATATTTAGCACAAATCTCAAGTTTACCCATGCCAAAATTGGTCAACATAAACCAGAAATGAGTTCGAGAACGAGTGTACTAAAATAACGTTCCCTTTAAAGGAGAATCGCTATTCTAGCCCTAGTGCGGCCTCTACTAGCTCTTCCTTTTTTGCAATTTCATCACTAAACAATATATGCAACGTGATACCTAAGACTAAGTTAGTTGATTTTATTTACAAGCATTAATCACGTAGGAATTACTTTGCAAAATCGTTATTCTTTATTTAATTCAAATTCGTAAAAGAGCAAAAGTAAACAAGATTCGTCTTTGCTTAGGTGATCAATCAACGAATAAATTATTCAATCCTAATTTTATTTAACACAAGATACTATGTGGAATTGATTAATTGAATATCATTTTAAAGTGGTCAAACAACATTATTTTTCTCTCCAAAAGCACTAAATTGGGAAGAATGATCACAATCTTGACCCTCTCTCTCGACAAGAAATATGGGAAGATGCTTGAGTCCCTTGAGCCTATTCGTGATAAACGAGAGAAACTTCAAGCCATCTACTTAGTATCTATGCTTTAATCAATCAAAGGTTTTTGGAGCGTATTTCTTAAGAGGACTCGTTTATTTGGAAAGTTTCAAGGACAATCTATTGATGCCCCATCCCTCATCCGAAGGCTACCACTAGATGCTTGGACACCGCTCTTCCTTGGGGGCCAAATAAGTGGTCAATCGAACAATCTCTCAAGAAGCCTCCTTTGCCAAATCTTCGCCTCAATATGCATGCCCCCGATCACACTCTTGCTCTCACTTTTCCCTCGGTGTCCTGGGGAGGTACACCTTTGATTCCTTCCTCTTCATCTTCTTTCTGTACTTGTGACTTGTCTATTTTGCATGCAAAGATCGATTCCATTGCAAATGTTTTGAATTGTTTACCTTTAGGAAATTACTTTGTTTTAAGCTATGATTACCATGCTAGACAGGTTTATGATATGCATGTAATGAGGGGGGGGATTGAGCCTTATGTTAACTACCCTTACCTCCTGGTTCAACATGGACTCATACCTCAATAGGCCTTGTATGAACCGTCCCTTGGAACTAGATTGTGCTATCCCTATTCGGAGGGGCCGCATGTGCCCCCATAAGATTCAGGGGACCTCTCCAACCTCTTACAACTATAGGAGGCCTAGAGGATGTGACTTTGCTTATAACCCGGATAACCCAAACCCATTCCCTAATCCTGAGAATTTTGGTGGATGGGGGCTCTTGGGTGAGCCAGTTCTAGATTATTGGTCCCACTATTTTGCTAGGGACAAGGCCATGAAGGAGAGTCGATTGAACAGTATGGGTCCAAAGGAAGTGGATGATGTCTTTAGCCATGTTTCTTCTGAGGTTGGTGATGGGAGTGCCCATTCTATTCCTTACCACAGTGTCGAGTGATGCCGATTTGGCTACCCTTCCTCTTATGCTCATTTTCTTTTGTGTTGTTATTTTGCCAGCTCGTTGCTAGGTTTTCGCATGGGGGGGGGGGGTTAGCTCATTTTAGGCTTGGGGGAGTATTCTTAAGTTTAATGTGTTGCATTGGTTTCCCCCTTGCTTTTACAGTTCACTATGGATCTGTCTTTGATTTTGTGTCTCTTTCTAATGATGATTGATGATGGTTTCTGTTTGTTGAGATTGTTTTCCAATGATGATGACATGATGTTGGTCTATCGGTTGATACTTGATTCTTTGATTACCTAATTGCTTTATTGATGGATGAATTTTTCCCTCTGCTATATGATTTCACTTCTTTAGTTCTATGATCATGATTTTCTTTAGGTTTTTTCGGATATTTGTCCGGAAGTTACTAACAATTTCTTTTTGTATATAGCTCTCTATCTTTCACTTGGGTTTTTATCCTTGCTTTTGCTTATGAAGTATATTGACGGTTTTATGCTCGCTTCTCCTCTTTAGCTTAGTTTGGAATACCCAGTGAGATCCTTCTATTTCTTCTCTTTCTTTTTCTTTCTTTATTAGAATAGGTTTAGTTTAGGAAAATTTGATTGATAGAGGATGTTTTCCTTTTAACACCTAGCGTGTTTGGGGTCATTGGTGATGTTGCCGAATGACCACTTGTTTGACGATTGCGTTTTACTTGTCTTGCTTGCATTCTTGTGTTTTTCTTTTCTTCTTTCCTTTTTTTCTTTTTCTTTATTTTGTTTTTCCCTTTTTCTTGCGTCTAAGAAACATAAAAAACAAAAATATTTTGAGGTTATACTTTCTTTTTACTTGTTTAGCTTTTATCTTTGGACTTATTACAATCCGAGCTTTTTGTAAGGAAGGTGATCCCATCGTAGGGGGGGTCCTTACTTAGATGTCCATGGCCTTTTAAAATCCTAGGACTTTACACTTGTTAGGGTGTATTATGATTTGAATTCCTGACTGTTTGGGAGATCTTGAATTAGAAATGATACTCTGATCACGCTTTTTTGTAAGAAACAAGTTGGAGTCGCCAATGAGTTTTAGGAAAACTCATAAAACTCGTTCATGCCTTTCTCCCAAGTAGAGTTCAAGGGATAATGAGCACGATTCGTAAGTTTACCCATGCCCAAATTGGTCTACATAAACCAAATGAGTACGGGAGTGAGGGTACTAAGATAACGTTCCCTTTAGTGGGGAATCGCTATCTTAGCCCTAGTACGACCTCTACTAGCTCTTCCTTTTTCACAATTTCATTACCAAAAAATATATGCAATGTGATACCTAAAGACTAAGTTAGTTGATTTTATTTACAAGCATTAATCACGTAGGAATTACATTACAAAAGTCGTTATACTTTGTTTAATCAATATTCGTTAAAAGAACAAAATAAACAATATTCGCCTTGTCTTAAGTGATAAAACAACAATTAATTATCAAATTCTATTCTTGATTAAAGAAAGAATACTATATAAATTAATTAATTAGTTAAAGGTTTGTTTAAAGTGATCAAACAACACTATTTATTCAATTAAAGTTATTTAAACAATAAAGGAAAAGTGATTTATCTAAGTGCTCAGGAAACTAACCGTCCTTCTCTTATGTTAAATCTCCGTTTAATGTGTTTATGGACTTTCTTTCTTCCTTGTACCTCCAAGGACTTCAATGGATTCAATTAGGGTTGAAGAGTAGTTGGGAAGAAAGAGGGAAAATAATATGATAGTAAGAGAAGTTGAGAGATTAGGGTTTTGAGAATACTAGGTTTTTAACTCTAAATTTTCGGTCCTCGTAATGCTAAACGAATACCCCTATTTATAGGCGTAGGGATCTAGGTTTAGGGTTTTAGAAACGCGCCGTCATGTGCCGCGCGCAACTCTCTGAGTCGAGCTGGGTGTCGCGCGCATCTCAATGAGTCGCGCGTGCCAGGCTCGCGCAACTGATTAAGTTGCGCTGGTTTGTGGTTTGCCTTATACGAAAGCGCGATTTTAAAACTTCCATAACTTTTGATTGTGGAGTTGGATTAAGGCGTGTGAGATATCATTGGAAATATCTGAATGTCTAATTTTCAATTCCGTTGGAATTAGGTTAAAATATATTATGGATCAAAATTTATGGACGTTGGAGTGCAAGGGTGTCGGTTTTAGGGCCCGGTTTAGTGTTGTGATCATAACGTCTTTGTTTTAGCTCGGAATTGAGCTTATAATATACTGTTGGAAAGCTCTTTGAAAGGGATATCCATATGTATAGTGTTTGCATGGTAATTTGGTGGTTGGTTTACCTGTTTGGCTCGGGTTTTCAACATTGTAGGTTCCATTGCATCCAATCATTGCATTTGACACATTTGGGTCTGTTATTAATTACGTTTAAACATGTTTGAACATGTTTTAGGCCTAATTAGTAATAGGAATAGGCTCTAAGATAACTTATTCTCAAATATGGGTTTCAATTTACTTCATAATTCTTTTCATAGTCCATAAACACTTTAACTTTGATCTAGCATGAAGAACGGTTTTTTGTAACATCATCGCACTTCCTTTTGGGACAAGAGGCCAAAAGTAGGTGTCTACACTTTTGAATTTGAATATATGCATTCTTATGTCTTATCGGTGTGCATGCTTTGAAAGTATCCATTGTTGACTCTAGGGTAGAATATGCTAAGGTAGCGGTTTAGACCTTTTGGGGACTTGAAGCTGGATTCTATTGGTTTGTGGTAAGATGGAGTTGCTTCCTTTGGTGGATTTGAAACCAGTAGTGAGTTTTTGCTACAACCAAGTGAGATTTCATTCTTTTCAAGCCTTCTACATATTTTGCATGAGCTGCACATGGATCCTTGGCTATTATGTACTTTATCTAGAATTTGACTTTCATATTCCGAGATCGCGACCGAGCCATTTAGGAAGGACAAACGCATGTTTTTGGGGTGGTATTTTTACTTTTCCATGATAGATTTAATTTCTTTATTTTGGGTTTTCATTTGCCTACTTGCTAACCATTTGAGCCATATACCCTTCATTTCCAGCCACATCTTTAGTTCTTGAGCCTTTTGTTTCATTTTTGTTCCCATCATTGGTTTTTGTGAAGCATATGGTCTCTTTTGTTGGAGTTTTGGTGGATGAGAATGATTGTTTGGTTCTTTTAATGAAAGCAAGTTTGTAATGGAAATAATTTGTGCATAAAATGCAAATGCAAAAGTTGATAAAAGTCGTCCATAGTTAAAAGAGGAGAGGACAATTAATAAACTGAAAAAAATGAAAATTGAAAAAAATGAGATAACGCAAAGAAAATTAAAAATGCTTTGGCAAAATAAAAAAAAAGTGATAAATGGAAAATTCAAAAAATATTTTGATGTAAGTTTCTTTCTCCCGATTTTACGCATTGAGGACAATGCTTTATTATGGCTCGGGGGGAAGCGTTCTTACGCTCTTTGTATATATGGTTGTGACTCTTAGCTTTGAATAAGCTTGGGAGTGTTGTGTTTTTGTTTGGTGATTACTTGGTTTTGATGTTGAGATCTGGCCAATCTTTGCTTCACGATTTATGTATACCACCACATTTAAAATTTTAGCCTACCCCCACCCTTCTTGCCTTTACGTTGCAACCTTTTCCAAGACCTTTTGACCTTTGTGGTTGAGTCACTAGTCGATGGAGGGAGATGTAGGTCAAGCTTGTAGAGCGGTATGTAACAGCCGAGATGTCGAGTAGTCTCAAATTTCTTTCTTTTCTGGTTCCTTCGGGGAACCATTGAGACGCTCACTGAAGGAAGATTTGAAGCTATTGGGAGAACGCGGTTAGATTGGTTGGGATGAAAGTTGATTGTGCGTCATTAGTTCTCTACGGTTAGCATATCTTATGCTTCAATCAACCTTAAATATCTTGGAGCATGCATACCCCTACCATATAGAAAAGTGTTTATTCACTTGCATTTGATCATTTGCAAAAGTCCATGTCAAGAGCTATTTGTTTGAATTTTTTTATTTACTTTCCTTTCTTTTAATGATTTTGCCTCATTTACTTCAAAGAGTTATGGGTAAATCTCTTAAGAAACCCTTACGAGACTATCACTCGTCCTCTAGAGCGATCTAGGGGATTAAAGGGCTTGTTGTAACCGTACCTACTAAGATAGTAAGTCTTAGTGTATATGCTCATCTCTTGTCTTTATTTTTTTTTATTTGAATAATTATGTTATCCTTATTCTGTCTTGCTTGGTTTCTCTCGAGGACGAGCAAAGTTTAGCTTAGGGGAATTTGATGAGTGTCATTTATGGCACTCATTTGATCCCTTTTAGGGTGAATTTAATTCTCTTTGGTAGCTCTTTTATTCTCTTTTCTTTAATTTTGATCTTTATTTCTTTAGTTTGCATTTTCCTTAATAGATTTTCCATTTTCATGTATTTCTTAGTTTATTTCGCCTTTTCGCCTTTATTTGTTTGTTTTCTTTTATTTTGAGGAGAAGATCGTTCCTGACGTCTCTTTCCGGGTTTTGCATTGGTTGGGATGCTTAGTGTCTTCCATTTGAAGCCTAAGTATGGAGATGTGCAAGTCCCAAGTTTCCTTAGGGTGTGCATTCAAGCCGTGGGGGCACCAATTTTGATGTTAAACCCACCGTCAAGGTGCTTAGAATCTGCCATGTTCCGTGTTCATCAAGCACACCAAGTGGAGCGCACGAGAAGCGTCAAGATAAAGGTGAAGAAAGATTCCCTGCTCCTAGGCCCGGGCGCGTGCGACAATGGCGCGGCCGCGCCTGTTGCTTCCCCTGTTCCGTACACTCTTCATTGCGGCCGCAAACCTCTTAAGTGAAGGCTGCACCTGTACGAGTTCTTTTAGGACGACTAACTACTTTCTCCTTTGTTAATTTTACTATTTATAGTTTTCGCTTTATTTTTGGAGGGAAGAGCTTAAAATTAGAATTGGGTTTTATTTTCTTTGAGAGAGAAACTCTAGGTTTTAGATTTTTAGAGAGAGAAACTTTATGATTGATGGTTGATGATTTATGATAGTTACAATTGGTTTGATTTTAAGCAAGTTTCCTTGATTTGATCAAGTTTGTTAGAATCCTTTTTACATTAATTCAATCTTTAGCTTTTGATTTCAATTGTTTTGTTGATTGTTCAAGTGTATTATTTGTTTTATTTAATTGGTTGATTGGAATGATGTTGATGAATTTGATGAAATATATAGCTTTGATCTTGATTTCTTTAATGGATTGTGAGTAGTTTGCTTGCTAGGGATGTGGTGAAGCATGTATTAGTGATATATCATAGTTAATTGGGTTTTTTTTTTATTAATTTAACATTGTGATTAAATTGGTTTATTGATTCTGTGCATGTGTACGGATTATAAGGAGTGATCAACCTTGTTCTTGATGCTAGATTGCATTGTTTGTCTACATTGATACTGTAGACACCCATTTGTGTCTCCCCAAAACCAAACCCAGTGATGAGTACCTTTCACGTCGAACCATAATCGAATGAAGTGAAAGTGTGGAAAGTTTAGTGTTGCGGTAGTTTAAATTTCTTTTCTCTCCTCTCTGTTTTTGAAAACTTATTTTAAGAAAACAGCCAATCCAGTTTTGTTGGTCCATGATATGGGTCCAATAGTAGTGTAGTTTGATGGAGCTTGCAAAGACCTTTCCAACGATATATTATAAGTCCAATTCCGATGAATATTGAGGAAGTTATGGCTAATTTACTAAATTGGGCCCGGTTTCAGCTTTATGTGCGGCCCAATGATCTTGAGGAGGGCCTAATATGTTTTATCATTCCTAATGCAATTAGGAATGGTTTTAGTCTTCTAGAATCTTCTAGAAGGTTCTTTTCATTCCTAATTCAATTAGCATTGATAAATTGACTTTTGACTTTTCAGAGTTTTAATCAAAATCAAATAGCATTTTCGAGGAAATTATATGATTTTATCCTCCATTACGGCAAAATTATCTGATTTTCGAAAATGCGTTGAAAATAGGCTTGGCGCCTGACCCCAGGCTTTGGCGCCTGGAACCAGGTCTGGCGCCTGGCGCCGGTGTTGGTGCCTGGCGCCAGTTAGCCAGGGTTTGCGCCAACTTTGTTTTTTGTGCGTCAGACTCTGTTTTGTTTATTTTATCTTTTTGGCTGATTTTCTCTATAAATATCTTATTAAAAACTCCGTTTGCAATCATCTACATTCATCTACAATCAGTTTTCTAATTCTTTCATCTCTCCTTTTTCTCTTAATTCTAAACTTTGTTTTCACATACAAAATTCCGCATTCACAAGACCTAGAAACACCTAGCCATATTCGAAGTTGCCTTTGCCCTAGACGTGGAAGGTTTAATTTCTGAGGGTTAGGTCCCAAATCTCTCTTTCAATTATTTAATTTAATTTTTTTGATTATTATTTTCCTTGAAGTTATTAACGTGTGTATTTTGTTATTAGAAAGAGGTACGAGGCATCAAAGTAAGTACTTTAATGGTTTTTATTGATATTATGATGTAGAAATCATGTTTATATTGTTATTATGATATTCCTAGTATCATGTCTAGGGTAATTTTAATATCAAATATGCTTATTATGATTCCTGCGATGCTTCCTATATTCTTCTTAATATTTATGATTGTTAGTATCATGTTAGGACTAAAGCTTTGATTTTTGATTGCTTAGTGACATTCTAGGGTTTGTTATTAATCTTATTAGTATCATGCCTAGGATCTTGCTATTTTTATTATGCTTTAATATTAACATGAACATGATTATGATAATAATTGTTATAATTTATGATTATTATTATTATGATTAATATGATTGTTATTATAATTTTATTTGTTATGATTTTATTTATTATGTTGCTTGATACATTATTTATATTTATTGCTTGATCACACCTTTTATGCATGTTAAAGGGAATTGGTACTTGTAATCACGCTTAATAAGATAATTAATAATCTTGTTTAGGGTTAATTGTGATTATAATTGACAAGGAAATAATCGTGTCGTTGAGCGACTACACCTAAGTCAAATTAATTTATAACGCTCTACCAACCTAATACGTGTATAGGGTAAATAGAGGGGTCGAACCACAGGGAGACATGCATAAACACCGCATTCACTACTTAAGACTTTAAGCTATCTCGGGACAAGAAGTATGAATAACTAAGAGATTAAACTAAGGATTAAGAATGATTAAAGATCAATATAACTAAACGCCAAGGGAAGTGGGTAGATGTAGATGTCACTTGATCATGCAATAACACAGAAGCAAAGCAATGGTAAACTAAGCATGCAAGAATATCGAAATAAAGCTCGATCTAACCGCCTTCCGGGGTTAATCGATTTCTCCTAACATAGCCTCTATGCTTCCACATTAGAACCATATATTAGAAGGTGCAAACAAAGAATTATCGATAGTAATGAATCTCAACTAAGTCAACTTCCGTTACTTGTTAGTAAAGACTCATCTTTGATCAACTAACAATGTGCACTTGCAAGAAAGACCAAAGAATATCAAGCATACAAAGACTTTAATCACCATTAACATAACCCCAACATCATAAGCATGAATCAATTAACAACTACACCATCCCCACACCCTTGGCTAGGTGACTACTCACAAATCATATTGAAGACAATATCAATCATCAAATCAATAAGCATCAACATGATCAATAAGCAAAGAAGGAAAATCAAAATAAGCAAACAAAACTAGATACAAAAGTAAAGAAAGAGAGTAAGAGATTGCTCATTAATTGAAGATGAAGATTTACAAAGATTCAATCAAGCTCCATCTTCAATATCCAAGTTCATCAATAGAAATCCACACTTTCTCTCTCTACTAATGAAGTTTATCTCTCTAGATTAAGCTAAAAATGTAGAAAATTAAAACTAAGTTCATCCCCCAAAACGTTCTAAAAAAGGGACTTATATAGTCTGTACAGAGTCAGCTGACAAAAGGAGAGGTCCGACCGAACAAATGGGAAGGTTCGGCCGGACTACAGGGTAGGTTCGGCCGAACCATGGGTAGGTTCGGTCGAACCTCCCTGATCCTGGTCTGGTCGAACTCCTGCGGTTCGGCCACTCCTGCAAAACTGCCGATTTTCATCTTGCCCCTGCCTCGAAGTTCGGCCGAACCACTGAGCAGGTTCGGCCACACCTTGGTTCGGCCACACCATCAGGAGGTTCGGCCGAACCTCTTCTGAATCATGCTTCCTCTAGCCTCCTTTGAGCTTAGCTTCCTCCTCTTGAAAATCTCGATGGTTCCTACAAAGCATAAGCATGAAAAGCACAGTAAGAACAAAGCGGGAAGACTAAGAAAAGGGAGGATAAAGGAGAAAGAAAAGAGAAAGCAAAACTAAGTAAAAATGCTTAGAAAGAGGGCCAAACAAGTGCAAACGAGGGGAGAATCCTTAGAGAAAAAGGATAAAAGAGTGGCATAAATGCCACTCATCAAAATCCCCCACACTTGCCTTTTGCTTGTCCTCAAGCAAGGAATACTAAAACAAAAAGACAACACACACAACAAGCATAATATGACAAGGGTTAAGAAAATCAATCAAGTTTCACGATGGGAAATGCTCCAAATGGACTCTAACATAGGGACATGAATCAAATAATGCTTACTTTTCTCAACTCAAAGAGGGGGAACACGTTCTAAGATGCTCATGGTTGAGGGAGACAAACCTAAGCTAAGCGTAGAGAACTAATGATTTCATCCTCTGCCCTAGCTCCAACCAAGACGGTCCGCGTTCTCTCCACTAGCTTCAAATCATCCCCAAGTTAGCTCCTCATGGTTCCTCGAGGGAACCGGAAAAAGAAATTTATTGTGGAGTCATGAGGTTATCCCGACATCTCAACTATGCACACTCTTTCCATAGGGTTGAAATTTATCTCCCTCCACCGTTCTTTGACCGCACTTCTCCAAGTCCAAGGGTCTTAACTTGGGTTGTAATGTCATGGCTAAGGGTTAAGGTTGGGAATTAATTTGAAAATTTTTGGTGGCAAATCCTAAGTGAAGCAAAAGAGTGGCCATCTCTCAAGAACCACCTAAGAATTGAACCTAAATTCAAATTACAACCTTCAATACAAAATTTCATAACATTACTTCATTTCCTCTTCCTCTTCCTTCCCCTTTTTTTTTTTTTTTTTTTTTTTTTTGAACTTCATACGTTGCATCCTTCCTCACAAACTTTTTGCAAATATTTCCTTTCATGAATAACTTTCAAAATCTCACTTGAACCAATATTCACAACTTTCTTGCCCTAAAACCAACACTCTCGAATTCGTACCTCAAAAACCAATGCTTCACTAACTACAAGGGTTGGTAGAACATTGGCCGATAGGTTTGTAATATGGCTAGATCAAGAAAGGGGAATGAGGCCCAAGTTGGTTAGCAAGTGGGTGGATGTAAAAATGAAAACCAAATTTGTAACAAAACACAAAGAAAACAAAGAAAAATGAGAAGAAATGCCCTCTTCCTCCTTTAAAGTTGTTTGGTCACGATCTCGGGAGCTAACTACCAACACAAAGATTAAGACATGCATAGTTAAGGATCCAAAACGCCGCTCACAAGAGTGATGAAGGCTAGAACAAATGACGCTCACACGGGATAAAAATAAGCAAATACCAACCAAGGGAATCCTATTCACTACGGAGAGCAACACCATCTTACCACTTTCCCGTGAACTAAGGGGTTCAAACGTCATCAAAAGTTCTAAACCGGGCTACCTTAGCTTACAATGTGTCTAATTCAACCTTAAGCATTCTTAAACCGTGTAAACCCTCATCAACTAGGAAGGTAAGCATTCAAAGCCATGTCATAAAAAAGGCACATAAATTCTTGAATCCAAATGAATGAGCAAATCCACATCAAAAATGTTTCAACTTGTCTTAGTCATGCTCGTTACACAAAAGAGAACAAGAAAAACACACAAAAGGGAGGAAGAAATTAAAAAGGTTCATAATCGAGGCATGTAAATCAAATAAATCCCAATCGACATACAAGTGATCGTTGATATCAACATCAACGATCCCAGGTTCCTTGGAACCAAAATCAATCAACCTCGAACCATTCAACTCTTCCTAAACTAGACCTAAACTAAGCACTCAAAGAAAAAGAAAAAGAAAGAGAGGAAAGGTCTCACCGAATGCCGCTTGAAATATAAGACAAGGTAATATATCCAATCTCACCAAGGGAGCTAGTGTTGCTCCTTAACGTCCTACATCTCCGCTTCATGCTTCAATAAAGGTGAGCCAAACAAAAGAAACTACAACAAAACAAGAAAAGGTTAGAAAACAAAGAAAATGACTAAAGAATCAAACAAAAAGAAGAAAAATTAATAAAAAGCTATCTACAAAGTTTGGATTAAGGGGATTTGGAGTTTCGGGAAATTTGGATTTTTTTTTTTCTTTTCGGGAGCATCTCCACCTACAAAGACTCGGGGATCATCAAAGAAAATCATAAGAAATCAGCAAAAATATCCATAAAACATCATCATCATCATCACATCAATAATCATAAAACATCACCATCTCATCACATCACCATCACAACATCACCAACATCATCACCACCGCCACAACGCCACAACAATACCACAAAGCCACTATCCTCACTATCCTCCTCATGTGCAAGCAACTACCCTACCACTCTACCTTCTTATGTACACTTCAACCAACCAAAAGGACATCCTCCCCCACACTATTCCTTTGCTCGTCCCGAGCAAAAGTGACAAGTGAGAAGATCGGGGGGAAAGGGAAAAGTTCCCACAGCATCACTGGTTATCATCTCCTCGCCCCCTAGGTTGAGGGGGGTTGTTAGGATCAAACCCGGGAGTGTTGTTGAGTCACTTAAGGTTTTGAGTGATGACAAACAGCTGACTAGCTGGTTCTTGTTGGTTTTATATTATATCAACTGACATTTTGAACAGGAACAGCTATCCCAAGTACTTGAGGCAATATGAAGTCCTTTTGAATCAAAGCATTCAAGAAATCTGTATCAGAATGTTCTATCAAGGAAGGCCGTCAAGACTTGAAGATTATGAAGTCTCTTAGATTAGGATAGTTGATCTTTGTAGTCTTTATAATGTTAAGTGTGCATGGATGTTTGTACATGAGATATTTGTATCCCTTACTTAGAGTATTTAGTGTTGTAGAGATCAGGAAAAGTTGACCTGATCCCTAGGATATTAACAGGTCAGGAAACAGCTGCTTCGTAGCTTGTTTCATGAACCTGGACATTAGTTCAGTAAATATTTTCTGGAATATATATTTCCTATCCTTAGAGAATATTTACTAAACTAATTGATTTAGTTTATGCAAAGTTGGAGATGAATTATTTCGCATATAACTTAGAATATATTATTCTACCCATTTATGGAAAGTAGAATAAAATCTTAGAATGTCTCTTATTTACAAAATAAAAGATATTCTATTTACCTAAGTTATGATCTGAAAAGATCACGAAAGATTTTATCTCCCAACATTATAAAAGCATAAACTCGATCAGAATTTCGAGTCAGCTTTTCTGAAAAAAAATTCTCTATCTTTGAAAGCTCGAAATACACTCTAAGGGAAATAGTTAGTTCATCTCTTACAAACTATTTATGCACACAGTAAGAATTGTTTTGTAATTATCTCTTGTAAGCTTTGAGTGGAAGCATTTAGAGGGAAACAAAGGGTTTGTATTGAATCACTAAGAGGTTAGTGATTGGGTAGCATTTACGAGTGTGAGTGCAAGTGCTTGTGAGTTCAAGTGCGAAGTGACACCTAGAGTTAGGTGTGGGGATCACGAGTGTGATCATTTGTAATTGCTTTTGTTTTTCAGAGTTGATTAATAAAAGTAATTAGGGTAGTGGAGGACGTAGGCTCAGAGTTGAGCTGAACCTCGTTAAATCTTTGTGTTGATTATTTATTGTATTTTCTGTTTCCGCTGCAGGACCAGTTCATCATCTGGTCTCCCTACATAAATAGAAGAAAATCCAATAATTTCTAACACTGCCCTGTACTCAATTCAACCCCCCCCCCCATTCTTGAGTACCAGCTGCTCTTTCAATTGGTATCAGAGCCTCGGCTTCTTGTAAGGGTAACACCTAGAGAAGTAGATCATGAGTACTCAGGAAATGAATGCTATGGGATATGACAACAAGACACCAAAGTTCAATGGGAAGAACTATGCATGGTGGAAGAACAGAATCAAGAACATCATCATTGGCATTGATTATGAATGCTGGTTGGTTGTTAAGAATGGTCCCTTGACCATTGAGAAGTCTGATCCAGAAGGGAAGCTAGTCCCAAAGACTGAAGATGAATACATCTCCACTGATTACAAAAAGCTGGAGAAAAATGCTAAGGCTATGTCAATACTGCAACAGGCTATTGCTGAGAATGAGACAAACAGGATCTCATTATGCACCACTGCCAAGGAGATCTGGGATACCCTTGAACTTGCCTTTGAGGGTACCAGTGAGGTAAAGAGGTCTAAAATTGATTTACTTATGTCAAAATATGAATCTTTTAATATGTTTAAGGATGAAGATATTAATACTTGTTTTGGTAGATTCATGACTATTGTAAATGATTTAAAATCTCTTGGTAAAAGCTTTACTGATGAAGATCTTGTTAGAAAGATTTTGAGAAGTTTGACAGGTGAATGGACTCCCAAGGTTACAGCCATTTATGAAGCAAAGGATCTTTCAATTCTATCAGTTGAACAGTTGATAGGTTCCCTCATTGATCGAGGTTAGATAGTGTCGTTAGTCTACTAACCCTAATCAAATTAACAATTTATAATACCTAAACTACCCTAATACGAGTATAGGGGTAAGTAAAGGGTCGAACCCAAAAGGACTAAGTGTATCAATCTATGCTAATTAGACTACTAGGAAAGCTTGTGAGGTAAGAGAGGTTCAATTAAACACTACTAAGAGCAAATAACTAAAACTAGGGAAAGTGGAATCCAATTAAATTAATGCATTCAACAACATCAAACAATTAGATGAAAATGACCTCAATTAGGACGATTTACACATTTAACTCACTCTCGCGCAATTAAACATGTTAATAATCCTACTAGACTAATTCACTCTCGTGCAACTAGCCTAGCAAAGATATGGAGGAATTTAGGGTTCTCAAACAACTCACTTTCGCACAATTGATTGAAAACACAATTAAAAGCATAGAATCAATTAGCTAGAAAGATTCTAATCCATAAAAGCATCATCCATACACAATAATCAAGAAACAATTTCATACTAACTACAATCAATCATTAAATTAATTAACATAACCTTCATCCATTTCCCTAGAACAAAACCTAAACTAACATGGTGAACAAAAATATGGAAAACAAGGTAAAATAATAATAAAAGCAAGAATCAACAACTAAACTAATTAATCTACTCAAATAAACAAATAAATAAGCAAAAACAATAATAAATGAAAGCAATAAAGGTGAGAGAAAGATAGGAAGACTCATTGAATTTATGAGAGGGAAAATCCACAAATTTGCTTCTTCAAAATCCCAAAAACTCCATGAAAAATCCAAGCTTTCTCTCTCTAAACTACTCCTAAACTAGAGAGAGAAACTCCTAATCTAACCCTAAGAGAGAGAAGCTCTCCTAAACTAACTAAGAAAATAGCATCATAGCTCCCCCCTTTTTTTCAAAGAGTCCCGTCTATATATATGTGGCTCCACACAAAAGAAAGAGACTTGGACAACAAGGCGCAAATAAATCGTAAACCCAGTCGTGCGCGCCCGCACATGAGTCCTGTGCGCCCGCACACAATGTGTGTGCGCCCTCTCATCGTAGTGTGCGGCCGCAACTTTGTGGGTACGGGGAAAATAAGCGCGCCCGCACATGAGTCATGCGCGCCCGCGCAAAGGTGTGTGCGCCCGCACAGAGGTCGCGCATAGGGTCGCGCAAACTCTCTGGTTTTGCTCTGTTTCTTCAGTCTGGCTGTGCGGGTTCTGACAGGGCTGCGCGCCCGCACAGCCTCACATGTGCGCCCGCGCATAAGCCGCACAGCACCCCGCGCACAACAGATAACTTGGCTTCTTGATATCCTCTTTCTTTCGGCGCATAATTCCTACAAAACCAAAGCATGGAGATCAAAATAAAAGCAAAGAAGATAAATTAAATAAATTAAGAAAATAAGCTAAAAACTATTAAAAACCACTTAAATACTCGAAATCAAGATAAAAGACAAGAATAAGTAAATAAAGAAATAAAGGACAAAAAGGGTTAAATTATTGGAAAAATAAGCCGAAAAACGACTCAATAAACACCCTAAAAAGTGGCATAAAAGTCACTTATCAAACTCCCCCAAGCTACCCTTTTGCTCGTCCTCGAGCAAATTAACATGAAACACGAAAGAAGGAGAATGATTTATTCAAGCAAAGCTAGAACACTTAAGGAGACAAGAATGTACACTAACTCACTTTCGTAGGAATCACGGTCACTTTTAGCAACTAATGACAAGCCCTTTAAACCCCTAGATCGCCCTAGAGGACGAGTGTGCTCTCGTGAGGGTGTCCTAAGAGTTTAACCCACAACTCTAAATAAAAACCAAGGCAAGGCAATAAAAAGAAAAGAAAAAGAAACATAAAACGAGAAAGAAAAACACAAGTTCATATTTGGACAAGAGATTGGAACAAACACCGATGGATGCAAACCTTTCTAAATAGACAAATGTATGCACGTTCCAAGATGTCAATGGTTGATTGAAACATAACATATGCTAAGCATAGAGAACTAATGAGGACTCAATCCACCCTAGCCCCAACCAATCGGGCCGCGTTCTCTCCACTAGCTTCAAATCAACCCTTAAGCTAGCTTCTCATGATTCCACGAAGGAATCGGAAAAAGATAAAGAAATGAAAAACTTTGAGAAGGTAATCCCGACATCTCAACTATGCATACTCTCTCCATAGGTTTGAAATCTATCTCCCTCCACCGTTCTTTGACCTAACCCCACTAAAGTCTAAGGGACTTTTATTAGGTTGTAACGTAAGGCTAATGGTTAAGGCAGGGTAAAAATTTGAAAATTTTGGTGATATTTCCTAAGTGAAGCAAAAGAGTGGCCTACTCTCAAAAACAAACTCAAGAAATCGCAAAATATCAAACAAAAATACCAATAATGCCATCTCCCACAAGCTTACTCAACACTAACACACAATATATACAAAAAAAAAAAGAAGGAACACTCCCCCCCAAGCTTGAACGAAGCATTGTCCTCAATGCTTAAACAAGGGAAGAAAACGAAACCAAACTAAAATATATTATTTGTGTTTATTTGTTTCTTTTTTTTTTTTTTATGTGTCCTTGCCTTTTTCTAACCATGGACGGCTTTTTCTTGAAACTTCATTTGATTTTCTTGAATTGCATCTTTCTTCTCGAACTTTTTGCATATTCTTTTTAAGCTCAACTTTCAAATACCGTACTTAAACCAATTCACAAAGTTTTCTTGCTCATGATCAACACTCTCAAAACTCAAACCTCACATGCCTATGCTTCACTAACTAAAAGGGTTGGTAAACATAGGCCATTGGGTTTGTAATGCGGTTTAAACAAGAGCGGGAAACATTAGGCTCAAATTGGTTAATAAGTAGGTTGATGCAAAATAGAAAATCAAATTTGTAACAAAATAAAAAGAAGATAAAGAAAAATGAGAAAAGGTGCCCTTTTCCTTCCCTAGAGAGGCCCGGTCACGATCTTGGGAGCTAGAGGTCAAAACAAGGATTAAGACGTGCATAGTCAAGGATCCTAAATAGCCGCTCAACAAGGTGATGAAGGCTAGAACAAATGAAGCTCGCAAGGGATTATAACCAAACAAATACCAACCAAGGGTTTCAAATCCACTATAGAGAGCAACTCCATCTTACCACATTCCCGTGAACTAAGGCTTCATGGACCCCTAAAAGTTCTTAAACCGGCTACCTTAGCATATAGTATCCTAGAGTCAACCAATGACACTCTCAAACCGTGCATACATTTACCACTTAGGAAGAAAAACATTCAAGAATGCAATTCCAAAACAAAATGTCCAAAATAAGAACAAACAAAACACATTTTGCCAAAATTACCTTGAAAGTAAACAAAAATCTTTTTGGACTTTTCAAAATATAAGAAAAGACATGAAAATGCATATACTCAAGTGCATGGCATAAACGAATCAACATCCCACCAAACATGATAGGATACCCTCCCCCAAGCTTGAATGAGACAATATACTCAAACATAAACCATATAAAACATGGGAGGGGAAAAGAAAGAAATCAATCCAACAAACCAACACAAGTCCAACGAGTCACCAACCATTAGAGAAAGATCTAGGAAAGATATTACCGGATATTGGTGGGTGTAATTACCCGCAAATGAACCAATTTAACCTTTCAAAGCCGATTTCCTCTTGAATTGAATCTCGATTTCCTTATGCTAGCAAAAATAGGCGTCAAACTTCCTTGGTTCTTGATCCAAACCAATGCATAAGAGTATATCAAGCCATGTACCTAGCAAAAGGCACACAAACATTTCCATGAGAGAAAATCTAATCTAAAAAGGAAAGAAAATGAAAGCAATAAAAACCTCGGGTTACTTCCCGAGAAAGGCTTGTTTAACGTCCAAGCGAGACCGCTCTAGTAAATAAAATTGCAATGAACGCAAGAGCTTATCAAATGCACTACTACACATCTCATATGATAACAAGTAGGCAAATGACGAGAGGAGGACGTGCAACAAGATTATTGCACGTAAATGAGGAGGAAGATGCCAAAAGAAAGAAGAAAAATCAAAAGAAAAATCAAAAAAAGAAGAAGAAAAATAAGGAAGAGAATAAAAAGGCAAAACCTCCTCAAAATCTTTTTGGGTGGCATAATCACCCATTTCCTCAATGATGGGAGGATGAGAAGGAAAAGTCTCATCAAAGAAGAGAGGGTCCTCAATAGGCTTTAAGACAAAAGAGGGGAGGAACATAGGATAGTAGGGGATGTGGTCAAATTTCCTTGAGAAAGGGACATGAGGAAGGGGAGGAGAAACAATGGTCTCACAAAGCCTCACATCACCAATGAGGGCATGAAAATCAATCATTGAATCCTCAAAAGAACACTCTTGACTCTCATCTCCCTCAAACAAAAACTCTCCAATAGAAACAACCTCATCCTCCTCTCTATCACAACGATGAACAACAACTCCCTCAAGATCCTCAAAGCCTAGAGTCTCTAAACCATGCATGAAAGGATAAAGGTTTCTCTCAAATTCATCCCTTTCCCATGAAGCATTGCCAATGAACTCTTTCAAGAGGCTATGATGATTTGTTACACCTTCAATGAACATACTAGCCATAACCTCAAATGAGTCCAAAGACTCATGGATAGAAGGGTCACAAACATGCAAGGTAGACTCATCAAGATGGGGAAGGGGGTTGGAAACCTCAAAATCGATATTTTCTTCATTAAAAACTCTTCCACCATCACTCAAGGGACTTTCAATCTCTCTTGATCGCTCAAACTCATCATCATCATCCTCATGAAATCCCTCATTCAAAATTGAAGATGGCTCACTCACATCCTCACCAAGGGAAGCTCTCAAAGGGGGTGAATAAGGGGAAGGATGACATTCAAGCTCAAATGGGGAATGAAAAGGATCAAAATCCTCAAAAATCCTCTCATCACAAGAAAATCTCCCCTCACCTTCACACCCTCGGCCCACATCATTCTCAAAAACACTCTCACACTCCAAATGAGGTGCCTCACATCCATTTACATCAACCAAAGCACTCATCACTTGGGCAAGCCTCACTTCTCTCAATTTTTGTTCCTCTTGAAGCTCTTGGAGTTGTTGGGTGAGATATTGCATTTGAGAAAGAATTTGGGCTTCAATGTTATTGGGTTGAGGTTCATGATCAAATTCAAATTGCACATCATCAAAATTAGCACAAACCTCATCAAAATGAGCATAAGGGGGAAATGTGTCAATTTGCATACTTGGATTATCACTAGGCACATAAGAAGTATCAAGAGAATTCATGCAAAAATTAAAAGAATCTTGGCATTGAGAATCAAAGTAAGAAACATGAGATTCTCTATCTAAAGAATCCTTAGCAAGCCATGTGAAGAAATCCCACGCATCATGCATAGACAAATGACAAAATCTACCATTATTCATGTCCTCAACCATTCCCCTAGTATACTCATTCATGCCCCAATAAGCTATATCACAAGCATCACTAAGAGAACACCCATGGTAACTAAGAAAACCATCTAGTCTTTCAAAGTAAGCATAAAAGGGTTCACCATCAAATTGAGGAAAAGATAAGCATGCCATTTTTATACAAAGAACAAAGAAAAGCAAACACAAATCAAATTATATACAAGAACCTAGCTAATCTAATCAACACAAACTAAAGAACGCCTTAGTCCCCGGCAACGGCGCCAAAATTTGATCGAGGTTTAGAATAGTGTCGTTAGTCTACTAACCCTAATCAAATTAACAATTTATAATACCTAAACTACCCTAATACGAGTATAGGGGTAAGTAAAGGGTCGAACCCAAAAGGACTAAGTGTATCAATCTATGCTAATTAGACTACTAGGAAAGCTTGTGAGGTAAGAGAGGTTCAATTAAACACTACTAAGAGCAAATAACTAAAACTAGGGAAAGTGGAATCCAATTAAATTAATGCATTCAACAACATCAAACAATTAGATGAAAATGACCTCAATTAGGACGATTTACACATTTAACTCACTCTCGCGCAATTAAACATGTTAATAATCCTACTAGACTAATTCACTCTCGTGCAACTAGCCTAGCAAAGATATGGAGGAATTTAGGGTTCTCAAACAACTCACTTTCGCACAATTGATTGAAAACACAATTAAAAGCATAGAATCAATTAGCTAGAAAGATTCTAATCCATAAAAGCATCATCCATACACAATAATCAAGAAACAATTTCATACTAACCACAATCAATCATTAAATTAATTAACATAACCTTCATCCATTTCCCTAGAACAAAACCTAAACTAACATGGTGAACAAAAATATGGAAAACAAGGTAAAATAATAATAAAAGCAAGAATCAACAACTAAACTAATTAATCTACTCAAATAAACAAATAAATAAGCAAAAACAATAATAAATGAAAGCAATAAAGGTGAGAGAAAGTTAGGAAGACTCATTGAATTTATGAGAGGGAAAATCCACAAATTTGCTTCTTCAAAATCCCAAAAACTCCATGAAAAATCCAAGCTTTCTCTCTCTAAACTACTCCTAAACTAGAGAGAGAAACTCCTAATCTAACCCTAAGAGAGAGAAGCTCTCCTAAACTAACTAAGAAAATAGCATCATAGCTCCCCCCTTTTTTTCAAAGAGTCCCGTCTATATATATGTGGCTCCACACAAAAGAAAGAGACTTGGACAACAAGGCGCAAATAAATCGTAAACCCAGTCGTGCGCGCCCGCACATGAGTCCTGTGCGCCCGCACACAATGTGTGTGCGCCCTCTCATCGTAGTGTGCGGCCGCAACTTTGTGGGTACGGGGAAAATAAGCGCGCCCGCACATGAGTCATGCGCGCCCGCGCAAAGGTGTGTGCGCCCGCACAGAGGTCGCGCATAGGGTCGCGCAAACTCTCTGGTTTTGCTCTGTTTCTTCAGTCTGGCTGTGCGGGTTCTGACAGGGCTGCGCGCCCGCACAGCCTCACATGTGCGCCCGCGCATAAGCCGCACAGCACCCCGCGCACAACAGATAACTTGGCTTCTTGATATCCTCTTTCTTTCGGCGCATAATTCCTACAAAACCAAAGCATGGAGATCAAAATAAAAGCAAAGAAGATAAATTAAATAAATTAAGAAAATAAGCTAAAAACTATTAAAAACCACTTAAATACTCGAAATCAAGATAAAAGACAAGAATAAGTAAATAAAGAAATAAAGGACAAAAAGGGTTAAATTATTGGAAAAATAAGCCGAAAAACGACTCAATAAACACCCTAAAAAGTGGCATAAAAGTCACTTATCACTCATGACCCATGAAATGCTGGTTGGATCTAAGTCAGAGAAGGTACCAGCAAAAGGAATTGCACTAAAGGGAACAGTCGAAGATGAGGATGATGAGATAGGAATGATGGCTAGAAGGTTTGAAAGAAGTTTCAGAAACCAGAAGGGAAAATTCATCAAGGGTAAGTTTAATAATGCATCAAATAAAAAATCTAACAACTTCTCTGCAACAGGATGCTTTAAGTGTGGTGAGAAGGGACACCTTGTGAAGAATTGTCCTCAATGGAAGGACAACCAGTCCAAGGAAGCAGACAAGATGGCCTACAAAAAGGCCATGGTTGCTGCTGTCTGGGGAGATACAGACAGTGATGAAGAGGGAGATGATTCAAGTCAGTCAGATGTATGTATGACAGCAATACTGAATCAAAGTTCAGAAGAAGGTACCAGGAACAGCAGAGGAACCAGCTCAGATGTCCACTGCCTCATGGCAAAGAAGCACCCCTTGGATCAACATCAGGTAAACATTGATCAGATCAAAAAGGATATGCTCTTTTATGATAGAGAAAACTTGATGGAATGTGCTAGTAGTGCTTTAGATCAATGTTTAGAACTTGGAATTGCTTATCATGATTTTAAGAGAAAGTTTAAAGAAAAGTCTAAAGAATATGATATTGCTAATTCAAGTTGTGATCTGTTGGAAAGTGTCTGTGCTAACTTGAAGCAGGAAGTAGCTGAACTAGAGATTGCTTTAGATCAAAGCAAACTTGAAATTCAGAGAATAAAATCTGATATGGGTTTGTGTGATGACAGTGATGATGAATGTGAGAAACAGTTCACAAGTTGTGTCATTAATGTGCTTGATTATAGTGGTGATGACTTGTATGACTTTGATAGTATAAAATCTAGGGCAAGTGCTCTAAATAGGTCTAAACTGTTAGAAGGATTCAACTTGTTAGTTGATGATGTAGAGGAACTATATAAAGCGTATGTCCTAGTTAAGAACAGCAAAAGTACTGGTTCTGAAACTGTTTCTAGTAATATGCATGATGAATGTGAAGCTAAAATTTGTAGCTTGCAGGTTGAGTTAGCCCAGCTTAGAAAGACTAATTCATGTGATTCTGTAGTTTTGCATGATTCAAATATTTCAAAATTGCAAGCTGAGCTTGAAAGAGCTAAGCTTGACTTTGAGATAGTTGTTGACCAGAATTTATCCCTGCATGAGAAAATGAACTTAAAGGACAGAGAGTTCATAGAATTTAAGAAGAGAATGGATAAAGTCCTCCAATCCCAGAACTCATTGAACCAGTTAACTTTAACTGCTAGAAACAGTGGTAGAAGGGGACTTGGTTATACTGGGAAGGGGAACAGGAGGAACTGGTCTCCCAGAGATACTACATGGTTACAGGAATATAAGAAAGGTAAGTATGTCTTAGCAAAAGACATGCATGTATGCTATCATTGTGGCAAGAATGGCCATAAGAAATATGAGTGTAAAGACAGGAAAAGTAGATTGGATAAAAATAAGAAAAATGTTAAGCAGATTTGGGTTAGAAAAGACTTGCTTGAATCTGTTGTTGGAAAGGGACCCAAAAAGATTTGGGTTCCTAAAGCTAATGTTTGAATTTCCTGTGCAGGCTGAAGTGAGAGACAATACCTACTGGTATTTAGACAGTGGCTGCTCAAGACACATGTCAGGGGATAGGAAACAGTTTCTCTCACTTACAGCTCATGAAGGGGGAAAGGTGACTTTTGGTGATAACAGCAAAGGTACCATTCTTGGAATTGGTAAGGTTGGTAAGTCACTTTCCCATGCTATTAGTGATGTATATTATGTTGATGGTTTACAACATAATCTCTTGAGTATTTCACAATTATGTGATAAAGGTAATAAAGTTGAGTTCAAAGACAACCTTTGTCACATAGTGAATTTGCAAACAAATGAACTTGTCTGCCAGGGATTCAGACATGAAAACGTTTACATTACTTATTTAAACCAAATCCCTGAGAACAAGTCCATCTGTTTGAGTGCTGTTTCTGATAGGGACCAGTGGCTTTGGCATAAAAGGATGGGACATGTCAGCTTTAGACTTCTTAACAAACTCAGGTCTCAAGAATTGGTGATAGGCCTGCCTAACATCAAGTTTGAAGCAGATAGAGTTTGTGAAGAATGTGCTAAAGGGAAACAGGTCAAATCCTTTTTTAAGCCAAAGAAAAACTATCAGTACCAGCAGACCTCTAGAACTTATTAATATTGATTTATGTGGACCCATGAGAGTCCAAAGTAGAAATGGTTCTAGATATGTGTGTGTCATTGTTGATGATTATTCCAGATACACATGGGCTCTATTTCTGTCTTCTAAAGATGAAACTTTTGATGAGTTCATTGTGTTAGTAAAGCAGGTTCAGAACAAGATCAATCATCAACTGGCTGCCATAAGATCTGATCATGGATCAGAGTTTGATAACTCTAGATTCATAGAGTTCTGCAGGGAACATGGAGTTTCTCACAATTTCTTTGCCCCAAGAACTCCTCAACAAAATGGAGTAGTTGAGAGGAAGAACAGGACTTTGGAAGAAATGGCAAGAACAATGCTCATTGAGAGTTGTCTTCCCAAGTCTTTTTGGGCAGAAGCTGTAAATACAGCTTGTCACATGTTAAATAGGTTGATGTTAAGGCCTCAAATGAAGAAGACTCCATATGAACTACTTAGAGGAAGGAAACCTAACATAGCATACTTCAGAACCTTTGGTTGTAAGTGTTATGTGCATAATAATGGTAAGAACAGCTTGGATAAATTTGATCCAAGAAGTGATGAAGCTGTTTTCCTTGGTTATTCCTCTCACAGTAAGGCATATAAAGTATTCAATAGGAAAACTTTGTGTGTTGAAGAAAGTGTTCATGTAGTCTTTGATGAATTTAATATGTGTTGTGAGAATGTGCAGGTTGATGACTTAGATGAGATAGGACTTTTGTATTTTACAGGAGAATCAACTGCTGTTTCCTTAGAAGAGCCAGGTTCACCTACTGGTTCACCAGATGCTGCTGGTGAAGGACTTGGTCACAATGAAGGAGATCCTCAACAAGTAGATACTCATGAGGATGGAGATGAAGGCCCCCAAGTAAATGGAGAAAGCAACACCTCAGGGGGAACAAAAAACCTTCAGGACAAGTTTTCCACCCAGGTAAGGGAGGTAGGGGGAACATCTCAGCATACTGGTCCATCTGTGCAAAACCAATTCGATGGCACAAATGAACCAGGGATGCATGATGGTTCTGATGGATTAAATGAGAATGCACCTAGGCCTAGCATTTTTAAATATAAATCTTCTCATCCTACTGAACAAATTCTGAGTGATATCAGTAGAGGTATTCAGACTAGGAGAGCTGTTTATGAAAACTTTTGTGCATTTTTCTCATTTTTATCTAATATAGAACCAACTGACTACAAGATGGCTTTAAAAGATCCTGATTGGGTTTTGGCTATGCAAGATGAATTAAATCAATTTGAAAGAAATAAAGTGTGGCATCTTGAGCCAAGACCTGAGAACAGGTCAGTCATAGGTACCAGGTGGGTCTTCAGAAACAAATTGGATGATCTGGGTACTATAGTCAGAAACAAAGCTAGACTGGTCGTGCAAGGTTATAATCAGCAAGAAGGCATTGATTATGATGAAACCTTTGCCCCAGTAGCTAGACTTGAGGCAATAAGGATCTTGATTGCCTTTGCTGCTCATAAGAACATTAAGCTCTTTCAAATGGATGTTAAGACAGCATTTCTTAATGGTTATTTGAAAGAAGAAGTATATGTTGAGCAGCCCCCTGGCTTTGCTGATAGTCAATTCCCAAATCATGTATATAAGCTGGACAAGGCACTCTATGGTCTTAAACAAGCTCCTAGAGCTTGGTATGAAAGGCTGTCCAACTTTCTGATGGAACATGACTATAGAAGGGGAACGGTTGATAAGACCCTCTTTATCAAAACCAGGAATTTTGATTTGATTGTAGTACAGATATATGTAGATGATATAATATTTGGTGCTACTAATCAAATTTTGTGTAGTGAGTTTGCAGATCTGATGCAAAGTGAATTTGAGATGAGCATGATGGGAGAACTAGGATTCTTCCTAGGATTGCAGATCAAGCAAACAGTTGATGGGATCATGATACATCAACAGAAGTATCTAAAGGAACTAATCAAGAAGTATGGATTGCAAGACAGTAAATCATATGCAACTCCAATACCTACAAATGCAAAGCTAGACAGTGATGATAAAGGAGAGAGTGTGGAAGATACACTGTTTAGAGGTATGATTGGTTCTCTTCTCTACTTGACAGCTAGTAGGCCAGATATAGTGTTTTCTGTGGGATTGTGTGCACATTTTCAAAGCAATCCCAAAGAATCTCACCTAAAGGCTGTCAAGAGAATACTTAGATACTTAGTAGGAACAGATGATCTGTACTTGTGGTACCCCAAAGGTGGTTCAATTGAACTATTAGGATACACAGATGCAGATTATGTTGGATTCCTAGTAGACAGAAAAAGCACATCTGGTATGGCACATTTCTTAGGTCCCTGTTTGATTTCATGGGGATCAAAGAAACAAAATTCTGTTGCTTTATCTACAGCAGAATCTGAATACATAGTTGCTGCAGCTTGCTGCTCCCAGCTGTTGTGGATAAGGAACCAGTTGAAAGATTTTGGTATTTTCTATGAAAATGTACCTATTCTATGTGATAATACAAGTGCTATTAACATTTCTAAGAATCCTGTGCAGCATTCCAGGACAAAGCATATTGAGATAAGACATCATTTCCTAAGAGATAATGTTGAGAAAGGTCTTGTAGAGCTGAGTTTTTGTAACAGTGAAGAACAAATTGTAGATATCTTCACTAAGCCATTGGGTAAAGAGTCTTTCTGCAAGTTTAGAGTCATGTTAGGTCTGACTAGGTCAAACTAAGAGACCTCTCTCAGCTGTTTTCCCCAATGATTGGCTAATTAAGTATTCTTTAAATGTGTGCGTGCATCATACCTTTGCAATCTGTCTATTATCTCAATGTTAATTGCTTATCTCTATGTGAGCAATATTGTAGCTAATCACTTTCAGGATTGAAGGTCATATTGAACAGATAAGCAACTGTTTCAGTAACCCTACCAGTAGAGGAAACAGCAGCAAATACGAACGGATTAATTTTGAAATTAATTTCAAATTAAACCGTGAGAAAATATTTTTTTATATTCTTATTTGATTTTAAAATCTTTCAAATATGGCAGTTATTTTCCTCTGACGGCAATTTGATCTGACAGTTGCAATTATGGCCAGTTGTTCGTTTATGGAAGTTATTTCTAAATCAAAATAACTTCCAAATATCTTCTGATTCTCTGATTTTATTTCTGTTTGTCTCTATAATTTCTCTTGCTATATATTTGCTTCCCTTTCCTTGCTCCGTGATTATTCATCATTCATCAAAAATTCTCAACTTCTCTCTCTACACAAGATCAATTCTTCGAAGCTTAGACTAGCAACAATGGTGAGAAAGGCTGGAACTGGAAGGAAAGGAGGAAGGAAAGGAGGTTCCAAAGGAAGTTTGGCTAGTTCCCCCTCTTCAAAATCTCAAGAAACAATCAAGGATGTTCTTATGAACGTCTCTGAGCAGACACCTTCACAAGCAACACCAGAAATCAACCCCTCTGAAACTGAACCCATCAAGGCCGTTCCCTTGAGACAAACTCCTTCAAAAGAGAATGTCTTGAAGGAAAAACCTGTTTCACCATCAAAGACTAAAACTTTAACCCCATCGCCAAAAAAATCCAAATCCAAAAAGGCCCCAAAAGAAAAATCCATCGAAACCCTCACTCAAATAACTGAAACCGTTTCTTCAAACCCCAAATCACCATCTGAGGGGGAACCTGATAAAAAGATAGCCAAGAAACTTGAAAAACAGTTAGAGGAAGTGGCTGATGAAGGATTGGATGAGGAGAAGGAGGACAAGAGGATGGAGGAGGATCTAGATGTAGTGGTGACCAAGGTGGTTGCTGGTACCACTACTGGTTCTGTAAGGAAAAGGCAGACTAGGGCTGCTTCAAAGGTCATTAAGGGCTCAGATGAGAAGGAGACTACACCATCTGAGACTAAGAGAGGAGAGAAAAGGAAAGCAACATCATCTGTTTCCCGTATCTCCAAGGCTGCTAAAGGTAAACAACCTGTTACCCCCAGTACTGGTGCAACTTCTTTAAGTTCTAGGACTGTGTTATCTGGTTGTGGTGTTGAGAATGAATATTTTGATATTCTTGCTTTGAGTCAAGTTAAGGAACTTCTTGAGTTCCAAGGATGGATGTCTCTGTTTAATGATTTAAATGATGCTTTTGTTGGTCCTGTTCGTAAGTTCTTTGTTAATCTGAAGCAAAACATTGATATGTCTGTGGTATCAACTGTTTCTGGTAGTGTTGTACATGTTTCTGAGTCTGTTTTATCTGAGTTGCTGGGTATACCTAGAGATGGTTTTGGTAGATATAGCAGTGATGGGTGGCCCCTAATGGGAGGAGTAACACCTGAGGTAGTTACTCAGTTTTTGTTTGGAAAGAAGGAAGAAGCTGGTTCCCCTAGTGACTTTAGGGAGGCAATTATGTTGGTTCTGCACTCCATGTGTTTGAAGGTCTTTCTGCCCAAGGGTCAAGGCAGAGGTACTGTTAGGATCATGGACATGGTCCTGATCTATCTGATCATGAAAAAGGTTAAGGTAAATCTGCCAGCTCTAATGATGGAGCACATGCTGTACTGCCATGCTTCATCCCACAACTCCATGCCCTATGGTTCCTTTATCTGCAAAATCATCAAGGAGCAGAATCCCAAGTTTTCTTTTTCTGGTGAGGTGGTGAGTCTTCAGTTGTTCTCCAAGAAAATACTCACTCAGAAGAAGATTGACTACTCTGGAAAGAGGCTGACCTTTGTAGGTCAAGAAATTAGCCCAAGGGATGAAGGGAACCAGGAGGAAATCACTCCTGAGGATGTGGCAATGCTTCTTGCCAAGTTGGAAAGGCAGGATGAGAGGATAATAAAGTTGGCTGCCAGTCTAGTGCAGGCTGAAGAAGAAAGGAAGCTTGATAAGCTTATGAACAACAGGAAATTCCTCACTATTTGCAGGGTGATTGATCACCTGTTGCCCCCAGAGTCTGGGATGAAGTTTGACCCCGCACACTGTAGGATCATTGAGACGGATGATGAGGAATCCTCCAGTGAGAAGGGTCCTGATGCTGAAGGAGGAGAAGGCTCTGAGGAAGAAGAAAATGAATCTGATGAGGACGAAGAAGAAGAGAAAGAGGAAACAGAAGAAAAGGAGAAGAAGGAAGAAGAAAAGACAGATGAGGAAGGGTCAGACTTCGAGGAGGAGATCAACCCAGAGGGTGAAGAAGAGGATGAAGATGATGATGAATGATCACTTCAGTCTCCCCCTCCCCTTCCATTAACTGCCATAAAATTTGTTGTTCCCCCACACTGCTAGACTGTTTTTAATGCAGTGTGGTTTCTATTATGTTTCTAACCTTCTGGTGTGTAATCCTGAACAGTTTTAAGCTTTTTCAGTTTTATGTGATTGAATAACCTGTTTGTGCTAACCTGCAGCATTGAGATTGATCAGTGGTTGAAACTACTGATTTTTGGCTTACTTGCGATATTTTGGTGTGCAATTCTATTTTTTGAATGCTTTTTAATGATGCCAAAAGGGGGAAAAGCAGGTTGAAGTTTCTGAAAAGGCCTTGTTAGACAATTAGATTGAGTCTTTTATTTCCTTGAGTCAGATAATCACAAAAACAAGTTAAAATAGAGGGAACAGTTAGATTAACTAACTGTTTCAGTGTCTTTTTACAAAAATCCAAAAACAAGTTGTTTCTTTTAAATAAAGATGGCTATCCTGGTCAGTCATCAGTGTTATAAGTCTTTTACACAAGATATCCCTTGTGTAGAAAGTCTAATAGAAAGTCTTGTCTTCTTAAGTGTAGATTAGAACTTTCTTTACTTTGCTGTTTCCCACTAACGTGCAGGTGCAGGAAACTTCAAAGTGTTTGTCATCATCAAAAAGGGGGAATTTGTTGAGTCACTTAAGGTTTTGAGTGATGACAAACAGCTGACTAGCTGGTTCTTGTTGGTTTTATATTATATCAACTGACATTTTGAACAGGAACAGCTATCCCAAGTACTTGAGGCAATATGAAGTCCTTTTGAATCAAAGCATTCAAGAAATCTGTATCAGAATGTTCTATCAAGGAAGGCCGTCAAGACTTGAAGATTATGAAGTCTCTTAGATTAGGATAGTTGATCTTTGTAGTCTTTATAATGTTAAGTGTGCATGGATGTTTGTACATGAGCTATTTGTATCCCTTACTTAGAGTATTTAGTGTTGTAGAGATCAGGAAAAGTTGACCTGATCCCTAGGACATTAACAGGTCAGGAAACAGCTGCTTCGTAGCTTGTTTCATGAACCTGGACATTAGTTCAGTAAATATTTTCTGGAATATATATTTCCTATCCTTAGAGAATATTTACTAAACTAATTGATTCAGTTTATGCAAAGTTGGAGATGAATTATTTCGCATATAACTTAGAATATATTATTCTACCCATTTATGGAAAGTAGAATAAAATCTTAGAATGTCTCTTATTTACAAAATAAAAGATATTCTATTTACCTAAGTTATGATCTGAAAAGATCACGAAAGATTTTATCTCCCAACATTATAAAAGCATAAACTCGATCAGAATTTCGAGTCAGCTTTTCTGAAAAAAAATTCTCTATCTTTGAAAGCTCGAAATACACTCTAAGGGAAATAGTTAGTTCATCTCTTACAAACTATTTATGCACACAGTAAGAATTGTTTTGTAATTATCTCTTGTAAGCTTTGAGTGGAAGCATTTAGAGGGAAACAAAGGGTTTGTATTGAATCACTAAGAGGTTAGTGATTGGGTAGCATTTACGAGTGTGAGTGCAAGTGCTTGTGAGTTCAAGTGCGAAGTGACACCTAGAGTTAGGTGTGGGGATCACGAGTGTGATCATTTGTAATTGCTTTTGTTTTTCAGAGTTGATTAATAAAAGTAATTAGGGTAGTGGAGGACGTAGGCTCAGAGTTGAGCTGAACCTCGTTAAATCTTTGTGTTGATTATTTATTGTATTTTCTGTTTCCGCTGCAGGACCAGTTCATCATCTGGTCTCCCTACATAAATAGAAGAAAATCCAATAATTTCTAACACTGCCCTGTACTCAATTCAACCCCCCCCCCCTTCTTGAGTACCAGCTGCTCTTTCAAGTGTCCATGAAAGGGTGGAAGGGTTGGTTAAAGTGCTCATAGGGCCACCCTTGGGCACCCCAACCACCATCAAAAGGAGCGGGGGTGGATGCGGAAGCCGGGTCATAAGCCGGATCACACCCACCTGGACGATAGGGGTCGTATGGGGCGGTGCCAACGCGTTGGGTAGGGTCGATGGGACCTTCCCAATAGGCGTAGCAAGGGGGGGTGGGGTGTTGAGGATCATAGGGTCCCCAATGATTGACCGGACCCTCTTGAGGAGGGTGATAAGGGTAGTTCACATAGGGCGCTTGAATGCCCGCTTGCACAAGATTGTCATAATTTGCCCTCGCGTAGTACCCCCATTGCTCAATGGAAGCTTGATTGTCTCGACGAATATCATCGAGGGTACTACGAAGGGCATTGAAATCAAAAGGAGGAAAGGAAGAAGAAGAAGATGCCTCACCTCCCCCGCTAAGGGGGGGATTGATTTGCTCTTGATGGAGGACCGGTGGAGGTTGAGGAGCTCCACCCCGGGCTCTAGTTCGCCTCAGCTCATTGGGGATGATTTGCTGAGGGATCTTCCATTTGAGTGGAGCGGAGTGGTCCACCGTAGTGAGGTCGGGGTCCGGGAGGACACACCATTCGATCTCCCTATCGACCAGGAGAATAAAACGGCGCTTGCTAGTAGTGAAATTGAGGAAGCGGCTGTGACGGAGGGCGCTTATGGATAGAGCATAGGGAGGGAACTCGTCGGTGAGCTCTTCTCGGTTTTGGTGCACGGGTGGGAGCAATTCAATTTGGTCCTTGTATGCTCCACCCTTCAAAGAGAGAGCAATGATAGTAATCATGCCACCCATAAATATCTCATCACCTAGACGGTTGTCCCTAGTATCCAAGAGCCGTTGGATAAAGGTGGAGGAGCATTGAAATTTTAGCCGTTGAGGATTGTCGGCCAAGAATAGGCAAGCAACCTCGTCTTCTACCATGGAGCCGAGGTTGGCTTTGAAGAACACGGCGTATTGTAGAAGCCGTACAAAATACCTCAAGGCTAAATGGATGATGTTGTTGACCTTTGAGGTATTAGTTTGGAACCTATCCTTGTTTGTGATGCTCCTCCACCACTCTTGCTCGTTGTAAGGAATGCGATGGGAGGAGGTCATTTCAGACGGGTGATCAAGGCCAGTGGCGTGCCAAAAGAAGATCTCATTTAGATCACTCTCCGTTAGAGAGTGATCCTCGTTGAACATCCTGAAGTGTATAATGAGTTGCGGATCCTCATCGACATCTTCCGGCTCAAAAACTTCCTTGCGGAGGGAGGCAAGGAATTCCAAGGTCACACGCTCGTATGTGTGAGCGTGGAGGTGGATGAAGTCGCCCCAACCAAAGTTTTAAGCCAACCTAGTCACCTCATCCAATATTCCCAGCTTCCTCAAAGTTTGAGGGCAAAAGAACCTTGTGGACCTAATCGGACGCTTGATGAGTGATGCATATATAGGCCAAAATTGCTCGTCCGGAGCAATAATTCCATGATCGTTGATGCCGGGAGGAGGTGGGAATTGCGTTGCTGAGGATTCTCCCACCCTCTTCCTCTTTGACTTTCCTTTTCCCTTACCGAACATCGTGGTTCTACAAATTCACCAAGAGCATATCATTAGAACAAATTGATAGGAAATGACATAAGAAGCCAAGTACTTAACCAAGGTAACAGTGTATGCTTGAGAGTATACAATTCAAGGCACGCATGAATACATTTGGACCAAGGTTTGAATAAGGATTCCTATGTCATTCCTAAATTAGTCCTAACAAGGTCTAAGGGAAATTTGGCATAATGTCCCCTTATTTTCATGATATCCAATCATCAAACCATCAAAATCAAGCCAAAACCATGAATAACAATCTCCAATAACATCCAACTCATGCATTTCTCAATCATAAAATGGTAACATGAATACCCTAGTATGAAATCAACACTCAATTACATTGAGATCAAAATAAAACCAAGATAAACATGCATAATCATCATAAGAACATGTTCTACTATGAACAACCAATCAATTGCAACAAGTCAATCCAAAGAACCACATGAAATAAACAAGTCATTACTAATAATTTCAAGAATACCATAATTCACACTTAAATATGTAAAACATGGTAAAACTATAAGAAATTAAAGAAATAAACTTGCAAAAGCTAGAACAAACATACCACAATTGATTGGAAGGAAGTAAAATACCAAAAACACCGAAGCACTTAAACCCTTGAAATTGGGGAAAATGGAAAGATGGGTTTGTTTGGTAGGAATTTTTGGTAGAGATTGCAAAAGTTGAGTGAAGGATGGAAAATAAGTGAGAAAGGATGAAGATTGGAGTGATTTTGATGGAGATTTAAGGTTGTAAGGGGAGGTGCAATGGAGGTTTAGAGTGAGAAGGAGAAGAATGGGGTAGGTGACGAATATGGAAGTGATATTCACGAAAATGCAGCAAAATAGAAAACATGGCAGCATTTTTTTTTCGATTCTGAAGATAGGTTCGGCCGAACCGAGGGTATGTTCGGTCGAACCACAGTAAAAGTTCGGCCGAACTCCCCTTTGGTTCGGTCGAACCATTGCCAAAACTCTACATTTTAAAATCCGGGCAGAAAGTTCCAGCAAAATCGCAAAAAGAGAGGAGTGACCGAACCCAGAGAAGTTCGGCCGCACTACGAATTAAGTTCGGTCGAACCATACTTGGGTTCGGTCGAACATATGCTGGAACTGCAAATTTTCAGATTCTGGCAGAAAGTTGCTGGAAATTTCTAAAAATTAAGGAGTGACCGAACCAGGGAAGTTCGGCCGCACTACAGTATAAGTTCGGTCGAACCTCCCATGGGTTCGGTCGAACCTTCTGCCAGAAGTCAATATTTTTGTTTTTGGTAGAATGTTGCCATAAATCCTTGAAATTGCTATAGTGGCCGAACATGAAGTGGTTCGGCCAAACTTCCATAAAGAATCACGCAAGTAAAAATAGTCCTTTAACACACATCTAAACACATTACAATCATGCTAGATGCAAAGTATATCTAAAGCCCAAGCACAATCAAAACCCAAAAATCCAAACAATCCAAAGTCGTAGATGGAAAAATAGAAGCAACATTAAAAGAAAAAGTATAAAAGGGTTAGAAACTCGGGTTGCCTCCCGGAAGCGCATTTGGTTAACGTCGTTAGCTCGACGTTCCTTGAGTTGATCAAGGAGGGTCGAATTGACGATGCACATCAAGAAGTGTCACAGAAACTGGTTCATCACTTGGGAATCCTTCATGATAGGGCTTGAGACGGTGACCGTTGACTTTGAAAGGGGAGTGGCCGTCTTGGGAAATTTCGTAGGCTCCATAAGGAAACACTTCCGTGACAATGTACGGCCCACTCCATTTTGACCTAAGTTTGCCCGGGAAAAGCTTCAAGCGGGAGTTGAATAGGAGGACTTTTTGGCCTTTGACGAATTCCTTCTTGACAATTTGAGCATCATGCCAAGCCTTAGTCCGCGCCTTATACATGCTTGCGCTATCGTAGGCATTCATCCTCAACTCCTCTAACTCATGTAGCTCTAGAAGCCTTTGCTCACCCGCACTATGGAGATCAAAGTTGATTTGCTTGATTGCCCAATGCGTTCGATGCTCCATCTCCACGGGCAAATGACAATTTTTCCCATAGACAAGCTTGTAGGGAGTGGTCCCTATTGGAGTTTTGAAGGCGGTCCTATAAGCCCATAGTGAATCAATAAGTTTGGAGGACCAATCCTTCCTTGTCCTAGCAACCGTCTTCTCCAAAATCACCTTGAGCTCTCTATTGGTGACCTCCGCTTGGCCACTCGTTTGAGGGTGGTATGCAAGCCCTCGCTTGGGAGAAACCCCATATTTATCAAGTAGTCGAACGAAGGTGTGGTGCTTGAAATGCGATCCCCCATCACTAATTATTGCTCTTGGAACACCAAATCTCGGGAAGATCACCTTTTTGAAAAGGTTGACCACCACCTTAGAGTCATTCGTTGGAGAAGCCACGGCCTCCGCCCACTTAGACATATAGTCAACGGCGACCAAATTATACTTGTTCCCATGTGAAGAAATGAAAGGGCCCATGAAGTCTATAGCCCACACATCAAAAACTTCAAGCTCAAGGATGGGATTTTGCGGCATTTCATCCCTTCTAGAAATATTCCTCATCCGTTGACATCTATCACAAGTTTTGACAAATATCCACGCATCCTTAAATAGAGAAGGCCAAAAGAGCATAGATTGAAGGACCTTTGAGGCGGTCTTTTGAGCACTCATATGCCCACCACAAGGAGAAGAGTGGCACATATGGAGAACACTTTGAACCTCGTCGTTGGGGACGCATCTCCTCAACAAACCATCGACCCCTCTTTTCAATAAAATGGGATCATCCCAAATGTATCTCTTGGCCTCGTGCTTGAGTTTTCGACGTTGTTGTGAAGTGAAATCTGGTGGTATGGCACTACAAGCTAAGTAATTCACAATATCCGCATACCAAGGCTCCGATTTCACTTCAAGGACATAAAGCACATCATCTCTTAGAGCGTCCTCTATTGGCAAGCCGTCATCTTCAAACCTTGCACCGCCCAACCTTGAGAGGTGATCCGCCACCACATTCTCGGCTCCCTTCTTGTCTCTCATCTCATAATCGAAGTCTTGGAGGACTAAAACCCATCTCAACAACCTTGGTTTAGCTTCCTTCTTCCCTATCAAATATTTGAGAGCCGAGTGGTCGGTATACACAATTGTCTTAGAACCAATGAGGTAGGTTCTAAACTTCTCGAATGAATGGATAACCGCTAGGAACTCCTTCTCGGTAGTTGTATAGTTTCGTTGGGCATCATTGAGAGTTTTAGACAAATAATGTATGACATGAAGTTTCCCATTCTTTCGTTGTCCAAGAACCGATCCAATGGCCTCGTCGCTTGCATCGCACATGAGCTCGAATGAAAGAGACCAATCCGGGCCTTGGACAATAGGAGCGGTGCAAAGGGCTTCTTTCAACCTACAAAATGACTTTTGACAAGCATCATCAAACACAAACTCCTTATCTTGTTGCAACAAGGATGTGAGAGGCTTAGCGATCATTGAAAAATCTTTAATAAAGCGCCGATAGAACCCGGCATGGCCAAGAAAAGACCTCACTTCCCTCACGTTGGTGGGGGGAGGAAGTTTTTCGATTACCTCAACCTTGGCTCTATCAACCTCAATGCCGGCATGGGAAATTTTGTGCCCAAGAACAATCCCACTTTCGACCATAAAGTGGCACTTTTCCCAATTCAACACGAGGTTAGCCCTCTCACACCTTTCTAAGCAACGAGATAAATTAGATAGACAATCTTCATAGGTGGCTCCTCCAACGGAGAAGTCATCCATGAAGACTTCTATCTCATCCTCAATCATATCACTAAAAATGGACATCATGCAACGTTGGAATGTTGCGGGGGCATTACAAAGCCCGAAAGGCATCCTACGATACGCATAAGTACCGTAGGGGCATGTGAAAGTTGTCTTCTCTTGATCCTTAGGGTCAATTGGGATTTGGAAAAATCCCGAGTAACCATCAAGGAAACAATAGAAGGAATGCTTTGTAAGCCTTTCCAACATTTGATCAATGAACGGTAGTGGAAAATGATCTTTGCATGTACTTGTGTTAAGTTGGCGATAGTCAATACACATGCGCCAACCGGTAACAAGTCTAGTGGGTACTAGTTGATCATGATCATTTTTCACTACCGTCATGCCCCCTTTCTTAGGCACAACTTGCACGGGAGATACCCAATCACTATGAGCAATTGGGTAAATAATTCCCGCATCAAGAAGCTTAGCCACTTCTTTCCGCACAACCTCTTGCATGGAAGGGTTAAGCTTTCTTTGCCTTTGCCTGACGGGTTTGGCATCTCCCTCTAGATCAATTTTGTGCATACATAAAGATGGACTTATACCCTTGATATCATCAATAGTATAACCCAAAGCTTTTTTGTGATTTCTCAAAACATTGATCAAGAGGGAGGTTTGCTCCTCCGTTAGATTAGAATTTACAATCACGGGGAAAGACTCGTTGGGACCAAGAAATGCATACCTCAAGCCCAAAGGTAGAGGTTTCAAGTCTACCTTTGGTGCTCCCTTACCATTGGGAATCTCTTCTCTTTCTTCAACTTGAAAGAGGTCGTGAATGTAAGGAGCCTCTTCTTCCATGCTCGCGCCCTTGCACTCCTTGCTTTCCTCAAGAAAATCCTCATATAATTGTATGTCTTCTTTGTGAGTACCTATCTTTGATTCATTCAACAACACACTTTCAAGGGGATCATTAGTGGCATGCAAGTGGGAGCGAGAAAATTCATCAAGAACCGTATCAAGAATATCTACCCTAAAGCATTCACCACTTGAGGAGGGTTGTTGCATGACATTGTTCAAATCAAACTCAATAGAATCATTGTCAATTTTCAAGGATATCTTCCCCTCCTTCACATCGATGATAGCTCTAGAAGTGGCTGGAAATGGCCTACCCAAAATTATAGGAATCCTCTCATCCTCATCCATTTCTAGCACGTAAAATCCACGGGGAATGTGAACTTTCCTACCCTAAGGGGAATGTCCTCAACTTTGCCCATGGGGAACTTAACGGAACGGTCCGCTAGTTGGAGAGTAATGTTAGTGGGAGAGAGGGTTCCTACACTAAGCTTTTGGTAGACGGAATAGGGCATGAGACTCACACTTGCTCCTAAATCACACAAGGCTTTATCAAATTCAATGCCATTGATAGAGCAAGGGATGGAAAAGTTACCCGGATCTTTCAATTTGGTTGGTAGTTTGTTGGAAAGAATTGCACTACAATTGGCGGTTAAACACCTAAGTCAAATTAATTTATAACGCTCTACCAACCTAATACGTGTATAGGGTAAATAGAGGGGTCGAACCACAGGGAGACATGCATAAACACCGCATTCACTACTTAAGACTTTAAGCTATCTCGGGACAAGAAGTATGAATAACTAAGAGATTAAACTAAGGATTAAGAATGATTAAAGATCAATATAACTAAACACCAAGGGAAGTGGGTAGATGTAGATGTCACTTGATCATGCAATAACACAGAAGCAAAGCAATGGTAAACTAAGCATGCAAGAATATCGAAATAAAGCTCGATCTAACCGCCTTCCGGGGTTAATCGATTTCTCCTAACATAGCCTCTATGCTTCCACATTAGAACCATATATTAGAAGGTACAAACAAAGAATTATTGATAGTAATGAATCTCAACTAAGTCAACTTCCGTTACTTGTTAGTAAAGACTCATCTTTGATCAACTAACAATGTGCACTTGCAAGAAAGACCAAAGAATATCAAGCATACAAAGACTTTAATCACCATTAACATAACCCCAACATCATAAGCATGAATCAATTAACAACTACACCATCCCCACACCCTTGGCTAGGTGACTACTCACAAATCATATTGAAGACAATATCAATCATCAAATCAATAAGCATCAACATGATCAATAAGCAAAGAAGGAAAATCAAAATAAGCAAACAAAACTAGATACAAAAGTAAACAAAGAGAGTAAGAGATTGCTCATTAATTGAAGATGAAGATTTACAAAGACTCAATCAAGCTCCTTCTTCAATATCCAAGTTCATCAATAGAAATCCACACTTTCTCTCTCTACTAATGAAGTTTCTCTCTCTAGATTAAGCTAAAAATGTAGAAAATTAAAACTAAGTTCATCCCCCAAAACGTTCTAAAAAAGGGACTTATATAGTCCGTACAGAGTCAGCTGACAAAAGGAGAGGTCCGACCGAACAAATGGGAAGGTTCGGCCGGACTACAAGGTAGGTTCGGCCGAACCATGGGTAGGTTCGGTCGAACCTCCCTGATCCTGGTCTGGTCGAACTCCTGCGGTTCGGCCACTCCTGCAAAACTGCCGATTTTCATCTTGCCCCTGCCTCGAAGTTCGGCCGAACCACTGAGCAGGTTCGGCCACACCTTGGTTCGGCCACACCATCAGGAGGTTCGGCCGAACCTCTTCTGAATCATGCTTCCTCTAGCCTCCTTTGAGCTTAGCTTCCTCCTCTTGAAAATCTCGATGGTTCCTACAAAGCATAAGCATGAAAAGCACAGTAAGAACAAAGCGGGAAGACTAAGAAAAGGGAGGATAAAGGAGAAAGAAAAGAGAAAGCAAAACTAAGTAAAAATGCTTAGAAAGAGGGCCAAACAAGTGCAAACGAGGGGAGAATCCTTAGAGAAAAAGGATAAAAGAGTGGCATAAATGCCACTCATCAATAATTCAAGTGATCGCCAATAATAGATTTATTTGTGCATTAATATTCAACCAACATAGATAAACAGGTTTAAGGTTAATCCTATTGATTACATGTTAATCAGAAAGCGCACATGAATACGATCTGAATAAAGTAGATGCCTATTATTAGGGCAGATTCAATCTCTTTTAGGTTGGATTTGTACCTTCATCCCCGAACCCTTATTTGGTTTTAGACCTTATGGAGTTGACGATCTCTTGGATCGTTAAGGGGTGTAACCTTCATCCTATGAACGGTTTACAAGTTCCTAAAAAAAATTGTTGGCGACTCTTTTGCTCTATCTTTTTCCCTTTTGGACGCCACCGTACTTTAGTGTATGATCACAGTGGGGTTCAAGCTAGTGGGATTAAAGCTTGAAATTATTCTCTACAGTTTTTGGCGACTCCACTGGGGAGGATTTCTATTTTAATTCCTGAATTTGTTTCGGTAATGAGTTAGAATGAGTGGATGAGACTCGAAACGTTCTAAGTATTTCATGTGCGTAATTTTGATTAACATTATTGTCATATGCGTAAAAAAGATCTCATTGGAAAGACCATCCGTAAGGAGTTAAAAACATAGGATTTTACACGTAGGAAATTTGAGAAATATCTTTCACAACTAGGACTGAAATAACACAGCGCGAAACTGGAAAATTTTATCGAGCACAGAAAGCTGCTGAGGCATGTGGGAAGTAGCGTCAGGGGCCAGAGCTTGGCACCAGCATTTTAGTCGTAGCGCTAGACGCCAGTATTGGCGCCAGGCGCTACAGTTAAAAGCTAGCGCCAGTCTCTGATTGCTGGCACCAACCTCCTTCAATACCGAGCCAGAAATATGCGTTCTAATTTCGACCGGTTTTTCGTATTGTTTGCTCGATTCTACTTCCTGATTGAATTTTTTCTCACTTTTATGAAACCCATATGTGTTCTACATATGGACATAACCCTCTGAAAATCATGCTCCATCTACCTGATTGAACGCTCTGTGCAACAAAGGGTACATCCGAGATGTTGAATTCACCAAACCATGGAAGCGAGTTTTTTCTAAAGCTCGCGGTGTCCCATCCACTCGCGCCAAACCTTCACGGTTAGGCTTCCGCGCGGTGCATCCGGACAATTAACCATGGACCCTCTATTGACTAAACCATATCCCGAACTTTAGAGAACTAGAGCCATGGTTAGGTTGCAAACTCATTGCATCATATTGTGCCTACTTGACTAATTGTGCATTATTTGTTGTGCATACTCTATGTGATTTTTCCTAACCGTTTGTTTGACTTGCGTTAAGACTAAACAAACTGATTAATGACTAAAGGAATTTGTTTAATTAATTAATTTGAGCTAATAAATATACCTAAAATCGAGTCATAGTTCCTTTAAGTCAACCCGGATTTTTATTCTCATATAATGTACAAGCGTCAACTTGTTTTGGTCATAGCTGTAGTTTTAGAAAGAGCTACGAGTCGTACAACCTATGGATCTGTAGCCCCGAGTTTTATCTTTAATTTGGCGTTGGTTTCATTCAAATCAGATTCACAGATAAAAGGTTATGACTAAAATACCACAGTCTATCCAGTTTAATGCATATACGTGAAGTCTTAACTTAGTCTTTGCTTGAGTCTAGTCACATAGTCTAGCCACATGGTCATGACACGAGTCTTAACGTACCATCTACACTCACTAGTCTTAGAACAAACTTTGAGTATATGTCACCATGACCATGTCTTAGGTTCATGCATGAGTCGGTCTTTTTCCGTCATTTGAGTTGGGGGTACATTCTATTCCAAATTCTTCATATCCCTCCATCTACATCATTTTTCCTCCATATTCTATTCCATTTTTTTTATTCAATTCCTCCATCCATTGCATGTTGACTGAAGTTTGAGTCAAATAATTAACAATAATTATCCCCAAATTCCTTTTCCACAGTACTTGGTCGAGGAAAGAAGGGCGATTAATAAAGGACAACCTCTTTGTTCAAGTTTCACTTTTCGATAAACCGATTCGTCAAAAGAGGAAGGCTAAAAGGATAATGGCAACTCAAGAAGAAGTCAATGAGCTTAGGAACCAACTAGTTACCATGACTGAAACACTAAAGCTTCTCACCCTCAAGGTCGATGATCCCGTGAAGCAACAACAAATGAACCTCATGCAAGAAAGTTTTAGGAAGCTATCTAGTGACTATAAATTTCAGGGCATGAGTTCACAAGGGGTCTCGCTGGACAAGGAACTTCTTCCGCATAATTTCAATGCCACTGACATCCCTAAATTCAAGGCAACAGATAACCTTTACTTCCATCTAAGAGCTTTCGAAACTATAATGAACATTAAGGGTATCGATAAGAAGGTTTTCCCCTCTCTGTTCCCACTATCTCTTGAAACCGTTTGCCAACAATGGTACTTCTCCCTTGACAAGGAGAAAACCTCTACCTGGGAATCGATAGTAAACGCTTTCGTTGATAGGTACAAGTGCAATATCCAAGTTGAAACCGACCATAGACAACTTGAGATGCTAAGACAAAAAAGAGAATGAAGGCTTTACTTCTTTCTTTAATAAGTGGAGGGAAACTTCCGCCAAGATGATTGAGGTCCCCACCGAAAAGGAGTCTGTGAGGTTGTTTATCAAGAATCTCCAAGAGAAGTATTCGAAGCATTTAAAATATCAACACAATTTGAATACTTTCAAGGCCGTTTATGACATCGGAATTGAAATCGAAGATGACCTCGCAAAGCAAAAAGCTACTAACAATACTAACCACGGTGGCTGGAAAGGAAAGAAGAACGACAATCCTTCTTCTTTCGAAAACGCCCACTTTAGTAACAATGTTAGTACCTTTGATCTCAGTGAAGTTTTAGCCATGGATAACCAAGGATCTAAGAAGCAACTAAGGAAAGACTTCACCCCCATTGGGATGAGCTACGATACTGCCTTTGATCGACTCCATGCCAAAGGACTCATTACTCCCATTGGACCTATTCAAGATCCCGCACCTGAAAAGAGATTGCCTAGTTGGAATCCAGACGAACACTGCAAGTACCATCAAGGTAGGGGTCATACTACTGAGAGCTGTTGGAAGCTAAAGGAGGCTATCCAACATTTGATTGATAATAACAAGCTTCCCATGCCTCCGGTTAACAAGAAGAGCGAGTGATGATAAAGGAAACAACACAAGACAAGAGGCGAGCTTCAACGACAAGAATTCGTGACCTCCTTTTTCTTTTTTTTTTATTTACCCTTTCCCCAATAAGTCTAGCATAGGCACCTTTTTATTCTCCTTAGATTTATTTTGTAGGATCATTATATATTTTCTTTTTTAATAAAATGAGCATTTATTTTCTTGCATATGATCATATCATTACATTGCATTCAAAAAAAAAAAAAAACTAAAAAATAAAAATCCATGTCGAATTAAGCACAAGGTATACCAATGATTTGAGGCACCCCTTGTAGCCACATCATATCTCCTTTCACCTTTCAAATATGCAATCCTTTCTTCATAAACCACTTTGAGCCTCGTCTAACGATAGACCTTTCTTTTTTCAACCTACATTTACCTAACCTTGGGATGGGATGGTGTGTAACTAATGCAATTCTAAGCTTGAGTGAATTTAAAAGATTAAAATAGCAAAAATAAGCAAAAGCAAAAAAATAATAAAAGTGTACAAAAGGGTAAGTGTTCCAATGTCTTTGATATGAAAATATCTTCGATAAGAACACGTCTCAGATTGCGTCTCTTATCGAATGCTCGGTACTGTGCGTGAGAAACATGAATGCCAAGTGAGTGATAGAACGCATGATCGAGATTGCTCACACTTATAGAAATGAAATAAATGCTAAAGCAAAAGAAAGAGCTAAAAAAAATAGTAGAAAACCTCAAGCATGAAAATACAAATATTCAAAAGCAAGGTTGCACACCTTGGGGGCTTATCTAGGGTCTTGAGCCTTTATCCCTTTTTTCTATAACCTTTAGCCTAACCACGTTACAACCCTTAAAAGACCTTTTTGAGGTATACACACACTTGTGCGAGGTTTGGCTAGAGCTACGTTCGGCCTGATTCCTAACGGATACGTAGGCAACCTCACATCGAGGTGCGGCCGTAATAAACATGCATTCATATTCACATTCACACACTTGCACCATGATCATATCAAGGGATCTCCTATGCTCATCCCTATTCATTTAGAGCTAGACTTGGGGGCTTGATCCTTACATCATTAGCTTACCTAGCCTAAGAGTCACCATTATTTGACTCTTCTCAGTACATCTTTCCACACACTTAGCTCTTGTGGCCTAGCTTTAGTGTCACTTTCACACACTGCACAGATAAATGACCAAATATACTTCCCTTAGGAACCCTTTGTCATGGAATCTTAACACACCATTGAAGCATGCCTTGTCATATCAAAATTCACTCATCACTCATAATTGTCATTGCATCACGAAGTATGAAGTGCTTAGCCTCCGTGCCTAAGTTACCCAAATACTTTCATCATTGAGTCAACCATTGAGATAGCCTAGGATGGATTAATCCTTGCACCTTGAGAGATAGTATCAAATGACATTTGACTAAGCTCATTCAACATGCACCTTCACACTTCGATTCTTTTTTCGCGTCTTTCTTTTTCGGGAGAAAGTCAGTACCCTCCACAAAAATGACGGAAAATTTTTTCTTTTTGCATTTTCGAGTCGCACGATCACATTACAATGCACACACGGGTCACGAGTCACATGTGTCATTTTACTTCGAGTCGAGTCAACCTCGAGTCAGTTGATCATAACGAGTCAAGTTTATACCTTGAGTCATGACAAGTCAATGAGTCAAGCAACATTAAGTCTTAGGTCAACCCTAAGATAATTAAAGGGATTGGCAAAGTTCTATAGTCAAAATAAATAAAGGTGTAGCAGAACAGGGAAGACCCTATCACAGCGTTCGGCGACAGAGTCAATTCTTGGCGCCAGAGATATTTCAGCAGCGACAGAGCTCGAAGCCTCTCCAAAAGGTGATTTCGACTTCATACAGCGATTTCGGGTTCCTTGGTACGCCAATTAGCCCCTATGAGCAATTTGACATGATTAAGTAGTCGGTTTGATTACAACAGCAAATCAGTGATTGACTTGATGAAAGATCGTCTCACTTAGCTTAAAGCGCCTAAGAATCGGCTCAAAAGAAAAAAAGGCACCGACGTATAGGTTCAAAGAAACGAAAGCGCTGACGTACAGGCATAGCGGAAGCAAAGTTCGAGCGAGCTTTAAAGATCGACAAGTGTTGGTCTTCGGTAATTTTCTTCGGAATATTATCGAAACAACTGAGGATGACTTCATGTAAAGTTTTTTTCGACAGCGTTCGCTAAGATTGTGGAGGTTGTCACTAAAGATTTGAGAAGATAGCACGAGATGAGCGGTCTTCGACAGCGTTCGCTAAGATTGTGGAAGTTGTCACCCAAGATTTGAGGAGATAGCACGAGATGGGCGGTCTTCGACAGCATTCGCTAAGATTGTGGAGGTTGTCACCAAGATATGAGAAGAGCGGTTCATGATGAGGCGGTCTTCGACGACTTTTTATATGTTTGGAAAGGTTGTCACTATGATTCATGAAAAGGCTCAAGATATAGCAACATTGATCGACGACGTTCCCTTGATTGCGGAAGATCGTCAAAACAAACAGCAAGATGGCGTTCCCTAGATTGTGGAGGGTTGTCACAAACAACTGAGGATTGTTTCAAGAGAAGCAATCTTCGATAGTATTCCCTTGGACGTGGAATATTATCAATGCGAATGAGGATTGTTTCAAGAGAAATAATCTTCGATAGTATTTTCTTGGATGTGGAATATTATCAAAGCGGAGAAGAATCGTTTCAGGCGAAGCAATCTTCTAATTTGGAAGCATTTATAGGCGTAGCGGTTTTCAAGTGAGATGGCATTCTCTAGCTTGCAGGAGGTCATCAAAACAACGAAACAGCAAATCGGTTATCTTTTAGAGACGTGTGCTCGACGGTGCAAGATACGCGTTTCTTAACTCTTTTATCTGTTTAACTAACGATAGTTTTTGCAGGTATCGGCGTTACAAGAATGATTTAGGATCGCAGAACGTTCTGAGTCATTCTCCGTTCCTATCGATACTTTGACTTTTGTTTTCGAAACCTGCGTTTCTCCAAACTCAGTCAAAGTGGGGGCTTCTGTAGACAACCATTTGTGTCTCCCCAAAACCAAACCCAGTGATGAGTACCTTTCACGTCGAATTATAATCGAATGAAGTGAAAGTGTGGAAGGTTTAGTGTTGCGGTAGTTTTAATTTCTTTTCTCTCCTCTTTGTTTTTGAAAACTTATTTTAAGAAAACAGCCAATCCAGTTTGGTTGGTCCATGATATGGGCCCAATAGTAGTGTAGTTGGATGGGGCTTGCAAAGACCTTTCCAACGATATATTATAAGCCCAATTCCGATGAATATTAAGGAAGTTATGGCCAATTTACTAAACTGGGCCCGGTTTGAGCTTTATGTGCGGCCCAATGATCTTGAGGAGGGCCTAATATGTTTTATCATTCCTAATGAAATTAGGAACGGTTTTAGTCTTCTAGAATCTTCTAGAAGGTTCTTTTCATTCCTAATTCAATTAGCATTGATAAATTGACTTTTGACTTTTTAGAGTTTTAATCAAAATCAAATAGCATTTTCGAGGAAATTATATGATTTTATCCTCCAGTACGGCAAACTTATCTGATTTTCGAAAACGCGTTGAAAATAGGCTTGGCGCCTGACCCCAGGCTTTGGCTCCTGGAACCAGGTCTGGCGCCTGGCGCCGGTGTTAGTGCCTGGCGCCACTTAGCCAGGATTTGCGCTAACTTTGTTTTTTGTGCGTCAGACTCTGTTTTGTTTATTTTATCTTTTTGGCTGATTTTCTCTATAAATATCGTATTAAAAACTCCGTTTTCAATCATCTACATTCATCTACAATCAGTTTTCTAATTCTTTCATCTCTCCTTTTTCTCTTAATTCTAAACTTTGTTTTCACATACAAAATTCCGCATTCACAAGACCTAGAAACACCTAGCCATATTCGAAGTTGCCTTCGCCCTAGACGTGGAAGGTTTAATTTCTGAGGGTTTGGTCCCAAATCTCTCTTTCAATTATTTAATTTAATTGTTTTGATTATTATTTTCCTTGAAGTTACTAACGTGTGTTTTTTGTTATTAGAAAGAGGTACGAGGCATCAAAGTAAGTACTTTAATGGTTTTTATGGATATAATGATGTAGAATTCATGTTTATATTGTTATTATGATATTCCTCTAATCATGTCTAGGGTAATTGTAATATCAAATATGCTTATTATGATCCCTGCGATGCTTCCTATATTCTTCCTAATATTTATGATTGTTAGTATCATGTTAGGGCTAAAGCTTTGATTTTTGATTGCTTAGTGACATGCTAGGGTTTGTTATTAATCTTGTTAGTATCATGCCTAGGATCTTGCTATTTTTATTATGCTTTAATATTAACATGAACATGATTATGATTATAATTGTTATAATTTATGATTATTATTATTATGATTAATATGATTGTTATTATAATTATATTTGTTATTATTTTATTTATTATGTTGCTTGATCACACCTTTTATGCATGTTAAAGGGAATTAGTACTTGTAATCACGCTTAATAAGATAATTAATAATCTTGTTTAGGGTTAATTGTGATTATAATTCAAGTGATCGCCAATAATAGTTTTATTTGTGCATTAATATTCAACCATCATAGATAAACAGGTTTAGGGTTAATCCTATTGATTGCATGTTATACAGAAAGCGCACATGAATACGATCTGAATAAAGTAGAGGCCTATTATTAGGGCAGGTTCAATCTCTTTTAGGTTGGATTTGGACCTTCATCCCAGAACCCTTATTTGGTTCTAGACCTTATGGAGTTGACGATCTCTTGGATCGTTGAGGGGTGTAACCTTCATCCTATGAACGGTTTACAAGTTCCTAAAAAAAACTTGTTGGCGACTCTTTTGCTCTATCTTCTTCCCTTTTGGATGCCACCGTACTTTAGTGTATGATCACAGTGGGGTTCAAGCTAGTGGGATTAAAGCTTGAAATTATTCCCTATAGATACAGACCATTTCTTTGTAGCTCGCATTTGTTGATTGAGCTTGGTTAGTGACGTTCCTAGCTAGAATCTCTCATAGTTGGCGCTAGTTAGACCTCTAGGAGATCGCTTGTCGAGCTCTTTTAATTGCATTATCTAGCTTCCCTCACAATACTCGAATTGATCAATCTCCAACCCCACTAGTGTGTGTTCATTGCAAGTACAAGTGGATCCTAAATCCCTAGTGTTTTGATATATTGATTTACTTTGTGATTTACTTTGTTGTTTAGTTGAATTTAGATAACCTACACTATTTCTTACACTTCGAAGTAGCTCGACATTGACCATAGCAAACTTCCCCCCATTCCTAGTGGTTCGACCCAAACTTTCCCTATTACTAGGTGTAGGTTTGGTTATAATTTTAGTTTGATTGGAGGAATTTTAGTTTCCAACGACCTAGAATCCAACCTCCATCAATAGACGGTTGGATTATATTGTGCATTAGAATCATTGATATGAGGTGTTTAGTTCACATTCAAAATTGATTTCACGCTTTATTATGCTTAAGTGAATGCTTTCCTAACCCATTTACCTTAGTGTTTTATTTCTTGTTTTAGTGTATTAGACTTTAGTTTACTTTCTTCTATCCTAGACTAGCTTAGTTGTTCATAGAATTTGGCAGTGCTTAACTACTCCATGTGATTCGACCTCTCTTCTTGCAATATACTTGTAATAGGTTAGTTGAGTGTAATAAATTGTATTTGATCTAGTGATAGACAAATTGACGACATGTTTATTCCTTCATCACTGCCTCGCAGAGGTGCTAGCCAATGCTTGCGACATGGCTTGGCAGCCTATGCAAAGCATGCTAGCTCAACCTTGCCATATGATCATAGCATGGCCAGGCCTCGTATCCAATATTATATGAGTTGACTCGACTTATTTGTACATCTCATTAATTCCTAGAGTTTAACTTGACGTTTGACGTTCGGTTTTGACGCTCCAAACTCGGAATCCGATGTCGAAATACTTATCCTCTTATTTGACGTATTAAGGCCTTCGGCTTAATTGGTCGCCTTAGTTTGGGTTTCACGTTTGGGTGTTATCCGAAGGGTTAAGTAAGGTAAAGATGTGAGATTAACATATTTAATCTCACTTATCGGAGATGGCCTCTAGCCCGACTTTCCTATCACTTGACTTCACTGAATAATTAACTCCGTAATTGATTCCGAACCCTTTATCAGAATAATACACTTGTTCGAAGGTAACCATTCCTTTCATCATGGCAGGGTGCATACCTATCCTAGGTGTAGATGGAACTCACTTAAGAGGACCCTACCCAGGTATCTTACTCTCAACAGTAGGAAAAGATAGAACCTAGAACATATTTCTTGTTGTCTGGGTAGTAGTGGAGATTGAAAACTCAAAGACCTATAAACCTATCAAACTGAACCTGATACACTAAATCTATTTCCTTCTTGTTGCCTGGGTAGTAGAACATCTTTCTTATTGCCTGGGTAGTAGAAAATCTTTCTTATTGCCTGGGTAGTAGTGGAGATTGAAAATGGATAACCCAATTATATACATAGGTTAAACGACAACCTATCAACCTGTACACCAAATCTATAAATTAAGTAGTAAAAAGAACAAATTATTAAAAACTTGTAATTTTGTAAATTACCTTGACACCATTTATACACTTTGGTAATTTTTTAGCGGTTAATTTGGCATAAAAATTATAATTTTCATCTTTTGTAATTTAAAATTTAATTTAGCGGTCAATTTGAGACAATTCTTATGTAAGGTTGTATTATTAAAACTACTATCTTTAAAACTTAGTGGTATCTTTTGCTAAAACTCATAACTTTTAACTTTAGTAGTATCTTTAATGAATCTATTGTATGTCTTTTTTTTAATTGAATGTTAATTTGTTTGTTACATACTATTTGGGTAAAAGGTTACTCGAGTAACCCATTTAATAAGTGGGGTAGGTTTGGGTCAAGGGTTTTCAACCCGTAAACAGGTTAGGTTTGAGTAAAGGGTTTCTTAACCCGTTTAACATCGACACAAACACAAATTCGAGCCCGATACAACATGACCCATTTGACAGCTCTACCATCTCCCTTTTCCAACCCAGCTATGTTGTTCCTTCTCCAAAGTTTGTTGATTAGCTTTTCCAGTTCTTTGGCTAGTATTTCCTTCTCATGCTCAATACATGACAGCATTAGTCTCATAATGTTAAGATTAGTATAAAGTTTGTGCTGCTCTGATACCAGGACATTGGTAACATCTCTCTGCCAATCAATTACACCTTCATCAACCCACTCAAATTTATCGCAACCCCTCTGCTCAGTTTCATGGTATTAAAACTTACAAGAAATGAATTTTCTGCCAGGATCGACGTCGGTCCAAGATGTCCTCTTTGCAACAGGAAAACCACATTCACATTTGATACCTTTAATGGAGTCATAGTTGCTACATAATCGAGAAAGCTAGGTACTGTTAGGGCATAATCAAACTCCAATTCAAAAGAGGAAAAAAACCCCCTAAATTATCATGGTTACCTACAAATTTGATGAACTGGTCAACAATTAAGAATAATACAACTCTATCCATGGTCGAAATCAGTCATCCAACACAAATACTGCAAATAATTAACAATTGGATGTTCTTGAATGATCTCTTATTGAGGAGATAAATTGAAAGAGAGAAATTGTAAGAGAGAAAAGAGGGAAATAAGAACTGAATGGGGGAGGATTATAAAGGATAGAGTTAATAGGAAATTAGGGGGTGGGATTAGAGAGAAAGGGGTGCGATTAGTAAAAATTAAAGTCACTTGACATGCAAATGGGAGGTCAACGCCGGAAAAGACAAGTCAATGCCAGAAAGTGACTTTTTTGTTGTCTTGAACAAAAAAAAAATTTATAACCTGGTTTCTAGTGGCCAAACATTTTTTATCAGGTTTTTTTTAACAAAAACATTGTTATAAATGGTTTTTTCTGACAAAATTATATATATAACTGAGTTACGATGAGAACTAGACGAATAATAGGAATTAGGAACTAATTTGGACCGTTAGATCTAACACAAAAGGCGCCCGATCTATCGACCCAAATTAATCCCACACACTAAGAGCATCTCCAATAGCAAGCTAATTTGACAATTAGCTTTCCATGCCACCACTAGTAGAAAAAGGCTCATTTGCGTCGCCATATTTGCGTCACTCATTGTAAAGAACGAAGCAAATGTGTATTTTTACCATACTTTAAAGTTATTTGCGTCGCTTGTTATTAAAGAAGCGACGCAAAAAACAAATGAATGTTAGCTTTCTATCATTTGCGTCGCTCTTATTTATTAAAGCGACGCAAATAAGTTTATTATTTGCGTCACTCATTTACTGACAAGCGACGCAAATAAGGCAGTGAATAATTTGCGTCACTCTTTTAATAAATAAGCGACGCAAATAACAAATTTTCAGCATTTCAGATTTTGTTATTTGCGTCGCATTTTTATTATAAAGTGACGCAAATAACTCTGCTTTAGGTTTTCTGCGCTTTTTTGACCTTAGCTTTTCACTTTCACTAATTCACTAAACAGAGTTGCTTAATTTCGACCCTTCAATCCAACAAATTCGCCCAAAAAACACCCACAAATTCGCCCAAAAAACTGCAATTCCCCAGCAAATTCAACATCCAAAATCGCAATCAAGTTCAACACCCATAATCGGCAGCAAATCCGAGCAATTTCGAGCAAAAATTTAGACCAAAAACCCTAATTAATTCGAACCCTTAAACCCCAGAAAAATTGATTATTTTCGACCAAAAATCCCCCATTTCGAGCAAAAAATGTACTCAATTCCATACGAATTCGAACCCTAGAAACCCCAAAAAATTCAATTAAAAATCCTACTGAAAAAATTCGAGCAATATCTGATATTTTCGAGTGGAAAAATCGCTTAATTTCGCCCCCAAAAACGCGAGGAAGTTCAAGCAAATTACAGCAATGTTGAATTTTTTAATTTTCGAGTGGAAAAATCGCTTAATTTCGCCCCCAAAAATCGATTTCGGCTCGACATTGTTAAATTTTAGAAATCAATTTCACCTATGGTAAGATTGCTTCTTTTTATGTTCAATCTTTTCATGGTAGATAGAATGTAGCATTTAACTTGAACAATGACTTAGTTTAATTTCAGGTTTAGTGTTAGTTCACTAATTAGAATTTATATGGCAGATTTAATTGAATTTTTATAATTTTCAGTCATTGAATTTTCATTTGAGCATATTGCATACTTGTGAATTTCAGTCATTGAATTTTTGAAGTCAATTTTCATCTGAGCATATTGCATAGTCATTGAATTTATATGGCTGTTTTGCAATATTTTACTGGTTGCTTGTTTGCATCTTTGAACAGTCTGTAGAATAGCATAGTCATTTGAGCATATTGCATAGTCCCTGAAAACGGATATGTACCATACCGGCATACCCAAGCCTAAATAGCATAGTCAATAACACATGAATAAATTGTTAACTTTGCAATTTAAGCCAGAAGTAACTTTTATAAACTAAAAAACCGAGAAGGCGTTGCATGATAAGCCAGGCCTCTAGCTTATGTCCTAATAGAGAAGTGATATTGTAATTGGAATGCTAGGCTTAATCATCTGGGATCTTTTCAATATTATGTACGGTATAATTATGGAGCAAATATTGAACTTTTTCTCTTTGGGTCTTTAACCTTTAGAAGTAGGCGGATACTTGTGAAGGTATCACAGCCTCACAGGTTATGTACTCAGCCTTAGTTTTTCTCTGGCGTGTAGGAAATTGTCTTTTACTTTCTCTATGTAGTTTAGTTAAGTAAGGAGCTTATTATTACTTCATGTTATTGGCGTAGGAGTGCAGTCAACTTGACATAGTTGTTCACCTGCAAATCCTGCTTTTATGCGATCTGTTCTTCCACCCAGTGAAATACTATTGCACTGTTTTTGGGGCTTTTTTTTTTTTTTTTTGAAATACCATGGTTTCTTTGAAGTTTCAAACTTCAAACTAAAGTAATTTAATAGATTGTGTTCTTTTACTATGGATAATTGTTAGTGCTCCATTTGTTCTGCAAATTTGTTTGCATTTAGTCTGTAGATTTTTACAGTTGCTGTTTTGCAATATACTACTGGTTGACATCTATGATTCTTTGAATGTCTTATTAAAATTATTTTTTATCATTTAATTTTTTTGTAGGCATCATCATAATGGGCGATGGGAAGCACGAATTGGGTGCGTTTATGAGAACAAGTACCTCTACTTAGGCACTTTCAGTAATGTCCTGAACTCTATTTCTCTCGTGCTCGCTCTTGTTCTATGAGATTTAGGATCACGAGCACACACGCAAATACGTGGTCAGACAAAGTGATTATCATAATCACGGGACAAAGATACTTAATATTTGGACTGTCCCTTTTGGTTTGGTCACTTTCTGTGATCATCATATATAGTATATGTTGTATGTATTCCTGTCCACTATAAACAATAAGATATAAAGGAAAGGGGGTGAGTACGGTACCAGTAGATCTGCCATTAATTAAAAAATTGCTCCTACGGACTCACATGGCGTCACGTGAGTCAAATATTGTGAATACCTCTTAGGAATGGGTTGCTTGATCTGATTTTATGAAGAAAATTATTAGTATGATTAATTAATTAGGTAAGGTTTTGGTGAAAATTATGATCCACTAAGATTCCTGCTCTTTGCTTGAACCCCGTCACACCTGACTATTACATATGCAGTTATGCACCCCCACCTTTACTTATAAAGATATGTAATAAAGTCAAATTTGATCAGAAAAGAAAACAAAAAGAGGATTAAAGAATAGAATCAATGCCGAATAACAACTTTTATGTCACATGGCAGATTAAGTTGAATCAACTATGTTGGTTTAATATATGTAATTTTTTATGGCAGATTCTTAATTATGCGGAAGTGAATTCCACAAGTTGCTCGAGGTTCTGGTTGTGGACAAACGATTAAGGCGGTAGTACGCATACGAGATTGTCTTCACTTGTGGTATATATATCTGAACCATTCTTTGCAATATTAACTTATTTGTTCTGGTTGGTATAATGATTGTGAATTGTATGAGATTTTTAATTGTGATATAATTGATTGGAATTGCAATAATACTTGCATCATTGACTTAGATACCCGTTCAGGGCTTACTCATTAGGAGTAAGTCTTGAATAGTCCCCGGTTTGGGACTGTTCTTGAATGTTCTATCTCATTTAGGTGATAACTACTTGAATTGTTTTGGATCTAAGAAGATCATGGCTCACTATTTCCCGATTGTTCTCTGGGTACATATGTTGATAGCCGATTATCTACATTGTGTGCTTGGAGAACTATAGGGAAGTGCTGCTGGATTTTCTTTAGAACCAAACTTTACAAGTAGTTATTAGTGAGATAGGACATTCAAGAATGGGTTAGGTTGGAGTGATAAGGACCTTATTGGATCATCCGGAGTTGCATTTACATGATATAAACTTTGAATGAAAATGTTTGATGCCTTATATTCTTGTTTATGGTTAAGGAGCTATATATGTTACAAAATATACACATTATCTTAAAATTAATTTTGTTATTCAGTGGTTGAAAATGGATCGAAGTTGGATGTATGGTAAACGAAATTGTACAAGTTTTTTACGAGGAATTGAAGAGTTTAGCACTGTTGCCTTAAAACACCAAATAGAGAATAAGTCAAAGAATATTCTTTGTCCTTGTTGTGACTGTAATAATTCGAGGGGATATCGTGATATAGTTGATATTAAAGATCATCTAATTCGTCGTGGGTTTAAAGAAAACTACACGAGGTGGACATGGCATGGTGAGAGCATATATATTGAGGCAAGTTCTAGTTATTGTCCAAGGGAAGATGAGAATCATTGTGATGATGATAATGACCCCCAAGGTGAGGATATCGATACAGCTGAAGATATTGGTGTTGAAAGTGAGAGTGAAGTGGAGAAGGACATGATAGATGAAATGATGCAAGATGTTGAAGACCATTTCACAGAGTGTCCCCAGACATATGATAGTATTTTGAGAGCTGCTGAAACCCCGTTATATCCTGGTTGTACAAAGTTCACTAAACTTGGTGCTATTATGAAGTTATTCAACTTAAAGGCGAGCAATTGTTGGACTGACAAGGGTTTTACGCAGTTGTTAGAAGCCTTAGTAGAAATGTTTCCCGACGGGAATGAACTTCCAAACTCCACCTATGAGGCCAAGAAACTTATGTGCCCCTTGGGTATGGAGTATGAGAAGATACATGCTTGTCCCAATGACTGTGTGTTGTATCGAAATGAGTATGCTGATTTGCATGAGTGTCCAAGGTGTGGAGTTTCTCGTTACAAGATGAATGATACTGGTGAGATGTGTAAGAAAGGGTCTCCGGCTAAGGTATTATGGTATCTTCCAATTATACCGAGATTTAGGAGACTCTTCTCGGATGAAAAAACTGCAAAATTATTGAGGTGGCATGATGATGGGAGGAAGAAAGATGGGTTAATGAGGCATCCTGCTGATTCCCCGCAATGGAGGAACATTGATCGAAAGTTCAAGGACTTTGGTGAAGAAGATCGAAATCTTAGGCTTGGTCTTAGTACAGATGGAATGAACCCATTTGGGACACTAAGTACCCAATATAGCACCTGGCCGGTTCTTCTAACTATCTACAATTTGCCTCCTTGGTTATGCATGAAGTCTAGATACATTATGTTGTCCCTTCTAATATCTGGGCCTAAACAACCTGGAAATGACATTGATGTGTATCTAGCGCCTCCTCTCATTAAAGATTTGAAATTGTTGTGGAATGAAGGTGTCCAAATGTTTGATGCATATAGTAAAACCAATTTCACTTTACGTGCCATGATTTTTTGTACGATAAATGACTTCCCAGCTTATGGGAATTTGTCGGGGTACACTGTGAAGGGAAGAACTCCTTGCCCCATTTGTGAAGATGATTTGGAGGCATTGCGCCTAGACAATTGTGGCAAGCATGTATACATGGATAATCGAAGACATCTTCCAGAAGACCACCCTTTTCGATTCAATAAGGGGTCTTTTAATGGAAAAGTGGAGTTGAGAGAAGCTCGTGGCCCTTTACGTGCAGGTGAGGTTTATCAACGGGTCAAAGACATTGAGAATGAGTTTGGTAAGCCTTACAAAAGCAAATCAACTGGGGGTTACAAGAAGAAGTCTAAGCTATGGTCTCTTCCATATTGGAGACATTTGGAAGTTAGACATTGTCTAGATGTAATGCATATTGAGAAAAATATATGTGATGCCATTGTGGGAACTTTATTAAACATGCCAGGAAAGACAAAGGATGGAGTTAAAGTAAGAAAAGACATGGCTGCTATGGGTCGTTCAGAGTTGGCACCCGAATCTCGAGGAAAACGTTGGTATCTTCCCCCAGCTTGCTTTACCTTGTCTAAAAAGGAAAAAACTAGCTTGTGTGAGTCATTGCATGGTTTAAAGGTCCCGGCTGGATTTTCTTCTAATTTTCATAGACTTGTGTCAATGTCTGACTTGAAATTGGGTGGCATGAAATCTCATGATTGTCATGTCTTGATGCAACAATTATTACCAGTTGCCATTCGAGGAATTTTTCCACCTCAAGTGAGGTATACAATTACAAGATTATGTGTCTTTTTTAACACTATCTGTAGCAAGGTCATAAATCCAAGTATTTTAGATGACTTGCAAGCAGATATACTTGAGACAATGTGTCGATTTGAAATGTATTTTCCCCCATCTTTTTTTGACGTGATGCCTCATTTGGTTATTCATCTTGTACGTGAAATTAAACTTTGTGGACCAGTGTGTATGAGATACATGTATCCTTTTGAACGAGAAATGGGTGACTTAAAGGGAAAAGTCATGAATCCGGCCAAACCTGAAGCTAGTATTGTACAACGAACAGTTGCTGAGGAAGTGGCAGCATGGGTTGCTCAATATCTTGCACGTTCACAGAAAATTGGGTTGCCAAAGTCTCGACACGATGGGAGGCTTGGAGGTCAAGGTACTATTGGCAGGAAAAGGATATCCATGGGCTTTGAAATGAAAAATAAGGCCGAGCTTTTTGTGTTGCAAAATCTTAGTGAGGTTCATCCTTACTTGGACGAGCACATGCTTTTTCTTAAAAATAAATATCCTTCCAAAAGTGATCTTCAGCTGATAAAGGAGCATAATTGTTCATTCGTTACATGGTTCAAGGAACGAGTGATGTCCCAACTATCCACCACACCTAACGATATATCTGACACATTGAGATGGTTGGCATATGGTGCTAAATGTCAAGTCATGTCATATGAGGGATACGACATCAATGGGTATTCTTTTTACACTAGCCGACAAGATGACAAGTCAACAATGCAAAACAGTGGTGTTAAAGTAGTAGGTTTGTCATCTGAGTATGTTAGTGCACATGATAAAACACTTGTGGCTTCCATTGGATTCATGTGTCCGGAAATGATTTCAGAAACCTATTTGCATAGTGATGCTGATCGTATCCTACTATACATGACACATGTGATGGAAAAACAAAAATCTAAGCAGTTCAACTTATGCCCATACCATGAAAAGTATAAACTTTGAACTTGTATTTATTTGAACTTTGCAAATTGTTGATATTATTTTACTCTTTTACAAATGTGTGTATAATTTATTATGTAGGAATCATTGGGTTCTTTTGGTCTTATGCATGGCTAAGCGTGAAGTCATCATCTTTGATTCTTTGAGGCAGAAGCGAAATTTAGCAATTAAGTTTGCAATGACAAAGTCAGTCTAGTTTGTTATTAATGTCATGATTTTATGTGTGTAAGGGTAATATATATATGATTTTTGTTTCAAATGTGTAGTGCTTTTCGAAGTTTTAAGGCATTAAGTGGACAATCTAGGGGAAGTAAATTGACATGGCATTTGGGACAGGTTACCTTAATTTCTGACCCTAAATTTTAGTTTCTTAATAATTGAAGTATAGCAATTTAATTCAACTTACAAATATATTACATGTAGTGCCCTCAACAATTGGGTGGACGTGAGTGTGGCTACTACGTCATGCGTTATATGTACGAAATACTTGAACATCACCATAGCAGTGAAGATCTTATTCAGGTATGAGTTGTCAAATATTTCATTTTTGTTTGATAAATACAATTTGATGTTAGCTACAATCTTGAATTAAAACTTTCCTCTTGTATATTTGTTGTGTTGATAGGATTTTTCAAGAACTACACCGTACACCGAGGAGGAGATAAATGAGATCCGAGATATTTGGGCAGAGTATTTTATATGTAATGTTGAACTTTAGATTTATCACTTAGCGCATGTTTGACTCTTGTTTTGGATTATAGGCTTGAAATGAAGTAATTTGGTTAATTGGTGTTGGGATGATGAGTATAATGTCTATGATATTGAGATGTAAATTATTGGACAGGTTGTTAATATAATGTCGTCATTCCCAATTTATGGGTAGGCCAAATTACAAAGGAGACTCTGCCGAAATTTACATTTGCATTATTCAATAATATTGCATTTTAATTTCAATTATATTAGCGTTAGCATATTACTTTATACCTAGGAAAACAGGTACTACAAACATATACAAGGCAATTATTATATTATAATTAAAAAAAAAAAAAAATTCACCTCATTTGCGTCACTCCTATATAAACAAGTGACGCAAATAACAAAAAAATCCATTTATTGGAAGAGTCATTTGCGTCGCTTATTTATTAAGGAGCGACGCAAATAACAAAAAAAGTTTATCAAAAGAGTCATTTGCGTCGCTTGTTTATAAAGGGGCGACGCAAATGACTAAAAATAAGTTTATCAGAAAAGTCATTTGCGTCGCTCTTTTATAAAGGAGTGACGCAAATAACAAAAAATAAGTTTATCTAAAGAGTTATTTGCGTCGCTCCTTTAGAAAAGAGTGACGCAAATAACAAAAAATATGTTTGTCAGAAAAGTCATTTGCGTCGCTTATTTATAAAGGAGCGACGCAAATGACAAAAAAAAAGTTTATAAAAAAAGTCATTTGCGTCGCTTATTTATAAAGGAGCGACGCAAATGACAAAAAATAAGTTTATAAAAAAAGTCATTTGCGTCGCTTGTTTATAAAGGAGCGACGCAAATGACTCTTATTTGCGTCGCCCCTAGGAGCGACGCAAATGACTTAAAAGTCATCTGCGTCGCGAGCAGTTGCGTCGCTCATAGAAGAGACGCAAATACACTATAAATGAGCGACGCAAATAAGCCTTTTTCTACTAGTGCACATAAAAATTTTAAGCTAATTTTCACTTTAGCTACTTTTTGCTCCAATGGCTAGCTATTAGCTTAATAGTAGTTGTGGGATTAAAAATACATGGAAAGAGCGTAATTGGTGCAATGAGAATTTTATTTTGGCAAGATTAATTCCCAAGAAAATTAGCTTAGCAAAGCTAATTTGCTTAGCTAAGCTAATTGAGTTTTCTACCTCCAATGGTCACGATAATAGTTAGAGAATTATTGAAATTGCAAGCAAGTCCCTAGCTATAACCATTGGAATTGCTCTAACATCTTTCTCTCTCTTCATTAAAAAAATAATTGGCAATTTCTCACTCTATTTTATAAGAAAAAATCGAAGATGAAATCTCACGCATAGTGCATCTTAATGCTTCAATTGTCTTTGAATTCTAGCATATTTATCCTTAAATTAGGTATGATTTTCAGTATTTGAATGCAACTACACTTAAATTCTTGGCAAAATATAAATTCTTTACATTTTATAGTTTTTAATTCAATTATGGATTTCGTGCGATTTCATTGCACTACAAAAAAAAACTCAATATAGCATCAACCAAAATTTATTGCTATTCACCAAAAATCCGTTGCCAACTCTGTTGGAAACAAAAATTTATTGTTGCTAAAAGGCTTGTTTCCATGGGATTTTGGATACCAGTTGCAAAGAAATTTTGTTGCAATATTGCATCAATTTAAATATAGTTTCCATGATTGTTGTTGTTTTTGAAAGGAATGGTGTCCTTCGAACAAGTGTATTATTCTGATAGCGGGTTCATAATTATTAGAAAGCTAATATATTCAGTAAGGTCAAGTGATAGGAATGCCTGGTTGGAGGCCGCTTCCGATCAGTAATATTAATATAATTAATATTACAGCTTAATCTTGACTGGAGCCTTCGGGTCACACCCAAGCAAAATATACGAACCGACTCGACAAATTAATTCGGAAGAAATTAATTCGTCGCCCGAGTGTTAAATATTTAGACGTCGGTAATTCGAGCTTGGAGCGTCGAAACCGATCGTCGGAAGTCGAGTCAAAAAAAATAAAAAGACGAGACGCGCAAAATAATAATAAATCGACCATATTCCCAAAATACCCCTAGCATCGGAGTGCCCAGAGCATCCGAATGCTAGGGGCAAAAATGTCCAAGCATAGGTGGCTAGCAAGTGCACCAAGCCGAGCCTAGCATGGCTGGCTAGGTGCGTGCTAGCGCACCGTGCTAGCAGCCACACACAGCAGCAGCTAGCAGCCGCGTGCACGTGGTGCGTGCAGCAGCTAGCTGCCGCAAGCTAGGCGTGCTAGCAGCGCACACACTAGCAACCACGCTCAGCAGCAAGCCCGCACCAAGTGCGTGGCTTGCGCGCAAAGCAGCAGCCCGCACCAAGTGCGTGGCTTGCGCGCATAGCACCAGCCCGCATCTTGGTGCGGGGCTGGGCTCGTGGCTGGGCCATAGGGCCGGTCACTATGGGGAAGCTTGAGGAATATGGGAGCAAGTGGGTAAGGACATGTGGCACAAGGAGAGTATTAAGTTGGGAGCAAGTATGGTCCCCTACTCTCCATGTGGTCCTAACCAACCCATTTCACATGGTAATGCCACTTGTAGATTTATTATTAGTTTGCAATTTTAATTTAATTTAGCTTTAAATTAATTTGTGGAATTTCATTATCCCACATTGATGGGATAGAAATTCCCACTCATACTTTCCTCTATAAATACCAACCTTGGGATTTGGAGTAAAGTGCTTGAGTGGGAGTTAGAAAGAGCATTCCATATTTTGGAAAAACTCTTAAACTCCGTTAACACTTGGGTTTTTGTTGGACCTTGCTAACTCCAAGGTAGCGGACCTAAAAAGTCGTGTTCGTCCTTTGTGGGCGGATACCGTTGGAGGCACGACATTTGCGGTGCTCAAGGCTTTCAAGTAAGAGCCCGTTTTGAGAGGGCGAAGCTCGCTTCAAGGGTATGATTCGTTTTTCCTTTTCTTGTGTTTATTTATTCATGCTTTATGGTTTTATTAATTACGAGTGGTTCCTTGGGTTGGGGTTGTTTCCGCGGTGAGTCGGACTCACCAAACCCCAACAGCGGTATCGGAGCCCCGCTCGTTTATTTTTATAATCATGTTTTTCAAGGTTTATTTTGGCTTATTTTTCTAGTTTAAGTTGCTAGTTAGATTAGTAGCTCGGTTTTATTTATTTTAATCCCGCTTTTAATGTCGAATTTGGCCCAAAACCCAGATTTTCGCCCAAAAATAATGAATTTTGGTTGAAAAAGATGTTCTGGAAAGATTTTTACTCCTTTGGGACTGTGATTTTAGCCAAATTCTGACCAGAAATGACTTTTTCGAGGGATTTTTCGTTTTTGACGAAAAATTTTAAGTCTTTTCTAACCTTGAAATTAATGGCATAACTTGTTGATTATGTGGTTGATTTTTTGCATTATTTTCTGCTTTTGTAAGTCCCCTTAAAGCACACTTACTTGGTAGTATTTGATGCTTAAAGCAGGTTGATTTATTTTAACATAATTGCAAACTAATTGCTTTTGAGTGTGAAATTTTTTTTTTAAGGCTTCCTAAGTGTTAAAGATTCAATATTTATTTGTGATAAGTGATTAAAACTTTAAAAACCACTAAATTCCATGTTATTTTGTGTTAAATTTTGTTGTTTGAATCATTTTGAGTTGATTGGAAACATAAAGTTTCAATTTTTGTGATAGAAATTTGGTTATCTTCATGTTGGAAGATATAATTTTCAAGGATTCACAAAATTTAGATGTTGGAATTTTCATTTGAACATTAAAGTTCATATTTTTCCAACTTCCCCTTACTTTATCAAATTCTCAGTTTAATTTAAATTGATTAAATTAAAAGTGAGAAATTGCCTCAACTTTGTTATTGCACCAAGCTAAACCAATTTAATTAAGAATGGTTCTTGGAATTATTTTGGTTATTTGCACTTTGAATTTTTATTAAGTTAGACTTGTTTAAAATTTTTTATTTTTGCTCATTAAGTTAGTTCTAAAATTAATTTAGAATTAATTAATTATATCTTGCGAAATGGGATCAAATCCCGAGGCCATGGCACGCAAAACGAGGCAAAGAACCACCCTTGGCTAGCCGGGCCGCATAGCAGCCCGCATGTGGCTGCCCCGCCTTGCGTGCAGCCATATGCGCGGCAGCAGCACACGGCCACAACAGCCACGCAGCAGCAGCCATGGTTGTGCGTGCGCGTGCGTGCGGCAGTGGCAGCAGCTCAAGGCTACTTGCCGCGGGCCGTGTGTGCGGAGCTTTTGTGTGTGTATGTGCTTGGTGCGGTGAGGTGAATAGACGTAGTATGCTTGGTTTGCATGAGCCGCGATAATTCGAGTTTTCTTGGCAAAACGCTTAAAGTGAAAGCCACTTGAAATGCGGTTGGCTTAATATTGCTTATTTTGCCGTTTTATTTACTTTAATTAATTTTGTTTATTTTAACTAAAATTTTGGGAGGCTAGGCCTCGGTTTTGAGCGGCATTGGCAAAATTTTATTTTGACAAGTTTGGGTGCTACCGACTTAATTAATTGGATTAATTAAGGGAAATGCGGAATTTAGTGGGAGCTTCAATTAATTAATGACGTCAAATTACATAATCGGTTAAACAACTTTGACTAGTTTTAATTAGGCATGTTAATCGGATTAACCACCTTGATTAGTTACTAGTGCACGTGTTGTTTAAATGCTTTTTACTTGTTTGATATTGTAAATTGCATGGGCCATTCACAAATAGTGAATGGATGAATGGAATATATATTCTCTCGCACAGGTTTTATGAAATGGCAACTAGTGGGACCCGATTATGATAGAAAATACGGACTACGTGCCGTTATGTATTTCTGTAAATCTAAATACGGTCTACGCACCGTTAAGTATTTTTGTACCTTAATATTTAGATTATTCCTAGTCGTAGACACTAGTATTTGCATAGTTTGGTTAAGTCTTGAAGGCGGCGTATCTTGGAAGACAAAGCCTTGAATTGCAAATGAAGACCTTTTGAAGATTTGAAGAATTCAAGGGGTCATGCTAGTTGCCAATATGCATCTATAATTTCGCTTTATATTTTATGCTTATATATATACATGTGAATTTTTCGTTAGATGCATGTTTAGGTTTTCTTTATGTTGCGATGATTAGTTAAGTTCACTTAAATCAACCAACATAGAAATCCTAGGTCCCTAATAATATTGAGTCAAACTTGCCTTTCCAAAACAACACTTACCAACCGAACGAGGGTGATGGTAGGCTACGCCAAAGCGAGGTGCCATCACTTCTCCAAGGCTTATAAGGCACACCGGGTGTGCACGTTGGTTTTGGTTTAACTCATCGGTATGAGTGAGGAGTCCTCACAAACCGTGGCAAAAGAGATACATCGTCAAAGATGCATTAGATGCGACGATTGTCTAACCAAGAGTGGCTTAGAGCCATTAGCAAGGCAATGCTTACCCTAGAAGATTGAGTGTTAAGACAAGCCAAGCATGCTTAACCACTCTTTGTTTCTTCGGATCTTGGAATCGCCTTATTTTTGCCAAATAGGGACAATTTTTATGAGTAAATAAGACGTTTAATAAGATTGAAGTTTGCATGAATGCCATTAAATTTCAAACTTATTATGTTCTTGATAAATGGTTATACTTTGCACTTATATTTATAGTATTCTAAATCAAATACTATTGTTTCCATGATTGGTAAAGGAAATCCTTGAGAATAGTTCTCAAAGACAGGAAAAGCATTTCTAAAATACAATTCTCATAAAAGACTTTTATAACTAAGTCCGAAAGGACGGTTGGACATCATGTATTCAAAATACTAGGTAGTTTAGATAAAACATGAGGTATTGAGTTGCAAACTCAAGATTGTCAATGTTTGACAACCAATGTATCTTTTCGCATCATACATAATTGAGTAGGACTCATTGATGTAGTAATTCGAGTAACAATTAATGGAAAAGATGGAACTTTGTTTTACGGCGCACTAGGTGCTTGATTATGCCTAAAAAAGTATAAGAGTCAAGGCACTTAAAGAAATAATTCTTAAAGTAAGATTATGAGATATTGTATGATAAGAAATATAGGAAAGAAGGAACAAAGAAAAGGAATTAGATTCCATTTCAACTCATGAGTTCATGTTATTGTATTTAACTTAGCAATTCGTTATCTTCACAAGTATCGGATACTGCTTGAGTGTTCCACTATGATAGTGACCTCAAACTATTGAATTTAAGCTAAGTTATCGACTTACAAGCTTAGAATGAAGCAAGAAGAGTTACATCAGTTGTAAGGTCGTATGTTTTGTTTAAAGACCTTTTAAGCCAAAGGCTGGAACAAATAATGGTTATTATGTTCCATAATTAGCAATTGATCCGTTTACACACGGAAAGACTTACATTCAAAGTAATGAGCAATAGTTGCGAGATTTATTTGAATGGCATGGTTATCCAAGCATTGAGTCAAGAATGCTTGATTATAAACAAGCATTTTCCTAACATGATTAACTCACTATGTTCAAGTCATGGGCTTGATTTGCGTTCCAAACATCTTTAGCAATGTCATATCGACAAGAACGTACTCAAGATTCTACTAGATAGGCTCTTGATAGTTTCTCGATTTGGAATCATTCTAAGACAAGCAAGTCTTAGTTGTTGAAACCGACAAAGCAGAGAGCTATTGTTCATGGTATAGACAATTGACTCCGAAGGCTAAAGAGGAATCAATTACTTCAACGTTTCACAAAGAATTGGAAAGGATAAGGCTATATTCATCAAATGTGAACAAACTTGACCTGAGTAGCTCAAGAGTCCAGTGAAGTACAGAATCGACTTGGCAAGATATCAAAACTTCTAGATTAGATCGAGCAATGTTTGCTTGAGCCAAGCGTGACCATCTCAAAGTTATGAATGAAAATTTTCATAAAGAACTCCACAAAGAACATAGTGTGTCCTCGCGGAGACCTCGATGTCATTGGAAAATGACTTAAACGATGATGGTTCACAACCCTTCCTATAAAGTTCTTAAAGATTTTCACAAAAGACTAATGTTACACTAAACAATATGTCGAAGCTAAGAAAGGACGCCATATTAAGTTATGGATAGAAATAACTTCTAAAAGACTTTTCAAGTATATGTCTAAGGCTCTTAGTCTTAGTGGGAGTTCACTAGCCAAGTGGGAGCTAAGTGGCTCAGTGGGAGCTAGGTGGCTCAGTGGGAGCTAAATGGATCAATAATGACTAAAGATAGCTCAAGTGGGAGCTAACTGTTTGTTTCACAACAAACTTTTACCCAAAGACAATATACATGTCTCTTTGTAAGCATTCAAGTGAGACTACGGGCATTACCTCCACATCCTAATTGAGAACATAATGTTTGTTGCTCTAAGTGGTGTCTTTCTGGAAAGTAACACGTTTCCAAAACGACAAGTGGGAGGAAAATGAACTCGATGACCATCAAGCTTAGCAACAAACTAGAACTGAGACTCTCGAAAGACCTTAAAGGACTTCATGAGAATGCTTGATCAAGAATACTCAAAAGGAATTTACAAGTGCCTTAAAAGAGAATTCATTACTCACAAAAAATTAAAAATGTTGGAGTAAGATCAACATGATAAAAGGGCTTTGAAAGCGCCTTAAAACACAATGTTGGAGTAAGATGAACATGATAAAAGGGCTTTGAAAGCGCCTTAAAACTCAGTGTTTGATGCAATTACCCCGTATTGGTATAGAATTCACCAAAGGCTTGGATTGAATCCTATAAATTTTCTATTAAGTTAGAAATAAACCTAAGACTTACAAGCAAAGGAATAATGTCTTGTAAGATAGCTACGACAACTCAAAATTTCGAATGATGGTTAGAGGCCATGAAAATCCGAAATAGACTCCATGTTTGAAAATCATGTTCGAAACTTGATTAATTTGCATGAAGGATGAAAGATCCATCAATTGCAAATAAGTTTTCAAGGAGAAAACTAACAAATGTGGAAATGTATATGCATACATTGCTAGATTGGTTGAAAAGGATATAATTAATTTCAAGAAGTTGATTTTAATAAAAACCTATTCACCATTCGGAATGCTTAAGTCTTTTCGTGATTGATCTAGCAAAATTGCACATATAAAATATGGAAAAATAGATACCAAAACCGCCTTCCCAAAATAGGATCTTGGAAGTGACTATGGAATAGTCTAAGGGTTTTGAAAATCTAAATAATGCTAGATTTGAAAGCAAGCACATGGAATCCGTCATGGGATTAAAGGAAGCATTGCATGAAGGAATTGGAACATGTTTTCTCATAAAGTTAATAAGAGGATTGACTTATGGAGAAACATATAAATTCTGATGAACAAGAAGTTTAGTGGGAGCAAAAGTAAAGGTCCAACGAGAAGTTTACGAACTCTATTGTGAAACAACTATCAAATGCTAAATGCTTAGATTTGAAAGTATTTTTGACAATGGACCAAGCTAAAAACGATACTTAGTACATGTTGGGAATTAAGTTCTATGGTATAGACTTAATTAAATGTTTAAATGAGTAAAGGAATTTACCATGTTAAACATGAAGGACTTTGAAAGGCTTTCGACCCATATATGTATGAAGCTAAGTAAATGTTTGAACAAAGTATAAGCTAGGCTAAATACTAAGTCAACCAAGAAAGACTCTAGTAAGAGACTTTCAACCATATCACATAGCGAACATTTTGGCAAGACTCAGTGTAACTGAATGAGCTAAATGTCACATGGATGGAATAGAATTGATAATCATTCTAGAATTAAATCCATCATGTAAAGCTATGATATGGAATCGCCAGACGACTTACTTGCTTAGAGCATGTGAAGTACGTATATAATACCAGTCGACATTAATTTAAGTATTAGATCATTAGATTATAGTCAAGAATTTCCATGATCGTAAGTGATTTGAGTATTCCAAATAATTGTGAGTCGTTTAGAGTGAAATCCATGCAAGGCATCATCGGAGAGTCTACTAAAACATATGTTGAGAATATTGTTGCCTTAAAGGCAATAATAAGATAGATGTTAAATGGAAAAGTTCGTTGTTGAACATTGAGTATTGTAGGTTGTCAAGTAGAAGGTCTTAAATCATGAAAATGAGTGGGAACCATTGCTTGGACAATAAATCCTGAATCACATGTAATCCATTAACACTCTCAAAATTTTATCATCTTATTATGGAAATGGTGGATAATGAAGATGCTAAGGTTTGCAAAGTAATTATAACTAAACCTATGCAATAAGTGAACGACAACATTCATAATTGCATGAAAGAAATCAAACATATCAAATATGAGTGTGATTTCTATGAATGTTTTATGAAGAGTACTACTCTTAAAACATTTGGGAAAAACCATTTATCATAAGATGAAACATTGTGAAGTTTCATAGTGGAATAAAATATTTCTAAATATTCCACAAAACTATTTAATTGTGGTTTAGAATTAAATAATAAGTCCATTCGATTTTAATAAATATTCAAAATAGGGTATCAAGTCAATGGCTTGGATATAGAAACACCTATTAAGTGAACATTGAATATTTTAATAGAAAATTATCCCTAATCAAGGTCATATTTTTTGTGGACGATTAATGACCATTAGAGATTAGTGTGTAGTATGATTTATAGCACCGTTTCTTGTGCTATGAGGATATAAATCATTTGCACAGGTATTGGTTTAGAACCATACTGGATCGACCTATGAGAATACTTTAAGAGATTTAAAATCGTCATAAGTATTTTTCTCATTATTACTATCGGAACTCTTTTCCTTGACCATGAGTAGTGGGAGGTCTCTTGTTTGAGTACTAGTCCGCTTTGGTATCCGCCAAACGTCTGCCGTAACTAGAGATTATAACGACAGATATCGGGCGGCTAGGTCCTCTTAGTAAGAGAAGCTACATTACAAGACTGGAAATGTCCCGCTACTAACAATAGGGAACGTGTCTTGTTGTTTACAAGGCCTCTCGAAAAGCGAGACTATGAAAATGCATGGCCGTGCTAAGATGGATTTTAGAAATCATCTGCTTATTGACAGTCAAACTCTGATTTTGAGAAACACTTCTGGACGTAACAGAGATGACGAGTAATCTTACTCTGTAGTTCATGAAGAGACATGAAGAGACATAGGAAAGGGGCTATACACTAAATGCACACTTGTCCGGAAGGACAAGTGGGAGATTAAAAGGAATGGTGTCCTTCGAACAAGTGTATTATTCTGATAGCGGGTTCAGAATTATTAGAAAGCTAATATATTCAGTAAGGTCAAGTGATCGGAATGCCTGGGTGGAGGCCGCTTCTGATCAGTAATATTAATATAATTAATATTACAGCTTAATCTTGACTAAACCCTTCGGGTCACATCCAAACAAAATATACGAACCGACTCGACGAATTAATTCGGAAGAAATTAATTCGTCGCCCGAGTGTTAAATATTTTGATGTCGGTAATTCGAGCTTAAAGCGTCAAAACCGATCGTCGGAAGTCGAGTCAAAAATAATAAAAAGACGAGAAGCGCAAAATAATAATATATCGACCATATTCCCAAAATACCCCTAGCATCAGAGTGCCCCGAGCATCCGAATGCTAGGGGCAAAAATGTCCAAGCATAGGTGGCTAGCAAGCGCACCAAGCCGAGCCTAGCATGGCTGGCTAGGTGCGTGCTAGCAGCCACGCACAACAGTAGCTAGCAGCCGCGTGCACGTGGTGCGTGCAGCAGCTAGCTGCCGCAAGCTAGGCGTGCTAGCAGCGCACGCACTAGCAGCCACGCTCAGCAGCAAGCCTGCACCAAGTGCGTGGGTTGCGCGCACAGCAGCAGCCCGCATCTTGGTGCGGGGCTGGGCTCGGACTGGGCTCGTGGCTGGGCCATAGGGCCGGTCACTATGGGGAAGCTTGAGGAATATTGGAGCAAGTGGGTAAGGACATGTGGCTCAAGGAGAGTATTGAATAGGGAGCAAGTATGGTCCCTTACTCTCCATGTGGTCCTCACCAACCCATTTCACATGGTAATGCCATTGTAGATTTATTATAAGTTTGCAATTTTAATTTAATTTAGCTTTAAATTAATTTGTGGAATTTCATGATCCCACATTGATGGGATAGAAATTCCCACTCATACTTTCCTTTATAAATACCAACCTTGGGATTTGGAGTAAAGTGCTTGAGTGGGAGTTAGAAAGAGAATTCCATATTTTGGAAAAACTCTTAAACTCCATTAACACTCGGGTTTTGGTCGGACCTTGCTAACTCCAAGGTAGCGGACCTAAAAAGTTGTGTTCGTCCTTTGTGGGTGGATACCGTTGGAGGCACGACATTTGCGGTGCTCAAGGCTTTCAAGTAAGAGCCCGTTTTGAGAGGGCGAAGCTCGCTTCAAGGGTATGATTCGTTCTTCCTTTTCTTGTGTTTATTTATTTATGCTTTATGGTTTTATTAATTACGAGTGGTTCCTTGGGTCGGGGTTGTTTCTGCGGTGAGTCGGACTTACCAAACCCCAACAGTTTTTGGTGCATTCGTTGCCAACTTTGGCAACAGATTACCATTGGTCGTTGCTAAAATTAGCAACAAATTATTAATGTTAGTTCCTAAAATAGCAACAAATTATTAATGTTGGTTCCTAAAAATAGCAACAAATTATTAATGTTGGTTCATAAAAATAGCAAAAAATCATATATATTGGTTGCTATCAACACTATGAGATAAAAACCCAATCCCCATTAGCAATTCGGTTCAACCCGATCTCGGCCTTTACTAATCTGAAATCTCACTTTGGTTAGGTCAACTCGGCTCGACTTTGCATGTAAGGCTCTCGACTTTGCATGTAAGGCTCTTTGAATCCCCAGTCTCAAGAATCACATTTGGTCGGAGTCGAACTTGTGACCTCAAAGTCACATGGTGAATCTCTTACTAACTATACCAAATACTATTTGTTTACTTCTATGCATATAATTTATAATAAGTGAATGAAATATTAGAGACAAAATTGAAAATTTTGTCTCTAAATTAGGGACAAAAATCAAAAATTCCATTCGTCTCTAAATTAGAGACAAAATTGAAATTCGTCTCTATTTGATGTCATTATAGCAACAAATAATTTTATACATTATAGCAAAACGTGGCCTACATATAAATTAACAAAAATATGTAACACAACTCGTTTTCAATGGCAACGAATAAAATAATACGTTATCAATTAGCAACAATAATTTAGAAGACTTGTTTCTAATGGAAACAATTCAAAAATTCATTGCCTTTGTTTGTTTCCAAATCAATACAAATAATTATTTGTTGCCATAGTTTGTTACTATTTGGCAACAAGAGAAAAATATGATGTCATCTAGTAACAACTAGTAAGACAATTTGTTTTAAAAAGCAACAAATCAAAAACATGTAGCCATTGTTTATTAAAAAACTAAAGCATAAAATGTCGCTTTTAATTAGGCAATGAAAAAATTTAGTTTTGTTGCTATTTAGCAACGTTTTAAAAATTTGTTGCCAAACTTAGTTGCTAAAAAGCTTTTATTTTTGTAGTGTTGGAGATTCTAAGACGATTTTTTAAATTTAGGGATTTGCTGAAAGAATTTTTCTACGACGTTTAGTTCTCACACAATTTGCAGATTCGAGCTTAAAATCAGGTGTTAATTAGAGTTTCATCACAAAGAAATCTGTCTTCTATGCATCTATTTCATTATTGGTCTTGATATCTATTGAGGTATTATGATAATCCATTTAAAGATGTTAATTATGTTGTTTACATTGAATAAATTTTGATTATTGTTGATTTTTGTGTAAATTTATGAATTGTGAGGGAGTTTTCGTTAGAATTTTATGCCTGAATTTGGTGTTTTTTTTGGTTGATTTAATAAATTTCGTAAATTATGTTATTTTTAGAGAAATGATTCGTAGGCGATTTGGGTGAAATTTAGACCTAATTTATTTATATATCTCTAAATTTGTAGTAGATGACTTATCATATATAATTTATGAGAAATAAGTGGAATCCAAAAATTTAACTCTTCTTGACAAGCTAGCTTTGGCATATGTCCTAACGGAAGCATGTGGAAGCTTCCAAGTTTTATAGAAATCTTTCACTTGGAAGCTCATCAACTTTTGTCAGTTGAGGTTAATTCTTCCTTCACGAGGACTTTTATATAGATAGTCACTCATATTAACGTAAGACTACTTTTACTTCTTAGTCCCTAATAAAATTATTTTCTCCACTTATGTGATCTATGTTGTTCATCTTATTATCAGAATATGTGAACTCGTTTACCAATATTCTAGTTTTCCTTATAATTTTAGATATTTTAGTTGATTAATCTATCTCTGACATTAGTAGGTGAAAAACTTGTGTAAAACTTGTTGTGTAGAACTGCTCTCTAAAGTGATAACTATCCTTTTTCATATCAGCTTTATATCTTCATAATTGCATTTTGTAATATTTTAGGTGATACTACTTTCCAAGTAAAACGGTTTGGGAAAAGTGTTTTGGACCATATGTGGTTATATTTTTGACTGAAAAATTCTGAAGCATAAGTCTCTAAATAATCTTTTTAATGCATTGTTTTATTTTCTCTTAAATATAGAGTCAGTGCTAACCACATGGTGAATTAATCAGAATTATCTCAGATTGCATTGTAGATCTACATATCCTCTTTGGAATTCCCAGTTCGTTTAGTCTAGTAAAAAAGAGCTTAATGTAAATAAAAATAATCCAAAGTAAATAAAAAAGACTTTGAACTAAATTGATTAGCTCAAAAGGTAGAGCACTATGCGGATGAATAGAGGTGTAGGTTCGATTCCTACATGGGTTATCTTAAAAAGTAATTATAAATCATTCTACAATTATAGAAAATACCTCAAAAGTAAATCAAAATATTCCAAAAGTACATAGAAAAACTAGAAATGTAAACTAATGTATCTCTAAAGTAAGTCAAAATAACCAAAAGTAGAGCAAAATATGTCAAAAGTAAATCATAGTTACTCTAATTTAAATAAATAATGATTCTTTAAAAAAATAAATAAATAAATAAATAATGCTAAAAATTAAAGCAAAATATCGTTGAAGTAAATCAACTTAGATCTAAAATATAAGAATAATAAATTATCTTGAAATGATAATTGAGTAAAGAAACTTTGTTACAGCATAAAAACTCCAAGTCATTCACTTTCATATCCTTACAAAATGAGTCGGATTATAAGAAACAAATTTATTGTGTTCGATGTAAAGGATTTCAAATTAAATGTAAATAAAACTATATCAAAAGTTAAAAAGATGAAGAAGAAATCTAATTAAACATAAAACTAAGCTTTATTACGGATTCTAATCTTCACATTACATAAATGAACCTACGTGGGATTTGAACCCAGATCTTTTGTGCAATTGTGCAATGCACTACCAATTGAGCTAGTAGGAAAGTATATATTTAATTTGAATAAAAAAATCAAAAGTAAATCAAAATAATATCAAAAGTAAATCAAAACGTCTATACAGTATACATAGTACACTCATGAGGTGTTTGAAACTTCATATAAGCAGCTCAAATAGATAGATTAACAAATCTATGAGATATTATTCCGTTAGAAAGAAAATTAGAAATTACAATCTCGATTGCTCGTATATTCATTTAAAGTAAACAAAATAACTCAAAAGCAGATAAATAATCTCAAAAAGTAAGTATCATAGAAACAACACCAGCAAAAACAAGAACAGAGATGTCGTTAGAGTTTGGTGAGTCCCACTCACCGCAGAAAAAAACCCGAGCCAAGGATTACGCTCGAAATAAATAATATCACCAATGCATAAATAAACACAAAAGGGAAAAATAGGAAATTTACCTTTGTTACAGCATAAAAACAAGATCCACCCGCAAAAAAAACTACCAACTTTTTGGTCCGTTACCTCGAGGTTAGCGAGGTCCAACCAAAACGCGAGTATTATGTGAGTTTAAGAGTTTTTGCTAATGCAATGCTCTATTGAACTCCTACTCAAGCAAAGAATTTTCAAGTCATGTTTGGCTATTTATAAGGAAGGATAGCTTGTGAATTCCACTCATCTTTCAATGTGGGACTTTTTCACAAAAAGATCCCACATGGAAAGATTGATGAATTCAACCCTTAGTTAAATAAACCAAGGAACAAGTAACAAGTGTCACATGGTTAGGTTAGTACCACTTTCTCACTTGGTCCCCAAGGCATTTCACATGCATTGTGAGCTAACCATGTGTCACCCAACCTTGAGCCCCGAGTTGGGTTTGGTTGGGCCATTTTCTTTTTGCCCGTGTCCATGACTCGTCACCTGGGTCCACGACCCCTTGCCATACGTGCCGCCACCATGGCGCGCTGCCACGTGGCATGCTGCCAACGTGGCACGCTGCCACTTGGTGGCTTCCACTAGGTGGCTGCCAACGTGGCGGTTGTCACTTGGAGGCTGCCGACGTGGCTGCCACGCGTGCTGCCACATGGCGCTTTACAATGTGTGCTGCCACGTGGCACGCTCCTATTGGACGCGCTTTCGTAGCCTTTTGCGTGGCTAGGATTTTACTTGTTACTTGAAGCATTTTCCCGTCTCGCCAAATCCTAAATTTTGGCTCAACATTTGAGATTCTCCGACGCTCGGTTTCGACGCTCCAAGATCGAATTTTCGACGTCTAAATATATAATACTTGGGCGACTCATTAATTTCTTCAGAATTAATTCGTCGAGTCGGTTCGTTAATTGCTTGGGTGTGACCCAAAGGGTTCAGTCAAGATTAAGCTGTAATATTAATTTAATATTACTGATCGGAAGCGGCCTCCACCTAGGCATTCCGATCACTTGAACTTACTAACTATATTAGCTTTCTAATAATTTTTAACCCACTATCAGAATAATAAACTTGTTCGAAGGACACCATTCCTTTCAATCTCCTACTTGTCCTTCCGGACAAGTGCGCATTCAGTGTATAGCCTCTTTCCTATGTCTCTTCATGAACTACAGGGTAAGATTATTCGTCATCCCTGTTACGTCCAGAAGTGTTTCTCAAAATCCGATTTTGACTATCAATAAGCGGATGATTTCTAAAATCCATGTGAGCACGGCCATGCATTTTCACAGTCTCGCTATTTGAGAGTCCTTGTAAACAACAAGACATGCTCCGTATTATTAGTATGGGGACATTCCCAGTCTGGTAATGTAGCTTCTCTTACTAAGAGGACCTATTCGCCTGATAGCCGTCGTTATAATCCCTAATTACGGCAGACGTTTAACCGACATAAAAAACGGACTAGTACTTAAACAAGAGACCTCACAATACTCATGGTCAAGGAAAAGAGTTCCGATAGCAATAATGAGAAATATACTTATGACAATTTTGAATCTCTTAAAGTATTCTCATAGGTCGATCCAGTATGGTTCTAAACCAATACCTGTGCAAATGATTTATGTCCTTATAGCACAAGAAACGGTGCTATAAATCATACTACACACTAAACTCTATTGGTCATTAATCGTCCACCATATAAATGACCTTTTTAGGGATAATTTTAGATTAAAATAATTTAATGTTCACTTAATAGGTGTTTCTTTATTCAAGACATTGTCTTGATACCCTATTTTGAATATTCTTTAAAATCGAATGGACTCATTATTTAATTCTAAACCACAATTAAATAGTTTTGTGGAATATTTAGAAAAATTTTATTCCACTTTTAAATTTCACAATGTTTCATCTTATGATAATTGGTTTTCCCAAATGTTTTAAGAGTAGTACTCTTCATAAAAAATTTATAGAAATCACCTCATATCTAATATGCTTGATTTCTTTCACGCAATTTGTGAATGTTGTCGTTCACTTATTGCATAGGTTTAGTTATAATTACTTTGCAAATCTTAGCATCTTCATCATCTACCATTTCCATAATAAGATGATAAAAATTTGAGAGTGTTAATGGATTACATGTGGTTTAGGATTTATTGTCCAAGCAATGGCTCCCACTCATTTTTCATGATTTATGACCTTCAGCTTGACAACCTTCAATCATCAACATTCAACAACGAACTTTCCATTTAACATCTTCCTTATTATTGCTTTTTGTAGGCAACAACATTATCATCATATATTTTAATAGACTTCTTGATGATGCCTTGCTTGGGTTTCACTCCCAACGGCTCACAGTGATTTGGAATACCCTAATCACTTGTGATCATGGAAATTTACCTTAAATTTCCGCACATTATACATGGATGCATAACCATGTTACCATTTCTCAAGCCACGATGCTTCTTACCACGTGCTTACAAATGGATTCCTTATTAAGGATTTCATCCATATTTAAGGTTTGTGCTTGCATCATCAATGCTCAAATTATATTTGTTTCCATGCGTCAAGAACTCATCCAAGTGTTTTTGATGTTCTTGACTATAATCTAATACTTAGATTCAAGTTGATTGGTACTATATACGTACTTCACATGCTCTAAGAAAGTAAGTCGTGTGACGATACCATATAATAGCTTTACATGATGGATTTAATTGTAGAATGATTCTAAATCTTTATCCCATCAATTTGACATTTTAGCTCATTCAGTTTCACTTAGTCTTTGCTAAATTGTTCGCTATGTGATATGGTTGAAAGTCTCTTACTAGAGTCTTTCTTGTTTGACTTAGTATTTAGCCTAACTTATACTTAGTTCAAACATTAACTTAGTTTTATACATATGGGTCGAAAGCCTTTCAAAGTCCTTCATGTTTAATATAGTAAATTCCTTTACTCGTTTAAACATTTTAATTAAGTCTATAACATAGAACTTAATTCCCAATATGTATACTAAGTATTGCCTTTTGCTTGGTCCATTGTCAAAATACTTTCAAATCTAAACATTTAGCATTTGATAGTTGTTTCACAATAGAGTTCGTAAACTTCTCGTTGGACCTTTATTTTCGCTCCCACTAAATTTCTTATTCATTAAAATTTCTATGTTTCTCCATAAGCCAATCCTCTTATTAACTTTATGAGAAAACATGTTCCAATTTCTTTATGCAATGCTTCCCTTAATCCCATGACGGATTCCTTAAGCTTGCTTTCAAGTCTAGCATTATTTAGATTTTCAAAATCCTTAGACTATTCCATAATCACTTCCAAAATCCTATTTTGGGAAGGCGGTTTTGGTATCTATTTTGCCATATTTCAAATGTGCAATTTTGCTAGATCAATCACGAAAAGACTTAAGCATTCCGATAGGTGAACAGGTTTTTATTAAAATCAACTCCGTGAATTTAATTGTATCCTTTACATCCAATCTAGCTATGTATGCATATACATTTCCACATTTGTTAGTTTTCTCTTTGAAAACTTATTTTCAATCGATGGGTCTTTCACCCTTCATGCAAATTAATCAAGTTTCAAACATAATTTTCAAACATGGGGTCTGTTTCGGATTTTCATGGCCTCTAACCATTATTTAGAATTTGGATTTATCGTAGCTATCTTACAAGACATTTTTCCTTTACTATCTAATAGTAAATATTATGCTTGTAAGTCTTAGGTTTATTTCTAACTTAATAGAAAATTTGTAGGATTCAACCCAAACCTTTGGTGAAATCTATACCTATACGGGGCAATTACATCAACCACTGAGTTTCAAGGCGCTTCCAAAGCCCTTTTATTATGTTGATCTTACTCCAACATTTCTGATGTTTTGTGAGTAATGAATTCTCTTTAAGGCACTTGTAAAGTCCTTTTGAGTATTCTAGATCAAGCATTCTCACGGAATCCTTTTAAGGTCTTCCGACATTCGCAATTTTAGTTTGCTGCTAAGCTCGATTGTCATCGAGTTCATTTTCCTCCCACTTTTCATTTTGGAAATGTGTTACTTTCTAGAAAGACACCACTTAGAGCAAAAAACACTATGTTCTCAATTAGGTTGTGGAGGTAATGCCCGTGGTCTCACTTGAAAGCTTACAAAGAGACATGTACATTGTCTTTGGGTAAAAGTTCGTTGTAAAACAAAAAGTTAGCTCCCATTTGAGCTATCTTAGCCTTTAATGAGCCATTAAGTTCCCACTCAACCACCTAGCTCTTGCAAAGCCGGTGAGCTTCCACTGAGTCACTTAGCTCTCACTGAGCCAGTGAACTCCCAATGTGGCTAAGAGTTTTAGACATATACTTGAAAAGAAATTTAGAAGATAATTCTATCCATAACTGAATATGGCGTCCGTTCTTAGTTTCGACATTTTGTTTAGTGTAACATTAGTACTTCGTGCAAATCTTAAGAACTTTATAGGAAGGGATGTGATCCATTATTGTTCGAGTCGTTTTTAAATGGCATCGAGGTCTCACACTATGTTCTTTGTGGAGTTATTTATGAAAATTTCAATTTCATAACTTTGTGATGGTCACGCTTAGCTCAAGCAAACATTGCTCGATCTAATCTAGACGTTTTGATATCTTGCCAAGTCGATTTTGTACTTCACTGAACTCTTGAACTATTCAAGGTCAAGTTTGTTCACATTTGATGAATATAGCCATATTCTTTCAAATTCTTTGTGAAACATTGAAGTAAATAAATCCTCTTTATCTTTCGGAGTCAATTGTCTATACCAAGAACAATAGCTCATTACTTTGTCGATTTCAACAATTAAGACTTGCTTGTCTTAGAACGATTTTGAATCGAGCAACTACCAAGAGCCTATCTAATAGAGCCTCGAGTACGTTCTTATCGATGTGACACTGCTAAAGATGTTCGGAACGCATATCATGCCTATGATTTGAACTTAGTGAGTTTATCATGTTTAGGGAAATGTTTGTTTATAATCCAGCATTTCTTGTCTCAACGCTTGGATAACCATGTCATTCAAATAAATTTGCATATTGCTTTTACTTTGAATGTGAGTCTTTCCGTGTGTATACGGATCAATTGCTAATTATGGAACATAATAATAACCATTACATGTTCCAGCCTTTTGCTTAAAAGGTCTTCAAATAAACCATACGACCTTACAACTGATGTAGCACCACTTGCTTCATTCTAAGCTTGTAAGTCGATAACTTAGATTATCTTTCATAGTTTGAGGTTACTTTCAAAGTTGAACACTCAAGCAGTATCCGATACTTTGTGAAGATAATGAGTTGCTAAGTTAACTTCAATAACATGAATTCTTTAGTAAAATGGAATCTCATTCCTTTTCTTTGTTCCTCGTTTCCTTTATTTCTTATCATACTTTATCTCATAATCTTTAAGAACCATTTATTTAAGAGTCATCGACTTTTATACTTTGTTAGGCATAATTAAGCATCTAATGCGGCGTAAAACAAAGTTTGATCTTTTCCTTTAATTCACGCTTGAATTACTACATCAATGAGTCCTACTCATCTATGTATTAAGCGAAAAGATTTGTTGGTTGTCAATATTGAAAAATCATGTTTTATCAAAACTACCTAGTATTTTTAATACATGATGTCCAACTGTCCTTTCGGACTTTGTTATAATAGTCATTTATTAGAATTGTATTTTAGAAATGTTTTTCCTTTCTTTGAGAACTATCCTCTAAGATTTCCTTTACCAATCATGGAAACAATATTATTTGATTTAGAATACTATAAATATAAGTGCAAAGTATAACCATTTATCAAGAATATAATAAGTTTTAAATTTAAGAGCATTCATGCAAACTTCAATCTTATTAAACGTCTTAGCCACGCATTAAATTTGTCCCTATTTGGCGAGAATAAGTCGATTCCAAGATCCAAAGAAACAAAGAGTGGTTAAGCATGCTTTTGCTTGTCTTAAGACTCAATCTTCTAAGGTAAGAAACTCTTTGCTAATGGCTCCAAGCCACTCTTGGTTAGATAATCGTCGCATCTAATGCTCTCATGACGATTTATCTCTTTTTCCTCGACATGTATGGACTCCATCACTCATATCGTCGAGTACAACCAAAACCAACATGCACACCCGGTTTGCCTTACGATCCTTGGAGTAGTGATGGTACCTCGCTTTGGCATAGTCCACCATCACACTCATTCGGTGTACAAGTGTTGTTTTGGAAAGGCAAGTTTTACTCAATATTATTAGGGACCTTGGTTTTTTTATGTTTGTTGATATAAGTGAACTTAATTAATCATCGCAACGTAATGAAAACCTAAACATGCATCTAACATATCATTCATATATAAGCACAAGCATAAATATATATACCATAAGTATAAGATGCATTTTGGTAACTAGCATGACCCCTTGAATTCTTCAAGTCTTCAAAAGGTCTTCTCTTGCAACTTCATGGCTTTGTCTTCCAAGAACCTCCGTCTTCAAGACCTAACCAAATCATGCAACTACTAGTATCTACGACTAGGATTAATCTAAATATTAAGGTACAAAAATACTCAATGGTACGTAGACTGTATTTAGATTTACAAAAATACATCACGGCACGCAGTCCGTATTTTCTGTCCTAATCGGGTCCCACTAGTTGCCATTTCATAAAACCTGTGAGAGAATATACATTCCATTCATCCATTCAATATATGTGAATGGCCCATGCATTTTACAACAAACAAGTAGTAATGCATTAAACACGCGCGCGCACTAGTAACTAATCTAGGTGGTTAATCCGATTAACACGCCTAATTAAAACTAGTCAAAGTTGTTTAACCGATTATGTAATTGACGTAATTAATAATTGAAGCTCCCACTAAATTCCGCATCCAACTTAATTAAGCCGGTAGAACCCAAAATTTGCCAAAATCAAATTTTGCCAATGCCGCTCGAAACCGAGACCTAGCCTCCCAAAATATTTTAACTAAAATAAACAAAATTAATTAAAATAAAACGGCAAAATAAAAAAAAAAATAGCATTGCCTTAATACCCGGGGTTTAAGTGCCAAGTTTGGGGTTGTGCGCATCATGCCGCAAGCACGTAGCACACCCACACGCACTCCCCGCATCACAGCTCACACCCTTGCCGCACCAAGCCATGCACTCAAATATGCTACACTAGTAGAAAAATTCAAAAAGGCAACCCCCTTTTGGCACCGGTTCAAGCCAAACCGATGCCAAAACCCGGCCCAAAAATGGGCGGGATTAAAAAAGTTGGTAAAAGGCACCGGTTCAACTCAAACCGGTGCCAAAAAACTAAAAAGCACCGGTTTGAACCGGTGCCTTAGTGAACCGGTGGTTTTTTTTAAACAAAAAAAAAACGGCCCTTTATTTCATTCATTCCCTCCTTTCTTCCCCCTTCTTTCTTCCTCCTTTCCTTAACCATTCACCTGGCCTTCACTGTTTCATTCGAAAAACCCAAACCAGAAAACCACCACTGCTGCCTCCGTCCCCTCCTTTTCCCTCCACCACTGCTGCCACCTTGAACACCACCAGAAAACCCATAACCTAGTCTCCGTCCCCTCCTTTTCCCTCCATCTCTGCTGTTCGAATTGAAGAAGCCGCGCCGCAGCCCTACTGTTCGAATTGAAGAAGCCTCGGTCTGCCGCCGCGCCGCAGCGTTGTTCTCCTCTTCTCTTCTCCTCTTCTCTGCCGCCGCGCCACCTTCGACCCTTCTTTTGCTGCACCACCTTCAACCGCCGCGCCGCAGCCCTGCTCTTCTTTTCCTGCGTACAGCACCGCCTTCTTTTGCTCTTCTCATCAAATTCACCTTCTTTTGCTGCACCGCCTCCATCTCCGCGTACAGCAGCACGCCTCCACCTCCATCAACACGTACAGCAGCACGCCTCCACCTCCACCAGCGCGCACAGTATTCCAACTAATTTAGGGTAAGTTTTTTTTTTTTTGTTAAAAATTGAACAATTATTTTGAAATATGTAATTCTATAATTTTCAATAGCATTTTGAACAATTATTGTTAAGAAAATTAAAGTCAAGGAATGTATATAATTTTACCTAATTTTTTTAATTTTTGCATTGGTTGTTTATTTAGAAACTTTGAATACATATTATACATTAGAGTAATTTTGTATGTTTAGAGTAATTTTGAATACATATTATAGATTAGAGTAATTTTGCATTACCTTGTACCTTAGTTGAAAAATTTGTATGTTTTAATGGGTTATTTTGAGGTTGATTTAATGATTAATTATGAATATAATAGAGATTAGTAAAAATGTTACTTAATTAGTTGAGTTTTTGTATGTTTTAATGTGTAATTTTAGGTTGTTTTAATGGGTAATTGTGAATATATTAAAGAATTAGTGACCTTGCTTCTAATTAGTTGTGAATAAATTAGAAAACTGTGAATAAATTAGAGAATTGTGATTACATTATAGATTTGTGAATAATTTAGAGAATTGTGATTAAATTAGAGAATTGTGCATAAATTAGAGAAATAGTGATATTGCCACTTAATTAGTTGTGAATAAATTAGACTGTTATGAATACATTAGAGAATTGTGAATAAATTACAGAATTGTGAATACATTAGAGATTTATGAATATATTAGAGAATTAGTGACGTTGCTAATTTTTGTTTTTTTTAATATATAGATTCATATGTGAATTGAAGCAAGAGTTTAATTAGCTTGAGGACTACGTACATATTGAGCTCAAGTGGGTAGTTTCTATATTGCAATTGGTATGACTACTAAACTTTACTTAGCTATATTTCTTTCTATTCATCCATTTAATAAAAGTTTATTCATGAAATTGCAACTTGTGTATTGTTTAATTGCAAATAAATACAACAATATATAGAATACTTGAATTGCATCATCATATGCCTAGATACCCGTTCAAGGCTTTCTCATTAGGAGAAAGTCTTGAATAGTCCCCGGTTGGGACTGTTCTTGAATGTGTACTCTCACTTAGGTGGTGAATGTATGTTTTCTTTTCGATTTTAAGGAACATCTCGGCTTACCATTTCCTCACTATGTTCTCTAGGTACATATGTGGGTAATTAATTATCTACATCATGTACTTGGAGAACTAGGGGGAAATGCTGCCGGATTTTCCTTAAAATTGGAAAGTTGACATACATTCACTAGTGAGAGTAGACATTCAAGGATGGGTTAGGTTGGAGTGATAAGGATCCTTTGGAAACATGCATTTTTTCACTATATGAATGGTATATTCACGTTTTGTACTTGAATTTGATTTACATAAAATATGTAGCACTTACACATTATAATTATATGGTGCTATATATATGTTTAGAGACAATTTACTAAATGGAGAAGGATCGTGGTTGGATGTATGGTAGACGCGATACATTGGAATTTTGGAATGGGGTTCAAGAGTTTTGCGAGAGGGCTTTAGCTGCCATGGCTGCTGCAGCCTCGGCACGGGCTGCCTTCGCTGTTCCGGCAGCGGGGGCGGCTCCCTCGGGTGTCCCGGTGCGGCTGCTGTTGCATTTTAAAAAAAAAAAAAATTTAAGCAATTTTCATCATTTCATCAAAAAGTAGCCATTTTGAGCCGAAATGGCTACTTACTTGCCTATTTTCATCATTTCTCAACTTATAAACTCGTTGCATCTCAAAACAACTCATAATCACATATTTATAAGTGTTTGTCTTTTGAAATTACATAAAAATCGCCAAGTTCTAAGTTTTTGGGTCCAATTCATCAAAAAAAGCCATTTTGAGCCGAAATGGCTACTCACTTGGCTATTTTCTTCATTTCTCAACTTATAAACTCCTTGCATCTCAAAACAACTCATAATCACATATTTATAAGTGTTTGTCATTTGAAATTACATAAAAATCGCCAAGTTCTAAGTTTTTGGGTCAAATTCATCAAAAAAAGCCATTTTGACCCGAAAAGGCTACTCACATGACTATTTTCTTCATTTCTCAACTTATAAACTCCTTGCATCTCAAAACAACTCATAAGCACATATTTATAAGTGTTTGTCATTTGAAATTACATAAAAATCGCCAAGTTCTAAGTTTTTGGGTCCAATTCATCTAAAAAAGCCATTTTGACCCGAAATGGCTACTCACTTGGCTATTTTCTTCATTTCTCAACTTATAAACTCCTTGCATCTCAAAACAACTCATAATCACATATTTATCAGTGTTTTTCATTTGAAATTACATAAAAATCGCCAAGTTCTAAGTTTTTGGGTCCAATTCATCAAAAAAAGCCATTTTGACCCGAAATGGCTACTCACTTGGCTATTTTCTTCATTTCTCAACTTATAAACTCCTTGCATCTCAAAAGAACTCATAATCACATATTTATAAGTGTTTGTCATTATAAATTACATAAAAATCGCCAATTTCTAAGTTTTTAGGTCCAATTCATCAAAAATAGCCATTTTGACCCGAAATGGCTACTCACTTGGCTATTTTCTTCATTTCTCAACTTATAAACTCCTTGCATCTCAAAAAAACTCATAATAACATATTTATAAGTGTTTGTCATTTGAAATTACATAAAAATTGCCAAGTTCTAAGTTTTTGGGTCAAATTCATCAAAAAAAGCCATTTTGACCCGAAAAGGCTACTCACATGACTATTTTCTTCATTTCTCAACTTATAAATTCCTTGAATCTCAAATTAACTCATAATCACATATTTATAAGTGTTTGTCATTTGAAATTACATAAAAATCGCCAAGTTCTAAGTTTTTGGGTCCAATTCATCAAAAAAAGCCATTTTGACCCGAAATGGCTACTCACTTGGCTATTTTCTTCATTTCTCAACTTATAAACTCCTTGCATCTCAAAACAACTCATAATCACATATTTATAAGTGTTTTTCATTTGAAATTACATAAAAATCGCCAAGTTCTAAGTTTTTGGGTCCAATTCATAAAAAAAAGCCATTTTGACCCGAAATGGCTACTCACTTGGCTATTTTCTTCATTTCTCAACTTATAAACTCCTTGCATCTCAAAATAACTCATAATCACATATTTATAAGTGTTTGTCATTTGAAATTACATAAAAATCGCCAATTTCTAAGTTTTTAGGTCCAATTCATCAAAAATAGCTATTTTGACCCGAAATGGCTACTCACTTGGCTATTTTCTTCATTTCTCAACTTATAAACTCCTTGCATCTCAAAAAAACTCATAATAACATATTTATAAGTGGTTGTCATTTGAAATTACATAAAAATCGCCAAGTTCTAAGTTTTTGGGTCAAATTCATCAAAAAAAGCCATTTTGACCCGAAAAGGCTACTCACATGACTATTTTCTTCATTTCACAACTTATAAACTCCTTGCATCTCAAAACAACTCATAATCACATATTTATAAGTGTTTGTCATTTGAAATTACATAAAAATCGCAAAGTTCTAAGTTTTTGGGTCCAATTCATCAAAAAAAGCCATTTTGACCCGAAATGGGTACTCACTTGGCTATTTTCTTCATTTCTCAACTTATAAACTCCTTGCATCTCAAAACAACTCATAATCACATATTTATAAGTGTTTTTCATTTGAAATTACATAAAAATCGCCAAGTTCTAAGTTTTTGGGTCCAATTCATCAAAAAAAGCCATTTTGACCCGAAATGGCTACTCACTTGGCTATTTTCTTCATTTCTCAACTTATAAACTCCTTGCATCTCAAAACAACTCATAATCACATATTTATAAGTGTTTGTCATTTGAAATTACATAAAAATCACCAAGTTCTAAGTTTTTAGGTCCAATTCATCAAAAATAGCCATTTTGACCCGAAATGGCTACTCACTTGGTTATTTTCTTCATTTCTCAACTTATAAACTCCTTGCATCTCAAAAAAAACTCAGAATCACATATTTATAAGTGTTTGTCATTTGAAATTACATAAAAATCTCCAAGTTCTAAGTTTTTGGGTCCAATTCATCAAAAAAAGCCATTTTGACCCGAAATGGCTACTCACTTGCCTATTTTCTTCATTTCTCAATTTATAAACTCCTTGCATCTCAAAACAACTCATAATCACATATTTATAAGTGTTTGTCATTTGAAATTACATAAAAATCGCCAAGTTCTATGTTTTTAGGTCCAATTCATCAAAAAAAGCCATTTTGACCCGAAATGGCTACTCACATGACTATTTTCTTCATTTCTCAACTTATAAACTCCTTGCATCTCAAAATAACTCATAATCACATATTTATAAGTGTTTGTCATTTGAAATTACATAAAAATCGCCATGTTCTAAGTTTTTGGGTCCAATTCATCAAAAAAAGCCATTTTGACCCGAAATGGCTACTCACTTGGCTATTATAAGTGATTGTGAGTTGAAACTTATTATTTCTCAAACTATTTCAGATTTCCAATGGAAGAATAACTTCAAAGAGAAAGAGGGTGGAGAAGCATAAAAGAATTGATCAACCTAAGAAGAAGCTAAGTGAACAACAGTCCAAGAGTTCACAAGCGTCGAAGTTGCACTCTTCGAAAGGTTCACCCATGCCACCTACTCCACTTGTTGAAGACATTGTTCTTCAATCGCTCTCTACTGACATGACCTTTCTTCACAACCGTGCTTGTCATTTGGTCGATCCCATGGAAGTTGCACTTCCTAAGGCAATGTTCCACTATGATGAGGATGCAATTGCATGGATCAACAAAGAAGATGTGAAGGAATTTCTACGTGGTGCAAAGCTTAACATTTCCCTCATTCAAACATTCATGAGGTACTTCAATGCCCACATAATCTATGCTTTTTTCAAGTTATTCAAATTGATGGTGATTATCCTACATCTGATAAATTAATCAATGTTCATGCACGCAGAGCACTACAGGAGCACTTAACTGACACTGATTCTCCTTGTAAAGTTGGGTGGTTATGCCCCGAGCAGTTATCCACTACTAAAATCATAGGCAACCCCCATGATGTGTTGTACTATGTTGAACAGAGTATAAGGGAATCAACGCGTGCGGGAGACAAGTTCATATTCGCCCCATGTTATAGAGAGTAAGTCTAACCATGTCAAATTCAATCGATTTGGCCTCATTATATGTTGACTCCTAAATATTAATTACCTTGTCTATTGTGAACTTATGTAGGGAGCATTGGAGCCTCATGGTGATTTGTAATTCCACTAACACAATTTATCACCTTGATTCAGCTCGATCATCGGAGAAGTGGCTCGTGAAGTCTATATTGCAAAAGTAAATATATATAGCAACCTATAGTGATGATTATTGCTAATAATAACTAATTTAGTAATCATACGACTAATCAAATTTGATTGTATTTTTTTATACTACAGTGTTATGAAGAAGCTACATTGTCGTGCTCCAAAGGGTCCAACATGGAAGACACCGTTGGTAATTTACATGATATTATTGTGATTATCTTGAAAATCTATGGTAGTAAATATTTGCTCATTTCCTTTGCATGTTTCACTGATGTGATTTGTTTGTCATATGCTAGTGCGCACAACAAGAGAATGGACTTGATTGTGCTTTGTATGTGATGAGATTCATGCTTGACATTGTGACTCATTGTACGGACACTCAACAGCTTGATGAGGTAAGTCCTAAAACTTCTTGAAATTCTATATTGATGTGATTTCTAGCCTTAGACACCTAATATTATCCAACAATGACATGTTATGAGAAACAAAAAGGCTATTTCACAAGAAAGGTAGAAAATGGGTTGAATAGAAGTCATATGGGCCATATTAGGGCCATTTTGTGTTAATATGCTCTTTTGATGTGATTTCTTTCCTTATACACCTATAACTAGATAATATTGACATGTTATGAGATAAATAAAGTTCATTTAATAAGAAATGTAGGAAATGGGCAAAGTAAGGTCATATAGGCCATATTCGGGCCATTTTGAGTAAAAAGCGTCGTAAACCTTAATAAAATGCTCTCCTATACAATTTTAGGGCTTACACACATACAACTACCCAACATTGACATGTTATGAGAAAGAAATAGTTCATTTGATAAGTAATGTAGAAAATGGGCTACATAGAAGTCATATAAGCCCTATTTGGGCCATGTTGAGTAAAATGCGTTGTTAAACTTCTTGAAATGCTATATTGATGTGATTTCTAGCCTTAGACACCTAATATTATCCAACAATGACATGTTATGAGAAACAAAAAGGCTATTTCACAAGAAAGGTAGAAAATGGGTTGAATAGAAGTCATATGGGCCATATTAGGGCCATTTTGTGTTAATATGCTCTTTTGATGTGATTTCTTTCCTTATACACCTATACCTAGATAATATTGACATGTTATGAGATAAATAAAGTTCATTTAATAAGAAATGTAGGAAATGGGCAAAGTAAGGTCATATAGGCCATATTCGGGCCATTTTGGGTAAAAACCGTCATAAACCTTAACAAAATGCTCTCCTATACAATTTTAGGGCTTACACACATACAACTATCCAATATTGACATGTTATGAGAAATAAATAGTTCATTTGATAAGTAATGTAGTAAATGGGCTATATAGAAGTCGTATAGGTAATATTTGATAAAATACATATTTTTTGCCTAATTAATTATTTTTAAAATAATATTTTTGTATTTCAAGTTTTGCAAGGTCCAAAAGGATGGTCCGTTGACAATCAAGGAGCTTAATGAAGTTCGTGACATGTTGGCGTCTTTCATCACCTTCAACATGTAAATGGCATGCATTGTAATTGTAAATTATTTATGTTAACTTTTGAACTATATATAACTTATTATTCATTATATATGTGTACTTACTATTATTTGTATATGTAAGCAACTTTTTTTTTTTTTTGTATTGCGTTTGGGAATATTTATATCTATATATATATATAATTGAATTCTTGTATCTAATATTATTTTTGTATATAATAATTAATAATATTATTATTAGTTATTATAATAATAAAATTATGAATTATTATATTTAATATAATTGCTGGAATTACAGGTTATTATTATTGCAGGTTTTTTTAAAAAAATATTATTGCACGATGGAAAAAAAAACGAAAAAAAAAAATTATACAAAAGGCACCGGTTAGGCAGGAACCGGTGCCTAAACTATCTACCACCCAAAAAAAAAATGGCGGGAGAGCAGTATTAGGCACCGGTTAACCGGTGCCTATTCTACCCTATGGCACCGGTTAACCGGTGCCTATTAAACCCTATGGCACCGGTTTTGAACCGGTGCCAAAAAGTAGGTTTTTGGCACCCCTCAAATAGGCAGCGGTTCAAACCGGTGCCTTAGACCGGGTTTGAACCGCTGCCTAATGCGTTTTTTCTACTAGTGCTAGCACACCCAACGCACTCACTGCCGCACCACAATAGCCATGTGCTGCCTTACGCACGCACGCCCGCACAGCCGCACCATGCTGCTGCTGCGTGCGCTTGTCACGCACATGGCCACACGCAACCCTCGAGCAGCCCCTTTGGCAGCCACATGCAGGCTACTATGCAGCCCGGCTAGCCAAGGGAGGCTTGCCTCGATTTGCGTGCCATAGCCTTGGGATTTTATTCCCAAATTTCGCGTGACAATTTATTAATTCTAAATTAATTTTAGAACTAATTCAATGAGAAAAAAATTGAAAATTTAAACAAGTCTAACTTAAATAAAATTTATCAAGGTGCATTCAACCAAAATAATTCTCGAGAACCATTCTTTAATTAAATTGGTTTAACTTGGTGCAAGAAAATAAATAAGGCAATTTCTCATTATTAATTTAATCGATTTAAATTAATCTTGAGATTTTTACAAAGTAAGAGGGAGTTGGAAAAATGTGAACTTTAATGTTCAAATGAAAAAATCCAACTATCAACATTTGTGAATCCTTGAAAAATTATATCTTCCAATATGAAGATAAACAAATTTCTGTCACAAAGTCTGAAACTTTATATTTCCAATCAACCAAAAATGATTAAAACAACAAAGTTCAACACAAAATTCATGGAATTTAGTAGCTTTTAAAGTTTCAATCACTTAACATAATTAAAGATTGAATCTTTAGCGCTTTAGAAGCCTCAAAAACAAAAATTTCACACTTAATGCAATTAATTTACAATTATGTGAAAAATAAAACCAAGCTTTAAAACACAAATTATCACCAAGTAATCATGCCTTAAGAGGTTTAAAATTACATATAAAATATGTATTGAACCAATTAAATAACCACAATAAATATGCAATGAATTTACAAGGTTAGAAAGACTTAAAATTTTTCGTAAAAACGAAAAACCCCTCGAAACATGCATTTCTGGTCTTTTTTTTTTTTTTTGCTATAAATCGAATCCTAAAAGTGTAAAACTATTTCCAGAACGCCTTTTCCACCCAAAATTCACTATTTTTGGGTCGAAATCTGGGTTCGGCAGCTAAAGTCAGCTCTAATACGAGGTTAAAATTGATAAACAAGCTACTAATCTAATTAGCAACTTATAATCAGAAAAATTAGTCCATAAAAATAACTTGAAAAATATGATAATTAAAAATAAACGAGCGGGGCTCCGATACCGCTGTTAAGGTTTGGTGAGTCCCAGTCACCGCGAAAAAAACCTGAGCCAAGGATCACGCTCGCAATAAATAATATCACCAATGCATAAATAAACACAAAAGGGAAAATAGGAAATTTACCTTTGTCGCCTGCTTCGCCCAACAAATTAGGCTCTTACTTGAGAAGCTTAGCCCCAAAAATACGAGAACCTCCGACGGAAATCCACCCGCAAAAACACCTACCAACTTTTAGGTCCATTAACTCGAGGTTAGCGAGGTCCGACCAAAACGCGAGTATTATGTGAGTTTAAGAGTATTTGCTAATTCAATGCTCTATTGAACTCCTACTCAAGCAAAGAATTTTCCAGCCATGCTTTGGCTATTTATAAGGAAGGATAGCTTGTGATTTCCACTTATCTTTCAATGTGGGACTTTTTCACAAAAAGATCCCACATGGAAAGATTCATGAATTCAACCCTTAGTTAAAAAAACCAAGGAACAAGTAACAAGTGTCACATGGTTAGGTGAGGACCACTTTCTCACTTGGTCCCCAAGGCATTTCACATGCATTGTGAGCTAACCATGTGTCACCCAACCTTGAGCCCCAAGTTGGGCTCGGTTGGGCCATTTTCTTTTGGCCCGTGTCCATGACCCGTTACCTGGGTCCACGGCCCCTTTCCATACGTGCCGCCACCATGGCGCGCTGCCACGTGGCATGCTGCCAACCTGGCACGCTGCCAACGTGGCGGTTGTCACTTGGCGGCTGCCACGCGTGCTTCCACATGGCGTTTTGCCATGTGTGCTGCCACGTGGCACGCTCCTATTGGGCGCGTTTTCCTAGCCTTTTGCGTGGCTAAGATTTTTACTTGTTACTTGAAGCATTTACTCGTCTCACCAAATCCTAAATTTTGGCTCGACATTTATGATTCTCCAACGCTTGGTTTCGACGCTCCATGCTCGAATTTCTAACGTCTAAATATTTAATACTCGGGCGACTCATTAATTTCTTTCGAATTAATTTGTCGAGTCGGTTCGTTAATTGCCTGTGTGTGTCCCGAAGGGTTCAGTCAAGATTAAGCTTTAATATTAGTTTAATATTAATGATCGGAAGCGGCCTCAACCTAGGCATTCCGATCACTTGACGTTACTGAATATATTAGCTTTGTAATAATTCTGAACCCACTATCAGAATAATACACTTGTTCGAAGGACACCATTCCTTTCAGCTGCTGCATACATACACTTAAAGCACTTGAATCTTATAAGAAAGAAAATTAGTGTAACCGCTCGAAACAAAGAAGAATTAGTGTAACCAAGATTCAAACAAGGCAATTAGGCATAAATCATGTTATTAGATTTTACATGATCTGTCTGTTCACATAATATCATTTCCTTTGCTTAACCTTACATGCTCGACCAGTGGCAGATTCAACATTTTCAAGATGGTGAGTCACCATTAATTATAGAAATGAGGTTTTGATTGTGATATCATAACGGTCATGAGTTGCAGTAAAGGAAATGATGCGAATATCATGGAACCGGTTGCAGATGTCATGTCTAAATTTTAATTAGTAATTTGATATTTTATTTTTATATATTTTTTAACAATTTTCTATAGTCTATTATTATTACTCCCTCTGTTTTTTAAAAGTGTCCTAGCCTATTAAGCATTTTAGCACCATTCGATCATTAAATATAATTTCACTAATACTTGTGAATCATACATCATAGTATAAAAATGCGGTTTCGATCACAAGCATGGAAACTGTTACGATATCACGGTAACAGTATTGATGCGTGATTGTGAACCGGGTCCTGGTTGTAACGATGGACTTTTATTTAAATTTATGAATCCAAGTACTAATAATTTAGGTTTTTAAATATAATTTTGTATAGAATTTAAATTAAATTATTACACAAATTAATTTTTTTAAAACCATTATACGTAGTACATGGTTTTAAACCAAAATCGTACTTGCTCTTTTATTTACCCATTGAGAAGCATGACACAATTTTTTTAAAAAAATACAATAATAAACTAACAAACATAAAGGCCAACTATTTTCCAACTAACTTATTTATATGAGTATATAATAAAAGTGACCAAATCCATTACTATTATGAATTTACACATGATTGTTGTACCTCTTTACAGTTGTCCCACACTCTTAATATTTACTTTCTCTTTTTTTTTTTTGGTTTTGAACTAAGAAACTCAACGATTTCCATGCAGTTTCTCCATTTCTCTCTTTTTTTTTGTCTAAAAACTAAGTAATTTTAAAACTCATATATTACATAGTCTTCTACCCCATTCTTCATAGTTCGAAGAACTCATCCATTGAGCCACTACAACACTAAAGTTTATGTCAGTGGCGGAGCTACATGTATGCACGGTGGTGCACATGCACTAGCAGCCCCGAAAAATGAAATAAAATTTCAATCTTTTCCCCCTTTATTTTTCTTTTTCTTTTGTAGTAGGTCAATGGCTGAGATCTTCATACTATGAAGACTGGGGTTGAAGAAGATGTAATATTTGAGTTTTAGAATTACATAGTTTTTAGACAAAAAAAAAAATAAAAACAAAAAAATAAAAAAAAAAAAGAAAAAAAGGAAAAGAAATGGAGAAAATCCATGGAAATCGTTGAGTTTCTTAGTTCAGAACCAAAGGAAGAGAGAGAAAGTAAATATTAGGAGTGTGGGATAACTGTAAAGATGTACAGTAATCAGTTGTAAATTTATAAAAGTAATGGTTTTTAGTCACTTTTATTATGTACTCGTATAAATAAATTAGTGGGCAAATAGTGGGCCTTTATGTTTTTGTTAGTTTGTTACTGCATTTCTTTTTTTAAATTGTGTCATTGTAAACACCCAAATGTGTTTCCCCGAAATCAAACCCTGTGATGAATATTTTTCACGTCATTGATTATCGAACGAAGTGAAAGTGTGAAAAGTCTAGTGGTGCGGTCAATTTAATAAATTTCCTTCTTTCTGTTTTTGAAATCTACTCTATTTATGAAAATATAAAGTCTAATTTAGTTAGATCCATAACAAGGGTCCTATAATATTGTAGTTGGTTCGGGCCCACAAAGAGCTTTCCAATGACATGTTATAAGCTCAATTTCGATGAATAATGAGGAAGTTATGGCCAAAATATTAACTTGGGCTTAAAATGGTTTTATGGCCCAATGATCTAATGGAGGGCCCATTAATTATTAATCCTAAAGTTATTATGACTGATTTTTATGTTCTAGAATCATCTAGAAGGATATTTTGAGTTCTAATAGAGTTACCATTAATAATTATATCTTTGAAAAATAAAGAATTTGATTTTGAATAAAAATAAGTACTTTATTAACTATGATTTTTAAATTGATAAACGCAAAGTCTGATTACTTAATAATATTAGGAAAAGGATTCCGTACAAAAGCTCGTTTTATCTTTTAAACCAGCGCTAAACGACAGCCTTGTCGTATAACGACAGACCTTGTCACCATGCGTGATTCCTGTCGTTTCGCGCATGGTCCTGTCGTTCGCGACATGATCAAGGTGTTTTATCCCGATTCGAATCTAACTCTTTCCTATCATTTTTGGACTATTTTCTCTATAAATGTGGTCGTATTTCCCCGATTTCAATCATAGCCAATCATCATTAATTCTCTCAAGCAAATAGCTTATTCTTCGTTCTCTTTCTAAGCCTTCCCTTTATAAATAAAATACAATATTCCACATTCACGAGTTCTAAACACTCCTAGTCAAGTTAGAAGTTGTCTTCGCCCTAGACGTGAAAGGTTGATAATTTCTGAGGGTTTGGTCCCAAATCCCTATTTCAATTATTTTAAATTAATTGTTTGAATTAATATTTTCCTTGAAGTTACTAACGCGTGTATTTTGTTATTAGAAAAAGATACGAGTCATCAAAGTAAGTAATTCGATTATTTACTATTATTTTGATATATAAATCATGTTTATAATCTATACAATATATTAGAAGGCGTACCTTTTAAAGGAATGGTGCCACGTGACACTCTTCAAAGTATGTGTGCTACGTCACAATGCCACATCATTATCCAAAGTATATGTGCCACGTAAGCTAGCCACTTTATTTAACAAAATAAAATATGCTTTGAACAAGATTTGAACCCATAACCTCCAATACATATAAGTAATACATTCACCATCTCAACCAACTATTATTAATGTTTCAAGCTGTACATAATATTATATATTCTTTTCATTTATTAAGTAAAATAAAGGTAATATAATTTATTTATTTTTCACAAGATAAGAATATAAAATCATATGATGTAAAAAAAAAGGGGTCACATCCGAGGCAACGCTCGAACCACTCACACACTTACTATAAAAATATTTTAACATAATTGCATAATAAAAGCAAGAAGTACACAAACTAGCAACCCGGGGCATCGCCCGGGGTACACACTATTTTTATAATAATTACTAGAATCATGTGTTGGGTATTAACTAATATTTCTAATATCATTTATGTTACTAGTATCATGTTTAGGATGCCTCCTATTTCTAATATCATGTTATTATCATGTTAGGGCTAAAGCTTTGATCTTTAATGTTTAGTGACGTGCTAGGATTTGTTATTAATCCTGTTTGTATCATGCCTAGGATCTTGCTAATATTATTATGATTTGATGTGAATATTATTATGATGGTGATTTGTTGTTGTTAATTTTAGTTCTTGATGTATTATTATTGTTATTGCTTGATCACGCCCTCTCTTGCAAGATTAAAGGGAATTTGTATTGTAATCACGCTTAATAGGTTAGTTAATAATCTTGTTTAGGTTAATATGATTATAATTCAAGTGATCACCAATAATAGATTTGTTTGTGCATTAATATTCAACCAACATAGATTAAACAGGTTTAGGGTTAAAATATTGACTATATGTTAGTCAGAAAGCGCACATGAATATGAGAAGAATAAAGTAGAGGCCTATTTTTAAGGCAGATTCAATCTCTTTTAAGTTGGATTTGTACCTTCATCCCCGAATATCCAGTCATGGTTCCAGACCACTATGGATTTAGCGATCTCATGGATCGTAAAGAGGTGTAACCTTCACCCTGTGAACGGTTTACAAGTTTCTAATTAAACTAAAATTCCTCAAAACAAACTAAATTTGTAACCAAACCTACACCTAGTCATAGGGCAAGTTCGGGTTGAACCACTAGGAATGGGGGGAAGTTAGCTATTGCCAAAGTTAATCTATTTCGAAGCATAATAGGGAATGTAGGTTATCTAAGTTCAACTAAACAAACACAAAGTAAATCAATATATCAAACACTAGGGATTTAGGATCCACATATTCTTGCAATGGACACACACTAATCGGGTTGGAGATTGATCAATTCAAGTATTGCGAGGGAAGATAGACAAAGCAATCAAAAGAGCTCAACAAGCTATCTCCTAGAGGTCTAACTAGCGCCAACTACGAAAGACTCTATTAGGAACTTCACAAACCAAGCTCAATCGATAAATGTGAGCTACAAATCAATGGTCCGTATCAATGTAGGCACACAATGCAATCTAGTATGACAATTTAAGTTAGCTAATCTTTAACTAATCACACACATGCACAAAATCACGCAACCAATTTAATCATAATGCTAAATCAATCAAAAACTCCCAATTAGCTATGATCCAACACTCAAACATGCTTCACCACATCCCTAGAAAGCAAACTACTCGCAATCCATGGATGAAATCAAAATCAAAACTAAGCTAATAAACAAATTTATCATCATTAATTCAATAAAACAAATTTAATCAACTACTCAACAAATTTAAACAATCAACAAACAATTGAAATCAAAAGCTAAAGATTGCATTAAAGTAAAAGAAATCCTTACAAACTTTTGTGAAATCAAAAGGAAATTGTGCTTAGAATCATCAATCATCAACCATGAATTTCTCTCTCTAAAATCTAAGAACAAGCATTTTTCTCTCTAAACTTTTCTTTAAAAACACTAATTCTAATTCTCCCCTTCATTCTCTAATTCCTTCTCTCTCTAAAAATAGAAGAAAATTTTATATATAGTAAAACTAATAAAGAGAAGTTAGTTATATCATCAAAAATAGACCCGTATAGGCGCGACCTTCTTCAAGAGGATGCTCGGCCGCGCAAAAATGGGTACAGAACAGGGTGAGGAGCAGGCGCGGCCGCGCCAGGGCCACGAGCGCCCGCGCCTTGGCAGCCTTCTTCCCCTTCATCTGAATGCTCCTTGTGCGCTCCACTTGGTGTGCTTGATGAACACGGAGAATAGGTGCCCCCCATGGCTTGAATGCACGGCCTAAGGTCAATTAGAAATTGCACATCTCCATACTTGGGCTTCAAATGGAAGACACTAGGCATCATAATCAATGCAAAACTTGGGAAGAAACCTCAGGAATCCTTGGACAACGATATTAACCTGAAAATGAAAGAAAACAAACATATAAAAGGGAAAAAGATAAAAAAAAAAAAAAAAATCAAGAAATACATGAAATTGGAAAATCAACTAAGGAAAGAGCAAAATTAAGGAAAAAGGAAAGAAAATAACTATAAAAGAAATCTAAAATCACCCTAAAAGAGAACAAATGAGTGCCATAAATAACAATCATCAACCCTCTGAACGGTTTACAAGTTCCTAAAACTTGTTGGCAACTCTTTTGCTCTATCTTCCTTCCCTTTGGACGCTGCTATGCTTAAGTGTATGATCATAGTGGCGCTCAAGTTTGAGATGCTTGAAATATTCCCTACAGTTTTTTGGCGACTCCACTGGGGAGGATTTCTATTTTATTTCCTAAAATTTATTTTGGCAATGATTTAGAATGAGTGGATGAGACTCGAAAAGTTCTAAGTATTCATGCGAGTAATTTTGATTGACATACGCATAAAAAGGTCCGCATTGGATAGACCATCCTTAATGTGTAAAAAACATAGGATTTTTATACGTAAGAAATTTGGTAAATATCTTTCACAACTAGAATAAAAAACGCTTTGAAAAAGAGGAAAATTCTAAGAATAGAAAGCTAATAAGGCGTCTAGGAACCGACACCGAGAAAACAGTGCCAGCGCAATGTGATGGCTCTGTCGCTATGTGATTGCTATGTCGTTTGGCAACAGGGTTATCGTCTGGCGACATGCCTTGTTGTATCACGCCATACTCTTCCAATACTGAGCAAGAAATCTACCTTCTTGGTTTTGACCAGTTTTAGTACTGTTCGCTTAATTCTACTTCATGATTGAGTTTTTCTCACTTTTCTGAACCCATATGTGTTCTACATATAGCCATCACCCTCTTGGAATTCACGCTCCATCTATCTAATCGAACACTCATGGCAACGAAGGGTACATCCGAGTTTGTGAATTCACCAAACCTTAGAAGCGAGTTTAACTCGCGAGGTCCCATCCACAAAAGGTAAGGCTTCCACGCGGTGCATCTAGACTCATAACTATGGACCTTATTTGAATGACCCTTATCCTTGAACTTTAGAGAACTAGAGCCATGGTTAGGTTGCAAACTCATTGCATCATATTGTGCTTACTTCACTACTTGTGCATGCTTTGTTGTGAACAACTTATGTGTGTTTACACTAACCGTTGTTTGACTTGTGAATGAGTTTAAATAAACTAATAAATGACTAAAGGACTTTGCTTAATTAAAATTAATATGAGTAATTAAAGTCTTAATAAATTGATCAAACTTGACTTAGTATGACTATAGGCTTGTCCTTTTAGAGTAAAACACTAGAAACATACCCAGACTGATGTTTTAGTAATGGCGCAAAAGTTTGTCCTGTGGCGCAACAAGCTAGTGTCCAGCGTTATGCGACAGCATTGTCGCATTGCGCTGGTCCTAGCGTTTGGCGATAAATCTGTTGTTTAAGCGACAGTCTAGTTTTCTACTCGAGTCCTCACATTGAGTCTAATTAATCAGTTTATTAACAGCAGAAGCTGCATTTAGTCATTAATTTAGTCTAAGCATATAGTCTCATGGTCTTACACAAGTGTTAAAGCATGTCACTTTCACTCACCATTAAAGCACACACTTTGTATATATGTTTCACCTTTACCATGTTTAGAGAGTCTTGTGTGCGTATGTTTTCCGTCATTTTTTAGGGGGGTAAGTCGGATATTAATCCTACAATTAAACCATACATGTTTAAACCCTTTACTTGATTCCCAAAAATATGCACCCTATTGTTGCTTTTTCGCTTTTTAAAACTAATAATGTCAAAGTTAATTTGAGTCAAGTCATTAAAATAAATGGTTTTTATAGTACTTGGTCAAGAAGATAAGGGGGGCAAGTCAAGGAAAACGCTTTCGTTCAACTCTTGATTTTTGATAAACTGATTCGTCAAAAGACAAAATCTAAGAAGATAATAAAAACTCAAGACTGTTACTGTTCGTGTTCGAGAGCTATTTCTCCCGGTATGCTTCTTAACATTTTGTGTTTATATTACCTGTAACAGGACTTGAGCTGATAGATGTTCATTTTATATGAGCTTGAGCTTCGATTTCAGCCGTGGGATGAATTCATCTTCCCTGCACTGGCCGTGTAGTACACTCCCTAGTGTCGGTATTTTCAGGGGACGTACGACGCTGTGGTGTACTTGGGCGAGAGAGTTGCGATTAAGCATTCCTTTGATTCTTTTGTTGTTCCTTCTCGTCCTCCTTGTCATATGTTCGATCAAACGAGGCTGAGAGCTCGGGCGGCTAGGTTACCTGCGGGTTCAGATTGGAGGAGTCATATCCATTCAAACCGTAGCTATGAGGAGATACTTTTGCCATGCTTGGCTCCACGACCTTGCTTGCCAGAGCCAAGAGAGGTATCTTTTGTATTTTTTATTTGTTCATTTGATAGCCCCTAAGCTAATCCTAATCCTTCGGGTTTTACTTGACAGGCTTTGACTAAAGAGTTCGTGCCTCCGCCGGTATTAATTTTCTATCGGGGCACTTTTGGTTCTGTTGAGGAGATGGTTCCTCTAGCTCTTGAGCCATGGCGCTTCATATAGGAGTCGATACCTCGACACCAGACCTCGATGAGTCACTTCATCTTTTATCTTATTTGTGCATATGCTCCAATTATTTCTAACTTTCTAAATTTGCGGTTTTCATGTGAGGTGATGCTGAGGATGGCTTGGGGCATGGACGCCTTTTGCTACCAGCTCGTGAGGTTAAGCCACAGAGCCATGTGTCGTTGTGGAGACAATGGCGTGAGGGTATTTCTCTGGACTCCTTTTATGCTTATATTCGCTTTCTGTACTTCACTTGACTTTCTTTTCTGTTTCAGCCCATTCCTCCTACACGCTCTCGTGCAAGACCCGAAGACTAAGAGAGAGATATTGGATCTGACTCGAGGCGTTGTCGAACCTCGGCTAGGAGTTAGGGCGCGCGTGTAGACTTGGATCGTACTGTCATATTAGAGGGTTCAGGCTCTTCATTTAAGGGTGCATTAGGGGGACCGACTGCCCAGGGAGGCATGACATCAGCTCCTTTGGTAGTTTATGGGATGTACGAGGTTGGCTCGTCGTCACAGCAGCCTCAGCATTGAGGAGTGCAGTAGTAAGGTGAGCGTAGATGGGCTGGCCCAACTCTCTTGATTCCGGCTTATTCTGATCAGTGTGCGGGAGAGGGTTTGACTCCTCGAACTATACATTTTTTCGATATGTTTGATGTTCCTCCTCATTTGCGGGGTCAGCCATTGTAGATGTACCTGTATTTGTTTTTATTGTGACTTTGTAGGACTTTGGTTATTTGACTCAAACACTTATAAATATATGATTTTATGTTTATTTTAAGCTTTGCATTTTTATTTTTTCGTTTTATTATGCGTGCAAATGTGAAAATTTATGACTAATTTTTGCGCAAAAATGACTCAAACACTTATATATATATGATTTTATGTTTATTTTAAGCTTTGCATTTTTATTTTTTCGTTTTATTATGCGTGCAAATGTGAAAATTTATGACTAATTTTTGCGCAAAAAATTTCCATCATTTGTATTATCTATAAAGGGTATCGGACTTTCTCCCCTAAAAGATAAAAATGATATATAATAATAGACCGTAAACTTAATTAAACTCAAAATGTTACCAAAAATTTTACAATGAAGTTTGATTTGGCTAATTTTCTGAAAAGAAAGGTTAAAACCATAAAATCACTGTACAAAACTGAGTCGTAGTCAAGAAAAATTTGGTTTGTGTAGCAAACAATGCTGGCGTGACAATATCCTAGCTGGCGCGATGCAACGGTGTTTTCGCGATGCGACAGACGTTACGCAATTTTTCGAATCCGAGCGGGATTCGGATTGCGCCAATTTTTAGCATAAATAGCCCCCAAATCTGACGATTTTTGCATAGTCGTATAGATAAAAAATAGTCTTAGCTTTTATTTCTTAATCATGTCTAAGAGTTTTAGTGATTTCACTCGTGAGTGGTGCCGGTCTCTTACTGCTAAAGAGAGAAAAGAACTTGACTTTTTCCGCATGGGGGGTATCTATGGTATAAAGGGGGTAGATCTTGACATAGACTTTATTCATACCGCCTTGAAGTATTGGGATTTAGATACTCATTGCTTTAGACTTGGTTATGATGAAATATGTCCTTTACCGGAAGAATTTGGTGTCATACTAGGCTTCTCTTACCTAAACTTGCGGCAACTCCAAAAGTAAGCGAGTATTATTATAAAGATTTTGAGCGTTTCCTTAACATTAAGGATAAGGATTTGAAGAATATTGTGCATGGAAAAAAATTTTAATTTGAAAGAATATGCATGTTTTTATTTTAGTAGAACACGCTCCGAATCTTTTCATGTTTATAGGAGAAGAGTCTTCCTTTTTTGCATGTTAAATCAATAGTGGTACTATTAATGAGGGCCAAGATATTTTAGCATCTGTCATGGAACAAATTGAATCAGGTAGAAATCGAATGCCTTTGATTGTTGGAGAAACCATGCTTGGTTTAGATGCACAAAAAATGGATCCAAAAGCACCTCTTCGAGGTTCTCCAATATTATTACAGGTAGAAAGTCAATACTTTTAATTATAGAAATAAAAAATATTTAACATTGTATAGTAATAATTTTTGACAACTATACTCCAAACTGCTTTGTGAGACAGAAGAAACGCTTTTCTATAAAGATGGGCTGCCGGGAGTGGAGTAGGATTTTTGAATTTTGCGACTTTTCCATCTAGTGGTGTAACACCCTAGAAATTCCTTGTTTTTAAAATACCTATTTTGCCTTGTTTAAAAATTTAAATAAGAATATCTAAGGTATTACCGCCACCGTGAAAACGGCTAAGGCAACCATCAAAGACACACATCGAAAGACTAATTTCAAAACCATTCAAAACAAGTCAACTTGAAAAGTAAACCAACGAAAGTATAGTCAAAACCAAAGTCAAACGAAGTAAAATAAAACCATCCTACAACTTGGAGCCATTTCAAGCCTTTATTAAAACCAAACCAACTTTAAAACTTTTGCGTTAGTCATGCATGATAATAATATCATAAATAATCAAAGCATTAAATACATAAAATACTTATAGAAACTAGCAAGATTCGCTCTTCACTCATGCCCATTCATGAATATGCTTCATCACCTGAAAACCTCCTCTCTACTTGTCCCCACTACTCGCCATTAGAAAATGGGTCGTCGTAGAGCCAAAGTAAAGACATGGCCAAACACACAAACACACACAATCAACAAAGCTAAGTACATAAGCGTAATTAAACACACTAACATGCTTTCACCTATCAACACACACTTACCTCATTGCACCTGTTTTGCAAGCACACACAAAAATCAATAAGACACATTAATTAGACACTAAATAATTCATTTAGCGTTGATTACGCATCGAACGGGTTTCCAACTATACCTCCCCCAAATAAATTGAAGTTAACTGACACGGGAGTTAACCGTGCCAGCAACAAAAGCACTTAAAGGTGGCGGAATTCCTGCGCATAATAATAAATTAAACGGAATGTATAGCGTCCTGTACTCCATTAGAAGTTATGGTTAAATATAAAACCCCATAACTCCCCCCATTGTTCATACTCAAGGTATATACGTTCCAAGAGTTTTGGTGCGTAATCTCTTTCACTTTATGTTATTTACATGTTATTGGACTTGGTGATGACTCTCAAAGCATAATAAATCAATCAACCATAATTATTCAATCAACCAAACATACCAATTTAATTCTTGAATAATTAGTGACCACATATTATTTAATGTTGAACCATTTTTAATTCTACCTCAGTGTCAAAGACACCTTAAACGCATAAAGCGCCAAAAATCCTATCCCTCGGTGTTAAAAACACCTTAAGTGCACAAAGGCACCAATATACAATTAATCTCTTGTGTACATAGACACTTATATAGCTCCTTCCTCATGCTAAAAGTATCAATAAAAATTATTTGAACCATAATAAAATTCCTTTTCAATATTCCAAACATAATTAAACACATGTTTAATTAAACATGCACTCTAACATGCAATAATTAAAAGTATAGTCCATATAATCATGCCAAAATCTAATTGTCAAATTCATAGACCATCACAAATAATTCATGCTTCACAATTCAATCACCAACACCAATACTTCACAATTCCATACGTAAACCTTAGCATGATACTACTTGGAATTGATTGAAATCAAGCCTAGCATGATTCTACATCATCAAAATTTGCTAAGTACGCGAACGTACCTTAAATAAGCTCTTAAAATAACCGAGTACTCTACAACAATTCTCGAACCAAGTCTCCTACACAAAGGGACAATAATACTATATTAATTCTCCTTGTATACACAATTTTCAGCAACTTAAATTTATTTTAGACTACTTAAAATAATGTGAAACTTATTTAAAAACCCCTAATTAAACTCATTTTTAATGGGTAATCACACCTTTTTATTAAAATCACAATTATACTACTTTAAATAAAATTCCACCATTTTAAACTAATCAAAAACCCTTTAAAACTTCATCAAAATACATCTTTATACTTAAATTATCCATAGAAATATTAAATTATCTCTTACCCCTTTTAAACTCAAGGATAAAATTTAAAGCATAAAAAAAAACTTCGTCAAAAATCAAAAACTGCCCGAAAATCATATTTAGAAGCTGAATTTGGCCACGAGAGGATGGTGCTAACTACCAATGGTAGTTAGTCTTTCTTAAAACGTTGTTTCCACATGGAAAAAACCACTTGTTTTTTTTATCAAAATCGGACGAGTTCAGAACCTGATCGAGATTAAAACGGGATTAATATTAACAAACGGAAATCTAATTATTAAAACATGAATTTTTTTGTTCAAAATAATCTTGAATTAAGTTAAATTAATCAGTAGTTATAATAACCAAAATTTCAAAACATCATTACTATAAAAGCTCTAAATCAATTGCTCATAAAACCCTAAAATCATGATTTTCAATAATTAAAAACCCTAGGTTATAAAATTTGCAAAATCTGAAAATTATGACATTTATAAAATCGGAAATTATAAAGTTTAATCATCAAAATACAATTTGATACTAATTAAATTAATTTCAAACAATAAAATCAAAACCCATAAATCAATAATTATAATTACATAAATTATAAAAACAAAGGAGAGAGAAAATAAGACTAACCTTTTTGTGTGGGAAATTTTTGGGGATTCATGGGGTATTTATAGAGTAGAGAGTGTACGGTTAAATTTGGGCTTATAATATGTGGGCTTGAGTTATGGGATAGGACTTAAGTTATGGGTTTTGGAATGGGTTATTCCAATAAGAGTATGTAGGAATAATTTACATTGCCCAATAATTAATAAACATTTGGCCCAAAACATATTTTACTTTTATAAAACTTTATATTTAAAATACTTTAACCCTTTAAAATATTTAATTAAAATACTTGAGCCCTTGACAATTCATTTTCTTAATACTTAAATACTTTATAAAAATACGGGGTATTACAAGTGGGTCGTCCCTTGGTGGAAAATTGAGAAGATGGTTGGTGTCAATAGCCAACTTTTCTGTCGTCTTCCTAGTTTGTCAAAATTAACCTTTTATTATCCTTTCTGGGTGAGGAGACAATATGGTCTTGCTCAACCTATTCCGTTTGGTGATCTTCGTCGTCCTTATGAATTTCCTGTTTCACGGGACGTAAAAAGATTTGATGATTAATGGTGTGATAGACCTTTATGGGAAGTTATTAACCAAAAGGTTCTTCCTTCTTTGTCCAGGGATGTGAAGTAATGGTTACTTGGTCGATCTCAAAAGAACAAGAACAAAGCTCGAAAAGTGAATAAGACCGATGTGAAACACCGCTTAGGGTACAAGAAAATACCTCCTAAGGATCGTCTGGGTGAAAAAAGTTGAATTCAAGACACCTACCATGCCTAAAAAGAAGAGTTCTAAAGGCAAAGAGAAATGAATTGGAAGAGAGCTCGGAAGGAGAAGATAGATTAGAGTATTGCTTTTCTTTCAATTTATTAGAGAAATTTAATTTTAAGCCAATTTTTTTTTTCTAAGCTTTATTTAAAATTCCATCAATAATTTAATTTTTATTTTATTTTATTAATGCAATTTTATCTTTTTTAAAAAATTAAATTAACTTTTTACATTTAAAATTCTTATTAAAGCAATGAAAACAACTTTAATTATTCTGAAAATTATTCGAGTACGAAAGTCGAAAATTTCCGAAAAACATTGAAATTTTCCCAGATTAATGCGGAACACCTAGAGCTTTGATTCGGACTTGGTCGCCATCCAGAATATTTGTCGCGAAGCGCTGAAGTTTGTCACTGTGCGACAGCAGAGTTGTGATGCGCTAAGCTTAATCTTTATGCGCCGACTGTTCTGTAGCTGGAGAATTGAACTTTGTAAGAATTAAAGTGGTCGCACCCTATAAAGGGTTGCTTATGTATCCTTTCCTAAGAAATCAGGCTAAACGTAGTTCTCTTGAGTATCCTACTCAAGTAATTATGGGTAATACTTCTTATGTTGGTCAAGATTTGTCATGTTTGAAAATTCATTACGATCCGTGTCAGTTAATTTTGCAGCACCTCCTGATAGGATGGTTTTGACAATGTGTGGTCCGGACCAATTAGGCCTAAATTTTCCTCTTGGGTCTAGAACATTCTTCCTTAATGCTTTTAACACCAAGTCTACTACTCTGATCTTTCTTGTCCTGACCTTATAATTACAGTGCCTAGCCATACGAGTTTGGTAGTATTGAGTATGATGTAGAGCTTCTAATCGCTTTTCATCAAGTAGAATTAGCTCTTCATATCTTGGTCTAGTCCATTCAACTTCATCGAGTTTACTTTCCAACACAATGCGTAAAGAAGGTATTTCTATCTCTACAGGTTGTACGACATCCATTCTATAGACTAAGTAGAATAGCGTATTTCCTGTTGATGAGCGAACTGACGTGCGATAACCCCAAAGAGCAAAGTTGAGTTTGTCAGGCCAATGTTTGTAATTTTCTGTCATTTTCTTGACGATAGTCTTTAAATTTTTATTGGCTGCTTCTACCGCACCATTTGCTTGAGGCCTATATGGGGAAGAATGATGGTGTTGGATACCATACTTTTGTGTAAATTCTTCACATTCTGCTTGAATGTGAGTTCCATTGTCTCTTATCATTTCATATAGGACTCCATATCGTCATATGATGTTTCTTTCGATAAAGAGTGCTACATGCTTTGCAGTGAGTTTTTGATATGATGCTGCCTCAAACCCATCAATTGCTACTAGGATGTTTACGTGTCCTCCTATCCTAGGAGGAGTAATCTTTCCAATAATATCTATTCCCCATGTTGAGAATGACCATGGGAAAATAGGTGTAAGGGAGTGATGGTGGAACCTACTGTAAGTTGGCGTATATTTGGCATTTAAAACATCTTTTCACGTAGTGGTAACAGTTCTTATTCATGGTAGTCCAATAATACCCTTGTAGCATCTTGCCATTTTGTATGGAATATTTCAAGCATTACACCTAGCTTGAACCCCACTGTGATCATACACTAAAGTACGGTGGCGTCCAAAGAGAAAGAAGATAGAGCAAAAGAGTCGCCAACAAGTTTTAGGAACTTGTAAACCGTTCACAAGGTGAAAGTTACACCCCTTAACGATCCAGGAGATCGTCAACTCCAATAGGTCTGGAACCATGACTGGTAGTTCGGGGATGAAGGTACAAATCCAACCTAAAAGAGATTGAACCTGCCTTAATAATAGGCCTCTACTTTATTCTGATCGTATTCATGTGCGCTTTCTAACTAACATGCAATCAATATGATTAAACCTGTTTATCTGTGTTGGTTGAATATTAATGCACAAATAAACTATTATTGGAGATCACTTGAATTATAATCAAATTAACCCTAAACATGATTATTAATTATCTTATTAAGTGATAAGTCCATATTTTATATACTTTATTATATCATTTTTATGCTATTTTAGAGTATAATTTAAGTGTTTATATAGATTTTAATGTCTTATCACGAGATCTACTTTATTAAGTTTAATTGATTTTTTTTAATTAATTATACTTACATTATGCTACTATCTTACTAATTTGGCAAAAGAAGTTAAAAAACCTCGTCTTCATTATGTGAACAGGTTTGTTGCAAGTTGAATCACAAAGAAAAAAGACAATTGGTCAGGGTGCACCTTAGATAGGTGTAACAGCAGCCCAATTACACACAACCCAATTTAAAAATACCCTAAAACTAAAAACATGGTAATTACAATACAATTGGCCCTAAAACACGGAAAATTCAATACCCCCACCCACATTGAAGTAACGTCCCTTCTATTCAAAACTTTCTTCTGCTCTCTTATTTTCTCCCTCCTCTAGTTCATATTCTCTCACTAAAAATCTGAAAAAATCACAATGGACATAAGAGATGAAATGCAAAATCAGAAGGATCGTCCAAAGAAGAGGTATATTTGCACTGAATTTTGCCCGAAATTTACATTCTTTTAGTGAATTTTCATCTGAAACATTCGAAACTCTGTTTTTCAAAATTCAATTTTTCGAAACTATGAAATTTGTGTTAGATTATATGAAAAATTGTTTAGATTAGTTTGTTACATTTTTTTCTCTTTTCTTTGTAAAAAATTGTTTAGATTAATTGTTGTTTGTGGGTGAATTCATAAACTAACGCATGTAATTCAATTGTTTTTGTAGAAAAGCTTCAAAATCTACTGGAAATTAAGAAGATATGTAAGTTTAGATGTTTATTTTTTGATTGCTATTTCTATAAATTAAAATTTCATTGTGGTGTTAAATTGTAATTATTAATATAAATTGTTGATAGAAACCCTAATTTTCTTGAATAGGCCGCTAAATAAATTATTTGGCACAAAAAAGAAGAAAGTGGAAAAGAGTCCTACAGTAGATCCGAAATTACTCAATGAGATTTCGAAACAAGTTGTTGAAGAAGAGGAAAATCAAAACAACAGGTATATTCATTTTTTTATTTTAGTGAATTTTCATGTTTTGATCCTAATTTTCATGTTTGTTGTTGTTTGGTGGATTTTATGGTGAATTTTGTCCGAAATTCAGTGCAAATATTTGTATTTTTTAGTGAATTTTGTCCGAAATTCAGTGCAAATGTTTATATTTTTTGGTGAATTTTTTAGTGAATTATGTCTGAAATTTTGTACGAAAATTAAAATTCAAAACAATGTTTGTATATTTAGTGAATTTGAATTTATGTTGGTATTTTTTGTTGATTTCTTGAGGAGGGAGATGAAGTATGGAACAGGGGAGTGTTGGTGAGTGGTTGGAGTGGTGTAGGATTAGGAGTTGTGGGGTGTAGGATAAAAGGCACACTATATTCACAAAATATGCACTGATTTATAACTCCATGTAATTGCTTCTTATTATGCATTCATAATATATGAACTAAAGGCACATTATAGTACATGTCAGAATCGGAAAGCTTAAGAACAAGTTACTCATATAATAACTCAGCCAAATTCCATGTACAATGATTTCTTGAATTGACCCTTTGATTTAGGAGCAAATAGGGTTTGCTTCATACCAATTTCCTAACTAGCAGATGTTGCAACTTATTGAACCTGACATTATAATCTAATCTGATGTTGTCCTTGAACATTTTCATTGTCCATTGCATAATCTAGCATCATCCTTAACAAATTTTTAGCTAAGATCTAGTCATTCAATCTTATTTGGAATAAAAGGTCTAGTCATTCAATCAAGATGGTTCCTCAATAATAAAAGATCTGCTTATTACTATTGATTTACACAACTTTTTACTCAATAATGTGCAATCAAGTCTTTATTTGAAGCAATTAAGTCTTTGTGATTTTATTTGTTTGTTGGTCAGTTTCCACCAATCAAATGTCCAATATCACTTTGTTGTTGCATGTTTTAGTAGTTATGTGCTCACTCCTTGTTTTATATTTTTACTAGAAATTATGTATAACCTCTTCACAAAGACTGGTAGGTTAATGCATGTCGACCCTTCATCAAATGAATTTGATAGATTTAAAGAAATGAAGTTACCTTATAAAGCTCACTGTTTTACACAATTTTTTCTCAGAGTTAACGATGAAGTCGAACCACCAAAAGAAGGAGAAAAACAACCACAAGAACGATCAAAAGATTCAAGAAAAGAAGGGGAAAAACAACCAGAAAAACCTTCTAAAGAAGCACAAAAGGTTCAATCAAAAGCAACAGAGTTACCAAAAAAAAGGTATGAAATGCTTATGTTCACATTGTAAATATATATATATTCATATTCAGCTATGTTAAAGGGATATTCATTATTTTTATGCGTATATTCATTAGTTTTATACATATATTCATTTTTTGAAGAATGGAACAGGGGAGTGTTGGTGAGTTAGTGGAGTGGTGTGTGATTAGGAGTTGTGGGGTGTAGGATAAAAGAGCGGGAAAAAGGGTAGCAACTTATTCACAACATGTTTCATGTTCATGTTTGAGAACACTATATTCACAGCATGTTGCATGTTCACATTTTAAAATGCATAATCCAAAGGAAGCAATGCTTATATTCATTATTTATATGCATATATTCATTATTTGTATACTTATATTCATTTTTTGAGTGGTTATGTTCATATTCATTGATTGGTATGTTCATATTTTGAATGTTTATGTTCACATTTGAAATAGCATATGTTCACCTTACAAGTAATGCATATAAACATGAGCCTATAATTTCAATACAACTTATTTTCACTTTCTATATGCATATTTTCACTTTATGTAAATTATATATTCATTTTTTTAAACTTTACATTTATTCTATTAGGGTGAAGCATATTGCAACAAAAAAGAAATCATCAAACAACTGTTCGGAAGCCTCCTAAAGCAAGAGTACACAAGCTAAAGATCAACAGAACAAGCAAAACTCAAAGACACAAAAAAACAATGAGAAAGATGGAGGTGTGAAAGAAAAGGAAACTCTGAAAACTGAAAAAGTTAAGGTGGTGAAGGGGAAACAAAGTGAGAAAGTTGATGGTGTAAAAAATGAAAAAGCACATAAAAAAAGAAAGAGAGATGCAAATGAAGATGTACATGAGGTGGTAAATCTTAATGATGCTGAAGATTTGGATGATTATGGTAAGTTGCAAGTGAGGGTTGGGCATTTCAAATTCATGACATTTGCATCAAATTTGAGCCCTTGTCAAAAGCAAGCTATTATTGACATGTGATTTGGAGCTTTACTCGATGTAAATCTTCCACAAAATGACCAATCATTTTCTGCTTGGCTTATGCATTGTTTCGAAGAGAATAGCCGCACACTATATCTTCCGTACAACAAATCTATTGTTGTTTGTGAAGAAGATGTTGAAGTTATGTATGGAATCCCGAGAGGGGAGAAAGAAGTGAAGGAGGTAGAAGATGAGGAATAAGAAGAGACTCCTTTGACTAGATGGAGGAAATATTGGGGTGTTGTGTCTGGTAGCTCTAAAACACACAATGTTCTTAAGAAATATGAGTCTGAGGAAGAAAAAGAGAAAAAGATGGAAATCATGAAAGCAAAGATGAACAAAAGGAAACTGGAAATGAACACAGAACCTGCAAAAGTGAACAATGGTGAAGTTGATGAAATCTTCATTATCGATTTCATTGTGTTGGCTGTAAATTACTTCATGAAAAGCAGCCAAAGCATACACTTGCACTACAAGTTTCTGTTCTCAATTAAGAATGTGTTTTAAATAAAGGAATACAATTGGTGCAAGTATGTCCTTGATAGCTTAATGGATACAAGCAGTTCTTGGAAATTGAATCCAAAAGGGTTTTACAAAGGACCTTTGCCTTTTCTTCTGGTATATGCCATTATTTTCATTTCCATATATACTATGTTCATATTTTTTATTATATTCATTATTTTTATGCGTATATTCATTATTTTTTATGCGTATATTCATTATTTGAATGGTTATGTTCATGTTCATTGATAGGTATGTTCATATTTTCTATGTTCATGTTCATGGAGAATATTCATGTTCATATTTTGTACACATATATTCATATTTGGAATGGATATGTTCATTGATTGGTATGTTCAGATTTTGTATACAAGTAATGCATATAAACATGAGCCTATAAATTCAATACAACTTATTTTCACTTTCTATATGCATATGTTCACTTTATGTAATTTATATATTCATTTTTTTTAACTTTACATTCATTCTATTATATATGCTAATTGATGATTTTTTTTCCTGTATTTTTTTTTTCAGTTGTTTTACTTTGATCGCATTCAAAAGAAAAGCATCATGCCACCAAGAACTCCTCCTATCATATCTGTATGGACAAAGGATATGGTGGTCGAAAGGATGAAGTTGGAGAGCCATGGAGTTGGATTGGGTAATATTTTGCCTAGAGTTGAAATCAAAAGGAAAACAACACAAGAAGAATGTACTAATATACCAATGGCCAAGGTTTGATTATAAAATTTACCTATATTATTGAATGTTTATTATTTTTATTTATAATGTTCATATCTGGTTTTATCTAAGTTATGTATAGTTTTACAAACCTATTTCTTTGGCTTTGGCTGATTTAGTCATTGTTCTGTTTCGTCTATCTTCATTGATATGTTATGGTATATCTTCATTGATCTGTTTTTGAATGCTTATTTTTAATCTAGTTTGGTATTAGTTACAATATTTCATTTTTCTAAGCACTTGGTGCCATCTATTTGTTTGATGCTAGTAGACATTAGTATTGTTGGTGTTATTGGCTCAATTGATGGTTGTCCATCTGTGTTCAAAATTGCACAGGAATAGTCAGTAATAGCCTCTAGAGCTATTGCACCTCCCTGTCCTTCCAATAGTTTCACCACCATTGACATGACAGGACGTCAAGTTGGCTCTGTATGCAAACACCACAATGCAATTTTTATAATCTTCTCAACGTCTTCAGCATTTTGCCTTGTATCCTCATTGCATTCGTTTAGTAGATCAAACAACTGGCACCCCTCAACCTTCTGTTTGACCAGTTGGATGAGAGTGCTTTCCTTCATTGATATGTTTTGGTCTATCTTCATTGATCTGTTTTTGAATGCTTATTTTTAATCTAGTTTGGTCATATTTCATTGATATGTTTTGGTCTATCTTCATTGAATTTATGCATATGTTCATACTTTGCATGATTATGTTCACTTTATTTTATTTGTATATTCACTATTTAATGCTTATATTTCATAATGATATTATCTTTTATTTCTTTATATTTTAATTTCATATTTGAAGGCATTATATTCATAATGTCTGTTATGTATGTTCATTCTGTAGGAGGAATATATGGAAGAGTTTATTAGTGTGGTCAGAACTATGGGTAGGAATTGTGAAAAATTGTGTGAAATGATAAAGCATGCTGAAGAGCTTTTCCCAAATAATCTTCTTTACAAAACAGTGGGAGATTATATGCAAAAGAAATTTAAGGATCCTTCAAATCCTTCAATTTTGAGTCAAGATGAAGAATTATTTGGAACAGATTCTTTCTTGAATGCTTTAGATAAAGTTGAAAAGGAGTATTTGGAGAAAGTGCAAGCTGAAAAGAAAGCAAGAGAAAAATAAGAGGAAAAGGGGAAGAAGAAAGTAAGAGAGTCATTCGATCCACAAAATGCTTGGAATTTAGGGATCGACAAAGAACAAACTCCTAGTCCAATGGTTCATCCAACTGAGACACAAATTGGACAAAACATTGATTTGAACCTCGGGCTAGGTATGGGAGGGTCAAGTAGTGAAGGTGTGGAGCACGAGCAACCGGTAATTGAAGCATCGGAATTTGATCATATGTTCAAAACTCAAGACCCTACATTTGAAGACATTTTGAACAACCCATTGAATCCAGAATTTCAATATGCAGGGTAATGTGACTCCTAACTATGATATATATTTTGTAATAACTAGATAAGGTAGTCTATGTAATGTAAAGAGAAAACTAATGTTAATTTTTTGGATGAACAAACTAGAAAAAGTAATGTAAATTTTTTGGACATCGAAAATTATTATATATTCTATGAAACTTATAAATTATATTATGAAAATATTGTTTTTCTATATATATTCATCTATTATTGTTTTATATTCATTTTGTTTTATATTATGTTCATCTATTGACAGATCTAAAAGAGAATCGAAAAATCCAGGGTAAAAAATTGGAAAAAACTTACGTTCATTTATATTAAACAATTGTTCATTTATATTCACATATTGATCACTTTTACTTATTATCTGTGTTTTGCAGAAATGTGTCAAAGGACAAAACAACAAGGTGAATAAAAAAAAAAAAAAAACCCATTTACATAATTTTGACCTTTTATAAACTAACAATGTTATTTTATGTAGTGAAATTGAAATTGACAAACGACCTATAAGACAAGTTCATAATTTGCCTGCTTGTCTCAAATCACCATTCATGGTAAAATACAAAGATTTATTCAAGGATGTGAATGCAATGAATGCAACAATTTCTGACTATGCATTCAATGATGGTCCTAAGAAGTAAGTTGCTCATTATTATATTACTTGTTCATAAAATAATATGTTTTGTTCATTTTTATTGTTCATTTTTTTAAAATGGATTGTTTTGTTTGTTTATTGCGTGTGAAGTGAGGTGATGTACTTTGATGGAGAAACTGGTATTAACAGATCTCGAATGAAGACACTAGGCACAGATGAAGAAATTGACAATTCCATTATTGATGCTTGGGCTACAATTTTAAATTACAAGTGTCGAAAAAACAGCATTTACTTTAGCACAATTCCTAATGTAAGTTCATATATTAGAACTAGAAGTTCATTAATATTTTATTAAGCGTTCATATATATTTGATGTTCTTTAATATTTTATTATAAGTTTATATATTAGAACTAGAAGTTCATTAATATATTATTAAAAGTTCATATATAGGTACTTATTTATATATGTTTTTTATTTATATACAGGTAATAGTGTGCACAGACCACATTGTTAAGAAAGAGGGTGACATGAAAAAAAGAATTTCAAAATTCATTTCTAGACTTCAAATTGAAATGAAAAACAGCGGTATCAAAAAAATAAAAGAAGTCAAACAATTCTTTTTCCCAGTGTCAGCATTTAACCACTTCTACTTGGTTTGCTTCAACATGTATAATGCCACTGTTGATATGATTGATAACAGAAAGCTTCCCATGAATATGAAAGCAAAAGACAAATACAGTACCTCTCCCATAAAAATGGTAAATATTAAATACTCATCTTTTTTCATTTGAACTTTCTGTGAATTTCACTAATTTATTTCTAATGTTCATTTCCTTATAACTAACTATTGAATGTGTATTTTAAAAATTAGCTTGAAGCTTTTATAGGGTTTTTGAAAAGCCAAAATTACATGAAAAAACAACTGGATGAAATAAAAGCTTTCAAGCCTGACTTGATAAAAATGAATTGGAGGAGCAATTGGGACCATAAGAATTGTGGTGTTTATTTGTTGAAGCATATGGAAACATACACATCAGAACCTTCAGTAGAATGGGTTTGTGATCTAAAAGCTGATAATGTAAGGTTTCAACTCCTTTAAAATTCAATTTACAACTATGTTCATTTATATAGAGTGTTTGTTCATATTTTAAATATCTATGTTCATACGTTTTTCCAGATTGATCAAATCAGAAAGCTAAGAGTGAAGTATTGTGCTGAGATATTACTAAGCAATACCAACAGAGAAGCATACAGAATAAAGATGGCTGCAAGACGAAGGATGGAAGAATCAAATTAATTTTTATAGTTAATAACTTTGCAAAGACAACTTACTTTAATAGTTGTGGATTCCTTTTATGACTTGAAACATCAGTTTGCATGATATTTTGCATTTAAATTTGAAATTTCTCTCATTATTATATATTGGTAGATCACTTATATAATGCTAATTGATCATCTTTCTTTTAAAAAATCAGTAAATTAATTCTTGGAAATCAAAAACATTTATAAAATGAAAATAAGTAATAATTTGTTTTGTTACAACTTTTAGGCAATTGAATAAATTGTCAATTATTAAAAAATCTAAACATTGATTGTCTTATCAAACATGGATAACATTTCATTATATTATGAAACATTTGAAGATCCACCAACTTCACTCCCTTCATTTGTAGCATTGCGCCCAGCATCAAAATACTAAAAAAAAAGAGATAAAATAAAAAACAATTACAAAAACACATAAGCTCAAAAATAAAAAGCAAATGTTCATAAACGTAACTAGATTGTTCAGATTTACCTGATACCATTTGCTGTTCTCATAATAAAAACTTCCTTTTTTAGCTTGATATCCAAATTGACTTGATGAAGAAGGTTTACTCGTATTAGTGTTTTTCTTTGAGGGTTGTCGTCCAATACCCTGTAAATTAAAAAAAATGATCAAATGGTATTGCATAAAATTCATATTAATAAACTTTAAGCATTAGTTGAGGTATTAGTGTTATTCTTTGAAGATTGTTGTCCACTACGCTGTAAAATAAATGTTCAGGTTCTGTAGCATAAAGTTCATATAATTAAGCATAAAATTCAAATAAGTGATTACCTGTGAATTGTAAGTATTTTCCCTTGATGAAGTTTGAGCATCATTTGCTGGTACTTTTCTCTTTTTACTGGCACCTTGAACACCCTAAAAATATTATAAAACATTAATAATAGAATACTATTCTTTCATAAACAAAAATAATAGAATACTAATATAATTGAAAGTATTTTAAAAATTACCATTGATGATTGCCCATTCATCTGTTTTGGAAGGACATTAAGACTTGAATCTTTTGTTGTTGGGTGTGAATAAGTCAAAGGATCACCATCATCATCTAAAACCTGAAATATAAAACACAAATATAGGTATGTTCATATCCCATACAAAAATATTCACTTAACTACACAAAAAATTCATAAAAGTACCTGAAAAACCTTTTGAGCAGTAGCTTTAACTTCATCCTTGTATTTATCTACTTTTTTCTACCACCCCTTGGCCTTATTACAAGCTTTTTCAATAGTGCTCTTTGGCCTATCATTCCTTTCACCCTTTTTCCTAATTACTTTCGGATTTTGAATAGGTTATGCATCCTTTTCAACCTCTTGAACCTCTTCTTCCTCATCAAAATCAATTGGCCCCCTAACACTCTCAACCTTCTCCCTTAACATTTCAAATGTATATTCAATTTCAGCTCGTGCTTCAAGGTGATCTTAGCAAGATGTAACAAGTTGAATAAAATTTCTTTACATATGAGCTCTCCAAATAGAAGAAGAAATCACATTCTCTTGAACAACATCTTCATCAACCACATGACTACACATCGCGGTTTTGGTCCATCTCTTAACTATGTATTCTTCGGGTATCTTTTGAACACAATGAATGTTGTAAATACGAAGGGAATGTGAACACAATAAACCCATTTCACTCCAATACTTACATGTACAATTGATTACCCTAGTGAATTTATTTAAAACAACCTCATGCCTAATAATATCCTTATTAGGCCTCCATACCAAGTAATTAATTGTCTCATCATTTTCATACATTCTCTCTTGAGAACAAGAAATAGCTTTTGCAAATTGATCTTCAAAGACAATATAAACCGAAATTGTATAAACCTCTCTAGCATGAATAAGAAGACTTACATTAGCAACCGCCAAATGACGATTACCTCTCAAAAACCGAAAGTCCTGCTTACTTTCCTTACTCCTCCACTAAGCCACAACATCAAGAAAAGTCTTGTAAAAATCACACAACCCATCCGTCTTCCTCAATCTATGAGAAACCGAACGGTTTGTGGTTTCACTCCTTTGGGAACTCAAAACTCCTCCGGAAAAATATTCTTTAGAATAGGCTGGACACCATCTTTCTTTGATCGAGTACAAATGATTTAACCAATCATTATCATTACAATTGTACTTGTTCATCATCCTAGCATAAGAAAGTTCACTTTAATAAACATTATATTCATATATTACATATTTATGTTCATAATATATTTATATATGTTCATAAAAATGTTTATGACGTTCATAAGAATAACAACAAGCAAAACAACCAGTATACAGGTTCATACTAAACCAACAAATTCATAAAAACACATATTCATAAAATAAACCTATAAATTCATAAAATATCTAATTATGATCATATACAATGGTAAACATGTTCATATAAATAACAATGAGCAACAACAAAATTAAAGATAATTAAATTAAAAAATATGTTCATGATTTTAAATCATAAATTCAATGTTTCATATAGAAAGTTCATAATGATGTACCAGAATAACAACACACAAAATAACCAGTATACAAGTTCATACTATAACAACAAATTCATAAAAACACAAATTCATAAAATAAACTTATAAATGCATAAAATATCTAAATGTGATCATAAATAATAATAAACATGTTCATATAAATAACAATGAGCAACAACAAAATTAAAGATAATTAAATTAAAACATAGGTTCATGTTTTAATATAATAAATTCATTGTCAATAATGTTCGAATTCAGCAGTAGTTTCACAGTACTTGAGCAGATAATCAAAAAGATCAGTGAACCCCTTCAAAACTCTGAATTTACCGATATTTGTTTTTTAGTTCTCCGTAAGATGCCATGTACACAGACGATGTCTAGAATTTGGGAAAACTTCTCTTATACCAGCTGCAATAGAAGGTGCTTGGTATGTCATTATAGTAATCGGATGACGCCCACCACCCATTGATCTCATGAAAGACTCAAACAACCATATGAAACAGCTTGTTTTCTTATCTAGAACAAATCCCATCCCAAACATGACATTGTTACAATGGTGATTCATACCAACAAAAGGGGCACATATCATGCCATACTTGTGTGTTCTATAAGTAGTGTCAAAAACCATCAAATCACCAAAGTGTTCATAATCCCTTTTCATTCTTCCATCTCTCCAAAAAACACAAGTAAGGGAATTTCCTTCATCTACCTCAAACTCATAATAGAAATCAGCTTCCTTAGCTTGCCTTTGAGCAAAATACTTGATCAATTGATTACAATCCGAGCCATCAAGTCTATTGGCCTTTTCAGTAGTCAAAGCATTGTATATATCCTTTCGAGTACACCCAAGATTCGGCGAACCACCAACTTCTTTGGACAAAAGACGTAGTGAATCAGTTACCCTAACACCACTTGCCTTCATTACACTTATGACCTTCAATTGCTCTTTATTCACATTTCTTTGAGGCCTTAACAAATGTCTTTTGTCAATTGGTATAAAAGGATGATTATGTTCCATCTGATGATCCACAACAGTCCATACACCTGGATCAATAATAAACTCCACAAAAGCGCCACAATTTGTACGAAAATCTAACTTCTCAAACTTCCTCACATGCCTCTTAGAGTCATTCTTCAAACCAGCACATGAACATACGTATCTCCTACTTCGCCAAACAGAAGTCTTACCAACTGTTCTTACATTTCCCTTCCTTATACTAAAACCAATCTTAAAAGCATAATCATTGTACAAATTATATGCTTCATCATCACTAGTTACTGTTTTCCTCATTAATTCAGATTCTTTAGCTTCTATGTATATAGTTTCAACTAGAGTATCTGAAATAAATAACACTGAATGTTCATAATGTATAATTAATAAGTAAATTCATAAAAATGTAAAGAACATTCATTAGACACCTAAAAGAATACAAATAAAATATTCAATATTAAATGTAATGTTCATTATTTAAGACTCAATTATCATCATTTAATAGACAATGTTCATTATTTAATAAACAATGTTTATAAGTTCATAATTTTTAAATGTAGTGTTGATTATTTAAGAATAAAAGTTAATGTGTAATAAACAATTTTCATAGCTTCATAATTATAAATGTAATGTTCATTAGTTAAGAGACAATATTCAGAATAAATTAAAAATTACGAAAATCGTAACAACAAACAATTGCAGCACGCAATAAGCAACAATTAATCACAGTAATCACATAAAAATCAAGATTAGCGCAAAATGAAGACATAATTATACGAACAAAAATCAATTGATTTTATTATTAATTCATCAAAAATATCACATTCATTAAAATTATACGATCAATTTCAGTAAATCAACACATAATCTATAAAATTAATATAAAGCATAAAAATATATACGTAAAATTGATTGAAAAAATGCAGAAAATCACATAAAATTCAATTCATAATAATTAAGAAAACCGTATAAAACCTAATCCATCAAAATTGATTAATCAGCTCATAAGAAATCGAAATTTATACATAATACATCAAATTGATCGAACATAACCAAAAATCAGATGAAATTGAATAACTAATCAATCGAAACGAATCGCAGCTAACCTAAAATCATACAAAACACAATTACAATTGAAACTAACAAAAAAATATCTAATTACAAATCGCAAAATCAAGCAACTAACCTGCATTGACGATGTCTTCGTCAAGAACAACCAATTCCATATTTATCCAATCGAAACAGACGCAATCGCAAAACAGAGGATAATTTTTCAAGAAAAAACAGAGAAAAAAGCAATTAAAGAAGGAGAAAAAACATAGAATAATTTTTCCAGAAAAAAAACAGAGAACAAACTATAATAATGAAAATTTTTATGGAAAACTTTGATGAGAATTAGGAAATATAGGAAAAGAGAAAGAATTGGAAAAGAAGAAACCAAAATTTTTTAAAAAGGAAACTAAGAAACGTGAGCGGGAAGAAAGACATTAGAGAACACTAAATAGGTGTTGCGTTTCACATTGGTTCTCCAGCGTTTTGAGCAAGTGCACCTACCTCTAGGTGTAGGAGGTTACACCTAAGAATATGTGGAAAAAAGAACAAAGAAATCCCACAAGGATTCCCACAATCCCACGAGCACACTTCCTCAATTAAGAGAATGTGGGTTGAAAAACCCACTAACTAAAACCCACAAATAAAGGGAGAAGCGGCAGAGGCACGGGGTATGGAGAAAAAACCCTCAAAGTACTCTACTGTACTTAAGAAACAACAACAAGACACACGGGACACACACGGAGACGCAACAAGGCAGAGGACACACAGACGAACATCAGCACCTCGCGAGAGCCGTGACTGGACCGAGCTTGGAGCAGCGTTCTTTCTTCCCTTAATTTTATGCAATTGACTGGTTTTTGCTTGATCTGATATGTTTAATATTGACTCTTCATTAATCAGTTCCGTTCTCTTGATTTCCATGTCTAGCTAATATCCTTTGTTCTAGGTTAGGGATGTAGTCTTTTATATTTCTATTAATGAATTGAATTATATTATATTGTTTGGGTTTGATTTATATGAATGCAATTTGATAATCTTGTTTTAATTCGTACTTTTAATCTGGCAAATTGATTGTATGTTTAAGGTGTTGATTTATTAGCGAAAGTGAAATTTCAATACTAGTTCGTGAGATTATCAAACGTCAAGTAGTATAATTTTAGGATTAGTTATACACTTGGGGTGGTCTTATTGAATTCCTATTCTTAATGAATTTATTTCAATTGTTGTGATCACGAAAGTAGGCATAATGTTGATTTAAATATACGTTTTCTACCTTGGAAGAGGAGATTACATACTATTGGTAATTCGATCATTGTTACATTATATATGTTCAACCCTGCAATTAGTTTCATTTCATTGTAGAGAGTAATTCGCGAAACCCGAAACCTAAAACTATTTCTTATACTTGTTTGCAACTTTAATCATATCGTTTATAGTTTTAGTAGTACTTTTCTCATATTTTCGTCGTCTAAATAATATTCTAGTTTCTTAATTTGGTACTTCAGTAGACCTCCTTGTTGATACGATACCTTGCTCACCCTATATTTACTGTAATTGACCCGTACACTTGTGGTAGATTTAGACCCGACCAAGTTTTTGGCGCCGTTGCCGGGGAGGCAATAATTCAATATCATACCATAGAAACTTTCGTATTAGTTTAGACTCTATTTTAGTTTCTGCCAGTTTTAGACAGAATTTATTTCGAGACTGCAAAATACAGAAAACAGAAAATAACAGCAGCAGTTTACAGAAAAAAAAAAATTTCAGTTTCAGTTTCGGGTCTAAAATTCTGCTATCTTTGAGTTTCAGTTTCTGTTTAGTTACAGCATTTTAGTCTACTTTTTATTGTTATTTTTATTAGTGTATGCCACGTACAAATCGTTCTTTAATCCCTTTTGATCCAGAAATTGTAAGAACGTTGCACGCGTTAAGGAGACTCCAGATTTCTGAACAAGAATCTTCCATTCCCAACTTGGAGTCGCTTTTCTCAGAAACTGAAAACATGGTAGATTCACCACCCAAGATGCTACGGGAGTATGCAATGCCCGATGTTAGTTCAACCTCTGCAAGTATAGTAAGACCTTCTGTCCAAGCTAATAATTTTGAACTTAAGCCTGCGTTAATTCATATTGTTCAGCAAGATCAGTTTGGTGGGTCACCTGTTGAATGTCCATTAGAATATTTAGCTAAATTTCTTGAAAAATGTGATACCATTAAGATAAATGGTGTAAGTGAAGATGCTATTAGACTTAGGTTGTTTTCATTTTCACTTAGAGATAAGGCAAGAAAATGGTTGTCCTCTAAATCGTCTGATCCTTTTACCACTTGGACTTCTTTATCTCAAGCTTTTCTAAATAAATTTTTCCCACCTGCTAAAACGGCTAAATTGCGCAATGATATTACTAGTTTAACTCAAAATGAATTAGAGTCATTATATGAGTCTTGGGAAAGGTTTAAAGATTTGCAACACCAATGTCCTCGCCATGGAACACCTGATTGGCTACTTGTGCAAACTTTTTATAATGGCTTAAATCACTCTATTAGAAGTACTATAGATGCTGCAGCAGGTGGTGCTTTAATGAGTAAGACTACTGAAGAGGCTAATAAGTTATTAGAAGAACTTGCTTTTAACAATTATGGTTGTTCTAGTGAAAGATCAGTTGCTAAAAAGAGTACAGGGATGTATGATGTGGATGGTATTAACATGTTAAATGCTAAGGTTGATAATTTGACTAAAATTTTCAGTAAAATGAGTAATGTTAGTCTTATTTCTAGTCCTCATTTCTCTTGTGATAATTGTGGGGGTGCACATGCGAGTAATGATTGTCTTAATTTTGAACAAGCTCAATATGTTTATAATTATAATCGATCACAAAATGACCCCTACTCTAATACTTATAACCCTGGCTGGAAGAACCATCGTAATTTTTCTTAGAGAGATCAAGGAAACCAAGTTAATAACCTTAGACCACAAAATCCACCTGGTTTCCCTCAGAGACAACAACCATAACAAGAGAGACCCTCATGGGAATTGGCTATTGAAAAACTTGCTAATGCTACTTCTGAGAGAATCATAAAATTGGAAAATAAGGTTGATCAATTAGCTAATTCAAACAAAAATGTGGAAGTTCAGTTAGGCCAATTGGCTAATGCTATTAATTATAGAAACCAAGGAACTCTGCCTAGTCAAACTGAGGTTAACCATAAAGAGCAATGCAAAGTTGTAACCTTAAGAAGTGGTAAAACCCTTGATGATGTAACTGTTCAAGCCAAGGCTAAAGAAGTAATTGATGAAAATGCTGAAGTTGAACCTGAAAAGCAACTTGAACTAGGCAATGATGGTTCTAATCCTACCCCTATTCCTGTTAATTGTTAAGCCTTATGTACCTCCCATTCCTTTTCCCCAAAGGCTTAAGCAAAATAAAGTGGATCATCAATTTGAAAAATTTCTTAAAATGTTTAAGCAATTGCAAGTTAATATTCCGTTTGCTGATGCATTGATGCAAATTCCTTCATATTCTAAATTTCTTAAAGAAACCATGTCTAAAAAGAGGAAATTGGAAGATTATGAAACTATTGCATGCTTTGAGTGAAGAATGTAGTGCTGTAATTCAGAATAAGCTTCCTCCTAAATTAAAAGATCATGGCAGCTTTTCTATTCCTTGCACTATTGGTGATGTTAATTTTTCTAAAGCTTTATGTGACTTAGGTGCAAGTGTGTCTCTAATGCCATTGTCTATTTACAAGAAGCTTGGTTTAAATGATTTAAAACGCACTACTATTTCTTTGCAACTTGCTGATAGGTCTGTTAAATATCCTCTAGGTGTAGTAGAAAATGTGCTAATGAAAGTTGGTAAATTCATTATACCTGTTGATTTCGTTATTCTTGATATGGATGAGGATGTTGACGTGCCTATTATTCTTGGAAGACCATTTTTGGCTACCGCTAGTACTGTTATTGATGTTAAAAATGGCAAGTTAACTTTTAAAATTGGTGAAGAAGAGGTGCAATTCAATTTATTTAAATCTGCCAAATATTCTTCTCTTACTGACCATGTGTTTAGAGTTGATGTGCTTGATGAATTAAATAAAGAAGTGATTGATTCTATTTCTAAAGATACCCTTGAAGTGTGTCTAACAAGTGCAGGTACATCCCATAATGATGATATTGAGGTGTTGGAAATGACCAATGCTTTAGAGGCATGCCCTCCATGGAAGAAAAGAGGTAATCAATTTGAGAAACTCGAGAAAGGTAATCCTCTTCCTCCTCCCTCTACCGTGCAAGCACCTACTTTAGAGTGAAAGCCTCTGCCATCACATCTAAAATATGCTTTTCTAGGTGAAAATGATTCCTTGCCTGTGATTGTAAATGCTTCAAATCTAAGCTATCATCAGAAAAAGAAATTTTTGTGGGATGTTAAACATTATTTTTGGGAAGAGCCTTTGTTATATAAAATTTGTGCTGATAGTCTCATTAGAAGATGTGTGCCTGAAGAAGGACTTCATAACATATTGTATCATTATCACTCTTTAGAGTGTGGTGGTAATTTTAGTACGAATAAGACAGTAGCTAAAGTTTGGCAATCTGGTTTTTATTGGCCTACTATGTATAAGGATGCTAGATATTATATTAGCAAATGTGATAAATGCCAACGAGTAGGTAACATATCTAAAACAACTGAAATGCCTATGAATATTATGCTTGAAGTTGAGTTGTTTGATGTGTGGGGAATTGATTTTATGTGCCCCTTTCCTTCTTCCCATAACAACAGATACATTTTAGTTGCTGTTGACTATGTTTCTAAATGGGTAGAAGCTATAGCTACTCACACTGATGATTCTAAAGTTGTTATGAAATTTCTTAAAAAGAATATTTTTTCTAGATTTGGTGTTCCTAGAGCGATTTTAAGTGATGGAGGCTATCATTTTTGTAATAAGTCGCTTGATTCTCTTTTAAGAAAGTATGGGGTTAAACATAAAGTTGCATTATCTTATCATCCTCAAACCAATGGTCAAGTAGAGCTTGCTAATAGAAAGTTAAAACAAATTCTAGAGAAAACTGTGAACATTTCTAGGAAGGATTGGGCTAATAAGATTGATGATTCACTATGGGCGTATAGGACAGCCTTCAAAACACCTTTACCCATGTCTCCTTATAGGCTAGTTTATGGAAAATCTTGCCATCTTCCCGTAAAAATAGAGCATAAGGCATTTTGGGCTATAAGGGAGTTAAACATGAACCTTAAGACTGCTGGGGCTAAGAGATTGCTACAATTGAGTGAATTAGAAGAGTTTAGGTTAGATTCTTATGAGAGCGCTAAAACATATAAAGAGAAAACTAAACTTTGGCATGATAAGCACATTAATCACAAGACTTTTGAAGTGGGACAGAAAGTTTTACTCTTTAACTCACGCTTGAAATTGTTTCTAGGAAAGTTGCGATCTAGATGGTCCAGTCCATTTACTGTTGTGAAAGTTTATCCATATGGTGAAGTTGAAATACAAGGAAAATCTGAAGTTTTCAAGGTGAATGGTCATCAACTTAAAACTTACTTGGTTGATGAGATGGTGCTTGCAGGAGTGACTTACTCCTTAGAAGAACCCACTAAAGATTAAGCACCAAAATAGTCAAGCTCGTGACTTAAAACACGCGCTTCTTGGGAGGCAACCCAAGTTCTTTTTCTTTTCCTTTTTTGGTTTTTGTTTGTTTTTCTCGTTCCTGTTTTATCTTTTCTGTCTATTTGTTCTGTTTTCTTGCAGCTTAGAAAATAAGATGGAGAGCTGGACACTTTAATTCTAATTGAAGAAAAGAGAGTAACAGTTTTGCTAGCTATAATCTGCTAGAATATGCTGCTTTAAAGCTGTTATGTGTCATGTGGTGTAGCTGTTTGTTGCCAGTTCTGTTGTTTTTCCGAGTTGAAAATGCTGCCCTCTTAACATTCAGTGGAGCTGCTGAGATTTTACATTGAAGGAACAAGATTCAAATTTTGCTACCAGGTTGTCTCTTTCCTTGTTTCCCTTCTAAGTATTTTAATTTTCAGCATGCTATAAATACTCCTACTCTCTGCTTGCATTTCAGTTCTTTTTATAAACATTGAGGACAATGTTTGTCCTTAAGCGTGGGGGAGAGGTTTTTGAAATTTTCTGCAACTGCCTTTTGTGTTTTTGCCATGTATGAAGCATGGCTGGGATTTTGTGTAGGTTTTGAATGACTTAAAAATTTTGATATATTCCTGTTTTAGGGGAAGGGCTGCCAAATTTTCATGAAAAAAAAAGAAAGTTTCGTTTTGATTGTCACTAATTGACTTGTTTTGGATCAATAAAAAAAATATACATGGTATGTAAAGATATCATAAGTCTTTCATTGACATTGGTTGTGACATTTTTTGTGACTTTGTGGTAAGATGGATTGCTTTTCCCTTATGCGATGAATCCCGAAAGGAGGGCCACGAACCTCGTAAGACTCAATTTTCAACATATATATCCATTTTCTTGATCGCTCAAATTGGGACTTGCATTTTAGCTTCCTGAGACCAAAAACCGTTAAGCGTGATTACAAGTACAAATTCCTTTTAAATATGCATAAAAGGTGTGATCAAGCAATAACAATAAATATAATCAAGCAACATAATAAATTAAAATAATAATAATAATAATTAAAATAATCATGATCATAAATTATAACAATTGTAATCATAATTAAAATAATAAAATTAATCATAATTAACATAATCATGTTAAAGCATAATAATATAGCAATATCCTAGGCATGATACTAACAAGATTAATAACAAACCCTAGCATGTCACTAAACATCAAAAATCAAAGCTTTAACCTTAACATGATACTATTAGGAAAGACAATAAAAGGCATCATAGAAATCATAATTGACATTATATTCTTTACCCTAAACATGATACTAGGAACTTATTGTTTTCACCCTAAACATCAAATTAAGAAAAGCATCCTAACATGATACTAGGAATCAAAATAGGAACCTAAACATGATTTCTATATCATAATATCAATAAAACAATTAAAGCACTTACTTGGATGCCTCGTATCTCTTTCTAATAACAAAATACACACGTTAGTAACTTCAAGGAAAATAATAAACAACAATTAAATTAAATAAATAGAAGAGAGATTTGGGACCAAACCCTCAGAAATTAAAACCTTTCACGTCTAGGGCGAAGGCAACTTCGAATAATGCTAGGTGTATCTACGTATCGTGAATGCGGAATTTTGTAAAAGAGGGTAGGTTTAGAAAAGAGAGTGAGAGAAGCTTTAGCTTAGAGAGAAAAGAATTAGAAAACTAGAGAGTTGATGATTGTAGATGAATGAAAACGGAGTTTTTAGGAGGCTATTTATAGAGAAAATCAGCCAAAAAGATAGAAAATCGAACCAGAGTTCTGACGTGAAAAAACAGAGTTAGCGTTAGGCGCCAGGCGCTAATGCTGGCGTTAGGCGCTAACCAAGTTTTTGACGCGTTTTTTTAAATTTAGATAGAAATTAACCGTATAGGAGGATAAAATCGTATTTTCCTCAAAAACACTCTTTTATTCTGATTAAAACCCTAAAAAGTCAACAAAAGTTAATTTATCAATGTTAATTGAATTAGGAATGAAAAGAACCTTCTAGAAGAATCTAGAAGACTAAAACCATTCCTAATTGCATTAGGAATGATAAATCCATATTAGGCCCTCCCCTAGATCATTGGGCCGCATATAATGCTCAAACCGAGCCCAGTTTAGTAATTTGACCATAACTTTCTCAATATTCATCGGAATTGGGCTTATAGTATACCGTTGGAAAGCTCTTTTGAAACCCCATCAAACAACACTATTATTATACCCTTGCTATGAACCAACCACACAAGATTGGCTGTTTTCTTAAAATAGATTTTCAAAAACAGAGAGAAAAGAAAAGAAATTAAAACTATCCGCAACACTAGACTTTCCACACTTTCACTTCATTCGATTATGGTTCGACGTGAAAGGTACTCATCACCGGGTTTGGTTTTTGGGAGACACAAATGGGTGTCTACACATTTACATGAGTTCCACATACTCCTTTGTGGACTATTCTCATTACCTGTTGGGCTTCCTTTTTACCTATGCATAAGAGATCTCGACCTTTAGGTACCTTTTTATGTAGCTCATTGTCTATGAGAACATATTGGGAAGCCAAAAGCCTTAGGGCTCATTTTGCTCTTTTGTCAGCGTGGAGTGGGTATTCTCCTTTAGTGATATTGTTGAGGATGTCTGTATACTAAGGTTCTTCTTCTTCTTCTTCTTGAAGTACCTCATCATCCTCTATTACTTGAATGTAAGCGGGTTTATGCCTCTATTCTATAGTCAAGGGCATTTGCTCGATTTCGGTGGGAATTCTAACCATCGAAGCTAGCCTTGCCAAAGCATCAGCAAATTGGTTTTCCTCCCTTAGTAGATAGGTGTACTCTACCTTTTTTAATTGATTAGTGAGAGTTTCCAGATATCTTTGGTAAGGGGCTAAACCTTCGCTCCTTAATTTCCACCTTTTGGAAATCTGGTTGATGATTAGAGATGAATCTCTGAATATTCGAAGTTTCTTTACCCCCAAAGCTAAAGCTGTTTCGAGGCCTACCACACATGCTTCATATTCTGCAGCATTATTGGTAACGACAAAATCTAACTTTATAGAGATTGGGACATGTTCCTCTTTTGGTGATACTAACAATACTCCCACACCATAACCCTTTTAGTTTGATTTTCAATCGAAGTTTAACGTCCACGTATCGTCCTCTATAAGCATTAGATCATCATCAGGAAATTCATTTTCATGTATGGGAGTTGAATCTTCTATGGGGAAATCCGCTAAGAATTCTTAGACCACTGATCCTTCAAAAGCTTTTTGGGGCATAAAACCATACATCGAATTGGGCTACGTTGATCATCCATCTTGATATTCGCCCATTAAGTGTAGATTTCTCGAAGAGATACTTTGGTGGATCCATCCGAGATAATACATAGACTTTATGAATAAGCATGTAGTGTCTTAACTTGGTTGTGGCCCACACTAATGCGAGGCAAAGTTTTTCAAGGTGTATAGTGTACTTTATACTTGAGCATCTTTTTGCTTAAGTAGTAGATTTCTTTTTCATTTCCTTCTACTTCTTGTGCGAGCATAGACCCCATTGTCTCTTTTGTGACTGTAAATATAACCTTAGAGGGATTCCTGGGAGCACAGTTGCTAGTACGGGATGATTAGAGAAATAGGATTTGATTTTCTCAAAGGCTTTTTGGCACTCATTGTCCCATGTAACTGGCACATTCTTCTTCAATTTCTTGAATATAGGTTCACATATTGTGGTTAACTTGGATATAAACCTACTTATATATTGCAACCGGCCAATGAATCCTCGAATCTATATTTCTCGATCTTGGACGGCGGTATTGACATGATTGCTTTAATCTTAATTGAGTCTATCTCTATTCCTCTAGAGCTCATGATGTATCCCAAGAGTTTTCCTGAGGTTATTTCAAAGGCACATTTAGATGGATTTAATCTCATGTTATACTTTCCCAGCCTTTCAAAGAATTTTCTTAAGGCTACTAAATGTCCTTGACGATATTTTGATTTTACAATCATATCGTCCACGTAGACCTCAACTTCTTTGTGCATCATGTCATGCCACAAGGTAGTTGCTGCTATTTGGTAAGTGGCACCCGCGTTTTTCAACCCAAATGGCATTACCGTGCAAAGTAAGTACCCCATGGCGTTACAAATGTTTTCTTTTCCATATCTTCCTCGGCAATGAGAATCTGGTTGTACCCCGCGTATCCGTCCATAAATGAGATAAGAGCATGATTTGCTGTATTATTTACCAAAATGTCGATGTGTGGTAAAGGGAAGTCGTTCTTTGGACTTGCCTTATTTAGATCTATGTAGTCGACACACATTCTTACCCTACCATCCTTCTTTGGAACTGGTACCACATTTGCAACACATTTTGGGTATTTGGATACTCTGATAAAACCTGCAATAATTTGTTTTTGAACTTCTTTTTTTTTTAAGAGCTACGTCGGGTTTCATTCGATGTAACTTTTGTTTTACAGGTTTCATTCCTGGAATTAGTGGTAGTGTGTGTTGAGCTATTTCTCTATTTATTCCTGGCATATCTTCATATGACTAAGAAAATACATCGATAAATTGTTTTAGTAGATTAATTAAGTTGGTTCTTTCTTCTTTAGTAAGAGTTAGTGCGATTTTAACTTCTCTTTTTATGTTTAAAATATCCACCGTTTCAGTTCCTTCTATTACTGGTGTTTTGTTTTCAAGTGTTTCCACTGCTTTAATTATCTCTTTGTAACTTTAATTTCTCATGGGTTGCGGACCCGCCCTCCTCTGGGTTTCTACGGTTCTTCTCGAGGCTTCATAAGTTCGCAAAGGGACTTCGAGGGAGCGCGCAATATGATGATGATGAACACTAAGAGAGTTAGTTTCAAAAGCACTTGACAGTGGGTTCAACACAACTCCTTCATGAGAGCACGGCTTGACAGCGCAAGAGCTAGAACTTGGAGAATTCATTTCCTTGCACCTTAAGCTTTCCCAATGCTATAAGCTTGCTCCAAATGCATCTTCCCAAACTTTGTAAAATACCTACAACCACAAAAAGAGAACAAATAAAGGAGAAAACACTAGAAAAACCATCAAAATGCACAAAACCACAAAATAAGAGATAAATGGTAAAAGAAAGAGCAAAATCATGAAGCTAAGCATTTATTAAAAAAGAAAACTATGAAAAGAAGGAGAGAACAACCTAAACACTCATAAAATGGGTGCCATTTATGACACTCATCACTACTGCACTCCCAACTGCGAAAACTATTGAGGTTGTGTTGGCTGTTGTGACGACGAGCCAACCTCGTACGTCCCACCACCCACTAAAGAAGCTGACATCATGCCTCCTTGGCCGGTCGGCCCCCCTGATGCACTCTTAGACGAAAAGCCAGAACCCTCTAATCTGGCAGTACGGTCCGACTCCGCTCGACCGCCCTGGCTCCAAGCCGAGGTCCGGCGACGCCTCGAGTCTAACCCTGATCTCTCCCTCCTAGCCTCAAGTCTTGTACGATTGCACGTCGAAGGAAAATACTGAAAAAGAAAAAGCAAACCAAGTCAAGTAAAGAAAGACAATTATAAACAAAAAAGGAGTCAAGAGTTAAAACTCTATTCCGTCATCACAGTGACGCCACGTAGCTTGGTGGCTTACCCTCACAAGCTGGTAGCAGAAGGCGTTCATGCCCTTCCCCATCCTCGTCATCACCTCACGAGAAAACTACCAAGTCACAAAGTCAGAAATAATCAAGGCATATACACAAATATGATAACAAATAAAGTAACTTACCAAAGTCTAGTGTCAAGGTATCGACTCCTCTATGAAACGCAATGGCTCAGGAGCAAGGGGAATCATCTCCTCAACATGACCAAAAGTGTTCTAGGAGGCAAGAACTTTCTAGTCTAAGCCTGTCTAGTGAAACCAGAATAATTAGGATTGGCTCGGGGGCTATCAAATGAACAAATGAAAAATACAAAGATACCTCAGTTTGCTCCAACGAGCGAGGCAGTGGGGCCAAGCGCGGCAAAAGCCTTTTCTCATAGCTACAGTTTGGATGGATGTGACTCCTTCATTCCGAAACTACTGGCGTCATGGGCGGCTAAGCTCTCGCCTCGTCTGATCGAACATATGACTAGGAGGGCGAGAAGGAACAACAAGGGACTCTAAAGATTGATGAATCGCAACTCTCTCACTCAGTTATACCACAGCGTCGTATGTCCCTTGAAAATACCGACGATGGGTAGTGTACTGCACGGCCAGTGCAGGAAAGATAAAATCGTCCCACGGCCAAAACTGAACCTCATGCTCCTAAAAAACAAACATCTATAAGCTCAAGTCTTGCTAAGGGTAATAAAAACATAGAATTTTATAAAAAAAAATACCGAGAGAATAAACTCTCGAACGCGAGCAGTAGCAGTCTGGTCGTTAAAACGGCCTCCCAAATTGGCAGCAATGAAGAGCCCTCGAGGTGATGGCCTCGCTGGTGAAAAAGAAGGGAAATACTCGTAAAACCAGACCTATAATACAGGATGAAGTTTTAACAAATGCTAACACAAAACCTAAAACAGCTTTGGTTGAAAATAAATAAAATATACCTCTACAATCCCTTAGAAACTGGAAAGTGTGACTTCCTCATCGAAACTACGGTGGCGACAAGCGAGTTGCAATCCAAGAAGGAAGTTATCATATGCCAAGCTAGCCCAGTCATATGATTTGACCATACGAAGGTCACGAAGAGCAGGAAAATATAAAGTAGCACACGGCTACCCTTGTTAGGGGAGAAAGTCTCCGACAAAAGGATCAAAGCAAAGATGCGCACTCGCTGCTCTAGGGTAGTCGCACCATCTTGAAAGGCGTCCGTCAGCATGGTCCAGCGAATGCACCGAGCGCTGATCTGCGTTGGATGAGCCTCGCCATGAGCTCGAATAGCTATAAGATCGATCAACTCCTCTACCTCCGGAGAGAAAACAGTAATGTCGCTGCCAAATGGCACTACAATCGCCCGAAACTCTAAACCGGTGATGAGAGAGAAGTCGAGTGGAGTGATGGTCATCTCACCCCAAGGAAAATGAAAAATGTTGGTGATGTCCCAAAAGAACTCCACCTAAGCTCGAACTACAGAACGACACGACGTGAAAGAGTAGGTGGCTCGAGTAGCCTGAAGAAGAGGAGTAAGACCACACGACTCCCATAGCTCGCGCAACTCGTTGTTGTCGCGAAAGTAAAGGTCGTACAACTGACCAATTAACCTGTAACCTGAGTCGTGTCAACGAACACGTTCGCCGGACATCCCGAGCTGCAACTCGCTCTGAGATGTAAGACTCGGGCGCGGAGTAGAGAGTGCGCTCGTCCCACTCAAGGAACTCCCTTAGGCTAGTGGAAGCTCCCTCGCCTTCGTCAACGGGCTCGTCCTCTCGGTGTGTCTTGCGAGAACGAGAACCAAAGTCGCGACGTCGGGACATGCTAAATTATGCAAAACAATAATAAATAAAAAATTCTATAGTATCTAAGGTTTGCTTGGCTGAATGAAAAATTAGCTTTCTAATAATTCCGAACCCCCTATCACACAAATTAAGCAACATAAGGTTAAAATTTTTAAGTAATTCGTGAACCAAAACACGAAAAATTCAACAAAACCGAGGTGAGTTTGGAGAAAACTAACATAGATCGGGAAAATAGAGATCGAAAGCTTCAATTTGCAAAAAAACTTGAGCGAATTTGGTTGAGAAACAAGGGAGTATGATCAATTTGAAATTTCGAGCAAAAACCGAGTTAAATGAAGTAGCCACGGCGAAATGGAGAAGAAAGGGGGATTTATTTCGAAAACCCGACTCCATCACCATACGACAGAAATCACGCAATGCGTGATTCTTTTCGCATCGCGACAGCTTCGATGCGTGGAGACAGAAGGTTCCTGCGCGCGCTGGCTTAGAGAAAAGGCCTATGGCCCCCGAAATCATTTATGCGTACTTAATATAGTTGTTTTTGGTTACTTGGTACGTGAGTTATCCCATATAAGCAAGTTTACATGATTAGTAGTCTGCTCGATTGCAATCGTTGTAACTGATTGACCTGGCCATGATCGTCTCACTTAGCCTAAAGCGCCTAAACATTGGCTCGTCATAAGCACCAAAGTAATGGTTCATGAAGCAAGCATAAGCACCAAGGACATTGTTCAAAAGAAAGCACAAGCGCCAAGCCACCAGTTTATTTTAAAAAATGCGCTGAGGTATTAGCACAGTAAGCGAAATCAAGCAAAGCACTGAGGATCAACAAGCAGTGGTCTTCGATAATTTTCCTAGGAAGGTTATCATTATAAAACTAAAGATAAATACAATCAGCGGTCTTCGACGATGTCCCAAGGTACAGAGGAGATTGTCTATAGCAGCGAGGTACAACCGTGGTCAGGTACTGCCACAACTTTGAAGATGGCTACAATTAGTCACCTTTAACGATGTTCCCTAGGTACTGTGGAGGATTGTCACAAACAATCGAGGATAACTATAAGAAGCGATTTTTGACGATGGCGTTCACGAGGAATTGTGGAGCTCGTCACAACAAAACGCAGCAACAAAATCGGTACTCCAGGGGCGTGTGCTCGACGGTGCAAGATACGAGTTTCTGAACTCTTTTATCTGTTTAACTAATGCTAGTTTGCAGGTATCGGTGTTACAAGAATGGTTTAGAATCGCAGAACGTTCTGAATCATTCTTTGTCCCTATCACTACTTTGACTTTTGTTTTCGAAACTTGTGTTTCTCCAAACTCATTCAAAGTGGGGGCTTCTGTAGACACCCAAACGTGTCTCCCAATAAACCAAACCCAGTGATGAATACTTTTCATGTCATTTGATTATCGAATAAGGTGAAAGTGTGAAACGTCTTGTGATGCGGTCGTTTTAATAAAATCTTTCTTTCCGTTTTCAAAAGTATACTCTATTTTATGAAAACAGCTAAGCCAATTCAGCTTTATTCATGACAAGGGTCCAATAATAGTGTAGTTGGGTCGAGCCCGTAAAGAGCTTTCCAATGACATATTATAAGCCCAATTTCGATGAATAATGAGGAAGTTATGGCTAAAATATTAAATTGGGTCTGAAATGGTTTTACGACCCAATGATCTGGTGGAGGGACAATTAATTATTATTCCTAAAATTATTAGGATTAATTCTAATCTTCTAGAATAGTCTAGAAGGTAATTTTGAGTTCTAATAACATTAGGATTGATGATTATTCTTTTTAGAAAAATAATGAATTTGGTTTGAAATAAAACAAGTGTTTTACTATGATAAAATCTTATTTTAAAATTAATTAAAACGGAGTTTAAATTGCTTAACTATATTAAAAAGAGGAATTCGTACAAAAGCGTGTTTTATATTTTCATTAGTGCCAAACGACAAAGTTGTCTCCAAAAAACAGAGCTTGTCGCCATACGTGATTCTTGTCGTTTTCCGATGGGCTCTGTCGCTGGCGACAAGGGTCAATTTTATTCCGATTCAAATTCTGATTCTTTTCTGTCGATTTTGGACTATTTTCTTATAAATAGAGGTCGTATTTACCCGTTTTTATTCATTCACAATCATCAATAATCATCCCTAATTCTCTAAAAGCTAGAAGCTTATTCTTCTCCCTCTTTCTAAACCTTCTGTTTCACAAAATTCCACATTCATAAGTTCCAGACACACTTAACCAAATTCAAAGTTGCCTTCACCGTAGACGTGAAAGGTTGATAATTTCTGAGGGTTTGGTCCTAAATCTCTATTTCATTTATTTGATTTAATTGTTTGATTTAATATTTTCCTTGAAATTACTAACATGTGTATTTTGTTATTAGAAAGAGATACGAGGCATCGAAGTAAGTAATATAATTACTTTGTTATTATTTTGATATAGAAATCATGCTTATATTACATTAATTCCGTGTATCATGTTAGGATACTTTTATTGCTTTCTAGTATCATGTTTAGATTGTTTCCTATTTCTTATATCATGTTAGTATCACGTTAGGGTTAAAGCTTTGATCTTTAATGTTTAGTGACATGCTAGGATTTGTTACTAATCATGTTAGTATAATGCCTATGATCTTGCTAATACTATTATGATATGATGAGAATATTATTATTATGATGATTGTCATTATGTTGCTTGATATATTATTGTTCTTGCTGGATCACGCCCTCTGTTGCAGGATTATAGGGAATTTTCAATTGTAATAACGTTAATAAGATAATTAATAATCTTGTTTAGGTTAATATGATTATAATTCAAGTGATCGCTAATAATAGTTTTGCTTTTGAATTAATATTCAACCAACATAGATTAAACAGGTTTAGGATTAATATATTGATTGTATGTTAGTTAGAAAGCGCACATGAATATGAGAATATTAAAGTATAGGCCTATTTTTTGGGCAGGTTCAATCTCTTTTAGGTTGGTTTTGTACCTTAATCCCCGAGTATCCAGTCATGGTTCCAAACCACTATGGAGTTAGCGATCTCATGGATCGTGAAGGGGTGTAACCTTCACCCTATGAACGGTTTACAAGTTCCTAAAACTTGTTGGCGACTCTTTTACTCTAGCTTCCTTCCCTTTGGAGGCCACCATGCTTAAGTGTATGATCACAATGAGGCTCAAGTGTGAGATTCTTGAAATATTCCCTACACGCACTACGTGATGTTTGCCGCATCGCAACAGATGGGCTCAAGCCACGACAGCTGGAAGCGCTTTGCTAACCGCGTTTTTTTTTTTACTTCGACTCTGTTTTGTACTATGATTTTACGGATTTTAACTTTTTCAAATCCTTAACCACTCAAGTCCAACTTTATCACAAACACTTAATCCCATATTTGATTATTTTTAGTTTAAATAAATTTAAATTTATATTTAGTCAAACTTCACTTTTATTTTTCATTTTCTCTTTTTTTGGGAGAAAGTCGGTTACCCTCTATTATTAATAAAAAAGTCAGGAAATTTTTGCGCAAAACGTTAGTCATAACTTTCACATACTCATATGCACATAAAATGAAAAATAAAAAATGCAAGGCTAAAATAGACATAGTAACCATATATGTATGTACAAAGTGTCTAACACAAGTGATAAGTCAAGTGAGAAAAGTCCTACAAAGTCAAAATAAAAATATTCACGTCAAACCCTCGCCTGCAGCCTGATCAGTAGAAGTCGGGATCGAGAGAGTAGCGCCAGCCCATCCAGGCTCACCCTGCTGCTAGGCTCCCAAATCCTGAGGCTACTATGGCTACTGCGACGATGAGCCAACCTCGTAAGTCCCACCACCTGCTAAAGGAGTCGATGTCAGGCCTCCCAAATGCACCCTCACTCGAAGAGTTAGAGCCCTCTAGTCTCACAGTATGGTCCGACTCTGCTCGACCGTCCTGACTCCCAGCTGAGGTACGGTGACGCCTCGAGTCAGACCCCGATCTCTCCCTTTCTAGCCTCGGGTCTCGTACGAATAAGCATCGAAAGAATAGGCTAAATTGTAAAAAGCAAGCTAATTCAAGTACAGAAGGACAAATATAAAAAACATAATAGGAATTTTAGAGAAATACCTCTATGTCGTCATCCTCGCGATGACACATAGCTCGGTGGCTCAACCTCACGAGCTAGAGTCAGATCCCTCTAGTCTCACAGTATGGTCCGATTCTGCTCGACCGTCCTGACTCCCAGCTGAGGTACGGTGATGCCTCGAGTCAGACCCCGATCTCTCCCTTCTAGCCTCGGGTCTCGTACGAGTGCGCATCGAAGGAATAGGCTAAATTGTAAAAAGCAAGCTAAGTCAAGTACAGAAGGACAAATATAAAAAAACATAATAAGAATTTTAGAGAAATACCTCTATGTCGTCCACCTCGCGATGACACATAGCTCGGTGGCTCCACCTCACGAGCTGGTAACAGAAGGCGTCCATGACTCTCGCCATCCTCGTTAGTACCTCATGAGAAAACTATCAAGGTCGCAAATCAGAGATAATCAAAGTATATTTGCAAATAAGATGACAAATAAAGCGACTTACCAAAGTCTGGTGTCGAGGTATTGACTCCTCTATGAAACGCCATGGCTCAGGAGCCAAGGGAATCATCTCCTCAACAGGACCAAAAGTGCCCTAGTAGACAATAGCTATTGGTGGAGGCACAAACTCTACAGTTGAAGCCTGTCAAAATAAATCTAAGTGATTAGAATTTGCTAGGGGATATAAAAGGGATAAGCAAAAGAATCTAAAGTACCTCCTCTCTCTCTTGCAAGCAAGGCGGTGGGGCCAAACGTGGCAAAAGCTCTTCCCCATAACTCTGGTTCAGACGGATGACTCCGCCAATTAACAGGCTTATGTCGTATCAACCAATCAAAAGTAATTCCTAAATCTCTAACTAATGTAGATAGTGAAGTAGGGTTGAATCCAAAGGGAAACAAGTCTTTCTATTCCTAATTAATCTAAGCAATCTAAATTATTAAGTAAAAAAATATTATTATAAAGGGAAACTAAACTACTAAGATTAAGGGTAGAGAAAACCAAGGAATAAAAGCCTAGGGCATAGGTTCACCAATAAATAACATTCCAGGGTAAAACATAATAATCAATCACCAATGCATCAATTAATCAGATCATAAAGGGATTTCGGTACGTAATACAATCACAGAATTAATCTACCGGTATTAAATCTTATCTCTCAAATCTCGACTTAACCATTGATCGGAAATTTCACCATATACCACTGAGTTTAAGCTTAATTCACCGTATACCACCAAAAAGTTTCTAATACACCAAATACCACTCAATTATTGTACATTAACATGAAATGCCTTTTTGGCTAACTGCCGTTACTAAGCCGTTTGGGGTAATTTACCATTTCACCATGTACCATTTTATGTAAAAGTTTTTTCACCATATACCATGTTTTAAAAGTTATTTCACCATTTACCCATTTTTTGGAAACGGTAATATTTTCAAAAAACTAGCCGTTGAACACTAATAACGGCTAGTTTGTTTATTATATAAATGGAGTGTTTGAGGGATTCACGTAGTACTTCACACTTCCAAAAGCATTTCTAAAAGATGTCCACACACTCGAGATCATCATCAACTAAGCCTAAACAAGCTCCTACCGCAAACTTCCTACCACAATAACAAGCTTTGTTAGGCACTTTTACATACGAATAATTGAAAGAGGAAGATGATGATCTTGAAGGTATGGACATTTTTTAGAAATGCTTTTGGAAGTGTGAAGTACTACGTGAATCCCTCAAACACTCCATTTATATAACAAACAAACTAGCCGTTATTAGTGTTCAACGACCAGTTTTTTGAAAATATTACTGTTTCCAAAAAATGGGTAATTGGTGAAATAACTTTTAAAATATGTTATATGATGAAAAAACTTTTACATAAAATGGTACATGGTGAAATGGTAAATTACCCCAAACGGCTCACTAACGGCAGTTAGCCAAAAAGGCATTTCATGTTAATGTACAATAATTGAGTGGTATTTGGTGCATTTGAAAGTTTTTGGTGGTATACGGTGAATTAAGCTTAAACTCAGTGGTATATGGTGAAATTTCCGATTTATAAATTAACCTGTGTATTGAAACTAAGCCTTAATATCAATTCTCATCTCTCGAATCTCAAATCAATATTGCTAAACTCATACATAAAAGATCTGCGCAAATCTAGTTGCATAGTATTAAATCAATCAATAGGAAATTAATTAAGCATTGACAATCAACAACAATAAATTACCCCTTCATATTATTTATGGATCCCCATCAACTTTATAAAGAAAACTACTCACGCATAATTAAATCTAAACTAATTAAAACAATTAAACAAAACATGATAAATAATGAAATAAAATTACCGAAATTAATGGAGAAGAAATTGTGACCAAAGTTAACAGAAATAATGAATTTAATCAAGAACAAAGTATGGAGTTGTAGAGAGAGAAAATAAAACTAAGTAGAGAAAGAAAGTCTAAAAGAAGAGTTGAAAAGAGATAAAAGAGATATTAAACTTGCTTAACGAAAACGTAATTAAATTAAGCAAGAAAATCCTAAACTTAAACAAACTAAACGACGCCTAAACCTTCATCAGAGACACGCGCTCGGTCGGGCACCACATAGCCCGATCGGGCTCGCCTTTTAAAATCAATAGTCTTCTCATGCGCCTAGACGAGGACGAGCGCGAGCTCGGGCGAAGAGCTTCTTTTCTTCTTTCGCCCTGGCCGGCCGGGCGCGCTTTCTGGCAGAGCTCTATCCAGATGGGCGAAGCTCTTTGACTCTTGATTAGGCTTTGATACTCAACCGAATCTGAATTTCCTCTTTTGGGACTTGATAACTCGATCCAATGCCTCGGTATCTCAAATGGCAAGCCCTTAATCATCGGTTTGATGACTCTAACCGACCTTGGGCTACGAAAAGTGGTCGTGCTCCTCCAATGCTGGTAGTCGCTCCATAAAATCCCGGGAAAACGCTCCAAAAGTGCAATTCCCTACAAAATTCAACGAAAACTACAAAGACACTAGAAAACAAAAAGTAGTAATAAAAGCGGCTCTAAAGAGCCATTACCAATTATGACAAAGGGACGGGAGGTAAAATACTATAAAAATAGACATATTAAACTCCCCCAAGAAAAACCTTTGCTTGTCCCTAAGCAAAGATCTCATCAATGAATAAATAAATACATGCCTCACCCCAAATAGTCAAAATCAGGAACAACCAATTCAAGGCAAATCCAACAAACATGCATTAACATCCAAAAATCTCATTCATCCAATCACTCGTCCTCCCTAACAATTGTCAAATAGAGCAAACCACAAAAGCATAAAGAATTCAAGACTAGTGCTCACACACTCAACTCTCATTTATGTGGCGAGTAAAAGATGTATTCGATCGCTCTTCATCCCAACCCCTTTATGTGAACAATGCCCTCCCAACTCACACTCTCGTGTGTTTAAGAAAACATACACTCAACCTAAATAGTCGACTCGGAATATGTCAAGTCATTCTTGCATTGATAAACAACTACTTTCACATTCACACAAGTCTATGCACAATGGTCGGAAGGTCTTTAAAGCTTGTAATGTAAGGCTAGGGTAAAATGTAGGATAAATTTGGTCAAATGTGAGAGTAAAACCATGCTCAAGGGATCCATATCCAAATAAAACCAAAGTTCAAACAATAATGACCAATCATCTCCAACACAACTCAACTCCACCAAAAATCCACCAAATAACTCCAGTCATATCAAACAAATCCCAACACTTACAATTTCACTCACAAAAATATAACAATGTATACTTGAGTGAATATCAAACTTTAATTTCCACACTTGAATTTTTTTCGATTGAACCTCATCATCTTATTTTTTCTTTCTTTTGATCAACCTTCATTTAGAACAGTTGAACATTAAATAATTTTTTTCTTTTGCTCTGTTTTTTCTTTTCTTTTGAAGTTCACTTTCTTTTTCACTTTTTTTTTTCTTGAACTTCATTTTTTTTCTCTTCTATCATGCTTTATTTTTCCCAATTAATTCAACTTTCAAGATCATAAAAAAAAAACCACATCAAGAACAAATAACTTATCATATCCACATAAATTGTGCAAATAATATGCACACTACAAAACTCCCTCACCTCACACACTAATATCTCCCCCAAGCCAAGCTTGGGACTAGTAACCAATGGGGAAAATTCGGCTTGTAATGTAGCTAATAAACAACAAAAAGTCAAGGCAACAACATGGGTAGCAAGAAGGGAACAAATGTATCTACAATCACCTGAAGTTCACCTAAAAGAACAAATGCCTTCGTCCTCAAAGAACAAATGCCTTCGTCCTCAAAGAACATGTGCATAATAAGGAGTCATATAAACATTACTCAAATTTGAAAACCAATACTCTAATTCATTGACATACCAGGAACTAACACTATATTCACAAGTAGTTGGGCAAAATAGACGCATGTTAAGGCATTTAAGCAATCAAATGTAAAATCATGGCTAACCGATCCACAATTCTCATCATCATATACCAAGAATCAAAACAATTTTCATATATGGGGCAAACAGAAGCATGATTTACAATTCATTGGAACGTATTTTTGTATTTGTTTTTTTAATTTTTCAATTTTTGTGTATTTTTTCATTTTCATCAAAGCAATAAAACTACACTAAAAATAAATAAATATATACTAAAACACACCAAAAATAAAAGAAAGAAAAGAAGAAAGATACCTGTAGACACCTAAAAATGTCTCCCCAAATCAAAACCCGATGATGAACAACCTTTCACCGCCATTATTGGTCGGGTTGAGTATTTAATATTTAGAGTGCTTAATTCCATGTTAAATCTCAATACATTTAATAAAAAAAACCAAATTCCTAGCCCATTTTCACAAACCATAACTTATTTTCCTCTTTTCATGGCTTTTAACCCAAAATAATCAATTTCGTGTCCCTTCGAATAATTCATTTCGTGTCCTTTTACAAAAACGTTTAGACCAGTTTATTTTGGTCCATAATATGGGTCCAATGATTTAATATTTTGATGGGGTTGAAAAGAGCTTTCCAACGATATATTATATGCCTAAATCCGAGGTATAACGAATACGTTATGGCCAAAATACTAAATTGGGTCTAAACCGAAACTAAGCCCACCTTACCGACGACTCAACGATCATGTGAAGGTTCCAAATACTTTAATCTCGTTCCTAAACCAATTAGGATTAATTGGAAGATTCTCTAAGTTTCTACAAGATCTTAATTATCCTTTTTCAAAAAATAAGATTAAAGAGTTTGAAATTCAATAAAACTCCTCTTGTTTGAAAGTCCTAATTCTATTCGAATTGAAAGACGTTCAAAGATAGTCAAATATAATTTTTGTGTCACATAGTTTTTATCTAAATATTATATGGTTTTATATCCCTTAAAATTATATTTCCAATGATATATTATAATATTAATTTCGACGGAAAAGATATAAAAGAAATATGAAACTCTATCCATAATTGATACCGTCCCACTATTTCGGCCATATCTTTTATTCAAAAAAAAAAAATTAATCTTATTACAATTGGGTTAGAAATTAAACTTCAAGAGATTTCAAACGACATATTATTTATCTTATTATAATTTCTGGATCAAAAGATATGATAAAAAATAAAAACCGCAAAAACTGTTGTCTATCGAGTTTTATTGCGATTTAATTCGGATCTTATCTTAATTTTTCGACCCTTCTTTTTTCTCTATAAATAGAGGTCATATGTCCCCTTTTCCAATCATCAACTAGCTTGATCATCAAATCACTCTCTTCTCCCTCTTTAGCTTAAACACTAGCCTCCCTATTCTTCCATAATATATACTTCCCCCTTAGCACTCTAAGGAGTCCATATTTAACCCAAAGTTCTATACTTAAACCAGTGCTTGAAATTTAACTGAGGGTTCGGACCAATACACTCTAATTTTTGTTTAATTTAATTGTTTCAATTTTATTTATATTTATTGAAGTTACTAAAAGTTTATTCATGATGTAGCAATTCAAGGAAACGCGGAAAGTGAGTAATTAATCACTTAATTACTCTTATTTTTATTCTTGTTGCTAGTATCATGATTAGGTTAATTTATGATTTTATTTGACTAAAAATTTATTGTTGAATTGCTTCCAATATAAATTTTTATTCAATTGTTATTATGATCACCATATTTCATGTTAAAGGGAATATGTAATTGAAAATCACGATTAATAAGATAATTTGGACAACCGGTTAGGTTCCTTTTTAATGTTATTATTAATTAAAGTGATCACAACAGTTTAGAATTATATGTTGCATTAATATTCAACCAAATTAGCTTAATACTAGTTTGGAGAAAATTGAATCTTTGTTTGCATGCCGTTGGGAAAGCAAGAATCTTATTTCGCTATAAGAATCGAGTAGAGGCCAATACGGGCGAATGTGACTCCATGACTCACTTCGTACCATCATCCTCGATCCTCCTTTTGTGGTTTTGAACCATATAGAGTTAGTAATCTCATGGATCATGAATGGGGTGTAACCTTCACGGGTCAATCGTTGTTGCCTTTCGTTGTCCCTTTATCGTGGTTGGCTTTTATGATCCTTGAACGGTTTACAAGTTACTTAAAAACTTGTTGGCGGTTCCCTACTTTCCTTGTCCCTAATCGTATATGTCAATTCCCACTTCATATGAGTGCCAAGAATATTCACACAAGCGTTTAACGTAGGCGCATTTCGAACGACGCCTACAATTTGGCGACTCCACTGGGGAGGATTCTTAGTTAATTATCGATTTGAATGATCGGTATTTAATTGAGATGAATGGATGAGATTTGTCCGATTCTTGAATTGTATTCCGGCAATTTAATTTGCATTGTCACATATGCATATGCATTTTAGATTTCCTTTTTTGCCACAATAGTACGTGTTCTACATATGTGGCTAGCCCGGGGGATTTAAGGTCTATCAACCTGAAAACGCTCATGGCAATAAGGGTTCATCCGAGTTTTTAAATATACCCAAACCATGGAGTCGAGTTCGATTTCATCACAAAATTACAGAGCCACCCGTTGGCATACACCCTCAAGGGAGGCTGCCTTGCTAACTCGTCCAAACTCTTAACCAAGGTACCCTTTGACACCCAAAAGTTTGACTATAATGGAACATAAATGTTGTTTTTATGTTGCGAACTTCATTACATCATGCTGACGATGTGCTTTTATGTGCATCTTTTTTATTGACCTTTTTTTAATTATTTTTTTCTTATCAAACCCTTTTTTTTTTTTTTAGAGTCTAGTCATAGATTTTTTTAAAATTTGAGTCAACCCGGATTTTTATTTGTATCCTGTATAAGCTTCAACTTGTTTTGGTTATAGCTGGAGTTCTAAAAATAATTAGGTGTTGTGTAACCTATGGATTTGTAGCCCCGAGTTTTATCTTTCATTTGGATTAGGTTTCGTCCCAAGAAAAGTCAAAGATCAAAATTTATGACTGATATACTACAGCCTGTCCAGTGTAGGTGTCTTTTTAGCGTCAACTTTCTTTTCTTTTTTTTTTTTTAATTTTTCTTTTATATCTTTTCGTGTTAAGCTAGTCTTAGCCAAGTCCTTTAATCCATGTCAACTCATATAACATAGGATTATAGATTTTTATTTTTATTTATTTATTTTTTATACCCATGAGTCCTAACTCTTCTAGAATTCTAGCCAAATCCTAGTTTCTTATGATAGATTTTTGTGCTAATAACCTTAACATGTGTTCTTTGACTTTGATTGTAGTTGATCATATTTATGAATAACGATTGCAAATGGACGGTTGTCACCTAGAAAATAGCATAAACATTAAAATTGGACAAAATTAATCAAGTTAGTTTGTCTTTCAGTCTTCCGTGCTATTAGGTCTTTGGGTCCTTTGTTTTTCACAACGTCCTCATGTCTAGCCATGTGATCATACCACGATTCTTAATAAACTCACCGAATCACGTTTATTGAGTAGTTGCACACACTTTGTCTCCGAGTCATGCACCATATTGATTATGATCGTATTTTGGGACCATACATGCATCATTTTCCGTCGTAATAGGAATGAGTGGAGTATTTTCCATCAGTTTTTAAAATAGTTTCATACACTCTTTCTTTCAATCCAAGTATTGAGTGAATGCATTAAGTTAGTTCATCCTTACACAGTACTTGAGTCTAAAATCACTAGTCAAGAGTTGGAAGAATAAGGGGAACGTCATTCCTTCCGTCTTTTCTTCCAATCAAATCATCAACAATAACAAACTTCTTGTCCCTCTTGGCGGTAACAAGTAATTCATAAGCAACCATGAAGACAAAGCACAAGACAAGTTTCCATACAAGATTTCAAGCTTTTTTTTCTTTCGTTTAAACCATTTTCCCCTAATAGGTCTAGCAATGGTTCTCCTTATCCTTATGTCTATATGTCATGTTCCATCAATGATCATTATTTTCCTTTTCATTCGATTATGTCATTTGCAGCAAAACAAAAAAAAAATCAATTGCCAAACTAAACACAAGGTACACCAATGGCTTTAGGCACCTTTGCAACCTTGTTATTCCCTATTAACCATTCAATCACATAACCATTTCTTCGTCAACTACTTTGAGCCTCGTATAATGATTGACCTTATTTATTCAACCCACATTTAATCAACCCTGGGATGGGAAGGTGTGAAATTTATGTAACATTCAAAAAGCAAGTTCAAAAAAAAAAAAAAACGTCTAAAGGCAAGTGTTTTAATGTCTTCGATATGAACACGTCTCAAATTGCGTCTCTCATCGAGTGCTTGGTACCGTGCCTGAGAAACATGAATGCTAAGTGAGTGATGGACCGCATGATCCAAGATTGTCTACATTGATTCAAAAAAATAAAAAATAAAAAAAGAAAAGAAATTCAAATAAAAAATATATGAAAAATAAAACATGCAAACTCCAAATTTTCAAATACACGATTGCATATCTTGGGGGCTTCGCTCTGGTCTTGAGCCTTTTACCCCATTCTTCCTTAAAGCTTCAACTTAACCACATTACAACCCTTGAAAGACCTCTCTGAGGTGTACATACACTTGTGCAATGTTCGGTTAGAGCTACATTCGACCTGATTCCTAATTGATACGTAGGCAACCTCCAATCGAGGTATGGCCACATTCATATTCATGCATGATCAAGTCATATCCTATGCTTATCCTTACCCATATAGAGCTAGACTTGGGGGCTTGAACCCACATTACTTAGCTTACCCAGCCTAACGAAAGTCATCATCTTTGAAACTTCTCACATCTATTTCCATCACCACAACCTTTGCAGCCTAACCTTAGTATCACTTTCACACACGTCACTCACACATACATGGCCATTTCGTCACCCCTCTCATTAAGAACCCTTTTTCAAGACATCTTGGTTCAACAATATGCATGTTTCATCATCTTTCAAGGTAACATCCAAAGAAACATTGTATACTTGCTTAGCTTTCAGACCTAAGCAATATTCATTTTTTTATGCATCGCATATCGTGCTTAGCTCTTTTACCTAAGCAACATTCATTATGCAATACTCATCAATCATTTCACCAATATACGTGCTTAGCTTCCAGACCTAAGCGATGTTTAAGATCGTTTCTGTACTTCATATATGATTCTTAGCTACATGACCTAAGTTCATTCATTTATCGTGTCACATGATGTAATTGTCCTTAGCCTCCTAGCCTAAGAACATGGATCATGCATACATTATTTTCAAGACAAGCAATTCAATCCATACGATTCATTTCGTCCACAAGGAATTTCAATACTTCTCCCCTTTTTCATGTCATTTTCTTTTGTGGAAGTTCAAAAAACTTTTTCAAATTTTTCATCAAGGTAAGTTCAAAAACGAAACTTTTTTTTCTCGTCTTTCATTTTCGAGAGAAAGTCATTACCCTCCCCTCATCTCATGACAAATATGACAGATTTTTTTTTGCCTTTTCCCCCAATCTCATGACAAAAATGAAGGAATTTTTTTTGCTTTTTGCATTGTAGTTTGCTTGTGTTTGCACACACACTCAGATCACACTCAATACACACACAACCACAAGTCATACACTTGTCATGTCATGTCAAGTCAAGCTTGGTCAAGTTAGTTAGTCAAGTCAATCACAATATATACGAGTCCTTTGCCAAATTATATTTTGCAGTTCTTACCTATAGCCCACGTTCGGGGATAAGCAAACCATCTACAGCCCATGTCCGAGGACAAGCGGACCATCTATAGCCCACGTTCGGGGATAAGCAAACCATCTACAGCCCACGTTCGGGGACAAGCGAAGCTTCTATAGCCCACGTCCGGGGACAAGCGGACCATCAACATCCCACGTTCGACGACAAACGGACCATCTACAACCCACGTTTGGGGACAAGCGAACCATTTACAACCCATATTCGGGGACAAACGAACCATCTAGAGCCTACCTTCAGGGACAAGCGAAACATTTACAGCCTACGTTTGGGACAAGCGAACTATTTACGGCCCACGTTCGGGGATAAGCAAACCATTTACAGCCCACGTTCGGGGACAAGTGAACCATCATCAGCCCACGTTCGGGGACAAGAGAACCATCATCATTAGTGATCATATGTTGACTTTCCTCAGGCATGGATAGTATCTCAACAAACATCATTCGGTGGATTTCTTCATGCATAGAAAGCTACCAAACTCATTTGTCACCAATACACTGGTGTCGGATACTACCAAACTCGATTGCCACCGATACACTGGTGTTAGAGACGCATTCTGTCCCTTTACTCTTTTATATGTGGAACTAATATTTTTCTGCAGGTATCGACGTAAATAGAGTGATTTAGGTTTGCAGAACGTCTTAAATCATTCTCCGTCCCAATCGACTACTTTGACTATCATTTTCAAAACTGTCGTTTCTACATACTCAGTCAAAGTGGGGGCTTCTATAGGCACCTTAAAATGTCTCCCCTAATCCAAACCCGATGATGAACAACCTTTCACCGGCATTATTGGTCGGGTTGAGTATTTAATCTTTAGAGTGCTTAAATCCATGTTCAATGTCAATACATTTAATAAAACAACCCAATTCCTAGCCAATTTTCACAAACAATAACTTATTTTTCCTCTTTTCGTGGATTTTAACCCAAAATAGTTCATTTCGTGTCCCTTTAAAATCATTTTTTAAAAGATAAGATTAAAGAGTTTGACATTCAATAAACTCCTCTTTTTTTAAAGTCCTAATTCTATTCGAATTAATAGAGTTCAAAGATAGTCAGATAAGATTTTTGTGTCTCATAGTTTTTATCTAAATATTAGATGGTTGGATATCCCTTGAAATTATCTTTCAAATGATATATTTAAATATTAATTCCGAGTTATAACGAAAAAGATATAAAAGAAATACGAAACTCTATCTAAAACTGATGCCGTCCCACTATTTCGACCATATCTTTTTTTCTACAAAATATTTTAATCTGATTTGATTTGGGTTATACAGTAGACTCGAAGATATTTCCAACAACATATTATTTATCTTATTCTAATTTCTGGATCAAAAGATATGATAAAACCAAAAACCGCAAAAACTCCTGTCTATCGAGTTTTATTCAAATTTAATTCGGATCTTATCCTAATTCTTTGACCCTTCTTTTTTCATCTATAAATAGAGTTCATATCTCCTCATTTTCAAATCATAAAAAATCTTGATCATCAAATCATTCTCTTCTCCCTCTTTAGCTTAAACACTAGCCTCCCTATTTTCCATAATACTTCCCCTAAGCACTCCAAGAAGTCCATACTTAACCTAATGTTCTATACTTAAACCAGTGCGTGAAAGGAAGAATTAAATGAAGGTTTGGATCAAATCAACTCTAATTTTTATTTAATTTAATTGTTTCAATTTTATTTATATTTATTAAAGGTTTTAAAAGTTTATTCATGATGTAGCAATTCAAGGAAACACGAAAAGTGAGTAATTAATCACTTAATTACTTTTATTTTTATTCTTGTTGCTAGTATCATGATTAGGTTAATTTATGATTTGATTTGACTAACAATTTATTGTTGAATTTCTTCCAATATTAATGTTTATTCAATTGTTATTGTGGTCACCATATTGCATGTTAAAGGGAAAATGTAATTGAAAATCATTACTAATAAGATAATTTGGACAACCTTAGGTTCCTTTTTAATCTTGTTATTAATTAAAGTGATCACAATATTTTAGAATTATATGTTGCATTAATATTCAATCAATTTAGCTTAATAATAGTTTGGATCAAATTGAACCTTTGTTTGCATGCCTTTGAGATCGCAGGAATCACATTTCGCAATAAGAATCGAGTAGAGGCTAATACGGGCGAATGTGACTCCATGACTCACTTCGTTCCATCAACCCCGATCCTCCTTTCGTGGTTCTGAACCATATGGAATTAGTAATGTCAAGGATTATGAATGGGGTGTAACCTTCACGGGTTAATCGTTGTTGTCTTTCGTTGTCCCTTTATCGTGGTTGCCTTTTATGATCCGTGAACGGTTTACAAGTTCCTTAAAAACTTGTTGGCAAATCCCTTCTTTCCTTGTCCCTAATTCTATATGTCAATTCCCCCTTCCTATGAGTGCCAAGCATATTAACACATGCTTTTAGCATAGGCGCACTTCGAATAACGCCTAAAATACCAAATCTAAAAACTCCCCCAAGCCAATATCAGACAATGTCCAAGATGACTTATCCTCATCATCCTCATCCATGGAGCTGAATCCTCCACCGCTGCCACCTGCACCACCTGCACCAGAAAAGCTACCACCAAAATAGTTAGGGTGAAAACCCGCCCTGCCGGTCCCCCAAAAGGAATGTCCTGGCCATACCCGTGGAAAGATGAATAGTCAGTATAAATACCACGGGCGGTGGGATCTCTATTGTATCCCTAGGGTGTTGGGGTTTTGTGAGTCCGACTAATCGCGGAAACCAACCCGAAAACAAGACTTTACTCGCAATAAATAAAACCATAAAAATAATTAACCTAATGACAAGATTAAGATAATAAATATACCTTTGACGCATGCTTCGCCCGACCTCGAGTGGCTCTTACTTCGAAAGCTAGCCTCAAAATTAGGACGACCTCTAACAAAAGTCCACCCACAACTCAAACACCGACTAGGTCCAACGCCTTGGAGTAAGCAAGGCCCAACCAAAACCCGAGTAATTGAGTTTAAAGGTTTTCACAATGTTGATGCATTTTTCAACTCTTGAGTTTAAAGAATTCATAAGTAGGGATGCCTTTTCCAACTCTTAATCAAGTTCTTTTCCCAATACCCCTAGTTAGGTATTTATAGGGAAATGCATGAGTGTGAAAAGCTCTCCCATCAATGTGGGAGAATTTGATTTTCCCATTTTATTTTAAAGCTAAAATAAAATTAATAATCAAATAAGTAATAAATTAACAAGTGGCAAGCATACAAGTAGGAGTAGGAGAGGAACTTTTAGAAAAGGGGGGGGGGGACAAAACTTGCCCCCCACTCTAGCTCCCATAACAGGCCACCTCTCACTCTCTCCCTCTTATTGCTTTCGGCCACATGGCAGTTCACTTGGGCACCCATGGCACCCTTGTGGGCTGCCATGATGCGGTTGTGAGGCCTCGGCCCAGCTCTCCTTGTGTCTAAACCGTGGGCTGCTGGATGCCACGGCCTAGCAAGCCCCACAGTAAGTGTGCGGGCTGCTAGCTGCCGTATGCTAGCACAACCACGCACACCTGGTGCGGGCTGCTAGCTTTTCCCGCGCCCCTAGCATTGGGTTTTACTGATGCTATGGGTATTTTTTTCATTGTTGATTTATTATTATTTTCACGTCTTATCTTTTACTTTTTTTTACTCGATTTCCTACGCTCGGTTTTGACGCTCCAAGCTCGAATTTCCGACGTCTAAATATTAATTACTCGGTCGACTTATTAATTAATTCGTCTTTTCGGCTCGTTAGTTGCTTGGGTGTGACCCGAAGGGTTCAATCAAGATTAAGCTGTAATATAAATTATGCATTAATATTACTGATCGGAAGCGACCTCCACCCAGGCATTCCAATCACTTGACCTTACTGAAGAATTAGCTTTCTAATAATTTTGAGCCCCTTATCAGAATAATACCCTTGTTTGAAGGACACCATTCCTTTTAATCTCCCGCTTGTCCTTCTGAACAAGTGTGCTTTTAGTGTATATCCCTTTTCCTATGTCTCTTAAATGAACTATAAGGTAAGATTTATTTGTCATCCTTATTATGTTCAAAAGTGTTTCTCTATTTCGAGTCTAACTGTCAAAAAACAGATGATCTCTTAAATCCATCCGAGCGCGGCCATGCATTTTGCAGTCTCGCTCTACAAGAGGTCTTGTAAAAAACAAAGACATCTTCCCTATTTTTAGCAGAGGACCTAGCCGCCCGAGTGATGCCGTTATAATCCCTTATTACAACAGACGTTTGACAATCATCAAAGCGGACTAGTACTCAAACAAGAAAGCTCACAATACTCATGGTTGAGGAAAAAGGTTCCGATAGCAATAATGAGAAGTATACTTATTACGATTTTTAATCTCTTAAAGTATTCTCATAGGTCGATCTAGTATGGTTCTAAACCAATACCTATGGAAATCATTCATGACGATCATGTCCTTGTAGCACAAGAAACGGTGCTATAAATCAAACTACACACTAATCTCTAATGGTCATAAATTGTCCATCATTTAAATGACCTCGATTAGTGATAATTTTCGATTATAATATTCAATGTTCACTTAATAGGTGTTTCCTAACCAAGACTGGTCTTGATACCCTATTTTGAATATTTCAAGAATCGAATAGACTCATTATTTAATTCTAACCCATAATTAAATAGTCAACGAAGTGATTTAAATCGCATGAAAATTTGATTACTCCAAAACTGAATGGTTCATCATAGTGCTTTACATTAAAATTGTCCAAAAATAATTAAAACACTAAAATAAGGAAATCAAAGCCAATCTCCAATGTGCCTGATTCCCATTGCCTCAACGTGCTTGTTATGCTTCATTTGAGGCAAAGGTTTAGTAAGGTCTACATTGTCATTCGTTCCAACTTTACAAATTCTGATTACACCTTCTGATTTCCATTCTCGAATCATGTAAAACCGTCGCTTGACATCCTTAACCTTCTGATGTTCTCTTGGCTCTCTGGCCTGAGAAATACCTCCACTGTTGTCACAATACAGGTCTATTAGACCCTTGATGGAGGGTATAACACAAAGCTCTCCCATCAATGTAGGAGTATTTGATTTTCCCATTTTATTTTAAAGCTAAAATAAAATTAATAATCAAACTAGTAATAAATCAACAAGTGGCAAACATACAAGGAGTAGGTGAGGACCATTTTGAGGAGGGGGGACCAAACTTGCCCCCCCCCACTCTAGCTCTCATAACCGGCTACCTCTCACTCTCTCCCTCCAATTGCTTTCGGCCACATGGCAGCTCACTTGGGCACCCATGGCACCCTTGTGGGCCGCCATGGTGCGGTTGTGAGGCCTTGGCCCAGCTCTACTTGCGCCCAAACCGTGGGCTGCTGGTTGCCACGACCTAGCAAACCACGCACCAAGTGTGCGGGCTGCTAGCTGTCGTATGCTAGCACAGCCATGCACACTTGGTGCGGGCTGCTAGCTTTTGCCGCACCCCTAGCACTTGGTTTTTCCGATGCTAGGGGTATTTTGGTAATTATTGATTTATTACTATTTTCACTTCTCGTCTTTTACTATTTTCGACTCGACTTCTGACGCTCGATTTTGATGCTCCAAGCTCGAATTTCAGTCGACTTATTAATTTATTCCTAATTAATTCGTCGATTCGACTTGTTAGTTGCTTGGGTGTGACCCGAATGGTTCAATCAAGATTAAGCTGTAATATTAATTATGCATTAATATTACTGATCGGAATCGGCCTCCACGTACATAACCCAGGCATTCCGAACACTTGTCCTTACTGAAAAATTATCTTTCTAATAATTCTGAACCCCTTATCTTAATAATACACTTGTTCGAAGGACACCATTCCTTTCATGGGGCGGGGGCTAAAACCAATTAGTGTAAATAGCATCGTCGGGAATATTACCCCAATAAGCATAAACATCGTACATGGGATACAAGGCTCTACCCTGGTTCCTTTCAAGGTACCCTAATTGTGAATCTAGGGAGCCAACCATACTCCTAAGGTCCCCCTATGAATGCTATATACATCCTATGGCCTGACCTATACTAGACAGGCTAAAGTCGTATCACCTAATCAAAAGTAATTCCTAAATCCTCTAACTAATGCAGATAGGGAAGTAGGGTCGAATCCACAAAGAAACAATTCTTATTATTCCTAATTAATTAAAGCAATCAAAATTATTAATTAACAATTTGTTAATATGAATATAAAACTAAACTACGGAGATTAAGAGTAAAGAGAAAACAAAGAATAAAGGCTTAGGGCATAAGTTCACCAATAAATAACATTCCAGGGTAAAACATAATAATCAATCATCAATGCATAAATTAATCAGATAATAAAGGGCTTTCACTACGTATTACAATCACACAATTAATTTATCGGTATTAAATCTCATCTCTCGAATCTTGACTTAAACATTTATAATTAACCTGCCTATTGAAACTAGACGTAAACATCAATTCTCATCTCTCAAATCTCGAATCAATATTTTCAAACTCATGCATAAAAGATCAGGCCTAATCTAGTCACTGAGCATTAAATCAATCAATAGGAAATTAAGCTAGCATTGATAATCAATAACAATAAATTACCCCTTCATATTATTTATGGATCCCCACAAACCCTAGAAATAAAACTACTCACACATAATCAAATCTAAACTAATCAAAGAAATAAAACAAGACATGATGAAAGAATTAAAGAAAATAACTGAAATTAATAGAGAAGAAATCGTTGCCAAAAGTAATCTGAATTAAGGAGTTGTATTAAGAACAAAGTTCAGAGAATTCTAGAGAGAGAAAATATTCTAATTAGAGAGAGAAAGTCTAAAAGAGAAGGTAATTCAAAGTTACGTACTAAAATCTTACTTAAACATCTCTAAAACAAATCCTAATTAAAACTAAGATCTCCGCAATCAGGTGCCTCCAAAAACACGCGCCCGATCGGGCCCGACTTTTTCTTCAAGTTTCTCCTAGGCAGCAGCACCCGATAATGCTAACGCTCACCCGATCGGGCGCGCCATTGCTGATATCTTCTTCTGCGCGCCCGCCCGATCGGGCGCAAGCTTGCCCGATCGGGCCCGGTCTCTTCCTCGAGGCTTGGACTTTGATTTGGCTTGATTCTTCGGCTCAATCCGGATTTCCTTTTCGGGTCTTGAATACTTGGTCCAAATGCCCCGGTATCACACATCGAGCCCTTGATCATCGACTCTAACCAGTCCTGGGCTTCAAGAATGGTCGTGTCTAGTGGGTGTTCAAAAAACCCGACCCAATTTCCCGATGACCCTGTAAATACCAGATGGGAAATTTGGGGAAAAAACTGTTTTTGCGGGACGGGTACCCGACCCTAGAAAATTGCATGTTATCCGGGTCGGGACATGTGTAACATTTTTTAATATCCGGGTACCCGGATTCCCGAAAATGAATTAATATTTAAAAAAAAAAAAACCTCCTCAAACTTTAGCCTGGCCCATTAGAACCCAATGAAAACCCTAATGAGAAATGAAAAACACCCCCCCCCTCAGCCGCTCTCTCTCTCTCTCTCTCTTTCTCTTTCTCTCTCTCTCTCTCTCTCTCTCTTCCTCTCTTCCTCTCTCTGCTTCGTGCCTCTCTCTCTCTTCCTCTCTTCACGAATCTTCCTCTCTCTTCCAAAGTAAACTATAATGCAATTAGATGGTTAGATTAATAAGAAATACGGAGTATTATAATGCAATCTGATGGTTTTGGAAAAGGAAAGATTATTATCGACAAGCCTTCACGATCTGCCTTCATTCAAGCCTTCACGGATCTGCCTTCACTCAAGCTTTCACGAGTTCACGCGAGCTCAAGCAACTCAAGCCTTCAATTTGGGGTATTTTTAGGGGTATTTTTATATTCGTTGTAATTTGTGGTAGATTTGAATATATGTAATCCAATTGATAGTATTATTGTGGTAATTGGACTAAATCCATCGTGTATTTCGTTGAATTCATGGTATTGCATTTGTCTATGACTATATTCTTCATTGTTCATGGAATTCGTGGTATCCGTAGTCTAATTGTTCCTTGGTTTTTTTTCCATTGAATTACAGCAGGATAAATACATAAAATAAAGTAAAAAATTATTATTATTATTTTTTTATTTAAAAAAATCCGGGGTTCCGGGTACCCGAATTATTCGGGTCAGGACATGGGACAAATTAATAACTACCCGAAACTCCGGGTACCCGAAAACCCAGGTACCCGGATTTGAACACCCCTAGTCGTGTCCTCCTAATGACCGTAGTTGCTCCATGAAAAACCAGGAAAACACTTTAAATAAGCAATTTCCTACAAAACTCAAGCAAAACTACAAAAACACTAGAAAACACCAATTAGTAATAAAAGTGGCTCTAAAGAGCAAAAACACTACTAATTATGACTAAGGGACGGGGGTAAAACACTATATAAATCGGACACATCAAACTCCCCCAAGCTAAATATTTGCTTGTCCCTAAGCAAAGAGTTCATCAATGAACATATAAAATACGCTTCATCCCAAGTAAACAAAATCAAGCACTAACGATTCAAGGCAAATCTAATGAACATGCTTCAATGTTATTCAATCTCATTCATCTAATCATTATTCCTCCCCAACAATTGTCAAGTAAAGAAAACCACATGAGCATATAGAATTCAAGACTAGTGCTCACACACTCAACTCTCATTTATGTGGCGAGTAAAAGATGTACTCGATCGCTCTCCGACCAACCCCTTTAAATGTGACCAATGCCCTCCCAACTCACACTCTCGTGTGTTTAAAAAGGTGTACACTCAACCTACTAGTCGACTCGAAATATGTCAAATCATAACTTGCATTGATAAACAACACTTTCACATTCATACAACTCTATGCACAAAGGTCGGAAGGTCGTTAAAGCTTGTAATGTAAGGCTAGGGTAAAGGGTAGGAATCATTTGGGAACAAGTGAGAGAAAAGCTATGCTTAAGGGACAAAATCCTAATAAAACCAAGGTAAAAAAATAAATAATGACCAATCATCTCCAACATATTCGACTCCAACAAAAATTCACCAAATACAACTCCAGACATATCAAACAATCCCAACACTTACAAATTCACTCATAAAGAAATAATAATGTAACACTTGAGCGAATAACAAACTTCGAACTCATTCTTTTTTTTCTTTTTTAATCTTGAGCTTTTTTTTGAATTTTTTTCTTGAGCAACCTTCACATAGAACATTTGAAACAATTTTTTTTCCTTGCTCTTTTTTTTCTTTTTACCTCACATTGGAAAATTTTCAACTTTTGAACACTTTTTCAATTTTTTCCAATCAACATATAAGAACAAATAACTCCTCATATCCACCCATATTGTGCAAATTATGTGCACACTATAACTCCCTCACCTCACCAACTAATAGCTCCCCCAAGCCAAGCTTGGGACTAGTAACCAATGGGGCTCACATAGGCTTGTAATGTGGCTAAATAATTAATAAAAAGGGCTCAAGCAACAACATGGGTAACAAGAAGGGAACAAATGTATCTAATATCGTCTGAAAGCTACCTAAGAAAACAAATGCCTTCGTCCTCCTCAATGTGCATAATATTGAGTCATACAAACATTACTAATAGTTGCAAACCAATACTCAAATTCCTTGACATACCAGGAACTATCACACAATTCCTAACCAAATTAACTAGTCAAGCACTATATTCACAAATAGTTGGCAAAATTGACGCATGTTTAGGCATCCAAACAATTAAACTTCAAATCATGATCAACAAATTCACAAAGCTCATTATCATATACCAAGAATCAAAATAATATTTTCCTAGTATGGGACACAAGGAAGCATGATTTACAATTCATTAGAACGTATTTTTGAATTTGTTTTTTCAATTTTTTTTTATTTTTTCATATAAGAAAGCAATAAAAACTACACTAGAAAGCAATAAAATCTATACTAGAAAGCAATAAATAGAGAAAAGAGAAAAAGAGTTAACATATGTACAAGAAATCTCCCCCCAAGCCAAATCAAGCAATGCCCTCATTGACTTGGTGGTGTAGCTAGGAGAAGCTACTCCTCATCCATCCTCTGATAGCCTTCTCCATAGCTCGAGCCGACACCACCCTTGCTCGTACCAGCACCACCATAGCCCGAACCACCTGCAAAGTAGTTAGGGTCTACATTTCCCCCCATCCCTCCAAAAGGAGCATAGACCATGGACTGACGAGTAGTCCACATAAGTACCATAGGCTCCGGGGGTCGAATACCCTCCTTGGGGGTATTGGAACCAATCGGGAACTAGTGCCTCGGGGGGAATAGCCCCTCGGCGTGCATAATCGTCATACATGGGGTATAAACCCCTCCCGAGGTTCCTCTGTACTTGGCTAACCCTCCTATCTAGGGTGCTTAACCTAGAGTCTAGGTTTTGCACCAAACCCTCCACTCTCCCTTGCCCTCTCTCAATCCGGTCAACTTAGCTCCTAAAAGCCGAAAAGTCATAAGGGGCATGGGGATCTATGTTGTAATCAACGGAGGAGATGGGTATGCCATATGTGTAGGGTTGGGGTGGTGGTTGGTATTGGGGTGAAGGGTGGGGTTGTGGTGAATGATGAGGTTCTTAAACCTCGCCTTGACCGTCTAACTCAAACGTGTAGGAAGGCTTCCCCTTCTTAAATTTGGTCAAGGCGGGGTTGGGTAGCTTAAAAGCTTGGTCTCTCCAACCCGATTCCCGGTGGACTATCCACCATGTCTCTCCTCCCATAGGTTGCACCTAGTTAAGGCCCTCTAAGTATGATAGGTCCTTGACAGTAGAACCCTCCCCTTTCCTACGGCCGGTCGGGGTCCACCCTAGGTGTTTTACCGCTATATGGGTAACCAACCCCCCAAAATAGATAGGCGCCCTAGACCTACCCTCCTCGGCCGCATTGGCCGCCCTTTGAAAATGCTGGGCTATCCTATGCGTTATGTTTAGTTTTTCAGCATTGGGGATCATATAGGAAGCCAACAATTCAAGTTCATCCCTCCTAACATTTGCCGGTTCATGCCTCCCAAAGATTGTTAGTCTGGCAAACCTTTGCCAAAACATTTGGACTGGATGTTGAATCCACGTCCCTTTGGCATGTTGGAGGTTGAGTAAACCCTCCCCAGTGAGTCTTTTATGGACTAGGGCAATGTAGTCTTGGGAGCGTTCAATAGGTTTATCCGATTTAAGCTCAAACAGTTTTCCAAATTCTTTTAAAGTTCAACGCACATCATTGTTTAGCAATCGGAATTGGACATGAGTGATCAAAGCATTAGTTTTAATAAAATTTAAACTAGAAACAAATTCTAAATTCAAATAATCATAGGTGTCATAATGCATTTGAAAAAATCCACTCATTCCTATACCTTTGAACAATTTTTCTACCGGTTTATCAATTCCTAACTTGGAAAAGGTAGCATGATGTACAAATCGAGTAGAAATTACCTGACCTTGGATGAGGTTAAGCATCCTAGCTCGTTATTCAGTTGAGGTGATGACTACTTCTTCCCATCCCGGAATTTGAAGCTCCGAGTCAATCATGGGTTGTTGTTGTTGCCTCGAACCTTCACCTCTTTGTTGTCTTGATCTTTTTGAAGCCATTTTATGTATAAAAGGTAGGATTTAAAGCTTTCTCTCTCTAAGGGTTTTGAGAAATCTTGAAAGAAAGTGGTAGAAATTTAATGGAGAATGTAGAGGAAGGTGTAAGGATGAAGAATATGTAAAAAGTTTGGACTTTTGATGGATGAATTTGAGGAGATCTTGGAAGGAAAAAGAGTTTGAAGGTTTAAAAATAGAGGTTTTAGAGAGATAAAGTGTGCAAGAAGAAGAAGAAGAAGTAAGAAGGAAAAAGAAAAGAAAGGATGAGAAAAGAAAATAAAGGCCCGGCTAAAAATAGGCGCGCCCGATCAGGCGAGCCGCGCCCGATCGGGCGAGATATGTGTTTCCAGATGTGTGCAGTGTGCGCCCGATGGGCGACCTCCGCCAGATCGGGCGCGAACTCGAAGGATTTTTCGCCCTTTGCTTCGCCCGATATATCTTTTTACTTCACTCGATTTCTCCAAACGAATTTCCCTTGATTTTTCTTCCTTCCTTGTGCGCCCGAAAGGGCGAGTCTCGCCCGATCGGGCGAAATAAAGCTCCGATAAAAATCAATTTGCGTGCCTAACTGGTTTTTACCCTTAAGTTGGCGCCCGATCGAGCGAGCCTCCGCCCGATCGGGCCCTTACCCAAATCGGAATGCTCTTTTTCTTCTAAATTTTTTCTCTTTAAATCTCCTTACTTTATGATCTAATACCTGTACAAAAACACTTATAAAAGGTAAAATTGCGCTCTCCTCACTTCTCTTACAAAAATAATAAAAATAAAATTAAGGAAAAACTAGTCTAGAAAGCAAGAAATACAGGTTGCCTCCCGCAAAGCGCTAGTTTATCTAGGTCCCGCACGACCTTTTTACCAAGTACAAGAACTAGTATCCTTGGCTTAACGCTTGATCAGGTGGTTTTTTACCCGGTCGAGCGGTGTTTAGGCCACGACGCAGCTTCTTAACGTACCCTGTGGGATGCCAATTCACCTTATCTAGTGGATCCTCCTTGACTTGGGCTGGGGGTTCTGCAATGCTACACACTAGAGATCCCTCTTCGATTGATGGTTGCTTCAAATTGTCACTACATTTAGCATTTGCAACTCGACCTGGCGGAACACTTGTTGTAGGCTCAATTTCCACAACTTGCTTGTTCAATTCCACCATCTCATCTTCGAAGCCAAGACCGACAGTGTATAGGGCTCTTTCTATTGCATCAACTTCCTTTTGCCATTTTTCTATCTCATCTGTAGAAGACGCAACACAAGATACCGCCTCCAAAGGATCTTTTACAAGAACTTGGGGCTTGTTAGAATAATTTTGAACCACATCAACACTAAAACACTTCTCCTCTGTCATGGGGCTTTTAGGGGTATTATTAAGATTAAAAATAATTTTATCGACCCCTACTGATAGTGTTAATTTGCCACATTTCACATCTATAATTGCTCCTGCGGTGTTAAGGAATGGTCTACCCAAAATAATTGGAGTTTGCATATTCTCAGCCATATCAAGAACAACAAAATCAACAGGTATATAAAATTTGCCTACTCTAACAGGAACGTCCTCTAAAACACCTAGGGGGTATTTAAAGGAACGGTAAGCCATTTATAGAGTTATATTAGTAGCTTTTAATTTACTCAAATTCAGCTTGGAACACATAGATAATGGCATAACACAAACGCTAGCGCCCAAATCACATAATGCATTATTAATCATTAGATTGCCAATATGACAAGGGATAGAAAAACTGCCCACATCTTTCAGTTTAGGTGGAGACTTATTTTGAAGTACGACACTACATTCTACAGTGAAAGCTATTGTCTCTACCTCACTAATGGACCTTTTTCTTGTCAATATTTCCTTCATGAATTTTGCATATGCAGGAATTTGTGTAATTAATTCAGTGAAGGGAACTGTTACCTGCAACTCTTTAACCATCTCTAGAAACTTACCAAATTGCTTATCCAAATTTGTTTTCAAGTGACGGTTGGGGAATGGAATTTTGATAACCGGCTTTGGACCATTACTGCTCTTATCTAGAGCTGCTACCTTCCCTGGAGTCTTACCCTGCAATGTAAAGTCAGATATATTAGTATTATTCTTTAGGCATGCGGGGCTATTAGCTACATTGTAAGGTTTAACGGAATCAAGATTAGCATTATTTATTTAAACAGGTTCATCATCTCTAGGCATAGGGGGCCCTTCATAGTTTTAACCACTCCTTAGAGTAATTGCATAGGCTTGATCTATAGTCCTGGTCGGCTGTGCTGGTAGGGCTCCCTGTTGACGGGCTTGCAGAGTAGCGGAAATTTGCGCAATTTGATTATCTACAATTTTATTGTGTGCTAGGATCCAATAAATTTGGGCATCTTTACTCTCCATGTGCTTCTACATACTAGCCAGCATCGCTCTAATTTCTACCAAAGCAGGGTCGAAAGATGAGGAGGGTTGTTGTGGTTGGTTCTTCTTGCCAGCATTGGGGTGGTAATATTTCTGCTGAGTTTGTTATGACGCTTGTGATTCTTGTGGTGGTGGTGGATTTTGAACATTGGTGCTCCGTTAGGAAATGTACGGGTGATTCCGGTACCCAGGATTGTAGGTGCTGGAGTATGGGTTATTCTGCCTATAAGCTTGAAAGGCGTTGACTTGCCCCACGAAACTCCTGCAATCTTGCTCCCAATGACCTATAATTCAACAATTTTCACAGAAAGCATCATTAGCATTATTATTAATTGCAGAAACATTAGCTACATTAGCAGTGCTAAGATTATCTAATTTCTGGCAGATAGAGGTTAATTGAGCTTGTAAAAAGGATACAGAGTCGACACTATGTTTCCCTTTATTAGCAAAGCCTCTGGGATTCCCATATTGGGAATTATGTATTGCCATATCTTCAATAACTTGACCTGCATCATCAACATTAAGGTTCATAAACCTCCCACTAGATGTAGAATCCAATATTATTTTAGATGAATTTCCAATCCCATTATAAAAGGTTTGGATCAACTGCCATTGTGCCAGATTATGGTGGGGACATTCTCTCTGTAGGTCCTTGAACCTCTCCCAAGCCTCATATAAAGTTTCATCGACTTCTTGGGCAAAGTTCTGAATTGCACTCCGTAGTACAGCTGTTCTCTCTTCAGGATAAATTTGTTATAAAAATTCAAAACAAGAGTTTCCCAGTCAGTTATACCAAGTGCAGTTCTATTTAAACCATTAAACCATAATTTGGCTTTTCCAGTTAAAGAAAAAGGAAAGAGAATCTCCCTGATTTGGTCTTATAGTACTGACAGTAGTCTGCAATATGAAGATTTGAATCTTTCGCTTAGCTCCACTAAATTGCTTCCTTTCTATCATCGTTATAAATTAGGGTTTAATCTCAAACTGTACCCCATCAAGAGCTGGAGTGGGAGTAAGGTGTGGAAAGTCTGTAAACTTTGGTTGTGAATAATCACTAAGCTTCTTTGGAACCGCCATCTCTGATTCTAGATCTGAAGATACCTTTGAATCGCTAGAATCAGTTGGAGGGTCTCGGTGATTATTATTATCACCATAACCCGCCAGAATTTGCTTGTGAAAATTCTTCTGTCTATAGAAAGATTGTTCGATCTCAGGATCGAATGGGATGTAACCTGATCTGGAATACCAGGGCATAAACAAAGAACTAAAAACAAATATGAGACTTACCTCAAAGAACTGACGTTCTCTGAGACAAAAAGAAATAACCTAGACTACAAAAATAATCAGAAATAAAAATAAAACCGTTTCCCCGGCAACGACGCCAAAATTTTGACAGGCTAAAGTCGTATCACCTAATCAAAGGTAATTCCTAAATCCTCTAAGTAATGCAGATAGGGAAGTAGGGTCGAATCCACAGAGAAACAAGTCTTTTTATTCCTAATTAATTAAAGCAATCTAAATTATTAAGTAACAATTTGATAATATTAATATAAAACTAAACTACGGAGATTAAGAGTAAAGAGAAAACAAATAATAAAGTCCTAGGGCGTAGGTTCACCAATAAATAACATTCCAGGGTAAAACATAATAATCAATAATCAATGCATAAATTAATCAGATCATAAAGGGCTTTTGCTACGTATTACAATCACATAATTAATTTACCGGTATTAAATCTCATCTCGCGAATCTCGACTTAACCATTTATAAATTAACCTGCCTATTGAAACTAGACGTAAACATCAATTCTCATCTCTCGAACCTCGAATCAATATTTTCAAACTCATGCATAAAAGATCAGGCCAAATCTAGTCACAGAGCATTAAATCAATCAATAGGAAATTAATCTAGCATTGATAATCAACAACAATAAATTACCCCTTCATATTATTTATGGATCCCCACAAACCCTAGAAGTAAAACTACTCACACATAATCAAATCTAAACTAATCAATGAAATAAAACAAGACATGATGAAAGAATTAAAGAAAATAACTGAAATTAATAGAGAAGAAATCGTTACCAAAAGTAATCTGAATTAAGGAGTTGAATTAAGAACAAAATTAAGAGAATTCTAGAGAGAGAAAATAGACTAAGTAGAGAGAGAAAGTCTAAAAGACAAGGTAATTAAAAATTGCGTACTAAAATCGTACTTAAACATCTCTAAAATAAATCCTAATTAAAAATAAGATCTCGGCAATCAGGTGCCTCCAAAAAGACGCGACCGATCGGGCCTGCCTTTTTCTTCAAGTTTCTTCTGGGCAGCCGCGTCCGATCGAGCTAACGCTCACCTGATCGGCCGTGCCTTTGCTTATATCTTCTTCTGCGCGCCCACCCGATCGAGCGCAAGCTTGCCCGATCGGGCCCGGTCTCTTCCTCGAGGCTTGGACTTTGATTGGACATGATTCTTCGTCTCAATCCGGATTTCCTCTTTGGGTCTTGAATACTTGGTCCAAATGCCCCGGTATCACACACCGAGCCCTTAATCACCGGCTCTAACCGGTCGTGGGCTTCAAGAATGGTCGTGTCCTCCTAATGTCCGTAGTTGCTCCATGAAAAACCCGGAAAACGCTCCAAATAAGCAATTTCCTACAAAACACAAGTAAAACTACAAAATCACTAGAAAACACCAATTAGAAATAAAAGTGGTTCTAAAGAGCCATAAACACTACTAATTATGACCAAGGGACGGGGGTAAAACACTATATAAATCGGACACATCAATACTCTGTAGGTCCTTGATGAGTGGCATTTATGCCACTCTTTTATCCTTTTTTCTCTCAGGATTCTCCCCTCAATTTGCACTTGTTTGGCCCTTTTCTAAGCATTTTCACTTAGTTTTGTATCCTCCTCTCCTTTCTCTTTTATCTTCTTTTTTCTTAGTCTTCTTGCCTTCTCTTTATTTTGATTTCCATGCTTGTGTTTTGAAGGTATCATGTGCTGAAAGAAAGAGGATTTTAAGGAGCCAAGAAAACTGTTATGCGCGGGCTACTGTGCTGCTGTTGCGCGGGCGCGCACCCTTAGCTGTGCGGGCACGCAGCCCTATCAGAACCCGCGTAGCCAAGCTGATGAAACAGAGCCAAACCAGAGAGTTTGTGTGATCTATTGTGCAGCCTCTATGCGGGCGCGCGACCTGCTGCGCGGGCACGCTTCATTTCACCGTACCCTCAAGGTTGCGGCCGCGCAATATGATGAGAGGGCGCACACTACCACTGCGCGGGCGCGCACCGCTGGGTTTCTGATTCCATAGATTATTAGCCTTGTTGCCCAAGTTTCTTTTTTTGGGGGGAGCCACATATATATAGACGGGACTCTTTGTAATGAAAAGGCACTTAGTTCTAATTCCATAGATTATTAGCCTAATCTAGAGAGAGAAAGTAGACTGTTATTCAAGCATCCCTTATTGTATTCAACTTTGCTTAAGTTTTAATCTTCAATCAATCAAGCAAGAATCCAAGTTTTCATCTTTCATTAATCCTTTCTTTTGTAATCTCTTCCCCTTTCCTTTAGTTTTATTTTTTTTTATTGTTTCTTATTCTTGTTATTCTTATTAGTTCATCTAGTTGTTATTGATTTCATTGATTTTAATAATGTTTTGTTTTGAGTTTCTTGAGTTTATTTCTAGTTTTGATATTATGTTTAATCTCCCCTCTCTAGGCTAAACTTTTAGCTAGGGGAAGGGGGTGGAAGATATGAGTTGATATTGGATGAATGATGATGGTGGGATTGAACTTATGCCATAAATTGATGAAAGACATGATTTTTAATAGCTTGAGATTATTGTTGCACTCTATTTGATGTTTTCTAGTTTAAATGCATGAAAGTAATTTGAACTAGATTAAGATCATCTCTATTTTAATTATTGCATGAGAATGAGTTATTAAAGTTGAGTTTTTATGGATTGTGCTTCTTTATTCTCTTGATTTGATTGTCACTAATAGGATGCATGAGAATGATCCTTATTAGTGTAGACCTCTTTCATTGATTTGCCTAGACTATTGCATGAGAATTAATTGTTTAGGTAAAATCTTGTGTTCTTTGGCATGTGTTTCATGATAATCATCATTATTCTCCTCTTTCTAATCATATTTGACACCCTCGTATCCCTAACGTCATTTTCCCTTGGTTTTAATCATCAATTTCTCGCTTATTTGTAGTTTTAGTGTTCTTACTCAACAAAACCAACAAAAACAATCCCCTTTTTACTCTTGTATTAGTGATTATTGATGTTGAATTAGTGTGCTTCCCTAGTGGTTCGACCCTTTACTTGCCACTAACTGGTTTGGTGTAATTTTAGGTATTATAAATGATTAATTTGATTAGGGTAGTAGCTTAACGACCTATCTTATCCCTATCAGTCCTTAACTATCTCAGAGTCAGTCCTATAATGAGGTGGAGGCATGTGAGGCATACGTGGTGGTGATGGTGCTACCACGGGCTCAGGCTGGGGTGGTGGAACTGGCTGTGCTTGACCCCAGACGTGGGCAACTTGCATGTCATATGTGTAAGACTCTTGCCCCGGGGGAAAGGCAGTCAAGTCAAGGTTAGGCAGGGAAAAGATAGGCAAGGGTTGCTCAGCTGCTAACCTAACACACTAATGGGGGATTTTTTTGCCATCCAATCTCACCCAACCAAAGTCCTCAAGTTGCCTAATGTTCATATAAGTGTCCGCCCCACAATTAGTAAGACCGTTAGGCCTACTCTCAACAAACCCGACTTTCTTGATTGTTATCCTAGTAACTAGGCCTCCTAACTTAATAGGGGTACTAGCCGTGGCATGTCTACTAAGGTGGTGGATAATGTATCTACCCATGTTTCGTTTACCATACCCAAACACATAATGTCCAATTACATCTAGTTCATTAGTTTCTGCATCATGCGGTTCGTTCCTACCTAAAAAACAAACACCCGAAAATCTTTGCCATAATTTAGGAACAAGGTGATGGAAAGGTCGGGCACTAGCATGTTGGGCGTTAGGGGCCGGCAAACCAGTTAAAACACGGTAAACATCATCCATTTTATAATCAGCATGCCAAAGGTGAGGTAATTCAGATTCCAAATCAAATAATTTACAAATTCAAAATAAGTTAAACTAATATTCCTATTGTTCAACCTAAAAAACAAATTCGGCCCATTTTTACTATTAACAACATTCAAAGAGGAAAGAAATTCACATGTCAATTCACGATACGTAGGATACTGCATATCAACAAATTTTTCCATTCCTATATCGTTCATGAATCGTCTAACATAATCAAATAAGCCTAAAGACTCGAGGGTAGGGCGGCGTAACCACCATGAAGGGATTACCTCACTCTCATAGATATTTTCGAGCGTTCCTTTTGTGTTGGAGTAGTGACTCAGATGGTTGGCCTTTGTGGAAGCTGCTACTCCGGATCATATTGTTGTCTCAAACTAGAACTTCCCCCGAGAATTGATCTTACCCTCTTTGGTGCCATTTGGAAAAAATGGGTATGAAAATTTTTTATTGGAATTGAGGAATTTTGGTATAGATATGAAGAGGATAAAGAGAGGAGTAAGAATATGTAATTATTTTTGAATTTGGGTAAGAAATTGAGAGGAAATCTTAGAGACAAGGTAGAGAAAATGGAGTTTTTAGAGAGAGAAACAGTGGAAGAAAAAGAAAAAAATGGGAAAAGAAAGAAGGAGGAAGAAGAAGAAAGAAGAAAGAAGTGGGAAAAAACGAACAGCTTGGTTCGCGCCCGGTTAGGCGCCACACTGCCCGGTCGAGCGATCTGAAGATTTAATTTTTCCCTTTCTCGCGCCCGGTCGGTGATCGAGGTTCAATAGGTCGTTGGTTCTACTGACCCTAATCAAATTAACAATTTATAATGCCTAAACTTACACTAAACTAGTTAGTGGCAAGTAAAGGGTCGAACCACTAAGGAAGCTCACTCGTCCAACATCATTATCACTAATGCAAGAGTCAAGAGGGGAAATGTTTTTGTTGATATATTGGATAAAAAGCACTAAAACTACGAATAAGCAAAGATAAAGATGAATAAAATCAATAGAAAATTACGCTAGGGATTCGGGGGTGTCCAATATGATTAGAAAGAGGAGAATAACGGTGATTGTCATGAAACATATGCCACATAACTCAAGGTTCTACCTAAACAATTCATTCTCATGCAATAGTCTAGGCAAATCAATGAAAGAGGTCTCCCCTAATAAGGATCATTCTCATGCATCCTATTAGTTATAACCAAATCAAGGGAATAAACAAGCACAATCCATAAAAACTCCACTTTAATAACTCATTCTCATGCAATCGTTAAAATAGAGGTGATCCTAATCTAATTCAAATCACTTTCATGCATTTGAACTAGAAAATATCAAATAGAGTGCAACAATAATCCCAAGCTAATAAAAATCATGTCTTTCATCAATATATGGCATAAGTTCGATCCAACCATCATCATTCATCCATCATTCAATACATATCTTCCACCCCCTTCCCCTAGCTAAGAGTTTAGCCTAGAGAAGGGAGATTAAACATAATATCAAAACTAGAAATAAACACAAAAAACTCAAAGCAAGGCATGATTGAAATATATGAAATCAATAACAACAAGATGAACTAATAAGATAGACAAAAATAAGTAACAAAAAAAAACATAAATAATGCCAAAGGAAAGGAGAAGATATTACTAAAGAAAGGATTGAAGAAAGATGAAAACTTTGGTGCTTGCTTGATTGATGGAAGATTAAAACTTGAGCAAAGTTGAATACAAAGGAAGCTTGAATAACAATCTCTTTTCTCTCTCTAGATTAGTCTAGTGTTCTTTGGAATTAGTACTAAGTATCCCTTTTTTACAAAGAGTCCCGTCTATATATATGTGGCTCCACACAAAAGAAAGAGACTTGGACAACAAGGCGCAAATAAATCGTAAACCCAGTCGTGCGCGCCCGCACATGAGTCCTGTGCGCCCGCACACAATGTGTGTGCGCCCTCTCATCGTAGTGTGCGGCCGCAACTTTGTGGGTACGGGGAAAACGAGCGCGCCCGCACATGAGTCATGCGCGCCCGCGCAAAGGTATGCGCGCCCGCGCAGTGGTCGCGCATAGGGTCGCGCAAACTCTCTGGTTTTGCTCTGTTTCTTCAGTCTGGCTGTGCGGGTTCTGACAGGGCTGCGCGCCCGCACAGCCTCACATGTGCGCTCGCGCATAAGCCGCACAACACCCCGCGCGCAACAGATAACTTGGCTTCTTGATATCCTCATTCTTTCGGCGCATAATACCTACAAAACCAAAGCATGGAGATCAAAATAAAAACAAAGCGAGAAGACTAAGAAAAGGGAAGATAAGGGAGAAAAGGAAAGAGGAAGCAAAACTAAGTAAAAATGCTTAGAAAAAGGGCCAAACAAGCGCAAATGAGGAGAAAATCCTTAGAGAAAAAGGATAAAAGAGTGGCATAAATGCCACTCATCAGTCGGGCGCCATCTCGCCTGGTCGAGCGATGCAACTTCTTAATTATTCTTCACTCTCGCGCCCGGTCGGGCGAGGCACCGCCCAGTCGGGCAAAAATCGGTGATTTTTCTTCTTAGCTCTCGCGCCTGATCGGGCGAAGCTTCGCCCGGTCGGGCGCACTACTACACTATGAGTACGAGTGTCTACTTCTTTTTTCTCCAAAATTGACTAACTCTTTTCCTTCAAACCTGTACAAAAACTCAATAAACACATTAAAATCCCTTCTCTCTCCTTTCATAAGAGAAAGCGAGACTAAAAAGCAAGAAAATACAGGTTTGTAGGCGTCGCTCGAAGTGCGCCTACCTTAAGCATGTGGTGAATATGCTTGGCACTCATAGGAAGTGGGAATTGACATAATACGATTAGGGACAAGGAAAGTAGGGAGCCGCCAACAAGTTTTGAAGGAACTTGTAAACCGTTCACGGATCATTTAAGGCAATCACGATTAAGGGACAACGATAGGAAACTACGATTGACCCGTGAAGGTTACACCCCATTCATAATCCATGAAATTACTAACTCCATATGGTTCGGAACCACGAAAGGAGGATCGGGAATGATGGTACGAAGTGAGTCATGGAGTCACATTCGCCCGTATTGGCCTCTACTCGATTCTTATAGTGAAAAGTGATTCCTGCAATCTCAAAGGCATACAAAAAAAAATTCAATTTGCTCCAAACTATTATTAGGCTTAATTGGTTGAATATTAATGCAACATATAATTCTAAAATATTGTGATCACTTGATTAAACAACAAGATTAAAAAGGAACCTAAACCGGTTGTCCAAATTATCTTATTAGGCATGATTTTAAATTACATATTCCCTTTAAACATGCAATATGGTGATCATAATAATAATAAAATAAACATTAATATTGGAAGCAATTTAACCATAATTCCAACAATATAAAATCGTTAGAAAAATAATAGAAATAAAAGGAACATAATTCTTACTTTGATTCTGTTTGTTTACAACTACAAAATAATAAACGTGTTAGTAACTTCAAGGAAATAATAAAAAAAACAATAACTAAATTAGATTAAATAGAATTGATTTGGGGCCAAACCCTCAAACAGTTATACCTTTCACGCCTTGGCTTAAGGACAGAACCACCAGTAAAGTATGGACTCCTTGGAGTACTTGAAGAAGGAATTTTGAAATAAGAAGGGTAGGCTAGAGTTTAGGCTTGAGCATAGAAGAGAGAAAAAACTAGAGAATTAATTGATGCCCCGTAAATCATAAATGAGGGGGTATTTATAGAGAAAATGTGCTGAGGGAACACACGGAACCCTAAAATGATAAAAACCCTAAAAAAGTTTCTCGCGACACGGAAAACTGTACTGTGACAAGGGAAGTCCACCATCAGACGGGAAACATTCCCGTGACACGGTGCAATTTTTGAGTGACGCGGGAAATATTTAATAAACGGGGAAGAAAACGCGTTAAGACGTTCTGCGATCCTAAATCACTCTGTATACGCCGATACCTGCAGAAAAATGTTAATTCCACAGATAAAAGAGTAAAAGGATAGAATACGTATCTAACACCAGTGTATCGGTGACAAATGAGTTTGGCAGCTTCCTATGCTTGAAGGAATCCGCCGGATAACGTTCGTTGAAACGCTTTCCATGCATGAGGAAAGCCGACTGAGGAGTTTGGTAGTTTTCTAAGCCTGAAGAAACCTACCGGATGATACTTTCCATGCCTGAGGAAAGTCGACGTATGAATTTGGTGTCATTCTATGCTTGAAGAAATCCACCGATGATGCTTTCCATGCTTGAGGAAAGCCGACAAAGGAGTTTGGCGGTTTTCTATGCTTGATGAAAAATCCACAGATAACGCTTTCCATTCTTGAGGAAAGCCGACTTGGAGGTTTTCTATACTTGAAGAAAAATCCACCGATAACGCTTTCCAAGCTTGAGGAAAGCCGACTTGGCGGTTTTCTATACTTGAAGAAAAATCCACCGATAACGCTTTCCATGCTTGAGGAAAGCCGACGACTACTGTAATTGCTGAAATTTGCAAGTGTATGATGGTTCGATTATCCCCGAACGGGGGCCACAGATGATTCACACCTTCAAGTCGATTATCTGACCATATTAGGTGCTTAAAATATCGACAAAAATTGACTTTAATGCTTCTAGGGGCAATATAGTAATTTTGGTACCCTCCAACCGTCAGTTAGAATTTTCCGCGTAATCTTACTGAAAAATTAACTGTCCAGTTTGCGCGGAAAATAGTGCAATTTTGGTCAAAATGGCGAGAATATTTGCTTATAGCTTCAAAAAGTGTGCAGGACCAAAAACTTGAACTTCGTGCCACGTGGATAAATCCCGTGACACGGTTCTAGTTTGCCGTTAAACGAGAGTAAATCTCGCGTCACGGGAATTTTTTTGGCACAAAAAATTCCACGCGCTTCGTTCCACGCGCCTGAACACCATTACTCAATAACGGAAAATGTGGAACTGTAACGGGGTCGTGCAACAGTTATTTTTGGCTTTAAATATCAGTCATTTCTCCTATTTTGCTCACTCACCATTTTTCTTTCTTGTCCTGTTTTCACTCCATTTTTTTACCTTAACTGCTCGGATTCCCGTGCCACGGCGGCGGCTCACCGGCCCTCGGGTTTTTCTTCCGTCAGCCGGATTTTCTTCCCTTGTCATTGCGGTTCTACGGTTTTTTCCTCCTTTTTTTTTTGCTACTACTTGCTGCTGTTCATTGCTGCCCACTGCTGTGCTGCTGTTGCTGTTTATCGGAGCTCCGGCGACTCCTGAAATCACCGTAACATGGTATTTAAGATCCGTGACACGGTACTTTCTCACCGTGTCGTGGTGTAAGCTGGCCGTGTTGCGGCGGCTGCTCTGGTGTTTTCGGTTTTTTTGCGAATTTTGGAGCTCGAACTTTCATCAATTTGGCTCTAGATTTTTGCTACTTTCTTCATTTTTGGTTCTCCACAAGGATCTATGTAAGTTTCCTTTGATTTTTGTCTCAAATTTGCTTCAAATAATTTCATGTAAAAACCCTTAAAAATCAATTTGGGGATTTTTTGATTTTGAGGTTTATGTTGAAATTCTTGCCATGATTTTACTTGTATATGTGTGTATGCGTGTTTATGGGCAATTTGAGACAAAAATTGCATAATTTGGCGAACAATTGAGCAAATCACCATTTTTGGTACTACTTGTGGTAAATGATGTTCTTTGTTGTTCATGTTGTTCTTTTGCACTTGAAATGATGACATGTTGGTTGTAGATCTTGTAAAATATTCTATGATGCGTCGATCTATTGTTTTTGTGCAATTTTGAAACATGTTTTGTGTTGTGTATGTACTACATTGTCATGGAGAACATAGTATCATGCAATTAGGAGAACATAGTATTAGTTCGTCATGGAGAAACTAAGTACTATAAATAATTTCATTATTTTGCCAATTTTTAGCCTTGAGGTAAAAATTTAGCGTATAAGGCAATAAATAACTAAATAACTTAGGAAGCGATGCTAAGCATTTAGATTTTTTTATTAAAATGCAACTCGATATAAATAACTAAATGTCTTAGGAAATGATGCTAAGCATTTAGATTTTTATTTTTATAATAGCATGCCTAGACGACGGGATCACGATCTTTCTACGCATGGCCGACGTCAGGATTATCGGGAGGACACTCCCATGATTCCCGAGGGTATGGATGACGACGCCTTAGAGTCTGAGCCTCGGGCCTCTACGAGTAGAGGTAGGTGGGTTCCACCTCCTTGGACTTCAGACCAGTTGGTTTTCTGTCGTGAGAACCACGTTTCTCATCGCCCACTTGCCGACATAGTTGACGGCACGCTTCGCCACCACGGTTCTGGAGCTGGAGATTTTATTCCTCGACTTCATCGGATTATCACGAGGGACCCTGCTACGAACGCCTTATGGGAATCAGCTGGTTTAGTGGACTTTTATTCGGCGATCGTGGGGTTTCGCAGCCCCCGGGGTTGTAGTGCGACAGTCGTTCGCGCATTGTTGGAGTATTTTTGGGATACTACCAACACCTTTCACTTTGCTTGGGGGGAGATGACAGTGACCCCTCTGAACTTTAGCATGATTAGCGGTCTACACTTCACTGACCGGGCCGCAGCACAGATGTCTGATCTTTCTTGGGGAGCGGCTGAGGCAGCTGATTTGTTAGGTCCGATCGTTCAACATATCAGGACCCAGCCAGTGTCTCGAAGTGTTCCTAGGAGCGGGCGATCAGAGTTGGCTTCGGTTCTAGCCTGTGGTTTTGACATGGAGGAGACATCAGCTGAGCAGCGAGTGCGGATCATCATTTTGATTCTCGTTTCCAGGACTCTTTCTCCTGATAGGAGTTCACGTGCACTCCTTTGCTACCTCCCTTCTTTTGTCACGATCAGTGAGATAGGATTCTTTAGCTGGACCAGCCTCGGATATGCCGACCTTCTCTTGTCGTTACGTCATGGCTGTAGGCAGCTGAACGACGAGTCCCCTTTCACTATCTACGGTTTATGGAGAGTCGTAGAGGTGACGATCCTTTCCTCTTCTTGTTTTACTTTAATTTGTTCGACTCATGTGCTCAAAGATTACTTTTCATTGCAGCTATGGTTCTACGAGTACTTCCCAGGATTGGCTCCTCAACGGCGTCGTGGAGCGGTTCATGACTTCCCTGTCGGGGCCAGCTGGCGTGACCGAGGAGAGTCACAGGTGGAGTATGTCTCTGCGCTGCGCGGGCTGTTACGCCGAGGCACCTCTTCTGTTGGCGTAAGAATTACTTTTGTAGCCTCTTATTTTCTCTCTTGACGTTATTTCCGTTGCTTCATTGCAACTTTTTATGGTTTTCAAGTTGCTATTGATGTCCAATATCGTCCTTGGGCTGGGATGACTAATCTTCCCGAGGCCTTCCAGCTTTCAGCTTACCGCACTGTTTTGGTTGGTACCGAACGCTTTGTCTGGTATTTGGGGGAGCGTGTCGTTCGTCAGCACAGTGGTGATCGCTTTGTGGTGCCCTTATCTCCACCGGAGTCGATGCTAGACTCGCGCTTGCTTAGGGAGTTGATAAACAGGGGAGAGCGCTACACTTTTCCTTGGCAGGAGCTTGTGCACATGGAGGGTGATTACGCGCAGGACTTGCTTCCCTCTTTGGCTCCTCCACCCCACCTTCCTGTGGTATGATTTCTTTTGAGGATTTTTGTCACTAGTCTCTGTTTAAATAGTTGAATAACTTGATTATTCGATCGTATTTTTAGATGATTGTTCGCCCCGTGGGGAGGATTGAGATTCCGCCTCAATCTGTCCGCTACCCAGGGCCAATTGGTATTACTAAGGACCCTATTGCTGACGCGCCAGAGGGTTTCAGATAGGCGCAGGAGTCTCTGCCTGAGGTTTTTCAGCCGGTAAGCTTTTGATGCATTATTCATCCCTCTTAACACCGCTTGTTACTGATTTTTCTTCGTTTCATTCTCAGCCTAACCGCCCGGAGATGATGGGATTCATGAAGCTGGTTGATGCTCTGAAGTACTGCATCATCAAGCTTCGGCGTGGCGCGAGTTGTCGGAGAAGCTCTGACGATGTTTTAGAGGTATGTTCACTTTCTTCCATTCTTACCATTTGTTTTATTTTGCATTGTTGACGTCTTTTGATTTTGTATCCTTCAGGAGCAACAGAGGTCCCGCTCGCGCTCGAGGCGTAGAGGCTCGGACGAGGGGGAGCCTAGTCGTGGTAGACGATCTCTTGAGGTTCATCGGCATTCTCAGTCTCCGCGGGATCCTCAGAATTCTCAGCCGTTTCAGCAGCCTCGGTCTTCCCAGCGCTTACAGGGTCAGGGTCAGAGGCAGCAACAGTCGTTTTCACAGCCTTCACAGCCTGAGTTTAGGCGAGTTTTGACTCTCGTGGATCCTGGCTTATTTTCAGCTCTGTCGTCTAGGATTCCTCCACCGGTATCGGTCTTGTTTTCAGTTCCAGTGTATGGGACGATGCCTCCACCGACGATTCCCATTTCTTTGAGTCAGTCTACACCGTTTCCCGGTTGGACGGGTCTTGCTTTGAGTTTGACTGTTGCTGGAGTTACAGGGACTAGTAGGGATACTACACCTCGTACTCGGATGATGGCGGAACTCTTTGGCTCACCGTTCCCATATTCACATGATGGAGATGACACCGATCCTAACTCTTCTAGTTCTGCAGATTTTTGACCGAGGGTCTTTATTTGTACATACTGTGATGACACTTGACGCTGCTTATTTATAATGACTCATTTTGTACATTATTCACCGTTTATGTATTTATTAGTGTGTGTTAGTGTGTGCTTGAGACTCACTGATTGTGTATTTATTAATGACGCGACAAGAAACGTGAGTGGAGTAAGTGGAGGGTACCGACCTTCCCCAAAAGAAAAAGAAATAAATAGACAAGAAAAAAAATAATAAATAGAATAAATAAATAAATATATAAATAATAAAGAAAAAATAAAAATAAAATGAATAAAATACTAATAAATAAATAAATAAATAAAAATAAAATGATAACAATAAAATAATAAGAATAAAATAAAAAAAATAAAAGAATTAAAAAAGAGTTGAGAATTTTATTAGGAATGAAACTCTCGAAAAACAGAAAAATAAACGGTGAAGATAAAATACTAAAAAAAATCCGGATAGATACAGGAAAAGATAAAGAAATAAAACGCGCGGGCACCGCGACACGACACTGTACACCGTGTCACGGCAAAAATTGTCGTGTCGCGACAAAAATTCCCGTGACACGGTGGGACTCCCCGTGTCACGGTGCGCGTATTCTACAACGGTGTGGTTTACGCGTATGGAAAAATAATTTCTGAGTAGTTCCGAGCGCTTTTGCTATAAAATAGGACCAGTATATTCGTCATATGCATAATTACGAAACACAAAATAATTAGAACTTCATATTTCAATAATAATGTCTCAAAATTTTGATAATACATTGCGCGACTGGTCTTATTCTTTGACCAATGCTGACAAAAGAGAGTTAGAATTGTTTCATGTCAGGGGTTTACTAGCCCTGAGGCATGTAGCGATTGAACATGATTTTCTTAGGGCATCATTAGACTATTGGAGTCCAGAAACACATTGTTTTAAATTTGATTACAATGAAATATGTCCCCTGCCGGAGGAATTCGGTGCCAGTTTTGGATTTCCTGCCAGAAATCTTATTGCCATGCCTACCCTACGGGAGTATTATTACCGAGATTTTGAACGCCATCTGAATTTAATAAATCCAGATTTAAATAAAATTGTGTGTGGTAATGAGGTAGACTTAGAAAAACTTGCAACTTTATATTTCAATCGCCCTATCTCTGAGTCTTATCATGTATACCGTAGAAGGGCATATATTTTTGCATGTTTAGCAAGCTTTTATTTGCAAACGGTAGGGTAGGACATGCTTGTCTTGCGTCTGTGCTTGAACATGTTGAATCTGGGAGGTCTCCTATGCCTACGTGCCTTGGAGAAACATTTCATGGCCTCGACGAAGCAAAAGCTGACCGGAAAGCCATCAGGAAGGGCTCTCTAGTACTGCTGCAGGTAAAAATACGCTCTGAGTAGCCCCCGTGACACAAAACAAGCACCGTGTCACGGTGGCTCCCTACCGTGACACGGTGAAATCTGCCGTGTCACGGGGAATCTGCAATTTTTTTTTTCCACTAATATTTTTTTTTTTGACTACTTTTTTTTCGCATATTTGGTTGATGGAGCGTTTAGAACTATTTGAAGCCCCCGACGATATTGAAACATATGGCCCTAACGATCTAGTCCGCAGGAAGAAGAATTACTCTGTGAACATGTCGTATGAAGACTGGAAAAATTTCTTTGCAAAGAGAGAATTTTCCATTCGTTGGGTGGTGCCTTGGTGGAGGCTTATTAGGATGGTTGGTACGAATGATACTCCGTATTGTCGTGTTCCTAGTATCTCAAGACTTACTTTTTATTGTCCTTCTTGACTGATGCGACAGTATGGACTTGAACAAGTAGTTCCACGCTATAACGATAGTCCTCGTGAAGTATCGTTGCATGAAAGTAACGTTCACAAATACGAGACTTATTGGATTGGAAGACCTTTGTGGGCCGTTTCTGCAAGTAACCAAGCAAATCCTCCTTTATCTAATGCATACAAGGCATGGTTGAATCCTAGAAGTAGGAGGGAACGAGTCGGATCACGCAAATCGGATGTGAAGAGTCGTCTTGGAAATAAGAAAGCACCTCCTAAAGATCGTCTAGGTCCAAGAACACAAGGGATTGAGTTTAAGACTCCTATAATGCCGAAGAGGAAGAATTATGTGAAAGCGAAGGGTAAGGAGAAGATGGTTTATAGAGAGAAACAACCAAAGAATTTTAAGAAGGGTGAAAGGGGTGAAAGTTCAACTAGGGGTGTGACGGTTCGAGCTACAAAAGACACATTAATGGTGAAGGCCGACCTAGTTGAAAAAGAGAAGGAGGATCCTAAGGTGAAGAGGGATTAGATCAGTATTACTTTGCTTTTATGATTTATAATTTTTTAAAATAAGGCGTATTTATTTTCGCTTTTATGATTAGATCAATATTGTAGTCATATTTATTTCAATAATAATAGCATATTTAATTTCGCCTTAAATGAAAAATTACAATTTTTTTTTTAATATCCGAGTCAAGGAGTCGGACGCAATGGAAGAATGAAAATAAAAACATCGAACAAATAACTGAATTCGCAAAGACCACGTCACTAAAAAAATCGGAAAATTTGAAAATCCACCGTGCCACGGTGGACTGTACCGTGACACGGTGGAAAGTCCCGTGTCCTGGCAAAACTCCCCTTTTATTTTTTTTTATTTATTTTTTTTGCTCAGGTCCACCGTGCCACGATGGACTGTGCCGTGACACGGTGGACATTCCCGTGTGGCGGCAAAACACCCTTTTTTTTTTGCTCAGGTCCACCGTGCCATGGTGGACTGTGCCGTGACACGGTGGACATTCCCGTGTCGCGGCAAAAACTCCTCTTTTTTTTTTTTGCTCAGGTCCACCGTGCCACGGTGGACTGTGCCGTGACATGGTGGACATTCCCGTGTCGTAGCAAAAACTCCTCTTTTTTTTTTTTTTTTTGCTCATGTCCACCGTGCCTCGGTGGACTGTGCCGTTACACGGTGGACATTCTCGTGTCGCGGCAAAACTCCCTTTTTTTGTCGTGACGCAATGCAGAACAGACGCGTATACTTGATCGACAGAGGGAGGATTTTTTTTTTTTTTAAGTGGTCGGGCCCCCTTGAGGGGTTGCCTATGTATCCTTAAAAAGGAATCAGGCCAAACGTAGTTTTATTGGGTCATGAACCCATGCGACTAGGCATAGAATTTCTTAAGTTGATCCAAGTTGGTTAAATTGTGGAAACCGTTACCGTCCATGTCGACCAATTGTGCTGCTCCGCCAGACAAGATGGCTTTAACAATGTACGGACCTGACCAGTTTGGTCTGAATTTTCCTCTTGGATCCAACACATTTTTGCGGAGTGCCTTAAGCACCAGGTCACCTTCTTTGATGTTCCTAGTCTTGACCTTTTTATTGAAATGTTGCGCCATACGCTGTTGGTAGGTTTGGACATGATGCAAAGCTGCCAAGCGTTTTTCATCAAGTAAGACTAGTTCATCATATCTTGCTCTAATCCAGTCGACTTCATCTAGTTTGCTTTCCAACACGATTCGGAGAGAAGGGATTTCGAGTTCTATTGGTTGTACAACTTCAACTTCATAGACCAAAGAGAAAGGGGTAGCCCCCGTTGATGTACGAACAGAGGTTCGATAACCCCAAAGGGCGAAATGTATCTTACTTGGCCAATCCTTGTAATTTTTTGTCAACTTTTCGATGATAGTTTTCACATTTTTATTGGCTGATTCGACCGCACCATTTGTTTGTGGCCTGTAAGGTGACGATCTGTGATTCTTGATATGATATTTCTGTAATAATTCTGCGCATTCGGCTTGGAAATGCGTTCCGTTATCGCTGATCATCTCATGAGGTACCCCATAGCGGCATATGATATTTTTCTCAATAAATTGAGCTACGTGTTTCGCCGTTAGCTTAGCATACGAGGCAGCTTCGACCCACTTAGTGAAATAGTCAATTGCTACGAGGATGAATTCATGCCCCCCTTGTCCTAGTGGCGTTATTTTTCCAATGATGTCGATTCCCCAAGTGGAGAAAGGCCATGGAGAAGTATATGTGTAGAGAAGCGATGGTGGAACATGCTGTAAATTTACGTAGACTTGACACTTCATACATTTCTTAACGTACTCGTGACAATATCTCTCCATAGTAGTCCAATAATAACCTTGTCTTTGAATCTTTTGGACTAACATCTTTGCATTCATGTGCGTTCCACATATACCGGCATGAAGGTTTTCCATGGTTCTGTGTGCTTCTTTCTTGGCTATGCATAAGAGATTTCTCCCCGTTGCAGTCCTCTTGTGGATTTCTCCCCTGATGAGCACATACTGTGAGGCCAGGAGCCTCAAAGCACGGCGTGCCCTTTTATCAGTATTAGGAGGGTATTCTCCTCTTGTCACGTAATTAAGGATATCTGTATACCATGGCTCTTCAACTCCTTCTTGCGATTCTTGTTCATCATCAAGTGTGTGAACGTAAGTCGGTTCATATCTTCTTTCTATGTGTAGGGAATAATTTCAAGCCTTAAATCCCACTAGCTCGAACCCCACTGTGATCATACACTAAAGTACGGTGGCGTCCAAAAGGGAAGAAGATAGAGCAAAAGAGTCGCCAACAAGTTTTTTAGGAACTTGTAAACCATTCACGAGGTGAAGGTTACACCCCTTAACGATCCAAGAGATCGTCAACTCCATAAGGTCTAGAACCAAATAAGGGTTCGGGGATGAAGGTACAAATCCAACCTAAAAGAGGTTGAACCTGCCCTAATAATAGACATCTACTTTATTCTGATCGTATTCATGTGCGCTTTCTAATTAACATGCAATCAATAGGATTTACCCTAAACCTGTTTATCTATGTTGGTTGAATATAATGCACAAATAAACTATTATTGGCGATCACTTGAATTTATAATCATATTAACCCTAAACAAGATTATTAATTATCTTATTAAGCATGATTACAAGTACCAATTCCCTTTAAAGATGCAATAAAAGGCGTGATCAAGCAATAAAAATAAATATCATCAAGCAACATAATAAATAATCATAAGAATAAAAATATAATCATCATCAAAATAATAATAATCATAATATTCATAATCATATTCATGTTAATATTAAAGCATAATAAAAATAGCAAGATCCCAGGCATGATACTAACAAGATTAATAACAAACCCTAGCATGTCACTAAGCAATAAAAATCAAATCTTTAACCCTAACATGATACTAACACTCATAAATATTAAAAAGAACATAGGAAGCATCGTAACAATCATATTTAATATTAAAAATACCCTAGACATGATACTAGGAATATCATAATAACAATATAAACATGATTTCTACATCATAATATCAATAAATAAATTAATTACTCACTTTGATGCCTCGTACCTCTTTCTAATAACAAAATACACACGTTAGTAACTTCAAGGAAAATAATAATCAAAACAATTAAATAAAATAATTGAAATAGAGATTTGGGACCAAACCCTCAGAAATTAAAACCTTTCACGTCTAGGGCGAAGGCAACTTCGAATATGGCTAGGTGTATCTAAGTCTTGCGAATGCGGAATTATTTATTTGAGAAAAGGCTAGTTTAGAAAAGAGAGAGAGAATAATCAAGAAAATCTTGATGAGAGTTGGTGTATTGAAATAAGAATTGATGAAATCCGGTTATCGAAAACGGAGTTTTAATACGTTATTTATAGAGAAAATCAGCCAAAAAGATAAAATTAACAAAACAGAGTCTGGCGCACGCAAAACGAGGTTGGCGCCAGGCGCCAGGCCTGGTTCCAGGCGCCAATGCCTGGAGTCAGGCGCCAAGCCCGTTTTTAATGCGTTTTTGTTTTTATCATATCTTTTGATTCGGAAGTCCAAATCAGACATATAATATGTCGTTGGAAAGATCTTAAAGTATAATTTCTAACCAAATTAGAATCAGATTAAAATATTTTTTAGACAAAAAGATATGGCCAAAATAGTGAAAGGGTGTCAGTTTTGGATAAAGTTTCATGTCTCATTCATATCTTTTTCGTTATAACTCGGATTTAATATAATAATATATCATTGGAAAGATAATTTAAAGATCTATCCAACCATATAAAATTTGGATAAATATTATGAGGCACGAAAAAAAAATCTGAATATATTCCAATTCGTACAAAACAAGGATTCTTAAAAGGAGTAGTTTTATTCAATTTCAAACTCTTTAAAACATAATTATCAATCCTAACTCCATTAGGATTTAAAAGAACCTTCTAGAGTATTGTAGAAGACTATAATCAATCCTAATAGCTTTAGGAATGATAATTAATAATAGGCCATCCTCTAGATCATTGGGCCGCATATTAGGCTCAAACTTGACCCAATTTGGTAAATTGGCCATAACTTCCTCAATATTCATCGAAATTAGGCTTATAATATATCGTTGGAAAGGTCTTTGCAAGCCCCATCCAACTACACTACTATTGGACCCATATCATGGACCAACCAAACTTGATTGGCTGTTTTCTTAAAATAAGTTTTCAAAAACAGAGAGAAAAGAAAAGAAATTAAAAATATCCGCAACACTAGACTTTTCACACTTTCACTTCATTCGATTATGATTCGACGCAAAAGGTACTCATCACTGGGTTTGGTTTTGGGGAGACACAAATGGGTGTCTACAGAAGCCCCCACTTTGACTGAGTTTGGAGAAACGCGAGTTTCGAAAACGAAAGTCAAAGTATCGATAGGGACGGAGAATGATTCAGAACGTTCTGCGATCCTAAATCAATCTTGTAACGCCGATACCTGCAAAACTATCGTTAGTTAAACAGATAAAAGAGTTAAGAAACGCGTATCTTGCACCGTCGAGCACACGTCTCTGAAAGATAACCGATTGTTGTCGCTTCACTGTTTTGATGACCTTCTGCAAGCTAGAGAATGCCATCCCGCTTGAAAACTGCTACGCCCGTAACTGCTTCCAATTTGGAAAATTGCTTCGCCTGAAACGACCTTCCTCCGCTATGATAATATTCCACATCCAAGGGAATACTATCGAAAATTATTTCTCTCGAAACAATCCTCATCCGCATTGATAACATTCCACGTCCAAGGGAATACTATCGAAGATTGCTTCTCTTGAAACAATCCTCAGTTGTTTGTGACAACTCTCCACAATCTAGGCAACGCCACCTTGCTGTTTCGATGTTCACTTGTCTCTGAACAAAGAGCTTCTTCTTGATATGTTCACGCGTCTCTGAACAAAGAGTTTAATAATAGGATGCACACGCGTCTCTGAACGAAGAGTTCGATTGATATGCCCACGGGTCTCTGAGCAAAAGAGCTTGAATGAAATGTCCACGCGTCTCTGAACAAAAGAGCTTGATTTATATACCCACGCGTCTCTGAGCAAAAGAGCTTCAATGAAATGTCCACGCGTCTCTGAACAAAAGAGCTTTGATGAAATGCCCACGCGTCTCTGGAGCAAAAGAGCTTTTGATGGAAATGTTCACGCGTCTCTGAACAAAAGAGCTTCGGTGCTTGAATGTTTGTTGCGATAATGTTCTGAAGAAAAATTTCCGAAGACCAACGTTTTTCGATCTCTAAAGCTCGCTTGAAATTTGCTTTCGCTAAAACCAGTATGCCGGTGTTTCCGTGATGAGCCAACTCTTAGGCGCTTCAAGCTTTCTGAGTGGCTTCGAGCTCTATCGCTGCTGAAAATATCTCTAGCGCCAAGAATTGGAGTAGGATCCTCCCTATTCTGCTGCACCTTTATATAATTTGACTATAGAACTTTGCCAATCTTTAATTATCTTAGGGTTGACCTAAGGTTTAGCGTTTCTTGACTCAATAACTTGACACGACTCAAGGTATAAACTTGACTCGCTCTGATTGACTTACTCGAGGTTGACTCGACTCAAAGTGAAATGACATGTGTGACTCAAATCAAAGTGATATGACACGACATGACTCAATGTGTACATGATTCGTGTGTGCATTGTAATGTGATCGTGCGACTCGAAAATGCAAAAAGCAAAAATTTCCGTCACTTTTATGGAGGGTACCGACTTTCTCCCGAAAAATAAAGACGTGAAAAAGAAGAAGCGAAGTGTTGAAGATGCATGTTGAATGAGCTTAGTCAAATGTCATTTGATACTATCTCTCAAGGTTTAAGGATTAATTCATCCTAGGCTATCTCAACTGTTGACTCCATGATGAAAGTATTTGGGTAACTTAGGCACGGAGGCTAAGCACTTCATACTTCTATGTAATGAAAATTATAAGTGACGAGTGATGTGATAAGGTATGCTTCAACGTTGTGTTAAGATTTCATGACAAAGGGTTCCTAAAGGGAAGTTTATTTGGTCATGTATCTGTGCAGTGTGTGATAGTGACACTAAAGCTAGGCCACAAGAGCTAAGTGTGTGGAAAAACATATTGTTAGAAGAGCCAAATAATGGTGACTCTTAGGCTAGGTAAGCTAATGATGTAAGGACCAAGCCCCCAAGTCTAGCTCTAAGTGAAAAGGGATGAGCATTGGAGATTCCTTGATATGATCATGGTGCAAGTGTGTGAATGTGAATATGAATGCATGTTTATTACGGCCGCACCTCGATGTGAGGTTGCCTACGTATCCGTTAGGAATTAGGCCGAACGTAGCTCTAGCCGAACCTCGCACAAGTGTGTGTACCTCAAAAAGGTCTTTTAAGGGTTGTAACGCGGTTAGGCTAAAGGTTATAGAAGAAGGGGATAAAGGCTCAAGACCCTAGACAAGCCCCCAAGGTGTGCAACCTTGCTTCTGAATCTTTGTATTTTCATGCTTGAGTTTCTACTGTTTTTTTTAGCTATCTTTGCTTTAGCATTTATTTTTATTTTTATAAGTGTGAGCAATCTCGATCATGCAGTCTATCACTCACTTGGCATTCATGTTTCTCAGGCACGGTACCGAGCACTTGATAAGAGACGCAATCTGAGACGTGTTCTTATCGAAGATATTTTCATATCAAAGACATTGGAATACTTGCCCTTTTGTACACTTTTATTTATTTTTTTTGCTTATTTTAATTTTCAGAATTCACTCATGCTTTTTAGAATTGCATAAGTTGCACACCATCCCATCCCAAGGTTAGGTAAATGTAGGTTGAAAAAAGAAAGGTCTATCGTTAGACGAGGCTCAAAGTTGTTTATGAAGAAAGCATTTGTAAATTAGAAAGGCGAAAGGAGATATGATGTGGCTACAAGGGTTGCCTTAAATCATTGGTATACCTTGTGTTTAATTCGACATTGTTTTTTTTTTTTTTTTTAATGCAATATAATGAAATGATCATAGGTAAGGAAATAAATGCTCATTTTATTAAAAAGGGAAAAGAAAAGAAAAACTACAAAAATAATCTAAAGGAAAAGAAAAGGTGCCTATGCTAGGCTTTTTGGGGAAAGGAAAAAATGAAAAAGAAATAGAAAAAGAGGTCATGAAATCTTGTCGTTGAAGCTCGCCTCTTGTCTTGTGTTGTTTCCTTTATCATCACTCGTTCTTCTTGTTAACTGGAGGTATGGGAAGCTTGTTATTATCAATCAAATGTTGGATAGCCTCCTTTAGCTTCCAACAGCTCTCAGTAGTATGACCCCTACCTTGGTGGTACTTGCAGTGTTCGTCAGGATTCCAACTAGGCAATCTTTTCTTAAGTGGGGGATCTTTAATAGGTCCTATGGGAGTAATGATTCCCTTGGCATGGAGTCGATCGAAAGCATCATCGTAGCTAATTCCGATAGGGGTAAATTCCCTTTTCGGTTGCTTTCGATTACTCATGGCTAGGATCTCACTAAGGTCGAAAGTACCAACACTATTACTGGAGTAGTTGTTTTCGGAAGAAGAAGGATAGTCGTTCTTCTTCCCTTTATAGCCACTGATACTATTGTTACTAATCTTCGCCTTCTTGTCGCGTGGAGGAACATGAAGGAGATTTGAATCAATGAGATCTTGAACACGATCTTTGAGGGCGAGACATACTTCGGTGGTGTGACCACGACCTCTATGGTATCGACAATAAGAATTTGGATCTCAATTGGGAAACCGTTTTTTAGGTGGAGGGTCTTGACTGGGACCAATGGGGTGGATAAGACCTTGATCGTGAAGGTAGTTGAAAGCTTCATTGTAAGTCATTCTTATTGGCGTGTATTCTTCAATGGTCCGTTTTGCTTGTGGCTTAGGAGCATTGAGTTCTTCATTAAACTCTTGGCGAGAATTTTGTTCAATGGCCATCACCCGATTTGCTAATCCTTCTACCACATTCAAAAGCATGGCAATGACGTCTTGCAGTTTTCGAATTTCCTCTTTTAGACTTGACGAGTCTTCCTTGGTATTATCTAAGAAAAGACTTTCATCCTCCTCAATTATGGCCACTTCATCGAGAGAGCTCATATAAGCCGTCTCGACCACGGGCTCTCCTACGGGTGTGATAAGAAGTGATGGATCAAATGATGCTTGGTCATCTTCGATGGCTAGAATCTCGGAAGTTTCATTGTCATCAATCAGATCTTGAATAGCTTCTTTGAGTTTCCAACACTCCTCGGTGTCGTGACCCTTTCCTTGGTGATATTTGCAATGCTTATTGGGATCCCACTTAAGTGGCCTGGCTTCTGGAACCGGATCTTTGATGGGCCCTATGGGCATGACTAGTCCTTTGTGATGTAGCTTCTCGAAAGTCGTTTCATAACTTATACCAAGTGGAGTGAACACCCTTTTTGATCTTTGGATTCGTGGTTTAGAGGTGTTTATAGCATGTACCTCATTAATGGGAGAGGAAGAAGAAGGATGGTCGCTCTTCTTTCCTCTCGCACTATTATCTTTCAGAAGGTCATCTTCAATGTCAATGCCTATATTATAGACATCTTTGAAAGTATTCAAGTTGTGTTGGTACTTTAAGTGCTTTGAATAATTCCCTTGGAGATTCTTGATAAACATCCTCACAGATTCTTTTTCGGTAGGAGCCTTGACCATATTAGCAGAAGTTTCCCTCCATTTAGTGAAGAAAGAAGTGAACCCTTCGTTTTCCTTTTGTTTTAACATCTCAAGTTGTCTGTAGTCTGTTTCGTCTTGGATGTTGCACTTATATCTATCTATGAAAGCGTTTGTTATCGACTCCCAAGAAGAGGTTTTTTCTTTATTGAGAGAAAAGAACCATTGTTGACAAACAGTCTCGAGAGATAGTGGGAACAGAGAGGGGAAAACCTTCTTATCGATACCCTTAATGCTCATTATAGTTTCAAAAGCTCTTAGATGAAAGTAAGGATTATCCGTTGCCTTGAATTTTGGGATGTCGTTGGCATTGAACTTCTGCGGAAGAAGATCTTTATCCACCGAGACCCCTTGTGATGTAAGCTCTTGAAACTTGTAGTCGCTAGACAACTTGCTTAAACTCTCTTGCATGAGGTCCATTTGTTGTTGCTTCACGGGATCATCAATCCTGAGTGCGAGAAGCTTCAGTGTCTCAGTCACAGTAGCTAGTTGGTTCCTGAGCTCATTAACTTCTTCTTGAGTTGCCATTATCCTTTTAGCCTTCCTCTTTTGACGAATCGGTTTATCGAAAAGTGAAACTTGAATAAAGAGGTTGTCCTTGATTAATCGTCCTTCTCTCCTCAACCAAGTACTGTGGAAAAGGAATTTGGGGATATTCATTATTAATTATTTGACTCAAACTTTATTCAACATGAAATGGATGGAGGAAGTGAAGAAAGATTGGAATAGAATGTGAAAGAAGATTTAGATGGAGGGATATGAAGAATTAGGAATAGAATGTACCCCCCAACTCAAATGACGGAAAAGACCGACTTGTGCATGAACCTAAGACATGGTCATGGTGATGCATACTCGAAGTGTGTGCTAAGACTAGTGAGTGTAGGTGACATGTTAAGACTCGTGTCATGACCATGTGGCTAGACAATGTGACTAGACTCAAGCAAAGACTAAGTTAAGACTTCACGTATATGCATTAAACTGGACAGACTGTGGTATTTTAGTCATAACTTTTGATCTGCGACTCTGATTGGGATGAAACCAACGCCAAATTAAAGATAAAACTCGGGGCTACAGATCCATAGGTTGTACGACTCGTATTTCTTCTTAGAACTCCGGCTATGACCAAAACAAGTTGACGTTTGTGCAGTATACGGGAATAAAAATACGGGTTGACTTAAAGGAACTATGACTCGATTTTATGTTTATTTATTAGCTCAAATTAATTAATTAATTAATTAATTAAAAAAATTCCTTTAGTCATTAATCTGTTTATTTAGTCTTAACACAAGTCAAACAAACGGTTAGGAAAAATCACATAGAGTATGCACAACAAATAATGCACAATTAGTTAAGTAGGCACAATATGATGCAATGAGTTTGCAACCTAACCATGGCTCTAGTTCTCTAAAGTTCGGGATATGGTTTAGTCAATAGAGGGTCCATGGTTAATTGTCCGGATGCACCGCGCGGAAGCCTAACCGTGAAGGGTTGGCGCGAGTGAATGGGACACCGCGAGTTTTAGAAAAAAACTCGCTTCCATGGTTTGGTGAATTCAACATCTCGGATGTACCCTTTGTTGCACGGAGCGTTCAATCGGGTATATGGAGCATGAATTCCCAGAGGGTTATGTCCATATGTACAACACATATGGGTTTCAGAAAAGTGAGAAAAAATTCAATCAGGAAGTAGGATCGAGCAAACAATACGAAAAACTGGTCGAAATTAGAACGCATATTTCTGGCTCGGTATTGGGGGAAATTGGCGCCAGCAATCAGAGACTGGCGCCAGCTTTTAATTGTAGCGCCTGGCGCCAATACTGGCATCTGGCGCTATGACTAAAATGCTGGCGCCAAGCTCTGGCCCCTGACGCTACTTCCCACATGCCTCAGCAGCTTTCTGTGCTCGATAAAATTTTCCAGTTTTGCGCGGTGTTATTTCAGTCCTAGTTGTGAAAGATATTCCTCAAATTTCCTACGTGTAAAATCCTATGTTTTTAACTCATTACGGATGGTCTTTCCAATGAGATCTTTTTTATGCATATGACACTAATGTTAATCAAAATTACGCACATGAAATACTTAGAACTTTTCGAGTCTCATCCACTCATTCTAAATCATTGCCGAAACAAATTCAGGAATTAAAATAGAAATTCTCCCCAGCGGAGTCGCCAAAAGCTGTAGGGAATAATTTCAAGCCTTAAATCCCACTAGCTCAAACCCTACTGTGATCATACACTAAAGTACGGTGGCGTCCAAAAGGGAAGAAGATAGAGCAAAAGAGTCGCCAACAAGTTTTTTAGGAACTTGTAAACCATTCACGAGGTGAAGGTTACACCCCTTAACGATCCAAGAGATCGTCAACTCCATAAGGTCTAGAACCAAATAAAGGTTCGGGGATGAAGGTACAAATCCAACCTAAAAGAGGTTGAACCTGCCCTAATAATAGGCCTCTACTTTATTCTGATCGTATTCATGTGCGCTTTCTAATTAACATGCAAACAATAGGATTAACCCTAAACCAGTTTATCTATGTTGGTTGAATATAATGCACAAATAAACTATTATTGGCGATCACTTGAATTTATAATCATATTAACCCTAAACAAGATTATTAATTATCTTATTAAGCATGATTACAAGTACCAATTCCCTTTAAACATGCAATAAAAGGCGTGATCAAGCAATAAAAATAAATATCATCAAGCAACATAATAAATAATCATAACAATAAAAATATAATCATCATCAAAATAATAATAATCATAATATTCATAATCATTATAATCATTATAATCATAATCATATTCATGTTAATATTAAAGCATAATAAAAATAGCAAGATCCTAGGCATGATACTAACAAGATTAATAACAAACCCTAGCATGTCACTAAGCAATAAAAATCAAATCTTTAACCCTAACATGATACTAACAATCATAAATATTAGGAAGAACATAGGAAGCATCGTAACAATCATATTTAATATTAAAAATACCCTAGACATGATACTAGGAATATCATAATAACAATATAAACATGATTTCTACATCATAATATCAATAAATCAATAAAGTACTTACTTTGATGCCTCGTACCTCTTTCTAATAACAAAATACACACGTTAGTAACTTCAAGGAAAATAATAATCAAAACAATTAAATTAAATAATTGAAATAGAGATTTGGGACCAAACACTCAGAAATTAAAACCTTTCACGTATAGGGCGAAGGCAACTTCGAATATGGCTAGGTGTATCTAAGTCTTGCGAATGCGGAATTATTTATTTGAGAAAAGGCTAGTTTAGAAAAGAGAGAGAGAATAATCAAGAAAATCTTGATGAGAGTTGGTAAATTGAAATAAGAATTGATGAAATCTAGTTATCGAAAACGGAGTTTTAATACGTTATTTATAGAGAAAATCAGCCAAAAAGATAAAATTAACAAAACAGAGTCTGGCGCAAGAAAAACAAGGTTGGCGCCAGGCGCCAATGGCTAGCACCAGGTGCCAATGGCTGGCGCCAGGCGCCAATGCCTGGAGTCAGGCGCCAAGCCCGTTTTTAATGCGTTTTTGTTTTTATCATATCTTTTGATCCGGAAGTCCAAATCAGGCATATAATATGTCGTTGGAAAGCTCTTAAAATTTACTTTCCAATCCGATTAGAATCAGATGAAAATATTTTGTAGATAAAAAGATATGGCCAAAATAGTGGAAGGATGTCAGTTTTGGATAAAGTTTCATGTCTCATTCATATCTTTTTCGTTATAACTCGGATTTAATATTATAATATATCATTGGAAAGATATTTTAAAGATATATCCAACCATATAAAATTTGGATAAATATTATGAGGCATGAAAATAAAATCTGAATATATTCCACTTCGTACAAAACAAGGATTCTTAAAAGGAGTAGTTTTATTCAATTTCAAACTCGTTAAAACATAATTATCAATCCTAACTCCATTAGGATTTAAAAGAACCTTCTAGAGTATTCTAGAAGACTATAATCAATCCTAAAAGCTTTAGGAATGATAATTAATAATAGGCCCTCCTCTAGATCATTGGGCCGCATATTAGGCTCAAACCGAGCCCAGTTTGGTAAATTGGCCATAACTTCCTCAATATTCATCGGAATTGGGCTTAAAATATTTCGTTGGAAAGGTATTTGCAAGCCCATCCAACTACACTACTATTGGACCCATATCATGGACCAACCAAACTGGATTGGCTGTTTTCTTAAAATAAGTTTTCAAAAACAGAGAGAAAAGAAAAGAAATTAAAACTATCCGCAACGCTAGACTTTCCACAATTTCACTTTATTCGATTATGATTCGACGCAAAAGGTACTCATCATTGGGTTTGGTTTTGGGGAGACACAAATGGGTGTCTACACTATGGTCAACGGCATTCTGATTGTATCCGTTGGAATTCGCACCATTGATGCTAATTTAGCTAGTGCGTCGGCGAACTGGTTTTCTTCTCTCGGCAAATACTTATATTCCACTTCATCTAGTTGCTCCGTGAAAGTTTCTAAATGAGCTTGATACGTAGCGAGACTTTCACTTCTCACCTTCCATCTCTTGGAGATTTGGTTAATGATTAGTGAAGAATCACCGTAGATTCTGAGCTTCTTAATTCCCAAGGCGACAGCTGTTTCTAACCCAAAAATACATGCTTCATATTCTGCTGCATTGTTGGTGACATCAAAATCGAGTTTCATGGAAATTGGGATATATTCTTCATTGGGTGATACGAGCAAGACTCCTACACCACAACCTTTTTGGTTTGAAGCTCCATCGAAATAGAGCGTCCAACTATCATCTTCGGTCATGAGTAAATCTTCGTCAGGGAAATCGTACTCATCTTCTTCTTTCTCAACTTCTTCTAGCGGAAAGTCTGCTAAGAAGTCAGAAACCGCAGAACCTTTGATGGCTTTTTGTGGTACAAATTTCAAGTCAAACTGAGCAAGATTGACTATCCACCTTGATAACCTGCCATTGAGTGTTGCTTTTTCAAACAAGTATTTGAGAGGATCCATCTTGGACACGACATGCACTGTATGAGTGAGCATGTAATGTCTTAGTTTCTGTGCGGCCCACACAAGTGCGAGACACAACTTTTCAAGTGGTGTGTATCGTGTCTCGTATCCTTGAAGCTTCTTACTCAAGTAGTAGATTGCATTCTCCTTGCTTTCAATCTCTTGTGCTAGCATTGCCCCCATCGTTTCTCTTGTGACCGTAAGGTAGAGTCGAAGAGGAAAGTCAGGTATTGCTGGCGCTAGCACGGGTGGGTTTGCTAGGTACTCTTTGATTTTGTCGAAAGCTTTTTGGCAATCATCATCCCATGTGACTGGGACATTTTTCTTAAGCTTCTTGAATATAGCTTCACATATCGCTGTGAGTTTTGATATTAACCTAGTTATATATTGCAACCTTCCAATGAAACCTCGAATTTCCTTCTCATTCTTGGGCGGTGGCATGGCCATGATTGCTTTGACTTTTTTGGGATCTATTTCAATCCCTCGAGAACTGATCACATATCCAAGTTATTTGCCTGACGTGACTCCGAATGCACACTTTGCAGGATTTAATCTCATGTTGTACTTGCGGAGTCTTTCAAAGAACTTGCGAAGTGCAATGATGTGGCCTGGGCGATCTTTAGACTTAGCGATCATATCATCGACATAGACCTCCACCTCTTTGTGCATCATATCATGTAACAATGTTGTAGCTGCTCTTTGGTAGGTGGCACCCGCATTTTTCAACCCGAATGGCATTACCGTATAGCAATATGTACCCCATTGTGTGATGAATGTGGTTTTCTCCATATCTTCTTCAGCCATCAATACTTGATTATATCCGGCGTAGCCGTCCATGAACGATAGGAGTGCATGGTTTGTCGTGTTATCGACCAGAATGTCAATGTGAGGTAGAGGGAACCCATCTTTCGGGCTTGCTTTATTAAGGTCCCTGTAATTAACACACATTCTGACCCTTCCATCCTTCTTTGGAACTGGAACCACATTTTCTATCCATTCTAGATACTTGGATACTTTGATGAAACCTGCAGCCAACTGCTTTCTGATTTCTTCTTTGATTTCGAGAGCCACATCAGGTTTCATACGGCGCAACTTTTGTTTGACAGGCTTCATACCTGGAATGAGTGGTATCGTATGCTGAGCTATATCCCTGTCAATTCTTGGCATATCTTGGTATGACCAAGCAAATACATCAACAAATTCACTAAGCAAGTTAATTAGCTCTTTGCGTTCATCTTGACTTAGTGTTAATCCAATTTTTACTTCTTTAACAGTCGTATCATTGGAAATATTAACTGCTTTTGTATCTTCGATAACTGCCGTTTTATTTTCGTGTTCTTCCATTGCTTTTATTATTTCTTTGTCATTTTTATCATTAGAAAAGCAATATTGATCAGGGCTAGGGGAATGACACGCATCATAAGCAAAGGTACTCATTTTATTGAATTCATTGGTGAATACATCAAGTGGGGAAAGGTCAGCTGCGAACTCACCGGAATTATTTGGACTAGAAAGAGAGGACTCAACAAGAGACTCAGGATTAGACTCTATAGAAGAAAGAGGGTCAGACTCAGACTTTAAGGACTCGTCTCAGACTTAGACTCAGACTCGGACTCGGACCCAGACGACTCAGACTCATCAAACATAGGACCTTCGCCAGCGGTTATTTCCAACTTCTCTTCACTTGGCGTAGTGATCCTCAATGTCTTGCGCCATCCCTTTGAAATATTATCAGCTTGGATGATTAACTCGGAGGGGTCAAAATACTTGTTTGCTATAACAGCTTGAACGAGCTCGGAATTATCATTACAGACGGTCTTAGATTCATTCTTCTCCATTCTAAAAAGAAGGTTAATGCCTAGATCATCAGAGCTTGGGCTAGCTGGTTTCTCAGTTGTGAAGAGCTCTTCGTCTTCATCAACAAAGTCACAATCGAGGAACATCTCGAATCCTGGTTTGCGCTTCCCATCGTGGACGAATGGCTTAGGGAATTCATAGCATGGGAAGTCTTCCCCTTCTTTGATGTACTGGCCATTGAGGGTTAATGGATATGGATCCATGGCCATTTCTGTCTTCATGATTCGAGTGTTATTGCGAGCCTTCACTTTCAAGAGGGCTTGTTTCACATCTTCTTTTGTTGGCTTGAATCCCAAGCCAAAAGTATCTTTCTTGAGTGCACCAGGATGGCCCCAAAGTTCAGCCATTTTCTTTTTGAATCCGAGGGTCATTCCAGGGAAATGCCCTTGCTTCTTCAAAATGGCATTAATATTGGTGTTTGACTAGGGATCGAAGTCGAGATGGAACTTCTCCTCTTCTTCGATCACAAGAACATCATCGAGTGAAAACCCCCAAAGATCTTCGTCTTCTTCGTCATGTTCAACATGGACGATAGGAGTGTCAATAACTTGAATGCGCATAGGAGAGGCATCAATGGTGATTGGAACCCCTCAAACTATGGCTTTCACCTTCTGGTGCAACGATGATGGAATCGCCTTTAGCTCATGAAGCCAAGGGCGGCCTAACAACAGATTGAAAGAGGCCTTAATGTCTACCACCTGAAACTTGGTGCGACGTTCAATGGCCCCAGTAGTTATGTTTAGTGTGATAGTACCCACGGCTTGACGACGAGTATTATCATAAGCGCGAATCCCTTGAGTAGAGGGAGTCAGTTCTTCATTCTTTATGCCCAACTTCTTTGCAGTGCGGAGTGGGCATACATTAATTGCAGAGCCGTTATCAACCAGGCTCATAGGAACATTCATCTGCCTACACACCACAGTGAGGTGTAAGGCCTTATTATGTTGGTCCCCTTCCGGGGGCAGATCCTTGTCAGAAAACGAAATCAGATTGCTAGTACTTAGCAATTCAGTAGTGAGAAAGTTGACCAGTCCTTGAGGAGTCATATCATCATCAACTCCTATTTTCACCAGAGCATTCATCACAGCCTTTCGATGCTCATGAGAGGTGGCCAAAAGCTTCCATACATTCATCTCCACCTTGTTCTTTTGCAATTGTTTGACCACATCGTTGTTCACAGGGTCGATGGGATCAACTATCGGATGTGATTGTGGTGGAGGTGGAGGTGGACTAGGTTACTGCAACCGTCCACTTCTGGTGAGAACCTTGACCTCAAGGTCTCCCCAAACATCTTCACTTGTGCCAAGGGATGAACAGGCTATATCCTTGAGATAGACGTCTTCATCGTTACTATCCCAAATTCCATTCACTTCTTCAAAACTCGAGACAAATACGACTTCCGGCAGAGGTTCATTCACAGGTTGAATGAGTATTGACGGATCAAAGGAGACTTCGTCTCCCATGATAGCCAAAGCATCGGATAGAGGACCCGTTTGAATGTTAGGTTTCTTGCCCCCTGGAGGGACAGGAAGTTGATTAGCATCAATTAGGTCTTGGATTGCATCCTTCAACCTCCAACACTTCTCAGTATTATGACCCTTGCCTTGATGAAACTTGCAATAAGCATTGGGATCATAGCTAGCGGTCCTATTCTCTGGTCGAGGTTCTGGAAATGGTCCAATTGGCATAATTAGTCCTTGACCATGCAAACGGTCAAAAGCAGCATCATAAGTCATTCCTAAAGGCGTGTAAACCCTCCTTTGCCTTTGGAATCTTTGAGGAGGAGCATTAAGGGCCAGCACATCATTGATGTTGATATTGTTGGTAGCGTTATTGGGCTTGGAAGACAAAGAAGAAGGAGTGTCGTTCTTCTTGTTTTTCCAAGTGTTGTTATTATTGTTGCTACCAGCAGTCTTCATCAGTTCATCCTCAATATTGATCCTAATATCGTATACAGCTTCAAAGATACTTATAGGCAGAAACTTCAAGTGTTGCTTTTACTTATGAGTCAGATTGGCAATGAACAAGCGAACCATCTCTTTTTCCTTGGGGGGATCCACCAAGAGCGCGACTGTTTCCCTCCACCTGCTTAAGTAAGTGGTGAAGCCTTCATTCTCTTTCTGTTTAAGAATGGAGAGTTCACGTTCAGAAGTCTTAGCCTGAATGTTACACTTGTAACGATTCATGAAGCTTTCAGCAACATCCTCCCAGGTCGCGACATGTTTGGATTCCAAAGAGTAGAACCACTGTTGACAGGCATGCTCTAAGGAAAGAGGGAACGATGTAGGGAAGCTGGATTATCAGTAGGCTTGAACTTGGGATAGTAACGATGAAAAAGCCTTCAAATGGAAAAGCGGATTATCAGTAGGCTTGAACTTGGGAATGTCAGCAGTGGAAAACTTCTCAGGAAGCTTGTCCCTTATGGAGAAAGACGTGACAGGTTGTTCCACATAAGTGAATTCTTAAGAAATCTTACTCATCTGTTCCTTAATCTTGTCCATTGCAGCGGTAGTGACATTGTTTTGATTGTCTTGCTCTACCGTGTTGACTCTAGTGGTGAGTGTTTGCATCATGTTAGACAACATTTCAATTGTCTTATTGATGTTCTAGATATCTTCCTTAGTAGCCATTGGTTGAAAGTAGACTGGAGATGGATCTTGTGGAGATGATTGCAGTGGTTTCCTTGTACGCCTCTTTGGTATAAGAGGCTGTTGAGGTATTGACTCGAACCGTAACAATCTACCCCTGCTTCTTGACCAAGTGTTGTGACACCGAAACAAACACACCTTTAATGACCAAACTTAACCTTAACCCATCCGGATAAAAAAAAAAATTCAAAAAAAAAATTGAATTTTAAAATCTATAATTTTGAAATTCTATTTGTTTATTTTATTTTTATTTTTTTTTTAAATATGGGAGGATACTATCCGACTTACTCCAAAAAAAACGACAAAAAAAAAGACTACCCTAAAATACAGTCAAAAAGTGGTGCACGACTAAAGAAAAAAATGTGTGAACACGATATGTGAGTGATTAAGTGAGGTTATGGACGCGTGTTTTGACCGTACAGCTAGACATGACACCAAACTGGACGCACAAAAACCGAAAAAAGACTAACGGGACACATTTCCCGGGCACTGTGTCACGGTGCTGACTGTCGTGACACGGTGCAGTCTACCGTTAGACGGTAGAAAGCCCCGTGTCACGGCACTGTTCACCGTGGCGCGGCAGAACATGCCGTGACACGGTGCACAGTTCCAGGTCTGTTTTGTGATTTTAATCGACTTTAGGTCCGTACTAATTACTATGTGGAAATAAAAACCCTCGGTCATGGGTTAAACAAAAAAGAGTAAACACATGAAGGTTAGCACCAAGCAGCCATGTAGCACTTAGTCACGATGATGTAAAAAAAGTTCGCAACCTAGAGTCAAGATCTATGTTCAACTATTGGTCAAGCTTTGGGTGTCAAAAGGGTACCATGGTTAAGAGTTTGGACGTGTTATCAAGGCAGCCTCCCTTGAGGGTGTATGCCAACGGGCGGCTCCGTGAGTTCGTGATGAAATCAAACTCGACTCCATGGTTTGGGTGGATTTAATAACTCAGATGAACCCTTATTGTCATGAGCGTTTTTGGGTTGATAGAGCTTAAATCCCCCGGGGCTAAGACGCATGTAGAACACACACGTTTTTCAGAAAAATCAAAGGAAGTTGACTGTGAGAAGAGAAAATAAGCCACTGGACTGATTTAAGGGCTCCCGTGACACGGCAAAAATTCCCGTGTCACGGTACGGGGCACCGTCGGACGGTGCACTGTACCGTGACATGGCAAATTTTGCCGTGGCACGGCAGTCAGAAAATCTGACTGGTGCCCTGTTTTCCTTCGTACGCAATCAAGTTATTCAATTTTTCCTACGGGACAGACCTAAATGCGACGTTAAAACGTCAATGCATATGCAAAAATGCCAAATTAATCACAGGAATATTTCTCAAGAATCTTTCAAGTCTCATCCACTCATCTTAATTAAATATCGATCACTCAAATCGATAAATAACCAAGAATCCTCCCCAGTGGAGTCGCCAAATTGTAGGCGTCGCTCGAAGTGCGCCTACCTTAAGCATGTGGTGAATATGCTTGGCACTCATAGGAAGTGGGAATTGACATAATACGATTAGGGACAAGGAAAGTAAGGAGCCGCCAACAAGTTTTTAAGGAACTTGTAAACCGTTCACGGATCATTTAAGGCAACCACGATTAAGGGACAACGATAGGCAACTACGATTGACCCGTGAAGGTTACACCCCATTCATAATCCATGAGATTACTAACTCCATATGGTTCGGAACCACGAAAGGAGGATCGAGGATGATGGTACGAAGTGAGTCATGGAGTCACATTCGCCCGTATTGGCCTCTACTCGATTCTTATAGTGAAAAGTGATTCCTGCAATCTCAAAGGCATACAAACAAAAATTCAATTTGCTCCAAACTATTATTAGGCTTAATTGGTTGAATATTAATGCAACATATAATTCTAAAATATTGTGATCACTTGATTAAACAACAAGATTAAAAAGGAACCTAAACCGGTTGGCCAAATTATCTTATTAGGCGTGATTTTCAATTACATATTCCCTTTAAACATGCAATATGGTGATCATAATAATAATAAAATAAACATTAATATTGGAAGCAATTTAACCATAATTCCAACAATATAAAATCGTTAGAAAAATAATAGAAATAAAAGGAACATAATTCTTACTTTGATTCTGTTTGTTTGCAACTACAAAATAATAAACGAGTTAGTAACTTTAAGGAAATAATAATAAAACAATAACTAAATTAGATTAAATAGAATTGATTTGGGGCCAATCCCTCAAACAGTTCTACCTTTCACGCGTTGGCTTAAGGACAGAACCACGAGTAAAGTATGGACTCCTTGAAGTACTTGAAGAAAGAATTTAGCAATAAGAAGGGTAGGCTTGAGCATAGAATAGAGAAAAAACTAGAGGATTAATTGATGCCCCGTACATCAGTAATGAGGAGGTATTTATAGAGAAAATGTGATGAGGGAACACACGGAACCCTAAAATGATAAAAACCCTAAAAAAGTATCCCGCGACACGACAAACTTTACCGTGACACGGGAAGTCCCACTGTCAGACGGGAAACATTCCCGTGACACGGTGCAATTTTTGAGTGACGCGGGAAATATTTAGTAAACGGGGAAGAAAACGCGTTAAGGGTTTACGCGGAAAGGACACGGAAATTCCCGTGTCACAGCAGGTTTCCCGTGTCACGGGAAATCTCACCGTCAGACGGGAAATATTCCCGTGACACGGTGGACTCCTGCCATGGAGCGGGTATTTTTAGTCCGCTTTTCCGTCTAAATACATTTTTAACCCTAATTTCGTTCAACATTTTAAGTGCCGATTGATAATTTTGGGCCTTTTTCTGATTTATTATTATTTGGGCTAAAATAAGAAAATAAGAAAATAAAAGGTTTGGGCCAAAAATAAATAATAAAACAATAAAATAAAAAGGTTTGGGCTAAAATTAAATAATAAGTTTGGGCTGAAATTAAAACTATGCTTTTACCAAACATCAAGACTAATCCATCGACTATTCAAAAATACGAATTTAATCAAATACGATTTTTTAAGCACTCTCGGGATTAAATACTGAAACCGACCAATAGTGGCGGTGAAAGGTTGTTCATCATCGGGTTTGGTTTTGGGGAGACATTTTTAGGTGTCTACAGGGTTGCCTCCCGCAAAGCGCTGCTTTATCTAGGTCCCGACGACCCTCTTACCACAAGTTAAGAAGTTAAGACCCTTGGCCTACCACCTTGTTGGGTGGTTCCTCACCTGGTCGAGCGTTTTTTAGACCACGACTTGGCTTCATGACACGCCCTATAGGGCCCCAATCCACCTTATCGGGTGGATCCTCCCTGGCGTGAACTGGTGGTTCTTCACTACTGCTCACAAGGGTCACCTTTTTGACCTTTGGTTGCCTCGATTTGTCACTGGATTGAGCAATTGCAACTCAATCTGGTGAAACACTCACTATAGGCTCAGTTTCCACAGCTTGCTTATTTGCCTCCACCTTCTCATCTTCAAAACCAAGACCTACATAGTAAAGGGCTCTTTCTATTGCATTAACTTCCTTTTGCCATTTGTCTATTTCTCCTGTAGAAGATGCAACAAAAGATACCGCCTCCAAGGGATCTTTAACAAGAGCTTGGGGCATATTAGAAAAATTATCAACCATATCAATAATAAAACACTTCTCCTCTACAATAGGGTTTTTGTGGGTATTATTCAAATTGAAAATAATTTTATCATCCCCTACTGATAGTGTCAGTTTATCACATTTCACATCTATAATTGCTCCTGCAGTGCTAAGGAATGGTCTACCCAAAATAATTGGAATTTGCAAATCCCCAGCCATATCAAGAACAACAAAATCAACAGGTATATAAAATTTACCTACTTTAACAGGAACATCCTCTAAAAACACCTAGGGGTATTTAAAAGAACGATCAGCCATTTGCAGAGTAATATTAGTAGCTTTTAATTTACCCATATTTAGCTTGGAACACACAAATAATGGCATGACACTAACTCTTGCACCCAAATCACATAATGCATTATCAATCATTAGATTGCAAATATGAAAAGGGATAGAAAAACTACCCAGATCTTTCTGTTTAGGTGGAGTTTTATTTTGTAGTACGGCACTACATTCTGCAGTAAAAGCAACTGTCTCTACCTCACTAATAGACCTTTTTCTAGTAAATATTTCCTTCATGAATTTAGCATATGTAGGAATTTGTGTAATTAGTTATGTAAAAGGAATCGTTACCTGCAAATCTTTCACCATCTCCAGGAACTTACCAAACTGCTTATCCAAATTTGTTTTTAAATGTTGATTGGGGAATGGAAGTTTGATAACTGGCTTTTGGACATTACTTCTCTTGTCTCAAGATGCTACCTTCCCTAGAGTTGTACCCTGCAATGTATTATCATAAATATTAGTACTACTCTTGAGCCCTATAGGGCTATTAGCAACATTGTTTGGTTTAACAGAATCAAGATTAACATTTTTCACAAAAACAGGTTCATCATCTCTGGGCATATATAGGGGGCCCATCATAGTGTGAACCACTCCTCAAAGTAATTACAAAAGCTTGATCTATAGGCCTGGTTAGCTGCGATAGTAGGGCTCCCTATTGACGGGCTTGTAAAGTAGAGGAAATCTGCGCAATTTGGCCTGGTTGTCTACAATTTTATTATGGGCTATAATTGAATCAATTCGAGCATCTCTACTCTCCATATGCTTTTGCATACTAGCTAGCAGTGCTTTAATTTTTGTCAAATCAGGGTCAGAAGATGCGGAGGGTTGTTGTGGTTGGTTTTTCTAGCCAGCATTGGGATGATAACATTTCTGTTGTGGTTGTTGTGAGGCCTGTGATTGTTGGAGGTGGCGGGTTTTAAACATTGGTGCTCTGGTAGGAAAGATATGGATGGTTCCGGAACCCTGGATTGAAGGTGTTGGAGTATGGGTCATTATGCTTATACTATAAGCTTGAAAGCATTAACTTGCTCCACGGAACTCCTGCAATCTTGTTCCCAATGACCTACAATTCCACAATTTTCACAAAAGGTCTCATTAGAATTATTATTAATAGCGGAAACATTAGCTATATTTGCAGTGCTAAGATTACCTTATTTATGACAAATAGAGGTTAATTGAGCCTGCAAAAAGGATACATAGTCAACACTATGTTTCCCCTTGTTAGCAAACCTCTAGGATTCCCATATTGGGAGTTGTGGATTGCCATATCTTCGATAACTTGACCTGCATCATCAACATTAAGATTCATAAACCTCCCATTAGCTGCAGAATCTAACATCGTTCAAGATGAATTTCCAATCCCATCATAAAAAGCTTGGATCAACTGCCAATGTGCTAAATTATGGTGGGGACACTCTCTCTGAAGATCCTTGAATCTTTCCCATGCGTCATATAAAGTTTCATCTGGCTCTTGGCCAAAGTTCTGAATTGCGCTCCTTAGCAAAGTTGTCACCTCTGCAGGGTAATATTTATTATAGAAATTCAAAACAAGAGTCTCCCAGTTAGTTATACCAAGTGCAGTTCCATTCAATCCATTAAAACATAATTTAGCTTTTCCACGACATAAAGAGAAAGGAAAAAGAATCTCCCTGATTTGGTCCTGTGTGACCCCCGCTTGCCTGATGGTATTGCAATATTGACAGTAGTATGCAACATGAAGATTTGGGTATTCACCCTTAGCTCCACAGAATTGCTTCCTTCGTGATAAATTGGGGTTTAATCTTGAATTGCACTTCATCAAGAGCCGGAGTGGGAGTAAGATGTGGAAAATCGATCAGCGACGGCTGCAAATAATCGATGAGCTTCTTAGGTGTTGTCATCTCTGATTCTGAACCTGAAGGAACTTCTAAATTACTAGAATCAGTTAGAGGGTCTTTGTAATTATCGTTATCCCCAAAACCCGCCAAGATTTGCCTGTAGTGAATCTTTTGTCTATGGAAAGAGCGCTCGATCTTAGGATCGAATGGGATATAACCTGATTTGGAACACCTGGGCATAAACAAAGAACTAAAAGGCAAATATGAGACTTGCCTTAAAGAACCGACATTCTCTGAGACAAAAGAGAATAATCTAGACTACGTATAAAAACAATCAGAAATAAAAATAAAACCGTTTCCCCGGCAACGGCGCCAAATTTTGACAGGCTTATGTCGTATCACCCAATCAAAAGTAATTCTTAAATCTCTAACTAATGCAGATAGGGAAGTAGGGTCGAACAAACAGGAAACGATTCTTTCTATTCCTAATTAATCTAAGCAATTTAAATTATTTAGTAACAAAATAGTATTATAAAGTGAAACTAAACTACTAAGATTAAGGGTAGAGAAAATTAAGGAATAAAGGCCTAGGGCATAGGTTCACCAATAAATACCATTCCAGGGTAAAACATAATAATCAATCACCAATAATTCATCAATTAATCAGATCATAAAGGGCTTTCGCTACGTATTACAATCACAGAATTAATATACCGGTATTAAATCTTATCTCTCGAATCTCGACTAAACCATTTATAAATTAACCTTGCTATTGAAACTAAGCCTAAATATCAATTCTCATCTCTCGAATCTCAAATCAATATTGCTAAACTCATACATAAAAGATCTGCGCAAATCTAGTTGCATAGTATTAAATCAATAAATAGGAAATTAATTAAGCATTGACAATCAACAACAATAAATTACCCCTTCATATTATTTATGGATCCCCATAAACCCTAGAAAGAAAACTACTAAAGCATAATTAAATCTAAACTAATCAAAACAATTAAACAAAACATGATGAATAAAGAAATAAAATTACTGAAATAATAGAGAAGAAATTGTTACCAAAGTTAACGAAAATAATGAATTGAATCAAGAACAAAGTATAGAAATGTAGAGAGAGAAAATAAAACTAAGTAGAGGGAGAAAGTCTAAAAGAAGAGTTGAAAAGAGATATTAAACTTGCTTAATGAAAATGCATTTAAATTAAGCAAGAAAATCCTAAACTTAAACAAACTAAACAATGACTAAACCCTTTTCAGAGACACAGCGCCCGATTGGGCCCGCCTTTTTAAAATCAATAGTCTTCTCTTGCGCCTGGTCGGGCGCGAGCTCCGGCGAAAATCTTCTTTTCTTCTTTCACCCCGCTCGGCCGAGCGCACCTTCGGGCGAAGCTTTATCCAGATGGGCAAGGCTCTTGGTTTCTTGATTGGGCCTTGATACTCAACCCAATCCGAATTTCCTCTTTTGGGACTTCATAACTCGGTCCAATGCCTCAATATCTCAAATGTCGAGCCCTTAATCACCGGCTTGATGACTCTAACCGGCCTTGGGCTACGAAAAGTGGTTGTGCTCCTCCAATGCTCGTAGTCGCTCCATAAAATCCCGGGAAAATGCTCCTAAAGTGAAATTCCCTACAAAACTCAACCAAAACTACGAAAACACTAGAAATTAAAACATAAATTAGTAGTAAAAGTGGCTCTAAAGAGCCAAAAACACTACCAATTATGACCAAGGGTTGGGGGTAATAAAATAGACATATCACCAATCTATACCCGTTGGCGTCCTAACCGCCTGAGCCCTTAGCCTCATCTGATTGAACATGTGTCGTGGAGGGCGAGAAGGAACAACAAGGGACTTAGAAGAGTGCTGAATCGCAACTCTCTCACCTAGGTATACCACAGCGTCGTATGTCCCCTAAAAATACCTACGTTGGGCGGTGTACTGAATGGCCTATGAAGGAAAATCAAAATCATCCCACGGCCAAAACTGAACATCGGGCTCGTACAAAACAAATGTCCATAAGATCAAATCCTACTAAGGGGTAACGCAAACAAGAGTGTTGAAAAGACATATCGAGAGAATAAACTCTCGAACAAAATTAGTAGTAGTCTGGTCACAATAGCGGCCTCCCTAACTAGCAACAATGGGGAGCCCTTGAGGCGAAGGCCTCGCTGGTGAAAAAGACGGAAAATACTCGTAGAACCAGACCTATGAAACAATGAAGCGTCAGCGTGTGCTAGCATAAAAACTAGGACAAACTTCGATTAAAGAAAAAAGAGTATACCTCTACGAGCCTCCAGAAACTCGAAAGTGTGACCTCCTCATCAAACCTACGATGGAGACAAGAGAGCCGCAATCCTATCAGGAAGTTAACATAGGCCAATTTGGCCCAATCATATGATCCGACCATACAAAGGTCGCGAAGAGCAGGCTGATAGTAGAGTAGCACTCGGCTACCCCTGTAATGTCCCCGACAAAAGAATCAGAGCAAAGATGCTCACCCACTGCTCCGGGGTAGTCGCACCATCGTGAAAGGTCTTCGCCAGCATGGTCCGACGAATACACAAGGCGCTAATCAACGATGGCCGAGCCTGCTGCGAGCTCAAACAGCAATGCGGCCGACCAGCTCCTCTACCTCCGAATATAAATCCGTGATGTCGCTGCCAAATGGGAATCATAGCTGACCGAAACTCCAACTCGATGATGAGAGTGAAGTCGAGATGAGTGACAGTCATCTCACCCCAAGGAAAGTGGAAGGTGTTGGTGGTGTCCCAAAAGAACTCCACCAAAGCTCGAACTAGAGAACGGCTCGACGAAAAAGAGTAAAGAGCCTTAGTGGCCTAAAGAAAAGGAGTCAGACTACAAGACTCCCATAACTCGCGCAACCCGTTGTTACACGGAAGTGAAGATTGTATAGCTGACCAATAGCCTCGTTGCCTAAGTCGTGGCAACGAACCCGATCGTAGGTCTTCCCGAGCCGTACCCGCTCTGAGATGTTAAAATCGGGCGCAAAGTACTTGATACGCTTGTCCCACTCGGAGAACTCCCTTAGACTGGTAGAAGCTCCCTCGCCTACGTCAACAGGCTTGTCCTCCCGGTGAGCCCTGGGAGAACGAGAGCCAAAACCACGACATCGAGACATGCTAAATCATGAAAAGCAACAATAAATCAATGGTTCTATAGTATCTAAGGTTCGCCTAACCGCATGATACTATGTTTGAACAAAACAGAGTACGTAGTACTAAAACAGAGCATAATTTTTATTCAAGCAAAAATAGCATTTTCAACCAATCGGACAATTTCTTGCAATACTATGACAAATATTGTGAAAAATTTAGCATGAATAGCTAGAAAAAACATGAAGAACGAGCCACATTATTCTCACAAACTCAAAGGCTTTAACAATGGAAAAATGTTCATTTCTTCACTAAATCGAGTCACACAAGTCTCAAAACACTCCCAAGACAATATACAAGCATAAACAAGCTAATTCGTCACATAAGATTCAAAAAACCAAGAAAATTAAGCATAATTGGGTTTGAAATTTTCGAAAACCTGCAAAACAAAGCACATAAAATTCAGCAAAATCGAGGTGAGTTCGAGTAAAACTTAAATAGATCGGGAAATTAGAGATGAAAAGCTTTAATTTGCAACAAGTTTGAGCTAATTTGGTTGATAAACGAGCAAGAACGAGTGATTCAAAGGTTTTGCGAAATTTCGAATAAAGAGCAACAACGGCGAAATGAGGAACGAGAAGGGGTTTATTCAAAAAACTCGACTCCAGCGCAAAACGCCAGAAATCACGCGATGCATGATTCTTATCGCATCGTGACAGCCTCAATACGCGGCGACAGCAGGTAGCAGTGTGCGGTGGCTCAGCGTCACAACCCGTGGCGCTAATAATGATTTATGCGGACCTATTTCAACATTCTTGGGTTCCTTGGTACGCCTCCTATAAGCAAATTGACATTATTAGTAGTCGGCTCGATTACAATCGTAGTTAGTGATCGACTTGGCAAACAATCGTCTCACTTAGCTTTAAGCGCTTAAGTATTGGCTCATCACAAGCACCAAGGTAATTGTTCAACAGCAAGAACAAGCGCCAAGGTACTGGCCCATTTACAAAATACACTGAGGTACTGGCACAGCAAGCGATCACAGCAAGAAAATACAGCAAAACATCAACACAACAAGCATTCAAGCAAAGCATTAGCAGATAGAGAATCACAAGGCAACGAGGTCTTCGACAACTTTCACTAGGATGAAAAAGTTGTCAATTAAATGATCAGGTCAAGGCACAGACGAGAAATTGGAGATAGCTACAAGCAGCAATCTTCGACGATGTTCCAAAGCAAGGAGGAAATTGTCTACAGCGGCGAGGAACTGCCGTAGCAAGGTATTGCCACAACCCTAAAGATGGCTACAAGCAGTCGTCTTCGATGATGTTCCCTAGGATGTGGAAGATTGTCACAACAAAGCTAAAGGTGGCTACAAGCAATCACCTTCGACAATGTTCCCTAGGATGTGGAAGATTGTCACAAGCAATCAAGGATGGCTACAAGCAGCGGTCTTCGACGATGGCGTTCACGAGGCATTGTGGAGGTCGTCACAACAAATGCAGCAACAAAACGGTTACCTCAGAGACTTGTACTCGACGGTGCAAGATACACGTTTCTAACTCTTTAATTTGTTTAACTAACGCCAGTTTTCAGGCATCGGCATTTCAAGAATGATTTAGGATAGCAAAACCATCTAAATCATTCTCCGTCCCTATCGCTACTTTGACTTTTGTTTTCGAAACATGTGTTTCTCCAAACTCTGTCAAAAAAGGGTCTTCTGTAGACACCCAAATGTGTCTCCCCAAAAACCAAACCCAGTGATGAATACTTTTCATGTCATTGATTATCGAACGAAGTGAAAGTGTGAAAAGTCTAGTGATGTTTTAATAAATATCCTTCTTTCTGTTTTTGAAATCTACTCTATTTATGAAAATAGCCAGTCCAATTTAGTTAGATCCATAACAAGGGTCCAATAGTAGTTTAGTTGGTTCGGGCTTGCAAAGAGCTTTCCAATGATATATTATAAGCCCAATTCCAATGAATAATGAGGAAGTTATGGCCAAAATATTAAGATGAGCTTGAAATGATTTTAAAGCCCAATGATCTAGTGGAGGGCCCATTAATTATTATTTCTAAAGTTATTAAGCTTGATTTTAATCTTCTACAATAATCTAGAATGATATTTTGAGTTCTAATAAAGTTAGGATTAAAAATTATATCTTTGAAAAATAATAAATTTGATTTCGAAAAAAATAAGTACTTTAATTTATTATGATAAATCTGATTTTTAAACCGATAAACGCGGAGTCTAGTTACTTAATTATATTAGGAAAATGATTTCGTACAAAAGCGCGTTTTATCTTTTAAACCAGCACCAAATGACAGCCTTGTCGCATGACGACAGACCCTATCGCCATGCGTGAATCCTGTCGTTTCGCGCTGAATCCTGTAGCTATTTTATCCCGATTCGAATTCTAACTCTTTTATATTGTTTCCGAACTTTCTCTATAAATAGGGTCGTAATTTCCCGTTTTCAATCATCAACAATCATCATTAATTCTCTTAGCTAATAGCTTATTCTTCTATCTCTTTCTAAGCCTTCCCTTTACAAACAAAATACAACATTCCGCATTCACGAGTTCTAGACACACTTAGCTAAGTTCAAAGTTGTATTCGCCCTAAACATGAAAGATCGATAATTTCTGAGGGTTTGGTCCGAAATTCCTATTTCAATTATTTTAATTAATTGTTTGATTTAATATTTTCCTTAAACTTACTAACGCGTGTATTTTTTTATTAAAAAGAGATACGAGACATCAAAGTAAATAATTCGATTATTTAGTATTCTTTTGATATTAAAATCATGTTTATAATTTTATATTAATTCCTAAAATCATGTTTAGGGTATTAACTAATATTTCTAATATCATTTATGTTCCTAGTATCATGTTTAGGATGTCTCTTATTTCTAATATCATTTTAGTATCATGTTAAGGCTAAAGCTTTGATCTTTAATGTTTAGTGACGTGCTAGGATTTGTTATTAATCATGTTAGTATCATGCTATGGATCTTGCTAATATTATTATGCTTTGATGTGAATATTATTATGATGATGATTTGTTGTTATTATTGTTGCTTGATATATTATTATTGTTATTGCATAATCATGCTCTCTCTTGCAGGATAAAAGAGATTTTGTAGTTGTAATCACGCTTAATAAGATAATTAATAATCTTGTTTAGGTTAACATGATTATAATTCTAGTGATCACCAATAATAGATTTGTTCGTGCATTAATATTCAACCAAAATAGATTAAACAGGTTTAGAATTAATAAATTGATTGTATTTTAGTCAAAAAGCGCACATGAATATGAGAAGAATAAAGTAGATGACTATTTTTAGGCAGGTTCAATCTCTTTTAAGTTGGATCTGCACCTTCATCCTTGAATATCCAGTCATGGTTCATGACCACTATGAAATTAGCGATCTTTATGGATCGTGAAAGGGGTGTTACCTTCACCTTGTGAACGGTTTACAAGTTCTTAAAACTTGTTGACGACTCTTTTGCTTTAGCTTCCTTCCTTTGCACACCGCCATGCTTAAGTGTATGATCACAGTGGGGCTCAAGTGTGACATGCTTAAAATATTCCCTACAATCATGCTTGTCAATAGGTAAATAAAAGAACAAGTATGATTTTGGTTTAAAACCAAGTACTTCGTATAATGATTTTTTAAACAAAGTAATTCGTAGAATAATTTAATTTAAAATCTATACAAAAATTTATTTTAGAACCTTAATTATTAGTATTTGGATTCATTAATTTTAAATAAAAGTCGATCCTGGGACCCGATCCACAATCACACATCAATACTGTTACCGTGATATAACAACCATTTCCGTGATTGTGATCGAAACCGCATTTTTATACTATGATGTATGATTCACAAATATTAGTCAAAGTATATTTAATGAATAGTGCCAAAATGCTCAATGGGCAAGGACAGTTTTAAAAAGCAAATGGAGTAATAATAATAATAGACTATAAAAAATAGTTAAAAAAATATAAAAATAAAATATCAAATTAATAATTAAAATTTAGACACAGCATTCGCAATCCGTTCCGCGATAATCGCATCATTTTCGTTACTGCAACTCATGACCGTTGTCGATATCACAATCGAAACCTCATTTCTATAATTGATGGTGACTCACCATCTTGAAAATCCTAGATCCGCCGCTGGTCTATGTAGAGTAAAAATCTAACTCAATCTGTTGTTGCCAGAAAAGAAAAAAAAAAAAACAAAAAAAAAACGTAATAATCTTACTCAATCTGCCTTCGCTTGGTTAGGCTTATATCCTGTGCCTTTCATGCAATCTTTTAGCCCATCTTCTAGCCATGTAAGGGTCATGATAATCCCAACTATCAACACAGCTTGTTCTCCCAGCGGTAATGATAGCTTCTGCGCTGTTATCTGTGTCTCTCGGATCACCAATACCCACCACTACTTCACCAACTCTAATTTGCTCATCAACCCTGAGCTCACCCTCAACATAGCTGTAGCCAATGCAGGCATGATCATGTGACTTGTCTACATCAAGGAGAACTCTTTTCTCCTCATCACCTCTAAGCTCTCCAAGCCTAACAATTCTACTATCCTCCTGGTCTCCTATTCTTAGCTGTACTTCCTGTATCACACCACCAAGCAACTGTCCCAAGAATTCTTCAAGCTCGTGCATGACTGAGCTAGTTGAAGACACATGGAACTGATGAACAGAGATTGGCGTATCTGTTTGTAAATCACTGACGGTGCGATAATATCTACTACTGGTAGGATAATCAGACAAGTGTAAAATGGATGAATATGGGTTTTCATGAGTACGATCCTTGAGAATTTTAATACCTTTTCTAATCCCTTCGACGGGATCAGCATGACCAGCATAAAATAGCCTATCAACAACCTGTAGAGCTGCCTTCTTTCCGTAGGATGTCATGCGCCTGAGTGGGAAGATGCGGGCCGCAGCAGAAGAGTAGCTCACAATTGCTAATCGATCCACTGGTCGCAAGGAAAATACCACTTGTGCTATTGCCTGTTTAAGGAGCCTCAGATGTGTCCCATTCGGGCTGGCAACCAGCACCAAGTCAATTGCTTGCAGAGGAGCTAACCTAACACATAAATATGCTGCTCTCTTACGTTTGTACCAAGGTGAGGATGAACCAGTCAAGAGTTCATGTGAGTTCTGCCCTGGAGAAAGATATGGATTGGGAGAAGGGTGATGCACACAGGACCAAAAATTTGATGGCGATGGCGTTTTTGGAACATCTAATGGGATAAGACTGAAGCAAAGACGTGGCTGGCAAGAAGAATGAGCCTCAGGCTCCACAGGATCATCATCATTGTAGCGGGCAGTACGAAGAAAAGACCGCCTATGGACCCGAAATGTGGAGATGGAATCATCAAGGATGCGAATGATAGGGTCATCTTGGTTACGAGGGAGCCAGCAAGGTGGATGTAAGGTGAGAGGCAGGCGTGTCCATTGCGCACGACAAATAGGACAGTTTATGCTACCATGGCGAATATTTGAAGAGATACATGACAAATGGAATGAATGAGAGCATTGGGACGTAAATATGGCTTTGCCAGGACTTGATGCCACATAGCTGTTGAGTAACGGTTCAAGACATATTGTGCACAAATTCTGCCACAAAAACAATCACAACAGTTAGCTTGCTTTCTACATCTTTCAACAAATTGCGATGCTAGTTGAGCAGATACAAGTCAGATAAGACTAGATTTCAATAGTTTTACATGTTGCAGGCTTGCAGCTAAGTAGTGAGCTACCAAATGTAGCTTGTTACTATTATAGCACCAATTTTGGGAGATTTGATCTGTCAGGCGTGTCAGCCCACCACCCCAAAATATGGATTTGCAGCTTCTTTTTTTTTTCTTCATAATAACGGGGTGGGGGGGTCTATGTTGGTTGGACGTGTTTGATTATAACATAAGGGTGCCACACTTCTTTTCTAATACTAGTGGTCTAGCAATCAGTACTGAAGTATCCATTTTCAGTTGAAGATCTGATTATTATTCGACATTAGTATAGAAGCATGTTGGAGAGTCGGATCTCTACAGAGCATTAATCCTGTACAGGTAGGTGTTCATAAACTAGTCACAACTGTTTCAGATGCTTAACAATTATACTGTCAAATCAATGTTAGAGCTAGCATAAGGCTGATCAAAGATGATGAACCAGTGAACCACAACATGTTTTCTACTTGCTGCTCAAATGGTGTAATAATGCAGAATGTAAACTGTAATGACATTGCCCAAGGTTCAAGCATGTAAACACGTGATTACTGTCAAGGCACTAGCAGACACCCGCGTAATATCCAAAATTGAAAGCTTGATAAACGAACACGAGTAATTGCACTAGCAGACGACCTGGCCATTTTCCACAATTCGAACCTCAATGAACCAAGAATATAGCAAAAGTTTTAACAACAAAAGCATACTTGTAATGGCTATTCTAATATCCCTGAAACTACAATGACACTATAAGCAGTATATTTGCTATGAATTGAAAAGGCAAGGATAAAAAAAAAAACCAGATAAAAACAAGTATAAGACTAACAAAAATAAAAGGAGAATATATAGCTTGAAACATAGCCATCGCTAGAATTTTAAACATAATAAAATCCCTATAAATCATGTAAATTCACATGAAAAAATTCAATACGTCTCCTTTAATAAAGTTGTAAAAATTTCTTCCCGGGTGACTATGAGCAACAAAAATTATTATACCCAAGTTTGAAGAAAAACTGTTACTCCATAGTATTTGACAAGTAAAAAAATATATAAAAATTTTATTAACTTTAATTTGTTACTGTCAAAAATTAAAAACTTAGTTAGGTCCTGTTTGATTCACCTTAATTTTGCTGAATTGAAATTATTTTTATTGAACTGAACTTAATTTTACTGAACTGAAATTATTTTTACTGAACTGAAATTATTTTTACTAATTTTCTATTATAATTCTTCTTTAAGAAAACTGAATTTTATTGAACTGAACTTATTTTTAATGAATTGAAATTATTTTTACTGAACAGAAATTATTTTTATTTAATATTATTTTTTTAAGATGAAGAGAACAGGGTCTAAGTTAGTACAAATGGTATACTGGAAATTTTGCAAAATTTTAATTTATACTTCGTATAACACAAAAAAGGGTGTCCAGCAATTAGCATATTCCTTTAATCCTTTTTCAGTTCAATCAATAGTACTTTTTTTTTTTTTTTTTTAATAGGGAAACAATCAATAGTAAAATTTTCTTTAATAATGCACACCCTTTTGGCCTTGTCACTCTACACATCTCAAATAAGAGCATAAAAATTAAAAAAAGTTAATACCTCCGTTAAATGTTATATGCAAATTTTGCCGAAAATGGATGATCAAGGTTACGTGCAACTTTGCATTTTCTTTCTTATTTTAGTAAACAAATAAGCTTAAAAAACTAATATACCCTTATTTAAAAAAATCAGATTTGAATAATTAAATGAGGTGGTCTCATTCTCTCCCTCCTTTTTTAAGTGGAGTAGTCCATTTTCTCTCTTCCGCCTAATAAAATCATATATTCCCAGCCTTTTTTAAGTGAGGTGGTCCCATTTTTTATCTACCTTTCTTTAATTACTTCCATTAAATTAGCTAATCTTTCCTCATTAAATTTTGCTTTGGTAACCGCAATATCCTCTAAAGTTGCTTGTAACATATATAATGTTAAAAAAACATAAAAAAAAAAAAAAAAAAAAAACCGTAAACAAAATAATCTCAAGGAATTTAACAATTAAAAAAAAAAAGGAAGAGCTTAATGTACCTTAGATGAAACACTAGCTACATATAATTGTTCCACACCCTCTGACAAATGATTTAGAGTTTCTTTTGAAGAACATAATTCTGCTTTTTGACTCTGAACCTGACCCACTTTCTGCAATTCCCAAACATAAAATCAATCTTACAGAATATAGCAAAATACAATTTAACAGACTTATACAGAAGAATTGAGGCAAAATTTAGAGAAAAAAATTGTCTGAAATTTGTTGATGATTCAAGTTTTCTAACCGATGAAGGATTTCGGCTTGGAGGAGAGCTGGTGCCGACACTTGATGAGGTGGAGGAAAAGGAGGAGCAAGGAAAGAAAAGGAACCTCTTAGCTGCTTTTTTGAGCTTAGAAGAAGAAGAGATTTGTTCTGATTCTCTTCTACCCATCTATTCTCTATTCTCTCTCAAAGGGATTGATTGTAGAATTGAGAAAGTGTATAAAATAACAACAGTGGGAGGTGAAGAGTAGTGTATTGGTGTCTTTATTTATTTAAGTAGGAAAAAAGTGATATGGGTTTCCTCATTTCAGGGATTTCTAAGTGAAAAGCAAACAGATGAATTCGAGAAAGAGGAATTTGAATTTCTTGGATTTGGAAGTTGTAAACAAATTGATAAAAGAGAAAATAGATTAATGGGAAAAGATGGTCAAATTACACAAATATTTCAAAGAAAATAAAATTGTCAAAGGGAAAAAGATAAAGTAAGGGAGTTGAGGATGATATGGTATGTTAAGCATTTAGCTGTTGGGGGTGCGGGGGGGACCTTTGGTGGGGTTTGAGGTGTGGTGCAGTGGTGGTACAATAGTTCTCAAGGGTCCCTTAGCTATTTCTCTTTTATTTTTTTTTGCCTTTAGTGTTGTCCCCACCCTCTTCTACGATTCGTGGAATCCTCGCATTGTCAACAAACTCAACATAGTACAAACCTAGAGAAAGATGTAGTTCATTAGTGCTTCTACCATCTTATAATATTGCTCTGGTTTGTAAAACTTGTAAGGATTTAGGTATTTTAAGCTAAATTTCAAGAATAATCTCACCTTTGGGCGTCCGTATAAAATACTCCCATCTTTGAGTTATGGTTGGCCGGCGATGGCGTGGCAGGGGACTTAAGCGGGGGACGACAGTAGCTTGGCTGGCGCGGGCTGCTTGTTGCTGTGTGTTGCTGTTGCGTCGCGCACCATGCTTGCTGTTAGCAGCAGCAGCAGCCCGTTGTGCGTGCTAGCCCGGGCTAGCTGATGCTAGCAGCACCGAGCGAGGCCTCGTACTACTAGCATGCAAGCTCGGCTAGCAAGCCCCAGCGAACACCTGTATGAAATTGCTGGGCTTGCGGCCTTGCTAGCCGCTTTGGCGAGCAGCCCTATACAGCCTAGCCCTCACTTGGCTAGGCCAATGCAAGGCTAGAGCTATATTTTTACTTGTTGTTTGGATGATTTTACCATCTCGTCTATTCCTAAAACGACTCGACTCACGACGCTCGATTTCGACGCTATAAGCTCGGAATCCAACATCTTTTTCGAGGGTTTTTCGTTTTTGACGAAAATTTTTAAATCTTTTAACCTTGAATCTTAATAGCATATTTATGGTGATTATGTATTTGGTATTTTCCTTAATATTTCTGCATTTTTGGACTTATTTAAGCATGTTTACTTTTGTAGTGATGCTTAAAACATTGGTTAAATTTCACATAATTGCAAATCCATTGCATTAAGTGTGAAAAATTTATTTTTTGAGGCTTTTAAGTACTAAACATCAAATCTTTAATTGTTTTAAGTGGTTGGAACTTAAATTCCATGAATTTTGTTGAACTTTTTTATTTAATCATTTATTCAGTTGATTGGAATCATAAAGTTTCAATCTTGTGATAGAAATTTCATTCACCTTCATATTGGAAGATATAATTTTTCAAGGATTGACAAGTTAAAGTTGGAATCTTTATTTGAAATTTTGTGTTCATAATTCCAACTCGCCTTTATTAAATTAATACTGAGAATAGCCTTATTCATTTTACTGCATCAAGTTGAACCTATTTTATTAAAGAATAGTTCTTGGGAATAATTTTTGTTTTGTGCACTTAAATGATTTTATTTAAGTTCGGCTTGTTATAATTTTCATTTTGCTCATTAAATTAATTCTAAAATTAATTTTGAATTAATTAATTAAGTTACGCAAAAATTTCGGGATTAGCCCCGAGAGTATGTGACGCAAACCAAGGCCACACCATCCTCGGCCAGCTGAGCTGCTAATCAGCCCACATGTGGCTGCCAAGGCATGGGTGCGCGCCACACTCAGATGTATGGCTGGTATCTTGAATGGGTCCAATAGGAGTTATGAGTCCCTTTGCATGGAGTCGATCGAAAGCATCATCTTAGCTAATTCCAATAGGGGTGAAATCCTTTCTTAGTTGCTTTCTAAATCCTCTATTATCCATGGCTAAGATTTCATTAAGGTCGAAAGTACCAGCACTGTTACTAAGGTAGGTGTTTACGGAAGAAGAAGGATAGTCGTTCTTCTTTCCTTTACAGCCACTGTTGTTATTGTTACTAACCCTGGCCTTCTTGTCGCGCGGAGGAACATGAAGGAGGTTTAAATCAACGAGGTCTTGAACACGATCTTTGAGAGCAAGACATACCTCGGTGGTATGACCACGACCACTATGGTATCGGCAATAAGATTTTGGGTCCCAATTGGAATACCGTTTTTCAGGTGAAGGGTCTTGACTCGGACCAATGGGGTGAATGAGACCTTGATCGTGAAGACAGTCAAAAGCTTCATTGTAAGTCATTCCTATTGGTGTTTATTCTTCAATGGTCTGTTTCGCCCGTGGATTAGGAGCATTGAGTTCTTCACTAAATCCTTGGTGAGAATTTTGTTCGACAACCATCATCCTATTTGCTAGTCCTTCTACCACATTTAAGAGCATGACAATGACATCTTGCAATTTTCGAACGTCTTCTTTTAGACTTGACGAGTCTTCTTTGGTATTATCTAAGAAAAGACTTTCATCCTCCTCAATCATGGCCACTTCATCAAGAGAGGTTATATAAGCTGTCTCGATCATGGGCTCGCCTACAGGTGTGATAAGAAGTGAAGGATCAAAGGATGTTTGGTCTTCTACGATGGCTAGAATCTCGGAAGTTTTATTGTCATCGATCAGATCTTGAATAGCTTCTCTGAGTTTCTAACACTCCTCAGTATCGTGACCTTTTCCTTGGTGATATTTGCAGTGCTTATTAGGATCCCACTTGGGTGGCCGAGCTTCTGGAACTGGATCCTTGATAGTTCCTATGGGCATGACTAGTCCTTTGTGGTGTAGCTTTTCGAAAGCTGTTTCGTAACTCATACCAAGTCGAGTGAACAGTCTTTTCTACTTTTGGATTTGTGGTTTAGAGGCGTTCGTAGCATGTACCTCATTAATGGGAGAGGAAGAAGAAGGATGGTCGTTCTTCTTTCCTCTCGCACTATTATCTTTCATAAGGTAATCTTCAATGTCAATGCCTATATTATACACAGCCTTGAAATATTCAAGTTGTGTTGGTATTTTAAGTGCTTTGAATACTTCCCTTGGAGATTCTTGATAAACATCATCACAGATTCTTTTTCGGTATGAACCTTGACCATATTAGCATAAGTTTCCCTCCATTTGTTGAAGAAAGAAGTGAACCCTTCGTTTTCTTTTTGTTTTAACATCTCAAGTTGTCTGTAGTCTGTTTCGTCTTGAATGTTGCACTTATATCTATCTATGAAAGCCTTTGCTATCGATTCCTAGGTAGAAGTTTTCTCTTTGTCAAGAGAGAAGAACCATTGTTGACAAACGGTTTCAAGAGATAAAGAAAACAAGGAATGAAAGACTTTCCTATCAATCCCCTTTATGTTCACTATGGTATTAACAGCTCTTAAATGAAAGTAAGGGTTATCTGTTGCCTTGAATTTTGGGATGTCGTTGGCGTTGAACTTATGCGGAAGAAGTTCCTTGTCCAGCGAGACCCCTTGTGAACTAATGCCTTGGAACTTGTAGTCACTAGATATATTGCTCAAGCTCTCTTGCATAAACTCCATTTGTTGTTGCTTCACGGGGTCACTGATTTTGAGGGTTAAAGCCTTCAATGTCTCAGTCACGTCAGCCAACTGCTTCTTGAGTTCATTGACTTCTTCTTGACTTGCCATTATCTTCTTAGCTTTTCTTTTCTGACTCACTGGTTTATCAAAAAGTAGAACTTGAACAAATATGTTGTCCTTGATTAATTGCCCTTCTTTTCTTAACCAAGTACTGTGGAAAGGGAAATTAAGGATATTCTTTATTAATTATTTAACTCAAGCTCTATTCAACATGCATAGATGGAAGAAGGAAAGAATGATGAAGAAAGATGATGTAGATGGAGGGATATGAGGAAATTAGGAATAGAATGTACCCCCAACTCAAATGACGGAAAAAACCGACTCATGCATGAACCTAATACATGGTCATGGTGACATATACTCAAAGTGTGTTCTAAGACTAATGAGTGTAGGTGACATGTTAAGACTTGTTTCATGGCCATGTGACTAGACTATGTATTAGGTTCATGCATGAGTCGGTTTTTAGTCATAACTGGACAAGCTGTGATATTTTAGTCATAACTCTTGATCTGTGACTCTGATTGGGATGAAACCAACGCCAAATTAAATATAAAACTCGGGGCTACAGATCTTTATTTTGTACGACTCATAGTTTTTCAGAGAACTCCGGTTATGACCAAAACAAATTAACGCTTGTGCAGTATACGGGAATAAAAATCCGGGTTGACTTAAAGGAACTATGACTCGATTTTAGGTATATTTTTTTAGCTCTAATTAATTAATTAATTAATTAAACAAAGTCCTTTAGTCATTAATTAGTTTAGTTAGGCTTAATCACAAGTCAAACAAATGGTTAGGAAAAACACATAGAGTATGCACAAGCAAAGAATGCACAATTAGTCAAGTATACACAATATGATGTAATGAGTTTACAACCTAACCATGGCTCTATTCTCTAAATTTCGGGATATGGGTTAGTCAAAGAGGGTCCATGGTTAATGTTCCGGATGCACCGCGCAAAAGCCTAACCGTGAAGGGTTGGCGCGAGTGGATAGGACAACGCGAGTTAAGAAAAACTCGCTTCCATGGTTTGGTGAATTCACTTTGTTGCATAGAGCGTTCAATCAGGTAGATGGAGCATGAATTCCCAGAGGGTTATGTCCGAATGTAGAAGACATATGGGTTTCAAAAAAGTGAGAAAAACTCAATCAGGAAGTAGGATCGAGCAAACAGTGCTAAAAACTGGTCAAAATTAGAACGCATATTTCTGGCTCGGTATTGGAAGAACTTGACGCCAACAAACAGAGGCCGGCGCCACAATTTGGCTTTAGCGCCTGGCGACAGATGCTGTCGCCTGGCGCTAAAGTCAAATAAGTGGCGCTAGACTTTATTTCCTGACGCTAGTTCCTACATGCCTCAACAGCTTTTTGTGCTCGATAAAATTTTCCAGTTTCGCGCAGCATTATTTCGGTCCTAGTTGTGAAAGATATTCCTCAAATTTCTTACGTGTAAAAATCCTATGTTTTAACTTATTACGAGTGGTCTTTCCAATGAGATCTTTTTTATGCATATGACAATTATATTAATCAAAATTACGCACATGAAATACTTAGAACTTTTCGATTCTCATCCACTCATTCTAAATCATTGCCGAAATAAATTTCAGGAATTAAAATAGAAATCCTCCCCGGTGGAGTTGCCAAAAACTGTAGGGAATATTTCAAGCATTATCCCTAAGCTTGAACCCCACTGTGATCATACACTAAAGTACGGTGGCGTCCAAAGGGAAAGAAGATAGAGCAAAAGAGTCGCCAACAAGTTTTAGGAACTTGTAAACCGTTCACAGGGTGAAGGTTACACCCCTTAACGATCCAGGAAATCGTTAACTCCAATAGATCGGGAACCAAGACTGGTAGGTCGGGGATGAAGGTACAAATCCAACCTAAAAGAGATTGAACTTGCCCTAATAATAGGCATCTACTTTATTCTGATCGTATTCATGTGCGCTTTCTGACTAACATGCAATCAATAGGATTACCCTAAACCTGTTTATCTATGTTGGTTGAATATTAATGCACAAATAATACTATTATTGGCGATCACTTGAATTATAATCAAATTAATCCTAAACAAGATCATTAATTATCTTATTAAGCGTGATTACAAGTACAAAATTCCCTTGAAACATGCATAAAAGGTGTGATCAAGCAATAACAATAAATATCAAGGAACATAATAATTATCATAATAACAATTATAATAATTACAATCATAATAATCATAATAATAGTCACAATCATAATCATGTTAAAGCATAATAATAATAGCAAGATCCTAGGCATGATACTAACAAGATTAATAACAAACCCTAGCATGTCACTAAACAATAAAGATTAAAGCTTTAATCCTAACTTGATACTATTAGGAAAGACAATAAAAGGCATCATAGAAATCATAATTGGCATTATATTCTTTACCCTAAACATGATACTAGGAACTTATTGTTGTCACCCTAAACATCAAATAAAGAAAAACATCCTTACATGATACTAGGAATCATAATAACAACCTAGAGATGATTTTTACATCATAATATCAATAAAACATTAAAGCACTTACTTGGATGCCTCGTACCTCTTTCTAATAACAAAATACACACGTTAGTAACTTGAAGGAAATAATAATAAATCAAACAATTAAATTAAATAATTGAAAGAGAGATTTGGGACCAAACCCTCAGAAATTAAACCTTTCATGTCTAGGGCGAAGGCAACTTCGAATTATGCTAGGTGTGTCTAGTGCTAATGTATGAGGAATTGTATTTGTAAAAAGCTAGGCTTAGAAAGAGAGAGAGAATCAAGAAATTCTTGATGATAGTTGGTGAAAGAGAGAATTAGAGAATTGATGATATTTGATAAAGAGAATTTATGATTGAAATTGATGAAAATTGATGATTGATGAGAATTGATGATTGAAAACAGAATTTGAAGAGGCTATATATAGAGAAAATCAATCGGATGGATAAAAAAACGAATCAGAGTTTCAACGAGAATAAAACTCGATTAGCACCAGACGCAGGTCGTTAGCGCCAGGCGCCAAGCCTTAGCGCCTGGCGCTAATGCTTGGCGTCAGGTGCTACTAATCAGTTTCACGCATTTTGTTTTTATCATATCTTTTGATCCGAAAGTCCAAAAAAGGCATGTAATATGTATTTGAAAAGCTCTTGAAATCTACTTTCTAATCAAATTGGAATCAGATTAAAAATTTTTGTAGATAAAAAAATATGGCCGAAATAGTGTAAGGGTGTCAGTTTTTGATAGAGTTTCATATCTAATTCATATCATTTTTGTTATAAATCGGATTTATTATTATAATATATCATTGGAAATATAATTTCAAGATCTATCCAACCATATAAAATTCGGATAAAGATTATGGGGTACGAAAATAAAATCTGAATATATTCCACTTCGTACAAAACAAGGATTTTAAAAGGAGTAGTTTTATTCAATTTTAAACTCTTTAAAACATCATTATCAATCCTAACTCCATTAGGATTTAAAAGAATCTTCTAGAGTATTATAGAAGACTATAATCAATCCTAATTGTTTTAGGAATGATAATTAATAATAGGCCCTCCTCTAGATCATTGGGCCGCATATAAAAACCAAATCGGGCCCAGTTTAGTATTTTGGCCATAACTTCCTCATTATTCATCGGAATTGGGCTTATAATATATCGTTGAAAAGGTATTTTCAAGCCCCATCCAAATACACAATTATTGGACCCTTATCATGGACCAAAATAAACTGGAATGCACGTTTTTCATAAATAAGGTAAGAAAAAAAATATTTTCAAAAACAGAAAGAAGAGATATTTTAATAAAAACATCCTCATCACTAGACCTTTCACACTTTCGCTTTGTTCGATAATCAAATGAAGTGAAAGGTATTCATCACTAGGTTTGGTTTTGGGGAGACACATTAGGTTGTCTACAACTAGCTAGTGTATTCAAGCAGTGGGGGGGGGGGCACCATTCTTGGTGTTGAACCCACAGTGGATGCTATTTGAAAACTGTCTCCTTCCGTGTTCATCAACATCATCAAGTGGAGTGCACGAGGAAAGAAAATTTGAGGATGAAGGAGGTTGCCCTACTCCTAGGTTAGCATGAAAGCAGCAACACCATGCGGGTGGCACGAAAGCAGCGACATTGTAGACACCTAAAAATGTCTCCCCAAAACCAAACCCGATGATGAAAACCTTTCACCGCCATTATTGGTTGGGTTGAGTATTTAATCTTTGGAGTGCTTAAATCCATGTTCTATCCAATATATTTCATAAACCAATCCAATTTCTAGCTCATTTCCCTAAACCATAACATATTTTCCACTTTTCGTATCCACATCATAAACCCGAGATGAACTAAGTTAATGGCTATATAGTTTTGATCCAATTTTTTTTGGTTGAGTAGGCCTTGAAATAAGTTTTCCAACCGTATATCATAAGCCCAATTCCGAGCTATAACAAAAAAGATATGAGCAAAACACTAAACTCAGCCCAAAACCAACACCCTTCCACTAAAACGACCATATCGTAAAATCTACATATCATTTTGACCTTATCTTAATTGGGTTGGAAATTAGACATGACAAGCTTTCCAATGATATATTATATTCCTAATTCCGAGTTACAGATCAAAAGTTATGATGATTTTAAAAACGGGTAAAAAACTGGAATCACTGCGTACACTGCAAAAGCACTGTGTCACGGGAGTGTGCCCCGTCTAAAGGTGCCTGGCACCGTGTCACGGTGCCATTTTTGAAACTTTTTCGCGTCAAATTCCACCGTGGCATGGTACCTGTTGCCGTGACAAGGTACCTGCTGCCGTGACAGGGTACCTGCTTCCGTGCATGGTATTTCTCACCCTATCACGGTGCTTTTTCCGTGTAATTTCCACGTTTTCCCATACCGTGACACATTGTACTGTACCGTGCCACGGGACACTGCCGTGTCACGGAATTTTTTCGTGTCTTTTTTCGTGAAAACGCATGACCCTTCACGAGTTTTCACTTCCTGTAGGTCAAATTTGTCCCGCGTCACTCCAGTTGTCCATCGTGTCACGGGAATTTGCCCCGTTTGACGGTGCCAGGCACCGTGTCACGGTGATCTTTGTCGTGTCAAGGTGTTATTTTTTAGGGTTTATATCTTTTTAGGGTTCCGCGTGTTTGCTCTACTCATTTTCCTACCCCCCTTATTTATGTAGTTCGGGGCATCAAATCCTTCTCTCTTTCTCTCTTTTACACTAAAAATCATTCTCTTCTCTTTCACTCATATTCTAAGCCTCAAACCTATATTCCTAATTACATCATTCTTTCCTTAAGCACTCCAAAGAGTCTATACTTAACCCGAGGTTCCGTCCTTAAACCAAGGCGTGAAAGGTATAAATAACTGAGGGTTTGGACAAAATCAAATCTATATTTATTTAATTTAATTTCCATTTGATTTATATTTTTTTATTGAAGTTACTAATAATTTATTCATGATGTAGCAATTTAAAGGAACGTGCGGAATGTGAGTAATTAATTAATTTAATTACTCTTATTTTTTTAATATTGCTAGCATCATGATTAGGTTATTTTATATTTGATTTGTCTAACGCTATTATTGTTGAATTGCTTCCAATATTAATGTTTATTCTATTGTTATTATGATCACTATATTGCATGTTTAAATGGAATATGTAATTGAAAATCACGCCTAATAAGATAATTTGGACAAACGATTTAGGTTCCTTTTTAATCTTGTTGTTTAATTCAAGTGATCCCAATTATTTTAGAATGATGTGTTGCATTAATATTTAACCAATTTAGCCTAATAATAGTTTGGAGCAAATTGAATATTTTGTTTGTATGCCTTTGAGATCACAGGAATCACTTTTCACTATTAGAATCGAGTAGAGGCTAATACGGGCGAATGTGACTCCATGACTTACTTCGTACCATCATCCCCGATCCTCCATATTCGTGGTTCCGAACCGTATGGACTTAGTAATCTCATGGATTATGAATGGGGCGTAACCTTCACGGGTCAATCGTTGTCCCTTTATCGTGGTTGCCTTTTATGATCCTTGAACGGTTTACAAGTTCCTTAAAAACTTGTTGGCGGCTCCCTACTTTCCTTGTCCGTAATCGTATACGTCAATTCTCACTTCCTAAGAGTGCCAAGCATATTCACACATGCTTTAACGTAGGCGCACATCGAACAATGCCTACAGACACCATGCGACATCGTCCAACCCTTGTAAGTACATGAGGTGGGTGTATGCCAGTAGGTGGTTTTCTAGGTGGAATTGGCGGTACCATAATAGGTCCCAACCAACACATTTTTAACCGTGGCCGGCTATTCGGCCTCGGCTATTTCCCTGGAGAATGCAGAGGGTTTTTCCCCAAGGTTTTGTAGCCAAAGATGCCAGTCCATACGCTGGTAGTTGTATGTTGCATGTCCTCTAAAGAAGGCAGACAGGATGTAGGGCAAAGCAGGCGGCCTATATAATGGTTGTGCCATATGCTGCGCTGAGTTGATTATATGGGGCCCCGACTAGATGAGGGGGCCGCTTGGTGGGGTCCCTCGTACAAATTGAGAATTCCTCACAGAGGTATTCTGAAAGCTATCATGATAAGTCGACGTGGATGCTAACTCTGACAGATGCTGGGTCTTTTTCTTTTCGATGTACTATCGAGCATATGAGAAGGATTTCTTGCTAACATCCGGCTTTACATGCTAGACATATTTTCTGGCCACCGTTTCTGGGAAACGGAGTCCTGAGAGGTCGTTCTGGGGTCGAGCCTTATCCTTTGGAGCAGGGTGAAGAGTCGGTTGACGGTCCCGGAACGACTTCTGCTTTCGAAGCTGAGATGATTTCTTGGCCGATTTTTCCTTTCTAGGAGCAGTCAACCGCTTCGTGATCAATTCTTTAATTTCACTCTTGAAGCTGCTCATCAATTTCATGAGCTCATCTCGGGTGACTAGGGATGATCCTGCTGCCTAGGATGGATTAGCCGACTGCCTGAGGGCTTACGGGACTGTCCAGGGGCTTGCTTGGACCCACATGGTTTGCGTTGCGCTCTCGCCTATCTTTATGACGAATGCTCTTAGAGATGAGTTACCTGTCCTTGGCCACATAGGTTTCATTGTCCCCATAGTCACCAAGGTCATGGTCCGTTTGGACCACCACTTCTTTCAAAGGCCGATTGGTCTCTAGAGGCTGCACAGGTAGATCTTTTGAAGCCATCTTAGAGGTACTTTCCCCACAGACTGTGCTAAATGTTTTGGGTGTTTTTGTGTCCCTTGGGAGAGTTACAACTCGAAGACTGGATTCGAAAAGGACGCCTGTACCTGCATAACGAACGGAGATCCGAATGGTTGGAGGTTCACCTCCAAAGAATAAGTTAGTAAAACGTGCGGAAAGAAAGTTATCTTCAGGATTCCAAGCTTAGGTTCTCTATTTCAGAGTGCAATAAATGCCATAATGATTAAGACGTAAGTTCTAAAAAGTGTAAGGTCCCCCAATAATTGGGGGAATCTCCCTTTTTATAGGGTCCTAGGAAAACATGCCCTACCCTAGGGTTTGATGACCTAGGGATTAGGGCAGCGCCGTTTTGCAGCGCCCCTTGTAATTTGGGCCTTGAAGGCCGCCATTCCCAGGGGGCATATCTGAGTGACACGTGTTGTCAATTTGGGGAGTCCATTTGGACGACTCTCAGAAGGACACATGTTTCTCTTTTACTGGTCCACTTGGGGGTATTAAATACCCCAAATCATGAGTCATGATGCATAAGTAATGTCAAGTGTCATCAACCAATAAAAATCCTTGGCTACTTTTCATATTTAAAAGAATTAAGATCAGTGTCCTCCCGACTTCGAGTAAGGGAATGACGCACTGAAAAGTCTCTCCATCATCTAAGTGCGAAGAGTAGTGTCCTTACTGGTCAACATAACTCTTGTAGAAGACAAAGTCAAGGCAAGCCCCGATCAATCGGTAAACTTCATAGGCTGATCCCAAGATGTAGGCATTGTCGGCAGAGGCATCGTCCCAAACAATGGAACCTGATGTAAGCCTTGATCCACAGGATCTAGTACTGACTAGCCTAAGCTTAGGATGTGAAGGCTAAAATGTCTAAGAAGGCGGAGGCTACTGCCATTGGGTCGTACAATCTGGAATGGATGAGAAGGTTGATGCTGCTGCCACTGCGTCTGAAAATGCTGAAACGGCTGAGAAGGCGGAGGCTGATGCCATTGGGTCTAAAACTTTGCTGAATCATAGGGGATCGTCTACAGCGACTAGGCTCTCCCTCATCTGAGTCTCTATGCCTCGAAGGCGAGCGAGACCTGCATCGCTCTCAAAAATACACAAAATAAATATAAGGTGTGTAAGATAAAGCAAAAAAAAAGCAAACGTGGAAAAGACAAACAAATATACCTCTTAAACATCGTCGGAACCGCCCCGACAGCTCGTACCTCGTCGCATCTTGATGATGAAATATTTTAGAGAATCAACAAGCTTTATCATGCACATCATATCCGTGTGTGTGACTTGAAAGTAAAACAAAAGTCAGTAAGAAGTAATGATTATGAAGAGTGAAAGCTTTGTCATAAACCTTACCACATCGAACTCCTCAGGCAAGGTCTCCTACGCCTGTCTAAAACCCTCTTGTGCATCAGCAATATCATCCTCGACCATTACGATCAGCCCCGGGTAACGGTTGGACTAAGACGAGATCTCAATCTCCCCCTTACGACGAGCAGTCGCCTAAAACATGACCGAATAATCAAGTTATTCGACGGTTTACGATAAAAAAAAAAATCTTTAAAGTCAGACCTCAAGTAGACTTGGTGGATGAGCCAAGTAAAGAAGCAGGTCCTGAGAGAAATCGACATCCATGCGCACAAGCTCTGGGCAGGAACACTGATAGCGCTCTCTTCCGCTAACAAGCTCCTTCAACGAGCGAGAATGCAACATCAACGCAGGTGCAGGCAACGACACTAAAAAAACGGTTAGCGTTGTGCTGACGGACTACACGCTGATGAGTGTCATTTTTGGCACTCATTTGATACTCCTTAGGGTGAAATGCATGTTATTTTTTAGCTTTCTTTAGTTTTTCCATAGTTTTACTCTTTATTTCTTTAGTTTGCATTTTCTTGGTTAATTTTCTATTTTTATGCATCTCTTGGTTTATTTTTCTATTTTCTCTTTTAATTGTTTGTTTTCTTTCATTTTTCAGGTTAAGATCATAATCCGAGGATTCCCGAGTCTCCTTCCCAAGTTTTACATCGTTTGAGATGCCTCTTGCCTACCATTTGAAGTTCAAGTTGGAAGGAGTATAAATTCCAAATCTTCTAGCTAGTGCATTCAAGCAGTGGGGGGGCACCATTCTTGGTGTTGAACCCACCGTGGAGGCTATTTGAAAATTGTCTCCTTCCGTGTTCATCAACATCATCAAGTGGAGCGCACGAGGAAAGCAAAGTCGAGGATGAAAGTGGTTGCCCTACACCAAGGCGCGCGCGCGCGACACTGGCGCGGGCGCGCCTCTTTGGGTCTATGTTTCGTACCCTTTTATGTGCGGCCGCACATCCACCTTAAAGATGGTCGCGCCTGTACGCGTCTTTTTGGACGATCTAACTAATTCTTTTGTTAGTTTTAATATATATAGATTTTCCTTCTATTTTTAGAAGGGGGATGATTTTAGAGAATTGAATTAGAGGATAATTAGAGTATAATTTTAGATTATTTTGTAGAGAGAGAAACACTAGATTGTAGAGAGAGAAATTCATGATTGATGATTATAAGCATTTTCTCCATTTATTTGAACCAAGTTAGTAAGGATTCCTTTTACTTTAATGTAATCTTTAGTTTTTGATATCAATTGCTTTATTAATTGTTCAAGTTTGATTGATTTGTGATTGATTTAGTTTTATCAATATGATGATGATTAATTTGTTGTTTAGCGTAGTTTTGATCTTGATTTTCATGGATTGGGAGTAGTTTACTTTCTAGGGTGATGGTGAAGTATATATGAGTAATGGATTGATGCTAATTGGGGGAAATTGATGGAGTTGACGTATTGATTAAATTGGTTGATTGATTTTGTGCATGTGAGTGATTGATTGAAGAGTAGCTAGGTTTTATTGTTGCACTAGATTGCATTGTAAGTTCACATTGATACAAACGATTGATTTGTGGCTTGCATTTGTCGATTGAGTTGGTTTGTGAAGTTCCTAGCTAGAGTCTCTCGTAGTTGACGCTAGTTTGACCTCTAGGAGAATAGCTTATCATACTTTCTTAATTGCTTAATTGATTTTCCCTCGCAACACTCGACTTAGTCAATTCCCATCCCGATTAGTTGTATCCATTGCATGTAATTGTGGATCCTAAACCCTAGTGTTGATATATTTGGTTTTAATCTCGTTTTCTTAGTTATTTTAGAGTACACATACCTTATTTTACCTCTTCGAAATAGCTTAACTCTAGCAATAGTGACCACCTCCCATTCCTAGTGGTTCGACCCTCGACTTACTCCTATGCTAGTTATAAGGGTGTATTGAGTGATTACAAATTTTTTTTTTGGCCTAGAGAAGATATTCCAACGACCTAGTCTCAACCCCTAGTCAAAATGGCGCCGTTGCCAGGGAATGAAGGCTTTGTTTGCTATTGTTGTTGAGCCTATTTCATTTTAATTCAAAAAAAAAAATAAAAAATTTCTCTATTAGGCTACATTTAATTTTTAGATGTGCTACTATTAATTTCTTTTGAGTTTATGTGTGCAAGTTAACATGGGAGAAGTCCCAAGGCATACATTGAAGGAATTGGGCACTCTAGGTGCATACAAGTATGAGAGCGGGATTGCTCCATTATTGATCCCGTAAAGTGACTTTGAAATCAAGCCGACAATGATAACTTTGAATGAAAGGAAGGCAATATGTTGGTGCAAAAAATGAAAGTCCCCTCAACCATCTTAAGGAATTTGAGAAATATTGTAACACGATTAAGGTGACCGGGGTAGCGCAAGAATTCATAAGGCTTAATCTATTTCCCTTTTCTCTAATTGGAAGATCTCAAGAGTGGCTAGACAAGGAAGTGGAGCCTAATACCTTGAGAAATTGGGATGATGTCACCAAGGAATTTCTTTCCCGTTTCTTCCCTCAAAAGAAAATGGCGGTGACTAGAGCTTTGATTCCAAGTTTTAAGAAAAGGACTAGTGAAAGCCACTATGAAGCATGAGATAGGTACAAGGATTATCAAAGAGAGTGTCCTCACCATGGAATTCCGAGTTACCAAATCATTTAAATCTTTTAAGGTGGTTTGAGTCCTCAAGGGAGGTCAAGTCTTGATGCCGGAGCCGGATTCACAATCATGAACAAGACGGTGGAAGAGGTTGTGGATGTGATAGATGATGTAGTGAGGAACTACATGGATTGGCAAGAAGTTGAGATAAAGTTGACAAGTGAAAATGGCTTGATTGATCAACTCAACGCCATCAACAATTTGTCCACATTACTTTCAGACTTAGGGAATTAGGTGGTTTCTATCAAGGCTAAGCTTGAGAATGCTTCTTCTCAAGCACAAACTCTTCCCTCTTAATTTTCGAGGAGAGGTACATCTTCTTACTCTAACCATCTTTTCGCTTCTTGTTGCATGATTAGAGAATGTTTGGTTTGTGATTTATGTGGAAAGAATGATCATGATGCTTCTAATTGCCCCAATGTTTCTTGTTATGGATGTGATGAATATAATGGAAATGAGAATGAGAATGTGAATTATGTTGATAATAATGATTTTGGACCTAGATTTAATGTTCAAAAGAATGTTGGGAATAGGAATTATCACAACCATGGGAGCTATGATAGTTATAACCAAAATAGTGGTTATAGGAACATCTAACACAAGGGTTTCGTGGTAACCATAACAACTATGGCTATACTAATCAAAGTCATGGCAATGTATATGGGGATCATAACCAAAGTTATGATAACAATAATCGAAATTTTGGCCAAAATCATGGTAGGGGTAATTGGAGTAATCAAGTAGGGGAAAATTTCAAAACAATGCTCAAAGAGGTTCCCCACCCGAATTTACTCCAAAGATCTAATGGTAAGATGATAATTCCTATGATCAACAATTTAAATCTATTATTAGGTTAGAGAATTTCATAGAAGATCAAGCCAAGAAGTTGAACGGTCATGTATCATCTAATGACAAATTGGTCAATGACATGTTAACTCATGGAAATATGCTTGAGACCCAAACCATTCAACTATCCAACACCTTGAAAGAGCATGCTACCCTTTCTTCTTTACTTTCACAAGGAATTGATCCTAAGGAACCGATTTGTTCTATCACCACTAGGAATGGTAGGGTCCTTGAGAGTAAGGTGTCTAAGAAGACTGCTGTGAAAGAGAGTCTAATTGATAATGAGGGATATGAGAGCCCTTAGGTTGAAGAAGTTGCTAAGGAACAAGTTTGAGAAGGTGAAAGAAAAAGAAAAAGAAGTTTACAAACCTTAACTTCCTTACTCGCAAGTTCAATAGGCACAAATTGGATGACAATTTGGAAAATTCATCGAGATGCTTAAGGAAATTCATCTTTCTATTCCTTTCACCGAAATCTTGGAACAAATGCCAAACTATTCTAAGTTTCTTAAGGAAATTTTGAGCGGCAAGAGAGATTGCAATATGGTGAAATCGGTGAATTTGGGGGAAAGTTGTAGTGCCTTTATCTATAATGACTTGCCCCGAAAGATGAATGACCCAGGGAATTTCTCCATCCCTTGCAATATTAATGGTAAATTGTTCTAAAATTCTCTTTGTGATCTTGGTGCTAGTGTTAGCATCATGCCTTATTCCGTCTTTAAGATACTTAAGATAGGTGAGCTCCTTCCATCCAACATGACCCTTTAATTAGCCAACCGTTTTATTAAATTTCCTAGAGGCAGAGTAGAGGATGTCCCCCTCAAGATAGGAGAATTCACTATCCCGTTGATTTCATTGTGCTAGAGATTGCGGAAGATGACCATATTCCTATCGTTTTAGGGAGACCTTTCTTAGCTACCTCGAGAGCTTTGATAGATGTTAAGGGAGGTCGTATTACTTTGAGAGTTGGTAACAATAAGGAAATTTTTGAGTTAAAACCGATGCATGAGTCTTTGTCCCTTGTGAAAGGAATCATGTGTGTTAATTCCCCTTGCTCCATTGATAATGTTTGTGTGATTAATTCCTCGACTAACGATGTTCTTGAGAATTGTGATGATGTGCTCTTGAGTTTTGATTGCAAGAAGGTTAATGAAGAGAGAAAGAAGTTTCCCAAGCTTATGGACGAGGAGAGGATTGGCATTCCTCATTGGTTTCAGAGAGCTTCTAGGAAGAAGAGAATGAGAATGAAGTTGAAGCAAGAGAGGCTTGTTTAGAAGTCCAATCAAACGAGGTTTTATCAAGCAACAATGAGAAGTTGCTAATTATTGAAGAGGAATTTATGCCTTCCACCACTTTGAAGAAGGTGGTGTTCTTTGACCCTCCATGATTTAGAGGAAGGGTCGAGATTAGGACCATAATCAAGCACTTCCCGAGATGTAACCCGGAGATTTCTAACCTTTTCTTTTGATTTCTTTTTCTTAATTTTCTTTCTTTTATTTTCTTTTCTTTCACTTGTTTTTCTTTTGGATTTATAGGGTGAATTCATGGAATTAGATTAATTCAAGTGAGCATGAGCAATAGAAAGGTGTTTCGTGGTTTTTTATGTTTTTATATTTGATTTTAATCGAAATTTGAGGTAAAAGGGTAAGAAATTTCAGTGAGGTAAGATAGGGAAAATTGTGCTAAAATTTAAAATAAGTTTGAATATAGTGGGTTCATTGTGGTGTTATCATTATTTTGGGATGTTGAACCCACTTTCAACGTGTTTTGAAACTGCCATATTTGGTGGATTTAATAATCCCGGGTGATTTGGTCTATGAACCCACAATAGACGCACCGAGCAATAATTTTAAGAAGATAAGGTATGCCGCGCAGTGGTGCGGGCGCAGGCGCGCTATAGTCGGACGCGGGCTCGCCGGGGGGCTGCGCGGACGCGCACCCCTGCAATCCCAAAACCCTAATTCCTGTCTCTATCTCACGGCTATCTCTCTCCTCCCCTCGTCCGTACGGCCGGCCACCTTTGGTGGTACGTGTGGAGGTTCGTGGTGGTTCATGGTGGTTCGTTGCTCGCTCTTCTCCGTAGAAGGTCAATTGAAGGGTTCAATTGCAACTTACTAGCATTAGTGGAGGTCTTAATCTGTGCCCGTAGACCAAGTAGAGGAATCACGCTTGAGGTTCTTTATCTCCCATTGTTCTTGCTTTATCGCACGTGGAATCACGCTTCAAATTAAAGGTACAATTATATGTTTTTTATGTGTTATGCAATAGATCTTGGGATTAGGTACTGTATGAATATGATTCATGTTTTTCCGCTACGTAGTACCTATAAAGTCCTACAATTATACCATACAAGTAGCAAGATTGAACAAATTTTGGCCACCAATTCCCTCAAGAACGAAAAAACTCTAATTTACTTCAACAACGGAGGAGAGAGATTAGAGATTGATATGGATGAAAGTAGTGTGATTTTTGTTGAGAATGATGACAATGTAGGAGGAATTTGATGATTTTGGATGAAATTCGATAAATTTGTGAAGAATTTGATGAGCAAGGAGTAAGGGTTTCATGCGGTTTAGAATAATAAGGAATGAGGGAAAGAAAAGAAAAAGAAAGAAGAAGAATTAACAATGACGACCTAAAAGAATGAATTTATTATCTCCATAATAGTGATCCTTGATATATCTAGTAATTGCACTTATCGAAGACACAACTCCTTCAATCTCCCACTTGTATGAGACAACTGCGCAATTAATATTAAAATTCCTTAAGTCAATGTGTGTTGATGTGATAATATGATTGCATCTCATGTCGTGATCTTGTTAGTCTACAAATATTTTCTTGAAAAACTGAGTTAGATTCACATAACAAATTATTACTATGTAATGCATTTGAGCACGGCCATGCATTTTCTAAATTCTCCATCTTCAAGGGGCCCAGACAAATTCCTAATTAAATAGGTAGACTCAATCCAATCTTGTGGCAACCAAAGCTCCCACTCAACTTTTGAAGTTACCGGGAAACATCCTTTATAATCTCCAATTACGGGCAGACGTTTGAATGTACCACAGTCAAATCAGCCATTGAATGGAATCAGTGTTCCACTCATGTCAAAGGACTCCACTAATATATCCGTAAGCTTTATACTTGAACTTCAAAGTAGGTCTATAGTTCGATCATGCATCATTCATGCATATCCATGTGATTGACCGAGCTTCACTACGCTCCTATAGCCCATGAAACTGCGCTATCCAATCAATCTTACATGCTAATCCATTAATTGAAATCATTTATGTCCAGCTTAATGATTCCGAACTAGGAACTTAAATAATATATGAATTTAGTTCACCTGTGGGGTTTCATTCACCAGGTCATCAACCTGATGAGCCCATCAATTCATAATTATTTTGGAAATTTTATTTAATATTGAAACCACGATTAAATAAGATTGAAACTTTGTTTCAATTGATAAACATAATTCTGCAAGTTAATGTATTACTTATGAAATATGTTTTCTCAAAATATACACAACCTAAATTACATAACTTGCTTCAATCCAAGAATCTTAATATGACTCTCATACCTTGGTAATGGAAGGGGTTTAGTAAGTAGAGTTCATGAGACATTCTCATAAACATGAATTTTTGCAATTTCTAAATTTTATAATCATATTCATCTCCATTCACTAGTAGAAAATACTTTATGGGAAGCGGTTCAAATCCCCTAATGGGAAGCGGTTTTCGCACCGCATGGGTTTAGGGGGCTTGCCAATTGCCATGTAAATGGCAAGCGGTTCAGAACCGCTTCCCATTAGGGGGGAAAGGGAAGCGGTTTGGGGCCAAAACCGCTTGCCATTTGCACTTGACATAATAACTTGTCCAGTGCAAATGGCAAGCGGTTTTGGCGCCAAACCGCTTGCCATTTGTTAATTTTTTTTTATTTTTTGTATATATTAATTAATAATAATATTATTATAAGTGACCTGTTTTGATATGCACATTAATCTGTAATTTTAAAAATTATTATTATTAATTAATATTAATAAATTAAAATAATTAATTTAAAATATTACAAATTTAAGAATAATAATTCAATAACAATAAAATGCATAATAATAATAACACATATAAAACTCATAAATAATATATAGTACTAATTACAAATAAGTAATGTTTCGGGGGTTTTTGTCCCTCGGGAGAGTTACAACACTGAAACTGGATTCAACTGAGGATGCCTGTACCTGCAAAGCAAACGGACCGCCGGATGGTCGGTGGTCCGCCTCCGAAGATTAAGTCAGTAAATGTTCGGAGATAAAACGTGCGGAAGTAAAGTTATCTGCTTGGATTCCAAGCTCAGGTAAAGTGCTGTGTGTTCCTTGAAAACGACAGCTCTGTGGTAAGTGACGTATTGTCTCGTATTGCGTGTGCAAAATTCTCTCTCTTTTTTCGTGTGTCGTCATAAATGACATAATGTCCCTATTTATAGAGTCTTTTTGAAAAGTGTGCCCTCCTAGGATCTGGTGACCTAGGAATTAGGTCACGCCGTTTTGCGGCGCCTCGGGATTTGGGCCTTAGAAGGCTGACATCCCAGGGCCAATGCCTGAGTGACACGTGTCACTGTGCCCAAAAGGATTCTGAAGCACCTTTTGAGTGACACGTGTCGCCACCTGAATGGTCCCTGCTGGACCTTCAGTCCACGTAGGACGGAGAAGAGTCCACCCTCCACGTGTCATCATTCCATAGGTCCAAATGGCACCTATATGGAGGACACGTGGCACTTTTTGATTGGGCCACCTGGCCGGGTATAAAAATACCCAAATCATTTGCCCCTCACAGGGGACACGTGCATTGCACGTGACTCCTGTGACAGGTGTCAGTATCTGAGTGGTCAGATTCAAAAATTACTGGAGGGAAAAATTAGGGTTTTTACCCCCCTATAAATAGTAAGGTTTGACCCCCCCTTGGATTCACACCTTGGCGAATCTCTGGAGAATCTTGGACTTTTTGACTTAAAGAATCTCAAAATTCCCTAAGCGTTTTTCAAGCATCCGACACTCGGCTACCAGTTCGACTGTTCTTTAGTCAACCAGGCGTCTTTCTCCCTTCTTCTAAAGGTAACGCCTGTATTTTCTTTTTACTCTTCATTTTTTCTTTGTTTTCGAAAAAATGGTTCCCCAATTGCATGCGACACAGCGTAGGATAGTGATCAGCCGGTCACCGGGACGGCTGAATCTAGAACTAGCAGTGCCGAATGCTTGGCCAAAGACCCTGTTTTGCGAACTTCTCCGAATCCGACCGTTTCCGTGTCTGTGCAGGACACTATGGCCAGGACCAAAAGAACAGCAAGGCAGTGTAGCTCCGATGGAGTTTTCTACCATTCGGAAGGGTCGACTGTTTATTCAGACGGCTCAATAAGAGTGCCTCAAAGTGAGCTGTCGGAACACCCTGACAGCCCTCCCTATCTTCCTCCAACCCCCACCTATTACCATTCGCCTACATCTAGTGGAACTCCCAGTGATGGAATCCTGGGGGAGGCGGATGAAGAATATCAACCCGGGCCTTCTGGACAGGCGCCGGAAGAGAGTCTAGGGGAGGACCCCGCTGGCACCAGTCGGCGGTCCCCTAGCTCTGATGAGAGCTCTGATGGCGAGTCGGCCTCGTCATCTTCTACAGAGAATGCCTCCGTAACTTCAGAGGAGGCTAGATCAAACATAGATTCTGCCAGAGAGTCCCTGGCAGTGGATAGGGGGGAAAGCTGGGCCGAGCCGAGTGCTTCCAGGCGCTTGGAGAGAGCCCCCTACTATCAGCATGTTCCGCCAGGCAGGCGGAGCGCCATGGCATCCGGCCTTGCCAATTTTAGGCGCAAGGTCGTCCTAGGCTATGGCTACACTTTGTCGGTCCCTAACGAGGGCGACACCATAACCTGGCCGAGCCTGGCCAGCTATCAAGACAAAGCATTCGGCTGCTATGAAGCGGCCTTCCAGGCTGGCCTCCGCTTCCCTCTCCATCCGGCCGTGGAGAGGATCTTGGACGGATACCAACTGGGTATCTGGCAACTTGTACCCAACTCCTGGATCAATATTCTGGGGTACGTTGCCGCCTGTGAGATGCTGCAGGTGGAGGCGAGCTTTGAAGCGTTCGCCCACATGCACTATTTGAGCAGGGCGCCTGCTAGGGGCGGTGAAGGCTGGTACACCTTGACCACTTGCAAGGGGTACATGATGGCTGTTGGCAAAGAGAACAAGTGGAAAGACTGGAGGACTAAGTTTTATATAGTCAAGTCTGCCGACAGCCGCCTGAACCAAAAGTATAACAGGTGGAATAAGGATCCACCTCTCCTAGCAGGCAGGAGCGCATTGCCGCCTATGCCCAGGCGGGCAAAGGAGGAGTTCATGGACGCGGGGTTGTTTACCGTGTCCGTGTGGACGAATGATGAGGGGGACAAGGAGGTCACCCCTCAATGCTATCTCCCTTTGTACAAGTGGTTTGAAGAAGGGACATTCTTAGCCGCCTTTGGGCTAAGTTCTGAGATGCCGAGAGGTAGTCGGCCGTCTGTTTTATATGCAATTTACTTCTGCTTTTCAGTACTTGTTTAATGATGCTAATCACTTGTTCATTTTTGCAGACAAAGCAATGGAAAAGCTCTCGGCCACAAGGAAGCCGGTTGTATCTGCTGCTCGATACAGGTCGAATGTTTTAAACAGGGCAGAAGTAACCACTCACACCAAAGTGGATGAGCAGAAAACTGGCGGCACCTCCAAGGTAGAAAATTGTTATACTTTCATTTCTGACCAATATTAAATTTGCCCGAATGATTTCTAACTTGCGTTTATCTTGTGTTGATGTAGGGTGCGCCTTCCAAATCTCCTTCAAAACCATCCGACCCTAAAATCCAAAAGACTAGGGCGGGTGATGTGAGCGCATCCGGCAAGGGCGGCCGGAAGCACATTGCTCATAGGCCCAAGAAGGGCCCAGACGCCTCTTCTCTCGATGCTGAAAAAGGAGATCAGCAAACCGGATGCCCAGAGGGCATCGAAGGGTGGCTTTAAGCAACCCACCACTGCTGTCGGCTCAGCAGGAGAGAAGAGGAGCCTGGGGAGAGAGGAGGAACAGAAGGACGACGGTAAAATTCATTTGCCCCTATTGTTCTTCCATTTAGATGTACTTGAGATTATTTTTTCTAACTTTCTCTCCTTCTCAGTTCCTGTGCAGAGGCCGACTGTAGTCCAGATGGCCAAGTCCATGCTGAGGGCGGTTGATCCTGACGACAAGGCGTCTGTCAGAGGAGTCGGCACCCTTGACTTGGATGGCATCTTGGGGAACCTCTGCGAGGTATGAGTCTTAGGTCAAACATTTTTTTTATTAAGCATTATTTCTTTTTCCGCCTGGTTTTAACCATTCGGCTCTTTTGCAGGCCATGCTGCGCGTCCAAGGGCTCAGGTAACCCCTCAAGGAGAAATCCAAAGAGGTAACAGTCGCTAAAGCTCGGGCCGAGTCCGCCTTGGATCGAGCTCAATTTGATATTGCTCAGAATGAGTATCTGACGCTTGATATGATGTATTCGCAGGCGGAAGCCAATATGCAGGTGAAGAAGGACCTGGACTCGGCCCGCCTGCGCATCACTTCCCTTAAGAAAGAGATTACAACTCTTAAGGAGAAGCTCGAGCCTCTTCCAGATGCCAAAGAAGAGGCCGAGAGAGCCAAGCAGAAGGTGGGCCGCCTGGAGCAGCGCCTCAGCAACCAGGAGCATCAGCTGAAGTCCAAGTTTGAGTCCGTGGCTGATCAAGAGAGAGAGGCTCTTGTTAAGCAAATGATGAGCGATTATGAAGCCATCATGCGGGACACTTGGGCGGCTGTACAGCCGGACTCGGACTATCAGATTTGGAAATCCAAATTTGACGAAGCCAGCAAAGCATTCGACGCTCGCCTTATTGAAGAGGCTGAGAATGCTGAGGCCGAGGAAAGTTCTGGGTCCGACTCTTCTGGGGAGTCGTCCTCGGGCGGCGAGGAGGAGGATCAGGCGGAGGAGCCAGAGAAAAAGGAGGAAGAGCAGCCGAGGGACGACAAGCCGGCTGCCACTGAAGAGGCTCTCCCCTGATCACTTAAGCTTTTATGCTTTTCTGCGGCCGAATGGCCATGTACTTTTCTTTTCCGACCTGTGTGCCGAGTATTTGTATCTTTACCGACCGAGGGGTCAGGTAATTTGACAATCTTTCTGGCTTTGCCAGATAACAATCTTAACCAATCGTCTGGTGACGATTGGTCTTTTTTAATTTAAATCCTTCGGCCATTTGGCTGAAGTTATCCATATTGTTGTTGTCCTTTGCATTTTGAATTTTTCATTGCATGTTTTTGGCTAAGTATTATAACCTGTATACCATGCGAATGTTCTTGCCCCTGGACGAATGTCGAGTGGTTTCGGTTTATTAGATTGATTGACTTAGAAATTTTTGATACTTAGAAGAGTATGCATGGTTTCTAAGTCAATCAATCACTAAGGTGATTGCCCCAAACCACGCGGCAGACGTCCATCCAGAATTGGCAAACATTAGTGTTCATTCGGCCATTGGCTCGAACTAACTCAAATTTCCAACTTAGCTAATTTGCTAAGGGTAAACCTCCGCTTGTTCTGCCCCATAAGCAAAAACAAGCGCCTCCGGCCATAGGCCTCTTTGAGATAAAATGCTAAGTTTGTAACTTAACCAATTTTATTTTAAAAATAATTTCCCGCCTGTCTTGCCCCATAGGCAAGGATCAGGCGTCATCCGGCCAATAGCCTCAATAAGTGCTAAGTAGTTAACTTAACTTGTATATTAATAAAATATTCCGCCTGTTTTTCCCCTGAGCAATAACAGGCGCATCCGGCTTTATGCCTCAATTAGCCTCTACTCATGAAACAGTGACAACTGCGTTGAATAGAAAATTCAGGTCTTTTAGATTTCACTTTCGATTAAAACAAACGACTGTGAATGCTGCCTTAGCATTCGGTAGGGCCGCTTGATATATTCGTAGAGCAATGTGCCACCCAAATGGGAGATGCTTCTCCTCGACGAATTCGCCCAAATGGACGTTGTCGGTTATCTGACTCATGTTGGAGCAGACGGTCATGCTCATGTTGGAGCAGACTGTGACCATTCGGTCTCTTTTTGTTTATTAACATCCGGCCATGGGCCTTATCATGATTTTATCTGGCCTTAGGCCTCTTTAATGATTAAGTTAATATTCGTCAAGTGTTGGTGTAAACTTGATGAATTTAGTAGGAACGATTGTTCTAAAACAATCGGCTCCTTCAGAGGGATTGGGGCGTCTGCTGTTGGGACAGACGCTTTCCAAACATATTGGTCGTCTGTATTTGGCACAGGCGACACTTAAAAAACTTAAATAAAAAGATAAGTTGGGAAATGAAGGCATATTCTCATTAACAATACGTGAGATTTACAAAATTGAGGTCTTTACATTCGTACTTAGAAGTAGTACTTTTTCAAGCTGTCTACATTCCAAGTTCTGGGCAGCTGCCTGCCGTCTGGGTCTTCCAGGCGGTAGGTGCCGTCTCTTACCTCCTCATAAATTCGGTAGGGGCCTTCCCAATTTGGGGTTACCTTTCCCTGTTCATTCGCCCTACCGACTGCCTCCATTTTCCGTAGCACAAAGTCCCCCACTTTGAGAGGACGCTTGTGTACTCTTTTGTTGTAAGCCCGAGTCATTCTCAGACGGTATATCTCATGACGCAAGGCAGCATTGCCCCTGCGCTCTGGAAGTGAGTCCAATGCTAGGCGCATGGCCTCCCAATTTGCCTCTTCATCATACAACATGATTCGAAGGGTCGGCTCATAGTGCTCAATGGGCAGAACAACTTCTGCACCATACACCATTAGGAATGGGGTTTCTCCCGTTGCCCCTTTAGCAGTCGTTCTGATGGACCAAAGGACGTGTGGTAATTCATCCGCCCAAAGGCCACCAGCCCGCTCAATCTTCTTTTTAATCCCGTCTGAGATTAACTTGTTGAAGGCTTCGACCTGGCCGTTTGCTTGCGGCCGGCCGACTGATGCGAAGAAGCTTGAGACCCCCTGGTCTCCCAGCCAAGTCTTGAGTTGAGGCGTCTCAAATTGAGGACCATTGTCAAAAACCATAGACATGGGAACCCCGAAACGAGTGATTATGTTCCTCCAGATAAAGGAAATGACGTCTTTAGTCTTGATGTTTTTGACTGCCTCAGCCTCTACCCACTTGGTAAAGTAATCCACAGGCACCAATATATAGCGCTTGCCGCCTGGTGCAGTTGTATATGGCCCCAGAATATCCATGCCCCATTTGGCAAAGGGTATTGGGCTGTGGATGGCCGTCAGGTCTGTAGCCGGACGATGGATGAGCTTGCCAAACTTTTGGCACTTGTCACATTTTTTCACCATTTCCATGGCATCCGACTCCAGAGTTGGCCAAAAGTAAAGTCGCCTGGCCTTGGCCGCGAGGGATCTGCCGCCTATATGGGAGGCGCAGAATCCCAAATGCAACTCTTCGAGAACTTCCTTCCCCTTTTCAGGGGTAACACACTTCAACAGGGGTTTCAAAAAGCCAGCCCTGAAGAGCTCTCCTGGCCGTAACTCGAAGTTAGCTGCTCGTTTTTTTAGAACAGCCGCCTCCCGTGGTGAGTCAGGGAGCGTGCCGTCTGCAAGATAGGTCCGGATGCCGTCCATCCAGGTTGAGCTTCGGTCAAGAATTCCAATGGGATCTTCCTCAGACATACTTCTTTTTTCCATGACCTCCCAGAAGACTGATCGAGGCGTTTCACAGGAGGCGGATGATGCCAACTTGGACAGAGCATCCGCCTGATTGTTTGAAGACCTGGGCACCTGAGTTAGATGAAATTCTTCAAGTGACCCAACTTCACTCTTGACCGCCTGCAAATATTTTATCATGGCCGGATGAGTGGCCTCGTACGTTCCATTAACCTGGAGTACGACCAGTTGAGAATCAGAGCAGGCGGATATCTTCTTCGCCCCTGCCGCCTTGCAATACCGGATGCCGGCCAGCAGGGCCTCATACTCGGCCTCATTATTAGAGACCTGAAACTTGAACCGTAGTGCGTATTCGTACTTATCTCCTTCAGGAGATTGACAGATAATCCCCGCACCACAGCCGTTCACAGTGGAGCTCCCATCCACATACACTTTCCAGACCTGGTCCGTATTGTCCGGAACAACCGGCCTTGTCATTTCGACAATAAAGTCAGCGAATGCTTGTCCCTTTATTGCCTTCCTTGATTCATAAGTGATTTCTAATCCTTGTATTTCAATTGCCCATTTGAACATTCGTCTAGAAGACTCCAAGGTTGTGAGTGGCCGTTTGATCGGTTGGTCAGTATAGAACTCTACCGCATGCGCCAAGAAGTAAGGTTTAAGCTTCTTGATGGCCATGTAAAGGGCAAGGCCGAATTTCTCAACCATGGGGTACCGAAGCTCCGCATTTCTCAAAACATGGCTTATGAAATACACCGGGAGTTGGATGCCGTCTCTTTCAGCTAAGAGGACAGCACTGAGGGCATGATCAGAGACGGCTAAGTACATGAAGAGCTTCTCTTTAGTCAAAGGGCTGACAAGCCTCAGCAAAGAGTGCATATGAGTTTTTAGCCTTTGAAAGGCCGCCTCTGCATCATCCCCCCATTCAAAGTTTGTCTTCTTTTTGATTGCCTGGAAAAAGTAGAGACACTTGTCGCCTGAACGGCTGAGGAATCTCCCCAGGGCCGCCAGACAACCTGTTAGTTTTTGCACTTCCTTCACAGTACGGGGCGACTGCATGTCGATTACCACCTGTATTTTCTCAGGGTTGGCCTCTATTCCTCTTTAGTCAATCAAAAATCCGAGAAACTTCCCAGACTCAACACCAAAGACACACTTTTTTGGGTTAAGCATGACCTTGTGCCGCCTGAGTGTGGCGAATGTTTCTCGGAGATCAGCAAGGTGATCCGCCTGCTGTTTGGATTTGACTATCATATCATCAATGTACGCCTCTACATTCCTTCCGATTTGATTAATGAAGACCGTATTAATCATTCGTTGGAAGGTAGCAGGCGCATTCTTCAAACCAAACGACATCACCGTATAACAGAACAACCCCTGATCAGTGACGAATGCCGTCTTTTCTTGATCTTTTTTCCACAGGGGGATCTGATGGAAACCTGAATAGGCGTCCATGAAACTCATCAGGGCATGTCCGGCTGTTGAGTCGACCAGACTGTCGATCTTAGGCAGTGGATAGCTATCCTTTGGACATGCCTTGTTGAGGTCTGTGTAATCAACGCACATCCGCCAAGTTCTATTCGGCTTTTTTACTAACACAACGTTAGCTACCCACTCAGGGAAGTTGCACGGCCGAATGAACTTGGCATCTAACAGCTTTTTTACTTCGGCAGCTGGTGAAGGTTTTCACCCAACTTTGCAAAGGCAATCGTCCCCACCTTAACAGTCCGCTCTGGACGGCTATCATCCAGAGGGATATCAATGTGCTCTCTAGTAGGCTGTGGACGAAGATCATCCGACCTTTCCCCGGTCAGTGATTGCTATTGCTTTTCTTTTTTGACCACCACCAGCTGATCAGTCTTTCTTTTCTTTCCGGCTGGTGGGGCCGACTGTTCTTCCTCGACATCGTCGAGGTCAATCATTTGCTTGCCCCGGCCGGATGCTGCGGCCGTAGGCTTGACGTCCGAGAGATAACACTCTCGAGCCGTCTTTTGGTCCCCATTAAGGGAACCAACTGTTCCATCATCCTTCTCATACTTGAGTAGCATGAGAGCAGGGATGATGACGACCTTACACTCATTAAGAGTGGGTCGGCCAAAGATGAGGTTGTAAGCCGTGAGCTCTTCAACCACTAGGAAACGGATGGTCATGTGTCGACCGTCTCCCCTGCTTCCCAGGCGGACAGGTAGGTCGATTCGTCCGACTGGGTGCACAAGTCCTCCCCCAAACCCAACTAAGGTGTGGGTGACCTCCATCATGCTATCCGGTTTGTACTTGAGATTGGACAAGCATTTGAGGCTGATGAGGTCAGAGGAACTTCCTGTGTCAATCAGAATTCGCCCAACCAGCTGGTTGGCGACTTTACACTCAATGACAACAGGGTCATCATGCGGCCGACGGACTTTGCCTCTGTCCTGCTCAGTGATGACAACTTTAGGGAAGGTGGATGTGCTAGCTGTATCCCCCTCCTCAACAGAATTAACCATCTTTCTCAGATGGTCCTTGGTTCCCCGAATGGTCGGGCCACCACCGGCAAATCCGCCTGCTATGGTATACACCGGTTCTTCATCTGTTTCGGCACTCACAGCAGGCTGGGGAGTCTTTTTCTTGGACTGCCCCGGATTCGCTTTTGAAGTCACTTTGGACTTCACATAGGACTTCAGCTGTCCTTTGTCGGCCAGACGGTCGAGCTCCCGCTTGAGACTAAAGCAGTCGTTCGTGTCATGGCCAACATCCTCATGGAAACGGCAATGCTTGTTTTTGTTCCGATTTTCAGCGGAACCTTTCATAGCAGCTGGCTTTTCAAGAGTTAGCCGATCCTGAATTTCCAAAAGGATGGAGCAGCAGTCCTTGTGGAATTCGTACCTTGGGACGTACGGTTTCCACTCTTTTTTCTTCTTCTGGGCCGGTTGATCAGAGTTATCAATGGCCCAGACTTGCTTTTTCTTTTTGCTTTCTTCTGGCTTAGGAGCCGGCTGAGCAGACCGAGCCCTTTCTGCCGGTCGGACTTCTTATGGTCCGACTGCTTATTGGAGGAGCAGAGTTCGGTCGCCTGTATGTAGGCTTCCGCCTCTCGCAAGGCTCCTTGCAGGGTAAAGATTTGTTTGCGGACGAGTTCGTACTTAAAAGTAGACCCGTCCTTCAGACCCTTAAAGAAGTCTGTGAAGGCGACCTCATCAGACAGCCCATGAATCTGGATTCGGACCAGATTGAACCGCCTGACTTAGGATCGCAAACCTTCTCTATCTCCCTGCTGTACATTGCCCAAGTCAAGACTTGTCTTTTTGGTAGGGATGTTCATAGAGAAGTTTGATGCAAACAAGAACGCAAGTGTCTTGAAGCTATTTATGCAGCCAGCCGGCAGGTTGCCAAACCACTGCTGGGCTATGCCCTTCAGGGTGGCTGGAAAGCAACGACACCATGCGGCATCATCCAACCCCTGTAAATACATGAGGTGGGTGTATGCTAGCAGGTGGTCTTCTGGGTTGGAGGTCCCGTCATAGGCTCCAACCAGAACGTTTTTAACTTTGGCCGGCTGTACGGCTTCAGTTATTTCCCTAGAGAAAGCAGAGGGTTGATCTCCAAGGTGTTGCAGCCTAAGCTGCCAGTCCATCGGCTGATAGCCGTATGCCGCCTGTCCTCCATAGAGGGTAGGTTGCATGTAAGGTACAACTGGCGCCTGGTATAATGGTTGTGCCATATACTGGGCGGACTGAATCACATGCGGCCCAGACTGAACCCTTTGGCTGCTTGCTGGGGTCTCATGTACAGACTGGGAACACCTCACAGAGGTATTCCGAAAGCTATCATGATAAGTCGACGTTGAAGCCGACTCTGATTGCTGGGTTCTCCTCTCCTCAATGTATTGCCGAGCGTCAGAGAACGTTTTCTTGCTACCATCCGGCTGTATGTGCCGGATGGGTTTTCTTGCGCCCATTTCTAGGAAACGGAGCCGATTAAGGTCAAATTGGGGCCTGGCCTTCTCCTTAGGAGCAGGATGAGGAGTCGGCTGACGGTCCCTGACCGACTTCTGTTTGCCAGCTTGGGCTGGCTTCTTGGCCGACTGCTCCTTTCTAGGAGTAGGCGACTTCTTTGAGGCGAGCTGCTTGATTTCACCCCTGAGGCTGCTCAGGAGTGACATTAGCTCATCCCGAGTGACGGGAGTTGATCCTGCCGCTAAATGTTCGGAGGCGGACCACCGACCATCCGGCGGTCCGTTTGCTTTGCAGGTACAGGCATCCTCAGTTGAATCCAGTTTCAGTGTTGTAACTCTCCCGAGGGACAAAAACCCCCGAAACAAGTAATATAATGTACATATATATATTAAAAAAATAAAAAAGATAGTAAATAAATATTAATTGTTCATAATAAAAAAACTGAATCTCATTCATTATCTAACTACCACATATATATTATACATTCTACCTAGATGCCATCTAATGTCACAAAAAAAGCCCACATGTCGCGAATTTCGTTAACTTCTTCCCTTGTCAAAGGGCCTTCCCTTTGAATCCTATAAACCTTTGTAAAGAAAAAAATACCAAACATTAAACATCATTCGTATATTACATAAAATTCAAACTAATAATTAAATAATAATGTATATGTTAAATATTTCAAACATCATTCATATTAGTGACCTGTTTTGATATATTAAATATTTCAAAAATACAAAACATTAAACATCATTCATATTCATATTACATCACTGTATTAATTAGGTGTCTAAGGTTTGAAATCACATCAAAAGAGGGTTTTGTAATTTATAGGACGGTTGTTATCCAAAATCACCCAAATAATCCCTATTTGACTTCTACTTTGCCCGATTTCTACATTTCTTATCTAATGAACTATTTCTTTATCATAACATGTCAATTATAACTAGTCTTAGATGTCTAATGTTTGAAATCATAGCAAATTAGCATTCTACTAAGTTTTAGGATGGCTTTTACCCAAAATCGCCTATTTGACTTCTACTTTGCCCGATTTCTACATTTCTTATCTAATGAACTATTTCTTTATCATAACATGTCAATTATAACTAGTCTAAGGTGTCTAATGTTTGAAATCATAGCAAATTAGCATTCAACTATGTTTTAGGACGACTTTTACCAAAAATCGCCTATTTGACTTCTAACTTGCCCGATTTCTACATTTCTTATCTAATGAACTATTTATTTATCATAACATGTAAATTATAACTAGTCTTAGGTGTCTAATGTTTGATATCATAGCAAATTAGCATTCTACTAAGTTTTAGAACGACTTTTACCCAAAATCGCCTATTTGACTTCTACTTTGCCCGATTTCTACATTTCTTATCTAATGAACTATTTATTTATCATAACATGTCAATTATAACTAGTCTTAGGTGTCTAATATTTGAAACCATAGAAAATTAGCATTCTAATAAGTTTTAGGACGGCTATTATCCAAAAATGCCTGTTTGACTTCTACTTTGCCCGATTTCTTCATTTCTTATCTAATGAACTATTTCTTTCTCATAACATGCTAATTATAACTAGTCTTAGGTGTCTAATGTTTTAAAACATAGCAAATTAGCATTCTTCTAAGTTTTAGGACAGCTTTTATCCAAAATCGCCTGTTTGACTTCTACTTTGCCCGATTTCTACATTTCTTATCTAATGAACTATTTCTTTATCATAACATGTCAATATTAAATAGTCTTAGGTGTCTCATTTTTGAAACCATAGAAAATTACCATTCTACTTAGTGTTAGGACGACTTTTACCCAAAATTGCCTATTCCACTTCTACTTGCCCATTATTTACATTTTTTATCTAATGAACTATTTATTTATCATAAATTATAATTATTAAATAGTCTTACGTGTCTATTGTTTGAAATTATCGCAAAAGATCATTTTACTAAGTTTTAGGACGCCTTTTACCCAAAATCACCTATTCCACTTCTACTTGCCCATTTTTTACATTTTATTTCGTTTGAACTTTTTTTCTCAAACCATGCCCATAATACCTAGTCTTAGGCATGTAATTTATGATATCACATCAAATGAGCACCCAACTAAGTTTTAGTACGATTTTTAACAAAAATCGGCGTAAGTGACTTATTTAGCTTATTCACTAACAAGTACGCAAAAATTACACAAAATTGCATGAGGTGCCATGAATAGGCCAAAAAATAATCCTGGGGCTGCTTCCCATGGCTGATGCAGCAGCTCGGTTGCTTGCACAGCTGCTGCAGCTGCCAGTGCATTTGCCCGTGCATCTGCCTGTGCAGCTGCCTGGTGGCTGCTGCAGCTGCCTATGCAGCTGCCTGGTTGCTACTGCAGATGCCTGTGCAGCGGCCTGTGCAGCTGCCTAGGGTGCTGCTGCTGCAGCTACCTGTTGGCTGCAGCGGCTGCCTGCACAGCTGCCTAGGCTGATGCTACGGCTACCTGGGCTGCTGCCTGGCAGCTACTGCAGTTGCCTGGGTAGTTGCCTTGTGGCTGCTTGCAGCTGCCTGGCATAACCCGAGGTTGTTGCCTCGGGTGCTGTAGTTGCCTCGGGGGCTCACATTCCCATTTTCTGCATTTTGTTTCAAATGACCTAATTTTTCCTCAGAGCAGACCCATCTTAACTAGTCTTAGGTGTCTAAGGTCTGTAATCTCATCAGAAGAAGGTTTTACTAAGTATTTGGACGACTTTTACCCAAAATCGCCTATTTCACTACTACTTTGCCCGATTTCTACATTTCTTATCTAATGAGCTATTTCTTTATCATAACATGTCAATTACAACTAGTCTTAGGTGTCTAATGTTTGAAATCATAGCAAATTAGCATTCAACTAAGTTTTAGGAAGGCTTTTACCCAAAATCGCCTGTTTGACTTCTACTTTGCCCGATTTATACATTTCTTACCTAATGACCTATTTCTTTATCATAACATGTCAATTATTACTAGTCTTAGGTGTCTAATGTTTGAAATCATAGCAAATTAGCATTCTACTTAGTTTTAGGACGACCTTTATCCAAAATCGAACCGTAAAAAAGTAAAAACAGGTACCTCCTCAATGTGTTGGGCTTCAGTGCACCTATTGACTATGTCATGCATAAACCTCATCACGTACAGGGTACAATCAACGCCGTTGTCTTGTTGCGCACACTAACATGAAACAAAGTTAAACTAGTCATGCATAGCCATAACTCAAGGCAATTTTATTAAATAAATCAATATATCAAGGCTTTACCTTCGAATATTTCCACGTGGGACCCGCAGCCGAACGACAATTCAACTTCTTCATAACACTTTAAAAAAAAGCATAAATTTAGGAACATATCCGCTCAATAACTTAGGTGATGATACAAAACAATATATAGGAAGCGGTATGTACCTATTCAATAACTTCCTTGGTGGCCATATACGAGCCGAGTCAAAGTAGTAGATTGTGTTATTGGAAACACAAATCACCATAAGGCTCCAATGTAGACTACATATATATTAAAGCAAATATCAATCCATCAATTGTTATACGTCAACATCTATAATTAACAAACAATTTAAGAGTGACATATTTAAACTTACTCCTCAAAGAAAGGGGCTAATATGAACTTGTTTCCCGCACGCATTGATTCACTAATACCCCGCTCAAGGTAATCTATCACATCACGAGGGTTATGCAAGCATTTGGTTACGGAGGTCTGCTCGGGGCATAACCACCCAACTGCTGCTTCACCATCGGGGTTACTACGTAAGAGCTCCTGTAGTGACCTTTAAGAAAGTAATGTGTGCAAGTAATTACTAGTTGCATTGTTTTTGTACGAAAATATCAAAAATACAATATGTTTAGAAATAGTCTCGTTAATTTACCTCATGAAAGTTTGAATGATGGAAATGTTAAGCATGGAACCGGTTAGAAATTTCGTCACATCCTCTCTAGAAATGTATGCGATTGCATCCTCATCATAGTGGAATAATGCTTTAGGCAAGTTCACTTGAATATGTGTACCCGTAGGCAACTGACTAACAAGTTTGTGAATAAAAGTACATGCTTTCGAAAGCAACTTAAGGACATTGGCTTCTACCAGTGGAGTACATGAAGCTCTCGAACTCTTCTTCGACACTTGTCCTTGTTCCATGTTCGGAGGACCTTCTTCCTTGGATTTTGGCTTCTCCACCTTCTTCCTTTTAGCGGACTGATTTTCCATAGTAATCTAGTAACATAAAAGAACATGGTCATTGCACGAAGCACATGTTAATCTAGTTACATACAAGTAGTTACATACAAGTAGTGTTTACTTACCCCTCCTACCAACCTCAACCGATCACGTGGCCGTAGCACAAAGCTACCGGTCGCGTCACGCAGCTTAAAAAAATCATATTCCTCTCTAGGCACCGATAGTGGTAAGTCCTTAAACCCAACAACTATAGACTCGATCCCGACCGAGATGTAATGGGTGCTAGTTTTAGACTTAAAATGGACCTTGTCAAAAGGTTGTGCACTACCACACCCCACCAATTGCAACTGTCCACTAGTGTTTTCCCCGGGGTGAAGAAGCTCACAAGGCGTCTCTTCCTACATATTTTATTAGGAGTTAGGACATAAGTTATGAAATAACAAACGAAAGCCTAACATAAGTAAAGCTAATTACGTAGTGAAGTTTACCTTAACATCTGGGAAAGGTTCAGGCATTGGATTTGCTCTCTTCAATGACTCTGCATCCATAGGACTAGGATCCTGCAAAAGTAAAATAATTAAACATGCAAACGACCTCATTTGACGACCTTCATATGATGTACTTCGTACTTGTACTAAAATTACCTCTCTCTCAACTACTGGATCGTCCTCGGGGCCTCCTGGGTGACTACATGATTCTACTGGGGTACTCGAGTGAAATGGCAAAAGCGGCAAGTTCATGTGCTTCAGAATGGCATCGAATTGAATTTGCATCTGTTCTTGCAGCTCCGCGCGTATCTCTGCCTTAATTGATTCCTTTTCCTTGTCATCAATACAATGTGGCGAATTAACACTTGATTTGCTTTTTCCTGATTTGGTGTATTCTGAACCCATCACCTTCTCCCACCCTAGTTGTTTCCCACCAAAACCAATTACTCGCCCAGGGTGGTATGGTTTTCCCAAAGCTAAGGTGAAAGGATCATTTTCGATGCTTGGAGTCAGCTTGCCTTCAATCACTTCCGAAGTATGCTCGAGCTGTAACAACACAAAAAGTTATCGGTTCTAAGTACGATGTACTTGACAAGAAAATATAATTAATAAGTAGAAAAGTTTGCTTACAAGTGCATCTGCTACTACTTTCTTATCCGGTTGCATGACATACTTGCCGGTTTTCTTGTCCATCCCATGCATAGCACACCATCAGTCAATTGCATGATTAACCAAAGTTGTGACCGTGGAAGAAAGTGGTTTATCTGATGATGACATTATGGATTTGGGGGTATAGACCCGCTTTGACTCACTTTGGTCTAGACTCCGCAAATGTCTTACAACCCATATGATGGCTATACAATTTCTTTCCAGCATTGATTCTAGCTTGTTCCCTTTTTTCCTACACATTTAGAAATATATGTTAGCATCAGTCTTTGTAAGAAACTAAATATCAGTAGCCGACTCTATTGATAAATAAAACCATACAAGTGCGGTCCTAGTGGTAGATTTTTCCACAAACTTCTCCCAGTCCTTGACCATTATTTGTGGATATAAATCCCATGGTTTCTTACAAGGTTTCTCCTCTTCTCCATCAGCAATCACATTTTTCTTTGATCTTCTCCTTCTTTTCTTATAGATCCATCTCGTCCTCAAGTAACTCTTGAAGTTTTTGAATCTCTCTTGTACAAAAGCTTCAAAGACTTTTCTCTTGGCTTGCTCATCAGGAATATGGAACATACTCTGTAATTGGCGCAAACATCCACGTTAGGCAAGAGAAAAAAAAGAAAAAAATAAGGAAAAAAATAAAAATAAAAAATCCCGGGAATCGGGGTAGCACCGCTGTAGCAGCCGAGGCAGCTGCCCAGGCAGGTGCAGCACCCAGGCAGTAGCCCAGGCTGCTACCCAGGCAGCTGCAGCACCCAGGCAGCAGCCCAGGCAGCTGAATAAGCCTAGGCTGCTGCCCGGGCAGCTGCCGGCTGCAGCCCTCGGGTTAGGCCCGGGGGTTGTTTTTGTAATATTTTTTTAATTTTTTTTTCCTAACATATATATTAATTAAAAATAATAGTGTGACTGGTATTAATTAATAATATATTAATAATACTTACCACTGTATCGTCCCAAAATGTTTGAAGCAACCCGTGAGGTATATCGGCGAACTCAAGTGTGATTGGTATTTTACGAGTTAGAATGCCAACTTGACTAGAAAATTTGTCGCGACATTGGCCAGTAGGTTGACCTAAATCATCAAACTCAAGCACCATAGGAACGCCGGGTTTCTTGAAAGCTTTTGTTGCACCCCTACTCCTTCTGTTCACCGGTGGCTTTACCCCTCCTCCACCACCGGTCGTTTTCACTTGGATTTTCATTTGAGTTTCACAATGTGAATCACCTACAACCTCGGAAACCACATTATCCTCAATAGGTGGGGCAATTTCAACTATACGCTCATATTCATCAAGCTTATGTTGGAACTCGTCATAAGCTTGGTCTTCCGGTTCCCCCATATCCGTCTCCTTATTAACATCATACAACTCGTCATCATCATCATCATCCATATCCTCATTAGAATGAAGGTTCTCATCAGGATCCATGATATGTACACACCTACTGTAAACAAGCAAAGCATGTTGTTAGTGATCAGTAATGGCAATCAAATATGAGGCACGAAGAAAGACAAACACTTACCCAACTTCTTTGGTTTCATAACAAATTCACATATAATCCTCTTAACAATTCATATATTTAGTTCATATTACATGCTTATACGTTGAAAATGAAAAAAAAATAAAACACTTCCTAAAATAAACAAGGTTGTTGGAGCATAAGATATTTAGTAAATAAAACATGCATCAATAAAAGTACCTCATTCGTTTAATCCCTCATTGTGGTCATATCGAATATAAGTAGCATCATCATCTAGATCAGTTGCTACATCAAGTGTAGGAGCAGTGAAAGGGGGAGAATCATCAAATGCATCATATTCTTCCTAGTCCTCAACCTCTCCAACCCCTAAAATTCTCCTTTTGCTAGCTAGGACGATGGACCATTTTGGATAGGACGGGTCAGTTACATAGAACACTTTCTTAGCTTGAGATGCTAGGATGAATGGTTCAAGACTATCCCGCAAGTGGCCAAGATCTACAAGAGTGAAGTCATCATTTATCACGTTGAGCCTATTATTATCGACCCATTTATACTTGAATACACCAACCTTGAAGTCACGGTAATCTAGTTCCCATATTTCCTGAATTCCTCCATAGTATGATAATAGTGCGTCAACTGGTGATGTATCCTTCGCACTTGCAAACTCTCTTGATGAAGCCACAAGAGTGACACCACTATTTTGAGTTGACGAGGATTTCTGATCCCGACTTTCAGTCAAAAATGTGTACCCATTTATGTCATATCCCTCAAATGAATGAACATCTTCCTTTGGACCATAAGCTAGCCACTTTATTGTATCAGACACAATCTCATCCAATTGACGCGTCACACGATCATGAAACCACTTCACAAACATCTTATTATGCAACTGCATTAGTGCTCTTTCCCCTTTTGATGGATATTCAACACGCAAACTATCCATGTGCTCTTCTAAATATGGGTGAACCTCCGCAATATGATGAAGCACAAATAGGTGAGCTTGCATGATTTGATCTCGAGAAGCCCAGATCCTTTTTGACCCGATTGTGTCATGACCATCAAGTCTCCCTTCATGTCGGGAAGTGAGAAGCCCAATAGGTTCGGCAATGGCAACATACTCTGCCACGAAATTCCCAATCTCCTCGGACACAATTCCTTGTATCATACTGCCTTCCGGATGGGCTGGAATTCTTACTTTATCTTGAAGTGTACCCATGTGTCGTTCAAAAGGGTAGCACCACCTCATAAATACTGGACCGCACAACTTAATCTCACGAACCAAATGCAGAATCAAATGCACCATTATGTCAAAAATTGAAGGTGGGGAAAAAATCTCAAATTTGAACAAAGTTACCACAACATTCGCCTGGAGAGCATCAAGTGTAAAGGGATCAAGAACTTTGCTACAAATAGTATTGAAAAACCCACAGAGGCTTGTAATAACTTCTCTCACGTGCTTTGGTAAAATACCACGAATTGCAATCGGTAGGAATACTTGCATCATCATGTGACAATCATGGGATTTCATACTTGTCAACTTCAATTCTCCATTTAAGGAAACAAACCTTTTCATGTTTGACGAGAAGCCATATGGAAGCTTAATGTCATATAAACAAGCACAAAACCTCCGTTTTTCTTCCTTTGATAATGTGTAGCAAGCTGGAGGTAAATACACCTTTTGGTTCTTTCCATTTCCATCACCTTTCTTCTTTGCGATACCCGTGGCCTTTTCCTTGCGCTTCCCCTTACGGTTTTTACCACCATCTTCGTTTCCCTTTTCCTTAACCTTCGCCATCTCTACCTTAGATTGAACCCACAACTCCGGACGAATACCCCACGCTTGCAAATCTAACTGCGCACTCTTTCCATCCTTCGTTTTTCCAGGAATGTTCATAATTGTCCCCATAATTGCATCACAAACATTCTTTTCTATATGCATCACATCGAGACAATGTCTAACATCATGTTCTTTCCAGTACTCAAGCTTCCAAAAGATTGATTCCTTTTTAAAGAGAGCGTGTGGGTCAATTGGTTTAGTTGTTTTACCAAAAACACATGGAATACCCTTCACTCTTGCATAAACCTCCTTTCCACTCAATGGCCTAGGCGCAACCCCCTCCTCAACTTTTCCATCGAAGGCGTTTTTCTGCTTACGATACGGGTGATCGCGCCTAAGAAATCTTCGGGTCCTCACGTACACATCTTTGCCATAGTGCTCAAGGTACACGTTCGGTGTGTCATCAATACAAATGGCACATGCTTTATGCCCTTTGTTCTTGTACTCGGACAGATTGCCATATGCAGGAAAATCATTAATGGTCCACATAAGGGCATCACGCAAAAGAAACATCTCGTTCTTATGGGCATCATAAACGGTAAGACCTTCGTCCCACATCTTTCTCAAATCATCAATAAGGGGCTCAAGGTAAACATCAATGTCGTTTCCAGGTTGCCTTGGCCCCGTTATCAAAAGTGAAAGCATTATATATTTCCGTTTCATACACAACCACGGAGCCAAGTTGTAAATCACTAAAAGTACCGGCCATGTGCTATGTTTAGTATTAAGAGTGCCAAATGGATTCATACCGTCCGTGCACAACCCAAGCCTTAAATTTCTGACTTCACCACCAAATGCCCTAAACTTCATATCGATGTTCTTCCATTGTGGAGAGTCAGCAGGATGCTTCAAAAAACCATTTTTCTTTCTTCCCTCAGCATGCCATCTCAGGTTCTTGGTGTCTTTTGGTATTGATAATAGACGCTTTAACCTTGGAATAATAGGAAAATACCACAACACCTTGGCAGGAGGTCCTTTAATACCAGCATTGCAGCTTGATCGCTTGTAACGCGACTTACTGCAACGTGGACACTCCTCCAACTCTTCATATTCATTTCGATACAGAACACAATCATTAGGACATGCATGTATCTTCTTATACTCCAAAAAAAATGGACACATTAGTTTCTTTGCATAATAATAGGAATTAGGAAGTTCATTCCCATCTGGCAACATATCACATAACGCAGTCAACAAAGAAGTGAAACTAGTGTCACTCCAGTTATGCTTTGACTTAATGTTAAATAGTGTAAGCACGGTTGAGAGTTTTGTGTATTTTTTGGACCCGGGATACAAAGGCTTTTTGGCAGCCTCTGATAATGACTCAAATACATCAGGTCGTTCACCAAATTCACCTTCAACATCACGCATCATCTCATCCAAGTGAACATAACCACCACCATCCTCGGTGTCATCCCCTTCACCACCATCATCACTCCCATTTTCTTCTTTAACATGAATCTCGACACTTTCAACATGCGTCTCATTGCCAACAACATTCTCCCTATACGATCCCTTCTCACCATGCCAAACCCAAACGTGATATTGAGGCCTAAACCCATGACATTGTACATGAGCCATGATTGTATCAACACTATTGACCCTTATGAAATTATTACAATTGACACAAGGACAATAAAGGTAATTGACACCCGTTCTAAGCTGATAATGTGAAACACTCTTGCAAAACTCTTGAACCCCATTAAAAAATTCTAATGTATCACGTCTACCATACATCCAACCGCGATCCATTGACGCTTTAAATTGCCTTTAAAGATACCAACACATTTCAAACAATGATAAATGTAACATATATTATGTCAATCAAAGTACATAGCATATATATCATCCATATATCGTAAAAATGAATGCTCCCAAAAGGTCCTTATCACTCCAACCTAACCCATCCTTGAACGTTTAATCTCACTAGTGAATGTATGTCAACTTTTCAATTTTAAGGAAAATCCGGCAACATTTCCCACCAGTTCTCCAAGTACACGATGTAGGTAATAACTTACCTAACTTACCTACATATGTACCTAGAGAACATGGTGAGAAAATGAGAAGCCCGGATATTCCTTAAAATCGAAAAAGAGACATACATTCACTACCTAAGTGAGATTAAATGTCCAAGAACAGTCCCAACTGGGGACTATTCAAGACTTTCTCCTATTGAGAAAGACTCGAACGGGTATCTAGGCAAATGATGATGCAAGCATTCAATAATTTGTATTTATTTGACATTCAACAATAAACAAGTTCATTCATTTAAATAGTGCTAATAATTAAATTAACGTACATACAATAAATATAGCTATTCATTATATTCATACATTATTGCAATTTACTATACTAACCACATTTAATTTAACAAACTAAAATGTTAACTAATATATATTCTATTAAAAATTATCACTTTAAAACTACTCAAATTCAAACAATATATATATACATATATATAACATTTAAACAATAATTATAGTAACAATAAACATTATCAATCTAATATACAAACAAATGATAAAACAATTAAAATAAAATTAAGTTAACTACTTGAAACCCTAACTTGAAATTTTAGAACAAAAATACAAATTAATACAAATTAATACATATGAAACTTAAATTTAGCAAAACTCACCCTAATTTGAGAGTGAGAAAGAGGGATTAGGAAGACTTGTGGTAGGTGTTGGGCTCGGTTCACCACCACCCAATGCAACTAATTCAAAATAACCACCAGCAACAAGGAGCAGCAACCAACACCGGCAACTAGGAGCAGCAACTAACCCATCCACGACCAGCCTCGAGCAACACCCACGACCCAAGAACGACCCACACTTGAGCAGCACCCCAAACACCCTCAACCCACGCACGAACAACACCCACAAACACCCTCAACAGCAAGTGAATAGAGTGGTGGAGGTGGTGGCCGGAAAAACTAGAGGGTAAGGAGAGACAACAGAGAGGCGGAGTGAAGGCGGGACATGAAAATTTTGCAAATTGCTTGAGTACGAAAGTGTTAGAGGCAGAGGAGAGAAATAGTAGAAGAAGCCCTTTTTTTTTTAATTGGGAAGCGGTTTGGGGTTGAACCGCTTGCCAATTTAACTAATGGTAAGCGGTTCAACCCTTAACCACTTGCCATTAGTTAAAAGGCAAGCGGTTCGCGCCAAAACCGCTTGCCAATTCATTATAGCTTCCCATCACATTTATTCTACTAGTGAATTCGATGAATTTGCGAAGAATTTGATTAGTAAGGAGTAAGGGTTTCATGCGGTTTAGAATGATAAGGAATGAGGGAAAGAAAAGAAAGAAGAAGAATTAACAATGGCGACCTAAAAGAATGAATTTATTATCTCCATAATAGTGATCCTTGATATATCTAGTAATTGCACTTATCGAAGACACAACTCCTTCAATCTCCCACTTGTCTGAGACAAGTGCGCAATATTCAAATTCCTTAAGTCAATGTTTGTCGATTTGATAATAATATTGCATCTCATGTCGTGATCATATTAGTCTACAAATATTTTCTTGAAAAACTGAGTTAGATTCACAGAACAAATTATTACTATGTAATGCATTTGAGCACGGCCATGCATTTTCTAAATTCTCCATCTTCAAGGGGCCAAGACACATTCCTAATTAAACAGGTAGACTCAATCCAATCTTGTGGCAACCAAAGCTCCCACTCAACTTTTGAAGTAACAGGGAAACATCCTTTATAATCTCCAGTTACGGGCAGATGTTTGAATGTACCACAGTCAAATCAGCCATTGAATGGAATCAGTGTTCCACTCATGTCAAAGGAATCCACTAATATATCCGGAAGCTTTATACTTGAACTTCAAAGTAGGTCTATAGTTCGATCATGCATCATTCATGCATATCCATGTGATTGACCGAGCTTCACTACGCTCCTATAGCCCATGAAACTGCGCTATCCAATCAATCTTACATGCTAGTCCATTAATTGAAATCATTTATGTCCAGTTTAATGATTCCGAACTAGGAACTTAAATAATATATGAATTTAGTTCACCTGTGGGGTTCTATTCACCAGGTCATCAACCTGATGAGCCCATCAATTCATAATTTTTTTGGACATTTTATTTAATATTGAAACCACGATTAAATAAGATTGAAACTTTGTTTCAATTGATAAACATAATTCTGCAAGTTAATGTATTACTTATGCAATATGTTTTCTCAAAACATACACAACCTAAATTACATAACTTGCTTCAATCCAAGAATCGTAGTATGACTCTCATACCTTTGTAATGGAAGGGGTTTAGTAAGTAGAGTTCATGAGACATTCTCATAAACATGAATTTTTGCAATTTCTAAATTTTATAATCATATTCATCTCCATTCACTAAGGATTTTCCATCGTTCTTATACGAGGAACTTAGGAATTTCTAATTTGTATTCCAACATCACATTGGATTTCGATTGAAATCTATCATCACTTGTTTTAAAGCGCGTGAATCAAATAGACGAGTATAGTCCATGATATGCATGATGCATTCTTTGCATATTGCATGAGGATCATCACTCAAAACCTTAATTTCATCAACCTTTCTCAAAGCATTGAATCATTAAGCAATGTGCCATGCTACATGGGATTGAAACTCCTTTCAATATAATGTTCAACCTTATAAGAATCTTATCGATATAAGTTTCTTAACCAAGCTCAAACATCATTCGAGACCTATCTCTATAGATCTTGAATCCCAAATGTACTCATCTTTTTCGATCTTCAAGATTTTCATACAAAATGCATCAGTCATCACTTGACCCTTCAAGAAATGAACAATTACCCTCTGTACTAGACCAAGAAGACTTCATAGCTCCCACTAAACATCTTGTACACACAAGACCTTTTCTTCATTTTACGAGAACATCAAAAAAATTTATTAACTCACAAAATTATGAACATTAATCAACTCCATGGTACTAACTTCAATCCATTAAAGGATCTTTTATGCATCTTTAGGATTATTGGATTTTTAAACTTTTGATTGTATCATAAACAAATCTTCTTTTATGAAAAATTTCAAGAAAGCGTTTTGAAATCCATCTACCCAATCTTATAAGGTAGAAATCACTAAAATACCTTTTAATAGATATTTGCAACATGACTAATATAAAGGTTTTATCGAAGTCATAGCCATACTATGAATTTGTTGAATCCTTTAACAAGTATTTTCTTTATTTAGAAAACTTTTTTCTTTCTTGTTTGTTTTGCTTATAATGGGTCTCACCCAATTAGGCAAATTGTTCAAGTGTCATACACTTGCTTACAAACATAGAATCTATTTCAGATTTCCTGCTTTTTATACCTACTTGCAGTTATAAACTTGTCAAATCATCTTTATTACTTGCATAATCATCATGTTCCAAAATAAATATTTTAGAACTCTTTGTCAATATGAAATCATATTTTTTTTACTACGTTTTACATATGCTAGTCATCATTGTGGGTTTTTATGCAACAATTGAAACTCATACAACAACTTTGTTTAGCTTTCAATGAGAAACGACAATTTAAGGATGTGCACATGGAATGTACTACCTTCGACACATGGTTATTATTCCCATTACAATTGATGAGACCACGCGTTGTCATTTGTAACATGAGGTGAATCATGCTCATAGTGTTGCTTTTTTCGACTATTTCTCGAATCACTTTAAGATTTTTCGAATTTACTTTCTTGAACTTTTCAAGGCTCTCGAACTTTTCCAGATTCTTATACTCCCACTTGTCTTTTGAGGAGGCGTATTTAGCATAGGGTGAACCAACCATGGTTTGATCCATGTTTGTTTGTTGTTTTTCTCGAACTCTTTTGAGATTTATACTACCCCCACTTGACCTTTTGGAACAATTTCCATAAGGGAAACTACTTGAGCAACAAACATTTTGTGCTAAGTATGATTTGTGTAGTAGTACCCCGTGCTCTGTATAGGAATTGATTGTGCAGTAAACGATTTAATACAACTGTTATTCCTTGCTTTGAAGAAAGACTTTATAAGAACTTTTCTTATCCATATCATATATGGAGTTTTTTCTACACTTGATTTGACGTATATAGTTTGTTTAGTTTGTAGTTTATCTTTAAAGTATATCCCTTGAACAATGGTTGGAAGATAGGTAATTTTAATCCATTATCAAAATATATCTTATATAGATTGATAGCTCCCTTCATATATATTCACAAGGTTTTCTTTCTGAGTATGTCATAAAACGATTTCACAACTCTTGGATGTTCATCAAGGTCTTGACTTAAACTCTCATTATTACGATCATATCACAATATTTTGAATTTATTGCCAAGTATATGTTTTGACTTAAATTTTCACAATTACAATCATATTTTAATGTAATCATTATCTTGTCAAGTTGATACTGAACTTCATACTGAACATGTTGAACTTTTCAAAAAATTTCACTCCCATGCTTCAACTAAGCATAAATAGTGATCATATCACAAATGAAGTTTCATTTTCCGTCTCTAGCCTTTGAACCTTTGGTTTTCTTACATCGATATGTATTCGACCTTGAGTTCGCATTATCAAATTAGAATAATAATTACATATATCAATGGATTCATAATCTAATGATATTGAAAGTCCATCTCTTTGGATCTTTCGCATGCAATGTTCATTTTTGTTTGAATTATTTGACATTTAAGAGACAATTCATATATAGAAAATGTTTTATTATTTCTATCATATAGAACTTTGAACCTATTTAGCAACTCCAAACACATTATGACTCAATGAAGCATATAATAACATTTATTCCACATTTTTGAATCTTCGATGCTTAGTCATTACTAACATTTAATGGTGTTTTGATAATGGAAAGAATGAATAACATTAATTTAATTCTAGCCAATAACAAGGTAAGGTGAAATATAGGTTCTACTTGTAAAGTTGCAACTTTTGCTTCCAGACTCGTAGATTCTACTTGTGAAGTAGCAACATTTGCTTCTAAACTTATAGATTTATTTCTTTTTTATCCATACTTCTTCATTTAGTTCAACCATATTGTGCAATGAGTGAACTAAACAAGACATCGTATGTCCAAGAAGTAGAAATATGCTAAATCAATTTCTATAATATACTTTTTAATTGGAACATTTCCGTTCTTTTACCTTCCAACTGTTATGAGGTAGTTTCTATTCAATTGGAATTAGTCAATTTAATTTGAAACATTTGTCGTTCATAACAACTTTTAGCATATAAGTAGTTCTAGGTTTGAGAAGTAGCAACTTGTTTGCATTTCATGGCCTATAACTTCTTAATGCAATCCTCATATATTCCTAAACCTTTCCCATTTGAGCCACTTAGAACATTTCTCTTAGGTTCAAAATGATGCTTTGCTTAACTACTTTAAGCACTTTTCGGGATTTTGCTAAGTCTATTCAATTATTATTTATATTAGAGTTTAATCAACTATTTAACTCTATATGAAATGGATGAAGAACAACGTCATTTGATCAAGTGTTGATTATAGAAATTTCCAATCACTTTCTTATATTCAATCATATTGAAGATAAGAGATTTTATTGGACTTCTATACTTGTCTTTTAGAGGGTTTGTACCTCCTACCTCATTATATCCCTTGAAAAACTTTTCAAGAATGAAGACGTGCTGGCAATTTACTCAAACATTTTGAATAAAACCAACCTTAGACATGTGACATGGATTTCCAAAACTTCTCTTTTAGAATTATCTTAGCAAAATTGGAATATAGGTTTCTGGGTTATCTTTTAACCCTTTTGAGAACGTTTCTCAAATTTATTTTCAATCGAGGAGATTATATATATATAATAAAATTAGAACGACATGTTACTTATAAGTAAACGCAAAATTCAATTATTTTTAATATAAATTTAAAGTACCATAAGCGATTTTAAAATTGGTAACTTTAAAGCTTTTATTCAATTTTAAATGATCCCTATTGAATAAAATGATTCCAAGATCCTTTATTTGTGCAATAATTGACCGGACTTTTGCCCTACCATCAGCCATTATATTTTCATGGTGAGTAAACTCTTTACTGATTACAACTCTTTGTAATTCTTGGTTGAATAATTAACCATCACATGTTATAATTATTACCCTTAGCTTCAAGGTTCTAAACTCTTTAGGTAACCTTGTTGAGTATAACCAATCAAAAGTGTAAAATTTGTTTTACCCCTACTCCCCTAAGATATAATATGACACCTAGCTTTGGCATGACCCATCATAAATATCAAAGGTTTCATCGGGTTTTTAATTGGAAAAGCTACCTCAATATTACTGGGACCTAGATTTATTATGTTGTGATTAAATAGTGAACTCTAGCGCATCAGCACAAAACATCAATAAAATCTAACATGCATAATAAACTGAATGCATAAACAAGACATAGCATGGCCCCTAATCCTAAGAAAACTAATAAAGTAAATGCTCCCACTTGAATCATCATGGATCTCATCCACCTTGCTCCTTTGGGCCTTCACTTCATGGGCTTCTTGGATTAACTGCAATCTAGAATTTTATTCTATTCTATCTACTACTTAAATAAAATGAAATAAAATTACAAAAATACTTTATCGGTACGTGGACCGTACTAAGATTACAAAAATACATCACGATGCGCATATCGTATTTAGCAATCTACTAGGCCATACTAGTCATTATATAGCAAAAATAACATCATATATTATAAAGTGCCTCATATTAAATCACTCATCATGCTTTCCTAAACTACAACATCGAATGATCATAATTAAGGAAACATGGCATCTAAATATCTCATATTTTAATTAATACAATTAGATAATATCATATATTATTCATGACCATCAGTAAAATATCATATAGTTTAAATTAGTCATGAGATAGAATCAAATCTTATTTTAATCTTAAAAGATAAATCATATTTATCCACAAAAATTATCCTAACTATGTTAGGAAATTATATCCTAATTACTAGCCAATCACAAAATTTTAAATCAATTATATCCAAAATTAATTAAGGGATAATCTTATTATTTAAATCAATTATTATCCTTTTGGAATATGCTCATAATATCCTAACAAATCTTATCCAAAATTAACCACTTTAATTATGGATAACTACCAATTTAACAACTTTAAATATGGATAATATCAAATATAACAACTTTTGAAAGATTTGAATTTTTCCCAAATAAAATTTTTTATCTAAATAAAATTTATTTTATCATTCAAAATAAAAGATCATATTTTCAAAATATTTTATCCCATCCAAAATAAATCATATTTATCTAAAAATATTTTTTAAAATAAAATAATAATAATAATAATTTTAATTTTTTTTTTTTTTTTGAAAAACGTGTACCACCACACCGCCCACCGTGGTTGGCCAGCCGAAGCTAGCCACGGTGGCTGGCTGCCAATAGCAGCCACTGCTGCAAGGGCAGCAGCGTGGAAGCACCACTAGCAGCCGTGGCAGCAGCCGTGCAACGATTGCACGCTGTTGCCCACAGCCACCCTTGACCGCCACCCTCCCCTTCCTCCCTCTTGGACTACCACCAGGTCAGCAGTCGTCGTGGCTGCGCCACCCAGCCGCGGCTGCCGGCCTCGAAACTATTTTTTTTTTGTTTTCAATTTAATTAAAATAACATTGATTAAAATTAAATCAAATCAGCCCAAAAATTAAAATTAAACAACATTCAATCTTAAAATTATGGTTCATCATAAAATTATCCTAATTTAATTTGAACTTTTAAAATTAAATCGATGATCATACACAAAACATTTTCATGCATAAATCAATCCGATTAAAATTATGAAACATAAAATAAATCGAATTAAATCAAAATCAAGCACAAAAATCACATTTTAGGGCTAGGAATTTTCAAAATAATTTGAAATTAGGGTTTGGGTTTTCGAAAATCCAAAACTAGGGTTCTAGGTTTCGAAATTTTCGAATGATCTAGAGCTTAATTTGGTCCTCTTCATGACTATTTGAGCATAATTAAATCACATTTAATTAATTCCAAAAGTTTAATCACATTAATTATAACAATTGAACGATAATTAAATTAATCTCCCTCCTAATTGAATTAAAATTGTGGACTATCAAAGAATTATAGTCGATATGCGTTAATTCAATAAGCTAACTGTTACCACTGTAGGAGTTTATAGGTACTACGCAGCGGAAAAACATGAATAATATTCATACAGTACCTAATCCCAAGATCTAATGCATAACACATAAATAACATATAATTGTACCTTTAAAGCGTGATTCTACGTGCGATCGAGCAAGAAAAATGGGAGATAAAGAACCTCAAGTGTGATTCCTCTACTTGGTCCACGGGCACAGATTAAGACCTCCACTAATGCTTATATGTTGCAATTGAACCCTTCAATTGACCTTCTACGGAGAAGAGCGAGCAACGAACCACCATGAACCTCCACAAACCACCACACACACCACCAAAGGTGGCCGACCGTACGGACGAGGGGAGGAAAGAGATAGCCGTGAGATAGAGAGAGGAATTAGGGTTTTGGGATTGGTTGCCTTGATGTCAAAATACACTATGTGTGAATTATGATTGCTGGCTTACAACCCTAGGCATGGATATTATTTATAGATCTCATCTCTAAATAAGAGCCCATGTCAAAAGCCCAAAACCTTATTCCAATCTAACTATGCTAGCCCAATCCATTTCATGATTAGTAAAATGCTCATGAGGCCCATTAATGGGCCTCTAACTTGTTTAACCCAATACCCTTGTGTGTGAACTCATAGGATCCATTCTATTGGGCTTTGGACTATTTAACTAGCCCAAATATCATTTGTCATATCTAGCAACAAACAATGACGACCCAAAAGAATGAACTTATTATCTCTATAATAGTGATCCTTGATATATCTAGTAATTGCACTTATCGAAGACACAAATCCTTCAATAATAATCTTCTCTTACTCTTAATTGCAATTTTATACAATATAATTGCAAGTTTTAGATTGTTCATGGTAATGAATAGTAGTACAAATTTTAGTGATTTTTTATGATAGATGTTTAATTTTTGATGATTATTTGTGTTGTTTTTTGATTGATAATAGCTTACATTGTGTTGTTTGATGTTTTAGTAGCATATTTTAGCATATTTGTTGAGATTTGGTGAAGTTGGTTTTTGGTAGTTTGGTGGTGATTAAAGTTGGTCGGTTGAACCAAGGTATGATTGGTGGTTCGGAGTGTTTAAGAAGTTGAATTTGTGATTTGGTTGTGATTGTTTGGTGAATCATCATGTCTAAATACAGGGAAGCCATCACCTTCAAAACCAAGAAAAGAAAAACAAACATTTTCATAGAAGAGCCATCACCCTCAAACACATCTTCCCATTAATCACAAAACCTTGAACCCCTTCCCATTCCTAAAACTCGTTTCGTGGACAAATCCAACAAGCCTACTTGGCAAAGCTTCCAAAAGAGAACCTATAGGCCCTCTTGGCATTACCATCAATTTAGCATGATAAAGTTGGGGATCGATGATGATTTATGGGCTCTATTTAATAATCTTGGATTTAGAATGCATGCTACTAAGAGCTACCGGGCCTACCTTGAGCCTACTTGGGAATTGTTGACTTCTTTTAGTGTGACACCTAATGGTAATAAAGAATATGAGGTCACCTTCCAGCTTTTCAATAATGTTGATGTCATGTCCTTGGTCGAGTTCAATGTGGCTTTGGATTTCAATCCGAATGCGGATCTCTTCTTCTTTGATTGCGAGCACGAGTATTTAGCTGGTTTCTCTCCAGATGCCTTTTGGCATACCATCTCTGGTTTTCACAAGTTTAGTGCTCGTTTGTCTCTTGCTAGCATGAGAGTGCTCCATAGGCTATTAGGGTACTCGGTGTTCCCTAAACAAGATTTGGGGAAGTTGTCGCTCCTCGAGTTGCGAGCTTTGTGGATAGCAACTATGGAAGAGTATAGGGGTCGGTTGAACCTTGGGCTAATTTTCTTGAGGAATTGTTTGGACATGAGGGGTAGCCGGTCGGGTGAAATTCCTTGTGGTAGCATAATCACTAGTTTGGCTACCAAGCTCAAGTATGAGAGGTATCTTCTTTCTTGCACGCCGGTAGGGGATCTTAACACCCTTTACCTTGATATCAAGCAATTGAAGCAAGTGCAATTCCTAGCCAAGAATGAAGATGATGAGGCATTTGATTGGCTCCGTAAGGGTACCCATTGGTGCTATCTTCTGAACACCTCTCTTACCTCTCTTCACCAACATGCCCCAAATGTATGGTTTGTGCCCTCTAGTAAGCACATCCTCGGGGAGGATGAAGATATGGAAGATGTTCTCAATGAGGAAAGGCAAGCCCAATAGCATCATCAACAACAACATCAAGAACAACAACACCAATATGCAAGCTCTGACTTGGATGCCCTCAGTGCTGAAATGAAGGGTATGTAAATCCGGTTGGAGGGTATGTATGATTAAGATTTTGAGGCCCTCTACACTCAAATGAAAGGTATTTTGGGGATGCAACAAGGTATGTTTTTTCAACAAAAACAATTGTATGATGCGGGTGTTAACCGGGGGGATATCATTCCCCCGGTTAACTACCCATACTTTCCACCCCAACATGGTCCTATACCATCTTATGGGGGTGATGGGGTTGTTACGTACCCATATTAGCAAGGACCCCCAAGGTCCAACACCGAAACTCGTTCATTCCCCGATGAGCACGGTAACTATGATTACCGTGTTCCCGGTGGGAGTGACTATAGGGGTGATCCTAACTACCCCTATGTGCACCCCGAGCACCCACTATCGCTCGCTTTGCCCGAGCAATTTACTCCCCTTGCCCCTTGGTAACAAGAAAACTTCAAGGGGCATTATGGTTGGTCACCCGGTTACACCGGGGGATGGGATCCTTATGGTCCCCCATCCGGGTTTTCCTATGATGGGGATGACCAAGATGGCGACGGACCAAGTGATAGTGGTATCTAGTTCCCTCATTTTTGTGTCGTTTGCCTTCATCCCTTATTTTATGTGTGCTTGCTTTGTATTGATGGGATTTTGAGATGTATTCATGTTTATCTTGGGGGAACTTTATTTTTCATAGGAGTTTGTCTTGGTGGCCAATATTGTTGTTGAGCTTCCTTGTTTTTCTTTTGCCTCTTTTGTTTGATAGTCTCATTTCTTGATCTCTTTTTGATGGTTTTTGTTTGTTACTTTTATGAGATTTCCACGCCTATTCATTCTATCTTATTCTTGTTGTTGTTGTGATGATTCTTCTTTGATTATGATGCATGTGTTGCTCCCACAAATCCAAAACCCTAATATCCAAATCCCATGAATCCAAACCCTTGAATCCAAATTTTGTAGTTTAGTGCTTTGTAGTTAGTTAGGTGTTTAGTTGGTTAATTAGTTTTTATTTTCATATCTTTACGTTTTGATAATTTAATTTAGTTTTTCTTCGTAGTTTCTTTTTATTTTGTTTTGAAGTTACTAACTGTAGACACCCAAATGTGTCTCTCCAAAACAAAACCCAGTGATGAATACCTTTCACGTCGAATCATAATCGAAAAAAGAAAAAGTGTGAAAAGTCTAGTGATGAGGATGTTTTTATTAAAATATCTCTTCTTTCTGTTTTTGAAAATATTTCTTTTCTTACCCTATTTATGAATAACGTTCATTCTAGTTTAGTTTGGTCCATGATATGGGTCCAGTAATAGTGTAGTTAGATGGGGCTTGAAAAAACCTTTCCAACGATATTTATTAGCCCAATTCCGATGAATAATGAGGAAGTTATGACCAAAATATTAAACTGGGCTCAAACCGGATTTTACCTATGGCCCAATGATCATATGGAGGGTCCAAAGGTCTAGTCCTATTCCTAATCTAATTAGGATTAATTAGAAGCTTCTATAATTTTGTAAAAGATCTTAAATATCCTTTTTGAAAAGATAAGATTAAAGAATTTGAGTTAAATAAAACTTTCCGTATTTTTTAATCCTAATTCTATTCGAATTTAAAGATGTTCAAAGACAACCATATATTATTTTTGAATGGAATGGTGTCCTTTGAACAAGTGTACTATTCCGTTAGTGGGTTCAGAATTTTTAGAATGCTAATATATTCAGTAAGGTCAAGTGATCGGAATGCCTGGGTGGAATGCCTGGTCACACCCAAGCAACTAACGAACCGAAGCGGCGAATTATTTATGAATTAATTAATAAGTCAACCGAGTAATTAATATTTAGACGTCGGGAATTCGAGCTTAGAGCGTCGAAACCGAACGTCGAAAGTCAAGTCGAAAAATGGTAAAAGACGAGACATGAAAATAATAATAAATCAACAAAGACCAAAATACCCCTAGCGTTGGAACACCGAGTGCTTGGAGGTATAGCCGAGCTAGCAGCCCGAACCTAGTCCGTGGCGTGCTAGCATGCTGCAGCTAGCAGCTCGCACTACGTGCGCGACATACTAGAAGCAGCTCTCGACAGCAGCAGCCCGCACGCCAGTGCATGGGTGCTGGCAGAGAGGATGCGAGCAGCAGCCCGCATTTATGTTGCAAGGATGGCTGGGCCGAGAGAAGGGCAGCAGCAAAATTTGAAGCCCACTTGGGTGCCTTGGTCCCCCCCTCCTCCAAATGGTCCTCACCTAACCTCTCACATGAGCTTGCCACTCATTGATTTATTATTATTTTGATTATTAATTTTATTTTAGCCTTAAAATAAAATGGAAAAATCAAATTATCCCACATTGATGGGAGAGCTTTTCACTCTCTTATTTTTCCAATAAATACCCAAGTTGAGGTATTGGGAAAATTGCTTGAGTGAGAGTTGAAAAAGGCATCACCATTGTGAAAACCTTTAAACTCTCTAATCACTCGGGTTTTTGTCGGCCCTTGCTAACTCCAAGGCATTGGACCGTTTTCGGTGGTCGAGTTGTGGGTGGACTATCGTTGGAGGCCGTCGTATTTTTGAGGCTAGCTTTCAAAGTAACAGCCCCTTCCGTTTGGAGGAAGCACGCTCCAAAGGTAATTATCTTGTCTTAATCTTGTGATTAGTTTATTTATGTTTATGGTTTTATTTGTTACAAGTGCGGTCTTGGTTTTGGGTTTGTTTCCATAGTGAGTCGGACTCACCAAACCCCAAATGCGGTATCGGAGCCTCGCTCGTTTATTTTTAAAATCATAATATTTTTTCAAGGTGTTTGTATGGCTTAATTTTTCTGGTTTTAAGTTCTAATTAGATTAGTAGCTCGTTTTATTTGTTTTAACCTCGTATTAAAGATGTCTTCAGCCCCGAACCTAGATTTTGACCCAAAAATAGTGAATTTCTGGTGGAAAAGGCGTTCTAGAAATGGTTTTACCCTTTTAGTGCTCAGTTTTTAGCCAAAAAACGACCAGAAATGCACTTTTCGAGGGATTTTTCGTTTAAACAAAAACTTTTAAGTCTTTCTAACCTTGAAAATTAATTGCATATTTATGCTGGTTATGTAATTGGTTCAATACATATTTTATATGCAATTTTAAACCTCTTTAGGCATCATTACTTGATGGTAATTTGTATTTGAAAGCTTGGTTTTATTTTTCATATAATTGCAAACTAATTGCATTAAGTGTGAAATTATTGTTCTTCGAGGCTTCCAAGTACTAAAGATTCAATCTTTAATTATGTTAAGTGATTGAAACTTTAAGTTACTAAATTCCATGAATTTTTGTTGAACTTTGTTGATTTAATAATTTTTTAGTTGATTGGAATCATAAAGTTTGAAACTTTGTGATAGAAATTTGTTTATCTTCATATTGGAAGATATAATTTTTCAAGGATTCACAAGTATTAAAGTTGAAATCTTTATTGAACTTATGTTCATTTTCCCAACTCCCTTTTATTTTGTCAAAAACTTAAGATTTATTTAAATTAATTAAATTAATAGTGAGTAATTGCCCTCTTATTTTTTTTTATTGCACTAAGTTAAACCAATTTAATTAAAGAATGGTTCTTGGGAATTTTTTTGGTTGGATGCACTTTGAAAATTTTATTTTAAGTTAGAGTTGTTTAAATTTTTCATTTTGCTCAATGAATTGATTCTAAAATTAATTTAGAATGAATTATAAATGTCAAACAAAATCGGGAATTAATTCCGAGGCATAAGCACGCAAACCAAGGCACAATAGCCATGAGAATCCCTCGGCCAGTTGGGCTGCTCGCACAGCCCGCATGTGGCTGCCGAGGAATGATGGTTGCTGTGCTTGGTGCGTGTGGTGCTAGGTGTGTGCGAGGAGCTATGTGCTGACTTGGTGCGTGAGGGGCGTGCGAGAAGATGCTAGGGGTAGGAGCAGTGCTAGGCAACTGCAGCTAGACGCGCATCGAGTGCGCGTTGCCAGGCAGTGCCCATCAGCATCTCAGCACGCAAGGTCGAGGCTGCTAGGCAAGCGCCCAGCACTTGCGTGCGTATGAGTGCTCAAGGGTGCTTGCCTTGGGTAGTCGATGCACTTTTCTCTCGGTTTTTATTTTGCCATTTGGTCGTTTTGATTATTTTAATTAATTTTGTTTATTTTAATTAGAATTTTGGAGGCTAGGCATCGGTTTTGAGCGGCATTGGCAAAATTTATTTTGACAAATTTTGGGTTTTACTGGCTTAATTAATTGGATTAATTGAGTTGGATGCGGAATTTAGTGGGAGCTTCAAATATTGATTGTTCTTATTTACATAATCGGTTAAAACAACTTTGACTAGTTTTAATTAGGCGTGTTAATTGGATTAACCACCTAGATTAGTTACTAGTTCTCGCGTGTCTATGCATTGTTACTTGTTTATCGTTGTAAAATGCATGGGCCATTTACAGATAGTCAGTGGATGAATTAAATGTATATTCTCACAGGTTCTATGAAATGGCAACTAGTGGGGCCAAATTAGGATAGAAAATACGGATTGTGATCCTTGATGTAATTTTGTAAATCTAAATACGGTCTACGAACCGTTGAATATTTTTGTACCTTAATGTTTAGATTAGTCCTAATCGTAGATACTAGTAGTTGCATTTTTTGGTCATGTCTTGGAAGACGAAACCATGAAGTTGCAAATGAAGACCTTTTGAAGATTTGAAGATCTCAAGGGGTCATGCTAGTTGCCAAATGCATCTCTATTTGTGTTTTTTGATATATATATGTTTATGTACATGAATTATATGTTAGATGTATGTTCAGGATTTCGAATGTTGTGATGATTAATTAAATTCACTTAAATCAACCAACATAGAAACCCTAGGTCCCTAAATATTGATTAAAACTTTCCATTCCAAAACAACACTTACCAACCAAATGAGGGTAGTGGTGGGCTACGCCAAAGCGAGGCATCACTACCTCTCCAAGAAACATAAGGCATACCGGGTATGCAAGTTGGTTTTGGTTGTACTCAATGATATGAGTGATGGAGTCCTAACATGTCGTGGAAAAGTGAATAAATTGTTGAGAGAGCATTAGATGCGATGATTTATTCAACCAATAGTGGCTTGGAGCCATTAGCAAAGCGTTGCTTACCTTAGGAGATTGAGTGTTAAGACAAGCCAAGGCATGCTTAACCACTCTTTGTTTCTTTGGATCTTGGAATCGACTTATTCTCGCTAAATGGGGACAAATTTTAATGCGTGGATAAGACGTTTAATAAGATTGAAGATTTGCATGAATACCTTTTAATTTTCAAATTATTATGTTATTTACTTGATAAATGGTTATACTTTGCACGTATATTTGTAGAATTCCAAATCAAACTGTATTGCTTTCCATGATTGGTAAAGGAAATCTTTGAGAATGGTTCTCAAAGAAAAGTAAAGCATGTCTGAAATACAATTCTCATTAATGACTTTTATAACAAAGTCCAAAAGGACGGTTGGACATCATGTATTCAAAATACTAGGTAGTTTTGATAAAACATGAAGTATTTAATTGCAAACTCAAATTGTCAATATTGACAACCAACATATCTTTTCGCTTAATACATAGATGAGTAGGACTCATTGATGTAGTAATTCAAGCGTGAATTAAAGTAAAAGATGGAACTTTGTTTTACGGCTCATTTGATGCTAAATTATGCCTAACAAAGTATAAAAGTCAAAGACTCCTAAAGAAATGGTTCTTAAAAGCTTATGAGATAAAATATGATAAGAAATATAGGAAACGAGGAACGAAGAAAAGGAATAAGATTCAATTTCAACCCATGAGTTCATTTTATTGTAGTTAACTTAGCAATTCGTTATCTTCACAAGTATCGGATATTGCTTGAGTGTTCCCCTTTGAAAGTGATGACCTCAAAATATTGAAGATAAGCTGAGTTATCGACTTACAAGCTAAGAATGAAGCAAGTGGTGCTACATCAGTTGTAAGGACGTATTCTTTGTTTAATGACCTTTAAGCTAAGGCTGGAACAAATAAATGGTTATTGTGTTTCATAATCAGCAATTTATCCGTTTAAACACGAAAAGACTCACATTCAAAGCAATGAGCAACAGTTGCAAATTAATTTGAATGAAATGGTTGTCTAAACCATGAGTCAAGAATGCTTGATTATAAACAAACATTATCTCACAATGATAAACTAGAAAAAGCTCAAATTCATAGGCATGATTTGCGTTCCGAACATCTTTAGCAATGTCACATTGACAAGAACGTACACAAGGCTCTAAGACAAGCAAGTCTTACTTGTTGAAACCAACAAAGTAAAGAGCTATTGTTCTTGGAATAGACAATTGACTCCGGAAGCTAAAGAGGATTCATTTACTTCAACGTCTCACAAAGAATTTGAAAGAATATGGCTATATTCATCAAATGTGAATAAACTTGACCTTGAATAGTTCAAGAGTTCAGTGAAGTACATAATCGACTTGGCAAGATATCAAAACGTCTAGATTAGATCGAGCGATGTTTGGTTGAGCCAAGTGTGACCATCACAAAGTTATGAAATTGAAATTTTCATAAATAACTCCACAAAGAACATAGTGTGTCTTCATAGAGACCTCGATGCCATTTAAAAACGACTCGAACAAATGATGGTCACATCCCTTCCTATAAAGTTCTTAAGATTTGCACGAAGGACTAATGTTACACTAAACAAAAGTCGAAGCTAAGAAAGGACGTCATATTCAGTTATGGATAGAATTATCTTCTAAATGTCTTTTCAAGTATATGTGTAAAACTTTTAGCCACGCTGGAAGTTCATTGGCTCGGTGGGAGCTAAGTGACTCAGTGGGAGCTCACCAAATTAGCAAGAGCTAGGTGATTGAGTGGGGGCTTAATGGCTCATTAAAGGCTAAGATAGCTCAAGTGGAAGCTAACTGTTTGTTTCATCACAACGAACTTTTACCCAAGTGACTATGAAATAGTCTAAGGGTTTTGAAAATCTAAATAATGCTAAATTTGAAAGCAAGCTCAAGGATCCGTCATGGGATTAAAGGAAGCATTGTATATAGGAATTGGAACGTGTTTTCTCACAAAGTTAATAAGAAGATTGGCTTATGGAGGAACATAGAAATTCTGATGAATAAGAAGTTTAGTGGGAGAAAAAGTAAAGGTCCAACGAAAAGTTTATGAACACTATTGGGAAATAACTATCAAATGATAAATGCTCATATTTGAAAGTACTTTCGACAATGGACCAAGAAAAAGGCGATACTTAGTACATATTGGTATTGAGATCTATTGTATGGACTTAATAAAGTGTTTGAACGTGTAAAGGATTTTACCGTGTTAAACGTGAATTGAAGGACTTTGAAAGACTTTCGACCCGTATGTATAAAACTAAGTAAATGTTTGAACTGAGTATAAGCTAGACTAAATACTAAGTCAAACATGAAATACTCTAATAGAGACTTTCAACCATATCACATAGTAAAATGTTTAGCAAAGACTTAGTGAAACTGAATGAGCTAAAATAACAAATTGATGGAATAAGATTGGGAATTACTCTGCAATTTAATCCATCATGTACGCTGTGATATGGAATCGTCGCATGGCTTACTTGCTTAGAGCATCTGAAGTATGTATGTAGTACCAATCAACCTGAATCTATGTAATAGATCGTAAGATTATGGCCAAGAACATCCAAAGTACTTGGATAAGTAACAGGATGAGTTCTTAACTTGTGGAAACAAATATAATTTGAGAATTGATGTTCCAAGCACAAACCTTAACAAGGATTAGATCCTTAACAAGGAAGCCGTTTATAAGCACGAGCTAACAATAAGTCGTGGCTTGAGAATGGTTCATGGACGTGCATCCATGTGTAATGTGCAGGAATTTAAGGAAAATTTCCATGATCACAAGTGATTAGGGTATCCCAAATCATTGTGAGCCGTTTGGAATGAAACCCAAGCAAATCATCATCAGGAAGTCTACTAAAATATATGTTGAGAATATTGTTGCCTTAATGGCGATAATAAAGAAGAAGTTCTATGGAAAGTTCGTTGCTGAACGTTAATGATTGTAGTTCGTCAAGTTGAAGGTCTCAATCATGAAAATGAGTGGGAGCCATCACTTGGACAATAAATCTTAAATCACATATAATCCATGACACTCTCAAATTTTATCATCTTATTATGAAAGTGATCAGTAATGAAGATGTTAAGATTAGCAAAGTAATTATAACTAAACCTATGCAATGAGCGAATGACAACCTTTACAATTGCATGAAAGAAATCAAGCATATTAGATATGGGTGTGATTTCTATAATGTTATATAAAGAGTGATACTCTTAAAACATTCGGAAAAACCATTTATAATAAGATGAACCATTCAGGTTTTGGAGTAATTTAAAATTTCATGCAATTTTATCACTCTGATTGCTATTTAATTGTGGTTTAGAATTAAATAATGAGTCCATTCGATTCTTGGAATATTCAAAATAGGGTATCAAGACCAGTCTTGGTAAGGAACCACCTATTAAGTGAATGTTGAATATTATAATAAAAAATTATCACTAATCAAGGTCATTTAAACGATGGACGATTAATGACCAATTGAGACTAGTGTGTAGTCTGATTTATAGCACTGTTTCTTGTGCTACGAGGACATGAATGTCATAAATAATTTGCACATGTATTGTTTTAGAACCATACGGGATCGACCTATGAGAATACTTTAAGAGATTAAAAATTGTCATAAGTATACTACTCATTATGGCTATAAGAACCTATTTTCTCGATGTAGACACCCATTTGTGTCTCCCCAAAACCAAACCCGGTGATGAGTACCTTTCGCGTCGAATCATAATTGAATGAAGTGAAAGGGTGGAAAGTCTAGTGTTGCGGAAAGTTTTAATTTCTTTTCTTTTCTCTCTGTTTTTGAAAACTTATTTTAAGAAAATACCCAATCCAGTTTGGTTGGTCCATGATATAGGTCCAATAGTAGTGTAGATGGATGGGGCTTGACAAGAGCTTTCCAACGATATATTATAAGCCCAATTTCGATGAATATTGAGGAAGTTATGGCCAATTTACCAAACTGGGCCCGGTTTGAGCCTTATATGCGACCCAATGATCTAGAGGAGGGCCTAATATGATTTATCATTCCTAATGCAATTACGAATGGTTTTAGTCTTCTAGATTCTTCTAGAAGGTTTTTTTCATTCCTAATTCAATTAGCATTCATAAATTGACTTTTTGTTGACTTTTCAGAGTTTTAATTAAAATCAAAAGGCATTTTCGAGGAAAAGATACGATTTTATCCTCCAGTACGGCAAACTTATCTGATTTTTGAAAACGCGTCAAAAACAGGCCTGGCGCCTAACTCTAGGCATTGGCGCCTGGAACCAGGCCTGGCGCCTGGCGCCAATCAGCTGGTGCTGGCGCCAGCTCTGTTTTGCGTGTGCCATTCTCGTTTTGCGTGCGCCAAGTGCTCTGTTTTGATATTTTATCTTTTGGCTGATTTTCTCTATAAATAACGTATTAAAAATTCTGTTTTCATTCACCAATTCTCACGAATATTTATCTACAAGTGTAAAGATGGAATAAACTTAACGAGTCATAGTCCCTTTAAGTCAACCCGGATTTTTTTTCCCGTATACTGCACAAGCGTCAACTTGTTTTGGTCATAGCCGGAGGTCTAGGAAGAGTTACAAGTCGTACAACCTATGGATCTGTAGCCCCGAGTTTTGACTTTAATTTGGCGTTAGTTGCATCCCAATCTGAGTCGCAGATCAAAAGTTATGACTAAAATACCACAGTCTCTCCAGTTTAATGCATATACGCGAGGTCTTAATTTAGTCTTTGCTTGAGTCTAGTCACGTAGCCTAGCCACATGGTCATGACACAAGTCTTAACATGTCACATACACTCACTAGTCATAGCACACACTTTTTATATTTCACCATGACCATGTCCTAGGTTCATGCATGAGTCGGTCTTTTCCGTCATTTGAGTTGGGGGGTACATTCTATTCCTAATTCTTCATATCCTTCCACCTCCATCATCTTTTTCTTTTTTCACTTTCTATTCCATATTTCTTCACTCCCTCCATCCATTGCATGTTGAATAAAGTTTGAGTCAAATGATTAACAATGAATATCCCCAAATTCCTTTTTCACAGTACTTGGTCGAGGAGAGAAGAGCGATTAATCAAGGACAACACCTTTGTTCCAGTCTTACTTTTTGATAAACCGATTCGTCAAAAGAAGAAGGCTAAAAAGATAATGGCAACTCAAGAGGAAGTTAATGAACTTAGAAGTCAATTGACTAATGTGACTGAGACGTTAAAGGCTTTAACCCTAAAGATCGATGATCCCGTAAAGCAACAACAAATGAACCTCATGCAAGAAAGTTTGAGGAAGCAATCTAGCGACTATAAATTTCAGGGCATGAGTTCACAAGGGGTCTCGCTGGACAAGGAACTTCTTCCACATAATTTCAACGCCACTGACATCCCTAAATTAAAGGCAACATATAACCCTTACTTCCATCTAAGAGCTTTTGAAACTATAATGAGTATTAAGAGTATCGATAAGAAGGTCATCCCCTCTCTGTTCCCACTATCTCTTGAAATTGTTTTCCAACAATGGTACTTCTCCCTTGACAAGGAGAAAACTTCTACATGGGAATCGATAGTAAACGCTTTCATTTATAGGTACAAGTGCAATATTCAACTTGAAACCGATCATAGACAACTTGAGATGCTAAGACAAAAAGAGAATGAAGGTTTTACTTTTTTCTTTAATAAGTGGAGGGAAACTTCTGCTAAGATGATTGAGGTCCCAACCGAAAAGGAGTCTGTGAGGATGTTTATCAAGAATCTTCAAGAGAAGTATTCGAAGCATTTAAAGTATCAACACAATCTGAATACTTTCAAGGCCGTTTATGACATCGGAATTGAAATCGAAGATGACCTCGCAAAGCAAAAAGCTACTAACAATAGTAACCACGGTGGCTGGAAAGGAAAGAAGAACGACAATCCTTCTTCTTCCGAAAACGCCCACTCTAGTAACAATGTTAGTACCTTTGATCTCAGTGAAGTTTTAGCCATAGATAACCAAGGATCTAAGAAGCAACTAAGGAAAGGCTTCACCCCTATTGGGATGAGCTACGATATTGCCTTCGATCGACTCCATGCCAAAGCACTCATTACTCCCATTGGACCTATTCAAGATCCCGCACCTGAAAAGAGATTGCCTAGTTGGAATCCAGACGAACACTACAAGTACCATCAAGGTCGGGGTCATACTACTGAGAGCTATTGGAAGCTAAAGGAGGCTATCCAACATTTGATTGATAATAACAAGCTTCCCATGCCTCTAGTTAACAAGAAGAGCGAGTGATGATAAAGGAAACAACACAAGACAAGAGGCGAGCTTCAACGACAAGATTTTGCGACCTCTTTTTTCTACTACTTTTTTATTTACCCTTTTCCCTAATAACTCTAGCATAGGCACCTTTTTATTCTCCTTAGATTTATTTTGTAGGATCATTATATATTTTCATTTTTAATAAAATGAGCATTTATTTCCTTATATATGATCATTTCATTATATTGCATTAAAAAAATGTCGAATTAAGCACAAGGTATACCAATGATTTGAGGCACCCCTTGTAGCCACATCATATCTCCTTTCACCTTTCTAATTAACAATCCTTTCTTCATAAACCACTTTGAGCCTCGTCTAACGATAGACCTTTCTTTTTTCAACCTACATCTACCAACCTTTGGGATGGTGTGTAACTTATGCAATTATAAAAGGCTTGAGTGAATTCAAAAGATTAAAATAGCAAGAAATAAGCAAAAATAAAATAATCATAAAGGTGTACAAAAGGGTAAGTGTTCCAATGTCTTTGATATGAAAATATCTTCGATAAGAGCACGTCTCAGATTGCGTCTCTTATCGAGTGATCGGTACCGTGCCTGAGAAACATGAATGCCAAGTGAGTGATAGACCGCATGATCGAGATTGCTCACACTTATGAAAATAAAATAGATGCTAAAACAAAAGAAAAAGCTAAACAAGAGTAGAAACTCAAGCATAAAAATACAAATATTCAAAAGCAAAGTTGCACACCTTGGGGGGATTATCTAGGGTCTTGAGCCTTTTATCCCCTTCTTCTATAACCTTTAGCCTAACCATGTTACAACCCTTAAAAAGACCTTTTTTAGGTATACACATACTTGTGCGAGGTTCGGCTAGAGCTACGTTTGGCCTGATTCCTAACGGATACGTAGGCAACCTCACATTCGGGTGCGGCCGTAATAAACATGCATTCATATTCACATTTCACACACTTACACCATGTTCATATTAAGGGATTTCCTATGCTCATCCCTATTCACTTAGAGCTAGACTTGGGGTCTTTATCACTACATCATTAGCTTACCTAGCCGAAGAGTCACCGCCATTTGACTCTTTTAACAAATAATATCTTTCCACACACTTAGCCCTTGCGGCCTAGCTTTAGTGTAACTTACACACACTGCACAGATACATGACCAAATATACTTCCCTTAGGAACCCTTTGTCATGAAATCTCAACATAATGCTGAGATAGCCTAGGATTAATTAATCCTTGCACCTTGAGAGATAGTATCAAACAACATTTGACTAAGCTCGTTCAACATGCATCTTCAAATTTTCGATTTTATTTTTCACGTCTTTCTTTTTCGGGAGAAAGTCGGTACCCTCCACAAAAATGACGGAAACTTTTTGCTTTTTTGCATTTTCGAGTCGCACGATCACATTACAATGCACACACGGGTCATGAGTCACACGTGTCTTTTCAGTTCGAGTCGAGTCAACCTCGAGTCAATCGCAGCGAGTCTAGTTTATACCTTGGGTCGTGTCGAGTCGATGAGTCAAGTGACATTAAACCTTAGGTCAACCTTAAGATAATTAAAAAGAAATTGGCAAAGTTCTATAGTCAAAAATAAATACAGGTGCAGCAGAATAGGGAAGACCCTACTTCAGCGCCTGGCGCTAGATCTTTTCAGCAGCGACAGAGCTCGAAGCCTCTTAAAAAGGTGATTTCGACCTTATACAGCAATTTCGGGTTCCTTGGTACGCCAGTTAGCCCCTATAGGCAATTTGACATGATTAAGTAGTCAGTTTGATTACAATTGCCATAAGTGACCGACCTGATGAAAGATCGTCTCACTTAGTTTAAAGCGCCTAAGAATTGGCTCATCACGGAAACACCGACATACTGGTTTTAGCGGAAGCAAAGTTCAGGCGAGCTTTAGAGATCGACAAACGTTGGTCTTCGGAAATTTTTCTTCAGAATATTATCCCAACAAACATCAAAGCTCTTTTGTTTAGAGACGCGTGGACATTCCTTTCAAAATCTCTTTTGCTTCAGAGACGCGTGGGCATATCACCGAAGCTTTATTGTTCAGAGACGCGTGGACAATCCTTTTCAAGCTCTTTTGTTCAGAGACGCGTGAACATTTCCATCAAGCTCTTTTGCTCCAGAGACGCGTGGGCATATCATTCAAAAGCTTTATTGTTCAGAGACGCGTGAACATATCCAAAAAAAAGAAAAGAAGCTCTTTGTTCAGAGGCGCGTGAACATATCAAAAGGAAGCTCTTTGTTCAGAGACGAGTGAACATCGAAACATCAAGGTGGCGTTCCCTAGATTGTGGAGAGTTGTCACAAACAACTGAGGATTGTTTCAAGAGAAGCAATCTTCGATGATATTCCCTTGGATGTGGAATATTATCAAAGCGGAGGAGGATCATTTCAGGCGAAGCAATCTTCCAAATTGGAAGCAGTTACAAGTGTAGCAGTTTTCAAGCAGGATGGCATTCTCTAGCTTGTAGGAGGTCATCAAAACAATCGGTTACTTTCAAAGACGTGTGCTCGACGGTGCAAGATACGCGTTTCTTAACTCTTTTATCTGTTTAAATAACGCTAGTTTTGAAGGTATCGGCGTTACAAGAGTGGTTTAGGATCGTAGAACGTTCTGAATCATTCTCCGTCCCTATCGATACTTTGACTTTTGTTTTTGAAACTTGCGTTTCTCCAAACTCAGTCAAAGTGGGGGCTTCTGTAGACACCCATTTGTGTCTCCCCAAAACCAAACCCGGTGATGAGTACCTTTCGCGTCGAATCATAATCGAATGAAGTGAAAGTGTGGAAAGTCTAGTGTTGCGGAAAGTTTTAATTTCTTTTCTCTTCTCTCTGTTTTTGAAAACTTATTTTAAGAAAACACCCAATCCAGTTTGTTTGGTCCATGATATGGGTCCAATAGTAGTGTAGTTGGATGGGGCTTGACAAGAGCTTTCCAACGATATATTATAAGCCCAATTCCAATAAATATTAAGGAAGTTATGGCCAATTTACCAAACTGGGCCCGGTTTGAGCCTTATATGCGACCCAATGATCTAGAGGAGGGCCTAATATGATTTATCATTCCTAATGCAATTAGGAATGGTTTTAGTCTTCTGGATTCTTTTAGAAGGTTCTTTTCATTCCTAATTCAATTAGCATTGATAAATTGACTTTTTGTTGACTTTTCAGAGTTTTAATTAAAATCAAAAAGCATTTTCGAGGAAAAGATACGATTTTATCCTCCAGTACGACAAACTTATCAGATTTTCGAAAACGCGTCAAAAACAGGCCTGGCGCCTGACTCCTGGCATTGGCGCAAGGAACCAGGCCTGGCGCCAACCATTGGCGCCTGGCGCCAATCAGCTGGTGCTGGCGCCAGCTCTGTTTTGCGTGTGCCAATCTCGTTTTGCGTGCGCCAAGTGCTCTGTTTTGATATTTTATCTTTTGGCTGATTTTCTCTATAAATAACGTATTAAAAATTCCGTTTTCATTCACCAATTCTCACGAATATTCATCTACTATCAGTTTTCATTCGCAATCATTAATTCTCTCTTAATTCATTCATCTTCTTTCTCTTTCTTTTCTAAACTAGTCTTTTTTATACAAATTCCGCATTCACAAGATCTAGAAACACCTAGCCATATTCGAAGTTGCCTTCGCCCTAGACGTGAAAGGTTTAATGTCTGAGGGTTTGGTCCCAAATCTCTATTTCAATTATTTAATTTAATTGTTTTGATTATTATTTTCCTTGAAGTTAGTAACGTGTGTATTTTGTTATTAGAAAGAGGTACGAGGCATCAAAGTAAGTACTTTAATGTTTTTATTGATGTTATGATAATGTTTGGATTGTTATTATGATATTCCTAGTATCATGTCTAGGGTAATTTTAATATCAAATATATATGCTTATTATTATTCCTGCGATGCCTTTTATTCTCTTCCTAATATTTATGTTTGTTAGTATCATGTTAGGGTTAAAGATTAGGATTTGTTATTAATCTTGTTAGTATCATGCCTAGGATCTTGCTAAAATTATTATGCTTTAATATTAACATGAACATGATTATGATTATAATTGTTATAATTTATGATGATTATGATTATTATTATTATAATTATTGTGATGATGATTATTTTATGATGATTATGTATTATTATAATTTTATTATCATGATATTTATTGATTATTCATTATGTTGCTTGATATTATTTATTGTTATTGCTTGATCACGCCTTTTATGCATGTTTGAAGGGAATTTGTACTTGTAATCACGCTTAATAAGATAATTAATAATCTTGTTTAGGGTTAATTGTGATTATAATTCAGGTGATCGCCAATAATAGTTTGATTTGTGCATTATATTCAACCAACATAGATAAACAGGTTTAGGGTTAATCCTATTGATTGCATGTTAATTAAAAAGCGCACATGAATACGATCAGAATAAAGTAGAGGCCTGTTATTAGGGCAGGTTCAATCTCTTTTAGGTTGGATTTGTACCTTAATCCCCGAACCCTTATTTGGCTCTAGACCTAGTTGACGATCTCTTGGATCATTAAGGGGTGTAACCTTCACCCTGTGAACGGTTTACAAGTTCCTAAAACTTGTTGGCGACTCTTTTGCTCTATCTTCTTCCCTTTTGGACGCCACCTTACTTTAGTGTATGATCACAGTGGGGTTCAAGCTAGGGGATTAACGCTTGAAATTTATTCCCTATACTCGACCATACGTATTGTGAGTTCTCTTGTTTGAGTACTAATCCGCTTTGATGTTGTTAAACGTTTGCCGTAATAGGGGATTATAATGGCCACACTCGGGCGGCTAGGTCCTCTCAGTAAGAGGAGCTACATTACAAGACTGGGAATGTCCCCCTACTAAAATAGGGAAGATGTCTTTGTTGTATACAAGGCCTCTCGTAAAGCGAGACTGTAAAAATGCATGGCCGTGCTCTGATGGATTTTAAAAATCATCTATTTATTGACAGTCAGACCTAGAATCGAGAAACACTTCTAAACGTAATAAGGATGACAAAATAATCTTACCTTATAGTTCATGAAGAGACATTAAGCGCCATAGGAAAAAGGTTGTACACTAAATGCGCACTTGTCCGGAAGGACAAGTGGGAGATTGAAAGGAATGGTGTCCTTCGAACAAGTGTACTATTCCATTAGTGGGTTCAAAATTATTAGAAAGATAATATATTCAGTAAGGTCAAGTGATCGAAATGCCTGGGTGGAGGTCGCTTTCGATCAGGAATATTAATGCATAATTAATATTACAGCTTAACCTTGACTGAACCCTTCGTGTCACACCCAAGCAACTAACGAATCGAAGCGACAAATTAATTATGAATTAATTAATAAGTCAACCGAGTAATTAATATTTAGACGTCGGGAATTTGAGCTTAGAGCGTCGAAACCGAACATCGGAAGTCCAGGCGAAAAATGGTAAAAGACAAGACATGAAAATAATAATAAATCAACAAAGACCAAAATACCCCTAGCATCCGAACACCTAGTCCTAGGGGGTATAGCCAAGCTAGCCGCCCACTGACAAGGTAATAAACGCGTCGTCAATTGTCTATCCCTAGATCAAATACAATTTATACAACCTAAACAAACCTAATACGAGTATAAGGCAAGCATAGGGGTCGAACCACAGAGAACGGTAAACACCACCAAATTTTATTGACAATTAAGCTAGTCCGGAATAGGGGATAAATAAACTAAAGTCTAAAAATGCTAAAACAAGAAATAAAACATTAAGGGAAATGGTTTAGGTATAGCATTCACTTGAACATAAACAAAGGCATAGAAATTGAATTAATTATGAACTAAACATGCTCGAATATCGAAATAAAGGATCCAATCTAGCCGCCTTCCGGGGTCAATTGGCTTCTCCTAACATAGCCTTTATGTTTCCACACTAGAACCATATATTAGAAGGTGCAATCAATGAACTATCGATAGTAATGAACCTTAACTAAGTCAACTTCCGTTTCTTGTTAGCAAAGATTCACCTTTAATCAACCAACAATGTGCACTTGCAAGAAGATTAAAGAATATCAAGCATATAAAGACTTTAATCACAAGTAAATCAATTCCAAACCCTAGAACATGCTCAAGGTCCAACTACACCACAACCATCCCCTTAATGGGGAAATTACTCACTAATCATGTTGATAACAAGATTAATTAACAAACAATCAAGGATAAACATGATCAACAAGCAATACCAAAAACTAAAATAATAATCAAAATAAACAAATAAAAATAGAGGAGAGAGAGTAAGAAATTGCTCATTAATTGAAGATGAAGGTCTACAAAGGATTGAACAAGCTCCTTCTTCAAAATCCAAGTTCATTAATGAAGAAAACCTCACTTTCTCTCTCTACCAAAGAAGACTAATCCTAACCTAACCTAAAACTAATTAGAGAGAACAATAGATAGTTATTGAATGTCTTTTTAATTATCCCAAAATTGGGTATTTATACTAAGCTAATAAAACTAGGAAAAGAAAATAAAAATAAAAAGGAAAATAAAATAAGAAAACTAAAATAAAAATAAAGGAAAGAAAAAAAGAAAAAGTTAAAAGAAAAGAAAGAAATAAAAATAAAAAGAAAAGAAAAATAATAAAAACAAATATAATTCCCACCAAAAACAAATCAGACCCACGATTTCCTTCTTCTTCTCCTTTACATTGGCCGCTCTATCTCCATTGATCACCATCACCACGCATCAAAATAATCAATCATCACCGCTTATCATCATCATCTTCATCAATCATCCAAGATCGTGGCCGTCCAATTTTCATTAAAACTCGCGTGCATAGCTCGTGAAGCGGTTCGGTCGAACCATGGGTTGGTGCGGCCGAACTACAAGGTTGGTTCGGTCGAACCATGGGTATGTTCGACCACTCCTCTTTGATTAACGAAACCCACAAAGTCTCTGACTCGAACTTCAACCGAACCACCAACGGTTTGCCCGAACCCGATTGAAATCGAATTTGCTCTGATTTGGGGCTGTTGCTGTGCGAATTGGCGATGCGGGGTGATTGTGTTGCTGTTGGTGTTGTTGGTGGTTGAGAACGGTGGCGCGGCTGGTGGTAATTGGGTTGGTTTTGCAGGCTGTAAATTGGTGGTTGAAGGTGAGGGTGAGCAGGGGTTGCGCGAAGGTGGATGAAGGTGGGTTGAGTAGTGCGGCTGCTGCAATTGGTCAGGTGGTTGTTGGCTGGTGTTGAGTTGGTTGCGGCAGCAGGGGAGTTGTATTGGTGTGGGTTTGGTTTGGGGTATGGTTGTTGTGGCTGCTGTGGTATTGGTGTTGGTGGCAGCAGCTGGTGGTGTTTGATTGGTGGCAGCAGCGGAGAAGCAGAGGAGGTTGGCTGAGGGGCTTCTGTGGTTGATGTGGTGGAGGATAAGGTGTGGGGTGTGGTGAAGGATAAGGGGCAGCATGGGTTTGCTTGGCGTTTTACTCAACTTGGAACCCGAACCCTCTTGACATAAAACCCGAACCCCTACACACAAAACCGAGGAGAAATCAAGACAAATAAGAATGAAATAAATAAAATAAAAATAAATAAAATAAAAATAGAAAATAAGAGACATAAAACTAAACTAATAAAAATAAAACAAAAACTATTCAAGCAAATAAAGTAAAATAAAATACGAAAATAGACTAAAACTTATAAAATAAAGAAAATAAACTAAAACGCACCAAAATTACCAAAATAAACTAGAAACTTTATTAAAGAGAAAACAAGAGAAAGAACGGGAAAATAAGATAAAATAAACATGAAAATGACTCTAAAACTACTCCCTAAGAGTGACATAAATGTCACTCATCACCCACACCTAGTGTGTGGCGTGCTAGCATGCTGCAGCTAGCAACCTGCACTAGGTGCGTGGCATGCTAGCAGCAGCTCTGGGCAGCAACAGCCCGCACGAAAGTGCATGGGTGCTAGCCGAGAGAATGCGAGCAGCAGCCCGCATTTGTGTTGCGGGGATGGCTGGGCCGAGAGAAGGGCAGCAGCAAAATTGGAAGCCCACTTGGGTGCCTTGGTGCCCAAGTTAGAGTTGCCAAGTGGCGCAAGGTAAGGGAGAGAGTGGGGAGCAAGTTTGGCCCTCCCCCCCTCCAAATGGTCCTCACCTAACCTCTCACATGAGCTTGCCACTTGTTGATTTCTTATTAGTTTGATTATTAATTTTATTTTAGCTTTAAAATAAAATGGAAAAATCAAATTCTCCCATATTGATGGGAGAGCTTTTCACTGTCTTATTTTTCCTATAAATACCTAAGTTGGGGTATTGGGAAAATTGCTTGAGTGAGAGTTGAAAAAGGCATCACCATTGTGAAAACCTTTAAACTCACTAATAACTCGGGTTTTTGTAGGTCCTTGCTAACTCCAAAGCATTGGACTGTTTTCGGTGGTCGAGTTGTGGGTGGACTATCGTTGGAGGCCGTCGTATTTTCGAGGCTAGCTTTCGAAGTAAGAGCCCCTTCCGTTTGGGCAAAGCACGCTCCAAAGGTAATTATCTTGTCTTAATCTTGTGATTAGTTTATTTATGTTTATGGTTTTATTTATTGCGAGTGTGGTCTTGGTTTTGGGTTTGTTTTCACGGTGAGTCGGACTGACCAACCCCCAACAATTTTTGTGCCTCATTAATCCTTATCCAAATCATATACGGTTGGATAGATTTTGAAATTATCTTTCCAATGATATATTTTAGTATTAATTCCGAACTATAACGAAAAAAGATATGAACGGAATATGAAACTCTATTCAAAACTAACACCGTCCTACTATTTTGGCCATATCTTTTTATCTAAGAAATATATTTTAATCTGATTCTAATTGGGTTGAAAATTAGACTTCAAGAGATTTTCAATGACATATTATATGCCTTATTTGGACTTCTGGATCAAAAGATATGATAAAAACAAAATTCACTAAAACTGATGTCCATTGAGTTTTATTTCGATTCGAATTCGGATTCTTTTCTTTATTTTTTGACTCTCTTTTTTCCTATAAAAAGAGGTCATATCTCCCCTTTTTCAATCACAAATTCTCACCAACTCTCATCAAGAAAATCTTGATTCTCCCTCTCTTTCTAACTAGCCTTTTACAAACATAATTCCTCATACATTAGCACTAGACACACCTAACCAAGTTCGAAGTTGACTTCGCCCTAGAGGTGAAAGGTTTGATATTTCTTAAGGTTTGGTCCCAAATCTCTATTTTAATTATTTAATTTAATTGTTTTTATTTAATATTTTCCTTGAAGTTATTAACTGTAGGGAATAATTTCAAGCGTTAAACCCCTAGCTCGAACCCCACTATGATCATACACTAAAGTACGGTGGCGTCCAAAAGGGAAGAAGATAAAGCAAAAGAGTCGCCAACAAGTTTTAGGAACTTGTAAACCGTTCACAGGGTGAAGGTTACACCCCTTAACAATCCAAGAGATCGTCAACTCCATAAGGTCTTGAACCAAATAAGGGTTCGGGGATGAAGGTATAAATCCAACCTAAAAGAGATTGAATCTGCCCTAATAATAGGCCTCTACTTTATTCAGATCGTATTCATGTGCGCTTTTTAATTAACATACAATCAATAGGATTAACCTAAACCTGTTTATCTATGTTGGTTGAATTTTAATGCACAAATAAATCTATTATAGGCGATCACTCGAAATTATAATCAAATTAACCCTAAACAAGATTATTAATTATCTTATTAAGCGTGATTACAATTATTAATTCCCTTTAAACATGCATAGAGGCGTGATCAAGCAATAAAAATAAATATCAAGCAACATAAATAAAATAATAAATATCATGAAAATAAAATTATAATCATCATCAAAATAATAATAATAATAATATTCATAATCATCATAAATTATAACAATTATAATCATAATCATGTTCATGTTAATATTAAAGCATAATAATAGCAAGATCCTAGGCATGATACTAACAAGATTAATAACAAACCCTAGCATGTCACTAAGCAATAAAAATCAAATCTTTAGCCCTAACATGATACTAACAATCATAAATATTAGGAAGAACATAGGAAGCATCGTAACAATCATATTTAATATTAAAATTACCCTAGACATGATACTAGGAATATCATAATAACAATTTAAACATGATTTCTACATCATAATATTAATAAAAACAATTAAACACTTACTTTGATGCCTCGTACCTCTTTCTAATAACAAAATACACACGTTAGTAACTTCAAGGAAAATAATAAACAACAATTAAATTAAATAATGGAAAGAGAGATTTGGGACCAAACCCTCATAAATTAAACCTTTCACGTCTAGGGCGAAGGCAACTTCGAATATGGCTAGGTGTTTCTAAATCTTGTGAATGCGGAATTTTATATGCAAAAGCAATTTATAGAAAAGAGAGAGAGAGAAATCTTGATGAGAATTAGCAAATGAAAACTGATTGTAGGTGAATATAGATGAATGTTGATGAGAATTCGTGAATGAAAACGGAGTTTTTAATACGTAATTTATAGAGAAAATCAGCCAAAAAGATAAAACAAACAAAAGAGTCTGGCGCACGCAAAACAAGATTGACGCCAGGCGCAAACGTCAGCGTCAGGCGCCAAATCCTGGCGTTAGGCGCCAATATTGTTTTTGACGCGTTTTCTATAATCTGATAAATTTTGCCGTACAGGAGGATAAAATCGTATCTTTTCCTCAAAAATACTCTTTGATTTTAATTAAAACTCTAAAAAGTCAACAAAAGTCAATTTATCAATGTTAATTGAATTAGCAATGAAAAGAACCTTCTAGAAGAATCTAGAAGACTAAAACCATTCCAAATTGCATTAGGAATGATAAATCATATTAGGCCCTCCCCTAGATCATTGGGCCGCATATAAGGTTCAAACCGGCCCCAGTTTGGTAAATTGGCCATAACTTCCTCAATATTCATCGGAATTGGGCTTATAATATATCGTTGGAAAGGTATTTGCAAGTCCCATCCAACTACACTACTATTGGACCCATATAATGGATCAACCAAATTGGATTGGCTGTTTTCTTAAAATAAGTTTTCAAAAACAAAGAGAAGAGAAAAGAAATTTAAACTTTCCGCAACACTAGACTTTCCACACTTTCGCTTCATTCGATTATGATTCGACGCGAAAGGTACTTATCACTGAGTTTGGTTTTGGGGAGACACAAATGGGTGTCTACAGAAGCCCCCACTTTGACTGAGTTTGGAGAAACGCGAGTTTCGAAAACAAAAGTCAAAGTATCGATAGGGACGGAGAATGATTAAGAACGTTCTACGATCCTAAATCATTCTTGTAACGCCGATACTTGTAAAAATAGCATTAGTTAAACAGATAAAAGAGTTATGAAACGGGTATCTTGCACCGTCGAGCACCATCTCTATAAGTAACCAATTTGCTTTGATGACCTCCTGCAAGCTAGAGAATGCCATCCCGCTTGAAAACTGCTACGCTTGTAACTGCTTCCAATATAGAAGATTGCTTCGCCTGAAACGATCCTCCTCCGCTTTGATAATATTCCACATCCAAGGGAATACGATCGAAGATTGCTTCTCTTGAAACAATCCTAAGTTGATTGTGACAACTCTCCATAATCTAGGGAACGCTACCTTGCTGTTTCGATGTTCACTCCTCTCTGAACAAAGAGCTTCTTCTTGATATGTTCACGCGCCTCTGAACAAAGAGCTTTTTTTTTTTAAATATGTCCACGCGTCACTGAACAAAGAGCTTGATAATAGGATGCCCACACGTCTCTGAGCGAAAGAGCTTGTAAATAGGAGATCTTTGATGATATGTCCATGCGTCGCTGGATCAAAAGAGCTTGATGGAAATGTTCACGCGTCTCCGAACAAAAGAGCTTGAATAATATGCCCACGCGTCTCTGGAGCAAAGAGCTTTGATGGAGATGTTCACGCGCCTCTGAACAAAAGAGCTTGAATAATATGCCCACGCGTCTCTGGAGCAAAGAGCTTGAATGGAGATGTTCACGCGTCTCTGAACAAAAGAGCTTCAGTACTTAAACGTTTGTTGCGATAATGTTCTGAAGAAAAATTTCTGAAGACCAACGTTTGTCGATCTCTAAAACTCGCCTGAACTTTGCATCCGCTAAAACCAGTATGTCGGTGTCTCCGTGATTAGGCGCTTTAAGCTAAGTGAGACGATCTTTCATCAGGTCGATCACTTATTGCAATTGTAATCAAACCGACTACTTAATCATGTAAAATTGCTTATAGGGGCTAACTGGCGTACCAAGGAACCCGAAATTTCTATATGAGGTCGAAATCACCTTTATGAGAGGCTTTGATCTTTGTCGTTGCTGAAATATTTCTGGCGCCAAGACTTGGCTCTGTCACCGAACGCTGTGATAGGGTCTTCCCTGTTCTGCTGCACCTGTATTTATTTTTTACTATAGAACTTTGCCAATTTCTTTAATTATCTTAGGGTTGACCTAAGGTTTAGCATTTCTTGACTCATCAACTCGACACGACTCAAGGTATAAACTTGACTCGATATGATTGACTGACTCGAGGTTGACTCGACTCGAAGTGTTTGACACGTGTGACTCGTGACCCGTGTGTGCATTGTAATGTGATCGTGCGACTCGAAAATGCAAAAAAGCACAAATTTTCCGTAATTATTGTGGAGGGTACCGACTTTCTCCCGAAAAAGAAAGACGCGAAAAAGAATTAAAGTTTTGAAGGTGCATGTAAAACAAATAGTAGGACGGTGTCAGTTTTGGATAGAGTTTCATATCTAATTCATATCTTTTTCGTTATAGCTCGGATTTAATATTATAATATATCATTGGAAAGATAATTTCAAGATCTATCCAACCATATAAAGTTTGGATAAATATTATGAGGCACGAAAATAATATCTAGCTGTCATTGAACATCTTTAAATTCGAATAGAATTAGGATTTAAGAAAAAGGAAAGTTTTTATTTAACTCAAATTCTTTAATCTTATCTTTTCAAAAAGGATAATTAAGATCTTTTAGAAACATATATAAGCTTCTAATTAATCCTAATTATTTTAGGAATAGGATTAAATCTTTGGACCCTCTACATGATCATTGGGTCGTAGGTAAAATCCGATTTGGGCCCAGTTTAGTATTTTGGCCATAACTTCCTCATCGTTGGAAAGGTCTTTTCAAGCCCCATCCATCTACACCATTATTGGACCCTTAGCATGGACCAAACTAAACTGGAATTCATGTTTTTAAAAAATAAGGTAAGAAAAGAAATATTTTCAAAAACAGAAAGAAGAGATATTTTAATAAAAACATTCTCATCACTAGACTTTTCACACTTTCGCTTTGTTCGATAATCAACTGACGTGAAAGGTATTCATCACTTGGTTTGGTTTTGGGGAGACATATTTGGGTGTCTACAGAAGCCCCCACTTTGATTGAGTTTGGAGAAACGCAAGTTTCAAAAACAAAAGTTAAAGTAGCGATAGGGACGGAGAATGATTCGGAACGTTCTACGATCCTAAATCATTCTTGTAACGCCGATACCTGCAAAACTAGCGTTATTTAAACAGATAAAAGAGTTAAGAAACGCGTATCTTGCACCGTCGAGTACACGTCTCTAGAGTAACCGATTTGTTGCTGTATTGCTGTATTTTTGACGACCTCCTGCAAGGTAGAGAATGCCGCCTAAAGACTGCTACGCCTGTAACTGCCTCCAATTTCCGCTGTGATAGTCTTCAAAAAGATCACGGCTTTTTGATCCTTAATGCTGCTATGCCAGTACGTCGGCGCTTTCCTGCTTGCGAACCAGTATGTCGGTGCTTTTGCTGTGATGACAATCCTCTTTTCTTTGGGAATAGTTGCCAACACAACTCTTGTATGATGTATGAAAATCCAATTTAGGGAAAGTTGTCAATGCCACGTAACAATCCATCCTTGGAAATGTTGCCACGATGAAGCGACAATCCGTATCTCGAAAAATTTGCCAAAATCTAATTTTTTGGGAAAAGTTGTCAATGCTTCGTAACAATCTGTCATAAGAATTTTGCTACGATCGACAATCCACATCTTGGAATATAACTCTTGAAAGCAATCCACCTTGGAAATTTGCCAACGCTATGCGACAATCCTTTTAGGAAATTATTGCCACTATTGACAATGCGCGTCTTGGAACATTTGCCAACAAAGAGTCGATCGACAATCCACTTCGAGAAAATTTGCCAATGAATGACAATCCACGTTGAGGAAACTTTGCCGAAATTTATGATGAATAGAGACCTACAACAATCCTTTGGGAAATTTTGCCATAGGGAACTCGGTGTATGACAATCCAATCTCGGAAAACTTGCCAGCGATGACAATCCAAACTTGGAAAAAATTGGCAAATAGAGAAGGAGCACGACAATCCACGCTTGGAAACTTTGCTAGAGATGACAATCCAATCTTAGAAAAATTGTCGTTGAAGAAGATGCACGACAATCCATGTTTTGGAAATATTGTCAGTTGGAGATGACAATCCAATCTTGGAAAAATTGTCGTTTAAGAAGAATGCGCGACAATCCATATTTGGAAATATTGTCGTTTAAGAAGAATGCGCGATAATCCGTATTTGGAAATATTGTCGTTTAAGTGCTTGATTTTAAACTGATACGTTGGTGCTTGTAATGAGCCAGTGTTTAAGGCGCTTAAGCTAAGTGAGACGATTTTTTTGTCAGGTCAATCACTTACTACGATTGTAATCGAGCCGACTACTAATCATGTCAATTTGCTTATAGGGGCTAACTGGCGTACCAAGGAACCCAAAATTGCTGTATGAGGTCGAACCATTCTGAGAGGCTTCGAGCTCTGTCGCTGCTGAAATATCTCTGGCGTTAAGAATTGGCTCTGTCACCAGACGCTGGGATCTAGAGCCAGGCGCTGAAATCTGTTGCCAGACGCCAGATGTTGTTGCTAGACGACAGCCTTGTCTTCTGGTGCTGGAGTCGGGTCTTCCCTACTCTGCTCTTGGTGCCGATGTTGCTTGGTTTTGCTTCGAACTTTGAGCTTGGTCGTTTCCTTTCAACCAAATCCGTTCAAATCTTTTGTAAATCAAAGCTCTTCATCTCTAATTTACTGATCTATGTAACACCTCTTATCTTGGAGAAATCTTCTGTGTCATATTCGCGATTTTTCGAAGAAATCCGGGAATGTCCTCACTTGCTGGGATGCACCTTCATTTATATCTTTGACTATAGGACTTTGCTTATCTTTTTTTTTTAGGTTTGACCTAAGACTTAGTGTTGCTTGACTCATTGACTTGTCGTGACTCAAGGTAAGACGACTCACCTCATGTGACTCGTGTGTGCATAGTGTTGACTCAATGTTATAACACGACATGACTCAATGTGTACATGACTCGTGTGTGCATTGTAATGTGATCGTGCGACTCGAAAAATGCAAAAAAAAACAAAAATTTTCCGTCATTTTTGTGGAGGGTACCGACTTTCTCCCGAAAAAGAAATACGCGAAAAAAGAATCGAAGTTTTCGAATGCATGTGGAATTAGCTTAGTCAAATGTTGTTTGATACTATCTCTTAAGGTGCAAGGATTAACCCCTAGGCTATCTCAATTGACTCAATAATGAAAGTATGTAGGTAAATTAGGCACGGAGGCTAAGCACTTCATATTTCGATGCAATGATGATTATGATTGATGAGTGATGTTGATATGACAAGGCATGCTTCAACGTTGTGTTAAGATTTCATGACAAAGGGTTCCTAAGGGAAAGTATATTTGGTCATGTGTCTGTTCAGTGTGTGAAAGTGACACTAAAGTTAGGCCGCAAGGGCTAAGTGTGTGGAAAGATATTATTTTTTAAAAGAGTCAAATGGTAGTGACTCTTAGGCTAGGTAAGCTAATGATGTAAGAATCAAGCCCCCAAGTCTAGCTCTAAATGAATAGGGATGAGCATAGGGGATCCCTTGATATGATCATGGTGTGAGTGTGTGAATGTGAATGCATTTTTATTACGGTCGCACCTCGATGTGAGGTTGCCTACGTATCCGTTAGGAATCAGGCCGAACGTAGCTCTAGCCGAACCTTGCACAAGTGTATGTATACCTCAAAAAGGTCTTTTTAAGGGTTGTAACGTGGTTAGGCTAAAGGTTATTGAAAAAGGGGATAAAAGGCTCAAGACCCTCGATAAGCCCCCAAGGTGTGCAACTTTGCTATTGAATATTTGTATTTTCATGCTTGAGGTTTTCTACTCTTTTTTAGCTCTTTCTTTTGCTTTAGCATTTATTTCATTTTTATAAGTGTGGGCAATCCCGATCATGCGGTCTATCACTCACTTGGAATTCATGTTTCTCAGGCACGGTACCGAGCACTCGATAAGAGACGCAATCTGAGACGTGTTCCTATCAAAGATATTTTCATATCAAAGACATTGGAACACTTACCTTTTGTACACTTTTATTTATTTATTATTTTTTTTATTGCTTTTTTTTTTATCTTTTGAAGTCACTCAAGCTTTTTATGAAATTGAAAATTGCATAAGTTTCCCACAATCCCATCCCAAGGTTAGGTAGATATGGGTTGAAAAATGAAAGGTCTATCGTTAGAAGAGGCTCTAAGTGGTTTATCAAAAAAGATTGCATATTTGAAGGGTGAAAGGTGATATGATGTGGCTACAAGGGGTGCCTCAAATCATTGGTATACATTGTGCTTAGTTCGACATGGATTTTTTATTTATTTTTTATTTTTTATTTTTGCAATGCAATGATCATATGCAAGAAAATAAATGCTCATTTTATTTAAAAAGTGAAGGGTAAAAATCAAAGACTAAGAAATAAATTCAAGGCGGATGAAGGGTTCCTATGCTAAACTTATTGAAGAAAGGGTTTGAAAAAAAAAAAAAAAAGAAGAAAGCATGAAATCTTGGTGAGAAGCTTGCCTTGTGCATTTGTTTCATTATTACCCTCATTTATTTTTTTTGTTAATCACATGACTCAAACTCAATTCAACATGCATGGATGGAAGAAGGTAGGAAGAATGAAGGTTGTGATATGGAGAAAGCATGTAGAGAATGGAAGATGATGTAGAAGGAGAGATATGAAAAATAATTAGGAATATAATGTACCCCCAACTCAAATGACGGAAAAAATCGACTCATGCATGAACCTAAGACATGGTCATGGTGACATATACTCAAAGTGTGTGCTAAGATTAGTGAGTGTATTGAGTGTAGGTGACATGTTAATACTCGTGTCATGACCATGTGGCTAGACTATGTGACCAGACTCGAACAAAGACTAAGTTAAGACCTCACATATATGCATTAAACTGGACATGCTGTGGTATTCTAGTCATAACTTTTGATCTGTGACTCTGATTGGGATGAAACCAACGCCAAATTAAAGATAAAACTCGGGGCTACAGATCCATAGGTTATACAACTCATAGTTCTTCAAATAACTCCGGCTATGACAAAAACAGGTTGATGCTTGTGCAGTATACGGGAAAAAAAATTCGGGTTGACTTAAAAGGACTATGACTCGATTTTAGGCATATTTATTAGCTCAAATTAATTAATTAATTAATTAAACAAAGTCCTTCGGTCATTAATTAGTTTGTTTAGGCTTAATCATAAGTCAAACAAACGGTTAGAAAAAACGCATAGAGTATGCACAAGCAAAGAATGCACAAGTAGTCAAGTAGTCACAATATGACGCAATGAGTTTGCAACCTAATCATGGCTCTAGTTCTCTAAAGTTCGGGATATAGGTTAGTCAAAGAGGGTCCATGGTTAATTGTCCGGATTCACCGCACGGAAGCCTAGCCGTGAAGGGTTGGCGCGAGTGGATGGGACACCGCGAGTTAAGAAAAACTCGCTTCCATGGTTTGGTGTATTCAACATTCTCGGATGTACCCTTTGTTGCTCAGAGCGTTCAATCAGGTAGATGGAGCATGAATTCCCAGGGGGTTATGTCCATATGTAGAACACATATGGGTTTTAGTAAAGTGAGAAAAACTCAATCAGGAAGTAGGATCGAGAAAACAGTGCTAAAAACTGGTCGAAATTAGAACGTATATTTCAGGCTCGGTATTGGAAGAACTTGGCGCCAGCAAACATAGGTCGGCGCCACAATTTAGCTTTAGCGCCTGGAGACAGAAGCTTTCGCCTGGCGCTAACGTCAAAATGTTGGCGCTAGTCTTTGTTCGCTGACGCTAGTTCCTACATGCCTCGATAAAATTTTCCAGTTTCGCGCAACATTATTTCGATCCTAGTTGTGAAAGATATTTCTCAAATTTCCTACGTGTAAAAATCCTATGTTTTAACTCATTACGGATGGTCTTTCCAATGAGATATTTTTTATGCGTATGACAATAATGTTAATCAAAATTACACACATGAAATACTTAGAACTCTTCGAGTCTCATCCACTCATTCTAAATCATTGCCGAAATAAATTTCAGGAATTAAAATAGAAATCCTCCCCAGTGGAGTCGCCAAAAACTGTAGGGAATATTTCAAGCGTTAATCCCCTAGCTTGAACCCCACTGTGATCATACACTAAAGTACGGTGGCGTCCAAAGGGAAAGAAGATAGAGCAACAGAGTCGCCGACAAGTTTTAGGAACTTGTAAACCATTCACGAGGTTAAGGTTACACCCCTTAACGTTCCAGGAGATCGTCAACTCCATAAGGCCTTGAACCAAATAGGGTTCGGGGATGAAGGTAAAAATCCAACCTAAAAGAGATTGAACCTGCCCTAATAATAGGCCTCTACTTTATTCTGATCGTATTCATGTGCGCTTTCTGACTAACATACAATCAATAGGATTAACCCTAAACCTGTTTATCTATGTTGGTTGAATATTAATGCAAAAATAAATCTATTATTGGCGATCACTTGAATTATAATCAAATTAACCCTAAACAAGATTATTAATTATGTTATTAAGCGTGATTACAAGTACAAATTCCCTTTGAACATGCATAAAAGGTGTGATCAAGCAATAAAAATAAATATCAAGCAACATGATAACAATCATAAAAATAATTATAACAATTATAAAAATAATCATGATCGCGTTAAAGCATAATAGCAAGATCCTAGGCATGATACTAACAAGATTAATAACAAACCCTAGCATGTCACTAAGCATTAAAAATCAAAGCTTTAACCCTAACATGATACTAATAACCATAAATATTAGGAAGAACATAGGAAGCATCATACTTTTAATCATACTTGATATTAAATTTACCCTAAACATGATACTAGGAATTTATTGTTGTCACCCTAAACATCAAATTAAGGAAAATATCCTAACATGATACTAGGAATCATAATAACAATCTAAGCATGATTTCTATATAATAACATCAATAAAAACAATTAAACACTTACTTTGATGACTCGTACCTCTTTCTAATAACAAAATACACACGTTAGTAACTTCAAGGAAAATAATAAACAACAATTAAATTAAATAATGGAAAGAGTGATTTGGGACCAAACACTCATAAATTAAACCTTTCACGTCTAGGGCGAAGGCAACTTCGAATATGGCTAGGTGTTTCTAAATCTTGTGAATGCGGAATTTTGTATGCAAAAGCAATTTTTAGAAAAGAGGGAGAGAGAAATCTTGATGAGAATTAGCGAATGAAAAATGATTGTAGGTGAATATAGATGAATGTTGATGAGAATTCGTGAATGAAAACGGAGTTTTTAATACGTAATTTATAAAGAAAATCAGCCAAAAAGATAAAATAAACAAAACAGAGTCTGGCGCACGCAAAACGAGATTGGCGCCAGCCATTGGCCATTGGCGCCAGGCGCCAATCTTGTTTTTGACGCGTTTTCTATAATCTGATAAATTTTACCGTACAGGAGGATAAAATCGTATCTTTTCCTCAAAAATATTCTTTGATTTTAATTAAAACTCTGAAAAGTCAACAAAAGTCAATTTATCATGCTAATTGAATTAGGAATGAAAAGAACCTCCTAGAAGAATCTAGAAGACTAAAACCATTCCTAATTGCATTAGGAATGATAAATCATATTAGGTCCTCCCCTAGATCATTGGGCCGCATATAAGGTTCAAACCGGGCCTAGTTTGGTAAATTGGCCATAACTTCCTCAATATTCATCGGAATTGGGCTTATAATATATCGTTGGAAAGGTTTTTGCAAGTCCCATCCAACTACACTACTATTGGACCCATATCATGGACCAACCAAACTGGATTGGATGTTTTCTTAAAATAAGTTTTGAAAAACAGAGAGAAGAGAAAAGAAATTAAAACTTTCCGCAACACTAGAGTTTCCACACTTTCGCTTCATTTGATTATGATTCGACGCGAAAGGTACTCATCACTAGGTTAGGCTTTGGGGAGACACAAATGGGTGTCTACAATAACGTGTGTATTTTGTTATTGGAAAGAGATACAAGGCATCCAAGTAAGTGCTTTAATTGTTTAATTGATATTATGATATAGATATAATGTTTAGGTTGTTATTTTGATTACTGGTATAATGATAGGATGCTTTCCTTAGTATAATGTTTAGGGTAAAGAATAAGTTTCTTGATTATATCAATTATGATTTCTATGATGCTTCCTTTTTTCTTTCGTAATATTCATGTTAGTATCATGTTAGGGCTAAAGCTTTAATCTTTATTGTTTAGTGACATGCTAGGAATTGTTATTAATCTTGTTAGTATCATCCCTAGGATCTTGCTATTATTATGCTTTAGCGTTGATATGATTATTTTAATTATGATTATAATTGTTATAATTTATGATGATTATTTTAATTATTATTGTTATGATTATGATTATTATTATTATTATTATTATTATTATTATTATTATTATTATTATTATTATTATTATGTTGCTTGATTTTATTTATTGTTATTGCTTTATCACACCTTTTATGCATGTTTAAAGGGAATTTGTACTTGTAATAACACTTAATAATCTTGTTTAGGGTTAATTTGATTATAATCTTGTAATAACACCTTTTATCCTTCACCCTGTGAACGGTTTACATGTTCCTAAAACTTGATGGCGACTCTTTTTCTCTATCTTCCTTCCCTTTGGACGCCACCTGGCGCGGGATGAAGCTAGGTCGTTGAAACTAACCCCTACCTGAGGCCAAACAAAATTTGTAAACACTCAACACACCCCTACACAAGTATAATGGTAAGTTGAGGGCCGAACCCAAAGGAATGGTGGGCGATTATCTATTGTCTATGGTCAAGCTATTCCGAAATGTAATGATTGGGTGTGAATGTTATGCTATGTCAAAGACGACTAATAAACGAGAAGAAATCAAATGTAATAAACACTAGGGCTAGGATCCACATGTAATCATAACGGATTCAACTAATTGGGAGGTCAAATTGACTAAGTCAAGCAATATGAGGGAAAATCAATCATGCAACCAAAAGAGCAAATCAAGCTATTCTCCTAGAGGTCTAACTAGCGTCAACTACGATAAACTCTAGCTAGGAAACATCACAAGACACCTCAATTGTGTAAATGCAAGCCACAAATCAATGGTTTGTATCAATGTGAACTTACAATGCAATCTAGTGCAACAATCAAAAGTAGCTACTCTTTAATTATTCACACCCATGCACATGATCATCAACCAATTTAATCACATAGTCAACTCCATCAATTTTCCCCAATTAGCTTTAATCCATTACTCATACATGCTTCACCATTACCCTAGCAAGCTATCTACTCACTAGCCATTGAAATCAAGATCAAAACAACATTAAGCAAAAAATTCATCATGATCAATCAAACAAGCTAAAATCAAACACAAATCAATCAAACTTCAATCAAACTTGAACATTCAACAAACAATTAAAATCATACTAAAGATCAAACTAAAGATTGCATTAAAGAAAAGGAAATCTTACAAACTTGATCAAAGATCAAAGGAATTAAAGAAAGCTTCAATTATCAAAAATCCACCATGAATTTCTCTCACTAAAATCTAGAGTTTCTCTCTCTAAAAATCTCTCTAATTTGATCAAAAACTAATTCTAATTCTGTTCTAATTCTCTCTCCCTAAAATAGAAGGAAAAACTATATATAGGAAAGACACAAAAGAAGAGTTAGTTAGATCGTCCCAAAAGAGACCCCGGAAGGCGCGGTCGCATCAGAGGAGAGGCGCGGCCGCGGGAAAAAGGGTACGAAATAGGGACCCTGGCAGACGAGGCGCACCCGCGCCACCCAGGTGCGCGACCGCACCACCCTCATGCGCGCCCGCACCCGGCAGCAGGGGAGCCCCCCCTCTTCTTCTTCTAAGCTCATCCTCGTGGGCTCAACTTTATGATGATGATGAACACCAAGGTGGGCAGTATTGAGAGTGCCATTTTGGTGGGTTCATGGCAAAGATGACGCCCCCACTGCATACGTGCACCGATCTCTTGACTTGCTCTTTGCGTTCCTTTAAACTTGAAGCTCCGAAAGGCGAACATGAGGCATCCAAATTGATGTGAGGAAAGCTCGGGAATCCTTGGAGACACGATCATAACTGTAGGCGTCGTTCGAAGTGCGCCTACGTTAAAAGCATGTTGTGAATATGCTTGGCACTCATAGGAAGTGGGAATTGACATTACGATTAGGGACAACGATTGACCCGTGAAGGTTACACCCCATTCATAATCCATGAGATTACTAACTCCATATGGTTCGGAACCACGAAAGGAGGATCGGGGATGATGGTACGAAGTGAGTCATGGAGTCACATTCGCCCGTATTGGCCTCTACTCGATTCTTATAGTGAAAAGTGATTCCTGCGATCTCAAAGGCATACAAACAAAATATTCAATTTGCTCCAAACTATTATTAAGCTAAATTGGTTGAATATTAATGCAACATATAATTCTAAAATATTGTGATCACTTGATTAAACAACAAGATTAAAAGGAACCTAAACCGGTTGTCCAAATTATCTTATTAGGCGTGATTTTCAATTACATATTCCCTTTAACATGCAATATGGTGATCAATAAATATAATAAAATCAATATAAACATAAAAAGAACCAATTTAATCATAATTCTAACAACATAAAAATCGTTAGAAAAACAATAATAATAAAAAGAGCATGATCCTTACTTTGAATCTGTTTGTTTGCAACTACAAAATAATAAACGAGTTAGTAACTTCAAGGAAATAATAAAACAACAATTAAATTAAATTAAATAAAAACAAGGTTAATTTTGGGGCCAAACCCTCAAACGATCCTACCTTTCACGCCTTGGTTTAAGGATAGAACCTCGAGTAAAATATGGACTCCTTTGAGTGCTTGAAGAAGGAATTTTGAAGTGAAAAGGGGAGGCTAGTGTTTAGGTTAAGAGCATAAAAGAGAGAAAAGTAAGAATAATCGAATTCTGGTCCCCCATTCATCAGAAATGAGGGGGTATTTGTAGGGAAATGTGCTGAGGGAGCACACGGAACCCTAAAATGATAAAAACCCTAAAAATGCATCCCGTGACACGGTCAGACTGTACCGTGACACGGTTAGACTGTACCTTCAGACGGTACAAGTTCCCGTGACACGGTCAGTTTTGGAGTGTCGCGGGAAATTTTTAGAAAACGGAACGGAAAACGCGTTAAGGGTTTACGCGAAGAGGACACGGAACTTCCCGTGTCACGGCAGACCTCCCGTGTCACGGGAAGTCCCACCGTCAGACGGGAAGAGTTCCCGTGACACGGTCAAGCTTGACCGTGACACGGTCAGTTCCAGTCCACTTTTCCGTCTAAATTCATTTTTAACCCTAATTTCTTTCGGCTTTTTTAAGTGCCGATTGATAATTTTGGGCTTTTTTCTGACTTTTATTATTCGGGCTAAAATAAGAAAATAATAAAAATAAATAAAATATTTGGGCCAAAAAAATAAAATAATAAAATAAAAAGGTTTGGGCTTAAAATTAATTAACAAATTAAAACTATGCCTTTACCAAACACCAAGACTGATCCATAGACCTTTCAAAAACAAGAATTTAATAAGATACGATTTTTTAAGCACTCTCGGGATAAAATACTAAACCCGACCAATAGTGGCGGTGAAAGGTTATTTATCATCGGGTTTGATTTTGGGGAGACATTTTTAGGTGTCTACAGAAGCCCCCACTTTGACTGAGTTTGTAGAAACGTCAGTTTCGAAAACGATAGTCAAAGTAGTCGATAGGGACGGAGAATGATTTAAGACGTTCTGCGATCCTAAATCATTCTGTATACGCCGATACCTGCAAAAAATGTTAATTCCACAGATAAAAGAGTATAGGGATAGAACACTTATCTGACACCAGTGTGTCGGTGACAAACGAGTTTGGTATTTTCCTATGTTTGAAGGAATCTACCGAGTGACATCGGTTGAAATGCTTTCCATGCTTGAGGAAAGCCGACTGACGAGTTTGGTAGCTTTCTAAGCCTGAAGAAAGCTACCGGATAATACTTTCCATGCCTGAGGAAAGTCGACGAATGAATTTGGTGTCATTCTATGCTTGAAGAATTCCACCGATAATGCCTTCCATACTTGAGGAAAGCCGACAAAGGGATTTTGTGGTTTTCTATACTTGAAGAAAAATCCACGGATGATGCCTTTCATGCCTGAGGAAAGCCGACTTGGTGGTTTTCTATACTTGAAGAAAAATCCACCGATAACGCTTTCCAAGCCTGAGGAAAGCCGACTTGGCGGTTTTCTATACTTGAAGAAAAATCCACCGATAACGCTTTCCAAGCCTGAGGAAAGCCGACTTGGCGGTTTTCTATACTTGAAGAAAAATCCACCGATAACGCTTTCCAAGCCTGAGGAAAGCCGATGAAAAAAATTGATAAGTATATGGTGGTTTGATTATCCCCGAACGTGGGTCGCAGATGATTCACAATTTTAAGCTAATTATCCGACCATATTAAATGTTTAATATGCCGAAAAATAGGCTTTGGCGCTTGCCAGAGATAAAATGGTAATTTAAGCCCCCCCCTTAAATATCAGTTGGGATTTTCTGCGTAACCGTAGCGAAAAATCATCGCCCAATAAACTCGGAAAGTGAACCAAACTGGTCAAAAAGCTAAGAATATTCCCTGACCAGGCTCAGATTTGCCGCGCCACGTCAGCAGGTTCCCGTGACACGGTCAGGGATTCCCGTCTGACGGGACTAGTATCCCGTGTCACGGGATACATACTTTTCTTATTTTTTTTTTACTTTTTGCTGTTTGAATCAGTCAGCAACGGTTATTTTTGCTCCTTTTTGTCCTTTTCTGCCTTTAAATCCGCATGCTTGCTTTCACCATTTCACATTTCACATTTCACATTTCTTCTTCATACTTGTTTTCACACTTCACCATTTTTACTCCTTTCTTACCAAAAACTGCCGCGCCACGTCTGAGGTTAACCGCCGGCCGGTCAAAGCTCGCCGTGACACGGTAACGGAGACCGTGACACGGTTAGTCTCTCTTTTTTTTTTTTTTTTTTTTTTTTATCTTTTTTCTCCTCCTTTTCTTTTTGCTTCGCTGCGGTTGTTTGGCCACCGCGCTGCTGCTATTTCGTTGCTGCTTCTGTTTCTGTTCCTGTACTGCCGCCCAATTCACCGGAGCTCCGTCAGCCTTGAAGGTTTGCCGTGACACGGTTGCTGTTGACCGTGACACGGTTAGTCTTGTCCGTGTCGCGGCAGCTGTGCTGGTGGCCGAAACACATTTTCGAGTTTTGGAGTTCAAATTCCATCAATTTCGTTTTAATTTCTCGATCTTATTTTTGACCTTTTACAAACATTCATGTAAGTCCCTTTGATTTTTGCTTTGAATTTGCTTCACATTAACAATTTCATGACAAACCCTAGAAAATCAATTTGGGGGTTTTTGATTTTGAAGCTTTATGTTGAAATTCTTGCCATGATTTTATTTGTACATGTGTACATGTGTGTTTGTGAGAAATTTGAGACAAAAATTGCATGATTTGATGGAGAATTGAACAAATCACCATTTTTGGGTGCTACTTTGTGAAATAATGTTCATGCTTTGAAATGGTGAATTTTTGTGAAATGATGTGTTGATTCATATTTTGCATATGTACTATATTGTCATGGAGAACATAGTATCATGCGGCTAGGAGAACTGTAGTATTAGTTTGTCGTGGAGAAACTAAATACCATAATTTTGCCAAATTTTAGCCTTGAGGTAAAAATTTAGCATATAATTCAATAACCAACTAAATAACTCAGGAAATGATGCTAAGTATTTAGATTGCAATTTTAAAATATTTAGGAAATGATGCTAAAAATTTATAATTCAATAAAGAACTAAATAACTTAGGAAATGATGCTAAGTATTTAGATTTTTTATTTATAAATATGCAACTTGAATTGAATGTTTAGGAAATGATGCTAAACATTTAGATTTTGACAATAGCATGCCTAGACGACAAGACTGCGACCTTTCCACCCGCGGCCGGCGTCGGGCTTTTTGGGAGGACACTCCCACGGTCCCTGAGGACATGGACGACGACGTCTTGGAGTCCGAGCCTCGGACATCTACGAGTAGGAATAGGTGGGTTCCACCTTCATGGACCCCGGACCAGCTGGTTTTCTATCGTGAAAACCACGTCTCTCACCGCGCACTCTCTGACATAGTCGATGGTACACTACGCCAGCACGGTTCCGGAGCCGGTGATTTGATCCCTCGGCTTCACCAGGTTATTACGAGGGATCCTGCTACGCGCGCTTTATGGGAGTCTTCCGGCTTGGTTGATTTTTACTCGGCAGTTGTAGGGTTTCGCAGCCCCCGGGGTTGCGGTGCGACGGTCGTTCGCGCATTGTTGGAGTATTTCTGGGATACTACCAACACGTTTCACCTTGCTTGGGGGGAGATGACGGTGACCCCCTTAGACTTCAGCATGATCAGCGGGCTGCGCTTTACTGATCGGGCAGTAGGCCAGATGTCCGATCTATCTTGGGCATCGGCTGAGGTAGCTGATTTGTTGGGTCCGATTGTTCAGCACATCAGGACTCGACCAGTATCTTGAGGTGGTCCTAGGAGTGGACGATCGGAGTCGGCTTCAGTTCTTGCCCGTGGCTTTGATATGGAGGATACGACGGCCGAGCAGCGGGTGCGGATCTTCATCTTGATCCTGATCTCTATGACTCTTTCTCCTGATAGGAGTTCACGCGTGCTCCTCTGCTACCTCCCCTCTTTGGCCAGGATTCCCGAGATAGGATCCTACAGCTGGGCCAGTCTTGGGTACGCGGATCTTCTTCTATCCCTACGTCATGGCTGCCGCCAGCTGAATGATGAGTCTCCTATCACCGTTTACGGCCTGTGGAGAGTCGTAGAGGTGATGATCTTTTCCCTTCTTGTTTCATTTCGGCTTGTTCGGTTCGTGTACTAAGTATCACTTTGTTGCAGATATGGTTCTACGAGTACTTCCCAGGCTTGGCTCCTTGCCGGCGTCGAGGAGCGGTCCACGACTTTCCTGTCGGGGCCAGCTGGCGCGACCGAGGAGAGTCGCGGGTGGAGTCTGTTCCAGCACTTCGCGGGCTACTACGCCGTGGCACCTCTTCTGTTGGCGTAAGGATTAGTTTTGTCACATTCTTTCCTTCTGATATTGTTTTCGTCGTTCACGCCTAACTCTTCATGATTTTCAGGTCCCCATCGATGTCCAGTACCGTCCTTGGGCCGGGATGACTGACCTGCCCGAGGCCCTACGTCTTTCAGCGTACCGTACCATCTTGGTTGGTACTGGGCGTTTCGTCTGGTATTTGGGGGAGCGAGTCGTCCGTCAGCATAGCGGCGATCGCTTTGTGGTGCCTTCTTCTCCGCCAGAGTCGATGCTGGACTCCCGCTTGATCAGAGGGTTGATCAACAGGGGAGAGCGCTACACTATTCCGTGGCAGGAGCTCGTTCGCATGGAGAGCGACTACGCGCGGGATTTGCTTCCCTCTCTGGCTCCTCCGCCCCGTCTTCCGGAGGTATGATTTCTTTCGAGAATCTTCTTTGCTAGTCTCTGTTTCAAATAGTCAAATAACTTGATTATTTGATCATATTTTCAGACGACCATTCACCCTGTGGGGAGGATTCAGATTCCTCCTCAGTCTGTCCGCTACCCTGGGCCGATCGGTATCACGGAGGATCATATTGCCGACGCGCCGGAGGGTTATAGACAGGCGCAGGAGTCAGTGCCCGAGGTTTTTGAGCCAGTGAGTTTTCTTTGACGCATTATCCACTCCTTTAATGCTGCTTATTACTGATTTTTCTTTGTTTTTATCCTCAGCCTAACCGCCCAGAGGTGATGGGAATCATGAAGCTGGTGGACGCGCTGAAGTATTGCATTATCAAGCTTCGGCGTGGTGCGAGTTGTCGGAGCTCTAGCGACGTCCTTGAGGTATCACTTATTATTATTTCTACCGTTTGTTTTATTTTTTATCATTGACATCTTTTGATTTTGTGTTTTTTCAGGAGCGACGGAGGTCCCGCTCGCGCTCGAGGCCCAGAGGCTCGGACGAGGAGGAGCTTGGTCGTGGTAGACGATCTCCCGAGGCTCGCCGGCGTTCTCAGCGAGAGCCACAGACTACTCAGCCGTTCCAGGAGGCTCAGTGGCAGCAGGGTCAGTCTTCTCAGCGTCCGTCATTTTCACAGCCTCCAGTTCCTGAGTTTGGGTCTCCTTTGGATCCTGGCTCATTCTCGGCCCCATTATCCGGGATTCCTCCACCAGTGTCGGGTTTGTTCTCGGTTCCGCTGTATGGGACGATGCCTTCGCCGACGATTCCAGTATCTTTGGGCCAGTCTACTCCGTTCTCTGGCTGGACAGGTCCTGCTTTGAGCTTGACTACTACTGGGCCTACGGGGACTAGTAGGGACGCTACTCCCCGTACTCGGATGGTCGAGGGACTCTTTGGTTCGCCGTTCCCATATACCCAGGGCGAACCACCTACCTAGGGTGGAGACGCGACTGATTCTGATTCTAAAGATTTTTGACCGAGGGTTTTTGTGTTATGACTCTTTGTACATGCTATGATGACACTTGACATATTGTATTACAACTCTTTATACATTATTTACAGTTTATACATCAATTATTACGTGTGTTAGTGTGTGTTTGAGACTCTTTGTGTGTGATTGTGTACTTATTAATGACGCGACGAAGAATATAAGTGGAGTAAAGGAGGGTACCGACCTTCCCCAAAAGAAATAAATAAAGAAAATACTTAAAATAAAATTTCCCCTAAAGGAAAGAAAAGAAATAAAATAAAATGATAAGTAAATAAATATATATGTACAAAAAATCTTCGTGAAAACAAAACAAATAAAACAAAAATAAAAAGGTGAGAATATGATTAGAAATAAAACTCTTAGAGAAGACTATAAGATAAAAATAAAAAAGGTGAGAATTTTATTAGAAATAAAACTCTCAGAAAAGACTAAAAAAATAAATGTTAAAGATAAGAAAGTATTAAAAAAAATCCGGATAGATACGGAAAAGATGAAAAAATCAGGCGCGTAAAGTGCCGTGACACGGCACTGTTTACTGTGTCACGGCAAAACCTGCCGTGTCACGGCAAAGGTTCCCGTGACACGGTGGAATTTCCCGTGTCACGGGAAGCGTATCATTTAGCGATTTGTTTCACGCGTGCGAAAAGATAAGTTCTGGGCAGTTCCGAGCGCTTTTGCTATAAAATAAGACCAGATTATTCATGATGTGCATAATTACGAAACACAAAATAATTTAGAATTTCATATTTCAATAATCATGTCTCAGAATTTTGATAATACATTGCGCGACTGGTCTTATTCTTTGACCAATGCTGAAAAAAGAGAGTTAGAATTATTTCATGTCAGGGGTTTGCTAGCCCTGCGACATGTAGCTATTGAACATGATTTTCTTAGAGCAGCATTAGACTATTGGAGTCTAGAAACGCATTGTTTCAAATTTGATTATGATGAAATCTGTCCTCTACCGGAGGAATTTGGTGCAATCTTTGGATTTCCTGCTAGGAATCTTATAGCCATGCCTACCTTACGTGAATATTATTACCAAGACTTTGAACGCCATCTGAATCTAACAGATCCAGATTTAAATAGAATTGTTTGTGGTAATGAAGTAGACATAGAAAAACTTGCTAACTTATATTTTAATCGCCCTGTCTCTGAGTCTTATCATGTGTATCGTAGAAGGGCATATATTTTTTGCATGTTTAGCAAGCTACTTTTTGCAAACGGTAGGGTAGGACATTCTTGTCTAGCGTCTGTGCTTGAGCATGTAGAATCCGGCAGATCTCCTATGCCGACGTGCCTTGGAGAAACATTTCGTGGCCTAGACGAGGCAAAATCTGACCGGAAAGCCATCAGGAAGGGCTCTCTGGTACTATTACAGGTAAAAATACGCTCTGAATAGCCCCCGTGACACAAAATAGTCACCGTGTCACGGTTAGGTTCTTCCGTGACACGGTCAAAACTGCCGTGTCACGGGAATCTGCATTTTTTTTTTTTTTTTTTTTTTTTTTTTGACGATTAATATTCTTTTTTTTTTTTCTTGTTTTGCAGATTTGGTTGATGGAGCGTTTGGAATTATTTGAAGCCCCCGATGACATTGAGAAATATGGCCCTAACGACTTAGTCCGTAGGAAGAAGAATTATTCTGCGAACATGTCGTATGAAGATTGGAAAAATTTCTTTGTAAAGAGAGAATTTTCCATTCGTTGGGTGGTGCCTTGGTGGAGGCTTACTAGGATGGTTGGCACGAATGAAACACCCTATTGCCGTGTTCCTAGTATCTCCAAATTGACCTTTTACTGTCCCTCTCGACTGATGCGGCAGTATGGACTTGAACAAGTAATTCCACGCTATAACGATAGTCCTCGTGAAGTATCGTTGCATGAAAGTAACGTTCACAAGTACGAGGCTTATTGGATTGGAAGACCTTTGTGGACCGTTTCTGCAAGTGACCAAGCTCCTCCTCCCTTATCTAGTGCATACAAGGCATGGTTGAACCCTAGAAGCAAGAGGGAACGATTCGGATCACGCAAGTCAGATGTAAAGAGTCGTCTTGGAGATAAGAAGACTCCTCTTAAAGATCACCTAGGTCCGAGAACACAAGGAATTGAGTTTAAGACTCCTAAGATGCCAAGAAAGAAGACCTATGTGAAAGGAAAGGGTAAAGAAAAGATGGTGTATAGGGAGAAACAACCAAAAAAGTTCAAGAAAGGTGAAAGGGGCGAAAGTTCGACTAGGGGTGTGACGGTTCGGGCTACAAAAGACACACTAATGGTGAAGGCCGACCTAATTGAGCAAGAGAAGGATGTTCCTAAAGAGAAGAGAGATTAGATCAATAGTGCTTTGCATTTTATTATTTAATTTTTATTTAAAATAAGGTGTATGATGCCAATATTGTAGTCGCATTTATTTTAATAATAATAGCGCATTTATTTCTTAAATAAAAATTACAATGACTTTTATATATTATCCGAGTCTAGGAGTCGGACGCAATGGAAGAACAAAGCTCGAACAGGAAATTCGCAACGAATGCGCCAATAAATAAAACGGGAAACTGAAAATCAGCCGTGTCACGGTCAAAAGGTCCCGTGACACGGTTAAAGTTCCCGCGTCACGGCAAAACTTTTTTTTTTTTTTTTTTTTTTTTTTTTTTTGTCGTGACGTGGTACGGAATAGTTCTCCGTCAGACGGGAACAAATCCCGTGTCACGGGAGGCCTTCTGTTCTTTTTGCTGTTCAGATTTTGCCGTGACACGGAATTTTCTCCCGTCAGACGGGAATGCTTCCCGTGTCGCGGCATATGTACCCTTTTTTTTTTTTTTTTTTTTTTTTTTTTTTTTTTGCCGTGACGCAATGTTGAACCGGGCACATATTAAATCAATAGAGGGAGCATTTTTTTATTTTAAAGTGGCCGGGCCCCCTTGAGGGGTTGCCTACGTATCCTAAAAAGGAATCAGGCCAGACGTAGCTCTATTGGGTCATGAACCCATGTGACTAGGCGTAGAACTTTTTGAGTTGATCCAAGTTGGTTAAATTATGGAAGCCGTTACCGTCCATGTCTACCAATTGTGCCGCTCCGCCGGACAGGATGGCTTTAACAATGTACGGGCCTGACCAGTTCGGTCTGAATTTTCCTCTTGGATCTAACACATTTTTGCGGAGGGCCTTAAGCACTAGGTCGCCCTCTTTGATGTTCCTGGTCTTGACTTTTTTATTAAAATGTCGTGCCATACGCTGTTGGTAGGTTTGGACATGATGCAAAGCTGCCAAGCGTTTTTCATCAAGCAAGACCAGTTCGTCGTATCTTGCTCTAATCCAGTCGACTTCATCTAGTTGGCTTTCCAATGCGATTCGGAGAGAAGGTATCTCGAGCTCGATTAGTTGTACAGCTTCGACGCCATAGACCAAGGAGAAGGGGGTAGCCCCTGTCGATGTACGAACAGAGGTTCGATAACCCCAAAGGGCAAAATGTAGCTTACTTGGCCAATCTTTATAATTTTCCATCATCTTTTCGATGATGGTCTTCACGTTTTTGTTGGCCGATTCGACTGCTCCGTTTGTTTGTGGTCTGTAAGGTGATGATCGATGATGTTTTATATGATATTTCTGTAACAATTCCGCACATTCGGCTTGGAAATGTGTTCCATTGTCACTGATCATCTCATGTGGTACCCCATAGCGGCATATAATATTTTTCTCAATAAATTGAGCTACATGTTTTGTCGTCAGCTTGGCATATGAGGCTGCCTCAACCCATTTGGTGAAGTAATCGATTGCTACGAGAATGAATTCATGCCCCCCTTGTCCTGGTGGTGTGATTTTTCCAATGATGTCGATGCCCCAAGTGGAGAAAGGCCATGGAGAAGTATACGTGTAGAGAAGTGAAGGTGGAACATGTTGTAAGTTTGCATAGATTTGGCACTTCATACATTTCTTGACGTACTCGTGACAATCTCGCTCCATAGTAGTCCAATAGTAACCTTGTCGTTGAATCTTTTGGACTAACATCTTTGCATTCATGTGAGTTCCACATATACCAGCATGAAGGTTTTCCATGGTTTTATGTGCTTCTTTTTTAGCTACACATAAGAGATTCTTTCCTGTTGCGGTTCTCTTATGGAGTTCTCCCCTGATGAGCACATACTGTGAGGCCAGGAGCCTCAAAGCACGGCGTGCCCTTTTATCAGTATTAGGAGGATAATCTGCTCTTGTTACATAATTAAGGATGTCTGTATACCATGGTTCTTCATCTTCTTCTTGTTCATTATCAAGTGCATGAACATAAGCTGGTTCATATCTTCTCTCTATGGTCAGTGGCATTCTGATCGTGTCAGCTGGAATTCGCACCATTGATGCTAACTTAGCTAGTGCGTCGGCGAACTGGTTTTCTTCTCTTGGCAAATACGTATATTCCACTTCATCTAGTTGCTCCGTGAGAGTTTCCAGATGAGCTTGATACGTAGCGAGACTTTCACTCCTCACTTTCCATCTTTTAGAGATTTGGTTAATGATTAGTGAGGAGTCACCATAGATTCTGAGTTTCTTGATTCCCAAGGCGACAGCTGTTTCTAATCCCAAAATGCATGCTTCATATTCTGCGGCATTATTGGTGACATCAAAGTCGAGCTTCATGGAAATTGGGATGTGTTCTTCATTGGGCGATACGAGCAAGACTCCCACACCACATGCCTTTTGGTTTGAAGCTCCATCGAAATAGAGCGTCCAACTATCGTCTTCGGTCATGAGTAAATCTTCGTCAGGGAAATCGTACTCATCTTCTTCTTTTTCAGCTTCTTCTAGCGGAAAGTCTGCTAAGAAGTCAGAAACTGCAGAACCTTTGATGGCCTTTTGTGGCATGAATCTCAAGTCAAATTGAGCTAGATTGACTATCCACCTTGATAATCTGCCGTTGAGTGTTGCTTTCTCGAACAGATATTTGAGAGGATCTATCTTAGACACGACGTGCACTGTATGAGTGAGCATGTAATGTCTCAGTTTTTGTGCGGTCCATACAAGTGCGAGACACAATTTCTCGAGTGGCGTGTATCGCGTCTCATATCCTTGGAGTTTCTTGCTCGGGTAATAGATTGCATTCTCCTTGCTTTCGATCTCTTGTGCTAGCATCGCCCCCATCGTTTCTCTTGTGACCGTAAGGTAGAGTCGAAGAGGAAAGTCAGGTATTGCCGGCGCTAGCACGGGTGGGTTTGCCAAATACTCTTTGATTTTGTCGAAAGCCTTTTGGCAATCATTATCCCATGTGACTGGGACGTTCTTCTTAAGCTTCTTGAATATAGGTTCGCATATCGCTGTGAGCTTTGATATGAACCTACTTATGTACTGCAACCTTCCAATGAAGCCTCGAATCTCCTTCTCATTTTTGGGTGGTGGCATGGCCATGATCGCTTTTACTTTTGAAGGATCTATTTCAATCCCTCGAGAACTGATCACATATCCAAGTAATTTGCCTGACGTGACTCCGAATGCACATTTTGCTGGATTTAATCTCATGTTGTACTTACGGAGTCTTGCAAAAAATTTGCGAAGTGCGACAATATGGCCTGGGCGATCTTTAGACTTGACAATCATATCGTCGACATAGACCTCCACCTCTTTATGCATCATGTCATGTAAGAGTGCTGTAGCTGCTCTTTGGTAGGTGGCACCCGCGTTTTTCAACCCGAATGGCATTACCGTATAGCAATATGTACCCCACTGTGTGATGAATGTGGTTTTCTCCATGTCTTCTTCGGCCATCAATACCTGGTTATATCCGGCATAACCATCCATGAATGACAGGAGTGCATGATTTGCTGTATTATCGACCAGAATGTCAATATGAGGTAGAGGGAACCCATCTTTTGGGCTTGCTTTATTGAGATCCCTGTAATCAACACACATTCTGACTCTTCCGTCCTTCTTTGGAACTGGGACCACATTTGCTATCCATTCCGGATACTTGGATACTCTGATGAAACCTGCGGCCAATTGCTTCCTGATTTCTTCTTTGATTTTGAGAGCCACATCTGGTTTCATTCGGCGCAGCTTTTGTTTGACAGGCTTCATACCTGAAATGAGTGGTATCGTATGCTGAGCTATATCCCTGTCAATTCCTGGCATATCTTGGTATGACCAAGCAAATACATCAACAAATTCTCTAAGCAAGTTAATTTGCTCTTTGCGTTCATCTTGACTTAGCGTTAATCCAATTTTTACTTCTTTAACAGTCGTATCATTGGAAATATTAGTTGTTTCTGTATCTTCAATAACTGCTGTTTTATTTTCGTGTTCTTCCATTGCTTTTATTATTTCTTTGTCATTTTTATCATTAGCAAAGCAATATTGATCAGGGCTAGGGAAATGGCACACATCGTAAGCAAAGGTATTCATTTTATTGAATTCACTGGCTAAAACATCAAGAGAGGCAAGGTCAGCTGCGACCTCACCAGAATTATTAGGACTAGAAAGATAAGGCTCAACAAGAGACTCAGGGCTGAACTCTATAGCAGAAAGAGGGTCGGCCTCAAACTCTAAGGACTCATCTACAGACTTGACTCAAACTCGGACTCGGACCCAGATGATTCAGGCTCATCAAACATAGGACCCTCGCCAGCGGTTATTTCCAACTTCTCTCCACTTGGCGTAGTGATCCTCAATGTCTTGCGCCATCCCCTTGAAATGTTGTCAGCTTGGACGATTAACTCGGAGGGATCAAACTCCTTGTTTGCTATGACCGCTTGAACGAGCTCAGAGTTATCATTGCAGACCGGCTTGGATTCATTTTTCTCCATTCCAAAAAGAAGATTAATTCCCAGATCATCAGAGTTCAAGCTGGCTGACTTCTCGACTGTGGAGAGTTCTTCATCGAGGAAGTCACAATCGAGGAATACCTCGAATCCTGGTTCGCGGATCCCATCATGGACAAATGGCTCGGGAAATTCATAGCATGGGAAGTCTTCCCCTTCTTTGATGTACTGGCCGTTGAGAGTGAACGGATATGGATCCATGGCCATTTCTGTCTTTGTGATTCGAGCATTGTTGCGAGCCTTCAATTTCAAGGCGGCCTGTTTCAAGTCTTCCTTTGTCGGTTCGAATCCTAAGCCGAAAGTGTCCTTCTTGATTGCACCAGGATGGCCCCAAGATTTAGCCATTTTCTTCTTGAGCCCAAGGGTCATTCCAGGAAAGTGACCTTGCTTCTTCAGAATGGCGTTGATACTAGTGTTTGAATAAGGATCGAAGTCGAGATAACACTTTTCCTCTTCTTCGATCGCAAGAACATCATCTAAAGAAAAACCCCACAGATCTTCATCTTCCTCGTCGTGTTCAACATGGACGATAGGGGTATCAATAACTTGAATGCGCATAGGAGAAGCATCGACAGTAATCGGAATCCCTCCCACTATGGCTTTCACTTTCTGGTGAAGCGACGACGGAATCGCCTTTAGCTCATGAAGCCAAGGGCGTCCTAACAACAGATTGAAAGAGGCCTTAATGTCCACCACCTGAAACTTGGTGCGACGCTCGACGGCCCCAGTGGTTATATTCAGTATGATAGTACCCACGGCTTGACGGCGAGTATTATCGTAAGCTCGAATCCCCAGTGGAGTCGCCAAATTGTAGGCGTCGTTCGAAGTGCGCCTACGTTAAAAGCATGTTGTGAATATGCTTGGCACTCATAGGAAGTGGGAATTGACATTACGATTAGGGACAACGATAGGCAACAACGATTGACCCGTGAAGGTTACACCCCATTCATAATCCATGAGATTACTAACTCCATATGGTTCGGAACCACGAAAGGAGGATCGGGGATGATGGTACGAAGTGAGTCATGGAGTCACATTCGCCCGTATTGGCCTCTACTCGATTCTTATAGTGAAAAGTGATTCCTGCGATCTCAAAGGCATACAAACAAAATATTCAATTTGCTCCAAACTATTATTAAGCTAAATTGGTTGAATATTAATGCAACATATAATTCTAAAATATTGTGATCACTTGATTAAACAACAAGATTAAAAGGAACCTAAACCGGTTGTCCAAATTATCTTATTAGGCGTGATTTTCAATTACATATTCCCTTTAACATGCAATATGGTGATCAATAAATATAATAAAATCAATATAAACATAAAAAGAACCAATTTAATCATAATTCTAACAACATAAAAATCGTTAGAAAAACAATAATAATAAAAAGAGCATGATCCTTACTTTGAATCTGTTTGTTTGCAACTACAAAATAATAAACGAGTTAGTAACTTCAAGGAAATAATAAAACAACAATTAAATTAAATTAAATAAAAAAAAGGTTAATTTTGGGGCCAAACCCTCAAACGATTCTACCTTTCACGCCTTGGTTTAAGGATAGAACCTCGAGTAAAATATGGACTCCTTTGAGTGCTTGAAGAAGGAATTTTAAAGTGAAAAGGGGAGGCTAGTGTTTAGGTTAAGAGCATAAAAGAGAGAAAAGTAAGAATAATCGAATTCTGGTCCCCCGTTCATCAGAAATGAGGGGGTATTTATAGGGAAATGTGCTGAGGGAGCACACGGAACCCTAAAATGATAAAAACCCTAAAAATGCATCTCGTGACACGGTCAGACTGTACCGTGACACGGTTAGACTGTACCTTCAGACGGTACAAGTTCCCGTGACACGGTCAGTTTTGGAGTGTCGCGGGAAATTTTTAGAAAACGGAACGGAAAACGCGTTAAGGGTTTACGCGAAAAGGACACGGAACTTCCCGTGTCACGGCAGACCTCCCGTGTCACGGGAAGTCCCACCGTCAGACGGGAAGAGTTCCCGTGACACGGTCAAGCTTGACCGTGACACGGTCAAGTCCAGTCCACTTTTCCGTCTAAATTCATTTTTAACCCTAATTTCTTTTGGCTTTTTTAAGTGCCGATTGATAATTTAGGGCTTTTTTCTGACTTTTATTATTCGGGCTAAAATAAGAAAATAATAAAAATAAATAAAATATTTGGGCCAAAAAAATAAAATAATAAAATAAAAAGGTTTGGGCTTAAAATTAATTAACAAATTAAAACTATGCCTTTACCAAACACCAAGACTGATCCATAGACCTTTCAAAAACAAGAATTTAATAAGATACGATTTTTTAAGCACTCTCGGGATAAAATACTAAACCCGACCAATAGTGGCGGTGAAAGGTTATTTATCATCGGGTTTGGTTTTGGGGAGACATTTTTAGGTGTCTACAATAACCTAAAAACAAACGAAAACAAACAAATAAAAGGGAAAAAGAACAAATAAACAAAGAAATGCACAAAACAAGGAAACTAACTATGGAAAGCACAAACTAACGAAATAAAGAACAAAATTAAGGAAAAGCTAAGGAAAAGGGCTAATAAGAAGCAAGAAAATCATCCTAAAAGAGGCCAAATGAGTGCCATAAATGACACTCATCAAATTCCCCCAAGCTAAAATTTTGCTCGTCCTTAAGCAAGAAAGAATAAGGATGAAAGACTTATTCAAAAAGAGAAAGAAAGACTCAAGATGAGAATATACACTAAGACTCACTATCGTAGGAATCACGGTTGTTTTTATCTACAACAAGCCATTTTAAACCCCTAGATCGCCCTAGAGGACGAGTAATGCTCTCATAAGGGTATCCTAAGAGTTTACCCATAACTCTCCCCCAACATCCAAGAGGCAAAACCATAAAAAGAAAATAAAAAGGGAAAACAAAACCTTAGCGAAATGGACTAACAAAGAGACTACTACAATGCAAATGAATGAAAATCTTTCTCAAGTAGTCAAGGTATGCACGTTCCAAGATATTCAAGGTTGATTGAAACATAGGGTATGCTTAGCATAGGAACTAGACATCACAATCCACGTTAATCCCAATCGATCTTACCGCGTTCTCCCTACTAGCCTCAAATCTCCCCATAGCGAGCATCCCAATGATTCCTCGAAGGAACCGGATAAAGAGATTTATTTAGGCTACTCGACAATCTTGACTATTCATCCCCTTTCCTTAGGAAATGACCCATGATTCCCTCCCCCGAATAGTGACTCAACTTCTAGGTCGAAAGGGCTTTCCCAAAGGTTGTAACGTAAGGCATAAAGGGTGAAGGTAAGCTAAAATTTAAAATTTGGCGGTTTTCCTAAATAGTGAAGCAAAAGGGCGGGCCCTTTCTTAGAATCACAATCAAGTAATCACCAATCCAAACAAAAATACGTACACCCCCTAGCTTATTCAAAGCTATAAATCACAAATATAAGTACAAAAAGCTTAAACGCTTCTCCCCCAAGCTTAAATGAAGCATTGTCCTCAATTCTTAGAAGGAGAAAATAATACATCAAAATATTTTTGAATTTTTCACTTTTTCAATTTTTTTTTTTGTTTTTTTTATGCTTTGCCTTGTCCATGCTATTTTTCAAATTCGGACGGCTTTTTCAATATTGCACTTATTTGTCCATGCCTTTTATAATGTAGGACGATTTTTACTCATACTCATTTGCCATTATTCACAAAGAAGATGAAATCACAAGCTTGCATCAAGGGGACCACATATCCCAACTTTATCACCATAAACTCCATCAAGGATGATCAATTGCTTCACAAAAACAAGAAAAGAAAGAAAATGAAACAAAAGGCCAAAGATCTAAAGATGTGGCTTGAAGAGAAATAAATAGGTTCAAATGGTTGCATGAAGGCAAATGTAAACCCAAACTATCTTAAAAGTGAAAAATACCACCCCGAAAAAGGTGCCTTTGTCCTCCCTAGATAGCTCGGTCTCGGGTTTAAGAATCATAAATCAATCTTTATAGATTAGGTTTGCAATAGTTAAGGATCCACGCCGCTTATACAAAATAGGTTGAAGGCTTGAATAACGATGAACCTCACATGGAGGCAGCAAAAACTCACTAGAGGTGTCAAATCGACTATAGGGAACAATTACCAACATGCCACAAACAAGTAGAATCCGGCTTCATGATCCACCTAGTTCAAACCAACTACCCTAGAATACACCTATCCTAGAGTCAACCAAGCATAGTCTCAAAAACCGTGCATACCTTTACTAACTAGGAAGAAATTCATGCAAAAGACAAAGTCTAACGTACAAAGTCCAATTCATAAGGAAAACAAAAATGAAAAATAAGACTCAAAAGCATACCACAAACCAAAACAAGAACAAAGGAAAAATAAAAGAAAAGAAAAATAAAAGGAAAAGAAAAGAAAAGGAAAGCCATAGACAAAGGAAGAATAGGAAAAATTGAGAAAGGAACTAGAAAGCGAGTTAAACACATATATCCCAATCGACATACAAGTGATCGAATGACAACATCGTCAACGATCCCAAACACGTTACGTGTTAACAAGAAATCATAAGCATCATCAAAAAGCCGTGTGAGAATAAGAAATGTAAAAGAAGCTATAAACAAATAAAAAGGTTAGTAACTTTAAAACAAAAGAAAAAGATACTAAAAAGTAAAACTAAACTAAGCTAACAAAAACATTAAACAACTGAGCAAAATTAGGCTAACAAAAACCAAAACAGAAAGTAAAGAAAAACTAAGTAAACAACTAAACAACTAACTAACTAAAAGGTACTAAACTACAAGATTTGGATTCAAAGGGATTTTGATTCAAGGGTTTTATATATAAGGGATTTGGATATAGGGGAGCAAGAAACAATCAATATCATCACAAGGAAATCATCATAACAACAATAGCAAAACAAACTCATGGGACTAGCACAAACAACAACAAGACTAGAGACCAAGATAAGGAAACCATCATGCAAGAGGCAAAAAAATTCAAGGTATGCAACAACAACAAATATTGGCAACCGATATACAAAGAAGTTCCCCCAAGCTAAACATGAATACATCTCAACATCCCAACAATACAAATCAAGTACATAAACATAAGGGATGGAGGTAAGAGGTACAAAACAGAGGGAACTAAGACTCATCATTACCACCACCACTTGGCCCGGCCTCATTAGAATCATTGTTGCCCAAGTAGTCATCGAAGGTTGGGGGTGAGTAAGGAGCCCAACCTCCGGTGAATCCCTCAGGCCAACCATAATGCCCCTTGAAGTTATCTTGTTGCCAAGGGGCAAGAGGTGTGAATTGCTCGGGCAAGGTGAGCTCAAATTGATGGTTAGGGTGCACATAGGGGTAATTAGGGTCACCCCTATAGTCACACCCTCCGGGAGCACGGTAATCGTAGTTACCACGCTCGTCCGGGTTAGAACGGGGCTCGATACCGGGCTCTAAAGGCCCTTGCCAATAAGGATGCCCATGCGAAGGTGTAGGACCTTGCTGGGGCGGAAAGTAAGGATAGTTAACCAGGGGAGTGATGCTACAACAAGAAAAAATAAGGATGAAAGACTTATTCAAAAAGAAAAGGAAAGACTTATTCAAAAAGAAAAGGAAAGACTCAAGATGAGAATATACACTAAGACTCACTATCGTAGGAATCACGGTTGTTTTTAGCTACAACAAGCCATGTTAAACCCCTAGATCGCCCTAGAGGACGAGTAATGCTCTCGTAAGGGTATCCTAAGAGTTTACCCATAACTCTCCCCCAACGTCCAAGAGGCAAAACCATAAAAAGAAAAGAAAAAGGGAAAACAAAACCTTTGCGAAATGGACTTACAAAGAGACTACAATGCAAATGAATGAAAATCTTTCTCAAGTAGTCAAGGTATGCACGTTCCAAGATATCCAAGGTTGATTGAAACATAAGGTATGCTAAGCATAGGAACTAGACATCACAATCCACATTCATCCCAATCGATCTTACCGCGTTCTCCCTACTAGTCTCAAATTTCCCCTTAGCGAGCATCCCAATGATTCCTCGAAGGAACTGGAAAAAGAGATTTATTTAGGCTACTCGACAATCTTGACTATGCATCCCCTTTCCTTAGGCAATGACCCATGATTCCCTCCCCCGAATAGTGACTTAACTTCTAGGTCGAAAGGACTTTCCCAAAGGTTGTAACGTAAGGGATAAAGGGTGAAGGTAGGCTAAAATTTAAAATTTGGCAATTTTCCTAAATAGTGAAGCAAAAGGGCGGGCCCTTTCTTAGAATCACAATCAAGTAATCACCAATCCAAACAAAAATACGTACACCCCCAAGCTTATTCAAAGGTATAAATCACAAATATAAGTACAAAAAGCGTAAACACTTCTCCCCCAAGCTTAAATGAAGCATTGTCCTCAATGCTTAGAAGGAGAAAATAATACATCAAAATATTTTTGAATTTTTCACTTTTTGAATTTTTTTTGTTTTTTTATGCTTTGCTTTGTCCATGCTATTTTTCAAATTCGGACGACTTTTTCAATATTGCACTTATTTGTCCATGCCTTTTATAATGTAGGACGGCTTTTACTCATACTCATTTTCCATTATTCACAAAGAAGATGAAATCACAAGCTTGCATCAAGGGGATCACATATCCCAACTTTATCACCACAAACTCCATCAAGAATGATCAATTGCTTCACAAAAACAAGAAAAGAAAGAAAATGAAACAAAAGGCCAAAGATCTAAAGATGTGGCTTGAAGAGAAGGAAATAGGCTCAAATGGTTGCAAGAAGGCAAATGTAAACCCAAAAACAAATATTAAACAAACTATCCTAAAAGTGAAAAATACCACCTCGAGAAAGGTGCCTTTGTCCTCCCTAGATAGCTCGGTCTTGAGTTTAAGAAACATAAATCAATCTTTATAGATTAGATTTGCAATATTCAAGGATCCACGCCGCTCATACAAAATAGGTTGAAGGCTTGAAAAACGATGAACCTCACATGGATGTAGAAAAAACTCAGTAGAGGTGTCAAATCGACTATAAGGAACAACTACCAACATGCAACAAACAAGTAGAATCCGGCTTCATGATCCACCTAGTTAAAACCAACTACCCTAGCATACACCTATCCTAGAGTCAACCAAGCATAGTCTCAAACCGTGCATACCTTTACTACCTAGGAAGAAATTCATGCAAAGGACAAAGTCTAACGTACAAAGTCCAATTCATAAGGAAAACAAAAATGAAAAATAAGCCTCAAAAGCATGCCACAAACCAAAACAAGAACAAAGGAAAAATAAAAGGAAAAGAAAAATAAAAGGAAAAGAAAAGAAAAGAAAAGGAAAGCCATAGACAAAGGAAGAATAGGAAAAATTGAGAAAGGAACTAGAAAGCGAGTTAAACACATATATCCCAATCTACATACAAGTGATCGAATGACAACATCGTCAACGATCCCAAACACGTTACGTGTTAACAAGAAATCATCCTCGAACCGTTCAACTTCCCCTAAACTAAACCTAATCTATGCATCCAAAGAAAATAAAGAGAAAAATTAGAAATGTCTCACCGGGCTATCCATGCTTAGCATAATAAACAAAGGTGAAAGAAATAACCACCATCGTCGTGCTCCAAAATCGTAAGCATCATCAAAAAGCCATGTGAGAATAAGAAAAGTAAAAGAAGCTATAAACAAAGAAAAAGGTTAGTAACTTCAAAACAAAAGAAAAAGATACTAATTAAAAAGTAAAACTAAACTAACCTAACAAAAACATTAAACAACTGAGCAAAATTAGGCTAACAAAACCCAAAACGGAAAGCAAAGAAAAACAAAGTAAACAACTAAACAACTAACTAACTAAAAGGTACTAAACTACAAGATTTGGATTCAAAGGGATTTGGATTCAAGGGTTTTGGATATAAGGGATTTGGATATAGGGGAGCAAGAAACAATCAACATCATCACAAGGAAATCATCACAACAACAATAGCAAAACAAACTCATGGGACTAGCAACAAACAACAAGACTAGAGACCAAGATAAGGAAACCTTCATGCAATAGGCAAATAAAATTCAAGGTATGCAACAACAATAAATATTGGCAACCGAGATACAAAGAAGTTCCCCCAAGCTAAACATGAATACATCTCAACATCCCAACAATACAAATCAAGTACATAAACATAAGGGATGGAGGTAAGAGGTACAAAAGAGAGGGAACTAAGACTCATCATTACCACCACCACTTGGCTTGGCCTCATTAGAATCATTGTTGCCCATGTAGTCATCGAAGGTTGGGGGTGAGTAAGGAGCCCAACCTCCGGTGAATGCCTCGGGCCAACCATAATGCCCCTTGAAGTTATCTTGTTGCCAAGGGGCAAGAGGTGTGAATTTCTCGGGCTAGGTGAGCTCAAATGGATGGTTAGGGTGCACATAGGGGTAATTTGGGTCACCCCTATAGTCACACCCTCCGGGATCAATGTAATCGTTGTTACCACGCTCGTCCGGGTAAGAACGGGGCTCGGTACCAAGCTCTAAAGGCCCTTGCCAATAAGGATGCCCATGCAAAGGTATAGGACCTTGCTGGGGCAGAAAATAAGGATAGTTAACCGGGGGAGTGATGCTCCCTCGGTTAACCTCCGCATCATAAAGTTGTTGTTGTTGAATGAACATACCTTGTTGCATTTCGGAAATATCTCGCATACGGGAGTAGAGGGCCTCAAAATCTAAGTCATACATGCCCTCCAAACGGATTTGTAACCCACTCATTTGGTTACTAAGGGCCTCCAAGTCGGAGCGAGCAAATTGAGGTTGTTGCGTTTGCCCTTGATGTTGTTGTTGTTGTTGTTATTTTTGATGTTTTTGTTGTTGTTGATGATGTTGTTATTCCTCAACTTCTTCTTCTTCTTCTTCCTCATCGGAGTCAAAGAATGGGCGGCGAAAGCTCTTGGGGACATGCCACACATTAGGGGTGTCCGTCCGGTGGAGAGATGTCAAAGATATGTTGGGAAGGTAGCACCAATGCTTGTTATCCCGAAGCCACTCATAATTGACCTCCTAATAATATTTGGAGACAAATTAAATTTGCCCCAATTTTTTCATATCAAGGTACACGGATTCGGCATCTCCAACCGGCTTGCAATAAGGCAAATGATGATCAAGATGGAGGTTGGTCAAGAGCCTAGTGACCATTCCCCCACAAGGAATATCCCCGGTGTCCCAATCTTGCAAGGCTACACAATAGGTGGCAAAAATGTACCCCAAGTTCAACCGGCCACGATATTCTCCTCTAGTGGCCAACCAAAGAATTTTGAGCTCCAATTTGCTCATTTTGCCCAACTCTTGCTTGGGGAAAACCAAGTACCCCAAAAAACGGTGAACAACCCAAAGACAAGGTTGGTAGACATTGCTAATCTTGGCCCGCTTGGTGACAAAGTCACCACCTCCGGAGATATCGTCCCACCAAGAATCCTGATCATACTCCTCAAAGATATAAGGCTCTAGATCCAAAATGTCACCATGAGGATCAAAATCTAGAGCGGCATTGAATTGGTCTAAGAAAAGGTCGAAGAAGGTGTTGAAAATTTGGAATTGAACCCTATATTGACCCTCTACGGGAACTATCTCAACCGAAGCAAAGAATTCGAGAGTGGGCTCAACATAGGTGCGGTAGCTCCGGGAGATGAATGTGCCCATTCGTAGGTTGATCAAAAACTCCCTTACATCCTCATCAATCCCCAATGCGGACATGTCGGATTGAAAGTAGTGTCTTCTGGGTTTGAGGGAGCGGTTTTCTTTTACTTTATGGTACCGGTTCTTGTGTTTTTTATCGTTGAATTTTCTTTTGGGTGGTGGAGTAGGGTTACGTGTTTGGGAGGAAGATGTGCTTGGGGTAGGTTCATTAGTGGAGGCATTTGTTTTCCGTTTCTTAACAAGGTTTTTGAGGACTCTCGACCTGATGAATTTCAAGTGCAAGGATCACAAAAAACCAATCACAAAATTCCCACAACAATCCACAAAATCTCCAACCAAGAACTTCAATATCCACCAATCACAATTCCAATCCAAATTACCAAACAACACCAACCAACCAACAATTTCTTCTCAAACAATCAACAATCACAAGAAGAACCACCAATACCACAATAGCACCTTACTACCCACACTACCAAAATTCAAATTCTAAAATTCTCAACAAAATTGCTCACAAATGCAACAAAATCAACAAACAACACAATGTGAGGTAAAATCAAACAACAAACAACACAAATAATCAACCAAAAACCAATATCAATCATCAAAATCATCAAAATCATCAAAGTTGGTACTACCACTATTCATGCTCATGAACAAATCAAAACTTGCAAATATATGACATAATTGAGCAATTAAAAGCTAGAGAAGATTATTATACCATATATGAAGCAAGATTGAACCACTTTTAACCACCAATATCCACCAAATAGAAAAACCCCAAATTGTACCCAAGTATGGATGAGAGAGATTAGAGGTTTAATTTGATGAAAGTAGTATGAATTTGATGATTTGGATGGAAATGTAGAAGGTTTTAGTTAATTTGGAGTGAAAATTTGAGTGATTTGAGTTGAAATTTTGATGAGTTTTTGAAGGTAGTGGTGCGGTTTTCAGGGTTTGAGGGTGATGGGGGTCGAAACTATGAAGGAGGAATAAGGGGAAATGAAAGAAGAAAGAAAGGAAGGAAGATAAAGAAGAGGCTCGGGCTGATGCGCGCCCCCGCACCAGCATGGTGCGCGGCCGCACCAGCTGGATGCGCGCCCGCACCATACAGGTGTGCGGCCGCACCAAATGCGTGCGCGCACGCACGCACTTGAGCCTAGCCTAGCTCTCTCTTCTTATTTTTTTTTGTTCTTGATGCGTTCATTGGTGGGTACACAAATAATGATAATGATAAACACCAACATAAGCAATAGCAAAATCCCGTTTTAGTGGGTTTAAAACTAGAATTTCATGAACCCACCATAAGAACCCACCAAGTGAAAACTTTATTCAATTTTAAAGCATGAAATCCCTAACTTACCTCACCATGATTCTTACCCTTTTACCTAAAATTTCGATAAAATCGAGTATAATCACATCAAAAACCGCAAAACACCTTCTCATTCTTCATGCTCACTTAATGAAATCCAATCCTAAATATGCAACCTACAAATCCAATCAAGTAGAAATGTGAAAGAAAAGAAAATAAAAGAAGGAAAAATAAGAGAAAATCAAAAATTAAAAAGAAAAGTTAGAAATCTCCAGGTTGCCTCCCGAGAAGCGCTTGCTTATGGTCCTAAGCTCGACCCTTCCTCTAAATCATGCAGGGTCAATGAACATTACCTTCTTCAAGGTAGCGGAAAGAGCAAATTCTTTTTCAACTTCTAGCAACCTCTTGTTGTTGCTTGATGAAACTTCCTTCAAAGACTTTTCAATTGCAAATTTTTCTTTCCGTAACTTCTTTCTCTCTCTCTTCTTCTTAGAATCACGTGCTTTTTTCTTTGGCTTGTTGCTTATTGTAGATGGTTCCTCACCATCCATACTCATGGAAACATCCTCTACATCTTCAGGATAGAGCTCAAACAAATGAGGGATTTCAACTTCCTCCTCGTTCGTTAGCTTGGGAATCATCATTTTCTCTTCACTAACCTTCTTGCCAATAAAACTTGAAAGAGCATCATCACAATTCTCAAGAACGTCGTTAGTTGAAGAATTAATCATGCACACATTATCCATAGAGCGAGGGGAATTAGCACACATAATTCCTTGCATAACAGACAAAGACTAATGCATTGGTTTCAACTCAAATCTTTCCTCTTTCTTACCAATTCTCAAGGTAATACGGCCTCCTTTCACATCTATTAAGGCTCCCGAAGTGGCTAAGAAAGGTCTTCCTAAAATGATAGGGATATTGTCATTTTCCGCAATCTCAAGAACAATGAAATCAACGGGAATAGTGAACCCCCCTATCTTAAGAGGAACATCCTCAACTCTCCCCTTTGAAATCATAATAGTCCGATCGGCCAATTGAAGGGTTATGTTAGATGGGAGTAGCTCACCTAACTCGAGTTTCTTGAAAATGGAATAATGCATGACGCTCACACTAGCTCCAAGATCACAAAAAGCATTATTAAACATTTTCCTTTTGATCTCACATTGAATAGAGAAGTTTCCCGGATCCTCCATTTTCTTGGGAAACCCATTATGAATGAAAGCACTACAACAACTCCCAACTTCAACCAAATCAACTTCATTGCACATTCTCTTCCCACTCGAAATCTCCTTAAGGAACTTAGAGTACCAAGGCATTTGGGTAATTGCATCGGTGAAGGGGATAGAAAGGTGAACTTCCTTGAGCATAGCAATAAATTTTCAAAATTGCTCATCAATTTTGTGCCTCAAGAGATTTTGTGGGTATGGAAGGTCGGGTCTCCGCACTTCCTCATGCTCTTTCTCACTACTCTTTTTTTTCTCTTGCACCTCCTCATAACTCACACTCTTAGAATCATCCCTCTCAACTTCCACTCTTGGGTCACTCCTCTTCTCATCCTCCGCAATGGACCTAGAATCTCCCTCATTAAGAACTCTCCCACTCCTAGTGGTGATAGAATAAACGAGTTTCTTAGGTTCCACTCCTTGAGAAGGAAAAGAGGATGGACTAGCACAATCCTTTAGAATGTTGGCTAGTTGGGTTATTTCTGTCTGAAGCGTTTTGTTATGAGTCATAATCTCATTAAATTTCTTGTCACTCAACGCCATATATGTGTTGATGATCTTGGTTTGGTTATCAATCATTTCTTCCAAATTTGTCTTAAATGATGATGGTTGGGAATAAGAATTTTCACCATTGCCTTGAGGCTTTGGAGCAAAACCGGGTGGGGGTCCCCTTTGGTTGTTATTTTGAAAACTTCCACGATTGTTGTTGTTGTTCCAATTGCCACGACCTTGATTATTGCCACCATTATGGTAATGATTACCAAAGCCTTGAGATTGACTTTGGTTACCATACCCATGGCTCGGGTTTTGATTACTTTAGCCTTGGTTGTTATATTTACCTTGAAAACCTAGGTTTCCTTGTGTAGACACCTAAAAATGTCTCCCCAAAACAAAACTCGATGATGAACAACCTTTCAGCGCCATTATTGGTCGGGTTTAGTATTTAATCTTTAGAGTGCTTAAATCCATATTCAAATCCATATTTTCATTTCATAAACCAACCGAATTCCTAGCCCATTTCCCCAAACCTTCACTTATTTTCCTCTTTTCGTGCCTTTAAACCCAAAATAAGTCATTTCGTATCTTTTAAAATCATTCATTTCTTGTCCTTTTTATAAAACGTTTAATCCATTTTATTTTGGTCCATAATCTGGGTCCAATGATTTAACAGTTGGATGGGGCTTTAAAAGATATTTCTAACGATATATTATAAGCCCAAATCCGAGTTATAACGAATAAGTTATGGCCAAAATATTAAACTGACCCCAAATCGAACCTAAGCCCACCTTACCTACGACCCAATGATCATGTGGAGGGTCCAAATTATTTAATCCCATTCCTAAACCAATTAGGATTAATTGAAAGCTTCTAAAAGTTTCTAAAATATCTTAATTATCCGTTTTGAAAAGATAAGATTAAAGAGTTTGAAATTGAATAAAACTTTTCTTTTTGAGAATCCTATTTCTATCCGAATTGAAAGACGTTCAAAGATAGAAAGAAATTATTTTCTTGCCTCATATTTTTTATCCAAATTTTATATGGTTGGATATCCCTTGAAATTATCTTTCCAATAATATATTATAATATCAATTCCGAGCTATAACGGAAAAGATATGAATAAAATGTCAAACTCTATCCAAAACTGACACCGTCTCACTATTTCGGCCATATCTTTTATTCTATAAAATATTTTAATCTGATTCTAATTGTTTTAGAAAGTATACTTCAAGAGCTTTCCAACGATATCTTATTCATATTATTCCGATTTTTGGATCAAAAGATATGATAAAAACAAAACCGCAAAAACTACAGTCTATCGAGTTTTATTCCGATTTAATTCGGATCTTATATTGTTTTTTCGACCCTTCTTTTTTCTCTATAAATAGAGGTCATATTACCCCTTTTCCAATCATCAACAAGCTTGATCATCAAATCCTTCTCTATTTCTCTCTTTTGCACCAAAAATCATTCTCTTCTCTCTCTCCCATATTTTAAGCCTTAAACCTATATTCCTAATTACATCATTCTTCCCTTAAGCACTCCAAAGAGTCTATACTAAACCCGAGGTTCCTTCCTTAAACCAAGGCGTGAAAGGTATAAATAACTGAGTGTTTGGACTAATTCAAATCTATATTTATTTAATTTAATTTTCAATTTGATTTATATTTTTATTGAAGTTACTAACAATTTATTCATGATGTAGCAATTTAAAGGAACGCGCGGAATGTGAGTAAGTAATTAATTTAATTACTCTTATTTTATTTTAATATTGCTAGCATCATGATTATGTTATTATTATTATTTGATTTGACTAATAATTTATTGTTAAATTGCTTCCAATATTAATGTTTATTCTATTATAATTATTATGATAACCATATTGCATGTTTAAAGGGAATATGTAATTGAAAATCACGCCTAATAAGATAATTTGGACAACCGGTTTAGGTTCCTTTTTAATCTTGTTATTAAATCAGGTGATCACAATATTTTAGAATTATATGTTGCATTAATATTAAACCAATTTATTTTAATAATAGATTGGAGCGAATTGAATATCTTTGTTTGTATGCCTTTGAGATCGCAGGAATCACTTTTCACTATAAGAATCGAGTAGATCGAGGCCAATACGGGCGAGTGTGACTCCATGACTCACTTCGTACCATCATCCCCGATCCTCCTTTCGTGGTTTCGAACCATATGGAGTTAGTAATCTCATGGATTATGAATGGGGTGTAACCTTCACGGGTCAATCGTTGTTGCCTTCGTTGTCCCTTAATCATGGTTGCCTTAAATGATCCGTGAACGGTTTACAAGTTCCTTAAAAAACTTGTTGGCGGCTCCCTACTTTCCTTTTCCCTAATCGTATTATGTTAATTCCCAATTGCTATGAGTGCCAAGCATATTCACAACATGCTTTTAACGTAGGCACTTCGAGCGACACCTACACCTTGGTTCCTATAGCCTCCATTGTAGTAGTTATCGAAACCACCTTGGGGGTGAGAATTCCTATTACTAAAATTCTTAGGTCCATCAAATCTTTGACCACCATTGACATTAGACACAAAATTCATATGTTCACATTCATTAATTTGAACATCATCACATCCATCAACAAAAGTTGAGAACACATGGAAGAATCATGATCATAAGATCCACAAGAATCACAAAATAAACAACCACTTGGCATGTTATTGGAAGTAGAAGGAGAAGAGTTAGAAAATGTACCTCTCCCTTTAGATTGGGAGGGAAGACTCAATGAATTCTTAGAAACACTCTTAAGCTTTGCTTTGATCGACGTCACTTCCTTCCCTATATTTGAAATTTGGGAAGACAAGTTGTTAATCGCATTGAGATGATCCACCGAATAAACCGTCGAGCCACTCTTACTCGTAGACTCTCTCTCTCTCTCTCCTTCTTGCCAATCTCTATAGTATCTCACCACATCCTCAATTATGTCAACTACCTCTTCTTCCGTCCTATTCATTATAGGACCTCCGGCTCCTCCATCTAGGCATGACTTGCCTTGAACACTCAAGCCTCCATAGAAAATTTGTATCACTTGATAGGTAGGAATTCCATGATGTGGACACTCTCTTTGGTACTCCTTGTACCTCTCCCGTGCTTCATAGAGATTTTCATTAGGCCTTTTTTGAATCCTTGGATCAAGGCTCTAGCCTCCTCCGTCTTCTTTTGTGGGTAAAAGCGAGACAAGAAAGCTTTGGTGACTTCATCCCATGTCCTTAGGGAATTTGGCTTAACCTCCTTGTCCAACCACTCTAAGGATGGACCAATAAGATAAAAGGGAAACAACTTTAGCCGAATAAACTCTTGAGAAATGTCGTTCACCTTAATAGTATTACAATACTTCTCAAATTCCTTTAGGTGATTCAACGGGATCTCACTCTTGGCTCCACTAGATTGCCTCCTTTCTATCAAAGTAATCATGGCCACTCTAATTTCAAAATCGTTCTCCGATGTTGTAGGTGGATCAATGCCACACTCAAAACTATAAGAACCGGGAATTCCCAACTCCTTCAAAGCTACTCTTGGATTCTATCCCATGGCTTGCTCTTCTTCTTCCTCAAATTCTTCTTCACTTGAGGAACTTAGGCTAAAAGATCGGTTGGCTACCCTTCTTCGTGAAAGAGTTCTTTCAATTTCCGGATCCAAAGGAACTAAGGTCCTAACACGAGTTCTACTATGCACGCAAAAGCTCAAAATAAATTGTTAGTAACACGGCTACAGGTGTAGCCTAAAAGAAAGAAGAAAAATCTTTTTGTATTTTTTTTTTTTTGAATAAGATGGAATCGACTCAACAACAATACAAAATCACAACGCCATTCCTCGGCAACGGCGCCATTTTGGCGCGGGTTGAAGCTAGGTCGTTGAAACTAACCCCTACCCGAGGCCAAACAAAATTTGTAAGCACTCAGCACACCCCTAAACAAGTATAATGGTAAGTTGAGGGTCGAACGCAAAGGAATGGTGGGCGATTATCTATTGTCTATGGTCAAGCTAATCCGAAATGTAATGATTGGGTGTGTATGTTATGCTAGGACAAAGACGACTAATAAACGAGAAGAAAACAAATATAATAAACACTAGGGCTAGGATCCACATGTAATCATAACGGATTCAACTAATTGGGAGGTCAAATTGACTAAGTCAAGCAATGTGAGGGAAAATCAAGCATGCAACCAAAAGAGCATATCAAGCTATTCTCCTAGAGGTCTAACTAGCGTCAACTACGATAAATTCTAGCTAGGAAACATCACAAGACACCTTAATCGTGTAAATGCAAGCCACAAATCAATGGTCCGTATCAATGTGAACTTACAATGCAATCTAGTGCAACAATCAAAGTTAGCTACTCTTTAATTATTTACACACATGCACATGATCATCAACCAATTTAATCACATAGTCAACTCCATCAATTTTCCCCAATTAGCTTTAATCCATTACTCATATATGCTTCAACATTACCCTAGCAAGCTATCTACTCACTAGCCATTGAAATCAAGATCAAAACAACATTAAGCAACAAATTCATCATGATCAAATCAAACAAGCTAAAATCAAACACAAATCAATCAAACTTGAACATTCAACAAACAATTGAAATCAAACTAAAGATCAAACTAAAGATTGCATTAAAGAAAAGGAAATCTTACAAACTTGATCAAAGATCAAAGGAATTAAAGAAAGCTTCAATCATCAACAATCCACCATGAATTTCTCTCACTAAAACCTAGAGTTTCTCTCTCTAAAAATCTCTCTAATTTGATCAAAAACTAATTCTAATTCTCTCTCTCTAAAATAGAAGTAAAAACTATATATAGGAAAGATACAAAAGAAGAGTTAGATAGATCGTCCCAAAAGAGACCCCGAACGGCGCGGTCGCATCAGAGGAGAGGCTCTGCCGCGGGAAAAAGGGTAAGGAACAGGGACCCAGGTGCCCGCACCCGCACTAGGCGCGCCCGCGCCACCTAGGTGCGCGGCCGCACCATCCTCGTGCGCGCTCGCACCTGACAGCAGGGGAGCCCCCCCTCTTCTTCTTCTAAGCTCATCCTCGTGGGCTCGACTTTATGATGATGATGAACACCAAGGTGGGCAGTCTTGAGAGGGCCATTTTGGTGGGTTCATGGCAAAGATGATGCCCCCACCGCAGACGTGCATCGATCTCTTGACTTGCTCTTTGCGTTCCTTTAAACTTGAAGCTCCGAAAGGCGAACATGAGGCATCCAAATTGACGAGAGGAAAGCTCGGGAGTCCTTGGAGACACGATCATAACCTAAAAACAAACGAAAACAAACAAATAAAAGGGAAAAAGAACAAATAAACAAAGAAATGCACAAAACAAGGAAACTAACTATGGAAAGCACAAACTAACAAAATAAAGAACAAAATTAAGGAAAAGCTAAGGAAAAGGGCTAATAAGAAGCATGAAAATCATCCTAAAAGAGGCCCAATGAGTGCCATAAATGACACTCATCACCACCATGCTTATATTAAGTGTATGATTATAGTGGGGTTCAAGTTTAGGGTAATGCTTGAAATATTCCCTACAGTTTTTGGCGACTCCACTAGGGTGGATTTCTATATTAATTCCTGAAATTTATTTCGGCAATGATTTAGAATGAGTGGATGAGACTCAAAAAGTTCTAAGCATTTCATGTGCGTAATTTTGATTAACATTATTGTCATATGCATAAAAAATGTTCTCATTGGAAAGTTTATCCTTAATGAGTCAAAAACATAGGATTTTTACACATAGGAAATTTGAGGAATATCTTTCACAACTAGAACCCAAATAATGCTGCGAAAAACTAGAAAATTTACGAACACGGAAAGCTGCTGAGGCATGTAGAAACTGGCGTCTAGCAAATAAAGCGTGTCGCCGATGATATGGCTCTGTCGCCAGGCGACAGAGCTATATCGCGGCTACTAAGGGTGAACATGGTCTGGTTTGGTGCGGTTTGAGTCTAAACCAAACCAAACCACAAAATACGGTTTGGTCAATTTTCCAAACCAAACCAAACCATATTAGTATTGAAACCAAACCAAACCAAACCGTAATAATGCGGTTTTATTTGCGGTTTATGATGAGACGACATTTTTTTCTAAAAATTGTCAAATATTAATAAACTTATAATAAAGTTCAAATAATTAGCCCAAAGGATTGAATTATACTACAAATTTTTAATAAAAATAACAACCAACTAATCAAGTGCTAAGTGCTAACACAATAAGACATAAAAAAAATAATACATAACAAATTAACAGTGGAAAAAAACATAATACATTTGTCCAAAAAAATAATTCATACTACATTATAGTTATATGACCTATTGAATTTTAAGTATTGATATTTGAGATTGAGTATAGAGTATAGTAGTATACTGACCTTATAGTCTTCTAATGATTTTTCATTTTTTTTTTTTATAATATATAATAACTATTTTAATTTATTTAAAAATTATATAAATATTAAAATGCGGTTTACTGGTTTACGGTTTGGTTTGGTTTATAATTTTTGAAAAACCAAACCAAACCGCAAACCGTATTTCCTAAAAAATCGAAAACAAACCGTATTTTTCCAAACCGTAAACCAAACCAAACCGCTAAAATGCGGTTTGGTCTGGTTTTGTTACAGTCCAGACCAAACTGTGTACAGCCCTAGCGGCTACAGTCCCCGTTGGCTGGCACTACGTTCTTCCAATACTGATGAGTGTCATTTATGGCACTGATTTGATTCTTTTTAGGGTGAATTTCATGTTATTCTATAGCTCTTTTACTTAGCTTTTCCTTGATTTTACTCTTTATTTATTTTAGTTTGCATTTTCTTAGTTTGATTTCTTTCTTTATGCATGTCATGGTTTGTTTTGTTCTTTTCTCTTTTATTTTCTTATTTTCCTTTATTTTTCAGGTTAAGGTCGTTATCCAAGTTTCCCGAGGCCTCTTCCCAAGTTCGGCATTGATTAGGATGTCTAGTGTTCTCTATTTGAAGCTCAAGTATGGAGAAGTGAAAGTTCTAAAATCCTTGAGTTGTGCATTCAAGCTGTGGGGGCATGATTTATCGTCTTGAACCCGCAAACATGGACTTTAGAAACTGCAAGGTCCTGCGTTTATCAAGAGCATTAAGTGGAACGCACGAGGAGCATCGAAATGATAGGGAAGAAGTTTGCCCTACTCCCAAGCGCGGGCGCGCGCGACTTTGGCGCGGCCGCGCCTCCTTCTGGCGCAGGCGCGCCTGTCCAGGTCCCTGTTCCGTACCAAGATTTGCGCGTCCGCGCTCGCCCTTATAGTTGGCCACGCTTGTATGGGTTTATTTGGGGACAATCTAACTAACTTCTCTTAGTTAGTTTACTATATATAGATTTTCTTTCTATTTTTATTGAGCCCGGGAATTATTAGAATGATTAGAGAAGATTTTAGAGAATTAATTTCAGAAATTAGATTTAGAATTTTAGAGAGAGAAACTCTAGATTGTAGAGAGAGAAGTTCTTGATTGTTGATTAATGATTGAAGATTGTTAATTCTAGCATTTCCTCCATTGAATTGAAGCAAGTTTGTAAGGATTTCTTTTACTTTAATGCAATTTTTAGCTTATCATTTCAATTGCTTTGTTAATTGTTCAAGTTTGAATTGAATTTGTGTTTGAATTAGTTCTATTGATATGATGATGATGAAATTGTTGATTGGCTTAGTTTTGATCTTAATTTTAATGGATTGTGAGTAGTTCTCTTGCTAGGGGAATGGTGAATCATGTATGAGTGATGGATTGATGCTAATTGGGGGAAATTGATGGAGTTGATGTTGTGATTAAATTGGTTGATTGATTAAGTTCATGTGTGTGATCAATTGAAGAGTAGCTAACTTTGATTTGTTACATTAGAATGCATTGTAAGCTTGCATTGATACAAAAAATTGATTTTTGGCTTGCTTTTGTCGATTGAGTAGGTTTGCAAGGTTCATAGTTAGAGTCTCTCGTAGTTGGCACTAGCTTGACCTCTAGGAGATTAACCTGCCTTACTCTCTTGATTTCTTAGTTGATTTTCCCTCGCAACACTTGACTTAGTCATCTCCAATCCCAATTAGCTATGTCCATTCCAAGTACGTGCGGATCCTAACCCTAGTGCTTGTTAAATTTGATTTCATTTCGATTGTTTGATTGTTTTGAATACACACACCTCACTTTATTGCTTCGAAATAGCTTAGCTTTGACTTTAGCATTCATTTCCCATTCCTAGTGGTTCGACCCTCGACTTACTCTATGCTTTATGTAGGGGTGTGTTGAGAGATTATTAATTTTGTTTTGACCAAGGGTAGATTAGTTTTTAACGACCTAGTCTTGCCCTAGATCATATACCGAGCCAGAAATATGAGTTCTTATTTCGACCAGTTCTAGCACTGTTGGCTCGATTCTACTTCCTGATTGAGTTTTTCTCACTATTCTGAAACCCATATGTATTGTACATATGGACATAACCCTCTGGGAATTCATGCTCCATCTACCTGATTGAACGCTCTGAGCAACAAACGGTACATCCGGGAATGTTGAATTCACCAAACCATGGAAGCGAGTTTAACTCGTGGGGTCCCATCCACACACGCCAACCCTTCCAAAGGTAAGGCTTCCGCGCGGTGCATCCGGACTCATAACCATGGACCCTTTTTTACTAACCCATATCCTTGAACTTTAGAGAACTACAGCCATGGTTAGGTTGCAAATTCATTGCATCATGTTGTGACTACTTGACTACTTGTACATCTCTTACTTGTGCATAGTTATTATGTGACTAAACTAACCGTTTGGTTTGACTTGTAATTATGAATATGCCTAAATAAACTAACCAAGGACTAAAGGACTTTGCTTAAATAATTGATTAATTAATTTGAGCTAATTAATACGTCTAAAATCGAGTCATAGTTCCTTTATGTCAACCCGAATTTTTATTCCCGTATACTGTACAAATGTCAATCTGTTTTGGTCATAGCCAGAGTTCTAGGAAGAACCACGAGTCGTACAACCTATGGATTTGTAGCCCCGAGTTTTGTCTTTAATTTGGAGTTGGTCTCATCCCAGTCAGAGTCACAGATCAAAAGTAATGACTAAAATACCATATCCTGTCCAGTTTAATGCATATACATGAAGTCTTAACTTAATCTTTTCTTGAGTCTAGTCACATAGTCTAGCCACATGGTCATGACACGAGTCTTAACATGTCACCTACACTCACTAGTCTTAGCACACACTTTGTACATACTCTATTCACACCATGACCATGTCTTAGGTCATGCATGAGTCGGTTTTATTCGTCATTTGAGTTGGGGGTACATTCTATTCCTAATTTTTTTCATATCTCTCCATCTACATCATCTCTCCATTCTCTACATGCTTTCTCCATATCACAACCTTCATTCTTCCTATCTTCTTCCATCCATGCATGTTGAATCGAGCTTGAGACATGTGATTGACAAAAAAAGAGGTTAATGATGAAACAAATGCACAAGGCAAGCTTCTCACCAAGATTTCATGCTTTCTTCTTCTTTTTTTCAAACCCTTTCCCCAATAAGTCTAGCATAGGCACCCTTCATCCTCCTTGAATTTATTTCTTAGAGTTTGATTTTTACCCTTTACTTTTTAAATAAAATGAGCATTTATTTCCTTACATATGATCATTGCATTGCCAAAAAAAAAATGAAATAAATAAATAAATAAATAAATCCATGTCGAACTAAGCACAAGGTATACCAATGATTTGAGGCACCCCTTGTAGCCACATCATATCTTCTTTCACCTTTCAAATATACAATCCTTTTTTGATAAACCACTTTGAGCCTCGTCTAACGATAGACCTCTCATTTTTCAACCCATATCTACCTAACCTTGGGTTGGGACAATGTGCAAATTATACAATTTTAAAAAGCTTGAGTGATTTCAAAAGATCAAAATAAATAAAAAAAGCAATAAAAAATAATAAAAGTGTCTTGATATGAAAATGTCTTCAATATGAACACGTCTTGGATTGCGTCTCTTATCGAGGGCTCGATACCGTGCCTGAGAAACATGAAGGCCAAGTGAGTGATAGACCGCATGATTGGGATTGCCCAAACTTATAAAAATAAAATAAATGCTAAAGCAAAATAAAGAGCAAAATATAAACAAAAAGCAAGGTTGCACACCTTGGGGGCTTATCAAGGGTCTTGAGCCTCTACCCCTTCTTCTTCAAATCTTTAGCCTAACCATGTTACAATACCTAAAAAGACCTTTCTGAGGTATACACACACTTGTGCGAGGTTCGGCTAGAGCTACGTTCAGCCTGATTCCTAACGGATACGTAGGCAACCTCACAAAAGGGGTGCGGGCGTAATAAAAATGCATTCATTCATATTTATATTCATCATGATCATATCAAGGGATCTCCAATGCTCATCCCTATCAATTTAGAGATAGACTTGGGGGCTTGATCCCTACATCATTAGCCTACCAAGCCTAAGAGTCACCATCTTTTGACTCTTTTCAAAATATTTTTCCATACACTTAGCTCTTGCGGCCTAACTTTAGTGTCACTATCATACACATCACAGATACATGACCAAATATATTTCCCTTAGGAACCCTTTGTCATGAAATCTTAACACAATGCTGAATCATGCCTTCTCATATCAAGATCAATCATCATTGCATCACAAAGTATGAAGTACTTAGCCTCCGCGCCTAAGTCACCTGAATACTTTCTGTTGGGGTTTGGTGAGTCCCACTCATCGCGGAAAAAACCCAAGCCAAGGATAACGCTCGCAATAAATAAGATCACTAATGCATAAATAAACACAAAAGGGAAAAATAGGAAATATACCTTTGTCGCGTGCTTCGCCCCACAAAATTGGGCTCTTACTTGAGAAGCTTAGCCCCGAAAACACGAGAGCCTCCGATGGAGATCCACCCGCAAAAACAACTACCAACTTTTAGGTCCGTTACCTCGAGATTAGCGAGGTCCGACCAAAACCTGAGTATTATATGAGTTCAAGAGTTTTTGCTAATGCAATGCTCTATTGAACTCCTACTCAAGCAAAGAATTCTCAAACCATGCTTTGGCTATTTATAAGGAAGGATAGCTTGTGAATTCCACTCATCTTTCAATGTGGGACTTTTTTTCACAAAAAGATCCCACATGGAAAGATTGATGAATTCAACCCTTAGTTAAATAAACCAAGGAACAAGTAACAAGTGTCACATGGTTAAGTGAGGACCACTTTCTCACTTGGTCGCCAAGGTATTTCACATGCATTGTGAACTAACCATGTGGCACCCAACCTTGAGCCCCAAGTTGGGTTCGGTTGGGCCACTTTCTTTTGGCCCATGTCCATGAGCCATCACCCGAGTCCACAACCCTTGCCACATGTGCTGCCACTGTGGCGCGCTACCAACGTGGCGCGCTGCCATGTGGCACGCTGCCACTTAGTGGCTGCCAACGTGGCGGTTGCCACTTGGCGACTGCCAACGTAGCTGCCACGTACGCTGCAACGCGTGCTGCCACATGGTGTTTTGCTATGTGTGCTGCCACGTGGCACGCCCCTATTTGGCGCGCTTTCCTAGCCTTTCGCGTGGCTAGGATTTTTCTTGTTACTTGAAGTATTTTCCCGTTTCACCAAATCCTAAATTTCTGATCGACATTTGAGATTCTCCGACGCTCGATTTTGACGCTCCAAGCTCAAGTTTCGACGTCTAAATATTTATTACTCGGGCAACTCATTAATTTCTTCTGAATTAATTCGTCGAGTCGGTTTGTTCATTGCTTGGATGTGACCCAAATGGTTCATTCAAGATTAAGCCGTAATATTAATTATACATTAATATTACCGATCGGAAGCGGCCTCCACCTAGGCATTCCGATCACTTGACCTTACTGAATATATTAGCTTTTTAATAATTCTGAACCCATTATCGGAATAATACACTTGTTCGAAGGACACCATTCCTTTTAATCTCCCACTTGTCTTTCCGGACATGTATGCTTTTAGTGTATAGCCCTTATCTTATGTCGCTTATTATCTCTTTATGAACTATAAGGTAAGATTATTTTGTCATCCTTATTACGTCCAGAAGTGTTTCTCGATTCCGAGTCCAACTGTCAATAAACAGATGATTTTTAAAATCCGTCCGAGCACGGCCATGCATTTTTACAGTGTCGTTCTACAAGAGGCCTTGTAAACAACAAAGAAATCTTCCCCAATTTTAATAGGGGGACATTTCTAATCTTGTAATGTAGCTTCTCTTACTAAGAGGACCTAGCCGCCTGAGTGCTACCGTTATAATCCCCTGTTATGACAGATGTTTGACAGTCATCAAAGCGGACTAGTACTCAAGCCAAGAAAGCTCCTAATACTCATGGTCAAGGAAAAAGGTTATGATAGCAATAATGAGAAGTATACTTATGACGATTTTTAATCTCTTAAAGTATTCTCATAGGTCGATCCAGTATGGTTCTAAACCAATACCTATGCAAATGATTCATGACAATCAGGTCCTTGTAGCACATGAAACGGTGCTATAAATCAAACTACACACTAATCTCAACTAGTCATTAATCGTCCATCGTTTAAATGACCTCGATTAGGGATAATTTTCGATTATAATATTCAACGTTCACTTAATAGGTGTTTCCTTACCAAGATTGGTCTTGATACCCTATTTTGAATATTCCAAGAATTGAATGGACTCATTATTTAATTCTAAACAACGATTTAATAGAAAACGGAGTGATAAAAATTGCATGAAATTTTAAATTACTCCAAAACCTGAATGGTTCATCTTATGCTAAATGGTTTTTCAAATGTTTTAAGAGTATCACTCTTAATAAAACATCTATAGAAACCACACCCATATCTAATATGCTTGATTTCTTTCATGCAATTGTGAATGTTGTCGTTCACTCATTGCATAGGTTTAGTTATAACTACTTGCTAATCTTAGCATCTTCATTACTGATCACTTTCATAATAAGATGATAAAATTTGAGAGTGTCATGGATTATATGTGATTTAGGATTTATTGTCCAAGTTATGGCTTCCACTCATTTACATGATTGAGACCTTCAACTTGACAACCTACAATCATTAATGTTCAGCAACGAACTTTCCATAGAACATCTTCTTTATTATTGCCATTAAGGCAACAATAATCTCAACATATATTTTATAGACTTCCTTACGATGCTTTGCTTGGGTCTCACAATGATTTGGGATACCCTAATCACTTGTGATCATGGAAATTTTCCATAAGTTCCTGCACATTACACATGGATGCACGTCCATGTTACCATTCTCAAGCCACGACTCATTTTAAGCTCGTGCTTATAAACGTCTTCCTTGTTAAGGATCTAATCCTTGTTAAGGTTTGTGCTTGCAACATCAATTCTCAAACTGTATTTGTTTCCACAAATTAAGAACTCATCCATTATCGAAAATACATTCAAATCTAAGCATTTAGCATTTGATAGTTATTTCACAATAGAGTTCATAAACTTTTCGCTAGACCTTTACTTTTGCTCCCACTAAACTTCTTATTCATCAGAATTTCTATGTTTCTCCATAATCCAATCCTCTTATTAACTTTATGAAAAAACACGTTCCAATTCCTATATGCAATGCTTCCTTTAATCCCATGACGGATTCCTTGAGCTTGCTTTTAAATCTAGCATCATTTAGATTTTCAAGACCCTTAGACTATTCCATAGTCACTTCCAAAATCCTATTTTGGGAAGGAGATTTTGGTATCTATTTTTCCATATTTCATATGTGCAATTTTGCGAGATCAATCACGAAAAGACTTAAGCATTCCGATTGGTGAATGGGTTTTAAAATCAACTCCGTGAATTTAATTATTTCATTTTCAACCTATCTAGCTATGTATGCATATACATTTTCACATTTGTTAGTTTTCTACTTGAAAACTTATTTGCAATCCATGGGTCTTTCACCATTTATTCAAATTAATCAAGTTTCAAACATGATTTTCAAACATGGAGTCTATCTCGGATTTTTATGGCTTCTAACCATTATTTGGAATTTGGATTTGTCGTAGCTATCTTACAAGGCATTATTCCTTTACTATCTAATAATAAATAGTATGGTTGTAAGTCTTAGGTTTATTTCTAACTTAATAGAAAATTTGTAGGATTCAACCCAAGCCTTTAGTGAATTCTATACCTATACGGGTTTATTGCATCAAACACTGAGTTTCAAGGCGCTTCCAAAGCCCTTTGATTTTCTTGATCTTACTCCAAATTTTCAAAAGTTTTGTGAGAAACGAATTCTCTTTTAAGGCACTTGTAATGTCTTTTTGAGTATTCTTGATCAAGTATTCTCACGTAGCCCTTTTAAGGTCTTCCGAGATTCTCAATTCTAGTTTGTTACTAATATCGATTGTCATCGAGTTCATTCTCCTCCCACTTGTCGTTTTGGAAATGTGTACTTTCCAGAAAGACACCACAGAGAAACAAACACTATGTTCTCATTTAGGTTGTGGAGGTAATGCCCGTGGTCTCACTTGAATGCTTACAAAGAGACATGTATAGTGTCTTTGGGTAAAAGTTTGTTGTATAACAAACAGTGAACTCCCACTTGAGCTATCTTAGCCTTAAATGAGCCATTAAGATCCCACTCAACCACCTAGCTCTTGCTTAGCCGGTGAGCTCCCACTGAGTCACTTAGCCCCACTGAGCCAGTGAACTCCCACTGTGGCTAAGAGTTCTAGACATATACTTGAAAAGACATTTAGAAGTTAATTCTATCCATAACTGAATATGGTGTCCTTTCTTTGCTCCGAAATTTTGTTTAGTGTAACATTAGTCCTTCGTGTAAATCTTAAGAACTTTATAGGAAGGGATGTGATCCATCATTGTTCGAGTCATTTTAAATGGCATCGAAGTCTCCGTGAAGACACACTATGTTCTTTGTGGAGTTATTTATGAAAATTTCAATTTCATGACTTTGTGATGGTCACGCTTGGCTCAAGCAAACATCGCTCGATCTAATCTAGACATTTTGATATCTTGCCAAGTCGATTATGTACTTCACTAAACTCTTGAACTATTATTTCAAATTCTTTGTGAAACGTTAAAGTAAATGAATCCTCTTTAGCTTTCAGAGTCCATTGTATATACCAAGAACAATAGCTCTTTGCTTTGTCGATTTCAACAAGTAAGACTTGCTTGTCTTAGAACGATTCCGAATCGATCAACTATAAAGAGCCTATCTAATAGAGCCTTAAGTACTGTAGACATCTACTTTTGGCCTCTAGTCCCGACGCGAAGTGCAATGGCGATAAATAAAACCATCTTCATGTTGGATCAAAGTAAAGCATACTTATGGATAACTAGTTAAGCCACAAAACACAAAAGACTAGCCCAAATTAAAGAAAAATCCAAAACAAAGGTCCAATTAACTAAACCCGATCATAATTAGGCTTAATCCCGTGCTTAAAAATTAATAATGACGGATTTAGGAGTGCCAAGGTTAAATCTGAATGCTGCCAAAGAGAAAGCCGCGCGCATCTCAAACAGTCGCGCTGGGCTGTCGCGCGCAACTAATTCAGTTGCGCGCGACGCCCAGCGCAACCTCCAGAGTTGCGCTACGAAAGATTCAGAATTATACGGAAAATATAAAATCGAATCTTACCATAAATCCGCGTGCAAGACAATTAGTTGCGCTGCCCACCCAATCACTTGCGCAAGGTTGTCGCACGACACCTGCTGTGGCAGAATGCTCGAAACCCTAAACCTAATCATTCCCTATAAATAAGATCTTAAACAGAGGCTTAAACGGACAGAAAATAACCTAAAAACTCTGGCAAAATACTTGTGAACTTGTGCAACCTAACCCCTCTTGTCCTAAACACTCCCCTTTTGATATTTTGTTACTATGGTGGAGGTTCCCCAACAAGAAGGAGTCCATAAGTGTTCTAGACGGAGATCTAGCAAAGAGACGTGGTAAATTCCCGAGCACTTAGTTAAATCACATTTATTATCTTGTTTAAACGAACCTTAATTAATTAATTAGTGTTATTTGATCACTTTTAAAATGATTAATCAATCAATTCCACATAGTATATATCTTGCGGTAAATAAATATTAGAATTGAATTAAATAATTGTTGGTTGATCATTTAAGCCAAGGCGAATATCGTTTATTTTCTTGTCCTTTTCACGAATTTGATTAAATAAGAATAACGACATTACGATGTAATTCCTACGTGAATTAATGCTTGTAAATAAAATCAACTAACATAGTTTTAGGTATCGTGTTGCATATATTGTTTAGTGATGAAATTGTAAAAAAGGAATAGCTAGTAGAGGCCGCACTAGGGCTAGGATAACGATTCCCCTCTAAAAGGAAGGTTATTTTAGTACCCTCGCTCCCGAACTCATTTCTGGTTTATAGACCAATTTGGGCATGGGTAAACTTATGATTTGTGCTAATTATTCCATGAACTCCACATGGAAGAAAGGCATGAACGAGGTTTATGAGTTTTCCTAAAACTCATTGGCGACTCCTACTTGTTTCTTACAAAAAAGCGTAATGATAGAATCAGTTCTAATTCAAGGTCCCCCAAACAGTAAGGAATTCAAATCCTACTACACCCTAACAAGTGTAAAGTCCTAGGCTTTTAAGTGGCCATGGGCATTTAAGGAGAGGACCCCTCACGATGGGATCACCCTCCTTACAAGTACATTCTTGTCGATGTGACATTGCTAAAGATGTTCAGAAAGAAAATCATGCCCATGACTTTGAGCTTTTGCCAGATTATCATGTTAAGAAAATGTTTGTCTATAATCAAGCATTCTTGACTCATGGTTTAGACAACCATACCATTCAAATAAATTTGCAACTATTGCTCATTGCTTTGAATGTGAGTCTTTCTGTGTGTAACCGGATCAATTGCTGATTATGGAACAAAATAACCATTTATTTGTTCCAACCTTAGCTTAAAGGTCTTTAAACAAAGCATACAACCTTACAATTGATGTAGCATCACTTGCTTCATTCAAAGCTTGTAAGTCGATAACCTAGCTTATCTTCAGTAGTTTAAGGTCACTTTCAAAGTAGAATCACTCAAGCAGTATCCGATACTTTGAAGATAATGAGTTTATAAGTTAACTTCAATAACATGATTTCTTTAGTAAAATGGAATCTCATTCCTTTTCTTTGTTCCTCGTTTCCTATATTTCTTGTCATACTTTATCTCATAATCTTTAAGAACCATTTCCTTAAAAGTCTTTGACTTTTATACTTTATTAGGCATAATTAAGCATCTAATGCGCCGTAAAACAAAGTTTCATCTTTTCCTTTAATTCACGCTCGAATTACTACATCAATGAGTCCTACTCATCTATGTATTAGGCAAAAAGATATGTTGGTTGTCAATATTGACAATTTGAGTTTGCAACTCAATACTTCATGTTTTATCAAAACTACCTACTATTTTGAATACATGATGTCCAACCGTCCTTATAAGTCATTTATGAGAATTGTATTTTAGAAATGCTTTACTTTTCTTTGAGAACCATTCTCAAAGATTTCTTTTTCCAATCATGGAAAACAATACAGTTTGATTTGGAATTCTACAAATATAAATACAAAGTATAACCATTTATCAAGTAAATAACATAATAAGTTTTAAAATTAAAAGGTATTCATGCAAATTTTCAATCTTATTAAACGTCTTATCCACGCATTAAATTTGTCCCCATTTGGCGAGAATAAGTCGAGTACAAGATCCAAAGAAACAAAGAGTGACTAAGCATGCTTTGGGTTGTCTTAGCACTCAATCTCCCAAGGTAAGCAACGCTTTTCTAATGGCTCTAAGCCACTCTTGGTTGAATAAATCGTCGCATCTAATGCTCTCTCAACAATTTATCCACTTTGCCACGACATGTTAGGACTCCATCACTGATATCGTTGAGTACAACCAAAACCAACTTGCATACCCGGTATGCCTTATGAGTCTAGGGAGTAGTAGTGATGCCTCGCTTTGGCGTAGCCCATCACTACTCTCAATATGTCGATAAGTGTTGTTTTGGAATGGCAATTTTACTCAATATTTAGGGACCTAGGGTTTCTATGTTGGTTGATTTAAGTGAACTCAATTAATCATCACAACATTTGAAATCCTTAAACATGCATTTAACATATAATTCATATATAAATAATCATGAATATGTAAAGAAAAAGCATTTTGATGCATATTGGCAACTAGCATGACCCCTTGAATTCTTCAAGTCTTCAAAAGGTCTTCTTTTGCAACTTCATGGCTTTGTCTTCCAAGAACCTCCATCTTCAAGACTTGACCATAATTATGCAATACTAGTAACTAAGATTGGGACTAATCTAAATATTAAGGTAAAAAATACTCAACGGTACGCAAACCGTATTTAGATTTACAAAAATACATCACGGGACGTAGTCCGTATTTTCTATCCTAATCGGGGCCCACTAGTTGCCATTTTTATAAACCTATGAAAGAATATACATTCTATTCATCCATTCACTATATGTGAATGGCCTATGCATTTTACAACAATAAACAAGTAATAATGCATTAAACACGCGCGCGCACTTGTAACTAATCTTGGTAGTTAGTCCGATTAACACACCTAATTAAAACTAGTCAACATTGTTTAGCCAATTATGTAATTGACGTAATTAATAATTGAAGCTCCCACTAAATTCCGTATCCATCTTAATTAATCTAATTAATTAAGCCGATAGAACCCAAAATTTGTCGAAATAAATTTGCCAATGCCACTCAAAAACCGAGGCCTAGCCTAAAAAGTTTTTAATTAAAATAAACAAGATTAATTAAAATAAATAAAACGGCAAACAAGCAAGCACAAAGCCAGCCGCACTCAAGTGGTGCATGCCATATGAAAACCGACGTCATCTAGTAACTCGGACAATGCGGCATGGTGTATGTGCCTCGACCACCCTCCGTAGCACTAGCTAGGCTTACACCTATTAGTGTTGCTACGGGTTGCCTGGTGCGAGGCACACGCACTAAGGCTGCTTGCCTCATCGTACCAAGCACCAAACCACGCACCAAATGCTCGTGCACCCTGCCGCACCATAGCCACACCATAGCAGCTATGTGCTGCGTTGTGCACGCACATAATAAATTAATTTTGCGTGACATATTATTAATTCTAAATTAATTTTAGAACTAATTCGATGAGCAAAAAATTGAAATTTTAAACAAGTCTAACATAAATAAAATTTATCAAGGTGCATTCAACCAAAATAATTCCCAAGAACCATTCTTCAATTAAATTGGCTTAACTTAGTGTAACAAAATAAATAAGGCAATTTCTCATTATTAATTTAATCAATTTAAATTAATCTTGAGATTTTGACAAAGTAAGAGGGAGTTGGAAAAATATGAACTTTAATGTCCAAATGAAAAAATCCAACAACTAACACTTGTGAATCCTTGAAAAATTATATCTTCCAATATGAAGATAAACAAATTTCTATCACAAAGTTTGAAACTTTATGTTTCCAATCAACCTAAAATGATTAAAACAACAAAGTTCAACATAAAATTCATGGAATTTAGTAGCATTTAAAGTTTCAATCACTTAACACGATTAAAGATTTAATCTTTAGCACTTTAGAAGCCTCAAAAACTAAAATTTCACACTTAATGCAATTACTTTGCAATTATGTGAAAAAACAAAACCAAGCTTTAAAACTCAAATTACCACCAAGTAATCATGCCTAAAGAGGTATAAAATTACATATAAAATATGTATTGAACCAATTGCATAACAACCATAAATATGCAATTAATTTTCAAGGTTAGAAAGACATAAAATTTTTCAAAAAAACGAAAAAACCCCTCGAAAATGTATTTCTGGTCGTTTTATGGCTACAAACCAAGTCCTGAAAGGGTAAAACCATTTCCAGAACACCTTTTCCACCCAAAATTCACTATTTTTGGGTCGAATCTGGGTTCGGGAGGTGAAGTTAGCTCTAATACGAGGTTAAAATGGATAATACGTGCTACTAATCTAATTAGAAACTTAAAACCAGAAAAATTAGGCCATAAAAATACCTTGAAAAAATATGATCATTAAAAATAAACGAGCGGGGCTCTGATACCGCTGTTGGGGTTTGGTGAGTCCCACTCACCGCGGAAAAAAACCCGAGCCAAGGATCACGCTCGCAATAGATAATATCACTAATGCATAAATAAACACAAAAGGGAAAAATAGGAAATATACCTTTGTTGCGTGCTTCGCCCCACAAAATTGGGCTCTTACTTGAGAAGCTTAGCCCCGAAAACACGAGAGCCTCCGATAGATATCCACCCGCAAAAACAACTACCAACTTTTATGTCCGTTACCTCGAGGTTAGCGAGGTTCGACCAAAACCCGAGTATTATATGAGTTTAAAAGTATTTGCTAATGCAATGCTCTATTGAACTCCAACTCAAGCAAAGAATTCTCAAGCCATGCTTTGGCTATTTATAAGGAAAGATATTTTGTGAATTCCACTCATCTCTCAATGTGGGACTTTTTTTCACAAAAAGATCCCACATGGAAAGATTGATGAATTCAACCCTTAGTTATAAACCAAGGAAACAGTAACACGTGTCACATGGTTAGGTGAGGACCACTTTCTCACTTGGTCGCCAAGGCATTTCACATGCATTGTGAACTAACCATGAGTCACCCAACCTTGAGCCCCAAGTTGGGTTTGGTTGGGCCACTTTCTTTTGGCCCGTGGCCATGACCCATCACTCGGGTCCACAGCCCTTGCCACATGCGCTGCCACCATGGCGCACTTCCACGTTACACGCTGCCACTTTGTGGCTGCCACTAGGTGGCTGCCAACGTTGTGGTTTCCACATGGCGGCTGCCAACGTGGTTGCCACGTGCGCTGCCACGCGTGCTGCTGCATGGCGTTTTGCTATGTGTACTGCCACATGGCACGCCCCTATTTGGTGCGCTTTCCTAGCCTTTCGCGTGGCTAGGATTTTACTTGTTACTTGAAGTATTTTTCCGTCTCACCATATTCTAAATTTTGGCTCGACATTTGAGATTCTCCGACGCTCGGTTTTGACGCTCCAAGCTCGAATTTTCGACGTCTAAATATTTATTACTCGGGCGACTCATTAATTTCTTCCGAATTAATTCGTCGAGTCGGTTTATTCATTACATGGGTGTGACCCGAAGGGTTAAGTCAATATTAAGCCATAATATTAATTATACATTAATATTACTGATCGGAAGCGGCCTCCACCTAGGCATTCCGATTAGGGGTGAACATGGTCTGGCTTGGTGCGGTTTGAGTCTAAACCAAACCAAACCGCAAATATACGGTTTGGTCAATTTTCCAAACCAAACCAAACCATATTAGTATTGAAACCAAACCAAACCAAACCGTAATAATGCGGTTTGGTGCGATTTGGTTTGCGGTTTATGATGAGACGACATTTTTTCCTAAAAACTTTCAAATATTAATAAACTTATAATAAAGTTCAAATAATTAGCCCAAAGGATTGAATTATATACTAAAATTTTTTAATAAAAATAACAACCAACTAATCAAGTGCTAAGTGCTAACACAATAAGACATAATAAAAATAATACATAACAAATTAACAATGGAAAAAAACATAATACATTTGTCCAAAAAATTAATTCATACTACATTATAGTTATATGACCTTTTGAATTTTAAGTATTGATATTTGAGATTGAGTATAGAGTATAGTAGTATACTGACCTTATAGTCTTCTAATGATTTTTCATTTTTTTTATTTTTTATTTTTTTTATAATATATAATAACTATTTTAATTTATTTAAAAATTATATAAATATTAAAATGCGGTTTACTGGTTTACGGTTTGGTTTGGTTTATAATTTTTGAAAAACCAAACAAAACCGCAAACCGTATTTCCTAAAAAATCGAAATTAAACCGTATTTTTCCAAACCGTAAACCAAACCAAACCGCTAAAATGCGGTTTGGTCTGGTTTGGTTACGGTCCAGACCAAACTGTGTACAGCCCTAATTCCGATCAGTTGACCTTACTGAATTTATTAGCTTTTAAATAATTCTGAACCCACTATCAGAATAATACACTTGTTCGAAGGACACCATTCCTTTCACTTTCATTATTGAGTCAACTAGGATAGTCTAAGATGTTACAATCCTTGTACTATGAGAGACAACGTTAACGGATTAAGCTCGTTCAACATGCACCTTCAAAAACTTCGTTTCTTTCTTTTTTTTTTTTTTGCGTCTTTCTTTTTCGGGAGAAAGTTGGTACCCTCCACAAAAATGACGGAAAATTTTTGCTTTTTTGCATTTTTCGAGTCGCAAAATCACATTACAATGCACACACGAGTTATGTACACATTGAGTCATGTCGTGTTATCGCATTGAGTCAACACTATGCACACACGAGTCACACCAAGTAATTCATCATTAAGTCAAGTTTAAATCTTGAGTCATGTCAAGTACATGAGTCAAGCAACACTAAGTCCTAGGTCAACCCTAATTACATGAGCAAAGTCCTATAGTCCAAAATGTAAAAGCAAGTACACTAAGTCCCAGACGGACGGGTAAGCTTTACAAAAGATTTGAAGCAAAAGGACGCAAACAACTTAGCAAGTCAACTAGAGTGATCAGCTTGATTGCAAACATATTTGATTGTCGATCGGCCTGGCGGCTGTCATATTAATTGATTGGGTTCCTTGGTACGCCCGTTAGCCCCAATAAGGAAATTGACATGATTAATAGTCGGCTCGATTACAATCGCAATAAGTGATTGACCTGACGACGATCGTCTCACTTAGCTTAAGCGCCTAAGCATTGGCTCATTACAAGCACCAAGGCATCGGTTCAAAAGAAAGCACTTATACGACAATTTTTCCAAGATTGGATTGTCATTCCCAACTGACAATATTTCCAAAAATGGATTGTCACGCATCTTCTTCAACGACAATTTTTCCAAGATTGGATTGTCATCTCTGGCAAAGTTTACAAGCGTGGATTGTCGTGCTCCTTCTATGTTTGACAATTTTTTCCAAAGTTTGGATTGTCATCGCTGGCAAGTTTTCCAAGATTGGATTGTCATACACCCAGTTGCCTATGGCAAATTTCCCAAAGGATTGTCGTAGGTCTTTATTCATCATAAATTTCGGCAAAGGTTCCTCAACGTCGATTGTCATTCATTTCAGTAAGTGGCAAATTTTCCAGAAGTGGATTGTCGATCAACTCTTTTTTGCAAATGTTCCAAGACGTGGATCGTCAATTATGGCAATATTTACCTAAAAAGATTGTTTCATAGCATTGGCAAATGTCCAAGGTAGATTTCTTTTAAGAGTTATATTCCAAGATGTGGATTGTCAATCGTAGCAAAGTTCTTATGACAGATTGTTATGAAGCATTGGCAACTTTTCCCAAAAATGGATTTTGGTAAATTTTCCGAGATACGGATTGTCGCTTCATCGTGGCAACATTTCCAAGGATGGATCGTTACGAAGCATTGACAACTTTCCCTAAATCGGATTGTCATACATCATACAAGAGTTGTGTTGGCAACTATTCCCAAAGAAAAGAGGATTGTCATCACCCTAAGTATCGCAACAACTGAGGATGGCTTCAGGCGGAGCAATCTTCGGTCATATTCCCTGGCTTGCGGAAGATGGTCACAAGGCGGTAGAAGGTCGTTTCAGGCGAAGCAATCTTTGATAGTGTTCTCTAGCTTGCAGAAGACTATCACAACGGAAAATTGGAGGCAGTTACAAGCGTAATAGTCTTCATGCGGCATCCCCTAGCTTGAGGAAGACTAGCTTGAGGAAGAGCGTCACAACAAATCAGGTTACCTCCAGAGACGTGTGCTTGACAGTGCAAGATACGCGTTTCTTTAACTCTTTTATCTGTTTTAACTAACGCTATATTTGCAGGTATCAGCGTTACAAGAGTGATTTAGGATCGCAGAACGTTCTGAATCATTCTTCATCCCTATCGATACTTTGACTTTTGTTTTAGAAACTGTAGACATCTACTTTTGGCCTCCTGTCCCGACAAGAAGTGCAATGAAGATAAATAAAGCCATCTTCGTGTTGGATCAAAGTGAAGAATACTTATGGATAACTGGTCAAGCCACAATACACAAAAGACTAGCCCAAATTAAAGAAAAAGCCAAAACAAAGGTCCAATTAACTAAATCCGATCATAATTAGGCTTAAGCCCGTGCTTAAACCCTAATAATGCCGGATTTAGGAGCGCATAGGTTAAAACTTAGTGCTGCCACAAAAAAAGCCGCACGCAACTCACAAAGTCGCGGTGGGCTGCCGCGCGCAACTATTTCAGTTGCGCGTGACACCTAGCACAACTTCAAGAGTTGCACTGCGCAAGATTTGTAATTGTTCAGAAATTATACGGAAAAGATAAAATCGATAAAAGATAACTTGCGTTGGGTTGCCGCGCGCAACTTCATCTGTTGTGCGCGACACCTGCTGCGGCAGATTGCTCGAAACCCTAAACCTAATCCTTCTCTATAAATACGAGCTTAAACCGAGGCTTTAACAGATAGAAATTAACTTAAAACTCTGGCGAAATAAATTGTGAACTTGTGTAACCTAGCCCTCTTGTCCTAAACACTCACCCTTTCGATACTTTGTTACTACGGTGGAGGTTCCCCAACAAGAAGGTGTCCATTAGTGTTCTAAACGGAGATCTAGCAAAGAGAAGTGGTAAATTCCCGAGCACTTAGTTAAATCACCTTTATTTTATTGTTTAAAAGGACTTTAATTAATTAATTAATTAGTGTTGTTTGATCATTTTTAAAATAATTAATTAATCAATTCCACATAGTATCTTGCGTTAAATAAAGACTAGAATTGAATTAAATAATTATTGGTTGATCACCTAAGTCATGGCAAATCTTGTTTATTTATTGTTCTTTCACGAATATTATTAAATAAGAATAACGACTTTGCAATGTAATTCCTACGTGAATTAATGCTTGTAAATAAAATCAACTAGCATAGTTTTAGGTATCGCGTTGCATATATTGTTTGGTGATGAAATTCTAAAAAAGAAAGAGCTAGTAGAGGCCGTACTAGGCTAGGATGAGGATTCCCCTCTAAAAGGAACGTTATCTTAGTACCCTCGCTCCCGAACTCATTTCTGGTTTATAGACCAATTTGGGCAGGGGTAAACTTATGATTTGTGCTAATTATTCCATGAACTCAACATGGAAGAAAGGCATGAACGAGGTTTATGAGTTTTTCCTAAAACTCATTGGCGACTCCTACTTATTTCTTATAAAAAAGTGTGATGATAGAATCAATTTTAATTCAAGGTCCCCCAAACAGTCAGGAATTCAAATCGTACTACACCTTAACAAGTGTAAATTCCTAGGATTTTAAGTGGCCAAAGGCATTTAAGGAGAGTACCCCTTACGATGGGATCACCCTCCTTACAGTGGCAACTCCGCTGGGAACTTAGAGGTTACATGATTAATTCGTAGTTATGGTCCAAGGTATCCAACACTAGGTTGCCTATGGGTTGTAATGGGAATTAACTTGGATAATCTCTAGTTAGAGAGCGAGACTTGAATGCATAATATCTTGCTTTTGCACAAAAGTAAAAACCAAACAAGCAACATTGCATCATGCATATGCATAGCACACTTAAACCATGGGGATTGGCTCATTGACTAGGGGTCGCCAACACTAGGCTTTTATCCCAAAATCAATAATATTTTTGTTTGTGAATTAATATTCAACCAACATATATAAACAGGTTTAGGGTAAAACCTATTGATTGCATGTTAGTCAGAAAGCGCACATGAATACGAACAGAATAAAGTAGAGGCCTATTATTAGGGCAGGTTCAATCTCTTTTAGGTTTGATTAGTACCTTCATCCCCGAACTTCTAGTCATGGTTCGAGACCTATTGGAGTTAACGATCTCATGGATCGTTAAGGGGTGTAACCTTCACCCTGTGAACGGTTTACAAGTTCCTAAAACTTGTTGGCGACTCTTTTGATCTATCTTCTTTCCCTTTGGATGGCACCATGCTTAAGTGTATGATCACAGTGGGGTTCAAGTTTAGGATAATGCTTGAAATATTCCATACACTAACCGTTTTCTTTGTATATAGTTCATTTTTCTACTTTTCTTATCACATGGATTTGATGATGATGCTATTGTCTTTGGACCTCAACGAAGGTGGTAGATTTTACCACTTATTTTTATTAGCATTGCTCGGAAGCCGGTGAGATCTTTCTTATTTTTCTTTATCTCTTTTCTTTTCTTAGATGCATAGTTTAGGATTAGTTTTAGGAGAAGTTGAATGGTTTGAGGATGGATGCTTGTAACACCTAGAATGTTTGGGATCATTGGCGATGTTGTCAATTGATCACTTGTTTGTCGATTGGGAATTATGTGTTATACTTGCATCTTTGTTCCTTTCGTTCCTTTCCTATTCTTCCTTTATCTATGGCTTTTCTTTTCTTTTCTTGTATTTTCTTACTTTTTTATTTTGGCTTGTGGCATCTTTGGAGGGTTTATTTTTCACTTTTTGTCTTTCTTTTGAATTGGACTATATACAACCCATTTTTTCTTTTGAATGAACATCATCCTAAGTGGTAATGGTATGCACGGTTTGAGAGTATGCTTGGTTGACTCTAGGAGAGGTGTATGATAAGGTAGCACGTCTAAGAACTAGGGTGTTAGGAAGTAAGGGTGTAATTGTGTTTGATTAATGCAGAACAAATCAATGAAAAATAAAAATGAGAAAAGCAATAAAGAAGATAAACAAACAACACAAGAATTTACGTGGTTCGGTCAAAATAGACCTACATCCACGGGTGGGGGATTCGAGAGCTTCTTCACTATAATGGAGAAAGAAACAAGAGAATAATACAAGGATTCCTAAATCTAATGGCTCAAAAATGTATGATGTAATTGATCAACTAAAGGGTCCTTTTATAACACAAGGAAACCCTAATAAAATCCTAAGATGTTCCCCAAGTATACTTAAATAGCCGTCATAGAAAAGATATAATTTTAGGAAATATTCCATCAATTACCCTAGAATAACCTAACTACCGATCTATAGGTCAACAGCTATCTCATGCCTGCCGCAAGTCCTCATAGGGCCGAGCTATAGCTCACTCGCATAGAGCTATAGCTCGCAGCCTCATTGCAAATTTCCAGCTTCGTCAGGTTTTCGTAAAACATCATAACTTTCTCGTTACTTATTGGAATTGGGTATATGACCTATAGTTGGAAAGATCTTGAACCAAGCTATCACCTCCAACTTGAATCACCTAAAAATCGCTTGTAGTTTGAGAGATATCAGCGTTCAAAGTCAAACCCTACTAGATTTTGAGTCACAATTTAACATATGGGGATCATGAAACCGGATTCTACTTGTTTGTAGCATGTTGGTAGCTGCTTCCTATAGTCGATTTGATACCAATAGTGAGTTTTTGCTACATCCATGTAAGGTTCATAATTTTTCAAGCCTTCAACATACATTTGCATGAGCGGCATGGATCCTTGACTATTGCAGACCTAATCTTGGATCTTGACTCATAATTCTCAAACACGAGACCGAACCATCTACGGAGGACAAAGGCATCTTTTCGGGGTGGTAATTTTTCTTTTCTAGGATAGTTTTAATCATTTTTTATTTTTGGGTTTACATTTTCCTACTTGCTAATCATTTGAGCCTTTTCCCTTCTTGTCAAGCGACATCTTTAGGATTTTGAGCCTTTTGTTTCATTTTGATCCATTTTTTGTTTTTGTGAAGCAAATGATATCTTTTATTGGAGATTGTGGTATATAAGTATGGATATTGGTTCCTTTTGTAAGCAAGCTTGTGTTTTACGTATATTTTGTGAATAATGACAAATGAATGATGGAAAAAGCCGTCCAAAGTTAAAAAGGCAAGGACATAATAAATGCAAAGTTGTAAGAGCCGTCTATAGTTAAAAGAGGCGAGGACAATTGTTTTGAAAATATGAAAACAACAAAAAGAGTGAAAATCAGAAAATTCAAAAATATTTTGATGTGAATTATTCTCCCTTTCTAAGCATTGAGGACAATGCTTCATTTAAGCTTGGGGGAAAGCGTTTACGCTTTTTGTATATATGTTTGTGAGTATAGCTTTGAATAAGCTTGGGGGTGTTAGTTTTTTTTTTTTTGTTTGGTGACTACTTGATTGTGATTTTAAGAAAGGGCCCGTACTTTGCTTCACTATTAAGGATACCGCCAAATTTTTAAATTTTAGCCTACCCTCACCCTTCTCGCCCTTACGTCACAACCTTTGAAAGTCATTTTGACCTAGAGGTTAAGTCACTTATCGGGGGAGGGAATCATGGGTCATAGCCTAAGGAGAGGGGATACATAGTCAAGACGTCGAGTAGCCTAAAATATGTTCTTTTCCAGCTCCTTCGAGGAGCTATCGAGATGCTCACTAGAGGGAGATTTGAGACTATAGGGAGAACGCGGTAAGATTGAATTGGATGAAGGTGGATTGTGATAACTAGTTCTCTACACTTAGCATATTATATGTTTCAATTAACCTCGTATATCTTGGAACGTGCATACCCTATTTGCTTAAGAAAGTAGTTTATTCATTTGAAGTGTAGTCATTTTGTAAAATCCAATTCGTAAAGGTTTTGATTTTGCTTTTGTTTCTTTTTCTTTTACTTTTTGCGGTTTGCCTAATGCATGTTGGTGAAGAGTTAAAGGTTAAGCTCTTAGGAAACCTTTACGAGACCTCACTCGTCCTCGTAGGCGACTTTGAGGTTTAAAGGACATGTTGTAGCTAAAAACAACTGTGATTCCTACGTTAGTGATTCTTAGTGTATATTCCCATCTTATGTCTTTCTTTTTCCTTTTTGAATAAGTCTTTCATCCTTATTCTTGCTAGCTTGGTTTTGCTCGAGGACGAGCAAAAGTTTAGCTTGGGGGAATTTGATGAGTGTTATTTTTGGCACTCATTTGATCCTCCTTAGGGTGAAATTCATGCTATTTTATAGCTCTTTTCTTTAGTTTTTCCTTAGTTTTACTCTTTATTTCTTTAGTTTGGATTTTCTTTGTTGATTTTCTATTTTTATGCATTTCTTGGTTTATTTTGCTATTTTCTCTTTTATTTGTTTGTTTTCGTTCATTTTTTAGGTTAAGATCATAATCCGAGGATTCTAGAGTCTCCTTCCCAAGTTTTACGTCGTTTGATATGCCTTTTGCCTACCATTTGAAGTTCAAATTTGAAGGAGTGTAAAGTCCAAGTCTTCTAGCTAGTGCATTCAAGCGGTGGGCGGGGCACCATTCTTGGTGTTGAACCCACCGTGGAGGCTATTTGAAGATTGCCTCCTTCCGTGTTCATTAACATCATCAAGTGGAGCGCACAAGGAAGAGCAAAGTCGAGGGTAAAGGAGGTTGCCCTGCTCCCAGGCGCGGGCGCGCGCGACACTGGCGTGGCGGCGCAGCCTGGTGGCGTGGGTGCGTCTTTCTAGGTCTCTGTTCCGTACCCTTTTATGCGCAGCCGCGCATCCACCTTGGAGATGGTCGCGCCTGTACGAGTCTGTTTAGACGATCTAACTAATTTCTCTTAGTTAGTTTTAATATATATAGATTTTCCTTCTATTTTTAGAAGGGGGAGGATTTTAGAAAATTCAATTATAGGACAATTATATAGAATTTTAGATCATTTTGTAGAGAGAGAAACTCTAGTTTGTAGAGAAAGAATTTCGTGATTGATGATTGAAGATTGATGATTCTATGCATTTAATTTTCTCCATTGAGTTGAAGCAAGTTTGTAAGGATTCCTTTTACTTTAGGAAAAATTGCCCGGAATAATCCCACCTTTGGGCCGTCCGCCGAAAATAATCTCACCTTTGGATTATTTATTAATAATCCGACCTTTAATAACAATCTTCTTTAAATGGTCCCAGGTGACTTGTAACCGGTTGAGTAGGTATTTTTTTTTTAGAGTTTAATTTACACTTGTCGTCACTTGATTGGTTTAAAATAAAAAATAAAAAGAGAAAAATTAATTAAAAAAAAAACACCACCACCACCTACCTTAGCCATGCCACATCAGCCACCACCACCAACCAAACCCAAACACAAAACCTGGAACTACCATCTCAGACAAACCTGAAACCACCGCCACCTGACCGCACCGACCAGAATCCCACCACAGCCAACCCAACCTCAAACCACCTTCAAAAAATCGATTCCCCATAAACCAAGACCATTCGAAAACCACCAAACCAAATCTCAGGAAACGGTTGGGGAGTTCATTGCAGACGATATCGGGGGCAGAGGAGGTTAGAGAAGCCAAAATCAAAGGATGAGAGAGGTTGGCGCGGCAGAAATTGGGGGATGGGGGAGGTCGACGAGGCCGAAATCTGGGGACGGGGATGGAGTAGATCTGCGAGTCTGGAAACAGGGGTAGGGGTGATCATCGAGACCAGCATCGAGGGACAAGGGAGGTCGACGCGACCAGATTCGAGGGACAGGGAAGGTCGGCACAGCCGCCGGTGCGATGGCAGGGGTGGTCGCGCGCAGCAGGGTTGGTGGTTTGTATGGTGGGTGGGGTTGGAGTTGGGTTGGGGCTGGAGTCACGTCGGGGTTGGAGTCGCGGTGGTTGTGGGGTTGTTGGACCTCGATGTCGGCGCTGGGGTGGGTTCTGGTGGCCGGAGCCGCGGAGCTGGGGACTCAAGGGCGATGCTGGGGTGGGTTTTTTTTATTATTTATTTTTTTTGAATTTTTTCTTTAAAAAATATTAATTTTAATATTATTTTTTTGTTAAAAATTTATTTTATTTTGTTTTTATTTTTTTAGGCCAATCACAGGCCGCCACGTGTCAAGTAACTTGTTATAACAAGTTACATGACCGGTTGGGACCATTGGTAGCGGATCGGCTATAAAGGTCGGATTATTTAAAAATAATCCAAAGGTGGGATTATTTTGGGCGGACGGCCAAAAGGTGGGATTATTCCGGGCAATTTTTCCTTTACTTTAATCCAAACTTTAGTTTTTGATTTCAATTGCTTTGTTAATTGTTCAAGTTTGATTGATTTGTGATTGATTTAGTTTGATTAATATGATGATGATGAATTTGTTGTTTAGCTTAGTTTTGATCTTGATTTCCATGGATTGTTAGTAGTTTAATTGCTAGGGTGATGGTGAAGCATATATGAGTAATGGATTGATGCTAATTGGGGGAAATTGATGGAGTTGATGTAGTGATTAAATTGGTTGATTGATTATGTGTAAGTGTGTGATTGATTGAAGAGTAGCTAACTTTGATTGTTGCACTAGATTGCATTGTAAGTTCACATTGATACTGACAATTGATTTATGACTTGAATTTATCGATTGAGTTGGTTTGTGAAGTTCCTAGCTAGAGTCCCTCGTAGTTGACGCTAATTTGACGTCTAGGAGAATAACTTATCATACTCTCTTGATTGCTTAATTGATTTTCCCTCGCAACACTCGACTTAGTCAATTCAAATCCCGATTAGTTGTATCCATTGCATGTAATTGTGGATCCTAAACCCAAGTGTTTGATATGTTTGGTTTTAATCTCGTTTTTTTAGTTGTTTTAGAGTACACACACCTTACTTTACCTTTTCGAAATAGCGTAACTCTAGCAATATTAACCACCTCCCATTCTTATTGGTTCGACCCACGACTTACTCCTATGCTAGTTATAAGGGTGTGTTGAGTGATTACAAATTTTGTTTGGCCTAGGGAATATTAGTCCAACAACCTAGTCTCAACCCCTAGTCACATGCTCATCAAGGTACTAGACAAGACGTAATGTACCAAAGAAGATAGTACGATACAACGAGAGCTCCAAAGCCTCCGGAAGATCAGTCAGGCCAGCCCAAGCTTGATACGCCGGAACCTGAAAACGGTGAAAGAAAATAGTGAATGCCAAGAAATAAATTTCAAAATGAAAGAAATACACTGTAAATTCGATCCTTATGCCAACGGTGGTGTTACCCTTACGCAGCACCCATCGTAAACTTGATACTGACTCCACTCGAGACTCGCCCCGGTCGTGCCAATTGGCACCGATAGGAAAATTGTGGACCGCGCCCCGACGCCGTCGAGGGGCTAGTCCTAGAAAGTACTCATAGAATCGTAGCTGCTAGAAGAATAATCTTTAAGTGCACGAGCCAAAGAAATAAGAGTAAAACACGAAGAAAAAGGATATTCACCTCTACAACTCTTTAAAGACCATAGACGGTAACATTAGACTTATCGTTCAGCTGCCTACAACCATGACGCAGCGACGAGAGTAGATCAACATAGCCTAGAACTTGCCTAGCTAAAGGAGATTATCTTAGCAATCCTAGTAAGAGCTAGCAAGTAACAGAGAATTACGGGAGAAGTCCTATTATGAGAAAGGATCCCGAAATGAGAATCAAGACAAAAATCTGTACCCTATGCTCGCGTGTCATCTCAGCAATGTTGAAGCCATGGGAAAGAACAGGTCTCAGCTCCGTCCGCCCACTCCGGGGACCACCTCGAGGCACCGATTGAGTCTTGATATGGTGAACAACAGGACTTAATAGTCCCACCATCTCACTTGCCCCCCAAGTGAGGTTAGGTATCTGCTGGACAGGTTGAGTAGTAAATCGCAAGCCGTTGATCATGTTGAAGTTAAGAGGGGTCACCGTCATCTCCCCCTAAAAGAAGTGAAAAGTGTTTGTAGTATCCCAAAAACACTTTAACAAGGCTTGAACGACTGTCGAACCACAGCCTCGGGGGCTGCAAAATCCTACAACCGCTGAGTAGAAATCGCCGACCACCAGACTCCCACAAAGCGTTGGTAACGGGATCCCTAGTGATGAGCCTGTATAGCCAGGGAATCAAATCTTCAGCTCTAGAACCGCGATGGAAAAGTACACCATCGACTAATCCGGCGAGTGGACGTTGAGAAACATGATTTTCACGACTAATCTAGGTGGTTAATCCGATTAAAGTGCCTAATTAAAACTAGTGAAAGTTGTTTAACTGATTATGTAATTTAGTGCATCTAAAAAATTGAAGCTCCCACTGAATTCCGCTTCCATCTTAATTCATCCAATTATTTAAGCTTGTAAACCCAAAGTTTTGCCAAAATAAAATTTTACAAGTGCCGCTCAAAACCGAGGCCTAGCCTCCAAAATTTTAAATAAAATTAATAATCATAATTAAAATAAAGCTTGCAGCAAACCCCACGTGCACAGCCCGCAACTACACCAAGAAGTGCACCACCAGGGTCGTCCCAAAGTATACGAAGGCCCTGTGCGATTAAAAATAAATGGGCCCCCATCCAATTTATCATTGTGTCACCCAAAAAAAAAAAAAATAAAGAGTGAAACTCACAGCAGTCATCGAACCTTGAACCACTTGTAAATATTTTCCAACAACTGACCATTGAGCTACCTATGGAAATTCTCAATAATAATGCTAGCTTATTTGTTATATTCTTAAATTGATATGAGGCCCTTTTAACTTTTGGGCCCTGTGCAGTTCCTCACCTTGCACACCCTAAGGGCCGGGCCTGAGTGCACGCACAGAGCCTGCACCAAGCAGCAGCATGCGCACACAGCCGCAACATGCTGCTGCTGAGAGCTGTTGGAAGCTAAAGGAAGCAATCCAATATTTGATCGACAATAACGGGCTTCCAATACCTCAAGTCGGCAAGAACACCAAGTGATGATAAGCCAAGGGACAAGAGGCAAGCTCCAACGACAAGATTTAATGATATTTTTTCTATTTTTTATTTACCCTTTCCCCAATAAGTCTAGCGTAGGCACCTTTCTTTTCCCTTAGATTAATATTGTAGATTCTGTCTTTTTCCCCTTTTAATAAAATGAGCATTTATTTCCTTACATATGATCATCGTATTGCATTGCATTTCGAAAAAAAAAAATCCATGTCTAACTGAGTACAAGGTATACCAATGATTTGAGGCACCCCTTGTAGCAACATCATATTGCCTTTCACCTTTCTAAATTACAATCCTTTTTTCATAAACCACTTTGAGCCTCGTCTAACGATAGACTTTTCTTTCTTCAACCCATATCTACCTAACTTTGGGATGGATGGTGTACAACTTATGCAATTTTTAATTTCATAAAAAGCTTGAGTGACTTCAAAAGATTAAAATAGCAAAAAATAACCAAAAAATAAATAAAAGTGTATAAAAGGGTAAGTGTTCGTCCAATGTCTTTGATATGAAGATGTCTTTGATAAGAACACGTCTCTGATTGCGTCTCTTATCGAGTGCTCGGTATCGTGCCTGAGAAATATGAATGCCAAGTGAGTGATATACCGCATGATTGGGATTACCCACACTTATAAAAATAAAATAAATAAAGCAAAAAAAAAGAGAGCTAAAAAAGAGTTAAAACCCTCAAGCATGAAAATACAAATATTTAAAAGCCAGGTTGCACACCTTGGGGGCTTATTTAGGGTCTTGAGCCTTTTATCCCCTTCTTCTTCAACCTTTAGCCTAACCACGTTACAACCCTTAAAAAGACCTTTTTGAGTAATACACACACTTGTGCGAGGTTCGGCTAGAGCTACGTTCGGCCTGATTCCTAACGGGTACGTAGGCAACCTCACATCGAGGTGCGACCGTAATAAACATGCATTCGTATTCACATTCACACATCATGATCATATCAAGGGATCTCCAATGCTCATCCCTATATACTTAGAGCTAGACTTGGGGGCTTGATCCCTACATCATTAGCCTACCTAGCCTAAGAGTCACCATCATTTGACTCCACTAAAAATAATATCTTTCCACACACTTAGCACTTGCGGCCTAACTTTAGTGGCACCATCACACACTGTACAGATCCATGACCAAATATACTTTCGCTTAGGAACCCTTTGTCATGAAATCTTAATACAATGCTGAAGCATGCCTTGTCATATCAACATCACTCATCATTGCATCACAAAGTATGAAGTGCTTAGCCTCTGTGCCTAAGTTACCCAAATACTTTCATCATTGAGTCAACAATTGAGATAGCCTAGGATGAATTAATCCTTGCACCTTGAGAGATAGTATCAAACAACATTTGACTAAGCTCATTCAACATGCACCTTCAAAAACTTCGATTCTAATTCGCGTCTTTCTTTTTCGGGAGAAAGTTGGTACCCTCCACATAAATGACAGAATTTTTTTTGCTTTTTTTCATTTTTGAGTCGCACAATCACATTACAATGCACACACGAGTCATGTACACATTGATTCATGTTATGTTATCACATTGAAGTCAACACTATGCACACACGAGTCACAACGAGTCAAGTTTATACCTTGAGTCGTGTCAAGTAAATGAATCAAGGGACATTAAACCTTAGGTCGACCCTACAATAATTAAAGAGATTAGCAAAGTCCTATAGTAAAAGATAAATATAGGTGCATCCCAGCGGCAGCAAGAGCAGAATAGAGAAGACCCTACTCCAGCGCTAGACGACAACATCTAGCGTCTGGCAACAGATTTCAGCGCCTGGTGCTAGATCCCAGCATCTGGCAATAGAGCCAATTCTTGACGCAAAAGGCATTGCAGCGGCGATAAAGCTTAACCACTCAGAGCAGTTTTTTCAACCTATTTCAGCAATTTTGGGTTCCTTGGTACGCCAGTTAGCCCCTATAAGCAATTTGACATGATTAAGTAGTCGGTTTGATTACAATCGCAATAAGTTATCGACCTGACGAAAGATCGTCTCACTTATCTTAAAGCGCCTAAACATTGGCTCATCGCATGACAACGACATATTGGTTCATAAACAACAAAGACACCAACATACTGGTTCATAAACAGCAGAGGCACCGACATAATGGTTCACAAGCATCAAAAGCGCCGACGTACTGGCATAGCGGAAGCAAAGTTCAAGCGAGCTTTAAAGATCGACAAGCGTTGGTCTTCAGAAGTTTTCTTCGGAATATTATCGCAATAAACATTCAAGTATCAAAGCTCTATTGTTCAGTGACGCGTGGACATATCATCAAAGCTCTTTGTTCAGAGACGCGTGGACATATTTTTCAAGCTCTATTGTTCAGAGATGCGTGGACATATCATTCAAGCTCTTTTGTTCAAAGACGCGTGGACATATTAAAAAAAGCTCTTTTGTTCAGAGACGCGTGGGCATATCATTCAAAAGCTCTTTGTTTAGAGACGCGTGGACACATCATTCAGAAGCTCTTTTGTTCAGAGACGCGTGGACATGACATATTATTAAAGCTCTTTTGTGGACATCCTATTAAAGCTCTTTTGTTCAGAGACAAGTGAACAATCCTAAAAAAGAAGCTCTATTGTTCAGAGATGAGTGAACATTAAAACAACAGGATGGCGTTCCCTAGATTGTGGAAAGCTGTCACAACAACAAATGCAGCAACAAATCGATTACCCCTAGAGGCGTGTGCTCGACGGTGCAAGATACGCGTTTCTTAACTCTCTTATCTGTTTAAATAATGCTAGTTTGCAGGTATCGGCGTTACAAGAGTGATTTAGGATCGCATAACGTTCTGAATCATTCTCCGTCCCTATGGATACTTTGACTTTCGTTTTCGAAACTCACGTATCTCCAAACTCAGTCAAAGTGGGAGCTTCTGTAAACACCCAAATGTGTCCCCCCAAAACCAAACCCAGTGATGAATACCTTTCACGTCATTTGATTATCAAACAAAGAGAAAGCGTGAAAGGTCTAGTGATGAGAATTTTTTATTAAAATATCTCTTCTTTCTGTTTTTGAAAATATTTCTTTTCTTACCTTATTTATGAAAAACGTGCATTCCAATTTTTTTTGGTCCATGATAAGGGTCCAATAATGGTGTATTTGGATGGTGTTTGAAAATACCTTTCCAACGATATATTATAAGCCCAATTCCGATGAATAACAAGGAAGTTGTGACCAAAATACTAAACTGGGCCCGATTTGGTTTTTATATGCGTCCCAATGATCTAGAGGTGGGCCTATTATGAATTATCATTCCTAAAACTATTAGGATTTATTATAGTCTTCTAGAATACTCTAGAATGTTCTTTTAAATCTTAATGGAGTTAGGATTGATAATTATGTTTTAAAGAGTTTAAAATTGAATAAAACTAATCCTTTTTAGAATATTTGTTTTGTACGAAGTGGAATATATTAAGATTTTATTGTTGTGCCTCATAATCTTTTCTAAATTTTATATGGTTGGATAGATCTTGAAATTATCTTTCCAATGATATATTATAATATTAAATCCGATTTATAACGAAAAAGATATGAATTAGATATGAAACTCTATCCAAAACTGACACCCTTACATTATTTCGGCCATATCCTTTTATCTAAAAAAGTTTTTAATCTGATTCTAATTGGGTTGAAAAGTAGACTTCAATAGCTTTCCAAATACATATTATATGCCTTATTTGGACTTTCGGATCAAATGATATGATAAAAACAAAACGCGTGAAACTAATTATTAGCGCCTGGCGCTAAGGCTTGGCGCCTGGCGCTAACCTTCAGCGCTTGGCACTAATGACCGGCCTCTGGCGCTAATCGAGTTTTATTCTTGTTGAAACTCTGATTCGTTTTTTCATCCATCCAACTGATTTTCTCTATAAATAGCCTCTTAAAATTCTATTTTCAATCATCAATTCTCATCAATTTCAATCATCAATTCTCTGTATCCAATATCATCAATTCTCTAATTCTCTCTTTCAACAACTCTCATCAAGAATTTCTTGATTCTCTCTTTCTCTTTCTAAGCCTAGCTTTTTACAAACACAATTCTTCATACATTAGCACTAGACACACCTAGCATAATTCGAAGTTGCCTTCGCCCTAGACGTGAAAGGTTTTATTTATGAGGGTTTGGTCCCAAATCTCTCTTTCAATTATTTAATTTAATCGTTTGATTTATTATTATTTATGAGGGTTTGGTCCCAAAATCTCTCTTTCAATTTTGTACTTATTGTTGAGTCACTTAAGGTTTTGAGTGATGACAAACAGCTGACTAGCTGGTTCTTGTTGGTTTTATATTATATCAACTGACATTTTGAACAGGAACAGCTATCCCAAGTACTTGAGGCAATATGAAGTCCTTTTGAATCAAAGCATTCAAGAAATCTGTATTAGAATGTTCTATCAAGGAAGGCCGTCAAGACTTGAAGATTATGAAGTCTCTTAGATTAGGATAGTTGATCTTTGTAGTCTTTATAATGTTAAGTGTGCATGGATGTTTGTACATGAGCTATTTGTATCCCTTACTTAGAGTATTTAGTGTTGTAGGGATCAGGAAAAGTTGACCTGATCCCTAGGACATTAACAGGTCAGGAAACAGCTGCTTCGTAGCTTGTTTCATGAACCTGGACATTAGTTCAGTAAATATTTTCTGGAATATATATTTCCTATCCTTAGAGAATATTTACTAAACTAATTGATTCAGTTTATGCAAAGTTGGAGATGAATTATTTCGCATATAACTTAGAATATATTATTCTACCCATTTATGGAAAGTAGAATAAAATCTTAGAATGTCTCTTATTTACAAAATAAAAGATATTCTATTTACCTAAGTTATGATCTGAAAAGATCACGAAAGATTTTATCTCCCAACATTATAAAAGCATAAACTCGATCAGAATTTCGAGTCAGCTTTTCTGAAAAAAATTCTCTATCTTTGAAAGCTCGAAATACACTCTAAGGGAAATAGTTAGTTCATCTCTTACAAACTATTTATGCACACAGTAAGAATTGTTTTGTAATTATCTCTTGTAAGCTTTGAGTGGAAGCATTTAGAGGGAAACAAAGGGTTTGTATTGAATCACTAAGAGGTTAGTGATTGGGTAGCATTTACGAGTGTGAGTGCAAGTGCTTATGAGTTCAAGTGCGAAGTGACACCTAGAGTTAGGTGTGGGGATCACGAGTGTGATCATTTGTAATTGCTTTTGTTTTTCAGAGTTGATTAATAAAAGTAATTAGGGTAGTGGAGGACGTAGGCTCAGAGTTGAGCTGAACCTCGTTAAATCTTTGTGTTGATTATTTATTGTATTTTCTGTTTCCGCTGCAGGACCAGTTCATCATCTGGTCTCCCTACATAAATAGAAGAAAATCCAATAATTTCTAACACTGCCCTGTACTCAATTCAACCCCTCCCCTTCTTGAGTACCAGCTGCTCTTTCAATTGGTATCAGAGCCTCGGCTTCTTGTAAGGGTAACACCTAGAGAAGTAGATCATGAGTACTCAGGAAATGAATGCTATGGGATATGACAACAAGACACCAAAGTTCAATGGGAAGAACTATGCATGGTGGAAGAACAGAATCAAGAACATCATCATTGGCATTGATTATGAATGCTGGTTGGTTGTTAAGAATGGTCCCTTGACCATTGAGAAGTCTGATCCAGAAGGGAAGCTAGTCCCAAAGACTGAAGATGAATACATCTCCACTGATTACAAAAAGCTGGAGAAAAATGCTAAGGCTATGTCAATACTGCAACAGGCTATTGCTGAGAATGAGACAAACAGGATCTCAGCATGCACCACTGCCAAGGAGATCTGGGATACCCTTAAACTTGCCTTTGAGGGTACCAGTGAGGTAAAGAGGTCTAAAATTGATTTACTTATGTCAAAATATGAATCTTTTAATATGTTTAAGGATGAAGATATTAATACTTGTTTTGGTAGATTCATGACTATTGTAAATGATTTAAAATCTCTTGGTAAAAGCTTTACTGATGAAGATCTTGTTAGAAAGATTTTGAGAAGTTTGACAGGTGAATGGACTCCCAAGGTTACAGCCATTTATGAAGCAAAGGATCTTTCAATTCTATCAGTTGAACAGTTGATAGGTTCCCTCATGACCCATGAAATGCTGGTTGGATCTAAGTCAGAGAAGGTACCAGCAAAAGGAATTGCACTAAAGGGAAAAGTCGAAGATGAGGATGATGAGATAGGAATGATGGCTAGAAGGTTTGAAAGAAGTTTCAGAAACCAGAAGGGAAAATTCATCAAGGGTAAGTTTAATAATGCATCAAATAAAAAATCTAACAACTTCTCTGCAACAGGATGCTTTAAGTGTGGTGAGAAGGGACACCTTGTGAAGAATTGTCCTCAATGGAAGGACAACCAGTCCAAGGAAGCAGACAAGATGGCCTACAAAAAGGCCATGGTTGCTGCTGTCTGGGGAGATACAGACAGTGATGAAGAGGGAGATGATTCAAGTCAGTCAGATGTATGTATGACAGCAATACTGAATCAAAGTTCAGAAGAAGGTACCAGGAACAGCAGAGGAACCAGCTCAGATGTCCACTGCCTCATGGCAAAGAAGCACCCCTTGGATCAACATTAGGTAAACATTGATCAGATAAAAAAGGATATGCTCTTTTATGATAGAGAAAACTTGATGGAATGTGCTAGTAGTGCTTTAGATCAATGTTTAGAACTTGGAATTGCTTATCATGATTTTAAGAGAAAGTTTAAAGAAAAGTCTAAAGAATATGATATTGCTAATTCAAGTTGTGATCTGTTGGAAAGTGTCTGTGCTAACTTGAAGCAGGAAGTAGCTGAACTAGAGATTGCTTTAGATCAAAGCAAACTTGAAATTCAGAGAATAAAATCTGATATGGGTTTGTGTGATGACAGTGATGATGAATGTGAGAAACAGTTCACAAGTTGTGTCATTAATGTGCTTGATTATAGTGGTGATGACTTGTATGACTTTGATAGTATAAAATCTAGGGCAAGTGCTCTAAATAGGTCTAAACTGTTAGAAGGATTCAACTTGTTAGTTGATGATGTAGAGGAACTATATAAAGCGTATGTCCTAGTTAAGAACAGCAAAAGTACTGGTTCTGAAACTGTTTCTAGTAATATGCATGATGAATGTGAAGCTAAAATTTGTAGCTTGCAGGTTGAGTTAGCCCAGCTTAGAAAGACTAATTCATGTGATTCTGTAGTTTTGCATGATTCAAATATTTCAAAATTGCAAGCTGAGCTTGAAAGAGCTAAGCTTGACTTTGAGATAGTTGTTGACCAAAATTTATCCCTGCATGAGAAAATGAACTTAAAGGACAGAGAGTTCATAGAATTTAAGAAGAGAATGGATAAAGTCCTCCAATCCCAGAACTCATTGAACCAGTTAACTTTAACTGCTAGAAACAGTGGTAGAAGGGGACTTGGTTATACTGGGAAGGGGAACAGGAGGAACTGGTCTCCCAGAGATACTACATGGTTACAGGAATATAAGAAAGGTAAGTATGTCTTAGCAAAAGACATGCATGTATGCTATCATTGTGGCAAGAATGGCCATAAGAAATATGAGTGTAAAGACAGGAAAAGTAGATTGGATAAAAATAAGAAAAATGTTAAGCAGATTTGGGTTAGAAAAGACTTGCTTGAATCTGTTGTTGGAAAGGGACCCAAAAAGATTTGGGTTCCTAAAGCTAATGTTTGAATTTCCTGTGCAGGCTGAAGTGAGAGACAATACCTACTGGTATTTAGACAGTGGCTGCTCAAGACACATGTCAGGGGATAGGAAACAGTTTCTCTCACTTACAGCTCATGAAGGGGGAAAGGTGACTTTTGGTGATAACAGCAAAGGTACCATTCTTGGAATTGGTAAGGTTGGTAAGTCACTTTCCCATGCTATTAGTGATGTATATTATGTTGATGGTTTACAACATAATCTCTTGAGTATTTCACAATTATGTGATAAAGGTAATAAAGTTGAGTTCAAAGACAACCTTTGTCACATAGTGAATTTGCAAACAAATGAACTTGTCTGCCAGGGATTCAGACATGAAAACGTTTACATTACTTATTTAAACCAAATCCCTGAGAACAAGTCCATCTGTTTGAGTGCTGTTTCTGATAGGGACCAGTGGCTTTGGCATAAAAGGATGGGACATGTCAGCTTTAGACTTCTTAACAAACTCAGGTCTCAAGAATTGGTGATAGGCCTGCCTAACATCAAGTTTGAAGCAGATAGAGTTTGTGAAGAATGTGCTAAACGGAAACAGGTCAAATCCTTTTTTAAGCCAAAGAAAACTATCAGTACCAGCAGACCTCTAGAACTTATTCATATTGATTTATGTGGACCCATGAGAGTCCAAAGTAGAAATGGTTCTAGATATGTGTGTGTCATTGTTGATGATTATTCCAGATACACATGGGCTCTATTTCTGTCTTCTAAAGATGAAACTTTTGATGAGTTCATTGTGTTAGTAAAGCAGGTTCAGAACAAGATCAATCATCAACTGGCTGCCATAAGATCTGATCATGGATCAGAGTTTGATAACTCTAGCTTCATAGAGTTCTGCAGGGAACATGGAGTTTCTCACAATTTCTCTGCCCCAAGAACTCCTCAACAAAATGGAGTAGTTGAGAGGAAGAACAGGACTTTGGAAGAAATGGCAAGAACAATGCTAATTGAGAGTTGTCTTCCCAAGTCTTTTTGGGCAGAAGCTGTAAATACAGCTTGTCACATGTTAAATAGGTTGATGTTAAGGCCTCAAATGAAGAAGACTCCATATGAACTACTTAGAGGAAGGAAACCTAACATAGCATACTTCAGAACCTTTGGTTGTAAGTGTTATGTGCATAATAATGGTAAGAACAACTTGGATAAATTTGATCCAAGAAGTGATGAAGCTGTTTTCCTTGGTTATTCCTCTCACAGTAAGGCATATAAAGTATTCAATAAGAAAACTTTGTGTGTTGAAGAAAGTGTTCATGTAGTCTTTGATGAATTTAATATGTGTTGTGAGAATGTGCAGGTTGATGACTTAGATGAGATAGGACTTTTGTATTTTACAGGAGAATCAACTGCTGTTTCCTTAGAAGAGCCAGGTTCACCTACTGGTTCACCAGATGCTGCTGGTGAAGGACTTGGTCACAATGAAGGAGATCCTCAAAAAGTAGATACTCATGAGGATGGAGATGAAGGCCCCCAAGTAAATGGAGAAAGCAACACCTCAGGGGGAACAAAAAACCTTCAGGACAAGTTTTCCACCCAGGTAAGGGAGGTAGGGGGAACATCTCAGCATACTGGTCCATCTGTGCAAAACCAATTCGATGGCACAAATGAACCAGGGATGCATGATGGTTCTGATGGATTAAATGAGAATGCACCTAGGCCTAGCATTTTTAAATATAAATCTTCTCATCCTACTGAACAAATTCTGAGTGATATCAGTAGAGGTATTCAGACTAGGAGAGCTGTTTATGAAAACTTTTGTGCATTTTTCTCATTTTTATCTAATATAGAACCAACTGACTACAAGATGGCTTTAAAAGATCCTGATTGGGTTTTGGCTATGCAAGATGAATTAAATCAATTTGAAAGAAATAAAGTGTGGCATCTTGAGCCAAGACCTGAGAACAGGTCAGTCATAGGTACCAGGTGGGTCTTCAGAAACAAATTGGATGATCTGGGTACTATAGTCAGAAACAAAGCTAGACTGGTCGTGCAAGGTTATAATCAGCAAGAAGGCATTGATTATGATGAAACCTTTGCCCCAGTAGCTAGACTTGAGGCAATAAGGATCTTGATTGCCTTTGCTGCTCATAAGAACATTAAGCTCTTTCAAATGGATGTTAAGACAGCATTTCTTAATGGTTATTTGAAAGAAGAAGTATATGTTGAGCAGCCCCCTGGCTTTGCTGATAGTCAATTCCCAAATCATGTATATAAGCTGGACAAGGCACTCTATGGTCTTAAACAAGCTCCTAGAGCTTGGTATGAAAGGCTGTCCAACTTTCTGATGGAACATGACTATAGAAGGGGAACGGTTGATAAGACCCTCTTTATCAAAACCAGGAATTTTGATTTGATTGTAGTACAGATATATGTAGATGATATAATATTTGGTGCTACTAATCAAATTTTGTGTAGTGAGTTTGCAGATCTGATGCAAAGTGAATTTGAGGTGAGCATGATGGGAGAACTAGGATTCTTCCTAGGATTGCAGATCAAGCAAACAGTTGATGGGATCATGATACATCAACAGAAGTATCTAAAGGAACTAATCAAGAAGTATGGATTGCAAGACAGTAAATCATATGCAACTCCAATACCTACAAATGCAAAGCTAGACAGTGATGATAAAGGAGAGAGTGTGGAAGCTACACTGTTTAGAGGTATGATTGGTTCTCTTCTCTACTTGACAGCTAGTAGGCCAGATATAGTGTTTTCTGTGGGATTGTGTGCACGTTTTCAAAGCAATCCCAAAGAATCTCACCTAAAGGCTGTCAAGAGAATACTTAGATACTTAGTAGGAACAGATGATCTGTACTTGTGGTACCCCAAAGGTGGTTCAATTGAACTATTAGGATACACAGATGCAGATTATGCTGGATTCCTAGTAGACAGAAAAAGCACATCTGGTATGGCACATTTCTTAGGTCCCTGTTTGATTTCATGGGGATCAAAGAAACAAAATTTTGTTGCTTTATCTACAGCAGAATCTGAATACATAGCTGCTGCAGCTTGCTGCTCCCAGCTGTTGTGGATAAGGAACCAGTTGAAAGATTTTGGTATTTTCTATGAAAATGTACCTATTCTATGTGATAATACAAGTGCTATTAACATTTCTAAGAATCCTGTGCAGCATTCCAGGACAAAGCATATTGAGATAAGACATCATTTCCTAAGAGATAATGTTGAGAAAGGTCTTGTAGAGCTGAGTTTTTGTAACAGTGAAGAACAAATTGCAGATATCTTCACTAAGCCATTGGGTAAAGAGTCTTTCTGCAAGTTTAGAGTCATGTTAGGTCTGACTAGGTCAAACTAAGAGACCTCTCTCAGCTGTTTTCCCCAATGATTGGCTAATTAAGTATTCTTTAAATGTGTGCGTGCATCATACCTTTGCAATCTGTCTATTATCTCAATGTTAATTGCTTATCTCTATGTGAGCAATATTGTAGCTAATCACTTTCAGGATTGAAGGTCATATTGAACAGATAAGCAACTGTTTCAGTAACCCTACCAGTAGAGGAAACAGCAGCAAATACGAACGGATTAATTTTTAAATTAATTTCAAATTAAACCGTGAGAAAATATGTTTTTATATTCTTATTTGATTTTAAAATCTTTCAAATATGGCAGTTATTTTCCTCTGACGGAAATTTGATCTGACAGTTGCAATTATGGCCAGTTGTTCATTTATGGAAGTTATTTCTAAATCAAAATAACTTCCAAATATCTTCTGATTCTCTGATTTTATTTCTGTTTGTCTCTATAATTTCTCTTGCTATATATTTGCTTCCCTTTCCTTGCTCCGTGATTATTCATCATTCATCAAAAATTCTCAACTTCTCTCTCTACACAAGATCAATTCTTCGAAGCTTAGACTAGCAACAATGGTGAGAAAGGCTGGAACTGGAAGGAAAGGAGGAAGGAAAGGAGGTTCCAAAGGAAGTTTGGCTAGTTCCCCCTCTTCAAAATCTCAAGAAACAATCAAGGATGTTCTTATGAACGTCTCTGAGCAGACACCTTCACAAGCAACACCAGAAATCAACCCCTCTGAAACTGAACCCATCAAGGCCGTTCCCTTGAGACAAACTCCTTCAAAAGAGAATGTCTTGAAGGAAAAACCTGTTTCACCATCAAAGACTAAAACTTTAACCCCATCTCCACAAAAATCCAAATCCAAAAAGGCCCCAAAAGAAAAATCCATCGAAACCCTCACTCAAATAACTGAAACCGTTTCTTCAAACCCCAAATCACCATCTGAGGGGGAACCTGATAAAAAGATAGCCAAGAAACTTGAAAAACAGTTAGAGGAAGTGGCTGATGAAGGATTGGATGAGGAGAAGGAGGACAAGAGGATGGAGGAGGATCTAGATGTAGTGGTGACCAAGGTGGTTGCTGGTACCACTACTGGTTCTGTAAGGAAAAGGCAGACTAGGGCTGCTTCAAAGGTCATTAAGGGCTCAGATGAGAAGGAGACTACACCATCTGAGACTAAGAGAGGAGAGAAAAGGAAAGCAACATCATCTGTTTCCCGTATCTCCAAGGCTGCTAAAGGTAAACAACCTGTTACCCCCAGTACTGGTGCAACTTCTTTAAGTTCTAGGACTGTGTTATCTGGTTGTGGTGTTGAGAATGAATATTTTGATATTCTTGCTTTGAGTCAAGTTAAGGAACTTCTTGAGTTCCAAGGATGGATGTCTCTGTTTAATGATTTAAATGATGCTTTTGTTGGTCCTGTTCGTAAGTTCTTTGTTAATCTGAAGCAAAACATTGATATGTCTGTGGTATCAACTGTTTCTGGTAGTGTTGTACATGTTTCTGAGTCTGTTTTATCTGAGTTGCTGGGTATACCTAGAGATGGTTTTGGTAGATATAGCAGTGATGGGTGGCCCCTAATGGGAGGAGTAACACCTGAGGTAGTTACTCAGTTTTTGTTTGGAAAGAAGGAAGAAGCTGGTTCCCCTAGTGACTTTAGGGAGGCAATTATGTTGGTTCTGCACTCCATGTGTTTGAAGGTCTTTCTGCCCAAGGGTCAAGGCAGAGGTACTGTTAGGATCATGGACATGGTCCTGATCTATCTGATCATGAAAAAGGTTAAGGTAAATCTGCCAGCTCTAATGATGGAGCACATGCTGTACTGCCATGCTTCATCCCACAACTCCCTGCCCTATGGTTCCTTTATCTGCAAAATCATCAAGGAGCAGAATCCCAAGTTTTCTTTTTCTGGTGAGGTGGTGAGTCTTCAGTTGTTCTCCAAGAAAATACTCACTCAGAAGAAGATTGACTACTCTGGAAAGAGGCTGACCTTTGTAGGTCAAGAAAGTAGCCCAAGGGATGAAGGGAACCAGGAGGAAATCACTCCTGAGGATGTGGCAATGCTTCTTGCCAAGTTGGAAAGGCAGGATGAGAGGATAATAAAGTTGGCTGCCAGTCTAGTGCAGGCTGAAGAAGAAAGGAAGCTTGATAAGCTTATGAACAACAGGAAATTCCTCACTATTTGCAGGGTGATTGATCACCTGTTGCCCCCAGAGTCTGGGATGAAGTTTGACCCCGCACACTGTAGGATCATTGAGACGGATGATGAGGAATCCTCCAGTGAGAAGGGTCCTGATGCTGAAGGAGGAGAAGGCTCTGAGGAAGAAGAAAATGAATCTGATGAGGACGAAGAAGAAGAGAAAGAGGAAACAGAAGAAAAGGAGAAGAAGGAAGAAGAAAAGACAGATGAGGAAGGGTCTGACTTCGAGGAGGAGATCAACCCAGAGGGTGAAGAAGAGGATGAAGATGATGATGAATGATCACTTCAGTCTCCCCCTCCCCTTCCATTAACTGCCATAAAATTTGCTGTTCCCCCACACTGCTAGACTGTTTTTAATGCAGTGTGGTTTCTATTATGTTTCTAACCTTCTGGTGTGTAATCTTGAACAGTTTTAAGCTTTTTCAGTTTTATGTGATTGAATAACCTGTTTGTGCTAACCTGCAGCATTGAGATTGATCAGTGGTTGAAACTACTGATTTTTGGCTTACTTGCGATATTTTGGTGTGCAATTCTATTTTTTGAATGCTTTTTAATGATGCCAAAAGGGGGAAAAGCAGGTTGAAGTTTCTGAAAAGGCCTTGTTAGACAATTAGATTGAGTCTTTTATTTCCTTGAGTCAGATAATCACAAAAACAAGTTAAAATAGAGGGAACAGTTAGATTAACTAACTGTTTCAGTGTCTTTTTACAAAAATCCAAAAACAAGTTGTTTCTTTTAAATAAAGATGGCTATCCTGGTCAGTCATCAGTGTCATAAGTCTTTTACACAAGATATCCCTTGTGTAGAAAGTCTAATAGAAAGTCTTGTCTTCTTAAGTGTAGATTAGAACTTTCTTTACTTTGCTGTTTCCCACTAACGTGCAGGTGCAGGAAACTTCAAAGTGTTTGTCATCATCAAAAAGGGGGAATTTGTTGAGTCACTTAAGGTTTTGAGTGATGACAAACAGCTGACTAGCTGGTTCTTGTTGGTTTTATATTATATCAACTGATATTTTGAACAGGAACAGCTATCCCAAGTACTTGAGGCAATATGAAGTCCTTTTGAATCAAAGCATTCAAGAAATCTGTATCAGAATGTTCTATCAAGGAAGGCCGTCAAGACTTGAAGATTATGAAGTCTCTTAGATTAGGATAGTTGATCTTTGTAGTCTTTATAATGTTAAGTGTGCATGGATGTTTGTACATGAGCTATTTGTATCCCTTACTTAGAGTATTTAGTGTTGTAGAGATCAGGAAAAGTTGACCTGATCCCTAGGACATTAACAGGTCAGGAAACAGCTGCTTCGTAGCTTGTTTCATGAACCTGGACATTAGTTCAGTAAATATTTTCTGGAATATATATTTCCTATCCTTAGAGAATATTTACTAAACTAATTGATTCAGTTTATGCAAAGTTGGAGATGAATTATTTCGCATATAACTTAGAATATATTATTCTACCCATTTATGGAAAGTAGAATAAAATCTTAGAATGTCTCTTATTTAAAAAATAAAAGATATTCTATTTACCTAAGTTATGATCTGAAAAGATCACGAAAGATTTTATCTCCCAACATTATAAAAGCATAAACTCGATCAGAATTTCGAGTCAGCTTTTCTAAAAAAAATTCTCTATCTTTGAAAGCTCGAAATACACTCTAAGGGAAATAGTTAGTTCATCTCTTACAAACTATTTATGCACACAGTAAGAATTGTTTTGTAATTATCTCTTGTAAGCTTTGAGTGGAAGCATTTAGAGGGAAACAAAGGGTTTGTATTGAATCACTAAGAGGTTAGTGATTGGGTAGCATTTACGAGTGTGAGTGCAAGTGCTTATGAGTTCATGTGCGAAGTGACACCTAGAGTTAGGTGTGGGGATCACGAGTGTGATCATTTGTAATTGCTTTTGTTTTTCAGAGTTGATTAATAAAAGTAATTAGGGTAGTGGAGGACGTAGGCTCAGAGTTGAGCTGAACCTCGTTAAATCTTTGTGTTGATTATTTATTGTATTTTCTGTTTCCGCTGCAGGACCAGTTCATCATCTGGCCTCCCTACATAAATAGAAGAAAATCCAATAATTTCTAACACTGCCCTGTACTCAATTCAACCCCCCCCCCCCCTTCTTGAGTACCAGCTGCTCTTTCACTTATAATCACGCTTAATAAGATAATTAATAATCTTGTTTAGGATTAATTTGATTATAATTCAAGTGATCACCAATAATAGTTTTATTTGTACATTAATATTCATCCAACACAGATAAACAGGTTTAGGGTAAACCTATTGATTGCATGTTAGTCAGAAAGCGCACATGAATACGATTAGAATAAAGTAGATGCCTATTATTAGGGCAGGTTCAATCTCTTTTAGGTTGTATTTGTACCTTCATCCCCTAACTACCAGTCTTGGTTCCAGACCTATTGGAGTTAACGATTTCCTGGATCTTTAAGGGGTGTAACCTTCACCTCGTGAACGGTTTACAAGTTCCTAAAACTTGTTGGCGACTCTTTTGCTCTATCTTCTTTCCCTTTGAACGCCACCGTACTTTAGTGTATGATCACAGTGGGGTTCAAGCTTAGGAATAATTCTTGAAATATTCCCTACACTAGTAGATTTGGACTTTATACTCCTTCAAACTTGAACTTCAAATGGTAGGCAAGAGGCATCTCAAACGATGTAAAACTTGGGAAGGAGACTCGGGAATCCTCGGATAATGATCTTAACCTAAAAAATGAACGACAACAAAAAAATAAAAGAGAAAATAGAAAAATAAAATAAGAAATGCATAAAAATAGAAAATCAACAAAGAAAATGCAAACTAAAGAAATAAAGAGTAAAACTAAGGAAAAAAAAAGAGCTATTAAATAACATGAATTTCACCCTAAGGAGAATCAAATGAGTGCCAAAAATGACACTCATCAGCGTGTAGTTCGTCAGCACAACGCTAATCGGTTTTAGTTTCGTTGCCTCCACCTGCGTTATCAATGTTCCTAGCTAGAGCTCGTGCACATGGATGTCGATTATTCTCAAGACCTACTTCTTTTCTTGGCTCATCCACCAAGTCTTCTTGAGGTCAGACTTTAAAGAAATTTTTTTGTCGTAAACCGTCAAATAACTTGATTATTCGGTCATGTTTTAGACGACTGCTCGTCGTAAGGGGGAGATTGAGATCTCGTCCCAGTCAAACCGTTACCCGGGGTTGATCGCAATGGTCGAGGATAATATTGCTGATGCACAAGAGGGTTTTAGACAGGGGCAGGAAACCTTGCCTGAGGAGTTCGATCTGGTAAGGTTTCTTACAAAGTTTTCACTCTTCATAATTATTACTTTTTACTGACATTTTTTTTACTTTCAGGTCACACACACGGATATGATGTGCATGATAAAGCTTGTTGATGCTCTAAAATATTGCATCATCAAGATGCGACGGGGTACGAGCTGTCGGGGCGGTTCCGACGATGTTTATGAGGTATATTTGTTTGTCTTTTCCATGTTTGCTTTTTTTTTTTTTGCTTTATCTTACACCACTGACATTCATTTTGTGTATTTTTAGGAGCGATGCAAGTCTCCCTCGCGTTCGAGGCATAGAGACTCAGATGAGGGAGAGCCTAGTCACTGTAGACGATCCCCTAAGATTCAACCTGATGAGAATCCAGATCCAAGGACTATCTGACGAAGTGGCTTATATAGAATTTTTCAAAGGGCTGAAGTACGGGTCGACTTTAAAGTTTGAACTCGTCCTAAGAAAATTTTAACCCTTCAAGGAGCCTTGATGGAGTTGGAAGCCTAAATACAGGTGACTGAGCTCTACTCCTAAAAAAAGCAGTCGGATTCAAAGAAGTCTGACCTGAAGAAGGAGGGTCGACCTACTCAGCCGTCTCTAAACCAAAAGAGAGCAAAAAGAAAAAAGAGATCTAGGCGGTTGATAACTCCGATCAGCCGACCTAGAAGAAAAGGAAAGAGTGGAAGCTGTACATTCCAAGGTACGAGTTCCACGTACAACGTAGGTGTTGCATGCGTAAAATTTCACTTTAGCCCAATCTTTGCGAGATCTACCTCTCGGAACTAAAAGGTAGAGAATTATTGTAGGCGTTAGCTCACGAGTCGACAGGCGCGCCGAACAATTAGGAACATGCACTTCTTAAATGGAAGCAAATACGTAGTTAGTGCGCTTACCAACTTACGGACAGTTAGGGTGTCCAAAGACCCCCTTTATAAAGAAACGACGAGACGATGTCGTGCCTATGTAGTCACGTGCCCCCAGTCCTGAGGCACGTGTACTCATCTTGTGGACAAAACTGCTGAGAGAGTTGCTGACTTTCTTCCCTCTCACTGGATTTGAATATATGCCTCCAAACCTGAGACATGTATTTCTATCTTGTGGACATCCGGCTCGAATACCGGACCCGACTAGAATACCGGACCATTTCGGCTCGAATACAGAAAACCCCTTTTCATCTTTTTTACTTTGTTAAAGTCGGACTCAATTTTCAATGACATATCGAGGGACTTTAGACCAACAATGACACGATTGAGAGGAAATCATCCTCTTTTATCCTTTTAAAACCGATCTCTTCTCATGACCTGACATCACCTAGAACACCTTTACTTTTAAAAGCATTCTACAGTTGCAAAGGATCAATCTAGATTCTTTAGCTCGTTAAAACTAGGAAAAACTTTTTCTAGCCTTAATAACTACTTGTTTCAAAAACATAGTGAACCAAGGATTGTTTCGACATCATTAAACATTACTGTAAGTTTCTCTATCCTTAGAGAACTTTGCAGAATGAGTCTCGGATTTATTTCCTTGACCACTTTGATCATCGTCTATTCTAGACTCGATCAAAGTGGGGGCTAACTATAGACATCTACTTTTGGCCTCCTGTCCCGACAGGAAGTGCAATGACGATAAATAAAACCATCTTCGTGTTGGATCGAAGTGAAGAATACTTATGGAGAACAGGTTAAGCCACAAAACACAAAACACTAGCCCAAATTAAAGAATAAATTCAAAACAAAGTTCCAATTAACTAAACCCGATCATAATTAGGCTTAAGCCCATGCTTAAAACCCAATAATGACGGATTTAAGAGCGCTTAGGTTACATTTTAATGCCGCCGCAGAAAAAGCCGCGCGCATCTCAAACACTCGCGCTAGGCTGCCGCGCGCGACACCCAGCGCAACCTCCAGCGTTGCTGCGGTAGATTTAGAATTATACGAAAAATATAAAATCAAATCTTACCATAAAGCCGCGCGCAAGACAATTAGTTGCGCTGCCTATAGCTGCGCAACCTAATCACTTGCGCTAGGGTGCCACGCGCAACTCATCCTGTTGCACGCGACACATGCTGCGGCATTATGCTCGTAACCTTAAACCTAATCATTCCCTATAAATAAGAGCTTAAACCGAGGCTTAAAGACACAGAAAATAACCTAAAAACTCTGGCAGAATACTTGTGAACTTGTGAAACCTAGCCCCTCTTGTCCTAAACACTCACCCCTTTTATATTTTGTTACTACGGTGGAGGTTCCCCAACAAGAAGTCCATAAGTGTTCTAAAAGGACATCTAGCAAAGAGAACTGGTTAATTCCCGAGCACTTAGTTAAATCCCATTTATTTTCTTGTTTAAAAGAACCCTAATTAATTAATTAGTGTTGTTTGATCACCTTTAAAATAATTAATTAATCAATTCCACATAGTATCTTGAGTTAAATAAATATTAGAATTGAATTAAATAATTGTTGGTTGATCACTTAAGCCAAGGCGAATATTGTTTATTTTCTTGTCCTTTTCACGAATTTGATTAAATAAAGAATAACGAAATTACGATGTAATTCCTACATGAATTGGTATGTGTAAATAAAATCAACTAACATAGTTTTAGGTATCGCGTTGCATATATTGTTTGGTGATGAAATTGTAAAAAGGGAAGAGATATTAGAGGTCGCATTAGGGCTAGGATAACGATTCCCCTCTAAAGGGAACATTATTTTAGTAATTCCTAAAACCACTAACTAAAATAGATAGTGAAGTAGGGTCGAACCCACAAGGAAAAGAGTTTTTTTTATTCGTAATTAATTAATATAATCTAGATTATAGAGTAACAAATTATTATTATCGAAGGGAAACCAAACTACTTAAAAGTAAAAGTGGGAAAGAATAGAAGTAGGAGGAGAAACAATGAATAAAAGACCTAGGTCAAAGGTTCACCAATAAATAATATTCCTGGGTAAAACATAATAATCAATCATCAAAGCATCAATTAATCAGATCATTAAGGGCTTTCGCTACGTATTACAATCACATAATTAATCTACCGGTATTAAATCTCATCTCTCGAATCTCGACTTAAACATTTATAAATTAACCTGCCTATTGAAACTAGGCCTTAATATTAATTCTCATATCTCGAATCTCGAATCAATATTGCTAAACTCATACATAAAAGACCTGCGCATGTCTAGTTGCATAGCATTAAATCAATCAATAGGAAATCAATCTAGCATTGACAACTAACAACAATAAATTTACCCCTTCATATTATTTATGGATCCCCATAAACCCTAGAAAGAAAACTACTCACACATAATTAAATATAAACTAAACAAAGCAATTAAACGAGACATGATCAACGAAAGAGATTAAATAAAGGAAAGAATTAAACCAAGAGTTATAGAGAGAGAAACAAGAGAGAAGGTAATACTAAGAATTTAATTAAGAGAAGAGAGAAAGAAAAGTTAGAATGAGAAAGGGAAAAGAAAACTAAAACTAAAACTAATTAATAAAACTAAAACTACCTAAAACTAATAAAACCAAAATTAAAGAAAAATAAAACTAAAACTACCTAATCTACCTCCCCCAAACTTACGTACTACCTCCGTATAAATAAGAAAAGTCAAAGCCTCCCAATCCCACTCAAACTATAAGTATTATCCAAACAATCATAAGCTGACAAAACCTATTTTAAAAGCTAATACAAGAAGATTATTTTTGCTCATGTTATCTCATCATTCTGCCAATATTTGTAGAATTGTAGACCGACTTAAACAATCAAGCCAAGCCCATAAGAAACTGAACCGCTTAAACATCACGCCCCTACACAAGTGCTTCGTCAGATTGGGCTCTTTGTCTTTGGGCCTTTAATCTTGTCTTTTATGCAATTGATCTTTAGCTTGTAAATTAATCCTTCACCAAACTGAGCGTTAATCACCGAATTAAATTTCCCTAACTCGGCCTTGGGCTTAAAATATCTGGTCATAAAATACGATCCAACTCCAATATTTTTGTTGTGCTCAATAAGCTCAGGAATTATTATAAATCTGCAAATTCCAACAAAATAATACCAACTATACAAAAACACTAGAAAGCGCATATTAGTAATAAAAATAGCTTCGTAGAGCTCAAATAAGCACAAATATGACCGTGGGACGAGGAATTAAATATATATAAAATAGACTCATCAAACTCCCCCAAGCCAAACCTTTTCTTGTCCCTAAGCAAAGCAATGAATAAATAAATCTATACTTCACCCCAAAAAGTAATTTAAATCAATAAATACAATTCAAGGTAAATCTGACAAACATGTATCAAAGTCAACCAATCAAATTTATCCAACTACCAATCCTCCCTAACAATTGTCAAATAGAGAAAACCACAAGAGCATATAGAATTCAAGACTAGTGCTCACGCACTCAAATCTCATTTATGTGGCGAGTAAAAGATGTACTGGATCGCTGTCCATCCCAACCCTTTTATGTGAACAATGTCCTCCCAAACTCACAACTCTCGTGTGTTTAAGAGACACACACTCAGCCTAGTAGTCGACTCGAAATATATCAAATCATTATTTGCATTGATTAACAACTAATATCACATTCATACAACTCTATGCACAAAAGTCAGAAGGTCTTTAAATAATGTAATGTAAGGCTAGGATAAAAGGTAGGATAAATTTAGGAAAATGTGAGAGTAAAGCCATGCTTAATGGAGCCAAATCCTTATAAATAAAACTAAGGTCAAAAATAAATAATGACCAATAAATCTCCAACATACTCAACTCCACCAAAAATTCACCAAATATAACTCCAATCATAACAAACAATCACAACACTTACAATTTCACTCATACAAATATGATAATGTAACTAGAGAGTGAATAAACAAACTTCGAACTCATTCTTTTTTTCAAACTTGATATTCTTTTTTTTTTCCTATTATTTTTTCCTTTTCTTTTTTTCTTTTGAGCAACCTTCACATAGAACATTTAAACAATCGAAACAATTTTTTTCTTTTGGTTTTTTTTTCTTTATTTCACATTGGAATTTTCAACTTTGAAACACAAATTATCAACATTTTTTCCAATCACAATATCAAAAGAACAATAACTCTTCTTTTATTTCTACATTGTGCAAATAATATGCACACCACAACTCCCTCACCTCACCAACTAATAGCTCCCCGAGCCAAGCTTGGGACTAGTAACCAATAGGGCTCAAATACGCTTGTAATGTGGCTACATAAACAATAAAAGGGTACAAGAAACAACATGGGTAGCAAGAAGGGAAAAAATTTATCTAATATCGTCTGAAAGCCACCTAAAAGAATAAATGCCTTTGTCCTCCTCAATGTGCAAAATAATGAGTCATACAAACATTACTCAAAGTTAAAAACCAATACTCAACTTCATTGAAATACCAAGAACTAACACACATTCCTCACCAAATAACCTAGTCAAGCACTATATTCACAAGTAATTGGACAAAATTGACACATGTTAGGGTTCCAAGGAAATCAAACATCAAATCATGACCAACTAATCCACAATGTTCATCATCAATAACCAAGAGTCAAAACAATTTTCTCAAGGGGCACGGGGAAGCATGATTCATTATTCATTGGAACGTATTTTTTGGATTTTTTTAAAAGCAATAAAAACTAACTATAAAAGCAATAAAATCTATACTAAGCACACTAAGAAAAATAAATAAAAAAAATGAGAGAGTGAAATATATACCATACGAACACGAGAACCTCCCCCCAAGCTTAATTAGACAATGTCCTCATTGTCGTAAAGGGAAGCTAGTAGTCAAGGTGACTACTCCTCATCATCGCCACATCAATGTCACCAAAGTCTTAAGGATTGCAATGCATCTCTTTGGAACAAATTTGGACAAGAATGAAACAAAGTGTTAGTGGGAAAAAGTCCAAATTTGAGTCAGGTGTACTTTTTCGATCATAAATTTTGATATATAAGTTATAATGCAGCGATTCCAATTTTACTGCAAGTAGACTTGATGAGCTTTCCAACGATAGGTCAGACGTCAAAATCTGATAAGAAACGCAAATGTTATGGCCTATCGAAGTTGACAAATTTTGCTGGCGCTACGCACGCCCGATCGGGCGAGCTCTGCCCGATCGAATACGAGTGATGTTCTAGCTTGAATGAAGCCTTCTCTAACTCAAAATCTGCACAAAAACAAACTCCCACAAGCATTAGTTTCACTCTCCTTACCTCTCTAAAAGAAAAAAAAAGTAAAATAAAACACACACATACAAACTAAAATAAGAAAAAATTAAACTAAAAAGCAAACAAAAGGTACGGGTTGCCTCACGCAAAGCGCTAGTTTATAAAGGTCCCGCTCGACCGTACTCCTTCTCTCAATCGGAAGAATTCAACGCCTTGAGTAACTTATCAAACACTCCTGCAAACATTTCATTAAACACTACATAGGGCTTAATTGCAAGCACATTAATCCCTAAAAAGAAAAGGTTATGAGCACATAAAGAGAACTCAATGTAGAAGAAAAAATCAAAAGAGAGAGATGAAAATACACCACAACCTTCTACTTCATTCGTTAAAAAATTAGAATTAATAGAACGAACAAGGAGGTAGTCATTGTCTTTATCATCCAATAATGACTTGAAAACTTCACCCTTACGAATAACCTCATCATCAACAAAGGAACTTTTAACCACCATTTCTACAACTAATGATTTTTCAATCACCGATTCGTCAACCAGTGTTTTTTCAACCACAAATTCTATAACTGGTGGTTCTTCATCCTCAATAGCATTCGTATTATTATAGTGTCCATAGAGTTTTTCATCAAGAGCCTTCCAATAACTTTCATTAGCAACTAATCGTTTCCAAATATGATCATATGTATATGAAAAGACTCTAAAATCATCCGGAGCACGCACAAAAAACTCACTATAAGAGCATTCATGATTTTCATGACAAAGACGTCGACAACTACAGTAGTTAGGTGATGCATAAAAATCATATAATTCTTGTAGTGGTGTAAGCATGGGTATTTTCAACTCATAAAAAAAATTAAAAATAAATAAATAATAAAACAAAATAATCTAAACTCAAAATAAAACCATTTCCCTTAAAACGGCGTCAAATTTTGATAGGCTAAAGTCGTATCACCTAATCAAAAGTAATTCCTAAAACCACTAACTAAAATGGATAGGGAAGTAGGGTCGAATCCACAGGGAAACGAGTCTTTTTATTCCTAATTAATAAATATAATCTAGATTATAGAGTAACAAATTATTATTATCAAAGGGAAACTAAACTACTTAAGAGTATAAGTGGGAAAGAATAAAAGTAGGAATAGAAACAATGAATAAAATACCTAGGGAATAGGTTCAACAATAAATAATATTCCAGGGTAAAACATAATAATCAATCATCAATGCATCAATTAATCAGATCATAAAGGGCTTTCGCTACGTATTACAATCACATAATTAATCTACCGGTATTAAATCTCATCTCTCGAATCTCGACTTAACCATTTATAAATTAACCTGCCAATTGAAACTAGGCCATAATATTAATTCTCATCTCTTGAATCTCGAATTAATATTGCTAAACTCTTACGTAAAAGACCTGCGCATGTCTAGTTGCATAGCATTAAATCAATCAATAGGAAATCAATCTAGCATTGACAACTAACAACAATAAACTACCCCTTCATATTATTTATGGATCCCCATGAACCCTAGAAAGAAAACTACTCACACGTAATTAAATATAAACTAAACAAAGCAATTAAATGAGACATGATCAATGAAAGAGATTAAATAAAGGATGGAATTAAACCAAGAGTTGTAGAGAGAGAAACAAGAAATAAAGTAATATTAAGAGTTTAATTAAGAGGAGAGAGAAAGAAAAGTTAGAAAGAGAAAGAGAAAGAGAAAAGAAAACTAAAACTAATTAATAAAACTAAAACTACCTAAAAACTAATAAAACCAAAACTAAAGAAAAAGAAAACTAAAACTACCTAATCTACCTCCCCCAAACTTACATACTACCTCCTTATAAATAAGAAAAGTCAAAGCCTCCCAATCCACTCAAACTATAAGTATTATCCAAACAATCATAAGCTGACAAAACCTATCTTAAAAGCTAATACAAAAAGATTAATTTTGCTCCTGTTATCTCTTCATTCTGCCAACATTTGTAGAATTGTAGACCGACTTAAACAATCAAGCCAAGCCCATAAGAAACTGAACCGCTTAAACATCACACCCATACACAAGTGCTTCGTCCGATTGGGCTCTTTGTCTTTGGGTCTTTAATCTTGTCTTTTATGCAATTGATCTTTAGCTTGTAAATTAATCCTTCACCAAACCAAGCGCTTAATCACCAAATTAAATTTTCCTAACTTAGCCTTGGGCTTAAATTATCCGGTCATAAAATACGGTCCAACTCCAATATCTTTGTAGTGGCTTAATAAGCTCGGGAATTATTATAAATCTGCAAATTCCCACAAAATAATTTCAACTCTACAAAAACACTAGAAAACGCATATTAGTAATAAAAATAGCTTCGTAGAGCTCAAATTAGCATAAATATGACCGTGGGACGAGGAATAAAAAATATATAAAATAGACTCATCAACCCTCGCTCCCGAACTCATTTCTGGTTTATAGACCAATTTGGGGATGGGTAAACTTATGATTTGTGCTAACTATTCCATGAACTCCACATGGAAGAAAGGTATGAACGAGGTTTATGAGTTTTCCTAAAACTCATTGGGGACTCCCTACTTATTTCTTACAAAAAAGCGTAATGATGGAATCAATTCTAATTCAAGGTCACCCAAACAGTCAGGAAATCAAATCCTACTACACCATACAAGTGTAAAGTCCTAGGCTTTAAAAGGGCCATGGGCATTTAAGGAGAGGACCCCTTACGATGGGAACACCCTCCTTCCAAATGGCAATTTCACACAATATTTTAGGGACCTAGGGATTCTATGTTGGTTGATTTAGGTGAACTTAATCAATCATCACAACATTCGAAATCCTAAACATGCATCTAACATATATTTCATATATAAATGATCATGCTTATGTAAAGCATAAGAATTTTGATGCATATTGGCAACTAGCATGACCCCTTGAATTCTTCAAGTCTTCAAAAGGTCTTCTTTAACAACTTCATGGCTTTGTCTTCCAAGAACCTCTATCTTCAAGACTTGACCAAACTTTTCCAACTACTAGTATCTGCGATTAGGACTAATCTAAATATTAAGGTACAAAAAATACTGAACGGTACGCAAACTGTATTTAGATTTACAAAAATACATCACGGATTGCAGTCTGTATTATTTATCCTAATCGGGCCCCACTAGTTGTCATTTTTATAAAACCTGTGAGAGAATATACATTCCATTCATCCATTCACTATTTGAGAATGACCCACGCATTTTACAATGATAAAACAAGTAACAATGTATAACCACGCGATAACTAGTAACTAATCTCGGTGGTTAATCCAATGAACACACCTAATTAAAACGAGTCAAAGTTGTTTTAACCGATGATTTAAATAAGCGCAATTAATATTTGAAGCTCCTACTAAATTCCGCAACCAACTCAATTAATCCAATTAATTAAGCAAGTAAAACCCAATTATTTGCCAAAATAAAACTTTTGCAAATGTCGCTAAAAAAAACCCAAGGCCCAGCCTCAAAAATTTTAATTAAATAAAATAATTAAAACGACAAATTAAGAAAAAATTACGTAGTCCAAAATATCCATGTGCTTAGCACTAAGACTTGGAGTGCTCACAACTAGCACGATCTCATTGCACAACATTGCTTTACAAGCAATGTCTACACATATTACCCTCAATTTTTTACCAAGCTACGCACACATACACACCCAATGCAAGCCCCACACAAGGCATACCAACGACCAGCCATAAGGCGGCTGCCATGGTGCGCCATGATGCCGCACAACAGCTCCCCGCACACACGCACCACTTCGAGGTGCCCAGCAGCCTCGGCAGCCCCATGTGGGTTGCGTGAGCAACCCGGCTGGTTGAGAGCATGATGGAGGCTCTTAGGCCTCGATTTGGTGCTCATGCCTTAGGAAAAATCCCGATTTTGTGTGACATATTTAATCAATTCTAAATTAATTTTAGAATTAATTGATTTTGGGGAAAAATGAAAATATAACAAGTCCAACATAAATAAATTCATCCATGTGCATAAAACTAAAAATTATTGCAAGAACCATTCTTTAATAAAATTGGTTTAACTTGGTGTAACAAAAATAAGAGGGAAATAACTCATATTAATTTAATTAATATAAATTAATCTTGAGATTTTGACAAAATAAAAGGGAGTTGAAAAACTGAACATAAGTTTAATAAAGATTCCAACTTTAATACTTGTGAATCCTTGAAAAATTATATCTTCCAATATGAAGATAAACAAATTTCTATTACAAGTTTCAAACTTAATGATTCCAATCAACTTAAAAATGATTAAATCAACAAAGTTCAACAAAAATTCATGGAATTTAGTAACTCAAAGTTTCAATCACTTAACATAATTGAAGATTGAATCTTTAGTACTTAAAAGCCTCAAAAAACAACAATTTCACACTTAAAGCAATTAATTTGCAATTATGTGAAAAATAAAACCAAACTTTTAAACATAAAATACTACCAAGTAATCATGCCTAAAGTGGTTTAAAATTGCATATAAAATATGTATTGAACCAATTACATAACCACCATAAATATGCAAATAATTTTCAAGGTTAGAAAGACTTAAAAATTTTCGTCAAAACGAAAAATCCCTCGAAAAGGCCTTTATGGTCATTTTTTGGCTAAAAACCGAGTCCTAAAAAGGTAAAACCATTTCCAGAACGTCTTTTCCACCCAAAATTCACTATTTTAAGGTCAAAATCTAGGTTAGGGAGCTGAAGTCAGCTCTAATACGAGGTTAAAATGGATAAAACGAGCTACTAATCTAATTAGCAACTTAAAACCAGAAAAATTAAGCCATAAAAACAACTTGAAAAATATTATGATTTTAAAAATAAAAGAGCAAGGCTGCGATACCGCTGTTGGGGTTTGGTGAGTCCAACTCACCGCGGAAAAAACCCAAAAACAAGACCGCACTCGCAATAAATAAAACCATAAACATAATTAATTTAATGACAAGATTACGATAATAAGATTACCTTTGAAGCGCGCTTTGCCCGACCACTAGGGCTCTTATTTGAAAGCTAGCCTCCAAAATACAAAGGCCTCCAACGATGATATACCCACAACTCGAACACCAACCAGGTCCAATGCCTTGGAGTTAGCAAGGCCCGACCAAAACCCGAGTAATTAAGTTCATAGGTTTTCACAATGATGACGCCTTTTTCAACTCTTGAGTTCAAATGTTCTCACTACTAATGATGCCTTGTTAGGTGAGGACCATGCCATGCCTTGCCGTAGATATTTATAAGGAAAGCTTCCTTGTGAATTCCACTCATCTTTCTATGTGGGACTTTTTCACAAAAAGATCCCACATGGAAATATTGATGAATTCAACCCTTAGTTAAATAAACCAAGGAATAAGTAACAAGTGTCACATGGTTAGGTGAGGACCACTTTCTCACCTGGTCCCAAGGCACCTCACATGCATTGTGAGCTAACCATGTGTCACATCGTTGGGCCACATTCTTTTAGCCCGTGTCCATGACCCGTCACCCGGGTCAACGACACCCTTGCCACAAGCGTTGCCACCATGGCATGCTGCCAACGTGGCACGATGCCACATGGCGTGCTGCCAACGTGGCACACTGCCACTTGGTGGCTGCCAACGTGGCTGCTGCCACTTGGTGACTGCTGCCACTGGGGTTGCTGCCAACATGGTTGCTGCAACGTACGCTAGCATGTTTGCTACCACGTGGTGTGCTGCCACGTGGCACATTCCTATTTTGCGCGCTTCCCTTGTCTTTGCGTGGCTACGGTTTTTGCTTATTACTTGAAGCATTTTCCTGTCTCGCCAATTCCTAAATTTAGGCTCGACATTTGAGATTCTCCGACGCTCGGTTTCGACGCTCCAAGCTTGAATTTCCAAATTCTAAATATAAATTACTCGGTCGACTCATGATTTCCTTCCGAATTAATTTGTCGCTTTGGCTCGTTAGTTACTTGGGTGTGACCCAAAGCGTTCAGTTAAAATTAAGCTGTAATATGAATTATGCATTAATATTATTGATCAGACGCGGCCTCCACCCAGGCATTCCAATCACTTGACCTTACTGAATACATTAGCTTTTCGAAGGACACCATTCCTTTCAACAGCTTGCTTGGCGGTTCTTCATAGTTATCCGTCATCTTTTCAATGATGGTCTTTACATTCTTATTGGTCGATTCCACCGCACCATTGGTTTGTAGCCAGTAACAGGATGATCTATGATGTTTGATGTTATATTTATTGTGTACTTGGCTTGGAAATATGTCCCGTTATCAATGATCATTTCATGGGGCACCCCATAGTGGCACATAATGTTTTTCTCGATGAACTGAGCTACATGTTTTGCTGTGAGTTTAGCATACATAAAAGCTTCGACCAATTTTGTTAAGTAGTCGATTTCTTTAAGGATGAACTTGTGTCTCCCTTGTCCTGGTGGTGTTATCTTCCCAATAATGATGATTCCCTAAGTATAGAAAGGACACGGAGAAGTGTATGTGTAAAGAAGAAAAGGTTGGACGTGTTTTGGGTAATTTTACCCATGCCACGTGGGCCAACCAGATCGTGACATGTGTCATACTCAGATTCGTCCAAATTTGACCAATCCCCAATTGACACGTATCATTCCTTAAATTTTGGAGAAATGACAGCCTTCAAGGGCCCAAATCCCGAGAAAGCCGTAATTAGGGGTTCATTTCCCAATAACCCTTTGAATAGGGAGATTCCCCCCATTTTAGGGATATCTACAATTTATTACATCATACCCAACATTTTCTTAGTCTACATACCCTACATTTTGGGGAATTCGAGAAGATCTCTTTTACTTTCCTCACCTTTATACATTCGCCAGACACATTCTAACTTTGTTGTCGAAGGTGGAGCTCCAACCACCTGGTGTCTCCGTTATTTTGCAAGTACAGGCATAGTCAGACAAGTCTTCGAATTATAACTCTCTTGCGGAACAAAAACACCCAAAATATTTAGCGCCGTCTGTGTGGAGATTACCTCAAAGATGGTTCAACAACGTGTACCGCCTCTAGAGACCAATCAGTCTACGGTGGATGCAAAGGTCCATTCAAACCATGATTCTGGTGACGATATTGACGTAGAAACCTATGTAGCCCTTGATGGGTCATTCATGGGTAAGCACATCCGTTCTAGGGAAAGGATGGAACGAGTAAATAATGAAGTTGGTACCAGCAAGTCTGCTGGACAGCCACCTGGTACTATCAGGTCAGCCGAAGGTCATGCTTTAGTCACTAGAGACGAGCTCATGAAATTCATCACTAGTTTCAAAGTTGTGGTCAAGAACCGAATCGAAAAGAAGACGATTGGCTCTAGCAAGGGTTAGTCGGCAAAAAAATCACTTGGAACTGCGAGGAAGAAGTTAATCAGGGACAGGCAGCCTACTCCACATCCCAAGGAGAAGACTACGCCTGCCCTTGACTAGTCAAAGATACTTCTGCCCCAGACAAACACAAGGAAGGTCATCCGTGATGTTCAACCGGATGGCAGCAAGAAGACTTTCACCAATGCTCGACATGTTATCGAGCGAAATCGGAATCAACAGCTGTCTAAGTCAGCCTCTATTTCGAGCTTTCCAGATAACTTCAAAAATACATCCGTAAGGAATACTCAATCCTTGCATGAGAGCCATATAGGCGGGAATACCGTCCACTCTGGCCCTCAAATGATTGGGAATGCCCCGTACGTACCCCCTTAGGCATACGGCCAATATTCTCTTCATTTCATGCAGCCGACCATCTTTGGAGGTCGGGCGACATACAATCTCCAACCTTTGGACTAGCAGCTCCATCTGCTGAAACTTGGTGAACAAACTTTTGCGTTGACCAAGGAGATAATTGAGGCAGTATAGCCGGCAAAGGTTAAAAATGTGTGGGTGGATGCCCATGATGGTGCCTCCAACCTAGAGGACCCCCACATGGCCTACTCCAACCTTATGCACATGTAGGGGTTGGAGGATGATATTTGGTGTGGCTGCTTCCCATCTACCATGAAGGGCATAACTCAAAAATGGTTTGGCAACCTGCCAGCTGGGTGCATTGATAGCATCAGGAAGCTTGCCTTCCTGTTTGTCTCTAACTTCTTAATGAACATCCCTGCCAAGAAGGACTTGAGCACCATAAGGTAGGGAGAGAGAGAAGGAATTCGCTCCTATGTCAGGCGGTTTCACCTGGTGGGAATCAAGATCCAGGGAGTGTCTGACAAGGTAGCAAACATAAACTTCTTCAAGGGTCTGAAGGACGGGTCGACCATAAAGTTCAACCTTGTTCGAAATAGGGGTTTCACCCTTCAAGAGGCGTTGATAGAGGCAGAGAGTTTTATTCAATCCATTGACCTCTGCTCGTCCAACTAGCAGTCGGACTCCAAGAAGTCCGACAAGCTAAAGCAGAGTCAGTGTGCTCAGCAGGCTCTAAAAGCCGAAGAGAGAAAAAAGAGAAAAGAAGTGTGGGCGGTTGATGAGCCTAATCAGCCATCCAAAAAGAAAAAGAAAGAATCTAAGCCGTATGTCTCACGGTATGAATTCAATAAAGACTACTACACCATCTTCAAGAAGGTAAAGGATCGGCTGACCATTGAGAAATCAAATCCTATGAAGAGTTTCGTTCAGTCGCAACACAAGAAAAAATACTTTCAGTTCCATGAGAAAGTATGACATGACACCAACGATTGATATAGCCTCAAGCGAACGTTGGACCGTCTGGCAGACAAGGGCTTGCTGAAGTCCTATGTCTTGAAGTCCAAAGCGTTGTTTAAGACGAATCCAGGACAGTCGTCTAAGACTGCCCATACTACTAGTAGCTCGGACACTTACAAGGATCCGGTCTACACTATAGCAGGAAGATTCGCAAGTGGTGGCCCGACCATTTGGGGCACCAAGGACCCTGATTCACCCCCTCCAGCAGTCGCAAAGAAAAGAAAATTAGATCAATTGGTGGAGGTGAAGAAGGAGATGAAATAACATTAACTGACCAGGGAACGGTCAGATGATCTCTGTCCCCTGCCAGCTGGTGAGCACATTGATATTTCTATGGATGACAGCCGTCCATAGCGAATTGTTAAGTTTGGGACGACTTCCTTCGAATGGTTGGGTGCAGACTTGCACCTCCTGTTGAAAGAATTCCAAGACATCTTTGCCTTTGAAGTGGAAGAGATGCCAGGCATTAGCCCAGATCTTGCTGTCCACAAACACGCCGTGAAAGAATTCAGGCTGGACTATGCTTCCCTCTCCATTCGGCCATGGAGAGAATTTTAGACGGATACCATCTGGGTGTCTGGTAACTAGCCCCCAATTCTAGGTTTAACATCTTGGGCTATGTTGCTGCTTGTGAGATGATGGAGGTGCCACCTTCGAGGCATTTGCTCAGTTGCATTACTTGAGCAAGACTCCACACGCAAGCGGGGCCGGATGGTTTACTTTAACCAGCCAGAAGGGATACATGATGACTTTTGGGAAGGAGAATAAATGGAAATATTGGAGGTCTATGTTTTATATTGTCCCTTCCCTAGACTTCAAAAGACACAAGCGGTATAACTGCTAGGCTAAGGAGCTGGCCATCCTTGCTAGGAAGAAAGCCCTACCGCCTGTCCCAAAGCGAGCGCAGGAGGAGATTTTGGATCGGGGCCTACTTTCAGTGGCCGTCGGAACCAATGAGGAGACGGGGGTTAAGGAGGTAACCCCAAAGAACTACATTACTCGATTCGAGTGGCTCTCAGACGGGATATATTTGGCCGCTTGTGGTCTTAGCTCTAAAAAGCTGAGAGGTAGTACGCCGCATGTATTTTCATAACTTAGCTTCTCATAATGACTATTATTTTTTATGAGTTTCTAACTCCTTTTCTTTATTTGTGCAGACATAGAAATGTCAAAGGTTCCCTCTCACCAAAAGCCAGCTGCAAACTCTACAACCTTCTACCATTCAAACGTCCTTGGTAAGCGGACGAACAAGGAGCAGGCGCCTAGCAGCACTTCCCAGGTGAATAATGTTTCTTTTATTTTGACTTGTCAAAATTTTGTTGAAGTCGCAACTAACACATGAACTTTTTGCAAAGTGTCTCAACCTAGCCTCCTCCCTCTCAACAACCAGACCCTAAGCTACAAAAGCAATCGGGTGGCGACGTCGGCAAAAACCAAAAGCAAGTCTCCTCGAAGCCAAAGAAGGGGACCGACTCCTCCACCCCTATCTAGACACCAACGAACACAGATACTCATCAACGAGTATCGAAGAGTGGCAAGCCACTCACTACTGCTATCGGCTCAGTAGGCGCCAGCGATGCTGAGGGGGGTAGGAAGGCAATACATTCGGCATTACTTCACTTATTAATCAGATAGCACTGATCACAACCGCAACAATCCATTCAAAATCTTACTAAGCTTATCTTGCTCATTTTGACAAAGGTTCCAGTCAGGCCGACTGTCCTACAGATGGCCAAGCAGATGCTCTGGACACTTGATCCTGATGACAAGGCGTCTATTTAAGGAGTCGGGAACCTCGATCTAGACGTCATACTGGAACTTCTTTGCGAGGTAATACTTGGGTCTTATAACTTAAGTAATGATTTGGATGAATGTTTTTTAATTTCATCTTTTTGTTTTGGCCAAATATAGGATATGTTGCGTGTGAGTGGTCTGAAAAAGCACTCAACATAAAAACCAAAGAGGTAAAGGAAGCCAATGCTTGGGCCGCCTTTTCCTTAGACAAAGCGTAGTTTGAGATTGCCCAAAATAAGATTTTGACACTTGATATGATCTATTCCCAGGCGTTGTCCAATCTGCAAGTCCAGCAGAACTTGGATGCGGCGAAGAAGCGGATCAATCAGCTCCAAGATGAGGTTAAGGGCCTCAAGGAGAAGATGGAGCCCCTCAAGGAAGTGCAGGACAAGGCTAAGCACCTGGAGGGTCAGGTAAAAAAACTCAAGGGTCGACTGAATAACCAGGAAGCTTAGCTCAGGGCCAAATATAGGTCCCTGGCTGAGGAGGAGAAAATGGTCTTGGTCAATCAAATGATGGAAGATAATGAATCCATCATGTGTTCGGCCTTGGAAGCATCTCGGTCGTCCGTCAACTAACAGATTTGGAAAGCCAAGTTTGATGCGGCAAATGACAAGTTTAATGCTCGACTCTTGCCAGAAGGAGAAGAGTCGGTGGCCAATGCCGACAATGAGTGGTCCGACTCCTTAGATGATTCGCCTATTGGGACGAGGGGGATCGGGTAGAGGATGGGAAAAAAGAAGAGCAGTCGCCTGAGGACAAGGCGGCTGCCAATGCTGAGAACCTCTAATGATCATTTAAGATTTTAGGTATAAATTTCTGTGGCCGAATGGCCAAGTATTTGCTTTTCCGGCCTGCGTTCCGAGTATTTTGTGTATCCTTTACTGACCAAGGGGTCGGGTAATTTGACAATTCCTTGCATGGCCAGTTAACATTTACAATCGTCAGTTCTGACGGTTGTTCCTTTTATAAAGCATCCGGTCGTTTGACCGGTTTTATTTATATTGGTGCTTATGCTTTAAATTTTTTAAATCTTTCAATTTTTTATGCATAGAATATTTGGCTAATTTATTTTAACCTGTACACTATGCGAATGTCCTTGCCCATGGCCGGATGTCGGTTTCATAAAAATGGATTGATTGACTTGGGAATTATTGATACTTATAGAGTATGCATGGTTTCTAAGTCAATCAATCACTATGGTAATTTCCCAAAACCAAGCGATAGTCGGCCATGTAGAACAGGCGGTTTTAATAACTTATATGCATGCGGCCAAAGGCCTTATGAGATATAGTTAAGCCGCTAAGTTTTTTTACTTAGCTTATTTTTTTAGAAAATAATCATCCGCTTGCCTTGCCCCAAAGCAAGGACAGGCGGGTTGATAGCTTCTAAAATGAAACAGTAGCCGCTTTTCGACTATACTAGAATAGTCCAAAAAAACTCAATGCTTCTTAGATTTCAAGTTAGATTATCAAACGACTGCGAGCGTTGCCTTGACACATTCGGTAGGGCTACTTGTTTTAGGTCATAGAGCAATGTGCCACTCAAATGGGAGATGCTTCTCTACGACTAATTCTCCCAAATGGACGTCGTCGGTTGTCTGACTCACGTTGGAGCAGACGGTTATTTAAATAAAGTATATTCGGCCATTGGCCTCCTTTGAAAAAATAGATAGGTGCTAAGTCTTTACGATTTGTAAAAGTTGATTTATATTCGAGACAACTGCTTTGGTGCAGTCAACACTTTTAGCCAGGTTTGGGGCATCTGCTGTTGGGGTAGACGATCCCTTTATATGACATTTAAAAAAACTATTAAGCAAGTAAGACTGTTTGCAAATTGTGCAGGTGTTACTCTATAGAGTCTGAACATTGCCCACCTGCAGATTATGCAAGCGATGTTCGAACATGTATAGAGGCTTAATTTTTGTCCGTCTGCTCATTGTGCAGACGGTGTTGTAATAAAACTTGAGAAAGGTCTGTTTGCACATTGTGCAGGAGGAATCCTAATAAGTTGTGAGCTTGGTCCGTCTACACATAGTGCAGGCGGCGCTCTAATAAGAGTTTGAGCTTGGTCAGTCGGCACATTGTGCAAGCAACACTCTAACAAAATATTTAAAAACAAGTCTGGAAATGACGGCAAATTTTCATTAACAAGTAAAAAATTTACAAAATTTCAGAAGTACTACTTTTTCTAGTTATTTACATTCCAAGTTCTAGGTAGCGGACTTTCGTTTGGTGTTTCCAGGCAGTAGGTGCCGCCTCTTACTTGTTCATAGATTTGGTAAGGACCTTCCTAATTTGGGGTTAGCTTCCCTTGCTCATTTTCCCTACCGACTGCCTCCATTTTTCGTAGCACAAAGTCCCCAACTTTCAAAGGGCGCTTGTGTACTGTTTTGTTGTATGTTCGAGTCATTCTCTGGCGGTAGATCTCATAGCCCAAGTAAGCTATGCATTGCCCCTATGCTCTGGGAGTGAGTCTAATGTCAGCCGCATGGCCTCCTCGTTCCCTTCTTTGTCATACAACATGATTCGAAGAGTCGGCTCATAGTGCTCAATGGGCAAGACGGCCTCTGCCCCATACACCATGAGAAATGGGGTGTCTCCATTTGTCCATTTTACAGTTGTTCTGATGGCCCATAGGTAGTGTGGTAATTCATCCACCCGTAGGCCGCCAGATCTTTCAAATATATTTTCTTCTTTATGCCGTATGAGATTAACTTGTTGAAAGCTTTGACCTGGCCGTTTGCTTGGGGTCGGCCGACTGATGAGAAATAACTTAATGTCCCTTGATCTCCCAACCAAGACTTAAGTTGAGGCGTCTCAAACTAAGGACCATTGTCAAAAACCATGGACATAGGCACCCTAAAACGAGTGATGATATTCTTGCAAATGAAAGAGATGACGTCCTTTATCTTAATGTTTGTTACCGCCTCTGCCTCTACCCATTTAATAAAGTAATCCATAGCCACTAGGATGTAGCACTTTCCTCCTGGAGCAGCTGCATACAGTCCTAGAATGTCCATGTCGCATTTAGAAAATGATACTGGATTGTGGATAGTCATCAGGTCAGTGGCAAGACGATGGATTAGCTTACCAAATTTTTGACACTTGTCGCATTTTTTAACCATCTCCATAGCATACTCAAGGGTTGTTTAGAAGTAGTGCTGCCAGACCCTGACGACCAAGGATCTGCCGCCTATATGGGCGGCACAATATCCCGCATGCAATTCTTCGAGAACATCTTCCCCCTATTCTGTGGTAAAACACTTATTAAATAGAGGCTTCAAGAAACCTGCTTTGAAGAGCTCTCCTTGTCTTTTCTTGAAGTTTGCAGCTCGCTTTTTCAGCACGGCCACCTCCTGGGGTGAATCAGGGAGCGTTTTGTCTGTAAGATATGCCTGGATGCTATCCATCCAGGTAGAGCTTAGATCAAGTACTTCGATGGGTTCTTCAAAAGATATACTACTTTTTTCCATAAGTTCCTAAAAGACTGACCGAGGCGTATCATAGGAGGCGGAGGATGCCAATTATGATAAAGCATTCGCCTGGTTGTGTTCAGACCTGGGCACTTGACTTAGGTGAAAGCCTTCAAGTGTTCCAGCTTCATCTTTGACCGCCTGTAAGTATTTGATCATAGTAGGCGTCAATATTACTTACCCCTGCCGCCTTGCACATACAAATGCCGACTAGCAGGGCTACATAATCGGTCTCATTATTTCAGGCCTGGAACTTGAACTGTAGTGCATATTCATATTTTTCCCCCTCAGGAGACTAACAGATTACACCTGCACTATAGCCGTTCATAGTGGAACTCCCATCCACATACACTTTCCAAACCTGATCAATATTATCCGCCTTATCCGGCCTTGTCATTTCGACAATAAAGTCGGCGAATGCTTGCCCCTTTATTGCCTTCCTGGGTTCGTAGTGATTTTCAGTCCGTGCAACTTAATATCCCATTTGAGCATTCAACCAGAGGATTCTAGAGTCGTCATTGGCCGCCTTATTGGTTGGTCAGTGTAGACCACGACCGGATGTGCTAAGAAGTAAGGATTTAACTTCTTCACAGCCATTTAAAGACCGAGGCCAATTATTTTGACTATGGGGTACCGAAGCTCTGCGTTCCTAAGAACAGGACTAATGAAGTAAACCGGGAGCTAAATCCCGTGTCTTTTAGCTAAGAGAACTGTACCGAGGGTATGGTTTGAGATAGCCAGATATATATAGAGCGTCTCTTTGGGTAGAGGGCTAACCAGCCTTGGCAAAGAGTGCAGACATGCTTTTTGCTTTTTAAAGGTCGCCTCAGCATCATCCGCTCATTCAAATCTAGTCTTCTTCCTAATCGCATGGAAGAAGTAGAGGCACTTGTCGCCTGTTAGCTTTTGAACATCCTTCACAGTGCGGGGTGACTACATGTCGATTACCGCCTGTATTTCTTGAGGGTTGGCCTTTATCCCCCTTTGGTCAATCAAGAATTCGAGAAACTTCCTAGACTCAACAGCAAAGACGCACTTTTTTGGATTAAGCATGACCTTGTGCCTCTCAAGTGTTGCGAATGTTTCTCGGAGATCAGCAAGGTGATTCGCCTGCTGCTTGGATATGCTTATCATGTCATCAATATACGCCTCTACATTCCTCCCAATTTGATTAATGCAGGCTGTAGTAATCATTCGCTGAAAAGTAGCAGGCACTTTCTTCAAGCCAAACGACATCACAGTATAACAGAAAAACCCCTGATTAGTGACAAATACCGTCTTTTCTTGATCTTTTTCCATAGGGGAATCTGATGGATGCCTGAGTAAGCATCCAGAAGCTCATCAGGGCATGTCCAGCTATAGAGTCGACCAGACTGTCAATCTTTGGAAATAGATAACTATTGTCCGGACATACTTTGTTTAAGTCAGTGTAATCAATGCACATGTGCCAGGTACCATTCGAATTCTTCACAAACACAACGTTTGCAACCCAATCAGGGAAGTTGCAAGGCCGAATGAACCCAGCGTCTAACTGTTGGGGTTTGGTGAGTCCGACTCATTGCGGAAACAACCCCGACCCAAGGAACCACTCGTAATTAATAAAACCATAAAGCATAAATAAATAAGCACAAGAAAAGGAAGAACGAATCATACCCTTGAAGCGAGCTTCGCCCTCTCAAAACGGGCTCTTACTTGAAAGCCTTGAGCACCGCAAATGTCGTGCCTCCAACGGTATCCACCCATAAAGGACGAACACGACTTTTTAGGTCCGCTACCTTGGAGTTAGCAAGGTCCGACCAAAACCCAAGTGTTAATGGAGTTTAAGAGTTTTTCCCAAAATATGGAATGCTCTTTCTAACTCCCACTCAAGCATTTTACTCCAAATCCCAAGGTTGGTATTTATAGAGGAAAGTATGAGTGGGAATTTCTATCCCATCAATGTGGGATCATGAAATTCCACAAATTAATTTAAAGCTAAATTAAATTAAAATTGCAAACTAATAATAAATTAATTTTGGACTACAGGACTTTAATTATCTTTCTTTAGGGTTGACCTAAGACTTAGTGCTATTTCCTGACTCGACGTGTAACTTGATGTACTCAAATCGACTCGTGTGCGTAGACTTAAATTAACGTGATGACACGACATGACTCAATGTGTACATGACTCGTGTGTGCATTCTAATGTGATCGTGCGACTCCAAAATGCAAAAAAGCAAGAAATTTCCGTCATTTTTATGGAGGGTACCGACTTTCTCCCGAAAAAAGAAAGACGAGAAAAAAGAATAAACCGAAGTTTTTGAAGGTGCATGTTGAATAAGCTTAATCTGTTAACGTTGTCTAACACAATACAAGGATTGTAACATCTTAGAAAATCCTAGTTGACTCGATAATGAAAGTATTTAGGTAACTTAGACGCGAAGGCTAAGTACTTCATACTTTATGATGCAATGATGATTGATCTTGATATGACAAGTCATGCATCAGCGTTGTGTTAAGATTTCATGACAAAGGGTTCCTAAGGGAAGTATATTTTGTCATGTATCTGTGATGTGTGTGATAGTGGAACTAGAGTTAGGCTGCAAGGGCTAAGTGTGTGGGAAAATATTATTTGAGAAGGGTCAAATAATGGTGACTCTTAGGCTAGGTAAGCTAATGATGTAGGGATCACGCTCCCAAGTCTAGCTCTAAGTAGATAGGGATGAGCATAGGGGATCCCTAGATATGATCAATTATGAACGTAAATATGAATGCATTTTTTATTACAGCCGCACCTCGACGTGAGGTTGACTACGTATCCGTTAGGAATTAGGCCAAACGTAACTCTAGCTGAACCTCGCACAAGTGTGTGTATACCTCAAAAAGGTCTTTTAAGGGTTGTAACGTAGTTAGGCTAAAGGTTAAAGAAGAAACGGATAAAAGCTCAAGACCCTAGATAAGCCCCCAAGGTGTGCAATCTTGCTTTTGAATCTTTATATTTTTATGCTTGAGGCTTTTAACTCTTTTTTAGCTCTCTTTTCTCCTTTTTTTTGTTTATATTTTGCTCTCTTTTTCTTTAGCATTTATTTTATTTTTATAAGTGTGAGCAATCTCGATCATGCGGTCTATCACTCACTTGGCATTCATGTTTCTTAGGCACGGTACCGAGCACTCGATAAGAGACGCAATCTTAGACGTGTTCATATCAAAGACATGTTCAAGTTAAAGACATGTTCATGTCAAAGACATTGGAACACTTGCCCTTTTGTACACTTTTATTTATTTTTTTGCTTAGTTTTTTGCTATTTTAATCTTTTGAAGTCACTCAAGCTTTTTATGAAATTACAAATTGCATAAGTTGCACACCATCCAATCCCAAGGTTAAGTAGATATAGGTTGAAAAATGAAAGGTACATTGTTAGACGAGGCTCAAGGTGGTTTATCAAATAGGGATTGCATATTTGAAGGGTGAAAGGTGATATGATGTGGCTACAAGGGGTGCCTCAAATCATTGGTATACCTTGTGCTTAGTTTAACATGGATTTTTTTTTCATTTTTTTTTTTTTTTTTTTTTGCAATGCAATGCAATGATCATATGTAAGGAAATAAATGCTCATTTTAGTTAAAAAGTGAAGGGTAAAAATTAAACTCTAAAAAATAAATTCGAGGAGGATGAAGGGTGCCTATGCTAGACTTATTGGGGAAAGGGTTTGAAAAAAATAAGAAGAAAACATGAAATCTTGGTGACACTAGTACAAAAATAGCAAAGGGCACCGGTTTAAACCCGGCCTAAGGCACCGGTTTGAACCGGTTACAACGTTGGGGGTGCGTATTACCCCCCTTTTTGCCACCGGTTCAAAACTGGTGCCATAAACCATTTTTTGCACCGATTAACCGGTGCCTTTAACTATTTTGGCCACCGGTTAACCGGTGCCTTTAATACCCCCGCGCATTTTTTTGGTGGCAGCACTTTTTGGCACCGGTTAACCGGTGCCTTTTCAGTTTTATATATTTTTATTTTTTCTTTTTTCTTGCAATAATATTTAAAAAAAAACCCCTATTATTCCAGCAATAATAACCTGTAATTCCAGCAATAATATTAAATAAAATAATTAATAATATTATTATTATAATTACTACTACTAATAATATTATTAGATATTATAATAAGATACAAATTACATTAAAAAGAAGAATTCATATATGTATAGATATAAATATTCCCAAACGCAATAAAATAATAAAAAAAGTATTATATATATATACAAATGATACTAAGTAAATAATAATATAGTTAAAAAGTTAACATAAATTTACAATTAAAATGACATTTACATGTTGATGGTGATAAAAGACCACAACATGTCGCGAACTTCATTAAATTTTTTTATTGTCAATGGACCATCCTTTTGTACCTTGCAAAACTTGAAATACAAAAAAAAAAAAATGTTAGAATTAATTAATAATTAGGCAAAACAATATGTATTTTATCAAATATGACCTATATGACATCTATTTAGCCCATTTCCTACATTTCTTATTAAATAAACTATTTCTTTCTCATAACATGTCAATGTCACCTAGCTAGTTTTTTGTGTCTAAGCCCTAAAATTGAATCAAAAGAGCATTTTATTAAGGTTTAAGACGCTTTTACTCAAAATGGTCCGAATATGGCCTATACGACTTTATTTTGCCCATTTCCTAAATTTCTTATCAAATGAAATTTATTTATCTCAAAGCATGTCAATATTATCTAGTTATAGGTGTATAAGGAAAGAAATCACATCAAAAGAGCATATTAACACAAAATGGCCCAAATATGGCCCATTTCACTTCTATTCAGCCCATTTTCTACCTTTCTTGTCAAATGACCTATTTATTTCTCATAACATGTAAATGTTGGGTAATATTAGGTGATTAAGGCTAGAACTCACATCAAAATAGCATTTCATTAAGTTTTAGGACGTATTTTACTCAAAATGGCCCAAATATGGCCTATTTGACTTCTATTTAGCCCATTTCCTACATTTCTTATCAAATGAACTATTTCATTCTCATAACATGTCAGTGTCACCTAATTTATGTGTCTAAGCCCTAAAATTGAATCAAAAGAGCATTTTATTAAGGTTTAAGACGCTTTTAATCAAAATGGCCCGAATATGGCCTATATGACTTTACTTTGCCCATTTCCTACATTTTTTATTAAATGAACTTTATTTATCTCATAAAATGTCAATATCATCTAGTTATAGGTGTATAAGGAAAGAAATCACATCAAAAGAGCATATTAACACAAAATGGCCAAAATATGGCCCATATGACTTCTATTCAACCCATTTTCTACCTTTCTTATCAAATGACCCATTTATTTCTCATAACATGTCAATGTTGGGTAATATTATGTGTCTAAGCCTAGAAATCACATTAAAATAGCATTTTATTAAGTTTTAAGACACATTATATTCAAAATGGCCCAAATATGGCTTATTTGACTTATACTTAGCCCATTTTCTACATTTCTTATCAAATGATCTATTTCTTTCTCATAAAATGTCAATGTCACCTAGTTTCATTTTTCTAAGCCCTAAAATTTAATCAAAAGAGCATTTTATTAAGGTTTAAGACGCTTTTTACTCAAAATGGCCCAAATATGGCATATATGACTTTCTTTTGCCTATTTCCTACATTTCTTATCAAATGAACTTTATTTAACTCATAACATGTCAATATTATCTAGTTATAGGTGTATAAGGAAATAAATCACATCAAAAGAGCATTTAACACAAAATGGCCCAAATATGACCCATATGACTTCTATTTAGCCCATTTTCAACCATTCTGGTCAAATGACCTATTTATTTCTATAACATGCCAATGTTGGGTAATATTAGGTGTCTAAGGCTAGAAATCACATCAAAATAGTATTTCATCAAGTTTTAGGACTTACCTCATCAAGTTGTTGACTGTTCGTACAATGAGTCACTATGTCAAGCATGAATCTCATCACATACAAAGCACAATCAAATCCATTTTCTTGTTGTGCGCACTAGCATATGACGAACAAATCACATCAGTGAAACATGCAAAGGAAATTAGCAAATATTTACTAACATAGATTTTGAAGATAATCACAATATCATGTAAATTACAAACGGTAACTTCCATGTTGGACCCTGAGGAGCACGACAATGTAGCTTCTTCATAACACTGTAGTAAATAAAGTACATTCAAATTTTATTAATTGTTTGACTACTTAATTAGTTATTATTAGCAATAATCATCACTAGATAGCTATATGTATTTACTTTTTCAATATAGACTTCACTAGCCACTTCTCCGATGATCGAGCTGAATCAAGGTGATAAATTGTGTTATTGGAATTACAAATAAACATGAGGCTCCAATGCTCCCTACACAAGTTCACAATAGACAAGAAAATTAATATAAATGAGTCAACATATAATGAGGCCAAAATGATTGAATTTGACATGGTTAGACTTACTCTTTATAACATGGGGCGAATATGAACTTGTCTCCCGCACGCGCTGATCCCTAATACTTTGTTCAAGTACAACACGTCACGGGGGTTGCCTATGATTCTAGTAGTGGATAACTGCTCGGGGCATAACCACCCAAATTTACAAGGAGAATCAGTTTCAGTTAACTGCTCCTGTAGTACTCTGCATGCATGAACATTGAATAATTAATCACATGTAGGATAATCACCATAAATTTGAATAACTTGAAAAAAGTGTAGATTATGTGGGAATTGAAGTACCTCATGAATGTTTGAATGAGGAAAATGTTAAGCTTTGCACCACGTAGAAATTCCTTCACATCTTCTTTGATGATCCATGCAACTGCATCCTCATCATAGTGGAACATTGCCTTAGGAAGTGCAACTTCCATGGGATCGACCAAATGACAAGCACGGTTGTGAAGAAAGGTCATGTTAGCAAAGAGCGATTAAAGAACAATGTCATCAACGAGTGGAGTAGGTTGCATGGGTGAACCTTTCAAAGAGTGCAACTTCGACGCTTAGCTTGTTCACTCTTGGACCGTTGTTCACTTAGCTTCTTGTTAGGTTGATCAATGCTTTTAGACTTCTCCACCCTCTTTTTCTTTGAAGTTATGCTTCCATGCAAAATCTGATATAGTTTGAGAAAGAATAAGTTTATAAGTTGAGAAATGAAGAAAATAGGCATATTCTAAGTTATTTCGGCTAAAAATGGTTTTATTTTGGTAAAATGGACCCATAAACTTAGAAATTAGCTTCTTTTATGTCATTTCAAGTCACAATAACTTATAAATATGTAATTATGAGATGTTTTGAGAAAGAATAAGTTTATAAGTTGAGAAATGAAGAAAATAGGCAAGTGAGAAGCCATTTTGCCTAATATGGCTTTATTTTGATGAAATGGAGCCAAAAACATAGAAATTAGCTTCTTTTATGTCTTTTCAACTCACAATAATTTATAAATATGTAATTATTATATGGTTTGGCAGAGAATAAGTTCATAAGTTGAGAAATGAAGAAAATAGGCATGTGAGAAGCCATTTCGGCTCTAAATGGCTTTATTTTGATGAAATGGACCCAAAAACTTAGAACTTAGCTTCTTTTATGTTATTTCAAGTCAAAATCACTTATTAATATGTAATTATGAGATGGTTTAATAAATAATAAGTTTATGAGTTGAGAAATGAAGAAAAGAGGCATGCTAGAAGCCGATTTGGCTCAAAATGGCTTTATTTTGATGAAATGGACCCAAAAACTAAGAAATTATCTTCTTTTATTTAATTTCAACTCACAATCACTTATAAATATGTAATTATGAGATAGTTTGAGAATAATAAATTAATAAGTTGAGAAAAGAAGAAAATAGGCAAGTGAGAAGCGATTTCGGCTCAAAATGGCTTTATTTTGATGAAATGGACCAAAAATATTAGAACTTAGCTTCTTTTATGTCATTTCAAGTCACAATCACTTATAAATATGTAATTATGAGATGTTTTGAGAAACAATAAGTTTATAAGTTGAGAAATGAAGAAAATAGGCAAGTGAGAAGCCATTTTGCCCAATATGGCTTTATTTTGATGAAATGCAGCAAAAAACATACAAATTAGCTTCTTTTACGTCATTTCAACTCACATTAACTTATAAATATGTAATTATGAGATGGTTTGAGAAAGAATAAGTTCATAAGTTTAGAAATAAAGAAAATAGGCATGTGAGAAGCCATTTCGGCTCCAAATGGGTTTATTTTGATTAAATGGACCCAAAAACTTAGAACTTAGCTTCTTTTATGTCATTCTAAGTCACAATCACTTATAAATATGTTTTTTGAGATGGTTTGAGAAAGAAAAATTTTATAAGTTTAGAATTTAAGAAAATAGGCAAGTGAGAAGCAATTTTTACTCAAAATGGCTTTATTTTGATGTAATGGAGCAAAAAAACATAGAAATCAGCTTCTTTTATGTCATTTCAAGTCACATTAACTTATAAATATGTAATTATGATATGGTTTGAGAAAAAATAAGTTCATAAGTTGAGAAACGAAGAAAATAGGCATGTGAGAACCCATTCCGCCGAGTGAGTTAAGAAAAAAAAAATGGCTCAAAATATTTATATTAAAAAAATTGCACCTTCCACCGAGGCCGGAACAGCCGAGGGAGCCCACCCGCTGCCGGAACAGCGAAGGCAGCCGCCGCCGCCACCCTAGCAACCCCTACCGAGGCCACAGCAGCCCTAGCAGCCGCTTGTTGAGGCTGCAACAGCCCAGGCAGGCTGTTGCCGAGGCTGCACCAGCCCAGGAAGCCGCCTTCCGTGGCTGCAGCAGCCTTAGAAGGCTGTTGCCAAGGCTGCACCAGCCAAGGCAGCCGCCGGCCGAGGCTGCAGCAGCCCAGGCAGCCAGCTGATTCCATGGCCGGAGCAGCCCTGGCAGCAGCTGTAGAGGCCGGAGCAGCCCGACCAGCCGCTCCGGAGGCCAGAGCAGCGCAAGGAGCACCAGCCGAGGCCGCCGCTGCCTCGGCATCGAAGATGGGGGCCGGGGAGTCGTGCTATTTTGGCGGTTTTATTTTCAGAGGTGCAGTCGTGCTATAACGGTTATTTAACACTACAAAAATTGAAAATAAATAAATTACATCGTTAATCAACCTCTCCCGCGCACGTGGCTAATCAACGAAGCTACCTATAGCTTGCTAAAGCTTTGTTATCTCAACCTCCTCTATAGGTACGGGTAGTGGGATGTCTTCAAATCCCTCAACCACCGAAGCGATCCCAACCGAGTAATGATGTGGCCCCGCCGTAGCACCGTTCGTCGCTTGTGCACTACCATACGCCACAAAACTCAATTGCATACTATTTGCATGACCCGGGGCTAGAAGTGCACACCGGGTGTCTTCCTACACAAGTACAAAAAGAAGTTATCCAAATAGGTCTTTTACAACACCATAGATAATATAACGAAATTCATTAAGGTAGAGGGTGACAAATCACCTGTAAATCTGGATGTTCATGCGGTGTTGGATTATCAAGCTCCCTCGTGTCCGCATGTGTAGGAGTAGGAACCTGCAAGAGTTCATCAATCATGCCACCTAAGATCTTAATTAACTCAGTAATTTAAAACTTTTAATAACCCAATTGAAATTACCTCAGGTGGCACATCTTCTCCATGTATCTCATCTCCTCCATGTCTATCACCTTCTCCTTGTCCTTTTGGTTGAGAACATGAGTCGACTGGTGTAGTCGTGAGGAACGGCAAAGTCGGTAAGTTCATTTGCTTAGCCCAAGCATTGAATTCACTTACTAACTCGTTGCGTACTTGTTCCTTAATTGATGCCACCTTGGCATCCAACTCCCCCAGTGAGTTAACACTGGCTCGAGATCTACCCGATTTCATGTATTCTGGACCCATCACCTTTTGCCATCCAAGCAACGACCTTCCTGAACCTACTACTCGTCAAGGATGGTATGGCCTTCCCAAAGCCATGTTTAAAGGGTCATTCTCCACACTTGGGACCAATTTGCCCTACACCAATTCTTGAGTGTGCTCAACCTGTAGCAAAAGGAAAAAGGATGTCAGCAATACAGTTAATGGTTTGTATAGTTATTTTGATGCAAAAGCGACTTAAAATTCAACAATTCATAGGTAACTTAAAAGTTTATTTGCCATTTTTTTGGTTTCCGGACCCTTGATGACCCATTTTTCGGTTTCCTTATCAAACATATGGAGAGAACAAAAGAAATCACCATCAGGACTCACCAAAGTAATGATCGTGGAACTAGAGGGTTCCTTCGATGCCATTAGAAGTGATTTAGGGTATAAACCCTTTTTGATCCACTCAGGTCTCTTTTCAGCAAATGTCTTAGCCCCCATACGATGGACGTACTCCTTCATCTCTCCATTTTTTTTATTTTGCTCTCAAAGTTCCTACATAAAAACAAATGTTAGTATCAGTACTACAAAAAGAGTCAAGCTATTATTCAATTAAGATCAGATTTACACAAACTTACAATGGCTTTCTTTTGAGTCTTCATTCTAACGAACTCTTCCCAATCTTCTTTTGACACGGTCGACCATTTTTGCCACGGGAGAATGTCATCCTCAACAGATTTCTTCTTCTTTGATTTCTTCTTCTTCTAGTAGATCCATCCATTAGTCAAGTTGGTCTTAAAGCCTCTGAATCTTTCCGCTTATAAAGATTCAAACACCCTTCTCTTTACGGCATCATTAGGAATAGAAAACAGCCTCTGCAAGCACAAACACAAAAACGATTAATATTTTCTATTTACTAACAACCATAAGGTGAAGGTTTCTTAAATTGTCTAAATGTGCCAAAAACACACTTACCCTTGTATCATCCCAAAAGGTTTGAATCAAACCCGGAGGTACTTGCCGCATTACAAGTGTAATGGGGATTTTCCGCGCACACATGCCAACATGATTAGCATATTGTCGACGCCATTCGCCCCCAGGTTGGCCGTTGTTGTCATACTCCATGACCATAGGACCGTCCGGTTTCTTAAAACTTCTCATTGGACCCCCTTCCCTTTCTTTGAGCCAGTGCCTTTACCCCCCCTTCCACCAAATGTGTTGTTTTGATCTTGTCCTTGGCCATGAGTTTCAGGAGTCGGGTTCTTACCAACAATCTCACATGTTGTATTTACAATAGGCGGTGCACGTTCAGCTGAAATTTCAAATTCATCAAGGCTACGCTCAAACTCATCTTGAGCCTGATCCTCTGGCTCACCCAAGTCATCCTCCTTGTTCACATCATAAGGCTCATCCTCGTACTCGTCATTATACTCATCATCCTCAATGTCCTCTACACAATAAGAGTCATGATCGTCCTCCATGAGATATAAGCACCTGTCAAAACAAACATAAAACAATATTAGTGTATAGTAAAGTATTAATGCAAATGAGTACACTTAGGCAATTTCAAACTAAAAAAATGTTAAATATAATGAATATGAGTTGTTAGAATGATTAGGTGTTAGTTCATACACAAAACAAAGGACTTGGGTTAAGTATAAGCTCATTTAAGCCATTTTCACCTACATATGGTCCTATAACCTTGTATATGCATGATAATGAGTACACTTTGGAAATTTCAAACTACAAACATGTTAAATATAATGAATATGGGTTGTTATAATGATTAAATGTTAGTTCATACACAAAAGAAAGGAATTGGGTTAAGTAGAAGGTCATTTAAGCCATTTTCACCTACTTATGGTCCAATAACCTTTTATATGCATGATAATGAGTACCCTTAGGCAATTTCAAACTACAAACATGTTAAATACAATGAATATGAGTTGATAGAATGATTAAATGATAGTTCATACACAAAACAAAAGACTTGGGTTAACTACAAGCTCATTTAAGCCATTTTCACCTACTTATTGTCCTATAACCTTGTATATGCATGATAATGAGTACACTTAGGCAATTTGAAACTATAAACATGTTAGTTTATATACAAAACAAAGGATTTGGGTCAAATACAAGCTCATTTTATGTCATTTATGGTCATTTTTTCCTACTTATGCTCCTATATACATGATAACTAAACTATATTTGCAATGAAACCATTACTAACTTTTAATCATACTACCTCAATCTGAAATTCCTTCGTTGTGGTCTGATCGCATATAACCTGGTTTGTTTTCTATGTCATTTAGTACAACAGGTCTAGGAACAGTGAAAGGTGAAGAATCATCAAACGCATTATATTCTTCCTCATCCTCAACATCTCCAATGCCTAGGATTCTTCTTTTGCTAGCTAGCACTATAAACCATTTTGAATCGAATGGGTCAGTTACGTAGAACACTTGTTTAGCTTGAGATGCAAGGATAAATGGTTACGCAATATCATTAAAGTGGCCAAGATCTATAAGAGTAATGTCCTCATATTTAACGTTACGCCTGATGTTATCAACCCACTTACACTTGAAAAGAGCAACCGTGAAGTTACAATAATCAAGCTCCCATATTTCTTGAATTCGACCATAGTATGACAACTCTGCATCGATAGGTAACTTATCTTTAGCACTTGAAAACTCCCTTGATGATGCCACAAGCGTTACACCATTGTTTTGGGTGGAGGAAATTTTAAAATCACGGCCCTCGGTCCAAAAAGAGTACGCATTGATGCCATATCCCTCAAATGAACGAACATCATCCCTAGGACCGTACGCAAGCCACCGTACTGTATCAGTAACATTAGTATCATCAAATCAACTCATTACTCGATCACAAAACCAATTAACAAACCTCTTATTATGCAACTGCATAAGTGCCCTTTCACCTTTCGATAGAATTTTATCACGTAAACTAGCCATGTCCTTGTCTAAATATGGGTGCACATCTTAAACATGGTGAAAAGCATAAAGGTGTGATTGTAAGAACTGATTACGTTCAGGTGACATTCGTTTCAACCCAATTGTTCCATGACCATCAAGTCTACCTTCATGTCGAGAAGTAGGAAGACCAATAGGTTGAGAAAGGGTTATGTAGTCCGCCACAAAGTTACCTATCTCCTCAACCTAGGTCCCTTGCATCATACTTCCTTCAGGGCGAGCCCGTTTTCGTACTTTATCTTGTAATGTACCCATGTGTCTTTCAAAAGGGTAGCACCACCTCATGAACAGTGGACCGCACAACTTAATCTCACGCACCAAATGAAGAACTAGATGAACCATTATGTCAAAAAATGAGGGTGGGAAATACATCTAAAATTTGCACAAAGTCATATCCACATCTGCTTGCAAAGTATCTAGTGTACAAGGATCAAGCACTTTGCTACAAATTGTATTGAAAAACGAACAAAGTCTTGTAATCGCTTCCTTCACGTGCTTCGGTAGAATACCACGGATTGCAATCGGTTGGAATACTTGCATCATAATGTGACAATCATGGGATTTCATACTTGTCAGCTTCAATTCTCCATTCAAGGTTATAAATCTTTTCATGTTAGATGAGTACCCTGATAGAACCTTAAAGTCGTACAGACATGCACAAAACATACATTTCTCTATCCTTGACAATGTATAGCAAGCCAGGGGTAAATAATTCTTTTCATATTTCCCTTTACCCTCAACTTTCTTCTTCGACGCATCTTTGGCCTTTCCCTTTCCCTTTCCCTTGCTCTTCTCTTTCCCATTTTTCGAAACATTTTCATCTTCTTTTCTCAGCTCCTTCCCCTTTCTAACCTTTACCTGAGGCCACAATTCTAGACGAATCCCCATCTTTTACAAATCTAACCGTCCACCATTTCTGTCCTTTGTTTTGCCTTATATATTCATAAGCGTTACCAAAAGAGCATCACACACATTCTTCTCTATATGCATCACATCAAGACAGAGCCTAACATCATGTTCACTCTAGTACGGAAGCTTCTAAAATATTGATTCTTTCTTAAACAGAGCAGTTGAGACCACAATTTTTTTTTTTTTCCAAATACCGTTCGTATCCCTTTCACCCAAGCACAAATCTCAGCACCAGTCATTGGTCTAGGCGCAATATCCTCTTCCACTATTCCATCGAAAGCCTTTTTCTGCCTACGGTACGGGTGATCACACCTAAGGAACCCTCGAGTCCGCAAGTAGACATCTTTGCGAGAATAAGTAAGGTATACGCTTGATGTGTCATCAATACATATGGGGCATGCTTTTTTCCCTTTGACCTTGTACCCACACAAGTTGCCATATTCAAGGAAGTCATTCATGGTCCACATAAGGGTTGCACGCAATGTGCACATCTCGTTCTGATGAGCATCAAAAACGGAAACCCCTTCGTCCCACATCTTTCTTAAGTCATCAATAAGCGGCGTAAGGTAAACATTTATGTCGTTTCCAGGTTTCGTAGACCCCGTTATTAGCAATGAAAGCATTACATAATTACATTTTATGCACATCCAAGGAGGCAAATTATAAATCACTAAAAGTACCGGCCATGTGATGTGTTGGGTACTAAGAGTGCCAAATGGATTCATCCCGTCCGTGCACAACCCAAGCCTTAAATTTCTGACTTCATCACCAAATTTCTCAAACTTCAAATCAATGTTCTTCCACTTTGGAGAGTCAGCTGGATGCTTCAGCATTATGTTTTTCTTTCTTACCTCTGCATGCCACCTCAAGTTTTTAGCGTCTTTTGGTATTGAGAACATATGCTTAAAACTTGGAATAATGGGAAGATACCACAACACCTTAGTAGGAGGTCCCTCCGTACCAGGATTGCAACTCATGAGCTTGTAGCGCGACCGCTTGCATCGTGGACACTCCTGCAACTGTTCATACTCATTTAGATAAAGAATACAGTCATTAGGACATGCATGTATCTTCGTATACTCTAAACCAAAGGGACACATGAGCTTCATTGCGTAATAGTAAGACTTAGGAATTTCATTCCTATCAGGCAACATATCACTTAATGCGGTCAACAAAGAAGTAAAACTAATGTACGTCCACCCATGCTTCGACTTAATGTTGAAAAGTGTTAGCACGGCCGATAGTTTGGAGTATTTTTTGCACCCAGGATACAAAGGATTTTTGGAAGCCTCCGATGATAACTCTAACACTCCACCTTCAACACCATTCAACATCTCATCCACTTGTTCATCCTCGGCCTCATCCTCCTGATCATCATCGGCTCCATCCTCACCATTATCAACAATATAGTCATCATTCTCGTATTCCTTGTCCACATGAATTCTCGTATTCCTTGTCCACATGAATCTCATTGCTTCTAACACGCACATCATTCCGATCAAGATCCCTACTGTACTCTCCACTTTCTCTGTGCCAAATCCACAAATGGTATTTATGCCTAAACCCACGACATAATACATGATTTCAACACTATCAACCACATTCACATTATTACAATCAACACATGGACAATAAAGGCCTTTGCCACCCAGTTTGCGTTGATAAGCTAAAGCCCTCTCATAAAACTCTTGAACCCCATTCCAAAATTTCAATGTATCGCGTCTACCATACATCCAACCACAATCCTTCTCCATTTAGTAAATTGCCTCTAAACATATATTGCAACATATAATGAATAATGTGTAATTGCTACATATTTTATGTAAATCAAATTCAAGTACAAAACGTGAATATACCATTCATATAGTGAAAAAATTCATGTTTCCAAAGGGTCCTTATCACTCCAACCTAACTCATCCTTGAATGTCTACTCTCACTAGTGAATGTATGTCAACTTTTAAATTTTAAGGAAAATCCGGCAGCATTTCCCCCTAGTTCTCCAAGTACACGATGTAGATAATTAATTACCCACATATGTACCCAGAGAACATAGTGAGGAAATGGTAAGCCAAGATGTTCCTTAAAATCGAAAAGAAAACATACATTCACCACCTAAGTAAGAGTACACATTCAAGAATAGTCCCAACCAGGGACTATTCAAGACTTTCTCTTAATGAGAAAGCCTTGAAAGAGTATCTAGGCATATGTTGATGCAAGTATTCTATATATTGTTGTATTTATTTGCAACAAAACAATAAACAAGTTGCAATATCATGAATAAACTTTTATTAAATGGATAAATAGAAAGAAATATAGTTTAGTAAAGTTTATAAGTCATACCAATATAACAACTACCCACTTGAGCTCAACATGTAGTCCTCAAGCCAAACTCGTGCTTCAATTCACATATGAATCTATTAAAAAAAACAAAAAAATTACTTGATTCATAAAAAATATCAACATTATTCCACTAAATTATATTAAAAAAAAAAATCAATTCAATAAACAAACAAGGTATTTAACTTGTTTTCTATTTAATAAAGTTTCTTTTTCAATAAACAAACAAGGTATTTCACTTGTTTTCTATTTAATAATATACCAAAAATATCAATATTATTATCTTGTTTTCTACTTTATAAAGTTTCTTTTTAGTTTAGTAATTATTTGGTTTATTTATTAGTTTTTAAGTTTATTTTGTTATTTTATTTGATTTTTATTTGCTGTATAGTTTATTTGATAATTTTCTTTTTCCCAATCCTTTCCTCGGTTTTGTGTGTAGGTGTGAGTTCGACTTTGATTTTCAAGTCAAGTGAGTCCAGCTTCCGAGTTAGGGTCAAATGCCAATTTTCATCAAGTATGCTGTTGCCCTTGCCCTTTTGTAATACTACACCACACACTCTTTCTCTCTATTCACCTTATCCTCCACCACACCAAAACAACAAACTTCCCTACTCCCTCACTCATTCACTACTACAACCCACAACCAAACCAGCCACATTGACTCCCCTACTGCCACACCTTCAACCACCTGCCACCTTATTAATTACTACCTTATAACACCAAAACCACCACCACCTGCAACCTTAATTACCACCTAATAACACTAAAACTACCACCACTTGCCAGCTTAATTACCACCTAATAACACTAAAACCACCACCACCTGCCACCTTAATTACCACCTAATAACACCAAAACAACCAGCTAAGGCATTTTAACAATAATGTTACTATATTTTTTTTTTATCTTAATTCACCATTCACAATACATGCAACCACCTAAAATTCAAATTTTCCCAAAAAAACAACAAAAAATTTAAGAAAAATTAGGGTAAAATTATATTCGAACCTTAACTTTAATTTGCTTAACAATAATTGTTCAAAATGATATTGAAAATAATATAACTACATATTTCTAATTAATTTTTCAATTTTTAACAAAAAAAATAAAACTTACCCTAAGCTAGTTGGAGGTGGAAGAAGCTAAGTGGAGGAGAGTTTGAGGCCGACCCTCGGTGGTGGAGGAACCAGTGGCGGTGCACTGGCGCGGCGGTGGAGTGGTGGAGGAACCAGCGGCGGTGGAGGAACCAGGCAACTGTTGTTTTCGCCCTCTAAAATTGAAAGAGATAGAAAGGGGAAAGAGAAGGGAAGGGGAGAAAGAAAAGGGCGCAGGTGGAGGCGGCAGTGTAGGTGGCCGGCGACGGTGGCGACTCTGGTATAGGGAAAATGGGGAGAATGCAGGTGATGGTTTTCGGGAATACAACAGTGGAGAAAGCTACAGAAGAAAGGCGAAAATGAAAATGAAAGAGAAAGAGAAAGAGAAGGAAGAAGAAAGAAGATAGAAGGCGCGTTTTTTTAAAATAAGGCACCGGTTCAAATCGGTAGCCTATACATTTTTGCCACCGGTTTGCACTAAACTGGCCTGGTGCCAATGTACTTGGTTTAAAACACCGCCCTTTTTTTAGCCGGTTTTTGCCACCGGTTTGGACTGAACCGGTGGCAATAATTGAGGTTTGTCTTTTTGTTTTTTTCTACTAGTGTGAGAAGCTTGCCTTGTGCATTTGTTTCATCATTACCCTCATTTTTTTTTGTCAATCACATGACTCAAACTCGATTCAACACTCATGGATGGATGTAGGTAGGAAGAATGAAGTTTTTCATATGGAGAAAGCATGTAGAGAATGGAAACATAATGTATATGGAGTGATAGGAAAAATTAGGAATAAAATGTACCCCCAACTCAAATGACGGAAAAAACCGACTCATGCATGAACCTAAGACATGGTCATGGTGTGAAAAGAGTATGTACAAAGTGCGTGCTAAAACTAGTGAGTGTAGGTGACATGTTAAGACTTGTGTCATGGCCATGTGGCTAGACTATGTGACTAGAATAAGTTAAGACTTCATGTATATAAATTAAACAGGACAGGTTGGGGTTTTCTAGTCATAACTTTTGATCTGTGAGTCTGATTGGGATGAACCAACACCAAATTAAAGATAAAACTCGGGGCTACATATCCTTAGGATGTACGACTCGTAGTTCTTACTAGAACTCCGGATATGACCAGAACAAGTTGACGCTTGTGCAGTACACGGGAATAAAAATCCGGATTGACTTAAAGGAACTATGACTCAATTTTAGGTATATTTATTAGATTAAATAAATTAATCAATTAGTTAAGCAAAGTCCTTTTGTCCTTAATTAGTTTATATATACTTAATCATAAGTCAAACAAACGGTTATAAAAACACATAGAGTATACACGGCAAATAATGCACAAGTAGTCAAGTAGGCACGATATGATGCAATGAGTTTGCAACTTAACAATGACTCTAGGTCTCTAAATTTCTAGATATGGGTTAGTCAAAGAGGTTCCATGGTTATGAGTCCGGATGCACTGCGCGTGTAGGCGTCGTTCTAAGTGCGCCTACGTTAAAAGCATGTTGTGAATATGCTTGGCACTCATAGGAAGTGGGAATTGACATTACGATTAGGGACAAATAAAGTAGGGAGCCGCCAACAAGTTTTTAAGGAACTTGTAAACCGTCCACGGATCATAAAAAGGCAACCACGATAAGGGACAACGATAGGCAACAACGATTGACCCGTGAAGGTTACACCCCATTCATAATCCATGAGATTACTAACTCCATATGGTTCGGAACCACGAAAGGAGGATCGGGGATGATGGTACGAAGTGAGTCATGGAGTCACATTCGCCCGTATTGGCCTCTACTCGATTCTTATAGTGAAAAATGATTCCTGCAATCTCAAAGGCATACAAACAAAATATTCAATTTGCTCCAAACTATTATTAAGCTAAATTGGTTGAATATTAATGCAACATATAATTCTAAAATATTGTGATCACTTGATTAAACAACAAGATTAAAAGGAACCTAAACCGGTTGTCCAAATTATCTTATTAGGCGTGATTTTCAATTACATATTCCCTTTAACATGCAATATGGTGATCATAAATATAATAAAATCAATATGAACATAAAAACCAATTTAATCATAATTCCAACAACATAAAAATCGTTAGAAAAACAATAATAATAAAAAGAGCATGATCCTTACTTTGAATCTGTTTGTTTGCAACTACAAAATAATAAACGAGTTAGTAACTTCAAGAAAATAATAAAACAACAATTAAATTAAATTAAATAAAAACAAGGTTAATTTTGGGGCCAAACCCTCAAACGATTCTACCTTTCACGCCTTGGTTTAAGGATAGAACCTCGAGTAAAATATGGACTCCTTTGAGTGCTTGAAGAAGGAATTTTGAAGTGAAAAGGGTAGGCTAGTGTTTAGCTTAAGAGCATAGAAGAGAGAAAATAAGAATCATCGAATTCTGGTCGCCCCGTACATCAGAAATGAGGGGGTATTTATAGGGAAATGTGCTGAGGGAGCACACGGAACCCTAAAATGATAAAAACCCTAAAAAAGTATCCCGTGACACGGTCAGACTATACCGTGACACGGTTAGATTGTACCGTCAGACGGTATAAGTTCCCGTGACACGGTCAGTTTTGGAGTGACGCGGGAAATTTTCAGAAAACGGGACGGAAAACGCGTCAAGGGTTTATGCGGAAAGGACACGGAACTTCCCGTGTCACGGGAAGTCCCACCGTCAGACGGGAAGAGTTCCCGTGACACGGTCAAGCTTGACCGTGACACGGTCAGTTCCAGTCCATTTTTCCGTCTAAATTCATTTTTAACCCTAATTTCTTTCGGCTTTTTAAGTGCCGATTGATAATTTCGGGCTTTTTTCTGACTTTTATTATTCGGGCTAAAATAAGAAAATAATAAAAATAAATAAAATATTTGGGCCAAAAAAATAAAATAATAAAATAAAAAGGTTTGGGCTTAAAATTAATTAACAAATTAAAACTATGCTTTTACCAAACACCAAGACTGATCCATAGACCTTTCAAAAACAAGAATTTAATAAGATACGATTTTTTAAGCACTCTCGGGATAAAATACTAAACCCGACCAATAGTGGCGGTGAAAGGTTATTTATCATCGGGTTTGGTTTTGGGGAGACATTTTTAGTTGTCTACAGAAGCCCCCACTTTGACTGAGTTTGTAGAAACGTCAGTTTCGAAAACGATAGTCAAAGTAGTCGATAGGGACGGAGAATGATTTAAGACGTTCTGCGATCCTAAATCACTCTGTATACGCCGATACCTGCAGAAAAATGTTAATTCCACAGATAAAAGAGTAAAGGGACAGAATACATATCTGGCACCAGTGTGTCGGTGACAAACGAGTTTGGTATTTTCCTATGCTTGAAGGAATCTACCGAGTGACATTGATTGAAACGCTTTCCATACTTGAGGATAGCCGACTGAAGAGTTTGGTACCTTTCTAAGCCTGAAGAAAGCTACCGGATAATACTTTCCATGCCCGAGGAAAGTCGACAGACGAATTTGGTGTCATTCTATGCTTGAAGAATTCCACCAATAATGCCTTCCATACCTGAGGAAAGCCGACAAAGGAATTTCGTGGTTTTCTATACTTGAAGAAAAATCCACGGATGATGCTTTCCATGCCTGAGGAAAGCCGACTTGGCGGTTTTCTATAGTTGAAGAAAAATCCACCGATAACGCTTTCCAAGCCTGAGGAAAGCCGACTTGGCGGTTTTCTATACTTGAAGAAAAATCCACCGATAACGCTTTCCAAGCCCGAGGAAAGCCGACTTGGCGGTTTTCTATACTTGAAGAAAAATCCACCGATAACGCTTTCCAAGCCTGAGGAAAGCCGACGGTTGCTGAAAATTGATAAGTGTATGGTGGTTTGATTATCCCCGAACATGGGCTGTAAATGATTCACAATTTTGAGCCGATTATCCGACCATATTAAATGTTTAAAATGCCGCAAAATAGGCTTTAACGCTTGCCAGGGGTAAAATGGTAATTTTAGTCCCCCTTAAACATCAGTAGGGATTTTCCGCGTAACTGTAGCGAAAAAAAAAATAAATAATCACCCAATAAACTCGGAAAGTCAGCCAAGCTGGTCAAAAAGCTAAGAATATTCCCTGACCAGGCTCGGATTTGCCGCGCCACATCAGAAGGTTCCCGTGACACGGTCAGGGATTCCCGTCTGACGGGACTAGTATCCCGTGTCACGGGACACATATTTTCCTTTTTTTCTTTTTTTTTTTATTTTCGCTGTTTGAATCAGTCAACAACGGCTCTTTTTTGTCCTTTTCCGCCTTTAAATCCGCGTGCACCATTTTTTCATTTCATATTTCTTCTTGCTTTCACATTTGCTTTCACCATTCACCAATTTAGCTTCTCTCTTTCCAAAAGCTGCCGCGCCACGCCTGGAGTTAACCGCCGGCCTTTCAAAGCTCGCCGTGACACGGTAACGGCGACCGTGACACGGTTAGTCTCTCTTTTTTTTTTTTTTTTCTTTTTTCCTTCACCTTTTTTGCTTTGCTGCGGCTGTTTGGCTACTGCGCTACTGCTGTTTTGCTGCTACTTCTGTTTCTGTTCCTGTGCTGCCGTCCAGTTCACCGGAGTCCCGTCAGCTTTGAAGGTTTGCCGTGACACGGTTGCTTTTGACCGTGACACGGTTAGTCTTTCCCGTGTCGCGGCAGTTGCGCTGGTGACCGGAACATATTTTCGAGTTTTGGAGTTCGAACTTCACCAATTTTGTTGTAATTCCTCGATCTTCTCCTCATTTTTGACTTTTTACACACATCCATGTAAGCTCCCTTTGATTTTTGCTTTGAATTTGCTTCACATTAACAATTTCATGACAAACCCTAAAAAAAATCAATTTGGGGGTTTTTTATTTTGAAGCTTTATGTTGAAATTCTTGCCATGATTTTATTTGTACATGTGTACATGTGTGTTTGTGAGAAATTTGAGACAAAAATTGCATGATTTGATGGAGAATTGAACAAATCACCATTTTTGGGTGCTACTTTGTGAAATAATGTTCATGCTTTGAAATGGTGAATTTTTGTGAAATGATGTGTTGATTCATATTTTGCATATGTACTATATTGTCATGGAGAACATAGTATCATGCGGCTAGGAGAACTGTAGTATTAGTTTGTCGTGGAGAAACTAAATACCATAATTTTGCCAAATTTTAGCCTTGAGGTATATGATTCAATAACAAACTAAATGACTCAGGAAATGATGCTAAATTTTTAGATTGCAATTTTAAAATATTTAGGAAATGATGCTAAACATTTATAATTCAATAAAGAACTAAATAACTTAGGAAATGATGCTAAGTATTTAGATTTTTTATTTATAAATATGCAACTTGAATTGAATGTTTAGGAAATGATGCTAAACATTTAGATTTTGACAATTGCATGCCTAGACGACGAGACTGCGACCTTTCCACCCGCGGCCGGCGTCGGGCTTTTCGGGAGGACACTCCCACGGTCCCTGAGGACATGGACGACGACGTCTTGGAGTCCGAGCCTCGGACATCTACGAGTAGGAATAGGTGGGTTCCACCTTCATGGACCCCGGACCAGCTGGTTTTCTATCGTGAAAACCACGTCTCTCACCGCGCACTCTCTGGCATAGTCGATGGTACACTACGCCAGCACGGTTCCGGAGCCGGTGATTTGATCCCTCGGCTTCACCAGGTTATTACGAGGGATCCTGCTACGCGCGCTTTATGGGAGTCGTCCGGCTTGGTTGATTTTTACTCGGCAGTTGTAGGGTTTCGCAGCCCCCGGGGTTGCGGTGCGACGGTCGTTCGCGCATTGTTGGAGTATTTCTGGGATACTACCAACAAGTTTCACCTTGCTTGGGGGGAGATGACGGTGACCCCCTTAGACTTCAGCATGATCAGCGGGCTGCGCTTTACTGATCGGGCAGTAGGCCAGATGTCCGATCTATCTTGGGCATCGGCTGAGGTAGCTGATTTGTTGGGTCCGATTGTTCAGCACATCAGGACTCGACCAGTATCTCGAGGTGGTCCTAGGAGTGGACGGTCGGAGTCGGCTTCAGTTCTTGCCCGTGGCTTTGATATGGAGGATACGGCGGCCGAGCAGCGGGTGCGGATCTTCATCTTGATCCTGATCTCTGACTCTTTCTCCTGATAGGAGTTCACGCGTGCTCCTCTGCTACCTCCCCTCTTTGGCCAGGATTCCCGAGATAGGATCCTACAGCTGGGCCAGTCTTGGGTACGCGGATCTTCTTCTATCCCTACGTCATGGCTGCCGTCAGCTGAATGATGAGTCTGCTATCACCGTTTACGGCCTGTGGAGAGTCGTAGAGGTGATGATCTTTTCCCTTCTTGTGTCATTTCGGCTTGTTCAGTTCGTGTACTAAGTATCACTTTGTTGTAGATATGGTTCTACGAGTACTTCCCGGGCTTGGCCCCTCGCCGGCGTCGAGGAGCGGTCCACGACTTTCCTGTCGGGGCCAGCTGGCGCGACCGAGGAGAGTCGCGGGTGGAGTCTGTTCCAGCACTTCGCGGGCTACTACGCCGTGGCACCTCTTCTGTTGGCGTAAGGATTAGTTTTGTCACATTCTTTCCTTCTGATATTGTTCCGTCGTTCACGCCTAACTCTTCATGATTTTCAGGTCCCCATCGATGTCCAGTACCGTCCTTGGGCCGGGATGACTGACCTGCCCGAGGCCCTACGTCTTTCAGCGTACCGTACCATCTTGGTTGGTACTGGGCGCTTCGTCTGGTATTTGGGGGAGCGAGTCGTCCGTCAGCATAGCGGCGATCGCTTTGTGGTGCCTTCTTCTCCGCCAGAGTCGATGCTGGACTCCCGCTTGATCAGAGGGTTGATCAACAGGGGAGAGCGCTACACTATTCCATGGCAGGAGCTCGTTCGCATGGAGAGCGACTACGCGCGGGATTTGCTTCCCTCTCTGGCTCCTCCGCCCCGTCTTCCGGAGGTATGATTTCTTTCGAGAATCTTCTTTGCTAGTATCTGTTTCAAATAGTCAAATAACTTGATTATTTGATCATATTTTCAGACGACCATTCACCCTGTGGGGAGGATTTAGATTCCTCCTCAGTCTGTCCGCTACCCTGGGCCGATCGGTATCACGGAGGATCATATTGCCGACGCGCCGGAGGGTTATATACAGGCGCAGGAGTCCGTGCCCGAGGTTTTTGAGCCAGTGAGTTTTCTTTGACGCATTATCCACTCCTTTAATGCTGCTTATTACTGATTTTTCTTTGTTTTTATCCTCAGCCTAACCGCCCAGAGGTGATGGGAATCATGAAGCTGGTGGACGCGCTGAAGTATTGCATTATCAAGCTTCGGCGTGGTGCGAGTTGTCGGAGCTCTAGCGACGTCCTTGAGGTATCACTTATTATTATTTCTACCGTTTGTTTTATTTTGTATCATTGACATCTTTTGATTTTGTGTTTTTCCAGGAGCGACGGAGGTCCCGCTCGCGCTCGAGGCCCAGAGGCTCGGACGAGGAGGAGCTTGGTCGTGGTAGACGATCTCCCGAGGCTCGCCGGCGTTCTCAGCGAGAGCCACAGACTACTCAGCCGTTCCAGGAGGCTCAGTGGCAGCAGGGTCAGTCTTCTCAGCGTCCGTCATTTTCACAGCCTCCAGTTCCTGAGTTTTGGTCTCCTTTGGATCCTGGTTCATTCTCGGCCCCATTATCCGGGATTCCTCCACCAGTGTCGGGTTTGTTCTCGGTTCCGCTGTATGGGACGATGCCTTCGCCGACGATTCCAGTATCTTTGGGCCAGTCTACTCCGTTCTCCGGCTGGACAGGTCCTGCTTTGAGCTTGACTACTACTGGGCCTACGGGGACTAGTAAGGACGCTACTCCCCGTACTCGGATGGTCGAGGGACTCTTTGGTTCGCCGTTCCCATATACCCAGGGCGAACCACCTACCCAGGGTGGAGACGCGACTGATTCTGATTCTAGAGATTTTTGACCGAGGGTTTTTGTATTATGACTCTTTGTACATGCTATGATGACACTTGACATATTGTATTACAACTCTTTATACATTATTTACAGTTTATACATCTATTATTACGTGTGTTAGTGTGTGTTTGAGACTCTTTGTGTGTGATTGTGTACTTATTAATGACGCGACGAAGAATATAAGTGGAGTAAAGGAGGGTACCGACCTTCCCCAAAAGGAATAAATAAAGAAAATACTCAAAATAAAATTTCCCCGAAAGAAAAGAAAAGAAATAAAATAAAATGACGAGTAAATGAATATATATTTAAAAAAAATCTTCGTGAAAACAAAACGAATAAAACAAAAATAAAAAGGTGAGAATATTATTAGAAATAAAACTCTCAGAGAAGACTATAAGATAAAAATAAAAAAGGTTAGAATTTTATTAGAAATAAAACTCTCAGGAAAGACTAAAAAAATAAATGTTAAAGATAAGAAAGTATTACAAAAAAAATCCGGATAGATACGGAAAAGATGAAAAAATCAGGCGCGTAAAGTGCCGTGACACGGCACTGTTTACCGTGTCACGGCAAAACCTGCCGTGTCACGGCAAAGGTTCCCGTGACACGGTGGAATTTCCCGTGTCACGGGAAACGTATCATTCAGCGATTTGTTTCACGCGTGCGAAAAGATAAGTTTTGGGCAGTTCCGAGCGCTTTTGCTATAAAATAAGACCAGATTATTCATGATGTGCATAATTACGAAACACAAAATAATTTAGAATTTCATATTTCAATAATCATGTCTCAGAATTTTGATAATACATTGCGCGACTGGTCTTATTCTTTGACCAATGCTGAAAAAAGAGAGTTAGAATTATTTTATGTCAGGGGTTTGCTAGCCCTGCGACATGTAGCTATTGAACATGATTTTCTTAGAGCAGCATTAGACTATTGGAGTCCAGAAACGCATTGTTTCAAATTTGATTATGATGAAATTTGTCCTCTACCGGAGGAATTTGGTGCAATCTTTGGATTTCCTGCTAGGAATCTTATAGCCATGCCTACCTTACGTGAATATTATTACCAAGACTTTGAACGCCATCTGAATCTAACAGATCCAGATTTAAATAGAATTGTTTGTGGTAATGAAGTAGACTTAGAAAAACTTGCTAACTTATATTTTAATCGCCCTATCTCTGAATCTTATCATGTATATCGTAGAAGGGCATATATTTTTTGCATGTTTAGCAAGCTACTATTTGCAAACGGTAGGGTAGGACATGCTTGTCTAGCGTCTGTACTTGAGCATGTAGAATCTGGAAGATCTCCTATGCCGACGTGCCTTGGAGAAACATTTCGCGGCCTTGACGAGGCAAAATCTGACCGGAAAGCCATCAGGAAGGGTTCTCTGGTACTATTACAGGTAAAAATACGCTCTGAATAGCCCCCGTTACACAAAACAGTCACCGTGTCACGGTTAGGGTCTGCCGTGACACGGTCAAAACTGTCGTGTCACGGGAATCTGCAGTTTTTTTTTTATTATTTTTTTTTTATTATTATATTCGTGTTGTCTTCTTGTTTTGCAGATTTGGTTGATGGAGCGTTTGGAATTATTTGAAGCCCCCGACGACATTGAAAAATATGGCCCTAACGACTTAGTCCGTAGGAAGAAGAATTATTCTGCGAACATGTCGTATGAAGATTGGAAAAATTTCTTTGAAAGAGAGAATTTTCCATTCGTTGGGTGGTGCCTTGGTGGAGGCTCACTAGGATGGTTGGCACGAATGAAACTCCATATTGTCGTGTTCCTAGTATCTCCAAACCGACTTTTTACTGTCCCTCTCGACTAATGCGGCAGTATGGACTGGAACAAGTAATTCCACGCTATAACGATAGTCCTCGTGAAGTATCGTTGCATGAAAGTAACGTTCACAAGTATGAGGCTTATTGGATTGGAAGGCCTTTGTGGACCGTTTCTGCAAGTGATCAAGCTCCTCCTCCATTATCTAGTGCATACAAGGCGTGGTTGAATCCTAGAAGTAGGAGGGAACAATTCGGATCACGCAAGTCTGATGTAAAGAGTCGTCTTGGAGAGAAGAAAGCTCCTCTTAAAGACCACCTAGGTCCGAGAACACAAGGAATTGAGTTTAAGACTCCTAAGATGCCAAGAAAGAAGACTTATGTGAAAGGAAAGGGTAAAGAAAAGATGGTGTATAGGGAGAAGCAACCGAAAAAGTTCAAGAAAGGTGAAAGGGGTGAAAGTTCGACTAGGGGTGTGACGGTTCGGGCTACAAAAGACACACTAATGGTGAAGGCCGACCTAATTGAACAAGAGAAGGATGTTCCTAAGGAGAAGAGAGATTAGATCAATAGTGCTTTGCATTTTATTATTTAATTTTTATTTAAAATAAGGCGTATGATGCCAATATTGTAATCGCATTTATTTTAATAATAATAGCGCATTTATTTCTTAAATAAAAATTACAATGACTTTTATATATTATCCGAGTCTAGGAGTCGGACGCAATGGAAGAACAAAGCTCGAACAGGAAATTCGCAACGAATGCGCCAATAAATAAAACGGGAAACTGAAAATCAGCCGTGTCACGGTCAAAAGGTCCCGTGACACTGTTAAAGTTCCCGCGTCACGGCAAAACTTTTTTTTTTTTTTTTTTTTTTTTTTTTTTGGCAGGCAGGGTGACGTGGTACGAAATAGTTCTCTGTCAGACGGGAACAAATCCCGTGTCACGGGAGGTACTCTGTTCGTTTTTGCCGTGACACGGGATTTTTTTCCCGTCAGACGGGAATTCTTCCTGTGTCGCGGCATATTTACCCCTTTTTTTTTTTTTTTTTTTTTTTTGTCGTGACGCAATGTTGAACCGGGCACGTATTAAAGCAATAGAGGGAGGATTTTTTTATTTTAAAGTGGTCGGGCCCCCTTGAGGGGTTGCCTACGTATCCTAAAAAGGAATCAGGCCAGACGTAGCTCTATTGGGTCATGAACCCATGCGACTAGGTGTAGAATTTTTTGAGTTGATCCAAGTTGGTTAAATTATGGAAGCCGTTGCCGTCCATGTCTACCAATTGTGCCGCTCCGCCAGACAGGATGGCTTTAACAATATACGGGCCTGACCAGTTCGGTCTGAATTTTCCTCTTGGATCTAACACATTTTTGCGAAGTGCTTTAAGCACTAGGTCACCCTCTTTGATATTCCTGGTTTTGACTTTTTTATTAAAATGTCGTGCCATACGCTGTTGGTAGGTTTGGACATGATGCAAAGCTGCCAAGCGTTTTTCATCAAGCAAGACCAGTTCGTCGTATCTTGCTCTAATCCAGTCGACTTCATCTAGTTGACTTTCCAATGCGATTTGGAGAGAAGGTATCTCGAGCTCGATTGGTTGTACAGCTTCGACGCCATAGACCAAGGAGAATGGGGTAGCCCCTGTCGATGTACGAACAGAGGTTCGATAACCCCAAAGGGCAAAATGTAGCTTACTTGGCCAATCTTTATAATTTTCCGTCATCTTTTCGATGATGGTCTTCACGTTTTTGTTGGCCGATTCGACTGCTTCGTTTGTTTGTGGTCTGTAAGGTGATGATCGATGATGTGTTATATGATATTTCTGTAACAATTCCGCACATTCGGCTTGGAAATGTGTTCCATTGTCACTGATCATCTCATGCGGTACCCCATAGCGGCATATAATATTTTTCTCAATGAATTGAGCTACGTGTTTTGCCGTCAGTTTGGCATATGAGGCTGCCTCGACCCATTTGGTGAAGTAGTCGATTGCTACGAGAATGAATTCATGCCCTCCTTGTCCTGGTGGGGAGATTTTGCCAATGATGTCAATGCCCCAAGTGGAGAAAGGCCATGGAGAAGTGTATGTGTAGAGAAGTGAAGGTGGAACATGCTGTAAGTTTGCATAGATTTGACACTTCATACATTTTTTGACGTACTCGTGACAATCTCGCTCCATAGTAGTCCAATAGTAACCTTGTCGTTGAATTTTTTGGACTAACATCTTTGCATTCATGTGAGTTCCACATATACCAGCATGAAGGTTTTCTATGGTTTTATGTGCGTCTTTCTTGGTTATACATAAGAGATTCCTTCCTGTTGTGGTTCTCTTATGGAGTTCTCCCTCGATGAGCACATACTGTGAGGCCAGGAGCCTCAAAGCACGGCGTGCCCTTTTATCAGTATTAGGAGGATACTCTGCTCTTGTCACATAATTAAGGATGTCTGTATACCATGGTTCTTCGTCTTCCTCCTGTGATTCTTTTTCATCATCAAGTACATGAACATAAGCTGGTTCATACCTTCTCTCTATGGTCAATGGCATTCTGATCGTGTCAGCTGGAATTCGCACCATTGATGCTAACTTAGCTAGTGCGTCAGCGAACTGGTTTTCTTCTCTTGGCAGATACGTATACTCCACTTCATCTAGTTGCTCCGTGAGAGTTTCCAGGTGAGCTTGATATGTAGCGAGACTTTCACTCCTCACTTTCCATCTCTTAGAGATTTGGTTAATGATTAGTGAAGAGTCACCGTAGATTCTGAGTTTCTTGATTCCCAAGGCGACAGCTGTTTCTAATCCCAAAATGCATGCTTCATATTCTGCGGCATTGTTGGTGACATCAAAGTCGAGCTTCATGGAAATTGGGATGTGTTCTTCATTGGGTGATACGAGCAAGACTCCCACACCACATCCCTTTTGGTTTGAAGCTCCATCGAAATAGAGTGTCCAACTATCGTCTTCGGTCATGAGTAAATCTTCGTCAGGGAAATCATACTCATCTTCTTCCTTCTCAGCTTCTTCTAGCGGAAAGTCTGCTAAGAAGTCAGAAACTGCAGAACCTTTGATGGCCTTTTGTGGCACAAATCTCAAATCAAATTGAGCTAGATTGACTATCCATCTTGATAATCTGCCATTGAGTGTTGCTTTCTCGAACAGATATTTGAGAGGATCCATCTTAGACACGACATGCACTGTATGAGTGAGCATGTAATGTCTCAGTTTTTGTGCGGCCCATACAAGTGCGAGACACAACTTCTCGAGTGGCGTGTATCGCGTCTCATATCCTTGGAGTTTCTTGCTCAAGTAATAGATTGCATTCTCCTTGCTTTCGATCTCTTGTGCTAGCATTGCCCCCATCGTTTCTCTTGTGACTGTAAGGTAGAGTCGAAGAGGAAAGTCAGGTATTGCTGGCGCAAGCACGGGTGGATTTGCCAAATACTCTTTGATTTTGTCGAAAGCCTTTTGGCAGTCATCATCCCATGTGATTGGGACATTCTTCTTAAGCTTCTTGAATATAGGTTCGCATATTGCTGTGAGCTTTGATATGAACCTACTTATGTACTGCAACCTTCCAATGAAGCCTCGAATCTCCTTCTCATTTTTGGGTGGTGGCATGGCCATGATCGCTTTTACTTTTGAAGGATCTATTTCAATCCCTCGAGAACTGATCACATATCCAAGTAATTTGCCTGACGTGACTCCGAATGCACATTTCGCTGGATTTAATCTCATGTTATACTTACGGAGTCTTGCAAAAAATTTGCGAAGTGCGACAATATGGCCTGGGCGATCTTTAGACTTGACAATCATGTCATCAACATAGACCTCCACCTCTTTGTGCATCATGTCATGTAAAAGTGCTGTAGCTGCTCTTTGGTAGGTGGCACCCGCGTTTTTCAACCCGAATGGCATTACCGTATAGCAATATGTACCCCACTGTGTGATGAATGTGGTTTTCTCCATGTCTTCTTCGGCCATCAATACTTGATTATATCCGGCGTAACCATCCATGAATGACAGGAGTGCATGGTTTGCTGTATTATCGACCAGAATGTCAATGTGAGGTAGAGGGAACCCATCTTTTGGGCTTGCTTTATTGAGATCCCTGTAATCAACACACATTCTGACCCTTCCATCCTTCTTTGGAACTAGGACCACATTTGCTATCCATTCCGGATACTTGGATACTCTGATGAAACCTGCGGCCAATTGTTTCCTGATTTCTTCTTTGATTTTGAGAGCCACATCTGGTTTCATTCGGCGCAGCTTTTGTTTGACAGGCTTCATACCTGGAATGAGTGGTATCGTATGCTGAGCTATATCCCTGTCATTCCTGGCATATCTTGGTATGACCAAGCAAATACATCAACAAATTCACTAAGCAAGTTAATTAGCTCTTTGCGTTCATTTTGACTTAGTGTTAATCCAATTTTTACTTCTTTAACAGTCGTATCATTGGAAATATTAATTGTTTATGTATCTTCAATAACTGCTGTTTTATTTTCGTGTTCTTCCATTGCTTTTATTATTTCTTTGTCATTTTTATCATTAGCAAAGCAATATTGATCAGGGATAGGGGAATGGCACACATCGTAAGCGAAGGTATTCATTTCATTTAATTCACTGGCTAATACATCAAGAGAGGCAAGGTCAGCTGCGACCTCACCAAAATTATTAGGACTAGAAGGATAAGGCTCAACAAAAGATTCAGGGCTGAACTCTATAGCAGAAAGAGGGTCGGCCTCAAACTCTAAGGACTCATCTACAGACTTAGACTTGGACTCGGACTCGGACCCAGACTCATCAAACATAGGACCCTCGCCAGCGGTTATTTCCAACTTCTCTCCACTTGGCGTAGTGATCCTCAATGTCTTGCGCCATCCCCTTGAAATGTTGTCAGCTTGGACGATTAACTCGGAGGGATCAAACTCCTTGTTTGCTATGACCGCTTGAACGAGCTCAGAGTTATCATTGCAGACCGGCTTGGATTCATTTTTCTCCATTCCAAAAAGAAGATTAATTCCCAGATCATCAGAGTTCAAGCTGGCTGACTTCTCGACTATGGAGAGTTCTTCATCGAGGAAGTCACAATCGAGGAATACCTCGAATCCTGGTTCGCGGATCCCATCATGGACAAATGGCTCGGGAAATTCATAGCATGGGAAGTCTTCCCCTTCTTTGATGTACTGGCCGTTGAGAGTGAACGGATATGGATCCATGGCCATTTCTGTCTTTATGATTCGAGCATTGTTGCGAGCCTTCAATTTCAAGGCGGCCCGTTTCAAGTCTTCCTTTGTCGGTTCGAATCCTAAGCCGAAAGTGTCCTTCTTGATTGCACCAGGATGGCCCCAAGATTTAGCCATTTTCTTCTTGATCCCAAGGGTCATTCCAGGAAAGTGACCTTGCTTCTTCAGAATGGCGTTGATACTAGTGTTTGAATAAGGATCGAAGTCGAGATGACACTTTTCCTCTTCTTCGATCGCAAGAACATCATCTAAAGAAAAACCCCACAGATCTTCATCTTCCTCGTCGTTTTCAACATGGACGATAGGGGTATCAATAACTTGAATGCGCATAGGAGAAGCATCGATAGTAATCGGAATCCCTCCCACTATGGCTTTCACTTTCTGGTGAAGCGACGACGGAATCGCCTTTAGCTCATGAAGCCAAGGGCGTCCTAACAACAGATTGAAAGAGGCCTTAATGTCCACCACCTGAAACTTGGTGCGACGCTCAACGGCCCCAGTGGTTATATTCAGTATGATAGTACCCACGGCTTGACGGCGAGTATTATCGTAAGCTCGAATCCCCTGAGTGGAGGGAGTCAACTCTTCATTCTTTATACCCAACTTCTTTGCAGTACGGAGTGGGCACACATTGATTGCAGAGCCATTATCAACCAGGCTCATAGGAACATTCATCTGCCTACACACCACAGTGAGGTGTAAGGCCTTATTATGTTGGTCCCCTTCCGGGGGTAGATCCTTATCAGAAAAGGAAATCAGATTGCTGGTACTCGGCAGCTCAGTAGTGAGGAAGTTGACCAGTCCTTGGGGGGTCATGTCGTCATCGACTCCTATCTTCACCAGAGCATTCATTACAGCCTTTCGATGCTCGTGGGAAGTGGCCAAAAGCTTCCATACATTCATCTCCACCTTGGTCTTTTGTAGCTGTTTGACCACATCGCTATTCACAGGGTCGATGGGATCAACTATAGGATTTGATTGTGGTGGAGGTGGAGGTGGGTTAGGTTGTTGCAACCGTCCACTTCTAGTGAGAACCTTGACCTCAAGGTCCCCCCAAACATCTTCACTGGTGCCGAGAGACGAACAGGCTATATCTTTGAGATAGATATCTTCATCATCACTATCCCAAATCCCATTCACTTCTTCAGTGCTTGAGATAAATATAACTTCTGGCAGAGGTTCATTCGCAGGTTGAATGAGTATTGACAGATCAAAGGAGACTTCATCTCCCATGATAGCCAAAGCATCAGAAAGAGGACATGTTTGAATGTTAGGCTTCTTGCCCCCTGGAGGGACAGGAAGTTGGTTAGCATCTATCAGGTCTTGGATTGCGTCTTTCAGCCTCCAACACTTCTCAGTGTTATGACCCTTGCCTTGATGATACTTGCAATAAGCATTGGGGTCATAGCTAGCGGTCCTATTCTCAGGTCGAGGTTCTGGAAATGGTCCGATTGGCATAATTAGTCCCTGACCATGAAGACGGTCATAAGCAGCATCATAAGTCATTCCCAAAGGCGTATAAACCCTCCTCTGCCTTTGGAATCTTTGAGGAGGAGCATGAAGGGCCAGCACATCATTAATGTTGATATTGTTGGTAGCATTATTGGGCTTAGAAGACGAAGAAGAAAGAGTGTCGTTCTTCTTGTTTTTCCAAGTGTTGCTGTTATTGTTGTTACCAACAGACTTCATCAGTTCATCTTCGATATTGATTCCAATATCGTATACAGCTTCAAAGGTATTTAAAGGCAGAAACTTCAAGTGTTGCTTGTATTTATGCGTCAGATTGGCAATGAACAAGCGAACCATTTCCTTCTCCTTGGGAGGGTCTACCAGGAGTGCAGCTGTTTCTCTCCACCTGCTTAGGTAAGTAGTGAAGCCTTCATTCTCTTTCTGTTTGAGAATGGAGAGTTCACGTTCAGAAGTCTTGGCCTGAATGTTGCACTTGTATCGGTTCATAAAGCTTTCAGCAACATCTTCCCAGGTCGCGACATGCTTGGATTCTAGGGAGTAGAACCACTGTTGACAGGCATGCTCTAAGGAAAGAGGAAACACCGTAGGGAAGAGTGTCACATCTACTCCCTTAAGAGCCATAGTTGCAGAAAAAGCCTTCAAATGGAACAACGGGTTATCAGTAGGCTTGAACTTGGGAATATCAGCAGTGGAAAATTTTTCAGGGAGTTTCTCTCTTATGGACGAGGAAGTGACAGGCTGTTCCACATAAGTGAACTCTTCTGAAATCTTACTCATCTGTTCCTTGATCTTGTCCATCGCAGCAGCAGTAACACTGTTTTGCTTATCTTGCTCTACAGTGCTGACTCTAGTAGTGAGTGTCTGCATCATGTCAGACAACCTTTCGATTGTCCTGTTGAGGTTCTCGATGTCTTCCTTAGTGGTCATTGGTTGAAAGTAGACTGGAGACGGATCTTGTGGAGATGACTGAGGTGGTTTCCTTGTACGCCTCTTTGGTACGAGAGGTTGTTGAGGTATGGACTCGAACCGTAACAATCTACCCTTGCTTCTTGCCCAAGCGCTGTGACACCGAAACAAATACACCTTTAATGACCAAACTTGACCTTAACCTATCCGGATTAAATTTTTTTTTTTTTTTATATCGAAGCTCTACTTATTAAAAAAAAGAAAACATGGGAGGATACCATCCGACTTACTCCAAAAAAAAAAACGACACAAACGAAACTTCCCTAAAAAACGGTCAAAAGTGGTGCATGACTAAAAAAAAAAGTGCGGACATAATATGTGAGTGATTAGGTGAGGTTATAGACACGTGTTTTGACCGTATAACTAGACACGACTCAATACTGGACACAAAAATCGAGAAAAAAGACTGACGGGACACTTTCCTGGGCACCGTGTCACGGTACAGACTGGCGTGACACGGTTAAGGCTTACCGTCAGACGGTAGCCTTTACCGTGTCACGGCACTGTTCACCGTGACACGGCAGAAAATGCCGTGACACGGTGCGCAGTTCCAGGTCAGTTTTGTGATTTTTTTCAAATTTTAATCGATTTTAAGTTCGTACTAATTACTATGTGAGAATAAAAACCCTCGGTCATGGGTCAAACAAAAAGAGCAAACACATTAGGGTTAGCACCGAACAAACACATAGCATTTAGGCACGATGATGCAAAAAAAGTTCGCAACCTAAAGTCAAGATCTATGTTCAACTATTGGTCAAGCTTTGGGTGTCAAAAGGGTACCATGGTTAAGAGTTTGGACGCGTTAGCAAGGCAGCCTCCCTTGAGGGTGTATGCCAACGGGCGGCTTCGCGAGTTCATGATGAAATCGAACTCGACTCCATGGTTTGGGTAGATTTAATGACTCGGATGAACCCTTATTGCCATGAGCGTTTTTGGGTTGATAGAGCTTAAATCCCCCGGGGCTAAGACGCATGTAGAACACATACGTTTTTTCAGAAAAATCGAAGGAAGTCGACTGTGGGAAAAGAAAATAGGTCACCGGACAGTTTTTAGGACTGCCGTGACACGGCAGAAATTCCCGTGTCACGGTACAGTCTACCGTCAGACGGTACACTGTACCGTGACACGGCAGACTCTGCCGTGACACGGCAGTCAGAAAATCTGACTAGTGCCCTGTTTGCTTTTGCGCGCAACCGAGTTATCCAATTTTTCCTACGGGACAGACCTGAATGTGACGTTAAAACGTCTATGCAGATGCAAAAATGCCAAATTAATCACAGGAATAGTTTTTCAAGAATCTTTCAAGTCTCATCCACTCATCTTAATTAAATACCGATCACTCAAATCGATAAATAATTAAGAATCCTCCCCGGTGGAGTCGCCAAATTGTAGGCGTCGTTCGAAGTGCGCCTACGTTAAAAGCATGTTGTGAATATGCTTGGCACTCATAGGAAGTGGGAATTGACATTACGATTAGGGACAAATAAAATAGGGAGCCGCCAACAAGTTTTTAAGGAACTTGTAAACCGTCCACGGATCATAAAAAGGCAACCACGATAAGGGACAACGATAGGCAACAACGATTGACCCGTGAAGGTTACACCCCATTCATAATCCATGAGATTACTAACTCCATATGGTTCGGAACCACGAAAGGAGGATCGGGGATGATGGTACGAAGTGAGTCATGGAGTCACATTCGCCCGTATTGGCCTCTACTCGATTCTTATAGTGAAAAATGATTCCTGCGATCTCAAAGGCATACAAACAAAATATTCAATTTGCTCCAAACTATTATTAAGCTAAATTGGTTGAATATTAATGCAACATATAATTCTAAAATATTGTGATCACTTGATTAAACAACAAGATTAAAAGGAACCTAAACCGGTTGTCCAAATTATCTTATTAGGCGTGATTTTCAATTACATATTCCCTTTAACATGCAATATGGTGATCATAAATATAATAAAATCAATATGAACATAAAAACAAATTTAATCATAATTCCAACAACATAAAAATCGTTAGAAAAACAATAATAATAAAAAGAGCATGATCCTTACTTTGAATCTGTTTGTTTGCAACTACAAAATAATAAACGAGTTAGTAACTTCAAGAAAATAATAAAACAATTAAATTAAATAAAATAAAAACAAGGTTATTTTTGGGGCCAAACCCTCAAACGATTCTACCTTTCACGCCTTGGTTTAAGGATATAACCTCGAGTAAAATATGGACTCCTTTGAGTGCTTGAAGAAGGAATTTTGAAGTGAAAAGGGTAGGCTATTGTTTAGGTTAAGAGCATAGAAGAGAGAAAATAAGAATCATCGAATTCTGGTCGCCCCGTACATCAGAAATGAGGGGGTATTTATAGGGAAATGTGCTGAGGGAGCACACGGAACCCTAAAATGATAAAAACCCTAAAAAAGTATCCCGTGACACGGTCAGACTATACCGTGACACGGTTAGATTGTACCGTCAGACGGTATAAGTTCCCGAGACACGGTCAGTTTTGGAGTGACGCGGGAAATTTTCAGAAAACGGGACGGAAAACGCGTCAAGGGTTTATGCGGAAAGGACACGGAACTTCCCATGTCACGGGAAGTCCCACCGTCAAACGGGAAGAGTTCCCGTGACACAGTCAAGCTTGACCGTGACACGATCAGTTCCAGTCCATTTTTCCGTCTAAATTCATTTTTAACCCTAATTTCTTTCGGCTTTTTAAGTGCCGATTGATAATTTCGGGCTTTTTTCTGACTTTTATTATTCGGGCTAAAATAAGAAAATAATAAAAATAAATAAAATATTTGGGCCAAAAAAATAAAATAATAAAATAAAAAGGTTTGGGCTTAAAATTAATTAACAAATTAAAACTATGCTTTTACCAAACACCAAGACTGATCCATAGACCTTTCAAAAACAAGAATTTAATAAGATACGATTTTTTAAGCACTCTCGGGATAAAATACTAAACCCGACCAATAGTGGCGGTGAAAGGTTATTTATCATCGGGTTTGGTTTTGGGGAGACATTTTTAGGTGTCTACAGCGCGGAAGCCTTATGTACGCGTCGCTTAAAGTGCGCCTACGTTAAAGCATGTGTGGATATTCTTGGCACTCATAGGAAGTGGGAATTGACATGTACGATTAGGGACAACGATTAGGGACAAGGAAAGTATGGGAGCCGCCAACAAGTTTTTAAGGAACTTGTAAACCGTTCACGGATCATTAAATGAAACCACGATAAAGGGACAACGATTGACCCGTGAAGGTTACACGCCATTCATAATCCATGATATTACTAACTCCATATGGTTCGGAACAACAAAAGGAGGATCGTGGATGATGGTATAAAGTGAGTCATGGAATCACATTCACCCGTATTAGCCTCTACTTGATTCTTATAGTGAAAATTAATTCCTGCGATCTCAAAGGCATACAAATAGAGATTCAATTTGCTCCAAACTATGCTAAATCGGTTTAATAATAATGCAACACATAATTCTAAAATATTAGTGATCACTTGATTAACAACAAGATGAAAAAGGAACCTAAACCGGTTGTCCAAATTACCTTATTAGGCGTGATTTTCAATTGCATATTCCCTTTAAACATGCAATATGGTGAACATAAAAACAATAATAGAATAAAGATTAATATTGGAAGAAATTTAACAATAAATTATTAGTCAATTCAAATCATAATAAACTTAATCATGATACTAGCAATATAAAAATAAAATAAGAGTAATTAAATTAATTAATAACTCACATTCCGTGCGTTCCTTTAAATTGCTACATCATGAATAAATTGTTAGTAACTTCAATAAAAAATATAAATGAAATTAAAATATTTAAATTAAATTAAATAAAAAAGTAGAGTTAATTTGGTACAAACCCTCAGTTATCTGTGCCTTGCACACCTTGGTTTAAGGACGGAACCTCGTGTATCGTATGGACTCCTTGGAGTGCTTAAGGGAATAATGGTATAATTAGGAATATAGGTTTAAGGCTTAGAATATGAGAGAGAGAGAATAGAATGTTTTTAGGTGTAAAAGAGAGAAAGAGAGAATGATTTGATGCCCCGAAGTGCAGAAATGAGGGTGTTATTTTAGGGAAAATTAGTAGAGGGAACACACGAAACCCTAAAAAGATAAAAACCCTAAAAATTATCACCGCGACATAGCATAGAACACCGTGACATGGTTCTAGGAACCATACGACGTGGGAAAATCCCGTGACGCGGGAAAATTTTGAGTGACGTGGGACATATTTGACCTACGGGAAGTGAAAACGCGTGAAAGGTTTACACGGAAAAGACACGAGAAATTTCCGTGACACGGCACACGTACCGTGACACGACAATGTCCACCGTGGCACGGTATAGTACACCGTGTCACGGTTTGGGAAAACGAGGAAATTATACGGAAAAAGCACCGTGACACGGTGAGAAATACTGTTTCACGGCAACAGGTTTCGTGCCACGGCATCAGGTACCGTGTCACGGCATCAGGTACCGTGTCACAGCATCAGGTACCGTGCCACGGTGGATTTTCATGCGAAAAAGCTTTGAAAATTGCACCGAACACGATGTAAAATACCGTGTCGCGGCACTAGGCACTGTGCCATGTCATCAGGCTCCGTGACACGGTGCTTTTATATTGTTGGCGGTAATTCCAGTTTTTCACCCATTATTAAAATAATCATAACTTTTGAGCCGTAACTCGAAATAAGGCATATAATATCAAATTTACTTTCCAATCCAATGAGAATCAGGTCAAAATCATTTGTAGATTTTAAGATATGGCCGTTTTAGTAGAAGGGTGTCGGTTTTGGGCCGAGTTTAGTGTTTTGCTCATATCTTTTTCATCTTAAATTGGAATTGGGATTATGATATATTTATGGAAAGATTATTTAAAGGCCTATCCAACCAAATAATAATTGGATCAAAAATATGTGACCAAAATATTAGTTTTTCTCGGTTTTGCGATGTGGACACGAATAGAGGAAAACAAGTTATGGTTTAGGGAAATGAGTTAGGACATGGGTTGGGTTATGAAATGTATTCGATAGAACATGGATTTAAGCACTCAAAATATTAATTACTCAACCAGACTAATAAAAACGGTGAAAGGTTGTTCATAATCGGGTGTGGTTTTGGGGAGACATTTTTAGGTGTCTACAGAAGACCCCACTTTGACTGAGTTTGTAGAAACGTCAGTTTCAAAAATTATAGTCAAAGTAGTCAATAGGGACGGAGAATGATTTAAGATGTTCTGCGTTCCTAAATCACTCTTTATACGCCGATACCTGCTGAAAAATGTTAGCTCCACAGATAAATGAGTAAAGGAATAGAATGCTTATTTGACACCAGTGTATCGGTGACAAATGAGTTTGGTAGCTTCCTATGCTTGAAGGAATCCACCAGATGAAGTTTTGTTGAAATACTTTCCATGATTGAGGAAAGTCGATGGATGAGTTTGGTAGCTTTGTAAGCTTGAAGAAATCTACCGGATGTTACTTTCCATGCTTGAGGAAAGTCGACATATGAATTTAGCGGCTTTCTATGCTTGAAGAAATCCATCGGATAATACTTTCCGTGCTTGAGGAAAGTCGACATATGAATTTGGCGGCTTTCTATGCTTGAAGAAATCCACCAGATGACACTTTCCATGCTTGAGGAAAGACTTGTCAGATTTTAGCAGGTTTGATTGTCCCCGAACGTGGGCTTTAGTTAGTTCGCTTGTCCCCTAACATAGGCTATAGATGGTTCGCTTGTCCCCAAACATGGGCTGTAAATGGTTCGCTTGTCCCCAAACGTGGGCTATAGATGGTTCGCTTCTCCCCAAACGTGGGCTATAAATGGTTCGCTTGTCCCCGAACGTGGGTGTGGGCTGTAAATGGTCCGCTTGTCCCCGGACGTGGGCTGTAGATGGTTCGCTTGTCCCCCGAAGTGGGTTGTAGATGGTTCGCATGTCCCCGGACGTGGGTTGTAATTGAGAACTGCAAAATAAAATTTTCCAAAGGACTAGTATAGACTATGATTGACTTGACCAACTGACTTGACCAAGCTTGACTTAACATAACATTACATGTGTATAACTTATGGTTGCGTGCATATATGGTGTGTGTGTGTGCAGACACAAGCAACCGAAAATGCAAAAGCAAATATTTTCCGTCATTTTTGTCATGAGATAAGTGGAGGGTACCGATTTTCTCTCGAAAAAAGAAAGACGTGAAAACTGAACTTTTATTTTCGAACTTCCCTCGATGAAAAAATTTTTGAAAAAGTTTTTGAACTTCTCCAAAAGAAATTAATGAAAAAGGGAAGAAGTTTTGAACTTCCTCCTTGAGCAAGACGAAATGTATCGTATGGATTGAATTGCTTGTCTTGAAAATAATGTATGCATGATGCATATTCTTAGGCCAGGAGGCTAAGTACAATTATATCATGTGACACGATAGATAAATGAACTTAGGTCATGGAGCTAAGCATCATATATGGTGTAAAGAAACGATCTTGAACGTCACTTAGGTCTGGAAGCTAAGCACGTATATAGATGAAGTGATTATTTCATAATGAACGTTTCTTAGGTCAAGGAGCTAAGAACGATATGCTTTGTGTAATTAAAAATCATTGATATATAAATGTTTCTTAGCATATTATGCGATGAGTGAAACAATGTATATTTCTCAGGTCAGGAAGCTAAGCAAGTATACAACGTTTCTTCTAATGAATGTTGTCTTGAAAGATGATAAAACATGCACAGTGTTGAAACAAGATTTTTTGATAAAGGGTTCATAAAGGGAAGGATAATCTATAGGATATGGATGTGTGACTGAAGTGTGTGAATGTGATACTAAGGTTGGCTGCAAGGGTCATGGTGATGGAAATATATGTGAGAAGAGTCAAAGATGATAACTCTTTAGGATGGGTAGGCTAAATGATGTGGGTTCAAACCCCCAAGTCTAGCTCTAAATGGGTAGGGGGTTAGCATTGGATATTCTTTGACTCGATCATGCATGGATATGAATATGAATGTGAATGTGGCTGCACCTCGATGTGAGGTTGCCTACGTATCAGTTAGGAATTAGGCCAACGTAGCTCTAGCCGAACTTTGCACAAGTGTATGTACACCTCAAAAAGGTCTTTCAAGGGTTGTAATGTGGTTAAGCTGATGGTTTAAGGAAGAAAGGGGTAAAAGGCTCAAGACTCGAGAGAAGCCCCCAAGATATGCAATTATGTATTGGAATTTGCAAGTTTTATTTTTCATATATTTTTTTGTTTTGAATTTATTTTCTTTTTTTCATTCTTTTTTCTTTCATTCTTTTGAATCAATGTAGGCAATCTCGAATCATACGGTCTATCAGTCACTTAGAATTCATGTTTCTCATGCACGGTACTAAGCACTCGATGAGAGACGCAATTGGAGACATGTTCATATCGGAGACATTGGAACATTTGCCTTTAGACTTTGTTTTATTGTTTCTTTGCTACTTTTTTTTCTTGCATTTTGAATGGTATACAATTACACATCTTAAATCGCAAGGTTAAGTCAATGTGGGTTGAAAAAATGAAGGCCAAACGTTATACGAGGCTAAAAATGGTTGATGAAGAAATGGAATGTGATTGAACCACTAGTAGAAAAAGGCTTATTTGCGTCGCTCATTTATAGTGTATTTGCGTCGCTTCTATGAGCGACGCAACTGCTCGCGACGCAAATGACTTTTAAGTCATTTGCGTCGCTCCTAGGGGCGACGCAAATAAGAGTCATTTGCGTCGCTCCTTTATAAACAAGCGACGCAAATGACTTTTTTTATAAACTTATTTTTTGTCATTTGCGTCGCTCCTTTATAAACAAGCGACGCAAATGACTTTTTTTAAAAACTTATTTTTTGACATTTGCGTCACTCCTTTATAAAAGAGCGACGCAAATGACTTTTCTGATAAACTTATTTTAAGTTATTTGCGTCGCTCCTTTATAAACAAGCGACGCAAATGACTTTTTTTAAAAATTTATTTTTTGACATTTGCGTCACTCCTTTATAAAAGAGCGACGCAAATGACTTTTCTGATAAACTTATTTTAAGTCATTTGCGTCGCCCCTTTATAAACAAGCGACGCAAATGACTGAGTAAACAATACAATTGCTGTATTTGCGTCACTTGTTTGTTTAATGAGTGACGCAAATGATGTAAATTTTTTTTTTTTAATTATAATAATTGCTTGTATATGTTTGTAGTACCTGTTTTTCTTGCTAGTGGTATAAAGTAATATGCTAACGCTAATATAATTGAAATTAAAATGCAATATTATTGAATAATGCAAATGTAAATTTCGGCAGAGTATCCTTTGTAATTTGGCCTACCCATAAAATTGGGAATGACGGCATTATATTAACAAACTTTCCAATAATTTACATCTTTAGTAATCTCCAATAATGAGTGTGAAGAGCAATGGGGATTCCACCAATGAGGAGAACAAGCAGATTGTCAATTCCGCGCCAAAATGCTATGTGCTGGAAAAGGTACATGAAAACAATCTCCACCAACACCCCAACAGCAACCAAGCACAAGCATACATTCCTAATGCCAACCAAAACCTAAAAAGGAAAGAAAAAAAAGCAAAATAAAGGGTTAAGAAGATAGAACAAGTAGCTATATATTTTTAGTGTTGAAATCCACTAGAACTTTTTACCTTATCCCAACATTTGACTTCATTGATGCTAAAATCCAGGCAAACATTTTTCCTAAAGAAGATTCGAGCACCTGTGGCAATGATCACAGCTTCACATGCTCCTTGTTCACAAATACAGCCAGAGTATACTGCATCCCCTGCTTTCTTAGTTACTGGAGACAAAACTCCTGTTAAAACATACTGCAAAGCACAAGAAATCATATATTCAGCAACAATAGATGCATGAAGTAAATATATTAATCACAAACATTACAACTGACCTCATCAATTATTACAGCATCGTCTCCTTCCAGTAGACGCGCATCAGCTAGAATGATGTCTCCAGCATTAATACTAATTACATCCCCAGGGACCAACTGTGAACTATACTCCTCACTCCACCAACCATCTCGCAGAACCTGATGAAATAGCCATAAATTTAGAAACAGCCTCACAAATACACGTGTATAGTCGCAACTCTCAAGTGATACTATGATACAGATAGACCAATGCAAGCATTGAAAGCATGCATACCTTTACTTTCCTAGCTAAGGGTGCCATGACGGAGGTTTGGTGATTATAGATATCTTTTTCTGTAATATGACTCATAATTGGAGCAATTAAAAGCACAAGAAAGACCGAAACAAAAAAAAAATTAGAGGAATTGGGTTTTAAAGGTTGAAGGTTGAACATTCAACTCGATTTCTGGGCGAAACTCAGGTCGGAAGGTCCAACTGAATTTCTCAAGGTAAAAACATGCAACTCGAGCCTTCAACTACTTATGTCAAATACTTTAAATCAAGATGAGTAAGGCCACTTGGATTTACATACACTTCAATAGTCCATGTTATCTTTTTATCTACAAAGCTAAACAAATCCTTCGATCATCAAACAATCAATCAATCAAACCCTAAATCTATCCTTCGATCATAACAAAGTATATGTCTCTCTCAAGAAACAAGTCAATCCAAAAACTATAATCTAAGCCACATTTTGACCTTTTACTTTCACAAACCAAGCTCATCATTGCTCAACCTATGAACTCAAGAAGACACTTTGATGAAACATTAGTAACATTACTAGTTTAAATTACGCTTTAACTTCCACTCTTAAAATCCGGAACAACAATTTGAGAACGAAGGGAGTATAATTCGTGCTTAAAACAACGAATTTACCATTAGTTTCATCACCCAATTATAATTTACAAGCCAACCATATCTTCGTTAAATTACAGCATATATCAATCATAAGAATCATATAATCATCCAAAAACAATAAAGCTTGAATATTTCCTCATCATACTAGCATAAATTCAGTTTTAAAATCTGAAAATAGTATTCAGCATCGAAAATGTAATTTTTAAATTAAAAAAAAATTGATATCCCATTAACAGAAATTATTAAATCTAATTAGTTAATTACCCCTGATTTACCAAGCCAAATTCCCAATTCCTACAAATTTTCAATTAAATAAAGAATTTGCAGCAAATAAATTAACTTGATTAAAATTGTATTGGTATGAATTCCTAGTAATACAACCAATTTTCAAAAATTAACAAAAATCAATCAACACATTTTCAGAGAACAAAACTGCAAACCGTTTTTAGAAATTATAAATTGCATTTTAAACTAAATGAATGAGCCATTCCCTAAAAAAAATAAACTAAATGAATGTGCCATTCTCAGCAACCTCAAACCCATTTTTATAGAGGCATTCTAATAATCCTATTACAAACAAAAGTATTTTGAGTTCTATCGCAATTATGACTTCAATTTCATGAAATTTTTTCGCATTACAGAAAAACAAATCAAAAATAAAAAAACCCTAGAACACAATTTACGAATTGGACGGAAAAAAAAAAGACAACTTCACTAAATACAAGAAATCTTACCTTAGGTGAAATAAACTTCACACATTCAACAATGTCGAGCCTAAATGCAGTAATATGAGTGGGGCGAACACTGGTCGAACTGCTACACTAATCAAACTTCAATTATTGTTGCTGTAATTTGCTAGAACTTCCTCGGGTTTTTTGGGGGCGAAATTAATCGATTTTCCAGTCGAAAATTTCAGTCATTGCTCGAATATGAGGCCAGGATTTTTAATTGAATTTTTTGGGGTTTCTAGGGTTCAAATTCCTATAGTTTGGAGTAGATTTTTTGCTCGAAATGGGGGAATATTGGTCAGAAATGCTCAATTTTTTGGGGTTTATGGGTTCGGATTTCTTAGGGTTTTTGGTCCAAATTTTTGCTCAAAATTGCTCAATTTTCTGCCGATTATAGGTCTTCAACTTGACTGCGATTTTGGATGTTGAATTTGCTGAGGAATCAGTGTTTTTTTGGCCGAATTTGTTGGATTTAAGGGTCGAATTTGTGGGTGCTTTGGCTGTAGAAATTCACTGGAGTAGCAACTTGTTTTTTCTCTTTGTTTAGTGAAAGGTAGGCGTGCAAAAGCTAAGGTCAAAATTCTGAAATAACCTAAATGCAAAAGCTATATTTGCGTCACTTTATTATTAAAATGCGACGCAAATAACATAAAACATAATGCTGTACATTTTTCATATGCGTCGCTCATTTATTAAAAGAGTGACGCAATTTATTCAGTCACTCATTTGCGTCACTTGTCAATAAATGAGTGACGCAAATAAGATTATTATTTGCGTCGCTTCAATAAATAAGAGCGACGCAAATAATAAAAATCTGCAATACAACAGTCATTTGCGTCGCTTCTTAATAAATATGCGACGCAAATAACTTTTCAGGATGGTAAAATTAAACATTTGCGTCGTTCTTTCTAATGAGTGACGCAAATATGGCGACGCAAATGTACATTTTTCTACTAGTGAACGGTTAAAAGGGAATGACAGGGTTGCAAAGGTGCCTCAAGTCATTGGTGTACCTTGTGTTTAGTTCGGTAATTGATTTTTTTTTTTTTTTTTTAGAATGAGTGAATGAAAAATGCTATGATCGAGATGTAAAGGAAATTTGCTCATTTTATTAATGGAAAAGGTGAACGAAACACATGAAACATATAAAAATTTGAAATGGAAAACCTATGATAGACATGAATGGGGGGAATGGAAATGAATGATAAAAAAGAAATCATGAAATCTTGCACAAAGGATTTGCTGTGCGCCTTGTGTTCATTACTTCTTGTCTCCTGGAGGGACTGGAAGTTTTTTTGCATCCACTAAGTGTCGAATGTCATCCTTCAAATTCCAACATTGCTCCATAGTGTGGCCCTTTCCTTGATGGTACTTGCAATGGGCATTGGTATTCCATTTGGCGCTCCTTTCTTCAGGTTTTGGCTCTAGAAATGGCCCAATAGGTGTGATCAAGCCTTGACCGCAAAGGAGATCAAAGGCCGCATCATAAGTCATTCCTAAAGGAGTGTAAGTTGTTTTTTTATTGGGTAATGGAGCATCAAGAGCTAACACTTCATTGAGATCAACTTGGCTTATATTGTTGGTAGTATTTTCATGCTTAGAAGACGAAGAATAAGGATGGTCGTTGTTCTTGTTTTTCCAAGTGTTATTATTGTTACTACCAGCAGTCTTTATTAGCTCATCCTCGATATTGATGCCGATGTTGTATACAGCTTTGAAAGTGTTCAATGGAAGAAATTTGAGATGTTCCCTATACTTGTGAGTCAAATATTGAATAAAGAGGAAAACCATCTCTCTTTCTTTGGGAGGATCTACCAAGAGTGAAGCCGTTTCCCTCAACTTGTTTAGATAAGCGGTGAAGCCTTCATTCTCTTTCTGTTTGAGAATGGAGAGTTCACGTTCAGAAGTTTTAGTTTGAATGTTACACTTGTAACGATTCATGAAACTGTCGGTGACATCTAGCCAAGTCGCAGCAGTACGCTTGGCATCTAGGGAATAAAACCATTGTTGGCAAGCATGCTCTAAGGAGAGAGGGAACACCGTAGGGAAGAGTGTTACGTCCAATCCCTTAAGAGCCATGGTTGCAGAGAACGCTTTCAAATGAAATATTAGATTGTCAGTAGGCTTGAACTTTGGAATATCAGCAGTGGAGAACTTTTCAGGGAGCATGTCTTTCACATCCAAAGGAGTGGGAGGCTGTTCCCCATAAGTGAAATCCTCAGAAATATTACTCATTTGTTCCTTTAATTTGTCTAGGGTGGAAACAGTGACCTTGTTTTGTTCCATGGTAGTGACCCTAGTGGTAAGGGTTTCCATCATGGCAGATAGTGCCTCAATGGATTTGTTGATGTTCTCGATATCTTCCTTAGTTGCCATTGAAAGGTGATAATTAATGTGGAGATGGCCAAATTTTCTTTGAACGCCTCTTGGATTTAAGAGATTGTTGCGGTAATGACTCAAATCGTATTAATCTACCCCTGCTCCTTGACCAAGTACTGTGAAATAAAACAATTCACTTAATTGTTTGACTCATTGCTCAAGGTAAGATAGGAAGGGAAAAAAATAAACATTTCAAAACAGGTGAGAAAACTCCACTCATTTTTTTATTATGATGAAAAAAAGGTGTATGAACCTAGTATACGATCATAAAAGACATAGTGCACGACTCGAGTCAGAACATAAAGAAAGTGTGTGGACTATACTTGACTCGTGAGTGATTAAGTGATGTTATAAGACTCGTGGTATGATCGTATGGCTAGACATGTGAACAGTAACCAAAATGACTGACATGTGGACCAAATTAGCACGGAAGACCAAAATAGGGGCTGACTGGACTTAAACTTGGGCACCGTGTCGCAGCGCAACTGTCGTGTCACTGCAAACCTGCACCGTTGCGCGGTACAGGCCGCAGTGACACGGTACTGATTGCAATGACGAGACTTTTTTGCCGTGTCACGGTAATCAGTTCAGTTTTTTTTTCTTTTTCTTCAATTTTAGAGTTTTTGCTAATTACTAAGTGAGTACGGTCCATTGGCAATTGTTAGTCATAAAATAATCCACCATAGACAAAGAAAGATCGTTAAGGTTAGGACCAAAATGATCAAATATGCACACATAGAACTTGTAGGCATAATGATGCAAAGAATAGTTCGCAACCTAAGGTCTAGTTCAATGTTTGACTATAGCAAGGTTTATTTGGTGTCAATAGGGTACCATGGTTAAGAGTTTGGACGCATTAGCAAGGCAGCCTCCCTGTAGGGTGTATGCAAACGGGCTGCTCCGCGAGTTCGTGATGAAATCTAACTCGACTCCATGGTGTGGGTGGAATTAAAAACTGGAATGAACCGTTATTGCCATGAGCGTTTTTGGGTTGATAGAGCTTAAACCCCTCGGGGCTAAGATGTATGTAGAACACATACGTTTTTTTTTAGCAAAATCGAAGGAAGTTGGCTGTGAGAAGAGAAATAAGGCCACTTGAAGGATTTCAGGACTGTCGCGACACGGCAGAATCCACCGTGTCACGATGCTGGACACCGCATCACAGTGCCCTGCGCCGTGAAACGGCAATCTCTGCCCTGGCGCGGCAGTCTAGAAATCTGACTGGTGCCCATATTTTCTTCGTTCACGACCAGGTTATCCAATTTTTCCTACGGGAAAGACCTGAAATACGACGTTCAAACGTCTATGCATATGTAAAAATTACAATTTAATCACAGGAATATTTTCAAGAATCTTTCAAGTCTCATCCACTCATCTTAATTAATTACCGATCACTCAAATCGATAAATAACCAAGAATCCTCACCAGTGGAGTCGCCAAATTGTGAGCAACGGTTGAAGTGCGCCTACATTAAAGCATGTGTGAATATGCTTGGCACTAATAGGAAGTGAGAATTGACATATACGATTAGGGACAACGATTAGGGACAAGGAAAGTAGGGAACCGCCAACAAGTTTTTAAGGAACTTGTAAACCGTTCACGAATCATAAAAGGCAACCATGATAAAGGGACAACGATAGGCAACAACGATTGACCCGTAAAGGTTACACCCCATTCATAATCCATGAGATTACTAACTCCATATGGTTCGGAACCACGAAAAGAGGATTGAGGATGATGGCACGAAGTGAGTCATGGAGTCACATTCGCCCGTATTGGCCTCTACTCAATTGTCATAATTCCTGCAATCTCAAAGGCATACAAATAGAGATTCAATTCGCTCTAAACTATGCTAAATTGGTTTAATATTAATGCAACACATAATTCTAAAAAATTAGTGATCACATGATTAACAATAAGATTAAAAAGGAACTGAAACCGGTTGTCCAAATTATCTTATTAGGCATGATTCTCAATTACATATTCCCTTTAAACATGCAATATGGTGATCATAAAAACAATAATAGAATAAAGAATAATATTGGAAATAATTTAACAATAAATTATTAGTCAAATCAAATCTTAATTAACACACGGAACCCTAAAAAGATAAAAACCCTAAAAATTAACACCGCAAAACCGCAGAGAACACCGTGACACGTTGCCAGGCACCGTCAAATGGGGACAAATCCCGTGATGCGGGGAAAATTGGAGTGACGCGGGACTTATTTGACCTACGGTAAGTGAAAACGCGTGAAGGGTTTATGCGGAAAAGACATGAGAAAATTCCGTGACGCGGCACACTTACCGTGACACGCCAGTGTGCACCGTGGCACGGTACAGTATACCGTGTCACGATATGGCAAAAAGCGGAAATTACACGGAAAAAGCACCGTAAGACGGTTAGAAATACAGTTTCAAGGCAGCAGGTGTCGTGTCATGGAATCAGGTACCGTGCCACGGTGGATTTTCATGTGAAAAAGCTTCGAAAATAGCACCGTGACACGATGAAAAATATCGTGTCAAGACACCAGGCACCGTGCAACGTCATCAGGCGCCGTGACACGGTACTTTTATATTGTTGGTGGTAATTCCAGTATTTTACCCATTTTTAAAATAATCATAACTTTTGAGCCGTAACTCGGAATAAGGCATATAATATCAAGTCTAATTTCCAACCTAATTAGAACAGGTTAAAATCATTTGTAGATTTTCATATATGGCCGTTTTAGTAGAAGGGTGTCGGTTTTGGGCCGAGTTTAGTGTTTTGCTCATATCTTCTTCGTTTAAAATCGGAATTGGGATTATGATATATGGTTGGAAAGCTTATTTCAAGGCCTCTCCAAAGAAATAATAATTAGATCAAAATTATAAGACCAAATAATCATTTTCTGTCAGTTTTGCGATGTGGACACGAATAGAGGGAAACAAGGTATGGTTTAGGGAAATGAGCTAGGAAATGGGTTGGTTTATGAAATGTATTGGATAGAACATGGATTTAAGCACTCCAAAGATTAAATACTCAACCCGAACTATAACAGCGTTGGAAGGTTTTTAATCATCGGGTTTTTTTTGGGGAGACATTTTTAGGTGTCTACACCTTACCTTTGGAAAGGTTGGCGCGTGTGGATGGGACCCCACAAGTTAAACTCGCTTATATTGTTTGGTGAATTCAACATTATCGGATGTACCCTTTGTTTCTCAGAGCGTTCAATCAGGTAGATGGAGCATGAATTCCCAGAGGGTTATGTCCATACGTAGAACACATATGGGTTTTAGAAAAGTAAGAAAAACTCAACCAGGAAGTAGAATCGAGCCAACACTACTAGAACTGGTTGAAATAAGAACACATATTTCTGGCTCGGTATTGGAAGAACGCAGTGCCAGCCAACAAGGACTGTCGCCGAGATATGAGCCCTATCCCCTGGAGACAAAGCTATATCTTCGGTGACAGGCTTTGTTCTCTAGACGTCAGTTCCTACATGCCTCAGCAGGTGTCTTTGTTCTTAGAATTTTCCAGTTTTTTGCACTTTTTTAAAAAATTCTAGTTATGAAAGATATTCCTCAAATTTCCTACGTTTAAAAATCCTATGTTTTGGACTCATTACGGATGGTCTTTCCAATGAGAACCTTTTGTATGCATATGACAATAATGTTAACCAAAATTACGCACATGAAATACTTAAGACTTTTCGAGTCTCATCCACTCATTCTAAATCATTGCCGAAAAAAATTTCAGGAATTAAAAAAGAAAGCCTCTCTCTAGTGGAGTCGCCAAAAAACTTTAGGGAATATTTCAAGCATTACCCCAAACTTAAACCCCACTGTGATCATACACTTAAGCATGGTGGCGTCCAAAGGGAAAGAAGCTAGAGCAAAAGAGTCACCAAAAAGTTTTTGGAACTTGTAAACCGTTCACAGGGTGAAGGTTACACCCCTTAACGATCCATGAGATCGTTAACTCCAATAGGTCTGGAACCAAAACTGGATGTTCGGGGATGAAGGTACAAATCCAATCTAAAAGGCAAAGAACCTGCCCTAATAATAGGCCTTTACTTTATTCTTCTCGTATTCATCTGCGCTTTCTAACTAACATATAATCAATAGATTTAGCCTAAACCTTTTTAATCTATGTTGGTTGAATATTAATGCACAAATAAATATATTATTGGTGATCACTTGAATTATAATCAAATTAACCCTAAAAAGATTATTAACTATCTTATTAAGCGTGATTACAAGTACCGATTCCCTTTAAACATGCATAAAAGGCGTGATCAAGCAATAACAATAAATTTAAAGATCAAGCAACATAATAAATAATAATTATCATAATCATAATTGAAATAATCATGATCATGTTAACAATAAAGCATAATAATAGCAAGATCCTAGGCATGATACGAACAAGATTAATAACAAACCCTAGCATGTCACTAAACATATAAAGATCAAAACTTTAGCCCTATCGTGATAATAACATGCAATTAAGAAAGAAAATAGGAAGCATCCTAGAAATCATACTTGATATTAGGAATTTTTAATTATTACCCTAAACATGATACTAGGAAGCAAAATAACAATCTAAACATGATTTCTATATCATAATATCAATTAAAACAATTAAAGAACTTACTTGGATGCCTCGTATCTCTTTCTAACAACAAAATACACACGTTAGTAACTTCAAGGAAAATAATAAAATTAAAGAATTAAATTAAATAATTGAAATAGAGATTTGGGACCAAACCCTCAGAAATATGAAATCTTTTACGTCTAGAGTGAAGGCAACTTCGAACTTGGCTAGGTGTGTCTAGATCTTGTGAATGCGAAATTTTGTTTGTAAAAAGGTGGTTTCGAAAAAGAGAGAAAATAAGCTTTAGCTTAAGAGAGAGAAGAATTAGAGAATTCTAGTCGAGAGTTGATGATTGGAAACGGAGGTCTAAGGACACTATTTATTATGAAAATAGTCCGGATTAGATAAAAAAAGAATCGGAGTTTGCAAAGGAATAAAACACGCCACTGTCGCCGCGCGACAGGGTCCGTCGCTAGGTGACAGCCTGGCTTTCGGCTCTGCAGTTGATTTTCCACACGTATTTTTTTTGTAATAAAATCATGCGTAAAAGTCCGTACGAAGGGCAAAATCGTAATTTCATTAAAAACACTTCTTTTTTTTCCAAATAAAACTCATATAACTTAATTATCAATCCTAATCACATTATGATTCAAAAGAACCTTCTAGCAGATTCTATATAATTCATAATTGGCCCTCCTCTAGATCATTGGGCCGCATATAAAGATCAAACCGGGCCCAGTTTAGCAATTTGGCCATAACTTCCTTATTATTTATCGGAATTGGGCTTTTAATATATCGTTGTAAAGCTCTTTTCGAGCCCAATCCAACTAAACAGTTATAGGACCCTCATCATGAGCCCAAAGAAATTGGATTGGATATTTTCATAGGTTTTCGAAAACAGAAAGAAAAGAATTTTAATAAAAACTAACCGCAACAGTAGACTTTCCACACTTTCACTTCATTCGATTATGATTTGACGTGAAAGTTATTCATCACCGCGTTTGGTATTGGGAAGAGACAAATGGGTGTCTACAACTACATAGTATTAAAACGCATAAGTAAATCATAAGTTATGGCGCAAAAGGACGAATACCTAGAGCATCTTAAAACTGCAAGGTCTGTTAGTCACTCCGATCCCTGGCCATCGTTAACACCCCCGGTCGTCGGAATCAATAGCTTAGGGCTAGCTCATCTCGCCAAACCCTGCTACACCTCCTTCTATTACAGCTGCCGCGACGACAAGCCTAACTTGTACGTCCTTCCAGCCCCAAAAGGAACCAACGTCAGACTATCCCGACCAGGTGGCCTCACCACCACTCCATCGAAAGATGAGCCGGAATCATCTAGTACTATTGTATGATCCGAAGCCTCTCTTCCATCCTCATTCTCGACGAAGGTGTGATGACGCCTTTATCAAACTCTCTCTCTCTCTCTCGAGCTCTCTAGCCTCGAGCGAGTACGTGTCGGAGGGACAGGTTGAAATAAAACAATAAATCGAGTAAGAAACAAAGTGGCAAATAAATAAAAACAATGAAAGCCAAGAAGCATACCGGTGCAACATCGTCACCGCGACGACATGAGGCTCGATGACTCATCCTCACCAACTAGTACCAGAAGACGTCCATAGCTACAGCCATCCTCATCATTACCTCACGTGAGAACTACAAAAGAAATAAGGTTAGAAACAATCGACATATACACACAAATAGATTCAAACGATAACCCACCTTGTTGTGAATTTGAGGGATCGACCTCGAGATCAAACGCCATTCTTGAGGGGTAAGAGGCACCATCTCCTCAATCTCTTTGTATATCCCTTGGTACATGATGGACATACCCGGAGGCACGAACTCTACAGCCGCTGCTGCAGCCTGTGAAAGTAAACTCCAACAATTTAGTATCTTTGGGGGTTACTTACGGGACAAATCAAAGGCTATAAAGACAAACCTCCTCCTCCTCCTAAACGAAAGGCGACGGAGCCAACTGTGGCAGAAGCCTTTCTGCATAGAATCGGCTCGGATAGCTAAAGCTCCGCCAATCCGCACATGTCCGCACTGAGTCCATGTGTGCCCGGATGCGCGCTTGGGCCATCATGTGCCCTGGAGGACGGGATGGAATGACGAAAATATCCAAGGAGTGCTGAACTTGAACTCTCTCGCTGAGGTACACCACAGCATCTTAGCTCCCCTAGAAGTAACGCCTCTGAGCGGTGTACTTGTAAGCTAGTGCAGAACCGTCCAATCCCACCCATAGAGGGTAAAAGACCTTGGGGCCCTATAAAAAGAGCATCTATGAGTTAGAAATCCTACAAAGAGATGAAGAGAAAACAATAATGATACTAAAGAGATGATCCTAACCAGGAGAAGCGCCTCTCTCACATGTGCGGTGGCAGCCACAACAAGATAGCGACCTCCCCAACTAGCAGCAATGGGGAGCCCTCTAGGTAAGGACCGCGTGCAGGTGCCAAGGATGAGATGTACTCGTAGAACTAGATCACTAATGACTAAAAAAGCTTAAGGTTCAGTAAAGCTGACGCATTAGACACTAAAATTTGCCAAATAAGAAAAATTAAGTATACCTCTACGATCTTCCAAAAGTTGGAAAAAGTGACCTCCTCCCCAAAGCTCCAGTGACGACAGGCGAGTCGTAGCCTAAGTAGGAAGTCGGCATAGGCCAAACTAGCCTAATCAAAAGTCCCAACCAATCGAAGGTTGCGAAGAGGAGGAAGGTAGTAGAGCAAAGCTCGACTACCCTTGGCAGGGTAGAAAGTCCCTGACAAAACGATCAAAACAAAAATGTGCACCCGCTGCTTTGGGGTAGTCATATCATCTCAAAGAGTCTCCATCAGAAAAGATCGGCGGATTGACCAATGCTTGGTCCGTACTAACCCGATATAGGAACGTGCCTGGACGAAAATATGACCCAGCAACTCATAAACCTCTGGCGAAGTAAGGGCAAGATCCTAGCCGAGAGGAACTGTAGTAGACCAGAACTCTAAGCGGTGATAATGGAGAAGTCGAGGGGGGTGACGGTCATCTCACCCTGAGCAAAGTGAAAGTGTTGGTGGTGTCCCTAAATAACTCCACAAACGCACGAACTAAGTAGCGGCTGGATAGTAAAGGCTGAAGCGCCAACACAGCTTGAAAAAAAGTAGTCAAGCCGCATGACTCCAAAAGTGCAAACAGCTTCGGATTATCTCGGAAGTAAAGCTTGTACAACTGCCTAATGTTAGGGTCCCCTTAACCATGGAAACGAACCCTATCATCTACAACACCGTGTCATGCGCGCTCAGAAATGTGAAGGACGGGCGCGAAGAACAGAGCGTGTCTATCCCACTCAGGGGCCTTAGAGAGGACGAGCTCCACGAGAATGTGAACCGAAACCTTGACGTCAAGCTATACTAATTATGTTGAACACATCAAAAAAAATGAATTAAAGGTTCTATAGCATCTAAAGTTCGCCTAACCGCGTGATACTATGTTCGTAAAAAGTAGAGTACGTAGTACTAAAACATAGCATGTTTTTTATTCAAGCAATAACAAGTTTTTTTACAAACAAAAAAATTTCTTGCAATACTATGACAAACATTGTGACAAATTAAGCACAAAAATCAAGCAAAAACATGTAGAACGAGTAACATTCTGCTCACGAACTCAAGGTGTTCAACAATGGCAAATCGCTCATTTCTTCACTAAATCAAGCCAAACAAGTCTAAAAATACTCACGAAGCAATATGAAAACATAAAAAAGCAAATTCATGGCAATAAATTCAACAAACAAACCAATATAAGCAAGTTCATTTTCGGATTTTCCGGAAATTCGCAAGAACACATGAAATTCTTCTAAACAAGGAGGAGTTGGAGAAAAACTTACATAGGTTGGCAAAATAGAGATGAAGAGCATTGATTTACAAAATGTATGAGCAAATTTGGTTAAGAAACAAACGAGAATAAGTAAGTTGAAGTTTTAGGCAATTTTCGAACGAAAAATAAACTCGATGAAATGAGGAGGAAGAAAGGGTTAAATTGGGGAAACGAGACATTATCGCGCCCTGATAACGCTGTCGCGAGGCGATACGCCTGACATGTCGCGATAGCATGTTGCGCCATGCGTTGGACTTCTTTTCATCAGCGATGAAATTCCTAGGCCCCAAAAGTAGATTATATGGACTTTGTTCAGCATTTTTTGTTCCTCGGTACGCCATTTAGCCACTAAAAGCAATTAATATGATAAGTTTTCAACTCGATTACAATCACAATTAGTGACAGCCTTACAAATATCATCTCATTTGACTTAAAAAGACTAAACATTGGCTCATTACAAGTACAAGCACCAAGGTAATGATTCACAAGTGAAGCACAAGCGCCTAAATACTGGTTCATTACATATGCGCCAAGGTACCGGCAGAGTAAACTACACTGAAGCATTGGGAGAGCACGCAATCAACATAATAAAGCATCAGCAAACTATGGATCACAAGGTATTGAGGTCTTCAACAGCTTACTAAGGTGTGAAGGTTGATTATCAAATTGGTCGAGTCAAGGTAAAGACAAGATTTTAGACGATGTCCCAAGGCACAGAGAAGATTGTCTACAGTGGCGAGCTACTACTGTTGCTAGGAATAGCCACAAAACTAAAGATGGCGAGGCGCGGTCACCTTTGACGGTGTTCCCTAGGATGTGGAAGATTGTCACAACAAATGAAGATAGTGAGGCACTATTACCTTCATATGGCGTTCACGAGGGACTGTGGGGGTCGTCACAACAATATGCAACAAAAATGGTTACTACGGAGTCGTGTGCTTGACGTTGCAAAATACGCGTTTCTAACTCTCTTATCTGCTTCACTTACGCTAGTTTGCAGGTATCAGGGTTACAAAAATCAGTTTGGATCGCAAAATGATCTGAATCATTCTCTGTCCCTATCGCTAAATTGATATTTATTTTCCAAACTTATGGTTCTCCAATATTAGTCAAATTAAGGGCTTCTATAGACACCTAATTGTGTCTCCCCAAAAGACCATACCCAGTAGTGAGTACCTTTCACGTCATTGAATATCGAACGAAGTGAAATTTTGAATAGTCTCGTGAACTCTTCTGTTTTCTAAAATGTTTTAATAAAAAAAATATTCATTTCTATTTCAAAAATCATTCATTTCGTATCCTATTTATGAAAAAAGAAAAATATAGTCAAATAATTTTGTAGTTGGATAGGGTTTGAAAAGAGCTTTCCAACGATATATTATAAGCCCAATTCCGAGTTATAATGAGGAATTTATGGTCAAAATACTTAATTGGGTCCTATATGAGTTTTATGGGTGGCCCAATGTTCATGTGGAGGGTCCATTAATTTTAATTATATTCCTAAAGTTGTTAGGATTTATCCTAATATTCTACGTTCTTCTAGAAGGTTATTTTTGAGTTCTAAAGGGATTAGGATTAGTAAATATAATTATTATTGATTTTGAAAAGATATAGAATTCTATTTAGAATAAAACAAGTGTTTTAAGAGGATTGAACCCGGTTTAATAATTGATGAGTACGGACTGCAAGTAACCCAATTCCATTAAGAGAAGAACTCCTTATAGGATTTCTATCGTACATCTACTATTGCGCATGATAGGTCCTTCGTGCTGCGATAGGCCTTTTTCCATGCAATAGAGCCATCGCGTCGCGATAGAGCTGTATTTAATCCGAGTCAAATTCTGACTTGTTTTATCGTTTGCATTCGATTTTTGTCTTTAAAGAGGGCCGATTTCCCCCGTTTTCAAACAATCAACAAACATCTACTCTCTTCTCTCTCTAAGATAAAGTTTATTCTTTCTCTCTCTCTCTTGAATTTTGAGCCTAGCCTTTTCAAAATACACCATATTGGTCCATCATGAGACTGAGAGACATATAACCAAGCTCGAAGTTGCCTTAGACCTCGACGTGAAAGGTAGATAATTTTGAGTGTTTGGTCCCAAATCTTTTTCCAATTATTATTCTTTAATTGTTTAATTTAATATTTTCAATGATTTTACTAACGTGTGTATTCTTTTAATAGAAAGAGGTATGAGGCTTCAAAGTAAGTAATTTAAATACTTATTTATTTTTTTGATATAGGAATCATGCTTACATTATTTTATTTATTCCTAGTAACATGTTCGGATGCTTTTATTGCTTTCTAGTATCATGTTTAGGGAGATAACTAATGTTTCTAATATCATGTATGTTTCTAGTATCATTTTAGGGCTAAAGCTTTAATTTTTTTTCTTTGTATCATGCTAGGATTTGTTACTAATCTTGTTAGTATCATGCCTAAGATCTTGCTAACATTATTATGCTTTGGAAATATTTTTTTTTATGATGGTTTGTTGTTTCATTATTTATATGTTGCTTGTTACTATTATTGTTAGTTATTGCTTGATCACGCCCTCTCTTGAAGGTTTAAAAGGAATTTTTACTTAGAATCACGCTTAATAAGATAATTATTAATTTTATTTAGGCTAATATGATTTTAATTCAAGTGATCACCAATAATAGATTTATTTATGGATTAATAATCAACTAACATAGATGAAACAGGTTTAGGATTAATATATTGATTGTATGTTAACTAGAAAGCGCACATGAATATGAGAAGAATAAAGTAGACGCCTATTTAGGGTAGGTTCAATCTTTTTATGTTGGATTTTACCTTCATCCCCGAATATCCAATTATAGTTCAGGACCACTATGCAGTTACCGATCTCTGTGATCCTGAAGGGGTGTAACCTTCACCTCGTGGATTATTTACAAGTTCCTAAAATTTTTTGGCGATTCTTTTATTCTAGCATCCCACTAAACTCAATTCTTTGCCCATTTTGCTAAACAATAATTTGCTTCCCACTTTTCAGGTCCACATCACAAAATCGAGATCATCTGATATTGTGGCCCAATAATTTTGATCCAAATATTATTTATTTGCATAGGCCTTTTAATAAGCTTTCCAAAGGTATTTTATAAGCCCGATTCTGATTTGAATTGAAGAAGATATGAGCAAAACACTAAACTCATCCCAAAACCAACACCCTTTCACTAAAACGGTCATATATTGAAATCTTCAAAATATGTTGACCTGATTCTAATTGGGTTAGAAAGTAGTCTTGATAAACTTTCTAACTATATATTATATGCCTTGTTCCTAGTCAGGGATTTAAAGTCATCATAGTTTTAAAAACGAGTGAAAACATGAAAATACCGCGCCATGGTATGCACACCATGTGACGGTGTTGTACACCGTGTCATGGTATCCAGCATCGTGTCACAGCACACACACCGTGACGTGGTGTTTAATTAGGGTTTATTTTCACGGCGCCATTTCACTTCTAGGGTTCCGTACTTCACCCTACTCTCTTTCTCTATAATTACGAATCTGATTTCTCCAGTTTCGAGACACCAAAAATCATTCTCTCTTCCTCTCTTATACACAAAATCATTCTCTCTTTATCTCTTATTCATTATGCTCTATACCTTCTTTCCAATACTTTCATCATGCATCCCTTAAGCACTCTAAGGAGTTCATACAACACCCGAAATTCTGTACTTAAGCTAAGGTGTGAAAGGTAAAAATAACTGAGGGTTTAGACCAAATCAACTCTATTTTTAATTTAGTTTAATTGTTTCATTTTGATTTATATTGTTATTGAAGTTACTAACAATTTATTCATGATGTAGCAATTTAAGGAAACACAGAAAGTGAGTAATTAATCACTTAATTACTCTTATTTTTATTCTTTATTGCTATTATCATGATTAGGGTTATTATTATAATTTGATTTGACTAGCAATATTATGGTTAAATTTCTTCCTATATTATTGTTTATTCTATTGTTTATTGTTGATCACTATATTGCATGTTTAAAGGGAATATGTAATTAAAATAACGCCTAATAAGATAATTTGAATGACCGGTTTAGGTTCCATTTTAATCTTGTTGTTTAATAAAGTGATCACAATTATTTTAGAATTACATGTTGCATTAATATTCAACCAATTTAGCCTAATAATAGTTTTGAGAAAATCGAATATTTGTTTGTATGCCTTTGAGATTGCAAAAAATACTTTTCATAATAAGAATGGAGTAGAGGCCAATACGAACGAATGTGACTCCATGACTCACTTTGTACCATCATCCCCGATCCTCGTTTGTGGTTCCGAACAATATGGAGTTAGTAATCTTATAGATTATGAATGGAGTGTAACCTTCACGGGTCAATCGTTTTAGGCTTTCGTGGTTGCCTTAAATAATCCGTGAACGGTTTACAAGTTCCTAAAAAACTTGTTGGCGGCTCCCTACTTTTCTTGTTCCCTAATCGTCCCCCTAATTGTATAATGTCAATTTCCACTTCCTATGAGTGCCAAGCATATTCACAACATGCTTAACGTAGGCGCGCTTCTAATGACGCCTACATTAGGCCAATCTTATAGTACAATGAGAATATTTTGCATGGTTTTAACTTCTTTTTATTTGATTTTGGATATAAGATTATTGTTAAATTTTTGAGAAAATATAATATGGGACTGGACATCCTAAACAATAAGAAGGAGAGTTGGTCAATAAGAAAGGCTAAGGAGATTTCATACAAAAACCAATTGGCAATAGTAGGAATAACTCCTTGTCTCTACCTTATAAAGTTGAACTGTCTCTCCTCTTTCTCAAGAATCACAAGTGGATTACAATGGGTTTCAATACTAAATAATTATAAATTACGTCAATAAAATGAATAGGTTAGAATGTTAGTTAATTACCAAGTTGTTGATCATTTTTATTGCATTGTTTTTTATAAAAAGATTAATCATACATCATACTACTCATGTATAATCACAGGTTGGTAATATAATTTTCAAATATCAAATATGTATTTAATTAATTTAAATAACACTAAAGCACTACTTGAGTATATTATATTATTCAGTGTTGATTTGAAAAATATTGTACAATGATATTCAAGAGATTTTATTGTTAGAGGTTAGCTAGATTTTTGCCCGTAAAATAAGAAAGAAGGAATTTAGACTAGGGATGGCAATTGGGCGGTGCTGGTGTGGGTACTACCTCCCCCATACCCGCACCCGTGACCCTCCACCTACCCGCTAAACACAGAAGATAAAATTTTAACACCCACACCCGCCTAGGTTGATAGAAATATAGATCAACCTCCTATGTGGATATCTACCATACCACGTAAGCATGTTTGAATATTCTTGGTACTTATAGGAGGTGGGAATTGACATACGATTAGGGACAAAGATTAGGAACAAAGCAAAGTAGAGAGTCTCCAACAAGTTTTAAGAAACTTGTAAACTGTTCACAGACCATATTAAGGCAACCATGATAAGGGACAACCATAGGCAACAACTATTGTCCCGTGAAGGTTACACCCAATTCATAATCCATGATATTACTAACTCCATATGGTTCAGAACCACAAAAATAAGATCGGGGATGATGGTATGAAGTAAGTCACGGAGTCACATTCCCCCGTATTGGCCTTTACTCGATTGTGAAAAGTAATTCTTGCGATCTCAAAGGCATGCAAACAAAGATTCAATTTGCTTCAAATTATTATTAGCCTAAATTAGTTGAATATTAATGGAAATATATAATTCAAAAATATAGTGATTACTTTAATTAAATAACAAGATTTAAAAGGATCCTAAATCGATTGTCCAAATAATCTTATTCGGCGTTATATACAATTATATATTCCCTTTAAACATGCAATATAGTGATCAACAATAAACAATAAAATAAAAATCAATATTAGAAGTAATTTAGTAATAATATCATTAGTCAAATCAAATTATTATAAACCTAATCATGATACTAGCAATATAAAATTAATTAATTAAATTAATTAATTAATCACATTCCCCGCGTTCCTTTAAATTGCTACATCATGAATAAATTTTTAGTAACTTCAAAAAATAATATATCAAATTGAAACAATTAAATTAAATTAAAAGTAGAGTACATTTGTTACAACCCTCAATTAATTCTACCTTGCACACCTTGATTTAAGTATAGAATTTTGGGTGTTGTATGGAGTCCTTGGAGTGCTTAAGGAAGGAAGGATGTAATTAGTAATATAAGGAGGCTAGTTGTAGGGAACATTTCAAGAATCCCACACTTGAGCCCCTAGATCATACACTTAAGCAAGGTGGCGTCCAAAGTGATGGAAGCTAGAGCAAAAGAGTCGCCAACAAGTTTTAGGAACTTGTAAACCGTTCATAAGGTGAAGGTAACACCCTTTCAAGATCAATTAGATCGCTAAATCCATAGTGGTCCGGAACCATGACGGGATATTCGAGAATGAAGGTACAAATCCAACTTAAAAGAGATATTGAACCTACCCTAAATAGGCCTCTACTTTATTCATCTCATATATACATGTGCGTTTTCTGACTAACATGAAATCATTAGGTAAATCCTAATCCTGTTTAATCTATGTTGGTTGAATGTTAATGCACAAAAAAATCTATCATTGGAGATCACTTGAATTAAAATCATATTAGCCTAATTAAAATTATTAATTATTTTATTAAGCGTGATTTAAAGTACAAACTCCCTTTAAACATGCAAGAAAGGGCGTAATCAAGCAATAAAAACAATACCAAGCAACATAATAATATTAACAAAACAAATAATCATCATCATAGTAATCTCAATCTCATCAAAGCATAATAATAATAGCAAGATCCTATGCATGATACTAACATGATTAATTTTAGCATGTCACTAAACAATAAAGATTAAAGCTTTATCCCTAACATGATAGAAGAAATATGAAGCAACCTAAACATGATACTAGAAAGCAAAACAATCTAAGCATGCTTTAGAGACCAGTTTATGACGAGTCTCTAACTAAGGGGTCTCTTTGTTAAAGAGACCCCCTCATTATGGGGGTCTGTTTTCTTTTTAAAAAAAAACAAACAGACATGTTAATTGAGATAAGGGGTCTTTTTGGTGTGGTGTATGATTGATACGCTTTAAAGGGAAAGAGACATGTTATTTGTAATAGTGGGTCTCTTTAAAGGGTATCCAATAAACCCCATATATTAAATAACGGGTATGTTTGATCCCTTTAATTTTTTAAAAAAATTATTATGTTTATTTAAATTTTTATTTTTTGCGCTAAAATAAAATTGTTGGTTCTTGTAAAAAAGAGCAATAATATTAGGAAATAAAAATTTAACATCAATAATATTTCTTGTAAAAAGAGCAATAATATTATACAACATTACATAGTTACAAATCCAAATTTACAAGTATATAATTACGAAATATAAAATTAAAACTGGATTCAACAAGTTCTACAAACCCAATTCTAAACATACAACATATTACCATTTCTAATAAAACTCATAGATCAATTGATATTCAGCATTCAAGCACACCAAAGTATTGCAGTGGACAGATTTGTAAATTGTGATTCTTTGGTTACAAAATCCGGAACAAGACCATACATAATTTTGTCTTCATAATTGAAAATGTTCATCCACCATCTCCATCCAATTCAATTAGTGCAATAATAAAGAACAAACGACACTAAAAATAAGAATACTAGCCATAAGAACAAAGTGGACACAAAAATTGAGAATAAATTAAAATAGAAAATAATGGTTTATCTAAATAGATTTTAAACACTCCAAGATGATGAATATGAAATCCCCAATATCAAAATCAAGATAACTTAAACCCACACCAGTAGATTAAAAAACATAAATCGTTTTCTAACCCAATTACCAAAACACGTTCATTCCTTTGAAAAAGTCAAAAAACAATAAAACCAAGAACCCTCCATCCTAATTGACATCAAGTGTAACACCCCCAAAATTTGTAATCTTTTTATAATAACTAAAATCACATTCTTATTGAAAATCGTCATTCAAACTCTGGAAGTGTTACTAAGAGGCATAGGATAGTTTGATAAAAACAAACATTAAACTATTATACCATAACTAGGTGGTCTAAAACAAGTATAACTTATTACAACCCAAAATTAACATAACTTAAACCAAAAGTATATTAAATGACGACAAGGTCAAATAGTCTTATTCTATGATACGTCCTCACTCGAACCATCCCGTCTTACCAACCTGCAAAAGTAAATAGGAGACACAAGGAGAAACTCCAAAATCAGATAAACTGAGTAATCACGACTCCATCCCGTCAAGTAAATAATTTTGTTTTGAAAACATTTTTTGTACGTGAAACAATAAAATAAGTTAATATAATCAAGTTAAGCACTCGCACAGGTAACAAATGACATAACCACATACACAAGTTTACTTACAACAAATATTTAAGAAATGGAAAGAGAACGCTAGTAGGCCGGGATTAATCCCAAGTAACCACCTACTTACAAGGGTTGCGCATCACCCTGTATTGACCAAGTATATGTCAACAAAATGTCCCTAGTGTGCACGCCCCTCGCTAATCTAATGGGTAAACGCAATTTACCGCGCACCAAAAGTATTAGGAGGTAGACTCATGAAAGATAATAGAGAGAAAAATGTAGTACCAAACCTACTAGAAGCCTATTGGGTATCCACATATGTGCACCAATAGAACAACATCTAGTAGGGCAACATGTTCTTCACCCTTTTGGGGGTTTCATTTCCCTTCTTAAAATTATTATAATTTTAAATTCTTTGCAATTAAACACTTAGTCATAAAATTCACATATAATCTAAGATTATACGTATAAAAATTATAGTACCCAAGTCACTTTTTAAAATAAATCAAGTATCATAGTACATTGTATAAAATCTTCGTATCAAAACATCATATTCGAAACAACATATCCAAAGTATCAATACTAAAGATGAATCAATATTATCATATACGTAGATACTAGTAGTAATAAAAGTAATATCATCCATATTCATAATTTTATATAACACGTCTACCACATAATCGCATCAAAACGGTTTCCTAACGGGATTCTATGTTCTTGATGGACATCAAAAATTACCTTGATAGCGCGTAATTTTGTCCTACTAATTTCCCGAGCGATCTCCTATGTAGCCTCCGTCTATAAATAAGCGGGTAAAAAAAATAAATATATCTAAGTTAGTGCATATATTATACATGTATATAAACTGTACCCTTGTATCTAACAAAGCTAAGAATGGCAAGATTAATAAAATAGTTAATAAAAAAAAAAATCAAGTTAAAACCAAAATTACAACAATCCGATTTTAAATAAAAAAAAACTAAAAAAAATCTTTTGTAAAACGACCAAATATCATAAAAGAGGAAAACAAACACTTGCTTTCTTAAAAAAAAAAAATAAAAAAAAAATCCCATCCTTTTCCTCTGTTATGTTCTCACGAACTACAGAGATGAAAATCCTTTTCTTTTTTTTTTTTAAGAAATCTCATAATCCCATAAGATTATAACACAATTACAAGGAAGAAAAATGAACTTGAGAGCGAGAATGTGGAAGATAGCCGGTATGATTAGTTGATATATAAGGAATGGCAACCGTGCTTGCGTCGGTAACCATGGTGACGATCATGGTAATTAAAGGATAAGAACAAGATAATCAAATACTCTAGCAAGGAAAATATATCAGAACTCACCAATAAGGGTATAATTTCGAGAAGAGGGTGGTTCATGAAAAATTAGTGGATGGTGAGTTTATATACTTGCAGGGAGGGAGAATGAAAGGTTGGGGATGATAAAAGGACAATTAGACATTCAATTAGGATGAACAACTGAAATATGTATTGAAATTTAATTGATGGAGAAGATGAGAAGTTTTAATTAACCCATGGTATACATGAACTGGTGAACATACCCAGTTTCTCGTCTCCATTATTCTTTTTTAAAAAAAAATATTAATAAAATCATAAAATATATAATATTAATAAAATCAGTTCAATTAAGATACTAAAATCATTTCATCCTTATCAAAACGGTTTGTCATACTATTAGAAATATTTGCATCGTACCAAAAATTTCTTTTCCAAACTTAAAAATCAAAATAATATTTTAAATCAGAAAATTCCCCCTTTAAGAAAATAATAACTATACATAAATTTTACGGGTATTACATGTACTCCCCCTTAAAACAAAGTTCGTCTTTGAACTTTATTGTTATTTAATAACTTTAACTATAACTCATAACAATAACGTGGGTAAAACGTTAGTTAAAAGAAAATAGGATGTTACTGTCGCATACTACCCCCCTCAAAGAAAAAGTTTCGTCCTCGAAATTTGACATACCTCATGAAATAGCTCAGGGTAACGCTTTCTCATGTCATCCTCAGCTTCCCAAGTTGCCTCCTCGGAAACTTGATTTGACCATAGGACCTTAACTAGCTTCACCACTTTGTTTCGGTTACCTCTTGTCTTAGTGTCAAGGATTTTAATAGGACGCTCTTCAAAAGATAAGGTCTCATCTAACTCTATTAATTCAGGTTGAATAAAATGGGTAGGGTCATGGAAATATTTTCGGAGTTGGGATACATGAAAAACGTTATGGACATTTGATAACTCCATAGTTAACGCTAATCGATAGGCCACCTCTCCAACTCGTTCTAGTACCTCATACGGGCTAATATACCGTGGACTTAACTTCCCTTTCCTCCCAAATCGCATGACCCCCTTTGTTTGTGAGACTTTTAGTAAAACTTTTTCTCCAACTTCAAATTCTAACACCCTTCTACTCTGATCTGCATATGATTTCTGTCGGTGTTGGACTGCTTTCATGTTTGCTTGAATGAGTCGCAATTGTTTCATAGTGTCTTAAATCATTTCTGGCCCTAAGGTCAATGACTCACTGTAGGGAATATTTCAAGCATTATCCCTAGCTTGAACCCCACTGTGATCATACACTAAAGTACGGTGACGTCCAAAGGGAAAGAAGATAGAGCAAAAGAGTCGCCAACAAGTTTTTTAAGGAACTTGTAAACCGTTCATGAGGTGAAGGTTACACCCCTTAACGATCCAAGAGATCGTCAACTCCATAAGGTCTTGAACCAAATAGGGTTAAGGGATGAAGGTAAAAATCCAACCTAAAAGAGATTGAACCTGCCCTAATAATAGACCTCTACTTTATTCTTATCGTATTCATGTGCGCTTTCTGACTAACATGCAATCAATAGGTTTAATCCTAAACCTATTTAATCTATGTTGGTTGAATATTAATGTACAAATAAAACTTTTATTGGCGATCACTTGAATTATAATCATATTAACCCTAAACAAGATTATTAATTATCTTATTAAGCGTGATTACTAGTACAAATTCCCTTTAAACATGCATAAAAGATGTGATCAAGCAATAAATATCAAGCAACATTATAATCATAACAATAATAATTAATATTATAATAATATTCATATTAAAGCATAATAATAGCAAGATCCTAGGCATGATACTAACAAGATTAATAACAAACCCTAGCATGTCACTAAGCATATAAAAATCAAAGCTTTAACCCTAACATGATACTAACAATCATAAATATTAGGAAGAACATAAAAGGCATCATACTTGGTATTAAAGTTACCCTAGACATGATACTAGGAATTTATTGTTGTCACCCTAAACATTAAATTAAGGAAAACATCCTAACATGATACTAGGAATCAAAATAACAATCTAAGCATGATTTCTACATCATAATAAACAAAACAATTAAATTAAATAATTGAAATAGAGATTTGGGGCCAAACCCTCAGAAATTAAAACCGTTCACGTCTAGGGCGAACGCAACTTCGAATTATGCTAGGTGTGTCTAGTGCTAATGTATGAGGAATTGTGTTGGTGAAAAGCTAGTCTAGAAAGAGAGAGAGAATCAAGAAATTCTTGATGAGAGTAGATGAGAATTGGTAAGAATTAGAATTGATGAGAATTGATTATTGTTGAGAATTGATCCTTGAAAACGGAGTATTTAGAAGACTATTTATAGAGAAATCGGCCAAAAAGATAAAAAATAGAAACAGAGTTCTGACGCAAATAAAACTTGATTAGTGCCGACGCTGGCAATTAGCGACAGGCGCTGAAGGTTAGCGCTAGGCGCCATGCCTTAGCGCCAGGCGCTAATGCTTAGCGTCAGGCGCTAATAATCAGTTTCACACGTTTTTGTTTTTATCATATCTATTGATCCAGATGTCCAAATAAGTCATATAATATGTCGTTGGAATGATCTTAAAGTCTACATTCTAACCCGATTGAAATCAGATTAAAATATTTTGTAGATAAAAGGATATGGCCGAAATAGTGGAAGGGTGTCAGTTTTGGATAGAGTTTCATATCTAATTCATATCTTTTTCGTTTTAACTCGGATTTAATATGATAATATATCATTGGAAAGGTAATGTCAAGATCTATCCAATCATATAAAATTTGGATAAATATTATGAGGCACAAAAATAAAATCTAACTGTCATTGAACATCTTTAAATTCGAATAGAATTAGGATTAAAGAAAAAGGAAAGTTTTAAAAAAGGAAAGTTTTTATTTAAGTCAAATTCTTTGATCTTATCTTTTCAAAAAGGATAATTAAGATCTTTTAGAAACTTATAGAAGCTTCTAATAAATCCTAATTATTTTAGGAATAGGATTAGACCTTTGGACCCCACATGATCATTGGGCCGTAGGTAAGATCCGGTTCGAGCCCAGTTTAGTATTTTGACCATAACTTCCTCATTATTTATCGGAATTGGACTTATAATATATAGTTGGAAAGGTCTTTTCAAGCCCCGTCCAACTACACCATTATTGGACCCATATCATGGACCAAACTAAACTGGAATGCACGTTTTTCAAAAATAGGGTAAGAAAAGAAATATTTTCAAAAACAGAAAGAAGAGATATTTTAATAAAAACGTCCTCATCACTAGAATTTTCACACTTTCTCTTTGTTTGATAATAAAATGACATGAAAGGTATTCATCACTGGGTTTGTTTTTGGGGAGACACATTTGGGTGTCTACAGAAGCCCCTACTTTGACTGAGTTAGGAGAAACGCAAGTTTCAAAACCGAAAGTCAAAGTATCGATAGGGACGGAGAATGATTCAGAACGTTCTGCGATCCTAAATCGTTCTTGTAACGCCAACACCTGCAAACTAGCATTAGTTAAACAGATAAAAGAGTTAAGAAACGCGTATATTCCACCGTCGAGCACACATCTCTGTAGGTAACCGATTTGTCGTGACGATCTTCCGCAAGCTGGAGAATATTGCCTGAAGACTACTACGCCTGTAACTGCCTCCAATTTCCGCTGTGATAGTCTTCGAAAAGATCACTACTTGTTGATCCTTAATGCTGCTATGCCAGTACGTCGGCGCTTTGGTGCTTGTGAACTAGTATGTCGGTGCTTTTGCTGTGATGACAATCCTCTTTTCTTTGGGAATCGTTGCCAACACAACTCTTGTATGATATATGACAATCCGATTTAGGGAAAGTTGTCAATGTTTCGTAACAATCCATCCTTGGAAATGTTGCCACGATGAAGCGACAATCCTTATCTCGGAAAATTTACGAAAATTCAATTTTTGGGAAAAGTTGCCAATGATTCGTAACACTCTGTCATAAGAATTTTGCTACGATCGACAATCCACATCTTGGAATATAACTCTTGAAAGCAATCCACCTTGGAAATTTGCCAACGCTATGCGACAATCCTTTTAGGAAATTATTTCCACTATTGACAATCCGCGTCTTGGAACATTTGCAAAAAAGAGTCGACCTACAATCCACTTCGGGAAAATTTGCCACTTACTGAAATAAATGACAATCCTTGTTGAGGAACCATTGCCGAAATTTATGATGAATAGAAACCTACGACAATCCTTTGGGAAATTTTGCCATAGGGAACTGGGTGTATGACAATCCAATCACGGAAAACTTGCCAGCGATGACAATCCGAACTTGGAAAAAAATTGCCAAACAGAGAAGGAGCACGACAATCCACGCTTGGAAACTTTGCCAGATATGACAATCCAATCTTGGAAAAATTATTGTCGTTTGAAGAAGATGTACGACAATCCATTTTTGGAAATATTGTCAGTTGGGGATGACAATCCAATTTTTGTAAAAATTGTCGTTTAAGAAGAACGCGCGACAATCCGTATTTGGTAATATTGTCGTTTAAGTGCTTGTTTTTAAACCGATACGTTGGTTCTTGTAATGAGCCAGTATTTTAGGCGCTTAAGCAAAGTGAGACGATTTTTCGTCAAGTCAATCACCTACTACGATTGTAATCGAGCCGACTACTAATCATGTCAATTTGCTTATAGGGGCTAATTGGCGTACCAAGGAACCCGAAATTGCTGTATGAGGTCGAAATAACCATTCTGAGAGGCTTCGAGCTCTGTCGCTGCTGAAATATCTATGGCGCCAAGACTTGGCTCTGTCGCCAAACGCTGAGATCTAGCGCCAGGCGCTGAAATCTGTTGCTAAACGCCAGATGTTGTTGTCTGGTACTAGAGTCGGGTCTTCCCTATTCTGCTCTTGCTGTCGCTGTTGCTTGGTTTTGCTCCAAACTTTGAGCTTGGTCGTTTCCTGTCAACCAAATCCGCTCAAATCTTTTGTAAATTAAAGCTCTTCATCTCTAATATACTGATCTATGTAGCTCCTCTTATCTAGGAGGAATCTCCTGTGTCATATTCGCGTTTTTTTTTTCGAAAAAAAAAATTTGGGAATGTCCTCGCTTGCTGGGATGCACCTGCATTTAAATCTTTGACCATAGAACTTTGCTTATCTTTCTTTAGGGTTGACCTAATGTTTAGTGTTGCTTGACTCATTGACTCAAGGTATAAACTTGACTCACTAATTTACTGACTCGAGGTTGACTCGACTCGATGTGACTCGTGTGTGCATAGTGTTGACTCAATGTGATAACGCGACATGACTCGTGTGTGCATTGTATTGTGATCATGCGACTCGAAAATGCAAAAAAGCAAAAATTTTCCAACATTTTTGTGGAGGGTACCGACTTTCTCCCGAAAAAGAAAGACGCGAAAAAAGAAAGAGGCGAAGTTTTTGAAGGTGCATGTTGAATGAGCTTAGTAAAATGTTGTCTCTCACAGTACAAGGATTGTAACATCTTAGACTATCCTAGTTGACTCGATAACGAAAGTATTTAGGTAACTTAGGTGGGGAGGCTAAGTACTTCATACTTCGATGCAATGATGATTATTATTGATGAGTGTTTTTGATATGACAATACATGCTTCAACGTTGTGTTAAGATTTCATGACAAAGGGTTCCTAAGGGAAAGTATATTTGGTCATGTATCTGTGCAGTGTGTGAAAGTGACACCAAAGTTAGGCTGCAAGGGCTAAGTGTGTGGAAAGATATTGAAAAGAGTCAGATGGTGGTGACTCTTTAGGCTAGGTAGGCTAATGATGTAAGGATCAAGCCCCCATGTCTAGCTCTAAGTGAATAGGGATGAGCATTGGAGATCCCTTGATATGACCATGATGTGTGAATGTAAATGTGAATGCATTTTTATTACGGCCGCACCTCAATGTGAGGTTGCCTACTGTAGACACCCATTTGTGTCTCCCCAAAACCAAACCCGGTGATGAGTACCTTTCGCGTCGAATCATAATCGAATGAAGTGAAAGTGTGGAAAGTCTGGTGTTGCGGAAGATTTTAATTTTCTTTTCTCTTCTCTCTGTTTTTGAAAACTTATTTTGAGAAAACAGCCAATCCAATTTGATTGGTCCATGATATGGGTCCAGTAGTAGTGTAGTTGGATGGAGCTTGACAAGAGCTTTCCAACGATATATTATAAGCCCAATTCCGATGAATATTGAGGAAGTTATGGCCAATTTACTGAACTGTGCCCGGTTTGAGCCTTATATACGGCCCAATGCTCTAGGGGAGGGCCTAATATCATTTATCATTCCTAATGCAATTAGGAATGGTTTTAGTCTTCTAGATTCTTCTAGAAGGTTCTTTTCATTCCTAATTCAATTAGCATTGATAAATTGACTTTTGTTGACTTTTCAGAGTTTTAATTAAAATCAAAGAACATTTTTGAGGAAAAGATACGATTTTATCCTCCTGTACGGAAAAATTTATCTGATTTGAGAAAACGCGACAAAAACAGGGTTAGCGCCAAACGCCAGGCATTGGCGCCTAGCGCCAATAGCTGGCGTTGGCGCCAGCTCTGTTTCAGGTGCGCCAATACTCTGTTTTGTTAATTTTATCTTTTTGGCTGATTTTCTCTATAAATAACGTCGTTTTAAATACGAAATCATCAATTCTCTCATTCTCTTTAATCATTCACCATCTTTCTCTCTCTTTCTCTAAACTAGCTTTTAAATACGAAATTCCGCATTCATTAGATCTAGAAACACCTAGCCATATTCGAAGTTGCCTTCACCCTAGACGTGAAAGGTTTAATTTCTGAGGGTTTGGTCCCAAATCTCTCTTTCAATTATTTAATTTAATTGTTTGTTTATTATTTTCCTTCAAGTTACTAACGTGTGTATTTTGTTATTAGAAAGAGGTACCAGGCATCAAAGTAAGAACTTTAATGGTTTTAATTGATGTTATGATGTAGAAAGCATGCTTAGATTGTTATTTTGATTCCTAGTATCATGTCTAGGGTAAATTTAGTATTAAATATGATTGATACGATGCCTTTTATGTTCTTCCTAATATTTATCATTGTTAGTATCATGTTAGGGTTAAAGCTTTGATTTTTATTGCGTAGTGACATGCTAGGATTTGTTATTAATCTTGTTAGCATCATGCCTAGGATATTGCTATTATTATGCTTTAATATTAACATGAACATGATTATGATAATAATTGTTATAATTTATGATGATTATGCATATTATTATTATTATTATTTTGATGATGATTATAATTTTATTATCATGATTATGATTATTTAATAATTATTGTGATGATTATTATTATGTTGCTTGATATACTTTATTGTTATTGCTTGATCACGCCTTTTATGCATGTTTAAAGGGAATTCTATACTTGTAATCACGCTTAATAAGATAATTAATAATCTTGTTAGGGTTAATTTGATTATAATTCAAGTGATCGCCAGTAATAGATTTATTTGTGCATTAATATTCAACCAACATAGATAAACATGTTTAGGTTTAATCCTATTGATTGTATGTTAGTCAAAAAGCTCACTTGAATACGATCTGAATAAATTAGAGGCCTATTATTAGGGCAGGTTCAATCTCTTTTAGGTTGGATTTGTACCTTCATCCCGAACCCTTATTTGGTTCTATACCTTATGGAGTTGACGATCTCTTGGGTCGTTAAGGGGTGTAACCTTCACCTTGTGAACGGTTTACAAGTTCCTAAAACTTGTTGGCGACTCTTTTGCTCTATCTTCTTCCCTTTTGGACGCCACTGTACTTCAGTGTATGATCACAATGGGGTTCAAGCTGGGGATTAACGCTTGAATTTATTCCCTACAGTTTTTGGCGACTCCACTGGGGAGGATTTCTATTTTAATTCCTGAATTTGTTTCGGCAATGATTTAGAATGAGTGGATGAGACTCGAAACGTTCTAAGTATTTCATGTGCGTAATTTTGATTAACATTATTGTCATATGCATAAAAATGATCTCATTGGAAAGACCATCCGTAATGAGTTAAAAACATAGGATTTACACGTAGGAAATTTGAGAAATATCTTTCACAACTAGGACCGAAATAACACCGCGCAAAACGGGAAAATTTTATCGAGCATAGAAAACTGCTGAGGCATGTGGGAAGTAGCGCCAGGGGCCAGAGCATTGGCGCCAGACTTTTAGCCGTAGCGCCAGACGCCAGCATTGGCGCCAGGCGCTACAGTTAAAAACTGGTGCCAGTCTCTATTTGTTGGCGCCAATTTCCCCTAATACCGAGCCTGAAATATGCGTTCTAATTTCGACCGGTTTTTCGTATTGTTTGCTCGATCCTACTTCCTGATTGAATTTTTTCACAGATTGAAGTTCCACCATTGGCGCCAAAATTTGAGCTGTAGCGCCACACTTTTGAGTGTGGCGCCTGGCGACAGCTTTGTCGTCTGGCGCCAAGCTGCACAGTGTGACGCCAGTTCTGTCGTTTGGCCGACAGTTCGAATTATTGGTCGAGTCATCACATAGTGTCTAATTAACTAGTTTGCTAATTAATTTGGTTAATTTTCGCTGTCAATAGTACTTGGTTGAGTCATTAATCGAGTTTAGGCACTAAGTCCCATGGTCTTACACAAGAGTCCAAGCATGTCACTTACACTCAACGCACACACCAATACACATACTTTGACCATGTCTAAGAGAGTCTCGCGTGCGCGTTTTTTCCGTCATTTTTTTTAGGGGGGTAAGTCGGATATTAATCCTCCAATGTAAAAAACTATATTTAGTTCCCTAAAAATATGTACATTATTTTTGCCACAAATATGCACCCATTTTTTATTTTTATTTTTTATTTTTTCCTCTTTAAAATAAACCGTAAAGTCAAGTTGATTCGAGTCAAGTAATTAAAACACAAAATGGTTTAAATTACAACGCGTGGTCAAGAAAGGAAGGACGGTTAATCAAAGACAACCTTTTCGTACAAGTCCAACTTTTCGACAAACCCATAGCTCGTAAGAGGAAAGCAAAGATTATAATGGCAACACAAGAAGAAGTCAACGAGCTAAGGAACCAACTGGTTACCGTGACTGAGACACTGAAGCTCCTAACACTCAAGATCGATGATCCCGTGAAGCAACAACAGATGAACCTCATGCAAGAGAGTCTAAGCAAGCTATCTAGCGACTACTAGTTTCAAGGGCTTACATCACAAGGGGTCTCGGTGGACAAAGATCTTCTTCTGCAGAAGTTCAATGCCAACGACATCCCAAAATTCAGAGCAACTGATAACCCTTGTTTTCATTTAGGAGCATTCAAAACAATAATGAGTATTAAGGGTATCGATAAGAAGGTTTTCCCCTCTCTGTTCTCACTATCTCTCGAGACCGTTTGCCAACAATAGTTCTTTTCTCTTGAGAAAGAAAAGACCTCTACCTGGGAGTCCATAGCAAACGCTTTAGTTGATAGGTACAAATGCAACATTCAGGTAGAGACTGACCATAGGGAACTTGAAATCCTCAAACAGAAAGAGAACGAAGGCTTCACCTCTTTCTTTTAACAAATGGAGAGAAACCTCAACCAAGATGATTGAGGTGCCAAGTGAAAAAGAGTCTGTGAGGTTGTTCATCAAGAACCTTCAAGAAAAATATTCCAAGCATCTCAAGTATCAAAATAATCTCCATACGTTCAAGGTCGTCTATGACATTGGGATCAATATTGAAGACGACCTGGCTAAGTTAAAAGCTGCCAACAATAACTCCAACAGTGGATGGAAAGGAAAGAAGAAAAACAATCCTTCTTCTTCCAAAACCACCCACTCAAACCATGTTAGCACTTTTAATTTAGGAGAAGTACTTGCTACGAACAATCAAGGACAAAAGAAACCATTTAGGAGGAACTTTACTCCTATTGGCATGAGTTATGACACCGTATTTTATCGATTATATGCAAAAGGTCTTATAACTCCTATTGGACCATTTGAGGACCCACCAGTCGAAAAGAGGTCGGCTAAATGGAACCCCAATGCACACTGCAAGTATCACCAAGGTAGGGGCCATCTCACCGAAAACTGTTGGAAGCTTAAGGAAGCTATCCAAGACTTAATCTACAACAAAAAGCTGCCATTGCCCCCTGCCAGTAAGAAGCCAAGCATTGATAATGCACCTCTCGCTCATGCCCTGGCTATCTCTGATGAGGAAAACGAGGTTGACCCCTCGTCTCTCATTAGACATGTCAAAGGAATCTATGCCACAGAAAAAGAGGAGGAAACCTTTTTTAATGTCAGGGATAACCTTCCAGAACCGGCAAGTAAGGAAGATATACAATTGCTCACACTGTCTATGATGGAGGTATCGCATTTACTACGTGAAGCTTTCAAGGCTATAAAGAAACCCCAAAAGAAGTATGACGAGATTCCACTTCTGGAAGATAAAAGAGAATTTACACCCATAGGAATGACCTACGATGCTACTTTTGATCATCTCTATGATCAAGGACTAATCAAACCTATTGGTCCAACAGAGGATCCAACACCAAAAAATCGATCTCCAAGGTGGGATCCCAAATCCTACTGCAAGTACCATCAAGGAAATGGTCATGCCACAAATGAATGCTACAGGTTTCAAAACCTCATCCAAGATCTTGTGGAAGCTAATAAGATCTCATTACCTCTAACTAGCAAGGGAACGACTTATGAGGCAAAGCGTTTTCCTTTACAAGTCACTGAAAGACCCAAAAAGAGTAATATAATCTACACTCCAATTGGGATCCCATATGCACAAATGTTCAAAATGCTCTCCGAGAGTGGCGAGATCAAACCTCTCGAACTGAGACCATTTGAATCATTGAAAAGGACAGATAGATATTATTGTCAGTATCATCAATTAGGGGGTCACACTATCGAAAACTATTTCAAATTCAAGGATTTGGTTCAGAAAATGATTGATAAAAAGAAACTAGTCCAAGTTCCACAAGAAGATGATTCAACCATTAATGGAGTTTGGGACAGTGATGAAGAAGATGTTTATATAAAGGACATAGTAGGACCTCCACCTTCTGTGTCATACACCATAGATGACTTTTGGGCTGAAGAAGACTCATCGATAGACGTCCTCACAAGATCCGGGAGAATACAACCTCCCGTTTCAACACAACCTATGTCAACCACACAACAAGTTCCCATACCTATCATTGAAGACAATGATATTGTTAAACAGTTAAAGAAGACAAAAGTCGAGATGAACGTATGGAAACTTTTGGCAACATCTCGAGAACATAGGTTGGCTGTAATGAATGCCTTGGACAAAATTGGGATAGATTCTGACACTACCCCTGAAGGATTAGCCAACTTCCTCACAAGTGATCTTCCTAGTCCAATTAATTTGATCACCTTTTCTAACAAGGATTTACCTCCAGAAGGTGACAAACACTACAAGGCATTAAACCTCACAGTAGTTTGCAAGAGAATGAATGTTCCTATGACTCTTGTAGACAATGGATCGGCCATCAACGTCTGTCCACTTAGAACTGCGAGGATGTTAGGCATAAGGGACAAAGATTTAACTCCGCCTACACAAGGAATAAGGGCCTATGACAACACTCGTCGTCAAGCTCTCGGCAAAATTACCCTGAATTTAACGGCGGGAGCAATAGAACATGCTACTACTTTCCAAGTAGTAGACATTAAAGCTTTGTTCAATTCGCTGTTGGGAAGCCCTTGGCTTCATGACCTAAAGGTCGTCCCCTCATCTCTCCACCAACAATTAAAAGCTATAGTTTGGGGAATTCCTATCACCATCGATGCTTAGCCTATGAGGATTAAGTCTATAGAGAATCCAATCATTAATGTGGAGCACGACGAGGATGATGAAGATTTATGGGGCTTTAACGAAGAAGTCTCCTTAATCCAGGAGGATGAAAGGACCCCTCTTTGCCATGACCCCCATTCCAACATGATCGTGAATGCTATGCTGAAGAAACAAGGACATTTTCCTGGGATGACCCTAGGAAAGAAAAAAGGAATAGCAAAGTCACTGGAGTCACATGGCCTCCCTAATTTAGACACTTTCGGACATGGTTTCGAACCGACTCGGAAAGATCTCAGGCGAGCCCAGGAAAAGTCAAAGGCACGTAGGGACGCTCGCATTCAAAAGAAAGCAATCCCAATGGATCAGTACCCGCTTACACTTAATGGTCAATTTATAAAAGAAGGAGAGGACTATCCATGCCATGAATTTCCCGAGCCATTTGTTGTAAACGGCATAAGACAACCGGGATTTGAGATTTTCTTGGATTGCTACATCACTGATGAAATCTCAACTCCTGTGGAAGGAAGATATCCATCACAACAGGGCAAGGACCGATGTTTGAAGAGTCATCTGAATCAGAGTCTGAGTCGGAGTCTCTCCCTATAGAGTCTTCTAGATCTTTAGTAGTAGCACCTTCCCCTCCTATTTCTTCTCCTAGAATAGTTAGTGATTAAGTCCTTAAGGACATATCACTCTTTGATGTAATGATCTCAGAGTATAATAATATTTCTCATTCTCCTTATTTCTCGTGTTTTCTCTAACCCAAGATGACGAGCATTTCTTAACTAACAATGAAAAAGACAAAGAAATTATGAAAGCAATGGAAACACTCGAAAAGAAAACACTGGTAATTGAAGAAACTGAAACGGTTGATATCTCAAATGATTCAACCCATAAAAGAGAATTTAAAATTGGATTAACACTGAATAAACAGGAAAGAACCGATTTAATTAACTTACTTAAAGAATTTATCGATGTATACGCTTGGTCATACAAAGATATGCCAGGCATTAATAGAGAAATAGCTCAACACACTATACCACTAACTCCAGAAATGAAACCCGTAAAACAAAAGTTACGTCAAATGAAACCCGACGTAGCTCTTAAAATAAAAGAAGAAGTTCAAAAACAAATAATTGCAGGTTTCATCAAGGTATCCAAATACCCCAAATGGGTCGCCAACGTCGTCCCAGGTCCGAAGAAAGACGGAAGGGTAAGAATGTGTGTCGACTATCGAGATCTAAATAAGGCAAGTCCAAAGGACGACTTCCCTTTGCCACACATCGATATTCTGGTGGATAACACGGCAAATCACGTGCTTCTCTTATTCATGGATGGGAACGCAGGTTACAACCATATTCTCATGGCAGAAGAAGACATGGAGAAAACAACTTTTATAACACCATGGGGCACTTACTGTTACACGGTGATGTCATTCGGGTTTAAAAACGCGGGTGCTACTTACCATCGTGCAACAACTGCCTTACTCTATGACATGATGCATAAAGAAGTCGAGGTATATGTCGACGACATGATTGTAAAATCAAAAGACCGTCCAGGCCATCAAGTAGCCTTAAGGAAATTTTTCGAAAGGTTAAGAAAATATAATATGAGGTTGAATCCAGCTAAGTGTGCTTTTGGAGTCACCTCAGGCAAGCTTTTGGGATATGTCATAAGCTCTAGAGGAATAGAGGTAGACCCAACCAAGATCAAAGCAATCATGTCAATGCCACCGCCCAAGACTGAGAAACAGATTCGAGGATTTATTGGTCGGTTGCAAAACATAAGTAGGTTCATATCAAAATTGACGACAATATGTGAACCGATCTTCAAAAAGCTCAAGAAGAATGTACCAGTAATATGGGATGACGAGTGTCAAAAAGCCTTTGAAAAGATCAAAGCCTATCTCGCAAATCCTCCCGTATTAGCACCAGCACTTCCCGGAATACCTCTTAGGTTATATTTGACGGTTACCAAAGAGACAATGGGAGCTATGCTAGCACAAGAAGTAGAAGGCAAAGAGAATGCAATCTACTATCTAAGCAAGAAGATGCTCGAATACAAAGCACGCTATACGCCACTCGAGAAGTTCTGCCTCGCCTTGGTGTGGGCCACAACCAAGTTAAGACATTACATGTTGGTGCATACCGTCTTCGTAGTCCCCCGACTAGATCCACTCAAGTATCTATTTGAGAAATCTACACTCAATGGACGCATATCGAGATGGATAGTCAATCCAGCCCAGTTTGATGTAAGGTTCCTGCCACAAAAAGCTATCAAAGGATCCGTGGTGTCAGACTTTCTAGCAGACTTCCCAATAGAAGACTCGACGCCAATACAAGACAACGAATTTCCAGATGAAGACTTAATGGTTACTGAAGATGATACTTGGACCTTATACTTCGACAGAGCCTCAAACCAAAAGGGATGTGGCGTTGGAGTATTACTAGTATCACCTAAAGAAGAACATGTTCCAATCTCCATAAAGCTCGATTTCGACATTACTAACAATGCTGCTGAATATGAAGCATGCGTGGTAGGCCTTGAAACAGCTTTGGCATTGGGATTAAAAAAGTTAAGGATATTTGGAGACTCTTCGTTGATCATCAATCAAATATCTAAAAGGCGGAAAGTAAGGAGCGAAAGCCTAGCCCCTTACCAAACCTACCTGGAAACTCTTACCGATCAATTAGAGAAGGTAGAATACACATATCTACCTAGGGAAGAAAATTAATTTACTGATGCCTTGGCAAGACTAGCCTCAATGGTTAGGATTCCCACGGAAATCGAGCAAATGCCTCTAACCATAGAAAAAAGGCACAAACCAGCATACATCCAGGCTATAGAAGACGACGAAGTAGTCCAAGAAGAAGTAGACGAAGAAGAAGAACCATGGTACACGGATATACTCAATTACGTCACCAAAGGAGAATACCCTCCCCATGCTGACAAAAGAGCAAAACGAGCATTAAGGCTTTTGGCTTCCCAATATGAACTCATAGACAACGAGCTACATAAAAGGGTACCTAAGGGTCGAGCTCTCTTATGTGTAGGAAAGAAGGATGCACAAAGAGCAATGAGGATAGTCCACGAAGGAATTTGTGGCACTCAAATAAATGGCAAAATGTTAGTCCAAAAAATAATGCGAGAAGGATATTATTGGACTACAATGAATAGGGATTGCCATCAATATGTAAAAAGATGCCCTAAGTGCAAAATTTATGCCAATTTACAACATGTTCCCCCATCCTTGCTCTACACCTACACATCGCCATGGCCATTCTCTACATGGGGAATCGACATCATCGGCAAAATCACTCCCCCCAGGAACAGGAGGCCACGAATATATCTTAGTAGCGATTGATTACTTCACAAAGTGGGTCGAAGCGCAATCATACGCTAAACTCACTGCAAAACATGTAGCACTCTTTGTCAAGAGAAATATTATTTGTCGATACGGAGTCCCACATGAAATGATAAGTGACAATGGAACTCACTTTCAAGCCAAATGTGAAGAATTGCTACAAAAATACGACATTCAACATCATCATTCTTCCCCTTATAGGCCTCAAGCAAACGGAGCAATTGAGGCAGCTAATAAAAACCTAAAGACTATCATCGAGAAAATGACGGAAAATTATAAGGATTGGCCTAACAAACTTCACTTCGCATTGTGGGGTTACCGCACGTCAATTCGAACATCAACAGGAAATACGCCATTTTCCTTGGTATATGGAATGGATGTCGTACAACCTGTCGAACTAGAAATACCATCTCTACGCATTGCGTTAGAGAGTAAACTCGATGAAGTTGAATGGACTAGGTCAAGATATGAAGAATTAATTCTACTCGATGAGAAACGACTAGAAGCTCTACATCACACTCAGTGTTATCAAACTCGTATGGCTAGGCATTTTAATAAGAAGGTCAAGACAAGAAACATCAAAGTAGGACACTTGGTGTTAAAAGCACTAAGGAAAACTGTTTTAGATCCAAGGGGAAAATTTAGACCTAATTGGTCTGGACCCTACATTGTCAAAACAATCCTGTCAGGAGGTGCAGCAAAACTAAACGACATGGATGGCAATGAGTTCTCAAACATGACAAATCTTGACCAACTTAAGAAATACTACCCATAATTACTTGAGTAGGATACTCAAGAGAGATATGTTTGGCCTGATTCCTTAAGAAAGGATACGTAGGCAACCCTTTACGGGTGCGACCACCTTATTTTTCGACATTCTCGCGCCCCAGAATTAATGAAAAATTCGACAGAAGATCGGCGAAATATTGGCGCCGCAGAGGAAGCTCTAGCGCCAGCCAACAACCATCAGCGCCAGCCGACGGCACTGGCGCCTGGCGCCAGACTTCCCTGTTAGGCGCCAGTCGCAAATAAGCGGCGCCAATTCACAGATAAATTTTGGGCAAATTTCGGTGTTTTTCGGAAAATTTTCGACTTCCGTACTCGAAGAATTTCTGGAAAATTAATTTTTTCGGTTTTCATTGCTTTTATAAAATAAATTTAAAGTAAATAATTTAATTAAAAGCTAAAATTTCATTGATAAAATAAAATTATATTATTGAAGGAATTTTAATAAAGCTGAAATAAATTAACTTTAAATGAAAAATATAAACTAAGTCTAATAATTTGAAATTAAGCAATGCTCCTAATCTTTCTTTTCTTTCCTAGCCCTTTTCCAATTTTTGTCTGCTTCCTCCTCCTCATCCATAACCTTAGCTAGTAGGCATCCTTTAGAGGACCTACATTCAATCTTAGAGTAGATAGTCTCCCCTTCAGCTAGGACTCCATGCTTCTTTTCTACCCAAGCTTTTTTATCTGTGGTGTCAGCTTTCCTTTTTCCCTTATCTTTGGTAGTACTTTTCTTCCTAGGCATTGCAGGTGTTTTAAATTCAACTCTTGCACCTAAGCGTTCCTTGGCAGGAATCACCCTGTCATAGACGACTCTTCACATCAGTTTTACTCTGATCTTTCTTTGAATCCTTCGAAGGTTTCTTCAGCAACCACTTCTTCACATCATTGGGCAAAGGAGGAACCTTTTGGGTAATCACTTCCCATAAAGGTCTAGCACTCCAATAAGCATCAAATATGTCTACTTCCTGAGAGACAGGGTACTCATAGGGAGGACGAAGATCCCCGGAAGGAATATTCTGAAGCAAGCCGTATTGTCTTTTTACCCTGCAGGGATAATAATAAGTCATATGAGAAAAACTTGGAAGACGGCAGGAAGGTTGCTTGTTGACACCAACCATCCTTTCTATTTTCCACCATGGGACGACCCACTTGATAGCAAAATTGCGAGATTCGAAGACCTTTCTCCACCCATGGCGCCCAATTTTGGGGAAGTGTTTCTTCCTCCTCAAGAAGCAATTGGGAGTGTACTTCTCAATATTGTCCGGAGAGCTAATTAATTCTAGCCTTTCCATTAGCCACATCTGTAAAAAAAAATTGCAATGCAAATAAATTATTATTACAATGCAAAAATATATTTTTTTATTTCTGTAATTAAAAATATTATTTTTCTACCTGTAATAAAATTGGAGAGCCGCGAAAAGGTGCTTTTGGGTTACTTTTCAATTCATCAAGACTAATCATGGTCTCTCCAACTATCAATGGAATTGGATTTCTCCCTGATTCAATTTGTTTTAGTACGGTGGTTATAATTGATTGACCTTCATTATTTTTACCACTACTAAGAAAAAATTGATTAAGCATGCAAAATAAGAAAGCCCTTCTTCTATATATATGAAAAGATTCAGAAAGAGGTTTATCAAAATAATGGCGTGCAAATTCTTTCAAATTAACCATCTTGCCATTTACTATTTTTGATAAATCCCTTTCTTTTAAATTAAAGAAGCGCTCAAAATCCTTATAATAATATGCATCTACTCTAGGGATTACTATGAGGTCTATTGCAGGGAAATCTAAAATAGCACCAAATTCTTCTGGCAAAAGGCTAATCTCATCATACCCTATTCTAAAGCAATGAGTATCAATATTCCAATATTCTAGAGCGGTATGAATGAAATCTAAGTCAAGATCTACCCCTTTGATGCCATAAATTCCCCCCAAGTGAAACAAATCTAATTCTTTTTTGTCTCTAGCGTTAAGAGGTCGACACCATTCATGAGTGTATTGGGTGAAAGTTTTGGTGACTAGAGACATGATATTATTTTTCTAAGGCCAAGAATTATTTTATTCGCTGGAATTATGAAAAGAATTGGCTGGACAGGAGGCTATTTATGCACGATTTACGAGTAGTTTTAATCAGGATAAAATACGGAGACACCGCTAATTGGCGTCAGACTCCACAATTGGCCCCAGACGCCAAGGCTTGGCGCCACATGCCAAGGGTAGCGCCTGGCGCTACACCCAATTGCTTGGCGCCAGCTGGCGCCAATTTGCCACGTCATCCGCGCTTTCTTAAACTGCGTTTTTACCTTAATCTGAGTCTGCTAATGACTTTACGGCTTTTTTTATCTTTTTTCTAAAACATCTGTTTATTCTTTTTAATTAATATAACTATTATATTAATTATGTTATTCTTTTTTTTTGGATTTTATTAATTTCAAAGTTTTTATAAACCCAACATTTTATTTGCCTTTTCCTTTTTTCATTTTTTCTTTTGGGGGAAAGAGTCGGATACCCTCCATCAATAATAAAAATGACGGAATTTTTGCGCAAAATCGTTTGCCACACTTTTATTGCACACACAAACATGCACTCATAATAGTATGTATGTACAAAATATGACTAAAAAAGGAGTTTTAACTAAAAGGCAAAGTTCTATACAAAGTCAAATAAATAATAAAAGGCACAAGTACAAACCACCTCGCGCAAGAGCTGACAAAGAAATAAGTCAGTTAACATGCATAATATATGTGGACAAAATTTGCAAATAACTAAGCTTACTCGAGTCTGGTGGCGAGGAATCGACCGCTCTACAAAGCGCAGCCGGAGGAATCATCTCCTCAATCGACCCGTATGCACGAACTCAGCAGCATCGTCTTGATAAAGCAAAACCAAGTCTGTGAAGCATTACTTGGGGGCTACTTAACGAAAGATAAGAGCAGAAAAATCGTACCGCCACATTCTCAGCAGGTACAAGAACCGGAGCTAACAACGGCAATAGCTCCTCTGCATAGCTTCGCCCAAGGATCGTGCAAGATCACCAAGGGGGACTAGTTCCCTCTGACATGCTCAAACAATCTCGCAGCACCAGGACACTCAGCCACTCGGTGAGGTTGTTCTACCTTTTTTCAACATATTGTGGGTTCCTCGGTAATCGGCTTGATTGCATAAAGTGATCGACCTGATGAAAGATCGTCTCACTTAGCTTAAAACGCCTAAGCATTGGTTCATTCGCTAAAGGCACCGATATAATGGCTCATTTGCAAAAGGCACCGATATAATGGCTCATTTGCAAAAGGCACCGATATAATGATTCATTCATTCGCTAAAGGGCACCGACGTACAGGTTCAAAGCAACGAAAGCACCGACGTACAGGAATAGCGGGAGCAAAGTTCAAGAGAGCTTTTGAAGATCGACAAGTGGAGATCTTCGGTAATTTCCTTTCGAAAATTATCGCATCAAATGAGGATGGATTCAAGCGAGGATATCTTCGACGGCATTCCCTAGCTTGTGGAGAGTTGTCACAAACAACTGAAGGTAATTTCAAGCGAAGTTGTCTTCGACTGTGTTCCCTTAGACGTGAAGGATGGTCATAATGCGGATGAAGATTGTTTCAAGAGAAACAATCTTCGATAGTATTCCCTTGGACGTGGAATATTATCAATGCGGATGGGGATTGTTTCAACAGAAATAATCTTCGATAGTATTCCCTTGGACGTGGAATATTATCAATGCGGATGGGGATTGTTTCAAGATAAGCAATCTTCGATGGTATTCCCTTGGACGTGGAATATTATCAAAGCGGAGGAGGATCGTTTCAGGCAAAGCAATCTTTCAAATTGGAAGCAGTTACAGGCGTAGCGGTTTTCGAGCGGGATGGCATTCTCTAGCTTGCAGGAGGTCATCAAAACAATAGTAAAGCAGCAAATCGGTTACTTTCAGAGACATGTGCTCGATGGTGCAAGATACGCGTTCCTTAACTCTTTTATCTGTTTAACTAACGCTAGTTTTGCAGGTATCGGCGTTACAAGAATTGTTTAGGATCGAAGAACGTTCTGAATCATTCTCCGTCCCTATCGATACTTTGACTTTTGTTTTCGAAACTCGCGTTTCTCCAAACTCAGTCAAAGTGGGGGCTTCTGTAGACACCTATTTGTGTCTCCCCAAAACCAAACCTGGTGATGAGTATCTTTCGCGTCGAATCATAATCGAATGAAGTGAAAGTGTGGAAAGTCTGGTGTTGCGGAAGATTTTAATTTTCTTTTCTCTATCTTCTCTCTGTTTTTGAAAACTTATTTTAAGAAAACAGCCAATTCAGTTTAGTTGGTCCATGATATGAGTAGTTGGATAGGGCTTGACAAGAGCTTTCCAACGATATATTATAAGCCCAATTCCGATGAATATTGAGAAAGTTATGGCCAATTTACCGAACTGGGCCCGATTTGAGCCTTATATACGGCCCAATGATCTAGGGGAGGGCCTAATATGATTTATCATTCCCAATGAAATTAGGAATGATTTTAGTCTTCTAGATTCTTCTAGAAGGTTCTTTTCATTCCTAATTCAATTAGCATTGATAAATTGACTTTTGTTGACTTTTAAGAGTTTTAATTAAAATCAAAAAACATTTTTGAGGAAAAGATACGATTTTATCCTCCTGTACGGCAAAATTTATCTAATTTGAGAAAACGCGTTAAAAACAGGGTTAGCACCAAACGCCAGGCATTGGCGCCTGACGCTAAGCCTGGCGCCTGGCGCCAATAGTTGGCGTTGGAGCCAGCTCAGTTTCTGGTTCGCCAATACTCTGTTTTGTTAATTTTATCTTTTTGGCTGATTTTCTCAATAAATAACAACGTAAAAACTCCGTTTTGATTCACCTACAACCAGTTTTCATTCGCAATCATCAATTCTCTCATTCTCTTTAATCCTTTCCCATCTTTCTCTCTCTTTCTCTAAACTAGCTTTTAAATACAAAATTTCGCATTCATTAGATCTAGAAACACCTAGCCATGTTCGAAGTTGCCTTCGCCCTAGACGTGAAAGGTTTAATTTCTGAGCGTTTGGTCCCAAATCTCTCTTTCAATTATTTAATTTAATTGTTTGTTTATTTTTTTCCTTGAAGTTACTAACGTGTGTATTTTGTTATTGGAAAGAGGTATGAGGCATCAAATTAAGTACTTTAATGGTTTTAATTGATGTTATGATGTAGAAAGCATGCTTAGATTGTTATTTTCATTCCTAGTATCATGTCTAGGGTAAATTTAATATTAAATATGATTGTTACGATGCCTTTTATGTTCTTCCTAATATTTATGATTGTTAGTATCATGTTAGGGTTAAAGCTTTGATTTTTATGACTTAGTGACATGCTAGGATTTGTTATCAATCTTATTAGTATCATGCCTAGGATATTGCTATTATTTTGCTTTAATATTAACATGAACATGATTATGATAATAATTGTTATAATTTATGATGATTATGAATATTATTATTATTATTATTATTTTGATGATGATTATAATTTTATTATCATGATTATGATTTCTTAATAATTATTGTGATGATTATTATTATGTTGCTTGATATACTTTATTGTTATTGCTTGATCACGCCTTTTATGCATGTTTAAAGGGAATTCTATACTTGTAATCACGCTTAATAAGATAATTAATAATCTTGTTAGGGTTAATTTGATTATAATTCAAGTGATCGCCAATAATAGATTTATTTGTGCATTAATATTCAACCAACATAGATAAACAGGTTTAGGGTTAATCCTATTGATTGTATGTTAGTCAGAAAGCGCACATGAATACGATCTGAATAAAGTAGAGGCCTATTATTAGGGCAGGTTCAATCTCTTTTAGGTTGGATTTGTACCTTCATCCCCGAACCCTTATTTGGTTCTAGACCTTATGGAGTTGACGATGTCTTGGGTCGTTAAGGGGTGTAACCTTCACCTTGTGAACGGTTTACAAGTTCCTAAAACTTGTTGGCGACTCTTTTGCTCTATCTTCTTCCCTTTTGGACGCCACCGTACTTTAGTGTATGATCACAGTGGGGTTCAAGCAGGGGATTAACGCTTGAATTTATTCCCTACACCTACGTATCCGTTAGGAATCAGGCCGAACGTAGCTCCAGCCGATCCTCACACAAGTGTGTGTATACCTCAAAAAGGTCTTTTTAAGGGCTGTAGGTTATAGAAGAAGGAGATAAAGGCTCAAGACCCTAGATAAGCCCCCATGGTGTGCAACCTTGCTTTTGAAATCTATTCTCTTTTTTTTTTTTTGCTTTAGCATTTATTTTTATTTTTAAGAGTGTGGGCAATCCCGATCATGCGGTCTATCACTTACTTGGCATTCATGTTTCTCAGGCATGATACCCAGCACTCGATAAGAGACGTAATCTCAGACGTGTTCTTATCAAAGATGTTTTTCTATTTTTGCTATTTTATCTTTTGAAGTCACTCAAGCTTTTTTTTAAAAAAAAAAATGCATAAGTTACAACCATCCCAAGGTTTGGTAGATGTAGGTTGAAGAAAGAAAGGTCTATCGTTAGACGAGGCTCAAAGTGGTTTATCAAGAAGAGATTGTTTATTTGAAGGGTTAAAGGTAATGTGAGGTGGCTACAAGGGGTGCCTCAAATCATTGGTATACCTTGTGCTTAGTTTGACATGGATTTTTTATTTTTATTTTTTTAATGCAATGCAATGCAATGATCATATGTAAGGAAATAAATGCTCATTTTATTAAAGGAGAAGGGTAAAGAAAAACCTATGAAATAAATCTAAGGAAGACAAAGGGTGCCTATGCTAGACTTATTGGGGAAGGGTTTGAAAAAAAAGAAGCAAGCATGAAATCTTGGTGAGAAGCTTGCCTTGTGTTTTGTCTCATCATTACTCTTTTTTTTTTATTATTGTCAATCACATGGCTCAAACTCGATTCAACAAGCATGGATGGAAGAAGGTGGGAAGAATGAATATAGTGATATGGAGAAAGATGATGTAGATGGAGAGATATGAAAAAAAAATTAGGAATAGAATGTACTCCCAACTCAAATGACGGAAAAAACCGACTCATGCATGAACCTTAGACATAGTCATGGTGACATATACAAAGTGTGTGTTAAACTATTGAGTGTAGGTGACATGTTAAGGCTCATGTCATGACCATGTGACTAGACTCAAGCAAAGACTAAGTTAAGACTTCACGTATATGCATTAAACTGGACAGGCTGTAGTATTTTAGTCATAACTTTTGATCTGTGACTCTGATTTTGATGAAATCAACTCCAAATTAAAGATAAAACTTGGGGCTACAGATCCATAGGTTGTACGACTCGTAGTTCTTCCTATAACTCCGTCTGTGACCAAAACAAGTTGACGTTTGTGCAGTATACGGGAATAATAATCCGGGTTGATTTAAAGGAACTATGACTCGATTTTAGGCATATTTAATAGCCTAAATTAATTAAGCAAAGTCCTTTAGTTATTAATTAGTTTATTTAGGCTTAATCACAAGTCAAACAAACGGTTAGGAAAAACACATAGAGTATGCACAACAAATAATGCACAATTAGTCAAGTAGGCACATTATGATGCAATGAGTTGGCAACCTAACCATGGCTCTAGTTCTCTAAAGTTCACGATATGGGTTAGTCAAAAAGGGTCCATGGTTAATTGTCCGGTGAAGGGTTGGCAAGAGTGGATGGGACACCGCGAGTTAAGAAAAAACTCGCTTCCATGGTTTGGTGAATTCAACATTCTCAGATGTACCCTTTGTTGCACAGAGCGTTCAATCAGGTAGATGGAGCATGAATTCCCAAAGGGTTATGTCCATATGTAGAACACATATGGGTTTTAGAAAAATGAGAAAAACTCAATCAGGAAGTAGGATCGAGCAAACAGTGTTAAAAACTGGTCAAAATTAGAACACATATTTCTGGCTCGGTATTGGAAGAACTTGGCGCTAGCAAATAGAGGTCGGCGCCACAATTTGGCTTTAGCACCTGGCGACTGAAGCTGTCGCCTGGCGCTAACGTCAAATTGTTGGCGCTAGACTTTGTTCGCTGACGCTAGTTCCTACATGCCTCATCAGCTTTCTGTGCTCGATAAAATTTTCCAGTTTCGCGCAGCATTATTTCGATCCTAGTTGTGAAAGATATTCCTCAAATTTCCTACGTGTAAAAATCCTATGTTTTAACTCAATACGGATGGTCTTTCCAATGAGATCTTTTTTATGCATATGACAATAATGTTAATCCAAATTACGCACATGGGATACTTAGAACTTTTCGAGTCTCATCCACTCATTCTAAATCATTGCCAAAATAAATTTTAGGAATTAAAATAGAAATCCTCCCTAGTGGAGTCGCCAAAAACTGTAGGGAATATTTCAAGCATTATCCTTATCTTGAACCCCACTGTGATAATACACTAAAGTACGGTGGCGTCGAAAGGGAAAGAAGATAGAGCAAAAGAGTCGCCAACAAGTTTTCTTAGGAACTTGTAAACCGTTCACGAGGTGAAGGTTACACCCCTTAACGATCCAAGATATCGTCAACTCCATAAGGTCTTGAACCAAATAGGGTTCGGGGATGAAGGTAAAAATCCAACCTAAAAGAGATTGAACCTGCCCTAATAATAGGCCTCTACTTTATTCTGATCGTATTCATGTGCGGTTTCTGACTAACATGCAATCAATAGGTTTAATCCTAAACCTGTTTAATCTATGTTTGTTTAATATTAATGTACAAATAAAACTATTATTGGCGATCACTTGAATTATAATCATATTAACCCTAAACAAGATTATTAATTATCTTATTAAGCGTGATTACAAGTACAAACTCTCTTTAAACATGCATAAAAGGTATGATCAAGCAATAAATATCAAGCAACATTATAATCATAACAATAATAATTAAAATTATAATAATATTCATGTTAAAGCATAATAATAGAAAGATCCTAGGCATGATACTAACAAGATTAATAACAAACCCTAGCATGTCACTAAGCATATAAAAATCAAAGCTTTAACCCTAACATGATACTAACAATCATAAATATTAGGAAGAACATAAAAGGCATCATACTTTTAATCATACTTGGTATTAAAGTTACCCTAGACATGATACTAGGAATTTATTGCTGTCACCCTAAACATTAAATTAAGGAAAACATCCTAACATGATACTAGGAATCAAAATAACAATCTAAGCATGATTTCTACATCATAGTATATATCAATTAAAGAATTAAAGCAATTACTTAGATATCTCGTATCTCTTTCTAATAACAAAATACACATGTTAGTAACTTTAAGGAAAATAATAAACAAAACAATTAAATTAAATAATTGAAATAGAGATTTGGGACCAAACCCTCAGAAATTAAAACCTTTCACGTCTAGGGCGAAGACAACTTCGAATTATGCTAGGTGTGTCTCGTGCTAATGTAAGAGAGAATCAAGAAATTCTTGATGAGAGTTGATGAGAATTGTTAAGAATAATAATTGATGAGAATTGATTATTGTTGAGAATTGATCCTTGAAAACGGAGTTTTTAGAAGACTATTTATAGAGAAAATCAGCCAAAAAGATAAAAAATCGAAATAGAGTTCTAACACAAATAAAACTTGATTAGCGCCGACGCTGGCAATTAGCGCCAGGCGCTAAAGGTTAGCGCTAGGCGCCAAGCCTTAGCGCCAGGCGCTAATGCTTAGCGTTAGGCGCTAATAATCAGTTTCATGCGTTTTTGTTTTTATCATATCTTTTGATCTGGAAGTCCAAATAAGTCATATAATATGTCGTTGGAAAGATTTTGAAGTTTACTTTCCAACCCAATTGGAATCAGATTAAAATATTTTGTAGATAAAAAGATAAGGCCGAAATAGTGGAATGGTGTCAGTTTTGGATAGAGTTTAATATCTAATTCATATCTTTTTCGTTTTAACTCGGATTTAATATTATAATATATCATTGGAAAGGTAATTTCAAGATCTATCCAATCATATAAAATTTGGATAAAGATAACGAGGCACGAAAATAAAATCTGACTGTCTTTGAACATCTTTAAATTCGAATAGAATTAGGATTAAAGAAAAAAGGAATGTTTTTATTTAAGTCAAATTCTTTGATCTTATCTTTTCAAAAAGGATAATTAAGATCTTTTAGAAACTTATAGAAGCTTCTAATTAATCCTAATTAGTTTAGGAATAGGATTAGACCTTTGGACCCTCCAAGAAGATGTCAGAGCTCGGGTTTCACCCAGGGCACCCATGCTGCCACTCTAAGAAAGCCTGAAAGGTAGAAGATGCATGAATGGATGGCAGCCTAGACTGATATGTAGTGGATGTTCCTGTAGGCTGTGATCTAATACTCTATGTTGTTATTTTGAATTAAATGTACTGAGAAAAACTCGGCTTGTTGCCAAGTTTTATTGATATCATGTTCTGTGATCACTAGGTGACATTTTATGCCTTAGCAATGATTTTCTATCTATCTTTGGATTATTTTGCAAATTGAGGTGGTGACTTTGTAAAATTATGCCATTACTATGCATAAATGATAAGTCATTTCATAACAAGGTGACTGCAATTAACGTATAGCACCCCTTGATGTTTCTTGTTGGCATAAAAATATTATTGCACGATTGAAAAAAAAAAAAAGAAAAAAAAAATTATACAAAAGGCACCGGTTAGGAAGGAACCGGTGCCTAAACTATCCACCACCCAAAAAAAAAATGGCGGGAGAGCAGTTTTAGGCACCGGTTAACCGGTGCCTATTTCACCCTATGGCACCGGTTAACCGGTGCCTATTAAACCCTATGGCACCGGTTTTGATCCGGTGCCAAATAGCAGGTTTTTGGCACCCCTCAAATAGGCAGCGGTTCAAACCGGTGCCTTAGACCGGGTTTGAACCGCTGCCTAATGCCTTTTTTCTACTAGTGCCATAACTTCCTCATTATTCATCGGAATTTGGCTTATAATATATCGTTGGAAAGTTCTTTTCAAGCCCCATCCAACTACACCATTATTGGACCCATATCATGGACCAAACTAAACTGGAATGCACGTTTTTCAAAAATAGGGTAAGAAAAGAAATATTTTCAAAAACAGAAAGAAGAGATATTTTAATAAAAACAACCTCATCACTAGAATTTTCACACTTTCTCTTTGTTTGATAATAAAATGACATGAAAGGTATTCATCACTGGGTTTGGTTTTGGGGAGACACATTTGGGTGTCTACACTCACTTATGTCACTCCAGCACAATGGGCTCCTACACTTCCTCCCATATAGAGCTTCATAAGGTGCCGTCCCTATACCAGCATGGTAGCTGTTGTTATATGAGAATTCTATCATAGGAATATGCTTATCCCACGATCCACCAAAATCCATCACACATGCCCTCAACATATATTCGAGAGTCTGAATTGTTCTCTCTGTTTGACCGTCAGTGGCAGGATGAAATGTAGTACTGAACTTGAGTAAAGTCCCAAATGCCTCTTGAAGCTTTGCCCAAAAATTAGACAAAAATCTCGAATCCCTATCAGATACAATATCTTTAGGAACTCCATGTAGACGGACTATTTCCCTCACATAAGAATCTGCCAATTGTTGTAAACTCCAAGTATCCTTCATCGCTATAAATCTAGGTGTCTTAGTCAAACGATCCACTATAACCCATATGGTGTTCTTTGATGTCTTGGTAAGTGGTAATCCTATCCTGAAATCCATGGAAATTGACTCCCATTTCCATCCAGGTACCTCTAAGGATTGTAATTTACCTCCTGGTCTCATGTGCTGAATCTTTACCTTCTAACATGTCAAACACTTTGCAACAAAATCTGCTACTTCTCGCTTCATATTAGGCCACCAAAAGTACTGCATAAGATCCTTATAAAGCTTATCTCCTCATGGGTGTACAAAATATGGTGTGTTGTGAGCCTCTTCTTATATCTTTCGCTTTAGATCTTTGTCCTTTGGAATACACAACCTTCCTTTGTATTTCACATTTCCAATATCACCAATTACAAACTCAGTTGCTGCCCCTTCTTCTTTCATTCTCTTCACCTTGGTCAACCATTCATCTGTTGTTTGCTTATCCCGAATTTCATCATATATGGTTGGTTCCACAGAGAGTGCATTCAGTTGGGCATCCACTTGCCCATGCTCTACTACTTCTAGGTTCAACTTTTGAAACTCCTCATAGAGCTCCTTAATCAAAACCATCATGTTTACCGCATGACTCGTCTTCCTACTCAAAGCATCGACCACTTTGTTAGCTTTCCCTTCATGATACAAGATCTCCAAATCATAATCGTGTATGAACTCAAGCCATCTCCTTTGCCTCGTGTTCAATTCCTACTATATATGTATCTTAAACTCTTATGATCTGTGTAAACCTTACATCTCACACCATACAAGTAGTGTGGCCAGATTTTGAGAGCAAACACCACTACTCCTAAGTCCAAGTCATGAGTGGCATAATTTTTCTCATGTTTCTTGAGTTGCCTCGATGCATAAGCTACAACCTTCCCATGTTGCATAATTACACACCCTAAACCGTTCTCTGAAGCGTCACTATATACTTCAAAGCCTTCAATCCCCGAGGGAAGAGTCAAAATCGGGGCCGAGGTAAGTCTCCTTTTCAACTCTTGAAAGGATTGTTCACACTTGTCATCCCATTGGAATCGGGTTGTCCTTTTCATTAGATTTGTTATTGGTTGAGCTATCCTTGAAAAAACTTTAACAAATCTTCTATAATAGCCAGCAAGACCCAAGAAACTCCTTACTTCAGTCACATTTGTGGGTCGAGGCCAATCAGTCACCGCTCGAATCTTAGCTGGATCCACATAAACGCCTTCTTTTGAAATCACATGGCCTAAAAATGCTATTTTCTCAAGCCAAAATTCACACTTAGAGAACTTGACATATAACCTTTTCTCTCGCAATATCTCCAACACCCTTCGTAAATGACCCTCATGCTCCTCCTTGTCTTTTGAATATACCAAAATATCATCAATGAATACAACAACGAAACTATCCAAATACGACTGGAATGTTCTCTTCATAAGGTCCATGAATGCCGTTGGCGCATTAGTGAGTCCAAAGGGCATGACTGTGAACTCATAATGGCCATATCTTGTACGAAAAGATGTCTTGGGTATGTCTTCCTCCGCGATCCTCAACTGATGATATCCTAACCTTAAGTCAATCTTTGAAAAGACACCAGCACCTTTATGCTGATCAAACAAATCCTCAATTCTCGGTAAGGGGTACTTTTTCTTTATTGTTACATTGTTCAATTCATGATAATCAATGCATAAGCTTAAGGTACCATCCTTCTTTCGTACAAAAAGTATAGGTGCTCCCCATGGTGAAACACTCGGCCTTATATAGCCCTTTTCAAGCAATTCTTCCAATTGTACCTTAAGCTCTCTCATCTCCGCGGGTGCCACTCGATATGGTGCCTTGGAAATTGGTCCAGTTCCAGGTACCAAGTCTATATTTAAGTCCATATCCCTAACTGGTGGCATCCCGGGGATTTCGTCTGGAAATACATCCTGGAAATCTCTTACCACTAGAATTTGTTCTATCGTTTTCTCCTCTATACTCACATCGTTGACATGACATTGATAAATAAGGTAGCCTTTTCTTACATAAGAGTGGAAAGTCATGACAGAGATAATACTGATTCCATGTTTGGAAACTACTCCTTGGTATGAGATCCTATTCCCTCTTGGCCCCCTAAGTGATATCTTTTGGTTATGGCACTCAATCTTAGCCTTGTACTTACCAAGATAATCCATCCCCATGATGACATCAAAGTCGATCAAGTTAAGATGGATAAGGTTTGCAGGTAACTCGATTCAAGCTATGTTAATTGGAATGTCCTAAAAAAGAGACCTACAAGGTACTACTTCTCCTGAGGGTATGACTGTGTTGGCTTGACATGAAGATGTGGGTTTCAATCCAATTTTATTCACAAAAGAATTATCTATAAAAGAATGGGATGCTCCAGAATCAAAAAGCAAAAAGGCAGGTTTAGAGTTAATGAGGAAAGTACCCGTCACAACATTGCCGTTGTTATTGGCTTCATTCTGATTCATGACATAGATTCTTCCGTTGCTAATCCTTCCATTTCCATTGTTCTGACCATTGTTGTTGCCTCCAACATTGACATCGTTGTTCTGTCAATTATTACCTCCTTGAGAATTAGCACCTTGGTGTGGGGCATTGTTGTTGTTGAAGAGATTATTATTGTTGTAATTCCTTCTGTACACACCCATTTGTGTCTCCCCAAAACCAAACCCAGTGATGAGTACCTTTCACGTCGAATCATAATCGAATGAAGTGAAAGTGTGGAAAGTTTAGTGTTGCGGATAGTTTTAATTTCTTTTCTCTTCTCTCTGTTTTTGAAAACCTATTTTAAGAAAACAGCCAATCCAGTTTGGTTGGTCCATGATATGGGTCCAATAGTAGTATAGTTGGATAGGGCTTAAAAAGATCTTTCCAACGATATATTATAAACCCAATTCCGATTAATATTGAGGAAGTTATGGCCAATTTACTGAACTGGGCCCGGTTTGAGCCTTATATGCGGCCCAATGATCTAGAGGAGGGCCTAATATGGATTTATCATTCCTAATGCAATTAGGAATGGTTTTAGTCTTCTAGATTCTTCTAGAAGTTTCTTTTCATTCCTAATTCAATTAGCATTGATAAATTGACTTTTGTTGACTTTTTAGAGTTTTAATCAGAATAAAAGAACGTTTTTTGGAGAAAATACGATTTTATCCTCCTGTACGGCAATTTCTATCTGATTTCAGAAAACGCGTCAAATTCTTAGTTAGCGCCAAACGTCAGCATTAGCGCCTGACGCTACGCTCGGCGCTTGGCGCTAGCGTTAGCGCCTGGCGCTAATGTCAGCGTCTGGCGCTAATCCCCGTTTTACGCGTTAGAACTCTGTTTTGATTTTCTATCTTTTTGGTTGATTTTCTTTATAAATAGCGTTCTAAAAACTCTATTTTCATTCACCAACTCTCATCAAGATTCTCTTGATTACTCTGTCTCTCTCTTTTCTAAACTAGCTTTCTCACAAATACAAAATTCCGCATACATTAGATCTAGAAACACCTAGCCATATTCGAAGTTGCCTTCTCCCTAAACATGAAAGGTTTTAATTTCTGAGGGTTTGGTCCCAAATCTCTCTTTCAATTATTTAATTTAATTTTTTGTTTATTATTTTCCTTGAAGTTACTAACGTGTCTATTTTGTTATTAGAAAGAGGTACGAGGCATCCAAGTAAGTACTTTAATGGTTTTTATTGATATTATGATGTAGGAATCATGCTTAGGTTGTTATTATGATTCCTAGTATCATGTCTAGGGTAACTTTAATATTAAGTATGATCATTATGATGCCTTTTATGTTCTTTCTAATATTTATTCATGTTAGTATCATGTTAGGGTTAAATATATGATTTTTATTGCTTAGTGACATGTTAGGGTTTGTTATTAATCTTGTTAGTATCATGCCTAGGATATTGCTATAAATATTGTGCTTTAACATTATTATTTTTATGATTAAAATTATTATTATTATTATGATGATTAATTATTATGATTTTTTATGTTGCTTGATATTTATTGTAATTGCTTGATCACACCTTTTATGTATGTTTAAAGGGAATTAGTATTTGTAATCACGCTTAATAAGATAAATAATAATCTTGTTAGGGTTAATTTGATTATAATTCAAGTGATCGCCAATAATAGATTTATTTGTGCATTAATATTCAACCAACATAGATAAACAGGTTTAGGTTAAACCTATTGATTGCATGTTAGTCAGAAAGCGCACATGAATAAGATCAAAATAAAGTAGAGGCTTATTATTAGGGCAGGTTTAATCTCTTTTAGGTTGGATTTGTACCTTCATCCCCGAACCCTATTTGGTTCAAGACCTTATGGAGTTAACGATCTCCTGGATCGTTAAGGGGTGTAACCTTCACCTCGTGAACGGTTTACAAGTTACTAGAAAAACTTGTTGGCGACTCTTTTGCTTTATCTTCTTTCCCTTTGGACGCCACCGTACTTTAGTGTATGATCACAGTGGGGTTAAAGCTAGGTGTTAACGCTTGAAATATTCCCTAAAGTTTTTGGCGACTCCACTGGGGAGGATTTCTATTTTAATTCCTGAAATTTATTTCGGCAATGATTTAGAATGAGTGGATGAGACTCGAAAAGTTCTAAGTATTTTATGTGCGTAATTTTGATTAACATTATTGTCATATGCATAAAAAAGATCTCATTGGAAAGACCATCCGTAATGAGTTAAAACATAGGATTTTTACACGTAGGAAATTTGAGGAATATCTTTCACAACTAGGACCGAGATAACACTGCACGAAACTGGATAATTTTATCGAGCACAGAAAGCTGCTGAGGCATGTAGGAATTAGCGTCAGCGAACAGAATATTAGAGCCAGAATTTTGATTGTAGCACCAGATGACAGCTCTTTCGCAAGGCGCTATAGCCAAAAACCGGCGCCAATCTCTGTTTGTTGGCTCCAAATTCTTCCAATACCGAGCCAGAAATATGCGTTCTAATTTCGACCAGTTTTTAGCATTGTTCGCTCGATCCTACTTCCTGATTGAGTTTTTCTCACTTTTCTTAAACCCATATATGTTCTACATATGGACATAACCCCCTGGGAATTCATGCTCCATCTACCTAATTGAACGCTCTGAGCAACAAAGGGTACATCCGAGAATGTTGAATTCACCAAATTAAACCATGGAAGCGAGTTTTTTCTAAAACTCGCGGTGTCCCATCCACTTGCGCCAACCCTTCACGATTAGGCTTCCGCGCGGTCATCCGAACAATTAACCATGGACCCTCTATTGACTAACCCATATCCCGAACTTTAGAGAACTAGAGCCATGGTTAGGTTGCAAACTCATTGCATCATATCGTGCCTACTTGACTAATTGTGCATTATTAGTTGTGCATACTCTATGTGTTTTTCCTAACCGTTTGTTTGACTTGTGTTAAGATTAAATAAACTAATGACTAAAAGAATTTTGCCTAATTAATTAATTAATTAATTTGAGTAAATAAAGTCTAATATTTTAATCAGAATTTACCTAGTATGACTTTAGGCATACCCCTGTTGATTAATAACACCAAAATCAGTTTCAGATTGAAGCTCCAGCAATGGCGCCAAAGTCTGAAATGTAGCGCCACTCTGTGGAGTGTAGCGCCTAGCAACAGCTCTGTCGTCTGGTGCTACACTGCAAAGAGAGGCGCCAGTCCTGTCGTTTTGACGACAGTTCGGATTATTGATCGAGTCATCACTTTGTGTCTAATTAACTAGTCTACTAATTAATTCGGTTAAAAATTACTGTCAATAATACTTTATTAAGTCATTAATTGAGTCCAGGCACTAAGTCTAATGGTCTCACACAAGAGTCCAAGCATGTCACTTACACTCGACGCACACACCAATACACATGCTTTGACCATGTCTAAGAGAGTCTTTTATGCGCGTCTGTTCCGTCATTTTTTTTAGGGTGGTAAGTCGAATATTAATCCTCCAATTTAAATACCATACTTGGTCCTTAAAAAATAAATACATTATTTTTGCCAAAATTCATACACCTATTTTTTTTCCTCTTTAAAACCGTATAGTCAAGGTCGATTTGAGTTAAGTTATTAAAACAAAATGGTTTAAATTACAGCGCGTGGTCAAGAAAGGAAAGACGGTTAATCAAAGACAACCTTTTCGTACAAGTCCAACTTTTCGACAAACCCATTGCTCGTAAGAGGAAAGCTAGGACAGTAATGGCAACACAAGAAGAAGTCAATGAGCTCAGGAACCAACTGGTTACCGTGACTGAGGCACTAAAGCTCCTAACCCTTAAGATCGGTGATCCCGTGAAACAACAACAAATGGACCTTATGCAAGAGATTCTAAGCAAGCTATCTAGCAACTACAAGTTTCAAGGGATTAGTTCACAAGGGGTCTCGGTGGACAAAGATCTTCTTCCGCAGAAGTTCAATGCCAACGACATCCCGAAATTTAAAGCAACCGATAACCCTTATTTTCATTTAAGAGCCTTCGAGACAATAATGAGTATTAAGGGTATCGATAAGAAGGTTTTCCCCTCTCTGTTCTCACTATCTCTCGAGACCGTTTGCCAGCAATGGTCCTTTTCTCTCGAGAAAGAAAAAACCTTCACCTGGGAGTCCATAGCAAACGCTTTTGTTGATAGATACAAATGCAACATTCAAGTTGAGACTGACCATAGGGAGCTTGAAATCCTCAAGCAGAAGGAGAACAAAGGCTTCACCTCCTTCTTTAACAAATGGAGAGAAACCTCAGCTAAGATGATTGAGGTGCCGAGTGAAAAAAGAGTCTGTAAGGTTATTCATCAAAAACCTTCAAGAAAAATACTCCAAGCATCTCAAGTATAAAAATAATCTCCATACTTTCAAGTCCGTCTACGACATTGGAATCAACATTGAAGACGACCTGGCTAAGTTGAAAGCTGCCAACAATAACTCCAATAGTGGCTGGAAAGGCAAGAAGAACGACAATCCTTCTTCTTCCAAAACCACCCACTCAAACAATGTTAGCGCTTTTAACCTAAGTGAAGTCCTTGCTATGAATAATCAAGGACAAAAGAAAACATTTAGGAGGAACTTTACTCCTATTGGCATGAGTTATGACACCGCATTTGACCGACTAAATGCAAAAGGTCTTATAACTCCCATTGGACCATTTGGGGACCCACCAGTCGAAAAGAGGACGACTAACTTGAACCCCAATGCACACTTCAAGTATCACCAAGGAAGGGGCCATCTCACAGAGAACTGTTGGAAGCTTAAAGAAGCTATCCAAGACTTAATCGACAACAATAAGCTGCCATTGCCCCCTGCCAGTAAGAAGCCAAGTATTGATAATGCGCCTCTCGCTCATTCCTTGGCTATCTCTGATGAGGAAAACGTGGTTGACCCCTCGTCTCTCATCAAATCTGTTAAAGAAATACATGCCATAGAAGAAGAGGAGGAGATCTTTTTCGACGCCATGGATAATCTTCCGGAATTAGCAAGTAAAGAAGACATACAATCGCTCACACTGTCTATGATCGAAGGATCGCACTTGCTACGTGAAACTCTCAAGGCTATAAAAGAACTTCAGGAGAAATATGATGAGATTCCACTCCCGAAAAGCGAACCTAAGAGAGAGTTCACACCTATGGGAACGACTTACGAAGCGAAACGTTTTCCTTTACAAGTCACCGAAAAACCCTAGAAGAGTAATAGACTCTACACTCCAATTGGGATCCCATATATACAAATGTTCGAAATGCTCTCCGAGAGTGGCGAGATCAAACCTCTCGAACCAAGACCATTTGAATCGTTGAAAAGGACAGATAGATATTATTGTCAGTATCATAAATCAGGAGGTCACACTATCGAAAACTGTTTTAAATTCAAGGATTTAATTCAGAAAATGATTGATGAAAAGAAGCTAGTCCAAGTTCCACAAGAAGAGGATGCAAGTATTATTGGAGTTTGGGACAGCGACGAAGAAGACGTCTACTTAAAAGACATAGTAGGACCTCCACCTTCAGTGTCATACGCCATGGATGACTTTTGGGATGAAGAAGATTCATCAATAGACGTCCTCACAAGATCCGGGAGAATGCAAACTCCCGTTTCAACACAACCCATGCCAACCACACAGCAAGTTCCCATGCCTATCATTGAAGATAATGATATCGTCAAACAGTTCAAGAAGACAAAAGTTGAAATGAACGTATGGAAACTTCTGGCAACATCTCGAGAACATAGGTTGGTTGTAATGAATGCCTTGGACAAAATAGGGATAGATTCTGACACCACTCCTGAGGGGTTGGCTAACTTCCTCACGAGTGATCTACCTAGTCCCATCAATTTGATCAGTTTTTCTGACAAGGATTTACCCCCAGAAGGTGACAAACACTATAAGGCATTAAACCTCACAATAGTTTGCAAGAGAATGAACATCCCTATGACTCTTGTAGACAATGGATCAGCCATTAACGTCTGTCCACTTAGAACTGCGAGGATGCTAGGTATAAGGGATGAAGATTTAACCCCGTCAACACAAGGAATAAGAGCCTACGACAACACTCGTCGTCAAGCTCTTGGAAAAATTACCATGAATGTAACTTCGGGAGCAATAGAACACACTACTACTTTCCAAGTAGTAGATATCAAGGCTTCATTCAATTTGCTATTGGGATGCCCTTGGCTTCATGACCTTAAGGCCGTCCCCTCATCTCTCCACCAACAAGTAAAAGCCATAGTTGCGGGAATTCCTATCACCATCGATGCTTCACCTATGAGAATCAAGTCTATAGAAAATCCAATAATTAACGTAGAGCACGATGAGGATGATGAAATATTTATGGGGCATTAACGAAGAGGTCTCCTTAATTAAGGAGGATGAAAGGACCCCTCTCGGCCACGACCCCCATTCTAACATGATCGTGAATACTATTCTCAAGAAAGAAGGACATTTTCCTAGGATGACCATAGGAAAGAAAAAGGGAATAGCAAAACCGCTGGAGTCACCTGGCCTCCCTAAATTAGATACTTTTAGACTTGGCTTGGAGCCGACTCAGAAAGATCTTAAGCGAGCCCGGGAAAAATCAAAGACACGTAGGGACGCTCGCATCCAAAAGAAAGCAATCCCAATGGATCAGTACCCTCTTACACTTAATGGTCAATTCACAAAAGAAGGAGAGGACTATCCATGCTACGAATTTCCCGAACCATTTGTCGTAAACGGCATAAGGCAACCGAGATTTGAAATTTTCTTGGATTGCTATTTCACAGATGAAATCCCAACTCCTGTCCATAAGGAGAAAGCACCCCCATGCTTTGACTTTAACGTCATGGGACTATTATTTGGGCGAGAAAAGGATGAGCCGACATAAAAAGAGGATAACTCCTCACTCATTCAAACAGTCCTACAAAGTGAAAGCTTCGATCCTTCGAAGCTAATCACTCCAGCGGAAGGATCACTAAAAGGGTGGCGCAAGACCGTCAAGGTGACGACTCCAACTGGAAGAAAGATCTCCATCACGACAGGGCAAGGACCGATGTTTGAGGAGTCGTTTGAGTCAGAGTCAGAGTCAGAGTCTTTCCCTATAGAGTCATCTAGGTCTTTAGTAGTAGCACATTCCCCTTCTATCTTTTCTCCTAAAATAGTTAGCGATCAAGTCCCTGAGAACATATCACTCTTTGATGTAATGATCTCAGAGTATAATAATACAATTTCTTCTCCTTACTTCTTGTGTTCTTCTTTAACCCAAGATGACGAGCATTGCTTAACTAACAATGAAAAAGACGAAGAATTTATTAAAGCAATGGAAACACTTGAAAAGAAAACACCGGTAATTGAAGAAACTGAGACGGTTGATATCACAAATGATTCAACCAATAAAAGAGAAGTTAAAATTGGACTAACACTTAATGAACAAGAAAGAACCGATCTAATTAACTTACTCAAAGAATTCATTAATGTATTTGCTTGGTCATACGAAGATATGCCAGGCATTAATAGAGAAATAGCTCAACACACTATACCACTAATTCAATGAATGAAACCTGTAAAACAAAAGTTACGTCGAATGAAACCCGACGTAGCTCTTAAAATAAAAGAAGAAGTTCAAAAACAGATAACTGCAGGTTTCATCAAGGTATCTAAATACCCCGAATGGGTTGCCAACGTCGTCCCAGTTTCGAAAAAAGACGGAAGGGTAAGAATGTGTGTCGACTATCGAGATCTAAATAAGGCAAGTCCAAAGGACGACTTCCCTTTACCACACATCGATATTCTGGTAGATAACACGGAAAATCACGCACTTCTCTCGTTCATGGATGGGTATGCAGGCTACAATCAGATTCTCATGGCAGAAGAAGACATGGATAAAACAACCTTCATAACACCATGGGGCACTTACTGCTATATGGTAATGCCATTTGGGTTGAAAAACGCGGGTGCTACTTATCAACGTGCAGTGATTGCCTTACTCCATGACATGATGCATAAAGAAGTCGAAGTATACGTGGACGACATGATTGTAAAATCAAAAGACCGTCTAGGCCATCAAGTAGCCTTAAGAAAATTTTTCGAAAGGCTAAGAAAATATAATATGAGGTTGAACCCATCTAAGTGTGCTTTTGGAGTCACCTTAGGCAAGCTTTTTGGTTATGTCATAAGCTCTAGAGGAATGGATATAGACCCAACCAAGATCAAAGCAATCATGTCAATGCCACCGCCCAAAACCGAGAAGCAAATTCGAGGATTTATTGGCCGGTTGCAATACATAAGTAGATTCATATCAAAATTAACAACGATATGTGAACCAATCTTCAAAAAGCTTAAGAAGAATGTACCAGTAATATGGGATGACGAGTGTCAAAAAGCCTTTAAAAAGATCAAATCCTATCTCGCAAATCCTCCCGTATTAGCACTAGCACTTCCCGGAATACCTCTTAGGTTGTACTTAACAATTACCAAGGAGACAATGGGAGCTATGCTAGCACAAGAAGTATAAGGCAAAGAAAACGCAATCTACTAAGCAAGAAAATGCTCGAATATGAAGCACGTTATACACCACTTGAGAAATTGTGCCTCGCCTTTGTGTGGTCCACAACCAAGTTAAGACATTACATGCTAGTGCATACAGTCTTTGTAGTTTCCCGTTTAGATCCACTCAAGTATCTATTGGAGAAATCTAAACTCAATGGACGCATATCAAGATGGATAGTCAATTTAGCCCAGTTTGATGTAAGGTTTATGCCGCAAAAAGCTATCAAAGGATCTGTGGTGTCAGACTTTCTAGCGGACTTCCCAATAGAAGACTCGACGCCAATACAAGACAATGAATTTCCAGATGAAGACTTAATGGTCCATGAATTTGAAACTTGGACCTTATACTTCGACGGAGCCTCAAACCAAAAGGGATGTGGCGTTGGAGTATTACTAGTATCACCTAAAAAAGAGCATGTCCCAATCTCTATAAAGCTTAATTTCGACGTTACCAACAACACTGTTGAATACGAAGCATGCGTGGTAAGCCTTGAAACAGCCTTGGCATTGGGAGTAAAAAAGTTACGGATATTCGGAGACTCTTCATTAATCATCAATCAAATCTCCAAAAGGTGGAAGGTAAGGAGCGAAAGTTTGGCCCCTTACCAAACCTATCTGGAAACCCTTACTAATAAGTTAGAGAAGGTAGAATACACATATCTACCTAGAGAAGAAAATCAATTTGCTGATGCCTTGGCAAAACTAGCCTCAATGGTTAGAATTCCTACAGAAATCGAGCAAATGCCTCTAACTATAGAAAAAAGGCACAAACCAGCATATATTCAAGCTATAGAAGATGATGAAGTAATCCAAGACGAAGAAGAAGAAGAATTGTGGTACACGGATATAATCAATTACGTCACCAAAAGAGAATACCCTCCCCATGCTGACAAAAGAGCAAAACGAGCGTTAAGACTTTTGGCTTCCCAATATGTACTCATAGACAACGAGCTACATAAAAGGGTACCTAAGGGTCGAGCTCTCTTATGTGTAGGAAAAAAGGATGCACAAAGAGCAATGAGGATAGTCCACGAAGGAATTTGTGGGACTCACATAAATGGCGAAATGTTAGTCCAAAAGATAATGCGAGAAGGATATTATTGGACCACAATGAATCGGGATTGCTATCAATACGTAAAAAGATTCCCTAAATGCCAAATCTATGCCAATTTACAACATGTTCCTCCATCCTTTCTCTACACCTAAACGTCGCCATGGCCATTCTCTAAATGAGGAATTTAAATCATCGGCAAAATCACTCCCCCAGGGACAGGAGGACACGAATATATCCTAGTGTTAATTGATTACTTCAGAAAGTGGGTTGAAGCACAATCATACGCTAAACTCACTGCAAAACATGCAACACTCTTTATCGAGAGAAATATTATTTGTCGATACGGAGTCCCACATGAAATGATAAGTGACAATGGAACTCACTTTCAAGCCGAATGTGAAGAATTGCTACAAAAATATGGCATTCAACATCATCATTCTTCACCTTATAGGCCTCAAGAAAATGGAGCAGTCGATGCAGCTAATAAGAATCTAAAGACTATCATCGAGAAAATGACGGAAAATTATAAGGATTAGCCTGACAAACTTCAGTTTGCGTTGTGGGGTTATCGCACGTCAATTCGCACATCAACAGGAAATACGCCATTTTCCTTGGTTTATGCAATGAATGCCGTACAACTTGTTGAACTAGAGATTCCATCTCTACGCATCGCATTAGAGAGCAAACTCGATGAAATTGAATGGACCAGGGCAAGATATGAAGAGCTAATCTTACTCGATGAAAAACGACTGGAAGCTCTACATCACACTTAGTGTTATCAAACTCGTATGGCTAGGAATTTTAATAAGAAGCTCAAGACAAGAAACATCAAAGTAGGAGACTTGGTGTTAAAAGCATTAAGGAAAAATGTTTTAGATCCAAGGGGAAAATTTAGACCTAATTGGTCTGGACCCTACATTGTCAAAACAATCCTGTCCGGAGGTGCAGCAAAATTAACTGACATGGATGGCAATGAGTTCTCGAACATGACAAATCTTGACCAACTTAAGAAATACTACCCATAATTACTTGAGTAGGGTACTCAAGAGAGCTACATCTGGCCTGATTCCTTAAGAAAGGATACGTAGGCAACCCTTTACGGGTGCGGCCACTCTATTTTTTTTAAACAAAATCTCGCATCCCAGAATTAATAAAAAATTTGACAGAAGATTGACGGAACATCGGCGCCACAGAAAAAGTTCTGGCGCCAACCGATGAACGTCAGCGCCAGACGATGGCAACCGTCGCCTCACGCCAGACTGCCGCAGCCGGCGCCAGTCGCAAAATCATGGCGCCAACTTACAGTTACAAGTCTGGGAATATTTCGGTGTTTTTTGGAAAATTTTCGACTTCCGTACTCGAAAAAATTTCTGGAAAATTAATTCTTTGGTTTTTATTGCTTTAATAAAATAAATTTAAAGTAAATAATTTAACTAAAAAGCTGGAACTTCATTAATAAAATAAACTACATTATTGATGGAATTTAAATAAAGCTTAAATAAATTAACTTTAAATAAAAAAAATAAGCTAAGTCTAATAATTGGAAATTAAGCAATGCTCTTAATCTTCTTTCTTTTTCTTAGCCCTTTTCCAATTTTTTTCTGCTTCTTCGTCCTAATCCATAACCTTAGCAAGTAGGCACCCTTTAGAGGACCTACATTCAATCTTAAAGTAAATAGTTTCCACCTCATCTAGGACTCCATGCTTTTCTTCTACCCAGGCTTTCTTTTCTGTGGTGTCAGCTTTCCTTTTACCTTTATCTTTTGCAGTGCTCTTCTTCCTAGGTATTATAGGTGTCTTGAATTCGATCCTTTCACCCAGGCGTTTCTTCACGTCCTTTGAAGACTTCTTCAGAAGCCACTTTTTTACATCATTGGGCAAGGAAGGAGGAACCTTTTGGGTAATTACTTCCCATAAAGGTCTAGCGCTCCAATAAGCATCAAATTTGTCTACTTTCTGGGGACAGGGAACTCGTAGGGACGACGAAGATCACCGGAAGGAATAGTCTGAAGTAGGCCGTATTGTCTTTTTACCCTGCATGGATAATAAAAAGTCATACGGGACAAGCTTGGAAGACGGCAGAAAGGTTGCTTGTTGACAAAAACCATCCTTTCTATTTTCCACCAAGGGATGACCCACTTGATGGCAAAATTGCAAGACTCAAAGACCCTCTTCCATTCATGGCGCCCCATCTTAGAGAAGCGTTTCTTCCTCCTCACGAAGCAATTTGGAGTATACTTCTCAATGTTGTCAGGAGGGCTAATTAACTCCAGTCTTTCCATTAGCCACATTTGTAAAAAAAAATTGCAATGCAAATAAATTATTATTACTATACAAAAATATATTTTTGATTTCTGTAATTAAAAATATTTTTTTTCTACCTGTAATAAAATTGGAGAGCCCCGAAAAGGTGCTTTTGGATTCCTCTTCAATTCATCAAGACTAAGCATAGTCTCTCCAACTATTAATGGCATTGGATTTCTCCCTGATTCAATTTGTTCTAAAATAGTGGATATAATTGACTGAACCTCATTATTTTTACCACTAGTAAGAAAAAATAGATTAAGCATGCAAAATAAGAAAGCCCTTCTTCTATAAACATGAAAAGATTCAGAATAAGGCCTATCAAAATAATGCGAGCAAATTCTTTCAAATTAACTATGCTACCATCCACTATTTTTGATAGCTCTTTATCTTTTAAATTGAAGAAGCGTTCAAAATCTTTATAATAATATTAATTTATTCTAGGGATTACTACATGATCTAGTACATGGAAACCTAAAATAGCACCAAATTGTTCCGGCAAAGGGCCAATTTCATCATACCCTATTCTAAAGCAATGAGTATCTACATCCCAATATTCTAGAGCGATATGAATAAAATCTGAATCAAGATCTACCCATTTGACACCATAAATACCCCCCAAGTGAAAAACATCTAATTCTTTTCTCGCTTTGGCATTAAGTGACCGACACCATTCATGGGTGTAGTTGGTAAAACTTTTGGAGACTAAAGACATGATTTTATTTTTCTAAAAGCTAAGAAATATTTTATCTGCGGAAATTATGAAGAGAATCGGCTAGGCAGGGAGCTATTTATGCAGAAAATCAAACGCAGTTTTAATCTACGACGGATTCGGGGTCAGCGCTCATTAGCGCCAGACGCCAATATTGGCGCCTGACACCAGATCCTGGCGCTAAACGCCAAGTGTAGCGCCTGGCGCTACACCAAAACGCGTGGCGCCAGCTGGCGCCAATATGCATCATAGTGCGCGCTTTCTAAAAACCGCGTTTTTTACTTAATTCGAGTCTGCTAATGACTTTACGGTTTCCTTATCTTTTTCTAAAATATTCATTTATTCCTCCCTCTCAATTAATATAGCTATTATATTAATAATATTATTTTTCTGATTTTATTTTTATTTGACTTTTCCTTTTTTCATTTTTTCTTTTTGGGGGAGAAAGTCGGATACCCTCCATCAATAATAAAAATGAAGGAATTTTTGCGCAATATTTTTCACATTTCCTTGCACACACAAACATGCACATAATAATAAAAAATGAAAAAACATGATAAATAAGGAATAAACTCATAATAGTATGTATATACAAAACATGTCTAAGTAATGAGTCTAACTAAAAGGCAAAGTTCTATACAAAGTCAAAATAAGATAAATAAGACATAGGAACAAACTACGGCGCCGGGGGACGTAAACCCATCATCTCATAAAACTCCGCCGTACGAGGAGTAACCGCTCCTCCAGCTCCACCAGCTCCAGCACCAGCTCTAGTCTTCTCGGGAGGAGGAAAACTCAACTCAGGATCCGTCCACCAAGGATCAACCTGAGACTGAGGCTGCGGAGGCTGCTGCAATGACGAGCAGACCTCGTACATCCCACCACCTCTAAGACCCGATGTAGCCTCTCCCTGGCCTACCGGCGTAGCATGTGCACCCTCAGATGAAGAGCCTGAGCCATCTACCGCCTCAGTACGAGCAGCCTCAAAACAACCGCCCCGACCTCCCGAAGCGGTGCGGCGACGTCTCGAGCTAGACCTCGCCGGATCCCTCCGCACCTCAGGTCTCGTGCGAGTACGAGAAGGAATGGGCTGACCCTGCAAAACAAATTAAAATCAGAAACAGGAAAAATATAAGCGGTAATACAAAAACATATAAAGGGAAGACTACCTCCTGAACAGCGTCGTCTCGACGGCGGGTAACCACGTTCCTCATCCGGACAAGCTGGCTCCGGAAGGCATCTATGCATCGTGCCATCGCTGAAACCACCTTGCGTGAGAACTGTCAAAGAAATAAAGTCAGTAAATGTGCATAGCATATATGGACAAAAACTGCAAATAAATAAGCTTACCCGAGTCTGGTGACGAGGAATCGACCGCTCCACAAAGCGCTCGTCCTTAGGAGCCGGAGGAATCATCTCCTCAATCGGCTCATATGTCCCCTGATAATGGATAGACATACGGGGTGGCACGAACTTAACAGCATCGTCCTGACAAGACAAAACAAAATCAGTAAAGCATTACTTGGGGACTACTCAACTTAAGGTTAAAAAGCTGAAAATCATACTGCCACATCCTCAGCAGGTACATGAACTGAGCTAACAACTACAGTAGCTCCTCTCCGTAGCATCGCCTAGGGATCGTGCAAGATCGCCAAGGGGTACCGGCTCCCTCTGACATGCTCACTAACCTCGTGGCGTTGAACATGTGACGTGGTGGAGGAGCAGGAACGACAAAGGTGTCAGAGGAATGCTGAATAGCAACCCTCTCTCCAAGATATGCAGCTGCTCCACAGGTCCCTAAGAAATAGCGACGCTCCGTAGAGTACTGCGCGGCTAGCCCAGGGACTGCCAAGTCGACCCACGGTCGGTACATCACCTGAGGCTCCTGCAAAGAGCGTCAATAAGGCAAGAATCTAGCTAAGGCATCGCAAAACGTCAAATAAGAAAAGGATCATACCGAGATGATCCAATCTCGGATATAAGCAGTGGACATCCCCACACGACGGCTGCCCCAGGAAGCGCTAACTGGAAGCCTGCGCGGTGACGGTCTCGCCGACGCAGCTGAGGGGAAGTACTCGTAGAACCAGATCTACAAGAAGCTAAAGTTATCAGCAAGTGCTAACTAAAATGTAGAGCTAAACTTTATAGGGAATAAAGGATACCTCTACGACCCTCCAAAAGCCGGACAAAGCAACATTCGACCCAAAGGATCGATGTCGACACGAGTCCCGCAGCGCTCGAATGAAATCAGCATAGGCCAAGCTGGCCCAGTCATAAGTCCCGATCCGGTGTAGATTGCGAACGACAGGAAGGTAGTAAAGCAGCGCCCTACTACCCTTGTAAGGGGAGAACGTCCCTGACAGCAAGATAAGTGCAAAGATGCGCACCCGCTATTCTCTAGTAGTCGCACCATCGTCAAAAGCCGCTGCTAGGGTCGAGCGGCAAATCCCCCTAGCGCTGAACTGAGTCGACTCTACCTCAGCTCGAGCCCGAATAGCAATCGGACCTAACAACTCCTCACGACCTCAGGGGAAAAGACGTCGATCCCAATGTCGAACGGCAGTGGCATAGAGCTAAACTCCAGTCCTGTGATGAGACTGAAGTCGATAGGAGTGACCATCATCTCACCCTAGAGGAAGTGGAAGGTGTTAGTGGTGTCCCAAAAGAACTCCACCAGAGCACGAACTACATGGTGACCCCCGCTAGAGGCAACCATGGCCTCGGAGGTCTCGTACAGCGTAGTAAGACCGCAAGACTCCCATAAAAGTCTCGTCTGGTCATCTCTGGCGATGTACATCTTGTACAGATCGCCCAAGCCGTCACAGGCAGAACCATGACAGCGCGTCCTCCCAACAGTGATGCCCCGTCTCACCCGCTCAGAGATGTTGTGGACGGGGAAAAAATACAAGGTCCGCTCATCCCACTCAGGGAGTCGACCAAGCGAAGTAGACGGCTCGGCATCGTCCTCTACGGGCTCGTGCTCCCGTCGAACATCTCGGGACCGTGAACCCGAACCTCGCTTGCTAGCCATGCTACATTGTGCAGAATTATCATAAATTAAGGTTCTATAGTATCTAAGGTTCGCCTAGCCGCATGATACTATGTTCGCAAAAAAAACAGAGTACGTAGTACTAAAACAGAGCACAAATTCAAATTGAGCATGCACGGCATTTTTCAAGCAACCAAACAATTTCTTCCAATACTATAGTAATTATTGTGACAAATTGGACAAGAATTGCTAGCAAAAACACCAAGAACAAGCCACATTGTATTCCCGACCTTAAGATGTCCAACAATGGCAATTTGTTCATTTCTTCACCAAATTGAGTCAAATAAGTCTCAAATTACTCCCAAGGCAATATATAAACATAATCAAGCATTTTCATGGCATAAAATTTGACAAACAAAGAGAATTAAGCATTCTAAGTTTCGAATTTTCAAGAAATTCGTGAATAAACACATGCAAAATTCATTAAAACCGGTGTGATTTTGGAGGAAACTTACATATATCGGGAAAATGGATGGAATAAGCTTTGACTTGCAACAAATTTGAGCGAATTTGGTTGAGAAACGAGCAAGAACAGATCAAATGAAGTTCTGAGAATTCTCGAGCAAAAAACACGAAGAGCAGCAGCGGAAATGAAGCAGAGAAGGGTATTTAAGGAAAACCCGACTCTAGCGCCAAGCGCCAAACTTTGGTGTCATTTGATAGGCGTAGCGCTTGGCGCTAGCTCCGACGTCTGGCGCTACAGCCAGATAAGTGGCGCTGATGTTATTTTAGCGGCGCCAGAACATTCAGCCACTCAGTACGGTTGTTCTAACCTTTTGCAATATATTTTGGGTTCCTTGGTGCGCCAGCTAGCCCCTCTAAGCAATTTGACATGATTTTTAGTAATCGGATGGATTACATAAAGTGATCGACCTGATGAAAGTTCGTCTCACTTAGCTTAAAGCGCCTAATCATTGGCTCATCGCAAAAGACACCGACATACTGGTTCATTCAGAAAAGCACCGACGTACTGGTTAATTCAGCAAAAGGCACCGACATATAGGTTCAAAGCAGCAAAAGTGCCGACGCACAGACATAGCGGAAACAAAGTTGAAGCGAACTTTTAAAGATCGACAAGCAGAGGTCTTCGGTAATTTCCTTTGAATAATTATCACAACAGATGAGGATAGCTTCAAGCGAGGATATCTTCGACAGCATTCCCTAGATTATGGAGAGTTGTTACAAACAACTGAAGGTGATTTCAAGCGAAGTTGTCTTCGATCGTGTTCCCTAAGATGTGGAAGACGGTCACAAAGCGGAAGTGGATTGTTTCAAGCGAAGCAATCTTCGATAGTGGAGGCAGTTACAAGCGTAGCAGTCTTCAAGCGGGATGGAATTCTCTAGCTTGCAAGAGGTCATCAAAACAACAAGGATACAACAACAATTCTGTTACTTTTAGAGACGTGTGCTCGACGTTGCAAGATACGCGTTTCTTAACTCTTTTATCTGTTTTAACTAATGCTAGTTTGCGGGTATCGGTGTTGCTAGAATGATTTAGGATCGCAGAACATTCAGAATCATTCTCCGTCCCTATCGCTACTTTGACTTTTGTTTTCGAAACTTGCGTTTCTCCAAACTCAGTCAAAGTGGGGGCTTCTGTAGACACCCATTTGTGTCTCCCCAAAACCAAACCCAGTGATGAGTACCTTTCACGTCAAATCATAATCAAATGAATTGAAAGTAAGGAAAGTTTAGAGTTGCGGATAGTTTTAATTTCTTTTCTCTTCTCTCTGTTTTTGATAACCTATTATAAGAAAACAGCCAATCCATTGTGTTTGTTCCATGATATGGGTCCAATAGTAGTTTATTTGGATAGGGCTTGAAAAGAGATTTCCAACGATATATTATAAGCCCAATTCCGATGAATATTGAGGAAGTTATGGCCAATTTACTGAACTAGGCCCGGTTTGAGCCTTACATGCGGCCCAATGATCTAGAGGAGGGCCTAATATGGATTTATCATTCCTAATGCAATTAGGAATGGTTTTAGTCTTCTAGATTCTTCTAGAAGTTTCTTTTCATTCCTAATTTAATTAGCATTGATAAATTGACTTTTGTTGACTTTTTAGAGTTTTAATCAGAATAAAAGAATGTTTTTCGGAGAAAATACAATTTTATCCTCCTGTACGGCAATTTCTATCTGATTTCAGAAAACGCGTCAAATTCTTAGTAAGCGCCAAACGCCAGCATTAGCGCCTGACGCTACCCTTGGCGCCTGGCGCTTATCCTCGTTTTACGCGTCAGAACTCTATTTTGATTTTCTATCTTTTTGGTTGATTTTCTTTATAAATAGCGTTCTAAAAACTCCGTTTTCATCACCAACTCTCATCAAGATTCTCTTGATTACTCTCTCTCTCTCTCTTTTCTAAACTAGCTTTCTCACAAATACAAAATTCCGCATACATTAGATCTAGAAACACCTAGCCATATTCGAAGTTGCCTTCGCCCTAGACGTGAAAGGTTTTAATTTCTGAGGGTTTGGTCCCAAATCTCTCTTTCAATTATTTAATTTAATTGTTTGTTTATTATTTTCCTTGAAGTTACAAACATGTCTATTTTGTTATTAGAAAGAGGTACGAGGCATCCAAGTAAGTACTTTAATGGTTGTTATTGATATTATGATGTAGAAATCATGCTTAGGTTGTTATTATGATTCCTAGTATCATGTCTAGGGTAACTTTAATATTAAGTATGATCATTATGATGCCTTTTATGTTCTTTCTAATATTTATTAATGTTAGTATCATGTTAGGGTTAAATATATGATTTTTATTGCTTAGTGACATGCTAGGGTTTGTTATTAATCTTGTTAGTATCATGCCAAGGATCTTGCTATTAATATTGTGCTTTAACATGATTATTTTTATGATTATAATTATTATTATCATTATGATGATTAATTATTATGATTTTTTATGTTGCTTGATATTTATTGTTATTGCTTGATCACACCTTTTATGCATGTTTAAAGGGAATTAGTATTTGTAATCACGCTTAATAAGATAATTAATAATCTTGTTAAGGTTAATTTGATTATAATTCAAGTGATCGCCAATAATAGATTTATTTGTGCATTAATATTCAACCAACATAGATAAACAGGTTTAGGTTAAACCTATTGATTGCATGTTAGTCAGAAAGCGCACATGAATACGATCAGAATAAAGTAGAGGCCTATTATTAGGGCAGGTTCAATCTCTTTTAGGTTGGATTTGTACCTTCATCCCCGAACCCTATTTGGTTCAAGACCTTATGGAGTTGACGATCTCCTGGATCGTTAAGGAGTGTAACCTTCACCTCGTGAACGGTTTACAAGTTCCTAGAAGAACTTGTTTGCGACTCTTTTGCTCTATCTTTTTTCCCTTTGGACGCCACCGTACTTTAGTGTATGATCACAGTGGGGTTCAAGCTAGGGGTTAACGCTTGAAATATTCCCTACACCTTCCAAATCCGCCTCCATTATTGTCATTGTTTTTTCCTTGACCCGCTTGACCTTGGCCTTAACGATTGGCATTCTGCTTCCTAGGGAAATCGCGTGCCTTATGTCCAGGCTCTCTACACTCATAGCAAGTAATTGGGTCACCTTGACAATTGTACCCTAGATGATTCTTATTGCACCTTCTGCAAGGACGAGATCCTTGTTGAACTTGTTGTCATTGTCTCCGAAAATTGGTGCGGTTGTTGTTGTTGTTACGACCTCCTCGTTGACCATTTCCATTACCATTACCTCCAAAATGAGGTTTCTGGTCATATCCTTGGTGGTTTGATGAACTCTCACCATTCCCTTTCCTCTTATTCCTATCTTCGACCTTCTGCTCACGTTTCAAAATCCTTTCGATATTGTAAGCTCTATCATATGCTTCCTTATAGGTAGCAGTGGTACCAGCTCCAATCACCTTCTTTTGGATCCTAAAAGTCAATCCATCTTCAAACTTTTGAGCCTTGGCTCTCTCATCAGGCACTACATTAGGACAAAACCTAGCATACTCATTAAATTTCTCAGCATACTCTTGCACACTCATACCCGCAGTTTGGTTAAACTTGCTAAACTCACTATACTTCTGTCTCCTAATGTGCTCAGGGAAAAATCGATCCCTTATGGTTGTTTTAAATTCCTCCCAATTAAATTTTTCTTACGCCCTAATGACAGCACCCTCATTTTCCCACCAAGTATCAGCATTCTCACGTAAGTAAAAGGTAGCTTGGTCAACCTTTTGAGCTTCAGGAGTACCAGAAGCAGTAAATATCTTGTCAAAGTCTCAAACCCAATTTTCTAGTAGCATAGAGTCTTCCTTTCCCATAAAGAGTGGGGGTTTGAGTGCGGCTAATTTCTTGGCCATGGCAGCTTGTGGGTCATATTCACCATTGTTGTTGTTAGCGATTTGATTTTGGAAGAATAAACTAATGTTTTGGTTTAGTTGCTCAAGTGACCTTAATCTTGCGGCCACTTGTTCGGGCGTTTCAGCCCTTTGTTCGATTCGTCGTCTGCGTGACCTTGTGTACACAGTAAAGTTTTACATACACAACCTGCAAAAATAATGGTGTTACCACCATAACACGTTTAGACACGTTTTGCGTTACAACTATAAGAAATTGCACTTGTACTTATGGTTTACAAATAAGATCATATAGTCCATATTAAATGTAATAATTTTAATCATCATATACAATCAAATCATGATATAGCATCAAACCATAATAAACTTCATTTCATTACTTCATTTAGGGGAACAAAAGTCATAACATAAGTACTTAGCATAAGTTCTTAACTAAACAAATGGCCTAGTGGCCTTATTTGCATCATACTAGCTATATATATCCATCACCAAGATCCAATATTAAACTACTCCTCCATCACATCATCTCCATTCAATATCATAGGGTTGGGTGGGACTGGGTTTCTACGAACTTCTTCCCCATTAGAATCATCATCGGTTGAAGAACTCCTATTGTAATCATACTCTTAGGTAGTGTCAAGCATTTTTTTCTCCAAGTATTCAAGGGTAAGAAACCAATGACCCTTGTACCTATAACGTCTTGAGTTTGGCTTCCCATAAAGTATCACATCATAATACTTCCTTTTGATATTCCCTAATGGTCCCCTCTCAGGCAAGGTGTAAAGAAGGACATGGGCTTGTCTAGCCGGGGTCATAAAATCATAATCTCCAAAGCACTCATTTAGATGGTAACTTTCCATAGCCACTTTTAGACGGTACACATATGATCGAATGTCTTCGCCATATCTCATACGAATGCCATAGGGTGAGTTAGGGGCTGGAAATGGGGTCTTTCTTGCCATGTACATCCTTCGAACCATCTATCAAAAGAAAAATAGTCAAATAATAAGTACTTTCTAAAAAGAGTACTTTCAATTTAACACATAAATCCCTCAACGTATTCCCACACTCACGGCTTATTACCTTAGAATAGTATTTACAAATTTTAATCCTAGCTTAATCTGTTTTACTAATCCCATTTTTAGACCTAACGAACCTGGGCTCTGATACCAATTTGTAACACCCCCAAAATTTGAAATCTTTTTATAATAACTAAAATCACATTCTTATTGAAATCGTCATTCAAACTCTGAAAGTGTTACTAAGAGGCATAAGATAGTTCGATAAAACAAATATTAAACTATTATACCATAGCTTGGAAGTCTAAAATAAGTATAACTTATTACAACCCAAACTTAACATAACTTAAACCAAAAGTATATTAAATGACGAAAAGGTCAAATAGTCTTATTCTATGATACGTCCTCACTCGAACCAACCCGTCTTACCAACCTGCAAAAGTAAATAGGAGACACAAGGAGAAACTCCAAAATCAGATAAACTAAGTAATCACAACTCCATCCCGTAAAATAAATAATTTTGTTTTGAAAATTTTTTTTTATGTGAAACAATAAAATAAGTTAATATAATCAAGTTAAGCACTCGCACAGGTAACAAATGACATAACCACATACACAAGTTTACTTACAACATATATTTAAGAAAGGGAAAGAGAACGCTAGTAGGCCGGGACTAATCACAAGTAACCACCTACTTACAAGGGTTGCGCATCACCCTGTATTGACCAAGTATATGTCAACAAAATGTCCCTAGTGTGCACACCCCTCACTAATCTAATGGGTAACCGCAATTTATCGCGCACCAAAAGTATTAGGAGGTACACTCATGAAAGATAATAGATAGAAAAATGTAGTACCAAACCTACTAGAAGCCTATTGGGTATCCACATATGTGTACCAATAGAACAACATCTAGTAGGGCAACCTGTTCTTCACCCTTTTGGGGGTTTCATTTCCCTTCTTAAAATTATTATAATTTTAAATTCTTTGCAATAAAACACTTAGTCATAAAATTCACATATAATCTAAGATTATACTTATAAAAATGGTAGTACCCAAGTTACTTTTTAAAAGAAATCAAGTATCATAGTACATTGTATATAATCGTCGTATCAAAACATCATATTCGAAACAACATATCCAAAGAATAAATACTAAAGATAAATCAATATTATCATATACGTAGATACTTGTAGTAATAAAAGTAATATCATCCATATTCATAATTTCATATAACACGTCTACCACACAATCGCATCAAAACGGTTTCCTAACGAGATTCTATGTTCTTGATGGACATCGAAAATTACCTTGATAGCGCGTAATTTTGTCCTACTAATTTCCTGAGCGATCTCCTATGTAGCCTCCGTCTATAAATAAGCGGGTAAAAAAATAAATATATCTAAGTTAGTGCATATATCATACATGTATATAAACTGTACCCTTGTATCTAACAAAGCTAAGAATGGCATGATTAATAAAATAGATAATAAAAAAAAAAAAAAAATTAAGTTAAAACCAAAATTGCAACAATCCGATTTAAAAACAAAAAAAAAAAAAAAAAAAAACAAAACAAAAAATCTTTTGTAAAACCACCAAATATCATAATAGAGGAAAAGAAACACTTGCTTTCTTAAAAAAAAGAAAACCCATCCTTTTCCTCTGTTAAGTTCTCACGAACTATAGAGATGAAAACCCTTTTTTTTTTTTAAAGAAATCTCATAATCCCATAAGATTAAAACACAATTACAAGGAAGAAAAATTAACTTGAGAGCAAGAATGTGGAAGATAGCCGGTATGATTAGTCGATATATTGGGAATGGCAACCGTGCTTGCATCGGTAACCATGGTGACGATCATGGTAATTAAAGGATAAGAATAAGATAATCAAATACTCTAGCAAGGAAAATATATCAGAACTCACCAATAAGTGTATAATTTCGAGAAGAGGGTGGTTCATGAAAAATTGGTGGATGGTGAATTTATATACTTGCAGGGAGGGAAAATGAAAGGTTGGGGATGATAAAAGGACAATTAGACATTTAATTAGGCTGAACAACTGAAATATGTATTGAAATTTCATTGATGGGGAAGATGAGGAGTTTTGATTAACCCATGGTATACATGAACTGGTGAACATACCCAGTTTCTCGTCTCCATTATTCTTTTTTTAAAAAAAAAAAATTAATAAAATCATAAAAGATATAATATTAATAAAATCAGTTTAATTAAGATACTAAAATCATTTCATCCTTATCAAAACTGTTTGTCATACTATTAGAAATATTTGCATCGTACCAAAAATTTCTATTCCAAACTTAAAAATCAAAATAATATTTTAAATCAGAAAATTCCCCCTTTAAGAAAATAATAACTATACATAAATTTTACGGGTATTACATCAAGGCCACTAAAAATTAGCAAATAAGATACCACGCACGATTTCGTGGTTGAATTCTGCAATTTCAAAAACAAATAAGAAGACCAATTCCAACATATATGTGATCTAAGCTACGGATTAAAAATCACGAAGGAGAGAGAAAACAATATACCTTAGAGGAGATAGTAGGAGTCTCTTCAACTTTTTCGGAAATTTTAATAGCTTGAAAAGAGAAAGGAAAAGGAAGATAGTCGGCGGATTTGGAAGAGAATATGAGGGTTTTAAATTGGGGGTTGAGGTTAGGGTTTTGCGAAGAGAGAATGTCATAATATAAAGATGATGAACATGTGAGTTTTACATGAGATGGAATAAAAAATTATTTAAATTATAAAAATAAGAGTTATTAGAAATGGAAATAAGATTAATCAAAATAAAAATGGAAATAAGAGCAGACCAAGCGTCGAAATAAGGACGATGGAAGAGACCCGTGACATTTGATAACGGGTTTCATATCCCTATATTGTTCTTCCATCAAGTTTGTGGGCCCTAGTACACCTAATAGACCCGTTGAGGGTATAACCAGGTCTTTTATATCTCATATATTCTTACTTCCATCAAAATGGTGGGCCCTAGGATATATAAGAGATCCGTTATTTTAAAAATTGGAGATCTTACATCAAACAGACCCGTTTTTAAAATAACGGGTCTTTAAAAAGCGGTATGTTTTCCAAGTTTTGTAGTAGTTGCCTCGTATCTCTTTCTAACAAAACAATACACATGTTAGCAACTTCAATAAAAATATTAAATCAAACAATTAATTTAAATAATTGAAATAGGGATTTGGAACCAAACCCTCAGAAATTATCAACCTTTCACTTCTAGGGCGAAGGCAACTTCAAGCTTGGTTATGTGCGTCCAAGAATCGTGAATGCGGTGTGTTTAGAAAAAGGCTAGGCTTTGAAAGTAAAGAGAGAGAAAAAAGAATAAGCTCCTAATTTAGAGAGAGAAGATAATTGATGATTGTTGATATTTGTTGGTGATTGAAAAAAGGGTGATATTTATAGGAAAAAATAGGGTCTAAAGGATAGAAAAGAATTTGAATTCCAATCGGAATAAAACTCGATGGACAACAGTTTTTGCGGTTTTTGATTTTATCATAAATTTTTATCCAAAAATCTAAATAAGGAAAATAATATGTTGTTGGAAAGCTCTTGAAGTCTACTTTCTAACCCAATTATAATCAGATTAAAAGATTTTGTAGAATAAAAGATATAGCCGAAATTGTGGGACGGTGTCAGTTTTAGATAGAGTTTCGTATTTGTTTCATATGTTTTTCGTTATATCTCGGAATTAATATTATAATATATCATTGGAAATATAATTTTAAAATATATCCAACCATATAAGATTTGGATAAAATATGAACATATTTCATTTCGCATAGAACAATGACTCTTAAAAAGAAGAGTTTTGGATAATTAAGATCATTTAGAAAATAAAAGAAGCTTCTAATTAATACTAATTATTTTAGGGATGGGATTAAACTTTTGGACCTTCCACATGATCATTGGGTCATAGGTAAAATCCGGTTTGGGCCCATTTTAGTATTTTGGCCATAACTTCTTCATTATTAATCGGAATTAGGCTTATAATATATCATTGGAAAGCTCTTTTCGAGCCCCATCCAACTATATTATTATTAGACCCATATCATGAACCAAAATAACTGGACTAGAAATTTTTTTATAGATAAAGTACGAAAAAAATATTTTCAAAAATAGAAAGAAGTATTTTTATTAAAATAAGTGCATCACGCTACTCTTTCACATTTCACCTTGCTCGAATCAATGACGTGAAAGATATTCATCACTAGTTCTGGTTTTTGGAGAGAAACAATCGAGTGTCTACACTAGTGTGTAGGGTAAAGATAGAGAGGATAATGATTGTTCGTGCCCCGAAACTGAGGAAATTAGTCTTGTATTAATAGAGAAAATGTGAGGGGTGAAGCACGAAACCCTAAAATTGAAGGCGCCGAGAAGAAATACCCTAACACAATGTCGTGTCATGGCATGTGTGGTAAATTATGTCTTGTCACGGTATTTCTACGTACCGTGGCGCGGTATTTTCCTGTTTTCACGCTTTTTAAAAACTAGGATAACCTTTTATTCATAATTTGGAATAAGTCATATAACATATCTTAGTAAAGCTTATCAATTCAACTTACCAACCCAATTAAAATCAGGCTAAAATCTTTTCTAGATTTTAACATATGTCCGTTTTAGTGCAAGGGTGTCGGTTTTGGGCCGAGTTTAGTGTTTTGCATATATCTTCTTTGTTTTAAATCAGAATTTGGCTTATGATACATCTTTGGAAATCTTATTGAAAATATTTTTTTTCGGGTCGGCTTCGAATTGAATCATTGAGGAAGGTTTTCACACCTCAACTTGAGCATTTGGACAAGTGAAAATGAAATTAACTTTGTAAAAATAATAACTTCCTCCATTTTTATTACTTGCAACATACGACTTTAACAGTGCAGACACTTTAAAAGAGAACCACAGTATTAGACTACGTAGACGGACAATTTAATCAATAAATTTTTACCACCGATACGAAGATTATTGATAAGGCGCTTTTGTTTAAATCCCATAGATTAACTCGTTTTATTACCTAGTATATTCACTTCCTCAAATAACGTGTCAAAAATATGTGTTCCTTGTATTAAAAAACAAAGGAGAGTACGTGAGGGATAGCTTAACTAGTTAGAGCTTCCCTACCAGTTCTAAGAAATCTTGGGATTGATTCTTATCATTCACCCTTGTGGCTCTCTAAACGCACAAAAAACCAAAAATAACAAAAAAAAAAAGAGGAAGTATGAACGCCCATTTCCCAACTCCAACGTATACGATTAAATTCGGACCCTTTTGTTGTTGTACTTGTATAACACCCTAGAAATTTTTTTCCTTTAAAGTACCTATTTTGCTCTTTTTAAAACTCAAAATAGGAAATTCTAAGATATTACTGCCACCGTGAAAACGGCTAAGGCAATTATGAAAGACACAGAGTGGAAAACTATCTTAAAAATCATTCAAAATGAAGTCAACCTATAACTTAGAACCATTGTAGGCCCTTAGTAAAACTAAATAAAACTTAAAACCTTTGCGTTAGTCTCACAAGCATAATGTAATATAATAAATAAAGCAATAAATCACATTATAGTCTTATGGAAACTAAGCATGATTTTCTCTTCACTCATGCCCATCTTGAATATGCTTCATCACCTGAAAAGCTGCTCTCTAATTTTCCCCACTACTCGCCATTTGAAATGGGTCGTCGTAGGGCTAAAGTAAAGGCAAGGCCAAACAAACATACAAATACACAATTAGCAAAGCTGAGTACACAAGTGTAAATAAATCACACTAACATTCTTTCATCCTATCATCACACAACTTACCTTGTTGCACCTGTTTACAATCATACAACATGACTCTACAAATAAATAACTAACTTATTTATTTAGCTTGATTACGCATCGAACAGATTTTCCCCTAACCTGCCCCATTAAAGGAGTATTAACACGGGAGCTAACCGTGCCATTATAAAAGAACCACTCGTAAGTGGTGGAATTCCTGCGCATAATAAAATGGAAAATACAGCGTCCTATACCCCAAGTAGAAGTTATGGTCAAATACAAAGTCCCATAACTCCCCCGCTATATTCATACTCAAGGTATATACGTTCCAAAAGTTTTGGAGCATAATCTCTTTCACTTTACGTTGTTTTACATATTATTAGACTTGGTGATAACTCTTAAAACATAACACAATCAATCATTATAATTATTCAAACAATCAAACATACCAATTTAATTCTTAAATAATTAGTGACCACATAATATTTAATGTTGGACCCTTTTTAATCTACCTCAGCGTCACAGACACCTTAAACGCATAATGCGCCACAATTCCTAAACCTTAGTGTTAGAAACACCTTAAGTCCACTAAGGCACCAAAATATAATTTATTCCTTGTGTACAAAGACACATAAATACCTCCTTCGTCATGCTTATAGCATCAATAAAAATTATATGAAACATAATAAAATTTCTTTTCAATATTCCAAACCAAATCAAACATTTAGTTTAATTAAATAAACCTTCAAACGTGCCAATAATAAAAATATGGTTCAATGAAAATATTCCAATATCACCAATTCCAATAAATAATATATTTCAACCAATCATGCTTCACAAATAATTCACCAATACCATTCTGAATTCGATCAATCCAATTCAAATCTCTAATCTCGTTTCAATTCAACCATTCCAACCAATTCCTAGCAAGACACTAACTTGGAATCAATTAAGTAAATCCTATCATGTTTCTATACGCTTAGTAAATTTCTGAGTACGCGTACGTACCTCAATTTAGCCCTTAAAGTAGTAGCCAAATACACTACAATAATTCCAGAACCAAGTCTCCTACATAAAGGGACGATAATACTATATTAATTACCCTTGTATACACAATTTCCAGCAACTTAAACTCACTTTAAACAACTTATAATAATCTAAAAATTATTTAAAAACCCCTAAATAATCCCCTTTTTAATGGGTAATTTAACCCTTTTAATAAAACCGTCAAACTAGTACTTTAATTCAATTTTCAGCACTTTTAGAATAATCAAAACCCATTAAAACACCAGTAAGAATACATCTTTATACTTAAATTATCCATAGAATCATTGGGTATATAAAAGCCGAAATTAATTTGTATAAGAACCCCAAAAATTAAGTTTATTAACCATTACTAAAACAAAACATTGATGATGTCATCAATTTCTTAAAGTGCTTACGTTTCAAACTCTAGTAAAAAAAAATTCTCCAAATTTTACTTATGATGTCATCATTTTTTTTTTTTTTTGTTCCTTTTCTAGCTAGAAACTAGGACCAATTAGGTGTGAAATTTGAATGACATCAATATTGTTATATATATTCCACACTACTTTTGGATATTCATAATACAACAATGTTAAATAGACATAGATATTGGTAGCTAATCATACACATTTTTTTTAACAAATTAATACACATTTTTTTTAATAGTAAATACACATTTATCTAGCTTCCACTCTAAACGTATAAGCGTAATGAATTATTCATTTATACAACATTAATATATTTAATCTAACCATCATCTTAGTATTTTTTAATAACATAGTTGTAGACACCCATTTGTGTCTCCCCAAAACCAAACCCGGTGATGAGTGCCTTTCACGTCGAATCATAATCGAATGAAACGAAAGTGTGGAAAGGTCTAGTGTTGCGGAAAGTTTTATTTCTTTTTCTCTTCTCTCTGTTTTTGAAAACTTTATTTTAAGAAAACAGCCAATCCAGTTTGGTTGGTCCATGATATGGGTCCAATAGTGGTGTAGTTGGATGGGGCTTGCAAAGACCTTTCCAACGATATATTATAAGCCCAATTCCGATGAATATTGAGGAATTTATGGCCAATTTACTAAACTGGGCCCGGTTTGAGCTTTTATGTACGGCCCAATGATCTAGGGGAGGGCCTAATATGATTTATCATTTCTAATGCAATTAGGAATGGTTTTAGTCTTCTAGAACATTCTAGAAGGTCTTATCATTCTTAATTCAATTAGGACTCTTCAGAGTTTTGATTAGATCAAATAGCATTTTTGACTGAAATTATATTATTTTATCTTCCAGTACGGTAAGTTTATCAGATTTTCGAAAACGCGTTGAAAGCCGATTTGGCGTCCAACCCCAGGCCTTGGCGCCTGGAACCAGGATTGGCGCCAGACGCCAGCATTGGCGCCTGGCGCTAGCCACTGGTCCTGGCGCCAATGAGCCAGGTCTGGCTCCAAAGTGGTTTTGTGGTCTTCAGACTCTGTTTTGATAAATTATCTTTTTTGGATGATTTTCTCTATAAATATCGTATCAAAAACTCCGTTTTCATGGACGGATTATCAATATTCATTCACCAAGAATCTTCAATTGTCTTCTTAAAATCATTCATTCTTTCTTTCTAAAACCTTGTTTTTAAATACAAAATTCCGCATTCACAAGATCTTGAAACACCTAGCCATATTCGAAGTTGCCTTCGCCCTAGACGTGAAAGGTTTTAATTTCTGAGGGTTTGGTCCCAAATCTCTTTTTCAATTATTTAATTTAATTGCTTTGATTATTATTTTCCTTGAAGTTACTAACGCGTGTATTGTGTTATTAGAAAGAGGTACGAGGCATCCAAGTAAGTACTTTAAGTGCTTTAATTGATTAATTGATATTATGATGTAGATATCATGTTTAGATTGTTATTATGATTCCTAGTATCATGTCTAGGGTATTTTAAATATCAAGTATGATCAAAAGTACGATGCTTCCTATATTCTTCCTAATACTTATGATTGTTAGTATCATGTTAGGACTAAAGATTTGATTTTTATTGTTTAGTGACATGCTAGGATTTGTTATTAATCTTGTTAGTATCATGCCTAGGATCTTGCTATGCTTTAACATGATTATAATTATTATAATTATGATTGATATTATTGTTATTAATGATGTTGATTATTTATTATGTTGCTTGATATTTATTTTATTGCTTGATCACTTTTATTGCATGCTTAAAGGGAATTTGTATTTGCAACCACGCTTAATAAGATAATTAATAATCTTGTTAGGTTAATTGTGATTATAATTCAAGTGATCGCCAATAATAGTTTATTTGTGCATTAATATTCAACCAACATAGATTAAACAGGTTTAGGGTTAAACCTATTGATTGTATGTTAGTCAGAAAGCGCACATGAATACGAGCAGAATAAAGTAGAGGCCTATTATTAAGGCAGGTTCAATCTCTTTTAGGTTGGATTTGTACCATCATCCCCGAACCCTTATTTGGTTCATGACCTTATGGAGTTGACGATCTCTTGGATCGTTAAGGGGTGTAACCTTCACCTCGTGAACGGTTTACAAGTTCCTTAAAAACTTGTTGGCGACTCTTTTGCTCTATCTTCTCCCCTTTTGGACGCCACCGTACTTTAGTGTATGATCACAGTGGGGTTCAAGCTAGTGGGATTTTAAAGGCTTGAAACTATTCCCTACTGTTTTTGGCGACTCCGCTGGGGAGGATTTCTATTTTAATTCCTGAATTTGTTTCGGCAATGATTTAGAATGAGTGGATGAGACTCGAAAAGTTCTAAGTATTTCATGTGCGTAATTTTGATTAACATTGTGTCATATGCATAAAAATGTTCTCATTGGAAAGACCATCCGTAATGAGTCAAAAACATAGGATTTTTACACGTAGGAAATTTGAGAAATGTCTTTCACAACTAGGACTGAAATAACACCGCGTGAAACTGGGTGATTTTATTGAGCACAGAAAGCTGCTGAGGCATGTGGGAAGTAGCGTCAGGGGCCAGATCTTGGCGCCACACTTTTAGTCGTAGCGCCAGACGCCAGTATTGGCGCCAGGCGCTACAGTTAAAAGTTGGCGCCAGTATCTGTTTGCTGGCGCCAATTTCCCCCAATACCGAGCCAGAAATATGCGTTCTAATTTCGACCGGTTTTTCGTATTGTTTGCTCGATCCTACTTCCTGATTGAATTTTTTCTCATTTTTCTGAAACCCATATGTGTTCTACATATGGACATAACCCTCTGGGAATTCATGCTCTATCTACCCGATTGAACGCTCCTAGCAACAAAGGGTACATCTGAGAGGTTGAATTCACCAAACCATGGAAGTGAGTTTTTTTCTAAAAACTCGCGGTGTCCTATCCACACGCGTTAACCCTTCACGGTTAGGCTTCTACGCGGTGCATCTGGACAATTAACCATGGACCCTGTTTGACTAAACCATATCCCGAACTTTAGAGAACTAGAGCCATGGTTAGGTTGCGAACTCATTGCATCATATTGTGCCTACTTGACTAATTGTGCATTATTTGTTGTGCATATATATTCTATGTTCCTCTTAACCGTTTGTTGATTTGTGTTGAGACTAAAATTAGTGACTTAAAGAACTTTGCCTATTTAATTAATTAATTAATTAATTAATTTGAGTCAATAAAGTCTATTTTCTTTAATCGGAATTGACCTAGTACGACCTTAGGCATACCCTAGTTGGCTAATAATACCGAAAACAGTCCCGGACCAAAGCTCCAATATTGGTGCCAAAATCTGAGCTGTAGCGCCACTGTATGGTGTGTAGCGCCAGACATTTACTAAAAAGTCTGGCGCCAATCACCATATTGTGACGCCAGTCCTGTCGCTTGGCCGACAATTCGGATTATTTGTCGAGTCATCGCCTAGGGTCTAATTAACCAGTTTGCTAATTAATTCGGTTGATTTTCGCTGTCAATAACACCTCGTCAAGTCATAAATTGAGTCTGGGTTACATAGTCTAGCCATATGGTCATGACACGAGTCTTAACATGTCACCTACACTCACTAGTCTTAGCACACACTTTGAGTATACATCACCATGGCCATGTCTTAGGTTCATGCATGAGTCAGTCTTTTCCGTCATTTGAGTTAGGGGGTACATTTTATTCCTAGTTCTTCATATCCCTCCACCTCCATCTTTCTTCTTCATATTCTATTCCAATCTATCTTCACTTCCTCCATCCATTGCATGTTGAATAAAGTTTGAGTCAAATAATTAACAATAAGTATCCCCAAATTCCTTTCCCACAGTACTTGGTCGAGGAGAAAAGGGCGATTAATCAAGGACAACACCTTTGTTCAAGTCTTACTTTTTGATAAACCGATTCGTCAAAAGAGAAAGGCTAAGAAGATAATGGCAACTCAAGAAGAAGTCAATGAGCTTAGGAATCAATTGGTTACCATGACTGAGACACTGAAACTCCTCACACTTAAGGTCTATGATCCCGTGAAGCAACAACGGATGGACCTCATGCAAGAGAGTCTGAGCAAGTTATCTAGAGGCTATAAATTTCAGGGCATGAGCTCGCAAGGGGTCTCGCTGGATAAAGAACTTCTTCCGCATAAGTTCAACGCCACTGACATCCAAAAATTCAAGGCAACAGATAATCCTTACTTCCATCTAAGAGCTTTCGAAACTATAATGACCATTAAGGGTATCGATAAGAAGGTTTTTTCCTCTTTGTTCCCACTATCTCTTGAAACTGTTTGCCAACAATGGTTCTTCTCCCTTGACAAGGAGAAAACCTCTACCTGGGAATTGATAGTGAACGCTTTCGTCGGTAGGTACAAGTGCAATACCCAAGTTGAAACCGACCATAGACAACTTGAGATGCTAAGACAAAAAGAGAATGAAGGCTTTACTTCTTTCTTTAATAAATGGAGAGAAACTTCTGCCAAGATGATTGAGGTCCCCACTGAAAAAGAATCCGTGAGGATGTTTATCAAGAATCTCCAAGAAAAGTATTCAAAGCACTTAAAATATCAACACAACTTGAATACTTTCAAGGCCGTCTATGGCATAGGTATCGAGATCGAAGATGACCTCGCAAAGCAAAAAGCTACTAACAATAGCAACCACGGTGGCTGGAAAGGAAAGAAGAGCGACAATCCTTCTTCTTCCGAAAACGCCCACTCTAGTAACAATGTTAGTACCTTTGATCTCAGTGAAGTTTTAGCCATAGATAACCAACGATCTAAGAAGCAACTAAGGAAATACTTCACCCCCATTGGGATGAGCTACGATACTGCCTTCGATCGACTCCATGCCAAAGGACTCATTACTCCCATTGGACCTATTCAAGATCCCGCACCTGAAAAGAGATTGCCTAGTTGGAATCCAGACGAACACTGCAAGTATCATCAAGGTAAGGGTCATACTACTGAGAGCTGTTGGAAGCTAAAGGAGGCTATCCAACATTTGATTGATAATAACAAGCTTCCCATGCCTCCAGTTAACAAGAAGAGCGAGTGATGATAAAGGAAACAACACAAGACAAGAGGCGAGCTCCAACGAAAAGATTTCATGACCTCTTTTTCTATTTCTTTTTCATTTTTACTCTTTCCCCAATAAGTCTAGCATAGGCATCTTTTCTTTTCCCTTAGATTAATTTTGTAGATTCTATCTTTTTCTTTTTTTTTTAATAAAATGAGCATTTAATTCCTTGCATATGATCATTTCATTACATTGCATAAAAAAAATAAAAAATAAAAAAAATAAAAATAAAAATCCATGTCGAATTAAGCACAAGGTATACCAATGATTTGAGGCACCCCTTGTAGCCACATCATATCTCCTTTCACCTTTCGAATTTACAATCCTTTCTTCATAAACCACTTTGAGCCTTGTCTAATGATAGACCTTTCTTTTTTCAACCTACATCTATCTAATCTTGGGATGGGATGGTGTGCAACTTATGCAATTTTCAAAGAACAAAGCTTGAGTGATTTCAGAAAATCAAAATAGCAAAAATAAGCAAAAGCAAAATAATAAATAAAAGTGTACAAAAGGGCAAGTGTTTCAATGTCTTTGATATGAAAATATCTTTGATAAGAACACGTCTCAGATTGCGTCTCTTATCGAGTGCTCGGTACCGTGCCTGAGAAACATGAATGCCAAGTGAGTGATAGAACGCATGATCGAGATTGTCCGCACTTATAAAAATAAAATAAATGCTAAAACAAAAGAGCTAAAAAAAGAGTAGAAACTCAAGCATAAAAATGCAAATATTCAAAAGCAAGGTTGCACACCTTGGGGGCTTATCTAGGGTCTTGAGCCTTTATCCCCTTCTTCTTTAAACCTTTAGCCTAACCACGCTACAATCCTTAAAAAGACCTTTTTGAGGTAAACATACTTGTGCGAGGTTAGGCTAGAGCTACGTTCGGCCTGATTCCTAACGGATACGTAGGCAACCTCACATCGAGGTGCGGCCGTAATAAACATGCATTCATATTCACATTCATACACTTACACCATGATCATATCAAGGGATCTCCAATGCTCATCCCTTTTCATTTAGAGCTAGACTTGGGGGCTTGATCCCTACATCATTAGCTTATCTAGCCTAAGAGTCACCACCATTTGACTCTTTTCAATATATTTTTCCAAACACTTAGCTCTTGCGGCCTAACTTTAGTGTCACTATCACACACTTCACATATACATGACCAAATATACTTCCCTTAGGAACCCTTTGTCATGAAATCTTAATACAACGCTGAAGCATGCCTTGTCATATCAAAATCGCTCATCAATCGTAATCATCATTGCATCATGAAGTATGAAGTGCTTAGCCTCCGTGCCTAAGTTACCCAAATACTTTCATCATGGAGTCAACAGTTGAGATAGCCTAGGATGGATTAATCCTTGCACCTTGAAAAATAGTATCAAACAACATTTGACTAAGCTCATTCAACATGCATCTTCAAACTTTTGATTTTCTTTTTCACGTCTTTCTTTTTCGGGAGAAAGTCGGTACCCTCCACAATTGACGGAAAATTTTAGCTTTTTTGCATTTTCGAGTCGCATGATCACATTACAATGCACACACGAGTCATGTACACATTGAGTCATGTCGTGTCATATAACTTTGATTTGAGTCTAACACATGTCATTTCACTTCGAGTCGAGTCAACCTCGAGTCAGTCAACATATCGAGTCAAGTTTATGCCTTGAGTCATGTCAAGTCGATGAGTCAAGCAACGTTAAGCCTTAGGTCAACCCTAAGATGATTAAAAAGATTGGCAAAGTTCTATAGTCAAAAATAAACACAGGTGCAGCAGAACAGGGAAGACCCTATCACAGCATTCGGCGACATAGTCAATTCTTGGCTCCAGAAATATTTCAGCAACGACAGAGCTCGAAGCCTCCCAGAAAGGTGATTTCGACTTCATACAACAATTTCGGGTTCCTTGGTACGCCAGTTATCCCTTATAAGCAATTTGACATGATTAAGTAGTCAGTTGGATTACAATTGCAATAAGTGATCGACCTGATGAAGATCGTCTCACTTAGCTTAAAGCGCCTAGGCATTGGCTCAAAAGCAGAAAAGGTACCGACGTATAGGTTCAAAGCAACGAAAGCTCTGACGTACAGGCATAGCGGAAGCAAAGTTCGAGCGAGCTTTAAAGATCGACAAGTGTTGGTCTTCGGTAATTTTCTTTGGAATATTATCGCAACAACTGAGGATGACTTCAAGTAAAGTTATTTTCGACAGCGTTCGCTAAGATTGTGGAGGTTGTCACCAAAGATTTGAGAAGATAGCACGAGATGGGCGGTCTTTGACGGCATTCGCTAAGATTGTGGAGGTTGTCACCCAAAGATTTGAGAAGATAGCACGAGATGGGCGGTCTTCGACGGCATTCGCTAAGATTGTGGAGGTTGTCACCCAAGATTTGAGAAGATAGCATGAGATGGGCAGTCTTCGACGACTTTTGCTATGATTGGAAAGGTTGTCACTATGATTCAAGAAAATGCTCAAGATGTAGCAACATTGATCGACGGCGTTCCCTAGATTACGGAAGATCGTCAAAACAAACAGCAAGGTGGCGTTCCCTAGATTGTGGAGAGTTGTCACAAACAACTGAGGATTGTTTCAAGTGAAGCAATCTTCGATGGTATTCCCTTGGACGTGGAATATTATAAAAGCGGAGGAGGATAGTTTCAGGCGAAGCAATTTTCCAAATTGGAAGCAGTTACGGGCGTAGCAGTTTTCAAGTGGGATGGCATTCTCTAGCTTGCAGGAGGTCATCAAAACAACAGCAGCAAAGCGACAACAATCGGTTACTTTCAGAGACGTGTACTCGACGGTGCTAGATATGCGTTTCTTAACTCATTTATCTGTTTAACTAATGCTAGTTTTGCAGGTATCGGCGTTATAAGATTGATTTAGGATCGCAGAACGTTCTGAGTCATTCTCCGTCCCTATCGATACTTTGACTTTCGTTTTCGGAACTTGCGTTTCTCCAAACTCAGTCAAAGTGGGGGCTTCTGTAGACACCCATTTGTGTCTCCCCAAAACTGAACCCGGTGATGAGTGCCTTTCACGTCGATTCATAATCGAATGAAATGAAAGTGTGGAAAGGTCTAGTGTTGCGGAAAGTTTTATTTCTTTTTCTCTTCTCTCTGTTTTTGAAAACTTTATTTTAAGAAAACAGCCAATCCAGTTTGGTTGGTCCATGATATGGGTCCAATAGTGGTGTATTTGGATGGGGCTTGCAAAGACCTTTCCAACGATATATTATAAGCCCAATTCCGATGAATATTGAGGAATTTATGGCCAATTTACTAAACTGGGCCCGGTTTGAGCTTTATGTACGGCCCAATGATCTAGGGGAGGGCCTAATATGATTTATCATTTCTAATGCAATTAGGAATGGTTTTAGTCTTCTAGAACATTCTAGAAGGTCTTATCATTCTTAATTCAATTAGGACTCTTCAGAGTTTTGATTAGATCAAATAGCATTTTTGACTGAAATTATATTATTTTATCTTCCAGTACGGTAAGTTTATCAGATTTTCGAAAACGCGTTGAAAGCCGATTTGGCGTCCAACCCCAGGCCTTGGCGCCTGGAACCAGGATTGGCGCCTGGCGCTAGCCACTGGTCCTGGCGCCAATGAGCCAGGTCTGGCGCCAAAGTGGTTTTGTGGTCTTCATACTCTGTTTTGATAAATTATCTTTTTTGGATGATTTTCTCTATAAATATCGTATCAAAAACTCCGTTTTCATGGACGGATTATCAATATTCATTCACCAAGAATCTTCAATTCTCTTCTTAAAATCATTCATTCTTTCTTTTCTAAAACCTTGTTTTTAAATACAAAATTCCGCATTCACAAGATCTTGAAACACCTAGCCATATTCGAAGTTGCCTTCGCCCTAGACGTGAAAGGTTTTAATTTCTGAGGGTTTGGTCCTAAATCTCTCTTTCAATTATTTAATTTAATTGCTTTGATTATTATTTTCCTTGAAGTTACTAACGCGTGTATTGTGTTATTAGAAAGAGGTACGAGGCATCCAAGTAAGTACTTTAAGTGCTTTAATTGATTAATTGATATTATGATGTAGATATCATGTTTAGATTGTTATTATGATTCCTAGTATCATGTCTAGGGTATTTTTAATATCAAGTATGATCAAAAGTACGATGCTTCCTATATTCTTCCTAATACTTATGATTGTTAGTATCATGTTAGGACTAAAGATTTGATTTTTATTGTTTAGTGACATGCTAGGGTTTGTTATTAATCTTGTTAGTATCATGCCTAGGATCTTGCTATGCTTTAACATGATTATGATTATTATAATTATGATTGATATTATTGTTATTAATGATGTTGATTTTTTATTATGTTGCTTGATATTTATTTTATTGCTTGATCACCTTTATTGCATGCTTAAAGGGAATTTGTATTTGCAACCACGCTTAATAAGATAATTAATAATCTTGTTAGGTTAATTGTGATTATAATTCAAGTGATCGCCAATAATAGTTTATTTGTGCATTAATATTCAACCAACATAGATTAAACAGGTTTAGGGTTAAACCTATTGATTGTATGTTAGTCAGAAAGCGCACATGAATACGAGCAGAATAAAGTAGAGGCCTATTATTAAGGCAGGTTCAATCTCTTTTAGGTTGGATTTGTACCATCATCCCCGAACCCTTATTTGGTTCATGACCTTATGGAGTTGACGATCTCTTGGATCGTTAAGGGGTGTAACCTTCACCTCGTGAACGGTTTACAAGTTCCTTAAAAACTTGTTGGCGATTCTTTTGCTCTATCTTCTTCCCTTTTGGACGCCACCGTACTTTAGTGTATGATCACAGTGGGGTTCAAGCTAGTGGGATTTTAAAGGCTTGAAACTATTCCCTACAATAGTAAATATTACATTATGATGCAGCATTTTATAACTATTTTTTTAAGTAAAAATAACGAGCCAAGTCATGTTAGAAAATTATCAACAACAAAAGATAAATAATTATAGAAAAATTACTAATCAACCACCGTGCAACTCACAAGTACTAATCTAGTCTTGAATAAATAAATCCTAACTTTTAATGCTTTACAAAAATCCAAAATTAAACCTCTTTATAATCTGAAATTTATACTCTTTAATCATTAAAGCACAATTATAAAACATACTAGTAATAATTTAGCAATCAAAAATCAAAACCCGAAAATATATAATTGTGTAAATAATTAATTAAACAAGAAGGAGAGAGAATGAGAGAGGAAATCACGAGTGGGGCTGGCCGTGGGTTGTGGTCGCCGATCGGCAGGCGGTGGTCATCGGCGATGATTTGGATGCGTGAGGTGGCTGCTATTTGGGTCATGCATGGAGGTTTCCATGCGTGAAGAAGTTTCACGCATGAAACTTCAAAACAAGAGGAAAAAGAAAAATAAGGAAAAGAAAAAGAAAAGAAAAATAAAACTTACCCCTTTTGATTCTTGTGTAGGAAAATTTTGGGAATCGAAGGAGTATTTATTGTGTAGTGTTGTTTTGGGTAGTTTTGGGCTTTATAAAAATTGTGGACTTGAATAATAGAATAGGTAGTCCAAATGTAAAAATAGAATGATTGAATTTATTATAGAGATGAACTATATTCGGATTGAATACTTATTAACCTAAAAATTAAACCTTGTATTACTTAAATCCCATAATAAAAATAATTTGACCCAAAATTATATTTTACAAATAAATAAATAATTTATATAATACAATAAAAATACGGGGTATTACAACTTGTTTGTCTTTTAAGCAACTAAATTTGCTTTCCATAGGAGCTTGTTCTAACGGTAGGGGTGTCCGTTTGGACTTTGGATTGGACTGAAGCCTAATCCAATGCAATTAGAAATATATTTGGGCTCTCATTTTATATCCAAATCCAAAGTTTTCAAAATCCAATCCAATCCAATCCAAATTAAAATCTCATAGTCTAAATCCATGCCGATCCAATCCGAATTAATAAAAAAAAATCATAAGAATCATAACTCCCATACACAAAACAAACTTTAAATTTTAATGAGGTAGGGGTGTCCATTATTCGGACTCCAGTCCAAAATCTAATCCAATCAATTCCAAATAAGCTATTCGGGTTGGACTCTTTTTAATTTGGATTGGATTTCGACTCAACAATTTAGAATTTGGACTCTCAGATTGGATTTGGACTCAAAATTATCAATTCCAAAAAGTCCAATCCATATATCATTAGTAAGCCATAACCCAATAGCCCATAATGAATTTGTAGGAATTTTTTTTATTATTATTAATTTGGATTTTTTTTTGTTTATTAGATTTATGATTCTTATGAATATCTTATGATTTTTTTTATTATTATTAATTCGGATTGGATCGGACTGGATCCGGACTATGAGATTTTAATTTGGATTGGATTGGATTTTGAAAACTTTGGATTTGGATTCGGACTATAAAATGAGAGTCTAATTATATTTCGGATGGGATTGTAATAGGCTTCAGTACAATCCAAGTCCGAACTGACACCCGTAAATGAGGGTATTTGGCGGATTTGGGCTTACTAATGTTATTGGGTTGAGGTTTATATTATTATTATCATTATTTATTTTATAAATTAAAATATATATATCTATTTATTTAAATTCGGACTATTTGGACTGGATTAGACTTTTTGGACTTATAAAATTAGAGTCCGAATCCAATCCGAAAATCCGAATTTCAAAATTTTTGAGTCCAAATCAAATCTAAATTAAAAAAAGTCCAATCTGGGTAGCTTATTTGGACTGGATTGGATAGGATTTCGGACTGGAGTCCGAATAGCGGACACCCTTACCTAATGGAGTTTCATAATGCATATAGAAATGCAGACAAAGGGAAAGGGTATAATTACACATAGATACATATTCTGAATTTAGAGTAGTACTATTGGTGAACAATACGCTAGGATTGGAAGATAAAAAAAGTACCATTGAACATTTAGTGGTAAATTGTGTGCATATAGTGGTACTATATATGCATTCAATGGCACTAACTACGTCTGGAATAGTATCACTAAATAGGCAATAGTATTACATAATGTTTAAGTGGTACATTTAAAAGTAGTCTCACTTACCTATCTCTCTCCTCCTTTCTCTTTCTTTCATGTACTTTTTAATATTTTTATATTTACATTTGCAAATGCATAACAAAATTGCATTAGTAGTACTTCCTTCTTTCCAGAATAGTGTGAGTAAAGAGAGAAATAATTATAGTCCTATCATAACTTCAATCATTATTAATAATCTTAAACTAGTAGAAAAAAGTATATGTGTAGGAAATATTTCAAGCATCCCACACTTGAGCCCCATTGTGATCATACACTTAAGGATGATGGCGTCCAAATGGAATGAAGCTAGAGCAAAAGAGTCGCCAACAAGTTTTAGGAACTTGTAAACCGTTCACAGGGTGAAGGTTACACCCTTTCATGATCCATACATGAGATCGCTAAATCTATAAAAAGTCTAGAACCATGACTGTATATTCGGGGATGAAGGTACAAATCCAACCTAAAAGTGATTGAACCTGCCCTAAAAATAGGCCTCTACTTTATTTTTCTCATATTCATGTACCTTTTCTAACTAACATACAATCAATAGGTTAACCCTAAACCTGTTTAATCTATGTTGGTTGAATATTAATGCACAAACAAATCTATCATTGGCAATCACTTTAATTATAATCATATTAGCGTAAATTAGATTATTAATTATCTTATTAAGCGTGATTACAAGTACAAATTCCCTTTAAACATGCATAAAAGGTGTGATCAAGCAATACCAATCATAATATATCAAGCAACATAATAATAACAATCATCATCATATCAATCATCATAACAACCATGTTAACAATAAAGCATAATATTAATAGCAAGATCCTAGGCATGATACTAACAAGATTAATAATAAACCCTAGAATGTCACTAAACATTAAAGATCAAATCATTATCCCTAACATGATACTAACATGATATTAAAAAGAATAGAAAGCATCATATAAACATAAATAATATTAGAAATTTAGTTATTACCCTAAACATGATACCAGGAATCATAAAGACATCCTAAAATGATACTAGGAATTAAAATAATTAAAGCATGATTTCTATATCAAAATAATAACAATTAAAGCAATTACTTACTTGGATGCCTCGTATCTCTTTCTAATAACAATATACACGGGTTAGTAACTTCAAGGAAAATATTAAATCAAACAATTAAATTAAATAATTGAAATAGAGATTTGGGACCAAATTCTCAGAAATTATCAACCTTTCACGTCTAGGGCGAAGGCAACTTCGAACTTGGCTAGCTGTGTAGAATTAATGTATGGAATTTTGTAAAATTGGAAGGTTTAGAAAAAAAAATAGAGAGCGAATAAGCTTCTAGCTTTAAAGAGAAGAGAGAAATTAGATAATGATTGTTGATGAATGTTGATGATTGAAAATGGGTGATATGACCTCTACTTATAAGGAAAAAAGAGGGTCAAAGGAATAGAAAAGAATCCGAATTCCAATCGAAATAAAACTCGTCGATCAGCAATTTTTGCAGAATTTGTTTTTATTAGAACTTTTGATCTAGATGTCTAAATAAGGCATATAATATGTTGTTGGAAATATTTTGAAGTTTACTTTCCAAACCAATTAAAATATTTTATAGATAAATAGATATGGCCGAAATAGTGGGACGGTGTCAGTTTTGGATAGAGTGAGTTTCGTATTTCTTTCATATCTTTTTCGTTATCGCTCGGAATTAATATTATAATATATCATTGGAAATATAATTTCAAGATATATACATCCATATCTGATTTGGATAAAAAAAATATGAATCACCAAAATAATATCAGAACATCTTTCATTTTGCACAGAACAAGGACTCTCGAAAAGAGAAGTTTTATTCAATTTCGAATTCTTTGATCTAATCTTTTTAAAAAAGGATAATTAAGATCTTTTAGAAACTTATATAAACTTATAAATAATTGTAATGAGTTTAGGAATGGGATTAAACCTTTGGACCCTCCACATGATCATTGGGTCGTAGGGAAAATCCGGTTTGGGCCCTGTTTAGTATTTTGGCCATAACTTCCTCATTATTCATCGGAATTGGGCTTATAATATATCGTTGAAAAGGTATTTTCAATCCCCATCCAACGACACTTTTATTGGACCTTTATAATGGGCCAACCTAAAATTTTCTAGACATTTTCATAAATAGAGTAAGAAAAGAAATGTTTTTGGAAACAGAATGAAGTATTTTATTAAAACGACCGCATCACACGACTTTTCACACTGTCACTTTGTTCGATAATCAATGACGCGAAAGGTATTCATCACTAGGTTTAGTTTTTAGGGAGACATAATCAGGTGTCTAAAGAATCCCCCACTTAGACTGAGTTTGGAGAAACGCAAGTTTCGAAAACAAAAGTTAAAGTAGCGATAGGGACGAATAATGATTCAGAACGTTCTGTGATCCTAAATAATTCTTGTAACGCCAATACCTGTAAACTAGCATTTGTTAAACAAATAATATAGTTGAGAAATGCGTATGTTGAACCGTCGAGCACACGTTTATGGAGTAATCGATTTTGTTGCTACATTTTGTTGTGACGACCTCCATAGTGCCTCATGAACACCATCGTCGAAGACCACTGCTTATAGCCATCCTCGATTGTTTGTGACAATCCTCTACATCCTAGGGAAAATCGGTGAAGCTGACTTCTTGTAACCATCTTCAACTTTGTTGTGACAATTTTCCACATCCTAGGGAACATCGTCTATCATTGCTGCTATATCGCGAGCTATTTTCTTGAATCAAGGTGACAACCTTCTCAATCATAGCGAATATCGTTGAAGACCGCCTCATCACGAACCATTCTTCTCAAATCTGGGAGACAACCTCCACAATCTTAGCTAACGTCGTCGAAGACCGCCCATCTCGTGCCATCTTCACAAATCTGGGTGACAACCTCCGTAATCTTAGCGAACGCCATCGAAGAAAGCCCATCTTGTGTCATATTCTCAAATCTGGTGACAACCTACACAATCTTAGCGAACGTCTTCAACGACCGCCCATCTCGTGCCATCTTCTCAAATATAGGTGACAACCTCCACAATCTCAGAGAACGTCGTCGAAGACCGCCCATCTCGTGCCATCTTCTCAAATATCGGTGACAACCTCCACAATCTTAGCGAACGTCGTCGAAGACCGCCCATCTCGTGCCATCTTCTCAAATCTGGGTGACAACCTCCATAATCTTAACGAACGTCATCAAAGACCGCCCATCTCGTGCCATCTTCTTAAATCTGGGTGACAACCTCCACAATCTTAGAGAACGTCGTCAAAGGCCGTCCATCTCGTGCAATCTTCTCAAATCTGGGTGACAACCTCCACAATCTTAGCGAACGCCATCGAAGACCTCCCATCTCATGTCATCTTCTCAAATTTGGGTGACAACCTCCACAATCTTAGAGAATGTTGTTGAAGACCGCCTATATCGTTCCATCTTCTCAAATCTAGTGATAATTACCACCATCCTAGCGAAAGCTATAAAAAAACCTTTTCCTCTCGAATAGTTCTTTTCTTAAATCAAATAATAACCTCCCCAATCATAGTGAAAGCTATCTAAGGTCGTTTCACCTCAAATCGTCCTTCTTAAATCTAAGCAAGAGACTCTTTTAGAGCCTTATGTTGAAAGCTTCTTCATCTTGAATCTTCAAAACTTCTTGTCCTTACTTTTAGGAATAATCGACCAATCTAGCTTTGGGAAGAACCTTATCTTAAGATTCTTCGATCTTCAAGTCAATATCTGTAGAAATCTCCCTCCTAGGGATCCTTTGGGATTATATTTAATTACTACTCAAATCAGTTTTCAAATTTGCTTAATCAATATGCAATCGGTAATTTGATCGTCATCAGACCGATCATCAATCAAGACCGTAATTGGGTCGTCTACTAATCAAAGGTGTCATTTCAAAGCTGTTCATTTGATATGATTGTCATCGGGGCTGGTCTTCAATCAAGATGTAATCGGGTCTGCTTCCAATCAAATATCTATCTATTGCTCAAATGTTCTTCAAAAAGGCTCGAAATCAAAGTCGTGAGACCATCGAAGGCTGGCGTGAAAAAATCAAAGCCGTCGCGCAGCGACAGGTCTGTCACGCCGCGTCAGAGAGTATTGTGATGCGCCAAGGTGCATCCTGCTGCATTGTGCTTTAATCCAAGTTTGAGATTTTTTGCTCATTCATTAGTGCTCAATCCAATATTATTTCAAGAAGAGTCAAATGATGTTGACTCTTAGGCTAGATAGGCTAATGATGTAGGGATCAAGCCCCCAAGTCTAGCTCTAAATGGTTAGGGATGAGCATCGGAGATCTTTAGATATTATCAATTATGAATGTAAATATGAATGCATTTTTTATTACAGCTGCACCTTGATGTGAGGTTGCCTACATATCCGTTAGGAATTAGGCCGAACGTAGCTCTAGCCAAACCTCGCACAAGTGTGTGTATACCTCAAAGAGGTCTTTTAAGGGTTATAACATGGTTAGGCTAAAGGTTGAAGAAGAAGGGACCCTAGATAAGCCTCCAAGGTGCGCAATCTTGCTTTTGAAATCTTTATATTTTTATGCTTGAGGTTTCCTCACTTTTTAACTCTCTTTCTTTTGTTAATTTTTTTGCTCTGTTTTTTTTTCTTTTTTTTTTTTTTTTTTTGCTTTTGCATTTTTTGATAAGTGTGGGAAATCTCGATCATGCAGTCTATCATTCACTTGACATTCATGTTTCTTAGGCACGGTACCTAGCACTCGATAAGAGACGCAATCTGAGACATTTTCTTATCAAAGATATATTCACATCAATGATATTAGAACACTTGCCCTTTTGTACACTTTTTTTTAAAAAAAAATCACTCAAGCTTTTGAAATTGCATAAGTTGCGCACCATCCCATCCCAAGGTTAAGTAAATGTGGGTTGAAAAAATAAAGGTCTATAGTTAGACGAGGCTCAAAGTGGTTTACCAAGAAATGATTGTATATTTGAAAGGTGAAAGGTAATATGATAGGCTACAAAGGGTGCCTCAAATCATTAGTATACATTGTGCTTAGCTCGGCGTTTTTTTTTTTTTTAATGTAATGATCATATGCAAGGAAATAAATGCTCATTTTATTAAAAGGAAAAGAAAGATCCTACAAAATAAATCTAATGGAAAATAAAAGGTGCCTATGCTAGACTTAATGGGGATAGAAGAAAAAAAAAGATAGAAAAAGAGGTCACAAAATCTTGTCGTTGAAGCTCGCCTCTTGTCTTGTGCCTTATCATCACTCGCTCTTCTTGCTAACTGAGGTATGGGAAGCTTGTTATTATCGATCAAACATTGGATGGCCTCTTTTAGCTTCCAACAGCTCTCAGTAGTATGACCCCTACCTTGATGGTACTTGTAATGTGCATCTGGGTTCCAACTAAGCAATCTCTTCTCAGGTACAGGATCTTGAATAGGTCCAATGGGAGTAATGAGTCCCTTGGCATGGAGTTGATTGAAGGAAGTATCATAGCTCATCCCAATAGGAGTGAACTCTTTCCTTAGTTGCTTTTTAGATCCTTGGTTATCCATGGCTAAGACTTCATTGAGATAAAAGGTTCTAACGTTGTTGCTAGAGTGGGTGTTTTCAGAAGAAGAAGGATTGTCGTTCTTCTTTCCTTTTTCAGCCACTGTTGTTGCTATTGTTAGTAGCTTTTTGCTTTGCAAGGTCATCTTTGATTTCAACACCTATGTCGTAGATGGCCTTGAAAGTATTCAAATTATGTTGATATTTCAAATACTTTGAATAGTTGTCTTAAAGGTTCTTGATGAACATCCTTACAGACTCCTTTTCAGTAGGGACCTCGACCATATTAGCGGAAGTTTCCCTCCACTTGTTGAAGAAAGAGGGGAAACCTTCGTTTTCTTTTTGCTTTATCATCTCAAGTTGTCTATGGCCTGTTTAAACTTGAATGTTGCACTTATATATATTAATGAAAGCGTTTATTATTCCATCCCAATTAGAGGTCTTCTATTTATCAAGATTAAAGAACCAATGTTGACAAACGGTTTCTAGAGATAGTGAGAACAAAGAGTGAAAAATATTCCTATCAATTCCCTTAATGTTCATTATAGTTTCAAAAGCCCTTAAATGAAAATAAGGATTGTCCATTGGCTTGAACATAGGGATGCCATTGGCATTAAACTTCTGCGGAAGAAGTTCCTTGTCTACTAAGACCCCTTGTGAGCTAATGGCCTGGAACCTATAGTCATTGGAGAGCTTAGCTTTCTTGCATTCGCTCCATTTGTTGTTGTTTCACAGGGTCATTTATTCGAAGAGCCATAGCCTTTATCATTTCAATCATGTTAGCCACTTCCTTCCTAAGTTCTTTGACTTCTTCTTGAGACTCCATTTTCTTCTTAGCTTTTCTCTTTTGTCGAATCGGTTTATCAAAAAGTAGTACATGGACAAAAGTGTTATCCTTGATTAAACGCCCTTCTCTCCTTGTCCAAGTTATGTGGAAAGGGAAATTGGGGGTAAATTTTAATTTTTTTACTTAATCTCTATTAAACATGAAATAAATGAGAAGAGATCATTGAATAAGAAGAATAAGAATGATATGGGCGCAAAAATGATGTTGATAGAGAAATATGGGAGAATTAGGAATAGAATAGACCCCCAACTCAAATGACAGAAAAAAGACTCATGCATGATCCTAAGACGTGGTCATGGTGTACAAAGTGTGTCAATACTTTTGAGTGTCAGTGATATGCACAATACTTGTGTCATGACCATGGGACTAGACTCAAACAAAGACTAAGTTAAGACTTAACGTATGAGCACTAAACTGGACAGGTTGTAGTATTTTAGTCATAACTGTTTACATGTGACTCCGAATTAGAAGAAACCAACACCAAATAAAAGATAAATATGGGGGATACATATCCATATGTTGTACGGTTCGTAAATCTTCCTAGAACTCCGGCTATGACCAAAATAAGTTGACGCTTGTGAAGTACACGGGAATAAAAATCCGGGTTGATTCAAAGAAACTATGACTCGATTTTAGACATATTTATTAGCTCAAATTAATACATAAATTAACGAAGAAAAGTCCTTTAGCCCTTGGTTAGTTTATTTAAGCATATTTGTAATTACAAGTCAAATGAAACGGTTAGTTTAATCACATGTAGGTTATGCACAAGTTAGTCAAATAGTAACAATATGATGCAATGAGTTTGCAACCTAACCATGGCTCTAGTTCTCTAAAGTTTAAGGATAAGGGTAAGTCAAAAAGGGTCCATGGTTATTAGTCCGGATGCACCGCGGAGAAGCCTTACCTTTGGAAGGGTTGGCGTGTGTGTATGGGACCCCGCGAGTTAAACACGCTTCCACGGTTTGGTGAATTCAACAAACTCGGATGTATCTTTCATTGCATTACAACCTTTGGGAAAGCCCTTTTAACCTAAGTGGTTGAGTCATTCTTCGGAGGAGAGGAATGTGAGTTTTAGCCTAAGGAGAGGGGATGCAAAGTCAAGATGTCGAGTAGCTTAAATTTTTCTTTTTCCGGCTCCTTCGAGGAATCATTGTGATGCTCACTAGAGGTTGATATGAAGCTAGTAGGGAGAACACGGTAAGATTGAACGGGATGAAAGTGTAGTGTGATACTTAGTTCTCTATGCTTAGCATGATTTATTCTTTTATCAACTTTGGATATCTTGAAATGTGTACACCTCTATTTATTTGAGAAAGTTTTTCATTCATTTGAATCGTAGTCATGATGAAAAAGCCCAACTCGTAGAGTTTTCTATCTTTCTCTTTTCTTTTCTTTTGATTTTGCCTTTTTGTTTTGCCTCATGTTCTCTTTATGAGAGTTATAGGTAAGCTCTTAGAAAACCTTTACGAGACCTCACTCATCCTCATAGGCAACTTTGGGGTTTAAAGGGCTTGTTGTAGCTAAAAACAACTGTGATTCCTACGACAGTGAGTCTTAGTGTATATTCTCATCTTGAGTCTTTCTTTTTCTTTTTGAATAAGTTTTTCATCCTTATTCTTTCTTGCTTTGTTTTGCTCAAGGACGAGAAAAAATTTAGCTTGGGGGAATTTGATGAGTGTCATTTATGGCACTCATTTGGCCTCTTTTATGATGATATTCATGCTATTTTATAGCCCTTTTCCTTAGATTTTCCTTAATTTTGTTCTTTATTTCGTTAGTTTGTACTTTCCGTAGTTAGTTTCCTTGTTTTGTGCATTTCTTTGTTTATTTGTTCTTTTTCCCTTTTATTTGTTTGTTTTCGTTTGTTTTTAGGTTATGATCGTGTTTCCAAGGAATCCCGAGCCTTCCTCTTATATTTCTCATCAACTTTGATGCCTCATGTTCGCCTTTTGGAACTTCAAGTTTAAAGGAACGCAAGAGCAAGTCAAGAGATCGGTGCACGTATGCGGTGGGGGCGTCATCTTTGCCATGAACCCACCAAAATGGCCCTCTGAAGACTGCCCACCTTGGTGTTCATCATCATCATAAAGTCGAGCCCACGAGGATGAGCTTGGAAAAAGAAGAGGGGGGCTCCCCTGCTACCAGGTGCGGGCGCACACGAGGGTGGTGCGGCCGCGCACCTGGGTGGCGCGGGCGCGCCTAGTGCGAGTGCGGGCGCGGGCGCGGGCGCGCCTGCAAGGGCCCCTGTTCCGTACCCTTTTTCCCGCGGTCGCGCCTCTCCTTTGTTGCGACCGCGCCTTCCGGGGTTTCTTTTGGGACGATCTAACTAACTTTTCTTTTGTATCTTTCCTATATAGATAGTTTTTCTTTCTATTTTTAGGGAGAGGGGAATTAGAATAGAATTAGAGTTAGTTTTAGATTTTTAGAGAGAGAAACTCTAGATTTTTAGAGAGAGAATTTCATGGTGGATTGTTATTGATTGAAGATTTCTCCGTTTCCTTTGATCTTTGATCAAGTTTGTAAGGATTCCTTTTCTTTAATTTAATCTTTAATTTGATCTTTATTTTGATTTCAATTGTTTTGTTGAAAGTTCAAGTTTGATTGAAGTTTGATTGATTTGTGATTTGATTTTAGCTTGTTTAATTTGATCATGATGAATTTGTTGTTTAGCCTTGTTTTGATCTTGATTTCAATGGCTAGTGAGTAGTTTGCTTGCTAAGGTAATGGTGAAGCATGTATGAGTAATGGATTGATGTTAATTTAGGGAAATTGATGGAGTTGATGATGTGATTAAATTGGTTAATTGATTATGTGTGTGTTTGATTTAGGCTTGATCACCCTAGTTATTCACACTAGATTGCATTGTAGGTTCACATTGATACGGACCATTGATTTGTGGCTTGCATTTAACGATTGAGGTGTCTTGTGACGTTCCTAGCTAGAGTTTATCGTAGTTAACGCTAGTTAGACCTGTAGGAAAATAGCTTGATATGCTCTTTTGGTTGCATGATTGGTTTTCTCTCGCATCACTCGACTTAGTCAATTCTTTCCCAATTAGCGGAAACCGTTACAAGTATATGTGGATCCCGAGGCCTAGTGTTCATTACATTTGTCAAAACTTAGCTTGACTAGTTGTTTAGAATTCACACCCTTACCTAACATTTCCGGAATAGCTTGACTTGGCAATATAAGATCACTCTCCATTCCTTAGTGGTTCGACCCTCGACTTACCATTATACTTGTATAAGGGTGTGTTGAGAGATTACAAATTTTGTTTGGCCTTGGGTAGGGTTTAGTTTCAACGTCCTAGCTTCAACCCTCGTCACGCCCATAGAGCTTCACCAAGCCGTTCATGCCAATCTCGTTTTTACTTCTTTGTTATCTTGCTAAGCAAATTACAAAGAGTCTTGTTGAAGGCCTCAGCTAATCCATTCACAGGAGCATTATACATCGAAGACTTGTGTTGTGTGAACTTAAACTTTTCACACAGACTTGCCATCAACCTATTGACAAACGAAGTGCCATTGTCTATGATGATATATTGCGGCACACCATATCGATAAATAATGTGGTTTCTGATTAAATCCACCACATTCTCTTTTTTTACCTTGCGTAGAGGGATGGCTTATGCCCATTTTGAGAAGTAATCTGTAGCAGCAAGGATATATGCATGACCAGCCGATAACTTTGGCGTAATTGGTCCCATAATATTGAGACCCCATGCTTCAAACGGCAAGGATGTCACAATAGGATGTAACGGCTCTGGAGGTGTATGAATAAAATTTGCGTGAAATTGACAAGATTCACATTTCTTTGCAAATTCCATGCAATCTTGTACCATCGTGGGCCAATAGTATCCCATCCTTTTGATACGGCATGTAGTTTCGGACCAGATTGATGTGCTCCACAAATTCCTGAGTGAGCTTCCTCAATAGTTTTATCAACTTCTTCATTTCCAAGACATCTCAACCAAGTTCCAAGGAAAGAGCGCCTGTAGAGTGTCCCCTTGTAATAGATGAAGCGTTAAGCTCGCCACCGAATCTCTGTTTTGTGCTTTAAATCTCTTGGGAGTCTTCCATTCTCTAAGTAGTCAATGAGTGGTTGACGCCAATCTACTGCGTTTATTTCGTATACTGAAACAACGCACGCATCTTATGTCTCTTTATCTTTTAGAGAAGTCACTACCCACCGGTTGTAGACAGAAACCGTCGTGCTCTCCTCTGCCCCCAGTGCAAAAGTAGCTGCAAGATTTGCAAGAAAGTCAGCTATCTTGTTGGCACTCCTTGGAACGTGCTTGAGTTTGAATCTATCAAATGATTCAAACAACTGTGCAACGTATTTGTGATAAGGCTTCAGATCTTTCTTCTTAACCTCATACTCGTCAAGGAGTTGATGGATTACCAACATAGAATCTCCATGTACATTAAAATCTTGGATGTTCATCCCCTTTGCCATTTGTAATCCCAGGATAAGGGCTTAATATTTAGCAACATTGTTAGAGCACAAGTTTGTTAGGGAGAATGAATAAGTGAGGACATGCTTCTTTGGTGACACAAGGAAAACACCAGCTCTAGCACCATCTCGTCGTGCAGCCCCATCAAAGTATAGCTCCCATGGTGGAAGGATGTCAATGTTGAACACCTCTTCACCAGGAAGATCATCCGAAAGCTCCCAATGTGATGGAATAGGGTGATCGGCTAAGAAATCGGCTAGAGCTTGACCTTTAACCGACTTTTGGGGCACATACATAATGTCATGTTGAGTTAGGAGCATTGCCCACTTGGCGAGTCGTCCAAATAGCACCGGTCTTGACAAGATGTATTTGATTGGATCTGCTTTTGAAATCACTCGTACTATATGTGCTTGCATGTAATTTCCTAGCTTTTGAATGGAAAAAATCATAGCTAAGCACATTTTTTCTATTGGTGTGTAATTTAGTTCGGCACCAACTAAAGTACGACTAAGATAGTAAAGTGCTCTCTCTTTGCCTTCTTCATTTTCCTAGGCGAGTAATGCCCCCAGCGATCTTTCCTGCGCCGAAATATACAAGATGAATGGTTTTTCTTGAATTGGTGCCCCCAAGACTGGTGGAGTTAACAAGTACTTTTTAATACAGTAAAAAGCTTTCTGACACAAGTCATCCCATTCAAATGGAGCTCCTTTCTTCATAAGATGAGTAAAGGGATGGCATCTTCCTGCAAGGTTAGAAATGAAGCGTTGAATGTATGCTAGTCGTCCTTGGAGACCGCGTAACTCTTTGAGATTCTTTGGTGCAGGCATGTTTTGAATAGCAGCAATCTTTGATTGATCGATTCCAATCACTTTATGCCTCACTACGAATCGTAGAAACTTGCCTGACACCAAATGCACACTTCAAAGGATTCATTTTCAGTTGATACCTTCGAAATTTCTCAAACACATCTCGCAAATGAAGTAAATGGTCCTCCCGCTTCTTTGACTTGACAACGAGGTCATCAACATAACATTCAACTGTTTTGTGGAACATGTCTTCAAAAAAATTCTGCATCGCCCTTTGATAGGTAACCCCTGCATTTTTCAGGCCAAAAGGCATCACCTTATAGCAAAAGATTCCCTTTGATGTGCGAAAAGCAGTTGCTTCTTGGTCTTCAGGAGCCATGAGAATTTGATTGTAACCCGCAGTGCGTCCATGAAGGATAAATCTTTGTGTCCTGTTATGGCGTCGATCATTATCTCGATGACAGGCAAATCAAAATCATCCTTTGGACACGCAGCGTTAAGTTCTTTGAAGTCTACACAAACACGTAGTTTTCCGTTCTTTTTCCTTACATGGACGATATTTGCAATCCAGGTTGGATATTTGACCTCACGAATAAAGCTTGCATCGATGAGTTTATTGACTTCAGCTTCAATTTCAGGGATCAATTCAGGCCAAAAGCGTCGTTGAGGTTGTTTCTTTGATGAAATTCCCATTTTGATCACCGGACGATGAACTAAAATTTTAGGATCGAGTCCCGGCATCTCTTTATAGTTCCATGCAAACACATCTTTGTACTTCATGAGCAGGTCGAAGTAATCATTTTCCTCATTAGGAGAAAGTTGGGCACATACATAGATAGGGCATGGCTCAGCCGTGGTACAAAGATTAAACTCCTTTAGATCATCAATAGTGGATTGCCCCCCGTCCTCGAGGGTCTTAGGGGCTTCTGCTAGCTCCACCTCTCCATCCAAGATATTTTCTTCTAAGACAGTGACGTGGTTAGAAGTAGCGAGGATATTCTCCCGGTCACCATCTTCACGATTATTTAGGACTTTTAGGCCGGTGAGAATCATCGTATGTCCTTTCACACTAAGGGTTTCTCCTGTATTTACTTCCAGTAGATCAAGGCGCTCCATGCGGGATGGGATAATGCTCTTGATATCATTCTCTAACTCAAATTTCTATGTTTCTTTTCTACCAGCGTCGTGATTTAGAAATGGCTCTAGTGTTCTCTAGCCGGTTGAAGACATTTCTCTATGCTTCTTGTCTTGCATATTCTGGAGGCGATGGTTGATGGGTTAGTTTGCCATTCTTAATCTTTTGAAGACACCCTTAGACTTCTTCATTTGTATGTCTCCTGATTGACCACCCAATCTAACAAATATGGACTCTGATGAATCGAGACTTGGATCTTCCAACCTATCAAAAACTGAAGAACGTGGTCTAGTAGATGATGGTTGAATTCTATCGAAGACGGAGCCCCTTTTTTCTTGGTGTGGTGTTTTCACCTACACTTTCCTCGACTTCTTCCACCGCAATATACTAGGATGCTTGTACCGACTTTCTTCGAGCCGATATTTTCACTGGTTGAGGTTCCGTGAAACCAAATCCAACTTTTTTTACCGAAACTCGTTCACCTTGTTGTTGCAGCTGCTGCTGAGATTTGTTGAGACCATAGGAGACAGCATCAATGACCTTTCCCATGGGCTCTAGGTTAGAAAAATCGTACCCTGAGCTTTTCATCAATTTGTAAGCAACTGGATCAAATCCTTCTTTCCTAGCGCTAGGCACCTCTGATAAATTTTCAATGCTTGTAGATGGTGGATTATATATCTTTTGATTGCTTACTTTTCGAATTGGCAAGGTCATGTTTTCATTTAATGAAGATAGGTTCCCTTCAACTTTATTAGGAGCGACCTATACTTCACATTTTTCGAATGGAGTTTGACCCTCCTTGCGACGTGACATAGGGATGTAACGTAGCACTTGAACCTGCGAGTTAGACTTCACTTCATCACTCTTTGATAGAGGTTCTGAAATTTTTTTCTCATTGATTTCCTCAACCTTCTCACTCAAGTCTTCCTTTGAAAGAGGGTTTTCCTTCGTTTGTTGCTTCTTTGGAGCTTGTTTTCCTGTTGAGGCTATCTCCAATGGCATCACTTAAACTGGCTCCTCTTGATCAATGTAGAACCTTGCATCGGCGAAATGAGATTTGGCCTCTGAGAAAGGCTTCATGTCTGCGCTTACTCTTCTTTCACCATTCTTATAATACTTGAAGCATTGATGCAAGGTTGATGTTACTACTCCATTTTTGTGCATCCATGATCGCCCTAACAACAAGTTGTATGAAGTTTTTGAATCAATGACATGAAATATTGTTGTTTCAGTAATCTCTCTAATGGTTAAGTTAACTCTTATCATGCAAATGGCTCGTTTCCCCTCAAGGTTGAAATCTTGAATCATGAGGCGGCTTTAAGACAATTCATCGTCGGTGATTCCTAACTTCCTCATTGTGGACTTTGGCATGATATTCATTGCAGAACCTCCATCTATGAGTATGCGATTAACCTTTTTTTGGCGAATGTATCCACAAACGAACAAAGGTCTATTGTGAGGTTTCGAACCAAGCATAAGATCTTCATCAGTGAACGCCAAAGATGCACTACATGCCTCACATCGATCAGGATGGTTCTCATAGATGCCCTGTTCGATATTTTCCTTTTATTTATGATGAGTAGGATTTTCTATGGCTTGGCCATAACAAATCGCATTTCTTCTGGAAGAGACAGAGCTTGACGCCATCCCATGCGAGATGGGAATGTGTCTAGTAATGCAAGAATCTTCGAATCTCTTTCGGGATCGCTTGAATGATCAAGACTCGTAGGTGGCTAGCTCTCCTCAATTCCATCTTTTGCTTCCGACATGTAACAAGACACCATACCAACAGAGGCTTCATTGAAGTACTTTCGAGGGAAAAAACTCATCTGACGTGATTGGCATCCAGGGTTTTACTTCTTCATAAGGGACACGTAGAGTGTGTCGTTTCCTCGTCTTTTTCACTTCCTCCGCCTTTTTAAGACCTTTCCTTGTTTTCTAGTGCTTCTTAAAAGGCTGTGAATTGGATGTAGCCAACTTCCTTACTTTCCTCCTTGTTACCAACGTCTATCCTTCCTCATCTTCTTCATGCGATAATGGAGTGGGATCTGAATGCAATGTTGAGCGAAGCTTCATTACTTGTATCACAACTGGCTCCAAACTCCCAAACTGGATGATTTATGCATGTCGTTCACATGGTGAAGAATCTATAGCAGTTGTGGTATGATTGGATCCTACCGTCTCATCTAAATCCAGCACAATTCTTCCTTCTTTTGCGAGTCTCATTATTTTCTCCTTGAGAGTAATGCATTTTTTAAGGGGGGTGACTCACCAATCGATGGTATCGACAATAGTTCGGATCAAACATTCTTCCCATTTGCTCGAGGCGTTTAGGCTCAGGCAGCTCGATGATATTTTTCTCGAGCAAGTCGTTTAGCATTCCTGACAAATCTGAATCTGGAAACGGATACTTTTTTGCTTGCAATTCCTTTAGGGTGGGCCCTTCTCTCTTTGTATCCTTTGAATCCTTCAAGGATGACTCCCTCTTTTGTTCTCTTTTTGGCTTAGTAGAGATCTTCACCGGAGCAAATGTGGTGGAGACTACCAATGACTCTTTGGTAGATTTCTTGCTGGTCTTTTCTGTCTTCTTAAATTTTTTTTTTCTTTCCTACCGAAATCTGAAGAGCTTGTACCATGGCTTGATATGCTTATCTCCATGTCGTGGGCTCGAGTTGCTAGTTCTTGAAAAGACCTCGGTTTTATGCCTTATAGGATGTACAGCAAAGCCCACTTCATCCCTTGGATACTGTAAGGAGGGTGATCCCATCGTAAAGGGGGTCCTTACTTAGATGCCCATGGCCATTTAAAAGCCTAGGACTTTACATTTGTTAAGGTGTAGTAGGATTTGAATTCTTCACTTTTTGGGGGGACCTTGAATTAAAATTGATTCTATCATTACACTTTTTTATAAGAAACAAGTAGGAGTCGCCAATGAGTTTTAGGAAAACTCATAAACCTCGTTCATGCATTTCTTCCATGTGGAGTTTATGGAATAATTAGCACGAATCGTAAGTTTACCCATGCCCAAATTTGTCTACATATATCAGAAATGACTTCGGGAGCGAGGGTATAAAATAATGTTCCTTTTAGGGAGGAATCGCTATTCTAGCTCTAGTACGGCCTCTACTAGCTCTTTCTTTTTTACAATTTCATTTCCAAACAATATATTCAAAGCGATACCTAAAACTAAGTTAGTTGATTTTATTTACACACATTAATTCACGTAGGAATTACACTGCAACGTCGTTATTCTTTGTTTAATCAATTTCGTGAGAAGAACAAGAAAATAAACAATATTCACCTTGGCTTAAGTGATCAACCAACAATTAATTATCCAATTCTAATCTTTATTTAACGCAAGATACTACGTGGAATTAATTAATTAGTCCTTTTAAGGTGATCAAACAACACTAATTAATTAATTAAAGTTCTTTTAAACAAGAAAATAAATATGATTTATCTAAGTGCTCGGGAATTTACCACTTCTCTTTGCTAGATCTCCGTTTAGAACACTTATGGACACCTTCTTGTTCGACAACCTCCACCGTAGTAACAAAATATCAAGGGGTGAGTGTTTAGGACAAGGGGGTTAGATAGCACAAGTTCACAAGTATTTCGCTAGAGTTTTAGGTTATTTTTCTGTCTTTAAGCCTCGGATTAAGCCTCTATTTACAGGGAATGGGTAGGATTAGTGTCTTTTTTTAGCATTCTGCCGCAGCAGGTGTCGCGCGCAACAGGATTAGTTGCTCGCGGCATCTCAGCGCAAGTGATTGGGTTGCGCTGCTATGGGTAGCGCAACTAGGTGTCTTGCGCGCGGCATTATGGTAAGATTCGATTCCATATTTTCGTAAAATTCTGAATCTTCCGCTAGCGCATCTCTAGAGGTTGCGCTGAGTGTCGCGTGCAAATGAATTAGTTGCGCGCGCCTGCCCTGCGCGACTATTTGAGATGCGCTCGGATTTTTCTGCGGCAGCATTAAAATTTAACCTAGGCGCTCCTAAATCCATCATTATTAGGTTTTAAGCACAGGCTTAAGCCTAATATTGATCGGATTAAGTGAATTAGACCTATTTTAGCTTTGTTCTTTAGTTTGGGCTAGTTTTTTTTATTTTTTGTGGCTTAACCAGTTATCCATAAGCATTCTCCACTTCAATCCAACACGGAGATGGTTTTATTTATCGTCATTGCACTTCTTGTCGGGATAGGAGGCCAAAAGTAGATGTCTAAAGATACACATTTCAACAACAGAGGTTTCTGATAGACGGTCTTTGCATTCTAGACTTAAGGCTCTCCATCAACTGATGTAGTCCAAAACTGGTTCATCTTCCCATTGTCCAATCTTGGTCAACTCGGTCATGCTGACTAGGCGTCGTGTACAATAGAATCTCTTCTTGAACTCCTCCTCCATGTCATCCCAACTATTGATGGACTCTCGAGGGAGATGGGTGTACCAATCAAACGCAATTCCTTAAAGGGAACGAACGAATTATTTGACAAGCAAGTCTCCCGCAGTTCTAGCGTTTTTGCATGTCTCAATAAAATGAGAGATGTGCTGCTTGGGGTTGCCTTTCCCATCAAATTGCTGGAATTTTTATGGTTGATAGCCTTTGGGCATCTTCAATTTGCTAATCATCTTGCTATATGGCTTCTCGTACAACTTCTAGCTTGTTTTGAGAGCTTTCTCCAAGCTAATTCTTGATAGCATTTGCTATCATATCCTGGATCTTGTTGATGGTTAATGTAAACTCGCTTTTAGCACTCAATTCGGAACCGTCACCGTCAGAGCCTTCTTCTTCTTCTTCTTCTGAATCACTTGTTTCCTTTAGACGTTTTTCAAGCTTTTTGTTTCTAGAAGAGATCTTTTCATTTTGTTGATTGATCTGCTCATCCTTTTCTTCTCCATCCTTCATTAACTTTTGAATCAAGCCCTTCAATTCAGCGAGTTATTCCTCAACGATCTTGGATTCAATCATCATAATCGCAGCAATATTTGTTGGTGATGATTGAAATAACTCCATCATATCAGAAATTTGTCGTGGAGTTGAGGGAGATGAGGCACAACTGATTTCTTGATTTCCTTCGTCGAAGGTATCGAAATGCGGGTTGGTATGGATAACCAACTTCTCAAATCTGGCAAGTGGAGTCCTCTCCAAGTCATGTATAGGAGAAGAAGGTTCTCCTTTAAGAGGAGGGGATGAGACGATCACTGGGATCTCATGAGAAGTGCAGAAAATACTTGTTGGAAGTGATGGATCTAAGGAAGAACGTCCACGGGATCTGGTGCTTGCCTTAGTAGAAACAATAGCAATTTGAAGTCTTGTGGCAGCTTCCTGAAATTCAGCCCTGCTCTTCATTTCTCGTGTGCGCAGGCTGTCTTCCTTAAATAGTGCAGCCAACTCCGCAGCCCTTTGCTGAGCGAAGGTGAGATCCTTGGCGTCGGATTGAGAGGTGTTGTTGTTTAAAGCCATTTTTGAAGACTTAACGTGGAAAAGGAGATTAGTGGTAGAGATTGTCCCATCGAGCATGCCAAAAATTTGTAAACACAAATTTTGAGTCTGCAAAGTAATGAAAATAAATGCAACATATATGATTTTATTAATATAATAATTTTTTGAGTACAATCTCTAATATAATCCACAGACTCGATCTCCACGATATGTTGTCTGATGACTCTATTTGTTGTTGTCAAAACTCCAACTTGAACTCCTTGATAGAGGGCCGAAAAGCTTGATCCCAACCAAGGTTTGTTTTCTAGAATAAAACGGCACGCCTGATCTAGTGCTTGTTGTTCTTCTTCTAGGTTCGAAATGTTTTTAGAGAGGTTTAGAAAGGTTTTTTATGTAGAGAGGCTTTTTTCTGGATTTTCCTTGTATCTCTAAAATGAAGGAGGAGAGCTTTATTTATAGAATTTTCGAAAGCTAGGGTTTCAAGATGGTCATTAAATGGGCCTCATATCCATTTCCATCTCATTTTATGAATAACCCATTTAAATTATAACCAAATTAAATTTATTGGACTCAATTAATAATTAAATGAGTCTAACTAAAATATATAACATGGGCCAAAGTAACCAAGATTAATCATTTAGTCAATATACCCGATTCAACAATTTGACTTTGACCCGAACAATATGTAATGACACTTGATAAAATTTCTGTGCCTACAGCGTGGAAAATCGCGTTGACTTTTGAACCAGCGCGAGACGACAGATTCGTTGCTAGGCGCTGACCTTTGTCGTCTGGCGACGAGCTTGTCGTCTGGAGACGACAGATTCGACAGATTCGTTTGCGACATGAGGTATTTTTTCCGAATATGATTTTCTACGATCCCGTGCTATTTTTCCTATATATAGGAGTCGTATCTCCCTGTTTTCAAATCATCAACACCCAGAATTCTCTAATTTTCTCTCTCTCTAAAAGCTAGAAGTTTTCTCTCTCTCTTCTTTTTCTAAACTTTCCCTTTCTCAAAATTTCTCACTCATTAGCTTTAGAAACACCTATCCAAGTTCAAAGTTGTCTTCGCCCTAGACGTAAAAGTTTTGATATTTTTGAGGGTTTGGTCCCAAATCTCTATTTCAATTATTTAATTTAATTGTTTTGTTTATTATTTTTCCTTGAAATTACTAACGCTTGCATTTTGTTATTAGAAAAAGGTACGAGGCATCGAAATAAGTAATTTAATTGTTTTATTGATCTTTTGATATAGAAATCATGCTTAGATTATTTTGATTCGTAGTATCATATTAGGATGTTATATTGATTCCGAGTATCATGTTTAAGGTAACAATTAATATTTCTTAAATCAAGTATGATTATTGTGATGCTTCCTATTTTCTTTCTTAATATCATTTTAGTATCATGTTAGGACTAATTGATATTTAATGTTTAGTGACATGCTAGGGTTTGTTATTAATCTTGTTAATATCATGCTTATGATCTTGCTATTAATATTATGCTTTAACATGATTATGATAATTATGATAATGGTTATGATAATGATTATTGTTGTGTCGAATTATATAATTTCACGTAATTTGTTAATTTACAAATTGTTTCACGTAATTTGTTAATTTATTAATTGTTCACGTAATTTGTTAATTTACAAATTATTTTATATTATTTGTTAACTAACGAATAATTTACATATAATTTGTTAGTATCATATTGTTTGATACATATTTATTGTTATTGATTGATCACGCCTTTTATGCATGTTTACAGGGAATTAGTACTTGTAATCACGCTTAATAAGATAATTAATAATCTTGTTTAGGTTAATATGATTATAATTCAAGTGATCGCCAATAATAGGTTTATTTTTGCATTAATATTCAACCAACATAGATAAACAGGTTTAGGGATAACCTATTAATTGTATGTTAGTCAGAAAGCGCACATAAATACGAGAAGAATAAAGTAGAGGCCTATTTTTAGGGCAAGTTCAATCTCTTTTAGGTTTAATTTGTACCTTCATCCCCGAACTTCCATTCATTGTTCTAGACCTATTGGAGTTAACGATCTCCTAGATCGTTAAGGGGTGTAACCTTCACCCTGTGAACGGTTTACAAGTTCCTAAAACTTGTTGGCGACTCTTTTACTCTAACTTCCTTTCCTTTGGACGCCACCATGCATACTTAAGTGTATGATCACATTGGGGCTCAAGTGTTGGATGGCTTGAAATATTCTCTACAATTTTTTGGCGACTCCAATGGGGAAGATTTCTATTTTAATTCCTAAAATTTATTTTGGCAATGATTTAAAATGAGTGGATGAGACTCGAAAAGTTCCAAGTATTTCATGTGCGTAATTTTGATTGACATTATTGGCAAGAGCATAAAAAGGTTCTCATTGGAAAGACCATCCGTAATGATTCAAAAACATAGGATTTTTACACGTAAGAATCTAGGGAAATATCTTTCACAACTAAAATCGAAATAATGCTACAATAAAAATGGAAAATTCAATAAGAGAAAGTTGCCTAGGCATGTAGGAATTAACGCTGAGAAAACTGCGTCAGCGCCAAACGACGACGTTGTCGCCTGGCAACAAGCTTATCGTCTGGCTACAATGCCAGCGTCTGGCGACAACGCTATTTTCTCGCGCCAAATTCTTCCATTACCGAGCCAGAAATCTACCTTCTTGTTTCGACTAGTTTTCTAGTACTGTTTGCTCGATTTTACTTCCTGATTAAGTTTTTCCCTTTTTATTGAAACCCATATTTGTTCTACATATGGCCATAACACTTTGGGATTTCATGCTCCATCTACGCAATCGAACGCTCCTAGCAACGAAGGGTACATCCGAGATTGTTGAATTCACCAAACCCTGGAAGCGATTTTAACTCACGGGGTCCCATCCACACGGGCCAACCCTTCCAAAGGTAAGGCTTCCGCGTGGTGCATCCGGACTCATAACCATGGACCCTCTTTGACTAACCCATATTATGAACTTTAGAGAACTAGAGCCATGGTTAAGTTGCAAACTCATTGCATCATATCGTGACTATTTGACTACTTTTGCATTTTTTGCTGTGCATATTATATGTGTTCCCCTAACTGTTTGTTTGACTTGTGAATGAGTTAAATAAATAAATTAATGACTAAAGGAATTTGCTAATTTAATTAATTAATTAATTAATAAATGATTACAGTCTAATAAATTGATCAAACTTGATTTAGTACGACTTTTAGTCTAGTCCCTTTAGAGCAAAATACTAGAAACAGTCCTAGATCAATGTTCCAGAATGGCGCAGAGATTTGGACTATGGAGCCACACGCTAGTGATTGTCACCAAGCGACGATCTCATTGTCTAGCGCTGGCCTTTAGCGTCTGGCGACGGTACTGTTGTCTGACGATAACCTGTAGTTTTGCTCGAGTCTTCACGACGAGTCAGTTTAATCAATTTGCTAATACTGTTGAGTCATTTTATTAATGAAAGTAATCATGTTCAGTCCTTAATTGAGTCTAGGCGCATAATCCCATGGTTCCACACAAGAGTCAAAATATGTCACTCACATTCACTATTAAAGCACACACATGATATGTCACATTTTGACCATGTCTACAGAGTCTCGCATGCGCGTATTTTCCGTCATTTGAGTTTGGGGTCCACTTTATTCCTAAATTCTTCTATATATTCCCATCTATATCATTTTTCCATTCTCTACTTACTTTTTCCCATACCTATAATTCTCCCTTTTCTTTCATGATCTTTTCCCATCTATTGTATGTTGAATAGAGTTTGAGCCAAAAATGAAAAACTTACCCCTAATTTCCCTTTCCACGGCACTTGGTCAAGGAGGGAAGGGCGATTAATCAAGGACAACACCTTTGTTCAAGTGCTACTTTTTGACAAACCAATTAGTCGGAAAAGAAAGGCTAAGAAGATAATGGCATCTTAGGAAGAAGTTAATAAACTCAAGAAGAATGTGGCCATCCTAACTGAATTAATGAACAGTATAGCACTTCCAGTCAATGACCTTGTGAAGCAACAACAAATGGAGCTTGTAGACACCTACTTTTGGCCTCTTGTCCTGAAAGGAAGTGCGATGATGTTACAAAAATCCGTTCTTCATGTTAGATCAAAGTTGAAGTGTTTATGGAATACAAAATGCATTATAAAGTAAGTTGAAACCCATATTTGAGACCAATTTATCTTAAAGCCTTGTCCAATTAATAATTAGGCCTAAAACATGTTCATACATGTTTAAACTTGATTAATAACGGACCAAAATGCGTCAATGCAATGATTGGATCCAATGGAACCTACATTGTTGAAAAACCGAGCCAAACAGATGAACCAAACATCAGATTCCCATGCAAGGCTTATACATATGAATATCCCTTTCAAATAGATTTCCAACGGTATATTATAATCCCAATTCCGAGCCAAAACGAAGAAATTATGATCAAAACACTAAACCGAGCCCTAAAACCGACACCCTTGAACTCCAACGACCATAACTTTTGATCCATAACATATTTTAACCTAATTTTAACGGAATTGGAAATAAGACATCCATAGCTTTTCAATGATATCTAACACGCCTTAATCCGACTCCGCAATCAAAAGTTATGGAAGTTTTAAAAACGCGCTTTCGTATAAGGCAAACCGAAAACCAGCACAACTCAATTAGTTGCGCCCGCCTGGCGCGAACGACTCATTGAGATGCGCGCGGCACCCAGCGCGACTCAGAGAGTTGCGCGCGCCACCTTACGGCGCGGCTCTAAAACCCTAAACCTATATCCCTACGCCTATAAATAGGGGTCTTCGTTCAGCATTACGAGGACCGAAAATTCAGAATTAAAACCCTAGTATTCTCAAAACCCTAATCTCTCAACTTCTCTTACTATCATATACTTTTTCTTCTCTCTTCCCAAATACTTTCCAACCCTAATTGATTCCATTCAAGTCCTTGGAGGTATTAAGAAGAAAGAAAGTCCTTAAACACATTAAACGGAGATTTAACATAAAAGAAGAACAGCTAGTTTCCTGAGCACTTAGAAAAATCACTTTTCTTTTATTGTTTAAATAACTTTAATTGATTAATTAGTGTTGTTTGATAACTGTAAACAAAATTTTAATTAATTAATTCACATATTACTCTTTCGTTAATCAAGACTAATATTTGAATAATTAATTATTGTTTTATCACTTAAGACAAGGCGAATATTGTTTATTTATTGTTCTTTTAACGATTATTGATTAAAAAAGAATAACGCCTTTTGCAATGTAATTCCTACATGGTTAATGCGTGTAAATAAGATCAACTAACTTAGTTTTAGGTATCGCGTTGCATATATTTTTTGGTAATGAAATTGTGAAAAATGAAGAGCTAGTAGAGGTCGTACTAGGGCTAAGATAGCGATTCCCCTCTAAAGGGAACGTTATCTTAGTACCCTCGCTCCCGAACTCATTTCTGGTTTATGTAGACCAATTTGGGCATGGGTAAACTTACGATTCGTGCTAATTATCCCTTGAACTCTACTTGGGAGAAAGACATGAACGAGGTTTATGAGTTTTCCTAAAACTCATTGGTGACTCCTACTTGTTTCTTACAAAAAAGCGTGATGAGAGTATCATTTCTAATTCAAGGTCTCCCAAACAGTCAGGAATTCAAATCCTAATACACCCTAATAAGTGTAAAGTCCTAGGCTTCTAAAGGGACAATGGGCATCTAAGGAAGGACCCCCTTACGATGGGATCACCCTCCTTACAGAGCGCATGAAAAAAAGCTTGAGCAAAATACCCAATGACTTTAGATTTCAGGGCATTAGCTCACAAAGGGTCTTAATGGACAAGGAACTTCTTCCGCATAAGTTCAATTTCAGTGACATCTCTAAGTTTAAGGCAACAGATAATTCTTACTTCCACTTAAGAGCGTTCGAGACAATAATGAATATTAATGGGATAGATAAGAAAATTTTCATACATTATTTTCTTTATCACTTGAAACCGTTTGTCAACAATGGTTATTTTCTCTTGATAAAGAGAAAACCTCTACTTGGGATACTATTGTAAACGCTTTCATTTATAGATATAAATGTAACATTCAAGTCGAAATCGACAAGAGACAACTTGAGATGCTAAGACAAAAAGAGAATGAAGGCTTCACTTCTTTCTTTAACAAGTGGAGGGAGACTTCCGCTAACATGGTCGAGGTCCTGCCTACTGAAAAGGAGTCTGTAAGGATGTTCATCAAGAACCTTCAAGATAAGTATTCCAAGCATTTGAAATATCAACACAACTTGATACTTTTAAAACTGTCTATGACATAGGAATTGAAATAGAAGATGACCTTGCAAAGAAAAAAGCTACTAAAAATAGCAACAGTGGCTGGAAAGGAAAGAAGAACGACAATCCTTCTTCTTCCGAAAACACCCACTCTAGTAACATTGTTAGTACCTTTAATCTCAGTGAAGTCTTAGCCATGGATAATCAAGGGTCTAAAAAGCAACTAAGGAAAGATTTCACTCCTATTGGGATGAGCTATGATACCGCTTTCGATCGACTCCATGCCAAAGGACTCCACTAGTAGAAAAATACAAAAAGGCAACCCCTAAATGGCACCGGTTCAGACCAAACCGGTGGCAAAAACCGCCCTAAAAATGGGCGGGATTTTAGACCAAGAGTAATGGCACCGGTTCAACTCAAACCGGTGCCAAAAATACAAAGGGCACCGGTTTGAACCGGTGCCATTGAACCGTTCAACATTATAAAAAAAAAACCGGGTCATTTTTATACCCTAATAGCTTTCCTCTCTCCGCCTCCATTCCCCATTTCCTCTCCTCTCCTTTTCTCTCCTATCCCTCTCTCTCCTCTCCCTTCTCTATCCTCTCTCTATCTACGTTCTTCTTTCAGATCACCATTTTCGATCTCCTCTCTCTCTCTCTCTTAGTTCTTCTTTCATCTCCCTTCGATCTCCACTCCCCTAAGATCCGCAGCAACCAAAGCCGCCACCACAACAGCAGCCGCCACAACAACATCCGCCACCACCACCACAAAGTTCGAGCACCGCCTCCATTCCCACCAGCATCAACATCAACAACAATTTCTGGGTTTTTTTTTCAAGTTCTGGTTTTTTTTATTTTAATTGTTTTTTTTCGATCTTGGTTTTTTTTTTCCGATTTCTGGGATTTTTTTTTTTATTTTAATTGTTTTTTTTTCGATTCAAATTTTTCAATTTTGGTTTTTTTTTCCAGATTTGTTTTTCTTCGATTTTGGTTTTTATTTTCGTTTTTGGTTTTTTTTTTCGATTTCTGGGATTTTTTTTTATTTTAATTTTTTTTTTTCGATTCAAATTTTTCGATTTTGGTTTTTATTTTCGGATTTGGTTTTTATTTTCGATTTTGGTTTTTATTTTTGATTTTGGTTTTTATTTTCGATTTTAGTTTTTTTTTCGATTTCTGGGATTTTTTTTCGATTTTGGTTTTCTGGGTTTCAATTTTGATTTTTTTTTTTTTTTCAATTTCTGGGATTTTGTTTTTTATTTTGGTTTTTTGGGTTTCAATTTTGATTTTGATTTTGATTTTGATTTTTATTTTGGTTTTTTGTTTTCGATTTCTAGGATTTTGTTTTTTATTTTGGTTTTTTGGGTTTTCTGGTATTTTGTTTTCGATTTGGTTTTTTTTTCGATTTTAATTTTTGTTTTTTTTTTCGATTTCGATTTTTTTAAATTTTGATTTCAATTTTTGTTTTTTTTCCTTTGTTTGAATTAATGCTTTTTTTTCTGGGTTTGAATTGTTTGGATTCAATTTCTGGGTTTTTTATTTTTTCTTAAGCTTATTTTTACCATTTTTTTTTTCTGTTTTACTTGGTGCAGGTACAGATGCAAGAATATTGATATGTTCATATTGTAATTTTCTTTTTGATTTACAAGTATATTGTAAATTTTTTATGATTTATAATGTAATTTTTTTATTTATTTATATGTTAGTTGTAATTAATCTATATTGTAATTTTGTATTTGATATAATATATTGTAAATTTTGGATTATATTGAAACAAATTCGATTTATATTGTGATGTTATTTTATTTTTAGTTGATTTAATTGTTAAGTGAAAAAAAAAACAAAAAAAAAATTTGGACATTTTTGGCACCGGTTAACCGGTGCCAAAAGGAGGGATAATATTTTTTTTGAGTATTTTTGGCACTGGTTAACCGGTGCCATAACGTGTTTATGGCACCGGTTTTGAACCAGTGCCAAAAGGGGGGGTAATTGGCACCCCCCACATTGGCACCGGTTCAAACTGGTGCCTTAGGCCGGGTTTGAACCGGTGCCATTTTCATTTTTTCACGTAGTGCTCATCGCTCCTATTGGACCTATTTAAGATCCCGCACCTGAGAAGAGATTGCCTAGTTGAAACCTAGATGCACATTGCAAATACCATCAAGGTAGGGGACATACTACTGAGAGCTGTTGGAAGCTAAAAGAGGCCATCCCATACTTGATTGATAATAACAAGCTTCCCATACCTCCATCTAGCAAGAAGACCGAGTGACATTAAGGCATAAGACAAGAGGCGAGCTTCAACGACAAGATTTCGTGACCTCTTTTTTCTATTTTCTTTTATTTAGTCTTTCCCCAATAAGTATAGCATAGGCACCCTGCATTTTCCTTAGATTTACTTTGTAGGTATTTTGTTTTTACCTTTTAATAATATTTATTTTCTTGCATATGATAATTGCATTGCATTCTTTATTTAAAAAAAATCATATCGAACTAAGCACTAGGTATACTAATGATTTGTGGCACCTCTTGTAGCCCATCATATCATCTTGACCCTTTCAAATATATATAATCCTCTCTTGATAAACCACTTTGAGCCTCGTCTAACAATAGACCTTTATTTTTTCGACCCACATCTACCTAACCTTGGGATGGGATAGTGTGCAATTTATGCAATTTTCAAAGAATAAAAGCTTGACTGACTTTATAAAAATTTCAAAAGAATAAAAATAGCAATAAAAGTGTGCAAAAGGGCAAGTGTTCCAATGTCATTAACATGAACATGTCTTTGATATGAACACGTCCCAGATTGCGTCTCTTATCGAGTGCTCGGTACCGTGCCTGAGAAACATGAATGCCAAGTGAGTGATAGACTGCATGATCGGGATTTCCCACACTTATCAAAAAAAGGTTCAAAATAATAAAAATTCAAAAGCAAAAAAAAAAAAGGGGAGCAAAAATAAAAAATAAAAAAAGAAAGAGCTCAAAAGTGAGAAAACCTCAAGCATACAAATATAAATATTTCAAAAGAAAAATTGCACACCTTAGGGGCTAATCTAGGGTCTTGAGCCTTTATCCATTTCTTCTTCAACCTTTAGCCTAACCACGTTACAACCCTTAAAAGACCTCTTTGAGGTATACACATACTTGTGCGAGGTTCATTCGGCTAGAGCTACGTTCAACCTAATTCCTAACAAATACGTAGGCAACCTCACATTGTGGTGCGGCCGTAATAAAAAATGCATAATTGATTATATCAACGGATATCCAATGCTCATCCTTATCCATGTAGAGCTAGACTTGGGGGCTTGATCCCTACATCATTAGCTTACCTAGCCTAAAGAATCACCATTATTTGGCTCTTCTCATAATACTTTCCTATACACTTGGCCTTTGCAGCCTAACTTTAGTGTCACTTTCACACACTGCACGGATACATGACCAAATGATACTTCCGTTAGGAACCTTTTGTCACGAAATCTTAACATAACGTGGAAGCATACCTTATCATCATTGCATCACGAAGTATGAAGTGCTTAGCCTCCGTGCCTAAGTTACCTAAAAAAGTTCATCCAAAATTAACATTGGAGATAGCCTAGGATGTTACAATCTTCGCGCCCTAAGATACGACGTTGATCCATACATTTGTTACAGCTCATTCAACATGCACCTTCAAAAACTTCACTTGTCTTTTTGCGTCTTTCTTTTTCGGGAGAAAGTTGGTAATCTCCACAAAAATGACGAATTATTTTGTTTTTCTGCGTTTTCGAGTCGAATGCACACATTGAGTCATGAGTCAACACTTTGCACACACGAGTCACACAAAGTGAATCATCACTAAGTCAAATATACACCTTGAGTAATGTCAAGCGATGTGTGTCAAAACGCTTTGATTCGTGTCATGAGAAGTCATATGTGTTAAAAACACATTAAGTATTATGCAATGAGTCAAGAAACAATAAGCCTTAGGTTAGCACTAAAGGAAAAGATGAGCAAAGTTCTACAATACAAAATATAAATGCAGGTACAAAAGATTTGAAGCAAAAGGACGCAAATAGCTTAGCAAATCAACTAGAGTCGGCCTAATCGCAGTTAGATTGACGATCGGCCTAAATCGAGCACATTCAGATTTTAATCAAGCATCTCAGACTTAGTAAAATCCTGAAGAATAGAGTTTTCAATAGAGTTTCAAGGCATAGGAAGCTATCACTTCCAAAGAGTAAGCGATCAAGAATGTTCTTGGATTTTTCGAATAAAAAAACTGTGAATATAAACGCATGAAATTCTTCCAATATAAGAGGATTTTGAACAAAACTTACATGTATTGGTGAATTAGAAATGAAGAGCTTTAATTTGCAAAAGATTTGAGCAAGATTTGGGTTGAAAGGAAACGACCAAGTTGAAGATTCAGAGCGAAATTGAGCGCAAACACGAATAGCAGCAGCAAGGGAAAAATAGGGAAGACTCGACTCTAGCGCCAGACAACAAGGTTGTCGCCTGGCGACAACATCTGTCGACCGGTGACAAAGCAGAATTACTGGAGACAGTAAGTTCCGGCGTACGCTGGTGCGGCGATAGAAAGCGTGGCTCTCATAAATGACTATGTGGACCTTATGCAGCAATTTTGGGTTCCTTGGTATGCTAGTTAGCCCCTATAAGCAGTTTGACATGATTAAGTAATTGGCTCAATTACAATCACAGTAGGTGATCGACCTGATAAAAGATCGTCTCACTTAGCTTAAAGCGCCTAAACATTGGCTCATCGCAAAGGCACCGACATAATGGTTCACAAGCAGCCAAAGGCACCGACGTAATGGTTCACAAGTAGTAAAAAGCACTGACGTAATGGTTCACAAGCAGCAAAATGCGTCGACGTACTAGCACCGCGGAAATTTCAGGAAATATCACGGCAGCAAAGTTCAAGCGAGCTTTAAGGTTGGACAAGCGTTGGTCTTCGGTAATTGTCTTCGGAATATTATCGCAACAAATGAGGATGACCTCAAGCGAAGTTATCTTCGGCAGTGTTCCCTAGGATGTGGAAAGTTGTCAGAAAGCTGAGGATGACTTAAAGAGAAGTTATCTTCGATGATGTTCCCTAGCTTGCGGAGGGTTGTCACGGAAAATTGAGGATGGCTTCAAGCAAAGTTATCTTCGACAACGTTCGCTAAGATTAAGGAGGTTATCACCTAGATTTGAGAAGATAGCACGAGATGGGCAGTCTTCACAGCGGTCTCTAAGATTGTGGAGGTTGTCACCTAGATTTGAGAAGAACGGTTCGTGATGAGGCGGTCTTCAACGACATTCGCTATGATTGGGAAAGTTGTCACCATGATTCAAGACAAAAGCTCGATATGTAGCAGCATTGATCGAAGATGTTCCCTAGCTTGCGGAAGGTTTTAAGAAGAATGAGGATGACTTCAAGCGAAGTTATCTTCAACGACATTCCCAATGATGTGGAAGGTTGTCAGAAGCAAGAGGTGGCTTCAAGCGAAGTTATCTTCTATCATATTCCCTAGGATGTTGAAGATGGTCATAAAACAACGGAAATTGAAGGCAGCAGTAAGTGTGGTAGTCTTGAGGCGGTATCCCCTAGCTTGAGGAAGATCGTTAAACAAATCAGTTACTACAAAGACGTGTGCTCGACGGTGCATGATACGCGTTTCTAAACTCTTTTATCTGTTTTAACTAACGCTAGTTTGCAGGTATCGGCAATGCAAGAATGATTTAGGATTGCAAAACATTCTGAATCATTCTCCGTCCCAATCGTTACTTTGACTTTTGTTTTCGAAACATAAGTTTCTCCAAACTCAGTCAAAGTGGGGGCTTGTGTAGACACCCAATTGTGTCTCCCCAATACCAAATCCAGTGATGAATACCTTTCACGTCATTTGATTATCGAACAAAGTGAAAGTGTGGGAAGTCTAATGATGAGGATGTTTTGAAAATATTTCTCTTTCTGTTTTGAAAATATTTCTTTTCTTGCCTTATTTATGAAAAATAGTCAATCCAATTTGGTTTGGTCCATGATAAGGGTCCAATAATAGTGTAGTTGAATTAGGCTCGAAAAGAGATTTCCAATGATATATTATAAGCCCAATTCCAACGAATTATGAGGAAGTTATGAATTAAATTAAATAAGGCCCAATGATTTTTAAGGTGGCCCAATAATCTAGAGGATGGCTTATTAATTATTAATCCTAAAGTGATTAGGATTGATTTTAGACTTTTGGGAATATCTAGAAGGTTCTCTTTAATTTTAATAAGATTAGGATTGATAATTATATTTTTAAAAGATGTTTTATTTAGAATAAAATATATATTAAATCTGATTTTAAAACTGCTTGGGCGCATAATTACCTGCAACCGGTTTGTAAGGTAATTACGCGTGGAAAAGCGCGTTGACTTGTGAACCAGCGCGAGATGACAGAGTCGTCGCCAGACGCTGACCTTCGTCGCCTAGCGCTGACCTTCATCGTCTGGCGACGAGCTTGTCGTCTGGCGCTACTCCTGTCGTTTGCAACATGAGGTATTTTATTCCGAATATGATTTTCTTCGATCCCGTGCTATTTTACCTATACATAGCGGTCGTATCTCCTTGTTTTCAAATCATCAACACCCAGAATTCTCTAATTCTCTCTCTCTCTAAAAGCTAGAAGCTTTCTCCCTCTCTTCTTTTTTTAAATTTTCCCTATCTCAAAATTCCTCACTCATTATCTCTAGAAACACATAACCAAGTTCGAAGTTGCCTTCGCCCTAGACGTGAAAGTTTTGATATTTCTTAGGGTTTGGTCCCAAATCTCTATTTCAATTATTTAATTTAATTATTTTGTTTATTATTTTTTCTTGAAATTACTAACGCGTGTATTTTGTTACTAGAAAGAGGTACGAGGCATCGAAGTAAGTAATTTAATAGTTTTATTTATCATTAGATATAGAAATCATGCTTAGATTATTTTGATTCGTAGTATCATGTTAGGATGTTTATTGCTTCCAAGTATCATGTTTAGGGAAATAATTAATATTTCTTTTTTAATATCATGATATTATCATGTTAGGGCTAATTGATCTTTAATGTTTAGTGACATGCTAGGGTTTGTTATTAATATTGTTTATATCATGTATAGGATCTTGCTATTAATATTATAATTTAACATAATTATGATAACTATGATTATAATAATGATAATTGTTGTGTCGATTTATTTAATTTCACGTAATTTGTTAATTTACAAATTGTTTCACGTAATTTGTTAATTTACTCACTATTCACGTAGTTTGTTAATTTACAAATTATTTCATGTTATTTGTTAATTAAAAAATGATTTACATATAATTTGTTAATATCATGTTGCTTGATATATATTTATTGTTATTGGTTAATCACGCCTTTTATGCATGTTTAAAGAGAATTGGTACTTGTAATCACGCTTAATAAGATAATTAATAATCTTATTTAGGTTAATATGAGTATAATTCAAGTGATAGCCAATAATAGGTTTATTTGTGCATTAATATCCAACCAACATATATAAACAAGTTTAGGGTTAACTATTGGTTGTATGTTAGTCAGAAAGCGCACATGAATACGAGAAGAATAAAGTAGCGGCCTATTTTTAGGGCAAGTTCAATCTATTTTACGTTGGATTTGTACCTTTATCCCTGAACTTCTAGACATGGTTCCAGACCTATTGGAGTTAACGATCTCCTGGATCATTAAGGGGTGTAACGTTCACCCTGTGAACGATTTACAGGTTCCTAAAATTTGTTGGCGACTCTTTTACTCTAGCTTCCTTCCCTTTGGACGCCACCATGCTTAAGTGTATGATCACAGTAGAGCTCAAGTGTGGGATGGCTTGAAATATTCCTTATAGAGATCTTGAATGAGATTTTGAAATCTGTAACATTCGTCTGTGGTATAACCATTTCCTTGATGGTACTTGCAATAAGAATTGGGATTCCATCTCGAAGATCGTTTCTCTGGCAGTGGATCTTCAATAGAGCCAATAGGTTTGATTAATCCTTGATCATGGAGACGGTCAAAAGCAGCATCATAAGTCATTCCAATGGGCGTGAACTCTCTTTTTGGTTTCTTTTTAGATCCTTGATTATCCATGGCTAAGACATCGTTATGGTCAAAGGTACTAACATTGTTACTAGAGTAGGTGTTTTCGGAAGAAAAAGGATTGTCATTCTTCTTTCCTTTCCAGCCACTGTTGTTACTACTGTCAGTAGCTTTTTGTTTTGCAAGGTCATCTTTGATTTCAATACCTATGTCGTAGACGACCATGAAAGTATCAAATTATGTTGATATTTCAAATGTTTCAAATACTTGTCTTGAAGGTTCTTAATGAACATCCTTACATACTCCTTTTCAGTAGGAACCTTGACCATATTAGCGGAAGTTTCCCTCCACTTGTTAAAGAAAGAAGTGAACCCTTCATTTTCTTTTTGCTTTACCATCTCAAGTTGTCTATGGTCAGTTTCAACTTGAATGTTACATTTGTATCTATCAATGAAAGCGTTTACTATTCCGTCCCAAGTAGAGGTCTTCTATTTATTAAGAGAAAAGAACTGATGTTGACAATCGGTTTCAAGAGATAGCGAGAACAAAGAATGAAAAACTTTCTTATAAATCCCCTTAATATTCATTATGGCTTCAAAAGCTCTTAAGTGAAAATAGGGATTGTCAGTTCGTTTAAACTTAGGGATGTCATTGGCATTGAACTTCTGCGAAAGAAGTTCCTTGTCCACTAAGACCCCTTGTGAGCTAATGCTCTGGAATCTATAGTCATTGGAGAGTTTGCTCAAGCTTTCTTGCATGAGCTCCATTTGTTGTTTCTTCACAGGGTCATTAATTGGTAGTGCCATAGCCTTCATTAATTCAGTTATTGTAGACACCTAAAAATGTCTCCCCAAAACCAAACCCGATGATAAATAACCTTTTACCGCCACTGTTGGTCGGGTTTAGTATTTAATCCCGAGAGTGCTTGAAAAATCGTATTTTATTAAATTCATATTTTTGAGAGGTCTATGGATCAGTCTTGGTATTTGGTAAAAGCATAGTTTTAATTTTAGCCCAAGCTTGTTAATTAATTTTAAGCCCAAACCTTTTTATTTTATTATTTATTTTTGGCCCAAATATTTTATTTATTTTTATTTCATTATTTTCTTATTTTAGCCCGAATAATAAAAGTCAGGAAAAAGCCCGAAATTATCAATCGGCACTTAAAAAGCCGAAAGAAATTAGGGTTAAAAATGAATTTAGACGGAAAAATGGACTAGAACTGACCGTGTCACGGTACAGCCTGATCGTGTCACGGGAACCCTTCCCGTCTGACGGTGGGACTTCCCGTGACACGGGAGGTCTGCCGTGACACGGGAAGTTCCGTGTCCTTTCCGCGTAAACCCTTAACGCGTTTTCCGTTCCGTTTTCTGCAAATTTCCCGCGTCACTCCAAAACTGACCGTGTCACGAGAATGTGTACCGTCTGACGGTACAGTCTGACCGTGTCACGGTACAGTATGACCGTATCACGAGATACTTTTTTAGGGTTTTTATCATTTTAGGGTTCCGTGTGCTCCCTCAGCACATTTCCCTATAAATACCCCCTCATTTCTGATGAACGGGGCAACGAGAATTTTATTATTCTTATTTTCTCTCTTCTATGCTATTAACCTAAACACTAGCCTACCCTTTTCACTTCAAAATTTCTTCTTCAAGCACTCAAAGGAGTCCATATTTTACTCGAGGTTCTGTCCTTAAGCCAAGGCGTGAAAGGTAGAATCGTTTGAGGATTTGACCCCAAAATCAACCTTATTTCATTTAATTTAATTTAATTGTTGTTTTGTCATTTCCTTGAAGTTACTAACTCGTTTATTATTTTGTAGTTGCAAACAAACAGATTCAAAGTAAGGATCATGCTCTTTTTATTATTATTATTTTTCTAACAATCTTTTTATGTTGTTGGAATTATGATTAAATTGGTTTTTATATTAATATTGATTCTATTATTTATTTTGATCACCATATTGCATGTTAAAGGGATTATGTAATTGAAAATCACGCCTAATAAGATAATTTGGACAACCGGTTTAGGATCCTTTTTAATCTTGTTATTAATTGAAGTGATCACCAAATTTTTAGAATTATGTGTGCATTAATCTTAAACCAATTTAGTTAAATAATAGTTTGGAGCGAATTGAATTATTGTTTGTATGCCTTTGAGATCACAGGAATGCTTTTCAATATAAGAATCGATTAGAGGCCAATACGGGCGAATGTGACTCCATGACTCACTTCGTACCATCATCCCCGATCCTCCTTTCGTGGTTCCGAACCATATGGAGTTAGTAATCTCATGGATTATGAATGGGGTGTAACCTTCACGGGTCAATCGTTGTTGCCTATCGTTATCCCTTTATCGTGGTTGCCTTTTATGATCCGTGAATGGTTTACAAGTTCCTTAAAAACTTGTTGGCGGCTCCCTACTTTCCTTGTCCCTAATCGTATATGTCAATTCCCACTTCCTATGAGTGCCAAGCATATTCACAACATGCTTTTTATGTAGGCGCACTTCGAGCGACGCCTACAGTTATGTTGGCCACGTCTTTCCTAAGTTTGTTGACTTCTTCTTGAGACGCCATTATCTTCTTAGCTTTTCTTTTTTGTTAAATCGGTTTATCAAAAAGTAGTACTTGGACAAAAGTGCTATCCTTGATTAAACCCCCTTATTTCCTTGACAAGTGCTATGAAAGGGGAAGTTATGGATACTTTTTGTTAATTATTTGACTCAAACTCTATTCAACATGCAATAGATGGAAGGAGGTAGGAAGAATTAAGATTGTGATATGGAGAAAGCATGTAGAGAATGGAAAGATGATGTAGATGGAGAGATATGAAAGAATTAGGAATAAAATTTATCCCCAACTCAAGTGACGGAAAGGACGACTCATGCATGAACCTAAGACATGGTCATGGTGACATATTCACAAAGTGTGTTCTAAAGCTAGTGAGTGTAGGTTACATGTTTGACTCGTGTCATGACCATGGGACTAGATTATGTGACTAGACTTAATTAAGGACTAAACATGATTATTGTCATTAATAAACTGGTTAAACTAATTAAGTAAACTGATTAATTAGACTCGTCGAGAAGACTCGAGCAAAAACATGGATTGTTGCCGAAGCAATAGGACTGTCGCCAAAAGCTAAAGACCAACGCCAGACAACAACATTGTCGCTTGGCGCTAATCACTAGCGAGTGGCGCTACTGTCCAAACCTCTGCGCCATTGCTGGAACATTGGTCTAGGACTGTTTCCAGTATTTTACTCTAAAGGGACAAGCCTAAAGTTGTACTAAGTCAAGTTTAATCAATTTATTTAGACTTTAATCATTTATTAATTAATTAATTAATTAACTTAGCAAAGTCCTTTAGTCATAATTAGTTTATTTAGACTCATTCACAAGTCAAACAAATTTTTAGTGGAAAAACATATAGGTTATGCACAAGCAAATAATGCACAAGTAGTCAAATAGTCACACTATGATGCAATGAGTTCGCAACCTAACCATGGCTCTAATTATCTAAAGTTCAGGATATGGGTTAGTCAAAGAGGGTCCATGGTTATGAGTCCGGATGCACCACGCGGAAGCCTTACCTTAAGAAGGGTTGGCGCGAGTAGATGGGACCCCGCAAGTTAAACTCGCTTCCTCTGTTTGGTGAATTCAACAAACTCGAATGTACCCTTCGTTGCAAGGAGCGTTCGATTGGGTAGATGAAGCGTGAATTTCAAGAGGTTTATGGCTATATGTAGAACACATATGGGTTTCAGGATAAAGGGAAAAACTCAATCAGGAAGTAAAATCGAGCAAACAATACTAGAAACTAGTCGAAACAAGAAGGTAGATTTCTGGCTCGGTATTGGAAGAATTCAGAGCGAGACAACAGTGCTTGTCGCAAGACGACAATTACTGTCTCCAGGCGTCAAAGCCATCGCTTTGCGATGGCGCTGTTTTCTCAATGCTAATTCCTACATGGCTCAGCAACTTTCTGATCTTGAATTTTCCAGTTTTTCGACTTTAGTTGTGAAAGATATTTCCCTAATTTCCTACGTGTAAAAATCCTATGTTTTTTACACATTATGGATGGTCTTTCCAATGCAGACCTTTTTATGCTTATGCCAATAATATTAATCAAAACTATGCACATGAATTACTTAGAACTTTTAGAGTCACATCCACTCATTCTAAATTATTGCCAAAATAATATTTTGGGAATTAAAATAGAAATCCTCCCCAGTGGAGTTGCCAAAAAACTGTAGGGAATATTTCAAGAATCCCACACTTGAGCCTCACTGTGATCATACACTTAAGCATGGTGGCGTCCAAAGGGAAGGAAGCTAGAGCAAAAGAGTCGCCAACAAGGTTTAGGAACCTATAAACTGTTCACATGGTGAATGTTACACTCTTCACGATCCATAAGATCGCTAAATCCATAGTGGTCTGGAACCATGACTAGATATTCAGGGATGAAGGTACAAATCCAACCTAAAAGAGATTGAACCTTCCCTAACGATAGGCCTCTACTTTATTCTTCTCGTATTCATGTGCGTTTTTTGACTAACATGCAATCATTAGATTAACCCTAATCCTGTTTAATTTATGTTTGTTGAATAATAATGCACAAACAATACTATTGGCGATCACTTGAATTATAATCATATTAGCCTAAACAAGATTATTAATTATCTTATTAAGCGTGATTACAAGTGCAAATTCCCTTTAAACATGCATAAAAGGCATGATCAAGCAATAGCAATAATAATATATAGCAACATAATAAAAACAATCATCATAATAATCTCAATCTCTTCAAAGCATAATAATAATAGCAAGATCATAGGCATGATAATAACAAAATGGGAAATTCCCATTGGTACCATCCAGGTTTTGGCTTTTCCCAGCGGTACCACATTTTATTTTTGACTTCCTAGTGATACACCCCAGTTTTTGACTTCTTAACTGGCGTGATTAAGTCTGTTAAACAGGCGTTAATAAGTTAGTAAAATAGGTTAAAAAAAAGAAAAAGACTAATTTGCCCTCATTTTAAAAATTCCCCTCCATTTTTTCCCACTGATTCTTTCTGTTATTTCCCACCAAAACCCTTCCTATAAAATGCACCATTTCCTTTTCCTTTCTCCATTTCATTTCTCCTCCATTGCTGCAGTACTCTTCTTCTCAATATTTTCTTTTTTCTTTTCTCTGACATGGCAGGTATTTCAGGTTCTTCTTCTGGCAGTAGGTAACTGACTCCATTTCGAACCCAGGGAGAACATATTACAAATGTAGGCACTGTGGTTTGTTGATGTGAGTCACTGAAGGTCAATTTATGGGAAACAGAACAGGGGAACTAAATGTTGCTGAGTATGCCAATCTGAGAGATTAATTTAACTGAATTTACAGAGAGAGCTTATGAATTTGCAGCCTACATATACATGGTTGTTAGGATTTCTCTTGTTATGTACTTGATTTTACTATTTGTTTCTCTAAAATAAAAGTGGTGTAATTTTCCTTCAAATCATGCTATGTAATTGGTAGATTATTATTAGCATTTAAAAGTTGTTTTTTCTGGATGAAGGAATGAGAAATGAAAAAAGAGCTACTTTGTTCTGTTTTATACTTTGTTTACTAAGTAATAAGTACAATAATGCAACAGAACAAGATCAATAACTGAACTCAAATCAAAACTTTTAAAATGGCAATAGTTTGCTGATTTCATATATCCAAAATGAAGATGATTGCCAAAGTATCCAAAACCAAACTTATGTTCCAAAAAGCATCAGTTACCTACTGTTAGAATAAAGCACTAAAAAAGTTGACTAAACAATCACTTTTCATCTAAAGTACCAAGATTGTAGCTAAAGTTTCAAAAAACAAAGTTAACTACATAGCAATTGCATCCACACAAACTAGAAACTTGGAGAGTCAGAGTAAGCTTGAGACAGGTTTGCTGGTTGGCTAGGCAACTGTGAAGCATTCAACTCAGTTGGATAATCAGTGACCTGCTTCCCTTTCTTCCTTGACTTAGATGCTGCAGCATCAGATAATGCTTCATTTGCTGCTTTTGCTGCCTTTGCTGCATTTGATTGGTCTCTAACCCTTGGATTTTTGATGACAACAGGCTCAGATGCCTTCAACTCTTTCCCAGTTAAGCCTCCCTTGCAAGTTGCTTTATTATGCTCAAAGCAACCACACTTTGAGCATTTGACTGTTTTGCTTCTCTTGCCTGGTTGGACTTCTCCTTCTTCCCTTTTTCTATTCCTACTTGGTCTTCCAATGCCCCTTTTCATCTTAGGTGGCATGATAATTCTGCCTGAGTCATCAATAGGTCATTGGTCTGTGTCTGGGATGGGATTAATGCAAGTACTATATGCTTGCGTGTATGTCTTGACAGAGTACCAAGAACTAACAAAGTCATGTGGGTCCAATTATGCATCAATTAGGGCCCTAATTGCATGCCTACATGGCACTCCTGAAAGTTGTCATGCACCACAAGAACAAATCTTCTTGTTAAGGCTCAAAGGGAATTGAGATCTGCCCTCATGGATTTCATACTCTCCAGGGCTGGACTTAAAAGCTCTGCAGTTTGAGCTTGCCTTCCCTATCTGTTTCACCAGTTTGACAATTTTTGGGCAAATATCCGCATCTTTCCAAGACCTTGCATTCTCAAGCCTTGTTGCAATTCTTACCATATAGACCCTCCTTATTCCTGCATAGTTGTACATAATTACACATGATGATCAGAATATATTCACATTATCATAAGCACAAAACAAAGTTATGTAAATTTGTTACCTTCTAGCAGAGTTAATACAGGCCTACATCTGTTTACTCCAAGTATGGAGTTAAAGCTTTCCACAAAATTAGATGTGTTGGTCTCATTGCAGACATTAGGGCTAAATTTGTGCTTAGTCCACTTGGAATGTTCTCCCAAGTCAGCAAACCAACACATGACATCATCACCTCCCTCTTTCTTCAGCTTCTCCATAGCTTTCCTGAATGTGAAAGCTGAAGTTGCATTGCATGCTCTCCAAAATAAAACATACATCATAGGGCCTGGAAACCTATTTTTGTAATTCCTACTAAGGTGTCTACAACAGAACCTTCTGTCAGCTTCTGGCCATACATTGTCTAAGGCTAATTCTACTCCCTGAAACAATAATTAACAAGATTAGTATTATGTAATATGCAAATGTTATCATAAATAGCAAAAAAATTCAATTTTAACTTCAGTACTTGCCTTTTGCCTATCAGAAATGATAGTCCAATGCTCCCTTAAAGATTCTTTGGTCATGTTGCTCAAATGCCAGAAGAAGTAGCTCCATGACTCCTTGTCTTCTTGACTCACAATAGTATAGGCTATGGGAAAGATCTCATTATTGCCATTTATTCCCACAGCAGATAACAAAATTCCCCCATAATTACCTTTGAGGTGTGTTCCATATACACCAATCAAAGGCCTAACACCTCTAAGAATCCCTCTCCACTGTCCAGTGAAGGAAATGAATATACTTGTGAATTGCAGTTGCTTAGGCAGGGATTCTGTTTCTTGCCATGCACAAAATGCCAAAGTTTCTGGGTTTGTCTCAATACACATTTTAGCATACATGGGCAACAATGAATAAGACTCATCATGGCCTCCAAAGAGCTGCTCAATTACATAACTCTTTAACCTATACAAAGTAGACTGTCTCATGTAGATTCCATATCTTTGGAATAAAAGTTCATTTAAAGCTTTCCCAGGAATGTCAGGGTTAGCTCTGATGTCTTCCATAACTTTCTAGAAAGCCCACTTGACAATACATATGGGGTTGTATGTCTCTAACCCTCTGCAAGTGTGTACATTGGGCCAAATCTTCTTAATTGCCCAAGTTCTTCCATCTGAAAGCCTGTTTGCATGCAGCCTCCAGTCACAACATTGAGATTGGCACACTGCTGTATACCTCTTGTTGTCAGCATACTCCACATTAATTGCAAATCTCTCTTGTACAGCAAAGTCCTTAAGAGTATCCTTAAAGTGTGCCTTATCAGTGAAAATCATCCATGGCCTTAGCACTATCTTCCCAAAATCAGCATCCTCATACATCTCTCCATTCTTGTAAAGTCTCTTAAAGTAATCCTCATCATCTTCATCATCTAAAAACTCAAACCATTTACCAGGTTTCCAGTTATCCTTGATTTTAGGAATCCTTTGAAGCTGAACCAATTCATCTGCAGGAACATCACCCTTTGGTGCTACTTCTCCTTCACTATCTTCATCTGAATCACTTTGCACCACAAACTCCATTTTTCTTCTAACTTTTGAACCAGTCTTAGGTCCCTCCACCTGAATCTCATTTAAACCCAAACTATTGCCTCCCTCCTGACTCTCATTCAAACTAGATGAATCACTCTGAATAACAAAGTCCATCTTCCTTCTCCCCTTGAAATCAAAACTAGGGTCCTCAACTTCTGTCTTAGTCACACCAATTCTAAGTCCCTCCACCTGACTAGACTCCAAATTAGAACCTACACCTAGCATTCTTCTCTCATTGACAGTACTGCCAACCCTTACCCCCTTCCTATATGTTGTGGTTCTAGGAAGTTTTTTAGCAAGAACAGAGATCTGAGATGAATTACTTAATGGTTCAACATTGGGAGCAGCTGTCTCAGTGACTGGAATAGGTGAAAATCTAGTGCTTCTTCTCAAAGTTAAGGTCTTGAACACAGTATTTGGTGACCTAGGTGATGGTGGTTGCATTGGGGTTGATTTGGTGGCAGCACTCTTCTTACTCTTTGTAGCCTTAGCCTTCTTTGACTTTTCTATCCTCTCCATAGTTTTCTCAAACTCAATTCTACCCTTTGTGTACTTAGCATCATTATGTTGGACACTTGGTTCATCTATTGGTGAATTGATGACATAAGCGTACCTAGGTGGAGAAGACTTAGTTACAAATAAATCTTCCAAGGAAGGCTGAGAGGGTTCAGTTTGAGAGGGTTCAGTTTGAGAGGGTTCAATTTGAGAGGGTTCAGTTTGAGAGGGTTCAGTTTGAGAGGGTTCAGTTTGTGATAGTTCTGTTTGTGATGGTTTTGTTTGTGATGGTTCTATTTGGGAGGGTTCAGTTTGGGGTGGATCAACAAGGGGTGGAATAGTTTGAGTTTTCCTTAACTTCTGGGTCATTTTATTCAACACACTTGGTTTCTTGCTACACCCAACCCAAATGTGATACACATCACACTCACCTAGGGCATGAATCATCTTTAAAAAATCAGCATCATCTAGTAATGGGATATGCTTTTCTTTGTGACCATAACCGTAGGAAGGGTTGATTAATGGATACTCAGTGTCTACTACATCACTGTCCTCAAATTCCATAACCAAGTCCATCAAATTACATCTATCTAAGCCAACCCCAATATCAACATGTTTATTCAAGTAATGAAATCTTATCACAACATCACCCATTCTGCAAAATAAGGTAAACAATGTACACACTTACAACATGCAAAAAAATTCCAATTCAATCAAACATGATCAAGGCATTTCATTCAATTTTATTCCATACTCTAAACCAATATTTGATCAAACATAATCACACATCAAATATATATGAAATAACCCTAAATTCGCACAAATAAACAACATTTAAATCATGAAATAAACCTAAATTCGCATACAAAAACAGAATATCAATCAAAAGCACCAAATCATGCATAAATGAACAGTAGTAGTACTAATATACCTGAATTATGCTCAGATTTCCCCCTGTTAGCTATGTAGACCAACAAAATTTGCGAATTTCCCTTGTTATCACCAGGAATTCTTCGTGAATTTACCAGAGCAAAGGAGAGAGAGAGAAGAAATTTGAATGAAATGGTTTTATGTCCAATCGATATAAATGGAAGGGGAAGAGGTTTAATTATGGATGTTGGAGGGAAGGTTTTAAAAGGGGGCATTTTAGTCATTTCATATTTTTAACCCTAAATCACCTAATTACTAACTTATTAACGTCTGTTTAACAGACTTAATCACGCCAGTTAAGAAGTCAAAAACTGGGGTGTATCACCAGGAAGTCAAAAATAAAATGTGGTACCGCTGGGAAAAGCCAAAACCTGGATGGTACCAATGGGAATTTCCCTTATTAATTATATTAGCCTAAACAAGATTATTAATTATCTTATTAAGCGTGATTACAAGTGCAAATTCCCTTTAAACATGCATAAAAGGCATGATCAAGCAATAGCAATAATAATATATAGCAACATAATAAAAACAATCATCATAACAATCTCAATCTCTTCAAAGCATAATAATAATAGCAAGATCATAGGCATGATACTAACAAAATTAATAACAACCCATAGCATGTTATTAAACAATAAAAATCAAAGCTTTATTCCTAACATAATACTAACATGATATAAGAAAGAAATAGGAAGCAACCTAAACATGATACTAGAAGCATACATGATATTAGAAATATAAGTTAATACCCTAAACATGATACTAGGAAGCATAAAGACATCCTAACATGATACTAGGAATTAAAATAATCAAAGCATGATTTCTATATCAAAATAACAATAAAATTACTTTCTTAGATGCCTCGTATCTCTTTCTTTCATGTCTAGGGCGAAGGCAACTTTGAACTTGGCTAGGTGTGTCTAAAACTAATGTATGTGGAATTTTGTGATAGGGAGGTTTAGAAAAAGAATAGAGAGAGAGAAAGCTTCCAGCTTTTGAGAGATAGATGATGATTTTGAATGATTGAAAACGGGGAGATACAACCCCTATTTATAGAAAAAAAATAGTCTGAAAACAAATCAAGTCTATTCCGAATAAAATACTTCACGTCGCCAACGACAAGAGTTAGCATCAGACAACAGCTATTAGCGCCAGGTGACAAACTTGTCGTCTTGCGCTAAGTCAGAAATCAAACGTGCTTTGTACGCGGAATCCTCTTCTTAATACGATTAAGTTGCTAATTCCGCGTTGATCAGATTAAAATCATGTTTGTGACAAATCACTTATTTTATTCAAAATAAAACTCTTTAAAATATAATTATTAATCCCAATCTCATTAGAATTAAAAAGAACCTTCTAGATTGTTCTAGAAAATTAAAATCAATCTTAATAACTTTAGGAATAATAATTAATAGGCCCTCCTGTAGATCATTAGGCCACATATAAAAATCATTTCGGGCCAAATTTAGTCTAAGCCATAACTTCCTCATTATTCATCGAAATTGGGCTTATAATATATCGTTGGAAAGCTCTTTTTGAGCCTAATCCAACTACACTATTATTGGACCCTTATTACGGAACAAACTAAATTGGACTGGCTATTTTCATAAATAGAGTGTAAGAAGAAATATTTTCAAAAACAGAAAGAAAGATATTTTAATAAAAACATCCACATCACTAGACTTTTCACACTTTCACTTCGTTCGATAATCAAATACGTGAAAGGTATTCATCACCGGGTTTGGTTTTGGGGAGACACCTTTGGGTGTCAACAACGATCCATGAGATCGCTATCTCCATAGTGGTATGGAACCATGAATGGATATTCAGGGATGAAGGTACAAATCCAACCTAAAAGAGATTGAACTTGCCCTTAAAATAGGTCTCTACTTTATTCTTCTCATATTTATGTGAGCTTTCTGACTAACATACAATCAATAGGTTAACCCTAAACCTTTTTAATCTATGTTTGTTAAATATAATGCACAAACAAATCTATTATTGGCAATCACTTGAATTATAATCATATTAGCCTAAACAAGATTATTAATTATCTTATTAAATGTGATTAAAAGTACAAATTCCCTTTAAACCTACATAAAAGGTGTGATCAAGCAATAACAATAATAATATATCAAGCAACATAATAATAACAATCATCATCTTATCAATCATCATAACAACCATGTTAACAATAAAGCATAATATTAATAGCATGATCCAAGGCGTGATACTAACAAGATTAATAACAAACTCTAGCATGTCACTAATCATTAAATATCAAATCTTTATCCCTAATATGATACTAACATGATATTAAAAAGAACAGGAAGCATCATATAAACATACATGATATTAGAAATTTTAGTTATTACCCTAAACATGATACTAGGAATCATAAAGACATCCTTACATGATACTAGGAATCAAACTAATTAAAGCATGATTTCTATATCAAAATAATAACAATTAAAGCAATTACTTACTTGGATGCCTCGTATCTCTTTCTAATAACAAAATACACGCGTTAGTAACTTCAAGGAAAATATTAAATCAAAAAATTAAATTAAATAATTGAAATAGAGATTTGGGACCAAACCCTCAGAAATTATCAACCTTTCACGTCTAGGGCGAAGGCAATTTTGAACTTGGATAAGTGAGTCTAGAATTAATGTATGGAATTTTGTGAAAGGGGAAGGTTTAGAAAAAGAATAGAGAGAGAATAAGCTTCTAGCTTCAAAGGGAAGAGAGAAATTTGATTATGATTGTTGATGATTGAAAATGGGGTGATATGACTTCTATTCATAAGGAAAAAAAGAGGGTCAAAGGAATAGAAAAGAATATGAATTCAAATCGAAATAAAACTCGTCGGTCAACAATTTTTGCAGATTTTGTTTTTATCATAACTTTTGATCCAGAAGTTCAAAAAAGGCATATAATATGTCGTTGAAAAGCTCTTGAAGTCTAATTTCTAACCCAATTAAAATTAGATTAAACTATTTTGTAGATAAAAAGATATAGCCAAAATAGTGGGACGGTGTCAGTTTTGGTTAGAGTTTCGTATTTCTTTCATATCTTTTTCTTTATAGCTCGTAATTAATATTATAATATATCATTGGAAAGATAATTTAAAGATCTATCCAACCATATAAGATTTGGATAAAAAAATATGAAGCACAAAAATAATTTCTGAACATCTTCCATTTCGCACGGAACAAGGACTCTCAAAAAGAGAAGTTTTATTCAATTTCGAATTATTTGATCTTATCTTTTTAAAAAAGGATAATTAAGATATTTTAGAAACTTATATAAACTTCTAATTAATCTTAATTAGTTTAGGAATGGGATTAAACCTTTGTAGCCTCCACATGATCATTGAGTCGTAGGTAAAATCCGGTTTGGGTCCAGTTTAGTATTTTGGCCATAACTTCCTCATTATTCATTGGAATTGAGCTTATAATATATCGTTAGAAAGGTCTTTTCAAACTAATTGGTATTACATGAACCATGGTGCTCCTAGAAATAGGTGAACCAGGTCCAATCTGCCGCCCAGCCCAAACGTATTTGCGCCTAACAGAAGCCCGTGCCCAATAGAAAGAAGCCCAACCATTTTTTTTTTCACCATTGAATTTTGATATTCTCTTTATTATTTGAAAATCTAAATTAAAACTTTAAACAAACATTTTCAATTTTAATCTCTCCTTTTTTTTGGATATTATTTTTTATTTCCCTCATTAACGATTTTGATTCTCCTTTTTTTTTTTTACCTCTAAGTTACTAGAAGCTCTAAAATTTTCAACAAAAAAATGGAAAAAACTCTACTTTCTCTATCCACTTTAATATAAAGTATCCTGTATTTTGTTAAAAAAATGGAATTTTTTTTGTTTTTTTTAGCATTTTGACCAATTTTGGTAGATTGTATAATAAAATTAGGAAATCTGATGTTAATCATTCCATATCCCTCATATTTTTGTTCATATATTTCCTGTTTGATGTTCATATAAGTTGTCTTTTATGTCCACATATATGTGCTGTATGAAGCAATAATTTGTGTATAAATTTTATCAAGTATTTTGGTATGAATAATAATAATTTATTTAGATCTTGTGTATTTCCTCTTTTGTAACTTAATATTTATTTATAGACGAACTACTGAACACCTTAAAGAAACTTTTGAATATCCCCCAAAAGCCCCCATAAATTTATGATAAGCCCCTAGAATTTTATGATAAGCCACTAGAAAACACTGAACCAACCTTAAAAACCTCTGAACCCCCTAGAAAATTTTTGAACCCCAATTACAAACCATTGAACACCCTTCATAAACATTTTAACCACCTTTAAAAATCTCTGAACTCCAACCACAAACCACTGAACACCTTACCAAAACCTATGAATTCCCTACAAAACATCTGAACCCTAACCACAAACAACTGAACAACCTACAAAAACTTCTGAACCCCAACCAAAAACCACTGAACACCATACAAAAACCTCTAAACCCCCTACAAAAATCTTTGAGCCCCAACCACAAACTACTGAATACTTTACAAAAACTTTTAAACCCTAGCCACAAACCACTGAACACCCTACAAAAAATTTTGAACCCCAACCTCAAACCACTGAACACCCTATAAAAACTTCTGAGCCCCAACCACAAACCACTAAACACTCTACAAAAACCTCTGAACCCCCTAAAAAAACTTCTGTATCCCAATCATAAACCACTGAACACCCTACAAAAACCTCTGAACCCCGTATAAAAACTTCTGAACCCCAACCACAAGCCACTGAATACCATACAAAAATCTCTGAACCCCCTACAAAAACTTTTGAACTCCAACCACAAACCACTGAACATCCTTCAAAAAAAATTTCACGTAAAAACATTGCTCAGAATGCTGCTCGGCCTTTAGACATTCCTTATAAACAACTTCATATATATGTTATAACTGCAATAAACAAACAAAATTCATGATAATCATTATTGGAGTTCAAAAATAAAACAACAAAGTTCAAATACAGGAAAAAAATGTTCATAATTACATTTACAACTATTATTTAAAAAGCATACACATATACTAAGAGATTTATGTAAAACGGAAAGGTTCAATAAAGTAACCTAAATGTTCATAAAAATAGAAACAATGTTCATAATATGATATTGCTGATAACAATTTTGATAATATATACAATGGAAAGTGCGTTACTCGAATTATATGAACAAAATGTTCAAAAACATGATATAAACAAATTATATTCATAAAATACAAAATAAAACATCAATTCAACAATTAAATAATAAATGAAACTAAAAATAAAAATAAAAATGCAATTTAAATCAACAATCAAATTCAACACACACTTTCAGTAGCTTAATTAACATTAAATCTCAAATTAATAATTAATTAATAAATAACAACTAAAATATAAGAATATCTTTCAAATTGATCACATAAATTCTGCAGTAAGTAATCATATGAACCGAATGTTTAGAATCATATTAAACCAATTCTAACAGAATTGTTCAATAGTTTAATCAACAAATGATCAAATTCATCATAAATTAATAAAAAAAAAAACAAGAAAACACAATCTCATCACAAATTTTAGCAACTTAATTAAAATTAATCAATCGTTTGATCAATTCATCAATTAATCTATTGAATAATATGAAATTAAAACTAATTAAACCTAAAAATTATACGATCAGTTCAAATCAACAATCACTCAAAACAGTATTAGAATCAATAGCAAAATGAAAAATCAATAACTAGCCTCAACAACAAAAAACCTAATTAGTGATAATTATAAAAAAAAATAAGAAATCTAACTTACAGTGTCGAGGTTGGCGATGAACAGCAGGGATGAACAAATTCAATAAAAAAATAAAGGAATCAACAATAGAGAAAAATCGAGGAGAGAGAATATAGAGGAGAGAGAAAATCGAGGAGAGAGAAATTATGGATGATGATTATAAAAAGAAAAAAAAAAGAAGAAGAAGAGAGTTGAAGAGAGGGAATTAAGAAATTAGGAATTAATTGAAAGAGGGAAGAACAGTGAAATAGAAGAAGAAGAACATTGAGAATTTGAAAGAAGAAAACTATAACTAGCAAACACGTGGCGTTAATCTAATGGTGGACCGCATAGTTTAAGGTGCACCATGGTACATCTTATAATTTGTCTTTTCAAGCCCCATCCAACTACACCATTATTGGACCCTTATCATGGACCAACCTAAACTAGACTAGACGTTTGCATAAATAGCGTAAGAAAAGAAATGCTTTCGAAAACATAATAAATTATTTTATTAAAACGATCGCATCACAAGACTTTTCACACTTTCACTTCGTTCGATAATCAATGACGCGAAAGGTATTCATCACTAGGTTTGGTTTTGGGGTGACTCAATCAGGTGTCTACAATATGCCAAGCGGTTTAAAACCCTAATGGAAAGTAGTTTTTGAACCGCTCGCGATTGGGGAGCTTTCCATTGCCAATTTAAATGGCAAGCGGTTCAAACCACTTCCCATCTGAAGGTAAGGGCAACCGATTTTGGATCTAAACCGCTTCCATTATGCATATAATATATTTTTTAAAAAAATTGTTTTTTTTTCAATTAATTGATACAGAAGCACTTAACATATGTATAAACAAAACTATTTTCATTAATTAATTGCTTCAATATTAGATTTTCTGATTTTCATTAAAAAAAAAACAGTAAATAAATTGAAAATAAATGGTTTATGCTCTTGTTCCAGTTCCACCACCAGCCATGTGCACCACCAGCCGCGCGCGCCACAAATTATATCACCACCACCACCACAAACCACCTTAACCCGTATCACCACCACCATCAGCACCCTATCCCAAATCACCCCCACTACCAACCACCTTAAACCCACTTTTAAAAACAAAAATAAACCCACCTTACTCACCACGACCCCCACCAAAACCAGAACCGCCTGAAACAAGTCAATACAACCACACATTACCATAAAATAATAAATAAAAGAAGAAGCTTAAAAACACAAAATAAAAGATAGAGAAAAGGGAACATACCTTGAATTCCACCAAACGTCAAAGTTGGCTTGAAATTTGTTTTCATGGTCGAATTTGACATGAAAAACCATGAAACTTGAAATTCGTGAGAAAGAAAGAACAAAGAGAAAGAAGCTCGCTTGTTGTTGCTCGATGTGCAATGGGCTGCTCGGTGGGTTGATGTGGGCTACTCGGTAAGTTGTTGTGGTTATTGTGGGCAGTGGTTATTGTGTTGCTGTGGGGGTTGAGAGAGGAGAGGAGAAAGAAAAGAAGGGAGGCTTGTTGAGAGGAAATATACGTGAGAAGGAAAGAGAAGGAGGAGAGAGAAAGGGAACGTGAGAGTGGAGAGGAGGAGAGAGAAAGGAGGGCGTGAGAGTAGAGTGGAGTGGAGGCGTGAAAATAAAGGCCCAGTATTATTTTTAGGGTTTATTTTAGGAATGGGTAAATAAAGGCCCAATATTATTTTTAGGGTTTAAACTTTTTTTTGTGGGTTTTTTAGGAATTTCGAAGCAAATTTTAATAACCGCTCTCCATTTGGGACTTCCCATTTACTTTTTTTCTACTAGTGATACATTAACTCTTTGATCGACTTACTATGATGGCTTATGCTTTAGGCCTATTCAAAACACAAAGTCTTATATGTGGCTGCCAGACAATGTGAACAAACTCCATTTGGGACTTCCCATTTACTTTTTTTCTACTAGTGATACATCAACTCTTTGATCGACTTACTATGATAGCTTATGCTTTAGGCCTATTCAAAACACAAAGTCTTATATGTGGCTGCCAGACAATGTGAACAATCATTATAGAGGTTACTACGTTAGTGTTATGGGGGTTACTTAGCCAGTTTTAAAAGGGTTGCTTGGTCAATATAACAGATTAAAGAAGTTACCTAGTAAGTGTTATAAAGATTACTTTGGTCTTTTACAAGCGGCCACACAGTGTGGTCAGGTGCATACAAAACGGACTGTATTCAAAACACCCAATTCATATTACTCCTTAGATTATCATTGAGTCGTCTATAACTAGCCACGTAGCCCTTTTTAAATACCACCAAAATAGAAATAATTTTGCCAATTGTAACATAGGGATTACCATTATATCTCCTTAAATCTCTATTATCCAGTCTAGTTTGCTCTTTGAAGGATTTTTGTTTGACAAAAATGAATTTAATGGCATTACTTTCTCCTGCTTTCCCCACCCCAAAAACACACAACTCCTACACTTGTTATCAGCTACATAAAAATCATATGAACATAAAAAAATATTATGAACCAGCAACTAGAGTGAATGCTGCACATCCTCAATCTGCTTTGTTGCAGACTGAAATCGAGAAATCGAATTCGCTGCAAAGAAGAGAAGTGATTGCTATTGGAACATTAGCTAGTATTCTACTGCCGTCCCAATTTGTAGAAGCTTCTTGTGAATTGACTACTTCTCCTTCTGGTCTTGCTTACTGTAACCAAATTGTTGGGACTGGTCCTCAAGCTACTCAAGGGCAACTTATCAAGGTAAATTATGTTTTTTTTTACCATTGTCACTATATTGTCATTGGTAATAAATTAAAATTAGTTGTACATTTATTTTTATTTGGTTTCATTATCTTGGAGAAAAGAACAGAAGTAGTAGATAAGGAGATAATCAATTTTCTTATTCTGTTTACTTATATTATTCAACAAAGACTTTTGCTAATTTGAACAATTTATGTTTATTCTAAAATTAGATTATATAATGTATCATAATTATCAATAAAATAAAATTAAAGTCTATAGAAATGTTTCCGGAATTTCATTATATATTCGAATAATGAAATTGTTATAACGGATGTGAGGGAGAAACAAAATAAGAATGCAATAACAAGAACACACATATTTACGTGGTTCACTAATTATCAAATTGGCTACCTCCACGGACACATCAAAAAAAAACCTCTTATTGATCTTGAGGAATTTTCCATATTACAATTTATATATTACAAAGTGATATTGAATATCACCATTCAATATCCCCATGAATATATCCCACGATTATCCCCCGTGAATATCACCATATGAAATACTATTCATGGAATTGAATGATGAATATGACTAATCCTAAGGGGTATTTATAGACCTCCTAACCTTGGAGCCAAAGGTAAACTTTGGTGCCCAAGTATTACCAAGATTGGTGGCCAAATTAAACACTTGGTGCCCAAGGTAGACATATTCATATGCCATATAATCTTATTCAAGGCACGATTTTAACAATCTCCACCTTGACTTGAATCCTCTCACAAAACCAGAAGCATTCATCACAATGCCCAGACTCTTCCATCAACCAGATTTGTCCCAAAAGACAACCAGACCAAATTTGCCCCGTAGCCAGATTAGCTCGTAAGAGCTCCAAATTAGCCCCCGAGGGCTACTAACAACCTCGAACGTTGAGTAAGTTAAAACAATGTTGAAACTTACTCTACGGAACTGGGGTGAACATATCGGTAGGATTATTAGCAGTACCTACCTTCTTCACCTTAATTCTCGTCTCACTTCCATAAAAATGATATCTGACATCAATATGCTTAGTTCTCTCATGATATACTTGATCCTTGGCCAAGCATATTGCACTTTAACTATCACAATACAGAGTTACCTGCTAATGATGTATTCCCAAATCACTGATTAGTCCTTTTAGCCAGATTCCCTCATTAGTCGCTTCTTTCAAGGCCATGTACTCTACTTTAATAGTAGATAAAGTCACCAAAGGTTGTAAAGTAGGTTTCCAACTAACAACAAAACCACCAAGAGTGAACACATAACCAGCCATAGACCTTCTACCATCTACATCCCTAGCATAATCGGAATCCAAAAAACCTGTAACTAAGCATGTCACTTCACTACCATAAATGAGATCAACGTTAGACGTACCTCTAAGGTAGCAAAAAATTGTCTTCACTGCATGCCAATGCTCATTACCAGGCTCACTCGTGAACCTACTGACAACACTAACAACATGTACAAGATCCGATCTAGTGCAAACCATAGCATACATCAAACTCTCTACTACACTAGCATAGGGAACCCGAAACATGTACTCCTTCTCCTCAACTGACTTAGGCGCAAAAGCAATCGACAAATGAACATTGGCCGCGCTCGGAGTATCTATAGGCTTAACCGTTAACATGCCGAACCTAGACAAAATCTTCTCAATGTAACCTTTCTGTGATAAGAAAAGTTTTTTTGACCCCGATCCCTATAAATCTCCATGCGCAAAATCTTCCGAGTCGCACCTAAATCCTTCATTTCGAACTCGGCAATGAGGAGGCCCTTCAATTTCTGAATATCAAACATGTTCCTTACAGCTATCAACATATCATCTAAATACATGTCTAAGTAGATGAAAGACCCATCATATGAACTCCTGTGGTAGCCTAGCTTCACCATGTAGCTATCAAATTTCTTGTACCATTGCCTGGGAGATTGCTTTAGCCCATAAAAGGACCTTTGCAACTTGCAAACAAATTCTTCCTTTCCCGGAACTTGAAAACCATCTAGTTGGGTTATGTATATATCCTTTTCTAACTCTCCATGTAGAAAAGCTGTTTTAACATCTAGTTGCTCAAGCTCCAACTCCTGATGTGCAACCATTGCTAGTAGAACCCTGGTTGAATTATGTCAAACCACAGGTGAGAATATCTCATTGTAGTCTACTCCTTCCCTTTTTGTGAATCCTCTTGTAACTAATCGAGCTTTATACTTGATTCCCTCCTCGGATGTTATCCCCTCCTTTTTCTTGAAAACCCATTTACAAGTAACAATCTTTCTCCCTGGAAGCCTATGAACATGATTCCAAGTCTTATTCCTGTGAAGTGACTCAATTTTGGTTCCCATTGCAGCAAGCCAATAGGTAGACTCCGCACATGTAACCGCTTCCTTATAAGTAGATGGCTCATAAACATCCATTTCTTCGGCAACCTGTAGTGCATAATCAAGCCCCCGTGTCTTTAAAACCAAACCTATTTGGAGGTTTCCCAAAATTTACCCTTTTAGAGCGATCTAGAGCTAGACCAGGCTTGTTCAAAATTGGTGTTGAAGAACTTGGTGCTTTAGAAATATCAAGTTGAAGATCTTCTTTCTTTCCCTCGTCACTCTCATCATGAGTGACTTGCTGCTCCATCTGTTTGTCAACACTACCACTATTTGATCCAATTGTGGATTTTACAATAGGGCTAAACATAGAATTTTCATCAAAGACAACATTTCTACTAAGTATAACCCTATTCTTTGATGGTGACCATATTCTATATCCTTTAACCCCATCTTCATACCCTACAAATACTCCCATTTTTGCTCGTGGTTCCAACTTACCCTCATTTACATGATAATAAACATTACAACCAAAAGCTTTCAAAATTGAGTAATCTGCGGGCTTACCAGACCACACCTTACAATGTGTTTTGAAGTTAATTCTAGTATGCGGTCCACGGTTAATCAGCTAACATGGCGTACTGTTTCTACCCAGAATCTTCTAGTCAATCCAGCATTAGTGAGCATGCACCGAGCTCTCTCCAAAAGTGTTTGATTCATTAGTTTTGCTACACCGTTTTGCTGCAGTGTATCCCTCACTGTATGATGCCTAGCAATCCGTTCGTTCTTACAAAACTCATCAAAATCAGACCAACAAATTTCTAGGCCATTATCAGTTTGTAGCTTCTTGATCTTCTTCCTAACTTGATTTTCCACTAACGCCTTCCACTGTTGGAAATTCTTAAAAGCTTCACTTTTGTTTTTCATTAAGATCACCCAAGTCTTTCTTGAAAAATCATCTATGAACGTCACAAAATATCTGTGACCTCCTAACGATTCCACATGTAAAGGGCCCCAACAATCCGAGTGAATATAATCAAGAGAGCCTTTAGTTTTGTGAAAGCCTTTAGGAAATTTCCCAAAAACACAATGCTCACAAAAGTCAAGGTCCATGACCTTATGACTACCTAGAAGATTTTCCTTGGAGAGGATTTGCATTCCTCTCTCACTCATATTTCCAAGCCTGATGTGCCATAATCTGGTCATATCCCCTTTTCACACTATAGATGAAGCAACCGCAACCGAACTTGATAGAATGTACCCTTGTAGAAAATACAAAGTACCACGCTTGACACCTTTTAGAATCACATTCGAACCCTTGCAGACATACATTACTCTACCTTCACTCCTGAAACTAAAACCTTTGTTGTCTAACATGCTAAGAGAAATCAGATTATTAGTCATTTGTGGAACATGCCTGACATTGTTCAAAGTGCAAAAGTTACCATCATTTGTCCGGATCTTAATAGACCCTCTCCCAATTGCCTTCCAAATTTCACTATTGGCCATCGAAATATTTTTGCTATCTACCTTCTCGTAGGTAGTAAACCACTCCCTACGTGGACATATATGGTATGATGCTCCAAAATCTAGAACCCATACATCAGTATAATGTGTTTGTTCACCTGTAACTAGAGCTATGTCATCCTCAGAATTTGAATTCTCCTCTGCTACAGCACAAGCAGAGCCAGACTTTTTTGAGATTTAGCTTTCCTAGGACATTCCCTTTTCTAATTCCCCTTTTCCTTACAGTAATTACAAACATCAGTTGGTTTAGGACCTTCCTTCAAACTTTCGGGTTTCATATTTTTTCCTTTTCCTGGCATTTCCATGCCCTTTACCTCCACTGGCCATTAATATAGAGACTTGATTGTCTATGGCTTAATTACCTAGTATGACGAGCAGATCTAACTTCTTCTAGGGTCATAGTATCTCTACCATTAATGAAAGATTGCACAAAATTTTCATATGAAAGCGGTAAAGAAACTAACAGTAATAAAGCTGCATCCTCATCATCAACCTTAATATCAATATTACGCAATTCTAGCAAAATTATATTCAATTGATCTAGGTGATCTCTGAGAGGTGTACCTTCATTCATTTGCAAACTGAACAGCTTGTTGGTTAGAGACTTTGTCATGTACAAACTCTCCAATTTCAACCACAGACCCGATGCGGTTTCCTCCTCCGCGACCTCGGTGATGATATCGTCTGCAAGACACAACATTATTGTCGAGTGTGGTTCTCCTCTAGAATGGCCATCTCAGGGATTTCCGAACCCACTGACTTCTTTGTCAATAGTGCCCACATCCCTTTTTGCTTCAGCAACACCCGCATCTTGATTTTCCATAGGCTAAAACTATTTCTTCATGTGAACTTGTCGATTTTCACATTCACCCCAGACATCTCCCTCCCTAAGATTAAACCTTAGCTCTAATACCACTTGTTATAACGGATGTGAGGGAGAAACAAAATAAGAATGCATTAACAAGAACATACAATTTACGTGGTTCATCAATTATCAAGTTAGCTACCTCCACGGACGACGAGAGGAAAACCGTTTATTGAACTTGAGGAATTTTCCAGATTAGAGATGGTATATTACAAAGTGATATTGAATATCCCCATTCAATATCCCCATGAATATATCCAATGATACCACCCATGAATATCACCATATGAAATACTACTCATGGAATTGAATGATGATTATGACTAATCCTAAGGGGTATTTATAGACCTCCTAACCTTGGAGCCCAAGGTAAACTTTACCAAGTTTGGTGCCCAAGTATAACACTTGGTGCCTAAGTGCTACCAAGATTGGTGCCCAAGGTAGACATATTCATATGCCATATAATCTTATTCAAGGCACAATTTAATAGAAATGTTAAAATATCAAATCAGTTTTTAGAGCTAGACATTACATTGGCTCTCTATACTAGGATATGTATCTATTGGTTGATCGTACCATTGAAATGCAACAGTTGTATGTAGAGGTGTGAAAAGCACACTCAATCCGATCCGATCCTAAACCGATCTGAAAAATATCCGTCCGATTCGTATTTGGACTCGCGTGGACATAATAATATAGCATGACTCGACTTTAAAAATTGACCCGAGCCGATTCGATCTTATCAAACTCGATCCGATCATCCAAATTGACACCTCTAGTTGTATGTAGTAGTGTAAAATCTTCGGATCTCTTAGCAATTCTTATGTGGTAACAACAGCGGTAGACCCTGTAGTCGAAAATTTTCGAGATCATACATAATCTTAGACTTTTGGCGTGTGGACTCCCTTACCTTTCATCACCATAGTACTAAATGGCCTAGCTTGTTAACTCAACATGAATTGACCTATGAAGGGCTTATCGATCCCAGGATCTCAACCTTTGAAGGGCTCTAACCCATTTGATCGTTTGTATTACCTACTGGGAAAAAAAAATTAATAATAATAATATAATACAAAAATCTATCTATCATTTCATTTTTTGTGTTTAGAGACTACCAGAACCGAAAGAGAAGCTCTAACCACTAGAGCTATCCCACACTCTCAATGTATCTATCATTTTAATGGCCTATGTCTAATTAATACCGGTCAAAGTGTTACTCCATATTTATCTATGCCACTAAATTACAACAATATTCTATATTTGAATAAAATGTCTTATTTTTAAGTTCTAATTATATACTCGGTATTATCAGAAACCTGCCATTCATGATAAACTATTTCAATTACTTGTTAGACATTAAAATTCATTCTTACACATGTTTGTAATATAACAAGGAGCCATACCTAAATGTAATCAAGAATTATTAATTGGTTATTCTTACATTGATTAATATTACAGGCCCATTACGTAGGTAAATTGGAAAATGGTAAGGTCTTTGATAGCAGCTACAACAGAGGAAAACCATTGACATTTCGTGTTGGTGTTGGGGAAGTAAGTTTTTAATTAATTTGTACATGATTTATATGTAACATCATAATAATCCTATCTCTAACCAAGGTTTCGTGCGTTTTAAATTTTTGTTTTTGTTTTGTTGAAAAAAAAAAAAAAAAAAAAACAGAAAATCACAAAAGGTGGTGTGGATTTTTATGTTGTTAGTTTCCAAAATAATGATGATTCTAATAAAATTGACTAATTATACATTCTAATTTTTTTTTAGGTAATGTTATATGTAACCTTTAGGGTTATGAATAAGTACTTAACACCTTTTATAATTTGGTACTCCTCTGTAATGTATTACTTGCTCCAATTATTCATAATCAGATTTTTAGGATATGATGAATATTACGTAGTTTATATTATTTTATGATAGAAGTAGAATTGGTTGAAAAAAAAAAATCAGAAAAATCAGAAAAGAGTATATATAGGGAAGAGAGAGAATTATTAAAATAAGGAGTATGATATGAGGGGATCACTAGTAGGGAAGAAAATAGTACATTATTATTTAAGGTTTTTAAAAAAGAACATGGTGCAAGTACTAAAATACGCCCGTAAAAGAAAAGTGCAACTAGTAATAAAATATGAAGGGAGTATTAACTAATGTAGGAATGCATGATAAAATTAAGCGCAAGTAATCAATGTAATTAATGTTATATATATTTTTCATTTTTTTTCTTCTTATTTTTGGCTCTCTATATTTAGCCTTTAAGGACTAATTATTACATTTTTTTGTGTGTGAAATACTATATTGGTTTTTTATTTAAGTGTCCCAATTTCAACCCATCTACAATAGGTGGGTAGCAATTTCAAAAAAAAAAAAAAAAAAAAAAAAAAAGTGTCCCAATTTCTTGCCAATGAACAATTTTGACTAATGATATTTTTAAGGAAAATTGACTGAAAATAATCCCAACAATTCACGGTCGGTGTAAATTAATACGACCTCAATTATTTGCTTTCACCATTACCACCTTTTACAGTATATGTGCAAAATAGTATGCTAGCCATCGAAGAAGGTATTTCGTGGAATTTTTCATCTAAATTCATTATTATATTATTTTTATACTCCGTATTAATTATAATTTTTTTTCAAAATACATATTCCATTTTTATTCACAATAACACACTACTTTGATATGACACATACTTTAAGGGAGATATTAGACTAGATAAACAGTTAAATTAATTAACAATTTTTTTAACACCTTTCATAAGAAAGTGTTGTGTCAAAGAAAGTGTTAAATTATTACGATTTAAATCTATAGCATAATTTGTTCACTAACGTAATCTAATCACTTTTGTTTGATAGTAGAATTTTTTGTTTTCTTTACAGAAATTAATTTACTAGCCTAATAGTGGGGTAGGCATGAAATTATTAACATAATATGTATTTTGAAAAAGAAAATTATAATAAAAATAATTTAATAATGAATGTGGACGGAATATTTCTTACAATGCCTTTATCGATGGTTGGCGTACCATTTTGCACATATAGTACAAAAGATTGTGATGCTAATAGAAAATATTTGAGGTTGTATTATTTTGCACACACCGTCAATAGTTGGATTATTTGAAGTCAATTTTCCTATCTTTAATTATCTATAAAATATAAATTATAAAAAGTTAATATTTGGAAACTATGCTTTACTACAATTCTAACAAGTACTCATTGATTATATTTCATCTTACGCTTAAAGCTCAAACATTGGCCAAAGCATTTTATGTGAATATTACCAAAGTTAAACTGAGATACTTAGGGCCTGTTCTCTTCCGTTGAAATTCAGTTCAGTTCAGCTCAGTTCAGTTCAGCTCTTAATTTATGTCTAATGATATTGCTAATGATATAAAGCCAAATTTCATTATTTTAAGCTCTTATTACAACGACGATGACGACAACGACGACGACGACGACGACGACAACAACAACAACAATAATAATAATAATAATAATAATAATAATAATAATAATAATAACAATAATAATAATTATTATAATCAATATGTAATAAATAATAATAATAATAATCATCAATAAATAATAATAATAATAATAATAATAATAATAATAATAATAATAATAATAATAATAATAATAATAATAATAACAATAATAATTGAAATAATAATACTAATAATAATAATCAATAAATAATAATAATAATAATAATAATAATAATAATAATAATAATAATAATAATAATAATCAATAAATAATAATAATAATCATCAATAATTAATAATAATAATAATAATAATAATAATAATAATAATAATATTATTATTATTATTATTATTATTATTATTATTATTATTATGTACATTTGTATATACACATATGTATAGTAATAAATAATCAAAGATCACTAATCCGTAGTTAAAAATCACTAATTAATAAGTTCAGTTCAGTTTAGTTCAGTTCAGCTGAGTTCAGTCAATCGGAACAGGCCCTTAGATAAAAACAAAGGTAGTATTTTATATGACTTTTTAAATCCATAAACCGAAAAAAATGAAAATCGCAATAATGACGGGTCCTAAATTGTCTAAAAGTTCTATAAATTATGGGACTACAATAATTAATATTACCTCCGTTTTTTATTAGTTGACACATTTTGACTTTAGCACTATTCACTCACTTCCCTTTGGCTATGTATTGTGATTTATACATGATGAAAATACAGTCATGCGGGATCTTGTTAGATTCGTCACAAATATATATTTTCAAAATATCAACTTTTTATAATTTTTGCTTTTGGTTAATTGAAGATATAAATGGTTGAATTTGTGCATTGACAAAAGTGACTACAGAAACGTGTCAATTAAAAAGAAATCAAGGAAGTATAATTTATGAATCATCATAAGAGCGAAAATGACTTATGATAGGTTAAAATTGGGTATTCTATGAGTGAGGTAAAAGGCTAAACAAACATGTGTCATGTTATAAATAATTTTAGATTCCAATCGAGTTAGGAGTTAATTGGAGATCAAATCGTTGTTAGTTAATGGTTATTCAGGTTCCCAACACGTATTTTGTTGGTTAATTTAATAAGAGACTGAGTTCTATTCGAGTTATGGTACTTATTCATTATTTGGGTTCAAGTCATCCCTAGTTAATCCCGTTATTTGGGCTGTGTCAGCTTTTGACCCTGCAATAATATGACTTCACTAATGTTTTCTATTTTATTTTTTTTACAAGCCTAGTAGAAATGGTATTTTCCCATTTGACTTTATTGTTTTAGGATATTGACATTTTTTTTACTGAAATATTATATTATATTTTTTTACTATTCTTAAAGGTAATCAAAGGATGGGATGTAGGAATATTAGGGAGTGAAGGTGTTCCTCCTATGTTTGCTGGTACCACATATATACTTTGATCTCTCTTATACATACATATAATTGTTATAATCATCTTGATCATAATAATACAAATTATATTTAATTATCATTATTATGGTGCTAAACTAGGGGGGAAAAGAATGTTGATGATTCCTCCAGAGCTAGGATATGGCATGAGAGGAGCTGGTTGTAGGGGAGGTAATAAATAACATTACTTGTTATAAACCTTAGTTTTTATTACCTTGAAGAAGTATTTTTAACAAGCTTCTCGTTATGATGTAGGTAATTGTATTATACCTCCAAATTCCACCCTATTTTTTGAAGTGGAGTTCTTGGGAGATGTCAAATAAATGCTACTCTCTATTAACTTACATTGTAAAATAAAGTTTTGGATACAAGTTGTATCATATACCTTAATACTCCTGTATATATTCTTTCTGCAAATGCTACAACTGTAAAGACAATTGATTAGTGAGAGTTATTCACCTATTGTAAAGACAACTGTAAAGACAATTGATTAGTGAGTCATTTAGGTCTTCAAATTTTTTAATTTTTTTTTTTAATTTATTTTTTTATTTTTATTTTTTTTAGAGTATATCTTAGAGTGCGATAAATATCTTAAAAAATAATGACCTAATGTAGACACCAAATTGTGTCTCCTAAAAAACCAAACCTTGTGATGATATCTTTCACGTCATGAATATCGAATAAGGTGAAAATTTGAAGACTCTTGTGAATTCTTCTGTTTTCTAATAAAATAATGGAAAATTTGCCAAGAATAATACAACCTTTCAGCGGTCTTCCATAAATAGAATGACCTTTGGATTATTTCAAAATGGAACGACCTTTGATACACATTTGCCATAAATAGAACGTGACCTGTTGGTAACCTGTTTAGAAGGTTATCAGTGATACGTGTCACAATGTCGTTGGTCAATTTGTTTAACAATTTTTTTTAAAATTTAAAATAAAAAAATACTTAAAAACTAAATAAGAAAACTGAAATTTAAAATAATTAAAAAAAACCCTCCCACGCAGCAGCCACTCGACCACCATCTGCTCTCCCCCTCTCCACCCCCGGCCGGCGGCCTAATCCCTCTACCTATCGACGGCGCACCCCTCTTGACCTAGATCTCGAGCCTACACGCCCCTCCCCTTCCCTTAATAAACCACCTTCCCTCCACCTTATAACCCCCTCCCTCCTCTTGAAAACCCACCTCTCCTCACCGCGCGGCCGACTGGCGCCCCAACCCTTTCCCCTTTGCCGGCGAATCCATCACTCCCCTCTGGCACCCATCTCCAATCCATTCCTCCCCTGAACCACCACTCGAAAACCTTAAAATCGAGTGGTGGTTTTAGGCTCATTGAATTTTCGGGTGGTGGTTCAAGGGGATTGGATGGGTGGTCGGAGTCGGGGTTTGGGTCAGGAGGGTACCGCCGACACTAGGTATAGGCTCTGGCCACCGACGAGTTTAGGGATGGGGATAGCAGGTGGTGGTGGGTGGCTGCCGGAAAGGGGGAGGGAATTGTTTTTTTCTAGTTTTTTTTAAATTTTTTTTTAAAAAAATTAATTTTATAATTTTAGTTTTATTTTTTATATCATATTATTAAAAGAAAAATGTTAAAATAAAATAAATAAAGTTTTAATCAATCACAAATGTGACACGTGTCCAAAGTAACCTGTAAAACAAGTTACAGGTTTTTTGGTCTATTTTCGGCAAATATATATCAAAGTTCGTTCCATTTTGAAATAATTCAAAGGTCATTCCATTCTTGGAAGACCGCTGAAAGGTCGTATTATTCTTGGCAAATTTTCCTAAAATAATTCATTTTTGTTTTCGAAAATCATTTATTTCGTATTCTATTTATGAAAAACGTTCAATCCATTTTAATTTGTTCCATAATATGGGTCCAATAATAGTGTAGTTGGATGGGGTTTGAAAAACCTTTCCAACAATATATTATAAGCCCAATTCCGGGTTATAATGAGGAAGTTATGACCAAAATATTAAAATGGGCCTAAAACGAGTTTTATGTGCGACCCAATGATCATGTGCAGGGTCCATATTCCTAAATCAATTAGGATTAATTGAAAGTTTCTATAAATTTCTAAAAGATCTTAATTATCCTTTTTGAAAAGATAAGATTAAAGAGTTTGAAATTGAATAAAACTTCTGTTTTTGAAAGTCCTAATTCTATTCGAAATGAAAGACGTTCAAAAATAGTCAAATATTATTTTCTTGCCTCGTAACTTTTATCCAAATCTTTTATGCTTGGATAGCTCTTGAAATTATCGTTCCGATGATAAATTATAATTTAATTTCGAGGTATAACGAAAAAGATATGAAAGAAATACGAAACTCTATCCAAAACTAACATCCTTCCACTATTTCAATTATATCTTTTATCGTACAAAATATTTTAATTTGATTCCAATTGGTTTAGAAAGTATACTTCAAGAGCTTTCCAACTTCATATTATATGACTTATTTCGACTTCTAGATAAAAAAATATGATAAAAACAAAATATGTAAAAAAACTATTTTTATCGCGCCGCGATGGTCCTATCGCGCTATTGTAAAAAAAAAAAAAAAAAACAAAAGATGGTCCTATCGCGCCCCGATACTTTTTATCTTGCCGCGTCAAAAGGAATTTTATTTTGATTTGAATTCTAACTCTTTTCTAATCGTTTCCGGATGTTTTTCTCTATAAATAGGTCGTATTTCCTCGTTTTCAATCATCAACAATCATCTTTTTATTCTTTCTCCCTCAAAAGCTAGATGCTTATTTTTTATCCCTATTTCTAAGTCTTGCCTTTTCAATACAACATTCCTCCGTCACGAAACTTAGACACACCTAGCCAAGCTCGAAGTTGCCTTCATCCTAGACGTGAAAGGTTGATAATTTCTAAGGGTTTGGTCCCAAATCTCTATTTCGATTATTATTTTAATTGTTTGATTTAATATTTTTATTTAAGTTACTAACGTGTGTATTGTTTTAATAGAAAGAGATACGAGGCAAAAAAGTGAGTAATTTTGTTACTCTATATATTTAGAAAGTATGCTTAAATTATTTTATGAATTCCTAGTATCATGTTAGGATGCTTTATTGCTTTCCAGTATCATGGTTTGAGTTGTTTCCTATTTCCTATATCATGCTAGTATCATGTTAGGGCTAAATCTTTGATCTTTATTGCTTTGTGACATGCTAGGATTTGTTATTAATATTGTTGGTATCATGCCTATGATGTTGCTATCAATATTATGTTTTGATGAGATATAGAATATCGTTATGATAATGATGATTGTTGTATCAATGATATTATTATGTTGCTTGATTTATTATTGTTATTGCTTGATCACGCCGTTTCTTGCAGGTGTAAAGGGAATTTGTACTTGAAATCACGTTTAATAAGATAACTGAACTGCTATTTGTCGCTCCCAAATTACCAGGTAACGCTCCCTTTTTTACTTGAATGGACCACTATGCCCTTTATGCAATTTGGGTTATAAAAAGAACCTTGTTCCCCATTTGGACACCATACATGAAATGGTCCCCTTACTTCACGACATTACTGTCCCGAGCTTCCCAAAATCGGTCCCCACGACCTTGCAACCAAATCGGTCCCCACGACCACCTAAATTTTCTATTTTCAAAAATCGTTAAATTTTCCGACGGGTCTTGGGTCATGGACGGCGAGTGGAACATACGTACGCCGGAGAATGCGTCGGATCATTCTGTAAGTTTTTTTTTTTTTTTTATTTTCGGTAATTAGGACATCCGCCTAAAATTTCCGGATGTCCTAGGTACATCCGCCTAAAATTTCCGGATGTACCATGGAACATCCGGGAATTTCAAGCGGAAGTAGGATCCGCCTAAAAAATCCGGATGTTCCATGGTACATCCGGAAATTTTAGGCGGATGTACCAAGGGACATCCGGAAATTTTAGGCGGATGTCCCTATTAATTTTTTTTTTTTTTAAAATGTTAAGTACGTTTATTAAGTTTTTTTTTTATGTATTTTTTGTTCGTGATCTTGTGATTATTGTTGTGATTTAGTATTTGATAAGTAATGTTATTTTGTTGTATTAATATGATTATTAGTAATATGTTTATTTTTTGTTTCATTATTATTATTATTATTATTATTATTGTTATTATTATTGTTATTATTAGTAATATGTTGATATTATTGTTGTTGTTGTAGTTGATATTATTATTGTTGTTGTTGCTGTTATTTTTATTGTTGTTGTTGCTGTTGATATTGTTATTATTAATTAGTAGAAATATAATTTTAATATTAATATTATTATTATTATTATTATTATTATTGTTATTATTATTATTATTTATTTATTAATTAATGTTATGGTCTTATAAATTGTTTTGTAGTTGTTGTTATAATTTTTTATTATCATTAATATTGTTATTGTTTTGTATTTGTTGTTATTATTATTAGTATTGTTATTAGTATTGTTATTATTATTATTATTATTATTATTATTATTATTATTATTAGTATTGTTTTTATTATTTTAATTATAATTATTATTATTATTGTTTTTATTATTATTATTTTGACATAAAGCATGTTTTGTTTAATTTGTATAGGATATGGAATCTGAGGAAGGCGGTGACGGTGTGAATTATAGTGGGAATTTTGTCACCGATACGTTATTTCCTACATTTGACGATGCTGTTACATGGGCTGATGGTGTTTCCATAAATTTGGGATTTATATTGGTGAAATCGTCTTATAACAAAACCAGAGATGGTTGGTCGTATCGGTATTTGCGATGTGATCGGTCACGAAGGAGCAAGCCGAGAGATTTGGAGAACGCGATACGGAAGGACACCAAAACCAAAGCTAATGGTTGTCCATTCTACATCAAGATATATTATGATGTCAGCACCGAAAATTGGAAGATCATTGCGAAAAATGATCACACCGGGACACATAACCACCCAATGATTGTGTACCCAGAGGGTCACCGTAAAGTGAGCGGATTGAGTCCGGGTGCAAAACAGGTTGTGCGGGACATGACAAAGTCCAAGGTTGCTCCCCGTAACATCATGTCCACTATTGCCGAGCAATTTCCTGATGATCATCCAAACATCCGACATATTTACAATTGCCGAAATGACTTCAGGATGGAGATGTCCGAAGGAAGAGGAGTTGTTCAGCAATTTCTTCATCTGGCGAGAGAGAGTAAATACATTTACTGGTTCACGAACGATGATCACAACGTTTTGCAACATGCATTTATGGTGCACCCGATCATGGTCAACATACTCCGCACATACCCACATGTCATAGGTATGGATTCTACTTACAAGACCAATCAATATAACATGCCTTTCTTTGAGATAGTAGGCGTGACACCGACAAACCAGAATTTTTTAGTTGGATATGTTTTCATGCGCGACGAGTGCACGGCTAGCTATCGGTGGGTGTTGCAGAGATTAAGGGAGTTGATTGGGTTTGATAAAGAGCCATCTGTATTTATTTCAGACCGTGATCTTGGGCTATGTGCGGCTTTGAGAGAAGTCTTTCCAGGGACGTCACATTTACTCTGTCTATGGCACATCAACAGAGATGTGGAGGCTAAGGTGACGAAGATGTTTGGAAACAAGAAGGTTGGTGTCAGTTTTAGAGCTGGGAGATGGTTCAAAATCGTGAATGCAACAACACAGGCGGAGTATGATCGTGCTCTAACTGCCATGCAAGTGAGGTGGGGAAAATATCCGGAAGTGATTCAGTATGTTGAGAGAACTTGGCTTTGTCATAAGGAGAAATTTGTGAAATTTTGGACGAACCAGGTTCTTCATTTTGGTAACACCACCAACTGCAGAGTTGAGAGCCAACATTCAGCAGTGAAACTTGGTTAGAATCATCCACAGGTTAGTTGTATTATTTTATTAGTTGTTCTCGTTGTTACTTAATTGTAATTGTATTAATTGTAATTGTATTTGAATTTACTAATTAGAATCATTGGCAGGTGCTTTGGATACCGTATGGGCCCGAGTCCATTGTCATATCGGTAATCGCATCATACAAATTCGTAATGACTTGGAGGCATCAAGGTCTAAAATTGGTCAGATGTACAGACAGTTGCCACTGTCACGTATAAATGGCAAAGTGTCTCAACATTGCTTGAAAGTTCTGGATGACGAGACGAAAAGGATGCGAGATTTGAGTTACCAGGTCCATGAACGGTGTGGATGTGCTATGCGTCTGACCCATGGTCTTCCATGTGCTTGCCAGATACATGATTCGATAGTTGCACAGACAGGATTGTATAGCAGCCAAATTCATTCTTTCTGGAAGATACTGGTTATTGGTGATGGTGTTAACATTCCTGAAGTGGTAAATGATTCGACCGAGGAGGCTGCATATTTTCGGTCCCTAATCGACGAAGTCATGGAAAGTGACCCGGCCGTACGTCGAAATGTAACGCGAATCATTGAAGAGGAGCTACATCCAGATCATTCACACCTTGAAGAACCACATATCAACCTTAACACTCGTGGTCGACCGAAAAGAAATAACACCAGGCGTGATCATAGCTATTTCGAGCATGTGAACCGTCAACACACTCAACGTGGTGGTGACCCAGAACCAGGTATTTTCGAAAATTCTATATTTAATATAAAAATATGTAAACTTAATACTTGTAGCTTTACTAATAATTTATCTTTTAATTTTGTGTTGTAGATCCAAGTGACATTAGTCAATGCAGGTATTTGAACTTGCTTCCAGCCCCAATGTTGCCGTACATTTCGTCTTGGAAGGATGTGATTGGTGATGGGAACTGTGGCTTTCGTTGTGTCGCCGACTTCTTCTTTGGCGATCAAAATAAGTGGTTTGACGCTCGGGAAACAATAGCGAACGAGGTCGCTGGTCATCCTGATTTGTACGAACGGATTTATGGGCTTGGGCGACTTTGGGGATGAACGTGGAGCGTATTCGATGGGATGGTGGGGCTGTCGGGGAGCGGCATTGGATGGTTACAATTCAAGATTTATTTCCTATTGCTACGTGGTTCAACGCAAGGGTGATTTGTCTCGGAGTAGGCCTAGTACCAACTTGCTACTACCCATGCATCACAGTCTTACCGCTTAGGGCACGCAACGGGGTTTGGTCACCGACTCGAGAGTTTGTGATTGCTACAGTTGGTGGATCACATTTTATCCGTCTTGACCTTGTACCTGATTCACCACTCCCGCCGATCGCCGGTTGGTGGACGCAAAACCACGAGGATAGTGTCAATGGATGGGATCAAGCATATCAGTTGAGAAGGGACATGTGGGATGCATTAGTTAGGTAGTTTGTAATGTACATTTACTAACTTTGAACATTTGTAAGAAAATTAGAATTACAAAATTAATTTTAAATGTATTTGCTTTTAATCTAACATGATATGAAACAATACATCAAATATAAAATAAAAGAAGTGTCCAGTTTATACAGTACATTTAAAAAACAAAAAATAAAAATAAGTTCATAACATAAGTAAAACCACTAACAGAACATCTAATCAAAATAATCTAAAGTCCCATTTTTGACTTCCAATCAAATACAAGCTGCTCAGTCATTGTTCGAGTCTCACTCGACATTTCAGGATACTCAGCTAGTGCTCTTTGGTGAATCTCCATGGACCGACCCATCCACTGCAAATCAAACAATAACATATTTTAAACACAAAAATTCATATAAGTCATTGTTAATATAATAATAAGCATAAATACTTACGTAATCAGTGTTAGTCCGCTCAGGCAGGTTGCTTGTAACTCCTGGACCTGGAGATACCCGCGGGCGAGAAAACCTGTACAGCCACTGCATGTAACCGGGCGCAACCGAAGGAGCTGCAGCACTAAGCCTGGGTAGGGCACCTAAAACAACACTCTGAGATACCCCAGGGACAAACCTCTTCCACATCACAGCTGTCATCTCAATCGGGAAGTCTACCCGATACATCTTCAAGTTAGTCGGCCTCTTGGCCTTCTCTGGCCTGATGATCTCGCGGGGAATGCCTTGCACGAAACCAAGCTGGCGCACCACTCTATCAGGCATGTACGGTTCAATGATGTTACGGTACTGGATGCAGCCAATGAATAAAGTGGGGGGCACTCGTAATGCAGGATCAGCTCCGTACGGTAGCCAGTTCACCTCACGGTCAGTAAGCGCATCAATCCTAGTACGAAAAGCTAACAGGCGCTCCAGGTTCTTGCTAGGACATCCCGCTCCTACATCCCAAGCAGACGCACGAGGCATTTGAAGGTCCCGGGTCAAGGTACCCTGCTGTGGCCGAAAGCACGGAAAGTACTCGTAAATCCACGCTTGCAGAAGCGTGAGACAACCAGCAATCGAATCAGCACCTTTCCGTGATGCCGTGCCCAGTTGCCGATACAAGTAGGCTAGTGCAGCTGTTCCCCAAGCATACTCGTTAATAGGGACATCCGTGTGACATAGCTCGTGGAGGAAGGAAGGATGCGTACGGTTACCACTCTTGTCTACAAACAGTGTACCTCCAAGCACTAACCACAAGTATGCATCAAGCTGCTCACTAAAATCCCGGTCGACCGCCAATGTGGACTCAAAAATCTTATCAGTCAACACCCCACTACCCTGCCAAATGGTCTTTGTGCCGCAAACCTCAGACAGATCATCTGGAGTCATATCCATGGTGACCGAGCACGCGTCCCGTAACACGTCCGTGCTAGGAGTAGTGGACACCATATTGCCTGCAACCCGTAACCCAAGTATGTTGTACACGTCGTGCAGCAAGATCGTAATCTCCCCAAATGGCATGTGAAAGGTGTTCGTATCTGGCTGCCACCTCTCAACAAAAGTAGAAATCAACGGCCAATCAAGTCTCTTAAACATCAAGCCGGGCAAGTGAGACAACCAACTAGCATCAATCGCCGCAATGTCCTCCGCAGATTGACGGCCTCGCCAAGTGAACAAGTCAGAACATAACTTTGTCCTACTCAAACAGCGTAAAACACTACGCTCCTGCTCCATCCAGATATACCGTGCCACGTGACCGCCAAAACTAGGGATAACTGACCCATCCTCAGGCCCACCCGGCATCGGTTCCTGCACTAACCATGCCTCTGCAGAGCTGGAAGTAGGCTGACTCGACCCACTACCAACAAATCTCCCAAACTGACCCCTATATACCATATGGAAATCCTGAGGGTCCTGTTCTTCATCTCGGTCACCAGCATGACTAGCCGAACATTCGTCTTCATCGTCAGATATGGGTGCTCCACTTGCAGAGTACAAGGGCCGACTATTACCAGACTGTTGGTCTCTCGACCAACCACTAGTAGACTCGTATTGCTGCTGCTCCGGCTGAACCGGTGAAGATCGAGATGTCTGTCTCCTAACAGATGCATTCAGACGTCGTGATATTGCATGTCGAGCACCAGAACCCTCGATCTACATAAAATTAAAAAATAATCCGATTTTAGTAATAACAATAACAATAACCATAATAACCATAATAACAATAACAACAATAATAATAACAACAACAACAACAACAACAAATACAAATTAACAACAACAAATATAACCTTAACAACAACAATAACTAACAACAATAACTAAAAACAACAATAACTAACAACAACAACAACAACAATTACAAATTAACAACAACAACAATAACCATAATAACAATAATAATAACACTAATATCAACAACTATAATACTAATCATAATTCAAAATATTAATAATAGTACTACTAATAACAACAACAACAAAAAATTAAACAACAACAATAACCATAAAAACCCTAATATCAAATTAGTTTAATAATAATACTAATCATATTTTTAAAAATAATAACAATAATAATAATAATAACAATAATAACCTTAACATTAATAATAAAAATAACAAAATCCAAAAAAAAAAAAAAACAATAATTAACAACAACAACAATAACCTTAACATTAATAATAAAAACCTAATATCAACAAAATAATAAAAATTATCATATTTTTTTAAAATAATTACATTACAAAATATAATAAGCACAATAATAACAACAACAACAATAATAATATCAACAATAATCACCATAACACTTCAAAATAACAAAAAAAAAAACAAAATCCGAAAAAAAAAATAAAATTAACAATTTTATTAACGGGCCAAAAAAAAAAAAAAAAAAAAAAAAAAAAAAAAATGGAACTTCCGCCCAAAATTTCCGGAAGTTCCATGGAGGATCCGCCATGGAACTTCCGGATCCTCCATGGAACATCCGAAAATTCTGGGCGGATGTCACTTCCGCCCAAAATTTCCGGATGTTCCATGGAGGATCCGGAAATTCCAGGCGGATCCTCCGTGGAACTTCCGGAAATTTTGGGCGGAAGTTCCTGGATCCGAAATTAAAAAAAAAAAAAATACCTCGTCTCTACCATCGCCGCCGCCGCCGCCGCCTCCGCCGCTGCCACCAGCGCCGTCGAAGGTCCTCCCTCCAAATCTCAGCCTAATCCGCCTCGAATCACCCATTTTATTTTGTGTTTATGATGATTGTTGTTTTTTAAAAAAATGAAGAACAATTTTTGAATTTTATTAAAAAAAAAAGAAAAAAATAGTTTTAGAGAGTTAGAGAGTTGAGAGTAAGAGAGTTAGAGAGAGAAGTAAAGAAGTGAGAAATGTTGGTAGGGAAGGAAAAAACCGTATTTATATATTAGGGGTAAAATTGGAATTTCAAGAAAAAAAGGGAGCGTTACTCGGTAAAATGGGAGCGACAAATAACAACCCTCTAAGATAATTAATAATTTTATTTAGACTAATATGATTTTAATTCAAGTGATCGCGAATAATAGATTAATTTGTACAAATAATAGATTTAAATATGTTTAGGTTAATATATTGATTGTATGTTAGTCGGAAAGCGCACTTGAATTGAGAAGAATAAAGAAGAGACTTATTTAGGTAGGTTCAATCTCTTTTAAGTTGGATTTGTATCTTCATCCTCGAACATCTTGTCATGGTTTCAAACCACTATGAAGTTAGCGATCTCATGGATTGTGAAGGGGTGTAACATTCACCCTGTGAACGGTTTATAAGTTCCTAAAACTTGTTGGCAACTCTTTTGCTCTATTTTCTTTCCCTTTAGACGCCACCATGATTAAGTGCATGGTTACAGTGGGGCTTAAATGTGGGATGCTTGAAATATTCCCTACAGTTTTTGGCGGCTCCGCTGGGGAGGATTTCTATTTTAATTAATAAAATTTATTTTGGCAATAATTTAAAATGAGTAGATTAAAATCATGGGTTATTCGTAACGGGCGTTTTAAGTGCATGTTACGAATAAGAATTTATTTTTTTATAAATAAGTACTTATTTGTAACGGGCAACCAAAATGCCCGTTACGAATAAGTACTTATTTGTAACGGACAACCAAAATACCCATTACGAATAGTCATTAAATTTTTTTTTTTTTTATTGAATTTTGGCAAAATTTATTTATATATAATTAATATATATTAATTAGAACCTGTCATAATAAACCTGTTCCTATAAATAAACAATTATACCGAACAAACATTCGTAGAAATTAATAAGACATAATATAAAAATATAAGTAAAACATTACAAATAAAAACTTGTATAAGTTTATCCAACACATACAACAACACTTATAATATTACTTTGTTCTACCTATTCTACCTAAGCTAATAGTTATGCATCCAATAAATATTTAGTTCTAAAGTATTGCGCCAACTGTTTTCGAACCACATTCATCTCGTCAACATCATAAGGGGCTTTCCTTGGACAAAAATCCTTCAAAAAAAAAAAAACATATGAATGAGGTTACAAAATAAAATCAATCTTAGAATAAATGTGATTGTCCAAATTATAGAAATAAAACTCAGAATATAGAAATAAAACACATAACACCATAATTAACTTATATTTTGGTTTCTATGAATTGAAATCAATGAAATATGACCATTTATTCGCTTTTGGGAGCATATAGAGCCAAGAAGACTTTAAAATTGCCTAAGTGACTCTTATCTTTCCCATCTTTCATGTATTAGTCCAAATTATAGAAATAAAACACATAACATTCATAATTAACTTATATTTTGGTTTCTATGAATTGAAATCAATGAAATATGACTATTTACTCACTTTTGGGAGCATATAGAGCCAAAAAGGCTTCAAATTTGCCTAAGGGACTTCTATCTTTCCCATCTTTCATGTATTGGTTCAAATTATATAAATAAAACACATAACATCTTTAATTAAAATATATTTGGTTTCTATGAATTGAAATCAATAAAATATGACCATTTACTCACTTTTGGGAGCGTATAGAGCCAAAAAGGCTTCAAAATTGCCTAAGGGACTTCTATCTTTCCCATGTTTCATGTATTAGTCCAAATTATAGAAATAAAACACATAACGTCCATAATTAACTTATATTTTGGTTTCTATGAATAGAAATCAATGAAAAGTGACCATTTACTCACTTTTGGGAGCATTTAGAGCCAAAAAGGCTTTAAAATTGCGTAAGGGACTTCTATCTTTCCTATCTTTCATGTATTTGTCCAAATTATAGAAATAAACACATAACATCCAAAATTAATTTATATTTTTGTTTTTATGAATTGAAATCAATGAAATATGACCATTTACTCACTTTTGGGAGCATTTAGAGCCAAAAAGGCTTCAAAATTGCCTAAGGGACTTCTATCTTTCCCATGTTTCATGTATTAGTCCAAATTATAGAAATAAACACATAACATCAATAATTAACTTATATTTTGGTTTCTATGAATTGAAATCAATGATATATGACCATTTACTCACTTTTGAGAGCATTTAGAGCAAAAAATGCTTCAAAATTGCCTAAAGAACTTCTATCTTTCCCATCTTTCATGTATTGGTCCAAATTGTAGAAATAAAACACATAACATCCTTAAATTACTTATATTTTGGTTTCCATGAATTGAAATCAATAAAATATGACTATTTACTCACTTTTGGGAGCGTATAGAGCCAAAAAGGCTTCAAATTTTAAAATTTTGGCAGAACATTGATTAAGCAGTTTGCATTAATATCAGGCAGAACATGAACCTGAACATGAACTGAATAAAAATGATATGCATCAATAGAGAGACTTGTAGCCTACAACATATAAAGCATAGAACTGATCAGAACTGATCAGTTTATAAAGCAATTTGCATAGAACTGACCAGAAGTTATCAGCATATAAAGCTCAGAACTGATCAGCAAAACTTCTAATCTGGACATCCCTATTTTTCTGCTATGTATAGAGCAAACTCACTGCTTGTTTTCTCTCAAATTTAATCCTAACAAACTTAATATGCACTACCTACCATCAATAATTCAATATATGGCTACATGAGGTGCAGCAGACAGTATGTATGTCTTGGACAAAGAATATGAGTTGTATACTTAAGTAATGAAACCTGGTTTTGCGCCATGGTCATTACTTGATAGCTTTTGTTGTGTTTGCAAGAGGTTGATAAGCAGATTCTAAATGTGCAAAACAAAAACTCTTTTAGAACCCTTTATTTATATAAAACTTGTTCACAAACCTGTTTTAGCAGTTGGTTATTTCTGAGTTTAATTAGAGTATGTGTTGAGTTGAATTTAGGTTGCATTAAATGAACATCCCAGAAAATGGTAATTGTTTCCTATCAATGCACGTAAGAAAGGAGCTAATCTGAATGAGTACAACCCCAATGTCCAATATCAAAAACCTGAAGGATGACAGAAATTGTCACAGTGGTGTGGTAAATTATTTTGGTGCTCAAGAACAGGCCAGCCTCACTCAGTTTGAAAGTTCATTGAAGTGTTAAGAGTTTCATGATGATGATGTATTGTTATGTCTTAAAGCTGCCACTCTCTCAAGTTCATAAAATCATGAAAGCTACTTGTTACATGTCACGCAGATGAAATCATGAAAGCTATTTACGTATTTCTTAATTTGATTAACTATGTAAATCAGTTTAATTGTCCTGTTCTCTGGACCAAACTGGTGCAATCAAAATCAAATAGAGGGATTGAAAGATAGATAAAAATCGAACCCTTAACCTCTCAATGGGACTATGCTATTGAATGTTAATTGTCAAACCAAATAAACAAAAACAAAAAAAGGGTTGTTTAAGAGGGTTTGACATTGTCAAATTCTTAAACTTTTTTTGGCAACTCTGAGAAAGCAGCCCAGGGAACTTAGTTGTTCATAAAGTGGTTCAAAAGCAAGTCACTTTCTTATTTTAGAAGCTTTAAGATTTCTTTTTTGTTTGTTTATTCTGTTAGCTTCATGGAAATTACCAGTGACCAAACTTTTTTGTGCTTCTTTACTAGTACCTCAAAAAGTTAGTCATAAAGTACGGTTGTTGGATCATATCATTTTTCATAAAAAAAGTTGAATATATCATTTTTCAGGGCTGCTTTATAGTTTCTCTTGTTCCCAGGTTAGTTATATTATAGACTTGATACTTTGGTAAATGAACATATATAGAAGAAAGGACACTCACTTGACATACTAGGTTAAGACCATACCATGAGAGACATAAATACTAGGTTAAAAATGTGACTTTGATAGTTTCTATTTTCAATTTTTTTGTAACTCAATTAACTTTCAGAGTTCTCTTTCCCTTTAATATTATACTATCGGGATGTTATGGTTGACAAGGGATTTGAAGCTGGTGCTAAGAAATTGTCCAAGTCCTGAACTGATCAGAACTGATCAGAACACTAATCAGAACTGATCAGAAGAACACTAATCAGAACTGATCAGAAGAACACTAATCAGAACTGATCAGTACTGATCAGAATTGATCAGAACAGGTATTAGATGTTTTAAGTCTGTATATACCAACAAAACTGATGAATCCAATCAATAGTATTTCTTTTGCTTATTTCTTGTTTTATGCAAGCTTATTATTACCTACTCATCACAATCCTATTAATTAAAGAATTACTTATTTGCTTAGCCCCAAGCATCAGCAGCATACAGGAAGAATGAAATCCAAAACACTAGAAAAAGTGATTGAAGAAAGTTTCTGATTTGTTTGTCTTATGGCAGCATTAAGTATGATTACATCAGTTCTATCATTTTCTCTTCCAATCTTCTGAAAGTCTACCAGATCATATTTTTTTTTGCCTAACTGCTTTAATAATATGACATATTGCAGGAAAATTATAATATTATGTAATCTATGTCAACCCATTTTATACAAAAAACAATCATAATTCAGTAAAAGTGTTGAAATCAATAGATGTTAAAGGCTAGCAACTGTCTATTTCATCTTATGACTTAGGCCCTGTTTGATTCACCTTAATTTTGCTGAACTGAAATTATTTTTACTGAACTGAACTTAATTTTACTGAACTGAACTTAATTTTACTAAACTGAAATTATTTTTACTGATTTTCTATTATAATTCTTCTTTAAGGAAACTGAATTTTACTGAACTGAACTTATTTTTACTGAATTGAAATTATTTTTACTTAACTGAAATTAATTTTACTGAACTGAACTTATTTTTACTGAATTGAAATTATTTTTACTTAATATTATTTTTTTAAGGTGAAGAGAATAGGGCCTTATAGGCTAATCTCAAGGGGTCCAAAGTCAAGGGGTCCAACCAGGTCAGCCAAGTCAGCCACCCTTAAGGGTCTATGCAAGGAAAAGGAGAGTCAATCAAGGTGGAGCAAAAGTAACAACAGCAACCATCAAAAGTATAAACAAGTAACTGAAAATAAAATATGCTTGGTTACTTTGAACAACACTTACAATAGCATTGGCAATTTGCTGGGTTTCGGCATTCTTCGGGTCTATAGCCCACGATCCATCTGCACGACGAGTTTGACGGGCCAAAATCCAATAAAGAGACCGGTTTTTAAGCTTTTCACTCATTACACTGCTTGTCGTGGACTCTGTGGTGCTTGAGGTTGAAGATTCTGCTGGAATTCTATTGGTCTTACTCCAATCAACTCGAGCCCTCTCATAACTCTTGGAGCCTAGATGGTGGCGATGCTTATTATTCTTTGCATTTTCTTGCCTTTTTCACCCAGAGCCTGTTACAAGTAGAAAAGCTATTGTAAGTAGTATTGTAGTTGAAATGAAGTATGTGAAAAATATTTTCATAATATCTTACGCACCTTAAATTCATCTATATTGCAATAGTGCAAGCATACTTCATACATACCTCATACATGTATTGCAATAGTGCAAGCATACATCCAACTTATTAACAAATAGTGCAAGCATACTTCATACATGTACGTATATATTCATAATAATAATAATTATCAAATCACTAACTTTCACAATGATTAGTACTTTTATTATTTTTACTTCATACATGTACTGCATACTAGCTATAAGACAGAAAAAATGTGTCATAGATTGAGAATCTTTTGTGAAGAATCTTTAAGGGTAAGGACTTTTTTTGTGGAATTAGCCTATTTGAAGGGCACAATTATATGGATCTATTATCTATTACTTGGTCATCTCTATCCAAATACCTCGTCACTATCTAGTTAAAGACTTCCAGACAACGTCAAGAGTGACTTTCTATGATCTCTTAAAGTATATGACAACAACATTTCCTTATCCATGTAAACAAAAACTATTCAATAAAATTGAAGCATGTATATATACACACAAATATTGAAGCATAAAGAAAGCCACCAGCCCAATCATCTCACCCATAAAGAGAATAACTGAGAGTGGCTGCTACATGTGCACAAAGCAGAAGTTGTAAACGGAAAAAAATTGAACTGTATGATAATTTGTCAAAAGCGAAAACCACTGTCAGCATGTATTCGTGTTTATAAACATTTGAACTGCAAGAATCAGCAACAAGGATATGTCAAATCTATTGTGTTCATATTTAGTGCAAGAATCAGCAACAAGTGCACAAACATTCTCCTTTAAAAAGCTAACTTGAATTACCCCCCTCAATCTACACAACTACTACCTCCGTTAACAGTTATTTGCAACATTTGCCAAAAACCGGTGCTATATATTATATGCAACATATGTTTTTTTTTCCTCTTTTGGTAAGTTTTTTTGTGTTAGAAATGACCAAACTGCCCTCACTTAACCAACTTACTCCTTTAATTATTTCACTAATCATACTCTATTATAACCCAACTTAATTCATCTAATCTTCAAAGGAAAAAAAAAAAAAACAAATCTGTAAAAAGACCAAATTTCTCAACATTCATCTAGTTCATCAAATTTCTCACTCCCCTTATCATTAAAATTTCTCTCTCCTCCTTCATCATCAAAATCTCTCTCCTCCACCATCAAAATCTCACTCCTCCTTCATCTTCCCCATCTTCTATCTAGATCTAGAGTTGGAGGTGGTCGCATGTGGGTTTCAAGGGTGTGGTGGTTTTGGGCGGCGCGAATTTCGTGGATATGGTGGTCAAGATTTTAGGGGTTTCGTGGGTCGATCTAAGTGTCGGGGGTCTAGGTGGTGTTCTAGGTTTCGTGGATGTTGTGGGTGGTCTAGGTGGTGTTGGGTTTTGTGGTGGTGGTTGGGATTGATTCAATTTGTGGTGGTGGTGGTTGGGATTAATTCAATTCGTGGGGGGAAGGGGTGGTTCGATTGGGGCTTTCGTGGTTTCGGTGGTTGTTTTTGGTGGGTTTTGGTGGTTGTTTTCAGTGATTCCGGTGGTTTTCAATGGGTTTTGGTGGTGGTTTTCAGTCAATTCATGGGTGTTGGTGGTTTTCGGTGGTGGTGGTTTTGGTGGGTTTGTTGGTGGGGGTGGTTTTCGATGGCATCTGGGTTTCGGTGGGTTCTGGGTTTTGGTGGTGGTGGTTTTCGGTGGGTTTTGGATTTCGGTGGTGGTGGTGATTTTGGGTTCTGAGTTTGGTGGTTCATTGATTTTGGTTAATTGTGGTTTTTTTTTAAAATTAGATTAATACTTAAGTACTACCCTTATATTTTAATAATCATGTTTTAAAACTTTTGCCTAGGAGTCCGCGCATGTCACTTTCGTTGCAAATAACTGTTAACGGAGGTAGTATATAACTTCTTAACCTTCAAAAAATTCCTGATAAATAGGAGTTAGTGTTAACAAAAAGAACGGAGTACCTCATATAAATAATAAATATAAATAATATATGTTTGGGTCCAATTAAGCCTGGTCCATAAATGATTAAATCAAAGCCCAAGGTCAAAGGTTCAATCCTCCATTCACGCCAAGTCAAGGTCAAGTCAAGGTCCAAGTCAACATGGCAAGCCCATTTGGCTTTAGGCCCACTTCTCCTCATTATGCTAAGGTATAAAAGCCTTCAATTGCACCATTTATCATTCATTCACATATATAGCCTCAAGCATTAAATAATCTTGCATAGCTTTCTCTCTCTAAGCACTGCTTGACTTCAGCATCGGAAGAGCCTTCCTCGGCACAACCCCCGAGGCCAATTTACGTGTGTTTGCTGTGCAGGAAACCCTCGGCCCAGCATTACTTGGACCGAGCCCAGTCTTCAGTCACTGCAGAAGGACCTTCGGCAAGGTCCCATTGTTTTTACCCGAAACAATTTGGCGCCGTCTGTGAGGAAGACTTTCAAAAAATCTTTAAGCCAATTTCAATCTTGCTCTCATCTTAGTATCAATGGCTATGAACCGCAAGAACAAAAAATCCGAGAGTGGCCCTTCTTCATCGAAGAAAGGCCGCATGATGATGACGCCGGGGAAGAGGCCCTTAGACCCTCCTTCTCCGTCGCCGCCGCCTTCGCCGAGCAGGCCGTCCTCCGGGGAGGCCAACTTGAGGGAAGCATCTAGGGAGAGATCTCGGTCTCCTTCTATTCGCTCTCAACACTGTCCTCCTCGTTCCGGTGCTGCAGCTCAGTCCAATCATAGGACGAATTCCAACGCTCGAAGCCCGCCTTTGAGCATCCATTCTCGCTCTCAAACTCATAGAGGGTCCCCTCAAACGGGACCTTCCACCGAGGAGATAGTGAGGGCCGTAGCGGTCTTTATAGAGGCCATGAAGGTCGGAATGATGCCACCACCTCGTGACCGATCACCTCCGCAAACTAGGCATCAGCGGAGGAGAATCGGGCAAGAGGGGGAGAGGCCCCAATCCTTTAGAGAATTGGAGGACAATTGGGAGGAGGATACTTGGATAACCAAACGAGAAAAACGAAGAAACTCGCACTTCGATCTTCAAGGAACCTTCTACCCAGCTCACCCTGAGCAAAACTCACAAAAGCAGTAGTTCCTACTCTCGGCCAGAATCTGCTCGCCGAAGCGTCCTCGCTTGTCTCGATTACAGGAAGCCGAGTGTGCACAGTCGCATCTCCTTCTCGGGAACCGAGGCCCGGCCTTCTGACCAAGGAACGAAAACCACTTCTAACTCTTTGAGAGGGCGGAGCGCGGTTCCTTCGGCCAGGAGCAAGGGCAAGGCCGTGATGCTTCCTACCAGATCTTCATTCGAGCAATGGATTTTGGAAGAGCATGTGCCGATGATTAAAATCCCGTCGCACATTACTTATGATGGGACTTCGGATCCGAAGGACCACATTGCCTCTTACGAGGGGCATATGCACCTGTGCCCCAAGTCCGAAGCAACTTGGTGCAAATACTTTCCCACCACTCTCAAGGGGGTCGCGCAAGCGTGAATCTCCAAGGGGGTGAAGGAAGGTTCCATAACTAGGTGGGACGATCTGTCCGCCAAGTTTAAAAGCAAGTTTTCTACGGAAAGCCGCCGAGAGAAGACAACTGTAGAGCTCATGGGCCTGCAGCAAGGGGAGGCCGAAAGCCCCCGGGACTACCTGACCCGTTTCAGTAACGAGTCATCCAACATTTCCCATCTGGACCAGGGGTTGGCCGTTTTTGCTATGCAAAATGGCCTTTTGCCCAGTAAGTTCCTTGACTTCATGGTCATGTATCCCCCGCAAACCTTGGAGGAAGCTCTACACGCTTCGGATAAGTTCATCCGAGCTGAAGAGGTGGAATAAAGCAAAAGTCCATCCTCAAACTAGGGGTGGGAAACAAAAACAACAAAACCCGCCTGAAGGCCAAGGCTAGAAGGCGAAAGCCTCAGAACAAGCCTCGACCAACGAGCCAAAGAAAGAAAAATATGCACCTTACTTGGGCAGATACGAGTCCTATACTCCGCTTGCCCTCCCACGCGCTAGGATCTACAGCGTGACGAAGGGAGAGCAGAGTTATCGGAAGCCGAGACCACTTCCCAAGTGGTATCAGCAGAAGAATAAGAACCTTTGGTGTGAGTTCCATGAGTCACCTGGACACAACACCGAATAATGTATCCAGCTGAAGGACCAGATCGAGGATATGGTCCGGAAGGGATACTTGAAAAAATATATTGCGGATCACCGCGAGAAAAAAGAGGCTGAGAAGTCTGAGAAAGACTCTCGGAAAGAATTAGACTTCCCCAGGAAGAACAACAACAAGGCTTTGAAGGAAAAATAAATTTGCTCCGATACATGTTATTTCTAGAGGGACATGTTCTTAGAGGGAGCATAAACGTCACCTTAGGGCTCTGACCCACCAGGCGAACAATGCTGATGTCCAGCCTCCTCAGTCACCGGCGCCAAACATGACATTCTCAGCCGCTGAGTGCCGGGGGGTGAAATTCCCTCATGAGGATCCCCTGGTGATTGTTGCTATAATTGCCAACCACGATATCTCCAGGACTCTCGTGGATGGAGGCAGCGGAGCAAACATTTTGTTCCGAAAATCCTACAACCAAATTAAGCTGAAGCCCAAGCACCTCACGCCGATACCCCTAACCGGTATCTGGATTCAATGGAGCTTCAACTTTTCCTGACAGTCGCACCGAAGCAGCCAAGAACGTCATGGCCGAATTCTTGGTCATTGCTGCTCCTTCAGTGTACAATGTGATCATGGGGAGACCTATGATTCACGAAATTCAAGAGGTAGTCTCAACATACTATCAGATGATGATATATGTTTCAAACGTCGACTACCCCGAAAGAATTGAGGGCAGCCAACAGGAGGCCCGAAGATGCAATTACCTCAAGCCATCCACTAGTCGCTCGGAAGACAACGACGACGAGGATGAGGAGGAAAAAGAAAAAGAGCCAAGTGCGAATAAGCCGAAAGGCCTAAGTGCTTAGGCCCAAGGTTCTCTGGCCAAAGAAAAACGGTCAGAGAAAGAAAAGAGTGGTTCTTAATCTGAGCCGAACGACTCAGAGAGCCAGCCGAATAAAAAATTAGACTAAAACGATCGAGTTGACCGAAGGAGACGCTGAAAAATGTGTCACAATCGGGCTGGACCTTGATCCGAATGTCCGTGTTGAACTTATCCAACTCCTTTGGGACAACCGAGATGTGTTCGCTTTCTTAGCAGCTGACATGCCTGGGATTGATCCGAACCCCATCTCTCTTAAGCTTAATGTCGACCCCACGTGTCGGCCAATTAAGCAAAAGAAGTGGAACTATTCCGCAAATAAGAAGCGAGACATCGCAGCCGAGGTTTAAAAGTTGCTGGATACAGGCTTCATCGAACCCTATCAGTACGCGGAATGGATGGCAAATGTGGTGATGGTTCAGAAGGAAAATGGCACTTGGAGAATGTGCGTTGACTTCACGGACCTAAATAGGGCTTGTCCGAAGGACTTTTATCCCTTGCCGAGGATCGATCAGCTAGTCGACTCGATAAGTGGGCATGCTCTGCTTAGTTTCATGGACGCATTCTCGGGGTATCATCAGATCTTCATGCATCCCGACGATCGAGCCAAGACGACCTTTATACGAACGTCAGGGTGTACAATTACAAAATGATGCCCTTCGAATTGAAAAATGCCGGGGCAACATATCAAAGGCTGGTGGATCAGGTTTTCGCCGAGAAAAAAGGCCGAAACATGGAAGTCTATGTTGACAATTCTATTGTTAAAAGCAAAGAAGATAAAGACCATGTTAAGGACCTGGCCGAAACCTTCGCCACCTTAAGGAAGCACCAAATGAAGCTGAATCCGAAAAAGTGTGTCTTCGGCGTGATGTCCGGGAAATTCCTAGGCTTCAAGGTCAGCAAAAGAGGGATTGACGCCAATCCCGCTAAGGTGCAAGCAACGCTCAATCTTCCTGAGCCGAAAACAAAGAGGGACGTTCAGCGGCTCACCGGAAGAATGGCAGCCCTGTTAAGGTTCATCTCTAGAGCCTCGGACAAGGGGTTACCCTTCTTCAAAGCCCTGAAACTCCCGAAAACCAAAGAGCTCATCTGGGGAGATGATGTGTCTATTTTATATTGTATTTTACCCCTGTCCCTTGGTCGTAATTAGTAGTGTTTTTGGCTCTTTAGAGCCACTTTTATTACTAATTGGTGTTTTCTAGTATTTTCGTAGATTTGATTGACTTTTGCAGGGATTTATGCTTTTGAAGTATTTTCCCGAGATATTTTGGAGCAATCACGAACATTGGAGAAGCACGACCAGAGTTTATAGCCCAGGGCCAGTTAGAGCCATCGAACCGGTGATTAAGGGCTCGGTGTAGGTGATACAGGGGCATTTGGACCGAGTATTCAAGACCCAAAGAGGAAACCCAGATTGGCCCGACAAATCGGAGCCCAATCGAAGTCCAAATAGTGGCCCAAATGAGCCGCCCGGCCAAAAAGGCTGGCGCCCGGAGGCGCGCCCGGCCGGGCGGGAGAAGCTTAGTCTGGCGCCCGGTGACGCGCCCGGCCGGGCGCGAGATTGCTATTAGAGACATAAAAAGGCGCGCCCGATCGGGCGGTGCCTCGCCCGATCGGGCGCGTGTTTTATTAGTTGATGTTTAACGTAGTTTTAATTTGTTTTAGCTTAGGATTTTTGTACGGAGTATAAATACTCCTCCGTAATACGTTTTTAGGATCACTTCTTCTTCTCTTCTTCTCCTCTTTACTCTTTCTTTACTCTCTTAATTATTCTCTTAGAATTCTCTCTCTAAACCTTTGTTCTTAATCTACTCTTAATTCCAGATTTATTTTGGTAACGATTTCTTTTCTCTTAATCTTAGTTATTTATTCTATTCCTTTAATCATGTCTTATTTTATTGCTTTGATTTGTCTAGTTTTTAATATGTGTGAGTAGTTTTATTTCTAGAGTTTATGGGGATCTAATAAATAATATGAAGGGGTAATTTATTGTTGTTGATTATCAATGCTAGATTAATTTCCTATTGATTGATTTAATGCTCTGTGACTAGATTAGGCCTATCTTTTATGCATGAGTTTGACAATATTGATTCAAGAATCGAGAGATGAGAATTAATGTTTAGGTCTAGTTTCAATAGGCAGGTTAATTTATAAATGGTTAAGTCAAGATTCGAGAGATGAGATTTAATACCGGTAAATTAATAGTGTGATTGTAATAAGTAGCGAAAGCCCTTTACAATCTGGTTAATTGATGCATTGATGATTAACTATTATTGATTATTGGTATTGCATGATAATTTCTTATTGGATTGTTTTAATGTTTTACAATTGCGGCTTGTAAAAGTATAGCAATATTAAATTGATGAATCGAGCAGATGTTAATTTGATATTAAAGGCTATTTTCAATAAGAACTTAGATCTAGTAAATTGCGAGAGCCTGTTAGATCTATGTTGATTAATAAATTGCGAGAGCCTGTTAATCATGTTATTTATGCAATGTCAATGATTGATTACTATGTTTTACCCTGGAGTATTATTTATTGGTGAACCTATGCCCTAGATCCTTTCATATATTGTTTTCTTCCTATTCTCAACCTTAGTAGTTTAGTTTCTTACTTAATTATAAATATTGGTTACTTAAATAATTTAGATTATAATAATTAATTAGGAGTAAAAAGACTTGTTTTCCTGTGGAGATCGACCCTACTTCCCTATCTACTTTAGTTAGAGGACTTAGGAATTACTTTTGATTAGGGGATACGACTTTACCCTGTCAAAATTTGGCGTTGTTGCCGGGGAAACGGTTTTATTTTTATTTCTGATTGTTTTTGTAGTCTAGATTATTCTCCCTTTTGTCTCAGAGAGCGCTAGTTCTCTGAGACAAATGTCACATTTGCTTCTAGTTTTTTTTGTTTATGCCCAGGTGTTCCAAATCAGGTTACATCCCATTCGATCCTGAGATCGAACGTTCCTTCCATAGACAGAAAAACTTCTACAAGCAAATCCTGGCGGATTCTGGTGATAATAACAATAATCACCGCGATCCTCCAACTGATTCCAGCGATTTAGTGGCATCATCAGACGCAGAATCAGAGATGACGGCTCCAAAGAAGCTTAGTGATTATTCACAACCAAAGCTTACGGATTTTCCACATCTCACCCCTACTCCGGCTCTTGATGGGGTTCAATTTGAAATTAAACCTCAATTTATAACGATGATAGAGAGGAAGCAATTCAGTGGAGCCAAGGGTGAAGACCCGAATCTTCACATTGTCGACTATTGTCAATATTGCAACACCATCAGGCAAGCCGGGGTCACTCAAGACCAAATCAGGGAGATTCTCTTTCCCTTCTCTTTGACTGGAAAAGCTAAATTGTGGTTTAATGGCTTAAATAGAACTACACTTGGTATAACTGACTGGGAAACTCTTGTCTTGAATTTCTATAACAAGTATTATCCTGCAGAGAGAACAACAGTACTACGGAGCGCAATTCAGAACTTTGCCCAAGAAGCCAATGAGTCTTTATATGAGGCTTGGGAGAGGTTCAAGGACTTACAAAGAGAATGCCCTCACCATAATTTAGCACAATGGCAGTTAATCCAAGCCTTTTATAACGGCATTGGAAATTCCTCTAGAATAATTTTAGACTCTGCAGCTAGTGGGAGATTTATGAATCTTAATGTTGATGATGCAGGTCAGGTTATTGAAGATATGGCGATACACAATTCCCAATATGGGAATCCCAGAGGATTTGCTAACAAGGGGAAGGATAGTGTCGACTCTGTATCCTTTTTGCAAGCTCAACTAACCTCTATTTGCCAAAAATTAGATAACCTGAGCACTGCTACTGTAGCTAATGTTTCTGCAATTAATAATAATTCTAATGAGGCTTTCTGTGAAAATTGTGGTATTGTAGGTCATTGGGAGCAGGATTGCAGGAGTTCCGTGGAGCAAGTTAATGTCTTCCAAGCTTATAGGCAGAATAACCCATACTCCAACACTTACAATCCTGGGTATCAGAATCATCCATACCTTTCCTACCGGAGCACTAACGTTCAAAATCCACCACCACAAGAACCACATGCGCCACATCAACAGCAGCAGAAATATTATCATCCCAATGCTAGCCAGAAGAACCAACCACAACAACCCTCCTCATCTTCCGACCCCTCTCTGGCGGAAATTAGAGCAATGTTGGTCAATATGCAAAAGCACATGGAGAGCAGAGATGCGACAATCGATCAAATTTTAGCGCATAATAAAATTGTAGATAATCAAATTGCGCAACTCTCCGCTACTCTACAAGCCCGCCAACAGGGAGCCTTGCCGGCACAGCCTACAAGGCCTACGGATCAAGCATTTGCAATTACTTTAAGGAGTGGTTCGAACTATGAAGGGCCCTCTATGCCCAGAGTTGATGAACCTGTTTTACTAAATAATGCTAATCTTGATTCCATTAAACCAAATAATGTAGTTGATAGCCCTGCAGGGCTAAAGGATAATACTAACATATCTAATTCTACATTGCAGGGTACAACTCCAGAGAAGGTGGCTACTCCAGAAAAGAATAAGAATGCTCCAAAGCCAATCATCAAACTTCCTTTCCCCAATCGTCAATTGAAGACAAACTTGGATAAGCAGTTTGGTAAGTTCCTGGAGGTGGTTAAAGATTTGAAGGTAACAATTCCCTTTACTGAATTGATAACACAAATCCCCTCGTATGCAAAATTTATGAAAGAAACATTGACGAGAAAAAGGTCTATTAGTGAGGTAGAGACAGTAGCTTTCACTGCAGAGTGTAGTGTCGTACTTCAAAATAAGTCTCCACCTAAATTAAAAGATCCGGGTAGTTTTTCTATCCCTTGTCATATTGGCAATCTCTTGATTGATAATGCATTATGTGATTTGGGTGCTAGTGTTAGCGTCATGCCATTATCTGTGTGTTCTAAGTTGAATATGGGTAAATTAAAAGCTACCAATATAACTCTACAAATGGTCGACCGTTCTTTCAAATACCCCTTAGGTGTTTTAGAGGATGTCCCCGTTAGAGTAGGTAAATTTTATATACCTGTAGATTTTGTTGTTCTTGATATGGCTGAGGATATGCAAACCCCAATTATTTTGGGTAGACCATTCCTTAACACTGCAAGAGCAGTCATAGATGTAAGACGTGGTAAGCTAACACTATCAGTAGGGGACGATAAAGTTGTTTTTAATCTGAATAATGCCCCTAAAAGCTCCATGACTGAGGAGAAATGTTTCAGTGTTAATGTGGTTGTAAATTATTCTAACAAGCCCCAAGCTCTTGAAAAAGATCCCTTGGAGGCGGTATCTTGTGTTGCATCCTTTTCAGATGAGATAGACAAATGGCAGAAGGAAGTCGATGCAATAGAAAGAGCACTCTACAATGTTGGTCTTGGTTTCGAGGATGAACAAGTGGAACCGATCGAGCAAGTTGTGCGAATCGAGCCTACGGTAAGTGTTCCACCAGATCGAGTTGCAAGTGTTGAACGTAATGACAATTTGAAGCAACATTCGATCGAAGAAGGGTTTTTAGTGCGTAGCATTGAAGATCCCCCAATCCAAGTCAAGGAGGATCCACCAGATAAGGCGACTTGGTGTCCCACAGGTTATGTCAGGAAGCCGCATCGCAGCCTAAACATCGCTAGACCGGGTGAGAAACCACCCGATCAAGCGTTAGGCCAAGGGTCCTAAAAATTGTACTTGGTAAGAAGGTCGTGCGGGACCTAGATAAACCAGCGCTTTGCGGGAGGCAACTCATATTTTTAATGCTTTTTAGACTAGTTTTTCTTTTCTTTTTCTTATGAGAGAAGAGATGAGGGAATTTAATGAGTTTTATGAGTTTTTGTACAGGTTTGAAGGAAAAGAGTTAGCTAATTTATGGAGAAAAGAAGAAAATTAACAATCCCCGATTTAGTCTCGGGCCCGACCGGGCGAAGCTCGCCCGATCGGGCGCGAGAGCAAAGCTCTGAAAATAAGAAATTCCGCCCGACCGGGCGAGTGGCGCCCGACCGGGCGCGAAACTTGACGTTTATGGACTAATTTTTCCGCCCGATCGGGCAAGCCTCGCCCGACCGGGCGCGAGAAGGGCGAAAATTTTGGACTAAAAATCGCCCGATCGGGCGACTAGCGCCCGACCGGGCGCGAGAGCAAGATGGATTGAAGTCGTTAGATCGCCCGACCGGGCGCGAGAGGTTACGAAATGAGTGCGAATCAGATCGCCCGACCGGGCGCGAGAACATGCTCCAAAATTTTCAAGATCGCCCGACCGGGCGCGAGCCCATCCGCCCCCTTCTTCTTCCTTATTTTCTTCTTTCTTTCTCCATTTCTTCTTTCTTCCATTACTTTCTCTCTCTAAAAACTCAAATTCTCTCTACCTTTTCTCTAAGATTTTTCCTCCATTTCTTAGCCAAATTCAAAACTTTTTATATATTTGTGATCCTCTCTTCATCCTCTTCACTCTCATATAAAAATTTGACAGTTTTAATTCAATAAATTTTCAACCCATTTCTTCAACATGGCATCAAAGAGGGCTAGGTCCATTTTTGGTAGGAGCTCCAGTTCGAGGGAGGAATACGACCCAGACTTGCAGCTCCCGTATTGGCCGACGATCCGGATCATGAGCCGGGAACAAAAGGAACGATTGGAGCATTTGGTCGGTCGTGAGGTAATTCCTTCTCGGTGGTTACACCGCCCTACCTTAGAATCATTTGGTTTGTATGATTTTGTTAAACGATTTTTGAATGATATTGGCATGAGAAAATTTGTTGACATGCATTATCCTACATACCGAGAACTTACCTGTGAATTCCTGTCCACTTTTCATGTTGTTAGTAGTAGGAATGGGCCTAATTTATTTTCCAGGTTAAATAATAGAAATATTAGTTTAACTTTTGTTGAATTTTGTTAAATTTTGAATTAAATTCTGAATTATCTCACAAGTGGCATGCATATTATAAAATGGGTGACTTATATTATGCTTTAACTGGTTTACCTGCCCCTGACCCCCAACATGCTAGTACCAAACCTATTCACCACCCTGTCCCAAAAATCTGGCAAAGATTTGCGGGTTTGTGTTTTTTAGGTAGGGCCGAGCCACATAACGCTCAAACTAACGAACTAGCTGTCATAGGACATTATGTGTACGGGTTCGGGAAATTGAACATAGGCAGGTTTATAGTTCACCATTTGAGTAGGCATGCCACAACCAGCACCACTTCCAAGTCCCCTATCCGTTTAGGAGGCCTTATCACTCGCATAGCGGTGAAAAAGGCCGGTTTTGTAGTAGACGGACCCCACCAGCTGACTAACTGTGGACCAGATACCTACATGACTGCTAGGTATTTTGAGGATGTGGGGTGGGTTAGACCGGATAGCGAGCAGACACCCTTTTGGTGTATTCGGACCGGGAACGAGCAACCTTTGCCCATTTTTCCCCTACCCAGTCCAAACTTGACCGCCTTTCCCCCAGGGAAACTTTCTTACACTTACGATGCTTTAGTTGCCAACGCTAGGGGGCAGGCACCACCACCACCAGTTCCACCACCCCAGCCTCAGCCCGAGGTGGCTTTCTCTCCACCTCGTATGTCCCATTCCGTCCCTCATGTTGACTCTGACCCAGTTTGGGATCTTCAGAGTATAGGTCAGGCCCTAGGACGTATCGAGCATTCACATACTGACCTTAGGAGGATGGTAGGCTCCTTAGACCAGAGGTTAGGGTATCTAGAGAGGAACCAGGGTAGAGCTCTCTACCCTATGTACGATGATTATGCTCGTCGGGGCAACATTCCCGACGACGCTATTCACCCTGACTGGTTTCAGCCACCACCCCAGGGATACGATAGGGATCCCACTGCCCGTGGTATTTACACTGACTATTCTTTTTTCTTCGGGTACGGGCAGGACATTCCTTTCGGGGGACCGGCGGGGGGGACTTTCACGCTGATTATTTTGGTGGTAGCTCTTCTGGTGCAGGTGGTGCAGGTGGCAGTGGAGGTGCGGGCTTCGGCTCGATGGACGAGGATGATGAGGACTAGCTATGCTGGGCTAGTTTCCGAGCCAATGAGGACATTGTCTGATTTTGGCTTAGGGGAGATTTTGGTTTGGTATTTTTCTTTTTCTCTTTTCTTTTATTTTTGGTGTGTTTTCTTAGGTTAGTTTTCTTGCTTTCTAGGTTAGTTTTATTGCTTTCTTTATATATAAAAAAAAAATGAAAAATAAAAAAAATCCAAAAATACGTTCCAATGAATTATAAATCATGCTTCCCTGTGCCCCTTACTTGAGAAAAATTGTTTTGATTCCTGGTATTTGATGATAAGCATTGTGGATTAGTTGATCATGATTTGATGTTTGATTGTCTTGAAACCTTAACATGCGTCAATTTTGTCCAACTACTTGTGAATATAGTGCTTGACTAGTTGATTTGGTAAGGAATGTGTGATAGTACCATAATTCCTGGTATGTCAATGAATTTGAGTATTGGTTTACAACTATAAGTAATGTTTATATGATTCATTATTATGCACATTGAGGAGGACGAAGGCATTTGTTCTTTTAGGTAGCCTCCAGACATTGTAGATACATTTGTTCCCTTTTTGCTACCCATGTTGTTGCCTTGACTTTTTGTTGTTTGTTAGCCGCATTACAAGCCTATTTTGCCCCACTGGTTACTAGTCCCAAGCTTGGCTTGGGGGAGCTATTAGTGAGTGAGGTGAGGGAGTTTGTAGTGTGCTTATTATTTGCACAATTTGGGTGGGACTTTGAGAAGTTTTTTTTGTTGTTATTCATGTTTATTTTTGATGAGTTTGAGAGTTATATTTTCTTGAAAAAAATAAAGCATGATATTATGAAAAAAAAGAGAAGTTCAAGGAAAAAAAAATGTGAAAAAAATAAGTGAACTTCAAAGGAAAAAAAAGTGTTCAAATGTTCTAGTTTGAGGTTGATCAAAAGAAAAATGATAGAGCTTCAATGAAAAAATTCAAGTTTGGAAAATAAAGTTTGTTTATTCACTCTACTTCTTCATTATTATATCTTATGAGTGAAATTGTAAGAGTTGGGATTATTTATTATGATTGGAGTTTATTTGGTTGATGTTAGAGTTGGTTATGTAGGAGATGTTGATCATTATTTATTTTTGATCATGGGTTTTATTAGGATATGGCTCCTTTAAGCATAGCTTTTCTCTCACTTATTCCCAAATTTATCCTACCTTTTTCCCTAGCCTTACATTACAAGCTTTAAAGACCTTTTGACCTTTGTGCATATAATTGTATGAATGTGAAAGTGTTGTTTATCAATGCAAGTTATGATTTGACATATTTCGAGTCGACTAGTAGGATTGAGCGTATATTGTTTTTATACACACGAGAGTGTGAGTTGGGAGGGCATTGTTCACATAAAGGGGTAGGATGGAGAGCGATCGAGTACATATTTTACTCGCCACATAAATGAGAGTTGAGTGTGTGAGCACTAGTCTTGAATTCTATATACTCTTGTGGTTTGCTCTATTTGACATTTGTTAGGGAAGAAAGGTAATTGGATGGATTTGATTGGTTGACTCTGAAGCGTGTTTATTTGATTTATCCTGGATCGTTTGTGCTTGATTTTTACTTTTTGGGGTGAAGTATATTTATTGATTCATTGATGAGATCTTTGCTTAGGGACAAGCAAAGGTTTGGCTTGGGGGAGTTTGATGTGTCTATTTTATATTGTATTTTACCCCCGTCCCTTGGTCGTAATTAGTAGTGTTTTTGGCTCTTTAGAGCCACTTTTATTACTAATTAGTGTTTTCTAGTGTTTTCGTAGATTTGGTTGACTTTTGCAGGGATTTATGCTTTTGGAGTATTTTCCCGAGATATTTTGGAGCAATCACGAACATTGGAGAAGCACGACCAGAGTTTATAGCCCAGGGCCGGTTAGAGCCATCGAACCGGTGATTAAGGGCTCGGTGTAGGTGATACCGGGGCATTTGGATCGAGTATTCAAGACCCAAAGAGGAAACCCAGATTGGCCCGACGAATCGGAGCCCAATCGAAGTCCAAATAGTGGCCCAAATGAGCCGCACGGCCAAAAAGGCTGGCGCCCGGCCGGGCGGGAGAAGCTTAGTCTGGCGCCCGGTGACGCGCCCGGCCGGGCGCGAGATTGCTATTAGAGACAAAAAAAGGCGCGCCCGATCGGGCGGGGGCGCGTGTTTTATTAGTTGATGTTTAACGTAGTTTTAATTTGTTTTAGCTTAGGATTTTTGTACGGAGTATAAATACTCCTCCGTAATACGTTTTTAGGATCACTTCTTCTACTCTTCTTCTCCTCTTTACTCTTTCTTTACTCTCTTAATTATTCTCTTAGAATTCTCTCTCTAAACCTTTGTTCTTAATCTACTCTTAATTCCAGATTTATTTTGGTAACGATTTCTCTTCTCTTAATCTTAGTTATTTATTCTATTCCTTTAATCATGTCTTATTTTATTGCTTTGATTTGTCTAGTTTTTAATATGTGTGAGTAGTTTTATTTCTAGGGTTTATGGGGATCTAATAAATAATATGAAGGGGTAATTTATTGTTGTTGATTATCAATGCTAGATTAATTTCCTATTGATTGATTTAATGCTCTGTGACTAGATTAGGCCTATCTTTTATGCATGAGTTTGACAATATTGATTCAAGAATCGAGAGATGAGAATTAATGTTTAGGTCTAATTTCAATAGGCAGGTTAATTTATAAATGGTTAAGTCAAGATTCGAGAGATGAGATTTAATACCGGTAAATTAATTGTGTGATTGTAATAAGTAGCGAAAGACCTTTACAATCTGGTTAATTGATGCATTGATGATTAACTATTATTGATTATTGGTATTGCATGATAATTTCTTATTGGATTGTTTTAATGTTTTACAATTGCGGCTTGTAAAAGTATAGCAATATTAAATTGATGAATCGAGCAGATGTTAATTTGATATTAAAGGCTATTTTCAATAAGAACTTAGATCTAGTAAATTGCGAGAGCCTGTTAGATCTATGTTGATTAATAAATTGCGAGAGCCTGTTAATCATGTTATTTATGCAATTTCAATGATTGATTACTGTGTTTTACCCTGGAGTATTATTTATTGGTGAACCTATGCCCTAGATCCTTTCATATATTGTTTTCTTCCTATTCTCAACCTTAGTAGTTTAGTTTCTTACTTAATTATAAATATTGGTTACTTAAATAATTTAGATTATAATAATTAATTAGGAGTAAAAATACTTGTTTCCATGTGGAGATCGACCCTACTTCCCTATCTACTTTAGTTAGAGGACTTAGGAATTACTTTTGATTAGGGGATACGACTTTACCCTGTCAGGAGACGAGCAAAAAGAAGCCTTCATGCAGCTTCGGGAGCATCTTGCTCAACTTCCTACGTTGGCTCGTCCAGCTGAAGGGGAAACCCTATACTTATACGTGGCTGTCACCCCAGCCACCATTAGTGCAATGCTGCCGAGGGAAGAAGAAAAAGTTCAGCAGCCGATCTATTTTGTCAGTCACACTCTGACAGATGCCGAGAATCGCTACCCTCTACTCAAAAAAGTTGCATATGCAGTAGTGGTAGCCGCTCGGAAGTTGAGGCCCTATTTTGATTGCCATCAAATAGTGTTGTTAACTGATCAGCCGCTGAAAAAAGTCCTCGGCAAATTTGAAAAATCTGGTAGGTTGGCCAAGTGGGCTTTCGAGCTCACTGATTTTAGCATCAGCTACCAGCTGAGAGCATCCATCAAGGCTCAAGCTCTAGTGGAATTCCTGGCCGAATGCTCGTACCAGAAGACGTTAGATGAGAAAAATAAATTCTGGACCGTTTTTACGGATGGATCCTCCACCGTAAATGGTTCGGGGGCAGGGATAGTGATAACCTCTCCCGAAGGCAAATCCTTTGAGTTTGCACTCAAATTTTCTTTCAAAGCTTCGAACAACAAAGCCGAATATGAGGCAGCAGTCGCAGGCTTAGAGTTGTGCATCTCCTTGGAAGCTGAACATGTCTGTCTAAAGACAGATTCTCAGCTAGTTGCGTATCAGATCAGGGGTGACTATGAGGCCAAAGAGCCCTCAATGATAGCTTACCTCGCCAAGATCAAATAGTTATCGCAAATCTGAGAACTTTTGAAGTTTAGCTTATCCCAAGGGGTTAGAATGCTCAAGCCGACGCGCTCTCCAAACTTGCTAGTTCAACTACCACTAAGCTGAACCGATCTGTATACGTGGAAGTGCGCCGGGAAAGAAATGTAGACGAAGCACCTAAAGTGTGCAACGTTGATCACGAACCAAGCTGGATGGACCCCATCCTAGTTTTCAAGCTTCGGGGAGAAATTCCCAAAGACAAAATCTTAGCCTCCAAACTGAAGCGAACCGGTTCAAGGTTCATTGTCTTCAAAGGAAATGTTCTGAAAAAATCCTTCTCAGCCCCATTACTGAAATGCGTGGGACCAACATATGCTGATTACATCTGATAAGTGACTTTTATGTCACTTTTAGGGTGTTTATTGAGTCGCTTTCAGGCTTATTTTACAATTATTTAGCCCATTTTGTTCTTTATTTCTTTTATTTGCTTATTCTCGTCTTTTATCTTTAATTTGAGTATTTTAGTAGTTTTTATTAGTTTTTAGTTTATTTTTGTCGTTTTAGTTAATAATTTCCCGGTCCTCTCATTTTATTTATTTTATTTTCTTTTAGTTTCTAGTTTGTTTTATTTTATTTCATTTTATTTTATTATTTCTTTAGTTTTAGCATTTTATTTTACTTTATTTATCTTGTTTTATTTTATTTTATTTATCTTTTAAAAATCCCCTCGTGTTGTTTTTGGTTGTAGGTGTTTTCGGGTCCGTGGTCGATCGGGTTCAAAGTCTGAGGTTTGAGGCACAAAAATTAAACCAAGCTCTACCAATCCACACCCAAATCAACCCAACAATACACCAACACCTGGCAACCCCTGCTCCCTCAAGCAACAGCCGAAGCCACCACAATCAACCACCAATCAGCCCAACAACACCAAAACCGCCAGCAATCACCACCACCTTCACCGCACATCAACAACAACCACCTGCTCCACCACTCCTACACCACAAATCAACCTACTGCCCTGCTCCCATAAACCGTCACAATCAATCACCGTCACACACTCACCAAACCACCACCAATCTCACCTAATCTCCGCACCTTCCAACCACAGCCACCGTCACAATCAATCACCCAAACCACCGTCCACCAACAGCTACAACAACAAACACAACACCATCAGCCACCGCATCCTCACACCACCAGCAACCCAATCATTACCCACAACAACCAATTAATCACCATTTCACACCCCCTGTTCCACCGTCACCTCCCATTTCGCCACCAAACCGCCAGCAATTACCACCTTTAATTCGACCCCCGCAACACCAATTAAACCACCAGCCCTTCACCTACAATCAACCTCCCAAATCACCACCAAATTACTCACCTAACAGCCGCGCAAATCACAACACCCAAACTCACCATCTCAAGCCTCCACCACGGCCGCGCAGCCCTGTCAGAAAGCGCGCAAATTGGGTTCCAAAATCAGAGTCGAGGCAGAAGCTTTGCGCGACCTGTGCGCGTCTTCTTTGCGGGCGCGCAATTGTGGGTCAATCACGAGCTTTTCACGTGATTTTTAATGAAAATTGGACGGCCACGATAGATGATGATGATGTTGATTTACGGTGGTGATTATGATGATTTTTTTTGCTGGTGATGAAAGTTTGAAGCAGCCAAAATTCGAAAGGGAGAAGGGGAAATTGGGAGTCTGATGTTTCGTGTTTTGGGGGGAATTTAGTGGGTTTTGGGGGTTTCTTTTCCCATTTTCATTTTATTTTATTTTTTTAGTTTTGTTTTTTTTTTTGGTTTTTAGTTTAGTATTTTAATTGTTTTAGTTTAGTTTTATTTCTTTTTTAATTTCTTTTATGTTATTTTAGCTTGTATTATAAATACCCCCTTTGGGGTTATTTTCTCACTTAACTTTCAATGAACATTTTAAATTTTAGATAGATTAGTTTTAGTTTAGCCTATATTTTCTCCATCTTAGGGTTAGTTTAGGAGTAGTGTAGAGAGAGAAAGCTTGGGTTTCCATGGAGTTTTTGAGAGGTTGAAGAAGCAACTTTGTGGAACTTCTTCTCATCTATTCAATGAGCATTTTCTAATTTTCTCTCATCTTTATTTCTTGCTTAATTCTTAGTTTTTGCTTTTTGTTTATTGATTTGAGTAGTTTAATTAGTTTATTTATTTAATCTTGTTTTTATTCTTATTTTACCTTGTTTTCCATGTCTTTCTTCACTATGTTAGCTTAGATTTTGTTCTAGGGAAATGGATGAAGGTTATGTTAATAAATTGAATGATTGATTGTGATTAGTCTGGAATTGTTTCTTGATTATTGTGTATGGATGATGCTTTTATGGATTAGAATCTTTCTAGCTAATTGATTCTATGTTCTTAATTGTGCTTTCAATCGATTGTGCGAGAGTGAGTGGTTGAGAGCCCTAATTTCTTCCATACCTTTGCTAGGCTAGTTGCACGAGAGTGAATTAGTTTAGTAGGATAATTAACATGCTTAATTGTGCGAGAGTGAGTTAAATGTGTTGATTGTTCCTAATCAAGGTCATTTTCATCTAATTGTATGATGTTAATGAATGTATTGATGTAATTGGATTCCACTTTCCCTAGTTTTAGTTATTTGTTCTTAGTTGTGTTTAGTTGAACCTCTCTCTATCCCACAAGCTTTCCTAGTAGTCTAATTAGCACAAATTGATACACTTAGTCCTTTTGGGTTCGACCCTTTACTTGCCACTAACTAGTTTAGTGTAAGTTTAGGTATTATAAATTTCTAATTTGGTTTTGGTTAGTAGTCCCAACGACCTACTTCCACCTTCGATCAACATCCTTCTGGAAATTCATCTCGGCATTTGCGGGAACCATGTCGGGGAAAGGACCTTAGCCCACAAAGCTTTAAGGGCGGGGTACTACTAGCCCACCATGATCTCAGATGCTAAGGACCTGGTCAGAAAGTGCGAAAAATGTCAAAAATTCGCACTAGTCATCCATCAACCAGCCCAGGATCTTTAGCCGGTTTTAAATCCGCTTCCATTCGCCCAGTGGGGGCTAGATATCTTGGGTCCCTTTTCGGATGCTCCATACCAGAAAAATGGCTGATAGTCGGCATAGAATATTTCAGCAAATGGATCGAGGCCGAAGCAGCCTCGAATATTACAGAGAAAATTGTTAGAAAATTCATCTAACAGAACATTATTACTCATTTCGGCATCCCGAAAGTGTTTGTCTTTGATCATGGAAGGCAATTTGACAATCTGTCGTTAAAGCGGTACGCTGATCAGTTCGGCATCAAATTGGCATATTTAGCAGTGTGCCATCCGCAGAGTAACGGACAAGCCGAAGCTGCAAACAAGCAGATTCTTAACGCTCTCAAAAAGAGGGTTAAGGATCAAAAGTCCAAGTGGCTGGAAGAACTTCCCGGAACTCTCTGGTCACTTTGGAAAACTAAAAAAGAGGCAACGGCCCACTCACCTTTGGAGTTGGTGTATGGTGCCGAAGCCGTTCTTCCAGTGGAAATCGGTTCTGAAAGTCTGTGAGTGCACCACTTCTCGGCTGAGAATGAGCAACTTATGAAGGAATCTCTTGATTTCCTTGACGAAGTAAGAGACTCAGCCTGAGATAGAATGGTTGCATACAAGTAAAGAATCAGCAAGTTTTACAATCGAAGGGTTCATGCAAGGCCTCTCAGAATTGGGGACCTTGTCCTTCGAAATGCTGCAGCAGATTAGAAAAGCTAAATTCATGGGAAACTCTCAGCTACTTGGGAGGGACCCTACGAGATTTATGATGAATTTCAGCTAGGGACATACCGACTTCGGCAGTTGGATGGAACTGAACTGAAAAATCATTGGAATGCTGATGTACTTAAGAAATTCCATGTGTAAACCCTTCGGGGTATAACAATCTTTGTAAGTACGTTTTTCAGTTATTAATGAAAGGCCTTAAAGCCACCATTTCTATAAACATTTGCAATTGTTATTCTTTCATTTTTCTTTATTCTATCTACTATTTAAGGGTTTCTCTTCAGCACTGTCTAAAATCTTCGCCTTTAAGGTATTAGGTTTCGGATTGCTGATAAACTCGCCTATAATAGAACACTGGTCTTTCAGCTGAAGCAAATGTTTCAGTAAGACTTGTTCTCCGAGGCAGTGAGTCCATAGACGAATCTGGGATATTGCCTTCATTGAGCCCTGCATCCCAGAGGGTTATTGTTTGAGAAATTGCCTTAAGTTGGCCCTGTGTCTCAGATATCTATTTTTTCAGATAGATAGAAAACCAAGAATTATAGCATAACTGTTAGAAATTTTTCAAAATATTAAAAGCTTCGTCTAAAATCAAAAGAGATAGGAAATCATCTCAGAAATCTGAAGATAAATCTTCATATTTCTGGGGGGGCAGTAATTATGAGCGCAAATCATTTTCAGCTAATCTTCCAATGCTGAAAGTCTTTTTACTTAGCAAATTTTCGCAAATTTTCGAAAAACTCAAAAGGCAAAAACGCAAGTTTAAAGCACAACAGTAATGAGAAGAAAATCAGCAGATTCATAACATGAATAAAAAGCTCGAAATCCGAGCAACAAAGTTAGATGTTTAGAACATAGAAATAAATATCGGCAGCCGTGCATAAGCGGAAAATTACAGTTGCCGAATTCGTACAAAGGCAAAAATAAAGTGTTTGTAGATCAAGGCAAGCTGAAGCAAAATAAAAGGCAAAAAAATTCGGAAGCGACAAGTCATAAGTTAAGCACAAGTTGATTCGCAAGATTCTGAAGACGACTGCCCGAGTTCCTATGCTCCGGAATAAGGGTTTAGCTGATCAGCAGCGCTGGCAACGGGGGCAGTTTCAGCTCCGGTAGCAGAAGAAGCAGGCTGGGTTGAGCTTGAGCTTCTTTTTCTTTGTTTTCAGCCTCCTGGCCTTCAGCATCTTCCTCCATCTGCTCGGCCTTGAGACGGATCTCAAGATCTATCTCAGCTTGACTAGCGAACTGCATGTGAGGATCTTGGGGATTTTCGGCCCAGAACTCACACTGATACCAGTCCAGGTCCGGCGCAGCATGGAGAGCCAGTCTTCGGGAGACCTTGTACCCGTTGGTATATAATTTCGCATACTCAGCCTTGGAGTAAACCTTGACAGCTAGCTGAGCCTCAGCATCGGCCAGCTTCTTTTGGACCTCTAGCTGGTCAGTAAGCTCTTGCAGCCTATGAATTTAGGCCTTAGCAGCAGCCTTGACCTCGGAGATCTAGGCATCCTTGGCCTTCATAGACTCATCAGCGGTCATTGCCTTAGCCTCCGGCACCTCTTTCCTTTGTTGTAGCTCTAGAGTCTGGCTGGATACCCTTGCGTTGACTTCCTCAGCTATTTCGGCGTTCAATGCCAGCCCTGAAGCTGGGGATGTCAACGTCCCCATACTCACTGATGAGTTTCTCGCCTTCAATTATGGTGGGGAAGATCTCATTTTGCATAGCATTGCAGAAGGTTTGGAGAGCCTCGACAACCTACTTCTCATACTTTTTGGCCTCGGCCTACTTCTCCTTAGCTGCCTTGGCCTTCGTTTCGGCCAGCTTTGCCTCAGCTCTAGTAATCTTCAACTTCGTCTGGAGTGTATCTATTAGCTCTACAGTGAGAGTCTGATTGTGCACGACCTGACAACCACGACACAAGTCAGCAAAAAAAATAAAAATAAATAAATAATAAAAACTGACTGAATAGCTGAAATGATGAAAAAGCAAAGGAAAGTACCACTTACGATAGGTCCCCCAAACAGTTAGGAATTCAAATCCTACTACACCCTAACAAGTGTAAAGTCCTAGGCTTTTAAGTGGCCAAGGGCATTTAAGGAGAGTACCCCTTACGATGGGATCACCCTCCTTACAGTGGCGACTCCACTGGGGACTTAAAGGTTACATGATTAATTCGTAGTTATGGTCCAAGGTTTCCAACACTAGGTTGCCTATGGGTTGTAACGAGAATTAACTTGGATAATCTCTAGTTAGAGAGCAAGACTTGACCGCATAATATCTTCCTTTTGCACAAGAGTAAAAACCAAACAAGAAACATTGCATCATGCATAAGCATAGCACACTTAAACCATTGGGGATTGGCTCATTGACTAGGGGTCGCCAACACTAGGCTTCTATCCCGAAATCAATAACAATCATCCCACCCATATCACCAACAAAATGTTGGGAGGGCAATGTCATGAGTCAACACGTTGAGTGATTGATCTGTGCGTCGTTTCTTAAGATATGGTACCTTTGGACACCTAAGCCTTTTTGACCTTAGAACAACATTGAGTGAATCTTGACTTATGGCATGCTTATGTGATTATATGACTATGTGCAACGTGTTAGGATAGTCTTCTTTTTTCTCTTTTTAGTTTGGTGTAGGTTCCCAATTACGAAGTTGTCTCTTCGTGATTTAGCGTCATATTCAAAGGATAGCATAAAAAAAGAATAAAAAAAATCGAATAAAAAAAACGCTAGAATTAAAAAAAAAAAATTCTACGAGCGCGAGTGATTTTGTTGCGCGCGACAGTCGCGCGCAACTGAGTCACTTGTGCGCGCCCACTGTACGAGTCAATTTTGATTTCTCAAAAAACAAATTGACTCGTCCGAACAATATCTTCATTGAAGAATTGTTAAGGGCGATGTTATCCGTTTGAATATATTTTGCGTCGTTTTTTTTTTTTTTTCCTTTTTAAACAAGCATATCGATTTACTTATCCTTTCGTACTCCTTTAGGGCCGGTTTTCAAGCTTGGGAAAGAGGACCCCCGGGCACTCGCATTCTACGTTTACTACCCAAAGATCAACCCCTTTCAAACCACTATTCTTCGACAACTAATCCTAGTCCAACAACAATGCCAACCATCGAATAACTTCAACAAGAGATTCTTCGTTTGAGAGAAGAAAAGGCTCAAGTGGCCGAGGAGAGAAGAATCAAGAAAATGGAAAAAATTGAAAAGAAAAATGCTGAAGCTTTAGCCTTGCAAGAAAAAATGGAACAATTATCCGTCAAAGAAAAGTCGTTGGAGAAGCTAGTTCTTCGTTCTACAATGGCAAACAAGTACTTTGACGCAGAAAAGTTTGCTCCTCCTCCAGTACTTGCTTTACCGGAAAAGTTCGTAGCTACGGACTTGCCAATATTTAAGGTGACCAATAATCCACAAAATCATTTAATGTGTTTTACTGGCACTATGGCACTAAAGGGAGTTGATCCTAAGCTTTATGCTTTGACTTTCCCTTTATCCCTAGACCTAACTGCGAGAGAGTGGTATGATGGGCTAGATCTAAAATTCAAAGCAACATGGGAATATGTAGTTTCGGCTTTCATTACCCAATATGAGAGTAACGTAGAGTTCAAGTCAACTTTACGTGAACTCGAGATGCTTAAGCAAGGCGACAATGAAGGTTTCCTTGCTTTCTATGGTAGATGGAGAGAAAAGGTAGCCCCACCTTGCCCAAAGGCCTCCTGAACTCGAGTTAGTACAAAAATTCATTGACAACTATCATGAAAAGTACAACAAACATCTACGTTACCTTGGTCTAGACACTTTTCAAAAGGTCTATTCTGTGGCTACTAGGATTGAAGATGATCTTGTTAAAGAAAAAGAAAACAAACCTCATCATCATCATCATCAACCTAAGAATAACTACAAGAAGTTGAATAATAATGAATCATCCTTTATTGACGTATTTGCGACTTCCAGGCAATACAATAACACAAATCGATATGATGATCCTAGAAAAAGATGGACAAAAGAAAGAAAATTTACTTCATTTCCTGTAAGCTATAAAGAATTGTTAGAAAAATTAAATGAAAAAGGCTTACTTACGCCAACAGGGCCAACACCACCCACTCCACCAGAAAGAAGATTTCCTCAATGAAATGGTAGTGCTTATTGGGCTTATCATAGAGGTGTTGGACATGATACTGAGCGTTGCTATGTGTTTAAGCACAAAATACAAGATTTAGTAGACGATGGGAGAATTCCCACGCCTAAACCTAACAATAATGCATCCCTCTTAGGGGTGTTTCACATCGATGAGGACCATATGGGAAGTGATATGTTCAATCCTTTGGACTATATCACACCTATAGGAGAACCTCTATCCACAATACTCATAGGGGCAACTAATGAAGTATGTGGACTATGGGACGACGACTTTCAAGACTTATATGTCTCTAAGTATGTCGTCGTCCTACCTCCATCTTGTTTACAAAATGAGACAATTGGAGCGCTTGATTAGGATCATTTCTTGGGGAAATCGCAAGATTTATCGAATCTCTCCTTGGATGAGCACTGGCATCAAGCACAACTCATGGAACATCTTGAAATGGAGGCATATCCAAAGCCTCTAGAAGATAGTTGGTTTATGAGTCCTACGACTAACCCAAATGAGATAGATCATCTAACTCGTTCTGGGCGAGTCTACTAAGCACCACCACCAAATGGATCTTTGACAACAAAAAATCAAACTCAAGGTCAAGTACAAAATCCAATACCACCTCCACTTGAGGTGGAAGATCCAATGGTCAAACAAATTCGCCAATCCAAGGCGAACGTTAGCATTTGGGAACTCCTAAGTACTTCTAAAGAACATAGGAATTCTCTCATGAACGCTCTAACGACTTTGTTTGTAAGCACAGACACAACCCCTTAGGATCTCGTTATCTTGCTTACTAGCGAGAAATCCGACAAATCAATCATTTTCACCAATGATGATTTGCCTTCAAAAGACACTACCCACAACAATGCATTATACCTAACTTTGGGATGCAAGGGATACAATATCCCTCTAACTTTGGTAGACAATGGGTCAGCTGTAAACGTATGCTCATTACGAACGGCAAAATACTTAGGCCTAAATCCAGAAAAAGATTTCCAATCAACAAAACAAAGCATTAGGGCCTATGACAATTTGAGAAGATCGGTATGTGGAACTGTTAAGCTACCAATTACCACAGGCCCAATTCAAAAGATGGTTGAATTCCATGTTATGGACATAAAACCTACATTCAACCTTTTACTTGGACGTCCTTAGATACATGAACTTGGTGCAATACCATCCTCACTTCATCAAATGATTAGGTCGAACTATCAAGGGCTTCCTATGACTATACATGCTTCTCCACTCAAAATAGCAATAAATGATCAATCACTCTTAGAAATAAACCACGATAATTATGAAGAGGACATGTGGGGATTCGCCGTGGAGCCAATCTTCACAATTGAAATGGAAGAAGACTTTGAAGAACCATTCAAGCTTGATCCATATTTCACTCGGATAGTAAACAACATCTTACTCAAGAGTAGTTACTTTCCTGGGATGCCTTTGGGAATAAGAATGAAGAAATCTCTCTTACTTCCTATCCTAAAGAATAGCTTCTCCTTTGGATTGGGATATAAACCAACCAAAGAAGATTTGGAGTCTCACAATGCAAAAAACAAAGCACGTAGAGACAATAATAAGAAAGGGAAAATCACCTTACTCTCATCCTATCAACAAACCCTTAATGGGCAATTCATCAGGGAGGGAGAAAATTACCCATGCTACGACTTTCAGAACCCTTAATTCTAGAAGGAATCAGGAAGTCTGGATTTGAAATATTTCATGCTATGACTTTCCAGAACCACTAGTTTTGGAAGGAATCAAGAAGCCTGGATTCGAAATATTTCATGATTGCTACTTCTTGGATGACAATTTTAGAATCGTCACAACAAAATACCCAATTCCAGGGTGCTATGATAGGCAAGCATTTAACTTGCTATTTGAACTAGAGCAAAATCATGTCGCTACAATGACCAATGAAAATGCCAATAAAGATGAAGCTTTTGACCCAACCTTGTTGATCGCCCTTTCAAACAAAACTTTCGAGCATGGATGGAGGAAATCTTTCAAATGGACCAATCACAACGGCGATAAACTGGAAATCGTCACAGGCGAAGGGAAGATATTTGAAGAATCGGACGATGAATCTATTATAGACTCTAGGGAAGCTGAAAATCTAGGCCTTGTGGCCATTACTGAGTCTTTATTTTCTAGTTCTAAGGACGAATATCCCAAAAAGGATTCTTCTCTTGATGTACTCTCTTTTGATTTTAATAATATGAGCTCTATTTCCGAGTATATGCCTTTTCTTGAATCTTTCGAATGCTATAACAATCAATCTAATGATGATGATAACATTAATAAATTGGTTGAACTAATGAATGAACGAGAACAAAAGAACCCTATCGTTGAAGAAACTGAAATAGTTAATATAGGAACTAACGAAAATAAAAGAAAAGTCAAAATTGGCTTAACATTAAATCCGGAAGAGCGATCGACCCTCATATCGACTCTCAAAGAATTCGAAGACGTGTTTGCTTGGTCATACAAGGACATGCCTGGAATAGATAGAGAAATTGCGGAACATACCATTCCCTTGAACCCTACCTCTGAACCATTAAAACAAAAACTTCGACGAATGAAACCTGATGTTGCATTAAAAATAAAAGAAGAAGTACAAAAATAGTTGGACGCCGGTTTTATTCGCGTATGTAATTACCCAGAATGGGTAGCGAACATCGTCCCAGTCCCTACAAAGGATGGAAAAGTTTGCATGTGTGTCGAATTTAGGGATCTTAATAAATCTATCCCTAAAGACGATTTTCCTCTACCACATATTGATATATTGGTAGATAACACGGCTAAACGTGCGATGTTATCCTTTATGGATGGATATGCAGGTTACAACCAAATTTTAATGGCAAAATAAGACGAAGAAAAGACATGCTTTATTACCCCTTGGGGTATGTATTGCTACACACTCATGCCATTCGGTTTAAAAAATGCAGGAGCTACGTACCAAAAAACGGATACGACTCTCTTGCATGATATGATGCATAAAGAAATAGAAGTGTATGTGGATGATATGATTGTAAAGTCCAAAGATAGAATGGGACATATAAAAGCTTTACGCAAATTTTTCGCTCGCATAAAAGAATACAAAATGCGATTGAATCCACAAAAATGCACCTTCGGAGTAACTTCTGGCAAATTACTCAGATACGTAGTAAGCACACGTGGCATCGAGATCGATCCCTCTAAAATAAATACAATTGTTGACATGCCTCCCCCTCAAACAGAAAATGAAATTTGGGGATTCCTTAGCAAACTACAATACATTAGTCGATTTATTAACAAATTGACTATGACTTGTGAGCCAATATTTAAAAAATTGAATACATTAGTCGATTTATCAACAAATTGACTATGACTTGTGAGCCAATATTTAAAAAAATTGAAAAAAGAGGAGAAACATGAATGGGACGATCAATGCCAAAAGGCCTTTAAGAAAATCAAAGATTATCTCAAAAGTCCACCAATTTTAGCACCACCAGTACCCAAACTACATCTTAGGCTATACATTACAGTTACAGACACAGCCACAGGCGCCATGGTAGCACAAGAGGTAGAAAAAGTCGAGCGTGCAATATATTACATAAGTAAAAAAATTCATCCAATATGTAACAAAATATAGCACCTTGGAAAAGACAAGCCTAGCATTATTGTGGGCAACAAAAAAATTACGACATTATATGTTACCACACACTACTCATGTGATTTCTCAACAAAATCCGATAAAGTATTTGTTTGAACAACCACCCATACAAGGAAGGATATATAAGTGGTTGGTGATGTTGGCCAAATTTGAGTTAAAATATATTCCTGAAAAATCAATGAAAGGGAGAGTAATTTCCAACTTTCTAGCACAACATCCAATTCAAACAAGTCATGCAGAAACTACTCATCTTCTGGATGAAGAGATTCTCATGACACAAGATGACAAATGGGCAATGTACTTCGACAGTGCGTCCAATCAGAAAGGATGTGGCATATGAGTATTACTCATAAGTCCAGAGGGAGCACATACTCCAATCTCTGTTAAACTAGACTTTGAGGTTACTAATAATGCCACATAATGTGAAGCGTGCATTATTGGATTAGAAGAAGCAGCTAGCATAGGTGTGCAAAAATTAGAGGTATATGGAGACTCCAATTTGATTATAAATCATATACTAAAAAATGGAAAATAAAGAACTCCACAATGATATTATACCAAGCACACCTAGAGCAACTCATCGAGCATTTTGAACATATTGATTTTAAATATCTCCCAAGGGATGACAATCAATTTGCCGATGCGCTAGCAAAATTAGCCTCAATGATCAATATTCAAGATAACTTAAATATGATGCCATTATGCGTTGATAGAAGAGAAGAACCAACGTATTGCAAAGAAATAAAGGAAATAAATGACATCGAAGGAGACAGTCCTTGGTATGATCATATCCTCCAATATATTACTCATTGCACATACCCCGAAAATACTTCATCGAAAGACCAACGAGCCTTACTAACACTTGAGGCCCAATGTGGTCTAGTAAATGGTTAATTATGCAAAAAAGGACCTAATGGTCAAAGCTTATTATGTATAGGCAAACCGGAAGCCACACGCCTTATGGAAAATACTCACAAAGGTGTTTGTGGACTTCACATGAATCGTAAAATGCTTTCAAAAATAATTTCACGACAGGGGTACTATTGGTCCACTATGGAACATGATTGCATACAATATGTTAAAAAAATGTCCAGAGTGCCAAATGTTCGCTAATTTACAACACCTTCCACCATCCGAGCTATACAATCTCACTTCCCCTTGGCCTTTTTCGACTTGGGGAATTGACATAATTGGAAAAATCTCTCCAACAGGAACAGGAGGGCACAAGTACGTATTAGTAGCCATCGATTACTTCACTAAGTGGATTGAGGCTGCTTCTTATGTAAATATCACTTCTAAACATGTCGCAAAGTTTCTCGAACGAAACATATTTTGTAGATATATATGGAGTTCCACATGAACTAATTAGTGATCAGGGATCTCAATTCAAAGCTGAAGTCGACACCCTCTTAACTCGTTATAAAGTAAAACATCATCATTCATCTCCATACAGACCTCAAATGAATGGAGTTCTAGAGTCGGCAAATAAAAATATAATAGTCATCATTAAGAAAATGGCAGAAAATTATAAAGACTGGCCGAATAAACTACACTTCGCATTATGGGGTTATAGAACGTCTATACGAACATCAATAGGAGTAACTCCATACTCCTTAGGTTTCGAAATGGACGCAGTTCAACCAGTAGAACTGGAAATACCATCCCTACGCATCGTACTTGAAAGTAAGCTACCGGAAGCTGAATGGGTAAGAGTGAGGTATGCAGAGCTTTTATTCCTCTATGAACGACGATTAAGAGCTTTGCATCATGTACAAGTCTACCAAAGGCGCATTGCGCGTCATTTCAATAAAAGAGTCAAATCTAGAAATATAAAATAAGGTGACTTTGTACTAAAGGAGGTTAGGGGTCCACCAACCGATCCAAGAGGTAAATTCAAACCTAATTGGATAGGTCCCTACCGCGTAATTGAAATCCAATCAGGAGGAGCCGTCAGATTAATGGATATAGGAGGAGATGAAATTCGCCAATTAATAAACATTGATCGCCTTAAGAAATATTACATATGAAATCCGGATAAACTCGTTCACTCATACAACTAATTTTAATTAGCATTCAATTGAAAGATTCTAAGTGTTATGCATTTTGCCGAATAACACGGTAAAATACATAACACTTGGGGGGTAATTTAGAAATAATAAACCGTTCTAAGTGTTCAAATTTTTTACGAACATCACGAAAAAATCTTCACACTTGGGGGGGTAATAATACAGAATTTTAAAAACAATTTTTTCGAGACATTCGTAGCACAGGTGTCGTGTAACACCCTAGAAATTCCTTTCTTTTAAAATACCTGTTTTGCCCTATTTAAAAATGTAAATAGGAATATCTAAGATATTACCGCCACCGTGAAAACGGCTAAGGCAACCATCAAAGACACACAGCGGAAGACTAATTTCAAAACCATTCAAAACAAGTCAACTTGAAAAGTTAACCAACGAAAGTAAAGTCAAAACCAAAGTCAAACGAAGTAAAATAAAACCATCATACAACTTGGAACCATTGTAGGCCCTTATTAAAACCAAACCAACTTTTAAGCTTTTGCGTTAGTCATGCATGATAATAATATCATAAATAATTAAAGCATTAAACACATCATATACTTATAGAAACTAACATGAATCGCTCTTCACTCATGCCCATTCATGAATATGCTTCATCACCTGAAAACCTCCTCTCTACTTGTCCCCACTACTCGCTATTAGAAAATGGGTTGTCGTATGGACAAAGTAAAGACATGGCCAAACACACAAACACACACAATCAGCAAAGCTGAGTACATAAGCGTAATTAAACACACTAACATGCTTTCACCTATCAACACACACTTACCTCATTAACTAGACACTAAATAATTCATTTAGCGTGATTACGCATCGAACGTGTTTCCAACTATACCTCCCCCAAATAAATTGAGGTTAACTGACACGGGAGCTAACCGTGCCAGCGACAAAACCACTCAAAGGTGGCGGAATTCCTGCGCATAATAATAAATAAAAAGGAATGTACAGCGTCCTGTACTCCATTAGAAGTTATGGTTAAATATAAAACCCCATAACTCCCCCTATTGATCATACTCAAGGTATATACGTTCCAAGAGTTTTGGTGCGTAATCTCTTTCACTTTACGTTATTTACGCGTTATTGGACTTGGTGATGACTCTCAAAGCGTAATAAATCAATCAACAATAATTATTCAATCAACCAAACATACCAATTTAATTCTTGAATAATTAGTGACCATATATTATTTAATGTTGAACCCCTTTTAATTCTACCTCAGTGTCAAAGACACCTTAAACGCATAAAGCGCCAAAAATCCTATCCCTCGATGTTAAAAACACCTTAAGTGCACAAAGGCACCAACATACAATTTATTCCTCGTGTACATAGACACTTATATAGCTCCTTCCTTATGCTTAAAGCATCAATAAAAAATTATATGAACCATAATAAAATTCCTTTACAATATTCCAAGCCAAATTAAACATGTAGTTTAATTAAACATGCACTCTAACATGCCATAATTAAAAGTATAGTCCATATAATCATGCCAAAATCTAATTTTCAAATCCATAGACCATCACAAATAATTCATGCTTCACAATTCAATCACCAACACCAATACTTCACAATTCCATACGTAAACCTTAGCATGATACTACTTGTAATTGATTGAAATCAAGCCTAGCATGATTCTACATCATCAAAATATGCTAAGTACGCGAACGTACCTCAAATAAGCCCTTAAAGTAGCAGATTACACTACAACAATTCCCGAATTAAGTCTACTACATAAAGAGACAATAATACTATATTAATTCTCCTTGTATACACAATTTCCAGCAACTTAAATTTACTTTAGACTACTTAAAATAATCTGAAACTTATTTAAAAACCCCTAATTAAACTCATTTTTAATGGGTAATCACACCCTTTTATTAAAATCACAATTATACTACTTTAAATAAAATTCCAGCATTTTAAATTAATCAAAAACCCTTTAAAACTTCATCAAAATACATCTTTATACTTAAATTATCCATAGAAACATTAAATTATCTCTTACCCCTTTTAAACTCAAGGATAAAATTTAAAGCATAAAAAAAAAAAAAACTTCGTTAAAAATAAAAAACTGCCCAAAAATCATATTTAGAGGCTGAATTTGGCCACGAGAGGATGGTGCTCACTACCAAATGTAGTGAGTCTTTCTTAAAACGTTGTTTCTACATGAAAAACACTATTTTTTTTTTTTTTTTTTATCAAAATCGGATGAGTTTAGAACCTGATCGGGATTAAAACGGGATTAATATTAACGAACGGAAATCTAATTATTAAAACATGAATTTACGTGTTCAAAATAATCTGGAATTAAGTTAAACTAATCAGTAGTTATAATCACCAAAATTTCAAAACATCATTACTATAAAAGCTCTAAATAAATTGTTCATAAAAACCCTAAAATCATGATTTTCAATAATTAAAAACCCTAGGTTATAAAATTTACAAAATCTAAAAATTATGACATTTTATAAAATCTGAAATTATAAAGTTTAATCATCAAAATACAATTTGATACTAATTAAATTAATTTCAAACAATAAAATCAAAACCCATAAATCAATAATTATAATTACACAAATTAATAAAACAAAGGAGAGAGAAAATAAGACTAACCTTTTTGTGTGGGAAATTTTTTGGGGATTCATGGGATATTTATAGAGTAGAGAGTGTAGGGTTAAATTTGGGCTTATAAAAATGTGGGCTTCAGTTATGGGATAGGGCTTAAGTTTTGGGTTTTGGAATGAGTTATTCCAATAAGAGTATGTAGGAATAATTTACATTGCCCAATAATTAATAAACGTTTGGCCCAAAACATATTTTACTTTTATAAAACTTTATATTTAAAATACTTTAACCCTTTAAAATATTTAATTAAAATACTTGAGCCCTTGACAATACATTTTATTAATACTTAAATACTTTATAAAAAATACATAAAAATACGGGGTATTACATGTTGCGCGCAAATGGAAGAGTTGCGCGCGGATGTCACGCGCAACAGATTTCGTTGCGCACGACAGGCTTGTGCTACTACATACGTTGCGCGCGCCACCTGATTACGAATTGCGAACCCGAATTTTTACGTATGAATGAAGTTGCGATTTTTACTTACGACAAAAAGAGGGTGTTTCTTAAATATAACATATACTCGGAAAATAAAATTAAACTTTGATTTAATTATTTTAAATAAGGTTTGATTAATTTTTCATTTAATTTCTATCTAAGAGATTACAGAAAAATAAAAATACATAATAAAAAAAACATATTAGAACTACGCAAAGACCTGATTTCGTAATGCGAATACGTAGGCAATCTTTATGATTCGGTCATATCAAAATATAAAAATATAAGGCTCATTTTTATTTCATTCAAATTTCAAAAGAGAGACATTGTTGAACTAGATAGTAAACGAAAAAAAAACATAGTAGTGATTACACTTTATTCGAAATAACTTAATGATAAAATTATGTAACACGCCAAGGTTTTACTATGTCCTCCATTGACACATATGATGGAGGAGTAGTTTCCATCGCAGTATTTTCAGAAGCCTTAGAGCTCTCCCCTACACTCTTCTTTTTCACCCAAACATTGTTCTTCAATTTAGGGATTGGGGCCTTTGCAACTTGTTTTCCTTTCCCTTTGACTATTGGAGCTTTCTTGCGAGTATTTGGTGAAGGTTCTTTGATTTTCACACCTTGTTGCGCGGGTTTGGAGGGAGCTTTCCTTTTTGTTTCCTTCGAACAAGCCTTAGGGGATGAGAAGTCTAATTTTCTTCTCACTCCTTTGTTTTGGCCACTATGAGGAGTAGTAGTGGTTGAATGCATCAAAGGCTTAGGTGGATTATGAGCGGTGGCGGCTTGAAGTTGAGATCTAGCCTTGTATAATTCACCCTTATCCGCCGCATTCATCCAAGCCTTGTAAAAGGAAGATAATGTAATGCTCGCGGTAGGATTTTTTATTACCCACCTAGGAAGACTTGACCAATATTCCATCCAACGAGGAATTCTTTCGGGTTTAAAGATCACATCTTTAGGGGGATCACAATCTTGCGGGGGAATAAATTATCTAATCCTGTATTTTCTCATTACCCTACAAGGAAAAATATAAGTAGTACTAGATAGGCCTAAAAGCCTAATGTAAGGGCAATTGAGACTATTCCCAATCATACTATTTATGTTCCACCAAGGAATCACAAAACGTATGTTAGGAACCCCATGACAGAAAAACAACATCCATTTCTCTTCGTTCTTATGCTTATAAAGGATTCGGTGTCCAGGGAATGTCTTTACTCCATTAGCCCCAAGGTTTTGTGGCTGATCAACAATTCGCAAGCGCTCCATGAGCCAAATCTGAAAAAAAAAAAGAAAGGAAGAAAAAATCAGTTTGCGATTTTTTACACAAGCAGGTGGTGCACGCAGCAAAGAAGATTGCGCTAGTCATGCCAATGCAACTTCGTGACTTGCGCTGATAAACGCCGAAAAAAAACGTACGTGTAATAGGAGTGGACTTCCCGTGAAACCGTTTTCGTTAGGATCTCCTCTAAGGCGATTCAAGCATAGAACGATTTCCTCCGTATTCTTTGCCTGTCCAAAGTAAACAATTAACAACAAGACAATAACATAAAGCACGAATTTAAAGCGTTGTTTATTCATGTTGTCACGAGAGGCGACAAAATGTTCAATAAATTGAATCAAGTTCACGCCTTCTTCAGTTCCAATATTGGTCATATCATTGTCGGACAAGCCAAAAAATCTTTGGAATTTAGGTTTGGGATCCGACGAGGTAGGCGAATAAGTCACAGGGAGAGTGTTTGTAGGGAAACCTAGCAAGGCCTCAAACTCACCGAGAAGGGGGACAATTTCGTCCCCTTTGAACAAGAAAAGATGGTGGTTAGAGTCCCAATGGTTGATTGCGGCATGATGAAAATCAAAGTTAACCACTAGTTGCATATAATTCAATAGAGGGTCTAGGCGGTAAATTTTGAAAGCTAGTTTGTCCTCGGTTGAAAGGGGAAGTGACCCATTGCTTCAAACGTTGTTCAAAGGTCTTCACCATTGTTCAAAAAAATGAGAGAACAAGAATTTAGAGAGATTAATTCTTTTTAGTTTCTTATATTACTAAGCGAATGAATGCGAGATGATCAAAAGCCTACACGAAACCACGTTTAAATAGACCCAAGAGGGGCAAATTTTCGGCAAATTCGGCTTAAAGGAAAGTTCACCAACAGGTGGCGCGCGCAACTCATGAGTTGCGCGCGACATCCGCGCGCAACTAATTCACATGCGCGCGACAGCTACGCGCAACTCATGCAGTTGCGCGCGTCTTCCCTGACGCGACATGTGAGTTGGATTTATTTCCGTATTTTGGCTCATATAATGACGGAATCTTCACGAAATCTTAAGACGAATCATACGCTTGTCTTCTAACACTTTGTGTCCTTTTTCTTGCCTTCTTTCTTATTTTCTTTTTATTTTCTTTTTTATTTTTATTTTCCTACTTTCTTTTACTTTTTTATTTTTTTATTTTCTTATTTATTTTTCCTACTCCCTTATTTTCTTTTTTTTTTTTTTTATCATTTTCTTATTTTCCTTTTTTTTCTCTTTTGTTTTCTTTTCGCCTTCTTTTTTCGAGTTTTGGTTATTTTTTCGAGGGGGTTAAGTCGGGAACCCTTTCCCCCCCTCGGAAATTTTTTGCTAATGATAATAAAGTACATATGGAAACAAAAAAATATAATAATGACATATATACCAATGTGTCATATGTACGAAATTGCAAAAAAAATATATACATCAGTTTCCTAAAAAATAACAAAATGTGTACAAAAGGAATCAGGGTGCTCGGCGACAATTAGACGATTGCTGCACATCCTGCAAAATCCAGAACGAAGTTTAATACATGAAATGTAATAACTTCGTTGAAAGAAAAGAAATAAAACTTACCGCGATCATCTGATGATCACGGCATGATAAAGTCACGAGGGCTCTCCGATAAGCAACTCGGAAAGCACGTAAAGTCCTCACCATGTCGTTCACTGTTTCCTGCGGAACCTGTTCCAAGAATACAAGGACAGTTAGTAAACAAATGTCTTTGAAACAAAAAAATAAATAGAAATATTTAAGTACATATACACAAAAGACATACCGACTCAACCGTCTCAAGTACAAACGGTATCCCCTCGTCATCCTCTGCTGCTGGAAGGGTCTCACGAATTACCGATTCGACAACATCGGTATACGTGATCTCCGCTGTAGGAGGCACCCAACCACCTAGCTCGACCCGCTAAAATATATATGACAAAAAAACGATAAAAGGATCAAAGTTCCGAAAAATAAATAGAAACACAGAAAAAAGAGAGTTAGAGTACTAATCGGAACAAAAGTCGGAAAAGGAGTCAGCCTGGATGCTATAAAAGTTGGATAAGAAACCTCCGGCAGCACCAGCTGCTCCGCTGGATAGCCAAGGATCGCCTGAGCTCGATCCTCGGTAAACAGCAAGTCCGGACGTAGCATCCGGATCGGGGGATCCGCAGGAACCAAAGGCTCCTCGGACGAAAGCTGCCAGAGAACACGCTCGCCTAAAAACAAAGTGTATGTCCTCTGGAACACCGAGAGTCCCGTAAAGAGGGCTCGGAAACGGCAACAAACCATGCCAGACTGGATAGCCTCAGGGACTCCGACGATCAAACTCCAAGGACGGAGATCGATCTAAAAAACACAACCACTTGAAAAATCGTCAAAAAATAAATAAAATCAAATAATGCACATGTAGTTGGAATACTCACCGACGCACAAGTCGCCGAAAGGATCCTCTGGCAAAAATCGCTGGCAGAAGTGGCTCGTCTCTTCTTAATCGCGACAAATCGATGGCCGATAGGAAAACGAGCAGCCCCAAGCACTCTGGGGGCTAAGAAAGGCAGGTACGAGTATCCCCAAGCCTAAAACCGAGAAAAAAATAAGCCTAAAGGAAAAAGCGAAAGTAATAACCGAAAGAAGCTTAAAACACGTACCTCAAGGATACGACCATGCCACGTAAGCGAGATCCGAGGCACCTCAGTAGCTGTCGCGGAATCCATCACCCGGGTCGCCTTGCCCATAGGTGTAAGAATACGGGCATACGACACCTCCGCCAACCTCTAGTCACCTACTTGCCCCAAATCACTGAGGCAAATAAGTAACCCAATGGCAAAACGCTCTCCTCGATCACTCAGGATGGTGACGGAAAGAACGAGGGCAATGTATGTCCGAGCCAGCTGCTCAGGTGTACACTGCCGATCAAGCTCGTCAACCGACAACTCGTCGGCAAGAACCGAGTAAGGACAAAACTGCGCGTACATGTGAAGGGCCGACGCAAGACGGTCCCTCACAAGGTCGCGCAGTATCTCGTCTGACCCCTTAACGAAATCTATAACTACGGGCTCACCTCCGAAAGGAAAACCCATAATCATAGAGAAATCAAAAGGGGTAACCGTCATCTCTCCCCATGGAAAGTGAAAAGTGTTGGTGGAATCCCACCAAATCTCCAGCAATCCACGGAGGAAAGCTGACGATGCAGGCTGACTCGATAAATCCCGAAGAGCCGCTAGCTGGGAGTCAATCCCAGAAAGTGCTACAATCTCCTTTGCCACCTCGGGCAAACTCTCAAAACGGGTTCGCAGGTCACCAGAGCCGTATAAACGCATGCTAGGCTCGCTCTAAATAAAAGAATAAAAAAAAGGGTTATGGTTTAAAAAGGAGAAGTAAAGGAAGAGAGAAAGAAACAAAGGCGCGAAAAACTCACGATGTCGCGCCACCCTCTGATCGAAACGTGATGGTCTGGGTCCCACTTAAGGACCCTAGGGTCCCAGTTGGGAGGAGCCTCCCAAACCACATCCTCCTGGCGACGTCGATCGGCCGCGACGCATCGCTCTCGAACCTCCGACGGCGAATTGCCTCGTCCGGACAACCGAGAATCTCCTCAGCATCGACAAATGGAGGCGAGTCCATGCTATGATGGATAAAGTTTCTTTAATTAGTTTAATTTATTTCCTAAACTAAACTAATATACGTATTCTAGACCCATTTCGGCAACATAACGGCTGCCGATAGGGCAAAACACAAAAATCGAATGCCACCCATACTTGGGGGCTACAATACCTGCAATTAAACTCAGTAAATGGGGGCTTCTAACACCCACAAAAGCCATCCTAACCAGTTTCAACTAAGTATTCAAGGGATTGTATTCCGAAATCTCAAAGAATCAACTACTTTTAGGCGAATAACAGTAATATAAACACAATTATCGTCTACCAAACAATTTTGAAGTTCGAATATGGCAAAAATAAGCTAAGAGTATGTTTCACGCCATTTTTCAACAATTCAAAATTCACAAAAATGAATTATGAAAGTAATATTAGTTCCATCACTATAATATACTTCATAATCAGCCATTATAACCAAAATGAGCAAGAAAAAGCAATAAATTCAAGCAAAATTTGAAAAAAAAAAGCAAGAACGAACTTGAATAAAGAAATGATCATACAAGGTTCAATACTTCACAATTTTTCATGAAATTTGTTGCAAAACACTCCTTAAACATAGCATGACAACATATAACAAACAATTTCAAGAATAATGGACTGAATCGAAAACCCCCGAATTCGAAATTTGGAGTTTAACGATTCAAAAATCGTTCGAATTCAGCCGAAAAAGAACAAATTCTGGCAAAAAACTTACATTGGATTACGGAAAATATGAATTAAGGAAAAAAATTTCTTCCTTTAGCTTCAAAAATCGCAAAAAACCGAGCTTCCTAGAGTGAGAGGGTCGAAAATGGCGAATGAAAGAGAAAGAAAGAGTGAAATGAAAAATTGTGTTTGCGATTTTCACTTTACTGACATAAATGTCGCGTGCAACTGCATCTGTTGCGCGTGACATACCAGCGCAACTCAGAACGATGCGCGCGCCTGGCTAGCGCGACTCTTTGAGTTGCGCGCGGATACTGGTCACTAAAAGACCGGGATTTTGATTTTGATCTGTTTGATCATTTTTTGAACGGGTTTTGCTCGTTATTAGACGTAATGGCGCGCAAATTATCAAAATCTTTTTACTTTGTATATTGTAGTTTGTTTTCTTTTTTGTTAGATTTTTGCATCATGTTGCAAGCACACCGTGCTTTTTGCCTTCCCCAAGCATACGTTTAGAACGTTTTTCGTAAGAGTGCCTTAAGACGTTCTGTGGTGGTGCTTTACGTAAAATCACCCATAGACAGGTTTGTCATTTTACTGTACTGACATTTCAAATGTCCGGGTTTTCTTCTTTTTTTCACGTCTGAAGCAAAAAGGAAGGCGTTTTCATGCAGCGTAAAAATGCAAATGGCATATCGTACGGCGCAAAATTGTACGGCGTAGGTGTTGCGCAAAATTTCACTCGGCCCAAGCTTTGCGAGATCTACCTCTCGAGACTAAAAGGTGGAGAATTACTGTAGGTGTTAGCTCACGAGTCGACGGGCGCGCCGAACCTTAAGGAACAGGCACTTCTTGAATTGGAGCAAATACGGTAGTTAGTGCGCTTACTAACTTACTGGAAAGTTAGGGTGTCGAAATCATCCCCTGTACAAAGTCGCGCCTATGTAGTCACGTGCCCCCAGTCCCGAGACACGTGTAGTCATCTTGTGGACGAAACTGCTGAGAGAGTTGCTTCCCTCTCACTGAATTTGCATATATGCCTCCAGTCCTGAGACATGCATTTCTATCTTGTGGACTTCCGACTCAAATACCAAACCCGGCTCGAATACAAGACCATTTCGGCTCTAATACCGAAAAACCTTTTTCATCTTTTTACTTTTTTAAAGTCAGGCTAAAAGTTTCAATGACATATTGAGGGACTTTAGACTAACGATGACACGATTGAGAGGAAATCTTCCCCTTTTGTCCTTTTAAAACCGATCTCTTCTCATGACTTGACATCACCCAGAACACCTTTACTTGTAAAAGCGTTCTACAATTGCAAAGGATCAATTTAGATTCTTTAGCGTGTTAAGAATAGGAAAAACTTTTTCTAGCCTTAATAGCTACTTGTTTCAAACACTTTGCGAACCAGGGATCGTTTCGACATCCTTAAACATTACTGAAAGATTCTTTATCCTTAAAGAACTTCGCAGAATGAGTCTCGAATTTATTTCCTTGACTACTTTGATCATCGTCTATTCTAGACTCGATCAAAGTGGGGGCTAACTGTAGACATCTACTTTTGGCCTCCTGTCCCGACATGACGTGCAATGACGATAAATAAAACCATCTTTGTGTTGGATCGAAGTGAAGAATACTTATGGATAACTGGTTAAGCCACAAAACACAAAAGACTAGCCCAAATTAAAGAAAAAGCCAAAACAAAGGTCCAATTAACTAAACCCGATCATAATTAGGCTTAAGCCCGTGCTTAAAACCTAATAATGACGAATTTAGGAGCGCCTAGGTTAAATCTTAGTGCTGCCGCAGGAAAAGCTGCGCGCATCTCAAAGAGTCGCGCTGGGCTGCCGCGCGCAACTAATTTAGTTGCGCACAACACCCAACGTAACCCCAGAGTTGCGCTGCGGAAGATTCAGAATTATACAGAAAATATAAAATCGAATCTTACCATAAAGCCGCGCGCAAGACAATTAGTAGCAGTGCAACCCAATCACTTGCGCTGGGATTCCATGCGCAACTCATTCTGTTGCGCGCGAAACCTACTGCGGCAGAATGCTCAAAACCCTAAACCTAATCATTCCCTATAAATACGAGCTTAAACCGAGGCTTAAACACGCAGAAATATAACCTAAAACTCTGGCGAAATACTTGTGAACTTGTGCAGCCTAGCCCCTCTTGTCCTAAACACTCACCCTTTTGATATCTTGTTACTACGGTGGAGGTTCCCCAACAAGAAGAAGTTTATAAGTGTTCTAAACAGAGATCTAGTAAAGAGAAGTGGTAAATTCCCGAGCACTTAGTTAAATCACATTTATTTTCTTGTTTAAAAGGACTTCAATTAATTAATTAGTGTTGTTTGATCACCTTTAAAATAATTAATTAATCAATTCCACATAGTATCTTGCATTAAATAAAGATTAGAATTGAATTAAATAATTGTTTGTTGATCACTTAAGCCAAGGCGAACATTGTTTATTTTCTTGCTCTTTTCACGAATTTGATTAAATAAGAATAACGACATTACAATGTAATTCCTACGTGAATTAATGTTTGTAAATAAAATCAACTAACATAGTTTTAGGTATCGCGTTGTATATATTGTTTGGTGATGAAATTGTAAAAAAGGAAGAGCTAGTAGAGGCCGCACTAGGGCTAGGATAACGATTCCCCTCTAAAAGGAACATTATTTTAGTACCCTCGCTCCCGAACTCATTTCTGGTTTATAGACCAATTTTTGCATGGGTAAACTTATGATTCGTGATAATTATTCCATGAACTCCACATGGAAGAAAGGCATGAACGAGGTTTATGAGTTTTTCCTAAAACTCATTGGCGACTCCTACTTGTTTCTTACAAAAAAGCGTAATGATAGAATAAATTTAAATTCAAGGTCCCCCAAACAGTTAGGAATTATAATCCTACTACACCCTAAGAAGTGTAAAGTCCTAGGCTTTTAAGTGGCCAAGGGCATTTATGGAGAGTACCCCTTACAATGGGATCACCCTCCTTACACTTTATCAGCAAGTCCCTGACGAAGGTGTTCAGGGGAAAGTGGAGCCCGTATTGCAAATGCGGAGTGTACAACCCCACATATCCAGGGGGTGGACGATGAATCCTATCTATTGCAGTGGGCATTCGGCACCAATACCCATCCTCTTCGAGAATGCCGTAGTACAGCTCAATCTGTTCGGCGAAGTGGAAGGCTTCAGCGTTCCTGACCCACCAAGAGTAGGGAGCATTCCTCACCATGGCCGAGATGGCCCCAACGTTCTCCCATTTAGCAAGCCATTGGGGCATGTCCTAGAGTACGACAGCTTCTCCTTCCTCCTCTTGCCTGGAGGTGCTCGTGGGCTCCTCCCCACGGGACTGCGCCGTAGAAATTGGCACCACAGGGATTCCTCCTGGGACTTGTCGAGGGTTCCCCTCACCCTGGGTATTCCTGACTCGGTCCCTCAGATGGGGTTGCCTGGGCAATCGGCCTCCGCGTTCTCTACCTTTAACCATGGTTGTGGGTCGCTGGAAAATAGAAGAGAAATCGGAAAAACAAAGGGTACTTCGAAAATTAAATAAAACCGAGCAAAATTCAAAGAAAATTACCTTGAATCGAAGCAGAATTCGCCAATCTACAAGTTCGGAGCAACGAGTTTCAGTTTCAAAGCTTTTATATTAGGGATTCAGTGAGGTTTCAAGTTGGAATTAAAGGTTTTTGCTCGAGTGAGAAATGCGAATTGGTGAAGAAATGAGGAGAGAGAGAGTGCAATTCTGATTATATTTCCGGAAAAGGGAATTCTGGGATTCGCGCTCTTCATCTCTCTTTAATTAATCATTAAGTAACCGTTAAACGCACTCTCTCTAAATTAACTGCCCATTATCCGTTCAACTTCCTCCATTATTATCCAAATTACAGTTATTTCACTAATGACTGTTTAAAAATTTAAATCTTTTGATTTAATTAAATCATTTACTTCCCTTCATTTTTTATTAAATCCAATCCCGACCCGTCATCCTTCCAAATCGGGTCTGGGGGGCAAACTGTTTGGGTCCAATTAAGCCTAATTCGGCCTGGTCCATAAATGATTAAATCATTCATTCACATATATAGCCTCAAGCATTAAATACTCTTGCATAGCATTCTCTCTCTAAGCACTGTTTGACTTCGGCATCGGAGGGGCCTTCCTCGGCACAACCCTCAAGGCCAGTTTACGTGTGTTTGTTGTGCAAGAAACCCTCGGCCCAGCATTACTTGGACCGAGCCCAGTCTTCAGCCACTACAGAAGGACCTTCGGCAAGTTCCTATTGTTTTTACCCGACACAATATATAATTTGCAATTAATCAGATACAAAAGATTAGAGAATAATTAACCTGTGAACAACTTAAATGAACTGGGAAGACCCCTTTGCTTAACAGCCCACCAAAAAAGCAGGATCAATTATCACTGGCTTTCCCCTGAAATAAATATTTTACCATTCAATATTATTACAATTACAGTATTATTTATAACACCCTTTTATAATTACAAAATCATGTAACCCCTCGCTTTTCCATCTAGTAAAATGCAAATTTATACTACAGACATCTACGTTGAAGTATATCAATCTACCTTATTTAATCTTGCTGTATAGTTGAGCTTTAACCATGATTTTATTTATGAAAAATCAAATGGACTTTTCAGCAAGAAATAAATTAGAATAATTATTCGAATCCATCTAAAACATTATGAATTTAAGATTTATTTCCACCCAATTGAAAAAAATCAAATTAAACATTTAAAATCAATCAATTAATTCGGAAAAAAAAAAAAAAAAAAAAAAAAAAAAAAAAAAAAAAAAAACCTATAATTTAGTAATTGCAATTAAGCAAATTGAAACAAGGGTTACGAAATTGGGGGAGGAGAAAGAAAGATAGCATCAAATTGAGCTTACAGGAAGCTATTGATGGGATTTTCTTGAGCAGGAAGGGAGAGTTTGAGCTGCTTCAATGGAGAGAGCGCTACTGCGTGAGAGAAGGAGTAGAGAGCGCTGCTTCAATGGAGAGCTTGAGCTGCTTCTAGGGAGTCGGGGCGAGAGAGCGCAGCGGAGTATGGAGGGGACCGAGCTGAGGAACGGCTGGAGTTGAGGGAGCTAGGGACCACTGGAGTTTGGAAGGCACGAGCTCAGGATCGGCCGGAGTTCGGGGAGCTGAGGTCCGAACTGAGCTCCAATATTATTAGAGAGAGAAAGAGGAAATATTTTGATGAGAGAGAGAGTGATGAGAAAGGGAAAATTAAAAATTTAAGGTTTACTTTGAACTAAAGATGGGCACGGGTCGTGCCGGCACGCGGGCGGCACGGGCCCGATCCGATTCCGGCACGGCACGGCAGCCCACCTGTGGGTCGTGGGCCGTGCCGTGAACAAATTTCTGGGATTTGGCACGGGCACGGCACGTGGCACGGCGGGCGGCACGATGACTGGCACGTGGGCCGGCACGCCGACACGGCACGTGGCACGGCCGAGCACGGCTAGGCCCGTGCCAACTAGCCGTTGGAAAACTAGTCGTTTAGAGTTGTTTTCCAACAGCCATATTAACGGCTAGTTTAGGCAAAATTTCCCACTCAAATTCCCTATAAATACCCCATTTCTTCCTCCAAAATTTTCACAATTCATCAACTCATCTCTTCTCTCTTATTCTCTAATTTTCTTACTCTCTAGTTCCTACAATCTTACTCTCTTTTGTGAAAAGAAAAAAAAAATTCCTACTCTGTTATAAATTTTACATTTTTACCATTATTACTTTTATTAGTCTACTACAAAAAAAAATATTATATTTACATTCGGGAAATTATAAATTCGGGAAATTATAAGTTCGGGAAATTATAAGTTCGGGAAAGCATTGAAGCGTCATTGTAAGATCTAACTTAACTTTATTTTAATAGATCTAACTTAACTTTATTTTAATTTGTTATTGTTATTGTTATTGTTATTGTTATTGTTATTGTTATTGTTATTGTTATTGTTATTGTTATTGTTATTGTTATTGTTATTGTTATTATTATTATTATTATTATTATTATTATTATTATTATTATTATTATTATTATTATTATTATTATTATTATTTTACTTTTTTAAAAAAATAAAAAAAAAACTTACAAATTCAATCAATATACAAGAAATTGGTGGGGAGCCGAGATACAATCGAGGCCCCCACCCCTCTCGCTATAGCGAACCCGATCCTGCTGAAGATGTAAGCAGCTGTACGAGCACCAATATCATGAGTCTTAGCGAACGCCTGAACCCGCTTCAGCAACGCAACAGCATCCTTCTCTAATTCACCCAACAAAGAAAAGGAGAACGGAAGAAAACCATAGCCAATAGCCCTGCAACGCGCCCCATACTTGTCCCGCTTCCGCTGAGCCACCGCAGACACAACACGACCAGGAACGAAGTCAAACAACCCCGATTGTGTCAAAGGTGAAGACCCCGTCAAGTCAATACATACATCAAGGCCTCTATCCCAGGAATAAAGCAACACATCTGCTGGTGAAGAGCCCCGTCGTTCCCTCCAGTCAACCCAACGTTAACCTCCTTTCTAGCAGAAATCCCAGATCGAAAACAAATATCAACAAGGGTGTCACGAACCACGTTGTGCCGATGTTTAATACCCACCATCCCAGCGCAAGACACTGCATGATCCCCATAAATATCCGCATCAAAAACCCTTGAGCAAGCAGAACATGGTGTTGAAATGGAGAACAAAGGAACACTCAACATGTAGCAAAGAACGCTACGGTAAGTCTTACCATTCATAGTCTGACCCAAACGCGATATCGGGACCGCCCGCAACCAGGCCAAAGAGTGATCCCCCTGTTGGGACTTCCATACGGCAACCTGACGCGCAAATAAGGAGAAAGTGGAATCCACATATGCAGAGACCTTCGTGAAATATATATCTGCCAATTTTTTCATGAGTCTGGGGGCAGCGATCTCACTAGGGTTACTCATAAGGTCAGTCTCCACAGTCTTGGAGCACCATCGAAGGCCGGTCCCGGACCAACAATACCAGAATTGCTAAGAAGAGTAGCCTGAAGACCAGAAGACTGCAGACGCGACGCAAGGAAAGCATAGTGCCGAACATCACTAGCCGAATAGACACCCAAACCACCATAAGCAAAAGGTAAGGTGGCAAGCCGCCATTGCCAATCACCAAAACCAGGCCCCGAAGCAGTAACAATGCGCTCCATTATCATCATCATCATCATCATCATCATCATCATCATCATCATCATCATCATCATCATCATCATCATCATCATCATCATCATTATTATTATTATTATTATTTTCTTGGAACAACTTAATTATATAAAAAGTACTTTCTATTTTTATTGTGGATAATTTAGATTGTTAGTGAAATCTGTCAAAGGCGGGACTTGGACTCTAGACAACATCGTTCCTAACCTCTCCTACCTGGGATCTCATTGACCTAAGAAATCTAGTATTATTATAATTATTTTTGATAACATAATTTATATAAAAACTACTTTTAGTGCGTCCGAAAGAGCTTTTAGTGCGTCGGGACGAGTTTTAGACGATAGAAGAACAAGACTAAAACCCGAAACACTTGAAATGTGTGTTTGCTTCAAGGAGTGGTTGGATGCCAAAACTCGTTCTCAAGATCGTACTTATGCACAAAACGACGACGACGATGAAGGAACGTTGACTTCTTTTAGATCTCATTATTCTCAATCAACTCAATTGGCCGATGAACTTGAACCACAAGAAGACGAAGACGAAGACGAAGACGAAGGCGAAGACGAAGGCGAAGACGAAGATGACCAATAATAATTACATTATTACATATTTACATTATACACTATTGTATAATTTTTGTATTATCGAACTTCGTATTCCGTATAATAAATGAAGTTATTCATACACTATTGTACGATTTTTTTATTATCATTAATTATTTTGTATTATTAATTTATCGTACCGGCTACCGACATATAATAAAATAAGTTATTCTTCAATTTTTTGTGTTTTCGGATTATCGCACTCGTATTTTTTTTTATTATATGCATTGTTGTTTTTTGATAAAATAATAAAATTGTTTTTATTTGTTTATATAAACTTAAACATAATTAAATAAATAATTTATATAACCTAAATTAAAATAAAGTTTTTCAAAAAATCAAAACAAAATATATTAACATTAACATAAACATAAATCAATCACATTATTTATATAAAATTAAGTTGTACTAAATATATATATATATATATATATCGTTTTTTTATTTACATTAAAAAATAAAAAAAATAAAAAAAGTGGCACGGTTTGGCCCGCGGCCCGGCACGGCACAGCCCGCAAGGAACGTGGGCCGTGCCGTGCCGTGGGCTGGGGTGTGCCAACTTCAGGCACGGTACGGCACGACACCCACCGCGGCACGGCCAGGCACGGCCCGCGGCGGCACGGAACGGCCCGTTACCCATGTTTACTTTGAACATTATTCGTAACGGACATTTCTTGTTAGTTACGACTAGTGGGTTATTTGTATCGGGCAAGACTTGTTGGTTACGACTAGTTAGTTATTTGTAAAGGGCAGAATAATGTCGGTTACAAATAACAACTTATTTGTAACTGGCACTAATCCGCCCGTTACAAATACATCTTTTTCTGCTCAAGTCACAGCTTATTTGTAACGGACATTGATTTTGCCCATTACAAATGATGTAATTGTAATGGGAAATCATATGCCCGTTACAAGTAGCTTATTACAAATAAATTTTTTTCCACTAGTGGAAAATCAGAAAATTCTAAGAATACAGAAAACTGCTGAGGTATGTAGGAACCATCGCTGAGAAAACAGAGCCCATCGCAGCGCGATGGCAACATCCCAGTGCGACAGAGTTATCTCCTCGCGATGGTCCCTGTTTTCTCGTCCAGGTTCTTCCAATAATGAGCCTGACGTCTGCCTTCTTGCTTTGACTAGTTCTAGTACTATTTGGCCGATTTTACTTCCTGGTTAAGTTTTTCCCTCTTTTCTGAAACCCATATGTGTTCTACATATGGCCATAACCCTCTAGGAATTCACGCTCCATCTACATCGAACGCTCATTGGAACGAAGGGTACATCCAAGTTTGTGAATTCACCAAACCATGGAAACAAGTTTAATTTGTGGGGTCCCATCCATACGCGCCAACCCTTCCAAAGGTAAGGCTTCCGCGCGATGCATCCGGACTCATAAATATGGACCCTGTTTGGCTACCATAATACTTGAACTTCAGAGAATTAGAGTTATGGTTAGGTTGGAAACTCATTGCATCATATTGTGACTATTTGACTACTTATGCATTATATGCTTGTGCCCAGTTATATATGATTAAACTAACCGTTTGTTTTGACTTGTGATTATAAATATGCTTAAATAAACTAACCAATGACTAAAGGAATTTCCTTAATTAATTGATTAATTAATTTGATCTAATAAATATGTCTAAAATCGAGTCATAGTTCCTCAAACGTGGTACCGGATTTTTATTCCCGTATACTACACAAGTGTCAACTTATTTGGTCATATCCGGAGTTCTAGGAAGAGCTATACGTAGTGCCACCTATGAATCTGTAGCCTAGAGTTTTATATTTCATTTGGCGTTGGTTTCATCCTAATCGAAGTCACAGATTAAATGTTATGACCGAAATACTACAACCTATCTAGTTTAGTGCATATACATGAGGTCTTAACTTAGTCTTTGTTCGAGTCAAGTCACATAGTCTAGTCACATAGTCATGACAAGAGTCTTAAACATATCACTTAAACTCACAAATATCCACACACTTTGTACATGCTTTTTTAACACCATGAACATGTGTAAACACCTAAAAATGTCTCCCCAAAACCAAACTCGATGATGAACAACCTTTCAGCGCATAAAAAAATTGGTCGGGTTTAGTATTTAATCTTTGGAGTGCTCAAATCCATATTTTCATTTCATAAACCAACCCAATTCCTAGCCCTTTTCCCCAAACCATAACTTATTTTCCTCTTTTCGTGCCTTTAAACCCAAAATAATTCATTTCATGCCCTTTAAACTCATTCATTTCGTGTCCTTTTTATAAAAACGTTTATTTCAGTTTATTTTGGTCCATAATCTGGGTCCAATGATTGAATAGTTGGATGGGGATTTAAAAGATCTTTCTAACGATATATTATAAGCCCAAATCCGAGTTATAACGAATAAGTTATGGCCAAAATATTAAACTGAGCCCAAACCGAACCTAAGTCCACCTTACCTACGACCCAATGATCATGTGGAGGGTCCAAATTATTTAATCCAATTCCTAAAATAATTAGGATTAATTAGAAATTTCTATAAGTTTCTAAAAGATCTTAATTATCCTTTTTGAAAAGATAAGATTAAAGAGTTTGAAATTGAATAAAACTCCTTTTTTTTTAAAGTCCTAATTTTATCCGAATTGAAAGACATTCAAAGATAGACAGATATTATTTTCGTGCCTCATATTTTTTATCCAAATTTTATATGGTTGGATAGAACTTGAAATTATCATTCCAATGATATATTATAACATCAATTCCGAGCTATAACGGAAAAGAAATGAATAAAATGTCAAACTCTATCCAAAGCTGACATTGTCTCACTATTTCGGCCATATCTTTTATTCTATAAAATATTTTGATCTGATTTTAATTGGGTTAGAAATTAGATTTCAAGAGCTTTCCAACAATATCTTTTTTATCTTATTCCTATTTCTGGATCAAAAGATATGATAAAAACAAAAACCGCAAAAACTGCTGTCAATCGCAAGAGTTTTAATCCGATTCGAACTCGATCTTTTCTTGATTATTCGACCCTCTTTTTTCCCTATAAATACAGGTCATATCACCCCTTTTCCAATCATCAACAATCTTGATCAAATCATTCTCTTCTCCCTCTTTATCCTAAACACTAGCCACCCCATTCTTTCACTAATACTTCCCCTAATCACTCCAAGGAGTCCATACAACACCCGAAGTTCTATACTTAAACCAAGGCGTGAAAGGTATAATTGAATGAGGGTTTGGACTAAATCAACTCTACTTTTTATTTAATTTAATTGTTTCAATTTGATTTATATTTTAATTGAAGTTACTAACAATTTATTCATGATGTAGCAATTTAAAGGAACGTACGGAATGTGAGTAATTAATTAATGTAATTACTCTTATTTTATTTTAATATTGCTAGTATCATGATTAGGTTAATTTATATTTTATTTGACTAACGCTATTATTGTTGAATTTCTTCCAATATTAATTTTTATTCTATTGTTATTATGATCACTATATTGCATGTTTAAAGGGAATATGTAATTGAAAATCACGCCTAATAAGATAATTTGGACAATCGGTTAACGTTCCTTTTTAATCTTGTTGTTAATTCAAGTGATCACAATATTTTAGAATTATGTGTTGCATTAATATTAAAACAAATTAGCTTAATAATAGTTTAGAGCAAATTAAATATTTTGTTTGCATGCTTTTGAGATCGTAGGATCACTTTTCACTATAAGAATCGAGTAGAGGCCAATACGGGCGAATGTGACTCCATGACTCACTTCGTACCATCATCCCCGATCCTCCTTTCGTGGTTACGAACCATATGGAGTTAGTAATCTCATGGATTAATAATGGGGTGTAACCTTAACGGGTCAATCGTTGTTGCCTTCGTTGTCCCTTTATCGTGGTTGCCTTTTTATGATCCATGAACGGTTTACAAGTTCCTTAAAACTTGTTGGCGGCTCCCTACTTTCCTTGTCCCTAATCATATATGTTAATGCCCATTTCCTATGAGTGCAAAGCACATTCACCACATGCTTTAACGTAGGCGGACATCGAATGACGCCTACAATTTGGCGACTCCGCTGGGGATGATTCTTGGTTATTTATCGATTTGAGTGATCGGTATTTAATTAAGATGAGTGGATGAGACTTGAAAGATTCTTGAATTGTATTCCTGCGATTTAATTGGCATTGTCACATATGCATATGATTTTTTTAGGTTACCTATTTTGCCACAATAGTACGTGTTCTACGTATGTGGCTAGCCCGGGGGATTTATGCTCTATCAACTTGAAAACGCTCATGGCAATAAGGGTTCATCCGATTTTTTAAATCCACCCAAACCATGGATTCGAGTTCGATTTCATCACGAACTCGCGGAGCTGCCCGTTGGCATACACCCTCAAGGGAGGATGCCTTGATAACGCGTCCAAACTCTTAACCATGGTACCCTTTGACACCCAAAAGCTTGACCATAGTCGAACATAGAACTTGACTTTAGGTTGCGAATTTCATTGCATCATTTGTGACAATGTGCTTATATGTGCATTTTTTTACTTTTTATTTATTTATTTATTTATTCTCTTATCAAACCCTTTTTTTTTTATTATTAGAGTCGAGCCATAGATTTTTTTTAAAAATTTTGAGTCACCCGGATTTTTATTCCCGTATACTGCACAAGAGTCAACTTTTTTTGGTCATATCCGGAGTTCTAGAAAGAGTTACGTGTCGTGCAACCTATGGATCTGTAGCCCCGTGTTTTATCTTTTATTTCGTGTTGGTTGCGTCTCAATCAGAGTCACAGATAAAAAGTTATAACTGATTTACTACAACCTGTCCAGTTTAGGAGTCTTTTTAGCGTCAACCTTTTTTTTTTAATTTTTTTTTTCGTGTCAAGCTAGTCTTAGCCAAGTCCTTTAATCCATGTCAACTTGTATAACATAGGATTGTAGATTTTTATTTATTTATTTTTTTATATACCCTTGAGTCCTAACTCTTCTATAGTTTTAGTCCTCTTCCTAGTTTCTTGTGATCGATTTTTGTGCTAACCTTAACATGTGTTCTTTGTCTTTGATTGCGGATGATCTTATTTATGACTAACGATTTCCAATGGACCGTATTCACCTAGTAAGTAGTATAAACATTAAAATTGGACAAAATTAATCAAGTTAGTTTGTCTTTTAGTCTTCTGTGCTATTTGGTCATTGGGTCTTTTGTTTTTCACAACGTCATCATGTCTAGCCATGCGATCATACCACGAGTCTTAATAAACTCAGCTAATAACACATGTTGAGTCGTTGCACACACTTTGTCTTCGAGTAATGCACTATATTGTTTATGATCGTATACTAGGTTCATGCACCCTTTTTTCGTCATAATAAAAAAATGAGTGGAGTTTTCTCACCTGTTTTCAAATGTATTTTTTCCTCCGTTCCTTTCCTATCTTGAGCAATGAGTCAAACAATTAAGTGAATTATTTTATTTCACAGAACTTGGTCAAGGAACTGGGATAGATTAATACGGTTCGAGTCATTACCGCAACAATCTCTGAGATCTAATAGGCGTTCAAAGAGAACTTTGTCATCTCCACATTACTTATCACCTTTCAATGCCCACTAAAGAAGATATTGAGAACATCAACAAATCCATCGAGACACTGTCTGCCATGATGCAAACCCTTACCACTAGGGTCACTACCATGAAAAAAAACAAGGTCACTGTTTCCACCCTTGACAAATTGAAGGAACAAATGAGTAAGATTTCCGAGGATTTCACTTATGTGGAACGGCCTCCCACTCCTTTGGATGTGAAGGACAGACTCCCTGAAAAGTTCTCCACTACTGATATTCCAAAGTTCAAGCCTACTGACAACCCAATGTTCCATTTAAAGGCGTTCTCTGTAACCATTGCTCTCAAGGGATTGGACGTAACACTCTTCCCTACGATGTTCCCTCTCTCCTTAGAGCATGCTTGCCAACAATGGTTTTATTCTCTAGATGCCAAGCGTACTGCGACTTGGAAAGATATCACCGACAGTTTCATGAATCGTTACAAGTGTAACATTCAAACTAAAACTTCTGAACGTGAACTCTCCATTCTCAAACAAAAAGAGAATGAAGGCTTCACCGCTTATCTGAACAGGTAGAGGGAAACGGATTCACTCTTGGTAGATCCTCCCAAAGAAAGAGAGATGGTTCACCTCTTTATTCAAAATCTGACTCACAAGTATAGGGAACATCTCAAATTTCTTCCTTTGAACACTTTTGAAGCTGTATATGACATCGGCATCAATACCAAGGATGAGCTAATAAAGACTGCTGGTAATAACAATAATAACACTTGGAAAAACAAGAAGAACGACCATCCTTCTTCTTCGTCTTCTAAGCACGAAAATACTACCAACAATATAAGCCAAGTTGATCTCAATGAAGTGTTAGCTCTTGATGCTCCATTGCTCAAGAAGAAAAGAACTTACACTCCTTTAGGAATGACTTATGAGGCTGCCTTTGATCGCCTTTACGGTCAAGGCTTGATCACACCTATTAGGCCATTTTCAGAGCCAAAACCTGAAGAAAGGAGCGCCAAATGGAATCCCAATGCCCATTGCAAGTACCATCAAGGAAGGGGCCACACTACGGAGCAATGTTGGAATTTGAAGGACGTCATTCAAGACTTGGTGGATGCAAACAAACTTTCTGTCCCTCCAGGCGGCAAGAAGTAATGAACACAAGGCGCACAGCAAATCTTTCGTGCAAGATTTCATGATTTATTTCTTTATCATTCATATCCATTCCCCCATTTATGTCTAGCATAGGTTTTCCATTTTGAATTTTTATATGTTTCATGTGTTTCGTTCACCTTTTCCATTATAAAATGAGCAAATTTCCTTTACATCTCGATCATAGAATTTTTCATTCAGTCATTCATTCTAAAAAAAATAAAAAATAAAAAAAAATCAATTACCGAACTAAACCCAAGGTACACCAATGACTTGAGGCACCTTTGCAACCCATTCATTCCCCATTAACCATTCAATCACATATCCATTTTTTCATCAACCACTTTGAGCCTCGTCTAACGTTTGGCCTTCATTTTTTCAACCCACATTCACTCAACCCTGGAATTGGAATATGTGCAATTTGTGTAACATTCAAAAAGCAAGTAAAAAAAAGCAGCAAAGCAAAAATAAAACAATGTCTAAGGGCAAGTGTTCCAATGTCTTTGATACAAACACGTCTCGAATTGCGTCTCTCATCGAGTGCTTGAGAAACATGAATGCTAAGTGAGTGATGGACCGCATGATCTGAGATTGCCTACATTAATTCAAAAGAATGAAAAAAAAAATTCAAAACAAAAAAATATATATGAAAAATAAAACTTGCGAAGTCTAATACACAATTGCATATCTTGGGGGCTTCTCTCGGGTCTTGAGCCTTTTACCCCTTTTTTTCCTTAAACCATCAGCTTAACCACATTACAACCCTTGAAATAACTCTTTGAGGTGTACATACACTTGTGCAAAGTTCGGTTAGATCTACGTTCGGCCTGATTCCTAACGGATACGTAGGCAACCTCACATCGAGGTGCGGCCACATTCATATTCATATCCATGCATGATCGAGTCAAAGAATATCCAATGCTTACCCCTACCCATTTAGAGCTAGACTTGGGGCTTGAACCCACATCATTTAGCCTACCCAGCCTAAAGAGTCATCATCTTTGACTCTTCTCACATCTCTTTCCGTCGCCATAACCCTTGCAGCCAGCCTTAGTATCACATTCACACACTTCACTCACACATCCATATCCATATCAATCATCCTTCCCTTTAAGAGCCCTTTATCATGAAATCGTGTTTCAGCACTGTGCATGTTTCATCATATTTAAAGACAACATTCATTAGAAGAAACATTGTATACTTGCTTAGCTTCTTAACCTGAGCAATATTCATTGTTTCATGCTTCACATAATGTGCTGAGAAACATTTATATATCAATGATTTTTAATCATACAAAGCATATCGTGCTTAGCTCCTTGACCTAAGCAACGTTCATTATGCAATAATCACTTCATTTGTATATGTGCTTAGCTTCCAGACCTAAGTGACGTTCAAGATCGTTTCTTTACACCATATATGATGCTTAGCTCCATGACCTAAGTTCATTCATCGTGTCACATGATGTAATTGTCCTTAGTATCCTGGCCTAAGGACATGCATCATGCATACATTACTTTCAAGAAAAGCAATTCAATCCATGCGATTCATTTTGTCTTGCTCAACGAGGAAGTTCAAAACTTCTTTCCTTTTTTCGCGTCTTTTCTTTTGTGGAAGTTTAAAAAAACTTTTTCAAAATTTTCTCATCGAGGGAAGTTCGAAAATAAAAGTTCAGTTTTCACATCTTTCTTTTTCGGGAGAAAGTCGGTGCCCTCCACTCATGACAAAAATTGACGGAAAATTTTTGCTTTTGCATCTTCGTTTGCTTGTGTCTGCACACACACATATACACATACACACTCACAGGTCATACACATGTCATGTCACATCAAGTCAAACTTGGTCAAGTCAATCACAATATATACGAGTCCATTGGCAAATTTATTTTTGCAGGTCTCATCTACAGCCCACGTTCGGGGACAAGCGAACCAACTACAACCCACGTCCGGCGACAAGCAGACCATCTACAGCCCACCTTCGGGGGCAAGCGAACCAACTACAACCCACGTCCGGGGACAAGCGGACCATCTACAGCCCACGTCCGGGGACAAGCGGACCATCTACAGCCCACGTCCGGGGACAAGCGAACCATCTACAGCCCACGTCCAGGGACAAGCGGACCATCTACAACCCACGTCCGGAGACAAGCGGACCATCTACAGCCCACGTTCGGGGACAAGCGAACCATTTACAGCCCACGTTCGGGGACAAACGAACCAACTACAGCCCACGTCCGGGGACAAGCGGGCAAACTACAGCCCACGTTCCAGGAAAATCGAACCACCATCATTTCACGGTGCAAGGTTCTCGATACACAGAGACTTGCAATCTAATCATCTATCAACTTTCCTCAAGCATGGAAAGTATTATTTGGTGGGTTTCTTCAAGCATAGAAACCGCCTAATTCATATGGCGGCTTTCCTCAAGCATGGAAAGTATCATCCGGTAGATTTCTTCAAGCATAGAAAGCTACCAAACTCGTTAGTCGGCTTTCCTCAAGCATGGAAAGCATTTCAACAAACATCATCCGGTGGATTCCTTCAAGCATAGGAAGCTACCAAACTCATTTGTCACCAATAAACTGGTGTCAGATAAGCATTCTATCCCTTTACTCTTTTATCTGTAGAGCTAACATTTTTCTGCAGGTATCGGCGTATACAGAGTGATTTAGGATCGCAGAACGTCTTAAATCATTCTCCGTCCCTATTCGACTACTTTGACTATTGTTTTCAAAACTGACGTTTCTACAAACTCAGTCAAAGTGGGGGCTTCTGTAGACACCTAAAAATGTCTCCCCAAAACCAAACTCGATGATGAACAATCTTTCAGCGCCATTATGGGTCGGGTTTAGTATTTAATCTTTGGAGTGCTTAAATCCATATTCAAATCCATATTTTCATTTCATAAACCAACCCAATTCCTAGCCCATTTGCCCAAACCATAACTTATTTTCCTCTTTTCGTGCCTTTAAACCCAAAATAATTCATTTCGTGTCCTTTAAACTCATTCATTTCGTGTCCTTTTTATAAAAACGTTTATTTCAGTTTATTTTGATCCATAATCTGGGTCCAATGATTAAATATTTGGATAGGTATTTAAAATAGCTTTCCAACAATATATTATAAGCTCAAATCCGAGTTATAACGAATAAGTTATGGCCAAAATATTAAACTGAGCCCAAACCGAACCTAAGCCCACCTTACCTACGACCCAATGATCATGTGGAGGGTCCAAATTATTTAATCCAATACCTAAAACAATTAAGATTAATTAAAAACTTCTACAAATTTCTAAAAGATCTTAATTATCCTTTTTGAAAAGATAAGATTAAAGAGTTTGAAATTGAATAAAACTCCTTTTTTTTAAAGTCCTAATTTTATCCGAAATGAAAGACATTCAAAGATAGACAGATATTATTTTCGTGCCTTATATTTTTTATCCAAATTTTATATGGTTGGATAGCCCTTGAAATTATCTTTCCAATTATATATTATAATATCAATTCCGAGCTATAACGGAAAAGATATGAATAAAATGTCAAACTCTATCCAAAGCTGACACCATCTCACTATTTAAGCCATATCTTTTATTCTATAAAATATTTTGATTTGATTTTAATTGGTTTAGAAATTAAACTTTAAGAGCTTTCCAACGATATCTTTTTTATATTATTCCGATTTCTGGATCAAAAGATATGATAAAAACAAAAACTACAAAAACTGTTGTCTATCACAAGAGTTTTAATCCGATTCGAACTCGATCTTTTCTTGATTCTTCGACCCTCTTTTTTCCCTATAAATAGAGGTCATATCACCCCTTTTCCAATCATCAACAATCTCAATCAAATCATTCTTTTCTCCTTCTTTATCCTAAACACTAGCCACCCCATTCTTTCACTAATACTTCCCCTAATCACTCCAAGGAGTCCATACAACACCCGAAGTTCTATACTTAAACCAAGGTGTGAAAGGTATAATTGACTGAGGGTTTGGACTAAATCAACTATACTTTTTATTTAATTTAATTGTTTCAATTTGATTTATATTTTAATTGAAGTTACTAACAATTTATTCATGATGTAGCAATTTAAAGGAACGTGCGGAATGTGAGTAATTAATTAATGTAATTACTCTTATTTTATTTTAATATTGCTAGTATCATGATTAGGTTAATTTATATTTTATTTGACTAACTCTATTATTGTTGAATTGCTTCCAATATTAATGTTTATTCTATTGTTATTATGATCACTATATTGCATGTTTAAAGGGAATAAGTAATTGAAAATCAAGCCTAATAAGATAATTTGGACAATCGGTTTAGGTTCCTTTTTAATCTTGTTGTTAATTCAAGTGATCACAATATTTTAGAATTATGTGTTGCATTAATATTAAACCAATTTAGCTGAATAATAGTTTGGAGCAAATTGAATATTTTGTTTGCATGCTTTTGAGATCACAGAATCACTTTTCACTATAAGAATCGAGTAGAGGCTAATACGGGCGAATGTGAATCCATGACTCACTTCGTACCATCATCCCCGATCCTCCTTTCGTGGTTCCGAACCATATGGAGTTAAAAATCTCATGGATTATGAATGGGGTGTAACCTTCACGGGTCAATCGTTGTTGCCTTCGTTGTCCCTTTATCGTGGTTGCCTTTTTATGATCCGTGAACGGTTTACAAGTTCCTTAAAACTTGTTGGTGGCTCCCTACTTTCCTTGTCCCTAATCGTATATGTCAATGCCCATTTCCTATGAGTGCCAAGAATATTCACCACATGCTTTAACGTAGGCGCACTTCGAACGACGCCTACACCGTGCCTTAGGTTCATGCATGAGTCGTCCTTTCCGTCATTTAAGTTGGGGGTCCATCCTATTTCAGAAATTTCTATTGCTTTCCACGTTCTTTCACATCACTTTCCTTACATTACATACCTCACACCTTTCTTCTACTTTCATCTTACATGCTTTCTCTATACATATTATTCCCCTCATACTCCATAATCTTTCCCCATCTATGCATGTTAAATCGAGTTTGAGTCAAATAATTTACAATAAGTATCCATGACTTCCCTTTCCACATCACTTAGCTTGTTCAAGGAGAGAAGGGCGCTTAATCAAGGACAACACCTTTGTTCAAGTTCTACTCTTTGATAAGTCCATTACACACGGATAAAATTTCGTACTAATGGCTTCCCAACAAGAAGTTGATGAGTTGAGGCAAAACATGAACAATCTAACTGAGATTTTGATGACTCTTGTTCTTCAAGTCAACGATCCTATCAAGCAAAAACAACTTAAGCGTAAGGAGGAAAGCGTCAACAAAATCTCCAACGACAATAAGTTTCAGGGAATTAACTCCCAAGGGGTCTTAGTGACAAGGAACCTCTTCTGCAGAAGTTCAATGCCAATGACATCCTTAAGTTCAAGCCTACTGATAACCCTTATTTTCATTTGAGAGCTTTTGAGACTATAATGAGTATTAAGGCGATTGAAAGGAAGGCCTTCACTTCAGTATTCTCACTATCTTTTGAAACCGTTTGTCAAAAATGGTCTTTCTCCCTAGAAAAAGGAGAAGACCTCCTCCTGAGAGTCTATTACAAACTCTTTCATTGATAGATACAAGTGCAACATCCAAGTTGAAACTGACCATAGGGAGCTTGAGATGTTGAAGCAAAAGGAAAACGAAGGATTTACTTCCTTCTTCAACAAGTGGAGGGAAACTTCTGCTAAGATGGTAGAAGTTCCTATTGAAAAGCAATATGTGTGTATGTTCATCAAGAACCTCCAAAACAAGTACCAAAAGCACTTGAAATATCAATGCAATTTAAATAATTATTTCAAAGCTATCTGTGACATAGTTATTGATATTGAAGATGACCTTGCAAAACAAAAAGTTACTAATAATAGTAACAACAGTGGCTAGAAAGGAAAGAAGAATGATAATATTTCTTCTTCCGAAAACACTACTCTAGTAACAATGTTAGTACCTTTGACCTTAACGATGTCTTAGCCATGGACCTAAAAAGAAACCCAAAAGAAAGTTCACACCCATTGGAATGACCTATGATAGATGTTGCTTTCAATCATCTCTATGATCGAGGATTAATCAAACCTATTGGCCCTAATGAAGATCCAACGCTAGAAAAGCGATCTTCGAGATGGAATCCCAACTCTTATTGCAAGTACCATCGAGGAAATGGTCATACTACTAATGAATGTTACAGATTTCAAAATCTTATTCAAGATCACATAGATACGAACAAGATTTTGTTGCCTCTAGCTTGCAAGAAGACCGGGTGATGATAAAGCAAAAGACTCAAGACGAGCTTCAACGACAAGATTTTGTGACTTCTTTATTTTCTTCTTTTTGATTTCCCCTTCCCCAATAAGTCTAGCATAGGCACCTTTTATCTTCCTTAGATTTATTCTATAGGTTTTTCTCTTTCCTTTAATAAAACGAGCATTTATTTTCTTGCATATGATCATTGCAATGCATCATATAAAAATAAAAATAAAAAAATAGTCGGACTAAGCACAAGGTATACTAATGACACCTTTTGTCTTCCTTAGATTATTCCATAGGTTTTTCTTTTTCCTTTAATAAAATGAGTATTCCTTTTCTTGCATATGATCATTGCATTGCATCATATAAAAATAAAATTAACAATAAAAATTGTCGGACTAAGCACAAGGTATACTAATGATTCGAGCCACCCCTTGTAGCCATATCATATCACTTTCACCTTTCAAAAATACAATCCTTTCTTGGTAAAACACTTTGAGCCTTGTCTAAGATATACTTTTAATTTTTCAACCATATCTACCTAACCTTGGGACGTGATGGTGTGCAACTTATACAATTTACAAATAAAAGCATAAGTGATTTTTAAAAAAATAGCTAAAAAATAATAATAAAGTGTGCAAAAGGGAAAGTGTTCTAATGTCGTTGATATGAACATGTCTTTGATATGAACACGTCTTAGATTGCGTCTCTTATCAAGTGCTCGGTACCGTGCCAGAGAAACATGAATGCCAAGTGAGTGATAGACCGCATGATCGGGGTTGTCAACACTTATCAAAATTTAAAAAATGCAAAGCAAAAGCAAAAAAAAAAAAAAAAAAAAAAAAAAAAAAAAAAAAAAAAAGCAAAAATATAAACAAAAGAGAGTTCAAAAGTGAGGAAACCTCAAGTATACAAATACGAAGATTCAAAAGCAAGGTTGCACACCTTGGGGGCTTATCTAGGTACTTGAGTCTTTATCCCCTTCTTTTTCGACCTTTAGCCTAACCACGTTACAACCCTTGAAAGACCTCTTTGAAGAAAAAAATACTTCTAAGAGGTTCGGCTAGAGCTACGTTCGACCTGATTCCTAAGGGATACGTAGGCAACCTAACATTGGGGTGCGGCCGTAACAAAAATGCATTTACATTCATATTTACATTTATACATGATCATTACTAGAAAACAACCAAATTACGACAGAAAAATTCCGTCGGAAACTCCTTGCACTAGTAGAAAATATCAAAAAGGCACCCCCTAATTGGCATCGGTTCAGTCCAAACCGGTGCCAAAAATGGCCTACAAAATTGGTGGGAAACTGAACCACAGTAAAAGGCACCGGTTCACATCAAACCGGTGCAAAATACATATAGGCCACCGGTTTGAACCGGTGCCTTTTTGAACCGGAGCCTTAAAAAAATAAATAAATAAATAAAAAAAAAACCGGTCCTTTTAAACCCACGAATCCACCCCAACCCTAAAACTACTCCTCTCATCCTCTTTCTCTCTCCTCTCATCCTCTTTCTCTCTCCTCTCATCTCCTCCTCTTTCTCCATTCTCGATCTCCTTCTCCTCCTTCTATAGTTCTATTTCTATTTATCTTTCTCGATCTCCTTCTTCTCCTTCTAATTCTCTTTAATTTTTCGATCTCCTTCTCCCTCACAACCACGAAGAACACATGCAACACCACTCCTCTCGATTTTCTGGGTTTTTGAAGACCACATGCAACACCGATTTCAATCGAATTTATGGGTTTTGTTTTAATTTTCTGGGTTTTTGTTTTGATTGATTTGTTAATCGATTTTTTTAAAATTTTAATCGATTTAAATTCTTTTTTTTTTCTGGGTTATTGGTTAGATCGATTTCAATCAAATTTCTGGGTAATTGTTTTGATTTTAATCGAATTTTTGGGTTTTTCTTTTAAATTTGAATCGATTTTAATTTGAATCGAATTTTTAATCTATTTTTTTTTAATCAAATTTTTAATCAATTTCGATTTTGATTTTTTTTTCAGATTTTAAACGGCTTTTTTTTCGATTTCAATTTTTTTTTTGTTTTCTGGGTTTTTTCGAACACCGATTTTAATTTTTTTCGATTTCTAATTTTTTTTCTTGGTTTTTTTTATTTTAATTTTTTTCAATTTCTGGGTTTATTCGAATACTAGATTTAAATGGATTTCAAAATATTTTTTTCTGGGTTTTTTCGATTTCAATTTTTTTTCGTTTTCTGGGTTTATTCGAAAACTGGTTTTTTTTCGATTTCAAGTTTTTTTTCTGGGTTTTTTCGATTTCAATTTTTTCTGGGTTTGAATTTTTTTTCAATTTTTGGGATTAAATTTATGGGCTTTTTCTTTCGAAGTTTAATTATATTAATCGATTTTTTTTGTTTTAATTGGTGCAGGTATGTTATTTAGATCTGAAATCGAAGAAGCAAGATACAAGCAAGAATGAATGAGTTTTTTTTTTTTTTATTTATATTGTAATTTTTTTTTAAAATTTATATTGTAATTTTTTTTTTATATGCTGTAATCAAAGTTTTTATACGTTGTAATTTTTTTTTATCATATATTGCAAATTTTCGATTCTTGTTGATATGTTGCAAATTTTCGATTCTTGTTGATATATTGCAAATTTTCGATTCTTGTTGATATGTTGCAAATTTGCTGGAAAAAACAAAACAAAAAAAAACAAAAAAAAAACAAAATATTTTTGGGCATTTTTGGCACCGGTTAACCAGTGCCAAAAACAACAAATTAAATTTTGTTGGTACTTTTTGGCACCGGTTAACCGGTGCCATTTCCAAGTTTTGGCACCGGTTCAAACCGGTGCCTTAGGCCGGGTTTGAACCAGTGCCAATTTCATATTTTCACGTAGTGTTGTTTTCCGTCGGAAAACCCGTTTTCAACGGAATTTCCGTCGGAACCGGTTGTCGCAACATAGTTTGTAGGAAAAATGACCTTTTTCCGTCGGAATCACTTTTTCGACGGAAATTCCAACTAAAATCAGTCCATCGGAAGAGGTTTTCAAGCCCGGAAAAGTCCGTCGGAAACGTCAGAAATTCCAAGGGAGAAAATAAAAAAATAAAAAAACACCTACCACCGCAAACATGCCTAACTCACCCCCTCGACGCACCACCTTAACTCACTAGTTCCACCGCCTTAACCCACCTATCCTAAACCTACCACCCTAACCCAAAATTCACCACCACCACAGCAATTCCCCCACCCACCACCGAATTCACCACCACAACCTAACAGAAACCTAACCTAAACATAAAAAAATCCGACCAAAATAAAAACAAATAAAACATAAAAAAAAACGTCCAAAATTTTCAAAAAAAAACCCCCAAAACTCGAACTTGAACAGCCACAACCATCAATTTTCAAAAAAAAAATCGAAAAAAGGACATATAAAATCAAAATTAAGAAAAAAAAAGAAAAACATACCTGAATTAGACCACACAAAACCATGAAATTAGGTTTACAAGGCCAAATTCGACCATGAAAACTCTAGATCTAGAGTTTTCAAGGTCAAATTTGACCTTAAAACCTTTGTTTTCGGCATAAGAAGAGAGAAAAAGGGCAAAATTGATAATTGTTGTTGATTTTGATGCCGGTGATGGTGTTATTGATGTCGGTGTTGCTGGTGTTTTTGTTGATGTCGATGGTTAGTGGTTAGAGAGAAGGAGCAGGTTAACGAGAAAGAAAAAAGAAGAGAACGAGAGAGAGGAGGAGCAAAAGAATGAGCGAGAAGAAGGAGGAGAAGAGAACGAGATAGAGGAGAGAGAGAAGAGAGAAGAGGAAAAGGAGAGAAAAGACAAAGGGGCGGCTAATGGAGAAGAGGGGGAAATAGAACATGGGTGCAGTGTTAGGGTTTCTAGAGATTTAAGTTGTTTTTTTTAACTATATTCCGACGAAAATTTCCGTCGAAAATTTCCGATGGACTATAAATCCGTCGGAAATTTCCGACGGATTTGTAGAATTCGTCAGAAATATCCGACGGAATTAAAATCCGTCGAAAATTTTGATTTTTCCAACGGAATAATGGGTCTGTCGGAATCAGTCCGTCGCTATTTACCTATTTTCTAGTAATGGATCATAACAAGGGATCTTCAATTCTCATCCCTATCCATTTAGAGTTAGACTTGGGGGCTTGATCCCTACATCATTAGCCTCCAAGCCTAAGAGTCACCATTATTTGGCTCTTCACAAAATATATTTCCACACCCTTAGCCTTTGCAGCATAACTTTAGTGTCACTTTCACACACATCATAGATACATGACCAAATAAACCTTCCCTTTTAGGAACCGTTTGTCATGAAATTTTAACACAACGTTGAAGCATTCCTTGTCATATCAAGGTCACTCACTATCATAATTATCAATACATCACAAAGTACTTGATATAATGATCACTATCATCAAGGTCACTCACTATCATAATGATGATTATGATAGTGAGTGACCTTGATATGACAAGGCATGCTTCATCATTGAGCTATCAATTGAGATTGCCTAGGATGCTACAATCCTTGCACCATGAGATACAACATCAACGCATACATTGACTAAGCTCATTCAACATTCACCATTAAACACTCAAAAACTTCACTTCTTCCTTTCACGTTTTTCTTTTTCGGGTGAAAGTCGGTACTGTAGACACTTAAAAATGTCTCCCCAATACCAAACCCGATGATGAACAACCTTTCACCGCCATTATTGGTCGGGTTGAGTATTTAGTTTTTGGAGTGCTTAAATCCATATTTCCATTTCATAAACCAACCCAATTCCTAGCCCATTTCCCCAAACCATAACTTATTTTCCTCTTTTCGTGCCTTTAAACCCAAAATAATTCATTTCGTGTCCTTTAAAATCATTCATTTCGTGTCCTTTTTATAAAAACGTTTAATACAGTTTATTTTGGTCCATAATCTTGGTCCAATGATTGAATAATTGGATGGGTCTTGAAAAGAGCTTTCCAACGATATATTATAGGCCTAAATCCGAGTTATAACGAATAAGTTATGGCCAAAATATTAAACTGAGCCCAAACCGAACCTAAGCCCACCTTACCTACGACCCAATGATCATGTGGAGGGTCCAAATTATTTAATCCCATTTCTAAACCAATTAGGATTAATTGGAAGCTTCTATAAGTTTCTAAAAGATCCTAATTATCCTTTTTGAAAAGATAAGATTAAAGAGTTTGAAATTGAATAAAACTCCTTTTTTTGAAAGTCCTAATTTTATCCGAATTGAAAGACGTTCAAAGATAGACAGATATTATTTTCGTGTCTCATAGTTTTTATCCAAATTTTATATGGTTGGATAGCCCTTGAAATTATCTTTCCAATGATATATTACAATATCATTTCCGAGCTATAACGGAAAAGATATGAATAAAATGTCAAACTCTATCCAAAACTGACATTGTCTCACTATTTCGGCCATATCTTTTATTCTATAAAATATTTTAATCTGATTCTAATTGGGTTAGAAATTAGACTTCAAGATCTTTCCAACTATATATTATTCATCTTATTCTGATTTCTGGACCAAAAGATATGATAAAAATTGTAGGCGTCGTTCGAAGTGCGCCTACGTTAAAGCATGTGGTGAATATGCTTGGCACTCATAGGAAGTGGGAATTGACATATACGATAAGGGACACGATTAGGGACAAGGAAAGTAGGGAGCCGCCAACAAGTTTTTAAGGAACTTGTAAACCGTTCACGGATCATAAAAGGCAACCACGAATAAGGGACAACAATAGGCAACAACGATTGACCCGTGAAGGTTACACCCCATTCATAATCCATGAGATTACTAACTCCATATGGTTCGGAACCACGAAAGGAGGATCGGGGATGATGGTACGAAGTGAGTCATGGAGTCACATTCGCCCGTATTGGCCTCTACTCGATTCTTATATTGAAAAGCATTCCTGTGATCTCAAAGGCATAAAAACAATAATACAATTCGCTCCAAACTATTATTTAACTAAATTGGTTGAATATTAATGCACACATAATTCTAAAATATTGGTGATCACTTCAATTAATAATAAGATTAAAAGGGATCCTAAACCGGTTGTCCAAATTAACTTATTAGGCGTGATTTTCAATTGCATATTCCCTTTAAACATGCAATATGGTGATCATAAATAATAGAATAACATTAATATTAAAACCAATTTAATCACAATTCCAACAACATAAAATCGTTAGAAGAATAATAAAAATAAAAGGAGCATGACTCTTACTTTGATTCTGTTTGTTTGCAACTACAAAATAATAAATGAGTTAGTAACTTCAAGGAAATAATAAAACAATAATTAAATTAAATTAAATAAAGTATAGTTGATTTTGGGGCCAAACCCTCAAACAATTCTACCTTTCACGCCTTGGCTTAAGGATAGAACCACGAGTAAAGTGTGGACTCCTTTGAGTACTTGAGGAAGGAATTTTGAAGTGAAAAGGGTAGGCTAGTGTTTAGGCTAAAGCATAGAAGAGAGAAAATAAAATAAGAGAATTACTCGGTGCCCCGTTCATCAGAAATGAGGGGGTATTTATAGGGAAAATGTGCTGAGGGAGCAAACGGAACCCTAAAATGATAAAAACCCTAAAAAAGTATCCAGTGACACGGTCAAACTGTACCGTGACACGGGAAGCTCCACCGTCAGACGGTACACTTTCCCGTGACACGGTACATTTTTGGTGTGACGCGGGAAATTTTCAGAAAACGGGATAAAAAACGCGTTAAGGGTAAAAGACACGAAATGTCCCGTGTCACAGCAGACCTCCCGTGTCACGGGAAATCCCACCGTCAGACGGGAAGGATTCCCGTGACACGGTAGGTACCTGTCGTGGCGCGAGAAATTCCAGCCTGTTTTTCCGTCTAAATACATTTTTAACCCTAATTTCCTTCGGCATTTTAAGTGTCGATTGATAATTTCGGGCCTTTTCTGACTTTTTATTATTCGGGCTAAAATAAGAAAATAATTAAATTAAAATAAATAAAGGGTTTGGGCCAAAAATAAATAATAAAACAATAAAATAAAAAAGGCTTGGGCTAAAAATTAATTAATAAGTCTGGGCTGAAATTAAAACTATGCTTTTACCAAACATCAAGACTAATCCATGGACTGTTCAAAAATATGAATTTAATAAAATACAATTTTTTTAAGCACTCTCGGGATTAAATACTAAACCCGACCAATAGTGGCGGTGAAAGGTTGTTCATCATCAGGTTTGGTTTTGGGGAGACATTTTTAGGTGTCTACAGGTACCCTCCACGAAAATGACGGAAAATTTTTGTTTTTCATAGCACAATCACAATACAATGTGCACACGAGTCATGTACACTTTGAGTCATGTCGTGTCATCACATCGAGTTAAGTCTACAAACACGAGTCATGTATACTTTGAGTCATGTCGGGTTATCACATCGAGTCGATTTGAGTACGTCGAGTTACACATCGAGTCAAGAAAAAATGTCAAGTCTTACACAATGAGTCAAGTAACACCAAATCTTGAGTCAACCTTAAGCAAGTCAACTGTCAAGGTCCTTTGGCAAAATTTGATCTCTTTTACAAGGCTTAAGAACATCTTCTTCAAACGACAATTTTTCCAAGATTGGATTGTCATCTCAAAGTGACAATAATGTTTCCAAGAGTGGATTGTCGAGAATCTTCTTCAAACAACAATTTTTCTGAGATTGGATTGTCATCTCAAACTGACAATGTTTCCAAGCATGAATTGTCGTGCTCCTTCTCCATTTGGCAAATTTTTCCAAAGTTTGGATTGTCATCAAATCCTTGGAAATATTTCCGAGATTGGATTGTCATGTACCAAGTTCCCTATGGCAAAATTTCCCAAGGGATTGTCATAGATCTCTATTCATCTTAACATTTCGGCAAAGGTACCTCAAACGTGGACTGTCATTCATTTCGGTAGTGGCAAATTTTCCCAAAGTGGATTGTCGATCGACTCATTTTTGCAAATGTTCCAAGACGCGGATTATCAACTGTGGCAACATTCTCCTAAAAGGATTGTCGCATAACATCAGCAAAATTCCAAGATGAATTGCTTTCAAGAGTTATGTTCCAAGACGTGGATTATCGATCGTAGCAAAGTTCTTATGACAGATTGTTACAAAGCATTGGCACCTTTTCCCAAATTGGATTTTGGCAAATTTTCTGAGATACGGATTGTCATTCTTGCTTAGTTTGAGAGAAAATCTGATGGATGAGATTAGAATTAAAATCATTCTTGCTTACTTTGAGAAAAAATCTGCAATAATTTTCTTAGAGTGAAAACAAACACATTTCTACTCAAATTTTGTTGAATTAGTTTTTTAAGAACAAGCAAAACTAATTGGTTTTTCATTGTATCCAAATAGTGCTATTGTGTAACTCGATTGTTCCAAAGAGAGTCGATAAATAACTATTAGGAAAAGGTTTATCACGTGCCTTGAAGAATTTATCTGGTCTCTTTGTACGTCAATTTTCATTGTTTTTCTAACATTCTCATTGTCTTTAAGATCCTTATCAAAGATGAGATGTTTGATTTTTCACTTATTACCAAGGTTTCTTGTTTGAATGATCTAGTTGATCATTCTCTCGTCTAGATTTTCCATTCTCTCTTAGGGTTTCATAGTTTTCCGTCATTCCCTATCTTGATACCCTTAATACATACTTCCTCTTCTTTTTAATACTTGTAAGTTGTAACACATACTTTTTAACGGTAATAAAAAAAAGTGGGTCTTTCATGTTTTAATACCCTCAAAATGAAGTTGTGAGATATTTAGGAGTATAATTATTACCCTTAAAAAACACTTACTTCCTCTGTATTATTTTACATGATCTATTAGTTTTAGGCACACATATCAAGCACTACTACAAAATTGGCCAAAGAGACCTGTTGAAATTAGCAAAAGAGACTGCATTGGAGGCGGTTCCTAGCGCAGCGGTCTCTTTGGCAAAGAGACTGCTTTGTTAAAAGCGGTCTCTAGAATGAGAAAGCTAAGACCGCCTCTTTAAGATAAGCGGTATGAACTTTGCGGAAATTAAGACTGCCTTTATAAGAAAAGCAGTCTCTATTTTCAAAAAAACTGAGACCGCCTATCTTATTTAGGCAGTCTCTTTTTTAAGAAAAGTGAGACCGCTTTTTAACTTAACGGGTCTCTTTGGTCACATTTTAAATAAAAAAAAATAGCTTATTAGATTTTTATAATTACAATTCATCAATATTAACATTATATACTACATAATTTTATTCATATTTTTCATGATCAAATACAAAGGAGAAAATTATTTCTTGTACGTACACTCCTCAAAAATTACGTACGTAGTACATATATAAAAAATTCAATACATGAAGAAAAAAAAATCTATAACTGATGACTTTTTTTTGTTAAAACAATAATAGAAGAAGCAAATTTTATTACTCAACCCCCTTATCGAAAGAAACAAGGGGAATTGAAGCAGGGAAGGTGGAGTAGTTGAACACTCATATCAGATGACACCTACAGCTTGCCAAACCCAGCATCAAAAGCATCTCTTAGGCCAAAAAAGATCGCAACCGATCTATCTTCGCTGACACTTCCCACCTAACAAGCGATTTGCCTCCAGTCATCATCACATGAAACTTGAGATTTCTATGTAAAAAAAAAATTAAAAAAGCAATATTATTATCCAGAAATAAATCAGAACAATTATAAAGGAATGAAAAAAAGGAAAAACGAAAATTAAAAAATCAAGGTACAAAATAAAATTCGTTTATAATTAAAAAAAATGATAAATTGTTTAATTTAACTAATGAAATACGAGATCTAAAATAAAAGTTGTTTAAAATGATAAATGAACAAAAAATCAAAGCAAGAAAAAAAAAACTAATTTTAAAACAAGCTAAAGAACAATTCATCAGGAAAATCTCTAAAGAAATTTTAAAAAAATAATAATCGAAATTGAAAATGATAATAGAAATATAAAATCAAATGCGAACTTAACAATGACGAAAAATACCAGATCTGACTCCATACGAAAGAAATTGAGCGATAATAACGAAAAATACTAGATCTGACTATGATAGATGTTTTCAAAACAAAAATTTCTTAAAAAAATGGCGAAAATTGGTTTTAAAACAAAAACATTAACAAGCAAAATAATAATAAAAAAACAATAATCTATTACCATGGCTAAACGAAAAATCGGAGGGCTTTTTGATTTTTTAACAAAAAAATGTTAAAAAGCAATTATTATAAGAAATTCAGACTTTTAATTAAGAAAATATGACTGAAAAAAAAAGGAAATTTTTTTTGAAACCTCCTTTTAAAAGCACTTTTTTGTGAAAAACCTCCTTATAAAAATATTTTTGTGAGATCATACCTTAATCAAAATTTTTTTTACAAAATCATACCTTTGGACGGAAAACGGGGTCAAACCCCGTTTTCAGACATTGACTACCCACGTGAATCTCACGTGATCGATGAAAACCCACCCAAGCTAATATTTCCCCAAATTTTCCCTCGAAGTACTCTGTTCCTCTTCCTTCTTCTGTTCTTTCCTCTCTTTCCAATTAAACCCAATTTATTCCCTTTCATTACTTCGATTTGTGCAAGGATCTTCAATTAAGCCAGTTAATTTTCGAAATTTAATTTGGAACTGAATTTATGTAAATTAGGGCTGATTATGAGTTAAGGTTAATTTGAAAAACTAGGGTTCTTAAATTGAATCGTTCCTTAATTTTTTTTTGTTTTTGCAGCATGATTGAGGGGGGGTCAAAAGTGTCATTGTGGAAATTTTACTTAACACTAACATTATAAAAATCAGAAATTTTACCTGTCTTTTTGGATGATTATGTAACTGATCCCCTCACCTTGCTTCCTTGTTGTAGCTGCTTTCATTTTCATACCCAAGGCAAAGAAATGCAAGGACGAATTCAATTACCACACTAAAGTTGGTAGTTAATAACAAATGTAAGAAAGAGAGACAAGTTTCACTTACTCTTTTGCGAGGGATGGGAATTCAATTTCAACCTGCCATGGCAGAGTCGCAACAGAGAACAGTAATTGCAAGGAGATAATTGGGTTTAATTGGAAAGAGGGGGAAGAACAGTGAACAGAGTAATTCGATGGAAAATTTTGGGGAAAAATAAGCTTGGGTGGATTTTCGTCGACCACGTGAGATGCACGTGGGTAGTCAACGCCTGAAAACGGGGTTTGACCCCGTTTTTCGTTCAAAGGTATGATTTTGTAAAAAAAAAAAATTTGATTAAGGTATGATCTCATAAAATTATTTTTATAAAGAGGTTTTTCATAAAAAAGTGCTTTTAAAAGGAGGTTTCTGACAAAAATTTTTAAAAAAAAATGAACATCAAATAACTAGAACTTAAAGATCTACTCAAATAAACTTGTAGATAACTAGAAGATGAAAGAAAAAAACCCTATTTTTTGCACCAGATCTAAGAGAAAAAAAAAATGAAAAAGGGAATCGAAGAACTCTCACCAATCAAGGAATCGAAGAATTTAATTTCCATAATAATTTTGCTCTCTTTCTTTTGTCATTCCTCTTTCCTTTTTTTTGTTAACGGCTACTCGAATTGAATCATATCACTGCTATTTGGTTAGGGTTTGAAGGAGGAGAGAGAAAGACACGAGAGAAGAGGAGAAAGGAAATGAAATGGGCTGGGGTAACTTAATTGGTAGGGAAGAGGAGAGAGAAGTTAAAAAGAGAAAAAGTAAGTGGCGGTGGAACCTAAAAATAAGAGACCCGTCTTAAATGTTAACAGGTCTATCTATAAAAAAACAAGAGACCGGTTTTCTAAATAAGCGATCTCTGGTTTATTTTTGATAAATCATTTTTTTTTTCAAAAAAACACAAGAGACCCGTCGTCTTAAATAACCGGTCTCTCAAATATTTTTACCATTCCAACCAATAAAGTTAGAGATTCGTTATTAATAATAAACGGTCTCTTGGATCAAAGAGACCGCTTATGTAGATAACAGGTCTTATATATTGGGTCTCTTTGGCCAATTTTGTAGTAGTGAAGGAAGGTCGGTAAATAATGTCAAAAGACAAATGTACCCTTGCCCACTACCTCTGCCAACTAACCCTTACCCCCGTTTCCATTATTGAAATCACCACCACAACAACCTACGTTGCCGGATTTAGTACCACAACCACCTCCAAAAGATAGCCATCCACGTGCGGCGTCAATATCTATATTTGATTTGCTTCCAAGTGCCAGATTAAAGTGACAAGACCCACACTTCAACAAATCAACAACCACCATTGTACATACCACCAGATTTGCATACTTGAGCAAATTTACCAAAGTTAAAATACCCACACCACCAACAACCGCACATACTTGAGCAAAAGTTTAAGAGTTGAGAGCTTGTAGGTTGAATTTGACTATGGTGCGTGGTTTCAGATCTGAAATAACCATCCAAATTCGACCTCCATGGCTTTGACTTTGATAAACTTAATAAAGAGTCGAGGCTTGTGCGGTGAAGATGAGAGTGGGTGACTTGTTCAGGGAGGAGAGTCGTCAATGACGCAGCAAAGGTAGAGGTGACCGAGATAGGGTGATTAATGCGGGGAGGAAGGTCGAGGGTTTTTCCAGTGAAGATGAGAGATACAGGTGGTGAACTATTGATTGATGTTTGGCAGTGCTTCAAAAATAAGGGTGGCAATGACGGTGGTTTCCATGGACAACTTGGAGGAGAAAAGGTGGTTTCAAAATCTATGGGTTTTGGCAAGTGATTGAGGTGAGAGAAGATGATAAGGATATGGTGGGTAAATGATGTTGAAAAGATGAGGGTAAATAATAAGTAAAAAGTATAGTGTTAAAGTTGCCAAATAAGGAAACAGGTCAAGTAAAAAGAAGCTTTCCAAAAAGGAATACAGGTCAAGTAATAAAGAACGGAGGAATTATAAAATATTAGATTAATCCCTTCATAGCATATATGCATTAGAAATTGCACATTGTAATACAATCAAACTTATTACAAATTAATAGTTACACTTAAAATAAAAGTTATCATAAAAGTTGATAAAGATATCATTAAATTGATCAACTTACAATAAAATTAGCAAGTATGTCTTAATTATAAGGCCATGTTCACTTTACCTTAAAATAAATAATATTATGTTCATTTTAGTTCAGGGAATATAATTTCAGTTCAATAAAAATAAGTTAGTTCAGTAAAAATAAATTTAGTTTAATAAAAATAGTTTCATTTCAATTCAACAAAAATAAGTTCAATTTAGTAAAATTCAGTATCTTTAAAGAATAAATATAATAGAAAATCAGTAAAATAATAATAATAATAATAATAATAATAATTTCAGTTCAACAAAAATAATTTCAATTCAGCAAAAATAATTTAAGTTCAGCAAAAATAACAATTTGTGTTCAGTAAAAATAATTTCAGTTCAGCAAAAATAAGGTGAAATAAACGGGGCCTAAATAGTTAAATATTTCGGAAATGAAATAGTAGAAAACAAAGTTAAATATAGAAATGGACATAGTAAGAAACTTGAAGTAAACGCACAACACAAGTCTTGTGAATAAAACCAAATAGAAAAAGTCTCTAGTTTGTACGTCCTTCTCTTGGCCTTTCTTCCCTCGCTTTCGAGTCTATTTAGCTCCAACTTTGTCTTTCTTATATACTCTTCCACCTTACATGATCAAGTCTTGTTTATTTCGTCAACCCAACTTCCATATCATATATACCCCAACTAATCCACCTTACCATATAAACAACAATAAAAAAAATATAAAGAAGTTAAGTATGAATAAGGAAGGCAGGTTGATGGTGGTTGTGTTGGTGGTGATAGCCGTTGCAACGCGATGTACTAGTGGGAGGTTTGTGGTGGAGAAGAACAGCGTAACGGTGTTGCAACCGTATAGTTTAAAGGCAAAGCATGATGGTTCAATAGCAAATTTTGGAGTACCAGAGTATGGAGGATCAATGGTGGGTTCAGTGGTTTATCCTGATCATAATATTAATGCTTGTAAGAGTTTTGATGGTGTTAAGCCTTTTAAATCTCATACCTCAAGACCTAGTTTTCTCCTTGTTGATCGTGGAGGTTTGTTTTCCTTGTACCATTTTCCTTTGATCGTTTGCTTTTAAGTTGATTATTGACTTTTACTAGTACTCCTTAGCTCTTAATTTAAGTCAATGCAAATTTTCAAACCCCTTATTTTACGTTTGCTCCATTTGAAATATCCCAGGTGTCGTGTGCTGATGTAAATATAAATATTTTGTAAATATAGTTACACATAATTAATGATACTATCGCTAAAAAAATATATTTTGAAAATGTCATAAAAAATGGTTAAGTATCCAAAGAATTAGTCATTACAGTAATTTTAATCAAATTAATGTCGTCAGTGGAGGGCCTCGTGTTGAAAAAGTAAATAATTTCTGTATCAGGGTAGTGCTAACAACTCAAATTGAAGTATTGAACTCAAATTGTTCATATAAGGTAGTAATAAAAAAATACAGAGTAATAATAATATAATAAAATGTGTGCTATAAAATGTGGTTTTCTCTACAAGTTTTCCTGCATAATCCTAATTAAATAAGATGGATAATACGTAGTATATTAAACCAATGTTAAAGGTTTGAAGAATTTCATTTGATAAGAAGCAAGTAGCAACACAAGCAAAGGTGAAAATTGTAAAATACTCCCTTCGTTTTTAAATTACTTGTTCCATTTCTTAATGCGCGAAGTTGTAGGAGAAATTAGAGAAGTAATAAAATATGAAGGTAGTGGGGTAGGTGGAAAAATAAAAAATTGTAAAAAGCAAAAGTAGTGGAGAGAATTGAAGTAGAAAAAATATGAAATTAATAAAATAAGATTTATGTTGAGTCCATTAGGTGAGAGAAATAAATTAAACTTTGTCAAAAAAATGAATTAAATATTGTAAAAGCTTTCCAAATAAGGAAACGACGTAAGTATTTAAAAACGACCGAAAAAGGAAAGTGGAGTAAGTATTTAAAAACGGAAAAAATAATAGATATTTTTTTTGTAGGCCAATTGGAAAATTAAAAAAAAAAAAAAAGTATTAGATATTTAAATACCTTCTAATAAGAGAGTGAGGGATAACTCAAGTGGTTAGAACTCCCCTCCCGATTCCAGGTGATCCAGGGATCGATTGTCATTTACCTTTGAAGGAAATCTAGGCTATCTAGCAATAATAAATTAAAATAAAAGCTATAGATTGTAAAATGGAATTATCATTAGGAAAAATACACTTTAATAATCCCAAATATGGGGATGTACTTTTAATAATCTCAGCTAAAGTTTATTATCTAATGATCCTAAGGCCCCGTTCTTTAGAGCTGCTCTGCTCTACTGAACCCTGCTCTGCTCAAATCAAGTCTGCTTTGCTCTATTTTCAAATAATAATTAATATTCAATAATAATAATAATTTGTGTTGATGATAATAATTTATTATTTTGAATAATTTTAATAATTATTAATATTAAAAATAATTTTAATAATTAATAATATTAATAATAGTAATAATTATCAATAATAATATTTAATAATTCAAACTATTAAGAATTAATATTTAGTAATATTAATAATTTCTAATAATTAAAACAATTCTTTCAAATAAATAAATAAATAATAATAATAACGATTTCTTTTAATAAACATTTGATATTAGAATCATAATGTGTAGAATTATTTTATGTGGGTATTGATTGTTAGTTCATTGAGTTGAATTATTTTTCAAATCTTTCCATACAATTTAAGAATTAAAAAAAAAAAAAAAAAAAAAAAAAAAAAAAAAAAAAAAAGAGGTTATTTTCAAGTAGTACTTTGTATATCATTATTATTTTGAGGGTTAAAAAATATATAATTAAGCCATTTTTATAAGTAAAATTATTATTACTCATTAAATCATTTTATTTTAAAATTTTTGTGAAATAAATATAAGTAAACCGTTGTCTTTAATTTTTCTACTATTAATATATGTTAAATATGGTACACATTTATTTATATTTTCACTCACCTAAATCAATGGTATACTCACTTAATAATAATAGTAATAATAATAGTAATAATAATAACAACAATAATAATAGTAATAGTAGTAATAGTAATAGTAATAGTAGTAGTGGTGATAATAATATTAATAATAATAATAATAATAACAGTAGTAGTAGTAGTAGTAATAATAATAATAATAATAATAATAATAATAATAATAATAATAATAATAATAATAATAATAATAATGATGTTAAAATTTGCATAATAATAACGTTAAAATTTGCTTTGCTCGGCTCGTCTCTGCTATCCTGAAATTTGTTATGCTCTGCTCTGATCTGCCAGTAGCTCAAAAGAACAAGACCTAACTATGGGGTCAGTTTGTCTCCAATTGTTCCAATGACCGGTGACCTGTTGAACGAGTTTTTTTTTTTAATAGCCACGTGTCAATACGTGAGTGGTCAAAATAAAATTTTTTCAATAAAACATATAACAAAAAATTAAAATAAAAATAAAAAAAATCCCAAAACCTAGCCACCCATTCTACCCACCAACACCACCACTGCTACCACTCGCCACCACAACACAAAAACATCAGCCCACCAATAACACCGCAGCCCTCCAACAGAAGCCGCGCCACCCACCGCAACCCCCGTTTTCCACACCCACCACCGCAACAATCACCAACCTCGCATCTTCTCTACACAAACGTCCACCCACCACTAGCCATCTCCAATTCACCTGATCGTCACACACAATCAATCACAGCCCCTAAAACCATCAGCCACAGCTACCAGTCCAAACGCCTACTAAACCGCAACAATAGTTCAGTCCGTCAACCGCCACAATTGCACAAAATGACGCAACAACTTCTGGAATGAGCGATTCTGCGGTGGGTGGGTGATTTCGGGGGTCGGGGATGGGTGATAGAGGGCCGATCAGCCGTTTTCGATGGTTAAGGGGGTTGGCCGGTCGATTTCTGGCATGGTTAGGGCCTTAGAGGGTGGGTTAAGGTTCCGACGATGTTCGGGGTTGGGAAGAGGGATTACGTGCAGTGGGATTACGGTGGTCATGCTGGGGGTAAAGCCTGCGCCAGCGACCGGGGGAGAGGGGTTCTGGGCATCAGCCGGTGCCGGAGGCAGGGGGGTAAGGCTGCTGGGAGTGGTGGCAGCGGGTTTTCGTTTATTTTATTTTATTTTTTCATTATTTTTTGACCAATCATGGGTTAACACTTGGCTTGATAACCTGTAATAAAAGGTTGTTGACTAGGGATGTCAATATTAAGTGGATATCCACTAACCCGCTCCACCCGCAATAAATAAATGGATGAAAACCCGAATTAAATGGATGAAAAGCGGGTGACGGATGAAGCGGATGATGGATCGGATCGGATATGGATGATACTTTTTTCACCCGCTAATCATCCACCCACCCGTTTAACATATATTAATTTTTTAATCTAAGAATTTTAATAATAAAATATGAAATGTGCAAGAAAATTATATGTATTTTTTTGTTGCAAATTAATTTTTCAAACAATATATTGTTATTGTTTCCTTTTTAATTAATAAAATTAATAAAACTATTGTACAAATAACCGAAAATTAAAGTTATTGAGTTTTTTTTCAACTTTAATACTCATCCATTAGTCATCTGCTCCACCCGTTTCATCCGCGGATGATGGACGGATGGATATGGATGATGGGTGAAGCGGATGATGGATGAATGTGGATGGAGCGATTAGAGTAATGGATGGATGCGGGTGAAGCTCCACCCGATCCGAATCCGATCCATTGCCATCTCTATTGTTGACTACTTTGTTCTCATCGTTAGGATCATTCGATAATAAATCTTAGTTGAAATTATTAAAAGTAAATGGTCGGATTATTAAAGTGTATTTTTCCTCATCATTAAGCATAATGATCGAATTGTGATTTATTTCGAGTATTCTTAGATTAATACCAATAATTAAGAAATATATTTAACGTTTATGTGTAATGCCCTATTCTCTTCACCTTAAAAAAAATAATATTAAGTAAAAATAATTTCAGTTTAGTAAAAATAAGTTCAGTTCAGTAAAATTAATTTCAATTCAGTAAAAATAATTTCAGTTCAGTAAAAATAAGTTCAGTTCAGTAAAATTCAGTTTTCTTAAAGAAGAATTATAATAGAAAATCAGTAAAAATAATTTCAGTTCACTAAAAATAATTTCAGTTCAGAAAATTAAGTTCAGTTCAGAAAAATAAGTTCAGCTCAGTAAAAATAATTTCAGTTCAGCAAAATTAAGGTGAATCAAATAGGGCCTAAGTGTATAGTCCTTTATATATAAAAACGTGATTTATCTCGAGTATTCTTGGATTAATACCTAATTCAGAAATATATTGAACATTTAGTTGATAAATGTGTAAGTGTATAACCCTTTATGCGTAATGGTGCAAATTTTGTTTTCACTCCCAAGATAAGCAATCAGTTCCTAATTATATAAACTATCAAGTATCAAATTCAAATGACGTGAACTTATAACTACCTACTCAACAACTCTTGATAATAGCTGCTGAACAACAATATAGGTATTTTTGTCAGAAAGGTGCTTAAGAGAAAACTTGAAAAGCTATCTCTCTAATGCTAAATTTAAATAAATCTTTAGAGTTTTGTTGATCTAATTCATTTGCTGCACTATCTTTATTCCTAATGCTTAATTTCATACATAATCTCATGATAAAAAATTTGACACACCCAAAGAGTTTAAATACAGTTTGTTTGTTTCAATGATAAATAATTTTAGAAGAAAAACGGACGTTTTACACATTAGGAGAGCTATTTTTCACCTTTGGAAAATTGTTTCCTACCCCTAAAAAAAAAAAAAAAAAAAAAAAACTAAAAATTGGGGGATAGCTCAAGTGGTTAAATCTTCCCTTCCAATATAGGAGATATTGGGGTCAATTCTCACCCCCGCCTTGTGGGTGAAATAAGAAAAAAAAAACATTGCTGAATTCATCTTAATTTTTTGTCAATAGAATGCTACTTTGCCCTAAAAGCATGGAATGCACAACAAGCTGGAGCAGCAGCAGTTTTGGTTGCAGATAGCATAGATGAAGACTTAATAACTATGGACTCGCCGGAGGAAAGTAGTGATGCAGATGGGTTCATTGATAAGCTTGAAGTCCCTTCTGTTCTCATAGAGAAAGACTTGGGCGATAGCTTAAAAGACGAATTGAAGAAGGGTAATGAAGTTGTGGTAAAACTAGACTGGTCAGAGGCAATGCCAAACCCAGACGGTCGGGTTGAATACGAGCTGTGGACTAACAGCAACGATGAATGTGGGATTCGATGCAAGGACCAGATGGATTTCATTAAGGACTTTAAGGGTCATGCACAGATTCTTGAAAAAGAGGGTTATACACTATTTACACCTCATTACATAACTTGGTATTGTCCTGAGCCATTTCTACTCAGCAGTCAGTGCAAGTCACAATGTATAAACCGCGGAAGGTATTGTGCTCCTGACCCTGAGCAGGATTTTGGGGAAGGATATGAGGGAAAGGATGTTGTGTTTGAGAATTTGAGGCAGCTTTGTGTTCATAATGTTGCGAAATCTGAGAACAGGTCATGGGTTTGGTGGGATTATGTTACTGATTTCCATATTCGATGTTCCATGAAGGAGAAGAAATACACTAAAACATGTGCTGAGGATGTCTTGAAGTCCCTTAGTAAGTCATTCTAGTCAAACTATTTCCTTAGAAGTTTTTAGTTCTGAGACTTGTGAAATTTTGATCTGCTAATGTGTTTTTGCCTAATTAAATGCTGCTCTCATTCCAATAGATCTTCCAATTGATAAAATTATAAAGTGCATGGGAAATCCAGAAGCTGATGCAGATAATAAAATATTGAAAAATGAACAAGACAAGCAGGTATCATTACTTTAGCAGTTTCAGAGAATATTGTTTAAAATGACATGGTACATTTTGAGCTATGACAATATAATGTTTTATCTCATTTTTAAAACAGATTGGAAAAGAATCACGCGGTGATATCACTATATTGCCCACATTGGTAATCAACGATGTGCAATACAGAGGTTGGTTTGCCTAGTTTGGTATCAATTTAAATTAGATTGCAGAGCGAGCTGCAGTGAATATTACTATACTAATGTTTCTCCTTCATGTTACCGATGTCTAAAGTGAAAAAGGTTTTATATTTGCATATATGAATGACTTTGTTGCTAATGAAGTTGCTTTCATTTGAGTCAAATATAACTTAGTCTGGCTAGAAATCATTGGTATCGAAGCATGGTCTAACTTAAGGATGCCCGTAATCAGCAGAGCTGCTTAATAATCTTCTTATCAAGCAGTTTTAATACAAAAGTGTTCGTTTTCTGATTCCTTTTACTTTCCTCTGCAGCATTCATTTTTATGTAATAAGTAGCTTTTTTTTTCTCCCCAACTTTTCCAGTTGTTTCTCTAATATTTCGAAATGACAAGGTTTTCCCTGCTTCTATATTAGTCGGGTTTTGTTAATGTAAATGAATTACTTTCATCTGTTTGATGCACAAGCCATGCCTAACACTTGAACAAATGCATCTTATTACTCAAAATAAACCTTGTGCATAAACAAATTGATCGAAAGACCCTAGATTCTCATCTATGTGTACCATTTTGCTAGGCAAATTGGAGAGAAGTGCTGTACTGAAAGCCGTATGTTCTGCCTTCAAGGAAACAACTGATCCACTAATTTGTTTGTCAGGAGGTTCATCTGCAAGTCCCTATCTAAACTCGCAAAAACTTTAGCTCAGTTTCTGCTATTCACATTTAATTTTGCTGTAAAAATAACCTGCAGGAATTGAGACTAACGAGTGTCTTGAAAACAATGGCGGATGCTGGCAGGACACACAAGCCAACATCACAGCCTGCAAGGTATTAGGTTTTCTTCAGGTCATAGCTTAGTTGTTTCCTTATGTTTCAGAGCTGTTCTTATAACAGATAATTATTTACTTAACTTCTACCAGGACACATTCCGAGGAAAAGTTTGCGAATGTCCTCTTGTAGCTGGAGTTCAGTATCAAGGAGATGGTTATACAACTTGCAAAGGTAATCTGCATTACAAATTTACAACGATATCTGTTTATACTTCCATAAAAATTGTCACAAACCAGAATCTATTACTAGTACTAAACTAGTAAAATTATGATAGTAACTGTAAGATCATATTACAGAACTGTACATAACACAATGAACACAATACAAGTTATTAAGCAATTCAGATTTTCTTCTCTTCTACTAAGAAAATTTTTTGTGGGAGAGAACTATAAATTGCACCAAAAGTCAGACAATAATGACATCAATGCATATTTGAAATTCCAGTTTCATTTTTAACTTATGAAAGATTATTTTACCAAAATAGTTTAATATAACTAGGTCATTAAGGTTGATACAATTTTTTTTTTTTTTTTTTTTTGAATAACAAAAATATTTCATTAATTAAAAGTCATATGACATCTACAATATAGATTCGACGTTAACAAATACATAAGACATTGAATCAAATAATATTTTCCTTCATAAAAACTACGATCATTGAGTAGATCTTGCATTGTTGGAACATCTCCCGCTTATATCGCTGGAAAATACAGCCTTGTTGGAGAGACAATCCAACGATCTTTTGTAGCCGTGAGGATGTTTTTTTTCTTCTAATTCATCTGTTTGCATTCGAAAACTTGATTACTTTTTCACCAACAAAATAATTTCACGACAATCCATTAGATATAATATCATGGATTCAAAACTAAGAAATTTCTCCCTCGAAAGAGGAGCTAAGCCTTGTCTTTTGAAGGAGGTCGAAAAACCCTTGTCTTTCGAAGGAGGTCGGAAACCCTTTCTTTCGAGAGAGAAAAGTTTCTCCCAAAAGGAGGAAGCATTATTATAAAACCTAAAAAAACTTTAAAGAAACTAGGATTGGGGCTTTCCACTAAAACCGATAGAAGCCCTTTTAAAATTTAACAATGGAGGCTAGGGTTTTGGAGAGAGAGGAGAGAAGGTATGACGTTTCTTTTTTTGTTTCTCTCTAATAAAATATTACTTATTGGAGCCGTTGCTAAGGTTGATACAATTCTAAACAAAAGCTTTCACCAGCTTCTTGTTTTCTCAGGTGATTAAGGCTAAATAGATTAAACATGTTATTAAGGTTAATAGTTTAGTATGAAGTATTTGTTTAGTCAAGAAAACAAGTTAAATAATCTATATCGGCTTAATTAAATACGCAGTACTTCATAATCTAAATCCTCTAGTTTGTGTCCTCTCTTGTTGGTTTAGTCTTTCTTCTCATCATAATAACAAATGGCACTAAAAAAGGCTCAACCTAATCAGAAACTGAAGGGCACTACAAATACATTCCAGATTTCATTTTCATACTTCTCATAAGGTGTTTGGTTAACATAATTAAGGTATCAGGTATAGGTTTAGAATGATTTAAACCCATATCTTATTTTGTTTTATGATTTTAAGAGTTTCAAACTCATGCTTTAAACCAAACGCCCCTTTAAAGGGAATCCAAGTTTGTTAAAACTTGTTATATGACATGTTGATGGTTGTAGCTGCTATCAAGTTCCACAGTCTCTTTTGTACTATCAAGCATGTTTCCTTTTTACAGCTCATGGACCGGGCCGATGTAACATAAACAATGGTGGTTGCTGGTCAGAAACAAGGAATGGCAAGACTTTCTCGGCTTGTTCAGTTCAGTGAATCTAATTGTTCTGTCATACTGTTTCTCTTTTGTAAAAATCAGATTCAAATTCAATCCATTATGAATCTCATGAGGACTGTGTAAATTTCTGTATTTTTTTTAACTTACCCTTCGAATGTAATTCAGGCATTAGATCTTTCTGGCTGCAATTGCCCGGAAGGCTTCCGTGGAGATGGCCACAAGTGTGATGGTTGCCACCTCAGTCCTCTTCTGCCTTCCAATCAATCTTAAGCTATTAGACAAGTTCTAACAATTTTATTTTTTTTTCAAATGCCAGACATTGATGAATGCAAGGAGCACGCTGCTTGCCAGTGCGCTGGATGCAGCTGCAAGAATACATGGGGTGGTTATGATTGCAAGTGCGGAGGAAATCGCTTGTACATGAAGGATCAAGACACATGCATAGGTAAATTTCGCTATCTTTTATACACCCGAAGCACACATCAGTTAAGATGCTAAAAATTTTATTTACAGAAAGAAGCTCCTCGAAATCTGGATGGTTCCCAACTGTTATACTCCTAGCAGTCTTGGCTGGTTTCGGCTCAGCTGGGTATATATTTTACAAGTACAGACTCAGGGTAACTCTTAGTAATTGCTCTTTGCTTATAATTATAGTATCTTGAATCATCAATGCCTAATTACGATATTCTGATTATGGCATCGGAAAGGCTGACATAACTTCTCATTTCATATGCAGTCTTACATGGACTCTGAGATAATGGCTATCATGTCCCAGTATATGCCCCTTCACAGTCAAAATCCCAGAAATGCTGAAACCCAAAACTCGGAGATTGAACCTCTACAGCAACAATCTTCAGTTTGAACCAACTAAAATGTAGAAGAACGAGTTTTGATGTGTAGATACATGAAGGAGATACATAACGTTCTAGAGCATTCATAGTTGGTTGATAATCCAAAACACAATTATGTACACGATAATGAGCTTTTTTCTCATCGCATGTAATGTATATACTCGTAGCACTGTTGGAGTAAAACAAATGATAACACGATATTATACACGATTTATATGTGATATTTGGTCATGTTTTATTGTGTTTTCTTCATTCTCTTAATCTTTTTGAGCTATTATTCTTCCTATTTCGATATTGCTCTTCTCGGTTTGTTTGTTTTTGTTTTTATAGGAATAGGGCTCGATTTGCGTGGAATTTATTTTAATCGTGAGATATTTCTTTATATGGAGCGTTTCTAGCACCAATGGAGCATCAATGAAGCATTTAGGCAGCCTACTCCACAGCTCGGTTGTGGCGTGCAATCTGTTGGCCAGAACCTGGTTGTGGGCGTCTATATTGGAGCAAGGGAGAGGCGAAGGCAGCCCGCTCCACACCCTGGTTGTGGCGGTTTTCTTCGTGCCACAACCTACCTGTGGCAGCTCGTTTCGGTGGCGTTTGAGAGTCCTATCTAGATAAAAATATCTACTTTTATGCTAGGATATAAATAGGTTTTAGATAATCTTTTATTTATCACTTTATCACTTTTTCAGATATTATTTTAGACTTCTTTTTGGGTATTACGTTCTTCCATATTATTTTCTAGGGTTTTGCTTTCAAGATTCAAGATTTCATAATTAATTCCAAGTATTGATTTCTTCTCTCAATTCTCTTATTTTATTATTGTTAATTATGTTTTCTTTATTGATTATTATTCTTGATTTCATTAATATGTGTGAGTAGTTTCCCTATTCTAAGATCTAGCGGAACCCGAATATGATTAATGCTTGATTTAATTCTTTAAATTCTCTAATGATGATTGCAATTGATATGCTTAATTGATTGTGCTCATGCCAATACTAGATTAGGGATAATTGGTATTGTTATTAATCCATTGTTTTAATCGCAACGTGAGTTGGGTTTTGACAGGTTTGAATAAATCAATTAAGGGTTTGAAGTTCATCACGGGAGTAGTTGAATGGATGATTAGGAAGTTAGAGTAATGTGCTCAAGGTCTTTAATTTACATGATTCCACGAAAGTAGGCTTGATTGTGATTAGAGAAGCCATTGATAACTCGGGAGAGACCATTGGTACTATTTAGGGATTACTTTTCCTCTTTAATCAATTGAATTATATATTAGGGGTAGAACTATTATTGCATTAATTGTATTCGTGGTAATGCTCGATCTTGGATGTTTTTAGTATTTGATTATCATTTTTTTTTAGTTTAATCGTCGCTCTTGATATTTAGTTATTAATTCTCAATATTTGTTTTGGTTACTTGCTTAGTATTTACTTGAGTCTATTTAATTAGTTGAACCATAGTCTCTTGGGATCCGACCCTTGCTTGCCCGTCTACATAGTAGGGGTCTAGTTAGGTTTATTTTTGTTAGGTACGCAACACGCCTATCAAATTTTGGCGCCGTTGCCGGGACTAACGGTTTCATTCTAGTTATTTGTGATTCGTTTTTACTAAGCATATATTTTGTTGCTTCGGCTATTGTTCCTTGTGTCTTTGATATCTCGTTTTAGTTTCTTTGTTGCATGCAAACTCGAAGTTCAGGTTCAGATGATTTAACACCTTTTGATTCTGAGATCGAAGCTACTGCAAGAAGACGAAGAGGTAGAAGGAGGAAAAATCAAATTACAAGAAACATGGTCGACCCGGGAACAAAATCTCTTTTGGAGTATGGTATTCCGGATATAACAACCGGATTCCTCTCCAGTGTTGTTAGACCACCTGTCACTGCTCAGAGTTTCGAGTTGAAGCCCCAATTCATACAGTTCATCTCCAATAATTCTTTTGCGAGCTCACCGAATGATTGTCCTGTGACTCATATTGATAGTTTCTTGGAAAAGTGTGACACCATTAAGCTCAATGGTGTCACTGATGATGCTATTAGATTACGACTTTTCCCTTTTTCACTACGGGATAGAGCCAGGGAGTGGTTACGAGATGAAGGTATTGGTTCTTTTGATACGTGGGACAAGCTTGCCAAGGCCTTTCTAGTCAAATTCTTGGGGCAAGAGAAAACCGCAAAATTAAGGAACGAGTTATCTATTTTCCATCAATCCAATGACGAATCCCTATATAAGGCATGGAGAAGATTTAAGAGATTGCAGAGACAATGCCCTCATCATGGCATTCCAGAGTGGATGTTGATCCAAACGTTCTATAATGGTTTGACCCATAAGTTTCGCATATACATTGACGCTGCGTCCGGAGGTTCTATCATGACGAAGAACCCAACCGATGCGAAGGATTTGATTGAGAAGATGGCGGCTAATGATAATTACCATTCAAGAGGACGGAATGCTATCAACATAGTTAATAAACATGATGTTGATGCTCTAACCATGTTGACTAGTTCTGTGCAGGCACTAACTTATAAAGTCAATCAACTCCAAGCTGAGTCCCCTCGACCCCCGATGGAAACTTGTTAGATGTGTGGATTGCAAGGCCATACTCCGCGGGAGTGTCAGCCCAATTATGATGGAATGACGATTGAGCAAGCTAATGCTTTCTATACCACGACCTCCACAAGGCCAGTTGATGAAGGGTGGAGAAATCATCAAGGGTTCTCATACAAGAACACTCAAGCTATAGCAAATCCTCCACCACCACCAGCTTTTCAAGCAAGGGCACCTTTAAATCATCATCCCATGCACCAACCACCACCTCAATCTTCAAATCTTGAATCCATTATGGAGACTTTTGCTACCTCCCAACATCAACAACAAGAGCTTATATCAAAGCAATTTGATTTACAAGCAAAGCAAAATGAATATTTTGAAAACTCGATTCAATTGCTTGTTGCTCAAAATAAGAGGATAGAAACTCATGTTTCTCAACTATCACAACAAGTGAGTCATCTATCAACTCTTCAAGATCAAGCAAAAGTCCAAACGAAACAATGCAATGCAACTTTCGTGAAAAGAGATGGATTGACTACGGGGGGATTAGAGGAGAAAGTGTGCAATCTGGAGTCAAAAACTGAAATGAGCGAGAATGAAGGTCCCAAATATGTTGCTCCACAAGCATATGAGGAGCCGATGCCTTTCCCGCAAAGGTTATCAAAAGTCGTTCTCGATAAGCATTTTGGGAAGTATTCTAAGACTCTTAAGAAGGTATATGCTACCATTCCTTTTTTCGATCTTGTAATTCAAATGCCTCAATTTGCAAATTTTGTGAAAGGAATTCTAGATCATGATCAAAATGATAAGAAATTAGAATGTTTGGTAGTAAAGGAGAAATGTCGTGATCTTTTACATGATAGCTTACCACCTAAATTGTATGATCCTGGTAGTTTTACTATCCCTTGTATGATAAACGAAACATATTTTGATAGGGTCTTGTGTGATCTGGGTGATAGTGTTAACTTAATGCCTTCTTCAGTATATGACAAATTAGGTTTGAAAAACCTTAAACCCTCTCCTATATCTCTTCATATTGCTGATAGAACTGTTAGACTCCCTAAGGGTGTAGTTGAAGATGTATTAGTTGGGATCGGTGAACTTGTTTTTCCTGTTGACTTTGTTGTAGTGGATATGAAAGATGACCATAAGATCCCACTTATCTTTGGTCGCCCTTTTCTTGCTACAAGTCAAACTTTAATAGATGTTTCTCAAGGACAAGTGACCATTAGAGCTCAGGATAAGCAAGTTGTGTTTAAGCTTTTCAATGACCATAATTTCACTTTTGATGGTGGTACTTGTTTGAGAATTGATGCTACTAACCCTTTGGTTGATAAGTGTGTTTCTAATAGATATCTTGTGAGCAAAAATGACTATATTCCACCGCATGATGGGTTTAGCTACATCAAAATGAGTTCGGATACAAATTATATCAACCCTAGTTTGAAGGAGTCATATACATGTGAACACAATTACAGACAAGACCGTAGAGAATCCTCTCCGCGTGGTGGTGATCCAGGTTGAGCTACAAAAGGAGGCCGAGCTTATGACCTTAAAAACAAGCGTTTTTTGGGAGGCAACCCAACTTTCTAACTCTTAATTTAGTTTTTTTTTTTTAGTTAGTTATTTTTAATTCTTCTCTCAAAAAAAAAAAAATGGCATTTTAACGGAGTAGTGTTTTTCTTATTGTTTTATTAAGATTAGGTAGTATTCTTGCCAGTAGCCTAGTTTAGCCTTTTCACCTTTTAATATTTTTTTAATGGAAAAATGGAAAAGAAAAATCCAACCTTTACACTTTTTTCTCCTAAAAATCCAACCTTTATTCCTCAAAAATCCAACCTTTATACCCCACCTTCTCCGACAGATCCATTACCTGTGATGACCAGTTTTTGTAAGTCATATGCCACGTGTTAGCTATTAATAGGTCAATTAAAATTTTAATTGTTAAAAAAAATAATAAAAAAAACAGAAAACCAGCCAAACACCACCGCTCCACCAGCCAGCCACCTTTTCCCCCTTCCCCTTCGCTGCCGGCGCACGGCACAACTCCCATGTCCGCGCCCAGTCTTCCCCCAATCGTTGGCGACGTCCATCTCCCTCTGACAACCCACCCCGAACCCAAACATTGCTTCTCTTTCTTCTCTCTTCTCTGACCATCGGTGGTTACGGGTGGTGGTGTTGGTGCAGTTGTTTGGGGTGGTGGTGTTGTAAGAACATATTAAGCTTATCATGACCACAAACCTCCATCTTCTTAAACTGGATCTCATACCATGAATCCATGGTAACAAATCTGGCAAAACTAATATGAACACCGAGACCTCGATGCTTCCCATAACACTCCAAACACATGAAAATCCCGTAAGAAACAAATGCTCATAATGGGTTTTTATGGGAACAATCAACACAAGTTTTGTTCCCTGTTTGTGATTGAAGGTCTCATAACCTTCTAGAAGCCCCCGCCATTAATGGTGATCTTTCTCCTTCAACCTGGGGTTTGGATTAATGGGGGGAGGAGGAAGAAGAAAGGAGAGATATTTGGGAAATTGGGTGAAACAAACCAGGAGAAAGAGAAGAGGAGAGAGACTAGTGTTGGTGGTGTACTGGCGGTGTTCTGGTGGTACGGTGGTTAACGTGGTGTGCTGGCGGTGTCATTGGTGGATTGTTGGGTTGTTTCCATTTTTGAGGAGAGAGGAGAGAGAAAGGAAATTGAGAGAATTTAAAAAAAAAAAAAAAAAAACTTTTTAACCTGTTTAGGAGGTTAAAGGTCAAATGGATCTGTTGGAGAAGGTTGGGTATAAAGGTTGGATTTTTGAGGAATAAAATGAAGGTTGGATTTTTAGGAGAAAAAAGTGCAAAGGTTGGATTTTTCTTTTCCATTTTTCCTTTTTAAAATTAATTCTTTTAACTTCTTTTTCTTAGTTTTCTTAGTTCTCTTCTTTAGTGGTGTGTAATTAAAGGAGGAAGAATGCATAGTGGAGGCTAAAATTTTAACATCACAGTATAGTCCACAAGCAGGTTGCGGTATTCTCGTTCTCTACGCAACCTAGTTGCGGTGATACTTTGAGTGTGTATAAAAACTCTGAGCAAAACAGTTTACTCCGCAACCCGGTTGCGGCCAAAGCCCAAACACCACATCCAAGCTGCAGCACTCCCTGAATCAGCACATAAAGAGGCCGAAAAAAAAAATTTGAAAAAAAAGGGCAAGATGAAGAGAGGTAACTTACCGATCAACGTAGTTCTTTCAAGGCCTCCATTGATCTCTGATTTCCTTGGTTTGAATTCTTGGCGCATATCCTCTAAAAATTGGCAACACTTTTGCCCTGTTCTTGATTGGAAATCAACTACTGGATTCGAAAATTTCAGCGTTATTTATGGCACTTCTCGACTCAACTCACCGTTCCCCAATCATCTCATATTCTAGGCGAGCTAATGCTGATTTTCTTGTTTGATTTTGACTCGAATTAGAGGAGATCATCATTACAAGTACAAAGAATTTTATCCTCTGTTTTTTATCGAATATAATTCGAACATTATTTCTTGAATATGCTGGTATATTGGCTGGAAGTTATTGGGTATTTGTGACCTTGATCTCTAATTTTCTTGGCTGCAATATTATAACCGAATTTGTGTTGATATATAGTGGCTTATTGCTACATTGATACGGGTTGGAGAAGGATGCATATGATTAAGTGGGTTTTTGGAGTTTAATTGAGATATTATCATACGGCTGATGTTCTATTGCTTCTCGAAGGACTTTTGCCGTGAGCCTGTGACTTAGGCGGTTTGGTTTGAGGACTTGTGATATTTTGAAACTTCATGGTTGTAAATTTTAAATTGAGAAACTTGGCGCAAATTCGACTCGATGCAGCATATTAATCACTCAAGCCCTCCTTGTCTACCTCCACAATGATGCTTTGTGAGTACTTTTTCCCCTTATGTTATTCATGTTATATTATTGCATTGTGGACATTGCAATATTAAAGTGTAGGGGAGGTTCTTGTGTACCCATGGTACATTTTTGCTTAGTATAGATTTATTGCTTTGTAGTATAGATTTACCGCTTTAAAAAAAATGAAATGAAAAAAAAATTCAAAAATTACAAAAATACGTTCCAATGAATGATAAATCATGCTTCCATGTGCCCCATACTAAAAAAATTGTTTTGATCATTAGTATATGATGATGAGTATTTTGGATAAGTTGCCATGATTTGATATTTGATTGCTTGGATGCTTTAACATGCGTCAATTTTGTCCAACTGCTTGTGAATATAGTGCTTGACTAGTTGATTTGGTGAAGAATGTGTGTTAGTTCCTGATATGTCAATGAATTTGAGTATTGGTTTGCAACTATGAGTAGTGTTTCATGACTCACTATTATGCACATTGAGGAGGATGAAGGCGTTGTTCTCTTAGGTAGCCTTCAGATGAATTTAGATACAGTTTTTCCCTTCTTGCTACCCATGTTGTTGCCTTGACTTTTTATTGTTTATTTAGCCACATTACAAGCCTATTTGAGCCCCATTGGTTAATAGTCCCAAGCTTGGCTTGGGGGAGCTATTAGTTGGTGAGGTGAGGGAGTTGTGGTGTGCATACTATTTGCACAATGTGGGAATAAAAGATGAGTAATTTGTTCTTTGATTATTGTGATTGGAAAAAATGTTGACAATTTGTGTTTTAAAGTTGAAAAATTCCAATGTGAGATATAAAGGAAAAAAAAAATTTGTTTCAATGTTCAAGTGTAATAGTTGAAGGTTGCTCAAGGAAAAAAAAATACAAAAGAAAAAAGAATGAGTTCAAAGTTTGTTTATTCACTCAAATTCTATATCATTATATTTTTATGAGTGATTTATTGTAAGAGTTGAAAAATATTATTGTTATAATTGGAGTTGTATTTGGTGAATTATTGGTGGAGTTGAGTATGTTGGAGATGATTGGTCATTATTTATTTTTGGTTTTGGTTTTGTTAGGATTTTAGCTCCCTTAAGCATTGCTTTTCTCTCACATTTTCCCAAATTTATCCTACCTCTTACCCTAACCTTACATAACAAGCTTTAAAGACCTTCCGACCTTTGTGCATAGAGTTGTGCGAATGTGAAAGTAGTTACTTATCAATGCAAGGAATGACTTGACATATTCCGAGTCGACTATTAGATTGAGTGTATGTCTTTTAAACACACGAGTGCGTGAGTTGGGAGGGCATTGTTCACATGATGGGGTTGGGATGGAGAGCGATCGAGTACGCCTTTTACTCGCCACGTAAATGAGAGTTGAGTGTGCGAGCACTAGTCTTGAATTCTATATGCTCTTGTGGTTTGCTCTACTTGAAAATTGTTAGGGAGGATAAGTGATTGGATGGATGAAATTGGTTGATTTTTGAAGCATATTTGTTGGATTTACCTTGAATTGGTTGTTCTTGATTTTGATTACTTTTGGGCTGAAGTATTGATTTATTTATTCGTTGCTTTACTCGAGGACGAGCAAAGGTTTAGCTTGGGGAAATTTGATAACACGATATTATACACGATTTATATGTGATATTTGGTCATGTTTTATTGTGTTTTCTTCATTCTCTTAATCTTTTTGAGCTATTATTCTTCCTATTTCGATATTGCTCTTCTCGGTTTGTTTTTTTTTTGTTTTTATAGGAATAGGGCTCGATTTGCGTGGAATTTATTTTAATCGAGAGATATTTCTTTTATATGGAGTGTTTCTAGCACCAATGGAGCATCAATGAAGCATTTAGGCAGCCTACTCCACAGCTCGGTTGTGGCGTGCAATCTGTTGGCCACAACTTGGTTGTGGGCGTCTATATTGGAGCAAGGGAGAGGCGAAGGCAGCCCGCTCCACACCCTGGTTGTGGCGGTTTTCTTCGTGCCACAACCTACCTGTGGCAGCTCGTTTCGGTGGCGTTTGAGAGTCCTATTTAGATAAAAAAATATCTACTTTTATGCTAGGATATAAATAGGTTTTAGATAATCTTTTATTTATCACTTTATCACTTTTTCAGATATTATTTTAGACTTCTTTTTGGGTATTACGTTCTTCCATATTATTTTCTAGGGTTTTGCTTTCAAGATTCAAGATTTCATAATTAATTCCAAGTATTGATTTCTTCTCTCAATTCTCTTATTTTATTATTGTTAATTATGTTTTCTTTATTGATTATTATTCTTGATTTCATTAATATGTGTGAGTAGTTTCCCTATTCCAAGATCTAGCGGAACCCGAATATGATTAATGCTTGATTTAATTCTTTAAATTCTCTAATGGTGATTGCAATTGATATGCTTAATTGATTGTGCTCATGCCAATACTAGATTAGGGATAATTGGTATTGTTATTAATCCATTGTTTTAATCGCAACGGGAGTTGGGTTTTGACGGGTTTGAATAAATCAATTAAGGGTTTGAAGTTCATCACAGGAGTAGTTGAATGGATGATTAGGAAGTTAGAGTAATGTGCTCAAGGTCTTTAATTTACATGATTCCATGGAAGTAGGCTTGATTGTGATTAGAGAAGCCATTGATAACTCGGGAGAGACCATTGGTACTATTTAGGGATTACTTTTCCTCTTTAATCAATTGAATTATATGTTAGGGGTAGAACTATTATTGCATTAATTGTATTCGTGGTAATGCTCGATCTTGGATGTTTTTAGTATTTGATTATCATTTTTTTAAGTTTAATCGTCGCTCTTGATATTTAGTTATTAATTCTCAATTATTTGATTTGGTTACTTGCTTAGTATTTACTTGAGTCTATTTAATTAGTTGAACCATAGTCTCTTGGGATCTGACCCTTGCTTGCCTGTCTACATAGTAGTGGTCTAGTTAAGTTTATTTTTGTTAGGTACGCGACACGCCTATCAACAAACCATATGAAAAATGGTTTTTTTTTTTTTTGGGACAAAGGGTACTATAAACGAATACATAAATTACAATCTAGAGCTAAACAAAACTTAAACAACAACCAAATACATCAAACCGCACAAACAAACATCAAAGAGAAAACTTGAGAACAATAGCTGAGGCAAAACCCTTAAACCATTCCATAGACGGGTCTTGCCATGACCACCATTGGAGGACAAAAGAAAGTGAATGAGAACTCCAATAATTTCGTGCTTCGTGCCGTAAACTTCGGAGCCCGGAACACCAAGAGAAACATATAAGCTCTCTACCAATATACCAACTTAGCCAAAAAATTTGAGGTGGACCTTAAATGCAAATTGAAAATAGGGAAGGAAATTGAAACTTGCAAACCCATGAATGCAAGTTTGTGATGGAAGTTGTTAAGAGATTTGAAACAACCCAAAGATGAATGCTACCCGTTGGCGAAAAATAGACTCGCGATACCATTCCACTCCCAGGGATCGGAAATTGCAATTACCTAGTAGTTTAGGAACAAACCCAAAGGAGTCATCTTTCTTAATGACTCTGCCATGATAAACCGTAAACTGAAATATAGTTTCTCTTCCTGCAACTCTATCAACAGAGAGTGCAAGAAAATGGAGGACTTTGCTCATCCCAAACATTAAAGATAGGGAGCCTGGTTCTAGATTTCGATTAATGGCGATGACTAACTTTGTCATCACAAAGACTAACAATGGGACGAAAGCAATTGAATGAATACTTTTAACATCCCACAACCAAGAGACAACAAGATAAGCCAAAACACCTTCCCCCTCAACAACCCTTTCTTCCTGCAAACTCCAAATGCAGGGTAACCCTTCCCTCTGCACAAACAACACCACTCCCTGGAAGACAAAACTAAGAAAGCTCCAACACTAGTCACAAAGGAAGCCACTAATTCAATTCAAGAGCTCTCACGTACCCAAATTCTTGAAACTCCCAGGGAACCTAAGTCATACCCCAAGAAGGCACTTAAAATTACCAACAAACAAGACTGTTATATCTTGCATCCCCTAAAACCAAGGGCCAAACTTGCAGCAAGACTCCAAAGACAACACTCCTTCAACCCCCATAATTAGAGCTACCATAAGTAACCCAACCCAACACAACCAGAGCAGTAGTAGGGCCGTTATTGAAAGCCGAAAGGAACACCCACAACCAAACTATCTAACGAAAACATAAATAAACATAACCACACTTGGAACAACGACTAAAACTAGTACTCTAGTAGCCAAAGCAAAGAAAATAAAAAACACTAACAGAGCTACTAGTGAGTCAACTAGAAGAAGATAGCAAAAGAAAGCCTCATCGTCCAACAGAACCAGCCACTAAGTTCAGCCGTCAAAGGCCAACGCAAGAAAAACCGCCTCACCTAAAACTAACCTTTGATTAAGGGAGGAAAACCCTAACCTTAACTTCACCTTTACCACCGGGAAAACAGCTGACAAATTACCTTTTGTTGGCGGTGTAAGACTAGCCTTGGCTTCTTGTTTCGTTGATTAATTGAAACCTAACACTGACGAGTGACGACGACCGCACCAAAATCAAAATAAACCTCGATGAAATTGACAGAGCGATTTACCTTGTCTTCTTTATTAAAAATACTACTCCCTCCGTTCCCTTTTGTTCTTTACGTTTGGAATTATGCGCGGTTGTTAAGAAATTGTGTAAAATTGAGATGAATTGACATAAATTAATCATTCAAAGTACAATTATAGTTAAAAAAAGGAATATTGTACATGTGGGGTAAAGAAAGTTGGAAGGATGTAGAAGAGAGATGAGAGAGAAAGTAATTTATGAGTATTGAAAACCCATTAAAATATTATAAAAGGTACATATGCACATGAAAAGTGAAGGACAATTGAGTATTTAATTTGTAAAGCAAGGGTAATTTTGTCTAAAATCAATGACTTAAAAAAGAAATATCTTAAATGTAAAGAATAAAAAGGAACATCCTAAATGGAAACGTAAAAAACAAATGGGAACGGGGGGAGTAAAAGAAAAGGCAAGCTAAACTAAACAAGGCTCAGTGGCGATGGCAAGGAGAAGGACGCCGATCGCCGGCAAGCAAGAGAAAAGGGGGAAGCGGTGGAAGGCAGTGGAGGGATACGGATGGGTTTTAGAGAGAGAGAGAGTCTAACTTGTTACTACTATGTACTTTAGGTTCCTCTTTTCAGTCATTCAATTTTTGTCAAAAGAACAAGTACAGGATTGTCTCAGTTACATCAAGATCTTTAATCAACTAGAGTAAAGTGATATATTTACTTCAAAGTGTCGATAACTTGATGTGTTTACCCCATTGCATAATGAAACTAAACTACTTAACTAAACAGGCTATTAACAGATAAAACAGGGTCTGGGAGATTCTTTTACAAAATTAAACTTTACCTGAAAATTAACCCTTGTCGCAAATCAGCATTCCTTCAACCTCACCCTGAAGCAATCAAAAATTGATTCATTCCAAAGAGATTACCTGAACTGATCCTAGATTGTTATTAAAATCCCGATTTAAATCTTAGAATCTTACGATTTTACGATTCATGTATATCATACGATTCGATTTACGATTCTACCCGATTTTACATATTTTTCTGAACTAGCGAAATCCTTACAAGTAAAAATCATGTTTATATAGGTTTTTATATATAAATATTGTCAAGTATTGATTGGTTAATGGTTAAATAACTATTATCTATCAATAATTAGGTTTCAAACTCATAATTTCAATATATTTAATTAAATTTATATATGACGTCTTGATATTGGTAGAATCTTACGATTCTACGATTCGATTCTGATATCCCCTTCCGATTCAAAGTAGAATCCCGATTTTAATAACTTTGTCCTAGACAACGAGCAAACTCGTTGAGTTGATATAACTATAAATCACGACAATACAACACCACCAACCAATTTGACAGCTCTACCTCATCCACCCTCTATATAACTGTAATTACGTAAATCTATGTTAGAGTTGAATAGGACTGAGACGTAGATGAATTGGTAAAAGAAAGGGAAGATGGGAACTAAGTGTAAACTAGGAGAAGCCGGGGAGTATAATAGCCCCAAGATGATTAAATACAATATGATTAACCTGTTATCAATGAAGTACACCTTCAGTCACACAAAAGAATGCTTTACAATTGACACCCTAAGATCTTAGTATGAAATTAGACATTGTTCAATTGGACGTATGCAATACTTCCATTTGGTACAAACATTTCCGGTACAATTTCTTACAATATGTGAATCTTTAACAAGAGGATCTTAAAAACCAAGCAATGAACATTCTTTATACATTTGAGCTACCTACGAGCCAATTCTGTGAGTAGCTCAATATGAATATAGTTTGGCTTAACTAGGCAGCTTGACGAACGAAGGTGTCTTCCCAGCAAGAAGTAGCAGCAATGCAAAATATGGGAATGTTGTTGATGCCTTGGTCATACAAGAGCTAAACAAAAGTGTCGGCCCAACTTTTGAGCTACAATTTATAAAAAAAAAAAAAAAAATTTGCTGCAATTTGCACAATACAAACTTTAAAAGGTTGCAATTGGCAAATTTTTCTTTTACTAACAATCACAAAATTGTGTGTATCAGTATAATAATCGATTTCAGGAAAGAGCAATCATCAAGAGCTTGATTCTTTACAATGCTTTTTATTTTTCCTTGATTGGCTAGAGTGAGACGCGAATACAACACAAATGAGTTGAAAAACATAAACCAAGTTCATGCTGGAATAGGACTTCTACACCTAGACACCCGAGTTAGATCGGCATTATAAAATGTCTTTATAAGGGAAATTGGGGGTTAGGGGAGAAAGGGTGGGGGGTTTACAAAATGTCCCCATAATCCCATGAAGTGATCCTCTCAGTTTTTATCAAGTTGGTTTCACTTCCTTCAAAACGAATTAAATACCCGAAATACTGACTTGTCTGTTTTTAATGTGGTATCCAGTGCCATAGAATCCAAAATTAGAGATTTTCATTAATCATCTTAATAAACAATGAAATTTGTTCACCCATTGGGAGAAGCTTTCTATGGCAAAAGTCTCAGCGATCACCACTGAGCCTGCAAAGTAACTTCTCCACCAACTGACCAGACTGATCACTAACCTCACCTGTGATACTGTCGATAACTGCTTAATAAGAGACATTTGACCAAGAAGCATGAACGCTGCTGTCAAAAGATTACAACAGGGAAGGAAATTAATCGGAAGGTCTAAAGGGTTTGGGATGGAAATGATAGGGGAAATGGGTAGAAGCAGCTAAGGGGAGGTTTTTGTGAGTGATTATTCCAAAGCAGAAAAAATTGCCGGATTAATATAGTGAGCAATGACATTGAAAACCAACCCAGAGCTTGATAAATGAAATATGAGCTGAAATTTTAAGTCAAAAAATATACGAGGTATTAGAGAGGGGGATGAAATTCCACAGTTCCCTAGTCCAGAAATATGATCTATGTTAGCTTATACCTCTTGGAGCCCCCAAAAAAAAAAAAAGAAAAAAAAAAAAAACACACACACACACTTTTGTTCAATAGAACTCCAGGTAGCCAAGGCAGTGAAGGCACTACAAGACTTAAATTAGGGAGAATTTTTTAATACGAAGTACAGAATTATTTTGCTTTTCCAACTTTCCAGGATTATACAATTGTACATCCTTTCATATATAACCAAAGTCTCCTACATTCAGCACTAAAGGCTTTTTCACTGCTGATATTATTTCTACTCGAAGATTGATGTGCATGAAGCATTGAACAAAGCATGACTTATAATCAATTACTTCAGAATTTATGCATGTAATAGAGAAAATTTTATCTCTTATTCATAAACTACCTTGTACTATTCCTAAAAAAACATAATATTACATGAAAATTCAGCAACCTTACCCTTTCCTTTTCAACCTTGTTTGAGAGTAGCAAGAGCTTTTCCCTGATCAACAAGGGAAAATAACGATCACCGCTATTCATCTCAAAAGTAGCCACTTGATTGTCCATACGTGTCGAGTGCCCAATTGAATAATTAGAGTACCTAAAACGCAAACAAATAGTAGTTAGCCATTTGTAGCTGATGCTTCAGACTATATAGGTTAGCACCAAGTAAAAAGCTCTTACCTAAGTTCTAATAAATTGGCAACTTAAATCAAAATTTTGTCTTGATAAATTTCCAAAGCATCAATGACCTTCTCTAAAAACAATTTTCGATGCAATCGGTACCTACAATGAACAAGATTAGGACAGTCGGATTTACACAAGATATTGTCACGAATAATACAAGATGTGCTCAATGGATGTCAAATAACTTGCAATGCATCCCAGTCCACCACCCGTGACCTTGGTTTACAGCAGGAGACAAAGGCAAGGACAGCAAATTACCACGGCTTAGCCAAAGAAAGGGGAGCAGAGAACAGAGAGCCGTTGAAGCAGCAGGGGACAGGAAGCAGTAGCCTTTTGTTAGCTTTTGTTTTGTAATGAACTAAAGTAGTTAAATGCCAATAGTAGTAAGTTGTAGTAATTAAGGCTTGTTGCCATTTTTATGCTTGTATTGGTAGTATAAGTAGAATTGGTCTAGCATGTAGGAGGGTATCCAGAAAATTGAGTGTGAACTTGGAGAGTAATGGCCTCAAGCCATTGACGTTATTTTGCAAGCCTTGAGCTCTCATCCATTAATTAATACTACTACAACCATTCGACCTCTAATCTTGTGTGTGAGTGACGCTGTCCGTTGCAAGTGGTATCAGAGAAGACATGCCGCCAACACCGCTGACCGTGACGCCGGAGAGGGTGGCGGCGCTCGAAGAAAGGGTGGAGGAAATTTTCGAGAAGTTGGGAGATGGAGAAAATTCTCTTCAGAGGACGTTGCTGAAGCAACAGGAAGAGGCCATGGACAAGATGAGGCAAACGAACGACGGCATGATGGACAGGTTCCGGCAGGATATAACCCAGCAAATTAACATGACCGCGAGCAGGCAAGACAAGGTCTTGGATGAGATTCGAAACTCCCTGAAGACCCAGAATACGCTACCAACTCCACAACATATTCCGGTGAACGAGGAGGTGGAGCAACCTCAGCTTGGGGGGTTCAACGGCCTAAGGTTCGGAAATTGGGAACCAGGAGGTGGGGGCGATTACCGCAACCACGGCGACAACCAGGACAGTCGAGGAACGTGGAGATATCAAAAGCTCGATTTACCGACGTTTGATGGATCTGATCTAGACGGTTGGATATTGCGTGGTGAGCAATATTTCCATTTTACAAGCTGACGGAAGTCGAGAGGATTCAGGCGGCAGTGGTGGCTATGGAGGGTGACGCTCTACGGTGGTATCAATGGGAGAATCGCCGCCGCCCCGTCATTAGTTGGGAGGACATGAAACAGAGAGTCCTCACGCAATTTCGACCGGTCAATGCCGGAACACTACACGAGCAGTGGCTTGCCGTTGAGCAAACCACGACGGTGACGGAATACCGCCGCGTCTTCATTGAGAAGGCGTCGCCACTGACGGACATACCGGAGAGCCTCCTCAAGGGGCAATTCATCAACGGACTTAAGGAAGACATAAGGGTGGAGATCTGAATGTTAAACCCGCATACCCTTGAAGACGTGATGGATCTGGCCATTCGGGTCGAAGAAAGGAACCGTGTCAACGGGTCAAAAAGGTTGGGTGGAGCCTTTGCCAAGCCAGGGCCCTACTCATATTTTAACAAGAGTCCAGCTACAACTCTGTTTGGAGGTGGGCAGGCCCACACTTCCCACACTAGCAGCCCACTTAACACCCACCCAGCCAAATCCAACCCACCATATAATCCACCCAAAGCAAATTTCCAACCCAGTCAATCCAGCCAAGGATCCGTAGCCTCGACCCCCAACACAGCAACAGTTATCAGAACAGAGCACCTTCAAACACCTCATGTTTCAACGGTGAGGTCTGGCGACTCACTGACCGGGAAATACAGGACAAGAGGGCGCGAGGGTTATGTTTCAAATGTGACGGGCGATGGACTGGGCCCACACATGTCTGTCCTACCAAAGGCTTGAGTGTATTGCTGGTGGAGGAAGGAGACGAGGCAGAGCAAGGAGAGTTTGCAGCCATAGAAGAGCCCGAGGACTACGAAGAGGAGATTCCGGCCTCGGTTTCGATGAACTCCATTGTGGGGCTGACGAACCCCAAGACGATGAAATTACGGGGTTACATCAAAGGGCAGTCAGTGGTGATTATGATCGACCCGGGGGCGACACATAACTTTATTTCATTGCAAGTCATCGAGAAATTGGGGCTGCCGGTAGTAGGTAAGAGTGCTTTTGGTGTTTCGCTCGGTAATTGGGAAACTATCAGAGGGCAGGGACAGTGTAAGGGCGTGCAATTGAAACTCGGAGAAGCAATTGAGATCGAAGAGGCAATTTTTTGCCTCTTCAATTGGGGAACTCGGATGTTATCTTAGGAGTAGAGTGGCTCGAAAAATTGGGGATGGTGATGACGAATTGGAAGCTCCAAGAGATGACTTTCACGTGGGAGGGGCAGTCCGTCACAATTAAGGGTGAACCGAGCTTATCAAAAACCGGTATCACCCTCAAAGCGATGATCCGGACCTTGAGAAAAGAGAGTGGGGGGATGCTTGTGGAATTGAATCGGATGGAAGAGGAGACAAAGGAGCAGGAAGTCAGTGGGTTACCCACTTACTTAGAAGGAGTGTTATCCGAATTTGAGGAGGTGTTTGTCGAGCCCAATGGGCTTCCTCCTACTAGGGGACATGAACATGCTATCGTCCTTAAGGATGGGAGTAATCCGGTTAGTGTGCGCCCATATCGATACCCCCAATTTCAAAAGGATGAAATTGAGAAGCTCATCCGAGAGATGTTGCAAGCCAGAATCATTAGGCCCTCCACGAGCCCTTTCTCTAGCCCAGTGCTACTAGTGAAGAAAAAGGACGGGTCGTGGCGTTTTTGTGTCGATTACCGGGCCCTCAACAACGATAAATACCCGATTCCGGTGATCGATGAGCTACTAGATGAACTTTATGGGGCACAAGTCTTCTCCAAACTCGATCTAAAGGCCGGGTCAAATACTTGTGAGGCCGGAAGACACTCATAAGACGGCGTTCCGAACTCATGAGGGGCACTACGAGTTCCTTGTGATGTCATTCGGTTTGACTAACGCTCCGGCCACTTTCCAATCGCTCATGAATGAGGTATTTCGCCCTTATTTACGCAAATTTGTCCTTGTATTTTTTGATGATATACTTATTTATAGTGTGAACCGTGAAGAGCATGCTAAACACTTAACTCTTGTATTAGCTACTTTTGAAAGAACATACATTATTTGCTAACAAAAAGAAGTGTGAGTTTGGTAAAGAAATTGTGGCCTACTTGGGCCATGTAATCTCAAGAGATGGAGTGGCGGTGGATCAAGACAAAGTCAAAGCCAGGTTAACTTGGCCCACTCCGAAAACATTAAAGGAGTTAAGGGGCTTTCTGGGTTTGACCGGGTACTACAGAAAGTTCACAAGGCAGTATGCTCAGATCGCCCACCCCCTAACTGACCAACTGAAGAAAGATAATTTCGGGTGGTCTGAAGCGACAGTGTTAAATTATGCGTGATTTCTCGAAAACCTTCATTGTTGAATCGGATGCTTCCGGTTTTGATCTAGGGGCCGTAATAATGCAGGATGGGAAACCGGTTGCATTCTACAGTAAGGTTCTAGGACCAAGGACCAGGCGGCAAATCGGTCTACGAGAAGGAGCTTATGGCCGTTTGCTTAGCGGTGCAAAAATGGAAACACTATTTGTTAGGCCGGCGGTTCATCGTGAGAAGCGATCAACAAAGCCTTAAATATATCACGCAACAAAGAGAAATTGGGGCCGAATATCAGAAATGGGTGAGGAAGTTGATTGGTTTTGATTTTGAATTACAATATAAGCCGGGAATCTCGAACAAGGTGGCCGACGCCCTGTCGCGGCGGGGGGAAGGTGAGAAGACAGCAGAATTTGGGGCATTGTATGTCAATCAGGGAATTAATTGGGGTAATCTCAGTCGTGAGATTGCAGAGGACGCGGAGATTCAGAAAATAAGGGCGGAAGTAGAGAAGGGAGAAGGGCCTCAAGGGTATTCAATTGACAACTTGCACTTGGTGTATAAGGGGAGGTCGGTAATTTCCCAGAAATCCAAATTCAAGCTCGCGCTGCTGAAGCTATACCACGATACTCCGGAGGGCGGACATACGGGTGACAAAAACATATTTGAGATTAGGGAGTGAGTGGTTTTGGGGAGGAATGCGAAAAGATGTGGCAGAATATGTTCGAAATTGTGCCGTTTGCCAGAGGAACAAACACTCTCAGCAATCCCCGACGGGTTTGATGCAACCTTTGCCGATTCCGGAGCAAGTTTGGGAGGATATAAGTATGGATTTCATCGAGGGGTTGCCGCGGTCGAAAGGGGTTGACACCATTTTGGTAGTGGTCGACCGCTTAACCAAATACGCGCATTTCATCGGCCTTAAACACCCGTTCACCGCTTACTCGGTGGCTGAAATTTTCATCAAGGAGATCGTGAGGTTACACGGTGTGCCGGGCAGCATTGTGTCAGATCGAGACTGTGTCTTTGTTAGTACATTTTGGAAGGAGCTTTTTCGAATGTAAGGGACCGAATTGAAGAAGAGCACTTCGTATCACCCCCAAACCGATGGACAATCGGAGGTGGTGAATAAGAGATTGGAGACCTACCTACGATGTTTTGCCGGGGAACAACCCAAGGCGTGGGCACAATGGTTGCCATGGGCCGAGTTCTCGTACAATACTACTTCACACTCGTCCACATTGCTGACTCCATTCAAGGCTTTATACGGCAGGGACCCTCCTAAGTTGGTGAGGATAGGAGGGGTCAAACTACGGTAGACACCGTGGAGGAAATGTTGAAGGCACGGGATTTGATGCTCGATGAGCTGAAATTTAACCCGGCTCGAGCCCAACACATCATGAAGCAACACGCTGATGGAAAACGCAGGGAGGTAGAGTTCCGGTTGGGGATTTTGTCTTTCTCAAGCTTCAACCGTATCGACAGAAATCGCTTGCGAAGAGGCCTTTCGAGAAATTGGCTGCGAGATTTTATGGGCCCTTCGAAGTGCTGCAGCGAATTGGCAAAGTGGCCTATGAGTTGTCCTTACCCGATCATTGTCGTATCCATCCAGTCTTTCACGTGTCACAGCTCAAGAAGGCTCTTAGGGAATTACCAAGCTCTCCAACCATTCCTGCCAGATTACTCCGGAGTTGGAGCTCGTGGTGGTGCCGGAGAGTGTACTCGAGGTAAGGTCAAAGGCGGGTCGCAAGAAAGAGTCTGGGGTCTTAATTAAATGGCACGGCCTTCCGGACTTTGAGGCCACATGGGAGGATGCCGAAACGCTCAAGGAAAGGTTTCTAGAGTTCCACCTTGAGGACAAGGTGGCTCTTTTGGGGGGGAGTATTGCAATGCATCCCAGGCCACCACCCGTGACCTTGGTTTACAGCAGGAGACAAAGGCAAGGACAGCAAATTACCACGGCTTAGCCAAAGAAAGGGGAGCAGAGAACAGAGAGCCGTTGAAGCAGCAGGGACTTGTAATGAACTAAAGTAGTTAAATGCCAATAGTAGTAAGTTGTAGTAATTAAGGCTTGTTGCCATTTTTATGCTTGTATTGGTAGTATAAGTAGAAGTGGTCTAGCATGTAGGAGGGTATCCAGAAAATTGAGTGTGAACTTGGAGAGTAATGGCCTCAAGCCATTGACGTTATTTTGCAAGCCTTGAGCTTTCATCCATTAATTAATACTACTACAACCATTCGACCTCTAATCTTGTGTGTGAGTGACGCTGTCCGTTGCATAACTTAGTTGTTTAAAGTCTTCGCAATTGGAACCTAACATCTCAAATCAAATCTTGTCAACAACATTGCCCTTTCTTGTAGCACTTAAAAATAACATTGTAAGATGAATTCCTAATTACTACAAACCACAAGGCTAAGACGTATATTAAGATGATGTCATGTGTAATGTGAGAAAAGTCAGTGGCCATGGTTATACTTCGCCATCTCTGAGTATGTTAATAGAACACAGCTATTACTCCTACGAGTAGGAGTGAAAAAATAGACTTTGACCAAACACTGGACCTAAACCAAAAAATTTTAATATTGTGGAATGGAACAGATTGGATTGGCACGAAGAAATCTGGTCCCGAAAGGTGAGATTCCAAGTTCAATAAAAAATTTCCAGTCCATAAGAGAAACCCGTTTCTTATATTTGTTTTTAGAAGTCAAATGGCAGGTCAAACATATTGGGACTTGTGACCCATTTGCCAATTATCTTAATTTTCTCACTTCTTCCGCAAGAGCATCTATAATGGCTAGCAAATTCTCCTTGTAGCTTCAGGTTGCCACATCATTATTCTCAAACTTCATCATTTAAGCTAAAATATCCATAATGGCATGCTACAACCTTTATTCAAATAAAATAAAATAAAATAAAATAAAATAAAATAATTAATAATAATAATAATAATAATAATAATAATAATAATAATAATAATAATAATAATAATAATAATAATAATAATAATAATAATAATAACAATAACAATAATAATAACAATAATAATAACAATAATAATAACAATAATAATAATAATAACAATAATAACAATAATAACAATAATAACAATAATAACAATAATAACAATAATAACAATAATAACAATAATAATAATAATAATAATAATAATAATAATAATAATAATAATAATAATAATAATAATAATAATAATAATAATAATAATAATAATAATAATAATAATAATAATAATAATAATAATAATAATAATAATAATAATAATAATAATAATAATAATAATAATAATAATAATAATAATAATAATAATAATAATAATAATAATAATAATAATAATAATAATAATAATAATAATAATAATAATAATAATAATAATAATAATAATAATAATAATAATAATAATAATAATAATAATAATAATAATAATAATAATAATAATAATAATAATAATAATAATAATAATAATAATAATAATAATAATAATAATAATAATAATAATAATAATAATAATAATAATAATAATAATAATAATAATAATAATAATAATAATAATAATAATAATAATAATAATAATAATAATAATAATAATAATAATAATAATAATAATAATAATAATAATAATAATAATAATAATAATAATAATAATAATAATAATAATAATAATAATAATAATAATAATAATAATAATAATAATAATAATAATAATAATAATAATAATAATAATAATAATAATAATAATAATAATAATAATAATAATAATAATAATAATAATAATAATAACAATAATAATACTAATAATAATGACAATAAAAAAAAGGAAAAAATAAATGCATAAAATAAAATAAAAATAAAAAACAAATCTATTAATCAATCAAAGTGGCTTTGGGTGTAGTGAAACTACATAGCTTTAACAATTTACTGAATCGAAGTGGCTTTGGCTGTAGTGAAATGCATAGCTTTGTAGAGCTATCTTATTTCATCAAAAGTACACCCCTTGTAGCTCCACACTAGCTAGCTACTAGTTCTAACAATTAGAAATTGCAAGCAAGGACCTCTTGTCAACCATTGTGGATGTTATTGACTGACCACCCTCAATTTTACCCATTACCTCTCTCTTTCTTCCAAAAGTTAGAATGCCATCAAATTAATCTATTTTCTCTCCTAAAAAACACCACACATGATGAATGAATTTCTTCCTCAATTTCATCATAAAATTCTAGAAATCGATTACTACAAAGTACAAACCCTATTTCTAACGATTGAAATTTTTAGGCTTTTATTTTTTCCAATGGGTTTTCCGGTGAAATACATGATTCAAATGCCATAGGTTATACTTGTGCAGCCTCCTCCCCATTTTACCTACTTCCTCCTTCATACTTTATACTTATATCTACCAATTTTCTGAAAACTGAAGAGCTTTAGGGAAATTTGGAACATTTTATTTTTATTTCCTACGTTGATAGCTTCTCTAAACAACAAAGAAAATGAAAGGAAGGATGAAGGCTACAACAGCATTGGAACATGCCAGTATTAATCTTTAATTTTCTATTCATATGTGTGAATACATAAGTCACCCTCTTTGAATTATTAAGCGATTATTTTGAATCATTTATTTTACAGTGCGTTTTCTGTGTACGAAACGGGTAACCCTGATTAATTGAGTAACCCATGACCGAGTAACCCCTAACCAACAGAAAAAACCTCCGAGTAAGTACCACTGACCAAGTAACCCGTGACCGATCAAGTAACCCCTAACTCCGTGACTAACCCATTAACCCCAGAATAAGTAACACGAGGCACACAGCACATATGAAACTTGGTATTTATGTTATATGATGTTTGATCTACATGTAAAATCACAAGTACTTGTAAAGTTGTAATTTTTTCAAAAAACCCAAGTCACTCTCTCTTTTTTCTAAAACCCTAGCCTCCATTTTTAAATTTAGGAGGGGCAAAACTGCTGAAAAGCCCCAATCTTTGTTTAATTTAGGTTTATAATAACTCTTCCTCTTCTAAGGGGAAACATTTCTCTTTTAAAAGAGAGGATTTTTCTACTTCTTTAGGAGGATTTTGCTCCTTCGAAATTGAGTTTTTCTTCTCTCTATTAAGGGAGAATTTGCTTTTACGATTTATTGATTGCTATAAAGTTGTGTCGTGGATAAAGATCAGTGCGGGATCGAAAAAAAGGTTAATCTTTCAATTACAATCTAATGAGTTTGACGAAAAAAAATTCACAACAATAGATCGATAGACGATGTGCAATAACGGTCGTAGCAATGCTGTAGGATGTTTTAATTAAATTCAATTATCACGTATTTGACATAAATAAATTACTTTGTGGATATTGTACTCCCTCCGTTTTTAAATACTTGCTCCATTTCTCCACGAGCGGAATTTTAGGAGAAATTGAAGAAAGTAATAAAATATGGAGGTAGTGGGGTAGTTGAGAAAATAAAAAATTGTAAAAAACAAAAGTAGTGGAAGAATAGGAGGAGAAAGAGTATTATGTTGGGTCCACTAAGTGTGAGAAATGAATTAAATATTGTAAAAGCTTTCCAAAAAAGGAAATGGAGCAAGTATTTAAAAACGGCCGGAAAAGGAAAGTGGATCAAGTATTTAAAAACGGAGGGAGTATAACTTTTATTTATGAATCAATTTTATTTCAAAAAAATAAATTAATAAAAAAATAAAAATAAAACTCTAGATCTTCGGGTAATTGTTTTAAAAATAGACCGAAGCGGAAAGGCATTACGGACCAAATAATTTTATAACCAATCTAAGATATTTGGGGATTCCGACTTCAATCCATTCAAGATTTACTACAATTCTAGACTAGTGCACATTTCCTAGGTATGAGTAGGGATTTGAGTGTCAGGTAGTTTAAGATATTTGGGTCTCGATGAGAACTCCAACTACGAGTCTTAAAGGCAATTTGAAGTTCAGCACATGAAAGAAGCTCATTAAAATAATTATGTGATAGCTTCCCCAAGCTACGAGAAATCTTAAAGCTATTAAGAACATCTTAAAAATAAAACATACTTGATTGCAGCTTCCAGTGTTCTTCGCGCATCCGATGTAGTATCTGTTGTTTGTAAATAAAAAAGTTAGAGCTAAACCCAAAGAATTAAAAATACATCAGTAGTACAGTCCAAGATATAATCCAAATTATAAAATGAACAACCTTGCGTCAATAAAGCATTAATATAGCACTGCCGTCTTACCCCCTTTTTATGTAATTTCTTGTCTAGGAGGATAACTATTGTGAATAAGAACATTATAGGAAGGAAAACTTATAAATGAAGGCATATGTAAGATTTTGCATATAATCTAATGCCTAACCACAGAAAACAACACAAAATGTTTATTATTATTTAAAATAAGCAATTAACAGGTATCCTATTGTTTTGGCAAAATGATTTACTACATTTCAGTTAGGGTAGATATCTATTTATAACCCTGAAAAAAAATAATAAAAATAAGAGAATAAAAAAAATAGATGTTGGTCACTGTGAACATAAAAAATGGGGAACCAGGGTACAATAGAAGAGGGTTAAATTATGTTATCAATCAATAACTATATACTAAAAGACACGCCAGCAATGACACGTGTCATCTCCTAGTGTGTCCTAATTTTTTTATTTCAAAAAATCTATTTAAGAAACAAATCTCTTATTTATATAAAGTAATAATTATGTATATTAAAAAGATTTGATGTGTCTTGTAAAAAAATCTTATTAACAATTATAAACTTACACAGAAAATAAAAAAAAAATAATACTCTAAACATAATTTGTGACATGAACTATTTTTTTTAATAGAAAATACATACTTTATTATGTACTATGTATTACAACAAGATTATATATTTTTTTTATTGTGTAATAGAAGTTTCATGCTTAAACAATGAAATGCAAATATCAAATCAAATATGATAATTTTGTTATTTCTTTGAATATAGAATTATTGAAAATTACCGTGCGTGGCACGGGACCTAACCTAGTTTGATTAATTTGCAAGTGTCCTGATCGATTATTATGACTAAAGTTGTTTACACATCATACTTGAGAATTTAGAGTCTAAATGCATGCTTAGTGACTAGCATAAGTACAACAGAATGAGGAAGTGCATACTGAGCTTATTAGTTAGTTAGGCTTACTCCCTCTTTTTGATAATGGAAGACACTCAGATATATGTTTGACCATAACCGATATATAATCTTCAACAACCAGTCACTTTACAGAAATTGCTCACTTTCCAATATCCTTGGGGGGGGGGGGGGTTATATATATTTATAAATATGCTCACAAACATGAAATAGGATAAAGAAAATATCATGATTAATTAATAAATGCAAAAGTTTTTTAAATGACTTTATCATGTTTATAAAATGGCTACTTCGAACATCGGCCCTTAGATTACAAATGAATGGTTCAAAATCATTTCAACAAATAGAAACAAAGAAACATGTAATTTAAGCTTTTGGACATTTGCAAGATGTTACACCTCCACAAGGACCACAACCATGAGCAGTTTTAGCAGCAGCACAGCTTCAAACAAAATACTCATATATTGCTCATTTAAATTTATAGTTTAGTTTATGACCTATAGATGGAAATCTTTTGAATCCAACTATCATCTCCAAATAAAATCAGCTTATATGATTTGTGACAAAGAAGATATTGATGTCCGTAGGTGACCCTCCCAACAATTATCGACAATTTGTACATTTTTCCACCCTTGCTTTTATTTTTACATGATTATGACACAAAGGTCTCCCAAATAATAAAGTAGGATAATATAAATAATAAGACCTACCACTTGGTATCAGAGGGAAAGATTCAACAGAATCATACATCTACACCTATTCTAAACAACATATAGAACATAAAGATGAAACGAAGCAGGATGCACGCCGATATTTAAATAATTAAACATCATATAGAGAATTCACTCACATATATTTTATAAGTGTGAAACCTGCTTCATACTGTGTTTTAAATAAATAAAAAAATAACTAAAAAATAAATTTAAAAAAAATAAAAATAAAAATAAATAAAAATAAATAAAAAAAAAAAAACACCCAACACCACTTTAAGGGGCAAGATACATCACAGGGAATCCATTATTTCAATCATCACAGTAGTGAAGACCATTGCTCCATTTACCTAATCTCCTTCGCTGCTTTGTTTTTTTCCATAATCAGGAAGTAATATACAACATATATGCAGAACTTAAGAGATAACTGCTCTAAAAATTACCTAAAATTTTTTGATCTTGCTTAGCTGTTGTAGGATACTTGGCAAGGAAATTTTGGCATTGTTCCTGTAATTCCTTTGCTGCCTTTCTTTCTGTGCTAGGAATCATAGGCACATCACCATCAGACCAAGTGGGCAACGTTCTTGCTGCAGCTATGACTGCTCCATCAACAAAACTATCTCCTTCTTTTGATAACTGACCTAAATGTAATAGAAAGGACAGTACTCACATCACAAATGTGGTGAAGTATGCAAAGTAAAATCTCCCATTACGAAAATCCCCAGAACTTACTATTAAAATAATATTCTTCTGGAAGCCCAGTAATGTTGAAGACAGACAAGAATGTATCCAAATGTATACGGGAATCACCAGAGAAACATATGGCATCCCAAGGATTCTGGAAAGGATAAAACAGAATCAAGGCCACATTAAGATGTAACATGTGGTCAGAAAATAACTTTTCAACAATAAATGCATGCAGAAATCATTTTTCTTTACCAAAGCCAAATACAGGCCCTGCATGTTACAAGCATGATCTGAAGATACGGTTGCACCGCTCTTGTGGTCATGATATTGAGAATACGGTTGTCGCAGCCAGATTGTGATTGTCAGAGTGTGAAAATGGATTTATATTAAAAACACGTACACCACAAAAAAAAAACCAAATGATACCATCTCTCAATTCCCAATACTTTCAAGGCAATAACTTAGTATATTTAGTCTCACAAAAATTCTGAGTATTGGCAGTGATATGTAACGAACGCCACAGGCAAGCAGAAGGGTGAGATTGGATTACATACACAAGAAGTGGCAAGAGAGGACAGGGAGAGCCGTCAAGGGTAGAAGTGGAGCAGCAACATGAAAATCAGTGAGGACCCAAGGCAGAGCTCTTCTCGTATCACACATGATGACAGCTGCACACCTTTTGTCTTTTGTCAATACTTTATTTTGGCTATTTGTGTAGATATAAGAAAGGGGAGGGAAAAATGTGCTAGGTAGCTAGAGAATTGTAGTCATTAATTAAAGGAGTGGTGACCTTAAGTCACTGAGTGAGAGTGGTGGCCTCAAGCCTCTTTGTAAGAAAGCTTGAACCTTTATTTATGAAATAGCTTCCTTCTTCTCTAAATTAATTTCTAGTATTGTTTGTGTGTTGATTGCTTAGTGTACTAGTTTGTTACATGATACTGATAAATAATATAAAATTAATGATCAATTTATTTACAGCACTCATTATTTGAATGTTATTGTGCAATGCCTACTGCATAAAAAAATTTAAAAGAATAAGAGAAAGGTCCAGCCACAATTAATCGTAATAGATAAGGAATAGCACAGGTTGGGGGAAAAAATTGTCCAGCCACAATTAATCAATAAATAAGGAATAGCACAGGTGGGGGAATAAAAAAAATTGCCCAGCCACAATTAATCAATAAACAAGAAATAGCACGAGGGGGGGGGGGGGGGGGGGGATTAAAAAATATCCAGCCACAATTAATCGCAATAAAGAAGTAGCACAGGTGGGGGAACAAAAAAATGTCCAGCCACAATTAATTGCATTAAAAAAGAAATATCACAGGTGGGGGAAGTCAACAACAGCAAAAATAACAATCAATCCATCCAATTGAAAAGTACAGATTCCAGAAATTACCACAGCTGAGGAGAATCCGAATCTTTGCATATACATATGGTTCTGCTGTCCACTCATGTAGTTCAAAGTCATCTATAGCAATCAGCAAAGCAAAAAATTATAAAATTGTTTTTAAAAAATATTATTTACAAACACAAAATATAATTAGAGGTTTCTAGGCAGATAAGAGTAGACAAAAGAAAGATTAGGATTGGTTAGTTCAGATCTGTGAGCATTACAGTTGCAATCATCAAATACTGACAGATAAAGCTTAAATAATTATTTCCAAAGCAAAAAATTAAGTCATTTTGCTACTCCAAAATCTAGTTCAAGCCTATAACTTTATTGGATATTATAGAAGAAAAAAATATATATATAAAAAAAAATGAGTGATAGCAAGACTCGTAATTCACACACACACACACAGACACAATATATCACAAGTTTGAAACAACTTTTTTTTTTTTTGACCCAATTGACTACAAAGCTAATTATATTATAAATCTAGTTTAAATTTTTAAGCTAGTCAATCAACTTTTCATAAGTACAATTGTACATGATTAAATAAAATGAAAGATCAAGCACCCTATGCAGAAACAAAGAATTCGAGGACTTCAGCAATGTCAAGCCTTCAGGTAGTTCGTCGTTTGGTGAGTCAAAAGTATAGCTTGTGGGAGATGTGTCTTCTGTGACACGAGTGATTAGCAAATGTGTTCAAGATTTTTCTCCGGGATGGTTGATATATGATGATGATAAGAGCACCCTATCTAAGTCTTCTGACATCTTTTTAAATTCTTATGTTCATCGGGTACGCAACACGGTACCTCATTGTTGTCGAGGCAAAGAATCTAGTGTCGACTATAATCCACCCTGAGGAAGAGGTGGAACTTTGGGCGGCTGGTAATGTAATGAACCAACCAAAGGAGTGATGTGAGAAGCAAAAGGGTGCAAAGCACTAGGATTCCCAAACTTAATGCAAGCACAGCCACCTTTAACATTACTTGGACGAATATTCATAATGCACAGAAAAATAAGATTCCACTATTCACTCACCAAAAAAAAAAATCACCATCACCGTTACCTGTTAATCTAGCTGATGTAGGATTCTAGGTCTATGGAAATCTTGAGACATACGGTCACATTTCTATTAGTCAAAAAACAATTAAAGGATTGCTTCAACTAATGGAGATAAATTCAATATTGTTCAATTCAAACAGACATTAAAAATAAAAACATGAAATGGGAACCTTTTATTATCTAATGCTCTTGAACAAGCCTTACACTATTTGCTGCTGCATATTTTCTAAAATATAAAAGCTCCACTTAAATATTTTGCAACCAAGTTCAAAACCTGTTGGCACAGTAAAAAAATATATACTTGCTTGCACTCTACATGCATCATAGCAATAACAAACTCAGTGAGAGCAATTTTGAAACTGCATCAAGGGAATTCCATTAAAAAAAATAAATAAAAATATAAAATGACTTACCTCCTCCCCTTTCGTTATTTTTCTTCCAGGATTTATCATAACCTCGAGCATTCGGTCTTTAAAACGCCAATGGAAAAAACAATTAGGCTGAAATGAGTGGTTCAACATATCTGCAATAAATAAGCACACTCTCTCAATTTTATAATACAAATTAGGGCAAGCATAAACCAAAGTAAATTAAGAATAAAGAAAAAAACTCAACCCATCCACAAAATAACAGTCGTACAAACTAATTTTGTATTTCCACGAATAGAAGCCTTGATTCTTTTAAAGCAAACTGACTTCAATTCTAACATGTGATTTGGGTCACATAAAACAGCCTAATGTTTCTTACATTGTTTCTCAACATAATATCTTATTGTATTATTAACAATATGTACCATAAAGCCTACCTCTACCCTTACGTCTTCAAAAACTTTATTAGTGTGCCAAACCTACAAGGACTTTTCAGGGACTATTTTTTTTCCATAGGAAAGCAACTATAGTCGCCTATTAATACCTACAGCAAGTAATTTGACCAATGAGGGGTAATGTAGGGAGAAGCAAGAGAAAAGATATGTTGACAACTAATATAGCTAGCCTTGGAATCATGAGAATCCTATCCTTTAGCCAACGCATAGTAATGGTGCTCAGCAATCCTCACAGACTGACGAGATATACTATGGTTTGCAGAAAAGATACTAACAGATAGAGTATAGATAAGGAGAGAGATGTTACTGCAAATGTTTTTGAAGCCCTGAGAAGCCTAAGTTTTGAAATTCCGTGAGAAAATTTGGCTATTTGGCTATTTGGCTCGGAGGGTAAGCAGAAAAGATACTAAAGGAGCAGACAATAAACAAGGAGAAATATGTTGTTGCTGCAAACGTTAAGTTCTGAGGAGCCTGAGTTCGGAAAAAGATTCTGCAATTTTGGCTCATTGGCTCAAATTAAAGGAGAGCCTCTAACTCCCTTGGAGAGGGTATGGACTAAAAATAGCCAATAACCCGGGAAGCATATGAAAATAAGATTTTCTTGCATAAAATAAGCTAAGGATTATGAAGGATATTTGTAAATGCATAAGAGGACCAAGTAAAACGAGTGCCTGCCATCAATTATAATAGTCATGATACAGAAGATCAATTTATATAGAAAGAACAGGAGAGAATTATCCCCATACACAACATGATTGCCAGCTAGCTGATGCATGAACACCTATCCCCAAGAAAGTGAACAAAATGAATAAACATTCTCCCTGCTTCACTTTGTATAACAACGATATGAAATTGAGCATTATGGATTTTAAAGGAGGCCTTTCATTGGTGCACAAAGTTAAATTCCCCCATGCCTGTGCAATCTTGCGCGGCAGACAAAGTCTATTGAGTGTAAGCAAAGAGCCTGAAAAATTATAAAGTTGTGCATGAGCAGCTCATTGCTTGCTTCCAACTCATTTCTCCGGTAAATTATCTAAGGCTTTCAAATATAAGAGTAATAGTTGCAATTAAGACTAGTTGAGTTTAAGTATGGTTTAAATAACACAGCAAAAACTTACAGAAAATTTTCAAGGCCAACCTCACACAGGTATCAAAATGGATTTCTTCAGACTTTAAATATAATACTTTTTGTTGGTTACTGAGAAGAGGAAGGGGTATATTTTAAGGAGTTAAGATTGGAAGGTGTTGCTTCGGACGGAGTGGGCAGTTTTTATGATCTGTGGCTTACAAAAGTCATTATTTAATACACCTTCATGGCCAATCCCCATTCAGTTCAGTAGGCTGGACAGTTTAAGGTAAATTTAATCAACTTCTTACTTGATTGTGTGATAGTTGACAGTGAAGTGGATTTTATAATAGTTAGTGGAATGATTAAATTTTATTTTACTATAATTAGGTTATAGTGGGTATTTTTTTTATTATATTTAATGGATAGTGAGTCCAAAGTGAGGTGAGAGAAATAATAAAGAGTGGGTCCATGTCATATATGGAAAGAGAGTGAAGTGTGTAACTATATAAGGACGACTTGACAAGGAAAGTGTGTCAATTACAAAGGATGGAGGGAGTAAGTCTTTTTTTAGGATGAAAGTGTGTCAAACTGTCAATTAAAGTGAGGTGAGAAAAATAATGAGTGGTTCATGTCATGTATAGAAAGAAAGAGAAGTGTGTCGGCTATATAGGGATGACTTTATACATAAAGTCTGTCAATTATATGAGAACGGAGGGAATGAATGACTTTATACAGAAAGTATGTCAATTATACGGACCAGGCTGGTACTGGTCTATCACTACTCCTGTTCCTTCTTATTGCTTACACTTCGCTTATTTCCTATTCTGGCAAACTTCCTTTAACACATACTGACATACCGCACTTACATCAAAGAACAGAGATAGTATAATATAAGGACTTTAAATCACCAGTTTAAAGCACTGAATAGAGGACAACAGCAGTAACGTCTTTAACTTACCAGCATAAGGAATCAACATATTTGCATCCTGAATTAGGGCACCAATCCTTAACTGCAAGTTTATGCAACGTGTTTGAGCGATACCAACAGCCCACATGAATGTCTTAGGATCACGTGCCATACGTTTTATCTTGAGAGGTGCAGCATAGTGCTGAGCAAAATGAAACAAAAGATGCATCCTGAATTAGGGCAACAATCATAAATGGCTACAACAACAGTAGATAAAATAAAAAAAAAAGAAAGGGGAAAACAGAAGAATCTAAGTACCCAGTTCTTTTCCCAGAACTCTAGGCAACGATGTTGTTGGTCCCTCATTGTTAGCTCCAAACTTTGGTCCTGCAACTCCAAAAGATCCTCCTATGACAGGAAAAGGTAAATAAGTTGTGGTGATTCATCACAAAATCACAGCTATAATTTGATACCTATACAGGTTCAATAATTGGCAAATACATTTATCAAGTCAAGAGTCTGAAAAGGTTGAAATTTGCTTCTATAAAGCAGCAGTGTAAGGCTATGCAAGTGAAGTACTGAGCCTAATATAGGCCAGAACTCAAAATCAAACTACTTAGTCCAAGCTTACAATTGACAAGAGACTAAACTTTCGTGCAAAATTTGCTTGATGCCAAGGAAACTACTTCAATATCAAACACTAGCAAAGTAGAGAGAGTAGCAATTACTTTTTTAAATAGTAGTAGTCATATAAAGGAAAATATTAAAATTGAGAAATGATCAGTAATGTAAATTAGGAAAGTCAGATACAGAAACGTTTAATAGACTGACAAAACGAAACTATAACTACTAAGATTAAAATTCTAACACTTAATTGTATGCAGAGATTAATACAAACTCAGAGCAACAATTCCAGTATCAAAATGATAAAAAGATCACCACTAGAGATGGTAATGGAGTTTGGATTTGAAACAAATCCAGATTAATCTCATTTGTCCCATAGGAATTGAATCAGAAACTTTGGACACAGAGATATGATCCATAAGAAGGCAGGTCACTTCATTTCAATCAATTTAGCCATAATGCATCTTATCAACAAATATATATATGATGATTCACCGTATAATAACCAAAAGTAATAGAGCATGAAATTTTGAAAGACCTAAATTTAGTTTAAGAAGAGACCATAATCATATTGAAGTGAATAGAATGATAATATGCATCGGTGAGTGATTTATTGAGGAAAATGGACTTTGAATATTAATTCAAATTTAAAAGAATTAAGCCAAATGGCCATTAGAAACATTACTTTAACTCTTAAAGGAAAGTAGATTTGGAAGGGCACTAGTTTTAATAAATTATCATTCCAATGAAAATGATAAATATAGTTCAAATAAAATTTTTTGAACATCCCATTTGTGTCACCACAAATCTACCACTAATCCCTTGAAGGGTCACCAACAGACGTGAAATATAGTGGAAAGATCTTAGGGATGCTTTACATAAGGATTTGGCACCGCTTTTATCTCAACAGTAGAAGCTGTTTGTATTTCTATTAGATCAATGTAATGGACTAGGAAATTGGGCCAGCAAAGCCACCTAGCATCAAACAGTACCAGAGAAGGGGCAAAGCAGTCGAGCCAAGTAGCCAACCACCACCAATCACAGCAGCAGCAAGCTTAGGGAGTGAGGAGTTGGCACAAGCAGACAAAATAAATTAAGAGCTGAAGGAAGGAACAACATCGAGTAGTGGAACTTTAGCACAGCAGTGTTTGTGAATGATGACACATTAATTAAATGACAGCTAGTAAATTTTTGCAGTCCTTGTTTGTATACAAATTAAGGAATAGAGAAAAGGGGGGGGGGTAATGTTTTTGGCACGTGATTAGACTTGTATTTGAGATTTGTATCCTCAAGATACTCCCTAGAGATTGGTAACTTCCAAGGTTTTACCTCACAATCAGTCAACTATCCACTACTAGCTGCTATATTTGCTCTGTTCTTGTGTGTGAGTGCGTGTGCGTGTTACTGTGTTATTGCAGTTAAGTGTGCATGAGGGTTGAGTCCCGCACAATCAAACACCAATATATAGACAGCGATAGTTAATAGCCTAATGCCTCAAAGTGTTGCATGATGAATTTTTTCTCCAAGCCTTTGCGTGCTTACGTCATATTGCTAGATTGTGACAATGAATCATCACATAAACTTGTAAATAAAAAAACCAACCAGCATAGTTAAACCCTTATTGGTATTTTGTCAACCCTCGAAAGAGATGGATTTGGCATTGATCATTCCATGAGATACTCACAAGCCAGATGAGCTTAAATTTTAATTCTCTACAGTCTACACTAAAGAGACAAGAATTTAATAATAAAGACACTGAAAAGAATGAGAAATCAGTCAAATTAACAGTTCTCATCTTCAGATCACAGTTATACCTCTGTTGCAAGAAGGAAGCTAGTGCAGTCATCAGGGCTTGGCAAGAAGTCACCATACAACTGCCAGAAGTTATCATCTTGATCAAAAGAATGCAAAAGAAGGCAAGCCAACCTCAAGTCCCAGTCTGTCTGTCAGCACAAGTAATTAACATGTTCCAGGAAAAAAGTCAGATAATAAATCTATGGTCACGTAATAACTGAAGGACAACTCAAAGTTTATATACTTGAGCTGTCCCAAAAGGGCCAATAAAAAATTAAATATGTCCCCTATTAGGGGGTCAACATGTTTGTAGCTTTAACACTTTTTCCTTTTTTTAATAAAACATAGAATAACAAGTAGCTTCATGTAGTAAAAATACCTTCGGATCAGTTGAGTTGATAATATCAAATATGGGATGACCAACTGGCACAATATCTGGAAAGAACATCCATGGGAGCCTTTTGCTAATTGTTAACATCAGTTCCAGAGGAATCTCCATGATCATCTAGATTATCGTGTAGAATGACGTGTAAAATTATCGGCATCACATAAGTATATGTGCCAAAATTATAAGTTACTTTTTCAATTCAAAAATGCAAGATGAGAAAATAAATAGATTATTTGTCTAAATATGCATTAAGAGAGGAAAATATTAATTCAAAGCAGATACTTCCTCCGTTCTTTAATAATTTCACCATTTGGCCTTACACATAAATCACCCTTAAACATATTTATGATTTATACATAAGGCATAATATAATCATAAGGGATCTTGTTAAGATTCGACTCAATATATACTTCTAAAATACCAACTTATATACTCCGTCCAGAAAGTTTGCCTCACTTACTTCACAATACTTACACCTTTTGAGTTTCCACTCACTCTCTCATAAGTTATATACCTTTTTCTTACACCCACCCACCATTTTCATTCACCAACCCACCTTTTAGTAATATCTTACTAAATCAAACTTTTCTCTTAACCAACTTATCTCTCCAAACTTTCCATACAATATCAAATCAACTTTTGGGGGAAAAAGAGAAAGTAATGTTTACCAAAAAAAGTTAAGCGAAATTCTATATGGAGCCTTCAACTTTTTAATATTCTATATGGAGGCAAGGCAAAACTTTTCTTCTATAAAGTGACCCTCTACTTTGGATTGATTCACATAGTGACCTCATAGGATAATTTGTGGCCAATTATTCATTAAAACCTAATTCATAACTTACCCTTAGTTAAATTACTAACCCACCCCTTAATTAACATCAAACCACCACCAAGCCCCACCACTGCACCACCTAAGCCACCATAACATTGCCACCTTAGAAACCAACATCACCACCCCATAAACCTTCCACCCACCTCCCCAAAACCCCCCTAACCCACCTAAGCCACCATAACCACCACTGCCTAAGGTCACTATGTGAATTAATCCAAACTTGTTAACAGCAACAACTTCCATGTTTAATAGAATAGCACAAATAGTCACAAACTAATCTGAAAAAATAGCTGCTTTCTAAAATGATATGACGTCCCACTTTCACAGACTACATTTCTAGACTTCATATGTACTACGAACATTCCCATATCAATGGTAACTCTGGTATTCAAGCCAATTCCTTAAATAGGACCCCTAATCCAACGTTGCTAATTGAAGTGGGCAGAGGGATTAGATTAAGATGATAATTCCTACAACAGACCACTCAAACTGAGTGACAGGGATCACACAAGTGTAGCACAAGATTCACAAATTTATTACACTAGAAAAATAATTCTAAAACTCATAATTATACTTTAGTATAAAGTGACCAATTTTCCAAGCAGGAGTACAAAGTTGCAGCAAAACACTGATTCTCCAACAAATAAAACACAAATGGCATCATGAACAGCTCAAATCAAGAGAGAAATACGAAGTGTCTCACCCGAGCACGACGAAGCGGCTCGATATCTTTAGAAGCAAAGACACCAAACCCATCAGGCCCTTCTCGAAATTCAACACCATAAGCTCTAAAACTTCTAACATATCCAATCTTATAGAAATCTGGGTCTGCTAAATTCATCTAAAACAGAACAAACAGAATTTCATTATTCAACAAGAAGAACTAGAGCAATTAGAAATTCAGATTAAACCGAAAAGTAGGAGAAATTACCTCAGAAGGAGTTTTATCAATTTGGGGTTCCTGAAACAGTGGAAATGAAGAAGTCTCAGCCAAAGCTTTGATGGGTCGATGTATGTTTTCTGGACTACTAAATACAGAATATGGTTTTCTTGCATGTGGGAAGCCATTATTGAAACTGCAAAGCTGCATTCAATTTATCAAACTAAATTGTGTGAGATAAAAATCAAATAAACAATGGGCATCAATATCTTGGAAATGGGATGATTGAATGTCAATAAGAGAAGGAAATTGACCTTAAAATGAGAGAGAAAGCAGTGAGGTGAGTAGTGAAGAAAAATGCCGGAAGCCATGGAAATGTAAAGTGATTTTTTTGGGGGATGCAGCAATAGGAGAGAACGTTATCCTTAGTTATCGGGACTCGGGAGTTACACTAAAGGCGCGCCCCAGTTTCTCTAGTGGCAATAATGTTGGTAGGGCTCGCAAAAGCTGACCCAATCCGAACCCAACCCGAAATAAATGGGTTTTGAGAAGGATTTTCAACCCGTTTATGTAATTGGGTCAATCTGAATCCGACCTGAAGTTAAACGGTCGTGTTTAGGTTGAAAATCCCAACCCGAAACCAACCCGCCTAACCCGTTTAAGTAATCGGGTCAGTTTTAAGTTAGGTCAACCCGAACCCAACCCGCCTAAACTTGTTATCAGCCATAAGTTTACACACCCTAATTTTTAAATATAGGCTAAGCCCAAATCATCAAATGACAAAAAAAACCGTAATTTTACACCCTAATTCTCTCAGTCACGTCGCTTCCCCCTTATTCTCTTTCTCTATGCTCTCTCTTTCCAACCTTTACTGTTTCCTCTCTCTTCTCCTCTTGTTTTCATTTTTTTTTTCATAAAAAACCCTAATTTTACACCCTAATCTGCTCGTGAATCTTCATCTCAAGATTGTCAAAGGTAATTTACTTGCTAATTTATTACCTTGCTAATTCATTTACTTTACTTAATTTTGCTTTGTTATTATGCGTTTAACTTCTTCAATTTGTTTCGTTTTGTTATTATACATTTACTTGTTTCATTGTTTGCGATTTAAGTTCTTCAATTTCATCTGATTTAAGTTCGTTTGTTACTATTGTTATATGTGTGCCTCGAATGCTCCATGTTGATATATGCTTTAGTATTATGGTGTTTGGAGCTTTAAGCAAAGAAGCATGGAAAGGGCTGACTTAAAATGAGCATATCTCAAGATCTAGAAGTGATATTGAGATGATTCAAGTTGGAGGTGATAGCTCTTCTCAAGAGCTTTCCAACGACTGGTCATAAGCTTGATTTGGTTAAGAATCGAGGGAGTTATGACTGTTTAAAGAAGTGTTGTCCGCGCAGGGGGAGTTCGACCGAACCATTTAATAGGTTCGGTCGAACCTTTTGGCAGAACTGATGCTCTTTTGATTTCTAGAGTAGGTTCGGTCGAACCTATGGAGGTGTGACCGAACCACACTAAGTTCGATCGAACTCTGGGTAGGTTCGGTCGAACCTTCGAGCCCCTGTTCCAGCGCTGCGATTTCTTCTTATTTTGCTCGGGATGTAATCTTAACCGTTGATTCATCTTGCACTATATATACTCTTGTTTTTCATTGTATAGAGGATGAAAGAGAAACACAAGTGAGACTTAGACCTTAAATTAGCTCACCAAGAACACCATTTTTCTCCATTGTAATTCTTCCTCCATTGAAGAGTAATACAAGCTCCAATCTCCCCAAAAGTGGATGTAGCTCATTTTTGAGTGAACCACTATAAATCTTGTGTGTTTTATTTTGTTCATTTTTAATTGCTTTCTCATTTAGATTTGCTTTGTTCCTCAATCAAATTCAAAGTCCCAAAAAAGGTCCTATTTCATAATAATTGGTATCAAGAGCTTAGGTTGTTTTTGGGGTTGATTGTTTGATTTCTTGTTTTGAGTATTGAGTACTCATGTCAACAATGAAGCTAGACATTGAGAAGTTTGATAGGTCAATTAATTTTGGCCTTTGGAAATTAAAGATGAAAGCTATTTTGATACAAAATGGTGTGCACAAGGCCCTTGATGGGAAAGAAGAAAAACCGTTAACCATGACAGAAGAAAAGTGGGAAGAGATCGACTTGAAGGCTTTGTCGGCTATACAACTTTGTCTCTCGAACGAAGTATTGAGGGAAGTTGCCAATGAAACTACCGCGGAGGAGCTATAGACAAAGTTGGAGTCTCTTTACATGGCAAAGAGTGTCACCAACCGTCTATTACTCAAGAGTAGACTCTATGATCTCTGCCTTGAGGAAGGTAATTCACTTAAGTCTCATTTAGATGAATTTTTCTCGATTGTCATGGATCTTCAAAATATTGATGTGACATTGGATGATGAAGATCTTGCAATTTATTTGTTATGTTCATTACCACCTTCTTACAAGCATTTTCGTGAAACTATCTTGTATGGTAGAGATGACTTGAGTATAGATGATGTTAGAGATGCTTTGACCCAAAGGGACTTAATTGATAATCAATTAATTTCTAAATCATCTAATAACTCCAATGATGGTTTGTTTGTGAGAGGTAGAACCTTTTAAAAGGGTTCTACTAGTAATGGTAATGGGGGGAAGAATAAGGGTCGGTCTAAGTCAAAGAAACCGAATCCTAATCGTAACAAGACTTGCAATCATTGTCGCATTAAGGGCCACATTAAAACGGAATGTTGGAAGTGGCAAAAGAAACAATTAGGAAATGGTGATGCTAAGAACACAAAGGGCAAAGACTCTCAAACTACCGCCGAGGCTAGTTATGTTGACACCGATAGTGATAGTGGTGCATTGGTTGCCACTCATGGGAAATTCAAGGGAAAGGATGAATGGATTTTAGATTCGGGTTTCTCTTTTCATATGACCCCCAACAAGGATCTCTTTAGCTCTTATGAGGAGTATAATGGAGGTAATGTCACAATGGGAAACAATGCTACTTGCAAAGTGATTGGAATTGGGACGGTCGCCATCAAAATGTTTGACGGTGTTGTGAGAACCTTAACTAAAGTTCGTCATGTTCCGGAGCTGAAGAAGAATTTGATATCTCTTGGCACCCTTGACACTAATGGGTGCAAGTACATAGCGGAAGGTAGAGTTTTGAAGATTGTCAAAGGTGCTCTTGTGTTGATGAAAGGTTCAAAAGTGGGTAGCTTGTATACATTACAAGGATCCACCATGGTTGGCTCGGCAAATGTTTCCACGGGTACTATGAGTGATAGTGAGACCAAGTTATGGCATTCGAGACTTGGCCATATGGGGGAACACGGTATGTCGGAGCTTTGTAAGCAAGGTCGTTTTGGAAGCTTGAAGCTTGGGAACCTTGGCTTTTGTGAGCATTGTGTGTATGGTAAACATAAGCAGGTTAGCTTCAAACCCGCAATTCACAACACCAAAGGGATTCTTGACTACATCCATTCGGATTTGTGGGGTCCTTCTAAAGTCCCTTCTATTGGTGGTTGCAATTATTTGCTCACTATGGTTGATGATTTTTCTAGGAAAGTTTGGTCATTCTTCATCAAGCATAAAGATGATGTATTTGATGTTTTCCTTGATTGGAAGACCATGATTGAGAAAAAAGACCGAGAAAAGAATCAAGACCTTGAGGACCGATAATGGTCTAGAGTTTGTTGAAAAGAAGTTCACAAAGTATTGTTCCAAGAATGACATTGTGCGGCATCGAACTTGTGTAGGTAGACCTCAAGAAAATGGGGTTGCGGAGAGAATGAATAGAACTCTCCTAGAGAGAGCAAGGTGTATGCTCTCACAAGCAAATATGGGGAAATCTTTTTGGGCGGAAGCCGTGTCAACGTTGTTACTTGGTGAATCGCTCTCCTCACTCGGCCCTTAACTTCAAGTCACCACAAGAGGTATGGTACGGAAAACCCGTTGATTATTCTACTTTGAAAGTATTTGGTTGTCCGGCTTTTATTCATGTAAATGGTAAACTTGAACCTAGAGCTAAAAAATGTATTTTTATAGGCTATGGTTTAGGTGTTAAGGGTTATAGAGTATGGTGTACCCAATCTAGAAGAGTTATAACTTCTAGAGATGTAGTCTTTGATGAAACATGTATGATTGCTCCCGAAAAGGAGATTTCTATATGTAATGATGATGTAGGTACACACCATGATACCGAGGAGGAGGTGGAGCTCGATGATGAGCATCCACATCATGAAGATGGTCCCTCTCCAAGGAGACCTCGTGAAGCAACACCACAAACCCAAAAGAAGTCCATTGCCGAAGAGAGAGCAAAAAGACAAATCAAGCCTCCAAGTAGATACATCGAGGAGTGTGATTATGTCCAATATGCTCTCACCGTTGCAAGTCAAGTTGAGACCAACAATGATGATCCATGCTCCTTTAAAGAAGCAATGTCTCAATCCGATGCCGGTAAGTGGTTAATAGCCATGAAGCAAGAGATGGAATCTTTGAGTAAGGACAATACTTGGGAGCTATGTTGTGCACCAAAAGGCAAGAGAATTGTTGGGTGCAAGTGGGTGTACAAGAAGAAAGAAGGTACACCGGAATTGGGCGGTCCTATCTACAAGGCAAGAGTTGTTGCAAAGGGTTTCACGCAAATTGAAGGCATTGACTTTCATGAAGTTTTCTCACCGGTTGTGAAATACTCATCCATAAGGGTGTTGCTTGCCTTGGTAGCTATTGAAGATTTGGAGCTACACCAACTTGATGTGAAGACCGCATTTCTCCATGGTGAATTGGAGGAAGAGATCTACATGAGACAACCGGAAGGGTTTGAGGTGGTTGGAAAGGAAGATCATGTATGCCGTCTTGTGAAGTCCTTGTATGGTTTGAAGCAATCTCCAAGGCAATGGTACAAACGATTTGATTCGTTCATGTTGGCACATGAGTTCACAAGGAGTTCATTTGATAGTTGTGTTTACTTCAAAGAACTTGAAGGTGGTTCCTTTATCTACTTACTCTTATATGTAGATGATATGTTGGTGGCTTTCAAGAATATGATTGAGGTTAACAACTTGAAAAAGTTGTTGAGTAGTGAGTTTGATATGAAAGATCTTGGTGAAGCCAAGAAGATTCTTGGTATGGAGATCATTCGTGATAGGAGTGCGGATGTGTTGTATCTTAGTCAAAGAAGATACATAGAGAAGGTGCTTGAGCGTTTCTCCATGATGCATGCAAAACCCGTGTCCACTCCATTGGGTTCTCACTTTAAGCTCTCAAAAGAGCTTTGTCCTCAATCCAAAGAAGAAGAGAAAGATATGGCTCACATTCCGTACACAAGTGCGGTTGGAAGTGTGATGTATGCCATGGTATGTTCAAGACCGGATATAGCTCATGCGGTGAGCATGGTGAGCCGGTATATGTCAAGACCGGGAAAGGTCCATTGGGAAGCCGTGAAGTGGTTGTTGAGGTACTTGAAAGGAACCTCAAACGTTTGCCTTGAATTTGGAAGGGATGCAAACGGACTTGTTGGCTATTGTGATTCGGATTATGGAGGAGACTTGGATGATCGGAAATCTACATCCGGTTATGTTTTTACTTTGGGTGGTACGGCCGTGAGTTGGCAATCTTCGCTACAAGATGTTGTAGCTCTTTCAACTATGGAAGCCGAGTTCATGGCCATTACCGAGGCATTCAAGGAAGCAAAGTGGCTTAAGGGTCTAGTGGGTGAGTTTAGTTCATATTCAAGCTTGGTCTCCGTTTTTGGTGATAGCCAAAGTGCAATTCACTTAGCCAAGAACCAAAACACATTTTATAAACGAACCAAGCACATTGATGTTAAGTACAACTTCGTTCGAGATGTGATTGCAAAGAAAGAGTTACTCTTGAAAAAGATTGGCACCGAGGAGAATCCCGCGGACATGTTGACAAAATCTTTGCCTACAACTAAGTTCACTTTGTGCGTGGACTTAGTTGGTCTCTCTTTATGTTCGATGTAAGCCCTTAAAGGGCTTGTTTGGGGATGGAGCTTCATTGTTGATGATTACTAGTTAAGAGGAAGTGTCGAGGATTGCGAGTCAAGGTGGAGAATTGTTATATGTGTGCCTCGAATGCTCCATGTTGATATATGCTTTAGTATTATGGTGTTTGGAGCTTTAAGCAAAGAAGCATGGAAAGGACTGACTTAAAATGAGAATATCTCAAGATCTAGAAGTGATATTGAGATGATTCAAGTTGGAGGTGATAGCTCTTCTCAATAGCTTTCCAACGACTGGTCATAAGCTTGATTTGGTTAAGAATCGAGGGAGTTATGACTGTTTAAAGAAGTGTTGTCCGCGCAGGGGGAGTTCGACCGAACCATTTAATAGGTTCGGTCGAACCTTTTGGCAGAACTGATGCTCTTTTGATTTCTAGAGTAGGTTCGGTCGAACCTATGGAGGTGTGACCGAACCACACTAAGTTCGACCGAACTCTGGGTAGGTTCGGTCGAACCTTCGAGCCCCTGTTCCAGCGCTGCGATTTCTTCTTATTTTGCTCGGGATGTAATCTTAACCGTTGATTCATCTTGCACTATATATACTCTTGTTTTTCATTGTAGAGAGGATGAAAGAGAAACACAAGTGAGACTTAGACCTTAAATTAGCTCACCAAGAACACCATCTTTCTCCATTGTAATTCTTCCTCCATTGAAGAGTAATACAAGCTCCAATCTCCCCAAAAGTGGATGTAGCTCATTTTTGAGTGAACCACTATAAATCTTGTGTGTTTTATTTTGTTCATTTTTAATTGCTTTCTCATTTAGCTTTGCATTGTTCCTCAATCAAATTCAAAGTCCCAAAAAAGGTCCTATTTCATAACAACTATGCGTTTTGAGTATGCGATTTTAATCTGATTTTTTCAATTTACTTCTTTTAATCTGAATTAATTATGTGTGAGATGTCTTCTTATGAGTTCTTGAGTGCTTATATGAACAAATGTGCACCAGATTTTTGTTCTGTTCTGATTAATTTGATTTTATTTGATATTTTCATGCAATTCTTAAGTCTGTTTATGAGTGAGATTTTGCGATTCTAAATTTGTTTATGAGTGAGATTACTTGGTTATACCACTGTTTTTCATGAGGTTATGAGTGAGGTTATGCGAATGTATTTGATTTCTTCATATATTTATACAATTTTAAGTCTGCATTTGACATGAGTCTGATTATTTATTTAATTTATTCTTATTCACAGATGGTTGATAGCCTTGTTCCTGGTGAACCCATTGAACTTGCGAATTTCGAATCAAAAGATGAAGTTATTGATTCTGCTCTAATGGATTCAAAGAAGAAAAACTCCAACGGCACCCCGCTTCTTATTGCTGTTATGATTGTATTTTGGACTTGTTGGCTGACAAAGGAATAAACGCGTCGTCAAATGTCTATCCCTAAATCAAATACAATTTATACAACCTAAACAAACCTAAAATGAGTATAAGGCAAGCATAGGGGTCGAACCACAGGGAACGAATAAATACCACCAAATGTTATCTAAAACTAAGCTAGTCTGGAATAGGAGATAAGTAAGCTAAAGTCTAAAGATGCTAAAACAAGAAATAAAACACTAAGGGAAATGGTTTAGGTATATCATTCACTCAATCATAAACAAAGGCATAGAAATTGAATTAATTATGAACTAAACATGCTCGAATACCAAAATAAGGTCCAATCTAGCCACCTTCCGGGGTTCATTGGCTTCTCCTAACATAGCCTCTATGCTTCCACATTAGAACCATATACTAGGAGGTGCTATCAAATAACGATCAATACAAATGAATCTTGCTAGGTCCGCTATTGCATCTTCTAACAATAATTCATCCCCAATCTACAACTAACAACATGAATTTTGCAAGTAGATTGAAGAATATCAAGCATATAAATACTTTAATCACAAATAAATCAATTCCAAACCGTAGAACATGCTCAAAATCCAACTACACCACAACCATCCCCTTAATGGGGAAATTACTCACTAATCATGATAATAACAAGATTAATTAACAAATAACCAAGACTCAACATGATTAACAAGCAACACTAACAACTAAAACAATAACAAAAGAAAGTAAATAAAATAGATCGAGGAGAGAGAGTTAGAGATTCTCATTGATTGAAGATGAAAGTCTACAAACAAGATGATCAATCTTCTTCTTCAAAATCCAAGCCCAACAATAGTGAAACCCTCACTTTCTCTTTCCAAAACTACTCTAATCCTAAGCTAAACCTAGAGAGAGAATCTCTCCTAAAACTAATTAAGAAAATAGAATAATAGTTCTCTCACTAATTACCCAAAATGGGTATATATACAAAGTTAATAAGAGAAAATAAATAAATAAATAAATATAAATAAATAAAAAGAGGAAATAAATAAAGAAAGAAAGAAAGAAAAAGAAAAAGGGAAAGAGTAATTAAAAATAAAAGGAAAAGAAAATAACAAAAACCCACCAATCCCACCAAAACCATCAGACCCTATTCTTCTTCTTTGATATTTCGGCTGCTCTTGAATGGGGAAATAATCCCAAGCTTTGTGCCTCACCAAAATAGCTTCAGCAATCATCATCATCAAATCAACACCGTTCGTCATCATCATCTCCTATCATTGAGCATCAATCAAGGCTGTTCGATTTTTATTAAAATCACGTGTGAAGCTCGTGGAGTGGTTCAATCAAACCAGAGGTTGGTTCGGTCGAACCATGGGTGTGCGTGTTCGACCGCTCCTCTTCAAATAAGAAAACTTCCAATGTTTCTGACTCTTTTGGCACTTCGACTGAACTCTTTGACGGTTTGCCCGAACCTTGAGAATTTGCTCTGATTTTATGGGTGTTGTTTGCATGAATTGCTGCTGCGGTAATTGATGATGGGTGCTTGCGAGAGACAGGGTGTTTTGATGTGGCTGATTGTGGGTTGGTTGCGCGGTGATGGTGGCAGCAGGGGGTTCCAAAATGGTGGTTGCGTGAGCAAGGCTGTTGGTGGTCTTGATGGATGCGAACTGAGATTGGTGATAAGGTGGCTGCTCTGTTGGTGGTGAGAGCTGCAGCATGAGGCTGCTATGGCTGAAGGTGGGAATTGGTGGTTGCGTGAGGGTAACGACAGGTGTTGCGCGGCTGGGCCGTGCTGCTCTAGGAGGCTGGTGGTTGTGTTGGTTGGACTGTGATGTGTCTATTTTATATAGTATTTTACCCCCGTCCCTTGGTCGTAATTAGTAGTGTTTTTGGCTCTTTAGAGCCACTTTTAATACTAATTGGTGTTTTATAGTGTTTTCGTAGTTTGGTTGACTTTTGCAGGGATTTGCACTTTTGGAGCATTTTCCCGAGATATTATGGAGCAATTACGAGCATTGGAGAAGTACGACCAGTTTTTATAGCCCAGGGCCGGTTAGAGCCATCGAATCGGTGATTAAGGGCTCGGTATATGTGATACCAGGGCATTTGGATCGAGTATTCAAGACCCGAAGAGGAAACCCAGATTGGCCCGAAGAATTGGAGCCCAATCGTAGTCCAAATAGTGGCCCAAGAGAGACGTCCGGCTAAAAAGGCTGGCGCCCGGAGACGCGCCCGGCCGGGCGCGAGATTCATACTTGATGAGCAAAAAGGCGCGCCCGATCGGGCGGTGCCTCGCCCGATCGGGCGCGTGTTATTATTAGGAGTTAATTTTAACGTTTAAGTTTGTTTTAGTTGAGGATTCTTACGGAGTATTGACAGGGTAAAGTCGTATCCCCTAATCAAAAGTAATTACCTAAGTCCTCTAACTAAAGTAGATAGGGAAGTAGGGTCGAATCCACATGGAAATAAGTCTTTCTACTCCTAATTAATTATTATAATCTAAATTATCAAGGTAACCAATATTGTTGTAAATAAAGACTATACTACGAAGAATAAGATCGGAGGAAATAAAGTAGGGAGAAATTAAGTATTAAAAGACCTAGGGCATAGTTTCACTAATAAACAATAATCCAGGGCAAATCATAATAAGCAATCATCAATCATTGATCAATCAGATTATAAAGGGTTTTCGCTACGTATTATAATCACAGAGTTAATTTACCGGTATTAAATCTCATCTGTCGAATCTCGACTTAACCATTTATAAATTAGTCCGCCTATTGAAACTAAGCCTAAACATAAATTCTCATATGTCGAATCTCGAATTAATATTGCTAAACTCATACAATTAAATCTGGCCAAACATAATTGCATAGCATTAAATAAATCAATAGGAAATTAACCAAGCATTGATAATCAACAATCACAAATTTACCCCTTCATAATATTTATTAGATCCCCAAAAACCCTAGAAATAAAACTACTCAAGAATCAACATATCTAAACTAGTCAAATAAATAAAGCAAGACATAATCAAAGAAGTAAATAAAATAACTGAAATTAAAAGAGAAGAAATTGTTACCAAAAGAAATCTGGATTAACGAAAGTAATTAAGAACAAAGTTGAGAGAGAATTTAAGAGAGAGAAAATATCCTAAGTAGAGAGAGAAAATCTAAAAGAGAAGGTAAACAAAAATTACGTACATAATTCGTACTTAAACACTCCTAAAACAAAAACTAAAACAAAACTAATCAACTACTTAGAAAAACACGCGCCCGATCGAGCGAAGGGCCGCCCGATTGGGCCCGCCTTTTTACTGTGCCCCTTGCTGGTATGCAGCGCCCGATCGAGCCTACGCTCACCCAATCGGGCGCGCTTCTTCCTTGAGGTTGCTTTTGCGCGCACCCGCCCGATCGGGCGTATGCTTGCCCGATACGCCCGATCGGGCCCGGCTTCTTCTTCGAGGCTTGGATTTTGATTGGGCTCGATTCCTCGGCCCAATCCGGATTTCCTCATCGGGTCTTGATTACTTGATCCAATAGCCCTGGTATCACATACCGAGTCCTTAATCAGTGGTTCTCACCGATCCTGGGCTTCAAGAATGGTCGTGTCCTTCTAGCTTCCGTAGTCGATCCATGAAAACCCGGGAAAATGCTCCAAAAGTACAATTTCCTGTAAAACTCAACTAAAACTACGAAAACACTAGAAAACACAAATTAGTAATAAAAGTGGCCCTAAAGAGCCAAAAACACTACTAATTATGACCACGGGACGAGGGTAAAACACTATACAAATTGGACATATCAAACTCCCCCAAGCCAAACCTTTGCTTGTCCCTAAGCAAAGAGCTCATCAATGAACATATAAAACATGCCGCATCCCAATAAACAAAATCAAGCACAAACGATTCAAGATAAATCTAATGAACATGCTTCAATGTCAATCAATCTCATTCATCTAATCATCCTTCATCCCCAACAATTGTCAAGTAAAGCAAACCACATGAGCATATAGAATTCAAGACTAGTGCTCACGCACTCAACTCTCATTTATGTGGCGAGTAAAAGATGTACTCGATCGCTCTCCAACCAACCCCTTTATTTGTGAACAATGCCCTCCCATCTCACACTCTCGTGTGTTTAAAACAATGATCGCTCAACCTACTAGTCAACTCGAAATATGTCAAATCATAACTTGCATTGATAAACAACACTTTCACATTCATACAACTCTTATGCACAAAGGTCGGAAGGTCTTTAAAGCTTGTAATGTAAGACTAGGGTAAAGGGTAGGACAAATTTGGGAAAATGTGAGAGTAAAGCCATGCTTAAGGGAGCCATATCCTAATAAAACCCAAGGTCACAACAAGTGATGACCAAAACATCTCCAATCACAACTCAACTCCACAAAAGTTGACCAAACAATCATATATACAACACAATCCCAACACTTACATATTCACTCGCAAAATATGATAATATGAAATAGAGTGAATTAAAACAAACTTTGAACCACTTATTCTTTTTCTTTCTTTTTTTTTTCTTTCAAACTTGAACTCTTTTTTTTTCTTTTTTTTTTTCTTGAACAACCTTCAAATAGAACATTTGAACATATGAGACAACTTTTTTTTTTCTTTGCTTTTTTTTTTCTTTTTTACCTCATATTGGAAATTTTCAACTTTGTAACACAAAACATCAATATTTCCCAATCATAATATCAAAGAACAATCACTCTTCTTTTATTCCCACATTGTGCAAATGATATGCACACCACAACTCCCTCACCTCACCAACTAATAGCTCCCCCAAGCCAAGCTTGGGACTAGTAACCAATGGGGCTCATATAGGCTTGTAATGTGGCTAAATAAACAATAAAAGGGCACAAGCAACAACATGGGTAACAAGAAGGGAACAAATGTATCTAATATCGTCTGAAGGCTTCCTAAAAGAACAAATGCCTTCGTCCTCTTCAAAGTGACCGAGTAGGTGGGTATGCCATAGGTGAAGGGTGGAGGTGGTGGGTAGTGTGGTGAATGATGTTGGGGGGAATGGTCTTGGGGTGATTGGTGGGGTTGTGGTGAAAGGTGAGGTTCTTGAACCTCGCCTTGACCGTTTATCTTAAATGTGTAAGAAGGCTTCCCCTTCTCAAATTTGGTCAAGGCGGGGTTGGGTAAGGTAAATGCTTGGTCTCTCCTACCCGATTGTCGGTGGACTATCCACTAAGTCTCACCTCCCATGGGTTGCACCCAGTTTAGGCTCCCTAAATAAGCTAGGTCCATGAGGGTTGAGCCCACTACTTTCCTATGCCCATCCGGGTTCCAACCTAGGTGTTTTATGGCAATATGGGTCACTAACCCCCCAAAATAGATAGGTTCCCTAGACCTACCCGTTTCGGCCGCATTGACCGCCCTTTGAAAGTGATTGGAAATCCTATGAGGTATGTTTAATTTTTCAGCATTAGGGATTACATAGGATGCCAACAATTCTAATTCATCCCTCCTCACGTTTGCCGGTTCATGCCTCCTAAAAATAGTGAGGCCGGTAAACCTTTGCCAAAACTTTGGGACGGGATGTTGAATCCACGTCCCTTTGGCGTGTTGGAGGTTAGATAAACCCTCCCTAGTGAGTCTCATGTAGACCACGGCAATGTGGTCTTGGGAGGGTTCGATAGGTTTATCCGATTTCAATTCAAACAACTTCCCAAATTCTTTTAGAGTTAATCGCACATCGTTGTTTAATAATCGGAATTGTACATGAGTGATTATAACATTCATTTTAATAACATTAAAACTAGAGATAAATTCTAATGTTAAATAATCATAAGTATCATGATGCATTTGGAAGAAACCACTCATGCCTATACCCTTAAATAATTTTTCTACATATTTATCAAGACCTAATCTAGATAATGTAGGATGATGAACAAAACGGGTTGAGATTACCTGCCTCTCGATGAGAGTGAGCATCCTTGCCCGTTGTTCCGTCGAGGTGATAACAACCTCCTCCCATCCCGGTATTTGAAGCTCCGGGTCGACCATTGGTTGTTGTTGCCTCGAACTTTTGCCCCTTTGTTGTCTAGAACGTTTGGAAGCCATATGTAGGTGGAAAATTGGGTATTGAAGCTTTCTCTCTCTAAGGGTTAGAAGAAATTATGAGATAAAGTGGGAGAAAGTGGGTGGAAAATGTAGAGGGAGGTGTGAGGATTGAGAATATGTAAAAAATTTTAAGGTTTTGATGGGTGAATTGGAGGAGATCTTGGAAAGAAAGTGAGGTTGAAGGTTTGAAAATGGAGGTTTTAGAGAGAGAAAGTGTGAATAAGGAAGAAGAAGTAAGAAAGAAAAAAGAAAAGAGAAAGGGAGAAGGAGGAATAAAACCTCCTGATAAATAGGCGCGCCCGATCGGGCAAGCCTCGCCCGATCGGGCGAAGGTATGTCCTTCAGAAATGTAAAGTGCGCGCCCGATCGGGCGCGAACACGAACCTGAAAATTGCCAATTTGCTTGCCCGATATTTCTTTTTGTGGCACTCGATTTCTCCAAAATTCCACCCAATCGGGCAGATATATCCATTTTATATAGTGTTTTACCCCCGTCCCTTGGTCGTTATTAGTAGTGTTTTTGGCTCTTTCGGGCCGCTTTTATTACTAATTTGTGTGTTCTAGTGTTTTCGTAGTTTTAGTTGTATTTTACAGGAAATTGCACTCTTGGAGCATTTTCCCGGGCTTTATTGGATCGACTACGGAAGCTAGAAGGACACGACCACTTTTGGAGCCAAGGATCGGTGAGAGCCGGTGATTAAGGGCTCGGTAATTGGGATCACGAGGCATTTGGACCAAGTATTCGAGACCCGAGAGGAAACCCGGATTGGGCCGAGAAATCTAGCCCAATCGAAGTTCAAGCCTCGAAGAAGAAGACCGGGCCCGATCGGGCAAGCATACGCCCGATCGGGCGGCTGCGCGCATAAGGACCCTCAAGGAAGAGGCGCGCCCGATCGGGTGAGCTAAGCTCGATCGGGCGCGGCACATCAGTAAAGGGCATTGTAAAAAAGGCGGGCCCGATCGGGCGCGTGTTTTCTTAGAAGCTGATTAGTTTTGTTTTAATTCTTGTTTTAGGAGAGGTTTAAATACGTTTTGTACGGAATTATTAGTTACCTTCTTTCTTAGACTTTCTCTCTCTACTTAGTATTTTTCTCTCTCTTAGAATTCTTTCTCTAAACTTTTGTCCTTAATTCTTCCATTAATTCCAGATTACTTTTTGGTAACAATTTCTTCCCCTTTAATTTCAGTTATTTTATTTACTCCCTTGATTATGCTTTTATTTATTTATTTGATTAGTTTAGTCATGATGATTTGTGAGTAGTTTAATTTCTAGGGTTTATGGGGATCTAATAAATAATATGAAGGGGTAAATTATTGTTGTTGATTATCAATGCTAGATTAATTTCCTATTGATTGATTTAATGCTCTGTGACTAGATTAGGCCTATCTTTTATGCATGAGTTTGACAATATTGATTCAAGAATCGAGAGATGAGAATTAATGTTTAGGTCTAGTTTCAATAGACAGGTTAATTTGTAAATGGTTAAGTCGAGATTCGAGAGATGAGATTTAATACCGGTAAATTAATTGTGTGATTGTAATACGTAGCGAGAGCCCTTTACAATCTAGTTAATTGATGCATTGATGATTGACTATTATTGGTTATTGGTATTGCATGATAATTTCTTATTGGATTGTTTTAATGTTTTACAATTGCGGCTTGTAAAAGTATAGCAATATTAAATTGATGAATCGAGCAGATGTTAATTTGATATTAAAGGCTATTTTCAATAAGAACTTAGATCTAGTAAATTGCGAGAGCCTGTTAGGTCTATGTTGATTAATAAATTGTGAGAGCCTGTTAATCATGTTATTTATGCAATGTCAATGATTGATTACTATGTTTTACCCTGGAGTATTATTTATTGGTGAACCTATGCCCTAGATTTTTTCATATATTGTTTTCTTCCTATTCTCAACCTTAGTAGTTTAGTTTCTTACTTAATTATAATTATTGGTTACTTAAATAATTTAGATTATAATAATTAATTAGGAGTAAAAAGACTTGTTTCCCTGTGGAGATCGACCCTACTTCCCTATCTACTGTAGTTAGTGATTTAGGTAGTTATTTTTTATTAGGGGATACGACTTTACCCTGTCAAAATTTGGCGCCGTTGCCGGGGAAACGGTTTTATTTTTATTTCTGATTGTTTTTGCAGTCTAGATTATTTCTCTTTTGTCTCAGAGAGCATTAGTTCTCTGAGACAAATCTCATATTTGCTTCTAGTTTTTTGTTTATGCCCAGGTGTTCCAGATCAGGTTATATCCCATTCGATCTTAAGATCGAACGTTCCTTCCATATACAGAAAAATCTCTACAAGCAAATCCTGGCGGATTCTGGTGATAATAACAATAATCACCGCGATCCTCCAACTGATTCTAGCGATTTAGAGGCATCATCAGACGCAGAATCAGAGATGACGGCTCCAAAGAAGCTTAGTGATTATTCACAACCAAAGCTTACGAATTTTCCACATCTCACCCCTACTCCGGCTCTTGATGGGGTTCAATTTGAAATTAAACCTCAATTTATAACGATGATAGAGAGGAAGCAATTCAGTGGAGCCAAGGGTGAAGACCCGAATCTTCACATTGTCGACTATTGTCAATATTGCAACACCATCAGGCAAGCCGGGGTCACTCAAGACCAAATCAGGGAGATTCTCTTTCCCTTCTCTTTGACTGGAAAAGCTAAATTGTGGTTTAATGGCTTAAATAGAACTACACTTGGTATAACTGACTGGGAAACTCTTGTCTTGAATTTCTATAACAAGTATTATCCTGCAGAGAGAACAACAGTACTACGGAGCGCAATTCAGAACTTTGCCCAAGAAGCCAATGAGTCTTTATATGAGGCTTGGGAGAGGTTCAAGGACTTACAAAGAGAATGCCCTCACCATAATTTAGCACAATGGCAGTTAATCCAAGCCTTTTATAATGGCATTGGAAATTCCTCTAGAATAATTTTAGACTCTGCAGCTAGTGGGAGATTTATGAATCTTAATGTTGATGATGCAGGTCAGGTTATTGAAGATATGGCGATACACAATTCCCAATATGGGAATCCCAGAGGATTTGCTAACAAGGGGAAGCATAGTGTCGGCTCTGTATCCTTTATGCAAGCTCAATTAACCTCTATTTCCCAAAAATTAGATAACCTGAGCACTGCTAATGTAGCCAATGTTTCTGCGATTAATAAAAATTCTAATGAGGCTTTCTGTGAAAATTGTGGTATTGTAGGTCACTGGGAGCAGGATTGCAGGAGTTCCGTGGAGCAAGTTAATGCCTTCCAAGCTTATAGGCAGAATAACCCATACTCCAACACTTACAATCCTGGGTATCGGAATCATCCATACCTTTCCTATCGGAGCACTAATGTTCAAAATCCACCACCACAAGAACCACAGGCGCCACAGCAACAGCAGCAGAAATATTATCATCCCAATGCTAGCCAAAAGAACCAACCACAACAACCCTCCTCATCTTCCGACCCTTCTCTGGCGGAAATTAGAGCAATGTTGGTCAATATGCAAAAGCACATGGAGAGCAGAGATACGACAATTGATCAAATTTTAGCGCATAATAAAATTGTAGATAATCAAATTGCGCAACTCTCCGCTACTCTACAAGCCCGCCAACAGGGAGCCTTGCCGGCACAGCCTACAAGGCCTACGGATCAAGCATTTGCAATTACTCTAAGGAGTGGTTCGAACTATGAAGGGCCCTCTATGCCCAGAGTTGATGAACCTGTTTTATTAAATACTGCTAATCTTGATTCCATTAAACCAAACAATGTAGTTGATAGCCCTACAGGGCTAAAGGATAATACTAACATATCTAATTCTACATTTCAGGGTACAACTCCAGAGAAGGTGGCTACTCCAGACAAGAATAAGAATGCTCCAAAGCCAATCATCAAACTTCCTTTCCCCAATCGTCAATTGAAGACAAACTTGGATAAGTAGTTTGGTAAGTTCTTGGAGGTGGTTAAAGATTTGAAGGTAACAGTTCCCTTTACTGAATTGATCACACAAATCCCCTCATATGCAAAATTTATGAAAGAAATTTTGACGAGAAAAAGGTCTATTAGTGAGGTAGAGACAGTAGCTTTCACTGCAGAGTGTAGTGCCGTACTTCAAAATAAGTCTCCACCTAAATTAAAAGATCCGGGTAGTTTTTCTATCCCTTGTCATATTGGCAATCTCTTGATTGATAATGCATTATGTGATTTGAGTGCTAGTGTTAGCGTCATGCCATTATCTGTGTGTTCCAAGTTGAATATGGGTAAGTTAAAAGCTACCAATATAACTCTACAAATGGCCGACCGTTCTTTCAAATACCCCTTAGGTGTTTTAGAGGATGTCCCCGTTAGAGTAGGTAAATTTTATATACCTGTGGATTTTGTTGTTCTTGATATGGCTAAAGACATGCAAACCCCAATTATTTTGGGTAGACCATTCCTTAACACTGCAGGAGCAGTCATAGATGTAAGAAGTGGTAAGTTAACACTATCAGTAGGGGACGATAAAGTGGTTTTTAATCTGAATAATGCCCCTAAAAGCTCCATGACTGAGGAGAAATGTTTCAGTGTTAATGTGGTTGTAAATTATTCTAACAAGCCCCAAGCTCTTGAAAACGATCCCTTGGAGGCGGTATCTTGTGTTGCATCCTTTTCAGATGAGATAGACAAATGGCAGAAGGAAATCGATGCAATAGAAAGAGCACTTTACAATGTTGGTCTTGGTTTTGAGGATGAAAAGGTGGAACCGTTAAAGCAAGTTGTGCGAATCGATCCTACGGTAAGTGTTCCGCCAAATCGAGTTGCAAATGTTGAACGCAATGACAATTTGAAGCAACACTCGATCGAAGAAGGATTTTTAGTGCGTAGCATTGAAGATCCCCCAATCCAAGTCAAAGAGGACCCACCAGATAAGATGTTTTGGCGTCCCATAGGGTATGTCAGAAAGCTGAATCGCAGCCTGAACACCGCTAGACCGGGTGAGAAACCACCCGATCAAGCGTTAGGCCAAGGGTCCTAGATATTGTACTTGGTAAGACGGTCGTGCGGGACCTAGATAAACCAGCGCTTTGCGGGAGGCAACCCGTATTTCTTGCTTTCTGTACTATTTCTCCTTTTCTTTAATTTTTATTTTGAGAGGCGAGGAGAGTGAAATTTTACCGTTTATAAGTGTTTTTGAACAGGTATAGGTTTAAGAGGTCGAAAGACTTAGAAAAATTTGAAGACGAAGAAAAGCTAAGGAAATCTGACCGAGCACGGGCCCGATCGGGCGGAGCTCGCCCGATCGGGCGCGAAAGCAAAGGCAAATTCCAGCCTTAATTCAGCCCGATCGGGCGTGGCTGCCTGATCGGGCGCGCTGGGTGAGCTGAACAAGCGAGCAAACCTCGCCCGATCGGGCGAGTTTGCCCGATCGGGCGCGTAAAGAGAGTCAGAAACTCGAGAAAATTTCGCCCGATCGGGCGAGGTTGCCCGATCGGGCACAAATCGAGTGGAGGAAAAGATATGTCGGGCGAAGCTCGCCCGATCGGGCGCGCAACTGCGATTCTGGAATAACAATTATCCGCCCGATCGGGCGAGGCTTGCCCGATCGGGCGCGCCTATTTTTGGCCGTCCCTTATATTTTTCTTCTCCTTTCTTTCCTCATTTCCTCCTTACTTCATCTTCTTCCACTTTACTTTATCTCTCTAAAACCTCCATTTTTATACCTTCAAACCACTTATTCTTCAAGATCCTCTCCAATCCTTCCATCAAAACTAAATTTTTTTTACATATTTCTAATCCTTTCACCTTTCTCTGCAATCTAAACCCAATTTCTACCATTTTCTCTCAACTTTTTCTAAACCCTAAGAGAGAGAAACCACTCAATTCCTATTCTTTACACCATCAATGGCTTTCAAGAGGTCAAGAACGGTGAGGGGCGAAGGCTCAAGGAACCAAGAGGCGAGAATTGACCCGGACTTGCAAATTCCGGGATGGGAGAGGGTGGTCATCACCACCAAGAGCAAAAACAGAGGATGCTTAACCTCATTATGAGGCAGGTAATTCCCACTCGTTTCATTCATCACCCTACCCTCATTAGACTAGGAATTGATAAGCATGTGGAAAAATTATTCAAGGGAGTTGGCATGAGCGGTTTCTTTAACATGCATTACGATACTTATGATTATTTAACCTTAGAATTCGTTTCTAGTTTTAATGTCATAAAATCAAATGCTTTAATTTCTCATGTTCAATTTCGGTTATTCAATAATGATATTAGATTGACTTTGAAAGAGTTTGGTAAAATTTTTGAGTTGAAATCGGATAGGCCTCTTGAACCACCCCAAGACAACATTGTCGTTGTCTACCAATCCCTTACGGGGGATCCTAACTTGAACCTCCAACATGCTAAAGGTACTTGGATACAACATCCCGTGCCAAAGATTTGGCAACGGTTTGTTGGCCTTACCATTTTTGGAAGGCATGAACCCGCAAATGTTAGGCGGGATGAGCTTGAATTACTAGGGTCATACATGATCCCTAGGAGTGAAAAGCTCAATATAGTCCACAAAATGGCCAACCACTTCCAACGGGTGGCCAATGCGGCCGAGGCGGGTAGGTCTAGGGTACCCATTTACTTTGGTGGCCTAGTTACACATATAGCGGTCAAACACCTTAGCTTTGTCCCTAACGATGATGGTAAGGTAGCCGGCCCAACTCTTATGGACCTACCCTATCTAGGTAGCCTTAATTGGGTTAATGTCATGGGAGGGGATACTTGGTGGGTGATTCAACGGGAATCGGGTAGGAGGGATAATGCTTTCACTTTACCCCACCCCACCTTGACCAAATTTGAGAAGGGGAAGCCTTCTTACACTTTTGAGCTCAACGGTCAAGGTGAGGTGCAACCACCTCACCCTTCACCTCAACCCCATCACTCTCCCATTGACCTCTCACCTTCTCACCATTCACCACATTATCCACCACCTCAACCCTTTACATACGATATCCCCACTTCCTCTACCAACTATAACATAGACCCCAACGCCCCTTATGACTTCTCGGCTTTTAGGAGCCAATTGGATAGGATTGAGACGGGGCAAGGGAGAGTTGAGGGTTTGGTTCGGGATTTGGATGCTAGAGTAGGGTCTCTAGATAGAAGGGTAGGTCATGTGGAGAAGAACATAGGGAGGGGTTTATACCCCATGTATGATGACTACGCCCGTCGGGGGGCTATTCCCCCCGATTCACTTGTCCCTGATTGGTTCCAATATCCGCAGGGTGGATATACGAACCCAAGTGCCTTTGGTACCTACGTCGACTGCTCATCGGTCCATGGCTATGGGACCGATGTACCTTTTGGTGGGCTTGGGGGGGAATTTGGACCCTAACTACTTTGCAGGTGGTTCGGGGTATGGTGGTGGTGGCTCTAGCCATGGAGGAGTCGGTTCTAGCCACGACGGGGGCTATTCAAGGATGGATGAGGATGAGGAGTAGGCTACTCTCCCAAGTCAATGAGGGCATTGCTTGATTTGGCTTGGGGGGTGTTCTTTCACTTGGTAATTCTCTTCCTTTTCTCTCTTTATTTGCTTTCTAGTATAGTTTTTATTTGCTTTCCTAGTGTAGTTTTTATTGCTTTCTTATATATAAAAAACACAAAAAAATTGAAAAATAAAAAATTCAAAAATACGTTCCAATGAATTGTAAATCATGCTTCCCTGTGCCCCGTACTTGAGAAAAATTATTTTGATTCTTGGTATTTGATGATGAATATTGTGGATTTGTTGGTCATGATTTGAAGTTTGATTGCTTGGATTCCTAAACAGGCGTCAATTTTGTCCAACTACTTGTGAATATAGTGCTTGACTAGTTGATTTGGTTAGGAAATGTGTGATAGTTCCATAATTCCTGGTATGTCAATGAATTTGAGTATTGATTTGCAACTATGAGTAGTGTTTCATGACTTATTATTATGCACATGAGGAGGACGAAGGCGTTCATTCTTTTAGGTAGCCTTCAGAGTATTTAGATACATTTGTTCCCTTCTTGTTACCCATGTTGTTGCTTGTGCCCTTTTATTGTTTATTTAGCCACATTACGAGCCTACATGAGCCCCATTGGTTACTAGTCCCAAGCTTGGCTTGGGGGAGCTATTAGTGAGTGAGGTGAGGGAGTTTGTAGTGTGCACATTATTTGCACAGTTTGGATGGGCTTTTGAGAAGTTGTTTGTTTTTTTTTATCATGTTTATTTTTGATGAGTTTGAGTGTTATATTTTCTTGGAAAATTAAAGCATGATGTTATGAAAAAAAGAGAAGTTCAAGGAAAAGAATGTGAAAAAAATATAAGTGAACTTCAATAGAAAAAAAAGAAAAAAAAGAAATGTTTAAATGATCTAGTTGGAGGTTGATCAAAAGAAAAAAATTTGAGCCTCAATGGAAAAAAATTCAAGTTTGGAAAATAAGTTTGTTTATTCACTCTACTTCTTCAGTATTATATCTTATGAGTGAAATTGTAAGAGTTGGGTTTATTTATTATGATTGGAGTTTATTTGGTTGATGTTAGAGTTGGTTATGTTGGAGATGTGTATGATCATTATTTTTTTTTATCATGGGTTTATTAGGATTTGGCTCGCATAGCTTTTCTCTCACATAATCCCAAATTTATCCTACCTTTACCCTAGCCTTACATTACAAGCTTAAAAGACCTTCCGACCTTGTGCATAGAAGTTATGTAAATGTGAAAGTGTTGTTTATCAATGCAAGTTATGACTTGGCATATTTCGAGTCGACTAGTAGGATGAGCGTTCAATGTTTTTATACACACGAGAGTGTGAGTTGGGAGGGCATTGTTCACATTAAAGGGGTTGGTTGGAGAGCGATCGAGTACATTCTTTACTCGCCATATAAATGAGAGTTGAGTGTGTGAGCACTAGTCTTGAATTCTATATGCTCTTGTGGTTTGCTCTACTTGACAATTGTTAGGGAGGAAGGGTGATTAGATGAATAAGATTGATTGATGTTGAAGCGTGTTCATTAGATTTTCCTTGAGTTGTTGGTTTTTGATTTGATTATTGGGGTGAAGTATGTTTTATATGTTCATTGATGAGCTCTTTGCTTAGGGACAAGCAAATGTTTGGCTTGGGGGAGTTTGATATATCCATTTTATATAGTGTTTTACCCCGTCCCTTGGTCGTTATTAGTAGTGTTTTTGGCTCTTTCGGGCCGCTTTTATTACTAATTTGTGTGTTCTAGTATTTTCATAGTTTTAGTTGTATTTTACAGGAAATTGCACTCTTGGAGCATTTTCTTGGGCTTTATTGGATCGACTACGGAAGCTAGAAGGACACGACCACTTTTGGAGCCCAGGATCGGTGAGAGCCGGTGATTAAGGGCTCGGTAATTGGGATCACGAGGCATTTGGACCAAGTATTCGAGACTCGAGCGGAAATCCGGATTAGGCCGAGAAATCTAGCCCAATCGAAGTTCAAGCCTTGAAGAAGAAGACCGGGCCCGATCGGGCAAGCATACGCCCGTCGGGCGGCTGCGCGCATAAGGACCCTCAAGGAAGAGGCGCGCCCGATCGGGTGAGCTAAGCTCGATCGGGCGCGGCACATCAGTAAAGGGCATTGTAAAAAAGGCGGGCCCGATAGGGCGGCCCTTCGCCCGATCGGGCTCGTGTTTTCTTAGAAGCTGATTAGTTTAGTTTTAATTCTTGTTTTAGGAGAGGTTTAAATACGTTTTGTACGGAATTATTAGTTACCTTCTTTCTTAGACTTTCTCTCTCTACTTAGTATTTTTCTCTCTCTTAGAATTCTTTCTCTAAACTTTTGTCCTTAATTCTTCCATTAATTCCAGATTACTTTTTGGTAACAATTTCTTCCCCTTTAATTTCAGTTATTTTATTTACTCCCTTGATTATGCTTTTATTTATTTATTTGATTAGTTTAGTCATGATGATTTGTGAGTAGTTTAATTTCTAGGGTTTATGGGGATCTAATAAATAATATGAAGGGGTAAATTATTGTTGTTGATTATCAATGCTAGATTAATTTCCTATTGATTGATTTAATGCTCTGTGACTAGATTAGGCCTATCTGTTATGCATGAGTTTGACAATATTGATTCAAGAATCGAGAGATGAGAATTAATGTTTAAGTCTAGTTTCAATAGGCAGGTTAATTTATAAATGGTTAAGTCGAGATTCGAGAGATGAGATTTAATACCGGTAAATTAATTGTGTGATTGTAATACGTAGCGAGAGCCCTTTACAATCTGGTTAATTGATGCATTGATGATTGACTTTTATTGATTATTGGTATTGCATGATAATTTCTTATTGGATTGTTTTAATGTTTTACAATTGCAGCTTGTAAAAGTATAGCAATATTAAATTGATGAATCGAGCAGATGTTAATTTGTTATTAAAGGCTATTTTCAATAAGAACTTAGATCTAGTAAATTGCGAGAGCCTGTTAGATCTATTTTGATTAATAAATTGCGAGAGCCTGTTAATCATGTTATTTATGCAATGTCAATGATTGATTACTATGTTTTACCCTGGAGTATTATTTATTGGTGAACCTATGCCCTAGATCCTTTCATATATTGTTTTCTTCCTATTCTCAACCTTAGTAGTTTAGTTTCTTACTTAATTATAATTATTGGTTACGTAAATAATTTAGATTATAATAATTAATTAGGAGTAAAAAGACTTGTTTCCCTGTGGAGATCGACCCTACTTCCCTATCTACCGTAGTTAGTGATTTAGGTAATTATTTTTTATTAGGGGATACGACCTTACCCTGTTAGGCGAAGATTCCCTTGATTTTCTTCCTTACTTGCGCGCCCGATCGGGACTCTCTGCCCGATCGGGCAAAATAATGCTCCGATAAAATCAATATTTCGCGCCCGATCGGGACTCCTTGCCCGATCGGGCAAAAATTTCTTCAATTCTGACCCTTAGGTGCGCGCTCGATCGGGCCCGTACCCATTCCTGGAGCTTCTCTTTTCTTCGCCTTTTTCTCTTGAAACCTCCGTACTTTGTGATCTAAAACCTGTACAAAACACTCATGAAAGGTAAAATTTCACTCTCCTCACCTCCCTAAAAAGAAATAAAAATAAAAATAACGAAAAAATTAGTCTAGAAAGCAAGAAATACGGGTTGCCTCCCGCAAAGCGCTGGTTTATCTAGGTCCCTCACGACCCTCTTACCACATTGAAGCTCAAAGTGAATCGGAACCGCTTAGGTGAAGTAATTCAACTGCACCAATCGTAGCCCCCTCATGATATAGCTTGAGTCTTTGGCCATTAACCTTGAACTCGTTACCATGTTCGTCGAAAACCTCCACAGAACCGAATTTATTGGCCCTTTTTACAATAAAAGGACCCGACCACCTTGACCTTAACTTTCCTGGGAAGAATTTAAGTCGAGAGTTGAACAGTAACACTTTTTCACCCTCTTTGAACTCTCTCGGAAGGATCATCTTGTCGTGCCACCTCTTTGTCTTCTCCTTGTAGACTCGAGCACTATCATAGGCCGTCAACCTAAACTCATCGAGTTAGTTAAGTTGAAATAACCTCTTTTCTCCCGCTAGTTTGGCATTCAAATTGAGCTCCTTAATAGCCCAATATGCCTTATATTCCAATTCGACCGGGACATGCTTTACCGTACACGAGTCTATATGGAGTAGTACCTATAGGGGTCTTGAATGCAGTTCTGTACGCCCAAAGGGTGTCATCCAACTTGTCGCTCCAATCTTTCCTTGACTTTGCCACCACCTTCTCTAGAATGGCCTTGATATCACGGTTAGAAAATTCAACTTGGCCACTAGTTTGGGGATGGTAGGCTAAACCTGTCCTATGGTAGACACCATACTTTTTGAGGAGGGTGTCTAACTTCCGCTCATGAAAGTGAGATCCTCCGTCACTTATTATCGCTCTAGGCACGCCATATCTTGGAAAGATGGTCTTCTTGAAAAGTCTGTGGACCACCTTGGCATCATTGGTAGGAGTAGCGATGGCCTCAACCCACTTGGATACATAGTCGACGACGACAAAAATATAGCGGTTCCCTTTTGAAGAAGGGAACGATCCCATGTAATCAACACCCCAAACGTCAAAAATTTCAACTTCTAAAATTCCGGTTTGAGGCATCTCATGCCGCCGCGAGATGTTGCCAGTCCTCTGGCAAGAGTCACAAGCCTGCACAAAAATGTTAGCATCCTTAAACATTGTAGGCTAATAAAAACCCGACTCATTAATCTTGGCCACTGTTTTAGTGGGGCCATGATGTCCTCCATATGGTGAGGTGTGGCAACTAGTAAGCACACCGTGGACTTCCCATTCGGGAACACACCTGCGAAATAATCCATCTGCACACTCACGAAACAAAAAAGGATCATCCCAAAAATAATGTTTAACATTAGAAAGGAATTTCTTTTTTTGTTGGTAGGACAAGTCAGGAGGTAGAGTACCACCCACTTAATAATTAGCAAAATCTGCATACCATGGGTGTTGCTCTACAACTGCATATAGGTTGTCATCGGGGAAATAATCATCTATAGGAAGAGAATCCTTATCATACCTGATACGTGACAAGTGGTCTGCCACTACGTTCTCTGCTCCCTTTTTATCTTTTATTTCAATGTTGAAATCTTGGAGCAAAAGAACCCATCGGAGTAGCCTTGGCTTTGATTCCGCCTTAGCTATCAAGTACTTCAACACTGCATGGTCAGTAAAAACAATGACTTTATAACCAACAAGATATGATCTAAATTTTTCTAAAGCATATATAACAGCAAGAAACTCCTTCTCTGTAGTGGCATAGTTGACTTGGGCCTCATCCAAAGTTTTGCTTGCATAATAAATAGCATGCAAAACCTTGTTCTTTCTTTGTCCCCGGCAACGGTGCCAAATTTTGACAGGGTAAAGTCGTATCCCCTAATCAAAAGTAATTACCTAAGTCCTCTGACTAAAGTAGATAGGGAAGTAGGGTCGAATCCACAGAGAAACAAGTCTTTCTACTCCTAATTAATTATTATAATCTAAATTATCAAGGTAACCAATATTGTTGTAAATAAAGACTATACTACGAAGAATAAGGTCGGAGGAAATTGATGTGTCTATTTTATATAGTAATTTACCCCAGTCCCTTGGTCATTATTAGTAGTGTTTTTGGCTCTTTCGAGCCACTTTTATTACTAATTTGTGTTTTCTAGTGTTTTCATAGTTTTAGTTGTATTTTACAGGAAATTGCACTCTTGGAGCATTTTCCCGGGCTTTATGGATTAACTACGGAAGCTAGAAGGACACGACCACTTTTGAAGCCTAGGATTGGTGAGAGCCGATGATTAAGGGCTCGGTATGAGACACCGAGGCTATTGGATCGTTTAATCAAGACCCGATGGGGAAACTTAGATTGGGCCGAGGAATCGAGCCCAATCGAAATTCGAGCCTCGAAGAAGAAGACCGGGCCCGATCGGGCAAGCTTGCGCCCGATCGGGCAGGGGCGCAAAAGAGAGCACCAGCAAGAAGGCGCGCCCGATCGGGTTAGCGTTAGCTCGATCGGGCACGGCTGCCCCGATGGGTCCTGAAGAAAAAGGCGGGCCCGATTGGGCGGCCCTTCGCTCGACCGGGCGCGTGTTTCTATAGGACCTGATTAGTTTAGTTTTAATTTTTGTTTTAGGGAACGTTTATATACGAGTTTTGTACGGAATTTGGAGGACCTTCTTTTCTTAGACTTTCTCTCTCTACTTAGGATTTTTCTCTTTCTTAACTTTTCTCTCAACTCTTGTTCTTAATTATTTTCCATTAATACAGATTAGTTTGATAACGATTTCTCTTCTCTTAATCTTAGTTGTTTATTTTATTCCTTTTATCATGACTTATTTTATTGCTTTGATTAGTTTAGTTTTTAATATGTGTGAGTAGTTTTATTTTTAGGGTTGATGGGGATCCATGAATAATATGAAGGGGTAATTTATTGTTGTTAATTATCAATACTAGATTAATTTCCTATTGATTGATTTAATGCTCTGTGACTAGATTAGGCCTATCTTTTATGCATGAGTTTGACAACATTGATTCGAGATTCGAGAGATGAGAATCGATGTTTAGGTCTAGTTTCAATAGGCAGGTTAATTTATAAATGGTTAAGTCGAGATTCGAGAGATGAGATTTAATACCGGTAGATTAATTCTGTGATTGTAATACGTAGCGAAAGCCCTTTACAATCTGGTTAATTGATGCATTGATGGTTGACTATTATTGATTATTGGTATTGCATGATAATTTCTTATTGAATTGATTTAACGTTTTACAATTACGGCTTGTAAAAGTATAGCAATATTGAATTGATGAATCGAGCAGATGTTAATTTGATATTAAAGGCTATTTTCAATAAGAACTTAGATTTAGTAAATTGCGAGAGCCTGTTAGATCTATGTTGATTAATAAATTGCGAGAGCCTGTTAATCATGTTATTTATGCAATGTCAATGATTGATTATTATGTTTTACCCTGGAATATTATTTATTGGTGAACCTATGCCCTAGATCCTTTTATATATTGTTTTCTCCCTATTCTCAATCTTAGTAGTTTAGTTTCTTATTCAAATATAAATATTGGTTACTTCATAATCTAGATTATTTTAATTAATTAGGAATAGAAAGACTTGTTTCCCCGTGGAGATCGACCCTACTTCCCTATCTGCTTTAGTTAGAGGACTTAGGAATTATTTTTGATTAGGGGATACGACTCTACCCTGTCAGAAATAAAGTAGGGAGAAATTAAATATTAAAAGACCTAGGGCATAGGTTCACTAATAAACAATAATCCAGGGAAAATCATAATAAGCAATCATCAAGCATTGATCAATCAGATTATAAAGGGCTTTCGCTACGTATTATAATCACAGAGTTAATTTACCGGTATTAAATCTCATCTGTCGAATCTCGACTTAACCATTTATAAATTAGTCCGCCTATTGAAACTAAGCCTAAACATAAATTCTCATATGTCGAATCTCGAATTAATATTGCTAAACTCATACAATTAAATCTGGCCAAACCTAATTGCATAGCATTAAATCAATCAATAGGAAATTAACCAAGCATTGATAATCAACAATCACAAATTTACCCCTTCATAATATTTATTAGATCCCCAAAAACCCTAGAAATAAAACTACTTAAGCATCAACATATCTAAACTAATCAAATAAATAAAGCAAGACATAATCAAAGAAGTAAATAAAATAACTGAAATTAAAAGAGAAGAAATTGTTACCAAAAGAAATCTAGATTAAAGAAAGTAATTAAGAACAAAGTTGAGAGAGAATTTAAGAGAGAGAAAATATCCTAAGTAGAGAGAGAAAATCTAAAAGAGAAGGTAAACAAAAATTACGTACATAAGTCGTACTTAAACACTCCTAAAACAAAAACTAAAACAAAACTAATCAGCTACTTCGAAAAACTTGCGCCCGATCAGGCGAAGGGCCGCCCGATCGGGCCCGCCTTTTTACTCTGCCCCTTGCTGGTATGCTGCGCCCGATCGAGCCTACGCTCACCCAATCGGGCGCGCTTCTTCCTTGAGGTTGCTTTTGCGCGCACCCGCCCGATCGGGCATATGCTTGCCCGATCGGGCCAGGCTTCTTATTCGAGGCTTGGATTTTGATTGGGCTCGATTCCTTGGCCCAATCCGAATTTCCTGATCGGGTCTTGATTACTTGATCCAATAGCCCCGGTATCACATACCGAGCCCTTAATCACCGGTTCTCACTGATCCTGGGCTTCAAGAATGGTCGTGTCCTTCTAGCTTCCGTAATCGATCCTTGAAAACCTGGGAAAATGCTCCAAAAGTGCAATTTTCTGTAAAACTCAACTAAAACTACGAAAACACTAGAAAACACAAATTAGTAATAAAAGTGGCCCTAAAGAGCCAAAAACACTACTAATTATGACCACGAGACGGGGGTAAAACACTATATAAATTGGACATATCAAGTATAAATACTTCTCCGTAAAACGAGTTTAGTACTTTTTCTTAACCTTCTTTTTACTTTCTTAGATTTTCTCTCTCTACTTAACTTTTAGATTAGTTTCTCTCTCATATACTTTGTTCTTAATCTATTCTTAATTCCAGATTTATTTGGTTACTATTTCTCTTCTCTTAATCTTAGTTGTTTATTTTATTCTTTTGATCATGTCTTGTTTTATTGCTTTGATTAGTTTAGTTTTTATTATGTGTGAGTAGTTATATTTCTAGGGATTTTAGGGATCCATAAATAATATAAAAGGGTAATTTATTGTTGTTAATTGTCAGTGCTAGATTAATTTCCTATTGATTGAATTAATGCTCTGTGACTGGATTTGCGCAGATCTTTTACGCATGAGTTTAACAATATTGATTCGAAATTCGACAGATGAGAATCAATGTTTAGGTCTAGTTTCAATAGGCAGGTTAATTTATAAATGGTTAAGTCGAGATTCGAAAGATGAGATTTAATACCGGTAAATTAATTGTGTGATTGTAATACGTAGCGAAAGCCCTTTATAATCTGATTAATGTATGCGTTGATGAATGATTATTATATTCTACCCTGGAATATTATTTATTGGTGAACCTATGCCCTAGATCCTTTTATTCATTGTTTTCTCCCTACTCTTAATCTTCGTAGTTTAGTTTCATATTCAAATTTATATATTGGTTACTTCATAATCTAGATTATATTAGTTAATTAGGAATAGAAAGACTCGTTTCTCTGTGGATTCGACCCTACTTCCCAATCTACATTAGTTAGAGGATTTAGGAATTACTTTTGATTTAGGGATACGACTTTACCCTGTCAAAATTTGGCGCCGTTGCCGGGGAAACGGTTTTATTTTTATTTCTGATTAATTTTGTAGCCTAGGTTATTTCTTTTTGTCTCAGAGAACATTAGTTCTTTGAGGCAAATCTCATATTTGCTTTTAGTTTTTTTTTTGTTTATGCCCAGGTGTTCCAGATCAGGGTACATCCCATTCGATCCCGAGATCAAACGATCCTTTCATAGGCAGAAGAACTTCTACAAGCAAATTCTGGCGGACTCTGGTGATAATAATAATCACCGTGATCCTCCAACTGGTTTTAACGATTCAGAGGTATCATCAGATCCAGAATCAGAGATGACGACTCCAAAGAAGCTTAGTGATTACTCACAACCAAAGCTTATCGACTTTCCACATCTCACTCCCACTCCGGCTCTTGATGGGGTACAATTTGAGATTAAACCCCAATTTATAACGATGATAGAGAGGAAGCAATTTAGTGGAGCTAAGGGTGAAGACCGAAATCTTCACATTGCAGACTATTGTCAATATTGCAATACCATCAGGTACGCCGGGGTCACACAAGACCAAATCAGGGAGATTCTCTTTCCTTTCTCTTTAACTGGAAAAGCTAAATTGTGGTTTAATGGTTTAAATAGAACTGCACTTGGTATAACTGACTGGGAAACTCTTGTTTTGAATTTTTATAACAAGTATTATCCTGCACAGAGAACAGCCGTACTATGGAGTGCAATTCAGAACTTTGCCCAAGAAGCCGATGAAACTTTATATGAGGCTTGGGAGAGGTTCAAGGACCTACAAAGAGAATGCCCCCACCATAATTTGGCACAATGGCAGTTAATCCAAGCCTTTTACAATGGCATTGGAAATTCATCTAGAATAATTTTAGATTCTGCAGCTAGTGGGAGATTTATGAATCTTAATGTTGATGATGCAGGTCAGGTTATTGAAGATATGGCGATACATAATTCCCAATATGGGAATCCTAGAGGCTTTGCTAACAAGGGGAAGCACAGTGTTGACTCTGTATCCTTTTTGCAAGATCAATTAACCTCTATTTGCCAAATTAGATAATCTTAGCACTGCTAATATAGCTAATGTTTCTGCAATCAATAATAATGCTAATGAGGCTTTCTGTGAAAATTGTGGAATTATAGGTCATTGGGAACAAGATTGCAGGAGTTCCGTGGAGCAAGTTAATGCCTTTCAAGCTTATAGGCAGAATAACCCATACTCCAACACCTACAATCCTGGGTACCGGAATCATCCGTACCTTTTCTACCGGAGCACTAATGTTCAAAATCCACCACCACAAGAACCACAAGCGCCACAGCAACAGCAGCAGAAATATTACCATCCCAATGCTGGCTAGAAGAACCAACCACAACAACCCTCCTCATCTTCCGACCCCGCTTTGGTAGAAATTAGAGCGATGCTAGGTAATATGCAGAAGCACATGGAGAGTAGAGATGCGCAAATTGATTCAATTCTAGCACATAATAAAATTGTAGATAATCAAATTGCACTACTTTCCGCTACTCTACAAGCTCGCCAACAGGGAGCTCTACCAGCACAGCCGACCAGGCCTACGGATCAAGCCTATGAAATTACTCTAAGGAGTGGTTAAAACTATGAAGGGCCCCCTATGCCCAGAGTTGATGAACCTGTTTTAATAAATAATGCTAATCTTGATTCAGTTAAACCAGACAATGTAGCTAATAGCCCTGCAGGGCTAAAGCATAATACTAATATATCTAATTCTACATTGCAGGGTACGACTCCAGAGAAGGTGGCCACTCCAGATAAGAGCAATAATGCTCCAAAGCCAATTATAAAACTTCCATTCCCCAATCGTCAACTGAAAATAAATTTGGATAAGCAGTTTGGTAAGTTCCTTGAGATGGTAAAAGATTTGAAGGTAACAGTTCCCTTCACTGAATTAATCACACAAATTCCTTCATATGCAAAATTTATGAAAGAAATATTGACAAGAAAAAAGGTCTATTAGTGAGGTAGAGACAGTAGCTTTCACTGCAGAGTGTAGTGCCGTACTTCAAAATAAATCTCCACCTAAATTAAAAGATCCGGGTAGTTTTTCTATCCCTTGTCATATATGCAATCTAATGATTGATAATGCATTGTGTGATTTGGGTGCTAGCGTTAGTGTTATGCCATTATCTGTGTGTTCCAAACTAAATATGGGTAAATTAAAAGCTACTAACAATACTCTACAAATGGCCGACTGTTCATTCAAATACCCCTTAGGTGTTTTAGAGGATGTCCCCGTTAGAGTAGGTAAATTTTATATACCTGTTGATTTTGTTGTTCTTGATATGGCTGAGGATATGCAAACCCCAATCATTTTGGGTAGACCATTCCTTAACACTACAAGAGCAATTATAGATGTGAGAAGTGGTAAATTAACACTACCAGCAGGGGACGATAAAATTATTTTTACTCTTAATAATACCCCTAAAAGCCCCATGATAGAGGAGAAGTGCTTTAGTGTTAATGTGGTTCAAAGTTATTCTAACAAGCCCCAAGCTCTTGTAAAAGATCCCTTGGAGGCGGTATCTTGTGTTGCATCCCTTTCAGATGAGATAGACAAATGGCAGAAGGAAGTTGATGCAATAGAAAGATCCCTCTACACTGTCGGTCTTGGCTTTGAGGACGAAAAGGTGGAATCAATCAAGCAAGTTGTGCAAATTGAGCCTACGGTAAGTGTTCCGCCAGATTGAGTTGCAAATGTTAAATGCAATGACAATTTGAAGCAACCCTCGATCAAAGAGGGATATTTAGTGCGAAGCATTGAAGAACCCCCTATCCAAGTCAAGGAGGATCCACCAGATAAGGTGAATTGGCGTCCCACAGGGCATGTCAGGAAGCCGCGTCGTAGCCAAAACACCGCTTGACCGGGTAAGAAACCGCCCGATCAAGCGTTAGGCCAAGGGTCCTAGTTCTTGTACTTGGTAAGAAGGTCGTGCGGGACCTAGATAAACCAGCGCTTTGCGGGAGGCAAGCCGTATTTTTAATGCTTTTTAGACTAGTTTTTCTTTCTTTTTCTTATTGAGAGGAGAGATGAGGGAATTTAATGAGTTTTATGAGTGTTTATACAGGTTTGAAGGAAAAGAGTTAGCCAAAATTTGAAGAAAAGATGAAAATAAGAAATTCGTCAATTAGCCTCGGGCCCGACCGGGCAAAGCTCACCCGACCGGGCGTGAGAGCTGGGTTAAAAAATCAGGTCTTTTCGCCTGACCAGGCGATGGGCGCCCGACCGGACGCGAAAATCGTCGTATACGGACATATTCGTCCGCCCGATCGGGCAAATCTCGCCTGACCGGGCGCGAGAAGAGACGAAAATTGCATCATCATATCGCCCGATCGGGCGAAGGGCGCCCGACCGGGCGCGAGAGTATACGAAATCGGGTAATTTAGATCGCCCGATCGGGCGAGTTCCGCCGGACCGGGCGCGAGAGCACAACAAAAATTACAAATCAGATCGCCCGACCGGGCGAACACCCGCCCGACCAGGCGCGACATACCTGACGCCCTTTTTCTTCTTCTTTCTTCGTCCTTTTCTCATTTCAATCTCTTTCCTCTATAACTTTCTCTCTCTAAAAGCTTAAATCCTCTACCTTCTCTCTAAGTTTTCTCCTCTATTTCTCACCCAAATCCAAAACTTTTTACATATTATTAATCCTCTCTTCATCCTCTACATTTCTATATCACAATTTTCGAATTCCATTCAAATTAATTTACATACCCATTTTTACCATGGTTTCAAAGAGGGCTCGATTTATTTTTGGTAGGAGTTCTAGCTCGAGGGAGGAGTATGACCCGGATTTGCAACTCCCGTACTGGCCAACGATCTGTATTGCTAGCCAGAAGCAAAAGGAGCGGCTAGAACACCTAGTCGGGCGCGAGGTAATTCCTTCACAGTGGTTACACCGCCCTACTTTAGAATCTTATGGTTTGTATGATTTTGTGAAACGATTTTTAAATGACATAGGCATGAGAAAATTTGTTGATATGCATTATCCTACATACCGTGAATTGACTTGTGAATTCTTGTCTTCTTTGAAAGTTGTAAATAGTAGAAATGGGACGAATTTAATTTTAGGTTGAACAATAGGAATATTAGTTTAACTTATGTGGAATTTTGTAAATTGTTTGAATTAAATTCTGAATTACCACACCAATGGCATGCTGAATATAAAATGGGTGACATTTATTATTCTCTGACTGGTTTGCTTACTCCCGACCCCCAACATGATAGTACCAAACCTATTCATCACCCAATCCCAAAAATTTGGCAAAGATTTGCGGGTTTGTGTTTTTTAGGTAGGAACGAGCCCCATAACGCCCAAACTAACGAACTAGCTGTTATAGGACACTATGTGTATGGGTTTGGGAAACTGAACATAGGTAGGTACATTATTCACCATTTGAGAAGACATGCCACGGCCAGTACCCAATCTTGCACCCCCATTCGTATAGGAGGCCTCATCACTAGAATAGCAGTGAAAAAGGTCGGTTTTGTTGAGGGTGGACCCCACCAACTGACCAACTGTGGACCAGATACCTATATGACTGCTAGGTATTTTGAGGAGCTGGGGTGGGTACGACCGGACAGTGAGCAGACACCCCACTGGTGTATTAGGACTGGGACCGAGCAGCCTTTGCCCATCTTTTCCCTACCTAGTCCTGACTTGACCGCCTTTACCCCCGGGCAAGCATCTTACACATATGACCTTTTAGTTGCCAATGCTAGGGGGCAAGCACCACCAGTACCTCCACCAGTTCCACCACCCCAGCCTCAGCCTCAGCCCGAGGTAGCGTTTTCTCCACCTCGCATGTCTCATTCCGTCCCCCATGTTGACTCTGACCCAGTTTGGGACCTTCAGAGTATAGTTCAGGCCTTAGGACGTATCGAGCATTCACATACTGACCTTAGGAGGATGGTAGGCTCTATAGACCAGAGGTTAGGGTACCTGGAGAGGAACCAGGGTAGAGCCCTCTACCCTATGTACGATGATTATGCTTGTCGGGGCAACATTCCCGACGATGCTATTTACCCTGACTGGTTTCAGCCTCCACCCCAGGGATACGATAGAGATCCCACTACCCATGGTATTTACACTGACTATTCTGCCTTCCATGGGTACGGCCAGGACATTCCTTTCGGGGGACCGGCGGGGGGGGGGGACTTTTCATGCTGATTATTTTGGTGGTAGCTCTTCTGGTGCAGGTGGTGCAGGTGGCAGTGGAGGTGCAGGGTTCGGCTCCATGGATGAGGATGATCAGGACTAGCTATGCTGGGCTAGTTCCCGAGCCAATGAGGACATTGTCTGATTCTGGCTTGGGGGAGATTTTGGATTTGGTATCTTTCTTTTTCTCTTTTCTTTTATTTTTGGTGTTTTTCTTAGTTTGGATTTATTGCTTTCTAGGATAGTTTTATTGCTTTCTTACATATGAAAATACAAAAAAAAAAAAAAAAAAAAAAATTGAAAAAAAAAATCCAAAAATACGTTCCAATGAATTGTAAATCATGCTTCCCTGTGCCCCATACTTGAGAAAATTGTTTTGATTCTTGGTACATGATGATAAGCATTGTGGATTAGTTGATCATGATTTGATCTTTGATTGCCTTGAAACCTTAACATGTGCAATTTTGTCCAACTACTTGTGAATATAGTGCTAGACCAGTTGATTTGGTTAGGAATGTGTTTTAGTTCCTGGTGTGTCAATGAATTTGAGTATTGGTTTGCAACTATAAGTAATGTTTGTATGACTCATTATTATGCACATTGAGGAGGACGAAGGCATTTGTTCTTTTAGGTAGCCTCCATATGATTGTAGATACATTTGTTCCCTTCTTGCTACCCATGTTGTTGCCTTGACTTTTTGTTGTTTATTATCCACATTACAAGCCTATTTTTCCCCATTGGTTACTAGTCCCAAGCTTGGCTTAGGGGAGCTATTAGTGAGTGAGGTGAGGGAGTTTGTAGTGTGCTTATTATTTGCAAAATTTGGGTGGGATTTGAGAAGTTGTTTTGTTTTTTATCATGTTTATTTTTGATGAGTTTGAAAGTTATATTTTCTTGAGAAAAAAAATAAAATATGATGTTATGAAAAAAAAAAAGAGAAGTTCAAAAAAAAAAAAGTGAAAAAATAAGTGAACTTCAAAAGAAAAAAAAAACAAATAGAAAAAAAGGTGTTCAATGTTCAAATGTTCTAGTTGGAGGTTGATCAAAAGGAAAAAAATTGAGCTTCAATGAAAAATTCAAGTTTGGAAAATAAAGTTTGTTTATTTACTCCACTTCTCATTATTATATCTTATGAGTGAAATTGTAAGTGTTGGGATTGTTTATTGTGATTGGAGTATATTTGATGGATTTTTGTTAGAGTTGGTTATGTAGGAGATGTTGATCATTATTTATTTTGATCATGAGTTTTATTAGGATTTGCTCCCTTTAAGCATAGCTTTTCTCTCACTTATTCCCAAATGATTCCTACCCTTTAACCTAACCTTATATTACAAGCTTTAAAGATCTTCCGACCTTTGTGCATAGAGTTGTATGAATGTGAAAGTGTTGTTTTTCAATGCAAGTTATGATTTGACATATTTCGAGTCGACTAGTAGGTTGAGCGTTCATTTGTTTATACACACGAGAGTGTGAGTTGGGAGGGCATTGTTCACATAAAGGGGTTGGTTGGAGAGCGATCGAGTACATCTTTTACTCGCTACATAAATGAGAGTTGAGTGTGTGAGCACTAGTCTTGAATTCTATATGCTCTGGTGGTTTGCTCTATTTGACAATTGTTAGGGAAGAAAGGTAATTGGATGGATTTGATTGGTTGATTTTGAAGCATGTTTATTTGATTTACCCTGAATCGTTTGTGCTTGATTTTTACTTTTTGGGGTGAAGCATATTTATTTATTCATTGATGAGATCTTTGCTTAAGGACAAGCAAAGGTTTGGCTAGGGGGAGTTTGATGTGTCTATTTTATATAGTATTTTACCCCCGTCCCTTGGTCGTAATTAGTAGTGTTTTTGGCTCTTTAGAGCCACTTTTAATACTAATTGGTGTTTTCTAGTGTTTTCGTAGTTTTGGTTGACTTTTGCAGGGATTTGCACTTTTGGAGCATTTTCCCGAGATATTATGGAGCAATTACGAGCATTGGAGAAGTACGACCAGTTTTTATAGCCCAGGGCCGGTTAGAGCCATTGACAGGGTAAAGTCGTATCCCCTAATCAAAAATAATTCCTAAGTCCTCTAACTAAAATAGATAGGGAAGTAGGGTCGATCTCTACAGGGAAACAAGTCTTTTTACTCCTAATTAATTAATATAATCTAAATTATTTAAGTAACCAATATTTATAATTAAGTAAGAAACTAAACTACTAAGGTTGAGAATAGGAAGAAAACAATATATGAAAGGATCTAGGGCATAGGTTCACCAATAAATAATACTCCAGGGTAAAACATAGTAATCAATCATTGACATTGCATAAATAACATGATTAACAGGCTCTCGCAATTTATTAATCAACATAGATCTAACAGGCTCTCGCAATTTACTAGATCTAAGTTCTTATTGAAAATAGCCTTTAATATCAAATTAACATCTGCTCGATTCATCAATTTAATATTGCTATACTTTTACAAGCCGCAATTGTAAAACATTAAAACAATCCAATAAGAAATTATCATGCAATACCAATAATCAATAATAGTCAATCATCAATGCATCAATTAACCAGATTGTAAAGGGCTCTCGCTACGTATTACAATCACACAATTAATTTACCGGTATTAAATCTCATCTCTCGAATCTCGACTTAACCATTTATAAATTAACCTGCCTATTGAAACTAGACCTAAACATTAATTCTCATCTCTCGATTCTTGAATCAATATTGTCAAACTCATGCATAAAAGATAGGCTTAATCTAGTCACAGAGCATTAAATCAATCAATAGGAAATTAATCTAGCATTGATAATCAACAACAATAATTTACCCCTTCATATTATTTATTAGATCCCCATAAACCCTAGAAATTAAACTACTCACAAATCATCATGACTAAACTAATCAAATAAATAAATAAAAGCATAATCAAGGGAGTAAATAAAATAACTGAAATTAAAGGGGAAGAAATTGTTACCAAAAAGTAAACTGGAATTAATGGAAGAATTAAGGACAAAAGTTTAGAGAAAGAATTCTAAGAGAGAGAAAAATACTAAGTAGAGAGAGAAAGTCTAAGAAAAGAAGGTCACTAATAATTCCGTACAAAACGTATTTAAACCTCTCCTAAAACAAGAATTAAAACTAAACTAATCAGCTTCTAAGAAAACACGCGCCCGATCGGGCGAAGGGCCGCCCGATCGGGCCCGCCTTTTTTACAATGCCCTTTACTGATGTGCCGCGCCCGATCGAGCTTAGCTCACCCGATCGGGCGTGCCTCTTCCTTGAGGGTCCTTATGCGCGCAGCCGCCCGATCGGGCGTATGCTTGCCCGATCGGGCCCGGTCTTCTTCTTCGAGGCTTGAACTTCGATTGGGCTAGATTTCTCGGCCCAGTCCGGGTTTCCTCTCGGGTCTCGAATACTTGGTCCAAATGCCTCGTGATCCCAATTACCGAGCCCTTAATCACCGGCTCTCACCGATCCTGGGCTCCAAAAGTGGTCGTGTCCTTCTAGCTTCCGTAGTCGATCCAATAAAGCCCGGGAAAATGCTCCAAGAGTGCAATTTCCTGTAAAATACAACTAAAACTACGAAAACACTAGAACACACAAATTAGTAATAAAAGTGGCCCGAAAGAGCCAAAAACACTACTAATAACGGCCAAGGGACGGGGATAAAACACTATATAAACTAGACATATCAGCCATCGAACCGGTGATTAAGGGCTCGGTATATGTGATATAGGGGCATTTGGACTGAGTATTCAAGACCCAATCGTAGTCCAAATAGTGGCCCAAGAGAGCCGTCCGGCCAAAAAGGCTGGCGCCCGGAGACACGCCCGGCCGGGCGCGTGATTCATACCTGATGAGAAAAAAGGCGCGCCCGATCGGGCGGTGCCTCGCCCGATCGGGCGCGTGTTATTATTAGGAGTTAATTTTGACGTTTAAGTTTGTTTTAGTTGAGGATTCTTACGGAGTATAAATACTTCTCCGTAAAACGAGTTTAGTACTTTTTCTTATCCTTCTTTTTACTTTCTTAATTCTTTCTTAGATTTTCTCTCTCTACTTAACTTTTAGATTAGTTTCTCTCTCATATACTTTGTTCTTAATCTATTCTTAATTCCAGATTTATTTGGTAACTATTTCTCTTCTCTTAATCTTAGTTGTTTATTTTATTCTTTTGATCATGTCTTGTTTTATTGCTTTGATTAGTTTAGTTTTTATTATGTGTGAGTAGTTCTATTTCTAGGTTTGTAGAGATCCATAAATAATATAAAAGGGTAATTTATTGTTGTTAATTGTCAATGCTAGATTAATTTCCTATTGATTGAATTAATGCTCTGTGACTAGATTTGCGTAGATCTTTTACGCATGAGTTTAACAATATTGATTCGAGATTCGACAGATGAGAATCAATGTTTAGGTTTAGTTTCAATAGGCAGGTTAATTTATAAATGGTTAAGTCGAGATTCGAAAGATGAGATTTAATACCGGTAAATTAATTGTGTGATTGTAATACGTAGCGAAAGCCCTTTATAATCTGATTAATGTATGCGTTGATGAATGATTATTATATTCTACCCTGGAATATTATTTATTGGTGAACCTATGCTCTAAATCCTTTTATTCATTGTTTTCTCCCTACTCTTAATCTTCGTAGTTTAGTTTCATATTCAAATTTATATATTGGTTACTTCATAATCTAGATTATATTAGTTAATTAGGAATAGAAAGACTCGTTTCTCTGTGGATTCGACCCTACTTCCCAATCTATATTAGTTAGAGGATTTAGGAATTACTTTTGATTTGGGGATACGACTTTACCCTGTCAGACTGAAGCAGGGGGTTACGTGGGTGTGGGTGGTCAGGTACGTGGATTGGTTTGGTGGTGTGGTGAAGGTTGGAGGTGGAGCTGTGAATTAGAGCAGGGGGCATTGAAGGCTGTATGTGTGGGTGAAGGAGAGGGCGCAGGGGATAATTGGGGAGTTGTGGTGGTGAAGGATAAGGTGAAGTGTGGTGGAGGATAAGCTGGCAGCATGCTGAAATGGGCATTTGGCGTTTGACTCAAATTGGAACCCGAACTCACTTGACATAAAACCCAAACCCCTACACACAAAACCGAGGAAAGGAATTGGGATAAATAAAATAAAATAAAATGAAAAAAATAAAGGATAGAATAAAACAAAACCAAAACAAATAAAATACGAAAATAAACTAAAACTAATAAAATAAAGAAAATAAACTAAAACACTCCAAAATTAACAAATAAAATAGAAACTTTATTCAAGAGGAAACAAGAGAATAAAAAATGGAAAATACGAGAAATCAAAGACGAAAAATACTCTAAAACTACTCTCTAAGAGTGACATAAATGTCACTTATCAAATTCCCCCAAGCTAAGGTTTTGCTCGTCCTCGAGCAAAACAAGAACGAAACAAAAAGGAAAATGACTCACTTATTCAAACAAAGAAAACAAAGAGAGAAAGAATGTACACTAACTCATCGCCGTAGGAATCACGGATGCATTTAGCATATGCATCAAGCCCTTTAAACCCCCATGTCGCCAAAGAGGACGAGTAAGATCTCGTGAGGGTTTCCTAAGAGGATTAACCCACAACTCTTGGCAATAAATAACATTCAAGGCAAAGGTGAAATCAAGAAAACTAAAGTTTTGATATTTCAAACCAAACACAAACGACGGGCTGAGTGCACAAGAATACAATCTTTTCTAGACATTAAAGGTATCCAAGCAAAATAATAGCTAAGGTTGGTACACACATAAAGCATGCAAAGGATAGAGAACTTGGAGGGACTTACATTCCTCCTTAACTCCAAACAAACTTCCACCTCCTCACTAGTTTTGCATCCACTCTTAAGGTGATATCTCAAGATTCCTCAAAGGAACCGGAAAAAATAAACAATGAAAAACGTTTAGGCTACTCGACATCTCGGCTTTGATAGCTCGCTCAATAGGCTTGGATTGATTACCCTCCATCGGTAGTAACTAAACTCACTAAGGTCAAAAGGTCTTAAAATGGTTGAAACGTTTAGGATAGGGTAAAGGGTATGGAAATAAATTTTTAATTTGGTGGTGAACTTAGAAGTGAAGCAAGGTTGATCATTCCTCAATTCAAACTCAATAAACTACCAACTTTCAAATAAAAAATTCTAGCAATAGATCACAAAGCAATTCCTCCCCCAAGCTTATTTTTTTCAACCAAACAACAAACATTTTTGTATTTTCTCAATATTTTTCACCTTTTTTTTTCATTTCTCTCGCCTCTTTTAACTTTGAGTGGCTTTTTCTTTCTTTTCCTTTCTTTTCTTCTCCTTTGCTCAAATCATTCAACATAACAAAGATAATCACAAGTACCAAAATTTGAGTTTCTCACTTCTTTTTCATTCCTTTTCTCACTTTCATTAACCAAACATACAAATCAAATCCCAAGAATCACTACTACAAAAAATGGAATAAGAAACGCAATATGTAAAACGGTTAGCTCAGGGTTCGTTTGACATTGTTGCGGTTTTCAGTTTTTTGGTTTTTTGTATTTTAAAAGTGTATGATATATGTAATGAAATGAATAAAAAATTAGTCAAACTTATTAAAATCATGCTAATTTTGAAAACTGGCAACAGAAAAGTGAAAACACCTTTTTCTTGTTTCCTGTTTTTGGTTTTTTGTTTTTAAAAAAAAACTGAAAACTGAAAACAAAAAACAATGCCAAACAAGCCCTCAGATAACCGTTCTCTAGAACAAAATAGAAAGGTTTTCTATTACAACCGTTTTATATATGAAAGAATATAGAACGGTTCACTAACCTAATCGTTCTATATCTTTTTTACCCAAAATAATAATAATTAAATTAATAGCATTAATATGTTAGAGAACGGTGTGACTTACAACTGTTGTATATACTACCCCGTATGACACTTGAAACCTAATTAAGAGTTCTACCTTAATAGTCGCCAATCGCCGTTTTTATACGTATTAAATCTTCTCAACTGCAATCACTCTTATGAATCTTATCATTTGATCCCTTATTCTAACTTTAAAAAAACCTTAACACTCTCTCTCTCTTATTTCCCATGGTTGTTGATGTGTGCTTCTACCATTTTTATAATCACTAATTGTTTGCTCTCCACTTCTATATTAACTTTCTAGACATCATGAAAATTTCCACCATTAATTCATAGTTTTCGATCCTTTTTCGATCATCAGTTTCTTCATTATTCCCCTTAATATCTTCTTAATTTTTTGTTCTTGTTTTTCCCCCTTTTCGTGCTTCCGATCTAGTCAAGGTTTGTGTTTTCCCCTTTGTCTATGTGTTTTTTTTTCCCGTTTAGATCTTGGATTGATTGGGTCATTTCTGGAATTATTTTTTTCGGATTTGTATATTTGTTGTGATTTATGTTTATATCTTGGGTTTTTTTTATTCCGATTGAAACCATAGATTTCGTATCTGTGTTAAATTTTGAATATTAATTTATGTTTAGTCTGTGTTACATATGCAGCGATGCTTCAAGCGAGATCTTGTTCAATCTCTTGATTGGGATTGTGTGGAGTGCTTTGATTTGAATAGGCATTCATGATGGATCTCTTTTAATTTTTATCATCTGATTGAGGTAATTTAATTTCTTCATTTATAATTTACTAGCACGTTTTTTTTTTCCCTGTGGAATATTTTTATTCAAATAAGAATTCTCACTCATATAATTATGTTTGTTTTGTAGATTTACAAAATTACAACTATCAAAGAAAGAGGGAAGATAAAAAATTAGACAATTGGGAATGAAGAAGATTGACAGCTTTTTTTGTTTAATTTGATCCTTTTGTATTTGTATGATTCCTTATTAATTTTAATTTCATATGTTGCTTTCATACTACATTTGTTGTAAATATTGATTTAATTTTTCATGCTTGTATATTAATTTTTAAGTTATAAAGTTCAAATTCAACTGTATTAACTTTTAATTTTTTTTAAAGTAGTTAATACCACAGGAATTTAAAATACAGTATGTGTATATAATTAATACCACAGGAATTTAAAATACAGTATTTGTATAGAAAATAACGTATTTTAACATTTTTTTTAAAAAATAAAATGAGGATTAGAGAACTGTTATCTGTCATGACCGTTCTCTTTTGTAATGTAATATAGAACGGTCAAGCATTATAACCGTTCTTTATTCCTTCTTTATTCTCTAATTTTAGTTAGGGAATATAGAACGGTTGTGTTTGATAACCGTTCTCTACAGTTGAGTATATAGAACGCCTGCATGAACCGTTTTCTATACTTTACACATCACTTAGTAGAAGAACGGTCCTCAGGCGTTCTATAAAGCCTATTTTAACCGTTCTATAAAGCCTTTTTTGTAGTAGTGAATGCTTCACAAAAACTAATAAAGGTGAAAATAATACAAAGGTCATTGGTTTTTAATGTGGTTATGCCAAAGAAGGGAAAAGGGCTCAAATTGGGGTACTAATTGAGCAAGTGCAAAAGAAAAAGGAATGGAAAATAATAAAACAAAACCAAAAATCCTAATTGCCTTCGTATTCCCCTAGGTTGGTTCGGTCTCGATCTTGGGTAGAATCAAGCCAAATTCTCGATATAAGCTAGCAATGCCAAGGATCCAAACGCCACACATGCAAGAAATGTAGAAGGCTAGAACAATATAGACACATCCTCACAAGAATGACGGTTCACAAATATACACTTGAGACTCATCAAGATGGTAAAGGGGGTTAGGGCTCACAAATTCAACATTAGTTTCACTCTAAACTCCTTCACCATCACTCGAATACTCTCTAATGGGATCCTCACTCATATGGGGAAGAGAAGAAGAAGGAAGGGCATTTTCTTGAGAGTTAGCTAGTTGGAGAATTTGGCTCTCAAGCATACTCATTCTAGCTTCCGTCTCCCTATCCTTAACTCCCCTCATCTCATTATCCTTCTCCCTTATCTCTTTATCCATCTCCATCATCTTCATTAACTTCTCTATAATCTTCTCTTTCCTTAAATTTTCCACAGAATTACCCTCATAAAAGGATTCATTAGAAGCAGAAGGAAATCATTTGGATCCATGTAAGAACAACACGATGAGGAGAGAGGATCATTCACATTATAACCATGAGCATCATCATATTGGGGAGAGTGGGCATAATCAAGAAAATGAGATTCATCATCAACAATAGAAGATAAAGAGTTGAAATCACTTGTACTAGGTTCACATATAGGATCACAAAACAAATCATGGGGATTCATGACACCAATATAACTATTATCACATTGAGAATCAAAATTAGCAACATTACATGCCCTATTGTGTAAGGAGGGTGCTCCCATTGTAAGGGGGTCTTTCCTTAGATGCCCATGGCCATTTAAAATCCTAGGACTTTACACTTGTTAGGGTGTATTAGGATTTGAATTCCTGACTGTTTGGGGGACCTTGAATTAGAATTGATTCTATCATCACACTTTTTTGTAAGAAACAAGTAGGAGTCGCCAATAAGTTTTGGGAAAACCCATAAACCTCGTTCATGCCTTTCTCCCATGTGGAGTTCATGGGATATTTAGCACAAATCATAAGTTTACCCAAATTGGTCTACATAAACTAGAAATGAGTTCGGGAGCGAGGGTACTAAAATAACGTTCCCTTCAAAGGAGAATCACTATTCTGCCCTAGTGCGGCCTCTACTAGCTCTTCCTTTTTTACAATTTCATCACCAAATAATATATGCAACGCGATACCTAAAAATAAGTTATTTGATTTTATTTACAAGCATTAATCACGTAGGAATTACATTGCAAAGTCGTTATTCTTTATTTAATTCAAATTCGTGAAAGGAGCAAAAAATAAACAAGATTCGCCTTGGCTTAGGTAGTTAGGTGATCAATCAATCAATCAATTATTCAATTCTAATCTTATTTAACATAAGATACTATGTGGAATTGATTAATTAAATGTCCTTTTAAAGTGGTCAAATAACACTATTTTGTTGATTAAAGTTCTTTTAAACAAGAAAATTAAAGTAAATGTGATTTATCTAAGTGCTCGAGAATTTACCACTTCTCTTTGCTGGATCTCCGTTTAGAACACTTATGGACTCCTTCTTGTTCGGGAACCTCCACCGTAGTAACCAAGATAAAGAGGGGTGAGTGTTTAGGACAAGAGGGTTTGGAAGCACAAGTTCACAATAGTTTTTGCCAGGATTTTAGTTTAATTTCTATGTCTTTTAGCCTCGTATTAAGCCTCTATTTATAGGGAATGGATGCAATTAGGGTTTTAAGCATTCTGCCGCAGCAGGTGTCGCGCGCATCTGGATGAGTTGCGTGTGGCATCCCAACGCAAGTGATTTCGTTGCGCTGCTATGGGCAGCGCAACTGAATGTCTTGCGCGCGGTTTTATGGTAAGATTCGTTCTATATTTTATAAAATTCCGAATCTTTTGCGAGCGCATCTCTAGAAGTTACGCTGGGTGTGTGTAGTTGTGCGCACCAAACCATCGCGACTCATTGAGATACGCGCGGATTTTTCTGCAGAAGCTTTCACTTTAACCTAGGCGCCTCTAAATCCGTCATTATTGAGTCTTAAGCACAGGCCTAAGCCTAATTATGATCGGGTTTAGTTAATTGGACCTTGTTTTGTATTTGTTTTGGGTTAGGCTAGTCTTTTGTGTTTTTGCGTTCATCCAGTCATCCATAAGCATTCTTCACTTCAATCTAACACGAAGGTGGTTTTATTTATCGTCATTGCACTTTTTGTCGGGACATGATGCCAAAAGTAGATGTCTACAGTTAGCCCCCACTTTGATCGAGTCTAGGATAGATGAGGATCAAAGTAGCCAAGGAAATAAATTCGAGACTTATTCTGCAAAGTTCTTAAAGAGTGGAAAATCTTTTCAGAAGTGTTAAGGATGTCAAAACGATCCTTGATTCGCCTAGTGTTTGAAACAAGTAGCTATTAAGGCTAGAAAAAGTATTTTCTATGTCTTAACGCGCTAAAGAATCTAGATTGATCCTTTGCAATTGTAGAACGCTTTTACAAGTAAAGGCGTTATGGGTGATGTCATGTCTTGAGAAGAGATCGGTTTAAAAAGGATTAAAAAGGGGATGATGTCCTCCCAATCATGTCATCGTTGGTCTAAAGTCCCTCGATATGTCATTGAAACTTTAGCCTGATTTTAAAAATTTTAAAAAAAGATGATAAAAAGAATGTTTCGGCTTTCGCATCCTAAACATTTCGGCTTTCGCAGCCGAAATAGAGTTCTTGACAATTCGCTTGTCAAAATGCAATACTCGATGTCCACAAGATAGCAATGCATGTCTCAAGACTAGAGGCATATATCCAGATCCAGTGAGAGAGAAGAAAATCGACAACTCTCTCAGTAGTTTTGTCCACAAGATGAGTACACGTGTCTCAGGACTGGGGGCACATGACTACATAGGTGCGACATCGTCTCATCGCTCTTTATACAGGGGGTGGACGACACCCTAACTGTCCGGTAAGATAGTAAGCGCACTAACTACCGTATTTGCTTCCAATTAAGAAGTGTCTGTTCCTTAATGGTTCGGCGTGCCTGTCGACTCGTGATCTAATGCCTAAAGTAAAGTAATTCTCTACCTTTTAGTTCCGAGAAGTAGATTTCGCAAAGCTTGGGGAAGAAGTGAAATTTTACGCAACACCTACGCCATACAATTTTATGCTGTACGATACGCCTTGCATTTTTACGCTGCATGATGACGCCTTCCTTTTTGCTGTGGACGTGAAAAAAGAAGAAAATCCAGACATTTATAACATCAGTACAGTAAAATGACAAATCTGTCTATGGGAGCTTTTACGTAAAGCACCACTACGAAACGTCTTAAGACACTTTTACGAAAAACATTCAAAACGTATGCTTGGGGAAGGCACAAAGCACGGTGTGCATGAAAAATGATGCAAAAATATATCAAAGAAGAAAAAAAACTACAAAATGCAAAGCAATTTAAAAAGATTTTGATAATTTGCGCGCCATTACGTCTAATAACGAGCAAAAGCCGTTGGAAAATAATCAAACAGATCAAAATATGGATTCCGGTCATTTTAGTGACCAGTATCCGCGCGCAACTCAGTGGGTCGCGCTAACCAGGTGCGCGCACGTGCATACCCCTATTTTCTTAAGAAAGATGTTTATTTATTTAAAATGTGGTCATTTTGTAAAGTCCAATTCGTAAAGTTTTCAATTTGGTTTTTCTTTCTTTTACTTTCCTTTTTGTGGTTTGCCTCATGAATGTTGGTGGAGAGTTATAGGTTAAGCTCTTAGGAAACATTTACGAGACCTCACTCGTCCTCATAGGCGACTTTGGGGTTTAAAGGACTTGTTGTAGCTAAAAACAACCATGATTCCTACGTTAGTGAGTCTTAGTGTATATTCCCATATTATGTCTTTCTTTTTCTTCTTGAATAAGTCTTTCATCCTTATTCTTTCTTGCTTTTTTTTGCTCAAGGACGAGCAAAAGTTTAGCTTGGGGGAAATTAATGAGTGTCATTCATGGCACTCATTTGGTTCTTTTTAGGGTGAATTTCATGTTAATGTATAGCTCTTTTACTTAGCTTTTCCTTATTTTTACTCTTTATTTCTTTGAGTTTTCATTTTCTTAGTTGGATTTCTTTCTTTATGAATTTCTTGGTTTATTTTGTTATTTTCTCTTTTATTTGCTTGATTTCCTTTATTTTTTAGGTTAAGGTCGTTATCCAAGTTTCTCAAGGCCTCTTCCCAAGTTTGGCATTGATTAGGATGTCTAATGTTCTCCATTTGAAGCTCAAGCATGGAGAAGTGCAAGTTCCCAAAGTCCTTGAGCTGTGCATTCAAGCCGTGGAGGCATGATTTCTAGTGTTGAACCCGCAAACATGGAGTTTAGAAACAGCAAGGTCCTGTTTTTATCAAGAGCATTAAGTAGAACGCACGAGGAGCATCGGCATGATAGGGAAGAAGGCTGGCCTGTTCCCAGGTGCGGGCGAGCGCGGCTAAGCCGCGCGGCCTGGTGTCGCGGGCGTGCCTCTCTCGGGCGCGGGCGCGCCTGTATGGGCCTCTGTTCCGTACCCCGATTTACGCGGCCGCGCTCTCTCTTATAGTTGGCCGCGCCTGCACGGGTTTATTTGGGGACGATCTAACTAATTTCTCTTAGTTAGTTTTACTATATATAGATTTTCTTTCTATTTTTAGAGAGAGTTCAATTTTTCAGAAATTAGAATAGAATTAGGTTAGATTTTTAGAGAGAGAAACTCTAGTTTGTAGAGAGAGAAGTTCTTGATTGATGATTTAAGATTGATGATTCCAAGTGTTTTTCTCCATTGAATTGAAGCAAGTTTGTAAGGATTTCTTTACTTTAAGGCAATCTTAATTTTGATCTCAATTTCTTTGTTAATTGTTCAAGTTGATTGATTTTTGAATTGGTTTATTTTTTATTGATATGATGATGATAAATTTATCGTTTAGTTTAGTTTTGATATTGATTTCCATGAGTGGTCAGTAGTTTTCTTGCTAGGGAAATGGTGAAGCATATATGAGTAATGGATTTATGCTAATTGGGGGAAATTGATGGAGTTGATGTTGTGATTAAATTGGTTGATTGATTATGTGCATGTGTGTGTTTAATTTAGGAGTGATAGATCAACCTAAGTTTCTCATACTAGATTGCATTGTAGGTTCACACTGATACGGAAAATTGATTTGTGGTTTACATTTGTCGATTGAGTAGGTTTGCAAGTTTCCTAGCTAGAGCCTCTCGTAGTTGGCGCTAGTTTAACCTGTAGGAGATTAGCCTACCATATTCTTTTGATTGCTTAATCGATTTTCCCTCGCAACACTTGAATTTGTCATCTCCAATCCCAATTAGTTGAATTAATTACGAGTTTACACTAGTAGAAAATATGTAATGGCAAGCGGTTCAAACCCCCTAATGGGAAGCGGTTCTGAACCGCATGCTTTTAGACAATAAACCACTTGCCATTTAGGGCTTCCCATTACATTTATTCTACTAGTTTTATGTGGATCCATACCCTAGCACCTGATAAATTTGATTTCATTTTGATTGTTTGATTGGTAGAATAGACACACCTCACTTCATTGCTTCAAAATAGCTTAGCTTTGACATTAGCATTCACCTCCTATTCCTAGTGGTTTGACCCTCGACTAGCTCTATGCTTGGTATAGGGGTGTGTTGAGAGATTACAAATTGTGTTTTGACCGAGGGTAGATTAGTTTTCAACGACCTAGTTTCGCCCGAGATCAACACCTGACCACCATCACCCACGCAACCCCCTGCTCTAGTACAACAAACACAACCACCAGCCTGCTACAGTAGCACGGCCCAGCCGCACAGCACCTAGTGATACCCTCACGCAACCACTAATTACCACCTTCAGCCATAGCGGCCTCACGCTGTAGATCTCACCACCAACAGAGCAGCCACCTTATCACCAATCTCAGTTCGCATCCACCAAGACCACAAACAAACCTGCTCACACAACCACCATTTCGGAACCCCCTACTGCCACCATCACACCGCAACCAACCCATAATCAGCCACATCAAAACACCCTGCCTCTCGCAAGCACCCAGTATCAATTACCCCAGCAGCAATTCGCACAAACAACACCCAAAAAATCAGAGCAAATTACAAATTCTCAAGGTTCGGGCAAACCGTCGAAGAATTTAATCGAAGTGCCAAAAGAGTCAGAAACATTTGAAGTTTTCTTATTTGAAGAGGAGCAGTTGAACACACCCATGGTTTGACCGAACCAACCTATAGTTCGGTCGAACCTACCTCTGGTTTGATCGAACCACTCCACGAGCTTCACACGTGATTTTAATAAAAATCGAACGGCCTTGATTGATGCTCAATGATAGGAGATGATGATGAACGATGTTGATTTAATGATGATTATTGCTAAAGGTATTTTGGCGAGGCGCAAAGCTTGGGATTATTTCCCCATTCAAGAGCAGCCGAAATATCGAAGAGGAAGAATAGGGTCTTATGGTTTTGGTGTGATTTTGTTATTTTATTTTCCTTTTATTTTTAATTACTCTTTTCCCTTTTCTTTTACTTACTTTCTTTATTTGTTTATTTCCTATTTTTATTTATTTATCTTTATTTATTTATTTTCTTTTATTAACTTTGTATATATACCCATTTTTGGGGTAATTAGTGAGAGAACTATTATTCTATTTTCTTAATTATTTTTAGGAGATCTTCTCTCTCTTGGTTTAGCTTAGGATTAGAGTAGTTTTAGATAGAGAAAGTGAGGGTTTCACCATTGTTGAGATTGGATTTTGAAGAAGAAGACTAATCATCTTTTTTGTAGACTTTCATCTTCAATCAATGAGAATCTCTAACTCTTTCTCCTCTATTTTATTTGCTTTCTTTTGATTATTGTTTTAGTTGTTAGTGTTGCTTGTTAATCATGTTGATTCTTGGTTATTTGTTAATTAATCTTGTTATTATCATGATTAGTGAGTAATTTCCCCATTAAGGGGATGGTTGTGGTTGACGAGGGGAAAACTAGGTCGTTATCTAATCTTCCCTCGGTCAAACTAAATTTATAAACACTTAACAAACCCTAATACGAGTATAGAGGCAAGTCAAGGGTCGAACCCAAAGGAATGGTAATGTTCAAGCACTTTCAATTATGCGCCTAAGCTAGGTCAAAGACGAAGGTAAGAGAGAATACTAACAACTAACAAAACAAGTAACCAAGGAAATAAAACACTAGGAACGGGGACCAACAAGTAATCATGTCAATTGCAACAACTTGGGAAAAGCATGCCAATCAAAGGTTGTGAGGACTAATGATAAGAGCAATCAATAGGAATCAAAGAGCTATCTTCTAATTGTTAAGCTAGGGTTCACTATGAATAACAAACTAAGAGAATCACAATCAAAACCAATCGATAATTGCAATTCCTAAATCAATTGTTCATGTCATTAGCAATTACAATGCAATCTAGCATAATTCTCAAGGCCTAATTGAATTACACACATGCAAACCTTCACTAATCACTTTAATCTCAACAATCAATCAACACAATTCCCAAATTAATCACAATTAATCAATCATACAAGTTTCACCCAATTCCTAGCCAAACAACAATTCAAGAATCATCATCTATCAACTAACAACTATGGAAATCAAGAATCAACAAAATATCAAGAACAATTACACTGATGAAGCATCAAAAATCAAAATTAAACCAAACAAACATGAAATTAAACAGAGCAATAAGGTGAGATAGAGTTAAGAATGCTCAATGATAATAGAGAAGATCTTGAACACAATTGTCACCCTTGTTTCTTCAATCTCTCAAACACCATTGAAATCCTTCACTTTCCCTCTCTAAAACTACTCCTAATCTAACCTAATCTAGAGAGAGAAGCTCTCAACCTAAGAGAGAAACTATTGTCAAAACTAAGAATTACATGAATGAATGATAATAAAAACCCCCAAAAACAATCTATAAACAAAAGGAGAAAAGAAGCTTAAAATCGTAAAGGACCCAGAAGCCCGCGCCCTCGGAGAAATTAGTCGCGCCCACGGACACCCCGGAAGCCACGCCCGCGGCCAAAGCCCGCGCCCGCGGGGCCAAGGCTCGCGCCCGCGGGGCCAAGGCCCGCGCCCGCGGGGCCAAGGCCCGCGCCCGCGGGGCCAAGGCCCGCGCCCGCGGGGCCAAGGCCCGCGCCCGCGATGAGCCCGCGGCTAGCCCGCGGAGAGTTACTGCCCAAAATCGGCAGAAATAGGTTAAGGCAGATTTGCAGGGCCAACTTTGTAAGTCTGTAACTCACGATCTAGGAATGGTATGAAGGCGTGACACCTATAATTGGAAAGCTATTCAAGTCTAGTTTCCAACCCAACTTGAATCACCTCAATCGAATCTGTAGAACTCGAGATATGGCCGAAACAATGCACAAAGGTCCTTTTTTATACTTTGTAAGCCTTCATTTTCCTTTGTTTCTTGGATTGGCTTGACTTGCGTGCTTGGTTTCCCTAACTTGGCTCCGTTAAATTCCTTGAATGCACTTGAGCTCCCTTCTTGATGATTAAATCCTGGGAAGCTCGACACACCTACAAAACAAGTCAAACAAACAGAGAAGCGAGGGAAATAGCCGAGAAATGAATAAAATAATAAGAAAACCATTAAAAGCACGCATTTCTCTAAACTAACACACAAACACGCAAATCAATCATTATTCCCTAAAAACACGACATAAACGACTAAAAACGAGCATAAAAATATAAAGAAAACATAGCCTAAAGGTGCCATAAATGGCACGGATCAGTGGTGTAGTTGGATCTTGAGCATGTTCTAGGGTTTGGAATTGATTTATTTGTGATTAAAGTCTTTATATGCTTGATATTCTTCAATCTACTTGCAAAATTCATGTTGTTAGTTGTAGATTGGGAGTGAATTATTGTTAGAAGATGCAATAGCGGACCTAGAAAGATTCATTTGTATCGATCGTTATTTGATAGCACCTCCTAGTATATGGTTCTAATGTGGAAGCATAGAGGCTATGTTAGGAGTAGAAAATGAACCCCGAAATGTGGCTATATTGGACCTTATTTTGATATTCGAGCATGTTTAGTTCATAATTAATTCAATTTCTATGCCTTTGTTTATGATTGAGTGAATGATATACCTAAACCATTTCCCTTAGTGTTTTATTTCTTGTTTTAGTATCTTTAAACTTAGTTACTTATCTCCTATTCCGGACTAGCTTAGTTTTAGATAACATTTGGTGGTGTTTATCCGTTCCCTGTGGTTCAACCCCTATGCTTGACTTATACTCATATTAGGTTTGTTTAGGTTGTATAAACTGTATTTGATTTAGGGATAGGCATTTTACCACGCATTTATTCCTTTGTCATCCAACAAGTCCAAAATACATCATAACAACAATAAGAAGCGGGGTGCCGTTGAAGTTTTTCTTCTTTGAATTCACTAGAGCAAAATCAATAACTTCATCTTTTGATTCAAAATCCGCAAGTTCAATGGGTTCACCATGAACAAGGCTATCAGCTATCTATGATTACGAATAAATTAACTAAATACTCAGACTCATGTCAAATGCAGACTTAGAATCGCATAAACAGATGAAGAAATCAAATAAATTTGCATAACCTTACTCATAATCTCATGAAAAATAGTGGTATAACCAAGTAATCTCACTCATAAACAAATTTAGAACCGCAAAATATCACTCATAAACAGACTTAAGAATTGCATGAAAATATCAAATAAAATAAAATTAATCAGAACAGAACAAAAATCTGGTGCACATTTGTTCACATAAGCACTCAAGAACACATAAGCAGACATCTCAGGCATAATTAATTCAGATTAAAAGAAGTAAATTGAAAAAATGAGATTAAAATTGCATACACAAAAAGCATATAACAAACAAACTTAAATCAGATAAAATTAAAGAACTTAAATCGCAAACAATGAGCGAGCTATCAATGTCGAGATGTCGGGTAGCCTAAATGTTTTTCATTGTTTATTTCTTCCGGTTCCTTCAAGGAATCTTGAGATATCACCTTAAGAGTGGATGCAAAACTAGTGAGGACGCGGAAATTTGTTTGGAGTTAGAGAGGAAAGTAAGTCCCTCCAAGTTCTTTATCCTTTGCATGTTTAATGTGTGGACCAACCTTAGCTATTCTTTTGCTTGGATACCTTTAATGTCTAGAAAAGATTTTATTCTTGTGCACTCAGCCTGTTGTTTGTGTTTGGTTTGAAATATCAAAACTTGAGTTTTCTTGATTTCACCTTTGCCTTGAATGTTATGTATTGCCAAGAGTTGTGGGTTAAACCTCTTAGGAAACCCTCACGAGAGCTTACTCGTCTTCTTTGGCGACATGGGGGTTTAAAGGGCTTGACGCATACGCTAAATACATCTGTGATTCCTACGGAAATGAGTTAGTGTACATTCTTTCTCTCTTTGTTTTCTTTGTTTGAATAAGTGAGTCATTTTCCCTTTTGTTTCGTTCTTGTTTTGCTCAAGGACGAGCAAAACCTTAGCTTGGGGGAATTTGATGAGTGCCATTTATGTCACTCTTAGAGAGTAGTTTTAGAGTATTTTTCGTCTTTGATTTCTCGTATTTTCCTTTTTATTCTCTTGTTTCCTCTTGAATAAAGTTTCTATTTCATTTGTTAATTTTGGAGTGTTTTAGTAATTTTCTTTGTTTTATTAGTTTTAGTTTATTTTCGTATTATATTTGTTTTGGTTTTGTTTTATTCCGTCCTTTATTTATATTCATTTTATTTTATTTTATTTATCCAAATTCCATTCCTCAGTTTTGTGTGTAGGGGTTTGGGTTTCATGTCAAGTGAGTTCGGGTTCCAATTTGAGTCAAACGCCAAATTCCCATTTCACAAGCATGCTGCCAGCTTATCCTCCACCACACTTCACCTTATCCTCCACCAACACAACTCCCAAATTATCCCCTACTTCCTCTCCTTCACTCACGCATACAGACTTCACTACTCCCCTACTCCAATTCACAGCTCTACCTACAACCTTCACCACACCACCAAACCAATCCATGCACCTGACCACTAGCACCCACGCAACCCCCCTGCTCAAGTCCAGTAAACACAACCACGAGCCTCCTACAGCAACACGGCCCAGCCGCGCAACACCTAGCACTACCCTCACGCAACCACCAATTGCCACCTTCAACCATAGCAGCCTCCCGCTGCAACTCTCACAACAAACAGAGCAGCTACCTTATCACCAATCTGAGTTCGCATCCACCAAGACCACCAACAGCCTTGCTCACGCAACCACCATTTCGAAACCCCATGCTGCCACCATCACCGCGCAACCAACGCACAATCAGCCACATCAAAACACCCTGCCTCTCGCAAGCACCCAGCATCAATTTTCGCAACAGAAATTCTCACAAAAAACACCCAAAATCAGAGCAAATTGCAAATTCTCAAGGTTTGGGCAAACCGTCGTAGAGTTCGGTCGAAGTGCTAAAAGAGTCGGAAACATTGGAAGTTTTCTTATTTGAAGAGGAGCGGGCGAACACACCCATGGTTCGTCCAAACCAACCTACAGTTGAACCTACCTCTGGTTTGATTGAACCACTCCACGAGCTTCACACGTGATTTTATTAAAAATTGAACGACCTTGATTGATGCTCAATGATAGGAGATGATGATGAACGGTGTTGATTTGATGATGATGATGATTTTTGAAGGTATTTTGGTGAGGCGCAAAGGTTGGAATTATTTCCCTATTCAAGAGCATCCGAAATATTGAATAGGAAGAATAGGGTCTGATGGTTTTGGTGGGATTGGTGGGTTTTTGTTATTTTCTTTTCCTTTTGTTTTTATTTACTCTTTTCCCTTTTTCTTTTACTTTCTTTCTTTATTTATTTATTTCCTCTTTTTATTTATTTATCTTTCTTTATTTTTTTTCTTTTGTTAACTTTGTATATATACCCATTTTAGGGGTAATTAGTGAGAACTATTATTCTATTTTCTTAATTAGTTTTATGAGAGCTTCTCCCTCTAAGTTTAGCTTAGGATTAGAGTAGTTTAAGAGAGAGAAAGTGAGGGTTTATTCATTGTTGAGCTTGGATTTTGAAGAAGAAGATTGATCATCTTGTTTGTAAACTTTCATCTTCAATCAATGAGAATCTCTAACTCTCTCTCCTCTATTTTATTTGCTTTCTTTTGATTATTGTTTTAGTTGTTAGTGTTTCTTGTTAATCATGTTGATTCTTGGTTATTTGTTAATTAATATTGTTATTATTATGATTAGTGAGTAATTTCCCCATTAAGGGGATGGTTGTGGTGTAGATGGATCTTGAGCATGTTCTAGGATTTGGAATTGATTTATTTGTGATTAAAGTCTTTATATGCTTGATATTCTTAAATCTACTTGCAAAATGCATGTTGTTAGTTGTATATTGGGAATGAATTATTGTTAGAAAGCGATAGAAAACCTAGCATGATTCATTTGTATCGATCGTTATTGATAGCACCTCCTAGTATATGGTTCTAATGTGGAAGTGATATGTCCATTTTATATAGTGTTTTACCCCCGTCCCTTGGTCATGATTAGTAGTGTTTTTAGCTCTTTGTGAGCCACTTTTATTGCTAATTGGTGTTTTCTAGTGTTTTCGTAAATTTGGCTGAGTTTTGTAGGGATTTGCACTTTTGGAGAATTTTCCCGAGATATTATGGAGTATCTACGAGCATTAGAGAAGCATGACCAGTTATTATAGCCCAGGGCCGGTTAGAGTCATCAAACCGGTGATTAAAGGCTTAGCATTTGAGATTCCGAGGCATTTGGATCGAATATTCAAGACCCAAAGAGGAAATCCGGATTGGGCCGAAGAATCGGAGCCCAATAGAAGTTCAAAACGTGCCCAAGTGCCTGGGCCCGGCCATGTATGATCCCGCCCGAAGGCGCGCCCGGCCGGGCGGGGAAGAGTATGTTCGCGCCCGCCAGGCGCGAGAGAAGCTATTACTGAAGAAAAGGTAGGCCCGATAGGGCGGCCCTTTGCCCGATCGGGCGCGTGGTTTATTAAGAGTTTAAATCCGGCGATTTGTTTTTTTTTAGTATTTGTTTTAGATGTAAATACGATTTTAATGCTTTTTCTTAGCACTTCTTCTCTAAAACTTTCTCTCTCTACTTAGCTTTAGATTAGTTTCTCTCTCTACAACTTTGTTCTTAACTCAACTCCTTAATTCTGATTATTTTGGTAACGATTTCTTCTACTTTAATCTCATTTATTTTACTTTAATTCTTTCATCATATTTCCTTTAATTGTTTTGTTTAGTTCATATTTAATTATGTGTGAGTATTTTTCTTTTTAGGGTTTGTGGGGATCCATAAATAATATGAAGGGGTAATTTATTATTGTTGATTATCAATGCTAGATTAATTTCCTATTGATTGATTTAATGCTTTATGACTAGATTAGGCTTGATCTTGTATGCATGAGTTTGACAATATTGATTCGAGATTCGAGATATGAGAATTGATGTTTAGGTCTAGTTTCAATAGGTATAAATGGTTAAGTCGAGATTCGAGAAATGAGATTTAATACCGGTAAATTAATTTTGTGGTTGTAATACGTAGAGAAATCCCTTTATGATCTGATTAATTGATGCATTGATGATTGATTATTATGTTTTACCCTGGAATGTTATTTATTGGTGAAACTATTCCCTAGGTCTTTTATTCATTGATTTTCTCTATTCTTATTCTTCTCTACTTTTACTCTCCGTAGTTTAGTTTCTTTTCACCATAATATTATTATTTTTAATTAATAATTTATATTGCTTTAATTAATTAGGAATAGAAAGACCAGTTTCGCTGAGGATTCGACCCTACTTCCCTATCTGCATTAGTTAGAGGATTTAGGTATTACTTTTGATTGGGTGATACGACTTTAACCTGTCAAAATTTGGCGCCGTTGCCGGGAAAACAGTTTTATTTTTATTTCTGATTGTTTTCTGTAGTCTAGGTTATTTCTTCTTGTCTCAGAGAACGTTAGTTCTTTGAGGCAAGTCTCATATTTGCTTTTAGTTCTTTGTTTATGCCCAGGTGTTCCACATCAGGCTATATCCCATTCGATCTTGAGATTGAACGATCTTTCCATAGACAAAAGAATTTTTACACGCAAATCCTGGTGTGTTTTGGTGATAATAATAATCGCCGAGACCCTCCAACTGATTCTAGCGATTCAGAGATACCTTCATATCTAGAATCAGAGATGGTGGTACCTAAGAAGCTCAGTGATTATTCACAGCCAAAGCTTACAGATTTTCCACACCTTACTCCCGCTCCGGCTCTTGATGGGGTACAATTCGAGATTAAACCCTGATTTATCACGATGATAGAAAGGAATCAATTTAGTGGAGCTAAGGGTGAAGACCCAAATCTTCATATTGCAGATTATTGTCAGTATTGTAATACCATCAGGCAAGCCGGGGTCACACAAGACCAAATCAGGGAGATTCTCTTTCCTTTCTCTTTATGTGGAAAAGCCAAATTATGGTATAATGGATTGAATAGAACTGCACTTGGTATAACTGACTGGGAGACTCTTGTTTTAAATTTTTATAATAAATATTATCCTGCAAAGAGAACAGTTGTACTAAGGAGTGTTATTCAGAACTTTGCCCAAGAGGCCGATGAAACTCTATATGAGGCTTGGGAGAGGTTCAAGGATATACAGAGAGAATGCCCCCACCATAATCTGGTACAATGGCAGTTGATCCAAGCCTTTTAAAATGGGATTGGAAATTCATCTAGAAAAATATTGGATTCTGCAGCTAGTGTGAGGTTTATGAACCTTAATGTTGATGATGCAGGTCAAGTTATTGAAGATATGGCAATTCATAATTCCCAATATGGGAATCCCAAAGGCTTTGCTAACAAAGGGAAACATAGTGTCGACTTTGTATCCTTTTTACAAGCTTAATTAACCTTTATTTGCCAAAAATTAGATAATCTTAATACTGCAAATGTTTCTGCGATTAATAATAATGCTAATGAGGCTTTCTGTGAAAATTGTGGAATTGTAGGTCATTGGGAGCAAGTTTGCATGAGTTCCGTGGAGCAAGTCAATGCCTTTCAAGCTTACAGGCAGAATGACCCATACTCCAACACCTACAATCCTGGGTACCGGAATCATCCATATCTTTCCTACCGGAGTACCAATGTTTAAAATCCACCACCTCCACAAGAATCACAGGCGCCACAACAAACTCAGCAAAAATATTACCACCCCAATGCTGGCAAAAAGAACCAACCACAACAACCCTCCTCATCTTCTGACCCTGCTTTAGCAGAAATTAGAGCAATGTTGGCTAGTATGTAGAAACACATGGAGAGTAGAGATGCCCAAATTGATTCAATCATAGCATATAATAAAATTGTTGATAATCAAATTGCGCAGATTTCTACTACTCTGCAAGCTCGTCAACAGGGAACCCTGCCAGCACAAACAACCAGGCCTACGGATCAAGCTTATGCAATTACTTTAAGGAGTGGTTCACACTATGAAGGCCCCCCTATGCCCAGAGATGATGAACCTGTTTTAATGAATAATGCTAATATTGATTCCCTTAAACCTGACAATGTAGCTAATAGCCCTGCAGGGCTAAAGTGTAGTACTAATATTTCTGATAATACATTGCAGGGTACGACTCCAGGGAAGGTAGCAGCTCCAGATAACTCCAGAGCCAGTTATCAAACTTTCATTCCCCAATCGTCACTTGAAAACAAATTTGGATAAGCAGTTTGGTAAGTTTCTTGAGATGGTTAAAGATTTGCAGGTAACAGTTCCCTTCATTGAATTAATTACACAAATTCCTGCATATGCAAAATTCATGACGGAAATATTGACTAGAAAAAGGTCTATTAGTGAGGCAAAGACAGTAGCTTTCACTGCAGAATGTAGTGCCGTACTTCAAAAAAAATCTCCACCTAAACAGAAAGATCCGGGTAGTTTTTCTATCCCTTGTCATATTGGCAACCTAATGATTGATTATGCATTATGTGATTTGGGTGCTAGCGTTAGTGTTATGCTATTGTCAATGTGTTCCAAGCTAAATATGGTTAAATTAAAAGCTACTAATATTACTCTACAAATGGCCGACCGTTCTTTTAAATACCCCTTAGGTGTTTTAGAGGATGTTCCTGTTAGAGTTGGTAAATTTTATATACCTGTTGATTTTGTTGTTCTTGATATGGCTGAGGATATGCAAACCCCAATTATTTTAGGTAGACCATTCCTTAATACTGCAGGAGCAATTATAGATGTGAAATGTGGCAAATTGACACTATAAGTAGGGGAAGTGTTTTAGTGTTAATGTGGTTCATAATTATTCTAACAAGCCCCAAGCTCTTGTAAAAGATCCCTTGGAGGCGGTATCTTGTGTTGCATCTTCTACAGATGAAATAGACAAATGGCATAAGGAAGTTGATGCAATAGAAAGAGCCATCTACACTGTCGGTCTTGGTTTTGAAGATGAGAAGATGGAAATAAACAAGAAACCTATGGAAATTGAGCCTACAGTAAGTGTTCCGCCAAATCGAGTTGCAATTGCTCAATCTAGTGATTATTCAAAGCAACCATCGGTCGAAAATGGGTCTCTAGTGTGTAGTATTAAAGAACCCCCAGTCCAAGTCAAGGAGGATCCACCAGATAAGGTGAATTGGCGTCCCACAGGGTATGTCAGGAAGCTGCGTCGTGGTATAAACACCGCTCGACCGGGTAAGAAGGTCATGCGGGACCTTGATAAACCAGCGCTTTGCGGGAGGCAACCCGTATTTTCTTGTGTTTTTTAGACTAGGGTTTCTCTCTTTTTATTGTGAGAGGAGAGAGGAGGAAGTTTAATGAGTTTATTGAGTTTTTTTACAAGTTTAAGGAAAAGAGTTGGTTAAATTTTGAAGAAAAGAGAAAAAATACCCCCGTAGTAAAGTTGTCTCGGGCCCGACCGGGCGAAGTACCGCCCGATCAGGCGCGAGACAAAGGGTTTGAATTCATGAATTTTCGCCCGACCGGGCAAAGGGCGCCTGACCAGGCGCGAGAATTGACGAAATACGGAGATTTTGATAGCCCGATTGGGCGAAGGGCGCTCGACCGAGTCCGAAAGTTGAAGAAAAATCGAACGAATTTTTGCCTGACCGGGCGCGAGAGGAGTTCAATTTCGAGTATCAGATCGCCCGACCGGGCGCGAAAACACCTTACCTTTGATTTTATTCTTCTTATTTCTTTATTTTCTCATTTCTTTCTCTTTCCAACATTTTTTTCTCTCTCTAAAACCTTAAACTCTCTAACTTCTCTCTAAGATCTCTTCTTCATTTCTCATCAAAATTCAACACTTTTTACATATTTGTAACCCTCTCTTCATCCTCTACATTCCCATACCAAAATCCCCAAATTCTAATTAGAAAAAAATCTTACCCATTTTTGAAATATGGCATCAAAGAGGTCGAGGTCAATTCTAGGGAGGAGTTCTAGCTCAAGTCAACAATACGATCCGGAATTGCAACTTCTACAATGGCCGACCAAAAGAATTGTTATCCCAGAGCAAAGAGAACGGCTAGAGCAACTCTACGGTCGTGAGGTAATTCCTTCACAGTGGTTACACCGCCCCACTCTTGAATCATATGGTTTGTTTGATTATGTGAAATGTTTTTTGAACGATATAGGGATGAGAAAATTTGTATATATGCATTACCCTACTTATCGTGAATTAACATGTGAATTCTTGTCTTCTTTGTCTGTTGCAAATAACAACAATGGTCTGAAATTAATGTTTAGGTTAAATAATAGACATATTGTTTTAACCTTTGTTGATTTTTGTAAGATTTTTGATTTAAATCCTGAATTACCTAACCAATGGCATGAGAATTATAAAATGGAAGATATCTATCATGTTCTAACTGGTTTACCGGGGCCTAACGCCCAACATGCTACTGTTAGACCCATCCATCACCCTGTACCTAAAATCTGGCAAAGATTTGTAGGTGTTTGTTTTTTGGGTAGGAATGAGCCACACAATGCCCAAACCAATGAATTAGTCGTAATTGGACACTATGTATTTGGGTACGGTAAGCTTAACATTGCTAGATACATCATCTTCCACCTCAGTAGACATGCCTCGGCTAGTGACCATGCTAGTACCCCAATTCGTCTAGGAGGCCTCATCACTAGGATAGCAGTTAAGAAGGCCGGGTTTGTAGAGAGTGGACCTCACGGTCTCACTAACTGTGGACCAGATACCTACATGACTGCTAGGTACTTAGAGGACTTGGGTTAGGTATGATTGGATAGCCAGAGAGTCCCTAATTGGTGCATTAGGACAGGGTCGGAGCAACCATTACCTATTTTTCCCCTGCCCAATCCCGAGTTGACCGCTTTTCCCCCTGGGCAAGAGTCTTACACGTATGACCTATTAGTTGCCCACGCTAGTGGGCAAGCACCACAAGTTCCACCACCCCAGCCTGAGCCTGAGGTAGTGCTTTCACCACCTCGCATGTCTCATGCAGCACCACCTCCTCCCCATAGCGACTCTAAGACAGTTTGGGATCTTCAGAGTATAGGTCAGGCTATAGGACGTATAGAGCATTCACATGGCGACCTTAGGAGGATGGTAGGCTTCCTTGACCAGCGGTTAGGGTACCTTGAGAGGAACCAGGGTAGAGCCCTATATGCTATGTATGATGATTATGCTCGTCGGGGCAATATTCCCGACAATGCTATTTACCCTGATTGGTTTCAGCCCCCACCCTAGGGATACGATAGAGATCCCACCACCCGTGGTATTTATACTGACTATTCATCTTTCTACGGGTACGGCCTAGACATACCTTTTGGGGGACCGGCTGGGGGGTTTTCAGCCTAACTATTTTGGTGGTAGCTCTTCTAGTGCAGGTGGTAGCGGTGGCGGATTCGATTACATGGATGAGGATGATGAGGATTAGCCAACTGGGCTAGTTCCCGAGTCAATGAGGACATTGTCTGATTCTGGCTTGGGGCAAATTTTGGAATTGGTATCTTTCTTTTTCTCTTTTATTTTGTTTTTGGTGTGTTTTATTAGATTAGATTTATTTCTTTCTAGGATAGTTTTATTGCTGTCTTATTTGAAAAATACAAAAAATTGAAAAATAAAAAAATCCAAAAATATGTTCCAATGAATTGTAAATTATATGCTTCACTATGCCCCATACTTGAAAAATATTGTTTGATTCTTGGTATATGATAATAAGCATTGTGGATTTGTTGATCATGATTTGAAGTTTGATTGCTTAGATGCTCTTACATGCGTCAATTTTGCCCAACTGCTTGTGAATATAGTGCTTGACTAGTTGATTTGGTTAGTAATTATGTGATAGTTCCTGGTATGTCAATGAATTTGAATATTGGTTTGCATCTATGAGTAATGTTTGTATGGCTCAATATTATGCACATTGTGGAGGACGAAGGCATTTGTTCTTTTAGGTATCCTTCAGATGATTTTAGATACATTTGTTCCCTTCTTTCTACCCATGTTGTTGCCTTCACTTTTTGTTGTTTATTAGCCACATTACAAGCCTATTTTGCCCCATTGGTTACTAGTCCAAAGCTTGGCTTAGGGGAGCTATTAGTGAGTGAGGTGAGGGAGTTTGTAGTGTGCTTATTATTTGCACAATTTTGGTGGATTTTGTGAAGTTATTATGTTCTTGTTCATAGTTTATTTTTGATGAGTTTGAAAGTTGAATTTTCTTGAAAAAAATAATGATGATATGAAAAAAAAATAAGTGAACTTCAATGAAAAAAGTTCAAGTGTTCTAAGTGAAGGTTGATTAAAAAAAAGACAGAAAAAAAAATTGAGTTTCAATGAAAAAATCAAGTTTGAAGAGTTAAAGTTTGTTATTCGCTCAAGTGTTACTTTATTATATCTTTATGAGTGAAATTTGTAAGTGTTAGGATTGTTGTTTATGTTTGGAGTTGTATTTGGTGAACTTTTGTTGGAGTTGAGTATGTTGGAGATGATTGGTCATCATTTATTTTTTACCTTGGTTTTATTAGGATTTGCTCCCTTAAGCATTGCTTTTCTCTCACATTTTCCCAAATATTTCCTACCCTTTACCCTAGCTTACATTACAAGCTTTAAAGACCTTCCGACCTTTGTGCATAGAGTTGTATGGATGTGAAAGTGTTGTTTATCAATGCAAGTTATGATTTGACATATTTCGAGTCGACTAGTAGGTTGAGTGCTTGTCTTTTTAAACACACGAGAGTTGTGAGTTTGGGAGGGCATTGTTCACATTAAAGGGGTTGGTTCGAGAGTGATCGAGTACATCTTTTACTTGCCACATAAATGAGATTTGAGTGTGTAAGCACTAGTCTTGAATTCTATATGCTCTTGTGGTTTGCTCTATTTGACAATTGTTAGGGAGGAAGAATAATTTGATGGATGAGATTGGTTGATGTTGAAACATGTTTATTAGATTTGCCTTGAATTGTTTGTGCTTGATTTTTAATTTTTGGGGTGAGGCATGTATTTATTTATTCATTGATGAGATCTTTGCTTAGGGACAAGCAAAGGTTTGGCTTGGAGGAGTTTGATATGTCCATTTTATATAGTGTTTTACCCCCGTCCCTTGGTCATGATTAGTAGTGTTTTTAGCTCTTTATGAGCCACTTTTATTACTAATTGATGTTTTCTAGTGTTTTCGTAGATTTGGCTAACTTGTGTAGGGATTTGCACTTTTGGAGCATTTTCCCGAGATATTATGGAGTATCTACGAGTAGTAGAGAAGCACGACAAGTTTTTATAGCCCAGGGCCGGTTAGAGTCATCAAACCGGTCATCAAACCGGTGATAAAGGGCTTTGCATTTGAGATTTCGAGGCATTTGGACCAAGTATTCAAGACCCGAAGAGGAAATCCGGATTGGGTCGAAGAATCGGAGCCCAATCGAAGTCCAAAACGTGCCCAAGTGCTCGGGCCCGGCCATGTATGCTCCTGCCCGAAGGCGCGCCCGGCCGGGCGGAGAAAACTATGTTCGCGCCAGGCCAGGCGCGAGAGAAGCTACTACTGAAGAAAAGGCGGGCCCGATCGGGCGGCCCTTCGCCTGATCGGGCGCGTGGTTTATTAAGAGTTTAAATCCGGCGATTTGTTTTTGTTTTAATTAGGAGTATTTGTTTTAGATATAAATACAATTTTAATGCTTTTTCTTAGCACTTCTTCTCTAAAACTTTCTGTCTCTACTTAGCTTTAGATTAGTTTCTCTCTCTACAACTTTGTTCTTAACTCAACTCCTTAATTCTGATTATTTTGGTAACGATTTCTTCTACTTTAATCTCATTTATTTTACTTTAATTCTTTCATCATATTTCCTTTAATTGTTTTGTTTAGTTCATATTTAATTATGTGTGAGTATTTTTCTTTTTAGGGTTTGTGGGGATCCATAAATAATATGAAGGGGTAATTTATTGTTGTTGATTATCAATGCTAGATTAATTTCCTATTGATTGATTTAATGCTTTATGACTAGATTAGGCCTGATCTTGTATGCATGAGTTTGACAATATTGATTCGAGATTCGAGATATGAGAATTGATGTTTAGGTCTAGTTTCAATAGGTATAAATGGTTAAGTCGAGATTCGAGAAATGAGATTTAATACCGGTAAATTAATTTTGTGGTTGTAATACGTAGAGAAATCCCTTTATGATCTGATTAATTGATGCATTGATGATTGATTATTATGTTTTACCCTGGAATGTTATTTATTGGTGAAACTATTCCCTAGGTCTTTTATTCATTGATTTTCTCTATTCTTATTCTTCTCTACTTTTACTCTCCGTAGTTTAGTTTCTTTTCACCATAATATTATTTTTTTTTGATTAATAATTTATATTGCTTTAATTAATTAGGAATAGAAAGACCAGTTTCCCTGAGGATTCGACCCTACTTCCCTATCTGCATTAGTTAGAGGATTTAGGTATTACTTTTGATTGGGTGATACGACTTTAACCTGTCAAAATTTGGCGCCGTTGCCGGGGAAACAGTTTTATTTTTATTTCTGATTGTTTTCTGTAGTCTAGGTTATTTCTTCTTGTCTCAGAGAACGTTGGTTCTATGAGGCAAGTCTCATATTTGCTTTTAGTTCTTTGTTTATGCCCAGGTGTTCCACATCAGGCTATATCCCATTCGATCTTGAGATTGAACGATCTTTCCATAGACAATAGAATTTTTACACGTAAATCCTGGTGGGTTCTGGTGATAATAATAATCGCCGAGACCCTCCAACTGATTCTAGCGATTCAGAGATACCTTCATATCTAGAATCAGAGATGGTGGTACCTAAGAAGCTCAGTGATTATTCACAGCCAAAGCTTACAGATTTTCCACACCTTACTCCTGCTCCGGCTCTTGATGGGGTACAATTCGAGATTAAACCCTGATTTATCACGATGATAGAAAGGAATCAACTCAGTGGAGCTAAGGGTGAAGACCCAAATCTTCATATTGCAGATTATTGTCAGTATTGTAATACCATCAGGCAAGCCGGGGTCACACAAGACCAAATCAGGGAGATTCTCTTTCCTTTCTCTTTATGTGGAAAAGCCAAATTATGGTATAATGGATTGAATAGAACTGCACTTGGTATAACTGACTGGGAGACTCTTGTTTTAAATTTTTATAATAAATATTATCCTGCAAAGAGAACAGTTGTACTAAGGAGTGTTATTCAGAACTTTGCCCAAGAGGCCGATGAAACTCTATATGAGGCTTGGGAGAGGTTCAAGGATATACAGAGAGAATGCCCCCACCATAATCTGGTACAATGGCAGTTGATCCAAGCCTTTTAAAATGGGATTGGAAATTCATCTAGAAAAATATTGGATTCTGCAGCTAGTGTGAGGTTTATGAACCTTAATGTTGATGATGCAGGTCAAGTTATTGAAGATATGGCAATTCATAATTTCCAATATGGGAATCCCAAAGGCTTTGCTAACAAAGGGAAACATAGTGTCGACTCTGTATCCTTTTTACAAGCTTAATTAACCTTTATTTGCCAAAAATTAGATAATCTTAATACTGCAAATGTTTCTGCAATTAATAATAATGCTAATGAGGCTTTCTGTGAAAATTGTGGAATTGTAGGTCATTGGGAGCAAGTTTGCATGAGTTCCGTGGAGCAAGTCAATGCCTTTCAAGCTTACAGGCAGAATGACCCATACTCCAACACCTACAATCCTGGGTACCGGAATCATCCATATCTTTCCTACCGGAGTACCAATGTTCAAAATCCACCACCTCCACAAGAATCACAGGCGCCACAACAAACTCAGCAAAAATATTTTACCCTGGAATGTTAAGGTCTAGTTTCAATAGGCAAGTTAATTTATAAATGGTTAAGTCAAGATTCGAGAGATGAGATTTAATATCGGTAAATTAATTATGTGGTTGTAATACGTAGCGAAAGCCCTTTATGATCTGATTAATTGATGCATTGATGATTGATTATTATGTTTTACCCTGGAATGTTATTTATTGGTGAACCTATGCCTTAGGTCTTTTATTCATTGATTTTCTCTATTCTTATTCTTCTCTACTTTTACTCTCCGTAGTTTAGTTTCCTTTCACCATAATATTATTTTGTTACTTAATAATTTAGATTGCTTTAATTAATTAGGAATAGAAAGACCAGTTTCCCTGTGGATTCGACCCTACTTCCCTATTTGCATTAGTTAGAGGATTTAGGTATTACTTTTGATTGGGTGATACGACTTTAGCCTATCAGGAAGCATAGAGGCTATGTTAGGAGAAGACAATGAACCCCGGAAGGTGGCTAGATTAGACCTTACTTCGATATTCGAGCATGTTTAGTTTATAATTAATTCAATTTCTATGCCTTTGTTTATGATTGAGTGAATGATATACCTAAACCATTTCCCTTAGTGTTTTATTTCTTGTTTTAGCATCTTTAGACTTTGGTTTATTTATCTCCTATTCCGGACGCTTAGTTTTAGATAACATTTGGTGGTTTTTATTCGTTCCTTGTGGTTCGACCCCTATGCTTGCCTTATACTCGTATTAGGTTTGTTTAGGTTGTATAAATTGTATTTTATTTAGGGATAGTCATTTGACGACGCGTTCCTTTGTCAAATTGGCGCCATTGCTGGGGAACAGCTTCCATTACCGTTGAGTTATCTTATTGAGACTAGTCCATTGTATATAATTTTCTTTTGATTTGTTTTTGTTCTTTTTGTTTTGTTTTTTTTGTTTTTTATTAAAAATGGCACGTTTTTCTTTTCCTCAATTTGATGGTGAGTCTTTTTATGTCTACTTCCATAGACTTATAGGGTTCTTGAACTATAATGGTTGTAATCCTTGTGAAGCTTGTCAGATTTGTTATTATGGAAAGAATGAAAAAACGAGATATGAAGTTGAAGAAGGTTTAATGGTGAATTTCGAGCATTGGCGGTTCATAGTGCTTGGAACATTTTTGTATGGTTTGCTAAGGATGTACACAATATGTAGACATCTAATTTTGGCCTCCTGTCCCGATAGGAAGTGCAACGATGATAAATAAAATTAGCTTCATGTTGGACCGAAGTGAAGAATGCTTATGGATGACTGGATAAACCGCAAAAACACAAAAAGACTAGCCTACCCCAAAACAAATACAAAATAAGGTCCAATTAACTAAATCCGATCATAATTAGGCTTAGGCCCGTGCTTAAGACCCAATAATGACGGATTTAGAGGCGCCTAGGTTAAAGTTAAAGCTGCCGCAGAAAAACTCGCACGCATCTCAATGAGTCGCGCTGGTTTGGCGCGCACAACTAATGTAGTTACGCGCAACATCCAGCGCAACTTCTAGAGATGCGCTCGTGTAAGATTCAGAATTTTAGAGGAATGGTAGCAAGAAAGAAGAAGATCAATAGTCGAGTAAAATATAGAATTGAATCTTAACATAAAATCGCATGCAAGACATTCAATTGCGCTTCCCAAAGCAGCGTAACGAAATCACTTGCGCTGGAATGTCGCGCGCAACTCATCCAGATGCACGAGACACCTGCTGCGGAAGAATGCTTAAAACCCTAATTGCACCCATTCCCTATAAATAGAGGCTTAATACAAGGCTAAAAGACACAGAAATTATCCTAAAATCCTGGCAGAAACTATTGTGAACTTGTGCTTCCAAACCCTCTTGTCCTAAACATTCACCCCTCTTAATCTTGGTTACTACAGTGGAGGTTCCCAAACAAGAAGGAGTCCATAATTGTTCTAAACAGAGATCTAGCAAAGAGAAGTGGTAAATTCCCGAGCACTTAGATAAATCACATTTACTTTTCTTGTTTAAAAGAACTTTAATCAACAAAATAATGTTATTTGACCACTTTAAAAGGACATTTAATTAATCGATTCCACATAGTATCTTGTGTTAAATAAGATTAGAATTGAATAATTAATTGATTGATTGATCACCTAAGCCAAGGCGAATCTTGTTTATTTTTTTCTCCTTTCACGAATTTGAATTAAATAAAGAATAACGACTTTGCAATGTAATTCCTACGTGATTAATGCTTGTAAATAAAATCAACTAACTTATTTTTAGGTATTGCGCTGCATATATTGTTTGGTGATGAAATTGTAAAAAAGGAAGAGCTAGTAGAGGCCGCACTAGGGCTAGAATAGTTATTCTCCTTTAAAGGGAACGTTATTTTAGTACCCTCGCTCCCGAACTCATTTCTAGTTTATGTAGACCAATTTGGGTAAACTTATGATTTGTGCTAAATATACCGTGAACTCCACATAGGAGAAAGGCATGAACGAGGTTTATGGGTTTTCCCAAAACTCATTGGCGACTCCTACTTTTTTCTTACAAAAAAGCATGATGATAGAATCAATTCTAATTCAAGGTCCCCCAAACAGTCAGGAATTTAAATCCTAATACACCCTAACAAGTGTAAAGTCCTAGACTTTTAAATGGCCATGGGCATTTAAGGAATGATCCGCTTACGATAAGATCACCCTCCTTACAGTGGCGACTCCGCTGGGGAGTTAGATGTTACATGATTAGTTCTTAGTTATGGTCAAAGATTTCCAACACCAGGTTGCCTATGGGTTGTAACAGGAATTAACTTGGATAATCTCTAGTTAGAGAGCGAGACTTGAAAGCATAATATCTTCCTTTTGCACAAAAGTAAAAACCAAACAAGCAACATTGCATCATGCGCAATCATAGCACCTTTTAACCTTTGGGGATTGGCTCATTGACTAGTGGCTGCCAACACCAGGCTTCTATCCCGAAATCAATAACAATCATCCCACCCATATTGTCAACAAAATGTTGAGAGAGCAATGTCATGAGTCAACACGTTGAGTGATTGATTTGTACATTGTTTCTTAGGATATGGTACCCTTGGACACCCAAGCCTTTGACCTTAGAAGGGCATTATGTGTATCTTGGCTTATGGTATGCTTACGTGATTACGTGACTATATGCGACGTGTTAGGATAGCTTTCTCTCTTTTATTTTAGTTTGGTTTAGGTTCCCAATTACGAAGTTTTCTCTTCATAATTTTGAGTCTTATTCGAAGGGTAACATAAAAAAGTCGAAAAAAAAATGAAGGCAAATATAAAAAAAAACGCTAGAATAAAAACTTTACTTGTAGATGGCTGACAAGGGAATAATCGTGTCGTTGAGCGACTACACCTAAGTCAAATTAATTTATAACGCTCTACCAACCTAATAAGTGTATAGGGTAAATAGAGGGGTCGAACCACAGGGAGACATGCATAAACACCGCATTCACTACTTAAGACTTTAAGCTATCTCGGGACAAGAAGTATGAATAACTAAGAGATTAAACTAAGGATTAAGAATGATTAAAGATCAATATAACTAAACACCAAGGGAAGTGGGTAGATGTAGATGTCACTTGATCATGTAATAACACAGAAGCAAAGCAATGGTAAACTAAGCATGCAAGAATATCGAAATAAAGCTCGATCTGACCGCCTTCCGGGGTTAATCGATTTCTCCTAACATAGCCTCTATGCTTCCACATTAGAACCATATATTAGAAGGTGCAAACAAAGAATTATCGATAGTAATGAATCTCAACTAAGTCAACTTCCGTTACTTGTTAGTAAAGACTCATCTTTGATCAACTAACAATGTGCACTTGCAAGAAAGACCAAAGAATATCAAGCATACAAAGACTTTAATCACCATTAACATAACCCCCAACATCATAGGCATGAATCAATTAACAACTACACCATCCCCACACCCTTGGCTAGGTGACTACTCACAAATCATATTGAAGACAATATCAATCATCAAATCAATAAGCATCAACATGATCAATAAGCAAAGAAGGAAAATCAAAATAAGCAAACAAAACTAGATACAAAAGTAAAGAGAGAGAGTAAGAGATTGCTCATTCATTGAAGATGAAGATTTACAAAGGTTCAATCAAGCTCCTTCTTCAATATCCAAGTTCATCAATAGAAATCCACACTTTCTCTCTCTACTAATGAAGTTTCTCTCTCTAGATTAAGCTAAAAATGTAGAAAATTAAAACTAAGTTAATCCCCCCAAAACGTTCTAAAAAAGGGACTTAAATAGTCCGTACAGAGTCAGCTGACAAAAGGAGAGGTCCGACCGAACAAATGGGAAGGTTCGGCCGGACTACAGGGTAGGTTCGGCCGAACCATGGGTAGGTTCGGTCGAACCTCCCTGATCCTGGTCTGGTCGAACTCCTGCGGTTCGGCCACTCCTGCAAAATTGCCGATTTTCATCTTGCCCCTGCCTCGAAGTTCGGCCGAACCACTGAACAGGTTCGGCCACACCTTGGTTCGGCCACACCATCAGGAGGTTCGGCCGAACCTCTTCTGAATCATGCTTCCTCTAGCTTCCTTTGAGCTTAGCTTCCTCCTCTTGAAAATCTCGATGGTTCCTACAAAGCATAAGCATGAAAAGCACAATAAGAGCAAAGCGGGAAGACTAAGAAAAGGGAGGATAAAGGAGAAGGAAAAGAGAAAGCAAAGCTAAGTGAAAATGCTTAGAAAGAGGGCCAAACAAGTGCAAACGAGGGGAGAATCCTTAGAGAAAAAGGATAAAAGAGTGGCATAAATGCCACTCATCAATGGCGCGCGCAACTCAATGAGTTGCGCGACCCCAGCCATCGCAAGTGATTCGAATGCGCACGCCACCCCATTTTGATTTTTACGAAAACAAATTGGCTCGTTCAAACAATATCTTCATTGAAGAATTGTTTAAAGGTGATGTTATCCATTTGAATATATTTTGCGTTCTTTCTCCTTTTTTTCTAAAAACAAGCGTGTCGATTTACTTATCCTTTCGTACTTCTTTAAGGGCTGGTTTTCAAGCTTGGGAACGAAGACTCCCGAGCGCTCGTATTCTACGTTTACCATCAAAAAATCCACCCCTTTCAAGCCACCTTCCCTCGACAACTAGTCCTAGTCCAATAACATTGTCAACCATCGAGCAACTCCAAGAAGAGATTGCTCGCTTGGGAGAAGAAAAGGCTCAAGAGGCCGAGGAAAGAAGAATTAAGAAACTTAAAAAGGCTGAAAAGAAAAATCCCGAGAATCTAGCCTTGCAACAAAAGATGGAACAATTATCCGTCAAAGAAAATTCGTTGGAGAAGCTTGTTTTTTGTTCCACCATGGGGAACAAGTACTTCGACGCAGAAAAGTTTGCTCCTCCCCCAGGACTTGCTTTACCGGAAAGTTCGTAGCTACTGACTTGCCAATATTTAAGGTGACCAATAATCCACAAAACCACTTAATGTGTTTTACTGGCACCATGGCATTAAAGGGAGTTGATCCTAAGCTTTATGTTGTAACGTTCCCTTTATTTCTAGACCTAACCGCGAGAGAGTGGTACTATGGGCTAGATCCAAAATTCAAAACAACATGTGAAGATGTAGTTTCGGCTTCCGATCCATTACCCAATATGAGAGTAACATAGAGTTCAAATCGACTCTACGTGAACTTGAGATGCTTAAGCAAGGCGACAATGAAGGTCTCCTTTCTTTCTATGGTAGACATGGAGAAAAGGCGGCTCACCTTGCCCAAAGGCCACCTGAACTCGAGTTAGTACAAAAGTTCATTGACAATTGTCATGAAAAGTACAGCAAGCATCTATGTTACCTTGGTTTAGACACTTTTCAAAAGGTGTATTCTGTGGCTACTAGGATTGAAGATGATCTTGCTAAAGAAAAAGCTAACAAACCTTATCAACATCAACCTAGGATTAACTACAAAGAGGGGAATGATAATACTTCATCCTCTATTGATGTATTTGTGACTTCCACGCAATATAATAATAGTAATGATCCACGAATAAGATGGACAAAAGAAAGAAAATTTACACCATTTCCCGTGATCTATAAAGAATTATTAGAAAAAATGAGCGAAAAAGGTCTACTTACACCAACAGGGTCAACACCATCCCCTCCACCAGAAAAAAGGTACGCTCAATGGGATGGTAGTGCTTATCATAGGGGTTTTGGGCATGATACCGAACGTTGCTATGTCTTAAAACACAAAGTGCAAGATCTAGTGGACGATGGGAGAATTCCCACGCCTAAACCTAACAACAATGTATCCCCACTAGTGGTATTTCACATTGATGAGGACCATATGGGAAATGATACGTTCAATCATTTGGACTATATCACACCTATAGGGAAACCTCTAACCACAACACTCATAGGGGCAACTAATGAAGTGTGTGGGTTATGGGACGACGACTTTCAAGACTTATATGTCTCTAAGTATGCCGCCGTCCCACCTCCATCTTGTCTCCAAAGTGAGACAAATGGAACGCTTGATTTGGATCATTTCTTGGAGAAGTCACAAGACTTATCAAATCTTTCCTTGGCTGAACAATGGCATCAAGCACAACTCATGGAACATCTTGAAATGGAGGCACATTCAAAGCCTCTAAAAGAAATTAAAGTTGGTTCACGAGTCCTATAACTAACCCAAACAAAATAGATCATCTAACTCGTTCTGGGCGAGTTTACCAAGCACCACCAAATGGATCTTCGACCACACAAAATCAAACTCAAGGTCAAGTACAAAACCCAATACCACCTCCACTTGAGGTGGAAGATCCATTGATCAAACAACTTCGCAAATCCAAGAAAGTACTTCTAAAGAACATAGGAATTCTCTTATGAACGCTCTAACGGCTTTGTCTGTAAGTACAGACACAACCCCCTTGGATCTCGTTAGCTTTCTTACTAGCAAGAAATTCGACAAGTCAATCATTTTCACTAATGATGATTTTCCTTCAAAAGACACTACCCACAACAATGCATTATACTTAATTGTGGGGTGCAAAGGGTACAGTATCCCTCTCACTTTAGTAGACAATGGGTCGGCTATAAACGTGTGCCCATTAAGAATAGAAAAATATCTAGGCCTTAATCCAGAAAAAGATTTTCATTCAACAACACAAAGCATTAGGGCCTACGACAACTCTAGGAGATCGTTGTGTGTAAATGTTAAGCTACTAGTCACCACAGGCCCAATCCAAAAGACGGTTGAATTCCATGTCATGGATATTAAACCCACATTCAACCTTCTACTTGGACGTCCTTGGATATATGAGCTTGGTGTAATACCATCCTTACTTCATCAAATGATTAGGTTGAACTATCAGGGGCTTCTTATGACTATACATGCTTCTCCTCTCAAAATAGCTATAAATGACACATCACTTCTAGAAATAAACTATGATAATGATGAAGAGGACATGTGGGGATTTTTCGCCGAGCCAATCTGCACAATCGAAATGGAAGAGAGCCTTGAAGAATCATTCAAGCTTGATCCATACTCCACCCGGATAGTAAACAACATCTTGTTTAAGAGTAGTTACTTTCCTGGGATGCCTTTGGGAATAGGAATGAAGAAATCTCTTTTACTTCATATCCTAAAGCAAAGTCTCTCTTTTGGATTAGGATACAAACCAACCAAGGAAGAACTAGAATCTCACGATGCTAAAAATAAAGCACGTAGAGACAACAATAAAAAGGGGATAATCACTTTGCTCCCATCTTACCAACAAACCCTTAATGGACAATTCATTAGGGAGGGAGACGAATACCCTTGCTAAGACTTTCCAAAACCACTATTTCTAGGAGGAATCAAGAAGCCTGGATTTGAGATATTTCATGATTGCTACTTCTTGAATGACGATCTCGAAATCGTTGAATCAAAACACCCAACCCTAGGGTGCTATGACAGGCAAGCATTTAACTTGCTATTTGGACTAGAGAAAAACCATGTAGCTACCATGACTAATCAAAATGCCATCCAAGATGAATCTTTTGACCCAACCTCGTTGATCACCCTTTCTAATGAAGCCTTCGAGCATGGATGGAGGAAATCTTTTAAATGGACTAACCATAAAGGAGATAGCCTGGAGATCATCGCAGGAGAATGGAAGATGTTCGAAGAATCGGATGATGAGTTTAGTTTAGACTTTAAGGAAGCTGAAAATTTGAGCCTTGTGGCTATTAATGATTCTTTATTTTCTAGTTCTAAGGATGAAGATTCAAAATAGGATTCTTCTCTTGATGTACTCTCTTTTGAATTCAATAATATGAGCTCTATTTCCGAGTATATGCCTTCTCTTGAATCTTTTGAATGCTATAACAATTAATCTAATGAAGATGATAATATTAATAAATGAACGAGAACAAAAGAACCCTATAATTGAAGAAACTGAAACAGTCAATATAGGGACTAATGAGAGAAGTCAAAATTGGCTTAACTTTGAATCCGAAAGAGCGATCGATTCTTATATCGACGCTCAAAGAATTCGAAGACGTGTTCGCTTGGTCAGACAAGGACATGCCTGGAATAGATAGGGAAATTGCGGAATATACCATTCCCTTGAACCCTACCTCTAAACCAGTAAAACAAAAACTTCGACGAATGAAACCTGATGTCACTTTAAAAATAAAAGAAGAAGTACAAAAGCAATTAGATGCAGGTTTCATTCGTGTATGTAATTAGCTAGAATGGGTAGAGAACATCGTCCCAGTCCCTAAAAAGGATGGACGAGTTCGCATGTGTGTCGACTTTAGGGACCTTAATAAGGCTAGCCCTAAAGACGATTTTCCTCTACCTTATATTGATATATTGGTAGATAACACGGCTGAGCATGCAATGTTATCCTTTATGGATGGATACGCAGGTTACAACCTAATCCTAATGGCAAAAGAAGATGAAGAAAATACATGCTTTATCAACCCTTGGGGTACATATTGCTTCACAGTCATGCCATTTAGTCTAAAAAGTGCAGGAGCTACGTAGCAAAGAACAGCTACGACTCTCTTGCATGATATGATGCATAATGAAATAAAAGTGTATGTGGATGATATGATTGTAAAGTCCAAAGATAGAATGGGATATATAAAAGCTTTACGCAAATTTTTCACTCGCATAAAAGAATATAAAATGCGATTGAATCCAAAAAAATGCGCTTTCGGAGTAACTTCTGGTAAGTTACTCGGATACGTAGTTAGAACACGTGGTATTGAGATCGATCCCTCTAAAATAAAGGCAATTGTTGATATGCCTCCCCCTCAAACAGAAAAAGAAATTAGGGGGTTTCTTGGCAAACTACAATACATTAGTCGGTTTATCAACAAATTGACTATGACTTGTGAGCCAATATTCAAAAAATTGAAAAAAGAAGAAAAACATGAATAGGACAATCAATGCCAAAGGGACTCTGAGAAAATCAAATATTATCTGAAAAGTCCACCAATAGCACCACCAGTACCCAAACTACCTCTTAGGCTATACATCACGGTTACAGACACGGCCACAGGTGTCATGCTAGCACAAGAGGTAGAGAAAGTCGAGCGTGCAATATACTACATAAGAAAAAAATTCATTCAATATGAAACAAAATATAGCACCTTGGAAAAAACAAGTTTAGTATTAGTGTGGGCAACTAAAAAATTACGACATTATATGTTACCACACGCCACTCATGTGATTTCTCAACAAAATCTGACAAAGTATTTGTTTGAACAACCACCTATACAAGGAAGAATATCCAAGTGGTTGGTGATGTTGGCCAAATTTGAATTAAAATATATTCCCTGAAAATCAATAAAAGGAAAACTAATTTCTGATTTTTTGGCCCAACATCCTATTCAAACAAGTCATGCAGAAACTACTCATCTTCCGGATGAAGAGATTCTCATGACGCAAGATGACAAATGGGTAATGTACTTCGACGGTGCATCCAATCAAAAAAGGTGTGGCGTGGGAGTGTTACTCATAAGTCTAGAGGGAGCACATACTCCAATTTCTGTCAAACTAGACTTTGAGGTTACTAATAATGTCGTGGAATGTGAAGCGTGCATTATTGGATTAGAAGCGGCAGCTAACATAGGTTTGCAAAAAATAGAGGTATATGGAGATTTTAGTTTGATTATAAATCATATGCTAAAAAAATGGAAAATAAAGAACTCCACAATGATATTATACCAAGCACGCCTAGAGCAACTCATCGAGCATTTTGAACATATTGATTTTAAATACCTCCCAAGGGATGATAATCAATTTGCCAATGTGCTAGCAAAATTAGCCTCAATGATCAACATTCCAGATCATTTAAATATGATGCCATTATGCGTTGATAGAAGAGAAAAACCAGCATATTGCAATGCAATAGAAGAAATAAATGACCTTGAAGGAGACAATCCTTGGTATGATCATATCCTCCAATATATTACCCATGGCACATATCCTGAAAATACTTAATCGAAAGACCAACGAGCCCTAAGAACACTTGCGGCCCAATATGGTCTATTAAACGGTCAATTATGCAAAAAGGAGCCTAATGGTCAAAGATTATTGTGTATAGATCAGCCTGAATCCACACACCTTATGGAGAATACTAACAAAGGCATTTGTGGACCTCACATGAATGGTAAAATGCTTGCTAAAATAATTTCACGACAAGGGTACTATTGGTCCACTATGGAACATAATTGCATACAATATGTTAAATAATGTCCAGAGTGCTAAATGTTTGCTAACTTACAACACCTTCCACCATCTGAACTATATAATCTCACTTCCCCTTGGTCTTTTTCGACTTGGGGAATTGACATAATTGGAAAAATATCTCTAACAGGATCAGGATGACACGATTTTGTATTAGTAGCTATCGATTAATTTACTAAGTGGATCGAGGCCGCTTCTTACGTGAATATCACTTCTAAACATGTCGCAAAGTTTCTCGGAAGAAACATATTTTGTAGAAATGGAGTTCCACACGAACTAATTAGTGATCAGGGATCTCAATTCAAAGCTGAAGTTGAGACCCTCTTAACTCATTATAAAGTAAAAACCATCATTCATCCCCATATAGAACTCAAATGAATGGAGCTGTAGAATCGGCAAATAAAAACATAGCAGTCATCATTAAGAAAATGGCTAGAAAATTATAAGGACTGGCCGAATAAACTACACTTCGCCCATTGGGGTTATAAAACGTCCATACAAACATCAATAGGAGTAACTCCAAACTCCTTAGTTTTAGTAATGGACACAATTCAACCAGTCAAACTGGAAATACCATCCCTACGCATCGTACTAGAAAGTAAGCTACCAGAAGCTGAATGGGTAAGAGCGAGGTATGAAGAGCTGTTATTCCTCGATGAACGACAATTAAGAGCTTTACATCATGTACAAGTCTACCAACGACGCATTGCCCGACATTTTAACAAAAGGGTACGACCCTGAAATATCAAAGAAGGTGACTTTGTACTAAAAGAGGTTAGAGGCCCACCAACCGATCCAAGAGGTAAATTCAAACCTAATTGGATAGGGCCCTACCGCATAATTGAAATTTTATCAGGAGGAGCTGTCAGATTAATGGATATTGGAAATGATGAAATTCGCTAACTAATAAACATTGATCGACTTACAAAATATTACATATGAAATCCGGATAAACTCGTTCATTCATTAAATAAATCATTTTTTAGCATTCAATTAAAAGATTCTAAGTGTTATGCACTTTACCGAATAACACGAAAAAGTTCATAACACTTGGGGGGGTAATTTAAAAACAAACATACGCCATTCAAGTGTTCAGATTTTTTCGAACACCGCGAAAAACTCTTCACACTTGGGGGGTAATAATACAAAAAAAAAAATTAACACTCGTAGCACAGGTGTCGCGTGCAACTAAACTAGTTGCATGCGGATGTCACGTGCAACTAAATCAGTTGCGCGCGATAGGCTCGTGATGTGTCCAATTTATATAGTGTTTTACCCCCGTCCCTTGGTCATAATTAGTAGTGTTTTTGGCTCTTTAGAGCTACTTTTATTAATAATTGGTGTTTTCTAGTGTTTTTGTAGTTTTGCTTGAGTTTTGTAGGAAATTGCACATTTCGAGCGTTTTCCGGGTTTTCATGGAGCAACTACGGACATTAGGAGGACACGACCATCTTTAAAGCCCAGGATCGGTTAGAGCCGGTGATTAAGGGCTCGGTGTGTGATACCGGGGCATTTGGACCAAGTATTCAAGACCCGAAGAGGAATTCGGATTGGGCCGAAGAATCAAGCCTAATCGAAGTCCAAGCCTCGAGGTAGAGACCGGGCCCGATTGGGCAAGCTTACGCCCGATCGGGCGGGCGCGTAGTCAGAGACATCAGGAAAGACGCGCCCGATCGGGTGAGCGTTATCTCGATCGGGCGCGGCTGCGTAGGATAAGCTTGAAGAAAAAGGCGGCCCGATCGGACGCGTGTTTTTGGAGGCACCTGATTTCCGAGATATTAGTTTTTAATTAGGATTGTTTTAGAGATGTTTAAGTACGATTTTTAATGCGTAATCTTTATTTACCTTCTCTTTTAGACTTTCTCTCTCTACTTAGAATATTTTCTCTCTCTACAATTTTCTCAACTTTGTTCTTAATTCAACTCCTAAATTCAGATTACTTTTGGTAACGATTTCTTCTCTATTAATTTAAGTTATTTTCTTTAATTCTTTCATCATGATTTATTTTATAGTTTTGATTAGTTTAGATTTAATTATGCGTGAGTAGTTTTATTTATAAGGTTTAATGGGGATCCAATAAACAATATGAAGGGGTAATTTGTGATTGTTGATTGTCAATGCTTAATTATTTTCCTATTGATTGATTTAATGCTATGCAATTAGGTTTGGCCAGATTTAATTCTATGAGTTTAGCAATATTGATTTGAGATTCGAGAGATGAGAATTGATGTTTAGGCTTAGTTTTAATAGGCGAACTAATTTATAAATGGTTAAGTCGAGATTCGAGAGATGAGATTTAATACCGGTAAATTAACTCTGTGTTTGTAATATGTAGCGAAAGCCCTTTATAATATGATTAATTGATGCATTGATGATTGATTGTTATGTTTTATCCTGGAATATTGTTTATTGGTGAACCTATGCCCTAGGCTTTTCTTTCATTGATTTACCTCTTATTTTATTTCGTTCCTACTCTTACCTTTATTAGTTTAATTACCCTTTTTATAATAATTTGGTTACTTGATAATTTAGATTGCTTTTAATTAATTAGGAATAAATTGACGCGTTTCCCTGTGGTTCGACCCTTCTTCCCTATCTACATAGTTAGTGGATTTAGGTTTTATTTTTGATTAGGTGAATACGACTTGAGCCTGTCAAATTTTGGCGCCGTTGCCAGGGAAACGGTTTTATTTTTATTTTCTAATTATTTTCTTGTAGTCTAGATTTTCCCCTCTTTTCTTAGAGAACGTTAGTTCTTTGAGGCAATTCTCATATTTGTCTTTTAGTTCTTTGTTTATGCCCAGGTGTTCCAGATCAGGTTACATTCCATTCGATCCTGAGATCGAGCACTCGTTTCATAGGCAAAGGAATCTTTATAGACAAATCGTGGTGGGTTATGAGGAAAACAATAATCGAAGAGACCCTCCAACTGATTTAAGTGCCTCAGAAATTCCTTCAGATTCAGAATCAGAGATGGGGTACCAAAGAAGCTCAATGACTACTCGCAGCCAAAGCTCAAAGATTTTCCACACCTTACTCCCACTCCGGCCCTTGATGCAGTGCAATTTGAAATCAAGCCCCAATTTATCACCATGATAGAGAGGAAGCAATTTAGTGGAGCTAAGGGTGAAGATCCTAATCTTCACATTGCAGATTTCGGCCAATATTGCAACACCATTAGACAAGCCAGGATCACACAGGACCAAATCAGGGAGATTCTTTTTCCCTTTTCATTATGTGGAAAAGCTAAATTATGGTTTAATGGTTTGAATAGAACTGCACTTGGTATTACTGATTGGGAAACTCTTGCCTTGAATTTCTATAATAAATATTACCCTTCAGAGAGAACAGTTGTACTAAGGAGTGCTATTCAGAACTTCGCCCAAGAGGCAAATGAAACTTTACATGTGGCTTGGGAGAGGTTCAAGGATCTACAGAGAGAATGCCCCCACCACAATCTGGCATAATGGCAATTGATCCAAGCTTTTTACAATGGACTTGGAAATTCATCTAGATCAGTTCTAGATTCTGCTACTAGTGGGAGATTCATGAATCTAAATGTGGACGACGCCGGAAAAGTTATCGAAGATATGGCAATACACAATTCCCAATACGGGAATCCGAGAGCGTTTGCAAATAAAGGAAAACATAATGTTGATTCTGTATCCTTTTTGCAAGCTCAGTTAACATCTATTTGTCAGAAACTAGATAATCTTACTGCTACTCCTAACTCTGTAGCTAATGTTTCTTCTGTTGCTAATAATGAAGCTTTTTGTGAAAATTGTGGAATTGTAGGGAATTGGGAGCAAGATTGTAGGAGTTCCATGGAACAATTTAATGCCTTCCAAACCTATAGGTAAAATAACCCATATTCCAACTCTTATAATCCTGGTCTCCAGAACCATCCATATCTTTCTTACCGGAGTACCAATGTACAAAACCCTCCACCTTCACAACAACCACAACAGCAACCTCCACCACAGCAGAAATATTACCATCCTAATTCTGGCCAGAAAAACCAAGCACAACCCTCATCATCTTCTGACCCTGCTATGACAGAAATTAGAGCAATGCTTACCAACATGCAAAAGCATATAGAGAGTAGGCATGCGCAAATTGATTCAATTTTAGCTCATAATAAAATCATGGATAATCAAATTGCACAACTTTCATCTACCCTACAAACCCGTCAGCAGGGAGCTCAACCATCACAACCAATCCATCCCACAGATCATGTCAATGCAATCACTCTAAGGAGTGGTTCACATTATGATGGACCTCCTATGCCAAAGGAAGATGGACCAGTTCCTGATCCAGATTCCTCTATACCAAACGCTAAACCTGCTAACCCTGTAGGGCTACAAAAAGATACTAACCCTTCTAATGTTTCTTTGCAGGGTAAATCTCAAGATAAGGGAGGAGATGTGCAGAGCCCATTTATCAAACTACCGTTTACTAATAGACAATTGAAGAGTAAGTTTGATAAACAATTTGGTAAGTTCTTGGAGGTTGTGAAAAACTTGCAGGTAACATTTCCTTTCACTGATTTAATCACTCAGGGTCCTGCATATGCTAAATTTATGAAAGACATTCTGACTAGGAAAAGGGCCTTTAATGAGGTAGAAACTGTAGCTTTTACAGAGGAATGTAGTGCCTTATTGCAAAATAAATCCCCTCCTAAATTAAAGGATCCTGGTAGTTTTTCTATCCCTTGTCATATAGGGAATGTTTGTATTGATAAAGCTTTGTGTGATTTGGGTGCCAGTGTCAGTGTTATGCCATCATCTATTTGTGCTAAACTTAATATGGGTGATTTAAAAGTTACTAATATAACTTTGCAAATGGCAGATCGCTCTGTTAAATACCCTTTAGGTATTTTAGAGGATGTCCCTGTCAGAGTTGGTAAATTTTTTATCCCTGTTGATTTTGTTGTTTTAGACATGGTTGTGGATACACAAATTCCCATTATATTAGGTAGGCCTTTCCTCCATACTACAGGATCCATTATTGATGTCAAAAATGGTAAACTAACCCTTTCTATTGGTGATGATAATGTTACTTTTAATTTAGGGAAAGTTTTGAAAGGACCTATGCTAGAGGAAAATTGTTGTCTTATTGATGTAATTGATATAATGGATGATAATTGTGATGATAGCTTGCCACAAGTTCTTGCAAGGGATCCCTTGGAGGAAATTCTTTGTGGGAATTTATCTGCAAATAATGCAAGCGTCTGGGGTAATGAAGTACATGCTATTGAAAAAGCTCTTTCCCTAAAAGAGTTAGACCCCAAGGAGACAATGAAGGTAGTAAATTTAGTTCAGGAATCGAAACCTGCAGAGGTTAAGAAACCTGAACTAAAACCTCTCCCTTCTCATTTAAAATATACTTTTCTTGATGAGCAGGAACTATACCATCTGATCATCATTACTGCACTTGATGACCTACCAACTTCCCAACTTCTAGGGGTTCTTCAAACCCATAAGAGAGCAATTGGGTACAGTATTGATGATCTCAAGGGTATTAGCCCTGACTTTTGTATGCACATGATACATTTAGAGGATAACTATAATCCTTGCATTCAACCCCAGAGAAGGTTAAATCCTAATATGCAAGAGGTAGTCAAGAAAGAGGTTATGAAATTACTTGATGCAGGTATTATCTATCCTATTTCAGACTCCAAGTGGGTAAGTCCTGTGCAAGTGGTGCCTAAAAAAGGTGGGATGACTGTGATTACAAGCTATAAAAATGAATTAATCCCCACTAGAACTGTTACAGGGTGGCGTATGTGCATTGATTATCGTAGATTAAATACCGCCACTAAAAAGGACCACTTCCCCTTTCCCTTTATAGATCAAATGCTTGAGAGGTTAGCTAATCATAAGTTCTTTTGCTATTTGGATGGGTATTCGGGATTTTTCCAAATTCTAATTCACCCTGAAGATCAGGAAAAGACTACCTTTACATGCCCTTATGGTACTTTTGCATATCGTAGGATGCCCTTTGGTTTATGTAATGCCCCCGCTACCTTTCAACGTTGCATGATGAGCATTTTTTCTGATTTCATAGAGTCTATCATGGAAGTCTTTATGGGTGATTTTAGCGTGTATGGTTCTTCATTTGATGCATGTTTAATAAATCTCGCTAAAATTTTGAAACGATGTGAAGAATGCAATTTGTTGCTAAACTGGGAGAAATGTCACTTTATGGTGACAGAGGGAGTAGACCTAGGTCACATTGTATCAAATAAGGGTATGCATGTTAAGGGAGTTGGAAGTTTCTTAGGTCATGCGGGGTTTCATCGTCGCTTTATCAAAGATTTTTCTGAAATTGCTAAACGACTAACTCAGCTTTTACTCAAGGATGCCCCTTTTATTTTTACTGACGAGTGTCTTGAGGCTTTTAACAGGATTAAGCAGGCTTTGATATCGGCACCCATCATATGTGCTCCCGATTGGAATCTACCTTTCGAGATTATGTGTGATGCAAGTGACTTTGCACTAGGAGCTGTGCTCGGTCAAAGAAAGAACAAAGTTTTGCATGTTATTTATTATGCAGGTAAAACTTTGGATGAAGCCCAAGTCAACTATGCCACTACGGAGAAGGAGTTTCTTGCTGTGATATATGCTTTAGAAAAATTTAGATCATATCTTGTTGGTTCTAAAGTCATTGTTTTTACCGACCATGCAGCTCTGAAGTACTTGATAGCCAAGGCGGAATCAAATCCTAGGCTACTCCGTTGGGTTCTTTTGCTCCAGGATTTCAATTTTGAGATAAAAGATAAAAAAGGGAGTAGAGAACGTAGTGGCAGACCACTTGTCACGTATCGGGTATGAGGAGGGTAAGGATTCTCTCCCTATAGATGATTTTCCCTGATGACAACCTGTATGCAGTTGTAAAGCAACACCCTTGGTATGCTGACCTTGCTAATTATTTAGTGGGTGGTACTCTACCTCCTGACTTGTCCTACCTACAGAAAAAGAAATTCCTTTTTAATGTTAAACATTATTTTTGGGATGATCCTTTTTTGTTTCGTGAGTGTGTAGATGGATTATTTCGCAGGTGTGTTCCCGAATGGGAAGTTCACGGTGTTCTTACTAGTTTCCACACCTCACCATATGGAGGACATCATGGCCCCACTAAAACGGTGGCCAAGATTAATGATTCAGGTTTCTATTGGCCTACTATGTTTAAGGGTGCTAACACTTTTGTGCAGGCTTGTGACTCTTGCCAGAGGACTGGCAACATTTTGCGACGGCATGAGATGCCTCAAACTGGAATCTTAGAAGTTGAAAATTTTTATGTTTGGGGTGTTGATTACATGGGATCGTTCCCTTCTTCAAACGGGAACTGCTATATACTTGTCGCCGTTGATTATGTATCCAAGTGGGTCAAGGCCATTGCCACTCCTTCTAATGATGCCAAGGTGGTCCACAGACTTTTTAAGAAGACTATCTTTCCAAGATTTGGAGTGCCTAGAGCTATAATCAGTGACGGAGGAACTCACTTTCATGAGCGGAAGTTAGATACCCTCTTCAAAAAGTATGGTTTTTACCATAGGACATGTTTAGCCTACCATCCCCAAACTAGTGGCCAAGTTGAAGTTTCCAACCGTGAGATCAAGGTCGTTCTAGAGAAGGTGGTGGAAAAATCAAGGAAAGATTGGAGCGATAAGTTGGATGACACCCTTTGGGCATACATAATTGCGTTGAAGACCCTAATAGGTACTACTCCATATAGACTCGTGTACGGCAAAGCATGTCATCTTCCGGTGGAATGAGAATACAAGGCATATTGGGCTATTAAGGAGCTCAATTTGGATGCCAAATTAGCGGGAGAAAAGAGGTTACTTCAACTTAACCAACTTGATGAGTTTAGGTTGACGGCCTATGATAGTGCTCGTGTCTACAAGGAGAAGACAAAAAGATGGAACGACAAGATGATCCTTCCGAGAGAGTTCAAAGAAGGTGATAAAGTGTTGTTGTTCAACTCTAGACTTAAACTATTCCCTGGAAAGTTGAAGTCAAGGTGATCGGGTCCTTTTACTATCAAAAGGGCTAACAAATTTGGTTCTGTGGAGGTATTCGATGAGCATGGTAACGAGTTCAAGGTTAATGGCCAAAGACTCAAGCTATATCATGAGGGGGCTACGATTGGTGCAGTTGAACTACTTCACCTAAGCGGTTCCGGTTCATCTTGAGCTTCAATGTGGTAAGAGGGTCGTGCGGGACCTATATAAACCAGCGCTTTGCGGGAGGCAACCCCTATTTCTTGCTTTCTAGAATAGTTTTTCCTTTATTTTATTTATTTATTTATTTATTTTTATTTTTTTAGAGAGGTGAGGAAAGTGTTTTTGTACAGGTATTAGATCATAAAGTAAGGAGACTTAAAGAGAAAAAGTTAGAAGAAAAAGAGCATTCCGATTTGGGTACAGGCCCGATCAGGCAAGGAGTCCCGATCGGGCGCGCAAATTGAGTTTTATCGGAGCTTTATTTTTCCCGATCGGGCGAGGCTCGCCCGATCAGGCACGCACTACATAAATCTGGAAACACATATCTCGCCCGATCGGGCGCGCCTATTTTTGGCCGGGCCTTTATTTTCTTTTCTCCTCCTTTCTTTTCTTTTTCCTTCTTACTTCTTCTTCTTCATTCACACTTTCTCTCTCTAAAACCTCCATTTTTAAACCTTAAAACTCACTTTACTTTCAAGATCTCCTCAAATTCATCCATCAAAACTCCAAAAATTTTACATATTTTTCATCCTTACACCTTCCTCTACATTCTCCACTAAATTTCTACCACTTTCTCTCAAGATTTCTCAAAACCCTTAGAGAGAGAAAGCTTCAAATCCTACCATTCATACATAAAATGGCATCGAAAAGATCAAGACAACAAAGGGGTGAAGGTTCGAGGCAACAACAGCAACCGATGGTTGACCCGGAGCTTCAAATTCCGGGATGGGACAAAGTAGTCATCACCTCAACCGAACAACGAGCTAGGATGCTTAACCTCATCCAGAGGCAGGTAATATCTACTCGTTTTGTACATCATCCTACTTTGTCTAGGTTAGGAATTGATAAACTGGTAGAAAAATTGTTCAAAGGTATAGGAATGAGTGGATTTTTTCAAATGCATTATGACACCTATGATTATTTGACTTTAGAATTTGTTTCTAGTTTCAATGTTATTAAAACTAATGCTTTGATCACTCATGTCCAATTCCGATTGCTAAACAATGATGTGCGTTTAACTTTAAAAGAATTTGGAAAATTGTTTGAGCTTAAATCGGATAGACCCATTGAACCCTCCCAAGAACACATTGTCGTGGTCTATAAAAGACTCACCGGGGAGGGTTTACTCAACCTCCAACATGCCAAAGGGACATGGATTCAACATCCCGTCCCAAAGTTTTGGCAAAGGTTTGCCGGCCTCACAATCTTTGGGAGGCATGAACCGACAAACTTTAGGAGGGATGAGCTTGAATTTTTGGCTTCCTATATGATCCCCAATGCTGAAAAACTAAACATACCGCATAGGATAGCCCAACATTTCCAAAGGGTGGCCAATGCGGCCGAGGGGGGTAGGTCTAGGGTGCCTATTTATTTTGGGGGGTTGGCTACCCATATAGTAGTAAAACACCTAGGTTGGACCCCGACCGGCCATAGGAAAGTGGAGGGTTCTACCCTCATGGACCTAGCCTACTTATGAGGCCTTAATTGGGTGCAACCTAGGGGAGGTGAGACATGGTGGATAGTCCACTGGGAGTCGGGTAGAAGAGATCAAGCTTTTAAGCTACCCAACCCCACCTTGACCAAATTTGAAAAGGGGAAGCCTTCCTACACCTTTGGGTTAGACGGTCAAGGCGAGGTTCAAGAGCCTCACCATTCACCACAACCCCACCCTTCACCCCAATACCAACCACCACCCCAACCCTACACATATGGCATACCCACCTCCTCCGTTGACTACAACATAGACCCCCATGCCCCATATGACTTTTCGGCTTTTAGGAGCCAACTTGACCGGATTGAGAGAGGGCAAGGGAGAGTGGAGGGCATGGTGCAAAACCTAGACTCTAGGTTAGGCACCCTAGATAGGAGGGTTGGCCAAGTAGAGAGGAACCTCGGGAGGGGTTTATACCCCATGTATGACGATTATGCACGCCGAGAGGCTATTCCCCCCAAGGCATTAGTTCCCGACTGGTTCCAATACCCCCAAGGAGGGTATTCGACCCCCGGAGCCTATGGTACTTATGTGGACTACTCTTAAGTCCATGGTTATGGGGCCGCTGCTCCTTTTGGGGGGGGGGGATGGGGGGAAATGTAGACCCTGACTACTTTGCAGGTGGTTCGGGTTATGGTGGTGTTGGTACGAGCCATGGAGGCGCCGGCTCGAGCTATGGAGGAGGCTATTAGAGGATGGATGAGGATGATGATGAGGAGTAGCTTCTCCTAGCTACACCCCCAAGTCAATGAGGGCATTTCTTGATTTGGCTTGGGGGGAGATATCTTGTACATATGGTAACTCTTTCTCTCTTTTCTCTATTTATCGCTTTCTGGTATAGATTTTATTGCTTTCTAGTGTAGTTTTTATTGCTTTCCTATATGAAAAAAATACAAAAAAATTCAAAAATATAAAAAAAAATTCAAAAAAATACGTTCCAATGAATTGTAAATCATGCTTTCCTGTGTCCCATACTTGAAAAATATTGTTTTGATTCTTGGTATATGATATTGAGCTTTGTGAATTTGTTGATCATGATTTTAATTTTAATTGTTTGGATGCCTAAACATGCGTCAATTTTGCCAACTATTTGTGAATATAGTGCTTGACTAGTTGATTTGGTTAGGAATTGTGTGATAGTTCCTGGTATGTCAAGGAATTTGAGTATTGGTTTGCAACTATCAGTAATGCTTGTATGGCTCAATATTATGCACATTGAGGAGGACGAAGGCATTTGTTCTCATAGGTAGCTTTCAGACAATATTAGATACATTTGTTCCCTTCTTGCTACCCATGTTGTTGCTTGTGCCCTTTTTATTGATTATTTAGCCACATTAAAAGCCTATATGAGCCCCATTGGTTACTAGTCCCAAGCTTGGATTGGGGGAGCTATTAGTTGGTGAGGTAAGGGAGTTGTGGTGTGCACTTTATCTGCACAATGTGGGAATAAAATAAGAGTGATTGTTCTTTTGATATTATGATTGGAAAAATGTTGATGGTTTGTGTTTCAAAGTTGAAAATTTTCCAATGTGAGATAAAAAGAAAAAAAAAAAAGCAAAGAAAAAAATTATTTCAAATGTTCTATGTGAAGGTTGCTCAAGAAAAAAAAAAGAGAGAGATAAAAAAATTCAAAAAAAAAATAATTCAAAAAAAAAAAAGTTCAAGTTTGGAAAAAAAGAAAGAAAAGAAAAATAAGTAGTTCAAAGTTTTTTTTAATTCACTCTATTTCTTATTATCATATTTTGTGAGTGAATGTGTAAGTGTTGGGATTGTTTGGTGAACTTTTGAGGAGTTAAGTTGTGATTGGAGATGATTTGGTCATTACTTGTTTTGACCTTGGGTTTTGTTAGGATATGGCTCCCTTAAGCATGGCTTTTCTCTCACATTTTCCTAAATTTATCCTACCCTTTACCCTAGCCTTACATTACAAGCTTTAAAGACCTTCCGACCTTTGTGCATAAGAGTTGTATGAATGTGAAAGTGTTGTTTATCAGTGCAAGTTATGATTTGACATATTTTGAGTCGACTAGTAGGTTAAGTGTACATCTTTTTAAACACACGAGAGTTTGGGAGGGCATTTTTCACATTAAAGGGGTTGATTGGAGAGCGATCGAGTACATCTTTTACTCGCCACATAAAGGAGAGTTGAGTGTGTGAGAACTAGTCTTGAATTCTATATGCTCATGTGGTTTGCTCTACTTGACAATTCTTGGGGAGGAAGAATGATTAGATGAATGAGATTGATTGGCATTGAAGCATGTTAATTAGATTTGCCTTGAATCGTTTGTGCTTGATTTTGTTTACTTGGAATGAAGCGTGTTTTATATGTTCATTGATGAGCTCTTTGCTTAGGGACAAGCAAAGGTTTGGCTTGGGGGAGTTTGATGTGTCCAATTTATATAGTGTTTTACCCCCGTCCCTTAGTCATAACTAGTAGTGTTTTTGGCTCTTTAGAGCTACTTTTATTACTAATTGGTGTTTTCTAGTGTTTTTGTATTTTTGCTTGATTTTTGTAGGAAATTGCACATTTGGAGCGTTTTCCGGGTTTTTCATGGAGCAACTACGGACATTAGGAGGACACGACCATCTTTGAAGCCCAGGATCGGTTAAAGCCAGTGATTAAGGGCTCGGTGTGTGATACCGGGGCATTTGGACCAAGTATTCAAGACCCGAAGAGGAAATCCGGATTAGGCCCAAGAATCAAGCCCAATCAAAGTCCAAGCCTCGAGGAAGAGACCAGGCCCGATTGGGCAAGCTTACACCCGATCGGGCGGGCGCGTAGTCAGAGACATCAGGAAAGGCGCGTCCGATCGGGTGAGCATTAGCTCGATCAGGCGCGGCTGCCCAAGAGAAGCTTAAAGAAAAAGGCGGGCCCGATCGGCGGCCCTTTGCCCGAACGGGCGCGTGTTTTTGGAGGCACCTGATTGCCGAGATCTTAGTTTTTAATTAGGATTTTTTTAGAGATGTTTAAGTACGATTTTAGTACGTAATTTTTATTTACCTTCTCTTTTAGAATTATCTCTTTACTTAGAATATTTTCTCTCTCTAAAATTCTCTCAACTTTGTTCTTAATTCAACTCCTAAATTCAGATTACTTTTGGTAACGATTTCTTCTCTATTAATTTCATTTATTTTCTTTAATTCTTTCATCATGTTTTATTTTATTGTTTTGATTAGTTTAGATTTAATTATGCGTGAGTAATTTTATTTCTAGGGTTTATGGGGATCCAATAAATAATATGAAGGGGTAATTTGTGATTGTTGATTGTCAATGCTTAATTATTTTCCTTTTGATTGATTTAATGCTATGCAATTAGGTTTGGCCAGATTTAATTGTATGAGTTTAGCAATATTTATTCGAGATTTGAGAGATGAGAATTGATGTTTAGGCTTAGTTTTAATAGGCGGACTAATTTATAAATGGTTAAGTTGAGATTCGAGAGATGAGATTTAATACCGCTAAATTAACTATGTGATTGTAATATGTAGCGAAAGCCCTTTATAATCTGATTAATTGATGCATTGATGATTGATTGTTATGTTTTACCCTGGAATATTGTTTATTGGTGAACCTATGCCCTAGGCTTTTTTTTCATTGATTTACCTCTTATTTTATTTCCTTCCTACTCTTACCTTTAGTAGTTTAATTACCCTTTTTATAATAATTTGGTTACTTGATAATTTAGATTGCTTTTAATTAATTAGGAATAAATTGACGCGTTTCCCTGTGGTTTGACCCTTCTTCCCTATCTACATATTAGTGGATTTAGGTTTTATTTTTGATTAGGTGAATACGACTTGAGCCTGTCAGCTCGCGCAACCTTAGACGTTGCGCGCGCCACCTGATGATGAACTACGAACCCATAATTTTTGCGCGAGAATAAAATTGCGATTTTTACTTGCAATAAAATAAGAGGGTGTTTCTTGAAAATAACATATACTAGGAAAATAAATAAAAAATTAAGCTGATTTAAATTATTGAACAAAGTTTGATAAATTTTTTCATTCAATTTCTACCAGAGAGGTTGAAGAAAAAAATTAAATTTTTTTTTTTTTTTAAAAAAAACACAATACAAACATTGCAAAGAACTACGCAAAGACCTAATTTCGTAATACGAAGACGTAGGAAATCTTTATGATTCGGTCATATAAAAAAATTTATGTAATAATGCTCATTTTTATTCCATTCGAAATTCAAAAGGAAAACAAGAGGCACTATTGAACTAGATAATAAATTGAAAAAAAAAACATAGTAGTGATTACACTTTATCCGAATTAAACTAATACCTTATTGTGTAACACTCTAAGGTTTTACTATATCCTCAATTGTCACAGTCGACGGAGGAGTAGTTTCCATCGCAATAGTTTCAGCAACCTTAGAGCTTTCCGCTTCACTCTTCTTTTTAACCCAAACATTGTTCTTCAATTTAGGGATTGGGGCCTTTGCAACCTGTTTTCCTTTTCCTTTAACAATTGGAGCCTTCTTGCGAGTATTTGGTAAAGGTTCTTTAATCTTCACCCCTTGTTGCGCATGTTTAAGAGGAGCCTTTCTCTTTGGTTCCTTCGAACAAGCCTTAAGCGATGAGAAATCTAATTTTCTTCTCACTCCTTTGTTTTGGCCACTAGAAGAAGTAGTGGTGGCCGAATGCATCAAAGGCTTGGGTGGATTGCGAGCCGAGGCGGCTTAATTTTGTGATCGATCCTTGTTTAGCTCACCCTTGTCCGTCGCATTCATCCAAGCCTTGTAGAAAGAGGATAACACAATGCTCGCATTAGGACTTTGTACTAACCACCTAGGGAGACTTGACCAATATTCCATCCAACGATGGATCCTTTCAGGTTTAAAAATTACATCTTTAGGGGCATCACAATCCTGAGGGGGTATAACTTGTTTCATCACATATTGTCTCATCACCCTACAAGGAAAAATGTAAGTAGTACTAGATAGGCCTAAAAGCCTAATATAGGGACAATTAAAACTATTCCCAACCATACTACTTATGTTCCACCAAGGAATCACAAAGCGTATGTTGGGAACCCTATGACAGAAAAAACGACGTCCATGCTTCTTCATTCTTATGTTTGTAGAGAATTCGACGTCCGGGGAATGTTCTCACTCCATGAGCCACAAAATATTATGGCTGTTCAATAATTCGCAAGCGCTCCATGAGCCAAATCTGGAAAAAAAAAAGAGGAAAATTAATTTGCAAAGTTACACGAGCAGGTGGCGCGCACATCAAAATCAATTGCGCACGCCATCCACGCGCATCAGAGATGATTGCGCTGGAGAGGCCAGCGCAACTTCCTAACATGCGCTGCTTTACGATGAAAAAAAACGTATGTGTAATAGGAGTGGACTTCCCGTGAAACCATTCTCGTTAGGGTCTCCGCTAAGGCGATTCAAGCATCGAACGGTTTCCGCCAAAGCTAAAGGAGCGGGTGAATGACATCCCTCTGTTTCCTCTACTATGGACACCATGGAATAATCTCCGTATTCTTTACCTGTTCTAAGTAAACAATTGACAACAAGACAATAACATAAAGAACGAATTTTAAAGCGTTGTTTAGTCAAGTTGTCACGAGGGGAGACGAAATGTTCAATAAATTGAACTAAATCCACGCCTTCTTCTTTTCCAATGTTAACCATATCGTTGTCACTCAAACCAAAAAATCTTTGAAAAACAAGTAATGGGATCTGACAAGTTGGGGGCATATGTCACAGGGAGAGTATTTATAGGGAAGCCTAGTAAAGCCTCAAACTCGCCAGGTAATAGGACAATTTCATCCCCTTTAAAAAGAAAAAGATGGTGGTTCGAGTCCCAATGATTGACAGTAGCATGGAGACATCAAAGTTTATAACTAGTTGCATATAATTCAATAGAGGGTCAAGGTGGTATATTTTGAAGGATAGTTTATCCTCAGTTGAAAGGGAAGTGACCCATTGCTTCAACCGTTGTTCAAAGGTTTTTGCCATTACTCAATGTAAAAACAAAAAAAAAAGGAAAGGGGAAGAATTTAGAGAGATTAGTTCTTTTTTTAATTCTTTATAACACTACTAAGCAAATGAATGCGAGATGATCAAAAGCCTACACGAAACCACGCTTAAATAGACCCAAGAGGGGCAAATTTTCGGCAATTTTCGCTCTGAGGAAAGTTCACCCGCATGTGGAGCGCGCAACTCAGGAGTTGCGCACGCCAGCTGCGCGCAACCAATTCACATGCGAGCGACAGACGCGCGCAAGCCTTCCAGTTGCGCTCGCCTGGTCTGTCGCGACATGTTGTTTTGATTTGTTTCCGTATTTTGAACTCCATAATAACGGAATATTGACGAAATCTTATGAATAATCATACGCTTAAATTTTGTTTATATTTTATTTTATTTTTCTTTTATTTTCTTATTTTCTTCTTATTTTCCTTTTTCCTTCTTTCTTTTTTCTTTTTCCCTTCTTTTTTCACTTTCCTTTTCATGTCCTCTTTTCGTTGTTCCTTTTTGTTATTTTTTCGAGGGGGGTAAGTCGGGAACCCTTTCCCTCCCTCAGGAAATTTTTTTTTGCTTGAAAAAAAAAACATGGAAACAAAAGAAAAATAATGACATATAAAATATGTGTCGTATGTACAAAAAATATATGTACATATGTTTCAAAAAAAAGAGTATAAATACAAAGAAAGTCAGGATGCTCGGCGACTCCCAGACGGCTGCTTTACATCCTGTAAAATCTAAACAAAAATTAATACACAAAACTGTGTAATAACTTTGATAAAAGAAACAGAAATAAACTTACCGCGACCATCTGATGATCACAGCATGATAAAGCCACGAGGGCTCTCCGATAAGCAGCTCAGAAGGCACGTATAGCCCTCACCATGCCGTTCATGGTCTCTCGCGGTACCTGTTCCAAATACAAGGATAACAAACAAACGTATATGGAAAAAATATATATAAATACATATACGAAATAAACATACCGACTCAACCGTCTCAGGAATATACGGTATGTTCTCCTCCTCCTCCGCTGCTGGGAGAATCTCACGAATTACCGATCTAAAAGCATCGGTATACGTGACCTCCGCCGTGGGAGGCATCCAACATCCCAGCTCGACTCGCTGAAAACACAATAAGAGAGTGAAGGTTCCGAAAATAAATGAAAAATAAAAAAATATACGGTAAAATACTAACCGGAACAAAAGCTGGGAAAGGAGTTAGTGTGGATGCAATGAAAGCCTGGTAAGATGCATCCGGCAGCACCAGCTGCTCCGCTGGATAACCGAGGATCGCCTAAGCTTGATCCTCGGTAGACAGCTAGTCCGGACGCAACATTCGGATCGGAGGATCCGCAGGAACCATAGGCTCCTCGAACGCATATTGCCAGAGAACACGCTTGCCTAAAAACTAAGCGTCTGTCCTCTGGAGGGCTGGATGCCCCTGATAAAGGGCCCGGAAACAACAACAAATCATGTCAGACCGGACAGCCTCAGGGACTCCGACGATTAAACTCCAAGGACGGAGATCGATCTATAAACACAGCCACATGAAAAATCATCAGAAAATAAACAAAAAATCAAAAGATGCACATGTGGTTGAAATCTCACCGACGCACAAGTCGCCGAAAGGGTCCTCTGGCGAAAGTCTCCGGCTGAAGTAGCTCGTCTCTTCTTAATCGTTACCAGTCAATGGCCGATAGGAAAATGAGCAGCCCCGAGCATCATGGGGGCTAAGAAAGGAAGGTACGAATATCCCCAAGCCTATAAAGAAGCAAAAATAATAAGAAAAATAAAACAAAAATGGCGATTAAAAGAAAAGGAAAAAGGATAAGTACGCACCTCAAGGATACGGCCATGCCATGAAAGGGGACATCCGAGGCACCTCAACAGCTGTCGCGGAATCCATCACCCGGGTATCCTTGCCCATAGCTGTAAGTATACGTGCATATGACACCTCCGCTTAACTCTAGTTACCTACCTTTCCCAAATCACTAAGGCAGATAAGTAACCCAATGGCGAAATGCTCTCCCCAATCACTCAAGATAGTGACAGAAAGAACGTGAGCATATATATCCGAGCCAGCTGCTTAGGTGTACACTACCAATCAACTTCATCAGCCGACAACTCATCGGCAAGAACCGAGTACGGACAAGACTAAGCATACAAGTGAAGGGCTGCCTCAAGACGATCCCCCACGAGGTCATGCAGTCTCTCGTCTGAACCCTTAATGACCTCCATAATCACGGGCTTACCTCCGAAAGGAAAACCCGTAACCATAGAGAAATCGTAAGGAGTAACCGTCATCTCTCCCTAGGGGAAGTGAAAAGTGTTGGTGAAATCCCACCAAAACTCCAACAATCCACGAAGGAAAGCCGACAACGCAGGCTGACTCGATAAATTCCGAAGAGCCGCCAACTGGGAGCTCATCCCCGAAAGCTCCACAACCTCCTTTACCACCTCGAGCAAACTCTCGAAACGACCTCGTAGATCACCAGAGCCGTATAGGCGCATGATAGACTCACTCTAAAAAAGGAAAGGCACAAAAGAGAGTTAAAAAAACATGTTTTAAAGAAAAAATAAACAAAACGGGGGCGCAAAAGACTCACGATGCTGCGCCAACCTCTGATCGAGACGTGATGGTCTGGGTCCCACTTAAGGACCCTCGGGTCCCAGTTGGGAGGAGCCTCCCAAACCACATCCTCCTGGCGACGACGATAAGCTCTGATTTGTCGCTCCCGAACCTCTTCTCGAGGACGGGTCACCCTCTTACGAGGGCGAACCGCCTCGTCAGACACGGGATCTTCTAGAACCTCCTCTGCATCAACAAATGGAGGCGAGTCCATGCTATGAATGGACAAAGTTTCTTTATTAGTTTATTCTAAAATAAGCTAATATACATGTTATGGACCCATTTCGGTAGCATAACGCCTACCGAAGGGCAAAACACAAAAATCAAATGCCACCCATGCTAGGGGGCTACGATACCTGCAGTTAAACTCAGTAAATGGGGGCTTCAAACACCCATAAAAGCCATCCAATACTAGCAATTAACCATTCAAGGGATTATATTTCAAAATCTCAAAGAATCAACTATGCCTAGGTGAATAATTGTAACAATGGTGCAATTATCGTCTACCAAACAATCTTGAAGTTCTAACATGGAAAAAATAAGCTAAGTATACACTTCGCGCCAATTTTCGGATTCAAATTTTCACCAACTTTGTTTATGAAGATATAACTAGTTTTAATACTATAATTACTTCATAATCAATAAGTATAGCCAAAATGAGCAAGCAAAATAACAAGAAACAAACCAAATTCGAAGGAAAAGTGCAAAAAACGTACTCAAACGAAGAAATGCTCATACAAGGTTCAATACTTAGTCATTTTTCATGAAATTTGTTGCAAAACACTCCTTAAACATACCATAATAACATGGAACAAACAATTTCAAGAATAATGGCCCAAATAAAAAAAAAAAACCCAAATTCGAAAATTGGGGTTTAATGATTCGAAAAACACCCAAATTCCGCTAAAAACGAACGATTTTAAGCAAAAAACTTACATTATTGAATTGTGGCAAATGTGAATTAAGGGTGAGATATACTTCCTTTGGCCTTGAAAATCGCAAAGAACCGAGCTTTTTAGAGAGAGAAAGAGACGAAAATGGCGCGCGCAATCGCAAAGTGAAATAAAAATCGTGCTCAGCGATTTCTTTTGCTGACTTAAATGTCGCGCGCAATTGAAACAGTTGCGCGTGAAAGACCAGCGCAACTCATAACGATGTTTCAAGATATCCGAGGTTGATTGAAACATAGAGTATGCTAAGCATAGAGAACTAGTTATCACAATTCACCTTCATCCTGTTCGATCTTGCCGCGTTCTTCCTATAATCTCAAATCTCCCTCTAATGAGCATCTCAATAGCTCCTCAAAGGAGCCGGAAAAGAAACACTTTTGGGCTACACGACGTCTTGACTATGCATCCCCTCTCTTTAGGCTTTAACTCATAATGCCCTCCCTCGAAATTTGACTCAACCTCTAGGTCGAAAGGTCTTTCTTCATGGTTGCAACATAAAGGAAAAAGGTTAGGGGTAGGCTAAAATTTTAAAATTTGGTGGTACACCTAGGTGATGAAGCAAAGATTAGCCAAATCTCAACACCAAAACCGAGAAGTCACTAAACAAAACAAACTAACACCCCCAAGCTTATTTAAAGCTATATCCAATAATATATATACAAAAAGCGTAAACGCTTCTCCCCCAAGCTAAAAAGAAGCATTGTCCTCAATGCTTGAAGGGGAAAGTTACACAACAAAATATTTTTGGAATTTTCTCATTTTCAAATTTTTTTCTTTTTTTTTTCATTGTTTATTTTCAATTTTATCAAAGCAAATGTCCATGCCTCTTTGACTTACGACGACTTTTACAAATTTTACATTTGTAAAGTCCTTGCCTTGTTACATTTAGGACGGCTTTTTCCATCAATCATTTGCCATTATTCATGAAATATTCACAAAACACAAGCTTGCTTACAAAAGGAACCAATATTTATACTTATAAACCACAAACTCCAAAAACATGACCATTTGCTTCACAAAAACCAAAAATGGAACAAAAAGAAACAAAAGGCTCAAAATTATAAAGATATGGCTTGAAAAGAAGGGAAAAGGCTCAAATGGTTAGCAAGAAGGCAAATGTAAACCCAAAGAACTAAAAGAAGAAAATTAAACCTAGAAAAAGAAAAATTACCACCCCAAAAAGATGCCTTTGTCCTCCCTAGATGGTTCGGTCTCGTGTTTGAGAATTATGAGTCAAGATTCAAGATTAGGTCCCCAATAGTCAAGGATTCATGCCACTCATGCAAAATATGTAGAAGGCTTGAAAAACGATGAACCTCACATGGATGTAGCAAAAACTAACTATAGCTGTCAAATCGACCATAGGAAGCAACTACCAACATGCCACAAACAAGTAGAATCCGGTTTCATGATCCTCCTAGTTCTAGAACATGCTACCTTAGCATACACCTATCCTAGAGTTAACAAAGCATATTCTCAAACCGTGCATACCCATACCATTTAGGAAGATATTCATTCAAAAGAAAAAATCGGTTGTTTATAGTCCAATTCAAAAGAAAAACAAAAATATGACAAATAAAGCCTCAAAACATACCAAAAACCAAAAGAAAGAAAAATAAAGATAAGAAAGGAGAAAATTAAAACATAGATAAAGGAAAAGAAGGAAAATGAAGAATGGAATGAATATGCAAGTAAAACATGTAATTCCCAATCGACAAACAAGTGATCAAATGACAACATCGCAAATGATCCCAAACACTCTAGGTGTTGAAAGCATCCATCCTCGAACCATTCAACTTTTCCTAAAACTAATCCTAAACTATGCATCCAAGAAAATAAAAGAGAAATAAAGAAAAATAAGAAAGATCTCACCGGGTATTCCAAGCAATGCGAAAGAGTAAGAAAGAATTGAAAGCAAACGCAAACCGTCAGGATACTCCAAGAGCAAATGCAAGGATAACAAACCAAGAGAGAAAAATAAAGCTATATACAGAAACAAAATTATTAGTAACTTCCATACAAAATCAAAAAGCATCATAGGTGACAGAAATGATCAGAGCATCAGAGACAGAGAATCAGAGAGCAGAGAGAAAAATCAGCCAATCAAAGAGCAATCTATCATCAGGAAGACAAAAATGAAGAACTAGATCATCAATATATCATCAGCAGCAGAAATTAACAGACAGATAACAAAACCAAGAAGCATCAGCAGAATACTATCGTAGGGAACAGACAGCAGCATAAATCATTTGCAAAGAAAAACACCAGGTATGAGATAAAGCCAAAGTAAACCATAGAAGCAAGGGGTAGACAAAAGAAGCGCAGCAGACATAAGAATATTCCCCCAAGCTAAAAATGAGCTACCCTCCCCCCAAGCTAAAACCAAGCTACAAGCTGGCAAAGAAACAAAAGAAAATCACACAAGCATAAAAGGAAGGGTAGCTAATATGGAATTACTCGACACTATGGTAAGGGGTAGAATGAGCACTCCTCTCACCAACATCACTTGAAACCTAGCTAGAAACATCATCCATGAGCATAGGGCCCATACCCTTCAACCTCCTCGCCTTCTCGGCTCTATCCCTAGCGAAACGGTGGGACCAATCATCAAGGACCGGCTCGCCCGATAACCCCCAATGGCCAAAAGTCTCAGGAGAGGGAAAAGGGTTAGGGTTTACCAGATCATAAGTAAAATCACACCCTCCCGGCCTCTTATAATCGTTAGAGGTCGGGGAGGTCCCCCTAATAGCATGAGGAGGTAGATTAGGCCCCTCCCATTAAGGATAACACAACCTAGGGCCGACGGTCTTATCAAATGGCTCCCACTGAGGTATGGGTCCCTGTTGGACCGGTAGGTACGGGTAGTTAAGATATGGTTGGATATCCCCCCTCATGACATGAAAATCATAGACTTTCCTAGCATGAAAGTCATAGCTTAATACAAAATCGTACCCTAAAGGTGAACAATTTAGAACATTTGCTATGGAATCATTTTTCGCATGCAAAACAGACAAGTCAATAGTAGAAGAAATGGGAGGAGTCGAGGATGTACCTCCTCGGGGGGATTTACCTCCCTACGATGAAGAGGGAGCAAGAGGAAGATAAGGATTATGCCGGAGGTTAGGCAACGGAGCTCTCTTGAGGGCTTGATCAATCGGCACCTTGTTAGGCCTCCACGGAAGAGGGGTGTCCACACATTTAACCATAGCCTCGGGGTGGGGGATGGGGCACCAATCCGTAGTGCTTGTAACCTTACAAATGTACAAGTTTTCTTTGGTGGTGCGCTCCAGAAAACGTTGATTTATCATGTCATAGATGCTTAAGAAGTGGTAAGGAGCTTTCTCCCTTTTATCATGGATTGGGACAACCGACTCGAGCATTACTTCATACTTCTTGTTGAGAGAAAGAATTAAAATGGTAATCGTACCCCCTAATTGGATACTTCCGAAGAGATGGACACCATCTCTTATATCAATGAAACGGTCGAGCAAATGCGAAGCGAAGTCAATGACCGCTACCCCCTCTTCAAATGGCTTATCCGCTAGCCATAACCAACTTAACTCCTCTCGACAAATAGCACCAAGGGATTCCTAGGAGAAGGAAGCATATGTAAGGAGTCGGCTAAAATACCTCAAGGCCGCATGAATAATTAATGCTGCTTTAGAATATTTAGGACTATATGAGTCCTCGACAGAAATATGCCTCCACCACTTGAACTCACAATAATTGTTATCACGTTGCAAAGCATCAAATGCCGAATACACAAGTGGGACATCCTCACTGGGAGTTGGAAACTTGAAAACCTCATTAAAATAGGAAAGAGGCACCAAATGATCATTGTTGAAAACTTGAAAAGAAAATCTTCGAGAAGTTTTACCTTCCAAATCCTCCTCAAGGACCTCAAGTAAAGAGAGGAATTCGAAAGTAATCCGAGAGTAAGTAGGAGCATGAAGGCTTAAGAATTCCTCTAACCCCAAGTTTTGAGCCAAAAATCTCACATTATCGTCAATACCTAACGAAGTAGTTGCCGACGAATCATAGAATCTAGTAGAAAAAAGTGTCCGAGTTGAAAGCTTGGAAAATCTTTCCCAATGCTCTTCCTTTATGAACTCAATTCCATAAGTCTTTGAGATGTGGGAAGGAGGAGGAACCACCTCCCTATAGGTAGAGCATCTAGCCCTCTTAGCTCGACGGAGAGGAACCATTCTACACACATAATTGAAAAATGCTCTAGTGAGTAAGGACCGTGAGCCACAAGTATGCATCATGAGCAACAACACTCCAAACCATCATCAAAAACAAAATATGCACATTAACATTCCTATATCAATAAAATCAAACTATAATTCCAACAAAGGTGGTGCCAAAATTATAGAATGGTCAAGCAAAATCATCAAACACAAGTTCATACAATCACCAAAATTTCATCATTAACACAACAAATGAAGGAGATAGTAGGCAATATGGATACAATAATGAGGCTATAACCAAATCAATCTAAACACTCATAAACAACCAAGGTAGAAAATTTATCATAAGTATCAATAGAAATGAAGAAATCATACCTTAGATTGATGAGAGTTTACAAAGAAATGGAACCCAAAGCACTAACAAACACAATTATGCCAAATTGCAAGCGACAAACCCCAATCCAAAGGGGTACCCAAAAATCCCAACTTTAGGAAAGAGAAAATCACAAGAAAAGTGTTAAAGTAGGGAATAAGAGTAATAAGCAACTAGATGAAGTGAAAAAGTGAAATTTTAGTAGTAAAATAATGAAGGAAAATGGTGATGACGCTTGAACAAAAACCAAGTGAAGATGAAATGAAAAGAAGAGAGAGAAAAAGAGAGAAGGTCGGTGCATTTAAGGAGCAACAGCAGGGGGAGCGCGCCCACGCCATAGTGCTGCGCGCCCACGCCATAGTGCTGCGCGCCTGCGCCATAGGGCCGCGCGCTCGCGCCATAGTCGTGTTCGCTCGCACCCTTCTGGGTATGCGATCTTCCGAATCCCTTCTCGTGAGCACATCGGTGAGTACAAGGGAAATGATCATGATGAAGGTTGAGGCAAGAAGTTTTTAAACCCCAAGAATGTGGTTTCAACACTAGATTTTCATGAACCCACCATTTGAACCCACCAAACTTCAATTTTTTAAGCATAATTCCAATTCATCAACTTGGGCACTCTCTCTTCAAAATAGGCACCAAAATTGTTGGAAATCCAATTAAAACCACGTAAAAACACAATTAAGAAAAGAAATCAAATAAGAATAGAAAAAATAAAAAGAAAACAAAAATCAAGGCAAATAGAGAAAAGGGTTAGAAACTCGGGTTGCATCCCGAAAAGCGCTTATTTTAAGTCATTAGCTTGACATTCTCCACCCTTCAAGGTGGATCAAAAAGAGTCATATCATGAAAAACCCCCCACAAAAACTCCATCATAGTAGCGCATGAGCCTATGACCATTGACTTTTAAAAGTTCTTGAAAAATCCAAAGGAGATATTTCAACCGCAGCATTAGGAAAAACCTCATCAACAACAAAAGGACCACTCCAACGATACATTAGCTTCCCAGGAAATAATCTCATCCTAGAATTGTAAAGGAGGACCTTGTCACTAACATTGAACTCCTTCTTCACAATAAATTTATCATGCACTTCCTTAGTGCGAGTCTTGTACATGCTTGCACAATCATAAGCATCCAATCGAAGTTCTTCCAACTCATGGAGGTCAAGCCAACGTTGCTCACTCGCACTTGCCAAATTGAAATTGATTTTCTTTATATCCCAATGAGTAAAATGCTCAAGTTCGACCGGAAGATGATTAGACTTCCCATAAACCAAGCGGTATGGAGTAGTGCCAATATTGAAAGTCGTTCTATATGCCAACAAGGCATCATCTAGCTTATCTGACCAATCCTTCCTATTACTTGCTATCGTCTTCTCAAGAATCAATTTGATTTGATGGTTAGACACTTCGACTTTCCCACTAGTTTGAGGGTGATAGGGGAGCCCAAAACGTTGATTAGCTCCATGTTTCTTCAACATCTTGCGGAAGGCGCTATGCACAACATGAGATCCATTGTCACTAATAATTGCCTTATGGATGCCAAACCGTGGGAAAATTATCTTCTTGAACATCTTCATTGCTACCTTATGGTCATTTGTAGGTGAGGCAATAGCTTCCACCCCTTTTGACACATAATTGACGGCAACAAGGATATATTGATTCCCATATGAAGTGGGAAAAGGACCCGTGAAGTCTATTCCCTATACATAAAAAAATCTCCAACTCTAGAATGGGTTGTTGGGGCATTTCATTTTTCTTTGAAATGTTTCCGGACCTTTGGCATCGGTCACAACTCTTGACAAACTCTCAAACATTCTTGAAGAGATTTGGCCACCATAATCCGCATTGGAGCACCTTCGAAGCCGTTTTTGAGACACCCATGTGACCCCCACTCGGATTCGAGTGACACATCTTCAATATACTAGGAAACTCCTCATTTGGAACACATCTCCTAAACAACCCATCAACACCCCTTTTATACAAAATTGGTTCATCCCAAACATAATGCCTAGCCTCCCTTTTAAGCTTCTTTCTTCGATTCTTGGAAAATGATGGAGGAAATTCCCCACAAGCAAGATAGTTCACCAAATCGGCAAACCATGGGAGTTCTTTCACATCTATAGCATACAAAGAATCATATAAAATTCTATCTTTAATGGGAGACCCATCATCTTGAACTCGGAAATCGTCAAGCCTAGATAGATGATCCGATACCACATTCTCCGCTCCTTTCTTATCTCTAATCTTAAGGTCAAAAGTTTGAAGCTCTAACACCCAACGAATTAGTCTTGGCTTTGATTCCTTCTTCCCAAAAAGGTATTTTAGGGCCGCATGATCGGTGAACACAATTGTTTTGGACCCTGACAAATAGCAATGAAATTTTTCAAAGGAATGAACAATAGCCAAAAACTCCTTCTCCATTGTAGTGTAATTCCGTTGAGCTCCATTTAGAGTTTTGGACATATAATAAATCACATGAAGTTTCTTATCAACTCTTTGACCTAAAACTTCTCCAATAGCCGTATCACTTGCATCACACATAAACTCAAATGGAAAATCCCATCTTGGAGCTTGAACAATTGGAGTGGAGATTAGAGCTTTCTTCAACTTATTGAATGCCTCCAAGCACTTGTCATCGAATACAAACTCGGCATCCTTTTGAAGAAGATCATTGAGGGGCTTTGCAATGAGTGAAAAATATTTAATGAATCTTCTATAGAACCCGGCATGCCCTAAAAATGATCTCATACCTTTTACATTAACCGAAGGTGGCAACTTTTCAATAACTTAAATCTTCGCCTTGTCAACCTCTATGCCCTTGTGGGAAATTTTGTGCCCAAGGACTATTCCTTCTTCAACAATGATATGGAATTTTTCCCAATTTAACACCAAGTTCACTTTTTCATATCTTGCCAAACACTTTTCAAGATTTTCGAGGCATGCTTCAAAGGAAACTCCACCTACGGAAAAATCATCCATAAATACCTCCATCTCCTCCTCCAACATATCTCCAAAGATACTCATCATACACCGTTGGAAAGTGGCAGGAGCATTGCAAAGGCCAAATATCATTCTCCTATAGGCAAAGATACCATAGGGACAAGTAAAAGTAGTTTTCTCTTGGTCATCGGGATGAATAGGAATTTGGAAAAATCCCGAGTAACCATCAAGGAAACAATAGTACTTGTGCCTCGTTAGTCTTTCAAGCATTTGATCAATGAAAGGAAGGGGGAAGTGATCTTTCTTAGTGGATGTGTTTAGACGTCTATAGTCTATACACATCCGCCAACCGGTGACCGTTCTTATTGGAATAAGCTCACCTTTTTCATTCTTGACGACGATCATGCCTCCCTTCTTTGCAACGACATTAACGGGTGAGACCCATCTAGAGCTTGAGATGGGGAATATGATTCCCGCATCTAAAAGCTTAGTATTCTCTTTCTTCACCACCACCCCCATTTGGGGATGTAATTTCCGTTGTCGTTCAATAGAAGGAAGGGCACCCTCCTCAAGGGTTATGTGGTGCGAACATAAAGCGGGACTTATACCTTTGAGGTCATCAATGGTATAACCCAAAGCACCTTGGTGCTTTATCAAAACACCGCATAACGCTTGAGCTTGGCTTTCACTCAAAGATGCACTAACAATCACGGGGTAAGTAGAATTTTGGCCAAAGAATTCATACCTTAGGTGTGATGGTAAATGTTTAAACTCTACCATAGGAACACCTTTACCTTCCTTGGTCGAAGCCGCTTGCAAAGCCTCTTGGCTTGAGATTTTCATGCAAATTTGCTCATCACTTCCCTCAACGCTTCCATCTAACAAGTTCTCATACAAATCCATGTCCTTGCTAGGAGCATCTATATCTTTTCCTTGTTCAACAAAACACACTCAAGAGGATCATTAGTTGTGAGTAAGTACTCATGCATTGAATGTACAAGATTATCTAAAATTTCAACTCTCATGCAATTCTCAAGAGATGAAGAAGGATATTTCATACTTTCATTCAAATCAAATTCAACTCCCTCATCTTTAACTTTAAGTGAAATCTTAGCACTTTTAACATCAATCAAAGCACCCAAAGTAGTAAGAAATGGTCTACCAAGAATAATAGGAATTTTAGAATCCTCATCTATGTCAAGGACCACAAAATCTACCGGAATGATGAACTTTTCCACCCTTAAGGGAACATCCTCTACCTTGCCCCGTGGGATCCTAATTGATCTATCGGCTAATTGTAAGGCAATGTTGGTAGGTAAAAGTTCTCCCTTCTCTAGTCTTTGATATACCGAGTATGGAATAATGCTAACACTAGCTCCTAAATCACACAAGGCATTATCAATTTGCATTTTATAAATAGCACAAGGGATAGAAAAGTTTCCGGGATCCTTCAACTTGGGTGGGATTTTGTTTATTATGATTGCACTACAATTCTCGGTCAAGTTAACCGAATCCTCCACATCACATGTTATTTTTCCACTCAAAATCTCCTTAAGGAAATTTGCATAACTTGGCATTTGTTCTATCACATCGGTAAAAGGAAGAGTAAGATGAAGTTGTCTAAGCATCTCTATAAATTTCCCAAATTGCTCGTATAACTTGTGCCTATTAAACTCTTGGGGGTAAGGGAGCTTAGGCTTGTAAACTTCTCTTTCTCTCTATTTCACCTTCTCAACTTGTTACTTATTTACTTCCTCAACTAAAGTGTTCTCATCTCCCTCATTCTCAATTTGGCCATTGCTAGGACTATCTTTAATATCACTCTTCTTAGAGATTTCACTCTTAAAGACCCTACCACTTCTAGTCACAATAGCATTCATAGGGCTCTTAAGATCTAAGCTTGGTGAAGTCAAAGAAGAAAGATTTGTAAATTCCTTAAACTCACTAGCGAATTGAGAAATTTAAGTCTCCAACCCCTTATGGCAAGTTAACATGTCATTGAATTTCTCATTGCTTAGGGTCATGTAGGTGTCCAACAATTTGGCTTGCTTCTCTATGATACCTTCCAAGAAACTCCTAGAGGAAAATGATTGATCATACAAATTATCACTATGCTCTTGGGTATTTGGAACAAATCCAAGTGGGGCATCTCTTTGAACATTCGATTGGAAATTTCCCCTACTTTGACTGTTCCAATTACCTCTACATTGATTTTGGCCACTATCGTGATTATGGTTACCATAACCTTGGTTATAGTCACCATATCCTTGGCCATGACTTTGACCATTATAACTATGGTTGTTATAGCTACCCTAATTCCCTTGGAGTCCATGGTTTCTATAACCGCCATTTTGGTTATAATTATCATAGTTCATTTGGTTGTGACAATTCCTACTTCCAACATTCCTTTGAGCATCAAATCTAGGTCCAACATTGTTATTAGCAACTAAGTTCACATGTTCATTCTAACTCCCAACATATTCATTACAAGGAACATTAGGGCAAATAGAAGCATCATGGTTATTCATTCCACACAAATCACAAAACCAACATTCTCTAATCATGCAACAAGAAGAAGAAAGAGAGTTAGAGGAAGAAGTACCTCTCCCCTTAATTTGGGAGGGAATAATTGGTGCTTGTGAGGTCGTGCTCTCGGGTTTATACTTGATAGAAACTACCTCATTTCCTAAAATAGAAATTTGAGTCGACAAATTGTTGATAGCATTGAGTTGTTCCATTGAGCATCCCATTATACTACTCTTGTTTATAGACTCCTTTTCACCATCTTTCCATTCCATGTAGTTTCTAACTACATCCTCAATGATACCTACAACCTCTTCCTCGGTCTTATTCATGATTGGGCTTCCGGTTCCGGCATCTAGACTTGCTCTCCCTTGAGGACTCAAACCGCCATAAAAAATTTGAATGATTAGGTAAGTGGGGATCCCATGGTGAGGACAGTCACGTTGATACTCTTTGTATCTCTCCCATGCATCACAAAGGATTTCACTAGACTTTTGCTTAAAACCTTGAATCAAAGCTCTTCCCTCCACCGTTTTCTTTGAGGGAAGAAACGGGAAAGGAATTCCTTGGTGACTTCATCCCAAGTTCTCAAAGAATTAGGCTTCACTTCCTTATCTAACCACTCTTGAGGTCTTCCAATTAGAGAAAAAGGAAATAGCTTAAGCCTTATGAATTCTTGAGCTACCCCACTCACCTTAATTGTGTTGCAATACTTCTCGAATTCCTTAAGATGATTTAGGGGGCTCTTATTCACTCCTCCACTATATTACCGCCTTTCAATCAAAGTTATCATTGTCGGCTTGATTTCAAAGTCACTATCCCGCGATCAATAATGGAGCAATCCCTCTCTCATACTTGTATGCACCCGGAGTACCCAATTCCTTCAATGTAACCCTTGGGATATCTGCCATGTTAACTTGCACACACAAACTCAAAGGAAAATATTAGTAATGTAACACGGCTACAAATGTAGCAAAATGAGAAAAATATTTTTGTATTTTTAAATTTTAGTGAAATAGACTAAACAACAATAGCAAACATCTACGCCATTCCCCGGCAACGACGCTATTTTTTATTTAAGGCGAGACTAGGTCGTTGAAAACTAATCTACCCTCGGTCAAAACACAATTTGTAATCTCTCAACACACCCCTATACCAAGCATAGAGTAAGTCTAGGGTCGAACCACTAGGAATGGGAGGTGAATACTAATGTCAAAGCTAAGATATTTCGAAGCAATGAAGTGAGGTGTGTCTATTCTACCAATCAAACAATTGAAATGAAATCAAGTTTATCAAGTGCTAGGGTATGCATCCACATAAACTCGTAATTAATTCAACTAATTGGGATTGCAGATAACAAAGTCAAGTGTTGCGAGGGAAAATCGATTAAGCAATCAAAAGAATATGGTAGGCTAATCTCCTACAGGTCAAACTAGCGTCAACTACGAGAGACTCTAGCTAGGAAACTTGCAAACCTACTCAATCGACAAATGTAAGCCACAAATCAATTTTCCGTATCAATGTGAACCTACAATGCAATCTAGTATGAGAAACTTAGGTTGATCACTCCTAAATTAAACACACACATGCACATAATCAATCAACCAATTTAATCACAACATCAACTCCATCAATTTCCCCCAATTAGCATAATCCATTACTCATATATGCTTCACCATTTCTCTAGAAAGAAAACTACTCACTACTCATGGAAATCAATATCAAAACTAAACTAAACGATAAATTCTTCATCATCATATGAATAAAAAATAAACCCATTTAAAAATCAATCAACTTAAACAATTAACAAAGAAATTTATATCAAAATTAAGATTGCATTAAAGTAAAGAAATACTTACAAACTTGCTTCAATTCAATGGAGAAAAACATTTGGAATCATCAATCTTCAATCATCAATCAAGAACTTCTCTCTCTACAAACTAGAGTTTTTCTTTCTAAAAATCTAACCTAAGTCTATTCTAATTTCTGAAAAATTGAACTCTCTCTAAAAATTGAAAGAAAATCTATATATAGTAAAACTAACTAAGAGAAATTAGTTAGATTGTCCCCAAATAAACCCGTACAGGCGCGGTCAACTATAAGAGAGAGCGCGGCAGCGCAAATCTGGGTACGAAACAGAGGTCCATACAGGCGCGCTCGCGCCCGAGAGAGGCACGGCCGCACCACCTGGTTGCGTGGCCGTGCTATAGCCGCGTGCACCCGCGCTTGGGAACAGGGCAGCCTTCTTCCCTATCATGTCGATGCTCCTCGTGCGTTACACTTAATGCTCTTGATAAACACGGGACCTTGAAGTTTCTAAACTCCATGTTTGCGGGTTCAACACTAGAAATCATGCCCCCACGACTTGAATGCACAACTCAAGGACTTTGGGAACTTGCACTTCTCCATGATTGAGCTTCAAATGGAGAACATTAGACATCCTAATCAATGCCAAACTTTGGAAGAGGCCTCGGGAAACTTGGATATCGACCTTTACCTAAAAAATAAAGGAAAACAAGCAAATAAAAGAGAAAATAACAAAATAAACCAAGAAATGCATAAAGAAAGAAATCCAACTAAGAAAATGCAAACTAAAAGAAATAAAGAGTAAAAATAAGGAAAAGCTAAGTAAAAGAGCTATAGAATAACATGTAATTCACCCTAAAAAGAACCAAATGAGTGCCATAAATGACACTCATCAGGTGCGTGGATTGGTATGGTGGTGTGGTGAAGGTTGTAGGTGGAGCTGTGAATTGGAGCAGGGGGGCAGTGAAGGCTGTATGCGTGAGTGAAGGAGAGGGAGAAGGGGATAATTGGGGAGTTGTGGTGGTGGAGGATAAGGTGAAGTGTGGTGGAGGATAAGCTGGCAACATGCTGAAATTGGAATTTGGCATTTGACTCAAATTGGAACCCGAACTCACTTGACATGAAACCCAAACCCCTACACACAAAACCGAGGAAAGGAATTGGGATAAATAAAATAAAATAAAATGAAAATAAATAAAGGACGGAATAAAACAAAAACATAACAAATAAAATACGAAAATAAACTAAAACTAATAAAATAAAGAAAATAAACCAAAACACTCCAAAATTAACAAATAAAATAGAAACTTTATTCAAGTGGAAACAAGAGAATAAAAAGGAAAATACGAGAAATCATAGAGCAAAAATACTCTAAAACTACTCTCTAAGAGTGATATAAATGTCACTCATCATTAGCTTACTTATTGCTGTTATGATTGTATGACTATGCAGTAGGATTTGCTTTGATTTAGAAGTGGTAATGGCAATATGTTTGATGTGAATGATGTTGTTGAATGTAAAAGGCTTATAAAAAAATTACAGGTTTATCAAAAAGTTACAGGTTTATCAAAAAAATTACAGGTAAAAAAATTATAGGTTTTTTTAATAAAAAAATAATAAAACAAGTTAAGGCGGTTCGGGTTCAGGTCAACCTGTTTATAAACAGGTCAAGTACAGGTTGGATTTTCTGACCAGTTTAAGTAAACAGGTCGGGTTTGGGTTGGAGGGTCCTGACCTATTTATGTAAACAGGTCGACCTGAACCCTACCCGACCCGACCTGTTTGCCAGCCCTAATTGTTGGTTAACCCTTGTCGCATAGTTCCTATATGTTTAGAAACACATAGGATGACAATTATGTTAATTAGTCGAAGTTGGTGTAAGGAAGTGAGCCCAAAGATTCAAACTTGTTGCCAACATGTATAATGGAGCAAGTAGCTGACTTTGCTAATAACGGGAAACGAAATGAGGAACGGGAAATCAAAAAAGTTAATATTCATTTCCTCTTTTTATTTTGTATTGGTTGTTCTTGAAAAACTCCGAAAAAGAAGTAAAGGGGAATGGAGGTGGATTGAAGGTACTGTAATGGGAGGAATGCGAAACCAGAGTTAAATATGATATGCATTGATAAACCTGGAGTGGATTTGACGAATTATTAATTTGACACTCCAATTGATAAGATGTGAAATCGATTAGAGGATATATTGGGGGTGGATTTAGCTGAAGCCATGCGTGATGTTGAGGAAGGTGGTCATGGCTGCGCAAGGGAGCTACGGTTTGATAGTGAAAGTGTAAGTATTCATAATTGGTGTTTACTAGAATTGTTATCGCTGTTAAATATTAATTGATTGAAGGTATTTTTGTTTAGGGTTTGTCGATTTTTCATACTACTATTGTTAAGTTGGTGGATTTGTTGTTAAGAGTAATGGATGTATAATTCTGTTCTTTGTGCGTTGAATGTAGCTATAGTAATGTAAGTAATTGGTGTTAATATGATCAATATATATAATTTTGGTAATTTGAATGTTATCGGTAAATTTGTTAATGTTGGCTAGGGGAGCTACTATATCACTGTGTGTGTGCAATAGGGCTTGAAATTATTAATTTAGATGGTATGTTATTGTTTTAATCTGATTAGTATGTTAAAAATTCAAAGGCACTAGATCTTTTTTTTTGCTGATGGTGGAATGTGCACTCATATTTGATCAATATAGATGATTTGTCACTGTGTATGTTATGGTTTTGTATTTATGTATAATGTGGTTTAATCATATATGTAGGGTGTTAGTGTTGGACTTGATTCTTAAGAATATGAAGAAGAATGTGTTGGTGGAAAAGGAGTTGAGGGTGAATTGATTAGTAGTGATGAAGATGGTGAAGTAGAATTTGAGTATGAAGATGAGGTTGAAAGCGAGGCAGATAGTCAGGGATTAGAAAATGATGAATTAGAAGAAGCAAAAGTGTTTGTAGGAGATGTAGGTTCAAGTGCATCAGGTTTTGCAACTGCTAAGAGGAATAGGGGGATGATGGAGACTGTTTTTGGGGAGGAGGAGGAGGAACTACCTCCCCCTGCGATGGGGATGGTATTTGGTAGTTGGGAAGAAGTAGATACCTTTTTTTTTTGGAGATATGGTAGACAAAGAGGGTTTGGTATTGTAAGGGCAGCAGCTGGGTGGGGGGAAGGTGAAGAAGGAATTGGGAGAAGGAAGGTGTTGTAAGTAGAAAAGGAATGCAAAGTGGACATGTGAGTGCTATAGGAAACCTTCGAGGAAGTGTACGTTAAGTGGATTTTTTAAAGGAAGGTTTTATACAAGATGAGGAAACAGCTTTGAAGCGGAAATTGAATAAGTGTGGATGTTTAGTTGAGATGTATGCTAGTGTGAATGAGGTTGGGAATTGGGTAATTCAAAAGCAGAACTTGGAACATAATGGTCACATTGTTACACCTAGAAAGGCGAAGGATGTATCGATGTTTCGGAAGCATGAGTTTCTAGAATAGAACAATCACTTGGTGAAGCAGGTGCAAATTGCGAAAAAGTCTAGAGTAAAAGTATCCCAGATGGATAGTTTTTTTACACGAGAGAGAAATGGAGTGGAGAAGATGGCCTTTACGCAGAAGGACTTGGAGAATGCAGTGGTGGAGAAGAAGAAAAATCATCTTACGGGGGACGATGCTAATGGGATGATCGAGTATTCTAACAAAATGAGTGCAGACAATTATTTATTTTTTCATCTATGTAGGATTGTGAAGGATGGTGCGTTGCAGGATGTGGTATGGATAGATGCGCGTAGTAGGGCAACATATGAGGAGTTTTGTGATGTAGTGTGTTTTGATAGCACCTACTTGACAAATAAATTTCATCTTCCTTTTGCGGTATTCCTTGGGGTTAACCACCATGGGCAAAGTATATTGTTTGGGTGTGCGTTAATCTCTCGCGAGACTGCGGAGACGTATGTGTGGGTTTTCAAAACATGATTGCATTGCATGGGGGGTAAAGCTCCTATGGTTATCTTTACCGATCAAGATCCTGCTATTCGGAAAGCTATACACCTGATAATGGCTGATACGTGCCACAGGTGGTGCATATGGCACATTCTTCACAAGTTTGGGAATTACCTTGGATGTTGATGAATTTGTTGATCATTGGGAGGAAGCAATTTTGTACTACGAGTTGGTAGACAATGAGTGGCTTGAAGGTATGTATAAAGTACTTTATTTAGTGATTGTTGTTGAAAGATGTATGTTAAATGTCTGTGTTGTGGAGTATTTACTAATTTTTGTTCCAGATTGCAGGTATTGTTCTCTCCTCCCCTTAATACACACACACTTACACTGACACAGACTCTCATAGACGCACAAAGAGGTATCTGCTCCTCTCTCCTGCCCCAGTTCCTGGTGGAAATATTCTTTGATATTTTCAGCTTCACAGTTTCACTGTCACACTCTCACAGACACACACTGACACTTGCAGTCACACTGACACTCAAACTTTATTTAAATTGTATCATTATAAGCTATTTTATATGATTGATAGTTGGACACAATGTTGTTTGTGAGAACAGGGCTGTATCACAAGAGGCACATGTGGATCCCTGCTTATTTGAAGCATTTGTTTTGGGTTGGAATGAGAATAACGCAACGTTCGGAGAGTTTGAACCATTTTTTTAAAGGATATGTTGATAAGAACACCACTTTGTCTGAGTTTGTTGTTTGGTATTGTGATGCTATGTCCATTAGAGCGGAAGCTGAAAGAATAGCAGACTCAAACACACTTCATTATGTCAGGCCAGTAGTTACTGATTTCCCAGCAGAGGCATTGTTCCAAAAGTGCTATACGGATGCCAAATTCAAAGAAGTGTAGAGGGAATGCACTAAGATTTTGTATTTGCGTTGCTTAGATCAAATCAAAATAGGGGGTAATGTGATTAAGTTTTTTTTATTGAGGATCGTGTTTGGGTGAGGCCTAAATATGCAAGGAAAGAGAACGTGACGAAAGCATGGAGATGCTATAGGGTTTGTTTTGACAGGATCACATATGAAGGTGTATGTGATTGTAAACACTTTGAGTGTCATGGGATAATTTATAGGCACATGATCCTTGTGTATGGCCTTAGAGGGGTCTTCATTGTTCCTGAGAAGTACATTCTTCGTCGTTGGCGAAAGGACATGCAATAGAAGCACACGAGTAAAAGTGGCTTACCATGATACATTGAAGACAGATGAAGTGTGACAGTATCACAAACTGATGGGTACTTATGAGCCCATTTGCTCTAAGTCTTCCACTTGTAAGGAAGTTGTTGAGGCTGTTACAAAGCTATTGCAATTGATGGATGTGAGAGTTGATGAGGTTTTAGCAATGGTAGCCAAAAAGCGTGAACAAGCGGCGAAGGATAGTGATGACGATGCTGACACTGAGACTGAACCTGGTACTGTTTCCACACCCTCCTCAGTTGGAAAAAACAGCAGACCTGATGGCACAAACACACCTGTTGTTCTAGGTTCAGGATTGCCAAACAGTTGCACACCAAGTAGTGCTTTCCAAGGTAGTTGTGAGGATTTAGCCCTTGGGAGGATTAAAGACTCACCTTTGCCTAAAAGTAAGTCACATCGAACTACGAATGTACAGTATCCCTCTTGCACAGTGAAAAAGGGCAAAGAAAAGGCTGACACACGGGAAAAAAATGTAGCAAGGGCAAGAGCAAAGAAGGAGGAAGCTGCTGCAGTTGGCCAAACAACTGTGTCAATTTTAAGTAATGAGTACATTCGATCTGTTGAAGGAATTTAAATGAGAGATGTTGACGGTTTCTTAGGATACTTCACTACTCGGAGTAGAAACTCCGGAGGTGTGTTTGCAAGTCTGCCAGGAGTAACTCCAACTTACAACAGTATGGGTACTCCTAGTTCCCATTCTATCGTATAATTTAGCTTAAATAATGATTTCACTATGTATTTTTCACGATAATTTTGTACTAAGATTGTACCCCTGATTTATAATAATTATTTTGGGTATTTTTCCTGATATGCAGAATTTAGATTTGTATTTTTCTTCCATATGTTTTTTAAAATTAATTACAAGAAAATGGTTTTATTTAGTGGTACTTTTGCGTATCAATACTATACCACAAAGCCACACATAGCACATATTTAGTCGCAGAAAGTACCAATTAAGTTAAAAATGACTTAGAAAGATAACATAAATGAGAATTATGATGAAAGTAGAATGTCCAAAATATGAATCAAATTGTTCAAAACAGATTCAAAAAATAAACACACTGAAACCCTTCATACAATCTAACCACACATGAAACTGAACTACAAATAATCTAATCTAAGTAAGTAAATTAAAAAGATGAAATATTTTCTTAATAAATCAAATTCCGTTGGCTTAGATTAATTAACATCAATCACTTGAGTTTTTCAATGGTTGAAGTTGAGTGACCGTTATCATCGGATGCTTGGCTAGAAACCTCGACCACCGACCACGGACATGGTATGCAGCATAAGGAATGGTGTCTTTGGGGTTGTCGGGACTCCTCTTCCTTACTTGCCTATGCTTATGCCTGGGCCTGTTTGGTGCCACGACCTCCACTGGCGGCTGCACTCCTCCCCCACTTGCTCCAGTAGAATCGGTGGCTCCTTGTCCAGCACCAGTGGCCCCTTATCCATAAGCATCAAGTCAAATAACGACGGAAAAAATCCGTCGAAAACAACCCGTTTCCGACGAAAATTCCGTCGGGAAACCCGTTTCCGACCAAAATTCCGTCGGAACTGGTTGTCGCAATACCTTTTATAGGAAAATGGGCCTTTTTCGACGGAATTTCCGTCGGAAACACTATTCTGACGGAAATTCAGTTTGTAGGAAGTGATTTTCAGGCATGATAAAGTCCGTCGGAAATTTCTGACGGACTGTATTCCGCCGGAAATTAGCAACGGAAATTTCGTCAGAAAATTCTTTTAAAAAAACAAAAAAAAACCCCACCCCACACCACCAGCTACCACCCCACACCACCAGCCCCCCCCAACCAGACCCCACTGCAACCGACCCCAACCACCACCAGTCCACCACACAATTGTAGATCTAGCCCCTATCTTACCTTCAAACACCACACCGACACCACCACACTCACACCAACCCTTTCCCACGTTCAAACACCACCGCCGACACAAGCCCCTTCCCACCTTCAAACACCACCATCGACACCACCACACCAATAATGAACCCCAAAAAACACAAAACTTAGCAAAAAAAACCGAAAATTAACCCAAAAATTGGAAAATAAAGACAATAAAATCGAAAAATTCCACACAAATTAATAAAAACCACTAGATCTACATATTTCACAAGAATTTCATAAGAAAATTTTAAAAAAGGCTAATTAAACAACAAAAATTAAAGGAAATATATAATTATACAATTATCCAATAAAATTGATAAATTAACATTACAATTACATAAAAATTAACTAGATCTACAATCTAACCTAAATTAAAACTAGATCTACAATCGGTTGACGATTCTTGCGACGGTGGCTTTGCAATTCATGTTTTTGGGCGTTGTCGGTGTTGTTGTGATCGCTATTATTGCACGCTGGTTGCGGTGTTGTTGGTGGCGGTGACGGCAGCGAGCGATGTTGGTTGTTGTTGTTGGTGAAGGCAGTGTGGTGGCGTTGTTGGTGGTGATAGAAGACATAGGGGATGAAAATGAAGAGGAGAGAAGAAATATAAGAAAAAGAAAAAAAGGAAGGGAGGAGAGTAGGGGCGGATCGAGAATGAACAGGGAAAGATAGAGGAGATGAGGAGGACAAGGAGGAGAGAGACAGAAGGAAGGAAAGAAGGAGGGATGAGAGAGAAAGAGGGGAAAGAGGAGAGGGAAAAAAAGTGGCGGAACACGGAAGAAAAGGGATTAGGGTTAGTATATAATTTTTTTCTTTTTTTTTAAAATTATAATTTTGACGGATTATTCCGTCGGAACGTCCAATTATTCCGACGGATTTATTTTCCGACGGAATTTTTTAATTCGTCGGAAATATCCGACAGAAAACAAATCCGTCGAAAATATTGATTTTCCGACGGATTTTCAGGTCCGTCAGAAGCGCTTGGCCTGCTGTACCACCCCAACCAGACACCCTATTTATAGTCGTCGACTTTGCCACCTTGGTGGGTCTCTTCCTAGCCCCCAACCTAAGAGGACTTTTGTTCACGCTTGTGCTATGTGCCACGTTGCTATGTGCCTTTTGCTTTTGAATGTTAGCAATGGCCGTAGAAACATCATTCAAACGAGCCTACAAGCTGCTGCATATGAATTGATGGTTGTTTAATTGCTCATTTAATATCTCCTCCTTCAACTAAAGGTATTCTAACTCTGAGTATTTGGGTTTCTCTATGTCTGACTATACCATTGGCTATTTTCCTTTGTTTTGTCTCACCATTTTCTGAATTAAAGGAAGGAGTAGAAAGAAATTTTGTGAAACCTGAGAACAAGAGTACCAAGAAAAACAAAGAAATCAGAGACAGAGAAAGTAATCTGAGAAAGAAACATAAAATGGGAGTTGAATACATATAGTGGGAGGAGGAAGATATATGATCGTAGGTAGAGGAAGTTATAAGATCATGGGATAATGTCACAAGCCGTTCACCTCCCTATTTTAGTTTCCCTATGTCTTTGCGCCAATTTATGTGACACAATTAACAAGCATTTCCAATTTAATGTACTCAATTTCAAGATGGTACATACGTTCATAAATATTGTACCACTCTTCCATTCTTGTAAATTTTTTGAATAATTTGTTTAATAAATGGAATCATAAAATGGAGTAATAAAATAAGAACTTCTCAAATACTTCTATTTTGAACTTTATATGAGGGCAAAATTGTAAAATTGAGTAGTTTTTGGAAAAAGTTCACTTAACCGTGATACATTATAATGTACCATTATGTAACATTAAGCTTGTATAATGTACTATTACAATAATTGTTTGAATTCTCGAAAAAACATATTTAAAAAAAAATAAATTCGTCACCCAAAGCATGAGTCCGACGAATTTTCTGTGAATCGCATGAGTCTAACAGTGATTTGTATTACCTTTATTCGAAGGGTGTTCATTTCCACAAATGGTAAAAATCGATCTTAAAAGGAAATTATGTTTGGTCGTAAAAAAAAAAAAAAAAAAAAAAAAAAAAAAAAAAAAAAAAAAAAGAAAAAAACTCAAAGTAATAGTCATTCGCATCTACAATACAGATTCAACACTTGTTTAGCGCTTGTCAATACATGTCCTTAATCGTATGCCATTGGGACAGCGATGATGAAGACGTCTACCTTAAGGACATGGAAGAACCTCCACTTTCAATGTCATAATCAATAGGTGATTTTTGGGATGAAGAAGATTATATTCCTCAATAGACGTCCTCACAAGATCTGGGAGAATGCAACCTCCAATCTATACACAACCTATTCCTACCGTGCAACAAGTCCCATACCAATTATAGAGGACAATGACATTGTCAAACAATTCAAGAAGACCAAGGTCGAAATGAGCGTATGGAAACTTCTAGCTACATCCCGGGAACATAGGTTGGCAGTAATGAATGCCTTGGATAAGGTAGGGATAGATTCTGACACCACTCCTGAGGGGTTGGCTAACTTCCTTACGAGTGATCTCCCTAGTCCTATCAACTTGATCACTTTTTCTGACAAAGATTTACCTCCCAAAAGGTGACAAGCATTACAAGGCTCTAAACCTCACAGTAGTCTGCAAGAGGATGAACATTCCAATGACCCTTGTAGACAACAGATCAACAATTAATGTATGTCCACTCAGAACTGCGGTAGGCATAAGGGATGAAGACTTTACCCCGTCAACACAAGGAATAAGAGCCTACGACAATACTCGTCGCCAAGCTCTTGGAAAAATCACTATGAATGTAACGGCGGGAGGAATAGAACATGCCACTACCTTCCAAGTGGTAGATATTGAGGCTTCCTTCAACTTATTGTTGGGACGCCCTTGGCTTCATGACTTCAAGGCCGTCCCTTCATCTCTTCACCAACAGGTAAAAGACATTGTTGGAGGAATCCCCATCACAATCGATGCTTCACCTATGAGGATTAAAGTTGTCGAAAATCCTTAATGTGGAGCACGATGAGGATGACGAAGACTTGTGGGGCTTTAATGAAGAGGTCTCCTTAATCGAGGATGATGAAAGGACCCCTCTTTGTCACGACCCCCACTCCAATATGATAGTAAATGCTATTCTCAAGAGAAAGGGACACTTTTTAGGAATGACTCTAGGAAAGAAAAAGGAGATAGAAAAACAAATGGAATTACTTGGCCTCCCTAAGTTAGATACTTTCGGACTTGGTTTCGCACCGACTCGGGAAGATCATCAGCGAGCCCAAGAAAGGTTTAAGGCGCGTAGGAACACTCGCACCCAAAAGAAAGCAATCCCAATGGATTAGTATCCTCTAACTCTTAATGGACAGTTCATAAAAGAAGCAGAGGACTATCCATGCCATGAATTTCCCGAACCTTTTGTTTTAAATGGCATAAGGCAACCTGGGTTCGAAATCTTTTTGGATTGTTATTTTCTAGATGAGATCCCTACTCCTATCCACAAGGAGAAAGCACCCCCATGCTTTGACTTTAATGTCATGGGACTACTATTTGGGCGAGAAAAGGATGAGCCGAAATGTGTAGAAGATAATTTCTCGCTCATCCAAACAATCCAATAAATCGAGAACTTTGACCCTTCGAAGCTCATCACTCCAGGGGAAGGTTTAGTGCAAGGATGGCGCAAGACGGTCAAGGTGACTACTCCGAGTGGAAGAAAAATCTCAATAACAACAGGACAAGGACCAATGTTTGAAGAGTCGTCTGAGTTAGAGTCTTTTCCTGTAAAGTCTTCCAAGTCTTTAGCTAAGCATCCCCTGTTTCTAATTCTTCTACTCCTTGGATAGTTAGTAATCAAGTCCCTGAGGATGGATACGCGGGATATAATCAAATTCTCATGGCAGAAGAAGACATGGTGAAAACAACATTCATAACACCATGGGGTACTTACTGTTACACGGTAATGCCATTCGGGTTGAAAAAATGCGGGTGATATTAACCAATGGGAAGCAACTGCCCTATTCCATGACATGATGCACAAAGAGGTTGAAGTATATGTAGACGACATGATTTTGAAATCAAAAGATCACCCATGACATCAAATATCCTTAAGAAAATTTTTCGAAAGGCTAAGAAAATACAACATGAGGTTGAACCCATCCAAGTGTGCTTTTGGAGTCACCTCAGGCAAGCTCTTGGGGTATGTCATAAGCTCTAGAGAAATAGAGACAGACCTAACCAAGATCAAGGCGATCATGTCAATGCCACCGCCCAAAATCGAGAAACAAATTCGAGGATTTATTGGCTGGTTGCAATATATAAGTAGGTTCATATCGAAGTTAACAACGATATGCGAACAAATATTCAAAAAGAACAAAAAGAATGTGCTAGTAATATGGGATGATGAGTGTCAAAAAGCCTTTGAAAAGATCAAAGCCTATCTCGCAAATCCTCCTGTATTAGCGCCAGCACTCCTAGAGATCCCTCTTAGGTTGTACTTAACAGTCACCAAGGAGACAATAGGGGCTATGCTTGCACAAGAAGTGGAAGGTAAAGAAAATGCAATCTACTATCTAAGAAAAAAGATGCTCGAGTATGAAGTACGCTACACACCGCTTGAGAAATTGTGCCTCGCACTGGTGTTGGCCACAACTAAGCTAAGACATTACATGCTTGTGCACACAGTCATTGTAGTTTTCTCGAATGGATCTACTTAAGTATCTATTTGAAAAGTCTACACTCAATGGGCGCATATCAAGGTGGATAGTCAATTTAGCCCACTTCGATGTAAGATTCATGCCTCAAAAGGCTATCAAAGGATCTTTGGTCTCGGACTTCCTAGCGGATTTCCCAATAAAGGATTTAATGCCAGTACATGACAACGAATTTCCAGACGAAGACTTGATGGTCACAGAAGATGACTTTGACTTTATACTTCGATGGAGCCTCAAACCAAAAGGGATGTGGCGTTGGAGTATTATTAGTATCACCTACAAAAGAACACGTCCCAATCTCTATAAAGCTAGATTTCGACGTTACCAACAACGCTGCCGAATACGAAGCATGCGTGGTAGGCCTTAAAACAACTTTTGCATTGGAAGTAAATAAATTGCGAATATTCAGAGACTCTTCGTTGATCATCAACTAAATTTCTAAAAGATGGAAAGTAAGGAGCGAAAGTCTAGCCCCTTACCAAACTTATTTGGAAACTCTTACCAACCAGCTAGAAAAGGTAGAATACACCTATCTACCTAGAGAGGAAAACCAATTTGATGATGCCTTGGAAAGACTAGCCTCAATGGTTAGGATTCCTATGGTAATCGAGTAAATGCCACTAACCATAGAGAAAAGCCGTACAAGATGATGAAGTGGTGCTAGATGAAGAAGGCGAAGAAGAAGAACCGTGGTATGCGGATATACTTAATTATGTCACCAAAGGAGAATATCCTCCTCATGCTGATAAAAGAGAAAAACGAGCATTAAGACTCTTGGCTTCCCAGTACGTACTCATAGATAACGAGTTACATAAAAGGGTACCTAAGGGTTGAGCTCTCTTATGTGTAGGGAAAAAGGATGCCCAAATAGCTATGAGAATAGTCCACGAAAGCATTTGTAGAACCCATGTTAATGGCAAAATGCTAGTCCAAAAGATAATGCGAGAAGGGTACTATTGGACTACCATGAATAAGGATTGTCATCAATATGTAAAAAGATGCTCTAAATGCCAAATTTATGCTAATTTACACATGTTCCTCCATCTCTACTTTACACCTACACTTCACCATGGCCATTCTTTACGTGGGGGATGATATTATCGGTAAAATTACCCTTCCTGGGACAGGAGGTCACGAATACATCTTAGTAGCAATTGATTACTTCACAAAGTGGGTTGAAGCAAAAACATATGCTAAACTCACTACAAAACATGTAGCACTCTTTATCGAAAGGAATATCATTTGTCGATACGGAGTCCCACATGAGATGATAAGTGACAATGAAACTCACTTTCAAGCTGAATGTGAAGAATTGTTAAAAAAAATATAGCATTCAACATTATCATTCCTCCCCATATAGACCTCAAGAAAATGGAGCAGTTAAGGCAGCTGTAAGGAGGGTGATCCCATCGTAAGGGTGTCCTTCCTTAGATGCCCATTGGCCCTTTAGAACCCTAGGAATTTACACTTATTAGGGTGTAGTAGGATTTGAATTCCTGACTGTTTGGGAGACCTTGAATTAGAAATGATACTCTCATCACGCTTTATTGTAAGAAACAAGTAGGAGTCGCCAATGAGTTTTAGTAAAACTCATAAACCTTGTTCATGCCTTTCTTCCATGTGGAGTTCATGGAATAATCAGCACGGATCATAAGTTTATCCATGCCCAAATTGGTCTACATAAACCAGAAATGAGTTTGGGAGCGAGGGTACTAAAATAACGTTCCTTTTAGAGAGGAATCGCTACTATAGCCCTTGTACGACCTCTACTAGCTCTTCCTTTTTAACAATTTCATTACCAAACAATATATGCAATGTGATACCAAAAGACTAAGTTAGTTGATTTTATTTGAAAGAATTAATCACGTAGAAATTACATTGCAAAAGTCGTTATTCTTATTTAATCAGTATTCGTGAAAGAACAATAAATAAACAATATCCACCTTGTCTTAAGTGGTAAAACAACAATTAATTATTCAAATTCTAGTCTTGAATAACGAAAGAATACTATGTGAATTAATTAACTAAAAGTTTGTTTAAAGTGATCAAACAATACTATTTATTCAATTTAAGTTATTTAAACAATAAAGGAAAAGTGATTTATCTAAGTGCTTAGGAAACTAACCGTTCTTCTTTTATGTTAAATCTCCGTTTAATGTTTTTATGGACTTTCTTTCTTCTTCGTACCTCCAAGGACTTCAATGGATTTAATTAGGGTTGGAAAGTATTTGGGAAGAGAGAATAAAAAGTAGTATGATAGTAAGAAAAGTTGAGAGATTAGGGTTTTGAGAATACTAGGGTTTTAATTCTTAATTTTCCGGTCCCCGTAATGCTGAACGAAGACCCCTATTTATAGGCGTAGGGATCTAGGTTTAGGGTTTTAGAGCCGTGCCATCAGGTGGCACGTGCAACTCTCTGAGTCGCACTAGGTGCCGCGCGCATCTCAATGAGTCACGTGCGCAAGGCGCGCGCAACTGATCCAGTTGCGCTGGTTTGCGGTTTGCCTTATACGAAAACGCGTTTTTAAAACTTCCATAACTTTTGATTGCGGAGTTGGATTAAGGCGTCTGGGATATCATTGGAATGTTCTGAATGTCTACTTTCCAACGACGTTAGAATTAGGTTAAATTATGTTATGGATCAAATGTTATGGCCGTTGGAGTGCAAGGGTGTCGGTTTTAGGGCCCGGTTTAGTGTTTTGATCATACCTTCTTCGTTTTGGCTCGGAATTGGGCATAAAATATACCGTTAGAAAGCTCTTTGAAAGGGATATCCATCTGTATAGGCCTTGAATGGGAATTCGATAGTTGGTTCATCTGTCTGGCTCCGCTTTTCAACAATGTAGGTTCCATTGGATCCAATCATTGTATTTGACGTATTTGGGTCCGTTATTAATCAAGTTTAAACATGTATGAACACGTTTTAGGCCTAATTAGTAATAGGACAAGGATCTAAGATAACTTGGTCTCAATATGGGTTTTAACTTACTTCATAATGCTTTTTGTAGTCCATACACACTTTAACTTTGATCTAACATGAAGAACGGATTTTTGTAACATCATTGCACTTCCTTTCGGGACAAGAGGCCAAAAGTAGGTGTCAACAACAGCTAATCAAAATCTAGAGACTATTATTGAGAAAATAACAGAAAATTACAAGGATTGTCCTAACAAACTCCATTTCACACTTTGGGGTTATCGCACGTCAATTCGCACATCAACAGGAAATATGCCATTCTCCTTAGTTTATAGAATGGATGTCGTACAATCTATAGAGTTAGAATTACCATCTCTACGCATTGCATTAGAAAGTAAACTTGATGAAATCAAATGGACTAGAGCGAGGTATGAAGAGCTAATTCTACTTGATGAAAAGCGACTAGAAGCTCTACATCATACCCAATTCTATCGAATATGTATGGCTAGGCATTTTAATAAGAAGGTCAAGACAAGAAACATCAAAGTAGGAGACTTGGTGTTAAAAGCATTAAGGAAAAACGTTTTGGATCCAAGAGGCAAATTTAGGCCTAATTGGTCCGGACCTAATATTGTCAAAACCATCCTATCAGGAGGTGCAGCAAAACTAACTGACATGGATGGCAAAGAGTCCTCAAACATGACGAACCATGACCAACTTAAAAAGTACTAACCATAATTACTTGAGTAGGACAATCAAGAGAGCTACGTTTGGCCTGATTCCTTAGGAAAGATACGTAGGTAACCCTTTATAGGATGCGACCACTTTAATTTTTGCAAACCTCGCATCCCAGAAGCAATAGGAATTCGACAGAATAGCAGCGTCACAGAAAGAGGTCTGTCGCTGGCCGACAGACTGCAACGGAAAGCGACAACGCCTGTCGCTCACCGACAGACAGCAACGCCTGGCGACAGCTGCAAAACGTGGAGCCGTTTTTCTTTGAATATCTGGTCAAATTTTGGTGTTTTTCGGAAAATTTTCGACTTCCGTACTCGAAAAAAATTCTGGAAAATAAAATAATTTAATTTGTTTTCATTGCTTTAAAAAATTAAATTTACAGAAGTTGATTTAATCAAAAAAGCTGAAATTTCATTAATAAAATAAAGCAAATATTACATTATTGATGGAATTTAAATGAAAGCTTATTATAAAATTTTAACTTTAAATTTAAACTAGCTAATAAATTGGAAGTTAAGCAATGCTTCAATCTTTCTTCTCTTTCTTTGCCCTTTTCCAATTTTTATCTGCATCCTCTTCATCATCCAATACTTGAGCTAGTAGGCATCCTTTAGAGGACCTACATTCAATTTTAGAGTAAATGGTTTCTCCCTTAGCTAGGACTCCATGTTTCTTTTCTACCCATACCTTCTTCTCTAAAACGTCAACTTTTCTTTTCCCTTTATCCATTGTAGATTCTTTCTTCTTAGGTATCACAGGTGTTTTGAATTCAATTTTTTCACCCAAACGTTCCTTAACAGGAATCACTTTGTCACCTAGACGATTCTTCACATTGATTCATTCTACTCTGATTTTTCTTCATGTCCTTTGAAGGCTTATTAAGAAGCCATCTCTTCGCATCATTGGGCAAGGAAGGAGGAACCTTTTGGGTAATCACCTCCCATAAAGGCCTAGCACTCCAATATGTGTCAAATTTCTCTTCTTTTTGTGAAATAGGGAATTCATAAGGACGATGGAGATCCCGAGAAGGAATTGTTTGAAGTAGACCGTACTGCCTTTTTACCCTGCAGGGATAATAAAAAGTCATCTTGGTTAAGCTTGGAAGACGGAAGAAGGGTTGCTTGTTGACACCAACCATCTTCTCTATTTTCCACCAGGGGACGACTCACCTGATAGCAAGGTTGCAAGAAGCAACAACTTTATTCCACTCATGGCGCCCCATCTTAGAGAAGCGTTTCTTTTGCCTCACAAAGCTATTTGGAGTATATTTTTAAATATTGTTAGGAGGACTAATTAATTGTAGTCTCTCCATTCGCCATATCTGCAAAAAATTCAATGCAAATAAATTAGTATTACTATACAAAAATATATTTTTGAAATCTGTAATTAAAAATATTATTTTTCTACCTGTAATAAAATTGGAGAGCCCCGAAATGGTGCTTTTGGGATTTTTCTTCAATTCATCAAGACTAAGCATAGTCTCTACAACAATTAAAGGCATTGGATTTCTTCCAGATTCAATTTGCTCCAAAACAGTTAATATAATTGCTTGACCTTCATTAGTTCTACCACTAGTGAGAAGATATTGGTTAAGCATGCAAAAGAGAAAAGCCCTTCTTCTATAAACGTGAAAAGATTCAGAATAAGTTCTATCAAAGTAGTGGCGTGCAAATTCTTTTAAATTAACTACACTACCATCTACAATATTTGTTAGATCTCTGTCTCTTAAATTAAAGAAGCGCTCAAAATCTTTATAATAATATTCATTTACTCTAGGGATTACCGCAATATCTAATAAAGGGAAGCCTAGGATGGCACCAACTTCTTTCGGTAAACGGCTAATTTCATCACACCCTAGTCTAAAGCAATGTGTATCCGTATCTCAATATTCTAAGGCGGTTTGAATAAAATCTATATCTAGATCTACCCCCTTAACACCATAAATACCTCCCATGTGGAAAAATTCAAGGTCTTTCCTCTCTTTAGCTGCTAAAGATCGACACAATTCACGAGCGAAATTGCTAAAACTGTTAGTAACTAAAGACATGATTATTTTTTGAGAAACTAATATTATAATTAATCTGTTCGAATTATACAAAAAATCGGCAGATTAGGGGTCTATTTATTTACAAAATCGATGTAGTTAGACTCCGGAAAGGACTCGAAATCAGCGCACTGCAGCACTGAATGACAATCCTGTCGCTTGGCGATAGAGTATGTCGCTTAGCGACAGCAGCAACGTTCGGCAACAGCGCAAAATGCGTGGCAACACGTGGCGCAATAGCGCTTCCTCAACGTACTATGCAAACCGCGTTTTTCTGGATATGATTCGAATCCATACAATGACTTTACAATTTTACCCTTTGTTCAAATTTCCCACATATATTAATTTAATATATTTCCCTTTCTATTTAATTTTTTGGATTTATTAAAACTTAATCAAATTTAGGTTTGTTTTAAGTCCAATTTATTTTTCATTTTTTCTTTTTGGGGGAGAAAGTCGGATACCCTCCATTAGTAATAAAAATGACAAAAAAAATTTTGCGCAAAATTAATCATAATTTTATCACAATTTTTTGCACACACACATACGCACATAAAAATAAAAAATAAATGCAAAGATAATATAGTCATAATAGATAAAAGTCTATATATACAAAACCTGTCTAACAAATGCAGATAACAAACGAGTCTGTCAGGCAAATTCCTATAAAAGTCAAAATAAATAACAACACAGGTACAACTACGACACTAGAGGACGCAGATGATGAGGAATGTTCATCATATCGAAGAACTGCGCAGATCGAGGAGTATGCTCCCCACCAGCTCCGGTATCTCCATGAGGAGGGAAACTCAACTCATGACTAGTCCACCCGAGGTCGCCCTGGTGATGAATCAACAAAGGATGAGGCTACGGAGGCTGCTGCGACGACGAGCCGACCTTGTACGTCCCACCACCCCTCGGAGCTGAAGTCGCCTCTCCCTGGCCCATCGGCCCAGCCTGTGCACTCTTAAATGAAGAACCCAAGCCCTCCACCGCCTCGGTCCAAGTAGCATCAGATCGGCCACCCTGACCACCAGAAGTAGTACGGTAATGCCTTGAGCTAGACCTAGCAGGCTCTCTCTGAGCCTTAGGTCTTATCCGAGTACGGAAAGGAATAGGTTGTCCCTGCAAAAGAAATCAAGTCAGATGCAAAGAAAATAGAAATATAAACAATGTAGAAAAGAAGAGGAAAACCTACCTCCGAACAGTGTCGTCGCGACGACAGGAAGCTACGTTCCTCATCCGCACGAGCTGGCTCCGAAAGGCCTCTATGCACCTGGCCATCGCCGTAACCACCTTGCTCGAGAACTGTCAAAGAAATAAAGTCAGTAACAATACAAGACAGATATAAACAAATAGCAAGCAGATAAGTCACCCGAGTCTGATGGCTAGGGATAGATCGCTCAACAAAACGTTGATCCACAGGAGCCAGATGGATCATCTCCTCAATAGGCCCGTATGTCCCCTGATAGTGGAGGGACATACGAGGAGGAACGAACTCAGTAGGCTAAGTCTGGAAAAAAAGCAAACGAAAGTGAATAAGATACCACTTGGGGGCTACTTAGAAAAGAGATAAAAGACAAAAATCATCACGCCGCCTCCTCAGACAAAACAGGGGCCGGAGCTAACAACGGCAGCAGATCCTCCTCGTAGCACTGCCCTGAGCTAGCATGTGATCGCCAAGGGGTACCAGCAGGCGACCTCTCTGATAATTTGAGCAGCATCGCGTCATGGAACATGTGGCGTGGCGGAGGAGCAGGGACGACGAAAATATCTGAGGAGTGGTGAATAGCAACTCTCTCTCCTAGGTACACCGCCGCCTCATACGTCCCCTAGAAGTAGCGACGCTCAGCAGTGTACTGCGCAGCCAGCGTAGGAATAACCAAACCGCCCCATGGCCGGTATAATACATCAAGCTCCTGCAAAGAATGCCTATAAGATAAAGCTCTACCAAAAGCGATACAAAGATATCAACTATGCAAAATAATATACCAAGAGGATCAGCTCTCGAACACGGTCAGTAGTATCCTGGTTGCTAAAGAGACCTCCCCAACAGGCGTCAACAAGGAACTCGCATGGAGATGGTCTCGCTGTCGCAAGCAAAGGAAAGTAACCATGGAAAACAAAAGATAATAAAAGATATCAGCAAATGCTAATAAGAGCTTAGAGCTAACTTTGTAAGAGATGAAGTATACCTCTATGACACTCCAGAAGCTAGACAGAGCGATGTCTCCTATGTATGAATGGAGTCGACAGGAGTCTCGCAATCCTCGTATAAAGTCAGCATAGGCCAAGCTGGGCCAATCATAAGTCCCGAAGCTGAAGATCGCGGACAGCAAGAAGGTAGTAAAGCAACACCCTACTACCCTTGTAAGGGGAAAACGTCCCTGACAACAAAATAAGTGCAAAGATGCACACCCGCTGCTCTTGGGAGGTCGCATTGTCCTCGAAAGCTATCGCCAGAGTCGACCGGAAAATGCACCTGGAGCTGAATCGTGATGGCTCCACCCCAGCACGGGCCCAAACAACAATCGGACCCAACAGCTCATCGACCTCAAGAGAGAAAACACTGATGGAGCTGTTGAACGGCAGCGCGGTCGAGCTAAACTCCAGTCCCTAGATGAGACAGAAGTCGGTTGGGGTGACAGTCATCTCACCCCAAGGAAAGTGGAAAGTGTTGGTGGTGTCCCAGAAGAACTCCACCAAAGCACGAACCACGTGGTGGCTCGCATCGAATGAATACATGGCATGTGTGGCCCGGAACAGGGCAGTCAGCCCACAAGACTCCTAAAGAAGTCGCATCCCCTCATCGCAGCTGAAATACTTGTCGTACAGGTTGCCCAGGTTGTCATTGCCCGAGCCGTGGCTGCGCGCCCTACCACTAGTGATCCCGCGACGCACCCTCTCTGAAATGTGGTGCTCGGGGGCAAAGAACAGCGTCCGCTCGTCGCACTCAGGGAGGGGACCGAGAGAGGTTAACGGATCGGCGTCCTCCTTAACGGGCTCATGCTCTCGTCGTGTCTCTCGGGACCAAGCCTAGCCATACTACATTGTGCAGAATTGACAAAAATTAAGGCTCTATAATGTCTAAGGTTCGCCTAGCCGCATGATACTATGTTCGTAAAAAACAGAGCACAATTTTAATTCAAGCATATATGGCATTTTTCAAGCAACCAATCAATTTCTTAAAATATCATGATAATTATTGTGACAAATTGAACAAGAATTGCTAGCAAAAACATCAAGAACGAGCCACATTGTTTTCCCGACCTTAAGAGGTTCAACAATGGTGAATCGCTCGTTTCTTCACCAAATTGAGTCAAACAAGTCTCAAAATACTCCCAAGGCAATATATAAACATAATCAAGCAATTTCATGGCATAAAATTTGACAAACAAAGCAAATTGAGCAATATATGTTTCGAATTTTCGACAAATACGTGAATAAACATGAACGAAATTTATCGAAATTTGAGTGAGTTGGGAAAAAACATATATAGATCAACAAACTAGATGAACAAAGCTTTGATTTGCAACAAATTTGAGTGCATTTGGTTGAGAAACGAGTGAAAATGAGCGATTCGAAGTTTCGCGGCGAACTCGAACGAAATAAGAGCAGTAACAACAAAATGAGGAAGAAAAGGGATTCATACAAAAATACCGACTTCAGCGTCACACGACAGCTCTGTCGCCGAGTGACAGAGTGCAGCGCCTGGCAATAGGGAAAAATCCGAACGCCGGAGACGTGGTAGCGGTGACAAAACGCTAAGCCTCTCAGAATTATTATTTTGACCTCATACAACAATTTTGGGTTCCTTGGTACGCCAGTTAGCCCCTATAAGAAATTTGACATGATTTAGTAATTGGCTCGGTTTCAATCGCATTAAGTGATCGGCCTGTTAAATTATCGTCTCACTTAGCTTAAAGCGCCTAAACATTGGCTCACCGCAAAGGCACCGACATAATGGTTCGTAGACAAACAGAAGCACCGACATACTGGTTCACAAACAGCAAAAGCACCGACGTATTGGTTCACAATTCAGAAGCACCGACATACTGGTTCACAAGAAGCAAAAGCGCCGACACACTATCATAGCAAAAAGCAAGTTCAAGCAAGCTTTAAAGGATTGACAGGCGTTGGTCTTCGGGGATACTCTTCAGAGTATTATTGCAACAAATGAGGATAGCTTCAAGCGAAGCAATCTTCGATCATGTTCCCTGGCTTGCGGAAGATGGTCACAAAGCACTAGAAGGTCGTTTCAGGTGAAGAAATCTTTGATAGGGTTCTATAGCTTGCAGAAGACTATCACAGTAGAATTAGAGGCAGTTATAGGCGTAGCAGTCTTCAAGCGGTATCCCCTAGCTTGAGGAAGATCGTCAAATTAAAGAAGCTCTTTGCTCAGAGATGCGTGGGCATATCATTCAAAGCTCTTTCTTTAGAGACGCGTGGACATATCAACATTAAAATAGCAGGATGGCGTTCCCTAGCTTGTGGAAGGTTGTCAACAGCAAATGCAACAAATCGGTTACCCCCTAGAGACGTGTGCTCGACGATGCAAGATACGCATTTCTTAACTCTTTTATCTGTTTTAACTAACGCTAGTTTTTCAGGTATTAGCGTTACAAGAGTGATTTGGGATCGCAGAACGTTCTGAATCATTCTCCGTCCCTATCGATACTTTGACTTTTGTTTTTGAAACTTTTTTTTATCCAAACTCAGTCAAAGTGGGGGCTTCTGTAGACATACAAATGTGTCTCCCCAAAACCAAACCCGATGATGAATACCTTTCATGTCGAATGATAATCTAATGAAGTGAAAGTGTGGAAAGTCTAGTGTTGCGGTTAGTTGTTAATTCTTTTCTTTCTCTCTGTTTTTTAAAACCTATTTTAAGAAAATAGTCAATCCAGTTTAGTTTGGTCTGCAGCAAGGGACCAATAATAGTGTAGTTGTATTGGGCTCGAAAAGAGCTTTCCAACGATATATTATAAGCCTAATTCCGATGAACAATTAGGAAGTTATGGCCAAATTACGTACTAAACTAAGCCCGGTTTGATTTTTATATGGGGCCCAATGATCTAGAGGAGGGCCTATTATGATTTCATTCCTAATGCAATTAGGATTGATTATAGTCTTCTAGAATCTTCTAGAAGGTTCTTTTGAATCCTAATGTGATTAGCATTGATAATTGAATTTTAAGAGTTTTATTTAGAATAAAAGAAGTGTTTTAAAGGAAATTTCAGTTTTACCCTTCGTACGCTGAAATTTTATCAAAATATGAAAATGCGTGGAAAAACTTTCTGTAGCGCCGGACTACAGGCTGTCGCCTGGCGACAGGCCTGGCGCTGCGGCGACACGTTTGTCGTTTGGCGACAGGCTCTTTTGTTTGGCGACAGGGGCGTGTATGGCGACAGCGTCGTGTTATATTCTTTTCGAAACTCTGATTCTTTTTTATCATAATCCGGCTAATTTTCGTTATAAATAGCCTCCTAAATCCTCCGTTTTTAATCACCAATTCTCATCAAGAAATTCTTGATACTCTTTCTCTCTCTTCTCTAAACTAGCCTTTTTACAAAAAAAAAAAAAAAAATTATGCATTCACAAGATCTAGACACACCTAGCAAAGTTCGAAGTTGCCTTTGCCCTAGACGTGGAAGGTTTGATATTTTTGAGGGTTTGGTCCCAAATCTAGTCTAAACATTCTTAATTCTTTCTTTCAATTATTTAATTTAATTGTTTGATTTTATATTTTCCTTGAAGTTACTAACGCGCGTATTTTGTTATTAGAAAGAGGTACGAGGCATCCAAGTAAGTGCTTTAATTGTTTAATTGATATTATGATATAGAAATCATATTTAGGTTGTTATTTTGATTCCTAGTATCATGTTAGGATGCTTTTCCTAGTATTATGTTTAGGGTAAAGAATATACTGTCAATTTTGATTTCTATTATGCTTCCTATTATCTTTCCTAATAGCATGTTAGTATCATGTTAGGGTTGAAGCTTTGATTTTTAATGTTTATAGTGACATGCTAGGGTTTGTTATTAATCTTGTTAGTATCATGCCTAGGATATTGATATTATAATTTAACATGATTATTTTAATCATCATTATTATCTTGCTGGATATTATATTTTATTGTTATTGCTTGATCACACCTTTTATGCATGTTTAAAGGGAATTGGTACTTGTAGTCAGGCTTAATAAGATAATTAATAATCTTGTTTAGGGTTAATTTGATTATAATTCAAGTGATCACCAATAATAGTTTTGTTTGTGCATTGATATTCAACCAACATAGATAAACAGGTTTAGGGTTAACCTAATGATTGCATGTTAGTCACAAAGCGCACATGAATACGAGAAGAATAAAGTAGAGGCCTATTATTAGGGCAGGTACAATATCTTTTAGGTTGGATTTCTACCTTCATCCCCGAATTTCCAGTCTTGGTTCCAGACCTATTGGAGTTAAAAATCTCTTGGATCGTTAAGGGGTGTAACCTTCACCATGTGAACGGTTTACAAGTTCCCAAAACTTGTTTTGGACTCTTTTGATCTAGCTTCCTTCCCGTTGGATGCCACCATGCTTTAGTGTATGATCACAGTGGGGTAATGTTTGAAATATTCCCTACACATTGACTCAATTCAAATGGTACCGTTGGTCTTAGATATGTACCACCCAATTCAAATGGTATTTAATAAGTAATATAATGTACCACCCTATTCACACTGGTACAACCACTACTACAAAAACGACCAAATGCAACCCCAAAAATCCGTTGTAATAGGGCAAAAAACTATTGCTATAGACCTGCTACAACGGTTAGTGGACCGTTGCATTTGCGACCGTTGCTCTAGGTTTAATGCAACGACCTTTTGACCGTTGCAACGACCTTATACAATCTATCATGAACCGTTGCAGTAGGGCCTAACGCAACGATCTTACATACCTAATGCAACGGTATTAAAAATCTCATATTACGTTGCAGTAGAGCTAATTCAATGCATATTTAGATCAAATGCAATGCCCATTGCCTTTTTTGGACTGTTGTATCAGCTTATTTTATTATTATTATTATTATTATTATTATTATTATTATTATTATTATTATTATTATTATTATTATTATATTATTATTATTATATTATTATTATTATTATTATTTATTATTATTATTATTATTATTATTATTATTATTATTATTATTATTATTATTATTATTATTATTATTATTATTATTATGCAAAAACTCAAGTATGTATCGTTCAACGCCTTTGATTTAATGAGTGTGAACATATAACTTTGTTGTTGGTTCACTACGAAATAAACGAGCAAAAGCAACAGTCAAATGCAACGGTTTAATGTAACGGTCATAGCTAACACAACGGTCTAATGCAATGGGTAAAGCTACAACAGCGGAATTTTTTACTATTACGATGGTTTTAAAATAAACGTTGCAGTAGCTTTCATATGCAATGAATTTCTACCTATTGCAACGGCTTTATAATGACATTGCATTAGTTGATAAATATCTAATTATTAGGACGCGCTTTCACTCTTTTCATTCTGGCTCTCCTTCGCTCTCATCTCTCTCCTTCTTTCTTGGGTTTTTGCCTCCTCTTTCTCACACATTTTTCACTCTCATTCTCTACTCCATCGCCGCCGCATCCACTACTTCCGCCGCATCCACCGCCGCCCCACTCTCTCTTTTATTCTTCTTTCTCCTTATTCCCATATCGATCTTTCATTCACTCTCTCTCTTTGCAACAGCAGAAAACCGAGGACAACAACCACTGCTTTCCTCCTTCTTACACCGGCGTTAATTCAAACCGTGGAAAACCATCATTGCCGCCGCCGTCTATTTCTTTAATCTATAACAATCGAGCTTAGGTTTTTGGGTACGTTTATTCTGAATCGATTCGATGTGCTTGCATCTTCAACAACAACAAATTCAAATCCATTTTGAACCAAAAATAAGAAATTTGAGCTTAGGGTTTCGGATTTATCTAGCTTAGCGTTAGTTTTTGATCATTTGGTCCAATTATTCATGTAAAATGCTTTCGTTTCATGTGTTTAATTGATGTAACATTTTTGTTTGGATATGTACAATCTTATATCATTCATTTTGACCTCATTTTATCGCAAAATTTGTTTTAATCGTCTTTTTTGCAGTGACAATGACCTCATTTTATTGCCTAATTACTTCTAGAATAGTTGATTATATACGAGAATCGTTTTTCAATTTCCTAATTAAAGTATTTTTGGGTTTTGGATTTCAATATTTCAATTTTTTATGGTTATTTTTTTTACTGTATGATAATGGGTATAGAATTGAATTTGCAGAATAATATGCATTTGGTTTTTGGGGATGTCCATGGAGCTATTTTGCTTCCTAGAGATATGGAGCTTGAAAAAGCCCAAAATTTGGACATTAGATTTAAGAAATTAGGGTAAATTAATACTTATGCATTTTGATTTGTGTTACAATATATTGGTAATTTTGCTTAAATTTGTCAGCAATTTTGAAATTCATCTTGTTTTAATTCTGCAAATTTGTGAGGTAATAATGGTTGTTATTGGGAGATTGTTGATTTGTTGGCACTTTGTTTTCTGTTTTCTATACCATGTAGATATATGTACTGTCTTATTTGATATTTGCTCTACGATGTGTATGCAATATTGAATTTGTGATGATTTGGTATAGGAAAACTGTTTGATGTTGTCAATGTTGTACATTTGGTGGTTTTTTGTAATTCCAAACTTATGTAGACTTGTTGTAGGATTTTGGGATGTTAAGAAAGGTGTAACTATCATCAATTATTATGTTGATGTAACAATTGTAGTGGCTACAAAGAAGATCTCTTTTGTTAGTTTAATACCTATTTTCTTTAAAGCTCTATGCATCATCTTTTCCTGTACATGGTGTTGTTTGCTCTGCCAAATAATCTCAAGAGTATTTTATAATGTGGTCTTACCTGTGATGCTCTTACTTTGCCTACATTTGATATATCATACACATTTGTTTTTGTGCTTTTTTTTTCTTAAGGCTCTTTTGCTATTCTCTGTGAAAAGGGAAAGACAAATAAGAGGGGGGGGGGGGGGGTAGAATATAACTGGTTCTAGTGTTGGCTTTAAATGTATTTCTTGTGAAGATATTTTGTAAGGAGCCATTCTTTTATGGACATGATAATTATGACCAATTGGTCAAGATAGCCAATGTATGAATTTTTTCCATAGGAAATTAGATTTAATCCCCTGCAATTTTGTGGGTTTCTTATAAAATGATTTTTTCTTTTGGGTGTATGTGAGTGTTTTTGTGGAAGTAAATCTGCCTTTTTTATTTGTATAAAGAGCTCTATTTATATCTGGTATACTTTGTTATTCATGATTTGTATGCAAATTGTTTTCAAGTGCAGTTATTGATCAAGTTGCTTATTGAAATTCTTGTGCAGACCCATTGAAAAGCTCAGGTGTACTCCAAACATGAAGAAACACATCGACATGGTAAGAAACACATCAGCTTGGAATGTGATATCCTTTTTGAGAATTTGTTAGATCTGACATAGGGTTTCAAATGAAAAGGGCAAAAGGCTTTATCCTCTTTACTCATTATTTATAGTTGTGACATGAACTTATTAATTCCTATTTCTCTATGAATTATTCTTATGAGATGAAAAGAACAAGACCTTTATCATACCTTTTAATTTGCAATACTGAACTTATTAATAGGGTGAGCAAGCCAGGCTAAGTATGAAAGGATGGTGAATGAGATATTTATACTTATATTTAATTTCTTATATGTTTATGCAAGATCATGTCTTTGGTAAGTGTCATTGTTTCCTTGGGAAATTCTATCTAAATTACTTATACCGCCTACCGATAGAGGTCTCGGTAGCTAATCCTAATGTCATTTAATTTTCTTTTTTTTTTGTATAGGTACATGATGAACCACAAAGAGTAGAGGAGGAAAATTAACGTGATGATTGTCAAACTCGTACTTCTTAGTTTTAAATTACTTAATGACCTTGTTTAGGTAGATATATTAGGAGAATATAAAATGTTGTAAAGAAACGTATTTTCTCTTGGAAATTATTTTAATGAAGCATATTGCATAAGTATACAATGTATTACTTTTTTTTTGAAAGAAAGTATACAATGTAATTAAATTAAATACTCTATATTTTTTTAATAAAAATGAAATGATTACTATTCAATTTTGTTTACATCATTTGTATAATAATAATAATAATAATAATAATAATAATAATAATAATAATAATAATAATAATAATAATAATAATAATAATAATAATAATAATAATAATAATAATAATAATAATAATAATAATAATAATAATAATAATAATAATAATAATAATAATAATAATAATAATAATAATAAGTTGATGCTACAGTCCAAAAAAGGTTACGGGCATTGCATTTGATCTAAATATGCATTGCATTAGTTCTACTGCAACGGTATATGAGAGTTTTAATAACCGTTGCATTAGCTATGTAAGATCGTTGCGTTAGGCCCTACTGCAATGGTTCATGATAGATAGTATATGGCCGTTGTATTAGGTCAAAAGGTCGTTGCATTAAACCGAGAGCAATGGCCGCAAATGCAACGGTCCACTAACCATTGCAGCGGGTCTATAGCAACAGTTTTTTACCCTATTACCACGGTTTTTTGGGGTTGCATTTGGTCGTTTATGTAGTAGTTGTTGTACCAGTGTGAATAGGGTGACACTATATCACTTATCAAATACCATTTGAATTGGGTGGTACATATCTAAGACCAATGATACCATTTGAATTGAGTCAATGAGTATGACCAGTCGCGATTACTTAAAATTGAGGTCGGAACCAGACGTGTGTGTAAAGTGGATTACAAAAAACTAGGATGTACGTTTCACCCCATTCTGACTTCAACTGGAATACAAAACAGAAACAGTGGTACAAATGTTGATCCAATTTAATGCAATTGGACTTTGACTTGATTATATTTCACAAGAACTTACTGTCACCCTCCTATAAATACTAAAAAAATTAGAAATTGAAGATTCACAAATTCAAATAGCAACAAACAAGGAAAACCTGAAGTAAAAAATGTCAAGCTCAAGTGATGAAACCGAGTACAGTAGTCTGAGCTGGAGGAGTGCTCTGAGAAACCATAGCAAGCTTTACTTGATAGGAATTGCAAAGTACGCAACAAACGTTGGGATTGAGGTGCCCTTTCTTCCCGGGGAAGAAGACCAGGCATTACAGTTTCGTGTCTACTGCAACATGCCCATGGTGTTTCATATGGTTCTGATAAGCGTCGTGTGAAATAGAAGGCAGAACATCTAGCCTTGGAGAAGTACGTGAAGGAAAATGAGTCCAAGTTCAAGGGAAATGAGACCAAGTAGTCCAATCGTTATGGGTTTTTTTTTTATTCAAGTTAACTTTAATGGTCTTTTTTTCAGTCATGTTATCTTTTTTTTAAAATGAAATAAATGAATGTTTTATTATTTTAATTACTAGTTGTTACTATATTTCGAATGCATTACTTTAATCTTTTCTCAAAATCTTACACAATTATGTGCCATTACAACTAAGTACCATTACAACTTTATAAGTACCATTACACAATCGGGGCGTTTGGCAAATGGGAATTGAGGGTAGGAATGGGAATAATAATCCCTAATCTTTATAAACCCATGTTTGGTTGGTGGGAATTAAAATATAACATGGGAATGGGCTTGGAAATATTTAGCTTGTATTCCCTACATTTTATTACTTGGGGGGAGGAGGTAATATTTTGGGGGGAATTCACTAAATTGTTAAAAAGACAATTCTACCCCTATTTTGTGGCATATATATACCCTACCTCTGTTGTTCAATTCATTCTACTTCATTGGGGCGCCATTTTCACTTTCATTTGCCGCCATTGTTGATGTGAACAAGGTAAGTTGCTGGCTTTAGTTTTGTAATTTTTTTCCCATTTTCAATTTTTTGTCTTGTATGGTTAAACATTCAACTCACTTGTTAATTTATTCTTCTACCCTGTTTGTGGGGTGGGAAATTTAGCTTCAATTCAAAAAAATTATAGATCTAGTCATCCATGTATGCGTAGTACTTCTTTGTTCCTCAATTGTGTGAAATAATATGTTTTATGTGTTATTGATGAGCAATTTACTAATTTTTTAGTTTCAATTTGATAATATTGTTAGGATCTTGTTAATCCATTATATTAATGTAGTTAAAAATTTCAGATTTGACCTTTTTGCTAATAAAATCGTTTCTACATTATGTTAGTATTTATTAGACAAGTACCTTTTTGCTACTTTAATTTGTTCCTACTGCATGTTTGTGTTGATAATTCTATTATAAAGAAAGTAAAAAGTTTGTTTAATTTATGTTAGTAATTTTTTTTATATGAATTTGTATGAGTCTTGCCACTTTTATAATCATGAAATGAAATTGTACTTTGCATTGAACTAAATCTCCTTGCTTGTTTAATTAAATACAAGAGTCTTGCTCTATAATTTGTGTGCCAAAAATGTTGTTTCATACAGAATGGGTCGATATTTTGTCAAATTTTAAAATTCATCATGGAGGTTCATTTTCGGAAGATGGAGTTTTAACTTACAACGGAGGTCAAGAGTCTATTTTCCGAAATTGTGATGTTGATCGGCTATCATATTTTGAGATAGCTGACATGATAAAAGACATAGGTTTCAATGAAGGATATAAAATATATTACACTATTCCTGGTTATAACCTTGAAACTGGCATAGATGGAATTTATAAGGATCAATCTGTTATGAGAATGTTGAGGTATCGAAAGCCAAATGTCTTTCTTGACATTTACATTCAACATGTTGATCAACATGGTACTAGTGGCAATGCAAACGATGAGGATATTGATGAAGATGTTAATGTAAATGAGGTATTTTATTTAAGTATTAATCAACATGTGCCTTTATAATATTCATTTTTATATAGCTAACTGATTTGGTCTATGCCTGTGTGGTATGGACATTATCTTTGTTTAATACATAAATCTGAATTGTGTTACTTGTTACTTGATCCTTTTTCAAATTTCAAGTATCCATGTATGTAACTTCACTTATATATATATATATATATATATTTATTTATTTATTTATTTATTTATGTATTTATTTACGTGTACTTTAATTTTTTCTGCATTTTATTGACAGCCATGGCACGTCCACCTGCTAACAGAGAAATTTTAATCTTGTGGCATTCACTGAGACAACGTAGGGTGAAAATATTAAATTTTCTGTGTTGCTTTATGCTTATGTTGATGTTGTTTAGGAGGTGTAGATGTAAGATGTATAAGGAGTCCTGTTGGTATGATCCTGTTATCCGTTCAAAACACTTAAGTGATATGATATATAGGAATGACACCTTATGTATAGAGCAACTTTGTATGGATAGACAATGTTTTAAAGTGTTATGTAGTTTGGTTCGGGAATATAGTGGTTTAAAAGATAAGAGAAATATGAGTGTGGAGGAAATGGTAGCAATATTTTTTCATATAATTGCATATGATGAGAAAAATCGGGAAATAAAATTTGATTTTCATCGATCTCAAGAGACAATAAGTAGGCATTTTCATAATGTCTTGAGAGCAATTTTAAAGCTTTGGAGAATATTACTAAAGACCCCTCAACCAATCCCTGGAGCTTGTACCGATGAGAGGTGGAAATGGTTCTAGGTAAAATAGTACTGAACTAGAAGACCTTTATTAGATATAAACTTTGTTAGTGCCTGACATAAATATCAGTTTTGTTATAGAATTGCGTCGGTGCTTTAGATGGGACTTACATAAAAGTGAATGTGAGAGCGGTTGATAAGCCAAGATATCGTTCTAGAAAGAACGATATTTCTACAAATGTTCTTGGTGTATGTGCACCAGACATGCAATTTATTTATGTTCTAGATGGTTGGGAAGGCTCAGCTGCAGATGGAAGGATACTTTGAGATGCCCTTTCAAGACCAAATGGTCTTAAAGTTCCTCATGGTATTACATGTGTTATAAATTTCGTGTTAAGCTAATACATTGTCATATATAGTATGCATAGTATATATGTGATGAGTAATGTGACTAAGAGTTTCGATTTTTTTATAAGTTGTTATTACCTATTGGATGCTGGTTACAAAAATTGTGAAGGATTCCTAGCGCCTTATAGAGGACAACGTTATCATTTACGAGAGTGGACTAATCCGCCAATGAAGAAAGAGAAGTTATTTAACAAGAAGCATGCATCGACACGAAATGTCATTGAGAGAACATTTGGGTTGCTGAAAATACGATGAAATATTTTAAGAAATCCATCATATTATTCAGTAGAAACACATACAAAAATAATGTTAGCATGTTGTTATCTCCACAATCTTATAAGGCAACAAATGAATTATGATCCCTTTGAGAGATAACTAGATGAGTATATGAGGTCATTACAACCAGATGTCAATGTCATTAATACGATGGAAACATCAACACAATGGACTCGTTGGAGAGACCAACTTGCCCAAGAGATGTGGGATTCTTGGAGACCTAGAAGGCGTACTACTGTGTGATATATTTGTTCTTGTTGTCTGAACATTGAGGCATATTGTGTGACATTTATTAGTTTTCTTCTTAACTAATGGTTTGGCTATATTTTCTTACCGAACAATGTATTATCTCATTGTTTGATTTGCTATACTTGGTGTTGTGTCTTATTCATTTTTTTAGAAGCTTTTAAGACTATTTTTCATTATTATCTTTTGCTATTAATATCTTTACTTAGCAAATGCTTTGACTATGATATGTTTTAAGAAGTTCAAGAGACAAAGGAGCAATACTCTGTCTGCAAGTAGAAGAGAAAGGAGAGTTTGGTCTGCTAAGGAAGAGAAAATACTTTTTGATATATTGTACAAGATGAACGACTCTCGTTGGAAAGTCGATACTGGTCACAAGTTCGGCTACCTTACCTATATTGAGAAGGAGATGGGAAAAAAAGATGCCAAACTGTGACCTTAAAGATGATCCGCATATCAAATCAAAAATTAAGATCTTGAAGAAGCAACTTACATATATCTTAGATATCCAACAAAATGGGAGTGGTTTTGGTTGGGATGATTAACTTAAAATGGTTACCGGAGACAAAGATATATTTATGTTATGGGAAAAGGTAAGGTTACTGTTTTCATATGCATGGTATATTATGGTTACATAATCTCTCTAAAAGCTTGATTGTTGCATTGTGATTATTATGCTATCTTTAAGTGTCTTACTTATTTAGTGACTGAATTTTTAAGTTATATTACCAGCATCGAGATGGAGCTGCTCCTCTGTATAGGAAACCCATGATGCAATATGATAAGCTTGTTGAAATATATGCTAATGATTTGGCAAAGGGAAGTAAGGTTAAGGGTCCAGGAGACCAATCTGACACTGATGAAGATAACTGCAATAAGAATGAAGTTCAACCTGAGATTCAAGTTGCTGATGAATCTACTTCTCAAGTTCGAGGTACTAACAATAGTATCCCCAGCTCTTCTAGGCAATCATTGAAATTAAAAGAAAGTCATGTGAAATTGATCCACTTGAAGAGCAATTTGTCCTTATTTCAAAATCTATTACAAGCTTATTAGAAGTAGAGATAGAGAGTGCATTAGCTATAACTGAAAGTAAGAAAGCATTTGTACATGAAGTTGATGTTTATGAGCAAACTAGATACAAGAGAAAGCAATTGTTTCAAGTCCTTTGTGCACTACCTGGACTTGACCCTGTGTAAGCGGTGAAAGCTACACGTCTCATTGGTCAAGATGTTGCTAAGATGGATTTTTTTTTCAATATGCCTGACGATTTTCAAGTAATCTTTTCTCAACAAGAGATTGGTGATGCTATATGAAGTATAACCTTCTGTTTAGAATAAATGTGAAGTATGCATCAATACCACTCTTACTTTTGGGTTGTTATTACAACATGTTACTATGTTAAATATGCTTTTCTGAATATGAAATTTATTTCATTTTGTAGGTGGTATAAGGTTAAGTGTGCAACATTTTGAAGATAACTAGATCAGAATATGCTTCTTGGATATTTAACTTTATTTAGTATGGTGGTAGATGAAGTCTATCTTTTAGATGTAAATGTACATCATGCACAAGTAGTTTCTATTACTCTAGCTAATTGGTTGACAAGTAAAATATGTTTTTGGATATGAAACTTTATTTTGCAGATTGTATAAGGTTGATCATGATTATCATTTTCCTTAATCCTATATGTAAATGGACGTCCTCTACTTGTGATTTTCATATATGATAAAGTTAAATAAATTACTGTTATCATTTTTTTTTGCTTGAATAATTGAAAAATAGAATGATGGAAAATGTTGTATATACAAGACGAAAGGAAATACAAGTGCATAATTTGTAGTATACTAGTCATTTACTCTAAGTCAAGTGTAATATACAAAGGAACAAATTAAAAATAAGTGCAACAAGTAGTTACACTTTTTTAATATGCAATATGATAATAAAAGGGCAATTTTGTAAATTTTGCTTTTAATCCCTCTATTATTCCCACATACCAAACATAGGATTTAAAATTTCTCAATCTTATTTCCAAAATATGCCAAATAAGGGATTGGGATTATTTCATTAATTCCCACCTATTAATTCCCATTCCCACTCCCACCCTATATTCCCCAAATTCCCAATCCCATTTGCCAAACTCCCCCGAATAAGCGGTACCCTAACGTGTAATTAACTTGCACAGTTGTACCCTAGAGTGTGTTCATATAAATGGTTCGTTTTCGAATAGTAAAATGTCCCTTTAGTGATTCAGTGGTACCATGGTTGAGAATCGTAGTAGTAATGGTTTAGGACCTTCATCCCTTTCCTTGTAATAAAAAGTTAGACCCCGATAAAGTGATTACTATGAGGCCATTTTTGATGAATTTTAAAGCACACAACGGCATACTTTTAAGGACATGTATTGAACAAGCGCTAAAAAAGTGTTGAATATGTATTGTAGATGTGAATGACTATTACTTTTAGGGTTATTTTATTTTATTTATTTATTTAATTTTTTTTTTACAAGATCTTATCACCAAACATAATTTCCTTTTAAGATCGATTTTTACCATTTGTGAAAATGACCAGCCTTTCAATAAAGGTAATACAAATCACTGTTAGACTCGTGCAATTCACAGAAAATTTGTCGGACTCATGCTTCGGGTGATGAATTCTTTTTCTTTTTTTTTAATAAGTTTTTTGAGAATTCAAACAATTTTTATTGTAAGTACATTGTACAAGCTTAATGTTACATAATGGTACGTTATAATATACCACGGTTAAGTGAACTTTTTCCAAAAACTTCTAAATATTACAATTTTTCCCTCATATAAAGTTCAAAATAGAGTCAGTTGAGAAGTTTGTATTTTAAAAAACATCCGTCCATTTTATGATTCCATTTATTAAACAAATTATTTAAAAAATTTAAAAGAATGGAAGAGTGGTACATTATTTATGAACGTATGTACCATCTTGAAATTGAGTACATTAAATGGGAAAATCTGGTCAATTATGCCACATAAATTGGTGCGAAGACATAGGGAAACTGAAATAGGGAGTTAAACGGTTTGTGATATTATCCCATTATCTTATAACATCCTCCACCCACGATCATATATCTTCCTCCTCCCGCTATATGTATTCAACTCCCATTTTATGTTTCTTTCTCAAATTACTTTCTTTGTCTCCGATTTCTTTGTCTTTCTCGATACTCTTGTTCTCAGATTTCACAAAATTTCTTTCTACTCCTTCCTTTAATTCAAAAAATGGTGAGACAAAACAAAGGAACAATGGTACATTCAGACATAAAGAAACCCAAATACTCAGAGTTAGAATACCTTAAGTTAAATGAGGAGATGTTAAAAGAGCAATTAGACAACCATCAGTTCATATGCAACAGATTGCAGGCTCGTTTGAATGATATTTCTACGGCTATTGCTAACATTAAAAAGCAAAAGGCACAGAGCAACGTGGCACAGAGCACAAGCGTGAACAAAAGTGCTATTAGGCTGGGGGCTAGGAAGAGACCCACCAAGGTGTCAAAGTCGATGACTATAAATAGGGTGTCTTGTCGGGGTGGTGCAGCAGGCCAAGCACCAGGTGGTGATTGTTATGGACAAGGGGCCACTGGTGCTGGACAAGGAGCCACAGATGCTGGTGGAGCAAGTGGGGAAGGAGTGCAAAAGAGAAGATTACAACAAATTTTGCAATAAAATGAGGTCAAAATGAATGATATAAGATTCTAAATATCCAAAAAAAAATTATATCAATTAAAATCGAGAAACCAAAGCATTAAACATGAATAATTAGACCAAATGATCAAAAACTAACGCTAAGCTAGATAAATCCGTAACCCTAATTTCAAATTTCTTATTTTTGGTTCAAAATGGATTTGAATTTGTTGTTGTTATTGACGCAAGCACATTGAATCGATTCAGAATAAACGCACCCAAAAATCCTTGATTCCATTGTTGTAGATTAAAGAAATAGACGGCGGCGGCGATGATGGTTATCCACGGTTTGAACTGACGCCGGTGTAAGAAGGAGGGCAGCAGTGGTTGTTGTCCTCGGTTCTCTGCTGTTGCGAAGAGAGAGAGAGAGAATGAATGATCGATATGGGAATAAGGAGAAAGAAGAATGAAAGAGAGAGTGGGGCAGCGGTGGATGCATCGGCAGTAGTGGATGCGGCGGCGGTGGAGGAGAGAATGAGAGTGAAAGATGTGTGAGAAAGAGGACTCAAGAAGCCAAGAAAGAAGGAGAGAGATGAGAGATAAGAGCGAAGGAGAGCGAGAATGAAAAGAGTTAAAGCGCGTGATAATAATTAGATACTGATCAATTAATGCAATGTTATTATAACGCCGTTGCAATAGGTAGAAATTTGTTGCATATGAAAGCTACTGCAACAGTTATTTTAAAACCATCGCAATAGGAATTTTTTTTGTTGTTGTAGCTTTACCCGTTGCATTAGACCGTTTTGTTAGCTATGACCGTTGCATTAAACCGTTGCATTTGACTGTTGCTTTTGCTTTTTTATGTCGTAGTGAATTAACAACAAAGTTATATGTTCACACTCATTAAATCAAAGGCCTTGAACGATACATACTTGAGTTTTTGCATTAGGAGACTTTCCAAAGTTAATTCCAACACTAGATTAGGCGAATTTCTAAAGTCATTGTAATTAACGATATTGATTAGGCCATAATTAAGTCAAAATGGAAGGATAAATAAATCATACGGAGAAAAAGTATTGGGACTATAGGTGTGAAAACAGAATCGACCTGAAACAAAGTATCCGATTTAATCCGAGAAAATCAACTCCGAATTCAACCAACAACCGCTATTAATTATCGAATTTTTAGCATTGTTGTCCTTATACTACTATATTTACTAATTAATTATAAATAAGTTAACTTATTTTACTACAAATAAATAATCCGATGTAACAACTTTACTTCATATACATACCAATTATATAAAACTACTTTCTAAGCTTTATATTAGTCTCATCGAAAAGATGACATTGAAGATTGTAAAATTGAAGATTTATACTACCTCCGTTTTCAAATACTTGCTCCACTTTCCATTTTCGTCCGTTGTTAAATATTTACTTCTGTATTTTATTTATTTTCTCCAATTTCTCCTAAAACTCCACACATTGAGAAATGGAGCAAGTATTTATAAACGGAGGGAGTAATTACCTTAAAAAGATGATTTTCGTTCTTATTGAAGATTGTATAGTTAACCCGACCCGACCCGAGTTAAAAGAATAATGTTGACCCGAATATATCCGATCTTAACAGACCCGACCCGAATAGACCCGACCCAAACTCCATTCAATTATCCGAATTGACACCTCTAATTGGGACATATAACATGCAAAGTTGTACCATTCTCAACGTCACAGTCAAGGGTACCACTGCACGTCTAGGGTACTACTCCACATCTAGGGTACTCCGCTGTCCTTAGTATATGTATCCTTACGAAAATTAAAAAGTACCCCTAGATGGTCAATGGTATATTATACAATGTATCTTTGTGCTACTCTGTTGTTAACGGTACATAACTTAGAAAACAATTAATAAAAGTATTGTGGCCAAATGTATTGATGGACCATTTTACATTGTTGACAACTTTTGGTTTCCTAGTTGGAATATTGCCTTCCTAAGTTAAATTAATAAAGATTGCACCACAGTGGAATATTGGTTTCCTAAACGTGATACTGGTTTCCTAAATCGACCCTGTCAATAGAGTATTTGTTTAAGTAAAGTCAATGAAGAAATGTTCAAAGCAAGATACTCTGCTAGTGGTCCTATTGTCCAAGAAATAGGGTTGAGCTTGGATATCATCCATCTTTAATTTGTACGTACACCAATTCAGATTCCTTCATTCACTACCCACAAAGTGGTTGGCATCTGTATTTTGTAAGTACACCAAGTTGGGTTATTAACTACAAAAGTACTTCTATAAATGTTTCAAGGAAAAAAGTTTTTCTTGTCTTATTATTCCCTGTGTCACCATTCAAAACACTTATTTAGGACATGCACTTACCCTTATATGTTTGTTTGTATATAACATAACCAAAATCACCTTCACTATTGAACATTTCAGGTCCAAAATACATTAGTATTTTGCTATTTAATAAATGTACCACTGACGAAATCAGTGGGATATTAAACAACTGGAAATGTACCCTAAATTATGTCTTACTTATTAGCACCAATGCACCGTATTATTATAATAAAATGTATCGCTTATATAGAATTGGTACTTACCAAGAGTCAATGGTACATATATGTGTAAGTTAGTTTAGGATGTAAATTCATTATGTTGTGTAAATGTAGGCCAGGCCTCCCCTTACAAAAATATGGCGCGTAAAGGTACTAACTTTCCCGCCATCATGCCCTACTGCACTATCCCTTATATATACCTCCCAATTAAAAGGAATGAGGGGTTACATGAAAATTAGGAACCAACACTTACAAATAATCTTAAACTAGAATTAATAATGTCAAATATGTCCTCAGCATCTTCGGGAACCCGATTAATTCGTCGTCCATGTGCGTCTCCGGATATCTCATGGATATCAGCCAAAATTTTCAACTGCTTGGGGGATGATTCTACCCTTGTGAAATTTCGGATCTCCATGTCGGAAATGAATCCGAAGCATCCGTATTATAAATGTCGGCACTGCACGTACTGGGAATAGGCTCTAGATCACAAACCTCGTCAATGACGGTCCAACAAACAACATCAGGGCCATTGTCCATAGGGTTGAGAAATTAGAAAAACAACACGTAAACGTCGTTCAAATTGGGCTTATAAGCTTGTTTATTGTTGTGTTGCTGTATTTGAAATTTTTGGTACAATGATCACTTTATGTAAACGAGTGCTGCTTGTAGTATGTTTGTATGCTAATCCACAATAGTGTAATTTATGAAGTTCATACGTATCTACTTAATTGTCGCTCATTTGTTAGTTAGACAATAATATGAAACGCATACTTGGTTCCAATTTAACGAGAGAATAGGACTTTTGTAATGGTACACTTATATCGTGATAAATGTGCCACTAGAAATAAAATATTACATAAGAATTAAAACCGTTCTTTGATAATGGACCATCTAATATTGGATGGTACATTAAACTCCAAAACCTGAATAACACCGAACTAATACTGAAATACAACCAAAATAATTAACTATAATTAATACTAACTAATAAAAACCAGTAGCATCTTAAAACTGAACAGGAGTAAGAGGGATATAATCAGTCATCTTCCAAACCGAAATCATGGTAGCCTTCCCACGGATCCACATACGGGTCACCGTAATCGGGTGCTTGCCTGTCCCAAAAGTCCCCGGAATATGGATTGCACTTGTCTTCAAACCTTTTCTTTGCCACGTTTAACTGATTTACATACCAAATGGATAGCCAGCGTACTCAATTGGCTCCCTAGTAATGATATCCAAGTGTTGCATCTCATCATACCCATTTTCAGCCAACATCTTGCTTCTAAAATACATGGATTGCTCCTCACTTGAGTGGATCATATCAAAAGGATCATTGTGAGAGAAATTCAACCACTCTACAGTCACATGAACCATGTCTTTGTCGTAGTCCGATGTGAAATCATGCCCAAGTAGCAAAAGACCAAAGTTCTCACCTTCCTTACAATGATTGTTCAGCATGTATTCCACATTCGCAAACCAATCATAGTCACACATGAATAGTTCCTAAAGCCGAAGCCAATGCCTGCATACCACCCTGTTCGCATGCAATCTATCATTCTTTCATGGAATACCCGAAGGTTAACACTAACCGCAATTTTGAGAGCATCCACAAGGTAGTGCATGAAACAATATGCCTCTTTGCAAAAATGTGCGAGACATCCTATCTTAAACGACATTAAGAATAGGTAGTCAGGGTAAAAATCAATCTCGGTTATGGGATTTTCAAGCCCAACACGTGCTATCGTCGTTGATTGGCGCGAGAACATCATCTGTTTACCTCTTTTAGGAGGTAAAAGTCTCAAATGACACCGTTTGGATCGTGATATCCGTTCTTTTTCATAAACTCCAACCGCTTCATAATTCCCTTGGGGGTCTTATTTTTCACAACCTTCTTTTCATCCACCACTCCCTTTTCGGCCACCACCCTCTTGCTTCTATGGCTCCCCATTATTTTTTTTTTCTAAAAGACTACAGTTGTTCACATATAGCTAACAAGGTATGTATGAAGTGAATTTACCCAATATCTATGTATCTTATACTATAAACTTGTAATAAATTATCTCCCAACTTATTTATGTTTTTGTGGGTTTGTCAACATTCCCTAGTGGTAGATTGAATGTACCCTTAGGATTAACAAATAGATAATGTAACAACAACTGTTCCATTGCATCAAATAACTTGCTTGCTCTGCCAGTCACTTAAGTGTTTCCCTTTTTAACTTTTGACCATAGGGGTCAGTCATACTTAGTTTGTTGGCTATTAAAGACAAACATAAATTCCCCTTATTGTAGGTTTGTTGCCGATCTTTAAAATAGTACTTTAAAATTCCTATTGGGGCTAAAATAATGACAGTGGTACATATATATACAATTGAAACCTAGTTGTGCTTGTTATGACGAGACATCTCTGTCTCCTAGTGTTAGTAGCTAAACCTCTGCTACGTAGGGATGGGTGGAAAGTTGACCGAAAGTCGAGGTTAATAAAGACGGGTAAATACATTATATTATACTTGACTTACCACGGTACATTGCAATTTTGTCAGCTCTAAAGATGGAATGGTACATATTTATACTATTTCTTGGAACTAGGTCATCAGTGGTACATATATATACTAATTAATTGTGAGTGTGTTTGTTTTTTGAATACAACACTTGGAAGTACTCATATTTCCCGCCACTTATGGGTAAAAAAGAAACTTGAGCATGGTAAAACACTGTGAATGCAATGTTTTCAACTTTTAAGTTTTCCTTCTAGAAATTGTCATCACCTCCCTTCCCCAAAGGTGAGAGTATCATATTTCACTAAGTCTCCCAAACACCTACCTAAAACCTATAAGCTCTCCAAAATCCCCTTCAATACTATGGCCTCAAACCACCACATAGTAATCCATCCACGACATCAAATTCTGTACTTCTAGAATGTTGAGAGGGATTTCAATTAAATTAACTAGAATTTGGTTAAATGCTTCAAGACCACCGAACACTTCTTGAATGATGTGCAACACCATGTGTTAAACCTTAGGGCTAGGCTACTGCAAATAATGTGTGCCACCACCGATTTCATGGCCTCAGATATAGGACCCCCTAATCTATCTCATATTCCTCTATTGGAGGATTTGGTAGGATGCTATAATTAGGGGCCAATGGTTGCCATATTTTGGATTATACAAGCGTTCTACTCTTCTTCTTCGGGGGATACAATACCATCTGAATTGGCTTAGTTGATTGACATGAAGCCCACACTCAACTATGACTCTGCCCCAATCTTTAGGTTTTCACTACTACAAAAATGGTCAAAGAGACCATAGATAAGAGACCCATTAATTAAATAAATGGTCTTTATGTTTCAGGAGACCAAATATTTTAAATAAATGGTCTCTTAAGTACAATCTTAAGAAGAAGGAAATGTAGGAGTGTAGACACCCATTTATGTCTCCCCAAAACCAAAACCAGTGATTAGTACCTTTCAAGTCGAATCATAATCGAATGAAGTGAAAGTGTGGAAAGTCTAGTGTCGCGGTTAGTTTTTTTTTTTAATTCTTTTCTTTCTCTCCTTTTTGAAAACCTATTTTAAGAAAACAACCAACCCAGTTTGGTTTGGTACATTTCAAGGGTCCAATAATGGTTTAGTTGGGTCGGGTTCAAAAAGAGCTTTCCAACGATATATTATAAGCCCAATTCCGATGAATAATGAGGAAGTTATGGCCAAATTACTAAACTGATCCCGGTTTGATCTTTATATGCGGCCCAATGATCTAGAGGAAGGCCTATTATTGATTTATCATTCCTAATGCAATTAGGATTGATTATAGTCTTCTAGAATCTTCTTGAAGGTTCTTTTGAATCCTAATTTGATTAGCATTGATAAATTTACTTTTAAGAGTTTTAATTGGAATAAAAGAAGTGTTTTTAAGGAAAATACAGTTTTACGCTCTCGTATGCTTAAATTTTATCAAAATAAGAAAACAAATGGAAAACTGATTGCAGCGCCATATGACACATCTGTCGCCTGGCGACAGGCGCGTGTTTGGCGACAGCGTCGTGTTTTATTCTTTTCGAAACTGTGATTCGTTTTTTATCATATCCGGCTGATTTTCTCTATTCCTAAAACCTACGTTTTCAATCATCAATTCTCAATTATCAATTTCTCAATTCTTCTCATCTAATCAGCACCAACTGTCATTAAGAAATTCTTGATTATTCTCTCTTTCTCTCTCTTTTCTAAACTAGCCTTTTCTCATACAAAATTCAGCATTCAGAAGATCTAGACACACCTAGCCCAATTCGAAGTTGCCTTCGCCCTAGACGTCAAAGGTTTAATTTCTGAGGGTTTTGTCCCAAATCCTAATTTCAATTATTTAATTTAATTGTTTGTTTATATTTTCCTTGAAGTGACTAACGTGTGTATTTTGTTATTAGAAAGAGGTACAAGGCATCCAAGTAAGTGCTTTAATTGTTTGCATTGTTATTATGATATAGAAATCATGTTTAGGGAAAAGGTTATAATATCAAATATGCTTATTATGATTCTTGCTAATACTTCCTATTTTCTTTCTTAATATTCATGTTAGTATCATGTTAGGGCTAAAGCTTTGGTCTTTATTGTTTAGTAACATGCTAGGGTTTGTTTTTAATCTTGTTAGTATCATGCCCAGGATCTTGCTATTATAATGCTTTATTTTTAACATGAACATAATTATTTTAATTATGGTTGTTATGATTATTATGATTATTATTATGTTGCTTGATAATAATTTATTGCTCGATCACGCCTTTTATGCATGTTTAAAGGGAATCGGTACTTGTAATCACGCTTGATAAAATAATTAATAATCTGGTTTAGGATTGATTTGATTATAATTCAAGAGATCGCCAATAATAGTTTTATTTGTGCATTAATATTCAACCAACATAGACTAAATAGGTTTAGGGTTAAACTATTGATTGCGTGTTAGTTAGAAATCGCACATGAATACAATCAGAATAAAGTAGAGGCCTATTATTCGGGCAGGTTCAATATCTTTTAGGTTGGATTTGTACCTTCATCCCCGAACTTCCAGTCATGGTTCCAGACCTATTGGAGTTAACGATCTCCTGGATCGTTAAGGGGTGCAACCTTCACCCTGTGAACGGTTTACAAGTTCTTAAAACTTGTTGGCAACTCTTTTGCTCTATCTTCCTTCCCTTTGGACGCCACCGTACTTTAGTGTATGATTATAGTGGGGTTCAAGCTTGGGGTAATGCTTGAAATATTCCCTACAGTTTTTTGGCGACTCCACTGGGGAGGACTTCTATTTCAATTCTTAAAATTTATTTTGGCAATTATTTAGAATGAGTTAATGAGACTCAAAATGTTCTAAGTATTTCATGTGCGTAATTTTGATTAACATTATTGTCATATGCATAAAAAAGATTTCATTGGACAGACCATCCGTAATGAGTTAAAAACTTAGGATTTTTACACGTAGGAAATTTGAGGAATATCTTTCACAACTAGGATCGAAATAATGCTGCGAAAAACTAGAAAATTTTATCGAACACAGAAAGCTGCTGAGGCATGTAGGAACTGGTGTCTAGAAAACAGAGTTTGTCGCCAACGATATGGATCTGTCGCTAGGCGACAAAGGCATATTGCGGCGACAACCTCTGTTCGCTGGCGCCAAGTTTTTCCAATACCGAGCAAGAAATATGAGTTCTAATTTTGACTAGTTTTTAGCACTGTTTGCTCGATTCTACTTCCTGATTGAGTTTTTCTCACTTTTCTAAAACCCATATGTGTTCTACATATGGACATAACCCTCTGGGAATTCATGCTCCATCTACTTGATTGAACGCTCTATGCAACAAAGGGTACATCCGAGAATGTTGAATTCACCAAACCATGGAAGCGAGTTTTTAACTCGCAGTGTCCCATCCACTCGCCCTAACCCTTCAAAAGGTAAGGCTTCTGCGCGGTGCATCCGGAAAATTAACCATGGAACCTCTTTGACTAACCCATATCTCGAACTTTAGAGAACTAGAGCCATGGTTAGGTTGCAAACTCATTGCATCATATTATGCCTACTTGACTAATTGTGCATTTTTTGTTGTGCATACTGTATGTGTTTTTTCCTAACCGTTTGTTTGACTTGTGTTTAAGTCTAAATAAACTGATTAATGACTAAAAGGACTTTTCCTAATTAATTAATTAATCAATTCGAGTAATTAAAGTCTAATAATTTAATCGGAATGGACTTAGTACAACTTTAGGCATGTCCCGCAGTGTTAAAATACTGAAAGCAGTCCCAGATTAACGCTCCAGTAATGGCGCCACGATTTGGGATGCAGTGCCATACTATGTTGTGCAACGCCTGACGACAACTCTGTCGTCTGGCGCTGTACTATAGAGTGCGGCGACAGTCTTGTTGCTTTGGCGATAGTTCGGTATTTTGCTCGAGTCATCACGACGAGTCTATTTCAACAGTTTGCTAATTAATTCTATTATTTTTTACCTTTGTTAAGTCCTTAATTGAGTCTAGGCACTAAGTCCTATGGTTTTACACAAAAGTCAAAGCATGTCACTTGCACTCACATACAAAAGTTTAAGAGAGTCTTGTATACGCGTGTTTTTCCGTCATTTTTTAGGGGGGTAAACCACTTGTTTGAACCCTTATGCTTGATTCCCAAAAATGTACACCCATTTTTTTTCTTTTTCTTTATAAACCCGTAAAGTCAAAGTCAATTTGAGTCAAGTCATTAGAATAAAAATGGTTTAATTAACAGCGCATGGTCAAGAAAGTAAGGGCGTTTAATCAAAGACAACGTTTTCATTCAAGTACAACTTTTTGACAAACCAATCACTCGAAAAAGAAAAGCCAAGAAGATAATGGCGAGTCAAGAAGAAGTTAACGAGCTCAAGAAGCAAATGGCTGGTGTTACTGAACTATTGAAGACCTTAACCCTCCAAATTAATGACCCTCTGAAGCAACAACAAATGGATCTCATTGAAGAAATCTTGAGCAAGATATCTAGTGACTACAAGTTTCAAGGCATTAGTTCACAAGGGGTCTTGGTGGACAAGGAGCTTATTCCGCAGAAGTTCAATGCCAACGACATCCCAAAATTCAAGGCAACTGATATCCCTTATTTTCATTTAAGAGCCTTTGAAACAATAATGATTATGAAGGGTATTGATAAAAAAAAGTATTTCCTTCTCTATTTTTCTTATGTCTTGAAACCATTTTCCAACAATGGTTCTTCTCATTTGACAAAGAGAAAACCTCTACTTGGGAATCGATAGAAAACGCTTTCATTGATAGGTATAAGTGCAATATTCAAGTTGAAACTTATCATAGGGAACTTGAAATACTCAAACAGAAAGAGAATGAAGATTTCACTTCTTTCTTCAATAAATGGAGAGAAACCTCTGCTAGGATGATTGAAGTACCAAGCGAAAAAAAATCTGTGAGGTTGTTCATCAAGAATCTCCTAGAAAAGTACTCTAAGCATCTAAAATATCAAAACAACCTACACACCTTCAAGGCCGTCTATGATATTGGGATTAACATTGACGACGACCTTGCTAAACAAAAAGCTGCTAACAATAACTCCAATAGTGGCTGGAAAGGCAAGAAGAACGACAATCCTTCTTCTTCCAAAACCACCGTCTCAAACAATGTTAACACCTTTAATTTGAGTGAAGTCCTCTCTATGAACAACCATGGACAAAAGAAACCATTTAGGAGGAACTTTACTCCTATTGGTATGAGTTATGACGCCGCATTTGACCGAATGAATGGAAAAGGTCTTATAACTCCTATTAGACCATTTGGGGACCCACCAGTTGAAAAGAGGACAGTTAATTGGAACCCCAATGCACAATGCAGATATCACCAAGGTAGGGGCCATCTCACTGATAATTGTTGGAAGCTTAAGGAAGCTATCTAAGATTTAATTGATAACAACAAACTACCATTGCCCCCTGCCAGTAAGAAGCCAAGCACCAACAACGCACCTCTCTCTCATTCCTTGGTCATCTCTAATGAGGAAAACAATGTTGATCCCTCATCTCTCATCAAACCTGTTGAAGAAATTCATGCTATCGAAGAAGAGGAGGAAATCTTTTTCGATGCCATGGATGATTTTCCGGAACCAACAACCAAGGAAGATGTGGAAATGCTTATATGGTCCATGTGGGAGAGAATAAACTTACTACGTGAGGCTATTGAATTTGCAAAGAAACAAGGGGAGGAGCTTCAGAAAAAGTACGATAAATTTCCATCTATGAAAAAGAAAACATTCCCTCTCCAGGTAATTGACACACCCAAGAAGAGTAATAAACACTATACTCCAATTGGGACTACTTGTTCTAAAATATTCAAAATGCTCTCTGAGAATGGTAAGGTCAAACCTCTTGAACCAAGACCATTTGAATCCCTAAAGAGGACAGAGAGGTTCTACTATCCATACCATCAATCAAGAGGGCATACCATTGAAAGTTGTTTTAAATTTAAAGATTTAATTCAGAAGTTGATTGATGATAAGAAGTTAGTTCAAATCCAACAAGAAGAAGATATAAGCATTAACGGGGTTTGGGATAGTGATGAAGAAGACGTCTACCTAAAAGACATAGAAAAGCCTCCATTTTCTGTGTCGTATTCAGTAGGTGATTTTTTGGATGAAGAGGATTCACCTATAGACGTCACCACAAGATCTGGGAGAATGCAACCTCCCGTCTCTACATAACCTATTCAAACTGTGCAGCAAGTTCCCATACCTATCATAGAAGACAATGATATTGTCAAACAATTAAAAAAGACCAAGGTCGAGATGAATGTACGGAAACATCTAGCTACGCCTCGAGAACATAAGCTGACAGTAATGAATTCCTTGGATAAGATAGGGATAGATTGCGACACCACTCCTGAGGGGTTGGCTAACTTCCTTACGAGTGATCTCCTTAATCCTATCAACTTGATCACTTTTTCTGATAAAGATTTACCTCCAGAAGATGACAAGCATTACAAGGCATTAAACCTCACAGTAGTCTGCAAGTGAATGAACGTCTCAATGACTCTTGTAGACAATGGATCGGCAATTAATGTCTGTCCACTCAAAACTGTGAGGATGTTAGCATAAGGGATGAAGACTTAACCCCGTCAACACAAGGAATAATATCTTCTGACAATACTTGTCTCCAAGATCTTGGTAAAATTACTATAAATATAACGGCAGGAGCAATAGAACATGCCACTACCTTCCAAGTGGTAGATATTAAGGCTTCATTCAATTTATTGTTGGGACGCCCTTGGCTTCATGACCTCAAGGCCGTCCCTTCTTCTCTTCACCAACAGGTAAAAGCCATAGTTGGAGGAATCCCTATCACAATCAATGCTTCACCCCATGAGGATTAAAGCTGTTGAAAATCTGATCATTAATGTGGAGCACGATGAAGATGACGAAGACTTGTGGGGCTTTAATGAAGAGGTCTCCTTAATTAAGGAGGATAAAAGGACCCCTCTCTGTCACGACCCCCACTCTAATATGATAGTAGATGCTATTCTCAAGAGACAAGGGTACTTTCCTGGAATGACTCTAGGAAAGAAGAAGAAGGAGATAGCAAAAAACAACTGGAACTACCTGGCCCCCCTAAATTAGATACTTTCGGACTTGGTTTTGAACCGACTTGGGAATATATTAAGCGAGCTCAAGAATGGTCTAAGGCGCGTAGGAACGCTCGCATCCAAAAGAAAGCAATCCCAATGGATCAGTATCCTCTTACTCTCAATTGACAGTTTATAAGAGAAGGAGAAAACTATCCATGCTATTAATTTCCCAAACCCTTTGTTATAAATGGCATAAGGCAATCGGGGTTCGAAATCTTTCTAGATTGCTACTTTCTAGATGAAATCCCAACTCCTATTCACAAGGGGAAAGCACCCCCATGCTTTGACTTTAATGTTATGGGATTACTATTTGGGCCAGAAAAAGATGAGCCGAGATACATAGAGGATAACTCCTCACTTATCCAAACGGTCCTACAAAGCGACACTACAACAAATTGACCTTTGTGCCACGAGTAAAATCGTGGCACAAGTTTGAAATTTCCGTGGCTATGTAATTTAGCCACAAGAATTCTGAAATTTACTCCCGTGGCACAAGAGGCCGTGGCTAGGAATTTGCCACGGAAAAATGGATGTCGTGGCAAATTTCAATTTTTTTGCCACGAATATACACGTGGCAAACAAGTTCACTTGCCACAAATATTATCGTGGCTAACAAATTGTCTGCCACAAATTCTAACGTGGCTTATAAACATTGCCACAAATATTAATGTGGCTAATAAGCTTGTTTGTCAAATATAATACCGTGGCTAATAAACTCTGTTATTATACATATTACCGTGGCTAATAACACTAGTTGAAAATTTGGAATTAGGCACCCGTTCAAAATCGATGCTCTTTTTCAATAAAGCTAAGGCAATAATTCAGAGGCAAAACCGGTGCCTGAAGTGAAGTAAAGGGTACCCGTTTTGCCTCTGAACCAGTGCCTTTTACGCCAAAAAATAAAATAAGTTTTGCATTTTTTCCATTAAATTAATACAAAGACTTGCACATATAAAAACTCAGATATTTCCATTAATAAATAGCTATAATGTTTTACACTTTAATAAACATACAAGAAAAATAAAATTACAATGCGAGTATAACCACAATAGCAGGGGCATAGTAACATCAGCATCAGGACTCAGGAGGATACATCAGCAGGAGCACAGAAAAATGAGCATCAAGAGCAGACATCAGCAACAACAGAACCAAAACATCGTGCAGCAACAACAACAACAGCAGCAGCAAAGTGCAACACCAGCCACGAGCAACTACAGCCACACATACATTCACTATAACAGCCACACAAACCAGATTAATATTTACAGCAGCACATACATCCACTAAAACAGCCAAACAAACAACTGATTTAAGCCATGTAACACATCAGAATCGCAGGGTTCGAGTCAGCAACAGAGGATGTATTAGAGTAGTTGCATTTCAAAAAAAAAAAAATTCAGAAAAATGATCTAACACAACCACAAATATATGTAAATGGGAAAGCTAATAGTCAACATCTTTAATGTATATCTCTGCAGTGCACTATGAACGTAGGAGCAATATGATAACTCTCATCATAAGTGTACTTACTGAAACAAAAAAATGCTTAGTCAATTTATTTAGCCTTATTACCAGTAAATAAGTTCTACCAAAACTATTTTGCTAGAACAAGGTAACTGTCATACATGGATTTCAAAAAAATGTCACAAAATACCCCACACAAAGGTACATTTTAACTTAGTCCATTACAATTGGATCACTAGTTCGCATTTATTATATTTGGTACATAGTTAGGCCTCATCAGAATTTTCAGCATGAATCTGTATCAAACTTCAACCATCTCAGGGAATTTTATAAACAACAGTATTCAAGCACTAGGAATATCAGGTCAATCCATACACATGTGCTGAATGAATGTCACATCAGCCCCTGCCTATTTTAGCAAAAAAGGCTTACATGATTACATTCTTGCCTCACTTTCTGATTGCAAACCAAAATTTTCACTCTGTGACAATTTATCTATTTTTTCATCTACTTTTTAATCACTGGAAATTTAGCATTATATTAAATATTCAAAGCTTGGATAGTAAAGAAAACATCAATACAAATACACCAATTTAAGATCATAGTTTTATAGCAACAAAATCAAGTTCCTTATCTTATTAGTTTACTCATAAGTTCACATCTTCACTCAATTAACTTGTTCCTCATCAAACAATTTCATTAAAAAGATTCGGTTTACTATAAGCTGGAATCATCAATCTCACTACTTAGCTTATCTTGCATTGGCAAGGATAATGGTGACTGTCAATTATTCACCCTTTACCAACAATTTATTATGTTTCAGAACACATTATAATCAAACTAAGGTTACAAGGAATCAATTTCTACCATCAACAACCACCTATATAAGTATATCACAAATGACCAGAATTTAAATTCAAAATGCAGATATACGTAACAAACATCCATTAAGATAATTTGTTTAAATTAACAAAAATCACCAAATTAAAAAAACGCTTGAAATTTGTATACATTCATCAAGAAGGTACGAATTGAGCAAGTACCTTAAAAAAACCAATAAAAGGAAGGGAAAAAAAAGGGGATTTTAAATCACGAACAGTGGAGCTTCATTGAAAGAAAATAAGCAAATCAATTTAAATCAAATCAAATTAAAAACCCTAACCTCAAATTTCTGATTTTTGGTTCGAAATTGATTCGAATTTGTTGTTCCTTGAATCAATGCACCAAAATTGCCTCAAAATTAGGTCTGGTATTTTTCTATTTTGCTCGAATTAAGGATAGATGTTTTCGATCTTGAGGAAATTTGATTTGACTTCTACCTTATTAATCGAATTGAATCCAGGAGTTGCAGACAACGGTTGAGGATGATGGGTCGAAAGCCGTTAAACGGACAACGCCGTGGAGGTGAGGAACCACATGAGGGAATGGTTCATTTTGTCCCTAAAAATCACCGACACGACCACCACCATCAGTCCATCGCCCTAAAAACGAGAAAGATTGACTGATTGTGAAGCTAAAAAAGACTATAAAGATGGAGTCATGAAAAAAAACTTGAAAATTGTGAGAGGAGAGAGATGAAGCATTTCTGGGTGTGGGTTTAGAATGAACTTTGAGAGCAGAGAAGAAGGAATTGGAAAATTAATCAAAGCACAGGTTAAATGAAAACCGCTAACTTTGAGTTTTTCACATTTTTTATAATCGGTGTTTTTATTTAGGTTCCTTTTATTTATGCCTTAATCCAATTTTTATTTTATTACTACCATGTTTTAACACCAATTTGATATAAATCGGGCCTAAAAAATCTAAATTTTATTGGGAAATTCTACAATATAACTCGCTACTTTTACAAATTCTACGTTGTGCTCTTATTTTTTGAAACTTTTATATAGTAACCCGCAAGTTTATTTAATAACTATATAGTAACTTTGTCGTTATCCCACCGTCAGAAAATTCCGTTAGTGGGGCCCACTTTTCAATTTTTAATATTTTTAATTGATTTTTGCAAGTTGTAACATGTTCCGTTAAAGGTTTCGGGGGGCTATTTTGTTCTAGAGGGACCAAATTGAGATTAGATTTGTCAATAAACAAACTTATATACCTCGCTTTACATATTAAAATGTAAATATGCAAATCGAGAAATTTCTTAATATGAAAAACGAGGTAATTATGTTTCATATTTGCCAAATCTGAGCTCAATTTGGACACTTTAGGGCCAAAATAACCCCAAAAAACTAGTGCATTTCTCTGCCTAATTGCTTTTTCTACTAGTGTAATTCTATACCAACAAAAACTGGTTTAGTAACTATAAACAATAGTTCAGGAGAATCCTAAATTGAGCGTACTTAGAATAAAATTGAGGATATTTATAAAGAAAATTAAGTGTGTATTGGAAATAGATCATATATACAATTATAATTTATTTGACGCTAGTGTAAAGTTTGTCACGGGAAAAACAACTACTACTCGTGGCCCAAATGTAAAGTTTGCCATGGGAAAAACACTACTCGTGGCACAAGTATGATATTTGCCACGGAAAATAAATACCCGTGGCATAAATTATTCTTCTTATTTAGGAGTTGTATCATATTTCAATTTTCCCGTGGCTAGATGATATTATGCCACGAATTTGGAATTCCCGTGGCATAATTCGTGGCACAAGTGCTGATTTGTTGTAGTGCGAGAACTTTGACCCTTCAAAACTCACTCCATCAGAAGGATTAGTACAAGGGTGGCGCAAGACAGTTAAGGTGACTACTCCAAGTGGAAGGAAAATCACTATAACAACAGGGCAAGGACCAATGTTCAAAGAGTCGTCTAAGTCAGAGTCAGAGTCAGAGTCTTTTCCTGTAGAGTCGTCCAAGTCTTTAGTTGTAGCACCCCCTACTTCTTCTATTTCTACTCCAAGGATAGTTACTAATCAAGTCCCAGAGGACATTTCCCTTTTTGATGTAATGATTTCAGAATTCAATAATATGTCTTCTTCTGCTTACTCCTCGTGTTTTTCATTAACCCAAGATGACAAGCATTACTTAACTAACAATGAAAATGACAAACAAATCATTAAAGCAATGGAAACACTTGAAAAGAATAAACTGATAATTGAGGAAACTGAGACGGTTGATATCACAAATGATTCAACCATTAAAAGAGAAGTTAAAATCGAATTAACACTTAATGAACAAGAAATAACCGATTTAATTAATCTACTTAAAGAATTTATTAGTGTATTTGCTTGGTCATATGAAGATATGCCAGGCATTAATAGAGAAATATCTCAACACACTATACAACTAATTCCAGGAATGAAACCTGTAAAACAAAAGTTGCGTCGAATGAAACCCAACGTAGCTCTTAAAATAAAAGAAGAAGTTCAAAAATAAATAATTGCAGGTTTTATCAGGGTATCCAAATACCCCGAATGGGTAGCCAATGTGGTCCCAATTCCAAAGAAGGATGGAAGGGTAAGAATGTGTGTCGACTATCGAGACTTAAATAAGGCAAGTCCAAAGGACTACTTCCCTTTACCACACATCGATATTATGGTAGATAATACAACAAATCATTCACTTCTCTCGTTTATGGATGGATACGCGGGATACAATCAAAATTTCATGGCACAAGAAGACATGGAGAAAACAACATTCATAACACCATGGGGTACTTACTGTTACACAGTAATGCCATTCGGGTTGAAAAACGCGGGTGCTACTTACCAACGAGCAGCGGCTGCCTTACTCCATGACATGGTGCACAAAGAAGTTGAAGTATATGTGGACAACATGATTGTGAAGTCAAAAGATCACTTAGGACATCAAGTAGCCTTTAGAAAATTCTTCGAAAGGCTAAGAAAATACAATATGAGGTTAAATCCATCCAAGTGTGCTTTTGGAGTCACCTCAGGCAAGCTCCTAGGATATGTCATAGGCTCTAGAGGAATAGAGATAGATCCAACCAAGATCAAGGCAATCATGTCAATGCCACCGCCCAAAACTGAGAAACAAATTCGAGGATTTATTGGCCGGTTGCAATATTTAAGTAGGTTCATATCGAAATTAACAATGATATGCAAATCAATATTTAGAAGCTCAAAAAGAATGTACAAGTAATATGAAACGATGAGTGTCAAAAAGCCTTTAAAAGTATCAAAGCCTATCTCGCAAATCCTCCCGTATTAGCTCCTGCACTTCAAGGAATATTTCTAAGGTTGTACTTAACAGTCACCAAGGAGACAATGGGAGCTATGCTCGCACAAGAAGTAGAAGGTAAAGAAAATGCAATCTACTATCTAAGCAAAAAGATGCTCGAGTATGAAGTACGCTACACACCTCTTGAGAAATTGTGCCTCAAATTTGTGTGCGCCACAACTAAGCTAAGACATTACATGCTCGAGCATACAGTCTTTGTAGTTTCCCGAATGGATCCACTTAAGTATCTATTCGAGAAGTCTACACTTAATGGGCGCATATCAAGGTGGATAGTTAATTTATCCCAGTTTGATGTGATATTCATGCCTCAGAAGCTGCCAAAGGATCTGTGGTCTCGGATTTCCTAGCAGATTTTCCAATAGAGGATTCGACGCCTATACATGACAATGAATTTCCAGACGAAGACTTGATGGTCACAGAAGATGATACTTAGACATTATACTTTGATGGAGCCTCAAACCAAAAGGGATGTGGCATCGGAATATTATTAGTATCACCTAAAGAAGAGCACGTTCCAATCTCCTGCATTAAGCTAAATTTCGACGTTACCAACAACGCTGCTGAATACAAAGCATGCGTGGTAGGCCTTGAAACAGCTTTGGCATTGGGGGTAAAGAAATTACGAATATTCAGGGACTCTTCATTGATCATCAACCTGATTTCTAAAAGATGGAAAGTAAGGAGCGAAAGTCTAGCCCCTTACCAAACTTATATGGAAACTCTCACCAATCAGTTAGAAAAGGTAGAATACACTTATCTACTTTGAGAGGAAAATCAATTTGCTAATGCTTTGGCAAGACTAGCCTCAATGGTTAGGATTCCAACGGAAATCGAGCAAATTCCACTAACTATAGAGAAAAGGCACAAGCTGGCTTATATTCAAGCCATAGAAGACGATGAAGCGATCCAAGAAGAAGAAGAAGAAGAACCGTGGTATACGGATATACTTAATTATGTCATTAAAGGAGAATACCCTCCTCATGCTGACAAAAGAGAAAAATAAGCATTAAGACTCTTGGCTTCCTAATACGTACTCATAGACAACGAGTTACATAAAAGGGTACCTAAGGGTCGAGCTCTCTTATGTGTAGGGAAAAAGGATGCCCAAAGAGATATGAGGATAGTCTACGAAGGCATATGTGGAACCCATATTAATGGCAAAATGCTAGTCCAAAAGATAATGTGAGAAAGGTACTATTGGATATCAATATGTAAAAAGATGCCCTAAATGCTAAATTTATGCTAATTTAAAACATGTTCCTCCATCTCTACTTTGTACCTACACTTCACCATGGCCATTCTCTACATGGGGAATTGATATCATTGGTAAAATTACCCCTCCAGGAACAGGAGGGCACGAATATATCCTAGTAGCAATTGATTACTTCACAAAGGGGGTTGAAGCACAATCATATTCTAAACTCACTATAAAACATGTAGCACTCTTTATCGAAAGGAATATCATTTGTCGATACGGGGTCCTACATGAGATGAAAAGTAACAATGGAACTTACTTCCAAGCTGAGTGTGAAGAATTGCTACAAAAATATGGCATTCAACACCACCATTCTTCCCCTTATAGACCTCAAGAAAATGGAGTAGTTGAGGCAGCTAATAAAAATCTAAAGACTATCATCGAGAAAATGACATAAAATTACAAGGACTGGCCTGACAAAATCCATTTCGCACTTTGGGGTTATCGCACGTCAATTCGCACATTAACAGGAAATACGCCATTCTCCTTAGTTTATGGAATGGATGCCGTACAACCCGTAGAGCTAGAAATACCATCTCTACGCATTGCACTCAAAAGTAAACTCGATGAAGTTGAATGGACTAGAGCAAGGTATGAAGAGCTAATTCTACTTCATGAAAAACGACTAGAAGCTCTACATCATACCCTATGCTATCAAACTCGTATGGTTAGACATTTTAATTAGAAGGTCAAGACGAGAAACATCAAAGTAGGAGACTTGGTGTTAAAAGCATTAAGGAAAAATGTTCTGGATCCAAGAGGAAAATTTAGGCCTAATTGGTCCGGACCATATATTGTCAAAACAATCCTATAAGGAGGTGCAGCAAAACTAACTATTAGTTTTAGGGTTTTTTTTTATTTTATTTATTTATTTAATTTTTTTTTACAAGATCATATGACCAAACATAATTTCCTTTTAAGATCGATTTTAACCATTTGTGGAAATGACCACCCTTTCAATAAAGGTAATACAAATCACTGTTAGACTCGTGCAATTCACAGAAAATTTGTCGGACTCATGCTTCGGGTGATGAATTCTTTTTTTTTTAATAGGATTTTTGAGAATTCAAACAATTTATATTGTAAGTACATTGTACAAGCTTAATGTTACATAATGGTACGTTATAATATACCACGGTTAAGTGAACTTTTTCCAAAAACTTCTCAATTTTACAATTTTGCCCTCATATAAAGTTCAAAATAGAGTCAGTTGAGAAGTTCGTATTTTAAAAAACATCCCTCCATTTTATGATTCAATTTATTAAACAAATTATTCAAAAAATTTAAAAGAATGGAAGAGTGTTACATTATTTATGAACGTATGTACCATCTTGAAATTGAGTACATTAAATGGGAAATTCTGGTCAATTATGCCACATAATAAATTGGCGCGAAGACATAGGGAAACTGAAATAGGGAGTTGAACGGTTTGTGATATTATCCCATTATCTTATAACATCCTCCACCCACGATCATATATCTTCCTCCTCCCACTATATGTATTCAACTCCCATTTTATGTTTCTTTCTCAGATTACTTTCTCTGTCTCCGATTTCTTTGTCTTTCTCGATACTCTTGTTCTCAGCTTTCACAAAATTTCTTTCTACTCCTTCCTTTAATTAAAAAAATGGTGAGACAAAACAAAGGAACAATGGTACAGTCAGACATAAATACTCAGAGTTAGAATACCTTAAGTTAAATGAGGAGATGTTAAAAGAGCAATTACACAACCATCAGTTCATATGCAACAACTTGCAGGCTCGTTTGAATGATGTTTCTACGGCCATTGCTAACATTAAAAAGCAAAAGGCACAGAGCAACGTGGCACAGAGCACAAACGTGAACAAAAGTGCTCTTAGGCTAGGGGCTAGATAGAGACCCACCAAGGTGTCAAAGTCGATGACTAATAGGGTGTCTGGTCGGGGTGGTGCAGCAGGCCAAGTACCAGGTGTTGATTGTTATGGACAAGGGGCCACTGGTGCTGGACAAGGAGCCACAGATGCTGGTGGAGCAAGTGGGGAAGGAGTGCAGCCGCCGGTGATTGTCGTGGCACAAAACAGGCCTAGGCATAGGCATAGTCAGGTAAGGCAGAGTAGTCCCGACAGCCCCAAAGACACCATTCCTTACGCTGTGTACCATGTCCGTGATCGGTGGTCTCTAGAGATTTATAGCCAGGCATGCGGTGATTACGGTAACTCAACTTCAAATTGACAAACTCAAGTGATTGATGTTAATTAATCTAAGCCAACGGAATTTGATTTATTAAGAAAAGGTTTCATCTTTTTAATTTACTTGCTTAGATTAGATTATTTGTAGTTCAGTTTCATGTGTGGTTAGATTGTTTGAAGGTTTTCAGTGTATTTATTTTTTGCTTGTGTTTTGAACAATTTGAATCATATTTTAGACATTCTACTTTTATCATAATTCTCATTCATGTGATCTTTCTAAGCCATTTTTAACTTAATTGGTACTTTCTGCGACAAAAAATGTGCCATTTTCTGCTTTGTGGTACAATATTGATACGCAAAAGTACCAATGAATAACCCCCTATTCTAGCAATCATTTTTAAACAACATATGGTAGAAAAATACAAATCTAGATTCTTCATATTAGGAAAAATACCCAAAATAATTAATATAAATCAGGGGTACAATCTTAGTACAAAATTATCGTGAAAAATACATAGTGAAATCATTATTTAAGCGAAATTATAGGATGGGATGGGAACTTGGAGTACCCATGCTGTTGTAAGTTGGAGTTACTCCTAACACACTTGCAAACACTCCTCTGGATTTCTACTCCGAGTAGTGAAGTACCCTAAGAAACCGTCAACATCTCTCATTTGAATTCCTTTAACAGATCGAATGTACTCATTACTTAACATTGACACAGTTGTTTGGCCAACCGCATCAGCTGCCGCCTTCTTTGCTCTTGCCCTTGCTAAATTTTTTTCCCGTGTGTCAGCCATTTCTTTTCCCTTTTTCTCTGTGCAAGAGGGATATTGTGCATTCGTAGTTCGATGTGACTTCTTTTTAGGCAAAGGTGGGTCTTTAATCCTCCCAGGGGCTAAACCCTCACAGCTGCCTTGGAAAGCACTACTTTGTGTGCAACTGTTTGGCAATCCTGAACCTAGAACAATAGGTGTGCTTGTGCCATCAGGTCTGTTGTTTTGTCCAACTAAGGAGGGTGTGCGAACAGTGCCAGGTTTGGTCTCAGTGTCAGCAGCGTCAGCACTATCCTTCACCGCTTGTTCACGCTTTTTGGATACCATTGCTAAAACCTCATCAACTCTCACATCCATCAATTGCAATAGCTTTGTCACAGCCTCAACACCTTCTTTACAAGTGGAAGCCTTAGAGCAAATGGGTTCATAAGTACCCATCAGTTTGTGATACTGTCTCATTTCATCTGTCTTCAATAGATCATGGTAAGCCACATTTACTCGTGTGTGCTTCTGTTGCACGTCCATTCGCTAACGACGCAGAACGTACTTCTCATGAACAAAGGAGACCCCACTAAGGTCATACACAAGGATCATGTGCCTACAAATTATCCCATGACACTCAAAGTGTTTACAATCACATACACCTTCATAATAATTAATGATAGTTTCACCTTTCTCAGCATCCCAAAAGCCTACAACAAGTCTACATAAGTTTGGAATCACACAAAACCGCCAAATATACAGCATTGACAACTTCAAATAGTTTTTCTATACCAAATCAGAATAAATTCAATATTGCATACACATCGTAGAGCAAATATAAAAGTTAACAGTACATATATCTACATGGTATAGAAAACAGAAAACAAAGTGCCAACAAATCAACAATCTCCTAATAAAACCATTATTACCTCTTAAATTTGCAGAATTAAAATAAGATGAATTTCAAAATTGCTGACAAATTTAAGCAAAATTACCAATATATTACAACACAAATCAAATTGCATAAGTATAAATTTACCCTAATTTCTTGAAGATAATGTCCAAATTCTGGGATTTTTAAAGCTCCATATTTGTAGGAAGCAAAATAGCTCCATGGACATCCCTAAAAACCAAATGCTTATTATTCTGCAAATTCAATTCTATACCCATTATTATACAGTAAAAAAAAAAACATAACCATAAAAAATTGAAATATTAAAATCCAAAACCCTTAAATACTTTAATTAGGGAATTGAAAAACGATTCTCGTATATAATCAACTATTCTATAAGTAATTAGGCAATAAAATGAGGTCATTGTCACTGCAAAAGAGACGATTACAACAAATTTTGCAATAAAATGAGGTCAAAATGAATGATATAAGATTCTATATATCCAAAAAAAAATTATATCAATTAAAACCGAGAAACCAAAGCATTTAACATGAATAATTAGACCAAATGATCAAAAACTAACGCTAAGCTAGATAAATCCGAAACCCTAATTTCAAATTTCTTATTTTTGGTTCAAAATGGATTTGAATTTGTTGTTACTGACGCAAGCACATTGAATCGATTCAGAATAAACGTACCCAAAAATCCTTAATTCCATTGTTGTAGATTAAAGAAATAGACGGCGGCGGCGATGTTGGTTGTCCACGGTTTGAACTGACGCCGGTGTAAGAAGGAGGGCAGCAGTGGTTGTTGTCCCCGGTTCTCTACTGTTGCGAAGAGAGAGAAAGAGAGAATGAATGATCGATATGGGAATAAGGAGAAAGAAGAATGAAAGAGAGAGTGTGGCAGCGGTGGATGCAGCGGCAGCACTGGATGCGGCGGCGGTGGAGTAGAGAATGAGAGTGAAAGATGTGTGAGAAAGAGGAGTCAAGAAGCCAAGAAAGAAGGAGAGAGATGAGAGATAAGAGCGAGGGAGAGCGAGAATGAAAAGAGTGAAAGCGCGTGATAATAATTAGATACTGATCAATTAATGCAATGTCATTATAACGCCATTGCAATAGGTAGAAATTTGTTGCATATGAAAGCTACTGCAACGGTTATTTTAAAACCATTGCAATAGGAAAAAATTTGTTGTTGTAGCTTTACCCGTTGCATTAGACCATTTTGTTAGCTAGGACCGTTGCATTAAACCGTTGCATTTGACTGTTGCTTTTGCTTGTTTATGTCGTAGTGAATTAACAACAAAGTTATATGTTCACACTCATTAAATCAAAGGCCTTGAACGATACATACTTGAGTTTTTGCATTAGGAGACTTTCCAAAGTTAATTCCAACACTAGATTAGGCGAATTTCTAAAGTCATTGTAATTAACGATATTGATTAGGCCATAATTAAGTCAAAATGGAAGGATAAATAAATCATACGGAAAAACTATTGGGACTATAGGTGTGAAAACAGAATCGACCAGAAACAAAGTATCCGATTTAATTCGAGAAAATCAACTCCGAATTCAACCAACAACCGCAATTAATTATCGAATTTTTAGCATTGTTGTCCTTATACTACTATATTTACTAATTAATTATAAATAAGTTAACTTATTTTACTACAAATAAATAATCCGATGTAACAACTTTACTTCATATACATACCAATTATATAAAACTACTTTCTAAGCTTTATATTAGTCTCATCGAAAAGATGACATAGAAGATTGTACAATTGAAGATTTATACTACCTCCGTTTTCAAATACTTGCTCCACTTTCCATTTTCGTCCGTTGTTAAATATTTACTTTTGTATTTTATTTATTTTCTCCAATTATTTATAAACGGAGGGAGTAATTACCTTAAAAAGATGACGTTCGTTCTTATTGAAGATTGTATAGTTAACCCGACCCGACCCGAGATAAAAGAATAATGTTGACCCGAATATATCCGATCTTAACAGACCCGACCCGAATAGACCTGACCCAAACTCCATTCAATTATCCGAATTGACACCTCTAATTGGGACATATAACATACAAAGTTGTACCATGCATTCTCAACGTCACAGTCAAGGGTACCACTGCACGTCTAGGGCACTACTCCACATCTAGGGTACTCCGCTGTCCTTAGTATATTTACCCTTACGAAAATTAAAAAGTACCCCTAGATGGTCAATGGTATATTTTACAATGTATCTTTGTGCTACTCTGTTGTTAACGGTACATAACTTAGAAAAAAATTAATAAAAGTATTGTGGCCAAATGTATTGATGGACCATTTTACATTGTTGACAACTTTTGGTTTCCTAGTTGGAATATTGCCTTCCTAAGTTAAATCAGTAAATATTGCACCACAGTGGAATATTGGTTTCCTAAACGTGATATTGGTTTCCTAAATCGACCCTGTCAATAGAGTGTTTGTTTATGTAAAGTCAATGAAGAAATGTTCAAAGCAAGATACTCTGCTAATGGTCATATTTTGCAAGCAATAGGGTTGAGCTTGGATATCATCCATCTTTCATTTGTATGTACACCCATTCAGATTCCTTCATTCATTACCCACAAAGTGGTTGGCATCTGTATTTTGTAAGTACACCAAGTGGGGTTATTAACTACAAAAGTACTTCTATAAATGATTCAAGGAAAAAAGTTTTTCTTGTCTTATTATTCCATGTGTCACCATTCAAAACGCTTCTTTAGGACATGCACTTACCCTTATATGTTTGTTTGTATATAACATAACCAACATCACCTTCACTATTGAACATTTCAGGTCCAAAATACATTAGTATTTTGTTATTTAATAAATATACCACTGACGAAATCAGTGGGATATTAAACAAATGGAAATGTACCCTAAATTATGTCTTACTTATTAGCACCAATGCACCGTATTATTATAATAAAATGTATCGCTTATATAGAATTGGTACTTACCAAGAGTCAATGGTACATATATGTGTAAGTTAGTTTAGGATGTAAATTCATTATGTTGTGTAAATGTAGGCCAGGCCTCCCCTTACAAAAATATGGCGCGTAAAGGTACTAACTTTCCCGCCATCATGCCCTACTGCACTATCCCTTATATATACCTCCCAATTAGAAGGAATGAGGGGTTACATGAAAATTAGGAACCAACACTTACAAATAATCTTAAACTAGAATTAATAATGTCAAATATGTCCTCAGCCTCTTCGGGAACCCGATTAATTCGTCGTCCATGTGCGTCTCCGAATATCTCATGGATATCAGCCAAAATTTTCAACTGCTTGGGGGATGATTCTACCCTTGTGAAATTTCGGATCTCCATGTCGGAAATGAATCCGAAGCGCCCGTATTATAAATGTCGGCACTGCACGTAATGGGAATAGGCTCTAGATCATAGACCTCGTCAATGACGGTCCACCAAACAACATCAGGGCCATTGTCCATAGGGTTGAGAAATTAGAAAAACAACACGTAAACGTCGTTAAAATTGGGCTTATAAGCTTGTTTATTGTTGTGTTGCTGTATTTGAAATTTTTGGTACAATGATCACTTTATGTAAAACGAGTGCTGCTTGTAGTATGTTTGTATGCTAATCCACAATAGTGTAATTTATGTAGTTCATACGTATCTACTTAATTGTCGCTCAGTTGTTAGTTAGACATTAATATGAAACACATACTTGGTTCCAATTTAACGAGAGAATAGGACTTTTATAATGGTACACTTATACCGTGATAAATGTGCCACTAGAAACAAAATATTACATAAGAATTAAAACCGTTCTTTGATAATGGACCATCTAATATTGGATGGTACATTAAACTCCAAAACCTGAATAACACCGAACTAATACTGAAATACAACCAAAATAATTAACTATAATTAATACTAACTAATAAAAACCAGTAGCATCTTAAAATTGAACAGGAGTAAGAGGGATATAATCAGTCGTCTTCCAAACCGAAATCATGGTAGCCTTCCCACGGATCCACATACGGGTCACCGTAATCGGGTGCATGCCTGTCCCAAAAGTCCCTGGAATCTGGATTGCACTTGTTTTCAAACCTTTTCTTTGGCACGTTTAACCGATTTACATACCACAATGGATAGTCAGCGTAATCAAATGGCTCCCTAGTAATAATATCCAAGTGTTGCATCTCATCATACCCATTTTCAGCCAACATCTTGCTTCTAAAATACATGGATTGCTCCTCACTAGAGTTGATCATATCAAAAGGATCATTGTGAGAGAAATTCAACCACTCTACAGTCACATGAACCATGTCCTGTTCGTAGTCCGATGTGAAATCATGCCCAAGTAGCAAAAGACCAAAGTTCTTACCTTCCTTACAATGATTGTTCAGCATGTATTCCACATTCGCAAACCAATCATAGTCACACATGAATAGTTCCTAAAGCCGAAGCCAATGCCTGCATACCACCCTGTTTGCATGCAATCTATCATTCTTTCATGGAATACCCGAAGGTTAACACTGACCGCAATTTTGAGAGCATCCACAAGGTAGTGCATGAAACAATATGCCTCTTTGCAAAAATGTGCGAGACATCCTATCTTAAACGACATTAAGAAAAGGTAGTCAGGGTGAAAATCATTCTCGGTTATGGGATTTTCAAGCCCAACACGAGCTATCGTCGCTGATTGGAGCGAGAACATCATCTGTTTACCTCTTTTAGGAGGTAAAAGTCTCGAATGACACCGTTTGGATCGTGATATCCGTTCTTTTTCATAAAATCCAAACGCTTCATAATTCCCTTGGGGGTCTTATTTTTTACAACCTTCTTTTCAGCCACCAGCCTCTTGCTTCTATGGCTCCCCATTATTTTTTTTTTCTAAAAGACTACAGTTGTTCACATATAGCTAACAAGGTATGTATGAAGTGAATTTACCCAATATCTATGTATTTTATACTATAAACTTGTAATAAATTATCTCCCAACTTATTTATGTTTTTGTGGGTTTGTCAACATTCCCTAGTGGTAGATTGAATGTACCCTTAGGATTAACAAATAGATAATGTAACAACAAATGTTCCATTGAATCAAATAAATTGCTTGCTCTGCCAGTCACTTAAGTGTTTCCCTTTTTAACTTTTGACCATAGGGGTCAGTCATATTTAGTTTGTTGGCTATTAAAGACAAACATAAATTCCTCTTATTGTAGGTTTGTTACCGATCTTTAAAATAGTATTTTAAAATTCCTATTGGGGGTAAAATAATGACAGTGGTTCATATATATACCATTGAAACCTAGTTGTGCTTGTTATGACGAGACATCTCAGTCTCCTAGTGTTAGTAGCTAAACCTCTTCTACGTAGGGATGGGTGGAAAGTTGACCGAAAGTCGAGGTTAATAAAGACGGGTATATACATTATATTATACTGGACTTACCACGGTACATTGCAATTTTGTCAGCTCTAAAGATGGAATGGTACATATTTATACTATTTCTTGGAACTAGGTCATCAGTGGTACATATATATACTAATTAATTGTGAGTGTGTTTGTTTTTTGAATACAACACTTGGAAGTACTCATATTTCCTGCCACTTATGGGTAAAAAAGAAACTTGAGCATGGTAAAACACTGTGAATGCAATGTTTTTAACTTTTAAGTTTTCCCTCTAGAAATTGTCATCACCTCCCTTCCCCAAAGGTGAGATTATCATATTTCACTAAGTCTCCCAAACACCTACCTAAAACCTATAAGCTCTCCAAAATCCCCTTCAATACAATGGCCTCAAACCACCACATAGTAATCCATCCACGACAACAAATTTTGTACTTCTAGAATGTTGAGAGGGATTTCAATTAAATTAACTAGAATTTGGTTAAATGCTTCTAGACCACCGAACACTTCTTGAATGATGTGCAACACCATGTGTTAAACCTTAGGGCAAGGCTACTTCAAATAATGTGTGCCACCACCGATTTCATGGCCACAGATATAGGACCCCCTAATCTATCTCATATTCCTCTATTGGAGGATTTGGTAGGATGCTATAATTAGGGGGCAATGGTTGCCATATTTTGGATGATACAAGCGTTCTACTCTTCTTCTTCCGGGGATACAATACCATCTGAATCGGCTTAGTTGATTGACATGAAGCCCACACTCAACTATGACTCTGCCCGAATCTTTAGGTTTTCACTACTACAAAAATGGTCAAAGAGACCATAGATAAGAGACCCATTAGTTAAATAAATGGTCTCTATGTTTCAGGAGACCAAATATTTTAAATAAATGGTCTCTTAAGTACAATCTTAAGAAGATGGAAATGTAGGAGTGTAGACACCCATTTGTGTCTCCCCAAAACCAAAACCAGTGATAAGTACCTTTCACGTCGAATCATAATCAAATGAAGTGAAAGTGTGGAAAGTCTAGTGTTGCGGTTAGTTTTTTTTAATTCTTTTCTTTCTCTCCTTTTTGAAAACTTATTTTAAGAAAACAACCAATCCAGTTTGGTTTAGTACATGGCAAGGGTCCAATAATGGTGTAGTTGGGTTCGGTTCAAAAAGATCTTTCCAACGATATATTATAAGCCCAATTCCGATGAATAATGAGGAAGTTATGGCAAAATTACTAAACTGATCCCGGTTTGATCTTTATATGCGGCACAATGATCTAGAGGAGGGCCTATTATTGATTTATCATTCCTAATGCAATTAGGATTGATTATAGTCTTCTAGAATCTTCTTGAAGGTTCTTTTGAATCCTAATTTGATTAGCATTAATAAATTGACTTTTAAGAGTTTTAATTGGAATAAAAGAAGTGTTTTTAAGGAAAATACAGTTTTACGCTCTCGTATGCTTAAATTTTATCAAAATAAGAAAACGAATGGAAAACTGATTTCAGCGCCATATGACACGTCTTTCGCCTGGCGACAGGCGCGTGTTTGGCGACAGCGTCGTGTTTTATTCTTTTCGAAACTGTGATTCGTTTTTAAACATATCCGGCTGATTTTCTCTATTCCTAAAACCTACGTTTTCAATCATCAATTCTCAATTATAAATTTCTCAATTCTTCTCATCTAATTACCACCAACTGTCATTAAGAAATTCTTGATTATTCTCTCTTTCTCTCTCTTTTCTAAACTAGCCTTTTCTCATACAAAATTCAGCATTCAGAAGATCTAGACACACCTAGCCCAATTCGAAGTTGCCTTCGCCCTAGACGTAAGAGGTTTAATTTCTGAGGAATTGGTTCCAAATCCTAATTTCAATTATTTAATTTAATTGTTTGTTTATATTTTCCTTGAAGTGACTAACGTGTGTATTTTGTTATTAGAAAGAGGTACAAGGCATCCAAGTAAGTGCTTTAATTGTTTGCATTGTGATTATGATATAGAAATCATGTTTAGGGAAAAGGTTATAATATCAAATATGCTTATTATGATTCCTGCTAATACTTCCTATTTTCTTTCTTAATATTCATGTTAGGGCTAAAGCTTTGGTCTTTATTGTTTAGTAACATGCTAGGGTTTGTTTTTAATTTTGTTAGTATCATGCCCAGGATCTTGCTATTATTATGCTTTATTTTTAACATGAACATGATTATTTTAATTATGATTGTTATGATTATTATGATTATTATTATGTTGCTTGATAATAATTTATTGCTTGATCACGCCTTTTATGCATGTTTAAAGGGAATTGGTACTTGTAATCACGCTTAATAAAATAATTAATAATCTGGTTTAGGATTGATTTGATTATAATTCAAGAGATCGCCAATAATAGTTTTATTTGTGCATTAATATTAAACCAACATAGACTAAATAGGTTTAGGGTTAACCTATTGATTGCATGTTAGTTAGAAAGCGCACATGAATACAATCAGAATAAAGTAGAGGCCTATTATTCGGGCAGGTTCAATATCTTTTAGGTTGGATTTGTACCTTCATCCCCGAACTTCCAGTCATGGTTCCAGACCTATTGGAGTTAACGATCTCCTGGATCGTTAAGGGGTGCAACCTTCCCCCGGTGAACGGTTTACAAGTTCCTAAAACTTGTTGGCGACTCTTTTGCTCTAGCTTCCTTCCCTTTGGACGCCACCGTACTTTAGTGTATGATTATAGTGGGGTTCAAGCTTGGGGTAATGCTTGAAATATTCCCTACAGTTTTTTGGCGACTCCACTGGGGAGGATTTCTATTTCAATTCCTAAAATTTATTTTGGCAATTATTTAGAATGAGTTAATGAGACTCAAAAAGTTCTAAGTATTTCATGTTCGTAATTTTGATTAACATTATTGTCATATGCATAAAAAAAGATTTCATTGGACAGACCATCCGTAATGAGTTAAAAACTTAGGATTTTTACATGTAGGAAATTTGAGGAATATCTTTCACAACTAGGATCGAAATAATGCTGCGAAAAACTAGAAAATTTTATCGAACACAGAAAGCTGCTGAGGCATGTAGGAACTGGTGTCTAGAAAACAGAGTTTGTCGCCAATGATATGGATCTGTCGCCAGGCGACAAAGCCATATTGCGGCGACAACCTCTGTTCGCTGGCGCCAAGTTTTTCCAATACCGAGCCAAAAATATGAGTTCTAATTTTGACTAGTTTTTAGCACTGTTTGCTCGATTCTACTTCCTGATTGAGTTTTTCTCACTTTTCTAAAACCCATATGTGTTCTACATATGGACATAACCCTCTGGGAATTCATGCTCCATCTACTTGATTGAACGCTCTATGCAACAAAGGGTACATCCGAGAATGTTGAATTCACCAAACCATGGAAGCGAGTTTTTAAACTCACGGTGTCCCATCCACTCGCCCTAACCCTTCAAAAGGTAAGGCTTCTACGCGGTGCATTCGGACAATTAACCATGGGACCTCTTTGACTAACCCATATCCCGAACTTTAGAGAACCAGAGCCATGGTTAGGTTGCAAACTCATTGCATCATATTATGCCTACTTGACTAATTGTGCATTATTTGTTGCGCATATTGTATGTGTTTTTTCCTAACCGTTTGTTTGACTTGTGTTTAAGTCTAAATAAACTGATTAATGACTAAAAGGACTTTTCCTAATTAATTAATTAATTAATTAATTCGAGTAATTAAAGTCTAATAATTTAATCGGAATGGACTTAGTACGACTTTAGGCATGTCCCGCAGAGTTAAAATACTGAAAGCAGTCCCAGATTAACGCTCTAGTAATGGCACCACGATTTGGGATGCAGTGCCATACTATGCTGTGCAACGCCTGACGACAACTCTGTCGTCTGGCGCTATACTGCAGAGTGCGGCGACAGTCCTGTTGCTTTGGCGATAGTTCGGTATTTTCCTCGATTCATCACGACGAGTCTATTTCAACAGTTTGATAATCAATTCTATTATTTTTTACTTTTGTTAAGTCCTTAATTGAGTCTAGGCACTAAATCCTATGGTGTTACACAAAAGTCAAAGCATGTCACTTGCACTCACATACAAAAGTTTAAGAAATTCTTGTATACGCGTGTTTTTCCGTCATTTTTTAGGGGGGTAAGTCGGATATTAATCCTCCAATTAAACCACTTGTTTGAACCCTTATGCTTGATTCCCAATAATGTACACCCATTTTTTTTCTTTTTCTTTATAAACCCGTAAAGTCAAAGTCAATTTGAGTCAAGTCATTAAAATAAAAATGGTTTAATTAACAGCGCATGGTCAAGAAAGGAAGGGCGTTTAATCAAAGACAACCTTTTCATTCAAGTACAACTTTTTGACAAACCAATCACTCGAAAAAGAAAAGCCAAGAAGATAATGGTGAGTAAAGAAGAAGTTAACGAGCTCAAGAAGCAAATGGCTGGTATTACTGAACTATTGAAGACCTTAACCCTCCAAATTAATGACCCTCTGAAGCAACAACAAATGGATCTCATGCAAGAAAGCTTGAGCAAGATATCTAGTGACTACAAGTTTCAAGGCATTAGTTCACAAGGGGTCTCGGTGGACAAGGAGCTTATTCCGCAGAAGTTCAATGCCAACGACATCCCAAAATTCAAGGCAACTGATATCCCTTATTTTCATTTAAGAGCCTTTGAAACAATAATAAGTAATAAGGGTATTGATAAAAAAAAGTATTTCCTTCTCTATTTTCCTTATGTCTTGAAACCATTTTCCAACAATGGTTCTTCTCCTTTGACAAAGAGAAAACCTCTACTTGGGAATCGATAGAAAACGCTTTCATTGATAGGTATAAGTGCAATATTCAAGTTGAAACTTATCATTGGGAACTTGAAATACTCAAACAGAAAGAGAATGAAGATTTCACTTCTTTCTTCAATAGATGAAGAGAAACCTCTGCTAGGATAATTGAAGTACCAAGCGAAAAAAAATATGTGAGGTTGTTCATCAAGAATCTCCAAGAAAAGTACTCCAAGCATCTAAAATATCAAAACAATCTACACACCTTCAAGGCCGTCTATGATATTGGGATTAACATTGAAGACGACCTTGTTAAACAAAAAGCTGCTAACAATAACTCCAATAGTGGCTGGAAAGGCAAGAAGAACGACAATCCTTCTTCTTCCAAAACCACCGTCTCAAACAATGTTAGCACCTTTAATTTGAGTGAAGTCCTCTCTATGAACAACCATGGAAAAAAGAAACCATTTTGGAGGAACTTTACTCCTATTGGTATGAGTTATGACACCGCATTTGACCGACTGAATGCAAAAGGTCTTATAACTCCTATTAGACCATATGGGGACCCATCAATTGAAAAGAGGACAGCTAATTGGAACCCCAATGCACACTGCAGATATCACCAAGGTAGGGGCCATCTCACTGATAATTGTTGGAACCTTAAGGAAGCTATCCAAGATTTAATTGATAAAAACAAACTACCATTGCCCCCTGCCAGTAAGAAGCCAAGCATCAACAACGCACCTCTCTCTCATTCCTTGGCCATCTCTAATGAGGAAAACAATGTTGATCCCTGTAGGGAATAATTTCAAGCCTTTAAAATCCCACTAGCTTGAACCCCACTGTGATCATACACTAAAGTACGGTGGCGTCCAAAAGGGAAGAAGATAGAGCAAAAGAGTCGCCAACAAGTTTTTAAGGAACTTGTAAACCGTTCACAGGATGAAGGTTACAACCCTTAACGATCCAAGAAATCGTCAACTCCATAAGGTCATGAACCAAATATTCATGTGCGCTTTCTGACTAACATACAATCAATAGATTAACCCTAAACCTGTTTAATCTATGCTGGTTGAATATTAATGCACAAATAAACTATTATTGGCGATCACTTGAATTTAATCACAATTAACCCTAAACAAGATTATTAATTATCTTATTAAGCGTGATTACAAGTACCAAATTCCCTTTAAGCATGCATAAAAGGCGTGATCAAGCAATAAATATAAATAATCAAGCAACACAATAAATAATTAATATCATGAATAATAATTACAATAATAATAATATCATCATAAATAAAATAATTATCATCAAAATAATAATAATAATAATAATAATAATAATAATAATAATAATATTCATAATCATAAATTATAACGATTATAATCATAATCATGTTCATGTTAATATTAAAGCATAATAATTGCAAGATCCTAGGAATGATACTAACAAGATTAATAACAAACCCTAGCATGTCACTAAGCAATAAAAATCAAATCTTTAACCCTAACATGATACTAACAAGCACAAATATAAGAAAGAACATAGGAAGCATCACAGGAATAATATTAAACATATTTGATATTATAGCGTTTTCCCTAAACATGATATTAGGAATCATAATAACAATATAAACATGATTTCTACATTATAATATCAATAAATCAATTAAAGTACTTACTTTGATGCCTCGTACCTCTTTCTAATAACAAAATACACACGTTAGTAACTTAAAAGAAAATAATAAACAAACAATTAAATTAAATAATTGAAAGAGAGATTGGGACCAAACCCTCAGAAATTAAACCTTTCACGTCTAGGGCGAAGGCAACTTCGAATATGGCTAGGTGTTTCTAGATCTTGCGAATGCGGAATTATTTATTTGAGAAAAGGCTAGTTTAGAAAAGAGAGAGAGAATAATCAAGAAAATCTTGATGAGAGTTGGTGAATTGAAATAAGAATTGATGAAATCTGGTTATCGAAAACGGAGTTTTAATACATTATTTATAGAGAAAATCAGCCAAAAAGATAAAATTAACAAAACAGAGTCTGGCGCACGCAAAACGTGGTTGGCGCCAGGCCTGGTTCCAGGCGCCAATGCCTGGAGTCAGGCGCCAAGCCCGTTTTTAACGCGTTTTTGTTTTTATCATATTTTTTGATCCGGAAGTTCAAATTAGGCATATAATATGTCGTTGGAAAGCTCTTATAGTCTAATTTCCAACCCAATTAGAATCAGATTAAAATATTTTGTAGATAAAAAGATATGGCAAAAATAGTGGAAGGGTGTCAGTTTTTGGATAATGTTTCATGTCTCATTCATATCTTTTTCGTTATAACTCGGATTTAATATTATAATATATCTTTGGAAAGATAATTTCAAGATATATCCAACCATATAAAATTTGGATAAATATTATGAGGCACGAAAATAAAATCTGAATATATTCCACTTCGTACAAAACAAGGATTCTTAAAAGGAGTAGTTTCATTCAATTTCAAACTCTTTAAAACATAATTATCAATCCTAACTCCATTAGGATTTAAAAGAACCTTCTAGAGTATTCTAAAAGACTATAATCAATCCTAATAGCTTTAGGAATGATAATTAATAATAGGCCCTCCTCTAGATCATTGGGCCGCATATTAGGCTCAAACCGGGCCTAGTTTGGTAAATTGGCCATAACTTCCTCAATATTCATCGGAATTGGGCTTATAATATATCGTTGGAAAGGTCTTTTCAAGCCCCGTCAAACTATACTACTATTGGACCCATATAATGGACCAACCAAACTGGATTGGCTGTTTTCTTAAAATAAGTTTTCAAAAACAGAGAGAAAAGAAAAGAAATTAAAACTATCCGCAACGCTAGACTTTCCACACTTTCACTTCATTCCATTATGATTCGACGCGAAAGGTACTCATCACTAGGTTTGGTTTTGGGGAGACACAAATTGGTGTCTACAATCCCTCATCTCTCATCAAACCTGTTGAAGAAATTCATGCTATCGAAGAAGAGGAGGAAATCTTTTTCGATGCCATGGATGATTTTCCGGAACCAGCAACCAAGGAATATGTGGAAATGCTTATATGGTCCATGTGGGAGAGAATAAACTTACCACGTGAGGCTATTGAATTTGCAAAGAAACAAGGGGAGGAGCTTCAGAAAAAGTACGATAAATTTCCATCTATAAAGAAGAAAACATTCCCTCTCCAGGTAATTGACACACCCAAGAAGAGTAATAAACACTATACTCCAATTGGGACTACTTATTCTAAAATATTCAAAATGCTCTCCGAGAATGGTAAGGTCAAACCTCTCGAACCAAGACCATTTGAATCCCTAAAGAGGACAGAGAGGTTCTACTGTCCATACCATCAATCTAGAGGGCATACCATTGAAAGTTGTTTTAAATTTAAAGATTTAATTCAGAAGATGATTGATGATAAGAAGCTAGTTAAAATCCAACAAGAAGAAGATATAAGCATTAATGGGGTTTGGGATAGTGATGAAGAAGACGTCTACCTAAAAGACATAGAAAAGCCTCCATTTTCTGTGTCGTATTCAGTAGGTGATTTTTGGGATGAAGAGGATTCACCTATAGACGTCCCCACAAGATCTGGGAGAATGCAATCTCCCGTCTCTACATAACCTATTCCAACTGTGCACCAAGTTCCCATACCTATCATAGAAGACAATGATATTGTCAAACAATTCAAAAAGACCAAGGTCGAGATGAATGTATGGAAACTTCTAGCTATGTCTCGAGAACATAAGCTCACATTAATGAATTCCTTGGATAAGATAGGGATAGATTGCGACACCACTCCTGAGGGGTTGGCTAACTTCCTTACGAGTGATCTCCTTAATCCTATCAACTTGGCCTGAGGGGTTGGCTAACTTCCTTACGAGTGATCTCCTTAATCCTATCAACTTGATCACTTTTTCTGATAAAGATTTACCTCCGGAAGATGACAAGCATTACAAGGCATTAAACCTCATAGTAGTCTGCAAGAGAATGAACGTCTCAATGACTCTTGTAGACAATGGATCTGCAATTACTGTCTGTGCACTCAAAACTGTGAGGATGTTGGCACTCAAAACACAAGGAATAAGATCTTCTGACAATACTTGTCTCCAAGATCTTGGTAAAATTACTATAAATATAACGGCAGGAGCAATAGAACATGTCACTACCTTCCAAGTGGTAGATATTAAGGCTTCATTCAATTTATTATTGGGACGCCCTTGGCTTCATGACCTCAAGGCCGTCCCTTCTTCTCTTCACCAACAAGTAAAAGCCATAGTTGGAGGAATCCCTATCACAATCAATGCTTCACCCATGAGGATTAAAGCTGTTGAAAATCTGATCATTAATGTGGAGCACGATGAAGATGACGAAGACTTGTGAGGCTTTAATGAAGAGGTCTCCTTAATCAAGGAGGATGAAAGGACCCCTCTCTGTCACGACCCCCACTCCAATATGATAGTAGATGCTATTCTCAAGAGACAAGGGTACTTTCCTGGAATGACTCTAGGAAAGAAGAAGAAGGAGATAGCAAAACAACTGGAACTACCTAGCCCCCCTAAATTAGATACTTTCGGACTTGGTTTTGAACCGACTTGGGAAGATCTTAAGCGAGCTCAAGAATGGTCTAAGGCGCGTAGGAACGCTCGCATCCAAAAGAAAGCAATCTCAATGCATCAGTATCCTCTTACTATCAATAGACACTTCATAAGAGAAGGAGAAAACTATCCATGCTATTAATTTCTCGAACCCTTTGTTGTAAATGGCATAAGGCAACCGGGGTTCGAAATATTTCTGGATTGCTACTTTCTAGATGAAATCCCAACTCCTATTCACAAGGGGAAAGCACCCCCATGCTTTGACTTTAATGTTATGGGATTACTATTTGGGCGAGAAAAAGATGAGCCGAGATACATAGAGGATTAGTCCTCACTTATCCAAACGGTCCTACAAAGAGAGAACTTTGACCCTTCAAAACTCACAATCCATCAGAAGGATTAGTACAAGGGTGGCGCAAGGCAGTTAAGGTGACTACTCCAAGTGGAAAGAAAATCTCTATAACAACAGGGCAAGGACCAATGTTCAAAGAGTCGTCTGAGTCAGTGTCAGAGTCAGAGTCTTTTCCTGTAGAGTCGTCCAAGTCTTTAGTTGTAGCACCCCCTACTTCTTCTATTTCTACTCCTAGGATAGTTACTAATCAAGTCCCAGAGGACATTTCCCTTTTTGATGTAATGATTTCAGAATTCAATAATATGTCTTCTTCTGCTTACTCCTCGTATTTTTCATTAACCCAAGATGACAAACATTGCTTAACTAACAATGAAAATGACAAAGAAATCATTAAAGAAATGGAAACACTTGAAAAGAATAAACTAATAATTGAGGAAACTGAGACGGTTGATATCACAAATGATTCAACCATTAAAAGAGAAGTTAAAATCGGATTAACACTTAATGAACAAGAAATAACCGATTTAATTAATCTACTTAAAGAATTTATTAGTGTATTTGCTTGGTCATATGAAGATATGCTAGACATTAATAGAGAAATATCTCAACACACTATACAACTAATTCCAGGAATGAAACCTGTAAAACAAAAGTTGCGTCGAATGAAACCCAACGTAGCTCTTAAAATAAAAGAAGAAGTTAAAAAAAAATTACAGGTTTTATTAGGGTATCCAAATACCCCGAATGGGTAGCCAACGTGGTCCCAATTCCAAAGAAGGATGGAAGGGTAAGAATGTGTGTCAACTATCGAGACTTAAATAAGGCAAGTCCAAAGGACGACTTCCCTTTACCACACATCGATATTATGGTATATAATATAACAAATCATCCACTTCTCTCGTTTATGGATGGATACGCGGGATACAATCAAAATTTCATGGCAGAAGAATACATGGAGAAAACAACATTCATAACACCATGGGGTACTTACTGTTACACAGTAATGCCATTCGGGTTGAAAAACGCGGGTGCTACTTACCAACGAGCAGCGGCTGCCTTACTCCATGACATGGTGCACAAAGAAGTTGAATTATATGTGGACAACATGATTGTGAAGTCAAAAGATCACTTAGGAAATCAAGTAGCCTTGAGAAAATTCTTCGAAAGGCTAAGAAAATACAATATGAGGTTAAATCCATCCAAGTGTGCTTTTGGAGTCACCTCAGGCAAGCTCCTGGGATATGTCATATGCTGTAGAGGAATAGAGATAGATCCAACCAAGATCAAGGAAATCATGTCAATGCCACCGCCCAAAACTGAGAAACAAATTCGAGGATTTATTGGCCGGTTGCAATATATAAGTAGGTTCATATCGAAATTAACAATGATATGCAAATCAATATTCAGAAGCTCAAAAAGAATGTACCAGTAATATGGAACGATGAGTGTCAAAAAGCCTTTAAAAATATCAAAGCCTATCTCGCAAATCCTCCCGTATTAGCTCCTGTACTTCAAGGAATATTTCTAAGGTTGTACTTAACAGTCACCAAGGAGACAATGGGAGCTATGCTCGCACAAGAAGTAGAAGGTAAAGAAAATGCAATCTACTATCAAAGCAAAAAGATGCTCGAGTGTGAAGTACGCTACACACCGCTTGAGAAATTGTGCCACAAATTTGTGTGCGCCACAACTAAGCTAAGACATTACATGCTCGAGCATACAGTCTTTGTAGTTTCCCGAATAGATCCACTTAAGTATCTATTCGAGAAGTCTACACTTAATGGGCGCATATCAAGGTGGATAGTTCATTTAGCCCAGTTTGATGTGATAAGCATGCCTCAGAAGCTGCCAAAGGATATGTGGTCTCGGATTTCCTAGCAGATTTTCCAATAGAGGATTCGACGCCTATACATGACAATGAATTTCCAGACGAAGACTTGATGGTCACAGAAGATGATACTTAGACATTATACTTTGATGGATCCTCAAACCAAAAGGGATGTGGCATCGGAATATTATTAGTATCACCTAAAGAAGAGCACGTTCCAATCTCCATTAAGCTAGATTTCGACGTTACCAACAACGCTGATGAATACGAAGCATGCTTTGTAGGCCTTGAAACAGCTTTGGCATTGGGAGTAAAGAAATTACGAATATTCAGGGACTCTTCATTGATCATCAACCTGATTTCTAAAAGATGGAAAGTAAGGAGCGAAAGTCTAGCCCCTTACCAAACTTATATGGAAACTCTCACAAATCAATTAGAAAAGGTATAATACACTTTTCTACTTAGAGAGGAAAATCAATTTGCTAATGCTTTGGCAAGACTAGCCTCAATGGTTAGGATTCCAACGGAAATCGAGCAAATGCCTCTAACTATAGAGAAAAGGCACAAGCTGGCTTATATTCAAGCCATAGAAGAGGATGAGGCAATCCAAGAAGAAGAAGAAGAAGAAGAACCCTGGTATACGGATATACTTAATTATGTCACCAAAGGAGAATACCCTCCTCATGCTGACAAAAGAGCAAAATAAGCATTAAGACTCTTGGCTTCCCAATACGTACTCATAGACAACGAGTTACATAAAAGGGTACCTAAGGGCCGAGCTCTCTTATGTGTAGGGAAAAAGGATTCCCAAAGGGCTATGAGGATAGTTTACGAAGGCATATATGGAACCTATGTTAATGGCAAAATGCTAGTCCAAAAGATAATGTGAGAAGGGTACTATTGGACTACCATGAATACGGATTAATATCAATATTTAAAAAGATGCCCTAAATGCTAAATTTATGCTAATTTAAAACATGTTCCTCCATCTCTACTTTGTACCTACACTTCACCATGGCCATTCTCTACATGGGGAATTGATATCATTGGTAAAATTACCCCTCCAGGAATAGGAGGGCACGAATATATCCTAGTAGCAATTGATTACTTCACAAAGGGGGTTGAAGCACAATCATATTCTAAACTCACTATAAAACATGTAGCACTCTTTATCGAAAGGAATATCATTTGTCGATACGGGGTCCCACATGAGATGAAAAGTAACAATGGAACTTACTTCCAAGCTGAGTGTGAAGAATTGCTACAAAAATATGGCATTCAACACCACCATTATTCCCCTTATAGACCTCAAGAAAATGGAGCAGTTGAGGCAGCTAATAAAAATCTAAAGACTATCATCGAGAAAATGACATAAAATTACAAGGATTGGCCTGACAAAATCCATTTCGCACTTTGGGGTTATCGCACGTCAATTCGCACATTAACAGGAAATACGTTATTCTCCGTAGTTTATGGAATGGATGCCGTACAACCTGTAGAGCTAGAAATACCATCTCTACGCATTGCACTCGAAAGTAAACTCGATGAAGTTGAATGGACTAGAGCAAGGTATGAAGTGCTAATTCTACTTGATGAAAAACGACTAGAAGCTCTACATCATACCCAATGCTATCAAACTCGTATGGTTAGACATTTTAATTAGAAGGTCAAGACGAGAAACATCAAAGTAGGAGACTTGGTGTTAAAAGCATTAAGGAAAAATGTTCTGGATCCAAGAGGAAAATTTAGGCCTAATTGGTCCGGACCCTATATTGTCAAAACAATCCTATCACGAGGTGCAGCAAAACTAACTAACATGGATGGCAATGAGTTCTCGAACATGACGAATATTGACCAACTTAAAAAGTACTACCCATAATTACTTGAGTAAGATACTCAAGTGAGCTACGTTTGGCCTGATTCCTTAGGAAAGGATACGTAGGCAACCCTTTACGGGTGCGGCCACTTTAATTTTCGCAAACCTCGCATCCTTGAAATAAAAAAGAGTTCGACAGAAATTTGACGGAACAGCAGCGTCCTATGAAAAATTTTGTCGCTGGCCGACAGACTGCCGCGCAAGGCGACAACGCTTGTCGCCGGCGGACAGACGACAAAGTCCGGCGACAGCCGCAAAACGGCGACGCCGCTCTTCCGGATATACCTAGGCAAATTTCGGTGCTTTTCGGTAAATTTTCTACTTCCGTACTCGAAAAAATTTCTGGGAAATAAAATTTTCTGTTTTCATTGCCTTAATAAATTAAATTTAAAGAACATGATTTAATTTAAAAGCTGAAATTTCATTAATAAAATAAAATAAAAATTACAGCTTAATAAAACAAATTAACTTTAAATTTAAAACTAAGTCTAATAAATTGGAAGTTAAGCAATGCTTCAATCTTTCTTCTCTTTCTTTGCTCTTTTCCAATTTTTATTTGAATCCTCTTCATTGTCCATGACTTTAGCTAGTAGGCATCCTTTAGAGGACCTACATTAAATTTTAGAATAAATGGTTTCTCCCTTAGCTAGGACTCCATGTTTCTTTTCTACCCAAACCTTCTTCTCTGGAGTGTCTGCTTTTCTTTTCCCTTTATCTTTTGTACAGTCTTTCTTCTCAGGCATCATAGGTGTTTTGAATTCAATCTTTTCACCCAAGCGTTCCTTAACAAGAATCACCTTGTCACCTAGACGATTATTCACATTGGAATTACTCAATTACTCTGATTTTTCTTCATGTCCTTTGAAGGTTTCTTAAGAAGCCACCTCTTTATATCATTGGGTAAGGAAGGAGGAACCTTTTGGGTAATCACTTCCCATAAAGGTCTAGCGCTCCAATATGCGTTAAATTTCTCTACTTCTTGTGAAACAGGGAATTCATAAGGATGTAGACATCTACTTTTGGCCTCCTGTCCCGACAAGAAGTGCAATGACAATAAATAAAGCCATCTTCATGTTAGATTAAAGTGAAGAATACTTATGGATAACTGGTTAAGCCACAAAACACAAAAGACTAGCCCGAATAAAAGAACAAGGCCAATACAAGGTCCAATTAACTAAACCCGATCATAATTAGGCTTAAGCCCGTGCTTAAAACCCAATAATGACGGATTTAGGAGCGTCTAGGTTAAAATTTAAACTGCCGCGAAAAATGTCGCGCGCATCCCACAAAGTCGCGCTCAGCTGTCGCGCGAAACTTATTCAGTTGCGCTCAGCACTCCGCGCAACTTCTAGAGATGCGCTCGCGAAAGATTCAGAATATCAAAATATTGGAAAATCGAATCTTACCATAGAGCTGCGCGCAAAACAAATAGTTGCGCGCGTATTCCGCGCGCAACTTATTCACTTGCGCGCGATAGCCGCGTGCAACTCATCCAGTTGCGCGCGACACCTACTGCGGCAGAATGCTCTTAACCTTAAAACCTAATCATTCCCTATAAATAAGACCCTCATCCGAGGCTTAAACACACAGAAAGTAACCTAAAACGTTGGCAGAATACTTTTGATCGAACTTGTGCTTCCTAACCCTCTTGTCCTAAACACTCACCCGTTTTGATACTTTGTTACTATGGTGGAGGTTCCCCAACAAGAAGGAATCCATAAGTGTTCTAAACGGAGATCTAGCAAAGAGAAGTGGTAAATTCCCGAGCACTTAGTTAAATCACATTTATTTTCTTGTTTAAAAGAACCTTACTTAATTAATTAGTGTTGTTTGATCACCTTTAAAATAATTAATTAATCAATTCCAGATAGTATCTTTCGTTAAATAAAGATTATAATTGAATAAAATAATTATTGGTTGATCACGTAAGCCAAGGCGAATATTGTTTATTTTCTTGTTCTTTTCACGAATTTAATTAAATAAGAATAACGACCTTACGATGTAATTCCTACGTTAATTGATGTGTGTAAATAAAATCAATTAACATAGTTTTAGGTATCACATTGCATATATTGTTTGGTGATGAAATTGTGCAAAGGAAGAGCTAGTAGAGGCCGCACTAGAGCTAGGCTTGCGATTCCCCTCTAAAAGGAACGTTATCTTGGTAACCTCTTTCCCGAACTCATTTCTGGTTTATGTAGACCAATTTGGGCATGGGTAAACTTATGATTCATGTTAAATATCCCTTGAACTCTACTTGGGAGAAAGGCATGAACGAGGTTTATGGGTTTTCCTAAAACTCATTGGCGACTCCTACTTGTTCCTTACAAAAAAGCGTGTATGATAGAATCATTTCTAATTCAAGGTCCCCGAAACAGTCAGGAATTCAAATCCTAATACACCCTAACAAGTTTAAAGTCCTAGGCTTTTAAAGGGCCATGGGCATTTAAGGAGAGTACCCCTTACGATGGGATCACCCTCCTTACAGTGGCGACTCCACTAGGGACTTAGAGGTTATATGATTGGTTCGTAGTTATGGCCCAAGGTTTTCAACACCAGGTTGCCTATAGGTTGTAACGAGAACTAACTTGGATAATCTGTAGTTAGAGAGCGAGACTTGAACGCATAATATCTTCCTTTTGCACAAAAGTAAAAACCAAACTAGCAACATTGCATCATGCATAAGTATAGCACACTTAAACATTGGGGTTTGACTCATTGACTAGGGTTTGCCAACACTTGGATTCTATCCCGAAATCAATAACAATCATCCCACCCATATCGCCAACAAAATGTTGGGAGGACGATGTCATAGGTCAACTCGTTCAGTGATTGATTTGTGCGTCCTTTCTTAAGATGTGGTACCTTGAACGTGTTAGGATAGTCTTATTTTATTTTCTTTTCAGTTTGGTCTAGGTTCCCAATTACAAAGTTGTATCTTCGTGATTTAGAGTCATATTCGAAGGGTAACATAAAACAAAAAGAACAATGCAAAAAAAAAAAGGAAAAAAAAAAAAGCGCTCGAATTAAAAAAATCATACGAGCAGGTGGCGCGCGCAACTCATTGAGTTACACGACCCCTCCCAGCGCAAGTTTTTTGTTGCATGCGACAGCTGCACGCAACTGAATCACTTGCGCACGCCCACTGTACGAATCAATTTTGATTTTATCAAAAAACAAATTAACTCGTCAAAACAATATCTTTATTCAAGAATTGTTAAGGGCGATGTTATCCGTTGAAATATGTCTTGCGTCATTTTCTTTTTTTTTTTTTTTCCTTATCTTCCTTCCCCTTCTAAGAAAGCGTATCGGTTTACTTATTCTTTCGTACTTCTGTTAGGGCCGGTTTCCAATCATAGGAAAGAAGACTCCCGGGAACTCGCCTTATACGTTTACCACCCAAAGATCAATCCCTTTCAAACAATTTTCTTTCGAAAACTAGTCCTAGTCCAACAACAATGTCAACCATTGAAGAACTTCAAGAGGAGATTCTTCGTTTGAGAGAGGAAAAGGCTCAAGAAGCAGAAGAGAAAAGAATTAAGAAAATTGAAAAGGCTAATAAGAAAAATGCTAAATCCTTAGCCTTACAAGAAAAGATGGAACAATTATCCATCAAAGAAAAGTCGTTGGAGAAGCTAGTTCTTCGTTCTACAACGGGGAACAAGTACTTCGACGCAGATTAGTTTGCTCATCCCGCAGGACTTGATTTACTAGAAAAATTCGTAGCTACGAACTTGCCAATAATCAAGGTGACCAATAATCCACAAAATCATTTAATGTGTTTTACTGGCACCATGGCATTAAAGGGAGTTGATCCTAAGATTTTGACTTTTCCTTTATCTTTAGACGCAACCGCTAGAGAGTGGTACTATGGGCTAGATCCAAAATTCAAGGCAACATGGGAAGATGTAGTTTCGTCTTTCATTACCCAATATGAGAGTAACGTAGAGTTCGAATCCACTCTACGTGAACTAAAAATGCTAAAGCAAGGCGACGATGAAGGTTTCCTTGCTTTCTATGGTAGATGGCGAGAAAAGGCAGCCCACCTTGCCCAAAGGCCACCCAAACTCGAATTAGTACAAAAATTCATTGACAACTGTCATGAAAAGTACTACAAACATCTACGTTACCTTGGTTTAGACACTTTTCAAAAGGTCTATTCCGTGGCTACTAGGATTGAAGATGATCTTGCTAAAGAAAAAGCAAATAAACCCCATCATCATTAACAACTTACAAATAACTACAAGAAGGGGAATGATAGCACATCATCCTTTATTGACGTATTTGCGACCACCACGCAATACAATAACACAAATTAATATAACGATCCTAGGAAAAGATGGACAAGAGAAACAAAATTTACTCCATTTCCTGTGAGCTATAAAGAATTGATAGAGAAATTAAATGAAAAAGGTTTACTTGCACCAGGAAGACCAACACCACCCACTCCACCAGAAAGAAGATTTTCTAATTGGGATGGTAATGCTTATTGCGCTTATCATAGAGGCAATGAACACGATACTGAACGTTGCTTTGTCTTAAAGCATAAAATACAAGATTTGGTAGACGATGGAAGAATTCCCATGCCTAAACCTAATAATAATGCATCCCCCTTAGGGGTGTTTCACATCAACGAGGACCATATATGGGAAGCGATATGTTCAATCCTTTGAACTATATCACACCTACAGGAGAACCTTTATCCACAATACTCATAGGGGCAACTAATGAAGTATGTGGACTATAGGACGACGACTTTCAAGACTTATATGTCTCTAAGTATGCCGCCGTCCCACATTCATCTCGTTTACAAAATTAAACAAATGGAGCGCTTGATTGAGATCATTTCTTGGGGATGTCACAAGACTTATCAAATCTCTCCTTGGATGAACAATAGCATCAAGCTCAACTCATGGAACATCTTGAAATGGAGGCACGCTCAAAGCCTCTAGAAGAAAGGTTGTTTATGAGTCCTACAACTAATCCAAACGAGATAGATCATCTAACTCGTTCTGGGGAGTTTACCAAGCACCACCACCAAATGGATCTTCGTCCACACAAAATCAAACTCAAGGTCAAATGCAAAATACAATACCACCTCCACTTGAGGTGGAAGATCCATTGGTAAAAAAACTTCGCCAATCCAAGGCGAATGTTAGCATTTAGGAACACCTGAGTACTTCTAAAGAACATATGAATTCCCTTATGAATACTCTGACGGCTTTGTCTGTAAGCATAAACACAACCTCTCAAGATCTCATTAGCTTGCTTACTAGCGAGAAATCTGAAAAATCAATCACTTTTACTAACTATTATTTGCCTTCAAAAGACACTACCCACAACAATATGCATTATATTTAACTGTGGGGTGCAAGGGATACAACATCCCTCTAACTTTGGTAGACAAGGAGTCAGTTGTAAACGTGTGCCCATTGCAAACTGCAAAATACTTAGGCCTTTATCTAGAAAAAGATTATTAATCAACAACACAAAGCATTAGGGCCTATGACAATTCGAGAAGATCGGTGTGTGGAACTGTTAAGCTACCAATTACCACAGACCGAATACAAAAGATGGTTGAATTCCACGTTATGGACATAAAACCTACATTCAACCTTCTACTTGGACGCCCTTTGATACATGAGCTTGGTGCAATACCATCCTCACTTCATCAAATGATTAGGTTGAACTATCAAGGGCTTCCTATGACTATACATGCTTCTCCACTTAAAATAGCAATAAATGATCAATCACTCTTAGAAATAAACCACGATAATGATGAAGAGGACATGTGGGGATTTTCCTCGGAGCCAATCTACACAATAGAAATGAAAGAAGACTTGGAAGAATCTTTCAAGCTTGATCAATATTCCACCCGGATAGTAAACAACATCTTACTCAAGAATAGTTACTTTCCTGGGATGCCTTTAGGAAGAGGAATGAAGAAATCTTTCTTACTTCCTATCCCAAAGAAAAGCTTCTCCTTTGGATTGGGATATAAACAAACCAAAGAAGAATTGATGTCTCACGATGCGAAAAACAAAGCACGTAGAGACAACAAAAAGAAAGGGATAGTCACTTTACTCCCATCCTACCAACAAACCCTTAATGGACAATTCGTTAGGGAGGAAGAAGACTACCCATGCTATGACTTTCCAGAACCACTAGTTTTGGAAGGAATCAAGAAGCCTGGTGTAGACACCTATTTGTGTCTCCCCAAAACAAAATCCGGTGATGAGTACCTTTCACGGTGAATCATAATCGAGTGAAGTGAAAGTGTGGAAAGTCTAGTGTTACGGATAGTTTTAATTTCTTTTCTTTTCTCTCTATTTTTGAAAACCTATTTTAAGAAAACAGCCATTACAATTTGGTTGGTCCATGATATGGGTCCAATAGTAGTGTAGTTGGATGGGGCTTGAAAAAAGCTTTCCAACGATATATTATAAGCTCAATTCCGATGATTATTGAGGAAGTTATGGCAAGATTACTAAACTAGGCCCAGTTTGAACATTATATGCGGCCCAATGATCTAGGGGAGGGCCTAATATGGATTTATCATTCCTAATGCAATTAGGAATGGTTTTAGTCTTTTAAATTCATCTAGGAGGTTCTTTTCATTCTTAATTCAATTAGCATTGATAAATTAACTTTTGTTGACTTTTTAGAGTTTTAATTAGAATAAAAGAATGTTTTTGTGGAAAATACGGTTTTATCCTCCTGTACGATTAAATAAATTCTATCTGATTTCAGAAAACGCGTCAAAATCCTGATTAGCGCCTAACGCCAGCATTAGCGATTGGCGCCTGGCGCTAGCATTAGCGTCTGGCGCTAACTTTCTTTTTTTACGTCAGAACTCTGGTTCGATTTTCTATCTTTTTGGCTAATTTTCTCTGTAAATAGCCTTCTAAAAACTCCGTTTCCAATCATCTACAACCATCAACTCTCTAATTCTTTCACTCTCTAAGCTAAAGCTTTTCTCTCTCTCTTTTCTAAACCTACCCCCTTTTTACAAACAAAATTCCGCACTCACAAAACCTAAATACACCTAGCATTATTCGAAGTTGCCTTCGCCCTAGACGTGAAAGGTTTTAATTTTTAAGGGTTTGGTCCCAAATCTCTCTTTCAATTATTTAATTTAATTGTTGTTTATTATTTTCCTTGAAGTTACTAACGTGTGTATTTTGTTATTAGAAAGAGGTACGAGGCATCCAAGTAAGTGCTTTAATTGATTTATTGATATTATGATGTAGAAATCATGCTTAGATTGTTATTATGATTCCTTGTATCATGATATGATGTTTTTCTTCAATTTGATGTTTAGGTTGACAACAATATAATGTCAATTATGATTTCTATGATGCCTTTTATTGTCTTTCCTAATATCATGTTAGGGCTAAATATTTGATCTTTGATGTTTAGTAACATGCTAGGGTTTGTTATTAATTTTGTTAGTATCATGCCTAGGATCTTGCTATTATTATGCTTTAACATGATTATGATTATTTTTTAATTATTATTATTAGGATTATTATAATTGTTATGATTATGATTATAATTTTTATATTATGATTATTATGTTGCTCGATGTTTATTGTTATTGCTTGATCACACCTTTTTATGGATGTTTAAAGGGAATTTGTACTTGTAATCACGCTTAATAAGATAATTAATAATCTTGTTTAGGGTTAATTTGATTAAAATTTAAGTGATCACCAATAATAGATTTGTTTGTGCATTAATATTCAACCAACATAGATAAACAGGTTTAGGGTAAACCTATTGATTACATGTTAGTCAGAAAGCGCACATGAATACGATCAGAATAAAGTAGAGGCCTATTATTAGGGCAGGTTCAATCTCTTTTAGGTTTGATTTGTACCTTCATCCCCGAACTACCAGTCATGGTTCAAGACCTATTGGAGTTAACGATCTCCTGGATCGTTAAGGGGTGTAACCTTCACCTCGTGAACGGTTTACAAGTTCCTAAAACTTGTTAGCGACTCTTTTGCTCTATCTTCTTTCCCTTTGGACGCCACCGTACTTTAATGTATGATCACAGTGGGGTTCAAGTTTGGGATAATGCTTGAAATATTCCCTACAATTTTTTGGCGACTCCGTTGGGGAGGATTTCTATTTTAATTCCTGAAATTTATTTCAGCAATGATTTAGAATGAGTGGATGAGACTCGAAAAGTTCTAAGTATTTCATGTGCGTAATTTTGATTAACATTATTGTCATATGCATAAAAAAGATCTCATTGGAAATACCATCTGTAATGAGTTAAAGCATAGGATTTTACACGTAGGAAATTTGAAGAATATCTTTCACAACTAGGATTGAAATAACGCAGCGCGAAACTGGAAAATTTTATCGAGCACAGAAAGCTGCTGAGGCATGTAGGAACTAGCGTCAGCGAACAAAGATTAGCGCCAACGTTTTGACTTTAGCGTCAGACGACATCCTCTGCCGCCAGGCGCTAAAGCCAAAAAGTGGCGTTGGCCTCTATTTGCTGGCGCCAAGTTCTTCCAATACCGAGCCAGAAATATGCGTTCTAATTTTGACTAGTTTTTAGCACTGTTTGCTCGATCCTACTTCCTGATTGAGTTTTTCTCACATTTCTGAAACCCATATGTGTTCTACATATGGACATAACCCTTTAGGAATTCATGCTCCATCTACCTGATTGAACGCTCTGAGCAACAAAGGGTACATCCGAGAATGTTGAATTCACCAAACCATGGAAGTGAGTTTTTCTAAACTTGTGGTGTCCCATTCATTGTGCCAACCCTTCACGGTTAGGCTTACGCCCGGTGCATCCGGAAAATTAACCATGAACCCTCTATTGACTAACCCATATCTCGAACTTTAGAGAACTAGAGCCATGTTTAGGTTGCAAACTCATTACATCATGATGTGTCTACTTGACTAATTCTGCATTAATGGTTGTGCATTTTCGATGTGTTTTTCCTAACCGTTTGCTTGACTTGTGCTAAACTTAAATAAATTAATTAATTAATGACTAAAAGAACTTTGCCTAATTAATTAATTTGAGTAAATAAAGTCTAATTTTTAATCAGAGTTGACTTAGTACGACTTTAGGCATACCCTTGTTAAGTAATAATACAGAAAACAGTTTCAGATCGACGCTCCAGCAATGGCGCCAAATTTTCAACTGTAGCGCTACTCTGTGGAGTGTAGCGCCTGGCGAAAATCCAGTCGTATGGCGCTACACTGCAAAGAGAGGCGTCAGTCCTGTCGTTTTGACGACAGTTCGGTTTATTGCTCGAGTCATCACCTTGTGTCTAATTAAACAGTTTGCTAATTTATTTTGTTAATTTTTACTTTTAATTATACCTTGTTAAGTCATTAATTGATTCTAGGCACTAAGTCCCATGTTCTTACACAAAAGTCAAAGCATGTCACTTACACTCACCACATAACGCACACACTAATACACACTTTTGACCATGTCTAAGAGAGTCTAGTATGCGCGTTTTTTTTCCGTCATTTTTTAGGGGGGTAAGTCGGATATTAATCCTCCAATTTAAACCATTTGATTAATTACCATACTTGATTCCCAAAAATATATACCTTATTTTTGCAAAAAATATGCACCTTTTTTTTTTCTTTTCCTTTTTAAAACCGTAAAGTCAAGGTCAATTTGGGTCAAATAATTAAAACAAAAAATGGTTTAATTTACAGCGCGTGGTCAAGATAAGAATGGCGTTTAATCAAAGACAACCTTTTTATACAAGTCCAACTTTTCGACAAACCCATCGCTCGTAAGAGGAAAGCTAGGACAATAATGACAACTCAAGAAGAAGTCAATGAGCTCAGGAACCAACTGATTACCGTGACTGAGGCGTTAAAGGTTCTAACCCTCAAGATTGATGATCCTGTGAAACAACAACAGATGGACCTAATGCAATAGAGTCTGAGCAAGCTATCTAGCGACTACAAGTTTCAAGGGATTAACTCACAAGGGGTCTCGGTAGACAAGGATCTTCTTCCGCAGAAGTTCAATGCCAACGACATCCCGAAATTTAAAGCAACTGATAACCCTTATTTTCATTTAAGAGCCTTCGAAACAATAATGAGTATTAAGGGTATCAACAAGAAAGTGTTCCACTCTCAGTTCTCACTATCTCTCGAAACCGTTTGCCAGCAATGGTTCTTTTCTCTCGAGAAAGAAAAAACCTCCACCTAGGAGTCCATAGTAAACTCTTTCACTGATAGATATAAATGCAATATTCATGTTGAGACCGACTATAGGGAACTTGAAATCCTCAAGCAGAAGGAGAATGAAGGCTTTACCTCCTTCTTTAACAAATGGAGAGAAACCTCAGCTAAGATTATTAAGGTGCCCAGTGAAAAAGAGTCTGTAAGGTTATTCATAAAAAACTGTCAAGAAAAGTACTCCAAGAATCTCAAATATAAGAATAATCTCCATACCTTCAAGGCCGTCTACGACATTGGAATTAATATTGAAGACGACCTGGCTAAGTTAAAAGCTACTAACAATAACTCCAACAGTGGATGGAAAGGCAAGAAGAACGACAATCCTTCTTCTTCTAAAACCACCCACTCAAACAATGTTAGCACTTTTAACTTAAGTGAAGTCCTATCTATGAATAATCAAGGACAAAAGAAACCATTTAGGAGGAACTTTACTTCTATTGGTATGAGTTATGACACCGCATTTGACCGATTAAATGCAAAAGGTCTCATAACTCCTATTGGACCATTTGGGGACCCACCAGTCGAGAAGAGGACGACTTATTGGAACTTCAATGCACATTGCAAGTATCACCAAGGTAGGGGCCATGTTATTGAGAATTGTTGGAAGCTTAAAGAAGCTATCCAAGACTTAATCAACAACAACAAGCTACCATTTCCCCCTGCTAGTAAGAAGCCAAGTATTGATAATGCGCCTCTCTCTCACTTCTTGGCCATCTCTGATGAGGAAAACGAGGTTGATCCCTCATCTCTCATCAAACCTGTCAAAGAAATCCATGCTATCGAAGAAGAGGAGGATATCTTTTTCGACGCCATGGATAACCTTCCAGAACTATAAATGCTTACACTGTCTATGTGGAAGGATCACACTTGTTACGTGAAGCCCTCGAAGTTGTAAAAGAACTTCAGAAGAAGTATGACGAGGTTCCACCCTCGAAAAAGAAACCTAGGAAAGAGATCACACCCATGGGAACGACTTATGATGTGAAACGCTTTCCTTTACAAGTCATCGATAAACCCAAGAAGAGTAATAGACTCTACACTCCAATCGGGATCCCATATGCACAAATGTTCAAAATGCTCTCCGAGAGTGGCGAGATCAAACCTCTCGAACCGAGACCATTTGAATCATTAAAAAGGACAGATAGATTTTGACTATCAATATCATCAATCAAGGGGTAACACTATTGAAAACTGTTTTAAATTTAAGGATTTAATTCAGAAAATGATTGATGATAAGAAGCTAGTCCAAGTTCCACAAGAAGAAGATGCAAATATTAATGGAGTTTGGGACAGCGACGAAGAAGACGTTTATTTGAAAGACATGGTAGGACTTCCACCTTCGGTGTCATATGCCATGGATGACTTTTGGTTTGAAGAAGATTCATCAATAGACGTCCCCACAAGATCCGGGAGAATGCAACCTCCTGTTTCGACACAACCCATGCCAACCACACAGCAAGTTCCCATACCTATCATAGAAGATAATGACATTGTCAAACAGTTCAAGAAAACCAAAGTTGAAATGAACGTATGGAAGCTTCTGGCAACGTCTCGAGAACATAGGTTGGCCGTAATGAATGCCTTAGATAAAATAGGGATAGATTCTGACACCACTCCTGAGGGGTTGGCTAATTTCCTCACAAGTGATCTCCCTAGTCCCATCAACTTGATCACCTTTTCCGACAAGGATTTGCCCCCATAAGGTGACAAGCATTATAAGGCATTAAACCTCACAGTGGTTTGCAAAAGAATGAACGTCCCTATGACTCTTGTAGACAATGGATCAGCCATTAATGTCTGTACACTTAGAACTGCGAGAATGTTAGGCATAAGGGATGAAGACTTAACACCGTCAACGCAAGGAATAAGAGCCTATGACAACACTCGTCGTCAAGCTCTTGGTAATATTACTATGAATGTAACGGCGGGAGCGATAGAACACGCTACTACTTTCCAAGTAGTAGATATTAAAGATTCATTCAATATATTGTTGGGACGCCCTTAGCTTCATGACCTAAAGGTCGTCCCCTTATCTCTCCACCAACAAGTGAAAGCTATAGTTGGAGGAATTCCCATTACGATCGATGCTTCGCCTATGAGAATCAAAGCTATCGAGAATCCAATAATTAATGTGGAGCATGAGAAAGACGATGAAGATTTGTGGGGCTTTAATGAAGAGGTCTCCTTAATCGAGGAGGATGAAAGGACCCCTCTCTGCCACGACCCCCACTCCAATATGATCGTGAACGCTATTCTGAAGAAGCAAGGCCATTTTCCTGGGATGACCCTAGGAAAGAAGAAAGGAATAGCAAAACCGCTAGAATCACCTGGCCTCCCTAAATTAGACACTTTCGGACTTGGTTTCGAACCGACTCGGAATCAGCAAATTAGAAAGGCACGTAGGGATGCTCGCATCCAAAAGAAAGCAATCCCAATGGATCAGTATTCTTACCCTTAATGGACAATTTATAAGAGAAGGAGAGGACTATCCATGTTACGAATTTCTCAAACCATTTGTCATAAATGGCATAAGGCAACCGGGATTCGAAATTTTCTTAGATTGCTACTTCATAGACGAAATCCCAACTGTTGTCAATAAGGAGAAAGCACCCCCAAGCTTTGACTTTAATGTCATGGGATTACTATTTGGGCGAGAAAAGAATGAGCCAACATACAAAGGGGATAACTCCTCGCTCATTCAGATAGTCCTAAAGAGCAAAAGCTTCGATCCCTCGATGCTAATCACTCCAGCGGAAGGATCACTACAAGGGTGGCGCAAAACCGTCAAAGTGACTACTCCAAGTGGAAGGAAGATCTCCATCACAACGGGGCAAGGACCGATGTTCGAAGAGTCATCTAAGTCAGAGTCATAGTCAGAGTCTCTCCCTATAGAGTCATCTAAGTCCTTAGTTGTAGCACCTCCTCCTTCTATCCCTTCCCCTAGAATAATTAGTGATCAAGTCCCTGAGGACATATCACTCTTTGATGTAATGATCTCAGAGTTTAATAATATGGCTTCTTCTCCTTACTCATTGTGTTCTTCTTTAACCGAAGATGACGAGCCATTGCTTAACTAACAAAGAAAAATACAAAGAACTTATTAAAGCAATGGAAACACATGAAAAGAAAACACCGATAATTGAAGAAATTGAGATGGTTGATATCTGAAATGATTCAACCAATAAAAGAGAAGTTAAAATCGGACTAACACTTAATGAACAAGAAAGAACCGATTTAATTAACTTGCTTAAAGAATTCATCAATGTATTCGCTTGGTTATACGAAGATATGCCAGGCATTAATAGAGAAATATTTCAATACACCATACCACTAATTTCAGGAATGAAACCTGTAAAACAAAAGTTACGTCGAATGAAACCCAACGTAGCTCTTAAAATAAAAGAGGAAGTTCAAAAACAAAAACAGCAGGTTTCATCAAGGTATCCAAATACCCCGAATGGGTCGCCAACGTCGTCGCAGTTCCGATAAAGGATGGAAGGGTAAGAATGTGTGTCGATTATCGAGATCTAAATATGGCAAGTCCAAAGGACGACTTTCCTTTACCACACATCGATATTCTGGTGGATAACATAGCAAATCATGCACTTCTCTCGTTCATGGATGGATACGCGGGCTATAATCAGATTCTCATGGCAGAAGAAGACATGGAGAAAACAACCTTCATAACATCATGGGGTACTTACTACTACACGGTAATGCCATTCGGGTTGAAAAAAGCGAGTGCTACTTACCAACGAGCAGCGACTGCCTTGCTCCATGACATGATGCATAAAGAAGTTGAAGTATACGTGGACGATATGATTTTAAAGTCAAAAGATCGCCCAGGCCATCAAGTAGCCTTAAGAAAATTCTTCGAAAGACTAAGAAAATACAATATGAGGTTGAACCCATCTGAATGTGCTTTTGGAGTCACCTCAGGCAAGCTTTTGGGTTATGTCATAAGCTCTAGAGGAATAGAGATAGACCCAACCAAGATCAAGGCAATCATGACAGTGCCACCACCCAAAACCGAGAAGCAGATTCAAGGATTTATTGGCCGGTTGCAATACATAAGCAGGTTTATATCAAAATTGACAACAATATGTGAACCAATCTTTAAAAAGCATAAAAAGAATGTACCAGTGATATGAGATGAAGAGTGTCAAAAAGCCTTTGAAAAGATAAAAGCCTATTTCGCAAATCCTCCTGTTTTAGCGCCAGCACTTCCAGGAATACCTCTTAAGCTATACTTAACAGTTACCAAAGACACAATGGGAGCCATGCTAGCGCAAGAAGTAGAAGGCAAAGAGAATGCAATATACTATCTAAGCAAGAAGATGCTTGAATATGAAGCACGCTATACACCACTTGAGAAATTGTGCCTTGCATTGGTGTGGGCCACAACCAAGTTAAGACATTACATGCTCGTGCATACAGTCTTCGTAGTTTCCCGATTAGATCCACTCAAGTATTTATTCGAAAAATCTACACTCAACGAGCGTATATCAAGATGGATAGTCAACTTAGCCCAGTTTGATGTAAGTTTCATGCCACAAAAATCCATCAAAGGATCTGTGGTATCGGATTTTCTAGCAGACTTTCCAATAGAAGACTCAACGCCAATACACGACAATGAATTTCCAGATGAAGACTTGATGGTCACTGAAGATGATACTTGGACCTTGTACTTTGATGGAGCCTCAAACCAAAAGGGATGTGGCGTTGGAGTGTTACTAGTATCACCTAAAGAAGAGCATGTTCAAATCTCTATAAAGCTTGATTTCGACGTTACCAACAACGCTGCTGAATACGAAGCATGCGTGGTAGGCCTTGAAACAGCTTTGGCATTGGGAGGAAAAAGGTTACGGATATTCGGAGACTCTTCATTAATCATCAACCAAATCTCCAAGAGGTGGAAAGTAAGGAGTGAAAGTTTAGCCCCTTACCAAACCTATCTGGAAACCCTTACTAATCAATTAGAAAAGATAGAATACACATATCTACCTAGAGAAGAAAATCAATTTGCTTATGCCTTGGAAAGACTAGCCCCAATGGTTAGGATTCCTATGGAAATCGAGCAAATGCCTCTAACTATAGAAAAAAGGCACAAACCGGCCTATATTCAAGCTATAGAAGATGGTGAAGTAATCCATGATGAAGAAGAAGAAGAACCGTGGTATACGGATATACTCAATTATGTCACCAAAAGAGAATAACCTCCCCATGTTGACAAAAGAGCAAAACGAGCATTAAGACTCTTGACTTCCCAATACGTACTTATAAACAATGAGCTACACAATAGGGTACCTAAGGGTCGAGCTCTCTTATGTGTAGGAAAAAAGGATGCCCAAAGAGCAATGAGAATAGTCCACGAAGGAATTTGTGGAACTCACGTAAATGGCAAGATGTTAGTCCAAAAGATAATGCGAGAAGGGTACTATTGGATTACAATGAATAGGGATTTCCATCAATACGTTAAAAGATGCCATAATGCCAAATCTACGCTAATTTACAACACGCTCCTCCATCTTTGCTCTACACCTACACGTCGCCATGGCCATTCTCTACATGGGAAATTGACATCATCGGCAAAATCACTCCCCTAGGAACAGGAGGCCACGAATACATCTTAGTGGCAATTGATTACTTTACAAAGTGGGTCGAAGCACAATCATACGCTAAAATCACCGCAAAACATGTAGCACTCTTTATCGAAAGAAATATTATTTGTCGATATGGAGTCCTACATGAAATGATAAGTGACAATGGAACTCACTTTCAAGCCGAATGTGAAGAATTGCTACAGAAATATGGTATTCAACATCACCATTCCTCTCCTTATAGACCTCAGGCAAACGGAGCAGTCGAAGCAGCTAATTAAAATCTAAAGACTATCATCGAGAAAATGACGGAAAAATACAAGGATTCGCCTGACAAACTTCACTTCGCATTGTGGGGTTATCGCACGTCAATTCGCACAACAACAGGAAATACGCCATTTTCCTTGGTTTATGGAATGCATGTCGTACAACCTGTCGAGCTAGAGATTCCATCTCTATGCATCGCATTAGAGAGCAAACTCGACGAAGTTGAATGGACTAGGATATGAGGAGCTATTTCTACTGTATGAAAAACGACTAGAAGCTCTACATCACACTCAATGTTACCAAACTCGTATGGCTAGGTATAGACACCCATTTGTGTCTCCCCAAAACCAAACCCGGTGATGAGTACCTTTCATGTCGAATCATAATCGAATGAAGTGAAAGTGTGGAAAGTTTAGTGTTGCGGATAGTTTTAATTTCTTTTCTTTTCTCTCTATTTTTGAAAACCTATTTTAAAAAAACAGAAAATCCAGTTTTGTTGGTCCATGATATGGGTCCAATGGTAGTTTATTTGGGTAGGGTTTGAAAAGAGCTTTCCAACGATATATTATAAGCCCAATTCCGATGAGTATTGAGGAAGTTATGGCCAATTTACTAAACTGGGCCCGGTTTGAGCCTTATATGCGGCCCAATGATCTAGAGGAGGGCTTAATATAAATTTATCATTTCTAATGCAATTAGGAATGGTTTTAGTCTCCTAGATTCTTCTAGAAGGTTCTTTTCATTCCTAATTCAATTAGCTTTGATAAATTGACTTTTGTTGACTTTTAGAGTTTTAATCGAAATAAAAGAACGTTTTTGAGGAAATTAAGATTTTGTCATCCTGTACGGAATTTTCTATCTGATTTTAAGAAAACGCGTCAATAACTTAGTCAGCGCCAAACGCCAGCATTAGCGCCTGACGCTAAGCTTGGCGCCTGGCGCTAGCGTTAGCGCCTGGTGCTAATGTCAGCGTCTGGCGCTAACCTTCGTTTTACACGTCAGAACTCTGTTTTGATTTTTTATCTTTTTGGTTGATTTTCTTTATTAATAGTCTCCTAAAAACTCCGTTTTGATTCACCAACTCTCATCAAGATTCTCTTGATTACTCTCTCTCTCTCTTTTCTAAACTAGCTTTTCACAAATACAAAATTCCGCATACATTAGCACTAGAAACACCTAGCCATATTCGAAGTTGCCTTCGCCCTAGGCGTGAAAGGTTTAATTTCTGAGTGTTTGGTCCCTAATCTCTCTTTCAATTATTTAATTTAATTGTTTTAATTATTATTTTCCTTGAAGTTACTAACGCATGTATTTCGTTATTAGAAAGAAATACGAGGCATCCAAGTAAGTGCTTTAATTGATTTATTGATATTATGATATAAGAATCATGTTTAGGTTGTTATTATGATTCTTAGTATCATGTTAGAATGCTTGATGTTTTGAATGACAACAATGATTCCTAGTATTATGTTTAGGGAAAAGGTTATAATATCAAATATGCTTATTATGATTCCTGCGATGCTTCCTATATTCTTTCCTAATATTCATGTAAGTATCATGTTAGGGTTAAAGCTTTGATCTTTATTGCTTAGTGACATGCTAGGGTTTGTTATTAATCATGTTAGTATCATGCCTAGGATCTTATTATGATTATGCTTTAACATGATTATTTTAATTATGATTATGATTTTATGATTATAATAATAATAATAATAATAATAATAATAATAATAATAATAATAATAATAATAATAATAATTATTATTATTATTATTATTATTATTATTATTATTATTATTATTATTATTATTATTATTATTATTATTATTATTATTATTATTATTATTATTATTATTATTATTATTATGTTGCTTGATTTTTATTATTATTGCTTGATCACACCTTTTATGCATGTTTAAAGGGAATTTGGTACTTGTAATCACGCTTAATAAGATGTTAATAATCTTGTTTAGGGTTAATATGATTATAATTCAAGTGATCGCCAATAATAGTTTTGTTTGTGCATTAATATTCAACCAACATAGATAAACAGGTTTAGGGTAAACCTATTGATTGCATGTTAGTCAGAAAGCGCACATGAATACGATCAGAATAAAGTAGAGGCCTATTATTAGGGCAAGTTCAATCTCTTTTAGGTTGGATTTGTACCTTCATCCCCGAACTACCAGTCATGGTTCAAGACCTATTGGAGTTAATGATCTCCTGGATCGTTAAGGGGTGTAACCTTCACCTCGTGAACGGTTTACAAGTTCCTAAAACTTGTTGGCAACTCTTTTGCTCTATCTTCTTTCCCTTTAGACGCCACCGCACTTTAGTGTATGATCACAGTGGGGTTCAAGTTTGGGATAATGCTTGAAATATTCCCTACTGTTTTTTGGCGACTCCGTTGGGGTGGATTTCTATTTTAATTCCTAAAATTTATTTCGGCAATTATTTAGAATGAGTGGATGAGACACGAAAAGTTCTAAGTATTTCATGTGCGTAATTTTGATTAACATTATTGTCATATGCATAAAAATGATCTCATTGGAAAGACCATCCGTAATGAGTTAATAACATAGGATTTTTACATGTATGAAATTTGAGGAATATCTTTCACAACTAGGACCGAAATAATGCTGCGCGAAACTGGAAAATTTTATCGAGCACAGAAAGCTGTTGAGGCATGTAGGAACTAGCGTCAGGAAACAAAGTCTAGCGCCACTAATTTGACTTTAGCGCCAGACGACAGCTTCTGTCGCCAGGCGCTAAAGCCAAATTGTGGCGCCGGCCTCTGTTTGCTGGCGCCAAATTCTTCCAATACCGAGCCAGAAATATGCGTTCTAATTTCGACCAGTTTTTAGCATTGTTTGCTCGATCCTACTTCCTGATTGAGTTTTTCTCACTTTTCTGAAACCCATATGTGTTCTACAAATGGTCATAACCCTCTAGGATTTCATGCTCCATCTACCTGATTGAACGCTCTGAGCAACAAAGGGTACATCCGAGAATGTTGAATTCACCAAACCATGGAAGCGAGTTTTTCTAAACTCGCGGTGTCCCATCCACTCGCGCCAACCCTTCACGGTAAGGCTTCCGCGCGGTGCATCCGGACAATTAACCATGGACCCTCTATTGATTAACCCATATCCCAAAATTTAGAGAACTAGAGCCATGGTAAGGTTGCAAACTCATTGCATCATATTGTGCCTACTTGACTAATTGTGCATTGTTGTTGTGCATACTCTATGTGTTTTTCCTAAACGTTTGTTTGACTTGTGCTAAGATTAAATAAATTAATGACTAAAAGAACTTTGCCTAATTAATTAATTAATTAATTAATTTGAGTAAATAATGTTTAATATTTGAATCAGAATTGACATAGTACGACTTTAGGCATACCCCTGTTGATTAATAACACCCGAAAACAGTTTCAGATTGAAGCTCCAGCAATGGTGCCAAAGTCTGAACTGTAGCGCCACTCTGTGGAGTGTGGCGCCTGGCGATAGCTCTGTCGTCTGGCGCTACACTGCAAAGAGAGGCGTCAGTCCTGTCGTTTTGACGACAGTTCGGATTATTGATCGAGTCATCACCTTGTGTCTAATTAACCAGTTTGCTAATTAATTCGGTTAAATTTTTTACTGCCAATAATACTTTGTTAAGTCGTTAGTTGAGTCTAGACACCAAGTCCCATGGTCATGACACGAGTCTTAACATGTCACCTACACTCACTAGTCTTAGCATACACTTTGAGTATATATCACCATGACCGTGTCTTAGGTTCATGCATGAGTCGGTTTTTTTTCCGTCATTTGAATTGGGGGTACCTTATATTCCTAATTTTCCACATCTCACCATTCACATGATTTCTCCATATCACCACCCTCATCTTCCTACCTTCTTCCATCCATGCATGTTGAATAGAGTTGAGTCAGACAATTAACAATGAATATCCCCAAATTCCTTTTCCACAGTACTTGGTCGAGGAGAGAAGGGCGATTAATCAAGGATAACCTCTTTATTCAAGTCTTCCTTTTTAATAAACCGATTCGTCAGAAGAGGAAGGCTAAAGAGATAATGGCAACTCAAGAGTAAGTTAATGAACTTAGGAGTCAATTGACTAACGTGACTGAGGCGTTAAAGGCTTTAACCCTCAAAATTGATGACCCTGTGAAGCAACAAGAAATGAACCTCATGCAAGAAAGCTTGAGCAAGCTATCTAGTGACTATAAATTTCAGGGCATTAGTTCACAAGGGGTCTCGCTTGACAAGGAACTTCTTCCGCATAAGTTCAATGCCAATGACATCCCAAAATTCAAGGCAACAGATAACCCTTACTTTCATCTAAGAGCTTTTGAAACCATAATGAACATTAAGGGGATTGATAAGAAAGTCTTTCATTCTTTGTTTTCTTTATCTCTTGAGACTGTTTGTCAACAATGGCTCTTTTCCCTTGACAAAGAGAAAACCTCTTCTTGGGAATCGATAACAAACGCTTTCATAGATAGATATAAGTGCAACATCCAAGAAGAAACAGACCATAGACAACTTGACATGTTAAAACAAAAAGAAAACGAAGGGTTCACTTCTTTTTTCAACAAATGGAAGGAAACCTCCGCTAACATGGTCAAAACTCCCACTGAAAAGGAATCTGTGAGGATGTTTATCAAGAATCTCCAAGGAAAGTATTCAAAGCACTTAAAATACCAACACAACTTGAATACTTTCAAGGCTGTGTACAACATAGGCATTGAAGATGACCTTCTGAAAGATAATACTGCGAGAGGAAAGAAGAACGGCCATCCTTCTTCTCCCTCTCCCATTAATGAGGTACATGCTACGAACGCCTCTAAATCACGAATGCAAAGGTCAAAAAGAGTGTTCAGTCCACTTGGTATGAGTCATGAAACAGCTTTCGAGAAACTACACCACAAAGGACTAGCCATGCCTATAGGGCCTATAAAAGATCCAGTTCCAGAAGCCAGGCCACCCAAATGGGATCCTAATAAGCACTGCAAATATCACCAAGGAAAGGGTCACGATACTGAGGAGTGTTGGAAGCTCAAAGAAGCTATTCAAGATCTGATCGACAACAATGAAACTTTTGAGAGTCTAGCCATTGAAGAAGATCAAACATCCTTCGATCCATCACTTCTTATCACACCTGTAGATGAGCCCATGATCGAGACAGCTTATATAACCCCTCTCGATGAAGTGTCCATAATTGAGGAGGATGAAAGTCTTTTCTTAGATAATACCAGGGAAGACTCGTCAAGTCTAAAAGAGGACATTCGAAAACTGCAAGATGTCATTGCCATGCTCTTAAATATGGTAGAAGGATTAGCAAATCGGGTGATGGTCATCGAACAAAATTCTCGCTAAGGGTTTAATGAAGAACTCAATGCTCCTAAGCCACGGGCAAAACGGACCATTAAAGAATACACACCTATAAGAATGACTTACAATGAATCTTTTGACTGTTTTCACGATCAAGGTCTTATTCACTCCATTGGTCCTGGTCAAGACCCTCCACCTGAAAAACGTTTTCCCAATTGGGATCCAAATTCCTATTGTCGATACCATAAAGGTCGCGGTCACACTACCGAAATGTGTCTCGCCCTCAAGGATCGTGTTAAAGACTTCATTGATTCAAATCTCCTTCATGTTCCTCCGCTCGACAAGAAGGCCAAGATTAGTAACGACAGTAACAGTGGCTGTAAAGGGAAGAAGAACGACTATCCTTCTTCTTCCGAAAACACCTACTCTAATAACAGTGTTGGTACTTTCGACCTTAATGAGATCTTCGCCATGGATAATCGAGGATTTAGAAAGCAAAAAAAAAGTATTTTACCCCTATTGGAATTAGCTACGATGATGCTTTCAATCGACTCCATGCAAAGGGACTCATTACTCCTATTGGACCTATTCGAGATCCCCCACTTGAGAAGAGATTGCCTAGTTGGAACCCAAATGTACACTGCAGGTACCATCAAGATAGGGGATATACTAATGAGAGCTGTTGGAAGCTAAAGGAAGCAATCCAATATTTGGTCGACAATAACGGGCTTCCAATACCTCCAGTCGGCAAGAGTACCAAGTGATGATAAACACAAGGCAAGAGGCGAGCTACAACGACAAGATTTCATGACCTCTTTTTTCTATTTTCTTTTTCATTTTTTTTTCTTTCTCTCCCCAATAAGTCTAGCATAGGCACCTTTCTTTTCCCTTAGATTAATTTTGTAGATTATTTCTTTTTTCCCTTTTAATAAAATGAGCATTTATTTTCTTGCATATGATCATTTCATTACATTGCAAAAACAAAAAAAAAAACAAAAAATAAAATAAAAATAAAATAAAATTTCATGTCAAACTAAGCACAAGGTATACCAATGATTTAAGGCACCCCTTGTAGCCACATCATATTGCCTTTCACCTTTCTAATTTACAATCCTTTCTTCATAAACCGCTTTGAGCCTCGTCTAACGATAGACCTTTCATTTTTCAACCTACATCTACTTAACTTTGGGATGGGATGGTGTGTAACTTATGCAATTTTAAAAGCTTGAGTGATTTCAAAAGATAAAAATAAATAAAATAAGAAAAAAATAAATAAAAGTGTACAAAAAGGGCAAGTGTTCCAATGTCTTTGATATGAACATATCTTTGATATGAACACGTCTCAGATTGCGTCTCTTATCGAGTGCTCGGTACCGTGCCTGAGAAACATGAATGCCAAGTGATTGATAGACCGCATGATCGAGATTGCCCACATTTATAAAAATAAAAAAATGCAAAAGCAAAAAAAGAGGAGAGCAAAAATAAATAAAGCAAATAAAAAGAGAGTAGAAACTCAAGCATAAAAAAATATAAAAAGATTCAAAAGCGAGGTTGCACACCTTGGGGGCTTATCGAGGGTCTTGAGCCTTTATCCCCTTCTTCTTCAAGCCTTTAGCCTAACCACGTTACAACCCTTAAAAAGACATTTTTGAGGTATAGATACACTTGTGCGAGGTTCGGCTAGAGCTACGTTCGGCCTGATTCCTAACGGATACGTAGGCAACCTCACATTGAGGTGCGGCCGTAATAAAAATGCATTTATATTCACATTCACACACTTACACCGTGATCATATCAAGGGATCTCCTATGCTCATCCCTATTCATTTAGAGCTAGACTTGGGGGCTTGATCCCTATATCATTAGCTTACCTAGCCTAAGAGTCACCACCATTTGACTCTTTTCAATAATATTTTTTCTACACACTTAGCTCTTGCGGCCTAACTTTAGAATCACTTTCACACACATCACAGATTCATGACCAAATATACTTCCCTTAGGAACCTTTTGTCATGGAATCTTAACACAACGTTGAAGCATGCCTTGTCATATCAACATCACTCATCAATCATAATTGTCATTGCATCACGAAGTATGAAGTGCTTAGCCTCCGTGCCTAAGTTACTCAAATACTTTCATCATTGAGTCAACCATTAAGATAGCCTAGGATGGATTAATCTTTGCACCTTGAGAGACAGCATCAAACGCATATATTTGACTAAGCTCATTCAACATGCACCTTCAAAAACATCGCTTCTTTCTTTTTTGCGTCTTTCTTTTTTGGGAGAAAGTCGGTACCCTCCACAAAAATGACGGAAAATTTTTTCTTTTTTGCATTTTTGAGTCAAATTGAATCAACAATATGCACACACGGGTCATGAGTCACACGTGTCATTTCACTTCGAGTCGAGTCAACCTCGAGTCAATCACTGCGAGTTAAGTTTATGCCTTGAGTCGTGTCGTGACAATGAGTCAAGCAACGCTAAGCCTTAGGTCAACCCTAAGATATTTACAGAAATTGGCAAAGTCCTATAGTAAAAAATAAATACAGGTGCAGCAGAATAGGGAAGACCCTACTCCAGCGCCAGACGAAAAAATCTAGCGTTTGGCAACAGTATTTAGCGCCTGACGCTAGATCCCAGCGTCAGGCGACAGAGCAAATTCTTAGCGCCAGAGACATTTCAGCGGCGACAGAATGTTAACCACTCGGACCGGTTATTTCAACCTCATACAATAATTTTGGGTTCCTTGGTATGCTAGTTAGCCCCTATAAGCAATTTGACATGATTAAGTAGTCGGTTTGATTACAATCGCAATATGTGATCGACCTGACAAAAGATCGTCTCACTTAGCTTAAGGCGCCTAAGCATTGGCTCATCGTAGAGACACCGACATAATGGTTCACAAGCAGCAAACCGCCGACGTACTTGCATAACGGAAACAAAGTTCAAGCGAGCTTTAAAGATTGACAAGCGTTGGTCTTCAGAAGTTTTCTTCAGAATATTATCGCAACAAACATTCAAGTATCGAAGCTCTTTTTTTCAGAGACGCGTGGACATTTCTTCGAAGCTCTTTTGTTCAGAGATGCGTGGACATATCATCAAGATCTTTTATTCAGAGACGCGTGGACATATTATCAAGCTCTTTTGTTCAGAGACGCGTGGACATATTATCAAGCTCTTTTGTTCAGTGATGCATGGACATTTCTTTCAAGCTCTTTGTTCAGAGACGCGTGAACATATCCAAAAGCTCTATTGTTCAGAGACGCGTGGACATATCATCAAGCTCTTTTGCTCCAGAGACGCGTGCGCATATCATTAAAAATCTCTTTGTTCAGAGGCGCGTGAACATATCCAAAAGCTCTTTGTTTAGAGACGAGTGAACATCAAAACAGCAAGATGGCGTTCCCTAGATTGTGGAGAGTTGTCACAAACAACTAAAGCTGATTTCAAGCAAAGGTGTCTTCGATCGTGTTCCCTAAGATGTGGAAGATGGTCACAAAGCGGTAGAGGATCATTTCAAGCGAAGCAATCTTCGATAGTGTTCCCTGGCTTGTGGAAGATTATCAAGGCGGAAATTGGAGGAAGTTACAACCGTAGCAGTCTTCAATCAGGATGGCATTCTCTAGCTTGTAAGAGGTCGTCAAAACAGAAATGCAGCAACAAATCGGTTACTTTCAGAGACGTGTGCTCGACGGTGCAAGATACGCGTTTCTTAACTCTTTTATCTGTTTAACTAACGCTAGTTTGCAGGTATCGGGGTTACAAGAGTGATTTAGGATCGCAGAATGTTCTGAATCATTCTCCGTCCCTATCGATACTTTGACTTTTGTTTTCGAAACTTGCGTTTCTCAAAACTCAGTCAAAGTGGGGGCTTCTGTAGACACCCATTTGTGTCTCCCCAAAACCAAACCCGGTGATGAGTACCTTTCAATTCAAATCATAATCGAATGAAGTGAAAGTATGGAAAGTTTAGTGTTGCGGATAGTTTAAATTTCTTTTCTTTTCAATCTGTTTTTGAAAACCTATTTTAAAAAACAGCCAATCCAGTTTGGTTGGTCCATGATATGGATCCAATGATAGTGTATTTGGGTAGGGTTTGAAAAGAGCTTTCCAACGATATATTATAATCCTAATTCCGATGAGTATTTAGGATGTTATGGCCAATTTACTAAACTGGGCCCGGTTTTAGCCTTATATACGGCCCAATGATCTAGAGGAGGGCCTAATATAGATTTATCATTCCTAATGCAATTAGGAATGGTTTTAGTCTTCTAGATTCTTCTAGAAGGTTCTTTTCATTCCTAATTCAATTAGCATTGATAAATTGACTTTTGTTGACTTTTGTTGACTTTTAGAGTTTTAATCGGAATAAAAGAACGTTTTTGATGAAAATACGATTTTATCCTCTTGTACGACAATTTATGTCTGATTTTAAGAAGACGCGTCAATAACTTAGTCAGCGCTAAACCCCAGCATTAGCGCCTGACGCTAAGCTTGGCGCCTGGCGCTAGCGTAAGCACCTGGCGCTAACCTTCGTTTTACGCGTCAGAACTCTGTTTTGATTTTTTATCGTTTTGGTTGATTTTATTTATAAATAGTCTCCTAAAAACTCCGTTTTGATTCACCAACTCTCATCAAGATTCTCTTGATTACTCTCTCTCTCTCTTTTCCAAACTAGCTTTTCACAAATACAAAATTCCGCATACATTAGCACTAGAAACACCTAGCCATATTCGAAGTTGCCTTCGCCCTAGACGTGAAAGGTTTAATTACTAAGGGTTTGGTCCCTAATCTATCTTTCTATTATTTAATTTAATTGTTTTAATTATTATTTTCCCTGAAGTTACTAACGTGTGTATTTTGTTATTAGAAAGAGATACGAGGCATCCAAGTAAGTGCTTTAATTGATTTATTGATATTATGATATAAGAATCATGTCTATGTTTTTATTATGATTCCTAGTATCATGTTAGAATGCTTGATGTTTTGAATGACAACAATGATTCCTAGTATTATGTTTAGGGAAAAGGTTATAATATCAAATATGCTTATTATGATTCATGCGATGCTTCCTATATTCTTTCCTAATATTCATGTTACTATCATGTTAAGGTTAAAGATTTGATCTTTAATGCTTAGTGACATGCTAGGGTTTGTTATTAATCTTGTTAGTATCATGCCTAGGATCTTATTATTATTATGCTTTAACATGATTATTGTAATTATGATAATAATTTTATGATTATAATTATTATAATAATAATAATAATTATTATTATTATTATTATTATTATTATTATTATTATTATTATTATTATTGTTATTGTTATTATTATTATTATTATTATTTTTATTATTATTATTATTATTATTATTATTATTATTATTATTATTATTATTATTATTATTATTATTATTATTATTATTATTATTATTATTATTATTATTATTATTATTATTATTATTATTATTATTATTATTATTATTATTATGTTGCTTGATTTTTATTGTTATTGCTTATCACACCTTTTATGCATGTTTAAAGAGAATTTGGTACTTGCAATCACGCTTAATAAGATATTAATAATCTTGTTTAGGGTTAATATGATTATAATTCAAGGGATCGCCAATAATACTTTTGTTTGTGCATTAATATTCAACCAACATATATAAACAGGTTTAGGGTAAACCTATTGATTGCATGTTAGTCAGAAAGCGCACATGAATACGATCAGAATAAAGTAGAGGCCTATTATTAGGGTAGGTTCAATCTCTTTTAGGTTGGATTTGTACCTTCATCCCCGAACTACCAGTCATGGTTCCAGACCTATTGGAGTTAACGATCTCCTGGGTCGTTAAGGGGTGTAACCTTCACCGTGTGAACGGTTTACAAGTTCCTAAAACTTGTTGGCGACTCTTTTGCTCTATCTTCTTTCCCTTTGGATGCCACCGTACTTTAGTGTACGATCACAGTGGGGTTCAAGCTTGGGGTAACACTTGAAATATTCCCTACACTAGGCTTTTTAATAAGAAGGTCAAGACAAGAAACATCAAAGTAGGAGACTTGGTGTTAAAAGCATTAAGGAAAAATGTTTTAGATCCAAGGGGAAAATTTAAACCTAATTGGTCTGGACCCTACATTGTTAAAACAATCCTATCAGGAGGTGCAGCAAAATTAACTGATATGGATGGCAATGAGTTCTCTAACATGACAAATCCTGACCAACTTAAGAAATACTACCCATAATTACTTGAGTATGACACTCAAGTGAGCTGCGTTTGACCTGATTCCTTAAGAAAGGATACGTAGGCAACCCTTTACGGGTGCGGCCACTTCTTTTTTTCAAACCTCACATCCCAGACTTAATAAAAAACTCAACAGAAGATCGACGAAACATTAGCATCACAGATAAGATCCTGGCGCTAGCCGATGAACATTAGCGCCAGACGACAGCCTCCGTCGCCTGACGCCAGACTGCCGCAGCTGGCGCCAGTCGCAGAATCGTGGCGCCAATTTACTGTAAAATATCTGGGAATATTTCAGTGTTTTTCGGAAAATTTTCGACTTCCGTACTCGAAAAATTTCTGGAAAATAAATTTTTTTCAGTTTTCATTGCTTTAATAAAATGAATTTAAAGTAAACAATTTAATTAAAAAGCTGGAATTTCATTAATAAAATAAATTACATTATTGACGGAATTTAAATAAAGCTTAAATACATTAACTTTGAATTTAAAAACTAAGTCTAATAATTGAAGGATAAGCAATGCTCTAATCTGTTTTCTCTCTCTTTGCCCTCTTCCAATTCTTATCTGCGTCTTCTTCCTCATCCATAACCTTAGCTAGTAGGCATCCTTTAGAGGACCTACATTTAATCTTTGAGTAAATAGTTTCTCCCTTAGCTAGGACCCCATGCTTCTTTTCTACCCAAGCCTTCTTCTCTATGCTGTCAGCTTTCCTTTTTCCTTTATCTTTCGCAGAACTTTTCTTCTTAGGCATTGTAGGTGTTTTGAACTCAACTCTTTCACCCAAGCGTTCCTTAACAGGAATCACCTTCTCACCTAGACGACTCTTCACATTAGTTTTACTCTGATTTTTCTTCACGTCCTTTGATGGTTTCTTCAGAAGCCAGTTTTTCACATCATTAGGCAAGGAAGGAGGAACCTTTTGGGTAATAACTTCCCATAAAGGTCTAGCGCTCCAATAAGCATCAAATTTGTCTACTTCCTAAGAGACAGGGAACTCATAGAGACGATGAAGATCACCGGAAGGAATTGTTTGAAGTAGGTCGTACTGTCTTTTTACCCTGCAGGGATAATAAAAAGTCATTCGGGATAAACTTGGAAGACGGCAGAAAGGCTGCTTGTTGACACCAACCATCTTTTCTATCTTCCACCAAGTAATGACCCACTTGATGGGAAAATTGTAAGACTTGAAGACCTTCTTCCATTCATGGCGCCCCATCTTAGAGAAGCGTTTCATCCTCCTCACGAAGCAATTTGGAGTATACTTCTCAATATTGTCTAGAGGGCTAATTAATTCCAGTCTTTCCATTATCCACATTTGTAAAAAAATTTCAATACAAATAAATTATTATTACTATACAAAAATATATTTTTGATTTCTGTAATTAAAAATATTATTTTTCTACCTGTAATAAAATTGGAGAGCCCCGGAAAGGTGCTTTTGGATTCTTCTTCAATTCATCAAGACTAAGCATAGTCTCTCCTACTATTAATGGCATTGGATTCCTCCCAGATTCAATCTGCTCTAAAACAGTAGATATAATTGCTTGACCCTCATTATTTTTACCACTAGTTAAAAAATATTGATTAAGCATGCAAAAGAGAAAAGCCCTTCTTCTATAGACATGAAAAGACTCAGAATAAGGTCTATCAAAATAATGGCGAGCAAATTTCTTCAAATTAACTATGCTACCATCTACTATTTTTGTTAGATCTTTGTCTTTTAAGTTGAAGAAGCGCTCAAAATTCTTATAATAATATTCGTTTATTTTAGGGATTACTACAAGATGTAACGCAGGGAAGCCTAAAATAGCACCGAACTCTTCCGGTAAAGGGCTAATTTCATCATACTCTAATCTAAAGCAATGAGTATCTACATCCCAATATTCTAGAGCGGTATGAATAAAATCTAAATCAAGATCTACCCCTTTGACGCCATAAATACCCCCCAGGTGAAACACATCTAACTTTTTTCTTTCCTTGGCATTAAGAGACCGACACCATTCATGAGTGAAGTTGGTAAAACTTTTAGAGACTATAGACATGATTTTTATTTTTTCAAGATCTAAGAAAATGTTTAATCTGCTGAAGTTATGAAGAAAATCGGCTAGGCAGGGGCTATTTATACACAAAACCGGCGCAGTTTTAATCCGGGAAGGATTCAGAGTAAGCGTTAATTAGCGTCAGACGCCAAACATTGGCGCCTGACGCCAGAGCCTGGCGCCGAACGCTAAGCGTAGCGCCTGGCGCTACATCAAAACGCGTGGCGCCAGGTGGCGCTAACGTGTCTTATTGTACGAGCTTTCCAAAAATCGTGTTTTTGACCTAATTCAAGTCTGACCAATGACTTTATAGTTTCTTTTTTCTTTTATATCTTTTTCTAAAATTCATTTATTTCTTCCTCTTATTTCATACAACTATTATATTAATTATATTATTTTTCGAATTTTATTTAGACTAATTCCAAGTTTTTATAAATCCAATATTTTTTTACTTTTATTTTTTCATTTTTCATTTGGGGGAGAAAGTCGGATACCCTCCATCAGTAATAAAAATAAAATGGCGGAATTTTTGCACAAAATTAATTTTCACAATTCTTTGCACACACAAACATGCACATAAAAATAAAAAATGAAAAACAACGATAAATGATGAATAAACTCATAAGTAATATGTATATACAAACATGTCTAAATAATGAGTCTAAATAAAGGCAAAGTTCTATACAAAGTCAAAATAAAATAATAAAAAACACAGGCACAAACTACGGCACCGGGGGACGTACACCCATCATCTCATAAATCTACGCCGTACGAGGAGTAACCTCCCCACTAGCTCCAACTCCAGCTCCGGTCTTCTCAGGAGCTGGAAAACTCAGCACAGGACATGTCCACCCATGATCAACCTGAGGCTGAGGCTGCGGAGGCTGCTGCGATGACGAGCAACCCTCTTACATCCCACCACCTCTAAGAGCCGAGGTAGCCTCTCCCTGGCCTACCGGGGCAGCATGTGCACTATTAGATGAAGAGCCTGAGCCCTCTACCGCCTCGGTACGGGAAACCTCAGAACATCCGCCCCGACCACCCGAACCAGTACGGCAACTTCTCGAGCTAGACCTCGCCGGTTCCCTCCGCACCTCAGGTCTCGTACGGGTACGAGAAGGAATGGGCTGACCCTGCAAAAGAAACCAAAATCAGAAATATGCAAAATAGAAGCGGTAATGCAAAACATAAGAAGGGAAGCTACCTCCTGAACAGCATCGTCTCGACGACATGTAGCCATTTTCCTCATCCGGACGGGCTGGCTCCGAAAGGCATCTATGCATCGTGCCATCGCCGAGACCACCTCGCGTGAGAACTATCAAGAAGTAAGTCAGTAAACATGCGTAACATATATGGACAAAAGTTGCAAATAAATAAGCTTACCCGAGTCTGGTGACGAGGAATCGACCGCTCCACAAAGCGCTCGTCCGCAGGAGCTGGAGGAATCATCTCCTTAATCGGCCCGTATGTCCTTTGATAGTGGATGGACATACGAGGTGGCACGAACTCAACAGGTCCACCCAGACAACGCAAGTCGAAATCAGTAAAGCATTACCTGGGGCCTACTTAACGAAAGGAAAAAGCTGAAAATCATACCGCCACCTCCTCAACAGGTACAGGAACAGTAGCGCCTCCTCATAGCACCGCCCAGGGATCGTATAAGATCGCCAAGGGGTACCAGCTACCTCTGACATGCTCACTAACCTCGCGGCATTAAACATGTGACGCGGTGAAGGAGCAGGAACGACAAAAGTATTTGAGGAATGCTGAATAGCAACCCTCTCCCAAAGATACGCGATCGCTCCATAAGTCCCCAAGAAATAGCGACGCTCAGCAGAATACTGCGCGGCTAGCCCAAGGACAGCCAAGTCGACCCATGGTCGGTATAACACGTCAGGCTCCTGCAGGATCTATCAATGGTATCACAAAATGTTTAAATATGTAAAAAAAACGTACTGAGATGATCCAATTTTGGACATAAGCAGTGGACATCCCAACACGGCGGCTTCCCTAGGAAGCACTTACTGAAAACCTGCGCGGCGACGGTCTCGCCGGCGCAGCTAAGGGAAAGTACTCGTAGAACCAGATCTACAAAAGGCAAAAATTATCAACGAGTGCTAATTAAAGCTTAGAGTTAAACTTTACAGGAAATAAAGTATACCTCTACGACCCTCCAAAAGCCGGATAGAGCAACGTTCCCCGAGAAGGACCGATGTCAACACGAGTCCCGCAACGCTCGGATGAAGTCAGCATCAGCCAAGCTGGCCCACGCGTAAGTCCCGATCCGGTGTAGATCACGGAAAGCAGGAAGGTCTTAAAGCAGCGCCCTACTACCCTTGTCATGGGAGAACGTCCCTTACAGCAAGATAAGTGCAAAAATGCGCACCCGCTGCTCTCGGGTAGTCGTGCCATCATCAAAAGCCGCAGCTAGAGTCGAGCGGCGAATCCCCTTCGCGCTGAATTGAGTCGACTCCACCTCAGCTCCAGCCCGAACAGTAATCGGACCCAACAGCTCCTCAACCTTGGGAGAAAAGACGCTGATCTCGCTGTAGAACGGCAGCGCCACAAAGCTAAACTCCAGTCCCGTGATGCGACTGAAGTCGGCCGGGGTGACCATCATCTCACCCCAAGGGAAGTGGAAAGTGTTGGTGGTGTCCCAAAAGAACTCCACCAGAGCACGAACCACATGGTGACCCCCGCTAGAGGCAATCATGGCCTCTGAGGTCTCGAAGAGTGCAGTCAGTCCGAAAGACTCCCATAGAAGTCTCGCCTCGTCGTCATTGGCGATGTACATCTTGTACAGGTCGCCCAAAGTGTCGCAACCAGAACCATGGCAGCGCGTCCTCCCAAATGTGATGCCCCGTCTCACCCTCTCAGAAATGTGGTGGACGGGAGAGAAGTACAAAGTCCGCTCATCCCACTCAGGGAGTCGCCCGAGTGAAGTGGACGGATCAGCGTCGTCCTCTACGGGCTCATGCTCCCGACAAACGTCTCGGGACCGTGAACAAGAATCTCGCTATCTAGCCATGCTACATTGCACAAAATCATCATAAATTAAGGTTCTATGGTATCTAAGGTTCGCCTAGCCGCATGATACTATGTTCGCAAAAAACAGAGTACGTAGTACTAAAATAGTGCGCAAATTCATATTAAGCATATACGACATTTTTTAAGCAGTCAAACAATTTCTTGCAATACTATACTAATTATTGTGACAAATTGGACAAGAATTGCTAGCAAAAACATCAAGAATAGGCCACATTGTCTTCCCGACCTTAAGAGGTCCAACAATGGTGATTCGTTCGTTTCTTCACCAAATTGTGTCAAACAAGTCTCAAATTACTCCCAAAGCAATATATAAACATAATCAAGCAAATTCATGGCATAAAATTTGATAAACAAAGAGAATTTAGCAATTTAAATTTCAAATTTTCAAGAAATTCGTAAACAAATGCATGCGAAATTCATTAAAAACGGCGTGAGTTTGGAGGAAACTTACATAGATCGGGAAAATGGATGGAATAAGCTTTGATTTGAAACAAATTTGAGCGAATTTTGTTGAGAAACGAGCAAGAACGTGCAAATTGAAGTTCTGAGTAAATTCTCGAGCAAAACACGAGCAGCAGCAGCAGAAATGAAGAAGAGAAGGGTATTTATGGAAAACCTGACTGTTGCGCCAAGCGACAGACTTTAGAGCCAGTCGATAAGCTTGGCGCTTGACACTAATACCAGCGTCTGGCGCTACATCCAAATATGCGACGCTAAGAAATATTTCAGCGGCGCCAGAATGTTCAGCCACTTGGCACGGTTGTTCCAACCTCTTGCAATATATTTTGGGTTCCTTGGTACGCCAGTTAGCCCCTCTAAGAAATTTGACATGTTTTTTAGTAATCGGTTTTATTACAATTACATAAAGTGATCGACCTGATGAATGATCGTCTCACTTATCTTAAAGCGCCTAAGCATTGGCTCATTACAAAGCACCGACATAATGGTTCATTCAGCAAAAAAGCACCGTCATACTAGTACATTCAGCAAAAAAGCACCCACATACTGGTTCATTCATCGAAAGGCACCGACATACAGGTTCAAAAACAGCAAAAGCGCCGACGTACAGTGACAGGATAAAGTCGTATCCCCTAATCAAAAGTAATTACCTAAGTCCTCTAACTAAAGTAGATAGGGAAGTAGGGTCAAATCCACAGGGAAACAAGTCTTTCTACTCCTAATTAATTATTATAATCTAAATTATCAAAGTAACCAATATTGTTGTAAATAAAGTCTATACTACGAAGAATAAGATCGAAGGAAATAAATTAGGGAGAAATTAAATATTAAAAGACCTAGAGCATAGGTTCACTAATAAACAATATTCCAGGGAAAATCATAATAAGAAATCATTAAGCATTGATTAATCAGATTATAAAGGGCTTTCGCTACGTATTATAATCAAAGAGTTAATTTACCGGTATTAAATCTCATCTGTCGAATCTCGACTTAACCATTTATAAATTAGTCCGCCTATTGAAACTAAGCCTAAACATCAATTCTCATCTGTCAAATCTCGAATTAATATTGCTATACTCATACAATTAAATCTGGCCAAACCTAATTGCATATCATTAAATCAATCAATAGGAAATTAACCAAGCATTGATAATCAACAATCACAAATTTACCCCTTCATAATATTTATTAGATCCCCATAAACCCTAGAAATAAAACTACTCAAGCATCATCATAACTAAACTAATCAAATAAATAAAGCAAGACATAATCAAAGAAGTAAATAAAATAACTGAAATTAAAAGAGAAGAAATTGTTACCAAAAGAAACCTGGATTAATGAAAGTAATTAAGAACAAAGTTGAGAGAGAATTTAAGAGAGAGAAAATCTAAAAGAGAAGGGTCATCCAAAATTACGTACATCATTTGTACTTAAACACTCCTAAAACAAAAACTAAAACAAAACTAATCATCTACCAAGAAAAACACGGGCCCGATCGGGCGAAGGGCCGCCCGATCAGGCTGCCTTTTACTATGCCCCTTGCTTGGCACGCTGCGCCCGATCGGGCGCGCTTCTTCCTTGAGGCTTCTATTGCGCGCATCCGCCTGATCGGGCGTATGCTTGCCCCATCGGGCCCGGCTTCTTCTTCGAGGCTTGGATTTCGATTGGGCTCGATTCCTCGGCCCAATCTGGATTTTCTCATCGGGTCTTGATTAGTTGATCCAATAGCCCCGGTATCACATACCGAGCCCTTAATCATCGGCTCTCACCGATCCTGGGCTTCAAGAATGGTCGTGTCTTTCTAGGTTCCGTAGTCGATCCATGAAAACCCGGGAAAATGCTCCAAAAGTGCAATTTCCTGTAAAACTCAAATAAAACTACGAAAGCACTAGAAAACACAAATTAGTAATAAAAGTGGCCCTAAAGAGCCAAAAACACTACTAATTATGACCACGGGACGGGGGTAAAACACTATATAAATTGGACATATCAAACTCCCCCAAGCCAAACCTTTGCTTGTCCCTAAGCAAAGAGCTCATCAATGAACATATAAAATATGCCTCATCCCAATAAACAAAATCAAGCACAAACGATTCAAGATAAATCTAATGAACATGCTTCAATGTCAATCAATCTCATTCATCTAATCATGCTTCATCCCCAACAATTGTCAAGTAAAGCAAACCACATGAGCATATAGAATTCAAGACTAGTGCTCACACACTCAACTCTCATTTATGTGGCGAGTAAAAGATGTACTCCATCGCTCTCCAACCAACCCCTTTATTTGTGATCAATGCCTTCCCATCTCACACTCTTGTGTATTTAAAACAATGAACGCTCTACCTACTAGTCGACTCGAAATATGTCAAGTCATAACTTGCATTGATAAACAACACTTTCACATTCATACAACTCTATGCACAAAGGTCATAAGGTCTTTAAAGCTTGTAGTGTAAGGCTAGGGTAAAGGGTAGGATAAATTTAGGAAAATGTGAGAGTAAAGCCATGCTTAAGGGAGCCATATCCTAATAAAACCCAAGGTCACAACAAGTGATGACCAAAACATCTCCAATCACAACTCAACTCCACAAAAGTTCACCAAACAATCATATATACAGCACAATCCCAACACTTACATATTCACTCACAAAATATGATAATATGGAATAGAGTGAATTAAAACAAACTTTGAACCACTTATTCTTTTTCTTTCTTTTTCTTTCTTTTTTATTTTCAGACTTGAACCCTTTTTTTCTTTTGAATTTTTTTTCTTTTTTTCCTTGAACAACCTTCAAATAGAACATTTGAACATATGAAATAACTTGTTTTTTCCTTTGCTCTTCTTTTTTCCTTTTTACCTCATATTGGAAAATTTAAACTTTGTAACACAAAACATCAATATTTTCCAATCATAATATCAAAGAACAATCACTCTTCTTTTATTCCCACATTGTGCAAATAATGTGCACACCACAACTCCCTCACCTCACAAACTAATAGCTCCCCCAATCCAAGCTTGGGACTAGTAACCAATGGGGCTCATATAGGCTTGTAATATGGCTAAATAAACAATAAAAGGGCACAAGCAACAACATGGGTAGCAAGAAGGGAACAAATGTATCTAATATCGTCTGAAGGCTTCCTAAAAGAACAAATGCCTTCGTCCTCCTCAATGTGCATAATATTGAGCTATATAAACATTTCTAATAGTTGCAAACCAATACTCAAATTCATTGACATATCAGGAACTAACACACATTCCTAACCAAATCAACTAGTCAAGCACTATATTCACAAATAGTTGGCAAAATTGACTCATGTTTAGGAATCAAAACAATTAAACTTCAAATCATGATCAACAAATTCACAAAGCTCATTATCATATACCAAAAATCAAAACAATATTTTCTAAGTATGGGACACAGGGAAGCACGATTTATAATTCATTGGAACGTATTTTTGTATTTTTTGTTTTTCAAATTTTTTTTGTATTTTTTTCATAAAGGAAAGCAATAAAAACTACACTAGGAAAGCAACAAATAGAGAAGAGAGAAAGAGAGTTACCATATATACAAGAAATCTCCCCCCAAGCCAAATCAAGCAATGACCTCATTGACTTGGGAAGGTAGCTAGGAGAAGCTACTCCTCATCATCATCCATCCTCTCGTACCCTCCTCCATAGCTCGAGCCGGCACCACCCTGGCTCATTCCAGCACCACCATAACCAGAACCACCTGCAAAGTAGTTAGGGTTCACATTTCCCCCCATACCCCCAAAAGGAGCATCACCCCCATATCCATGGACTGAAGAGTAGTCCACATAAGTACCAAATGCTCCGGGGGTGGAATACCCTCCTTGGGGGTATTGGAACCAGTCGGGAACTAATGCCTCGGGGAGAATAGCCCCTCGGCATGCATAGTCATCATACATGGGGTATAGACCCCACCCAAGGTTCCTCTCTATGTGACTAACCTGACTATCCAAAGTGCTTAACCTAGAATCTAGGTTTTGCATCATGCCCTCTACTTTCCCTTGCCCCATCTCTATACGATCCAGTTGGCTCCTAAAAGCCGAAAAGTCATAAGGGGCATTGGGGTCGACGTTATAATCGACCGAGGAAGTGGGTATGCCATAGGTGAAGGGTAGAGGTAGTGGGTAGTGTGGTGAATGGTGTGGGGGGGATTGGTCTTGGGGTGATTGGTGGGGTTGTGGTGAAGGATGAGGTTCTTGAACCTCGCCTTGACTGTTAATCTCAAATGTGTAAGAAGGCTTCCCCTTCTCAAATTTCGTCAAGGCGGGGTTGGGTAAGGAAAAGGCTTGGTCTCTCCTACCCGATTGTCGGTGGACTATCCACCAAGTGTCACCTCCCATGGGTTGCACCCAGTTTAGGCTCCCTAAAAAAGCTAGGTCCATGAGGGTGTATCCCACTACTTTCCTATGCCCATCCGGGTTCCAACCTAGGTGTTTGATGGAAATATGGGTCACTAACCCCCCAAAATAGATAGGTGCCCTACACCTACCCGTTTCGGCCGCATTGGCCGCCCTTTGGAAGTGATTGGCAATCCTATGGGGTATGTTTAATTTTTCAGCATTAGGGATTACATAGGATGCCAATAATTCTAATTCATCCCTCCTCACATTTGCTAGTTCATGCCTCCCAAAAATAGTGAGGCCGGCAAACCTTTGCCAAAACTTTGGGACGGGATGTTGAATCCACGTCCCTTTGGCGTGTTGGAGTTTAGCCAAACCCTCCCCAGTGAGTCTCTTGTAGACCACGACAATGTGGTCTTGGGAGGGTTCGATAGGTTTATCCGATTTTAATTCAAACAACTTCCCAAATTCTTTAAGAGTTAATCGCACATCGTTGTTCAATAATCGAAATTGCACATGAGTGATTATAGCATTCATTTTAATAACATTAAAACTAGAGATAAATTCTAATGTTAAATAGTCATATGTATCATGATGCATTTGGAAGAAACTACTCATGCCTATACCCTTAAACAATTTTTCTACATATCTATCAAGACCTAATCTAGATAACGTAGGATGATGATTAAAACGGGTTAAGATTACCTGCCTCTCGATGAGATTTAGCATCCTTGCCCGTTGTTCCGCCGAGGTGATAACAACCTCCTCCCATCCCGATACTTGAAGCTCCGGGTTGACCATTGGTTGTTGTTGCCTCAAACTTTCGCCCCTTTGTTGTCTAGAACGTTTGGAAGCCATGGTAGGAGGAAATTTTGGTATTTGAAACTTTCTCTCTCTAAGGATTAAAAGAAATTATGAGAGAAAGTGGGAGAAAGTGGGTGAAAAATTTAGAGGAAGGTGTGAGGATTGAGAATATGTAAAAAATTTAAGGTTTTGATGAGTGAATTAGAAGAGATCTTGGAAAGAAAGTGAGGTTGAAGGTTTGAAAATGGAGGTTTTAGAGAGAGAAAGTGTGAATGAGAAAGAAGAAGAAAGAAAGAAAAAGAAAAAAGAAAGGGAGAAGGAGGATTTAATCCTCCGGGTAAATAGGCGCGCCTGATCGGGCAAAGGTGGCTTTTGCTGAAATGTAAAGTGCGCGCCCAATCGGGCGACCTCCGCCTGATCGGGCGCGAACACGAACCTGGAAATCGCTAATTTGCTGCTTCGCCCGATATATCTTTTTGTGGCTCTCGATTCCTCCAAAATTCCGCCCGATCGGGAGAAGATTCCCTTGATTTTCTTCCAAGCTTGCGCGCCCGATCAGGACACCTTGCCCGATCGGGCAAAATAAACCTCCAATAAAATCAATATTTCGCGCCCGATCGGGACTCCTTGCCCGATCGAGCGAAATAAACTTCAATTTTGACCCTTAGGTGCGCGCCCGATCGGGCGAGCCTTGCCCGATCGGGCCCGTACCCAATCCTGGAGCTTCTCTTTCTTCGCCTTTTTCTCTTGAAACCTCCGTACTTTGTGATCTAAAACCTGTACAAAATACTCATGAAAGGTAAAATTTCACTCTCCTCACCTCTCTAAAAGAAATAAAAATAAAAATAAGGAAAAATTTAGTCTAGAAAGCAAGAAATATGGGTTGCCTCCCGCAAAGCGCTGGTTTATCTAGGTCCCGCACGACCCTCTTACCACATTGAAGCTCAAAGTTAATTGGAACTGCTTAGGTGAAGTAATTCAACTGCACCAATCGTAGCCCCCTTATGATATAGCTTGAGTCTTTGGCCATTAACCTTGAACTCATTACCATGTTCATCAAAAACCTCCACATAACCAAATTTATTGGCCCTTTTTACAATAAAAGGACCCGACCACCTTGACCTTAACTTTCCAGGGAATAGTTTAAGTCGAGAGTTGAACAATAACACTTTATCACCCTCTTTGAATTCTCTCAGAAGGATCATCTTGTCGTGCCACTTCTTTGTCTTCTCCTTGTAGACTCGAGCACTATCATAGGTCGTCAACCTAAACTCATTGAGTTGGTTAAGTTCAAGTAACCTCTTTTCTCCCTCTAGTTTGGTATCCAAATTGAGCTCCTTAATAGCCCAATATGCCTTATATTCCAATTCGACCGGGAGATGACATGCTTTACCGTACACGAGTCTATACGGAGTAGTACCTATAGGGGTCTTGAATGCAGTTCTGTACGCCCAAAGGGTGTCATCCAACTTGTCGCTCCAATCTTTCCTTGACTTTTCCACCATCTTCTCTAGAATGGCCTTGATCTTACGGTTAGAAACTTCAACTTGGCCACTAGTTTGGGGGTGGTAGGATAAACCTGTCCTATGGTAGACACCATACTTTTTTAGGACGGTGTCTAACTTCCGCTCATGAAAGTGAGAACCTCCATCACTTATTATTGCTCAAGGCACGCCAAATCTTGGAAAGATGGTCTTCTTAACAAGTCTGTGGACCACCTTGGCATCATTGGTAGGAGTAGCGATGGCCTCAACCCACTTGGATACAGAGTCAATGGCGACAAGAATATAACGGTTCCCTTTTGAATAAGGGAACGGTCCCATGTAATCAACACCCCAAACGTCAAAAATTTCAACTTCTAAAATTCTGGTTTGAGGCATCTCATGCCGCCGCGAGATGTTGCCAGTCCTCTGGCAAGAGTCACAAGCCTGCACAAAAATGTTAGCATCCTTAAACATTGTAGGCCAATAAAAACCCAACTCATTAATCTTGGCCACCGTTTTAGTGGGGCCATGATGTCCTCCATATGGTGAGGTGTGGCAACTAGTAAGCACACCGTGGACTTCCCATTCGGGAACACACCTGCGAAACAATCCATCTGCACACTCACGAAACAAAAAAAAGGATCATCCCAAAAATAATGTTTAACATCATAAAGGAATTTCTTTTTTTGTTGGTAGGAAAAGTCAAGAGGTAGAGTACCACCCACTAAATAATTAGCAAAATCTGCATACCATGGGTGTTGATCTACAATTGCATATAGGTTGTCATCAGGGAAAGAATCATCTATAGGAAGAGAATCCTTACCCTCATCATACCTAATACGTGACAAGTGGTCTGCCACTACGTTCTCTGCTCCCTTTTTATCTTTTATTTCGATGTTGAAATCTTGGAGCAAGAGAACCCATCGGAGTAGCCTTGGCTTTGATTCCGCCTTAGCTATCAAGTACTTCAACGCTGCATGGTCAGTAAAAACAATGACTCTAGAACCACCAAGATATGATCTAAATTTTTCTAAAGCATAAATAACAGCAAGAAACTCCTTCTCCGTAGTGGCATATTTGACTTGGGCCTCATCCAATGTTTTTCTTGCATAATAAATAGCATGCAAAACCTTGTTCTTTCTTTGTCCGAGCACGGCTCCTAGCGCAAAGTCACTTGCATCACACATGATCTCGAAAGGAAGATTCCAATCGGGAGCACATATGATGGGTGCCGATATCAAAGCCTGCTTAATCCTGTTGAAAGCCTCAAGACACTCGTCAGTAAAAATAAAAGGAGCATCCTTGAGCAAAAGCTGAGTCAGTGGCTTAGCAATTTTAGAAAAATCTTTGATAAAGCGGCGATAAAACCCCGCATGACCCAAGAAACTTCTAACTCCTTTAACATTAACTAGGAGAGGTAATTGCTCAATCACTGAAATCTTAGCTTTGTCTACTTGTATACCCTTATCAGATACAATTTTTCCTAGAACTACTCCCTCTGTCACTATAAAGTGACATTTCTCCCAATTTAGAACTAAATTGCATTCTTCACATCGTTTTAAAATTTTAGCGAGGTTAATTAGACATGAATCAAATGAAGAACCATACACGCTAAAATCATCCATAAAGACTTCCATAATAGACTCTATGAAATCAGAAAAGATGCTCATCATATAACGTTGAAAGGTAGTGGGTGCATTACATAAACCAAAAGGCATTCTACGATATGCAAAAGTGCCATAAGGGCATGTAAAAGTTATCTTTTCCTGATCTTCAGGGTGAATCGGAATTTGGAAAAATCTCGAATACCCATCCAAATAGCAAAAGAATTTACGGTTAGCTAACCTCTCAAGCATTTGATCTATAAAAGGAAGATGGAAGTGGTCCTTTTTAGTGGCGATATTTAGTCTACGATAATCAATACACATACGCCACCCTATAAAAGTTCTAGTGGGAATTAATTCATTTTTTTCATTAGTGATCACAGTCATCCCACCTTTTTTAGGCACTACCTGCACATGACTTACCCATTTGGAGTCAGAAATAGGATAGATAATACGTGCATCAAGTATTTTCATAACCTCTTTCTTGACTACTTCCTGCATGTTGGGATTTAATCTTCTTTGGGGTTGAATGCAGGGCTTATAGTTGTCCTCTAGATGTATCCTGTGCATACAAAAATAAGGGCTAATACCCTTGAGATCATCAATACTGTACCCAATAGCTTTCTTATGGGTTTGAAGAGCCCCTAGAAGTTGGGAAGTTTGTAGGTCATTAAGTGCAGTACTGATGATCACGGGGTAAAGTTCCTGTTCATCTAGAAAAATATATTTTAAATGAGAAGGGAGAGGTTTTAGTTCAGGTTTCTTACCTCTGCAGGTTTCGATTCCTGAACTAAATTACTACCTTCATTTTTTCCTTGGGGCTTAACTCTTTTAAGGAAAGAGCTTTTTCAATATTCTGTACCTCATTACCCCAAACGCTTGCATTGTCTATAGATTAATTCCCGCAAAGAACTTCCTCTAGGGGATCCCTCGCAAGAACCTGTGGCAAGCTATCATCACAAATATCATCCATTATATCAATTACATCAATATAACAACAATTTTCCTCTACCATAGGCCCTTTCAAAACTTTCTCTAGATTATAAGTAACATTATCATCACCTACAGAAAGGGTTAGTTTGCCATTTTTCACATCAATAATGGCTCCCGCAGTATGGAGAAAAGGCCTACCTAATATAATGGGTATTTGCGTATCCTCTGCCATGTCTAAAACAACAAAATCAACAGGAATAAAAAATTTACCAACTCTAACAGGGACGTCCTCTAAAATACCTAAGGGCTATTTTACGGAACGATCTGCCATTTGCAAAGTTATATTAGTAACTTTTAATTCTCCCATAATCGGGCTCTGCACATCTCCTCCCTTATCTTGAGATTTACCCTGCACATAAACATTAGTAGAGTTAGTATCTATTTGTAGCCCTGTAGGGTTAGCAGGATTAGCATTTGGTATAGAGGAATCTAGATCAGAAACTAGTCCATCTTCCTTTGGCATAGGAGGTCCATCATAATGTGAACCACTCCTTAGAGTGATTGCATTGGAATGATCTGTAGGATGGATAGGTTGTGATGGTAGAGCTCCCTGCTGACAAGATTGTAGGGTAGATGAAAGTTGTGCAATTTGATTATCCATGATTTTATTGTGGGCTAAAATAGAATCAATTTGCGCATCCCTACTCTCCATATGCTTTTGCATATTGGCAAGCATTGCTCTAATTTCTGTCATGGCAGAGTCGGAAGATGATGAGGGTGATGCTTGACTTTTCTAGGCGGAATTTGCGTGGTAATATTTTTGCTGTGGTGGAGGTTGCTGTTGTGGTTGTTGTGGAGGTGGAGGGTTTTGTACATTGGTACTCCGGTATGAAAGATATGGGTGGTTCCGATAACCGGCATTGTAAGAGTTGGAATATGGGTTATTCTGCCTATAGGTTTGAAAGGCATTAACTTGTTCCATGGAGCTCCTACAATCTTGCTCCCAATGCCCTACAATTCCACAATTTTTACAAAAAGCTTCATTGTTAGCAACACCAGAAACATTAGCTACAGAGTTAGGAGTAGCAGTAAGATTATCTAATTTTTTACAAATAGACGTTAATTGAGCTTGCAAAAAAGATACGGAATCAAAATTATGTTTTCCTTTATTTGAAAACCCTCTCGGATTCCCGTATTGGGAATTGTGTATTTCCATGTCTTCGATAACCTGCCCTGCATCGTCTACATTTAAATTCATGAACCTCCCACTGGCTGCAGAATCTAGAACTGATCTAGAAGAATTTCCAAGTCCATTGTAGAATGCTTGGATCAATTGCCATTGTGCTAGATTGTGGTGGGGCATTCTCTCTGTAGATCCTTGAACCTCTCCCTAGCCTCATATAGCGTTTCATCGGCCTCTTTAGCGAAGTTCTGAATAACACTCCTTAATACCGATGTTCTCTCCGCAGGATAATACTTATTATAGAAATTCAAAGCAAGAGTTTCCAAGTCAGTAATACCAAGTGCAGTTCTATTCAAACCATTAAACTATAATTTAGCTTTGCCACATAATGAAAAGGGAAAAAGAATCTCCCTGACTTTGTCTTGCGTGACCCCGGCTTGTCTAATGGTGTTACAATACTGGCAGAAATCTACGATGTGAAGATTAGGATCTTCACCCTTTGCACCACTAACTTGCTTCCTCTCTATCATAGTGATAAATTGGGGCTTGATTTCAAACTGAAATCCATCTAGCACCGGAGTGGGAGTAAGGTGCGAGAAATCTGTGAGCTTCGGCTGCGAGTAGTCACTGAGTTTCTTCTGGGCCGTCATCTATGATTCTAAATCTGAAGGAATTTCTGTGTCACCAGAATCAGAGGGAGGGTCTCTTCAACTGTTGTCTTCCTAAGAATCCGCCAGAATTTGTCTATAGATTTTCCTTTGCCTATGAAACGAGCGCTCGATCTCAGGATCAAATGGGATGTAACCTGATCTGGAACACCTGGGCATAAACAAGGAACTAAAAGACAAATATGAGAATTGCCTCAAAGAACTAACGTTCTCTGAGACAAAAGGGGATAATCTAGACTACAAAAAATAATCAGAAAATAAAAATAAAATCGTTTCCCCGACAACGACGCCAAATTTTGACAGGGTAAAGTCGTATCCCCTAATCAAAAGTAATTACCTAAGTCCTCTAACTAAAGCAGATAGGGAAGTAGGGTCGAATCCAAAGGGAAACAAGTCTTTCTACTCCTAATTAATTATTATAATCTAAATTATCAAAGTAACCAATATTGTTGTAAATAAAGTCTATACTACGAAGAATAGGATCGAAGGAAATAAATAAGGGAGAAATTAAATATTAAAATACCTAGGGCATAGGTTCACTAATAAAAAATATTCCAAGGAAAATCATAATAAGCAATTATTAAGCATTGATTAATCAGATTATAAAGGGCTTTCGCTACATATTATAATTACAGAGTTAATTTACCGGTATTAAATCTCATCTGTCGAATCTCGACTTAACCATTTATAAATTAGTCCACCTATCGAAACTAAGCCTAAACATCAATTCTCATATGTCGAATCTCGAATTAATATTGCTAAACTCATAAATTAAATCTGGCCAAACCTAATTGCATAGCATTAAATCAATCAATAGGAAATTAACCAAGCATTGATAATCAACAATCACAAATTTACCTCTTCATAATATTTATTAGATCCCCATAAACCCTAGAAATAAAACTACTCAAGCATCATCATAACTAAACTAATCAAATAAATAAAGCAAGACATAATCAAAGAGGTAAATAAAATGACTGAAATTACAAGAGAAGAAATTGTTACCAAAAGAAACCTGGATTAATGAAAGTAATTAAGAACAAAGTTGATAGAGAATTTAAGAGAGAGAAAATATCCTAAGTAGAGAGAGAAAATCTAAAAGAGAAGGGTCATCCAAAATTACGTACATCATTCGTACTTAAACACTCCTAAAACAAAAACTAAAACAAAACTAATCAGCTACCAAGAAAAACACGCGCCCGATCGGGCGAAGGGCCGCCCGATCGGGCCCGCCTTTTACTATGCCCCTTGCTTGGCACGCTGCGCCCGATCGAGCCTACGCTCACCCGATCGGGCGCGCTTCTTCCTTGAGGCTGCTATTGCGCGCATCCGCCCGATCGGGCATATGCTTGCCCGATCAGGCCCGGCTTCTTCTTCGAGGCTTGGATTTCGATTGGGCTCGATTCCTCGGCCCCATCCGAATTTCCTCATCGGGTCTTGATTAGTTGATCCAATAGCCCCGGTATCACATACCGAGCCCTTAATCATCGGCTCTCACCGATCCTGGGCTTCAAGAATGGTCGTGTCCTTCTAGCTTCCGTAGTTGATCCATGAAAACCCGGGAAAATGCTCCAAAAGTGCAATTTCCTGTAAAACTCAACTAAAACTACGAAAACATTAGAACACACAAATTAGTAATAAAAGTGGCCCTAAAGAGCTAAAAACACTACTAATCATGACCACGGGACGGGGGTAAAACATTATATAAATTGGATATATCATACAGGAATAACGGAAGCAAAGTTCAAGCGAGCTTTTACTGATCGACAAGCGTAGGTCTTCGGTAATTTTCTTTGGAATATTATCGCAACGAATGAGGATAGCTTCAAGCGAGGATATCTTCGGCAGCGTTCCCTAGTTTGCGGAGAGTTGTCACAAATAACTGGAGGTGATTTCAAGCAAAGTTGTCTTCGATCATGTTCCCTGGCTTGCAGAAGATGGTCACAAAGTGCTAGAAGGTCGTTTCAAGCAAAGCAATCTTCGATGGAGTTCTCTAGCTTGCAGAAGTCTATCATGGCGGAATCGGAGACAGTTACAAGTGTAGCAGTCTTTAGGAGGCATTCTCTAGCTTGCAGGAGGTTGTCAAAAATTACAGAAATACAAGAATACAGCAGCAAATCGGTTACCTTCAGAGGCGTGTACTCGACGGTGCAATATACGCGTTTCTTAACTCTTTTATCTGTTTAACTAACGCTAGTTTGCAGGTATCGGCATTACAAGAATGATTTAGAACCGCAGAACGTTTTGAATCATTCTCCGTCCCTATCGATACTTTGACTTTTGTTTTCGAAACTTGCGTTTCTCCAAACTCAGTCAAAGTGGGGGCTTCTGTAGACACCCATTTGTGTCTCCCCAAAACCAAACCCGTTGATGAGTACCTTTCACGTTGAATCATAATTGAGTGAAGTGGAAGTGTGGAAAGTCTAGTGTTGCGGATAGTTTTAATTTCTTTTCTCTTCTCTCTGTTTTTCAAAACCTATTTTAAGAAAACAGACAATCCAGTTTGGTTGGTCCATGATATGGGTCCAATAGTAGTGTAGTTGGATGGGGTTTGAAATGATCTTTTCAACGATATATTATAAGCCCAATTCCGATGAATATTGAGGAAGTTATGGCCAAATTACTAAGCTGGGCCCGGTTTGAACATTATATGCGGCCCAATGATCTAGGGGAGGGCCTAATATGGATTTATCATTCCTAATGCAATTAGGAATGGTTTTAGTCTTCTAGATTCTTCTAGAAGGTTCTTTTCATTCCTAATTCAATTAGCATTGATAAATTGACTTTTGTTGACTTTTTAGAGTTTTAATTAGAATAAAAGAATGTTTTTGAGGAAAATACGGTTTTATCCTCCTGTACGGTTAAATTCTATATGGTTTCAGAAAACGCGTCAAAATCCTGATTAGTGCCTAACGCCAGCATCAGCGCCTGGCGCTAATGTCACCGTCTGGCGCTAATTTTCTTTTTTCACGTCATAACTCTGGTTCGATTTTCTATCTTTTTGGCTGATTTTCTCTATAAATAGCCTCCTAAAAACTCCGTTTTCAATCATCTACAACCATCAAATCTCTAATTCTTTCTCTCTCTAAGCTAAAGCTTCTCTCTCTCTCTCTTTTCTAAACCTACCACCTTTTTACAAACAAAATTCCGCACTCACAAGACCTAAATACACGTAGCATTATTCAAAGTTGCCTTCGCCCTAGACGTGAAAGGTTTTAATTTCTGAGGGTTTGGTCCAAATCTCTCTTTCAATTATTTAATTTAATTGTTGTTTATTATTTTCCTTGAAGTTACTAACGTGTGTATTTTGTTATTAGAAAGAGGTACGAGGCATCCAAGTAAGTGCTTTAATTGATTTATTGATATTATGATGTAGAAATCATGCTTAAATTGTTATTATGATTCCTAGTATCATGATAGGATGTTGATGTTTAGGGTGACAACAATAAATTCTTAGTATCGTGTTTAGGATAAAGAATATAATGTCAATTATGATTTCTATGATGCCTTTTATTGTCTTTCCTAATATCATGTTTGTATCATGTTAGGGCTAAATATTTTATCTTTGATGTTTAGTAACATGATAGAGTTTGTTATTAATCTTGTTAGTATCATGCCTAGGATCTTTCTATTATTTTGCTTTAACATGATTATGATTATTTTTTAATTATTATTATTATGATTATTATAATTGTTATGATTATGATTATAATTTTTAGATTATGGTTATTATGTTTCTTGATGTTTATTGTTATTGCTTGATCACACTTTTTTATGCATGTTTAAAGGGAATTTGTACTTGTAATCACGCTTAATAAGATAATTAATAATCTTGTTTAGGGTTAATTTGATTATAATTTAAGTGATCGCCAATAATAGATTTGTTTGTGCATTAATATTCAACCAACATAGATAAACAGGTTTAGGGTAAAACTGTTGATTGCATGTTAGTCAGAAAGCGCACATGAATACGATCAGAATAAAGTAGAGGCCTATTATTAGGGCAGGTTCAATCTCTTTTAGGTTGGATTTGTACCTTCATCCCCGAACTACCAGTAATGGTTCAAGACCTATTGGAGTTGATGATATCCTGGATCGTTTATCGTTAAGGGGTGTAACCTTCACCTCATGAACGGTTTACAAGTTCCTAAAACTTGTTGGCGACTCTTTTGCTCTATCTTCTTTCCCTTTGGATGCCACCGTACTTTAGTGTATGATCACAGCGGGGTTCAAGTTTGGGATAATGCTTGAAATATTCCCTACACCTGGATTCGAAATATTTCACGATTGCTACTTCTTGGATGACGATTTTAGTATCGTTAAATCAAAATACCCAATTCTAGGGTGCTATGATAGGCAAGCATTAAACTTGCTATTTGGACTAGAACAAAATCATGTCGCTGCGATGACCAATCAAAATGCCATACAACATGAAGTTTTTGACCCAACTTCATTGATCACCCCTTCTAATGAAACCTTGGAGCATGGGTGGAGGAAATCTTTCAAGTGGACCAATCACAAAGGCGATAAGCTGGAAATCATCACAGGCGAAGGGAAGATGTTTGAAGAATCGGACGACGAATCTATTATAGACTCTAGGGAAGCTGAGAATCTAGGCCTTGTGGCCATTACTGAGTCTTTATTTTCTAGTTCTAAGGACGAAGATCCAAAAAAGGATTCTTCTCTAAAAGTACTTTCTTTTGATTCTAATAATATGAGCTCTATTTCCGAGTATATGCCTTCTATTGAATCTTTCAAAGCTATAACAATCAATCTAATGAAGATATTAATAAGTTGGTTGAACTAATGAATGAACGAGAACAAAAGAACCCTATCATTGAAGAAACTGAAACAATCAATATAGGAACTAATGAAAACAAAAGAGAAGTCAAAATTGGCTTAACTCTAAATCCGGAAGAGCGATCGACCCTCTTATCGACACTCAAAGAATTCGAAGACGTGTTCGCTTGGTCATACAAGGACATGCCTGGAATAGATAGGTAAATTGCGGAACATACCATTCCCTTGAACCCTATCTCTAAACCAGTAAAACAAAAACTTCGACGAATGAAACCTGACGTCACGTTAAAAATAAAAGAAGAAGTACAAAAACAATTGGACACAGGTTTCATTCGCGTATGTAATTATCTAGAATGGGTAGTGAACATCGTCCCAGTCCCTAAAAAGGATGGACGAGTTCACATGTGTGTCGACTTTAGGGACCTTAATAAGGCTAGCCCTAAAGACAATTTTCCTCTACCACATATTGATATATTGGTAGATAACACGACTTAACATGCGATGTTATCCTTTATGGATGGATATGCAGGTTACAACCAAATTTTAATGGCAAAAGAAGACGAAGAAAAGACATGCTTTATCACCCCTTAGGGTACGTATTGCTATACAGTCATGTCGTTTGGTTTAAAAAATGTAGGAGCTACGTACCAAAGAACACCTACAACTCTCTTGCAGGATATGATGCATAAAGAAATAGAAGTGTATGTGGATGATATGATTGTAAAGTCCAAAGATAGAATGGGAAATATAAAAGCTTTACGCAGATTTTTCACTCGCATAAATAAATACAACATGCGATTAAATCCACAAAAATGCGCCTTTTGAGTAACTTCCGGCAAGTTACTCGGATACGTATTAAGCACTCGTGGTATTGAGATCGATCCCTCTAAAATAAAGGCAATTATTGACATACCTCCCCCTGAAACAGAAAAAGAAATTAGGGGGTTCCTTGGCAAACTGCAATATATTAGTCGATTTATTAACAAATTGACTATGACTTGTGAGCCAATATTTAAAAAATTGAAAAATGAGGAAAAACATGAATGGGACGTTCAATGCCAAAAGGCCTTTAAGAAAATCAAATATTATCTCAAAAGTCCACCAATTTTAGCACCACCCGTACCTAAACTACCTCTTAGGCTATACATTATAGTTACAGACACGGCCACGGGAGCCAGTTAGCACAAGAGGTAGAAAAAGTCGAGCGTGCAATATATTACATAAGTAAAAAATTCATCCAATATGAAACGAAATATAGCGCCTTAGAAAAGACAAGTTTAGCATTAGTGTGGGCAACTAAAAAATTACGACATTATATGCTACCACACACTACTCATGTGATTTTTCAACAAAATCCGATAAAGTATTTGTTTGAACAACCACCTATACAAGGAAGAATATCCAAATGGTTGGTGATGTTGGCCGAATTTGAGTTAAAATATATTCCAGAAAAATCAATGAAGGGAAAAGTAATTTCCGACTTTCTAGCTTTACGTCCAATTCAAGCAAGTCATGCAGAAACTACTCATCTTCCGGATGAAGAGATTCTCATGACACAAGATGGCAAATGGGTAATGTACTTCGACGGTGCATCCAACCAAAAGGGATGTGGCGTAGGAGTATTACTCATGAGTCCAGAGGGAGCACATACTCCAATCTCTGTCAAACTAGACTTTGAGGTTACTAATAATGCCGCAGAATGTGAAGCGTGCATTATTGGATTAGATGTCATCGAAGGAAACAATCACAATCCTTGGTATGATCATCGAAAGACCAACGAGCCTCTCAAACACTTGCGACTCTATACAGTCTATTAAATGGTGAATTATGCAAAAAAGGACCTAATGGTCAAAGTTTATTGTGTATAGACCAACCCGAAACCACATGCCTTATAGAGAATACTCACAAAGGTGTTTGTGGACCTCACATGAATGGTAAAATACTTGCAAAAATAATTTCACGACAAGGGTACTATTGGTCCACTGTGGAACATGATTGCATACAATATGTCAAAAAATGTCCAGAGTGCCAAAAGTTTGCTAATTTACAACACCTTCCATCATCCGAACTATATAATCTCATCTCCGCTTGGCCCTTTTCAACTTGGGGAATTGACATAATTGGAAAAGTCTCTCCAACAGGAGCAGGAGGGCACGAGTACGTATTGGTAGCCATCGATTACTTCACCACGTGGATTGAGGCTGCTTCTTACGTGAATATCACTTCTAAACATGTCGTAAAGTTTCTCAAACGAAACATATTTTGTAGATATGGTGCTCCACATGAACTAATTAGTGATCAGGGATCTTAATTCAAAGCTGAAGTTCAGACCCTCTTAACTCGTTATAAAGTAAAGCATCATCACTCATCCCCATACGGACCTCAAATGAATGGAGCTGTAGAATCGGCAAATAAAAAAATAAAAGTCATCATTAAGAAAATGGCAGAAAATTATAAAGACAGGCCGAATAAACTACAATTCGCACTATGGGGTTATAGAACGTCTATATGAACATCAATAGGAGTAACTCCATACTCCTTAGATTTCAGAATGGACGTTGTTCAAACAGCCAAACTGAAAATACCTTCCCTACGCATCGTACTCGAAAGTAAGCTACCGGAAGCTGAATGGGTAAGAGCGAGGTATGAGGAGCTTTTATTGCTCGATGAACGACGATTAAGAGCTTTGCATCATGTACAAGTCTACCAAAGGCACATTGCGCTTCATTTCAATAAAAGAGTAAAACCCAGAAATATAAAAGAAGGTGACTTTGTACTAAAAGAGGTTAGGGGTCCACCTACCAATCCAAGAGGGAAATTCAAACCTAATTGGATAGGTCCCTGCCGCGTAATTGAAATCCTATCAGGAGGAGCCGTCAGATTAATGGACATTGGAGGAGATGAAATTCGCCAATTAATAAACATTGATCGACTTAAGAAATATTACATATGAAATCCGGATTAACTCGTTCATTCATACAACTAACTTTAATTAACATTCAATTGAAAGATTCTAAGTGTTATGCATTTTACCGAATGACACACGATAAAATACATAACACTTGGGGGGTAATTTAGACATGATAAACCGTTCTAAGTGTTCATATTTTTTATCGAACTTCACGAAAAAAATCTTCACACTTGGGGGGGTAATAGCGCAGAAAATAAAAACTTTTTTTTCAAAACACTCGTATTACAGGTGTCGCGCACAACTAGAATAGTTGCGCGCGGATGTCACGTGCATCTCATTTAGTTGCGCGCGACAGGTTCGCGCAACCTTAGATGTTGCACGCGCCACCTGATCGTAAACTACGAACCCGGACTTTTTTGTTTGAACGAAGTTACAACTTCTACTTACAATAAAAAGAGGGCGTTTCATGAATATAAACATGTACTCGGAAAATATAAAAATTAAAATTTGATTTAATTCTTTTTAAACAAAGTTTGATTAATTTTTTTCATTTAATTTCTAACTAAGGAATTAAAGAAAGAAAAAAAATAATAAAAAAAATATAAAAATATACATAATAAAAGAATTAGAACTCAACGCAATGACCTGATTTTGTGATACGAATACGTAGGCAATCTATATGATTTGGTCATATAAAAATATCAAAACATAAAGCTTATTTTTATTTCATTCAAATTAAAAAAAAAAGAGACATTGTTGAACTAGATCATAAATAAAAAAAGGGGCATAGTAGTGATTACATTTTATTCAAAAAAAGAGAACACAAGGAAATTGTGTAACACTCTAAGGCTTCACTATATACTCAATTGTCACGGATGATGGAGGAGTAGTTTCCATCGCAGTATTCTCAAAAACCTTAGAGCTTTCTCCTACATTCTTCTTCTTGACCCATACATTGTTCTTCAATTTAGGAATAAGAGCCTTTTCAACCCTTTTTCCCTTTTTCGAAGCTTTTGTTAGAGTCCTCTTTCGAGTTTTTTGCGAAGGTTCCTTGATTATCACACCTTTTTGTGCGGGTTTGGAGGGAGCTTTCCTTTTTGATTCCTTCGAACGTGCCTTAGGAGATGAGAAGTCCAATTTTCTTCTCACTCCTTTGTTTTGGCCACTAGGAGGGGTAGTGGTTGCCGAATGCATTAAAGTCTTAGGAGGATTGCAAGCCGTGGCAGTTTGATATTGAGATCGGGCCTTGTTTAATTTACCCTTATCCGCCGCATTCATCCAAGCTTTATAAAAAGAAGATAATACAATACTCGCAATAGGATTTTTTACTACCCACCTTGGAAGACTTGACCAATACTCTATCCAACGAAAAATTCGCTCGGGTCTAAAAGTCACATCTTTGGGTGCATCACAATCTTGCGGGGGTAGCACTCCAAGTTGTTAAGATCTCGAAGTTTTCAAGGGAGTAGTATTGCTTAGAAGCCCAAGGAACAAGTTAAAGGAGGGTGATCTTTATATGAGTTCCAATGATAATTGTCAACATATAATGTTTTTAGGAGTTTGACTAAATTGTATAAAGAGTGAACAATTCATATATTCGCTAAAAAAAAAAAAAAAAAAAAAAAAAAAAAAAAAAAAAAAAGGTGAGACTAAGGATAAGGATAAGGGATCAAACCAAAAAAGGTGGGTGAAAGATCAACAAGATGACTAAATAAATATTTTAGGAATAAGAAGAAGTAGGAAAATGGCTTAAGTAATTCTTGGAGGTTAAGAATAAAAGTGTCATATGTAAAACAAAACACATTTGTTTCCTAAAAATATAACAAAATAAGTACAAAAGGATCAGGGTGCTCTGCGACTGCTAGACGGTTCTTGTACATCCTGCAAAATCCCAAAAAGAAGATTAATACATGAAATGTAATAACTTCGTCGAAAAAGAAAAGAAATGAAACTTACCGCAATCATCCTATGATCACGGCATGACAAAGTCACGAGGGCTCTCCGATAAGCAGCTCGGAAAGCACGTATAGTCCTCACCATGTCGTTCACGGTCTCTCGCAGAACCTGTTCTAAGAATACAAGGACAATTAGTAAATAAATGTATATGAAGCAAAAAATAGAAATATTTTAAGTGCATATACAAAAAAAAGACATACCGACTCAACCGTCTCAAGAATGAACGGTATCCCCTTATCATCCTCCGCTGCTGGAAGGATCTCACGAATTACCGACTCGACAGCATCGGTATACGTGATCTCCGCTGTAGGAGGCACCCAACCGCCTAGCTCGACCTGCTAAAAAATAAAAAATAAAAAATAAAAAAAAGAGGGTCAAAGTTCCGAAAAATAAATAGAAACAAAAAAAAAGGAAAGAAGGAAAAGAGAGAATTGAGATACTAACCGGAACAAAAGCTGGTAAAGGAGTCAGCCTGGATACAATGAAAGCCGGATAAGGAGCATCCGGGAGCACCAGCTGATCCGCTGGATAACCAAGGATCGCCTGAGCTCGATCCTCGGTCGACAGCAAATCCGTACGTAGCATCCGGATCGGGGGATCCACAGGAACCACAGGCTCCTCTGACGAATGCTGCTAGAGAACGCGCTCGCCTAAAAACCAAGCGTTCGTCCTCTGAAGTACCGGGAGTCCCGAGTACAGAGCCCGGAACCGGCAATGAACCATGTCAGACCGGATATCCTCAGGGACTCCACCTATAAAACTCCAAGGACGGAGATCAATCTAATGTAATCACATGAAAATCATCAAAACAAAATAATAATATGTAAAGAAAGATACACATGTGTTGTCAAAATGCTCACCGACGCACGGGTCGCCGAAAGAATCCTCTGGCGAAAGTCGCTGGCTGAAGTAGCTCGCCTTTTCCTAATCGTAGCCAGTCAATGGCCGATAGGAAAGCAAGCAGCCCCGAGCACCGTGGAGGCTAGGAAAGGCAGGTACGAGTATCCCTAAGCCTAAACAAAGGAGAAATGGCTTAAAAAGAGAAAAATAAATAATAAAAAGTTAAAAGAAAGTTTAAAGTATGTACCTCAAGGATACGACCATGCCATGTAAGGGAGATCCGAGGCACCTTAGTAGCTGCCGCAGGATCCACTACTCGGGTCGCCTTGCCCATAGCTCTAACCATACGGGCATACGACACCTCCGCCCAGTTCAGGTTACTTACCCCGATAGGGAAACGCTCCCCCCGATCACTCAAGAGAGTGACGGAAAGAATGTGGGCAATGTATATCCGAGCCAGCTGCTCAGGTGTACACTGCCGGTCAACCTCGACAGCCGACAACTTGTCGGCAAGAATCGAGTACGGACACGACTGAGGATATACGTGAAGGATCGCCGCCAGACGATCCCCCACGAGATCCCTCAATCTCAAGTCTTGCCCCGTTACGACTTCTATAACTACAGGCTCACCTACAAAAGGAAAACCCGTAATCATAGAGAAGTCGTAAGGGGTGACCGTCATCTCTCCCCACACAAAGTGAAAAGTGTTGGTGGAATCCCACCAAAACTCCAGCAATCCACAGAGGAAAGATGACGAAGCAGACTGACTCGACAAATCTCGAAGAGCCACTAGCGCGACCGGTCCTTGAAAGCTCCACAATCTCCTTTACCTCGTCGGGTAAGCTCCCAAAACGAGTCCGTAGGTCACCAGAGCCGTATAGACGCATGCTAGACTCACTCTAAAAAAAAAAAGAGAAGAGAGAGAGCCAAAATAATAAAAAAAACGATTATTAAAAGAAAAGAGGGAAAGTAAAAAAAGAAGGCGTAAGAAACTCATGATGCCACGCCACCCTCGAACCGAGATGTGAAGGTCTGGATCCCACTTAAGGACCCTAGGGTCCCAGTTGGGAGGAGCCTCCCAGATCACATCCTCTTGGCGACGTCGATCACCAGCGGCGCGTCGCTCTCGAACCTCCTCATGAGGCCGGGTAACCCTCTTTCAAGGGCGAACTACCTCGTCAGGACCGACTAGAATCTCCTTAGCGTCGACAAATGAAGGCGAATCCATGCTATGATAGACGAGAATTCTCTATTAGTTCATTTTTTCCTAAACTAATAATCGTGTTCTAGATCCATTTCGGCAACATAACGGCTGACGATAGGACAAAAAACAAAAATTGAATGCCACCCGTACTTGGGGGCTACGATACCTGTAGTCAAACTCAGTAAATGGGTGCTTTTAACACTCACAAAAGCCATCCTATACCAGTTTCAACTAAGCATTCAAGGGATTCTGTTTCAAAATCTCAAAGAATCAACTATTCCAAGACGAATAATAGTAACGCCAACACAATTATCGTCTACCAAACAATCTTGAAGTTCGAATATGGCAAAAACAAGCTAAGTATACACTTCGCGCCATTTTTTTCAATTTTAAAATTTGCAAAATGTGAATTATGAAAGTAATACTAGTTCTAATACTACAATCTACTTCATAATCAACATGTATAACTAAAATGAGCAAGAAAAGAACCAGATTCAAGCAAAATTCGAACAAAAAGAGCAAGAACGAACTTAAACAAAGAAATGCTCATACAAGGTTCAATACTTAACCATTTTTCATGAAATTTATTGCAAAACACTCCTTAAACATAGCATAACAACATGGAACAAACAATTTCAAGAATAATGGACCTAATTAAAAATCCCCAAATTCAAAATTTGGGGTTTTACAATCCAAAAAACGCTTAAATATCAGCCAAGAATGAACGAATTTAAGCAAAAAACTTATGTTGGATTATGGAAAATGTGAATTAAGAGCGAGATTTTCTTCCTTCAGCTTCAAAAACCGCAAAAAATGGAGCTCTTTAGAGTGAAAAAGAGTCGAAAATGGAGGAAGGAAGGAGAGGGAGAGCGAAATAAAAAATCGCATTCGCGATTTTCTTTTTGCTGAACTAAGTGTCGCGCGCAACTCCATAAGTTTCGCGTCACGTAGCAGCGCAACTCAGAACGATGTGCGCGCCTGGTCAGCGCGACCCACTAAGTTGCGCGCGGATACTGGTCACTAAAATGACTGGTAACCGGATTTTGATCTGTTTGATCATTTTTTCAACGGTTTTTGCTCGTTATTAGACGTAATGGCGCGCAAATTATCAAAATCCTTTTTTATTGCTTTGCATTTGTAGTTTATTTTCTTCTTTGATAGTTTTTTGCATCATTTTGCATGCACACCGTGCTTTATGCCTTCCCCAAGCATATATTTTGAACGTTTTTCGTAAGCGAGCCTTAAGACGTTCCGTAATGGTGCTTTACGTAAAAGCACCCATAGATAGGTTTGTCATTTTAGTGTACTGACGTTATAAGTGTCCGGGTTTTCTTCTTTTTCAGGTCCGAAGCAAAAGGAAGACGTTTTCATGTAGCGTAAAAATGCAAATGGCGTAGCGTACAACGTAGAATTGTACGGTGTAGGTGTTGTGTAAAATTTCACCTCAGCCCAAGCTTTGCGAGATCTACCTCACGGAACTAAAAGGTACACTATTTATTGTAGGCGTTAGCTCACAAGTCGACAGGCACGCCGAACCTTTAGGAACAGGCACTTCTTGAATGGAAGCAAATACGGTAGTTAGTGAGCTTACTAACTTACCAGACAGTTAGGGTGTCCGTCCACCCCCTGTATAAAGAGCGACGAGACAATGCCGCACCCATGTAGTCACGTGCCCCCAGTCCTGAGACACGTGTACTCATCTTGTTGAAAAAACTGCTGAGAGAGTTGCTGACTTTCTTCCCTCTCACTGGATTTGGATATATGCCTTCAGTCTTGAGACATGTATTTCTATCTTGTGGACATCCAGTTCGAATACCGGACCCGGCTCAAATGTCGGACCCTTTTCAGTTCGAATATCGAAAACCCCTTTTTATTCTTTTTACTTTGATAAAGTCAGGCTAAAGTTTCAATGACATATCGAGGGACTTTAGACCAACGATGACATGATTGAGAGGAAATCATCCCCTTTTATTCTTTTTAAAACCGATCTCTTCTCATGACTTGACATCACTCAGAATACACTTACTTGTAAAAGTATTCTACAATTGCAAAGAATAAATCTAGATTCTTTAGCGCGTTAAGACTAGGGAAAACTTTCTCTAGCCTTAATAGCTACTTGTTTCAAACACTTAGCAAACTGAGGACTGTTTTGACATCCTTAAACATTACTAAAAGACTCTCTAAACCTTAGAGAACTTTGCAGAATGAGTCTCGGACTTTTTCCTTGACTGCTTTGATCATCATCTATCTATCCTAGACTCAATAAAAGTGGGGGCTAACTATAGACATCTACTTTTGACCTCCAGTCCCGACAGGAAGTGCAATGACGATAAATAAAGCCATCTTCGTGTTGAATCAAAGTGAAGAATACTTATGGATAACTGGTTAAGCCACAACACCCAAAAGACTAGCCCGAATAAAAGAACAAGGCCAATACAAGGTCCAATTAACTAAACCCGATCATAATTGGGCTTAAGCCCGTGCTTAAAACCCAATAATGACGGATTTAAGTGCGACTAGGTTAAAATTTAAGCTGCCGCTGAAAATGTCGCGCGCATCTCAAAAAGTCGCGCTCAGCACTCCGCGCAACTTCTGGAGATGCGCTCACGAAAGATTCAGAATATCAAAATATTGGAAAATCGAACCTTACCATAAGCTGCGCGCAAGATAAATAGTTGCGCGCGTATTCCGCGAGCGATTTATTCACTTGCGCGCGATAACCGCGTGCAACTCATCCAGTTACGCGCGACACCTGCTGCGGCAGAATGCTTTTAACCCTAAAACCAAATCGTTCCCTATAAATAAGACCCTACTCCGAGGCTTAAACACACAGAAAGTAACCTAAAATGCTGGCAGAATACTTGTAAACTTGTGCTTCCTAACCCTCTTGTCCTAAACACTCAACCCTTTTGATACTTTGTTACTACGGTGGAGGTTCCCCAACAAGAAGTAGTCCATAAGTGTTCTAAACGGAGATCAAGCAAAGAGAAGTGGTAAATTCCCGAGCACTTAGTTAAATCACATTTATTTTCTTGTTTAAAAGAACCTTAATTAATTAATTAGTGTTGTTTGATCACCTTTAAAATAATTAATTAATCAATTCCATATAGTATCTTTCATTAAATAAAGATTAGAATTGAATAAAATAATTATTGGTTGATCACTTAAGCCAAGCCGAACATTGTTTATTTTCTTGTTCTTTTCACGAATTTAATTAAATAAGAATAACGACCTTACGATGTAATTCCTACGTAGTTTGATGTGTGTAAATAAAATCAATTAACATAGTTTTAGGTATAACATTGAATATATTGTTTGGTGATGAAATTGTTCAAAGGAAGAGCTAGTAGAGGCCGCACTAGGGCTAGGATCGTGATTCCCCTCTAAAAGGAACGTTATCTTGGTACCCTCGCTCCCGAACTCATTTCTGGTTTATGTAGACCAATTTGGGCATGGGTAAACTTATGATTCATGCTAAATATCCCTTGAACTCTACTTGGAAGAAAGGCATGAACGAGGTTTATGGGTTTTCCTAAAACTCATTGGCGACTCCTACTTGTTCCTTACAAAAAGGCGTGTATGATAGAATCATTTCTAATTCAAGGTCCCCCAAAAAGTGAGGAATTCAAATCCTAATACACCCTAATAAGTGTAAAGTCCTAGGCTTTTAAAGGGGCATGGGCATTTAAGGAGAGTACCCCTTACGATGGGATCACCCTCCTTACAAAGGACGACGAAGATCCCTAAAAGGAATTGTTTGAAGTAGGTCGTACTGTCTCTTTATCCTGCAGGGATAATAAAAAGTCATCTTGGTTAAGCTTGGAAAACGGCAGAAAGGTTGCATGTTGACACCAACCATCTTCTCTATTTTCCACCAAGGGATGACCCATTTGATAGCAAAGTTGCTAGAGGAAAAGACTTTATTCCATTCATGGCGCCCCATCTTAGAGAAGCGTTTCTTTCGCCTCACAAAGAAATTTGGAGTATATTTATCAGCATTGTCAGGAGGTCTAATTAATTCTAGTCTCTCCATTAGCCTGCAAATATTCAATGCAAATAAATTAATATTACTATACAAAAATATGTTTTTGATTTCCGTAATTAAAAATATTATTTTTCTACCTGTAATAAAATTGGGGAGCCCCGAATAAGTGTTTTTGGATTTCTCTTCAATTCATCAAGACTAAGCATAGTCTCTCCAACAATTAATGGAATTGGATTTCTTCTAGATTCAATTTGCTCCAAAACAGTTAATATAACTGCTTGACCCTCATTAGTTTTACCACTAGTGAGAAGATATTGGTTAAGCATGCAAAAGAGGAAAGCCCTTTTTCTATAAACATAAAAAGATTCAGAATGGGTCTATCAAAGTAATGGCATGCAAATTCTCTTAAATTAACTACACTACCATCTACAATATTTGTTAGATCTCTGTCTCTTAAATTAAAGAAGCGCTCAAAATCTTTATAATAATATTCATTTATTCTAGGGATTACCGTAAGATCTAATGAAGGTAAGCCTAAGATGGCACCAAATTCTTCCGGTAAAGGGCTAATTTCATCACACCCTAGTCTAAAACAATGAGTATCTGTGTCCCAATATTCTAAGCCGGTATGAATAAAATCTATATCAAGATCTACCCTCTTAACACCATAAATACCTCCCATGTGAAAAAAGTCAAGTTCTTTTCTCTCTTTGGCAGTTAAAGACCGACACCATTCGCGAGTGAAATTGGTAAAACTCTTGGTAACTAAAAACATGATTAACTAAGACTATGATTAATCTGTTGGAATTATACAGAAATTCGGTAGATTAGGGGGCTATTTATGCACAAAATAAATGCAGTTTTACTCCGGAAAGGACTCGAAGTCAGCGCACTGCAGCGCCAAAAGACAAAACTATCGCCTGGCGACAGAGTCTGTCGCTTAGCGACAGAAGCAACGCTTGGCGACAATGCAAAACGCGTGTTGACACGTGGAGCTGCAGCGTTTTATCAACGAGCTATACAAACTGCGTTTTTCTTGCTATGATTCGAACTCGTACAATGACTTTACGATTTTATCCCTTTCTACAAATACCCTTACATATTAATTTCCTATATTTTCCTTCAATTTTTCTTTTTTGGATTTATTAAGACTTAATTTAATTTTAGGGTTGTTGCAAGTCCAATTTTTTTTTAATTTTTTCTTTTGGGGGAGAAAGTCGGATACCCTCCATTAATAATAAAAATGACGGAAATTTTTGCGCAAAATTAACTTTATCACAATTTTTTGCACTCACACATATGCACATAAAAATGAAAAATAAATGAAAAAATAAATACAGTCATAATAGATAATTATATGTATATACAAATATGTCTAACAAGTGAGTCAATCAGGCAAAGTCCTACAAAGGTCAAAATAAATAAACAACACAGGTACAACTACGGTGCTGGAGGACGCAGATGATGAGGGATGTTCATCATATCAAAGAACTGCGCAGAACGAGGAGTATGCTCCCCACCATCTCCAGCTCTAGTTTATCCAGGAGGAGGAAAACTCAGCTCAGGACCCGTCCACCCAAGGTCGCCCTAGTGATGAATCAACAGAGGCTGAGGTTGCTGCGACGATGGGCCGACCTCGTACGTCCAAGGACCTCTCGAAGCTGAAGTCGCCTCTCCCTGGCCTACCGACCCAACATGTACACCCTCAGATGAGGAGCCCGAGCCCTCCACCGCATCGGTCCGGGCAGCGTAAAATCGACCACCCCGACCGCAAGAAGTAGTGCAGCGACGCCTCGAGCTAGACCTAGCCGGCTCTCTCCGAACCTCAGGTCTCGTCCGGGTACGGGAAGGAATGGGCTGTCCCTGCAAGGAGAAACCAAGTCAAAAGAAATCAAAGTAGAAATATAAACAATGCAGAAATAAAGAGAAAAAGTTACCTCCTGAACAGCGTCGTCACGACGATAGGAAGCCACATTCCTCATCTGTACGAGCTGGCTACAAAAGGCGTCTATGCACCTCGCCATTGACGTAACCATCTCGCGCGAGAACTGACAAAGAAATCAAATCAGTAACAATACAAGACATATATGAAAAAATAGCGAGTAAACAACTCACCCGAGTCTGGTGACGAGGAATAGATTGCTCCACAAAGCGCTGATCCTCGAAAGCAGGAGGAATTATCTCCTCGATAGGCCCATATGTCCCCTGGTAGTGGATGGACATACGAGGGGGCACGAACTCAGTAGGCCCAGCCTAACCAAAAGCAAACTAAAGTGAATAAAATATCACTTGGGGGCTACTTAGCAAAAGATAAAAGATAAAAAACATAATGCCGCCTCCGCAGACAAAACAGGGGCTGGAGCTAATACCGGCAGCAACTCCTCCTCGTAGCACCGCCCTTGGATCGCATGAGATTTCCAAGGGGTACCAGCAGGCGACCTCTCCGACATGTTGAGCAGCCTCACGTCATTAAACATGTGACATGGTGGAGGAGCAGGGATGACAAGAATCTCCGAGGAGTGCTGAATAGCAACTCTCTCTCTTAGGTGCGCCGCTGCCCCATATGTCCCTAGGAAGTAGCGAGGCTCGGCAGTGTACTGCACAGCTAGCCCAGGGATCACCAAACCGCCCCATCACCGGTATAGCACCTCAGGCTCCTGAAAAGAATGCCTATGAGATAAAAATATACCTAAAAGCAATAAAAATATGTTAACTATGCAAAAGATCATACCGAGAGGATCAGCTCTCAAACATGGGTGGTAGTCGCCCAGCTGTAGCGGCCTCCTCAGCAGGCACCAACAGGAAACTTGCGTGGAGACGGCCTCGCCGGCGCAAGTGAAGGAAAGTACTCGTAGAACCAAATCTACAAAAGACAAAAAATATCAGCAAATGCTAACAAAAGTTTAGATCTAACTTTGTAAGAGACGAAGTATACCTCTACGACTCTCCAGAAGCCAGAAAGAGCGATGTCTCCCGTATAGGTACGGTGTCAACAGGAGTCTCGCAATGCACGAAGACAGTCGGCATAGGCCAAGCTGTCCCAGTCATAAGTCCCGATCAGATGAAGATCGAATAGCAGGAAGGTAGTAAAGCATCACCTTACTACCCTTGTCAGGGGAAAACGTCCCTGACAGCAAAATAAGCGCAAAGATGCGCACCCACTGCTCTCGGGTGGTCGCATCGTCCTCAAAAGCTGCCGCCAGAGTAGACCGGCGAATCTACTTGGTGCTGAATTGTGATGGCTCCACCTGAGCACGGGCCCGAAAAGCTTTCGGACCCAGCAGCTCATCAACCTTAGGAGAGTAGACGCTGATGGTGCTGTCCAACGGCGGCGCGGTAGAACTAAACTCCAGTCCCGAGATTAGACTAAAGTCGGTTGGGGTGACCATCATCTCATCCCAAGGAAAGTAAAAAGTGTTGGTGGTGTCCCAAAAGAACTCCACCAGGGCGCGAACCACGCGGTGACATCCGTCAAAAGAGCTCATGGCCTGCATGACCTGAAACAAGGCAGTCAGCCCACAAGACTCCTAAATAAGTCTCAATCCCTCATCGACGCTGAAGAACGTCCTGTACAGCTCAGGGTGTCGTTGCCCGAGCCGTGGCAACGCGTCCTACCAGCAGTGATCCCACGACGCACCCTCTCAGAATTGTGGTGGTCAGGGGCAAAGTACAATGTTCGCTCATCCCACTCGGGGAAGGGACCAAGAGAAGTGGACGGGTCAGCGTCCTCCTCAACGGGCTCATGCTCCCATCGCGTATCTCGGGACCGTGAACCTGAACCTCGCTGTCTAGTCATACTATATTATGCAAAATTGACAAAAATTAAGGTTCTATAGTATCTAAGTTCGCCTAGCCGCATGATACTATGTTTGCAAAAAAAAGAGTACGTAGTACTAAAACAGAGTACAATTTCAGTTCAAGCATATACGACATTTTTCAAGCAACCAAATAATTTCTTGCAATACTATGATAATTATTGTGACAAATTGGACAAGAATTACTAGCAAAAACATCAAGAACGAGCCACATTGTTTTCCCGACCTTAAGAGGTCCAACAATGGTGAATTGTTCGTCTCTTCACCAAATTGAGTCAAACAAGTCTCAAAATACTCCCAAGGCAATATACAAAAATAATCAAGCAATTTCATGGCATAAAATTTGACAAACAAAGCAAATTAAGCAATATAAGTTTTGAATTTTCAAGAAATTCGTGAACAAACATGTGCGAAATTCATCAAAAATCGAGTCAGTTTGGAAAAGACTTACACAGATCAAGAAACTAGATGCAAAAAGCATTGATTTGCATTAAATTTGAGCGAATTTAGTTGAGAAATGAGCAAGAACGGGCAAATTGAACTCTTGCGGCGAAACTCAAAGGCAGAAGAGCAGTAGCAGCGAAATGAGGAAGAAAAGGGAATTTATACGAAATTCCTGATTCTGGCGCCAAACGACAGCTCTGCAGCCTGGCGATAGAGAAAAATCTTGGCGACAGAACTCTAAGCCTTTCAGAACCAGCAATTTCGGGTTCCTTGGTACGTCAGTTAGCCCCTATAAGCAATTTGACATGATTTAGTAATCGGCTCGGTTACAATCACATTAAGTGATCGACATGATAAGTGATCGTCTCACTTAGCTTAAAGCGCCTAAACATTGGCTCACTACAAAGGCACTGACATAATGGTTCAATACAGCAAAGGCACCGACATACTAGTTCACAATTCAGAAGCACCGACATACTGGTTCACAAGCAGCAAAGCGCTGACGCCCTGGCATAGCAAAGGCAAAGGATCGACAAGCGTTGGTCTTCGATGATACTTTTCAAGGTATTGTCGCAACAAATGAAGATAGTTTCAGGTGAAGCAATCTTCGATCATGTTCCCTGGCTTGCGAAAGATGGTCACAAAGCGCTAAAAGGTCGTTTCAGGCGAAGCAATCTTCGATGGGGTTCTCTAGCTTGTAGAAGTCTATCACGGCGGAATTAAAGGCAGTTACAGGCGTAGCAGTCTTCAGGCGGTATTCTCTATCTTGCGTAAGATCGTCAAAACAAACTGCAAGATGGCGTTCCCTAGCTTGTGGAAGGTTGTCACAACGACAAATGCAACACAAATCGGTTACGCCTAGAGACGTGTGCTCGACGCTGCAAGATACGCGTTTCTTAACTCTCATATCTGTTTAACTAATGCTAGTTTGCAGGTATCGGCGTTACAAGAATGATTTAGGATCTCAGGACGTTCTGAGTAATTCTCCGTCCCTATCGATACTTTGACTTTTGTTTTCGAAACTTGCGTTTCTCCAAACTCAGTTAAAGTGGGGGCTTCTGTAGACACCCATTTGTGTCTCCCCTAAACCAAACCCAGTGATGAGTACCTTTCACGTCGAATCATAATAATCGAATGAAGTTAAATTGTGGAAAGTCTAGTGTTGTGGTTATTTATTTTAATTCTTTTCTTTCTCTCCGTTTTTGAAAACCTATTTTCAGAAAACAGCCAATCCAGTTTGTTTTGGTCCATGGCAAGGGTCCAATAATGGTGTAGTTGGGTCGGGTTCAAAAAGAGCTTTCCAACGATATATTATAAGCCCAATTCCGGTGAATAATGAGGAAGTTATGGCCAAATTACTAAATTGAGCCCGGTTTGATCTTTATATGCGGCCAATGATCTAGAGGAGGGCCTATTATTGATTTATCATTCCTAATGCAATTAGGCTTGATTATATTCTTCTAGAATCTTGTAGAAGTGTTTTTAAGGAAAATACAGTTTTACCCTCTTGTATGCTTAAATTTTATCAAAATAAGAAAACGTGTGGAAAACTGGTTGCAGCGCCATACGACACTTCTGTTGCCTGACGACAAACCTGGCATCTGGGGACAAGCGCAACGTCTTGGGACAGGCATGTGTTTGGCGACAGCGTCGTGTTTTATTCTTTTTGAAACTTTTATTCGTTTTTTTTATCATATCCGGCTGATTTTCTCTATAAATAGCCTCCTAAATCCTCTGTTTTCAATCATTAATTCTCAATTATCAATTCTCAATTCTTCTCATCTAATTATCACCAACTCTCATCGAGAAATTCTTGATTATTCTCTCTTTCTTTTCTAAACTAGCCTTTTCTCATACAAAATTCCGCATTCACTAGATCTAGACACACCTAGCCCAATTCGAAGTTGCCTGCGCCCTAGGCGTGAAAGGTTTAATTTATGAGGGTTCGGTCCCAAATCCTAATTTCAATTATTTAATTTAATTGTTTGTTTATATTTTCCTTGAAGTTACTAACGTGTGTATTTTGTTATTAGAAAGAGGTACGAGGCATCCAAGTAAGTGCTTTAATTGTTTGTATTGTTATTATGATATAGAAATCATGTTAAAATAAATGGTTATAATATCAAATATGCTTATTATGACTCCTGCAATGCTTCCTATTTTCTTTCTTACTATTCATGTCAGTATCATGTTAGGGCTAAAGATTTGATCTTTATTGTTTAGTGATATGCTAGGGTTTGTTATTACTCTTGTTAGTATCATGCCTAGGATCTTGCTATTATTATGCTTTATTTTTAACATGAACTAGATTGTTATCATGATTATGATTGTTATGATTATTATCATTATTATTATGTTGCTTGATATTTATTTATTGCTTTATCACGCCTTTTATGCATGTTTAAAGGAAATTGGTACTTGTAATCACCCTTAATAAGATGATTAATAATCTGGTTTTGGGTTAATTTGATCATAATTCAAGTGATCGCCAATAATAGTTTTATTTGTGCATTAATATTCAACCAACATATAGTACGTAAACAGGTTTAGGGTTAACCTATTGATTCCATGTTAGTCAAAAAGCGCACATGAATACGATCAAAATAAAGTAGAGGCCTATTATTAAGGAAGGTTCAATCTCTTTTAGGTTGGATTTGTATCTTCATCCCCGAACTTCCACTCATGGTTCCAGACCTATTGGAGTTAACGATCTCCTGAATTTTTAAAGGGTGTAACCTTCACTTAGTAAACGGTTTACAAGTTCCTAAAACTTGTTGGCGACTCTTTCGCTCTAGCTTCCTTCCCTTTGAACACCACCGTACTTTAGTGTGAGCAATAAACTGAAGTTTGTTAAAAGATTGCTTTCAAACCTGTAGCTGTTGAAAAAGCCTTAAAACCCCTAATCATCAATTTAACCGATTGAACTTCCCCCTTACAGCACAAAATGAGGTCATCAGTAAAACATAAATGAGTTAGACCAACTGTTCTACATTTTGGGTGGAACTTGAAACCTTCAATACCACTCACAAATTTCAAGATCCTTGACAAATACTCAATGCAAAGAACAAATAGCAAGGGAGAGAGAGAATCTCCGTGCCTGAAACCTCTCTTAGAGTTAAAGAACCCATGGAGAGATCCATTAATCATGATAGAGAACTTAGGAGTTTTAGTGCAAATCATGACAAGATCAATGAACTTCCTGGGAAAGAGAAGAGCTTCAAGCATTTCCTCAATAAAATCCCATTATACTGTATCATAGGCTTTCTTTAAATCTACTTTAATCAATTATCCAGCCGCAGCACTAGTTCTTCCATATTACATAGCCAAATCCTGGCAAACCGTGATGTTATGCACAATGTATCAGCAATGCCAAAAGCACTCTGATTTTCAGCAATAATGTTAGGGAGTACACCTCTCAATCTCTCACATAGGATTTTAGAAATTCATTTATAAATGACATTGCAGCAAGAGATTGGTTTGTAATCTTTCACACTACCAGGACACTTATTTTTGGGCACCAGAGTGATATAGGTATTGTTTATTTCCTTAAGAATCTTCTGGTTCTAAAGGAAGTTAAGAACAGCCTCACTAATATCTTTTCCTATTATCTCCCAGGAATCTTTAAAAAAAGAGCTCCCAAACCCATCTAGACCAGGGGCTTTATTGCCATCAATACTGAACATAGCTTCTTTAACTTCTTTCTTAGCGAAAGGAAATAAGAATGTCTTGCATTTCCTGAGATAAGACTAGACCTTTCCTAACCACGACATTATTAACTTTTGATCTAAATATATCATTTGTACCTAGGAGATGCTGGTAATAATCTAGGAAAGCTTGAGGGACATCTTGAGGGTTGTCCACCTAGTTTCCACGCATATCATGAAGAGCATAGACTCTACTCTGCAACTGTCTCTTTTTTAAAGCTCTGTGAAATTCAGAAGTGTTTTGATCACCATTAATAATCCACATATCTTACACTTTTTGTCTTAGAAAGTAAAGATACATGTCTTGAGCTCTCACAAACTCCTTCCTTACATCACTCTCATTTTCAATAGCTGACGTATCAGTAGGGTGCATATGAAGAAAATTCTGAACTTTGTCTAGATTAAATGTAGCCAAACTGTAAGTGGATTTCACATCCTGAACCCCATATTTGCTGAATTCATACAACTTTTTCTTCACAACTTTAAGTTTCCGAACCACTCTATACATTGGGGTACCCTGAATCAATATATCTCAGGCTTGCTTAATAATGTCATGAAACCCAAGACCCTTGCTCCACATATTAAGGTACCTAAAAGGCTTCCTATGCTGAGTAGGGTCTGGATATATATAGAGAGCACACTAAGACAATGATCAAAATCACCTTCATTCATATATGACAGGACATAATGCTCAAACTAAGTGTACCATATATCATTGATAAGGCCTCTATCAATCTTGGATAAAACTCAAGCTTAACCTTGTTGCTTATTATTCCAAGTATAGTAGTTGCAACTATAGTTAATGTTCTGCAGCTTACAAAATTCAATGCAATCACGAAATTGCTCCATTTCACTCCGCTTTACAGCTGCACCAATTCTCTCCTCCGCATCCAAAATGCAGTTAAAATCACCTGTGACAATCTTAGGTAGGTCTGTCAAAGAATAGATGCCCTTAAGATCCTTCCACAAAGCAATTCTGTCTTTTGCAGAATTAAAAGCATACACAAAAGACCAAGCAAAAGTAATGTTCCTGTTCTTAGGCTGCACTATACAATGAATTAATTGACTAGTACCTAGAAAAATATTCACATCCAAAGCCTTTTGATTCCAACCAATAGCAATCCTGCCACCAGGGTGAGTGCTATTATTGTAAGAAAAACACCGACCATCAAAGACTCTAAGGTACAAATTCCCTATTTTGGGAGATTTAACCTTAGTCTCTATAGACACCCATTTGTGTCTTCCCAAAACCAAACCCAGTGATGAATACCTTTCATGTCATTTGATTATCAAACAAAGCAAAAATGTGAAAAGTCTAGTGATGAGGATGTTTTTCTTAAAATATCTCTTCTTTCTGTTTTTGAAAATATTTCTTTTCTTACCCTATTTTTTAAAAACGTGCATTCTTGTTTATTTTGGTCCATGATAACGGTCCAATAATGGTGTAGTTGGATGGGGTTTGAAAAGAACTTTGCAACGATATATTATAAGCCCAATTCCGATGAATAATGAGGAAGTTATGGCCAAAATACCTAACTGGGCTCGAACCGGATCTTACCTACGGACCAATGATCATGTGGAGGGTCCAAAGGTCTAATCCTATTCCTAAACTAATTAGGATTAATTAGAAGCTACTATAAGTTTCTAAAAGATCTTAATTATCCTTTTTCAAATGATAATATTTAAGAATTTGAGTTAAATAAAAACTTTCCTTTTTAAAAACTTTCCTTATTTTTAATCCTAATTCTATTCGAATTTAAAGATGTTCAAAGACAGTAAGATTTTATTTTTATGCCTCATAATCTTTATCCAAATTTTATATGGTTGGATAGATCTTGAAATTATCTTTCCAATGATATATTATAATATTATATCCGAGTTATAACGAAAAAGATATGAAACTCTATGCAAAACTGACACCGTTCCACTATTTCGGCCATATTTTTTTATATGCAAAAGATTTTAATCTGATTCTAATTGGTTTAGCAAATAGACTTCAAGAGCTTTCCAACGAAATATTATATGCCTTATTTTGACTTCTGGATCAAAAGATATGATAAACACAAAATCCGCAAAAATTGTTGTCCATCGAGTTTTATTTCGATTCGAATTCGGATTCTTTTCTTTTCTTCGACTCTCTTTTTTCTCTATAAATAGAAGTCATATCTCCCCTTTTTCAATAATCAAATCTCTAATTCTCTCTCTCACCAACTCTCATCAAGAATTTCTTGTTTCTCTCTCCCACTTTTCTAAACCAACCCTTTTACAAACACAATTCGTCATACATTAGCACTAGAAACACCTAGCCAAGTTCGAAGTTGCCTTCGCCATAGGCGTGAAAGGTTTTAATTTCTGGGGGTTTGGTCCCAAATCTCTATTTCAATTATTTGATTCAATTGTTTTGTTTTATATTTTCCTTGAAGTTACTAACGTGTGTATTTTGATATTAGAAAGAGGTACGAGGCATCCAAGTAAGTACTTTAATTGATTTTATTGGTATTATGATATATAAATCATGTCTAGGTAGTTATTTTGATTCCTAGTATCATGTTAGGATGCTTTCCTTAATTTGATGTTTAGAATGCCAACAATAAGTTCCTAATATCATGTTCAGGGTAAAGAATTTAATGTCAATTATGATTTCTATGATGTCTTTTATTGTCTTTCCTAATACCATGTTAGTATCATGTTAGAGCTATGTAATACCCGAATATTTTATGATTTTATATAATATATTTTATAAAAAAAATAGTTTATTTTTATTTATTAAATAACTTTTCAAATCTCATATTTTTATTTTAGAGTTTGGAAAGGTTTAAAACCCTATGTTAATTTAAGTAGGACTCTTATTTTATCTATATTAACTATTTTAAACCCTAAAAGTTTTATGTATAGTCAGTGAAGTTGTGACTCTTATTTAAACTTTTATCCTTGCAAATCGCTTCCACTAACCTTGCCTCTTTGTTTCACGCTTAGCACCTCAATTCATGGGGATGAATTGATGACTTTTGACTTGATGATTTCAAATATATATGCAAGTGCATTAGCAAGTTGAAAAAGCCATATGTGTGTGTGTGCAGATAGTATTGTTATTCATGCAAGACCTTAGTTTCATTATTGATAAATCTTGGAGTTTTATTTTTCAGAAGGTAATCACACTATCAACCCTTAATTAGATCGTTTGTTTATAATTTGATTGTATTATTTATTTTATGTAATTACACTAAATTTTAGAGATGTTTGTATCATAATTCGTATTATTATGTGTTATATGATTTATTAATGGTACTCCTTGTATTTATGATTAATTATTATGATATTGTATGATTTTAATATCATATTATTTTTGTTGCATATATTGATTGTACAATTATTTCTAGGGTTTTAATGTTGTTTCTATAGGGAGTATTGTTTTATCAAGGTTTTAGAGTTGTTGATGCGGAGTATTATTTTTTTGGGTTGAGATTTGATTATATTTAGGTATTAGTTTAATTGCCCTAAGAGTTGAGATATTTATGAATTGAGTTGATCTTGTTGTATTATTTGGGAACTTGTGCCATTGTTGAGTTATTATTATTAGATTTTAAATTATTATTTGATCAATGTATGAGATCAAAAGGTTGAGGAATTATTTATTTTGTTATTGGTTCGAGCCTCGGCGTTATAGACCTTAGTCCTTGGCATGTTGGTAATGAGATAATGATCATGAGTTAAGAATGAGGTACAATCTTTATTATTTGTTTTTCTATGGTCCCCTATAGTGGGAATTGGCCTGTATGTGGTCTGGTTCAAGGTGTTTTCTAATTATTGGGAATATTCAAGTTTTTATACTTGTTGTTTTGTTATTCGAATTACCCATGTCCAAGGCTAGGTATAGAACAAAGAGCATGGCACATTATTGGTTATGAGTTGAGTAATGGTTCGTATTATTATTCGAGGTTGAGTTGATAAAAGTTTTTTTTTTTTTTTTTTTTTAAGAGTACAATGTGTAATGTAGTCCTAAGCTACAATGTTTAAGTGAGCTAATAATATTAATTATTATATTATTCTTTGTATTCTTATATGTGGTGATTACTCAGCTTTTACTGACGTGTGTGTTGTTTTGTTTTGCTACTTGTGTTTGCGGCCATGTCTTTTTCTTATGGCGGCCCTGCGACGATCTATTTTGGAATTTGTCCTTAATGGTGAGCAGTCAAGGTATTCTAACCAGGTTGATCAAGTGGTCGTAGCTAAAGGAGCTCAAGTGTTTCGATTAGTGTGATGTCATGAGTTTATAAAGTTGTATAAATAGCTCACCTAGTTTATTGGGTTGTAATTATTGGGATTTTTGTAAGCCTTAACACTTGACAGGTTGTTGAGTGTGGCGGTAATACCTCTGATTTAGGTGTATGCTTCCGCAATTTTATTTAAAGGTTGTTTATTTTTCTTTTATTTATTGTTTATTGTTAATAGTAAATCGTGGGTGTTACAAGCTATATATTTGATCTTTAATGTTTAGTTACATGCTAGGATTTGTTATTAATCTTGTTAGTATCATGTCTAGGATCTTGCTATTATTATTAATTTATTATTATTAATTGATATTATGATATAAGAATCATGTCTAGGTTGTTATTATGATTCCTAGTATCATGTTAGAATGCTTGATGTTTTGAATGACAACAATGATTCCTAGTATTATGTTTAGGGAAAAGGTTATATTATCAAATATACTTATTATGATTCCTGCAATGCTTCCTATATTCTTTCCTAATATTCATGTAGGTATCATGTTAGGGTTAAAGATTTGATCTTTATTGCTTAGTGACACGCTAGTGTTTGTTATTAATCTTGTTAGTATCATGCCTTGGCTCTTGCTATTATTATGATTTAACATGATTATGATAATTATGATTATTAATTTATTATTATTATGTTGCTTGATGATTTTTATTGTTATTGCTTGATCACACCTTTTATGAATGTTTAAAGGGAATTGGTACTTGTAATCACGCTTAATAAGATAATTAATAATCTTGTTTAGGGTTAATGTGATTATAATTTAAGTGATCGCCAATAATAGTTTTATTTGTGCATTAAATTCAACCAACATAGATTAAATAGGTTTAGGGTTAATCCTATTGATTGTATGTTAGTCAGAAAGCGCACATGAATACGATCAAAATAAAGTAGAGGCCTATTATTAGGGCAGGTTCAATCTCTTTTAGGTTGAATTTGTACCTTCATCCTCGAACTACCAGTCACGGTTCCTGTAGGCGTCGTTGGAAGTGCGCCTAAATTAAAAGCATGTTGTGAATATGCTTGGCACTCATAGGAAGTGGGAATTGAAATATACGATTAGGGACAAGGAAAGTAGGGAGCCGCCTACAAGTTTTTAAGGAACTTGTAAACCGTTCACGGATCATTTAAGGCAACCACGATAAGGGACAACGATAGGCGACAACGATTGACCCGTGAAGGTTACACCCCATCCATAATCCATGAGATTACTAACTCCATATGGTTCGGAACCACGAAAGGAGGATTGGGGATGATGATACGAAGTGAGTCATGGAGTCACATTCGCCCGTATTGGCCTCTACTCGATTCTTATAGTGAAAAGTGATTCCTGCGATATCAAAGGCATACAAATAAAATATTCAATTTGCTCCAGTCTATTATTAAGCTAAATTGGTTGAATATTAATGCAACATATAATTCTAAAATATTTGTGATCACTTGAATTAAACAACAAGATTAAAAAGGAACCTAAATCGGTTGTCCAAATTATCTTATTAGGCGTGATTTTCAATTACATATTCCCTTTAAACATGCAATATAGTGATCAATAAAAAATAATAAAATAAACATTAATATTGGAAGCAATTCAACAATAATATCGTTAGTCAAATTAAATATAAAATTAACCTAATTATGATACTAGCAATATTAAAATAAAATAAGAGTAATTAAATTAAATAATTACTCACATTCTGCGCGTTCCTTTAAATTGCTACATCATGAATAAACTGTTAGTAACTTCAATAAAAATATAAAGCAAATTGAAAATTAAATTAAATAAAGATAGATTTGATTTGGTCCAAACCATCAGTTAATTATACCTTTAACGCCTTGGTTTAAGTATAGAACTTTGGGTATTGTATGGACTCCTAGGAGTGCTTAAGGGAAAAATAAAATAATAGGGAGGCTAGTTGTAGACACCTAAAAATGTCTCCCCAAAACCAAACCCGATGATAAATAACCTTTCACCGCCACTATTGGCCGGGTTTAGTATTTAATACCGAGAGTGCTTAAAAAATCGTATTTTATCCATACTTTTGAACGGTCCATGGATTAGTCTTGATGTTTGGTAAAAGCATAGTTTTAATTTCAGCCCAACTTATTTTAAGTCCAAACCTTTTATTTTATTTTATTGTTTTATTACTTATTTTTGGCCCAAACTCTTTATTTATTTTTATTTAATTATTTTCTTATTTTAGCCCGAATAATAAAAGCCAGAAAAAGCCCGAAATTATCAATCGGCACTTAAAAAGCCGAAAGAAGTTAGGGTTAAAAATGAATTTAGACGGAAAATGGACTGGAAGTTCCCGCGCCTCGGCAGACTGCCACCGTGTCACGGGAATCCTTCCCGTCCGACGGTGGGACTTCCCTTGACACGGGAGGTCTGCCGTGACACGGGACATTCCGTGTCCTTTCCGCATAAACCCTTAACGCGTTTTTCATCCCGTTTTCTTAAAATTTCCCGCGTCACTCCAAAAGTCTATCGTGTCACGAGAGAGTGTACCGTCTGACGGTAGAGCTTCCCGTGTCACGGTACAGTCTGACCGTGTCACGGGATACGTTTTTAGGGTTTTTATCATTTTAGGGTTTCGTGTGCTCCCTCAGCACATTTTCCCTATAAATACCCCCTCATTTCTGATGTACGGGGCACCCAGAATTTTATTATTTTATTTTCTCTCTTCTATGCTATTAGCCTAAACACTAGCCTACCCTTTTCACTTCCAAATTCCTTCTCCAAGCACTCAAAGGAGTCCATATTTTACTCGAGGTTCTGTCCTTAAGCCAAGGCGTGAAAGGTAGAACTGTTTGAGGGTTTGGCCCCAAAATCAACTTTATTTTATTTAATTTAATTTAGTTATTGTTTTATTATTTCCTTGAAGTTACTAACTCGTTTATTATTTTGTAGTTGCAAACAAACAGAATCAAAGTAAGGATCTTGTTCCTTTTATTATTATTATTATTATTTTTCTAACGATTTTATGTTGTTGGAATTGTGATTAAATTGGTTTTAATATTAATGTTTGTTCTATTATATTTATTTTGATCACCATATTGCATGTTAAAGGGAATATGTAATTGAAAATCACGACTAATAAGATAATTTGGACAACCGGTTTAGGATCCTTTTAATCTTATTATTAATTGAAGTGATCACCAAATTTTTAGAATTATGTGTGCATTAATCTTAAACCAATTCAGTTAAATAATAGTTGGAGCGAATTGAATTATTGTTTGTATGCCTTTGAGATCACATGAATGCTTTTCAATATAAGAATCGAGTAGAGGCTAATACGGGCGAATGTGACTCCATGACTCACTTCGTACCATCATCCCCGATCATCCTTTCGTGGTTCCGAACCATATGGAGTTAGTAATCTCATGGATTATGAATGGGGTGTAACCTTCACGGGTCAATCGTTGTTGCTTTCGTTGTCCCTTTATCGTGGTTGCCTTTTATGATCCGTGAACGGTTTACAAGTTCCTTAAAAACTTGTTGGCGGCTCCCTACTTTATTTGTCCCTAATCGTTGTCCCTAATCGTAATGTCAATTCCCACTTCTTATGAATGCCAAGCATATTCACCACATGCTTTTTTGTAGGCGCACTTCGAACGACGCCTACAATTTGGCGACTCCACTAGGGAGGATTCTTAATTATTTATCGATTTGAGTGATCGGTATTTAATTAAGATGAGTGGATGAGAATTGAAAGATTCTTGAAAAAATATTCCTGTGATTAATTTGGCATTTTTGCATCTGCATAGACGTTTTAACGTCGCGTTCAGGTCTGTCCCGTAGGAAAAATTGGATAACTTGGTTGCGCGCAAAAGAAAACAGGGCACCAGTCAGATTTTCTGACTGCCGTGCCACGGCAGAATCTGCAACTGTCGAGTTCGATTTCATCACGAACTCGCGGAGCCGCCCGTTGGCATACACCCTCAAGGGAGGCTGCCTTGCTAACGCGTCCAAACTCTTAACCATGGTACCCTTTTGACACCCAAAGCTTGACCAATAGCTGAACATAGATCTCGACTCTAGGTTGCGAACTTTTTTTTTAGATCATCGTGCCTAAATGCTATGTGGTTGTTTGATGCTAACCTTTATGTGTTTGCTCTTTTGTTTAACCCATGACCGAGGGTTTTTATTCTCATATAGTAATTAGTACGGACCTAAAATCGGTTAAAATCTGGAAAAATCACAAAACTGACCTGGAACTGCGCACCGTGTCACGGCATTTTCTGCCGTGCCACGGTGAACAGTGCCGTGACACGGGGCTGCCTGCCGTCTGACGGTAGACTGCACCGTGTCACGACAATCTGTACCGTGACACGGTGCCCAGGAAAGTGTCCTGACAGTCTTTTTCTTCGATTTTTGTGTGAATGATGTGTTCAGTTTTGTGTCGTGTCTAGCTATACGATCAAAACACGCGTCTATAACCTCATTTAGTCACTCACATATCGTGTTCACACACTTTTTTTAGTCGTGCACTACTTTTTGACCGTATTTTAGGGAAGTCTCGTTTTTGTGTCGTTTTTTTTTTCGGAGTATGTCGGATGGTATCCTCCCATGTTTTTTTTTTTAAAAAAAATAATAAGTAGAGTTTCAAAATTATAGATTTTTAATAAAAAAAAGTTTTCTTTTTAATCCGGATAGGTTAAGGTTAAGTTTGGTCATTAAAGGTGTGTTTGTTTCGGTGTCACAGCACTTGGACAAGAAGCGGTAGATTGTTACGGTTCGAGTCCATACCTCAACAACCTCTTATACCAAAGAGGCGTACAAGGAAACCACCTCAATCATCTCCACAAGATCCATCTCCAGTCTACTTTCAACCAATGGCCACTAAGGAAGACATTGAGAACCTCAACAGGACAATCGAAAGATTGTCTGACATGATGCAGACACTAACCACTAGAGTCAGCACTGTAGAGCAAGACAATCAAAACAATGTCACTACTGCTGCAATGGACAAGATCAAGGAACAGATGAGCAAGATTTCTGAAGAGTTCACTTATGTGGAACAGCCTGTCACCTCTTCGTCCATAAGAGAGAAGCTTCCTGAGAAGTTTTCCACTGTTAACATTCCCAAATTCAAGCCTACTGATAATCCGCTTTTCCATTTGAAGGCTTTTTCTGCAACTATGGCTCTTAAGGGAGTAGATGTGACACTCTTCCCTACGGTGTTTCCTCTTTCCTTAGAGCATGCCTGTCAACAGTGGTTCTATTCTTTGGAATCCAAGCATTTCGCGACCTGGGAGGATGTTGCTGAAAGCTTTATGAATCGGTACGAGTGTAACATCCAGGCCAAGACTTCTGAACGTGAACTCTCTATTCTCAAACAGAAAGAGAATGAAGGCTTCACTACTTACTTAAGCAGGTGGAGAGAAACAGCTGCGCTCTTGGTGGATCCTCCCAAGGAGAAGGAAATGGTTCGCTTGTTCATTGCCAATCTGACTCATAAATACAAGCAACACTTGAAGTTTCTGCCTCTAAGTACCTTTAAAGCTGTATACGATATTGGAATCAACATCGAAGATGAACTGATGAAGTCTGTTGGTAGCAACAATAACAACATCACTTGGAAAAACAAGAAGAACGACACTCCTTCTTCTTCGTCTTCTAAGCCCAATAATGCTACCAACAATATCAACATCAATGATGTGCTGGCCCTTAATGCTCCTCCTCAAAGATTCCAAAGGCGAAGGAGGGTTTATACGCCTTTGGGAATGACTTATGATGCTGCTTATGACCGTTTGCATGGTCAAGGACTGATTATGCCAATCGGACCATTTCCAGAACCTCGACCTGAGAATAGGACCGCTAGCTATGACCCCAATGCTTATTGCAAGTTTCATCAAGGCAAGGGTCATAACACTGAGAAGTGTTGGAGGCTGAAAGATGCAATCCAAGACCTGATTGATGCTAACCAACTTCCTGTCCCTCCAGGGGGTAAGAAGCCTAACATTCAAACAGGTCCTCTTTCTGATGCTTTGGCTATCATGGGAGATGAAGTCTTCTTTGATCCGTCAATACTCATTCAACCTGTGAACGAACCTCTGCCGGAAGTTGTATTTATTTCAAGTACTGAAGAAGTGAATGGGATCTGGGATAGTGATGATGAAGACGTCTATCTCAAAGACATAGCCTGTTCATCTCTCGGCACCAGTGAAAATGTTTGGGGGGACTTTGAGGTCAAGGTTCTCACCAGAAGTGGACGGTTGCAACAACCTAACCCACCTCCACCTCCACCACAATCACATCCGATAGTTGATCCCATCGACCCTGTGAATAGCGATGTGGTCAAACAACTACAAAAGACCAAGGTGGAGATGAATGTATGGAAGCTTTTGGCCACTTCCCACGAGCATCGAAAGGCTGTGATGAATGCTCTGGTGAAAATAGGAGTCGATGATGACATGACTCCTCAAGGATTGGTCAACTTTCTCACTACTGAGCTGCCGAGTACTAGCAATCTGATTTCCTTTTCTAATAAGGATCTACCCCCGGAAGGGGACCAACATAATAAGGCCTTACACCTCACTGTAGTGTGTAGGCAGATGAATGTTCCCATGAGCCAGGTTGATAATGGATCTGCAATCAATGTGTGCCCACTCCGTACTGCAAAGAAGTTGGGTATAAAGAATGAAGAATTAACTCCCTCCACTCAAGGGATTCGAGCTTACGATAATACTCGTCGTCAAGCCGTGGATACTATCATATTGAATATAACTACTGGGGCCATTGAACGTCGCACCAAATTTCAGGTGGTGGACATTAAGGCCTCTTTCAATCTGTTGTTAGGACGCCCTTGGCTTCATGAGCTAAAGGCGATTCCGTCATCGCTTCACCAGAAAGTAAAAGCCATAGTTGGAGGGGTTCCGATTACTATCGATGCTTCCCCTATGCGCATTCAAGTTATTGATACTCCTATCGTCCATGTTGAACATGACGAAGAAGATGAAGATATTTGGGGGTTTTCACTAGATGATGTTCTCGTGATCGAAGAGGAGGAAAAGTGCCATCTCGACTTCGATCCCTATTCAAACACCAGTATCAATGCCATTCTGAAGAAGCAAGGTCACTTCCCTGGAATGACCCTTGGGCTCAAGAAGAAAATGGCTAAATCTTGGGGCCATCCTGGTGCGCTCAAGAAGGATAATTTTGGCTTGGGATTCAAGCCAACAAAAGAATATTTGAAACAAGCTGCATTGAAAATGAAGGCTCGCAACAACGCTCGAATCACGAAGACGGAAATGGCCATGGATCCATATCCGTTCACCCTCAATGGCAAGTACATCAAAGAAGGGGAAGACTTCCCATGCTATGAATTCCCTAAACCATTTGTCCATAATGGGATCCGTGAACCGGGATTCGAGGTGTTCCTCGATTGTGACTTCATCGATGAAGACGAAGAGCTCTCCACAGCCGAGAAGCCAGCTAGCCTGAACTCTGATGATCTGGGAATCAACCTTCTTTTTGGAATGGAGAAAAATGAATCCAAGCCGGTCTGCAATGATAACTCGGAGCACGTTCAAGCTGTCATAGCAAACAAGGATTTTGACCCCTCCGAGTTAATTGTCCAAGCTGACAACATTTCAAGGGGATGGCGCAAGACATTGAGGATCACTACGCCGAGTGGAGAGAAGTTGGAAATAACCGCTCGCGAGGGTCCTATGTTTGATGAGTCTGAGTCGTCTGGGTCCGAGTCCGTGTCTGAGTCTATGTCTGTAGACGAGTCCTTAGAGTCTGAGGCCGACCCTCTTTCTGCTATAGAGTTCAACCCTGAGTCTCTAGTCCTAATAATTCTGGTGAGGTCGCAGCCGACCTTGCCTCTCTTGATGTATTAGCCAGTGAATTCAATAAAATGAGTACCTTTGCTTACGATGCGTGCCATTCCCCTAGCCCTGATCAATATTGCTTTGCTAGTGATAAAAATGACAAAGAAATAATAAAAGCAATGGAAGAACACGAAAATAAAACAGCAGTTATTGAAGATACAGAAACAGTTAACATTTCCAATGATACGACTGTTAAAGAAGTAAAAATTGGATTAACACTAAGTCAAGATGAACGCAAAGAGCTAACTAATTTGCTTAGTGAATTTGTTGATGTATTTGCTTGGTCATACCAAGATATGCCAGGAATTGACAGGGATATAGCTCAGCATACGATACCACTCATTCCAGGTATGAAGCCTGTCAAACAAAAGTTGCGCCGAATGAAACCAGATGTTGCTCTCAAAATCAAGGAAGAAATCAGGAAGCAATTGGCCGCAGGTTTCATCAGAGTATCTAAGTATCCGGAATGGATAGCAAATGTGGTTCCAGTTCCAAAGAAGGATGGAATGGTTAGAATGTGTGTTGATTACAGGGATCTCAATAAAGCAAGCCCAAAAGATGGGTTCCCTCTACCTCACATTGACATTCTGGTCGATAATACATCAAACCATGCACTCCTATCATTCATGGATGGTTACGTCGGATATAATCAGGTATTGATGGCCGAAGAAGACATGGAGAAAACCACATTCATCACGCAATGGGGTACATATTGCTATACGGTAATGCCATTCGGGTTGAAAAACGCGGGTGCCACCTACCAAAGAGTAGCTACAGCATTATTACATGACATGATGCACAAAGAGGTGGAGGTCTATGTCGATGATATGATCGTTAAGTCTAAAGATTGCCCAGGCCATATTGTTGCACTTCGCAAGTTTTTTGAAAGACTCCGCAAGTACAACATGAGATTAAATCCAGCAAAATGTGCATTCGGAGTCACGTTAGGCAAATTACTTAGATACGTGATCAGTTCTCGAGGGATTGAAATAGATCCTTCGAAAGTAAAAGAGATCATGGCCATGCCACCACCCAGAAATGAGAAGGAGATTCGAGGCTTCATTGGAAGGTTGCAGTATATAAGTAGGTTCATATCAAAGCTCACAGCGATATGTGAACCTATATTCAAGAAGCTTAAGAAGAATGTCCCAGTCACATGGGATGATGATTGCCAAAAGGCTTTCGACAAAATCCAAGAGTATTTGGCAAACCCACCCGTGCTAGCGCCAGCAATACCTGACTTTCCTCTTCGACTCTACCTTACGGTCACAAGAGAAACGATGGGGGCAATGTTAGCACAAGAGATCGAAAGCAAGGAGAATGCAATCTATTACTTGAGTAAGAAACTTCAAGGATATACGACGCGATACACACCACTCAAGAAGTTGTGTCTCGCACTTGTATGGGCCGCACAAAAACTAAGACATTACATGCTCACTCATACAGTGCATGTCGTGTCCAAGAAGGATCCTCTCAAATACTTGTTCGAGAAAGCAACACTCAACGGCAGATTATCAAGGTGGATAGTCAATCTAGCTCAATTTGACTTGAGATTTGTGCCACAAAAAGCCATCAAAGGTTCTGCAGTTTCTGACTTCTTAGCAGACTTTCCGCTAGAAGAAGCTGAAAAAGAAGAAGATGAGTACGATTTCCCTGACGAAGATTTACTCATGACCGAAGATGATAGTTGGACGCTCTATTTCAATGGAGCTTCAAACCAAAAGGGATGTGGTGTAGGAGTCTTTCTTGTATCACCCAATGAAGAGCACATCCCAATTTCCATGAAGCTCGACTTTGTTGTCACCAACAATGCCGCAGAATATGAAGCATGCATTTTGGGGTTAGAAACAGATGTCGCCTTGGGAATTAAGAAACTCAGAATCTACGGTGATTCTTCACTAATCATTAACCAAATCTCCAAGATATGGAAAGTGAGAAGTGAAAGTCTCGCTACGTATCAAGCTCATTTAGAAACTCTCACGGAGCAACTAGATGAAGTGGAATATACGTATTTGCCAAGAGAAGAAAAACCAGTTCGCCGACGCACTAGCTAAATTAGCATCAATGGTGCGAATTCCAGCTGACACAATCAGAATGTCACTGACCATAGAGAGAAGATATGAGTCAGCTTATGTTCATGCACTTGACAATGAACATGAACCACAGCAAGAAGATGAAGAGCCATGGTATACGGACATCCTTAATTATGTGACAAGAGGAAAATACCCTCCTAATACTGATAAAAGGGCACGCCGTGCTTTGAGGCTCCTGGCCTCACAGTATGTGCTCATCAAGGGAGAACTCCACAAGAGAACTGCAATGGGAAGAAATCTCTTATGTATAGCCAAGAAAGAAGCACATAAAACCATGGAGAACCTTCATGCTGGTATATGTGGAACACACATGAATGCAAAGATGTTAGTCCAAAAGATTCAACGACAAGGTTACTATTGGACTACTATGGAGAGAGATTGTCACGAATACGTCAAGAAATGTATGAAGTGTCAAGTCTACGCAAACATACAACATGTTCCACCTTCGCTTCTCTACACGTATACTTCTCCATGGCCTTTCTCCACTTGGGGCATTGACATCATTGGAAAAATAACACCACCAGGACAAGGGGGGCATGAATTCATTCTAGTAGCAATCGACTACTTCACCAAATGGGTCGAGGCTGCCTCATATGCCAAGCTGACGGCAAAACACGTAGCTCAATTCATTGAGAAAAATATCATATGCCGCTATGGGGTACCACATGAGATGATCAGTGATAATGGAACACATTTCCAAGCCGAATGCGCGGAATTATTACAAAAATATCATATCAAACATCACCGATCATCACCTTACAGACCACAAACAAACGGAGCAGTCGAATCGGCCAACAAAAATGTGAAAACTATCATCGAAAAGATGACAGAAAATTACAAGGATTGGCCAAGTAAGCTACATTTCGCCCTTTGGGGTTATCGAACCTCTGTTCGTACATCGACAGGGGCTACCCCTTTCTCTTTGGTCTATGGTGTTGAAGCTGTACAACCAATCGAGCTCGAAATACCTTCTCTTCGAATCGCATTGGAAAGCCAACTAGATGAAGTCGACTGGATTAGAGCAAAATACGACGAACTGGTCTTGCTTGATGAAAAACGCTTGGCAGCTTTGCATCATGTCCAAACCTACCAACAGCGTATGGCACGACATTTTAATAAAAAAGTCAGGACCAGAAATATCAAAGAGGGTGACCTAGTGCTTAAGGCACTTCATAAAAATGTGTTAGATCCAAGAGGAAAATTCAGACCGAACTGGTCTGGCCTGTACATTGTTAAAGCCATCCTGTCTGGCGGAGCGGCACAATTGGTAGACATGGACGGTAACGGCTTCCATAATTTAACCAACTTGGATCAACTCAAGAAATTATATGCCTAGTCGCATGGGTTCATGACCCAATAGAGCTACGTTTGGCCTGATTCCTTTTTAGGATACGTAGGCAACCCCTCAAGGGGGCCCGGCCACTTTAAAATAAAAAAATCAGCATTGCGTCACGGCCAAAAAAAAAAAAATAAAAAATAAAAAATTGCCGCGACACGGGACATCCCACCGTGTCACGGTACTGTTCACCGTGACACGGTGGGCCCGAACGAAAAAAGGGGGAATGGAAATTCCCGTGACACGGGAATTTATCCCGTCTGACAGGAGAAGTTCCCGTGCCACGTCACCTTATGTCGGCGAAAAAAAAAAAATATATTGTCGTGACGCGGGAATTTTACCGTGTCATGGGACCCTTTCACCGTGACACGGTGGAATTTCAGTTTTTTCGTTTTATTTTTTGGAATATTGGCGCATTCGTTGCAAATTCATTGTTCGAGTTTTTATTTTCGTTCTTCCATTGCGTCCGACTCCTTGACTCGGATAAATAAATAATAAATAAAAGTCATTGTAATTTTTATTTTTAAGGCTGAAATAAATGTGCTATTATTAAAATAAATGCGACTACAAGTATTGGCATCATATGCCTTATTTTAAATAAAAATTAAATCATAAAAAGCAAAGCACTATTGATCTAATCTCTCTTCTCTTTAGGAACATCCTTCTCTTGGTCAATTAGGTCATCCTTCACCATTAATGTGTCTTTCGTAGCCCGAACCGTCACACCCCTAGTCGAACTTTCACCCCTTTCACCTTTCTTGAATTTTTTTGGTTGTTTCTCCCTATAGACCATCTTTTCTTTACCCTTCCCTTTCACATAATTCTTCTTTCTTGGCATTATAGGAGTCTTAAACTCAATCTCTTGTGTTCTCGGACCTAGGCGATCTTTAGGAGGAGCTTTCTTATTTCCAAGACGACTCTTCACATCAGACTTGCGTGATCCGAATCGTTCCCTCCTACTTCTAGGGTTCAACCATGCCTTGTATGCACTAGATAAAGGAGGAGGAGCTTGGTCACTTGCAAAAACGGTCCACAAAGGTCTTCCAATCCAATAAGCCTCGTACTTGTGAACGTTACTTTCATGCAACGATACTTCACGAGGACTATCGTTATAGCAAGGAATTACTTGTTCAAGTCCATACTGCCGCATCAGTCGAGAGGGACAATAAAAGGTCAGTTTGGAGATACTAGGAATACGGCTATATGGAGTTTCATTCGTGCCAACCATCGTAGTAAGCCTCCACCAAGGCACCACCCAACGAATGGAAAATTCCCTCTTTGCAAAGAAATTTTTCCAATCTTCATACCACATGTTCGCAGAGTAATTCTTTTCCTGCGGACTAGGTCGTTAGGGCCATATTTTTCAACATCGTCGGGGGCTTCGAATAGTTCCAAACGCTCCATCAACCAAATCTGCAAAAAAAAAAAAAAAAAAAAAAAAAAAAAGAAAGAAAAAATCAGTCTAAAAAAAAAACCGTGTTAAATATTCCCGTGACACGGGATTTCATCCCGTCTGACGGGAGAAGTTCCCGTGTCACGACAGCAAAAAAAAAAATTAAAAAATAAAAAAATAAAAAAATAAAAAAAAAAATAAAAATTATCAAGCAGATTCCCGTGACACGGCAGGTTTTGCCGTGTCACGGCAGACACCCACCGTGACACGGTGCCTGTTTTGTGTCACGGGGGCTACTCGGAGCGTATTTTTACCTGCAGTAGTACCAGAGAGCCCTTCCTGATGGCTTTCCGGTCAGCTTTTGCCTCGTCAAGGCCACGAAATGTCTCTCCAAGGCTCGTCGGCATAGGAGATCTTCCAGATTCGACATGTTCAAGCACATACGCTAGACAAGCATGTCCTGCCCAACCGTTTGCAAATAAGAGCTTGCTAAACATGCAAAAAATATATGCCCTTCTACGATATACATGATAAGACTCGGAGATAGGGCGATTAAAATATAAATTAGCAAGTTTTTCTAAGTCTACTTCATTACCACAAACAATTCTATTCAAATCTGGATCTGTTATATTCAGATGGCGTTCAAAATCTTGGTAATAATATTCACGTAGGGTAGGCATGGCAATAAGATTTCTAGCAGGAAATCCAAAGATTGCGCCGAATTCCTCCGGTAAGGGACAGATTTCATCATAATCAAATTTGAAACAGTGTGTTTCTAGACTCCAATAATCTAATGCTGCCCTAAGAAAATCATGTTCAATAGCTACGTGTCGCAGGGCTAGCAAACCCCTGACATGAAATAATTCTAACTCTCTTTTTTCAGCATTGGTCAAAGAATAACACCAATCGCGCAATGTATTATCAAAATTATGAGACATGATTATTTAAATATGAAATTCTAAATTATTTTGTGTTTAGTAATTATGCATATCATGAATAAACTGGTCTTATTTTATAGTAAAAGCGCTCGAAACTGCCTAGAATTTATCTTTTCATACGCGTAAAACACACCGCTATGTAATACGCGTCCCGTGACACGGGAAGTTCCACCGTGTCACGGGAACTTTTGCCGTGACACGGCATGTTCTGCCGTGACACGGTACACAGTGCCGTGTCACGGCACTTCACGCGTTTTCTTTTTTCATCTTTTCCTGTATCTATCCGGATTTTTATAGTATTTTATCTTCACCGTCTATTTTTCAGTTTTTCTGAGAGTTTTATTTCTAATAAAATTCTCACTTTTTTTTATCTATATTATTTTATTATTATTATCTTTATGTTATTTATTTATTTATTCATCACTTTAAGATTTTATTTCTTTATCACTTTATTTATTTTTTGTCTTTTTATTTCTTTTTATTTTGGGGAAGGTAATTTCACTTATTTTATTTCTTTATCATTTTATTTTTTGTCTTGGGGAAGGTAATTTCATTTATTTTATTTCTTTATCATTTTATTTCTTTTTCTTTTGGGGAAGGTAATTTTATTTTGCTTGTCTTTTTATTTCTTTTTCTTTTGGGGAAGGTCGGTACCCTCCATTACTCCCACTTATGCTTTTTCGTCGCGTCGTTAATAAATACACAATCACACACAAGGAGTTTCAAGCACACACTAACACACAATAATAAATACGTAAACCGTAAATAATGTACAAAGAGTCGTAATAAATAAACATGTCAAGTGCCTAGTATGTACAAATAAAAACCCTCGGTCAAAAGTCCCTAGAGCCAGAATCAGTATCGTCTCCACCCTGTGCATATGGGAACGGCGAACCGAAGAGTCCCTCCACCATCCGAGTACGGGGAGTAGTGTCCCTACTAGTCCTTGTAACCCCAGCGGTAGCCAAGCTCAAGGCAGGACCCGTCCAGCCAGAAAACGGTGTAGACTGGCCCAAAGACACTGGAATCGTCGGTGAAGGCATCGTCCCAAACAGCGAAACTGATAACAAGCCCGTCACCGGTGGAGGAATCCCGGACAATGGAGCTGAAAACGAACCAGGATCCAAGGGAGTCAAAACAGACCCAAACTCAGGCTGCGGAGGCTGCGAAAACGAAGGTCGCTGCCCCTGACTCTGGCCCGAAAAGCGCTGGGAGGACTGAGGCTGCTGCCACTGAGCCTCCTGAAATGGCTGAGTAGTCTGAGGCTCTCGCTGAGAATGAGAACGCCGGCGAATCTCAGGAGATTGTCTACCACGACCAAGCTCCTCCTCGTCCGAGCCTCTAGGCCTCGAGCGCGAGCGGGACCTCTGTCGCTCCTGAAAGATACAAAATCAAAAGGTGTCAACAAAGCAAAATAAAACAAATTGTAGAAGTGAAAAAATGAATGATACCTCAAGAACGTCGCTAGAGCTCCGACAACTCGCACCACGCCGAAGCTTGATGATGCAATACTTCAGGGCGTGAACCAGCTTCATGAATCCCATCATCTCCGGGCGGTTAGGCTGACGATAAAACAAAGAAAAGTCAGTAACAAGTAGTGTTAAAAGGGTCAATAATGCGTCAAAGAAAACTCACCGGCTCAAAGACCTCGGGCAGAGACTCCTGCGCCTGTCTATAACCCTCTGGCGCGTCAGCAATATGGTCCTCGGTAATACCGATCGGCCCTGGATAGCGGACAGACTGAGGAGGAATCTCGATCCTCCCCACAGGGCGGATGGTCGTCTAAAAATATGATCGAATAATTAGGTTATTCGACTATTTAAAACAGAGGCTAGTAAAGAAGATCCTCAAAAGAAATCATACCTCAGGAAGACGGGGTGGAGGAGCCAGAGAGGGAAGCAAGTCCCGCGCATAGTCACTCTCCATGTGGACAAGCTCCTGCCATGGAAAAGTATAGCGCTCTCCCCTGTTGATCAACTCTCTGATCAAGCGGGAGTCCAGGATCGACTCTGGTGGAGATGAGGGCACCACAAAACGATCGTCGCTATGCTGACGGACGACTCGCTCCCCCAAATACCAGACAAAGCGTCCGGTACCAACCAAAATGGTACGGTACGCTGAAAGATGCAAGGCCTCAGGCAAATCAGTCATCCCGGCCCAAGGACGATACTGGACATCAATGGGAACCTGGAAACTATAAAAAGTTGGCATGAAACAACGGAAACAACGTCAGAAGGAAAAACACAACAAAACTAGTCCTTACGCCGACACAAGAGGTGCCTCGGCGTAGTAGCCCACGCAGTGTAGGGACGGACTCCACCCGCGACTCTCCTCGATTACGCCAACTGGCCCCGACAGGGAAATCATGGACCGCTCCACGACGCCGACGAGGAGCCAAGCCTGGGAAGTACTCGTAGAACCATAGCTGCAATGAAAAGTAATATTTAGCACATGAGTCGAACAAGCTAAAGTGAAATAAAAAGGGAAAAGATCATCACCTCTACGACTCTCCACAGACCATAAACGGTGATGGGAGACTCGTCATTCAGATGCCGACAGCCGTGGCGCAGCGACAAAAGGAGATCCGCGTACCCAAGACTGGCCCAGCTATAGGATCCTATCTCATGGATCCTGGCCAAAGAGGGGAGGTAGCAAAGGAGTACGCGTGAACTCCTATCGGGAGAAAGGGTCATAGAGATCAGGATCAGGATGAAGATCCGCACTCGCTGCTCAGCCGTCGTATCCTCCATGTCGAAGCCACGAGCTAAAACTGAAGCCAGCTCCGATCGTCCGCTCCTAGGACCACCTCGAGACACCGGTCGGGACCTGATGTGCTGAACGATTGGACCCAACAAATCAGCTGTCTCAGCCGATCCCCAAGATAGATCAGACATCTGAGCTACAGCCCGGTCGGTGAAGCGCAGCCCGCTGACCATACTGAAGTCTAGGGGGGTCATCGTCATCTCCCCCCAAGCAAAATGAAAAGTGCTGGTAGTATCCCAGAAATACTCCAACAATGCGCGAACGACCGTCGCACAGCAACCCCGGGGGCTGCGAAACCCTACAACCGCCGTATAGAAATCTACTAAACCAGCCGATTCCCATAGGGCGCTCGTAGCAAAATCCCTCGTAATGATCTGGTGAAGTCGAGGGATCAAATCGCCGGCTCCAGAACCGTGGTGGCGAAGCGTGCCATCGACTATGCCGGAGAGTGAGCGATGAGATACATGGTTTTCACGGCAGAAAACCAACTGGTCTGGAGTCCACGGAGGTGAAACCCACCTACCTCTACTCGCGGATGCCCGAGGCTCGGACTCTAAAGCATCGTCGTCCATACCCTCAGGAATGGTGGGAGTGTCCTCCCGAAAAGCCCGACGCCGGCCGAGGGTAGAAAGATCGCAATCTCGTCGCCTAGGCATGCTATTATAAAAATCTTAATACTTAGCATCATTTCCTAAGTTATCTAGTTATTTATTTATATGCTAAATTTTTACCTCCAGGCTAAAAATTGGCAAAATTATGGTATTAGGTTTCTCCATGACAAACTAATACTACAGTTTTCCTAACCGCATGATACTATGTTCTCCATGAAGATATAGTACATACGCAAAATATGTTTCGAAGTTGCACAAAAAAAACAATAAATCAACACATCATGAAACACTTCACAAGATTTACCACCGTTTTTTCACCATTTCAAGTACAAAAGAAATAACATGAACGTCATTTCACAAAGTAGTACCCAAAAATGGTGATTTGCTCAATTCTCCATCAAATCATGCTATTTTTGTCTCAAATTCCTCACAAACACACATGCATACATATACAAGTAAAATCATGGCAAGAATTTCAACATAAAACCTCGAAATCAAAAACCCCCAAATTGATTTTTAAGGGTTTGTCATGAAATTACTTATGTGAAGCAAATGCAAGACAAAAATCAAAGGAAACTTACATGGATGCTTGTAGAGGGTCGAAAATGAGGAAGATAGCAAGAAATCACAGCAAATTGGTGAAAATTCGAACTCCAAAAGCTCGAAAAAAGCTTTGGCCACCAGCAGGACCGCCGCGACACGGTCAACAAAATCCGCGACACGGCGAAGCTGTCCCGTGTAACGGTGAGCTCACAGGCGACGGAGCTCCGGTAACTCAGACGGCAGCTCCGGTGACTCTGTCAGCAACTTCGAACAACAGCAACAGTAGTAGGCAGCACGAAACGACAACAGCAGCGGGTCGCAAAAAAAAATAATAAAAATAAAAAGGAAAGAGAAGAGGAAAACCGCCGTGACACGGTGGTAAACTCCGGCCGACGGGAAGCAAAACCGGGCACCGATGAGAACTCGACGAGACACGGCAACCCAAGGAAAATTTTTGAATTTTTTTTTTTTGGAGTGAGAATCAGATGAGAAAGAATGGCCAAAATGAAAAAAACATGTTGATATTTAAAAGCAAAAAAGTAACCGTTGCAACGGACCCCGTTCACCGTGCCACGGTTACCGTTATTGTGTAACGGTACACTGCTGACGTGGCGAGCTGGTATTCGTCGATAGAAAAGCACAATATTCACGCGTTGACTGATTCAAACAGCATAAAAAAAGGGAGGGAAAATATTCCCGTGACACGGGATTTTGTCCCGTCTGACGGGAGTTATTCCCGTGTCACGGCAAGGCTGTGACGTGGCGCGACAATTCTGTGCATTGTCAGCGAATATTCCTGACGTTTTTTGACCAGTTTGAACGATTTTTTGAGGTTATTTGGCGATTAGTTTTCGCTGGAATCACGCGGAAAATTCTAACTGATACTTAAAAGGGGCTAAAATTACCATTTTACCCCCGGCAAGCATCAAAGTCTATTTTTCGGCATTTTAAGTGTTTAATATGGTCGGATAATTGGCTTAAAATTGAGAATCATCTGCGGCCCACGAACTATCATACACTTACCAATTTCTGCAATCGTCGGCTTTCCTCAGGCTTGGAAAGCGTTATCGGTGGATTTTTATTCAAGTATAGAAAACCGCCAAATCGGCTTTCCTCAGGCATGGAAAGCATTATCGGTGGATTTTTCTTCAAGTATAGAAAACCGCCAAGTCGGCTTTCCTCAAGCATGGAAAGCATTATCGATAGATTTTTCTTCAAGTATAGAAAACCGCCAAGTCGGCTTTCCTCAGGCATGGAAAGCATTATCGGTGGATTTTTCTTCAAGTATAGAAAACCACAAAATTCCTTTGTCGGCTTTCCTCAAGCATGGAAGGCCTTATTGGTGGAATTCTTCAAGCATAGAATGACACCAAATTCATACGTCGACTTTCCTCAGGCATGGAAAGTATTATCCGGTAGCTTTCTTCAGGCTTAGAAAACTACCAAACTCTTCAGTCAGCTTTCCTCAAGCATGGAAAGCGTTTCAACAAATGTCACTCGGTGGATTCCTTCGAGCTTAGGAAGCTGCCAAATTCGTTTGTCACCGATACACTGGCGACAAATACATATTCTACCTCTTTACTATTTTATCTGTGGAATTAACATTTTTCTGCAAGTATCGGCGTATACAGAATGATTTAGGATCGCAGAACATCTTAAATCATTCTCCGTCCCTATCGGCTACTTTGACTATCGTTTTCGAAACTGACGTTTCTACAAACTCAGTCAAAGTGGGGGCTTCTGTAGACACCTAAAAATGTCTCCCCAAAACCAAACCCGATGATAAATAACCTTTCACCGCCACTATTGGTCGGGTTTAGTATTTAATCCCGAGAGTGCTTAAAAAATCGTATTTTATCCATACTTTTGAACGGTGCATGGATTAGTCTTGATGTTTGGTAAAAGCATAATTTTAATTTCAGCCCAACTTATTTTAAGTCCAAACCTTTTATTTTATTTTATTGTTTTATTACTTATTTTTGGCCCAAACTCTTTATTAATTTTTATTTAATTATTTTCTTATTTTAGCCCGAATAATAAAAGCCAGAAAAAGCCCGAAATTATCAATCGGCACTTAAAAAGCCGAAAGAGGTTAGGGTTAAAAATGAATTTAGACGGAAAATGGATTGGAAGTTCCCGCGCCACGATAGACTGCCACCGTGTCACGGGAATCCTTCCCGTCTGACGGTGGGACTTCCCGTGACATGGGAGGTCTGCCGTGACACGGGACATTCCGTGTCCTTTCCGCGTAAACCCTTAACGCGTTTTTCATCCTGTTTTCTGAAAATTTCCCGCGTCACTCCAAAAGTCTACCGTGTCACGGGAGAGTGTACCGTCTGACGGAAGTGCTTCCCGTGTCACGGTACAGTCTGACCGTGTCACGGGATACATTTTTAGGGTTTTTATCATTTTAGGGTTCCGTGTGCTCCCTAAGCACATTTTCCCTATAAATACCCCCTCATTTCTGATGTACGGGGCACCGAGAATTTTATTATTTTATTTTCTCTCTTCTATGCTATTAGTCTAAACACTAGCCTACCCTTTTCACTTCAAAATTCCTTCTCCAAGCACTTAAAGGAGTACATATTTTACTCGAGGTTCTGTCCTTAAGCCAAGGTGTGAAAGGTAGAACTGTTTGAGGGTTTGGCCCCAAAATCAAATTTATTTAATTTAATTTAATTTAGTTATTGTTTTATTATTTCCTTGAAGTTACTAACTCGTTTATTATTTTGTAGTTGCAAACAAACAGAATCAAAGTAAGGATCGTGTTCCTTTTATTATTATTATTATTTTTCTAACGATTTTATGTTGTTGGAATTGTGATTAAATTGGTTTTAATATTAATGTTTGTTCTATTATATTTATTTTGATCACCATATTGCATGTTAAAGGGAATATGTAATTGAAAATCACGACTAATAAGATAATTTGGACAACCGGTTTAGGATCCTTTTAATCTTATTATTAATTGAAGTGATCACCAAATTTTTAGAATTATGTGTGCATTAATCTTAAACCAATTTAGTTAAATAATAGTTTGGAGCGAATTGAATTATTGTTTGTATGCCTTTGAGATCACAGGAATGCTTTTCAATATAAGAATCGAGTAGAGGCCAATACGGGCAAATGTGACTCCATGACTCACTTCGTACCATTATCCCCGATCCTCCTTTCGTGGTTCCGAACCATATGGAGTTAGTAATCTCATGGATTATGAATGGAGTGTAACCTTCACGGGTCAATCGTTGTTGCTTTCGTTGTCCCTTTATCGTGGTTGCCTTTTATGATCCGTGAACGGTTCACAAGTTCCTTAAAAACTTGTTGGCGGCTCCCTACTTTATTTGTACCTAATCGTTGTCCCTAATCGTAATGTCAATTCCCACTTCTTATGAGTGCCAAGCATATTCACCACATGCTTTTATGTAGGCGCACTTTGAACGACGCCTACACTAGTGTTTAGGCTAAAGAGGGAGAAGAGAATTATTTTATGATCAAGCTTGTTCATGAATGGAAAAGGGGAGGTATGACCTCTATTTATAGAGAAAAAAGAAGGTCAAAGAATCAAGAAAAGATAAGAATTCGAATCGGATAAAACTCTTGCGAGAGACAGCAGTTTTTGCGGTTTTTGTTTTTATCATATCTTTTGATCCAAAAATCGGAATAAAATAAATAAGATATCGTTGGAAAGCTCTTGAAGTCTACTTTCTAACCCAAGTAGAATAAGATGAAAATATTTTGTAGAAAAAAAGATATGGCCGAAATAGTTAGACGGTGTTAGTTTTGGATAGAGTTTGACATTTTATTCATATCTTTTCCGTTATAGCGCGGAATTGATATTATAATATATCATTGGAAAGATAATTTCAAAGGCTATCCAACCATATAAAATTCAGATAAAAATTATTATGCACGAAATTCATATCTGTCTATTTTTGAACGTCTTTCAATTCGGATAGAAATAGGATTTTCAAAAAGAAAAGTTTTATTCAATTTCAAACACTTTAATCTTATCTTTTAAAAAAGGATACTTAAGATCTTTTAGAAACTTATAGAAGCTTCTAATTAATCCTAATTGGTTTAGGAATGGGATTAAATAATTTGGACCCTCCACATGATCATTGGGTCGTAGGTAAGGTGGGCTTAGGTTCGGTTTGGGCTCAGTTTAATATTTTGGCCATAACTTATTCGTTATAACTCGGATTTGGGCTTATAATATATTGTTGGAAATCTCTTTTCAAGCCCCATCCAACTATTAAATCATTGGGCCCTGATTATGGACCAAAATAAACAGGATTAAATGTTTTTATAAAAAGGACACGAAATGAATGATTTTAAAGACACGAAATGAATTATTTTGGGTTTAAAGGCACGAAACGAGGAAAATAAGTTATGGTTTGGGGAAATGGGCTAGGAATTGGGTTGTTTTATGAAATGGTAATATGTATTTAAGCACTCCAAGATTTAATACTCAACCCGACCAATAATGGCGGTGAAAGGTTGTTCATCATCGGGTTTGGTTTTGGGGAGACATTTTTAGGTGTCTACAGAAGCCCCCACTTTGACTGAGTTTGTAGAAACGTCAGTTTCGAAAACGATAGTCAAAGTAGTCGATAGGGACGGAGAATGATTTAAGACGTTCTGCGATCCTAAATCATTTTGTATACGCCGATACCTGCAGAAAAATGTTAGTGCTACAGATAAAAGAGTAAAGGGATAGAATGCTTATCTGACACCAGTGTATAGGTGACAAGTGAGTTTGGTAGTTTCCTATGCTTGAAGGAATCCACCGGATGACTTTTGTTGAAATGCTTTCCATGCTTGAGTAAAGCTGACATATGAGTTTGGTAGCTTTCTAAGCCTGAAGAAACCTACCGGATGACACTTTCTATGCTGGAGGAAAGTCGACGTATGAATTTGGTGTCATTCTATGCTTGAAGAATTCCACCGATAATGCCTTCGATGCTTGAAGAAAGCCGACAAAGTAATTTGGCGGTTTTCTATGCTTGAAGAAATCAACCAGATAATACTTTTCATGCTTGAGGAAAGTCGACAGATGATGAGATTGCAAGTCTCTGTGTATCGAGAACCTAACGTCATGAAATGATGGTGGTTCGATTGTCCCCGAACGTGGGCTGTAGATGGTCCGCTTGTCCCCAGACGTGGGCTGTAGTTGGTTCGCTTGTCCCCGAACGTGGGCTATAAATGGTCCCCTTTTCCCCGGACGTGGGCTGTAGATGGTCCGCTTGTCCCCGGACGTGGGCTGTAGATGGTCCGCTTGTCCCCGGACGTGGGCTGGGCTGTAGATGGTCCTCTTGTCCCCGGACGTGGGCTGTAGATGGTCCGCTTGTCCCCGGACGTGGGCTGTAGATGGTCCGCTTGTCTCCGGATGTGGGCTGTAGATGGTCCGCTTGTCCCCGAACATGGGCTGTAAATGGTCCGCTTGTCCCCGGACGTGGGCTGTAAATTGTCCGCTTGTCCCCGGACGTGGGCTGTAGATGAGACCTGTAAAATAAAATTTTCCAAGGGACTCGTATATACTATGGTTGACTTGACCAACTGACTTCACCAAGTTTGACTTGACATGACGTGACATGTGTATGGCTTGTGATTGTGTGTGTCTTGAGTGAGTGTGTGCACTAACACATGCAATTAAAAATGCAAAAGCAAAAATTTTCCGTCAATTTTGTCATGAGTGGAGGGTATCGAATTTCTCCCGAGAAAGAAAGACGTGAAAAATGAAGTTTTGTTTTTGAACATCCCCAAAATAAAAGTCATGATAAGAAAAGGAAAGAAGTTTTGAACTTCCTTGTTGAGCAAGACAAAATGAATCACATGGATTTTCTTCTTGTCATATTGAACTGCCTGTCTTGAGTATAATGTATGCATGATGTATGTTCTTGGGCTAGGAGGCTAAGGACAATTACGTCATGTGACACGATAGATGAATGAACTTAGGTCATGGAGCTAAGCATCACATATGGTGTAAAGAAACGATCTTGAACGTTACTTAGTTTTGGAAGCTAAGCACGTATATAGATGAAGTGATCGATGAGTATCGCATAATGAATGTCACATAGGTCAAGGAGCTAAGAAAAATATGCGATGTATGAAACAATGAACATTGCTTAGGTTTAGAAGCTAGGCAAGTATACAATGTCAATTTTGATGTTGTCTTGAAAGATGACAAAACATGCGCATCGTTGAAGTAAGATTTCATGATAGAAGGTTCCTAGAAGGAAAGGTGATATGGATATGTATGTGTGAGTGAAGTGTGGGAATGTGATACTAAGGATGGCTGCAAGGGTTATGGTGATGGAAATAGATGTGAGAAGAGTCAAAGATGATGACTCTTTAGGCTGGGTAGGCTAAATGATGTGGGTTCAAGCCCCCAAGTCTAGCTCTAAATGGGTAGGGGTAAGCATTGGATATTCTGTGTCTCGATCATGAATAAATATGAATATGAATGTGGATATGAATTTGAATGTGGTCGCACCTCGATGTGAGGTTGCCTACGTATCCGTTAGGAATCAGGCCGAACGTAGCTCTAACCGAACTTTGCACAAGTGTATGTACACCTCAAGGAGGTCTTTCAAGGATTCTAATGTGGTTAAGATGAATGTTTGAGGAAGAAAAGGGTAAAAGGCTCAAGACCCGAGAGAAGCCCCAAGATGTGTAATTGTGTATTTGAAAATTTGGACTTTGCAAGTTTATTTCCTTTTTTCTTTTTTTTTTGGCTTTTCGTTTCTTTTTTCATTCTTTTGAATCAATGTAGGCAATCTCACATCATGCGCTCCATCACTCACTTAGCATTCATGTTTCTCAGGCACGGTACCAAGCACACGATGAGAGACGCAATTTGAGACGTGTTCATATCAAAGACATTGGAACACTTGCCCTTAGACATTGTTTTATTGTTGCTTTTCTGCTATTTTTTTTTTACTTGCCTTTTGAATGTTATACAATTACACATCTTCCAATCCCAGGGTTAAGTGAATGTGGGTTGAATAAATGAGGCCAACCGTTAGACGAGGCTCAAAGTGGTTGATGAATAAATGGATATTTGATTGAAAATAATTTAAGGGGAATGACAGGGTTGCAAAGGTGCCTCAAGTCATCGGTGTACCTTGTGTTTAGTCAGTAATTGATTTTTTATTTTTTATTTTTTTTTTGCTAATCACATGATCGAATGTAAGAAAGAGATGCTCGTATATGAAAAAGGTAAGAAATATGACACATAGACACATGGATAAGGAGAACCTATGCTAGACTTTTTAGGGGGAAGTGTTTGAAACAAATGAAGAAGAAAACATGAAATCTTGGTGAGAAGCTTGCATTGTGCTTTGTCTTCATGGCTGTTTATGAGTTACTTCTTGCCGCCTGGTGAGGAAAAAAGTTTGTTGTTGTTGATGCTTTGATTGGAAGGAAAGAAGGAAGGAGTGACGTTCCCCTTATTCTTCCAACTATTGCCTAGTGATTTTAGACACAAGTACTGTATAATGACAAACTTATCTAATGCATTAACTCAATACTCGAATTGGGAAGGAAGAGTGTATGAAACAATTTTGAAAACTTATGGGAAATACTCCACTCATTCCTATTACGACGGAAAGCGATGCATGCATGGTCCTAGTATAGTGCATTACTCGAAGACAAAGTGTGTGCAACGACTCAACATGTGTGATTAGGAGAGTTTATTAAGACTCGTGGTATGATCGCATGGCTAGACATGAGGACGTTGTGAAAAACAAAGGACCCAATGACCAAATAGCACGGAAGACTAAAAGACAAACTAACTTGATTAATTTTGTCCAATTTTAATGTTTATGCTATTTACTAGGTGAAAACGGTCTATTGGCAATCGTTATTCATAAATAATATCAACCACAATCAAAGAGAAAGAACACATGTTAATGTTAGCACAAAAATCGATCACAAGAAACTAGGAAGAGGACTAAAATTCTAGAAGAGTTAAAACTCATGGGTATAAAAAAAATAAAAATAAAATAAAATAAAAATAAAAATCAATAATCCTATATTATACGAGTTGACACGGATTAAAGGACTTGCCTAAGACTAGCTTGACACGAAAAGTTTTAAAAAAAAAATAATAAATAAGAAAATTGCCGCTAAAAAGACACCTAAATTGGATAGGCTGTAGTAGATTGGTTATAACTTTTGACCTGTGACTCTGATTGGGACGAAACTAATTCAAAATGAAAGATAAAACTCGGGGCTACAGATCCATAGGTGCCACTACACGTAAATCTTTCTATAACTCCGGCTATGACCAAAACAAGTTGACTCTTGTGCAGTATACGGGAATTAAAATCCGGGTGACTCAAAAATTAAAAAAAAAAAAATCTATGGCTCGACCCTAATAATAAAAAAAAGGGTTTGATAAGAGAAAAAAAAATAATTAAAAAAAGGTCAATAAAAAAAATGCACACATAAGCATATAGTCACGCATGATGCAATGAAGTTCGCAACTTAAAGTCAAGTTCTATGTTCGACTATGGTCAAGCTTTTGGGTGTGAAAGGGTACCATGGTTAAGAGTTTGGACGCGTTAGCAAGGCAGCCTCCCTTGAGGGTGTATGCCAACGGGCGGCTCCGCGAGTTCATGATGAAATCGAACTCGACTCCATGGTTTGGGTGGATTTAAAAACTCGGATGAACCCTTATTGACATGAGCGTTTTCGGGTTGATAGAGCATAAATCCCCCGGGCTAGCCACATACGTAGAACACGTACTATTGTGGCAAAATAGGTAACCTAAAATGCATATGCATATGTGACAATGCCAATTAAATCACAGGAATATTCTTCAAGAATCTTTCAAGTCTCATCCACTCATCTCAATTAAATACCGATCACTCAAATCGATAAATAACCAAGAATCCTTCCCAGTGGAGTCGCCAAATTATAGGCGTCGTTCGAAGTGCGCCTACGTTAAAAACATGTTGTGAATATGATTGGCACTCATAGAAAGTGGGAATTGACATTTACGATTAGGGACAAGGAAAGTAGGGAGCCGCCAACAAGTTTTTAAGGAACTTGTAAACCGTTCATGGATCATTTAAGGCAACCACGATAAGGGACAACGATAGGCAACAACGATTGACCCGTGAACGTTACACCCCATTCATAATCCATGAGATTACTAACTCCATATGGTTCGGAACCACGAAAGGAGGATCGGGGTGATGGTACAAAGTGAGTCATGGAGTCACATTCGCCCGTATTGGCCTCTACTCGATTCTTATAGTGAAAAGTGATTCCTGCGATCTCAAAGGCATACAAATAAAATATTCAATTTGCTCTAATCTATTATTAAGCTAAATTGGTTGAATATTAATGCAACATATAATTCTAAAATATTTGTGATCACTTGAATTAAACAACAAGATTAAAAAGGAACCTAAACCGGTTGTCCAAATTATCTTATTAGGCGTGATTTTCAATTACATATTCCCTTTAAACATGCAATATAGTGATCAATAAAAAAAATAAAATAAACATTAATATTGGAAGCAATTCAACAATAATATCGTTAGTCAAATTAAATATAAAATTAAGCTAATTATGATACTAACAATATTAAAATAAAATAAGAGTAATTAAATTAATTTATTACTCACATTCTGCGCGTTCCTTTAAATTGCTACATCATGAATAAACTGTTAGTAACTTCAATAAAAATATAAAGCAAATTGAAAATTAAATTAAATAAATATAGATTTGATTTCGTCCAAACCCTCAGTTAATTATACCTTTCACGCCTTGGTTTAAGTATAGAACTTTGGGTATTGTATGGACTCCTAGGAGTGCTTAAGGGAAGAATAAGAGAATAGGGAGGCTAGTGTTTAGGCTAAAGAGGGAGAAGAGAATTATTTGATGATCAAGCTTGTTCATGAATGGAAAAGGGGAGGTATGACCTCTATTTATAGAGAAAAAAGAAGGTCGAAGAATCAAGAAAAGATAAGAATTCGAATCGGATAAAACTCTTGCGATAGACAGCAATTTTTGCGGTTTTTTTTTTATCATATCTTTTGATCCAAAAATCGGAATAAGATCAATAAGATATCTTTGGAAAGCTCTTGAAGTCTAATTTCTAACCCAATTAAAATCATATTAAAATATTTTGTAGAAAAAAAGATATGGCCGAAATAGTGAGACGGTGTCAGTTTTGGATAGAGTTTGACATTTTATTCATATCTTTTCCGTTATAGCTCGGAATTGATATTATAATATATCATTCGAAAGATAATTTCAAGGGATATCCAACCATATAAAATTAAGATAAAAAATATTAGTCACGAAATTCATATCTGTCTATTTTTGAACGTCTTTCAATTCGGTTAGAAATAGGATTTTCAAAAAGAAAAGTTTTATTCAATTTCAAACTCTTTAATCTTATATTTTCAAAAAGGATACTTAAGATCTTTTAGAAACTTATAGAAGCTTCCAATTAATCCTAATTTGTTTAGGAATGAGATTAAATAATTTGGACCCTCCACATGATCATTGGGTCGTAGGTAAGGTGGGCTTAGGTTCGGTTTGGGCTTAGTTTAATATTTTGGCCATAACTTATTCGTTATAACTCGGATTTGGGCTTATAATATATAGTTGGAAAGCTCTTTTCAAACCCCATCCAACTATGAAATCATTGGGTCCTTATTATGGACTGAAATAAACTGGATTAAATGTTTTTATAAAAAGGACACGAAATGAATGATTTTAAAGGACACGAATTGAATTATTTTGGGTTTAAAGGCACGAAACGAGGAAAATAAGTTATGGTTTGGGGAAATGGGCTAGAAATTGGGTTGGTTTATGAAATTGATATATGGATTTAAGCACTCCAAGATTTAATACTCTACCCGACCAATAATGGCGGTGAAAGGTTGTTCATCATCGGGTTTGGTTTTAGGGAGACATTTTTAGGTGTCTACAGTTCCAGACCTATTGGAGTTGACGATCTCTTGGATCGTTAAGGGGTGTAACCTTCACCTCGTAAACGGTTTACAAGTTCCTAAAACTTGTTGGCGACTTTTTTGCTCTAGCTTCCTTCCTTTTGGAAGCCACCGTACTTTAGTGTATGATCACAGTGGGGTTCAAGTTTGGGGTAATGCTTGAAATATTCCCTACAGTTTTTTGGCGACTCCACTGGGGAGGATTTCTATTTTAATTCCTAAACTATATTTTGGCAATGATTTAGAATGAGTGGATGAGACTCGAAAAGTTCTAAGTATTTCATGTGCGTAATTTTGATTAACATTATTGTCATATGCATAATATAGGATTTTTACACGTACGAAATTTGAGGAATATCTTTCACAACTAGGACAAAAATAATGCTGCGTGAAACTGGAAAATTTTATCGAGCACAGAAAGCTGCTGAGGCATGTGGGAACTAGTGTAAAAAATCAGAGTTTAGCGCCATTAATTTGACTCTGGCGCCAAGCGACAGTTTCTGCCGTCATGCGCCAAAGCCAAATTGTTAGCGCCAGCCTCTGTTTGCTGGCGCCAAATTCTTCCAATACCAAGCCAGAAATATGCGTTCTAATTTCGACTAGTTTTTAGCACTGTTTGCTCGATCCTACTTCCTGATTGAGTTTTCCTCACTTTTCTGAACCCATATGTGTTCTACATATGGACATAACCCTCTGGGAATTCATGCTCCATCTACCTGATTGAACGCTCCGTGCAACAAAGGGTACATCCGAGAATGTTGAATTACCAAACCATGGAAGCGGGTTTTCAACTCGCGGTGTCCCATCCACTCGCGCCAAACCTTCATGATAAGGCTTCCGCGCGGTGCATTCGGATAATTAACCATGGACCCTCTTTGACTAACCCATATCCCGAACATTAGAGAACTAGAGCCATGGTTAGGTTGCAAACTCATTGCATCATGTTGTGACTACTTGACTACTTGTGCATCTCTTACTTGTGCATACTTATTATGTGGCTAAGCTAACCGTTTGGTTTGACTTGTGTTTGTAAATAAGTCTTAATAAACTAATTAATGACTAAAGGACTTTGCTTAATTAATTAATTAATTTGAGCTAATAAATATGTCTAAAATCGAGTCATAGTCCCTTTAAGTCAACCCGAATTTTTGTTCTCGTATACTGCACAAACGTCAACTGGTTTTGTTCATAGAAGGAATTCTAGGAAGAACTACGAGTCGTACAACCAATGGATCTATAGCCCCGAGTTTTATCTTTAATTTGGCGTAGGTTTCATCCCAATCAGAGTCACAGATAAAAGTTATGACTAAAATACCACAGCCTGTCCAGTTTAATGCATATACATGAATTTTTAACTTAGTCTTTGCTTGAGTCTAGTCACATAGTCTAGCCACATGGTCATGACACGAGTCTTAACATGTCACCTACACTCACATACACTCACTAGTCTTAGCACACACTATATATATGTCACCATGATCATGTCTTAGGTTCATGCATGAGTCGTTCTTTCCGTCACTTGAGTTGAGGGTACATTTTATTCCTATTTTTTTCATATATCTCCATGTACATCACCTTTTCCTTCTCTACATGATTTCTCCATATCATAACCTTCATTCTTTCTACCTTCTTTCATCCATGCATGTTGAATCGAGTTTGAGTCATGTGATTGACAAACAAAATTAAAAAATGAGGGTAATGATGAAACAAATGCACAAGGAAAGCTTCTCATTAAGATTTCATGCTTTTTTCTTCTTTTTTTTCAAACCCTTTACGCAATAAGTCTAGCATAGGCACCTCTCTTTTCCCTTAGATTAATTTTGTAGATTCTTTCTTTTTCCTTTTAATAAAATGAGCATTTATTTCCTTACATATGATCATTACATTGCATTAAAAAAAATATATTCTAGAATTAAGCACAAGGTATACCAATGGTTTGAGGCCCCCCTTGTAGCCACATCATATCTCCTTTCACCCTTCAAATGTACAATCCTTTTTTGATAAACCACTTTGAGACTCGTCTAACGATAGACCTTTCTTCTTTAACCCATATCTACCTAACCTTGGGATGGGATGGTGTGTAACTTATGCAATTTTAAAAGCTTGAGTTATTTCAAAAGATCAGAATAAAAATAATAATAAATAAAAGTGTACAAAAAGGGCAAGTGTTCCAATGTATTTGATATGAAAATGTCTTTGATAAGAACACATCTCAGATTACGTCTCTTATCGAGTGCTCGGTACCGTGCCTGAGAAACATGAATGCCAAGTGAGTGATAGACCGCATGATCGAGATTGCCCAGACTTATAAAATAAGATAAATGCTAAAGCAAAAGAGAAAAGAGAAAGCTAAAAAAAAAAAAAGTAGAAAAACTTAAGCATAAAAAATATAATGATTCAAGAGCAAGGTTGCACACCTTGGGGGCTTATCTAGGGTGTTGAGCCTTTATCCCCTTATTTTCTAACCTTTAGCCTAACCACGTTACAACCCTTCAAAAGACCTTTTTGAGTTATACACACACTTGTGCGAGGTTCGGCTAGAGCTACGTTCGGCCTGATTCCTAACGGATACGTAGGCAACCTCACATCAAGGTGCGGCCGTAATAAAAATGCATTCACATTCACATTCACACATCATGATCATATCAAAGGATCTCCTATGCACATCCCTATATACTTAGAGCTAGACTTGGGGGCTTGATCCTTATATAATTAGCTTACCTAGCCTAAGAGTCACCACCATTTGACTCTTTTAAAAAATAATATCTTTCCACACACTTAACTCTTGCGACCTAACTTTAGTGTCACTATCACACACATCACGGATACATGACCAAATATACTTCCCTTAGGAACCCTTTGTCATGAAATCTTAAGACAACATTGAAGCATACTTTGTCATAACAAAATCACTCATCAATCATAATCGTCATTGCATCACGAAGTATGAAGTGCTTAGCCTCCGTGACTAAGTTACCCAAATACTTTCACCATTGAGTCAACCATTGAGATAGCCTAGGATGGATTAATCCTTGCACCTTGAGAGATAGAATCAAACAACATTTGACTAAGCTCATTCAACATGCACCTCAAACGCTTTGATTCTTTTTCGCGTCTTTCTTTTTCGGGATAAAGTCGGTACCCTCCACAAAAATGACGGAAAATTTTTGCTTTTTTGAATTTTCGAGTCACACGATCACATTACAGTGCACAAACGAGTCATGTACACCTTGAGTCATGTGGTGTCATATCACCTTGATTTGAGTCTAACACATGTGTCAAACACTTTGAGTCGAGTCAACCTCGAGTCAATCATAGTGAGTCAAGTTTATACTTTGAGTCATGTCAAGTTAATGAGTCAAGCAACACTAAGTCTTAGGTCAACCCTAAAGAAGGATAAGCAAAGTCCTATAGTCAAAGATATAAATGCAGGTGCGTCCCAGCAAGCGAGGACATTCCTGGATTATTTTTCGAAAAAACCGCGAAATATGACACATGAGATTCCTCCAAGATAAGAGGACTTACATTGATCAGTAATTAGAGATGAAGAGCTTTAATTTACAAAATATTTGAGCGGATTTGGTTGAATGGAAACGACCAAGTTCAAAGTTCGAAGCGAAACCGAGCAACAGCGGCAGCAAGAGCAGGATAGGAAAGACTCGACTCCAGTGCCAGACAACAACATCCGGCGTTTAGCAACAGATTTCAGCGCCTGGCGCTAGATCTCAGCGTCTGGCGACAGAGCCATTTCTTGACGCCAGAGATATTTCAGTAGCGAAAGAGCTCGAAGCCTCTCAGAATGGTTATTTCGACTTCATACAACAATTTCGGGTTCCTTTGTACGCCAGTTAGCCCCTATAAGAAAATTGACATGATTAGTAGTCGGCTCGATTACAATCGTAGTAAGTGATTGACCTGACAAAAAATCGTCTCACTTAGCTTAAGCGCCTAAAACACTGGCTCATTACAAGCACCAACGTATCGGTTCAAAAGCAAGCGCATCACTTATACGACAATTTTTCCAAGATTGGATTGTCATCTCCAACTGACAATATTTCAAAAATATGGATTGTCATGCATCTTCTTCTACGACAATTTTTCCAAGATTGGATTGTCATCTCTGGCAAAGTTCCCAAGCGTGGATTGTCATGCTCCTTCATTGTTTGGCAAGTTTTTCCAAGTTCGAATTGTCATACATTAATGGATCTTTGGCAAGTTTTCCGAGATCGGATTGTCATACACTCAGTTCCCTATGGCAAAATTTCCCAAGGGATTGTAGTAGGTCTCTACTCATCATAAATTTCGGCAAAAGTTCCTCAACGTGGATTGTCATTCAACCCAGTAAGTGGCAAATTTTCCCGAAGTGGATTGTCGGTCGACTCTTTTTTACAAATGTTCCAAGGCACAGATTGTCAATTGCGGCAATATTTTCCTAGAAGGATAGTCGCATAGCATTGGCAAATTTCCAAGGTGGATTGCTTTCCAGAATTATATTCCAAGATGTGGATTGTCGATCGTAGCAAGGTTCTTATGACAGATTGTTACGAAGCATTGGCAACTTTTCCCAAAAAATGGATTATTGGCAAATTTTTCGAGATACAGATTGTCGCTTCATCGTAGCAACATTTCCAGGGATGGATTGTTACGTGGCATTGACAACTTTCCCTAAATCCGGTTGTCATACATCATACAAGAGTTGTGTTGGCAACTATTCCCAAAGAAAAGAGGATTGTCATCACCATAATCATCACAGCAAAATTCAAGCAGCATTAAGGATCAACAAGCAGTGGTCTTTTCGAAGACTATAACAGCGGAAATTGGAGGCAGTTACAGGCGTAGCAGTCTTCAGGCGGTATTCTCTAGCTTGCGGAAGATCGTCACAACAAATCGGTTACCTCCAGAGACGTGTGCTCAACGGTGCAAGATACGCGTTTCTTAACTCTCTTATCTGTTTTCACTAACGCTAGTTTGCAGGTATCGGCGTTATAAGAATGATTTAAGATTGCAGAACGTTCTGAATCATTCTTCGTCCCTATCGCTACTTTGACTTTCGTTTTCAAAATTTGCGTTTCTTCAAACTTAGTCAAAGTGGGGGCTTCTGCGGACACCCATTTGTGTTTCCCCTAAACTAAACCTAGTGATGAATACCTTTCATGGCATTTGATTATCGAACAAAGAGAAAGTGTGAAAAGTCTAGTGATGAGGATGTTTTTATATAATATCTTTTCTTTCTGTTTTTGAAAATATTTCTTTTCTTACCCTATTTTTTAAAAACGTGCATTCCAGTTTAGTTTGGTCCATGATAAGGGTCCAATAATGGTGTAATTGGATGGCGTTTGAATAGACTTTTCCAACGATACATTATAATCCCAATTCCGATGACTAATGATGAAGTTATGGCCAAAATTCTAAACTAGGCTCGAACCGGATCTTACCTACGGCCCAATGATCATGTGGAGGGTCCAAAGGTCTAATCCTATTCCTAAACTAATTAGGATTAATTAGAAGATTCTATTAGTTTCTAAATGATATTAATTATCCTTTTTGAAAAGATAAGATTAAAGAATTTGAGTTAAATAAAAACTTTCCTTTTTTAAAACTTTCCTTATTTTTAATCCTAATTCTATTCGAATTTAAAGATGTTCAAAGACAGTCAGATTTTATTTTTTTTCCTCATAATCATTATCCAAAATTTATATTATTGGATAGATCTTGAAATTATCTTTCCAATGATATATTATAATATTAAATCCGAGTTATAACGAAAAAGATATGAATGAGATATGAAACTCTATCTAAAACTGACACCGTTCCACTATTTCGGCCATATTTTTTTATCTACAAAATATTTTAATCTTATTCTAATTGCTTTAGCAAATAGACTTCAAGAGCTTTCAAACGACATATTATATGCCTTATTTGGAATTCTGGATCAAAAGATATGATAAAAACAAAATCCGCAAAAACTGTTGTTCATCGAGTTTTATTTCGATTCGAATTCAGATTCTTTTCTTATTCTTCGACTCTCTTTTTTCTCTATAAATAGAGGTCATATCTCCCCTTTTTCAATCATCAACTCTCTAATTCTCTCTCTCACCAACTCTCATCAAGAATTTCTTGATTCTCTCTCTCTCTTTTCTAAACGACCCCTTTTACAACACACAATTCCTCATACATTAGCACTAGAAACACCTAGCCAAGTTCGAAGTTGCCTTCGCCCTAGACGTGAAAGGTTTTAATTTCTGAGGGTTTGGTCCCAAATCTCTATTTCAATTATTTGATTAATTGTTTTGTTTTATATTTTCCTTGAAGTTACTAATGTGTGTATTTTGTTATTAGAAAGAGTTACAAGGCATCCAAGTAAGTACTTTAATTGATTTTATTGGTATTATGATATAGAAATCATGTCTAGGTTGTTATTTTGATTCGTAGTATCATGTTAGGATGCTTTCCATAATTTTATGTTTAGAATGACAACAATAAGTTCCTAGTATCATGTTTAGGGTAAAGAATATAATGTCAATTATGATTTCGATGATGCCTTTTATTGTCTTTCCTAATACCATGTTAGTATCATGTTAGGGATATATATTTGATCTTTGATGTTTAGTGACATGCTAGGGTTTGTTATTAATCTTGTTAGTATCATGCCTAGGATCTTGCTATTATTATGATTTAACATGATTATGATAATTATGATTATTAATTTATTATTATTATGTTGCTTGATGATTTTTATTGTTATTGCTTGATCACACCTTTTATGCATGTTTAAAGGGAATTGGTACTTGTAATCACGCTTAATAAGATAATTAATAATCTTGTTTAGGGTTAAAGTGATGATAATTTAAGTGATCACCAATAATAGTTTTATTTGTGCATTAATTTCAACCAACATAGATTAAACGGGTTTAGGGTTAATCCTATTGATTGTATGTTAGTCAGAAAGCGCACACGAATACGATTAGAATAAAGTAGAGGCCTATTATTAGGGCAGGTTCAATCTCTTTTAGGTTGAATTTTTACCTTCATCCTTGAACTACCAGTCATGGTTCCAAACCTATTGGAGTTGACGATCTCCTGGATCGTTAAGGGGTGTAACCTTCACCTCGTGAACGGTTTACAAGTTCCTAAAACTTGTTTGCGACTCTTTTGCTCTAGCTTCCTTCCCTTTGGACGCCACCATACTTTAGTGTATGATCACAGTGGGGTTCATGTTTGGGGTAATGCTTGAAATATTCCCTACAGTCTCAAGGAGAGCAACTAACCCACAATTATAGAGTTGAATAACTCTTTTGATTTGACCTTGCTTATTAAGTTTGTTTGCTCCCCTTACATTCCAGCATAGGATATTATCCATGCTAGTCAGAGGGAGTTCCACCCTCTGCAGCATGATCAATTTTACCCTTTTCATCACCTTCTAGCATCTGATCTGAGTGAGTATCTCCAGCCTCAGCATCGAATCCATCTTGCAGTACACTAAAAGTTTTCTGTATCTTGACTTCACTTGTCACCTTAGGTGACCATTTCACACTTTTCCCAGTCAGAAATCTATCTCTCTTGTCCTCAGCTACATCACTAGGTACTTTAGGAGGTTCAATATCATGCTTAACTGTAGGTTGAATTACCTGATCCCTCTGAGCCCCTTTCAGAACCCATTGTTTCTTAGGCTTCCTACTCTTGTTCCTGCATTTCTCCTAAGAGTGCCCCAAGAGCTTGCATGTATTACAGATTATAAGCTTCCAGTCATACTTTAGTTTAATTTCCACCCTATAACCCTGCTCATTAACAAATTTAATCATTTCAGGGAAATCTTGAGAAACTCCCACCTAAATTAGAGCTCTGGCAAACTGAAGTTTCTCACAATTACCAATTGCTTGATCCACTATAATAAAATTACCAAGCTTACGCAAAATCTTCCTCAAGGATTTTTCTCCCCTATATTTCAAGTCTAAGTTCTAGATTTGGACTAAAATAGATAAGAATTTAAAATCCTCCCTTGAAATGGCCATATCTTGTTCCCATGACTTAACAAACATAGGTTTCTTTTCAAAGAAAATCCTACCCCCATTAATGACCTTATCTCTGTTCTCCAAAGTATAAAATCGGACCAAGAAAATCCCCTTTTCAAGCAGTGAAACCTTATCAACCCCCATTGAGTTCCAAATGCGTCGAAAAAAACCCTAAATTACATTCAAAGGGGGGTTTTCTCCACACACATAACACACTATGGCAGAATTCCACTATTCAATTTCATCCTGAATATCCTCAAGTTCAATCCTAACACAATCATTATCACTAGACGGCATCGAATCAAGAATATTTTTCCAGTCAACATTCAATTCAACATCGGCATTTAATTCAGTATTTAGTTCCACATTGTTCGCATTTGCAAGATCAGATTGCAAATTCTTGGCAATATTAGCATGCAAAACAGGGGTATTGAGATCATGGGTTTGAACATCAATACCTGGGTGTTTTCTTCGCTTCTAAGAACTAGTTTTAATAGTACCAATCCAGTCCGAAAATGTTCGTCGGAGCTCAAATTGCTACTGCAGGTCCACCATTGATTCCTTTGGAGAAAGAATTTGTTCTTCCACAAAAGCCTCAATTTCTGGGTTAAAACTCAATTCCATCGATTCAGATAATTCCTTCAATTTTACCTTTGAGTTCTTTGCTTTTCTACTTTTTTGTGTGTTTTTCTGTTGATTTTTCACAATTTCCGAAGAAGATTGAGCTCTGGTGCCCACTGCCATGGCGGCTTAAGCTGACGCTCGAGAGGTACCCACACACTCTTTCTCTCTCTAGAAATTTTTTATTATTTTATTTTCTATCATGTTTGACTTTCGTTACTTGTAAATTTCTAATTTCCATGATTATTGTTATAAAGTTTTTATTTAATTTTTTGGGAAATTCTCAATGGTGCTCACAAGTTTTTTAATTTTCTCTTTAGTAAACAACAAAAATTTCAATTATCGTTTGTACTCATGAAATTTCGTTATCTATTCAATGGTAATATTAGCTAATCAATTTAATCATTTATTAACCATGGTTAGTATTTTGTATTTTTTAATAATTAATTATTTTAAAATAAATTGAAAAAAAATCACCCCAACATCCACGGCCACTCCCCTGTCACTCTATCAGCCCCTACCCCCGCAGCCCAACCACCCTGCCGCCCCCGTTGCCGGTCGTGATAGACCACCCTACTCCGGCGTCGGCGCCGACTCTCCTCCCTTGTTCCCATGTTGCGTCTCTCCCTCCCCATGAACCACGAAACCCCTTAAAAAAGCCCACGCCGGTGCTGCCCACCGATCCTAATCACCCAATCCCCCTTCCCTGTCGCGCGACCCAACAACCCAATGCCCTTACCCCTGGCCACCTTCCCCTTCCCATTCCCCTCCTTTTCCACTCCATTATCCGACCAATCCCCCACCGACTAAAACTGGCTAATGCGAAAACCCACAATCCCCTACCTGAAACCATCTCGCAATCGCCTCCTACCTCAAACGTTACCAATCCCAAAACCGCGTTGTCGTTCAACTCAATTGCTCCAAACCTGATCATCTCGCTACTTGACTTACTTCCTCTAATTACCTTCAAATTTGGCACATAAATTCAGATTCTAACTCTTTTTAGCTCAAATCTCTTTTTAGTTCAATTTAGGCTGATGGGTTTATAAGGTTTCGGCCGAGAGCAGGGGAATTGGGTGGTGGTTTTGGCTAAGCGGGGAGGGTGGTGATAATGACGTCGATGCCGCGAAAAAGAGAGGGAATGACTGGTGAAGTCAGTGCCAGTGCCAGGGTTGTGGGTAGGCATGGGCTGGGTTGGGTCGCGGGAGGGGGGAAGAAGTGTGGCGGTTTTTTTTTAAAAAAATAGGGGTATTTTAGGCATTTCACTTCTCTCCATTTTAAAACATTAACCATAGTTAATATTTTCTAAAACTACTTAACTAATGTTACTAGTGGATTAGCTTTACAAATTATTGTTTTTTGTTTGAGTTTTTCTTCGAATTTTTTTTATTATTTCCTGTTTGATTTCAAGTTTCTGTGGACTTCATTCGAATATTCGTGAACTTCGTTCATATAGGGTTAGAGTTTCGTGAACTTTGTTCATATCACGTTCGAATTTCGTCGAATTTGCTTTATATTTCTAATTTTCGTTGATTTTTTTTTTAAAATTTCGTCAATTTTGTTCGTGTTTTCTATCATTTGGTTTATATGTTTAGTTATTTTCTTCATATTTTCATTGAATTTGTTTACTTTTTGTTAATATTGTTCATATATTTTTTTTTTATTTTAGTTTGATTTTCATTAATTTTGTGGATTTTTGTTAATTTGTGGGTTGTTTTAGGGTCTTTTTTTTAATAAATTCAAATGTTTTTTAAGGGTTGTTTTCGGTGGGCAATGGTGGTGGGTAGAGGTGGTTTGTGTGGGAAGTAGGTGGTGTGTGGGAAGTGGCGGTCGGTGGGTTGTGAATAGTGGTGGGGCTGGCTGCTTAGTACAAACAGTGAGTGCATTTAATGGGCAATCGCTATTTTGAGTTTTTCGACCATTGTAAAAACCGGTTGTAATTTAAATAATTAGCGACCGTTTTCCTTGCAGACGTTCAAAATAATTAAAACGATCGCAATTCTTAATGCGACCGTCAACCAGTCGTAATAAATATTTTTTGCAACCACGTGAATTACGACCAACCGTTACGACCATTGATAGTCGCAATTAATATTTGCGACCATTTTTATGTTTTTAGCCACCGTTAGAGGCGGTCGCAATTTAACTAAATTTTAGTAGTGGTCCTCATTTTTCCGAGCAGCCTTATCGGACAAGGCATTGAGGTCGTCTCAAAATGAAGATTCAGGAGGGCGACATTGACAGTGTTTGCGTCTTCTGCCCTTTTTATTTGGGCCCAGGCCTTCTTGATCTTCTCATTCTCCTTGTCCTTCCACTCTTGGAAGGCGCCAAGACGAAGGAAGAGCTACATTCGGATGAGTAAAAGTTAGCAAGCATGAAAAGAGAAAAATGTTCTAAGTAAAAACCAAACGCGGCCACAAAAGCTGAAAATTAAACTATCTCGGCACTTACAGTTGCCATAGGGCAGAGGAAGCCCTCGTTAATCCTGCGGAACTTGTCCCCTGCTCCTAAGGGACGTCCCGATGCATAGCCTTCCTCATAGCTTTCCGGTGCGAGCCTGTAAGCGACTGGCGGCCGGTTAGTTTCATATTCATCTCCTTGGCAATATCTGCACACGACCAAGAAAAAGGTTAGAGCGAACAAAATAAGTTCGCAAAACAAAAAAAGTAAAAAAAACTATGTCAAGAACCTTACCATCCAAGAATAGTGGTGGGGTGGGACTGAGAGGTAGCCGTCTGCCAATCAATTTTTTCACTAAACTTGACATGCAAAGTTGATATTGGGCCAGTCGGATTTGCCGCGGTCAACTTACTTCCATCGTCCGCGACTTTTTCTTGGCCTCCTGAATGGAAGGCGTCCCTTTAAAAGCAGTGTTCTTGCAGGTTTTGGACGCCTTCCCATCCTTCAAAGTGAAGGCCAGCTGCTTCCTCTTCAACCTTGGAGTATGAGTGACCAATTCAAAGGAAGCAATTTAAAGTTAGGAAAATTCAAAATAATGCGTCCGAGCCTGAGTAAGAAGGAAGCCCCTTCCAGAGTCAAAAGTCAGACAAAGGGCTAAATTTGAGTCGTCCATGTTAAATCAGGATGGACACCTCTTCCAATCTACCAGCTCGACAAGAAAAAAAAAAAAGAAGAGATAAGCAAGCAGACGACCAATACCTCCTTGGTCTACTTGTACAGCTGCTGGCGAGCCTTGTACCAAGCAAAGTTATTCTCAGACATGTCCACATCCTCCTTTTGCTCTGGTCCAACATGGAAAGTTATTATCGACAACCGAGTATTCGCTACCACTGACCGTGGCAGTGTTTGTGGTATAAGGAGTCCCCCTGTCCGTGTTACTCGGAAAATAGAGGACCCTGGGGTTTACCAGACTGTCGTCTCGATTTCTTACAGCGTACTTGTCGTACGATTGCATGGTCCGAGCCATTTGCGACTGCAGCGATAAAGAAAAATAGGTGGATGTGAGCTGGTGCACACTAGAAATGGACCAACTCCACGAGTTAGACGACTTGTCCCTATTAACTTTAGACTCCTCAGTCCCAAGCAAACGGCAAGCCTCATGTGGAGAAATGGATGAAGCCGAGTATTGAGCTATATTTAAAAATAAAAATAAAGGACAATACAAAGTATAAGAGGAAGAAAAAGGGGTAGGCGATTACCTTCGTCCGTGTAGAAAACATGGGAAAGTCTCGAAGGTTGATCGGAAAATTCAAAGACTCTGACAAGAAGCCTCAAACGTACGGAAGAGCTCTTAAAGATAAGGGAAGAAATCCCTTTCTCTCTGTAAAACGTTCTGACTTCTCTCTATCATTCTCTAAGTTCAAAATTAACAAAATGAAGTCAAACATCCTATATTTATGGGGGAAATATGGTTGTAGGGAATATTTGAACCATTACCCCAAACTTGAACCCCACTGTGATCATACACTAAAGTACGGTGGCGTCCAAAGGGATGGAAGCTAGAGCAAAAGAGTCGCTAACAATTTTTAGGAACTTGTAAACCGTTCACGAGGTGAAGGTTACACCCCTTAACGATCCAGGAGATCGTCAACCCCAATAGGTCTGGAACAATGACTGGTATTTCGGGGATGAAGGTACAAATCCAACCTAAAAGAAATTGAACCTGCCTTAATAATAGGCCTCTACTTTATCCTGATTGTATTCATGTGCGCTTTCTGACTAACATGCAATCAATAGATTGACCCTAAACCTGTTTATCTATGTTTGTTGAATATTAAAGCACAAAAAAAACTATTATTGGCGATCACTTAAATTATAATCAAATCCACCCTAAACAAGATTATTAATTATCTTATTAAGCGTGATTACAAGTACCAAATTCCCTTTAAACATGCGTAAAAGGTGTGATCAAGCAATAACAATAATAAAATATCAAGCAAAATAATAATCATCATAAATTATAACAATTATAATCAATAATCATGATAATAATAATCATAATAATCATGATAATAATAATCTCTAATAATTAAAATAATAATCATAAAAATAATAATAATTATAATTATCATAATCATGTTAACAATAAAGCATAATAATAGCAAGATCCTAGGCATGATACTAAGAAGATTAATAACAAACCCTAGCATGTCACAAAAAAATAAAAATCAAAGCTTTAACCTTAACATGATACTAACATGAATATTAGGAAAAGAATAGGAAGCATCGAAGGAATCACAATTGATATAAGCAAATCACCCTAAATATCATAATGAGAAAAACATCCTAACATGATACTAGGAAAAAAATCCTAAACATGATACTAGGAATCAAAATAACAATCTAAACATGATTTCTATATCATAATATCAATTAAAAAATTAAAGCACTTCCTTGGATGCCTCGTACCTCTTTCTAATAACAAAATACACACATTAGTAACTTCAAGGAAAATATAAAATCAAAGAATTTAATTGAATAATTGAAATAGAGATTAGGGACCAAACCCTTGGAAATATCAAACCTTTCACGTCTAGGGCAAAGGCAACATCGAACTTGGATATGTGTGTCTAGTGCTAATGTATGAGGAATTGTGTTTGTAAAAAGCTAGGCTTAGAAAGAGAGAGAGAATCAAGAAATTCTTGATGGGAATTGGTAAGAAGAATTGATGATAAAAAACGGAGGTCTAAGGACGCTATTTATAAAGAAAATCAGCCAGATATGATAAAAAAAAAAAATCAGAGTTTCAAAAATAATAAAACACGACGCTGTCGCCAAATACGCGTGTGGCGCCAAACGCTGGAGCTGTCGCCAGACGCTAGGCCTGGCGTCCGGCGTTGCAAGACAGTTTTTGCGGATTTTGTTTTTATCATATCTATTGATCCAGAAGCCCAAAAAAGTCATATAATATGTCTTTGAAAAGCTCTTGAAGTCTACTTTCCAACCCAACTATAATCTGATTAAAATAATTCATAGATAAAAAGATATGACCGAAATAGTGGAACGGTGTCAGTTTTGGATAGTGTTTCATATTCCATTCATATCTTTTTCATTATAGCTCGGATTTAATATTATAAAATATCATTGGAAAGATAATTTCAGGATCTATCCAATCATGTAAAATTTGGATAAATATTATGAGGCATGAAAATAAAATCAGAATATATTCCACTTCGTACAAAACAATGATTCTAAAAGAAGTAGTTTTATTCAATTTCAAACTCTTTGAAATATAATTATCAATCCTAACCCCATTAGGATTTAAGAGAACCTTCTAGAATATTCTAGAAGACTAAAATCTATAATAATAGCTTTAGGAATGATAATTAATAATAGGCCCTTCTCTAGATCATTGGGCCGCATATAAAAAACAAACCGGACCCATTTTAGTATTTTTGCCATAACTTCCTCATTAATCATCGGAATTGGGCTTATAATATATCGTTGGAAAGGTCATTTCAAACCATATCCAACTACACTATTATTGGACCCTTATCATGGACCAAAATAAATTGGAATGCTGATGAGTGTCATTTATGACACTCATTTGGCTTCTTTTAGGATGAATTTCATGCTATTTCATAGCTCTTTTCTTTAGTTTTCCTTAGTTTTGTTCTTTATTTCTTTAGTTTGTGCTTTCCTTAGTTAGTTTTCTTTTATTGTGCATTTCTTTGTTTATTTGGTCTCTTTCCCTTTTATTTGCTTGTTTTTGTGTATTTTCAAGTTATGATCGTGTTCCTAGGATTCCCGAGTCTTCCTCTCATATTTCCCATCACTTTGGATTCCACTTGCTTGTCATTTGGAGCTCAAGTTTGAAGGAATGCAACGAGCCAGTTCATGAGATCGGTGTAGCTCAAGTTTGAAGGAATACAAGGAGCAAGTTCATGAGATCGGTGCATGCATGCGATGGGGGCATTATCTTTGGCATGAACCCACCAAAATGGCCATTTCAAGACTGCCTACCTTAGTGTTCATCATCATCACCAAGACGAGCGCACGAAGATGAGCTAGGACGAAGCAGAGGATTGCTCCCCTGCTGCTAGGCGCGGGCGCGCATGAGGGTGGTGAGGCCGCGAACCTGGGTGGCGCGGGCGCGCCTGCCTGGGTCCCTATTCCGTAACCATTTTCTCGCGGTTGCACCTCCCCCTTGGTTCGACCGCACCTTCCGGGGTTTCTTTTGGGACGATCTAACTAACTCTTCTTTTGTATCTTTCCTTTATATAGTATTTCCTTCTATTTTTGGGGAGGAGGGAGATTAAAGAATAGAATTAGATCAGAATTAGAGGACAATTAGAGAGATTTTAGAGAGAGAAACTCTAGGTTTTTAGAGAGAGAAATTCATGGTGTATTGTTGATGATTGAAGATTTCTTCATTTTCTTTGATTTTTGATCAAGTTTGTAAGGATTCCTTTTCTATAATTCAATCTATAGTTTGATCTTTAGTTTTATTTCATTTTTTTTGTTGATTATTCTAATTTGATTGATTTGTGTTTGATTTTAGCTTGTTTGATTTGATCATGATGAATTTGTTGCTTAGTGTTGTTTTTATCTTAATTTCAATGGCTAGTGAGTAGATTGTTTTCTAGGGTAATGGTGAAGCATGCATAAGTAATGGATTAATGCTAATTGGGGAAAATTGATGGAGTTTACTATGTGATTAAATTGGTTGATGATCATGAGCATGTGTGTGATTAATTAAAGAGTAGCTAACTTTGATTCTTACACTAGATTGCATTGTAAGTTCACATTGATACGGACCATTTATTTGTGGCTTGCATTTAACGATTGAGGTGTCTTGTGACGTTCCTAGCTAGAGTTTATCGTAGTTGATGCTAGTTAGACCTCCAGGAAAATAGCTTGATACACTCTTTTGGTTGCATGATTGGTCTTCCCTTACATTGTTTGACTTAGTCACCTGGACCTTCAAATTAGTTGAATCCGTTATGATTACATGTGGATCCTAGCCCTAGTGTTTTACATACTTGATTTCAAGTCGTTGTTTAGTCATCCTTGTCTTAGTTTACATACCTACGCCCTACCATTTCAGAGTAGCTTGACTTAGGCAATAGATAATTGCCCTCCGTTCCTTAGTGGTTCGACCCTTAACTTACCAATATACTTGTGTAAGGGTGTGTTGAGATATTACAAATTTTTTTGGCCTAGGGTAGGGGTTAGTTTCAACGACCTAGTTTCGACCCTTGTCAAAATGGCGCTGTTGCTGGGGAGCGATGTTGTTATTGTGTATTGTTGTTGAGTCTATTCCATCTTATTAAAAAATAGAAAAAGATTTTTCTTCTTTCTTTTCGGCTACACTTGTAGCCGCGTTACTAACAATTTCTTTTGAGTTTTTGCATGCATAGTAGAACTCGTGATAGGTCCTTAGTTCCTTTGGATCCGGAAATTGAAAGAACCCTTTCACGAAGAAGGATAGCCAACCGATCTTTGAGCCTAAGTTCCTCAAGTGAAGAAGAGTTTGAGGAAGAAGAAGAGCAAGGCATGGGAGAGAATCCAAAATTAGCTTTGAAGGAGTTGGGTATTCCCGATGCTTATAGGTTTGATAGCGGCATTGCTCCACCTACAACACCGGCGAACGATATTGAAATAAGACCGGCCATGATTACTTTGATAGAACGGAGGCAATTGCGTGGAGCCAAGAGTGAGAGCCCGTTGAATCACCTAAATGAATTTGAGAAGTATTGTAATACTGTCAAGGTGAATGATATTTCTCAAGAGTTCATTCGGCTAAAGTTGTTTCCCTTTTCTCTTATCGGTCGTGCCTTAGAGTGGTTGGATAAGGAGGTTAAGCCAAATTCCCTTAGGACATGGGATGAAGTCACAAAGGCTTTCTTGTCTCGCTTTTACCCACAAAAGAAGACGGCGGAGGCTAGAGCCTTGATCAAAGGATTCAAACAAAGGCCTAATGAGAATATCTATGAAGCATGGGAGAGGTACAAGGAGTACCAAAGAGAGTGCCCACATCATGGAATTCCTACCTATTAAGTGATACAAATTTTCTCCGGAGGCTTGAGTACCCAAGGCAAGTCATGCCTTTATGGAGGAGCCGGAGGTCCTATAATGAATAGGACGGAAGAAGAGGTAGTCGACATAATTGAGGATGTGGTGAGATACTATAGAGATTGGCAAGAAGGAGCGAGAAAGTCTACGAGCAAGAGTTGCTCGACGGTTTATTTGGTGGATCATCTCAACGCGATTAACAACTTGTCCTCCCAAATTTCAAATATAGGGAAGGGAATGACATCGATTAAAGCAAGGCTTGAGAGTGTTTCTAGGAATTCATTGAGTATTCCCTCCCAATCCAAATGGAGAGGTACACTTTCTAACTCTTCTCCTTTTACTTCCAATAACATGCCATGTGGTTGTCTATTTTATGATTCTTGTGGATCTTATGATCATGAATCTTCCATGTGTTCTCAAACTTTTGTTGATGGATGTGATGATGTTGAAACTAATGAATGTGAACATGTGAACTTTGTGTCTAATGCTAATGGTGGTTAAAGGTTTGATGGACCTAAGAATTTTGGCAATAGGAATTCTCACCCCCAAGGTGGTTTCGATAACTACAACAATGGAGGCTATAGGAACCAAGGAAACCAAGGTTTCCGAGGTAACTATAACAACCAAGGTTATAGTAATCAAAACCCAAGACATGGGTATGGAAACCAAAGTCAATCTCAAGGCTTTGGTAACCATTACCATAACGGTGGCAATAGCCAAGGCCGAGGCAATTGGAACAATAACTAAAATCGGAGAAGTTTTCAAAATAACAACCAAAGGGGACCCGCACCCGGTTTTGCTTCAAAGCCTCAAGCCAATGGTGAAAATTCTTATTCCCAACCATCATCATTTAAGACAAATTTGGAAGAAATGATTGATAACCAAACCAAGATCATAAACACCTATATGGCGGTGAGTGACAAGAAAATTAATGAGATGATGACTCATAACAAAATGCTCGAGACACAAATAACCCCACTAGCCAACACTCAAAAGGATTATGCTAGTCCATCCTCTTTGCCTTCTCAAGGAGTGAAACCTAAGAAACCCGTGTATTCTATCACCACTAGGAGTGGGAGAGTTCTTAATGAGGAAGTTTTATGGTCCATTGAGGAGGATGAGGAGAGGAGTGACCCAAGAGAGGAAGTTGAGAAGGTTGCGTCTTAGAGTGTGAGTTATGAGGAGTTGCAAGAGAAAAAGAGGAGAAGTGAGAAAGAGCATGAGGAAGTGTGGAGACCCGACCTTCCATACTGACAAAAATTCTTGAGGCACAAAATAGATGAGCAATTTGGAAAGTTTCTTGCTATGCTCAAGGAAGTTCACCTTTCTATCCCCTTCACCGATGCAATTACCCAATTGCCTAGGTACTCTAAGTTCCTTAAGGAGATTTTGAGTGGGAAGAGAAAGTGTAATGAGGTTGATTTGGTTGAAGTTGGGAATTGTTATAGTGCTTTCATTCATAATGAGTTGCCCAAGAAGATGGAGGATCCGGGTATTTTCTCTTTAACATGTGAGATCAAAGGGAAAATGTTTGATAATGCTTTTTGTGATCTTGGAGCTAGTGTGAGCGTCATGCCTTATTCAATTTTCAAGAAACTCAATCTAGGTGAGCTCCTCCCATCTAACATAACCCTTCAATTGGTCGATCGGACTATTATGATTCCAAAGGGGAGAGTTGAGGATGTTCCTCTTAAGATAGGAGGGTTCGCTATTCCCGTTGATTTCATTGTGCTTAAGATTGCGGAAGATGTGAAAGGAGGTCGTATTACCTTGAGAGTTGGTAAGAAAGAGTAAAGTTTTGAGTTGAAACCAATGCATGAGTCTTTGTCTCTTGTGCAAGGAATTATGTGTGCTAATTCCCATCGCTCTATTGATAATGTGCGCATGATTGATTCTTCAGCTAATGATGTTCTTGAGAATTGTGATGATGCTTTTTTTAAGTTTTGATGGCAAGAAGGTTAATAAAGAGAAATTGATGATTCCCAAGCTTATGGACGAGGAGGAAGTCGAAATTCCTCATTGGTTTGAGCTCTATCCTCAAGATGAAGGGGATGTTTCCATGAGTATGGATGGTGAGGAACCATCTACCATGAACTACAAGCCAAAGAAAAAAGCTCGTGATTCTAAGAAGAAGAGAGAGAGAAAGAAGTTACGGAAAGAAAAATTTGCAATTGAAAAGTCTTTGAAGGAAGTTTCATCAAGCAACAACAAGAGGTTGCTAGAATTGAAAAGGAATTTGCTCTTTCCGCTACCTTGAAGAAGGTGGTGTTCTTTGACCCTCCATGATTTAGAGGAAGGGTTGAGCTTAGGACCATAAGCAAGCGCTTCCCGGGAGGCAACCCGGAGAATTCTAACTTTTCTTTTTTATTTTTGATTTTTTCTTATTTTTCCTTCTTTTAGTTTCTTTTCTTTCACTTTTCTACTTGTTTGGATTTGTAGGTTGCATTTTTGGGATTGGATTTCATCAAGTAAGCATTAGGAATGAGAAGGTGTTTGCGGTTTTTGATGTGATCATATTCGATATCATCGGAATTTGAGGTAAAAGGGTAAGAATTTTAGTGAGGTAAGATAAGGAATTTTGTGCTTTAAAGTTGAAGGAATTGTGCACTTTGTGGGTTCATGTGGTGCTACCATTATTTTGGGATTTCGAACCCACTAAAGTCTTGATTTGAATCTGCCACTTTCAGTGGGTTCAAGAGCCCAAATGTTGATCTTGATCGATAAACCCACCGATGAACGCACCAAAAATAAAAAAAGAAGAAGAAGAATCGAGCTAGGCACAGGTGCGGGCGCACACGTGGTTGGTACGGCTGCGCACCTGGCTGGTGCGGGCGCGCACGTAGCCGTGCCCCCATTATCTTCCCTTTCTTCCTTCTTTCTTTCATTTCCCCTTATTTCCTCCTTCTACATTTGACCCCCATCAACCTCAAACCCTTGAAACCGCACCACTACCCTCTCATTCTCATCAAATTTCAACACAAATCACTCAATTTTTCACTTCAAATTTACTAATAACTTCTACATTTTCATCCAAATCATCAATTCATACTACTTTCACCAAATTAAACCTCTAATCTCTCTCCTCCATACTTGGGTATAATTTGGGGCTTTTCAATTTGATGGGAATTGGTGGCTAAAAGTGGTTCAATTTTGCTTCATATATGGTATAATCATCTTCTCTAGCTTTTAATTGCTTAATTATGTATATATTTGCAAGTTTTGATTTGTTCATGAGCATGAATAGTAGTAGTATAATTTTTTATGATTTTGATGATTGATATTGGTTTTTGGATGATTAATTGATTTGTTTGTTGTTTGATTTCAACTCACATTGTGTTGTTTGTTAATTTTGTAGCATTTGTGAGCAATTTTGTTGAGAAATTTGGAATTTGAATATTGGTAGTTTAGGTAGTAAGGTGATATTGTGGTATTAGTTGGTTCTTCTTGTGATTTTGATTGTGTGGGAAGAAATTGTTGGTTGTTTGGTGTTGTTTGGAAATTTGGATTGGAATTGTGATTGGTGGAATTTTAAGTTCTTGGTTGGTGAATTTTGCGGATTGTTGTTGGAAAATTTTGTGATTGGTTTTTGTGATCTTACACTTGGAGTTCATCATGTCGAAAGTCCTCAAAAACCTTGTCAAGAAACGCAAAACAAACACCTCCATTGATGAACCTACCCCAAGCACATCCACCTCCCAAACACGCAAACCTACTGCACCACCCAAAAGAAAAATCCACGATAAAAAATAAAAGGAACAGATACCATCAATTAAAGGAAAACCGTTTCCTCAAGCCCACAAGGCACTACTTCAAACCCGACATGTCCGCGTTGGGGATTTATGAGGATGTAAGGGAGTTGTTGATTAACCTTTAGATGGGCAAATTCATCTCCCATAGCTACCGCACCTATGTTGATCCCACTCTCGAGTTTTTGCTACGGTTGAGATAGTTCCCGTAGAAGGTCAATATAGGGTTCGTTTCCAGATTTTCAACAACTTTTTCGACTATTCCTTAGAGCAATTCAATGCTGCTCTAGATTTTGATCCTCATGGTGATATCTTGGATCTAGAGCCTTATATTTTTTTGGAGTATGATCAGGATTCTTGGTAGGATGATATCTCCGGAGGTGGTGAGTTTGTCACCAAACAGGCCAAGATTAGCTCCGTGTACCAACCTTGTCTTCGGGTTGTTCACCGTCTTTTGGGGTACTCGGTTCTCCCCAAGAAAGAGTTGGGCAAGATGAGAAAATTAGGGCTCAAAATTTTATAGTTGGCCACTAAAGGAGAATATCGTGGCCGGTTGAACTTGGGGTACATCTTTGCCACTTACTGTGTAGCTTTGCAAGACCGGGACACCGGGGAGATTCCTTGTGGGGGAATGGTCACTAGGCTCTTGACCAACCTCCACCTCGATCATCATTTGCCATATAGCAAGCCGGTTGGAGATGCTGCCTCCCTATACCTTGATATGAAACAATTGGGGCAAATTCAATTCATCTCCAAGCATTATGAGGAGGGGCATTATGAGTGGCTTCGGGATAACAAGCAATTGTGCTACCTTCCCAACCCATCTTTGATATCTCTCCGCCGGATGGACACCCCTAATGTGTGGCATGTCCCCAAGAGCTTCCGTCACCCCTACTTTGACTCCGATGAGGAAGAAGAAGAAGAAGAAGAGGAAGAACAATAACAACAATAACAACAACAACAACAACAACAACAACAACAACAACAACAACAACAAGGGCAAGTGCAACAACCTCAATTTGCTAGCTCCGACTTGGAGGCCCTAAGCAACCAAATGAGTGGGTTGCAAATTCGCTTGGAGGGCATGTATGACCAAGATTTTGAGGCCCTCTACTCCCAAATGCTAGGTATTTCCGATATGCAACAAGGTATGTTCATTCAACAACAATAACTCTATGATGCGGAGGTTAACCTAGGGAACCTCACTCCCCCGGTTAACTATCCTTACTTTTCGCCCCAGCAAGGTCCTATACCTTCGCATGGGCATCCTTATTGGCAAGGGCCTTTAGTGCCCGGTACCGAGCCTCGTTCTTACCCGGACGAGCGTGGTAACTATGATTATCGTGCTCTTGGAGGGTGTGACTATAGGGGTGACCCTAATTACCCCTATGTGCACCCTAACCATCCATTTGAGCTTACCTTGCCCGAGTAATTCACACCTCTTGCCCCTTGGCAGCAAGATAACTTCAAGGGGCATTATGGTTGGCCCGAGGGATTCACCGGAGGTTAGGATCCTTACTCACCCCCAACCTTCGATGACTACATGGGCAATAATGATTCCAATGAGGCCGGGCCAAGTGGTGGTGGTAATGATTAGTTTTAGTTCCCTCAGTTTTGTGCCTTTTACCTCCATCCCTTATGTTTTGTGTGCTTGATTTGTATTGTTGGGATGTTGAGATGTATTCATGTTTAGCTTGGGGGAACTTCATTTGTATCTCGGTTGCCAATATTTGTTGTTGTTGCTTACCTAGTATTTTATTTGCCTCTTGCATGATGGTTTTCATTTTTTGGTCTCTAGTCTTGTTGATGCTTGTTGCTAGTCCCATGAGCTTGTTTTGCCATTGTTGTTTTGATGTTTTCCTTGTGATGGTGTTGATTGATTCTTGCTCCCTTATATCCAAAACCCTTGAATCCAAATCCCTTTGAATCCAAATCTTGTAGTCTAGTGTCTTTTAGTTAGTTAGTTGTTTAGTTGTTTACTTAGTCTTTCTTTACTTTCCGTTTTTGGTCTTTGTTAGCTTAGTTTTGCTTAGTTGATTAGTGTTTTTGTTAGCTTCGTTTAGTTTTACTTTGTAGTATCTTTTTCTTTTATTTTGAAGTTACTAACCTTTTTCTTTGTTTATAGCTTCTTTTGCTTTTCTTATTCTCACATGGCTTTTTGATGATGCTTACGATTTTGGAGTGCAACGAAGGTGGTTCTTTCTATCGCCTTTGTTTATTATGCTATGCATGGATAGCTCGGTGAGACCTTTCTAATTTTTCTCTTTATTTTCTTTGGATGCATAGATTAGGTTTAGCTTAGGGGAAGTTGAACGGTTCGAGGATGATTGCTTGTTTACACGTCATGTGTTTGGGATCGTTGACGATGTTGTCATTCGATCACTTGTATGTCGATTGGGATATATGTGTTTAACTTGCTTTCTAGTTCCTTTCTCAATTTTTCCTATTCTTCCTTTATCTATGGCTTTCCTTTTCTTTCCTTTTCCTTTTATTTTTCTTTTCCCTTATTTTTACTTTGTTCTTGTCTTGGTATGTGGTATTCTTTTGAGGCTTGTTTTTCACCCCTTTTTGTTTTCCTTATGAATTGGACTGGACTTTGTCTTTTGAATGAATTTCTTCTTAGGTAGTAAAGGTATGTGCGGTTTTAGAGTATGCTTGGTTGACTCTATGATAGGTGTATGCTAAGGTAGTTGGTTTGAACTAGGAGGATCATGAAGCCGGATTCTACTTGTTTGTGGCATGCTTGGTAGTTGCTCCCTATAGTCGATTTGACACCACTAGTGAGTTTTTGCTACATCAATGTGAGGTTCATTGTTTTACAAGACTTCAAACTATTTTGTATGAGCGGCGTGGATCCTTGACTATTGCGAACCTTATCTATAAAGCTTGATTTAATTTATGATTCTTCAACCCGAGACCGAGCTATCTAGGGATGACAAAGGCATCTTTTCGGGGTGGTATTTTTCATTTTTAGGATAGTTTGTTTTATCTTTGTTTTTGGGTTTACATTTGCCTTCTTGCAACCATTTGAGCCTATTACCTTCTTTTCCAGCCACATCTTTAGATCTTTGGCCTTTTGTTTCATTTTCTTTCTTTTCTTGTTTTTTTTTTGTGAAGCAATTGATCATTCTTGATGGTGTTTGTGGTGAAAAGTTGGGATATGTGGTTCCCTTGATGCATGTTTGTGTTATATCTTCTTTGTGAATAATGGCAAATGAGTATGAGTAAAAGTCGTCCTTAATTATAAAAGTCTTGGACAAATAAGTGCAAAATTGAAAAAGCCATCCGAAGTTGGAAAGAGGCAAGTAAAAAGCATAGCACACAAAACAAAACAAAAAAAAAAATTTGAAAATTGAAAAAGTAAAAACTTCAAAAATATTTTGATGTATTCTTTTCTCCTTCTAAGCATTGAGGAAAATGCTTCATTTAAGCTTGGGGGAGAAGCGTTTACGCTTTTTGTACATATTCTTGTGAGTATAGCTTTGAATAAGCTTGGGGGTGTAGTTGCGTTTGTTTAGTGATTTCTTGATCGTGATGTTGAGGATTAATCACCATTTTGCTTCACTATTTAGGAAAACCGCCAAATTTTAAATTTTAGCCTACCTTCACCCTTTATGCCTTACGTTACAACCTTTGGAAAAGCCCTTTCGACCTAGATGTTGAGTCACTATTCGAGGGAGGGAATCATGGGTCATTGCCTAAGGAAAGGGGATGCATAGTCAAGATTGTCGAGTAGCCTAAATAAATCTCTTCTTCCGGTTCCTTTGAGGAATCATTGGGATGCTCAGTAAGGGGAGATTTGAGACTAGTGGGGAGAACGCGGTAGGATCGTTTGGGATGAACGTGGATTATGACGTCTAGTTCCTATGCTTAGCATACCTTATGTTTCAATCAACCGTGGATATCTTGGAACGTGCATACCTTGATTACCTGAGAAAGATTTTCATTCATTTGCAATGTAGTCTCTTTGTAAGTCCATTTCGCAAAGGTTTTGTTTTCACTAGTGGAAAAAATCTCATTCGTAACAGGCTATTTGTAACGGGCAAAGCTATGCCCGTTACATTAAATATATTCGTAACGGGCAAAATAGTGTGGATATCTTGGAACATGCATACCTTGATTGCCTGAGAAAGATTTTCATTCATTTGTAATGTAGTCTCTTTGTAAGTCCATTTCGCAAAGGTTTTGTTTTCACTAGTGGAAAAAATCTCATTCGTAACAGGCTATTTGTAACGGGCAAAGCTATGCCCGTTACATTGAATATATTCGTAACGGGCAAAATAGTGTCCGTTACGAATACTTAGTTATTCGTAACGGGCAAAATAGTGTCCGTTACGAATACTTAGTTATTCGTAACGGGCAAAATAGTGTCTGTTACGAATACTTAGTTATTCGTAACGGGCAAAATAGTGCCCGTTACGAATACTTATTTAGTTGTAACCGTCATCATTTGCCCGTTACGGATATTATATTACAAGTAACGGGCATATTGAGCCCGATACAACTGCTTGAGCGTGGCCCAAATGATGAAAGGAGCCCATTACTTGTCTTTGGCTTTTTATTAGGGTTTACCTAGCCGTTATTCACCTCTTTTCTCTCATTTCACACTCAGTCACTCTCTCTCCTCTCCTCCATCAATCTTCCCCATTCAATTGGTTATGAAACAAGGCGAGAAAAATGGCGATATGGGACGAGGAGAGAGAAAAAATGGTGAAATTGGGGGTTTTGATGATTTTTAGATCGGAGGGTTTATTGATTTTGCTCTAAGGCTTCTCCATTCTCCAACTCGCTAGGTCTAGCTTAGTCAACCCAGCTTTCCTCTTCGTAAAAGAAATAAAATCAAATTGAATTTCGTCGGTCCAAGCAATTGAAGCGTTCCATTGAAGCGCACTTGACGTTCTCCATTGAAGCAGCTTCTGAAGTAAGTTAAAGTTTCTTTTTCTAATCTTATCAATTTCACAATCTAGGGTTTATCTTTGATTTAATTTAATTGTTTAAGGTTTGAATAAGTGAATGGTTCAAATTAGTAAGATTATGAAAGATCATAACCAGCGATTATGTTGTTAGAAAACAAAATTATGACCCGAATTTGATAATTGTATCAAATATGCCTTAAATTATGTGATTTTCCGAGTGTAATTTGATAATTGAATCAAACATGCCTAAATTTATGTGTTTTTTCGAGCCTAATTTGATAATTTATCCTGAAATTATGTTTTCGAAACAAGGGTTTTTCTGCTTTTAGATTTTAATTTAATTTTTTTTCCATAAAAATTATGCCTTTTTCAAATACCTGCAGCACCGCAAATTATATACTACAGATCTTTGTTTCTAAGCTAAAGTTTTAAACTGGTATTGTTTTGATGATTTTTGTGATTTAAATTCATGGCTTATGATATGACTCGTGATTTTTCGAGGTTTTTGGAGTTTGATTTACCCAGATTTGCTGAGTTGAAGCTAATTTTGATGTTTTTGGGTGGAAGGGATTAAATGTTTTTCTGGGGTTTTAGCTAGTATTGTTAATTCAAACTGTGTAAAAGGAATTAATTCTTTAAGGTTTATTTGTTTACTCGTGATTGATTGTTATTTGATTTCGGGTGTATGCCAGCTACATATTTTTATTATATCTCGATTTTTTGCTGCGTTTTCATGGTGTCTCTTGAAATATTTTGATGAATAATGTGTTGGGATAATAATGGAAGATGAAAGGTAAAGTGGAAGACTGAACAAACTGTAGAACCATCCTCCTCCGATGCGCTCAATTCTCTCGCTTTTCCCCTTGATTTTTGCTCTTTTCGATTTCCCTTTTTTTTATAATTTTAATTTCTCTTGTAAAGTTTGTGGAATTAAATAAGCAGTCAAAAACTGAATAAAAAGAGGAGTCTTCTCCCGTGATTAAATTATAGACAAGAGTCTTCATTCATACCTTAGAATTAGGTGAGCAGATTTTGTTTATATTTGATAAGATTTTGTTGAATCTGAACTGGTTTTATTGAATTTTAAACTAATTTATTTTACAGAACATTATATGCTAGCATGGTTAAGGTCTCTTAGCTATGATCTATTCTCAAAATCCGAAGAATAATGATTCAGCGCTTTGTTATACTCTCTATTAGTGATTATATTGTTCTTCTTTTTTTTTTTTTCTGATCTATTCTCAGAAATTCTGATTCAAGCCATCATTGGCTGTTGCTGGTGTTAATAATGATGTTACTTTTTTTTTTCTTATAATTAAAATAAATGTAGTATTGAAGAACAATCAGAATTTTTTCAAGGAAATTCAACAATAAGATATGTTAAGGTGTCTTATGTGAATAGAATATGAAAAATTGTTTAACTGTCAGTTTGAAGATTTAATTTTAGATAATGGAGTAAGAAATTAGATAATATTTAAGTTGATTTTATTGGGATGGATTTTACTAGTTTATTGCGTCATTTAGTGTTCCCTGTTGTAAGCTCTTCAACCTCTCAATATGTGTCTTTCTTTTTTTTGGAATTTGTGAATATAAACTGGATTTTATTGTTGAAAGTTTCTTGAGATTCTTACACAATCACCTACTTACATTTTAGGTGAGTAAGCTCTCCCTTGAAGAAACTGAGAGTGTAAATGCTGACCATGGTGAGAGCATTAGTCATGTAACTTTTGGGCTAAGAACTAGATCAGGAACCAAGCAATTGAAGCTGGATCCGAATATCTACTTTGCTTTGATAAAGGAAAAGGTATATATCCGTACTCTTATTCATGGATCGATGTTATGCCATATCTTGTCTTGTGTGGTCATATTGTGTGTTCTTTTATATACTCCTTTTCTCCCATAACCTCAGTTAAGTGAGTGAGTTTATGTTTACCATGTCTATTTCCTTGGACATTTCTTGTTAGATTTGGTGCCATCTTTTATTTTCCGGGATTAATAACCTCAATTGGGCATGAACTATTAATTTTCATGACTATGGGTTTGCCATGCCAGGTTTGTTTTAAGTAATTTTAAGTACCAACCCAAATGTGTAACCTCTAAATTTTATGGTAGGGCTCGCTCTTTTGAATTTCGTTGTAGGATCTTGCTGAAAACTGTCTTTCTTGCTCCTATTTGCTGCATCATTGCTACCTGTTTGAAAACTCTGGTGGTTGTGTTCTAGGGTTCGCTTGATTTTCTGAAATTGATGTAGGGCAAGCGGGGGTTGCCTACACACAAAATGTTTTGTATTTTCTGACTATAGAAGAAGTGTTCATTGTTTTGCTCTGAATGTAATATGGGTTGTTGCTGATTTAGTTTGTTATATGAGGAGAATGCTTCAATTTTATGTCTTAATAGGTTATTTATTTGTAGTGAATAAACTGCGTTATCAGGTTTTGATGGAGTGGAGATCCATGGAGCCCATGGCTACCTCATTGACCAATTCCTAAAAGATGGCTGTACAAATTTTAAGCTTCATCAAGACAGTATACAATTCTACAAGATTTTTCAAGTTCTTAGTCTACTATATGGAATATAAAACTTGTTTAAATTTTCATGTTGTATTACAGAGTATTATTTATTTAGTAGCTTTTGACTCATGTTGAGAGTTGTTGTAAAGTCAATTTGGACATTTGTGAAAGTTGTACCTTTGATTTTATAATTAATTCAATTTTACATTTATTATTATTATTGATAATAGAATTAAAACTTGGCTTCATAGCAGATTATCAGGATAGCAGACTAGCAGGTATCACCTGCTGCATTTTTTTTTTAATTTGGGTTCAATTGTATTCGTAACGGGCGGTCAAACTACCCGTTACGAATAACGGAACTGCCCGTTACGAATAAAATAGCCTATCCGTAACGGCAGCATACGTAACGCCCGTTGCCCGTTACGGATAGGCTATTTTTGCCCGTTACAGATAGCTATTTTTCCACTAGTGTTTCCCTTTTCCCTTTTTCTTTTCTTTTTATGGTTTTGCCTCTTTGATGTTGGGGAAGAGTTATGGGTAAGCTCTTAGGATACCCTTACGAGAGCATTACTCGTCCTCTAGGGCGATCTAGGAGTTTAAAATGGCTTGTTGTAGCTAAAAATAACCGTGATTCCTACGACAGTGAGTTTTAGTGTATATTCTCATCTTGAGTCTTTCTTTTTCTTTTTGAATAAGTCTTTCATCCTTTTTCTTTCTTGCTTTGTTTTGCTCGAGGAAGAGCAAAATTTTAGCTTGAGGGATTTGATGAGTGTCATTTATGGCACTCATTTGGCTTCTTTTAGGATGAATTTCATGCTATTTCATAGCTCTTTTCTTTAGTTTTCCTTAGTTTTGTTCTTTATTTTTTAGTTTGTGCTTTCCTTAGTTAATTTTCTTTCTTTGTGCATCTCTTTGTTTAGTTGGTCTTTTTCCCTTTCATTTTCTTGTTTTCGTGTATTTTCAGGTTATGATCGTGTTCCGAGGATTCCCGAGCCTTCCTCTCATATTTCCCATCACATAGGATGCCTCTTGCTTGTCATTTAGAGCTCAAGTTTGAAGGAATGCAAGGAGCAAGTTCATGAGATCGGTGCATGCATGCGGTGGATGAGCCCACCAAAATGGCCATTTCAAGACTTCCTACCTTAGTGTTCATAATCATCACCAAGACAAGCGCACGAGGATGAGCTAGGATGAAGAAGAGGATTACTCACCTGTTTCCAGGTGCGGGCGCGCATGAGGGTGGTGCGGCCGCGCACCTAGGTGGCGTGGGCGCGCACCTAGATGGCGTGGGCGCGCCTAGTGAGGGTGCGGGCGCGACTAGTGCGGGTGCGGGCGCGGGCGCGCCTGCCTGGGTCCCTATTCTGTACCCATTTTCTCGCGGCCGCGCTTCCCCCTTGTTGCGATCGCACCTTCCGGGGTTTCATTTGGGACGATCTAACTAACTCTTGTTTTGTATATTTCCTTTATATAGTTTTTCCTTCTATTTTTGAGGAGGAGGGAGATTAGAGAATAGAAATAGATCAGAATTAAAGGATAATTAGAGAGATTTTAGAGAGAGAACCTCTAGGTTTTTGGAGAGAGAAATTCATGGTGTATTGTTGATGATTGAAGATTTCTTCATTTCCTTTGATTTTTGATCAAGTTTGTAAGGATTCCTTTTCTTTAATTCAATCTATAGTTTGATCTTTAGTTTGATTTCATTTGTTTTGTTGATTGTTCTAGTTTGATTGAAGTTTGATTGAAGTTTGATTGATTTGTGTTTGATTTTAGCTTGTTTGATTCGATCATGATGAATTTGTTGCTTAGTGTTGTTTTGATCTTAATTTCAATGGCTAGTGAGTAGATTGCTTGCTAGGGTAATGGTGAAGCATGTATGAGTAATGGAATAATGCTAATTGGGGAAAATTGATGGAGTTGACTATGTGATTAAATTGGTTGATGATCATGTGCATGTGTGTGATTAATTAAAGAGAAGCAAACTTTGATTTTTGCACTAGATTGCATTATAAGTTCACATTGATACGGACGATTGATTTGTGGCTTGCATTTAACGATTGAGGTGTCTTTTGACGTTCCTAGCTAGAGTTTATCGTAGTTGACCCTAGTTAGACCTCTAGGAAAATAGCTTGATACGCTCTTTTGGTTGCATGATTGGTCTTCCCTCACATTGTTTGACTTAGTCACTTTGACCTCCCAATTAGTTAAATCTGTTACGATTACATGTGGATCCTAGCCCTAGTGTTTTACATACTTGATTTTAATTCGTTGGTTAGTCATCCTTGTCCTAGTTTACATACCTACACCCTACCATTTCGGAGTAGCTTGACTTAGGCAATAGATAATCGCCCTCCGTTACTTAGAGGTTCGACCCTCAACTTACCATTATACTTGTGTAAGGGTATGTTGAGAGATTTCAAATTTTCTTTGGCCTAGGGTAGGGGTTAGTTTCAACGACCTAGTTCCGACCCTTGTCTAATGCACGTTTTTCATAAATAAGGTAAGAAAAGAAATATTTTCAAAAACAGAAAGAAGAGATATTTTAATAAAAACATCCTCATCACTAGACTTTTCACACTTTCGCTTTGTTCGATAATCAAATGACGTGCAAGGTATTCATCATTGGGTTTGGTTTTGGGGAGACACAAATGGGTGTCTAAAGTACGTCTTGGCCTTCTTTGATTTTGTTTTCTGGCTTTCGGCCACCCAGAATTCCTTTCGCTTGTTTTTTTCTTTTTTCTTCCCGGCTGAGTCTTGATGAGAAGGTTGCTTTTTTTCATCCTTCTTGGCCGGTTGTTTTGCTTTGGTGAACGAAAAAAATTAGATGGTTCGATTTAGGCGGAGGCAGCTTGTCGCTAAGATTTAACAGACGCATTTGTCAATCAATGGGTTGTGGTTGCGCCGCCGGTCCGGCCAGGTACATAGCCTGGTCGAACGGCTGGCCGTAATGCCCCAACTGTCCGAAGACAGTGGGGTTAGGCGGCATGATTGCATTGAAATTTAGGGGGTTCTGATAATGAAACGATTGAACGACTATAATAGGAGTTGTAGTTTAGAAGGATTATGCTGGCTGAGCTGGTATGTTTGGAAAGAGAGGGGTTTGAGAAATCATCCAATATTGTGGGAATAAAGGCAGTGTCCGAGTAGGATGCTCATTCCCGTTGCTTGTGCTGGATATATTACCTCGCGTCTTTAAAGTGTCGAGACGACTCAAGCTCTTCCATTTGAGGTTGTCTGATATTCCCCCCCAGTCGACTTTGTTTTCTAAATAAGCTTGGACATGTTCGTTAACAGCACCCTAGGTGATCTTCCATGTCGTCAGAAAGGGGTATTCCTAGCATCTTCGGCATTGGTTATTTTGAGTGCCCTTTCCTCCTCTTTTGGGTTGTGGCCTAGAAGAAGAAGTTATCTTACCCTCAAGCTCCCTTCGAAGATTCCTCAAGGTCTGCATAAGTGAACCAGCAGTCATCGGAGGATCCTCGGCCTCATGAAATGAAGCGCTCATAGGATCACTAAAATTGATTGTTGCAACTATATCTTCTACATGTCCGTCCTCACAAGGACCAGGACCTGTATTAGATGTCTAACCATTTATTGCCATAATAGACGAGAATCCCCACCGACGGCGCCAAATGTTTAGGGTATTTTTGTTATCTCCCCTGGGACACTGGTCGCGTTCTTTAGATAGAAGGATCAAACACCTGCAAAACACGAATATTTCGTTGTCAGAATATTTGCCTCCGATGGTTAAGTAAGTAACCTGAAATTGGAAAAGCTAGAGAGAGAAATTAGAGAGAAGTTGGAGTTTTTTGTAATGCTCTATTGAATGTTATGTCACAATCCACCTCTCTCATCATAAATGATTGGGGTATTTATAGGGTGGGGATTTGTTCTTTTTAGGGTTATTACACTAGAATGACGTTTTTTGATTGACGGCGCAATAAGGCATAAACATGTATCCTTAGAGGGCGTTATTTTGCGGCTTTCTAGGGATTTGGGCCTCCTGGCTTAAGGAGGTCCTTTTCTCCCTTTTTCAGGTGCTCTTTTTAGGGCTTACATTTATGTCATCATCCTTAAGTAACACGTGTTTCCCATTGAATAGGCCACATGTCACTAAGGGATCGGTCCACTTTTTTGGGTAATTTTTACCCTAAACTGAAGAAATAAAGGAAAATTTGACATTTGTTACTAGTTAAAGAACCTTAGTTGAAATTTTCTAACTGTTTCATTTTTTATTTTACTCTATCAACAACTAAGTCCCAAAATTATAGTTATTAATATCACTTAACAAAATCTGTTAGGGTTTCGCTAAGTGGGGCCCATTATTTCATTAAATAATAATTTATTATATGTAAAAAAAAATTCCCAGCCAAGTTTCCCTTCCTGTCGGCCACCATCTATAGACACCTACTTTTTGCCTCTTATCTCGATCGAAAGGAAGTGCAATGATGTTACAAAAACCCGTTCTTCATGCTAGATCAAAGTTGATGTGTTTATCGACTAACAAATTCAATATGAAGTAAGTTAAAACTCATATTTGAGACCAAGTAATCTTAGAGTCTTCTCCTATTACTAATTAGGCCTAAAACGTGCTCATACATGTTTTAACTTGATTAACAACATACCCAAATGCGTCAAATGCAATGATTGGGTCCAACGGATCTTAAATTGTTGAAATCCGAGCCAAACATATCAACCAACCATCATATTTCTGTGAATTACCTATAAAGATGGATAGCCCTTTTAAAGAGCATTTCAACGGTATATTATAAGCCCAATTCCGAGCTAAAACGAAGAAATTATGATAAAAACACTAAATCGGCCCCTAAAACCGACACCCTTGCACTCCTACGGTCATATCTTTTGATCCATAAAAGATTTAAACCTAACTCAAACGGAATTAGAAATTAGACATTTAGAGATTTCCAATTATATCTCACACGCCTAAATCTGACTTCGCAATCAAAAGTTATGGAAGTTTTTGAAAACGCATTTTCGTAAAAGGCAAACCGCAACCCAGCGCAACTCAGTAAGTTGCGCGCGCCTGGCACGCGCGACTCATTGTTATGCGCGCGGAACCAAGCGTGAGTAAGAGATTTGCGCGCCCCACCTGACGACGCGACTCTTAAACTCTAAACCTAGATCCCTATGCCTATAAATAGGGGGTCTTCGTTCAACTCGATGGAGGATCGAAAAATAAGAATTTTGATCCTAGCATTCTCAAAACCCTAATCTCTCAACTTCTCTTACTCTCATACTACTTTTTCTTCTCTCTTCCCAAATACATTGAATTCCTTAGAGGTACGAAGAAGAAAGAAAGTCCATAAACGCATTAAACGGAGATTTAACATAAAAGAAGAACGGTTAGTTTCCTAAGCACTTGGATAAATAATTTTTCTTTTATTGTTTAAACAATTTTAATTTAATAAATAGTTTTGTTTGATCACTTTAAACAAAATTTTAATTAATTAATTCACATAGTATTATTTTGTTAATCAAGACTAGAATTTGATAACTAATTGTTGTTTTATCACTTAAGTCAAGGCGAATAATGTTTATTTTGTTATTTTCACGAATATTGATTAAATAAAAATAACGACTTTTGCAATGTAATTCGTACATGATTGACGCATATAAATAAAATCAACTAACTTTGTTTTTTAGGAGCCGCGTTGGATATATTGTTTGGTGATGAAATTGTGAAAAAGGAAGAGCTAGTAGAGGCCGTAAGTAGGGCTAGAATAGCGATTCCTCCCTAAAAGGAATGTTATTTTAGTACCCTTGCTCCCGAACTCATTACTAGTACACGTAGACCAATTTGGGCATGAGTAAACTTACTATTCCTGCTAATTACCCCTTAAACTCTACTGGGGAGGAAGGCATGATCAATTTTTATGAGTTTTCCTAAAACTCATTGGCGACTACTACTTTTTTCTTACAAAAAAGCGTGATGAGATGATCATTTCTAATTCAAGGTCCCCCAAACAGCTAGAAAATAAAATCCTAATACACTCTAACAAGTGTAAAGTCCTTGGATTTTAAAGGGCCATGGGAATCTAAGGAGAAAGATCCCCTATGATAGGAACATCGTACCCTCCTTACAGTGGCGACTCCACTGGGACTTAGAGGTTATAATATTAGTTCTTAGTTATGGTTCAAGGTTTCCAACACTAGGTTACCTATGGGTTGTAACGAGAACTAACTTGCATAATTTGTAGTTAGAGATCGAGACTTGAACGCATAATATCGTCCTTTTTTACAAAAGTAAAAGCCAAACAAGCAACATTGCATCATGCATAATCATAGCACACTTTAACCATTTGGGATTGACTCATTGACTAGGGGTTACCAACACTAGGCTTCTATCCCAAAAATCAATAACAATCTTCCCACCCATATCGCCAACAAAATGTTGGGAGGGCTATGTCATGGATCAACACGTTGAGTGATTGATTCGTGCATCGTCCCTTAAGATATGGTTTTTTGGACACCCAAGCCTTCACTTTAGAATGGCATTGTATGCTTTGATGGTTCCTTTTATGTGCTTATGTGACGACATGAATATGTGCTTCGTGTCTAATCTAACTAATTCCAACCTGTTACCTAGAGATATAATTAAAAAAAAAATATTGCAAAAATTATGGTTCGAAAAAAAAATACTAAAAAATAAACAAAATAAAAAATTGAAAAATTGTCGAACCTACGAGGTTGCACGAGCAACTGTCAAAGTTGCGCGCGCCTTCCACGCACAAGTTCAAAAGTTGAGCTCAGCACCTCTGCGCTACTCTGTGTCTTGTACGTGCCCATTGTTCAACTTTTACTTTGACTCATTACGAGCAATGTCATACGAATAAAACGAGGATGGATTTTGTAAGAGCTCAGGACATGTATCTTTCCTTTTTAAGAAAAAAAGTGAAAGATATGTGGATTATTAATGGTGATCAAAACACTGCTGAATTTGACAGAGCTTTAAAAAAGATACAGTTTCAGAATAGAGTCTATGCTCTTCATGATATGCATGGAAACTGGGTGGACAACCCTCAAGATGTCCTTGATGCTTTCCTAGATTATTACCAGCATCTCCTGCGTACAAATGATATACATAGATCAAAAGTTAATAATGTTGTGGTTAGGAAAGGTCTAGTCTTATCACAGGAAATGCAAGACATTCTTATTGCTCCTTTCATTGAGAAAGAAGTTAAAGAAGCTATGTTCTGTAATGATGGCAATAAAGCCCCTGGTCCAGATGGATTTAGGAGCTCTTTTTTCAAAGATTCCTGGGAGACAACAGGAAAAGATATTAGTGAGGCTGTTCTTGAATTTCTTTAGAACCAGAAGATTCTTAAGGAAATAAACAATACCTCTATCACTCTGGTGCCCAAAAATAAGTGTCCTGGTAGTGTGAAAGAATACAGACCAATCTCTTGCTGCAATGTCATTTATAAATGCAGTTCTAAAATGCTATGTGATAGATTGAGAGGTTTACTCCCTAAAATTATTGCTGAAAATTAGAGTGCTTTTGTGCATAGTAGATACATTGTGCATAACATCATGGTTTGCCAAGATTTTGTTAGGCAATATGGAAGAATTAGTGCTGCAGCTGGATGTTTGATTAAAGTAGATTTAAAAAAAGCCTACGATACAGTTGAATGGGATTTTATTGAGGAAATGCTTGAAGCTCTTCTCTTTCCCAGGAAGTTCATTGATCTTGTCATGATTTGCACTAAAACTCCTAAGTTCTCTATCATGATTAATGGATCACTCCATGGGTTCTTTAACTTTAAAAAAGGTTTCAGGCAGGGAGATCCTCTCTCTCCCTTCCTCTTTATTCTTTGCATTGAGTATTTGTTGAGTATCTTGAAAGTTGTGAGTGGTCTTGAAGGTTTCAAGTTCCACCCAAGATGCAGAACAGTTGGTCTAACTCATTTATGTTTTGCTGATGACCTCATTTTGTGCTGTAAGGTGGAAGTTCAATCTGTTAAATTGACGATTAGGGGTTTTGAGGCTTTCTCAAGAGCTACAGGGTTAAAAGCAATCTTTGAAAAAACTTCTGTTTATTGCTCAGGCATGGATAATCAGAAGATTCAAGAAATTTTTAACATGACAGGATTTGTTAAAGGCAGTCTTCCTTTTAGATATTTGGGGGTTTCTATTTGCTTTAAGAAAATATCTGCAGCTTAATATGATCAATTGCTTGATAAAATGTGTGCAAGAATCAAATTTCGGAGCTCTAGAAACCTTTCTTTTGCTGCTTGACTCACTCTGGTAAATTTGTTTTGATTAGCATTCACTTTTATTGGGCTCAAATTATGGTCCTACCTAAAGGTCTCTTAGAGAAGATTAATGTTATTTGTAGAAGTTTTCTCTGGCATGGGGATTTAAGTAACAAGCCAGGAAATATAGCTTAGAGGAATATATGCTGTAAAAAGAAGAAAGGAGGTTTAGGCATCATAAATGCTGAAATCTGGAATATTGCTGCTATGGGGAAGCATGTTTGGGCTATTGCTCAGCATTAGGAGAATCTATGGGTTCGTTGGGTAAATGTTGTCTATCTAAAGATCAAGAACTGGGAAGATTATGAACCTAATGCTAGCTACAGCTGGTGCTGGAAACAATTTTGTGAGGCAAAGAATAGATTGAAGAGTGTGATTTCTCCTGTCTCCTTTGGACAGGGTAAATAAAAGATTGGCAAGAAGTATGAAGCTTTACTGGATGATAAACAAAATTGCAGATGGGACAAGATGATATGGGAAAGGTTAGCTCAACCTAAGCATCAGTTTATAGGTTGGCTAGCTATTAAATATAGATTGAAGACTAGAGACAGATTATGTGTTCTAAGGAACAGTGATGATAATAGATGTCTTTTGTGTGATGATACATTTAAATCACACGAGCACCTGTTCTTTGCTTGTCAATACAGTAATAAAATTTAGCAGCATATCAGAGATTGGATTGGGTTTGGTCCTAGACAGCTGTAGATTGATAGAGTAGTGTGGGTTTGCAACAAACTAAATTCTAGTTTTAAAAGAGCTATGATTCATGCCTGTATTCAAGTTGTGATATACCAGATTTGGAGAGTTAGGAATTTGGCTTTTTGGGAGAAGAAAATCATGAATATTCCTAACACTGTACAGCAAATTAAAACTGATGTAAAGTATAGAATACTCACTATAAGGGGGGGGGGGGGAAGAAACTTAATATAGATAATAGAGCTTGGCTTGAGGGCCTTAGTGTAGCTTTGAATTAGCCTGGTTTGTTAGGCCTTGTGTTTTTTTTATGCCTGTTTAAGGCTGTTAGCTTGTATGCCTGGGTTCAGCTTCCCCGAGCCCTTCCTAGAAGGTACCAGGGATAGTTGTTCCCATAAGAGGTTCTTATTTTTTCCAGCACCCTTCCTGGAAGGTGGTTGGGGATTTTCAGGGTCATAGGTGTTTGTTAGGGCTTTTGCTCTAGCGTAGTTTGGGTGGCCTATTTTAGGCTTCTGTATTTTTTTTTACATTTTGTACAGATTTTTGGTATTAATACAACTTACTTACCAAAAAAAAATCATGGAAATTCGACCAAAATATGAATTAAAACCATATACCTTTCCCAATTTTATTCCTCTTTGGGTTTATATGGTCAAATTCGACTATAAAAAGTCCAAAATCTAGAATTTTTATGGTCGAATTTGACCATAAACACCATAATTATTCAGTTGTTAACGAAAATCTGAACACCCAAATTGTTTGCTGAAAAAATTCAAAATCGAAAATAAAGAAAAAATAATGTAGAAAAAGAGAACAAAAATGGAGGAAATGATGATGCAAACGCCGATTAATGAAGCATGAAGACATAAAAATAAGAAGAAGGAGAAGAGGAAAGAGATCGGGGAGAAGAGGAAGAGAAGAAGGAGAAGAGGAAACGGACCATCAAAAGGAAAAGAGGAGAGAGAAGAGGAGAGAGGAGAAGAGGAGAAGAGGAGAAGATGAGAGAGGCGTGAGAAGAGAGAGAGGAAAGAAAGAGTAAGCGGCTATCAACTGATTAGGGTTAGGAGTGGACCTCTTTTATACCCTTTTTTTAAAATAAAAAAAAAGTACTTTTGCGCCCATTATTAGCGCGCATTTTGCTACCCCTATTAACGGTCGCAACAAAATTAATTTAATTTTGAATTATCTTTCACATGTATTTTATTTTTAAAATATATTTAAATACCTTTGCGACCATTTCATAACTCAAAAACGGTCGCAAATATTCCACCGCTTTAAAAACGGTAGCAATATTGCGACTTTGTAAAAATCGGTTGCAAATATCATATTTTGCGACTGTTTTCATGACGGTCGTAGAAAAGCGGTCGCAAAACGGCCGAATTTTAGTAGTGGACATCGTTAAGATGGGGAAGGCCTTTGATAGAGAGGATCTGGCAAGGCAGGCGCTCAAGGTGGAGCGGGTGAGGCAGTCTTTAATGCCTCTCAATGGAATGAGGGCTTTGAGGCCTCCGAGAAACTGAAAGTCGAACTATCCTCATTCTAGAGGGCCCTCAAATCCACCCAAGATGAGGTGACATCCCTCAAGGTCTAAGTGGACGAGCTGAACAAGTTTGTGGCTGACTTGTCTAAGAAAGTGAAGGCTCATCGTCCGCATAGTGCAATTGAGTACAGGGTCGAGGAAAGACTCAAGAGTCATTTCTTCAAGGCCTTCGAGTTGATGAGAAAAAAAGGCACGACTGCCTATCATCAGGAGCACTTCACTAAGCGCTTGGTGAACGTCTACCACAAGGAGGAAACGGAGAAGGTCGGTCAACCTATTCCAGAGCTTAAAGTTACTTCGCCTGACTCTAAAGATGAGGAATACGATGATGATGAGGAGGTCGAGGCCGAGGAAACTAATGAAGAGATGCAGCCAAGGGGGAGCCGAAGGATGCTTCGGCTAAAGCATACTAGCGAAGGGGAGGCAGCCAAGGAGGAGCCCATTGATGCTGCGGCCGAGAAGGAATCGGCCTTGGACGAGCTTGCCAAAGGTGATGAGCCGGCTGAGTGAAGAGCTCAGGTTCTCCAACGAAATTTTTTAAAGCTTTTAGTACTTGGGTTTTTCTTGTTTTCATTTCACTTTTTCAAACAATTTCACATTCGGCCGCCTATTTGAGCGGTCAATAATTTTAATTCGCCACCTTGTTTTGAGCGGCTTGGTTTTAAATGATGCAACTTTTGTTTCTCTATACTTATCATTTTTTAGCAATTTTTATGCTTTATATATGCTTATACGTGCGAGTACAAGAGGTATGCCCCTTTTTTTGGCATTTGCGTAGTCCATATTCCAAGTTGTTTGATTAACTTAGTAGGTTTTATACCTCAAAGGGTATGACGACTAATAAGTTAATCAAATCATAATAATGATTTCCCTTGGACTAGGTAAATTCCGAATCTACATCATATATGGCCGCTTTATTGGCTTTGTTTGATTTGTCCTTTGACACTATCGCTCGGACGCAACTCAAGAAATTTCAAATAATATCTTAATTAAGAAATTTCTTAATATTGGCTGGGCTTGTACGCCTAGGCATGCCCTTGCCTTCATTTTGGTGAAAATACCTTGGGCAATTTTTGTGGCTTCCTAATGCTCAATCGTCCAACAATGCTGAGGTCGGAAAGGCTGGTTGACTTTATAGTCATTGTGGCCGAGTTGTGTAGCTATGGAATTCCCTTGCTATACACCTACTCGGCCACAATGTAGCACCGTCTTAAGGGCCGAGCTACTACGTTGCAAAAAGTATCATTATTACTTTTATTCGACATTTCTTCTTAAGTAATCGTAAATAAATGGAAAAATATAGATAACAATGTTCGACGTTTCATTAATTTTATCAAAATTACATTGTTAGAGGGTCGTACGGCTTTTATTACAAGCCTCGGTCATTTAAACCTAGTTGTATATATAACTTTCTGCCTAAGTACTTGATTTAAATATAATACTTTCTGAGATTGTCCGTATTCCAAGTACGAGGAATAGGTAGTCCATCTAAGGCTTTGAGATGGTATGTACCATCCCGCACTTCTTCTCTTATTCGGTATGACCCTTCCTAGTAAGGAGTTAACTTTCCATCTTCATTAGCTTGGCCAACCGCTTTAATATTTTTTAGAACAAAATCCCCCATCTTTAGCGGCTTCTTAGACACCCTGCGATTGTATGCCCTCGTCATTTTGAGACGATAGATTTCATGTCTAAGTGTCGCATTGCCCCTGGCTTCTGGAAGAAATTCCAGGGCCGTCTTCATGGCCTCCCAATTCGCCGAGTCATCATATAGCATTACCTGAAGAGTAGCTTTGTCTATCTCAATTAGGAGTACGACTTCAGCGTTGTAGACTAGATAGAATGGGGTCTCTCCTGTTGAACTATTGGATGTTGTTTGAATAGACCATAACATGTTCACCAACACATCTGCCCAAATGTCGCTAGCTTTCTCAAGCTTGCGCTTGATATCGTTGGAGATCATCTTGTTGTAAGCCTCAAATTGGCCGTTAAATTGTGGGCGTCCGATCGAGGCAAAATAATGAGTGATGCCCTGTCACTTAGCCAACTTTTAAGTTGACGTGATTCAAATTGGGGTCCATTGTCGAACACCATTGATAGTGGCACACCATAGCGAGTGATAATATTTTTCCTCTTGATGTTATCCAAACGAAGAACTTGTTATAGGGTCAAATGCTCTAGATCATTGGCCTCATCTTTCACCATCTGAAGATATTTCGTCATGGTCGGCTTCCTGGCCTCATAGTCACCATTAATCTAATTGACTATAAGTTGGGAATCCGAACTTACATCAATTTTTGTTGCCCCGACCGCCTTACACATTCTATGGCCGGCCATAAGGGCTTCATATTCAGCCTCATTAATTGAGGCTTGAAACTAAAATCTCATCGCATATTCAAACTTATCTCCCTCAAGAGACTAAAAAATAATACCAGCACCACAATCTAGTTGTTGTAGCAGTTCCATCCACAAAACCTTCCAAATTTTATCCCCTGCCAGCAGCTAGTCCGGCCATGTAATTTCATCTAGAAAATCAGCAAAGGCCTGCCCCTTGATTGCTTTCCTAGGCTCGAACAGTATATCAAAACCTCTCAACTCCAAGTCCCACTTAAGCATTCGGCAACTCGCCTCAAATGTTGTGAAACACTTTTTCAGTTGTTGGTTCATATAGAGCACAATTGAATGAGCAAGGAAGTATGGCCCTAGCTTTTTTGATACCATGAACAATTCCAGCCCAAATTTTTCAATGTGTGGGTACCTCAGCTTAGCATTGTGTAGGACATGGCTTATGAAATACACAGGGAGAACTGTAAGGAGGGTGTTCCCATCGTATGGAATTTTTCTCCTTAAATGCCCATGACCCTTTAAAAGCCTAGGAATTTACACTTGTTCGGGTGTATTAGGATTTGAATTCCTAGCTGTTTGGAGGACCTTAAATTAGAAATAATCCTCTTATCACGCTTTTTTGTAAGAAACAAGTAGGAGTCGCCAATGAGTTTTAGGATAACTCATAAACCTCGTTCATGCCTTTCTCCCAAGTAGAGTTCAAGGGATAATTAGCAAGAATCATAAGTTTACCCATGCCAAATTTGGTCTACATGTACCAGAAATGAGTTCGGGAGCAAGGGTACTAAAACAACGTTCCTTTTCAGAACTAATCGCTATAATAGCCCTAATTACGGCCTCTACTAGCTCTTCCTTTTTCACAATTTCATCACCAAACAATATATGTAACGTGATACCTAAAACTTAGTTGATTTTATTTACACACATTTCATTTACTTAGGAATTACATTGCAAAGGTCGTTATTCTTATTTAATCAATATTTGTGAATTAAACAAAATGAACAAGATTTGCCTTGGCTAAAGTGATCAACCAACAATTAATTATTCAATTCTATTCTTATTTAACGCAAGATACTATATGAAATTAATTAATTAAAGGTTCGATTCACTTAAAGTAATCAAACAACACTATTTAATAAATTAAAGTTATTTTAAACAAGAACAAAAGGTGATTGATCTAAGTGCTCGGGAATTTACCACTTCTCTTTACTAAATCTTCGTTTAGAACACTTATGGACTCCTTCTTGTTCAGGAACCTCCATCGTAGTAACAAGAATTAAAGGGGGTGAGTGTTTAGGACAAGAGAGTTTGGTAGTTCACAAAGTTTCTACCAGTGTTTTAGGTTAATTTCTATCTTTTTGAGCCTCGTATTAAGCCCCTATTTATAAGGAATGGGTATGATTAGGGTTTTGAACATTCTGCCTCAATAGGTGTCGCGTGCATCTAAATGGGTTGCGCGCGACAGCCCAGCGCAAGTAAATTGGTTGCGCTGCTATTGGTAGCGCAAGTAATTTTCTTGCGCGCAGTATTATGCTAAGATTCGGAATCATATTGTTATGAAATTCTGAATCTTCCGCAAGCGCATCTTTAGCAGTTGCGTTGGATGTTGCGCGCAACCTTGTGAGTTGCGCACGCCAGAGCAGCGCAACTCATTGAGATGCACGCGGATTTCTCTGCGGCAACGTTGATTTTAACCTAGGCGCCTCTAAATCCGTCATTTTTAGATTTTAAGCTCAGACTTAAGCCTAATTTTGATCGGGCTTAGTTGATTGGACTTTAATGCTTTTTTTTGTTAGGCTAGTTTAATTTTATCTTCTTGCAATTAAATCAGTTATCCATAAGTGTTCTTCAGGTTAATCCAACACGAAGATGGTTTTATTTATCGTCATTGCACTTCCTATCGGGACAGGAGGCCAAAAGTAGATTTCTACAAGGACGACTCTTAATGAGTGATTTGAAATAGCATGATACAAGTATAGCTTCTCATCTTTGAGCGGACTAACGAGCCGACGAAGTGTATGCAGATGACTCTTCAATTGTATAAAGGCTTCCTCGGCTCTTTTGTCCACTCAAACATAGATTTTTTCTTAGTTGTTTGAAAGAAATATTGGCACTTAACCCGTGACCTTGACAGAAATCAATCGAGTGGAGCTAGGCAGCCGATCAATCTTTGAACCTTTTTGATAGTTCTCGGCAAATTCATGTCCAAGACCGCTTAGATTTTTTCAGGGTTGGCCTCAATGCCGCGTTGATCAATTAGAAACATGAGAAATTTGTCGGAGTCAACACCAAAGACACACTTCTTTGGATTTAACGTCATCTTATGCCGCATGAGTTCGGTGGATGTTTCTTGAAGGTCATTCAGATGGTTGGCCAGCTGCTTTGATTTGACAATCATGTCATCAATGTACGCTTCCATGTTCTGGCCAATCTGATCTCTAAAGACAATGTTCACAAGTCTCTGAAATGTAGTAGGGGCATTCTTAAGGTCGAACAACGTGACTTTGTAGTAGTACAGACCCTGCTCAGTCACAAACGCGATTTTCTCTTGATCTTCTTCGCACAAGGGGATCTTGTGGAATCCAGAGTATGCGTCCATAAAGCTCATTAGGGCGGGGCCGGCTGTTGAATCGACTAGCGATCGATCTTAGGCAAGGGAAAGCTATCCTTGAGATGCGCCTTGTTAAGGTCGATATAGTCCACGTACATTCTTCATGTTCCATTGGGCGGCTTCTTTACCCAGACTACATTTGCTACTCAATAAGGGTAGTAACATTACCCAATGAAACCGGCGTCCAGCAGCTTTTGAACCTTTCTTATGGCCGCCTGATTCCTTTCTTCTCCACGATTTCTCTTTTTTTGTCGGACATGCTTCATCGTTGGATTTGCCGCCAATTTGTGGACGACCAGACTTGGATATATGTCGGCATCTCATGTAATTCAAATGCAAAAACATCCTTGAACTCTCTTAGCAGCTTTCTCAAGTCGTCTTCAAGCAAGCTGATGAGTGACATTTATGTCACTCCTAAGGAGTAGTTTTAGAGTCTTTTCCGTGTTTATTTTATCTTATTTTCCCTTTCTTTCTCTTGTTTTCTCTTAATAACATTTCTTGTATATTTTGGTAATTTTGTCGCGTTTTAGTTCTTTTCGTAGTTTTTATTAGAATTAGTTTATTTTCGTATTTTATTTGCTTTTGATTTGTTAAATTTCGTTCTTTCTTTTTCCTTGAAAGTATTCTAATTTACTTTTATTTATTTTAATTAGTTTTGAGTCTATTTTATTTCACTTTCTTTGCTTGTATAGTTTTTTTTTAGTTTTTATTAGTTTTCAGTTTATTTTGTTATTTATTTGATTTTATTTACTTGTATAGTTTTATTTAATTTTTATTAGTTTAGTGTTATTACTCTTTTTCTATTTTACTTTATTTTATTCCTAATTAATTTATTTCATTTTTATTTGTCTTGATTTCTCCTCGGTTTTGTGTTTAAGGTCCCGGGTTTCATGTCAAGTGAGTTCGGAGTTCGGGGACGAGTGAAAGTGTGCAATTCTTCTTTGATTGCTGCTGCCCACCTCTTATCCAACACCCCCTTATCCTCCACCACAACAGCACCTCCATGGCTCCATCTCCCCTGCTCCCTCACGCACACAACATCAGCCACCCTCACACCACCGCACAACTGCCGCAACAACCATACCTCCAGCCTGCATCCCGTAAACACCACACACACCAGCACTAACCACAGCCGTACTCACCTGCTGCCACCCTCACAGCACCACCAGCCGTAACAGCAGCCGCACCACCACAACCCAAACCAAACCCGTATCAACCACGCAGCCACATCAACCAAACCCACACCAATACACCACCAATTTCACCCCTGAACGCAACTCCCCTGCTGCCACCATAATACACCTCCCCTTCCGCAACCAATACACCACCATTCAACCAACCAAACCAACCCGTAACCCCAACTGCAACAGCAACAGTAGTCGCACCTCAACCACCACGCCTACCACCACCACCGCAATAAACCACTTTTAGCCACCCAAAACGGTAGCCCTTAACCACACCTGACCCGCAACTACTCAAACCACCAATTAAGCAACCAATCGACCCCTCAATTAAGAAAAAATCAGAGTGAATTGCAAATTAATCAAGTTTGAGCAAACCGTTGAGGGTTCGGCCGAACGTCGAGTCAGAGACTTTGGGGGTTTTGTTATTCGAAGAGGAGTGGTCGAACATACCCATGGTTCGACCGAACCAACCCCGTAGTTCGGCCAAACCAACCCGTGGTTCGACCGAACCACTTCACGAGCTTCTCACGCGAGTTTTAATGAAAATTGAACGGCCTTGATTAATTGCTGGTTGATGAAGATGTCGATGATGATTTTTGAGCCATTGATGATGGTGGTATGATGATCAGAAAATCAGAGCAGCCATTAAGGTCGAAGAAGAAGAATGGCGCCTGATTGTTTGGTGGGGGGGATTTGGGTTTTTATTATTTTCTTTTATTTTTATTTTTATTTCCTTTTTCTTTTCTCTTTTATTTTCTTTCTTTAGTTTTACTTTATTTCTTTTAATTTTACTATTCTTTTTTTATTTTTTTTCATTATTTTATTTTTCTTACTTTGGCTAGCTTAGTATAAATACCCAATTTGGGGAGATATTCAAGAACTATCTATTCTACTCTCTAATTAGTTTTAGGTTAGGTTAGGATTAGTCTTCATTGGTAGAGAGAGAAAGTGTGGTTTTCTTCATTAATGAACTTGGATTTTGAAGAAGGAGCTTGTTCAATCCTTTGTAGACCTTCATCTTCAATTAATGAGCAATCTCTTACTCTTTCTCTTTACCTTTTTTTTTATTGTGCTTATTTACTTTTATTTTTCTTCTTTGCTTATTAATCATGTTGATGTTTATTGATTTGATGATTGATATTGTTTTCAACATGATTTGTGAGTAGTCACCTAACCAAGGGTGTGGGGATGGTGTAGTTTCTAATTGTTCATGCTTTTAATGTTGGGGTTATGTTAATGGTGATTAAAGTCTTTGCATGCTTGATATTCTTTGGTGTTTCTTGCAAGTGCACATTGTTAGTTGATTAAAGATGAGTCTTTACTAACAAGTAACGGAAGCTGACTTAGTTGAGATTCATTACTATCAATTGTTATTTAATAGTACCTCCTAGTATATGGTTCTAATGTGGAAACATAGAGGCTATGTTAGGAGAAGCCAATTGACCCCGGAAGGCGGCTAGATTGGACCCTTTACTTCGATATTCATGCATGTTTAGTTTATAATTGATATGCTACTTTGTTATTGCATGATCAAGCGTCAACTTCACCTACCCATTTCCCTTGGTGCCTTAATGTTTTATTTCTTGTTTTAGCATCTTTAGACTTTAGTTTATTTATCTCCTATTCCGGACTAGCTTAATTGTCGATAACATTTGGTGGTGTTTATCCGTTCTCTGTGGTTCGACCCCTATGCTTTCCTTATACTCGTATTAGGTTTGTTTAGGTTGTATAAATTGTATTTGATCTAGGGATAGACAATTGACGACGCGTTTATTCCCTTGTCAAATTGGCGCCGTTGCCAGGGAACGACTTCCATTACCGTTATGTTATCTTGTTGAGACTAGTCCATTGTATATATTTTCTTTTGATTTGTTTTTGTTCTCTTTGTTTTGTTTGAGAAAAAATGGCCTATATTTCTATTCCTCAATTTGATAATGAACCGTTTTGGGTGTATTTCAATAGACTTGAGGATTTCCTAGATGGTGTTAAAGGTTTAACCAAGGGTGATTATTGTGAAATCATTAATTTGGGATTAAATGAGAATTTAAGAGGAGTAGTTGATAATATGTTAAATGGTAAATTTCAAGACATGTCTTCGGATGAAGCTTGGGATTTCTATTCATGGTTAGCTAGGGATAATTATGATTGGGAGAGGGCCAATCATGAGACTTATGTTCGGGATTCTCATGCTTTTAATATTGATGCTAATTGTCATGATTTGTCTAATATGAATTCCCATGATGTGCTTGATGCTCCCCATAGTGACCATGTAATGCATGATTTCAACTCCCCTCCCTCTATAGCTTAATGTAATGAGGTACATTTTAATGATGATGAAGTGCATGTTCTTTCTCATATTGCATCCGATTTTTGCATGAATTCTAAAGGTGTGCCCCATAGTCCCTTAGATGATTCCAATGAGCAAGCTTTTGACTCGTCTATCCATGATGATTTGGACTCATTTGAGATTATGGCCCAAATATTTCTTGAGTTTCAAACGATAGCCCATAACCTTATGAGTGAGTTCATTGATAAGGCTTCATTAGAAAGAGATGAGTTTTAGAGAAATTCGCCCCCATTCACTCTTGATTTTGAGATGGTAGGCCTTGAGAAATTTAAGGGAGATGTTGTTCAAGGTTGTGAAGAGGAGGTTGAGATTGAATCATTTGGAGTTTTTGAGCTTAAGGGAGATGTAGAACATGAGAGTTCTTCATTTGAGGATTCCATGATTGATTTTCATTCCCTCATTAGTGATGTGAGATCTTGTGATGAGGGATTAGCTACCCCTTTTTGCCTTTCTCATACACCTTTTTCCCAAAGGCTTAACCATATCTCCTACTATCCTATGTTCCTCCCTTCTTTTCTCAAAGAACCTCTTAGGGATCCTCTTCCTTTTCATGCTTCCGAAGCCCCAAACTCTTTCATTGTTGATGAGGAAAAGAGTTATAATGCCAACTAAAAAGATTTTTGTGAGGATTTTTCTTTTTCTTCTTATTTTCTTGATTTTTCTTTTGATTCTTTTACTTTTTCTTTTCTCCCTTCTCTCAAGCATAAAGTCTCCTTGTACTTTATGTTTGCTTGTCATATGAGCATCGCGTGTGCTCTATTTCTTGATATGTTTGCCGGTGCATATGACAAGCTTTTGCGTTCTTTGTCGGGTTATTTACTAGATTGGTCATGCTTGGACGTTAAGCAAGCCTTTGCGGGAAGTAACCCGTGTTTTATTGCTTTCTTTTTCTTTCTTTTGTGTTTCTTAATTTTGTTTACTCTCTTATCTATGTTTATAGGTACTCGATGCATATACTCATGTGCAAGGATTTTGGATTGAGCTCCTTGAGAAGAAGCACACCAATGATTGCTTGCATTTGGAAAATCAACAAAGACGAGGAATTAGATGAAATTGTGGACAATGTGCTTAATTGCGGGTTTCAACACCCACCTCACATTTGGTTTACTCTTTCCTTCTTCCCTCATCTTGGATTTTCTTTCTTATTTGCATTTGGATTGAATGAATTATGTATTGTTGTGTGAATGTGTTTTCTTTCTTCCCCTCCCACCCACCCTTTGTGCCTTTATTTTGAGCATTGAGGACAATGCTCCATTCTAGCTTGGGGGAGTAGCTATTCGCTAGATTGGGGGGGTGGGGGGTTATCTATATCTCTTGGTGGTTTCTTAATCCATAGTCTCATGATTGCTTGATTTATTTCTCTCATACTTGCCAAAGTCTATTATTGAGATTGGTTTTCTATGTTTGGATGGCCATGAGCGCCTTATTGAGTTGACTTTTGGTATTTGTAGCTTTGATTGATCATGCTTTCATCTTGCACAATTGTATATGCGTTCTTGAGTATTGTTGGTTTTGTGAATATTTGTGTGTATAGTGTCTTTCCATGGCATTTAAGGCAAGATTCAAAATGTTTTGTTTTAAACATGGACATAATTGGGCTTTAGCACCTAGAATACCCTCTTTGCTAGTTGTTAGAGGTTTTCATGCACTTGAATGTCGAGGTTGGTTCACACATATAACATTGCCAAGGTAGAAGAACTTAAGGGCTATGAGACCTTAGCTCACTTGGTTTGTGGTAAGATGGTTGTCGCTCTCTAGCTAGTTGAAGCTTTAAAGGTGATTTTTGCTACTCCACTACCATCATTTTTGTGAGGATGTGTCTATTTTGTTCTAGCCTTCTACATTTATTGCATGTGTGGCGTTTGGATCCTTGGCATTGCTAGCTTATATCGAGAATTTGGCTTAATCTACCCAAGATCGAGACCGAACCAACCTAGGGGAAGACGAAGGCAATTAGGATTTTTGTTTTGTTTTATTATTTTCTATTCTTTTATTTTTCTTTTGCATTTACTCATTTAGTAACCCAATTTGATCCATTTTCCCTTCTTTGGCATAACCACATTACAAACCAATGGACCTTTGCTTTATTTTCACGTTTTTTAGTTTTTGTGAAGCATTCTCGGGACTTGATTTGTATTTTTGGTTAATGAAAGTGAGAAAAAGAATGAAAAAGAAGTGAAGAACTCAAATTTTGGTACTTGTGATTATATTTGTTATGTTGAATGGTTTGAGTAAATGAGAAGAAAATAAAGGAAATGAAAGAAAAAGCCGCTCAAAGTTAAAAGAGGCGAGAGCAAAGAATAAAAAGAAATGAAAAAAAAAAGAAGAAAATATTGAGAAAATACAAAAATATTTGTTGTTTGGTTGAAAAAGAATAAGCTTGGGGGAGGAGTTGCTAGAATTTTTGATTTGAATGTTGGTAGTTTATTGAGTTTGAATTGAGGAATGATCAACCTTGCTTCACTTCTAAGTTTACCACCAATTTCCAAATTTATTTCCACACCCTTTACCCTAGCCTAAACGTTTCAACCCTTTTAAGACCTTTTGACCTTAGTAAGGTTTAGTTACTACCGATGGAGGGTAATCAAGCCAAGCCTATTGAGCGAGCTATCAATGCCAAGATGTCGAGTAGCCTAAATGTTTTTCATTGATTATTTCTTCCGATTCCTTCGAGGAATCTCGAGATATCACCTTAAAAGTGGAAGCAAAACTAGAGAGGACGCGGAAGTTTGGTTGGAGATAAGGAGGAGTGTAAGTCCCTCTAAGTTCTCTACCCTTTGCATGCTTTATGTGTGCATCAACCTTAGCTATTCTTTTGCTTGGATACCTTTAATGTCTATAAAGGATTGTATTCTTGTGCATTTAGCCCATTGTTTGTGTTTGGTTTGAAATATCAAAACTCGAGTTTTCTTGATTTCACCTTTGCCTTGAATGTTATGTGTTGCCAAGAGTTGTGGGTTAAACCTCTTAGAAAACCCTCACGAGAGCTTACTCGTCCTCTTTGGCGACATAGGGGTTTAAAGGTCTTGATGCATACGCTAAATGCATTTGTGATTCCTACGACAGTGAGTTAGTGTACATTCTTTCTCTTAGTTTCTATTTTTGTTTCTTTTGCTTTAAATAATTCCATCTTGTTCTCTTTTTCCTTAGCTTTGCTCGAGGACGAGCAAAGGTTTAGCTTGGGGGAATTTGATAAGTGACATTTATGTCACTCCTAAGGAGTAGTTTTAGAGTCTTTTCCGTGTTTATTTTATTTTATTTTCCCTTTCTTTCTCTTGTTTTCTCTTAATAACATTTCTTGTTTATTTTGGTAATTTTGTCGTGTTTTAGTTCTTTTCGTAGTTTTTATTTGAATTAGTTTATTTTCGTATTTTATTTGCTTTTGATTTGTTATATTTCGTTCTTTATTTTTCCTTGAAAGTATTCTAATTTACTTTTATTTATTTTAATTAGTTTTGGGTCTATTTTATTTCACTTTCTTTGTTTGTATAGTTTTTGTTTAGTTTTTATTAGTTTTAAGTTTATTTTGTTATTTATTTAATTTTATTTACTTGTATAGTTTTATTTAATTTTTATTAGTTTAGTGTTATTTCTCTTTTTCTATTTTACTTTATTTTATTCCTAATTTATTTATTTCATTTTTATTTGTCTTGATTTCTCCTCGGTTTTGTGTTTAGGGTCCCGGGTTTCATGGCAAGTGAGTTCGGAGTTCGGGGACGAGTGAAAGTGTGCAATTCTTCTTTGATGGGTGCTGCCCACCTCTTATCCAGCACCCCCTTATCATCCACCACAACAGCACCTCCATGGTTCCATCTCCCCTGCTCCCTCACGCACACAATAATAGCCACCCTCACACCACCGCACAGCTGCCGCAACAACCATACCTCCAGCCTGCATCCCGCAAACACCACACACACCAGCACCAACCACAGTCGTACTCACCTGCTTCCAACCTCACAGCACCACCAGCCGTAACAGCAGCCGCACCACCACAACCCAAACCAAACCCGTATAAACCACGCAGCCACATCAACCCAACCCACACCAATACACCACCAATTTCACCCCTAAACGCAACTCCCCTGCTGCCACCATAATACACCTCCCCTGCCGCAACCAATACACCACCATTCAACCAACCAAACCAACCCGCAACCCCAACTGCAGCAGCAACAGTAGCCGCACCTGAACCACCACGCCTACCACCACAACCGCAATAAACCGCTTTTAGCCACCCAAAACAGCAGCCCTTCACCACACCTGACCCGTAACTACTTAAACCACCAATTAAGCAACCAATCGACCACTCAATTAAGCAAAAATCAGAGTGAATTGCAAATTAATCAAGTTCGAGCAAACCGTTGAGGGTTCGGCAGAACGTCGAGTCAGAGACTTTGGGGGTTTTGTTATTCGAAGAAGAGTAGTCGAACATACCCATGGTTTGACCGTACCAACCCCGTAGTTCGGCCGCACCAACCCGTGGTTCGACCGAACCACTTCACGAGCTTCTCACGCGAGTTTTAATGAAAATTGAACGGCCTTGATTGATTGCTGGTTGATGAAGATGTCGATGATGATTTTTGAGCCATTGATGATGGTGGTATGATGATCAGAAAATCAGAGCAGCCATTAAGGTCGAAGAAGAAGAATGGCGCCTGATTGTTTGGTGGGGGGGATTTGGGTTTTGATTATTTTCTTTAATTTTTTTTTTATTTCCTTTTTTCTTTTCTCTTTTATTTTCTTTCTTTAGTTTTACTTTATTTCTTTTAATTTTACTATTCTTTCTTTATTTTATTTTCATTATTTTATTTTTCTTACTTTGGCTAGCTTAGTATAAATACCCAATTTGGGGAGATATTCAAGAACTATCTATTCTACTCTCTAATTAGTTTTAGGTTAGGTTAGGATTAGTCTTCATTGGTAGAGAGAGAAAGTGTGGTTTTCTTCATTAATGAACTTGGATTTTGAAGAAGGAGCTTGTTCAATCCTTTGTAGACCTTCATCTTCAATTAATGAGCAATCTCTTACTCTTTCTCTTTACCTTTGTTTTTTATTTTGCTTATTTACTTTTATTTTTCTTCTTTGCTTACTAATCATGTTGATGCTTATTGATTTGATGATTGATATTGTTTTCAACATGATTTGTGAGTAGTCACCTAGCCAAGGGTGTGGGGATGGTGTAGTTGCTAATTGTTCATGCTTTTAATGTTGGGGTTATGTTAATGGTGATTAAAGTCTTTGCATGCTTGATATTCTTTGGTCTTTCTTGCAAGTGCACATTGTTAGTTGATCAAAGATGAGTCTTTACTAACAAGTAACTGAAGTTGACTTAGTTAAGATTTATTACTATCGATTGTTATTTAATAGTACCTCCTAGTATATGGTTCTAATGTGGAAACATAGAGGCTATGTTAGGAGAAGCCAATTGACCCCGGAAGGCGGCTAGATTGTTCCCTTTACTTCGATATTCATGCATGTTTAGTTTACAATTGATATGCTACTTTGTTATTGCATGATCAAGCGTCAACTTCACCTACCCATTTCCCTTGGTGCCTTAATGTTTTATTTCTTGTTTTAGCATCTTTAGACTTTAGTTTATTTATCTTCAATTCTGGACTAGCTTAATTGTCGATAACATTTGGTGGTGTTTATCCGTTCTCTGTGGTTCGACCCCTATGCTTGCCTTATACTCGTATTAGGTTTTTTTAGGTTGTATAAATTGTATTTGATCTAAGGATAGACAATTGACGAAGCGTTTATTCCCTTGTCACAAGCCCACGGCCATAGCACCCACCTTGATTGTCAGATCAAGCAGGTCCGAATCGAGCACTATGTCTATATGGTCGCCCGCCGGCTAAGAACTTAACTCTTCTGGCCGGCCAACGACCATTAGTTGTTATGCTTGCTCTTCTTTTACGCGCTTTTGGCCGACCTGCTGTGTTAGGAGTAACCCTTCATCTGAATTTGGCTCGGACGACCGTGGTCGTCCTCTAACTATTAGCTTTACGACCAATTGATTGCATTCCTTAGCCTTTTTTTTTTGTTACCATGAATGGTACCAATTTTTCTGTCTGTCCTCTGAAACTTCATCAGCATTAAGTGAGGTACGATTACTGCCTTGGCTTCCGTTAAAGTCAGACAACCGAGAATTACATTGTAGCGTGTAAGCTCCTTTAAGACCAGAAGACGGACGACCATGTCCCTTCCCTCTCCCTTTATCCAAATCAGAAGAGCGAATCAATTCGTCTAACCGGGTGATTGATACTCCCACCAAATCCAACAAGTGGATGGGAGATATCCTGGAGGGAATCTTCTAGAAACTTTAAAATTTCAGGCATCATAAGATGATAATATATGATGGATGAGCTGCCAGTATCAAGGAGAATCCCTAGTGAACACTGATCTGACAGTAACACAATAATGGGACCTCAAGCTAAGAAAGCATAAACTAAACTCTAGGATTCTAACATCATCCCCCACTTAAGCTGTCGACGACCTCGTCGACTTAAAAAAGTTACAATCAAAATTAGAAAACCCTAAACTATCTCAAGTTTCGGATGCGCCGTTGGTGCGGCTGTCTTCTGGAATCTTTGCTGACTCTTGAGCTGGATCTTCTTTGTTGACGAGGAGCTTGTCTCTGGAGTCGCTCGGCTCGAACATCTTGTTGAGAGCTTCATCTCTAAATTTCCTCCTGGGAGTGGAATCTGTTGAATTCTGGGGGACAGCTGCTTCCACGATCATCTGTTGGGGAGCTGCTTCCTTGAGACTGAGGTAGAGGGCTTCAAGTTGTGGTTGGTGCCTCTTGGGTGACCATTTTCTTTGTAATCCCTTGCACGAGCCCTGCGTTGTTTGCTCAACCACTGCTTTTCCTCTCTCTTGGGAGGTTCTTCTTTGGTGTCTCTTTGGTGTCTCTGGGCTCGTCGCTCTTTGCTTAGAACTTGGTGTCTGATTCTGGTTTTGGCGGGTGTGTATCTGGGATGTTGCCAACTCCATGGGCTTCATCTCCCGCTTCTCTGGGTTTGTTGTGCGAGCTGGTTTCTTCAATGTTGCCTTCTTCTTAGGCTCCATCACTCGCATTGCCGAAAGGTATCGAACTTCTGGTTCTTCTTGAGGTGTTATCATTCTCATAGCACTCAGGCGTCGTATGGAACCCATCCTGTATGTGGGCTCCTCATCGCTCCTATTCTCTTTTGTGGCCTCCTTAACGGACATGGATGACAATCTCTTTTGGATCTTGTCAAGTTCTTCTTTATGCTCGCAATCCCACCATTTGTGTGGACCTCGATAAAGTATGCAGTTTATCGCCCTTGTGTGTGCCGAGGATTCTGTCAGCCATCAATTTCACAATTTGCTCGGCTTGCTCGTGTACAATGACTTGAAACTCGGCCCATTTGTCCGCCTTCTCCTCGAGGCAAGCGAGCCTTTCTTCTACAAATTCCATCTTCGTGTAGCCCTCCTTGGTGCCTACACGAGTTGCTTGCGACGAGGTTTGAGCCTCGGCTCTGATACCAATTGTCACGGTCCGGGAGTTTAGACCCCGAGACGTGCGGCGCGCTCTAGCCTTTTGGCGGCAAGAACGCTAGCCTTGAGCGGAAGAGGGGCTTGTGAGCACAAAGCAACACAAGAGGCCAATAAAATCTCAGGAGAACTCACGTCTATCTGGGCGACGGAATGCGGGTGGTCGGGGCTTGTGATGGCCGATACTTCAAAGCGGGCACAAGCGGGTCTGAACCACGAGTCCTTAGCGCATCAAGTTGGGTTGGAGGGGAGCTAATATGCAAGTAAGACTCAATATCTATAAAGGTCTAACAACAAACAAGAATAAAAGCAAGGCAACACTTGGTAGAAGGCTTTAAGATTTCATTAATCATTCGCCCTCTAAAAAGCTTTAAATGACATACAAGGAGAATCCCTAGTGAACACTGATCTGACAGTAACACAATAATGGGACCTCAAGCTAAGAAAGCATAAACTAAACTCTAGGAAAGCACTTAAATAGAATCTAATACATCAAAAGGAGGCATTGACATTGAAGATGACCTTCTGAAAGATAATGGTGCGAGAGGAAAGAAGAACGACCATCCTTCTTCTTCCTCTCCCATTAATGAAGTACATGCCTCGAACGCCTCTAAACCACGAATCCAAAGATAAAAAAGAGTGTTCACTCCACTTGGTAAGAGTTATGAAACGGATTTCGAGAAGCTACATCACAAAGGACTAGTCATGCCCATAGGGCCCATCAAAGATCCAGTTCCAGAAGCCAGGCCACCTAAGTGGGACCCTAATAAGTACTGCAAATATCACCAAGGAAAGGGTCACGACACTGAGGAGTGTTGGAAACTCAAAGAAGCTATTCAAGATCTGATCGATAACAATGAAACTTCTGAGACAGCTTATATGATCTCTCTCGATGAAGTGGCCATGATTGGGGAGGATGAAAGTCTTTTCTTAGATAATACCAGGGAAGACTCATCAAGTCTAAAAGAGGACGTTCGAAAACTGCAAGATGTCATTGCCATGCTCTTGAATGTGGTAGAAGGATTAGCTAATCGGGTGATGGCCATCGAACAAAATTCTCGCCAAGAGCTTAATGAAGAACTCAATGCTCCTAAGCCACTAGAAAAACGGACCATTGAAGAATACACACCAATAGGAATGACTTACAATGAAGCTTTTGACTATCTTCACGATAAAGGTCTTATTCACCCCATTGGTCCCAGTCAAGACCCTCCGCCCGAAAAACGGTTTCCCAATTGGGATCCAAATTCTTACTATCGATACCATAGAGGTTGTGGTCATACTACCGAAATGTGTCTCGCCCTCAAGGATCGTGTCCAAGACCTCATTGATTCAAATCTCCTTCATGTTCCCCTGCGCGACAAGAAGGCCAAGATTAGTAACAATAAAAATAGTGGCTGTAAAGGGAAAAAGAACGACTATCCTTCTTCTTCCGGAAACACCTACTCTAGTAATAGTGTTGGTACTTTCGACCTTAGTGAGATCCTAGCCATGAGTAATCGACTAAGAAAGGATTTCACCTCTATTGGAATTAGCTACGATAATGCTTTCGATCGACTCCATTCCAAAGGACTCATTACTCCCATTGGACCTATTCCGGATCCCCCACTTGAGAAGAGATCGTTTAGTTGGAATCCAGACGAACACTGCAAGTATCATCAAGGTAGGGGTCATGCTACTTAGAGCTGTTGGAAGCTAAAGGAGGCTATCCAACATTTGATTGATAATAACAAGCTTCCCATACCTCCAGTTAACAAGAAGAGCGAGTGATGATGAAGGGAACAACATAAGACAAGAGGCGAGCTTCAACGACGAGATTTCCCGACCTCTTTTTTTTTTTATTTACCCTTTTCCCCAATAAGTCTAGCATAGGCACCTTTTTATTCTCCTTAGATTTATTTTGTAGGATCATTATTTATTTTCCTTTAATAAAATGAGCATTTATTTCCTTATATATGATCATTTCATTATATTGCAAAAAAAAACAAAAAAAAAACAAAAAAAAAAAAAAACATCCATGTCGAATTAAGCACAAGGTATACCAATGATTTGAGGCACCCCTTGCATCCACATTATATCTCCTTTCACCTTTCAATTATACAATTCTTTCTTCATAAACCACTTTGAGCCTCGTCTAATGATAGACCTTTCTTTTTTCAACCTACATCTACCTAACCTTGGGATGGGATGGCGTGCAACTTATTCAATTCTAAAAAAAAAAAAAAGCTTGAGTGAATTCAAAAAAATTAAAATAATAAAAATAAAAGCAAAAAAATAAATAAAAGTGTACAAAAGGGCAAGTGTTCCAATGTCTTTGATATGAAAATATCTTTGATAAGAACACGTCTCAGATTGCGTCTCTTATCGAGTGCTCGATACCGTGCCTGAGAAACATGAATGTTAAGTGAGTGATAGACCACATGATCGAGATTTCTCACACTTATAAAAATGAAATAAATGCTAAAGCAAAAGAAAGAGCTAAAAAAAGAGTAGAAAACCTCAAGCATGAAAATACAATATTCAAAAGCAAGGTTGCACACCTTGGGGGCTTATCTAGGGTCTTGAGTCTTTATCCCTTTTTTCTATAACCTTTAGCCTAACCACGTTACAACCCTTAAAAGACCTTTTTGAGGTATACACACACTTGTGCGAGGTTTGGCTAAAGCTACGTTCGGCCTGATTCCTAACGGATACATAGGCAACATCACATCGAGGTGCGGACGTAATAAACATGCATTCATATTCACATTCACACACTTGCACCATGATCATATCAAGGGACTTCCAATGCTTATCCCTTCTCATTTAGAGCTGGACTTGGGGGCTTGATCCCTACATCATTAGCTTGCCTAGCCTAAGAGTCACCATTTGGCTCTTTTAACAAGTAATATCTTTCCACACACTTAGCCCTTGCGGCCTAACTTTAGTGTCACTTTCACACACATCACAGATACATGACCAAATATAATTTCCCTTAGGAACCCTTTGTCATGAAATCGTAACGCTGAAGCATGCTTCGTCAAAATCACTCATAATTGTCATTGCATCACGAAGTATGAAGTGCTTAGCCTCCGTGCCTAAGTTACCCAAATACTTTCATCAAAGAGTCAACAGTCGAGATATCCTAGGATGGATTAATCCTTGCACCTTGAGAGATAGTATCAAATGACATTTGACTAAGCTCATTCAACATGCATCTTCAAACTTCACTTCGATTCTTTTTTCGCGTCTTTCTTTTTCGAGAGAAAGTCGGTACCCTCCTCACAAAAATGACGGAAAATTTTTTCTTTTTTGCATTTTTGAGTCACACAATCATAATATGCACACACGGGTCACGAGTCACACGTGTCATTTTACTTCGAGTCGAGTCAACCTCGAGTCAGTCGATCACACCGAGTCAAGTTTATACCTTGAGTCGTGTCAAGTTATTGAGTCAAGCAACATTAAACCTTAGGTCAACCCTAAGATAATTAAACCTTAGGTCAACCCTAAGATGGTTAAAGAAATTGGCAAAGTTCTATAGTCAAAATAAATACAGGTGCAGCAGAATAGGGAGGACCCTACTCCAATTCTTGGCGCCAGAGATATTTCAACAGCGACAAAGCTCGAAGCCTCTTAGAAAGGTGATTTCGACCTCATACAGAAATTTTGGGTTCCTTGGTACGCCAGTTAGCCCCTATAAGCAATTTGACATGATTAAGTAGTCAGTTTGATTACAATCACAATAAGTGGTCAACCTGATGAACGATCGTCTCACTTAACTTAAAGCGCCTAAGAATTGGCTCATCACGGAGACACCGACATACTGGTTTTAGCGGAAGTAAATTTCAGGCGAGCTTTAGAGATCGACAAACGTTGGTCTTTGGAAATTTTCCTTCGGAGTATTATCGCAACAAACATTCAACCATCAAAGCACTTTTGCTCCAGAGACGCGTGGGCATATCACAGAAGCTCTATTGTTCAGAGACGCGTGGACATATCATCAAAGCTCTTTTGTTCAGAGACGCGTGAACATTTCCATCAAGCTCTTTGCTCCAGAGACGCGTGGGCATATCATTTCCATAAAGCTCTTTGCTCCAGAGACGCGTGGGCATATCATTCAAAAGCTCTTTTACTCCAGAGACGCGTGGGCAATTTATTCAAGCTCTTTTTTTCAGAGACGCGTGAACATTTCCATCAAGCTCTTTTGCTCCAGAGACGCGTGGGCATATCATTAAAAAGCTCTTTTGTTTGGAGACGCGTGGACATATCATCAAAGATCTCCTATTTTCAAGCTCTTTCGCTCAAGAGACGCGTGGGCATCCTATTATCAAGCTCTTCGTTTAGAGACGCGTGGACACATCATTTAGAAGTTCATATTAAAAAAGAATATAGAAAAGAAGCTCTTTGTTCAGAGACGCGTGGACATATTCAAAAAAAAAGAAGCTCTTTGTTCAGAGACGAGTGAACATCGAAACAGCAAGGTGGCGTCCCCTAGATTATGGAGAGTTGTGACAAACAACTGAGGATTGTTTCAAGAGAAGCAATCTTCGATAGTATTCCCTTGGACGTGGAATATTATCATAGCGAAGGAGGATCGTTTCAGGCGAAGCAATCTTCTAATTTGGAAGCAGTTACAAGCGTAGCGGTTTTCAAGCGGGGTGGCATTCTCTAGCTTACAGGAGGTCATCAAAACAATCGATTACTTTCAGAGACGTGTGCTCGACGGTGCAAGATACGCGTTTCTTAACTCTTTTATCTGTTTAACTAACGCTAGTTTGCAGGTATCGGCGTTGCAAGAGTGATTAAGGATCGCAGAACGTTCTGAATCATTCTCCGTCCCTATCGATACTTTGACTTTTGTTTTCGAAACTCGCGTTTCTCCAAACTCAGTCAAAGTGGGGGCTTCTGTAGACACCCATTTGTGTCTCCCAAAAACCAAACGCAGTGATGAGTACCTTTCACGTCTAATCATAATCGAATGAAGCGAAAGTGTGGAAAGTTTAGTGTTGCGGAAAGTTTTAATTTTCTTTTCTCTTCTCTCTGTTTTTGAAAACTTGTTTTAAGAAAACAGCTAATCCTGTTTGGTTGATCCATGATGTGGGTCCAATAGTAGTGTAGTTGGATTGGGCTTGACAAGAGCTTTCCAACGGTATATTATAAGCCCAATTCCGATGAATAATGAGGAAGTTATGGCAAATTTACTAAACTAGGCCCGGTTTGAGCTTTATGTACGGCCCAATGATCTAGGGGAGGGCCTAATATGATTTATCATTCCTAATGCAATTAGTAATGGTTTTAGTCCTCTAGATTCTTCTAGAAGGTTCTTTTCATTCCTAATTCAATTAGCATTGATAAATTGACTTTTGTTGACTTTTCAGAGTTTTAATTAAAATCAAATAGCATTTTCGAGGAAATTATATGATTTTATCCTCCAGTACGGCAAACTTATCTGATTTTCAAAAACACGTCCAAAACAGGCCTGGCACCTGACTCCAAGCATTGGCGCCTAGAACCAGGCCTGGCGCCAGCCATTGGCGCCTGGAACCAGGCCTGGCGCCAGCCATTGGCGCCTGGCGCCAATTAGCCAGGGCAGGCGCCAGCTCAGTTTTGCATGCGCCAACCTCGTTTTGCGTGCGCCATGTGCTCTGTTTTGCTATTTTATCTTTTTGGCTGATTTTCCCTATAAATAACGTATTAAAACTCCATTTTCATTCACCAATTCTGACGAATATTCACCTACAATCAGTTTTCATTCGCAATCATTAATTCTCTAATTCTCTCTTAATCATTCACCAATTCTCATCAAGTTTTCTTTATTATTTCATCCTTCTTTTCCTTTTCGAAATTGCTTTTTATATACAAAATTCCGCATTCACAAGATCTAAAACACCTAGCCATATTCGAAGTTGCCTTCGCCCTAGACGTGAAAGGTTTAATTTTTGAGGGTTTGGTCCCAAATCTCTATTTTAATTATTTAATTTAATTGTTTGATTATTATTTTCCTTGAAGTTACTAACGTGTGTATTTTGTTATTAGAAAGAGGTACGAAGCATCAAAGTAAGTGCTTTAATGTTTTTAATTGATGGTATGATGTAGAAATCATGTTTATATTGTTATTATGATATTCCTAGTATCATGTTTAGGGAAAAGATTATAATATAAAATATGCTTATTATGATTGTTGCGATGCTTCCTATGTTCTTCCTAATATTTATGATTGTTAGTATCATGTTAGGGTTAAAGATTTGATTTTTATTGCTTAGTAACATGCTAGGGTTTGTTATTAATCTTGTTAGTATCATGTCTAGGATCTTGTTATTTTTATTATGCTTTAATATTAACATGAATATGATTATGTTTATAATTAATATAATTTATGATGATTATGAATATTATGATTATTATTATTTTGATGATGATTATTTTATTTATGATGATTATTATTATTATCATGATTATTATTGTGTTGCTTGGTTATTCATTGTTATTGCTTGATCACGCCTTTTATGCATGTTTAAAGGGAATTTGGTAATTGTAATCACGCTTAATAAGATATTAATAATCTTGTTTAGGGTTAATGTGATTATATTTCAAGTGATCGCCAATAATAGATTTATTTGTGCATTAAATTCAATCAACATAGATAAACAGGTTTAGGGTTAATCCTATTGATTGCATGTTAATTAAAAAGCGCACATGAATACGATCAGAATAAAGTAGAGGCCTATTATTAGGGCAGGTTCAATCTCTTTTAGGTTGGATTTGTACCTTCATCCCCGAACCCTTATTTTGTTCTAGACCTTATGGAGTTGACGATCTCTTGGATCGTTAAGGGGTGTAACCTTCACCCTGTTAACGGTTTACAAGTTCCTTAAAAAACTTGTTGGCGACTCTTTTGCTCTATCTTCTTCCCTTTTGGACGCCACCGTACTTTAGTGTATGATCACAGTGGGGTTCAAGCTAGGGGTTTAACGCTTGAAATATTCCCTACAGCAATACAACAAACTTTTTCAGCACCCAAAGCTCAAGAGAGGAAATGTGGGACGGAGAAAGGAACATCATCAGTTGCAAAACAAGAACCAAATAAAAGTTCAAAAAAAACAAGCACTAGCTCACAACCTACTCAAACAGTTAGAAAGGGTAGAGGGAGACCGAGAAAGAAAACCAACACTATTTTACATGAACATGTACAAGGGAAATGGTGTATCAAAATAAAAACAAAACTCTAATTTGTTTGCTTTTGCTTACATTATTTATCTCAATATTTAGTTACTTACAGTTTTGTTTTTGTGATAATTACATACCAGGTTGGGCAACATGGAGTCATTGATATGTCTCAAGCATCATCATCAGCGCCATAAAAGTAACAACAATTTTTTAAAGGGTTTCAAGATTCAAGATTAGACATGAAATAGATATCCATATCAAGATTTCGTAAAACGTAACAGCTATACTTGCTCTTTTTTGGGATTAAGGTTAACGTTATGTAAATCAGCAACTTTATTGAACTTAATCATTCTTTCGACAATTAGTGGGTATGCATATGATGTTGATGCAAACATTAACCAGCTGGAGGGTAATTTAGTCACTGTTCCATTGGTGTTCGCTAAATTTAAGCTTGAATTGGGAAATTTTGAGCTTGAAGATGAGCTAGAAGGAGCCTAACAAACTAGATTATTTTTATTAAGTTGTTATTTTTATTTACACGTTCATTGCATGTAATGAAGGCTATTTATTAGTGGTTGTAATCCTTTATGCTGAAATTAATACAAATCCTTCCTTCTCCCTAAACCTCTTTCTCTCTCTATTCTGTTATCAATATTCCTCTATTGATTATCACTCTTGAAGTTTCCCTTCTTCCTAGATTACTTCTGAGCTAATCAACCTACTACTCATCCATTAAATTGGATTGGAGCAGAGCATTATTAGATTGTCCTGTACAAATTTTGGTCACTGTATTCCTGCTGTATCATTTGGTATCAGAGCCTCCCAGGTTCTTAGACCCAATATGCCTCCAAAGAAGAACACTGAGGTGAATCATGATGATGATGAATCTGCTTCTTCTACAGATTAACAGAAACTGGAGATAACTTTAAAATCTCTCATTGATGAATAAAATAAACAGTTAGCTGAGAATAATCATAATCATAGCATGAATATTAGCCAAAACGCTAAATCTATATCAATATTGCATGATATGATGGTTGGCTTGTCTGTGCAAGTTACCAAGTTGGTGTCTAATGTTAGCCCACCTGAAAAATCCCCTGCTAAATCTCTGGAAAAATCACCTGATAAATCTGGACTGTTTAATAGAGATAGTAATGATACTAACTCCAATTACCAATATTCGACTAGACTCACTAATATTGAAATTCTTAAGTTCAATGGTGAAGATCTGAACTCATGGTTGTATAAATGCAATCAGTTTTTTGAATTAGATAATATCTTTAATGCTAAGAAAATTAAGCTAGCTGCACTTTATCTGGAGGGTAGAGCACTTTTGTGGCATCAGAATTATGTGAAGGATAATACACCCCTTAATTGGGAACAGTATGTTAAGGATATTACTAGTAGGTTTGGAGAACTCTATGATGATCCAATATCTGATATAAAGGCACTCAAGCAAACAGGCAGTATTCAGGAGTATCATGATGCCTTTGATGCTTTGGCTAGTAAGCTGAAGTTGACTCAGGAATACTTATTGAGTTGTTATTTAGGTAAATTGGAGGAGGAAATACAACTTTGTGTGAGGATGTTTGCACCAACATCCATTCAATAGGCACAGTGCCTAGCTAAATTTCAAGAAGCAGCCTAGAAAACCAAGAGGACCAGGACAACTCCAAAACCATTACCTCCCTTGTTACCTACCCCCAAACACAACACCTATGGCCCAAACACTAACCCACCCTAGAAAGGATCTACCCCAAACACCTTTAAACCAACAAACACTTTCACCTCTAATAAAAAAGCCCTTACTCCAGCTGAAATGAATGAAAAGAGAGCCAAAGGCTTGTGTTTATGGTGTGATGAAAAATTTAAGCTAAGACACTTGTGTAAAGGCAGGAAACCTATACTATACCATATAGAAATGGAAGATGGAGAAGAAGAAGAGAGTGAGGAAGTGAATGAGGAACTAGTAGGGGAAGAGGCTGCTTGTGCTCAAATTTCATTGCAAGCCTTAGATGGCTACTATAGTTTCAATGCGATGAGAATGATGGGTCAACATGAAAAGAAACCACTTCACATTCTGATTGTCTCTGGTAGTACTCACAACTTTATTGACACCTCAATAGCTCTAAAGTTGAAATGTAAGGTGGATAGAGTAGGAACAATGTGGGTAAAGGTAGGTGATGGTGGGCAGTTGAAATGTGATTCCATAATAAGGGGATTTGAATGGAGGATGCATGGGTACACTTTTAAAGCTAATATGTTTCTACTGCCCCTAAGTCGAAATAACATTGTTCTTAGAATTCAATGGTTCTCAACCCTAGGCCCTATATTATGGGACTTCAAAAACTTAACCATGGAGTTTGAATGGGACAGCAAAAAGGTGAAATTGAGGGGTGCAACAAAGAAAGAGGTGAAGGGAATTGCCTCATAGTAGTTCAATAAACTTCTACAAAATGGAGGGGAATTGTCCATGATACAGATCATTCCACCTAACATGAAAGAAAGTCCTCAGTTAGAGTTGGATATGCTGGAAGAGCATGTGATCACCTCACTTGAAAAATGGAAGAGCTCCTGGCTAATTTCTCTGATGTGTTCGAAGGTCCTACAAATCTACCACCTGTAAGGGAGCATTTTGATCATAGAATCCCATTGAAAGATGGAAAAACTGTCATAAACATCAGACCCTATAGATACCTAGCTACTTAGAAAACTGTCATAGAGGAGTTTGTATAGGAATTAGAAGATCAGGGGGTGATTAGGGACAACAATAGCCCTTTTTCATCTCCTGTGGTGTTAGTAAAGAAGAAAAATGGTGGATAGAGGATGTGTGTTGATTACAGGGCTCTGAATAAGGCCACTGTAAAAGAAAAATTCCCTATACCTATCATTAAAGAGCTTCTAGATGAGTTACAGGACAGTTCTTTCTTTTCGTAGATAGACTTAAAATCTGGTTATCACCAAATCAGAATGCATCTAGATGATGTGCATAAAACTGCCTTTAAGAATCATTTTGGGCTTTTTAAGTACCTGGTAATGCCCTTTGGACTCATAAATGCTCCATCAAATTTCTAGTCCCTGATGAATCATGTGTTTAGTAAGAAATTAAGGAAGTTTATACTGGTTTTCTTCGATGATATATTAATCTACAGCTCTTCTAGGGAGGAACATTTGCAGCAATTACAAGAGGTTCTTTCCATAATGAGATCTCACTCATTAAGGGCAAATTTCAAGAAGTGTACTTTTGGTGCTAGGAAGGTGAATTATCTGGGGCATATCATCACCTCTGATGGGGTCTCTACTGAACCTGAGAAGATTCAGGCAATTTTGCAGTGGCCACAACCTTAGAATCTAAATCAACTTAGAGGTTTCCTAGGCCTCACAGGTTACTATAGAAGATTTGTTAAGGACTATGGTAAAATTTGCAAGCCTTTAAAAAAAAAGAAAAAATAAAAAAAAATTAAAAAAAAAAATTAAAAAAAAAAACTCTTTTGCTTTGAATCAGAAAGCAAATATTGCTTTTGGGAAATTAAAGGATGTAATGACATCACCTCCAGTGTTAGCTCTGCCTGACTTTCAAATACCCTTTACTATTGAGACTGATGCCTCAGGCTCAGGATTGGGAGTTGTTCTGATGCAGAAAGGGCACCCCCATTACTTTCATCAGTAAGGCTCTATCAGAGAGGAACTTGCATCTCTCAACCTATGAGAGGGAATTGTTAGCTGTTGCATATGCTGTGAAGAAAATGTTGGGGTTTGGTAAATCCAACTTACCGCAGAAACAACCCCGAACCAAAGAACCGCACGCAATTAATAAAACCATAAAGCATAACAAATAAATATAAAAGGATAAAATCGGAATTTACCTTTGAAGCATGCTTTGCCCAACCAAATGGGCTCTTACTTGACAGCTTTAGCTCCGAAAATGCCGAGCCTCAAACGGTATCCACCCACAAACGACGAACACCGCTTTTTAGGTCCGCTACCTTGGAGTTAGCAAGGTCCGACCAACACCCAAGTGTTATTGAAGTTTAAGAGTTTTTGCCAAAATGCAACGCTCTTTCTAACTCCCACTTAAGCACTTTTCTCCAAAACCCAACATGGGTATTTATAGAGAAAAGTGGGAGTGAGAATTTCAATCCCATCAATTTGGTATCATGAAATTCCACAATTTAAATTAAAGCTAAAATAAATTAAATAGGCAAGCAAGTAATAAATCAACAAGTATCTTTGTTGTATGTAAAGAGAAGTGAGGACCAATTGGAGAGGAGGGGACCATACTTGCTCCCCACTCCTTCCTCTCCTTGTGCCACTTGTCCTCAAACAAACACACTCCCTTCACATGCTTCACCAATGACTCGGCCCTAGAACCCGGCCCAGCCTAGCCCCGCACACGCGAGCTGCTAGCTGCTGCCTTCTCGGCCCAGCACGCCCACGCACATATGTGCGGGCTGCTAGCAGTAGCGCGCGCCAGCAAGCCACGCAATGCTTGTGGGCTGCTGGCCGTAGCTTGCTAGCAAGCCTCGCACATGGTGCGGGCTGCTAGCTTGCCTAATCCCCTAGCACTCGGGATTCCGATGCTAGGGGTATTTTAGTCACTGTTGATTTATTACTAATATTGTCGTCTCGTCTTTTACTATTTTTAACTCGACTTTCGACGCTCGGTTTCGACGCTCTCAGCTCGAATTTCTGACGTCTAAATATTTAATACTCGGGCGACGAATTAATTTCTTCCGAATTAATTCGTCAAGTCGGTTCGTATATTTTCTTGGGTGTGACCCGAAGGGTTTAGTCAAGATTAAGCTGTAATATTAATTATACATTAATATTACTGATCGGAAGTGGCTTCCACCCAGGCATTCCAATCACTTGACCTTACTGAATATATTAGCTTTCTAATAATTCTGAACCCGCTATCAGAATAATAAACTTGTTCGAAGGACACCATTCCTTTCAATCTCCCACTTGTCCTTCTGGACAAGTTAGCATTTAGTGTGTAGCCCCTTTCCTATGTCTCGTCATGTCTCTTCATGAACTATAAGGTAAGATTATTTCGTCATCCTTATTACGTCCCAAAGTGTTTCTCGATTCCGAGTCCGACCGTCAATAAACAGATGATTTCTAAAATCCTTCCGAGCACGGCCATGCATTTTTTACAGTCTCGCTCTACAAGAGGCCTTGTATACAACAAAGACATATTCCCTATTTTAGTAGGGGACATTCCCAGTCTTGTAATGTAGCTCCTCTTACTGAGAGGACCTAGCCGCCTGAGTGTTGCCGTTATAATCCCCTATTACGGAAAACGTTTGACAACATCAAAGCGGACTAGTACTCAAACAAGAGAACTCAAAATACTCATGGTCAAGGAAATAGGTTCCGATATCCATAATGAGAAGTATACTTATGACGATTTTTAATCTCTTAAAGTATTCTCATAGGTCGATCCAGTATGGTTCTAAACCAGTACCTGCGCAAATGATTTATGACAATCATGTCCTTGTAGCACATGAAACGGTGCTATAAATCTAACTACACACTAATCTCAACTGGTCATTAATCGTCCATCGTTTAAATGACCTCAATTAGGGATAATTTTCGATTATAATATTCAACGTTCACTTAATAGGTGTTTCCTTACCTAGACTGGTCTTGATACCTTATTTTGAATATTCCAAGAATCGAATGGACTCAATATTTAATCCTAAACCACAATTAAATAGCAAACGAAGTGATAAAATTGCATGAAATTTTAAATTACTCCAAAACCTGAATGGTTCATCTTATGATAAATGGTTTTTCCGAATGTTTTAAGAGCATCACTCTTTATAAAACATCTATAGAAATCACACCCATATCTAATATGCTTGATTTCTTTCATGCAATTGTTAATGTTGTCGTTCACTTACTGCATAGGTTTAGTTATAACCACTTTGCAAATCTTAGCATCTTCATTACTGATCACTTTCATAATAAGATGATAAAATTTGAGAGTGTCATGGATTATATGTTATTTAGGATTTATTCTCCAAGTGATGGCTCCCACTCATTTTCATGATTGAGACCTTCAACTTGACAACCTACAATCATTAATGTTCATCAACGAACTTTCCATAGAACATCTTCTTTATTATCGCCATTAAGGCAACAATATTCTCAACATATATTTTAGTAGACTTCCTTATGATGCTTTGCTTGGGTTTCATTCCAAACGGCTCACAATGATTTGGGATACCCTAATCACTTGTGATCATGGAAATTTTCCTTAAATTCCTGCACATTACACATGGATCCACGTCCATGTTACCATTCTCAAGCCACGACTTACTGTTAGCTTTTGCTTATAAACGACTTCCTTGTTAAGGATCTAATCCTTGTTAAGGCTTGTGCTTGCAACATCAATTCTCAAATTGTATTTGTTTCCACAAGTCAATAACTCATCCTTTCACTTATCCAAGTATTTGGATGTTCTTGGCCATAATCTAACGATCTGTTACATAGATTCAGTTTGATTGGTACTACATATATGCTTCACATGCTCTAAGCAAGCAAGTCGTGCGACGATTCCATATCACAGCCTACATGATGGATTAAATTGCAGAGTAATTCTCAATCTTATTCCATCAATTTGTCATTTTAGCTCATTCAGTTTCACTGAGTCTTTGCTAAACAGTTTGCTGTGTGATATAGTTGAAAGTCTCTATTAGAGTCTTTCATGTTTGACATAGTATTTATCCTAGTGTAGGGAATATTTCACGCATTACCCCTAGCTTGAACCCCATTGTGATCATACACTAAAGTACGGTGGCGTCCAAAGGGAAAGAAGATAGAGCAAAAGAGTCGCCAACAAGTTTTAGGAACTTGTAAACCGTTCATGAGGTGAAGGTAACACCCCTTAACGGTCCATGAGATCGTCAACTCCAATAGGTCTGGAACCATGACGGGTAGTTTGGGGATGAAGGTACAACCAACCTAAAAGAGATTGAACCTGCCCTAATAATAGGCCTCTACTTTATTCTGATCGTATTCATGTGCACTTTCTAACTAACATGCAATCAATAGGATTACCCTAAACCTATTTAATCTATGTTGGTTGAATATTAATGCACAAATAGAACTATTATTGGCGATCACTTTAATTATAATCAAATTAACCCTAAACAAGATTATTAATTATCTTATTAAACGTGATTACAAGTACCAATTCCCTTTAAACATGCATAAAAGGCGTGATCAAGCAATAACAATAAATATATCAAGCAACATAATAAATGAAAATAACAATAATTATAATCATAATAATGATAATTAAAATAATCATAATCATGATATTCATGTTAAAGCATAATAATAGCAAGATCTTAGGCATGATACTAACAAGATTAATAACAAACCCTAGCATGTCACTAAGCGTCAAAGATCAAAGCTTTAAACCTAACATGATACTAACATGCTATATTAATATTAGGAAAGAATATAAAAGGCATTATACTTTTAATCATACTTGATATTAAAGTTACCCTAAACATGATACTAGGAAGATCAAAACGCCCTAACATAACATTAGGAATCATAACAAAAACCTAGACATGATTTCTACAGCATAATAACAATGTAAACAATTAAAGCACTTACTTGGATGACTCGTACCTCTTTCTAATAACAAAATACACACGTTAGTAATTCAAGGAAAATAAAAAAAAAAACAAACAAACAATTAAATAATAATTGAAAGAGAGATTTGGGACCAAACCCTTAGATATTAAAACCTTTAACGTCTAGGGTGAAGGCAACTTCGAATTATGCTAGGTGTATCTAGGTCTTGTGAATGCGGAATTTTGTGTAAAGGGTGGTTTAGAAAAGAGAGAGAAAGCTTTAGCTTCAAGAGAATTAGAGAATAGGTGATCGTAGATTGTAGGTTAGAGATGAGAATTGATGATTTAAAACGGAGTTTTTAGGAGGCTATTTATAGAGAAAATTAGCCCAAAAGATAGAAAATCGAACCAGGGTTCTGACGTGAAAAAACGAAGTTAGCGCCAGACGCTGACATTAGCGTCAGACGCTAACTCTAGCGCCAGGCGCCAAGCGCTAATGCTGGCGTTAGGCGCTAACTAGTTTTTTTTTTACGCATTTTCTAAAATCAGATAAAATTTAACCGTACAGGAGGATAAAATCGTATTTTCCTCAAAAACACTTTTTTATTTGGTTTTGGGGAGACACAAATAGGTGTCTACACCTAGCTTATACTTAGTTCAAACATTTACTTAGTTTTATACATACGGGTCGAAAGTCTTTCAAAGTCCTTCAATTCATGTTTAACACGGTAAACTCCTTTACTCGTTCAAACATTTTATTAAGTCTATACAATAGAACTTAATGCCCAATACGTACTAAGTATCGTCTTTTTCTTGGTCAATTGTCAAAAATACTTTCAAATCTAAGCATTTAGCATTTGATAGCTATATCACAATAGAGTTCGTAAACTTCTCGTTGGACCTTTACTTTTGCTCCCACTAAACTTCTTATTCATCTGAATTTCTATGTTTCTCCATAAGCCAATCCTCTTATTAATTTCATGAGAAAACATGTTCCAATGCCCATATGCAATGCTTCCTTAAATCCCATAATGGATTCCTTGAGCTTGCTTTCAAATCTAGCATTATTTTAGATTTTCAAAACCCTTAGAGTATTTTCACAGTCACTTCCAAAATCCTATTTTAGGAAGGCGGTTTTGGTATCTATTTTGCCATAACAATCACGAAAAGACATTAGCATTCTAATTGGTGAATAGGTTTTTTATGAAAATCAACTCCGTGAATTTAATTGTATCCATTTCAATCAATCTAGCTATGTATGCATATAAATTTCCACATTTGTTATTTTTCTCCTTGAAAACGTATTTGCAATCGATGGGTCTTTCATCCTTCATGCAAATTAATCAAGTTTCAAACATGGGGTCTGTTTCGGATTTTCATGGCCTCTTACCATTACTCGGAATTAGGATTTGTCGTAGCTATCTTACAAGACATTATTCCTATACTATCTAATAGTAAATAGTATGCTTGTAAGTCTTAGGTTTATTTCTAACTTAATAGAAATTTATAGGATTCCATCCACGCCTTTGGTGAATTCTATACCTATACGGGGCAATTGCATTAAACACTGAGTTTCAAGGCGCTTCCAAAGCCCTTTTATTATGTTGATCTTACTCCAACATTTCTGATGTTTTATGAGTAATGAACTCTCTTTTAAGGCACTTGTAAAGTCTTTTAGTATTCTTGATCAAGCATTCTCACGAAGTCCTTTTAAGGTCTTCTGAGATTCTCAGTTCTAGTTTGTTGCTGAGCTCGATGGTCATGGAGTTCATTTTACTCCCACTTGTCATTTTAGAAACGTGTTACTTTCCAGAAAGACACCACTTAGAGCAACAAACTTTATGTTCTCAATTAGGTTGTAGAGGTAATGCCCGTAGTCTCACTTAAATGCTTACAAAGAGACATGTATATTATCTTTGGTTAGAAGTTTGTTGTAAATTAAAACAAATAGTTAACTCCCACTTGAGCTATCTTAGCCTTTAATGAGCAATTAAGCTCCCACTCAACCACGTAGCTCTTGCTAAGCCGGTGAGCTCCCACTGAGTCACTTAGCTCCACTGAGCCAATGAACTCCCACTGTGGCTAAGAGTTTTAGACATATACTTGAAAAGACATTTAGAATTTAATTCTATCCATAACTAAATATGGTTTCCTTTCTTAGCTCCGACATTTTGTTTAGTGTAACATTAGTCCTTCGTGCAAATCTTAAGAACTTTATAGGAAGGGATGTGATCCATCATTGTTCGAGTCATTTTAAATGGCATCGAGGTCTCCGTGAAGACACACTATGTTCTTTGTGGAGTTATTTATGAAAATTTCAATTTCATAAATTTGTGATGGTCACGCTTGGCTCAAGCAAACATCGCTCGATCTAATCTAGACGTTTTGATATCTTGCCAAGTCGATTATGTACTTCACTGAACTATTGAACTATCCAAGGTCAAGTTTGTTCACGTTTGATGAATATAGCCATATTCTTTCAAATTCTTTGTGAAACGCTGAAGTAAATGAATCCTCTTTAGCTTTCGGAGTCAATTGTCTATACCAAGAACAATAGTTCTTTACTTTGTTGGTTTCAACAAGTAAGACTTGCTTGTCTTAGAATGATTCCGAATCGACCAATTACATAACCACCATAAATATGCAATTAATTTTCAAGGTTAGAAAGACTTTAAATTTTTCGTAAAATGAAAAAACCCTCGAAAATAGCATTTCTGGTCGTTTTTTGGCTAAAAATCGTCCCCTGGAAGGATACAACCATTTACAGTACACATTTTCCACTCAATATTCACTATTTTTGGGTCGAAATCTGGGTTCGGGGCTGAAGGTAGCTTAAATACGAGGTTAAAATAGATAATACGAGCTACTAATCTAATTAGAAACTTAAACCAGAAAAATTAAGCCATAAAAATCACCTTGAAAAATATTATGATTTTAAAAATAAACGAGCGTGGCTCTGATACCACTGCTGGGGTTTTGTAAGTCCAACTTACCGCGGAAACAACCCCGACCCAAAGAACCGCTCGCAATTAATAAAACCATAAGGCATAACAAATAAACATAAAATGATAAAATCGAAATTTACCTTTGAAGCGTGCTTCGCCCGACCAAATGGGCTCTTACTTGAAAGCTTTAACTCCGAAAATACAGAGCCTCCAACGGTATCCACCCACAAAGGACAAACACCGACTTTTTAGGTCCGCTACCTTGGAGTTAGCAAGGTCCGACCAAAACCCAAGTGTTAATGAAGTTTTAAGAGTTTTTGCTAAAATGCAATGCTCTTTCTAACTTCCACTCAAGCACTTTTCTCCAAAACCCAACATGGGTATTTATAGAGAAAAGTGGGAGTGAGAATTTCAATCCCATCAATGTGGGATCATGAAATTCCACAATTTAAATTAAGGCTAAAATAAATTAAACAGGCAAGCAAGTAATAAATCAACAAGTGTCTTTGTTGTATGTAAAGAGAAGTGAGGACCACTTGGACAGGAGGGGACCATACTTGCTCCCAACTCCTTCCTCTCCTTGTGCCACTTGTCCTCACACCGACACGCTCCCTTCACATTCTTCCCCAATGACTCGGCCCTAGCACCCGGCCCAGCCTAGCCCCGCACACGTGGGCTGCTAGCTGCTGCCTTCTCGGCCCAGCACGCCCACGCACATATGTGCGGGCTGCTAGCAGTAGCGCGAGCCAGCAAGCCACGCAATGCTTGCGGGCTACTGGCTGTAGCCTGCTAGCAAGCCTCGCACATGGTGCGGGCTGCTAGCTTGCCTAATCTCCTAGCACTTGGGATTCTGATGCTAGGGGTATTTTAGTCACTGTTGATTTATTACTAATTTTGTCGTCTCCTCTTTTACTATATTTAACTTGACTTTCGACGCTCTGAGCTCGAATTTTCGACGTCTAAATATTTAACACTCGGGCGACGAATTAATTTCATCCAAATTAATTCATCGAGTCGGTTCGTATATTTGCTTGAGTGTGACCCGAAGGGTTCAGTCAAGATTAAGCTGCAATATTAATTATACATTAATATTACTGATCGGAAGCGACCTCCACCCAGGCATTCCATTCACTTGACCTGACTAAATATATTAGCTTTCTAATAATTCTGAACCCGCTATCAGAATAATACACTTGTTTGAAGGACACCATTTCTTTCAGAAAAAGCAACATTATCTTATGCTTTTACCTTTTGTGATCAAATCAGATCAAGAGAGTTTGAAGCATCTCTTAGATCACAAAATAGTCACACCTTTCAACAAAAGTGGCTGTCCAAGTTAGCTGGCTTGGATTATGTGATTGAATACAAACAAGGAAGTGAGAACAAATGTAATACCTCGTATTTTTATACGTATTTTAATTAAAATAAGTATTTTGAGAAGTATTTAATTAAATTAAATTGTTTTATTTAAAGTATTTTAATTATTCATTTTAAATAAGTTTGGAAATATTTATAAAAGGAAAAGTTTATTTAATTAATTAATTTAATTAAGTTGGGGTTTAATTTAAGGAAAGTTTTATTTTAGTAAAGTTTTATTAGGGATGAGATTAGGAAAATTAAAATAGAAAATTTGGGGAAAAAGGGTTTGTAGAGAAAGGGTATAAATATCCCACATATGAGGAAAATCAACTTTGCCCGGAGTAGAGAAAACCCAAGGTAAACTTCTCTCTCCTTTCTCCTTACTTTCTTTCTTTTTCTTTCTCCTTTTTCCCCTTCCCCTTTTCTTTTTTTTCGATTGCCCTTCACCACCACCTCCGACCACCGGCAGCAGGTGGCCACCTGCCTCCAGCAGCGTCAGCCGCCGACAGCAGGCAGTTACCGACGCTGGCAGCCAGCGTGATGGCTGCCGCTGCCCTCTTCCCCCCTTTTCGAACAAATATAAAAAAAAAACAAAAAACAAAATTAAATCTTTATTGTTAAAAACTAATTTATGCCTAAATATAATTGTTAATTATGAGTTTTGGGATTTGATTTTGATTTTGATTTTGATTATAAGTATTATGTTAATTAATTTTCAGACTATGTTTTAAATTAAAAAGCCCCAATTTTTGAAACTCTAGGTTCTTGATGTTGGGGTTTGGTGAGTCCCACTCACCGCGGAAAAAACCCGAGCCAAGGATCACGCTCACAATAAATAATATCACTAATGCATAAATAAACATAAAAGGGCAAAATAAGAATTTTACCTTTGTCGCGTGCATCGCCCCACAAATTGGGCTCTTACTTGAGAAGCTTAGCCCCGAAAATATGAGAGCCTCCGACGGAGATCCACCCGCAAAAACAACTACCAACTTTTAGGTCCGTTACCTTGAGGTTAGCGAGGTCCGACCAAAACCCGAGTATTATGTGAGTTTAAGAGTTTTTGCTAATGCAATGCTCTATTGAAATCCTACTCAAGCACTCTTCCCAAAACCCAAGATGGGTATTTATAGGGAAGAGGGAGAGTGGAATTTTCTATCCCATCAATGTGGGAGCATGAAATTCCATAATTTATTTTAAATATAAATTTAAATAAATAAGCAAACTAACAATAAATCTACAAGTGTCACTAATACATGTAAAGGGAAGTGAGGACACTTTGGAGAGTAGGGGACCATACTTGCTCCCCACTCCATACTCTCCTTGTGACACATGTCCCTCACCCACTTGCTTCCCATTTGCTTCCAATTTGCTTCGGCCCTACTACCCTTGCCTTAGGCCCAACCGGAGCCCAGCCATCGCACTTGGAGTTGCGGGCTGCTGTTGTGGCTAGCAAGCCATGCACTCCAAGTGCGGGCTGCTGCTAGCATGTCGCGCAAACCATGTGCGGGCTGCTAGCAGGTGCTGCCTTGGTGTGCTTGCGGCTGCTAGCCTTGTGATGCTTGTGGCTGCTTGCTGCTGCTATGCATGGTGCGCTAGCATGAACCAGCCATCCACCCTTGGCTCGGCATGTTGCGCATGCTAGCTACCTGTGCTAGCATATTATGCCCCTAGCATTCCGTTATTAGAGTCTGTAAAGGCTTGGCTCGGAAAATGTTTTTCAATGAAAGACTTGGGAGAGGCTCAGTACATATTAGGCATCAAGATCTATAGAGATTGATTAAAGAGGATGATAGGATTGAGTCAAAGTACTTATATTGATAAGGTACTAGCTCGATTCCACATGGAAGGAGCCAAGAGAGGCCACCTACCCATTTCACATGGCATAACATTAAGCAAGAATCAGTGTCCAAAGACACCTGATGAGCAGGAAAGGATGAATGAGATTCCATATGCTTCGCTTATTTGATCAATCATGTATGTCATGATATGTACTAGGCCAGATGTATCGTATGCCTTGAGCGCTACGAGCCGATACCAATCAAATGCAGGAGAGGCGCATTGGACTGCGGCCAAGAATATCTTAAAGTACCGGAAAAGGAACAAGGATAAATTCCTGGTCTATGGCGGTAGAGATGAATTGGTTGTTGAGGGATACACCGACGCCAGCTTCCAGACAGATAAAGATGATTTCAAGTCACAGTCTGGGAACATATTCTGTCTCAATGGAGGAGTGTATAGTTGGAAGAGTGCTAAGCAAAGCACAACTGCTGATTCTACAACTGAAGCCGAATACTTGGCAGCATCTGAGGCAACTATTGAGGAAATTTGGATTCGTAAGTTCATTAGGGAACTTGATGTTGTACCCTCCATCAAGGGTCCAATAGATCTCTATTGTGACAACAATGGGGCTATTGCTCAGGCCATAGAGCCACAAGAACATCAGAAGGTGTAGACACCTAAATATGTCTCCCCAAAACCAAACCCAATGATGAACAATATTTCACCGCCGATACTGGTCGGGTTGAGTATTTAATCTTTGGAGTGCTTAAATCCATATTCAATCCCAATACATTTCATAAAAAATCCAATTCCTAGCCCATTTCCCCAAAATATAAATTATTTTCCTCTTTTCGTGCATTTAAACCCAAAATAATTCATTTCGTGTCCTTTAAAATCATTCATTTCGTGTCCTTTTTAAAAAAACGTTTGGTCCATTTTATTTTGGTCCATTATATGGGTTCAATGATTTAATAGTTGGATGGGGCTTTAAAAGAGCTTTCAAACTATATATTATAAGCCCAAATCCAAGTTATAACAAACAAGTTATTGCCAAAATATTAAATTGAGCCCAAACCGAACCTAAGCCCACCTTACCTACGACCCAATGATCATGTGGAGGGTCCAAATTATTTAATCCCATTCCTAAACCAATTAGGATTAATTAGAAACTTCTATAAGTTTCTAAAAGATCTTAATTATCCTTTTTGAAAAGATAAGATTAAAGAGTTTGAAATTGAATAAAACTTTTCTTTTTGAAAATCCTAAATCTATCTGAATTGAAAGACGTTCAAATATAGTCAGATATGATTTTCGTAACTCATATTTTTTATCCAAATCTTATATGGTTGGATAGCCCTTGAAATTATCTTTCCAATGATATATTATAATATCAATTCCGATCTATAACGAAAAAGATAAGAATTAAATATTAAACTCTATCCAAAACTAACACCGTCCCACTATTTCGTCCATATCTTTTATTATACAAGTTATTTTTATCTGATTCTAATTGGGTTATAAAGTATACTTCAATAAATTTCCGACTATATCTTATTTATCTTATTTTGAATTTTGGATCAAAAGATATGATAAAAACAAAAACCGCAAAAACTGCAGTCTATTGATTTTTATTCCGCTTTAATTCGGATCTTATCTTGTTTTTTCGACCCTTCTTTTTTCTCTATAAATAGAGGTCATATTTCTCCTTTTTTCAATGATCAACAAGATTGATCATCAAATAATTCTCTTCTCCCTCTTTAGCCTAAACACTAGCCTCCCCATTCTTTCACTATTCCTTCCTTTAAGCACTCCAAGGAGACCATATAATACCCAAAGTTCTATACTTAAACCAAGGCGTGAAAGGTATAATTGACTGAGGGTTTGGACTAAATCAACTCTACTTTTTATTTAATTTAATTGTTTCCATTTGATTTACTTTTATTGAAGTTACTAACATTTTATTCATGATGTTGCAATTCAAGGAAACGCAGAAAGTGACTAATTAATCACTTAATTACTCTTATTCTTATTCTTGTTGCTAGTATCATGATTAGGGTTATTATTATTATTTGATTTGACTAACGTTATTATTGTTAAATTGCTTCCAATATTAATGTTTATTCTATTATTATTTATGATCACCATATTGCATGTTAAAGGGAATATGTAATTGAAAATCACGCCTAATAAGATAATTAGGACAACCGGTTTAGGTTTCTTTTTAATCTTGTTGTTTAATTCAAGTGATCACAATATTTTAGAATTATGTGTTGCATTAATATTAATCCAATTTAGCTTAATAATAGTTTGGAGCAAATTGAATATTTTGTTTGCATGCCTTTGAGATCGCAAGAATCTCTTTTCACTATAGGAATCGAGTAGAGGACAATACGGACGAATGTGACTCCATGACTCACTTTGTACCATCATCCCCGATCCTCCTTTCGTGGTTCCGAACCATATGGAGTTAGTAATCTCATGGATTATGAATGGGGTGTAACCTTCACGGGTCAATCGTTGATGCCTATCGTTGTCCCTTTATCGTGGTTGTCTTTTATGTTTCGTGAATTGTTTACAAGTTCCTTAAAAACTTGTTGGTGGCTCCCTACTTTGCTTTGTCCCTAATCATTGTCCCAAATCGTAACGTCAATTCCCACTTCTTATGATTGCCAAGCATATTCACAACATGCTTTTAACGTAGGTGCACTTCGAGCGACGCCTACAGAAGGTCAAACATGTCAAGAGGCGATTTCACATGATTAGAGAATGGAAATCAGAAGGTGAAATCAGAATTTGCAAAGTTGGAACGGATGATAATGTAGTTGATCCACTTACTAAACCTCTGTTTCAAGTGAAGCACAACAAACACGTTGATTCAATAGGAATCAAGCATATTGGAAACTGGCTTTGATTTCCTTATTTTAGTGTTTTAATTAAATTTTGGACAATGTTGATGTAAAACACTATGATGTACCATTCAATTTTGGAGTAATTAAATTTTCATGCGATTTAAATCACTCCGTTTCTATTTAATTGTGGTTTAGAATTAAATAATGAGTCCATTCGATTTAAAGAATATTCAAAATAGGGTATCAAGACAATGTCTTGGATAAAGAAACACCTATTAAGTGAACATTGAATATTTTAATCGAAAATTATCCTTAATCAAGGTCATTTATATGGTGGACGATTAATGACCAATAGAGATTAGTGTGTAGTATGATTTACAACACCGTTTCTTGTGCTATAAGGACGTAAATCATTTGCACAAGTATTGGTTTAGAACTATACAAGATCGACCTATGAGAATACTTTAAGAGATTCAAAATCGTCATAAGTATATTTCTCATTATTGCTATCGAACCTCTTTTCCTAGACCATGAGTATTGTGAGGTCTCTTGTTTGAGTACTAGTCCGTTTTTTATGTCGGTCAAACATCTTCCGTAATTGGGGATTATAACGACGGCTATCAGGCAGCTAGGTCCTCTTAGTAAGAGAAGCTACATTACAAGACTGGGAATTTTCCCCTACTAACAATAGGGAAAATGTCTTGTTGTTTATAATGCCTCTCGAAGAGCGAGACTGTGAAAATGCATGGTCGTGCTCAGATGGATTTTAGAAATCATATGCTTATTGACAGTTGTGTAACCCCACTGTGATCATACACTAAAGTACGGTGGCGTCCAAAGGGAAAGAAGATAGAGCAAAAGAGTCGCCAACAAGTTTTAGGAACTTGTACACCGTTCGCGAGGTGAAGGTTACACCCCTTAACGATCCAAGAGATCGTCAACTCCAATAGGTCTGGAACCATGACTGGTAGCTCGGGGATGAAGGTACAAATCCAATCTAAAAGAGATTGAACCTGCCCTAATGATAAGCCTCTACTTTATTCTGATCATATTCATGTGCGCTTTCTGACTAACATGCAATCAATAGGTTTACTCTAAACCTATTTAATCTATGTTGGTTGAATATTAATGCACAAATAAATCTATTATTGGCAATCACTTGAATTATAATCAAATTAACCCTAAACAAGATTATTAATTATCTTATTAAGCGTGATTACAAGTACAAATTCCCTTTAAACATGCATAAAAGGTGTGATCAAGCAATAAGTAAAAATCATCAAGCAACATAATAATAATCATAATAATAATTATAATTATAATAATAATAATAATAATAATAATAATATTAATAATAATTAAAATAATCATGAAAATAATCATGTTAAAAATAAAGCATAATAATAGCAAGATCCTAGGCATGATACTAACAAGATTAATAACAAACCCTAGCATGTCCCTAAACAATAAAAAATCAAAGTTATAGCCCTAACATGATACTAACATGAATATTAGGAAGAGAATAGGAAGCATCGCAGGAATCACAATTGTCATATTTGATATTAAATTTACCCTAAACATGATACTAGGAAGATCAAAACACCCTAACATGACACTAGGAATCATAATAACAATCTAAACATGATTTCTATATCGTAATATCAATAAATCAATTAAAAGCACTTACTAGGATGCCTCGTATCTCTTTCTAATAACAAAATACACGCGTTAGTAACTTCAAGGAAAATATAAAATCAAACAATTAAATTAAATAATAATTGAAAGAGAGATTTGGGACAAAACCCTCAGAAATTAAAACCTTTCACGTCTAGGGCGAAGGCAACTTCGAATTATGCTAGGTGTATTTAGGTCTTGTGAATGCGGAATTTTGTTTGTAAAAGAGGGGTAGGTTTAGAAAAGAGAGAGAGAGAAGCTTTAAGAGAGAAAGAATTAGAGAGTTGATGATTGTAGATGATTCCAAACGGAGTTTTTAGGAGGCTATTTACAGATAAAATCAGCCAAAAAGATAGAAAAACGACCCAGAGTTCTGACGTGAAAAAACGAAGTTAGCGTCAGACGCTGACATTAGCGTCAAACGCTAACGCTAGCGCTAGGCGCTAATGCTGGCGTTAGGCGCTAATAAGGATTTTGACGCGTTTTCTAAAATCAGATAGAATTTAACCGTAAAGGAGGATAAAACCGTATTTTCCTCAAAAACATTCTTTTATTCTGATGAAAACTCTAAAAAGTCAACAAAAGTCAATTTATCAATGCTAATTGAATTAGGAATTAAAACAACCTTCTAGAAGAATCTAGAAGACTAAAGTCATTCCTAATTGCATTAGGAATGATAAATCTATATTAGGCCCTCCACTAGATCATTGGGCCGCATATAATGTTCAAACTGGGCCCAGTTTAGTTATTTGGCCATAACTTCATCATTATTCATCGGAATTGGGCTTATAATATATCGTTGGAAAGCTCTATTCAAACCCCATCAAAATACACTATTAAAGGACCCATATCATGGACCAACCAAAATGGATTTGCTGTTGTTTAAAATAGGTTTTCAAAAACAGAGAGAAGAGAAAAGAAATTAAAACTATCCGCAACACTAGACTTTTTAAACTTTCACTTCATTCGATTATGATTCGACATGAAAGTTACTCATCACCGAGTTTGGTTTTGGGGAGACACAAATGAGTATCTACAACAGTCAAACCCGGATTTCGAGAAACACTTCTGAACGTAATAGGGATGACAAATAATCTTACCATATAGTTCATGAAGAGACTGAAGAGACATAGGAAAGGGGCTGATAGAGGATTAAAGTAGGTCGTTGGGACTACTAACCCTAACCAAATTAATCATTTATAATACCTAAACTTACACTAAACTAGTTAGTGGCAAGTAAAGGGTCGAACCCAAAAGGACTAAGTGTATCAATTTGTGCTAATTAGACTACTAGGAAAGCTTGTGAGATAGAGAGAGGTTCAACTAAACACAACTAAGAACAAATAACTAAAACTAGGGAAAGTGGAATCCAATTACATCAATACATTCAATAACATCATACAATTAGATGAAAATGACCTTGATTAGGAACAATCAACACATTTAACTCACTCTCGCACAATTAAGCATGTTAATTATCCTACTAAACTAATTCACTCTCGTGCAACTAGCCTAGCAAAGGTATGGAAGAAATTAGGGCTCTCAACCAACTCACTCTCGCACAATCGATTGAAAGCACAATTAAGAACATAGAATCAATTAGCTAGTAAGATTCTAATCCATAAAAGCATCATCCATACACAATAATCAAGAAACAATTCCATACTAATCACAATCAATCATTCCATTTATTAACATAACCTTCATCCATTTTCCTAGAACAAAATCTAAGCTAACATAATGAAGAAAGACATGGAAAACAAGGTAAAATAAGAATAAAAACAAGATTAAACAAATAAACTAATTAATCTACTCAAATCAATAAACAAAAAGAAAAAACTAAGAATTAAGCAATAAATAAAGATGAGAGAAAGTTAGAAAATGCTCATTGAATAGATGAGAAGAAGTTCCACAAAGTTGCTTCTTCAACCTCTCAAAAACTCCATGCAATTCCAAGCTTTCTCTCTCTACACTACTCCTAAACTAACCCTAAGAGAGAGAAAATAAAATGGCTAAACTAAAACTAATCTATCTAAAATAAAATGTTGATTTAAAGTTATGAGAAAATAACCCCAAAGGGGTATTTATAATAGAAGCTAAAATAATATAAAAGAAATTAAAAAGAAAATAAAACTAAACTAAAACAATTAAAATAACTAAACTAAAAACCAAAAAAAAAAACAAAACTAAAAATAAAATAAAATAAAAGGAAAATGAAAAACCCCCAAAACCCCACTAAACCGTCCAAACCCACAAAATCCCCCACCAGACTACCCTCATCTTCTCCCTTTCTCTTCGTGGCTACTTCCATTCACCATATCACGCATCATCATCACCGTTCATCAACATTATCATCATCTAGCATCACCAAATCGCAGCCTTTGGATTAATTGAAGGAATCGTGGCCGTCCGATATTCATAAAAATCACGTGAAAAGCTCGTGATTGACCCACAATTGCGCGCCCGCACAGAAGACGCACAGCAAGTCGCGCAAAGCTATTGCCTCGACTATGATTTTGGATTCCAATTGCGCGCTTTCTGACAGGGTTGTGCGCCCGCGTTTGAGGCTTGAGATGGTGAGTTTGGGTGTTGTGAGTTACGCGGCTATGAGGTGAGTAATTTGTTGGTGATTTGGATGGTTGTTCTTATGTGTGGTGAAGGACGGTGGAACAGGGGAGAATTGATGGTGGATTGAAGGTTGTGGGTAATTGATTGGGTTGCTGGTGCGAATTGGTGAAGGGGCAACAAGTGAATTGGAGTTGAGGTGCTGGGTTTGAGTGGCGCTGCTGATTGAAACAGGGGAGTTGCGTGTGGAAACAGGGGAAGGTGGCGGAGGTGAGGTGCTGGTGGTTGTAGTTGTGGTGGCTGTTGATGGTGAGTGTGAAGGAGGCTGCGGTTTTGTGTGGTGGTGGTAGAAGAGGGGAGAATTGCGTGGTTGTGGAGGTTGTTGGTGTTGTGGTGGGTTGCTGGGGCTGGTTTGGTTGGAGTTTGGTGATGTTGGTTGCGGGTGAGAGTGATAAAGGTGACTGAAATTGAGTGGCTGGTGAGTGTGGTAATGTGCGGCTGTTGTGGTTGATTGTGGTGGAGGTTGTAGGTGGAGCTGGTGGCTGGTGGCTGGTGAGTGGTGATTGTATGAGTTGTGTTGCCAGGGGAGTTGGTTGATGTGAGGGATTCTTGGAGCATGTTGTTTGACTCAATTCTCGGACCTTAAACCCGATCGACCAAGGACTCGAAAACACCTACAACCAAAAACAACATGAGGGGATTTTTAAAAGATAAAATAAAATAAAATAAAATAGGATAAATAAAATAAAATAAGATAAGATAAATAAAGTAAAATAAAAAGCTAAAACTAAATAAATAATAAAATAAAATGAAATAACATAAAATAAAATAAAACAAACTAAAAACTAAAAGAAAATAAATAAAATGAGAGAAACAAGGAATTATTAACTAACAATACGAAAATAAACTAAAAACTATTAAAAACTACTAAAATACTCAAAATAAAGATAAAAGACGAGAATAAGCAAATGATAGAAATAAAGGACATAATGGGCTAAATTATTGGAAAATAAGCCGGAAAACGACTCAATAAACACCCTAAAAGTGACATAAAAGTCACTTATCAAACTCCCCCAAGCTAAACTTTTGTTCGTCCTCGAGCAAATTAACATGAAATACGAGAGAAGGAGAATGATTTATTCAAGCAAAGCTAGAACACTAAAGGAGACAATAATGTACACTAACTCACTTTCGTAGGAATCACGGTCAATTTTAGCAACTAAAGACAAGCCCTTTAAACCCCTAGATCGCCCTAGAGGACGAGTGTGCTCTCGTGAGGGTGTCCTAAGAGTTTGACCCACAACTTTAAACAAAAACCAAGGCAAGGCGATAAAAATAAAAGAAAAAGAAACATAAAAAGAGAAAGAAAACACAAAGTTCATATTTGGACGAGAGATAGGAACAAGCACCAATGAATGCAAACCTTTCTAAATAGACAAATGTATGCACGTTCCAAGATGTCAATGGTTGATTGAAACATAACGTATGCTAAGCATAGAGAACTAATGGGTACACAATCCACCCTAGCCCCAACCAATTGGGCCGCGATCTCTTCACTAGCTTCAAATCAACCCTTAAGCTAGCTTCTCATGATTCCACGAAGGAACCGGAAAGAGATAAAGAAATGAAAAACTTTGAGAAGGTAATCCCAACATCTCAACTATGCATACTCTCTCCATAGGTTTGAAGTCTATCTCCCTCCACCGTTCTTTGACCTTACCCCACTAAAGTCCAAGGGTCTTTTATTGGGTTGTAACGTAAGGCTAAGGGTTAAGGCGGGGTAAAAATTTGAAAATTTTGGTGATATTTCCTAAGTGAAGCAAAAGAGTGGCCTACTCTCAAAAACAAACTCAAGAAGTCACAAAATATCAAACAAAAATACAAAAAATGCCATCTCCCCCAAGCTTATTCAACACTAACACAATATATACCAAAAACGAAGTAACGCTCCCCCCCCCCCCAAGCTTGAACGAAGCATTGTCCTCAATGCTTAAACTAGGGAAGAAAACGAAACCAAACTAAAATATTTTTTTTTTAGAGAATTATTTGATGTCCTTGCCTTTTTTTAACCATGGACGGCTTTTTCTTGAAACTTCATTTGATTTTCTTGAATTGCATCTTTCTTCTCAAACTTTTTGCATTTTCTTTTTTCAAGCTCAACTTTCAAGACCTTACTTAAACCAATTCACAAAGTTTTCTTGCTCATGATCAAGACTCTCAAAACTCAAACATTACATGCCAACGCTTCACTAACTAAAAGGGTTGGTAGACATAGGCCATTGGGTTTGTAACGCAGTTTAAACAAGCTAAGAGCGGGAAACATTAGGCTCAAATTGGTTAATAAGTAGGTCGATGCAAAATAGAAAACCAAATTTGTAACAAAACAAAAAGAAGATAAAGAAAAATGAGAAAAAAGTGCCATTTTCCACCCCTAGTGTGGCTCGGTCATGATCTTGGGAGCTAGAGGTCAAAACAAGGATTAAGACATGCATAGTCAAGGATCCTAAATAGCCGCTCAACAAGGTGATGAAGGCTAGAACAAATGAAGCTCACAAGGGATTATAACCAAACAAATACTAACCAAGGGTTTCAAATCCACTATAGAGAGCAACTCCATCTTACCACATTCCCGTGAACTAAGGCTTCATGGACCCCTAAAAGTTCTTAACCGACTACCTTAGCATATAGTATCCTAGAGTCAACCAATGACACTCTCAAACCGTGCACACATTTACCACTTAGGAAGAAAAACATTCAAGAATGCAATTCCCAAAATAGAATGTCCAAAATAAGAACAAACAAAACACATTTTGCCAAAATTACCTTGAAAGTAAACAAAAATCTTTTTGAACTTTTCAAAATATAAGAAAATACATGGAAATGCATATACTCAAGTGCATGGCATAAATGAATCAACATCCCACCAAAGCATGATAGAATACCCTCCCCCATGCTTGAGTGAGACAATATAAACAAAATAATCCATGGGAGGGGAAAAGAAAGAAATCAATCCAACAAACCAACACAAGTCCAACGAGTCACCAACCATTAGAGAAAGAGCTAGGAAAGATATTACCGGATATTGGTGGGTGTGATTACCCGCAAATGACCCAATTTAACCTTTCAAAGCCGATTTCCTCTTGAATTGAATCTCGACTTCCATATGCTAGCAAAAATAGGAGTCAAACTTCCTTGTTTCTTGATCCAAACCAATGCATAAGTGTATATCAAGTTATGTACCTAGCAAAAGGCACACAAACATTTCCATGAGAGAAAATCTAATCTAAAAAGAAAAGAAAATGAAAGCAATAAAAACCTCGGGTTACTTCCCGAGAAAGGCTTGTTTAACGTCCAAGCGAGACCGCTCTATTAAATAATATTGCAACGAACGCAAGAGCTTATCAAATGCACTACTACACATTTCATAGGATAACAAGTAGGCAAATGAAGGAAGGAGGATGTGCAACAAGATTATTGCACGTAAGTGAGGAGGAAGATGCCAAAAGAAAGAAGAAAAATCAAGAAAATAAGAAGAAAAATAAGGAAGAGAATAAAAAGGCAAAACCTCCTCAAAATCTTTTTGGGTGGCACAATCACCCATTTCCTCAATAATAGGAGGATGAAAAGGAAAAGTCTCATCAAACAAGAGAGGGTCCTCAATAGGCTCTTTGACAAAAGAAGGGAGGAACATGGGATAGTAGGAGATGTGGTCAAATTTCCTTGAGAAAGGGACATGAGGAAGGGGAGGAGAAACAAAGGTCTCACAAAGCCTCACATCACCAATGAGGGCATGAAAATCAATCATAGAATCCTCAAAAGAACACTCATGACTCACATCTCCCTCAAACAAAAACTCTCCAATAGAAACAACCTCATTGTCCGCTCTATCACAACGATGCACAACCACTCCCTCAACAAACTCAAAGCCTAGAGTCTCAAAACCATGCATGAAAGGATAAAGGTTTCTCTCAAACTCATCCCTTTCCCATGAAGCATTGCCAATGAACTCTCTCAAAAGGCTATAATGCTTTGTTACTCCTTCAACAAATATACTAGAAATAGCCTCAAAATAGTCCAAAGACTCATGGATAGAAGGGTCACAAACATGCAAGCTAGACTCATCAAGATGGGGAAGGGGGGTGGAATCCTCAAAATCGACATTTCCTTCATTCACAACTCTTCCAACATCACTCAAGGGACTCTCAATCTCTCTTGATTGCTCAAACTCATCATCATCATCCTCATGAACTCCCTCATTCAAACATGAAGATGGCTCACTCATATCCTCACCATGGGAAGCTCTCAAAGGGGGTGAATAAGGGGAAGGATGGCATTCAAGCTCAAATGGGGAATGAAAAGGATCAAAATCCTCAAAAATCCTCTCATCACAAGAAAATCTCCCCTCACCTTCACACCCTTGGCCCACATCATTCTCAAAAACACTCTCACACTCAAAATGAGGTGTCTCACATCCATTTACATCAACCAAAGCACTCATCACTTGGGCAAGCCTCACTTCTCTCAATTTTTGTTCCTCTTGAAGCTCTTGGAGTTGTTGGGTGAGATATTGCATTTGAGAAAGAATTTGGGCATCAATGTTATTGGGTTGAGGTTCATGATCAAAGTCAAATTGCACATCATCAAAATTAGCACAAACCTCATCAAAATGAGCATAAGGGGAAAGGTGTCAATTTGCACACTTGGATCATCACAAGGAACATAAGAAGTATCAAGAGAATTCATGCAAAAATTAAAAGAATCTTGGCATTGAGAATCAAAGCAAGAAACATGAGATTCTCTATCAAAAGAATCCTTGGCAAACCATGTGAAGAAATCCCAAGCGTCATGCATAGACAAATGACAAAATCTACCATTATTCATGTCCTCAACCATTCCCCTAGTATACTCATTCATGCCCCAATAAGCTATACCACAAGCATCACTAAGAGAAAACCCATGGTAACTAAGAAAACCATATAGTCTTTCAAAGTAAGCATATAAGGGTTCACCATCAAATTGAGGAAAAGATAAGCATGCCATTTTTATACAAAGAACAAAGAAACGCAAACAAAAATAAAATTATATACAAGAACCTAGCTAATCTAATCAACACAAACTAATGAACGCCTTAGTCCCCGGCAACGGCGCCAAAATTTGATAGAGGATTGAAGTAGGTCGTTGGGACTACTAACCCTAACCAAATTAATCATTTATAATACCTAAACTTACACTAAACTAGTTAGTGGCAAGTAAAGGGTCGAACCCAAAAGGACTAAGTGTATCAATTTGTGCTAATTAGACTACTAGGAAAGCTTGTGAGATAGAGAGAGGTTCAACTAAACACAACTAAGAACAAATAACTAAAACTAGGGAAAGTGGAATCCAATTACATCAATACATTCAATAACATCATACAATTAGATGAAAATGACCTTGATTAGGAACAATCAACACATTTAACTCACTCTCGCACAATTAAGCATGTTAATTATCCTACTAAACTAATTCACTCTCGTGCAACTAGCCTAGCAAAGGTATGGAAGAAATTAGGGCTCTCAACCAACTCACTCTCGCACAATCGATTGAAAGCACAATTAAGAACATAGAATCAATTAGCTAGAAAGATTCTAATCCATAAAAGCATCATCCATACACAATAATCAATAAACAATTCCATACTAATCACAATCAATCATTCAATTTATTAACATAACCTTCATCCATTTCCCTAGAACAAAATCTAAGCTAACATAATGAAGAAAGACATGGAAAACAAGGTAAAATAAGAATAAAAACAAGATTAAACAAATAAACTAATTAATCTACTCAAATCAATAAACAAAAAGCAAAAACTAAGAATTAAGCAATAAATAAAGATGAGAGAAAGTTAGAAAATGCTCATTGAATAGATGAGAAGAAGTTCCACAAAGTTGCTTCTTTAACCTCTCAAAAACTCCATGCAATTCCAAGCTTTCTCTCTCTACACTACTCCTAAACTAACCCTAAGAGAGAGAAAATAAAATGGCTTAACTAAAACTAATCTATCTAAAATAAAATGTTGATTTAAAGTTATGAGAAAATAACCCCAAAGGGGTATTTATAATAAAAGCTAAAATAATATAAAAGAAAATAAAACTAAACTAAAAAAATTAAAATAACTAAACTAAAAACCAAAAAAAAAAAAACAAAACTATAAATAAAATAAAATAAAAGGAAAATAAAAAAAACCCCCAAAACCCCACTAAACCGTCCAAACCCACGAAATCCCCCACCATACTACCCTCATCTTCTCCCTTTCTCTTCGTGGCTACTCCCATTCACCATATCACGCATCATCATCACCATTCATCAACATTATCATCATCTAGCATCACCAAATCGCAGCCTTTGGATTAATTGAAGGAATCGTGGCCGTCCGATATTCATAAAAATCACGTGAAAAGCTCGTGATTGACCCACAATTGCGCGCCCGCACAGAAGACGCACAGCAAGTCGCGCAAAGCTACTGCCTCGACTATGATTTTGGATTCCAATTGCGCGCTTTCTGACTGGGTTGTGCGCCCGCGTTTGAGGCTTGAGATGGTGAGTTTGGGTGTTGTGAGTTGCGCGGCTATGAGGTGAATAATTTGGTGGTGATTTGGGTGGTTGTTGTTATGTGTGGTGCAGGACGGTGGAACAGGGGAGAATTGATGGTGGATTAAAGGTTGTGGGTAATTGATAGGGTTGCTGGTGCGAATTGGTGAAGGGGCAGCAAGTGAATTGGAGTTAAGGTGCTGGGTTTGAGTGGCGCTGCTGATTGAAACAGGGGTTTTGCGTGTGGAAACAGGGGAAGGTGGCGGAGGTGAGGTGCTGGTGGTTGTAGTTGTGGTGGCTGTTGATGGTGAGTGTGAAGGAGGCTGCGGTTTTGTGTGGTGGTGGTAGAACAGGTGAGAATTGCGTGGTTGTGGAGGCTGTGGGTGTTGTGGTGGGTTGCTGGGGCTGGTTTGGTTGGAGTTTGGTGATGTTGGTTGCGGGTGAGAGTGGTAAAGGTGGCTGAAATTGAGTGGCTGGTGAGTGTGGTAATGTGCGGTTGTTGTGGTTGATTGTGGTTGAGGTTGTAGGTGGAGCTGGTGGCTGGTGGCTGGTGGCTGGTGAGTGGTGATTGTATGAGTTGTGCTGCCAGGGGAGTTGGTTGATGTGAGGGATGCTTGGAGCATGTTGTTTGACTCAATTCTCGGACCTTGAACCCGATCGACCAAGGACTCGAAAACACCTACAACCAAAAACAACACGAGGGGATTTTTAAAAGATAAAATAAGATAAATAAAATAAAATAAAATAAGATAAGATAAATAAAGTAAAATAAAAAGCTAAAACTAAATAAATAATGAAATAACATAAAATAAAATAAAACAAACTAAAAACTAAAAGAAAATAAATAAAATGAGAGAAACTAGGAATTATTAACTAACAATATGAAAATAAACTAAAAACTATTAAAAACTACTAAAATACTCAAATAAAGATAAAAGACGAGAATAAGCAAATAATAGAAATAAAGGACATAATGGGCTAAATTATTGGAAAATAAGCCGGAAAACGACTTAATAAACACCCTAAAAGTGACATAAAAGTCACTTATCAGGGGCTATACACTGAAAGCTCACTTGTCCGGAAGGACAAGTGGGAGATTGAAAGGAATGGTGTCCTTCGAACAAGTGTATTATTCTGATAGTGGGTTCAGAATTATTAGAAAGCTAATATATTCAGTAAGGTCAAGTGATCGGAATTCCTAGGTGGAGGCCGCTTCCGATTAGTAATATTAATGGATAATTAATATTATAGCTTAATCTTGACTGAACCCTTCGGATCACACCCTTAGCAGTAAACGAACCGACTCGATGAATTAATTCGGAAGAAATTAAATCGTCGCACGAGTATTAAATATTTAAACGTCGGAAATTCGAGCTTAGAGAGTCGAAACCGAGCGTCGAAAGTCGATTCAAAAATAGTAAAAGACAAGACGGCAACATTAGTAATAAATTAACAAAGACCAAAATACCCCTAGCATCGTAACCCCGAGTGCTATGGGTTAGGCAAGCTAGCAGCCCACACCATGTGCGAGGCTTGCTAGCAAGCTGCGGCCAACAGCCCGCACATAATGCGTGGCTTGCTGGCACGCTGCAACTAGCAGCCCGCACAAGCGTGCGTGGGCGTGCTGGCCGAAAGGGCTGGCAGCAAGCAACTCGCATGTGCGGGGCTTGGCTGGGCCGGATAGCTAGGGTCGTGGTCCATGGAAGTGTATGTGAGGGAGTCCTCATGTGTGAGGGACAAGTGGCACAAGGAGAGGAAGGAATGGGGAGCAAGTATGGTCCCCTCCTCTCCAAGTGGTCCTCACTTCCCTTTACATACAATGATGACACTTGTTGATTTATTATTTGCTTGCAAATTTAATTTATTTTAGCTTTAAAATAAATTGAGGAATTTCATGATCCCACATTGATGGGATAGAAATTCTTACTCTCCCTCTTGCCTATAAATACCCATCTTGGGTTTTGAGGAAGAGTGCTTGAGTATGATTTCAATAGAGCATTGCATTAGCAAAAATTCTTAAATTCATATAATACTCGGGTTTTGGTCGGACCTCGCTAACCTCGAGGTAACGGACCTAAAAGTCGCTAGTAGTTTTTGCGGGTGGATTTCCGTAGGAAGCTCGCGTATTTTCGGAGCTCGAGCTTTCAAGTAAGAGCCCGTCTTTGAGGGTGAAGCACGCTTCAAAGGTAAATTCCAATTTTACCTTTTTGTGATTATTTGTTATGCTTTATGGTTTTATTAATTGCGAGTGGTTCCTTGGGTCGGGGTTGTTTCTGCGGTGAGTCGGACTCACCAAACCCCAACATCATTAATTTCTTTCGAATTAATTTGTCGAATTGGTTTATTAATTTCTTGGGTGTGACCTAAAGGGTTCAGTCAAGATTAAGTTGTAATATTAATTATACATTAATATTACTAATCAGAAGCGGCCTCCACCTAGGCATTCCGATCACTTGACCTTACTAAATATATTAGCTTTCTAATAATTCTAAACCCACTATCAGAATAATACACTTGTTTGAAGGACACCATTCCTTTCAATCTCCCACTTGTCCTTCCGGACAAGTGAGCATTTAGTGTACAGCCCCTTTCCTATGTCTCTTCATGTCTCTTCATGAACTACATGGTAAGTTTATTCGCCATCCCTGTTACGTCCAGAAGTGTTTCTTAAAATCTGAGTTTGACTGTTAATAAGCAGATGATTTCTATAATTCATCTGAGCACGGCCATGCATTTTCACAGTCTCGTTCTTCTAGAGGCCTTGTAAACAAGAAGACATGTTCCCTATTATTAGTGATGCCGTTATAATCCCCTGTTACGGCAGACATTTGACAATCATCAAAGCAGACTAGTACTCAAACAAGAAAGCTCACAATACTCATGGTCAAGGAAAAAGGTTCCGATAGCAATAATGAGAATTATACTTATGACGATTTTGAATCTCTTGAAGTATTCTCATAGGTCGATCCAGTATGGTTCTAAACCAATACCTGTGTAAATGATTCATGACAATCATGTCCTTGTAGCACATGAAACGGTGTTATAAATCAAACTACACACTAATCTCAACTGGTCATTAATCGTCCATCGTTTAAATGACCTCGATTAGGGATAATTTTCGATTACAATACTCAACGTCCACTAAATAGGTGTTTCCTTATCAAGACTGGTCTTGATAGCCTATTTTGAATATTCTTAAAATCGAATGGACTCATTATTTAATTCTAAACCACAATTAAATAGCAAACGGAGTGATAAATATTGCATGAAATTTTAAATTACTCCAAAACCTGAATGGTTCATCTTATGATAAATGGTTTTTCCGAATGTTGTAAGAGTATCACTCTTTATAAAACATCTATAGAAATCACACCCATATCTAATATGCTTGATTTCTTTCATGCAATTGTGAATGTTGTCGTTCACTTATTGCATAGGTTTAGTTATAACTACTTTGCTAATCTTACCATCTTCATTACTGATCACTTTCATAATAAGATGATAAAATTTGATAGTGTCATGGATTATATGTGATTTAGGATTTATTGTCCAATTGATGGCTCCCACTCATTTTCATGATTGAGACCTTCAACTTGACAACCTACAATCATTAAGGTTCAGTAACGAACTTTCCATAGAACATCTTCTTTATTATCGCCATTAAGGCAACAATATTCTCAACATATATTTTAGTAGACATCCTAATGATGTTTCGCTTGGGTTTCACTGCAAACGGCTCACAATGATTTGGGATACCCTAATCACTTGTGATCATGGAAATTTTCCTTAAATTCCTGCACATTACACATAGATGCACGTCCATGTTACCATTCTCAAGCCACGACTTATTGGTAGCTCATGCTTATAAACGGCTTCCTTGTTAAGGTTTGTGCTTGCAACATCAATTCTCAAATTGTATTTGTTTCCACAAGTCAAGAACTCATCCTGTCACTTATCCAAGTACTTTGGATGTTCTTTGCCATAATCTAACGATTTGTTACATAGATTCAGTTTTATTGGTACTACATACATGCTTCACATGCTCTAAGCAAGTAAGTCGTGCGACGATTCCATATCACAATGTACATGATAGATTAAATTGCAGAGTAATTCTCAATCTTATTCCATCAATTTGTCATTTTAGCTCATTCAGTTTCACTGAGTCTTTGCTAAATTGTTTGCAAGGTGATATGGTTGAAAGTCTATATTAGAGTCTTTCATGTTTGACTTAGTATTTAGCCTAGCTTATACTTAGTTAAAACATTTACTTAGTTTTATACATACGTGTCGAAAGTCTTTCAAAGTCCTTCAATTCATGTTTAACACGGTAAAATCCTTTACACGTTCAAACATTTTATAAAGTCTATACAATAGATATTAATACCAATATGTACTAAGTATCGTCTTTTGCTTGGCCCATTGTCAAAAATACTTTCAAATCTAAGCATTTAGCATTTGATAGTTATATCACAATAGAGTTGATAAACTTTTCGTTGGACCTTTATATAATTTACTTTTGCTCCCACTAAACTTATTATTCATAAGAATTTCTATGTTTCTCCATAAGTCAATCCTCTTATTAATTTCATGAGAAAACATGTTCCAATGCCCATATGCAATGCTTCCTTAAATCCCATAATGGATTCCTTGAGCTTGCTTTCAAATCTAGCATTATTTTAGATTTTCAAAACCCTTAGACTATTTTCACAGTCACTTCCAAAATCCTATTTTAGGAAGGCGGTTTTGGTATCTATTTTGCCGTATTTCATATGTGCAATTTTGCTAGAACAATCACGAAAAGACTTTAGCATTCTGATTGGTGAATAGGTTTTTTATTAAAATCAACTCCGTGAATTTAATTGTATCCATTTCAACCAATCTAGCTATGTATGCATATACATTTCCACATTTGTTATTTTTCTCCTTGAAAACGTATTTGCAATCGATGGGTCTTTCATCCTTCATGCAAATTAATCAAGTTTCAAACATGATTTTCAAACATGGGGTCTGTTTTGGATTTTCATGGCCTCTTACCATTAATCGGAATTAGGATTTGTCGTAGCTATCTTACAAGACATTATTCCTATACTGTCTAATAGTAAATAGTATGCTTGTAAGTCTTAGGTTTATTTCTAACTTAATAGAAATTTATAGGATTCCATCCACGCCTTTGGTGAATTCTATACCTATACGGGGCAATTGCATTAAACACTGAGTTTCAAGGCGCTTCCAAAGCCCTTTTATTATGTTGATCTTACTCCAACATTTCTGATGTTTTGTGAGTAATGAACTCTCTTTTAAGGCACTTGTAAAGTCTTTTAGTATTCTTGATCAAGCATTCTCACGAAGTCCTTTTAAGGTCTTCTGAGATTCTCAGTTCTAGTTTGTTGTTGAGCTCGATGGTCATGGAGTTCATTTTCCTCCCACTTGTCATTTTGGAAATGTGTTACTTTCCAGAAAGACACCACTTAGAGCAACAAACTTTATGTTCTCAATTTAGTTGTGGAGGTAATGCCCGTAGTCTCACTTGAATGCTTAAAAAGAGACATGTATATTGTCTTTGGTTAGAAGTTTGTTGTAAATTAAAACAAATAGTTAACTCCCACTTGAGCTATCTTAGCCTTTAATGAGCAATTAAGCTCCCACTCAACCACGTAGCTCTTGCTAAGCCGGTGAGCTCCCACTGAGTCACTTAGCTCCACTGAGCCAGTGAACTCCCACTGTGGCTAAGAGTTTTAGACATATACTTGAAAAGACATTTAGAAGTTAATTCTATCCATAACTGAATATGGTGTCCTTTCTTAGCTCCGACATTTTGTTTAGTGTAACATTAGTCCTTCGTGAAAATCTTAAGAACTTTATAGGAAGGGATGTGATCCATCATTGTTCGAGTCATTTTAAATGGCATCGAGGTCTCCGTGAAGACACACTATGTTCTTTGTGGAGTTATTTATGAAATTTTCAATTTCATAACTTTGTGATGGTCACACTTGGCTCAAGAAAACATCGCTCGATCTAATCCAAACGTTTTGATATCTTGCCAAGTCGATTATGTACTTCACTAAACTCTTAAACTATTCAAGGTCAAGTTTGTTCACATTTGATGAATATAGCCATATTCTTTCAAATTATTTTTGAAACGTTGAAGTAAATGAATGCTCTTTAGCTTTCGGAGTCACTTGTCTATACCAAGAACAATAGCTCTTTACTTTGTCGGTTTCAACAAGTAAGACTTGCTTGTGTTAGAACGATTTTGAATCGATCAACTATCAAGAGCCTATCTAATAGAGACTTGAGTACGTTCTTGTTGATGTGACATTGATAAAGATGATCGGACCAACGCAAATCATGCCCATGACTTTGTGCTTTTGCCAGTTTAACATGTTAAGAAAATGTTTGTCTATAATCAAGCATTCTTGCGTACTCATGGTTTAGAAAACCATGCCATTCAAATAAATTTGAAACTATTGCTCATTGCTTTGCATGTGAGTCTTTCCGTGTGTAAACGGATCAATTGCTGATTATGGAACACAATAACCATTTATTTGTTCCAGCCTTAGCTTAAAGGTCTTTAAACAAAGCATACGACCTTACAACTGATGTAGCACCACTTGCTTCATTCTAAGCTTGTAAGTCAATAACTTAGCTTATCTTCAATATTTTGAGGTCACTTTCAAAGTGGAACACTCAAGCAGTATCCGATACTTTGTGAAGATAATGAGTTACTAAGTTAACTTCAATAACATGAATTCATGGGTTGAAATGGAATCTTATTCCTTTTCTTCGTTCCTTGTTTCCTGTATTTCTTATCATACTTAATCTCATAATATTGAAGAACCATTTATTTAAGAGTCTTTGACATTTATACTTTGTTAGGCATAATTAATCATCTAATGCGCCGTAAAACAAAGTTCCATCTTTTCCTTTAATTCACGCTTGAATTACTACATCAATGAGTCCTACTCATCTATGTATTAAGCGAAAAGATATGTTGGTTGTCAAATATTGACAATTTGAGTTTACAACTCAATACTTCAATTTTTATCAAAACTACCTAGTATTTTGAATACATGATGTCCAACCATCCTTTCGGACTTTTATAAAAGTCATTTATGAGAATAGTATTTTAGAAATGCTTTTCCTTTCTTTGAGAACTATTCTCTAGGATTTCCTTTACCAATCATGGAAAATAGTACAGTTTGATTTGGAATTCTACAAATATAAGTGCAAAGTATAACCATTTATCAAGTAAATAACGTAATAAGTTTGAAAATTAAAAGGTATTCATGCAAATTTTCAATCTTATTAAACGTCTTATCCACGCATTAAATTTGTCCCCATTTGGCGAGAATAAGTCGATTCCAAGATCCAAGGACACAAAGTGTGGCTAAGCATGCTTTGGCTTGTCTTAGCACTCAATCTCCCAAGGTAAGCAACGCTTTGATAATGGCTCCAAGCCACTCTTAGTTGAATAAATCGTCGCATCTATTGCTCTCTCAACAATTTATCCACTTTACCATGACATATTAGGACTCCATCACTCATATCGTTGATTACAACCAAAACCAACTTGCATACCCGGTATGCCTTATGAGTCTAGAGAGTAGTAGTGATGCCTCGCTTTGGCGTAGCCCATCACTACTCTCAATTGGTCGATAAGTGTTGTTTTGGAATGGCAATTTTACTCAATATTTAAGGACCTAGGGTTTCTATGTTGGTTGATTTAAGTGAACTTAATTAATCATCACAACATTTGAAATCCTAAACATGCATCTAACATATAATTCATACATAAATAATCATGAATATGTAAAGCAAAAGCACTTTGATGCATATTTGCAACTAGCATGACCCCTTGCATTCTTCAAGTCTTCAAAAGGTCTTCTTTTGCAACTTTACGGTTTTGTCTTCCAAGAACCTCCATCTTCAAGACTTGACCATAATTATGCAATACTAGTAACTACGATTAGGACTAATATAAATATTAAGGTACAAAAATACTCAACGGTACACATACCGTATTTAGATTTACAAAAATGCATCACGGCACGCAGTCCGTATTTTCTATCCTAATCGGGTCCCACTAGTTGCCATTTTTATATACCTGTGAGAGACTATTCATTCCATTCATCCATTCACTATATGTGAATGGCCCATGCATTTTACAACAATATACAAGTAATAATGCATTAAACAATGCACGCACGCACACTAGTAACTAATCTAGGTGGTTAATCCAATTAACATGCCTAATTTAAACTAGTCAAAGTTGTTTAACTGATTATGTAATTGACTTAATTAATTATCGAAGCTCCCACAAAATTCCGCATCCATCTTAATTGATCCAATTAATGAAGCCGGTAGAACCCAAAATTTGTCAAAATAAATTTTTCCAATGTCGCTCAAAACCGAGGCCTAGCCTCAAAATTTTAATTAAAATAAACAAAATTAATTAAAATAAAAAAAAAACGGCAAACAAGCAAGCCCCAAGCCAACCGTACTCAAGTGGTTCATGCCATATGAAAACCAAAGTTATCTAGTAACTCGGACAATGCGGCTTGGTGCATGTGCCTCGACCACCCTTCGTAGCACTAGATAGGCCTACACCTAGTAGTGTTGCTACGGGTTGCCTGGTGCGAGGCACACGCACTAAGGCTGCTTGCCTTATTGCACCAAGCACCAAACCACGCACCAAATGCTCGTGCACCACTGCCACACCATAGTTGCACTATAGCCACACCATAGCAGCTATGTGCTGCGCTATACACACGCGCGCGCGCGCACGCACGCACACATCTATGTGCTACTGCTGTGCACGCACACACGCACGCACGCACACAACCATGTGCTGCTGCTGTGCACGCACACACGCAAACAGACATGTGTTGCTGCCGTTGGGTGCACTAGCCACGCCCATGGCTGCACGCACACACGAACACCCCTCTTGGCAGCCACATGCGGGCTGCTATGCAGCCCGGCTAGCCAAAGGGGGGTTTTGCCTCGTTTTGCGTGCCATATCCTCGGGATTTTGATCCCAATTTTGCGTGACATATTATTAATTCTAAATTGATTTTAGAACTAATTCAATGAGCAAAAATTGAAAATTTAAACAAGTCCAACTTAAATTAAAATATATCAAGGTGCATTCAACCAAAATAATTCCCAATAACCATTCTTTAATTAAATTGGTTTAACTTGGTGAAACAAAATAAATAAGGCAATTTCTCATTATTAATTTAATCAATTTAAATTAATCTTGAGATTTTGACAAAGTAAGAGAGAGTTGGAAAAATATGAACTTTAATGTTCAAATGAAAAAATCCAACTACTAACATTTGTGAATTCTTGAAAAATTATATCTTCCAATATGAAGATAAACAAATTTCTATCACAAAGTTTGAAACTTTATGTTTCCAATCAACCAAAAATTATTAAAACAACAAAGTTCAACATAAAATTCATGGAATTTAGTAGCTTTTAAAGTTTCAATCACTTAACACAATTAAAGATTGAATCTTTAGCACTTTAGAAGCCTCGAAAACAAAAATTTCACACTTAATACAATTATTTTTCAATTATGTGAAAAATAAAACCAAGCTTTCAAACACAAATTACCACCAAGTAATCATGCCTAAAGAGGTTTAAAATTGCATATAAAATATGTATTGAACCAATTACATAACCACCATAAATATGCAATTAATTTTCAAGGTTAGAAAGACTTAAAATTTTTCGTAAAAACGAAAAACCCCTCGAAAAATGCATTTCTGATCGTTTTTTGGCTAAAAACCGAGGTCTAAGAAGATAAAACCATTTCCAGAACGCCTTTTCCACCCAAAATTCACTATTTTTGGGTCGAAATCTGGGTTCGGGAGCTGAAATCAGCTCTAATACGAGGTTAAAATGGATAATACGAGCTACTAATCTAATTAGCAACTTAAAACAAGAAAAATTAAGCCATAAAAATACTTTGAAAAAATATGATAATTAAAAATAAACGAGCGGGGCTCCGATACCACTGTTGGGGTTCACGAACGGTTCATAAACAGCTCGTTTATTAAACGAGTTGATAAATGAGTGATTTATGAACGAGGTTAATAATAAACAAGCTTTTATAATAAACGAGCTTCGTACTTTTGACCTTTGAAAATCTCAAAGTAGCATAATAATTAAATCTTAATCACACCGTATAAACTTAAGAATTAAATTAACAAATGTGAATAAATCAATAATTCATGAACATAAATAAACCAGTAGTTTGTGAAAAAAAATAAACGAGTTGTTCATGAACATATCTGAACGAGCATATCTATATTCGTGTCTAAGATCATTTATTAAACGAGCTTCAAAATTTGTTCAAACTCGGCTCATTTATTAAATAAACGAACATGAATGAGCTTCAACCGAGCTCGATCCCGAGTAGTTTATTGATCGGTTTGGTTCATTTACACCCCTAGGTGAGTCCCACTCACCGAGGAAAAAACCCGAGCCAAGGATCACGCTCGCAATAAATAATATCACTAATGCATAAATAAACATAAAAGGGCAAAATAGGAAATTTACCTTTGTCGCGTGCTTCGCCCCACAAATTGGGCTCTTACTTGAGAAGCTTAGCCCCGAAAATACGAGAGCCTCCGACGGAGATCCACCCGCAAAAACAACTACCAACTTTTAGGTCCGTTACCTCGAGGTTAGCGAGGTCCGACCAAAACCCGAGTATTATGTGAGTTTAAGAGTTTTTGCTAATGCAATGCTCTATTGAACTCCTACTCAAGCACTCTTCCCAAAACCCAAGAAGGGTATTTATAGGGAAGAGGGAGAGTGGGAATTTCTATCCCATCAATGCGGGAGCATGAAATTCCACAATTTATTTTAAAGCTAAATTAAAATAAATTAAAATAAATAAGCAAACTAACAATAAATCTACAAGTGTCACTAATACATGTAAAGGGAAGTGAGGACCACTTGGAGAGTAGGGGACCACACTTGCTCCCCACTCCATACTCTCCTTGTGCCACAAGTCCCTCACCCACTTGTTTCCCATTTGCTTCCAATTTGCTTCGACCCTACTACCCGTGCCTTAGGCCCAGCCGTAGCCCAACCGAAGCCCAGCCATCGCACTTGGAGTTGCAGGTTGCTGTTGTGGCTAGCAAGCCACGCACTCCAAGTGCGGGCTGCTGCTAGCATGCCGCGCACACCATGTACGGGCTGCTAGCAGCTGCTGCCTTGGTGTGCTTGCGGCTGCTAGCTGCTCTAGCCTTGTGATGCTTGCTACTGCTATGCTTGGTGCGCTAGCACGTACCAGCCGGCCACCTTAGGCTCAGCATGGTGCGCATGCTAGCCACCTGTGCTAGCATATTATGCCCCTAGCGTTCGGATGCTCGGGGCATTCCGATGCTAGGGGTATTTTGGGAATATTGTCGATTTATTATTATTTTGTGATAAATCACATTTATATAGGATTTATAGGCACGTTTATGTTAAGTTTATAGTAGCTTTTTAGGTCTTTTGTTGCTTTTTAGGACACAATTGCATAAGTTGTCCATTTTATGCTCTATTATGCTTCGTTTGTGTTTTCTTAATGTTTCAGGTATTTTCCATAACTATTTAGACGCTTTCGGAGTGGTTTTGGAAGAATCGGACAATGAAAGGATGAAAAGTTGATGAATCGATGTCGCTCAATGAAGGATATGCATTTGTGGAAGCTTAGTATGAGATTAATATGTATGAGAAATGAAAATAGCACCCACAAGGGTCGTTATGCACTTTTCGGAATTGAATTTGAGTTAGAAACGAAGAAAAACGATATTTTACAAAGTGGCAAAACTGACCTTTGTCCACTCTTTTGATCATAACTTGAGTTATACAGATCGGATTTAAGTGATTCAAGTTGCATTAGAAACTAGACTTGAAGAGCTTTAAATTGATAGGTCACACGCCCCAATAAGCCATCTAGAACAGAAGTTACGTCAGATTCAATCCAAGCGTGTAGCCTGCGAGCATACCCCGCGCCCAATCGAGGCTCCGTAGTTACTGCCAGGGCGCGGGCTGACCTGCGGCCGCAGGTTTTGACGAGTGAACAGCAGCCACGAGGCTTTGTCGCTGTCACGTCTTCACTCGTCCCTCTTGCATCGATCATCTTCGTGCCACGTCATCGTCTATGGTCCAATAGTAATGCAACTTATGTATTTATTATTTTCTTATTTCTTTTCTATAATTATTTTTAGATTAGTTTTAGGATATTATAAATACTCAAGGGATATTATTTTTCCCTTATTCCTTTTTATGCTTTTTGTTATTTTACGTTCTTTTGAGTTTTCTCTTGAACCCTAGTTTCTCATGGCATCTCCATGGATTCTTCCATGGATGATTCTTGGGTTTATTATTTCAATTCAATGAGGTATTTTATTTATATCTCTTATTTTTAATTATGTTTTATTCCTTAGATCTAGTTTTAGTTATTTCTTCCATGTTTGAGTAGTTTATTTCTAGGGTTTGGGAATCCATGTTTATATTATGAATCTTGATTGATGTTTTTAATATTTTGATTATTAATTTCTTTAATTGATAGTGTTTTATTGTTAATCTTGGAACCTGATCAATTGTTTGATTAATTTTTGTTAATAAGAGTTCGAATCGAAAGATCTTACTTTTAGAGGCTTACCTACAATTAGCAATTCTGATTATGTTAGCGACTGAACTACATATGTTGAATTGAGAGCGTTAAGGCCCGACCGTAGGCTTAGCAATTGCTCTAGATAATTGATTGATTGAATTGTTATTGATATTTGATAGATTTAGAACTATAAGCATGGTGAACCACAACCCTAGGTCTTTTTATCAATTGTTTTATTCCTATTTTAATTTAGACTACTTCCCTATCCCAATTTCGTGACATAGTTTAGTTTTTCCATTTCTTAGAGGTTAGATTGAATACTATCTCCCTGTGGATTCGACCCTACTTACCCTACTACATTGTTAGTTGGTTTTTTTAGGAATTTATTTTTGACAGGTGTACGACAACCTATCAAATTTTGGCGTCGTTGCCGGGGAGACGGTATAATTTGATTTGACTTTTATTTTTGGTTGAACTAAACTTTTATTTATTTATATTTTTTTTTTTTTTTGTATATACTTTCTTTTTGTTTTACTCTTATTGTGTTATCATGGAGTGGTGTGATTATAGTTTGTATGGAATGAATGGTGTTAATTATCAGGGGCAATATGGTTATAATTCCGGGTATTGTAATGCTAATATTTCTATGCTTGATACATCATTTGGTTATCAAAATTCACATAATAATTACATGAATTCCTGTGAAATTTCTTGTTACCCTAGTGAGTCTTATATGCCTTATTTTAATACCTCTTACAAACCTCAACTGGATAATTATACTCAACCCAATTCATCGGAGTGTAGGGAACTTTTTAATATGATGAATGAGTTTATTGTTTATCAGCATGAAGAGATTAATGAATTGATGCATGATTGTCAACGAATTTCAAAATCTATTGAATTACTTGTTGTGCAACAATATACTAACCAACAGGTGATACATGATGATAATGATATTGGTTTTGAGGATTGTATTTCAGTGGAGGAAAGCGCTAATTTGACTCATGATATTTACTCCCCATCAAATGAAAGTACAATAGAGGAGAATAATTTCCCATCTATTTATGATTCTGATGGTGAAAATTTTTGGAGTGACGATATAGGGGTAGTGGAGAAGGAAGAACAACCAATTATCGTGAAGTCATTGGTTGAGAAACCAATGGTTTTGGATCTTTTGGTAGTCGAAGATTTTGTTGACAAGCTTATTCATGAGGATGAAGTTGAAGGTAAAAACATTTATGTTAAGCCTAACTCATCTCCTCTCGATATCCCGTTTTCCCATAGGCTTGATCTAGTTCCTTCATTCACTATGTCAAATCCTCCATACTTCCTCAAAATGTCTCCATTTCATGATACACTTGGTCATGTGGACCTTGATGACTATTCAAAAAGGTCTACATTGCCTAAGGGGCAAGCAGGGGTAAGGTGTATACATTCTTTTTCTTATTATTTTAACTTTTCTTCTTCCGATTATTTTTCTTTTATTTTTTCTAACCCCCTGTATTTCATGATTTGTGTGCTTGCTATCAAGCCATATGTGGTGCTCAATGATATGTTTGCAGGGGTGTATGATAAGTTACTCAAGGCATTGGATTCTTCCGATTGGCGAATTGAGTAGGGTCGTGCGGGACCTTAAAAACCAGCGCTAATTGGGAGGCAACCCAATTTTCTTTGTTTTTTTATTTCAATTTTTTTTTTCGTTATTTAAATAATAATGCTAATGTGTGTTCTAGTGATGACGTTTTTTGCTAGGTACAAACATAGCTAAGTTCCTTGGCTACGTCGGCTACCCAACTACAACTACCAATTGTGGTGGAGGTGTCTATATCTTTGACGCTCCCTTCGCTTACCCGCCCCTTTGTGAGTTGTGTCTCTCCCTTATTTATGCTTTAGTTCCTCTTTGTTCACATTGAGGACAATGTGATGTTTAGCTTGGGGGAGGATGATTATAATCATCACTTTGTGCATGTTAGTTGTGCTTAGTTTATTTTTTATTGCTTTTTAGGTGTTGTATGGTTTGTACCATTCATTAGGAGTGGGAGTTTACATACAACGAAAAACAATGTATTGCTTTCTAGTTTTTTTTTTAGTTGTTTGATAGTGTATACTTGTGTCTATTTTTCATATTTTTGACTTCGAACCGTGTGCGGATTTGATTTGACTCTCTTGAGCTTCTTTTGATCTTAGTTATAATTCTAAAATTCAGTCGGTTTGTGCTATACATTGCTAACTACTTGACATTATGTGAATCAATTGAATGGTTTGTGGAAGATTGGTTGTCCCATATCAAGTATAGCTAGCCAATTCTCTTGCTAGGTCACCTTACTTTGTGTTTGTGTGATTGATGCAATTTGTTATTTCAATGACTTTGGTTTGAGATTTATTAGTAATTTGATTATGATTCACACATGCCGCACATGATAAAGGCCATGTTCTTTAGGTAACCTTCAGATGATATTTAGATACATTTGTTCCCTTTGCTCACCCATGTTGTTGCCTTGTCCATTTATTGATATATAGCTACATTACAAGCCACTTTAGCCCCATTGGTTACTATTCCCAAGTCTAGCTAGCTTGGGGAGCTTATTGATGTGGTGTTGTTGTTTGAGTGTCAAGCTTTAATTTATGCAAAATATGGTGGAATATATATTGAAAAAAAAAAAAAGTTGTTTCCATAGTTGAGAAGTGTTACTTGGAAAAAGAAAGAAGAAAAAAAAAAGAATAAAAATAAAATAAAAATAAAAATCTTGTTTATGTGTACTTCATTGAAAAAGCCGAAAAAATGAAAGATAAAGGAAAAGAAAAAGGAAAAAGAAAGAAAAAAATTATTCATGACGATGTATAGTTGATTTCAATCTTGGTTTTTTATTATGTTTGGAGAAAGTTGGTGATGTCAATTGGAGTTAGATCATTATTTGATCGCGTTTATGTTTTTGCTCCCCAAGTTGGCTCTTTACTCACATTTTCTTAAATATTATCCTACCCCTTTACCTTTGCCCCATTACAAGCTTGTAAAGTCCTTTTGATCGGCATGTGTATTTTGTGATTGAGTGAACGTTATTTCTTGCTATCGTCAAGTTACCCTTTGTTGCATCAAATATTTATATTCTACAAGGTGTGCGGCAAAGACTAGCTTGATTGGGAAATCGTTTGTGGCCAAGTTTGGTTTCAATTGTGGATCGTGATGTTAAGTGGTTCTATTTGTATCCGAGCTAGGTTTTGGTCTTAATAACTTTGGTTTGATTGTTTTCTCGAGAGTCGGGTCGGTCTTATTCTGGTTCCCGGTGAAGTCTTATTTGTCTTGTTTCTCCGTCTTGGTCTAGTGTTGCTTGGGGACAAGCAACGGTTTAGCTTGGGGGAATTTGATAAATCACATTTATATAAGATTTATAGGCACGTTTATGCTAAGTTTATAGTATCTTTTTAGGTCTTTTGTTGCTTTTTAGGATACAATTGCATAAGTTGTCCATTTTATGCTCTATTATGCTTCGTTTGTGTTTTCTTAATGTTTCAGGTATTTTCCATAACTATTTAGACGCTTTCGGAGTGGTTTTGGAAGAATTGGACAATGAAAGGATGAAAAGTTGATGAATCGATGTCGCTCAATGAAGGATATGCTTTTGTGGAAGCTTAGTATGAGATTAATATGTATGAGAAATGAAAATAGCATCCACAAGGGTCGTTATGCACTTTTCGGAATTGAATTTGAGTTAGAAACGAAGAAAAACGATATTTTACAAAGTGGCAAAACTGACCTTTGTCCACTCTTTTGATCATAACTTGAGTTATACAGATCGGATTGAAGTGATTCAAGTTGCATTAGAAACTATAATTGAAGAGCTTTAAATTGATAGGTCACACGCCCCAATAAGCCATCTATAACAGAAGTTACGGCAGATTCAATCCAAGCGTGTAGCCTGCGAGCATACCCCGCGCCCAATCGAGGCTCCGTAGTTACTGCCAGGGCGCGGGCTGACCTGCGGCCGCAGGTTTTGGCGAGTGAACAGCAGCCACGAGGCTTTGTCGCTGTCACGTCTTCACTCGTCCCTCTTGCATCGATCATCTTCGTGCCACGTCATCGTCTATGGTCCAATAGTAATGCAACTTATGTATTTATTATTTTCTTATTTCTTTTCTATAATTATTTTTAGATTAGTTTTAGGATATTATAAATACTCAAGGGATATTATTTTTCCCTTATGCCTTTTTATGCTTTTTGTTATTTTACGTTCTTTTGAGTTTTCTCTTGAACCCTAGTTTCTCATGGCATCTCCATGGATTCTTCCATGGATGATTCTTGGGTTTATTATTTCAATTCAATGAGGTATTTTATTTATATCTCTTATTTTTAATTATGTTATATTCCTTAGATCTAGTTTTAGTTATTTCTTCCATGTTTGAGTAGTTTATTTCTAGGGTTTGGGAATCCATGTTTATATTATGAATCTTGATTGATGTTTTTAATATTTTGATTATTAATTTCTTTAATTGATAGTGTTTTATTGTTAATCTTGGAACCTGATCAATTGTTTGATTAATTTTTGTTAATAAGAGTTTGAATCGAAAGATCTTACTTTTAGAGGCTTACCTACAATTAGCAATTCTTATTATGTTAGCGACCGAACTACATATGTTGAATTGAGAGCGTTAAGGTCCGACCGTAGGCTTAGCAATTGCTCTATATAATTGATTGATTGAATTGTTATTGATATTTGATAGATTTAGAACTATAAGCATGGTGAGCCACAACCCTAGGTCTTTTTATCAATTGTTTTATTCCTATTTTAATTTAGACTACTTCCCTATCCCAATTTCATGACATAGTTTAGTTTTTCCATTTCTTAGAGGTTAGATTGAATACTATCTCCCTGTGGATTCGACCCTACTTACCCTACTACATTGTTAGTTGGTTTTGTTAGGAATTTATTTTTGACAGGTGTACGACAACCTATCATTTTGCGCGTCTCGTCATTTACTATTTTTGACTCGACTTTCGACGCTCGATTTCGACGCTCTAAGCTCGAATTTCCGACGTCTAAATATTTAATACTCAAGCCACTCATTAATTTCATCCGAATTAATTCGTCGAGTTAGTTTGATAATTGCTTGGGCGTGACCCGAAGGGTTCAGTTAAGATTAAGCATATTAATTATACATTAATATTATTGATCAGAAGCGGCCTCCACCTAGGCATTCCGATCACTTGACCTTACTAAATATATTAGCTTTCTAATAATTCTGAACCCACTATCAGAATAATACACTTGTTCGAAGGACAACATTCCTTTCACTTTATTTGTAAATTATTGAAGGTTTATGATGTATAATGGTTTAGACCTTTGATTAAAGTGTTTTAACACTTAATTACATCAAGTTTTAATTAAAATATAGTGCTGGAATTTTTAGTAGATCATTTAAAATCAAGTTTCTTTAAGGAATTTTAATTACCCATTAATTTGGGGTATAAATATGATGTTTTAAATATAATTTCAGTTTATTTTAATTAAATTATGAGGGGTTTTATAATAGTATATATTGCTGGAAATTGTGTAGAGTGGATTTTAATACTCTTCTATAATTTCAAATTGTAGGAGACTTTGAAGTGAGTGAATTTTATTAGTCGTGGCAATTCTAAGATCGTATACAAGGTAAGTCCGCGTACTTAGCATAATTATGTTAATATAATAGCATGTGCTAAATGTGTTTGATTGATTACAAGTAGTATCATGGTAGGTTTGGATTGGAAATTGTGATTTGGATGTTATTGGTGAATGGATTATGAAGCATGATTTATTTGTGATGGATTATTGAATGGAAATTAATAGTTTGGAATATTATTTATAAACCACATATTTATTTATGGCACGTTAGAGAGCATGTTTAATTAAACTAAATGTTTAATTTGGTTTGGAATATTGAAAAGGAATTTTATTATGGTTCATATAATTTTTATAGATGCTATAAGCATGAGGATAGATCTATATAAGTGTCTATGTACACGAGGAATAAATTGTATGTTGGTGCCTTAGTGCACTTAAGGTGTTTTTAACACCGAGGGATAGGATTTGTAGCGCTTTATGCGTTTAAGGTGTCATTGTCACCAACGTAGAATTAAAAAGGATTCAACATTAAATAGTATGTGGTCACTAAATTATTCAAGAGTTAAATTGGTATATTTGATTGTTTGAATAATTATTGTTGATTGAATGATTATGGTTTGAGAGTCATCACCAAGTTTAATAACCTGTAAATAACGTAAAGTGAAAGAGATTACGCACCAAAACTCTTGGAACGTATACACCTTGAGTATGAACATATGGGGGGAGTTATGTGACTTTATATTTTATCATAACTTTTACTGGAGTACAGGACACTGTACATTCTGTTTATTATTATTATGCGCAAGAATTCCACCACTTACGAGTGGTTATTGATGCTGGCACGGTTACCTCCCGTGTAAGTAACCTCAATTTATTTAGGGGAGGTTGAGTGGTAAACACGTTCGATGCGTAGTCAGCAATAAATAAATTATGTAGTGTCTAGTTAGGAATTTTATTGAATGTTGTATGCTTGAAAAACAGGTGCAACGAGGTAAGTTGTGTGTTGATAGGAAATTATGTGTTAGTGTGTTAATTACGCCTATGTACTCAGCTTTGCTGATTGTGTGTTTTGTGTGTTTGTTGGCCTTGTCTTTATCTTGGCCCTATGATGACCCATTTTTAATGGAAAGTAGTGAAAACAAGTAGAGATAAGCTTTTTAGGTGATGAAGCATATTCATGAATGGGCATGAGTGAAGAGTGAATCATGCTAGTTTCTATAAGTATATGAATGTGTTATCGCTTTATTTATATATGACTTATTTATTATGTGTGACTAACGAAAAGGGTTTTTAGTTCGGTTTGTTTTAATAAGGGCCTACAATGGTTCAAAGTTTTAGGTTGATTTTATTTTGCTTTGTTTGACTTTGGTTTGACTTTACTTTCGTTGTTTGACTTTCAATGTTGACTTGGTTTGAAATGTTTTGAAATTAGTCTTCCGCTGTGTGTCTTTGATAGTTGCCTTAACCGTTATCACGGTGGCGATAATGTCTTAGATATTCCTATTTAAAGTTTTAAACAGGGCAAAACAGGTATTTTAAAAGAAAGGAATTTCTAGGGTGTTACAACAAAGTAGCAGATGCTCTCTCTAGAGTATCTCACTCTCAATTGATGATTATGTTTGCTGCAACCATCAATTCTGCACTATTAGAAGAGATTCAGAAAACGTGGCAAGATGTCCCTAACTTGCAGAAGATCATCTCTGATTTGATTGATAAACCAGAGTCTCACAAGCAGTACAAATGGAAAAATGATCAACTGACAAAAAAAGGGCAGGTTGGTGGTAGGGCACATTCCAGAATTGAAGAACAAAATTCTGTTATGGTTACATAACTTTGCATTGGGTGGACATTCTAGGATTGAAGCTACTCTGAGAAGGGTTAAGAGCTTGTTTTATTGGTCAGGTATGAAGAAGAGTGTGACAGAGTACATCAGACAGTGTGATGTTTGTCAAAGATGTAAATATGACCCTAGTGCTTATCTTGGTTTGCTACAACCCTTACCTATTCCTAACAAGGTTTGGGAAGAAGTGACAATGGATTTCATTGAAGGATTACCCAAATCACTTGGCAAAGAAGTGATTCTGGTAGTAATTGACAGGCTGAGCAAATATGCTCATTTTATAGCTCTGTCTCATCCTTATTCAGCTTTGAAGGTAGCTCAGGCCTACCAAGACAATGTATACAAACTGCATGGATTTCCAAAATCCATTGTTTCTGATAGAGATCCTGTCTTCTTGAGTTCTTTTTGGACAGAATTGTTGCATTTACAAGGTATATAGCAGAAGTTATCAACTTCTTACCGTCCTCAAACTGATGGTGAGTCAGAGGTTTTGAACAGGTGTCTGGAAACATACTTGAGGTGCATGTGCACTGACAAACCACAAGAGTGGGCTAGATGGCTACCCCTAGCTGAATTCTGGTATAATACAACCTTTCACTCAGCTATTCAGGCCACCCCTTATGAGATTCTGTATGGCCAAGCTCCTCCTTTTCATGTCCCTTATTTGAAAGGGGTGGGCATGATTGATAGTGTGGATAGGAGTTTGCATCAGAGGGAGGTAGCCTTAGCTATGATCAAGGAGAATCTGCTGAAGGCTCAGAATAGAATGAAACTACAAGCAGATAAGCATAGAAGTGAGATATCTTTAGCTATGGGTGATTGGGTGTACTTGAAGCTGCAGCCCTATAGACAACAATCTGTTGTTCACAGGGGAACTCAGAAACTAGTAGCAATGTACTTTGGTCCTTATGAGATAATTAAGAAAGTGGGGAAGGTGGCTTACACTTTGCAGCTTCCTGCATCTGCAGAGGTTCATCCTACATTTCATGTATCTCAGCTCAAGAGATACAATGGTTCTATTCCCCCACCCAATGGTTAATCTGGAATCATTAATGATAACCCTGATAGCCTAAGGTACCCAATTGCAATGGTGAACAAACGTTTTGTGAAAAGGGCTAACCATGCAGTTGTGCAGTGGTTGGTTCACTAGTCTAATGCTAGTCCAGAAGATGCTAGTTGGGAGGATACTGAAGCTATTGAAGCTCAATTTCCTGATTTCAATCCTAGGGGTCGAGGATTTTCTCAAGGGGAAGGCATTGATGCAAATATTAACCAGCTGGAAGGTAATTTAGTCACTATTCCATTGGTGTTAGCTGAAATTGGGGTCAAGGATTTTCTCAAGGAGAAGGCATTGATGCAAACATTAACCAGCTGGAAGGTAATTTAGTCACTATTCCATTGGTGTTAGCTGAAATTGGGGTCAAGGATTTTCTCAAGGAGAAGGCATTGATGCAAACATTAACCAGCTGGAAGGTAATTTAGTCACTGTTCCATTGGTGTTAGCTGAAATTAAGCTTAAATTGGGAAATGCTGGCTGGAAGATGAGCTAGAAGGAGCCTAACAAACTAGATTCTTTTTATTAAGTTGTTAGTTTCATTTACACGTTCATTGCATGTAATGAAGGCTATTTAAGCCAAATTAGTGGTTGTAATCCTTTATGCTAAAATTAATACAACTTCTTCCTTCTATCTAAACTTCTTTCTCTCTCTATTCTGTTATCAATATTCCTCTATTGATTATCACTCTCGAAGTTTCCCTTCTTCCTGGATTACTTCTGAGCTAATCAACCTGCTACTCATCCATTAAATTGGATTGGAGCAGAGCATTGTTAGATTGTCCTATACGAATTTTGGTCACTATATTCCTGCTGTATCAGATGTAGAGCAACTTTTGAGAATTTATGGAATGCTACTTACTTTTTTTTGGATTAAGGAGATTATAAGCAGAGATAATGGCTGAATAAGAGAGGAGAGAGAAAAAAATAAGGGTTTTATTATTTTAATTTGGGGTTTTTTTTTATAAAAGTATAATTAACACATGAAACTTAATTACTGATTTAATAATTTGTTTTAAATACTAAAAACAATATTTATATAATAAATGATAAATTTCTGGCATGTGGACCTCATTCAAGTATCATTAATGTTATTTATGTTTTTTTATTCAAAGTTGATGTCAATATAGCTAGTGGTACAAATTGATGTTAATAATTGTAAAATCCCCAAAATTGGTGTCAATGGTTGTAATTTTGTCATTGTTTATTTACAGTGGTATGGCTTTCTTTCTTGAATTAGATATCGTAATTTATTGCTTTAAAGATTTAGAGATGACGTAAATTCTTAAAATGAAGAACAACAGGTGGCATATGCCACACTAAATGGGGTACATTTATATACTTCAGTTTCAGATAGACAAGCTTTACAAAATATTTCCTAGATATTTTCTTGTACTAAGGCTACAAGTTAACACTCGCAACCTCAATGATTAACTACAAAACTGTGATCAAATTATAAACTAAGGGCCTAAGACTTACAGGGGCCAATTGACCCCAATTGTCATCTACGGTCACGAAGATGCTAATAAACACCCTAACAAGCCTACTGTCTATGGCACAATATTACATGTTTGAACTTCCCAACAAAAGTCAAGTTCTGCAGCACTTACAATGATTCAATATTTAAGTTTCGATGTTATGTCTGATTAGACATGGTTTTCTCTGATGATACATCGTCACCATTTGGCTGGTTGACATTGGGAAGCTCAGACTGAGTTTTACTAGAATTCCCAGAGTGGTACACACCTCCTGCAAGGGAACTTACCACTGCATCTATAGTTCCATCTTGATCCAATTCTTGGGGCAAGTGCTCCTGATTGTTGAGGATTGATGTGGAGGCTAAACATGAGCTTTGAGGCACAAAAGGACTTGGAGCTGCACATGACATTACTAGCTGCGGAACATCAGTTGATGGGGGCAGCTTACAACTTGTGTTATCAATGGCGTCCAAATCTAGAGCTAAACTCGAGTTTTGAGGCACACATGGACCTGGAGCTCTACAAGATGCTACTAGCTGCATTTCCGGAGAAGGGGCCAATCCAGAACTTGATCTTACAATGGGATCCACACACGAATTCTGAGGCACACATGGACCTGGACTTCCACAAGACGCTGCTAGCTGCAATACTTCAGAAGAGGTGGTCAATGTACTGCTTACTTTTCCAATTGGGTCCAAAAGTACAGAAGGTGATGGATTTGTAAGCTCAACACACGAGTTCTGAGGCACACATGGACTTAGACCTCCACAAGATGATACAAGATGCAGTAACTCAGGAGATGGGGCCAATCCACAACTTGCTTTTCTAATGGGGTCCAAAAGTAAAGATGATGAATGGTTCATAGGTTCCACATTTGAAGGAAGCATTGGCAAAGATGACTGAATAGGAGCTGATTTTGAGGCATGACAATCGCCAGAGGAGCTTCCATGGATGTCCTGGCTACTGCCTGCAAAATCAGTCGGAATTAGACCAAGCATGTGATGTCTCCATTTTTTCTTTTTCTTTAAACTCTTCCAAGGATCTTTCGGCTGAGAAGGAGGTGGTCCAGGAGCAACAAATGGTGGAATGGAAGGTTTCTCATCAGCATAAAGCAAACGAACTGACTTTGCTATGGCAGAGACTGTAGGTGGAAGTTTACCATCTAGAATTTTGGAAGGAGCTCCTACAGCTTCCTGAAGCCAATGTGGTAGCCTATTCTTTACAGAACTGCTCTCTGTTGCCACTTCTTTCCCTTTGTAACCAGAAAGATGAGACTCGTCGTTTGAATGATGGAACAAAGTGGAAGCTGGTGTCTTACTACTACACACATCTTTATTGGGAGCACGAGGATTTTTTACTGAATCATCCAGCTGGCAAGGAAGCTTTTGATGTGTAAGTGCATCTAATTCATCTTCAGATCGTACAGCATACCCATTTGAGGAATTTAAACCCAAAACAGTCAGGTTTCTGGGACCAAAGGCACTACAAGGACCTTGTGGCTCCAATTGTACATTTGATGAATTACCATGAATATCAGAGGGAGTGATGGATGGGTCTCCACTGAACCTGGCCGAAAATGATCCAGCACCCGTCTGAAGGAGAGCACGGGTTTCATCTAAGGATCCAGAAAAATTAGAAGGTTCAAAAGGACGAAAATTTGTTACAAAATCACTGAATCCCAATTTCATGTCTGTCAAGTGACTTTGAAAATTTATGGGTCCAGCTAGTCTACTTCCATGTAAAGCACGTGCCATCATTCCATCAGAAAAGCTTGGGAATAGTGTAGAACTGTGATATTTCCCATGCTTAATAGATCTCGTACTAGGAGAAGCATCCAATATCTTTTGTTGCTCAGCTTCCCACCGTGAAGCCAATTCATTTGGAGTTTTGTACTTTGAGAATTTGAGTCTCGGATCCCTATGCATGGCATCCCAGTTGCCTCTTCCATATCTACGAACTCCTATCCAAAGGGAATCAAGTTCATCTTCTGACCACACATCTGCTTTTGACTTTCTTTTGTGTAAATTTCTTGTTCCTGCTGCAGTCCTCATAGCTATATTCTCAAGAACCTTCCTGTGATTTTCAGGAATTGAAGGATATGCATTTGGCTTGTGCCCCAGACTTAGTGTGGGTAAGATATCTAATTCTTCCTTGTTAGAATAAGGAAAGTCATGCAAAGGAAACTTTGAATTTGGCAAAAATGGCATTGCGGCAGGTGGATGCATAATTGCAGCATCATCTCTTCCTCCAAGAGACAAATCGCCTATGAAGTCAGGTGCTGGACTCTGCAATGTTTCAGGTGGAATAGAAAACTTTGACAGTACTTTGTCATTGAAAGACAATTTGGGCAATCCCATTTTCTCCATAAAATCAGCAGAACTGGCACTTGAGCTCTCTAGACCATCTGGAAATCTACGCTGAAAGAAGGATGGGGAACACTGCAAATAAAATAAAACAAGTTAATTACAATTTCACTGCATATCAAATTTAGTCAGAAAAATGGGAAAGTTGAGTTGCCAGTGAGAGATGGGAGGAAAGAGAGAGTACCAGAGGCAATGAGAACTGATTGTCATCAAAACGACTCTTCAAATACTGAGATGTAAACTCTGATGGTGCTTCAGGAAGTTTTAAATTGCCCCTTGTTGTCTCAAGTTCTATTCCATCTTTCTTTGTAAAAGTTCCAGAACAAGCAGATGTGCTTGAAAGAAAATCCGACTGGTTTCCTAGTCTATTTTCTCTAAACCTTGACATGTTTCTGTTAGATGGCTCAAGTTGACAGGCACTTGGTGCACAAAGTCCAAGAACAGGCAAAAGGTTGTCTGCAGCAGCTGATTTTGATACATTTGCACCTATACTCTGATCAAAAACAACCTTCAAAGAAGAATTTCCGGGGAGTTTGGGGAATGGGTTGTGAAGATTGTCAAATTTATGTTTCAGTAGTTTTCTATTCATTTGAGAAGTGCCACTACAGCTATTTGGAACCTCATAGTCACTCAACTTCTTATCCTCCCATTCAAATGATGTAGCTGCTTTTCCTGGTAGTTCAACAGATCTTGTCACTTCTTCCTTGTCCTCAATATTACGTGGATGGCATTTTAAAAGCAATTCAGATTCAGGACAGACACGAGAAAGACCTTCAAGTGCTTTTCTCTGAGCAAGCCGATCTTTTTGCCGAGCACGAAGCCTAGCACTGGTACAAGTTCACATATTAGTATACAATAAACAGGAGATAAATCATATCCAGGTCACTGTATGATGCTGCTTGCAGTTCAAATTCATCAATCAAGCAGTATATATTCATCCAACGATTCAAGAGATAATATCCACCAATCTAACATGAAATGCAATGAGCACTAAAAATCCTGTCCCTGGCAAATAGACACTTGGATAATTTACAACATTTTTTTTTTTTTTTTTTTTTGGTGTTTCACCCGGTTCGCCCTTTGGGCTAATCCGGATTCGGGGATCAATTCTAGGTGGTTAGGTTCCAGTCCCCTCCCAATTGTTGTTGCGGGGGATCGAACACGGCTCCTCCCTACTAAGTGTAGTCCCAATCACCACTACACCAACAGTCAATAGGTATAATTTATAACATTCAGACGTGTTATACACTCCTTAAAATCTACCCAATCCATAGAAATAATATTAACGGGGCAAAAAGCTATACATTAAATTAGCATCAATAAAGCAAAAAATTATTTCCAAAAACAATAAATCTTACCCATTTTACAAGATATGTAAAATAATATTATAATGTGACTCCATCCTACAATTCACTGAACATGAGAATGGAAGGTTCTAATTAACTTTAATCATTGGACTAATGCTTGGGATAATCAAACCTTGGTACAGCTAAGAATAGATAATTTTGCCATATAAATGGTATAATTATTCAAATTTTTTCACAAGCATGTGTTTTGTTCTATTTTTGTGACTTACAAGCATTTATGTTCTTGCAATGAGCTCATAGTTGTTCGTGACAATACCATATGATCCAAATACTGTATTGTTTGTTTAATTTTATTATGCTGGTAAAAGTTGATATTGCATCTCTTAATCTATTGACAAAATAAGGTATGACAGAGAAATTTAAGAAGACTTTTGAGTTCCATCATACATCATATTTTTAAGTTATGACTTAATTTAACGATTAAAAAGAAATCAGCTCTTGATTATCAAATGGTAAACCCCCCCCCCCCCCCAAAAAAAAAAAAAAAAAAAAAAAAAGAGAGGACACAAATGGCCTCATTACCTGCGTGATCAAAGACAGAAAAATAGGTAGAGTTCTTCAAGCTTCAATGTCTTTTCCCGAAGCAAGCAACAAGAGGAAAAAAAAAAATCCATCTTTGAGATTTGATAGAGAAAGCAAGGAGAAGAATAGAGGAGAAAGGATCTTTGAGTTAAATTTGAGGAAAGTGAAAGGAGTGGTGTGTTTCATTGGAGAGAGAGAGGAGCTGTGAGTTTCAATAAAGGAGAGAGAAAGTCTCTAACTGCTTTTATTTTTTATTTTATTTTTTTATAGAGAAAAAAGAAGGCAATATGTGTAATCAGTGGGATGGTGTTTTGTTTGATAAAAAAAATTAAGATTTCTCAATACTAATAAGACCCCAAAGCTCAATGTCTATTTAAAATTATAAAGATGTTGAAGAAAACAAGTCTACAATTTCTTTAGATTGTACGTAAACAGCCATACTAAGTTGCACGGAAACGGATACGGGGACAAAAACGGGTACGGATACGGGGATGGGATACGGCAAAATCAAAATTTCAAAAAACAGGTACGGCTTGGATACGGCAAAAATGAGCAAAATATAAATCCATGAAATATAAAAAAAAAAAAAATTAAAATAATCTATACGAACACAAATTATAGTACGGAGTACCATTTAAAACGGAAAAAGGTAAAAAAAAAAAAAAAATACAAGTAATTAATTTCTACACCACTGACATCTATAGTGACTTCAAATAAAAAATAAAAAGAATCACATGCTACTGTACTGTTTGTAAGATATTCCGTACTAGACTACTAACCAATATTAATCACATTATTCACGTAAATAAAAAAATAAAATAAAAAAATTAAAATTAAAATTAAAAAAAATAAAAAAAAAAAAAACAGAATTTGCGAAGAAAGAGAAAAAAGAGAGCTAGAAGCAGAAGTGCAGAACAGAGAGAGAAGAAAGAGGAACAGTAACAAGTCGAAGCCTCGCCGGTCGCCGTTGTCGGAGTAGTCGCTAGTTGTCTCCGGTCACCGCAGAGGATTGAATTATATCGCACCTCTAAGGAAATCGCTGTTCGCAATTGTTAGGGTTTTTGAGATTTGGGGGAAATCGAAAATTAGGTTAGTAATTCACTAATTTGGGGTTTTTTTCTGAAAATTTGGGCTGAAATCCTAAGGAAACGTCAGAAAATGAGCCACGCCGTCCCCGATACGTATCCGAGCAAGAGGCTAGCCGTCCCCAAATTGGCTTGCCGTACCACTTTCGAAGGGGACGCCTTGGGGACGTTTCCAAGCCGTACCCGTACCGTACCCGTCCCCAAAACGTTTCTGATACGGGAGACGGCTACCATCTGACGAATCCGTGCATCCTTGCAGCCATATGTGTAGCCTATAACTAAAGGTACCTCAACTAATGGTTTTCCTACTCCCCACCAACAACAAAACAAACAAATGAAGTAAACAAAACAAAACTCATAGGATAAAAAAAAAACATAAAATTGACAGCTACATCAACAAAGGGATCGAAAACTTATGCAGTTAATGGAATCAAACAACTTACAACTTCGCCTTGAAAACACGTCCAGCAGGTGTGTACTCTCTTTCAGGCTCTGGTTCTGGTTCTCGGTCACCTTCAGCACCAGTCTGAAATATAACCACCAATACTAAGAACGGGCATCTTTAATTTAGGATAAAATTTTAGAACTCACAAACACAAATAAAAGTTGTTTCTCATGCCAAGTAAAAGATAAATTATAAAGATCAGCAGCAAAGTCATCACTGAGAAAGCGAGATACTAGGGGGGGAGGGGGGAATCTACACCTGATAAGCACTTTTCTTAAGTCAAAAAACAACTTAGTACAAATCATTTCTACATCAATGATACCTTTCAGGCAGCGCTCATCAGAGTAAGAGATTTCCGTAGATATATGGATTGAAATGTTGTGGAGCATCACGCCACTAATTTAAACACAAATTAATAGGATTTCACAGTTTTCAATGGTGAAAAATTAAATCTGGGTTCAGATGTTACTCATAAAGCGATTTCTCAACTCCCTCAATTGGGGCTTTTTGGGAGTTCATGTGTTTCAAATCAAGGAAACAATATTTTTTTTTTTTAAAAAAAAAAAAAAAAATAGGAAGGGTAATCATACACTACTAGGCTACTAGCTGAGTTGAAAATTTTCAAACTTAATCACCAGCACTACTGGCCACTGTGATAACCCTGGTGTAGCTACGGAGTAAGAAAAAATGAACAGTGTCATTCAACGGTGCCTGTAATCCAAAGTATTTGACCCTGTATAGATATCAGACAAAAGTGGATTTAGAATTAATCACAGATGATCATGGTCATGACCAAACTCCAGGTATTCAGAATTTTCCCAACAGCTAGTATCACACAGCAAAACCAAATTTTGAAGCAATCCTAAGCTGTGGTAGGTCCGGGTTTAATTCAAAAGCCATCCCAATCATCTCCACAAAAGTCTGCATGCCTCTAAACTCTAAAATTACCGTTAACATCAAGAATTTCCAAATTTTAAGAATTGTATATACGTTTCAAAAGTATTTGAAACTTGGAATTGGAAGTAGGACATGGAAGTTTAACAATAGAATAATATAAATAAATAAATACACCCACACACAAATATATATATATATATATATATATATATATATATATATATATATATATATATATATATATATATATATATATATATATATATATATATATATATATATATATATATATATATATATATATATATACACCCCAAGAAAATACTTATATATTGATTTTCTTTTAATTAAAAAAGATATAGTTCCTGGACTAGTTAGGAAGTTACATATTAATCGCACCAATTCCACATTTGGTAAGGTTTATTCACTTTAACTTGTCACTGACCTTCACACACCAAATACCCTAAATAGACCTCTATACATTTGATAACACCATTATTACTCAACCCCCCCCCCCCCCCCTCCTTAATCCTTTTCTCTCTCATTTATTGTTATCAAATGGGTAATTTTGGCACTCCCCACCTTTGACCCTTTTTCTTAAATCTTGAGCCCACACCAAAAGGTGCGATTAGAAAACGGAGGAAATAAGTGTTTAACAAAATGTTTTTAAAAAACTCGAAAGTTTGACTCCTTTTGCATTTTGAGTCGTTCAAAAAGTTTTACTTTAAATTATTCCTATTTTGGATAACTCCTTTTACTATCTTACCCCTCCTAACCTACATTACACATTTTATTGCACTCTCTTACTTTATCCACAATTTTCTTACCCCCAACCACCTTTAAACTCCTGCATTACTAAAAAAAAAGAGTCCACAGTAAGTAAAAATAATTTGAGGAACATACAGGATAAACATTTACAAGGTACTTGTTATCCTCCCCACTCTTAAATTTGACACATGACTCTCTTTCTCTCTGCAAGGCAGCAATATGCCTGAGGCACTGGTGGCCTGAATACATGCAGATGGGCTACCACTCATACAACCAATAGCCCAAAGGCCCCAAAACTTAAATATCCTTCCCCTCCATTTGATGCCTCAATATTTACAACTAGAATTATGAAACTAGGGCAAATATTAACCCTTCCCACTTGATTTTATGTCAACGTGTTTTTCCCCAAGTCATCCGACAAGCGTCTGCACCAAAGTCATGATGTGTTTTTGCAGGGGGTAAAGAGAGGTGTCCAAGCATTACAACATTAAATTAAATATATATATCAAGGGATTGCAAATGCCTATAATAAAGAGCTTAAGTTACTACAAGTCAAACCAATGGTCTGACCATGAAACTACTAATCAAGACTATCAAAGACCCAAATTTGGAAACTAAATTAGCAAAGCTAATTGACCTTCTAATAAGTAGAGTAGTTATTCAACCTTTAAAATATAAAGAAACTCTTAAGTCACTAAATGTGAAACTCTTCTAGTTTTCCACAATAAACAACGCCACAATACACTAAAGCCATCTACAAATATGTTTCTAGATATGCATGAAATAAATGCTCTTGGCTGCTCCATCAACTGTTACCAGATAAAGCTACTACTTTGAAAGTGCATATTTTACATTCCCAGGTCTTCCTTGGGTCCTTCCTAATTTTTACTCCTTGTACAGCAACCAAAATACACCATATGGAATCACCCTAAATGTCTTCAGTGCAACTACTTCTTTGGAAAACATGATTACAAACTACATGTAGAGCTGGAAAGCATAGAACTCACCTCAAAACTTATCATTGTATCAATAATAATGTATAGATCTCTCATAGACCTGAGAACAGAATCAATTGACAAATGGCCAAGGTTTCCAGATTGGTACAGAATGAAGAATATAGCTAGAATATAGGCATGTTGATTGTTGAGTAAGGTTTAAGGTTGAGAATGTGTCGTTGTACTGATAATGAACAGGCTGAAACTAAAATATTAATCGACCCAAACCATAACACATTTGTATGAGTAGGGAAATTCAATATTAATTCAAAGAATGTGTTGACAGTCCCAAACCAAACCCGCTCTTTCCAGTTCAGTTCAAGTCAGGTTCTCGATACGGTCAACATTCGCCAAACTTTCCATCTCACCCCAATTACAGAAAACCTGCCACATTATAACCACAATCCAAACCATAGTTACAGGTATAGTGGCCAACAGACCTGTTAATATATCAGTACATATGTTTACAATGAACTCAATGAAGAGAATTTATCCATGTAGCAAGTCAACACAATTAGTAGTAAAAAAAGATCAAAGTTCAGATAAGAAAGTCAATATTCAATAATACTAGGAATTACCTCATTTAAAGTTTCGTTAAGATGAGGTGCAAAGGCTTCCCGATAAGACACAGCTTTTCTGAGACGTTTCCCCCTACCTAGAGAAGCTTCCTCTTCGTACTGATATTTTTCCCACCTGGCATAAGACCAAAGAACTCATTAAAAAGTTTGACTATCATACAAAGTTACAAAATAGAAAATAGTCCCCCCCCCCCCCCCCTTCTCCCCCTAACGAGTTGTGGTTTATGGAAGTGTTTTCTCTATTCTCTGATTGTTTTTGTTGTAGTTTACCAGATAGCTTTTGCTGTTTAAGTTGTGGTAGAGATGATTATATACTTGATTGGCACAATGGTTCACATTTAGATAAATGTTTTCCCTTATTAGCACATAAATGGCACAAGGGTAACTCCTGGTTTCCATATAAAATCATCAACAGAGAAGAGGAACGCTGTAAAGGCAGGCTAAGTAACGCATAAAAGGACTTACTGGAGAAGCTTCCTAATCAACAACACACCTCTCAGAATTCTCCACCTCAAATAATTGAGGAATCAAACCTAGCCAAAGTAAGTACATCTATATCGAATCATGGGATTCTTTTCCAATGCAAATATTTTCCTTAGTGGAACCATTTGAATCCTCATTAATATTTAAACAATTGTGAAATCTATTCAACTGCATAAACCCTTGCTTTGTGCTAGATTACTTAGCTTAGCTCTGCTCTTAGAGATATTCCCATGAACTAATAAATTAACTTCATAATTTGGATTTCAATCAAACTAGCAACTTGCAAGGGATTGTCCCAGGCCTGCAGTGTACATCACGTATGCATGAAAGAGGCCCAATCCAGCAGCAAGAAGGCCAATCCAATAGCAACTGGAGGCTGAGCTGTTATTCTGAGTTGGAAAATCTGTTACAAGAGTTTGTTAAGAGAAGGGCAATTAAGTAATCTGACTAGAGTTTGTTATTTTTGTTAGCTCAGCTGGAGTGAGGGAATCTTGTTATAAATTGAGTAAGGGGTTGGGAAGGGAATTCATTCAGAAAAGTTGTTACCAGAAACTTGGAGAGAATTCCTTCCTCTCGAAAAAAGGAAGTTGTATTGGGAATACTCTGTTTTCAATACAATCTATCTTGGGCTAATTTCTTCTGTGCTAACTTGATTGTTTCTGTTTTTTATCCTAATTCCTAGCACAACTTTCAATTTAGGGATTGGAGAGGGAGAATAGGGGTAGCAGCACTTGCCATGGCGTAAATACACAGCCGTGGTGCTTTGGTTCACCCAAAATCATACGAACTGAAATGAAATAATCAGTTTCAAGGTGTTTCAAAATCTCATGATTTTGTACGAATCAAATGTTCCAACCCCAAATCACCTACGATCAAAGTTAAATCTTGTGTTTCACTCAGATGTTACATGCTATTCAAAATAACATTAGAAGACTACTCATGTCTCCCCAATAATTGCTCTAGCCTCTAGGCTTCAAATTGTCTACTTCAACTACTCTAATAACATACAGTTATATTAGAATTCTAAAAAGACTTTGAAACCAAATTCGTATTGGGACACAACCTATGATAACCGCATCATTTTCTTTCTCGCGAGCACGACCAAAGCCATAATTTTGAACCACGGCTCTTACACAGAAAATCATGTTGCCCATGCAAATGATAGAATTCCATTTTCTTTATATATTTCCTACCTTAAACGTGTTTTTCAATCGGTTTCCAAAACATTTGAAAAATTAATATAAGGCCTGGGCACTTTTGCATGAATCAAAGTTATCCACGCATCCGATATAGAAATATAAAAATCATAGGCAACTGTCATGCTAATTTAACATGCCTATAGAATCTATGGCTTCGTCAACATATAGCCTTTTGGGAAACAGGTTCCAGATTCCAATTCTATCCAATACTGCAATGAGCCAAATGATGCTAGAAGAACAAGAAGTGGGTACAGCTATAATGGCTCTAGGAAAAGCCTTTGAAACAAGATTTTGCACAGTTAATAGGTCAATAAATATTTAACATAATATACAGTGAATGCTCACCTCACACGCAGAAGCCTATCCCATTCGTTTTCTTCTGTAACACTGACATCTTCCTTTTTCTCAGAACTAGGCGCAGAAGCAACATCTGTGATAACTATAGGTGTTTCAACTTTTCCTTCCTCATCCACTGGTTCATCCCCCCATTCCACAGACTGCTTCAAATATGGTTACAACATGTGAGAACGATTAATAGATAAGCTTTTTAAAAATAAAAAGGAAGCAAAAGTATGAAGGTCCAGAAGAGCACTGGAGAAAAAAACAAGGGAAAAACACTGGTGAAAACAATAAGCAAAAGAAAATTCAAATTAGATCCAGCTTACACTAAACAAAGTATAATAAAGTACCCAATTATGATGATTTAGCTATCACTACATTTCACCAAAGTGCTTTCTCTCTTTCCCCCAACCAAACCCCAAAATCTGAATCTACCACTTTTGAATGCTTAAAGGACTAACCAGAGTATTTTTATACATTGTAAATATTCTACTCCAAAGGTATCTAGCCGTTTTGAAATAGTGTGAGCAGAACTCGTACAAGCTCAGCAAAGGAAGCATATAACAGATTAGATAGCCAATCTTGGCCCATGTTTTTGAAGCATATCATTCATTTTGAGCCTACCCAAAGCTAGCATTCACACAAAGATCCCAGCATAAGAGTGACTTTTGCTTCCCAAACGGAATTTTATAGTGTAATGAACTAATGATACTTAAATAGCAAGGGGGGGTATTTACATGAAGATACCTTGAATAGTCGCTAATACTATATATGGAACTTTAACCCACTCAATTTCTCTCTCTCAACGATACATGGAACGCGAGATGTTCTGGAACATGGTACAGGAACATGGAATGTAGCCTTTAGAGTTCCCGGAACGTATGGTCGATTGTTTTAACAGTGTTTTTTTAATTTTTAATTTTATAATTGATATTTACCGTGAATTAATAGGAAAAAGAGTATAACATTCTTTGTAATACATTTTTAAAAAAAAAAAAAAAAAAAAAAAAAAAAAAAAAAAAAAAAAGGCTGGAAATTATAATTAATGTATTGCCCAATTGCCCATGCTATACAGCTGTACACAGTAAAAAAAAAGCTACTGATTACTGTGTAGGCAATTTTAAAAAATAATAAAATTAGAAAGAGAAGGGGACATTGGGATATGGGGATCCACAATCTTTATTTATTGCTCTAGACTTATTTTCTTATCACTCTACGTTTACACGTTTCTTCATCTCCCTCCTCGTTGATGAAACCTTAGTGTTTTAAGCTTTCAATTATACCCGAAATTATAAACAAATAATAACCCAATTGTCACTGAAGACTGCGACTTAAATCTTACTACAACTGGGAAATTAAAAACATATAATAACCAAATTGTCACTCAAGACTGCGACTTAGATCTTACTACAATTGGATTCTCCGTCATTGACAAACCAGATAGCAAACTGGAACGCATCAAATCCGTGTTTCGATACCGTCCCACATTCTGGGTTACAGTGCTCTCTCTTGCTTCATGCCACATGTGATGTGGGGCCCCAACTAACTCTCTCAATCAATATTTCATTCATACTTACTAAACTATCTACCTTTAAATATAAAAGTACCTACAATAATCAGCTAATTACTCTTAAACACATTATTTTTGTTTGCCTTTTGTAACTCTTATCATTATTTATGATATCTACTTACTTTACCCAAAAAAAATAACGAAAAAAAACTGGTAAAAATAATCCCAACTTTAAGCCATTCGCTTGATTTTAAAATAATCCGAATTTTGTGGGGGTATTCGCTTTAGTTGGTCCTAGATGACTGGTTACCAGATGAATAATTAATTTTTATTCTTAGTTTGATCCCCTTTGACCACTTTTTCCGGCACCTTTTCCTTCCCCTTCCCCTTCCCCTTCCCCTTCCCTCTTTCCAGCAGCCTTTCCCTTTCCCATCCCTCTTCCCCCTTCCCCCTTCCCCCTTCCCCCTTCAAAACAATATTCAAAGGGTACAGCAAGCTCTCACAAAAGAAAACTTCCAGCTGCTTAGGCTACAAAGAAAGAAGCATCATATTACCAATGACCTATCGCAAACAAAATTAAAATTTAAATCTCCGATGGGAAAAACTATATATTCAAAGACACACAACAATGACACTTGTCATTTTATGGTGTGTCCATTAGTTTTTTTAAAATCTATTTTTTTTATTTTTGACATGATTTTATAAAATCTATTTAGGAAACAAATCTTAAATAAAGAAAAAGTGTAACAAACTTATGCATATATAAAATATAAATAAAAGATTTCATGTATCCTTGACAACTATATATAAACTTAAATAAAAGCCAAACATAGTGTCATGTACTTCAACAACTACATACTTGTATATTGTTTTTGTTAATATATTTTTAAAATCATATAGTACATAAGAAGCTCCAAGAAAATACTTAGAATAAGAAGATCCAACATATAACCTTCTACAAAAATATATTAACCACTACGGAGTATAAATTAGAAGAAGAAAAAAAAAAAAGGTTGGAATCTTAACTTGTGACATACTAAGTGTCATGTACTACGTTTATTACAACATCAATTCTTTCTAAAAAACAAATAAAAATAGAATCTATTTACGCAATTTTAAGAAATTCATTTGGTTAATAAGAAGAAAAAAAATTATACCAATTTGTTGGTGAAATATACAAAAATATATAAATATTGTCAAATGCGTATATTAAAATACCTATCTGGCTAACATACTAATGTTTGGTTTCTTCTATAGTATTTTAGATATAAAAATAAAAATTTAAAAAAAATAATTAAAAATATAAAAAATAAAAAAAAATAACTAAATGTAGTTTTAATTTAAGAAAAATTATTTAAAATTACTGTGCATGCACGCGACCTAACCAAGTAAACTTAATAATCTAGTGATAACAAGTATGATAAATCATTAACCTCAACTGTAAGCACTGAAAATGTATAAAATTACATAACATATTCATGTGACATACCTTTACTGAGCCAAGCACATCAGTTTCTGCATCTGTTTCAGCATTATCCAGTGATGCAGATTGAAGGTTCGAACGGTCAAGCAGTTTCAAGATGGCATTCTCATCCCAAATTATCTTGCTACTTACTTCCGTACATTTATCTTGGTAAACATCTCCGAGGCCACCAATTCTTCTCTTACTTCTTTGATCTGTTTCTGGAACAGTTTCGTCCTTGTTCATATCATTTTCACCAATGATCTTTCCAGAAGAATCACAAAATAGTTCTTCGGTTCCCCAACGCAATATGTCTTCCACCTCCTTTGGAGATCCAGACTTATTTACAAAAAGCTGATCCAGCATTAGCTTTTTCTTTGCTAGCTGCAAGATACGTTCCTCAACACTTGCACGAACTACAAGCCTATACACCAAAAGTCTTTTCGATTGTCCAATTCGATGAGCACGGTTCATTGCTTGAATGTCTGCATGGGGATTAAAATCTGAGTCATAAATTATTACAGTGTCAGCGGTTGCCAAATTGATTCCAAGGCCGCAAGACCTTGTTGACAGCAAGAATACAAATCGACTTTTATCCTGATTGAAGCGTGCAATTGCTGCCTGACGATCAGCTACTGAAACAGAGCCATCAACTCTCTCAAATGATTTGGACCCAAATTCAACATTCAGATAATCTTCTAGAATATCTAGAAGCTTTGTCATCTGTGAAAATATCAGAACTCTATGGCCTTCTATATGTAACAATTTCAGCATAGAGTGCAAGACAGTTAGCTTAGCTGAAGCCTTTATCCTCATTTCGTGAAGGAATTCTACTGATCCAGTATCAGGTTCTGTGCCAGGGATAAGATAAGGATGGTTGCATACTTTTCGCAGTTGCATGACTATGTTAAGCATTGATTGTTGAGGAACTCCTTTCCCAATATTCCTTAAGATCTGATAGTTCTTTGTTAACATTGCACGGTAATATTCAGCCTGAATAGAAGACAGCTCAACAGGGACCATTCTTTCAATCTTAGGTGGAATATTCTGCATTGCATCTTTCTTCAGCCTTCTGAGCATATGAGGAGCAACAAGTTTCTTGAGTTCCTCTACCCTGTCAGCGTCAGAGAGATCCATAAATTTTTCCTCAAATGATGACAAAGAAGGGAATGAAGCTGAATGCAGAAAGTTAAGTAAGTTGTACAGCTCTCCTATGTTGTTTTGAAGAGGGGTACCAGTCAATAGAACACGATGCTGGAAGGAAAAAGAATTTAGCAAGCTAAAAAGCTTACTACTAGAATTCTTAAGACGATGCCCTTCATCAACAATAAGAACTTCCCAAGGAATTCCTCGTAAATGAGAGGAATCAGCAAGAATCATCTCATAAGTAGTCAGAAGAACATTGAATTTGTAGGCTGCACTTCTCTTATTCAAATCACCCGGATATCTGGCATGCCACTCATATTGGCGAATTAAAGTTCTTCCTTTAACATTTCCATGATACTCCACCACATTCAAGTCTGGAGCCCATGACGAGAACTCTGCCATCCAGTTTGGCATCGTGGAAAGAGGCACCAAGACAAGACAAGGAAGCTTTACTTTAAACTCAAAGTATAAGGATGCCATGAAGGCACAAGCAGATACTGTTTTCCCAAGGCCCATCTCATCAGCAAGAATAACATTTTTAGATCTATGCCAACATTTGCGCAACCAATTTAAAGCTTCTAGCTGGTGTGGAAAGAGTGAACCACCTTTGAGTTCCTCAGGCTGCTCAGCTAGAGGGACAACCTCATTTTGTTGAAAACCACCTTTACAGGAAATAGAGTCTTTTTCAGCATCTTTCTCCAATGTTTGGCACTCAAACCGATTGAATTGATCAATCAACTGCAAAGAATTTTGGATTGTAGGCTCATCTGTCCTTTCCCAAGTGCATTCATCATAAGGGAGGCCCAACCACTTAATAAAAGCTTCAGTTCTGCCCCCTTTAGATGACCGAAGTGCTATCACCCGCTGGGGCTGTTTCCATCTTTCCTCGCAGAGATTCATAGAAGCAGTTCCATACTTTGTCTTGTAGTTATCTAGCTTTCTTTTAGCCAAAACTTTCAGCCTGGACTCAGGGATCCAGCTATTATGAATATGAGACTTTCCAACCCATTTAACTAAGAATTCATAAGAGACATGTTCTCCATCAAAATCCGTTTCCATCAAAGTTGGCTCTGCGGCCTTTTTTTCGCACTTTCCATCATCTACAACTGAATTTCTTGCCACTGTTTGGTCTTCTAACAATTGAGGTACATGCAAATTTTCATTTGAAAAATGAGATTCGCATTTATCTTCACCAGTAACAATGCTAGAACCTAACTCTTTCCCTGCCTCAGCCACCCTATTTTCTTGGTTGAAATCCTTAGACACAGTTCTCTTAAATACATGTAATGTATCTCCTGAAGAATCATCCACAAGACACCCCTCAGTTGTCTGGCAAAGCGCGGCAGAAGGATTTTCAGGATAGTCTTCTACCAGTTCAGCAACAACTTTATGGTCTGGGTTGCTCATTCGATCTTTAGAATGTTGTGGTTCACCTACCAACATATCACTTGGCTTTAACTCGGAATTTTGGCAATGTGGAGGTGTTTTATCTTCATGCACTCTACATCCCAGGACCCTATCAACCTGTAATATTGATATTATAAACAAGCAGAGTATCAACCACAGCAATTCAATAAATTTTTGTAACATTTAAAAAATAATTAAAAAAAATAAAATAAAATTGGGTCTTTTGAAAGGATATTACAGTACAACATAGAGCAAACATAAAATATCTGAAAATTTTGAAGACTTTAGATAGCTGTATACTTGTAATGTTTCTTCAAAAGAGTTATCATCAGATGATAGTAACTTATCAGGCTTGGTGTCCTCTTTTGTTGACAAACCTTCTTCTTCCCGAGGACTTACCTGAACCGAAGAAAATTAATCAGCTAAAAAAGCTATATTACTGATGAAGGGCAAGCAAAAGGAGGAAGAATGTAATTAAACTAAGAACTCTCATCTCAGAATCAAAATAGGGAACATACAGCAATATATGCTATAGCCAGAAAAGAAATAAAAGAAGTTAACCACCAGTCCACCACTAGCTTGCCATACCATATAGAGAAAAAAAAAATGAATATTCCATCGACTCCTTTTATTTTCTACCTATTTTCCAGGTTCCCCCCAATATTTCAAAATAAAAGAGCAAACAAAAAGATTCTAAACTATGTCAATGCCAAATACTAATAAAATCTTCCTTATATCAAAACACCTAATCCAAAACAAAAACAGTCACACAAAAAAGACAAGATCTAAGAAACAATTTTAAATTAAAATTTCCAACAAATTACAGCATCAGCTGATGGTACAAGAAGTCAGACCGAAAATACTCAAAAGTAATGAAAAAAAATCAAGAGGTTCAACCATTCAGCAAACGGAAATGCAACAGACAACCTCGTTAGGATTAACAAACCATGACATTACAAGGCAACAAAATAAGAAACAAACAATATGAAAGTTGGATGAAGTCTAATGCTACACCCAGAAACCCAAGGCATGTGCATGGGATTCTAGGACCATACTGAACTATTTTCCTTGATACCTCAATAATAATTGTTGACTTTGCAGTGCCCAACTTCCATATGATATCTTTTACAAGAATCGAGTTCAAATTGATTGCAAAATTAAAACGAAAAGTCGTGAGTAACAAATGATGTAAAAGTTTCTGGATGCAACAATTTTCTTGTCTCACTTCAAGACCTAATTTCTTAAGGTCCAATAAACTTCTTTATCAACTTCACTTTAACATTGCATATCCATACTCCTTGAATCCACTATAAACGGTACTGTGAGAGCCAATTAGATCAGAGGATTATAGTATTCATCCAGTTACAATGTTTCTGCAGTATTTTTAAAGGATCAGTAATGGATTTGTAGTAGTGATACTACCGAAGTAAATAAAGAAAGAAGTGATGATCTTTCACCAGATCAATGGATGATAATGATCAACAACCCACACAAAACTGCAATAGTACATTTAGGATGATAAAGATACCTCTCAATCTCCCTTAGAAAGGGATTTGATGAGAAGTCAGGTTCTTTGGTACCAGAAAGTCATGTAATTTATGATCTTTCACCTGATTAACGGATAATAACGACCAAGAATCCATACATAAACTGCAATAGTACATGTGGGATGGCAAAGATTCCTCTCAATCTTTCTAACAAATGGGATTTGATGAGAAGGTGAATTCTATAGTACCAGTAAGTTATAAAATGAAAGTTAGTATCCACCAAAAACCTATTGTCATTAACCATTACAAGCTGTTTCTCATATTCCTACTTTTTAAGAAAATACAGCACCAAAATTCAGCAATGAATCATAAACAAATGTAGTAAACCCTACATTGAAAAAGTTATTAAAAAAAAATTAAATATTAAAAAACATTTAAAGTAAAAATAAATAAATAAAGAGTTAAAAAAAGAAAGAAAAAGGGTTCCTTCACCTCTCCTAACTCCCCTAAGCTAACTTGAAAAGAAATAAAAATGAATATATCACATAATATTATAAACTTAGTATGAAAATATATAGCCATGATTCTATAAATAACATTATTTAAAATATATAACCATAATTCTATAAATAACATTATTTTTAAAAAATATGGATTGCTGTGGTACCTCCTCTGGCTGACTTTCTATCTTTTCTGTTACAGCATTCTCCTGCGAAACGGAAATTCTGTGATGCACAGAACGGCGTTTTCTATGTGGCTTATTAATCTTTGGAGAAGGAAAACAGGCATTTGATTTATTCTTTTGGCCATTGTTTGCAGGATTCTCCACAGCAGATATCTTAGATTTTTTCTTGTTACTACCTTTACTAGGTTTATGTTTTCTTTTCCGAGCATCAATAACAACACCTATTGCAGTTGCAGTATTCATTGCAGTGCACTGAATATTGCTAGAGATATCATCCCTTCGGCTGGAAGATTTGTTCTTCGGCTCTAAATTAGTACGCATAGGAAGGGACATTTTATGTTCCATCAGACAGTTAGACTTCCTGTCAGCTGCTGATGACTCAGATATCTTTTCAATATCCTTGGTTGCTGTACGAAGTTTCCTTTCACCAACTGCACTTTCACATGGCAAGGAAACACCCACAGAACCAAATCCAATATTGCTACAGCTTGACCCATCAGTTCTTGAAGATTCTAGCTTCCTTGGAGACAGGCTTCTGTCACATAAAACAGATTTTCTTTTGGTAGAAGATCTTTTTTTACCAATGGACCTCCCAAGAAACTGAGACACTTTGAGGGTACCAGAAGGCTTGTCGCCATCCTTCAGTTTCTCAGATAGACTGGCTGTCCTAGATCGTTTTGGCATGAAATCTTGGGGGCTGACAGAATCTGATGAATTAACTTTCTGCAAACAGGTGGGACACCGCCAATTCCCATTTGGAATATCCTGGAGATAACAAGAAAAGTATGAGAGCAAGGAGATAATTAGATAAAGATAAATATAGGAAAAGGGGACGAAGAAGAAGGAAAAAAAAAACCGTTCAGAAAATTACAACGCATTTGACACGATACAAAACAAATGATTGGTGACGTAATAGGTTTCAATTACAAATACCTTCAGAGGTGGATCAAGGCATTCAAGATGGTAGGTTCTTGGACAGCTATCACAGCACAGCAATTTCCCTCCGAGATCACATATTACACATTCATAAAAATACTGGACAAAAAGATGAACAAGTTAACTCATATTTATAGCCCCAAACAATAGGAAGAGAGGACAGAGTAGCAAAGGAGAGAGAAAAGATATTGCAGCATAATCATGCAAATCAATAATCTCAAATAAGATACACAAATCTTCCATCTTTACATGTATATTTTATTAAGATCATAAGAAGATACATTCCAGGAATACATTTTGCCATTACATAGAACCAGAAAAATATGTAGTCTGCTATATAAAACCAGTAGAAAAATCAAAACTTTTGATGTTCACTGATTAGCATCAGCAAATGCACATTCATACATTGCAACCTAAAAAAATACTACCCCATTACCTATCAAAATGCTTTTCATAAAAATCATAAGCCTCGTGCATATGCTCTAACAAAAAGTTCAAAAGTATGACTCTCGACATACATAAGAAGCTGGTTTCTGGCGAGAATTTTTTTTTTTTTTTTTTTTTTTTTTTGGTAAATAGAGATTTTTTACCAAAATGGACAAGTTACCAACACTGCAAGACTGGTTTCTGGTGAAATTTAATCCTTTGGATTAATTATCTATATATTCAAAAAATGAAAAACAGTAAGGATGATTATGTCTAACCAAAAATCAGCTGCTTACAATTTGAGAGCCTGAGTTGGTATGGGAACATCAAAATAAAAAATAAAAATAAAAACATTGCTACTTAGTTTGCTAGTACAAGATTTGGTATGGGAACAATGTGATACCTGAGTTCATAAATTAGACCAGATTATACATCTTAAATGTACTACGTACTAATTTTCCTTTTTCAATCCACAGGGGACTTTGCAAATTAGGTAACAATAAGAAAAACCTTTAATGAGGCATTTTTTTTAAAAGTAACGGTAGATGAGCTAGCTAAATTCAAGTGATGCCAAAAGTTTAATTTCATTCAAGAAAATTGGACAGATCAACAAATGGAGTTAATTCAGCATATTGGTCACCAAAATTACATTACCACATCAAAAGGAAACAATATCTTTAAATTCTAAGATTTGATAAACCCATATACATTTCTACTTTACTATCTAGGTAATTGTGGCAAATATACTAACAATGGTAGGATTAACAAAATACCCCATCATTTCCTCTTCTCTTTGCCTTTGCCCGTTCAAGTTTTGTTTCGGTATCCGACAAGTCTTTTGTTGAGCATGAAACTTGAGCAGATTCAGTCGCCAACCCCTCCCCTTTACCCTTGCTAACAGATACATCTGGTCCATACGGAAGTTTCTTACGCTTGCGTTTCAAAACCCAGTTTCTACTTATCACATTACTAGGTGCTGAACCTTTTTCCTTCATCTTCAACCCTCAAATGCAGCATTTATAAAAGCAATGCCAGTAGTAAATTGAAATTTATAGTGGCTTCTTCTGTTTCTAGCAGGAACAACACAGACAAATGTGATGTATCAGTAATCAGAAACATCCGATTTTTCGGCCCGTGCATATCTTCCAGCATCAGGCTCGTCCCTGAGCAATGACAGGAGGGGCAGCTGGCCTAAGCCCAGGGAGAAAAGAGCCATTTTCATGGCTTAGTCCTGACATTAAAGTGTTACTATATAAACAAAATCCTGCAACACATTAGCAACCAATTTTGACTCAATTATCAAACTAAGCTCCAAATATCATGTTAAATTCTTCTCGCATATGTTCTTGATAGAAATTTTCTAGCAATCGTTCACAACTTTAGAATTTATAACCAATAGTTCAACAATTCACCTTATTAGAACCCTAAAATTGAGTATACTGACAATGAAATCGTCGATTAACACTACTGTGAAATTGATATTCAATGATTTATAAATTAAATTCATCTTACCTTTAAAGCTGCTTCAATGGAGGAGAGAAAGCTTGCAACTCACTTCAATGGAGGATTCAGAGTACGGTTCAATGGAGGAGAGAGAGAGGGGGAGGAAGAGGTGCAGCAAGACAGCGCAAACGTGTAAAAGCTCTAAAAGGGGGAAAAAGAATATATTATACGAGTATACGCATATACGGTATATTATTAAATTGTTGAAAGACTCAAAACTACAAATGTAACAAAACTTGACCCCGCCTCAAAATCTTTACAAATTCTTAAATGGATTTGTTTCACACTAATTTATTATAGACCATCAATAATATTACAGATTAGTAATTATTGAACACTAGACCCTAGTGTAGGTACCACACCCTACACCCCCCTCTAAACGATGCGTTTAACAATCTCCCTCATATACCCACTTTCTGCAATTGTAGAGTAAAAAACAAACCACCATTGATCTTGTTTCACTTTCTCTCTCCTCACCCATTTTCAGCATATTCTCTCTCCTACACCCATTTTCTGCATTTTCTTATCCAAAATTTTCAACAAACTTTGTGATATATTATCCAAAAAAATTGTTCAATTGCTACATAATTCAACAAATCAAGGCCGAAATTCAAAGGAGTAAGTGATTCTGTTCATATTTAGTTCGAAAAAGAGTATAAACCCAAATTTTTATAATTTATTGTTGCAATTGTGTTACAGGAACATCATCGAATCATAAAACATGAAAAATGAGTATGAACCATTGCATTTTAGTAATATTTACTATTATTAGTTTTTAAACATATAATTTGAACAAGTACATTTTGAATTTTGAGTATGAAGTATTTCATTTTTTTTTTATTGCAGTACGGAAGGAAATAGTTTCAGAGAAGAACATAAAAAAAATCCTGGAGAAAAGTAAGCATTAATTAAATTAGTTCGTAGTGGTTTATATATATATATATATATGTTCATTTCCATTTTGATAAATGTTCATTTATATATTAGTATACAATCATTCACATGTTAATAGATTATTAATACAAATGTTTATTTATATATTACTACATAGTCATTGTAAAAATCTCCTATTGTAGTCTTTGTAGATCAAACACTTTCAAAGATAAACAAGCGTTAAGTGCTGCAAATGTAAAAATAATGTCTCGGATGCATAGGTAAAATGAACAATTACAAAGCACTATGTGTTCATTTTCATATCATGAAATGAATTACATGTTTACCTATAATTACATGTTAATATGTGTTTATTAACATATTCAGATTTGATTTTTTTTTTTTTTTTTGTTTTAATATGTATTAATGATTTGTACAAAACTTGAAAAACCAAACATTCAAATGTTTGTTTAATAATTTATATATGTGCATTTACATTTATTAATATATTCATTATTTTTGAATATTATGAGCATTTCTACATACATATATGAACATTTTTAAATGCATAATAAACAAAGCTAGATTATAGTTTTATACCATTTTAAGTGAAACACTTGATGGGATTTAGAGATGATCTAGATATGCCATTCATATTTTATAGTTCATATATGAGCATCTACCTGTAAAAATATGGAATTTAAATTAAAAAATAATGTTCATTTGTACATACATATATGAACATATATGAAATACATACTAAACCTTTCATTTTTTTTTTCTTCATATAAACTAATATACAAGAACAATCTATATTGATGTGTCATTTAAAGTGGCGTATCAATGCGGATTACACAAAACTGTGAAGTTTACATTATAAAACACATGGAAACCTTCACTAGTGATCAAAATGAAAAATGGATTTGTGACTTAAACGCAAACAATGTAAGTCCATTAAATGTTCATTTACTTAAAATCTTAAATATATCGTTCATTTTTATATTATTAAATAACAATTAACATTATTATTCATTTTTATCAACAGTTAGACCAAATGGAAGCTGAGGATGCAATACACAACTCAACTAATGCTTTTGAAGAAAACACTAAATGTAGGATCAACAGAAGATTATCAAGAAAATTTACAAAAGAGTAGTATTACATGTTCATTAATAAATTGATATATGTTTATTTATACATAGATATATGTTCTTATATATGGTTAATAGAACTTATAGATTTTACTCGCTTAAGAATCTTTATTTGGTATTTCTGTTTTTTTTTTTTTTTTTTATTATTATTATTAAATAGAAATTGATAATTATTTTTAATATTGTACGTTAAATAGTATTTCTTTTTTAACATATGACAACTCGATGTTTTGTATCTATGAAATGTTCATTTGCAAATAATCTACATGCACTACTAGAAAAGGGCCAATTTCCGACCGAATTATGCCGACGGACCCGATTTTCCGTCGCAAATCCTTTCATCAACGACGGATTTAAGTTTGTCGTTAAATTCCGTCGAAAAATACCCTTTTCGACGGAAAATTCCTCGCAAATTCTCCGACGGAATTAATTTTGGTCGGAAAATATAGTTTTCGACGGAATATTCCGTTGTAAATAAATTTACGACGGAATATTCCGTCGGAAACCATATTTTCCGACCGAAATTAATTCCGTCGGAGAATTAGGTAGACAAAGTCAAGGGTTTGGAATTTTGAATCCATTTGCTACAAAAGGAAAAAAAGGGGAAGAGAGAGAAAGAAAGAAAGAAACGGAGAAGCAGCACTCGTCGCCGCCGTCGAAGAGGAAACGTCGCCCAGCCCTTCGCCGCAGCCGGAGATCCGCCGCCGGAGGTAATCTTCGACACCCGCCCTTCCGTTGGTCGGCCGCCGGTAAGTGTAGGTTTGGTTTTGTTTATTTTTTTTAAAATTATAAAAACGCCTCCATTCACCACCGTTTGCTGTGAACAGCCACCACTGCGCCGGTCAGAGGTCCCGCGTCGCCCAACCACGCAGTTCTCCGCCGCCGGTAAGTGTTGTTTTGTGTTTTTTTTTTATTTTTTTAAAAAAATTTTAGTTAAAAAATGCAACCTTTGCTTTGTACAGCCACTACCGCCGGCGGTATCAAGTCGGCGCCTTTACAATCAGCCACCACCGCCGGTATCTTTTGCTTTTTATTTTTTTTTTTAAATTTCTGGTTATTTATTTATTATTTTAAAAATTTTTGTTTTTTTTTTTTATAAAACCCTAACCACCACCACCCTTTTTGGACAGGTTCCTCCTCCAATATTGTCCTCGCTCCGACCAGAACCACCACCATCTTCACCACCCGCCGTTCTACAGCCGGTAATTATTATATATATATTTTATTTTTTTAAAAATAATTGTACCTTTATTATATATATATATATTTGAATAAAAATTGACATATTAATTTTTACTATTTGTAGGATTTGAACATTTACTTGCTTTGAATCTCAATAAATAGTGCAGATCTTGAGGTTAGTGACATTATAATTTTAAAAATTCTTAGTTTAGTTTATTTTGTGATAATTTTAAGTTACTTTAGTTTGGTTTATTTTATTATAATAATGGTTGATATGTTAGTTTAATTTGGTTTATCATAATAATGTAAGACATGACATGTGAAATTGCTTTGATTTAGTATAATAATGTATGACATGATATGTTAGTTTAGGTTGATATTTTATTATAATAATGTACGGGATTATATGTTAGTTTATATTGGTCTTGTTTAGTATAATGATGTATGTTAGCTTAGTTTAATTTGTGATAATTTTATAATGTATATTAGTTTTGTTTTATTTAATGTAATGTTCACTAGTTTTGTTTAGTTAATGTAATGATTAATAATTTTTTGTATCAATTTAATTATGAATATTAATTGTTTATATATGATTATTTATATTAATTTAATGATGATTATGATATATTTGGTTTACTTATAATTATTAATTTAATTTAATTAATTGTGTTCTTTACTTTATAATGGTTGTGTTATTTGCTTGACATATTTTAAAATGAGCGTGTTATAATGATGGATGTGTTATAATGAATGTGTTATAACAATGGATGCGTTTTTGGCTTTATATACTTTTGAATGAATCATTTGCATAATCATTTGCCTAGATACCCGTTCAAGTCATACTCATTAGGAGTATGTCTTGAATAGTCCCCGGTTGGGATTGTCCTTAGACGTTTATTCTCACTTAGGTGGTGAATGTATGCCTTGTTATTGATTCTAGGGATTATCCTGCTTTGTCATTTCTCTACAATGTTCTCTGGGTACATATGACGGGTTATCTAATAGCCTTGATCGTGTACTTGGAGAACTTAAGGGAAATGCTGCCGGATTTTCCATAGAATTGAAAACCTGGCATACATTCGCTGGTGAGATTAAATGTCCAAGGATGGGTTAGGTTGGAGTGATAAGGACCTTTGGACATCATTTACAATCTTATTTGCATATTCATAACATTTTTATGGATAATGAATATTCAATACGCATTGTGACTAATGTAATTATACATATTCGTGAGTTGTGTAGAAGTTGTAATCATGAAACGAACAGAACGTAGCTGGATGTATGAAAGGAAGGTTGGACATTCTATTAATCCGGATTTTGTGAAAGGGGTAGATGAATTCCTTAAATACGTGGAAGATCATCCCGAGAGCGGCAACCCGAATGAAGTTAGGTGTCCATGTTTTAAATGTAAGAACAAGCGGCTATGGGATGCGGAAACGGTTAAAATTCATTTGTACCGCAAGGGTTTTGTGCCTAATTACTATGAGTGGATGTGTCATGGGGAAGGGTTTCCGGGAGTTCCTGAAGGGCCGTCAAATGAATACCGTGAAATGGTTTTCGATGCTTTTGGTCATAATGAAGATCAAGGGCATTCTGAAGAGGCAGAGGAGGAGCCTAATGCACAAGCTAAGCATTTCTTGGATTTGTTAAAAGCTTCCGAACAACCATTATACGAAGGGAGTTCATTGTCTGTCTTAGAGATGGCTGCCCAAATTACTAGTCTTAAGTGCGAGTATAATTTGCCCCATAGATGTGTTGATGGGTTTGCTTCTTTGGTCAGTGAGGCTATTCCTAACAACAACCATATGGCCGATACATTCTATGAGGTGAAGAAGATTGTAAAGGGGTTGGAGTTGCCTCATGAAAAGATTCATGCATGCCCGAAAGGATGTATGCTATTTTGGAAGGATGATGTTCAGCTATCTACATGTCGGGTGTGTGGTAGCGACCGATACAAGAAGACTTCCAAAGGTAGCTTAGTGCCTTTGAATGTTTTAATTTAATTTCCGATCACACCGAGATTGCAAAGGCTCTATGCAACCAAGAACATTTCGGAGGAAATGACATGTCATTCGAAAAATCCTCGAGTTCAAGGCACAATGGCGCACCCTAGTGATAGTGAAGCTTGGAAACACCTCGACAATTGCTTCCCAGAATTTTCCAATGAGCCTCGTAATGTTCGACTTGGCTTGTGTACAGATGGTTTTGCTCCTCATGGTAAGTTTGGGGGACAATATTCTTGTTGGCCTGTCATATTGACCCCTTATAACTTGCCTCCCTCAATGTGTATGAAAAGACAATTCATGTTTCTTTCATTGCTCGTTCCTGGTTCTAAGAACCCTAAGGGCAATTTGGATGTGTATATGCAACCGTTGGTAGAAGAGTTGAAGCATTTATGGGAAGTTGGCGCAAATACTTATGACATTTCAAGGAAACAAAATTTTAATCTTCGAGCAGCCATCCTGTGGACCATTAGTGACTTCCCAGCTTACGGTATGTTGTCTGGTTGGACCACAGCGGGTAAGAAGGCTTGTCCTTATTGTATGGATAAAAGCAAAGCATTTTGGCTTGAACATGGTGGCAAAGTTTCTTGGTTTGATTGCCATCGCCAATTCCTTCCAACAGAACACCCTTTTCGAAAAAGCAAAACTGCATTTTGTAAAAACAAAGTCGAAAAAGGTTCACCGCCACACATCATGTCAGGTGAGGAATTGTGGGAATGTGTGAGACACCTTCCAAAGGCAACTGATGGACCGGAGGCATTGAAACACCTAAAAAAAGCAAAAAAGGGGTGGTTCAAGCAAAGCTCGTTGTGGGAACTTCCTATTGGAAGCATTTGCTCATCCGTCACAACTTGGATGTCATGCACATTGAAAAGAACTTCTTTGATCAGCTAATCCACACCATAATGGATGTGAAAAAGCATACATGTGAGACGCCATCGGCTCAAAATGACATTGCCAAATATTGTAAACGGCCACAACTTCATATGCATGAAGATGATAGAGGAAAAGAGTTTATGCCAAAAGCCCCATTCACTCTTAACAAGGCTCAAAGAAAAGTGTTGTGTGAATGGGTTAAACAGTTGCGTTTTCCAGATGGATATGCCTCCAATTTGAGCAGATGCGTAGATTTACAAGCCTGTAAGCTTCATGGAATGAAAAGCCACGACTGTCACGTGTTCATGGAGAGGTTGTTGCCCACTGCTTTGAGGGAATTGCTCCCTACCCATATTTGGAATGCGGTTACAGAGATCAGTCAATTCTTCCGTGATTTGTGTTGTTACACAATCACAGTTAGTGACATGGAGCGATTAGAGAAAAACATAGCTGAAATCCTTTGCAAGCTTGAGAAGGTTTTCCCTCCTGCATTCTTCAACTCTATGGAGCATTTACCTATTCATTTGCCATATGAGGGCAAGTTATGTGGTCCTGTTCAATATAGATGGATGTATCCCTTCGAAAGGTAAATCAAAGTCCCATTAATTTCTTTCATACAAACCCTTCATAGTCATGACCTATTTACGCAATTAATTATACTATTTTAAATGCAGGTTCCTTAATCACTTGAAACGTAAAATTGGGAACATGGCACGAGTTGAAGGTTCAATATGCAATGCTTATCTCACCGAAGAGATAGCAAACTTTTGCTCAAATTACTTCCAGGCGTCAGTTGACACAAAAACTCGGGATCTTGGTCGAAATGTGAATGTAGACGTGGAATCCACATTGGACAACGCTGACTTACCGGAGTTGTTCTCGGAGGATAGCGGTCGTGTCTCATCTGAGGGTAAAACTCGGTACTTAGATGAAAAGGAACTCGAGTGTGCTCATTTGTTCGTTTTACGAAACTGCGGCATTCTTGGTGAATACGAAAGGTATACGTGGTCAGGATTGAAATTTTTTCATAGTTTTGAAGAATTAAATCGGTTGAATTACTAATTTTATCTCGTGTCATTGACCTAATAGGAAGTTTGAGGACTACGTTCTTAGTACCCGACCTTTTTTGCGTAGAGAGGAAGTCATGGAGAAATGTGACGTCGAATTCTCTGATTGGTTTCACCATAAGGTAGGTGATAGAATTGTTCTACCTGTTCTTTAAATATGACTTTTAGATATTGCAATTCTCTTTAATTAATTCTTCTATTCTGACGTAAATGCGTCCTTTCAAGCGTGTTCGAACTTGGAGGCGGATTTTTGTTGGTGGATTTAATTTCCATACACATTCCTATGGTAAACACAAGTCTACGATGAATTACGGTGTTTGTGTATATAGTGAGGACGGTGGAGAGTACTTTGGCATTCTAGACGATATAATTGAACTTGTCTACACTGGTCCAATTAAAGAGTATAAGACTATACTCTTTAAGTGTAATTGGATTGGATGACCAACCACCGACGGAAAATTCCGTCGTAAATTAGCCTTCAGCGACGGATTTAGCCGTCGTAAATTAGCCGTCGTAAGAGTATAAGTGTAAACTTGATTTGCGACGGATTTAGAGCCTTCAGCGACGGAAAATTTCGGTCAGAAACTGGCCATTTTCTTGTTGTGATGACTAATAATATTAAGGTTGAAAAACAACATTGCTTAATAGAAATACAATCGTAGATCCATTATATGATAAAAATATAAAATTCTATCTCTTGAAAGTAGTAATTTTAAAGCTATGGTTTCCTAATGTACTCCCTTTGTCACTCATTTACCATTACTAGTGAACCTCTCAGCTACATTTGTACCAAAAAAAGGCTAAGAACCTATCATACTTAATAGAATGAAGTCTATCCTAAACCACCTCGAACACTTCTTGGAACTAACACTAGTAGTAGCTTCAACGGTTCTTGAAACACTTGTAGCAGCTTGAACATTTGTTGAAGCACAAGAAGCAGCTTGAACATTTCTTGAAACAATAAGAGCAACTTGAACATTTCTTAATATATGATTTTTAGATTTTTGTTAAAAATTCATATTTTAATCATTTTCTTCAAATATTTCATCTTCATTTCAATTTTGAATTTCAATATGTCATTTCTTATGTAGATGTATGGTAAATCAAATATTGCTAGCTTCAAGAGTTTATTCATGTATATATTTCATGTTCTTCGATCATTATCTTTCATGGTGATTTTCACACTAATAAATGTTCAATTATATATTAATAGATGTTCCCATTTCCATGTTGAATTACGTAAATAAGTTCATTTATGTATTAATAGTTGTTCATTTCTATATAATTAGATGGTCATTGTAGACACCCGTTTGTGTCTCCCCAAAACCAAACCCGGTGATGAGTACCTTTTGCGTCGAATCATAATCGAATAAAGTGAAAGTGTGGAAAGTCTAGTGTTGCAGATTGTTTTAATTTCTTTTCTTTTCTCTCAGTTTTTGAAAACCTATCTTAAGAAAACAGCCAATCCAGTTTGGTTGGTCCATAATAAGGGTCCAATAATGGTGTAGTTGGATGTGGCTCGAAAAGAGCTTTCCAACGATATATTATAAGCCCAATTCCGATGAATAATGAGGAAGTTATGACCAAATTACTAAACTGGGCCCGGTTTGAGCCTTATATGCTGCCCAATGATCTAGAGGAGGGCCTAATATGGATTTATCATTCCTAATGCAATTAGGAATGGTTTTAGTCTTCTAGATTCTTCTAGAAGGTTCTTTTCATTCCTAATTCAATTAGCATTGATAAATTGACTTTTGTTGACTTTCTGGAGTTTTAATCAGAATAAAAGAGTGTTTTTAAGGAAAATACGATTTTGTCCTTCTGCACGGTTAAATTTTATCTGAATTTAGAAAACGCGTGAAAGAATTAATTAGCGCCTGGCGCCTGGCGGTAGCGTTAGCGCCTGACGCTAATGGTCAGCATCTGGCGCTAACTTCTTTTTTCCTCGTCGAAACTCTTATTTGTTTTTTTTATCTTTTTGGCAGATTTTTTCTATAAATAGCCTCTTAAAATCTCCGTTTTCATCATCAAATATCAACAACTCTCTAATTCTCTTCTCTCTCTAAAGCTAAAGCTTATTTTCTCTCTCTCTCTCTCTCTTTTTTCTAAACTAGCCTTTTTACAAACAAAATTCCGCATTCACAAGACTTAGAAGCATCTAGCCAAGTTCGAAGTTGCCTTCGCCCTAGACGTGAAAGGTTTTAATTTCTGAGGGTTTGGTCCCAAATCTCTCTTTCAATTATTTAATTTAATTGTTGTTTATTATTTTCCTTAAAGTTACTAACGTGTGTATTTTGTTATTAAAAAGAGATATGAGGCATCCAAGTAAGTTCTTTAATTGTTTGCATTGTTATTATGACATATAAATCATGTCTAGGTTGTTATTATAATTCCTAATGTCATGTTAGGGTGTTTTGATCTTCCTAGTATCATGTTTAGGGAAAATGTTATAATATCAAATATGCTTATTATGATTCCTGCGATTCTTCCTAGTTTTTCTTTCCTAATATTCATGTTAGTATCATGTTAGGGCTAAAGCTTTAATATTTATTGTTTAGTGACATGTTAGGGTTTGTTATTAATCTTGTTAGTATCATGCCTAGGATCTTACTATTAATATTATGCTTTAATATGATCATTTTAATCATGATTATTTTAATTATTATTATGATGATGATTATTATTATGATGATTATTATTGATTATTATCATGTTGCTTGATATTTATTATTTATCGCTTGATCACACCTTTTATGCATGTTTAAAGGGAATTTGTACTTGTAATCACACTTAATAAGATAATTGATAATCTTGTTTAGGGTTAATTTGATTATAATTCAAGTGATCGCCAATAATAGATTTGTTTGTGCACTAATATTCAACCAACATAGATAAACAGGTTTAGGGTTAATCTATTGATTGCATGTTAGTCAGAAAGCGCACATGAATACGATCAGAATAAAGTAGAGGCCTATTATTAGGGCAGGTTCAATCTCTTTTAGGTTGGATTTGTACCTTCAAACTACCAGTCATGGTTCCAGACCTATTAGAGTTGACGATCTCATGGATCGTTAAGGGGTGTAATCTTCACCTCGTGAACGATTTTCAAGTTCCTAAAACTTGTTGGCGACTCTTTTGCTCTATCTTCCTTCCCTTTGGACGCCACCATACTTTAGTGTATGATCACAGTGGGGTTCAAGCTAGGGATAATGCTTGAAATATTCCCTACAGTTTTTTCTTAAAGAATTCAGATAAAATTCAATCACCTCCAGTTAAAATTCATACAATAATTTTTTTTTTATTTTTTTAATGCAATGTAATGAAATGATCATATGCAAGGAATTAAATACTCATTTTATTAAAAGGGAAAAAAGAAAGATTCTACAAAATTCATCTAAGAGAAAAGAAAGGTGCCTATGCTAGACTTATTAGGGGAAAGGGTAAATAAAAAAAGAAATAGAAAAAAGAGGTCATTAAATCTCGTCGTTGAAGCTCGTCTCTGTTTTGTGTCGTTTGCTTCATCATCACCCAGTCTTCTCGTTAGCTAGAGGCAATGGGATCTTATTTGCTTCTATGAGATCTTGAATTTGATTTTGAAACCTGTAGCATTCATCAGTAGTATGACCGCGTCCTCGATGGTACTTGCAATAAGAGTTGGGATTCCATCTCGAAGATCGATTTTCTTGCGTTGGATCCTCAGTAGGGCCAATAGGTTTGATTAACCCTCGATCATAGAGACGATCGAAAGCAGCATCGTAGGTCATTCCAATGGGTGTGAACTCTCTCCTGGGATAAATTTTAACTGTAGGGAATATTTCAAGCATTATCCCTAGCTTGAACCCCATTGTGATCATACACTTAAGTACGGTGGCGTCCAAAGGGAAAGACGATAGAGCAAAAGAGTCGCCAACAAGTTTTAGGAACTTGTAAACCGCTCACGAGGTGAAGGTTACACCCCTTAACGATCCAGGAGATCGTCAACTCCAATAGGTCTGGAACCATGACTGGTAGTTCGGGGATGAAGGTACAAATCCAACCTAAAAGAGATTGAACCTGCCCTAATAATAGGCCTCTACTTTATTCTGATCGTATTCATGTGCGCTTTCTGACTAACATGCAATCAATAGGATTACCCCTAAACCTGTTTTAATCTATGTTGGTTGAATATTAATGCACAAATAAAACTATTATTGGCGATCACTTGAATTATAATCAAATTAACCCTAACAAGATTATTAATTATCTTATTAAGCGTGATTACAAGTACAAATTCCCTTTAAACATGCATAAAAAGCGTGATCAAGCAATAAAAATAAATATAATCAAGCAACATAATAAATAATCATAATAATAATAATAATCATCATCATAATAATCATGTTAAAGTATAATAATAGCAAGATCCTAGGCATGATACTAACAAGATTAATAACAAACCCTAGCATGTCACTAAACAATAAAAATCAAAGCTTTAACCCTAACATGATACTAACATAAATATTAGGAAAGAAAATAGGAAGCATCATACTTTTAATCATACTTGATATTAAAGTTATCCTAGACATGATACTAGGAAGATCAAAACACCCTAACATGACGCTAGGAATCATCATAACAACCTAAGCATGATTTCTACATCATAATATCAATTAAAGCACTTACTTGGATGCCTCGTACCTCTTTCTAATAACAAAATACACGCATTAGTGACTTCAAGGAAAATAATAATCAAAACAATTAAATTAAATAATTGAAATAGAGATTTGGGACCAAACCCTCATAAATTAAAACCTTTCACGTCTAGGGCGAAGGCAACTTTGAACTTGGCTAGATGCTTCTAAGTCTTGTGAATGCCTAAGAAGAAAAGCTCTACGAAGGATAAGGGAAAAAGAAAAGCTGACACTACAGAGAAGAAGGCTTGGGTAGAGAAGAAACATGGGGTCCTAGCTAAGGGAGAAACTATTTACTCTAAAATTGAATGTAGGTCCTCTAAAGGATGCCTACTAGCTAAAGTTATGGATGAAGAAGAGGATGCAGATAAAAATTGGAAGAGAGCAAAGAAAGAGAAAAAAGATTAAAGCATTGCTTAACTTTCAATTATTAAACTTAGTTTTAAATTTAAAGTTAATTTATTTAAACTTTATTTAAATTCCATCAATAATGTAATTGTTAGTTTATTTTATTAATGAAATCACAGCTTTTTAATTAAATTATCTCCTTTAAATTTAATTTTATTAAAGCAATGAAAACTGAAAATTTAAATTTCCAGAAATTTTTCGAGTACGGAAAGTCGAAAATTTTCCGAAAAACACCGAAATATTCCCAGGTACTTTCCAGAAAAGTGGCGCCGTGATTTTACGACTGGCGCCAGCTACGATAGTCTGGCGTCAGGCGACAGGGGTTGTCGTCTGGCGCTAAGGTTCATCGGCTGGCGCCAGAATTTTTTCTGTGACGCCGATGTTTCGTTGATTTTCTGTCAAAATTTTTTATTAAGTCTGGGATGCGAGGTTTGAAAAAAATAAAGTGGCCTTACCCGTAAAGGGTTGCCTACGTATCCTTTCTTAAGGAATCAGGCCAAACGTAACTCTCTTGAGTGTCCTACTCAAGTAATTATGGGTAGTACTTTTTAAGTTGGTCAAGATTTGTCATTTTTGAGAGCTCATTGCCATCCATATCAATTAATTTTGCTGCACCTCCTGATAGGATTGTTTTGACAATATAGGGTCCAGACCAATTAGGCCTAAATTTTCCCCTTGGATCTAAAACATTTTTTCTTAATGCTTTTAACACCAAATCTCCTACATTGATGTTTCTTGTCTTGACTTTTTTATTAAAATTCCTAGCCATACGAGTTTGGTAGCATTGAGTATGATGTAGAGCTTCTAGTCGTTTTTCATCAAGTAGAATTAGCTCCTCATATCTCGCCCTAGTCCATTCAACTTCATCGAGTTTGCTTTCTAATGCAATGCGTAGAGATGGTATCTCTAGCTCTACAATTTGTACGACATCCATTCCATAAACCAAGGAAAATGGCGTATTTCCTGTTGATGTGCGAATTGACGTGCAATAACCCCATAATGCGAAGTGAAGTTTGTCAGGCCAATCCTTGTAATTTTTCGTCATTTTCTCGATGATAGTCTTCAAATTTTTATTAGCCGCTTCGACTGCTCCATTTTCTTGTGGTTTATAAGGAAAAGAATGATGATAATGAATACCATATTTTTGTATCAATTCTTCGCACTCGGCTTGAAAGTGTGTTCCATTGTCACTTATCATTTCATGTGGGACTCCATATCGACAAATAATATTTCTTTCGATAAAGAGTGCTACATGTTTTGCAGTGAGTGTAGGGAATAATTTCAAGCGTTAACCCCTTAGCTTGAACCCCACTGTGATCATACACTAAAGTACGGTGGCATCCAAAAGGGAAGAAGATAGAGCCAAAAGAGTCGCCAACAAGTTTTAGGAACTTGTAAACCGTTCACAGGGTGAAGGTTACACCCCTTAACGATCCAAGAGATCGTCAACTCCATAAGGTCTAGAAACAAATAAGGGTTCGGGGATGATGGTACAAATCCAACCTAAAAGAGATTGAACCTGCCCTAATATTAGACCTCTACTTTATTCAGATCGTATTCATGTGCGCTTTCTGACTAACATGCAATCAATAGATTAACCCTAAACCTGTTTAATCAATGTTGGTTGAATATTAATGCACAAATAAATCTATTATTGGCGATCACTTGAATTATAATCAAATTAACCCTAATAAGATTACTAATTATCTTATTAAGCGTGATTACAAATACCAATTCCCTTTAAACATGCAATAAAGGTGTGATCAAGCAATAAAAATAAATATATCAAGCAACATAATAATAATCAATATCATAAAAATAATCATCATAATAACAATCATATTAATCATAATAATAATCATGTTAATCATAATAACAATAATTATAGCAATAATAAAATTATAATCATAATAAAAACAATTATAAAAATAATCATAAATCATGTTAAAGCATAATAGCAAGATCCTAGGCATGATACTAACAAGATTAATAACAAACCCTAGCATGTCACTAAGCAATAAAAATCAAATGTTTAACCCTAACATGATACTAACAATCATAAATATTAGGAAGAGAATAGAAAGCATTGCAACAATCATATTTAATATTAAAATTACCCTAGACATGATACTAGGAATATCATAATAACAACATAAACATGATTTCTACATCATAACATCATTTAAAGTACTTACTTTGATGCCTCGTACCTCTTTCTAATAACAAAATACACACGTTAGTAACTTCAAGGAAAATAATAAACAAACAATTAAATTAAATAATGGAAAGAGAGATTTGGGACCAAACCCTCAGAAATTAAACCTTTCACGTCTAGGGCGAAGGCAACTTCGAATATGGCTAGGTGTTTCTAGATCTTGTGAATGCGGAATTATGTATGTAAAAAGCAAGTTTAGAAAAAGAGAGAGAGAGAGAATGATTAGAGAGAATGAGAGAATCGATGAATGAAAACTGATTGTAGGTGAATATAATTGAAAACTGGTTGTAGGTGAATGAAAACGGAGTTTTTAATACGTTATTTATAGAGTAATCAGCCAAAAAGAGAAAATTAACAAAACAGAGTATTGGCGCACGAAAAACAAAGCTGGCGCCAGCACCAGCTCATTGGCGCCAGGCGCCAACATTAGCGCCAGGCGCCAGGCTTAGCGCCAGGCGCCAATGCTTGGCGTCAGGCGCTAACCCTGTTTTTGACGCGTTTTCTAAAATCAAATAAATTTTGCCGTATAGGAGGATAAAATCGTATCTTTTCCTCAAAAATGTTCTTTGATTTTAATTAAAACTCTGAAAACTCAACAAAAGTCAATTTATCAATGCTAATTGAATTAGGAATGAAAAAAAACCTTCTAGAAGAATCTAGAAGATTAAAACCATTCCTAATTGCATTAGGAATGATAAATCATATTAGGCCCTCCTCTAGATCATTGGGCCGCATATAAGGCTCAAACCGGGCCCAGTTCAGTAATTTGGCCATAAGTTCCTCAATATTCATCGGAATTGGGCTTATAATATATCGTTGGAAAGCTCTTGTGAAGCCCCATCCAACTACACTAATATTGGACCCATATCATGGACCAACCAAACTGGATTGGCTGTTTTCTTAAAATAAGTTTTCAAAAACAGAGAGAAAAGAAAAGAAATTAAAACTATCCGCAACACTAGACTTTCCACACTTTCGCTTCATTCGATTATGATTCGACGTGAAAGGTACTCATCACCGGGTTTGGTTTTAGGGAGACACTAATGGGTGTCTACAGAAGCCCCCACTTTGACTGAGTTTGGAGAAACGCAAGTTTCGAAAACAAAAGTCAAAGTATCGATAGGGACGGAGAATGATTCTGAACGTTTTGCGACCCTAAATCACTCTTGTAACGTCGATACCTGCAAAACTAGCATTAGTTAAACGGATAAAAGAGTTAAGAAACGCGTATCTTGCACCGTCGAGCACACGTCTCTGAAAGTAACCGATTTGCTGCCGCTTTACTGTTTTGATGACCTCCTGCAAGCTAGAGAATGCCATCCCGCTTGAAAACCGCTACGCCCGTAACTGCTTCCAATTCCGCCATGATAATATTCCACAAGCCAGGGAACACTATCAAAGATTGCTTCTCTTGAAACAATCCTCATCCGCATTGATAATATTCCACGTCCAAGGGAATACTATCGAAGATTGCTTCTCTTGAAACAATCCTCAGTTGTTTGTGACAACTTTCCACAATCTAGGGAATGCCACCTTGCTGTTTCGATGTTCACTCATCTCTGAACAAAGAGCTTCCTTTGATATGTTCACACGTCTCTGAAAAAGAGCTTGATTGATATGTCCACGCGTCTCTGAACAAAGAGCTTTGATTGATATGTCCACGCGTCTCTGAACAAAGAGCTTTGATGGAGATGTTCACGCGTCTCTGAACAAAAGAGCTTGAATAAAATGCCCACGCGTCTCTGGAGCAAAGAGCTTTGATGGAGATGTTCACGCGTCTCTGAACAAAGAGCTTGATCATAGGATGCCCACGCGTCTCAGAGCGAAAGAGCTTGAAAATAGGAGATCTTTGATGATATGTCCACGCGTCTCTGAACAAAGAGCTTTTTGAATGATATGCCCACGCGTCTCTAGAGCAAAGAGCTTTTGAAAGGAATGTCCACGCGTCTCTGAACAAAAGAGCTTGAATAATATGCCCACGCGTCTTTGGAGCAAAGAGCTTTGATGATTGAATGTTTGTTGCGATAATATTATGAAGAAAAAATTTCCGAAGACCAACACTTGTCGATCTCTAAAGCTCGCCTGAACTTTGCTTCCACTAAACCAGTATGTCGGTGTCTCCGTGATTAGGCGCTTTAAGCTAAGTGAGACGATCTTTCATCATGTCGACCACTTATTGTGATTGTAATCAAACTGACTACTTAATCATGTCAAATTGCTTATAGGGGCTAACTAGCGTACCAAGGAACTCGAAATTGCTGTATGAGGTCGAAATCACCTTTTTGAGAGGCTTCGAGCTCTATCGCTGCTGAAATATCTCTGGCGCCAAGAATTGACTCTGTCGCCGAACGCTGTGATAGGGTCTTCCCTAGTCTGCTGCACCTGTATTTATTTTTGACTATAAAACTTCGCCAATCTCTTTGATCATCTTAGGGTTGACCTAAGGCTTTAAATTATCTTAGGGTAGACCTAGGTTTAACGTCGCTTGACTCATTGACTTGACACGACTCAAGGTATAAACTTGACTCTCTGTGATTGACTGACTCGAGGTTGACTCGACTCGAAGTGCAATGACACGTGTGACTCGTGACCCATGTGTGCATTGTATTATGATTGTGCGACTCGAAAAATGCAAAAAAGCAAAAAGCAAAAATTTTCCGTCATTTTTGTGGAGGGTACCGACTTTCTCCCGAAAAGGAAAGACGTGAAAAAGAAAATCGAAAATTTGAAGAAGCATGTTGAATGAGCTTAGTCAAATGTCATTTGATACTATCTCTCAAAGTGCAAGGATTAATCCATCCTAGGCTATCTCAACTGTTGACTCAATGAAAGTATTAGGGTAACTTAGGCACGGAGGCTAAGTACTTCATACTTCGTGATGCAATGACAATTATGATTGATGAGTGATGTTGATATGACAAGGCATGCTTCAATGTTGTGTTAAGATTCCATGACAAAGGGTTCCTAAGGGAAGTATATTTGGTCATGTATGTGTGATGTGTGTGATAGTGACACTAAAGTTAGGCCGCAAGGGCTAAGTGTGTGGAAAAACATATTGAAAAGAGTCAAGTGGTGGTGACTTTTAGGCTAAGTAAGCTAATGATGTAGGGATCAAGCCCCCAAGTCTAGCTCTAAGTGAATAGGGATGAGCATAGGATATCTCTTGATATGATCATGGTGTAAGTGTGTGAATGTGAATATGAATGCATGTTTATTACGGCCGCACCTCAATGTGAGGTTGCCTACGTATCCGTTAGGAATCAGGCCGAACGTAGCTCTAGCCGAACCTCGCACAAGTGTGTATACCTCAAAAAGGTCTTTTTAAGGGTTGTAACGTGGTTAGGCTAAAGGTTAAAGAAGAAGGGGATAAAAAGGCTCAAGACCCTAGATAAGCCCCCAAGGTGTGCAACCTCGCTTTTGAATCTTTATATTTTTATGCTTGAGTTTCTACTCTTTTTTAACTCTCTTTTTTTGCTTTAGCATCTACTACCTCCGTTACAGGTTATGTGCAACGATTTGACATAAAGCAGAGAGGGAAAATGTCTAATCGTTGCACATAACCTGTAACGGAGGTAGTATTTCATTTTTATAAGTGTGGGCGATCCCGATCATGCGGTCTCACTACAAGAAAACAGCAAAATTGCGACGGAAAAAGTTCGTCGGAACATATGCCATATCCGTCGGAAAGAAGGGTTCCGACGAAATTCCGACGTAACGGGTCGTCGAAAAACCCTTTGTAGGAAAATGGCCATATTCCGACGGAATTTCCGTTGTAAACCTTCCTTCCGACGGAATTTACGACGGAAATAATATCGTCGGACTTGAATTTGGCCTTAATTGATGATCCGTCGCAATTTTTCGACGGAAACAGATCCGTCGTAAACTAAAACTTCCGACGGAAAAATGCGTCGTAAACTATATTTTCCGACGGAATTTTCCGTCACAAATGAATAATTTCGACGGAAAAATGCGTCGCAAACTACAATTTACGTCGGAAAATTCCGTCGGAAATTTATAATTTGCGACGGAAAATTCTGTCGGAAATATATAAGTTGCGACATTTTTTTTCCGTCGGAAATTATACTGTTCCGACAGAAAATTCCATCGCAAATTATATATTTCTGACGGAATTTTCCGTCGCAAATTATAAATTCCGACAGAAAATTCCGTCGTAAATTATAGTTTGCGACGCTTTTTTCCGTCGGAATTTTTAGTTCCAGCCCGAAAGAAATTTCTGTAAAAATATGCATTTTCAAACCTGAATTTTTTATATGATAAATCGACATAAAAAAAGCATTTCAAAACCTGAAATTGTTGTTTTAAAAAAATTAATTACTGACCTACGAAATTATATTTATTTACATATATATATAATAATTATGTCCTAGTACAAAAGATAGTCCACATTTTGGTATCTATACCAAACAAAAGCTAGGTTAGAGTGATTCTATGCTAGACTAAAGCTAATCTACGCAATCGCCTGGAAACCCTGGCCTTCTCCACCACTACCCGGGTCGTCCCTTGGGTCTCGATGCTGAGGATGAATGGTGGAACATGAGTCGTTGTTGGTGAAACGACTCATCATCTCATCCATACTCTCCTTGTATCTCCTCTCCATTTCAGCCATTCGGAAGTCAATTCGCCTTTCCATCTCGGCTTCCATTTGAGTTTGGAGAGCTTGCACCCTGTGTTCCATCTGGTCTTGCATTTGAGAAATGACAGACGGCGTGTATTGCTGTGAAGAACGGGAAGCTCGACCCATCCGTTTGCCATAGTAGAGCTCTGCACTTTGGCCAAGTCCCTTCACACGCCCCTTCCTATTGCGCCCACCCACCGTCTCCCAGTACAACTCATTGGGACTCTTCTGAATCCCCTGACTCCTTGTTTCTTCGAGCTTCTTTTGGTAGGTCTCCTACAAAATATTGAAGATAATAAAAAAATATTGTTAAAAAAACAACCAACAATATAAGGTAAGGTTTCTTTCTTCTAACATTCCAATATCACATACTTTTAGGTGCCTAAGGATAGAAATAAAGAAAAATAAGCACATAAGTCAAATATCGACCCTAACTCATCCAAAATCATCCAAATTTGGCCTATATGGCTAAAACCATGCCTATTTTCTATGTTTTCAAGTAAATGGACTCGTTCTTTCTTCTAACATTCCAATATCAATTGCTTTTAGGTGCCTAAGGATAGAAATAAAGAAAAATAAGCACATAAGTCAAATATCGACCCTAACTCATCCAAAATCATCCAAATTTGGCCTATATGGCTAAAACCATGCCTATTTGCTATGTTTTCAAGCAAATGGACTCGTTCTTTCTTCTAACATTCCAATATCAATTTCTTTTAGGTGCCTAAGGATAGAAATAAAGAAAAATAAGCACATAAGTCAAATATCGACCCTAACTCATCCAAAATCATCCAAATTTGGCCTTATGGCTAAAACCATGCCTATTTTCTATGTTTTCAAGCAAATGGACTCGTTATTTCTTCTAACATTCCAATATCAATTGCTTTTAGGTGCCTAAGGATAGAAATTAACAGAAATAAGCACATATGTCAAATATCGACCCTAACTCATCCAAAATCATCCAAATTTGGCCTATATGGCTAAAACCATGCCTATTTTCTATGTTTTCAAGCAAATGGACTCGTTCTTTCTTCTAAAATTCCAATATCAATTGCTTTTACGTGCCTAAGGATAGAAATTAATAGAAATAAGCACATATGTCAAATATCGACCCTAACTCATCCAAAATTGGCCTATATGGCTAAAACCATGCATATTTTCTATGTTTTCAATCAAATGGACTCGTTATTTCTTCTAACATTCCAATATCAATTTATTTTAGGTGCCTAAGGATATAAAGTAAGAGAAATAAGCACATATGTCAAATATCGACCCTAACTCATCCAAAATCATCCAAATTTGGCCTATATGGCTAAAACCATGCCTATTTTCTATGTTTTCAAGCAAATGGACTCGTTCTTTCTTCTAAAATTCCAATATCAATTGCTTTTACGTGCCTAAGGATAGAAATTAATAGAAATAAGCACATATGTCAAATATCGACCCTAACTCATCCAAAATTGGCCTATATGGCTAAAACCATGCATATTTTCTATGTTTTCAATCAAATGGACTCGTTCTTTCTTCTAACATTCCAATATCAATTTATTTTAGGTGCCTAAGGATATAAAGTAAGAGAAATAAGCACATATGTCAAATATCGACCCTAACTCATCCAAAATCATCCAAATTTGGCCTATATGGCTAAAACCATGCCTATTTTCTATGTTTTCAATCAAATGGAATCGTTCTTTCTTCTAACATTCCAATATCAATTTCTTTTAGGTGCCTAAGGATATAAAGTAAGATAAATAAGCACATATGTCAAATATCGACCCTAACTCATCCAAAATCATCCAAATTTGGCCTATATGGCTAAAACCATGTCTATTTTCTATGTTTTCAATCAAATGGACTCGTTCTTTCTTCTAACATTCCAATATCAATTGATTTTAGGTGCCTAAGGATAGAAAGTAAGAGAAACAAGCACATATGTAAAATATCGACCCTAACTCATCCAAAATCATCCAAATTTGGCCTATATGGCTAAAACCATGCCTATTTTCTATGTTTTCAAGCAAATGGACTCGTTCTTTCTTCTAACATTCCAATATCAATTTATTTTAGGTTCTTAAGGATAGAAATGAAGAGAAATAAACACATATGTCAAATATCGACCCTAACTCATCCAAAATTGGCCTATTTGGCTAAAACCATGCCTATTTTCTATGTTTTCAATCAAATGGACTCGTTCTTTCTTCTAACATTCCAATATCAATTGCTTTTAGGTGCCTAAGGATAGAAAGTAAGAGAAATAAGCACATATGTCAAATATCGACCCTAACTCATCCAAAATCACCCAAATTTGGCCTATTTGGCTAAAACCATGCCTATTTTCTATGTTTTCAATCAAATGGAAGGTTTCTTTTTTCTAACATTCCAATATCACATACTTTTAGGTGCCTTAGGATAGAAATAAAGAAAAATAAGCACATAAGTCAATTTTCGACCCTAACTCATCCAAAATCATCCAAATAAGCATATAATGAGTTCTACTTTGCTAATTTGCCATATATCAATTCATATAATAAGTTTTTACCGCAATCCTTTTTGCTTTGGTGTTGGCAGCCACTTGGCCTTTTCCAGGCACTTACTTGAAGTGTGTCTTCAAGAAAAGATCATGGGCATTTGGTAATTGGCCTTGGTTTTGTGCAGCCTTTATATATACATGCAGAAAATCAATGAAAACATGTTAGCCCACCAAAATTCATTAATAGACAAATGACTTAATTGTTACTGGACATATTTTAGGAACCTTACCATCCTTTTAGCATGTTGTACAGCTGACATTGAACCTTGAAAGTGGGTCGGTTCAACGACATTTTCCATGGATCCGCCTCTTCGGTTCTTCTTGTTTTGTTCCGACCGCTTCTTATAATCTGGATCGGTGGCAACAATTCGCATCATGCGTTCGTGGACATCCTTATTAAGACATCTTGGTCTGCCACCATTCAGCCTGTGTGTGATGTTGTAGAACGTGTCACGTAGGCGATTTGCAAACTTAGATTTGAAAGTGTCCTTCACTTGGTCGTTTAACTCAGGTGCCCACTTGAAATTTTTCTGCAAATCAAGAAAATGTCTTTATTACAAAATTCAACTCCATCAATATACTTTATAAAACATGTATTATGTTAGGTTAAAGTTATCATACGCTGAACAAGTTCCAAAAGTGCTCTCTCGAATCTTCATCAACCTCTCCATAATTCCTCCAAGGCTCAACATAGTAGTCGGTTAGCGAGTCGGAGAGCACATTCTTCACCGGTATATCATCAAACCTATAATAAAGGATAGACATTCATGTAAGTAGATAATCAACAAAAAGTGAACAAAACATGGTAAAAGTAATACAAATTCACTTTATCAAAGTAAATACGAATTTAAGGATATTTCATTACAAATACATACGCACCAAAGTGTGGAAGGGTCCAACTCCAGAAAGTCATTAGGTTGCGGGTCTTGTAGCTCCTGTTCCTGTTGCCCTTGTACATGCCTAGGAATCTGTCTCCGATTGACGATTTCTTGAGAGGCCCCCAAATCATGTGCCTCATCTTCCTCCATTGACTCATCCTCGTCAACACGTACAACCTGAGATTTCCCCTTAGTCTTTCTCCTCTTCGACGTTTCTCCTTTATTTCCTCCTCCCATGATGACCACCTGAAAAAGTTGTTAGTACCATGATCGCACATTGTAAATTCATAAATTAGATCCATAAGACATTAAAAAAATAAAATGAGACCAAAAATGTAATGCAATATTACAAGTCTGAGTAGTCATTAAAAACTAAACATTCGAAGACAATAGTTAAAGGAGTAACTACATATTCTCCTCTTCATTACTCTTATCACTACTACCACTATCATTATCACTATCATTATTACTATCACCAGTGTCATCTAAAAATACATCGATGTCCTCTTCTTCGTCACTATCACTGGAGACAATGCTTTCTTCTTCTTCTTCATCGCTTGAGATAACAAAGCCATCGTCATCATCATCATCACTATCAAGTTCATAGTCTGGAATGTCAGTTGGTGGACAAAGCATTGCATGTACTTGTGGTGAAGGACCCTGCAAAAACTCTAAATCCACCGGAGCATCAATCACCGACCTTGCTTGAGTTCTAAATACAGCCCACCATTGAACCCGATCACGTTTAAGGCTAGGGTAAGATGCATAATACACTTGAGACACTTGGTAAGATAAGACAAATGGATCATACTTGGGATACTTCTTAGTATGATTTACTTCGACAAGCTTGTATTTTTCATGAACGTTCATTCCTTTACCACAATCCATCCAACTACAACTAAACAAAATAGTCTTGTACTCTTTTTCGGGACCGGTGTAGACAAGTTCAATTATGTCGTTTAAAATGCCAAAGTACTCTCCAACGTCCTCACTTGAGACACACACCCCATAATTCATCGTAGATTTGTGTTTGCCATAGGACTGTGTGTGGAAATTAAAGCCACCGACAAATATCTGGTTCCAAGTTCGAACACGCTTGAAAGGCCTCATAGACAATGCTTGCAACACATCGGAACTTGGTTTCTGTTCTCTCACCTATAATCGTTACGAATACAAATGTCACACTAATTGAAATGAAATATATTGTATTATCACAAGTTAATCGATATGCAATGTTCGAAAAGTATTATCACCTTGTGATGAAACCAATCAGGGAATTCACTTTCGCATTTCTCCATGACATCTTCTCGACGCAAATAAGTTCGAGTACTAAGAATGAAGTCCTCAAACTACCTAATAGATTAATGACACATGGTTAATCATTGCAGCAATTATATTAAATTTAAGGGATTTTCAAAAGTTTATCCTAAACATATATACCTTTCGTGTTCACCAAGAATGCCGGTATTTCTTAAAACGAACAGATGAGCACGTTCGAGTTCCTTGTCATCTAAATACCGAGTTTTACCCAAATTTGACACACGACCCTTATCCACCGTGAACAGCTCTAGGATTTCATCGTTGTCAGCCGTGGATTCCACATCAGCATTCACATTTCGACCTAGATCTCGTGTTTTTGTGTCAACTAAGGGCTGAAAGTAATTGGAGCAGAAGTTTGATATCTCTTCAGTGAGATAAGCGTTGCATATGGAACCTTCAACACGAGCCTTATTACCAATTTTTTGTTTCAGGTGATTGAGGAACCTGTAATTATTTTTATATAGCCGTAGAAGTATAAGTAACAAAAATGAAAGAGATGAAAGTAAGAGTTGAGAAAGGGCCTTTGATTTACCTTTCAAAAGGATACATCCACCGATATTGAACAGGTCCACATAACTTGCCCTCATATGGCAAATGAATTGGTAAATGCTCCATGGAGTTGAAGAAAGATGGGGGGAAAACCTTCTCAAGCTTGCACAGGATCTCAGCTATGTTTTTTTTCCAATCACTCCATGTCGCTAACTGTAATTGTGTAGCAACATAAATCGCGAAAGAATTGGCTTATCTCTGTAATTGCATTCCATATATGGGTAGGGAGCAATTCTCTCAAAGCAGTGGGCAACAACCTCTCCATGAACACGTGACAATCATGGCTTTTCATTCCATGTAACTTACCTGATTGCAAATCAACGCATCGGGTCAAATTGGAAGCGTAACCATCAGGAAACCGCAGCTGTTTGACCCACTCACACAAAACCTTTCTCTAAGCCTTTTCAAGAGCAAATGGAGCCTTTGGCATGAATTCTTTTCCTCTATCATCCTCTTGAAGATGTAGCTGGGGCCGTTTACAGTATTTAGCAATGTCATTCCGAGCTGATGGCGTGTCACAAGATAGCTTTTTCACGTCCATTATAGTGTGAATAAACTGATCAAAAAAGTTTTTTTCAACGTGCATGACATCTAAGTTGTGATGAACAAGCAGATGTTTCCAATATGGAAGGTTCCATAGAGTGCTTTGCTTGAACCACCCCTTTTTTGCATTCTTGAGACGTTTCAGTGCCTCGGGGCCATCTGTTGCTTTCGGGAGTTTTTTCACACATTCCCAAAGTTCCTCTCCTGACATGATGTGAGGTGGTGAACCTTTTTCGACTTTGTTTTTACAAAATGCATTTTTACTATTTCGAAAAGGATGATTTGTCGGAAGGAATTGACAATGGAAATCAAACCAAGAAACCTTACCACCATTTTCGAGCCAAAATGCTTTGCTTTTCTCCATGCAATATGGACAAGCCTTCTTACCGGCTATGGTCCAACCAGATAACATACCATAAGCCGGGAAGTCACTAACGGTCCATAGGATGGCTGCTCGAAGATTGAAATTTTGTTTTCTCGAAATATCGTAAGTATTTGCCCCAACTTCCCACAACTGTTTCAACTCGTGTATGAGCGGTTGCATGTAAACATCCAAGTTGCCCTTAGGGTTTTTAGGACCAGGAACGAGTAACGAAAGAAACATGAACTATCTTTTCATACACATTGACGGAGGCAAGTTATAAGGGGTCAAAATGACAGGCCAACAAGAATATTTTCCCCTAAAATGACCATGTGGAGCAAATCCATCCGTACATAGGCCAAGTCGAACATTACGAGGTTCAGAGGCAAACTCAGGAAAGCAACTATCTAGGTGTTTCCACGCTTCACTATCGCTAGGGTGTGCCATTGTGCCTTGAACTCGAGGATTTTTAGCATGCCATGTCATTTCCTCAGAAATGTTTTTAGTTGCAAAAAGCCTTTGCAACCTAGGTGTGATAGGGAAATAAAATAGAACATTCAAAGGCACTAAGCTACCTTTAGAAGTCTTCTTGTATCGGTCGCTGCCACACACCCTACATGTAGATAATTGAGCAATCCTTTCGGGCATGCATGAATCTTTTCATGGGGCAGCTCTAACCCCTTAACAATTTTTCTGACCTCATAGAATGTCTCGGCCATGTGGTTGTTGTTAGGAATCTCTTCGTTAACCAAAGAAGCAAATCTATCAACACATCTGTGCGACAAATTATACTCACACTTTAGGCTAGTGATTCTAGAAGCCATCTCTAACACAGACAATGAACTCCCTTCGTATAACGGTTATTCAGAAGCCCTTAACAAATCAAAAAATGGCTTGGCTTGTGCATTAGGCTCCTCCTCTAATGAAACAGGTGCCTCTTCGGAATGGCCTTGATCTTGAGACTGACCAAAGGCATCCAAAACCATTTCACGATATTCATTTGACCGCCTTCTACGAGTTCCTGGAAACCCTTCCCCATGACACATCCACTCATAGTAATTAGGTAAAAAACCGCTGCGATACAAATGAAGTTTAACCGTATCCGGATCCGGATCCCAAAGACATTTGTTTTTGCATTTAAAACATGGACACCTAACTTCATTCGGGTTGCTACTCTCGGGATGATCTTCCACATATTTAAGGAATTCATCTACCCCCTTCAAGAACTCAGGATTAATAGAATTCCCAACCTTCCTTTCGTACATCCAGCTACGTTCTTTTCGTTTCATGATTACAAGTTCTACACAACTAACACATATGCCATTAATCACATTAGTCATAAAAGCACAATATAAATTCATTATAGATCAAAGTGTTATGGAAATGCAAATGAGAAGAGAAATGATTTCCAAGGGTCCTTATCACTCCAACCTAACCCATCCTTGTACGTTCAATCTCACTAGTGAATGTATGCCAGAATTTCAATTCTATGGAAAATCTGGCAGCATCTCCCTACAGTTCCCCAAGTACACGATATAGGCGATTAGAAACACCTATATATGTACCTAGAGAACATTGTAGAGAAATGAAAAGCAAGGATCTTCCTTAGAATTAAAACAAAGGAATACATTCACCACCTAAGTGATAATAAACGTAAAAGGACAGTCCCAACCAGGGACTATTCAAGACATACTCCTAATGTGTATGCCTTGAACGGGTATCTAGGTATATTATTATGCAAATGATTTATTTAAAAATATATATACTTAACTAACATACATAATATTAAACAAATATATCAAGATTAAACTAAACAAGAGAAACAAATCAAACCAAACCAAAGTAAACTAATATATCATATTAAACTAAACCAAACCAAACTACCGTTTTATATATTAAATTAAACTAACATAAAACTAAACTAAATTAAGATACTTTATATTAAAATAAATTAAACTAAAACACATTATATTAACATAAAATTAACTAAACTACATTATGTTAAACTAAACTAAACCAAACTAACATTGTTTTTTTAAAGAGAAGGGAGCAATTAATTAATTATAAGATTTATTTAAAAATATATATACTTAACTAACATACATAATATTAAACAAATATATCAAGATTAAACTAAACAAGAGAAACATATCATAACACCATACTATTAATATAAACCAAATCAAACCAAACCAAAGTAAACTAATATATAATATTAAACTAAACCAAACCAAACTACCGTTTTATATATTAAATTAAACTAACATATTTCTAAAAAAACTAAACTAAATTAAGATACTTTATATTAAAATAAATTAAACTAAAACACATTATATTAACATAAACTTAACTAAACTACATTATGTTAAACTAAACTAAACCAAACTAACATTATATTGTTTTTTTTAAAGAGAAGGGAGCAATTAATTAATTATAAGAGACGACCAATGTCACTAAATTAACCAAACTAAAAGTTATTGAATACATTCTAATTATAATCCAACACACTATCTAATAACCAAAGTAACATACACACATACATTATATTAGGGTTTGTAATGTAACTAACCTTTAGATCTGCACTTCTTTTTAACAGTTAAACCAACAAAATTGTACAAATCCTACAAAAAAAAAAAAAAAAAAAAAATTAAGGGTTTAGTAAACAAAATTAAATTGAAAAAAAAAGGGGGAAAGCAAAGGCAACTTACTGAATTTTCAGGGGAAAGTGGCGTCGCCGGAAACAAACACGACCAGGTGGTTCAGTCACGGCTAGGGGACGGAGGTGCGGCGCGTAGGCTGCGTTGTGGTGGTTAAATGTTAGCCGGTGGTGGTTTTTTTTGCAAAATTAAAAAAAAAAAAATTACGAAGGCAACACACTTAGTTAGACACGGCGGCGTCGCCGGAAACCACCAGGGCCGTTCTTTCTTCCTCGACAGCTCTCTCTTCCTCCTTATCTTTCTCTTTCTCGTTCTCTTTCTCCTCTCTCTTTCTTTCACCCTTCTTTCTCTCTTTTGTTCTCGGCGGCGGGTGTGCGTCGACGGCAGGCGTCGCCGACGTAAATGTTAAGCGCCGCCCTCTACTTCTCTCTCCTTCTCTTTCTCTCTCTCCTTCTCTTTCTCTCTCTGCGTCTTTCCCCCCTTTTTTTAGGTCAAGCCACGACTTTTAATTTTCAAAATTAACATAGAAATTCCGACGGAAATAAATTCCGTCGTAATAATAAACTTCCGACGGAATATTTCTTCGCAAATCACTTTACGACGGAATATTCCGTCGGAAGTTTATTATTACGACGAAATTATTTCCGTCGGAACATTTACGAGGGAAAATGCATTTTAATTAAAATTTTCCGTCGCTAAATTGCGACGAAACGTTTTCCGTCGAAAATTTTAACCTTTACGACGGAAAAACAGGTCCGTCGCAAGTATTCCGTCGCAATTTAGCCTATTTCTAGTAGTGTCTATCACTCACTTGGCATTCATGTTTCTCAGGCACGGTACCGAGCACTCGATAAGAGACGCAATATGAGACGTGTTCATATCAAAGATATTTTCATATCAAAGACATTGGAACACTTGCCCTTTTGTATACTTTTATTTATTTTTTGCTTTTATTTTGATCTTTTGAAATCACTCAAGCTTTTTATGATATTGAAAATTGCATAAGTTTCACACCATCCCATCCCAAAGTTAGGTAGATATGGGTTGAAGAAAGAAAGGTCTATCGTTAGACGAGGCTCAAAGTGGTTTACCAAAAAAAGAGGATATATAATTGAAGGGTAAAAGGTAATATAATGTGGCTACAAGGGGTGCCTCAAATCATTGGTATACCTTGTGCTCAATTCGACATGGATTTTTTTTTTTTTTTTTTTTTAATGCAATGCAATGAAATGATCATATGTAAGGAAATGAATGCTCATTTTTATTAAAGGAAAATATATAATGATTCTACAAAATAAATCTAAGGAGAATAAAAAGGTGCCTATGCTAGACTTATTGGGGAAAATAAAAAAGAAATAGAAAAAAGAGGTCACGAAATCTTGTCGTTGAAGTTCGCCTCTTGTCTTGCGTTGTTTCCTTTATCATCACTCGCTCTTCTTGTTAATTTGAGGCATGGGAAGCTTGTTGTTATCAATCAAATGTTGGATAGCCTCCTTTAGCTTCCAAAAGCTCTCAGTTGCATGACCCCTACCTTGATGGTACTTGCAGTGTTCGTCTGGATTCCAAATAGGCGATCTCTTCTCAAGTGGGGGATCTTGAATAGGTCCAATGGGAGTAATGAGTCCTTTGGCATGGATTCGATCGAAAGCCTTATCGTAGCTAATTCCAATAGGGGTGAAATCCTTTCTCAGTTGCTTTCGATTACCCATGGCTAGGATCTCACTAAGGTCGAAAGTACCAACACTATTACTAGAGTAGGTGTTTCCGGAAGAAGAAGGATAGTTGTTCTTTTTCCTTTTACAGCCACTGTTACTATTGTTACTAATCTTGACCTTCTTGTCGCGCGGAGGAACATGAAGGAGACTTGAATCAATGAAGTCTTGAACACGATATTTGAGGGCGAGACATGCTTCGGTGGTGCGACCACGACCTCTATGGTATCGACAATAAGAATTCGGATCCCAATTGGGAAATCGTTTTTCAAGAGGAGGGTCTTGACCTTGATCATGAAGACAGTCGAAAGCTTCATATTAAGTCATTCCTATTGGTGTGTATTCTTCAATGGTCCGTTTTGCCTGTGGCTTAGGAGCATTGAGTTCTTCATTAAATCCTTGGCGAGAATTTTGTTCGATGGCCATTACCCGACTTGCTAATCCTTCTACCACATTCAAGAGCATGACAATGACATCTTGCAGTTTTCGAACGTCCTCTTTTAGACTTGACGAGTCTTCCCTGGTATTATCTAAGAAAAGACTTTCATCCTCCTCAATTATGGCCACTTCATCGAGAGAGGTCATATAAGCTGTCTCGATCATGGGCTCTCCTACAAGTGTGATATGAAGTGATGGATCGAAGGATGTTTGATCTTCTTCGATGGCTAGAATCTCAGAAGTTTCATTGTTATCGATCAAATCTTGAATAGCTTCTTTGAGTTTCTAACACTCCTCGGTGTCGTGACCCTTTCCTTGGTGATATTTGCAGTGTTTATTAGGGTCCCACTTAGGTGGCCTGGCTTCTGGAACTGGATCTTTGATGGGCCCTATGGGCATGACTAGTCCCTTGTGGTGTAACTTCTCGAAAGCTGTTTCATAACTCATACCAAGTGGAGTGAACACCCTTTTTGATCTTTGGATTCGTGGTTTAGAGGCATTCGTGGCATGTACCTCATTAATGGGAGAGGAAGAAGAAGGATGGTCGTTCTTCTTTCCTCTCGCACTATTATCTTTCAGAAGGTCATCTTCAATGTCAATGCCTATATTATAGACAGCCTTGAAAGTATTCAAGTTGTGTTGGTACTTTAAGTGCTTTGAATACTTCCCTTGGAGATTCTTGATAAACATCCTCACAGATTCTTTTTCGGTAGGATCCTTGACCATATTAGTGAAAGTTTCCCTCCATTTATTGAAGAAAGACGTGAACCCTTCATTTTCTTTTTGTTTTAACATCTCAAGTTGTCTACAGTCTGTTTTGTCTTGATTATTGCACTTGTACCTATCAACGAAAGCATTTACTATCGATTCCCAGGTAGAGGTCTTTTCCTTCTCGAGGGAAAAGAACCATTGTTGACAAACGGTTTCGAGAGATAGTGGGAACAGAGAGGGAAAAACCTTCTTATCGATACCCTTAATACTCATTATGGTTTCGAAAGCTCTTAGATGAAAATAAGGGTTATCTGTTGCCTTGAATTTAGGGATGTCAGTGGCGTTGAACTTATGAGGAAGAAGTTCCTTGTCCAGCGAGACCCCTTGTGAACTCATGCCCTGAAATTTATAGTCACTAGATAGCTTGCTCAAACTTTCTTGCATGAGGCTCATTTGTTGCTGCTTCACGGGATCATCGATCTTGAGTGTGAGGAGCTTCACTGTCTTAGTCACGGTAACCAGTTGGTTCCTAAGCTCATTGACTTCTTCTTGACTTGCCATTATCTTTTTAGCCTTCCTCTTCTGACGAATTGGTTTATCAAAAAGTAAGACTTGAATAAAGAGGTTGTCCTTGATTAATCGCCCTTCTCTCCTCGACCAAGTACTGTGGAAAAGGAATTTGGGGATATTCATTGTTAATTATTTGACTCAAACTTTATTCAACATGCAATGGATGGAGGAAGTGAAGAAAGATTGGAATAGAATGTGAAGAAAAAAAGATTTAGATGGAGGGATATGGAGAATTAGGAATAGAAGGTACCCCCTAACTCAAATGACGGAAAAGACCGACTCATGCATGAACCTAAGACATGGTCATAGTGACATGTGTACTCAAAGTGTGTGCTAAGACTAGTGAGTGTAGGTGACATGTTGAGACTCGTGTCATGACCATGTGGCTAGACCATGTGACTTAGACTCAATTAATGACTTAACAAAGCATGACTGACAGCGAAAATTAACTGAATTAATTAGTAAACTGGTTAATTAGACACTAGGTGATGACTCGACCAATAATCCGAACTGTCGGCCAAACGACAGATTTGGCGTCACACTGTGTAGCTTGGCGCTAGACGACAGAGCTGTCGCCAGGCGCCACACTCCACAGGGTGGCGCTACAGCTCAGATTTTGGCGCCAATGGTGGAGCTTCAATCTGAGACTGTTTTCGGTGTTATTAATCAACTGGGGTGTGCCTAAAGTCGTATTAGGTCAATTCTGATTAAAATATTAGACTTTATTTACTCAAATTAATTAATTAATTAGGCAAAGTTCTTTAAGTCATTAATTTATTTAATCTCAACACAAGTCAAACAAACGGTTAAGAGAAACATAGAATATATGCACAACAAATAATGCACAATTAGTCAAGTAGGCACAATATGATGCAATGAGTTTGCAACCTAACCATGGCTCTAGTTCTCTAAAGTTCGGGATATGGTTTAGTCAATAGAGGGTCCATGATTAATTGTCCGGATGCACCGCGCGGAAGCCTAACCGTGAAGGGTTGGCGCGAGTGGATGGGACACCGCGAGTTTTTAGAAAAAAAACTCGCTTCCATGGTTTGGTGAATTCAATATTCTCGGATGTACCCTTTGTTGCACAGAGCGTTCAATCAGGTAGATGGAGCATGATTTCCCAGAGGGTTATGTCCATATGTAGAACACATATGAGTTTCAGAAAAGTGAGAAAAAATTCAATCAGGAAGTAGGATCGAGCAAACAATACGAAAAACCGGTCGAAATTAGAATGCATATTTCTGGATCGGTATTGGGGGAAATTGGCGCCAGCAAACAGAGACTGGCGCCAGGATTTAGCTGTAGCGCCTGGCGCCAATGCTGGCGTCTTGCGCTATAGTTAAATTCCTGGCGCCAATGCTCTGGTCATTGGCGCTACTTCCCACATGCCTCAGCAGCTTTCTGTGCTCGATAAAATTTTCCAGTTTCGCGCGGTGTTATTTCGGTCCTAGTTGTGAAAGATATTTCTCAAATTTCCTACGTGTAAATTCCTATGTTTTTAACTCATTACGGATGGTCTTTCCAATGAGATCTTTTTTATACATATGACAATAATGTTAATCAAAATTACGCACATGAAATACTTAGAACGTTTCGAGTCTCATCCACTCATTTTAAATCATTGCCGAAACAAATTCAGGAATAAAAATAGAAATCCTCCCCAGCGAAGTCGCCAAAAACTATAGGGAATAATTTCAAGCGTTAACCCCTTAGCTTGAACCCCACTGTGATCATACACTAAAGTACGGTGACATCCAAAAGGGAAGAAGATAGAGCAAAAGAGTCGCCAACAAGTTTTAGGAACTTGTAAACCGTTCACAGGGTGAAGGTTACACCCCTTAAAGATTTAAGAGATCGTCAACTCCATAAGGTCTAGAACCAAATAAGGGTTCGGGGATGATGGTACAAATCCAACCTAAAAGAGATTGAACCTGCCCTAATATTAGGCCTCTACTTTATTCAGATCGTATTCATGTGCGCTTTCTGACTAACATGCAATCAATAGATTAACCCTAAACCTGTTTAATCTATGTTGGTTGAATATTAATGCACAAATAAATCTACTATTGGCGATCGCTTGAATTATAATCAAATTAACCCTAACAAGATTATTAATTATCTTATTAAGCGTGATTACAAATACCAATTCCCTTTAAACATGCAATAAAGGTGTGATCAAGCAATAAAAATAAATAAATTAAGCAACATAATAATAATCATTATCATAATAATAATCATCATAATAACAATCATATTAATCATAATAATAATCATGTTAATCATAATAACAATAATTATAGCAATAATAAAATTATAATCATAATAAAAACAATTATAAAAATAATCATAAATCATGTTAAAGCATAATAGCAAGATCCTAGGCATGATACTAACAAGATTAATAACAAACCCTAGCATGTCACTAAGCAATACAAATCAAATCTTTAACCCTAACATGATACTAATAATCATAAATATTAGGAAGAGAATAGGAAGCATTGCAATAATCATATTTAATATTAAAATTACCCTATACATGATACTAGGAATATCATAATAACAACATAAACATGATTTCTACATCATAACATCAATTAAATCAATTAAAGTACTTACTTTGAGGCCTCGTACCTCTTTCTAATAACAAAATACACACGTTAGTAACTTCAAGGAAAATAATAAACAAACAATTAAATTAAATAATGGAAAGAGAGATTTGGGACCAAACCCTCAGAAATTAAACCTTTCACGTCTAGGGCGAAGGCAACTTCGAATATGGCTAGGTGTTTCTAGATCTTGTGAATGCGGAATTATGTATGTAAAAAGCAAGTTTAGAAAAAGAGAGAGAGAGAGAGAGAATGATTAGAGAGAATGAGAGAATCGATGAATGAAAACTGATTGTAGGTGAATATAATTAAAATCTGGTTGTAGGTGAATGAAAACGGAGTTTTTAATACGTTATTTATAGAGAAATCAGCCAAAAAGATAAAATTAACAAAACACAGTATTGGCGCACGAAAAACAGAGCTGGCGCCAGCACCAGCTCATTGGCGCCAGGCGCCAACATTAGCGCCAGGCGCTAATGCAAGCGCCAGGCGCCAGGCTTAGCGCCAGGCGCCAATGCCTGGCGTCAGGCGCTAACCCTGTTTTTGACGCGTTTTCTAAAATCAGATAAATTTTGCCGTACAGGAGGATAAAATCGTATCTTTTCCTAAAAAATGTTCTTTGATTTTAATTAAAACTCTGAAAAGTCAACAAAATTCAATTTATCAATGCTAATTGAATTAGGAATGAAAAAAAACCTTCTAGAAGAATCTAGAAGAGTAAAACCATTCCTAATTGCATTAGGAATGATAAATCATATTAGGCCCTCCTCTAGATCATTGGGCCGCATATAAGGCTCAAACCGGGCCCAGTTCAGTAATTTGGCCATAACTTCCTCAATATTCATCGGAATTGGGCTTATAATATATCATTGGAAAGCTCTTGTCAAGCCCCATCCATCTACACTACTATTGGACCCATATCATGGACCAACCAAACTAGATTGGCTGTTTTCTTAAAATAAGTTTTCAAAAACAGAGAGAAAAGAAAAGAAATTAAAACTATCCGCAACACTAGACTTTCCACACTTTCGCTTCATTTGATTATGATTCGACGTGAAAGGTACTCATCACCGGGTTTGGTTTTAGGGAGACACAAATGGGTGTCTACAAAGAGTTTAGCATATGATTGTGATTCGACCCACTTTGTGAAGTAATCAATTGCCACTAAAATATATTCGTGACCTCCTATTCCTGGGGGAGTGATTTTGCCAATGATGTCAATTCCCCATGTAGAGAATGGCCATGGAGAAGTGTAGGTGTAGAGTAGAGATGGAGGAAAATGTTGTAAATTGGTGTAGATTTGGCACTTAGGGCATCTTTTTACGTATTGATGACAATCCCTATTCATGGTAGTCCAATAGTATCCTTCTCGCATTATCTTTTGGACTAGCATTTTGCCATTTACGTGAGTTCCACAAATTCCTTCGTGGACTATCCTCATTGCTCTTTGAGCATCCTTTTTTCCTACACATAAGAGAGCTCGACCCTTAGGTACCCTTTTGTGTAACTCGTTGTCTATGAGTACGTATTGGGAAGCCAAGAGTCTTAACGCTCATTTTGCTCTTTTGTCAGCATGGGGAGGGTATTCTCCTTTAATGACATAGTTGAGTATATCCGTGTACCACGGTTCTTCTTCTTCTTCTTCTTCTTAGATCACTTCATCATCTTCTATAGCTTGAATATAAGCCGGTTTATGCCTTTTTTCTATAGTTAGAAGCATTTTCTCGATTTCCGTAGGAATCCTAACCATTGAGGCTAGTCTTGCCAAGGCATCAGCAAATTGATTTTCTTCTCTAGGTAGATATGTGTATTCTACCTTCTCTAACTGATTAGTGAGAGTTTCCAGGTAAGTTTGGTACGGGGCTAGACTTTCGCTCCTTACTTTCCATCTTTTAGAGATTTGATTGATGATCAATGAAGAGTCTCCGAATATTCGTAATTTTTTCACTCCCAATGCCAAAGCTGTTTCAAGGCCTACCACGCATGCTTCATATTTAGCACCGTTGTTGGTAACGTCGAAATCAAGCTTTATAGATATTGGAACATGCTCTTCTTTATGTGATACTAGTAATACTCCAACGCCACATCCCTTTTGGTTTGAGGCTCCATCAAAGTACAAGGTCCAAGTATCATCTTCCGTGACCATCAAGTCTTCGTCTGGAAATTCATTGTCGTGTATTGGCGTCGAATCTTCTATTGGAAAGTCTGCCAGAAAATCCGAAGCCACAAATCCTTTGATAGCTTTTTGTGGCATGAACCTTACATCGAACTGGGCTAAGTTAACTATCCATCTTGATATGCGCCCATTGAGTGTAGATTTCTCGAATAAATACTTGAGTGGATCTAATCGGGAAACTACAAAGACTGTATGCACATGCATGTAATGTCTTAACTTGGTTGTGGCCCACACCAAATGCGAGGCACAATTTCTCAAGTGGTGTATAGCGTACTTCATACTCGAGCATCTTTTTGCTTAGATAATAAATTGCATTTTCTTTGCCTTCTATTTCTTGCGCTAGCATTGCTCCCATTGTCTCTTTGGTGACTATTAAGTAAAACCTAAGAGGTATTCCTGGAAGTGCTGGTGCTAATACGGGAGGATTTGCGAGATAGGCTTTGATCTTTTCAAAGGCTTTTTGACACTCGTCATCCCATATTACTGGTACATTCTTTTTTATCTTTTTGAAGATCGGTTCACATATTGTTGTCAATTTTGATATGAACCTGCTTATGTATTGCAACCGGCCAATAAATCCTCGAATTTGCTTCTCGGTTTTGGGAGGTGGCATTGACATGATTTCCTTGATCTTGGTTGGGTCTATCTCTATTCCTCTAGAGCTTATGACATAACCTAAAAGCTTGCCTGAGGTGACTCCAAAAGAACACTTAGATGGATTCAACCTCATGTTGTATTTTCTTAGCCTTTCGAAGAATTTTCTCAAGGCTATTTGGTGACCTGGGCGATCTTTTGATTTCACAATCATATCGTCTACATATACCTCAACTTCTTTATGCATCATGTCATGGAGCAAGGCAGTCGATGCTCGTTGGTAGGTAGCACCCGCGTTTTTCAACCCGAATGACATTACCGTGTAGCAGTAATAAGTACCCCATGGTGTTATGAAGGTTGTTTTCTCCATGTCTTCTTCCGCCATGAGAATTTGATTATAGCCCGCTGTAGGCGTCGTTCGAAGTGCGCCTACGTTACACATGTGGTAAATATGATTGGCGCTCTTAGGAAGTGGGAATTGACATAATACGATTAGGGACAAATAAAGTAGGGAGCCGCCAACAAGTTTTTAAGGAACTTGTAAACCGTTCACGGATCATAAAAGGCAACCACGAATAAGGGACAACGATAGGCAACAACGATTGACCCGTGAAGGTTACACCCCATTCATAATCCATGAGATTACTAACTCCACATGGTTCGGAACCACGAAAGGAGGATCGGGGATGATGGTACGAAGTGAGTCATGGAGTCACATTCGCCCGTATTGGCCTCTACTCGATTCTTATAGTGAAAAGTGATTCCTGCGATCTCAAAGGCATACAAACAAAAATTCAATTTTCTCCAAACTATTATTATGCTAAATTGGTTGAATATTAATGCAACACATTATTCTAAAATATTTGTGATCACTTGAATTAAGCAACAAGATTAAAAAGGAACCTAAACCGGTTGTCCAAATTATCTTATTAGGCGTGATTTCCAATTACATATTCCCTTTAAACATGCAATATGGTGATCAAAATAATAATAGAATAACATCAATATTGGAAGCAATTTAACAATAATAGTGTTAGTCAAATCAAATATAAAATAACCTAATCATGATACTAGCAATATAAAATAAAATAAGAGTAATTAATTTAATTAATTACTTACATTCAGCACGTTCCTTTAAATTGCTACATCATGAATAAACTGTTAGTAACTTCAATTAAAAAATATAAAGTAAATGAAAATTAAATTAAATAAAAAGTAGAGTTGATTTGGTCCAAACCCTCAGTTATTTGTACCTTTCACGCCTTGGTTTAAGGACGGAACCTCGGGTTAAGTATAGACTCCTTGGAGTGCTTAGGGGAATTATATGGAAGAATAAGGAGGCTAGAAATTAGGTTAAAGAGGGAGAAGAGAATGATTTTTGGTGTAAGGTGAGAGAGAATGATTATTGGTTCTCCGAACTGCAGAAAGGGAGGTCCTATTTATAGGGAAAATGAGCAGAGGGAACACGCGGAACCCTAAAAAGATAAAAACCCTAAAAAATAATACCGTGTCACGGAAAAGAGCACCGTAACACGGTGACAGGCACCGTCAGACGGGGGAAGATCCCGTGACACGGGAAAAACTGAGTGACGCGGGAAATAATTAGGTTGCGGGAAGTGAAAACGCGTTTAGGGATTACGCGGAGAAAACACGGAGCAATCCCGTGGCACGGGATGTGCACCGTGACACGGGAAGAAATGCCGTGACACGGCATTGTTCACCGTGGCACAGTGCATTATGCCGTGTCACGGTGTAAAAAGTACGCGGAAATTACACAGAATATCCTCGTGTCACGGAATTGGCACCGTGACACGGGAAATTGCACCATGACACGGTGCAAAATCCCGTGACACAGGAGAAAATCGTGCAAAATTACAAAAATGGGCACCGTGTCACGGGAATAAGCCCCGTGACACGTCAGCTTTTGCCGCGTCGCGGCATTTTTGCTGCTGCGCGGTAATTTCAGTTTTTTACCCGTTTTTAAAAAAATCATAACTTTTGATCCGTGACTTGGAATAAGGAAAATAATATATCATTGGAAAGCTTATCAAGTCTACTTTCTAACCCAATTAAAATCAAGTCAAAATGATATGTAGATTTTAATATATGGCCATTTTAGTGGAAGGGTGTTGGTTTTAAGCCGAGTTTAGTGTTTTGCTCATATCTTTTTCGTTATAGCTCGGAATTGGGCTTATGATATATGGTTGGAAAGCTTATTTAAAGGCCTATCCAAAAAAATAATAATTGGAACAAAATTGTATAGCCATAAAATCAGTTTCTCTCAGTTTTGCGATGTGGACACGAAAAGTTGAAAATAGGTTATGGTTTAGGGAAATGAGCTAGAAATTGGATTGGTTCATGAAATATATTGGATAGAACATGGATTTAATCACTCCAAAGATTAAATACTCAACTCGACCAATAATGGTGTTGAAAGGTGTTAATCAACGGGTTTGGTTTTGGGGAGACATTTTTAGGTGTCTACAGAAGCCCCCACTTTGACTGAGTTTGTAGAAACGCCAGTTTCGAAAACGATAGTCAAAGTAGCCGATAGGGACGGAGAATGATTAAAGACGTTCCGCGATCCTAAATCATTCTGTATACGCCGATACCTGTAGAAAAATGTTAGTTCTACAGATAAAAGAGTAAAGGGATATAATGCTTATCTAACACCAGTGTATCGGTGGCAAATGAGCTTGGTAGCTTCCTATGCTTGAAGGAATCCACCGGATGACATTTTTTGAAACGCTTTCCATGCCTGAGGAAAGCCGACTGATGAATTTGGTAACTTTCTAAGCCTGAAGAAATCTACCAGATGATACTTTCCATGCTTGAGGAAAGCCGACATATGAATTTGGCGGTTTTCTATGCTTGAAGAAATCCACCAGATAATACTTTCCATGCTTGAGGAAAGTCGACAGTCCGCTTGTCCCCGGACGTGGGCTGTAGATGGTCCGCTTGTCCCCGGACGTGGGTTGTAGATGGTCCGCTTGTCCCCGGACGTGGGCTGTAGATGGTCCGCTTGTCCCCGGACGTGGGCTGTAAATAGTCCGCTTATCCCCGGACGTGGGCTGTAGATGGTCCGCTTGTCCCCGGACGTGGGCTGTATATGGTCTGCTTGTCCCCGGACGTGGGCTGTAGATAAGACCTGCAAAATAAAATTTGCCAAGGGACTCGTATATACTGTGATTGACTTGACCAACTGACTTGACCAAGTTTGACTTGACATGACATGTGTATGACTTGTGATTGTGTGTGTCTTGAGTGAGTGTGTGCACTGACACAAGCAATTAAAAATGCAAAAGCAAAAATTTTCCGTCATTTTTGTCATGAGTGGAGGGTACCGACTTTCTCCCGAGAAAGAAAGACGTGAAAAATGAAGTTTTGTTTTTGAACTTCCCCAAAATAAAAGTCATGATAAGAAAAGGGAAGAAGTTTTGAACTTTCTTGTTGAGCAAGACGAAATGAATCACATGGATTTTCTTCTTGTCATATTAAACTGCCCGTCTTGAGTATAATGTATGCATGATGTATGTTCTTAGGCTAGGAGGCTAAGGACAATTACATCATGTGACACGATAGATGAATGAACTTAGGTCATGGAGCTAAGCATCATATAAGGTGTAAAGAAGTGATCTTGAACGTCACTTAGGCCTGGAAGCTAAGCACGTATATAGATGAAATGATTGATGAGTATTGCATAATGAATGTTGCTTAGGCCAAGGAGCTAAGCACAATATGCGATACATGAAACAATGAATTTTGCTCAGGTCAGGAAGCTAAGCAAGTATACAATGTTTCTTCTAATGAATGTTGTCTTGAAAGATGATGAAGCATGCACAGTGTTGAAACAAGATTTCATGAAAAAGGGTTCTTAGAGGGAAAGATCATATGGATATGGATATGGATGTGTGAGTGAAGTGTGTGAATGTGATACTAAGGCTGGCTGCAAAGGCTATGGTGATGGAAATTTATGTGAGAAGAGTCAAAATGGTGACTCTTTAGGCTAGGTAGGCTAAATGATGTGGGATCAAGCCCCCAAGTCTAGCTCTAGATGGATAGGGCCATAGGATTAAGCATTGGATATACTTTGACGCGATCATGCATATGAATGTGGCCGCACCTCAATGCGAGGTTGCCTACGTATCTGTTAGGAATCAGGCCAAACGTAGCTCTAACCGAACTTTGCACAAGTGTATGTACACCTCAAAGTGGTCTCTCAAGGGTTGTAATGTGGTTAAGTTGATGGTTTGAAGAAGAAAGGGGTAAAAGGCTCAAGACCCGAGAAAAGCCCCCAAGATGTGTAATTGTGAATTTGAAAATTTTGAATTTTGCAAGTTTATTTTCAACACATTTTTTTTTGCTTTGAATTTTTTTTTATTCTTTTGAATCAATGTAGGCAATCTCAGATCATGCGGTCCATCACTCACTTAGCATTCATGTTTCTCAGGCACGGTACCGAGCACTTGATGAGAGACGCAATTTGAGACGTGTTCATATCAAAGACATTGGAACACTTGCCTTTAGACATTGTTTTATTGTTGCTTTGCTGCCTTTTTTTTTACTTGCTTTTTGAATGTTATGCAATTACACATCTTCCAATCCCAGGTTTAAGTAAATGTGGGTTGAAGAAATGAAGGCCAAACGTTAGACGAGGCTCAAAATGGTTGATGAAGAAATGGAATGTGATTGAACGGTTAACAGGGAATGACAGGGTTACAAAGGTGCCTCAAGTCATTGGTGTACCTTGGGTTTAGTTCGGTAATGGAATTATTATTTTTTTTTTAATTTTTTTTAGAATGAATGAATGAAAAATTCTATGATCGAGATGTAAAGGAAAATTTCTCATTTTATTAATGGAAAAGGTGAACGAAACACATGAAACATATAAAAATTCAAAGTGGAAAACCTATGCTAGACATGAATGGGGGAATGGAGATGAATGATAAAGAAAGAAATCATGAAATCTTGCATGAAGGATCTGTGTGCCTTGTATTCATTACTTCTTGCCGCCTGGAGGGACAGGAAGTTTGTTTGCATCCATCAAGTCTTGAATGACGTCCTTCAAATTCCAACATTGCTCCGTAGTGTGGCCCCTTCCTTGATGATACTTGCAATGGGAATTGGGATTCCATTTGGCGCTCCTTTCTTCAGGTTTTGGCTCTGGAAATGGTCCAATAGGTGTGATCAAGCCTTGACCGTAAAGGCGATCAAAGGCCTCATCATAAGTCATTCCTAAAGGAGTGTAAGTTCTTTTCTTCTTGGGCAATGGAGCATCAAGAGCTAACACTTCATTGATATCAACTTGACTTATATTGTTGGTAATATTTTCGTGCTTAGAAGATGAAGAAGAAGGATGGTCGTTCTTCTTGTTTTTCCAAGTGTTATTATTGTTATTACCAGCAGTCTTTATTAGCTCATCCTCGATATTGATGCCGATGTCGTATAAAGCTTCAAAAGTGTTCTGTGGAAGAAATTTGAGATGTTCCCTATATTTATGAGTCAGATTTTGAATAAAGAGGCGAACCAACTCTCTCTCTTTGGGAGGATCTACCAAGAGTGAAGCTGTTTCCCTTCACCTGTTCAGGTAAGCGGTGAAGCCTTCATTCTCTTTCTGTTTGAGAATGGAGAGTTCACGTTCAGAAGTTTTGGTTTGAATGTTACACTTGTAACGATTCATGAAACTGTCGGTGACATCTTGCCAAGTCGCAGTATGCTTGGCATCTAAGGAATAAAACCATTGTTGGCAAGCATGTTTTAAGAAAAGAGGGAACACCGTAGGGAAGAGTGTTACGTCCAATCCCTTAAGAGCCATGGTTGCAGAGAACGCCTTCAAATGGAATATTGGATTGTCAGTAGGCTTGAACTTTGGAATATCAGCAGTGGAGAACTTTACAGGGAGTCTGTCCTTCACATCCAAAGGAGTGGGAGGCCGTTCCACATAAGTGAAATCCTCAGAAATCTTACTTATTTGTCCCTTCAGTTTGTCAAGGGTGGAAACAGTGACCTTGTAGGCGTCGTTCGAAGTGGAGTCGCCAAATTGTAGGCGTCGTTCGAAGTGCGCCTACATTAAACATGTGGTGAATATGATTGGCGCTCTTAGGAAGTGGGAATTGACATAATACGATTAGGGACAAATAAAGTAGGGAGCCGCCAACAAGTTTTTAAGGAACTTGTAAACCGTTCACGGATCATAAAAGGCAACCACGAATAAGGGACAACGATAGGCAACAACGATTGACCCGTGAAGGTTACACCCCATTCATAATCCATGAGATTACTAACTCCACATGGTTCGGAACCACGAAAGGACGATCGGGGATGATGGTACGAAGTGAGTCATGGAGTCACATTCGCCCGTATTGGCCTCTACTCGATTCTTATAGTTAAAAGTGATTCCTGCGATCTCAAAGGCATACAACAAAAATTCAATTTGCTCCAAACTATTATTATGCTAAATTGGTTGAATATTAATGCAACACATTATTCTAAAATATTTGTGATCACTTGAATTAAGCAACAAGATTAAAAAGGAACCTAAACCGGTTGTCCAAATTATCTTATTAGGCGTGATTTCCAATTACATATTCCCTTTAAACATGCAATATGGTGATCGAAATAATAATAGAATAACATCAATATTGGAAGAAATTTAACAATAATAGTGTTAGTCAAATCAAATATAAAATAACCTAATCATGATACTAGCAATATAAAATAAAATAAGAGTAATTAATTTAATTAATTACTTACATTCAGCACGTTCCTTTAAATTGCTACATCATGAATAAACTGTTAGTAACTTCAATTAAAAAATATAAAGTAAATGAAAATTAAATTAAATAAAAAGTAGAGTTGATTTGGTCCAAACCCTCAGTTATTTGTACCTTTCACGCCTTGGTTTAAGGACGGAACCTCGGGTTAAGTATAGACTCCTTGGAGTGCTTAGGGGAATTATATGGAAGAATAAGGAGGCTAGAAATTAGGTTAAAGAGGGAGAAGAGAATGATTTTTGGTGTAAGGTGAGAGAGAATGATTATTGGTTCTCCGAACTGCAGAAAGGGAGGTCCTATTTATAGGGAAAATGAGCAGAGGGAACACGCGGAACCCTAAAAAGATAAAAACCCTAAAAAATAATACCGTGTCACGGCAAAGAGCACCGTAACACGGTGACAGGCACCGTCAGACGGGGGAAGATCCCGTGACACGGGAAAAACTGAGTGACGCGGGAAATAATTAGGTTACGGGAAGTGAAAACGCGTTTAGGGATTACGCGGAGAAAACACGGAGCAATCTCGTGGCACGGGATGTGCACCGTGACACGACATTGTTCACCGTGGCACAGTGCATTATGCCGTGTCACGGTGTAAAATGTACGCGGAAATTACACGGAATATCCCCGTGTCACGGAATGGGCACCGTGACACGGGAAATTGCACCATGACACGGTGAAAAATCCCGTGACACGGGAGAAAATCGTGCAAAATTACAAAAATGGGCACCGTATCACGGGAATAAGCCCCGTGACACGTCAGCTTTTGCCGCATCGCGGCATTTTTGCTGCTGCGCGATAATTTCAGTTTTTTACCCATTTTTAAAATAATCATAACTTTTGTTCCATAACTCGGAATAAGGCATATAATATATCATTGGAAATATTATCAAGTCTAATTTCCAACCCAATTAGAATCAAGTCAAAATGATTTTTAAATTTTAAGATATGGCCGTTTTAGTGGAAGGGTGTCGGTTTTAGGCCGAGTTTAGTGTTTTGCTCATATCTTTTTCGTTATAGCTTGGAATTGGGCTTATGATATATGGTTGGAAATCTTATTTAAAGGCCTATCCTAGTTTCCTTATGCCATTTACGAAAAACGGTTCAGGGAATTCGTAGCATGGATAGTCCTCTCCTTCTTTTACGAATTGTCCATTGAGGGTGAGAGGATACTGATCCATTGGGATTGCTTTCTTTTGGATGCGAGCGTCCCTACGTGCTTTTAAATTTTCCTGGGGTCGCTTGAGATCTTCCTGAGTCGGTTCAAAACCAAGTCCGAAAGTGTCTAATTTAGGGAGGCCAGGTGATTCCAGCGATTTTGCTATTCCTTTCTTCTTTCCTAGGGTCATCCCAGGAAAATGTCCTTGTTTCTTCAGAATAGCGTTCACTACCATATTGGAGTGGGGGTCGTGGCAGAGAGGGGTCCTTTCATCTTCCTCGATTAAGGAGACCTCTTCATTAAAGCCCCACAGATCTTCATCATCTTCATCGTGCTCCACATTAATTATTGGATTTTCTATAGCTTTAATCCTCATGGGTGAAGCATCGATTGTAATGGGAATCCCTCCAACTATGGCCTTTACCTGTTGGTGGAGAGATGAAGGGACGACCTTTAGGTCACGAAGCCAAGGGCGTCCCAATAATAGATTAAATGAAGCCTTAATATCTACTACTTGGAATGTAGTAGCGTATTCTATTGCTCCCGCCGTTATATTCATAGTAATTTTACAAAGAGTTTGACGACGAGAGTTGTCGTAAGCTCTTATTCCTTGTGTTGACGGAGTTAGGTCTTCATCTCTTATGCCTAGCATCCTCGCAGTTCTGAGTGGACAGACATTAATGGCCGATCCATTGTCTACAAGAGTCATAGGGACATTCATTCTCTTGCAAACCACTGTGAGGATTAATGCCTTATAATTCTTGTCACCTTCTGGAGGTAAGTCCTTGTCGGAAAAGGTGATCAAGTTGATAGGACTAGGGAGATCACTCGTAAGGAAGTTAGCCAACCCCTCAAGAGTGGTGTCAGAATCTATCCCTATCCTATCCAAGGCATTCATTACTGCCAACCTATGTTCTCGAGACGTTGCTAGAAGCTTCCATACTTTCATTTCAACTTTGGTTTTCTTGAACTGTTTGACAATATCATTGTCTTCTATGATAGGTATGGGAACTTGCTGCGTGGTTGGCATAGGTTGTGTCGAAATAGGAGGCTGCATTCTCCCGGATCTTGTGAGGACATCTATGGATGAATCTTCTTCAACCCAGAAGTCATCCATGGCATATGACACTAAAGGTGGAGGTCCTACCATGTCCTTTAAATAAACGTCTTCTTCATCACTGTCCCAAACTCCATTAATGCTAATGTCCTCCTCTTGTGGAATTTGGATTATTCTTTTGTCATCAATCATTTTCTGAATTAAATCCTTGAATTTAAAGCAGTTTTCAATAGTGTGACCCCCTGATTGATGGTATTGATAGTAGAATCTATCTGTCCTTTTTAACGATTCAAATGGTCTTGGTTCGAGAGGTTTAACCTCACCACTCTCGGAGAGCATTTTGAACATTTGAGCATATGGAATTCCAATTAGAGTATATAGTCTATAACTCTTCTTGGGTTTATAGATTACTTGCAGAGAAAAGGGTTTCTTCTTTGTGGATGGAATCTTGTCCCCCTTTTTCTGAATCTCTTCTAATTTTTTATTCGCAACTTCGAGAGCTTCACGCAACCAATTTGATCACTCCAACATAGAAAATGTAAGCAATTGTATGTCTTCTTTACTTGCTAATTCTGGAAGGTTATCCACGGCATCGAAAAACATCTCCTCCTCTTCTTCAATAGCATGGATTTCTTCGATAGGTTTGATGAGAGACGAGGGATCAACCTCGTTTTCCTCATCAGAAATGGCCAAAGAGTGATAGGGAGGTGCATTATCAATGCTCGACTTCTTACTGACAGGGGGCAATGGTAGCTTGTTATTGTCGATTAAGTCTTGGATAGCTTCCTTAAGCTTCCAACAATTCTCGGTAAGATGGTCCCTACCTTGGTGATACTTGCAATGTGCATTGGGGTTCCAATTAGCCGTTCTCTTCTCGACCGGTGGGTCCCCAAATGGTCCAATAGGAGTTATAAGACCTTTTGCATTTAATCGGTCAAATGCGGTGTCATAACTCATACCTATAGGAGTAAAGTTTCTTCTAAATGGTTTCTTTTGTCCTTGATTATTCATAGCAAGGACTTCACTTAAGTTAAAGGTACTAACATTGTTTGAGTGGGTGGTTTTGGAAGAAGAAGGATTGTCGTTCTTCTTGCCTTTCCAGCCACTGTTGGAGTTAGTGTTAGCAGCTTTCAGTTTAGCCAAGTCGTCTTCAATATTGATTCCAATGTCATAGACGACCTTGAAGGTATGGAGATTATTCTGGTATTTGAGATGCTTGGAGTACTTTTCTTGAAGGTTTTTGATTAATAACCTCACAGATTCTTTCTCATTTGGCACCTCGGTCATCTTAGCTGAGGTTTCTCTCCATTTGTTGAAGAAAGAGGTAAAGCCTTCATTCTCCTTCTGCTTGAGGATTTCAAGTTCCCTATAGTTAGTCTCAACTTGAATATTGCATTTGTATCTATCAATGAAAGCGTTTACTATGGACTCCCGATTAGGGGTTCTTTCTTTCTCAAGAGAAAAGAACCATTGTTGGCAAACGGTTTCGAGAGATAGCGAGAACAAAGAGGGAAACACCTTCTTGTCAATACCCTTAATACTCATTATTGTTTCGAAGGCTCTTAAATGAAAGTAAGGGTTGTCAGTCGCTTTTAATTTCGGGATGTCGTTGGCATTGAACTTCTGCAGAAGAAGATGCTTGTCCACTGAGACCCCTTGTGAGCTAATTCCTTGAAACTTATAGTCACTAGACAGTTTGCTTAGACTCTCTTGCATGAGGTCCATCTGTTGTTGTTTCACAGGATCATCAATCTTGAGGGTTAGAACCTTTAACGCCTCAGTCACAGTAATCATATTTAACCGTATTATCCCTAGCTTAAAGAATTCATCGATGTATTTTCTTGGTCATATGAAGATATGCCAGACATTAATAGAGAAATAGCTCAACACACCATACCGTTAATTCCAGGAATGAAACCTGTAAAACAAAAGTTACGTCGAATGAAACCCGACGTAGCTCTTAAAATAAAAGAAGAAGTTCAAAAAAAATAACTATAGGTTTTATCAAGGTATCCAAGTACCCTGAATGGGTCGCCAACGTCGTCCCAGTTCCGAAAAAGGATGGAATGGTAAGAATGTGTGTCAACTATCAAGATCTAAATAAGGCAAGTCCAAAGGACGACTTCCCTTTACCACACATCGATATTCTTGTAGATAACACAGCGAATCACGCACTTCTCTCATTCATGGATGGATACGCGGGCTATAATCAAATTCTCATGGCTGAAGAAGACATGGAGAAAACAACCTTCATAACACCATGGGGTACATACTGCTACACGGTAATGTCATTCGGGTTGAAAAACGCGGGTGCTACCTACCAACAAGCAGCGACTGCCTTGCTCTATGACATAATGCATAAAGAAGTTAAGGTATATGTAGACGATATGATTGTGAATTCAAAAGATCGCCCAGGTCACCAAATAGCCTTGAGAAAGTTCTTCGAAAGGCTAAGAAAATACAACATGAGGTTGAATCCATCTAAGTGTGCTTTTGGAGTCACCTCAGGCAAGCTTTTGGGTTATGTCATAAGCTCTAGAGGAATAGAGATAGACCCAACCAAGATCAAGGCAATCATGTCAATGCCACCTCTCAAAACCGAGAAGCAAATTCGAGGATTTATTGGCCGGTTGCAATACATAAGCAGGTTCATATCAAAATTGACAACAATATGTGAACCGATCTTCAAAAAGATTAAAAAGAATGTACCAGTAATATGGGATGACGAGTGTCAAAAATCCTTTGAAAAGATCAAAGCCTATCTCGCAAATCCTCCCGTATTAGCACCAGCACTTCCAGGAATACCTCTTAGGTTGTACTTAACAGTCACCAAAGAGACAATGGGAGCAATGCTAGCGCAAGAAGTAGAAGGCAAAGAAAATGCGATCTATTATCTAAGCAAAAAGATGCTCGAGTATGAAGTACGCTATACACCACTTGAGAAATTGTGCCTCACATTGGTGTGGGCCACAACCAAGTTAAGACATTACATGCTCGTGCATACAGTCTTTGTAGTTTCCCGATTAGATCCACTCAAGTATTTATTCGAGAAATCTACATTCAATGGGCGCATATCAAGATGGATAGTCAACTTAGCCCAGTTCGATGTAAGGTTCATGCCACAAAAAGCTATCAAAGGATCTGTGGTTTCGGACGATTCGACGCCAATACACGAAAATGAATTTCCAGACGAAGACTTGATGGTCACGGAAGATGATACTTGGACCTTGTACTTCGATGGAGCCTCAAACCAAAAGGGATGTGGCGTTGGAGTATTACTAGTATCACATAAAGAAGAGCATGTTCCAATCTCTATAAAGCTTGATTTCGACGCTACCAACAACGCTGCTGAATATGAAGCATGCATGGTAGGCCTTGAAACAGCTTTGGCATTGGGAGTGAAAAAATTACGAATATTCGGAGACTCTTCATTGATCATTAATCAAATCTCTAAAAGATGGAAAGTAAGGAGCGAAGGTCTAGCCCCTTACCTAACTTACCTGAAAACTCTCACTAATCAGTTAGAGAAGGTAGAATACACATATCTACCTAGAGAAGAAAATCAATTTGCTGATGCCTTGGCAAGACTAGCCTCAATGGTTAGGATTCCTACGGAAATCGAGCAAATGCTTCTAACTACAGAAAAAAGGCATAAACCGGCTTATATTCAAGCTATAGAAGATGATGAAGTGATCTAAGAAGAAGAAGAAGAAGAAGAACTGTGGTACACAGATATACTCAACTATGTCACCAAAGGAGAATACCCTCCCCATGCTGACAAAAGAGCAAAACGAGCGTTAAGACTCTTGGCTTCCCAATACGTATTCATAGACAACGAGTTACACAAAAGGGTACCTAAGGGTCGAGCTCTCTTATGTTTAGGAAAAAAGGATGCTCAAAGAGCAATGAGGATAGTCCACGAAGGAATTTGTAGAACTCACGTAAATGGCAAAATGCTAGTCCAAAAGATAATGCGAGAAGGATACTATTGGACTACCATGAATAGGGATTGTCATCAATACGTAAAAAGATGCCCTAAGTGCCAAATCTACGCCAATTTACAACATGTTCCTCCATCTCTACTCTACACCTACACTTTTCCATGGCCATTCTCTACATGAGGAATTGACATCATTGGCAAAATCACTCCCCCAGGAACAGGAGGCCACGAATATATTTTAGTGGCAATTGATTACTTCACAAAGTGGGTCGAAGCACAATCATATGCTAAACTCACTGCAAAACATGTAGCACTCTTAATCGAAAGAAATATTATTTGTCGATATGGAGTCCCACATGAAATGATAAGTGACAATGGAACACACTTTCAAGCCGAGTGCGAAGAATTGCTACAAAAATATGGTATTCAACATCATCATTCTTCTCCTTATAGACCTCAAGAAAATGGAGCAGTCGAAGCGGCTAATAAAAATTTGAAGACTATCATCGAGAAAATGACAGAAAATTACAAGGATTGGCCTGACAAACTTCACTTCGCATTGTGGGGTTATCGCACGTCAATTCGCACATCAACAGGAAATACGCCATTTTCCTTGGTTTATGGAATGGATGTCGTACAACCTGTAGAGATAGAGATACCATCTCTACGCATTGCATTAGAAAGCAAACTCAATGAAGTTGAATGGACTAGGGCGAGATATGAGGAGCTAATTCTACTTGATGAAAAACGACTAGAAGCTCTACATCATACTCAATGCTACCAAACTCGTATGGCTAGGAATTTTAATAAGAAAGTCAAGACAAGAAACATCAATGTAGGAGATTTGGTGTTAAAAGCATTAAGGAAAAATGTTTTAGATCCAAGGGGAAAATTTAGGCCTAATTGGTCTGGACCCTATATTGTCAAAACAATCCTATCGGGAGGTGCAACAAAATTAACTGATATGGATGGCAATGAGCTCTCAAAAATGACAAATCTTGACCAACTTAAAAAGTACTACCCATAATTACTTGAGTAGGACACTCAAGAGAGTTACGTTTGGCCTGATTCCTTAAGAAAGGATACGTAGGCAACCCTTTACGGGTGAGGCCACTTTATTTTTTTCAAACCTCGCATCCCAGACTTAATAAAAAATTTTGACAGAAAATCAACGAAACATCGGCGTCACAGAAAAAATTCTGGCGCCAGCCGATGAACCTTAGCGCCAGATGACAACCCCTGTCGCCTGACGCCAGACTGCGGCAGCTGGCGCCAGTCGTAAAATCACGGCGCCACTTTTCTGGAAAGTACCTGGGAATATTTCGGTGTTTTTCGGAAAATTTTCGACTTCCGTACTCGAAAAATTTCTGGAAATTTAAATTTTTCAGTTTTCATTGCTTTAATAAAATTAAATTTAAAGGAGATAATTTAATTAAAAAGCCGCAATTTCATTAATAAAATAAACTAACAATTACATTATTGATGGAATTTAAATAAAGTTCAAATAAATTAACTTTAAATTTAAAACTAAGTTTAATAATTGAAAGTTAAGCAATGATTTAATCTTTTTTCTCTTTCTTTGCTCTCTTCCAATTTTTATCTGCATCCTCTTATTCATCCATAACTTTAGCTAGTAGGCATCCTTTAGAGGACCTACATTCAATTTTAGAGTAAATAGTTTCTCCCTTTAGGACCCCATGTTTCTTCTCTACCCAAGCCTTCTTCTCTGTAGTGTCAGCTTTTCTTTTTCCCTTATCCTTCGTAGAGCTTTTCTTCTTAGGCATTGTAGGAGTCTAGAACTCAACTCTTTCACCCAAGCGTTCCTTAACAGGAATCACTTTGTCACCTAGACGACTCTTCACATCAGTTTTACCCTGATTTTTCTTCATGTCCTTTGAAGGTTTCTTCAAAAGCCACTTCTTCACATCATTGGGCAAGGAAGGAGGAACCTTTTGGGTGATCACTTCCCATAAAGGTCTAGCGCTCCAATAAGCATCAAATTTGTGTACTTCTTGAGAGACAAGAAATTCGTAGGGACGACGAAGATCCCCGAAAGGAATTGTTTGAAGTAGGCCATACTGTCTTTTTACCCTGCAGAGATAATAAAAAGTCATCCTGGACAAGCTTGGAAGACGACAAAAAGGTTGCTTGTTGACACCAACCATATTTTCTATTTTCCACCAAGGGATAACACACTTGATGGTAAAATTGCAAGATCCGAAGACCTTCTTCCATTCAGGGCGCCCCATCTTAGAGAAGCGTTTCTTCCTTCTCACAAAGCAGTTTGGAGTGTACTTTTCAATATTGTCTGGAGGACTAATTAATTCTAGTCTTTCCATTATCCACACCTGTAAAAAAAAAAAATTCAATGCAAATAAATTAATATTACTATACAAAAATATGTTTATGATTTCTGTAATTGAAAATATTATTTTTCTACCTGTAACAAAATTAGAGAGCCCCGAAAAGGCGCTTTTGGATTCTTCTTTAATTCATCAAGACTAAGCATAGTCTCTCCAACAATTAAAGGCATTGGATTTCTCCCAGACTCAATCTTCTCCCAAACAGTTGATATGATTGCTTGACCCTCATTAGTTTTACCACTAGTGAGAAGATATTGATTAAGCATGCAATATAGAATAGCCCTTCTTCTATAAACATGAAAAGACTCAGAATAAGGTCTATAAAAATAATGGAGAGAAAATTCTTTCAAATTAACTATGCTACCATCTACTATATTTGTTAGATCTTTTAAATTAAAGAAGCGCTCAAAATCCTTATAATAATATTCATTTATTCTAGGGATTACTACAAGATCTAATGCAGGGAAGCCTATCCGGCAAAGGGCTAATTTCATCATACCCTAATCTAAAACAATGAGTATCCACATCCCAATATTCTAGGGCAGTATGAATAAAGTCTACATCAAGATCTACCCCTTTGACACTATAAATACCCCCCATATGAAAAACGTCTAACTCTTTTCTCTCCTTGGCAGTTAGAGACCGACACCATTCATGAGTGAAGTTGGTAAAACTTTTAGAGACTAGAGACATGATTATTATTTTCAAGAGCTAAGGTTACATTTAATCTGCTGAAATTATGAAGAAAATCGGCTGGGCAGGGGGCTATTTATGCACAAAATCGGCGCAGTTTTAATCCGAAAAGGATTCGGAGTTAGCGCTCATCAGCGCCAGACGCCAGACATTGGCGCCAGATGCCAGAGCCTGGCGCCAAGCGCTAAGAGTTATCGTCTGGCGCTGTAGACACCTAAAAATGTCTCCCCAAAACCAAACCCGATGATGAACAACCTTTTACCGCCATTATTGATCGGGTTGAGTATTTAATCTTTGGAGTGCTTAAATTCGTATTCAAATCCATATTTTCATTTCATAAACCAACCCAATTCCTAGCCCATTTTCCCAAACCTTCACTTATTTTCCTCTTTTCGTGCCTTTAAACCCAAAATATTTCATTTCGTATCCTTTAAAATCATTCATTTCGTGTCCTTTTTATAAAAACGTTTGATCCAGTTTATTTTGGTCCATAATCTGGGTCCAATGATTGAATAGTTTGATGGGGATTTAAAAGATCTTTCCAACGATATATTATAAGCCCAAATCCGAGTTATAACGAATAAGTTATTGCCAAAATATTAAACTGAGCCCAAACCGAACCTAAGCCCACCTTACCTACGACCCAATGATCATGTGGAGGGTCCAAATTATTTAATCCCATTCCTAAACCAATTAGGATTAATTAGAAACTTCTATAAGTTTCTAAAAGATATTAATTATCCTTTTTGAAAAGATAAGATTAAAGAGTTTGAAATTGAATAAAACTCCTTTTTTGAAAATCCTAATTCTATCCGAATTGAAAGACATTCAAAGATAGACAGATATTATTTTTGTGCCTCATATTTTTTATCTAAATTTTATATGTTTGGATAGCCGTTGAAATTATCTTTCCAATGATATATTATAATATCAATTCCGAGCTATAACGGAAAAGATATGAATAAAATGTCAAACTCTATCCAAAACTGACACCGTCTCATTATTTCGGCTATATCTATTATTCTACAAAATATTTTACTCTGATTTCAATTGGGTTAGAAAGTAGACTTCAAGAGATTTCTAACTATATCTTATTCATATTATTCCGATTTCTGGATCAAAAGATATGATAAAAACAAAAACCGCAAAAACTGCTGTCTATCGCAAGAGTTTTATCCGATTCGAATTCTTATCTTTTCTTGATTCTTCGACCTTTTTTTTTCTCTATAAATAGTGGTCATATATCCCCTTTTCCAATCATCAACAAGCTTGATCACAAAATAATTCTCTTCTCCCTCTTTAGCCTAAATACTAGCCTCCCTATTCTTCCATAATACTTCCCCTAAGCACTCCAAGGAGTCCAAACTTAACCCGAGGTTCCGTCCTTAAACCAAGGCGTGAAAGGTATAATTAACTGAGGGTTTGGACCAAATCACCTACTTTTAATTAAATTTAATTTTTAATTTGATTTATATTTTTTATTGAAGTTACTAACAGTTTATTCATGATGTAGCAATTCAAGGAAACGCGGAAAGTGAGTAATTGATTCACTTAATTACTCTTATTTTAATATTGCTAGTATCATGATTAGGTTGATTTTATATTTGATTTGACTAACAATTTATTGTTAAATTGCTTCCAATATTAATGGTAATTCTATTATTATGATCACCATATTGCATGTTTAAAGGAAATATGTAATTGAAAATTACGCCTAATAAGATAATTTGGACAACCGGTTTAGGTTCCTTTTTAATCTTGTTATTTAATCAAGTGATCACTAATATTTTAGAATTATGTGTTGCATTAATATTTAACCAATTTAGCCTAATAATAGTTTGGAGCAAATTGAATATTTTGTTTGTATGCCTTTGAGATCGCAGGAATCACTTTTCACTATAAGAATCGAGTAGAGGCCAATACGGGCGAATGTGACTCCATGACTCACTTCGTACCATCATCCCCGATCCTCCTTTTGTGGTTCCGACCCATATGGAGTTAGTAATCTCATGGATTATGAATGAGGTGTAACCTTCACGGGTCAATCATTGTTGCCTATCGTTGTCCCTTATCGTGGTTGCCTTTTTATGATCCGTGAACGGTTTACAAGTTCCTTAAAAACTTGTTAGCGGCTCCCTACTTTCCTTTTCCCTAATCGTATAAGTCAATTCTCACTTCCTATGAGTGCCAAGCATATTCACAACATGCTTTTTACGTAGGCGCACTTCGAACGACGCCTACAGGCGCTAACTCAAAACAAGTGGCGCCAGATGGCGCTGACGTGTCTTATCATATGAGGTTTTCAAAACCGCGTTTTTTGCCTTATTCGAGTCTTACCAATGGCTTTACGGTCTTTTATTCTTTTCATATCCTTTCTAAATTATATTTTTTCCTTCTTCTTAATTAATATATCAATCATATTAATTATATTATTTTTTGGATTTTATTTAGACCCAACTTTTAAGTTTTTTATAAATCCAATATTTTTTATTTTTTCATTTTTTCTTTTGGGGGAGAAAGTCGGATACCCTCCATCAATAATAAAAAGGACGGAATTTTTGAGCAAAATCAATTCTTTGCACACATAAACATGCACATAAAAAATGAAAAAATGATAAATAGGTGTTAAAATAAACTCATAGTAATATGTATACACAAATATGTCTAAATATTGAGTCTAAATAAAGGCAAAGTTCTATACAAAGTCAAATAAAATAAATAAAAAAGCACAGGAATAAACTACGGCGCCGGAGGACGTACACCCATCATCTCATAAAACTGCGCCGTACGAGGAGTAACCTCTCCTCCAGCTCCAGCTCCAGCTTCGGTCTCCTCGGGAGGTGGAAAACTCAGCACCGGACCTGTTCACCCAAGATCAACCTGAGGATGAGGCTGCGGACGCTGCTGCGATGACGAGCCGACCTCATACGTCCCACCACCTCTAAGAGCTGAGGTAGCCTCTCCTTGGCCTACCGGCACAGTATCTGCACCCTCGGGTGAAGAGCCCGAGCCCTCTACCGCCTAGGTCCGGGCAGCCTCAGAACGACCACCCCGACCACCAGAACTAGTACGACAACTTCTCGAGCTAGACCTCGCCGGCTCCCTCCACAACTCATGTATCGTACGAGAAGGAATGGGCTGACCCTACAAGAAGAAATTAAGTCAGAAACAAGCAAAAATAGAAGTAGTAATGCAAAAATAAGAAAGGAAACTACCGCCTGAATGACATCGTTGCGACGACATGTAGCCACGTTCCTCATTCGAACGAGTTGGCTCGGAAAGGCATCTATGCACCGTGCCATCGCCGTGACCACCTCGCGCGAGAACTGTCAAGGAAATGAAGTTAGTAAAGATGCATAACATATATAGACAAAAGTTGCAAATAAATAAGCTTACCTGAGTCTGGTGACGAGGGATCGACCGCTCCACGAAGCGCTCACCCTCAGGAGCCGGAGGAATCATCTCCTCGATCGGCTCGTATGTCCCCTGATAATGGATGGACATACGAGGTGGCACGAACTCAGTAGGTCCAGCCTGACAAAAGCAAATCGGAGTCAGTAAAACATTACTTGGGGGCTACTGAATGAAAGGTAAAAGCTGAAAATCATACCGCCGTCGTCCTCTAGGGGCTCGTGCTCCCGTCGTACGTCTCGGGACCGTGAACCCGAACCTCGTTGTCTAGCCATGCTACATTATGCAGAATCATCATAAATTAAGGTTTCATAGTATCTAAGGTTCGCCTAGCCGCATGATACTATGTTCGAAAAAAAAACAGAGTACGTAGTACTAAAACAGAGCACAAATTCAAATTGAGCATACACGGCATTTTTCAAGCATACAAACAATTTCTTGCAATACTATAGTAATTATTGTAACGAATTGGACAAGAATTGCTAGGAAAAACATCAAGAACAAGCCACATTGTCTTCCCGACCTTTAGAGGTCCAACAATGGTGATGTGTTCATTTCTTCACCAAATTGAGTCAAACAAGTCTTAAATTACTCCCAAGTCAATATATAAACATAATCAAGCAATTTCATGGCATAAAATTTGACAAACAAAGAGAATTAAGCAACTTAAGTTTCGAATTTTCAAGAAATTTGTGAACAAACATATGCGAAATTTATTAAAACCAGAGTGAGTTTGAAGAAAACTTACATAGATCGGGAAAATGGATGGAATAAGCTTCGATTTGCAACAAATTTGAGCGAATTTGGTTGAGAAACGAGCAAGAACGAGCAAATTAAAGTTCTGAGCGAATTCTCGAGCAAAAAACGAGCAGCGGCAACGGAAATGAGGAAGAAAGGGGTATTTATGGAAAACCCGACTCTAGCGCCAAGCGATAGGCCTTGGCACCACAAGATAAGGCTTAGCGCGTGGCGCTAATGCCAGCGTCTGGCGCTAGATCCATATGCGTGGTGCCAGCAATATTTCAGCGGCGACAGACTGTTCAGCCACTCAGTGCAGTTGTTCCAACCTCTTGCAATACATTTTGGGTTCCTTGGTACGCCAGTTAGCTCCTCTAAGCAAATTGACATGATTTAGTAATCGGCTTGATTACAATTATATAAAGTGATCGACTTTATGAATGATCGTCTCACTTAGCTTAAAGCGCCTAAACATTGGCTCACCGCAAGGCACCGACATACTGGTTCATACACCAGAAGGCACCGACATACTGGTTCAAATTCAGCAAAAAGCACCAACATACAGGTTCAAAAGCAGCAAAAGCACCGACGTACAGGCATAGCGGAAGCAAAGTTCAAGCGAGCTTTTAAAGATCAACAAGCGTGGGTCTTCGGTAATTTTCCTCGGAATATTATCGCAACAAATGAGGATAGCTTCAAGCGAGGATATCTTCGACAGCGTTCCCTAGCTTGCAGAGAGTTGTCACAAACAACTGGAGGTGATTTCAAGCGAAGTTGTCTTTGATCATGTTCCCTGGCTTGCGGAAGATGGTCACAAGTGCTAGAAGGTCGTTTCACGAAGTAATCTTCGATGGGGCTCTCTAGCTTGCATAAGTCTATCAAGGCGGAATTGGAGGCAGTTACAAGCGTAGCGGTCTTCAGGCGGCATTCTCTAGCTTGCAGGAGGTCGTAAAAAATACAGAAATGCAACAATGCAGCAGCAAATCGGTTACCCTCAAAGACGTGTGCTCGACGGTGCAAGATACGCGTTTCTTAACTCTTTTATCTGTTTAACTAATGCTACTTTGCAGGTATCAGCATTACAAGAATGATTTAGGATCACAGAACGTTCTAAGTCATTCTCCGTCCCTATCGATACTTTGACTTTTGTTTTCGAAACTTGCGTTTCTCCAAACTCAGTCAAAGTGGGGGCTTCTGTAGATACCCATTTGTGTCTCCCCAAAATCAAACCCGATGATGAGTACCTTTTGCGTCGAATCATAATCGAATGAAGTGAAAGTGTAAAAAGTCTAGTGTTGCGGATAGTTTTAATTTATTTTCTTTTCTCTTTGTTTTTGAAAACCTATTTTAAGAAAACAGCAAATCCAATTTGGGTGTTCCATAAAAAGGGTCCAATAATGGTTTAGTTGGATGGGGCTTGAAAAGAGCTTTCCAACGATATATTATAAGCCCAATTCCGATGAATAATGAGGAAGTTATGGCCCAATTACTAAACTGGGCCATGTTTGAGCCTTATATGCGGCCCAATGATCTAGAGGAGGGCCTAATAGGGTTTTATCATTTGTAATGCAATTAGAAATTGTTTTAGTCTTCTAGATTCTTCTAGAAGTTTCTTTTCATTCCTAATTCAATTAGCATTGATAAATTGACTTTTGTTGACTTTTTGGAGTTTTAATCAAAATAAAAGAGTGTTTTTAAGGAAAAACGATTTTGTCCTTCTGTACGGTTAAATTTTATCTGAATTTAGAAAAAGCGTGAAAGAATAAATTAGCGCCTAACGCCAGTCATTAGAGCCTAGCGCTAGCGTTAGCGCCTGGCGCTAATGGTCAGCGCCTTGCGCTAACTTCTTTTTTCCTCGTCGAAACTCTGATTTGTTTTTCTATCTTTTTGGCTGATTTTCTCTATAAATAGCCTCCTAAAATCTCCGTTTTTCATCATCAAATATCAACAACTCTCTAATTCTCTTCTCTCTCTAAAGCTAAAGCTTATTTTCTCTCTCTCTCTTTTCTAAACTAGCCTTTTTACAAACAAAATTCCGCATTCACAAGACTTAGGAGCATCTAGCCAAGTTCGAAGTTGCCTTCGCCCTAGACGTGAAAGGTTTTAATTTCCGAGGGTTTGGTCCCAAATATCTCTTTCAATTATTTAATTTAATTGTTGTTTATTATTTTCCTTGAATTACTAACGTGTGTATTTTGTTATTAGAAAGAGATACGGGCATCCAAGTAAGTTCTTTAATTGTTGGCATTGTTATTATGATATAGAAATCATGTCTAGGTTGTTATTATAATTCCTAATGTCATATTAGGGTTTTTTTGATCTTCCTATTATCATGTTTAGGGAAAGGTTATAATATCAAATATGCTTATTATGATTCCTGCGATGCTTCCTAGTTTTACTTTCCTAATATTCATGTTAGTATCATGTTAGGGCTAAAGCTTTATTCTTTATTGTTTAGTGACATGCTATGGTTTGTTATTATTCTTGTTAGTATCATGCCTATGATCTTGCTATTAATATTATGCTTTAACATGATTATTTTAATTATTATTATTATTATGATTATTATTATTATAATGTTTATTATTGATTATTATCATGTTGCTTGATATTTATTATTTATCGCTTGATCACACTTTTTATGCATGTTTAAAGGGAATTTGTACTTGTAATCACGCTTAATAAGATAATTGATAATATTGTTTAGGGTTAATTTGATTATAATTCAAGTGATCGCCAATATTAGATTTGTTTGTGCATTAATATTCAACCAACATAGATAAACATGTTTAGGGTTAATCCTATTGATTGCATGTTAGTCAGAAAGCGCACATGAATACGATCAGAATAAAGTAGAGGCCTATTATTAGGGCAGGTTCAATCTCTTTTAGGTTGGATTTGAACCTTCATCCCCAAACTACTAGTCATGGTTCCAGACCTATTGGAGTTGACGATCTCCTGGATCGTTAAGGGGTGTAATCTTCACCTCGTGAACGGTTTACAAGTTCCTAAAACTTGTTGGCGACTCTTTTGCTCTATATTCCTTCCCTTTGGACGCCACCATACTTTAGTGTATGATCACAATGGGGTTCAAGCTAGGGATAATGCTTGAAATATTCCCTACAGTCATTTTCACGCTAATATATGTGCAATTCATTTATATATTAATATATATGTTCATTTATATTGATAGATGTTTATTTCCATATCAATTATGTCAATTGTACGTTATACTCATGCATGTTCATATTCATATGAAAATTGGTTCATTATTCTAATACTTATTCCTACTTAAATGAACTTATATGAACTTATATGTTCATTTACAACAACTTATATGTGTTTGTCTATTAGTTAAACAATGAACTGTGGATATAGTGAGTTAAACCACACAATAGCAAGGAAAAATGGAAGGCGGCATAACTAAAAAAATCAAGAAGGCGTGGAGTCGCTAAGCAATATGAAACAATAACACGTGCTTGAATTCTCCAAATTTGAATCGAGAAGCAAGTTTATTTTGTTTGATTATACGCGTGGAATTGTATTATATATTTTAATATCTAATCTTTAAATTTTTGGTGATATACAATATTATTTTGATTTTATTAAGCAAGAATTTTCTTTTCCCTAATTAAGTACTAATATAAATCACATCTTTAAAAGTAAACATCTTGATAGTATATATATAATGATTATATTAGAAAAACAAGATATTCATAAAAAAAACGTAGTAAAATAAAATCATAACAACGTGAATTTGGTGGTTTAGAGCAACTCCAATGACAAGCTAATCTAACAATTAGCTTGTCATGCCACGTATGTTCATTTACAAAAATTTTAATAAATTAATATAGATAAAAATCTTAGCAATTAAATAAAATGAATAACTTCATCAAATGATATGTTGTATCCAATAGTGCTTTTACCAGAAGTCTTTCTTGAAAAAAAAAATGTATATTATTAGTATACATGTTGTATGCTTACCGCTACCTCAAATGCTACCACCAAACAGGGCCATAGTATACATGTTGTATGCTTATTAACTTCAAAATATAATTAAATTTTATTATATATAAATGTTCATTAATGTATTGATAAATGCCCATTTTCATTCTTAATCAGGATCACTTCATTTTTAACAAGTAAATGCATTAATTTTAAAATGAACATATACATATACTTATAAGTTCATTTCCATACTAAAGCACCCATTATATCATGAATTAGTTATTTTTATAAAGTTTATTCCATTATGTAATAATAAACATTTACGCATACAAAAACATATTAAAATAATACATATTTATTTAAAATTAATGAAACAAAAAATATCTAGAAAAAACCTACAAAAACATAAAATTTGAATAAATTTTTTTTTATAAACAAAAATAACATCTATTGATATAAAAATGATCAGTTACGCATACAAAAATGAACATTTATAAACAAAAAAAGACTGAAATATTCAAAGCTGAATAACTTAAAAGGATCGAAACTTCTGCATATCTCTTCAATTTGAATAATATTAAATGCATGATACTTCTAGACTTCTAGTCAATCCATTACTCCAAATGTATCCAATACTTTCACCAAATTCCAGCGCAATCATCAATCAACAAATTAATATATATAATAGCAAAAATACAAAATCAAATATTGGGAAAATAAAAGGATAAATACTCCTACTCTGTAAAATTCTCGATCTATATTCTCAATATAAAACTAATTTTATATAGAGTATAAATAATTGATTGAATTTGCTCATCTTTGTTGTAGATTATGCTTACACACTTATAATTGTTGTTGCTAATTAAGAGACTGCTATTGACATTGACGAAGCTTGCGGCGGAAGTATTTATGAGGATAATAAGTTTGCAACGGTGGACGAAGAGAAGAGAGAAAGATAAATACAGGGAAAGGAGATAATCTGGAGAGGTGGATGGTTTATAATACAACGACGTATATAAGGGGGTGTAGGGAGCAGTACCTAAGCTAGGGTGTAGGGTAAAATTTGTAAGACATTAGAGATAACTAGGTTAAACCCCGTGCAATGCACAGATGTTGAATAATTATAATAAAAATGTAAGGAGTAATAATTATACAAAAAATAAATAAATCGTTTGACCAATTATAAAAACGCATGAAATATATTAAAACACTGCAAACATATAATAAAAAATATTTATATATGTAATAGTTATATAGTGCAAGTTGATATTTTAGGAAGTCTACTTTAGAATTATATAAAATAAAAGTCATAATCTAGATGCTAAACAATTATTTATTTTTAGAAAGTAATTTTGACGGGAATTTTTTTTATAATATATTGCCAATTGTCTCCTTAGATTCGCTTTTAGTAGTATGTAATTGATTGATTGATTTTAGTAGTATGTAATTGATATGATCGTTTTGTTAGTAAAAAAAGTCACTATAATATAAAGGTTATTATGTTAAAATAAAAGTTAGTGTGACATAAGTTATACTCCCTCCGTCCCCGAAAGAACGACCCATTTGGGTTGATTTTGCGGGTATTAAGAAACTTAATTTGCAAGTACAAATGTATGGGAAAACACAAGTCAGCTATAATTTGTAATTAATATCTAGAGAGACAAAGTTCTAGATGTAAGTTTTTATCTTTATCCTATGCCAAATAAACATGATGTAATAATGCACTAATCCATGTGATGCCTTATTAACCAATAAGATTAAAGTATTGTTTTACAACAACCAATATAATTAAAATACACAAGATTACCAAGTTGACACTTTTAAAAGGAAGGGAAATGAATAGATGTTGGGAAAAACAAATTGGTCATTCTTTTTGGGACTAAAATTAGGCCAAATGGGTCGTTCTTTCAAAGACGGAGGGAGTAATAGATTAATTTTTTAATGAAAATTTTAATACAATGGTCAATATGAATAATAAGCACCACTATGTTAAAATTAGGTCACTATTTAACATAATGTTATTCTTTAAATTCATAATAAAATTGAAGGTCACACAAGTTTTTAAAAAGGTTGCTTTGTTAAAAATAAGGTTACTATATTAAAATTAAGGGTCACTATGTTGAATATAATGACAGTTATGTGTGTATAAACCTTAGGTTCACAATAATATTATTGTGGACCAGGTTCACGCAAGATTTATTGCAAAATCTTTTACTTCCTCCATTTCGATTTAGCGATCAGCGCGTTTTTGTTTCCCCCGGACCCCGGCCACACCGTACGACATAACGGAGTTCACCAAAAATAACGGGCTTCATCAAAACTTTCCAAAACGCGCGATTTGGAAAAGTCTGGAAAAAGTCAGCAAAAAACGTCTGACACACGCTTCCTAAAACCTAAAAGCACACCGCCATTCCTTTTAACCTTATTCCAGAATTTTTTCTAACTTTCTCACCTAAATTTTTTACTACTTTTCAGACTTCGATTTTTCACCTCAATTTTTCTCCATGGAAGACGAAGAACACAATTTTCCAGATTCACAAGAATCAATGGAAATTGAAGAGATCGAAGGTTCATTCATGAATTTAGAGATCGAAAACAAAATTACAGAAATCAAGCAACATATATTAGAAAACATTGAACACCAAGGTACTCCCTCCGTGTTTTTTTTAGAGTTACAGTTTGACCGGCACAATAGTTTAGGCAGTTTAATTGACTTAAATAAAATAAGAGGTGAGTGAGGTATTGGAGTGTTACAAATTGTAAAAGAAAGATAGTGGGGTTAATAGTTTATTGAAAAGTAATGAATGCGAGAGGAGAGAAATAATTAAAAAAAACAAAGTAGTAGTGGGTTTGGGTGGGGACATGAGAGGAGTGAAGTAATATTTTAATGTAGTTTTTTGCCATAAAAGGAAGTGTAACAATTATTAAAATACGGCCGGATTTGGTAAGTGTAACACTTAAAAAAAACACGGAGGGAGTAAGTAAAATTTAAAATTTCATCTCAGGTATGAAAGACCCAGAAACTCCTTACCAATCCCTGAAAATATGAGAAGTAACCTCCTAAGTAAACTTTAGTAACCCCTTATGTAACCTCCTCAGTAACTGTAGACACCTAAAAATGTCTCCCCAAAACCAATCCCGATGATAAACAACCTTTCACCGCCGTTATTGGTCGGATTGAGTATTTAATCTTTGGAGTGCTTGAATCCATGTTATATCCAATATATTTCATGAACCAATCCAATTTCTAGCTCATTTCCCCAAACCAAAACCTATTTTCCACTTTTCGTATCCACATCACAAAACCGAGCTGCATTGATTTTATGGCTATATAATTTTGATCCAATTATTATTTGGTTGGATATGACTTTTAATAAAATTTCCAACCATATATCATAAGCCCAATTCCGAGCTATAACGAAAAAGATTTGAGCAAAACACTAAACTCGGCCCAAAACCGACACCCTTCCACTAAAACAACCATATCTTAAAATCTAAAAATGATTTTGACCTGATTCTAATTGGTTTGGAAAGTATACTTGATAATGTTTCCAATGATATATTATATCCTTATTCCAAGTTACGGATAAAAAGTTATCGCAATTTTAAAAACGCGTAAAAACTGGAATTACCGCGCAGCAGCTTAAATGCCGCGACGCGGCAAGATCTTACGTGGCACGGGGCAAATTCCCTTGACACGGTGCTTTTGGTGTGTTTTCAGTGTTTTTCAGTGCCTCGTGACTTGGCATAGGTACCGTGACACAGTAGACTTTGCCGCGTCACGGCATTTTCTGCTGTGTCACGGTGGGTTGCTGACGTGTCAGGGTGCTCATGAAACTTCCCCGCATCACGGGAGGCGGTGCCGTGTCTTGGTAGGAATTCCCGTGTCACGGTGCCTTTCCTGTGACACGGGGCAGCTCCATATCTTTTCCGCGTACACCCTTCACGTGTGTTCACTTCCTGTAACCTAATTATTTCTCGCGTCACTCAGTTTTTCCCTGTGTCACGGGATTTTACCCCGTCTGACGGTGCCTGGCACCATGTCACAGTGTTCTTTTCCGTGTCGCGGTGCTATTTTTTAGGGTTTTTATCTTTCTAGGGTTCCGTGTGTTCCCTCTACTCATTTTTTCTATAAATACCCCCTCATTTCTGATGTACGGGGCATCAATTAATTCTCTCTTTCTCTCTTCTATTCTCTAGCCTAAACACTATCCTACCTTTTCTCTTTCAAAATTCCCTCTTCAAGCTTTCTAAGGCGTCCATACTTTAGTCGTGATTCTTTCCTTTAGCCAAGGCGTGAAAGGTAGAACTGTTTGAGGGTTTGGCCCCAAATCAACTCTATTTAATTTAATTTAATTTAATTATTGTTTTATTATTTTTCCTTGAAGTTACTAACTCGTTTATTGTTTTATAGCAAGAAAACAAAATCAAAGTAAGAATTATGTTCCTTTAATTTCTATTATTTTTCTAACGATTTTATATTGTTGGATTTATTGTTGAATTGCTTCCAATATTAATGTTTGTTCTATTATATTTATTGATCACCATATTGCATGTTAAAGAGAATATGTAATTGAAAATCATGCCTAATAAGATAATTTGGACAACCGGCTTAGGTTTCTTTTTAATTCTGTTATTAAATCAAGTGATCACTAATATTTTAGAATTATGTGTTGTATTAATATTAAACCAATTTAGCTTAATAATAGTTTGGAGCAAATTGAATCTTTTTATGTATGCCTTTGAGATCGCCGGAATCACTTTTCACTATAAGAATCGAGTAGAGGCCAATACGGGCAAATGTGACTCCATGACTCACTTTGTAACATCATCCCGGATCCTCCTTTCGTGGTTCCGAACCATATAGAGTTAGTAATCTCATGGATTATGAATGGGGTGTAACCTTCACGGGTCAATCGTTGTTGTCTATCGTTGTTCCTTTATCGTGGTTGCCTTAAATGATCCGTGAACGGTTTACAAGTTCCTTAAAAACTTGTTGGCGGCTCCCTACTTTACTTGTCCCTAATCGTATTATGTCAATTCCCACTTCCTATGAGAGCCAAGCATATTCACACATGCTTTAATGTAGGCGCACTTTAAGCGACACCTACAATTTGGCGACTCCGCCGGGGAGGATTCTTGGTTATTTATCGATTTGAGTGATCGGTATTTAATTGAGAAGAGTGGATGAGACTTAAAAGATTCTTGAATTGTATTCCTGCGATTTAATTGGCATTGTCACATATGCATATGCAATTTTAGGTCACCTATTTTGCCACAATAGTACGTGAACTACGTATGTGGCTAGCCTAGGGGATTTAAGCTCTATTAACCGTAAAACATTCATGACAATAAGGGTTCATTCGAGTTTTTAAATCTACCCAAACCATGGAGTCGAGTTTGATTTCATTACGAACTCACGAAGCCGCCCGTTGGCATATACCCTCAAGGGAGGCTGCCTTGCTAACGCGTCCAAACTCTTAACCATGGTACCCTTTTGACACCCAAAGCTTGACCAATAGTTGAACATAGATCTTGACCTTAGGTTGCGAACTCTTTTACATCATCGTGACTAAATGCTACATGGTTTATTTAGTGCTAACCCATATGTGTTTTCTCATTTTGTTTAGCGTATGACCGAGGGTTTTTATTTCCACATAGTAATTAGTAAGGACTTAAAAATTGATTAAAACCTGGAAATTACACAAATTTAGGCCTGGAATTGTGCACCATGTCACGACAGGTCTTTCGCGCCAAGGTGTGCAATGCCGTGACACGGTGCATTGTCCCATTTGACAGTGCACTGTACCGTGTCACGATAGTCAGCACCGTGACACGGTGCCCAGGATTTTGTCCAGTTAGTCCTTTTTTGGTCTTTGTGCGTGCTTTGTAGTCCGTATGTTTGGTTTGATGTCATGTATAGCTGTACGGTCATAACACGAGTCTTATAACCCCACTTAATCACTTACATGTTGTGTCAAAATCACACACTTTTTCGTTAGTCGTGCACCGCATTTCATGACCGTAGTTTAGGGTGGTCTTGTGTCGTCTTTTTTGTTTCGGTTTTTTTTTCGGAGTAAGTCGGATGGTATCCTCCCATACTTTTTATTAAAAAAAAAGCAAATTTCGAAAATTTTTTATTATTTTTTTTTTACTTTTCCGGATGAGTCAAGGTTAAGTTTAGTCATTAAAGGTGTGTTTGTTTCGGTGTCACATCACTTGGTCTAGAAGCAGGGGTAGATTGTTACGGTTCGAGTCAATACCTCAACAACCTCTTATACTAAACACAAGTACAAAACTAACTTCAAGTAACACCCAAAAAGTGCTACATAAAGTGGTAAAAGTGTTATTATAGACAATAGGTAACACTTTATTGGGTGATACTTCCGCTCATGTTACATAAGGTCTTATGTAACATTTTGGGTGAGGTCTGGTAACACTTTCAAAAGTGTTACTATAAACCCTCTTATGTTACACTTTTTATGTTATTAGTATCATTTTTTAAGTGTTACTTTTTATTTCTTAGGTAACACTTATTTATCTTTAGTAACATTTTTCAATCATATAGTAGCACTTTATCCGACGTTATGTATCATCTTTTGAACTAATGTAACACCTTATTGAATATTAGGTAACATTTTTCAATCATCTTTTGTCATATAGTAGCACTTTATTCGACATTATGTATCACTTTTTGCAAACTAATGTAACAATTTATTAATTAATTGGTAACATTTATTATTATTTTGATTAATTTTTTTTCTTATTATTAATATTATTATTATTATGATTATTATTATTATTATTATTATTATTATTATTATTATTATTATTATTATTATTATTATTATTATTATTATTATTATTTAAAAATAATACATAATATAAATTTGTACAACAACGTAACCATGAATGAGAAATGTATATGATAAACAATAATTTGAATTGAAATAATTTTATAATTCTTACAAAAAATTATCCATAAACACCAATTTTATGTTTGGTCAAACAATATAATAATCAAAACAAAAAAAAAAGACAGCTTTGGTTTCTAGCTTGGAAAAAGTGACGAAATAGGAAAAAAGCTCCAAATTTCCAAAAACAGTCAACGCGGTAGCACTATGATAGCAGCAGCTAGGTGGCAGAACGACAACACCAATAACAATAGCTACATATCGGACATCAATATACCAGCAGACAACAATACATAGCAGCAAACAGCAGTAGCAGCCAACAGTGGAAGCAAACAACAATAGAAGCCAAAACAGCAGTAAGTAGTAGTAGCAGCAATACAGCAGTCGCAGTACGTGACAGCAAGAACGGTTACAGCTAGCCGAAAGCTCCAAAGTTTATCTCGATCTTGTATATTCAAGCACGCTTCTTGTGGCACCATAACTTTCCCAAGCAATCCTTCATCGTGATCCCTTTGATCATATGTATGCGTGAAAGCATCATACATCAGCAACTAGAAAAAAATGAAATAACGCAATAATATGAGTTATTGCTTTCTACAAGAGAATTTATTAACCATTACTTCATTTTACTCTAGTTCTTTAGAGTATACATGGGAAAAATTATCATAATTTATTTGCTATCAAGGGTGCTGGATGTGTGATAAAAAATGGCAGGGGAGGGGATCTGGTTTAGAAGCGAAAATAAGAAGACATGAGCTAGGAACCCAGCATAGGCAGACTAGCAGCTATAAGTTTCTATTATCGGTTTGTTGATCTATGTCAGACATTTAGCTTAACTGCAATAATGAGAATGATGTGATATTGCTTTAGGTTTTCAGAAACTCTATGTCAGAAACACTATGTTTAGCTCATGGCATTAAAAAATACAGTTACCTTGCTCATTGTAAAAATCAGTTGATCATATGAGGGATGAAACTTTGTTGTATACATGGGAGACTATGCTATAATCTCCCATCTAGATCTTGCTTCCTACAAAGAAGAACACACAAGACTGAAGAATGTATATGAGACTATGAGTACAACAGGTGGTGGGGGTAAGGAATTTCATTTTGTAATTTAGTCCATGTTCATGTCAATTAAACTAAGTTAGGGTGTTCAAGCTTAAAGTATTCAAAAGCCTACATACAATGATTGCGCTATTGCTACCACAAACTCAAAGATGATATACGCAACAATAAAATTAGATATGATCACAACATCAATATGTATAAGAACAATAATTACGTACCAGAACATGCCATACTGAAAGCTTGCAATGTTTTCAATTTCCGTAAAACTACTTAACTATTTCAGCTACATGAAGCACTACAATTAGTTCATTTCCAGCAAGAATGCATGGTAAATATATCAAAGTTATATATCGCCTAATGCCTTGCACACTTATCTAGAAGCAATGGGAATCAATGTGAAAAATATCCAAGAGTCCTGAACCAATTCAAATTACCAAATTTACAAAGGCAAAAAGGTTTATATAGTTTATCAAACAACCTTTTGGATCGACAAATATATGTTGTTTTTAAAACTAACAAAGGCATGATACGACAGAAAAGGTGAATAATCAAAGGTTGGAATTATAGATTGTTTTGTTTAATTAAAGATTAAACAACATAAATAAAGATTAAACAACATTAGTACTTTTAAAAGTGTCGTAAAGAGTAGTTTACTACTCCCTCCGTCCCCGAAAGAACGACCCATTTGGGTTGATTACGCGGGTATTAAGAAAAAAAAAAGAAGTAAAAGTATATTGCAAAGATAAATTTACATGGGGTTTGTAAAAAAATAGAGAGAGAAAGTAATAAAATTACATGGAAAATCAATTTTTTATATGGGGAAGCTAATTTTGCACAAATATTATTGCAAATTGGTGGGTGTTTTAATGCAAATGGGTCATTCTTTTTGGGACTAAAATTAGGCCAAATGGATCGTTCTTTCGGGGATGGAGGGAGTAATTGGTGTAGTCGCTTTTATTTGCAAGAAATTAGAGAATTTTAAAAGAGAGTATGATGTTTTTGTGGTGAAAAAAAAAATGCGTAGCGAATGCACTACTTAGACAGTGGTGTATAATAAATTGTTGTTGTACATGCATTTATGATTTGCTCTTGGCATACCCATTTTGAGCATACCCAGAAATAATATCATTTTAAGAAGCTACATCTTTCTCAGGCATTCTATCAAACATCTTATATGCATTAAAAGTTTCCCTAAATTTAGCATACATGTTCATAACTACTCCAGTCATTGCAAACAAATTAAAGCAAACTCATTAATAATAAACAAAACACAATTCTGATAATCAAAATTAAAAAATCAAAATGAAAATTAAGGTAAAAAATCAATAATAAAACTGAATAATAAACCACAAATAATATAAAATGTAAATTGAAATCAAAATTTAATCAGATGAACCCTAGATCTAAACAAACGTCTTTGCACACGGGCGGACGTTGTACTTACCTCGAAGGTTGCCGGAGAGTGGAGCGCTTATAATCACACGACGGACACTCGATGGCGCCGTGAAGTGAGCCTTGTAACAGAGCTGGTGACTTTTGCGTTGTGCTTCATCTTCTCTCTCTTCTACTCGGGATGGTGAACAAAGATTGAGACTTGAGAGAAGATAGAAAACTCAAAACTCATTAATGTGTTGGATTACAGAGGCAGTAAAAACGTAAATAAATATTTTAAGGGGCAAAAAGGTCCGTGCACTATTAATAAACGCAAGTTTAAAATGTAGTACAAAATAACCTAGATGCAAAAAGTAATTAATGATAGGAAAAATTGAGTTTATAAATCCCAACTTTAGGCGATTTACTATGAAAAATCCCAACTATGCATTATCCCTTAAAAATCCTAACTTTGATACCCATTTGCTTTTAAAGTTCCCAACAGGTCACCAAACCTATTACTTTAGGTTACAATCCACGTGTTAACACGGGAATGATCGAAAAATAATTAAAAAATAAAAAAAATTAATTAAAAAAAAACTAAAAAAACCAAAAAAAATTAAAACAGCAGCCCCCACCACATCCCAGAAAACACCCTACCCACTCCCTACCCGCCGGATAGCCCCTCCCTGTCGCCGGAATTCGACGACCAATCCTATACCACCCTAAAAACCCACCCCTTACACTCCTCCCACCCTCGCAAAACCCACCCACTAACCCCCCTAACCCGAAAAACACCCCTTCCCTAACCCCCACCTTCGAAAACACCCCCTTCCGCTTCCCCAACCGTGGGTCAATTTCATGAGTGGGGAAGGGAGGGGGGCGATTTCGAGGGTGGGGGTTTTAGGAGGGGGTTTTACGGTTTAGGATGGGAGGGTTTCGCGAGGGTGAGGGAGGGTTTTTCGTCGGATTCAAGCGATAGGGAGGGATTATCGGGGGTGGGGGAAGGGTGGGCGTCGTTTTCCGGCCGGGGGGGGAGGGGTTTTCGGGGATGGGGAGTGGATTTCCGGCGGGGTGGGGTGGGGGTGAGGTGTTTTCCGGGATAGGGGTGGGGGCTGGGTTGTTTATTTTAATTTTTTTCGTTTTTTAATAAATCAGATTGAAAAAAAAATTAATTTTATTTTTTGGACCACTAAAATTCTGACAAGAGGCATTTTTTTTTTAGTAAAAATGAGTTAACCTTCTCTTCAGGTAACCGGTCATCTGGGACCTTTAAAAGAAGATGGGTATCAAAGTTGGGATTTTTGAGGGATAATGCATAGTTGGTATTTTTCATAGTAAACCGCCCAAAGTTGGGATTTATAAACTCAATTTTTCCTTAATGATATGAAAATAATCAAAAGACTGAAATAGCCTTTTCCAAATAAAAAAACTCATTCTTTATTTCACTAGGCTTTTAATTTTTACATTATTTATTTTGCAATTCATTTCACTTGCCAATTTTTTCCATTTCATTCACCATTTCAGTCACTTTTTTTTTCTTTTTTTTGTAATTCATTTCATTTCACTATTTTCCTCAAAATTCTTTAATCTGAGCCTTTGAGACGAAGATCGTTCGCTGCTCATAAACCATCCGGTTTAATTTTTTTTGTTTAATATTTTTGTTGATTTGTTGTAATTTTTCATTATAAGTACCCCGTCTATGTTTTTCGGGGGTAATGTTTACTCCCAGAAATCTTATCCGGGGGGTACTAGAGACCCCCGAAAATCATACACAGGGGTACTGGAGACCCCCAGAAATCGTATACGGGATGTGCTGGAGACCTTCAAAAATCTTAGCCGTACAAGATGGAAATTTTATTTTGTTTGATTATTTATCTATTACAACACATAATTTTCGCACCTCAAAAAAATCGTCATAGTGCACTTTATTATTGTCTTTGCATTTGTATAGTATTCAATATTAAATAGATACGAGACTGAATACGTTAGAATTTGGTTGTAAATTTAACACTAGGAAATCAGGATGATTATATAGTTAGGAGTATACAAGATTAATTTTAATCATTTAAAAAAAAAAGTTTAAAGGATTAAGTTAAAACAAGGACAAAATTGGAATATAATGTTATTTTTAAAAAATAACTTATTCTACATTTAGGTGAAATTGTCATGCATTTAGTACCCCCCTTCATAAAAGCTATCACCTACTTTTTATAAGGCACTTTTTATAAGGTAGGGATATATAATCAATTGGAACCAAAAATTAAAGTGTTACAATAAAGTGCTACTTAACATCAAATTATCAAAGTGTTACAATAAAATGTTACTAAATATCAAAGTGTTACAATAAAGTGTTACTAAATATCAAAGTGATACAATCAATTGTTACATGGTATCAAAGTGTAACAAAAGTGTTACTTATGAATTAGTTAAGGTTCTAACCTTCAAAGTGATACCATTTGGTGTTACCTAAGGCCACTTTTCTAGTAGTGAAAGAGGCGTACAAGGAAACCGCCACAATCATCTCCACAAAGTCCGTCTCCAGTCTACTTTCAACCAATGGCTACTAAGGAGGATATCGAGAACATCAACAAGACCATTGAGATGTTGTCTAACATGATGCAAACACTCAACACTAGAGTCAACACGGTAGAGCAAGACAATCAAAACAATGTCACTGTCGCTGCAATGGACAAGATCAAAGAACAGATGAGTAAGATCTCTGAAGAGTTCACCTATGTGGAGCAACCTGTCACCTCTTCGTCTATAAGGGACAAACTTCCTGAAAAGTTTTCCACTGCTGACATTCCCAAGTTCAAGCCTACTGATAATCCGCTGTTCCACTTGAAGGCTTTTTCTGCGACCATGGCTCTTAAGGGATTAGATGTGACACTCTTCCCTACTGTGTTCCCTCTTTCCTTGGAGCATGCCTGTCCACCGTGGTTCTACTATTTGGAATCTAAACATGTTGCGACCTGGGAGGATATTATTGAAAGCTTTATGAACCGTTGCAAGTGTAACATCCAAGCTAAGACTTCTGAACGTGAACTCTCCATTCTCAAACAGAAGGAGAATGAAGGCTTCACTACTTATCTAAGCAGGTGGAGAGAGACAACTGCACTTTTGGTGGATCCTCCCAAGGTGAAAGAGATGGTTCACCTGTTAATTGCAAATCTGACTCATAAGTACAAGCAGCACTTGAAGTTTCTGCCCTTGAATACCTTTGAAGCTGTATACAATATTGGGATCAATATCGAAGATGAACTGATGAAGACTGCTGGTAGCAACAATAATAACAACAACACTTGGAAAAACAAGAAGAAAGAAACTCCTTCTTCTTCGTCTTCCAAGCCCAATAATGCTACCAACAATGTCAATATCAATGATGTGCTAGCTCTTAATGCTCCCCCTCAAATATTCCAAAGGCAAAGGAGGGTTTACACGCCTTTGGGAATGACCTTTGATGCTGCTTTTGATCGCTTGTATGGTCAAGGACTGATTATGCCAATTGTACCTTTTCCAGAACCTCGACCAAAAAACAGAACTGCTAGCTATGACCCCAATTCTTATTGCAAGTTTCATCAAGGCAAAGGTCATACTAATGAGAAGTGTTGGAGGTTGAAGGATGTGATCCAAGACCTGATTGATGCTAATCAACTTCCTGTCCCTCCAGTGGGAAAGAAGCCCAATATTCAACCAGGTCCCCTTTATGATGCTTTAGCTGTCATGGGAGATGAAGTCTCCTTTGATCCATCAATACTCATTCAACCTGTGAATGAACCTCTACCAGAAGTTGTATTTGTTCCAAATTGTGAAGATGTGAATGGAATTTGGGATAGTGATGATGAAGACGTCTATCTCAAAGATATAGCCTGTTCGTCTCTTAGCACAAGTGAAGATGTTTGGGGAGACCTTGAGGTTAAGGTTCTCACCAGAAATGGACGGTTGCAGCAACCTAGTCCACCTCCACCTCCACCGCAATCACAACCAATAGTTGATCCCATCGACCCTGTGAACAACGATGTGATCAAACAATTACAAAAGACTAAGGTGGAAATGAATGTATGGAATCTTTTGGCCACCTTTCACGAGCATCGAAAGGCTGTGATGAATGCTTTGGTGAAAATAGGAGTTGATAATGATATGACTCCTCAAGGACTGGTCAACTTTCTCACTATTGAATTGACGAGTACCAGCAATCTGATTTCCTTCTCTGACAAGGATCTGCCACCGGAAGGGGACCAATATAACAAGGCCTTACACCTCACTGTGGTGTGTAGGCAGATGAATTTTCTTATGAGCCTGGTTGATAATTGCTCTGCAATCAATGTGTGCCCACTCTGCACTACCAAGAATTTGGGCATAAAAAATGAAGAATTGATTCCCTTTAATCAAGGGATTCGTGCTTATGATAATACTCGCCGTCAAGCCGTGGGTACTATCATGCTAAACATAACTTCTGGAGCCATTGAACGTCGCACCAAGTTTCAGGTGGTGGACATTAAGGCTTCTTTCAATCTGCTGTTAGGTCGTCCTTGGCTTCATGAGCTAAAGGCGATCCCTTCGTCGTTGCACCAAAAGGTAAAAGCTATAGTTGGAGGCGTTCCAATTACCATTGATGCCTCCCCCATGCGCATTCAAGTTATCGATACTCCCATCGTCCATGTCTAACATGGCGAGGAAGATAAAGATCTTCGGGGGTTTTTGTTGAATGATGTTCTCATGATCGAAGAAGAAGAGAAGTGTCACTTCGACTTTGATCCTTATTCGAACACCAATGTTAATTTCATTATGAAGAAGCAAGGGCATTTCCCTGGAATGACCCTCAGACTCAAAAATAAAATGGCTAAACTTTGGGGCCATCTTGGTGCACTAAAGAAGGATACCTTTGGCTTGGGATTCAAGCCAACAAAAGAAGATGTGAAACAAGCTCTCCTGAAAATGAAGGCTCGCAATAATGCTCGAACCATGAAAACGGAAATGGCCATGGACCCATATCCTTTCACTCTCAATGGCAAGTACATCAAAGAAGGGGAAAACTTCCCATGCTATGAATTCCTTGAGCCTTTCGTCCACAATAGTAAGCGTGAGCCAGGCTTTGAGATGTTCCTTGATTGTGACTTCGTCGATGAAGGCGATGAGTTCTTAACAAGTGAGAAACCAGCTAGTCCAAGCTCTGATGATATGAACATTAATCTTCCTTTTGGACTAGAAAAGAATGAATCCAAGCCTGTCTGCAATGATGATTCCAAGATCATTTAAGCTGTCATATCAAGCAAAGATTTTGACCCCTTTGAGTTAATCGTCCCGGCTGATGATGTTTCAAAGGGATGGCGCAAGACGGTGAAGATCACTACACCAAGTGGAGAGAAGTTGGAAGTAACCGCTGGCGAAGGTCCTAAGTTTGATGAATCTGAGTCGTCTAGGTCCGAGTTCGAGTCTGAGTCTAAATCTGTAGACGAGTCTTTAGGATCTGAGGCCAACCCCCTTTATGTTATAGAGTCTAATGTAGTTCCCCTTCATGCCGAGTCTCTTGTTGAGTCTCCTCTTTCTATCCCAAATAATTATGGCGAGGTCGCATTCAATATTGATTCCAATGTCATAGACGACCTTGAAGGTATGGATATTATTCTGGTATTTGAGATGCTTGGAGTACTTTTCTTGAAGGTTTTTGATGAATAACCTCACAGATTCTTTCTCATTTGGCACCTCGATCATCTTACCTGAGGTTTCTCTCCATTTGTTGAAGAAAGAGGTAAAGCCTTCATTCTCCTTCTGCTTGAGGATTTCAAGTTCCCTATAGTTAGTCTCAACTTGAATATTGCATTTGTATCTATCAATGAAAGCGTTTACTATGGACTCCCGAGTAGAGGTTCTTTCTTTCTCAAGAGAAAAGAACCATTGTTGGCAAACGGTTTCGAGAGATAGCGAGAACAAAGAGGGAAACACCTTCTTGTCAATACCCTTAATACTCATTATTGTTTCGAAGGCTCTTAAATGAAAGTAAGGGTTGTCAGTCGCTTTTAATTTCGGGATGTCGTTGGCATTGAACTTCTGCGGAAGAAGATCCTTGTCCACTGAGACCCCTTGTGAGCTAATTCCTTGAAACTTATAGTCACTAGACAGTTTGCTTAGACTCTCTTGCATGAGGTCCATCTGTTGTTGTTTCACAAGATCATCAATCTTGAGGGTTAGAACCTTTAACGCCTCAGTCACAGTAATCATATTTAACCGTATTATCCCTAGCTTAAAGAATTCATCGATGTATTTTCTTGGTCATATGAAGATATGCCAGACATTAATAGAGAAATAGCTCAACACACCATACCGTTAATTCCAAGAATGAAACCTGTAAAACAAAAGTTACGTCGAATGAAACCCGACGTAGCTCTTAAAATAAAAGAAGAAGTTCAAAAAAAATAACTATAGGTTTTATCAAGGTATCCAAGTACCCTGAATGGGTCGCCAACGTCGTCCCAGTTCCGAAAAAGGATGGAAGGGTAAGAATGTGTGTCAACTATCAAGATCTAAATAAGGCAAGTCCAAAGGACGACTTCCCTTTACCACACATCGATATTCTTGTAGATAACACAGCGAATCACGCACTTCTCTCATTCATGGATGGATACGCGGGCTATAATCAAATTCTCATGGCTGAAGAAGACATGGAGAAAACAACCTTCATAACACCATGGGGTACATACTGCTACACGGTAATGTCATTCGGGTTGAAAAACGCGGGTGCTACCTACCAACAAGCAGCGACTGCCTTTCTCTATGACATAATGCATAAAGAAGTCGAGGTATATGTAGACAATATGATTGTGAAATCAAAAGATCGCCCAGGTCACCAAATAGCCTTGAGAAAGTTCTTCGAAAGGCTAAGAAAATACAACATGAGGTTGAATCCATCTAAGTGTGCTTTTGGAGTCACCTCAGGCAAGCTTTTGGGTTATGTCATAAGCTCTAGAGGAATAGAGATAGACCCAACCAAGATCAAGGCAATCATGTCAATGCCACCTCTCAAAATCGAGAAGCAAATTCGAGGATTTATTGGCCGGTTGCAATACATAAGCAGGTTCATATCAAAATTGACAACAATATGTGAACTGATCTTCAAAAAGATTAAAAAGAATGTACCAGTAATATGGGATGACGAGTGTCAAAAATCCTTTGAAAAGATCAAAGCCTATCTCGCAAATCCTCCCGTATTAGCACCAGCACTTTCAGGAATACCTCTTAGGTTGTACTTAACAGTCACCAAAGAGACAATGGGAGCAATGCTAGCGCAAGAAGTAGAAGGCAAAGAAAATGCGATCTATTATCTAAGCAAAAAGATGCTCGAGTATGAAGTACGCTATACACCACTTGAGAAATTGTGCCTCACATTGGTGTGGGCCACAACCAAGTTAAGACATTACATGCTCGTGCATACAGTCTTTGTAGTTTCCCGATTAGATCCACTCAAGTATTTATTCGAGAAATCTACACTCAATGGGCGCATATCAAGATGGATAGTCAACTTAGCCCAGTTCGATGTAAGGTTCATGCCACAAAAAGCTATCAAAGGATCTGTGGTTTCGGACGATTCGACGCCAATACAAGACAATGAATTTCCAGACGAAGACTTGATGGTCACGGAAGATCATACTTGGACCTTGTACTTCGATGGAGCCTCAAACCAAAAGGGATGTGGCGTTGGAGTATTACTAGTATCACATAAAGAAGAGCATGTTCCAATCTCTATAAAGCTTGATTTCGAAGCTACCAACAACGCTGCTGAATATGAAGCATGCATGGTAGGCCTTGAAACAGCTTTGGCATTGGGAGTGAAAAAATTACGAATATTCGGAGACTCTTCATTGATCATCAATCAAATCTCTAAAAGATGGAAAGTAAGGAGCGAAGGTCTAGCCCCTTACCTAACTTACCTGGAAACTCTCACTAATCAGTTAGAGAAGGTAGAATACACATATCTACCTAGAGAAGAAAATCAATTTGCTGATGCCTTGGCAAGACTAGCCTCAATGGTTAGGATTCCTACGGAAATCGAGCAAATGCTTCTAACTACAGAAAAAAGGCATAAACCGGCTTATATTCAAGCTATAGAAGATGATGAAGTGATCTAAGAAGAAGAAGAAGAAGAAGAAGAAGAACTGTGGTACACATATATACTCAACTATGTCACCAAAGGAGAATACCCTCCCCATGCTGACAAAAGAGCAAAACGAGCGTTAAGACTCTTGGCTTCCCAATACGTATTCATAGACAACGAGTTACACAAAAGGGTACCTAAGGGTCGAGCTCTCTTATGTGTAGGAAAAAAGGATGCTCAAAGAGCAATGAGGATAGTCCACGAAGGAATTTGTAGAACTCACGTAAATGGCAAAATGCTAGTCCAAAAGATAATGCGAGAAGGATACTATTGGACTACCATGAATAGGGATTGTCATCAATACGTAAAAAGATGCCCTAAGTGCCAAATCTACGCCAATTTACAATATGTTCCTCCATCTCTACTCTACACCTACACTTTGCCATGGCCATTCTCTACATGGGGAATTGACATCATTGGCAAAATCACGCCCCCAGGAACAGGAGGCCACGAATATATTTTAGTGGCAATTGATTACTTCACAAAGTGGGTCGAAGCACAATCATATGCTAAACTCACTGCAAAACATGTAGCACTCTTAATCGAAAGAAATATTATTTATCGATATGGAGTCCCACATGAAATGATAAGTGACAATGGAACACACTTTCAAGCCGAGTGCGAAGAATTGCTACAAAAATATGGTATTCAACATCATCATTCTTCTCCTTATAGACCTCAAGAAAATGGAGTAGTCGAAGCGGCTAATAAAAATTTGAAGACTATCATCGAGAAAATGACAGAAAATTACAAGGATTGGCCTGACAAACTTCACTTCGCATTGTGGGGTTATCGCACGTCAATTCGCACATCAACAAGAAATACGCCATTTTCCTTGGTTTATGGAATGGATGTCGTACAACCTGTAGAGATAGAGATACCATCTCTACGCATTGCATTAGAAAGCAAACTCAATGAAGTTGAATGGACTAGGGCGAGATATGAAGAGCTAATTCTACTTGATGAAAAACGACTAGAAGCTCTACATCATACTCAATGCTACCAAACTCGTATGGCTAGGAATTTTAATAAGAAAGTCAAGACAAGAAACATCAATGTAGGAGATTTGGTGTTAAAAGCATTAAGGAAAAATGTTTTAGATCCAAGGGGAAAATTTAGGCCTAATTGGTCTGGACCCTATATTGTCAAAACAATCCTATCGGGAGGTGCAACAAAATTAACTGATATGGATGGCAATGAGCTCTCAAAAATGACAAATCTTGACCAACTTAAAAAGTACTACCCATAATTACTTGAGTAGGACACTCAAGAGAGTTACGTTTGGCCTGATTCCTTAAGAAAGGATACGTAGGCAACCCTTTACGGGTGAGGCCACTTTACTTTTTTCAAACCTCGCATCCCAGACTTAATAAAAAATTTTGACAGAAAATCAACGAAACATCGGCGTCACAGAAAAAATTCTGGCGCCAGCCGATGAACCTTAGCGCCAGACGACAACCCCTGTCGCCTGACGCCAGACTGCCGCAGCTGGCGCCAGTCGTAAAATCACGGCGCCACTTTTCTGGAAAGTACCTGGGAATATTTCGGTGTTTTTCGGAAAATTTTCGACTTCCGTACTCGAAAAATTTCTGGAAATTTAAATTTTTCAGTTTTCATTGCTTTAATAAAATTAAATTTAAAGGAGATAATTTAATTAAAAAGCCGCAATTTCATTAATAAAATAAACTAACAATTACATTATTGATGGAATTTAAATAAAGTTAAAATAAATTAACTTTAAATTTAAAACTAAGTTTAATAATTGAAAGTTAAGCAATGCTTTAATCTTTTTTCTCTTTCTTTGCTCTCTTCCAATTTTTATCTGCATCCTCTTATTCATCCATAACTTTAGCTAGTAGGAATCCTTTAGAGGACCTACATTCAATTTTAGAGTAAATAGTTTCTCCCTTAGCTAGGACCCCATGTTTCTTCTCTACCCAAGCCTTCTTCTCTGTAGTGTCAGCTTTCCTTTTTCCCTTATCCTTCGTAGAGCTTTTCTTCTTAGGCATTGTAGGAGTCTTGAACTCAACTCTTTCACCCAAGCGTTCCTTAACAAGAATCACTTTGTCACCTAGACGACTCTTCACATCAGTTTTACCCTGATTTTTCTTCATGTCCTTTGAAGGTTTCTTCAAAAGCCACTTCTTCACATCATTGGGCAAGGAAGGAGGAACCTTTTGGGTGATCACTTCCCATAAAGGTCTAGCGCTCCAATAAGCATCAAATTTGTGTACTTCTTGAGAGACAGGAAATTCTTAGGGACGACGAAGATCCCCGGAAGGAATTGTTTGAAGTAGGCCATACTGTCTTTTTACCCTGCAGAGATAATAAAAAGTCATCCTGGACAAGCTTGGAAGACGGAAAAAAGGTTGCTTGTTGACACCAACCATATTTTCTATTTTCCACCAAGGGATAACACACTTGATGGTAAAATTGCAAGATCCGAAGACCTTCTTCCATTCAGGGCGCCCCATCTTAGAGAAGCGTTTCTTCCTTCTCACAAAGTAGTTTGGAGTGTACTTTTCAATATTGTCTGGAGGACTAATTAATTCTAGTCTTTCCATTATCCACATCTGTAAAAAAAAAAATTCAATGCAAATAAATTAATATTACTATACAAAAATATGTTTATGATTTCTGTAATTGAAAATATTATTTTTCTACCTGTAACAAAATTAGAGAGCCCCGAAAAGGCGCTTTTGGATTCTTCTTTAATTCATCAAGACTAAGCATAGTCTCTCCAACAATTAAAGGCATTGGATTTCTCCCAGACTCAATCTTCTCCCAAACAGTTGATATGATTGCTTGACCCTCATTAGTTCTACCACTAGTGAGAAGATATTGATTAAGCATGCAATATAGAATAACCCTTCTTCTATAAACATGAAAAGACTCAGAATAAGGTCTATCAAAATAATGGAGAGCAAATTCTTTCAAATTAACTATGCTACCATCTACTATATTTGTAGATCTTTTAAATTAAAGAAGCGCTCAAAATCCTTATAATAATATTCATTTATTCTAGGGATTACTACAAGATCTAATGCAGGGAAGCCTATCCGGCAAAGGGCTAATTTCATCATACCCTAATCTAAAACAATGAGTATCCACATCCCAATATTCTAGGGCAGTATGAATAAAGTCTACATCAAGATCTACCCCTTTGACACTATAAATACCCCCCATATGAAAAACGTCTAACTTTTTTCTCTCCTTGGCAGTTAGAGACCGACACCATTCATGAGTGAAGTTGGTAAAACTTTTAGAGACTAGAGACATGATTATTATTTTCAAGAGCTAAGGTTACATTTAATCTGCTGAAATTATGAAGAAAATCGGCTGGGCAGGGGGCTATTTATGCACAAAATTGGCGCAGTTTTAATCCGAAAAGGATTCGGAGTTAGCGCTCATCAGCGCCAGACGCCAGACATTGGCGCCAGACGCCAGAGCCTGGCGCCAAGCGCTAAGAGTTATCGTCTGGCGCTGTAGACACCTAAAAATGTCTCCCCAAAACCAAACCCGATGATGAACAACCTTTTACCGCCATTATTGATCGTGTTGAGTATTTAATCTTTGGAGTGCTTAAATTCGTATTCAAATCCATATTTTCATTTCATAAACCAACCCAATTCCTAGCCCATTTTCCCAAACCTTCACTTATTTTCCTCTTTTCGTGCCTTTAAACCCAAAATATTTCATTTCGTATCCTTTAAAATCATTCATTTCGTGTCCTTTTTATAAAAACGTTTGATCCAGTTTATTTTGGTCCATAATCTGGGTCCAATGATTGAATAGTTTGATGGGGCTTTAAAAGATCTTTCCAACGATATATTATAAGCCCAAATCCGAGTTATAACAAATAAGTTATGGCCAAAATATTAAACTGAGCCCAAACCGAACCTAAGCCCACCTTACCTACGACCCAATGATCATGTGGAGGGTCCAAATTATTTAATCCCATTCCTAAACCAATTAGGATTAATTAGAAACTTCTATAATTTTCTAAAAGATATTAATTATCCTTTTTGAAAAGATAAGATTAAAGAGTTTGAAATTGAATAAAACTCCTTTTTTGAAAATCCTATTTCTATCCGAATTGAAAGACATTCAAAGATAGACAGATATTATTTTCGTGCCTCATATTTTTTATCTAAATTTTATATGCTTGGATAGCCGTTGAAATTATCTTTCCAATGATATATTATAATATCAATTCCGAGCTATAACGAAAAAGATATGAATAAAATGTCAAACTCTATCCAAAACTGACACCGTCTCATTATTTCGACTATATCTATTATTCTACAAAATATTTTACTCTGATTTCAATTGGGTTAGAAAGTAGACTTCAAGAGATTTCTAACTATATCTTATTCATATTATTCCGATTTCTGGATCAAAAGATATGATAAAAACAAAAACCGCAAAAACTGCTGTCTATCGCAAGAGTTTTATCCGATTCGAATTCTTATCTTTTCTTGATTCTTCGACCTTTTTCGCAAGAGTTTTTCTCTAGTATCATGATTAGGTTGATTTTATATTTGATTTGACTAACAATTTATTGTTAAATTGCTTCCAATATTAATGGTAATTCTATTATTATGATCACCATATTGCATGTTTAAAGGAAATATGTAATTGAAAATCACGCCTAATAAGATAATTTGGACAACCGGTTTAGGTTCCTTTTTAATCTTGTTATTTAATCAAGTGATCACTAATATTTTAGAATTATGTGTTGTATTAATATTTAACAAATTTAGCCTAATAATAGTTTGGAGCAAATTGAATATTTTGTTTGTGTATGCCTTTGAGATCGCAGGAATCACTTTTCACTATAAGAATCGAGTAGAGGCCAATACGGGCGAATGTGACTCCATGACTCACTTCGTACCATCATCCCCGATCCTCCTTTCGTGGTTCCGACCCATATGGAGTTAGTAATCTCATGGATTATGAATGAGGTGTAACCTTCACGGGTCAATCATTGTTGCCTATCGTTGTCCCTTATCGTGGTTGCCTTTTTATGATCCGTGAACGGTTTACAAGTTCCTTAAAAACTTGTTAGCGGCTCCCTACTTTCCTTTTCCCTAATCGTATAAGTCAATTCTCACTTCCTATGAGTGCCAAGCATATTCACAACATGCTTTTTACGTAGGCGCACTTCGAACAACGCCTACAGGCGCTAACTCAAAACAAGTGGCGCCAGATGGCGCTGACGTGTCTTATCATATGAGGTTTTCAAAACCGCGTTTTTTGCCTTATTCGAGTCTTACCAATGGCTTTACGGTCTTTTATTCTTTTCATATCCTTTCTAAATTATATTTTTTTCCTTCTTCTTAATTAATATATCAATCATATTAATTATATTATTTTTTGGATTTTATTTAGACCCAACTTTTAAGTTTTTTATAAATCCAATATTTTTTATTTTTTCATTTTTTCTTTTGGGGGAGAAAGTCGGATACCCTCCATCAATAATAAAAATGACGGAATTTTTGAGCAAAATCAATTCTTTGCACACATAAACATGCACATAAAAAATGAAAAAATGATAAATAAGTGTTAAAATAAACTCATAGTAATATGTATACACAAATATGTCTAAATAATGAGTCTAAATAAAGGCAAAGTTCTATACAAAGTCAAATAAAATAAATAAAAAAGCACAGGAATAAACTACGGCGCCGGAGGACGTACACCCATCATCTCATAAAATTGCGCCGTACGAGGAGTAACCTCTCCACCAGCTCCAGCTCCAGCTTCGGTCTCCTCGGGAGGTGGAAAACTCAGCACCGGACCTGTTCACCCAAGATCAACCTGAGGATGAGGCTGCGGAGGCTGCTGCGATGACGAGCCGACCTCATACGTCCCACCACCTCTAAGAGCTGAGGTAGCCTCTCCTTGGCCTACCGGCACAGTATCTGCACCCTCGGGTGAAGAGCCCGAGCCCTCTACCGCCTAGGTCCGGGCAGCCTCAGAACGACCACCCCGACCACCAGAACTAGTACGGCAACGTCTCGAGCTAGACCTCGCCGGCTCCCTCCGCACCTCATGTATCGTACGAGAAGGAATGGGCTGACCCTACAAGAAGAAATTAAGTCAGAAACAAGCAAAAATAGAAGTAGTAATGCAAAAATAAGAAAGGAAACTACCGCCTGAATGACATCGTTGCGACGACATGTAGCCACGTTCCTCATTCGAACGAGTTGGCTCGGGAAGGCATCTATGCACCGTGCCATCGCCGTAACCACCTCGCGCGAGAACTGTCAAGGAAATGAAGTTAGTAAAGATGCATAACGTATATAGACAAAAGTTGCAAATAAATAAGCTTACCTGAGTCTGGTGACGAGGGATCGACCGCTCCACGAAGCGCTCACCCTCAGGAGCCGGAGGAATCATCTCCTCGATCGGCTCGTATGTCCCCTGATAATGGATGGACATACGAGGTGGCACGAACTTAGTAGGTCCAGCCTGACAAAAGCAAATCGGAGTCAATAAAACATTACTTGGGGGCTACTGAATGAAAGGTAAAAGCTGAAAATCATACCGCCGTCGTCCTCTAGGGGCTCGTGCTCCCGTCGTACGTCTCGGGACCGTGAACCCGAACCTCGTTGTCTAGCCATGCTACATTATGCAGAATCATCATAAATTAAGGTTTCATAGTATCTAAGGTTCGCCTAGCCGCATGATACTATGTTCGAAAAAAAAACAGAGTACGTAGTACTAAAACAGAGCACAAATTCAAATTGAGCATACACGGCATTTTTCAAGCATACAAACAATTTCTTGCAATACTATAGTAATTATTGTGACGAATTGGACAAGAATTGCTAGGAAAAACATCAAGAACAAGCCACATTGTCTAACCGACCTTTAGAGGTCCAACAATGGTGATGTGTTCATTTCTTCACCAAATTGAGTCAAACAAGTCTTAAATTACTCCCAAGTCAATATATAAACATAATCAAGCAATTTCATGGCATAAAATTTGACAAACAAAGAGAATTAAGCAACTTAAGTTTCGAATTTTCAAGAAATTTGTGAACAAACATATGCGAAATTCATTAAAACCGGAGTGAGTTTGAAGAAAACTTACATAGATCGGGAAAATGGATGGAATAAGCTTCGATTTGCAACAAATTTGAGCGAATTTGGTTGAGAAACGAGCAAAAACGAGCAAATTAAAGTTCTGAGCGAATTCTCGAGCAAAAAACGAGCAGCGACAGCGGAAATGAGGAAGAAAGGGGTATTTATGGAAAACCCGACTCTAGCGCCAAGCGATAGGCCTTGGCACCACAAGATAAGGCTTAGCGCGTGGCGCTAATGCCAGCGTCTGGCGCTAGATCCATATGCGTGGTGCCAACAATATTTCAGCGGCGACAGACTGTTCAGCCACTCAGTGCAGTTGTTCCAACCTCTTGCAATACATTTTGGGTTCCTTGGTACGCCAGTTAGCTCCTCTAAGAAAATTGACATGATTTAGTAATCGGCTTGATTACAATTACATAAAGTGATCGACTTTATGAATGATCGTCTCACTTAGCTTAAAGCGCCTAAACATTGGCTCACCGCAAGGCACCGACATACTGGTTCATACACCAGAAGGCACCGACATAATGGTTCAAATTCAGCAAAAAGCACCAACATACAGGTTCAAAAGAAGCAAAAGCACCGACGTACAGGCATAGCGGAAGCAAAGTTCAAGCGAGCTTTTAAAGATCAACAAGCGTGGGTCTTCGATAATTTTCCTCGGAATATTATCGCAACAAATGAGGATAGCTTTAAGCGAGGATATCTTCGACAGCGTTCCCTAGCTTGCGGAGAGTTGTCACAAACAACTGGAGGTGATTTCAAGCGAAGTTGTCTTTGATCATGTTCCCTGGCTTGCGGAAGATGGTCACAAGTGCTAGAAGGTCGTTTCAAGCGAAGTAATCTTCGATGGGGCTCTCTAGCTTGCATAAGTCTATCAAGGCGGAATTGGAGGCAGTTACAAGCGTAGCGGTCTTCAGGCGGCATTCTCTAGCTTGCAGGAGGTCGTAAAAAATACAGAAATACAACAATGCAGCAGCAAATCGGTTACCCTCAAAGACGTGTGCTCGACGGTGCAAGATACGCGTTTCTTAACTCTTTTATCTGTTTAACTAATGCTACTTTGCAGCTATCAGCATTACAAGAATGATTTAGGATCACAGAACGTTCTAAGTCATTCTCCGTCCCTATCGATACTTTGACTTTTGATTTCGAAACTTGCGTTTCTCCAAACTCAGTCAAAGTGGGGGCTTCTGTAGATACCCATTTGTGTCTCCCCAAAATCAAACCCGATGATGAGTACCTTTTGCGTCGAATCATAATCGAATGAAGTGAAAGTGTAAAAAGTCTAGTGTTGCGGATAGTTTTAATTTATTTTCTTTTCTCTTTGTTTTTGAAAACCTATTTTAAGAAAACAGCCAATCCAATTTGGGTGTTCCATAAAAAGGGTCCAATAATGGTTTAGTTGGATGGGGCTTGAAAAGAGCTTTCCAACGATATATTATAAGCCCAATTCCGATGAATAATGAGGAAGTTATGGCCCAATTACTAAACTGGGCCATGTTTGAGCCTTATATGCAGCCCAATGATCTAGAGGAGGGCCTAATAGGGTTTTATCATTTGTAATGCAATTAGAAATTGTTTTAGTCTTCTAGATTCTTCTAGAAGTTTCTTTTCATTCCTAATTCAATTAGCATTGATAAATTGACTTTTGTTGACTTTTTGGAGTTTTAATCAGAATAAAAGAGTGTTTTTAAGGAAAAACGATTTTGTCCTTCTGTACGGTTAAATTTTATCTGAATTTAGAAAAAGCGTGAAAGAATAAATTAGCGCCTAACGCCAGTCATTAGAGCCTAGCGCTAGCGTTAGCGCCTGACGCTAATGGTCAGCGCCTTGTGCTAACTTCTTTTTTCCTCGTCGAAACTCTGATTTGTTTTTCTATCTTTTTGGCTGATTTTCTCTATAAATAGCCTCCTAAAATCTCCGTTTTTCATCATCAAATATCAACAGCTCTCTAATTCTCTTCTCTCTCTAAAGCTAAATCTTATTTTCTCTCTCTCTCTCTTTTCTAAACTAGCCTTTTTACAAACAAAATTCCGCATTCACAAGACTTAGGAGCATCTAGCCAAGTTCGAAGTTGCCTTCGCCCTAGACGTGAAAGGTTTTAATTTCTGAGGGTTTGGTCCCAAATCTCTCTTTCAATTATTTAATTTAATTGTTGTTTATTATTTTCCTTGAATTACTAACGTGTGTATTTTGTTATTAGAAAGAGATACGGGCATCCAAGTAAGTTCTTTAATTGTTGGCATTGTTATTATGATATAGAAATCATGTCTAGGTTGTTATTATAATTCCTAATGTCATATTAGGGTTTTTTTTATCTTCCTATTATCATGTTTAGGGAAAGGTTATAATATCAAATATGCTTAATATGATTCCTGTGATGCTTCCTAGTTTTACTTTCCTAATATTCATGTTAGTATCATGTTAGGGCTAAAGCTTTATTCTTTATTGTTTAGTGACATGCTATGGTTTGTTATTATTCTTGTTAGTATCATGCCTATGATCTTGCTATTAATATTATGCTTTAACATGATTATTTTAATTATTATTATTATTATGATTATTATTATAATGTTTATTATTGATTATTATCATGTTGCTTGATATTTATTATTTATCACTTGATCACACTTTTTATGCATGTTTAAAGGGAATTTGTACTTGTAATCACGCTTAATAAGATAATTGATAATCTTGTTTTGGGTTAATTTGATTATAATTCAAGTGATCGCCAATATTAGATTTGTTTGTGCATTAATATTCAACCAACATAGATAAACATGTTTAGGGTTAATCCTATTGATTGCATGTTAGTCAGAAAGCGCACATGAATACGATCAGAATAAAGTAGAGGCCTATTATTAGGGCAGGTTCAATCTCTTTTAGGTTGGATTTGAACCTTCATCCCCAAACTACTAGTCATGGTTCCAGACCTATTGGAGTTGACGATCTCCTGGATCGTTAAGGGGTGTAATCTTCACCTCGTGAACGGTTTACAAGTTCCTAAAACTTGTTGGCGACTCTTTTGCTCTATCTTCCTTCCCTTTGGACGCCACCATACTTTAGTGTATGATCACAGTGGGGTTCAAGCTAGGGATAATGCTTGAAATATTCCCTACAGTCATTTTCACGCTAATATATGTGCAATTCATTTATATATTAATATATATGTTCATTTATATTGATAGATGTTTATTTCCATATCAATTGTGTCAATTGTACGTTATACTCATGCATGTTCATATTCATATGAAAATTGGTTCATTATTCTAATACTTATTCCTACTTAAATGAACTTATATGAACTTATATGTTCATTTACAACAACTTATATGTGTTTGTCTATTAGTTAAACAATGAACTATGGATATAGTGAGTTAAACCACACAATAGCAAGGAAAAATGGAAGGCGGCATAACTAAAAAAATCAAGAAGGCGTGGAGTCGCTAAGCAATATGAAACAATAACACGTGCTTGAATTCTCCAAATTTGAATCGAGAAGCAAGTTTATTTTGTTTGATTATACGCGTGGAATTGTATTATATATTTTAATATCTAATCTTTAAATTTTTGGTGATATACAATATTATTTTGATTTTATTAAGCAAGAATTTTCTTTTCCCTAATTAAGTATTAATATAAATCACATCCTTTAAAAGTAAACATCTTGATAGTATATATATAATGATTATATTAGAAAAACAAGATATTCATAAAAAAAACGTAGTAAAATAAAATCATAACAACGTGAATTTGGTGGTTTAGAGCAACTCCAATGACAAGCTAATCTAACAATTAGCTTGTCATGCCACATATGTTCATTTACAAAAATTTTAATAAATTAATATAGATAAAAATCTTAGCAATTCAATAAAATGAATAACTTCATCAAATGATATGTTGTATCCAATAGTGCTTTTACCAGAAGTCTTTCTTGAAAAAAAAAATGTATATTATTAGTATACATGTTGTATGCTTACCGCTACCTCAAATGCTACCACCAAACAGGGCCATAGTATACATGTTGTATGCTTATTAACTTCAAAATATAATTAAATTTTATTATATATAAATGTTCATTAATGTATTGATAAATGCCCATTTTCATTCTTAATCAGGATCACTTCATTTTTAACAAGTAAATGCATTAATTTTAAAATGAACATATACATATACTTATAAGTTCATTTCCATACTAAAGCATCCATTATATCATGAATTAGTTATTTTTATAAAGTTTATTCCATTATGTAATAATAAACATTTACGCATACAAAAACATATTAAAATAATACATATTTATTTAAAATTAATGAAACAAAAAATATCTAGAAAAAACCTACAAAAACATAAAATTTGAATAAATTTTTTTTTATAAACAAAAATAACATCTATTGATATAAAAATGATCAGTTACGCATACAAAAATGAACATTTATAAACAAAAAAAGACTGAAATATTCAAAGCTGAATAACTTAAAAGGATCGAAACTTCTTCATATCTCTTCAATTTGAATAATATTAAATGCATGATACTTCTAGACTTCTAGTCAATCCATTACTCCAAATGTATCCAATACTTTCACCAAATTCCAGCGCAATCATCAATCAAAAAATTAATATATATAATAGCAAAAATACAAAATCAAATATTGGGAAAATAAAAGGATAAATACTCCTACTCTGTAAAATTCTCGATCTATATTCTATATATAAAACTAATTTTATGTAGAGTATAAATAATTGATTGAATTTTCTCATCTTTGTTGTAGATTATGCTTACACACTTATAATTGTTGTTGCTAATTAAGAGACTGTTATTGACATTGACGAAGCTTGCGGCGGAAGTATTTATGAGGATAATAAGTTAGCAACGGTGGACGAAGAGAAGAGAGAAAGATAAATACAGGGAAAGGAGATAATCTGGAGAGGTGGATGGTTTATAATACAACGACGTATATAAGGGGGTGTAGGGAGCAGTACCTAAGCTAGGGTGTAGGGTAAAATTTGTAAGACATTAGAGATAACTAGGTTAAACCCCGTGCAATGCACAGATGTTGAATAATTATAATAAAAATGTAAGGAGTAATAATTATACAAAAAATAAATAAATCGTTTGACCAATTATAAAAACGCATGAAATATATTAAAACACTACAAACATATAATAAAAAATATTTATATATGTAATAGTTATATAGTGCAAGTTGATATTTTAGGAAGTCTACTTTAGAATTATATAAAATAAAAGTCATAATCTAGATGCTAAACAATAATTTATTTTTAGAAAGTAATTTTGACGGGAATTTTTTTTATAATATATTTCCAATTGTCTCCTTAGATTCGCTTTTAGTAGTATGTAATTGATTGATTGATTTTAGTAGTATGTAATTGATATGATCGTTTTGTTAGTAAAAAAAGTCACTATAATATAAAGGTTATTATGTTAAAATAAAAGTTAGTGTGACATAAGTTATACTCCCTCCGTCCCCGAAAGAACGACCCATTTGGGTTGATTTTGCGGGTATTAAGAAACTTAATTTGCAAGTACAAATGTATGGGAAAACACAAGTCAGCTATAATTTGTAATTAATATCTAGAGAGACAAAGTTCTAGATGTAAGTTTTTATCTTTATCCTATGCCTAATAAACATGATGTAATAATGCACTAATCCATGTGATGCTTTATTAACCAATAAGATTAAAGTATTGTTTTACAACAACCAATATAATTAAAATACACAAGATTACCAAGTTGACACTTTTAAAAGGAAGGGAAATGAATAGATGTTGGGAAAAACAAATTGGTCATTCTTTTTGGGACTAAAATTAGGCCAAATGGGTCGTTCTTTCAAAGACGGAGGGAGTAATAGATTAATTTTTTAATGAAAATTTTAATATAATGGTCAATATGAATAATAAGCACCACTATGTTAAAATTAGGTCACTATTTAACATAATGTTATTCTTTAAATTCATAATAAAATTGAAGGTCACACAAGTTTTTAAAAAGGTTGCTTTGTTAAAAATAAGGTTACTATATTAAAATTAAGGGTCACTATGTTGAATATAATGACAGTTATGTGTGTATAAACCTTAGGTTCACAATAATATTATTCTGGACCAGGTTCACGCAAGATTTATTGCAAAATCTTTTACTTCCTCCATTTCTATTTAGCGATCAGCGCGTTTTTGTTTCCCCCGGACCCCGGCCACACCGTACGACATAATGGAGTTCACCAAAAATAACGGGCTTCATCAAAACTTTCCAAAACGCGCGATTTGGAAAAGTCTGGAAAAAGTCAGCAAAAAACGTCTGACACACGCTTCCCAAAACCTAAAAGCACGCCGCCATTCCTTTTCACCTTATTCCAGAATTTTTTCTAACTTTCTCACCTAAATTTTTTACTACTTTTCAGACTTCGATTTTTCACCTCAATTTTTCTCCATGGCAGACGAAGAACACAATTTTCCAGATTCACAAGAATCAATGGAAATTGAAGAGATCGAAGGTTCATTCATGAATTTAGAGATCGAAAACAAAATTACAGAAATCAAGCAACATATATTAGAAAACATTGAACACCAAGGTACTCCCTCCGTGTTTTTTTTAGAGTTACAGTTTGACCGGCACAATAGTTTAGGCAGTTTAATTGTCTTAAATAAAATAAGAGGTGAGTGAGGTATTGGAGTGTTACAAAATTGTAAAAGAAAGATAGTGGGGTTAATAGTTTATTGAAAAGTAATGAATGTGAGAGGAGAGAAATAATTAAAAAAACAAAGTAGTAGTGGGTTTGGGTGGGGACATGAGAGGAGTGAAGTAATATTTTTATGTAGTTTTTTGCCATAAAAGGAAGTGTAACAATTATTAAAATACGGCCGGATTTGGTAAGTGTAACACTTAAAAAAAACACGGAGGGAGTAAGTAAAATTTAAAATTTCATCTCAGGTATGAAAGACCCAGAAACTCCTTACCAATCCCTGAAAATATGAGAAGTAACCTCCTAAGTAAACTTTAGTAACCCCTTATGTAACCTCCTCAGTAACTGTAGACACCTAAAAATGTCTCCCCAAAACCAATCCCGATGATGAACAACCTTTCACCGCCGTTATTGGTCGGATTGAGTATTTAATCTTTGGAGTGCTGGAATCCATGTTATATCCAATATATTTCATGAACCAATCCAATTTCTAGCTCATTTCCCCAAACCAAAACCTATTTTCCACTTTTCGTATCCACATCACAAAACCGAGCTGCATTGATTTTATGGCTATATAATTTTGATCCAATTATTATTTGGTTGGATATGACTTTTAATAAAATTTCCAAACATATATCATAAGCCTAATTCCGAGCTATAACGAAAAAGATTTGAGCAAAACACTAAACTCGGCCCAAAACCGACACCCTTCCACTAAAACAACCATATCTTAAAATCTAAAAATGATTTTGACCTGATTCCAATTGGTTTGGAAAGTATACTTGATAATGTTTCCAATGATATATTATATCTTTATTCCAAGTTACGGATAAAAAGTTATCGCAATTTTAAAAACGCGTAAAAACTGGGATTACCGCGCAACAGCTTAAATGCCGCGACGCGGCAAGATCTTACGTGGCACGGGGCAAATTCCCTTGACACGGTGCTTTTGGTGTGTTTTCAGTGTTTTTCAGTGCCTCGTGACTTGGCATAGGTACCGTGACATAGTAGACTTTGCCGCGTCACGGCATTTTCTGCCGTGTCACGGTGGGTTGCTGACGTGTCAGGGTGCTCATGAAACTTCCCCGCATCACGGGAGGCGGTGCTGTGTCATGGTAGGAATTCCCGTGTCACGGTGCCTTTCCTGTGACACGGGGCAGCTCCATTTCTTTTCCGCGTACACCCTTCACGTGTTTTCACTTCCTGTAACCTAATTATTTCTCGCGTCACTCAGTTTTTCCCCGTGTCACGGGATTTTACCCCGTCTGACGGTGCCTGGCACCATGTCACAGTGTTCTTTTCCGTGTCGCGGTGCTATTTTTTAGGGTTTTTATCTTTCTAGGGTTTTTATCTATAAATACCCCCTCATTTCTGATGTACGGGGCATCAATTAATTCTCTCTTTCTCTCTTCTATTCTCTAGCCTAAACACTATCCTACCTTTTCTCTTTCAAAATTCCCTCTTCAAGCTTTCTAAGGCGTCCATACTTTAGTCGTGGTTCTGTCCTTTAGCCAAGGCGTGAAAGGTAGAACTGTTTGAGGGTTTGGCCCCAAATCAACTCTATTTAATTTAATTTAATTTAATTATTGTTTTATTATTTTTCCTTGAAGTTACTAACTCGTTTATTGTTTTATAGCAAGCAAACAAAATCAAAGTAAGAATTATGTTCCTTTAATTTCTATTATTTTTCTAATGATTTTATATTGTTGGATTTATTGTTGAATTTCTTCCAATATTAATGTTTGTTCTATTATATTTATTGATCACCATATTGCATGTTAAAGAGAATATGTAATTGAAAATCATGCCTAATAAGATAATTTGGACAACCGGCTTAGGTTTCTTTTTAATTCTGTTATTAAATCAAGTGATCACTAATATTTTAGAATTATGTGTTGTATTAATATTAAACCAATTTAGCTTAATAATAGTTTGGAGCAAATTGAATCTTTTTATGTATGCCTTTGAGATCGCCGGAATCACTTTTCACTATAAGAATCGAGTAGAGGCCAATACGGGCAAATGTGACTCCATGAATCACTTTGTACCATCTTCCCGGATCCTCCTTTCGTGGTTCCGAACCATATAGAGTTAGTAATCTCATGGATTATGAATGGGGTGTAACCTTCACGGGTCAATCGTTGTTGTCTATCGTTGTTCCTTTATCGTGGTTGCCTTAAATGATCCGTGAACGGTTTACAAGTTCCTTAAAAACTTGTTGGCGGCTCCCTACTTTACTTGTCCCTAATCGTATTATGTCAATTCCCACTTCCTATGAGAGCCAAGCATATTCACACATGCTTTAATGTAGGCGCACTTTAAGCGACACCTACAATTTGGCGACTCCGCCGGGGAGGATTCTTGGTTATTTATCGATTTGAGTGATCGGTATTTAATTGAGAAAAGTGGATGAGACTTAAAAGATTCTTGAATTGTATTCCTGCGATTTAATTGGCATTGTCACATATGCATATGCAATTTTAGGTCACCTATTTTGCCACAATAGTACGTGAACTACGTATGTGGCTAGCCCAGGGGATTTAAGCTCTATTAACCCTAAAACGTTCATGACAATAAGGGTTCATTCGAGTTTTTAAATCTACCCAAACCATGGAGTCGAGTTTGATTTCATTACGAACTCACGAAGCCGCCCGTTGGCATATACCCTCAAGGGAGGCTGCCTTGCTAACGCGTCCAAACTCTTAACCATGGTACCCTTTTGACACCCAAAGCTTGACCAATAGTTGAACATAGATCTTGACCTTAGGTTGCGAACTCTTTTACATCATCGTGACTAAATGCTACATGGTTTATTTAGTGCTAACCCATATGTGTTTTCTCATTTTGTTTAGCGTATGACCGAGGGTTTTTATTTCCACATAGTAATTAGTACGGACTTAAAAATTGATTAAAACCTGGAAATTACACAAATTTAGGCCTGGAATTGTGCACCATGTCACGATAGGTCTTTCGTGCCAAGGTGTGCAATGCCGTGACACGGTGCATTGTCCCATTTGACAGTGCACTGTACCGTGTCACGATAGTCAGCACCGTGACACGGTGCCCAGGATTTTGTCCAGTTAGTCCTTTTTTGGTCTTTGTGCGTGCTCTGTGGTCCGTATGTTTGGTTTGATGTCATGTATAGCTGTACGGTCATAACACGAGTCTTATAACCCCACTTAATCACTTACATGTTGTGTCAAAATCACACACTTTTTCGTTAGTCGTGCACCGCATTTCATGACCGTAGTTTAGGGTGGTCTCGTGTCGTCTTTTTTGTTTCGTTTTTTTTTTCGGAGTAAGTCGGATGGTATCCTCCCATACTTTTTATTAAAAAAAAAGCAAATTTCGAAAATTTTTTATTATTTTTTTTTTACTTTTCCGGATGAGTCAAGGTTAAGTTTAGTCATTAAAGGTGTGTTTGTTTCGGTGTCACATCACTTGGTCTAGAAGCAGGGGTAGATTGTTACGGTTCGAGTCAATACCTCAACAACCTCTTATACCAAACACAAGTACAAAACTAACTTCAAGTAACACCCAAAAAGTGCTACATAAAGTGGTAAAAGTGTTATTATAGACAATAGGTAACACTTTATTGGGTGATACTTCCGCTCATGTTACATAAGGTCTTATGTAACATTTTGGGTGAGGTCTGGTAACACTTTCAAAAGTGTTACTATAAACCCTCTTATGGTACACTTTTTATGTTATTAGTATCATTTTTTAAGTGTTACTTTTTATTTCTTAGGTAACACTTATTTATCTTTAGTAACATTTTTCAATCATATAGTAGCACTTTATCCGACGTTATGTATCATCTTTTGAACTAATGTAACACCTTATTGAATATTAGGTAACATTTTTCAATCATCTTTTGTCATATAGTAGCACTTTATTCGACATTATGTATCACTTTTTGCAAACTAATGTAACAATTTATTAATTAATTGGTAACATTTATTATTATTTTGATTAATTTTTTTTCTTATTATTAATATTATTATTATTATGATTATTATTATTATTATTATTATTATTATTATTATTATTATTATTATTATAATTATTATTATTATTTAAAAATAATACATAATATAAATTTGTACAACAACGTAACCATGAATGAGAAATGTATATGATAAACAATAATTTGAATTGAAATAATTTTATAATTCTTACAAAAAATTATCCATAAACACCAATTTTATGTTTGGTCAAACAATATAATAATCAAAACAAAAAAAAAAGACAGCTTTGGTTTCTAGCTTGGAAAAAGTGACAAAATAGGAAAAAAGCTCCAAATTTCCAAAAACAGTCAACGCAGTAGCACTATGATAGCAGCAGCTAGGTGGCAGAACGACAACACCAATAACAATAGCTACATATCGGACATCAATATACCAGCAGACAACAATACATAGCAGCAAACAGCAGTAGCAGCCAACAGTGGAAGCAAAAAACAATAGAAGCCAAAACAGCAGTAAGTAGTAGTAGCAGCAATACAGCAGTCGCGGTACGTGACAGCAAGAACGGTTACAGCTAGCCGAAAGCTCCAAAGTTTATCTCGATCTTGTATATTCAAGCACGCTTCTTGTGGCACCATAACTTTCCCAAGCAATCCTTCATCGTGATCCCTTTGATCCTATGTATGCGTGAAAGCATCATACATCAGCAACTAGAACAAAAATGAAATAACGCAATAATATGAGTTATTGCTTTCTACAAGAGAATTTATTAACCATTACTTCATTTTACTCTAGTTCTTTAGAGTATACATGGGAAAAATTATCATAATTTATTTGCTATCAAGGGTGCTGGATGTGTGATAAAAAATGGCAGGGGAGGGGGATCTGGTTTAGAAGCGAAAATAAGAAGACATGAGCTAGGAACCCAGCATAGGCAGACTAGCAGCTATAAGTTTCTACTATCGGTTTGTTGATCTATGTCAGACATGTAGCTTAACTGCAATAATGAGAATGATGTGATATTGCTTTAGGTTTTCAGAAACTCTATGTCAGAAACACTATGTTTAGCTCATGGCATTAAAAAATACAGTTACCTTGCTCATTGTAAAAATCAGCTGATCATATGAGGGATGAAACTTTGTTGTATACATGGGAGACTATGCTATAATCTCCCATCTAGATCTTGCTTCCTACAAAGAAGAACACACAAGAATGAAGAATGTATATGAGACTATGAGTACAACAGGTGGTGGGGGTAAGGAATTTCATTTTGTAAATTAGCCCATGTTCATGTCAATTAAACTAAGTTAGGGTGTTCAAGCTTAAAGTATTCAAAAGCCTACATACAATGATTGCGCTATTGCTACCACAAACTCAAAGATGATATACGCAACAATAAAATTAGATATGATCACAACATCAATATGTATAAGAACAATAATTACGTACCAGAACATGCCATACTGAAAGCTTGCAATGTTTTCAATTTCCGTAAAATTACTTAACTATTTCAGCTACATGAAGCACTACAATTAGTTCATTTCCAGCAAGAATGCATGGTAAATATATCAAAGTTATATATCGCCGAATGCCTTGCACACTTATCTAGAAGCAATGGGAATCAATGTGAAAAATATCCAAGAGTCCTAAACCAATTCAAATTACCAAATTTACAAAGGCAAAAAGGTTTATATAGTTTATCAAACAACCTTTTGGATCGACAAATATATGTCGTTTTTAAAACTTACAAAGGCATGATACGACAGAAAAGGTGAATAATCAAAGGTTGGAATTATAGATTGTTTTGTTTAATTAAAGATTAAACAACATAAATAAAGATTAAACAACATTAGTACTTTTAAAAGTGTCGTAAAGAGTAGTTTACTACTCCCTCCGTCCCCGAAAGAACGACCCATTTGGGTTGATTACGCGGGTATTAAGAAAATAAAATCAAAAGAAGTAAAAGTATATTGCAAAGATAAATTTACATGGGGTTTGTAAAAAAATAGAGAGTGAAAGTAATAAAATTACATGGAAAATCAATTTTTTATATGGGGAAGCTAATTTTGCACAAATATTATTGCAAATTGGTGGGTGTTTTAATGCAAATGGGTCATTCTTTTTGGGACTAAAATTAGGCCAAATGGATCGTTCTTTCGGGGATTGAGGGAGTAATTGGTGTAGTCGCTTTTATTTGCAAGAAATTAGAGAATTTTAAAAGAGAGTATGATGTTTTTGTGGTGAAAAAAAAAATGCGTAGCGAATGCACTACTTAGACAGCGGTGTATAATAAATTGTTGTTGTACATGCATTTATGATTTGCTCTTGGCATACCCATTTTGAGCATACCCAGAAATAATATCATTTCAAGAAGCTACATCTTTCTCAGGCATTCTATCAAACATCTTATATGCATTAAAAGTTTCCCTAAATTTAGCATACATGTTCATAACTACTCCAGTCATTGCAAACAAATTAAAGCAAACTCATTAATAATAAACAAAACACAATTCTGATAATCAAAATTAAAAAATCAAAATGAAAATTAAGGTAAAAAATCAATAATAAAACTGAATAATAAACCACAAATAATATAAAATGTAAATTGAAATCAAAATTTAATCAGATGAACCCTAGATCTAAACAAACGTCTTTGCACACGGGCGGACGTTGTACTTACCTCGAAGGTTGCCGGAGAGTGGAGCGCTTATAATCACACGACGGACACTCGATGGCGCCGTGAAGTGAGCCTTGTAACAGAGCTGGTGACTTTTGCGTTGTGCTTCATCTTCTCTCTCTTCTACTCGGGATGGTGAACAAAGATTGAGACTTGAGAGAAGATAGAAAACTCAAAACTCATTAATGTGTTGGATTACAGAGGCAGTAAAAACGTAAATAAATATTTTAAGGGGCAAAAAGGTCCGTGCACTATTAATAAACGCAAGTTTAAAATGTAGTACAAAATAACCTAGATGCAAAAAGTAATTAATGATAGGAAAAATTGAGTTTATAAATCCCAACTTTAGGCGATTTACTATGAAAAATCCCAACTATGCATTATCCCTCAAAAATCCTAACTTTGATACCCATTTGCTTTTAAAGTTCCCAACAGGTCACCAAACCTATTACTTTAGGTTACAATCCACGTGTCAACACGGGAATGATCGAAAAATAATTAAAAAATAAAAAAAAATTAATTAAAAAAAAACTAAAAAAACCAAAAAAAATTAAAACAGCAACCCCCACCACATCCCGGAAAACACCCTACCCACTCCCTACCCGCCGGATAGCCCCTCCCCGTCGCCGGAATTCGACGACCAATCCTATCCCACCCTAAAAACCCACCCCTTACACTCCTCCCACCCTCGCAAAACCCACCCACTAACCCCCCTAACCCGAAAAACACCCCTTCCCTAACCCCCACCTTCGAAAACACCCCCTTCCCCTTCCCCAACTGTGGGTCAATTTCATGAGTGGGGAAGGGAGGGGGGCGATTTCGAGGGTGGGGGTTTTAGGAGGGGGTTTTACGGTTTAGGATGGGAGGGTTTCGCGAGGGTGAGGGAGGGTTTTTCGTCGGATTCAAGCGATAGGGAGGGATTATCGGGGGTGGGGGAAGGGTGGGCGTCGTTTTCCGGCCGGGGGGGGAGGGGTTTTCGGGGATGGGGAGTGGATTTCCGGCGGGGTGGGGTGGGGGTGAGGTGTTTTCCGGGATAGGGGTGGGGGCTGGGTTATTTATTTTAATTTTTTTTTGTTTTTGAATAAATCAGATTGAAAAAAAAATTTATTTTATTTTTTAGACCACTAAAATTCTGACAAGAGGCATTTTTTTTTTAGTAAAAATGAGTTAACCTTCTCTTCAGGTAACCGGTCATCTGGGACCTTTAAAAGAAGATGGGTATCAAAGTTGGGATTTTTGAGGGATAATGCATAGTTGGTATTTTTCATAGTAAACCGCCCAAAGTTGGGATTTATAAACTCAATTTTTCCTTAATGATATGAAAATAATCAAAAGACTAAAATAGCCTTTTCCAAATAAAAAAACTCATTCTTTATTTCACTAGGCTTTTAATTTTTACATTATTTATTTTGCAATTCATTTCACTTGCCAATTTTTTCCATTTCATTCACCATTTCAGTCACTTTTTTTTTCTTTTTTTTTTGTAATTCATTTCATTTCACCAGTTTCCTCAAAATTCTTTAATCTGAGCCTTTGAGACGAAGATCGTTCGCTGCTCGTAAACCATCCGGTTTAATTTTTTTTGTTTAATTTTTTTGTTGATTTGTTGTAATTTTTCATTATAAGTACCCCGTCTATGTTTTTCGGGGGTAATGTTTACTCCCATAAATCTTATCCGGGGGGTACTGGAGACCCCCGAAAATCATAGACAGGGGTACTGGAGACCCCCAGAAATCGTATACGGGATGTGCTGGAGACCTTCAAAAATCTTAGCCGTACAAGATGGAAATTTTATTTTGTTTGATTATTTATCTATTACAACACATAATTTTCGCACCTCAAAAAAATCGTCATAGTGCACTTAATTATTGTCTTTGCATTTGTATAGTATTCAATATTAAATAGATACGAGACTGAATACGTTAGAATTTGGTTGTAAATTTAACACTAGGAAATCAGGATGATTATATAGTTAGGAGTATACAAGATTAATTTTAATCATTTAAAAAAAAAGTGTAAAGGATTAAGTTAAAACAAGGAAAAATTGGAATATAATGTTATTTTTAAAAAATAACTTATTCTGCATTTAGGTGAAATTGTCATGCATTTAGTACCCCTCTTCATAAAAGCTATCTCCTACTTTTTATAAAGCACTTTTTATAAGGTAGGGATATATAATCAATTGGTACCAAAAATTAAAGTGTTACAATAAAGTGCTACTTAATATCAAATTATCAAAGTGTTACAATAAAATGTTACTAAATATCAAAGTGTTCCAATAAAGTGTTACTAAATATCAAAGTGATAAAATCAATTGTTACATGGTATCAAAGTGTTACAAAAGTGTTACTTATGAATTAGTTAAGGTTCTAACCTTCAAAGTGATACCATTTGGTGTTACCTAAGGCCACTTTTCTAGTAGTGAAAGAGGCGTACAAGGAAACCGCCACAATCATCTCCACAAAGTCCGTCTCCAGTCTACTTTCAATCAATGGCTACTAAGGAGGATATCGAGAACATCAACAAGACCATTGAGATGTTGTCTAACATGATGCAAACACTCAACACTAGAGTCAACACGGTAGAGCAAGACAATCAAAACAATGTCACTGTCGCTGCAATGGACAAGATCAAAGAACAGATGAGTAAGATCTCTGAAGAGTTCACCTATGTGGAGCAACCTGTCACCTCTTCGTCTATAAGGGACAAACTTCCTGAAAAGTTTTCCACTGCTGACATTCCCAAGTTCAAGCCTACTGATTATCCGCTGTTCCACTTGAAGGCTTTTTCTGCGACCATGGCTCTTAAGGGATTAGATGTGACACTCTTCCTTACTGTGTTCCCTCTTTCCTTGGAGCATGCCTGTCCACCATGGTTCTACTATTTGGAATCTAAACATGTTGCGACCTGGGAGGATATTATTGAAAGCTTTATGAACCGTTGCAAGTGTAACATCCAAGCTAAGACTTCTGAACGTGAACTCTCCATTCTCAAACAGAAGGAGAATGAAGGCTTCACTACTTATCTAAGCAGGTGGAGAGAGACAACTGCACTTTTGGTGGATCCTCCCAAGGTGAAAGAGATGGTTCACCTGTTAATTGCAAATCTGACTCATAAGTACAAGCAGCACTTGAAGTTTTTGCCCTTGAATACCTTTGAAGCTGTATACAATATTGGGATCAATATCGAAGATGAACTGATGAAGACTGCTGGTAGCAACAATAATAACAACAACACTTGGAAAAACAAGAAGAAAGAAACTCCTTCTTCTTCGTCTTCCAAGCCCAATAATGCTACCAACAATGTCAATATCAGTGATGTGCTAGCTCTTAATGCTCCCCCTCAAAGATTCCAAAGGCAAAGGAGGGTTTACACGCCTTTGGGAATGACCTTTGATGCTGCTTTTGATCGCTTGTATGGTCAAGGACTGATTATGCCAATTGTACCTTTTCCAGAACCTCGACCAAAAAACAGAACTGCTAGCTATGACCCCAATGCTTATTGCAAGTTTCATCAAGGCAAAAGTCATACTAATGAGAAGTGTTGGAGGTTGAAGGATGTGATCCAAGACCCGATTGATGCTAATCAACTTCGTGCCCCTCCAGTGGGAAAGAAGGCCAATATTCAAACAGGTCCCCTTTATGATGCTTTAGCTGTCATGGGAGATGAAGTCTCCTTTGATCCATCAATACTCATTCAACCTGTGAATGAACCTCTACCAGAAGTTGTATTTGTTCCAAATTGTGAAGATGTGAATGGAATTTGGGATAGCGATGATGAAGACGTCTATCTCAAAGATATAGCCTGTTCGTCTCTTAGCACAAGTGAAGATGTTTGGGGAGACCTTGAGGTTAAGGTTCTCACCAGAAATGGACGGTTGCAGCAACCTAGTCCACCTCCACCGCAATCACAACCAATAGTTGATCCCATCGACACTGTGAACAACGATGTGATCAAACAATTACAAAAGACTAAGGTGGAAATGAATGTATGGAATCTTTTGGCCACCTCTCACGAGCATCGAAAGGCTGTGATGAATGCTTTGGTGAAAATAGGAGTTGATAATGATATGACTCCTCAAGGACTGGTCAACTTTCTCACTATTGAATTGACGAGTACCAGCAATCTGATTTCCTTCTCTGACAAGGATCTGCCACCGGAAGGGGACCAATATAACAAGGCCTTACACCTCACTGTGGTGTGTAGGCAAATGAATTTTCTTATGAGCCTGGTTGATAATTGTTCTGCAATCAATGTGTGCCCACTCTGCACTACCAAGAATTTGGGCATAAAAAATAAAGAATTGATTCCCTTTAATCAAGGGATTCGTGCTTATGATAATACTCGCCGTCAAGCCGTGGGTACTATCATGCTAAACATAACTTCTGGAGCCATTGAACGTCGCACCAAGTTTCAGGTGGTGGACATTAAGGCTTCTTTCAATCTGCTGTTAGGTAGTCCTTGGCTTCATGAGCTAAAGGCGATCCCTTCGTCGTTGCACCAAAAGGTGAAAGCTATAGTTGGAATTTGATGCCTCCCCCATGCGCATTCAAGTTATCGATACTCCCATCGTCTATGTCTAACATGGCGAGGAAGATGAAGATCTTCGGGGGTTTTTGTTGAATGATGTTCTCATGATCGAAGAAGAAGAGAAGTGTCACTTCGACTTTGATCCTTATTTGAACACCAATGTTAATTTCATTATGAAGAAGCAAGGGAATTTCCCTGGAATGACCCTCGGACTCAAAACGAAAATGGCTAAACTTTGGGGCCATCTTGGTGCACTAAAGAAGGATACCTTTGGCTTGGGATTCAAGCCAACAAAAGAAGATGTGAAACAAGCTCTCCTGAAAATGAAGGCTCGAAATAATGCTCGAACCATGAAAACGGAAATGGCCATGGACCCATATCCTTTCACTCTCAATGGCCAGTACATCAAAGAAGGGGAAAACTTCCCATGCTATGAATTCCTTGAGCCTTTCGTCCACAATAGTAAGCGTGAGCCAGGCTTTGAGATGTTCCTTGATTGTGACTTCGTCGATGAAGGCGATGAGTTCTTAACAACTGAGAAACCAGCTAGTCCAAGCTCTGATGATATGAACATTAATCTTCCTTTTGGACTAGAAAAGAATGAATCCAAGCCTGTCTGCAATGATGATTCCAAGCTTATTTAAGCTGTCATATCAAGCAAAGATTTTGACCCCTTTGAGTTAATCGTCCCGGCTGATGATGTTTCAAAGGGATGGCGCAAGACGGTTAAGATCACTACACCAAGTGGAGAGAAGTTGGAAGTAACCGCTGGCGAAGGTCCTAAGTTTGATGAATCTGAGTCGTCTAGGTCCGAGTCCGAGTCTGAGTCTAAATCTGTAGACGAGTCTTTAGGATCTGAGGCCAACCCCCTTTATGTTATAGAGTCTAATGTAGTTCCCCTTCATGTCGAGTATCTTTTGAGTCTCCTCTTTCTATCCCAAATAATTATGGCGAGGTCGCAGCTGACCTTGCCCTCCTTGATGTAATGACTAATTAATTCAATGAAATGAGTACCTTTGCTTACGATGCGTGTCATTCCCCTAACCCTAATCAATATTGCTTTGATAATGATAAAAATGACAAAGAAATAATAAAAGCAATGGAAGAACATGAAAATAAAACAACAATCATTGAAGATACAGAAAAAGTTAATATTTCCAATGATACGACTATCAAAGAAGTAAAAATTGGATTAACACTAAGTCAAGACGAACGCAAAGAGCTAATTAACTTGCTTGGTGAATTTTTTGACGTATTTGCTTGGTCATACCAAGATATGCCAGGAAGTGACAGGGATATAGCTCAGCGTACAATACCAGTTATTCCAGGTATGAAGCCTGTCAAATAAAAGCTACGCCGTATGAAACCAGATGTGGCTCTCAAAATCAAGGAAGAAATCAGAAAGCAATTGGCTGCAGGTTTCATCAGAGTATCCAAGTATCCCAAATGGATAGCTAATGTGGTTCCAGTTCCGAAGAAGGATGGAAGGGTCAGAATGTGTGTTGATTACAAGGATCTCAACAAGGCAAGCCCGAAAGATGGGTTCCCTCTACCTCACATTGACATTCTGGTCGATAACATAACAAACCATGCACTCCTATCATTCATGGACGTCTACGCCGGATATAATCAAGTATTAATGGTCGAGGAAGACATGGAGAAAACCACATTCATCACACAATGGGGTACATATTGCTATACGGTAATGCCATTCGGGTTGAAAAACGCGGGTGCCACCTACCAAAGAGCAGCCACAACATTGTTACATGATATGATGCACAAAGAGGTGGAGTTTTGTGTTGATGATATGATCGTCAAGTCAAAGGATCGCCCAAGCCACATCATTGCACTTCGCAAGTTCTTTGAAAGACTCTGCAAGTACAACATAAGATTAAATCCAGCAAAGTGTGCATTTGGAGTTACGTAAGGCAAACTACTTGGATATGTGATCAGTTCTCGAGGGATTGAAATAGATCCCATAAAAGTCAAAGCATTCATGGCCATGCCACAACCCAAGACTGAGAAAGAAATTCGAGGCTTCATTGGAAGGCTGCAATATATAAGTAGGTTCATATTCTAACTCACTGCGATATGTGAACCTATATTCAAGAAGCTCAAGAAAAATGTTCCAGTCACATTGGATGATGATTGCCAAAAAGCTTTCAACAAAATCAAAGAGCACCTGGCAAACCCACCCGTGCTAGCGCCAACAATGCCTGACTTTCCTCTTCGACTCTACCTTACGGTCACAAGAGAAACGATGGGGGAAATGCTAGCACAAGAGATCAAAAGCAAGGAGAATGCAATTTACTATTTGAGAAAGAAGCTTCAAGGATATGAGACGCGATACACACCACTTGAAAAGTTGTGTCTCGCACTCGTGTGGGCCACGCAGAAATTAAGACATTACATGCTCGCTCATACGGTGCATGTCATGTCCAAGATGGATTCTCTCAATTACTTGTTCGAAAAAGCAACACTCAATGACAGATTATCAAGGTGGATAGTCAACCTTGCTCAGTTTGACTTGAAATTTGTACCACAAAAAGCCATCAAAGGTTCTGCAGTTTTTTACTTCTTAGCAGATTTTCCACTAGAATAAGTTGAGAAAGAAGAAGATGAGTATGATTTCCCTGATGAAGATTTACTCATGACCAAAGATGATAGCTGGACGCTCTATTTTGACGGAGCTTCGAACTAAAAGGGTTGTGATGTAGGAGTCTTGCTCGTATCTCCCAATGAAGAGCATATTCCAATTTCTATGAAGCTCGACTTTGATGTCACCAACAATGCCGCAGAGTACAAGGCATGCATCTTGGATTAGAAACAGCTGTGGCCTTGAGAATTAAGAAGCTCAAAATCTACGGTGATTCGTCACTAATCATTAACCAGATCTCTAAGAGATGGAAGGTGAGAAGCGAAAGTCTCGCTACGTATCAAGCTCATCTGGAAACTCTCACGGAGCAATTAGATGAAGTGGAATATACGTACTTGCCTAGAGAAGAAAATCAATTTTCCGATTCGTTGGCTAAGTTAGCATCAATGGCGCGAACTCCAACAGACACAATCAGAATGCCATTGACCATAAAAAGAAGATATGAGCTGGCTTATGTGCATTGATATGTCCATTTTATATAGTATTTTACCCCCGTCCTTTGGTCATAATTAGTAGTGTTTTAGGCTCTTTAGAGCCAATTTTATTACTAATTGGTGTTTTCTAGTGTTTTTGTAGATTTAGTTGACTTTTGTAGGGATTTGCACTTGTGAAGCATTTTCCCGAGATATTATGGAGTATTTACGAGTATTGGAGAAGCACAACCAGTTTTTATGGCCCAGGACCGGTTAGAGCCATCAAACCGGTGATTAAGGGCTCGGTATATGTGATACCGGGGCATTTGGACCAAGTATTCAAGACCCGAAGAGGAAATCCAGATTGGCCCGAAGAATTGGAGCCCAATCGATGTCCCAGGAATAGCCCAAAAGTGCCGCCCGGCCAAAAGTCCCAAGAAGGCGCGCCCGGCCGGGCGGGGAAAAGGAGCTGGCGCCCAAACTCGCGCCCGGCCGGGCGCGAGAAACATTCATTGGGAGTAAAAAGGCGGGCCCGATCGGGCGGTGCCTCGCCCGATCGGGCGCGTGTCAGCATTATGTGATTTTTATTGTCGTTTAAGTTTGTTTTAGTTGAGGATTCTTGCTTAGTATAAATACGATTCCGTTAAGCAAGTTTAGTAACTGTTTTTTTACTTTCTAACTTTTTTTCTCTTAGATTCTCTCTCTCTATTTAGTTTTTAGATTAGTTTTCTCTCTCTACAACTTTGTGCTTTACTCAACTCTTAATTCCTGATTACTTTAGTAACTATTTCTTATACTTTAATCTCAGTTATTTACTTTAATTATATCATCATGTCTTATTTTATTGCTTTGATTAGTTTAGATTTAATTATGTGGGAGTAGTTTTCTTTCTAGGGTTTGTGGGGATCCATAAATAATATGAAGGGGTAATTTATGATTGTTTATTGTCAATGCTAGATTAATTTCCTATTGGTTGATTTAATGCTGTGTGACTAGATTAGGCTTGATCTTTTATGCATGAGTTTGACAATATTAATTCGAGATTCGAGAGATGAGAATTGATGTTTAGGTCTAGTTTCAATAGGCAGGTTAATTTATAAATGGTTTAGTTGAGATTCGAGAGATGAGATTTAATACCGGTAGATTAATTCTGTGATTGTAATACGTAGCGAAAGCCCTTTATGATCTGATTAATTGATGCATTGATGATTGATTATTATGTTTTACCCTGGAATGTTATTTATTGGTGAACCTATTCCATAGGCCATTATTCATTGTTTTCTCTTTACTCTTAATCTCCGTAGTTTAGTTTTATATCCATATTATTAAATTTTTACTTGATAATTTAGATAGCTTTAATTAATCAGGAATAGAAAGAGCAGTTTCCTTGTGGATTCGACCCTACTTCCCTATCTACATTAGTTAGAGGATTTAGGAGTTACTTTTGATTAGGTGATACGACTTTAGCCTGTCAAAATTCGGCGCCGTTGCCGGGGAAACGATTTTATTTTTATTTTCTTATTATTTTTGTAGTCTAGATTATCCCCTCTTATCTCAAAGAACGTTAGTGTTTTGAGGCAATTCTCATATTTGTCTTTTAGTTCTTTGTTTATGCCCAGGTGTTTCAGATCAGGTTACATTCCATTCGATCCTGAGATCGAGCGCTCATTCCATAGACAAAAGAATCTTTATAGACAAATCCTAGCGGGTTCTGAGGAAGACAATAATCTAAGAGACCCTCTAACTGATTCTAGTGACTCAGAAATTCCTTCAGATCCAGAATTAGAGATGGCGGTACCTAAGAAGCTAAGTGATTATTCACAACCAAAGCTTACAGATTTTCCACATCTTACTCCCACTCCAGCACTTGATGGGGTACAATTCGAGATTAAACCCTAATTTATCACAATGATAGAAAGGAAGCAATTTAGTGGAGCTAAGGGTGAAGACCCAAATCTTCATATTGCAGAATACTATCAGTATTCTAATACTATTAGGCAAGCTGGGGTCACACAAGACCAAATCAGGGACATTCTCTTTCCTTTCTCTTTATGTGGAAAAGCCAAATTATGGTTTAATGGATTAAATAGAACTACACTTGGTATAACTGACTAGGAAACTCTTGTTTTAAATTTCTATAATAAATATTATCTTGCAGAGAGAACAGCTGTATTACGAAGTGCTATTCAGAACTTTGCCCAAGAGGCCGATGAAACTTTATATGAGGCTTGGGAAAGGTTCAAGGATCTTCAGAGAGAATGCCCCCACCATAATCTGGCACAATGGCAGTTGATCCAAGCCTTTTACAATGGGATTGGAAATTCATCTAGCATCACTACAAGAAAAAGGCGAATTAGCAACGGCCAAAGTAGTCACAAATCCGTCGCAAAAATGGGTTTGCGACGAATTTGCAACTACTTTGGTTAGTCACTAAAGACCTCGTCGCAAATCTATTTTTGCGACTAATTTTTAGATAGTCGCAAATTTAGCGACAGATTTGCAACGACTTTGCAACTACCATTTAGCAACTAACTTCAAATTTTAGCAACTAAAACATTGTCTGTTGTAAAATATTTGCGACGAATTAGCGACTACAAAGACCAATGATTTAAGACTACAAAAACCAATATTTTGCGACGGATTAGCGACTACTAAACCAAACTTTTGGACTACTAATTTATTTTGCAACGGATTAGCAACTATGAGACCAAACTTTTGCGTATACGGAGACTAATTTATTTTGCAACGGATTAGCGACTACGAGACCAAATTTTTGCGACTACGAAGACGTTTTTTTTTTTTTGGCGACAGATTAGAGAATACTAAGATCAATTAATTTTTAACTAACCATTGAGTCTCTAAACAAATCTGCAATCGCTAAATTTGACTATCAATATTTGGAGACCATCATCAACACAAAGCAACTATTGAATTTTTAATTTTGGTAAAATAACACAAAATATTAACCAACTTTTACATTACAAGAGTGCTTACATTACATAAGAGTGTTCGTACTGCTCAATAATTTAAACAATATAAGCTCACCTTTATCTACTTAGACATATGCATCTTCAATTGCTAACAAAGTTGTTTTCTGATATAAGTTACTCTAGATAACCTCAATCGTAATCCTCTAACCTCGTTGAGCTATCATTAAAAATCACGTCTGTTTGCCAGGTACAATTAATCAATATATTGAAGAAATCCACCCTGCAATATCAACAAAAAGCCTAAATCAATATTTATTGTATGACATGTATTGATGCACACCATGTCAAATTGGAATACTTTTTCTAACCTTTATTGTATATGCATGAATTGGTATCATCAACCTTGGAGAAGAAAGAAAAGTGCTCCGTATGAGATAACAAATGCAACAAAAATCAGCAAAAAGCATCCAAGTACATAGACTTCTCTTTAGCAACTTAACATGTGGGGAAAAAAAAAAGTAAGAATAAATAACTTACTTTTTTAACTCTATATCACTCACGAGTTTAATGAAGCAATCCCATTGTAGTTGTAATATTGGATCTTTTTTAAAGACTAATATTGGATCTTTGATCAAACTTATCCCATCACTCTCCACCCTCGTAAACAGGATGGTTAGACTAACACGACTTTAACTGTAGTATAGTATAAATAGGGATGTCAATGGGGCGGGGCGGGGCGGGGCGGGGCGGATGTTGGCCTTCCCATCCCCATCCCCACCTAATATTTTCATCCTCATCCCCATCCCCATCCCCGCCCCACCGGGTAAAACTCCAAAACCATCCCCGCCTCACCCCCCACTTGGATATCCATCCCCACCTAATCCCCACCAAAGACCCGCCTAATCCCCACCCAAGATCCACCTAATACCCGTATCTCAAATACACAATCTTACATAATTAATACGAATTATAAAATAAAACATTCTATACACATTTTTGTGTTATAATATAAGTGTCGTACAAAGTACTATAATTAATATTGTATTTCATGTAATTATTTTATAAATAGAATAAAAGTATGTAATTTTGCTTTAAAAGATATATAGATGTGGGTATGAGGTGGGGATGAGGCGGGTACGAAGTGGGGCGGGTGGGGCGGGGCGGGGATGGGGCGGGTACAACTTAAAATCCACCCCCGCCCCATCACCCATGGAGGGTATGGTTTTAATCCCCATCCCCGCCCCACCACCCGCCAAACCGAGACCCATCCCCGCCCCACTGGGGCAGGGATGGGGCGGGTCTCCTACTTGACCCGCCCCACTGACATCCCTTAGTATGAATGATCAAAGAGCCAAACTATCCATATCAGCCACAAATCATTTTTACTGAACATCAATAACCCATGCCCAAAAGTTTATACTAATTTTCCATGTAAGCTAATTTGCAATGTCTAGCTCTAACCTTAATAGATAAAAGTTCAATTGAAATCTAAACCAACACAGCATTTCAACCATCATTATGAGATTTTTTCTATCTTATACATACGTAAATTTTAAGAAAAGAAAAGTACTCCACTAATTCAGATAAATCAAAGTCTGTACAAAACCTAAATGCAGATTCCAAAGTAACATGCTCCAATATATTATCAATCAAATAGGGGAATGCAACGAACCCACTCCCACCACCACCTATGACACTCACATACAGCAAGCAGCAGGGGCAGACCTACAAAAACAACAGAGACCAACAACAACAGCAAGCAAAGAGAGACAGAGGACAGATGAGCAGCAGGGCAGACAGGCCACCTTAGGCCATTTGTTTGTATTGTGCAAAAGTGGAAAGAAGACAAGAGTAGTACTTGTAGTAATTAAGGCCTTGTTGCCAACTTATGCAATGTAGTAGTAGTATAAATAGAGTAGTCTAGAGTAGAGAAGTTTAGGCAGAATATGATAGTAGTAAGTTCTTGGAGAGTGATGGCCTAAAGCTATTAACGAGTGTACGCAAGCTTTAAGCTTTTCTATCAAAAACAACCTTCCGTCCATTTTTTCTTTATCGCGCCACGCTAGTTCGTTGCAGGAAATAAAGCCAATCAGATTAAATAATCTAGATTCTTAATTTCTAATCGCATAAACTATAACAATTAACAAACAATAATTTGACAACTACAATTGAAATATTTAAAACCGAAAACAGAAAATTTTTACAAAAGTGACCTGACAAAGATCTTGAAGTATAGAATAAGAGTTGGGTCAATTTAAGCTCTGCATAAGAATTGGACATGGCTAGCGATCGTGGCAAAAAACTCCTACATTGCAGTAGATTAAAGGAAAATTTACCCACAGATAAACAACAAAGAAATGCAAGGAAAACTGCTTTATTCTACAAAGTTCACAAATAGAAAAACCAAATCTAATTATTTACTCATTTATTTACAGCCATAAAATCCAAATGATAGCCAAAAAAGTTGAGTACCCAAATAAATTCATGTTCCTTGCAAATCGATAAAGCCAATAAGCAGCATTATATAATTAAAAGGACAACACAATAGCCTATATGCACCAGCACAAACAATAAGAGTCTTCTACAAAAGAATTCAGCTTAAAAAAGTTTATAATGCCCTCATTCACACAGGAATGTCCTTAATTATTGAAATTGATATTCACCACTAATTCCCTTCACAGTACGAGTATTATTCATTGCCACATTCCACACATGATATCTGTAAGCTAATTTGACCAGCCCATTAATTTGAAGGTGCCTGGATTACTAGAGTACAATTAATAGGAAATGATCACAATTTTTATTTTGTCGGCCATGCTCTGACTAGTTACAATTTGACAAATTCCTCGTTGTTTAAAATTAACATGCTGCATTGCATTTACTTTATAGTTTAACAAATAAAAATAAGGCAGCCTTTTCATTCCACAAGTAGCACATTTTTTTTACCCAGAATAAACTTATCTTTCATGCATTAATAGGTACACATTAACATGCTACATTGGATTTACTTTGTAGTCTAACATTATTTCTGTTGTTTTATCATTGATGATCCCATTGTCACGGTAAGTCGGTAACCAAGCAGTAGCAATTTAAGCCCAGAAACAGAATTAAATCAGAGCAAAACCAGAAATTAAATGAAGTTTAGGCGAACCTCAATACTCTCCATCCATTGATTATCCCATTACAAATTAGAACTACACTTTAACCAATCAACCCCCTTTCTTACACTAATAGAGAGAAAAAAAAAGGTTTGAATTATCAAACTCGGGATTGTTACATTGCAAATAATTAGGGCTTTTTGCATAATCAATCAATTTTGAATGATTTTTCATAAATTGACTTCAATTAAACCATGGAAACCAAAATAAATTCAAAAATTGGACAATAAATTCAATGATAACCCTAAAATTCACAATTGGAAATTTACATTAAGCAAAAGATGGAGCGGCGTCAGGCGGTTAAACTAACCTGGAAGGAGAATTGGTGGCGCAGCGGCGGCAAATGAAGATCGACGGTGACATGTTGAGTCTGTGAACTTGGCCTTCTACGTTTTATTTTTTTATTTTAAAATTTTTTTTTAAGGAAGAAGAGTCTGTACGGAACTATTGATGAATAATGACTTAAGGAGTGATTTATTGTGTGTTTAGTGGTAACACGTTATGCTAAATTGCTAAGGGTTTATCTTATTTCGTTTTTAATAGTAGTAATTTCTTTTTAAAAAATGGTAGCGACTACCAAATTAGTCGCAATATAAATTACAAATTATCAATAAAAAAATTTTTTCAAGTTAATCAACTTCAACAACTATAATTTAGTTGCAAAAAATTATAATAGCGTCGCAAATTAGCGACCACATAGCAACTAATGCAAAATTAGTTGCAATATTTGCGACTACTCGTTTCTTTCAGTCGCAAAAATATTCTTTGTGACTGAATATTATGGGTGGTCGCAAATATCAGTCACAAATTAGCGATTGCATAGCAACTACTACAAAATCAGTTGCAAAATTTGCGACAATCCGTCTCATTCAGTCGCAAAAATATTTTTTGTGACTGAATATTAGGGTAGTCGCAAAATATCAGTTGCTAATTTCCCTTTTTCTTGTAGTGTAGAATAATATTGGAGTCTACAACTAGTGGGAGGTTTATGAACCTTAATGTCAACGATGCAGGGAAAGTTATTGAAGATATGGCAATTTATAACTCCCAATATGGGAATCCTATAGGATTTGCTAACAAAGGGAAACATAGTGTCGACTTTGTATCCTTTTTACAAGCTCAATTAACCTCTATCTGCCAGAAATTAGATAATCTTAGTACTGCAAATGTAGCTAATGTTTCTGCAATTAATAATAATGCTAATGAGGCTTTATGTGAAAATTGTGGAATTGTAGGACATTGGGAGCAAGATTGCAGGAGTTTCGTGGAGCAAGTCAGTGCCTTTCAAGCTTATAGGCAGAATAACCCATACTCCAACACCTACAATCTTGGGTACCGAAATCATCCATATCTTTCCTACCGGAGCACCAATGTTCAAAATCCACCACCTCCATAATAATCACAGGCGCCACAACAAACTCAGCAGAAATATTACAACCCCAATGCTGCTAGAAGAACCAACCACAACAACCCTGCTCATCTTTCGACCCTGCTTCGTCAGAAATTAGAGCGATGTTGGCTAGTATGCAGAAGCACATAGAGAGTAGAGATGCCCAAATTGATTCGATCATAGCACATAATAAAATTGTAGGTAATCAAATTGCGCTGATTTCTACTACTCTTCAAGCCCGTCAACAGGGAGCCCTGCCAGCACAACCAACCAGGCCTACGGATCAAGATTTTGCAATTACTCTAAGGAGTGGTTCACACTATGAAGGGCCCCCTATGCACAGAGATGATGAACCTATTTTATTAAATAATGCTAATCTTGATTCCATTAAACCTGAAAATGTAGCTAATAGCCCTGCAGGGCTAAAGAGTAGTACTAATATTTATGAAAATACATTGCAGGGTACAACTCCAGGGAAGGTGGAAACTCTAGATAAGAGCAGTAATGCTCCAAAGCAAGTTATCAAACTTCCATTCCCCAATAGTCACTTGAAAACAAATTTGGATAAGCAGTTTGGTAAGTTTCTGGAAATGGTAAAAGATTTGCAGGTAACAGTTCCCTTCACTAAATTAATTGCAAAAATTCCTGCATATGCAAAATTCATGAAGGAAATATTGACAAGACAAAGGTCTATTAGTGAGGTAGAGACAGTAGCTTTCACTGCAGAATGTAGTGCCGTAATTCAAAATAAATCTCCACCTAAACTGAAAGATCCGGGTAGTTTTTCTATCCCTTGTCATATAGGCAATCTAATGATTGATAATGCTTTATGTGATTTGGGTGCTAGCGTTAGTGTTATGCCATTGTCTGTGTGTTCCAAGCTAAATATGGGTAAATTAAAAGCTACTAATATTACTCTATAAATGACCGACCGTTCTTTCAAATACCCCTTAGGTGTTTTAGAGGATGTTCATGTTAGAGTAGATAAATTTTATATACCTGTTGATTTTGTTGTTCTTGATATGGCTGAGGATATGCAAATCCCAATTATTTTGGGTAGACCATTCCTCAACACGGCAGGGGCAATTATAGATGTGAGATGTGGCAAATTGACACTATTGTAGGGGACGATAAAATTATTTTTAATCTGAATAATTCCCCTAAAAGCCCCATGACAGCGGAGAAGTATTTTAGTGTTGATGTGGTTCATAATTATTCTAATAAGCCCCAAGCTCTTGTAAAAGATCCCTTGGAGGTGGTATCTTGTGTTGCATCCTTTACAGATGAAATAGACAAATGGAAAAAGGAAGTTGATGCAATAAAAAGAGACCTCTACACTGTCGGTCTTCGCTTTGAAGATGGGAAGGTGGAATTAAACAAGCAAGCTATGGAAATTGAGCCTACAGTAAGTGTTCCGCCAAATCGAGTTCCAATTGCTAAATCTAGTGATAATTTGAAGCAACCATCGATCGAAAAGGGGTCTCTAGTGTGTGGTATTAAAGAACCCCCAGTCCAAGTCAAGGAGGATCCACCAGATAAGGTGAATTGGCGTCCCACAGGATATGTCAGGAAGCCGCGTCATGGCCTAAACACCGCTCGACCGGGTGAGAAACCACCTGACCAAGCGTTAGGGAAAGGATCCTAGTTCTTATACTTGGTAATAAGGTCGTACGGGACCTAGATAAACCAGCGCTTTGCGGGAGGCAACCCGTATTTTCTTACTTTTTAGACTTTTTTTGTTTTTTTCTTTCTTTTTCTTATGAGAGGAGAGAGGAGGGAATTGAATGAGTTATACAGGTTTGGAAAGAGTTAATAAAATTTGGAGAAAGAAAATCTATTGTCAAAAGTTGCCTCGGGCCCGACCGGGCGAAGCTCGCCCAATCGGGCGCGAGAGTAAAGGAAGAAATATCGGCAATTTTCGCCCGATCGGGAAAAGCGCCCCCGACCGGGCATGCGATTTGACGTATACAATAATTTAGATCACCCGACCGTGCGAAGCTCGCCCAACTGGGCGCAAGAGAACAGGAATTTCTGGGCAGCAGATCGCCCGATCGGGCGAAGCTCGCCCGATAGGGCGCGAGAGCAAGAAAAAAGTAAAGAATCAGATCGCCCGATCGGGCGATAGCTCGCCCGACCGGGTGCGACACCAGCCCGCCCCTTTTTTTTCTTCTTCTTCCATCCTTATTTTCTTATTTATTTCTCCTTCCTCCATAACTTTCTCTCTCTAAAACCTTAAAACCTTTACCTTCTCTCTAAGATCTTCTTCATTTCTCACCTAAATTCAATAATTTTTACACATTCCTTCTCCTCTCTTCATCCTCTACAATCCTACATAAAAATTTTCAAGTTTCAATCAAATATTTTTCATACCCATTTTAAACGTTTTTTCAAAGATCTAGGAATGAGAAAATTTGTTGACATGCATTATCCTACATATCGTGAATTAACGTGCGAATTTTTGTCCTCTTTGAAAGTGGTAAATAGTAGAAATGGACTGAATTTATTTTTTAGGTTGAACAATAGGAATATTAGTTTGACTTATGTTGAATTTTGTAAATTATTTGAATTGAATTCTGAATTACCTCATCAATGGCATGCTGATTATAAAATGGGTGATATTTTTCATGCTTTAACTGGTTTACCAACCCCCGACCCCAACATGCTAGTACGAAACCTATCCATCACCCTATCCCAAAAATCTAACAAAGATTTGTAGGATTGTGTTTTCTTGGTAGGAACGAGCCTCACAACGCCCAAACCAACGAACTAGCTGTAATTGGACACTATGTGTATGGGTTTGGTAAACTGAAAATAGGTAGATACATCATCCACCATTTTAGTAGACATGCCAAGGCCAGTACCCAGTCTAGTACCCCTATTTGTATAGGAGGCCTGATCACTAGGATAGCAGTAAAAAAGGCCGATTTTGTTGAGAGTGGACCCCACCAGATGACTAACTGTGGACCGGATACCTATATGACTACTAGGTATTTTGAGGAGTTGGGTTGGGTACGATTGGATGGTGAGAAAACCCCCCACTGGTGTATTAGGACTGGGACCGAGCAGCCATTGCCTATCTTTCCCTTACCTAGTCCGGACTTGACCTCTTTTCCCCCTGGGCAAGCGTCCTACACGTACGACTACTAGTTTCCCACGTTAGGGGCAAGCACCGCTAGTTTCACCACCAGTTCCACCACCCCAGCCTGAGCCCGAGGTAGTGCGTTCACCACCTCGCATGTCTCACTCTGTCCCCCATGGTGACTCTGACCTAGTTTGGGACCTCCAAAGTATTGGTCAGGCTTTAGGCCGTATTGAGCATTCCCATACTGACCTTAGGAGGATGGTAGGCTCCATTGACAATAGATTAGGGTACCTTGAGAGGAACCAGGGTAGAGCCCTCTACCCTATGTACAATTATTATGCTCGTCGGGGTAACATTCCCGACGATGCCATTTACCCTGACTGGTTTCAGCCTCCACCCCAGGGATACGATAGGGATCCCACTACCCATGGTATTTATACTGACTATTCTGCCTTCCATGGGTACGATCAGGACATTCCTTTCGGGGGACCGTCGGGGGGGGGGGGGAGTTTTCACGCTGACTATTTTGGTGGTAGCTCTTCTGGTGCAGGTGGTGCAGGTGGCAGCGGAGGTGGAGGATTCGGCTCCATGGATAAGGATGATAAGGATTAGCCATGCTGGGCTAGTTCCCGAGCCAATGAGGACATTGTCTGATTCTTTTGTTTTTGGTGTGTTTTCTTAGATTAGATTTATTGCTTTCTAGGTTAGTTTTATTGCTTTCTTATATGAAAAATACAAAAAAAATGAAAAAATAAAAAAAAAAAATCCAAAAATACGTTCCAATGAATTATAAATCATGCTTCCCTGTGCCCTTTACTTGGAAAATATTGTTTTAATTCTTGGTATATGATGATATCATTGTGGATTTGTTGATCATGATTTGAAGTTTGATTGCTAAGATGTCCTAACATGCGTCAATTTTGTCCAACTGCTTGTGAATATGGTGCTTGACTAGTTGATTTGATTAGGAATTGTGTGTTAGTTCCTGGTATGTCAATGAATTTGAGAATTGGTTGGCAACTATAAGTAATGTTTATATGACACATTATTATGCACATTGTGGAGGACGAAAGCATTTGTTCTTTTAGGTAGCCTTCAGATGATTTTAGATACATTTGTTCCCTTCTTACTACCCATGTTGTTGCCTTGACTTTTTGTTGTTTATTAGCCACATTACAAGCCTATTTTGCCCCATTGGTTACTAGTCCCAAGCTTGGCTTGGGGGAGCTATTAGTGAGTGAGGTGAGGGAGTTTGTAGTGTGCTTATTATTTGCACAATTTTGGTGGGTTTTGAGAAGTTATTTTATTCTTGATCATAGTTTATTTTTGATGAGTTTGAAGGTTGAATTTTCTTGAAAAAAATAAAGTATGATGATGTGAAAAAAAAGAAGTTTGAAAAAAAAAAAGAGAAAAAAAAGTGAAAAAAAATAAGTGAACTTCAAAAGAAAAGGAAAAAAAAGAGCAAAAAGGAAAAGATTGTTTAATGTTCAAATGTTCTAGTTGGAGGTTGATCAAAAGAAAGAAAATAAGATGATGAGTTTCAATGAAAAATTAAATTTTGGAAAATAAAGTTTTTTTATTCACTCAAGTTCTATATTATTATATTTTTTGTAAGTTAATTTGTAAGTGTTGGGATTGTTTGTTATGTTTGGTGTATATTTGGTGGATTTTTGTTGGAGTTAGTTATGTAGGAGATGTTGATCATTATTTATTTTAATCATGGGTTTTATTAGTATTTTCTCCCTTAAGCATATCTTTTCTCTCACTTATTCCCAAATATTTCCTACCCTTTACCCTAGCCTTACATTACAAGCTTTAAACACCTTCCGACCTTTGTGCATAGAGTAGTATGGATGTGAAAGTGTTGTTTATCAATGCAAGTTATGATTTGACATATTTCGACTCGACTAGTAGGTTGAGTGTACATCTGTTTAAACACACGAGAGTGTGAGTTGGGAGGGCATTGTTCACATAAAAGGGGTTGGTTGGAGAGCGATCGAGTACATCTTTTACTCGCCACATAAATGAGAGTTGAGTGTGTGAGCACTAGTCTTGAATTCTATATGCTCTTATGGTTTGCTCTATTTGAAAATTGTTAGGGAGGAAGAGTAATTGGATGGATGAGATTGGTTGATGTTGAAGCATGTTTATTAGATTTACCTTGAATTGTTTGTGCTTGATTTTTACTTTTTGGGGTGAAGCATATTTATTTATTCATTGTTGAGATCTTTGCTTAGGGACAAGCAAAGGTTTGGCTTGGGGGAGTTTGATATGTCCATTTTATATAGTATTTTACCCCCTTCCCTTGGTCATAATTAGTAGTGTTTTTGGCTCTTTAGAGCCACTTTTATTACTAATTGGTGTTTTCTAGTGTTTTTGTAGATTTGGTTGACTTTTGTAGGGATTTGCACTTGTGGAGCATTTTCCCGAGATATTATGGAGTATTTACGAGCATTGGAGAAGCACGACCAGTTTTTATGGCCCAGAACCGGTTAGAGCCATTGAACCAGTGATTAAGGGCTCACTATATGTGCACTAGTAGAAAAATAGAAATTGGCACCGAGCAATGGCCACCGGTTTTTAAAAACCGGTGGCAAAAAAATGGGCGAGATTATGAGGAAAGGGTATTGCCACGGGTTCAAACCGAACCGGTGGGGTAATTATTAATGCCACCGGTTCAAAACCGGTGGCTCTGTCTTTAAAAAAAAAAACCGCCCCTTCATAAACCCTAACCCTATCACTCTCCTCTCTACAGCCTCCCCTCCTCTCCCTTCTCTCTCCTGCGATCTCCCCTCACCATTCTCAACAACCATCATCGCCGCCGCCATCTATCTCTCATCTTCTTCTCTCTCGTTATCTCTCTTGCCGTAGTTAGGGCTCAGTTGCAAAATCGAAAATCTCCCCTAAAACCATAAAACACAGGCGAAAGCTCAACAATGGCGGACGGGTCGAAGAATCTGGCGGCGAACGCTTTATCCCGTAGTTTCTCTCTCCTCCATTTATGTAATAGCTTAATCTGACCTAATTTTTTGTGCAATTTTTGGTGATTTTGATTTGAATTTGTGAAATTTTCTCAGCGAAATTGAATACGAAGAGAAAACGGTGAATTTGATTCAGCGAATCGACTTAGCTTGGGCGTTGGAGAGAGATGCGAAGAAGCAGAAGACGAAGGAATCATCTGCACTGTAAGATCCTTTTACTACGAATTACACTGATTTTATTCTGAGCTGAAATTAACACTATTACAAGCTATTTTTGGTTGTTTTTTCTGATTTTTTTTTTTTTTTTTGCCATTTAGCTGATAGATTTGTTACTTGTTTGATAAAATGTATTGATTATTGAGCTTGAATCAATTTTAACCCAGAATTGTGGGAAATTTTGCTTGGTTTTTGCTGGATTTTGGTGGGTACTTAGACCTATGGATTAATTTTTGTTTGATTGAATTTTGGTCTAATTGTGTAAAAAACATGATTACAGTTGCCTTAATTTGTGATGTTATGTGAATTTTGGTCTGATAGTATTTCCATAGTTGTTATGTGATAGACAAGAAAGAGTACTTAATGTGAGATTTCCATGTCCAGGAGAAATGATAGTTCCAATTGTTGAACTACAAAACAAATAGGTAGCAGATAGATAATATCACTTACAAGATGAATTACCTTGCTAATTTTGTTATTTGAAAGCTATGGTTTTATATTACTCTTATTAATCTATATGCTTACTTGGTGTTGGATTGAAGTTGCATTTGTGGTTTTGTATGTGCAAGACTTACTAAGTTACACTAAATAGGGCCTGCTCAAAGTAACAAGGAAAAAGTAAAGGGAGGTTGGACCTTGAAAAACATGATAGTTTTAGGTGTAACCATGTATATTCCTAATAACTTTAGGATTATTATTTGCCCATAGATTATGACATTTGCAGCTTAGATTGAAAACTTTTAACCAATTTATTTTCAAGATCGTGCATTTTCTTTGTGAGCTACTATGTCTACAATGTTTCCTCATTTTTTTAGTAATAAAGCTACTATGTTTACAAATTGTGATCACATGCTTGAATATATAGCATGTGATTGGTTATAAATCTATTGTCAAAACGTGGGACTACTACCTCAACACTGGTGACATAATATAGTATTTAGTCCTTTTAGTGTCATCATAAGCACTTAAATATCCTCGTTGCATCTTAGCTGTTATTGTGCATTGCCTACCTGAGAATTAGCTCTGACCTTTTAGTGAAAGAAGAAACCCATACCTCTTTCTGCTTCTTGCAATCTTCTTTGGTTGAAGGTTGATATTCTCATAAATTTATTTTTTACTTAAGGCAGTGTTGGTCTGATATTACTGGGGCCCTGTTAAAATCCATGACATCTTCATAGACGATCTAGGTATGATAATTGTGAATAGCATGCTCAAAGAAAAGATGGTTTTTAGTCTTCATTGACATGGTAGCTTTCATCTGTGGCTCTCACAGCCTGTCAGCTGGCTCGATTCATCATCAATTTTGTTTGATCCCTCAATTTGTGTATTTATGTTTTCATGACCAATCCTTTCACATTGATCGAGTCTCTTCTTTTGACAATTCATTAAGAAGTCTGAAAGGAAGTTATAAGTGAGAAATTTGGATGTTGGCCTTCATATCACTCTTCCCCGAGGCTGATTTATTTCTTGGATAGTCTCTTCTGTTGTGTACTACTGTAGTTATTGTCTTGTTCTATAAAACTCGTGGCCTTACGTTTTAATTTTGCCTTAATTATGATACTAGAGATACTTATCTGCCTTTGGCAAGGTTTGGGAATGGTGAGAAATCTGAGAATTCTGGGAGGTACAGTGTTCTCAACTTTGCACTTAATCTGTCTGCATGATGGAAAGAAAACAATCTAGGTATAATGTACACTCTTTATCACGTTCTTCTTTTGTTTTGTACTCAGAGTCTCAGAGTCATGATTTGGTTGATATCTGTTATAATTTTTTTTGGAAGTGATAAAAACTTCTTAATTGAAATAACAGTTAATTAAAAACTTGACAGTGTATTAAATATCGTGTCAATAGGAACTTGAGGAAAGTAGGATCTGTTATACTATTTTTATCACGTGATAATTATCCCTTTCCTATGTCTAATTAATTATTCAAATCATGATATTTCTGTCCAGCAAATATTGTTCTTGGCTCAAGGTCACTTTTTGGACGTCTTGTGGGTCCTGCATTCTCATCGCAAACACCTTTCCTTGCACGAGCTCTTACTTCATTACAGGTATAGTCAGTGTTACGAATCAGGATGCTTTATTGGTTGAATATAAAGCTACTTCGAGTATATGATTGGTTATATATGGTTGAATTTGCTTTTTGTTGGAAATATTCTGTGGTGCTAATTGTAAGGGGTCAAAATCAAATTAGTTTTTGATAATTTTGACATTTGATGATGATATTTTTGTTTTCTGCTGTTGTGATTGATTCTTTGTTATTATGCATTATTATTGATGCTGCTGCGATATGCCTATGTGGTGTGATTGTGAGATTTGATTATTTCTAAATACAATGCAGATGTGATGTGCCTATGTGGTGCCGATGTGTCTTAGGTTTCTTAATTTTGAGTTTTGGTGAAAGAAGGGATCCTTAAGCATGATATGCATTTCTCTTGGTGCACTTGTGTTAATTGCTAATTTAAGCTTTTTGCTTTTACTCCCCTTGCTGCCTTGTTTTGATATTATGATATAAATATATATATATATATATATATATATATGTTTATGTGCTACAAATACTTGGCACTTTAAAAGAGATAGAGCACTCCCTCATGAGCATGTTTGAATTTGAGGTGCCAGCTTTTTATTCCTTTTTTTTTTTTTTGGTTTTAGTGTTGACTAGACAGTCATGTAAGTTCATAATAATGGAGTTTTCCAATCTAGGACAAGAAAAGGAGGGTGGGGTGAACCATATGAATGTAGAGAGTGAAATTTCAGTTTGTGTGTGTAAATTCTGCTTAGCTGTGTTTATTGCAATATGCATGCATTCTGTATCATGCTACCTTTATTGAATTAAGTACTACTCTTTCATTTCTAATTTTCTTCTCGTGTTGATTTTTTTTTTGAGAGAATCACCATCAAAGCAAGATCATTTAGAAATAGAGGGAGTAGATAGAGTATAAGTAACATATGGAATACATAAACTATTTCTGCACTCCATGATTCACCTGTAGTTCAATTTCTGTTAACAGGGTTCATTTGCTGGCTTGCTCTTGTGCTATCTGCCTTTAATTTTATGTTCTTGTTTTTGTTAAGCAATGACATTTATCAAATATGTAATTTCATGAAGAACTACAGCGGAAGGAAATCAAAATCGTGAGATGATTGAATAATATTACTTTTGTCCTGGTATAGTTTCTGTGTGTTGATCTATAATCTTGATTTTTTCTTTGTTGGTTTGGATATAGGTTGATAGATTGTCTTACAAAGAGCAGGAAACTTCTCTTCTGCTGAAACTTAATCGTCTAGAAGAAGCTGCGAAACTATACAGATTGCTGCTCTCCATGAATCCTGACAATTATAGGTTTTTTGGTGTGACTTAGCTTGTATTTAACAGTGACTAGTATTTTTTTAAAGTTTTTTGGACCAAAATTGTAATATTACAGCCTTTTTTAATGAAAATATGTAAGTATATATATATGTTAGTGTTTATATATTAATTTATGTGGAAAAAATGCAAAAAAAAAAAAAAAAAAAATTTATTTTTTTGGGCCTCTTTTGCCACCGGTTTTGAACAGAACCGGTGCCAAAAACCCCTTTAAAAAAAGCGGGAACGGGTTTTTGCCACCGGTTAACCGGTGGTAATAATCATTTTTGCCACCGGTTTTGAACCGGTGGCCTTTCTTGGGGTTATTGCCACCCCCCAAATGACCACCGGTTCAAAACCGGTGGCTTAGGGGGGTTTTGAACCGGTGGCTAAGTGGTTTTTTCGCCTAGTGGTGACACCAGGGCATTTGGACCAAGTATTCAAGACCCGAAGAGGAAATCTAGATTGGCCCGAAGAATTGGAGCCTAATCGAAGTCCCAGGAATAGCCCAAGAGTGCCGCCTGGCCAAAGAAGCTTTAGCCCGAAGGCGCGCCCGGCCGGGCGGGGAAAAGGAGCAGGCGCCTGAAAAAGGCGGGCCCGATCGGGCGCGTGTCAGCATTAGGGAATTTTAATTGTCGTTTAAGTTTGTTTTAGTTGAGGATTCTTGCTTAGTATAAATACGATTCCGTTAAGCAAGTTTAGTATTTTTTTTTACTCTTTCTTAATTTTTTTTCTCTTACACTCTCTCTCTCTACTTAGTTTTTAGATTAGTTTTCTCTCTCTACAACTTTATTCTTTACTCAACTCTTAATTCCTGATTACTTTGGTAACTATTTCTTCTACTTCAATCTCAGTTATTTACGTTGATTATTTCATCATGTCTTATGTTATTGCTTTGATTAGTTTAGATTTAATTATATGTGAGTAGTTTTCTTTCTAGGGTTTGTGGGGATCCATAAATAATGAAGGGGTAATTTATGATTGTTTATTGTCAATGCTAGATTAATTTCCTATTGGTTGATTTAATGCTGTGTGACTAGATTAGGCCTGATCTTTTATGCATGAGTTTGACAATATTAATTCGAGATTCGAGAGATGAGAATTGATGTTTAGGTCTAGTTTCAATAGGCAGGTTAATTTATAAATGGTTAAGTCGAGATTCGAGAGATGAGATTTAATACCGGTAGATTAATTCTGTGATTGTAATACATAGCGAAAACCCTTTATGATCTGATTAATTGATGCATTGATGATTGATTATTATGTTTTACTCTGGAATGTTATTTATTGGTGAACCTATGCCCTAGGCCTTTATTCATTCTTTTCTCTTTACTCTTAATCTCCGTAGTTTAGTTTTATATCTATATTATTAAATTGTTACTTGATAATTTAGATTGTTTTAATTAATTAGGAATCGAAAGACCTGTTTCCCTGTGGATTTGACCCTACTTCCCTATCTACATTAGTTAGAGGATTTAGGAATTACTTTTGATTAGGTTATACGACTTTAGCTTGTCATGCACGCACTTGATGATGAACAAGAAGCACAAGAAGAAGATGAAGAGGCATGGTATATGGATATCCTTAACTACGTGACCAAGGGAGAATACCCTCTCAACACTAATAAAAGGGAACGCCGTGCTTTAAGGCTCCCGGCCTCACAATATGTGCTCATCAGGGGAGAACTCCACAAAAGGACTGCGCTAGGGAGAAATCTCTTATGCATAGCTAAGAAAGAAGCACACAAAATCATGGAAAACCTTTATGCCGGTATATGTGGAACGCATATGAATGCTAAGATGTTAGTCAAAAGATTCAACGACAAGGTTATTATTGGACTACTATGGAGAGAGATTGTCACGAATATGTCAAGAAATGTATGAAGTGTCAAGTCTACGCAAATTTACAGCACGTTCCACCTTCACTTCTCTACACATATACTTCTATCCATGGCCTTTCTCTACTGGGGGTATCGACATCATTGGAATGATAACGCCACCAGGACAAGGGGGACATGAGTTCATCCTTGTAGCGATCGACTACTTCACTAAATGGGTCGAAGCTGCCTCATATGCTAAGCTAACATCAAACATGTAGCTCAATTCATTGAGAAAAATATCATATGCCGCTATGGGGCACTTCATGAGATGATCAGTGATAATGGAACGCATTTCCAAGCCGAGTGCGCAGAACTATTAAAGAAATATCATATCAAGCATCACAGATCATCACCCGACAGACCACAAACAAATGGTGCGGTCGAATTGACCAACAAAAATGTGAAAAATATCATAAAAAATATGACGGAAAATTACAAAGATTGGCCAAGTAAGCTACATTTCTCCCTTTGGGGTTATCGAACCTCTGTTCGTACATCAACGGGGGCTACCCCTTTCTCTTTGGTCTATGGAGTTGAAGCTGTACAACCAATAGAGCTCAAAATCCCTTCTTTCTGAATCGCGTTGGAAAGCCAACTAGATGAAGTCGACTGGATTAGAGAAAGATATGATGAACTAGTCTTACTTGACGAAAAACGCTTAGCAGTTTTGCATCATGTCCAAACCTACCAACAACTTATGGCACGACATTTCAATAAAAAAGTCAAGACTAGGAACATCAAGGAAGGTGACTTGGTGCTTAAGGCACTTCGCAAAAATATGTTAGCTGATCCAAGGGGAAAATTTAGACCAAATTGGTAAGGTCCATACATTGTTAAATCCATTTTGTCTGGTGGAGCGGCACAATTGGTAGACATGGAAGGTAACGGTTTCCAAAATTTAACCAACTTGGATCAACTCAAGAAATTTTATGCCTAGTCACATGGGTTCATGACCCGATAGAGCTACGTTTGGCCTGATTCCTTTTTAAGGGTACGTAGGTAACCCCTCAAGGGGGCCCGGTCACTTTAAAAAATAAAATCCTTCCTCCATCGATCAAACATAATACACAAGACAGCAAAACGGAGCTAAATTCAAGAAAATCATACATTGCGCCAGTTCAGCATCCACCACGCCACGGCAGCTGCCACCGTCGCACGACAATTTTCATCGTGGCACGGTGGATTTCCAAAAAAAAAATTGTCGGGCCACGTCAGCCACCACCGCGCCATGGGAATAGTTACCGTTTCACGGCAATTTTCACCGTGGCACGGTAGATTTCCAAAAAAAAAATAATAAAAAGCAGATTATCCCCGCGTCACGGTATTTTACAGTGTGACACGGTGGATTTTCCCGTGGCACGACAAATCCTGACTTTGCAAATTCTGTTATTTATTCGATGATTGTTGTTATTCTTCCATTACGTTCGACTTCTTGACTCGGATAAAAAAAAAAGAAAAAAAAAGTCATTGTAATTTTTATTTAAGGCGAAATTAAATATTCTATTATTATTAAAATAAATGTGACTACAATTATAGACATCATGCGCCTTATTTAAAAATAAAAATTATAAATCATATAAGCAAAGCAATATTGATCTAATCCTTCTTCACTTTAGGAACCTCCTTCTCTTTTTCAACTAGGTCGGCCTTCACCATTAATGTGTCTTTTGTAGCCCAAACCGTCACACCTCTAGTTGAACTTTCACCCCTTTCACCTTTCTTAGAATTCTTCGATTTCTTCTCTATATTAATTATCTTTTCCTTACCCTTCCTTTCACATAATTCTTCTTTTTAGGCATTATAGGAGTCTTAAACTCAATTCCTTGTGTTCTCGGACCTAGACGATCCTTAGGAGGTGCCTTCTTACTTCCAAGACGTCCCTTCACATCAAAGTTGCGTGATCCGACTCGATCCCTTATACTTCTAGGATTCAACCATGCCTTGTATGCACTAGATAAGGGAGGAGGAGCTTGGTTACTCGCAGAAACGGTCCACAAAGGTTTTCCAATCCAATAAGTCTCGTACTTGTGAACGTTACTTTCATGCAACGATACTTCACGAGGACTATCGTTGTAGCGTGGAACCACTTGTTCAAGTCCATATTGTCGCATCAATCGAGAAGGATAATAAAAAGTCAACTTTGAAATACTAGGAACGCGACAATACGGAGTATCGTTTGTGCCAACCATCCTAGTAAGCCTCCACCAAGGCACCACCCATTGAATGGAAAATTCTCTCTTTGCAAAGAAAATCTTCCAATCATCATATGACATGTTCGCAGAGTAATTCTTATCCTACGGACTAGATCGTTGGGACCATATTTTTCAATATCGTCGGGGGCTTCAAAGAGTTCTAAACGCTCCATCAACCAAATATGAAAAAAAAGGTGCAGAAAACCATCGTGACACGGCAGAATGCACCGTGTCATGGCAGACATGCACCGTGACACGGTGCCTGCAATGTGTCACGGGGGCTAATTGGAGCGCCTTTTTACCTGTAATAGTACTAGCTAGAGAGCCCTTCCTAATGGCTCTCCGGTCAGCTTTTGCTACGTCAAGGCCGCGCAAAGTTTCTCCAAGGCAAGTAGGCATAGGAGATCTTAAAAATTCAACATGTTCGAGCACATACGCTAAACAAGCATGTCCTACCCTACCGTTTGCAAATAAAAGCTTGCTAAACATGTAAAAAATATAAGCCATTCTACGGTATACATGATAAGACTTAGAGACCGGACGATTGAAATACAAGTTTGCAAGCTTTTCTAAATCTACTTCATTACCACACACAATTTTATTTAAATCTGGATCTGTCAGATTCAGATGGCATTCAAATTCTTGGTAATAATACTCACGTAGGGTAGGCATTGCAATGAGATTTCTGGCTAGAAAACCAAAGATGGCACCGAATTCCTCCGGCAGGGGACAAATTTCATCATAATCAAATTTGAAACAATGTGTTTCCGGACTCTAATAATCTAAAGCTGCCCTAAGAAAATCATGTTCAATTGCTACATGCCTCAAAGCTAATAAGCCTGTGACATGCAACAATTTCAGCTCTATTTTGTCCGCATTAGTCAAAGAATAGGACTAATCACGCAATGTATTATTAAAATTTTGAGACATTATTATTGAAATATGAAATTCTAATTATTTTATGTTTCGTAATTATGTATATCACGAATAAATACGTCCTCTTTTATAGCCGAAACGCTTGGAAATACTCAAAATCTATCTTTCTATGCGCACAAACTACACCGCTGCAGAATAAGAGCACCGTGACACGGGAAATAGTGCCGCGACACGGCAGGCTTTGCCGGGACACGGTGTACACTGCCGTGTCGCGGTGCCCACACGCCTTCATATTTTTATCCTTTACCTATTTTTATCCGGATTTTTATTGTTTTGCCTTCACCGTTTATCTTCTAATTATGTTTTTCGAGAGTTTAATTCCTAATAAAATTCTCCATTAATTTTATTTTTTTAATTTTTAATTTTTTTTATCTTTATTATTTATTATTTTATTTTTTTTTATTTTGTGAAAGTTGTAAAACTTGTCCCATTTTTATTTTTCTTTTTATTTTGGGGGAGTTATAAAACTTGCCCCATTTTCTTTTTTATTTCTTTTTTTTTTTGGGAAATTGTAAAATTTGTCCCATTTTTCATTTTCTTTTTTCTTTTGGAGAATGTCAGTACCCTCAACTTACGTTTTTTTTTCCGCGTCATTAAATAATACACAATCAGACACAATGAGTCTCAAGCACACACTAATACACACTAATAAATGCATAAACTGTGAATAAAATATACAAAGTGAATCATGATGCATAAACAGTGTCAAGTGTCATCAACCAAAGTACAAAGTAAAAACCCTCGGTAAAAAATCTGTAGAACTAGAAAAGTGAGGATCAGTGTCATCTCCAGCTTGCGAATACGGGAACGGTGGACCAAAGAGTCCCTCCATCATTCGGGCACGAGGAGTAGTATCCCTACTAGTCCTTATAGCTCCAGTAGCAAACAAACTCAAATAAGGACCTGTCCAACTGGCAAACGGCGTAGACTGACTCCAAGAGGTAGGAAGCGTCGGTGGAGGAATCGTACCAGACAATGGAACTGAAAATAATCCCTGCACCAGTGGAGGAAGCGCCCCAGACAATGGAACTGAGTATAAACCCTGGTCCACAGGAGTAATGACTAGCCTGAACTCGGGCTGTGAGGGGTAGGAAGATGAAGGTCAAAATTAAAACCCCCCAATTTGATTTATTTAGGGTTTCAAGCAAGTATGGAATTTACAACATGATTTAAGACATAAGCAAGGGAAACTTTCATGGATCCTTGTGAGAAATAAAAAATGAGGAAAGTAGGAGCAAATTTGGTGGAGATTTGAGCTCCAAAAGCTTGAAAAATCGCGAAAGTGATGCAGCGCAACCACCGTGACATGGTGGCCTATTGTCGCGTCACGGTAGAGATACCCCGTGTCATGGTGAAACGACAACAGCAGCGGACCTAAAAAAGCAGCAGCGACGACCTCAGGTGGCAGCGATGAATCTCTGACAGCAGCAGCGGCAAGAAACAGCGAAAAAAATGGCAGTGCACAGGTATGGATGTCGTGTCATGGTGGGTACTCCCGCTCGCCGGTGCTACAGCCGCGGCACGGTGACCGGATAAATTTAAAAAAAAAAGAAGAAGGAAAGAGAACAATAAGAGATCGAGATTGAAAATGGTGAAGAAGAAGTGAGAAAATGGGGAAGAAGCAGCTAATATTTAAAGTCTAAAATTCCCGTTAAGAGATGCATTTCCCTTGCCACGAATCACGTTATCTGGTAACGACATGTTTGCGCGTGGCACGGTGAAAATATCAAGGCGCGTGGACAATCCCAGCACAAAAAAACCTCGCGACACAGGATTCCCCACCGTTTGACGGGGTCAGACACCGTGTCGCGGGATTTGTCCACGTGGCACGATGCTGTTTTGTGTGTCCTGCACGCTCCTTAAACCTCTTGGCAAATATTCTGGCATCTTTGACCAAGTTGGAACGATTTTCCGCAAATTTTTGTTAGTCATCTTCTCACTGGAATTGCGCGGAAAATTATAATTGGTATTTAAAGGGTACCAAAATTACCGATTTTCCCCTAAAAAGCATCAGGGTTGCATTTTCGACACTTTAAACACCTAATATAGTCGGATAGTCGACTTGAAGGTAAATCTTCTGCGGCCCACGTTCGGGGATAATCGAACCATCATACACTTGCAATTTCAGCGATTATATCAGTTGTTGGTTTTCCTCAAGCATGGAAAACATCATCGGTGGATTTTTCTTCAAGTATAGAAAACCGCCAAGTCGGTTATCCTCAAGCATGGAAAACATTATCTGTGGATTTTTCTTCAAGTATAGAAAACCGCCCAGTTGGCTTTCCTCAAGCATGAAAAGCGTTATCGGTGGATTTTTCTTCAAGTATAGAAAACCGCCAAGTCGGCTTTCCTCAAGCATGGAAAGCATTATCGGTGGATTTCTTCAAGCATAGAAAAACGCCAATATCATATGTCGACTTTCCTCAGGAGTGGAAGGTATCATCCGGTAGGTTTCTTCAAGCTTAGAAAGCTACCAAGCTCACCAGTCGACTTTCCTTAGGCATGGAAAGTGTTTCAGCGAAACGTCATCCGGTGGATTCCTTCAAGCATAGGAAGCTACCAAATTCATTTGTCACCGATACACTGGTGTTAGATACGCATTCTATCTATTGATTGAAATTTAATCTGAGTTCGATTCGAATCCGATCCGATCCGAAGGAAAAAAACCCGATTTGAATCCGTTTAAAATTAGTCCGAATCCGATAAAATAGATCCGAATCTAAATAGGAGGTGGATCGGACTTGTACCCTACGCAAATTCTGACGGAGTCCGATCCGAGTCCGAATCCGAGAGTACAAGCATATACTCAATAACTTGGGACAATTTTTTACTTGTTTTGTAGCAAAATTTTGTTATGTAGCTTAGTTTATAATTTAAATATGTTATGTTTATACTTTAATTAGTAGGACAATACAAGCAATTATAGGTATATGACATTACAAAAAAAATAATATTCAGATCATTTCGGAGGTCCGTGTAAATGGACCGGTTTCGGATCCGAAAATTACGAGCCGAATCGGATTCGGACTAGGATTTTTCAGATTCAGACTCGGATTCGGATCCAAGCCCAGGGTCCGTTTACTAAATGGATCGGATTCGGATTTAGCCACATCCGACCCGAATCCGATCCGTTGCCATTCCTAATTCAATCCCTTTACTCTTTTATCTGTGGATTTAACATTTTTTTGCAGGTATCGGCGTTTACAGAGTGATTTAGGATCGCAAAACGTCTTAAATCATTCTCCGTCCCTAACGACCACTTTGACTATCGTTTTCGAAATTGACGTTTCTACAAACTCCGTCAAAGTGAGGGCTTCTGTAGACACCTAAAAATATCTCCCCAAAACCAAACCTGATGATGAACAACCTTTCACCGCCGTTATTGGTCAGGTTGAGTATTTAATCTTTGGAGTGCTTGAATCCACAATCTATCCAATATATTTCATGAACCAATCTAATTTCTAGCTCATTTCCCTAAACCATAACCTATTTTCCACTTTTCGTATCAACATCACAAAACCGACCGGAAATGATTTTATGGATATATAATTTTAATCCAATTATTATTTGGTTGGATAGGCCTTTTAATAAGCTTTCCAACCATATATCATAATCCCAATTCCGAGCTATAACGAAAAAGATATGAGCAAAACACTAAACTCGGCCCAAAACCAACACCCTTCCACTAAAACAGCCATATCTTAAAATATACAAATTATTTTTACCTGATTTTAATTGGTTTGGAAAGTATACTTGATACGCTTTCCAATTATATATTATATGCCTTATTTTGAGTTACGGATCGAAAGTTATCGCAATTTTAAACACGCGTAAAAAAACTGGATTTACTGCGCAACAGCTAAAATGCCGCGACGCGGCAAGATCTGACGTGGCACGGGGAAAATTTCCATGACACGGTGCTTTTGGTGTGTTTTCTGTGTTTTTTTAGTGCCCTGTGACTTAGCATAGGTACCGTGACACGGTGGACTTTGCCGCGTCACGACATTTTCTGTCGTGTCACGGTGGGTTGCTGACGTGTCACGGTGCTCATGAAACTTCCCTGCATCACGGGAGGCTGTTCCGTGTCATGGTAGGAATTCCCGTGTCACGGTGCCTTTCCTGTGACACGGGGCAGCTCCGTGTCTTTTCCGCGTACACCCTTCACGCGTTTTCACTTCCCGTAACCTAATTATTTCCTGCGTCACTCATTTTACCCCCGTCTGACGGTGCCTAGCACCGTGTCACAGTGTTCTTTGCCTGTTGTGGTGCTATTTTTTAGGTTTTTTTTTTATAATCTTTTTAGGGTTCCGTGTGTTCCCTCTACTCATTTTTTCTATAAATACCCCCTCATTTCTGATGTACGGGGCATCGATTAATTCTCTCTTTCTCTCTTCTATGCTATAGCCTAAACACTAGCCTACCTACTCTCTTTCAAAATTCCCTCTTCAAGCACTCTAAGGAGTCCATACTTTACTCGTGGTTCTGTCCTTAAGCCAAGGCGTGAAAGTTAGAACTGTTTGAGGGTTTGGCCCCAAATCAACTCTATTTAATTTAATTTAATTTAATTATTGTTTTATTATTTTTCCTTGAAGTTACTAACTCGTTTATTATTTTATAGTTGCAAGCAAACAAAATCAAAGTAAGAATTATGTTCTTTTTATTTCTATTGTTTTTCTAACGATTTTATATTGTTGGATTTATTGTTGAATTGCTTCCAATATTAATGTTGTTCTATTATATTTATTGATCACCATATTGCATGTTAAAGGGAATAAGTAATTGAAAATCACGCCTAATAAGATAATTTGGAAAACCGGCTTATGTTTCTTTTTAATCTTGTTATTAAATCAAGTGATCACTAATATTTTAGAATTATGTGTCACATTAATATTAAACCAATTTAGCTTAATAATAGTTTGGAACAAATTGAATCTTTGTTTGTATGCCTTTGAGATCGTCGGAATCACTTTTCACTTTAAGAATCGAGTAGAGGCCAATACGGGCGAATGTGACTCCATGCTCACTTCATACCATCATCCCCGATCCTCGTTTCTGGTTCTGAACCATATGGAGTTAGTAATCTCATGGATTATGAATGGGGTGTAACCTTTACGGGTCAATCGTTGTTGCCTATCGTTGTCCCTTTATCGTGGTTGCCTTAAATGATCCGTGAACGGTTTACAAGTTCCTTAAAAACTTGTTGGCGGCTCCCTACTTTACTTGTCCCTAATCGTATTATGTCAATTCCCACTTCCTATGAGTGCCAAACATATTCATACATGCTTTAATGTAGGCGCACTTCAAACGACGCCTACAGTAACCGTTTCAGCATTCCCTTAAGCAATCCCCTCTAGTACCCCCACTCTAGTACCCCTCTAGTAATACTATTAAAAAGTAATCCCTCTAGTATCCAATATAGTAACCCGTTAAATTACCCTTGTAGTAACTCCTAAAGTAACCCCACTAGTAACCCCCTTAGTAACTCCTCTAGTAACCCCTTAAATAACCTTAATAGTAACCCCATTAGTAACACCTCTAGTAACCTCTGTAGTAACTCCATTAAATTAACCACACTAGTAACCCCTATATAACCCTTTTAATAACTTCTCTAGTAACCCCATTAAAGTAACCCCTCTAGTAACCCCCATTAAAGTAAACCCCTCTAGTGACCCCATTAAAGTAACCTCACTAGTAACCCCAATACGAACCTCACTAGTAACCCCAATATGCAACATTTATTCAAACAATCATTGATAAACATTTACCAAAATAAGCATTCAAAATTGTATCAAGGACCTAGCCACCTATACGTACCTTGATCACGAGAACAATTAAGGTACGACCACTAAACTTGACCACGATCGAGCAGGGACTCATCCTACAAAATTAAAATAACCTTAATTAATATAAGGTTAACAAAAATAACACAAAACTATAAATAATACTCTATTTGTGCATGAACTACCAAACTATTAACTTATAAACCAATCCTTTATAATAGATGTAGTAGTATCATAATGATGATTCTTAGTACGTAAAATTTGTACATTAAAGCTATACTTTACATAATAGCATAATAGTATTAGCTTTAGAGTATTAGTAAAAACAAGTAATAGTGGTATTATGGATACATAAAAAAAAAAGGATCGGAGTCAAGTTACAATAATAGGCAGAAGGGTGCGTGGCACCTTGCATGGCTTGCGGCAACGAAATTAATATGAGTAGGCATAAGTTGACGAGAGAAGGGTAATGTATGGTCGGCAGAAATGGTGGTGCGGTTGCGGTGTTTAATTGAGCAAACAAGAAAGGAATAGAGGAGGTTGTGAGATTGAGAGTAGAGTAAAGAGTTTTCTGAGTTTTGGTGTGAGGAATTTGTGAAGGGTTGGAGGTCTATTTATGGTTTTAAGGGGTATTAAGATATAGTTAAAGGAGGAATGAGATTAGTATAGGAACATGATAAATTTAAGTTTGTTAAATGAATATGAGTGAAATTTAGTCTAGGTTAATTCATGTGGAAAAATCCAATGAAAAATATTAAAGATGGGAGTAAGATAGATTCTAATTTTGTTAAGGAAGATTGAAGGTAAGGTAAGATAAATTAAGAGATTTAATACTTAAGGTTAAATAGGATAAATCCATGAGAAAAGTAAGCAACCTTAGCTTCAACTAATTACTCACGACCAACTATTTATTTTTATTTTTTTTGAAAATTATAATTTAAAATAAATGATTTGATAATTAAATCAAGTAAAAAATATATTAGATAATATCAAACTAAAATAGTTGTACATCATTAAATATGAACTGACCAAAATAATTAATTATTATTATTGATTTAAAGTACTAAAATAATTAATTGTTCAAATAATTAGATACTTATTTTTTTGGCGCCAAAAATTAATTTTGGCTCCTAATTCAAATAATTGAATAGATTATTAAAATATATATACATATATTTTCAAAATTTCGGGGTATTACAGTCTACCTCCTTTGTTTCATCCAGAAACTTAGAAAAATTTAATACCTCCAATTAATATTCTGAATCATCTTGAGTTAGTTAAAATTTAGTAAGTTCATGCACATCCTAAGGACTTGGCTAAAAAGACTTTCTTAATAAAGACATAAAAGGAAAGCTCGAAACTCTATTGCATCCTATCCTCCTTAAAAAGAAGTTACGTCATCGTAACTCAACCACTCACCATGAAAAGGTTAGGGTACTTTTATAGCATTTCTGCCTTAGCCTCCCAAGTTGCTTCCTCAACCTTATGGTTTGACCATATAACCTTGACAATCTTCACATCCGTGTTTCTGATGCTTCTAACTTTACTATCTAAAATTCTCACCGGTCTTTCTTCATAGGTCAAACTCTCATCTAGCTCAATTGTCTTTGGTTCTGGCACATGTGCAACATCAGGAACATACTTGCGAAACTGACTCACATGAAAGACATTGTGCACCCTTTCTAATTCGTTGGGTAAGTCCAACTTATATGCCACTTTCCCAACTTTCTTGAGAATCTCATATGGCCCAATTTACTTTGGGCTCAAATTCCCCCTCTTAAAAAATCTCATTACCCCCTTCATAGGAGATATCTTTAGCAACACCTTCCCTCCTACTTGGAACTCCGCATCTCTACGCTTCTCATCAGCATAACTTTTTGTCTATCTTAAGATACTTTGATTTTCTCCTAGATCAACTTCCCTTGCTTAACAGTTTCCTCGATCATTTCAGGCCCAAGTACAATGGTCTCACTTATGTCACTCTAACAAACTGGGCATCTACATTTTCATCCATACAGGGCCTCAAATGGGGCCATTCCAATATTGCACTCCATGATACTTGACCACAAACTTCACATATACCCTTCCCAACTATAGCGAATATTTCAAGCATTATTCCAAACTTGAACCCCACTGTGATCATACACTTAAGTATGGTGGCGTCCAAAGGGAAGGAAGTTAGAGCAAAAGAGTCGCCAACAAGTTTTAGGAACTTGTAAACCGTTCACAGGGTGAAGGTTACACCCCTTAACGATCCAGGAGATCGTCAACTCCAGTACGTCTTGAACCATGACTAGTGTTTGGAGAAGAGGGTACGAATGTGATCTAAAAGAGAAAGAACTTGCCCTATAAAATAGGTCTACTTTATTCTACTCGTATTCATGTACGCTTTCTGACTAACATACAATCATTAATTAGGTTAACCCTAAACCTATTTAATCTATGTTGGTTGAATATTAATGCACAAACAAATCTATTATTGATGATCACTTGAATTATAATCATATTAACCTAAACAAGATTATTAATTATCTTATTAAGCGTGATTACAAGTAAAAATTCCCTTTAAACATGCATAAAAGGCGTGATCAAGCAATAACAATAAATCAAGCAACATAATAATCATGGTCATCATAATTAAAATAAGCATGTTAAAGCATAATATTAATAGCAAGATCCTAGGCATGATACTAAAAAGATTAATAACAAACTCTACCATGTCACTAAACAATAAAAATCAAAGCTTTAACCTTAACATGATACTAACATGATATTAGGAAAGAAATAGGAAGCATTATTTTAATCATACTTGATATTAGAAATATTAACCCTAAACAGGATACTAGGAAATAATAAAACATCCTAACATGATGCTAGGAATCAACAAAATATTCTACACATGATTTCTATATTGAACGATCAATGAAACAATTAAATTACTTACTTCGATGCCTCGTATCTCTTTCTAATAACAAAATACACTCGTTAGTAACTTCAAGGAAAATATTAAATCAAAACAATTAAATTAAATAATTGAAATAAAGAGTTAAAAAGTTTAGACTGGATTTGGGACCAAACCCTCAGAAGGTATCAACCTTTCACGTCTAGGGCGAAGGCAAATTCAAACTTGGCTAGGTGTGTCTAGTGTTAATGAGTGCGGAATTGTGTTTGTAAAAAGTTAGGGTAGAAAGAGGGAGAGAGAATAAGATTTAACTTAGAGAGAGAAAAGAATTAGAGAATTTTGGTTATTAAAAAACGGAGGTCCAAGGACCCTATTTATAAGAAAATAGTCCAAAATTGATAGAAAAGAGTTAGAGTTTGAAAAGGAATAAAACACCATCCTGTCGCCAGGCAACGAACTTGGCGCCAAGCGCTGCACTACATCGCTAGGCGACGAACATGTCCTCAGGCGATGCAAGAGATTTCAACACGTTTTCCACGCAGAATCCACTTCTCAATATAATTAAGTCGTAAAATCCGTGTTAAGGGTAAAATTGTATTTTCGTAAAAACTCTTATTCTGTTCCAAGTAAAACTGTAAAACATAATTATCAATCCTAATTCTTTTAGGATTTAAGAGAACCTTCTAGACAATTCCAGAAGACTATAACCAATCCTAATAGCTTTAGGAATGATAATTAATAATAGGCCCTCCTCTAGATCATTGGGCCGCATATAAAAACAAAACCGGGCCCAGTTTAGTATTTTGGCCATAACTTCCTCATTATTCATCGGAATTGGGTTTATAATATATCATTAGAAAGCTCTTTTCGAACCCCATCCAACTACACCATTATTGGACCCTTTTCATGGACCAAACTGAATTTGACTGGCTATTTTCATAAAATAGAGCAGGTTTTCAAAAACAAAAAGAAAGATTTTTTTATAAAAACTAACCGCAACACTAAACTTTTCATACTTTCACTTCATTCGATTATGATTCGACGCGAAAGTTATTCATCACTGGGTTTGGTTTTGGGGAGACACAAATGGGTTTCACTTATGTTTCGAACTTTCATTTATGTTTCGAGAACAAAAATGAAAGTAGCGATAGGGACGGAGATTGATTTAGAACGTTCTGCGATCCTAAATCATTTTTTTAACGCCGATACTTGCAAACTAGCGTTAGTTAAATAGATAAAAGAGTTAAGAAACGCGTATCTTGCACCGTCGAGTACACGTCTCTAGGGTAACCGATTTACTGCATTTGTTTAAGACAGCTCTACTTGTAGCTGCCTCCTATTTCATCGAAGATGACTCTGCTTGTAGTCATCCTCCACCTCTTGTGACCATCTTCCACATATTAGGGAACACGATCGAAGATAACTCTGCTTGTAGCCATCTCTAGTTTTTGACAATCCTCCACATCCTAGGGAACATCGTCGAAGATAAATCTGCTTGTAGCCATCATCAGTTTTTTTTTTCAATCCTCCACATCCTAGGGAACATCGTCGAAGATAACTTTGCTTGTATCCATCTTCAATTTTGTGACAACTCTCCACATCCTAGGGAACGTCATCGAAGACCATTCTGCTTGTAATGATCCTTAATTTTTTTGTGATAATATTCCGAAGAAAATTATCGAAGACCACTGCTTGTTGTTCCTTAATGCTGCTTGAATATTTCTATTGTAGATACTTGCTGAAATTGCTGCTATGCCAGTACGTCGGCGTATTTGCTTTTTATAAACCATTACGTCGGTGCCTGCGATGAGCCAATACTTAGGCACTTTAAGCGAAGTGAGACGGTCATTTATCAGGCCGATCACTTTCTATGATTGTAATCGAGTCGATTACTAAATCATGTCAATTGCTTACAGGGGCTAACTGGCATACCAAGGAACCCAAAATTGCTGTACAAGGTCCGCATAATCTAATATGCGGGTCACACATTCTGTCACCGCACCAGCGCTCGTTGGAACTATCTGTCGCCGCGCTTTGCTTCTGTCGCTAGGCGACAACCTTATCATCTGGCGCTGAAGTCGGGACTTCCCTATTTTGCTCTTGATGCTGCTGTTCGCTGCTCGGTTTCGCTCCGAACTTTGAACTTGGTCGTTTCCTTTCAACCAAATCCGCTCAAATCTTTTGTAAATTAAAGCTCTTCATCTCTAATTTACTGATCCATGTATTTTTGCTCAAACTCCTCTCATCTTGGAACAATCTCATGTGTCATATTCGCAGTTTTTCGAAAAAATCCGGTAATGTTCTTGCTTGCTGGGATGTACCTGCATTTATATTTTTGACTATAGGACTTTGCTCATCTCTTTAATTATCTTAGGATTTTCAAAAGGCTCAATTAAGACTTAATGTGTCTTTAACACATATGACTTTTCATGACTCGACTCAAAGTGCTTGACACATGTATTAGACTCAATTTCAGATGACATGACATGACATGACTCAACGTTCATGACTTGTGTGTGCATTATATATAGTGTGATCATGCGACTCGAAAAATGCAAAAAAGAAAAAAAATTCCGTCATTTTTTATGGAGGGTACCGACTTTCTCCCGAAAAAGAAAGACACAAAAGGGAAGAAGATTTTGATGGTGCATGTTGAATGAGACTAGTCAAATGTTGTTTGATACTATCTCTTAAGGTGCAAGGATTAATTCATCCTAGGGTATCTCAATTGATGACTCAATGATGAAAGTATTTGGGTAACTTAGGCATGGAGGCTAAGCACTTAATACTTTGTGATGCAATGATGAGTGATGAGTGATTTTGTTATGACAAAGTATTCTCCAACGTTGTGTTAAGATTTCATGACAAAGGGTTCCTTAGGGAAGTACTATTTGGTCATGTATCTGTGTAGTGTGTGAAAGTGACACTAAGGTTAGGCCGGAAGGGCTAAGTGTATGGGAAAGCATATTGAAAGAGTCAAATGGTAGTGACTCTTAGGCTGAGTAAGCTAATGATGTAGGGATCAAGCCCCCAAGTCTAGCTCTAAGTAGATATAGATGAACATTGGAGATCCCTTAATATGATCATGATGAATATAAATACGAATGAATGAATGCATTTTTATCACGACCGTACCCCTTTGTGAGGTTGCCTACATATCCGTTAGGAATCAGGCCGAACTTAGCTCTAGCCGAACCTCACACAAGTGTATACCTCAAAAAGGTCTTTTGAAGGGTTATAACGTGGTTAGGCTAAGGGTTTGAAGAAGAAGGGGATAAAGACTCAAGACCCTCGATAAGCCCCCAAGGTGTGCAACCTTGATTTTGAATCTTTATATTTTTATGCTTGAGGCTTTTAACTCTTTTCTTTAGCCTCTTTTCCTTTTTTCGTTTATATTTTACTCTCTCTTTCGCTTTCGCTTTTGCATTTATTTTATTTTTTATAAGTGTGAGCAATCCCGATCATGCGATCTATCACTCACTTGGCATTCATGTTTCTCAGGCACGGGACCGAGCACTCGATAAGAAACGCAATCCGAGACGTGTTCTTATCAAATAAATTTTCATATCAAATTCATTGGAACACCTGCCCTTTGTTACACTTTTATGTTTGCTTATTTTTATCAATTTTAATCTTTTGAATCGCTCAAGCTTCCATATTTGGAACTTGCATAAGCCGCACACCATCCCATCCTAAGGTTAGGTAGATGTGGGTTGAAGAAAGAAAGGTCAATCGTTAGATGAGGCTCAAAGTGGTTTATAAAGAGAGGATTGTATATTAGAAAGGGTAAAGATGATACGATAGGCTACAAGGGGTGCCTCAAATCAATAGTATACCTTGTGCTTAGTTCGACATGATGTTTTTTTTTTCAATGCAATGATCATATGCGAGGGATGAAATGTTCATTTTATTAAAAGGGAAAAAGAAAATACCTACAAAGTAAATCTAAGGAAAATAAAAGGTGCCTATGCTAAACTTATTGGGGAAAAGAAGAATGAAAAAGATATAGAAAAAGAGGTCATGAAATCTTGTCGTTGAAGCTCGCCTGGTGTCGCTTGCTTTATCATCTCCCGGTCTTCTTGCTTGCCAGAGGCAATGAGATCTTTTTTGCTTCTATGAGATCTTGAATGAGATTTTAAAATCTGTAACATTCATCTATGGTATGACCATTTCCTTGATGGTACTTGTGTAGACACCCATTTGTGTCTCCCCAAAACCAAACCCAGTGATGAGTACCTTTCACGTCAAATCATAATCGAATGAAGTGAAAGTGCGGAAAGTCTAGAGTTGCGGTTAGTTTTAATTCTTTTCTTTCTCTCTGTTTTTAAAAACCTATTTTAAGAAAACAGCCAATACATTTTAGTTTGGTCCATGGCAAGGGTCCAATAATAGTGTAGTTGGGTCGGGTTCGAAAAAAGCTTTCTAACGATATTATAAGCCCAATTCTGATGAATAATGAGGAAGTTATGGCCAAATTACTAAACTGGGCCTGGTTTGATCTTTATATGCGGCCCAATGATCTAGAGGAGGGCCTATTATGATTTATCATTCCTAATGCAATTAGGATTGATTATAGTTTTCTAGAATCTTCTAGAAGGTTCTTTTGAATCCTAATGTGATTAGCATTGATAAATTGAATTTAATTGACTTTTTAAGAGTTTTAATTAGAATAAAAGAAGTGTTTTTAAGGAAAATACAGTTTTACCCTCTCGTATGCTTAAATTTTATCAAAATAAGAAAACGCGTGGAAAACTGATTGCAACGCCATACGCCAGCGTCTGGCGGCAGCTCTATCGTCTGGCGACAGGCGCGTGTTTGGCGATGCAGTCGTGTTTTATTCTTTTCGAAACTCTGATTCGTTTTTTATCATATCCGGATGATTTTCTTTATAAATAGCCTCCTAAAACCTCCGTTTTCAATCACTAACTCTCATTAAGAAATTATTGATTACTTTCTCTCTCTTATTTTAAACTAGCTTTTCTCATACAAAATTCCGCATTCACAAGATCTAGACACACCTAGCCAAGTTCAAATTTGCATTCGCCCTAGACGTGAAAGGTTTTAATTTCTGAGGGTTTGGTCCCAAATCTCTCTTTTAATTATTTAATTTAATTGTTTGTTTATTATTTTCCTTGAAGTTACTAACGTGTGTATTTTGTTATTAGAAAGAGGCACGAGGCATCCAAGTAAGTGCTTTAATTGTTTACATTGATATTATGATATAGAAATCATGTTTAGGTTGTTATTATGATTCCTAGTATCATGTTAGGATGATTGATGTTTTGAATGACAACAATGCTTCCTAGTATCATGTTTAGGGAAAAGGTTATAATATCAAATATGCTTATTATGATTCCTGTGATGCTTTCTACTTTCATTCTTAATATTCATGTTAGTATCATGTTAGAGCTATATATTTGATCTTTGATGTTTAGTGACATGCTAGGGTTTGTTATTAATCTTGTTAGTATCATGCCTAGGATCTTGCTATTAATATTATGCTTTAACATGATTATGATAATTATGATTATGATTATGATTATGATTATTATTATTATGTTGCTTGATATATTATTTATTGTTATTGCTTGATCACACCTTTTATGCACGTTTAAAGGGAATTGGTACTTGTAATCACGCTTAATAAGATAATTAATAATCTTTTTTAGGGTTAATTTGATTATAATTCAAGTGATCATCAATAATAGTTTTATTTGTGCATTAATATTCAACCAACATAGATTAAACAGGTTTAGGGTAAACCTAATGATTGCATGTTAGTCAGAAAGCGCACATGAATACGATCAGAATAAAGTAGAAGCCTATATATTATTAGGGCAGGTTCAATCTCTTTTAGGTTTGATTTGTCCCTTCATCCCTGAACTTCCAGTCATGGTTCTAGACCTATTGGAGTTAACGATCTCCTGGATCGTTAAGGGGTGTAACCTTCACCCTGCGAACGGTTTATAAGTTCCTAAAACTTGTTGGTGACTATTTTGCTCTAGCTTCCTTCCCTTTGGACGCCACCATGCTTAAGTGTATGATCACAGTGGGGTTCAAGTTTTGGGTAATGCTTGAAATATTCCCTACAACTTGCAATAAGAGTTGGCATTCCATCTCAAAGATCGCTTTTCTAGTGTTGGATCTTCAGTAGGGCCAATAGGTTTGATTAATCCTTGATCATAGAGAAGATCGAAATCAACATCATAGGTCATTCCAATGGGTGTGAACTCTCTTTTGGGTTTCTTTTTAGATCTTTGATTATCCATAGCTAAGACTTTATTAAGGTCAAAGATACCACAACATTGTTACTAGAGTAGGTATTTTCGGAAGAAGAAGGATTGTCGTTCTTCTTTCCTTTCCAGACATTGTTGCTATTGTTACTAGTCTTGACCTTCTTGTTGCGCGGAGGATCATGAAGGAGATTTGAATCAATGAGGTCTTGAACGCGATCTTTTAGGGCATAACATACTTCGGTGGTGTGATCACGACCTCTATGGTATTTGCAATAAGATTTTGGGTCCCAATTGGGAGACCGTTTCTCATGCGGTGGGTCTTGACTGGGACCAATGGGGTGAATGAGACCTTGATCGTTAAGACAGTCAAAAGCTTTATTGTAAGTCATTCCTATTGGTGAGTATTCATCAATGGTCCGTCTTGCCTGCGACTTTGGGGTATTAAGTTTTTCATTAGATCCTTGACGGGAAGAAAGAAAAAGGGACGATCCTCCTTTTTGTCTTTTCGGTGTTGACAATGAGAACTTTGTTCGATGACTGTTATCCGGTCTGCTAGTCATTCTATCGCACCCATAAGCATGACAATAGTGTTCCGTAGTTCATGAACGTCCTCTTCCAGACTTGACGAGTTATTACTTAAGAAGATTTCTTCTTCACTGGCCATTATTACAGTTGCTTTATCAAAAGTGTTGTCTTGGTTAAATGCTCTTCTCTCTTTGGCCAAGTATTGTGGAAAGGGAAATTAGGGATAAGTTTTTATTTTTATTTATTTTGACTCAAGCTCTAATCAACATGGATGAGAATGTGAAAGAGAATGGGAATATATTGGACCCCCCACTCGAATTACGGAAAACGACTCATGCATGAACCTAGACATGGTCATGGTGTACATACATATTAATGTGTGCTTTATTAGTGACTGCAAGTGACATGCTTTGACTCTTGTGTATGACCGTGGAACTAAGTGCTTAGAAGCAATTAAGGACGAAATATGGCTACTGCCATTAATTAAACTGATCAAACTAATTAATAAATTGTTTAATTAGACTCGTCGTGATGACTCGAGTAATAAATTGGACTGTCACCAAAGCAATAGAATTGTCGCCGCACACTGAAGTGCAGCGCCAGACGACAGGGTCGTTGCCAGGCGTTTCATAGCAGTATTTGGCACCACAGCTCAAATCTCTGCGCCATTGCTGGAACATAATCTGAGACTGTTTCCAGTATTTTTACTTTAAAGGGATATGCCTATAGTCGTACTAAGTCAGTTTGATTGATTTATTAGACTTTAATTACTCAATTAATTAATTAATTAATTAAGCAAAGTCCTTTAGTCATTAATTAGTTTATTTAGACTTAATCACAAGTCAAACAAACGGTTAGTGTAAACACACATAGGTTATGCACAAGCAAAGAATGCGCAAGTAGTCAAGTAGTTACAATATGATGCACTGAGTTTACAACCTAACCATGGCTCTAGTTCCTTAAAGTTCAAGGATATAGGTTAGTCAAAGAGGGTCCATGGTTATGAGTTTGGATGCATTGCACGGAAGCCTTACCTTTGGAAGGGTTGGCGCGTATGGATGGGACCTTGCAACTTAAACGTGCTTCCACGGTTTTGGGGATTCACAAACTCGGATGTACCCGTCGTTGCCAGGAGCGTTTGATTGGGTAGATGGAACGTCAACCCCCAGAGGGCTATGACCATATGTAGAACACATATGGGTTTCAGAAAGGAGAAAAACTCAATCAGGAAGTAGAATCGAGCCAACAGTGCTAGAACTAGTCAAAACAAGAAGGCAGAGTTCTGGCTTGGTATTGGAAGAACACGACGCAAGACAATATAGTCTGTCGTCAGCAAATAACTCTGTCGCCAGACGACAATGCTGTTGGCAGAACCATTTTATAGGCGATGAGCTTTGTTTTCTCAGCGCTAGTTCCTACATGCCTTAGAAGCTTTCTGTGTTCTTAGGATTTTCCAAGTTTCGCAGTATCATTTTGATTCTAGTTGTGAAAGATATTTCTCAAATTTCCTACGTGTAAAAATCCTATGTTTTTTACTCATTTCGGATTGTCTTTCCAATGAGGACCTTTTTTATGCATATGAAAATAATGTTAATCAAAATTACGCACATGAAATACTTAGAAATTTTCGAGTCTCATCCACTCATTCTAAATCATTAGCAAAATAAATTTCAGGAATTAAAATAGAAATCCTCTCTAGTGGAGTCGCTAAAAAACTGTAGGGAATATTTCAAGCATTATTCCAAAACTTGAACCCCACTGTGATCATAAACTTAAGTATGGTGGCGTCCAAAGAAAAGGAAGTTAGATCAAAAGATTCGCCAACAAGTTTTAGGAACTTGTAAACCGTTCAAAGGGTGAAGGTTACACCCCTTAACAATCCAGGAGATTGTCAACTCCAATACATCTGAAACCATGATTGGTGTTTGGAGATGACGGTACGAATCTGATCTAAAAGAGAAAGAACTTGCCCTATAAAATAGGTCTCTACTTTATTCTACTCGTATTCATGTACGATTTCTGACTAACATACAATCATTAGGTTAACCCTAAACCTCTTTAATCTATGTTTGTTGAATATTAATGCAAAAACAAATCTATTATTGACGATCACTTGAATTATAATCATATTAACCTAAACAATATTATTAATTATCTCATTAAGCGTGATTACAAGTAAAAATTCCCTTTAAACATGCATAAAAGGCGTGATCAAGCAATAACAATAAATCGAGCAACATAATAATAATAATGGTCATCATAATTAAAATAATCTTGTTAAAGCATAATATTAATAGCAAGATCTTAGGCATGATACTAACAAGATTAGTAACAAACTCTAGCATGTCACTAAACAATAAAAATCAAATCTTTAACCCTAACATGATACTAACATGGTATTAGGAAAGAAATAAGAAGCATTATTTTAATCATACTTGATATTAGAAATATTAACCCTAAACATGATACTAGGAAGTAATAAAACTTCCTAACATGATACTAGGAATCAACAAAATAATCTACACATGATTTCTATATCGAACGATCAATGAAACAATTAAAGTACTTATTTCGATGCCTCGTATCTCTTTCTAATAACAAAATACACGCGTTAGTAACTTCAAGGAAAATATTAAATCAAAACAATTAAATTAAATAATTGAAATAAAGAGTTAAAAGGTTTAGATTGGATTTGGGACCAAACCCTCAGAAGGTATCAACCTTTCACGTCTAGGGCAAAGGAAAGTTCGAACTTGGATAGGTGTCTCTAGTGTTAACGAGTGCGAAATTGTTTTTGTATAAGGTTAAGCTAGAAAGAGGGAGAGAGAATAAGCTTTAACTTAGTGAGAGAGAAGAATTAGAAATTTTTGGTTATTAAAAAACGGAGGTCCAAGGACTCTATTTATAAGAAAATAGTCCGGAATTGATAGAAAAGAGTTAGAGTTCGAAAAGGAATAAAACACCATCCTGTCGCCAACGATAGAGCTCGTCGCTAGGCAACGAACTTGGCGCCAGGCGCTGCACTGCAGTGCTAGGCGACGAACCTGTCGTCAGGCGATGCAAGAGATTTTAACACGTTTTCCACGCATAATTAAGTCGTAAAATCCGTGTAAAGGGTAAAATCGTATTTTCGTAAAAATACTTATTCTTTTCCAAGTAAAACTCTAAAACATAATTATCAATCCTAATTCTTTTAGGATTTAACAGAACCTTCTAGACAATTCTAGAAGACTATAATCAACAAATAGCTTTAGGAATGATAATTAATAATAGGCCCTCCTCTAGATCATTGGGCCGCATATAAGAACCAAACTGGGCCAGTTTAGTATTTTGGCCATAACTTCCGCATTATTCATCGGAATTGGGCTTATAATATATCATTGGAAAGATCTTTTCGAACCGCATCCAACTACACCATTATTGGACCCTTTTTATGGACCAAATGGAACTGGACTTGCTATTTTTATAAAATAGAGTAGGTTTTCGAAAACAGAAAGAAAGATTTTTTTATAAAAAACTAACCGCAACACTAAACTTTTCACACTTTCACTTCATTCGATTATGATTCGACGCGAAAGGTATTCATCACTGGTTTTGGTTTTTGGGAGATACAAATGGGTGTCTACACCAACTGATCCATAGACCAATGCAAGTGCTTTTCTTAGGTATAAAAGGTTGCAAACTTAGTCAATCGATCCGCAATGACCCAAATAGTGTCATTCCGGTCCTTGTTAATGCTCCCACAAAATCCATGGCAATCAAATCCCACTTCCACCTTGGTACCTCAAATGGTTGAACCATTCCTTGTGGTCTTCGATGCTCTATCTTCACCTTCTAGCATGTTAAGCATTTTGCTACAAACTCTGCTACTTCTCTCTTCATGTTTGGCCACCAAAATACCTTCTTCATATCCTTATACAACTTATCCCCTCAAGGATGCATTGAATAAGGAGAACCATGGGCTTCTTCCATAAGTCTATGCTTGATGTCCCCACGATGTTGTGGAACACACCATCTCCATTTGAAGCGAATACTTCCCTCATCTGCAATAGTAAAGTAAAAAACCTGCCCTTCCCCAATCTTCTCTTTTATTGCCTTAAACTTCGGGTCCCCCAACTGACTTTCTCTAATCTCATAAAAATAGAAGGTTTCACTGTTAAGGCATTCAACATCTTACTGACCTCTCCGTGCTCCACCACTTCTAAATTCATCTTCTGAAATTCCACACACAACTAATCTGGAAAAATCATCATATTCATCAAATGATTGGTTTTCCTACTTATAGCATCAGCTACCACATTGGCTTTCCCCTCATGATATTGGATATTCACATTATAATCCGTAAAAAACTCCAACCATCGTCTCTACCTCAAGTTTAAATATTGTTGAGTGTAAATGTACTTTAGACTTTGATGACCTGTAAAGATTTTACAAGTTGCACCATACAAATATCCAAAATTTCAAAGCAAACACAATCGCAGCTAACTCTAGGTCATGGGTTGGGTAGTTCACCTCATGTCGTTTCAACTGTATTGAAGCATATGCAAGGACCCTCTGATTCTACATAAAACACAACCTAACCCAAACTTTTATGCATCACTATATACCTCATATTGCCCACTTTCATCTGGCAAATCCAACATTGGTGTCGAGGTTAACTTGTCTTTCAAGGTCTGGAACTCCTGTTCACACTCTATCTTGAGTCTAAACAAACTTACATTCCTTCTTCATCAAATTCGTCATGGGCATCACAATCCTCGATAAATCCTTCAAAAATCTCCGATAATAGCCTACCAATAATCCCAAGAACTTTGAACATTTGAAACATTCTTGGGTGTTGGCCATTAACTTACAAAATTGATCTTTGAGGGATATAATGAAAATCCTTCTTTATAAATAACATGACCCAAAAAGGCTACCTTTTCGAACCAAAACTCACACTTCGATAGCTTATCATACAACTGGTGCTCCCTCAGGGTTGACAATACTTTCCTTAAATTGTCCTCACGCTCCTCCCTATTCTTGGAATAGATTAAAATATCATCAATGAAAACCACCATAAACTTATCCAAATATGGCCTAAAGATTTGGTTCATCAAATCCATGAACATTGTAGGTGCATTAGTTAACCCATATGATATAACTGTTAACTCATAATGACCATAGCGTTGTAGGGTTTTAGGTACTTTAATGTGGAATTTCACGAATCATATTCGTTCGCACCTAAACTGGATATACAAGCATACCACATAAAGAATCACATAATACATACCTTTGACGCGTGATTTCCACAAGCAATTGACTGACAGTCAGGGAGATAATATAGCCCCAAGCGTTGCTTCTCTACTTAGTCCACGGGATAGGATTGAAGCCTCCACTACTTCTAGGTAGTTGGGCACGAACACTTCAAACCACCTTTTACGGAGAGGGGGGAAGGAAAATGACCACTAACACCACCACACCACCACCATGCACTACCTTGCACATGGAGGCCGTATAGTTGTACGGATGGGAGGAAGGGAATAAGGAGAGAGATTGTGTGAGGCTAGGGTTTGGTTGCTCACTAGTCAATTCTCAATTGAATAGTTAAGTTTGTTACATCAAACCCTAGGCAAGGCCTCTATTTATGCATAACATGTATAATTAGAGTCCAAATTAAGCCCACAATACTCTCCCTTTACAACCCATATGGCCGGCCACTCCATGAGGCCCAATAATGGGCTTATGTCTTTTGTTCAATCCATCACCCTTTTGTGTGACCTTATAAGATCCATTTTATTAGGATTTGTATTATTTGACTAGCCCAAAGATCATTGATCACGTCTAGCAACAGATAATGACGACCCAAAAGAACGAACTTAATTATCTCCATAATTTGATCCGTTATATATCTAGTAATGCACTTGACGAAGACATAAATCCTTCAATAAATATTCAAATTCCTTAAGTCAATATGTGTCAATTTGATAATATGATTGCATCACATGTCGAGATCATATTAATCTACAAATCTTTTCTTGAAATCTGAGTTAGAATTACAAAACAAATGATTACTAAGTAATACATTTGAGTGCGGCCACGCATTTACTGAATTCTCCCTCTTTAAGTCGCGATGACATATTCCTAATTAAATAGGTAGACTCAATCCAATCTTGTGGCAACCAGGAAACACCCTTTATAATCTCTAGTCATGGGAAGACGTTGAATGTACCACAGTTAAATCAATCATTGAATGGAATCAGTGCTCCACTCATGTCAAAGGAATCTACTAATATATCCGGAACCTCTATACTTGTACTTTAAATTACGTCAATATTTTGATTATGCATCATTCTTGCATATCAATGTGATTGACCGAGCATCACTATGCCCTTATAGCCCATGAAACTACGCTATCCAATCAATCTTACATGCTAGTCCATTTATTGAAATAATTTATGTCCAATTTAATGATTCTAAACTAGGAACTTAAATAATATATGAATTTTATTCACCTGTGGGGTTTCACTCACCAGGTCATCAACTTGATGAGCCCATCAATTCATAATTATTTTAAACATTTTGTTTAATTTCAAAAACCATAATTAAATAAGATTGAAACTTTGTTTCAATTGATAAACATAATTCTGCAAGCTGATGTATTACTTATGTAATATGTTATCTCAAAACATATACAATTTAAATTACATAACTTGCTTCAATCCAAGAACCTTAGTATGACTCTCATACCTTAGTTATGGAAGGGGTTTAGTAAGTATAATTCAGGAGACATTATCATAAATATGAATTTTGCAACTTCTAAATTTTAATAATAATATTTATCTCCATACATCAAGAACTTTATTTCATCCTTTTACTAGGAGTTAAAAATTTCTAATTGTATTCCAACGTTACATTGAATTTCGATTGAAATCTATCATCACTTGTTCTTAAAACATGTGAATCAATATAGACGAGTATAGACCATGGCATGTATAAGGAGCATCACTCAAAACCTTAATTTCATCAACCTTTCTCAAAGTATTGAATCTTTAAGCAATGTGCCATGTTATACGGGATTAAAACTCTTTTCAATATATTGCTGAATCTCATAAGAACCTTATCAATATAAGCTTCTTAATTAAACTCAAACATCCTTCGAGACCTATCTTTATAGATCTTGACGCCTAATTGTACTTATCTTCCTCTTCAAGTTTTTTCATACAAAATGCATTAACCATTACTGGACTTTTCAAGCAATGAATAATTGCTCTTTGTATACATAACACTTTCATTTTATGAGAACATCAAACAATTTTAATTAACTCACAAAATCAAGAATGCTAACTCCATGATGCTTTCTTTGATCCATAAATGAACCTCTTATACATCCTTAGGATTATTAGATTTCTAAAACTATTCTGATTGTATCGTATACAAATCTTCTTTCATGAACAATTTCAAGAAAGCATTTTGAAGTTCATCTGCCAAATCTCATAAGGTAGAAATCACTAAAATATCTTTAATAGATCTTTGCAACATGACTAATATAGAGGTTTCATCGTAGTCATAGTCATACTATGAATTTGTTGAATCCTTTAACAAGTCTTTGGTTGATTAGAAAAAAAATTTCTTTCTTGTCTTCTTTGCTTATAATGAGTCTTACCCAAATAGGCAAATTAATCAAGTGTCATAAACTTTCTTACAGACTTAAAATCTATTTAAGATTTTCATTGTTTTTAAACCACTTGGAGTTATAACTTGTCAAATCATCTTTATTACTTGCATAATCATAATGTTCCAAAATCAATATTTTATAACTCTTAGTCAATATGAAATCATATTTTTTTGGATAAGTATGCTAGTCATTATTGTGGGTTTTTATGCAACAATTGAAACTTATACAACAACTTTGTTTAGGTTTCAATGAGAAACGACAATTAAGGGTGTGCACTTGGAATGTACTACCTTCGACACATGGTTATTAATCCCATTACACTTAATGAGACCACGCGTTGTCACTTGTAACATGAGGTGAATTATGCTCATATTGTTGCTTTTGTTCGATAACTTCTCTAATTTCTCCGGGATTTCAAATTTTCTTTTCTTAAACTCTTTCAAGACTCTCGAACTTATCGAATTAGCTTATACTCCCACTTGCCTTTTGAAGAGGCATATTTAGCATAGGCTGAACCAACCATGGTTTAAACCATGTTTGTTTGTTGCTTTTCTCAAACTCTTTTGAGATTTACACAACTCCCACTTGACCTTTTGGAAATGACATGTTTTCCATAAGGGCATCTACTTTAGCAACAAACATTTTTGTCTTAAGTATGGCTTTTGTAGTAGTACCCTGTGATTTTTATAGGACTTCGTGCATTAAATGCTTTAATACATCTTTCATTTCTTGCTTTATATAATGACTTTATAAGAACTTTTCTTATCCATATCATATATGAAGCCTTTGGTACATTTTGATTTGACGAATGTAGTTTTGTAGCTTATCTTGAAAGTATATTCCTTGAATAATGGTTGGAAGATAAATAATTTTCATCCGTTATCAAAATATATCTTATATAGATTTATAGCTCCTTTTCACAAACACTTCACAAGGTTTTCCTTTAGAGTTTGTTGTAAACGATTTCACAACTCTTGGATGTCTATCAAGGTTTTGGCTTAAATTCTCATTTTCACTATCATATCGCAATAAATTGAATATATAATTCCAAGTAAATGTCTTGACTCAAACTTTCACAATTACAATCATATTGTAATGTATTAATTATCTTTTCAAGTTGATTCTGAATATCATATTGGACTTTTGAACATTTCAAAACTTTTCACACTTATTCTTTAACTAAGCACTAGTGATCATATCATAAATGAAGATTCATTGTCTGTTTCTAGCCTGTGAACCTTAGGTTTCCTTACATCAATATGTATTCAACCTCGAGTTCGCATCATCATTTCTCTAAATGGTGACCTTGTCAAAATTTTCAAATTAGAATGATATTTGCATATATCAATAGACTCATAATCTAATGATATTAAAAGTCCACCCCTTTGTATCTTCCGAATGCAATGCTCATTTTTCAATCGAATTAATTGACATTTTAGAGAAAACTTATATACTTATAGAAATGGTTTAATTATTTCTATCATATAGAATTTTAAACCTATTTAGTTTTTCAAAACACATTGTGACTCAATAAAGAATAGAATAACATTTACTCCATGTTTTTGAATCTTCTATGCTTAGTCGTTACTAACATTGAATGGTATTTCGATAATGGCAAGAATAAAATAACATTTACTTAATTCTAAGCCACAACTAGGTAAGGTGAAAATAAGTTTCTACTTGTAAAGTTACAACTTTTGCTTCTAGACTTGTAGGTTCCATCTACTTGTGAAGTAGCAACATTTGTGTCTAAACTTGTAGATTCATTTATCCCTTAGCCATACTTCTTCATTTAGTTCAACCACATTCTCAATGAGAGTGAACTAAACATGACATCGCATGTCCAAGAAGTAGTAATATGCTAAATGAATTTCTATAATATACTTCTTTAATTGGAACATTTTCATTCTTTTACCTTCCAACTATATGAGGCAGTTTCTAATCAATTAAATTTGGTCCATTTAATTTGAAACATTTGTAGTTCATAACGACTTTCAGCATGTAAGTAGTTCTAGGTTTGAGAAGTAGCAACTTGTTTGAATTTCTTGGCCTATAACTACTTAATGAAATCCTCACATATTCTTAAACCTTTCCCATTTGAGCCACTTAGAACATTTCTCTTAGGTTCAAAATGACACTTTGCTTAACTTTTAAGCACTTTTTATGATTTTGCTAAGTCTATTCATTCATTTTTCATATTTCAGTTTAATCAACTATTTAACTCCACATGAAATGGATGAATTGAAGAATAATATCATTTGATAAACTTTTGATCATAGAGATTTCCAATCACTTTCTTATATTCAATCATATTGATGATAAGAGATTTTATTAGACTTCTATACTTGTCTTTTAGAGGATTTGCACCTCTCATATTATTCTAAACTTTGAAACACTTTTCAAAATGAAGATGATGTTGGTATTTTATTCAAACATTATGAGTTAGAGTAAACCAACTTTAGACATATGACATGGGCCGGGTTTTTAAAACTTACTTTTAGAACCATCTTAGAAAAATTGGAATATAGGTTTATGGATTATCTTTTAACCTTTTGAGAACATTTCTCAACTTTATTTTCTATCTAGGAGATTGTATATAATAATAAAATTAGAACGAAATATTACTTATAAATGCAAATTCAATTATGTTTAATAAAATTTAAATTACCATAAGTGAATTAATTTGGAAACTTTAAAACACTTCATTCAATTTAAATGATTCCAATTTGAAATAAGTGATTCTAAGACCCTTTATTTGTGCAATAATTAAACGAACTTTGGCCCTACCATCAACCATTACATTTTCAAGGTGAGTAAACTCCTTACTGATTACAACTTTTGTAACTCTTAGTTGAATAATTAATCATCACATGTTTAATTATTACCCTTTGCTTCAAGGTTCTAAACGCTTTAGGTAACCTTGTTGAGTATAACCAATTAAAATTGTAAAACTTGATTTACCCCAACTCTCCCAAGATGTAAAATGAACCCAGCTTTGGCATGACCTATCATAAATATCAAAGATTTATTGGGTTTTTAATTGGAAAAGCAACCTCAATATTACTAGGACCTGGATTTATTAGGTTATGATTAATTTAGTGAACTCTAGCGCATCATCATTAACATCAATAAATTCTAACATGCATAAAATACTGAATGCATAATCAAGACATAGCATGACCCCTAATCCTAAGAAAACTAATAAATTAAATGCTCCCACTTGAGCCTTCATGGATCTCATCCACCTCGTTCATTTGGGTCTTCACTTCATGGGTTTCTTGGATTCATTGCAACTTGTAATTCTACTCTATTCTATTTACTACTTAAATAAAATAAATAAAATTACAAAAATACTTTATCGGTGCGTACACCGTACTTTAGATTACAAAAATACATCACGATGCACAGATCGTATTTAGCAACCTACTGAGCCATACTAGTCATTATATAGCAACATAATATCATATATTATAAAATTTCCACATAATAAATCACTCATCATGCTTTCCTAACAACATCGAATGCTCATAATTAAGGAAACACGACACCTGAATATCTCATATTTTAATTACTGAAATTTGAAAAAAAAACGCGCACTAGCAAGAACAGTTTCCGCTAGAGCTAAAGAGGCCGGCGAGTGACACCCCTCTATTTGCTCCACTATGGACACCATGGAATAATCTCCATACTCTTTACCCGTCCTAAGCAAACAATTGACAACAAGACAAAAACATAAAGCACAAATTTTAAAACGTTATTTAGTCAAGTTGTCATGAGGGGCGACAAAGTGTTCAATAAATTGAAATAAATTCACGCCTTCTTCAGTTCCCATATTGGCCATATCATTGTCAATCAAACCAAAAAATCTTTGGAATACAGGTTTATACAAGTTAGGGGCATATGTCACGGGGAGAGTATTTTCAGGGAAACCTAGTAGCGCCTCAAACTCACTAGGTAATTGGACTATTTCATCCCTTTTGAAAAGGAAAAGATGGTGATTCGAATCCCAATGATTAATAGCAGCATGATGGAAGTCAAAATTAATAACTAATTTCATATATATAGTTCAATAGAGGGTCAAGGTGGTATATTTTGAAAGCTAATTTATCCTCAATTGAAAGGGAAGTGACCATGGTTTCAAACGTTGCCCAAAGGTTTTCACCATTGTTCAAAAAAAAGAGAGAGAGAGTAGAGAGATTAATTCTTTTTCTTTATAGTACTTCTAACGAATGAATGCGAGATGATCAAAGGAAAGTTTCAGCAATTTTCGGTCAAAGGAAAGTTTGCCCGTAAGTAGCGCGCGCATCTCATGAGTTGCGAGCGCCACCCGTGCGCATCTAATTCAAATGCGCGCAACAGCCGCGCGCAACCCATCCAGTTATGCATGATTTGACTGTCGTGACATGTTATTAGGCTTATTGCTGTATTTTTGAACCACAAAATAACGGAATATTGACAAAATCTTATGACTAATCATACGCTTGACTTTGTTAACATTTGTTTCCTTTCTTTTCCCTCTTTCCTTGTGTCTTTTATTTATTTTATTTTGTTACTTACCTTTTTTTTTATTTATTTATTTCATTTTATATATATATATATATATATCATTTTTTTCCTTTTCCTTTTCCTCTTTCTTTTTTCTTTTTTTCCGTGCAAAAAAAAAATCTCATGGAAACAAAAGAAATATATGATATATATACAAAATATGTGTGCCATATGTACAAAAAATTAATAACATATGTACATTTGTTTCCCATAATAAAAAAAAATACAAAAGGAAGTCAGGATGCTTGGCGACTCCCGGAAGGTTGTTGTACATCCTGCAAAATCCAAGACAAAGATTAGTACACAAAATGTGTAATAACTTTGACAAAAAAGAAGGAAATTAAATAAAAAGACTTACTGTGACCATCCGATGATCACGGCATGACAAAGCCACGAGGGCACTCCGATAAGTAGCTCGGAAAGCACGCAAAGTCCTCACCATGCCGTTCACAGTCTCTCGCGAAACCTGTTCCAAAAAACACAAGGAAAATTATCAAAACAATTTATATGAAAGAAAAAAAATAATAAATACATATACAAAATAAACATACCAACACAACTGTCTCAGGAACGAACGGTATGTCCTCATCCTTTGCTGTTGGGAGAATCTCACGAATTGCTGACCTAAAAGCATCGGTATACGTGATCTCCGCCGTAGGAGGCACCCAACCGCCTAGCTTGACTCGCTGAAAATACAATAAAAGAGTCAAAGTTCTGTATATAAAAAAAAAGACGGTAAACATACTAACCGGAACAAAAGCTAGAAAAGAAGTTAGCCTGGATGCAATGAATGTCAAGTAAGATGAATCCCGTAGCACCAAATGTTCCGCTGGATAACCAAGGATCGCCTGAGCTCGATCCTCGGTAGACAGCAGGTTAAGACGCAGCATCCGGATCGGAGGGTCTGTAGGAACCAAAGGCTCCTCGGACGAAGCCTGCTAGAGAACACGCTCGCCTAAAAACCAAGCGTCTATCCTTTGGAGCACCGGAAGTCCCTGATAAAGGGCTCGGAAATGGAAACGAACCATGCTAGACTGGACAGCCTCAGGGACGCCGACGATCAAACTCCAAGGACGAAGATCAATCTACACAACCATATGAAAAATTATCAAAAAATAATAATAACAATAAATATATACATGTGTTGTTATGATACTCACCGACACACGAAAGAATCCTTTGGCGAAAGTCGCCGGATGAAGTTTCTCACTTCTTCTTAATCGTGACCAGACGATGGCCAATAGGAAAGCGATCCGCCCCAAGCATCCTTGGGGCTAAGAAAGGCAGGTACGAGTACCCCCAAGCCTAAAAGAAAGAAAATGAATTCAAAAGGCAAAAATGATGATTTAAAAGATAACAAAGTTAAAAATGAACATGCACCTCGAGGATACAACCATGCCAAGAAATGGAGATCCGAGGCACCTCAGTAGCCGCTGCAGAAACCCTCACCCGGGTCGCCTTGCCCATAGTTGTAAGCATACGGGCATACAACGCCTCCGCCCAACTCAGGTTACCTACTTGCCCCAAATACCTGAGGCAAATGAGTAACCCAATAGCGAAACGCTCTCCCCGATCACTCAAGATGGTGACGTAAGGAACGTGAGCAATGTATATCCTAGCCAACTGCTCAGGTGTACATTACCGATCAACCACATTAGCTGACAACTCGTCGGCAAGAACCGGGTACGGACAAGACTACGCATACAAGTGGAGGGCTGCTGCAAGGCGGTCCCCCACAAGGTCACACAGTCTCTCGTCTGACGCCTTAATGACTTCTATGACTACATGCTCACCTCCGAAAGGAAAACCTGTAATCATATAAAAATCATAAGGGGTAACCATCATCTCTCCCCATAGGAAAAGGAAAGTGTGGGTGGAATCCCACCAAAACTCAAGCAACCCACGAAGGAAAGCTGACGACGCAAGCTGACTCGATAAATCCCGAAGAGCCGCCAGTTGGAGGCTGATCCCCAAAAGCTCCAATATCTCCTTTACCACGTCGGGTAAACTCTCAAAACGGCCCCTCAAGTCCCCCGAGCTGTACGAACACATGCTAGGATCACTCTAAAACAAACATATGAAAAATAATACGGTTACGACTTGTTTTAAGGAAAAAGGATATAGAAACAAAAAAAACGGAGACGCAAAAAAACTCACTATGCCACGCCAACTCCTAATCGAGACGTGATGGTCTAGGTCCCACTTAAGGACCTGAGGGTCCCAGTTGGGAGGAGCCTCCCAGATCACATCCTCCGGGCGACGTCGATCAGCTCCAACGCATCGCTCTCAAACCTCCTCACAAGGACGTGCCACCCTATTTCGAGGGAGAACTGCCTTGTCAGGAACATAAACTCCCAAGTCCTTCTCGGCATTTACAAAAGAGGGGTATTCATGCTATAAACGAACAAAGTTCCTTATTAGTTTATTTCCTACAAGTTGGAACTAAGCTAAATGAACATGTTCAAGACCCATTTCGGTAGCATAACGACTACCAAAAGGAAAAAACACAAAAATCGAATGCCACCCATGCTTGGGGGCTACGATACTTGTAGTAAAACTTAGTAAACGGGGGCTTTTAACACCCACAAAAGCCATCCTGTACCAGTTTCAACTAAAGAATTCAAGAGATTATATTCCTAAATCTCAAAGAATCAACTACTTTTAGGCGAATAATAATAACACAAATATAATTATCGTCTACCAAACAATTTTGAAGTTCGCAAATGGCAAAAACAAGCTAAGAGTATTCTTCACGCCATTTTCCGGATTAAAAATTTTCAAAACATGATTCATGAAAGTAATACTAGCTCTAATGCTATAATTTACTTCATAATCAACATGTATAACCAAAATGAGCAAGCAAAACAACAAATTCGAGCTAAATTTTGAAGGAAAATTGAAAAAACGCACTTAAACAAGAAAATGCTCATACAAGGTTCAATACTTAATCAATTTTCATGAAATTTGTTGCAAAATACTCCTTACAAATAGAATAACAACTAGAAACAAACAATTTCAAAAAAAAAGGAATTGAATCAAAAACCCCCAAATTCGAAATTTGGGGTTTTGCGGTTAAAAAATCGTCCAAATTAATACAAAAACAAACATTTTTTAGCAAAAAAACTGACATTAGATTATGGAAAATGTGAATAGAGGACGAGATCTACTTCCTTTAGCTTCAAAAAATAAGAAAATCCAAGCTTTTTAGAGAGAGAAAGGCTCGAAAATGGCGAAGGAAGGAGAGAGAAGAAGTGAAATGAAAATCGCGCTCCGTGATTTCTTTTTGTTGATTTAAATGTCGCGCACAACAGAATCAGTTGCGCGTGACAGACCAACATAACTCAGAACGATGCGCGTGCCTAGCCAGCGCGACCCACTGAGTTGCGTGCGGATACTGGTCACTTAAAAGACCGGTGTTTGAATTTCAATCCATTTGATTAATTTTTAACGGTTTTTTCCCGTTGTTAGACATGATGGCACGCAAATTATCGAGATTTGTTTTAATTGCTTTGCATTTTGTAGTTTGTTTTCTTCTTTAGTAGTTTTTTGCATATCTACATGCACACCGTGCTTTGTACCTTCCCTAAGCATACGTTTTGGACGTTTTTCATAAGAGTGTCTTAAGACGTTCCGTAGTGGTGCTTTACGTAAAATCTCCTGTAGACAGGTATTTTATTGTACCGACTTTATAAATGTCTGTTCTTTTCTTCCTTTTTCACCTCCACAGCAAAAAGGATGGCGTTATCACACAACGTAAAATTGGAAGGAGTTATCATACAACATAAATTTATGGCGTAGGCGTTGCGAAAAATTTCACCTCTTCCTAGATTTACGAGATCTACCTCTCGTAGTTAAAAGGTAGAATTACTTTACTTTACTTTAGGCGTTATCTCACGAGTCGATAGGTGCGCTGAACCATTTGAGAACAAACACTTCTTGATTGGAATTAAATATGGTAGTTAGTGAGCTTACTGGCTTACCGGACAGTTAGGGTGTCGTCCACCCCCTTTATAAATAGCGACGTGCGATGTCGCATCTATGTAGGCACGTGCCCCGAGTCATGAGACACGTGCCCCTAGTACTTAGACACATGCCCCTAGTCCTGAGACACGTGTACTCATCTTTGTGGACAAAACTGCTGAGAGAGTTGCCAATTTTCTTCTCTCTTACTGGATTTGGATATATGCCTTAAGTCCCGAGACATATATTTCTATCTTGTGGACACTGAGTATTGCGTTTTGACAAGCGAATTGTCAAGAACTTTATTCAGGCTGCGAAAGCCAAAACACTCTTTTTATCATCTTTATCAGGCTAAAGTTTCAATGACATATCGAGTGACTTTAGACCAACGATGACATAATAGAGAGGACATCATCCCTTTAAATCCTTTTAAAACCGATTTCTTCTCATGACATGACATCACCCAGAACACCTTTACTTGTAAAAGTATTCTACAATTGCAAAGGATCAATTTAGATTCTTTAGCGCATTAAGACTATAAAATACTCTTTTTTGGCATTAATAGCTATTTATCTCAAGAACTTAGCGAACCAAGGACCGTTTCAACATCCTTAAACATTTCTGAAATATTCTCTATTCTTTGAGAACTTCGCAGAACAAGTCTCTGATCTATTTCCTTGACTACTTTGATCCTCGTCTATTATAGACTTGATCTTAGTTGGGGCTAACTGTAGACATCTGCTTTTGGCCTCCTGTCCCGACATGAAGTGTAATGACGATAAATAAAACCATCTTCGTGTTTGATTAAAGTGAAGAACACTTATGGATAACTGATTGAATTGCAAGAACATAAAATAAGCTAGCCTTACCCAAAAACCAAAGCATTAAGGTCCAATTAATTAAGCCCGATCATAATTAGGCTTAAGCCCAAGCTTAAAACCCTAAAATTGACAGATTTAGAGGCGCTTAGGTTAAAATTAATGCTTTCATAGATAAATCCGCGCGCATCTCAATGAGTCGCGCTGGTCTGGCGCGCGCAACTCACAAGGTTGCGCGCAACAGCTAGTGATGCGCTTGCGGAAGTTTCAGAATTTTATAAAATATGAAATCGAATCTTACCATAATACCGTGCGCAAGACAATCAGTTGCGCTGTCTATAGTAGCGCCACTAATTCACTTGCGCTGGTATGTCGCGCGCAACCTATTCAGATGCGCGCAACACCTGCTGCTGCAGAATGCTAAAAACCCTAATCGTATTTGTTTTGGGTGTTTTTTGAATTTCCTCGGATACCGGTCACGCTCTTCTGGCAACGAGACATAGACACCTGCAAAACAACGAATATTTCTTTGTCGGAATATTCGTCTCCGACGATCAAGTCAGTGATCGGAGACGGAAAAGGCTAGATAGAGAAAGTAAAGAGAAGTTGGAGCGATTAATGCTCTATTTCTTGTAATGTCTTAATCCACCCCTCCCATCGTAAATGATTGGGGTATTTATAGGGGTGGAGCTTGTGTCCATTTTAGGGTTTGTACCCTAAAATGGCGTGATGTGATTGGCTGTGCAATCGGAAAACGCCACGTGTCGTTTTATAGCGTCACTTTGCGGCTTTCAATGATATCTCTCGGGATTTGAGCCTTGATGTAATTAGGCACCTTTTGTGTGCTGATTTCAGGGGTCATATATTCCCTAGACACATGGCATCTTCCTGTAGCGACACATGTCACCCTCTCATTGGGCCACGTGTCGCTACAGGATTGGTCTGTGCTCTTAAGCGCTTTTAAGCTGAATGTGTGTCATCTTCCCATAGTGACACGTGTCGCCTTCTCACTGGGCCACGTGTCACTACGGGACTGGTCCACATGTACGGGGTATTTTTCCCTCAACATTTGCCCCTCAGAGGGGGTGGCTCGTACGCTTACAGGCCGCCTCCTCTAACCTTTACTAGCCTTGGTGCGTACGAGTATGTTAGGGTTTTGACAGATGGATTTTGTCCGCTTAAGAATCTTAAGAGAACACCTATCTATGCGGAGGGAGCGGACGTAAATAGGTCGTCTCGTTTTTAGGAAAAGCAGCCGTCTCATTTTTAGGAAAAGCGGTCGTCTCATTTTTAGGAAAAGTGGTCGTCTCATATTTAGGAAAAGCGACCGTTTATCCGTTAAGGTGGGAGCTTTAGCTCCGTCTTCTTATCTGTCTATTTTTGGATGTGCCGTTATTAGGTCATCTTTTTTTCCGCTTGTTCTAACGGCGTTGTCCTTCGCCCATTCGATTTCTAGGTTAAATTTTCAAATTATAACCGTTTAACTTTTTTGGGCGGGAAAGATGAATTTACCATGCTATTTCCATAAATTTTGCCAATAATTAAAAGGGGTTTGACCTCATTTTGGCACTTTACATTCTTGAGAATTCTAGAGAGAAGTCAGAGCATTTCTAGAGAGATAAAGTAAATCCCCTGAATCTTCAAGAGCTCCGCCGCGTAGTTTGAATTTCCAGGAGACTTTTTGAGTTTTCCGGTCAGTCTCCCAAGAACTTCAAGAACTTCAAACTTTCAACACGTACAGAGGTAGGCCTCCCGTTTTCTTCTTTTTGTATTATTAAATTTCTCTTTTTTTTCTTTTTTTTCTTTTTTTTTTTAACTTGCTCAACACTCGGCTTCGTCCGTTTCTCCTCATGAGGCCGACCGTTTGCCTGGGACTGAGGAGTCTAGAGTGGACGGAGGCGAGTTGTCTCCTTCATGGAGTGGGTCCATTTCCAGTGCGTACCAACTCACCTCCACCTATTCTTCTCTATCCCTGCAGTCGAACATGGCGAGAACCATGCAAACGCATGATCGTCACGTGGCCAGAAATCCGGACGGTAGTCTGGTAAATCCCAGGGTCCCCTATGACCCAAATAATACTAACATTGAGACCGGGTCCACTACCCGGACAACCGCCTCCACGGGAACTCATTGTTCGGTCGTGGAGGTTACTTCTTCCTTTGAGGAGCGCCAAAGAACTCAAGGCGTTCCTACCACGATAGGAATGTCTGGGCGAACTCCTGGATTAATGTTCCCCCAATATGCCAACTCGGTCATGGATGAGGCCGAGTTGCTACTTCGTGAAGGACCTCCTTCCTCTTCCCAGGCGGACGCTGATCCGTCCGTCCCAACCCCTTCTGAGCTCTATCACCGATATGGTAGGTCGAACAGGCCAAGGACTAGGATCTTGATTAATGAACCGTCCGACCTGCCTCCTCGCAGTGCCCCTCCTACAGGAAGCCAGGCGGCCACTGCCAAAGACAAGGGCAAAGGCCCATTAATTCTTGAAGACGTTCCCTCATCCAGGGTTGGCCGTAGTTCTAGGGGCCGCAGCTCAGCAGAGGCAGCCGATCTGGATAGAGTGCTGTCTTCTTAGTTTGGGAATGCTCCTCAACAAAAGGAATAGGAAGAGGTCGAGAAAGCGGCCGAGGGTGAGGCGGCGGCCGAGAAGCACGTCACCAATAAAAGATTCGTACGCCTATACGGTGGGTAGCACGGCCTTGGACTACCTAAATGACAAGTTTGAAACATACAAGGCATTCCTTCACCTTGGGGAGGGATTTGAGATCCAACCTCCAAGGAAGTCACATGTTGTAGCTGCTTGGGAGGAAGAGAGGCCGCGCCAAAGGGCCTTCAGCGTTTATAGAGCAGCCTTGGACGTTAGAATGCGCTTCCTTCTCCACCCCTTCGTCCGCACCATTTTGGACGAGTTTGACATTGCTCTCTTCCAGCTGATGCCGAATGACTGGTTGAACATATTTGGGTATTTAGTGACGTGCATCTGCAAAGGCTTCAAGTCGGACTTTGCAGTCTTCTGTGAGATGCACTCATTAACCAAGCTGGACGTAGACACGGACGGTTGGCTCATTCTGAGTTCCAACAGAGACTACATGGTGGTAGTTGACCGTGTCTCCAAATGACGTGATTGGAAGCACCGATTCTACCGCATCAAAACAAAGGACGTTGAATTCAATTTGCGGATGAATCGGTTTAACACTGAGCCGATTCAGCTTCGACGCGGGGATCTCAAGCCTGATAAGCCACCCGTCCACCCCAGCGAAGAGTAGCGGCTTGAATACTTCAAGGTTAAGAGGGTGAAGAGGGAGGACAAAACTGAGCGCGTTTTGAGTAACTGGGTCCCTTTATCAAGTTGTCTTCGGGGACCCTACATTTATGTCGGCCTACGCCCTGTACAAGAACTTGCCCCAAGGTGGACGCTTGGACACATATAGTTTTTTGCACGTACATTGGTTATTTGAAACTAAAAATTTTCTAACACTTTCTTCTTTTTCTTTTATAGCTGAGGCGTTCAAGATGTTGGACTAATAACAGAAGAGGGAGGTCAACATGTCTGAAATTGACCTAGCACGCTACAAGGCTCGTCAAAAGTTTTACGAGCAATCTAAGGGGGTAGGAACGTCTTTCCTCCTCCATTTCTTCCTTGCGTCCGTGTTGGCATGATGGAAAAGATCTCCTTACTAACTCAACACGGACAGTCATGCATTACTCTGCTCATTTTTTGCTAACTTTTGCCTCTTTTCAGCTGTCGATTCTAACCCCAAGGTCCAAACGAAAGCAGTCAACCCCTACTTCTAAGACGGACAAGGACGGGAAGGCGTCCAAGCAAAGGAAGACGGTCGCCTCTAAGTCCACTTCAACCACTGCGGCAAAGACTACGTCGTGGACTGTTTTTAAGCAGTCCAAAAGAGAACAACCCCGACTGGGTGATAGCGGGGCCTCCAAGTCCATGAATCTGGCCGCCACGCCGGTTTATGATAAGTCCGAGAAATCGGATAGTAAGGGTAAGTCGACCCCGGCAAAACCGACCGGGCTAGGAGTGACTCCGCCCGTACAAAGAGTCTAAGAATCTGATTGGCTTGAGGCCTTTCAGTCGGCCGGTAACCAGCCTGGCCGCACGGGTGAGGAGGGTGACGAGCCTGCGCCGCCTCCGTCATTCACCTTCAATCCCCCTAATGCTCCGAGCTTCTCTGACGGTCAGTTTGAGTAACTTTGCATATTTTATTTATTTTTATTTTTATTTTTTATTATAAGCCCGATTGAGCTTAAACTAAACTCTTTGCGCCCGCGTGAAGTTATTGCAGAGGAGCTACATATGAAGCTGCTCGGCCAGTCCCTTACTAGCGAGGACAATAAAGCCGTGAGGGAGGCCATGGCCATGGTTGTCCCCGCTGAGCAGCGAGACAAGCTGCGGGGGATTCATGAGGGCTTCCTTGGCCCAATGATCAATTGCAGTGCTAAGGTAATTTTTCTTTCAACCTTCACACTTAGTTAATTTTTCACTCTCATTTTGCTAACATGTTTTTCCTGTACGCAGCTTTTCCTTCAATTGAATGCCTTCCTTGAATGCAAGGACAAGGAGAATGAAAAGCTGAAGCATGCTTGGGATCAGATTCAGAAAACCCAGGATGCCATTACCGGGGAAACGACCGTCAAGCGCCGATAGTTTGAAACCCAAATCAACGCGCTGTCCAACAAGGCAGCGCGGCAAGCTGAAGATTTGGTGAAGCTTGGCCAGGCCCTGGAGTAAGAGTCCGTGGCTAGGGACACCATGAGACCAGAGAGGGATCAAGCCCTCCTAGACAGCCAGCGCTGGAAAGAAGGGTTCGAGGCTTATGAAAAGCTTAAGAGTGAGGTGGCCTTAGCCCAAAAACACCTGAAGGAGGCCTTAGACGAGGCGGACGCTCTTAAGGTCGAGGTGGAAACTTTAAAGAAGTCCGTTGAGGACTTAACTCCAAAGCTGAAAACACCTCGGGCCCCTAGTGCAGACGAGGTCGTCCGCATTAAACAGAATGCTGAGGATAGGCTGAAGAGCCACTTCTTTGAGGCGTTCGAGCTCATGGTGGACCAGGGCGAGGCGGCCTTTTATCAAGAACGCTTCACCAAATGCTTCAACTTCATCTGCCTCAGGGAAGAGGCTGAGAAGGATGGGCAGCCTTCTCCTAAGCTGGAGTCACACCAACTACCTCAGAGGATGAGGAAAATGAAGAAGTGGCGGCCGACAATGATGGCGAGGAGGAGAGCAAGGAGACGCCTGCTGAGGACGCGTCCCTTCCCGCCTTTCAAGAGCCCGTCCAAGGCCAGGATCCAGCTTCTTAGAGCCCCCAGCTACCCCATGATATCAGCTCTTTGTTCTGCCTTTTTTAACCAATTTTTATTTTCTTTATTTGCCGCCATTTTGAGCGGTTTTTGTAATATATTTAGCCTCCCTTTGAGCGGTCTTTAATTAATTTAAGCTCTTCTTTTCATTCATTTCATACTTAGAAAATTTTACATACTTTTAGCATGTTTTTGCATTTTTGTAGACGTACTTGATGCACGTTTTTTCGTTTTTCGTACAATGGGGGGGGGGGGTATGCCCCTTTATTTGGCGTTCGCATATTTTGAATGGTTTGATTGACTTGGTAGAGTTTATACCTTAAGGGTTATGACTACTAGCAAGTTAATCAAATCATAATAATGACTGCCCTTGGACTAGGTGATACGCCGAATCAACATATTATTTGGCCTATTGATTAGCTTTATGCGAGTTGTCCATTGAAACTATCGCTCGTACATGCTTAAAAAATTTCAAGTATTATCTCAACTTAAAATTTCTAAGTTTGGCTGGGCTAGAATGCCTAGGTATGCCCTTGCCCCATTAGAGGGGTTACATAGGATACCTTACCTTTTCCGTCCGTTTAAATGAGGAACGGATGTGTACATGTGACTTACGGTCAAGTCACTCATTTTTTTTTACGACCGGGTTGTGTTGCAAGCAACCTAGTTACAAGTTTCATGCGACGTTTCTGCTTAGACTATGAAAGTGCAAATAAACATAAGTAAAATGGAAAAATAATATAACAATGTTTGACTTTTCATTAATTTGTCAAAATTACATTGTTGTGGCCATACGTTCTCGAGCTTAAAAATAGTGAAAAAATTTGAACTCAAAAGAAAGAATTCAAAAGTAGCAAGAATAGACGAAAAACTTTAACAACATTTCATTTTTCTCCTTACTTGTTCTAATGAATGACCAATATTACTAGACTTAGCAAATTTCTTTATTAAAACTATGAATGGTAAAAAAATGATTTAAACACACTAGTTTAATTGCTTCCATGATCCTAGTTGTTATCATAATAAGACGAAACACGGGATTTCTAGACCCATTTCAAGCAACATGAAAGGGTCTAATTATTAAAAAACATACTAGTCATCGAAGTCACCCAACATTGGGGGCTACAATATTTGAAAACATAAAATGGGGGCTCAAAATCCCAAGTATAGCCAAACTATTTTAGTTCGATGATCACTTCAAGAATTTCCTAAAACTAACTAGTTTTGTGGAAATCTTGAAATCACACTTTTATAATTGAATAATAATAACCATCGGTTATTTTTAATCATTGATAAAACCAATTTTGCAACTTACGCATGAAAAACAAAATGAGTCGCAAGAACAAATTCATGCTATCATAAAATTTCAAAATTTCATTTATAATTTTAATGCATAATTTTTGTTCTAAACACTTCAATTTACATAAAAATTAACAAGTATAGTCTATGTGAGCAAAAAAGAGAAATAAAGTTCAAGCACAAATTCAAAATTAGAATGACTAAAAAAAATACATATATGCTTGACATGCTCATACAGGATCAATACTTTACAACTTTGCATGAAATTTGTTGCAATATATTTCTTAAAACAACGAAAAACAAACAAATTCATGAAAACAAGTCGAATCAAAAACCCCAACTTCAAGTTAGGATTCTTCATTCGACTTCTTCATTTTATTGACCAAGATCAAAGTCTGGTAAAATAAAAGGAGCAAGATTTACTTTCCTTAGCTTTAAAACGACAACCAAAATGGAAAGAGATCAAAATTACAGAAAGAGGAGAAGATGAGAGTGAGTTGTAGATCACGCTTCTCCAAATCTTTTAACTAATTCAATTGTTGTGCGCAACTCATCAAGTTGCGCGTGGCATCCCAGCGCAACTTTGTTTCTTGCGCCTGCCTGACCAGCGCGACTTACTATGTTGCGCGCGGACACTGGTCACTTAAAATACCAGTACTCTGATTTCGATCCGTTTTGAATTTTTACCAACGGTTTTGTACGTTGTTAGACGTAATAATGCGCGAATTATCAAAATCTTTTAAAATTGCTTTGCATCCAGTAGTTTCTTTTCTTCTTTGGTAGTTTTTTGCATCATCTTGCATGCACACCGTGCTTTGTGCCTTCCTAAGAATACGTTTTGAACCTTTTTCGTAAAAGTGTCTAAAGACGTTCCGTAGTGGTGCTTTACGTAAAAGCTCCCATAGACAGGTTTGTCATTTTACTATATTGATGATGAGTGTCATTTATGGCACTCATTTGGCTTCTTTTAGGATGAATTTCATGCTATTTTATAGCTCTTTTCTTTAGATTCCCTTAGTTTTGCTCTTTATTTCTTTAGTTTGTGCTTTCCTTAGTTAGTTTTCTTTCTTTGTGCATTTCTTTGTTTATTTGGTCTTTTTCCCTTTTATTTGCTTGTTTTTGTGTATTTTCAGGTTATGATCGTGTTCCGAGGATTCCCGAGCCCTCCTCTCATATTTCTCATCATTTCGGACGTCTCTTGCTTGTCATTTGGAGCTCAAGTTTGAAGTAATGCAAGAAGCTAGTTCATGAGATCGGTGCATGCATGCGGTGGGGGCATCATCATTGGCATGAACCCAGCAAAATGGCCATTTCAAGACTGCCTACCTTAGTGTTCATCATCATCACCAAGACGAGCGCACGAGGATGAGCTAGGACGAAGAAGAGGGGGGCTCCCCTGCTACTAGGTGCGGGCGTGCATAGTGCGGGTGCGGGCGCGCCTGCCAGGGTCCCTATTCCGTACCCTTTTTCCCGCGGCGCGCCTCTCCCTTGATGCGACCGCGCCTTCCGGGGTTTCTTTTGGGACGATCTAACTAACTCTTCTTTTGTATCTTTCCTATATATAGTTTTTCCTTCTATTTTTAGAGGCAGGGAATTAGAAGAGAATTAGAATTAGTTTTAGATCAAATTAGAGAGATTTTTAGAGAGAGAAACTCTAGATTTTTAGAGAGAGAATTTCATGGTGGATTGTTGATGATTGAAGATTTCTCCATTTCCTTTGATTTTTGATCAAGTTTGTAAGGATTCCTTTTCTTTAATGCAATCTTTACTTTAATCTTTAGTTTGATTTCAATTGTTTGTTGAATGTTCAAGTTGATTGAAGTTTGATTGATTTGAGTTTGATTTTAGCTTGTTTGATTTGATCATGACGAATTTGTTGCTTAGTGTTGTCTTGGTCTTGATTTCAATGGCTAGTGAGTAGATTGCTTGCTAGGGTAATGGTGAAGCATGTATGAGTAATGGATTAAAGCTAATTGGGGAAAGTTGATGGAGTTGACTATGTGATTAAATTGGTTGATGATCATGTGCATGTGTGTGATTAATTAAAGAGTAGCTAACTTTTATTGTTGCACTAGATTGCATTGTAAGTTCACATTGATACGGACCATTGATTTGTGGCTTGCATTTAACGATTGAGGTGTCTTGTGACGTTCCTAGCTAGAGTTTATCGTAGTTGACGCTAGTTAGACCTCTAGGAAAATAGCTTGATATGCTCTTTTGGTTGCATGATTGGTCTTCCCTCACATTGCTTGACTTAGTCACTTTGACCTCCCAATTATTTGAATCCATTACAATTGCATGCGGATCCTAGCCCTAGCGTTTTACATACTTGATTTCAATTCGTTGTTTAGTCATCCTTGTCCTAGTTTACATACCTACACCCTATCATTTCGGAGTAGCTTGACTTAGGCAATAGATAATCGCCCACTGTTCCTTAGTGATGTGAATTATTGATCCGAAAATCAACAAAACACAAGGGATATGTTTAAGTCTAATTCTATACAGGAAATCCACCAAGAATTAAACAAAAACTAAGATTAATCAATTAAGAATCCACCTAATTAATCAATCCAAACGAATGTTTTAACTAAAACAAGCAAAACAGCAATTGATCGTAATCAACCAAAACTCAAGTATGCAACTTAAGAAATAAATCTGAATATTAATCTATGTATTTTTTATTTGTGTGTTTACAGCCCTATTTATAAGACTTAGTTTACCTAGGAAGATTAGGACAAGTCCCTAATTCAATCCTAATTAAACTAGGATTCTAACTTGCTTGAAGAGCAAGCACCTTGGAGCACAAGCATATGCCAATCTCCTTGGAGAACAAGCACACGCCTAAACTGATTTATTTTAAAAGCAACTAAATAAAGATTAAAGATCCTAATGCTTGAACCAAGAAAAACCCTTTCAAGTGAAAGGTAAAAACTTGTAAGCAAAATCTAAGTAAAGAAAATTCAAGAAAGTTCAAGAAAGTGAACTAGACTCCAAGAAAAGTCACTAAGCAAACCGTGGCTTTGCTTTGATATCCAAGAAAGTGTCCATGCAATGCTTGGCTTGAATCAATGTTTAGGGACAAGCTATCTTGATGCATGATAAGCAAATCTTCGAAGTTCTCCATGCTTAGACTTGCATCACTTAGTGGTTCGACCCTCAACTTACCATTATACTTGTGTAAGGGTGTGTTGAGAGATTACAAATTTTGTTTGGCCTTGGGTAGGGGTTAGTTTCAACGACCTAGTCTCGACCCACGTCAAAATGGCGCCGTTGCCGGGGAATGATGTTGTGATTGTGTATTGTTGTTGAGTCTATTCCATCTTATTCAAAAACACAAAAAGATTTTTCTTCTTTCTTTTAGGCTACACTTGTAGCCGCGTTACTAACAATTTCTTTTGAGTTTTTGCATGCATAGTAGAACTCGTATTAGGTCCTTAGTTCCTTTGGATCCGGAAATTGAAAGAACTCTTTCACGAAGAAGGATAGCCAACCGATCTTTGAGCCTAAGTTCCTCAATGTGAAGAAGAGTTTGAGGAAGAAGAAGAGCAAGCCATGGGAGATAATCCAAGAGTAGCTTTGAAGAAGTTGGGAATTCCTGGTGCTTATAGTTTTGAGAGTGGCATTGCTCCACCTACAACACCGACAAACGATTTTGAAATAAGACCGACCATGATTACTTCGATAGAATGGAGGCAATTTAGTGGAGCCAAGAGTGAGAGACCGTTGAATCACTTAAAGGAATTTGAGAAGTATTGTAATACTATCAAGGTGAACGACATTTCTTAAGAGTTCATTCAGCTAAAGTTGTTTCCCTTTTCTCTTATTGGTCGTGCCTTAGAGTGGTTGGATAAAGAGGTTAAGCCCAATTCCCTTAGGACGTGGGATGAAGTCACAAAAGCTTTCTTGTCTCGCTTTTACCCACAAAAGAACACGGCGGAGGCTAGAGCCTTGATCCAAGGATTCAATCAAAGACCTAATGAGAATCTCTATGAAGCATGGGAGAGGTACAAAGAGTACCAAAAAGAGTGCCCACATCATGGAATTCCTACCAATCAAGTGATAAAAATTTTCTATGGAGGCTTGAGTGCTCAAGGCAAGTCATGCCTAGATGGAGGAGCCGGAGGTCCTATAATGAATAGGACGGAAGAAGAGCTAGTTGACATAATTGAGGATGTGGTGAGATACTATAGAGATTGGCAAGAAGGAGAGAGGGAGTCTACGAGCAAGAGTGGCTCGACGGTTTATTCGGTGGATCATCTCAACGCAATTAGCAACTTGTCCTTCCAAATTTCAAATGTAGGGAAGGAAGTGACATCGATCAAAGCAAATCTTGAGAGTGTTTCTACGAATTCATTGATTCTTCCCTCCCAATCAAAAGGGAGAGGTACACTTTCTAACTCTTATCCTTCTACTTCCAATAACATGCCAAGTGGTTGTCTATTTTGTGATTCATGTGGATCTTATGATCATGATTCTTCCATGTGTTCTCAAACTTTTTTTGATGGATGTGATGATGTTGAAATTAATGAATGTGAACATGTAAACTTTGTGTCTAATGCCAATGGTGGTCAAAGGTTTGATGAACCTAAGAATTTTGGTAATAGGAATTCTCACCCCCAATGTGGTTTCGATAACTACAACAATGGAGGCTATAGGAACCAAGGAAACCAAGGTTTTCGAAGTAAATATAACAACCAAGGCTATAGTAATCAAAACCCAAGCCATGGGTATGGTAACCAAAGTCAATCTCAAGGCTTTGGTAACCATTACCATAATGGTGGCAATAGTCAAGGCCGTAGCAATTGGAACAACAACCAAAATTGGGGAAGTTTTCAAAATAACAACCAAAGGGGACCCCCACCTGGTTTTGCTCCAAAGCCTCAAGGCAATGGTGAAAATTCTTATTCCCAACCATCATCATTTAAGACAAATTTGGAAGAAATGATTGATAATCAAACCAAGATCATCAACACATATATGGCTGTGAGTGACAAGAAATTTAATGAGATGATGACTCATAACAAAATGCTTGAGACACAAATAACCCAACTAGCCAACACTCTAAAGGATTGTGCTAGTCCATCATCTTTGCCTTCTCAAGGAGTGGAACCTAATAAACCCGTGTATTCTATCACCACTAGGAGTGGGAGGGTTCTTAATGAGGGAGCTTCTAGGTCCATTGAGGAGGATAAGGTGAGGAGTGACCCAAGAGAGGAAGTTGAGAAGGTTCAGTCCAAGAGTGTGAGTTATGAGGAGGTGCAAGAGAAAAAGAGGAGTAGTGAGAAAGAGCGTGAGGAAGTGTGGAGACCCAACCTTCCATACCCACAAAAATTCTTGAGGCACAAAATTGATGATCAATTTGGAAATTTTATTGCTATGCTCAAGGAAGTTCACCTTTCTATCCCCTTCACCGATGCAATTACCCAAATGCCTAGGTACTCTAAGTTCCTTAAGGAGATTTTGAGTGGGAAGAGAATGTGTAATGAATTTGATTCGGTTGAAGTTGGGAGTTGTTGTAGTGCTTTCATTCATAATGAGTTGCCCAAGAAGATGGATGATCCGGGTAATTTCTCTATTCCATGTGAGATCAAAGGGAAAATGTTTGATATTGCTTTTTGTGATCTTAGAGCTTGTTAGAGCGTCATGCTGTAGACACCCATTTGTGTCTCCCGAAAACCAAACCCAGTGATGAGTACCTTTCACGTCGAATCGTAATAGAATGAAGTGAAAGTGTGAAAAGTTTAGTGTTGCGGGTAGTTTTAATTTCTTTTCTTTTTTCTTTCTTTTTGAAAACCTAGTTTAAGAAAATAGCTAATCTAGTTTGGTTGGTCCATGATATGGGTACAATAGTATTGTAGTTGGATGGGGTTTGAAAAGAGCTTTCAAACGATATATTATAAGACCAATTCCGATGAATATTGAGGAAGTTATGGCCAAATTACTAAACTGGGCCCGGTTTGAGCCTTATGTGCGGCTCAATGATCTAGAGGAGGGCCTAACGCGTCAATAATTTAGTCAGCGCTAAACGCTAGCATTAGGGCCTGACGCTAAGCTTGGCACCTGGCACTAATGTTAGCGTCTGGTGCTAACTTCGTCTTGCGCGTCAGAATTCTGTTTCGATTTTCTATCTTTTTGGCTGATTTTCTCTATAAATAGCCTTCTAAAAACTCCGTTTTCATTCACCAACTCTCATCTAGAATCTCTTGATTACTCTCTCTCTCTCTCTCTCTCTCTCTCTCTATCTTTTCTACACTAGCCTTTCTCAAATACAAAATTCCGCACTCACAAAACCTAGATACACCTAGCATTATTCGAAGTTGCCTTCGCCCTAGACGTGAAAGGTTTTAATTTATGAGGGTTTGGTCCCAAATCTCTCTTTCAATTATTTAATTTAGTTGTTTATTATTTTCCTTAAATTTACTAACGTGTGTATTTTGTTATTAGAAAGAGGTACGAGGCAACCAAGTAAGTACTTTAATGGTTTTTATTGATATTATGATATAGAAATCATGCTTAGGTTGTTATTATGATTCCTAGTATCATGTCTAGGGTAACTTTAATATCAAGTATGATTAAAAGTATGATGCCTTTTATTTTCTTCCTAATATTTATGATCGTTAGTATCATGTTAGGGCTAAAGCTTTGATCTTTATTGTTTAGTGACATGCTAAGGTTTGTTATTAATCTTGTTAGTATCATGCCTAGGATCTTGCTGCTATTATTATGTTTTAACATGATTATTATTTTTATTTTTATTATTATTATGTTGCTTGATTTAATTGTTATTTCTTGATCAAACCTTTTATGCATGTTTAAAGGGAATTGATACTTGTAATCACGCTTAATAAGATAATTAATAATCTTGTTTAGGGTCAATATGATTATAATTCAAGTGATCGCCAATAATATATTTATTTGTGCATTTATATTCAACCAATATAGATTAAACAGGTTTAGGGTTAATCATATTGATTGCATGTTAGTTAGAAAGCGCACATGAATACGATCAAAATAAAGTAGAGGCCTATTATTAGGGCAGGTTCAATCTCTTTTAGGTTTGATTTGTACCTTCATCCCCGAACTACCAGTCATGGTTCAAGACCTATTGGAGTTAATGATCTCTTGGATCGTTAAGGGGTGTAACCTTCACCTCGTGAACGGTTTATAAGTTCCTAAAACTTGTTGGCGACTCTTTTGCTCTAGCTTCTTTTCTTTGGACGCCACCGTACTTTAGTGTATGATCACAGTGGGGTTCAAGTTTGGGATAATGCTTGAAATATTCCCTACAATTTTTGGCGACTCCACTGGGGAGGATTTCTAAGTATTTCATGTGCGTAATTTTGATTAACATTATTACCATATGCATAAAAAAGATCTCATTGGAAAGACCATCTGTAATGAATTAAAACATAGGATTTTACACGTAGGAAATTTGAGTAATATATTTCACAACTAGGATCGAAATAACACTGCGTGAAACTGGAAAATTTTATCGAGCACAGAAAGCTGTTGAGGCATGTAGGAACTAGCGTCAGCGAACAAAGATTAGCGCCAACGTTTTGACGTTAGCGCCATGTTACAGCTTTTGTCGCCAGGCGCTAAAGCCAAAAAGGGGCGCTGGCCTCTGTTTGTTGGCGCCAAGTTCTTCCAATATCGCTAGAAATATGCGTTCTAATTTCGACCAGTTTTTAGCAATGTTTGCTCGATCCTACTTCCTGATTGAGCTTTTCTCACTTTTCTAAAACCCATATGTCTTCTACATATGGACATAACCCTCTGGGAATTCATGCTCCATCTACCTGATTGAACGCTCTGAGCAACAAAGGGTACATCCGAGAATGATGAATTCACCAAACCATGGAAGCGAGTTATTCTAAACTCGCGGCGTCCCATCCACTCGCGCCTACCCTTCACGGTTAGGCTTCCGCGCGGTGCATCCGGACAATTAACCATGGACCCTCTTTGACTAACCCATATCCCGAACTTTAGAGAACTATAGCCATGGTTAGTTTGCAAACTCATTGCATCATATTGTGCCTACTTGACTAATTGCGCATTATTTGTTGTGCATACTCTATGTGTTTTTCCTAACTATTTGTTTGACTTGTTCTAAGATTAAATAAATTAATGAGTAAAAGAACTTTGCCTATTTAATTAATTAATTAATTAATTATTTTGAGTAAGTAAAGTTTAATATTTTAACCAGAGTTGACTTAGTACGACTTTAGGTATACCCTTGTTGATCAATAATACCGAAAACAGTTTAAGATCGACGCTCCAGCAATGGCGCCAAAGTTTGAACTGTAGTGCCACTCTGTGGAGTGTGGCGCCTAGCGACAATTCTGTCGTCTGGCGCTACACTGCAAAGAGAGGCGCCAGTCCTGTCGTTTTGACGACAGTTCGGTTTAATGCTCGAGTCATCACTTTGGGTCCAATTAACCAGTTTGGTAATTAATTCGGTTAAATTTTACTGTTAATAATACCTTGTTAAGTCATTAATTGAGTCTAGGCACCAAGTCCCATGGTCTTACACAAAAGTCCAAGCATGTCACTTACACTCACCACATTACGCACACACCAATACACTTTTGACCATGTCTAAGAAAGTCTTGTATGCGCGTTTTTTCTGTCATTTTTTCAGGGGGGTAAGTCGGATATTAATCCTCCAATTTAAATCACTTGATTAAATACCATACTTGATTCTTAAAAATATATGCCTTATTTTTGCCAAAAATATGCACCTATTTTTTTTTTCCTCTTTAAAACCGTAAAGTCAAGGTCGATTTGAGTCAAGTAATTAAAACAAAAATGGTTTAAATTACAGCGCGTGGTCAAGAAAGGAAGGGCGGTTAATAAAAGACAATCTTTTTGTACAAGTCCAACTTTTTGACAAACCCATCGCTCGTAAGAGGAAAGCTAGGACAGCAATGGGAACACAAGAAGAAGTCAATGAGGAACCAACTAGTTACCGTGACTAAGGCATTAAAGATTCTAACCCTCAAGATCGATGATCCCCTGAAACAACAACAGATGGACCTCATGCAAGAGAGTCTGAGTAAGCTATCTAGTGACTACAAGTTTCAAGGGATTAGCTCACAAGGGGTCTCGGTTGATAAGGATCTTCTTCTGCAGAAGTTCAATGCGAATGACATCCCGAAATTCAAAGGAACTGATAACCCTTATTTCCATTTAAGAGCCTTCGAGACAATAATGAGTATTAAGGGTATCGACAAGAAAGTGTTCCCCTCTCTGTTCTCACTATCTCTCGAAACCGTTTGCCAGCAATGGTTCTTTTCTCTCGAGAATGAAAAAACCTCCACCTTGGAGTCCATAGCAAACACTTTCGTTGATAGATACAAATGCAATATTCAAGTTGAGACCGAACATAGGGAACTTGAAATCCTCAAGCAGAAGGAGAATGAAGGCTTCACCTCCTTCTTTAACAAATGGAGAGAAACCTCAGCTAAGATGATTAAGGTGCCCAGTGAAAAAGAGTCCGTAAGGTTATTCATCAATAACCTTCAAGAAAAATATTCCAAGCATCTCAAATATCAGAATAACCTCCATACCTTCAAGGTCGTCTACGACATTAGAATTAATATTCAAGACGACCTGGCTAAGTTGAAAGCTGCCAACAATAACTCCAACAGTGGTAGGAAAGGCAAGAAGAACGACAATCCTTCTTCTTCTGAAACCACAAACTCAAACAATGTTAGCACTTTTAACCTAGGTGAAGTCCTTGCTATGAATAATCAAGGAAAAAAGAAACCATTTAGGAGGAACTTTACTCCTATTGGCATGAGTTATGACACCGCATTTGACCAATTAAATGTAAAAGGTCTTATAACTCCTATTGGACCATTTGGGGACCCACCAGTCGAAAAGAGGACGGCTAACTGGAACCCCAATGCACATTGCAAGTATCACCAAGGTAGGGGCCATCTCACCGAGAACTGTTGGAAGGTTAAAGAAGCTATCCAAGACTTAATCGACAACAACAAGCTACCATTTCCCCCTGCCAGTAAGAAGCCAAGTATAGATAATGCACCCCTCTCTCACTCCTTGGCCATCTCTGATGAGGAAAACGAAGTTGATCCCTCTTCTCTCATCAAACCTGTTAAAGAAATCCGTGCAATTGAAGAAGAGGAGGAGATATTTTTCGACGCCATGGATAACCTTCCTGAATTAGCAAGTAAAGAAGACTTACAACCTCTTACAATGTCTATGATGGAAGGCTCGCACTTGCTACGTGAAGCTCTCGAAGTTGTAATAGAACTTCAAAAGAAATATGACGAGGTTCCACTCTCGAAAAATAATCCTAAGAGAGAGTTCACAACCATGGGAATGACCTACGATGCTATTTTTTATCATCTCTATGATCAAGGACTAATCAAACCCATTGGACCTACTGAGGATCCAACACTAGAAAAGCAATCTTCAAGGTGGGATCCCAAGTCCTACTGCAAATACCATCGAGGAAACGGTTATAGCACAAATGAATGCTACAGGTTTCAAAACCTCATCCAAGATCTTGTGGAAGCCAATAAGATCTCATTACCTCTAGCTAGCAAGGGAACGAGGAAACACTTTTTTTTGCAAGTAACCGAAAAACCCAAGAAGAGTAATAGACTCTACACTCCAATTGGGATCCCATACATACAAATATTCAAAATGCTCTCCGAGAGTGGAGAGATCAAACCTTTCGAAGCGAGACCATTTGAATCATTAAAAAGGACAAATAGATATTACTGTCAATATCATCAATCAGGGGGGTCATACTATCAAAAACTGTTTTAAATTCAGGGATTTAATTCAGAAAATGATTGATGATAAGAAGCTAGTCCAAGTTCCACAAGAAGAGGATGTAAATATTAATGGAGTGTGGGACAGCGACGAAGAAGACGTCTATTTAAAAGACATGGTAGGACCTCCACCTTCGGTGTCATATGCCATGGATGACTTTTGGGTTCAAGAAGATTCATCAATAGACGTCCTCACAAGATCTGGGAGAATGCAACCTCTTGTTTCAACACAACCCATGCCGACCACAGAGCATGTTCCCATACCTATCATAGAAGATAATGACATCATCAAACAGTTCAAGAAAACAAAAGTTGAAAGGAACGTATGGAAGCTTCTGGCAACATCTCGAGAACATAGGTTGGATGTAATGAACGCCTTGGACAAAATAGGGATAGATTCTGACACCACTCCTGAGGGGTTGGCTAACTTCCTCACGAGTGATCTACCTAGTCCCATCAATTTGATCACCTTTTCCGACAAGGGTTTACCCCAGAAGGTGACAAACACTATAAGGCATTAAACCTCACAGTGGTTTGCAAGAGAATAAACGTCCCAATGACTCTTGTAGATAATGGGTCAGCCATTAATGTTTATCCACTTAGAATTGCAAGGATGTTAGGCATAAGGGATGAAGACTTAACCCCGTCAACGCAAGGAATAAGAGCCTATGACAACACTCGTCATCAAGCTCTTGGTAAAATTACCATCAACGTAACGGCGGGAGCGATAGAACACGCTACTACTTTCCAAGTAGTAGATATTAAAGCTTCATTCAATCTATTGTTGGGACGCCCTTGGCTTCATGACCTAAAGGCCGTCCCCTCATCGCTCCACCAATAAGTGAAAGCTATAGTTAAAGGAATTCCTCTTACCATCGATGCTTCGCCTATGAGAATCAAATCTATAGAGAATCCAATAATCAATGTGGAGCACGATAAAGACGATGAAGATTTGTGGGGCTTTAATGAAGAGGTCTCCTTAATCCAGGAGGACCAAAGGACCCCTATCTGCCACGACCCCCATTCCAACATGATCGTGAATGCTATTCTGAAGAAGTAAGGACATTTTCCTGGGAAGACCCTAGGAAAGAAGAAAGGAATAGCAAAACCGCTGGAATCACCTGGACTCCCTAAATTAGATACTTTCGGACTTGGTTTTGAACCGACTCGGAAATATCTCAAGCGAGCCCAGGAAAAGTCGAAGGAACGTAGGGACGCTCGCATTCAAAAGAAAGCAATCCCAATGGATCAGTACCCTCTTACCCTTAATGGACAATTCATAAAATAAGGAGAGGACTATCCATGCTACGAATTTCCCGAAGCATTTGTCGTAAATGGAATAAGGCAACCGGGATTTGAAATTTTCTTAGATTGCTATTTTGCAGACGAAATCCCAACTCCTGTCCATAAGGAGAAAGCACCCCCATGCTTTGACTTTAATGTCATGGGATTATTATTCGGGCGAGAAAAGGATGAGCCGGCATACAAAGGGGATGATTCCTCGCTCATTCAGACAGTCCTACAAAGTGAAAGCTTCGATCCTTCGAAGCTAATCACTCCAGCGGAAGGATCACTACAAGGGTGGCGCAAGACCGTCAAGGTGACTACTCCAAGTGGAAGAAAGATCTCCATCACGACAGGGCAAGGACCGATGTTCGAAGAGTCACTTGAGTCAGAGTCAGAGTAAGAGTCTCTCCCTATAGAGTCATCTAGGTCTTTAGTTATAGCACCTTCTCTTTCCCCTAGAATAGTTAGTAATCAAGTCCCTGAGGACATATCACTCTTTGATGTAATGATCTCAGAGTATAATAGTATGACTTCTTCTCCTTACTCCTTGTGTTCTTCTTTAACCCAAGATGACGAGCATTGCTTAACTTACAATGAAAAAGACAAAGAACTTATTAAAGCAATGAAAACACTGGAAAAGAAAACACCGATAATTGAAGAAACTGAGACGGTTGACATCTCAAATAATTCAACCAATAAAAGAGAAGTTAAAATCGGACTAACACTTAATGTACAAGAAAGAACCGATTTAATTAACTTGCTTAAAGAATTCATCAATGTATTTGCTTGGTCATACGAAGATATGCCAGGCATTAATAGAGAAATAGCTCAACACACTATACCACTAATTCCAGGAATGAAACCAGTAAAACAAAAGTTACGTCGAATTAAACCCGACGTAGCTCTTAAAATAAAAGAAGAAGTTCACAAACAAATAACTGCAGGTTTCATCAAGGTATCCAAATACCCTGAATGGGTCGCCAACGTCGTCCCAGTTCCAAAAAAGGATGGAAGGGTAAGAATGTGTGTCGAATATCGAGATCTAAATAAGGCAAGACCAAAGGACGATTTCCCTTTACCACACATCGATATTCTGGTGGATAACACAACAAATCATGTACTTCTCTCGTTCATAGATGGATATGCAGGCTATAATCAGATTCTCATGGCAGAAGAAGACATGGAGAAAACAACCTTCATAACACCATGGGGTACTTACTACTACACGGTAATGCCACTCGGGTTGAAAAACGCAGGTGCTACTTACGAACGTGCAGCGACTGCCTTACTCCATACATGATGCATAAAGAAGTCGAAGTATATGTGGATGACATGATTGTAAAGTCAAAAGATCGCCCAGGTCATTAAGTAGCCTTAAGAAAATTTTTCGAAAGGCTAAGAAAATACAATATGAGGTTGAACCCATCTAAGTGTGCTTTTGGAGTCACCTCAGGCAAACTTTTAGGTTATGTCATAAGCTCTAGAGGAATATAGATAGACCCAACCAATATCAAGGCAATCATGTCAATGCCACCGCCCAAAACCGAGAAGCAGATTCGAGGATATATTTGCCGGTTGCAATACATAAGTAGGTTCATATCAAAATTGACGACGATATGTGAACCAATCTTTAAAAAGCTTAAGAAAAATGTACCAGTAATATGGGATGACGAGCGTCAAAAACTCTTTAAAAAGATCAAAGCCTATCTCGCAAATTCTCCCGTATTAGCACCAGCACTTCCGGGAATACCTCTTAGGTTGTACTTAACAGTTACCAAAGAGATAATGGGAGCTATGCTAGCACAAGAAGTAGAAGGCAAAGGAAACGCGATCTACTATCTAAGCAAGAAAATGCTCGAATATGAAGCACGCTATACACCACTTGAGAAATTGTGCCTCGCATTGGTGTGGGCCACAACCAAGTTAAGACATTACATGCTCGTGCATACAGTCTTTGAAGTCTCCCGATTAGATCCACTCAAGTATCTATTCGAGAAATCTACACTCAATGGGCGCATATCGAGATGGATAGTCAATTTAGCCCAGTTTGAGGTAAGGTTCATGCCACAAAAAGCAATCAAAGGATCTATGGTGTCAAACTTTCTAGCGGACTTTCCAATAGAAGACTCGACGCCGATACACGACAATGAATTTCCAGATGAAGACTTAATGGTCACTGAAGATGATACTTGGACCTTGTAATTCGACGGAGCCTCAAACCAAAAGGGATGTGGCGTTGGAGTATTACTAGTGTCACCTAAAGAAGAGCATGTTCCAAGCTCCATGAAGCTTGATTTCGACGTTACCAACATTGCTACTGAATACGAAGTATGCGTGGTAGGCCTCGAAACAGCTTTGGCACTGGGAGTAAAAAAGTTACAGATATTCGGAGACTCTTCATTGATTATCAATCAAATCTCTAAAAGGTGGAAAATACGGAGTGAAAATCTGGCCCCTTACCAAACCTATCTGGAAACCCTTACTAATTAGTTAGAGAAGGTAGAATACACATATCTACCTAGAGAAGAAAATGAATTTGCTGATGCCTTGGCAAGACTAGCCTCAATGGTTAGAATTCCTACGGAAATCGAGCAAATGCCTCTAACAATAGAAAAAAGGCACAAACCAGCATATATTCAAGCTATAGAAGATGATGAAGTAATCCAAGACGAAGAAGAAGAAGAACCATAGTATACGGATATACTCAATTATGTCACCAAAGGAGAATACCCTCCCCATGCTGACAAAAGAGCAAAACGAGCATTAAGACTCTTGGCTTCCCAATACGTACTCATAGACAACGAGCTACATAAAAGGGTACCTAAGGGTTGAGCTCTCTTATGTGTAGGAAAAAAGGATGCCCAAATAGCAATGAGGATAGTCCACGAAGGAATTTGTGGAACTCACATAAATGGCAAAATATTAGTCCAAAAGATAATGCGAGAAGGATATTATTGGACTACAATGAATAGGGATTGCCATTAATACGTGAAAAGATGCCCTAAGTGCCAAATCTATGCCAATTTACAACACGTTCCTCCATCTTTGCTCTACACCTACACGTCGCCATGGCCATTCTCTACATGGGGAATTGACATCATCGGCAAAATCACTCCCCCAGGAACAGGAGGCCACGAGTACATCCTAGTGGCAATTGATTACTTCACAAAGTGGGTCGAAGCACAATCATACGCAAAACATGTAGCACTCTTTATCGAAAGAAATATTTTTTGTCGATACGGAGTCCCATATGAAATGATAAGTGACAATGGAACTCACTTTCAAGCCGAATGTGAAGAATTGCTACAAAAATGTGGCATTCAACATCCTAATTCTTCCCCTTATATACCTCACGCAAACGGAGCAGTCGAGGCAGCTAATAAAAACCTAAAGACTATCATTGAGAAAATGACGGAAAATTACAAGGATTGGCCTGACAAACTTCACTTCGCATTGTGGGGTTATCGCACGTCGATTCGCACATCAACAGGAAATACGCCTTTTTCCCTGGTTTATGGAATGGATGTCGTACAACCTGTCAAATTAGAGATTCCATATCTACGCATCGCATTAGAAAGCAAACTCGATGAAGTTGAATGGACTAGGGCAAGATATGAAGAGCTAATGCTAGTTGATGAAAAACGACTAGAAGCTCTGCATCACACTCAGTGTTACCAAACTCGTATGGCTAGGCATTTTCATAAAAAGCTCAAGACAAGAAACATCATAGTAGGAGACTTGTTGTTAAAAGCATTAACGAAAAAAGTTTTAGATCCAAGGGGAAAATTCAGACCTAATTGGTCTGGACCCTACATTGTCAAAACAATCCTGTCAGGGGGTGCAGCAAAGTTAACTGATATGGATGGCAATGAGTTCTCGAACATGAAAAATCTTGACCAACTTAAGAAAGGATACGTAGGACACCCCTTACGGGTGCGGCCACTTTATATTTTTTAAAATCTCGCATCCCAGACTTAATAAAAATTCGACAGAAGATCGACGAAACATCGGCGTCACAGATAAAATTCTGGCGCCAGACGACGGCATCCATCGCCTGACGCCAGACTGCCGCACCTGGCGCCAGTCGCAGAATTGTGGCGCCAATTTACTGAAAAATGTCTGGGAATATTTCGGTGTTTTTTGGAAAATTTTCGACTTCCGTACTCGAAAAAATTTCTGGAAAATTAATTCTTCGGTTTTCATTGCTTTAATAAAATAAATTTAAAGTAAATAATTTATTTAAAAAGCTAGAATTTCATTAATAAAATAAATTACATTATTGATGGAATTTAAATAAAAGCTTAAATAAATTAACTTTAAATTTAAAAAGTAAGTCTAATAATTGGAAATTAAGCAATGCTCTTAATCTTTTTTCTCTTTCTTAGCCCTTTTCCAATTCTTGTCTGCATCTTCTTCCTCATCCATAACCTTATCTAGTAGGCATCCTTTAGAGGGCCTACATTCAATCTTGGAGTAAATAGTTTCCCCCTCAGCGAGGACCCCATGCTTCTTTTCTACCCTAGCTTTATTTTCTGTGGTTTCAGCTTTCCTTTTTCCGTTATCTTTTGCATTACTCTTCTTCTTAGGCATTATAGGTGTTTTGAACTAAATTCTTTCACCCAAGCGTTCCTTAACAGGAATCACCTTGTCACCTAGACGGCTCTTCACATTAGTTTTACTCTGATTTTTCTTCACGTCCTTTGAGGGTTTCTTTAGAAGCCACTTTTTTACATCATTGGGCAAGGAAGGAGGAACCTTTTGGTTAATTACTTCCCATAAAGGTCTAGCGCTCCAATAAGCATCAAATCTACCTACTTCCTGGGAGACAGGGAACTCGTAGGGACGACGAAGATCACCGAAAGGAATGGTCTGAAGTAGGCCGTACTGTCTTGTTACCCTGCAGGGATAATAAAAAGTCATTCGGGACAAGCTTGGAAGACGACAGAAAGACTGCTTGTTGACACCAACCATCTTTTCTAATTTCCACCAAGGGATGACCCACTTGATGGAAAAATTACAAGACTCTAAGACCTTCTTCCATTCATGGCGCCCCATCTTAGAGAAGTGTTTCTTCCTTCTCATGAAGCAATTTGGAGTATACTTCTCAATGTTGTCCGGAGGGCTAATTAATTCCAGTCTTTCCATTAGCCACATCTGTAAAAATTGCAACGCAAATAAATTATTATTACTATACAAAAATATATTTTTGATTTCTGTAATTACAAATATTATATTTCTACCTGTAATAAAATTGGAGAGCCCCGAAAAGGTGCTTTTGGATTTTTTCTTTAATTCATCAAGGCTAAGCATAGTCTCTCCAACTATTAAGGGCATTGGATTTCTCCCAGATTCAATTTGTTCTAAAACAGTGGATATAATTAATTGACCCTCATTTTTTTTACCACTAGTGAGAAAAAATTGATTAAGCATGCAAAAGAGGAATGCCCTTCTTCTATAAACATGGAAAGATTCAGAATAAGGTCTATCAAAATAATGGCGAGCAAATTCTTTCAAATTAACTATGCTACCATATACTATTTTGGATAGATCTTTGTCCTTTAAATTGAAGAAGCATTCAAAATCCTTATAATAATATTCATTTATTCTAGGGATTACTACAAGATCTAGTGTAGGGAAGCCTAAAATAGAACCGAATTCTTCCGGCAACAGGCTAATTTCATTATACCCTAATCTAAAGCAATGAGTATTTACATCCCAGTATTCTAGAGCGGTATGAATAAAATCTAAATTAAGATCTACCCCTTTGACACCATAAATACCCCCCAAGTGAAACACATCTACCTCTTTTCTCTCCTTGGCATTAAAAACCGCCACCATTCATGAGTATAGTTGGTAAAACTTTTGGAGATTAGAGACATGGTTTTTTTTTAAGGCTAAGAAAAATTTTATTTGCTGAAATTATGAAGAAAATCGGCTGGGCAGGGGGCTATTTATACACAAAATCGGCGCAGTTTTAATCTAGGAAGGATTTGGAGTCAACCAAAAATGCGTGGCGCCAGCTGGCACTAATGTATCTCATCGTACGAGCTTTCTAAAAAACCGCGTTTTTTGACCTGATTTGAGTCTGCTAATGACTTTACGGTTTCCTTATTCTTCTTTTATATCTTTTTCTAAAAATTCATTTATTCCTTCCTCTTGATTAATATAACTATTATATTAATTATATTATTTTTTGGATTTTATTTAGGCTAACTTCCAAGTCTTTATAAATCCAATATTTTTTTTATTTTCATTTTTTCTTTTTTGGGGGAGAAAGTCGGATACCCTCCATCAATAATAAAAATGACGGAATTTTTGCGCAAAATTATTTTTCACAATTTTTTTTGCACACACAAACATGCACATAATAAAAAATGAAAAAACACGATAAATAAAAAATAAACTCATAATAGTATGTATATACAAATATGTCTAAATAACGAGTCTAATCAAAAGGCAAAGTTCTATACAAAGTCAAAATAAAAAAACAAAAAAGCACAGGAACAAACTACGGCGCTGGGGGACGTACACCCATCATCTCATAAAACTGCGCCTTACGAGGAGTAACCTCTCCACCAGCTTCAGCGCCAACTCCGGTCTCTTCGGGATGAGGAAAACTCAAAACAGGACCCGTCCACGCACCCAAGATCAACCTGAGGCTGAGGCTGCGGAGGATGCTACGATAACGAGCCGACCTCGTACATCCCACCACCTCTAAGAGCCGAGGTAGCCTCTCCCTAGCCTACCGGCGCAGCATGTGCACCCTCAGATGAAGAGCCTGAGTCCTCTACCGTCTCCGTACGAGCAGCCTCAGAACGACCGCTCTTACCACCTGAACCAGTGCAGCGACGTCTCGAGCTAGACCTCGCCGGATCCCTCCGCACCTCAATTCTCGTGCGGGTACGAGAAGGAATGGGCTGACCTTGCAAAAGAAACTAAGATCAGAAACATGCAAAATAGAAGCGGTAATGCAAAAACATAAGAAGGGAAGCTACCTCCTGAACGGCGTCGTCTCAACAACATGTAGCCACGTTCCTCATCCGGATGAGCTGGCTACGGAAGGCATCTATGCATCGTGCCATCGCCGAAACCACCTCGCGCGAAAAATGTCAGGAAAATAAAGTCAGTAAACATGCATAACATATATGGACAAAAGTTGCAAATGAATAAGCATACCCGAGTCTAGTAACGAAGAATCGACCGCTCCACAAAGCGCTCGCCCTCAGGAGCCGGAGGAATCATCTCCTCAATCGGCCCATATATCCCCTGATGGTGGATGAACATACGGGGTGGCACGAACTCAGCAGGATCACCCTGACAAAGCAAAACAAAATCAGTAAAGCATTACTTGGGGGCTACTTAACGAAAGTAAAAGTTGAAAATCATACCGCCACATCCTCAGTAGGTATAGGAACTGGAGCTAACAACGGCAGTAGCTCCTCCTCATAGCACCGCCCAGGGATCGTGTAAGATCGCCAAGGGGTACCAACTCCCTCTGACATGCTCACCAACCTCGTGACATTAAACATGTGACGCGGTGGAGGAGCAGGAGTGACAAAGCTATCTAAGGAATGCAGAATAGCAACCCTCTCTCCAAGATACGCGACTGCTCCATAAGTCCACAAGAAATAGCGACGCTCAGCAGAATATTGCGCGGCTAGCCCAGAGGTTACCAAGTCGACCCATGGTCGGTACAGCACATCAGACTCCTATAAAGAGCGTCTATCAGACAAGATTCTATCTAAGGCATCACAAAATGTTCAAATCAGAAAAGAATCATACCGAGATGATCCAATCTCGGACACAGGGAGTGGACATCCCCACATGGCGGCTTCCCTAGGAAGCACTAACTGGAGACCTGCGCGGCCACGGTCTCGCCGGCGCAGCTGAGGGGAAGTACTCGTAGAACCAGATCTACAAGAAGCGAAAGTTATCAGCAAGTGCTAACTAAAATGTAGAGCTAAACTTTACAGGAAATAAAGTATACCTCTACGACCCTCCAAAAGCCAGATAGAGCAACGTTCCTCGCGAAAGACCGATGTCGACACGAATCCCGCAACGCTCGGATGAAATCAGCATAGGCCAAGCTGGCCCTGTCATAAGTCCCGATCCTGTGTAGATTATGGACAGCAGGAAGGTAGTAAAGCAGCGCCCTACTACCCTTGTCAGGGGATAACGTCCCTGACTGCAAGATAAGTGCAAAGATGCGCATCCGCTGCTCTCGGGTAGTCGCACCATCATCAAAAGTCGTTGCTAGAGTCGAGCGGCGAATCACCCTAACACTGAACTGAGTCGACTCCACCTCAGCTCGAGCCCGAATAGCAATCGGACCCAACATCTCCTCGACCTCCGGAGAAAATACATCAATCCCGCTATCAAACGGAAATGCCACAGAGCTAAACTCCGGTCCCGTAATGAGACTAAAGTCGGTCGGAGTGGCCATCATCTCACCCCAAGGGAAATTGAAAGTGTTGGTGGTGTCCCAAAAGAACTCCACCAAATCACGGACTATATGGTGACCTCCGCTGGAGGCAATCATGGCCTCTGAGGTCTCAAACAGTGCAGTCAGTCCGAAAGACTCCCATAGAAGTCTCATCTCGTCGTCTTTGGCGATGTACATCTTGTACAGGTCTCCCAAGCTGTCACAACCGAAACCGTGACAACATGTCCTCCCAACTGTGACGCCCCGTCTCACCCTCTCAGAGATATGGTGGACGGGAGAGAAGTACAAGGTCCGCTCATCCCACTCAGGGAGTCGGCCGAGAGAAGTGGACGGATCAGCGTCGTCCTCTACAGGCTCACGCTCCCGTCGAACATCTCGGGAACATGAACCAGAGCCTCGCTGTCTAGCCATGGTACATTGTGTAGAATCATTATAAACTAAGGTTCTATAGTATCTAAGGTTTGCCTAAACGCATGATACTATGGTCGCAAAAAAACAGAGTACGTAGTACTAAAACAGAGCATCGATTCAAATTTAGCATACACGACATTTTTCAAGAAACCAAACAATTTCTTGCAATACTATAGTAATTATTGTGAGAAATTGGACAAGAATTGCTAGCAAAAATATCAAGAACAAGCCACATTGTCTTCCCGACCTTAAGAGGTTCAACAATGGTGATTTGTTCATTTCTTCACCAAATTGAGTCAAACAAGTCTCAGATTACTCCCAAAGCAATATATAAACATAATCAAGCAATTTCATGGCATAAAGTTTGATAAACAAAGAGAATTACACAATTCTAATTTCAAATTTTCAAGAAATTCATGAACAAATGCATGCAAAATTCGTTAAAACCGGAGTGAGTTTAAAGAAAACTTACATAGATCGGGAAAATGAAAGAAATAAGCTTTGATTTGCAACAAATTTGAGCAAATTTGGTTGAGAAACGAGCAAGAACGAGTTAATTGAAGTTCTGAGAATTCTCGAAGCCGAAACGCGAACAACAGCAGCAGAAATGAAGAAGAGAAGGGTATTTAAGGAAAACCCGACTCTAGCGCCAAACGTCAGACCTTGGCGTCAGCCGATAAGGCTTAGCGCCTGGCGCTAGCTCCAGCGTCTGGCGATACAGCCAGATAAGCGGCGCTAATGTTATTTCAGCGATGCCAGACTGTTTAACTACTCAGTACGGTTGTTCCAACCTTGTGCAATATATTTTGGGTTCCTTGGTGCGCCACTTAGCCTCTCTAAGCAATTTGACACGATTTTTGGTAATCGGCTTGATTACAATTACACAAAGTGATCGACCTGATGAAAGATCGTCTCACTTAGCTTAAAGCGCCTAAACATTGGCTCATCACAAAAGGCACCGACATACTGGTTCATTCAGCAAAAGGCACCGACGTGCTGGTTCATTTAGAAAGGCACCGACATACTGGTTCATTCAGAAAGGCACCAACATACAGGTTCAAAAGCAGCAGAAGTGCCGACGTACTGGCGTAATGGAAGCAAAGTTCAAGCGACCTTTTCAAGATCGACAAGCGGAGGTCTTCGGTAATTTCCTTTCGAATATTATCGCAACAAATGAGGGTAGCTTCAAGCGAGGATATCTTCGGCAGCGTTCCCTAGCTTGTGGAGAGTTGTCACAAAAAACTGAAGGTGATTTCAAGCGAAGTTGTCTTCGGTCGTGTTCCCTAAGATGTGGAAGATGGTCACAAAGCGGAAGAGGATCGTTTCAAGCGAAGCAGTCTTCGATAGTGTTCCCTGGCTTGTGGAAGATTATCAAGGCGGTAATTGGAGGTAGTTACAAGCGTAGCAGTCTTCAAGCAAGATGGCGTTCTCTAGCTTGTGGAAAGTCGTCAAAACAGAAGCAGCAACAAATCAGTTACCTTTAGAGACGTGTGCTCGACGGTGCAAGATACGCGTTTCTTAAATCTTTTATATGTTTAACTAACGCTAGTTTGCAGGTATCGGCGTTACAAGAGTGATTTAGGATCGCAGAATGTTCTGAATCATTCTTCGTCCCTATCGATACTTTGACTTTTGTTTTCGAAACGTGCGTTTCTCCAAACTCAATCAAAGTGGGGGCTTCTGTAGACACCCATTTGTGTCTCCCCAAAACCAAACCCGGTGATGAGTACCTTTCACGTCGAATCGTAATCGGATGAAGTGAAAGTGTGGAAAGTTTAGTGTTGCGGATAGTTTTAATTTCTTTTCTTTCTCTCTGTTTTTGAAAAACCTATTTTAAGAAAACAACCAATTATGTTTGGTTGGTCCATGATCTGGGTCCAATAGTAGTGTAGTTGGATGGGGTTTGAAAAGAGCTTTCCAACGATATATTATAAGCCCAATTCCGATGAATATTGAGGAAGTTATGGCCAAATTACTAAACTGGGCCCGGTTTGAGGCTTATGTGCGGCCCAATAATCTAGAGGAGGGCCTAACATATATTTATCATTCCTAATGCAATTAGGAATGGTTTTAGTCTTCTAGATTCTTCTAAAAGGTTCTTTTCATTCCTAATTCAATTGGCATTGATAAATTTAGTTTTGTTGAATTTTTAGAGTTTTAATCAGAATAAAAGAATGTTTTTGAGGAAAATACGATTTTATCCTCCTGTGCGGTTAATTTCTATCTGATTTTAGAAAACACGTCAATAATTTAGTCACCTCCAAACGCCAGCATTAGTGCCTGACGCTAAGCTTGGCGCCTGGCGCTAGCGTTAGCGCCTGGCGCTAATGTTAGTGTCTGGTACTAACTTCGTTTTGCGCGTCAGAATTCTGTTTCGATTTCTATCTTTTTGGCTGATTTTCTATATAAAAAGCCTTCTAAAAACTCTGTTTTCATTCACCAACTCTCATCAAGAATCTCTTGATTACTCTCTCTCTCTCTCTCTCTTTTATAAACTAGCCTTTTCCCAAGTACAAAATTCCGCACTCACAAGACCTAGATACACCTAGCATTATTCGAAGTTGCCTTCGCCCTAGACGTGAAAGGTTTTAATTTCTGAGCACTACTACAAACGTAGCAAAGAGACCCGTTGAAAAATGCTTTACAAACCTCCAAACAACGGGTCTCTAGCTAAGGGGTCTGTCAGATAAACAAACCGCCTCTTTGGAGTGGTCTGTTTAAAAAACATAACAGACCCGTTACTTAAGAAGTCAGGTTTGTCAGACTAGTAAATTGAAAAATTATTTAGAAGGATAAGAGACTCGTTATCTAACATAACGGGTCTTTTTGCTGGGGTATCAAACAGACCCCATATGCGACATAACAGGTCTCTTTCTTCTTTTTTTTGTTTAAAAAAAAATTCTCGTGATTTTTTTTATTATATTTAGTATTTTGAAATTTGAATTTCATTGCGTTATTGAATTGACTGAATAAAATGTAAACTTTGAATATATAATTAAACAAACAAACATAGATTGATTATTGAAATTTACAAAATAATTACTAGAATTTACAATTGGTAGCTTACTGAATAATTTACAGGTATATACTCCATACAACCAAATATTAATAGTGTATCTTGTACTCTGTATTCCTTCCATGATTATCAATATCATAACCTGTTCAATGATATAAACAATATTAGCAATAATTATGCCCAATAATATAACAGTAGTAGGAACAATTATGCAAAATGTGATGTAGTTATATGAAATTAAAATATAGCTTGCTAAATTAAGAGCCCACAAACAAGTTAATATTCAGTATAATAAAGAGCAATAATCTAATTTAACATTCAAACTAAAAAAAATCAAAAAATCAGATAAAGACCAGAACACCGACAATTCAACACGACTAGACTACCTCCACACCCATATAAAGTATAAACCATCCTTAACGGCCCAACCCTCCTAAATACCCTAGCCGCCGCCACTGCCTCACCGCCAAAAGCAATCTAAAGCTAAACCCAAACAACCCTCATAAAACCATACTCACCCACGAAAAAATCCAAAATCAAAACAACCACCATGAAAAAACTTTAAAAAAAAACTGCAAATTCTACTACACAATCTTCAGACCTTTCTGATATAGATCTTCGGACCTTTCTTATATAGATCTTCGGACCTTTTCTCAAAAACTCTACATCTATCTCAATGATTAGAGCACAAATTACACAATCACATAATCTTTCAATAGATCCAACAAAAGGATTATAATCAATATAATGAAAATTAGAATTCGAGAGTATAAAAAGAATCACAAACCTGTTTTCATTATTACCAAAACAAATCGAAAATTAAACAAAAACCAAATCACAAAAACAAACCAAAAATCAAACGAAAACAGAACTCACAAAACAAACCAAAAACATCTACCCACCACCATCGCTAACCCAAAGCAACCCAGAAAAAAACAATAAATTTCGAACAACCTCAGTGAAATTCACAAAAACTGTACCTTGAATGATTAAATCTAGATCTAATTGCACTAAAGCACTTTGAAACTGTCGTCAGAGGATAAGCAAAGAGGGATCTTGAAGGTGGACACTTCTATAAATACAAGGAGCATGCATATGCTCGAAGAAGTCGTTGATGAAGGTGGAAAATAAGGAGATGAAGCCATAAATTAGAGGTGAATGAGAGATGAGTTTTTTAGGAAAAAAATTAGCAAAGGAATGTCGGTGATAAACAAAGAGATGCAGAGGAGATATATTGAGCAATAGGATGGTACAACAACACGCATAAATAATTGAGAAGTGAAAAAGGAAGGTAAGAGACCCGTTGCTCTTACAATGGGTTTCTTATCTCACTCCTATCAATAAAGTCGTGGGCCCAAGGGCTTATAAGAGACCTGTTATCTCTATTAAAGGATCTCTTACATCAAACATACATGTTGGTTAAGATAACAAGTCTCTAATTAGGGGTCCTTTTTCCACTTTTTGTAGTAGTGGAGGGTTTGGTCCCAAATCTCTCTTTCAATTATTTAATTTAATTGTTTATTATTTTCCTTGAAGTTACTAACGTGTGTATTTTGTTATTAGAAAGAGGTACGAGGCATCCAAGTAAGTACTTTAATGGTTTTTATTGATATTATGATATACAAATCATGCTTAGGTTGTTATTATGATTCCTAGTATCATGTCTAGGGTAACTTTAATATCAAGTATGATTAAAAGTATGATGCCTTTTATTTTCTTCCTAATATTTATGATCGTTAGTATCATGTTAGGGCTAAAGCTTTGATCTTTATTGTTTAGTGACATGCTAGGGTTTGTTATTAATCTTGTTAGTATCATGCCTAGAATCTTGCAATTGTTATTATGCTTTAATATGATTATTATTTTTATTATTATTATTATGTGGCTTGATTTTATTGTTATTGCTTGATCACACCTTTTCTGCATGTTTAAAGGGAATTGGTACTTGTAATCACACTTAATAAGATAATTAATAATCTTGTTTAGGGTTAATATGATTATAATTCAAGTGATCGCCAATAATTGATCTATTTGTGCGTTTATATTCAACCAACATAGATTAAACAGGTTTAGGGTTAATCCTCACTACTACAAAAATAGCCTAGGAGACCGGGTAATATATGCCTAAGAAACCTAAAAAATTCCGGTTCCTAGGTAGTAGGTCTCTTAGCCTAAGAGACTTGATAATTTTTCTAGTTTCTTAGATTAAGAAAAGAGACCAGTTCTACCTAATAACAGGTTTCATAGGTTCTTCTAAAGCTATATAATAACCAAGGCAAAGGAACCGGATATTATAGATCATCGATTTCCTTGATATAGTGTAAGAGACCGGTTTTAAAAGATGACTGGTCTCTTTGATTATTTAAAAAAAAAATTAGTTTCGTGATTGTTCAGTTATTGCGTTGCGGCATGATTAGTGCTCAACACGTAAATCATCAGTTATTATAAGTCAATGCATCTATCTTTTTTTGAATAAAATATATGCACTCATTAGTCTAACTAGTACATATGAAAGCATTCTAATACAGGAGGCTCTAACTTTCATTATTAGAAGAAAAAAAAATTAAATGTACATGAATAATAGTGAAAATTACATCTATTCATTCTACTGTATCAAAAATACTGGACGAAATAAACATAGTACACTATCAAATTACAAATACATATTTAAATACCTCCAACTAGTATCAAATTTACACAATTCAAGTAACAACATAATACTCATAAAAGAATTTGATCCTTCTTGGATTAAATCAAACAAGTTATTTGTTTGTAATTCCTTCACTTGCTTATGCTTCATTTGTATATCATTTTTATTGCGACTTGGTCAAATTCTCACCGTTTAACTGCAAAACTAAATACAGTACAAGATCAACCAAATTTCATCCTAAAAAATTAAGTATTTACACATTGCTAAATTAATTTTAAATTTAAAAAAACATAATTTCGTAAACAATAATACTATTCAAGAAAACCTCTGACCTGGTTTGTGCTTGAGTTTTGTTAAGTTAGAATAGTTTTGCCTGGAGATTGCCTGCAATTCAAAGATTCAAAATGCAGTCTCGTTAAGATAGGGGCGGTGAGAAGACGATGATAATTGGGATTGGGATAATAATAATAGAAGAAAACATATAGAAAAAGGTTAATTAAGAAATGAGATAGGTGATTTTTGACATAAAAATTAATAAGAGATGATCAAGAAATCTGAGATACATACAAGAGATAAGAGAGGAGGAAATGGAGTAGTGGGCGGCGGTTATACAACGTAGGGCTATAGGGTTTTAGTTTTTATTATGGTTTTTTTTCCATTATTTTTACTTTTTATATCTTAACCTTGAAGAATATAAATAAAATATTAAAATAAATATAAAATCGGTTTTACATAACTATAAGAAACCGTACATCTCTAGGATAAGGTTCCTTTGATATAAGAAACCAGATTTTAATGATATATGGTTTCCTATTATTATCATAAGAAACCCGACATCTCTCATATATGGTTTCTTTATCTAAGAAACCAGATTAGTAATTTATATGGTGTCTTATGACTGGTTCCTTAGGCCTTTTTTTAGTAGTGCCTATTGATTGTATGTTAGTCAGAAAGCGCACATGAATACGATCAGAATAAAGTAGAGGTCTATTATTAGGGCAGGTTCAATCTCTTTTAGGTTGAATTTGTACCTTCATCCCCGAACTACCAGTCATGGTTCAAGACCTATTGGAGTTAACGATCTCTTGGATCGTTAAGGGGTGTAACCTTCACCTCGTGAACGGTTTACAAGTTCCTAAAACTTGTTGGTGACTCTTTTGCTCTAGCTTCTTTCCCTTTGGACGCCACCGTACTTTAGTGTATGATCAAAGTGGGGTTCAAGTTTGGGATAATGCTTGAAATATTCCCTACACATGCCTTATTCCATTTTCAAGAAACTCAAGCTAGGTGAGCTCCTCCCATCTAAAATAACCCTTTAATTGGCCCATCGGACTATTATGATTCCAAATGGGAGAGTTGAGGATGTTCCTCTTAAGATAGGAGGGTTCACTATTCCCGTTGATTTCATTGTGCTTGAGATTGCGGAAGATGACCATATCCCTATAATTTTAGGAAGACCTTTCTTAGCCACTTCAGGGAGCCTTAATAGATGTGAATGGATGTCGTATTACCTTGAGAGTGAGTAAGAAAGAGGAAAGCTTTGAGTTGAAACCAATGCATGAGTCTTTGTCTCTTGTGCAAGGAATTATGTGTGCCAATTCCCCTATCTCTATTGATAATGTGTGCACGATTAATTCTTCAACTAACGATGTTCTTGAGAATTGTGATGATGCTCTTTCAAGTTTTGATGGCAAGAAGGTTAGTGAAGAGAAAATGATGATTCCCAAGCTTATGGACGAGGAGGAAGTTGAAATCCCTCATTAGTTTGAGCTCTATCCCCAAGATGAAGGGGATGTTTCCATGAGTATGGATGGTGAGGAACCATCTACAATGAACAACAAGCCAAAGAAAAAATCTCGTGATTCTAAGAAGAAGAGAGAGAGAAAGAAGTTATGTAAAGAAATATTTGCAATTAAAAAGTCTTTGAAGGAAGTTTCATCAAGCAACAACAAAAGGTTGCTAGAAGTTGAAAAGGAATTTGCTCTTTCCGCCACCTTGAAGAAGGTGGTGTTCTTTGACCCTCCATGATTTGGAGGAAGGGTCGAGCTTAGGACCATAAGCAAGCGCTTCCCGAGAGGCAACCCGGGGATTTCTAACTTTTCTTTTTAATTTTTGAATTTTTCTTATTTTTCCTTCTTTTAGTTTCTTTTCTTTCACTTTTCTACTTGTTTGGATTTGTAGGTTGCATTTTTGGGATTGGATTTCATCAAGTGAGCATGAGGAATGAGATGGTGTTTGCGGTTTTTGATGTGATTATATTCGAAATCATTGGAATTTTAGGTAAAATGAGTAAGAGTTTTAGTGAGGTAAGACAGGGAATTTTGTGCTTTAAAGTTGAAGGAATTTTGCACTTGGTGGGTTCATGTGGTGCTACCATTATTTTGGAATTTTGAACCCACTAAAATATTGATTTGAATTTGCCTCTTTCAGTAGGTTAAATAACCCAAATGTTAATCTTGATCGATAAACCCACCGATGAACGCACCAAGAAGTAAAAAAGAAGAAGAATCGGGCTAGGCAGGTGCGGGCGCGCACGTGCCTGGTTTGGTCGCGTACCTGGCTGGTGCGGGCACGCATCTAGCTGCTACGGCCGTGCACCTGTCTGGTGCGGGCGCGCATCAGCCCGTGCCCCCCTTATCTTCCTTCCTTCCTTCTTTCATTTCCCCTTATTCCTCCTTCATAGCTTCGACCCCCATCATCCTTAAACCCTCAAGACCGCACCACACACTTCAACAACTCATCAAATTTCAACTCAAATCACTCAAATTTTCACTCCAAATTCTCTAAAACCTTCTACATTTTCATCCAAATCATCAAATTCATACTACTTTCATCAAATTAAACCTCCAATCTCTCTCCTCCATACTTTGGTATAAATTGGGGTTTTTCAATTTGGTGGAAATTGGTGGCTAAAAGTGGTTCAATCTTGCTTCATATATGGTATAATCATCTTCTCTAGCTTTTAATTACTTAATTATGTCATATATTTGCAAGTTTTGATTTGTTCATGAGCATGAATAGTTGTAGTACCAACTTTGATGATTTTGATGATTGCTATTGGTTTTTGGTTGATTATTTGAGTTGTTTGTTGTTTGATTTCACCTCACATTGTGTTGTTTGTTGATTTTGTAGCATTTGTGAGCAATTTTGTTGAGAAATTTGGAATTTGAATATTGGTAGTTTGGGTAGTAAGGTGCTATTGTGATATTGTTGGTTCTTCTTGTGATTATTGATTGTGTGGGAAGAAGTTGTTGATTGTTGGGTGTTGTTTGGTAATTTGGATTTGAATTGTGATTGGTGGATATTGAAGTTCTTTGTTGGTGATTTTTCGTATTGTTGTGGGAATTTTGTGATTGGTTTTTTGTGATCCTTGCACTTAAAGTTCATCATGTCGAGAGTCCTCAAAAACCTTGTCAAGAAACGCAAAACAAACGCCTTAACTGATGAATCTACCCCAAGCACATCCACTTCCCAAACACGCAACCCTACTCCACCACCCAAAAGAAAATTCCACGATCAAAAACAAAAGAACCGGTACCATAAATTAAAGGAAAACCGCTCCCTCAAGCCCACAAGACACTACTTCCAACCTGACATGTCCGCGTTGGGGATTGATGAGGATGTAAGGGAGTTGTTGATCAACCTTCGGATGGGAAAATTCATCTCCCACAGCTACCGCACCTATGTTGAGCCCACTCTCGAGTTCTTTGCTACGGTTGAGATAGTTCCCGTAGAAGGTCAATATAGGGTTCAATTCCAAATTTTCAACAACTTCTTCGATTACTCCTTAGAGCAATTCAATGCCGCTCTAGATTTTGATCCTCATGGTGACATCTTGGATCTAGAGCCTTATATTTTTTAGGAGTATGATCAGGATTCTTGGTGGGACGATATCTCCGGAGGTGGTGAGTTTGTCTCCAAGCGGGCCAAGATTAGCAATGTGTACCAACCTTGTCTTCGGGTTGTTCACCGTCTTTTGGGGTACTCGGTTTTCCCCAAGCAAGAGTTGGGCAAGATGAGCAAATTGGAGCTCAAAATTCTATGGTTGGCCACTAGAGGAGAATATCATGGCCGGTTGAACTTGGGGTACATCTTTGCCACTTATTGTGTAGCCTTGCAATACCGGGACACCGAGGAGATTCCTTGTGGGGGAATGGTCACTAGGCTCTTAACCAACCTCCACCTTGATCATCATTGGCCATATTGCAAGCCGGTTTGAGATGCCAACTCTGTGTACCTTGATATGAAACAATTGGGGCGAATTCAATTTATCTCCAAGCATTATGAGGAGGGGCATTATGAGTGGCTTCGGGATAACAAGCATTGGTGCTACCTTCCCAACCCATCTTTGACATCTCTCCACCGGACGGACACCCCTAATGTGTGGCATGTCCCCAAGAGCTTCCGTCGCCCCTTCTTTGACTCCGATGAGGAAGAAGAAGAAGAAAAAGATGAGGAAGAACAACAACAACATCAACAACAACAACAACAACAACAACAACAAGGGAAAGTGCAACAACCTCAATTTGCTAGCTCTGACTTGGAGGCCCTTAGCAACCAAATGAGTGGGTTGCAATTCGCTTGGAGGGCATATATGACCAAGATTTTGAGGCCTTCTACTCCCAAATGCGAGGTATTTCCGAAATTCCACAAGGTATGTTCATTCAACAACAACAACTCTATGATGCGGAGGTTAACCGAGGGAGCATCACTCTCCTGGTTAACTATACTTACTTTCCGCCCCAGCAAGGTCCGTTACCTTCGCATGGGTATCCTTATTGGCAAGGGCATCTTTTCGGGGTGGTATTTTTCATTTTTAGGATAGCTTGTTTCATTTTTGTTTTTGGGTTTACATTTGCCTTCTTGCAACCATTTGAGCCTATTACCTTCTTTTCAAGCCACATCTTTAGATCTTTGGCCTTTTGTTTCATTTTCTTTCTTTTCTTGTTTTTTGTGAAGCAATTGATCATTCTTGATGGAGTTTGTGGTGAAAGAGTTGGGATATGTGGTTCCCTTGATGCAAGCTTGTGTTATATCTTCTTTGTGAATAATGGCAAATGAGTATGAGTAAAAGCCGTCCTTAATTATAAAAGGCATGGACAAATAGGTGCAAAAATTGAAAAAGTCGTCCGAAGTTGGAAAGAGGCAAGGACAAAGCATAGCAAACAAAACAAAACAAAATAAAAATTTGAAAAAGTGAAAAACATTTAAAAATATTTTGATGTATTCTTTTCTCCTTCTAAGCATTGAGGACAATGCTTCATTTAAGCTTGGGGGAGAAGCGTTTACGCTTTATGTATATATTTCTTGTGAGTGTAGCTTCAAATAAACTTTGGGGTGTTGCTTTTGCTTGGTGATTTCTTGATCGTGTTGTTAAGGATTGATCACCCTTTTGCTTCACTTTTTAGGAAAACCTCCAAATTTTAAATTTTAGCCTACCTTCACCCTTTATGCCTTATGTTACAACCTTGGGGAAAGACCTTTCGACCTAGAAAGTTGAGTCACTATTCAGGGGAGGGAATCATGGGTCATTGCCTAAGGAAAGGGGATGCGAAGTCAAGATGTCGAGTAGCCCAAAAATTTGATCTTTTTTTGGTTCCTTCGCGGAATCTATGAGATGCTCACTATGGGGAGATATGATATTAGTAGGGGGAACGCGGTAAGACCGCTTGGGATGAAAGTGGAGTGTGATAACTAGTTCTTATGCTTAGCATTTTTATGTTTCAATCAACCTTAGGTATCTTATAGCGTGCACTCCCTTACTTGTTTAAAAAGATTTGCATTCATTGTGCTTGTACATTTGCAAAAGTCCTTTCATGAACATTTGTTTGCTTTTCTTGTATTTTTTTTTCTTTTTCATGCTTTGCCTTGTTTGTATTATTATGAGAGTTATGGGTAAACTCTTAGGATACCCTTACGAGAGCATCACTCGTCCTCTAGGGCGATCTAGGGGTTTTAATGGCTTGTCTTTATTTGCTAAAATTGACCGTGATTCCTACGAAAGTGAGTTAGTGTATATTCCCATCTTCTCTAGTTTTCTCGTTTCTTTCTTTGCTTGAATAATGTCTTCATTTTTCCCTTGGGTTGGATTTTGTTTTGCTCGAGGACGAGCAAAAGTTTAGCTTGGGGGAATTTGATCCGTGTCATTTATGGCACCTTTAGGCTATGTTTTCTTTATATTTCTATGCTCCTTTGTAGTCGTTTATGTCATGTTTTTAGAGAATAATGCTCGATTCCCGTGTTTTTGTGTTAGTTTAGAGAAATGCATGCTTTTAATGGCTTTCTTATCATTTTATTCATTTCTCGGCTATTTCTCTTGCTTCTCTGTTTCTTTGTCTTGTTTTGTAGGTACGTCGCGGGCTATATGCATGGGAATTGAAAATAGCACCCCCTAGGATCAATATGCACTTTTCGGAATTGAATTTGAGTTTGAAATATAGGAAAACGAAGGATTGCAAAGTATCAAATAGGACCTTTGTGCATTGTTTTAGTCATATCTCAAGTTCTACAGATTGGATTAGGGTGATTCAAGTTGGGTTGGAAACTAGACTTGAAGAAATTTCCAATGACAGGTCGCACGCCTTCATACGATTCTTAGATCGGAAGTTACAGCCTTCTGAAGTTGGCCTTGGAAAACTGCCGCGGGCGCGGGCTACAGTACCCGCGGGCGCGGGGTTGCTGCAGCTCCAAAACTGCCGTATTTGGGCAGTAAGCACCCGCGGTTGTCCCGAGGGCTCCCCGAGGGCTCCCCGAGGGCGCGGGCCTTGGCTCTGCTGGCGCGGGCTTGGGTCGCGGGCGCGGCTATCGGGGTGTCAGTTCCCCTCCGCGGGCGCGGCCGATTTCTCCGCGGGCGCGGGTTTCTGGATCTTTTACGATTTTAAGCTTCTTTTCTCCTTTTGTTTATATAGTTTTTGGTTTCCTTTATTATTCATTCATGTAATTCTTTAGTTTTAGAATAGTTTTCTCTCTCTTAGGTTGAGAGCTTCTATCTTTAGATTAGGCTAGATTATGAGTAGTTTTAGAGAGAGAAAGTGAGGAATTTTAATGGTGATTGAGAGATTAAAGATGCAAGTGTGACAATTGTGTTGGAGATCTTCTTAATTATCAATGAGCATTTCTAAACTCTATCTCATTCAATTGCTTTGTTTAATTTGATGTTTATTTGGTTTGATTTTGATATTTGATGTTTGATTAGAGTAATTGTTCTTGATATTTTGTTGATTCTTGTTCTCTATAGTTGATAGTTGATTTGATGATGTTGTTTGAGTAGTTGTTGGCTAGGAATTGGGTGAAACTTGTATGATTGATTAATTGTGATTAATTTGGGGATTGTGTTGATTAATTGTTGAGATTAATGTAAGTTTGCATGGTGTAATTCGATTAGGCCTTGAGAATTATGCTAGATTGCATTGTAATTGCTAATGACATGAACAATTGATTTAGGAATTGCAATTATCGATTGGTTTTGATTGTGATTCTCATAGTTTGTTATTCATAGTGAACCCTAGCTTAACAATTAGGAGATAGCTCTTTGATTCCAATTGATTGCTCTTTTCATTAGTCCTCACAACCTTTGATTGGCATAATCTTCCAAGTTGTTGCAATTGACATGATTACCTGTTGATCCCCATTCCTAGTGTTTTATTTCCTTGGTTACTTGTTTTGTTAGTTGTTAGTATTCTCTCTTACCTTCGTTTTCGACCTAGCTTAGGCGCATAATTGAAAGTGCTTGAACATTACCGTTCCTTTGGGTTCGACCCTTGACTTGCCTCTATACTCGTATTTAGGTTTGTTAAGTGTTTATAAATTTAGTTTGACCGAGGGAAGATTAGATAACGACCTAGTTTTCCTCTCGTCACCTTGGCTAGGTGACTACTCACAAATCATGTTGAAAACAATATCAATCATCAAATCAATAAGCATCAACATGATTAATAAGCAAAGAAGAAAAATAAAAGCAAATAAGCAAAATCAAAAACAAAGGTAAAGAGAAAGAGTAAGAGATTGCTCATTAATTGAAGATGAAGGTCTACAAAGATTTGAACAAGCTCCTTCTTCAAAATCCAAGTTCATTAATGAAGAAAACCACACTTTCTCTCTCTACCAATTAAGACTAATCCTAACCTAACCTAAAACTAATTAGATAGTAGAATAGATAGTTATTCAATATCCCCTTTATCACCCCAAAAAATGGGTATTTATACTAACTTAATAAAACTAGGAAAAATAGAAAAAAGAAGGAAATAAAAAGAAAATAAAAGAGAAAATAAATAAAAGAGAAAAGAAATCAAAAAAGGAAAGGAAAAGAAATAAAAATAAAACAAAGAGGAAAAATAACAAAGAAAACAAGTCAGACCCCCAATTCTCCTTCTTCCAAAATGAAGCTAACTCCATTGAAGCGCATCTTCATCATTACCACTGTTCATCAATAATCATCATTGAATCACCACCATCGATCATAATCAATGCTCCAAATCAATGGCTATCATCACCAATTGCATCATCATCATCGTTATTAGACCGGTTGATCTTCATTAATAACCACGTGTGAAGCTCGTGGATTGGTTCGATCGAACCGATGGTTGGTTCGACCGAACTACGAGGTTGGTTCGGTCGAACCATGGGTATGTTCGACCACTCCTCTTCGAATAACAAAACCCCCAAAGTCTCTAACTCGACGTTCGGCCGAACCCTCATTGATTTGCTCGAACTTGATTAATTTGTGAATTGCTCTGATTTTTGGGTCGATTGGTTGCTTAATTGGTGGTTTGATGTGGCGCAAAGTGCTGCTGCTTGTGAATGTTGCGAGTGCGGCGGATTGTGAGGGGTTATTGGTGAAGGGTGAGCGCCGGTTGTGTGTGGTGTTTGGTTGTGGTCGTGTGAGGTGGTGTGAGCAGGGGGTTACGAATTGGAGAAGGGATGTTGCGGCAGCTGTGTGGTGGTGTGAGGGTGGCAGCAGGTGAGTGAATTGGTGCTGGTGTGTGTGGTGTTTGCGGGGTTGCAGGCTGGTCTGGGCTGTGGTGGTGTAGCAGGGAGCAGGGGAGCTTAATTAGTTGCGGATTGGTGGTGGTGCGGCTGCTGTTGTGTGCGTGAGGGAGCAGGGGAGATGGAGGTGTTGTTGTGGTGGAGGATAAGGGGGTGTGGTGATGGTTAAGATTGGGCAGCAGCTTTGAGGCTTGAAAGCTTCTTGGATTGACACCTTTGACCCGAGCCTCCGACCTCCGAGCACGATCCTACACAACCAAATAAAAACAAGGGAGAATCGAGACAAAGATAAAATAAAATAAAATGAAAATAAACAAAGGACGAAATAAAACAAAACCACGACAAATAGAATAAAATAAATAAAATAGAAATAAATAAAATGAAATAGAAAATAAGAGACATAAAACTAAACTAATAAAAATAAAACAAAAAATATACAAGCAAATAAAGTAAAATAAAATACGAAAATAGACTAAAACTAATAAAATAAAGAAAATAAACTAAAACACTCCAAAATTACCAAAATAAACTAGAAACTTTATTAAAGAGAAAACAAGAGAATAAAAGGAAAATAAGGGAAAATAAACACGGAAAAGACTCTAAAACTACTCCTTAGGAGTGACATAAATGTCACTCATCACATATCGAGGGAATTTAGACCAACGATGATCTGATTAAGAGGAAATCATCCCCTTTACTCCTTTTTTAAATCGATCTCTTCTCATGACTAGACATCAGCCAGATTACCTTTACTTGTGAAAGTGTTCTACAAAATGCAAAGTATAAATCTAGATTCTTTTGCGCGTTGAGACTAGAGATAACTTTTTCTAGCCTTAATAGCTACTTGTTTCAAACACTTAGCGAACCAAGGATCGTTTCGACATCCTTAACATTTCTGAAAGATTCTCTATTCTTAGGGAACTTCAAATAATGAGTCTCGGATTTTTTTCCTTAACTACATTGATCATCGTCTATTATAGACTTGATCAAAGTGGGGGCTAAGTGTAAACACCTACTATTGGCCTCTTGTCCCGAAAGGAAGTGCGATGATGTTACAAAAATCCGTTCTTCATGCTAAATCAAAGTTGAAGTGTTTATGGACTATGAAAAGAATTATGAAGTAAGTTAAAACTCATATTTGAGACCAATTTATGTTAGATCCTTGTCCGATTACTAATTAGGCCTCAAACATGTTCATACATGTTTAAACTTGATTAATAACGGACCCAAATGCGTTAAATGAAATGATTGGATCCAATGGTACATGCATTGTTGAAAAACCAAGCCAAACAAATGAAACAAACATAAAAATCTCATTCAAGGCCTATATAAATGAATAAACCTTTCAAAGAACTTTCTAATGGTTTCTTGTAAGCCCAATTCTGAGCTAAAATGAAGAAGATATGATTAAAACACTAAATGGGGCCTTAAAACCGACACCCTTGCACTCCAACGGCCATATCTTTTGATCCATAACAGATTTAAAAATAAATCTAATGGAATTGGAAAGTAGACATCCATATCTTTCCAATGATATCTCAAACTCTTGAATCCAACTTTGCAATCAAAAGTTATGAAAGTTTTAAAAACACGCTTTCGTATAAGGCAAACCCCAAACCAGCGCAACTTAATAAGTTGCGCGCACCTGGCGCGCGCGACTCATTAAGATGCGCGCGGCACCCAGCGCGACTCATAGAGTTGTGCGCGCCACCTGAAGCCGCAGCTCTAAAAACCTAAACCTAGATTTCTACGCCTATAAATAGGGGTCTTCGTTCAGCACTAAACACACAGAAAAATCAGAATACTAAACCCTACATTCTGAAAACCCTAATCTCTCTCAAACCTTCTTACTATCATACTACTTTTCCCTCTTTATTACCAAATAATATTCAACCCTAATCCATCCATTGAATCTCTTGAAGGTACAAAGAAGAAAGAAAGTCTATAAACGCATAAGACGGAGATTTAGCATAAAAGAAGAACGGTTAGTTTCCTGAGCACTTAGATAAATCACTTTTCTTTTATTGTTTAAATAACTTTAATTGATTAATTAGTGTTGTTTGATCTCTTTAAAAAAAAAACTTTTAATTAATTAATTTACATAGTACTCTTTCGTTAATCAAGACTAGAATTTGAATAATTATTTGTTGTTTTATCACTTAAGACAAGGCAAATATTGTTTATTTATTGTTCTTTCACGTATATTGATTAAATAAGAATAATGACTTTTGCAATGTAATTCCTACATGATTAATGCGTGTAAATAAAATCAAATAAATTAGTTTTAGGTATCGCGTTTCATATATTGTTTGGTGATGAAATTTTGAAAAAGGAAGAGCTAGTGGAGGCCGCACTAGGGCTAGAATAGTGATTCCTCCCTAAAAGGAACGTTATTTTAGTACCCTCGCTCCCAAACTCATTTCTGGTTTATGTATACCAATTTTGGCATGGGTAAACTTACGATTCGTGCTAATTATCCCATGAATTCCACATGGGAGAAAGGCATGAACGAGGTTTATGAGTTTTCCTAAAACTCATTGGTGACTCCCTACTTGTTTCTTATAAAAAAGCGTGATGACAAGATCAATTCTAATTCAAGGTCCCCTAAACAGTCAGGAATTCAAATCCTAATACACCCGAACAAGTGTAAAGTCCTAGACTTTTAAAGGGCCAATGTGCATCTAAGGAAGGATCCCCTTACGATGGGAACGCCCTCCTTACACATACGATTAAGGTTGTTTACATTTTAGTCAATTTTTTTTTACCTCATTAAACTTTATTTAAAAGAATATTTTTTCCATGGAAATAAAAGAAAATAAAAAATACATTTAAGGACACACCAGATGATGACACTTGTCATTGCTGGTGTGTCTTTTAGTATATAGTTATTGATTATTGATTGATTATTGAATAGCTTAGATCACACGTAAATAATGTAATGCATGGTTATACTAAACTTAAAGGCTTTGTAATTAAAAAAAAAAACACCTTTTTGTAAGGTATGATTGTAAGGACAGTGAATACCTTAAGGTTGTGTTTGGGAAGATAGATTTCATTTCAAATGCATCATTTGAATTATTGAATTTGAGTATTTCAATTGACATGGTTTACCTTGTCATTTGAAATCCTTACCTTCATGGGTTATTACTTGGTAGTTGTATAATTTGGGCAAATTCCTCATTCGAAATTCTTGGACATCCAAACACTATAATTGTCCCAATTCCGGAATTTCAAATGAAATTATAGAATCCAAACACACCATAATCAGATTTAATTAGTCATAGGCGATATAGCTCATGATCGACTTTATGAATCACGAATTGGCACAATCTATAACATTAATAAAAGAATTTATTAACTAAATAGACTTTGTAAAAAAATATAAAAGAAATTAATTAAAAAGCTATGGAATTCTAGTATCCTTCGAAATTAATTAGTCTATATACAAATCTATAAGATTTATTTTAATGTATGTCGATTAGAGGTGATCATAATTTCATTCATAAATAGCATGTCTTGCTAGCTTGATCTAACCCATGTTAAAAAATGTATATTTGAATAACCTTAAATTTTCATCAATATTCCAACACGTACCACACCAACAAGCATGGTCAAATTTTGTATATTTGTGCATGAGTTATATGTTATGGTAGATAAAAGAATATTTTCATGTTTATTTTGATATATGTTTAAGAAATGTTAAAGATGTTATTTTTTCTTTTGATTATTGAAAGGATATATATTTTTGTTGAAATTATACAAAAGAACTACAAATAAGAATGATTGAAAAATCTTCTCTCCCCTCCCTGCTCTCTACTTTTTTATTAGGGTTTTTAGATTTCTTGGCCGTTTAGGTCGAAAATAGTCTAATTTCCTTTTTCTTTAGTTTCGTTAAGCTTTTGCTTGGTTTAATGTATTTTATTTTCTTTGTTCTCTCCATATGTGGGAGTCTGTCCCAATTTTTCTTTTTCTTTTTCTTTTTTTTTTGGGAAATTCTACATAATACCTCTGAGGTATTGACTATTCCACGTTGTGCCCCTCTCTAGGAAAAGTTCCACGCTATAACCTCAAGGTTCCAAAAGTGATTAAGCTGTACCCTTGTCGTTATCCTTTCGTTACATGTTGCCGTTAGTAGGGCCACTTTACACCTATTTAATTTTTTTTTCTCGATTTTCGTGCTAAAAAATGTCCCATTAAAGGTTTAGGGGTCATTTTAGCCCTAAAGGATCCAAATTGAGCTTGGATTTTGCAAAAAAAAAAAAAAAAAAAAAAAAAAAAAAAAAAAAAAAAAAACGAAAAAGTCTTGTTTTGTGGATTTGAATTCTCATAGTTAAATTTAGAGTTCATAAAACGGGACTTTTACGTTACTTTTTTGCAAAATACGAGCTCAATTTGGTTCCTTTAAGAACAAATTCACCCCTAAAACCTTTAATGGGAAATTTTTTAGCACAAAAATTGAGAAAAAAAATAAATAGGTGTAATGTGGGCCCCACTAACTTCAACATGTAACGGAGGGATAACGGCAAGGGTACAACTTAATCACTTTTGGGACCTTGAGGTTACAACGTGGAACTCTTAAAAGGGAGTGGTGCAACGTGGAATAGTCAATACCTCACGGGTATGATGTAGAATTTCTCCTCTTTTTTTTTTTTAGTGTTTCTTAATTTTCTGGGATTTTGATTCATTCTCATCTATGAATGTGAATTTTCTGTTTAGGGTGTAGACACCTAATTGTGTCACCCCAAAAATCAAACCCGCTGATGAGTATCTTTCACGTTTTGATTGACGAGTTTGGTAAAGAGTTGAAGAGTCTCGTTAAGTTTCCTTAAGCCTTGACTTTATTTCTAACCTTACCTAAAATGTATTAATCCAAAATCATTCATGTTTTAGGGTTTTTTAGAATTTCCTCGGGAACAATGGTCGTGTATACAGTCGAAAAGTCTTGAAACCTACAAAACAACGAATATTCGCCTCCGACGATCAAGTTAGTGATCAGAAAACTAAATATCTAGAGAGAGAAAGTAGAGAGAAGTTGGAGCTCTTTTAATGCTCTTAGAATGTTATGTCACAATTCACCCCTCCCATCATAAATGGTTGTGGTATTTGTAGGGGTGGGAAAGTGTGCCCCTTTAGGGTTAATACCCTAGAATTCCATGCTCTGATTAGCAGCGTAATAAGGATGAGACACGTGTCTAATAGGGGCGCCGTTTTTTGGCTTTCTCAGGATTTGGGCCTCCTGATGTAAGAAGGCCCTATCCTCTCTTTTAAAGTTATCTTTATGTCATGACACGTGTTATATCTTTCCACAAGGACACGTGTCGCCATTTGATTGAACCACATGTCACTACGGGATTGGACCACGTGTTGGGGTATTTTTTACCCCAAACATTTGCCCCTAAGAGGGGCTGGCTCGTACCATATCGATCGCTTGTAGACACCAAATTTTGATCTTATTATTGTGATAATAATAATAATAATAATAATAATAATAATAATAATAATAATAATAATAATAATAATAATAATTATTATTATTATTATTATTATTATTATTATTATTATTATTATTATTATCTCAAAAACAAAATCATACAACCTACAATAAATTAGTGGGAAGCCGAGATACAATTTGGGCCCCCACTCCTCTAGCTATAGCAAATCCTACCCTAGTGAAGATATGAGCTGCAGCACGAGCCCCAATGTCGTGCGTCGACGAGAACCTCTGAATCCGCTTCAGTAACGCAACAGCCTCCTTCTCTAATTCCCCAAGCGAAGAAAAGGAGAAGGGAATGAAACCATATCCAATCACCTGACATCGAGCTTCATACTTAACCCGCTTCCGATGAGCAGCATCAGTCACAACGCGCCCAGGAATAAAGTCAGATAGCCCCGACTGTGTCAAAGGAGAAGACCCTGTCAAATCAACACAGACATCGCGACCACGATCCCATGAATAAAGTAACACATCCGCAGGTCTGAGGGCCTCGTCGTTCCCTCCAGCCAACCCAATGTCAACCTCCTTTCTCGCCGAAATCCCAGAACGATAGCAAACATCAACAAGGGTATCCCGAACGACATTATGCCGATGTTTAATACCCACAATACCAGCACAAGACACCGCGTGATCACCGAAAATATCTCTAGCAAAAACCCTCGAACAAGCAGAGCACGACGTCGAGACAGAGAATAAAGGAACACCCAACCGATAGGACAACACACATCGATAAGTCTTAGCGTTCATCGTCTGACCCAACCCCGAAATAGGAACCGCCCGAAGCCAAGCTGAGGTATGATCACCCTGCTGTGATTTCCATAATGCTGATTGTCGAGGAGTTAAAGAATAAGCAGATTCTGCAGAAGCGGTAATCTTTGTGAAATACATATCTGCCAATTTCTTCATGTGTTTAGGGGCAGCGACCTCACTAGGATTACTCAAAATGTCAGACTCCACTGTTCCATTAAACAAACACAACGCATCCTTAAAGGCTCGTCAAAGACCAACAATGCCAGCATGCCGAAGAAGTTGTGTCTGCAACCCAGCAGACTGCAACCGAGAAGCAAGAAAAGCATAGTGACGAACATCACCTGCAGAATAAAAATAAAAGTTTATTATTATTATTATTATTATTATTATATTTCAAAAATAAAAGTCATACATCCTACAATAAATTAGTGGGAAGTCAAGATACAATATGGGCTCCCACTCCTCTCGTTATAGCAAAGCCTAAACTAGTGAAGATATGAACTATCGCACGAGCCCAATTGTCTTGTGTCATCGAGAACATCAAAACTCGCTTCAACAACGCAACAACCTACTTCTCTAATTTCAAAATAGAAGAAAAGGAGAAGGGAATGAAACCAAATCCATTCGCCTTACAACAAGCTTCATACTTAACCCACTTCCCATGAGCCGCATCCGCCACAACCCGTCCAAGAACAAAGTCAGCTAGCCTTGTATGTGTCAAAGAACAAGATCCTGTGATGTCGACACATACATCACGACCACGATCCCATGAATAAAATAACACATCGGCAGGACTGAGGGCCCCGTCATTCACACCAGACAATCCTATGTCAACCTCTTTTCTTACTGAAATCCCAAATTTGTAGCAAATATCAACAAGGGTATCCCAAAAAACATGATGCCGATGTTTAATACCTACAATACCAGCACATGAAACCGCGTGGTCGCCTAAAATATCTTAAGTAAAAACCCGAGAACAAGCAGAGCATGCAATTAAGAAAGAAAATAATGGAAAACCCATCCGGTAGCACAACACACATCGGTATGTCTTTGCGTTCATCGTCTAACCTAACCCAGAAATAGGGACAGTCCGTAGCCAGGCAGCAGTGTGAACTCCTTGCTACAATCTCCACAATGCAGATTAACGAGTAGACAAAGAGAAGGTGGATTCTACAGATGCGATAACGTTTATAAATTATATATCTGCCAATTTCTTCATGACTTTAGGGGCAATGACTTCACTAGGATTATGATGATGATGAAGATGATTATTATTATTATTATTATTATTATTATTATTATTATTATTATTATTATTATTATTATTATTATTATTATTATTATTGTTATTATTATATCTCAAAAATAAAAGTGATACATCCTACAATAAATTAGTGGGAAGTCAAGATATAATTTGGGCTCCCACTCCTCTAGCAATAGCAAAGCCTAACCTAGTGAAGATATGAGCTGCCGCACGAGCCCAATTGTCTTGTGTCGTCGAGAACTTCTGAACTCGCTTCAGCCTACTTCTCTAATTTCCCAAGAGAGGAAAAATAGAAGGTAATGAAACAAAATCCATTCACCTTACAACAAGCTTCACACTTAACCCACTTTCGATGAGCCGCATCAGCCACAACTCGTCCAAGAACAAAGTCAGCTAGCCCTGTATGTGTCAAATAAAAAGACCCTCTGAAGTCGACACATACATCACGACCACGATCCCATGAAAAACTTAAGACATCGGCAGGTCTTAGGGCCCCGTCATTCACACCAGACAATCCCATGTCAACCTCTTTTCTTAATGAAATCCCAAATTTGTAGCAAATATAAACAAGGGTATCCCGAAAAATATGATGCCGATGTTTAATACCTACAATTCCAGCACATGAAATAGTGTGGTCGCGTAAAATATCCCAAGTAAAAACCCGAGAACAAGCGAAGCATGGCATCAAGAAAGAGAATAATGGAAAACCCATCCGGTAGCACAGCACACATCGGTATGTCTTTGCGTTCATCGTCTGACCTAACCCATAAATAGGGATAGCCCGTAGCCTAGCAGAGGTGTGAACTCCTAGCTGCGATCTCCACAATGCTGGTTAACGAGCAGACAAAGAGAAGGTGGATTCTACATATGCGGTAACCTTTATGAATTTTATATCTGCCAATATCTTCATAAGTGGCCTCACTAGGATGATGATGATGATGATGATGATTGTTATTATTATTATTATTATTATTATTATTATTATTATTATTATTATTATTATTATTATTATTATTATTATTATTATTATTATTATTATTATTATATCTCAAAAATAAAAGTCATACATCCTACAATAAATTAGTGGGAAGTCAAGATACAATCTGGGCTCCCACTCCTCTCGCAATAGCAAAGCCCAACCTAGTGATGATATAAGCTCCTCCACGAGCCCAATTGTCATGAGTCGTCGAGAACCTCTAAACTCGCTTCAGCCTACTTCTCTAATTTCCAAAGTGAAGAAAAGGAGAAGGGAATGAAATCAAATCCATTCGCCTTACAACATGCTTCATACTTAACCCACTTCCGATGAGCCGCATCTGCCACAACCCGTCCAAGAACAAAGTCAGCTAGCCCTGTATGTGTAAAAGAACTAGACCATGTGAAGTCGACACATACATCACGACCACGATCCTATGAATAAAGTAACACATCGGCAGGTTTGAGGGCCCCGTCATTCACACCAGACAATCCTATAATAACCTCTTTTCTTACTAAAATCCCAAATTTGTAGCAAATATGAATAAGGGTATCCCAAAAAAGATGATGCCAATGTTTAATAGCTACAATACCAGCACATGAAACCGCATGGTCGCATAAAATATCCCAAGTAAAAACCCTAGAATATGCAGAGCATGGCATCAAGAAAGAGAATTATGGATAACCCATCCGGTAGCATGACCTAACCTAGAATTAGGGACAGCCCGTAGCCAAGCTGAGGTGTGAACTCCTTAATGCGATCTCCACAATGTTGATTAACGAAAAGACAACGAGAAGGTGGATTCTACATATGCGGTAACCTTTATGTGTTTTATATCTGCCAATTTCTTCATGAGTTTAGGGGCAGTGACCTCACTAGGATGATGATGATAATGATGATGATGATTGTTATTGTTGTTGTTGTTGTTGTTGTTGTTGTTGTTGTTGTTGTTGTTGTTGTTGTTGTTGTTGTTGTTGTTGTTGTTGTTGTTGTTGTTGTTGTTGTTGTTGTTGTTGTTGTTGTTGTTCTTGTTGTTGTTGTTGTTGTTATTATTATTATTATTATTATTATTATTATTATTATTATTATTATTATTATTATTATTATTATTATTATTATTATTATTATTATTATTATGATTATTATATCTCAAAAATAAAAGTCATAAATCCTACAATAAATAAGTGGGAAGTTAAGATACAATCTGGGCTCCCACTCCTCTCGCAATAGCAAAGCCTAACCTAGTGAAGATATGAGCTGTCGCACGAGCCCAATTGTCTTGTGTCGTTGAGAACCTCAAAACTCGCTTCACCATACTTCTCTAATTTCCCAAGAGAAGAAAAGGAGAAGGGAATGAAACCAAATCCATTCGCATCACAACAAGCTTCATAACTAACCCACTTCCGATGAGCCGCATCAGCCACAACCCGTCCAAGAACAAAGTAAGCTAGCCCTGTCTGTGTCAAAGAACAAGACCCTGTGAAGTTGACACATACATCACGACCACAATCCCATGAATAAAGTAACACATCGGCAGGTCTGAGGGCCCCTTCATTAACACCAGACAATCCTATGTCAACCTCTTTTCTTACTAAAATTCCAAATTTGTAGCATATATCGACAAGGGTATCCCGAAAAACATGATGCCGATGTTTAATACCTACAATACAAGCACATGAAACTGTGTGGTCGCATAAAATATCCCAAGTAAAAACTCAAGAACAAGCAGAGCATGGCATCAAGAAAGAGAATAATGGAAAACCCATTCGGTAGCACAGCACACATCAGTATGTATTTGCGTTCATCGTCTGACCTAACCCAGAAATTGGGATAGCCCGTAGCCAAGTAGAGGTGTGATCTCCTTTCTGCGATCTCCACAATGCTGATTAACGAGCAGACAAAGAGAAGGTAGATTCTACAAATGCGGTAACCTTTATGAATTATATATCTACCAATTTCTTCACGAGTTTAGGGGCAGTGACCTCACTAGGATGATGATAATGATGATGATGATGATGATTATTATTATTATTATTATTATTATTATTATTATTATTATTATTATTATATTATTATTATTATTATTATTATTATTATTTTTATTATTATTATTATTATTATTATTAATATTATTATTATTATTATTATATTATTATATTATTATTATTATTATTATTATTAATATTATTATTATTATTATTATTATTATATTATTATTATATTATTATTATTATTATTATTATTATTATTATTATTATTATTATTATTATTATTATTATTATTATTATTATTATTATATCTCAAAAATAAAAGTGATACATTCTACATTAAATTAGTGGGAAGTCAGATACAATCTGGGCTCCCACTCCTCTCGCAATAGCAAAGCCTAACCTAGGGAAGATATGAGCTGCCGCACGAGCACAGTTGTCTTGTGTCCTTGACAACCTCTGAACTCGCTTCAGCCTACTTCTCTAATTTCCCAAGAGAAGAAAAGGAGAAAGAAATGAAACCAAATCCATTCGCCTTACAACAAGCTTCATACTTATCCGTACCCTCTTCCGATGAGCCACATTAGCCATAACCTGTCTAAGAACAAAGTTAGCTAGCCCTGTCCGTGTCAAAGAACAAGACCCTGTGAAGTTGACACATACATCACGACCACGATCCCATGAATAAAGTAACACATCGGCAAGTCTGAGGGCCCAGTCATTCAAATCAAAAAATCCTATGTCAACCTCTTTTTTTACTGTAGTTCAAAATTTGTAGCAAATATCAACAAGAGTATCTCGAAAAACATGATGCCGATGTTTAATACCTACAATACCAGCACATGAAACCGTGTGGTCGCGTAAAATATCCCAAGTAAAAACCCGAGAACAAGCAGAGCATAGCATCAAGAAAGAGAATAATGGAAAACCCATCCGGTAGCACATCACACATCGGTATGTCTTTGTGTTCATCGTCTGACCTGAACTAGAAATAGGGACAACCCGTAGCCAAGTAAAGGTATGAACTCCTTGCTGTGATCTCCACAATGCTGATTAACAAGCAGACAAAGGGAAGCTGGATTCTACAGATGCGGTAACCTTAATGAATTATATATCTACCAATTTCTTCATGAGTTTAGTGGCAGTGACCTCACTAGGATGATGATGATGATGCTGATGATGATGATGATGATTATTATTATTATTATTATTATTATTATTATTATAATTATTATTATTATTATTATTATTATATATTTTTTTTTTGTTTTTTATATTTACAATTACTTACGAGAATCAAGCAATTAATCATGTATATTATTATTATTATTATTATTATTATTATTATTATTATTATTATTATTATTATTATTATAATTATTATTATTATTATTATTATTATTATATATTTTTTTTTTGTTTTTTATATTTACAATTACTTACGAGAATCAAGCAATTAATCATGTATATTATTATTATTATTATTATTATTATTATTATTATTATTATTATTATTATTATTATTATTATTATTATTATTATTATTATTATTATTATTATTATTATTATTATTATTATTATTATTATTATTATTTCGAAAATCCTCTTGTTTAGGATTATTAGGGTAGGCTGCTTCCACGTCCGTTTTCCGGCAGTGTTTCTCGGCGAAGTACCGGCGGATTAAGTTGATTCAAACAACAGTTGACGACGGCTCTTTTTCCAGGCGATCGATTAGTGTTTTCTGGCGGAATTCTGGTGGATTACTCGTTGTTTTGATGCAATTTGGATGGCTTTTCAGGCAATTTTTGGTACGTTTTCCACGTCCAATTTCAGGGTGCGTTTCATCCGGCGCTTAGGCGTATCTAATAAGATTTTTAGGCGTCCATTTTGAGGTAACAATATCGGGTTTTTAATAGGGCACTTTAGGTTAGTTTTGGTGCTGTTTTGGGACTTGTTTTAGGAAGTTTCTTGTACGTTTTAGTTGTTGTTTGCAGTTTGGTGGTTCATTGTAGGTGCAGTTTGGTCGTCCATTTGGGTACTATTTGGGTGCAGTATTTTTGGTCTGTTTGTGAGCAGTATTCTGGTGTTTTTGGCGCGGCTTTTGGTCAATTTTTGGTTAGTTTATAGGGCTGTTTTCAGGCGTAATCGTTGCTTTTTTCAGGCGGGTCATCAAGCGGTTCATCAGGTGGCTATAGAGCTGTTTTCAGCCGGTTTTCAGTAGGTTCTGGGGGTAATTTTTTTGGTCAGATTTGAGGCATATTTCAGGCATTTTCTTGGCGTTTCTGGCGGGTTGTCTGGGCAGTTTCTGGTAAGTTTATAGGCTTGCGTCTTGTTGTTGTCTACTTTTCTATGCGCACTTGTCCTGCTCGTCTTTTTTAAACGACACAGATTTCTTATGATGTGGCCCTTCGGGCTTCTTTGGAGCGCATTGTAACTGATTTGGGGCTTGGTTTTGGTGATTAGCAATGGCGGCTTGCCACCTTACTTTTTGCTTATGGTGGTTTGGGTGTCTATTCGGCGGGTGATGTTCGACATTATGCTTTCCTTGCCTCGCGTTTCCAGTCTTCTAGTCTTTTTCCTACACTTCTTCGCAATTTTGGTATTGTTGGTTAAGGACTAGCCTTTGATGATGTTCTTAGTCGTTTTAACAGGACTTTGGAGACTGACCTTATGAGTAACCCTAGTGAGATCGCTGCCCTTAAACTCATGAAAAAAATTAGCAAATATATATTTCACGAAGGTCACTGCATCTGCGGAATCCACTTTCTCCTTATCTCCGCATCAGGTTGCCTTATGGAAGTCCCAACAGGAGGATCAGTCATTGGCCTGGTTTCGGACGGTCTCAATATCGGTTTTGGTTCAAACTATGAATGGTAAGACTTACCGTAGTGTTCTTTGCTACCGGCTGGGTGTTCCTTTGTTCTCTGTTTTAACAGCGTGTTCTGCTTGCTCAAGGGTTTTTGATGGGGATATTTATGGGGATCATGCTTTGTCTTGTGCTGGGATGGTGGGTATTAAACATCGGCACAACGTTGTTCATGACACCCTTGTTGATATTTGTTTTCGGTCTGGGATTTCTACTCGAAAGGAAGTTAACGTTGGGTTGTCTAGAGGGAACGGCGCGGCTCTACGACCAGCAGATGTGCTGCTCTATTCCTGAGATAGAGGTCTTGATGTATGTGTTGACTTGACGGGGTCTTCACCTTTGACGCACTCGGGGTTGTCTGATTTCGAACCTGGTCGTGTTGTGTCGGCGGCGGCTCAGAGGAAGAGGGACAAGTATGGGGCGCATTGCAGGGCTATTCGCTATGGTTTTGTTCCTTTTTCCATTTCTTTGTTGGGGGAATTAGAGAAGGATGATATTGCGTTGCTGAAGCGGGCACTGGTGTTCGCTAAGACTCAGGATATTGGTATTCGTGTAGCTGCTCACATTTTTAGCAGGATCGGGTTTATTATTATTATTATTATTATTATTATTATTATTATTATTATTATTATTATTATTATTATTATTATTATTATTATTATTATTATTATTATTATTATTATTATTATTATTATTATTATTATTATTATTATTATTATTATTATTATTATTATTATTATTGTACGGTTGTTGTTGTTGTTTTTGTTGTTGTTGTTGTTGTTTTCGTTGTTTTTGTTGTTGTTGTTGTTGTTTTTGTTGTTGTTGTTATTATTTATTTTTATTATTATAGTTATTGTTTTTTTGAATAATAATTATTATTTTGCTGTTGTCTGTAATTATGCGAGGGCTTGTTGCTGCTACGCACCAAGTCTAGTGATAGCAGCATGTGCCTGACGCGCGAGCTGTTGGGTGTGCCAGCCTGTATGCATGTTAGGGCATGCTGCAGGCCCTTTGCGCACTTGCAGCTCGATGCTTGTGGCAAGGGCTTACTAGCCATGTGTCACAGTCAAAGACGGGGGCTAGTACTTCCGCCGCTGATGTGGCCACAACCTTGCGTTAACCACATGGCTAGGCCACGCCTAGTCCAGAGTATGATCTTCCACCTATTGTGTTAGGCTTACCTAACAACCCTTCGTTCCGGCCCCATATAGGCGGGGCACTCTAAGAAGGTCCTAGTAACCTCTCAACCACACCGTCGATGGGACTATGAGCACGAAAACGACCCATTGGACCATTATTGTGTTTCTGTCATTTGGGTGTTCACTAGTATTACTTAACCAAATCAATATAAATCTCTTTAGGGGGCAGGTGCTCACTCATGGGTTTGTGGCCAACCTTGGCTGGCTTCATGGCCAAGGGCCATAGGCATAGCCTTGGAAATTGGATAGCCTATGGGGGCTATGGAACGATGGGATTTGGCTAAGGGGTTGGCTTAAGCTGCGGCTTTGTTCGAATCGGTGCACCATGGCAGGAACACGATGGCTAAGAATTGCGAGGCTCCGAGAATCTAAGCATAACTTAGTGTGTGGTTGATACCTAAGGTGATCCCAATTTACAAGGATCACAAGTAGGGTAGTTTCATGACGGTTACTTGGATGGCTTAGTGGATATCGTGGGCTGACGATTACCCCATATAGTGGGGATCATGGGAGACGGTTACCACGGAGCGGTAACCGCTCGTTAGTTGAGAAGAGTGGAGATGACGTGGCATCCATCCCTTAAATTTAGGAAGGGCTAGAGGTGGGGAAGTGGGTGGTTATAGTAACCACCCACACAGCCCACTACTTCTATTTTAAGGGAAAGCGTGCATGCAAGACACCTGGCCAAGGAAGAAGTTACTTGGTAGTAGGTAGTTAACAAAGTAGTGGAAAGTTATTCCTATTTGGTCGGGATATGGCTAGTCCTTGAGTAGTATAAATAGAGGACTTTCCCCATTCGATGGGAACTCACACATTCGGGCTCTTTGCCTTGTATTGTGCTCTTATCCTCGAAGTAATAATAAGTAGTCTTGTTTTTTCCTTGATTATTGCTTGTCTTGCTTTGGTTATCGTAGTAGGCTGGTCTAGAATTGGTCTAGACGCCATTACGGGAACCTCCTTGATCTCTAAATTAAGAAAAAAAAGTTCCTCCACAAAGCATCCTGTGGCAATTCTATCCGACCTGCATGAAAGCAAAGTACCAAACCTTTGTCATGGCTAGAAGCAAGCCAATCAAGATTACCGAAGTCCTGACTAAGTCAACGGCTCAAAGCAGAGAGGCCCCTGAAGCGAGCACCGTTGGTGACACTCGCACCCCTCTTCCTTCCCTTCTCTTCTCTCCATAGGAAGAAGGAGAGGAACCACCACACTCTCCAAACTGGAAACATGTGAACAATCGTGTAGTGGAGATGAATGTTGAGTTGCCTTTAATGAAGGAAAGAATGGGTTCCACTGAAGAGTCCTTGGAAGCTACTAAGAAGATGCAAGCTGAGACGCTTGGAAAGTAAGACAACAACGCGGGCAACTATAGGGGTTCATCTCCTTACGCTGACTTTAGGGGGGAAGTCGAGGATCTCCGTACGGAAATTGAAAAACTGCAGAAGAGAAGGAATGATTCCTTTAAGGTGAAGATTCCTAATCCTAAACCCTTCTCGGGTGATAAAAATTCTAAGGATGTGTAGAACTTCTTATGGGACATTGAGCACTATTACAAGGTCGCTAATGTTCCGGACCATGATAAGGTCTCGGTTGCCACCATGTACCTTGTCGGGGATGCTAAGCTATGGTGGAGGTCTCACATGGATCTTGATCGAGCCACTTGAAGGAATCCCATCCATGAATGGGTGGTGCTGAAGAGGGAACTCAAGGGCCAATTTCTTCCCAACAATGCCTCTTGGCATGCTCGTGATGCTTTGAAGAGCCTTAACCAATCTAGGTCCGTTTGTGACTATGTGAAGGAATTCAGTTCGATGATGCTAGACATCAAAGACATGATCGAGGAAGATAAGCTTTTTAATTTTTTTTATGGTTTAAAATATTGGGCTCAAAATGAATTGAGTAGGAAAAACATTAGGACTTTGTCCGCGGCCATTGTCGCTGCTGATGCTCTTGTTGATCCTAAGCCAGGGAACATTACCGTTGCAGCCTCTTTGAGATCAAACAACAAAAGAAAGCGTTTTAGTGGTTCCAAAAAAGGGAAAGAATAGCGGTCAACTCCACAGTAAGAACAAGAAGCATGATGGTAAGACTAAAGTTGTTGTATCTTATGCTAAAGATGTAGGGAACAAGCTAGTAAATGGAGGTTCCTTCAATTGCTGAGGCTTGCACTTTGCTAGAGATTGCCCCAAAAAGGGGAAACTCGGAGCAATGGTTGCGAAAGAACCTAAAGCGAAAAAGGAGGACGAGGAGGTCGCTATCCGCATCAACTCTCTAGGCCTATTGAATGCCGTGAAAGACACAACCACTAAACCTTACGGAGGGCTGTTGTATGTGGAGTGCGTGTCAATGGACACGACATTAAGGCTATGGTTTACATTGGTGTTACTCATAACTTTGTGTGTAAATGAGCTGTGAAGAAGCTCAACCTTCCCTTGTCCGATTGCACTAGTCGCATGAAAGCTGTGAATATCGATGCCTAGTAGAAAAAGGAAGGGTGCGTGGTGTTGATGTACAAGTTGGTAGTTGGAAAGGAAAGACTAACTTGATTGCTGTCACCCTTGATGATTTTGAAATCATTCTGGGAAACGACTTCATTCGTAAGGCTAAAACGTCAGTGACGCCCCACCTTGGTGGAATGCTCATTAGAGATAAGGATAGGCCATGCGTTGTGAAAGGAGCGCCTAGTCCCTCCCATCCGAGTAATGTGCAATGCGACTCCGGGCAGAACCTAGAGTTCTGCTCTTCCTTGCAAGTAAGGAGTGCGGTCGCCAAGGGCGAACCCACATTCCTCGCTGCACTTATGGAGATTAGCTCTCACAAGAGTGTCGAGGTGTCGGACGAAGTTGTTAGGGTCCTTGACGAGTTCAAGGATGTGATGCCCCCGGGATTACCAAAAAATCTCCCCCAAGGCGTGTTATTGATCACATAATTGATATAGAGCCAGGTGCCCTGCCTCCTTCTCGTGCCCCTTACCCGATGAGTACAGGGAAGCTTGTTGAGTTGAGGACCTAGTTGATTATAGGGCACTAAACAAGGTGACGATCAAGAATAAGTATCCAATTTGGAGGGCTGATGACTTGTTTGATCGGTTGACACAAGCGACTTGGCTTACCAAGATGGATTTGCGATCCGGGTACTGGCAAGTATGAATCTCAGAAGGGGATGAAGCTAGCTAAAACGACGTGTGTTACTTGTTATGGTTCATTTGAATTTTTAGTTATGTCATTTGGGCTTACTAATAACTCGACAACCTTTTGTAATCTCATGCACGATGTTCTTTATGAGTTTTTATATCAGTTTGATGTTGTCTATTTGGATAATATTGTGATTTATAGCAAATATTTATTTGAGCGTTGCAATCATTTACACTTAGTTCTCTATCGTCTCATAGATCATAAACTCTTTGTTAAAAAGGAGAAATTCAAATTTTCCCAAAAGGAAATTATGTTCCTAGGTCACAAAATCGATAAGGCCAAGTAAGAATGGATGAGCACAAAGTGAAAGCTATCCATGATTGGCAACCCTTAAAAAGAGTATCCGACCTAAGGTCCTTCTTGGGGCTCGCCAACTAATATCGCAAGTTTATAGTTGGTTATGCCAAGTGGATCGCCCCACTAACCAACCTGCTGAAGAAGGAGCATGGGTGGGAATGGACGCAAGAGTGCGAGGATGCCTTTAAAAATATCAAGACAGCCATGACTAGTGAGCCTGTCTTGAATTGCCTATTTTTATTAGACCCTTTTAAGTGCATACAGATGCATCAGATAGGGCTATTGATGAAGTGTTGGTTCAATATAGACACCCCATAGCCTTCAAGAGTCGAAAGCAAAAAGGGGCCGAGGAGAGGTAGACAACCCATGAGAAAGAAATGCTAGTGGTTGTGCATTGTCTTACAATCTGAAGGGTGTACCTTCTTGGCACAAAGTTTGTAGTTAAAATTGATAATGTCGCAAACACTTACTTTAAAACACAACCTAAGCTCTCCCCAAAACAGGCCCGGTGGCAAGATATTTTGGGTGAGTACGACTTCGACTAGGAGCATAAGCCTGGTCGGCATAATGCGGTCACCGATGCTCTTAATCGTAGGTGTTATGAGCTGGTTGCTGCCTTGATTGCGGTTGAGTTTAACTTCACGGAGAAGGTAAAGATTGCCGTAGTGGGCGATGCTTCTTATGAGAAGCTAAAGAAACAAATCGAATCTGGAACTGCGCGATGGTTCTTGATAGAGGATGGTTTGGCCTATGCTATGGGAGCTAGGCTCTACATCCCAGCGGGAATTCTTGGATTTGAACTTAGGCACGAGGTACATGATGCCTAGTGGGTGGGGAATCCTGGACAAGATAGGACACTGCCGCTCCTATCCCGCGATTATTTTTAGATAAAGATGAGTTACAATGTCGATGTATATGTTAAATCGAGCCTGGTTTGCTAACAAGATAAGTTGGAACGAAGGACAGAAGCCGGTCTCCTTCAATTACTCCCTAACCGGAGAGATCATGGCAATCGGTCTCCATGGATTTTATATTAGGGATGCCCAAGGTGGATGGGTTAAAATCGATCCTGGTGACAATTGATCGATTCACAAAATACGCGGTGTTTTGTGCTGCTCTGGATGCTTGCACGGGTGAGAGAGCCACGGAGCAGTTCTTTAGGAACATAGTCAAGTACTTTGGCCTTCCCCAAGATATAATCAGTGATCGCAACACTAGATTTATAGGAAATTTTTTTGTTACAATTGTTTAACCAATTGGGTTCACAGTTAAAGTTTTCAACTACGAACCACCATCAAACGGATGGGAAAACGGAGCGTATTAACGCATTTCTTGAGGAATTTCTAAGGCATTATGTGTAGACACCTACTTTCGGCCTCTTGTCACGAAAGGGATTGCGACGATGTTACAAAAATCCGTTCTTCATGCTAGATTAAAATTGAAGTGTTTATGGACTATGAAAAGAATTATGAAGTAAATTAAAACCCATATTTGAGACCAATTTATCTTAGATCCTTGTCCGATTACTAATTAGGCCTGAAAAATTTTCAAACATGTTTAAACTTGATTAATAACGGCCCCAAATGCGTCAAATACAATGATTGGACCCAATGGTACCTACATTGTTGAAAAACCAAGCCAAACAGATGAACCAAACATCATAATCTCTTGCAACGCTTATACACATGGATAGCCCTTTCAAAGATCTTTCCAACGGTATATTATAGGCCAATTCCGAGCCAAAACAAAGAAGTTATGATAAAAAAAAAAACTAAACCGGGCCCTAAAACCGACACCCTTGCACTCCAACGGCCATAACTTGTGATCCATAACATATTTTAACCTAATTCTAACGGCATTGGAAAATAGAAAGTTTGAGCTTTTCAATTCTATCTTACACGCCTTAATTCAACTCCGCAATCAAAAGTTAGGAAAGTTTTAAAAACGCGTTTTCGTATAAGGCAAACCGCAAACCAGTGCAAATCAATCAGTTGCGCGCGCGACTCATTGAGATGCGTGCGGAACCCAGCGTGACTCAGAGAGTTACGCACGCCACCTGAATCCGCGATTCTAAAACCCTAAACCTAGATTCCTACGCCTATAAATAGGGGTCTTCGTTCAGCACTAAAAACACAAAAAAATAAGAATACTAAACCCTAAATTCTGAAAACCCTTATCTCTCTCAAACCTTCTTACTATCATACTACTTTTACCTCTTTCTTCCCAACTACTATTGGTGCTCTTGAAGGTACGAAGAAGAAAGAAAGTCCATAAACGCATAAACAGAGATTTAGCATAAAAGAAGAACGGTTAGTTTCCTGAGCAGTTACATAAATCACTTTTCTATTATTGTTTAAATAACTTTAATTGATTTATTTAGTGTTGTTTTATCACTTTAAAAAGCTTTTAATTAATTAATTCACATAGTATTCTTTCGTTTAATCAAGACTAGAATTTCATAATTAATCGTTGTTTTATCACTTAAGACAAGGCGAATATTGTTGATTTTGTTCTTTTCACGAATATTGATTAACCAAAGAATAACGACTTTTGCAATGTAATTCCTACGTGATTAATGTTTTTAAATAAAATCAACTAAATTAGTTTTAGGTATCGCGTTGCACATATTGTTTGGTGATGAAATTGTGAAAAAGGAAGAGCTAGTAGAGGCCGCACTAGGGCTAGAATAACGATTCCTTCCTAAAAGGAACGTTATTTTAGTACCCTCTCTCCCGAACTCATTTCTGGTTTATGTAGACCAATTTGGGCATAAGTAAACTTACAATTCGTGCTAATTAACCCATGAACTCCACATGGGAGAAAGGCATGAACAAGGTTTATGAGATTTCCTAAAAGTCATTGGCGACTCCCTACTTGTTTCATATAAAAAAGCGTGATGACAAGATCAATTCTAATTCAAGGTCCCCCAAAAAGTAAGGAATTTAAATCCTAATACACCCTAACAAGTGTAAAGTACTAGGCTTATAAAGGGCCAATGGGCATCTAAGGAGAAGATCCCCTACGATGGGAACACCCTCCTTACACTATGTGAGTACCCCCCCCAACAAAATTGGACGGTGTTGTTAGAAACAGCCTAATTCTGTTATAATGTGCACCAGAGCAGTGCAAAGGGATATAGTCTGTTCGAGCTTGCCACTGGGTGGCAACCACTAACTCCTTCTACTGTAGCAAGGACATAGTCAGGCGGTAAATGTCCGACTGCATATCACTTTGCCCGTGATAAGTAGGAGAGGAGATGATGGAGAAGGCAAAGGATAGCCTTGCTAAGGCTATGCGTCGCGTGAAGAAACATGCGCATGAAAGGCGTAGGCCACTTGAGTTCTAAGTTGGGGACCTAGTGATGGTTAAGTTAACCCCATAGTTTTGGAAGAAAATATGTGGAAAGATTCGTCATCGAGGTTTAATTCCTCCATAGGATGGTCCATTTAAGGTAATGACAAGGGTAAGCAATGTTTTTTATCGCTTAGACCTACCTGAATGGATCAAGGTACATCTTACTTTTCACGTAAGTTATTTTAAGCCCGACCATCCGGACTTGTTGAACGTGCATCCCTCGACTAAATAGGCATCTCCTACTGTCAATAAGGAGATTGATAAAGGTATTGAGATAATACTTTATCATAGGCCTATCAGACAAGTAAAGAAGAACTTCCGTCGGGAGTACCTTGTTCTATAGAAAGGGAAATTTGAATCGGATGTTACTCGGGAGAGGTTAGAGACTCTTTGGAAACATGAGGATGTTTTCAAGACCTACCTAGATAGCCTATTGGGGATGTCAGGCTCATTGGGTGGGGGAGGTTTGTCATAGTCAAAGACGGGGGCTAGTGCCTCCGTCGCTGACGTGGCCAAAACCTCGCATCAGTCACATGGCAAGGTCATGCCTAGTCCTAAGTACGATCTTTCACTTATTGTGTTAGGATTTCCTAATAACCCATCGGTCCGGCCCCGCAAGGACAGGGCACTCTAAGAAGGTCCTAGTAACCTTTCAACCACACCGCCGATGGGACCATCGGCACGAAAACAGCCCATGGGACCATTATTGTGTTTTCATCATCTGGGTGTTCACTGGTATTAGATAATTAAATCAATATAAACCTCTTTAGGGGGCAGGTGCTCACGCATGGATTGGTGGCTGTAGACATCTACTTTTGGCCTCTTGTCCCGACAGGATATGCAATGACGATAAATAAAGACATCTTCGTGTTGGATCGAAGTGAAGAATACTTATGCATAACTGGATAAGCCAAAAACTCAAAAGACTAGCCCAAATCATAGAAAAGCCAAAACAAAGGTCCAATTAACTAAACCCGATCATAATTAGGCTTAAGCCCATGCTTAAACCCTAATAATGACGGATTTAGGAGCACCTAGGTTAAAACTTAGTGTTGCCGGAGAAAAAGCCGCGCGCATCTCACGAAGTCGCGCAGGGCTGCCGCGCGCAACTAATTCAGTTGCGCGCAACGCCCTGCGCAAATTTATGAGTTGCGATGTCGAATATTTGTAATTATTCGGACATTATACGGAAGATATTAAATCGAATATTACCATAAAGCCGCGCGCCAGAAAAAAAGTTGCGCTGCACATAGCAGCGCAACTCTATAACTTGCGCTGCGATGCCGCGCGCAACTTCATCTGTTGTGCGCGACACCTGCTGTGGCAGAATGTTCGAAACCCTAAATATAATCCTTCTCTATAAATACGAGCTTAAACCGATGCTTCAACAGACAGATTTTAACCTAAAAACTCTGGCGAAATAACTTGTGAACTTGTGCAACCTAGCCCTCTTGTCCTAAACACTCACCCTTTCGATACTTTGTTTCTACGGTGGAGGTTCCCCAACAAGAACGTGTCCATAAGTGTTCTAAACGGAGATCTAGCAAAGAAAAGTTGTAAATTCTCGAGCACTTTGTTAAATCACCATTATTTTCTTGTTTAAAAGGACTTTAATTAATTAATTAGTGTTGTTTGATCACTTTTAAAAAAATTAATTTATCAATTCCACATAGTATCTCGCGTTAAATAAAGACTAGAATTGAATTAAATAATTGTTGGTTATTCACCCAAGCCAAGGCGAATCTTGTATATTTATTGTTCTTCCACGAATTTAATTAAATAAGAATAACGACTTTGCAATGTAATTCCTACATGAATTAATGCTTGTAAAAAAAATCAACTAACATAGTTTGAGGTATCACATTGTATATATTGTTTTGTGATGAAATTGTGAAAAAGGAAAAGCTAGTAGAGGCCGTACTAGGGCTACGATGACGATTCCCCTCTAAAAGGAAAGTTATCTTAGTACCCTCGCTCCCGAACTTATTTCTGGTTTATAGACCAATTTGGCATGGGTAAACTTATGATTTGTGCTAATTATTCCATGAACTCCACATGGAATTGATCCGTGCCATTTATGGCACCTTTAGGCTATGTTTTCTTTATATTTCTATGCTCCTTTGTAGTCGTTTATGTCGTGTTTTTAGAGAATAATGCTCGATTCGCGTGTTTTTGTGTTAGTTTAGAGAAATGCATGCTTTTAATGGCTTTCTTATCATTTTATTCATTTCTCGGCTATTTCTCTTACTTCTCCGTTTCTTTGTCTTATTTTGTAGGTACGTTGCGGGCTATATGCATGGGAATTGAAAATAGCACCCACTAGGATCAATATGCACTTTTCGGAATTGAATTTGAGTTTGAAACAAAGGAAAACGAAGGATTGCAAAGTATCAAATAGGACCTTTGTGCATTGTTTTAGTCATATCTCAAGTTCTACAAATCGGATTAGGTTGATTCAAGTTGGGTTGGAAACTATACTTAAAGAGCTTTCCAATGATATGTTTCACGCCTTCATACAATTCTTAGATCGGAAGTTACAGCCTTCTGAAGTTGACCTTGGAAAACTGCCGCGGGCGCGGGCTACAGTACCCGCGGGCGCGGGGTTGCTGCAGCTCCAAAACTGCCGTATTTGGGCAGTAAGCACCCGCGATTTTCCCGAGGGCTCCCTGAGGGCGCGGGCCTTGGCCCCGCGGGCGCGGGCTTGGGCCGCGGGAGCGGCTATCGGGGTGTCCGTTCCCCTCCGCGGGCGCGGGTTTCTGGGTCTTTTACGACTTTAAGCTTCTTTTCTCCTTTTGTTTATATAGTTTTTGGTTTCCTTTATTATTCATTCATGTAATTCTTTAGTTTTAGAATATTTTTCTCTCTCTTAGGTTGAGAGCTTCTATCTTTAGATTAGGCTAGATTATGAGTAGTTTTAGAGAGAGAAAGTGAGGAATTTTAATGGTGATTGAGAGATTAAAGATGCAAGTGTGACAATTGTGTTGGAGATCTTCTTAATTATCAATGAGCATTTCTAAACTCTATCTCATTCAATTGCTTTGTTTAATTTGATGTTTATTTGGTTTGATTTTGATATTTGATGTTTGATTAGAGTAATTGTTCTTGATATTTTGTTGATTCTTGTTCTCTATAGTTGATAGTTGATTTGATGATGTTGTTTGAGTAGTTGTTGGCTAGGAATTGGGTGAAACTTGTATGATTGATTAATTGTGATTAATTTTGGAATTATGTTGATTAATTGTTGAGATTAAAGTGATTAGTGAAGGTTTGCATGTGTGTAATTCAATTTGACCTTGAGAATTATGCTAGATTCCATTGTAATTGCTAATGACATGAACAATTGATTTAGGAATTGCAATTATCAATTGGTTTTGATTGTGATTCTCTTAGTTTGTTATTCATAGTGAACCCTAGCTTAACAATTAGGAGATAGCTCTTTGATTCCTATTGATTGCTCTTATCATTTAGTCCTCACAACCTTTGATTGGCATGCTCTTCCCAAGTTGTTGCAATTGACATGATTACTTGTTGATCCTCGTTCCTAGTGTTTTATTTCCTTGGTTACTTGTTTTGTTAGTTGTTAGTATTCTCTCTTACCTTCGTCTTCGACCTAGCTTAGGCGCATAATTGAAAGTGCTTGAACATTACCGTTCCTTTGGGTTCGACCCTTGACTTGCCTCTATACTCGTATTTAGGTTTGTTAAGTGTTTATAAATTTAGTTTGACCGAGGGAAGATTAGATAACGACCTAGTTTTCCACTCATCAGGAATAAAGGCATGAACGACGTTTATGAGTTTTTCCTAAAACTCATTGGCAACTCCAACTTGTTTCTTATAAAAAAGCGTGATGATAGAGTCAATTCTAATTCAAGGTCCCCCAAACAGTTTGGAATTCAAATCCTACTACACCTTAACAAGTGTAAAGTCCTAGGCTTTTAAGTGGCCAAGGGCATTTAAGGAGAGTACCCCTTACAATGGGATCACCCTCCTTACAGTGGCGACTCCACTCGGGACTTAGAGGTTACATGATTAAATCGTAGTTATGGTCCAAGGTATCTAACACTAGGTTTCCTATGGGTTGTAACGAGAATTAACTTGGATAATCTCTAGTTAGAGAGCGAGACTTGAACGCATAATATCTTTCTTTTGCACAAAAGTAAAAACCAAACAAGCAACATTGCATCATGTATAAGCATAGCACACTTAAACCATTGGGGATTGGCTCATAGACTAGGGGTCGCCAACACTAGGCGTCTATCCCAAAATCAATAACAATCATCTCACCCATATCACCGACAAAATGTTGGGAGGGCGATGTCATGGGTCAACACGTTGAGTGATTGATTTATGCGTCGTTTCTTAAGGTATGGTACCTTTGGACACCCAAGCCTTTTTGACCTTAGAATGGCATTGTGTGAATCTTGACTTATAACATGCTTATGTGATTATGTGACTATGTGCAACGTGTTAGGATAGTCTTCTTTTTCTTTTATTTAGTTTGGTCTAGGTTCCCAATTACGAAGTTGTCTCTTCGTAATTTAGCGTCATATTGAAAGGATAACAAAAAAAAAGAAAAAAAAGGGGTAAAATAAAAAAAATCGATTCAAAAAAAAAAAAGAACGAATTAAAAAAAAATACTACGAGCAGGTGGCGCGCGCAACTCAAGAAGTTGCGCGACCCCTCCCAACGCAAGTTATTTTGTTGCACGTGATAGCCCTGCACAACTTAGTAACTTGTGCGGGCCCACTGGACGAGTCAGTTTTGATTTCTCAAAAAACAAATTGAGTCGTCCGAACAATATCTTCATTGAAGAATTGTTAAGGGCGATGTTATCCGTTTGAGTATATTTTGCGTCTTTTTTCTTTTTTTTTCCCTTCAAAAGCAAGCGTATCGATTTACTTATCCTTTCGTACTCCTTTAGGGCCGATTTTCAAGCTTGGGAAAGAGGACCCCCGGGCACTCGCATTCTATGTTTACCACCCAAAGATCAACCCCTTTCAAACCACTTTCATTCGACAACTAATCCTAGTCCAACAACAATGACAACTGTCGAAGAACTTGAACAAGAGATTCTTCGTATGAGGGAGGAAAAGGGTCAAGAGGCTGAGGAAAGGAGAATTAAGAAGATGGAAAATGCTAAAAATAAAAAAGTTAAAGCATTAGCCTTAAAAGAAAAGATGGAGCAATTATCCATCAAAGAAAAGTCGTTAGAGAAGCTAGTTCTTTGTTCTACAATGGGGAACAAGTACTTTGACGCAAAAAAGTTTGCTCCTCCCCCAGGACTTGATTTACCAGAAAAGTTCGTAGCTACAAACTTGCCAATATTTAAGGTGACAAATAATCCACAAAATCATTTAATGTGTTTTACTGGCACTATGGCACTAAAGGGAGTTGATTCTAAGCTTTATGCTTTGACTTTCCCTTTATCACTAGACCCAACCGCAAGAGAGTAGTATTATGGGCTAGATCCAAAATTCAAAGCAACATGGGAAGATGTAGTTTCGGCTTTCATCACCCAATATGAGAGTAACGTAGAGTTCAAGTAAACTTTACGTGAACTCGAGAAGCTTAAGCAAGGAGACGATGAAGGTTTCCTTGCTTTCTATGGTAGATGGCGAGAAAAGGCGGCCCACCTTGCCCAAAGGCCTCTTGAACTTGAGTTAGTACAAAAATTCATTGACAATTGTCATGAAAAGTACAACAAACATCTACGTTACATTAGTCTAGACACTTTTCAAAAGATCTATTCTGTGGCTACTAGGATTTAAGATGATCTTGCTAAGAAAAAAGCAAACAAACCTCATTATCATCATCAACCTAAGAATAACTACAAGAAGGGGAATGATAATGCATCATCCTTTATTGACGTATTTGCGACTTCCACGCAATACAATAACACGAATCGATATGATGATCCAAGGAAAAGATGGACAAAAGAGAGAAAATTTACTCCATTTCCTGTAAGCTATAAAGAATTGCTAGAAAAACTAAATGAAAAAGGCTTACTTGTCCCAACAGGGCCAACACCACACACTCCACCAGAAAAGAGGTTTCCCCAATGGAATGGTAGTGCTTATTGTGCTTATCATGGAGGCGTTGGACACAATACTGAACGTTGCTATGTTTTAAAGCATAAAATACGAGATTTAGTAGACGATGGGAGAATTCCCACGCCTTAACCTAACAATAATGCATCCCCCTTAGGGGTGTTTCACATCGAGGAAGACCATATGGGAAGTGACACGTTCAATCCTTTGGACTATATCACACCCATAAGAGAACCTCTATCCACAATACTCATAGGGACAACTAATGAAGTATGTGGACTATGGGATGACGACTTTTAAGACTTATATGTCTCTAAGTATGCCGTCGTCCCACCTCCATCTTGTTTGCAAAATGAAACAAATGGAACGCTTGATTGGGATAATTTCTTAGGGAAATCACAAGACTTATCGAATCTCTCCTTGGATGAACAATGGCATCAAGCACAACTCATGGAGCATCTTTAAATGGAGGCACATCCAAAGCCTCTAGAAGAAAGTTTGTTTATGAGTCCTATGACTAACCCAAATGAGATAGATCATTTAACTCGTTCTGGGCGAGTCTACCAAGCACCACCACCAAATGGATCTTCGACCACACAAAATCAAACTCAAGGTCAAACACAAAATACAATACCACGTCCACTTGAGGTGGAAGATCCATTGGTAAAAAAACTTCGCCAATCCAAGGCGAACGTTAGCATTAAGGAACTCCTAAGTACTTCTAAAGAACATAGGAATTCTCTTATGAACGCTCTTACGGCTTTGTCTGTAACTACAGACACAACCCCTCATGATCTCGTTAGATTGCTTACTAGTGAGAAATCCTACAAGTCAATCGTTTTCTCTATTGATGATTTGCCTTTAAAGGACATTACACACAACAATGCGTTATACTTAACTGTGGGATGCAAGGGATACAATATCCCTCTAACTTTGGTAGACAATGGGTCGGCTGTAAACGTATGCCCATTACAAACGGCAAAATACTTAGGCCTAAATCCATAAAAAGATTCCCAATCAACAAAACAAAGCATAAGGGCCTATGACAATTCGAGAAGATCGGTCTGTGAAACTGTTAAGTTACCAATTACCACAGGCCCAATTCAAAAGATGGTTAAATTCCATGTTATGGACATAAAACCTACATTTAACCTTGTACTTGGACATCCTTGGATACATGAGCTTGGTGCAATACCATCCTCACTTCATCAAATGATTAGGTTGAACTATCAAGGGCTTCCTATGACTATACATGCTTCTCCACTCAAAATAGCAATAAATGATCAATCACTCTTAGAAATAAACCATGATAATGATGAAGAGCACATGTGGGGATTTGTCGTGGAGCCAATATTCACAATCGAAATGAGAGAAGACTGGGAAGAACCATTCAAGCTTGATCCATATTCCACTCGGATAGTAAGCAACATCTTGCTCAAGAGTAGTTACTTTCCTGGGATGCCTTTGGGAACAGAAATAAAGAAATCTCTCTTACTTCCTACCCCAAAAAAAAGCTTCTCCTTTGGATTGGGATATAAACCAACCAAAGAAGAATTAGAGTCTCACGATGCCAAAAACAAAGCACGTAGAGACAATAATAAGAAAGGGATAATCACTTTACTCCCATCCTATCAACAAACCCTTATTGGACAATTCATTAGGGAGGGAGAAGATTACCCATGCTACGACTTTCCGGAACCCTTAGTTTTAGAAGGAATCAAGAAGCCTGGATTTGAAATATTCCATTATTGCTACTTCTTGGACGACGATCTTAGTATCGTAAAATCAAAACACCCAACTCTAGGGTCCTATGATAGGCAAGCATTTAACTAGCTATTTGGACTAGAGCAAAATCGTGTTGCAACAATGACCAATCAAAACGCCATTCAAGATGAAGCCTTTGACCCAAACTTATTGATCACCCCTTCAAACGCAACTTTTGAGCATGGATGGAGGAAATCTTTCAAATGGATCAATCATAAAGGCGATAAACTGAAGATCGTCACAGGAAAAGGGAAGATGTTTGAAGAATCGGACGATGAATCTATTGTAGACTCTAGGGAAGCTGAAAATCTAGGCCTTGTGGCCATTACTGAGTCTTTATTTTCTAGTTCTAAGGACGAAGATCCCAAAAATGATTCTTCTCTTGATGTACTCTCTTTTGATTTTAATAATATGAGCTCTATTTCCGAGTATATGCCTTCTCTTGAATCTTTCGAATGCTCTAACAATCAATCTAATGAAGATGATAACATTAATAAATTGGTTTAATTAATGAATGAACAAGAACACAAGAACCCTATTGTAGAAGAAACTGAAATAGTTAATATAGGAACTAACGAAAATAAGAGAGAAGTCAAAATTGGCTTAACTCTAAATTCGGAAGAGCAATCAATCCTCATATCGACGCTTAGAGAATTCAAAGACGTGTTTGCTTGGTCATACAAGGACATGTCTAGAATATATAAGGAAATTGCGGAACATACAATTCCCTTGAACCCTACTTCAAAACTAGTAAAACAAACACTTCGACGAATGTAACCTGATGTCGCATTAAAAATAAAAGAAGAAGTACAAAAACAGTTGGACACCGGTTTTATTCGCGTATGTAATTGCCCAGAATTGGTAGCGAACATCGTTCCAGTCTCTAAAAAGGATGGACGAGTTCATATGTGTGTCGACTTTAGGGATCTTAATAATGCTAGCCCTAAAGACGATTTTCCTCTACCACATATTGATATATTAGTAGATAACACGACTGAACATGCGTTGTTATCCTTTATGGATGGATACGCATGTTATAACCAAATTTTAATGGCAAAAGAAGATGAAGAAAAGACATGATTTATTACCCCTTGGGGTACGTATTGCTACACAGTTATGCCATTTGGTTTAAAAAATGCAGGAGCTACGTACCAAAGAACGTCTACGAATCTCTTGCATGATATGATGCATAAGGAAATAGAAGTGTATGTGGATGATATGATAGTGAAGTCCAAAGATAGAATGGGAAATAAAAAAGCTTTACGCAAATTTTTCACTCGCATAAAAGAATATAAAATGCGATTGAATCCTCAAAAATGCGCCTTCGGAGTCACTTTTGGTAAGTTACTCGGATACGTAATAAGCACACGTGGCATCGAGATCGATTCCTCTAAAATAAAGGCAATTGTTGACATGCCTCCTCGTCAAACAGAAAAAGAAATTAGGGGATTCCTTGGCAAATTACAATACATTAGTCGATTTATCAACAAATTGACTATTACTTGTGAGCCAATATTTAAAAAATTGAAAAAAGAGGAGAAACATGAATAGGACGATCAATGCCAAAAGGCCTTTGAGAAAATAAAATATTATCTCAAAAGTCCACCAATTTTTGCACCACCAGTACCCAAACTACCTCTTAGGCTATACATTATAGTTACAGACACCACCACATGCGCCATGTTAGCACAAGAGGTAGAAAAAGTCGAACGTGCATATATTATATAAGCAAAAAATTCATCCAATATGAAACAAAATATAGCACTTTGGAAAAGACAAGCCTAGCAGTGTGGGCAACCAAAAAGTTACTACATTATATGTTACCACACACTACTCATGTGATTTCTCAACAAAATCCGATAAAGTATTTGTTTGAACAACCACCCATAAAAGGAAGGATATCAAAGTGGTTGGTGATGTTGGCTGAATTTGAGCTAAAATATATTCTTGAAAAATCAATGAAAGGAAAAGTAATTTCTGACTTCCTTGCACAACATCCAATTCAAACAAGTCATGCAGAAACTACTCATCTTCCGGATGAAGAGATTTTAATGACATAAGATGACAAATGGGTAATGTATTTCGACGGTGCGTCCAATCAAATAGGATGTGGCGTAGGAGTGTTACTCATAAGTCCAGAGGGAGCACATACTCCAATCTCTGTTAAATTAGACTTTGAGGTTACTAATAATGTCGCAGAATGTGAAGCGTGCATTATTGGATTAGAAGCAGCAGCTAGCATAGGTGTGCAAAAATTAAAGGTATATGGAGACTCCAGTTTGATTATAAATCATATATTAAAAAAATGGAAAATAAAGAACTCCACAATGATATTATACCAAGCACACCTAGAGCAACTCATCGAGCATTTTGAACATATTGATTTTAAATATCTTCCAAGGGATGACAATCAATTTGCCGATGCGCTAGAAAAATTAGCCTCAATGATCAACATTCCAGATCACTTAAATATGATGCCATTATGCGTTGATAGAAGAGAAGAACCAGCGTATTGTAACGCAATAGAGGAAATAAATGACATTGAAGGAGACAATCCTTGTTATGATCATATCCTCCAATATATTACTCATGGCACATATCCCGAAAATACTTCATCGAAAGACCAACGGCCTTACGAACACTTGCGGCCCAATATGGTCTAATAAATGGTCAACTATGCTATAGACACCCAAATGTGTCTCCCCAAAACCAAACCCAGTGATGAGTACCTTTTGCGTCGAATCTAATCGAATCAAGCAAAAGTGTGGAAAGTCTAGTGTTGCGGAAAGTTTTAATTTATTTTCTCTTGTCTCTGTTTTTGAAAACTTATTTTAAGAAAACAGCCAATCCAGTTTGGTTGGTCCATGATATGGGTCCAATAGTAGTGTAGTTGGAAGGGGCTTGACAAGAGCTTTCCAACGATATATTATAAGCCCAATTCCGATGAATATTGAGGAAGTTATGGCCAATTTACTAAACTGGGCCCGTTTTGAGCCTTATATACGGCCCAATGATCTAGGGGAGGGCCTAATATGATTTATCATTCCTAATTCAATTAGGAATGGTTTTAGTCTTATAGATTCTTCTAGAAGGTTCTTTTAATTCCTAATTCAATTAGCATTGATAAATTGACTTTTGTTAACTTTTCAGAGTTTTAATCAAAATCAAATAGCATTTTCGAGGAAATTATATGATTTTATCCTCCAGTCCGACAAACTTATCTGATTTTCAAAAAAACGCGTTAAAAACAGGCTTGGCGCCTGACTCCAGGCATTGGCGCCTGGAACCAGGCTTGGCGCCTGGCGCTAGTGTTGGTGCCTGGCGCCAGTTAGCCAGGGTTTACGCCAGCCCTGTTTTTTTGTGCGTCAGACTCTGTTTTGTTCATTTTATCTTTTTGGCTGATTTTCTCTATAAATAACGTATTAAAAACTCCGTTTTTATTGACCAATTCACCAATTCTCACGAATTCTCATCTACAATCAGTTTTCTAATTCTCTCATTCATCATCAATTCTTTCTCTTTTCCAAATTTGCACATACAAAATTCCGCATTCACAAGATCTAGAAACACCTAGCCATATTCGAAGTTGTCTTCGCCCTAGACGTGAAAGGTTTAATTTCTGAGGGTTTGTTACCAAATCTCTATTTCAATTATTTAATTTAATTGTTGTTTATTATTTTCCTTGAAGTTACTAACGTGTGTATTTTGTTATTAGAAAGAGGTACGAGGCATCAAAGTAAGTGCTTTAATTGATTAATTGATATTATGATGTAGAAATCATGTTTATATTGTTATTATGTTAGGGTTAAAGATTTGATTTTTATTACTTAGTGACATGCTAGGGTTTGTTATTAATGTTGTTAGTATCATGCCTAGGATCTTGCTATTATTATGCTTTAATGTTAACATGAACATGATTATGATTATAGTTGTTATAATTTATGATGATTATGAATATTATTATTATTATTATTATTATTATTATTATTATTATTATTATTATTATTATTATTATTATCTCAAAAACAAAATCATACAACCTACAATAAATTAGTGGGAAGCCGAGATACAATCTGGGCCCCCACTCCTCTAGCTATAGCAAATCCTACCCTAGTGAAGATATGAGCTGCAGCACGAGCCCCAATGTCTTGCGTCGACGAGAACCTCTGAATCCGCTTCAGTAACGCAACAGCCTCCTTCTCTAATTCCCCAAGCGAAGAAAAGGAGAAGGGAATGAAACCATATCCAATCACCTGACATCGAGCTTCATACTTAACCCGCTTCCGATGAGCAGCATCAGTCACAACGCGCCCAGGAATAAAGTCAGATAGCCCCGACTGTGTCAAAGGAGAAGACCCTGTCAAATCAACACAGACATCGCGACCACGATCCCATGAATAAAGTAACACATCCGCAGGTCTGAGGGCCTCGTCGTTCCCTCCAGCCAACCCAATGTCAACCTCCTTTCTCGCCGAAATCCCAGAACGATAGCAAACATCAACAAGGGTATCCCGAACGACATTATGCCGATGTTTAATACCCACAATACCAGCACAAGACACCGCGTGATCACCGAAAATATCTCCAGCAAAAACCCTCGAACAAGCAGAGCACGACGTCGAGACAGAGAATAAAGGAACACCCAACCGATAGGACAACACACATCGATAAGTCTTAGCGTTCATTGTCTGACCCAACCCCGAAATAGGAACCGCCCGAAGCCAAGCTGAGGTATGATCACCCTGCTGTGATTTCCATAATGCTGATTGTCGAGGAGTTAAAGAATAAGCAGATTCTGCAGAAGCGGTAATCTTTGTGATTTCCATATTATTATTATTATTATTATTATTATTATTATTATTATTATTATTATTATTATTATTATTATTATTATTATTATTATTATTATTGTTATTATTATTATTATTTTGATGATGATTATTTTATTTATGATTATTATTGTTTTGATTATGATTATTTTGATGATTATAATTGTAGACACCTAAAAATGTCTCCCCAAAACCAAACTCGATGATGAACAACCTTTCACCGTCATTATTGGTCGGGTTTAGTATTTAATCTTGGAGTGCTTAAATCCATATTTCCATTTCATAAACCAACCCAATTCCTAGCCCATTTCCCCAAAATATAACTTATTTTCCTCTTTTCGTGCCTTTAAACCCAAAATAATTCATTTTGTGTCCTTTAAAATCATTCATTTCGTGTCCTTTTCATAAAAACGTTAAATCCAGTTTATTTTGGTCCATAATATTGGTCCAATGATTGAATAATTGGATGGATCTTTAAAAGAGTTTTCCAACGATATATTATAAGCCCAAATCCGAGTTATAACGAATAAGTTATGGCCAAAATATTAAACTGAGCCCAAACCGAACCTAAACCCACCTTGCCTACGACCCAATGATCATGTGGAGGGTCCAAATTATTTAATCCCATTCCTAAACTAATTAGGATTAATTATTAGCTTCTATAAGTTTCTAAAAGATCTTAATTATCCTTTTTGAAAAGATAAGATTAAAGAATTTAAAATTGAATAAAATTTTTCTTTTTCAAAATCCTAATTCTATCCGAATTGAAAGACGTTCAAAGATAGACAGATATTATTTTTGTGCCTCATAGTTTTTATCCAAATTTTATATGGTTGGATAGCCCTTGAAATTATATTTCCAATGATATATTATAATATCAATTCCGAGCTATAACGAAAAAGATATGAATTAAATAAAAAACTTTATCCAAAACTGACACCGTTTTACTATTTCGTCCATATCTTTTATTCTACAAAATATTTTATTCTGATTCCAATTGGGTTAGAAAGTAGAATTCAAGAGCTTTCCAACCATATCTTATTCATCTTATTCCAATTTTTGGATCATAAGATATGATAAAAACAAAAACCGCAAAAACTGTTGTCTATCGCAAGAGTTTTAATCCGATTCGAACTCGATCTTATCTTAATTTTTCGACCCTTCTTTTTTCTCTATAAATAGAGGTCATATCTCCCCTTTTTTCAAACATCAACAAGATTGATCATCAAATCCTTCTCTCTTTTTCTCTTTTACACCAAAAATCCTTCTCTTCTCTCTCTCCCATATTCTAAGCCTTAAACCTATATTCCTAATTACACCATTCTTCCCTTAAGCACTCCAATGAGTCTATACTAAACCCGAGGTTCCGTCCTTAAACCAAGGAGTGAAAGGTATAAATAACTGAGGTTTTGGACCAAATCAAATCTACCTTAATTTAATTTAATTTTAATTTGATTTATATTTTTATTGAAGTTACTAACAGTTTATTCATGATGTAGCAATTCAAGGAAATGCGGAAAGTGAGTAGTTAATCATTTAATTACTCTAATTTTTATTCTTGTTGCTAGCATCATGATTAGGTTATTTTATTATTTGATTTGACTAACGCTATTATTGTTAAATTGCTTCCAATATTAATGTTTATTCTATTATTTTTATGATCACCATATTGCATGTTAAAGGGAATATGTAATTGAAAATCACGCCTAATAAGATAATTTGGACAACCGGTTTAGGTTCCTTTTTAATCTTGTTATTAAATCAAGTGATCACAATATTTTAAAATTATATGTTGCATTAATATTAAGACAATTTAGCATAATAATAGATTGGAGCAAATTGAATATTTTGTTTGTATGCCTTTGAGATCGCAGGAATCACTTTTCACTATAAGAATCGAGTAGAGGCCAATACGGGCAAATGTGACTCCATGACTCACTTCGTACCATCATCCCCGATCCTCCTTTCGTGGTTCCGAACCATATGGAGTTAGTAATCTCATGGATTATTAATGGGGTGTAACCTTCACGGGTCAATCGTTGTTGCCTTCGTTGTCCCTTTATTCGTGGTTGCCTTTTATGATCCGTGAACGGTTTAGTAGTTCCTTAAAAACTTTTTGGCGGCTCCCTACTTTGCTTTGTCCCTAATCGTATTATGTCAATTCCTACTTCCTAAGAGTGCCAAGCATATTCACAACATGCTTTTAACGTAGGCGCACTTCGAGCGATGCCTACAATAATTTATTTTTATGATGATGTTAATTATTATGTTGTTTGATGATATTTATTTTTATTGCTTGATCACACCTTTTATTGCATGTTAAAGGGAATTTGGTACTTGTAATCACGCTTAATAAGATAATTAATAATCTTGTTAGGGTTAATTTTGATTATAATTTCAAGTGATCGCCAATAATAGATTTATTTGTGCATTAAATTCAACCAACATAGATAAACAGGTTTAGGGTTAATCCTATTGACTGTATGTTAATTAGAGAGCGCACATGAATACGATCAGAATAAAGTAGAGGCCTATTATTAGGGCAGGTTCAATCTCTTTTAGGTTGGATTTGTACCTTCATCCCCGAACCCTTATTTGGTTCAAGACCTTATGGAGTTGACGATCTATTGGGTCGTTAAGGGGTGTAACCTTCACCCTGTGAACGGTTTACAAGTTCCTAAAACTTGTTGGCGACTCTTTTGCTCTATCTTCTTCCCTTTTGGACGCCACCGTACTTTAGTGTATGACCACAGTGGGGTTCAAGCTAGTGGGATTAAAGCTTGAAATTTATTCCCCACAGTTTTTGGCGACTCCGCTGGGGAGGATTTCTATTTTAATTCCTGAATTTGTTTCGGCAATGATTTAGAACGAGTGGATGAGACTCGAAACGTTCTAAGTATTTCATGTGCGTAATTTTGATTAACATTATTGTCATATGCATAAAAAATATCTCATTGGAAAGACCATCCGTAATGAGTTAAAAACATAGGATTTTACACGTAGGAAATTTGAGATATATCTTTCACAACTAGGACCAAAATAACACCGCGCGAAACTGGAAAATTTTATCGAGCACAGAAAGCTGCTAAGGCATGTTGGAAGTTGCGTCAGGGGCCAGAGCTTGGCGCCAGCATTTTAGTCGTAGCGCCAGACGCCAGTATTGGCGCCAGGCGCTACAGTTAAAAGTTGGCGCCAGTCTCTGTAAGCTAGCGCCAACCTCCCCCAATACCGAGACAGAAATATGCGTTCTAATTTCGACTGGTTTTTCGTATTGTTTGCTCGATCCTACTTCCTAATTGAATTTTTTCTCACTTTTCTGAAACCCATATTTGTTCTACATATGGACATAACCCTCTGGGAATTCATGCTCCATCTACCCGATTGAACGCTCTATGCAACAAAGGGTACATCCGAGATGTTGAATTCACCAAACTATGGAAGCGAGTTTTTTCTAAAACTCGCGATGTCCCATCCACTCGCGCCAACCCTTCACGGTTAGGCTTCCGCGCGGTGCATCCAGACAATTAACCATGGATCCTCTATTGACTAAACCATATCCCGAACTTTAGAGAACTAGAGCCATGGTTAGGTTGCAAACTCATTGCATCATATTGTGCCTACTTGACTAATTGTGCATTATTTGTTGTGCATACTCTGTGTGATTTTTCCTAACCGTTTGTTTGACTTGTGTTAAGACTAAATAAACTGATTAATGACTAAAGTACTTTGTTTAATTAATTAATTAATTAATTAATTAATTTGAGCTAATAAATAAACATAAAATCGAGTCATAGTTCCTTTAAGTCAACCCGGATTTTTATTCCCGTATACTGCACAAACGTCAACTTGTTTTGGTCATAGCTGGAGTTATAGAAAGAACTACGAGTCTTACAGCCTATGGATCTGTAGCCCCGAGTTTTATCTCTAATTTGGCGTTGGTTTCATTCAAATCAGAGTCGTATATAAAACGTTATGACTAAAATACCACAGTCTATCCAGTTTAATGCATATACGTGAAGTCTTAACTTAGTCTTTGCTTGAGTCTAGTCACATAGTCTAGCCACATGGTCATGACAAGAGTCTTAACGTACCATCTACACTCACTAGTCTTAGCACACAATTTGAGTATATGTCACCATGACCATGTCTTAGGTTCATGCATGAGTCGGTCTTTTTCCGTCATTTGAGTTGGGGGTACATTCTATTCCTAATTCTTCATATCCCTCCATCTACATCATTTTCCTTTACATTTTATTCCAATCTTTCTTCACATCCTCCTTCCATTGCATGTTGAATAGAATTTGAGTTAAATAATTAACAATGAATATCCCCAAATTCCTTTTCCACGGTACTTGGTCGAGGAGAGAAGGGCGATTAATCAAGGACAAACCTCTTTATTCAAGTTTCACTTTTAGATAAACCGATTCGTCAAAAGAGGAAGGCTAAAAGGATAATGGCAACTCAAGAAGAAGTCAATGAGCTTAGGAACCAACTAGTTACCGTGACTGAGACACTGAAGCTACTCACACTCAAGATCAATGATCCCGTGAAGCAACAACAAATGGACCTCATGCAAGAGAGTCTAAGCAAGCTGTCTAGTGACTACAAATTTCAGGGCATGAGTTCACAAGGGGTCTCGCTGGACAAGGAACTTCTTCCGCATAAGTTCAACGCCACTGACATCCCAAAATTCAAGGCAACAGATAACCCTTACTTTCATATAAGAGCTTTTGAAACTATAATGAACATTAAGGGTATCGATAGGAAGGTTTTCCCCTCTTTGTTCCCACTATCTCTTGAAACCGTTTGCCAACAATGGTTCTTCTCCCTTGACAAGGAGAAAACCTCTACCTGGGAATCGATAGTAAACGCTTTCATTGATAGATACAAGTGCAATATTCAAGTTGAAACCGATCATAGGCAACTTGAGATGCTAAGACAAAAAGAGAATGAAGGCTTTACTTCTTTCTTTAATAAGTGGAAGGAAACTTCCGCTTAGATGATTGAGGTCCCAACCGAAAAGGAATCTGTGAGGATGTTTATCAAGAATCTCCAAGAGAAGTATTCGAAGCATTTAAAATATCAACACAACTTGAATACTTTCAGAGCCTTCTATGACATAGGTATCGAGATCAAAGATGACCTTGCAAAGCAAAAAGCTACTAACAATAGTAACCACGGTGGCTGGAAAGGAAAGAAGAACGACAATCCTTCTTCTTCCAAAAACGCCCACTCTAGTAATAATGTTAGTACCTTTGACCATAATGGTGTCTTATCCATGGACAATCAAGGATCTAAAAGGAAACCCAGGCGAGAGTTCACACCCATTGGAATGACCTACGATGCTGCTTTTGATCGTCTCTATAATCGAGGATTAATCAAACCTATTGGCCCTACCGAGGATCCAACACCAGAAAATCGTTCTTCGAGATGGAATCCAAACTCCTATTGCAAGTACCATCGAGGAAACGGTCATACCACTGATGAATGTTACAGGTTTCAAAATCTCATTCAAGATCTCATAGAAGCAAACAAGATCCCATTGCCTCTAGCTAGCAAGAAGACTGGGTGATGATGAAGCGAATGATACAAGACAAGAGGCGAGCTTCAACGACAAGATTTCGTGACCTCTTTTTTCTATTTCTTTTTTACTTACCCTTTCCCCAATAAGTCTAGCATAGGCACCTTTTTATTCTCCTTAGATTTATTTTGTAGGATCATTATATATTTTCTTTTTTAATAAAATGAGCATTTATTTCCTTGCATATGATCATCACATTGCATTGCATTAAAAAAAAAACAAAAAAAAAATAAAAATATGTCGAATTAAGCACAAGGTATACCAATGATTTGAGGCACCCCTTGTAGCCACATCATATCTCCTTTCACCCTTCAATTATACATCCTTTCTTCATAAACCACTTTGAGCCTCGTCTAACGATAGACCCTTCTTTTTTCAACCTACATCTACCTAACCTTGGGATGGGACGGTGTGTAACTTATGCAATTCTAAAAAAGAACAAAGGCTTGAGTGATTCAAAAAAAAATTAAAATAGCAAAAATAAGCAAAAGAAAAAAAAAATAATCATAAAAGTGTACAAAAGGGTAAGTGTTCCGGTGTCTTTGATATGAAAATATCTTTGATAAGAACACGTCTCAGATTGCGTCTCTTATCGAGTGCTCGGTACCGTGCTGGAGAAACATGAATGCCAAGTGAGTGATATACTGCATGATCGGGATTGCCCACACTTATAAAAATGAAATAAATGCTAAAGCAAAAGAAAGAGCTAAAAAAGAGTAGAAAACCTCAAGCATAAAAATATAAAGATTTCAAAAGCGAGGTTGCACACCTTGGGGGCTTATCTAGGGTCTTGAGCCTTTATCCCTTTCTTCTTTAAACTTTAGCCTAACCACGTTACAACCCTTAAAAAGACCTTTTTGAGGTATACACATACTTGTGCGAGGTTCGTCTAGAGCTACGTTCGGCCTGATTCCTAACGGATACGTAGGCAACCTCACATCGAGGTGCGGCCGTAATAAACATGCATTCATATTCACATTCACACACTTGCACCATGATCATATCAAGGATTCCCTATGCTCACCCCTTTTCACTTAGAGCTAGACTTGGGGGCTTGATCCCTATATCATTAGCTTACCTAGCCTAAGAGTCACCACCATTTGACTCTTTTCAATAATAATATCTCTCCATACACTTAGCTCTTGCGGCCTAACTTTAGTGTCACTTTCACACACATCACACATACATGACCAAATATACTTCCCTTAGGAACCCTTTGTCATGGAATCTTAACACAACGTTGAAGCATGCCTTGTCATATCAACATCACTCATCAATCATAATTATCATTGCATCACGAAGTATGAAGTGCTTAGCCTCTGTGCCTAAGTTACCCAAATACTTTCATCATTGAGTCAACCATTAAGATAGCCTAAGATGGATTAATCCTTGCACCTTGAGACATAGTATCAAATGACATTTGACTAAGCTCATTCAACATGCACCTTCAAAACTTCGATTATTTGTCGCGTCTTTCTTTTTCGGGAGAAAGTCGGTACCCTCCACAAAAATGACGGAAAATTTTTTCTTTTTTCATTTTTGATTCACATTGAGTCAATACTATGCACACACGGGTCACGAGTCACACGTGTCATTTTTCGAGTCGAGTCAACCTCGAGTCGGTCAATCACAGAGAGTCAAGTTTATACCTTGAGTTGTGTCAAGTCGATGAGTCAAGCAACATTAAGCCTTAGGTCAACCCTAAGATAATTAAAGAGATTGGCAAAGTTCTGTAGTCAAAATAAATATAGGTGTAGCAGAATAGGGAAGACCCTACTCCAATTCTTGGCGCCAAAGATATCTCAGCAACGACAGAGCTCGAAGCCTCTTAGAAAGGTGATTTTGACCTCATGCAAAAATTTCGGGTTCCTTGGTACGCCAGTTAGCCCCTATAAGCAATTTGACATGATTAGTAGTCGGCTTGATTACAATTGTAGTAAGTGATTGACCTGACAAAAAATCGTCTCACTTAGCTTAAGCGCCTAAAACACTGGCTCATTACAATCGGTTCAAAAGCAAGCACTTAAACAACAATATTTCCAAATATGGATTCTCGCGCATTCATATTAAACGACAAAGTTTTCCAAAAATGGATTGTCGTGCATCTTTTTCAACGAAAATTTTTCCAAGATTGGATTGTCATCTCTGGCAAAGTTTCCAAGCGTGGATTGTCGTGCTCCTTCTTTGTTTGGCAAGTTTTTCCAAGTTCGGATTGTCATACATTCATAGATCGCTGGCAAGTTTTCCGAGATTGGATTTTCATACACCCAGTTCCCTATGGCAAAATTTCCCAAAGGATTGTTGTAGGTTTCTATTCATCATAAATATCGGCAAAGGTTCCTCAACGTGGATTGTCATTCATTTCAATAAGTTACAAATTTTCCCGAAGTGGATTGTCGGTCGACTCTTTTTTGCAAATGTTCCAAGACGCGGATTGTCAATTGTGGCAATATTTTCCCAAAAGGATTGTCGCATAGCGTTGGCAAATTTCCAAGGTGGATTGCTTTCAAGAGTTATATTCCAAGATATGGATTGTCGATCGTAGCAAAGTTCTTATGAAAGATTGTTACGAAACATTAGCAACTTTTCCCAAAAAATGGATTTTGGCACATTTTCCGAGATACGGATTGTCGCTTCATCGTGGCAACATTTCCAAGGATGGATTGTTACATGGCATTGACAACTTTCCCTAAATCGGATTGTCATACATCATACAAGAGTTGTGTTGGCAACTATTCCCAGATAAAAGAGGATTGTCGACATACTGGTTCACAAGCAGCAAAGCGCCGACGTACTAGCATAGCAAACATTAAGAAGCAGTGATCTTTTCGAAGACTATCACAGCGGAAATTGGAGTCATATAAAAAAGAAGCTCTTTGTTCAGAGGCGCGTGAACATATCAAAAAGAAGCTCTTTGTTCAGAGACGAGTGAACATTGAAACAGCAAGGTGACGTTCCCTAGATTGTGGAAAGTTGTCACAAACCAAACCCAGTGATGAGTACCTTTCGCGTCGAATTATAATCGAGGTTCCAATGTCTTTGATATGAAAATATCTTTGATAAGAACACGTCTCAGATTGCGTCTCTTATCGAGTGCTCGGTACCGTGCCTGAGAAACATGAATGCCAAGTGAGTGATAGACCGCATGACCGGGATTGCCCACACTCATAAAAATAAAATAAATGCTAAAGCAAAAAGAGCTAAAAAAGAGTAGAAACTCAAGCATAAAATTATAAAGATTCAAAAGCAAGGTTGTACACCCTGGGGGCTTATCTAGGGTCTTGAGCCTTTATCCCCTTCTTCTTCTATAACCTTTAGCCTAACCACGTTACAACCCTTAAAAAGACCTTTTTGAGGTATACACACACTTGTGTGAGGTTTGGCTAGAGCTACGTTTGGCCTGATTCCTAACGGATACGTAGGCAACCTCACATCGAGGTGCGGCCGTAATAAACATGCATTCATATTCACATTCACACACTTGCACCATGATCATATCAAGGGATCTCCAATGCTCATCCCTTTTCACTTAGAGCTAGACTTGGGGGCTTGATCCCTACATCATTAGCTTACCTAGCCTAAGAGTCACCACCATTTGACTATCTTCTAACAATATGTTTTTCCACACATTTAGCTCTTGCGGCCTAACTTTAGTGTCACTATCACACACTGCACAGATACATGACCAAATATATTCCCCTCAGGAACCCTTTGTCATGAAATCTTAACATAACGATGAAGCATGCCTTATCAACATCACTCATTAATCATAATTGTCATTACATAGAAGTATGAAGTGCTTAGCCTCCGTGCCTAAGTTACCCTAATACTTTCATTGAGATAGCCTAAGATGGATTAATCCTTGAATCTTGAGAGATAGTATCAAACAACATTTGACTAAGCTCATTCAACATGCATCTTCAAACTTTTGATTCTTCTTTTTCACGTCTTTCTTTTTCGGGAGAAAGTCGGTACCCTCCATAAAAGTGACGAAAATTTTTGCTTTTTACATTTTCGAGTCGCACGATCACATTACAATGCACACACGAGTCATGTACACATTGAGTCATGTCGTGTCATATCACTTTGATTTGAGTCTAACACATGTGTCATTTCACTTTGAGTCGAGTCAACCTCGAGTCAAGTTTATACCTTGAGTCGTGTCAAGTCGATGAGTCAAGCTACATTAAGCCTTAGGTCAACCCTAAGATAATTAAAGAAATTGGCAAAGTTCTATAGTAAAAAATAAATACAGGTGCAGCAGAACAGGGAAGACCCTATCACAGCGTTCGGCGACAGAATCAATTCTTGGCGCCAGAAATATCTCAACAACAACAGAGCTCGAAGCCTCTCAGAAAGGTGATTTCGACCTCGTACAACAATTTCGGGTTCCTTGGTACGCCAGTTAGCCCCTATAAGCAATTTAACATGATTAAGTAGTCAGTTTGATTACAATTGCAATAAGTGATCGACCTGATGAAAGATCGTCTCACTTAGCTTAAAGCGCCTAATCACGGAGACACCGACATACTGGTTTTAGCGGAGTAAATTTCAGGCGAGCTTTAGAGATCGACAAACGTTGGTCTTCGAAAATATTTTCTTCAAGACATTATCGCAACAAACATTCGAGCACCGAAGCTCTATTGTTCAGAGACGCGTGAACATTTCCATCAAGCTCTTTTGCTCCAGAGACGCGTGGGAATATCATTCAAAAGCTCTTTTTCTCCAGAGACGCGTGGGCATATCAATCAAGCCCTTTTGTTCAGAGACACGTGGACAATCCTTTTAAAGCTCTTTTGTTCAGAGACGCGTGGACATTCCCTATTTTCAAGCTCTTTTGTTTAGAGACGCGTGGACATTCCCTATTTTCAAGCTCTTTTGTTCAGAGACGCGTGGACATTTCTTTCAAGCTCTTTTGCTCAGAGACGCGTGGGCATATCATCAAAGCTCTTTTGCTCCAGAGACGCGTGGGCATATCATCAAAGCTCTTTTGTTCAGAGACGCGTGGACATTTCTTTCAAGCTCTTTTTCTCAGAGACGCGTGGGCATCCTATTATCAAGCTCTTCGTTTAGAGACGCGTGGACACATCATTCAGAAGATCATATTAAAAAAAAAGACGCTCTTTGTTCAGAGGCGCGTGAACATATCAAGAAGAAGCTCTTTGTTCAGAGACGAGTGAACATCGAAACAGTAAGGTGGCGTTCCCTAGATTGTGGAGAGTTGTCACAAACAACTGAGTATTGTTTCAAGAGAAGCAATCTTCGATAGAATTCCCTTAGACGCGGAATATTATCAATGCGGATGGAGATTGTTTCAAGAGAAGCAATCTTCGATAATGTTCCCTAGGATGTGGAATATTATCATTGCGGGGAAGATAGTTTCAGGCGAAGCAATCTTCTAATTTGGAAGCAGTTACGGGCGTAGCGGTTTTCAAGCGGGATGACATTCTCTAGCTTGCAGGAGCTCATCAAAACAATCGGTTACTTTCAGAGACGTGTGCTCGACGGTGCAAGATACGCGTTTCTTAACTCTTTTATCTGTTTAACTAATGCTAGTTTTGCAGGTATCGGCGTTATAAGATAGATTTAGGATCGCAGAACGTTCTGAATCATTCTCTGTCCCTATCGATACTTTGACTTTTGTTTTCGAAACTCGCGTTTCTCCAAACTCAGTCAAAGTGGGGGCTTCTGTAGACACCCATTTGTGTCTCCCCAAAACCAAACCCGGTGATGAGTGCCCTTCACGTCGAATCAATATCGAATGAAACGAAAGTGTGGAAAGGTCTAGTGTTGCGGAAAGTTTTATTTCTTTTCTCTTCTCCCTGTTTTTGAAAACTTTATTTTAAGAAAACAGTCAATCCAGTTTGGTTGGTCCATGATATGGGTCCAATAATGGTGTAGTTGGATGGGGCTTGCAAATACCTTTCCAACGATATATTATAAGCCCAATTCCGATGAATATTGAGGAAGTTATGGCTAATTTACTAAACTGGGTCCGGTTTGAGCTTTATGTACGGCCCAATGATCTAGGGGAGGGCCTAATATAATTTATCATTCCTAATGCAATTAGGAATGGTTTTAGTCTTCTAGAACATTCTAGAAGGTTCTCATCATTCCTAATTCAATTAGGACTCTTCAGAGTTTTAATCAAGATCAAATAACATTTTCGATGGAATTATATTATTTTATCTTCTAGTACGGGAAATTTATCAGATTTTCGAAAACGCGTTGAAAACCAGTTTGGCGTCCAACCCCAGGCCTTGGCGCCTGGAACCAGGATTGGCGCCAGGCGCTAGCCATTGGCGCCTGGCGCTAGCCACTGGTGCTAGCGCCAACTAGCCAGGGCTGGCGCCAATGTGGTTTTTCGATCTTCAGACTCTGTTTTGTTAAATTATCTTTTTTGGATGATTTTCTCTATAAATATCGTATTAAAAACTCCGTTTTCATTCACGAATTCTCATCAACAATTAGTTTTAATTAGCTTTCATCAACTCTCTTCATTCACCAACTCTCATCAAGATTTTCTTGATTATTCTCTCTCTCTCTAAACTAGCCTTTTCTCACATACAAAATTCCGCATTCGCAAGATCTAGAAACACCTAGCCATATTCGAAGTTGCCTTCGCCCTAGACGTGAAAGGTTTTAATCTAACGCGTGTATTTTGTTATTAGAAAGAGGTACGAGGCATCCAAGTAAGTACTTTTATTGATTTATTGATTTATGATGTAGATATCATGTTTACATTGTTATTATGATATTCCTAGTATCATGTCTAGGGTATTTTTAATATTAAATATGATTGTTATGATGCTTCCTATGTTCTTCTTAATATTTATTCATGTTAGTATCATGTTAGGGTTAAAGATTTGATTTTTATTGTTTAGTGACATGCTAGGGTTTGTTATTATTCTTGTTAGTATCATGCCTAGGATCTTACTTTTATTATGCTTTAACATGAATATTGTTATAATTATTATTTATGATTATTATGATATTGATTATTTATTATGTTGCTTGATGCTATTTATTCTTTATTGCTTGATCACCTTTATTGCATGTTTAAAGGGAATTTGGTACTTGTAATCACGCTTAATAAGATAATTAATAATCTTGTTTAGGGTTAATTGTGATTATAATTCAAGTGATCGCCAATAATAGATTTATTTGTGCATTAATGTTCAACCAACATAGATAAACAGGTTTAGGGTCAATCCTATTGATTGTATGTTAGTCAGAAAGCGCACATGAATACGAGCAGAATAAAGTAGAGGCCTATTATTAGGGCAGGTTCAATCTCTTTTAGGTTGGATTTGTACCATCCTCCCCGAACCTTTATTTGGTTCATGACCTTATGGAGTTGACGATCTCTTGGATCGTTAAGGGGTGTAACCTTCACCTCGTGAACGGTTTACAAGTTCCTTAAAAACTTGTTGGCGACTCTTTTGCTCTATCTTCTTCCCTTTTGGACGCCACCGTACTTTAGTGTATGATCACAGTGGGGTTCAAGCTAGTGGGATTTTAAAGGCTTGAAATTATTCCCTACAATAACGTATTAAAAACTCCGTTTTTATGGACCAATTCACCAATTCTCACGAATTCTCATCTACAATCAGTTTTCTAATTCTCTCATTCATCATCAATTCTTTTTCTTTTCCAAATTTACACATACAAAATTCCGTATTCACAAGATCTAGAAACACCTAGCCATATTCGAAGTTGCCTTCGCCCTAGACGTGAAAGGTTTAATTTCTGAGGGTTTGTTACCAAATCTCTATTTCAATTATTTAATTTAATTGTTGTTTATTATTTTCCTTGAAGTTCCTAACGTGTGTATTTTGTTATTAGAAAGTGGTACGAGGCATCAAAGTAAGTGCTTTAATTGATTAATTGATATTATGATGTAGAAATCATGTTTATATTGTTATTATGATATTCCTAGTATCATGTCTAGGGTAATTTTAATATTAAATATGATTGTTATGATGCTTCCTATGTTCTTACTAATATTTATTCATGTTAGTATCATGTTAGGGTTAAAGATTTGATTTTTATTGCTTAGTGACATGCTAGGGTTTGTTATTAATCTTGTTAGTATCATGCCTAGGATCTTGCCATTATTATGCTTTAATGTTAACATGAACATGATTATGATTATAGATGTTATAATTTATGATGATTATGAATATTATTTTTATTATTATTATTATTATTATTTTGATGATGATTATTTTATTTATGATTATTATTTTTTTGATTATGATTATTTTGATGATTATAATTTATTTTTATAATGATGTTAATTATTATGTTGCTTGATGATATTTATTTTTATTGCTTGATCACACCTTTTATTGCATGTTAAAGGGAATTTGGTACTTGTAATCACGCTTAATAAGATAATTAATAATCTTGTTAGGGTTAATTTTGATTATAATTTCAAGTGATCGCCAATAATAGATTTATTTGTGCATTAAATTCAACCAACATAGATAAACAGGTTTAGGGTTAATCCTATTGATTGTATGTTAATTAGAAAGCGCACATGAATACGATCAGAATAAAGTAGAGGCCTATTATTATGGCAGGTTCAATCTCTTTTAGGTTGGATTTGTACCTTCATCCCCGAACCCTTATTTGGTTCAAGACCTTATGGAGTTGACGATCTCTTGGGTCGTTAAGGGGTGTAACCTTCACCCTGTGAACGGTTTACAAGTTCCTAAAACTTGTTGGCGACTCTTTTGCTCTATCTTCTTCCCTTTTGGACGCCACCGTACTTTAATGTATGACCACAGTGGGGTTCAAGCTAGTGGGATTAAAGCTTGAAATTTATTCCCCACATATGCAGAATAGGACCTAATGGACAAAGCTTACTATGTATAGACCAACCGGAAGCCACACGCCTTATGGAAAATACTCACAAAGGTATTTGTGGACCTCACATGAATGGTAAAATTCTTTCAAAAATAATTTCATGGCAAGGGTACTATTGGTCTACTATGGAAAATGATTGCATACAATATGTTAAAAAATGTCCACAATGCCAAATGTTCGCTAATTTACAACACCTTCCACCATCCGAACTATACAATCTCACTTCCCCTTGGCCTTTTTCGACTTGGGGAATTGACATAATTGGAAAAGTCTCTCCAACGAGGGCACGAGTACATATTAGTTTCCATTGATTACTTTACTAAGTGGATTGAGGCTGCTTCTTACATGAATATCACTTCTAAACATGTCGCAAAGTTTCTCGAACGAAACATATTTTTTAGATATGGAGTTCCACGTGAACTAATTAGTGATCAGGGATCTCAATTCAAAGCTGAAGTCGAGACCCTCTTAACTCGTTATAAAGTAAAACATCATCACTCATCCCCATATAGACCTCAAATGAATGGAGCTGTAGAGCTGGCAAATAAAAACATAACAGTCATCATTAAGAAAATCGCAGAAATTTACAAAGACTGGCCGAATAAACAACACTTTGCATTATGGGGTTATAGAACGTCTATACGAACATCAATAGGGGTAACTCCATACTCCTTTGTTTTTGAAATGGATGCAGTTCAACCAGTCGAACTGGAAATACCTTCCCTACGCATCGTACTTGAAAGTAAGCTACCGGAAGCTGAATGGGTAAGAGCGAGGTATGAAGAGCTTTTATTCCTCGATGAGCGACGATTAAGAGCTTTGCATCATATACAAGTCTACCAAAGGCGCATTGCACGTCATTTTAATAAAAGGGTAAAACCTAGAAATATAAAAGAAGGTGAATTTGTACTAAAGGAGGTTAGGGGTCCACCAACCGATCCAAGAGGGAAATTCAAACCTAATTGGATAGGTCCCTGCCGCGTAATTGAAATCCTATCAGGAGGAGCCGTCAGATTAATGGATATTGGAGGAGATGAAATTCGCCAATTAATAAACATTAATCGTCTTTAGAACTATTACATATGAAATCCGGATAAAACTCATTCACTCATACAACCAACTTTAATTAGCATTCAATTGAAGGATTCTAAGTGTTATGAACACTTGAGGGGGGTAATTTAGAAATAATAAACCGTTCTAAGTGTTCAAATTTTTTCAAACATTACGAAAAAATCTTCACACTTGGGGAGGGGGGGTAATAATATGACTTTTTAAAAATAAATTTTAAAGAGACATTCGTAGCACAGGTGTCACGCGCAACTGGGACAGTTGCGCGCGGATGTCACGCGCAACTAATTTTGTTGCGCGCGACAGGCTCGCGCAACTCAAGAAGTTGCGCGCGCCACCTGATGACGAACTGCGAACTCAATTTTTTTTTGCGTTTGAATGAAGTTGCGGTTTCTACTTACGATAAAAAAAAAGGATGTTTCTTAAATATTATATATACTAGAAAAATAAAATTATATTTTATTTAATTCTTTTAAACAAGGTTTGATTAATTTTTTTCATTTACAATCTATCTAAGAGATTAAAGAAAAAAAAAACACAAAAAAAAAAAAATTAGAACTACGCAAAGACCTGATTTTGTAATGCGAATACGTAGACAATCTCTATGATTCGGTTATATCATAATATAAAAATATAAAGCTCATTTTATTTCATTCAAAAGTCAAAAGAGAGACATTTTCGAACTAGATAGTAAACATAAAAAAAAAAACATAGTAGTGATTACACTTTATTTGAAAAAAAAAAAACCTAATGATAAAATTGTGTAACACTCTAAGGTTTTACTATGTCCTCGATTGTCACAGATGATGGAGGAGTAGTTTCCATCGCAATATTTTCAGCAACCTTGGAGCTTTCCCCTACACTCTTCTTTTTCACCCAAACATTGTTTTTCAATTTTGGGATTGGGGCCTTTGCAACCTGTTTTCCTTTCCCTTTGACTATTGGAGCTTTTTTGTGAGTATTTGGTGAAGGTTCTTGAATTTTCACACCTTATTGCGCGGGTTTGGAAGGAGCCTTTCTTTAAGTTTCCTTCGAACGAGCCTTAGGGGATGAGAAGTCTAACTTTCTTCTCACTCCTTTGTTTTGACCACTAGGAGGAGTAGTAGTGGTTGAATGCATCAAAGGCTTAGGTGGATTGCGAGTAGTGGCGGCTTGAAGTTGAGATCGAGCCTTGTTTAATTCACCCTTATCCGTCGCATTCATCCAAGCCTTGTAAAAGGATGATAATGTGATACTCGCAGGAGGATTTTGTATTACCCATTTAGGAAGACTTGACCAATATTGCATCCAACGAGAAATCCTTTCGAGTTTAAAAGTCAAATCTTTAGGGGCATCACAATCTTGCGGAGGAATATATTACCTCATCCCGTATTGTCTCATCACCCTACAAAGAATATTATAAGTAGTACTAGATAGGCCTAAAAGCCTAATGTAAGGGGTAATTGAGACTATTCCCGATCATACTATTTATGTTCCACCAAGGAATCACAAACCGTATGTTAGGAACTCCATGACAGAAAAATGACGTCCATTCCTCTTCATTCTTATGCTTATAAAGGATTCAACGTCCAGGGTATTTCTTTACTCCATTAGCCTCAAGGTTTTGAGGTTGATCAACAATTCGCAAACGCTCCATGAGCCAAATCTAAAAATTAAAAAAAAAACAACAAATTATTTTGCGATTTATAACACAAGCAGGTGGCGCGCGCAACTAAATAAGTTGCGCGCACACTCCGCGCGCAACTTTGAAGATTGCGCTGGTCATGCCAGTGCAACTTCTTGACTTGCGCTGATAAACGCCGAAAAAAAAAACGTACGTGTAATAGGAGTGGACTTCCCGTGAAACCGTTTTTGTTAGGATCTCCTCTAAGGCGATTCAAGCACAGAACGGTTTCTGCCTAAACCAAAGGAGTGGGTGAATGACACCCCTCTATTTGCTCTACTATGGACACCATTGAATAATCTCCGTATTCTTTGCCTGTCCTAAGTAAACAATTAACAACAAGACAATAACATAAAGCACGAATTTTAAAGCGTTGTTTAGTCATGTTGTCACAAGGGGCAACGCAGTGTTCAATAAATTGAATAAAATTCACGCCTTCTTCAGTTCCTATGTTGGTCATATCATTGTCGGACAAACCAAAAAATCTTTGGAATATAGGTTTGGGATCCGACAAGGTAGGCGAATAAGTCACAGGGAGGGTATTTGTAGGGAAACCTAGCAAGGCCTCGAACTCACCGGGAAGGGGGACAATTTCATCCCCTCTAAACAAGAAAAGATGGTGGTTAGAATCCGAATGGTTGACTGCGGCATGAAGAAAATCAAAGTTAACCATTCATTGCATATAATTCAATAAAGGGTCTAAGTGGTAAATTTTGAAAGCTAGTTTGTCCTCGGTTGAAAGGGAAGTGACCCATTGATTCAAACGTTGTTCAAAGATCTTCACCATTGTTCAAATAAAAAGAGAGAGAATATGATTTTAGAGAGATTAATTCGTTTTAATTTCCTATGTTACTAAGCGAATGAATGCAAGATGATCAAAATCCTACACGAAACCACGTTTAAATAGACCCAAGAGGGGAAAATTTTCGGCAAATTCGGCTTAAAGGAAAGTTCACTGACAGGTGGCGCGCGCAACTCCTGAGTTGCGCGCGACACCCACGCGCAACAGAATTACATGCACGCGACTTCCTTGACGCGGCATGTAAGTTTGGTTAATTTCCGTATTTTGGCTCATATAATGACGGAAACTTCACGAGATCTTAAGACGAATCATACGCTTGCCTTCTAACACTTTGTGTCCCTTTTCTTGCCTACTTTCTTATTTTCCTTTTATTTAATTTTTCTTATTTTCTTATTTTCTTTTTATTTTCTTTTTTCTGTTGTATTCCTACTTTTTTTTTCTTTTTTCTTTTCTTTATTTTTATTTTTCCTTCTCCTTTATTTTCTTTTTTATTTTCTTATTTTCTTTTTCCTTCTTTTTTCTTTTTTGAGTTTGTTTTTTTTCAAGGGGGTTATGTCGGGAACCCTTTCCCTCCCTCGAAAATTTTTCGCATTAATGTACACATGGAAATGAAAAAATACTAATAATAATGACATATATACAAATGTGTCATATATACAAAAATAAAATATATACAAACAATATATATACATAAGTTTCCTATAAAATATATATATGTGTACAAGAGGAATTAGGGTGCCCGGCGACTACTAAATGGTTGATGCACATCCTGCAAAATCCAAAATGAAGATTAATACATGAAATGTAATAACTTCGTTGCAAAGGAAAAAAGAAATAAAACTTACCGCGATCATCCGATGATCAAGACATGACAAAGTCACGAAGGCTCTCCGATAAGCAGCTCGGAAAGCACGTAAAGTCCTCACCATGCCGTTCACGGTCTCTCGCGGAACCTGTTCCATGAATACTAGGAAAGTTAGTAAACAAATGTATATGAAACAAAAAATAAATAGAAATATTTAAGTACAAATACATAAAAGGCATACTAACTCAACCGTCTCAGGTATGAACGGTATCCCCTCATCATCCTCGGACGCTGGAAGGGTCTCACGAATAACCGATCCGACAGCATCGGTATACGTGATCTCCACTATAGGAGGCACCCAACCACCTAGCTCGACTCGCTAAAAATACATGTGATAAAAAACGATAAAAGGGTCAAAATTCCGAAAAATAAATAGAAACACGAAAAAAGAGAGTTAGAAAACTAACCGGAACAAAGGCCGGAAAAGGAGTCAGCCTAAATGCTATATAAGCCAGATAAGAAGCATCCGGCAGCACCAGCTGCTCCGCTGGATAACCAAGGATCGCCTGAGCTCGATCCTCGGTAGACAGCAGGTCCGGACGCAGCATCCGGATCGGGGGATCTGCGGGAACCAAAGGCTCCTCGGTCGAAAGCTGCCAAAGAACACGCTCGCCTAAAAACCAAGCGTCGGTCCTCTAGAACATCGAGAGTCCTGTATAGAGGGCGCGGAAACGGCAACGAACCATGCTAGATCTGATAGCCTCAGGGACTCCAACGATCAAACTCCAAGGAAGGAGATCGATCTATAAAACACAACCGCATGAAAAATTGTTAGAAAATGAGTAAAATCAAAAAACGAAGAGAGAACATGTTGTTTGGAATACTCATCGACGCACAAGTCGCCGAAAGAATCCTCTGGCGAAAGTCGCCGGCAAAAGTAGCTCGTCTCCTCTTAATCTCGACCAATCGATGGCCGATAGGGAAACGGGTAGCCCCAAGCACCCTAGGGGCTAAGAAAGGCAGGTATGAGTATCCCCAAGCCAGAAATCGAGAAAAGATAAGCCTATAGGAAAAAACAAAAGTAATAACCGAAAAGGCTTAAAACACGTACCTCATGATACGACCATGCCATGTAAGCGAGATCTAAGTGTAGACACCCATTTGTGTCTCCCCAAAACCAAACCCAGGGATGAGTACCTTTCACGTCGAATCATAATCGAATGAAGTGAAAGTGTGGAAAGTCTAGTGTTGCGGATAGTTTTAATTTTCTTTTCTCTTCTCTCTGTTTTTGAAAACTTGTTTTAAGAAAACAGCCAATCCAGTTTGGTTGGTCCATGGTATGGGTCCATTAGTAGTGTAATTGGATGGGGTTTGAAAAGACCTTTCCAACGATATATTATAAGCCCAATTCCGTTGAATATCGAGGAAGTTATGGCCAAAATACTAAACTGAGCCCGATTTGGTTTTTATATGCGGCCCAATGATCTAGAGGAGGGCCTATTATTAATTATCATTCCTAAAGCTATTAGGATTGATTATAGTCTTTTAGAATACTCTAGGAGGTTCTTTTAAATCCTAATGGAGTTAGTATTGATAATTATGTTTTAAAGAGTTTGAAATTGAATAAAACTACTCCTTTTAAGAATCTTTGTTTTGTACGAAGTGGAATATATTCAGATTTTATTATTGTGCCTCATAATATTTAACCAAATTTTATATGGTTGGATAGATCTTGAAATTATCTTTCCAATGATATATTATAATATTAAATCCGAGTTATAACGAAAAAGATATGAATGAGACATGAAACTCTATCCAAAACTGACACCCTTCCAGTATTTTGGCCATATTTTTTTATCTACAAAATATTTTAATCTTATTCTAATTGGGTTGGAAAGAAGACTTTAGCAGCTTTCCAACGACATATTATATGCCTTATTTGGACTTCCGGATCAAAAGATTGATAAAAACAAAAACGCGTGAATTTCTGAAATCAGCGCCTGGAACCAGGCCTGGCGCCTGGCGCCAGCCATTGGCGCCTTGTGCTAGCCATTGGCGCCTTGCGCCAATAAGCTGGTGATGGCGCCAGCTCTGTTTTAGGTGCGCCAATCTCGTTTTACGTGCGCCAAGTGCTCTGTTTTGATATTTTATCTTTTTGGCTGATTTCTCTATAAATTACGTATTAAAACCTCCGTTTTCATTAACCAATTCTCACGAATATTCACCTACAATCAGTATCATTCGCAATCATTAATTCTCTAATTCTCTATTAATTCATTCATCATCAATTCTCTCTAATTTTCTCTTAATTCTTTCTTTCTTTTTTTATACAAAATTCCGCATTCGCAAGATCTAGAAACACCTAGCCATATTCGAAGTTGCCTTCGCCCTAGACGTGAAAGGTTTAATTTCTGAGGGTTTGGTCCCAAATCTCTATTTCAATTATTTAATTTAATTGTTTGTTTATTATTTTCCTTGAAGTTACTAACGTGTGTATTTTGTTATTAGAAAGAGGTACGAAGCATCAAAGAAGGTGCTTTAATGGTTTTAATTGATATTATGATGTAGAAATCATGTTTACATTGTTATTATGATATTCTTAGTATCATGTCTAGGGTAATTTTAATATTAAATATGATTGTTACGATGCTTCCTCCAATATATTACTCATGGCACATATCCCGAAAATACTTCATCGAAAGACCAACGAGCCTTACGAACACTTGCGGCCCAATATGGTCTAATAAATGGTCAACTATGCTGTAGACACCCAAATGTGTCTCCCCAAAACCAAACCCAGTGATGAGTACCTTTTGCGTCGAATCATAATCGAATCAAGCGAAAGTGTGGAAAGTCTAGTGTTGCGGAAAGTTTTAATTTCTTTTCTCTTCTCTCTGTTTTGAAAACTTATTTTAAGAAAACAGCCAATCCAGTTTGGTTGGTCCATGATATGGGTCCAATAGTAGTGTAGTTGGAAGGGGCTTGACAAGAGCTTTCCAACGATATATTACAAGTCCAATTCCGATGAATATTGAGGAAGTTATGGCCAATTTACTAAACTGGGCCCGTTTTGAGCCTTATATACGGCCCAATGATCTAGGGGAGGGCCTAATATGATTTATCATTCCTAATTCAATTAGGAATGGTTTTAGTCTTCTAGATTCTTCTAGAAGGTTCTTTTCATTCCTAATTCAATTAGCATTGATAAATTGACTTTTGTTAACTTTTCAGAGTTTTAATCAAAATCAAATAGCATTTTCGAGGAAATTATATGATTTTATCCTCCAGTCCGGCAAACTTATCTGATTTTCAAAAAAACGCGTTAAAAACAGGCTTGGCGCCTGACTCTAGGCATTGGCGCCTGGAACCAGGCTTGGCGCCTGGCGCTAGTGTTGGTGTCTGGCGCCAGTTAGCCAGGGTTTGCGCCAGCCCTGTTTTTTGTGCGTCAGACTCTGTTTTGTTCATTTTATCTTTTTGGCTGATTTTCTCTATAAATAACGTATTAAAAACTCCGTTTTTATTGACCAATTCACCAATTCTCACGAATTCTCATCTACAATCAGTTTTCTAATTCTCTCATTCATCATCAATTCTTTCTCTTTTCCAAATTTGCACATACAAAATTCCGCATTCACAAGATCTAGAAACACCTAGCCATATTCGAAGTTGTCTTCGCCCTAGACGTGAAAGGTTTAATTTCTGAGGGTTTGTTACCAAATCTCTATTTCAATTATTTAATTTAATTGTTGTTTATTATTTTCCTTGAAGTTACTAACGTGTGTATTTTGTTATTAGAAAGAGGTACGAGGCATCAAAGTAAGTGCTTTTATTGATTAATTGATATTATGATGTAGAAATCATGTTTATATTGTTATTATGATATTCCTAGTATCATGTCTAGGGTAATTTTAATATTAAATATGATTGTTATGATGCTTCCTATGTTCTTCCTAATATTTATTCATGTTAGTATCATGTTAGGGTTAAATATTTGATTTTTATTGCTTAGTGACATGCTAGGGTTTGTTATTAATCTTGTTAGTATCATGCCTAGGATCTTGCTATTATTATTATGCTTTAACAATAAAATGAACATGATTATGATTATAATGATTATACTTTATGATGATTGTGAATATAATTATTATTATTATTTTGATGATGATTATAATTTTATTGTCATGATATTTGTTATTATTATGTTGCTTGATATTTATTGTTATTGCTTGATCACACCTTTTATTGCATGTTTAAAGGGAATTTGTACTTGTAATCACGCTTAATAAGATATTAATAATCTTGTTTAGGGTTAATTATGATTATAATTTCAAGTGATCGCCAATAATAGCTTATTTGTGCATTAATATTCAACTAACATAGATTAAACAAGTTTAGGATTAATCTATTGATTGCATGTTAGTCAGAAAGCGCACATGAATACAATCAGAATAAAATAAAGGCCTATTATTAGGGCAGGTTCAATCTCTTTTAGGTTGGATTTGTACCTTCATACCCGAACCCTTATTTGGTTCTAGACCTTATGGAGTTGACGATCTCTTGGATCGTTAAGGGGTGTAACCTTCACCCTGTGAACGGTTTACAAGTTCCTAAAACTTGTTGGCGACTCTTTTGCTCTATCTTCTTCCCTTTTGGACGTCACCGTACTTTAGTGTATGATCACAGTGGGGTTCAAGCTAGGGGTTAACGCTTGAAATTTATTCCCTACACTAAGGCACCTCAGTAGCTGCTGGGGAATCCATGACCCGGGTCGCCTTGCCCATAGCCGTAAGCATACGGGCATATGACACCTCCGCCCAACTCTACTTACCTACTTGCCCCAAATCGCTGAGGCAAATGAGTAACCCAATGGCGAAACGCTCTCCTCGATCACTCAAGATGGTGACCGAAAGAACTTGGGTAATGTATATCTGAGCCAGTTGCTCAGGTGTACACTGCCGGTCAAGCTCTTCAGCCAACAACTCGTCGGCAAGAACCGAGTACGGACAAGATTGTGCGTACACGTGAAGGGTCGACGCAAGACAGTCCCCCACAAGGTCGCGCAATCTCTCGTCTGACCCCTTAACGAGCTCTACAAGTACAAGCTCGCCTCCGAAAGGAAAACCCGTAATCATAGAGATATCGAAAGGGGTAACCGTCATCTCTCCCCTTGGAAAGTGGAAAGTGTTGGTGGAATCCCACCAAAACTCTAGCAATCCACGGAGGAAAGCTTACGACGCATTCTGGCTCGATAAATCCTGAAGAGCCGCCAGCTGGGAGTCAATCCCAGAATGTGCTACCATCTCCTTTGCCACCTCGGGTAAACTCTCAAAACGGGCTCGTAGGTCATTAGAGCCGTACAAACGCATGCCAGGCTCACTCAAAATAATAAAAAAAAAACAGTTATGGTTTTAAAAAGGAGAAGAAACAAAAGAAAAGAGAAAGAAACGAAAGCGCGGAAAACTCACGATGCCGCGCCACCCACTGATCGAAACATGGTGGTCGGGGTCCCACTTAAGGACCCAAGGGTCCTAGTTGGGAGGAGCCTCCCAAACCACCTCTTTCTGGCGACGTCGATCGGCCGCTCTCTCGAACCTCCTCTGAGGACGGTCACCCTCTTCAGAGGGCGAACCGCCTCGTCTGGATCAACAAGAAAGTCCTCGGCATCAACAAACGGAGGCGAGTCCAGCTATGACGGATACAATTTCTTTAATTTGTTTATTTTCTAAACTAGGCTAATATACATATTCTAGACCCATTTCGGCAGCATAACGGCTACCGATAGGGCAAAAAACGAAAATCGAATGTCACCCATACTTGGGGGCTACGATACCTACAATTAAACTCTAAAATGGGGGCTTTTAAGACCCACAAAAGCAATCCTATACCAGTTTCAACTAAGCATTTAAGGGATTATAATCTAAAATCTCAAAGAATCAACTAATTCTAGACGAATAACAGTAATATAAACATGATTAAACATGATTATCGTCTACCAAACAATTTTGGAGTTAAAATATGGAAAAAATAGGCTAAGTATACACTTCGCGCCATTTTTTCGAATTCAAAATTTTCAAAATGTTAATTATGGAAGCAAAAATAATTCTAATACTACAATCGTTGCATAATTAACAAGTATAACCAAAATGGGCAAACAAAATAACAGAATTTCAAGAAAAAATTGGAAAGAAGAAGCAAGAACAAACTTGAAACAAGAAATGCTCATACAAGGTTCAGTACTTAACCATTTTTCATGAAATTTGTTGCAAAACACTCCTTAAACATAGAATAACAACATAGAGCAAACAATTTCAAGAAAAATAAACCGAATCGAAAACCCCCAAATTCGAAAATTGGGGTTTAACGATTCGAAAATCGTTCGAATTCAGCCGAAAAAGAGCAATTTTTAGCAAAAAACATACATTGGATTACGGTAAATATGAATTGAGAACGAGATTACCTTCCTTTAGCTTCAAAAATTGCAAAAAAAAAATGAGCTTCTTAGAGAGAAAGAGAGTCGAAAATGGCTGAGGAAGGAGAAAAATGGTGAAGTGAAAAATCGCGTCTGCGATTTTCACCTTACTAACATAAATGTCGCGCGCAACTTTAGATGTTGCGCGAGACATACCAGCGCAACGTAGAAAGTTGTGCGCGCCTGGCCAGCGCGACCTTCTGAGTTGTGCGTGGATACTGGTCACCAAAAGACCGGGATTCTGATTTCGATCCGTTTGATCATTTTTTTTGAACGGTTTTTTGCTCGTTATTAGACGTAATGGCGCGCAAATCATCAAAATCTTTTTAATTGCTTTGCATATTGTAGTTTGTTTTCTTTTTTGTTAGTTTTTTGCATCATATTGCATGCACACCGTGCTTTGTGCCTTCCTCAAGCATACGTTTTGAATGTTTTTCGTAAGAGTGCCTTAAGACGTTCCGTGGTGGTGCTTTACGTAAGAGCACCCATAGACAAGTTTGTCACTTTACTGTACTGACGTTACAAATATCTGGGTTTTCTTCTTTTTTCACGTTCGAAGCAAAAAGGAAGGCGTTTTCGTGCAGCGTAAAAATGCAAATCGCGTACAGTACGGCGCAAAATTGTACGGCGTAGGTGATGCGTAAAATTTCACTCAGCCTAAGATTTGCGAGATCTACCTCTCGGAACTAATAGGTAGAGAATTACTGTAGGTGTTAGCTCAATGAGTCGAGAGGCGCGCCGAACCTTCAAAAACAGGCACTTCTTGAATGGGAGCAAATACGGTAGCTAGTGCGCTTACTAATTTACTGGACAATTAGGGTGTCGAATCCATCCCCTGTATAAAGAAGCGACGAGACGATGTCGCGCCTATGTATTCACGTGCCCCCAGTCCTGAGACATGTGTACTCATCTTGCGGACAAAACTGATGAGAGAGTTGCTGACTTTCTTCCCTCTCACTGAATTTGGATATATGCCTCCAGTTCTGAGACATGTATTTCTATCTTATGGACGTCCGGCTCGAATACCGGACTATTTTGGCTTGAATACCAAAAACCCTTTTTTCATCTTTTACTTTGTTAAAGTCAGGCTAAACTTTCAATGACATATTGAGGGACTTTAGACCAACGATGACACGATTGAGAGGAACTCCTCCCTTTTTATTCTTTTAAAACCGATCTCTTCTCATGACCTGACATCACCTAGAATACTTTTACTTGTAAGAGCGTTCTATAATTGCAAAGGATCAATCTAGATTCTTTAGCGCGTTAAGATTAGGAAGGAATATTTCTAGCCTTAATAGCTACTTGTTTTAAACACTTAGCGAACCAAGGATTGTTTCGACATCCTTAAACATTATTGAAAGATTCTCTATCCTTAGAGTGCTTCGCAGAATGGGTCTTGGAGTTATTTCCTTGACTACTTTGATCATCGTCTATTCTAGACTCAATCAAAGTGGGGGCTAACTCTAGACATCTACTTTTGGCCTCCTGTCTCGACAGGAAGTGCAATGACGACAAACAAAGCCGTCTTCGTGTTGGATCGAAGTGAAGAATACTTATGGATAACTAGATAAGCCACAAAACACAAAAGACTAGCCCAAATTACAGAAAAGCCAAAATAAAGGACCAATTAACTAAACCCGAACATAATTAGGCTAAGCCCGTGCTTAAACTCTAATAACGACGGGTTTAGGAGCACCTAGGTTAAAACTTAGTGCTACCGCAGAAAAAGCCGCGCGCATCTCATGAAGTCGCGCTGGGCTACCGTGCGCAACGTCCAGTGCAACTTTCAGAGTTGCGCTACCGAAGATTTGCAATTATTCGAAATTATATGGAAAATATAAAATCGAATCTTACGATAAAGCCGCGCGCAAGAAAAAAGTTGCACTGCACATAGCAGCGCAACTCTATAACTTGCGCTGGGATGCCGCCTGCAACATCATCTGTTGCGCGCGACACCTGCTGCGGCAGAATGTTCGAAACCCTAAACCTAATCCTTCTCTATAAATACGAGCTTAAACTGAGGCTTCAACAAACAGAAATTAACCTAAATACTCTGGCAAAAGAACTTGTGAACTTGTGCAACCTAGTCCTTTTGTCCTAAACACTCACCCTTTCGATACTTTGTTACTACGGTGGAGGTTCCCCAACAAGGTGTCCATAAGTGTTCTAAACGGAGATCTAGCAAAGAGAAGTGGTAAATTCCCGAGCACTTAGTTAAATCACCTTTATTTTCTTGTTTAAAAGGACTTTAATTAATTAATTAGTGTTGTTTCATCACTTTTAAAATAAATAATTAATCAATTCCACATAGTATCTCGTGTTAAATAATGACTAGAATTGAATTAAATAATTGTTGGTTGATCACCTAAGCCAAGGCGAATCTTGTTTATTTATTTTTCTTCCATGAATTTAATTAAATAAGAATAATGACTTTGCAATGTAATTCCTACGTGAATTAATGCTTGTAAATAAAATCAACTAACATAGTTTTAGGTATCACGTTGCATAAATTGTTTGGTGATAAAATTGTGAAAAAGGAAGAGCTAGTAGAGGTCGTACTAGGGCTAGGATGACGATTCCCCTCTAAAAGGAATGTAATCTTAGTACCCTCGCTCCCAAACTCATTTCTGGTTTATAGACCAATTTGGGCATGGGTAAACTTATGATTTGTGCTAATTATTCCATGAAATCCACATTGAAGAAAGGCATGAACGAGGTTTATGAGTTTTTCCTAAAACTCATTGGCGACTCCTACTTGTTTCTTATAAAAAAGTGTGATGATAGAATCAATTCTAATTCAAGGTCCCCCAAACAGTCAGGAATTCAAATCCTACTACACCTTAAAAAGTGTAAAGTTTTAGGCTTTTAAGTGGCCAAGGGCATTTAAGGAGAGTACCCCTTATAATGGGATCACCCTCCTTAAAGTGGCCAACCTTGGTGGCTTCATGTCCAAGGGCCATGAGCGTAGCCTTGGACATAGGATAGCCTATGCGGGCTGTGACACGATGGGATTTGGCTAAGGGATTGGCTTATACTACGACTTGGTCCTAATATGTGAATCATTGCTGGAACACGATGCCTAAGAATTTCGAGGCTCCGTGAGTCTAAGCATAACTTCGTGTGTGGTTGATACCTAAGGTGAACCCTATTTATAGGGATCACGAGTGGGGTAGTTAATTGACGGTTACTTGTATGGCTTAGTGGAGAATGTGGGCTGACAGTTACCCCATATAGTGGGGAACATGGGAGACGGTTACCACAGAGTGGTAACCACTCATCAGTTAAGAAGAGTGGGGATGACATGGCAAGAGTCCTCACTAAATTAGTTAGTGCAAGTAAAGAGTCGAACCACGAAGACTAAGTGTATCAATCTATGCTAATTAGAAAACTAGGATGATCAAGATATAGAGAGAGAAACATCTAAAACACTACTTAGAGCAAACAACAAAAAATTAGTGAAATTGGAATCCAATTACATCAATGCATTCAACAACAACATAGCAATTAGATGAAAATGACCTTAATTAGGAACAATCAACACACTCAATTCACTTTCGCGCAATTAAGCATGCTAATTATCCTACTAAACTAATCCACTCTCATGCAACTAGCCTAACATAGGTATGGAAGAATTTAACTCTTAAACAACTCATTTTTGCACAATTGATTAAAAGCTCAATTAAGAACATAGAAACAATTAGCTAGAAAGATTCTAATCCATATAAGCATCATCCATACACAATAATCAAGAATCAATTTCATACAAATCACAATCAATCATTCAATTCATCAACATAATCTTCATCCAATTCCCTAGAATAAAATCTAGGCTAACATGATAAAGAAAAACATGAAAGACAAAGTAAAACTAGAATTAAAGCTAAAACCTAACTATGAAACCAATTAACAACTCTAATCAATAAACAATTAAACAAAAACAAGAAAAAAAGGAAAACAATAAAGATGAGAGAAAGTTAGGAAGACTCATTGAATATATAAGAATAAAATCCACAAATAGCTTCTTCAACCAATCAAAACTCCATGAAAAATCAAAGATTTTTCTCTCTAAAACTACTCCTAAACTAGAGAGAGGGGCTCCTAATCTAACCCTAAGAGAGAGAAAATAAAACTAGACTAAAATAAACTAGGGTGAAATTATTGTTCATAGATTATTAAACCCCAAAGGGTATTTATATTACAAGTTAAAATAAAATAAAATAAAAAAGAAATAAAACTAACTAAAATAATTAAGTAACAAAACTAAAAATAATAAAAATAAAATAAAAAGGAAAAACAAATTGAAAAGGGGAGAAAAAAAAAAAAAAAATCAAAACCCACGAAAATACCCCCCAATCAGACCCCCCCTCCCTTCTCCTTTTCGTGGTTGCTCTGATAAACTATCATCATCATCATCACCGCTCATCATTCATGGTCTTAATCAAGCTTCAACTCTTGAATGTTCGATATTAATGATCACCTTCATTCTCGTGCAAATCACGTGACAATTAAAAATGATAAAATGCACAACGGAGCGGCCGCACTAACCCATATGAGCAGCCGCTCAAGTTTTCAGCCTCCAAATGGTAGAAATTAAGACAAAGAGGAGCGACCGATTCGAATCTGAGAGCGCCCGTTCATAAGGGTCATCAATTTGAGGCTCAATTAACGCTTTGTGGATACAATTCGTGGGTTGCTACTGATAAAGGTTGTTACCGGCGGTTTGTGTAGTGGTTTTGGTGATTGCTGGTGATAAATGGGTGTGGCTACTGAGCTGCTATGTGGTGGCGATTGCTGGTGATAGGTGGGAGTTTGAGGTGGTTAATTGAAGCTGTGAGTTGCGAGCTTGGTGGTGGTAACTGGTGGCAGTTGTGGCTGTGGGTTTGTGATAGTATTTTTAAAGTTATTTTCGTGTTTATTTTATGTTATTTTTCGTTTTATTCTCTTGTTTTCCTTTTAATAAAGTTTCTAGTTTATTTCTTAGTTTTAGTATGTTTTAATTTAATTTCTTTATATAATTGGTTTCTAGTTTATTTTAGTATTTTATTTGCTTTCGATTTATTTTTTTTCGTTCCTTTTCTTTGTTACTTTCATAGTTTTTATTAGTTTTAAGTTTATTTTGTTATTTATTTTATTTTATTTTATTTACTTGTATAGTTTTATTTAATTTTTATTGGTTTAGTGTTATATCTTTTATTTTCTATTTTATTTTATTTATTTCCATTTTATTTATTTTATTCTTTGTCCCAATCCTCTCCTCAATCTTGCTCATGTTTGTAGGTGTGTTCGAGGTTCAAGGCATATGCTACAATATCCAAATGGAGTGAGTTTCGGGTTCGAGATAAGGGCATAAAAAGCTACCCTGCTACTTGGTGCTGCCTCCTATCCTTCAATTCACCTCACCTCTTTCTTAACCTCCACCACATCAATAGCCCGCATCAGCTCCCCATCTCCTTCCTGCCCTGCTCCAATTCGCATACAGCCACAACAAAACGCCAACTCCCCTGCTGCAACCACCAACCAAATCAGCCCACCAATTCACACCTCATAGCCGTTGTTACCACCTTCACCCACAATCAACCACCAAACAATTCGTAACCACCAACTCCACCTACAACCTTCACCACACCACCAGCTCCACCTACAACCTTCACCACACCACCAAACTAATCCACGCACCCCAACAACAGCAATCACCACCTACCCAACAACCATCGCCACCGTTGCTGCCTCCAATCAACCACCTTCAGCCACTCAAATCGGCGCAGCAACGCCACCAAAACCAGAGCAGCCCCTCACCAACACGAGCTACAACCCAGACCACCGCAATCAACCACTTTCAGCCACCCAATATGGCAGCCCTTCACCACATCTGACCCGCAATTACTCCACCCTCCAATTCGCGCAAGAAATAGAGCAAAATCAGAGGAAATTACGAATTATCATGGTTCGGGCAAACCGTTGAGGAGTTCGATCGAAATGCAAAAAAATGTCAAAAGAGTCAGGAACTTTCGAAGTTCTCTAAATTGAAGAGGTGTGGTCGAACACACCCATGGTTCGACCGAACCAACCCCGTAGTTCGGTCGAACTAACCATCGATTCGATCGAACCATTTCACGAGCTTCGCGCGTGATTTTTAATGAAGATCGAACGGTTTTTATTTGATGCTTGATGATAAACAAGGAGGATGAACGGTGACAATTTGATGATGATGGTTAATGAACGGTGGTGATGATGAGGTTCTTCAATGGAGTTCAAAGAAGCTAAATTCGAAGAAGAAGAAAAAATCTGATATGTTTTGGGGATTTTGGGGGGTTTTATTTTTCTTTTGCTTTTAATTTTATTTCTTTTACTTTCTTTTTTCTTATTTCTTTCTTTTATTTTTATTAGTAGTTTCTTATTTTATTTTTCCTTTTTACTTTATTTTCTTTTCTTTTATTTACTTAGTATTTTATTAGCTTGGTATATATACCCATTTTTGGGGTAATTAGTAGAACATGAGAGAAACAATTACCAATTATTCTATTCTCTTATTAGTTTTAGGAGAGCTTCACTCTCTAAGTTTAGGTTAGGATTAGGATAGTTTAGAGAGAGAAAGTAAGGGTTTCACCATTGTTGAGTTTGGATTTTGAAGAAGAAATTGATCATCTTTTCTATAGACTTTCATCATTAATCAATGAGAATCTCTAACTCTCTCTCCTCTATTTTTATTGATTTCTTTTGATTATTATTTTATTTGTTTGGTATTGCTTATTAATCATGTTTATTCTTGATTATTTGTTAATTAATCTTGTTATTAGCATGATTAGTGAGTAATTCCCCCATTAAGGGGATGGTTGTAGTGTAGTTGGATCTTAAGCATGTTCTAGGGTTTAGAATTGATTTATTTGTGATTAAAGTCTTTATATGCTTGATATTCTTTAATCTTCTTGCAAGTGCACATTGTTGGGTGATTAAAGGTGAATCTTTGCTAATAAGGAACGGGAGTTGAGTTAGTTAAGGTTCATTACTATCGATTGTTATTTAATAATACCTCCTAGTATATGGTTCTAATGTGGAAACATAGAGGCTATGTGAGGAGAAGCCAATTGACCTTAGAAGGCAGCTAGATTGGATCCTTTACTTCGATATTCAAGCATGTTTAGTTCATAATTAATTCAATTTCTATGCCTTTGTTTATGTTCAAGTGAATGTTATACCTAAACCATTTCCCTTAATGTTTTATTTCTTGTTTTAGCATCTTTAGACTTTAGTTTATTTATCTCTTATTCCGGACTAGCTTAATTGTCGATAACATTTGGTGGTGTTTATTCGTTCTCTGTGGTTTGACCCCTATGCTTGCCTTATACTCATATTAGGTTTGTTTAGGTTGTATAAATTGTATTTGATCTAGGGATAGACAATTGACGACGCGTTTATTCCCTCCTCAGTTTGCGTGGTGTGAAATGGTGCAGCTGCTATTAAATGTTGCGGGGTGTGGTAGTTGAAATTGGTGAATGTGTGAGTTGGGGAAGCTGCTCGGGCTTTGTGGTGTTGTTGGAGTATGGTGTTAGAGGGTGGTGGATTTGTGGTTTGAGGCTTAATGGTGAGTGCGTGGTAGTTGTTGGTGTTGGTGAATGCAGGGGAATGATTGGAGGTAGAGGTGGTGCGGCTTAGTGTTTCTAGGTGGCTGTGCGGGTTGTTTGGTGGTGACTGGGAGTTGCGGCCGAGTTCGGTGGTGTTTGCGTGAGGAGGGAAGGAAATGGAGCTGTGGGCTGTGGAGCAGGGGAGTGAAATTTAAAGCAGAGGTGGGTTGTGGAGCTGTGGTGAAGGGTTAGGAAGTGGTGTGGTCAATGATAAAAGTGCAGCAACTTGAGCAGCAAGGGGCAGCAGCTTGCTTGGCTCAAATTTTTTGCCACGAACCTAGACCCGGCAATCCTGACCCAGACCCGATGACCCGACCCATGACCTAAAATTGACCCGAAACCAGTGACCCGAAATTGACCCAAAACCCGAATTAACCCGACCAGACCCATACTCGACCCGAAGTGGAACTGACCCGACCTTGACCCAAAACCCGAAATGACCCAACCCAAGATAACCCAACCCAAAGTTGACCCGAGACCGAAACAACCCAACCTGAAGTTGACCCGAGACCCGAAGTAGACCTGACCTAAAAATGACCCGACCTTTAACTTCTTTTAGTAAATAATTATATAAGTTATAAAAAGTTTATATTAGGAAATTATACATTAAAATAGACCCAACAATATCTTACATGGCTACATTGACTTTCATATAATAGCTAAAACAGATAGTCAAAGTGAGATGCGTGAATAGTGCAAAATGTCAAATCGTTAAGAGTAATTTCGGACGGAGGGAGTATAAGAATAATTCAAAGAAATTATTACAACAATGACAATGATAATAAGAGTATGTATTAAAACTAAGATCAATAAGAGAGTGAGGTATAACTCAATTAGTTAGAGCATCCCTCTTAGTTTCAGGAGATTTTGAAAGTAATTCTCAGTCTAAAGTTCATATAATCCATGAAAAAATAGCCTTAATAAATATAGTGAGTTTTTCGTCAAAAAATAAATAAATAAATATACACACAGAGTTGAATTTAACCCAATGAATCACCCGAATATGACTCGACTAGAAGTTAACCCGACTCGAAGTTGACCCGAAAATAGACGTGACCCGAACTGACCCGACCCGAAAATTGACCTGACCCAAACTTGACCCGACCCGAACTCGACCCGAAGTGTTGACCCAATACCCGACCCGACCCGATTATCAGTCGACCTGAAATCAACCTGAAACCCGAAATGACCCGACCCGATCCGAACTTGACCCGATAATCTTTTGACCCGAACTTCACCCGACCCGAAATGACCCGATCCATACCCGACCCGAATGACCCATTTTCCAGGTCTACAAGAACCTTGGACCTTGAACTCAAATATGACTTTGATTATAACCAAGCCTCGACCCGAACTTTCCTACAAACAAAACAAACACGAGGGTAGATCGACAAATAAAATATAAATAAAGTAAAATAAAGTAAAATAAAATAAAATGCTAAACTAAAATAAAATAAGGATAAAACTAAAGTAAAATAAAATAAGGATAAAATTAAAATAAAATAAAATATTTAAACTAAAAGAAATAATAAAATTAAATAAAATTAAAAAAATAAAGAAAACAAACAAGAAAATAAAAGAATATATAAGGTGGAAAACAAAAAAGAAAAATATTAACAAGAACCTAGACTAAGAACATTATAAATTAAGAACTATAAAATAAATTACGAAAATAAACTAAAAACTATTAAAATACACAAAATAAAGATCAAATAAGAAAAATAAGAAAATGAGATAAATAAAGCCTAAAACTAAGGAAAATTATTAGAAACTAAACCGAAAAATAAGCATAAAAATACCCTAAAAGTGATATAAAAGTCACTTATCAAACTTCCCCAAGCTAATCTTTTGCTCGTCCTCGAGCAAATTAACACGAAACACAAGATAAGGAGAATGATTTATTCACAAGAAAAACTAAAGAGAGAAAGAATATACACCAACTCACTTTCGTAGGAATCATGGTCAATTTTAGCAACAAAAGACTAGCCATTTAAACCTCTAGATCGCCCTAGAGGACGAGTGTGCTCTTGTGAGGGTTTCCTAAGAGCTTAACCCACAACTCTGACAAATACCAAGGCAAGACAATAAAAGAGCAAAGCAAAAGGAACATAAAAAAATAAAAAGAAAACACAAATCTATATTTGGACAAGAGATAAGAACAAATATCGATGAATGCAAACCTTTCTAAATAGACAAATGTATGCACGTTCCAAGATGTAATTGGTTGATTGAAACATAACATATTCTAAGTATAGAGAACTAATAAGGACTAAATCCACCCTAGCCCCAACCAATCGGGCCACGCTCTATCCACTAGCTTCAAATGAACCCTTAAGCTTGTTGGGGTTTGGTGAGTCCGACTCACCGCGAAAACAAACCCTAAAACAAGACCGCACTCGCAATAAATAAAACCATAACCATAATTAACTTAACAACAAGATTAATATAAAATGAATACCTTTGGAGCCTGCTTCGCCCGACCGCTTGGGCTCTTACTTGAAAGATAGCTTCGAAATTATGAAGCCTCCAACGATGATCCACCCGAAACAACGATCACCGACAAGGTCCAATGTCTTAGGGTTAGCAAGACCCGACCGATAAACACGAGTAATTTAGTTCAAAGGCTTTCACTAAATGTGATACCTTTTCCAACTCTTGAGTTCAAGGGTTTTCACTTACTTGTGATCCCTATTCCAACTCTTACTCAAACATCATTTCCAATGCCCTTACTTGGGTATTTATAGGAAATGATGAGTGTATGATTGTCTCTCCCACCAATGTGGGATATTGAAATTTTCACATTTTATTTTAAACATAAAATAAAATTATTTAAGCAAGCTAGTAATAAATCAACAAGTGTCAACTATTCATGAGAGAGCAAGTGAGGACCACTTGGAGAGGGGGGATATCCGGACCAAACTTTCTCCCTACTCTCTCCCTCTCCATGTGCCACATGTCCTCCCTTTTAAGGCTCCCATTTACACCTCCCTAGCACACGACCCAGCTACCCGCACCATGGAGTTGCGGGCTGCTACTGCTTGCGGCTAGCAAGCCGCGCACTCCAAGTGCGGGCAGCTGCTGCTTGCGGCCAGCATGCCGTGCACTCCAAGTACGGGCTGCTGCTGCTCGCTGCCCCTGGGTTCCGGGGCTGGCACTTGGCTGCTAGCAATGGTGCGCTAGCACGCACCAACCAGCCTAGGCTTGGTTTGGTGCGCATGCTAGCCACCATGCTATGCATTATGCCGTAACACTTGGATTGCTCGGGGCGCTCCGATGCTAGGGGTATTTTTGGAATTATGTTGATTTATTACTACTTGCATGTCTCGTCTTTTATTATTTTTGACTCGACTTCTGACGCTCGGTTTCGACGCTTTAAGCTCGAATATCCGACGTCTAAATAAATATTACTCTGTTGACTCATTAATTCCTTCCGAATTAATTCGCCGCTTTGGCTCGTTGGTTGCTTAGGTGTGACTCGAAGGGTTCAGTCAAGATTAAGCTGTAATATTAATTATGCATTAACATTACTGATCAGAAGCGGCCTCCACTAAGGCATTCCGATCCCTTGACCTTGTTGAATATATTAGCTTTCTAATAATTCTGAACCCACTATCAGAATAATACACTTGTTCGAAGGACACTATTCCTTTCAATCTCCCACATGTCATTCCAGACAAGTGTGCTTTTAGTGTATAGCCCTTTTCTTATGTCGCTTAATGCTTCTTCATGAACTATAAGGTAAGATTTATTTGTCATCCTTATTACGTCTAGAAGTGTATCTCAATTCCGAATCCTACTGTCAATAAACAGATGATTTCTAAAACCCATCCGAGCATGGCCATGAATTTTTACAATGTCGCTCTACAAGAGGCCTTGTAAACAATAAAGACATCTTCCTTATTTTAGTAGGGGGACATTTCCAATCTTGTAATGTAGCTTCTCTTACTAAGAGGACCTAGCCGCCCGAGTGATGCCGTTATAATCCCCTATTACAGAAGACGTTAGACAATCATCAAAGAGGACTAGTACTCAAACCAGAAAGCTCATAATACTCATGGTCAAGGAAAAAGGTTCCGATAACAACAATGAGAAGTATACTTATGACGATTTTTAATCTCTTAAAGTATTCTCATAGGTCGATCCACTATGGTTCTAAACCAATACCTGTGTAAATGATTCATGACGATCATGTCCTTGTAGCACAAGAAACGGTGCTATAAATCAAACTACACACTAATCTCAACTGGTCATTAATCGTCCATCGTTAAAATGACTTCGATTAGGGATAATTTTCGATTATAATATTCAACGTTCACCTAATAGGTGTTTCCTTACCAAGACTGGTCTTGATACCCCATTTTGAATATTCCAAGAATTGAATGGACTCATTATTTAATTCTAAACCACAATTAAATAGTCAACAGAGTGATATAAAATTGCATGAAATTTTAAATTACTCCAAAACTTGAATGGTTCATCTTATGATAAATGGTTTTCCGAATGTTTTAAGAATATCACTCTTTATAAAATATCTATAGAAATCACACCCATATCTAATATGCTTGATTTCTTTCATGCAATTGTGAATGTTGTCGTTCACTTATTGCATAGGTTTAGTTATAAGTACTTTGCTAATCTTAGCATCTTCATTAGTGATCACTATCATAATAAGATGATAAAATTTGAGAGTGCCATGGATTATATGTGATTTAGGATTTATTGTTCAAGTGATGGCTCCCACTCATTTTCATGATTAAGATCTTCAACTTGACAACCTACAATCATTAACGTTCAACAACAAACTTTCCATAAAACATCTTCTTTATTATCGCCTTTAAGGCAACAATATTCTCAACATATATTTTAGTAGACTTCCTGATGATGCTTTGCTTGGGTTTCACTTCAAACGGCTCACAATGATTTGGGATACCCTAATCACTTGTGATCAAGGAAATTTTCCTTAAATTCCCGCACATTACACATTGATGCACGTCTATGTTACCATTCTCAAGCCACGACTCATTATTAGCTCGTGCTTATAAACGACGTTCAACAACAAACTTTCCATAAAACATCTTCTTTATTATCGCCTTTAAGGCAACAATATTCTCAACATATATTTTAGTAGACTTCCTGATGATGCTTTGCTTGGGTTTCACTTCAAACGGCTCACAATGATTTGGGATACCCTAATCACTTGTGATCAAGGAAATTTTCCTTAAATTCCCGCACATTACACATTGATGCATGTCTATGTTACCATTCTCAAGCCACGACTCATTATTAGCTCGTGCTTATAAATGGCTTCCTTGTTGAGTATCTAATCCTTGTTAAGGTTTGTGCTTGCAACATCAATTCTCAAATTATATTTGTTTCAACAAGTCAAGAACTCATCCTATTACTTATCCAAGTACGTGGATGTTCTTGGCCATAATTTAATGATCTATTACATAGATTCAGGTTGATTGGTACCACATACATACTTCACATGCTCTAAGCAAGTAAGTTCTGCGACGATTCCATATCATAGCGTACATGATGGATTAAGTTGCAGAGTAATTCTCAATCTTATTCCATCCATGTGACATTTTAGCTCATTCAGTTTCACCGAGTCTTGCTAAAGTTGTTCGCTATGTGATACGGTTGAAAGTCTCTTACTAGAGTCTTTCTTGTTTAACTTGGTATTTAGCCTAGCTTATAACGAGTTTAAACTTTTACTTAGCTTTATACATGTCGGTCAAAAGTCTTTCAAAGTCCTTCAATTCATGTTAAACACGGTAAATTCCTTTACACGTTCAAACATTTTATTAAGTCTATACAATATATATTAATACCAATAAGTACTAAGTATCGTCTTTTGCTTGGTCTATTGTCGAAAGTACTTTCAAATCTAAGTATTTAGCATTCTATAGTCATTTCACAATAGAGTTTGTAAACTTTTTGTTGGATCTTTATGAAATTACTTTTGCTCCCACTAAACATCTTATTCATAAGAATTTCTATGTTTCTCCATAAGCCAATCCTCTTATAAACTTCATGAGAGAACACGTTCCAATTCCTATATGCAATGCTTCCTTTAATCCTATGACGGATTCCTTGAGCTTGCTTTCAAATCTAGCATTTATTTAGATTTTCAAAACCCTTAGACTATTTTATAGTAACTTCCAAAATCCTATTTTAGTAAGGTGGTTTTGGTATCTATTTTTCCATATTTCATATGTGCAATTTTGCTAGAACAATCACGAAAAGACTTGAGCATTCCGATTGGTGAGTAAGTTTTTATTAAAATCAACTCCGTGAATTTAATTGTATCCTTTTCAAACAATCTAGCTATGTATACATATACATTTCCACATTTGTTAGTTTTCTTCTTGAAAACTTATTTGCAATCGATGGGTCTTTCACCCTTTATGCAAATTAATCAAGTTTTAAAACATAATTTTCAAACATGGAGTCTATTTCGGGTTTTTATGGCCTCTAACCATTATTCGAAATTTGGATTTGTCGTAGCTATTTTACAAGACATTATTCCCTTACTATCTAATAGTAAATTGTATGCTTGTAAGTCATAGGTTTATTTCTAACTTAATAGAAAATTTATAGGATTCAACCCAAGCATTTGACGAATTCTATACCTATACGGGGTTATTGCATCAAACACTGAGTTCAAGGCGCTTCCAAAGCCCTTTGATTTTCTTAATCTTACTCCAACTTTTCAAAAGTTTTGTGAGAAATAAATTCTCTTTACAGGCACTTGTAAAGTCCTTTTGAGTATCCTTGATCAAGTATTCTCACAAAGCCTTTTTAAGGTCTTCCGTGATTCTCAGTTCTAGTTTGTTACTTAGCTCGATTGTCGTCGAGTTCATTTTCCTCCCATTTGTCGTTTTGGAAATGTGTTACTTTCCAGAAAGACACCACTTAGAGCAACAAACACTATGTTCTCAATTAGGTTGTGGAGGTAATGCTCGTGGTCTCACTTGAATGCTTATAAAGAGACATGTATATTGTCTTTGGGTAAAAGTTCGTTGTATAACAAACAGTTAGCTCCCATTTGAGCTATCTTAGCCTTTAATGAGCCATTAAGCTCCCACTCAACCACCTAGATCTTGCTAAGCCGGTGAGCTCCAACTGAGTCACTTAGCTTCCTCTGAGCCAGTGAACTCCCACTGTGGCTAAGATTTTTAGACATATACTTGAAAATACATTTAGAAGTTAATTCTATCCATAACTGAATATGGCGTCCTTTCTTAGCTTCGACATTTTGTTTAGTGTAACATTAGTCCTTTGTGCAAATCTTAAGAACTTTATAGGAAGGGATGTGATCCATCATTGTTCGAGTCATTTTTAAATGCCATCGAGGTCTCCGTGAAGACACACTATGTTCTTTGTGGAGTTATTTATGAAAATTTCAATTTCATAACTTTGTTATGGTCACGCTTGGCTCAAGCAAACATCGCTCGATCTAATCTAGATGTTTTGATATCTTGCCAAGTCGATTATGTATTTTAATGAACTCTTGAACTATTCAAGGTCAAGTTTGTTCACATTTGATGAATATAGTCATATTATTTCAAATTCTTTGTGAAACGTTGAAGTAAATGAATCTTCTTTAGCTTTCGGAGTCAATTGTCTATATGTAGACACCCATTTGTGTCTTCCCAAAACCAAACCCAGTGATGAATACCTTTCATGTCATTTGATTATCGAACAAAGCGAAAGTGTTAAAAGTCTAGTGATGAGGATGTTTTTAATAAAATATCTCTTCTTTCTGTTTTTGAAAATATTTCTTTTCTTACCCTATTTTTGAAAAACGTGCATTCCAGTTTAGTTTGGTACATGATATGGGTCCAATAATGGTGTAGTTGGATGAGGTTTGAAAAGACCTTTCCAACGATATATTATAAGCCCAATTCCAATGAATAATGACGAAGTTATGGCCAAAATACTAAACTGGGCACAAACCAGATTTTACCTACGACCCAATGATCATGTGGAGGGTCCAAAGGTTTAATCCTATACCTAAAATAATTAGGATTAATTAGAAGATTCTATAAGTTTCTAAAAGATCTTAATTATCCTTTTTGAAGAGATAATATTAAAGAATTTGAGTTAAATAAAAACTTTCCTTTTTCTTAAATCCTAATTCTATTAAAATTTATAGATGTTTAAAGACAGTAAGATTTTATTTTTGTGCCTCATAATCTTTATCCATATATTATTTGGTTGGATAGATATTGAAATTATCTTTCCAATTATATATTATAATATTAAATCCGAGTTATATCGAAAAAGATATGAATGAGATACAAAACTCTATCCAAAACTTCCATCATCCTACTATTTCGGCCATATCTTTTTATCTACATAATATTTTAATTGGGTTGGAAATTAGACTTCAAGAGCTTTCCAACGACATATTATATGCCTTATTTGGACTTCTAGATCAAAAGATATGATAAAAACAAAATCCGCAAAAACTGATGTCCATCGATCGAGTTCTATTTCGATTCGAATTCGGATTCTCTTCTTATTCTTCGACCCTCTTTTTTCTCAATAAATAGAGGCCATATCTCCCCTTTTTCAATCACCAACTCTCATCAAGAAATTTTTGATTACTCTCTCTCTCTCTCTCTTTCTAAACCAACCCTTTTGCATACAAAATTCCGCATTCACAAGATCAAGAAACACCTAGCCAAGTTCGAAGTTGCCTTCGCCCTAGACGTGAAAGGTTTTTTTATTTCTGAGGGTTTGGTCCCAAATCACTATTTCAATTATTTAATTTAATTGTTTGTTTTATTATTTTCCTTTAAGTTATTAACGTGTGTATTTTGTTATTAGAAAGGGATATGAGGCATCCAAGTAAGTACTTGAATGGTTTAATTGATATTATGATATAAAAATCATGCTTAGATTGTTATTTTGATTCCTTGTATCATGTTAGGATGTTTTATTGCTTCTTAGTATCATGTTTAGGGTAAAGAATAAGCTCCTTAAATCAAGTATGATTGTTATGATGCTTCCTATATCTCTTCCTAATATTCATGTTAGTATCATGTTAGGGTTAAAGCTTTGATCTTTATTGTTTAGTAACATGCTAGGGTTTGTTATTAATCTTGTTAGTATCATGCCTAGGATCTTGCTATTATTATGCTTTAACATGATTATTTTTATAATTGTTATAATAATTGTTATAGTTATTGTTATTATGTTGCTTGATTATTTTCTATTGTTATTGCTTGATCACACCTTTTATGCATGTTTAAAGGGAATTAATACTTGTAATCACGCTTAATAAGATAATCAATAATCTTGTTTAGGGTTAATTTGATTATAATTCAAGTGATCGCCAATAATAGATTTATTTGTGCGTTATATTCAACCAACATAGATAAACAGGTTTAGGGTAAACCTATTGATTGCATGTTAGTTAGAAAGCGCACATGAATACGATCAGAATAAAGTAGAGGCCTATTATTAGAGAAGGTTCAATCTCTTTTAGGTTGGATTTGTACCTTCATCCCCGAACTACCAGTCATGGTTCCAAACCTATTGGAGTTGACGATCTCCTGGATCGTTAAGTGGTGTAACCTTCACCTCGTGAACGGTTTACAAGTTCCTAAAACTTGTTGGCGACTCTTTTGCTCTATCTTCTTTCCCTTTGGACTCCACCATGCTTAAGTTTATAATCACAGTGGGGTTCAAGCTAGGGGTAATGATTGAAATATTCCCTACACTATACCAAGAACAATAGCTCTTTACTTTGTCGGTTTCAACAAGTAAGACTTGCTTCTCTTAAAACGATTCCGAATCGATCAGCTATCAAGAGCCTATCTAATAGAGCCTTGAGTACGTTCTTGTCGATGTGACATTGCTAAAGATGTTCGGAACGCAAATAATGCCCATGACTTTGAGCTTTTGCCAGTTTATCATGTTAAAAATTTTTTTGTTTATAATCAAGCATTCTTGACTCATGGTTTAGACAACCATTCAAATAAATTTGCAACTATTGCTCATTGCTTTGAATGTGAGTCTTTCGATGTGTAAACAGTTCAATTGCTGATTATGGAACACAATAACCATTTATTTGTTCCAGCCTTAGCTTAAAGGTCTTTAAACAAAGCATACGACCTTACAACTGATGTAGCACCACTTGCTTCATTCTAAGCTTGTAAGTCGATAACTTAGATTATATTTAATAGTTTGAGGTCACTTTCAAAGTGGAACACTCAAGCAGTATCCGATTGTAGGCGTCGCTCGAAGTGCGCCTACGTTATAGCCTGTTGTGAATACGCTTGGCACTCATAGGAAGTGGCACTCATAGGAAGTGGGAATTGACATATACGATTAGGGACACGATTAGGGACAAGGAAATTAGGGAGCCGCCAACAAGTTTTTAATGAACTTGTAAACCGTTCACGGATCATTTAAGGCAACCACGATTAAGGGACAACGAAGGCAACAACGATTGACCCGTGAAGGTTACACCCCATTCATAATGCATGAGATTACTAAATCCATATGGTTCGGAACCACGAAAGGAGGATCGGGGATGATGGTACGAAGTGAGTGATGGAGTCACATTCGCCCGTATTGGTGTCTACTCGATTCTTATAGTGAAAAGTGATTCCTGCGATCTCAAAAGCATACAAACAAAATATTCAATTCGCTCCAAACTATTATTATGCTAAATTGGTTGAATATTAATGCAACACATAATTCTAAAATATTTGTGATCACTTGATTAACAACAAGATTAAAAAGGAACCTAAACCGGTTGCCCAAATTATCTTATTAGGCGTGATTTTCAATTATATATTCCCTTTAAACATGCAATATGGTGATCATAATAACAATAGAATTAACATTAATATTGGAAGCAATTTAACAATAATTCCAACAATATAAAATCGTTAGAAAAATAATAGAAATAAAAGGAACATAATTCTTACTTTGATTCTGTTTGCTTGCAACTACAAAATAATAAATGAGTTAGTAACTTCAAGGAAATAATAATAAAACAATAATTAAATTAAATTAAAATAGAATTGATTTGGGGCCAAACCCTCAAACAGTTCTACCTTTCACGCCTTGGCTTAAGGACAGAACCACAAGTACAGTATGGACTCCTAGGAGTGCTTGAAGAAGGAATTTTGAATGAAGAAGGGTAGACTGGTGTTTAGGCTAGAGCATAGAGGAGAGAAAAATAGAGAATTAATTGATGCCCCGTACATCATAAATGAGGGGGTATTTATAGAAAAAAAATGTGCTGAGGGAACACACAAAACCCTAAAATGATAAAAACCCTAAAAAAGTATACCGTGACACTAAAAAGTGTACTGTGACACGGGAACACTCACCGTCAAACAGGAAACATTCCCGTGACACGGTGTACTTTTGTGTGACGCGAGAAATATTTAGTGAACGGGGAAGAAAACACGGGTTTACGCGGAAAGTACACGGAAACTCCCGTGTCACAGCAGGTGTCCCGTGTTACGGGGAACCCCACCGTCAGACGGGACAGTTTCCTGTGACACGGTTGACTGTTGTCGTGACGCGGGAGTTTTCAGTCCACTTTTCCGTCTAAATTCATTTTTAACCCTAATTTCGTTCAGCATTTTAAGTGCCGATTGATAATTTCGGGCCATTTCTGATTTATTATTATTTGGGCTAAAATAAGAAAATAAGTAAATAAAAATAAATAAAAAGTTTGGGACAAAATAAATAATAAAACAATAAAATAAAAAGGTTTGGGCTAGAATTAAAACTATGCTTTGACTAAACATCAAGACTGATCCATGGACTATTCAAAAATTGAATTTAATTAAATACGATTTTTTAAGCACTCTCGGGATTAAATACTGAACCCGACCAATAGTGACGGCAAAAGGTTATTCATCATCGGGTTTGATTTTGGGAGACATTTTTAGGTGTCTACAAAAGCCCCCACTTTGACTGAGTTTGTAGAAACGTCAGTTTCGAAAACGATAGTCAAAGTAGCCGATAGGGACGGAGAATGATTTAAGACGTTATGTGATCCTAAATCACTCTATATACGTCGATAATCGCAGAAAAATGTTAATTCCACAATTAAAAGAGTAAAAAGATAGAATACGTATTTGGCACCAGTGTATCGGTGTCAAATGAGTTTGGCAGCTTCCTATGCTTGAAGGAATCCACCGAATGACGTTCGTTAAAACGCTTTCCATGGCTGAGGAAAGTCGACTGAGGAATTTGGTAGCTTTCTAAGCCTGAAGAAACCTACCGGATGATACTTTCCATGCTTGACGAAAGTCAACGTATGAATTTGGTGTCATTCTATGCTTGTAGAAATCCACTGATAATGCCTTCCATGCTCGAGGAAAGCTGACTTGGTAGTTTTCTATACTTGAAGAAAAAATCCACCGATAACGCTTTCCATGCTTGAGGAAAGCCGACTTGGCGGTTTTCTATACTTGAAGAAAAATCCACCGATAACGCTTTCCATGCTTGAGAAAAGCCGACTTGGCGGTTTTCTATACTTGAAGAAAAATCCACCTTTCCATGCTTGAGGAAAGCCGACAACTACTGTAGTTGCTGAAATTTGCAAGTGTATGATGGTTCGATTATCCCCGAACGTGGGCCGCAGATGATTCACACCTTCAAGTCGACTATCCGACCATGTTAGGTGTTTAAAACGTCGGCAAATTGACTCTGACGCTTGCTAGGGGCAAAATAGTAATTATGATACCCCTTAAATGTCAGTTAAAATTTTCCGCATAATTTACTGAAAAACTAACTGTCCAATTTGTACGGAAAATTGTGCAATTTTAGTCAAAATGCCAGGAATATTCGCTGACAGCTTCAAGGAATGTGCATGACAAGCGCGAGACCACCGTGTCACGAAGCAAAGTTCCCGTGACACGGCAGTGGTCCCCGTCACGCGGAATAAATTCCCGTAACACGGGAAATTTCGTGGATGCAAATTAGTCAACTGGCATCTTTGACCAGTCCAGAGCACGTGCGCCACGTCAATATGTTACCGTTTCACGGTAACGGAAACCATCGCACGGGAAACGGGATGCTTTTTTGTCTTTAAATTTGAGCTGCTCTTCACCATTTTCTCCATTTCCTTTCTTCTTCTGCTCTTTCTGTTCTCCATTTTTTTTTATTTTAGGCTTCTCAGATTACTGAGCCACAGCGAGGATACACCGGCGCACGGCTGTGATTCCCGTCACGCGGAGTTCCATCCCGTGACACGCCGGTTCTGCTGGAGTTTTTGTTTTTTTTATATTATTGTTTTCGCTACTGCTCGTTGCTGCTGCTGTTCAGAGCTCGTCGCTGCTAATCGAAGCTCCGTCGACTCTTAGAATCACCGTGACATACACGGGACCTGATCACCGTGTCACGGCTTAGGCTAACCGTTTCGCGGCGGCTTGCACTGCTGTCTTCACGGTTTTTTGAGCTTTAGAGCTGAAATTCTCATCAATTTCGCTCTAAATTTTTGCTACTTTTTTCATTTTTCGATTCTCCACAAGGATACATGTAAGTTTCCTTTGATTTTTGTCTCGAATTTGCTTCAAATGAGTAATTTCATGTAAAAACCCTTAAAAATCAATTTGGGGATTTTTTGATTTTGAGGTTTATGTTGAAATTCTTGCCATGAATTTACTTTTATATGTATGTATGTGTGTTTGTGAGCGATATGAGACAAAAATTGCATGATTTGGTGATGAATGGAGCAAATCACCATTTTTGGTACTACTTGTGTCTTGTTGTTCACGTTGTTCTTTTGCACTTGAAATGATGACATATTGGTTGTAGATTTTGTAAAATATGCCATGATGCGTCGATCTATTGCTTCCGTGCAATTTTGAAACATGTTTTGTGTTGTTTATGTACTACATTGTCATGGAGAACATAGTATCATGAAATTAGGAGAACATGGTATTAGTTCGTCATGGAGAAACTAAATACTATAAATAATTCCATTAATTTTCTAATTTTTAGCCTTGAGGTAAAAATTTAGCGTATAATAGAAAATGCAACTTGAAATAAATAACTAAATAACTTAGGAAATGATGCTAAGCATTTAGATTTTTATTAGAATGCAACATGAAATAAATAACTAAATAACTTAGGAAATGATGCTGAGCATTTAGATTTTTTTTTTTTATAATAGCATGCCTAGACGACGGGATCGCGATCTTTCCACTCATGGACGGCGTCAGGCTTTCGGGAGGACACTCCCACGATTCCCGAGGGTATGGATGACGACATCTTAGAGTCTGAGCCTCGACCCTGTACGAGTAAGGGTAGGTGGGCTCCACCTCCGTGGACACCAGACCAGCTGGTTTTCTGTCGTGAGAACCACGTTTCTCATCGTTCACTTGCCGGTATAGTCGATGATACGCTTCGCCATCACGGTTCTGGAGCCGGAGATTTGATTCCTCGACTGCATGGGATTATCACGAGGGATCCCGTTACGAACGCTTTGTGGGAATCTGCTGGTCTAGTAGACTTTTATTCGGCGATCGTAGGGTTTCGCAGCCCCTGGGTTGTGGCGCGACAGTCGTTCGCGCGTTGTTGGAGTATTTTTGCGATACTACCAACACATTTCTCTTTGCTTGGGGGGAGATGACAGTGACCCCTCTAGATTTTAGCATGATCAGTGGTCTACGCTTCACTGACCGGGCCGTAGCACAGATGTCTGACCTTTCTTGGGGGGCGGCTGAGGCAACCGATTTGTTAGGTCCAATCGTTCACCATATCAGGACTCAGCCGGTGTCTCGAGGTGGTCCTAGGAGCGGGCAATCAGAGTTGGCTTATGTTCTGGCTCGTGGTTTCGATATGGATGAGACATCGCCTGAGCAGCGAGTGCGGATCTGCATTTTGATTTTCATTTCCTTGACTCTTTCTTCTGATAGGAGTTCGCGTGCACTCGTTTTCTATCTTCCTTCTTTGGTCAGGATCAGTGAGATAAGATCCTTTAGCTGGGCCAGCCTCGGATATGCCGATCATCTCTTGTCGTTACGTCATGGCTGTAGGCAATTGAACGACCAGGCTCCTGTCACTGTCTACGGTTTATGGAGAGTCGTAGAGGTGACGATCTTTCCTCTTCTTGTTTTGGTTTAATTTGTTCGACTCGTGTGCTCAAAGATTACTTTTCATTGCAGCAATGGTTCTATGAGTACTTACCGGGATTGGCCCCTCGATGGCGTCGTGGAGAGGTCCATGATTTTCCTGTCGGAGCCAGCTGGCGTTACCGAGGCGAGTCACGAGTGGATTTTGTCTCTGCACTACGCGGGCTGCTACGCCGAGGTACTTCTTCGGTTGGCGTAAGAATTACTTTTGTAGCCCGTTATTTTCTATGTTGACGTTATTTTCGGCGTTTCATTGCAACTTTTTATGGTTTTCAGGTTGCTATTGATGTCAAGTATCGTCCCTAGGCTGGGATGACTCATCTCCCCAAGGCTTTGCAGCTTTCAGCGTACCGCTCCGTTTTTGTTGGTACTGGACGCTTTGTCTGGTATCTGGGGGAGCGTGTTGTTCGTCAGCACAACGGTGATCGCTTTGTGGTGCCCTTGTCTCCACCGGAGTCGATGCTGGACTCGCGCTTGATTAGGGAGTTGATAAACAGGGGAGAGCGCTACACTTTTCCTTGGCAGAAGCTTGTGCATATGGAGGGCGATAATGCGCACGACTTGCTTCCCTCCTTGGCTCCTCCACCCCGTCTTCCTGAGGTATGATTTATTTTGAGAATTTTTATTGCTAGTCTCTGTTTAAACCGTCAAATAACCTGATTATTCGATCGTATTTTCATATGACTCTTCGCCATGTGGGGAGGATTGAGGTTCCGCCTCAATCTGTCTGCTACCCTTGGCCGATTGGTATTACCGAGGACTAAATTGCTGACGCGCAAGAGGGTTTCAGACAGGCGTAGGAGTCTTTGCCTGATGTTTTTGAGTCGGTAAGCTTTTGATACATTCTTCATCCCTTTTAACACCGCTTGTTACTGATTTTTTCTTTGTTTTGTTCTCAGCCTACCCGCCCAGAGATGATGGGATTCATGAAGCTGGTTGACGCTCTAAAGTACTACATCATCAAGCTTCGGCGTGGTGCGAGTTGTCGGGGCGGTTCCGACGATGTTCTTGAGGTATGTTCACTTTTTCTCATTTTTACCATTTATTCTATTTCGCACTGTTGACATCTTTTGATTTTGTGTCCTTCAGGAGCGACGGAGGTCCCGCTCGCGCTCGAGGCCTAGAGGCTCGGACGAGGGAGAGCCTAGTCGTGGTAGACGATCTCTTGAGGTTCATCGGCATTCTCAGTCTCAGCAGGATCCTCAGCTTTCTCAGCCATTTCAGGAGGCTTCGTGGCAGCAGCTTAAGTCCTCCTAGTCGTTCCAGCATTTCAGGAGGCTCAGGGAATTCATAGCCTCAGTGGCATCGACAGTTGTTTTCTCAGTCTTCACAGCCTGAGCCCAGGCCTGTTATCACTCCTAGATCCTGGCTTATATTTAGCTCTATCGTTTAAGGTTCCTCCACCGGTGCCAGGCTTGTTTTCAATTCCAGTGTATGGGACGATGCCTCCACTGACGCTTCCTGTTTCTTTGAGTCAGTCTACGCCGTTTGCCAGTTGGACGGGTCCTGCTTTGAGTTTGACTGCTACTGGAGTTACAGGGACTAGTAGGGATACTACTCCTCGTACCCGGATGATGGCGGGGCTCTTTGGCTCGCCGCTCCCATATTCACAGGCTGGAGATGACACTAATCCTCACTCTTCTAGTTCTACAAATTTTTGACCGAGGGTCTTTATTTGTACATACTGTGATGACACTTGACGCTGCTTATTTATTATGACTCATTTTGTACATTTTTCACAGTTTATGTATTTATTAGTGTGTGTTAGTGTGTGCTTGAGACTCATTGTGTGTGATTGTGTATGATGCGACAAAAAAACGTAAGTGGAGTAAGTGGAGGGTACCGACCTTCCCCAAAAGGAAAAAAAAAGAAATAAAAAGAAAATGAATAAATTTTACAACTCCTCCAAAATAAATATGTATGGAAATGGGACAAGGTTTATCACCCCCAAAAGAAAGAAATAAGATAATAATAATAGAAATAAGAGTAAATAATAAAATAATAAATAATTAAGATGAATAGAAATAATAATAATAATAATAATAATAATAATAATAATAATAATAATAATAATAATAATAATAATAATAATAATAATAATAATAATAATAATAATAATAATAATAATAATAATAATAATAAAATAAAATGATAAAAATAACAATAAAAATATTAATAAAATAAAATAAAAAAGTTGAGAATTTTATTAGGAATGAAACTCTCGAACAACAGAAAAAAAATAAACGATGAAGATAAAACAATAAAAATCCGGATAGATACAGGAAAAGGATAAAAAAAGAAAACTCATGGGCGCCGCGATATGGCACTGTACACCGTGTCATGGAAAAATCTGCCGTGTCGCGGCATAAATTCTCGTGACACGGTGGAAACTCCCGTGTCACGGTGCGCGTATTCTGCGACGGTGTGGTTTACACGTATAGAAAGATAGAATCTGAGTATTTCCGAGCGTTTTTGCTATAAAATAGGACCAGTATATTCGTGATATGCATAATCACGAAACATAAAATAGTTAGAATTTCATATTTCAATAATAATGTCTCAGAATTTTGATAATACACTGCGCGACTGGTCTTATTCTTTGACCAATGCTGACAAAAGAGAGTTGGAATTGTTTCATGTCAGGGGTTTATTAGCCCTGAGACATGTAGCAATTGAACATTATTTTCGTAGGGCAGCATTAGACTATTGGAGTCTAGAAACACATTGTTTTAAATTTGATTACGATGAAATCTGTCCCCTGCCGGAGGAAATCAGTGCCATCTTTGGATTTCCTGCCAGAAATCTTATTGCCATGCCTACCCTATGTGAGTATTATTACCAAGACTTTAAACGCCATCTGAATCTAACAGATCCAGATTTAAATAAAATTGTGTGTGGTAATGAAGTAGACTTAGAAAAACTTGCAAATTTATATTTCAATCAACCCGTCTCTGAGTCTTATCATGTATACCGTAGAAGGGCTTATATTTTTTGCATGTTTAGCAAGCTTTTATTTGCAAACGGTAGGGTAGGACATGCTTGTCTACCATCTGTGCTTGAACATGTCGAATCAGGGAGATCTCCTATGCCCACGTGCCTTGAAGAAACTTTACGCGGCCTTGACGAAGCAAAAGCTGACCGGAAAGCCGTTAGGAAGGGCTCTCTGGTCCTGCTGCAGGTAAAAACGCGTTCTGAGTAGCCCCCGTGACACAAAACAGGCACCGTGTCACGGTGAAATCTGCAAAAAAAAATTTTCTTTCTTTTTTTTTTTTTTTGCAGATTTGGTTGATGGAGCGTTTAGAACTTTTTGAAGCCCCCGACGATATTGAAAAATATGGCGTGAAGATTTTCCATGGTTTTGTGTGCTTCTTTCTTAGCTATGCATAAGAGATTTCTCCCTAGTGCAGTCCTTTTGTGGAGCTCTCCCCTGATGAGCACATACTGTGAGGCCAGGAGCCTCAAATCACGGCGTGCCCTTTTATCAGTATTAAGAGGGAACTCTCCTTTTATCACGTAATTAAAGATATCTGTATACCATGGCTCTTCATCTTCTTCTTGTGATTCTTGTTCGTCATCAAGTGCGTGAACATAAGCCAGTTCATATCTTCTTTCTATGGTCAACGACATTCTGATTGTATCCGTTGGAATTCGCGTTGGTGCTAATTTAGCAAGTGCGTCGGCAAACTGGTTTCTTCTCAAGGCAAGTACGTATATTCCACTTCATCTAGTTACTCCGTGAGAGCTTCCAGATGAGCTTGATACGTAGCGAGACTTTCACTTCTCACCTTCCATCTCTTAGAGATCTAGTTAATGATTAGTGATGAATCACCGTAGATTCTGAGCTTCTTAATTCCTAGGGCCACAACTGTTTCTAATCCCAAAATGCATGCTTCATACTCTGCGGCATTGTTGGTGACTTCAAAGTCAAGCTTCATGGAAATCGGGATATGCTCTTCATTGGGTGATACGAGCAAGACTCCTACACCACAATCTTTTTGGTTTGAAGCTCCGTCAAAGTAGAGCGTCCAACTATCATCCTCGGTCATGAGTAGATCTTCGTCAGGGAAATCGTATTCAGCTTCTTCCTTCTCAACTTCTTCTAGCGGAAAATCCGCTAAGAAGTCAGAAATCGCAGAACCTTTGATAGCCTTTTGTGGTACAAATTTCAAGTCAAACTGAGCAAGGTTGACTATCCACCTTGATAATCTGCCGTTGAGTGTTGCTTTTTCGAACGAGTATTTGAGAGGATCTTGACACGACATGCACTGTATGAGTGAGCATGTAATGTCTTAGTTTCTATGCGGCCCACACAAGTGCAAGAAACAACTTTTCAAGCGGTGTGTATCGTTTCTCATATCCTTGAAGATTCTTGCTCAAATAGTAAATTGCATTCTCCTTGCTTTCGTTCTCTTGTGCTAACATTTCCCCCATCGTTTCTCTTGTGACCGTAAGGTAGAGTCGAAGAGGAAAGTCAGGTATCACTGGTGCTAGCACGGGTGGGTTTGCCAGGTACTCTTTGATTTTGTCGAAAGCTTTTAAGCAATTGTCATCCCATGTGACTGGGACATTTTTCTTAAGCTTCTTGAATATAGGTTAACATATCGCCGAGTTTTGATATGAACCTACTTATATATTGCAGCCTTCCGATGAAACCTCGAATTTCTTTCTCATTCTTAGGTGGTGGCATGGCCATGATCGCTTTGACTTTTGTGGGATCGATTTCGATCCCTCGAGAACTGATCACATATCCAAGTAGTTTTCCTGATGTGACTCCAAATGCACACTTTGCTGGATTTAATCTCATGTTGTATTTGCGGAGTATTTCAAAGAACTTGCGAAGTTTAATGATGTGGCCTGGGCGATCTTTTGACTTGACGATCATATCGTCAACATAGACCTCCACCACTTTGTGCATCATATCATGTAACAATGCCGTGGCTTCTCTTTGGTTGGTGGCACTCGCGTTTTTTAACCCGAATGGCATTACCGTATAGCAATACGTACCCCATTGTGTGATGAATGTGGTTTTCTCCATATCTTCTTCGGCCATTAATACTTGATTATATCCGGCGTAGTCGTCCATGAACTATAGGAGTGCATGGTTTGCTGTGTTATTGACTAGAATGTCAATGTGAGGTAGAGGGAACCGATCTTTTGGACTTGCCTTATTGAGATCCCTGTAATCAACACACATCCTGACCCTTCCATCCTTCTTCGGAACTGGAACCACATTTGCTATCCACTCTTGATATTTGGATACTTTGATGAAACCTGCACCCAATTGCTTTCTAATTTCTTCTTTGATTTTGAGAGCGACATCAGGTTTCATTCGGCGTAGCTTTTGTTTGACAGGCTTCATTCCTGGAATGAGTGGTATCGTATGCTGAGCTATATCCCTGTAAATTATATTCCTAGCATATCTTGGTATGACCAAGCAAATACATCAACAAATTCACTAAGCAAGTTAATTAGCTCTTTGCGTTCATCTTGACTTAGTGTTAATCCTATTTTTACTTCTTTGATAGTCGTATCATTGAAAATATTAACTTTTCTGTATCTTCAATAACTGCTGTTTTATTTTCATGTTCTTCCATTGCTTTTATTATTTCTTTGTCATTTTTATCATTAAAAAAGCAATATTAATCAGGTTTAGGGGAATGACACACATTGTAAGCAAAGGTATTCATTTTATTGAATTCATCGGTCAATACATTAAGAGGGGCAAGGTCAGCTGCGACCTCACCGGAATCGTTTTGGCTAGAAAGAGAAGACTCAACAAGAGACACGGGATTGGACTCTATAGCAGAAATAGGGTCGGCCTCAGATCCTAAAGACTCATTTACAGACTTAGACTCAGACTCGGACTCGGACCTAGACGACTCAGACTCATCGAACATAGGACCTTTGCCAGCGGTTATTTCCAACTTCTCTCCGCTTGGCGTAGTGATCTTCACTGTATTGCGCCATCCCTTTGAAATATTATCAGCTTGGACGATTAACTCGGAGGGATCAAAATCCTTGTTTGATATAACAGCTTGAATGAGCTTGGAATTATAATTGCAGACATGCTTGGATTCATTCTTCTCTAGTCCAAAAAGAAGGTTAATGCTTATATCATCAGAGCTTGGGATAGCTGGTTTTTCAATTGTGAAGAGCTCTTCGCCTTCATCGACAAAGTCACAATCGAGGAACATATAGAATCCTGGTTCACGCTTCCCATCGTGGACGAAAGGCTCAGGGAATTCATAGCATGGGAAGTCTTCCCCTTCTTTGATGTACTGTCCATTGAGGGTGAATGGATATGGATCCATGGCCATTTCCGTCTTCATGATTCGAGCATTATTGCGAGCATTCATTTTCAATAGGGCTTATTTCACATCTTCTTTTGTTGGCTTGAATCCCAAGCCGAATGTATCTTTCTTGAGTGCACCAGGATGACCCCAAAGTTCATCATAATGGCATTAACATTGGTGTTTGAATATGGATCGAAGTCGAGATGACACTTCTCCTCTTCTTCGATCATGAGAACATCATCGAGTGAAAACCCCCAAAGATATTCATCTTCTTCGTCATGTTCAACATGGACGATGGGAGTGTCGATAACTTGAATGCGCATGGAAGAGGCATCAATGGTAATTGGAACCCCTCCAACTATGGCTTTCACTTTCTGGTGCAACGACGATGGGATCGCCTTTAGCTCATGAAGCCAAGGACGTCCTAACAACAGATTGAAAGAAGCCTTAATGTCCACCACCTGAAACTTGGTGCGACGTTCAATGGCTCCAGTAGTTATGTTTAGTATGATAGTACCCACAGCTTGACGGCGAGTATTATCATAAGAGCAAATCCCCTGAGTAGAGGGAGTCAGTTCTTCATTCTTTATGCCCAACTTCTTTGCGGTGCAGAGTGGGCATACATTGTTTGCAGAGCCGCTTTAAACCAGGCTCATAGGAATATTCATTTGCCTACACACCACAGTGAGGTGTAAGGCCTTGTTATGTTGGTCCCCTTCCGGGGTCAGATCCTTGTCAGAAAAGGAAATCAAATTGTTTGTACTTGGCAACTCAGTAGTGAGAAAGTTAACCAGTCCTTGAGGAGTCATATCATCATCAACTCCTATTTTCACCAGAGCATTCATCACAGCCTTCCGATGCTCGTGAGAGGTGGCCAAAAGCTTCCATACATTCATTTCCACCTTGGTCTTTTGTAATTGTTTGACCACATCGTTGTTCACAGGGTCGATGAGATCAACTATTAGATGTGATTGCAGTGGAGGTGGAGGCGGACTAGGTTGTTGCAACCGTCCACTTATGGTGAGAACCTTGACCTCAAGGTCTCCCCAAATATCTTCACTTGTGCCAAGAGATGAACATGCTATATCCTTGAGATAGACGTCTTCATCGTCACTATCCCAAATTCCATTCACTTCTTCATAGCTCGAGACAAATACAACTTCCGGCAGAGGTTCATTCACAGGTTGAATGAGTATTGACGGATCAAAGGAGACTTCATCTCCCATGATAGCCAAAGCATCAGAAAGAGTACATGTTTGAATGTTAGGCTTCTTGCCCCTGGAGGGACAGGAAGTTGGTTAGCATCTATCAGGTCTTGGATCGCATCCTTCAACCTCCAACACTTCTCAGAATTATGACCCTTGTCTTGGTGAAACTTGCAATAAGCATTGGGGTCATAGCTAGCGGTTCTATTCTCTAGTCCTTGACCATGCAAACGGTCAAAAGCAGCATCATAAGTCATTCCTAAAGGCGTGTAAACCCTCATTTGCCTTTGTAATCTTTGAGGAGGAGCATTAAGGGCCAGCACATCATTGATATTGATATTGATATTGTTGGTAGCATTATTGGGCTTGAAAGACGAAGAAGAAGGAGTGTCATTCTTCTTGTTTTTCCAAGTGCTGTTATTATTGTTGCTACCAGCAGTCTTCATCAGTTCATCCTCGATATTGATTCGAATATCGTATATAGCTTCGAAGGTACTCAGAGGCAGAAACTTCAAGTGTTGCTTGTACTTATGAATCAAATTGGCAATGAACAAGCGAACCATCTCTTTTTCCTTGGGGGGATCCACCAAGAGCGCAACTATTTCCCTCCACCTGCTTAAGTTAGTGGTGAAGCCTTCATTCTTAATCTGTTTGAGAATGGAGAGTTCACGTTCAGAAGTCTTTGCCTGAATGTTACACTTGTAACGATTCATGAAGCTTTCGGCAACATCCTCCCAGGTCGCAACATGTTTGGATTCCAAATAGTAGAACCATTGTTGACAGACATGCTCTAAGGAAAGAGGGAACACTGTAGGGAAGGGTGTCACATCTACTCCCTTAAGAGCCATAGTCGCAGAAAAGGCCTTCAAATGGAAAAGCGGATTATCAGTAGGCGTGAATTTGGGAATGTCAGCAGTGGAAAACTTCTCAGGAAGCTTGTCCCTTATGGACGAAGAGGCGACAGGTTGCTCTACATAAGTGAATTCTTTAGAAATCTTACTCATCTGTTCCTTAATCTTGTCCATTGCAGCGCCAGTGACATTGTTTTGATTGTCTTGCTCTACCGTGTTGACTCTAGTGGTGATTGTTTGCATCATGTTAGACAACATTTCAATTGTCCTGTTGATGTTCAAGATATCTTCCTTAGTAGCCAATGGTTCAAAGTAGACTGGAGATGGATCTTGTGGAGATGATTGTGGTGGTTTCCTTGTACGCCTCTTTGGTATAAGAGGTTGTTGAGGTATTGACTCGAATCGTAACAATCTACCCCTGCTTCTTGACCAAGTGCTGTGACACCGAAACAAACACACCTTTAATGACCAAACTTAACTTTAACCCATCCGGAAAAATTAAAAAAAAAATTGATTTTAAAATTCTATTTATTTATTTTTTTTGTTTAAAAATAAAATATATGGGAGGATACCATCCGACTTGCTCCGGAAAAAAACGACAAATGACGACCCTAAAAATACGGTCATGAAATGGTGCACGACTAAGGAAAACAAAAAAAGTGTGTGGACCCGACATGTGAGTAATTAAGTGAGGTTATGGACGCGTGTTCTGACCATACAGCTAGACATGACACCAAACTGGACACATAAACCACATACGTATGCACAAAAACTAAAAATAGACTGACGGGACACTTCTCTTGGGCACCGTGTCACGGTGCTGACTGTCGTGACACGGTGCAGTCTACCGTCAAACGGTATAATGCGCCATGTCACGACACTGTTCACCGTGGCGCGGCAGTACTTGCCGTGACACGGTGCTCAGTTCCAGGCCTTTTTTGTGAATTTTTCCAGATTTTAATCGATTTTAGGTCCGTACTTAATTACTATGTGGAAATAAAAACCCTCGGTCATGGGTTAAACAAAAAGAGCTAACACATGAGGGTTAGCACCAAACAAACCATGTAGCATTTAGTCACGACGCAATGATGTAAAAAAAAATAAAAAATTTCGCAACCTAGGGTAAAGATCTATGTTCAACTACTGGTCAAGCTTCGGGTGTCAAAAGGGTACCATGGTTAAGAGTTTGGACGCGTTAGCAAGGCAGCCTCCCTTGAGGGTGTTTGCCAACAGGCGGCTCCGCGAGTTCGTGATGAAATCGAACTCGACTCCATGGTTTGGGTGGATTTAATAACTCAGATGAACCCTTATTGCCATGAGCGTTTTTGGGTTGATAGAGGTTAAATCCACTGGGGCTAAGACGCATGTAGAACACACACGCTTTTTTTAGAAAAATCGAAGGTAGTTGACTGTGAGAAAAGAAAACAAGCCACCAAACTGATTTTAGGATTGCCGTGACACGGCAGAGATTCCCGTGGCACGGTAGTGCACACAGTCAGACGGTGTACTGCACCATGACACGACATATTCTGCCGTGGCACGATAGTCAGAAAATCTGATTGGTGCCCTGTTTTCCTTCGTACGCAATCAAGTTATTCAATTTTTCCTACGGGACGGATCTAAATGCGACGTTAAAGCGTGTATGCTTATGAAAAAATGCCAAATTAATCACAGGAATATTTTTCAAGAATCTTTCAAGTCTCATCCACTCATCTTAATTAAATACCGATCACTCAAATCGATAAATAACCAAGAATCCTCCCCAGTGGAGTCGCCAAATTGTAGGCGTCGCTCGAAGTGCGCCTACGTTATAGCATGTTGTGAATACGCTTGGAACTCATAGGAAGTGGGAATTGACATATACGATTAGGGACACGATTAGGGACAAGGAAAGTAGGGAGCCGCCAACAAGTTTTTATGGAACTTGTAAACCGTTCACGGATCATTTCAGGCAACCACGATTAAGGGACAACGAAGGCAACAACGATTGACCCGTGAAGGTTACACCCCATTCATAATCCATGAGATTACTAACTCCATATGGTTCGGAACCACGAAAGGAGGGTCGAGGATGATGGTACGAAGTGAGTCATGGATTCACATTCGCCCCTATTGGCCTCTACTCGATTCTTATAGTGAAAAGTGATTCTTGCGATCTCAAAGGCATACAAACAAAATATTCAATTCGCTCCAAACTATTATTATGCTAAATTGGTTGAATATTAATGCAACACATAATTCTAAAATATTTGTGATCACTTGATTAACAACAAGATTAAAAAGGAACCTAAACCGGTTGTCCAAATTATCTTATTAGGCGTGATTTTCAATTACATATTCCCTTTAAACATGCAATATGGTGATCATAAAAATAATAGAATAAACATTAATATTGGAAGCAATTTAAAAATAATAGCGTTAGTCAAATTAAATACAAAATAACCTAATCATGATACTAGCAATAAGAAAATAAAATAAGAGTAATTAAATTAATTAATTACTCACATTCCGCGCGTTCCTTTAAATTGCTACATCATGAATAAATTGTTAGTAACTTCAATAAAAATATAAATCTAATTGAAACAATTAAATTAAATAAAAATTAGAGTTGATTTAGTCCAAACCCTCAGTAATGTGTACCTTTCACGCCTTGGTTTAAGGACGGAACCTCGGGTTAAGTATGGACTCCTTGGAGTGCTTAAGGGAGGAATGATGTAATTAGGAATATAGGTTTAAGGCTTAGAATATAAGAGAGAGAATAGAATAATTTTTGGTGTAAAAGAGAGGAAGAGAATGATTTGATCATGAAGCTTGTTGATTGGAAAAGGGGTTATATGACCACTATTTATAGAGAAAAAAAGAAGGGTCGAAGAATTAAGATGAGATCCATGATTTTGCCTAATGAGCTAGAAAGGGTTCACAATGTGTTCCATGTGAGCCAAATTAAAAGTATATTCCGGACGTGACACATGTGTTACAACCAGAAACTATTGAGATGGATGAGAATTTGACTTATGAGGAAAGACCAGTAAATATTCTTTACTCTAAGGTAAGGAGCACAAGGAACAACGATGTGAGCATTGTTAAAGCGTTGTGGTCAAATCAGAAAACTAAAGAGGCTACATGGGAAGCTGAGGCTGATATGAGGAAACGCTACCCAAAACTGTTTGCCTAAGGTTAGTGGTCGAGTTACGGGGGCGTAACTCCTTTTAAGGGGAGTAGATGGCGATAGAGTTTCGCGTGTCTACTTTTCGAGTCATTTTTAAGTGATTTCGAGTCTTATTCAAGTTTAGTTGGAGTCTTGAGTTACGTTAGGATGTGCATGAACCAATAATTTCAAAATGATTTTCGTTTCTTTTGGCTAAGTTTCGGGTCGAAACTTATTTTAAGGGGGTGAACTGTACTACCCCGTATTTTCATACGTATTTTCCTAATTAATTAATTAAAAATTATTTTATAAAAAGAGTATTTTTCGTAAATTTATTATTTGGAGCCAAAATAATATTTGAATTTTGGCGTCAAAAGTATTTTTTAAAACTAATCATTATTTTGGATAAGATTTATTATCAATTTATCCTATCTTAAAAATTGGATTAATTACATATTTTGGAAATTTAAATTAAAGCAAAATAATATTTTACTAATTATTTTATTATGGCGAAAATTCTCAAAATAATTAGCCAGGATTTTGGAATTTTCCATGTATGGAAAATCTGATTTTTCTTGGTTATTTATCTGTAAATAATTGGTAAATAAATAATTAATTAATTATTTAATTATTTTTTCTATATTTTTATACAATTATTTTATTCCTTAAAAACCGAGCAAAAATCTTCCTAAATATATCTAGACAAATCAAAATTTGAGCTGTAGTAAGATCAATATTTTCGGCCCTCTTGAATTATTTTGGGGGAATTTATTTGGTAAAATTATATTTTTAATTATCTCCCAAAATCCCTTATTTTTGTTTAATTCTAATCCTCCATCTTTTTAATATCTAATCATCATTTTTTCTTGCCATTCATTCATCTTAATTATTCCCCAAGTAATTCCAATTTCCTTAATATGTATCATGATATACATACCTTCCATATTCAATTATACACAATCATCTTAATATCAAACTTTCCTTAATTCTTTTTCTCACTTCTCCAAGTAATCCCTTAAACCCTACTTACCATAATTCTTCCTAATTTTTCCTACCATAATTTATGCTCATTTTAGCCTATATATACCCCTTTAATTAATGATCAAACCTCACAAACAATTCTCATAATTCTCTATCAAATTCTCTAATTAATTTCTTGTTCTTTTCTTTTCTTCTTGCGCAACCACCACCACCGAGCACCACCCTCCACCACCAGCGCTACCTGCCGCCTCCAGCCACCACCTTCTGTCGCCAGCTGCCGCCGGCAGCCACCTGTGCCGCCACCTCCTCCTTCCTCTTCTCCTTCGTTTCTTATCTTTTTTCTCCTTTTCCTTATTCAATTATTATTATTATTATGGGAAATTTATATAAAAATTATTATGAGTAGTTTTAATTATAAAATAATGTTTGAATAATGTTTATGATGAATTAATTCAAAAGTTTCATGTACATATAGTTGGGAGGTTTTTATTTAATTATTTGTGATTATTTTTTAACCTTATATTGATTAAAGTTATATTTATTTGTAGGGTGTTTTTGATCAAGCTACTTGAGGGTTTTTTTGAGGTATTTTTGGCTAAGCAAGGATCAAGGTACGTTAGGTGGGTAGATACCTTGAAAGTGATTGGTTGAATACGCATGTTTGAACGATTTTGTGATGTTTGAATTAAATTGAATTGAATTATCATTTATGAAATAAAAGTATGTTTAAATGATTGGTTTTAGTAATTAAATTGAGGCATTTATTTTATATCTTGTTTTGAATGATTAAAATTATTATTCATGTTTTAAAAAGGTTTGATATTGAAGGCATGTTTAATTTAATAAAAGAGTTTGAATTATTTCGAATTATTGGATTTAAAAGAGGATTTATGGAATCATTAAAATAAATTTATTATTTATGCTTTATAAGCATGTTAGTAATCCCACTATGCAAATTTGGTTTATTGATAAGGCCTTGGACTTTGTATGACCGGGTCTTTTTTCAAGAATATCCTTACAACATAAAGAGACTAGCTTGGGGAGTTTGCACACTTGGGTGAGGAATTGGATCAAAAGGAATTGGTTTTAATATGAGGAATTCGTTTTAAAATAATTGGTATTGGTTTTATTGATTATTGATATTTGAATATAGAAAATAGGTTTTAAATCATGAGTTTGGAATTGTTGGATCAATTATTGGAATTGATTTCAAAAGCATGTTTGTAAATAAATTGATTTTAATTATCTTCGTACTTAGCATATTTTGATAACCCGTACTTCTTATTTGTTTTGGTTTGCCCTGTTTATCGCAATGGTAATCGGTGTTGCTTATTTTCAGGTGGAGTGAATAATTGATGCATTGGAGTCCCGAAATTGGTTTCAGCTAAATTAGGAATTTTTGGTCTTGTATTTAATTTGAGTACTCATGACATCGCTTTCTATTTATGGTTATTATTAATAAAGAAGAGTTTTGAATTTTCCGCTGCAAAGTATTGATTTATTTAGTAAGTTTGAGTAGCCTTGCGTAATCACACGGTGGCAATACGCCTAAGTCTATCTCTACGGTATAATTATACGTATTATACTAGTATTTCCGTAGAGGGAAATTTGAGGGTGTTACAATTAATGGTCAAGAACATCCAAAGTACTTCGATAAGTTACAGTATGAGTTCTTGACTTGTGGAAACAAATACAATTTGATAACTGATGTTACAAGCACAAATCTTAACAAGGATAAGATCCTTAACCAGGAAGTCGTTTATAAGCATGAGCTAACAATGAGTTGTGGCTTGAGAAATTTAACATGGACGTGCATCCATGTGTAATGTGCGGGAATTTAAAGTAAATTTTCATGATCACAAGTGATTAGGGTATCTCAAATCTTTGTGAGTCGTTTGGAGTGAAACCCAAGCAAAGCATCATCAGGAAGTCTACTAAAATATATGTTGAGAATATATTTGTCTTCAAGGAAATAATAAGGAAGATGTTCTATGGAAAGTTCGCTGTTGAACGTTAATGATTGTAGGTTGTCAAGTTGAAGATCTCAATCATGAAAATGAGTAGGAGCCATCACTTGGGCAATAAATCCTAAATCACATATAATCCATGGCACTCCAAAATTTTATCATCTTATTATGAAAGTGATCAGTAATAAAGATGCTAAGATTAGCAAAGTAATTATAACTAAACCTATGCAATAAGTGAATGACAACAATCACAATTGCACGAAAGAAATCAAGCATATTAGATATGGGTGTGATTTCTATAGATGTTTTAAAAAGAGTGTTACTCTTAAAACATCCGGAAAAACCATTTATCATAAGATGAACCATTCAGGTATTGAAGTAATTTAAAATTTCATGCAATTTTATCACTCCGTTTGCTATATAATTATGGCTTTGGATTAAATAAAGAGTCCATTCTATTATGAGAATATTCAAAATAGGTTATCAAGACCAGTCTTGATAAGGAAACACCTATTAAGTGAACATTGAATATTATGATCGAAAATTGTCCCTAATCATGGTCATTTAAACGATGGACGATTAATGGCCACTTGAGATTAGTGTGTAGTTTGATTTATAGCATTGTTTCTTGTGACAAGAACATGATTGTCATAAATCATTTGCACAGGTATTGGTTTAGAACCATACTGGATCGACTTAGGAGAATACTTTAAGATGTTAAATATTTTCATAAGTGTACTTCTCATTATGGCTATTGGAACCTATTTCCTCGACCATGAGTATTATGAGTTCTCTTTTTTGAGCACTAGTCCGCTTTGATGTTGTCAAACGTCTGCTGTAATAGGGAATTATAAAGGCAACACTCGGGCGGCTAGGTCCTCTTTGTAAAAGAACCTACATTACAAGACTGGGAATGTCCCCCTACTAAAAATAGGTAAGATGTCTTTGTTGTTTAAAAGGCCTCTTAAAGAGCGAGACTGTAAAATGCATGGCCGTGCTTTGATGGATTTTAGAAATCAACTATTTATTGAAATTCGGACTCGGGATCGAGAAAAACTTCTGGACAAAATAAGGATGATGAATAAATCTTACCTTATAGTATGAAGAGACATTCAATGACATAGGAAAAAGGCTATACACTAAATGCGCACTTGTCCGGAAGGACAAGTGGGAGATTGAAAGGAATGGTGTCTTCTGAACAAGTGTATTATTCCGATTGAGGGTTTAAAATTATAAGAAAGCTAATTATTCAGTAAGGTCAAGTGATCGAAATGGTTGGGTGGAGGCAGCTTCCAATCAGTAATATTAATGTATAATTAATATTACAGCTTAATCTTGGCTGAACCCTTCGGGTCACACCAAAGTAACTAATGAACCAAAGTAACGAATTAATTAATCCAGAATGAATTAATGAGTTGCCCGAGTATTTATTATTTAGACGTCGGAAATTCGAGCTTAGAGCGTCAAAACCGAGTTCGAAAGTCGATTTAAAAATGATAAAAAGACGAGACGAGAAAATTAATCAACATAATGACCAAAATACCCCTAGCATAAAAAAGCCGAGTGTCAGGGGCATGGCCGAGCAAGTAGCTCGCACCAAGTGCGGGGCTTGCTAGCATCCCGCACATGGTGCTCGGCTTGCAAGTAGCACCTCTCTGCAGCAGCAGCCCGCACGCATGGTGCAAAGGGCCTACTGGCCGAGAGTGCTAGCAGCAGCCCTCGGCAACAGCAGCCCGCACGCATGGGGGAAGGGCATGCTGCCCGAGGTGGCAGCAAGCCGTGGTAGCCCACTTGGGTTGCCTTGGAGCCCAAGTGGGGCTGCCATTTTGCGGAGTCTCATTGGGTATATGGGGTGTGTGTTGGCCGGTTTTTAGAGAGGGAATGGGGAGCAAGTTTGGTCCCCCCCCTTCTCCAAATGGTCCTCACCTAACCTCTCATGTGAGTGCTTGACACTTGTTGATTTATAGTAGCTTTATTATTTATTTTATTTTAGATTTAAAATAAAATGGTAAAATCAAATCTCCCACATGGAAAGATGATAGGAATTTTTGTGAGCCATTTCTTATAAATACCAACCTTAGGAGTTGGGATTATCACTTGAGTAAGTGTTGAAAAAGGCATCACAGTGTGAAAACCTTTGAACACAAATTAATCGGGTTTAGGTTAGGCCTTGCTAACTCCAAGGCAATAAACTTAGTTTGGTGCTCGCGTTGTGGATGGACTTCGTAGGATGTCCCCGTGTAAGCGGGGCTAAGGGGCTTCCGAAGTAAGAGCTCTAATAAGTGATCAAAGCACGCTACAAAGGTAATAATCTCTTACTTAGTCTTGTGTTTATGTTAATTATGCTTTAAGGTTATAATTATTATGAGTTGCGTTTTGGGTCGGGTTTCTTTCCACGGTGGGTCACACTTATTGGAATTGATTTTAAAAGCATGTTTGTAAATAAAACCAAGCTTTCAAATACAAATTACCACCAAGTAATCATGCCTAAAGAGGTTTACAATTGCATATAAAATAGGTTATTTTAGATTTTAACACTTGCTAAAAACCCGAAAATGGTTTTTAACACCTCCCAAAAAAAAAATGGGTACTAACACCATACAAATTTCCAAAAAAAATTGGTATTACCACCACTTAACAGTTTCCGTTAAATGTTGTCCATAGTGACACGTGTCACTATTTTATTTGTTTAAAAAAAATTAAAAAAATTAAAATTAAAAAATTAAAAACCTAAAACTACCCCCAGCCACCCCAGCCCCACCACCGCGCCACCACCGCCGTCCCCAAACTCACCCCCTGCCGGCGTCCGGCGTCCCAGAGAATTGAAGGGGTAGGGTGCGTACGTAGGTGGATGAAGGGGGGTGGGGGTGGGGTCGCCGGTGCCGGGCGATTCTCTGGGACGTCGGACGCCAGCAGGGGGTGGGTTGGGGGTGGACCCTGGTGGCGCGGTGGTGGGGCTGGGGTGGCTGGGGGTAGTTTTAGGTTTTTTATTTTTTTTTAAAAAAATATATTTTTAAAATGGGGTGGTTTCGGGGTGGTAGGTCGGGAAACGAAAATGCGGAAAGTGAAGGGGTAGGGTGCGTACGTAGGTGGAGGAAAGGGGGGTGGGGGTGGGGTCGCCGGTGCCGGGCGATTCTCTAGGACGTCGGACACCGGCAAGGGGTGGGTTGGGGGTGGACCCTGGTGGCGCGGTGGTGGGGCTGGGGTGGCTGGGGTAGTTTTAGGTTTTTTATTTAAAAAAAAATATTTTTAATTTTTTTTTAATTTTTTTGGCCAATTATAAAGCGACACGTGTCTGTATAGCCCTACTTAATGGATTTGTAAACGGAATCAGTTAAAGTGGTGGTAATACCCAAGTATTTGAAATTTGGGTGGTGTTTAAATCAATTTTTTTTTATGATGGTGTTAAAAACCATTTTCGGGTTTTTGTGAGGTGTTAAAATCTAAAATTTCCTATAAAATAAGTATTGAACCAATTACTTAACTACCATAAATATGCAATTAATTTTCAAGGTTAGAAAGACTAAAATTTTTTGTAAATACGAAAAACTCCTCGAAAAGTGCATTTCTGGTCGTTTTTTGGCTAAAATCTGAGTCCTAAAAGGGTAAAACCATTTCTAAAACGCCTTTTTCACCCAAAATTCACTATTTTTGGGTCGAAATCTGGGTTCGGGAGCTGAAGTCAGCTCTTATACGAGGTTAAAATGGATAAAACGAGCTACTAATCTAATTAGCAAGTTAAAACCAAAAAAATAAAGCCATAAAAAAACCTTGAAAAATATTCTGATTTAAAAAATAAATGAGCGTGGCTCCGATACCGCTGTTGGGGTTTGGTGAGTCCCAATCACCGCGGAAACAAACCCAAAGACAAGACCGCACTCGCAATAAATAAAATCATAAACATAATTAACTTAACAATAAGATTAAGATAAAATGATTACCTTTGGAGCGTGCTTCGCCCGACCGCTTGGGCTCTTACTTGAAAGCTAGCTTCGAAATTACGAAGCCTCCAACGATGATCCACCCTCAACAACGATCACCGACAAGTTCCAATGTCTTGGGGTTAGCAAGACTCGACCGATAAACTCGAATAATTGAGTTCAAAGGCTTTCACTAAATGTGATACCTTTTCCAACTCTTGAGTTCAAGGGTTTTCACTTACTTGTGATCCCCTTTCCAAATCTTACTCAAGCATCATTTCCAATGCCCTTACTTGTGTATTTATAGGAAATGATGAGAGTATGATTGTCTCTCCCACCAATGTGGGATAGTGAGATTTTCACATTTTATTTTAAAGGTAAAATAAAATTTTTTAAGCAAGCTAGTAAAAAATCAACAAGTGTCAACTATTCATGAGGGAGCAAGTGAAGACCAATTGGAGAGGGGGGACCAAACTTGCTCCCCACTCTCTCCCTCTCCATGTTCCACATGTCCTCCCTTTTAAGGCTCCCATTTACACCTCCCTTGCACAAGGCCCAACTACCCGCCACTAGTAGAAAAAGGCTTATTTGCGTCGCTCATTTATAGTGTATTTGCGTCGCTTCTATGAGCGACGCAACTGCTCGCGACGCAAATGACTTTTAAGTCATTTGCGTCGCTCCTAGGGGCGACGCAAATAAGAGTCATTTGCGTCGCTCCTTTATAAACAAGCGACGCAAATGACTTTTTTTATAAACTTATTTTTTGTCATTTGCGTCGCTCCTTTATAAACAAGCGACGCAAATGACTTTTTTTAAAAACTTATTTTTTGACATTTGCGTCACTCCTTTATAAAAGAGCGACGCAAATGACTTTTCTGATAAACTTATTTTAAGTTATTTGCGTCGCTCCTTTATAAACAAGCGACGCAAATGACTTTTTTTAAAAACTTATTTTTTGACATTTGCGTCACTCCTTTATAAAAGAGCGACGCAAATGACTTTTCTGATAAACTTATTTTAAGTCATTTGCGTCGCCCCTTTATAAACAAGCGACGCAAATGACTGAGTAAACAATACAATTGCTGTATTTGCGTCACTTGTTTGTTTAATGAGTGACGCAAATGATGTAAATTTTTTTTTTTTAATTATAATAATTGCTTGTATATGTTTGTAGTACCTGTTTTTCTTGCTAGTGGTATAAAGTAATATGCTAACGCTAATATAATTGAAATTAAAATGCAATATTATTGAATAATGCAAATGTAAATTTCGGCAGAGTATCCTTTGTAATTTGGCCTACCCATAAAATTGGGAATGACGACATTATATTAACAAACTTTCCAATAATTTACATCTTTAGTAATCTCCAATAATGAGTGTGAAGAGCAATGGGGATTCCACCAATGAGGAGAACAAGCAGATTGTCAATTCCGCGCCAAAATGCTATGTGCTGGAAAAGGTACATGAAAACAATCTCCACCAACACCCCAACAGCAACCAAGCACAAGCATACATTCCTAATGCCAACCAAAACCTAAAAAGGAAAGAAAAAAAGCAAAATAAAGGGTTAAGAAGATAGAACAAGTAGCTATATATTTTTAGTGTTGAAATCCACTAGAACTTTTTACCTTATCCCAACATTTGACTTCATTGATGCTAAAATCCAGGCAAACATTTTTCCTAAAGAAGATTCGAGCACCTGTGGCAATGATCACAGCTTCACATGCTCCTTGTTCACAAATACAGCCAGAGTATACTGCATCCCCTGCTTTCTTAGTTACTGGAGACAAAACTCCTGTTAAAATATACTGCAAAGCACAAGAAATCATATATTCAGCAACAATAGATGCATGAAGTAAATATATTAATCACAAACATTACAACTGACCTCATCAATTATTACAGCATCGTCTCCTTCCAGTAGACGCGCATCAGCTAGAATGATGTCTCCAGCATTAATACTAATTACATCCCCAGGGACCAACTGTGAACTATACTCCTCACTCCACCAACCATCTCGCAGAACCTGATGAAATAGCCATAAATTTAGAAACAGCCTCACAAATACACGTGTATAGTCGCAACTCTCAAGTGATACTATGATACAGATAGACCAATGCAAGCATTGAAAGCATGCATACCTTTACTTTCCTAGCTAAGGGTGCCATGACGGAGGTTTGGTGATTATAGATATCTTTTTCTGTAATATGACTCATAATTGGAGCAATTAAAAGCACAAGAAAGACCGAAACAAAAAAAAAATTAGAGGAATTGGGTTTTAAAGGTTGAAGGTTGAACATTCAACTCGATTTCTGGGCGAAACTCAGGTCGGAAGGTCCAACTGAATTTCTCAAGGTAAAAACATGCAACTCGAGCCTTCAACTACTTATGTCAAATACTTTAAATCAAGATGAGTAAGGCCACTTGGATTTACATACACTTCAATAGTCCATGTTATCTTTTTATCTACAAAGCTAAACAAATCCTTCGATCATCAAACAATCAATCAATCAAACCCTAAATCTATCCTTCGATCATAACAAAGTATATGTCTCTCTCAAGAAACAAGTCAATCCAAAAACTATAATCTAAGCCACATTTTGACCTTTTACTTTCACAAACCAAGCTCATCATTGCTCAACCTATGAACTCAAGAAGACACTTTGATGAAACATTAGTAACATTACTAGTTTAAATTACGCTTTAACTTCCACTCTTAAAATCCGGAACAACAATTTGAGAACGAAGGGAGTATAATTCGTGCTTAAAACAACGAATTTACCATTAGTTTCATCACCCAATTATAATTTACAAGCCAACCATATCTTCGTTAAATTACAGCATATATCAATCATAAGAATCATATAATCATCCAAAAACAATAAAGCTTGAATATTTCCTCATCATACTAGCATAAATTCAGTTTTAAAATCTGAAAATAGTATTCAGCATCGAAAATGTAATTTTTAAATTAAAAAAAAATTGATATCCCATTAACAGAAATTATTAAATCTAATTAGTTAATTACCCCTGATTTACCAAGCCAAATTCCCAATTCCTACAAATTTTCAATTAAATAAAGAATTTGCAGCAAATAAATTAACTTCATTAAAATTGTATTGGTATGAATTCCTAGTAATACAACCAATTTTCAAAAATTAACAAAAATCAATCAACACATTTTCAGAGAACAAAACTGCAAACCGTTTTTAGAAATTATAAATTGCATTTTAAACTAAATGAATGAGCCATTCCCTAAAAAAAATAAACTAAATGAATGTGCCATTCTCAGCAACCTCAAACCCATTTTTATAGAGGCATTCTAATAATCCTATTACAAACAAAAGTATTTTGAGTTCTATCGCAATTATGACTTCAATTTCATGAAATTTTTTCGCATTACAGAAAAACAAATCAAAAATAAAAAAACCCTAGAACACAATTTACGAATTGGACGGAAAAAAAAAGACAACTTCACTAAATACAAGAAATCTTACCTTAGGTGAAATAAACTTCACACATTCAACAATGTCGAGCCTAAATGCAGTAATATGAGTGGGGCGAACACTGGTCGAACTGCTACACTAATCAAACTTCAATTATTGTTGCTGTAATTTGCTAGAACTTCCTCGGGTTTTTTGGGGGCGAAATTAATCGATTTTCCAGTCGAAAATTTCAGTCATTGCTCGAATATGAGGCCAGGATTTTTAATTGAATTTTTTGGGGTTTCTAGGGTTCAAATTCCTATAGTTTGGAGTAGATTTTTTGCTCGAAATGGGGGAATATTGGTCAGAAATGCTCAATTTTTCTGGGGTTTATGGGTTCGGATTTCTTAGGGTTTTTGGTCCAAATTTTTGCTCAAAATTGCTCAATTTTCTGCCGATTATAGGTCTTCAACTTGACTGCGATTTTGGATGTTGAATTTGCTGAGGAATCAGTGTTTTTTTGGCCGAATTTGTTGGATTTAAGGGTCGAATTTGTGGGTGCTTTGGCTGTAGAAATTCACTGGAGTAGCAACTTGTTTTTTCTCTTTGTTTAGTGAAAGGTAGGCGTGCAAAAGCTAAGGTCAAAATTCTGAAATAACCTAAATGCAAAAGCTATATTTGCGTCACTTTATTATTAAAATGCGACGCAAATAACATAAAACATAATGCTGTACATTTTTCATATGCGTCGCTCATTTATTAAAAGAGTGACGCAATTTATTCAGTCACTCATTTGCGTCACTTGTCAATAAATGAGTGACGCAAATAAGATTATTATTTGCGTCGCTTCAATAAATAAGAGCGACGCAAATAATAAAAATCTGCAATACAACAGTTATTTGCGTCGCTTCTTAATAAATATGCGACGCAAATAACTTTTCAGGATGGTAAAATTAAACATTTGCGTCGTTCTTTCTAATGAGTGACGCAAATATGGCGACGCAAATGTACATTTTTCTACTAGTGCGCGCACTTAACCCAACTACCCGCACCATGGAGTTGCGGGCTGCTGCTGCTTGCAGCTAGCAAGCTGCGCACTCCAAGTGTGGGCTGCTGCTGCTTGCGCCCAGCATGCCACACACTCCAAGTGCGGGCTCCTGCTGCTCGCTGCCCCTAGGCGCCGAGGCTGGCACTTGGCTGCTAGCAATGGTGCGCTAGAAAGCACCAACTAGCCTAGGCTTTGCTTGGTGCGCATGGTAGCCACCATGCTATGCATTATGCCCCTAGCACTCGGATTGCTCGGGGCACTCCGATGCTAGGGGTATTTTTGGAATTATGTTGATTTAAAACTATTTGCACGTCTCGTCTTTTATTATTTTCGACTCGAATTTCGACGCCCGATTTTGACACTCTAAGCTCGAATTTCCGAAGTCTAAATAAATATTACTCTGTCAACTCATTAATTCCTTGTGAATCAAATCGTTTCTTCGGCTTGTTGGTTGCTTGGGTGTGACCCGAAGGGTTCAGTCAAGATTAAGCTTTAATATTAATTATGCATTAATATTACTGATCGAAAGCGACCTCCACCCAGGCATTCCAATCACTTGCCTTACTGAATATATTATCTTTCTAATAATTCTGAACCCACAGTAGAATCATACACTTGTTCGAAGGACACTATTCCTTTCAAAGCTAGCTTCTCATAATTCCTCAAAGGAACCGGAAAAAGATAAAGAAAATAAAAAACTTTGAGACAACGGTTATCCCGACGTCTTAGCCATGCACACTTTCTCCAAAGGCTTGACAACTGTCTCCCTCCATCTATGTTGACTCAACCCTCAAGGGTCTAAGGGTCTTTTATTGGTTGTAACGTAAGGCTAGGGGTCAAGGACGGGGGAAAATTTGAAAATTTTGGAGATATTTCCTAAGTGAAGCAAAAGGGTGATCAAACCTCAAAAACAAACTTATGAAGTCACAAAACCTTGAACAAAAGTACTAATAATGCCATCTCCCACAAGCTTACTCAACACCAACACAAAATATATACAAAAATGAAGTAACGATCCTCCCCCCCCCCCAAGCTTGAACGAAGCATTATCCTCAATGCTTAAACAAGGGAAGAAAAACAAAACCAACTAAAATATTTTTGTGTTTTTTAATCTTTTCTAATTTTTATGGATTTTTCTTCTTCTTTTTTATTTTTTTTTCTCATTTGGTGTCCTTGCCTTTTTTAACTGTGGACGGCTTTTTCTTGAATGCATTTGCTTTATTAAACACAATATATACAATTTACTTTCTTGCTTGGTCCAAAAGAACATATTGCTTTCTCATTTTCATTCAAACCATCACAACATAAAACAAACTCTCAAACCAAAATGCTTCACAAAACTAATGGTTAGGGAAACGAAAGGTCATAAGGCTTGTAATGTGGCTCATAATCAAGAAAGGGAATAGACTCAAAGGAGTATCAAGATAGGTAAATGCAAAATAAAAATAAAATATGTAACAAAACAAAAAGAAGAGAAAGAAAAATGAGAAAAGGTGCCCTTTTCCTCCCTAGAGTGGCTCGGTCACGATCTTGGGAGCTAGAGGTCAAAACAAGGATTAAGACATGCATAGATGTAGGGAATATTTCAACCATTACCCCTAGCTTGAACCCCACTATGATCATACACTAAAGCATGGTGGCGTCCAAAGGGAAGGAAGTTAGAGCAAAAGAGTGTCAACAAGTTTTAGGAACTTGTAAACCGTTCACAAGGTGAAGGTTACACCCCTTAACGATCCAGGAGATTGTTAACTCCAATAGGTCTGGAACCATGACTGGTAGTTCGGGGATGAAGGTACAAATCCAACCTAAAAGAGATTGAATCTGCCCTAATAATAGGCCTCTACTTTATTCTGTTCGTATTCATGTGCACTTTCTGACTAACATGCAATCAATAGGTTTACCTTAAACCTATTTATCTATGTTGGTTGTATATTAATGCACAAAAAAACTATTATTGGCGATCACTTGAATTATAATAAAATTATCCCTAAACAAGATTATTAATTATCTTATTAAGCGTGATTACAAGTACCAATTCTCTTTAAACATGCATAAAAGGTATGATCAAGCAATAACAATAAATATCAAGCAACATAATAATAATAATAATAACAAGAATTATAATAATATTCATGATAATAATAATAATAATAATAATAATAATAATAATAATAATAATAATAATAATAATAATAATAATAATAATAATAATAATAATAATAATAATAATAATAATAATAATAATAATAATAATAATAATAATAATAATAATAATAATAATAATAATAATAATGATAATGGAACGGTTGAGTCTGACATTTTAGGTAATCCTTACGAGGTCGCTGCCCCTAAACTCATGAAGAAATTGGAAGATATATATTTCACAAAGGTTACCGCTTTTGCAGAATCCACCTTTTCTTTGTCTCCTCGGCAGTCGGCATTGTGGAAGTCGCAGTAGGGTGAACACACCTCTGCTTGGCTTCGGGCAGTCCCTATTTCTGGATTGGGTCAGACGATTAACGCTAAGACATACCGATGTGTGTTGTGTTATCGGATGGGTGTTCCATTGTTCTTTGTCTCGACACCGTGCTCAGCTTGCTCTCGAGTTTTTACTGGGGATGTATTCGGCGATCATGCGGTGTCGTGTGCTGGCATTGTTGGTACTAAACATCGGCACAATGTTATTCGGGATACATTTGTTGATATTTTCTATAGATCTGGGATTTCAGCAAGAAAGGAGGTTGACATAGGATTGTCTGAAGGGAATGATGGGGCCCTCAGACCTGCCGATGTGTTACTTTATTCATGGGATCATGGTCGTGATGTATGTGTCGACTTCACAGGGTCTTCTCCTTTAACACAGACAGGGCAATTTGACTTTGTTCCGGGACAGGTTGTGGCTGATGCGGCTCATTAGAAGCGGGTTAAGTATGAAGCTCGTTGTTTGGCGATTGGATATGGTTTCATTTCCTTCTCCTTTTCTTCGCTTGGGGATTTAGAGAAATAGACTATTGCGTTGCTGAAGCGGATTCAAAGGTTCTCAATGACGCAAGACATTGAGGCTCGTGCTGCAGCTCATATATTCACTAGGGTAGGCTTTGCTATAGCTAGAGGAGTGGGGGCCCAGATTGTATCTCGGCTTCCCACTAATTTATTGTAGGTTGTATGACTTTTGTTTTTGAGATAATAATAATAATAATAATAATAATAATAATAATAATAATAATAATAATAATAATAATAATAATAATAATAATAATAATAATAATAATAATAATAATAAAGCATAATAGCAAGATCCTAGGCATGATACTAACAAGATTAATAACAAACCCTAGCATATCACTAAGCAATAAAGATCAAAGCTTTAACCCTAACATGATACTAACAAAAATATTAGGAAGAGAATAGGAAGCATCATAATAATCATAATTGTCATATTTGATATTAGAAATTATAATTATTACCCTAAACATGATACTAGGAAGATCAAAACGCCCGAACATGACACTAGAAATCATAATAACAACCTAGACATGATTTCTATATCATAATATCAATAAATCAATTAAAGCACTTATTTGGATGACTCGTATCTCTTTCTAATAACAAAATACACACGTTAGTAACTTCAAGGAAAATATAAAAAAACAATTAAATTAAATAATTGAAAGAGAGCTTTGGGAGCAAACCCTCAGAAATTAAAACCTTTCACGTCTAAGGCGAAGACAACTTCGAACTTGGCTAGGTGTTTCTAGATCTTGTGAATGCGGAATTTTGTTTTTGATAAAAGGCTAGTTTAGAATAAGAGAGAGAGAATATCAAGAAATTCTTGATGAGAGTTGATGATTGAAAAAGGGGAGATATCACCTCTATTTATAGAGAAAAAAGAGAGTCGAAAAATAAGAAAAGAATCCGAATTCGAATCGAAATAAAACTCAATGGATAACAGTTTTTGCGAATTTTGTTTTTATCATATCTTTTTATTCATAAGTCCAAATAAGGCATATAATATGTCGTTGGAAAGATCTTGAAGTCTACTTTTCAATCCAATTCGAATAATTTTAAAATCTGTTGTAGATAAAAAGATATGGCCGAAATAGTAGGAAGGTGTCAGTTTTGGGTAGAGTTTTGTATCTTATTCATATCTTTTTCGTTAAAGCTCGGAATTAATATTATAATATATCATTAAAAATATAATTTCAAGATCTATCCAACCATATAAAAGTTGGATAAATATTATGAGGCAATAAAATAAAATCTAACTGTCTTAGAACATCTTTAAATTCGAATAGAATTAGGATTTAAGAAATGGAGAGTTTTAAAAAAGGAAAGTTTTTATTTAACTCGAATTCCTTAATCTTATTTTTTCAAAAAGGATAATTAAGATCTTTTAGAAACTTATGAAAGTTTATAATTAATACTAATTAGTTTAGGAATAGGATCAGACCTTTGGACCCTCCACATGATCATTGGGTCGTAGGTAAAAACCGGTTTGGGCCCAGTTTAGTATTTTGGCCATAACTTCCTCATTATTCATCGGAATTGGGCTTATAATATATCGTTGGAAAGGTCTTTTAAAGTCCCATTCAACTACACCATTATTTGACCCATATCATGGACCAAACTAAACTGGAATGTACATTTTTCATAAATAGGGTAAAAAAAGAAATATTTTCAAAAAAACAGAAAGAAGAGATATATTAATAAAAACATCCTCATCACCAGACTTTTCACACTTTTGCTTTGTTCGATAATCAAACGACATGAAAGGTATTCATCACTGGGTTTGGTTTTAGGGAGACACATATGGGTGTCTACAATAGCCAAGGATCCTAAATTGTCGCTCAACAAGGTGATGAAAGCTAGAACAAATGAATCTCACAAGGGATATATATCAATTACCAACCAAAGGGCATCAAATCCACTGTAGAGATCAACTCCATCTTACCACATTCCCGTGAACTAAGGCTTCATGGAACCCAAAAGTTCGAAAAACCGCCTACCTTAGCAAAGTATCCTAGAGTCAACCAATGACACTCTCAAACCATCCACACATTTTCCACTTAGGAAGAAAAACATTCAAGAATACACAAGCTAAGTTCCAAAATATAATTTCCAAAACAAGAACAAACAACACACAATTTGCCAAAATTACCTTGAAAGTAAACAAAAATCTTTTTAGATTTTTTTGAAATATAAGAAAATACATGGAAATGCATATACTCAAGTGCACGAAATACATGAATCAACATCCCACCAAACACGATAGAATACCCTATCCCAAGCTTGAATGAGACAATATGCTCAAATATAAACAAAAGAGTCCAAGCGAGGGGAAAGAAAGAAATCAATCCAACAAACCAACAAATGTCCACCAAGTCACCAACCATTAGAGGAAGAGCAAGGAAAGATATTACCAGATATTGGTAGGTGTAAATACCCGCAAATGAACCAATTTAACCTTTCAAAGCCAATTTCCTCTTAAATTGAATCTTGGTTTCCATGTGCTAGCAAAAATAGGAGTCAAAACTTCCTTGATTCTTGATCCAAACCATTGCATCAGATTATTTCATGTTATGTAACTAACAAAAGGCACACAAGCATTTTCATGAGAGAAAATCTAATCTAAAAAGAAAAGAAAACAAAAGCAATAAAAACTCGTGTTACTTCCGAGAAAGGTTTGTTTAACGTCCAAGCGATACCACTCTAGTAAATAATATTGCAACGAATGAAAGAGCTTGTCAAATGTCCATTTCATAGGATAAGAGGTAGGAAAATGATGGTAGGAGGATGTGCAACAAGATTATTGCACGCAAGTGAGGAGGGAGATGCCAAAAGAAGGAAGTAAAATCAAAAGATAAATCAAGAAAATAAGAAGATGAGGAAGAAGAAAAAAAAGAATAAAAAGGCAAAACCTCCTCAATATCTTTTTGGGTGGCATAATCACCCATTCTCTCAATAATGGGAGGATGAAAAGGAAGAGTCTTGTAGACACCTAAAAATGTCTCCCCAAAACCAAACCCGATGATGAACAACCTTTCACCGCCATAATTGATCGGGTTGGGTATTTAATCTTGGAGTGCTTAAATCAATATTTCCATTTCATTAACCAACCAAACTTCTAGCCCATTTCCCCAAAATAATTTATTTCGTGTAGTTTAAAATCATTCATTTCGTGTCCTTTAAAATCATTCATTTCGTGTTCTTTTTATAAAAACGTTTAATCCAATTTATTTTGGCTCATAATCTGGGTCCAATGATTTAATAATTGGATGGGGCTTGAAAAGAGATTTCCAACGATAAATTATAAGCCCAAATCTGAGTTAAAACGAATAAGTTATGGCCAAAATATTAAACTGAGCCCAAATCGAACCTAAGCCCACCTTACCTACGACCCAATGATCATGTGGAGGGTCCAAATGATTTAATCCAATTCCTAAACCAATTAGAATTAATTAGAAACTTCTATAAGTTTCTAAAATATCTTAATTATCCTTTTTGAAAAGATAAGATTAAAGAGTTTGAAATTGAATAAAACTTTTCTTTTTGAAAGTTCTATTTCTATCCGAATTGAAAGACGTTCAAAGATAGATAGATATTATTTTCGTGCCTCATAGTTTTTATGCAAATTTTCTATGGTTGGATAGCCCTTGAAATTATCTTTCCAATGATATATTATAATATCACTTCCGAGCTATAACAGAATAGATATGAATAAATGTCAAACTCTATCCAAAACTGACACCGTCTCACTATTTCGTCCATATCATTCATTCTATAAAATATTTTAATCTGATTATAATTGGGTTAGAAAGTATACTTTAAGAGATTTCCAACGATATCTTATTCATCTTATTCCAATTTCTAGATCAAAAGATATGATAAAAACAAAAACCGCAAAAACTGCTCTCTATCGAGTTTTATTCCGATTTAATTCGGATCTTATCTTAATTCTTCGACCCTTCTTTTTTTCTCTATAAATAGAGGTCATATCACCCCTTTTCCAATAATCAACAAGCTTGATCATCAAATCATTCTCTCTTTCTCTCTTTTACACCAAAAATCATTCTCTTCTTTCTCTCTCCCATATTCTAAGCCTTAAACCTATATTCCTAATTACATCAATCTTCCCCTAAGCACTCCAAGGAGTTTATACTTAACCCGAGGTTGCGTCCTTAAAATAAGGTGTCAAAGGTACAAATAACTAAGGGTTTGGACCAAATTAACTCTACTTTTTATTTAATTAAATTTAATTTTTCATTTACTTTATATTTTTTTTATTGAAGTTACTAACAGTTTATTCATGAAGTAGCAATTTAAAGGAACGTGCGGAATGTGAGTAATTAATTAATTTAATTAATCTTATTTTATTTTAATATTTCTAGTATCATGATCGGGTTATTTTATTATTCGATTTGACTAACGCTATTTGTAGGCGTCGTTCGAAGTGCGCCTACGTTAAAAAACATGTTGTGAATATGCTTGGCACTCATAGGAAGTGGGAATCGACATATACGATTAGGGACAAGGAAAGTAGGGAGCCGCCAACAAGTTTTTAAGGAACTTGTAAACCGTTCACGGATCATAAAAGGCAACCACGAATAAAGGGACAACGATAGGCAACAACGATTGACCCGTAAAGGTTACACCTCATTCATAATCCATGAGATTACTAACTCCATATGGTTCGGAACCACGAAAGGAGGATCGGGGATGATGGTACGAAGTGAATCATGGAGTCACATTTGCCCGTATTGGCCTCTACTCGATTCTTATAGTGAAAAGTGATTCCTGCGATCTCAAAGGCATACAAACAAAATATTCAATTTGCTCCAAACTATTATTATGCTAAATTGGTTTAATATTAATGCAACACATTATTCTAAAATGTTTGTGATCACTTGAATTAAGCAACAAAATTAAAAGGATCATAAACCGGTTGTCCAAATTATCTTATTAGGCGTGATTTTTAATTACATATTCCCTTTGAACATGCAATATAGTGATCAAAATAACAAAAGAATAAACATTAATATTGGAAGCAATTCAACAATAATAGTGTTAGTCAAATCAAATAGAAAATAACCCTAATCATGATACTAGAAATATTAAAATAAAATAAGAGTAATTAAATTAATTAATTACTCACATTCCGCACGTTCCTTTAAATTGCTACATCATGAATAAATTGTTAGTAACTTCAATAAAAATTTAAATCAAATGAAAATTAAATTAATTAAATATAGATTTGATTTGGTCCAAACCCTCAGTTAGTTATACCTTTCACGCCTTGGTTTAAATATAAAACTTTGGGTATTGTATAGACTCCTTGGAGTGCTTATGGGAAGAATAATGGAAGAATAGGGTGGCTAGTGTTTAGGCTAAAGAGGGAGAAGAGAATTATTTGATGATCAAGCATGTTGATGATTGGAAAAGGGGTGATATGATCTCTATTTATAGAGAAAAAAGAAGGATCGAAGAATTAAGATAAGATCCGAATTAAATCGGAATAAAACTTGATAGACAGCAGTTTTTACGGTTTTTGTTTTTATCATATCTTTTAATACAGAATCAGAATAAGATGAACAAGATATCGTTGGAAATATCTTGAAGTCTACTTTCTAACCCAATTAGAATCAGAATAAAATATTTTATAGAAGTAAAGATATAGCAGAAATAGTGAGAAGGTGTCAGTTTTTGATAGAGTTTGACATTTTATTCATATCTTTTCCGTTATAGCTCGGAATTGATATTATAATATATCATTGGAAAGATAATTTCAAGGTCTATCCAAAGATATAAAATTTGGATAAAAACTATGAGGCAAGAAAATAATATCTGTCTATCTTTGAATGCCTATCAATTCGGATATAAATAGGATTTTCAAAAAAAGGAGTTTTATTCAATTAAGATCTTTTAGAAACTTATAGAAGCTTCCAATTAATTCTAATTGGTTTAGGAATGGGATTAAATAATTTGGACCCTCCATATGATCATTGGGTCATAGGTAAGGTGGGCTTAGGTTCAGTTTGGGCTCGGTTTAATATTTTGGCCATAACTTATTCGTTATAACTCGGATTTGGGATTATAATATATCGCTGGAAAGCTCTTTTCAAACCCCATCAAATTATTCAATCATTGGACTTAGATTATGGAGCAAAATAAACTGGATCAAACAATTTTATAAAAAGGACACGAAATGAATGATTTAAAAGGACACGAAATGAATTATTTTGGGTTTAAAGGCACGAAAAGAGGAAAATAAGTTATGGTTTGGGGAAATGGTCTAGAAGTTGGGTTTGTTTATGAAATGGAAATATGGATTTAAGCATTCCAAAAATTAAATACTCAACCAGACCAATAATGGCGGTGAAAGGTTGTTCGTCATCGGGTTTGGTTTTGGGGAGACATTTTTAGGTGTCTACAGAAGCCTCCACTTTGACCGAGTTTGTAGAAACATCAGTTTCGAAAACGATAGTCAAAGTAGTCGATAGGGACGGAGAATGATTTAAGGCGTTCTGCTATCTTAAATCACTCTGTATACGCCGATACTTGTAAAAAATATTAATTCCACAGATAAAAGGGTTAAGGGATAGAACGCTTATCTGATACCAGTGTATCGGTGACAAATGAGTTTGGTATTTTCCTATGCTTGAAGGAATCCACCGGATAACATTTGTTGAAATGCTTTCCATGCTTGAGGAAAGCCGACAGATGAGTTTGGTAGCTTTCTAAGCCTGAAGAAACCTACCAGATGACACTTTCCATGCTTGAGGAAAGTCGACATATGATTTTTGACATTTTTCTATGCTTGAAGAAATCCACCGATAATGCTTTCCATGCTTGAGGAAAGCCGACAAAGGAATTTGGCGGTTTTCTATGCTTGAAGAAATCCACCGAATAATACTTTCCATGCTTGAGGAAAGTCGACAGATGATAAGATTGCAAGTCTCTGTGTACCGAGAACCTTGCGTCATAAAATGATGGTGGTTCGATTGTCCCCGAACGTGGGCTGTAGATGGTCCGCTTGTCCTCGGACGTGGGTTGTAGTTGGTCCGCTTGTCCCCGAACGTGGTATGTAGATGGTTCGCTTGTCCCCGAACGTGGGCTGTAAATGGTCCGCTTGTCCCCGGATGTGGGATGTAAATGGTCCGCTTGTCCCCGGACGTGGGCTGTAGATAAGACCTGCAAAATAAAATTTGCCAAGGGACTTGTATATACTGTGATTGACTTGACCAACTGACTTGACCAAGTTTGAATTGACTTGACATGACATGACATGTGTATGACTTGTGATTGTGTGTGTCTTGAGTGAGTGTGTGCACTGACACAAGCAATTAAAAATGCAAAAGCAAAAACTTTCCGTCATTTTTGTCATGAGTGGAGCGTACCGACCCTCTCTCGAGAAAGAAAGACGTTAAAAATGAAATTTTGTTTTTGAACTTCCTCAAAATAAAAGTCATGATAAGACGAAACGAATCACATTGATTTTTTTCTTGTCATATTGAACTGCCCGTCTTGAGTATAATGTATGCATGATGTATGTTTTTAGGCTAGGAGGCTAAGGACAATTACATCATGTGACACGATGAATGAACTTAGGTCATGGAGCTAAGCATCATATATGGTGTAAAGAAACGATCTTGAACGTCACTTAGGTCTGGAAGCTAAGCACGTATACAGATGAAGTGATTATTGCATAATGAACGTTGCTTAGGTCAAGGAGCTAAGCACGATATGCTTTGTATGATTAAAAATCATTGATACATAAATGTTTCTCAGCACATTATGCGATGCATGAAACAATGAATATTGCTCAGGTCAGGAAGCTAAGCATGTATACAATGTTTCTTCTAATGAATGGCATCTTTAAATATAATGAAACATGCACAGTAGGGAAACAATATTTCATGATAAAGGGTTCCTAAAGAGAAGGATGATATGGATATGGATGTGTGAGTGAAGTGTGTGAATGTGATACTAAGGCTGGCTGCAAGGGTTATGGTGATGGAAAGAGATATGAGAAGAGTCAAAGATGATGACTCTATAGGCTGAGTAGGCTAAATGATGTGGGTTGAAGCCCCCAAGTCTAGCTCTAAATGGGTACGGGTAAGCATTGGATATTCTATGACTCGATCATGTATAGATATGGATATGAATGTGGCCGCACCTCGATGTGAGGTTGCCTACGTATCCGTTAGGAATCAGGCCGAACGTAGCTCTAACCGAACTTTGCACAAGTGTATGTACACCTCAAAGAGGTCTTTCAAGGGTTGTAATATGGTTAAGTTGATGGTTTAAAGAAGAAAAGGGTACAAGGCTCAAGACCCGAGAGAATCCCCAAGATGTGTAATTGTGAATTTGAAAATTTTGAATTTTGTAAGTTTATTTTCATTTTTTTTTTGTTTTGATTTTTTTTTGTTTTTTTTTGTTTTTTTTTTGAATCAATGTGGGCAATCTCAGATCATGCGGTCCATCACTCACTTAGCATTCATGTTTCTCAGGCACGGTACCAAGCACTCGATGAGAGATGCAATTTGAGATGTGTTCATATTAAAGACATTGGAACACTTGCCCTTAGACATTGTTTTATTGTTGCTTTGCTACTTTTTTTTTACTTGCTTTTTGAATGTTATACAATTACACATCTTCCAATCCCAGGGTTAAGTGAATGTGGGTTGAAGAAATGAAGGCCAAACGTTAGACGAGGCTCAAAGTTGTTGACGAAGAAATGGATATGTGATTGAGTGGTTAATGGGGAATGACAGGGTTACAAAGGTGCCTCAAATCATTGGTGTACCTTGTGTTTAGTTCGGCAATTGATGATTTTTTTTTTTTTTGCTTATCACGTGATCGAATGTAAGAAAGAGATGTTCATTTATGAAGAAGGTAAGAAATGTGACATATAGACACATGGATAAGGAGAACCTATGCTAGACTTTTTAGGGGGAAGGGTTTGAAACAAAAAAAGAAGAAAACATGAAATCTTGGTGAGAAGCATGCATCGTGCATTGTCTTCATGGCTGTTTATGAGTAACTTCTTGCCGCCTGGTGAAAAAAAAAACGTTTCTTGTTGTTGATGCTTTGATTGGAAGGAAAGAAGGAAGGAGTGACGTTCCCCTTATTATTCCAACTATTACCTAGTGATTTTAGACTCAAGTACTGTGTAAGGATGAACTCACTTAATTCATTCACTCAATACTCGAATTGGAAAGGAAGAGTGTATGAAACAATTTTGAAAACTGATGGGAAATACTCCACTCATTCCTATTACGACGGAAAACGACGCATGCATGGTCCTAGTATACGATCATAAACAATATAGTGCATTACTCGAAGACAAAGTGTGTGCAATAACTCAACATGTGTGATTCGGTGAGTTTATTAAGACTCGTGGTATGATCCCATGGCTAGACATGAGGACGTTGTGGAAAACAAAGGACCCAATGACCAAATAGCATGGAAGAATAAAAGACAAACTAACTTGATTAATTTTGTCCAATTTTAATGTTTATGCTATTTACTAGGTGAAAACGGTCCATTGGAAATCATTAGTCATAAATAAGATCAACCACAATCAAAGACAAAGAACACATGTTAAGGTTAGCACAAAAATTGATCACAAGAAACTAGGAAGAGGACTAGAATTCTAGAAGAGTTGAGACTCATGGGTATAAAAAAATAAAATAAAAATAAAAATCTATAATCCTATGTTATACGAGTTGACACGGATTAAAGTACCGGGTAAGACTAGCTTGACACGAATTTTTTTTTTATATATAAAAAATAAATAAAAAATAAAAAAAAGGTAACGCTAAAAAGACATCTAAACTGGACAGGCTGTAGTATATCGGTTATAACTTTTGATCTGTGACTCTGATTTGTACGAAACCAACTCTAAATCAAAGATAAAACTCGGGGCTACAGATCCATATGTGTCACGAAATGTAACTCTTTCTAGAACTCCGGATATGAACAAAACAAGTTGACTCTTGTGCAGTATACGGGAATAAAAATCCGGGTGACTCAAATTTTTTAAAAAAAAAATCCGGGTGACTAAAATTTTTTTTAAAAAAAAATCTATGGCTCGACTCTAATAATAAAAAAAGGGTTTGATAAAAAATAAATAGATAAAAAGTCAAAAAATACACATAAAATCACATTGTCACGAATGATGCAATGAAGTTCGCAACCTAAAGTCAAGATCTATGTTCCACTATGGTCAAGCTTTTGGGTGTCAAAGGGTACCATGGTTAAGAGTTTGGACGCGTTATCAAGGCAGCCTCCCTTGAGGGTGTATGCCAACGGGCGGCTTCGCAAGTTCGTGATAAAATCGAACTCGAATCCATGGTTTGGGTGGATTTAAAAACTCGGATGAACCCTTATTGCCATGAGCGTTTTCGAGTTGATAGAGCATAAATCCCCCAGGCTAGCATAAATCCACTCATCTCAATTAAATACCGATCACTCAAATCGATAAATAACCAAGAATCCTCCCCAGTGGAGTCGCCAAATTGTAGGCGTCGTTCGTAGTGCGCCTACGTTAAAAAGCATGTTGTGAATATGCTTGGCACTCATAGGAAGTGGGAATTGAAATATACGATTAGGGACAAGGAAAGTAGGGAGCCGCCAACAAGTTTTTAAGGAACTTGTAAACCGTTCACGGATCATAAATGGCAACCACGAATAAAGGGACAACGATACGCAACAACGATTGACCCGTGAAGGTTACACCCCATTCATAATCCATGAGATTACTAACTCCATATGGTTCGGAACCACGAAAGTAGGATCGGGGATGATGGTACGAAGTGAATCATGGAGTTACATTCGCCCGTATTGGCCTCTACTCGATTCTTATAGTGAAAAGTGATTCATGCGATCTCAAAGGCATACAAACAAAATATTCAATTTGCTCCAAACTATTATTATGCTAAATTGGTTTAATATTAATGCAATACATTATTCTAAAATATTTGTGATCACTTGAATTAAGCAACAAGATTAAAAGGATCCTAAACCAGTTGTCCAAATTATCTTATTAGGCGTGATTTTCATTTACATATTCCCTTTAAACATGCAATATAGTGATCAAAATAACAATAGAATAAACATTAATATTGGAAGTAATTCAACAATAATAGTGTTAGTCAAATCAAATATAAAATAACCCTAATCATGATACTAGCAATATTAAAATAAAATAAGAGTAATTAAATTAATGAATTACTCACATTCCGCACGTTCCTTTAAATTGCTACATCATGAATAAATTTTTAGTAACTTCAATAAAAATTTAAATCAAATGAAAATTAAATTAATTAAATATAGATTTGATTTGGTCCAAACCCTCAGTGAATTATACCTTTCACGCCTTGGTTTAAGTATAGAACTTTGGGTATTGTATAGACTCCTTGGAGTGCTTAAGGGAAGAATAATGGAAGAATAGGGAGGCTAGTGTTTAGGTTAAAGAGGGAGATGAGAATTATTTGATGATCAAGCTTGGTGATGATTGGAAAAGAGGTGATATGATCTCTATTTATAGAGAAAAAAGAAGGGTCGAAGAATTAAGATAAGATCCGAATTAAATCGGAATAAAACTCGATAGACAGCAGTTTTTACGGTTTTTGTTTTTATCATATCTTTTGATACAGAAATCGGAATAAGATGAACAAGATATCGTTGAAAAGCTCTTGAATTATAATTTCTAACCCAATTAGAATCAGAATAAAATATTTTATAGAAGTAAACATATGGCCGAAATAGTGAGACGGTGTCAGTTTTGGATAGAGTTTTGACATTTTATTCATATCTTTTCCGTTATAGCTTGGAATTGATATTGTAATATATCATTGGAAAGATAATTTCAAGGTCTATCCAACCATATACAATTTGGATAAAAACTATCAGGCAAGAAAATAATATCTGTCTATCTTTGATTGTCTTTCAATTCAAATATAAATAGGATTTTGAAAAAAAAGGAGTTTTATTCAATTTCAAACTATTTAATCTTATCTTTTCAAAAAGGATAATTAAGATCTTTTAGAAACTTATAGAAGCTTCCAATTGATCCTAATTGGTTTAGGAATGGGATTAAATAATTTGGTCCCTCCACATGATCATTGGGTCGTAGGTAAGGTGGGCTTAGGTTCGGCTTGGGCTCGGTTTAATATTTTGGCCATAACTTATTCGTTATAACTCGGATTTGGGCTTATAATATATTGTTGGAAAGTTCTTTTCAAACTCCGTCCAACTATTCAATCATTGGACCCAGATTATGGACCTAAATAAACTGGATCAAATGATTTTATAAAAAGGACACGAAATGAATGATTTTAAAGGACACGAAATGAATTATTTTGGGTTTAAAGGCACGAAAAGAGGAAAATAAGTTATGGTTTGGGGAAATGGTCTAGAAGTTGGGTTGGTTTATGAAATGGAAATATGGATTTAAGCACTCCAAAAATTAAATACTTAACCAAACCAATAATGGCGGTGAAAGGTTGTTCATCATCGGGTTTGGTTTTGGGGAGACATTTTTAGGTATCTACACTATTATTGTTAAATTGCTTCCAATATTAATATTTATGCTATTATTATGTATTGATCACCATATTGCATGTTAAAAGGAATATGTAATTGAAAATCACGTCTAATAAGATAATTTGGACAACCGGCTTAGGCTCCTTTTTAATCTTGTTGTTAAATCAAGTGATCACTAATATTTTAGAATTGAATCTTTGTTGTTAAAAGGAATATTTTAGTTTGGAGCGAATTGAATCTTTGTTTGCATGCCTTTGAGATCGCAGGAATCACTTTTCACTATAAGAATCGAGTAGAGGCCAATACTGGCGAATGTGACTTCATGACTCACTTCGTACCATCATCCCCGATCCTCCTTTCGTAGTTCCGAACCATATGGAGTTAGTAATCTCATGGATTATGAATGGGGTGTAACCTTCACTGGTAAATCGTTGTTGTTTATCGTTGTCCCTTTATCATGGTTGCCTTAAATGATCCGTGAACGGTTTGCAAGTTCCTTAAAAACTTGTTGGCGGCTCCCTACTTTGCTTTGTCCCTAATCGTTGTCCCTAATCGTAATGTCAATTCCCATTTTCTATGAGTGCCAAGCATATTCACACATGCTTTTACGTAGGCGCACTTCGAGTGACGCCTACAAGTCTCATCAAAGAAAAGAAGGGAGGAACATAGGATGGTAGGGAATGTCGTCAAATTTTCTTGAAAAAGGGACATGAGGAAGGGGAGGAGAAACAATGGTCTTACAAAGCCTCATATCACCAATGAAGGCATAAAAATGAATCATGGAATCCTCAAAAGAACACTCATGACTCACATCTCCTTCAAACAAAAAATCTCCAATAGAAATAACCTCATCATCCTCTTTATCACATCGATAACCAACAACTCCCTCAATAAATTCAAAGCGTAGAGTCTCCAAACCATGCATGAAAGGATAAAGTTTTCTCTCAAACTCATCCCTTTCCCATGAAGCATTGCCAATGAATTCTCTCAAAAGGCTATAATGCTTTGTTACTCCTTCAATGAATATACTATAAATAACCTCAAAGGAGTCCAAAGACTCATGGATAGAAGGGTCACAAACATACAAAGTAGACTCGTTAAAGCAGATATTGTATTTGAGAAAGAATTTGGGCTTCAATGTTATTGGGTTGAGGTTCATGGTCGAAATCAAATTGCATATCATCAAAATTAGCACAAACCTCATCACAATAAGCATAAAAGGGAGAGGGGTCAACATGCATAATAGGTTCTTCATGAGGAGCATTAAGAACATCAAGGGAGTTCCTGCAAAAATTAGAAGAATTTTGATAATTTATATCAAAACTAGAAACATGAGAATCTCTATCATAAGTATCCCTAACAAACCAAATGAAGAAATTCCAAGCATTATTCATAGACAAAAGATGGAATCTACCATTATATATGCTTTCAATCATTCCCCTAGTATACTCATTCATTCCTCAATAAGTTATGTTACCAGCATCACTAAGAGAACACCCATGGGAATTAAAAAAACCGTCTAATCTATCAAAGTAAGCATAGAAGGGTTCATCATAAAATTGAGGAAAAGATAAACATGCCATTTTTTTACCAAAAAAAAAAAGAAAAGCAAACAAAAAAAATCAAATAATATATAAGAACCTAGCTAATCTAATCAACACACATTAAAGAACGCCTTAGTCCTCGCCAAAGGCGCCAAATTTGATCATGGTATTAGAAGGTTGTTGGGATTACTAACCCTAACCAAATTAGAAATTTATAATGCCTAAACTCTTCACTAAACTAGTTATTGGCAAGTAAAGGGTCGAACCACGAAGACTAAGTGTATCAATCTATGCTAATTAGACTACTAGGATGATCGAGATATAGAGAGAGAAACATCTAAAACACTACTTAGAGCAAACAACAAAAAACTAGTGAAATTGGATTCCAATTACATTAACGCATTCAACAACAACATAGAAATTATATGAAAATGACCTCAATTAGGAACAATCAACACACTCAACAATCAACACACTCAATTAGCAATTAAGCATGCTAATTATCCTACTAAACTAATTCACTCTCATGCAACTAGCCTAGCATAGGTATGGAAGAATTTAACTCTCAAACAACTCACTTTCTCACAATTGATTAAGCTCAACTAAGAACATAGAATCAATTAGCTAGAAAGATTCTAATCCATATAAGCATCATCCATACACAATAATCAAGATCAATTTCATACAAATCACAATCAATCATTCAATTCATCAACATAATATTCATCCAATTCCCTAGAATGAAATCTAGGCTAACATGATAAAGAAGAACATGAAAAACAAAGTAAAACTAGAATTAAAGCTAAAATTAAACTATTAAACTAATTAACAACTCTAATCAATAAACAATTAAACAAAAACAAGAAATAAAGGAAAACAATAAAGATGAGATAAAGTTAGGAATACTTATTGAATATATGAGAATAAAGTCCACAAATAACTTCTTCAACCTCTCAAAACTCCATGAAAAATCTAAGCTTTCTCTCTCTAAAACTACTCCTAAACTAGATAGAGAGGCTCCTAATCTAACTTTAAGAGACAGAAAATAAAACTAGACTTAACTAAACTAGGTTGAATAATTTTTCAAAGATTATTAAACCCCAAAGGGTATTTATAGGACATTTTGTGTAGAACTACCCTAAAGATAAGGGCATTTGTGATCAACTACTGTAGACACCCAAATGTGTCTCTCCAAAACCAAACCCAGTGATGAATACTTTTCATGTCATTTGATTATCGAACAAAGCGAAAGTGTGAAAAGTCTAGTGATGAGGATGATTTTATTAAAATATCTCTTCTTTCTGTTTTTGAAAATATTTCTTTTCTTACCCTATTTTTGAAAAACGTACATTCCAGTTAAGTTTAGTCCATGATATGGCTCCAATAATGGTGTAGTTTGATGAGTCTTGAAAAGACCTTTCCAACAATATATTATAAGCCCAATTCCGATGAATAATGAGGAAGTTATGGCCAAAATACTAAACTGGGCTCAAACTGGATTTTACCTACGACCCAATGATCATGTGGAGGGTCCAAAGGTTTAATCCTATTCCTAAACTAATTAGGATTAATTAGAAGCTTCCATGAGTTTCTAAAAGATCTTACTTATCCTTTTTGAAAATATAAGATTAAAGAATTTGATTTGAATAAAAACTTTCCTTTTTGTATAACTTTCCTTTTTCTTAAATCCTAATTCTATTCGAATTTAAAGATGTTCAAAGACAGTTGGATTTTATTTTCGTGCCTCATAATCTTTATCCAAATTTTATGTGGTTGGATAGATCTTGAAATTATCTTTCCAATGATATATTATAATATTAAATCCGAGCTATAACGAAAAAGATATGAATTAGATATGAAACTTATCCAAAACCGACACCCTTCCACTATTTCGTCCATATGTTTTTATCTACAAAAGGTTTTAATCTGATTCTAATTGGATTGGAAATTAAAGTTTAAGAGCTTTCCAACGACATATCATATGCCTTATTTGTACTTCTAGATCAAAAGATATGATAAAAACAAAATCCGCAAAAACTACTGTCCATCGAGTTCTATTTCGATTCGAATTCGGATTCTCTTCTTATTCTTCAACTCTCTTATTTCTCTATAAATAGAGGTCATATCTCCCCTTTTTCAATCACCAACTCTCACCAAGAATTTCTTAATTCTCTCTCCCTCTTTTTAGCCTTGCTTTTTACAAACACAATTCTTCATACATTAGTACTAGAAACACCTAGCATTGTTCGAAGATGCCTTCGCCCTAGATGTGAAAGGTTTTAATTTCTGAGGGTTTGGTCCCAAATCTCTATTTCAATTATTTAATTTTATTATTTTCCTTGAAGTTACTAACGTGTGTATTTTGTTATTAGAAAGAGATACGAGGCATCCAAGTAAGTGCTTTAATTGATTTATTAATTTTATGATATAGAAATCATGCTTAGATTGTTATGTTGATTCCTAGTATCATGTTAGGATGTTTTATTGATTCTTAGTATCATGTTTAGGATGTTCCTAGTAACATGTTAGGATGCTTTCTTTAGTATGATATTTAGGGTGATTTGCTTATATCAATCATGGTTCCTGTGATGCCTTTTATTTTCTTTCCTAATATCATGTTAGGGCTAAAACATTGATTTTAATTGTCTAGTGACATGCTAGGGTTTGTTATTAATCTTGTTAGTATCATGCCTATGATTTTACTATTATTATTATGCTTTAACATGATTATGATTTATTATTATTATTTTTTTTTATGATGATAATTACGTTGCTTGATGATATTTGTTGTTATTGCTTGATCACACATTTTATGCATGTTTAAAGGGAATTGGTACTTGTAATCACGCTTAATAAGTTAATTAATAATCTTGTTTAGGGTTAATTTGATTATAATTCAAGTGATCGCCAATAATAGATTTATTTGTGCATTAATATTCAACCAACATAGATAAACAGATTTAGGGTAAACCTATTGATTGCATGTTAATCAGAAAGCGCACATGAATACGATCAGAATAAAGTAGAGGCCTATTATTAGGGCAGGTTCAATCTCTTTTAGGTTGGATTCGTACCTTCATCCCCGAACTACCAGTCATGGTTCCAGACCTATTGGAGTTGAAGATCTCTTGGATCGTTAAGGGGTGTAACCTTCACCTCGTGAACGGTTTACAAGTTCCTAAAACTTGTTGGCGACTCTTTTGCTCTATCTTCTTTCCCTTTGGACGCCACCGTACTTTAGTGTATGATTACAGTGGGGTTCAAGCTAGGGGTAATGCTTGAAATATTCCCTACAACTACCCATTCTTTTATTTGTTTAGAACTACCCGCAAGTTTAAAAAGTTTGGGTAGCACTATCCACTAACGTTTTTTGTCCAATTAAAACGTTATTTTGGCCCAATTTTTCACTTTTTTCAATTACAATGGCCAATTAATGCTAAAATACGCAAAAACCCCAATTCAATTAAACCCCCAAACCTTAGAAATCAAAATCCTCAAATAATACTAAACTCATGAATCCTAAAATGTATTCTTATTAAAACCCTAATAAAGGTTAATTAAGGTAAATTAAAACCTTTATACAAATTGGGAGAGTTAATTAGGTGGCAAAAGTGAAAAAAGTTGGCTCTGATAATGTCTTAATTGGACGGAAAATGTTAATGGACAGTGTTTCCTAAACGTTTTTAAACTTGTGGGTAGTTCTAAACCAATTTTAAAAAATGGCTAGTTGTTCACAAATGACCCTATCTTTAGGGTACTTCTACACAAAATTTTCGTATTTATATTACAAGTTAAAATAAAATAAAATAAAATAAAAAATAAAACTAACAAAAATATTAAAGTAACAAAACTAAAAATAATAAAAATAAAATAAAAAGGAAAAACAAATTGAAAAGGGAAAAAAATCAAAACCCACAACAATACTTTCCAAATCAGACCCCGCCCCCCCTTCTTCTCCTTTTCGTGGCTGCTTTGATCAATGCTCATCATCATCATCAACGCTCATCATCATGGTCTTCATCAAGATTAAAATCTTGACCGTTCGATATTAATGAGCACCTCCATTCACGTGCAAATCACGTGACATTAAAAAAAGATAAAATGTACAACAGAGCGGCCGCGCTAACCAATATGGGAGGCCTCTTAAGCTTTCTACCTCAAAATTGTAGAAATTAAGACAAAGAGAAGCGACGGATTCTAATTTTATAGCGCCCGCTCTGAAGGGTCATTGATTTGAGGCTCAATAAACGCTTTGTGGATGCAATTTGTGGGCTACTACTGTAAGAGGTTGTTGCCGGCGGTTTGTCCGATGGTTTTGGTGATTGCTTGTGATAGGTGGGCGTGGCTGCGGAGTTGCTATGTGGTGGTGATTGCTAGTGATAGGTGTGAAAGGAATGGTGTCCTTCAAACAAGTGTATTATTCCGATAGAGGGTTGGAAATTATTAGAAAGCTAATTATTAAGTAAGGTCAAGTGATCGGAAGGGCTGGGTGGAGGCCGCTTCCAATCAGTAATATTAATGTATAATAAATATTACAGCTTAATCTTGACTGAACCCTTTGGATCACACCCAAGCAACTAACGAACCGAAGCAAAAAATTAATTCGAAAGGAATTAATGAGTCGCCCGAGTAATTAATATTTAGACATCGGAAATTCGAGCTTGGAGCATCAAAACTGAGCTTCGGAAGTCGAGTAAAAAATGATAAAAAGATGAGACGAGAATAAATAATAAATATACATAATGACCAAAATACCCCTAGCATCGGAAAGCTGAGTGATAGCTAGCAACCCACAACAAGTGCGGGGCTTGCTAGTAAGCTGCGGCTAGCAGCCCGCACATGGTGCGCGACTTGCTAAAGCACCCCTAAGCAGCAGCGGCCTGAACGCATGGTGGAAGGGCCTATTGGCCAAGGTGGCAGCCCACTTGGGGTGCCTTGGTGCCCAAGTGGGGCTGCCACATGGTGCGGTCTCATTAGGTATTTTGGGTCTGTGTTGGCCGGATTTTAGAGAGGGAGTGGGGAGCAAGTTTGGTCCCCCCCCCCCTTCTCCAAATGGTCCTCACCTAACCTCTCATGTAAGCTTGACACTTGTAGATTTATAGTAGCTTGATTATTTATTTTATTTTAGATTTAAAATAAAATGGAAAAATCAAATCTCCCACATGGAAAGATGATGGGAATTTTTGTGAGCCGTTGCCTATAAATACCAACCTTGGGAGTTGGGATTCTTCACGTGAGTAAGTGTTGAAAAAGGCATCACGTACAGTTTGAAAACCTTTGAACACAAATTACTCGGGTTTAGGTCGCGCCTTGCTAACTCCAAGGCAATAGACCGAGTTCAATGCTCTCGTTGCGGGTGGACTTCGTAGGAGGTCCACGTGTGAGCGAGGCTAAGGGGCTTTCGAAGTAAGAGCTTAGTTAAGTGAGCAAAGGACTCTACAAAGGTAATAATCTCTTACTTACTCTTATTTTTTTGTTAATTCTGTTTTGTGGTTAAAATTATTATGAGTTTGGTTTTGGGTCAGGTCTCTTTCCGCGGTGGGTCGGACTCACCGAAATCCAACAGCGGTATCGGAGCCTTGCTCATATATTTTTATAATCATATTTTTCAAGGTGATTTTATGGCTTAATTTTTCTGGTTTTAAGTTGCTAATTAGATTATTATCTCGGTTTTACTAATTTTAAACCCATATCAGAGCTGATTTCAGCCCCGAACCCAGATTTACTCCTAAAAATAGTGAATTTTGGGTGGAAAAGGCGTTCTGAAAATGGTTTTACCCTTATAGGACTGTGTTTTTAGCCAAAAAACGACTAGACATGCACTTTTCGAGGGATTTTTTGTTTTAACGAAAAATTTTAAGTCTTTCTATCCTTAAAATCTTATTGCATATTTATGGTGGTTATGTATTTGGTTATTTCCTTAATTTATATGCAATTTTAAACCTCTTTAAGCATTGTTACTTGGTAGTAATTGGTGCTTGAAAGTTTGGTTTTATTTATCACATAATTGCAAATTAATTGCATTAAGTATGAAAAGTTTGTTCTTTGTTGCTTCCAAGTTGTTTCAATCTTTAATTGTTTTAAGTGATTGAAACTTTGAGTTACTAAATTCCATGAATTTTTGGTTGAACTTTTGATTTAATCATCTAAAGTTGATTGGAATCATAAAGGTTGGATCTTGTGATAGAAATTTCATTTATCTTCATATTGGAAGATATAATTTTTTAAGGATTCACAAGTGTTAAAGTTGGAATTTTTAGATTGAACTTTATGTTCAAATTTCCAACTCCCTTTTAATTTGTCAAAATCTCATGATTAATTTAAATTAATTAAATTAATAGTGAGTTATTGCTCTTGTTATTTTATTGCACCAAATTAAACTAATTATATTAAAGAATGGTGTTTAGAAATAATTTTGGTTGTATGCACTTTTATTAATTTTTAATCAAAGTTGGACTTGTTTAAGTTTTCATTTTTGCTCATTAAATTAATTCTAAAATTAATTTAGAATTAATTATTAAGTCATGCAAAAACTCGGATTTTAAATCCCGAGAGTATGGCACGCAAACAAAGGCAACACCCCTTCGGCTAGTCGAGCTACTGTGCAGCCCGCATGTGGCTGCCAAGGTTGGTGATGCCTAGTGTGCGCCACACAAGGGCAGTGGCTAGTGCGCCCAACCACAGCAGCGACACGGCCGGGCGCACTAGCAGCACCAGCCAGGTAGTAGCGCACTGCGGCTGTGCTGTGTGCGTGCGTGCTGCTGTTTGCGGGGTACATGGGCAGATGTGCGCAAGGTTTGGTGCTTGGTACGAGGGGGCAAGCAGCCATAGTGCGTGTTTCTAGCACTAAATAACCTGTAGCAAACGCTAATAGGCTCGACGTAAGTAGTGCTATGTGGAGTGGTGGAGGCACATGCACTAAGCTGCATAGTGCGTGAGCCAATTGAGTACAGTTGGCTTTGTTTTTACTTAATTTTGTCATTTTAGTGGTTTTATTAATTTAATTTGCTTTAAATTATTTTAATAAATGTTGGAGGCTAGGCTTGAGTTTTTGAGCGGCATTTGCAAAATTTAATTTTGGCAAATAATTGGGTTTATCGGCTTAATCAATTGGATTAATTAAGATGGATGCGGAATTTAGTGGGAGCTTCAATAATTAATTAAATTAAATTACATAATCAATTAAAAAACTTTGATTAGTTTTAATTAGGGTTGTTAATTGGTTTAATGACCTAAATTAGTTACTAGTTTACGAGCATTTTATGCATTGTTACTTGTTTTATCGTTGTAAAATTCATGAGCCATTCACAAATAGTGAATGGATTAATGAAATGTATATTCTCCCACAGGTTTTATAAAATGACAACTAGTGGGGCCCGATTAGGATAGAAAATACGGACTGCAATCCGTGATGTATTTTATATATCTAAATGCGGTCTGCAAACCGTTGAGTATTTTTGTACCTTAAAATTTAGATTAGTCCTAATCGTAGTTACTAGTATTTGCATTATTATAGTCATGTCTTTAAGACGGAGGTTCTTGGAAGAAGAAGCCATGAAGTGGCAAAAGTCGTCCTTTGAAGACTTTAAGACTCAAGGGGTCATGCTCGTTGCCAAATGCATCTTTATTTATGTTTTCGATATATATTTATGAGTATTTATATATGAAATATATGTTAGATGCATGTTTAGGATTTCGAATGTTGGTATATTTAATTAAGTTCACTTAAATCAACCAACATAGAAACCCTAGGTCCCTAAAATATTGAGTAAAACTTGTCATTCCAAAACAACAATTATCGACTTATTGAGAGTAGTGATGGGCTACGCCAAAGCGAGGCATCACTATTACTCCCTAGGATACGTAAGGCATACCGGGTATGCAAGTTAGGTTATACTCAACGATATGAGTGATAGAGTCATAACATGTCGTGGCAAAGTGGATAAGTTGTTGAGAGAGAATTAGATGCGACGATTTAACAAACCAAGAGTGGTTTGGAGCCATTAGCAAAGAGTTGCTTACCTTAGGAGATTGAGTGTTCAGACAAGCCAAAGCATGCTTAACCACTCTTTGTTTCTTTGTATCTTGGAATCGACTTATGCTCGCCAAATGGGGACAAATTTAATGCGTGGCTAAGATGTTTAATAAGATTGAAAATTTGCATGAATACTTTTTAATTTTCAAACTTATTATGGTATTTTTTTATAAATGGTTATACTTTGCACTTATATTTGTAGAATTCCAAATCAAATCATATTGTTTTCCATGATTAGGAAAGGAAATCTTTGAGAATGATTCTTAAAGAAAGGAAAGGCAATTCTAAAAATACAATTCTCATAAATGACTTTTATAAGTCCGAAAAGACGGTTGGACATCATGTATTCAATATACAAGGTAGTTTTGATAAACATGAAGTATTGAGTTGGAAACTCAAAATTGTCAATGCTTGACAACCAACATATATATTCGCTTTATACGCGGGTGAGTACAACTCATTAATGTATTCATTGAAGTACGAATTAAAGGAAAAGATGAAACTTGTTATACGGGGCATTAGATGCTTAATTATGCCTAACTAAGTATAAAAGTCAAAGACTCTTAAAGAAATTATTCTGAAAGATTATGAGATAAAGTATGATAAGAATTATAGGAAACGAGGAATAAAGAAAAGGAATAAGATTACATTTCTTCTAAAGAGTATATGTTATTCTAATTAACTTAGCAAGTTATTATCTTAACAAGTATTAGATACTGCTTGAGTTCCACTTTGAAAGTGACCTCAAACTATTGAAGATAAGCTAAGTTATTGACTTATAAGCTTAGAATGAAGCAAGTAGAGCTACATTAGTTGTAAGGTAGTATGCTTTGTTTAAAGACCTTTTAAGCTAAGGCTGGAACAAATAAATGGTCATTGTGTTCCATAATCGTCAAACAATCCGTTAACACAGGAAAGACTCACATTCAAAGTAAAGAGCAATAGTTGAGAATTTATTTGAATGTCTAAACCATGAGTCAAGAAATTCTTGATTATAAACAAACATTTCCCTAACATGAAAACTCACAAAAGTTCAAATCATAGGCATGATTTGTGTTCCGGACATCGTTAGCAATGTCACATTAACAAGAACGTACTTAAGACTATTTAGGCTCTTGACAGTTGATTGATTCAGAATCGTTTTAAGACAAGCAAGCCTTACTTGTAAGAAACCGACAAAGTAAAGAGCTATTGATCTTGGTATAGACAATTGACTCCGAAAGCTAAATAGGATTTAATTACTTCAACGTTTCACGAAGAATTTGAAACAGTATGGCTATATTTATCAAATTTGAACAAACTTCACCTTGAATAGTTCAAGATTTCAATGAAGTATAGTATTGACTTGGCTAGATATCAAAACGTCTAGTATAGTCTTTTCAAGTATAGTCTAAAACTCTTAGCCACAGTGGGAGCTCATCCGCTTAGCAAGAGCTAGGTGGTTGAGTGGGAGCTTAATGGCTCATAAAGGCTAAGATAGCTCAAGTGGAAGCTAACTATTTGATTCACAGCAAACTTTTACCCAAAGACAATATACATGTCTCTTTGTAATATTTCAAGTGAGACTAAGAGCACAACCTCCATAACCTAAATGAGAACATAATGTTTGTTGCTCTAAGTGGTGTCTATCTGAAAAGTAACACATTTCCAAAATGACAAGTGGGAGGAAAATTAACTCGATGACCATCGACATTATCAACAAACTAGAACTGAGAATCTTGGAAGACCTTAAAAGGGCTTCGTAAGAATACTTGATCAACAATCCTCAAAATGACTTTACAAGTGTCTTAAAAGAGAATTCATTACTCACAAAACTTTTGAAAATTTAGAGTAAGATCAAGATAATCAAAGGGCTTTGGAAGCACCTTGAAACTCAGTGTTTGATGCAATAACCCTGTATACGTATAGAATTCACCAAAGTTTTGGATTAAATCCTATAAATTTTCTATTAAGTTAGAAATAAACCTAAGACTTACAAGCATAATATTTACTATTAGATAGTAAGGGAATAGTTCCTTGTAAGATAGCTACGACAAATCCAAATTCCAAATAATGGTTATTAGATGCCATAAGATTCAAGATAGACTCCATGTTTGAAAATCATGTTTAAAACTTGATTAATTTGCATGAGGGGGTGAAAGACCCATCGATCGCAAATAATTTTTCAAGGAAAAAAATTAACAAATGTTGAAATGTATATGTATACATAGCTAGATTGGTTGAAAAGGATATAATAAAATTCACGGAGTTTATTTTAATAAATACCTATTCACCAATTGGAATGCACAAGTCTTTTCGTGGTTAGTCTAGCAAAATTGCACAAATGAAATATGGAAAAATAGATACCAAAACCGCCTTCCTAAAATAGGATTTTTGAAGTGACTATGAAAATAGACTAAGGGTTTTGAAAATCTAAAGAATGCTAGATTTGAAAACAAGCTCAAGAAATCCATTATAAGATTGAAGGAAGCATTACATAAAGGAATTGGAATCTGTTTTCTCATAAAGTTAAGAATTGTCTTAAGAAGAGACATAGAAATTCTTATGAATAAGAAGTTTAGTGGGAGCAAGAGTCAATCTTGTAAGGTCCAACAAGAAGTTTACGAACTTTGTTGTAGATTAACTATCAAATGCTAAATGCTTAGATTTGAAAGTATTTTCGGCGATGGACCAAGCAAAAGACGATACTTAGTACATATTGGGTATTAAGATTTATTGTATAAACTTAATAAAATGTTTGAACGTGTAAAGGAGTTTACTGTGTTAAACATGAATTGAAGGAATTTGAAAGGCTCTCGGCCCGTATATATAAAACTAAGTAAATGTTTGAACTAAGTATGAGCTAAGATAAACACTAAGTCAAAAAAGAAAGACTCTAGTAGAGAATTTCAACCATATCACATAGCAAATAGTTTAGCAAGACTCAGTGAATCTAGATGAGCTAAAATGTAACGTGGGTGGAAAAGATTGAGAATCAGTCTACAATTAAACCCATCATGTACGCTACGATATAGAGTTGTCACACGACTTACTTGCTTAGAGAATGTGAATTATGCATATAGTATCAATTAACCTGAATTTATACAATAAATCGTTAATTTATAGAATACCCCGTATTTTCCTAATTAATTAATTAAAAATTATTTTAAAAAAGGGTATTTTCGCAAATTTATTATTTGGAGCCAAAATAATATTTGAATTTTGGCACCAAAGGTATTTTTGAAAACTAATCATTATTTTAGATAATACTTATTATCCATTTATTTTATCTTAAAAACCGGATTTTTTTACATATTTCGGATATTTTAATTAAAGCAAAATAATATTTTACAAATTATTTTATTATGGCCGAAATTCTCCAAATAATTAGACAGGATTTTCGGGGTTTTCATACATGGAAAATATGATTTTTCTTGGTTATTTATTGGTAAATAATTGGTATTTAATTAATAAATTATTTAATTCTATATTTTTATACAATTATTTTATTCCTTAAAAACCGAGCAAAAATATTTCTAAATATATCAAGAGGAATCCGAAAATTTGAGGTATGATAAGCTCAATATTTTTGGCCCTCAAGAATTATTTTGGGGGAATTTATTTGGTAAAAATATATTTTTAATTATCTCCTAAGATCTCTTATTTTTTCATAATTCTAATCCTCCATCTTTTTAATATCTAATAATTATATTTTCTTGCCATTCATTCTTCTTAATTATTCCCCAACTAATTCCAATTTCCTAAATATTTATCATGACATACATACCTTCCATATTCAATTATACACAATTACCTTAATATCAAAACTTTCCTTAATTCTTTTACTCACTTCTCCAAGTAACCCCTTAAACCCTACTTACCATAATTCTTCCCACATTTTCAACCATAATTCATGCTCATACTAGCCTATAAATACCCCTTTAATTCATGATCAAACCTCACACAAAATTCTCATAATTCTCTCTCAAATTCTCTAACTAATTTCTTGTTCTTTTCTTTTCTTCTTGCGCCAACCACCACCACCGAGCACCACCCTCTGCCACCAGTGCCACCTGCCGCCTCCAGCCACCACCTTTTGCCGCCAGCTGCTGACGGCAGCCACCTGTGCCGCCACCTCCTCCATCCTCTCCTCCTTGGTTTCTTATCTTTCTTCTCCTTTTTCTTATTCAATTATTATAATTATTATGGGAGATTTATATAAAATATATTATGAGTAGTTTTAATTATAAAATCAGATTTGAATAATGTTTATGTTGAATTAATTTAAAAGGTTCATGTACATATAGTTGGGAGGTTTTAATTTAATTATTTGTTATTATTTGTTAACCTTATATTGATTAAGGTTATATTTATTTGTACGGTGTTTTTGATCAAGCTACTTGAGGGCTCTTTTGAAGTGTTTTTGGCTAAGCAAGGAAAAAGGTTTGTTAGGTGGCTAGATACCTTGAAAGTGATTGGTTGAATACGAATGTTTGAATGATTTTGTGATGTTTGAATTAAATTGAATCGAATTATGATTTATGAAATAAAAGTATGTTTAAATGATTGGTTTTTAATAATTAAATTGAGGCATTTATTTTATATCATGTTTTGAATGATTAAAATTATTATTCGTGTTTTAAAAAGGTTAGATATTGAAAGCATGTTGAATTTAATAAAAGAGTTTAAATTATTTGGAATTTTTGGATTTAAAAGGGGATTTATGGAATCATTGAAATAAATTTATTATTTATGCTTTATAAGCATGTTAGTAATCCCACTATGCAGATTTGGTTTATTGATAAGGCCTTGGACTTTGTATGACCGGGTCTTTTCTCAAGAATAGCCTTGTAACATAAGGAGACTAGCTTGAGGGGTGTGCACACTTGGGTGAGGAATAAGATTAAAAGGAATTAGTTTTAATATGAGGAATTGGTTTTAAAATAATTGGTAATGGTTTTACTTATTATTGATATTGGAATATTGAGAATCGGTTTGAATCATGAGTTTGGAATTGTTGGATTAATTATTGGAATTGATTTCAAAAGCATATTTGCAAATAAATTGAGTTTAATTATCTTGCACTTATTGTACTTAGCATATTTTTCTAACCTGTACTTCTTATTTGTTTTGGTTTGCCCTGATTACCGTAATGGTAAGCAGTGTTGCTTATTTTCAGGTGGAGTGAATAATTGATGCATTGGAGTCCTGGGATTGGTTTCAACTAAATTAGGAATTTTTTGGTCTTGTATTTAATTTGAGTACTCATGACATTGGTTTCTATTTATGGTTCTTATTAATAAAGAAGAGTTTTGAATTTTCCGCTGCAAAGTATTGGTTTATTTAGTAAGTTTGAGTAGCCTTGCGTAATCACACGGCAGTAATACGCCTAAGTCTATCTCTACGGTATAATTATACGTATTATACTGGTATTTCCGTAGAGGGAGATTTGGGGGTGTTACAAATATGGGGATGTGATCAAGGAAGATGGAATAATGTGGAATGAGAAGCATCATCATAAAGGGAAGTGGTTGGCAACCATGTCTAGCCTTAAGAGGGACTTTCACTATGTGGAGCGCAAGTATGAACCAAGGAGGAAAGTTATGAAAATTCCCACGATCCCAAAAGATCGAACCTTTGGACCTAATGACCAAATGTACTTCTTAAATGCCCAAGTACCTTTTTCATACCCAAAAAAGAAACATGAGTATGGTGAATCTAGTGATGAGTCCATACCACCTCTTGGTAAGAGCAAGCATTACCGTTCTTTGAGCCAAACTCCAAGCTTTGAATCTTCAAAACGACCAAGCCCAAAAGTCCATTTCCATGTTGCAAAAAGGCCTAAGACTCGTTCTCAAACTGCAAATTAAAGAGCCCGAAACCCCAAAGCTTCTTCAAGCCAACTTCATGGGGATGTAAGCCCAACAAAAAGCCCAAGTTACCCTCCTGGCCCGGACATAAATATAACTAAATATGGGTCAAGCTCATCAGGTCGTATACCAAGCTATAATGGTTATAACCCAACTCTCATGGTCGAACCAAGTAATAGAAGTGATGATCCGGATTATGATCCTATTGAAGATGGCTATGCTCATAGTGTTATTTGATTGAATGATTTTTGAACTATGGTTTTGTTTAATGTTTCAATAATTGTCCTACATGACAAATTTGTATTTTCATTAATTATTAATGAAATAAAATGAATTATTTGAAATTTCACTATGTTGTTAAGTGAATAAAATGCTTATATGATAAAAATTGTTTTAAGTTTTTAAGTGTGATAATTAAACCCAGGAAATATGTCTCCAAGAATGAGAGATCAATTAAGGAGTAAGCGCACTAGTTCCAAAGTTGAAAAGGTCCTTAAGTAGTTAACCCATATTACTGAGAACATCACGAAATTGGTGAACAGGGAACACCAAAATCCCGAGCTTGATTCCTACAGTGAAGTCTTTATGAGGGTAGCTGCAGCTAAGCCACCTGTTTACTTGGGAAAGGAGGACACGACCAGCCTTGAAAACTGGATTAGGGAGATTGATAAGTTATTTGATGCTATCAATTGCACAAGTGAGCTGAGGTGAACTATAAGGTTTACTACTTGAGGGAGGAACCTGATTTATGTTGGGCCTAAAGAAAAGATGAGCTGTTGAAAAAGCCAAACTTTGGGTGTGATGAGTTTAAGGAAGCCTTGAGAGAAAAGTTTTAACCTTCCTACCTTAGAAAGTAGAAGTGCATGAAGTTTACTAACCTGAGAATGGGAAACATGTCAATCAATGAGTACTACAACAAGTTCATTGAGCTGATGAGGTTTTCTCCAGAAGTAGTCCCTAGTGAAACCATCAATGCTCAGAGATTTGAGCAAGGCCTAACCTTGACCCTCTAAGGGAAGCTAGGGGGAGTGACCTTTGAGACCCTGGATGAAGTGTATGTCCGTGCAACACACCTTTACGGAATTAAGGGGAGAGAGATGGAGCAGGTGGGACAAAAAAAGAAGAACCCGGACTCTTTTCACGAGGGTGAAAAGAGGCACAAGCCCAATGGGAATTTCCAAGGGAATTCTGGAGATAGGAATGAAAACAAGGGAAACTTTGGAAAACGGAATGGAGGCCAGTCGTCCAGCCATAAGGGGAATGGGAACCAAAGGGGTGAGAAACCCAAGAGGAGGTATTTCTACAAGTGGTTTAAGAAAGACCATCTAGAGAAGGATTGAGAGGGAAACCCGGTAACTTGTCGTTACTATTAAAAGTTGGGACACTGTGAGTACGAGTGTTTAAAGAAGGAAGCTAATGATAAGTATGGGAAGGTCAAAGATTCTAGTGCAACAAATAAAACACCTCAGTCTAGTGGACCAACAACCAAGGCTAGAACCAGTAGCAGTGCAGGAAGTGCCCCAAAAAGTCATGTGTCTGTGATGAATAGCCGTCAAGCTGAGTCTACTAACGATGTGGTAATTGGTGTTTTCTTTATAAGTTCTTCTCCTGTGAGAGTCTTGATTGATTCAGGGGCGTCGCATTCTTTTATTTCTAAGAAATTAGTTGGGAGTCTTGGTTTAGACAGTCCTGAGTCAGTTTCTCTAGATGTGTCTATCCCGTCTGGGGAAGTGAGGAGTTGTTCAAGATTATTTTTTAGTGTGCCTATTTCCATCTTTAGGGTAGAAATTCTGGCAGATTTGATCGAGTTCGATTTGAATGACTTTGATGTAATTCTGGGTATGGATTGGTTGGGAAAGTATGAGGCAAGGATCAATTGTGCGGCTGAAAAGGTCACCTTAACTAGCCCAAGTAAGACCAAAGTGGTATATAAAAAGGAAGGGAAAAGCTCAGGGTCGAGAATTGTGTTTGCAATGCAACTGCAGAAGCTGGTTAAGAAGGGTTGCCCTTTTTTCTTATGTAGTGTTCAAGAGGTTGGAAGTGAGGAAAAGAAAGGTGATTAGAGTATTCCGGTGGTAGATGAGTTTACAGATGTATTTCTAGACGAGATTCCGGGTATGCCGCCAATAAAGGATGTTGAGTTCACTATTGACCTAGTGCCTGGAACTGTACCTATCTCTAAGGCTCCATATAGGATGGCTCTAGCTGAGTTGAGGGAGTTGAAGATCCAATTGGATGATTTGTTGGAGAAAGGTTGTTATATTAGGCCTAGTTCATCACCATAGGGAGCCCTAGTATTGTTCGTGAAGAAGAAAGATGGAAGTATGAGGTTGTGTATTGATTACCGAGAAATAAACAAGGTGACAGTAAAGAATAAGTATCCATTACCAAGGATTGGTGATTTGTTTGATCAGTAGAAAGGAGCAGGGGTATTCTCAAAGACAGACTTGAGATCGGGTTATCACTAGTTGTGAATTTTGGAACAAGATATTGCAAAGAGTGCTTTCAGGACCCATTATGGTCACTATGAGTTCACAGTTATGCCATTTATTTATTGATGATATTTTGATCCATTCAAAGGATGAAGAAGAACATAAGGAGAATTTGAGACAAGTGTTATTATGTTTAAGGGAGCATCAGTTGTATGCCAAGTTGTCTAAGTGTGAGTTTTAGTTGGAGAAAGTAGCATATTTGGGCCATGTGATTTCCAAGGACAGAGTTTCAGTGGACCCAAGAAAGATTCGAGCTGTGAGTGATTGGCCAACCCCAAAGAATGTGTCGGATGTAAGGAGTTTCTTGGGTTTAGCAGGCTATTACAGAAGGTTTGTGAAGGATTTTTCAAGGATTTCAAAGCCCATGACAAGTTTAATGAAAAAGGAGCATAAGTTCCTATGGACTCCGGAGTGTGAGGAGGCATTTAAGATCTTGAAAGAAAGGTTAACCACAACACATGTGCTAACTTTGCCGGATGGAAGTGATCTATATGACGTGTATAGTGATGCATCGAAGTTGGGATTGGGATGTGTGTTGATGCAAAATCGAAGAGTGATTGCGTATGCCTCAAGGCAGTTGATGGTTCACAAAGGGAATTACCCAACCCACGATTTGGAGTTAGCTGCAATAGTGTTTGCCTTGAAAATTTGGAGACATTACTTGTATGGGGTGACTTGTAGGATTTTCATGGACCATAAGAGTTTGAAGTACATTTTAACCCATACGCACTTGAATGGGAGGCAGAGACGATGGTTGGAGTATATGAGTGATTATTCATTTGGATATTCAGTATCATGAGGGAAAGGCTAATGTGGTGGAAGATGCTTTGAGAAGAAAGTCAAAACATACAGTGAATGTGATGGTAGTACCGGATCAGTTGTGTGTGGAATTTCAGAAGTTGAACTTGGAAGTAATGGAGCAGGGTGAAGTGGCTAAGATGTTTAATGCCTTGGTGGTTCAATCATCCATTTATGATGAGATAAGGGAAAGTCAATTATAAGACGGGAAATTAAAGGTAATTAAGAAGAAGATTGATGAAGGAGAAGTGTTGGATTTCACCATTTGTGATGAGGAGATTATTCGATTTAAGGGAAGATGGTGTGTACCGCGTGGTGATCTGAAACAAAGATTGATGGAAGAAGCCCATAATTCTCCTTATTCAATGCATCCTGGAGGGGATAAGTTGTATAAGGACATGAAGAAGACTTTTTGGTGGCCTAATATGAAGAGAGAAGTGGCTGAATTTATGGCTAAGTGTTTGACATGTCAGAAGGTGAAGATTGAGCATCGCAGGCCTCAATGAAAGGTCCAATCCTTGGAGGTGCCCAAGTGGAAATGGGATTCGATTTCTACGGATTTTGTGGGAGCCTTGCCAAAGACCAAGGCAGAGAATGACACTATTTGGGCAATAGTGGACAGGTTGACGAAGTCAGTAGCGTTCATACCCATGAGAAGTACTTGAACCATGAATTAGTTGGGAAAAGCATATGTGAAGTTTGTGGTGAATTACCACGGGTTACCCACGGATATCATTTCGGATAGAGATTAAAGATTTTTGTCTAACTTTTGGCAAAGTTTGCAAAAAGAGATGGGAACTAAGTTGTTAATGAGCACAACATTTCACCCAGCGACAGATGATCAAACGAAAAGAACGATTCAGACATTGGAGGACATTTTGAGAGCTTCTGTGATGGACTATCAAGGGTCTTGGGAAGACCACCTGGATTTGATAGAGTTCTCTTACAACAACAGTTACCATGCAAGCATTGGAATGGCACTGTTTGAAGCATTGTATGTTAGGAAGTGTAGACGCCCAGTGTGTGGGAATGATATAAGTGAGACTATGGTTCTTGGACCAGAGATGATTAAGGATGTGGTAAAGCAGGTCAAGTTGATCCAAGAAAAGATTAAAGCAGCCCAAGATCGACAGAAAAGTTATGCTGATTTGAAAAGGAGGGAAGAGGAATATGAAGTAGGAGAGAAAGTTTTGTTGAAATTTTCACCCATGAAAGGTGTGATGAGGTTCGGGAAGAAAGGGAAACTAAGCCCAAAGTACATAAGGCCTTATGAGATCATCCAGAAAGTGGGAAAAGTGGCTTATAAGTTGGATTTTCCCAATGAGCTAGAAAGGGTTCACAATGTGTTCCATGTGAGCCAAATTCGAAAGTATATTCCGGACGTGACACATGTGTTACAACCAAAAACTATTGAGATGGATGAGAATTTTACTTATGAGGAAAGACCAGTAAAGATTCTTGACTCTAAGGTAAGGAGCACAAGGAACAACGATGTGAGCATTGCGAAAGTGTTGTGGTCAAATAAAAAAACTGAAGAGGCTACATGGGAAGCTGAGGCTGATATGAGGAAACGCTACCCAGAATTGTTTGCCTAAGGTTAGTGGTCGAGTTACGGGGGTGTAACTCCTTTTAAGGGGGGTAGAGGGCGATAGAGTTTCTCGTGTCTACTTTTCGAGTAATTTTTGAGTGATTTCTAATCTTATTCGAGTATAGTTGGAGTCTTGAGTCAAGTTAGGATGTGCATGAACCAATAATTTCAAAATGATTTTCGTTTCTTCTGGCTAAGTTTCGGGGTCGAAACATATTTTAAGGGGGGTAAACTGTAATACGCCGTATTTTCATACGTATTTTCCTAATTAATTAATTAAAAATTATTTTATAAAAGGGTATTTTTCGTAAATTTATTATTTGGAGCCAAAATAATATTTGAATTTTGGCGCCAAAAGTATTTTTGAAAACTAATCATTATTTTGGATAAGATTTATTATCCATTTAACTTACCTTAAAAACCGGATTATTTACATATTTTGGATATTTTAATTAAAGCAAAATAATATTTTACTAATTATTTTATTTTGGCCGAAATTCTCTATAAGATTAGCCAGGATTTTTGGATTTTCCATGAAGGGAAAATCTGATTTTTCTTGGTTATTTATTTGTAAATAATTGGTATTTAATTAATAAATTATTTAATTATTTATTCTATATTTTTATACAATTATTTTATTCCTTAAAAACCGAGCAAAAATCTTCCTAAATATATCTAGAGGAATCCGAAAATTTGAGCTATGGTAAGCTCAATATTTTTGGCCCTCATAAATTATTTTGGGGGAATTTATTTGGTAAAATTATATTTTTAATTATCTCCCAAAATCTCTTATTTTTCCTTAATTCTAATCCTCCATCTTTTTAATATCTAATCATCATATTTTCTTGCCATTCATTCTTCTTAATTATTCCCCAAGTAATTCCAATTTTCTTAATATTTATCATGACATACAACCTTCCATATTCAATTATACACAATCACCTTAATATCAAAAATTTCCTTAATTCTTTTACTCACTTCTCCAATTAATCCCTTAAACCCTACTTACCATAATTCTTCCTACATTTCCAACCATAATTCATGCTCATACTAGCCTATACCCTTTAATTCATGATGAAACCTCACACAAAATTCTCATAATTCTCTCTCAAATTCTCTAATTAATTTCTTGTTCTTTTCTTTTCTTCTTGCGCTAACCACCACAGCCGAGCACCACGCTCCACCACCAGCGCCACCTGCCGCCTCCAGCCACCATCTTCTGCCGCCGGCAGCCACCTGTGCCGCCACCTCCTCCTTCCTCTCCTCCTTGGTTTCTTATCTTTCTTCTCCTTTTTCTTATTCAATTATTATTACTATTATAGGAAATTTATATAAAAATTATTATGAGTAGTTTTTATTATAAAATCATATTTGAATCATGTTTATGTTGAATTAATTCAAAAGGTTCATGTACATATAGTTGGGAGGGTTTAATTTAATTATTTGTGATTATTTGTTAACCTTATATTGATTAAGGTTATATTTATTTGTAGGGTGTTTTTGATCAAGCTACTTGAGGGTTCTTTTGAGGTGTATTTGGCTAAGAAAGGATCAAGATACGTTAGGTGGCTATATACCTTGATAGTTATTGGTTGAATATGCATGTTTGAATGATTTTGTGATGTTTGAATTAAATTGAATTGAATTATGATTTATGAAATAAAAGTATGTTTAAATGATTGGTTTTAATAATTAAATTGAGGAATTTATTTTATATCATGTTTTGAATGATTAAAATTATTATTCATGTTTTAAAAAGGTTTGATATTGAAAGCATGTTGAATTTAATAAAAGAGTTTGAATTATTTGGAATTATTGGATTTAAAAGAGGATTTATGAATCATTGAAATAAATTTATTATTTATGCTTTATAAGCATGTTAGTAATCCCACTATGCAGATTTGGTTTATTGGTAAGGCCTTGGACTTTGTATGACCGGGTCTTTCCTCAAGAATAGCCTTGTAACATAAAGAGACTAGCTTGGGGAGTGTGCACACTTGGGTGAGGAATTAGATTTAAAGGAATTGGTTTTAATACGAGGAATTGGGTTTAAAATAATTGGTATTGGTTTTATTGTTTATTGATATTGGAATATTTTTTGAATCATGAGTTTGGAATTGTTGGATTACTTATTGGATTTGCTTTAAAAAGCATGTTTGTAAATAAATTGAGTTTAATTATCTTGCACTTATCGTACTAAGCATATTTTGCTAACCCGTACTTCTTATTTGTTTTGGTTCGCCCTGTTTACCGTAATGGTAAGCAGTGTTGCTTATTTTCAGGTGGAGTTAATAATTGATGCATTGGAGTCCCGGGATTGGTTTCAACTAAATTAGGAATTTTTGGTCTTGTATTTAATTTGAGTACTAATGACATTGGTTTCTATTTATGGTTATTCTTAATAAAGAAGAGTTTTGAATTTTTCGCTGCAAAGTATTGGTTTATTTAGTAAGTTTGAGTTGCTTTGTGTAATCACACGACGGTAATACGCCTAAGTCTATTTCTACGGTATAATTATACGTATTATACTAGTATTTCCATAGAGGGAGATTTGGTGGTGTTAAAATTAATGGCCAAGAACATTGAAAGTACTTCGATAAGTAACAGGATGAGTTCTTGACTAGTGGAAACAAATACAATTTGAGAATTGATGTTACAAGCACAAACCTTAATAAGGATAAGATCCTTAACCAGGAAGTCGTTTATAAGCACGAGCTAACAATGAGTTGTGGCTTGAGAAATTTAACTTGGACGTGCATCCATGTGTAATGTGTGGGAATTTAAAGTAAATTTCCATGATCACAAGTGATTAGGGTATCTCAAATCTTTGTGAGTCATTTGGAGTGAAACCCAAGCAAAGAATCATCAGGAAGTCTACTAAAATATATGTTGAGAATATTTTTTTCTTAAAGGAAATAATAAGGAAGATGTTCTATGGAAAGTTCGTTGTTGAACGTTAATGATTGTAGGTTGTCAAGTTGAAGATCTCAATCATGAAAATGAGTGGGATCCATCACTTGGACAATAAATCCTAAATCACATATAATCCATGGCACTCCAAAATTTTATCATCTTATTATGAAAGTGATCAATAATAAATATGCTAAGATTAGCAAAGTAATTATAACTAAACCTGTGCAATAAGTGAACGACAACATTCACAATTGCACAAAAGAAATCAAGCATATTAGATATGGGTGTGATTTCTATAGATTATTTATAAAGAGTGTTACTCTTAAAACATCCGGAAAAACCATTTATCATAAGATGAACCATTCATGTATTGGAGTAATTTAAAATTTCATGCAATTTTATCACTCTATTTGCTATTTAATTATAAGTAAGGATTAAATAAAGAATCCATTTGATTCTGAGAATTTTCAAAATAGGGTATCAAGACCACTCTTGATAAGGAAACACCTATTAAGTGAACATTGAATATTATGATTGAAAATTATCCCTATTCAAGGTCATTTAAACGATGGACGATTAATGGTCAATTAAGATTAGTGTGCAGTTTGATTTATAGCACCGTTTCTTGTGCTACAAGGACATGATTGTCATAAATCATTTACACTGGCATTGGTTTAGAACCATAATGGTTCGACTTATTAGAATACTTTAAGAGATTAAAAATCGTCATAAATATACTTTTCATTAAGGCTATTGAAATCTATTTCCTCGACCATGAGTATTGTGAGTTCTCTTGTTTAAGCACTAGTCCGCTTTGATGTTGTCAAACGTCTGCTGTAATAGGGGATTATAACGGCAGCACTCGGGCGGCTAGGTCCTCTCTGTAAGAGAGCCTACATTACAAGACTGGGAATGTCCCCCTACTAAAAATAGGAAAGATGTATTTGTTGTTTACAAGGCCTCTTGAAGAACGAGACTATAAAATGCATGGTCGTGCTTGGATGGATTTTAGAAATCAACTGTTTATTGAAATTCGGACCCGGGATCGAGAAATACTTCTGGACAAAATAAGGATGACGAATAAATCTTACTTTATAGTATGAAGAGACATTCAGTGACATAGGAAAAAGGCTATACACTAGATGCGCACTTGTCCGGAAGGACAAGTGGGAGATTGAAAGGAATGGTATATTTCGAACAAGTGTATTATTCTGATAGAGAGTTTGAAATTATAAGAAAGCTAATTATTCAGTAAGGTCAAGTGATCGCAATGGTTGGGTGGAGGCAGCTTCCGATCAGTAATATTAATGTATAATTAATATTACAGCTTAATCTTGATTGAACCCTTCGGGTCACACCCAAGACACTAACGAACCGAAGTGACGAATTAATTAATTCAGAAGGAATTAATGAGTTGCCCGAGTAATTAATATTTAGACGTCGGAAATTCGAGCTTAGAGCGTCAAAACCGAGCTTCGAAAGTCGAGTCAAAATGATAAAAAGGCGAGATGAGAAAATTAATCAACATAATCACAAAAATACCCCTAGCATCGGAAAGCCAAGTGCTAGAAGCATAGCCGAGCCAGTAGCCTGCACCAAGTGTGGGGCTTGCTAGCAGCTCGCACATGGTGCTCGGCTTGCATGTAGAACTCCTTTGCAGAAGCAGCCCGCACTCATGGTGCAAAGGGCCTGCTAGCCGAGAGTGCTAGCAACAACCCTTGGCAACAGCAGCCCGTACGCATGGGGGAAGGCCTGCTAGCCGAGGTGGCAGCAAGCCGCGGCAGCCCACTTGGGGTGCCTTGGAGCCCAAGTGGGGACGCCACGTGGCGCAGTCTCATTGGATATTTGGGGTGTGTGTTGGTCGGTTTTTAGAGAGGGAATGGGGAGAAAGTTTGGTCCCCCCCTCTCTCTAAATGGTCCTCAACTAACTTCTCATGTGAGCTTGACACTTATTGATTTATTAGTAGGTTGATTTTTTTTTTTGTTTTTGGAGATTTAAAATAAAATGGATAAATCAAATCTCCCACATGGAAAGATGATGGGAATTTTGGTGAGCCTTTGCCTATAAATACCAACCATGGGAGTTGGGATTCTTCACTTGAGTAAGTGTTGAAAAAGGCATCATAGTGTGAAAACCTTTGAACACAAATTAATCAGGTTTAGGTTAGGCCTTGCTAACTCCAAGGCAATAGACTGAGTTTGGTGCTCGCATTATGGATGGACTTCGTAGGAGGTCCCTGTGTGAGCGAGGATGAGGGGCTTCCGAAGTAAGAGCTCTATTATGTGAGCGAGGATGAGGGGCTTCCAAAGTAAGAGCTCTATTATGTGAGCAAAGCACACTACAAAGGTAATAATATCTTACTTAGTCTTATGTTTATGTTAATTATGGTTTATGGTTATAATTATTATGAGTTGAGTTTTGGGTCGGGTTTCTATCCGCGATGGGTCGGACTCACCGAAACCCAACAAGGTTGGCATTTGAGGTGGTTAATTGGAGCTGTGAGTTGCGGGCTTGGTGGTGGTAACTGGCAGCAGTTGTGGCTGTGGGTTTGCGTGGTGTGAAATGGTGCTGATGCTATTAAATGTTGCGGGGTGTGGTGGTTGAAATTTGGTGAATGCGTGAGTTGGGGAAGCTGCTCGGGCTTTGTAGTGTTGTTGGAGTCTGGTGTTGGGGAATGGTGGATTTGTGGTTTGAGGTTTAATGGTGAGTGCGTGGTAGTTGTTGGTGTTGGTGAATGTAGGGGAATGATTGGAGGAAGATGTGGTGCAGCTAGTGTTTCTAGGTGGCTATGCGGGCTGTTTTGTGGTGGCTGGGAGTTACGGCTGATTTCGGTGGTGTTTACGTAAGGAAGGAAGGTGTAGACACCCATTTGTGTCTCCCCAAAACCAAACCCAGTGATGAGTACCTTTCACGTCGAATCATAATCGAATGAAACGAAAGTGTGGAAAGGTCTAGTGTTGTGGATAGTTTTAATTCTTTTCTCTTCTCTCTGTTTTTGAAAACTTTATTTTAAGAAAACAGCCAATCCAGTTTGGTTGGTCCATGATATGGGTGCAATAGTGGTGTAGTTGGATGGGGCTTGCAAAGACCTTTCTAATGATATATATTATAAGCCCAATTCCGATGAATATTGAGGAAGTTATGGCCAATTTACTAAACTGGGCCCGGTTTGAGCTTTATATGCGGCCCAATGATCTAAGGGAAGGGCCTAATATGATTTATCATTCCTAATGCAATTAGGAATGGTTTTAGTCTTCTAGATTCTTCTAGAAGGTTCTTTTCATTCCTAATTCAATTAGCATTGATAAGTTGACTTTGTTGACTTTTCAGAGTTTTAATTAAAATCAAATAGCATTTTCGAAGAAATTATATTATTTTATCCTCCTGTATGGTAAACTTATCGGATTTTCGAAAACGCGTTAAAATAAAGCTTGGCGTCCAACCCCAGGCCTTGGCGCCTAGAACCAGGCCGGGCGCCTGGAACCAGGCCGGGCGCCTGGAACCAGGCCGGGCGCTTGGCGCTAGCCATTGGCGTCTGGCGCTAGTGCTGGTGCCTGGCGCCAGCTAGCCAGGGTTGGCGCCAGCTCTGTTTCTTGAGCGTCAGACTCTATTTTGTTAATTTATCTTTGTTGGCTGATTTTCTCTATAAATATCGTATTAAAAACTCCGTTTTCATTCACCAATCATCACCAATTCTCATCATCTATATCTACATTCACCTACAATCAGTTTTCATTCATCAAGATTCATCATACATTCATTAGCATTCTCATTCATCTCCTCTTAAACTTGGTTTTCTCATACAAAATTCCGCATTCGCAAGATTTAGAAACACCTAGCCATATTCGAAGTTGCCTTTGCCCTAGACGTGAAAGGTTTAATTTCTGAGGGTTTGGTCCCAAATCTCTCTTTCAATTATTTAATTTAATTGTTTTGATTATTATTTTCCTTGAAGTTACTAACGTGTGTATTTTGTTATTAGAAAGAGGTACGAGGCATCAAAGTAAGTACTTTAATGGTTTTAATTGATATTATGATGTAGAAATCATGTTTAAATTGTTATTATGATATTCCTAGTATCATGTCTAGGGTAATTTTAATATTAAATATGATTGTTGTGATGCTTCCTACGTTCTTCCTAATATTTATGATTGCTAGTATCATGTTAGGCTTAAAGATTTGATTTTTATTGTTTAGTGACATGCTAGGGTTTGTTATTAATCTTGTTAGTATCATGCCTAGGATCTTGCTATTATTATTATGCTTTAATATTAACATGAATATGATTATGATTATAATTGTTATAATTTTTGATGATTATGAATATTATTATTATTATTATTTTGATGATGATTATTTCAATTATAATTTATTTTTATGATGATGATATTGATTATTTATTATGTTGCTTGATGCTATTTATTTTTATTACTTGATCACACCTTTTATTGCATGTTTAAAGGGAATTGGTACTTGTAATCACGCTTAATAAGATAATAAATAATCTTGTTTAGGTTTAATGTGATTATAATTCAAGTGATCACCAATAATAGTTTGTTTGTGCATTAAATTCAATCAACATAGATAAACAGGTTTAGGGTTAATCCTATTGATTGCATGTTAATTAGAAAGCGCACATGAATACGATCAGAATAAAGTAGAGGCCTATTATTAGGGCAGGTTCAATCTCTTTTAGGTTGGATTTGTACCTTCATCCCCGAACCCTTATTTGGTTCATGACCTTATGGAGTTGACGATCTCTTGGATCGTTAAGGGGTGTAACCTTCATCCTATGAACGGTTTACAAGTTCCTTAAAAAACTTGTTGGCGACTCTTTTGCTCTATCTTCTTCCCTTTTGGACGCCACCGTACTTTAGTGTATGATCACAGTGGGGTTCAAGCTAGTGGGATTTTAAGGCTTGAAATTATTCCCTACAGAAGGAAATAGAGTTGTGGGGTGTGATGGCATAGCTTGGAGCAGGGAAGTGAAATTTAGAGCATATGTGGGTTGTGGAGCTGTGGTATAAGATTAGAAAGTGATGTGGTGATGGATAAGAGTGCAGCAACTTGAGCAGCAAGTGGTGTGAGGAGGGTGTTCCCATCGTAGGGGATACTTCTCCTGAGATGCCCATGGCCCTTTAAAAGCCTAGGACTTTACCCTTGTTAGAGTGTATTAGGATTTGAATTCCTGACTATTTGGGAGACCTTGAATTAGAAATGACACTCTCATCACGCTTTTTATAAGAAACAAGTAGGAGTCGTCAATGAGATTTAGGAAAACTCATAAACCTCGTTCATGCCTTTCTCCCAAGTAGAGTTCAAGGGATAATTAGCACGAATCATAAGTTTACCCATGTGCCCAAATTGGTCTACATGTACCAGAAATGAGTTTGGGAATGAGGGTACTAAAATAACGTTCCTTTTAGGGAGGAATCGTTATTCTAGCCCTAGTTACGGCCTCTACTAGCTCTTCCTTTTTCACAATTTCATTACCAAACAATATATGCAACGTGATACCTAAACTAAGTTAGTTGATTTTATTCACACGCATTGATCACGTAGGAATTACATTGCAAAGTCGTTGTTCTTTATTTAATTCAAATTCGAGAGAAGAACAAAATAAACAAGATTCGCCTTGTCTTAAGTGATCACTCAACAATTAATTATTCAATTCTATTCTTTAATTAACGTAAGATATTATGTGGAATTCATTAATTAGATATCCGTTTAAAGTGATCAAACAACACTAATTAATTAATTAAAGTTATTTTAAACAATAAAAATAAAGGTGATTTGACTAAGTGCTCGGGAATTTACCACTTCTCTTTGCTAGATCTTCGTTTAGAACACTTTAGGACTCCTTGTTTGGGAACCTCCACCGTAGTAACAAATATTAAAGAGGGTGAGTATTTAGGACAAGAGGGTTTTGTAGCACACAAGATCACAAGATTTCTGCCAGCGTTTAAGGTAAATTTCTATCTGTTTGAGCCTCGTATTAAGCCCCTATTTATAGGGAATGGATACTGTTGTAGGCAAAAATACCCCGTACACGTGGACTAGTCCCGTAGCGACATGTGGCCCAGTGAGAGAGCGACACGTGTCATTATGGGAAGATGCCACGCATTCAGCTTAAAAGCGCTCAAGAGCACATGCCAATCTTGTAGCGACACGTGGCCCAACAAGAGGGTGACACGTGTCGCTACAGGAAGATGCGATGTGTCTAGGGCATATATGACCCCTGAAATCAGCACACAAAAGGGGCCTAATTACATAAGGGTCCAAATCCTGAGAAATATCATTGAAAGCCGCAAAGCGGCGCCCCCAAAACGACATGTGGCGTTCTCCGATTGCGCAGCCAATCACGTTACGCAATTTTAGGGTACAAACCCTAAAATGGACACAAGCTCCACCCCTATAAATACCCCAATAATTTATGATGGGAGGGATGGATTAAGACATTACAAGAAATAGAGCTTTAATCGCTCCAACTTCTCTCTACTTTCTCTCTCTAGCCTTTTCCGTTTCTGATCACTAACTTGATCGTCAGAGGCGAATATTCCGACAACTGAATATTCGTTGTTTTGAAGGTGTCTCAGTCTCGTTGCCAGAAGAGCGTGACTAGTATCCGAGGAAATAAAAAAACACCTGAAACATTTGGCGCCGTCTGTGGGGATACTCGTCCGTTATGGCAATAGACAGTTAGACACCTAATATAGGCGAGGACGAACATGTTGAGGATATAATCCCTACAATCCATACCAGCGATCCGCTGATTGCCACATTTCAAGAGGCTGATGACCCTCCTATTACCACGACCTCTCTGAAGGCCGCACTCAACAAGCTTCGGAAGGAGTTTGAGAACAACAGAGCCTCTACCTCTAGGCAGCCGCCCAGGAGAGAGGGGAAGAGGGCTCCAAAGAAAGCACAAAGCAAAGCGGCTAATGCAACGGACGCTGGGAACACCCCATTTTGTAGGCAAAATGGAAGGTCCCCAAGGGTACCACGAACAAATTTTTTTGATCTGTTGGCGAGAACACAGTCGGCTTGGGGGAGGAGTAGGCAGCCTCGAAGAGAAGAGCATGAACCGTCTAGACGATGGAAGGACGCAAGGGATTACCTTCGGCATAAGCACTGGGAATGTGCCGCTTACTCGAACACGGCCTCAACCCCAACTATGCCGGATGATTTTTCAAATCATTCTCTCTCCCAGCATACCAATACGACCATCTCCACAGAAGTCAAGATGTCCGCACTCCAACTCCTATTCCAGTTCAATCACTCCAATATCAACCTCTCCATGGTTTCAATGGCTTGCTGCAGCCGAATCCCCAAGTCTTCGAACAATATGGGCTATACGGACAAACGTACGGTCAGGCTCCCTACCTGGCTGGACCGTTTGTGAAGCCATAGCCAATTGACTGGAAGATGCGCCTGCTGACCCTAGGAGATAAGCCGCCTCCGTTTTCGCAAGATATTTTAACTGCCCGTCAGCCGCCGAAGGTGAAGAGTGTACTTGTGGGAGCTTATGATGGTACGGGCAACCCAGAAGAACACATCACCTCGTACAGAAACCTGATGTACTTGCAAAGTGTAGATGATGCTACCTGGTGCAAATGCTTTCCGGCCAATTTGAAGGGTGTGGCATAGGATTGGTTCAATAGCCTTCCGGCCGGATGTATCAATTGCTTTACTACTCTTAGTTTTCTGTTTGTGGGAAATTTTTCATACAACATACCGCCTCGAAAGAGCAGCCTTAATTTGGCAACAATTGTTCAAGGGAAGAATGAGGGCCTACAGTCGTACGTCCACCGATTTAACCAAGAAAAATCCCAAATTCATAATCTGCCGGATGAAATGGCTTACTCTGAATTTCTCCGGGGATTAAGACATAATGTTTTTAAATTTGACCTGGTAAGGAAAAAGATTCGGACATTACCACAAGGACGTGGGACATGACACAACATATTGCATCAATTTGAAGAGATTGTTAGACAAGCTAGCCGAGAAGGGCATGCTGCACTCTTATGTGATGAAGTCCAAATTCACTTAAACACGGACAGACAACAAGTCCGAGAAGAGACAGAAAAATGATAAGAACAAAGACAAGGAAGATGATGGGAATAGCACTGATTTAGGCTTTGTGGCCTTGATATCATGAGGTTTCGCCTCAGGCAGCCCAACCATGAAAGGGATCAAGCAGACGCTTGGAACTTGGGAAAGGTGATGCAAGAGGATGCAGTAACCTGAACCCTTTCCCGAAGTAATCATCAGCGAGGCTGACCGGGGGGAGGTCAAAGCCCTGCACAATGATCCTATGGTATTCATTATGAAGATAGCCAATTTGAAGGTCGAACGAAGATTGATTGATACAGGTAGCTCGACTAACATCATCAGCCTGGCCGCCTTGAAGAATCTAAGCTTCCCAGAGGATGCTCTTAAGGACATCACTTACCCGTTGGTAAGATTTGGGGGGAATGTTATCCACCCGGTTGGGCGGATAGACTTACCCGTCCGCTTTGGGCAAAAAGGGGAAGGAACAGATATGGTTGTCCGCTTCCTGGTTGTAATGTCATACTCGGCCGTCCTACACTGAATGCAGCCAAAGCAGTCGTTGTACCTCATCTAATGCTGCTAAAGTTCAAGAGGACGGTTGGAAAAATTGGGACAATCCAAGGGAGTCAGAAAATGGCCAAGGAATGTAATCAATTGGCCGTTAAGCCTACAGCACTCGGACCAAAAGCGTCCGAGCCAAAAGAAGAAGGAACCTCACTCCTAGCATACCAGGTCGGCCAAAACGTAAGGCGGCCAAGATAGAGCAAGCATAGCAGCTAATGAATGTCGATCGGCCAGCAGAGTTAAGGCCCTAGCCGGCTGGCAATCACCAAGATATAGTGCTTGACCCCGATCAACCAGATCGGACGGTTAGTGTGGGCACTATATCTTTGGGTATGCTTGGGGATGAGTGAGTTCAACTGCTGAGAGAATTCAAAGATGCATTTGCATTCGACGTTAGTGAGATGCCAGGAATAAGTCCTGACCTGGCCGTGCACAAGTTAGCTGTGAACCCAGCCGTTAAACTTGTCCGCCAAAAGAAGAGAAATCATGGAGAAGAGAGGAATCAGATCGCCGCATCTGAGGTAAAAAAGCTGCTGGACGCCTGTTTCATTCGGCGATGTTATTACCCAGACTGGGTAGCCAATGTATTTCTCGTGAAAAAGTCGAATGGAACTTGGAGAATGTGTGTGGATTACATCGATCTGAACAAGAAATACCTTAAGGATAGTTTTCCCTTGCCCAAAATCGACCGCCTTGTTGATTCTACGGTCGGCCATGCCCTGATAAGTTTCATGGACGCATACTCTGGATTCCATCAAATTCCCTTATGGGAAGAAGATCAAGAGAAAACAGCATTCGTAACTGAGCAAGGGTTGTACTGTTACAAAGTTATGCCATTCGGCCTCAAGAATGCCCCTGTTACCTTTCAATGAGTTGTTAATACAGTCTTCAGAGATCAGCTTGGCCGGAATATGGAGGCATACATTGATGACATGATTGTCAAGTCAAAAGAGCCGGCCAACCACCTGACGGATCTGCGAGAAACTTTTACCGAGCTCAGGCGGCATAAGATGATGTTAAATCCAAAGAAATGTGTCTTTGGTGTTGAGTCTGGTAAATTTCTCAAATTTTTGATTGATAAACATGGAATTGAGGCCCCCTGTCCTGGACATGAAGTCACCAAGGATGATAAAGGAAGTGCAAAGGCTGACCGGCTGTTTAGCAGCACTTGGTAGATTTCTGTCAAGGTCAGGGGATAAGTGCCGTTATTTCTTTCAAACTATCAAGAAGAGAGCCATGTTTGAATTGACAGAGGAGGCCGAGGAAGCACTCGTACAGCTAAAAAGCCATCTTCATACGTTGCCTCGTCTTGTCAGTCCACTCAAGAATGAGAAGTTATTCATCTATCTCGCCATCTCGTAACACTCTCTAAGTGCCGTCATGCTTGCTGAAAGGGACGACCAGCAGATCCCAGTCTATTTTATCAGCCATTTACTTCACAACGCCGAGCTAAGGTACCCCCCTATTAAAAAATCTAGCTTAGCATTGTACATGACATCAAAGAAGCTGCGGCCGTACTTCTTGGCACATTCAATTGTGGTCTACACAGATCAACCTCTAAAGAAGCCATTTACAACTTTAGAGGCCAGTGGCCGTATGCTCAAGTGGGCCTTGGAAATGAGAGGCTTTGACATTATGTTTGAGCCAAGAAAAGCAATCAAGGGACAAGCCTTTGCTGATTTCTTAGCTGAGATGGCTCGGCCTGATCTTCAGCTGGCCGGAGATCAGATCTGGAAGGTGTTTGTTGATGGTAGTGCAACGGCAACCGGATGTGGTGCTGGATTCATTTGTCAATTGCCCGAGGGGGATAAGTTTGAATATGCTTTGAGATTTCAGTTCAAAGCTTCTAATAACGAGGCTGAGTATGAAGCTCTCCTGGCTGGCCTTAGAATGTGTAAGGCAACAGGAGCAACAAAAGTGGATGTAAGCTCGGACTCCCAGCTTGTAGTCGGCCAGGTAAATGGAGATTTTGAGGCAAGGGAGTCGGCTATGATGAAATATTTGAAGATTGTCAAAGAGGAGGCCAAGGGCCTAGATCATTTTACTCTACAACAAGTTCCTCGTTCGTTCAATCGTCAGGCACACGCCCTCTCTAAGTTAGCATCCTTAGCATCATGTGATACTCCCAAATCAGTATTTTGGGAGGTAAAAGAAAGAAGGAGTATTGATGCCGAGCTAGTACAAATCATGGATAGAAGCTCCACTTGGATGGACGGGATCATTTCTTATTTCAGGGATGGATTACTTCCGTCCGATCCTAAAGAGAGCTGGCTGATGAAGAAGAGAGCGGTCTGATTCCAAATGAAGCAGGGGGAGTTGTTTAAAAAGGCATTTGTGAAGCCGTACCTGAAATATATTACTCCTGAGAAGGGGCATGACGTCCTGGACGACCTCCACTAGGGGCAGTGCGGCTCCCATATTGGAGGGCGAGTCTTGGCTGAAAAGGCTGCCCTCTGGGGTACTAATATTTCTTCAGATTGTCAGTGTTCCATGTACGCGGACTCGGACGGTCGTTCATGGCTTCGAGGCGGTAGGTACCATCTCGGATTTCTTCACTGATCTGATACGGCCCTTCCTAGTTTGGGGTCAGCTTTCCATCTTCATTTGCCCGATCCACAGCCTCCATTTTCCTTAGGACCAAATCTCCCATTTTTAGCGGACGCTTTGACACTCGGCGATTGTATGCCCTTGTCATCCTTAGGCGATAAATTTCGTGCCTAAGCGCCGCATTGCCCCTAGCTTCTGGAAGGAAGTCTAGGGCAGTCTTCATGGCCTCCCAATTGGCCGCTTCATCATATAAAATCACTTCTAACTTATGAAATTGTTTGTCTTATATTAATGATGTGTCTTGATACAATTTTCATGAAGAATGATTGTGTACTAAACTTTCGTATGAGCAAGCATCATGATTTTGTTGCTCTATACTAGTGATACTCTATAATCATTAGAGTAAATTGAAGTATTGAAACAACAATTATGCACTAAGATTAGTTCTTGAAGTTGAACTTGAAAATGGCTCGAATATGTAACTTGTTTCATGGCCAAGTTCAGTTGCAAATTTAGTTTTCAAAGGAACAAAATGATTATTAAATCATTGTGATGCATAAACATGGGCACGGGCCGTGCTGGCACGCGGGCGGCACGGGCCCGGTACGACTCCGGCACGGCGGCCCACCTATGGGCCGTGGGCCGTGCCATGAACACTTTTTTGGAAATCGGCACGGGCACGACACGTATCACGGCGGGCGGCACGGTGGCCAGCATGTGGGCCGACACGCTGGCACGACCCGCCGGCACGGCACAACACGAGCCCGCCATATAATAAAATAATTTAATTATTTTGTATTATTAAATTATCGTACATTCATACCGGCTACCATCATTATAATAAAATAAGTTATTCTTCAATTTTTTGTGTTTTCGGATTATCGCACTCGTATTTTTTTTTATTATATGCATTGTTGTTTTTGCTAAATTAATAAAATTGTTTTTATTTGTTTTCATAAACTTAAACATAATTATTAATTAGATAAATAATTTATATAACCTAAATTAAAATAAAGTTGTTTAAAAAATGTAAACAAATTATATTAACATTAACATAAACATAAATTAATCACATATATTAAGTTGTACTAAAAAAAATATATATCGTTTAATTCGTTTTTATTTTCATTTATTAAAAAAAAAAATTAAAAAGAGTGGCACGATTTGGCCCGCGGCACGGCACAGCCCGCAAGGCACATGGGACGTGCCGTGCCGTGGGCTAGGGTGTGCCAATTTCAGGCACGGCACGGGCCGTTGCCCATGTTTAGTGATGCATTTGAAAATTATAAGGCTCGAGATCTACAACTATTTAAGCGATTCTCGAAAGTAGTTCAAATGGCATGAATATCTCATTTTGTTTCTTTGTGGATATTGGAGCCCCCATGTGTCGGGTTATGCACATTCTTGCTATTTCTCAAGTCTTGGAGCCCCCAATTTGGGCTAATTCTAATGACTAGCTATTGTTTAGGCCGATCATATAATCATGATATTAAGATGGAACTATGTATATGTCCTATTTTTGTTTTGAGATATTTAGGACAATGACATGGCTTTCACATTTTAGTTAAAGTCATGTTCGAGAAAGCAAGTTAGCTCTTTGCTTGTTTATAAACCAAAACAATTATGTTTAAGGTTTAGTATATCATACCTAATGTCTAAACATTTGTAAAGATCATTGTGGTGATTTTATTCTCAAAATTGATTTAGAACATCAAATATTTTCTTTGTTCTTAACAATCATTGATTTTGGCCTTGCAGGTGGTTTGTTTACCATCCCTAAGCGAATGAGAACAAGTTCAAGCCAAGAAGTCGAATCTTAGTTCATTCCTTTTGAAAATATAAATGTACATACACGTATTATCCAAACGGTTATTGAGAATCTGAAAATTTATTTATTTGAGGAAATGAAACAAAAATTCAGAAAGAAAATTTTAAATACTATTTTTTATTAGAGACATGTTATTTTGAACTAGAATTCAGAATTTAGAAAGGGTCTAATAATTTAAATGAAAGTTTGTTTTGAAAAGCAACTTTTTATAGTAGGAAAAATACATAATCTTATTTTCATAATTCAACCCAAAATGGAAAGAAAAGTCTAGCTCGTAATTGAGTGTGACTTTTTTTGTCCAAGATTAATGAAGGTAAATTGTAATTTGAAACTTATTTCAACAAAGATATGAAAATGTGAGCAAACTTTGGTATATCTAATTTTGTTTAAGTTTTACTTTTTATGTTTGTCATCATTGTCATATTTTGATAATTGAAAGTGAAGTTCTTTCAATTAAATAAGCATTGTAGTTTGAAAATGAATGTTTATCAAACCTAGGTTTGCTGAAATGTAAGAATAATTTATAAAATCATTCGAATCACTTTCTAAATTATGGTCTCATTTTAAAATGAAAGTTAACGTGAGACCTATATTTGAAGCCCCCAAGTGTAGACTTAGGTGGCTTTTTGAATTCATGTATACATATGCTAGGGGATGTTTCTCATGTTTATTTAAAGCCCCGAGACTTGTTTTTTCAGTTTGTGGAATATTGCATATGTTTATCACAAATTGTTTGATCATGTAACATAATTAATTATCTTGGTCAAATAATAGGAAGTGGTTTTCTTCCCTTTGTCATTTAAATTTATTAAGATGGTTCGTAATAAGCTTTGCATGACATTGATTTTGCAGCATAAATAGCGTGTTTAAATTTGTAAATAGGGAGAAGTGGGGATTTTCTGGCTTTTTTAAACCCCCAATTTAAGGCAAAGAGCAAAAAAAAAAAAAATACTATTTTCCAGTATTTTAGTTGTCAAATGGGAGGGATCATCCCGACTTACCCCCAAAAAAGAAATGAACAAAAAAGACGGATTTGTATAAAAGGAAGGGGAATCCAACTTTCCCATAAAATAATAAAGAAATAAAATTATACATGTTTTCAAAAAGCAAGTATTATTGACTTAATATTTGAATCATCGTGATGACTTGGCGGTGAGGTATACGTGTGATAGCGATAACGATAATTTTTTGTCATGTAGCGATCATGTTCAATCAATGTTCCTCGCTTAGAGAAGATGGAGATATCATACGCAGGCGGACATATTAGTTGCTCATGATAAGTGAGAAGACCAATGCTCAAGAGTTGTAAAAGACATCTAAAGTTGATGTCAAGGCTGTCGATATATCAAATCAATTTATTGTGTTAACTCTTTTTCTTTCTAGGAAATGTATATAGAACTTGAATTACCTTGGTAATAAATAGCCCTATTATTAAAAGAAAATAATATGATTGATTTTTTTTTTTTTTAAAAAAGTGATAATCATCTCAATTTTCATTGGCAAAAGATATGGAAAACATCGAATTTAGTTTGATTCGATTGCTTTACTAACATGATGTAATCAAGCCAATGGCTATCAAATCATCCAAATCATTTGAATATTTTTTATAAGATTTTATAATAATAACTCAACACTTCATGCATTTTACATATGGGCATGACTACTCAATAGTAGGTCCATATGTGCAACGGCCTAAGGTTGACCATATTTTCATGGAATGATGATTTTGGTACATGGTTATGGTCTACCTCAAGGAGGGCCTTTCCAAGGTTGTAACGTGGCTAGGCTTGGGGTTATGAAGAATGGACAGGCTCAAGTGTAATCCCAAAATCCCTTACTTTGGTGCTTCTAAAATTAAACCTTTTTGCTTTGTGTGGCAACTTCCTACATTAGGTGCCTTTTCCTTGTCATCTTTTTTTTTTCTTTCTCTCTCTTTTTTTTTTTTTGACAAGTTGTGTTTTGGGTTTAGAACGATTTTTTTTTTCTCATTGAGTTTTTGGGTTTAGACTAACTTTGTGTCCCCCTCTTATGTTTTGTTCCCCCAATTTTCTATGTATCTCTTTGCACCATTCCCATCCCAAGGTATGGAATAATATAGGTTGAATAACTAAGGCTTAATTGACGAGGCTCAAAAGGGTTGCCAAAAAGATGGATTTTCTCTAAGGTTAACCACATGGGATTATATTTGTTGAGTTTCAAGTTGCCTCTTGTGTTGGTGAAATAATCATATCCTTTCTTTGTGGGACTAAGATGGGCCTCTTTTCATTCAATACATCTTGTAAGCCAAAGCTCATCAAGATTCTTAATGTGTTGAATATGTATGTCTTTTGATATTACCTGTTTGTATGTATACGTTTTATTTAATTCAAGTCAATAACAATAAAGAGATTGAAAAGAGAACAAGATAGACTTACATGAAAATATATTTTTTATTCATTAATTAATGAGAGTACAAAAAAATTAGATTCCACAGCATGAATCTCTTAGTCTATCATTAAAAAAAAATAAAAAAATAAAACTAAATGAAAGAAACAAAACAAGACCTAGGGTGCTACATCTTGAATTGTTGACAACTTCTTAAGATTGCGTCTTCGAGCTTTGTCTGTTTTCGACGTAGGTGAAACCCACTCTAAAAATCTAGTCCATCTATATGATTAATGGTTTCATTTATCAAGTCCCTTTCAATTAATGTTCCCACAGTATAGGCTTTTTGAAATGTGTCTAAACCAAGGTATTGTAAATGACGCTTGTATGGTGGAGACATATTGTCTATGAGCTTTGGGACAAGTTCATGATCCGGATGTATTTTTGGAATAAGAGCAACCTTTGATCTCCACTTAGAAAAGAATTCAATGAAGCCTTCTTCTTCCCCTTGCTTAAGCAATTAGAGATTGCGTAAGGTAGTTGTGAGCTCGATGTTATCTCCATATTGGGTTAAAAACGCTTTTACAACGTCACTCCAAGTGGAAGTTTGTTTTACATCGAGGTTATAAAACCATGATCTAGCAGTTGGGTCCAATGAAAGAGGAAATGTACATGTATATAGGCTTGGCTCTACCCCTTTCAATGCCATAATTCCAATAAAGCTCATTATGTGAGTCCTAGGATTGTCTGTAACCTTAAAGGTTGGAAAATCCGTAGTCAATAACTTTTCTAGGAGAGTCTTGCCACTAGGTTGTGGTGCAAGCTCATAGTTGAAGTACTTATTCCCTGAGTTAGCTCGAAGGACAAGTTTCTCCAAGACCTCTACTCTTTTGGCTGTTGCTTTTTCTTACAGAATGTTTTTTTTCTTTTTCTGATTTTATTTTAGCCATTTCTGTTTTTTTATGAGCCTTCATTTGGGCTTCTTCTTCTCGTAGAGCCTTTAGCTTTTGGAGTACCTCTTTAAGTTTCTCCAATGCTGCTTTGTCACCCATGATTGGACTAGTATTTGTAGGCATCGCTCGAAGTGCGCCTACGTTAAAGCATGAGGTGAATATGCTTGGCACTCATAGGAAGTGGGAATTAACATAATACAATTAGGGACAACGGTTAGGGACAAGGAAAGTAGGGAGCCGCCAACAAGTTTTAAGGAACTTGTAAACCATTCATGGATCATTTAAGGCAACCACAATTAAAGGGATAACGAAAGGCAACAACAATTGACCCGTGAAGGTTACACCCAATTTATAATCCATGAGATTACCAACTCCATATGGTTCGGAACCACGAAAGGAGGATGGGGGATGATTGTACGAAGTGAGTCATGAAGTCACATTCGCCCGTATTGGCCTCTACTCGATTGTTATAGTGAAAAGTGATTTCTGCGATCTCAAAGGCATACAAACAAAATGATCAATTTGCTCCAAACTATTTTTAAGCTAAATTGGTTGAATATTAATGCACCACATAATTATAAAATATAAGTGATCACTTGATTAAACAACAAGATTAAAAAGGAACCTAAACTGGTTGTCCAAATTATCTTATTAGGTGCGATTTTCAATTACATATTCCCTTTAAACATGCAATATAGTGATCATTATAACAATAGAATAAACATTAATATTGGAAGCAATTCAACAATAATGTCATTATTCAAATCAAATAATAATAATAAGCCTAATCATGATACTAGCAATATAAAAATAAGAGTAATTAGGTGAATTAATTACTCACTTTCCGCGTTTCCTTGAATTGCTACATCATGAATAAACTATTAGTAACTTCAATAAAAATATAAATTAAATTGAAAAAATTAAACTAAATAAATGTAGAGTTAATTTTGTCCAAACCCTTAGTTAATTATACCTTTCACGCCTTGGTTTAAAGACGGAACCGCGGGATAAGTATGAACTCCTTGGAGTGCTTAAGGGAAGTATTTTGAGAGAATAGGATGGGTAGTATTTAGGCTAAAGAGGGAGAAGAGAATTATTTGATGATCAAGCTTGTTGATCCTTGAAAAAGGGGAGATATGACCTCTATTTATAGAGAAAAAAGAAGGGTCGAAAAAACAAGATAAGATCCGAATTAAATCAGAATAAAACTCGATAGACTGCAGTTTTTGCGCTTTTTGTTTTTATCATATCGTTTGATCCAGATATTGGATTAAAATAAATAAGATGTCGTTGGAAAGATCTTGAAGTCTAATTTCTAATCCAATTAGAATCAGATTAAAATATTTTTTAGAATAAAAGATATGGACGAAATAGTGAGACGGTGTCAGTTTTGGATAGAGTTTGATATTTTATTCATATCTTTTCCGTTATAGCTCGGAATTGATATTATAATATATCCTACTTTTTTAGTAATGGGATTAAATAATTTGGACCCTCCACATGATCATTGGGTCGTAGGTAAGGTCGGCTTAGGTTCGGTTTGGGCTCAATTTAATATTTTGGCCATAACTTATTCGTTATAACTCGGATTTGGGTTTATAATATATCATTGGAAAGCTCTTTTCAAGCCCGATGCAATTATTAAATCATTGCAGCCCCCACTTTGACTGAGTTTGTAGAAACGTCAGTTTCAAAAACAATAGTCAAAGTAGTCGATTGGGTCGGAGAACGATTTAAGACGTTGTGCAATCCTAAATCACTCTTTATACGCCGATACTTGTAGAAAAATTTTAGTTCTACAGATAAAAGAGTAAAGGGATAGAATGCTTATCTGACACCAGTGTATCGGTGACAAATGAGTTTGGTAGCTTCCTATGCTTGAAGGAATCCACCGAATAACGTTTTGTTGAAATACTTTCCATGTCTAAGGAAAGTCGAATGATGAGTTTGATAGCTTTCTAAGCCTGAAGAAATCTACCGGATGATACTTTCCATGCTTAAGGAAAGTCGACATATAAATTTGATGTTTTTCTATGCTTTAAAAAAACCCACCGATAATACTTTCCATGCTTGAGAAAAGTCGACAAAGGAATTTGGCGGTTTTCTATGCTTGAAGAAACCCACTGATAATACTTTCCATGCTTAAGGAAAGTCAACAGATGATGAGATTGCAAGTCTCTATGTATCGAGAACCTTGCGTCGTGAAATGATGGTGGTTCGATTGTCCCCGGACGTGGGCTGTAGTTGGTTCGCTTGTAGATGGTCCGCTTGTCCCTAGACGTGGGCTGTAGATGGTCCACTTGTCCCTGGACGTGGGATGTAGATGGTCCTCTTGTCCCCGGACGTGGGCTGTAGATGGGTCACTTGTCCCCAAACGTGGGCTGTAAATGGTTCGCTTGTCCCCAAATGTGGGTTGTATATAGTCCGCTTGTCCCCGGATGTGGGCTGTAGATGGACCGTTTATCCCCGGACGTGGGCTGTAATTGAGACCTGCAAAATAAAATTTGTCAAGGGACTCGTATAGACTATGATTGACTTGACCAACTGACCTGACCAAGTTTGACTTGACACGACATGACATGACATGAATATGACTTGTGATTGTGTGTGTATAGTTTGAGTGTGTGTGCACAGACACAAGAAATTGAAAATGCAAAAGCAAAAAAAAAAAAAAAAAAAAACAAATTCTCTCTCCCGAGAAAGACGTGAAAAAAAGTTTTATTTTCATACGTCCCTCGATGAGAAAATTTTAAAAACGTTTTTTAATTTCCCCAGAAGAAAATTTATGAGAAAGGGAAAAAGTTTCGAACTTCTTCGTTGAGCAAGTCAAAATGAATCGCATAAATTAAATTGCTTGTCTTGAAAATAATTTATGCATGATGCATGTTCTTAGGCAAGGAGGCTAAGGACAATTACATCATGTGACACGATAGATGAATGAACTTAGGTTATGGAGCTAAGCCTCAAATATGGTGTAAAGAAACGATCTTGAACGTCACTTAGGTCTTGAAGCTAAGAACGTATATAGATGAAGTGATTATTGTATAATGAACGTTGCTTAGGTCAAGGAGCTAAGAACGATATGCTTTGTATGATTACAAATCATTGATATATAAATGTTGCTCAGCACATTATGCGATGCATGAAACAATGAACATTGCTCGGGTCAAGAAGCTAAGCAAGTATAAAATGTTTCTTTTAATGAATGTTGTCTTGAAAGATGATGAAGCATGCACAGTAGGGAAACAAGATTTCACGATAAAAGGTTCCTAAGGGAAAGCTGATATGGCTATGTATGTGTGAAAGATGTGTGTGAAAGTGATACTAGGTGAGGTTGCAATGGCTATGGTGAGGGAAATAGATGTGAGAAAAGTCGAGATGGTGACTCTTCAGGATAGATAGGCTAAATGATGTGGGTTCAAGCCCCCAAGTCTAGCTCTAGATGGATAGGGTCATAGGATTAAGCATTGGATATTCTTCGACTCGATCATGCATATGAATGTAAATATAAATGTGAATATGAATGTTGTCGCACCTCAATGTGAGGTTGCCTAAGTATCCGTTAGGAATCAGGCCGAACGTAGCTCTAGCCGAACTTTGTACAAGTGTATGTACACCTCAAAGATGTCTCTCAAGGGTTGTAATGTGGTTAAGCTGAAGGTTTAAGGAAGAAAGGGGTAAAAGGCTCAAGACCCAAGAGAGGCCCCCATGATATGCAATTGTGTATTAGACTTCGCAAGTTTTATTTTTCATATATATTTTTTTGTTTTAAATTTATTTATTTTTCATTCTTTTGAATCAATGTAGGCAATCTCATATCATGCGGTCCATCACTCACTTAGCATTCATGTTTCCCAGGCACGGTACCAAGCACTCGATGAGAGACGCAATTTGAGACGTGTTCATATCAAAGACATTGGAACACTTGCCTTTAGACATTGTTTTATTGTTGCTTTGCTACGTTTTTTTTTTACTTGGTTTTTGAATGTTATATAATTACACATCTTCCAATCCCAGGGTTAAGTGAATGTGGGTTGAAGAAATGAAGGTCAAACGTTAGACGAGGCTCAAAGTGGTTGATGAAGAAATGGAATGGGATTGAACGGTTAACAAGGAATGACAGGGTTTCAAAGGTGCCTCTAGTCATTGGTGTACCTTGTGTTTAGTTCAGTAATTGATTTTTTTTTATTTTTTTGAGAATGAATGATGAATGATATGATCGAGATGTAAAATAAATTTGATCATTTTATTAATGGAAAAGGTGAACGAAACACATGAAACATATAAGAATTCGAAACGAAAAACCTATGCTAGACATGAATGGGGGGAATGGAGATGAATGATAAAGGAAAAAACAAGAAATCATGAAATCTTGCACGAAGGATCTGCTGTGCGCCTTGTGTTCATTACTTTTAGCCGCCTGAAGGGACAAGAAGTTTGTTTGCATCTACCAAGTCTTGAATGACGTCCTTTAAATTCCAACATTGCTCCGTAGTGTGGCCCCTTCCTCGATGGTACTTGCAATGGGCATTGGGATTCCATTTGGAGCTCCTTTCTTCAGGTTTTGGCTCTGGAAATGGCCCAATAGGTGTGATCAAGCCTTGGCCGTAAAGGCGATCAAAGGCCGCATCATAAGTTATTCCTAAAGGAGTGTAAGTTCTTTTCTTCTTGGGCAATGGAGCATCAAGAGCTAACACTTCATTGAGATCAACTTTGCTTATATTGTTGGTAGTATTTTCGTGCTTAGAAGACGAAGAAGAATGGTGGTCGTTCTTCTTGTTTTTCTAAGTGTTATTATTGTAACTACCAGCAGTCTTTATTAGCTCATCCTCGATATTGATGCCAATGTCATATACAGCTTCAAAAGTGTTCAAAGGAAGAAATTTGAGATGTTGCTTGTACTTGTGAGTCAAATTTTGGATGAAGAGGCGAATTACCACTTTTTCTTTGGGAGGATCTACCAAGAGTGCAGCTGTTTCCCTCCACCTGTTCAGATAAGCGGCGAAGCCTTCATTCTCTTTCTGTTTGAGAATGGAGAGTTCACGTTCAGAAGTTCTAGCTTGAATGTTACACTTGTAACGATTCATGAAACTTTCGGTGACATCTTGCCAAGTCGTCGTACGCTTGGCATCTAGGGAATAGAACCATTGTTGGCAAGCATGTTCTAAGGAGAGAGGAAACATCGTAGGAAGAGTGTAACGTCCAATCCCTTAAGAGCCATGGTAGCAGAGAACGCCTTCAAGTGGAATATTGGACTGTCAGTAGGCTTGAAATTTGTAATATCAGCAGTGGAGAACTTTTCAGGTAGTCTATCCTTCACATCCAAAGGAGTGGGAGGCCGTTCCACATAGGTGAAATCCTCATAAATCTTGCTCATTTGCTCTTTCATCTTGTCCATTATAGCCGTAGTAACATTGCTTTGCTCTAATGACTCGAACCGTACCAATATACCCCGTTGAAATGAGTGATGTGGAGATGGTGAAGTTCTCTTCTAAGAGGTTGATGAATTAATGACTCGAACCGTACCAATATACCCCGTTGAAATGAAATAAATTCACATAAGATTTTATTTACTTAATTTTGTTAAGTACATTACTTTGATAACCAATATTTAAGTACGAATTTCTATCAATAACTATATACTTTATTGATTGATAACTATTCATTATTATATACAGTATACCAAAATATATTTTAAAATATATTGATATCTAGTTAGAGTTCATATCAGAAGAAAAATTGAATAAGAAATAATATTTTGTTGGAATGATATGTAATGATATTATTTTAGGTTGCACAGTTGGGTTGATATAATAGAGTAAATTTAATATTGTACAAAGAAAATTTATTCGCAAGGTTAGTACATAACATTAAAAACTTCATTTAGTTAACAAGAAAAATAACAGTTTACAGTACCCAAGGGCGGATCTAAACGTGTGCCTCCTGAGTTACGTGACTCAAGAGTGAGGAAAAAAAATTAAGTTTTACCAAAAAAAAAGAAAAAAAAAAGAAGGAAAACACGTGAACCGAACCATAACAAAGCACATTGAAGATTTGACTTGACTCTCTCCTAGCTCATTTTGTGATTCTCTCTCCTCTCTCCTCCCTCCCCCTTTTCTCATTTCTCTCTCCTTCTTTTCTGACTCTCTCTCTCCTCTCTCCTCCTTTTCTCTTCATTTGATTCTCTCTCCTCCCTTCTCTCTCTTTCTTGAGTTTTGTTGTTTTTAAAACCCATTAGTTGTTGAAATTTTTTCTTGAGTGAAAATTATAATTGGTTGTCAAAATTTTTTTAAAACTTAATTTAGTGAGATTTTTTTGGTTCTTGTTTACATGTGTCTTTATCTATCTAGAGTTTTCTTAATTGGTCTTAATTTGGTCTTTATGGGTCATTTTTTATTGATGGAAAAAAATTAAGACTTGTATCAAATTTTGAGTTTCACCGGAATTGGTAGGTGTGGGGAATATTTCAAGCATTACCCCAAACTTGAACCCCACTGTGATCATACGATAAAGTACGGTGGCGTCCAAAGGGAAAGAAGCTAGAGCAAAAGAGTCGCCAACAAGTTTTAGGAACTTGTAAACTGTTCACGAGATGAAAGTTACATCCCTAAACGATCTAGGAGATCGTCAACTCCAATAGGTCTGGAACCATGACTGGTAGTTCGGGAATGAAGGTACAAATCCAACCTAAAAGAGATTGAACCTACCCTAGAAATAGGCCTCTACTTTATTCTGATCGTATTCATGTGCGCTTTCTGACTAACATGCAATCAATAGGATTAACCCTAAACCTGTTTATCTCTGTTGGTTGAATATTAATGCACAAACAAAACTATTATTGGTGATCACTTCAATTATAATCATATAACACTAAACAAGATTATTAATTATCTAATTAAGCGTGATTACAAGTACAAATTCCCTTTAAACATGCATAAAATGCTTGATCAATCAATAACAATATACATCAAGCAACATAATAATAATCATAAATAATTATAATAATCATAATCATAATAATTATAATAACAATCATAATAATCATAATTAAAATAATCATGTTAAAGCATAATAATAGCAAGATCCTAGACATGATACTAACAAGATTAATAACAAACCCTAGCATGTAACTAAGCAATAAAGATCAAAGCTTTAACCCTAACATGATACTATCATGGTATTAGGAAGAAAATAGGAAGCATTCTTTTAATCATACTTGATATTAGGAATTTTAGTTGTTACCCTAAACATGATACTAGGAAGCAATAAAACATCCTAACATGATACTAGGAATCAAAATAACAATCTAAGCATGATTTCTATATCATAAGATCAATAAAACAATTAAAGCACTTACTTGGATGCCTCGTACCTCTTTCTAATAACAAAATACACACGTTAGTAACTTCAAGGAAAATATAAAACAAACAATAAAATTAAATAATTGAACGAGAGATTTGGGACCAAACCCTCAGAAATCAAACCTTTCACGTCTAGGGCGAAGGCAACTTCGAATTATGCTAAGTGTGTCTAGTGCTAATGTATGAGGAATTGTGTTTGTAAAAGGGTTGGTTTAGAAAGAGAGAGAATAAGCTTTAGCTTAGAGAGAGAAGAGAATTAGAGAATTGTTCAAAATTGATGGAGAGAATTGATGATATTTGATTAGAATTCATGATTAAAAACGGAGGTTTTAGGAGGCTATTTATAGAGAAAAATCAGTCGGATGTGATAAAAAACGAATTAGAGTTTTAAAAAGAATAAAACACGATCGCAGCGTTACACATGCGCGAGGCGCCAAACGCTAAGTCTGGCGCCAGACGCTAGGCTTGGCGTCCGGTGCTGCAAAACAATATTTGCGGATTTTGTTTTTATCATATCTTTTGATCCAAAAATCCAAATAAGGCATAAAATATGTCGTTGGAAAGCTCTTGAAGTCTACTTTTCAACCCAGTTGGAATAACACTAAAATATTTTTATATAAATAGATATGGCCGAAATAGTTGAAGGGTGTCAGTTTTGGATAGAGTTTTATATCTAATTCATATCTTTTTCGTTACAGCTCGGATTTAATATTATAATATATCATTTGAAAGATAATTTCAATATCTATCAAAACATTTAAAATTTTGATAAATATTATGAGGCACGAAAATAAAAACTGAATATATTCCACTTCGTACAAAACAAGGATTCTCAAAATGAGTAGTTTTATTCAATTTCAAACTCTTTGAAACATAATTATCAATCCTAACTCCATTAGGATTTAAGAGAACCTTATAGAATATTCTAGAAGACTATAATCAAACCTAATAGCTTTAGGAATGATATTTAATAATAGGCCCTCCTTTAGATCATTGGGCCGCATTTAAAAACCAAATCAGGCCCGGTTTAGTATTTTGGCCATAACTTCCTCATTATTTATCGGAATTGGGCTTATAATATATCGTTGGAAAGGTCTTTTCAAACCCTATCCAACTAAACTATTATTGAACCCTTATCATGGACCAAAATAAACTGAAATTCACGTTTTTCATAAACAAGGTAAGAAAAGAAACATTTTCAAAAACAAAAAGAAGAGATATTTTAATAAAAACATCCTCATTACTAGACTGTTCACACTTTTGCTTTGTTGGATAATCAAATGACGTGAAAGGTATTCATCACTGGGTTTGGTTTTGGGGAGACACAAATAGGTGTCTACAGTAGGAGATTTGACATGCTCAGTTATTGAAATTAATTGAGATTTATGATTGAATTTTGGGTACCATTAGCGAGTTATAGTAAGGTTTATAATTTTCCCCAATTTGGTGTTTATTTGAGAAGTGATGGCTGATCGATTGGAAAATTTGATTAATTTGGACTTAATTTAGGGCATGGGTCTCCCCCCTCACCCGAGGAGGGCTATCATTAGCCGAATCAGAAAACATTGTTGGGTAGGAATCATCTTATTATGTTAGGGAGGCTTTTAGGCAGTGAAGTAGGCATTGGTGACGTTGAATCAATAATTTAGGGTGACTCACAAGTTTGGAAATCCTGGATTTGCCACTTACAATACCACACCGAAATACATAAAATAACCATATGCTCAAATGCTTAACTTTAAAGTACATATTTAGCTAGCTAATCGGTTTTTTCATGACTATGTTTTATTTTAGTAATTTAGTAAATATTTCGGTAGTTTAATTTACACTAACAATTATTTTTTTATTAATTAAGATAGTTGTAAATTGATAATTACGCTGAAAATTAACGTGCATGGCACAAGACCTAAACTAGTCATATGATAAGACTTAAGAGTAACACATACATTTCACTAAACACAAAGTTTCATATGTGGATGGCCACACCATGCGGCCAGCTACAATATATATGAGGCCTATTCGCAATTTTGGGTTGCCCAGTCCGAATAACAAAGTTCTAATATAACGGACTCCGTTATATTAAAAAAAATTCAAATTCATTTTTGTTTTTCTTTTCTCGTTAAACTTTTAACTGCCATTTCATCTTCTTGTATCTTCCACTCTCTGCACACTCTCTACAAACTGCCTTTCATATTTGAATTTCTCTTTCTTCGTTCTCTTTCTTTTTTGAATTTCACTCTCTTTATTTGTTTTTCTTGCAATTCTTCTTTCAAATTTTACAATGACGCATCTTTAAATCGTTTATGGCACGGGTAGCAAAAGTGTAGGGAATTGTAGACACCCATTTGTGTCTCCCCAAAACCAAACCCAGTGATGAGTACCTTTCATGTCGAATCATAATCGAATAAAATGAAAGTGTGGAAATTCTAGTGTTGCGGTTAGTTTTATTTCTTTTCTTTCTCTCTGTTTTTGAAAACCTATTTTAAGAAAACAACCAATCCAGTTTAGTTTGGTCCATGGAAAGGTTCCAATAATGGTGTAGTTGGGTCGGGTTCGAAATGAGCTTTCCAACGATACATTGTAAGCCCAATTATGATGAATAATGAGGAAGTTATGGCCAAATTACTAAACTGGGCCCGGTTTGATATATATATGCGGCCCAATGATCTAGAGGAGGGCCTATTATTGATTTATCATTCCTAATGCGATTAGAATTGATTATAGTTTTCTAGAATCTTCTAGAAGGTTATTTTGAACCCTAATTTGATTAGCATTGATAAATTGACTTTAATTGACTTTTTAGAGTTTTAATTAGAATAAAAGAAGTGTTTTAAGGAAAATACTGTTTTACCCTCTCGTATGCTTCAAATTTTATCAAAATGAGAAAACGCGTGGAAAACTATTTGCAGCGCCATATGACATGTCTATCGCCTGGCGACAGACCTGGCGTCTGGCGACAGTCCTATCGTCTGGCGACGGGCGCGTGTTTGGCGCTGTAGTCGTGTTTTATTCTTTTTGAAACTCTGATTCATTTTTTATCATATCCGACTGATTTTCTTTATAAATATCCTCCTAAAACCTCCATTTTGGATCATAAAAAACTATCAATCACCAACTCTCATCAAGAAATTCTTGATACTCTCTCTCTCTCTTTTCTAAACTAGCTTTTCTCATACAAAATTCCGCATTCACAAGATCTAGACACACCTAGCCAAGTTTGAAGTTTCCTTCTCCCTAGACGTGAAAGGTTTTAATTTCTAAGGGTTTGGTCCCAAATCTCTCTTTCAATTATTTAATTTATATGTTTGTTTATTATTTTCCTTGAAGTTACTAATGCGTGTATTTTGTTATTAGAAATAGGTACGAGGCATCCAAGTAAGTGCTTTAATTGTTTGCATTGTTATTATGATATAGAAATCATGTCTAGGTTGTTATTATGATTCATAATGTCATTTTAGGGTGTTTTGATCTTCCTAGCATCATGTTTAGGGAAAAGGTTATAATATCAAATATGCTTATTATGATTCCTGCGATGCTTCCTACTTTTTTTCTTAATATTCATGTTAGTATCATTTTAGGGCTAAATGTCATGTGCTGACTACTTTGCCCTAGTCACGCACCGTGCGCCACCCACTTACAGTCCATCGTAAGACGAGTTAGGCTTTCTCCCTTGGCACTACTCCTTGTGCCCACGTAGCAGAATCCTTTGTGCTGATCAAATGTGTTTGCTAGCACGTCCCCTTGGTGCTAACAAGTCCCCTTGGTTGAACTAAGCACTCACCCTTAGTGCCTTAGTCCGGATTTACGAAAAAGTTTCGTAGCCAATTGAGCACACAAGCTATCACCCTTGCTAGTATGCCCGATCACTCACTTGGCACCCTCGTGCCTTAGTTTTTCTCACTCGCTAAGTGTTAGAAGGAAAGAGATTGAGTTGCAAGAGAACATGATCCGTGCCATTTATGTCACCTTTAGGCTATATTTTCTTTATATTTCTATGCTCGTTTTTAGTCATTTATGTCGTGTTTTTAGAGAATAATGCTCAATTTGCTTGTTTTGGTGTTAGTTTAGAGAAATGCGTGCTTTTAATGGTTTTCTTATCATTTTATTCATTTCTCGACTATTTCTCTCGCTTCTCCGTTTCTTTGTCTTGTTTTGTAGGTACGACGAGCTCCTGCGGATTTAATAATCAAGGAGGGAGCTCAAGTGCATTCAAGGAATTTAACGGAGCCAAGTTAGGGAAGCCAAGCACGCAAGTCAAGCCAATCCAAGCAAGCTCCGCAAGCTCGAGTTCCGAGGTGGCAATCTCGAGCGTCAAGGAAGCAAGCCCGAGATCCTAGAAGTGCATGGGATTTGAAAATAGCATCCACTAGGATCGATATGAACTTTTCAGATTTGAATTTGAGTTAGAAACAAATGAAAATGAAGGCTTGCAATGTATCAAAAAGGATCTTTGTGCATTGTTTCAGCCATATCTCAAGTTCTACATATTAGATTGAGGTGATTCAAGTTGGGTTGGAAACCAGACTTGAAGAGCTTTCAAATGATATGTTGCACGCCTTCATACGATTTATAGATTGTGATTTACAGCCTTCCAAAATTGGTCCTACAAATCTACCGCGGGCTGGCCGCGGGCGCGGGCTACAGTACCCGATGGCGCGGGGCTTCTGCAACCTATTTCTGCTCATTTTCGACAAGGAACTTTGAGAGGGCTGGCCGCGGCCGATTTCTCTGCGGGCGCGGCCGATTTCTCTGCGGGCGCGACCGATTTCTCTGCGGGCGTGGCTTTCTAGGTTTTACTCTCGATTTCTTTTATTTCCTCCTTTTGTATATATAGTGTACGACCTTCTTTATTCTTGATACATGAAATACTTTAGTTTAGAGTAGTTTCTCTCTCCTCTAAGGAGGATTATTTTAGATTAGGAGGTTCTCTCTCTAGATTAGGAGTAGATTTTATAGAGAGAAAGTGAAGGATTTCAATGGTGATTGAGAGATTGAAGATACAAGGGTGACAATTGTGTTGAAGATCATCTCTATTACTAATGAAAATTCTTAACTCTATCTCACCTTATTGCTTTGTTTAATTTCATGTTTGTTTGGTTTAATTTTGATGTTTGATGCTTGATTAGTGTAATTGTTCTTGATATATTGTTGATTCTTTATTTCCATAGTTGTTAGTTGATAGATGATGATTCTTGAATAATTGTTTGTCTAGGAATTGGGTGAAACTTGTATGATTGATTAATTGTGATTAATTTGGGAATTGTGTTGATTGATTGTTGAGATTAAAGTAACACAAGTGCTTATGAAGGATTTTTGTATTACTCTCAACTTGAATTTACAAATGATGCCTTGGAGCCTATTTATAGTGCTCTTCCCTACTTACAACCTTTCTCTAGAATGTTCCTAACCTCCTCAAATGGAGGGTTCTAGACTACAACAATCTAAAGTGTTCCCACCTCCTTAGGAACTACATACATGGAGGTTTCTACATCCTTCCCTAGCTAGAATCTTCAAGACAATCCTATAACATTCTAGAACGTACAACACTTATGTACACACATAGAAGACCTTAGACACTTCTAATGTGTACAAGATGAACCTTGAATATTCTAGAGACATCCCCTCTAGAATACTCCTTCAAAGAACTTCGTAGATAGCTCCGGACCCTTCTAGAAGCTTCCCGCGTTTTCCGGGCTACCTGCTGCACAAACTTGTATTTCGGGACCTCGTCTTGGAAAACCGACACCACCATCGTCTTCCTTGGCCCAAAATACGGTGGACCCCCAAATTTGAGCCCAGTTGGACTTCATTTGGGTCTCCAAATAACCCATTATTGCGTTACTGTCACTTGGGTATTCACTAGGATTTTAAGCAGGGTGCTAAATAAAGCTCTTTAGGGGGAAGTGCTTACCTGGGCACCAAGGGCAAGCCCCCTAGCCACGATTATGCTCTGTTGCCTAGTGACCCAAATGACGCTCATGGTTGGTAAGGGAGATGACCCGTGACATAAAGCTTTGATTTTGATCTTTGATGTTTAGTGGCATGCAAGGGTTTGTTATTAATCTTGTTAGTATCATGCCTAGGATCTTCCTATTAATATGCTTTAACATGCTTAATTTAATTATTTTTAATATGATGTTGGTTATAGTGATTATTATGATGATTATTATGTTGCTTGATGTTTGTTATTGTTATTGTTTGATCACACCTTTTATGCATGTTTAAAGGGAATTGGTACTTGTAATCACGCTTAATAAGATAATTAATCATCTTGTTTAGGGTAATTTGATTATAATTCAAGTGATCGCCAATAATATTTTTGTTTGTGCATTAATATTCAACCAACATAGATGAACAGGTTAAGGGTTAACCTATTAATTGCATTTTAGTCAGAAAGCGCACATGAATATGATCAAAATAAAGTAGAGGCCTATTATTAGGGCAGGTTCAATTTCTTTTAGGTTGGATTTGTACCTTCATCCCCGAACTTCCAGTCATGCTTCCAAACCTATTGGAGTTAACGATCTCCTGGATCGTTAAGGGGTGTAAACTTTACCCTATGAACGGTTTACAAGTTCCTAAAACTTTTTGGCGACTCTTTTGCTCTAGTTTCCTTCGCTTTGGACGCCACCATGTTTAAGTGTATGATCACAGTGTGGTTCAATTTTGGGGAAATGCTTGAAATATTCCTGTACTTGAACCCCACTGTGATCATACACTTAAGCATGGTGGCGTCCAAAGGAAAAGAAGCTAGAGCAAAAGAGTCGCCGACAAGTTTTAGGAACTTGTAAACTGTTCACAGGGTGAAGATTACACCCCTTAACGATCCAAGAGATCGTTAACTCCAATTGGTCTGGAACCAAGACTAGAAGTTTGGGGATGAAGGTACAAATCCAATCTAAAAGAGAAAGAACCTGCCCTAATAATAGGCCTCTACTTTATTCTTGTCGTATTCATGTGCGCTTTCTGACTAACATGCAATCATTAGGTTAACCCTAAACCTGTTTAATCTATGTTGGTTGAATATTAATGCACAAATAAAACTATTGTTAGCGATCACTTGAATTATAATCAAATTAACCTAAACAAGATTATTACTTATCTTATTAAGCGTGATTACAAGTACAAATTCCCTTTAAACATCCATATGTGGCGTGATCTAGAAATAACAATAAAAACATCAAGCAACATAATAATCATCATAATAATAATAATCATGTTAAATCATAATAATAGCAAGATCCTAGGCATGATACTAACAAGATTAATAACAAACCCTAGCATGTCACTAAACATTAAATATCAAAGCTTTAGCCCTATCATGATACTAACATGCTATTAGGAAAGAAAATAGGAAGCATTCTTTTAATCATACTTGATATTAGGAATTTTTAGTTATCACCCTAAACATGATACTAAGAAGCAATAAAACATCCTAACATGATTTCTAAATCAAAATATCAATAAAACAATTAAAGCACTTACTTGGATGTCTCGTACCTCTTTCTAATAACAAAGTACACACGTTAGTAACTTGAAGGAAAATATAAAATCAAACAATTAAATTAAATAATTGAAATAGAGATTTGGGACCAAACCCTCAGAAATATCAAACCTTTCACGTCTATGGCGAAGGCAACTTCGAATTCGGCTAGGTGTGTCTAGATCTTGTGAATGCGGATTTTTGTATGTAAACAGTTGGTTTAGAAAAAGAGAGAGAGAGAGAGTATCAAGAATTTCTTGATGAGAGTTGATAATTAAAAATGGAGGTCTAAGGACACTATTTATAATGAAAACAATCCGGATTTGATAAAAAAGAATCGGAGTTTGAAGAGGAATAAAACACGCCTCTGTCGCCGCGCTATAGGAAATTTTTCCACACGTTTTCTATTTTTTAATAAAATTATGTCGTAAAAGTTCGTACGAGGGGTAAAATCGTATTTTCATTTAAAACACTTCTTTTATTCCAAATAAAACTCATAAAACTTAATTATCAATCCTAATCCCATTCAGATTCAAAAGAACCTTATAGAAGATTCTAGAAGACTATAATCAATATTAATTTCATTAGGAATGATAATTCATAATAGGCCCTACTCTAGATCATTGGGTCGCATATAAAGATCAAACCAGGCCCATTTCAGTAATTTTGCCATAACTTCCTCATTATTCATCAGAATTGGGATTATAATATATCGTTGGAAACTCTTTTTGAGCCCTATCCAACTACACTATTATTGGACCCTTGTTATAGACAAAAATAAACTGGATTGGCTATTTTCATAAAATAAAATAAGTTTTCAAAAAAAGGAGGGAATTTTAATAAATACTAACCGCAACACTAGACCTTCAACACTTTTACTTTATTTGATTATGATTCGACATGAAAGGTATCCTTCACCGGGTTTTATTTTGGGGAGACACATTTGGGTGTCTACAGAAGCCCCCACTTTGACTGAGTTTGGAGAAACGCAAGTTTCAAAAACAAAATTCAAAGTAGCGATAGGGACGGAGAATGATTCAGAACGTTCTGCAATCCTTAATCATTCTTATAACGCCGATACCTGCAAACTAACGTTAGTTAAAAAAAATAAAATAGTTAAGAAACGCGTATCTTGCACCATCGAGCACACGTCTCTGAGGGTAACTGATTTGCTACTTCATCTGCTGTCGTGATAACTTTCCACAAGCTAGGGAACGCTATCTTGCTGCTTTGACAATCTTCCTCAAGCTAGGGGATACCACCTGAAGACTGCTACGCTTGTAACTGCCTCCAATTCTGTTGTGATAGTCTTCTGCAAGCTAGAGAATCCTATCAAAGATAGTTTCTCCTGAAACGATCTTCTACCGCCTTGTGACCATCTTCCGCAAGCCTGGGAATATGATCGAAGATAATTCCGCTTGAAATCACCTCCAGTTTTTTGTGACAACTCTCCGCAAGCTAGGGAACGCTGCCGAAGATATCTTCGCTTGATGTTATCCTCATTCTTTGTGATAATATTCCGAAGAATATCACCGAAGACCAACGCTTGTCGATCCTTTAAAGTTCGCTTGAACATTGCTTTTATTATGCCAGTGCGTCGGCACTTTTGCTGCTTGTGAACTAGTATTTCCGTGCTTTTGCTGTTTATGAACCATTATGTCGGTGCCTTTGCTATTTATGAACAATTATGTCGGTGCCTTTGCTGTTTATGAACCATTATGTCGGTGCCTTTGCAATGAGCCAATATTTAGGCGTTTTAAGCTAAGTGAGACGATCATTTATCAGGTCGATAACTTAATGTGATTGTAATTGAACTGATTAATAAATCATGTTAAACTTCTTAGAGGGGCTAACTGGCGTACCAAGGAAAACAAAATTGATGCATGAGGTCCGAATAATCATTTTACGAAGCCTCATACTCTGTCGCCGCTCCAGCGGCTGCCGGAGGTTGCTGTAGCCGCGATTTCTCCCTGTCGCTCGGCGACTGCCTCTGTTGCGCGGTGACAGCATTGTCGTGCGACGCTGCTTTTGGGTTTTCCGCATAAAACCCCTTTTTTCCTCATTTCACTGCTCCTGTTGTTTTACGTTTGCAATTCGCCTCAAAGCTTTAAATCACTTGTTTTCACTCATTTCTCAACCAAATTCGCTCAAACCTTTTGCAAATCGAAGCTTAATTCTTCTAGTTTTCTGATCTATGTAAGTTTTCTTCAAACTCACTTGAATTTTGCTGAATTTTTTGCATGTTTATTCACGAATTTTAGGAAAATTAAAAATTTATGTTGCTTAATTTGCTTTGTTTCTTGAATTTTATGACATGAAATTGCTTGATTATGTTTGAATATTTCCTTGGGAGTATTTTGAGACTTGTTTGACTCGATTTGGTGAAGAAATGAACAATTCACCATGGTTGAACCCCTTGAGGTCAGGAGAACAATGTGGGTTGTTCTTTGCGTTTTTGCTAGCTATTCTTGTCCAATTTGTCACAATAATTATCATAATATTGCAAGAAATTGTTAGATTGCTTGAAAAATGCCATATATGCTTGAATCGAAATTGTGCTCTGTTTTAGTACTACGTACTCTATTTTTTGCGAACATAGTATCATGCGGCTGGCGAACCTTAGATACTATAGAGCCTTAATTTTTATTATTTTTGCATAATTTAGTATGGCTAGACAACGCGGTTCTGGTTCCCAGTCTCGAGACACTCGACGAGTGCGAGCTCGTGGAGGAGGACGAGGAGCCGTCCACCTCTCTTAGTCCCTTCCCTGAGTGGGATGAGCAGACCTTGTTTTTCGCTACTGAGCACCACATTTTTGAGCGGGTGCGTTGTGGGATTATTAGCAGGAGGACGCATAGCCATGGCTCGGGCAACGAGTCCGATCCATCGGCAATCTGTACGACAAGTATTTCCGCGGTGACGAGGAGTTGCGGCGGCTTTGGGAGTCTTGTGGGCTGATGATCTTGCTTCGGGCCACCAAGGCCATGTACTCGTTTGACGCGAGCCACCACATGCTTCGTGCTTTGTTGGAGTTCTTCTGGGACACCACCAACACTTTTCATTTTCCCTAGGGCGAGATGACTGTCACCCCTGCCGACTTCAGTCTCATCTCGGAACTCGAGTTTCGCTCGACTGCGCTACCATTCAACAGTACTATTACTGCCATTTCTCCGATAGTCGAGGAGATGTTGGATCCGATCACTGTTTGGGCCCATGCCAAGGTTGAGCCAGCGCGACTTTTTCTCGGTGCTCCGCCGGTCTACTCTGGCGATGGCTTTCGAGGATGATGCGACCACCAGTGAATAGCGGGTGCGCATCTTTGCTCTTATCTTGCTGTCAGGGACCTTTTCCCCTGACAAGGGTAGTCGGGTGTTTCTTTACTAACTTGCCACTCTCCCCGATCTTCAGCTGATCGGGACCTATGATTAAGCCATCATGGCCTATGTTGATTTCTTGCGGGGCTTGCGAGACGCCTGTCGCCACAAGGCTTTCACCGGAAACATCGCACTCTTTAGTTTCTAGAGAATCATAGAGGTATACTTTAACTCTTTAAAAGTTAGCTCTAGATTCTTATTAGCATTTGCTGACATTCTTCTATCTTTGTAGATTTGGTTCTACGAGCACTTTCCGTCGCTTGCGCCGGCGAGACCATTTCCTTGCGCGCTCCTGTTGGGGAGGTCGCATCAGCGATTGGGCTTCCACTGCTCGTGTCCAAGAGCTGATCCTCTCGGTATGTTCTCTTTGAACAGTTGTCGTTTTTGTATTGCCTTTTGATAGAGTTTTACCTTACGCATGTGTTTTGCAGGAGCCCGAGGTAGTGTATCGACCATGGGCCAGTTTGGCTATTCTTGTACTGGCTGTGCAGTACACCACTGAGCGCCGCTACTTCCAAGGGACGTATGAGGCGGCAGTGTACCATGGTGAGAGAGTGGCTATGATGAGTGACATTTATGTCACTCTTAGGGAGTAATATTAGAGTCATTTTCGTGTTTATTTTATCTTATTTTCCCTTTCTTTCTCTTGTTTTCTCTTTAATAACATTTCTTGTTTATTTGGTAATTTTGTCGTGTATTAGTTATTTTCGTAGTTTTTATTAGAATTAGTTTATTTTCATATTTTATTTTCTTTCGATTTATTTTATTTCGTTCCTTTCCTTTGTTACTTTCATAGTTTTAATTAGTTTTAAGTTTACTTTATTTACTTGTATAGTTTTATATCTTTATTAGTTTTAGTTTTATTTCTCTTATTTCTATTTTACTTTTATTTATTTTAATTAGTTTGGAGTGTTTTTCATATTTTATTTGTTTTGTGTTTTATTTAATTTTGTTAGTTTTAGTTTTAATTCTCTCATTTCCTATTTTAGTTTATTTATTTTTATTTTATTACTTAGTTCTATTTAATTTTTCTTAATCCCTTTCCTCGGTTTTGTGTGTAGGTGTTCGGGTTTTAAGTCAAGTGAGTTCGGTTTCCGAATTCATGTCAAAAGTTATTGCCGACTGCACAAGCCGCCAACACCACCGTAGCCACCTCCTATCATCCTACACCACACACTCCCTCTCTATTTCCCCTTATCCTACACCACACTAAAACAACCTCCCTTGCTCCAACTCTTCTTCACCTTTGCTGCACCAACCTCCACCATCAACCACTAAGCTCCCCTGCTCCAATTCGCATCCAGCAATTCCAACCAACAAAACCATGCAATTCCCCTGTTCCAATGTAAACAACAGAAAACCATTACAGCAGCCGTCACAGCCACCCCGTCAACACCAAAGCACAACCGCAATTGCAGCCATCTCCAATCAACAACAGCCCTTCACCACCGCAGCCACTCAATTTCAGCCACCCAACTCATACCTCCTCCGTCCACCCTTCGCGCACAGCAACACCAGCCACAAAACCAGAGCAACCCGCATCTCCCGTTCTCCAGCCACCGCTGCTGCCTCCAATCGCCACCAATAACCCCTCACTTCCAGTTGCCAGTAACAACAACCACTATCACCCACCAATTCACGCACCCACCAACAAGAACTACCTGCTACCACCAGTCCACCACAATTACTCACCCCAATTCGCATAAGCAACGGAAAAAAAATCAGAGCAAAGGGCAAATCAATCGAGTTCGGGCAAACCAATAAGAGTTCGGTCGAATTTCCAAGAAGTGCCAAAATAGTCAGGAACTTTTGAGTTTTTGTAATTTGAAGAGGTGTGGTCGAACTCACCCATGGTTTGACCGAACCAACCCCGTAGTTCGGCCACACCAACCCATGGTTCGACCGAACAACTCCACGAGCTTCACACATGGTTTTTAATGAAGATCGAATGGCCTTGATTTGATGATCGATTATAGCCGTTGAGGATGAACGGTGGTGATTCTTTGAGGAAGCTTGATGATGGATTTTGATGGGTGTGAAGTAGGGGATTGAATCCCATTTTAGAGCAGCCAAAATGTCGAAGAAGAGGGGGAAAAGGGGCTGATATGTTTTGGGGATTTTGGGGGTTTTATTTTTCTTTTTCTTTTATTTATATTTATTTCTTTTCTTCTCCCTTTTCTTATTTCTTTATTTTATTTTTATAATTAGTTTCTTATTTTATTTTTCCTTTTTAATTTATTTTCGTTTCTATTATTTACTTAGTATTCTTAGCTTTGTATATATACCCAATTTTGGGGTAATTAGGAAAACAATTACCATTTTATAGAACTCTCTAATTAGTTTTTAGGAGAGCTTCTCTCTCTAGGTTTAGGTTAGAATTTGAGTAGTTTAGAGAGAGAAAGTAATGGTTTCACCATTTTTGAGCTTGGATATTGAAGAGGAAGATTGATCATCTTGCTTGTAGATTTTCACATTCAATCAATGAGAATCTCTAACTCTCTCTCCTCTATTTTTATTTGCTTTATTTGGTTATTATTTTTGTTGTTGGTATTGCTTGTTAATCATGTTTAATATTGATTATTTGTTAATTAATTTTATTATTAGCATGATTAGTGAGTAATTCCCCCATTAAGGGGATGGTTGTGGTGTAGTTTAATCTTGAGCATGTTCTAGGTTTTATAATTAATTTATTTGTGATTAAAGTCTTTATATGCTTGATATTCTTTAATCATCTTGCAAGTGCACATTGTTGGTTGATTAAAGGTGAATCTTTGCTAACACGGAACGGAAGTTGACTTAGTTAAGGTTCATTACTATCGATTGTTATTTAATAGTACCTCCTAGTATATGGTTCTAATGTGGAAACATAGAGGCTATGTTAGGAGAAGCCAATTGACCCCGGAAGGCGGCTAAGTTGGATCCTTTACTTCGATATTCGAGCATGTTTAGTTCATAATTAATTCAATTTCTATGCCTTTGTTTATGTTCAAGTGAATTCTATACCTAAACCATTTCCCTGAATATTTTATTTCTTGTTTTAGCATCTTTAGACTTTAGTTTATTTATCTCTTATTCCGGACTAGCTTAATTGTCGATATCATTTGGTGGTGTTTATCCGTTCTCTATGGTTCGACCCCTATGCTTGCTTATACTAGTATTAGGTTTGTTTAGGTTGTATAAATTGTATTTGATCTAGGGACAGACAATTGACGACACGTTTATTCCCTTTGTCAGGCTATTCAGCACTCTTCGGAGATTTTGTCGTCCTTGTTCCTCCGCCTCGCCACATCTTCCATGATGCGATGCTGCAAAATTTGGCGGAGAGGTCGCCTGCTGGTACCCCTTGGCGATCTCATGCTGGCTTGGGGCGGTGCTCCAAGGAGGACTTGCTGCCATTGCTAGCTCCGACCCCCGTTTTGTCTGAGGAGGCGGCGGTATTGTAGACACCTAAAAATGTCTCCCCAAAACCAAACCCGATGATGAACAACCTTTCACCGCCACTATTGGTCGGGTTTAGTATTTAATCCCGAGAGTGCTTAAAAACTCGTATTTTATTAAATTCATATTTTTGAACAGTCCATGGATTAGTCTTGATGTTTGGTAAAAGCATAGTTTTAATTTCAGCCCAAACTTATTAATTAATTTTTAGCCTAAGCCTTTTTTATTTTATTGTTTTATTATTTATTTTTGGCCCGAACCCTTTATTTATTTTAATTTAATTACTTTCTTATTTTATCCCGAATAATAAAAAGTCAGAAAAGGCCCGAAATTATCAATCGACACTTAAAATGCCGAAGTAAATTAGGGTTAAAAATGTATTTAGACGGAAAAACAGGCTGGAATTTCCCGCGCCACGGCAGGTACCTACTGTGTCACGGGAATCCTTCCCGTCTGAGGGTGGGATTTCCCGTGACACGGGAGGTATGCCGTGACACGGGACATTCCGTGTCTTTTCCGCGTAAACCCTTAACGCGTTTTTTTATCCCGTTTTCTGAAAATTTCCCGCGTCACACCAAAAATGTACCGTGTCATGGGAAAGTGTACCGTCTGACGGTGGAGCTTCCCGTGTCACGGTACAGTTCGATCGTGTCACGGGATACTTTTTTAGGGTTTTTATCATTTTAGGGTTCCGTGTGCTCCCTCAGCACATTTTCCCTATAAAAACCCCCTCATTTTTTATGAACGGGGCACCGAGCAATTATCTTATTTCATTCTCCTCTCTTCTATGCTTTAGCCTAAACACTAGCCTACTCCTTTTTATTTCAAAATTCCTTCTTCAAGTACTCAAAGGAGTCCATACTTTACTCGTGGTTCTATCCTTAAGCCAAGGCGTGAAAGGTAGAATTGTTTGAGGGTTTGGCCCCAAAATCAACTATACTTTATTTAATTTAATTTAATTATTGTTTATTTATTTCCTTGAAGTTACTAACTCGTTTATTATTTTGTAGTTGCAAACAAACAGAATCAAAGTAAGAGTCATGCTCCTTTTATTTTTATTATTATTCTAACGATTTTATTCTATTTATTGATCACCATATTGCATGTTTAAAGGGAATATGTAATTGAAAATCACGCCTAGTAAGATAATTTGGACAACCGGTTTAGGGTCCTTTTTAATCTTGTTATTAATTCAAGTGATCACTAATATTTTAGAATTATGTGTTGCATTAATATTAAACCAATTTAGCTTAATAATAGTTTGGAGCGAATTGAACTATTGTTTGTATGCCTTTGAGATCACATGAATGTTTTTCAATATAAGAATCGAGTAGAGGCCAATACGGGCGAATGTGACTCCATGACTCACTTCGTACTATCATCCCCGATCCTCCTTTCGTGGTTCCGAACCATATGGAGTTAGTAATCTCATGGATTATGAATGGGGTGTATCCTTCACGGGTCAATCGTTGTTGCCTATCGTTGTCCCTTTATCATGGTTGCCTTTTTATGATCCGTGAACGGTTTACAAGTTCCTTGAAAACTTGCTGGCGGCTCCCTACTTTATTTGTCCCTAATCGTAATGTTAATTCCCACTTCCTATGAGTGCCAAGCATATTCACAACATGCTTTTTACGTAGGCGCACTTCGAGCGACGCCTACAATTTGGCGACTCCACTGGGGAGGATTCTTAATTATTTATCGATTTGAGTGATCGGTATTTAATTAAGATGAGTGGATGAGACTTGAAAGATTCTTGAAAAAATATTCCTGTGATTAATTTGGCATTTTTGCATCTGCATAGACGTTTTAACGTCGCATTCAGGTCTGTCCCGTAGGAAAAATTGGATAACTTGGTTGCGCGCGAAGGAAAACAGGGCACCAGTCAGATCTTCTGACTGCCGTGCCACGGCAGAATCTGTCGTGTCACGGTACAGTGCACCGTCTGACGATGCACAGTACCGTGACACGGGAATTTTTGTCGTGTCACGGCAGTCCTAAAATCAGTCCGGTGGCTTATTTTCTTTCCTCACAGTCGACTTCCTTCGATTTTTCTGAAAAAACGTATGTGTTCTACATGCGTCTTAGCCCCGAGATATTTAAGCTCTATCGACCCAAAAACGCTCATGGCAATAAGGGTTCATCCGAGTTATTAAATCTACCCAAACCATGGAGTCGAGTTCGATTTCATCACGAACTCGCGGAGAAGCCCGTTGGCATACACCCTCGAAGGATGCTGCCTTGCTAACGCGTCCAAACTCTTAACCATGGTACCCTTTTGACACCCAAGGCTTGACCAATAGTTGAACATAGATCTTGACTCTAGGTTGCGAACTTTTTTTATCATAGTGCCTAAATGTTATGTGGTTTTTTGGTGCTAACCTTCATGTGTTTGCTCTTTTGTTTAACCCATGACCGAGGGTTTTTATTCTCATATAGTAATTAGTACAGATCTAAAATCAATTAAAATCTGGAAAAACCACAAAACTGACCTGGAACTGCGCACCGTGTCACGGCATGTTCTGCCGCGCCACGGTGAACAGTGCCGTGACACGGGGCTCACTACCGTCTGACGGTAGACTGCACCGTGTCACGATAGTCTGCACCGTGACACGGTGCCCAGGAAAAGTGTCCTGTCAGTCTTTTTTTTATTCTTGTGCGTACGTATGTGGATGCTGTGTCCGGTTTGGTGTCATGTCTAGTTGTACGATCAAAACACGCGTCCATAACCTCACCTAATCACTCACATATCGTGTTCACACACTTTTTTCTTTAGTCGTGCACTACTTTTTGACCATATTTTAGGGTAGTCTTGTTTTTCGTGTTGTTTTTTTTTTCGGAGTAAGTCGGATGGTATCCTCCCTTTAAAAATAAACAAGTAGAATTTCAAAATTATAGATTTTTTTTTTAAAATAAAAATAAAATAAATAAATAAATAAATTCTTGTGCCACGTCAGCATCCACCGTGGCACGGGAATGGGTGCTGCGACACGGGACTGTCCACCGTGTCACGGCACAGTCCACCGTGGCGCGGTGGACTTGCAGCAAAAAAAAAAAAAAAAAATCTCGTGCCACGTCAGCATCCACTGTGGCACGGGAATGGTTGCCGCGACACGGGACAGTCCCGTGTCGCGGCACAGTCCACCGTGGCACGGTGGACCTGCAAAAAAAAAAAAACCACCGCGTCACGGCAGCTCGTCACGTGACACGGAACAGTCTTCCGTGTCACGGTGCCCTTGAAATAAGTCTAGTCAGCTTTTTTTAAAGTCTTCCGTGTTAATTTGGTCCTCGCGTCAGTCATTTTGGTGATTGTTCACATGTCTAGCCATACGATCATACCACAAGTCTTATGACATCACTTAGTCACTCACGAGTCAAGTATAGTCCACACACTTTCTTTATGTTCCGACTCGAGTCGTGCACCAGGTCGTTTATGATCGTATATTAGGTTCATGCACCCTTTTTTCGTCATAATAAAAAAATGAGTGGAGTTTTCTCACCTGTTTTCAAATGTCCATTTTTTCCTTCCTTTCCTATCTTGAGCAATGAGTCAAACAATTAAGTGAATTTTTTTATTTCACAGTACTTGGTCAAGGAACAAAGATAGATTAATACGGTTAGTGTCATTACCGCAACAATCTCTCAGATCTAATAAGTGTTCAAAGAGAACTTTGCCATCTCCATTACTCATCGCCTTTCATTGGCCACTAAAGAAGATATTGAGAACATCAACAAATCAATCGAGGCACTGTCTGCCATGATGCAAACCCTTACCACTAGGGTCACTACCATGGAACAAAACAAGGTCACTGTTTCCACCCTTGACAAACTGAAGGAACAAATGAGTAAGATTTCTAAGGATTTCACTTATGTGGAACGACCTCCCACTCCTTTGGATGTGAAGGACAGACTCCCTGAAAAGTTCTCCACTGCTGATATTCCAAAGTTCAAGCCTACTGACAATCCAATATTCCATTTGAAGGCATTCTCTGCAACCATGGCTCTTAAGGGATTGGACGTAACACTCTTCCCTACGGTGTTCCCTCTCTCCTTAGAACATGCTTGCCAACAATGGTTTTATTCCTTAGATGTCAAGCATACTGCAACTTGGCAAGATGTCACCGACAGTTTCATGAATCGTTACAAGTGTAACATTCAAACTAAAACTTCTGAACGTGAACTCTCCATTCTCAAACAGAAAGAGAATGAAGGCTTCACCGCTTACCTGAACAGGTGGAGGGAAACAGCTTCACTCTTGGTAGATCCCCCCAAAGAAAGAGAGATGGTTCGCCTCTTTATTCAAAATCTGACTCATAAATATAGGGAACATCTCAAATTTCTTCCACTGAACACTTTCGAAGTTGTATACGACATCGGCATCAATATCGAGGATGAGCTAATAAAGACTGTTGGTAGTAACAATAATAACACTTGGAAAAACAAGAAGAACGACCATCCTTCTTCTTCATCTTCTAAGCACGAAAATACTACCAACAATATAAGCCAAGTTGATCTCAATGAAGTGTTAGCTCTTGATACTCCATTGCCCAAGAAGAAAAGAACTTACACTCCTTTAGGAATGACTTATGATGCGGCCTTTGATCGCCTTTACAGTCAAGGCTTGATCACACCTATTAGGCCATTTCCAGAGCCAAAACCTGAAGAAAGGAGCGCCAAATGGAATCCCAATGCCTATTGCAAGTACCATCAAGCTAAGGAAGGGGCCACACTACGGAGCAATGTTGGAATTTGAAGGACGTCATTCAAGGCTTGATGGATGCAAACAAACTTCCTGTCCCTCTAGGCGGCAAGAAGTAATGAATACAAGGCACACAGATCCTTCGTGAAAGATTTCATGATTTCTTTCTTTATCATTCTTCTCCATTCCCCCATTCATGTCTAGCATAGGTTTTACACTTTGAATTTTTTATATGTTTCATGTGTTTCGTTCACCTTTTCCATTAATAAAATGAGCAATTTTCCTTTACATCTCGATCATAGAATTTTTCATTCATTCATTCATTCTCAATAAAAAAAAATAATAATAATAAAAAAAAATCAATTACCGAACTAAACCCAAGGTACACCAATGATTTGAGGCACCTTTGCAACCATGTCATTCCCTGTTAACCGTTCAATCACATTCCATTTCTTCGTCAACCATTTTGAGCCTCGTCTAAAGTTTGGCCTTCATTTCTTCAACCCACATTCACTTAACCCTGGGATTGGAAGATGTGTAATTGTATAACATTCAAAAAGCAAGTAAAGAAAAAAAAAAGAAAGCAGCAAAGCAACAATAAAACAATGTCTAAAGGCAAGTGTTCCAATGTCTTTGATATGAACACGTCTCAAATTGCGTCTCTCATCGAGTGCTTGGTACCGTGCCTGAGAAACATGAATGCTAAGTGAGTGATGGACCGCATGATCTGAGATTGGCTACATTGATTCAAAAAAAAAAAAAAAAAAAAAGAGAGGAAAAAAGAAATTCAAAACAAAAAAAAAAAAAAAAAAAGGTTTGAAAATAAACTTGCAAAATTCAAAATTTTCAAATTCATAATTACACATCTTGGGGATTTTCTCGGGTCTTAAGCCTTTTACCCCTTTCTTCCTTAAACCATCAACTTAACCACATTACAACCCTTGAAAGACCTTTTTGAGGTGTACATACACTTGTGCAAAGTTCGGTTAGAGCTACGTTTGGCCTGATTCCTAACGGATACGTAGGCAACCTCACATCGAGGGGCGGCCACATTCATATTCATATCCATGCATGATCGAGTCAAAGAATATCCAATGCTTATCCCTAACCATTTAGAGCTAGACTTGGGGGCTTGAACCCAAATCACATTAGCTTACCCAGCCTGAAGAGTCATCATCTTTAACTCTTCTCACATCTCTTTCCATCGCCATAACCCTTGCAGCCAGCCTTAGCATCACATTCACACACTTCACTCACACATCCATATCCATATCAATCATCCTTTCCTTTAAGAGCCCTTTATCATGAAATCTTGTTTCAACATTGTGCATGTTTCATCATATTTAAAGACAACATTCAGTAGAAGAAACATTGTATACTTGCTTAGCTTCTTGAGCAATGTTCATTGTTTCGCATAATGTGCTAAGAAACATTTATATATCAATGATTTTTAATCATACAAAGCATATCGTGCTTAGCTCCTTGACCTAAGCAACGTTCATTATGCAATAGTCACTATACGTGCTTAGCTTCCAGACCTAAGTGACGTTCAAAATCGCTTCTTTACACCATATATGATGCTTAGCTCCATGACTTAAGTTCATTCATCTATTGTGTCACATGATGTAATTGTCCTTAGCCTCCTGGCCTAAGAACATGCATCATGCATACATTATTTTCAGGACAATTAATTCAATCTATACGATTCATTTCGTCTTGCTCAAGGAGGAAGTTCAAAACTTCTTTCCTTTTTCATTATTTTATTTTGGGGAAGTTCAAAAACTTTTTCCAAGTTTTCATCGAAGGAAGTTCGAAAATAAAAGTTCAGTTTTCACATCTTTCTTTTTCGGGAGAAAGTCGGTACCTTCCACTCATGACAAAAATTGACGGAAAATTTTTGCTTTTGCATCTTCGTTTGCTTGTGTCTGCACACACACATATACACACACACACACACACACTCACAAGTCATACACATGTCATGTCACATCAAGTAAAACTTGGTCAAGTTAGTGGTCAAGTCAATCACAGTATATACGAGTCCATTGGCAAATTTATTTTTGCAGGTCTTATCTACAGCCCACGTCCGGGGACAAACGGACCATCTACAGCCCACGTCCGGGGTCAAGCAGACCATCTATAGCCCACGTCCGGGGACAAGCGGACCACCATCATTTCACGGCGCAAGGTTCTCGATACACAGAGACTTGCAATCTCATCATCTTTCGACTTTCCTCAAGCATGGAAAGTATTATCCGGTGGATTTTTCTTGAAGTATAGAAAACCGCCAAATCGGCTATCCTCAAGCATGGAAAGTATTATCCGGTGGATTTTTCTTCAAGTATAGAAAACCGCCAAATCGGCTTTCCTCAAGCATGGAAGGCACTATCGGTGGAATTCTTCAAGCATAGAATGACACCATATTCATCAATCGGCTTTCCTCAGGCTTGGAAAGCGTTATCGGTGGATTTTTCTTCAAGTATAGAAAACCGCCAAGTCGGCTTTCCTCAAGCTTGGAAAACTTTATCGGTGGATTTTTCTTCAAGTATAGAAAACCGCCAAGTCGACTTTCCTCAAGCATGGAAAGCATCATCGGTGGATTTCTTCAAGCATAGAATGACACCAAATTCATACGTCGACTTTCCTCAAGCATGGAAAGTATTATCCGGTAGGTTTCTTCAGGCTTAGAAAACTACCAAACTCCTCAGTCGGCTTTCCTCAGGCATGGAAAGCGTTTCAACATACGTCATCCGGTGGATTCCTTCAAGCATAGGAAGCTACCAAGCTCATTTGCCACCAATACACTGGTGTTAGATAAGCATTCTATCCCTTTACTCTTTTATCTGTAGAACTAACATTATTCTGCAGGTATCGGCGTATACAGAATGATTTAGGATCGCAGAACGTCTTAAATCATTCTCCGTCCCTATCGGCTACTTTGACTATCGTTTTCGAAACTGGCGTTTCTACAAACTCAGTCAAAGTGGGGTCTTCTGTAGACACCTAAAAATGTCTCACCAAAACCAAACCCGATGATGAACAACCTTTCACCGCCACTATTGGTCGGGTTTAGTATTTAATCCCGAGAGTGCTTAAAAAATCGTATTTTATTAAATTCATATTTTTGAACAGTCCATGGATTAGTCTTGATGTTTGGTAAAAGCATAGTTTTAATTTCAGCCCAAACTTATTAATTAATTTTTAGCCTAAGCCTTTTTTATTTTATTGTTTTATTATTTATTTTTGGCCCGAACCCTTTATTTATTTTAATTTAATTACTTTCTTATTTTATCCCGAATAATAAAAAGTCAGAAAAGGCCCGAAATTATCAATCGACACTTAAAATGCCGAAGGAAATTAGGGTTAAAAATGTATTTAGACGGAAAACAGGCTGGAATTTCCCGAGCCACGGCAGGTACCTACCGTGTCACGGGAATCCTTCCCGTCTGAGGGTGGGATTTCCCGTGACATGGGAGGTATGCCGTGACACGGGACATTCCGTGTCTTTTCCGCGTAAACCTTTAACGCGTTTTTTTATCCTGTTTTATGAAAATTTCCCGCGTCACACAAAAAATGTACCGTGTCACGGGAAAGTGTACCGTCTGACGGTGAAGCTTCCCGTGTCACGGTACAGTTTGACCGTGGCACGGGATAATTTTTTAGGGTTTTTATCATTTTAGGGTTCCGTGTGCTCCCTCAGCACATTTTCCCTATAAATACCCCCTCATTTTTTATGAACGGGGCACCGAGTAATTCTCTTATTTTATTCTCCTCTCTTCTATGCTTTAGCCTAAACACTAGCCTACCCCTTTTTATTTCAAAATTCCTTCTTCAAGTACTCAAATGAGTCCATACTTTACTCGTGGTTCTATCCTTAAGCCAAGGCGTGAAAGGTAGAATTGTTTGAGGGTTTGGCCCCTAAATCAACTATACTTTATTTAATTTAATTTAATTATTGTTTATTTATTTCCTTGAAGTTACTAAATCGTTTATTATTTTGTAGTTGCAAACAAACAGAATCAAAGTAAGAGTCATGCTCCTTTTATTTTTATTATTCTTCTAACGATTTTATGTTGTTGGAATTGTGATTAAATTGGTTTTGATATTAATGTTTATTCTATTTATTGATCACCATATTGCATGTTTAAAGGGAATATGTAATTGAAAATGATGCCTAATAAGATAATTTGGACAACCGGTTTAGGGTCCTTTTTAATCTTGTTATTAATTCAAGTGATCACTAATATTTTAGAATTATGTGTTGCATTAATATTAAACCAATTTAGCTTAATAATAGTTTGCAGCGAATTGAACTATTGTTTGTATGCCTTTGAGATCACAGGAATGCTTTTCACTATAAGAATCGAGTAGAGGCCAATACGGGTGAATGTGACTCCATGACTCACTTCGTACCATCATCCCCGATCCTTCTTTCGTGGTTCCGAACCATATGGAGTTAGTAATCTCATGGATTATGAATGGGGTGTAACCTTCACGGGTCAATCGTTGTTGCCTATCGTTGTCCCTTTATCATGGTTGCCTTTTTATGATCCGTGAACGGTTTACAAGTTCCTTAAAAACTTGTTGGCGGCTCCCTACTTTATTTGTCCCTAATCGTAATGTTAATTCCCACTTCCTATGAGTGCCAAGCATATTCACAACATGCTTTTAACATAGGCACACTTCGAACGACGCCTACAGGTATGCTTTTTTGTCTTTTAGGTTTTTTGCTAGATAGCCCCCAAGTGGTGTTTAATCACTTAGGTTTGCCTTTTTTCCAGGCCGAGCCTCCTGAGTTCGTTCCTCCTAAGATTTCCATAAGCTATCAGGGGACATATGGCCTCGTTGAGGAGATGATTCCTCTAGACCCTGAGGATCAGCGCTTCGTTGAGCGATCTATTCCTCATCACCAGACTCGGGTGAGTTATTTGCTTATAGTTTATTTCTTTATACTTGTCTTGTAATGTTATTAACTTTATTTTCTTAGATAGTACTCGCGCGAGGTGGTAACAGCGATGGCGAGGTGCATAAACTCCTTTCAGACTCAGCTAGTGAGGAAGAGGAACGTAGCTTCATGTCGTCGTGATGACGCGGCTCAGGAGGTACCTTTTTTCCTTTTTATTTTCATTGTTTATTCTCTTGTTCTTTTTGCATCTGAATTGATTTAATTTTGCAGGGACACCTTATTCCTTCACGTACTCGGACGAGACCCAAGGTTAGGAGGGAGCCGTCTTGGTCCAGCTCGAGGCGTCGCCGCACTACTTTTGGTGGCCGAGGTGACGATTTGACGCTGCGCAGACCGAGGCAGTGGAGGGCTCGGGTTCTTCTTCTAAGGGTGCACGGATTGGGCCGATGGGCCAAGGAGGCATGACATAGGCTCCTTCGGTAGGTGGTGGGAAGTACGAGGTTGGCTCGTCTCCGCAACCTCAGCCTTTGTTGATTAAGCACCAGGGTGAGCCTTGGTGGACTGGTCCTGAGCTGAGACCGGAGCTGGTGAGGAGCATACTTCTCGGTCTGCGATATTCTACGATATGATAAACATCCCTCATCATCTGCGCCCTTCGGCATCGTAGTTGTACCTGTGTTGTTATTTTATTCTGACTTTTGTAGGACTTTGCCGACTGTATTATGACTCATTTAGACATATTTGTATGTACAAACTATTGTCTATTATGACTGCTTTATCTTTGCATTTTATTTTTCATTTTATGTGGTTATGTGTGTGTGCAAAAAATTTGTGATTAATTTTGCGCAAAATTTTTCGTCATTTTTATTATTAATGGAGGGTATCCGACATTCTCCCCCAAAAACGAAAAAATGAAAAATAAATCGGACTTAAAAACAGGCCTAATTATAATTAAGCTTGAATAAATCTAGAAAAAGGAAGGAAAATATGTTAAACTATTGTTTATGGGGTTATTGAACAAAGGGAAAAATTGCAAAGTCAATGTACGAATTCGAATCATAGTCAGAAAAACGCGGTTTGCATAGCACACTGAGCTGGTATATCAGCGTTTTCTGTCGCCGAGCGTTGCTTATGTCGCCAGGCAACAGACTTGTCATCTGGCGCTGCAATGCGTTGGCTTCGAATCCTTTCAGGAGTCAAACTGCAAATTTGAACAGATTTTGTACATAAATAGCCCCCTAATATGCCGATTTTCTATATAATTCGAACAGATTAATTATAACCTTAGCTTCTCAACAAATAATCATGTCTTTAGTCACTAAGAGTTTTAGCGATTTTACTCATAAATGGTGTCGATCTTTAACTGCTAAAGAAATAAGAGAACTCGACTTTTTTCACATGGTAGGTATTTATGGTATTAACGGGGTAGATCTTGACATAGATTTTATTCATACCGACTTAGAATATTTGGATACAGATACGCATTGCTTTAGACTAGGTTGTGATGAAATTAGCCCTTTACCGGAAGAATTTGATGCCATCCTAGGCTTCCCTTCATTAGATCTTGCGGTAATTCCTAGAGTGAATGAATATTATTATAAAGATTTTGAGCGCTTCTTTAATTTAAAAGACAGATATCTAACAAATATTGTAGATGGTAGCGTAGTTAATTTAAAAGAATTTGCACGCCACTATTTTGATAGACCTTATCCTGAGTCTTTTCATGTTTATAGAAGAAGGGCTTTTCTCTTATGTATGCTTAACCAATATCTTCTCACTAGTGGTAGAAATAATTAGGGTCAAGCAATCATATTATCTGTCTTTGAGCAAATTGAATCTGGAAGGAATCCAATGCCATTAATTGTTGGAGAGACTATGCTTAATCTAGATGAATTAAAGAAAAATCAAAAAGCACATTTTCGGGGCTATCCAGTTCAATTTTATTACAGGTAGAAAAATAATATTTTTAATTACAGAAATCAAAAACATATTATTGTATAGTAATACTAATTATTTGCATTGAATTTTTTTGCAAATGTGGCTAATGGAGAGACTAGAATTAATTAGTCCTCCTGACAACATTGAAAATACACTCCAAATTGCTTTGTAAGGCAAAAGAAGCGTTTCTCTAAAATAGGTCTCCATGAGTGGAGTAAAATTTTTGCCTCTTGCAACTTTGCTATCAAGTGGGTCGTCCCATGGTAGAAAATTGAGAAGATGGTTGGTGTCAACAAGCAACCCTTCTGCCGTCTTCCAAGCTTAACCAAGATGACTTTTTATTATCCCTGCAGAGTAAAAAGGCAGTACGGTCTACATCAAACAATTCCTTCTAGGGATCTCCGTCGTCTCTATGAATTGCCTGTTTCACAAGAAGTAGAGAAGTTTGACACATATTAGAGTGTATTTTTCAATAAACATTTGTGTGAAAAAGTTGAATTTAAACCGCATGTGATGCCTAAGAAGAAAGACAACACTAAGGGCAAAGATAAAAGAAAAGCTGACACTTCAGAAAAGAAGGTTTGGGTAGAAAAGAAACATGGAGTCCTAGCTAAGGGAGAAACCATTTACTCTAAAATTTAATGTAGGTCCTCTAAAGGATGCCTACTATCTAAAGTCATGGATGATGAAGAGGATGCAGACAAAAATTGGAAAAAAGCAAAGAAAGAGAAGAAAGATTGAAGCATTGCTTAACTTCCAACTTATTAGACTAGTTTAAGTTTTAAGTCAATTTATTTTATTAAGCTTTTATTTAAATTCCATCAATAATGTAATTTTACTTTATTTTATGAATGCAATTTCAACTTTTTAATTATATTAACTTTTTTATTTAATTTATTAAAGCAATGAAAACAACTTAAATTATTTTCCAGAAAATTTCTCGAGTACGGAAGTCGAAAATTTTCCGAAATACACCGAAATTTGCCCAGATATTCGTGGAAAATTGGCGCCGCGATTTTGCGTCTGTCGCCAGACGTTGCTTTCTGTCGCCTTGCGCTGCAGTATGTCGTCTGGCTACAGACTTCTTTCTGTGGCGCTGATATTGCGTCAAATTTATATTGATGCTGGGATGCGAGGTTTGCAAGAATTAAAGTGGCCGCGTCCAATTGGTTGGTGAGAGTCTCCAAATAAGTTTGGTAAGGGGCTAAACTTTCACTCCTTACTTTCCATCTTTTAGTTATTTGGTTGATGATCAAGGAAGAGTCTCCGAATATTCGCAATTTTTTCAATTCCAATGCCAAAGCTGTTACGAGGCCTACCACGCATGCTTCGTATTCAGCAGCATTGTTGAAAACGTCAAAATCTAACTTTATGGAGATTGGAACATGCTCTTCTTCAGGTGATACTAATAGTACTCCAACGCCACATCCCTTTTGGTTTGAGTCTCTCTATCGAAGTATAAAGTCCAACTATCATCTTTTGTGAACATCAAGTCTTCATCTGGAAATTCGTTGTCATGTATTAGCGTCGAGTCTTCTATTGGGAAATCCGCTAAGAAGTCTGACAAGGCAATAATCGTGTCGTTTAGCGACTACACCTAAAAAAAATGAATTTATAACGCTTTACCGACCTAATACCACAGGGAGAAATGCTTAAGCACTGCATTCATTACCTAGGGCCTGAGCTATCTCGGAACAAGAAGTGTGAATAACTAGAAGGTTAAACTAAGGACAAAATGGATTAAAATTAATATAGCTAGGCACCAAGGGAAATGGGTAGGTGAAGTTGACGCTTGATCATGCAATAACAAAGTAGCATATCAATGGTAAACTAAACATGCACGAATACCAAAGTAAAGGGGTCCAATCTAAGCGTCTTCCGGGGTTAATTGGTTTCTCCTAACATAGCCTCTATGTTTCCACATTAGAACCATATATTAGAAGGTGCAAACAAAGAATTATCGATAGTAATGAATCTCAACTATGTCAACTTCCGTTACTTGTTAGTAAAGACTCATCTTTGATCAACTAACAATGTGCACTTGCAAGAAAGACCAAAGAATATAAAGCATGCAAAGACTTTAATCACCATTAACATAACCCCAACATTATAAGCATGAACAATTAGCAACTACACCATCCCCACACCCTTGGCTAGGTGACTACTCACAAATCATATTGAAAACAATATCAATCATCAAATCAATAAGCATCAACATGATTAATAAGCAAAGAAGAAAAATCAAAGCAAATAAGCAAAATAAAAAACAAAGGTAAAGAGAAAGAGTAAGAGATTGCTCATTAATTGAAGATGAAGGTCTACAAAGGATTGAACAAAACTCCTTCTTCAAAATCCAAGTTCATCAATGAAGAAAACCACAATTTCTCTCTCTACCAATGAAGACTAATAGTGTTTCTCTCTCTAGATTAAGCTAAAATGTAGAAAAATTAAAACTAAGTTAATCTAATCCTCAAAACGTTCTAAGATGGGACTTATATAGTCCGTACAGAGCCAGCTGATAAAAGGAGAGGTCTGACCGAACAAATGGGAAGGTTTGGCCGGACTACAGGGTAGGTTCGGTCGAACCTCCCTGATCCTGGTCTGGTCGAACTCCTGTGGTTCGGCCACTCCTGCAAAACTGCCAATTTTCATCTTGCCCCTGCCTCAACGTTCGGCCGAACCACTAAGCAGGTTCGGCCACACCTTGGTTCGGCCACACCATCAGGAGGTACGGCCAAACCTCTTCTGAATCATGCTTCCTCTAGCTTCCCTTGAGCTTAGCTTCCTCCTCTTGAAAATCCCGATGGTTCCTATAAAGCATATGCATGAAAATCACAATAAGAACAAAGCGGGAAGACTAAGAAAAGGGAGGATAAAGGAGAAAGAAAAGAGGAACCAAAACTAAGTAAAAATTCTTAGAAAAAGGGCCAAACAAGTGAAAATGAGGGGAGAATCCTTAGAGAAAAAGGATAAAAGAGTGGCATAAATGCCACTCATAAAAATCCCCCACACTTGCCTTTTGCTTGTCCTCAAGCAAGGAATACTAAAACAAAAAAGACAACACACACAACAAGCATAATATGACAAGGGTTAAGAAAATCAATCAAGTTTCACGATGGGAAATGCTCCAAATGGACTCTAACATAGGGACATGAATCAAAGAATGCTTACTTTTCTCAACTCAAAGAGGGGGAACACGTTCTAAGATGCTCATGGTTGAGGGAGACAAACCTAAGCTAAGCGTACAGAACTAATGATTTCATCCTCTGCCCTAGCTCCAACCAAGACGGTCCGCGTTCTCTCCACTAGCTTCAAATCATCCCCAAGTTAGCTCCTCATGATTCCTCGAGGGAACCGGAAAAAGAAATTTATTGTGGAGTCATAAGGTTATCCCGACATCTCAACTATGCACACTCTTTCCATAGGGTTGAAATCTATCTCCCTCCACCGTTCTTTGACCGCACTTCTCCAAGTCCAAGGGTCTTAACTTGGGTTGTAATGTCATGGCTAGGGGTTAAGGTTGGGAATTAATTTGAAAATTTTTGGTGGCAAATCCTAAGTGAAGAAAAAGAGTGGCCATCTCTCAAGAACCACCTAAGAATTGAACCTAAATTCAAATTACAACCTTCAATACAAAATTTCATAACATTACTTCATTTCTCTCATCATTTTCTCTTCCTTTTCCTTTTTTTTTTTTTCAACTTCTCTTTCTCTTTTTTTTTTATATTCTCTTCTTTTTTTTTTCTTTTTTTTTTCTTTTGGACTTCATACGTTGCATCCTTCCTCACAAACTTTTTGCAAATATTTTCTTTCATGAACAACTTTCAAAATCTCACTTGAACCAATATTCACAACTTTCTTGCCCTAAAACCAACACTCTCGAATTCGAACCTCAAAAGCCAATGCTTCACTAACTACAAGGGTTGGTAGAACATAGGCCGATAGGTTTGTAATATGGCTAGATCAAGAAAGGGGAATGAGGCCCAAATTGGTTAGCAAGTGGGTGGATGTAAAAATGAAAACCAAATTTGTAACAAAACACAAAGAAAACAAAGAAAAATGAGAAGAAATTCCCTCTTCCTCCTTTAAACCAACACAAAGATTAAGACATGCATAGTTAAGGATCCAAAACGCCGCTCACAAGAGTGATGAAGGCTAGAACAAATGACGCTCACACGGGATAAAAATAAGCAAATACCAACCAAGGGAATCCTATTCACTACGGAGAGCAACACCATCTTACCACTTTCCCGTGAACTAGGGGGTTCAAACGTCATCAAGAGTTCTAAACCGGGCTACCTTAGCTTATAATGTGTAATTCAACCTTAAGCATTCTTAAACCGTGTAAACCCTCATCAACTAGGAAGGTAAGCATTCAAAGCCATGTCATCAAAATGGCACACAAATTCTTGAATCCAAATGAATGAGCAAATCCACATCAAAAATATTTCAACTTGCCATAGTCATGCTCGTTACACAAAAGAGAACAAGAAAAACACACAAAAAGGAGGAAGAAATTAAAAAGGTTCATAATCGAGGCATGTAAATCAAATAAATCCCAATCGACATACAAGTGATCGTTGATATCAACATCAACGATCCCAGGTTCCTTGGAACCAAAATCAATCAACCTCGAACCATTCAACTCTTCCTAAACTAGACCTAAACTAAGCACTCAAAGAAAAAGAAAAAGAAAGAGAGGAAAGGTCTCACCGAATGCCGCTTGAAATATAAGACAAGGTAATATATCCAATCTCACTAAGGGAGCTAGTGTTTCTCCTTAACGTCCTACATCTCCGCTTCAAGCTTCAACAAAGATGAGCCAAACAAAAGAAACTACAACAAAACAAGAAAAGGTTAGAAAACAAAGAAAAAGACTGAAGAAATAAACAAAAAGAAGAAAAAAAATAAATAAAAAGCTATCTACAAAGTTTGGATTAAGGGGATTTGGAGTTTCGGGAAATTTGGATTTTTTTTTCTCGGGAGCATCTCCACCTACAAAAACTCAGGAATCATCAAAGAAAATCATCAGAAATCAGCAAAAATAATCATAAAACATCATCATCATCATCACATCATCACATCAATACCATCACAACATCACCATCTCATCACATCACCATCACAACATCACCAACATCATCACCACCGTCACAACGCCACATCAATACCACAAGGCCACTATCCTCACTATCTTCTTTATGTGCAAGCAACTACCCTACCACTCTACCTTCCTATGTACACTTCAACCAACCAAAAGGACATCCTCCCCCACACTATTCTTTTGCTTGTCCCGAGCAAAAGTGACAAGTGAGAAGATCGGGGGGGGGGGGGGGAAGATCCCTCATCACTGGTTATCATCTCCTCGCCCCCTAGGTTGAGGGGGGTTGTTAGGATCAAACCCGGGAGTGTCCATGAAAGGGTGGAAGGGTTGGTTAAAGTGCGCATAGGGTCACCCTTGGGCACCCCAACCACCAACAAAAGGAGCGGGGGTGGATGTGGATGCCGGGTCATAAGCCGGATCACACCCACCCGGACGATAGGGGTCGTATGGGGGGGTGCCAACGCGTTGGATAGGGTCGATGGGACCTTCCCAATAGGCGTAGCAAGGGGGTGGGGTGTTGAGGGTCATAGGGTCCCCAATGATTGACCGGACCCTCTTGAGGAGGGTGGTAAGGGTAGTTCACATAGGGCGCTTGAATGCCCGCTTACACAAGATTGTCATAATTTGCCCTCGCGTAGTACCCCCATTGCTCAATGAAAGCTTGATTGTCTCGACGGATATCATCGAGGGTACTACGAAGGGCATTGAAATCAAAAGGAGGAATGGAAGAAGAAGAAGATGCCTCACCTCCCCCGCTAAGGGGGTGAATGATTTGCTCTTGATGGAGGACCGGTGGAGGTTAAGGAGCTCCACCCTGGGCTCTAGTTCGCCTCAGCTCATTGGGGATGATTTGCTGAGGCATCTTCCATTTGAGAGGAGCGGAGTGGTCCACCGTAGTGAGGTCGGGGTCCGGGAGGACACACCATTCGATCTCCCTATCGACCAAGAGGATAAAACGGCGCTTGCTAGTAGTGTAATTGAGGAAGCGGCTGTGACAGAGGGTGCTTATGGATAGAGCATAGGGGGGGAACTCGTCGGTGAGCTCTTCTCGGGTTTGGTGCACGGGTGGGATCAATTCAATTTGGTCTTTGTATGCTCCATCCTTCAAAGAAAGAGAAATGATAGTAATCATGCCACCCATAAATATCTCATCACCGAGACGGTTGTCTCTAGTATCCAAGAGCCGTTGGATGAAGGTGGAGGAGCATTGAAATTTTAGCCGTTGAGGATTATCGGCCAAGAATAGGCAAGCAACCTCGTCTTTTACCATGGAGCCGAGGTTGGCTTTGAAGAACACGACGTATTGGAGAAGCCGTACAAAATACCTCAAGGCTATATGAATGATGTTGTTGACCTTTGAGGTATTGGTTTGGAACAAATCCTTGTTTGTGATGCTCCTCCACCACTCTTGCTCGTTGTAAGCAATGCGATGGGAGGAGGTCATTTCAGACGCGTGATCAAGGTCGGTGGTGTGCCAAAAGAAGATCTCATTTAGATCACTTTCCGTTACAGAGTGATCCTCGTTGAACATCCTGAAGTGTATCATGAGTTGAGGATCCTCATCGACATCTTCCGGCTCAAAAACTTCCTTGCGGAGAGAGGCAAGGAATTCCAAAGTCACACGCTCGTAAGTGTGAGCGTGGAGGTGAATGAAGTCGCCCCATCCAAATTTTTGAGCCAACCTTGTCACCTCATCCAATATTCCGAGCTTCCTCAAAGTTTGAGGGCAAAAGAACCTTGTAGACCTAATTGGACGCTTGATGAGTGATGCATATATAGGCCAAAATTGCTCGTCCGGAGCAATAATGCCATGATCATTGATGCCGGGAGGAGGTGGGAATTGCGGTGCTGAGGATTCTCCCACCCTCTTCCTCTTTGACTTTCCTTTTCCCTTGCCGAACATCTTGATTCTACAAATTCACCAAGAGCATATCATTAGAACAAATTGATAAGAAATGACATAAGAAGCCAAGTACTTAGCCAAGGTAAAAGTGTATGCATGAGAGTATACAATTCAAGGCATGCATGAATACATTTGAACCAAGGTTTGAATAAGAATTCCTATGTCATTCCTAAATTAGTCCTAACAAGGTCTAGGTGAAATTTGGCATGATGTCCCCTAATTTTCATGATATCCATTCATCAAACCATCAAAATCAAGCCAAAAAAATGAATAACAATCTCCAACAACATCCAACTCATGCATTTCTCAATCATAAAATGGTAACATGAATACCCTAGTATGAAATCAACACTCAAAGACATTGAGATCAAAATAAAACCAAGGTAAACATGCATAATCATCATAACAACATGTTCTACTATCAACAACCAATCAATTGCAACAAGTCAATCCAAAGAACCACATGAAACAAACAAGTCATTACTAACAATTTCAAGAATACCATAATTCACACTTAAATATGTAAAACATGGTAAAACTATAAGAAATTAAAGAAATAAACTCGCAAAAGCTAGAACAAACATACCACAATTGATTGTAAGGAAGTAAAAACCCAAAAACACCGAAGCACTTAAACCCTTGAAATTGGGGAAAATGGAAAGATGGGTTTGTTTTGTGAGGAATTTTTTTGGTGGAGATTGTAGAAATTGAGTAAAGGATGGAAAATAAGTGAGAAAGGGTGAAGATTGGAGTGATTTTGATGGAGATTTGAGGTTGTAAGGGGAGGTGTAATGGAGGTTTAGAGTGAGAAGGAGAAGAAAGAGGTAGGTGACGAATATGGGAGTTGTGGTCACGAAAATGCTGCAAAATAGAACTTAAGGCAGCATTTTTTTTTCGAATCTGAAGAGAGGTTCGGCCGAACCAAGGGTATGTTCGGTCGAACCACAGTAGAAGTTCGGCCGAACTCCCCTTTGGTTTGGTCGAACCATTGCCAAAACTATACTTTATGAAATCTGGGCAGAAAGTTCCAGCAAAATCGCAAAAAGAGAGGAGTGACCGAACCCAGGAAAGTTCGGCCGCAAAACAGTTTAAGTTCGGTCGAACCATCCTGGGGTTCGGTCGAACCTGTTCTGGAACTTCAAATTTGAAAATTCTGGCAGAAAGTTGCTGGAATTTTCTAAAAATTAAGAAGTGACTGAACCTAGGAAAGTTCGGCCGGACTACAGTTTAAGTTCGGTCGAACCTCCCAGGGGTTCGGTCGAACCTTCTGCCAGAATGCAATATTTTTGTTTTTGGCAGAATGTTGCCATAAATCCTTGAAATTGCTGCAGTGGCCGAACATGAAGTGGTTCGGCCAAACTCCCATAAAGAATCACGCAAGTAAAAAAAGTCCTTAACACACATCTAAACATCATACAATCATGCTAGAAGCAAAGTATATCAAAAACCAAAGCACAATCAAAACTCAAAAATCCCAACAATCCAAAGTTGTAGATGGAAAAATAGAAGCAACATGAAAAGAAAAAGTATAAAAGGGTTAGAAACTCGGGTTGCCTCCCGGAAGCGCTTTTGGTTAACGTCGTTAGCTCGCTGTTCCTTGAGTTGATCAAGGAGGGTCGAATTGACGATGCACATCAAGAAGTGTCACAGAAATCGGTTCATCACTTGGGAATCCTTCATAATAGGGCTTGAGACGGTGACCGTTGACTTTGAAAGGAGAGTGGTCGTCTTGGGAAATTTCGTAGGCTCCATATGGAAACACTTCCGTGACAATGTACGGCCCACTCCATCTTGACCTAAGTTTGCCCAGGAAAAGCTTCAAGCGGGAGTTGAATAGGAGGACTTTTTGGCCTTTGACGAATTCCTTCTTGAAAATTTGAGCATCGTGCCAAGCCTTAGTTCGCGCCTTATACATGCTTGCGCTATCGTAGGCATTCATCCTCAACTCCTCTAAATCATGTAGCTCTAGAAGCCTTTGCTCACCCGCACTATGGAGATCAAAGTTGATTTGCTTGATTGCCCAATGCGTTCGATGCTCCATCTCCACGGGCAAATGATAATTTTTCCCATAGACAAGCTTGTAGGGAGTGGTCCCTATTGGAGTTTTGAAGGCGGTCCTATAAGCCCATAGTGAATCAATAAGTTTGGAGGACCAATCCTTCCTTGTCCTAGCAACCGTCTTCTCCAAAATCACCTTGAGCTCTCTATTGGTGACCTCCGCTTAACCACTCGTTTGAGGGTGGTACGCAACCCTCTTGTGAGACACCCCATGTTTGTCAAGTAGTCGAACGAAGGTGTGGTGCTTGAAATGCGATCCCCCATCACTAATTATTGCTCTTGGAACACCAAATCTCGGGAAGATCACTTTCTTGAAAAGATTGATCACCACCTTAGAGTCATTCGTTGGAGAAGCCACGGCCTCCGCCCACTTAGACACATAGTCAACGGCGACCAAAATATACTTGTTCCCATGTGAAGAAATGAAAGGGCCCATGAAGTCTATAACCCACACATCAAAAACTTCAAGCTCAAGGATGGGGTTTTGCGGCATTTCATCCCTCCTAGAAATATTCCCCATCCGTTGACATCTATCACAAGTTTTGACAAATATCCACGCATCCTTGAATAGAGAAGGCCAAAAGAGCATAGATTGAAGGACCTTTGAGGCGGTCTTTTGAGCACTCATATGCCCACCACAAGGAGAAGAGTGGCACATATGGAGAACACTTTGAACCTTGTCGTTGGGGACGCATCTCCTCAACAAACCATTGACCCCTCTTTTCAATAAAATGGGATCATCCCAAATGTATCTCTTGGCCTCGTGCTTGAGTTTTCGACGTTGTTGCGAAGTGAAATCGGGCGGTATGGCACTATAAGCTAAGTAATTCACAATATTCGCATACCAAGGCTCCGATTTCACTTCAAGGACATAAAGCACATCATCTCTTAGAGCGTCCTCTATTGGCAAGCCATCATCTTCAAACCTTGCACCGCCCAACCTTGAGAGGTGATGCGCCACCACATTCTCGGCTCCCTTCTTGTCTCTCATCTCATAATCGAAGTCTTGGAGGACTAAAACCCATCTCAACAACCTTGGTTTAGCTTCCTTCTTCCCTATCAAATATTTGAGAGCCGAGTGGTCGGTATACACAATTGTCTTAGAACCAATGAGGTAAGTTCTAAACTTCTCAAATGAATGGATAACCGCTAGGAACTCCTTCTCGGTAGTTGTGTAGTTTCGTTGGGCATCATTGAGAGTTTTATACAAATAATGTATGACATGAAGTTTCCCATTCTTTCGTTTTCCAAGAACCGATCCAATGGCCTTGTCGCTTGCATCGCACATGAGCTCAAATGTAAGAGACCAATCCGGACCTTGGACAATAGGAGCGGTGCAAAGGGCTTCTTTCAACCTACAAAAGGACTTATGACAAGCATCATCAAACACAAAATCCTTATCTTATTGCAATAGGGATGTGAGAGGCTTAGCGATCATTGAAAAATCTTTAATAAAGCGCCGATAGAACCCGGCATGGCCAAGAAAAGACATCACTTCCCTCACGTTGGTGGTGGGAGGAAGTTTTTCGATGACCTTAACCTTGGCTCTATCAACCTCAATGCCGACATGGGAAATTTTGTGCCCAAGAACAATCCCACTTTCAACAATAAAGTGGCACTTTTCCCAATTCAACACGAGGTTAGCCCTCTCACACCTTTCTAAGCAACGAGATAAATTAGATAGACAATCTTCATAGGTGGCTCCTCCAACGGAGAAGTCATCCATGAAGACTTCTATCTCATCCTTAATCATATCACTAAAAATGGACATCATGCAACGTTGGAATGTTGCGGGGGCATTACAAAGCCCGAAAGGCATCCTACGATACGCATAAGTACCGTAGGGGCATGTGAAAGTCGTCTTCTCTTGATCCTTAGGGTCAATCGGGATTTGAAAAAATCCCGAGTAACCATCAAGGAAACAATAGAAGGAATGCTTTGTAAGCCTTTCCAACATTTGATCAATGAACGGTATTGGAAAATGATCTTTGCATGTACTTGTGTTAAGTTGGCGATAGTCAATATACATGCGCCAACCGGTAACAAGTCTAGTGGGTACTAGTTGATCATGATCATTTTTCACTACCGTCATGCCCCCTTTCTTAGGCACAACTTTCACGGGAGATACCCAATCACTATGAGCAATTGGGTAAATAATTCCCGCATCAAGAAGCTTAGCCACTTCCTTCCGCACAACCTCTTGCATGGAAGGGTTAAGCTTTCTTTGCCATTGCCTAACGGGTTTGGCATCTCCCTCTAGATCAATTTTGTGCATACATAAAGATGGACTAATACCTTTGATATCATCAATGGTATAACCCAAAGCTTTTTTGTGTTTTCTCAAAACATTGATCAAGAGGGAGGTTTGCTCCTCCGTTAGGTTAGAATTTACAATCACGGGGAAAGACTCATCGGGACCAAGAAATGCATACCTCAAGCCCAAAGGTAGAGGTTTCAAGTCTACCTTTGGTGCTCCCTTACCATTGGGGCTCTCTTCTCTTTCTTCAACTTGAAAGAGGTCATGAATGTAAGGAGCCTCTTCTTCCATGCTCGCGCCCTTGCACTTCTTCTTGCTTTCCTCAAGCAAATCCTCATAGAATTGTATGTCTTCTTTGTGAGTACCTATCTTTGATTCATTCAACAACACACTTTCAACAAGATCATTAGTAGCATGCAAGTGGGAGCGAGAAAATTCATCAAGAACCGTATCAAGAACATCTACCCTAAAGCATTCACCACTTGAGGAGGGTTGTTGTATGACATTGTTCAAATCAAACTCAATAGAATCATTGTCAATTTTCAAGGATATCTTCCCCTCCTTCACATCGATGATAGCTCTAGAAGTGGCTAGAAATGGCCTACCCAAAATTATAGGAATCCTCTCATCCTCATCCATCTCTAGCACATAGAAATCCACGGGGAATGTGAACTTTCCTACCTTAAGGGGAATGTCCTCAACTTTTCCCATGGGGAACTTAACGGAACGGTCCGCTAGTTGGAGAGTAATGTTAGTGGGAGAGAGGGTTCCTACACTAAGCTTTTGGTAGACGGAATAGGGCATGAGGCTCACACTTGCTCCTAAATCACACAAGGATTTATCAAATTCAATGCCATTGATAGAACAAGGGATGGAAAAGTTACCCGGATCTTTCAATTTGGTAGGTAGTTTGTTGGAAAGAATTGCACTACAATTGGCGGTCAAACTCACCGTCTCACACTCCCTTCTCCCACTCAAAAGATCTTTCAAAAAATTGGAATAGTGGGGCATTTGCTTCATAGCATCAACAAAAGGGACGGAGATATGCAACTTCTTAATGACTTCTAAAAACTTCCCAAATTGGGCATCAAGTTTAGCTCTCACAAATCGTTGTGGAAAGGGTAGCTTCTCCTTTCTAGGTTGGCGATTTAGGGGCAAGGGGGTGGCTTCTTTTTCCTTGGGCACCTCAACATGTTTTTCCTTTTCAACACTCAATGGCTCATTGGGTTTTTCACCCTCATTCTCTAACTCCACCTCTTCTCGGGGTTCTTCCTCAATTTAAGGGTCACTCCCTACTACCTTCCCACTCCTTTTTGTCACGGCATACAAAGGTTTTGGGTTGACTCCTTGACTTGGGATGTGAGAAGAAGAAGGAGAAGAAGAAGAAGGGGATGAATTAGATGCAAGTTGAGCAATTTGAGTCTCAAGCATTTTCATATGATCATTGGTTCGTTTTTGGGCCTCTTCATATTTCTTTTGATCCTCCTCACGCATTTTTAAAAGAGCATCTAATTTAGCCATCACGAGATCTATTGGAGGGGCTTCAAGTTGAAGAGGTTGTTGAGGTGGAGGAAGTTGGGGTTGATGGAAACCCGGAGGCCTATTAGTTTGGGCATAGTTAGAAACAAATTGGCCCCTATTGCCTCCGGTGCCTTGGTTAGGAACATTGCTTTGTTGATTATTTCCCATGTTACCTTGGTCACCAAAATTTTGATTTTGATGGTCATGGTATCAGGAATCAGGTTGTTGGTTTTGATTACCATACCCTCTTTGGTTAGAGTAGCCTCTTCCATTGAAATTGGAAGGGCCTCCCCCACCATGGTATTGGTTATCATAACCACCACCACTTTGGTTCCAACCACGGTTTCCACCTTGATTCCAATTCCCCATTTGATTGGAGTTTGGCCTCAAGTTTCCTACATTTCCCATTCTAGGAGCAAAATTCATAGCATTGACATTTTCCATATTACCATCATGTTCATGGGAAGGGGGTTGGACTTCACAAACATAGACACAATGAGAGGTATCATGATCATAGGTTTCACAATTAGAACAAAACATGCATCCTTGGGGCATTATATTGTAAGAAGAGGGGGAGGAAGTATCCACACCATTGCCTCCCTTGGTTGAAGGGGAGGTATTACCATGAGGGTTGGACCTTTCTTTCATCAATTCATCCATTTGCTTGGTCATTTTGGAGATTTGGGTAGAAAGGTTGTTGATTGCGTTGGCTTGCTCCAATGCATAAACACCCTTGCTAGAAGTAGCATCCCTTTCTCCTTCGTACCAATCATCATAGTGCTTTGCGGCTTCCTCTATAATACACTCCACTTCATGCTCTCCTTTGTTCATGATTGGACCACCGGCCGCGGCATCTAGGCTTGTTCTTCCTTGAGGTGAGAGACCTCCATAGAAAGTGTGAATGAGTTGATACTTGGGTATTCCATGGTGTGGGCATTGACGTTGAAGCTCTTTGTATCGTTCCCATGCCGCACTTAGAGACTCACCACTCTTTTGGCGAAAATGTTGAATCAAAGACCGAGCCTCGACGGTCTTCCTATGGTTATAAAACCTCCTCAAGAAGGCCGTAGTCACTTGGTCCCATGTCGTGAGAGAATTAGGAGGCACCTCCTTCTCTAGCCATTCTAGACCTCTCCCAATTAGCGAAAATGGAAACATTTTGAGGCGAATATATTCTTGAGTCACTCCATTGGCCTTTATTGTGTCACAATATTTCTCAAACTCTTTTAGGTGCTCATGAGGACTCTCAAACTTTCCACCCGAGAATTGTTTCCTCTCAATCAAGGCAATCAAATTAGGCTTGATCTCGAAATTGTTGGCTTGAGTAGTAGGAGTTAGGATCCCACTTTGCGCTCTGAAAGCTTCGGGGGCCCCAAGACGACTCAAAGGCGTATTCTCTCCCATTTTAGAACCTTCTTTACTCTCAAACTTATAGGTTTAGAAAGGAGTTGATTTCTGAACTCGAACATGATTTAGGGCTATCTAATTCTTCACTTGAGGGTGAAGAGGGTGGAGTATCTTCTAATTCTCTTACTCCTCTCGTTGGAGTGCGGGAATTTCTACTCCTTGCTCTTGCTTCTCTTCGAAGTAGGGACAAAGACCTCTCTAGCTCTGGATCGATGGGAATCAAAGATCTTGAGCGGGTTCGTCCTCTGTTCATACAACAAAGCTAAGAAGAACGTAAGCACTGACAAGTAACAAAAGTAGCAAACACTAACAAATAAAGGTGAGATAGTCTCAAACAAGCAATGAAATAGCAATGGAAACCGTCTCCCCGGCAACGACGCCAATTTGACCAGGCAATAATCGTGTCGTTGAGCGACTACACCTAAATCAAATGAATTTATAACGCTGTACCGACCTAATACGTGTATAGGGTAAATAGAGAGGTCGAACCACAGGGAGAAATGCTTAAGCACTGCATTCATTACCTAGGGTCTAAGCTATCTCGGAACAAGAAGTGTGAATAACTAGAAGGTTAAACTAAGGACAAAATGGATTAAAATTAATATAGCTAGGCACCAAGGGAAATGGGTAGGTGAAGTTGACGATTGATCATGCAATAACAAAGTAGCATATCAATGGTAAACTAAACATGCACGAATACCGAAGTAAAGGGGTCCAATATAACCGTCTTCCGGGGTTAATTGGTTTCTCCTAACATAGCCTTTATGTTTCCACATTAGAACCATATATTAGAAGGTGCAAACAAAGAATTATCGATAGTAATGAATCTCAACTAAGTCAACTTCCGTTACTTGTTAGTAAAGACTCATCTTTGATCAACTAACAATGTGCACTTGCAAGAAAGACCAAAGAATATCAAGCATGCAAAGACTTTAATCACCATTAACATAACCCCAACATTATAAGCATGAACAATTAGCAACTACACCATCCCCACACCCTTGGCTAGGTGACTACTCACAAATCATATTGAAAACAATATCAATCGTCAAATCAATAAGCATCAACATGATTAATAAGCAAAGAAGAAAAATCAAAGCAAATAAGCAAAATAAAAAACAAAGGTAAAGAGAAAGAGTAAGAGATTGCTCATTAATTGAAGATGAAGGTCTACAAAGGATTGACCAAAACTCCTTCTTCAAAATCCAAGTTCATCAATGAAGAAAACCACACTTTCTCTCTCTACCAATGAAGACTAATAGTGTTTCTCTCTCTAGATTAAGCTAAAATGTAGAAAAATTAAAACTAAGTTAATCTAATCCTCAAAACGTTCTAAGATGGGACTTATATAGTCCGTACAGAGCCAGCTGATAAAAGGAGAGGTCCGACCGAACAAATGGGAAGGTTTGGCCGGACTACAGGCTAGGTTCGGCCGAACCATGGGTAGGTTCGGTCGAACCTCCCTGATCCTGGTCTGGTCGAACTCCTGTGGTTCGGCCACTCCTGCAAAACTGCCAATTTTCATCTTGCCCCTGCCTCAACGTTCGGCCGAACCACTGAGCAGGTTCGGCCACACCTTGGTTCGGACACACCATCAGGAGGTTCGGCCGAACCTCTTCTGAATCATGCTTCCTCTAGCTTCCCTTGATCTTAGCTTCCTCCTCTTGAAAATCCCGATGGTTCCTACAAAGCATAAGCATGAAAATCACAATAAGAACAAAGCGGGAAGACTAAGAAAAGGGAGGATAAAGGAGAAAGAAAAGAGGAAGCAAAACTAAGTAAAAATGCTTAGAAAAAGGGCCAAACAAGTGAAAATGAGGGGAGAATCCTTAGAGAAAAAGGATAAAAGAGTGGCATAAATGCCACTCATCAAAGTCCGAGACCACGGATCCTTTAATGGCTTTTTGAGGCATGAATCTTACATCAAATTGGGCTAGGTTGACTATCCAGCTTGATATGCACCCATTGAGTGTAGATTCTTCGAACAAATACTTAAGTGGATCCATTTGAGAAACTAAAAAGACCGTATGCACGAGCATGTAATGTCTTAACTTGGTTGTAGCCCACACTAATGCGAGGCACAATTTCTCAAGTGATGTGTAGCGTACTTCATACTCGAGCATTTTCTTGCTTAGGTAGTCGATTGCATTATCTTTTCCTTCTTGGTGACTTTTAAGTACAACCTAAGAGGAATCCCTGGAAATGTGGGTGCTAATACGAGAGGATTTGCGAGATAGGCTTTGATCTTCTCAAAAGCTTTTTGACACTCATCGTCCCATATTACTAGTACATTCTTTTTTAGTTTCTTGAATATTGGTTCACATATGGTTGTTAGCTTTGATATGAACCTACTTATGTATTGCAACTGGCCAATAAACCCTCAAATTTGTTTCTCGGTTTTGGGCGGTGGCATTGACATGATCGCTTTGATCTTGGTTGGGTCTATCTCCAATTCTCTAGAGCTTATGACATATCCTAAGATCTTGCCTGAGGTGACTCAAAAGGCCCACTTCGATTTCACGATCATATCGTCCACATATACTTTAACCTCTTTATGCGTCACATCATAGAGTAGGGCAGTTGCTGTTCGTTGGTAACTGGCACCCGCGTTTTTCAATCCGAATGGCATTACCGTGTAACAGTAAGTACCCCAAGGTGTTATGAATGTCGTCTTCTCCATGTCTTCTTCCTCCATGAGAATCTGGTTGTATCCTTCGTATCCATCCATAAACGAGAGAAGCGTGTGATTTGTTGTATTATCTACTAAGATATCGATGTGTGGTAAAGGGAAGTTGTCCTTTGGACTTGCCTTATTTAAATCTCAATAGTCGACACGCATTCTTACCCTTCCATCCTTCTTTGGAACTGGGACCACATTTGCAACCCATTCGGGGTATTTGGATACCCTGATAAAACCTACGTCGGGTTTCATTCGATGTAGCTTTTGTTTTACAGGTTTCATTCCTGGAATTAGTGGTACAGTGTGTTGAGCTATTTCTCTATTAATACCTGGCATATCTTCATATGACCAAGCAAATAAATCTATAAATTCTTTAAGTAAACTAATTAAATCGGTTCTTTCTTTTTTATTAAGCATTAATCCGATTTTAACTTCTCTTTTAATGGTTGAATCATTTGAGATATCAACCGTTTCAGTATCCTCAATTACTGGTGTTTTCTTTTCAAGTGTTTCCATTGCTTTATTAATTTCTTTGTCATTTTCATTGTTAGTTAAGCAATTCTCATCATCTTGGATTAGAGAATAACACGAGGATTAAGAGGAAGAAGACATATTATTAAACTCGGAAATCATTACATCGAATAGTGAAATGTCCTCATGGACTTGATTGCTAACTATCCTAGGAGTACATGCTTAAATAGAAGAAGAGGTAGGAGAAGAAGGTACTACAACTATGGAGTTGGAAGACTTTATGGGAAAAGACTCTGACACTAACTCTGACTCAGACGACTCTTCAAACATTGGCCATTGTCTCATTGTTATTGAGATCTTTCTTCCACTCGGAGTAGTCACCTTGACTGTCTTGCGCCATCCTTGCACTAAACCCTCTGCTGGAGTGATGAGCTTCGAAGGGTGAAAGTTCTCGCTTTGTAGGACCGTTTGAATGAGCGAGGAGTTGTCCTCTATATACTTTGGCTCATCCTTTTCGCGCCCAAAGAGGAGTCCAATGAAATTAAAGTCAAAGCATGGGGGTGCTTTCTCCTTGTGAATAGGAGTTGGGATCTCATCTAGAAAGTATCAATCCAGAAAGATTTCGAACACCGGTTGCCTTATGCCATTTACAACAAAGGGCTCGGGAAATTCGTAGCATGGATCGTCCTCTCCTTCTCTTATAAACTGTCCATTGAGAGTAAGAGGATATGGTCTATTGGGATCGCTTTCTTTTGGGTGCGAGCGTTCCCACGCGCCTTAGACTTTTCCTGGGCTCGCTTTAGATCTTCTAGTGTCGGTTCGAAACCAAGTCCGAAAGTATCTAACTTAGGGAGGCCAGGTAATTCCATTTGCTTTGCTATTTCCTTTTTCTTTCCTAGAGTCATTCCGGGAAAGTATCCCTGTTTCTTGATAATAGCATTTACCGTCATGTTAGAGTGGGGGTCATGGCAAAGAGGGGTCCTTTCATCTTCCTCGATTAAGGAGACCTCTTCATTAAAGCCCCACAAGTCTTCATCATTCTCATCGTGCTCCACATTAATAATCGGATTTTCAACAACTTTGATCCTCATAAGTGAAGCATCGATTGTTATGGGGATCCCTCCAACTATAGCCTTTACATGTTGATGAAGGGATGAAGGGACGGCCTTAAGGTCATGAAGCCAAGGGCGTCCCAATAATAAGTTGAAGGAAGCTTTAATATCTACTACTTGGAAAGTAGTGGCATGTTCTATTGCTCTCGTCGTTACATTCATGGTAATTTTTCCAAGAGCTTGGCGACGAGTATTTTCGTAGGCTCTTATTCCTTGTGTTGACGGGGTTAAATCTTCATACCTTATGCCTAGCATCCTCGCAGTTCTAAGTGGACAAACATTAATTGCTGATCCATTATTGATCGCGGGTTAGATAGGTCGTTAAGCTACTACCCTAACCAAATTAATCATTTATAATACCTAAACCTACAATAAACTAGTTAGTGGCAAGTAAAGGGTCGAACCACTAGGGAAGCACGCTAATTCAACATCAAATATCACTAATGCAAGAGTGAAAGGGGGATTGTTTTTGTTGGTTTTGTTGAGTAAGAATACTAAAACTACAAATAAACAAGAATATGATAATAAAAATCAATAGAAAATGACGCTAGGGATACGGGGGTATCCAATATAATTAGAAAGAGGAGAATAATGGTGATTATCATGAAACATATGCCAAAGAACACAAGATTCTACCTAAATAACTCATTCTCATGCAATATTCTAGGCAAATCAATGAAAGAGGTCTACACTAATAAGGATCATTCTCATGCATCCTATTAGTAACAATCAAATCAAGATAATAAAGAAGCACAATCCATAAAAACTCCACTTTAATAACTCATTCTCATGCAATCATTAAAATAGAGATGATCCTAATCTAGTTCAAATCACTTTCATGCATTTAAACTAGAAAACATCAAATAGAGTGCAACAATAATCCCAAGCTAATAAAAATCATGTCTTTCATCAATATATGGAATAAGTTCAATCTAACCATCATCATTCATCCAATATCAAATCATATCTTCCACCCCCTTCCCCTAGCCAAAAGTTTAGCCTAGAGAAGGGAGATTAAACACAATATCAAAACTAGAAATAAACTCAAGAAACTCAAAATAAAACATGATTAAAATCAATGAAATCAATAACAACTAGATGAACTAATAAGATTAACAAGAATAATCAACAATAAAATAAATAAATAAAACTAAAGGAAAGGAGAAGAGATTACTAAAGAAAGGATTAATGAAAGATGAAAACTTGAATTCTTGCTTTATTGACACTTCAACTTGAGAAAAATTGAATCTTGGAAGAAAATTGAGCCATAATCTCTTTTCTCTCACTAAAAATTATCTAATCTAACCCTAAGAGAGAAAGCTCTCCTAAACTAATTTATTCTATCTAAAATCAAATGTTGATTGAAAGTTTTAGAAAATAACCCTAAAGGGGTATTTATAATACAAGCTAAGAAAATAAAATAAAAGAAAATAAAATAGAAATTCAACTAATTAAAATAAATAAAAATAACAAAACTAAAAAAAATAAAAAGAAAAGAAAACCAAAAATCCCCAATTCCCCCTTAAACCCACGAATCCATCAGACCCCAAATCCCCTTCTCTTCGTGGCTGCTCTGAACTTTCATCACCATCACGCATCATCTTCACCCTTCTCAAAAATCATCATCAAGCATCATCACATCGCAACCGTCGGATTTTCATTAAAAATCACGTGAAAAGCTCGTGATTGACTCACAATTGCGCGCCCGCACAGAAGTCGCACAGCAAGTCGCGTAAAGCTACTACCTCAACTCGATTTTGGACTCCATTTTTTGCGCTTTATGAAAGGGTTGCGCGGCCGCGAGTAGCTACAGCCGAGTAATTGGGTTGGAGATTGGTGGTCGACTGTGGGTGAAGGGCTGGTGGTTGTTAATTAGTTCAGTTGCGTGGTTCAGGTGGATTAAATGGGTGTGCTAATTGAGGTGGTGCGAGTAGGGTGAGGTGGCTGAGATTGGTGGTTAATTGGAGTTTCGGGGTGTTGGTGGTGATTTTGGTGGCTGGTGGAAGGTGCGGTTTATGGGAGCAGGGGAAAGGTGGATGGTGGAGGCGAATTGATGGGTGGTTGATGGTGGAGGTTCGAAGGTGGTTGATGTTAATGTGCTTGGTTGCTGGAGGTGGCTGTGGGCTGGTGTGAGTTGCGGCTGACAGTAGGGGAGTGTTGGTGAGGTGGTGGATTGGTTGCGGCGGTTTGCGCGTGCTGATGTAGGAGGCTGGTGGTTTGCATGGTGGTGATTGGAGGTGTGGGAATGTTGTTGTTGGTGTTGGTGTTGTTGGGGGAAAGCAAGGGAGAATAAAGGTTGATGGTGGAGGTTGGCAGCTGTGGAGGTTGTTGGTGTTGGGTGGATGTGGTTGGGATGGTGGTGCGCTGGTGAATGTGTGGCTAGAGGTGGTTGTTGGGGTGGTGTACGATAGTTAAGGGTGTGGTGAAGGTTTAGGTGGCAGCAACTATGATGGCTTGGAAGGTTTTGAATTGTGAAATTTCACACATGACTCAATCCCGAACACCAAACTTGATTTGAACATGAAAATGGAGCATCAACCTGAACACACCTACAACCAAAAACAATCACAAGGGTAGATTGACATATAAAATAGAATAAGATAAAGATAAAATAAAATAAATTAACTAAAAAAATAAAATCAAAAGAAATTAAATAAAATAAAATAAAGAAAACAAATATGAAAATAAAATAAAATAAGAAAATGAGAGAAACTAGGAGTTATTAACTAAAAATACGAAAATAAACTAAAACCTATTAAAAACTACTAAAATACTCAAAATAAAGATAAAAGACGAGAATAAGCAAATAAAAGAAATAAAGAACAAAATGGGCTAAATTATTGTAAAATAAGCCGGAAAGCGACTCAATAAACACCCTAAAAAGTGACATAAAAGTCACTTATCAAACTCCCCCAAGCTAAACTTTTGCTCGTTCTCGAGCAAATTAACATGAAACACGAGAGAAGGAGAATGATTTATTCAAGCAAATCTAAGACACTAAAGGAGACAAGAATGTACACTAACTCCATTTCGTAGGAATCACGGTCAATTTTAGCAACTAAAGACAAGCCCTTTAAACCCCTAGATCGCCCTAGAGGACGAGTGTGCTCTCGTGAGGGTGTCCTAAGAGTTTAACCCACAAATCTAGACAAAAACCAAGGCAAAATAAAAAGAAAAAGAAAAGCAAACACACACAAAAAAAAAAAAAAAAACAAACACGACCATGACCAACATAACATAGCAAGGTTTAGGAAAACCAATCAAGTTTAAAGGCAGAAAATACTCCATTTGGACTCAAAAAGAAGAGACATGCACCAAAGAATACCCACCTTTCTCAATACAATGAGGGAAAACACGTTCTAAGATGCTCATGGATGAAAGAGACAAACCTAAGTTAAGCATAGAGAACTAGAGAATTCATTCTCCGCCCTAGCCCCATCTAAGACGGTCCACGTTCTCTCCACTAGCTTCAAATCACCCCCTAGTTAGCTCCTCATGATTCCACGAAGGAACCGGTAAAAGATTCAATTTGTTGAATTAGTGGATCATCCCGACATCTCAACTATGCTCTCCATAGGGTTGAAATCTATCTCCCTCCATCGAAATTTGACCTCACCCCTATAAAGTCTAAGGGTCTTAACTAGGGTTGTAACGTAAGGCAAAGGGTTAAGGCGGGGTAAAAATTTGAAAATTTTGGTGATATTTCCTAAGTGAAGCAAAAGGGTGATCAAACCTCAAAAACAAACTCAAGAAATCACCAAACATCAAACAAAAATACCAATAATGTCATCTCCCCCAAGCTTACTCAACACCAACATTCCATAATAATAAAAAAAAAAAAGAAAACGAAGTAATGTCCCCCCCCCCCAAGTCTGAACGAAGCATTGTCCTCAATGCTTAAATTAGGGAAGAAAATGAAACCTTTATATATATATATATATATATATATATATATATATATATATCCTTGCCTTTTTTAACTAAGGACGACTTTTTTGGGGATGCATTTGCTTTATTACACACAATATATACAATTTACTTTCTTGCTTGGTACAAAGAGCATAATTATACTTTCTCATCTTCATTACAACACAAAACAAACTCTCAAACTGAAATGCTTCACAAACTAAGGGTTAGGGAAACAAAAGGTCATAAGGCTTGCATTATGGCTCATAATCAAGAAAGGGAATAGGCTCAAAGGGTTGGCAAGAGTAGAAAATGCAAAATAAAAACAAAATATGTAACAAAACAAAAAGAAGATAAAGAAAAATAAGAAAAGGGTGACCTTTTCCTCCCCTAGAGCTGCTTGGTCACGATCTTGGGAGTTAGAGGACAACACAAGGATTAAGATATGCATAGTCAAGGATCCTAAGCGCCGCTCAACAAAATTGATGGGGGCTTGAACAATTTAAATCTCACAAGGGATGGGAAGTAAGCAAATACTAACTAAAGAGCTTCAAATCCACTATATAGAGAAACACCATCTTGCCACCTTTCTGTGAACTAAGGGTTCAAACGTCCTCAATAGTTCTTAACCTTTCTACCTTAGCTTAAAATTTGTTTATCTCAACCATAAGCACTCTCAAACCAAGTAGGCAATCATCAATTAGGAAGAAAAATATTCTTTAGCACATTATCAAAGCAATCAATTCCAAATGCATGAGCGAATTCGAAAACAAATTCATTTAATCTTGCCATAGTCATGTTTGCCCCAAAAAAAAAAAGAAAACAAAACAAAAGAAAGAGGAAGAAATCAAAAAGGTTCACAAACGAGGCATATAAACCAAATAAGTCCCAATCGTCAAACAATTGATCGTTAGATAACAACATCAACGATCCCAGGTTCCATAGAACCAATGCAAAAAACCTCGAACCATTCAACTTGTTCCTAAACTAAGCACTCAAAGAAAGAGTAAAAGAGTAAAAATAAGAAAGGTCTCACCGGGAGGTTAGCTTAAAAGAATTAAGGAGCATTAAATAGAGTTCACCAAATGTCACTCCGCTCCAAACTTCCAAAAAGAAACCTACAAGGCAAGACAAGACACAAAAGAAAATATTAAAAGAGAACAAAGAAATAAAGCAAAAAGAAAAAGAAAGGAGGGGGAGAAAAAGGGTTAGAAATCCTCCGGGTTGCCTCCCGAGAAGCGCTTGTTTATGGTCTCTAGCTTGACCCTTCACCTCATTCAAGGTGGGTTAAAGAACATCACCCTCATCAACTTGAGGATTGAATCATAGATTCCCCCAAACTTGAGAACTAGAACTCCTTGAGGTCTCACATCACCACAAGGAAAAGGAGGGAATGAATCAAGAGCCAATGGTGGCTCATCTTTTCTCTTTCCCTTCTTCTTGTTGAATCTTCTTCTTTTTTCACTCTTCTTTCTTTTCCTTCTAAAAGGGGGATTGAGCTTGGAATCCTCAATATTAGGAAGGGCAACTTCACCTTCCTCAAGAGATCCTTCAAACCAAGCGGGAACTTCAAGGAAGTAATCATACCTCATTGTCACCTTATCATCACGTGGAGGTAAGCTCTCATTAGCCATCACATCATCGACCACATCAACTCTACATACGCTCACCGCCATAGGGCTCTTCAAAACGACATTCTCAACTAGCCTACAAGGAAAGGGAACCGGGCCTTCAAATTTTTTTGGTTCACTAAAATCAAATGGCTCCTCATTTTGTTCTTGAACCTTCTTCTCAACCACATCATCTACAACCTTGTCCTCCTTGCAAGTTTCTGGTTGATAAGTATGTGAAGGGTTAGTAGATGATTGTAAGGGGAGTTTTGTGGTTAAATGAAGAGAAGAAGTTTAGGCTAGTTGGGAATCAACAATTTCATTGTAAGATTTGATTTCTTGGAATTGTGGAGTGATAGTTTGACGTTGTTGAAGAATTTGGGTTTTTGTGTGTTCGTGTGGGGATTTTTCTTCATACGCTTGAGGACATAGGTCATGATTTTGATCTTGAGAGTTCTCTACTTGGTTGGAAAGGTAGGAAAAGTTTTGGGTTGGTGGATTGAAGAGAGGTCCATCTTGGGGGTAGGAGTTTTCTTTCCTTGGAGGTTGTTGAAGTTGTTGGGATTGAGCTTGGGTTACAAACTCTTTTTCCCTCAAAGTCAAAACTTCACCATGCTTGAGATTGAACTCTCTACAATAGGATGCATCATGATCCGTCCCACCACAACGAGCACATGAGAAATCAATGATTTGTGAAGGTTTTGAACACAAACCAACACTTGAGTTCAACTTGGAAAGACCTTCATTCAAGAGCTCAACTATGTGCTTAAGTTGGCCGACTTTCTCCAACTCATAAAGATCTCCTTGCTTCCCTTGGGACCTTCTTTGGCCTCCCCAAGAATAGCTAGTAGCCACTTCTTCAATTGTAGCTTCAACTTGGCTTTGAGGGATCTTAATCAATTGGCCACCGACACCCGCATCTAGATTGGTCCTTGACATTGGCTCCAAGCCATCATAGAAGAGTCTCATGAGCAAATTACGGTTGAATTCATGATGAGGGCATTCTCTAATCAAATCCTTAAACTTTTCCCATGCTTCCCCGAGAGTTTCATCCGGTTCTTGCTCAAAAGAAGCTATCTTCCTCCTCGTCTTTGCGGTTTGCTCATCGGAAATGAACCTCTTGAGAAAGGCCTTTGCAACTTCCTTCCATGTGGTGAGAGAGTTGGGCTTCAAAAGCTTGAGCCATTTCTTTGCTCTTCCAGTGAGAGATTGCCGAAAGAGATGCATACGAATGTAATCTTCGCTCACATCATTTGTTTGCATCATTGCACACAACTCAAGGAATCGGTCCAAATGCTCAATGGGGTCTTCATTTACGCCTCCGGAAAATTGCTCAATTTGCACCATCCTAGCATATTTTGGATGGATTGTGAAATTAGTCTCGGTGGTCGGGAGAAGTATACCACTCGTGAGCTCATAGATTTTCGGGTTTCCAAACTCCCTAAAAAGAAGGTCATCCTCTCGTCTTGCCATATCTCTCTTTGAATACAACAAAGCTAAGCACACGATAAGCAATGACAAGTAGGATTAAGCAAGCAAAATGAAAGAAAGGAAAGAAAATAAAATGACTCTAACAATAGCAAAAATAAATGTTAAACAAGTAGCTTCCCCGGCAACGGCGCCAAAATTTGATCGCGGGTTAGATAGGTCGTTAAGCTACTACCCTAACCAAATTAATCATTTATAATACCTAAACCTACAGTAAAGTAGTTAGTGGCAAGTAAAGGGTCGAACCACTAGGGAAGCACGCTAATTCAACATCAAATATCACTAATGCAAGAGTGAAAGGGGGATTGTTTTTGTTGGTTTTGTTGAGTAAGAATACTAAAACTACAAATAAACAAGAAGATGATAATTAAAATCAATAGAAAATGACGCTAGGGATACGGGGGTATCCAATATGATTAGAAAGAGGAGAATAATGGTGATTATCATGAAACATATGCCAAAGAACACAAGATTCTACCTAAACAACTCATTCCAATGCAATAGTCTAGGCAAATCAATGAAAGAGGTCTACACTAATAAGGATCATTCTCATGCATCCTATTAGTTACAATCAAATCAAGAGAATAAAGAAGCACAATCCATAAAAACTCCACTTTAATAACTCATTCTCATGCAATCATTAAAATAGAGATGATCCTAATCTAGTTTAAATCACTTTCATGCATTTAAACTAGAAAACATCAAATAGAGTGCAACAATAATCCCAAGTTAATAAAAATCATGTATTTCATCAATATATGGAATAAGTTCAATCTAACCATCATCATTCATCCAATATCAAATCATATCTTCCACCCCCTTCCCCTAGCCAAAAGTTTAGCCTAGAGAAGGGAGATTAAACACAATATCAAAACTAGAAATAAACTCAAGAAACTCAAAACAAAACATGATTAAAATCATTGAAATCAATAACAACTAGATGAACTAATAAGATTAACAACAATAAACAACAATAAAACAAATAAATAAAACTAAAGGAAAGGAGAAGAGATTACTAAAGAAAGGATTAATGAAAGATGAAAACTTGAATTCTTGCTTGATTGAAACTTAAACTTGAGCAACATTGAATCTTGGAAGAAAATTGAGCCATAATCTCTTTTCTCTCACTAAAAATTATCTAATCTAACCCTAAGAGAGAGAAGCTCTCCTAAACTAATTTAATCTATCTAAAATCAAATGTTGATTGAAAGTTTTAGAAAATAACCCCAAAGGGGTATTTATAATACAAGTTAAGAAAATTAAATTAAATTAAATAAAATAGAAGTTAAACTAATTAAAATAAATAAAAATAACAAAACTAAAAAAATAAAAAGAAAAGAAAACCAAAAATCCCAATTCCCCCTTAAACCCACGAATCCATCAGACCCCAAATCCCCTTCTCTTGGTGGCTGCTCTAAACTTTCATCACCATCACGCATCATCTTCACCCTTCATCGAAAATCATCATCAATCATCATCACATCGCAGCCGTCCGATTTTCATTAAAAATCACGTGAAAAGCTCGTGATTGACCCACAATTGCGCGCCCGCACAGAAGTCGCACAGCAAGTCGCGCAAAGCTACTGCCTCAACTCGATTTTGGACTCCATTTTGTGCGCTTTCTAACAGGGTTGCGCGGCCTCGAGTAGCTACAGCCGAGTAATTGGGTTGGAGATTGGTGATCGATTGTGGGTGAAGGGCTGGTGGTTGTTAATTGGTTCAGTTGCATGGTTCAGGTGGATTAAATGGGTGCGCTGAGTTGAGGTGGTGCGAGTAGGGTGAGGTGGCTGAGATTAGTGGTTGATTGGAGTTGCGGGGTGTTGGTGGTGATTTTGGTGGCTGGTGGAAGGTGCGGTTTATGGGAGCAGGGGAAAGGTGGCTGGTGGAGTCGAATTGATGGGTGGTTGATGGTGGAGGTTCGCAGGTGGTTGATGTTGATGTGCTTGGTTGCTGGAGGTGGCTGTGGGCTGGTGTGAGTTGCGGCTGGCAACAAGGGAGTTTTGGTGAAGTGGTGAATTGGTTGCGGCGGTTTGTGCGTGTTGTAGGAGGCTGGTGGTTTGTGTGGTGGTGATTGGAGGTGTGGGCATGTTGTTGTTGGTGTTGGTGTTGTTGGGGGAAAGTAGGGGAGAATAGAGGTTGATGGTGGAAGTTGGCAGCTGTGGAGGTTGTTGGTGTTGGGTGGATGTGGTTGGGATGGTGGTGCGCTGGTGAATGTGTGGCTAGAGGTGGTTGTTGGGGTGGTGTATGATAGTTAAGGGTGTGGTGAAGGTTTAGGTGGCAGCAACTATGATGGCTTGGAAGGTTTTGAATTGTGAAATTTGACACATGACTCAATCCCGAACACCAAACTTGATTTGAACATGAAAACGGAGCATCAACCTGAACACACCTACAACCAAAAACAATCACGAGGGTAGATTGACATATAAAATAGAATAAGATAAAGATAAAATAAAATAAAATAACTAAAAAAAATAAAATCAAAAGAAATTAAATAAAATAAAATAAAGAAAACAAATATGAAAATAAAATAAAATAAGAAAATGAGAGAAACTAGGAGTTATTAACTAAAAATACGAAAATAAACTAAAAACTATTAAAAACTACTAAAATACTCAAAATAAAGATAAAATACGAGAATAAGCAAATAAAAGAAATAAAGAACAAAATGGGCTAAATTATTGTAAAATAAGCCGGAAAGCGACTCAATAAACACCCTAAAAGTGACATAAAAGTCACTTATCTATTATCTACAAAATTCATTGGGTCATTCATTCTCTCTTGCACAATACTGTGAGGTTTAGAGCTTTGTAATGCTTGTCAACATTCGGAGGTAAATACTTGTCAGAAAAGGTGATCAAGTTGATAGGACTAGGGAGATCATTCATGAGAAAGTTAGCCAACCCCTCAGGAGTGGTTTCGGAGTCTATCCCAATCTTGTCCAAGGCGTTTATTACCGCCAACCTATGTTCTCGGGATGCAGCTAGAAGTTTCCATACATTCATTTCGTCCTTGATCTTCTTTAATTGTTTGACAACATCGTTATCCTCTATAATTGGGTTGGAAACTTGTTGCATGGTAGTAATAGGTTGTGTGGAGATGGGAGGTTGCATTCTCCCAAATCTTGTGAGGAAATCTATGGGTGAATCTTCTTCATCCCAAAAATCACTTACAGAATATTTCGTGGAAAAAGGAGGTCCTTCCATATCCTTAAGATAGACGTCTTCATCGTCACTGTCCCAAACCCCATTGATGCTAATATCTTGTTCTTGTGGAATTTGGACTAGCTTCTTGTTATCAATTAGCTTTTGAATTAAATCATTAAATTTAAAACAATTCTCGATGGTATGTCCCCCTGATTGATGATATGGACAGTAGAACCTATCTGTCCTCTTTAATGACTCAAATGGTCTCGATTCGAGAGGTTTAACCTCGCCACTCTCGGAGAGCATTTTGAACATATTAGCATAGGAAGTCCCAATTGGAGTGTAAGACTTGTTACTCCTCTTGGGTGCGTCAATTACTTAGAGAGAAAATTGCTTCTTCTCCCTGGGTGGGACCTTGACATGCTTGCTTTGGACTACCTTTTCTTGTTTCTTCGCGAATTCAATAGCTTCGCGCAGCAAGTCTATTCCCTCCCACATTGATCGTATGAGAATCCATACTTCTTCCTTAGTTGCGGGTTCTTGTTAGGGGGGAGATCACTCATGGCATCGAAAAAGATTTCCTCCTCTTTTTCGATAGCATGAATTTCATCAACTTGTTTGATGAGGGACGAAGGATCAACATGGTCTTCCTCATCAGAGATGGCCAAAGAATCAGACAGTGGTGTATTGTTGATACTTGGCTTCTTTCTTAAAGGGGGCAATCGAAGTTTAATGTTGTCAATCAGGTCTTAGATAGCTTCCTTAAGCTTCCAACAGTTTTCAGTGACATTGGCCCCTGCCTCGGTGATACTTGCAATGTGCGTTGGGATTCAAGTTAGCCGTTCTTTTTTCAACAGGTGGATCCCCAAATGGTCCAATAGGAGTTATAAGACTTTTTGCATTCAGTCGGTCAAATGCAGTGTCATAACTCATGCCAATAGGAGTAAAGTTCCTCCTAATTAAATTGTTTCTTTTGTCCTTGGTTGTTCATATCAAGGACTTCATTCAAATTAAAGGTGCTAATATTATTTTAGTGGGTGGTTTTGGAAGAAGAAGGATTGTCGTTCTTCATGCCTTTCCAGCCACTGTTGGAGTTATTATTATTAGCAGCTTTTTGTTTAGCAAGGTCGTCTTCAATGTTAATTCCAATGTCATAGACGGCCTTGAAAGTATGCAAGTTGTTTTGATACTTAAGATGTTTGGAGTACTTTTCTTGGAGGTTCTTAATGAACATCCTCACAGATTCTTTCTCACTTGGTACTTCAATCACCTAGCATAAGTTTCTTTCCATTTATTAAAGAAAGAAGTGAAACCTTCATTCTCTTTTTGCTTAAGTATTTCAAGATCTCTATGATCAGTTTCAACTTGAACATTGCATTTATGTCTATCAATGAAAGCGTTTACAATATATTCCCAAGTAGAGGTTTTCTCTTTGTCAAGGAAAAAGAACCATTGTTGACAAACGGTTTCAAGAGATAAAGAAAATAAGAATGAAAGACCTTCCTATCAATCCCCTTAATATTCATTATATTCTCAAAAGCTCTTAAATGGTTATAGGGGTTGTCAGTTGCTTTGAACTTTGGGATGTCTTTGGCATTGAACTTCTGCGGAAGAAGCTCCTTGTCCACCAAGACCCCTTGTGAGATAATTCCCTGGAACCTGTAGTCATTGGATATCTTGCTCAAGCTCTCTTGCATGAGCTCCATTTGTTGTTGCTTCACAGGGTCATTGATTTAGATGGTTAGGGTCCTTAACACCTCAGTAACACTAGCCATTTGCTTCTTGATCTTGTTGACTTCTTCTTGACTTGCAATTGTCTTCTTAGCTTTTCTTTTCCGTCTGACTGGTTTATCAAAAAGTTGTACCTGAACGAAAAGGTTGTCTCTGATTAAACGCCCTTCCTTTCTTGACCACGAGTTGTAAATTAAACCATTTTATTTGTTTTAATGACTTGACCCAAATTGACTTTGACTTTACGGGTTTTATAATGAAAAAGAAAAAAGCAAAAATATGGTGCATATTTTTGGGAATCAAATATATGGGTTAAAACAAGTGGTTTAATTGGAGGATTAATATCCGACTTACCCCCCTAAAACAATGACGGAAAACACGCGCATACGAGACTCTCTAGACATGGTCAAAGTGTTCATACATATTAGTGTATGCTTTATTTGTGAGTGCAAGTGACATGCTTTGACTCTTGTGTAAGACCATGGGACTAAGTGCTTAGACTCAATTAGGGACTAAATAAGGTTACCGCGATTAACAAAATAACCAAACTGATTAATAAACTGTTTAATTAGACTCGTCGTGATGACTCGAGCAAAAATTTGAACTGTCGCCAAAGCAACAGGACTGTCGCCGCACGCTGCAGTGCAGCGCCAGCCGACATAGTTGTCGCACGGCGTTGCACAGCAGTGTTTGGCGCTGCAGCCCAGATTTTTGTGCCATTACTGGAACATTAATCTAGGACTACTTTCAGTATTTTTACTCTACGGGACAGGCCTAAAGTCGTACTAAGTCAGTTTTAATTAATTTATTAACTTTAATTACTCAAATTAATTAATTAATTAATTAGGGAAAGTCCTTTTATTCATTAATCAGTTTATTTAGGTTTAAACACAAGTCAAACAAACGGTTAGAAAAAAAACACATAGAGTATGCACAACAAATAATGCACAAGTAATCAAGTAGGCATAATATGATGCAATGAGTTTGCAACCTAACCATGGCTCTAATTCTCTAAAGTTCGGGATATGGGTTAGTCAAAGAGGGTCCATGGTTATGAGTACAGATGCACCGCGCGGAATCCTTACCTTTGGAAGGGTTGGCGCGTGTGGATGGGACCCCGCGAGTTAAACTCGCTTCCATGGTTTGGTGAATTCAACATTCTCGAATGTACCCTTTGTTGCTCAGAGCATTCAATCAGGTAGATGGATCATGAATTCCCAGAGGGTTATGTCAATATGTAGAACACATATGGGTTTCAGAAAAGTGAGAAAAACTCAATCAGGAATTAGAATCGAGCCAACAGTGCTGGAACTGGTCGAAACAAGAAGGCAGATTTCTGGCTTGGTATTGGAAGAACGCAGCGCCAGCCAACAAAGTCTGTTGCCAGGATATGAGCCATGTCGCCAGAAGACATAATTGTCGCTCGGCGACAGAGCTATATCTTCGGCGACAAGCTCTGTTTTCTAGACGCCAATTCCTACATGCCTCAGCAGCTGTCTGTGTTCTTAGAATTTACTAGTTTTCGCAGTATTATTTCGATCCTAGTTGTGAAAGATATTCCTCAAATTTCCTACGTGTAAAAATCCAATGTTTTTTTTACTTATTACGGATGGTCTTTCCAATGAAAACCTTTTTTTTATGCATATGACAATAATGTTAATCAAAATTACGCACATTAAATACTTAGAACTTTTCGAGTCTCATCCATTCATTCTAAATAATTGCCAAAATAAATTTTAGGAATAAAAATAGAAATCCTCCCCAGTGGAGTCGCCAAAAACTGTGGGGAATATTTTAAGCATTACCCCAAACTTGAACCCCACTGTGATCATACACTTAAGCATGGTGGCTTCCAAAGGGAAAGAAGCTAGAGCAAAAGAGTCGCCAACAAGTTTTAGGAGCTTGTAAACCGTTTACAGAGTGAAAGTTACACCCCTTAACGATCCAAGAGAACGTTAACTCCAATAGGTCTGGAACCAAGACTGAAAGTTTGGGGATGAAGGTACAAATCCAATCTAAAAGAGAAAGAACCTGCCCTAATAATAGGCCTCTACTTTATTCTTCTCGTATTCATGTGCGCTTTCTGGCTAACATGCAATCATTAAGTTAACCCTAAACTTGTTTAATCTATGTTGGTTGAATATTAATGCAAAAATAAAACTATTATTGGCGATCACTTGAATTATAATCAAATTAACCTAAACAAGATTATTAATTATCTTATGAAGCTTGATTGCAAGTACAAATTCCCTTTAAACATGCATAAAAGGCGTGATCAAGCAATAACAATAAAAACATCAAGCAACATAATAATCATCATAATAATAGTAATCATGTTAAAGCATAATAATAGCAAGATCCTAGGCATGATACTAACAAGATTAATAGCAAACCCTAGCATGTTACTAAACATTAAATATCAAAGCTTTAGCCCTATCATGATACTAACATGCTATTAGGAAAGAAAATAGGAAGCATTATTTTAATCATACTTGATATTAGGAATTTTTAGTTATCACCCTAAACATGATACTAGGAAGCAATAAAACATCCTAACATGATTTTTATATCAAAATATCAATAAAACAATTAAAGCACTTACTTGGATGCCTCGTACCTCATTCTAATAACAAAGTACACACGTTAGTAACTTCAAGGAAAATATAAAATCAAACAATTAAATTAAATAATTGAAATAGAGAGTTGGGACCAAAACCTCAGAAATATCAAACCTTTCACGTCTAGGGCGAAGGCAACTTTGAATTGCGCTAGGTGTGTCTAGATCTTGTGAATGCGGAATTTTGTTTGTAAAAAGTTTGTTTAAAAAGAGAGAGAGAGTATCAAGAATTTCTTGATGAGAGTTGATAATTAAAATCGGAGGTCTAAGGACGCTATTTATAATGAAAACAATCCGGATTTGATAAAAAATAATCGGAGTTTGAAGAGGAATAAAACATGCCACTGTCGCTGCGCGACAAAGGCTGTTGCTAGGCGACAGCCTGATGTTCGGCGTTGCAGGAGATTTTTCCACACGTTTTCTATTTTGTAATAAAATTAAGTCGTAAAAATCCGTACGAGGGGTAAAATCGTTATTTCATTTAAAACACTTCTTTTATTCCAAATAAAACTCATAAAACTTAATTATCAATCCTAATCCCACTAGGGTTCAAAAGAACCTTCTAGAAGATTCTAGAAGACTATAATCAATCTTAATTGCATTAGGAATGATAATTCATAATAGGCCCTCCTCTAGATCATTGGGCCTCATATAAAGATCAAACCGAGCCCAGTTTAGTAATTTAGCCCTAACTTCCTCATTATTCATCGGAATTGGGCTTATAATATATCGTTGGAAAGCTCTTTTCGAGACCAATATAACTACACTATTATTGGACCCTTTTTATAGACCAAACTAAACTGGATTGGTTATTTTTATAAAATAAAATAGGCTTTTGAAAACAGAAGGAGAGAATTTTCCTAAAAACTAACCGCAACACTAGACCTTCTACACTTTTACTTCATTCGATTATGATTCGACGTGAAAGGTATTCATCACCGCGTTTGATTTTGGGGAGACACATTTGGGTGTCTTTAAAAAGCGATTCAGGTTAAGTCTATTTTTCCAGTTTTTTTTACTTTTTTTTCGATGATTTTTGAGTTTTTTTTTCGTATTTCTGGGTTTGTAATTTTCATTTGTAATTTGTTTTCACTTTTTTTTTATTCAAATTTTACTTGTTTTGAATTTTGATTTCGAAGCCCTATGATTTGTTTTTTTTTTTCAATTTCATATGTTTCTAGGTTTTTGTTTTGAATTTTAGGTTTTCCAGTTTGATATTTAAAAATTTGGTTGTTTTTGTTGAACATTTTCTTTTGTCTGTTGTATTTGCATGTTATATAATATGATGTTTCTTTTATTTTTGTTTCATATTTGTATTTCTTCTGTGATTTAGTTCACTTTATTTGTGTTATATTTTAGATTTTGGATTACTTTTACTAAGTATAGAGGTTACTAGGTTTTATTTGTTTTGATGTGTTCCTTCTAATTGTTTAATATAATTTGGAACAATTTCTGATTTCAATGTATTGATAGGTATTTTATAAGGGTTACTAGTTCCTCATAACATATTTTAGAGGTTACTAGTTCCTCATAACATTATTTAGGGGTTACTAGTTTTGTGCATATGTTGTTATTACTTATTATAATGTCTAAAACCTTAATTGTAAATATTGTTAGTTGATTTCAGGGTTAATAGGTTTGTTAGGAGTTACATGGTTAGAGATTACTAGGTTGGATAGGGGTTACAAGGTCATAGGGGTTATTAGGTCATACAGGGCTCACAGGTGTTACTAGGTTGGCTAAGGGTTACTAGGTCCTAGGGTTATCAGGTCAAACAGGGCTCATAGGGGTTACTTTATTTTATTTGATGAAAGGGTTACTAGCTTGTTATATGTATAGGATACAGGGGTTACTTTATGCTATAGTAGTGTACTCATGGGTAGGGTTACTAGTTTGTCACATGTGTATGATTCAGAGGTTACTTTATTTTATTTTATGGTTTACCTATATGTATAAGCTATAATTTAGTGCTCATGGGTTACTAGTTGCTCTTATTATGTGTTAAGTGTTACTATTAGTACTTATGGGTAGGGTTAACAGTGGAAGGGGTTTGTCACATGTATAGGATATAGGGGTTACTTTATTTTATTTTATGAACAAAGCTACTTGTTTGTTAGATGTATACGATACATGGGTTACTTTATGCAATAATATAGTACTCATGGGTAGGGTTACTACTTTGTCACATGTGTATAATTCAGGGATTACGTTATTTTATTTTATGGTTTATCTATATGTATATGCTATGATATAGTATTTTTGGGTTACTAGTTACTTTAATGGTGTTAGTAGAGGGGTTATTAGTTGTTGTTATTATGTGTTATATATGTTTTAAGTGTTACTATTACTATTTAACATGACTTTATGTTTTAAACAGATGATAAAGGTGTACAAAAAGAAGAAGTTGATTCTGGTCTTGTTGAGTCTTCTTCTACAGTTTAGGAATGTAGAAGTATAATTGTTCATCCTTCTAAGGAGGTTAATCAGGATAATAATACTAAGGATATCAAGGAATCTAATCCTACTGAAGAGGGTAACATTTCTGAGGAGTCTGATCAAGATGTTGATGACTTTAAGCTAGTTTCTTTGGTACCTATTTCAGAGCAACACACTTTGTTTTTCAAAGATCTACAATTGATAATGGAGTCAAAGCCTATAATTAAGAAGCGACGTAGGGATGTTGTTGAGAAAGATGATGATGTTAAACCAACTGTTAGAAAGGCAAAAACATCTAAATCTTTAGCATCTCAAGGTATTCAAGAAGTTGATGTGAAGCCTGTTGTAAGAAAAGTAAGAAGATACAGACTTAAAGAAGAAGTTGTTGAAGTCGTCAACAAGAAGGGTAAGTTACATATGTGCTTATATGAAGTACTTTTCCCTTGTTCTGTGTTAATGTATAAGAAAAATTAGCATATGTACAGTTATCATGTGGAATATTTAATTGAATTATAGTTAACAAAAACAACTAGGGGTTACAAGGGGGGTAACTAGAGGGGTAACTTAAGAAAGGTAAACTTAAGGGGTTACTTAATCAGATGTGTTACTAGAGGGGTTACTAAAGGGGTTACATAAGAGGTTACCAGAGGGGTTAGTAGAGGGGTAACCAGAGGTTAGTTAAGGGGTTACATAAGGGGTTACTTAAGGGGTTACATAAGGGGTTACCAAAGGAGTTACAGAGGAGTTACTTAAGGGGTTACATAAGAGTTTAGCAGATGGGTTACTAGAGGGGTTACCAAAGGGGTTACAGAGGGGTTACTTAAGGGTTTGCTTAGGGGATTACTTTGGGGGTTAGTTTGTGGGTTATTAGAAGGGTTACTAGCTATTTTAGGTTTTATGGGGTTACTTGTTTATCTAAAGTAAACTTAGGGGGTTACATTATCAGATGTGTAGGGGTTACTTAGGGGGTTACTTGGGATTACTAGAGGGGTTAATTTTATATCTAGTGGTTACCAAAGGGGTTACATAATCAATTATTTTGGAGTTACTAGAGGGGTTACTAAGGGAAGATGAGCTACTAGAGAGGTTAGTAAGGGGGTTACATAAGGGCATATTTAATGGGTTACCTTAATGGTGTTACTAGAAGGGTTACTAAGGAGGTTATATAAGGGGTTACTAGAGGGATTATTTAAGGGGTTACATAGTAGGTTACATTTTATTTAGGGGTTACTAAGGGGTTTACTTCTCATGTTTTTCAGGGATTGTGGTTATTTTATTGTTTATAAAAGTTTTTGGTTAAAAAGGTTGGGTTACTCATTGTAGGTATCTACTTTTGGCCACTTTAAAATGACATTTAACCACTTTAAAATGACATTTAATTAATTCCACATAGTATCTTGTGATTAAATAAAATTATAATTGAATAATTAATTGATTGATTGATCACCTAAGCCAAGGCGAATCTTGTTTACTTTTGCTCCTTACACGAATTTGAATTAAATAAAGAATAACGACTTCGCAATGCAATTCCTACGTTATTAATGCTTATAAATAAAATCAACTAACTTAGCTTTAGGTATCGCGTTCCATATATTGTTTGGTGATGAAATTGTAAAAAAGGAAGAGCTAGTAGAGGCTGCACTAGGGCTAGAATAGCGATTTTCCTTTAAAGGGAACATTATTTTAGTACCCTCGCTCCCGAACTCATTTCTGGTTTATGTAAACCAATTTGGGCATGGGTGAACTTACGATTTGTGCTAATTATCCCATGAACTCCACATGAGAGAAAGGCGTGAACGAGGTTTAAGGGTTTTTCCAAAACTCATTGGCGACTCCTACTTGTTTCTTACAAAAAAAGCGTGATGATAGAATCAATTCAAATTCGAGGTCCCCCAAACAGTCAGGAATTCAAATCCTAATATATCTTAACAAGTGTAATGTCCTAGGCTTTTAAATTGCCATGTGCATCTATGGAAGGATCCCCTACGATGGGAACACCTTCCTTATAATGGCGACTTCGCTGGGGACTTAGAGGTTACATGATTAGTTCTTAGTTATGGTCAAAGGTTTCTAACACTTGGTTGCCTATGGGTTGTAATGGGAATTAACTTGGATAATCTCTAGTTAGAGAGCGAGACTTGAACGCATAATATCTTCCTTTTGAACAAAAAGTAAAAACCAAACAAGCAACATTGCATCATGCATAATCATAACACACCTTAACCTTTGGGGATTGGCTCATTGACTAGGGGTTGCCAACACTAGGCTTCTATCTCGAAATCAATAGCAATCATCCCACCCATATAGTCAAAAAAATATTGAGAGAGCAATGTCAGTAGTCAACACTTTGAGTGATTTATTTGTGCATTGTTTCTTAAGATATAGTACCTTTGGACACCCAAGCCTTTGACCATAGAATGGCATTATGTGTATCTTGACTTACGGTATGTTTATGTGATTACGTGAATATATGAGACCTGTTAGGATTGCTTTCTTTTATTCCATCAGTTTGGTTAAGGTTCCTTATAACGAAGTTGTCTCTTCGTAATTTTGATTCATATTGAAGGGTAACATAAAAAAATTTGAAAAAAAATGATGGCAAATATTTAAAAAAAAAAAAAAAAAAAAAAGCTCAAATTAAAAAAAAAAATTACAAGCAGGTGGTGCGCGCAACTCAATGAGTTGCGCGACCCCAGCCAGCGCAAGTGATTCAGATGCACGCGCCAGCCGCACGCAGCTTAGTCACTTGCACGCGCCTACTGTTACGAGCCATTTTGATTTTTGCGAAAACAAATTGGCTCGTTCAAACAATATCTTCATTGAAGAATTTTTTAAGGGTGATGTTATCCATTCGAATATATTTTGCGTTCTTTCTTTTTCTTTTTGTCTCCTAAACAAGTGTATCAATTTACTTATCCTTTTGTACTTCTTTTAGGGAAAGTTTTCAATCTTGGGAACGGAGACTCTCGGGCGCTCGCATTCTACGTTTACCATCAAACAATCCACCCCTTTAAAACCACCTTCCCTCGATAACTAGTCCTAGTCCAACAACAATGTCAACCATTCAACTCCAAGAAGAGATTGCTCGCTTGAGAGAAGAAAAGGCTCAAGAGGCCGGGGAAACAAGAATTAAGAAACTTGAAAAGGCTGAAAAGAAAAATGCCGAGACTCTAGCCTTGCAACAAAAGATGAAACAATTATCCATCAAAGAAAAGTCGTTGGAGAAGCTTGTTCTTCGTTCTACAATGGGGAACAAGTACTTCGACGCAGAAGAGTTTGCTTCTCCCGCAGGACTTGCTTTACAGGAAAAGTTTGTAGCTACGGACTTGCCAATATTTAAGGTGACCAATAATCCACAAAACCACTTAATGTGTTTTACTGGCACCATGGCATTAAAGGGAGTTGATCCTAAGCTTTATTCTTTGACTTTCCCTTTATCTCTAGACCTAACCGCGAGAGAGTGGTACTATGGGCTAGATCCAAAATTCAAAACAACATGGGAAGATGTAGTTTCTGCTTTCATTACCCAATATGAGAGTAGCGTAGAGTTCCAATCGACTCTACGTGAACTTGAAATGCTTAAGAAAGACGACGATGAAAGTTTCCTTGCTTACTATGGTAGATGGCGAGAAAAGTCGGCTCACCTTGCCTAAAGGCCACCTGAACTCGAGTTAGTACTAAAATTCATTGACAAATGTCATGAAAAGTACAACAAGCATCTACGTTACCTTGGTTTAGATACTTTTCAAAAGGTCTATTCTGTGGCTATACTACTAGGATTGAAGATGATCTTGCTAAAGAAAAAGCAAACAAACCTTATCATCATCAACCTAGGAATAACTACAAAAAGGGGAATGATAATACTTCATCCTCTATTGATGTATTTGCAACCTCCACGCAATATAATAATAATTATGATCCTCGGAGAAGATGGGCAAAAGAAAGAAAATTTACACCATTTACTATGAGCTATAAAGAATTATTAGAAAAATTGAGCGAAAAAGGTCTACTTACACCAACAGGGCCAACAACACCCACTCCACCAGAAAGAAGGTATGTTCAATGGGATGGCAGTGCTTATTGTGCTTATCATAGGGGCGTTGGGCATGATTCCGAACGTTACTATGTCTTAAAACACAAAGTACAAGATCTAGTAGACGATGGGAGAATTCCCACGCCTAAACCTAACAACAATGTATCCCCACTAGGGGTATTTCACATTGATGAGGACCATATGGGAAATGATACATTCAATCCTTTGGACTATATCACACCTATAGGGAAACCTCTAACAACATTTATAGGGGAAACTAATGAAGTGTGTGGGTATGGGACGACGACTTTCAAGACTTATATGTCTCTAAGTATGTCGCCGTCCCACCTCCATCTTGTCTTCAAAATGAGACAAATGGAGTGCTTGATTGGGATCATTTCTTAGGGAAGTCACAAGACTTATCAAATCTCTCCTTGTATGAACAATGGCATCAAACAAAACTCATGGAATATTTCGAAATGGAGGAACGTTCAAAGCCTCTACAAGAAAGGTTGTTCATGAGTCCTACAACTAACCCAAATGAGATAGATCATCTAACTCATTCTGGGCGAGTTTACCAAGAACCACCAAATGGATCTTCGACCATACAAAATCTAACTCAAGATCAAGTACAAAACCCAATACCACCTACACTTAAGGTGGAAGATCCATTGGTCAAACAATCTCGCCAATCCAAGGCGAATGTTAGCATTTGGGAACTCCTAAGTACTTCTAAAGAACATAGGAATTCTCTTATGAACGCTCTAACGGCTTTGTTTGTAAGTACAGACACAACCCCCAGGATCTCGTTAGCTTGCTTACTGGCGATAAATCCGACAAATCAATCATTTTCACTAATGATGATTTGCCTTGAAAAGACACTGCCCACAACAATGCATTATACCTAATTGTGGGGTGCAAAGGGTATAATATCCCTCTCACTTTAGTAAACAATGGGTCAGCTGTAAATGTGTGCCCATTACAAACAACAAAATATATAGGCCTTAATCCAGAAAAAGATTTTCAATCAATACCACAAAGTATTAGGGCCTATGACAACTCGAGGAGATCGGTGTGTGGAACTATTAAGCTACCAGTTACCACAGGCCCAATTCAAAATATGGTGGAATTCCATGTCATGGATATTAAACCCACATTTAACCTTCTACTTGGACGTCCTTAGGTACATGAGCTTGGTGCAATAACATACTCACTTCATCAAATGATTAGGTTGAACTATCAAGCGCTTCCTATGACTATACATGCTTCTCCTCTCAAAATAGCTATAAATGACCAATCACTTCTAGAAATAAACCATGATAATGATGAAAAGGACATGTGGGGATTTGCCGCTGAGCCAATCTTCACAATCAAAAGGGAAGAGAGCCTTTAAGAATCATTCAAGCTTGATCCATATTCCACCCGGATAGTAAACAACATCTTGCTTAAGAGTAGTTACTTTCCTGGGATGCCTTTGGGAATAGGAATGAAAAAAATCTCTTTTACTTCCTATCCCAAAGAAAAGTCTCTCGATCTTTTAGATTGGGATACAAACCAACCAAGGAAGAACTAGAGTCTCACGATTCTAAAAACAAAGCACCTAGAGACAACAATAAGAAAGGGATAATCACTTTGCTCCCATCTTACCAACAAGCCCTTAATGGACAATTCATTAGTGATGGAGAAGATTTCCCTTGCTATGAATTTCCAAAACCATTAGTTTTAGGAGGAATCAAGAATCCTGGATTTGAGATATTTCATGATTGCTACTTCTTGAATGATGATCTCAAAATCTTTGAATCGAAACACCCTACCCCAGGGTGCTATGATAGGCAAGCATTCAACTTTCTATTTGGACTAGAGCAAAACTATGTTGCTACCATGACTAATCAGAATGCCATCCAAGATGAAGCTTTTGACCCAACCTCGTTGATCACCCCTTCTAATAAAACTTTCAAGCATGGATGGAGGAAATATTTCAAGTGGACCAATCATAAAGGTGATAAGCTGGAGATTGTCACAGGAGAGGCGAAGATATTTGATGAACCGGATGACGAGTTTAGCTTAGACTTTAAGGAAGCTGAAAATTTGAGCCTTGTGGCCAACACTAAATCTTTATTTTCTAGTTCTAAGGATGAAGATCCCAAAAAGGATTCTTCTCTTGATATACTCTCTTTTGAATTAAATAATATGAGCTCTATTTCCGAGTATATACCTTCTCTTGAATCTTATGAATGCTATAACAATCAATCTAATGAAGATGATAATATTAATAAATTGGTTGAACTAATGAATGAACGAGAACAAAAGAACCCTATAATTGAAGAAGCTAAAACAATCAATATAGGAACTAATGAAAACAAAAGGGAAGTCAAAATTGGCTTAACTTAAAATCCGGAAGAGCGATCGATTCTTATATCGACGCTCAAATAATTCGGAGACGTGTTCGCTTGGTCATACAAGGACATGCCCGGAATAGATAGGGAAATTGCGGAACATACCATTCCCTTGAACCCTACCTCTAAACCAGTATAACAAAAACTTCGACGAATGAAACTTGATGTCGCTTTGAAAATAAAAGAAGAAGTACAAAAGCAATTAGACGCAGGTTTCATTCGCGTATGTAATTACCCAGAATGGGTAGTGAACATCGTCCCAGTCCCTAAAAAGGATTGACGAGTTCGCATGTGTGTCGACTTTGGGGACCTTAACAAGGCTATCTCTAAAGACGACTTTCCTCAACCTCATATTGATATATTGGTAGATAACACGGCTGAACATGTGATGTTATCTATCCTTTATGGATAGATACGCAGGTTACAACCAAATCCGAATGGCAAAAAAAAGATGAAGAAAAGACATGCTTTATCACCCCTTGGGGTACATATTTCTACACAGCCATGCCATTTAGTTTAAAAAATGCAGGAGCTACGTACCAAAGAACGGCTACGACTCTCTCGCATGATATGATGCGTAAAGAAATAGAAGTGTATGTGGATGATATGATTGTAAAGTCCAAAGATAGAATGGGACACATAAAAGCTTTACGCAAATTTTTCACTCGCATAAAAGAATATAAAATGTGATTGAATCCACAAAAATGCGCCTTTAAAGTAACTTCTGGTAAGTTACTCGGATACATAGTAAGCACACGTGGTATTGAGATCGATCCCTCTAAAATACAGACAATCGTTGACATGCCTCCCATAGGTGTCGTTTGAAGTGCGCCTACGTTTAAAGCATGTGGTGAATATGCTTGGAACTCATAGGAAGTGGGAATTGACATATACGATTAGGGACAAGGAAAGTAGGGAGCCGCCAACAAGTTTTTAAGGAACTTGTAAACCGTTCACGGATCATAAAAAAAGGCAACCACGATAAGGGACAACGATAGGCAACAACGATTGACCCGTGAAGGTTACACCCCATTTATAATCCATGAGATAACTAACTCCATATGGTTCGGAACCACGAAAGGAGGATCGGGGATGATGGTACAAAGTGAGTCATGGAGTCACATTCGCCCGTATTGGCCTCTACTCGATTCTTATAGTGAAAAATGATTCCTGCGATCTCAAAGGCATACAAACAAAGATTCAATTTTCTCCAATCTATTATTATGCTAAATTGGTTGAATATTAATACAACACATAATTCTAAAATATTGTGATCACTTGATTAAACAACAAGATTAAAAAGGAACCTAAACCAGTCGTCCAAATTATCTTATTAGGCGTGATTTTCAATTACATATTCCCTTTAAACATGCAATATGGTGAACATATATAATAATAGAATTACCATTAATATTGGAAGCAATTTAGCCATAATTCCAACAATATAAAATCGTTAGAAAAATAATAGAAATAATAGGAACATAATTCTTACTTTGATTCTGTTTGTTTGCAACTACAAAATAATAAACGAGTTAGTAACTTCAAGGAAATAATAATAAAACAACAATTAAATTAAATTAAACAAAGTAGAGTTGATTTGAGGCCAAACCCTCAAACAGTTCTACCTTTCACGCCTTGGCTTAAGGACAGAACCACGAGTAAAGTATGGACTCCTTGGAGTACTTGAAGAAGGAATTTTGAAATAAGAAGGGTAGGCTAGTGTTTAGGCTAAAGCATAGAAGAGAGAAAAATAGAGAATTAATTGGTGCCCCGTACATCAGAAGTGAGGGGGTATTTATAGAGAAAATGTGCCGAGGGAGCACACGGAACCCTAAAATGAGAAAAACCCTAAAAAAGTATCCCGCGACACGGCAAACTGTACCGTGACACGGGAAGTCCCACCGTCAGACGGGAAACATTCCCGTGACACGGTGCATTTTTAGTGTGACGCGGGAAATTTTCAGTAAATGGGGATGAAAACGCGTTAAGGGTTTACGCGGAAAAGACACGGAATTTCCCGTGTCACGGCAGATTTCCCGTCTCACGGGAAATCCCACCGTCATACGGGAATGATTCCCGTGACACGGTGGGCACCTGCCGTGGCGCGGGAATTCCCAACCCGCTTTTCCGTTGACAATTTCGGGCCTTTTCTGGTTTATTATTATTTGGGCTAAAATAAGAAAATAATTAAATAAAATAAATAAAAGGTTTTGGCCAAAAATAAATAATAAATTAAAAAGGTTTGGGCTAAAATTAAATAATAAATTAAAAAGGTTTGGGCTAAAATTAAATAATAAATTTGGGCTGAAATTAAAACTATGCTTTTACCAAACATCAAGACTAATTTATGGACTGTTCAAAAATATTAATTTAATCAAATACGATTTTTTAAGCACTCTCGGGATTAAATACTGAACCCGACCAATAGTGGCGGTGAAAGGTTGTTCATCATCGGGTTTGGTTTTGGGGAGACGTTTTTAGGGGTCTACAGAAGCCCCAACTTTGACTGAGTTTGTAGAAACGTCAGTTTCGAAAATGATAGTCTAAGTAGTCGATAGGGACGGAGAATGATTTAAGATGTTCTGCGATCCTAAATCACTTTGTATACGCCGATACCTGCAGAAAAATGTTAGTTCTACAGATAAAAGAGTAAAGGGATAGAACGCTTATCTGACACCAATGTAACGGTGAAAAATGAGTCTGGTATTTTCCTATGCTTGAAGGAATCCACCGGATGACGTTTGTTGAAATGCTTTCCATGCTTGAGGAAAGCTGACAGATGAGTTTGGTAGCTTTCTAAGCCTGAAGAAACCTACCGGATGACACTTTCCATACTTGAGGAAAGTCGACAAATGATTTTGGCGTTTTTCTATGCTTGAAGAAATCCACCGATAATGCTTTCCATGCTTGACGAAAGCCGACAAAGGAATTTGGCGATTTTCTATGCTTGAAGAAATCCACCGGATAATACTTTCCATGCTTGAGGAAAGTCAAAAGATGATGAAATTGCAAGTCTCTGTGTATCGAGAACCTTGCGTCATAAAATGATGGTGGTTCGATTGTCCCCGAAAGTGGGATGTAGATGGTTCGCTTGTCCCCGAACGTGGGCTGTAGATGGTCCGCTTGTCCCCGGACGTGGGCTGATTGTAAATGGTCTGCTTGTCCCTGGACGTGGGCTGTAAATGGTCCGCTTGTCCCTGGACGTAGGCTGTAGATGGCCCGGACGTGGGTTGTAGTTGGTTCGCTTGTCCGCGAACGTGGGCTGTAGATGGTCCGCTTGTCCCCGGACGTGGGCTGTAGATGGTCCGCTTGTCCCCGGACATGGGCTGGTTGTAAATGGTCCGCTTGTCCCCGGACGTGGGATGTAGATGGTCTGCTTGTCCCCGGACGTGGGATGTAAATGGTCCGCTTGTCCCCGGACGTGGGCTGTAAATGGTCTGCTTGTCCCCAGACGTGGGCTGTAGATAGTCCGCTTGTCCCAGGACGTGGGCTGTAATTGAGACCTGCAAAATAAAATTTGCCAGGGGACTCGTATAGACTATGATTGACTTGACCAACTGACTTGACCAAGTTTGACTTGACACGACATGACATGACATGAGTATGACTTGTGATTGTGTGTGTATAGTTTGATTGTGTGTGTGCAGACACAAGCAACTAAAAATGCAAAAGCAAAAAAATTCCATCATTTTTGTCATGAGACGAGTGGAAGGTACTGACTTTCTCCCGAAAAAGAAAGACGTGAAAAATGAAATTTTATTTTTGAACTTCCCTCGATAAAAATTTTGAAAAAGTTTTTGAACTTTCCCAAAATAAAATAACGAAAAAGGGAAGAAGTTTTGAACTTCCCCCTTGAGCAAGACGAAATGAATCGTATGGATTGAATTGCTTGTCCTGAAAATAATGTATGCATGATGCAGGTTCTTAGGTCAGGAGGCTAAAGACAATTACATCATGTGACACGATAGATGAATGAACTTAAGTCATGGAGCTAAGCATCATATATGGTGTAAAGAAGCGATCTTGAACGTCACTTAGGTCTGGAAGCTAAGCACGTATATAGATGAAGTGATTATGAACGTTGCTTAGGTAAAGGATCTAAGCACGGTATGTTTTGTATGATTAAAAATCATTGATGTATAAATATTTCTCAGCACATTATGCGATGCATGAAACAGTGAATATTGCTCAGGTCAGGAAGCTAAGCAAGTATACAATGTTTCTTCTAATGAATGTTGTCTTTAAATACGATGAAACATGCACAGTGTTGAAACAAGATTTCATGATAAAGGGCTCTTAAAGGGAAGGATGATTGATATGGATATGGATGTGTGAGTGAAGTGTGTGAATGTGATACTAAGGTGAGGCTGCAAAGGTTATGGTGATGGAAATATATGCGTGAGGAGTCAAAGATGATGACTCTTTAGGCTGGGTAAGCTAATGTGATGTGGGTTCAAGCCCCCAAGTCTATCTCTAAATGGGTAGGGATATAGAGATAAGCATTGGATATTCTTTGACTCGATCATGCATAGATATGAATGTGAATGTGGTCGCACCTCAATGTGAGGTTGCCTACAAATCCGTTAGGAATCAGGCCGAACGTAGCTCTAACCGAACTTTGCACAAGTGTATGTACACCTCAAAGAGGTCTTTTATGGGTTGTAATGTGGTTAAGTTGATGGTTTAAGGAAGAAAGGGATAAAAGGCTCAAGACACGAGAGAATCCCCAAGATGTGTAATTTTGAATTTGAAAATTTTGAATTTTGCAAGTTTATTTTCAACATTTTTTTTTCTTTTTTTTTATTCTTTTGAATCAATGTAGGCAATCTCAGATCATGTGGTCCATCACTCACTTAGCATTCATGTTTCTCAGGCACGGTACCAAGCACTCGATGAGAGACGCAATTTGAGACATGTTCATATCAAAGACATTGGAACACTTGCCTTTAGACATTGTTTTATTGTTGCTTTGCTGCTTTTTTTTTACTTGCTTTTTGAATGTTATACAATTACACATCTTCCAATCCCAGGGTTAAGTGAATGTGGGTTGAAGAAATGAAGGCCAAACGTTAGACGAGGCTCAAAATGGTTGATGAAGAAATGGAATGTAATTGAACGGTTAACAGGGAATGACATGGTTGCAAAGGTGCCTCAAGTCATTGGTGTACCTTGGGTTTAGTTCGGTAATTGATTTTTTTTTTATTGAGAATGAATGAATGAATGAAAAATTCAATGATCGAGATGTAAAGGAAATTTACTCATTTTATTAATTGAAAAGGTGAACGAAACACATGAAACATATAAAAATTTAAAATGGAAAACCTATGCTAGACATGAATGGGGAATGGAGATGAATGATAAAGAAATCATGAAATCTTGCACAAAGGATCTGCTGTGCGCCTTGTGTTCATTACTTCTTGCCGCCTGGAGGGACAGGAAGTTTGTTTGCATCCACCAAGTCTTGAATGACGTCCTTCAAATTCCAACATTGCTCCGTAGTGTGGCCCCTTCCTTGATGGTACTTGCAATGGGCATTGGGATTCCATTTGGCGCTCCTTTCTTCAAGTTTTGGCTCTGGAAATGGCCCAATAGGTGTGATCAAGCCTTGACTGTAAAGGCGATCAAAGGCCGCATCATAAGTCATTCCTAAAGGATTGTAAGTTCTTTTCTTCTTGGGCAATGGAGTATCAAGAGCTAACACTTCATTGAGACCAACTTGGCTTATATTGTAGGTAGTATTTTCGTGGTTAGAAGACGAAGAAGAAGGATGGTCGTTCTTCTTGTTTTTCCAAGTGTTATTATTGTTACTACCAGCAGCAGTCTTTATTAGCTCATCCTCGATATTGATGTCGATGTCGTATACAGCTTCGAAAGTGTTCAGTGGAAGAAATTTGAAATGTTCCCTATATTTATGAGTCAGATTTTGAATAAAGATGCGAACCATATCTCTTTCTTTGGGGGGATATACCAAGAGTGAAGTTGTTTCCCGCCACCTGTTCAGGTAAGCGGTGAAGCCTTCATTCTCTTTCTGTTTGAGAATGGAGAGTTCACGTTCAAAAGTTTTAGTTTGAATGTTACACTTGTAACGATTCATGAAACTGTCGGTGACATCTTGCCAAGTCGCAGTATGCTTGGCATCTAAGGAATAAAACCATTGTTAGCAAGCATGTTCTAAGGAGAGAGGGAACACCGTAGGGAAGAGTGTTACGCCCAATCCCTTAAGAGCCATGGTTGTAGAGAACGCCTTCAAATGGAATATTGGATTGTCAGTAGGCTTGAACTTTGGAATATCAGCAGTGGAGAACTTTTCAGGGAGTCTGTCCTTCACATCCAAAGGAGTGGGAGGCCGTTCCACATAAGTGAAATCCTCATAAATCTTACTCATTTGTTCCTTCAGTTTGTCAAGGGTGGAAACAGTGACCTTGTTTTGTTCCATGGTAGTGACCCTAGTGGTAAGGGTTTGCATCATGGAAGACAGTGCCTCGATGGATTTGTTGATGTTCTCAATATCTTCTTTAGTGGCCATTGAAAGGTGATGAATAATGGAGATGGCAAAGTTCTCTTTGAACGCCTATTAGATCTGAGAGATTGTTGCGGTAATGACTCGAACCGTATTAATCTATCCCTGTTCCTTGACCAAGTACTATGAAATAATATAATTCACTTAATTGTTTGACTCATTGCTCAAGATAGGAAAGGAAAGAAAAAAAAAAGACATTTGAAAACAGGTGAGAAAACTCCACTCATTTGTTTATTTTGACGAAAAAAAAAGTGCATGAACCTAATATACGATCATAAACGACCTGGTGCACGACTCGAGTCGGAACATAAAGAAAGTGTGTGGACTACACTTGACTCGTGAGTGACTAAGTGATGTCATAAGACTCGTGGTATGATCGTATGGCTAGACATGTGAACAATAACCAAAATGACTGACGCGAGGACCAAATTAACACGGAAGACTTAAAAAAAGTTGATTGGACTTATTTCAAGGGCACCGTGACACGGTAGAGTTTCCCGTGGAGAGGTAGACTTTTTTTTTTTCTGCAGGTCCACCGCGCCCCGGTGGACTGTGTCGTGGCACGGGAATGTTTACCGCGCCACGGGAAACTCCACCGTGCCACGGTGGAAGCTGACGTGGCACGGGAATTTTTTTTTTTTTTTTGGAAGTCCACCGTGTCACGGTAAAAATTTGCCGTGACACGGTAGAGTTTACCGTGGCGCGGCAGACTTTTTTTTTTTTTTTTTGCTGCAGGTCCACCGCGCCACGGTGGACTGTTCCGTGACACGGTGGACAGTCCCGTGTCGCGGCAACCCTTCCCCCTTTTTTTTTTTTTTTGCTAATTACTAAGTGAGTACAGTCCATTGGCAATCGTTAGTCATAAAATAATCCACCATAGACAAAGAAAGATCGTTAAGGTTAGGATCAAAACGACCAAACATAAAACACGTAGGCACAATGATGCAAAGAATAGTTCGCAACCTAAGGTCATGTTCTATGTTCGACTATGGTCAAGTTTATTTGGTGTCAATAGGGTACCATGATTAAGAGTTTAGACGCGTTAGCAAGACAGCCTCCCTTGAGGGTGTATGCCAACGGGCGGCTCCGCGAGTTCGTGATGAAATCGAACTCGACTCCATGGTTTGGGTGGATTTAATAACTCGGATGAACCCTTATTGCCATGAGCGTTTTTGGGTTGATAGAGCTTAAATCACCCGGGGCTAAGACGTATGTAGAACACATACGTTTTTTCAGAAAAATCTAAGGAAGTTGACTGTGAGAAGAGAAAATAAGCCACCGGACTGATTTTAGGACTGTCGTGACACGGCAAAAATTCCCGTGCCACGGTACTGTGCACCGTCAGACGGTGCACTGTACCGTGACACGGCAGATTTTGCCGTGGCACGGCAGTCAGAAGATCTGACTGGTGCCCTGTTTTCCTTCGTGCGCAACCAAGTTATTCAATTTTTCCTACGGGACAGACCTAAATGCGACGGTAAAACGTCTATGCATATGCAAAAATGCCAAATTAATCACATGAATATTTTTTCAAGAATCTTTCAAGTCTCATCCACTCATCTTAATTAAATACCGATCACTCAAATCGATAAATAACCAAGAATCCTCCCCATGGGAGTCGCCAAATGTAGGCGTCGTTTGAAGTGCGCCTACGTTTAAAGCATGTGGTGAATATGCTTGGCACTCATAGGAAGTGGGAATTGACATATACAATTAGGGAAAAGGAATGTAGGGAGCCGCCAACAAGTTTTTAAGGAACTTGTAAACCGTTCACGGATCATAAAAAAAGGCAACCACGATAAGGGACAACGATAGGAAACAACGATTGACCCGTGAAGGTTACACCTCATTCATAATCCATGAGATTACTAACTACATATGGTTCGGAACCACGAAAGGAGGATCGGGGATGATGGTACAAAGTGAGTCATGGAGTCACATTCGCCCGTATTGGCCTCTACTCGATTCTTATAGTGAAAAATGATTCCTGCGATCTCAAAGGCATACAAAAAAAGATTCAATTTGCTCCAATCTATTATTATGCTAAATTGGTTGAATATTAATGCAACACATAATTCTAAAATATTGTGATCACTTTATTAAACAACAAGATTAAAAAGGAACCTAAACCAGTCGTCCAAATTATCTTATTAAGCGTGATTTTCAATTACATATTCCCTTTAAACATGCAATATGGTGATCATAAATAATAATAGAATTACCATTAATATTGGAAGCAATTTAGCCATAATTCCAACAATATAAAATCGTTAGAAACATAATACAAATAAAAGAAACATAATTCTTACTTTGATTCTGTTTGTTTGCAACTACAAAATAATAAACGAGTTAGTAACTTCAAGGAAATAATAATAAAACAACAATTAAATTAAATTAAACAAAGTAAAGTTGATTTGGGGCCAAACCCTCAAACAGTTCTACCTTTCACGCCTTAGCTTAAGGACAGAACCACGAGTAAAGTATGGACTCATTGGAGTACTTGAAGAAGGAATTTTGAAATAAGAAGGGTAGGCTAGTGTTTAGGCTAAAGCATAGAAGAGAGAAAAATAGAGAATTAATTGGTGCCACGTACATCAGAAATGAGGGGGTATTTATAGAGAAAATGTGCCGAGGAAGCACACGGAACCCTAAAATGATAAAAACCCTAAAAAAGTATCCCGCGACACGGAAAACTGTACCGTGACACGGGAAGTCCCACCGTCAGACGGGAAACATTCCCGTGACACGGTGCATTTTTTGTGTGACACGGGAAATTTTCAGTAAACGGGGAAGAAAACGCGTTAAGGGTTTACGCGGAAAAGACACGGAATTTCCCGTGTCACGGCAGATTTCCCATGTCACGAGAAATCCCACCGTCATACGGGAATGATTCCCGTGACACGGTGCGCACCTGCCGTGGCGCGGGAATTCCCAGCCCGCTTTTCCGTTGACAATTTCGGGCCTTTTCTAATTTATTATTATTTGGGCTAAAATAAGAAAATAATTAAATAAAACTAATTAAAGGTTTGGGCCTAAAATAAATAATAAATTAAAAAGGTTTGGGCTAAAATTAAATAATAAATTAAAAAGGTTAAGGCTAAAATTAAATAATAAATTTGGGCTGAAATTAAAACTATGCTTTTACCAAACATCAAGACTAATTCATGGACTGTTCAAAAATATTAATTTAATCAAGTACGATATTTTAAGCACTCTCGGGATTAAATACTGAACCTGACCAATAGTGGCGGTGAAAGGTTGTTCATCATCGGGTTGGGTTTTGGGGAGACATTTTTAGGTGTCTACACTCCCCCTCAAAGAGAAAAAGAAATTAGGGGGTTTCTTGGCAAACTACAATACATTAGTCGGTTTATCAACAAATTGACTATGACTTGTGTGCCAATATTCAAAAAATTGAAAAAAGAATAAAAACATGAATGGGATGATCAATGCCAAAAGGCCTTTGATAAAATCAAATATTATCTCAAAAGTCCACCAATTTTAGCACCACCTGTACCCAAAATACCTCTTAGGCTATACATCACGGTTATAGACTCTACGGCCACAGGTGCCATGCTAGCACAAGAGGTAGAAAAAGTCAAGCGTGCAATATACTACATAAGTAAAAAAATTTATTCTATATGAAACAAAATATAGCACCTTGGAAAAAACAAGTTTAGCATTAGTGTGGGCAACTAAAAAACAATGACATTATATGTTACCACACACTACTCATGTGATTTCTCAACAAAATCCAATAAAGTATTTGTTTGAACAACCACCTATACAAGGAAGAATATCCAAGTGGTTGGTGATGTTGGCCAAATTTGAACTAAAATATATTCTTGAAAAATCGATAAAAGGAAAAGTAATTTCCAATTTTCTGGCCCAACATCCTATTCAAACGAGTCATGCAAAAACTACTCATTTTCCGGATGAAGAGATTCTCATGACGCAAGATGACAAATGGGTAATGTACTTCGACGGTGCATCCAATCAAAAAGGATGTGGCGTGGGAATGTTACTCATATGTCCAGAGGGTGCACATACTCCAATCTCTGTCAAAAAAGACTTTGAGGTTACTAATAATGTCGCGGAATGTGAAGCGTGCATTATTGGATTAGAAGCAGCAGCTAGCATAGGTGTGCAAAAATTAGAGGTATATGGAGATTCTAGTTTGATTATAAATCATATATATACTAAAAAAAATGGAAAATAAAGAACTCCACAACGATATTATACCAAGCATTTTGAACATATTGATTTTAAATACCTCCCAAGGGCTGATAATCAATTAGTTGATGCACTAGCAAAATTAGCCTAGATGATCAACATTCCGGATCATTTAAATATGATGTCATTATGAGTTGATAGAAGAGAAGAACCAGCATATTGCAACGCAATAGAGGAAATAAATGACATTGAAGGAGACAACCCTTGGTATGATTATATCCTCTAATATTTTACCCATGGCACATATCCTGAAAATACTTCATCGAAAGACCAACAAGCCCTAAGAACACTTGCGGCCCAATATGGTCTATTAAATGGTCAATTATGCAAAAAGGGGCCTAATGGTCAAAGCTTATTGTGTATAGACCAACCTGAATCCACACGCCTTATAGAGAATACTCACAAAGGCGTTTGTGGTCCTCACATGAATGGTAAAATGCTTGCTAAAATAATTTGACGACAAGGTTACTATTGGTCAACTATGGAACATGATTGCATACAATATGTTAAAAAATGTCCAGAGTGCCAAATGTTCGCTAACTTACAACACCTTCCACCATCCGAACTATATAATATCACTTTCCCTTGGCCTTTCTCGACTTGGGGAATTGACATAATTAGAAAAATATCTCCAATAGGAGCAGGAAGGCACGAGTACGTATTAGTATTCATCGATTACTTTACTAAGTGGATTGAGGCCGCTTCTTACGTGTATATCACTTCTAAGCATGTCGCAAAGTTTCTCAAAAGAAACATATTTTGTAGATATGGAGTTCAACATGATCTAATTAGTGATCAGGGATCTCAATTCAAAGCTGAAGTCGAGACCCTTTTAAATTGTTACAAAGTAAAACATCATCACTCATCTTCATATAAACCACAAATGAATGGAGCTGTAGAATCGGCAAATAAAAACATAACGGTCGTCATTAAGAAAATGGCAAAAAATTATAAAGACTGGTCGAATAAACTACACTTCACTCTATGGGGTTATAGAACGTCCATATGAACATCAATAGGAGTAAATCCATACTCCTTAGTTTTTGGAATGGACGCAGTTCGACCAGTCGAACTGGAAATACCATCCCTACGCATCGTACTCGAAAGTAAGCTACCGGAAGCTGAAGGGGTAAGAGTGAGATATTAAGAGCTGTCTTTCCTTGATGAACGGCGATTAGGAGCTTTGCATCATGTACAAGTCTACTAACGACGCATTGCGCTACATTTTAAAAAAAAGGGTACAACCCAGAAATAATCAAAGAAGGTGACTTTGTACTAAAAGAGGTTAGAGTCCACCAACCGATCCAAGAGGAAAATTTAAACCTAATTGGATAATTCCCTACCGCGTAATTGAAATTCTATCAGGAGGAGCTGTCAGATTAATGGATATTGGAGGTGATGAAATTCGCCAACTAATAAACATTGATCGACTTAAAAAATATTTCATAAGGAATCCGGATAAACTCATTCATTCATTAAGTAAATCATTTTTTTTTTGCATTCAATTAAAAGATTCTAAGTGTTACGCACTTTACTAAATAACACTTGGGGGGTAATCTAAAAACAAAACATATACCATTCAAGTGTTCAGATTTTTTCGAACATCACGAAAAACTCTTCACACTTGGGGGGTTAATAATGCAAAAAAAAAAAATTAAACACTCGTAGCACACGTGTCGCGCGCAACGGAATCAGTTGCGCGCGACAGGCTTACGCAGCCTTAGACGTTGTGCGTGCCACCTGATGACAAACTGCGAACCCTGAATTTTTGGGTGAGAATAAAATTGTGATTTTTACTTGCGATAAAAAGAGTGGCATTCCTCGAACATAACATTTACTCGGAAAATAAAAATTAAGCTTTGATTTAAATTATTAAAAAAGTTTGATTAATTGTTCATTCAATTTCTACATAAGAGGTTGAAGAAAAATATAATGCATTGCAAAGAACTACGCAAAGACCTGATTTTGTAAATACGAATACGTAGGCAATCTTTATGATTCAGTCATACAAATAAATAAATAGATAAATAAATAAATAAATATAAATATATATATATATATATATATATATATATATATATATATATATATATATATATATATATAAGCTCATTTTATTCCATTCAAAAAAAAAACAAGAGGCATCGTTGAACTAGATAATAAATTAATAAAAAAAAAATAGTAGTGATTACACTTTATTCGAATTAAACTAATGACAAATTGTGTAACACTTTAAGGTTTTACTATATCCTCAATTATCACAGTAGACGGAGGAGTAGTTTCCATTGCAGTAGTTTCAACAACATTAGAGCTTTCCCCTTCACTCTTCTTTTTAACCCAAACATTGTTCTTCAATTTAGGGATTGGGGTCTTTGCAACTTGTTTTTCTTTTCCTTTAACAGTAATTGGGGTCTTCTTACGAGTATTTGGTGAAGGTTCTTTAATCTTCACCCCTTGTTGAGCAGGTTCGGGAGGAGCCTTTCTCTTTGGTTCCTTTGAACGATCCTTAGGAGATGAGAAGCCTAATTTTCTTCTCGCTCTTTTGTTTTGGCCGCTAAGAGGGGTGGTGGTGGACGAATGCATCAAAGGTTTGGGTGGATTGCGAGCCGAGGCGGCTTGATTTTGTGATCGAGCCCTGTTTAGTTCACCCTTGTTTGCCGCATTCATCCAAGCCTTGTAGAAGGAGGATAACACAATACTCGCAGTTGGACTTTGTACTACCTATCTAGGGAGACTTGACCAATATTCCATCCAACGAGGAATCTGTTTGGGTTTAAAGATCACATCTTTAGGAGAATCACAATCCTGAGGGGGGATAACTTGTTTCATTTCGTATTGTCTCATCACCCTACAACGAAAGATGTAAGTAGTACTAGATAGGTCTAAAAGCCTTATATAGGGACAATTAAAACTATTCCCAACCATACTACTTATGTTCAACCAAGGAATCACAAAGCGTATGTTGGGAACCCCATGACAGAAAAACCACGTCCATTCTTCTTCATTCTTGTGTTTGTAGAGAATTTGACGTCCAGGGAATGTTCTCACACCATGAGCCTCAAAATTTTGCGGCTGTTCAACAATTCGCAAGCGCTGCATGAGCAAAATCTGAAAAAAAAAGACGAAGAAAATTAATTTGCGACATTACACGAGCAGGTGGCGTGCGCATCAAAATCAGTTGCGCGCGCCATCCGCTCGCATCATAGAATATTGCGCTGGTTAGGCCAGCGCAACTTCCTAACCTACGCTGCTTTACGACGAAAAAAAAAGTACGTGTAATAGGAGTGGACTTCCCGTGAAACCATTCTCGTTAGGGTCTCCTCTAAGGCGATTCAAGCATAGATCGGTTTCCGCCAAAGCTAAAGGAGCGGGTAAATGACATCTCTCTATTTGCTCTACTATGGACACCATGGAATAATCTCCGTATTCTTTACATGTCCTAAGTAAACAATTGACAACAAGACAATAACATAAAGCACGAATTTTAAAACGTTGTTTAGTCAAGTTGTAACGAGGGGCAACGAAATGTTCAATAAATTGAATTAAATCCACGCCTTCTTCTTTTCCAATGTTAACCATATCATTGTCACTCAAACAAAAAAATCTTTGAAAAACAGGTTTGGGATCTGACAAGTGAAGGGCATATGTCACAGGGAGAGTATTTGTAGGGAAGCCTAGTAGAGCCTCAAACTCGCCAAGTAATGGGACAATTTCATCCCCTTTGAAAATAAAGAGATGGTGGTTTGAGTCCCAATGATTGACATCATCATGGAGAAAATCAAAGTTGATAACTAGTTGTATATAACTCAATAGAGGGTCAAGGTGATATATTTTGAAGGCTAATTTATCCTTAGTCGAAAGGAAGTGACCCATTGTTTCAACTGTTGTTCAAAGGTTTTTGCCATTCATCAATGCTTAAAAAAAAAGAAGAGGAGATGGAATTTAGAGAGTTTAATTCTTTTTAATTCTTTATAACACTACTAAGCGAATGAATGCGAGATGATCAAAAGCCTACACAAAACCACGCTTAAATAGACCCAAGAGGGGCAAATTTTTGGCAATTTTCGGTCCAAGGAAAGTTCACCCGCATGTGGCGCGCGCAACTCACGAGTTGCGCGCGCGGCCAATTTACATGCGCTCGACAACCGCGCGCAAGACATCCAGTTGCGCGCATCTGGTCTGTCGCGACATGTCATTTTGATTTATTTTCGTATTTTAAACTCCATAATAACGAAATGTTGACGAAATCTTATGAATAATCATACGCTTAAATTTGTTAACTCTTGTTTCCTTTTTTATGCTTTATTTTATTTTATTTTATTTTCTCCTTCTTATTTTCCTTTTCTCTTTTTTTTTTCTTCCCCTTCTTTTTCACTTTCCTTTTCATGTCCTCTTTTCTTTGTTCCTTTTTTGTTATTTTTTTCGAGGAGGGTAAGTCGGGAACCCTTTCCCTCCCTCGCGAAAATTTTGGCTTTACTAAAAAAAATCATGGAAACAAAAGAAAAATATAATGACATATATATATAAATGTGTGTTATATGTAAAAAATATATATTAAAAAAATATGTACATATGTTTCCAAAAAAAATACAAAGGAAGTCAGGATGCTCGACGACTCCCAGGCGGCTGCTGTATATCCTGCAAAATCATAACAAAGATTAATACACAAATTGTGTAATAACTATGATAAAAGAAAAAGAAATAAACTTACCGCGACCATCCGATGATCACAGCATGATAAAGCCACGAGGGCTCTCAGATAAACAGCTCAAAAAGCACGTATAGTCCTCACCATGTCGTTCACAGTCTCTCACGGTACCTGTTCAAAATATGAGGACAAATAACGAACAAACGTATATGAAAAAAATATATAAAAACAAATACATATACAAAATAAACATACCGACTCAACCATCTCAGGAATTAGCTGTTGCGCCTGGCGACATGGCTATCATCGTCTGGTGCTACGGTTAAATGTCTGGCGCCAGCTTTTGTTCGCTGATGCTAATTCCTACATGCCTCAGCAGATTTCTGTGCTCGATAAAATTTTGCAGTTTCGCGCAGTGTTATTTCGGTCCTAGTTGTGAAAGATATTTCTCAAATTTCCTACGTGTAAAATCCTGTGTTTTAACTCATTACGGATGGTCTTTCCAATGAGATCTTTTTTATGCATATGACAATAATGTTAATCAAAATTACGCACATGAAATACTTAGAACGTTTAGAGTCTCATCCACTCATTCTAAATCATTGCCGAAACAAATTCAGGAATTAAAATAGAAATCCTCCCCAGCGGAGTCGCCAAAAACTGTAGGGAATATTTCAAGCGTTAATCCCCTAGCTAGAACCCCACTGTGATCATACACTAAAGTACGGTGGCGTCCAAAGGGAAAGAAGATAGAGCAAAAGAGTCGCCAACAAGTTTTAGGAACTTGTAAATCGTTCACGAGGTGAAGGTTACACCCCTTAACGATCCAAGAGATCGTCAACTCCATAAGGTCTGGAACCATGACTGGTAGTTCCGGGATGAAGGTACAAATCCAACCTAAAAGAGATTGAACCTGCCCTAATAATAGGCCTCTACTTTATTCAGATCGTATTTATGTGCGCTTTCTGACTAACATGCAATCAATAGGATTAACCCTAAACTTGTTTAATCTATGTTGGTTGAATATAATGCACAAATAAAACTATTATTGGCGATCACTTGAATTATAATAAAATTAACCCTAACAAGATTATTAATTATCTTATTAAGCGTTATTACAAGTACCAATTCCCTTTAAACATGCATAAAAGGCGTGATCAAGCAATAACAATAAATATAATCAAGCAACATAATATATAATCATCATAATAATTATAACAACCATAAAATTATAATCAAATCAATTATAAAAATAATCATGAATCATGTTAAAACATAATAATAGCAAGATCCTAGGCATGATACTAACAAGATTAATAACAAACCCTATCATGTCACTAAGCAATAAAAATCAAAGCTTTAACCCTAACATGATACGAACATGATATTAGGAAAAGAAAATAGGAAGCATCGCAGGAATCACAATTGTCATGTTTGATATTAGAAATTTTAGTGGTTACCCTAAACATGATACTAGGAAGATCAAAACACCCTAACATGACACTAGGAATCATAATAACAACCTAGACATGATTTATATATCACAATATCAATAAATCAATCAAAGCACTTATTTGGATGCCTCGTATCTCTTTCTAATAACAAAATACACATGTTAGTAACTTCAAAGAAAATAATAAACAAAACAACAATTAAATTAAATAATTGAAAGAGAGATTTGGGACCAAACCCTCAGAAATTAAAACCTTTCACGTCTAGGGTGAAGGCAACTTCGAATATAGCTAGGTGTATCTAGATCTAATGAATGCGGAATTTTGTATTTGAGAGAAGCTAGTTTAGAAAAAAGAGAGAGAGAAAAAATCTTGATGAGAGTTGGTGAAAATAATAGAGAGAATCGGTGATTATAGGTGATTGTGGATGAATGAAAACGGAGTTTTTACGACGTTATTTATAAAGAAAATCATCCAAAAGATAAAATATCAAAACAGAGTTCTGGCGCAGATAAGAATTAATTAGCGCCAACGCTGGATATTGGCGCCAGACGCCAACATTAGCGCCAGGCGCCAATGCTAGCGCCAGGCGCCAAGCGTAGCGCCAGGCGCTACAGCTGGCGTTTGGAGCTGATTCAGAAATTCACGCGTTTTCTTAAAATTAGATAAAAATTGTCGTACAAGAGGATAAAATCTTATTTCCCTCAAAAAATGTTCTTTGATTTTAATTAAAACTCTAAAAAGTCAACAAAAGTCAATTTATCAATGCTAATTGAATTAGGAATTAAAAGAACTTTCTAGAAGAATCTAGAAGACTAAAACCATTCCTAATTGCATTAGGAATGATAAATCTATATTAGGCCCTCCCCTAGATCATTGGGCCGCATATAAGGCTCAAACCGGGCCCAGTTCAGTAAATTGACCATAACTTCCTCAATATTCATCGGAATTGGGCTTATAATATATCGTTGGAAAGCTCTTGTCAAGCCCCATCCAACTACACTAATATTGGACCCATATCATGGACCAACCAAACTGGATTGGCTTTTTATCTTAAAATAAGTTTTCAAAAACAGAGAGAAGAGAAAAGAAATTAAAACTATCCGCAACACTAAACTTTCAACACTTTCACTTCATTCGATTATGATTCAACGTGAAAGGTACTCATCACCGGGTTTGGTTTTTAGGGGACACAAATGGGTGTCTACAACAAGCGAACTGTCAATAACTCTATTCCGACTGCAAAAGCCGAAATGTTTTGGCTGTGAAATCCAAAAGGCTGCGAAAGCCGAAAGGCTGGGAAAGTCGAAAGGCTGCGAAAGGCGAAAGGGTGCAAAAGCCGGACGGCTGCAAAAGCCGAAAGACTGCGAAAGCCGAAACATTCTTTTTATCATCTTTTCAAATTGTTAAAATTAGGTTACAGTTTGAATGACATATCGAGGGACTTTAGACCAACGATGACATGATTGGGAGGACATCATTCCCTTTTAATCCTTTTTAAACCAATCTCTTCTCATGACATGACATCACCCAGAACACCTTTACTTGTAAAAGCAATCTACAAATGCAAAGGATCAACCTAGATTCTTTAGCGCGTTTAGACATAGAAAATACTTTTTTAACCCTTAATAGCTACTTGTTTCAAACACTTAGCGAATCAAGGATAGTTTCGACATCCTTAACATTTCTGAAAGATTCTCTATTCTTAGAGAAGTTCGTTGAATAAGTCTCGAATTTATTTCCTTGGCTACTTTGATCCTCGTCTATCCTAGACTCGATCAAAGTGGGGGCTAGCTGTAGACATCTACTTTTGGCCTTCTGTCCCGACAGGAAGTGCAATGACGACAAATAAAACCATTTTCGTGTTGGATCGAAGTGAAGAATGCTTATGGATGACTGGTTAAACCGCAAAGACACAAAAAGACTAGCCTAACCCAAAACGAATAGAAAACATGGTCCAATTAACTAAACCCGATCATAATTAGGCTCAATCCCATGCTTAAGACCCAATAATGATGGATTTAGAAGCGCCTAGGTTAAATTTAATGCTACCGCAGAAAAATCCGCGCGCATCTCAATGAGTCGCGCTGGTCTTGCGCGCGCAACTAATTATGTTGCGCGCAACACCCAGCGCAACTTCTAGAGATGCGCTCGCGGAAGATTCAGAATTTTGTAAAAATATAAAATTGAATTTTACCATAAAACCGCGCGCAAGACGTTCAGTTGCGCTGCCCATAGAACCGCAACTAAATCACTTGCGCTGAGATGCCGCGCGCAACTCATCCAGATGCGCTTAAAACCCTAATTGCACCCATTCCTTATAAGTAGGGTCTTAATACGAGGCTTAAACACACAGAAATTAACCTAAAATCCTGGCAGAAACTCTTGTGAACTTGTGCTACCAAACCCTCTTGTCCTAAACACTTACCCCTCTTAATCTTTGTTACTACGGTGGAGGTTCCTGAACAAGAAGTAGTCCATAAATGTTCTAAAAGGAGATCTAGCAAAGAGAAGTGGTAAATTTCCGAGCACTTAGATAAATCACATCTACTTTTCTTGTTTAAAAGAACTTTAATCAACAAAATAGTGTTGTTTAACCACTTTAAAAGGACATTTAATTAATTCCACATAGTACCTTGTGATTAAATAAGATAAGAATTGAATAATTAATTGATTGATTTATCACCTAAGCCAAGGCAAATCTTGTTTACTTTTGCTCCTTTCACGAATTTGAATTAAATAAAGAATAACGACTTCGCAATGTAATTTCTACGTGATTAATGCTTGTAAATAAAATCAACTAACTTAGTTTTAGGTATCGCATTGCATATATTTTTTGGTGATAAAATTGTAAAACATGAAGAGCTAGTAGAGGCCGCACTAAGGCTAGAATAGCGATTCTCCTTTAAAGGGAACGCTATTTTAGTACCCTCGCTCCCAAACTTATTTCTTGTTTATGTAGACCAATTTGGGCATGGGTGAACTTATGATTTGTGCTAATTATCCCATGAAATCCACATGGGAGAAAGGCATGAATGAGGTTTATTGGTTTTCCAAAAACGCATTGGCGACTCCTAGTTGTTTCATCCAAAAAAGCGTGATGATAGAACCAATTCTAATTCAAGGTCCCCCAAACAGTCAGGAATTCAAATCCTAATACACCTTAACAAGTGTAAAGTCCTGGGATTTTAAATGTCCATGGGCATCTAAGGAAGGATCCCCTACGATGGGAACACCCTCCTTACACTTATTATTTTTTTTATTTGGTTATTTATTTTGTTGTATCTTTTGTTTTTTTTTTTTTTTTTTTTGTAGGGGTGATGAAATGACTGTCCGATGTAGACCTACGGGTGATAGGGCGTCGGCGAGCCTACCAAAGATAAAGTCCTATCTTGGTCTCACTAGCTAATAGCGAGGGTAAGAAAGGGTCGAACCCAAGAGAGGCGTTGAATCAACCACCGATATACTACCGCATAAATAAGCTAAATGAAGTTGAAATTGGTTTGGTTTTATGTAACAAGTACTAGTTCAAGTCAACTAAAGCTAGGGGGAAGTTAACAATATTTAGAGAGTTCTAGGGCTTGGGATATACCACTCAATTTCATCACAAATCACAATTAGCAAGTAGCAAACAATGGTAATTTGAGGGGATAATATAGGGGAAGTCATCTAAAGCACCCAACTACTCTCTCAAGCTAGAGGGATTACTCAAATTATGAATACAACCTACTCTCGTGGTTACAAAGCATAAAACAAGTATTAAAGCATAATCACAATGACAAAAACATTCCCTTAACTGGAAAGTCCTATTCTCATGGCATTTCAAGTCAATTAAGCATAAGGGATCTAACTCAAGTTCATCTCTCGATCCTTCGTTGAGAAAGCTTAGATAATAGTTCTAGCAATGGCCATATACAAGAACTAAGCAATTAAACCACTTAAGCTCAACTAATTAACACCCAACAATTACCAAATTAACACATGCAACAAGTAATTAGTGACTACATTGAGGGTTTTACCCAAACCCTAGAAAATTAGACTACTCACAATCCATAGAGATTAAAGCAATTAAGGATTTCAAGTAACTCATGAACAAGAATTAACTAAAGATTAAGCTAAATAACAATCTAAGCATACAAGAATTAAGCAAGATAATTAACAATCAAAGCAATTAAAATGGAAGAGAAGAGTGAGAAAATGTTACTAGAAGCTTCAACTTGAATATCAATGGTGGAATTTGTCTTCTACAATGATTGAGAATGAAATTTCCAAGCTAATAATTATAATCTAACTAATGATTTGAGAATATTTGTGTTTCTACAATTGCAAACTAAGAGGAAGCACTAAAAACTTAGCTCCCGTACAAATGAGCTCCAAGGGTTATTTATAAAGACCCCCAAATAAAAAGGACGGAGAAAACAAGAGTCGGGCACGGCTACAAATCAGCACGGACGTGCTGAGGTTGGCACGGACGTGCAGCTAAACCTGCACGGGCGTGCTGAGCTTGGCACGGGCGTGCACTGGGAGGCAGAAGGTACTGTTTTAGTCAGGGCATCCTGCACTGACGTGCCAAATAAGGCACGGACGTGCAAGCCTTGTTCAGTAGAATCAGTTTTGAAACTGATTTGGGCTGAGCACTTGCACGGACGTGCAGGATCAGGCACGGACGTGCTGAATATCCTGCACGGACGTGCAGGATCAGGCACGGACGTGCTGAATATCCTGCACGGACGTGCTGAACTCTGCACGGACGTGCTGATCTCTGCACGGACGTGCAGGCCTTGAAAGCAGTAGGAAGTAGATTCTGGTCGTGCTGGAACACTTCTGCACGGACGTGCCATACTTTGCACGTCCGTGCAGACTCTCTAAGGCCTTTATCTTCACTTTTCTTCGGTTTTGCACCATTGTTTCGGCTTCTAACCTCGTTTTATCATCCAAATTCCTCAAATGGTCGTCTTTGAACCTAAAAACCCAACAAAAACACTAACAACCCGTGAAGCAAGGGATACACAAAAGTTGAACAAAAATAGAGTAAAAGTGAACCAAAATGCCAATATACCAAGTAAACAAGGTTCGAAATCACTCTAAAATCGTATCAAATAACAAGTTATCACATCCCCCCAAGCTAAGCTTTTGCTAGTCCTCGAGCAAAACAAACATTTCAAATCAAGAAGGAAGATTACTTGCTAATGATCAAACCAAGGAAAGATACTTAAAGAGAAAACACAAACAAAAATCCGCATGGTAAGAACCATAAACACTTTTAGCACAAGTGAAAAGCAATTTAAACCCCTAAGTCACCTAAGAGGACGAGTTTTTATCTCGTGAGGATTTCCCTTGAACTTAACCCACAACTCACACAAACCATGCCAAAATTGTCATAACACATCATCATCATCAAGGTGATCAATACACACTAAAACCAATGTTTTTATTGCCCAAGTCAACTCATCGGGATATAAATCACAAGCAAGACAAGTGAGCGGCTTTCAAGAATTACCGATCATACAAATGTGCACATGAGTTGGGGGTAGAGAGGATTATTAAGCAAGGTTGCACTACGATACTTCCTTATACCTTTTACTAGTTCATTAGAGCACGTCTAGATATTCCAAAGTTGCAACAAGCCCTCTTTCGGTTATAAAATCTCAAAATGCAAGTCCACCTCCCAAAATGCACTCCTAATCCCCTTTAACTACACTCTAACTCGGAAATTTACACAAGAAACATCAAAATAGACAACGTGTGGGAGGCATCCACAAATTGACCTCTAGAGAAGAAAAAGTGAAAACTTTGAGAAATTTGGAGGAGTTTTTTATCTCCTTTTATTTTTCTATTTTATTTTCTTTTCTTTTCTTTTCTCTTTTTTTTTTTAACATTCATTGCCCTCGCCTCTTTTAACTGTGAGCGGCTCTTTCTTTTATTCGATACATGTGGCTTATTATGCCACTTATTACACAAGATACAAATAGAACCAATTCCCTAATAGAGTTTCATTTTGGGGGAGGAGGGGAGGAACATCAAGGGCACAAGGGACCGCAGTTTGATTCGAACATATCCTACTATGGGCAAGTTTGACAATATCCTATACTAGACGTGCGATTGAGCATTCATCGGTTTTCACTTCATATACTCTAATGCAATCAAGATTAAAAAGCCTTTAAATGACCCCAACTCTTGCACACACCCTACTAAAAGAACTTTTACTCATCACTCAAGAGTCAAGCAAGCAAATCATATAAGCATCGTCATTTGAGTCTCATCCAAGGGCCATTTTTCCTTTTTTTTTTTTTTTACTAGAGGTTACTAGAAAGCAAGAATAGATAAAAAGTTAAGAAAACTAAGCTAATCATAAAAAAAAATTTGAAGCACTACTATACATCTAAATAAATAAAGAGAGAAGAGAAGAGAAGTATTCACATATTAAGAGATTTGGATTTAGGGTGTTGGATTTCAAAGGGAGCAAATTTGGATGTTTAGGGGTTTGGATGCTAGGGGAAGGAACAAACAACATGCAAAGTTTATACTAACAAGGACATATAAGAACCAACATATGAACCAAAGAGAAAGACTCCCCCCAAGCTATCATAAACATTGTCCCCAATGTTAAAACAATTAAAGCACAAGAAGGGGAAGAAAGAGAACTAACTCATTGGCTCGGGCCTCCTTGGGAGCTTGAGCCCCCGGGGTACCAATGTCGGTAGACGTTCCGGAATTCACCCAATTCCGATCGAAGATCCTCAAAGCTTGTCCTCATATTGTCGTAGGAGGACCTCATGTCTTCGTGAGACTTTCTCATAGTCTCGAACTCGGTGGACATGCGGTTGAACCCGGCATTCATCATTTGCATTTGTTGCTCGAAGGAAAGGGGTGGGTTGCCCTCACCCATGCCTTGACCTTGGTACCCTTGTTGGTGCTCATATTGTTGTTGTTGTTGGAATTGTTGTTGGAAATGTTGTTGTTGCGGTTGTTGTTGTTGTGGTTGTTCTTGCTCTTGCTCTTCTTCATCATCACCGGGAATCCAAGGGTGGTCCCTCTCGAAGACCCGGTTGCTCTCGTCGTAGATGAAGGTCCGCTCCGGATCGGGGAGGTAGGCATAGGGGCAGCCACTCACGTGCCACAAGTAAGGATGCAGCCCTTCCACGTCCGCAACCCATCTCATGGTCCTAAGCGACTGCATGTCTAGCTGCGTCAGCCCTGGGCAAACCTGCTCATCTGCAAAATCAAGGTTAAGAGCAGCAGCAATAATAGTGATCATGCCACCTATGGTGATGTTGCCGGACCCAGTGGCAACATCCTCTAGGTGGTCGACTAACCAGGCCCCTACATCTAAGGTCGTACTACCCTCGCTCAAGTGCCATAGGAAGTTAAGCTCCCTAGTGGACACTACACCTGAACTATCACCTCTAACGAACGTCGTGTTCGCTATGGTGCGCTGTGACATCCTAAAGGCGGGGTGGATTATGGTCGTAGCTTTATCATTCCTAGGGTTGTAGTCGAAAAGGCCGGTGATCTTCCTCCAAAACTCACCCGCACAATAGTTACAGGGGAGCCTATCCTTTGGTCCTATGGTGTCGTTAATTGGCCACCCAAAATCTTGGTTCACCCTCTTTATGTTCAAGTTCTGTTGGGTGTTCATGAGTTGGAAGGTAAGGCGGCGGGAGGATCTATTGTTGTCTCTTTGCACTTGAAGGGTGGAGAGGAATTCAAGTGTCAACCTTTTGTAGGTCGGGGCGCTTAAATCTAGCCAATTTCCTGAGCCACAACCCTCGAAAAGCATCCTAACATCGTCCCCTACCCCTAAAGCCTCGGCAACACTCTCGTCATAGAACTTTGTAGGTCGAACTCTCCTCCTACTTATTCTTATATAGTTGTTCAAAAATGTTGGGTCATTGAACACGATTCCCATAGTGTCCACTTGTGGTGGATCGACGGGAGGAGGAGGAGAGGGGTTGCGGTACCTAGCATTCGTGTTTCTAGGTCGATTTCTTGTAGACATGGTCGGTCTTAATGCAATGCAATCAAACAAACCAAGACAAAATAATCACCTCGCAACCACACAAAGAGACTAAGTCCACAAGTCGACCAACCAAAGCTCAAACAAGGCCAATGAACACAACACAATCAAGTCAAGTTCTAAGTCTCCCACCTAAAATAAGCAAATCACCAAGCAACAAAGACCACTTCAATAATGTATCTACAACAATTCTACATCGATTTCATGCAATATTATCAAACAAACCAACACAACAATCCACCTAAACAAGCATGTTCTTCCTTCATGAAAATCAATTTTTCAACCTCACTTACAAAAAAAACCAATTCTCAAAACACACCAAAATTCATTCAAACTCAATAATGCTTTTCAATTATCAACTATCAAACACTCACAACCAATTCAAACAAACTTTCTCAAGCAATTTCATGCAAAAATTAAAGGAATTAACCATGAAATTAGTGAAAGGGAGGAACGATTATACCGAGCTTATCGTGGGTGTAAAACCCGCAAATGAACCTTTCTAACCTTCCTTTTTCTTACTTGAACTTACTCCTTCAACCAATTGTCTTGAAATTTAACTCCAAAGAAAACCCCCAAATTGATTTTTCAAGGTTAGGGTTTGAGTATTTTGGGTGATTTTTGGGTTTGAATGTGAGAAAAGGAGTAGTAGATTGTGAAAATGTTGAAATGGAGTGAAGATTTTGGAGAAAATTGTTGAATTTGGGTGAGGATTTGGGTGAGAATGGAGAATTGAGTGGGTTTTGAAGGAGTAAGTAAGAGTTGTAGAGAGAGGAGGAGTGAGAATCGTGAGATAGAGAGTGAAGGAGTGAAATTTTTTTTTTTCTTTAAGTTATAACCGTGCTGCTGCCAGCCATTTTCAGGGCGGCACGGACGTGCAACATGTGGCACGGACGTGCAGCCTCAGACAGAAGGGTGGGTAGAGTACTGACTTATTTGGCACGGACGTGCAATATGCGGCACGGACGTGCTAAGTGGCACGGACGTGCAGCCTCAGACAGAAACTTAAATAACCCACTGACTTGTTTAGCACGGACATGCTTAGCCACCTTGCACGGACGTGCTTAGCCACCTTGCACGGACGTGCTTAATTTGGCACGTCCGTGCTAATCTGGAGAAATTTATTTCAAAATTTCTGATTGCTTCTGACTGCCTCTGCACGGACGTGCTATTCTCTGCACGTCCGTGCAGACCTGCTGCTGCACGATCCTTCCCTTTTTTTTTTTTTTTTTTTTGAGAATAATAGTAATAGTAAGGCATAAAAATAATAAAATTATTATCATTACCATTATTATTATTATTATTATCTACTACTTCACTTCCACAAAAACCTTTCCTTACTTTTCTTTTCATCAAAACCTACAAAAGACATTGAGAGAAAAGTTAGTAATAGTAAGAGTGATGGAAATTAAATAATAGTTTGTGAGAGAGAGAGAGAGAGTTGAGAAACTTGGGTTGCCTCCCGGAAGCGCTCTTTTAACGTCACTAGCTTGACGACATTGTGCTATCCATATTTAGGGAGGGTCAAGGCACACCTTTTTTACCCATCTCATTGTTCCCACACACTTGCCTTTTTCCTTAGGCAAAATAATCACATTGCTATCATCACTAGAAATGCAACCAAATAATTTCTCCATCAACTTGATCTTGTTTCTTTTTTTCTTCTTGACCCCCTTTTGCTTTTTCACCTCCGAAGCATGAGTCAATTCTTGTGACTCCTCCATGTCTTCTTTCAAAGTACTAGCCAAAACATCGATCCGATGAACTTGTTTCATTATGGGCTCACTTGAAATTTTCGGAAATGAGAAGAAAATATTTTCATTCCCAACATGCAAGCTAAGTCGTCCCTGTTTCATGTCAATGTTAACACCCGCGGTTTTCAAAAAGGGCTTACCCAATATGAGAGGTACTTTGGAATCCTCATCTATCTCCATGATTACAAAATCGCATTGCACAAGAGCTTTCCCCACTTGAATCGGGATGTCCTTTAAGACTCCCAATGGGATTCTAACCGAGTGGTCGGCTAGTTGGATTGACATTTTGGTGGGACTTATCTCCCCAAGATTCAACCTTGTAGCCATAGAGAGAGGCATAAGGCTAACACTAGCCCCAAGGTCACACAACGCATTTGTTGATTCAAGATCCCCAACCATCACCGGTATAGCAAAACTACCGGGGTCACCAAACTTCTCGAGAAGCTAATTTTTAGGAATATCACTTATCTCCGTTGGAAGGGAGATAGATTCACTCACCTCAAGCCTACTCTTTTTAGAAAGAAAATCCTTCAAAAACTTTGCATATGTAGGCATTTGTGATAAAGCATGAAGAAGTGGAATGTTTGATTGAAGTCCTTCCATTTCATCAAGGAACTTGGAAAGTTTCTCATTTAGCTTCTTCTCTATCATTCGATGAGGGAATGGAATACGAGGCTCATATGCCTTTATTGGAGCTTGGTTTTGCACTTCTCCCTCTTCTCCCTCTTCTCTTGGTTCCTTACTCACTTCATTTTCAAACTCACTTTCATCTACCTAACAATCTCCCTCATCTCCCTTTTTCGTGACCTCTTCTCTCATAATTGGAGCTTCATACCCTCCTTCCAAAATCAAGGTGATTGATTTCGCATGCTCTTTTGGATTTATTACCGTTGTGCTTGGAAATTGACCGTCGGGGTTAGAAGGGCATCCAACTTGATGCGCGATTTGAGATAATTGACTTTCAATCATCTTATTGTGTTCTTGGAGTTGTTGAATTGAGCTACTAACTTCTCCATTGATCTTGATTTGTTGGGTCATGAAGGTTTCTAAAACGGATTCAATGTTAGATTTTTTAGGAGGAGGGGCTTGATTGTATTGGGTTCTTTGTTGGACATTGTCTCTTTGGTTGGGGTGGCGATAGGGAGCTTGTTGTTGTGAATGGGGTTTATTGATATTGTTTTGAGGAGGGGGAGCGTGGTTGGGTTGTTTCCACCCCGTGTTTTGTTGGGGTTTCCAACCTTGATTGTAGGGTTGAGAGTATTGATCGTTTCTTTGCCCAATAGCCGCAGCTTGCTCTTGGTTAGTTGAGTTGCAATAGGAGGACAAGTGATCATTTCCTCCACAAGTTTCACAAGACATGACTTGTTGTGAAGAAGAGCTTGGAGATGTAAGCATGGCTTGATCTAGCTTGTGAGCTAGCATGTCAAACTTCGATGCAATAAGGTCTATCGCAATAAGGTCGTGGATTCCGCCCTTCTTTGCTTGAGGTTGCCGTCTATCACCTCCGTATGCATAGTGCTTTGCCACTTCTTCAATCATCTTGTATGCATCATCCACCGATAGCTTTTTAAGGCTACCACCGGCCCTGTTATCAAGGTTGGCCCTTGAAGTAGGAGTGAGACCATCATAAAAGCTTTGAACAATGATCCATGATGTGAAACCATGGTGTGGGCATTTTCTAGTGTAGTCCTTGAAACGCTCCCAAGCTTCACTTAAGGTTTCATCAATCTCTTGGTTGAAATTGGTGATTTTCCTTCTTAGTTCGGCGGTCTTTTCGGGTGGACAATACTTTCCAAGGAAAGCTCTAGTGACTTCATCCCATGTGGTCAATGATCCCTCTTCTACTGTTCTCAACCAATGCTTTGCTTTGTCACGGAGGGAGAATTGAAACATGTGCATACGGATGAACTCTTCCGTAATGTTGTTTTGCTTGATGGTTGTGCACAATTCGAGAAAGTTGTCCAAATGAGCAAAAGGAAAATCATGAGAACTCCCACCAAATTGATCACTTTGTATCATCCGGATGAGTTGAGGTGAAAGCTCAAAATTATTTGCATTCGTAGTAGGGAGACGTATGCCACTCCGAAGTGTGAAGGCATTGGGGTGGTCATAATCTCGTAACAATGGTGGAGGAGGATTGTTATCACCCATGTTATCTTCTTCGTTGGTTGCAAAGATTTCCTCCGGATCGGAATCCGAATATACAATAGAGAACTCGGGTGTGCCTTGCAAAAGCCTCCTCACGTTTCTCAAAGTCCTATTTAACTCTGGATCAACGGGAATAAGCGGTGATTGCTTACTCTTCCGTGTCATGCAAGGTCAAACAAAGCTAAGAAAAAGTTAGCAATGACTATCACAAGTTGAAAACACAAATATACAAAAATAAATAAGAAAAATTATGATACAAATATACACACTTAGACTCATTCAACAATAATACATTCAATGTGACTTTGCCTCCCCGGCAACGGCGCCAAAATTTGATAGGTCGTCGGCGAGCCTACCAAAGATAAAGTCCTATCTTGGTCTCACTAGCTAATAGCAAGGGTAAGAAAGGGTCGAACCCAAGAGAGGCGTTGAATCAACCACCGATATACTACCGCATAAATAAGCTAAATGAAGTTGAAATTGGTTTGGTTTTATGTAACAAGTACTAGTTCAAGTCAACTAAAGCTAGGGGAAGTTAACAATATTTAGAGAGTTCTAGGGCTTGGGATATACCACTCAATTTTGTCAAAAATCACAATTAGCAAGTAGCAAACAATGGTAATTTGAGGGGATAATATAGGGGAAGTCATCTAAAGCACCCAACTACTCTCTCAAGCTAGAGGGATTACTCGAATTATGAATACAACCTACTCTCGTGGTTACAAAGCATAAAACAAGTATTAAAGCATAATCACGATGACAAAAACATTCCCTTGACTGAAAATTCCTATTCTCATGGCATTTCAAGTCAATTAAGAATAAGGGATCTAACTCAAGTTCATCTCTCGATCCTTCGTTGAGAAAGCTTAGATAATAGTTCTAGCAATGGACATATACAAGAACTAAGCAATTAAACCACTTAAGCTCAACTAATTAACACCCAAAAATTACCAAATTAACACATGCAACAAGTAATTAGTGACTACATTGAGGGTTTTACCCAAACCCTAGAAAATTAGACTACTCACAATCCATAGAGATTAAAGCAATTAAGGATTTCAAGTAACTCATGAACAAGAATTAACTAAAGATTAAGCTAAATTACAATCTAAGCATACAAGAATTAAGCAAGATAATTAACAATCAAAGCAATTAAAATGGAAGAGAAGAGTGAGAAAATGTTACTAGAAGCTTCAACTTGAATATCAATGGTGGAACTTGTCTTCTACAATGATTGAGAATGAAATTTCCAAGCTAATAATTATTATCTAACTAATTATTTGAGAATATTTGTGTTTCTACAATTGCAAACTAAGAGGAAGCACTAAAAACTTAGCTCCCGTACAAATGAGCTCCAAGGGTTATTTATAAAGACCCCCAAATAAAAAGGACGGAGAAAACAAGAGTCGGGCACGGCTACAGGTCAGCACGGACGTGCTGAGGTTGGCACGGACGTGCAGCTATACCTGCACGGGCGTGCTGAGCTTGGCACGGGCGTGCACTGGGAGGCAGAAGGTACTATTTTCGTCAGGGCATCCTGCACGGACGTGCCAAATAAGGCACGGACGTGCAGGCCTTGTTCAGTAGAATCAGTTTTGAAATTAATTTGGGCTGAGCACCTGCACGGACGTGCTGAACTTTGCACGGATGTGCAGGCTTTGAAAGCAGTAGGAAGTAGATTTTGGTCGTGCTGGAACACTTCTGCACGGACGTGCCATACTTTGCACGTCCGTGCAGACTCTTTAAGGCCTTTATCTTCACTTTTCTTCGGTTTTGCTCCATTGTTTCGGCTTCTAACCTGGGTTTATCATCCAAATACCTCAAATGGTCGTCTTTGAACCTAAAAACCCAACAAAAACACTAACAACCCGTGAAGCAAGGGATACACAAAAGTTGAACAAAAATAGGTTAAAAGTGAACCAAAATGCCAATATACCAAGTAAACAAGGTTTGAAATCACTCTAAAATCGTATCAAATAACAAGTGATCAACGGGTGTGTTGGATTTAATGAAAGTGTTAACCAAAGATCAGTAGAAAGTTGTTTATGCTGTTAAATTTCAAAGCTTGCATCACATAAAGCTGGATGAATTTCCAAGGGGGATGCTCTGATGGTTGTGCATGTGTTTTGATCCTTCTATTATAATGTTTGTACTGCCAAGTGGGGATCATATTTATTTAACTGCATCTTATGTACATAATGTTTTTTGAATCCCAATGAGCAAATTAGCTGTTCTAGAGACTGTTGTACATTCAGAGTTGAAGAAGTCTTTGAATATGATTTATGGTGGGGTAAGTCAGAAATTTATTGTGAAGCAGTTGTCTGAAATGTTGACATCTGATCCACAAACGAAATTAGAAAATGATGATTTTAAATAATGTTTTGTGATGTATTTAATGACTACATTGCTAACGCGAACTTCTAATAGATTCAATGTTATGAAGCTTGTTGAAGCTTTAGAAAATATGGACATGATTAGCAAATATAACTAGTGTCAATATTTTCTTGATGATTTGGCTGAAAAATGAAGAATTATAATCCAAAGCAGAAGTATGTTGCTTGGTGTATTTTGTTGCTGCAAATGTGTTATTTCCATAGGCTGCAATTGAGAGGTAATGCTGGTGCTTGTCTCACTTCTCTATCATTGATTAAACACTAGAGTATTGAAGACTTCATAAATAGATTGCTTGCTGAAAATGATAATCATGGTGATGGTGTATTGGATAACACAACATATCCAATTACTGGAGTTGGTTCTGTTCTAGAGCTAGAACCTTTTGTTTATGAGGATCAAGAGGTAGAAGAGGAGAATTGAAAGGAGGAAAAGAAGATTGAGAAGGATCAAGGGTAACAGAGGGGGATAGAAAGGAGGAACAGAAGGTTGAGAAGGATTAACAGAAAAACGGTGAAAAGAAAGAAGAGAATAAGTTAGGAAAGAATAAGAGATAGATGAACAAAGGAGTTGTAGTTGAAAATAAAATTAAAAAAAATTGTTGATGTAAGAAAGAAAAAAGGTGCAAAAGAAGCTTCTGCAGTTTCTGATGTGGAAGGGAAGAAGAAAGGAGAGAAAGTATCTGAAAAGAAAAAAGAGAAGGAAAACTTGCTGATGTTTCAGTACAGAATATAAAATCAACAGTGCGTGAAGTGGCAACATTGCCTGAAGTGGCAATGAATCAAGTTGGTTCTAGAAGGTTTGCCACTTTCGAACTTCTCGAAGAAATTCAATCAAATGAAGAAATCAATCAAGTTGTCAAGAATGTAAGTACAATTCTACTTTATTATTCATTTGTTGTTTCTTGATTTATTTTTCTTGTTTATTTTAGGTTTTTGGTTGTTGAGGTTACTTGTTTTTTTGTTGGGGTTATTTGTTAATTTTTTCCCTGTGGTTACTTGTTTTTTCTTGGGTTACTTTTTTTAGTTTTCACTGGGGTTACTTGCTTCTTTATTAGGGGTTACTTCAATTTATTTTTGTTGGGTTACCCATTTTTTTCCTAGGGTTACAATTTTTTTTTTTTTGGTTACTATTGTTTGTATTCACTAGGGTTACTTGTTTCTTATTAGGGGTTACTTGCTTCTTTATTAGGGGTTACTTCAACTTATTTTTTTGTTGGGGTTACTTATTTTTTTCTTAGGGTTACTTCTTTTTTTTTCTGGTTACTATTGTTTGTATTCACTGGGGTTACTTGTTTCTTACATAGAGGTTTCTTCAATTTCAATATATATTCTATTGGGGTTACTTAATTCCTTATTTTTGTTTATTTATATTGGGGTTACTTAATTTATATTGATCATTTATTTCTTCTTGTTTTTATATTGTTTTATATAGGATGTTGAGGAAAACTATAAGTTGTTGAAGACAAATATGAGATTACTTAGTTATCAATTTGAGAACCATATTGATTCGATTAAGGTGCAGTCAGCTGTTGTAGCAGAAGATTCTAAGTTTCTCAAAAGAGATAGATAACCTGAGCTTTCTCAGTTTGATCCACTATTCAATGTGTTGGGGTTTAGTGAGTCCGACTCACCGCGGAAACAAACCCAAAAATAAGACCGCACTCGCAATAAATTAAACCATAAACATAATTAACTTAATGACAAGATTTAGATAATAAGATTACCTTTGAAGCTCTCTTTGCCCGACCACTTAGGCTCTTACTTGAAAGCTAGCCTCGAAAAGACGAAGGCCTCCAACGATGATCCACCCGCAACACGATCACCAACTAGGTCCAATGTCTTGGGGTTAGAAAGACCCGACCGAAGAACCCAAGTAATTGAGTTCAAAGGCTTTCACAAAGGTGATACCACTATAAGAAAAAAGCAAAAAGGCACCCCCTAATTGCCACCGGTTCAATCCAAACCGGTGGCAAAAATAGGCTAAAAAATGGGCGGGTAAATGAACCAGTTATAATCACACCGGTTCACTTCAAACTTGTGGAAAAAACATATAGCCCACCGATTCAAAGTGAACCGGTGCCATTTATTATTTAAAAAAAAAAACCCGCCCCCTAAATCCCCCCAACCCTAACTCTCTTTCTCTCTCAGCCACTCCTCTTTCTCTCTCCACTCCTCCTCTTTCCTTCTCTTTCTCTCTCCTCTTCCTGCTCACCCCGTCTTTCTCATCTCCTCCTTCTCTTTCTCATCTAGATCTCCTTCTACCACGTCTCCTTCTCCCTCGTTTCCACCACGAAGACCACCATGTCTCCTTCTCTTTCATTCGAAGACCACCACGAACACATGCAACATCGTTCCCCCACCACCAAGATCGTTCTCCTTCGATTTCAATTTCTGGTTTTTTTTTCGAGTTCTGGTTTTTTTTTTCAATTTCAATTTTTTTTTTTTGATTTTGATTTTTTTTTTTCGATTTCTGGTTTTTTTTCCTATTTCAATTCGATTTTAATCGATTTTTTTTTTTGATTTTTTTTTTTCGATTTCAATTTTGATTTTTTTTTCGATTTCTGGTTTTTTATTTGAATTTAATATATATTTTTTTCGATTTCTGTTTTTTTTATTTCAATTTTGATTTTTTTTTCGATTTCAAATTTTTTTTTCGATTTCTGGTTTTTTTTTCGATTTTAATAGATTTGAATTTTTGGTTTTTTCTGGGTTTTTTTCTGTGTTTGAATTTTTGGGATTGAATTTCTAGGTTTTTTTTCGAACCTTATTTATAATAATCGGTTTTTTTTTGCTTTAATTGGTGCAGGTTTATTGATTTAGTTCTTAAATCGAAGAATCAAGATGCAAGAATATTTATTTAGATGTGTATGGGTTTTTTTTATTTATATTGTAATTTTTTTATTTATATTGTAATTTTTTTTTATTTATATGTTGTAATTGAACTATTTTATTGATCTCTATTGTAAATTTTTTTTATTATATATTGTAAATTTTCGATTATATTGATTGATATTCGATTTATATTTTGATGTTCTTATTTATTTTAGTCGATTTAATTTTTAAGTGAAAAAAGACAAAAAAATAAATATAATAATAATAATATTTTGGGCACTTTTGGCACCGGTTAACCGGTGCCAATAACCATTTTTGCCACCGGTTTGAACCGGTGGCTTTTAATGCAAGCAATTGGCACCCCCCAAATTGGCACCGGTTCAAAACTGGTGCCATTGAGGGGTTTTGAACCAGTGCCAATTTCGTTTTTTCACCTAGTGGTATTTCAAGAGTTTCCCGCCAAATGAAATGAATAAAATTAAGGCAACAAAAAGCGTTGCTAAATTTGAGTATGTGGACATGCAAAAGCGTCGCTAAAAAACTACACAAATTTGGGATAATGCGCGAAATAAGTATTTTTCGACACTTTGTATATTTGTTAGGACACATAAAAGCGTCAATATTCTCGACACTTTTTGTGTCCCTCAAAATTCTCGACTCGCATATTCTCGACGATTTTTAGCAGCGTCGAGAAATATTTTTGCGACGCTTTTTAGCGTTGAAAAAAGGCCTAAAAAGCGTCCAAAACACAAGCTTTTTGTAGTAGTTATTTATAGAGAATTCCAAGACACATTCCACTCTCCCATCAATGTGGGAGAAATGGTAAAAATCAATTTCCCATTTTATTTTTAAATCAAAATAAAAGAAAATTTCAACGCAATAATTAATTAACAAGTGACAACAAGGAGGGAGAGGGTAGGTGAGGACCTTAAGGGGAGGGGACCATTTCCTTCCTCCCCAAACTTCCCCAAACCGCCACACTCAAGCCACCCGAGCCAACCACGTGGCGCCCAGCCTTAGGCACCAAGGCACGCCTAGCGGCCTGATACCTGGATGGGCCTGCTGCGTGCGCGTTGTGCGTGCGGGCTGGTCGAAGCCTCAGCCTTGGCTTTTCCATGCACATATGCAGGCTGCTGGTCGTGGCCTGCTGCTAGCTGCTATATGATGCGCACGCTAGTGCTGCTAGCTGCTACGCGTGCTAGCACTAGGTTTGCACGGGGCATTCTGATGCTATGGGTATTTTGGTAATTATTGATTAATTTATTGATTTTTACCGTCTTGTCTCTTATTCATTAGACTCGACTTGCGACGCTTGGTCTAGACGCTCCCAACTCAATTTCTGACGTCAATGTTCATAAAACTGGAGCGACTCATTAATTCCTTCCAAATTAATTCGTTGTGTCGGATCGTTAGTTGTTGGGTGTGACCCGAAGGGTTCAGTCAAGATTAAGTTGTAATATTAATTTTACATTAATATTACTTATCAGAAGAGGCCTCCAACTAGGCATTCCGATCACTTGACCTCACTGAATAATTAGCTTTCTAATAATTACGAACCCTCTATCGGAATAATACACTTGTTCGAAGGACACCATTCCTATCAGTTAAAAATGGTTGGGTCGGATTTTTTACCAAATTTGTCTTGATAAGTTGCTGTGGAAAAAAAAAATTTAATAAAAAATAAAAAAGAAAAAGAAATAATTAGAAGAAAAATTTGTCAAAAATAAGCTAAACCTATGTGCAATTTGCTTAAAATAAGTTACTTTTTGATTAACCGAAACTAAGTTGATCTTTGTAGGATATTTTCACAAATGAGTCATGACTTGTTAGCCTTGGAGGTAACATGTTGCTAAGTTAAGTATTCCCATGTGTTCTAATGTTATTGGTTAATAAAGTTTAAAATCTTTAATCCAAATTAATTTTTTATATTAATTTTTTTAAAAATATTCTTGCCCTCACAGTACCCTACTCCTCACCAGCCGCCGCCGATTCAACCGTCACCAACCGTCGGCCCTTTTCTCTCTTTCCCCCTCCCACCAACACCTCTATTCCTCGCCCATCTGTCTCTTTTTTTAATTTCGGGTTGGATTGATTTGGGGTGTGGATTGGATTTTTTATGGTCAGGAGTGGGTTTCAGTTGATTTCGGTACACATGGGCATTAAGAAAGGAGGCAGAGAAAGTGGTTTATCGGTGTCTATGGAAGAGATCGAAATGGCTTAGGGATAGAAAGAACGGGAAGTTGCGTGCGGCGGTGGTGGGATTCCATACTTCTCTACTATGAGATTCTTTACCAATCCTTTCCAACTTGATAAACCATACACCATTAACAGAATGGATTGTGAACCTTAGGGAGAGGAGTTAGTATGGGGGAGAGTTAGAATCCCTAAATTATGAGATTACATTAATTAAAACCTCAATCAAACAAAAAGGAAAATTTGCAATTATTAATCCCAACTTTGAGCCATTTACTTTCATTAATCCCAAATATCGATTATTCCTGAATAATCCTAACTTTAGGGGTGTTTTCTTTTATTAGGTCCAAATTACCGGTGACCTGAAGAAAAGCTAAACTCTTTTTTTTTGTTTTTTCATATTGCCACATTTCAGCTTTTAAATGGTCAAAATAATAAAAAATCTTTTAACAAATAAATCTTAAAACTACTCCCTCCCTCCCAGCCCGCAAACACCGGCACCGGCACCACCTCTCTTAGCCGGCAACCTACCTCATCCCGATGAACCACCCAACCCAAACCCTTGCCCAAGAACCTGAAACCCCTCCCAACCCGCAACCACCAAGTTAACCCCTTGATATGTCCAATTTATATAGTGTTTTACCCCCGTCCCATGGTCATAATTAGTAGTGTTTTTGGCTCTTTAGGGCCACTTTTATTACTAATTAGTGTTTTCTAGTGTTTTTGTAGTTTTGTAGGAAATTTCACACTTAGAGTGTATTCCGGGTTTTTCACGAAGCAACTACGAGCGTTAGAAGGACACGGCCATCCTTGAAGCCCAGGATCGGTGAGAGCCGATGATTAAGCGCTCGGTATGTGATACCGGGGCAATTGGATCAAGTAATCAAGACCCGATGAGGAAATCCGGATTGGGCCGAGGAATCAAGCCCAATCGAAATCCAAGCCTCGAAGAAGAAGTCGGGCCCGATCGAGCAAGCATACGCCCGATCAGGCGGGCGCGCGCAATGCAGTCTCAAGGAAGAAGTCGCGCCCGATCGGGTGAGCGAAGGCTCGATCGGGCGCAGCATACCAGCAAGGGGCATAGTGAAAAGGCGGGCCCGGTCGGGCAGCCCTTCGCCCGATCGGGCGCGTGTTTTTCTAAGTACCTGATTAGTTTTGTTTTAGTTTTTGTTTTAGGAGTGTTTAAGTACGAATTTTGTACGTAATTTTGGATTACCTTCTCTTTTAGATTTTCTCTCTCTACTTAGGATATTCTCTCTCTTAAATTCTCTCTCAACTTTGTTCTTAATTACATTCATTAATCCAGATTTCTTTTGGTAACAATTTCTTCTGTTTTAATTTCAGTTATTTTATTTAATTCTTTCATTATGTCTTGCTTTATTGATTTGATTAGTTTAGATTTAATTATACTTGATTAGTTTTATTTCTAGGGTTTATGGGGATATAATAAATAATTTAAAGGGGTAAATTTGTGATTGTTGATTATCAATGCTTGGTTAATTTCCTATTGATTGATTTAATGCTATGCAATTAGGTTTGGCCAGATTTAATTGTATGAGTTTAGCAATATTAATTCGAGATTCGACAGATGAGAATTGATGTTTAAGCTTAGTTTCAATAGGCGGACTAATTTATAAATTGTTAAGTCGAGATTCGACATATGAGATTTAATACCGGTAAATTAACTCTGTGATTATAATACGTAGAGAAAGCCCTTTATAATCTGATTAATCAATGCTTGATGATTGCTTATTATGATTTGCCCTGGAATATTGTTTATTAGTGAACCTATGCCCTAGGCCTTTTATATTAAATTTCTCCCTACTTTATTTTCTCTGATCATATTCTCCGTAGTATAGTCTTTAATTACAACAATATTGGTTACCTTGATAATTTAGATTATAATAATTAATTAGGAGTAGAAAGACTTGTTTCCCTGTGGATTCGACCCTACTTTCCTTTCTGCATTAGTTAGAAGACTTATGTAATGCATTAGTTAGAGGACTTAGGTAATACTTTTGAAGAGTAAGTTTGATAAACAATTTGGTAAGTTCTTAGAGGTTGTGAAAAACCTGCAGGTAACAGTTCCTTTCACTAATTTAATCACTCAAGTTCCTGCATATGCTAAATTTATGAAAGACATTCTGACTAGGAAAAGGGCCTTTAATGAAGTAGAAACTGTAGCTTCCACAGAGGAGTGTAGCGCTCTATTGCAAAATAAATCCCCTCCTAAATTAAAGGATGCCGGTAGTTTTTCTACCCCTTGTCATATAGGGAATGTTTTTATTGATAAAGCTTTGTGTGATTTGGGTGCTAGTGTCAGTGTTATGCCATCGTCTGTCTGTGCTAAACTTAATATGGGAGAATTAAAAGTTACTAATATAACTTTGCAAATGGCAGATCGTTATGTAAAATACCCCTTAGGTATTTTAGAGGATGTCCCTGTCAGAGTTGGTAAATTTTTTATTCCTGTTGATTTTGTTGTTTTAGACATGGCAGAGGATACGCAAATACTTATTGTATTAGGTAGGCCTTTTCTACATACTGCAGGAGCCATTATTGATGTGAAAAGTGGCAAACTAACCCTTTCTGTTGGTGATGATAATGTTACTTTTAATCTAGGGAAAGTTTTGAAAGGACCTATGCTAGAGGAAAATTGTTGTTATATTGATATAATGGATGATATTTGTGATGATAGCTTGCCACAGGTTCTTCCAAGGGATACCTTGGAGGAAATTCTTTGCGGGAATTTATCTATAGACAATGCAAGCGTTTGGGGTAATGAGGTACAAGATATTGAAAGAGCTCTTTCCTTAAAAGAGTTAGGCCCCAAGGAAACAATGAAGGTAGTAAATTTAGTTCAAGAATCAAAACCTGCAGAGGTCGAGAAACCTAAACTAAAACCTCTCCCTTCTCATTTAAAATATATTTTTCTAGATGAACAGGAACTATACCCCGTGATCATCAGTACTGCACTTAATGACCTACAAACTTCCCAAATTCTAAGGGTTCTTCAACCCCATAAGAAAGCTATTGGGTACAGTATTGATGATCTCAAGGGTATTAGCCCTGATTTTTGTATGCACAAGATACATCTAGAGGACAACTATAAGCCCTGCATTCAACCCCAAAGAAGATTGAATCCTAACATGCAGGAAGTAGTCAAGAAAGAGGTTATGAAACTACTTGATGCAGGTATTATCTATCCTATTTCAAACTCCAAATGGGTAAGTCATGTGCAGGTAGTGCCTAAAAAAGGTGGGATGACTGTGATAAATAATGAAAAAAATGAATTAATTCCCACTAGAACTGTAACAGGGTGGCGTATGTGCATTGATTATCGTAGACTAAATATCGCCACTAAAAAGGACCACTTCCCTCTTCCCTTTATAGATCAAATGCTTGAGAGGTTAGCTAACCATAAGTTCTTTTGCTATTTGGATGGGTACTCGGGATTTTTCCAAATTCCGATTCACCCTGAAGATCAGGAAAATATAACTTTTACATGCCCTTATGGCACCTTTGCATATCGTAGAATGCCTTTCGGTTTATATAATGCTCCCGCTACCTTTCAACGTTGTATGATGAGCATCTTTTCTGATTTCATAGAGTCTATTATGGAAGTCTTTATGGATGATTTTAGCGTGTATGGTTCTTCATTTGATTCATGTCAAATTAATCTCGCTAAAATTTTAAAACGATGTGAAGAATGCAACTTAGTTCTAAATTGGGAGAAATGTGACTTTATGGTGACAGAGGGAGTAGTTCTAGGTCACATTGTATCTGATAAGGGCATACAAGTAGACAAAGCTAAAATTTCAGTGATTGAGCAATTACCTCCCCCAGTCAATGTTAAGGGAGTTAGAAGTTTCTTGGGTCATGCGGGGTTTTATCGCCACTTTATCAAAGATTTTTCTAAAATTGCTAAACCACTGACTCAGCTTTTGCTCAAGGATGCTCCTTTTATTTTTACTGACGAGTGTCTTAAGGCTTTCAACAGGATCAAGCAGGCTTTGATATCGGCACCCATTATATGTGCTCCCGATTGGAATCTTCCTTTCAAGATCATGTGTGATGCAAGCGACTTTGCACTAGGAGCCGTGCTCGGACAAAGAAAGAACAAGTTTTTGCATGCTATTTATTATGCAAGCAAAAATTTGGATGAATCCCAAGTCAACTATGCCACTACAAAGAAGGAGTTTCTAGCTGTTATATATGCTTTAGAAAAATTTAGATCATATCTTGTTGGTTCTAAAGTCATTGTTTTTACTGACCATGCAGCGTTGAAGTACTTGATAGCTAAGGCGGAATCAAAGCCAAGGCTACTCCGATGGGTTCTTTTTCTCCAAGATTTCAACATCGAAATAAAAGATAAAAAGGGAGCAGAGAACGTAGTGGCAGACCACTTGTCACATATCAGGTATGATGAGGATGGATTATTTCGCAGGTGTGTTCCCGAATGGGAAGTCCACGGTGTGCTTACTAGTTGCCACACCTCACCATATGGAGGACATCATGGCCCCACTAAAACGGTGGCCAAGATTAATGAGTCGGGTTTTTATTGGCCTGCAATGTTTAAGGATGCTAACATTTTTGTGTAGGCTTGTGACTCTTGCCAGAGGACTGGCAACATCTCGCGGCGGCATGAGATGCCTCAAACCGGAATTCTAGAAGTTGAAATTTTTTATGTTTGGGGTATTGATTATATGGGACCGTTCCCTTCTTCAAAAGGGGAACCGCTATATTCTTGTCGCCTTCGACTATGTATCCAAGTGGGTTGAGGCCATCGCTACCCCTACCAATGATGCCAAGGTGGTCCATAGACTTTTCAAGAAGACCATCTTTCCAAGATTTGGCGTACCTAGAGCGATAATCAGTGATGGAGGATCTCACTTTCATGAGCGGAAGTTAGACACCCTCCTCAAAAAGTATGGTGTCTACCATAGGACAGGTTTAGCCTACCACCCCCAAACTAGTGGCCAAGTGGAAGTTTCTAACCGTGAGATCAAGGCCATTCTAGAGAAGGTGGTGGCAAAGTCAAGGAAAGATTGGAGCGATAAGTTGGATGACACCCTTTGGGCGTACAGAACTACATTCAAGACCCCTATAGGTACTACTCCATATAGACTCGTGTACAGTAAAGCATGTCATCTCCTGGTCGAATTAGAATATAAGGCATATTAGGCTATTAAGGAGCTCAATTTGGATGCCAAACTAGCGGGAGAAAAGAGGTTACTTCAACTTAACCAACTCGATGAGTTTAGGTTGACGGCCTATGATAGTGCTCAAGTCTACAAGGAGAAGACAAAGAGGTGGCACGAAAAGATGATCCTTCCGAGAGAATTTGAAGAGGGTGATAAAGTGTTACTGTTCAACTCTCGACTTAAACTATTCCCAGGAAAGTTAAGGTCAAGGTGGTCGAGTCCTTTTATTGTAAAAAGGGCCAATAAATTCGGTTCTGTGGAGGTTTTCGATGAACATGGTAACGAGTTCAAGGTTAATGGCCAAAGACTCAAGCTATATCATGAGGGGGCTACGATTGGTGCAGTTGAATTACTTCACCTAAGCGGTTCCGATTCACTTTGAGCTTCAATGTGGTAAGAGGGTCGTGCGGGACCTAGATAAACCAGCGCTTTGCGGGAGGCAACCCGTATTTCTTGCTTTCTAGACTAATTTTTTTTCGTTATTTTTATTTTTATTTTTTTAGAGAGGTGAGGAGAGTGAAATTTTACCTTTCATGAGTGTTTTGTACAGGTTTTAGATCACAAAGTACGGAGATTTCAAGAGAAAAAGGCGAAGAAAAGAGAAGCTCCATGATTGGGTACAGGCCCGATCGGGCGAGGCTCGCCCGATCGGGCGCGCACCTAAGGGTCAGAATTGAGAATTATTTTGCCCGATCGGGCAAGGAGTCCCGATCGGGCGCGAAATATGGATTTTATTGGAGCATATAATCACCCGATCGGGCGAAGCACGCCCGATCGGGCGCGCAAGTGAGGAAGAAAATCAAGGGAATCTTCGCCCAATCGGGCGAGGCCGCCCGATCGGGCGGAAATTTGGAGAAATCGAGTGCCACAAAAAGAAATATCGGGCGAGCAATTTGGCGATTTTGAGGTTCGTGTTCGTGCCCGATCGGGCGGAGGTCGCCCGATCGGGCGCGCACTTCACAATCCAGAAGGAACTACCTTCGCCCGATCGGGCGCGCCTATTTTTCCGGAGGTTTTAATCCTCCTTCTCCCCTTTTCTTTTCTTTTTCTTTCTTACTTCCTCTTCCTTATTCACACTTTCTCTCTCTAAAACCTCCATTTTCAAACCTTCAACCTCACCTTCTTTCCAAGATCTCCTCAAATTCACCCATCAAAACCTTAAAATTTTTACATATTCTTAATCCTCACACCTTCCTCTACATTTTCCACCCACTTTCTCCCACTTTCTCTCTTAATTTCTTAAAACCCTTAGAGAAAGAAAGCTTCAATACCCAAATTTCCACCTACATATGGCTTCCAAACGTTCTATATAACAAAGGGGTGAAAGTTTGAGGCAACAACAACCAATGGTCGACCCGGAGCTTAAAATACCGGGATGGGAGGAGGTTTTTATCACCTCGGCGGAACAACGGGCAAGGACGCTCAATCTCATCGAGAGGCAGGTAATCTCAACCCGTTTTGTTCATCATCCTACATTATCTAGATTAGGTCTTGATAAATAAGTAGAGAAACTATTTAGGGGTATAGGCATGAGTGGTTTCTTCCAAATGCATCATGATACTTATGATTACTTAACATTAGAATTTATTTCTAGTTTTAATGTTATTAAAATGAATGCTTTGATCACTCATGTACAATTCCGGTTGCTAAACTACGATGTGCGATTAACTCTAAAAGAATTTGGGAAGTTGTTTGAATTAAAATCGGATAAACCTATCGAACCCTCCCAAGACCACATTGTCGTGGTCTACAAGAGACTCACTGGGGAGGGTTTGGCTAACCTCCAACACGCCAAAGGGACGTGGATTCAACATCCCGTCCCAAAGTTTTGGCAAAGGTTTTCCGGCCTCACAATTTTTGGGAGGCATGAACCGGCAAACGTGAGGAGGGATGAATTAGAATTGTTGGCATCCTATATAATCCCTAATGCTGAAAAATTAAACATACCTCATATGATTGCCAATCACTTTCAAAGGGCGGCCAATGCGGCCGAAACGGGTAGGTCTAGGGCGCCTATCTATTTTGGGGGGTTAGTGACCCACATTGCTATCAAACACCTATGATGGAACCCAAATGGGCATAGGAAAGTAGTGGGCTCAACCCTCATGGACCTAGCTTATTTAGGGAGCCTAAACTGGGTGCAACCCATGGGAGGTGAGACTTGGTGGATAGTCCACCGGCAATCGGGTAGGAGAGACCAAGCCTTTACCTTACCCAACCCCGCCTTGACCAAATTTTAGAAGGGGAATCCTTCTTACACATTCGAGATGAACGGTCAAGGCGAGGTTCAAGAACCTCACCTTTCACCACAACCCCACCAATCACCCCCAGACCATTCCCCCCAACACCATTCACCACACTACCCCCCACCCCCCCCCCTTTACCTATGGCATACCCACCTCCTAAGTCGATTATAACATCGACCCCAATGCCCCTTATGACTTTTTGGCTTTTAGGAGCCAACTAGACCGTATAGAGATGGGGCAAGGGAGAGTAGAGGGCATGGTGCAAAACCTAGATTCTAGGTTAAGCACTTTGGATAGTCGGGTGGGTCATATAGAGAGGAACCTTGGGAGGGGTCTATACCCGATGTACGATGACTATGCACGCCGAGGGGCTATTCCCCCCGAGGCATTAGTTCCCGACTGGTTCCAATACCCCCAGGGAGGGTATTCCACCCCCGGAGCATTTGGTACTTATGTGGACTACTCTTTAGTCCATGGATATGGGGGTGATGCTCCTTTTGGGGGTATGGGGGGAAATGTGAACCCTAACTAATTTGCAGGTGGTTCGGGTTATGGTGGTGCTGGAACGAGCCAGGGTGGTGCCGGCTCAAGCCATGGAGGAGGGTACGAGAGGATGGATGATGATGAGGAGTAGCTTCTCCTAGCTACCTTCCCAAGTCAATGAGGGCATTGCTTGATTTGGATTGGGGGGATATTTCTTGTATATATGGTAACTCTCTTTCTCTTTTCTCTATTTATTGCTTTCCTAGTGTAGTTTTTATTGCTTTCCTTTATGAAAATAATACAAAAAAAATTTAAACACAAAAAAATTCAAAAATACATTCCAATGAATTGTAAATCATGCTTCCCTGTGTCCCATACTTAGAAAATATTGTTTTGATTCTTGGTATATGATAATGAGCTTTGTGAATTTGTTGATCATGATTTGAAGTTTAATTGTTTGGATTCCTAAACATGCGTCAATTTTGCCAACTATTTGTGAATATAGTGCTTGACTAGTTGATTTGGTTAGGAATGTGTTTTAGTTCCTGGTGTGTCAATGAATTTGAGTATTGGTTTGCAACTATTAGTAATGTTTATATAGCTCAATATTATGCACATTGAGGACGACGAAGGCATTTGTTCTTTTAGGAAGCCTTCAGACGATATTAGATACATTTGTTCCCTTCTTGTTACCCATGTTGTTTCTTGTGCCCTTCTATTGTTTATTTAGCCACATTACAAACCTATATGAGCCTCATTGGTTACTAGTCCCAAGCTTGGCTTGGGGGAGCTATTAGTTGGTGAGGTGAGGGATTTGTGGTGTGCATATCATTTGCACAATGTGGGAATAAAAGAAGAGTGATTGTTCTTTGATATTATGATTGGAAAATATTGATGTTTTGTGTTACAAAGTTGAAAATTTCCAATATGAGGTAAAAAAGAAAAAAAAAAGAGCAAAGGAAAAAAAAAGTTGTTACATATGTTCAAATGTTCTATTTGAAGGTTGCTCAAGAGAAAAAAAAAAGAAAAAAAAAATCAAAAGAAAAAAAAAATTGAAAAAAAAGAAAGAAAAAAGAATTAGTTCAAAGTTGTTTTAATTCACTCTATTTCATATTATCATATTTTGTGAGTGAATATGTAAGTGTTGGGATTGTGTTGTATATATGATTGTTTGGTGAACTTTTGTGGAGTTGAGTTGTGATTGGAGATGTTTTGGTCATCACTTGTTGTGACCTTGGGTTTTATTAGGATATGGCTCCCTTAAGCATGGCTTTACTCTCACATTTTCCTAAATTTATCCTACCCTTTACCCTAGCCTTACATTACAAGCTTTAAAGACCTTCCGACCTTTGTGCATAAGAGTTATATGAATGTGAAAGTGTTGTTTATCAATGCAAGTTATGATTTGACATATTTCGAGTCGACTAGTAGGTTGAGCGTTCATTGTTTTAAACACACGAGAGTGTGAGTTGGGAGGGCATTGTTCACAAATAAAGGGGTTGGTTAGAGAGCGATCGAGTACATCTTTTACTCGCCACATAAATGAGAGTTGAGTGTGTGAGCACTAGTCTTGAATTATATATGCTCATGTGGTTTGCTTTACTTGACAATTGTTGGGGATGAAGGATGACTAAATGAATGAGATTGATTGACATTGAAGCATGTTCATTAGATTTATCTTGAATCGTTTGTGCTTGATTTTGTTTATTGGGATGAGGCATGTTTTATATGTTCATTGATGAGCTCTTTGCTTAGGGACAAGCAAAGGTTTGGCTTGGGGGAGTTTGATATGTCCAATTTATATAGTGTTTTACCCCCGTCCCATGGTCATAATTAGTAGTGTTTTTGGCTCTTTAGGACCACTTTTATTACTAATTAGTGTTTTCTAGTGTTTTTGTAGTTTTGCTTGAGTTTTGTAGGAAATTGCACACTTGGAGCGTTTTCCGGGTTTTTCACGAAGCAACTACGAGCGTTAGAAGGACACGGCCATCCTTGAAGCCCAGGATCGGTGAGAGCGGGTGATTAAGGGCTTGGTATGTGATACCGGGGCAATTGGATCAAGTAATCAAGACCCGATGAGGAAATCCGGATTGGGCCGAGGAATCGAGCCCAATCGAAATCCAAGCCTCGAAGAAGAAGTCGGGCCCGATCGGGCAAGCATACGCCCGATCGGGCAGGTGCGCGCAATGCAGTCTCAAGGAAGAAGCCGCGCCCGATCGGGTGAGCGTAGGCTCGATCGGGCGCAGCATACCAGCAAGGGGCATAGTAAAAAGGCAGGCCCGATCGGGCGGCCCTTCGCCCGATCGGGCGCGTGTTTTTCTAAGTACCTGATTAGTTTTGTTTTAGTTTTTTTTTTAGGAGTGTTTAAGTACGCATTTTGTACGTAATTTTGGATTACCTTCTCTTTTAGATTTTCTCTCTCTACTTAGGATATTCTCTCTCTTAAATTCTCTCTCAACTTTGTTCTTAATTACATTCATTAATCCAGATTTCTTTTGGTAACAATTTCTTCTGTTTTAATTTCAGTTATTTTATTTAATTCTTTCATTATGTCTTGCTTTATTGATTTGATTAGTTTAGATTTAATTATGCTTGAGAAGTTTTATTTCTAGGGTTTATGGGGATCTAATAAATAATATAAAGGGGTAAATTTGTGATTGTTGATTATCAATGCTTGGTTAATTTCCTATTGATTGATTTAATGTTATGCAATTAGGTTTGGCCAGATTAAATTGTATGAGTTTAGCAATATTAATTCGAGATTCGATAGATGAGAATTGATGTTTAAGCTTAGTTTCAATAGACGGACTAATTTATAAATGGTTAAGTTGAGATTCGACAGATGAGATTTAATACTGGTAAATTAACTCTGTGATTATAATACGTAACGAAAGCCCTTTATAATCTGATTAATCAATGCTTGATGATTGCTTATTATGATTTGCCCTGGAATATTGTTTATTAGTGAACCTATGCCCTATCCCTTTTATATTAAATTTCTCCCTACTTTATTTTCTCTGATCATATTCTCCGTAGTATAGTCTTTAATTACAACAATATTGGTTACCTTGATAATTTAGATTATAATAATTATTTAGGAGTAGAAAGACTTGTTTCCCTGTGGATTCGACCCTACTTTCCTATCTGCATTAGTTAGAGGACTTAGGTAATACTTTTGATTAGGGGATACGACTTTACCCTGTCACCCCTCCCAACCACCAACCCGCATACTTTCGCAACCGCCAATGTTGAACCTTCTTCTTCTTCAGCTTAATTTTTCAGCAGTTTGGATTTTCTAGGGTTAGAAATGATTGAATTGAAATGGGGTTGAATTGAATTGAATTGAATTGGGTTGGTTTTAATTTGGAGGAGAATTGAAATGGGGTTGAACTGGTGATTGGTGCGGGCTGGTGGTGATTGGAGGTGAAATGCGGGAACAGGGGAATTAATTGGTGGGCTGCAGTTTGTTGTGGATTGGAGCTGGTTGGTTTGAGGTGTTGGCAGCAGTGCTGCAGATGGTGTTATCGGTGGTGATGGCTGCGGGTTTTGTGGGGTGAAGATATGCGTGTGAGGTGGGGTGGTGGCAGGGAGTAGGGGAGTTGTTGTTTTGGTGTGGGCTGCTCTAGGTGAGTTGGTGGTGGGAAATCGGTGAAAGGGGGGGAGGCAGCCTTCCGGCGTCAAAGCTTGGGTGGCACCGTGGTAGTCTGGCAGATCGGTGGTTGGGGGGTGTTTGGCTGGGTTTATTTTAATTTTTTTTAACCTATAGAATGTTGGCACGTGGCAAATGACTTGCTATTACAGGTTTGGTAACCTGTAAGGCCTGATAAAAGTCAATACCCCCTAAAGTTGGGATTATTCAGGAATAATCGATAGTTGGGATTAATGAAAGTAAATGGCGTAAAGTTGGGATTAATAATTACAATTTTTCCAAACAAAAAAGGGTTATTCTATGTAATAATCCTGTTAATTTCAATTTCTACATTGTGCCGCGACATATATCACTTTCTACACTGTAACCCCAAGATAGATTTCGTTTCCATACGGTAACCTTGTTGTTATCCCACCGTTAAAAATTCCGTTAGTGGGGGCCCACTATCAATTTATTAATATTTTTTATCATGTTTGTTGGAAAATGTTCGGTTTAAGGTTTTGGGGGCTATTTTGGACCATAAGGAACCAAATTGAACTCAGATTTCACAAAAAAAAAATGTAAATGCCTCGTTTTGAGTATTAAAACGTGAACACGTAAAATGAGACATTTTCTAATAAGCAAAACGAGGCATTTAAATTATTTTTTGCCACTGAGCTCAATTTGGGCCTTTAAGGTCTCAAATAACCCCCAAAACCTTAAACGATATAATTTTCAACATGTAAATCAATAATAAAAATAATAATAAATGGAGAGTGGATTACAGTGTGGAAAGTGATATATGTTGGGATATCACGTAGAAAAGTGAAATTAACAGGGTTACTATATAGAAAAGCCCAACAAAAAAACTAAATAGAATTGATTCTAACTTAATTCCAACCCATTCCAAATGATCCAACCAAACAACCCCTTATTAAAGTATGAAATCCATTTTAACAATAAAACCAAACAGCTTTGAGTTAGTATGGGCTTTAAAATCCATACCTTTTCAGTATGAGCTTTCACACCAATCCATCCCAATTTGAAGAACCAAACACCCCCTTAGAGTCCTAAAGAATAGTGCCCTTGTGATCCCCACACACCAGGTTGAATATAAACTAAAATTGAGGTCATCTATTGTTGTCACATCTAATACTTTGTATAAACATAATATCAGGAGCTTATATTAAATTATTAATATCATGATTTAACAAAGGAAGATTTATTTTTAATAATTTCAACTTTGTGCTATTTTCTACCAATAAAAACAATTTTTTGATTATTTTGGAATAACTTTAGGGTGCATTGTCTTTTGTTAGAACCAACTAGTTAACAACTTATCAATAACCTATTAAACTAGGTTACCTAGACATGTGCCAACACGTGATTGGTCCGAAAAAAGATAATTACAATAATAATACGTGTTTTTTTTTTTTTTTTTTTTTTTTTTTGTGGGGGGGGGGGTTCAATCTAAAACAAATGAAGTAGAAACAAATTCTTAAATGTTCCCGAGCACACCAATAGCTTGGTGTACCTATGTAGGCGAGAACCCGGGAAAAAGGCAGGGTGCTCCCAATGCGTGCTAATGTCTGGCAAATTTACAAATCTCATGGGGTTTGGCTACCAACCATGAGTCCATTGTGCTTGAAATAATGTATTCTAAACCTGAAAAAGATGGTAATTCTAAACCAATTAGTTATCAAATGTAGGTTCATTTAGTTGAGAAATAAGGAATATAAAACAATTTAAGATTCCAATTTACCAAAACTAGAAAAATCAATTAAACATACCCTCAAAAGAAAATTTTCACTGCAATCTTTGTAGCCTTCTTGTTAGCAAAATACTCGGACAACTAATCCTAGCAACAGCGCTATTTGTTTGAGTATTGTGAGAGGTAATCCACTACCTCAGCTGCAGATTCATAAGCACCCTCTATACATCGCCCCAATGCAACACCTGAAACATAGTTGCCACCAAGAAACAATCCCTTGAACCCAGCATCAGTTAGAGCAGCTTTTGCAGCATCAAGCAGATCAAAGTGGCCAATCAAAAATTGTGGAATTGCTTGGGGCCATACTCTCACGCCCAATACCCGGGGATCTTTTGCATTAGGATTTATGAGAATGTTTCTCAAGTCCTTGTCAACTGCCCCAGCAAGTTCATCTTGCGTCTGCATGGTTAGAAATTTTACAAGAAAAATTAATATAAAAGCTCAATAGAGCAAACACATCAACAAATCAAAAAGCAAATCCAGCTTGTGTAAGCTTATTAGTGAGCTCAAGGAACCAAAATAATGCCATCGCCTAAGTTGTGATGCTTTACCCAAGGCAATTATCATATTTCTATAATTCTGGATTAGAACCATACGAGACAGTAGTTCCTGATAAATTACTTGCCTTGTGTAATATACTAGGGTTTGTAGAACCTCCAATGTAACTCAAAATTAAGGTCCTACCAGGTGGTGCTCGACCAGGGAAAAGCGATGAACTATAAATTGATCCTGTCAAGTCATATCAAAATTAAATGTTACGTTAGTGATGCAATCCTACAAAAAGAATCACTCAACAAATAAAATGCAGTTGAATAGGAGTATATACCCAAGGTTTCAACACCCTGACTGCGGGGATGCAATTGCCCAAATCCTTGAAGTTTACCATCAACCAAACACTCTGATCTAATTGCTTCATTAGGATAAGAAAGTGACACAGCTGCAACTGGTGGATAGTAGAACTTTGCAAGTGATTCTGCAGCAACATCCTGTGCAAAAAATGTAGTGCTATTGATTGAATTCAGTGATCAATACACCAAATTAAAGAACAAATGCAAGAAATATAACAGCACACAAATGCAGTAGCAGCTACCATTACCTGTTCCCATCTGAAGACATCTCTATCGAGTATATTTACAGGAATGAGACGTAAAATGTACCATGGTTTTCAGAATTTAGAGTTCACCATATTAATTAGCGAGATTGCTATGGGAGATCAGAGTAGTGAAGAGTATTTTTTTTTTTACCCCATCTCCCCAATCGAGTGAAATTGCCCATAGTAAACTCGTATTTTCTTCAAAAAATTTGAGGCTTCAGTTTGCGGCCGATCGGGCAACTTTTCCTTGGTGAGTTGATGGGGTTGGGTGATGGCTTGGTTACAAATTTCTCCAATGTTCCTCGTGATTAATAAAATTAATCTTGACTATTCAATTGTAATTCAAGGGCAGTTAGCAAGAGTTATCTATTGTAGTACTAGCCAGCTATAAAAGTAATAGCAAATTTTGCCTACGTTTATATTATGAAACTCTCTAACTAGCATCTTTGTGAGCTTCTCTTATATATCTTTATGACAATGCAATATTCAATTTAACTTCGTGTATAAACTGAAGATTAAGGACCTTAATTCAATAAGCTTTGTAATAATTAAATCATGTTTTTATCTATTGTCTATGGTTTCTTTGACTGTTCATACAACAAACACCCCCCCCCCCTCTTTCCCCCAAAACACCAGCAGGTGGGAAATTCCTGGAAAGTCTGTTATTTCGAGAAGATTTCTCATCAAGTTAACCTTCACAAAAAGGTAAGCAAAGATAATTACCAAGATCTATGTAGCCTTGGCTTGGGAAGAAATGCGCGATGTAGGTAAAGATCTGAGTGTCCAATATGGTAATTCCAAAGAATTGGGGACACAGGGACTCTATACTGATACAAATGTATGAAAATATGGCCAGTGACAACCTTATTATTAGGTGGGTTGTTTGAAAAGTTAACTTAAATTCATTAGTAGACATTAAAATTAATTCAGTCAATTTAAAGATTTATTAGGAGTGATAATGGAGATAATGTAATAGACTACTAATCTGACTTGTATTTCTGATTTAACTAGGCTAATAAATAAAGATTAAAGCGTGAGTCTTTGATTGATAATGGAAAATTTTTGGATACAAAAGGATAGGTTAATTTGAGGCTATTACTCTCTTGATAACTTTAGGTTATCACTCTCTTAGTAATTTGAGGCTACTACTCTCAACATATTTCCTCACAATTCACATAATCGCCTACTGCCTTCACTACTACACTATATATACTTAAGCCACATTACAAATCATAAACCTAATATTAATTGTTCTTGTCCTCTACTGCTGCAATACAGAACCAGGAATCAGTCCCATGCTCCCCTTCTCCTTAGTGCTTTCTTAATTGCTTTTGTCCTCTAGTGTTGTGTGCTACTGTGTTCCTTATTAGCTCAGTGGTGGTAGACACCGGGTCTATAACAGATAACTATTTTGTTCTTTAGTAATCTAATCATGCAAGATTAGAATGGGAATTTGAAGAGTTTAATTTGATTTTAATAAGAAAAAATGCTATCTACGCTCACGAGGGATTGGGTAATGGGGAAGGAGTTTCCTTTTTATATGGTTTTCAAAAACATTTTGGGGCCCTGTAGGTCTGGACCACCAAATAGCCTAGGAGACAATACCTTAGATTGTGAAGAGATTGGAATGAGGTTGTACAAGAGATATAAAAGTGATTCATAGGACTTTGTACACGGAAAATCCTTAAGATAAGGGAGCATCTTTATCAGTCAAAGTGTACTAAGGATATGGTTTGTTTTACAATTAGCAATGGAGGTAGTTGCACTAATGTAGCTTCAACTCTTCAAGGGATATGGTAAAGAAATTGGGATTGCCCACTCAAACTAATCCTTTACAGTTGACGTTTTCTATAGGGAGGTTCACATACATTCACCTTTGTGACACTGTCCCAATGGATGCATGCAAATTGTTACTTTGAAGAACATGACAGTTTTACAAAAATAAGGTTATACATTACAGGGAATTTAATACATACCAATTTGAGAAGATTAGGTTAGATCCAATAACACCTCAAGATATGACGAGACAAAGAAAACCAGCTGAATCTGACACGTAGTTATATCGTTCTATTAAGAAAACTTTCAAGAAGCACAAGACATAAATGGCTTTTAGGACACATATGCCTCATGTTTGTTTGAGGTCCAACTTGGATCAGTGGAAAAATCAACCACGAAGAAGAATTTGATATGGAATTATAAAGGTCATTTAGGGTATCTTAATATTTAGTTTATTTTTATCAAATATATGTGAATCCAAATTATAAGTGACGTAGGATTTTATTTCAAGTAGGATATTTGTAGGAAAGTTGCATGGTTTTATTTATTTTTAAGAGTAGAATTTACATGTGACAAATATACTATATTTATAGCAATGATTTATTTGGGAGTTTCAAGTTGTCATAAAATCTTGAGTAAATTTGTGAGATGCATGTTCATAAGAATAAAAGAGATTATTTTCATCCCAAATTTATAGCAAGAGTAATTTGGTTTTCAAGTTTTAGTTGACTTAGAGATTCTTATCCATAAAAGCAATAAATGTAGAATGTTGCCTACTTCAATAGTTTTCTACATGATTTTTGGGAATGGGTTGACTATGAAATTATAATTACTTAAAAATATTTTACCGGGGATTATACTTCTTAGAATTTATATTACATATTTCCTCTAATCTATAAATATTGCAAAAACTACCATTTTAGGAAGTTTAACAAATATTTCAACATTGACCTATTTACACATGTTTTCTCTCTTTTTCTCTCCTTATCACACGGGTCCCTATCTTTATTCTCTCTATCTCTCTCCTCTTCTTAAAACTTGTATGCCATTCCCATGTTGCAACATTTGGGGAACAAAGGAAGTATTTTTTTTACCTTATCTAATAAGTTAATAGCTTAGCTTAACTATACCATTTGTATGAGTGACATGCTTAATAGCCTCAGCTAACATCACTTTTAATACTTACATTTCTTTATTTATTTCTACTTTGTAAATTAGAAAGGGCGGTAGACATATATTAACCTTTCACTTCTTTTACTAAAATTTCAAACTATCACTTGAATATTACCTAGCAAAATGGAATATTATTGTTGCACAACTTAGTATTATATACAAGAAACTTTATTTAAATAGGTCAGTTTCTTTCTGTGCCTAGTAAGATGGTTTTGTGTAGTTGATAATAGACAACTAACACTTGTAGCACATACAAGAATTTTTTTGTATATCCTTTCTTATTTTCCTGAATCAAACCTCTAAATATCCAAATTTTATAATAGCAATCTTCATTTGAAAGGCAAAGGTCCCTCTTAGGCAAGATCATTTATATGCTCTTTAGAAAAGTTTAGAATTGGCCATCTCAACTAAAAATTATTTGTTTTTTCATTCTCATAGCAACTCACATTCATGTGTTTCCATCACTATGAAATGGATTGTTACTTGAGGAAATGATTTTTGTTAGGTAAAGAGAATTGGGTTTCTTTGTTAAATACACGATGGCAACCTTTGGAAGTACATGGCTGAGCCAAAACATTTAGGGCTTTCAAAGATTAATCAAATAGGGATAGATTGGCCAAAATATTAAATTCGTCCATATTTACCTAGTTAATACATTCGTATATATCTACCTAGTCAGTACACTCATCAACATCTACCTAGTGAGGGCAATCACATTGTCCTGATGAAACTAAAGCAATAATATAAATAAATAAATAAAATCCTATATAAACATACGAGGAAAGCTCAAGTCAATGTTCTAAACAATTCTAAGTGGTGGAAAATTTTTCATTTGATTTTCTTTAGTGACCTATTTAAATTGTTTTATTTATAATTATTTTAAAAAAATTATAATAAAATGGATAAAGGAAAGAAGAGCTGGAATAAATGGTGATTTTAAATAAGGACTTAAAAAAGGAATGCAAGAAACAACATATTAAGCGGTGGAAGCAGAGAATCTATACTTCGGAAAGAGAAGTACTAAGCAAAATGGCAGATAAGGGAAAGCCCAAAACAATTTATTCTAAAAAAATATAGTCCTAAATTTTTAAAAAAAAAAATAATTGACGGTATACTTTTAATGGTTTAGCAAAATAATGGCACAATAGTGGACTAAACAATAAAAAAAAGAGTTATTAATAGATTGATTTTATTTAATAAAAATGGTAAAAACACCAACTTTGCCCGATTTAAGATCCCAACTTTGGATTATTGTGTAATATGTAGCAAAGGTGTAAATGAGCCGAGCCGAGTACTACCTTGTTCATGTTCAGTTCATTTAACTTAGGTGAGTCCGAGCACGATCCCGAGCTTTCAAGCGAGCTCAAAAACTTGTTCAAGCTCGGCTCAATTAGTACAATGTTCATGAACAACTCGTTTATAAAACGAGTTCATAAATGAGTGATTAATGAACGAGCTTAATAATAAACGAGCTTTTATAATAAACGAGCTTCGTACTTTTGACATTTGAAAATCTCAAAAGTAGCATAATAATTAAAATCTTAATCACACCGTATAAACGTAAGAATTAAATTAAAAAGTGTGAATAAATCAATAATTCATGAACATAAATAAACCAGTAGTTCGGGAAAATAAAAAATAAGTTCATGAATATATCTGAACGAGCATCAACCGAGCTCGTACCCGAGTAGTTTATTGATCAGCTAAGTTCATTTAAACCCCTAAGCTAACTGAACTTTTGGAGTATTCGCTTTCTTTGGGCCTACTGATAACCAACTTAATAGGAAAACTTGCTACGTGTCACTCTATAATCTCAACATATTTGTTCAAGGCTTCAGGCTTTTTCAGAGACAAATATTCCTATCCTTTTAGACATAATAATCTAAAGAGTAAGACACTTACTAAGTACACGGCCAAGTGAGACTATCACGTCAAACAATCTGAAAAGCAATGTCAACACAAAACTATAATACTTACTGAAAGTGGATGAAGGAGGCTACTTGCAATATGTGATGGGACAGTCATCACAACACTTTTGGTCCGTACAGAAACCAGCCCATCTGGTGTTTCATAAGTCAGATTATATTCTCCATTTGGCAACTTAACAATACTAGAAAGGGTCCATGATAATTTCACTTTGCTGCCAAGCCTGCAAAGAAATATAAAGTTAAAATGTCAAGCAAAAATTTGAGCACAAGAAAAAAAATCCAAACATAAAAGCAGAGACTGTCGCATATGCAGTATCCTTCCTGACTGCCAATTTAAGTACTTCGTGTCTTAGTGAACACATTTCAAGGTATAAAAAAAAAAAAAAAAAAAAAAAAAAAAAAAAAACCTTTCGGAAATGGCTGTAGGCAACATAGTGAGTCCTTTCCTAAAGGATCCAACTGTCTGGCCCTTTGGGTTAGGGAGGCGCCTGCAATATGATGTGACTTTGGATGATGAGAGGCACCACTATTGGAAAAAGAGACTCACACCTTAAAGGTCTATGAGCCAGGACAAGAGGAGAAAAAAAGAAGCGTCATTACGGGTCTCGAGGTGGCTTTGGAGTGTTCTTTCTTTCCTGGATTGTTTTGAGGGTACCGCCAATGATACTACCACCCTTTTGCTCCAAGATCCAAACTTTGCCAAAAGCAGCTTTCATACTCAACTTGGAAGGATCGCCAGCATACACGCCTGAGCAAATAAAAACAGGAGTCAGTGACAGAGCAAACACCTATCAAAGCTTCTTGAGGTTAGTGTCAAATATCTGAACTTACATCCTATCATTCATTACAGAAACTGAAAAGAAAATTAAGTGTTTCACATCAAAATTAATGATACATTTATGAAAAAATTATTTCATGTATAACAACATGAATAAAGTGTATGGTTGCCTCAATAAAATCTTTCGTGAAGAGTTTACATGAGATTAAAATGATACTTTTCTACCTCCATGTATTACTTTTTCCAACAAGTTAAAATATGGTCGATTAAATACCTATGGCACTAGTAAGCAAGGATTTCTTGTAAAAATTAAAACTGGATCTATCATGTATTCAGCTAACTCTTTCTTCTGTGCAACTGTTTAACCAAGGTCATAATAACATTGTTTCACACTCACTTAAAGTGTAATAATTCCTCTACCCCTTCCTCCTCCGTTGTCCCTTCTTTTTCTCTTATCACCAATTAAATCTATAGAGTGAGCGAATAAGAGTTTACAAGAAAGAGAAAAGCAAGACATGAACCTGAACAAAAGGGTTCAATCAAGCGTTCAAATACTTCATCACCCAGATTACGACGGACAAAATCTTCAACAGATTCCTCGTGAGCCTGTCAATTTTTCACAAAGGGTAGAAGTTGAATAAGAATTCAAAAGGACTGGTACAAAAAATGTGGAAATTACAGTAAAGAGGAGGACAAAACTGGAGGAGAAGGACGTAAGCCAAGAGCACCGAGTGCAGCCCTAATCTTGCCAGGGAAGCTCATAAGGTCAAAGAAAGGGAGGTCAGTGGGCTTGGACGGTACAGGCCTCAATTTGCCATTCCACAACACAAAACGAGGGGCGTTAGGATCTCCAAACACCAATTCATCTTTCAATCCACTGTCAACCTGTTCCCATTGATTTAATCAAGCAACCAATTTATAATTAGTAATACTAACATTTACAGAATGGAGAGAGATAACCCAAAAAATACACAGACTTACAGCCATGGTGAGCACTGCATCAGATGGCTGGAAGCTGTTAGGTCCCTCTTCCCAGATATAGCCATCGGCCTCCACAGTAGTGATGTTTCCACCAACTCGATCTTTAGCCTCCGTGACAATGAAATTTGGGGAGCGGGAGGAGTATTTTGTAGAGAGAGCTTGTGCAATGCCAAGACCACTGATTCCACCACCCACAATCACACAGTCAAGTACTTCAGCGCCATCGATTCCAACAGTAGCAGTGTTTGTGTTCTGGTAATTGACTGCTGAATTTGAGGTCGAGACTGTGGAGCAACAGATAATGGTGTTGGTAGCATTATTCTGTGAATTTCCACGTCGACTTCGAAATGAGAAAGATGAAATTGGAATAGTGATGCGGTTGTTCCTACTATAAGATAAAGACATAGCGGATTGAGGCAGACAGTGGGCAATGGTGCTCGAAAACATCATTCCGGTCATCTCTCTGCCTAAAATCTGATCAGATATTTATATTACAAAGTAATGTAACAATACATTATGAAAAAAAAAAAAAAGGTTCTGCAACACATTAGCAACCAAATTCGATTCAATTATCAAATTAAGCTCGAAAAAAATCACATAATGTTAGGGAAAAAGGCACGTTTGATTCAATTATCAAATTAACCTCATATTTTAGAAACCAAATTCGATTCAATCATCAAATTAAGCTCGAAAAATCACGTAATGTTGGGAAAAAGGCACGTTTGATTCAAGTATCAAATTAACCTCATATTTTAACAACCAAATTCGATTCAATTATCATATTAAGCTCGAAAAATCACATAATTCTAGGGAGAAAAGGCACGTTTGATTCAAATATCTAATTAGGCTTATATTTTTCTTCTCTAGCAACAAAATTGCTCGTTTTGACCTTTCATAACATTAGCAATTATAGACAATAGTTCAACTTACCATTAAATTAAATTAAATTAGATGAACTGAACTTGATATGCGATGATTACAAAAAGAAACAACTTACCTCAGAAGCTGCTTTAATGAGGGATATAAATAAAAAAAAAAAAATATTTCAGAATGCGGCTCAATGGAGAACGTGGAATGCGCTTTAATGGAGAACGTGGAGTGCGCAACAATGGGAAACTGGGGGAGATAGGGAGGAGGAGAACAGATAGGTCTGCCTAAGATAAGATTCAATTACGTTGTACATGAATATAATGAGCATCCACGTAATATTTCATTCTTCGTAAAAAACCTTACCAGAAACCCAATCTGGGACAAAACCATGGTAAGGAAAAAAGAGTGCAGCGCGTATTTTCTCCCCCTAATAAATACATAACGTATTAACGTGAAATCTTTTAGTGTAAAAATCCGACGCGATATGGTTGAGTAACTTCTTCCATGTAGCAGAACATCATTTCTTGATGATTGATCCTTTCAAATTGAACTTGAACCTTCAAATCTTCACATGGACTTATTGAGCCATCTTCATTTCTTCATACTTGTGAAAAAATAAAAGTGTTTACCACTATTTCATTCAATTCGGTAGTTTTGTTTCGAATTATCATAATAATTAGATGTATGCCTTCTTCTAGAGGTCATGTACACTACAAAATGATGATCAATAATTGATCACATTATCCAAACATAATTTCATGGTAACACTTGATATCATATATATTTCATTTTCCAATATCATATGAATTAAGAAATCAAACTAATTACATATATTGTTCATGGCTCTTCTAGACCATAAGATTATTATTCTCACTTGATGGTATCTCAATCTTTATTCTTTAATTAGACATTTCATGTTTTGTATGAGAGTTCGTCAATGAATACATAGACTTGTTGAATCTCACATACTCAAACTTCAGGTTGAGATATCGATGATGTAGTCATATTGATTTTTCATTACTTTGATAATAATTGCAATATTCAAGATATAAAATATGTAGGGCTGGGTATTTAAATGCGTCGTATATAAGTTCTTCAAGAACTCTTCTCACATGAATCATAACAAGTTATTATTAAAACGACGTCATCAATAATTTCCTCACTAGTGTAAGCCCATTGAAATATAAATATTTCTTTGTAAGTTCCCATCAATATTGTATTTACGACTTACTATACATTGGACAGACATTCACACATACCACAATTATTATATAGAAACTAGCTAGTGCATGAAATATGAGATATATGAATCATGATAAGATATTGAACAAACTTTACAATAAGTAATGCATCTAACAACTTCCTAAACATGCAATAAATAATCCATTAACCTATGACTAACGCATGCACATGGACATAAGATTCAAATTAATGCAAGACAATGTACAATGTGGATTTAAAAACTCATATTTCATTGGACTTCTGGTCCATGATAAACTTTTGATCATTATCATTGTGTCGACATAAAAATGGACATATATTTCAGATTCCTTATTCACTAGTCCATTCTATCATGCATATGCATATTATTCGTCGGTTCCATTGTGTGCCGGTATCATAAAATTTATTTAATGTATATTCTGCATGCTGTTTTGCAGTGATATCTGAATAAATTTTCAATTGGTACCATTATGACTTTCTCATATCCTAGGCCATCTATTTAGTTCAGATATCTATACCACTTCTATCTGGGGTATTTCTCACACTATGGTATTAATATACTATCACACTATTAAAAGTGTCAACTGCACTATCTTGCCATATATCACATCTTTATTTTGGAACCGATTATACAATCTACACTTCACGTGTAATGAATCAAGTATATACAATTGGCAAGCTTTATCTCAATGTGCAACATATCTTAATAACATATAGACGAAAGTTGGCTAGAATACATTTCAAATTACCATTATATATAGGGATCATCAATTTAATTAATTTTTGCCAACTTACTCCAATTCTCCCCCTAAGTTGGTAAAATATCTCATATATAGGGGCATCACAATTCTTCACCAACTTAGTATACAAATTTGCGATATAATTCATTTTGTGGGAGGATCATAATCAACAAAATTTATCTCTCAGAAGAATTATATTAAACAAGCTTTTATCTCTTCTAGAGAGTAATTTTAAATCATTTCTTCATTATACATTGCATAACACATATGTATTTATTATTAACTCTTTCATAATTTGTTCTCTTCAGGGGATCAATAATTCAACATCAATGGGTTCTTTTCTATTTCTTATGTGCTGACATGTAATAGCCCCAATCAATAGAATTGTTATACAAGCATATATCACATGCTTGTAATTCTACTAGGTGGTGATCTTTTGGATCTATAAAGACTTAAATAGTGTATTTGATGAGTTTCTGGTCACTTAATAGTTGACAATAATATATAAGTTATTTTAGTGAACTTCTGGTCATCCATTACTGTATGGAATATTTCAAGCATTAATCCCTAGCTTGAACCCCACTGTGATCATACACTAAAGTACGGTGGCGTCCAAAGGGAAATAAGATAGAGAAAAAGAGTCGCCAACAAGTTTTAGGAACTTGTAAACCGTTCATAGGGTGAAGGTTACACCCCTTAACGATCCAAGAGATCGTCAACTCCAATAGGTATGGAACCATGACTGGTAGTTCGGGGATGAAGGTACAAATCCAACCTAAAAGAGATTGAACCTGCCCAAATAATAAGCCTCTTCTTTATTCTGATCGTATTCATGTGCGCTTTTTGACTAACATGCAATCAATAGGTTTAACCCTAAACCTGTTTATCTATGTTGGTTGAATATTAATGTACAAACAAAACTATTATTGGCGATCACTTGAATTATAATCATATTAACCCTAAAAAAGATTATTAAATATCTTATTAAGCGTGATTACAAGTACCAATTCCCTTTAAACATGCATAAAAGGTGTGATCAAGCAATAACAATAAATATAATCAAGCAACATAATAAATCATAATAATAATCATCATAATAATAATAATTACAATCATAATATTCATGTTAAAGCATAATAATAGCAAGATCCTAGGCATGATACTAACAAGATTAATAACAAACCCTAGCATGTCACTAAACAATAAAAATCAAATCTTTAACCCTAACATGATACTAACAATCATAAATATTAGGAAGAACATAAAATGCATCATACTTTTAATCATACTTGATATTAAAGTTACCTTAGACATAATACTAGGAATCATTGTTGTCATTCAAAATATCAAGCATCCTAACATGATACTAGGAATCATAATAACAATCTAAGCATGATTTCTATATAATAATAACAATAAAAACCACTAAAGCACTTACTTGGAAACCTCGTACCTCTTTCTAATAACAAAATACACACGTTAGTAACTTCAAGGAAAATAATAAACAACAATTAAATTAGATAATAATTGAAAGAGAGATTTCGGACCAAACCCTCAGAAATTAAAACCTTTCACGTCTAGGGCGAAGGCAACTTCGAACTTGGCTAGGTGTGTCTAGGTCTTGTGAATGCGGAATTTTGTAAGAAAGGTAGGTTTAGAAAAGAGAGAGAGAAGCTTTAGCTTAGAGAGAGTTGATGGTAATAGATGTAGATTGTAGATGAATGAAAACGAAGTTTTTAGGAGGCTATTTATAGAGAAAACCAGCCAAAAAGATAGAAAATCGAACCAGAGTTCTGACGCGAAAAAACAAGGTTAGCGTCAGGCGCTAATGCTGGCGCTAGGCGCCAAGCTTAGCGCCAGGCGTTAATGCTGGCGTTTGGCGCTAATTAAATTATTGACGCGTTTTCTAAAATCAGATAGAAATTAACCGTACAGGAGGATAAAATCGTATTTTTCTCAAAAACATTCTTTTATTCTGATTAAAACTCTAAAAAGTCAACAAAAGTCAATTTATCAATGCTAATTGAATTAGGAATGAAAAGAACCTTCTAGAAGAATCTAGAAGACTAAACCCATTCCTAATTGCATTTGGTATGATAAATCCATATTAGGCCCTCCTCTAGATCATTGGGCCGCATATAAGGCTCAAACCGGGCCCAGTTTAGTAATCTGACCATAACTTCCTCAATATTCATCGGAATTGGGCTTATAATATAACGTTGGAAAGCTCTTTTCAAGCCCTATCCAACTACACTACTATTGGACCCATATCATGGACCAACCAAACTGGATTGACTGTTTTCTTAAAATAGGCTTTCAAAAACAAAGAGAAGAGAAAAGAAATTAAAATTATCCGCAACACTAGACTTTCTACACTTTCACTTCATTCGATTATGATTCGACGTGAAAGGTACTCATCACCGGGTTTGGTTTTGGGGAGACACAAATAGGTGTCTACAATTACTCTTTTATATAAGAAATCAAAACCTATTAACTCTTGAAAATTTCATCAATACAAATGGTTATGAATCACAATCCAAATATAGCTCAATATTAATGTTATGTCTTGTCATTCAACTCATTTCATATATCTAAAATTTGAGAGAGCGTCAACACATTATCAAATGAAACTTCAAGTTTCAATAACGGGTAATTATTCAACCCGGATGGCCTAATTTAATTATCACATCTAATCACTTCTCTAAATTGAAGTCTGGTCAGTTTTCCAATACTAGTGATCACTTTATTAATTTTATGTTATGCATGGCCATGAATTTGATGTGATATTTGAACACCAACATGTGTTTCTTTATACAATTGGCAAGACAATCAACAAATATTTTATCCAATAATTTACTCATACTCTGCTAGAGTTTTGACTATAATCTTGATACATGTTAATCTTGTTGGATATTTCATACTCTTCTAGAGTCTTTTAATTATATAATCATGAAACATATAAATTTTACTAAAAGTGATTTCTTCTAGAAATGTAATGGGATTTATCATTTCCTCAAATTTGTCATTGTCAATAGTTGCTCCATTCCTTTTCCGAAGGTTGTTATATTTTAACTCTATTGGACTACAACGCTTCAGACGTGCTTTAGGTTCATTAGTAACCGATGTTGTCCTTCTGGGACAATTATTTTAATAGGAGCATTTATAATTAGTATATGATCAATGACATTTATATCCATCTTCAAGATGATATCATTTCAAAATATTTAAATAACATGTGGCCACTTCTATTAAATAAATCGTTAATATTTAAGTTAATGTATGTATCAAACTGACCATCAAAATCTTTTATTATTTATGTGCAGGGATAAAATAATGGAATAATTAATACACTCTCCCCTAATCCTTGCACATAGGAAATGAAATGAATCCAACAACATTTAAATCTCATCCACAAGGCATAAATTTTTTAGCAATACATGTATCATGTTATTCTTACAAACTAATTCTTACTCGTAACTCTTGCCCAATTATATTAATTTTTTTAGAAGTATGGGCATGATAACTATATTTTTACAAGTAAGTTTCCCACAATGTCATCTATCTCTTGCTCAAATAAATATTGTGCAATCATGTTTAATTTGCAGATCGTATAATTTTGCATGAATTATATTCATCACAAAAACATGCATGTATCATCTTAATCATACAATTATTTCTCATTTATTTTAGGGAGTGAGTATATCTAGTAATATATGATTTACCAATTCACACCCACACAGGGTTCAGTGTCGTCAGAATACTATTTAAAGTCTAGCCTTTTATATATTCTTTCTCATGGCGTCAAGGAAAGAATAAACTTAGAGTTAAAGTCTTGCTCATATGTAACAAATATTAATCGTGGTCATGTGTATAGACTCGCGATCTCATCTCGTTTATAAAATCAAACCACTTGAATGTATGAGCATCAAACAAGTTAAGATGATAGCATTTAAATAACAATTATTAGTCACTCCAAATATATCGGTCCAAACGAGAAGGTTAAACAGGTTTCATGCATGTCCTATATTTTGCAAAATTGCAAAAAATATCTTTATCTATACTTGGATATAATGTGAATCATTAAAAGGTGAAAAAAAATATAGAAATGTTCCAATACAAGACTATTATCACATATGAGCTTTTATATGCTAGTATATAAAATCATATATACATAGATCACTAGAATATATGAGAAGTAGTAAACGAAACTTTAACTACAATAACGAATGGATCCCAACTCACAAGGAAGCATTATGTTATATGGTGAGGGTGTATATATATATATATATATATATATATATATATATATATATATATATACACTACCACACATAATGCAAGAAAAGGATGTAGAATATCCTAGCTCTTCATATTACAATCATAATAATTATAATACTAGCGGCTAATTAGAAACAAAACCTAATGCAAAAAATATTCCAATATCAAAATGTAACCAATGTTGGGATAACGATAATCATCAAATAAACATTTATATTATTAATGTGATAAAATATTGTAATCAAAATAAGCAAAGCAGACTATTACCTTAATGGCGGATTGGAGCAACATAAGGTATAAGAGGGAGACATAAGGTATACTTGTATCCTATATTAATTAATTAGACATCATATTATTGTAGTTCACATTCTAAAATTTATATAAAAAAAGCTACATAGGAGAAAATCACAAAGTGAATGTAGCTACCCCTACTCAAAACAAAACTAGAATGTAAAGTTTCAAGATTAAAATATAATTAGACCAAAGCATATAAAGTCCTCGTTGAAGTACTCTGTATAACTTATTTGAGATTATTGCAAAATGAAACACCTTTAACAATACATCACCACATATCTAAAACCCTTTAAAAAATGAGAAGTGCTACTGTAGCTTATCTACAGTGATATTCCAAGAATGCCCTCTGCTTGTGATTATTTCTACTTCCCTTGCCCCAAAGAAATCCCCTTTTCCCATTTTTCCTCTCTTCCACTCACTCACTCAACTCCTCCCCTCTCCGTTCTCCAACCTCTCTTTCCTCTCTCTCTCCCCTCTATCTAAGCATACTCTGAGCTTCCCATTGAAGCGTCCACCGGGCTTTCTCTATTTTTTTTTTCTTTTTGCATTGAAGAATCTGCAGATTACTGGAAGCATCAAAAGAATTTTTGGGGAAAGCAGCATTGGATCTTTTTAATTGCATGGTTGATACTAATTACAATGAAGAGAATTGTCGTAAATTTTTGCAATCTCTTCGCCAATGTGTCTTCTCCAAGGTTTTCTCAATCTATTTTTTTTCTTAAAAAATTAATTAATCAACTTATTTGCTTTTATCAACCCCAGTCTAAAACCAAAAAAAAAAAACGCTTAAATTCAATTGTTTCACATATAGAAACATAGAAAAATCACTGAAAATCAAAATTAGAGATCATAAATTACGATGTTGAATTCATCATGCAACGTTAGTAAGTGATAAATTTCAATCTTTTACTCAATGCAGTTTATGGGGTTCTCCCAAAGTCCTCCCTAACTTGAATCCTCTCCGAAACTTTCATACTCAAAACGGCCTGATATGTGTGTTTCAGTTTCAACGACGACTAACAATGGGCTTACCCAAACTGAAACGGGTCGGGTTCGATCGGGTTGGCGGGTCGGCTGTGGTTGGGGAGCTTGACGGGAGATGGGTTATCTTATTAGGAGAATTTTATTGTGAGAAATTATGAAGTTGGGATTAATAAGATTGCTACTGTTGAAAGTTTGAAATCATTGCTAATCTTTTACAGGTATTTCACTTTTATCATGCTGGAAATTTTTTGTTTTGATTGGTTTTTTGTTTAAGTTTTAATTTTGAGTGGTGATTAGTATATTTTGAATTATGGGTTTGATTTGGTTTTTGGTTTTGAGTTGTAATTTGGTATTTTTTTAATAATGGGTACGATTTCATTAATAGGTGGATTTGTAGTAATGGGTTTGGTTTAGTTTTGGTTTATGAGTGTCAATTGGTGAGATTTTGATTATGGGTGAAGATTATGTTTTGATTTTGAAGTGGAAAGTATGAATTTGGAATAATGGATTTGATTAAGTGTTGGTTTATCAGTGTTTAAATGGTGAAAATAAGATTAATTAGCGTTATAAAAGTTTGCAATATAAGTAGTAATTTGTTGATTTTTTATTAACGTTTTTGATTAAATTTGGTTTGTGAGTGTTAAATTAGCTCATTTGGACTAATAATTTTTTGGGGTTTATGAGTAGTAATCTGGTGAATTTGGAATCTTAGGTTTGATTGATTTTGGCTTTTTAGTGGTGAATTTGGTGTAATAAGCTTACTAAATTTTGGTTTAGAGTAGTAATCTGGTGAATTGGAAGTATGGGTTTGGTTAATTTTGTCTTTTCAGTGGTGAATTTAGTATAATGAAGCATATTTGATTTTGGTTTGTCCATGGATAATTGATAAATTTTGCATAATGGGTTTGATCAAGTTTATGAGTGGTAGTATGTTGAGTTTTGGATTGCTGGATTTGATGAAGTTTTGGTTTACAAATTGCAGTAGAAACTAGATTAATGGGTTTGTCTAACTTTTGGCTTTTTACATGTTTATTGGTAAATTTGCATTATTGGGCTGTTAAAAATTATTTGTGGTAATTGTTGAATATAAATTATAAAGTTTGAGCGATTCGGAGTATGAATTAGTGTCAGTTATTTGTTGTTTGGGTATCACTCAGGATTTATAGATGTTGGAATTCTCTCAAATTTAAGATTAAGACCCTCTCTAATGGTGAGACTCAAGTGAGTATTTTTTGGAGGGAGAGTATTTTTTGCAATCTATACCAATAAGGTGGTATTTAAACTTAGCAACTCCAAAAGAAAGTTGCTAAGTTTAGATACTCAACTTTGAGTCTCATTTGACAAAAAGTGTGGACCCCTTATTAATATTCTAATATATTTTGTAATTTATTTAAGTTTTACATTTTTTTAATCTTACAATATTTGATAATTAAAAAGAAATGGATTTGGGAGCCATAAATTGAAAGTGACATTTGTATATTCTAGAGAGTCTCGCCATTGGGAAATTAGGCTTCACATGAGTTGCTAAATTGAGAAGTAAGTATGGTATCACCATTGGAAGTAAAAAATAACTCATTTTGTATTTCAATACTCAAATTTGAGTCTCACCATTGGAGATGGTCTAATATATCATATGGAACAACCTTCTTAGTTTATGATTACTTAAGAGCCTCTCCGACTAGAGACTACTTAAGAGCCTCTCCAACGTAGCGGCAAAGGCTGCTGTTGTTTGGATGGGGGCATAGAAGAAGTCATTCGAAGGAAAGTGTTTCAATTGAGGCAAAAATTAAGAAATTTGATGAGGAATTAATGGGAAAAGCTAAAAAAAAGCCCCCAAATTTGGCGTTAGAAAGAAGCTCCTCACTTCCAAAACCCTCGAACAATACTAATTCTCTCTCTTCCTCTCTATTTCTTTCTTTATATTATACTCTGCAGGATACTTTTTTCCTTCCATTTTCTGCATGATGTGGGCTTGCAAATCTGAATGTCGAATCAAAGAAGTTTAAGTTGTACTGATTTTGAGTTCTCTAGATTGGTGGAATCCGGATTGACTTTATCTTGTAAATAATGTGTTCTCTATTCAACTCCATTCAAATCAAAGCCTCCAAGGAAAGTATACATTCTTGTTTTCTTGCCTCTATTTCGCTCAAAAGTCCAAAACCTTCGTCTTCATCAGCTTTAAAGGCACTGCTGGTTGAGAAAAATGTGAAAATCTAGAAGGTATGCTTTCTTAGCTTGTTAAAAACTTTACACACCAAGACTTTTGTTGCTCAAACAGAACCATTTTAGCCTTTAGCATGCGTTCAGAATCTTGAAATAGATTAAATTTGTTCTTCTACTTATTAAGCAAAAGTTTGAAGCACAGATAAACTCATCTTGTCCCCATGGTGCCCACCCTTTAAAAATATAAGAGAGTGAGGGGAAATGAGATTGCTTTCTAATCATACTAACTGACTAAAGTCTTGTTATTATGTACGGTTGGAGAGGGAAATGGGAGAGATTAAGTGGCAAAGAGACCTTGCACAGTCTCAACTTGAACTAGAAAGAAGTGCACACAAGGAAAATAAGGTAAATTGTGAATATTGACCCTCCATTTCTAACACTTTCCAGTAAATTGTGTTACAATTGATAGTTGTTTGTAGTAGAATCATCTTGATTTACAACGATTTAGTTTTCAAGGGCTAATTGAAGATATATATGTTGTTATATAATAGAGCAAGCTATTTGGAATTGCCTTAGGTATATACCGCACAGGCAAGTAGTATGCTTTGCGTTCTGTTTTAGGAAACCATATTACAATTTTGATCCTCAAATAGTTATATTAGAGGCAAGGAATGTAATTACCAGGTTATGCGATTTGAGGCTTTGTTCTTTTCATTTGAATGATAATCAATTTAAACTTAATTTAGTTGTGAAATTGAACTTACTAGCCCTTTTCCGGACTTAGTGTTCATGTAAAAGTAAACAGAACAAAAAAACTAAGTCTAAAGCCAGCTGAAAATAGGATCTTGCTTTAGGTTGTCACCCTTGATTGGAACTGATATAACTGATTTCAGACTTGATTGAAGAGTTTGAAGACCATGCCTATTAGGGTTAGTAAGTTCTTGTGATGATGATATATCTGTTAAACATTGGCTGAGGAATTATTCATGTTTATGGTTTTCAGGTACAAGGCCATGGGCATTAGGAAGAACACTGCATATAAGCTATATTGCACAAAACAAAGTTCTGCTATACAATTCAATGCCAACCTTCCCCGATTTAGCAAGTCACAAAGGTTGGCATAGTCTTTTTTTTCTTATCAATCACAAAGGCAGGGTTGCGACTACTTAAGAGCCTCTCCGATCAGAATGTAGCGGAGGAGGCTTCTGTTGATTTGAATGGGGGGCATAGAAGAAGTCATTTCGAGGAAAATGTTTCAATTGATTAAGAAATGTGATGACTTATTAATGGGAAAAGCTAAAAAAAAGCCACAAATTTGGCGTCTGGAAGAAGCTTTTCACTTCCAAAACTCTCAAACAGTACTAATTCTCTCTCTTCCTCTCTATTTCTTTTTAATTTAAATAAAGGCTCAATCATTTTTATAATTTTTGGTTCCTTTAATTTGGAAATTTGACCCTTGTTGATTTTGTGCTTTATTTGGGACCTTTTTGCTTAATTTTATTGATGATATTTAATTTGGATTACTTGGGTTTTGCATATTGCTTTTTATGAATTATTAGTGATTAGATTAATTTGTGAATTTTAGAGTAATGGGTTAGTTAAACTATGGGATGTCAAAGAGCTGATTTGTTTGATTTGCCCTTGACATTGGTCGGGGAATGCAATTTCATCATTCTCAGGAAATACTTTGATGTGATTTGAAATCAGAAATCTTCTTCTCGGAAATTACATGTGTAAAAGTAGACGTCCTAGATGATTTTTGTATCTCTTGCTTAAAGACTAAAATAGGCAGTGCAATATGATTCACTTGGTACCTATTGCTAGATGTCTCCGGAGATGATAGCAAATAAGCACCATACAAAGAAAGGTGATGTTTATTTTTTGGCATCGTCTTGTGGGAGATCTTGACCGTATTGATGCCCTGCGTTGTATTTAAGATTGATGAGAAGAAGAAGAAAGAGCTTGTAGATGAGAAGATTGGCAATTCAGCCGAAAGCTATGATGATTTTTGGCTCCCTTACTGGAAAGTGACTGTGGATATGCATCTCTGTCTATGATTTTGACATCTGGTAATTGCCAAATTAGCAAGATTTACTTTGCACAGTTAGCTCTTTGTCTAATTTCTTTTTTCCATTTGCTCATTCCCTCCAATTATTCAATTACTGAATCTGCATCTTTGAATCAATTTTACGAAATGTATATCAACTTTTGATTAGTCCAATTATGGAGATACTAAGATCATTTCCCTGGTCATGGTGATTCTTTTTTATACTTTGGATGTCAAGTATATATGTTGCATTGTTTCTGCTATTATATGTTTACACAATTACACATGAATTGTGGATCTGGATTGATTTATGAATATCTGGTTTATTTGTGCTAGCAAATTCTTGGTGTGTAGTGTTAGACTATTAAACTAGAAAATTGAGTCGATGGTTGAACCCCGTGACTTCCATAAGTTCGCAACTTAGGCCATCTTGGGTCAAAGGTTGTTATTTACACCTGGGTGGATATAACAATTCAGTCCAAGTTTCAACGCTCGTTTCCCTCACTGAACAATTTTTCTCGGTAGGCACCTTCCACAGACCACCTTGAGGTAGGGCTTTACCAAGGGGGTAATTGTGCACCTGTCCTGGCAAAATAGTGTTAAGCTATCACTCTATTAGACACTGCATAATTTGTTTAAGTGTACTGATTTTCCTACGTATTATTGATTTGGCTAGCAAAAACTTTGTTAGTACCCACTCTACCCAGCAGCTTTATCAGAATCATGAAAACTATTCTTCTAATTTTGAATTTTTATGCTCAAGCTTTGCTATTACATATATTGCCATTTCTTTTAGAAATTATCTATTTGCCAAACCAGTTTGGTAAGTTTACTGACAAACTTTTTTCCCCAGAATACTTTGAAATAGGAAAAGCAACGGCAAAGGGGATGTTTATAGCTTCGACGTCGTGATGTTGGTGCTTTTGACTGGAAAAAAGCCCTTGAGGAGGGAACAAGGCTGGTCACCTGGGTAATTCTTCAATTCTATTTTTGCTTTGGTCTAATTCACTCCAAAATTAAGTAAGCTAAGTAACTAACCAGAAGCTCCCTTTAGGTGCCCTTTTGCGTAGGCTTCACCGAATTGGTACTATCCTGACCTTATTCAATACATTAGTGTCAGGTTCTATATTATTTCTCCCTGCACAAAGAGCTTCTACCTGCATTACTTCGGCCAGGTTTGCTTTTGAACTTCTTAGCCTATTTAGAATGTGTTTCTTTAGCCCTTCTATAGCACATGCACAAGTTTACTTGTAGACACCCATTTGTGTCTCCCCAAAACCAAACCCAGTGATGAGTACCTTTCGTGTCGAATCATAATCGAATGAAGCGAAAGTGTGGAAAGTCTAGTGTTGCGGATAGTTTTAATTTCTTTTCTCTTCTCTCTGTTTTTGAAAACTTATTTTAAGAAAACAGCCAATCCAGTTTGGTTGGTCCATGATATGGGTCTAATAGTAGTGCAGTTGGATGGGGCTTGCAAAGAGCTTTCCAACGATATATTATAAGCCCAATTCCGATAAATATTGAGGAAATTATGGTCAATTTACCAAACTGGGCCCGTTTTGAGCCTTAAATGCGGCCCAATGATCTTGGGGAGGGCCTAATATGATTTATCATTCCTAATGCAATTAGGAACGGTTTTAGTCTTCTAGATTCTTCTAGAAGGTTCTTTTCATTCCTAATTCATTTAGCATTGATAAATTGACTTTTGTTGACTTTTCAGAGTTTTAATTAAAATCAAAAAGCATCTTCGAGGAAAGATACGATTTTATCCTCCTGTACGGCAAACTTATCTGATTTTCGAAAACGCGTCCAAAACAGGCCTGGCGTCTGACTCCAGGCATTGGCGCCTGGAACTAGGCCTGGCGCCAGCCATTGGCGCCTGGTGCTAGTCATTGGCGCCTGGCGCCAATTAGCTGGTTCTGGCGCCAGCTCTGTTTTGCGTGCGCCAACCTCGTTTTGCGTGCGCCAAGTGCTCTGTTTTGATATTTTATCTTTTTAGCTGATTTCTCTATAAATAACGTATTAAAAACTCCGTTTTCAGGCACCTACAATCAGTTTTCATTCGCAATCATTAATTCTCTAATTCTCTCTTAATCATTCACCAATTCTCACGAACAATCATCAATAATCAGTTTTAATTAATCAACAATCAGTTTTCAATTCTCATTCTTTTCTAATTCATTCATCTCTCTCTCTTTCTCTTTTTCTAAAATTGCTTCACATACAAAATTCCGCATTCGCAAGATCTAGAAATACCTAGCCATATTTGAAGTTGCCTTCGCCCTAGACGTGAAAGGTTTAATTTCTGAGGGTTTGGTCCCAAATCTCTATTTCAATTATTTAATTTAATTGTTGTTTTATTATTTTCCATGAAGTTACTAATGCGTGTATTTTGTTATTAGAAAGAGGTACGAGGCATCAAAGTAAGTGCTTTAATGGTTTTTTATTGATATTATGATGTAGAAATCATGTTTATATTGTTATTATGATATTCCTAGTATCATGTCTACGGTAATTTTGATATTCAATATGATTGTTATGATGCTTCCTATGTTCTTCCTAATATTTATGATTGTTAGTATCATGTTAGGGTTAAAGATTTGATTTTTATTGCTTAGTGACATGCTAGGGTTTGTTATTAATCTTGTTAGTATCATGCCTAGGATCTTGCTATTATTATGCTTTAATATTAACATGGACATGATTATGATTATAATTGTTATAATTTATGATGATTATGAATATTATATTATTGTTATTTTGATGATGATTATTATTATTGTTATTTTTATGATGATTATAATTATGATGAATATAATTTTATTATCATGATGATGATTATTATTATGTTGCTTGATATTTATTGTTATTGCTTGGTCACGCCTTTTATGCGTGTTTAAAGGGAATTTGGTATTTGTAATCACGCTTAATAAGATAATTAATAATCTTGTTTAGGGTTAATTTGATTATAATTCAAGTGATCGCCAATAATAGTTTTGTTTGTACATTATATTCAACCAACATAGATAAACAGGTTTAGGGTTAATCCTATTGATTGCATGTTAATCAGAAAGCGCACATGAATACGATCTGAATAAAGTAGAGGCTTATTATTAGGGCAGGTTCAATCTCTTTTAGGTTGGATTTGTACCTTCATCCCCGAACCCTTATTTGGTTCTAGACCTTATGGAGTTGACGATCTCTTGGATCGTTAAGGGGTGTAACCTTCACCTCGTGAACGGTTTACAAGTTCCTAAAACTTGTTGGCGACTCTTTTGCTCTATCTTTTTCCCTTTTGGACGCCACCGTACTTTAGTGTATGATCACAGTGGGGTTCAAGCTAGGGGTTTAACGCTTGAATTTATTCCCTACAGTTTTTGGCGACTCCACTGGGGAGGATTTCTATTTTAATTCCTGAATTTGTTTCGGCAATGATTTAGAATGAGTGGATGAGACTCGAAACGTTCTAAGTATTTCATGTGCGTAATTTTGATTAACATTATTGTCATATGCATAAAAAAGATCTCATTGGAAAGACCATCCGTAATGAGTTAAAAACATAGGATTTTACACGTAGGAAATTTGAGAAATATCTTTCACAACTAGGACCGAAATAACACCGCGCAAAACTGGAAAATTTTATCGAGCACAGAAAGCTGCTGAGGCATGTGGGAAGTAGCGCCAATGACCAGAGCATTGGCGCCAACATTTTAGCCATAGCGCCAGACGCCAGTCAGGCGCTACTGTTAAAAGCTGGCGCCAGTCTCTGATTGCTGGCGCCAATTTCCCCTAATACTGAGCCAGAAATATGCGTTCTAATTTCGACCGATTTTTCGTATTGTTTGCTCGATCCTACTTCCTGATTGAATTTTTTTTTCTCACTTTTCTGAAACCCATATGTGCTCTACATATGGACATAACCCTCTGGGAATTCATACTCCATCTACCCGATTGAACGCTCCGTGCAACAAAGGGTACATCCGAGATTGTTGAATTCACCAAACCATGGAAGCGAGTTTTTTCTAAAACTCGCGGTGTCCCATCCACTCGCGCCAACCCTTCACGGTTAGGCTTCCGCGCGGTGCATCCGGACAATTAACCATGGACCCTATATTGACTAAACCATATCCCGAACTTTAGAGAACTAGAGCCATGGTTAGGTTGCAAACTCATTGCATCATATTGTGCCTACTTGACTAATTGTGCATTATTTGTTGTGCATGCTCTATGTGATTTTTCCTAACCGTTTGTTTGACTTGTGTTAAGACTAAATAAACTAATTAATGACTAAAGGACTTTGCCTAATTAATTAATTAATTAATTAATTTGAGCTAATAAATAAATATAAAATCGAGTCATAGTTCCTTTAAGTCAACCCGGATTTTTATTCCCGTATACTGCACAAACGTCAACTTGTTTTGGTCATAGCTGGAGTTCTAGAAAGAACTACGAGTCGTACAACCTATGGATCTGTAGCCCCGAGTTTTTTCTTTAATTTGGCGTTGATTTCATCCAAATCAGAGTCATATATAAAAAGTTATGACTAAAATACCACAGTCTATCCAGTTTAATGCATATACGTGAAGTCTTAACTTAGTTTTTGCTTGAGTCTAGTCACATAGTCTAGCCACATGGTCATGACACGAGTATTAACATGTCACCTACACTCACTAGTCTTAGCACACACTTCGTACATACTCTTTTCACACCATGACCATGTCTTAGGTTCATGCATGAGTCGGTCTTTTCCGTCATTTTGAGTTGGGGGGTACATTCTATTCCTAATTCTTCATATCCCTCCATCTACATCATTTTTCCTCCATATTCTATTCCATTTTTCTTCAATTCCTCCATCCATTGCATGTTGAATGAAGTTTGAGTCAAATAATTAACAATAAATATCCCCAAATTCCTTTTCCACAGTACTTGGTCGAGGAAAGAAGGGCGATTAATCAAGGACTACCTCTTTATTCAAGTCTCACTTTTTGATAAACCGATTCGTCAAAAGAGGAAGGCCAAAAGGATATTGGCAAGTCAAGAAGAAGTCAATGAGCTTAGGAACCAATTGGTTACCGTGACTGAGACACTGAAGCTACTCACACTCAAGATCGATGATCCCGTGAAGCAACAACAAATGAACCTCATGCAAGAAAGCTTGAGCAAGCTATCTAGTGACTACAAATTTCAGGGCATGAGTTCACAAGGGGTCTCGCTGGACAAGGAACTTCTTCCGCATAAGTTCAACGCCACTGACATCCCTAAATTCAAGGCAACAGATAACCCTTACTTCCATCTAAGAGCTTTCGAAACCATAATGAGTATTAAGGGTATCGATAAGAAGGTTTTCCCCTCTCTGTTCCTACTATCCCTTGAAACCGTTTGTCAACAATGGTTCTTCTCCCTTGACAAGGAGAAGACCTCTACCTGGGAATCGATAGTAAATGCTTTCGTTGATAGGTACAAGTGCAATATTCAAGTTGAAACCGATCATAGACAACTTGAGATGCTAAGACAAAAAGAGAATGAAGGTTTTACTTCTTTCTTTAATAAATGGAGGTGAACTTCCGCTAAGATGATTGAGGTCCCCACCGAAAAAGGAGTCTGTGAGGATGTTTATCAAGAATCTCCAAGAGAAGTATTCAAAGCATTTAAAATATCAACACAATCTGAATACTTTCAAGGCCGTTTATGACATCGGAATTGAAATCGAAGATGACCTCGCAAAGCAAAAAGCTACTAACAATAATAACCACGGTGGCTGGAAAGGAAAGAAGAACGACAATCCTTCTTTTTCCGAAAACGCCCACTCTAATAACAATGTTAATACCTTTGATCTCAGTGAAGTTTTAGCCATGAATAACCAAGGATCTAAGAAGCAATTAAGGAAAGACTTCACCCCCATTGGGATGAGCTACGATACTGCCTTTGATCGACTCCATGCCAAAGGACTCATTACTCCCATTGGACCTATTCAAGATCCCATACCTGAAAAGAGATTGCCTAGTTGGAATCCAGACCAACACTTCAAGTACCATCAAGGTAGGGGTCATACTACTGAGAGCTGTTGGAAGCTAAAGGAGGCTATCCAACATTTGATTGATAATAACAAGCTTCCCATGCCTCCAGTTAACAAGAAGAGCGAGTGATGATAAAGGAAATAACACAAGACAGAGGCGAGCTTCAACGACAAGATTTCATGACCTTTTTTTTTCTTTTTCATTTTTTCCTTTCCCCAATAAGTCTAGCATAGGCACCTTTTTATTCTCCTTAGATTTATTTTTTAGGATCATTATTTTTTTTTCTTTTAATAAAAATGAGCATTTATTTCCTTGCATATGATCATTTCATTATATTGCATAAAAAAAAAAATTCCATGTCGAATTAAGCACAAGGTATACCAATGATTTGAGGCACCCCTTGTAGCCACTCATATCTCCTTTCACTTTTCAAATTTACAATCCTTTCTTCATAAACCACTTTGAGCCTCGTCTAACGATAGACCTTTCTTTTTTCAACCTACATCTACCTAACCTTGGGATGGGATGGTGTGCAACTTATGCAATTCTAAAAAGGCATAAGTGATTTCAAAAGATCAAAATAAAAATTAAAAACAAAAAAATAAATAAAGTGTACAAAAGGGCAAGTGTTCCAATGTCTTTGATATGAAAATGTCTTTGATAAGAACACGTCTCAGATTGCGTGCTCGGTACCATGCCTGAGAAACATGAATGCCAAGTGAGTGATAGACCGCATGATCGGGATTGCCCACACTTATAAAAATGAAATAAAATAGAGCTAAAAAAGAGTAGAAACTCAAGCATAAAAATATAAAGATTCAAAAGCGAGGTTGCACACCTTGAGGGCTTATCTAGGGTCTTGAGCCTTTTTCCCCTTCTTCTATAACCTTTAGCCTAACCATGTTACAACCCTTAAAAGACCTTTTTGAGGTATACACACTTGTGCGAGGTTCGACTAGAGCTACGTTCGGCCTGATTCCTAACGGATACGTAGGCAACCTCACGTCGAGGTGCGGCCGTAATAAACATGCATTCATATTCACATTCACACACTTACACCATGATTATATTAAGAGATATCCTATGCTCATCCCTATTCACTTAGAGCTAGAATTGGGGGCTTGATCCCTACATCATTAGCTTACATAGCCTAAGAGTCACCACCATTTGACTCTTTTCAAATAATATTTTTCCACACTTAGCTCTGCAACCTAACTTTAGTGTCACTTTCACACACCGCACAGATACATGACCAAATATATTTCCCTTAGGAACCCTTTGTCATGAAATCTTAACACAACGCTGAAGCATGCCTTGTCATATCAACATCACTCGTCAGTCATAATTGTCATTGCATCACGAAGTATGAAGTGCTTAGCCTCCGTGCCAAAGTTACCCAAATACTTTCATCATGGAGTCACCAGTTGAGATAGCCTAGGATGGATTAATCCATGCACCTTGAGAGATAGTATCAAACGACATTTGACTAAGCTCATTCAACATGCATCTTCAAACTTCGATTCTTTTTCGCGTCTTTCTTTTTCGGGAGAAAGTCGGTACCCTCCACAAAAATGACGGAAATTTTTTGCTTTTTGCATTTTTGAGTCACATTGAGTCAACACTATGCACACACGGGTCATGAGTCACACGTGTCATTTTACTTCGAGTCGAGTCAACCTCGAGTCAGTCAATCACAGAGAGTCAAGTTTATACCTTGAGTCGTGTCAAGTCGATGAGTCAAGCAATTCTAAACCTTAGGTCAACCCTAAGATAATTGAAGAGATTGGCAAAATTCTATAGTCAAAAATAAATACAGGTGCAGCAGAATAGGGGAGACCCTACTCCAATTCCTGGCGCTAGAGATATCTCAGCAGCGACAGAACATCGATTTCGGGTTCCTTGGTACCCCAGTTAGCCCCTATAAGCAATTTGACATGATTGAGTAGTCGATTTGATTACAACCGCAAATAAGTGATCGACCTGACGAAAGATCGTCTCACTTAGCTTAAAGCGCCTAAGAATTGGCTCATCACGGAAACGCCGACGTACTGGCATAGCGGAAGCAAAGTTCAGGCGAGCTTTAGAGATCGACAAATGTTGGTCTTCGGAAATTTTTTCAGAATATTATCGCAACAAACGTTCAAGTATCGAAGCTCTTTTGTTCAGAGACGCGTGAACATTTCCATCATGATCTATTGCTCAGAGACGCGTGGACATAACAAAAAAAAAGGAAGCTCTTTGTTCAGAGACGAGTGAACATCGAAATAGCAAGACGACATTCACTAAGATTGTGGGAGTTGTCACCAAAGATTTGAGAAGATAGCACGGGATGGGCGGTCTTCGACGGCATTCGCTAAGATTGTGGAGGTTGTCACCCAAGATTTGAGAAGGTAGCACGAGATGGGCGGTCTTCGACGGCATTCGCTTAGATTGTGGAGGTTGTCACCCAAGATTTGAGAAGATAGCACGAGATTGGCGATCTTCGACGACGTTCGCTAGGATTGTGGAAGTTGTCACCCAAGATTTGAGAAGATAGCACGAGATGGGCGGTCTTCGACGACTTTTGCTATGATTAGAAAGGTTGTCACTATGATTCAAGAAAAGGCTAGAGATGTAGCAACATTGATCGACGGCGTTCCCTAGATTTCGGAAGATCGTTAAAGCAAGCAGCAAGATGGCGTTCCATAGATTGTAGAAAGTTGTCAAAAAGCAACTAAAGGTGATTTCAAGAGAAATAATCTTCGATAGTATTCCCTTGGACGTGGAATATTATCAATGCGGATGAGGATTGTTTCGAGAGAAATAATCTTCGATAGTATTCCCCTGGCTTGTGGAATAGTATCATAGCAGAGGAGGATCGTTTCAGGCGAAGCAATCTTCCAATTTGGAAGCAGTTACAGGCGTAGCGATTTTCAAGCGGGATGGCATTCTCTAGCTTGCAGGAGGTCATCAAAACAACAGGATATAGCAAATCGGTTACTTTCAGAGACGTGTGCTCGACGATGCAAGATACGCGTTTCTTAACTCTTTTATCTGTTTAACTAACGTTAGTTTGCAGGTATCGGCGTTACAAGAGTGATTTAGGATCGCAGAACGTTTTGAATCATTCTCCGTCCCTATCGCTACTTTGACTTTTGTTTTCGAAACTTGCGTTTCTCCAAACTCAGTCAAAGTGGGGGCTTCTGTAGACACCCATTTGTGTCTCCCCAAAACCAAACCCAGTGATGAGTACCTTTCGTGTCGAATCATAATCGAATGAAGCGAAAGTGTGGAAAGTCTAGTGTTGCGGATAGTTTTAATTTCTTTTCTCTTCTCTCTGTTTTTTAAAACTTATTTTAAGAAAACATCCAATCCAGTTTGGTTGGTCCATGATATGGGTCCAATAGTATTTTAGTTGGATGGGGCTTGCAAAGAGCTTTCCAACGATATATTATAAGCCCAATTCCGATGAATATTGAGGAAGTTATGACCAATTTACCAAACTAGGCCCGTTTTGAGCCTTAAATGCGGCCCAATGATCTTGGGGAGGGCCTAATATGATTTATCATTCCTAATGCAATTAGGAATGATTTTAGTCTTCTAGATTCTTCTAGAAGGTTCTTTTCATTCCTAATTCAATTAGCATTGATAAATTGACTTTTGTTGACTTTTCAGAGTTTTAATTAAAATCAAAAAGCATCTTCGAGGAAAGATACGATTTTATCCTCCTGTACGGCAAACTTATCTGATTTTCGAAAACGCGTCCAAAACAGGCCTGGCGCCTGACTCCAGGCATTGGCGCCTGGAACCAGGCCTGGCGCCAGCCATTGGCGCCTGGTGCTAGCCATTAGCGCCTGGCGCCAATTAGTTGGTTTTGGCGCCAACTCTGTTTTGTGTGCGCCAACCTCGTTTTGCGTGCGCCAAGTGCTCTGTTTTGATATTTTATCTTTTTGGTTGATTTCTCTATAAATAACGTATTAAAAACTCCGTTTTCAGGCACCTACAATCAGTTTTCATTCGCAATCATTAATTCTCTAATTCTCTCTTAATCATTCACCAATTCTCACGAACAATCATCAATAATCAGTTTTAATTAATCAACAATCAGTTTTCAATTCTCATTCTTTTCTAATTCATTCATCTCTCTCTCTTTCTCTTTTTCTAAAATTGCTTTTCACATACAAAATTCCGCATTCGCAAGATCTAGAAATACCTAGCCATATTTGAAGTTGCCTTCGCCCTAGACGTGAAAGGTTTAATTTCTGAGGGTTTGGTCCCAAATCTCTATTTCAATTATTTAATTTAATTGTTGTTTTATTATTTTCCATGAAGTTACTAATGCGTGTATTTTGTTATTAGAAAGAGGTACGAGGCATCAAAGTAAGTGCTTTAATGGTTTTTTATTGATATTATGATGTAGAAATCATGTTTATATTGTTATTATGATATTCCTAGTATCATGTCTACGGTAATTTTGATATTCAATATAATTGTTATGATGCTTCCTATGTTCTTCCTAATATTTATGATTGTTAGTATCATGTTAGGGTTAAAGATTTGATTTTTATTGCTTAGTGACATGCTAGGGTTTGTTATTAATCTTGTTAGTATCATGCCTAGGATCTTGCTATTATTATGCTTTAATATTAACATGGACATGATTATGATTATAATTGTTATAATTTATGATGATTATGAATATTATATTATTGTTATTTTGATGATGATTATTATTATTGTTATTTTTATGATGATTATAATTATGATGAATATAATTTTATTATCATGATGATGATTATTATTATGTTGCTTGATATTTATTGTTATTGCTTGGTCACGCCTTTTATGCGTGTTTAAAGGGAATTTGGTATTTGTAATCACGCTTAATAAGATAATTAATAATCTTGTTTAGGGTTAATTTGATTATAATTCAAGTGATCGCCAATAATAGTTTTGTTTGTACATTATATTCAACCAACATAGATAAACAGGTTTAGGGTTAAACCTATTGATTGCATGTTAATCAGAAAGCGCACATGAATACGATCTGAATAAAGTAGAGGCCTATTATTAGGGCACGTTCAATCTCTTTTAGGTTGGATTTGTATCTTCATCCCCGAACCCTTATTTGGTTTTAGACCTTATGGAGTTGACGATCTCTTGGATCTTTAAGGGGTGTAACCTTCACCTCGTGAACGGTTTACAAGTTCCTAAAACTTGTTGGCGACTCTTTTGCTCTATCTTCTTCCCTTTTGGACGCCACCGTACTTTAGTGTATGATCACAGTGGGGTTCAAGCTAGGGGTTTAACGCTTGAATTTATTCCCTACATTACTATAATTATTTTAAACTCTTGCATAATGTCTACGGGTTAATAAATTATTTGACGATGGAAATGTTATGATTTAAACTCAGTTTTTTGAGAATGGGTACTGTAAAGCATCAGCAGATGGATAATTTTTTTATACTGATCTTCTTCATTTCAATAAAGCAGATTGCTTTTAACTTTGTTTTTCCTCTTAATTGATTTGAATAATTTGAAACTCGAATGGTTGGACAGTTGGAGAGGACCTTTAATTTTGATGGGAGAAGAGGTGATTTTAAATAAGCAACTTGCTCCTTGTATATTATGGTGTTTTAATCTTATACTAACAACTTGCTCCTTGTGTATTATGGTGTTTATTCTATACTAAACAACTTGCTCCTTTCAAAGTTACCTCTCAGACATATTTCTGTGTATGATTTTAAAAAGCTTGTGTTGAGCATAGTGTTGAGAAATTTTTATAAATTCTATGTATGCCACATAATCCGAGCAGAGTTTTGAGCAAGTTTTACAATATACTTCTATGTATGCCACATAATCCGAGCAGAGTGTTGAGCAAGTTTTATAAATTCGCAGAAGAATTTATATGAAAGCTTCATTAGCTATCATTGAGTTGTAATATTCATGTAGATTCTGGTTTCTGCTTTATTGCATTGATCTTGAACATACATTATTTTTCTTGTTCACCAGGCCTTGTAGATTTCTGATTTTTGTGGCTTGTTTTCGTTGTAAATTTACAATGCTTTATTTATTATTATAACTGTCTTGATAGATAATGTCCAGCTTGCTTTGGGTAACTTGATGCAATAAACTATTAAATTCTGTCTTCAAATATGTTATTCGAGTAGCATTCATACTGTGATTTTACTTATTACTCTTGAACTTGCAGGTCCTAGGAGTCATCACAATTCTTGAGATTACCAGGTAGATATATATAGCTAACCTTCATTAGAAATATGATGTTTAAGCGACTACATATTTTGACCCCACAGTTTGCATATATATTAAACTGTCAGTATCCTGCAACTTCATGTTTAAGGTTGATGCATGATATCAAGCTAATTAATGCTCTGTGATTAATTTATGATTGGAAAAGTAAATAATCAAATGTCAACACATCACACTTGATTAGTGTCAAGCTCCTCACTAAATAGAAAGTATTTAATAGTAATCATACATAATTCTGGTCCCTTGTCCCTCACGAGTCATTCTACTTTGAGATGTTGGCAGAGTTACTTATTGAGCTCCAAGCTATATGTCTGCATCTATTTGGTATTCCCCTTTGAATTGATGAAGTTTGTGAACATTTTCATTTGACTATTATTGCTCTATGCAGGCTCTTTGTCTAGACCATAATAATCCAAACAACATGACTTGTGAAATTTGGCATCTATCCTCCCCCTTTTCTCCTTTTATGGAATCTTTGTACAATTCATGCATATTTTGGCTGTTGTGATATCTAGAGTAGACAACCGTAGAACGGTTCCTTTCCCTTATCTAGATGACCACTATAACTATACACGAACAATTACACTTGGTACTTTGTCATGAAACATGAAATTGTTTTAAGCTTGTGTCAGTTAATATTTAAGACCTGTTAGGTGGATGACTTCAAATTTGCCCTAGGCTACGGGATTTGAATGAGTAACATAAATATTCAGATTTCATAAAATTGCAGATAAATCGCCTTGTGGAGATTCCATGCCTTTTATTAAAGTGGGGTTTATAGAGTGTAAAAAGCTTATAGTTTGCTGCTTCTGCAGGCTTGCCTTAGCCTATACCGAGAGGATATACGAGTGTAAACTTGGTGTTATCATATGACTGTTGTACTCTCGAACTGCATTTTAGGTGATAGTAATTAATAAGCTGGTCATTAGTTAAAGTAATGCTCGATAATCCCGATTAATTTGATGCTTTTTTTAATAATTATGAGGTTCAGTATAAAGAATTTTATCTGAGGTAGTTATTATCAAAATAACTCCATGACTTTGTAACATTTTGCACCATTGTATTGATTTCTCTCTCAACACTAAAATTAAACTGAGGAATATAGCGGTTTAATACTGCATGATTTACGAATAGATTTTATTAATCTCTTATCAAAAACTTCATATTCCCATATCACTTCTCTTCGGATGGATAATTTTTGCTACTATAGAATGACAATTGAAAGTCAGTGCATATGTTTAATATTACCTCTAGACGGTAATGGTGTCCTTCCCAATTTCCTTTTATATCAAAATTTGATGATTTTGTCACTCTCCTTTTGCTTATGCAGGAATTATGTGGGTGAGGTATTTGGAATGCATAGTCGTGGTCTTCCTAAGAGCAGATTTCCCTGCTTCCAATCTCGAAGTTTAAATGTCGTTTCTTAAGAAAAAGGTGCCGAACTAAATGGTAATAATGCAGTATCTTGTATACTCAAGTTTCATTTTTGTTTTTTTTAGTTATTAATTTGCTGTAATTGTTCTCTGGGGCGCAATATGCTGTCAAGTTATTTTGATGAACTGTAATGCCATCTTCCACTGCTAATCTACTTTGTCTGAAAATTATTCAGCATTATCTGAAAATTTATCTAAATAATATGCAGTTCCTCCATCTGCAAGATGGACATTGTACCGGAAATGTAGAAACTCACTTGCAACAACTAAAAATGATGAAAAAATGAACAGACAAAGTGAGAGTGCTTTCAGCAGTAAGATGGAACCCTAAGCATGTGATTGGTGGCAGAATAATTTACAATTGGTCTAGATGGTAAATTTGTACTCTATTCATTTACTGGATTGATCAACTGGTCTTCTTATTGCTTTTAATAATTGATGAAGTTTGATACTTATGTTATTATATTGTCATTATAACAATAAGGGGCATCTAAGTTGTTGATTATTATTTAAGTGGAGGTAGAGGACTAGAGGCTTAGGTTTGTTTTTTTTTCCTTCCTTGGGTAACGTACAATGATTATATTGGCTTAAACATGAGTCGTTTTGGGTTGTTAGCATATGTTTGCCAATGTGACTAAAATAGATTACAACCTGCTCAAAATTGAGTGAAGCAATTCCTCTTAATTTGCTGATTCCTTAAATCAATTGCGAATAGCATGTACATTATTCATGAAAGTTATTTGGTTGATTTGATGAGGATTTATATTAAAAAAAATAAGGTGTTGCGTTAGAATTTAAGGAGGACCTCTCTACATATACATATGAAATGACAAATATCTTGAGGGAAGGGGTGGTTCATGGGTCAACTAGGAAAGGGTTTCTGACCTTTTCACTAGCCTCGTTTTGCTTTCTAGGAAAATAGAAAATTACCTTTGCAGATTTTTATGTTTATTTTTTGTTTCAAGAAATATATCTTTCTGTCTAAAATAGTTTAACTTCAATGGTTTAATATTAATATGACATGAGCATGTGTATTATAAATTATTTTCATGAAATTACTAGATTCTTTATGAGGACGAGTTTTTTCTTGTGATGCACTATGTTGGTATTTGATTTTTTTTTTTTTTTTTTTTTTTTTTTTTTTTTTTTTTTTTTTTGTGATTATGATTTAATTGATATGACTTGAGATAGGATGATTGCACATAAATATTGCATACATTTTCTTTGTTACTGTTTTCTTTATTACTATGGAATGTTATGAAAATTGATTGTTTTGGGATAGTTGGATATCAAAAATTACATTATACTGATTCATGTGAATTGGAAGGCTATTAGCTTAGTTGGTAGAGCAATGTGCTATCCTGCACTGTATGTGGGTTCGACTCCCACATAGCCTGATATATTTATGTTGATTGATGAATTTTGGTCATGGCTAATATTTCTTTTTTTCAAAAAAAAAGTGCTACATTTTGACTAGCACGTTTGTAGATACACTACTTTGATTGTAATTTTTATAATTATATATTAGTAAAAAATTTAAAATGTTCATATTATGAGAATATACAATATAATTTCAACAATATTTTACTTGATAGCATAAGCTTTCAAGTTTCAAAAAATTAGTAAAAATATGTAGTCAAATAAGGTTTATTAATAGTGCAAAACTGGAAGTGTTGCAATTATTTTGAAACAAGGTAATATAATCATGATTTTACACTAAGAACTTGTGATGCTATTGAAGATATTTACTTCACTTTGCTATTATCAAGCAAAATGAAGTTAAGAGTTCCATCAATGATCATGAACATAATCCTATTAAAAGTTACTTTATAATCACGTAAAAGGAAAGACCTATAGGTAGGAGGGAGAGTACGTGTGTGTAATTAAAGGAGAGGGGATCCAATAATTGCTTAACGAATACAACAATCTGTTCATTAAATCAGAATTATCATGTATTAAATTGTCTTTTTTTTTCCTATAGCTAGAAAGAGAGAGATAGAGACAGGGACTTATGGAGCAAGGAGAAGGAGAAGGAGAAGGAGAAGGAGAAGGAAATTGAGTCCGAGAAAAAGGAGAGTTTGGGGAAATAAATGGAGGGGGATACTTTTTAGACTGTAATAAAAAATACTTTAAGAGTGTGGGGAATATGAATGTATATCAATTAAACAAAATCTTAAGAAGGAGAGATGAGATGAGGGAGTAGAAGGAAGGAAGAAGGAACAAGAAATGAGGATAAGGAGAGGATTAGAGGAGTAAGGAGAAATGAAATAAGTAAAAGGAAGGAATATGAAAGAGAGGATACACGGCAATTTTTAATCATTCTTCCTTTAACCATGTTTGTCCCTAAAGCCGAGCTACCTATACGAGTTACAGTATATATTACTAACCTGTTTTCACGTCCTTACTTAACATACTTTCTACACCGGACTATATTATGGTTGATTTATCTTTTGGAATAAATGTGTTGTGTATACATAAATAATAACTATGCTAGAGAAGACCGTGTCATCGCCAAAGTTGCTTACGAGTATAATAGTCTTTTTCATGTTTTTTTTCTCATAATTTCATCATTTAATCTATTTAATTCATTCATTCGCCGATTTAATATGTTTATACCGTCTTCTATTTTAAGCAATTTGTTATTGAAAGTGAACCTTTTTGTTATATAACCGAAAACAATTTAAAGTTGTTTTTGCCTTTTGTTGGACTAAGAAAGATTGATGGAAAGAGTACATTATATCATGAGATTGAGATAGATATGTTTTCTCATACTTGTGAAACTATATGGAAGTAGAAATCTGCAAACAAAAAAAAAAAAAAAAGAACATTGTCTTGCATTCCATGTACTTTTAGAATAGCATATTTAACTAACTAGCTAGGTCAAATATCAGTTTAGTCTATTTGTAAGTCCCTTAAGGCTTTTTTTGGTTCAATATTAGTAAAGGAAATATAGGGAAAGAAAGGGAATGGAAAATTAAGGAAGAGAAGGGAAAGGAAATGAATGAAAGAAACTATATCATCCAATGTTTAGTTTGATATTAGTAGAATAAGGAAATTGAGAGGAATCTATTGTTGGGTATGACATTAATAAAGGGAGGAAAGGGAAGGAAAAACTAATTTTAAGTTTAATGGATTTAAATTCTTTCTTTCCTCCCAAATTCCTTTAATTTTGGGAAGAAATGAAAGGGAAGATTATAAATAGAGTTTTCCTTTATTTTCCCTCATTTCCTATCAAATCCAATTTGATTTTTAAAACCAAACATCAGAATCTATATTTTTCCTTTCTTTACTTTTCCTCCCAATACCTCCCAACCAAAAAGGGCCTAAAGTTCTTTCGTAAAATTATCCAAGAACAACCTATTTATGATTTTATGTTAGTTAAAAATTAATCTTGAAGTCTAAATAACAAAACCTCTATCATAATCCCCTTGTATAACAAATCATACGATGCATCAAATTAAGGAATAAAAATACACGTGCTCTTGAATTACCCAAAGAAATAAAGGCCCATGAAAAGAAATCCTAACAACAATCTATCACATAGAATTCGTGAGTATCAGAGGAGTATGTAAAAAAAAAAACTAAACCTAACTTTCCAAAACTCATTACGGCTACGTGGCAACCACAATAAATTACATCACCAATTTTAACAACATGGATCATATAATTAACATAATTTTGCTCCAAATAAAAAAAAACAACATATCAAGAATCAAATAATTGAAATCAATAAACCGTCTCAAATTGTTACCGAATAAGCAAATAAAACGATAAGTACTTATCTCAATGTTGTGTAGACCAAACTTGCCGCGTCATGGTGAATCACTGACCTAAAAGACGATTCCTAGCCAGAGGTAGAGTTTGGTGCTGATAACGTGTTATGAAATAAAGGGAATATGAGAGGAATTGAGGAGAGAATAGATCAATCTATCATTCCATTGAGTAAGGGATATATATATATATATATATATATATATATATATATACACACACACACACACAATAGCTAGGGTTTTCTTAGGGAACATTAAACCCTAAACCTAGAATATTCTATATGGTACATGAATATAATGGGGATCCACATAATATTTCATAACATATTTTATTTTTTATTTTTATTTATTTTCATAAAAAATAATTTTATAAAAAAAATTAAAAAAAAAATCCAAGATTATCTCTGACATATCTATATCTATAATCTATAACCCTTATAAAATTGCAAAACGAAATACTGTTCTTGTGAATAGTTCTTTTTGGTACTATTACAGCCTTACCCCTAACATTAATAAATTGTCAATTCTGCCCCTTATTCGTATTTGTTGATGCCTGCTGCTCTCCCACCGACTTACTTGGCCTTTGCTCTCTCACCGACTTCCTCACCTTATTCCCCTTTGTCTTTTCATCTCAGAAGGAAAAAGGGTTAGAGTATTTAGGGGAAACGAGGAGAGAGAACCTAGAGAGAGAAACTTCAGCAAATCAACACCAACGACATCCCTTTCGACGATGGTGCTTCGATTCTTGTGGAAGATGATTTTCCGATCGTCACATTCGTCAGGTTCGATCTCGTTTCTCTTTCTCGATTTAATTTCAAATTTTTAGGCTTTACTTGTTCAATTGTCATGGATTTTTTGCATATATGTTCATGTTGTTTTTGATATGTTTTCGAGTTTTTTGGGTTGAATCTTTGTGGGTGTATTTGTGCGAAATCGCTTCGTTTAAATGGGGTTTATTTGATCGATTTGTTTTCAATTTTTTGGGTTTATTTGTTCGATTGTTTTTTGATTTTTTAAGGGTTTATTTGTTCTATTTATTTTTCGTTTATTTGGTTGAATTTTAATGTTTTCTTTGACTGTGTGGTGGTTTTATTTGGGTTAAATTTGAGTGATTTATCTTTTTTTGGGTTGATTTTTTATATTGTCAATAACATTATTGTCTGATTTGTAAAAGAATTGTTGATCTTCAGGTACAATTCTATCTCCCTTTTCTCTTTCTTGTTCTAATTAGTTCAATTTTCATCTATGCTTTTTCATTTAATTTTTTTTTCATCATCCAGTTTCTCTGTTTTCTTTCTAAAATAGGCGGAAGGAGTAAGACGGAGCAAGATTTGGTGGATTCGAGTTTGAGGTGAAGAAACTCAGATATTATTGCATGGTCGATATGTTATTCATTTGTTTATTTAATTTCTAAAATGTAATGATTTATTTATGATCTTTGCTGTGATTTGTATGTTGTTGTTGATGTTTGTTTGTGTTTTGTGGAATTGATGGAATTTTAATTTGATTGATTGAGAAACAAGCTCAGTTGATGTTAGGATATTTTTTTGTCAAATATGAGGTGCTTTCAGTAAATTGGTAAATAAATTGGTGAGAGTTTTGAGTGGTAATTTTACACATTTATGAAGTGTTTTGTTGTTCAAGAATCAATAATAATCAATTTGTGGATTTTTTTTTTGCATTGTTCAATTTCAGATTTCTATTATTTGGTTTCTCTTGTAGGTTTTGTCTTGGTTCATCCTTTGTGATGGGAAGCTATTTGCTTAAATCAATTGCCGAAGAATAATATGGGCTTATTCGACTGATTTTTCTGCTTGATTTCTTGAATAATCTTGCCTGGTTTGTTGTTTCAGGGTTGCTATAGTAAATACAGAGGTTTGTTTATGTGGATTATACATGACAAAATATATGTTTAAGAGAATTCTTAATGGTTAAAGCCTTAGCAACCAGTAATAGTTAAGAATTGGGTGGTAAGTGATCCCATCCATCTCTAATTTTTGTTCTAATATTCAACTACTTGATGTAATTAATTGGTGTAGTAGCTTATTTTGTCAAAGCACTTGCTTAAAGGGGAGCAAGGTTGGCTTGCAAAACAAGGTTAAAAAAAATCTTTTGACAAAGAATATTGATATGTGTAGACATCTACTTTTGGCCTCCTGTCCCGACAGGAAGTGCAATGACGATAAATAAAGCCATCTTCGTGTTGGATCAAAGTGAAGAATACTTATGGATAACTGGTTAAGCCATAAAACACAAAAGACTAGCCCGAATAAAAGAACAAGGCCAATACAAGGTCCAAATAACTAAACTCGATCATATTAGGGCTTAAGCCCGTGCTTAAGACCCAATAATGACAGATTCAGGAGCGTCTAGGTTAAAATTTAAGCTGCAGCGAAAAATGTCGGGCGCATCTCACAAAGTCACGCTCAACTTTTGCGCGCAACTTATTCAGTTGCGCGCAGCACTCCGCGCAACTTCTGGAGATGCGCTCGCAAAAGATTCAGAATGTCAAAATATTGGAAAATCGAATCTTACCATAAAGCTGCGCGCAAGACAAATAAATGCGCGCATCATCTGCGCGCGACTTATTCACTTGCGCGTGACAGCCGTGCGCTACTCATCCAGTTGCGCTCGAAACCTGCTGCGGCAGAATGCTCTTAACCCTAAACCTAATCATTCCATATAAATAAGACCCTAATCCGAGGCTAAAAGACAGAGAAAATAACCTAAAACGCTGGCAGAATACTTGTGAACTTATGCTTCCTAACCCTCTTATCCTAAACACTCACCTCTTTGATACTTTTTTACTACGGTGGAGGTTCCCCAACAAGAAGGAATCCATAAGTGTTCTAAACGGAGATCTAGCAAAGAGAAGTGGTAAATTCCTGAGCACTTAGTTAAATCACGTTTATTTTCTTGTTTAAAAGAACCTTAATTAATTAATTAGTGTTGTTTGATCACCTTTAAAATAATTAATTAATCAATTCCATATAGCATCTTTCGTTATAAAGATTAGAATTGAATAAAACAATTGTTGGTTGATCACTTAAGCGAAGGCGAATATTGTTTATTTTCTTGTTCTTTTCACGAATTTAATTAAATAAGAATAACGACCTTACGATGTAATTCCTACGTGAATTGATGTAAGTAAATAAAATCAATTAACATAGTTTTAGGTATCACGTTGCATATATTGTTTGGTGATGAAATTGTGCAAAAGGAAGAGCTAGTAGAGGCCGCACTAGGGCTAGGATCGTGATTCCCCTCTAAAGGGAACGTTATCTTAGTACCCTCGCTCCCGAACTCATTTCTGGTTTATGTAGACCAATTTGGGCATGGGTAAACTTATGATTCATGCTAAATATCCTTTGAACTCTACTTGGGAGAAAGGCATGAACGAGGTTTATGGGTTTTCCTCAAACTCATTGGCGACTCCTACTTGTTCCTTACAAAAAAGTGTGTATGATAGAATCATTTCTAATCAAGGTCCCCCAAACAGTCAGGAACTCAAATCCTAATACACCCTAACAAGTGTAAAGTCCTAGGCTTTTAAGGGGCCATGGACATTTAAGGAGAGTACCCCTTACGATGGGATCACCCTCCTCACAGTGGCGACTCCACTGGGGACTTTACATGATTAGTTCGTAGTTATGGTCCAAGGTTTCCAACACCAGGTTGCCTATGGGTTGTAACGAGAGCTAACTTGGATAATCTCTAGTTAGAGAGCGAGACTTGAACGCATTATATCTTCCTTTTGCACAAAAATAAAAACCAAACAAGCAACATTGCATCATGCATAAGTATAGCACACTTAAACATTGGGGATTGGCTCATTGACTAGGGGTTGCCAACACTAGGATTCTATCCCGAAATCAATAACAATCATCCCACCCATATCGCCAACAAAATGTTGGGAGGACGATGTCATAGGTCAACTCGTTGAGTGATTGATTTGTGCGTCGTTTCTTAAGATATGGTACCTTGGACACCCAAGCCTTTTGACCTTAGAATGGCAATACGTGAATCTTGACTTGTGGCATGCTTATGTGATTATGTGACTATATGAAACGTGTTAGGATAGTCTTCTTTTTTTAGTTTTGTCTAGGTTCCCAATTACGAAGTCGTCTCTTTGTGATTTAGAGTCATATTCGAAGGGTAACATAAAAAAAAACAACAAAAAGAACAATGCAAAAAAAAAAAAGGAAAACAAAAAAAGGGCTCGAATTAAAAAAAAATCATACGAGAAGGTGGCGCGCGCAACTCATTGAGTTGTGCGACCCCTCCTAGCGCAAGTCATTTCGTTGCGCGCGACATCCGCGCGCAACTGAATCACTTGCGCGCGCCCACTATACGAATCAATTTTAATTTTTCAAAAAACGAATTGACTCGTCAAAACGATATCTTTATTCAAGAATTGTTAAGGGCGATGTTATCCGTTCGAATATATCTTGCATCATTTTCTTTTTCTTTCTTCCCCTTCTAAACAAGCGTATCGGTTTACTTATTCTTTCGTACTTCTTTTTGGGCCGGTTTCCAATCTTGGGAAAGAAGACTCCTAGGCACTCGCCTTCTACGTTTACCATCCAAAGATCAATCCCTTTCAAACCATTTTTCTTCAACAACTAGTCCTAGTCCAACAACAATGTCAACATTGAAGAACTTCAAGAGGAGATTCTTCGTTTGAGAGAGTAAAAGGCTCAAGAAGCCGAGGAGAAAAGAATTAAGAAAATTGAAAAGGCTAATAAGAAAAATGCTGAAGCCTTAGCCTTGCAAGAAAAGATGGAACAATTATCCATCAAAGAAAAGTCGTAGGAGAAGCTAGTTCTTCGTTCTATAATGGGGAACAAGTACTTCGACACAGAAAAGTTTGCTCCTCCCGCAGGACTTGCTTTACCAGAAAAGTTCGTAGCTACGGACTTGCCAATATTTAAGGTGACCAATAATCCACAAAATAATTTAATGTGTTTCACTGGCACCATGGCATTAAAGGGAGTTGATCCTAAGCTTTATGCTTTAACTTTCCCTTTATCTCTAGACCTAACCGTAAGAGAGTGGTACTATGGGCTAGATCCAAAATTCAAGGCAACATGGGAAGATGTAGTTTCGGATTTCATTACCCAATATGAGAGTAACGTAGTTCAAATCCACTTTATGTGAACTCGAAATGCTAAAGCAAGGCGACGATGAAGGTTTCCTTGCTTTCTATGGTAGATGGCGAGTAAAGGCAGCCCACCTTGCCCAAAGGCCACCCGAAATCAAATTGGTACATAAATTCATTGACAACTGTCATGAAAAGTACAACAAACATCTACATTACCTTGGTTTAGACACTTTTCAAAAGGTATATTCAGTGGCTACTAGGATTGAAGATGATCTTGCTAAAGAAAAAGCAAATAAACTCCATCATCCTCATCAACCTAAAAATAACTACAAGAAGGGGAATGATAGCACATCATCCTTTATTGACGTATTTGTGACCTCCACGCAATACAATAACACGAATCAATATAATGATCCTAGCTAGGAAAAGATCAATATGTCTCTAAGTATGCCGCCGTCCCACCTCCATCTTGTTTACAAAATGAAACAAATGGAGCGCTTGATTGAGATCATTTCTTGGGGAAGTCACAAGACTTATCAAATCTCTCCTTGGATGAACAATGACATCAAGCTCAACTCATGGAACATCTTGAAATGGAGGCATGCTCAAAGCCTCTAGAAGAAAGTTGGTTTATGAGCCCTACAACTAATCCAAATGAGATAGATCATCTAACTCGTTCTGGGCGAGTTTTCCAAGCACCACCACCAAATGGATCTTCGACCACACAAAATCAAATTCAAGGTCAAATGAAAAATACAATACCACCTCTACTTGAGGTGGAAGATCCATTGGTCAAACAACTTCGCCAATCCAAGGCAAATGTTAGCATTTGGGAACTCTTAAGTACTTCTAAAGAACATAGGAATTCCCTTATGAATGCTCTGACGGCTTTGTCTGTAAGCACATACACAACCCCTCAAGATCTCGTTAGCTTGCTTACTAGCGAGAAATCTGACAAATCAATCATTTTCACTAATGATGATTTGCCTTCAAAAGACACTACCCACAACAACGCATTATATTTAACCGTGGGGTGCAAGGGATACAACATCCCTTTAACTTTGGTAGACAATGGGTCAGCTGTAAACGTGTGCCCATTGCGAACTGCAAAATACTTAGGCCTTAATCCAGAAAAAGATTTTTGATCAACAACACAAAGCATTAGGGCCTATTACAATTCAAGAAGATCGGTGTGTGGAACTGTTAAGCTACCAATTACCACAGACCCAATACAAAAGATGTTTGAATTCCACGTTATGGACATAAAACCTACATTCAACCTTCTACTTGGACGTCCTTGGATACATGAGATTGGTGCAATACCATCCTCACTTCATCAAATGATTAGGTTGAACTATCAAGGGCTTCCTATGACTATACATGCTTCTCCACTTAAAATAGCTATAAATGATCAATCACTCTTAGAAATAAACCACGATAATGATGAAGAGGACATGTGAGGCTTTGCCGCGGAGCCAATCTACACAATAGAAATGGAAGAAGACTTGGAAGAACCTTTCAAGCTTGATCCATATTCCACCCGGATAGTAAACACCATCTTACTCAAGAGTAGTTACTTTCCTGGGATGCCTTTAGGAATAGGAATGAAGAAATCTTCTTAATTCCTATCCCAAAGAAATTAAAAGCTTCTCTTTTGGATTGGGATATAAACCAACCAAAGAAGAATTGAAGTCTCACGATGCGAAAAACAAAGCACGTAAGGACAACAACAAGAAAGGGATAGTCACTTTACTCCCATACTACCAACAAACCCTTAATGGACAATTCATTAGGGATGGAGAAGACTACCCATGCTATGACTTTCCAGAACCACTAGTTTTGGAAGGAATCAAGAAGCCTAAATTCAAAATATTTCACGATTGCTACTTCTTGGATGACGATTTTAGTATTGTCAAATCAAAATACCCAATTCCAGGGTGCTTTGATAGGCAAGCATTTAACTTGCTATTTGGACTAGAACAAAATCATGTCGCTGCAATGACCAATAAAAATGCCATCCAAGATGAAGCTTTTGACCCAACTTCATTGATCACCCCTTCTAATGAAAACTTGGAGCATGGGTGGAGGAAATATTTCAAGTGGACTAATCACAAAGGCGATAAGCTGGAAATCGTCACAAGCGAAGGGAAGATGTTTGAAGAATCGGACAACGAATCTATTATAGACTCTAGGGAAGCTGAGAATCTAGGCCTTGTGGCCATTACTGAGTCTTGACTTTCTAGTTCTAAGGACGAAGATCCCAAAAAGGATTCTTCTCTTAATGTACTTTCTTTTGATTCTAATAATATGAGCTCTATTTCCGAGTATATGCCTTCTATTGAATCTTTCAAATGCTATAACAATCAATCTAATGAAGATATCAATAAGTTGGTTGAACTAATGAATGAACGAGAATAAAAGAATCCTATCATTGAAGAAACTGAAACAATCAATGTAGGAACTAATGAAAACAAAAGAGAAGTCAAAATTGGCTTAGCTCTGAATCCGGAAGAGCGATCGACCCTCATATCGACGCTCAAAGAATTCGAAGACGTGTTTGCTTGGTCATACAAGGACATGCCTGGAATAGATAGGGAAATTGCGGAACATACCATTCCCTTGAACCCTATATCTAAACCAGTAAAACAAAAACTTCGACGAATGAAACCCGACGTCCCGTTAAAAATAAAAGAAGAAGTACAAAAACAATTGGACGCAGGTTTCATTCGCGTATGTAATTATCCAGAATAGGTAGCGAACATCGTCCCAGTCCATAAAAAGGATGGACAAGTTCGCATGTGTGTCGACTTTAGGGACCTTAATAAGGCTAGCCCTAAAGACGTTTTTCCTTTACCACATATTGATATATTGGTAGATAACGCGGCTGAACATGCGATGTTATCCTTTATGGATGGATACGCAGGTTACAACCAAATTTTAATGGCAAAAGAAGACAAAGAAAAGACATGTTTTATCACCCCTTGGGGTACGTATTGCTATACAGTCATGCCATTTGGTTTAAAAAATGCAGGAGCTACGTACCTAAGAACGGCTACGACTCTCTTTCATGATATGATGCATAAAGAAATAGAAGTGTATGTGGATGATATGATTGTAAAGTCCAAAGATAGAATGGGACATATAAAAGCTTACGCAAATTTTTCACTCGCATAAAAAAATACAACATGCGATTAAATGCACAAAAAATGCGCCTTCGGAGTAACTTCCTGATAAGTGACTTTTATGACACTTTTAGGGGTGCTTATTGAATACTTTTCCAGCTTATTTCAATAATTAAGCTCATTTTATCCTTTATTTCTATTATTTTGCTTATTCTCGTCTTTTATCTTTTTATTTGAGTATTTTGTAGTTTTTAGTTTAATTTAGATTAACTTGGTTTTATTAATTCCTAGTTTCTCTCTTTTTATTTATTTTTCTTTTAGTTTCTAGTTTGTTTTCTTTATTTTATGTTATTTCATTTAATTTTATTATTTATTTAGTTTTAGCATTTTATTTTACTTTATTTATCTTATTTTATTTTACTTTATTTATCTCATTTTATTTTATTTTATCTTTAAAAAAATCCCCTCGTGTTGTTTTTGTTTGTAGGTGTTTTCAGGTACTTGGTCGATCGGGTTCATTGTCCGAGGTTCGAGGCAAAAAATTGAACCAAGCTCCACCACTGCTGCCCACCAACACCAACACCAACAGCAGCCACCAGCTCCACCACTGCTGCCCCCTTCACCTTACATCACCACTCTCACCATCCACCAAAATCACAACCACCTCTAGCCACCAATCCGCCAGCAACAACCGCATTCAGCCACCCTTAACACCATTCCCCTGCTCCCTGCTTTCCCCTAACAACACCAACACCAACACCAACAGCCGCACCACCACCATCACCCACCAATACCGCAACAACCAGCCCTCTGCTCCCTCACTCAACTCAGCGCAACCAACCCTCTGCTCCCTCACAACAACCCAGCCACACCTCCCATTTCGCCACCAAAACCGCCAGCAATTACCTCCTTTAATTTGACTCCAGCAGCCACCACTCACCTTCAATCTACCACCAAAAACCACCCCAACAATTACTATAGCCAACACCCCACAACACCAATTAAACCAAAACTCACCACCCACAACCAACCACCTCACGCAACCACTTGCGAACCACCACCTGAACCACGCAACTCCCCTGATTTCCCTCTCCTCTTCTCACTGACCCGCAACACTAATCAACCAACCAAACCAGCCCCAGCAACCCACCACCAATCTGCAGCCAACACCCCCTATCAGCCCACCACAACCGCACCAGCACTCCACTCCAACTAAGACCACCGTCAGCCACCAAAACAACAACAACAATTGCTGCCGCAATTCGCCCAACACCCAAACTCACAGAGCTACCAATTCGCGGCCGCGCAGCTCTGTTAGAAAGCGCACAAAATGGAGTCTAAAATCAGAGTTGAGGCAGTAAGTTTGCGTGACCTGTGCGCGACTTCTGTGCGGGCGCGCAATTGTGGGTCAATCACGAGCATTTCACGTGATTTTAATGAAAATCGGACGGCCGCGATTTAGTTTTGCTTGATGAAGATTTTCGATGAAGGGTGAAGATGCATGCGACTTCTGAGTAAGGGAATTGAGGATGAGAATCAGAGCAACCACGAGAAAGGGGGAATTGGGGGGTATGATGATTCGTGGGTTTTGGTGGGAATTGTGGGAATTTTGGGGCTTCTTTTTCCTTTTCATTTTCTTTTATTTTATTTTATTGTAGTTTTGTTTTTTTTGGTTTTTAGTTTAGTTATTTTAATTGTTTTATTTTTATTTCTTTTTTATTTTTCTTACTTTATTTTATTTAACTTGTATTATAAATACCCCCTTTGGGGTTATTTTCTAAGAACTTTCAATCAACATTTTATTCTACCTAGATTAGATTAGTTTAGCCTAATTTTATTTTCTCTCTCTTAGGGTTAGTTTAGGAGTAGTGTAGAGAGAGAAAGCTTGGATTTCCATGGAGTTTTTGAGAGGTTGAAGAAGCAACTTTGTGGAACTTCTTCTCATCTATTCAATGAGCATTTTCTAACTTTCTCTCATCTTTATTTCTTTGCTTAATTATTAGTTTTTTGCTTTTTGTTTGTTGATTTGAGTAGATTAATTAGTTTGTTTGTTTAATCTTGTTTTTATTCTTATTTTACCTTGTTTTCCATGTCTTTCTAACTAATCGATTCTATGCTCTTAATTGTGCTTTCAATCAATTGTGCGAGAGTGAGTTGGTTGAGAACCCTAAATTCTTCCATACCTTTGCTAGGCTAGTTGCACGAGAGTGAATTAGTTTAGTAGGATAATTAACATGCTTAATTGTGCGAGAGTGAGTTAAATGTGTTGATGTTCCTAATCAAGGTCATTCTCATCTATTTGTATGATGTTGTTTAATACATTGATGTGATTGGATTCCACTTTCCCTAGTTTTAGTTGTTTGTTCTTAGTCGTGTTTAGTTTAACCTCTATCTATCTCACGACCTTTCCTAGTAGTCTAGTTGGCACAAATTAATACACTTCGTCCTTTTGGGTTCGACCCTTTACTTTCCACTAACTAGTTTAGTGTAAGTTTAGGTATTATAAATTTCTAATTTGGTTAGGGTTAGTAGTCCCAACGACCTACTTCCATCCTCGATCACTTCCGCCAAGTTACTCGGATACGTAGTAAGCACACGCGGTATTGAGATCGATCCCTCCAAAATAAAGGCAATTGTTGACATGCCTCCCCCTCAAACAGAAAAAGAAATTAGGGGGTTCCTTGGCAAACTGCAATACATTAGTCGATTTATCAACAAATTGACTATGACCTGTGAGCCAATATTTAAAAAATTAAAAAAAAGAGGAAAAACATGAATGGGACGATCAATGCCAAAGGGCCTTTGAGAAAATCAAAGATTATCTCAAAAGTCCACCAATTTTAGCACCACTAGTACCCAAACTACCTCTTAGGCTATACATTACAGTTACAGACATGGCCACAGGCGCCATGTTAGCACAAGAGGTAGAAAATGTCGAGCGTGCAATATATTACATAAGTAAAAAATTCATCCAATATGAAACAAAATACAGCACCTTAGAAATGACAAGTTTAGCATTAGTATGGGCAACTAAAAAATTACGACATTATATGCTACCACACACTACTCATGTGATTTCTCAACAAAATCCGATAAAGTATTTGTTTGAACAACCACCAATACAAGGAAGAATATCCAAATGGTTGGTGATGTTGGCCGAATTTGAGTTAAAATATATTCCAGAAAAATAATGAAAGGAAAAGTAATTTCCGACTTTTTGGCCCAACATCCAATTCAAACAAGTCATGCAGAAACTACTCATCTTCCGGATGAAGAGATTCTCATGACACAAGATGACAAATGGGTAATGTACTTCGACGGTGCATCCAACCAAAAGGGATGTGGCGTAGGAGTGTTACTCATAAGTCAAGAGGGAGCACATACTCCAATCTCTGTCAAACTAGACTTTGAGGTTACTAATAATGCCGCAGAATGTGAAGCGTGCATGATTGGATTAGAAGCAGGAGCTAGCATAGGTGTGCAAAAATTAGAGGTATATGGAGATTCCAGTTTGATTATAAATCATATACTGGAAAAATGGAAAATAAAGAACTCCACAATAATATTATACCAAGCACACCTAGAGCAACTCGTCGAGCACTTTGAACATATTGACTTTAAATATCTCCCAAGGGATGATAATCAATTTGCCGATGCGTTAGCAAAATTAGCCTCAATGATCAACATTCCAAATCACTTGAATATGATGCCATTATGCATTGATAGAAGAGAAGAACCGTCATATTGCAACGCAATAGAGGAAATAAATGACATCGAAGGGAACAATCCTTGGTATGATCATATCCTCCAATATACTACTCATGTCACATATCCCGAAAATACTTCATCGAAAGACCAACGAGCCTTACGAACACTTGCGGCTCAATACGGTCTATTAAATGGTCAATTATGCAAAAAAGGACCTAATGGTCAAAGTTTATCGTGTATAGACCAACCCGAAACCACACGCCTTATGCAGAATACTCACAAAGGTGTTTGTGGACCTCACATGAATGGTAAAATGCTTGCAAAAATAATTTCGCGACAAGGGTACTATTTGTCCACTATGGAACATGAATGCATACAATATGTCAAAAAATGTCCAGAGTGTCAATTGTTTGCTAATTTACAACACCTTCCACCATCTGAACTATATAATCTCATTTCCCCTTGGCCCTTTTCAACTTGGGGAATTGACATAATTGGAAAAGTCTCTCCAACAAGAGCAGGATGGCACGAGTACGTATTGGTAGCCATCGATTACTTCACCAAGTAGATTGAGGCTGCTTCTTACGTAAATATCACTTATAGACATGTCGCAAATTTTCTCGAACGAAACATATTTTGTAGATATGGAGTTTCACGCGAACTAATTAGTGATCAGAGATCTCAATTCAAAGCTGAAGTTGAGACCCTCTTAACTCGTTATAAGGTAAAACATCATCACTCATCCCCATAAAAACCTCAAATGAATGGAGCTGTAGAATCGGCAAACAAAAATATAACAGTCATCATTAAGAAAATGGCATAAAATTATAAAGACTGGCCGAATAAACTACACTTCGCACTATGGGGTTATAGAACTTCTATACGAACATCAATAGGAGTAACTCCATACTCCTTAGTTTTTGGAATGGACACAGTTCAACCATTCGAACTGGAAATACCATCCCTACGCATCGTACTCGAAAGTAAGCTACTGGAAGCTGAATGGGTAAGAGCGAGGTATGAGGAGCTTTTATTGCTCGATGAACGACGATTAAGAGCTTTTCATCATGTACAAGTCTACCAAAGGCGCATTGCACATCATTTCAATAAAAGAGTAAAACCCAGAAATATAAAAGAAGGTGACTTTGTACTAAAAGAGGTTAGGGGTCCACCTACCAATCCAAGAGGGAAATTCAAACCTAATTGGATAGGTCCCTACCGCGTAATTGAAATCCTATCAGGAGGAGCCGTCAGATTAATGGACATTGGAGGAGATGAAATTCGCCAATTAATAAACATTGATCGTCTTAAGAAATATTACATATGAAATATGGATTAACTCGTTCATTCATACAACTAACTTTAATTAGCATTCAATTGAAAGATTCTAAGTGTTATGTATTTTACCGAATGACACGATAAAATACATAACACTTAGGGGTGTAATTTAGAAATAATAAACCATTCTAAGTGTTCAGATTTTTTATCGAACTTCACGAAAAAAGTCTTCACACTTGGGGGGGTAATAGCACAGAAATAAATTTTTTTTCGAAACACTCGTAGAACAGGTTAAGTTATGTATTAAGTTGCACGCAACAGGTTCGCGCAACCTTAGATGTTGCGCGCGCCACCTGATCGTAAACTGCGAACCCAGACTTTTTTGTTTGAACGAAGTTGCAACTTCTACTTACGATAAAAGGAGGGCGTTTCGTTAATATAAACATATACTCAGAAAATATAAAAATTAAACTTTGATTTAATTCTTTTTAAACAAAGTTTGATTAATTTTTTCATTTAATTTCTACCTAAGGAGTTAAAGAATATATATACATATACATATACATACATATACATATACATACATATACATATACATATATATATATATATATATATATATATATATATATATATATATATATATATATATATATATATATATATATATATATATATATATATATATATATATATATATATATATAAGAATTAGAACCACGCAATGACCTGATTTCTTGATACGAATACGTAGGCAAACTATATGATTCGGTCATATCAAAATATCAAAACATAAAGCTCATTTTTTATTTCATTCAAATTAAAAAAAAAGAGACATTGTTGAACTAGATCGTAAAAAAGAAAAAGGGGGCATAATAGTGATTACACTTTATTCAAAAAAAAAAGAGAAATTATGTAACACTCTAAAGCTTAACTATATCCTCAATTGTCAAGGATGATGGTGGAGTAGTTTCCATCGCAGTATTTTCAGAAACCTTGGAGCTTTCTCCTATAGTCTTCTTCTTGACCCATACATTGTTCTTCAATTTAGGAATAAGAGCCTTTTCAACCCTTTTTCCCTTTTCCAAAGCTTTTGTTAGAGTCCTCTTTCAGGTTTGTTGCGAAGGTTCCTTGAGTATCACACCTTTTTGTGCGGGTTTGGAGGGAGCTTTCCTTTTGGATTCCTTCGAACGCGCCTTAGGACATGAGAAGTCCAATTTTCTTCTCACTCCTTTGTTTTGGCAACTAGGAGGGGTAGTGGTGGCCGAATGCATTAAAGGCTTAGGTGGATTGCGAGCCGTGGCAGTTTGATATTGAGATCGGGCCTTGTTTAATTTGCCCTTATCCGCCGCATTCATCCAAGCTTTATAAAAGGAAGATAATACAATACTCGCAGCAGGATTTTGTACTACCCACCGTGGAAGACTTGACCAATACTCTATCCAACAAAAAATTTGCTCGGGTCTAAAAGTCACATCTTTAGGTGCATCGCAGTCTTGCGGGGAAATAATCTGTTTCATCCCGTATTGTCTCATTACTTTGCAAGGAAAAATGTAAGTAGCACTAGATAGGCCTAAAAGCCTAATGTAAGGACAATTGAGACTACTCCCAACCATACTATTTATGTTCCACCAAGGAATCACAAAACGTATGTTAGGAACCCCGTGACAGAAAAATGACGTCCATTCCCCTTCATTCCTGTGCTTGTAAAGGATTCGACGTCCAGGGAATGTCCGTACTCCATTAGCCTCGATATTTTGTGGCTGATCAACTATTCGCAAACGCTCCATGAGCTAAATCTGAAAAAAAAAATCAGTTTTTACACGAGCAGGTGGCGCGCGCATCAGAATAAGTTGCGCGCGCCATCCGCGCGCAGCATAGAAGATTGCGCTGGACGTACCAGCGCAACTTCATGGCTTGCGTTAAAAAAACGACAAAAAAAAACTTACGTGTAATAGGAGTGGACTTCCCGTGAAACCATTTTCGTTAGGGTCTCCTCTAAGGCGATTCAAGCATAAAATGGTTTCTGCCAAAGCCAAAGGAGCGGGTGAATGACATCCCTCTATTTGCTCTACTACAGACACCATGGAATAATCTCCATATTCTTTTCCTGTCCTAAGTAAACAATTGACAGCAAGACAATAACATAAGGCACGAATTTTAAAGCGTTGTTTAATCATGTTGTCACGAGGGGCGATGAAATGTTCAATAAATTGAATTAAATTCACGCCTTCTTTAGTTCCAATATTGGTCATATCATTGTTGGACAAGCCGAAAAATCTTTGGAATATAGGTTTGGGATCCGACAATGGGGGCGAATAAGTCACATGGAGAATATTTGTAGGGAAGCCTAGCAAGGCCTCGAACTCACCAGGAAGGGGAATAATTTCGTCCCCTTTAAATAAAAAGAGATGGTGGTTGGAGTCCCAATGGTTAACTGCGCCATGAAGGAAATCAAAATTAATCATTAATTGCATATAGTTCAATAGAGGGTCTAGATGATAAATTTTGAAAGCTAGCTTGTCCTCGTTTGAAAGGGAAGTGACCCATTGTTTCAAAAGCTGTTCAAAGGTTTTCACCATTGTTCAATGTTAAAAAAAAGGGGGGGGGGGGGGGGAGAGAGTAAGAATTTAGTGAGATTATGCCTTTTAGTTCTTATAAAATTACTAAGCGAATGAATACGAGATGATCAAAAACCTACACGAAACCGTGATTAAATAGACCCAAGAGGGGCATATTTTCGGCAATTTTCGCCCAAAGGAAAGTTCACAAACAGGTGGCCACTACATCGCATGCGCGCGACAGCCGCGCGCAACTCATCCAGTTGCGCTCGTCTTCTCTGTCGCGATATGTGGTTTAAGTTTATTTCCGTATTTTGGCTTACATAATGACGGAATCTTGACGAAATCTTAAGACTAATCATACGCTTGCCTTTTGCTAACTCTTGTGTCCCTTTTCCTTCCTTTTTTATTTATTTTCTTTTTTATTTTATTTTATTATTTTCTTGTTCTTCTTTTCCTTCTTCCTTTTTCCCCCTATCTTCTTTTTTCTATTTTCCTTATTTCCTTTTTAGTCTTTTTTTTTTCCTATTTTCCTTTCATTTGTTATTTTATTTCGAGGGGGTAAGTCGGGAACCCTTTCCCTCCCTCGGAAATTTTTTTGCTTTTTTCTTTTATATGTGTACACATGAAAATAAAATAATAATAATATAAATGACATATACAAAAAAAGTGTCATATGTACAACAAAACAAAATAATATGTACTTTTGTTTCCTAAAAATATAACAAAATGTGTACAAAAGGATCAGGGTGCTCTGCGACTGCTAGACGATTGCTATACATCCTGCAAAATCCAAAAAACGAAGATTAATACATGAAATGTAATAACTTCGTCGAAAAATAAAAGAAATGAAACTTACCGCAGTCATCCGATGATCACGGCATGACAAAGTCACGAGGGTTCTCCGATAAGCAGCTCAGAAAGCACGTATAGTCCTCACCATGCCGTTCACGGGCTCCCGCTGAACCTGTTCCAAGAATACAAGGATAGTTAGTAAATAAATGTATATGAAGGAAAAAATAGAAATATTTTAAGTACATATACAAAAAATGGACATACCGACTCAACCGTCTCAGGAATGAACGGTATCCCCTCATTATCCTACGCTGCTGGAAGGTTCTCACGTATTACCAACCTGACAGCATCGGTATACGTGATCTCCGCTGTAGGAGGCACCCAACCGCCTAGCTCGACCCGCTAAAAAATAAAAAAATAATAATAAATAAAAAAAGAGGGGGGGGTCAAAATTCCGAAAAATAAATAAAAAAAAGAAAGAAAGAAGAAAAATAGAGAATTAAGGTACTAACTGGAACAAAAGCTGGGAAAGAAGTAAGCCTGGATGTAATGAAAGCCGGATAAGGAGCATCCGGCAGCACCAGCTGATCCGCTGGATAACCAAGGATCGCTTGAGCTCGATCCTCGGTTGACAGCAAATCCGGTCGTAACATCCGGATCGGATCGGAGGATCCACAGGAACCACATGCTCCTCTGACGAATGCTGCCAGAGAACGCGCTTGCCTAAAAACCAAGCGTTCGTCCTCTGGAGCACCGGGAGTCCCGAGTAGAGAACCCGGAACCGGCAACGAACCATGCCAGACCGGATATCCTCAGGGACTCCGACGATCAAACTCCAAGGACGGAGATCGATCTAATGCAATCACATGAAAATCATCAAAGCAAAATAATAATGTGTAAATAAAGATACACATGTGTTGTCAAAATACTCACCGACGCACGGGTCGCCGAAAGAATCCTCTAGCGAAAGTCGCCGGCTGAAGTAGCTTGCCTTTTCCTAATCGTAGCCAGTCGATGGCCGATAGGAAAGCAAGCAGCTTCGAGCACCCTAGGGGCTAGGAAAGGCAGGTACGAGTATCCCCAAGCCTAAAAAAAAAACTGGATTAAAAAGAGAAAAATAAATAATAAAAAGTTAAAAGAAAGTTTAAAATACGTACCTCAAGGATACGACCATGCCATGTAAAGGAGATCCGAGGAACCTCAGTAGCTGCCGCAAGATCCACTACTCGGGTCGCCTTGCCCATAGCTCTAAGAATACGGGCATACGACACCTCCGCCCAGTTCAGGTTACTTACCTCCCCCAAGTCTACAAGGCAAGTAAGTAACCCGATAGGGAAACGCTCCCCCCGATCACTCAAGAGATTGACGGAAAGAATGTGGGCGATGTATATCCGAGCCAGCTGCTCAGGTGTACACTGCCGGTCAACCTCGTCAGCCGATAACTCGTCGGCAAGAATCGAGTACGGACAAGACCGAGGATATACGTGAAGGATCGCCGCCAGACGATCCCCCACGAGATCCCTTAATCTCAAGTCCTGGCCTGTTACGACCTCTATAACTACTGGCTCACTTACAAAAGGAAAACCCGTAATCATAGAGAAGTCGTAAGGGATGACCGTCATCTCTCCCCACGGAAAGTGAAAAGTGTTGGTGGAATCCCACCAAAACTCCAGCAATCCGCGGAGGAAAGTTGACGAAGCAGACTGACTCGACAAATCCCGAAGAGCCGCTAGTGCGCGACCAATCCCTGAAAGCTCCACAATCTCCTTTACCTCGTTGGGTAAATTCTCAAAATGAGTCCGCAGGTCACCAGAGCCGTATAGACGCATGATAGACTCACTCTAAAAGAAAAAAAAAAAGAAGAGAGAGAGCCAAAATAATAAAAAACGTTTAGTGATAGAAAAGAGGGAAAGTAAAAAAAAAAAGAAGGCGTAAGAAACTCACGATGCCGCGCCACCCTTGAATCGAGACGTGATGGTCTGGATCCCACTTAAGGACCCTAGGGTCCCAGTCGGGAGGAGCCTCCCATATCACATCCTCCTGGCGGCGTCGATCAGCAGGGTCGCGTCGCTCTCGAACCTCCTCAAGAGGCCGGGTCACCCTCTTTCGAGGGCGAACTACCTCGTCAGGACCGCCTAGAATCTCCTCAGCGTCGAAAAATGGAGGCCAATCAATGCTAAGATAGACGAGATTTCTCTATTAGTTCATTTTTTCCTAAACTAATAATCGTGTTCTAGATCTATTTCGACAACATAACGGCTGCCGATAGGACAAAACACAAAAATCGAATGCCACCCATACTTAGGGGCTACGATACCTATAGTCAAACTCAGTAAATGGGGGCTTTTAACACCCACAAAAGCCATCCTGTACCAGTTTCAACTAAGCATTCAAGGGATTATGTTTCAAAATCTCAAAGAATCAACTATTCCAAGACAAATAATAGTAATACCAACACAATTATCGTCTACCAAACAATCTTGAAGTTCGAATATGGCAAAAACAAGCTAAGTATACACTTCGCGCCATTTTTTCAATTTCAAAATTTGCAAAATGTGAATCATGAAAGTACTGCTAGTTCTAATACTACAATCTACTTCATAATAAAAAAGTATGACCAAAATGAGCACGAAAAGCAACAGATTCGAGCAAAATTCGAACAAAAAGAGCAAGAACGAACTTAAACAAAGAAATGCTCATACAAGGTTCAATACTTAACCATTTTTCATGAAATTTGTTGCAAAACACTCCTTAAACATAGCATAACAACATGGAACAAACAATTTTAAGAATAATGGACCGAATAAAAAATCCCCAAATTAAAAATTTGGGGTTTTACGATTAGAAAAACGCTCAAATGCCTGCCAAGAATGAACGAATTTAAGAAAAAAACTTACATTGGTTTATGGAAAATGTGAATTAAGAGCGATATTTTCTTCCTTTAGCTTCAAAAATCGAAAAAATTGAGCTCTTTAGAGTGAAAAAGAGTCGAAAATGGAGGAAGGAAGGAGAGAGAGAGCGAAATGAAAAATTGCATTCGCGATTTTCTTTTTGCTGAACTGAGTGTCGCGCGTAACTCCAAAAGTAGCGCGTGACGTAGCAGCGCAACTCAGATTGATGCGCGCGCCTGGCCAGCGCGACCCACTGAGTTTCGCGCGGATACTGGTCACTAAAATGACCGGTATCCGGATTTTGATCCGTTTGATCCTTTTTTTCAACGGTTTTTGCTCGTTATTAGACGTAATGGCACGCAAATTATCAAAATCCTTTTTAATTGCTTCGCATATGTAGTTTATTTTCTTCTTTGATAGTTTTTTGCATCATCTTGCATGCACACCGTGCTTTGTGCCTTCCCCAAGCATACGTTTAGAACGTTTTTCGTAAGCGTGCCTTAAGACGTTCCGTGGTGATGCTTTACGTAAAAGCACCCATAGACAGATTTGTCATTTTACAGTACTGACATTATATATATCCGAGTTTTCTTCTTTTTCACGTCCAAAGCAAAAGGAAGGCGTATTCATGCAGCGTAAAAATGCAAATGGCGTAGCGTACAGCGTAAAATTGTACGGCGTAGGTGTTGCGTAAAATTTCACCTCAGCCCAAGCTTTGCGAGATCTACCTCTCGGAACTTAAAGGTAGACTATTTAATGTAGGCGTTAGCTCACGAGTCGACATGCGCACTGAACCTTCAGGAACAAGCACTTCTTGAATGGAAGCAAATACGGTAGTTAGTTAGCTTACTAACTTACCGGACAGTTAGGGTGTCCGTCCACCCCCTATATAAAGAGCGACGAGACAGTGTCGCACCCATGTAGTCACGTTCCCCCAGTCCTGAGACGCGTGTACTCATCTTGTGGACAAAACTGCTTTGAGAGTTGCTGACCTTCTTCCCTCTCACTGGATTTTGATATATGCCTCCAGTCCTGAGACATATATTTCTATCTTGTGGACATCCGGTTCGAATACCGGACCCGGCTCGAATGTCGGACCCTTTTTGGTTCGAATATCGAAAACCCTTTTTCATTCTTTTTACTTTGTTAAAGTCAGACTAAAGTTTCAATCACATATCGAGGGACTTTAGACCAACGATGACATGATTGAGAGGAAATCATCCCCTTTTATTCTTTTTTAAAACCGATCTCTTCTCATGAATTGACATCACCCAGAATACATTTACTTGTAAAAGTATTCTACAATTGAAAAGGATCAATCTAGATTCTTTAGTGAGTTAAGACTAGGGAAAACTTTCTCTAGCCTTAATAGCTACTTGTTTCAAACACTTAGAAAATCGAGGACTGTTTCGACATCCTTAAACATTACTGAAAGATTCTCTAAACCTTAGAACTTCGCAGAATAAGACTCGGATTTTTCCTTGACTACTTTGATCATCGTCTATCCTAGACTCGATCAAAGTGGGGGCTAACTGTAGACATCTAATTTTGGTCTCCTGTCTCGACAGGAAGTATAATGACGATAAATAAAGTCATCTTCGTGTTGGATCAAAGTGAAGAATACTTATGGATAACTGGTTAAGCACCAAAACACAAAAGACTAGCCTAAATAAAAGAACAAGGCCAATACAAGGTCCAAATAACTAAACCCGATCATATTAGGGCTTAAGCCCGTGCTTAAGACCCAATAATGACGGATTTAGGAGCGTCTAGGTTAAAATTTAAGCTGCCGCGGAGAATGTCGTGCGCATCTCATTAAGTCGCGCTCAACTATTCTGTTGCGCGCAGCACTTCGCGCAACTTCTGCAGATGCGCTCGCGAAAGATTCAGAATATCAAAATATTGGAAAATCGAATCTTACCATAGAGCTGCGCGCAAGACAAATAACTGCGCATGTAGGGAATAAATTCAAGCGTTAACCACTTAACGATCCAAGAGATCGTCAACTCCATAAGGTTTTGAACCAAATAAGGGTTTGGGGATGAAGGTACAAATCTAACCTAAAAGAGATTGAGCCTGCCCTAATAACAGGCCTCTACTTTATTCTGATCGTATTCATGTGCGCTTTTTAATTAACATGCAATCAATAAGATTAACCCTAAACCTGTTTATCTATGTTGGTTGAATTTAAATGCACAAATAAACTATTATTGGCGATCACTTGAATTATAATCAAATTAACCCTAACAAGATTATTAATTATCTTATTAAGCGTGATTACAAGTATAAATTCCCTTTAAACATGCATAAAAGGCGTGATCAAGAAATAACAATAAAGATCAAGCAACATAATAATAATCATAATTATTATAATCATCATAACAATAATCAAAATAATAATTATAATCATAACAATATTAATCATAATAATAATAATCATAAAAATAATAATCATAATCACAATAATCATGACAATCATAAATCATAATTAAAATAATAATCATCATAATAACAATAATAATATTCATAATCATGTTAAAGCATAATAAAAATAGCAAGATCCTAGGCATGATACTAACAAGATTAATAACAAACCCTAGCATGTCACTAAGCCATAAAAATCAAATCTTTAACCCTAACATGATACTAACAATCATAAGTATTAGGAAGAACATAGGAAGCATCGCAGGAATCATAATAAGCATAGTTGATATTATAACCTTTTCCCTAAACATGATATTAGGAATATCATAATAACAATATAAACATGATTTCTACATCATAATATCAATAAATCAATTAAAGCACTTACTTTGATGCCTCGTACCGCTTTCTAATAACAAAATACACGCGTTAGTAACTTCAAGGAAAATAATAATCAAAACAATTAAATTAAATAATTGAAATAGAGATTTGGGACCAAACCCTCAGAAATTAAACCTTTCACGTCTAGGGAGAAGGCAACTTCGAATATGGCTAGGTGTATCTAGATCTAATGAATGGGAATTTTGTATGCAAAAAGAAATTTTGAGAAAGAAGGAGAGAGAGATGAATGAATTAAGAGAGGATTAGGGAATTAATGATTGCGAATGCAAACTGATTGTAGGTGAGAATTGGTGAATGAAAACGGAGTTTTTAATACGTAATTTATAGAGAAAATCAGCCAAAAAGATAAAATATTAAAACAGAGCACTTGGCGCACGCAAAACAGAGCTGGCGCCAGCATCAGCTAATTGGCGCCAGGCGCCAATGGCTAGCACCAGGCGCCAATGGCTGGCGCTAGGCGCCAGGCCTGGTTCCAAGCGCCAATGCCTGGAGTCAGGCGTCAGGCTTGTTTTTGACACGTTTTTGAAAATCAGATAAGTTTGCCGTATTGGAGGATAAAATCGTAACTTTTCCTCGAAAATGCTTTTTGCTTTTAATTAAAACTCTGAAAAGTCAACAAAAGTCAATTTATCAATGCTAATTGAATTAGGAATGAAAAGAACCTTCTAGAACAATCTAGAAGACTAAAACCATTCCTAATTGCATTAGGAATGATAAATCATATTAGGCCCTCCTCTAGATCATTGGGCCGTACATAAGGCTCAAACCGGGCCCAGTTTAGTAAATTGGCCATAACTTCCTCAATATTCATCGGAATTGGGCTTATAATATATAGTTGGAAAGGTCTTTGCAAGCCCCATCCAACTACACTACTATTGGACCCATATCATGGAACAACCAAACTGGATTGGCTGTTTTCTTGAAATAAGTTTTCAAAAACAAAGAGAAGAGAAAAGAAATTAAAACTATCCGCAACACTAGACTTTCCACACTTTCGCTTCATTCGATTATGATTCAACGTGAAAGGTACTCATCACTGGGTTTGGTTTTGGGGAGACAAAAATGGGTGTCTACAGCGCGCATCATCTGAGCGCGACTTATTCACTTGCGTGTGACAGCCGCGCGCAACTCATCCAGTTGCGCGCGACACCTGCTGCGGCAGAATGCTCTTAACCCTAAACCTAATCATTCCCTATAAATAAGACACTAATCCGAGGCTTAAAGACAGAGAAAATAACCTAAAACGCTGGCAGAATACTTGTGAACTTGTGCTTCCTAACCCTCTTGTCCTAAACACTCACCCCTTTGATACTTTGTTACTACGGTGGAGGTTCCCCAACAATAAGGAATCCATAAGTGTTCTAAACGGAGATCTAGCAAAGAGAAGTGGTAAATTCCCGAGCACTTAGTTAAATCACGTTTATTTTCTTGTTTAAAAGAACCTTAATTAATTAATTAGTGTTGTTTGATCACCTTTAAAATAATTAATTAATCAATTCCATATATCATCTTTCGTTTAATAAAGATTAGAATTGAATAAAATAATTGTTGGTTGATCACTTAAGCCAAGGCGAATATTGTTTATTTTCTTGTTCTTTTCACGAATTTATTTAAATAAGAATAACGACCTTACAATGTAATTCCTACGTGAATTGATGTGTGTAAATAAAATCAATTGACATAGTTTTAGGTATCACGTTGCATATATTGTTTGGTGATGAAATTGTGCAAAAGGAAGAGCTAATAGAGGCCGCACTAGGGCTAGGATCGCGATTCCCCTCTAAAGAGAACGTTATCTTAGTACCCTCGCTCCCGAACTCATTTCTGGTTTATGTAGACCAATTTGGGCATGGTTAAACTTATGATTCATGCTAAATATCCTTTGAACTCTACTTGGGAGAAAGGCATGAACAAGGTTTATGGGTTTTCCTCAAACTCATTGGCGACTCCTACTTGTTCCTTACAAAAAGCGTGTATGATAGAATCATTTCTAATTCAAGGTCCCTCAAATAGTCAGGAATTCAAATCCTAATACACCCTAACAAGTGTAAAGTCCTAGAATTTTAAAGGGCCATGGGCATTTAAGGAGAGTACCCCTTACGATGGGATCACCCTCCTTACATTGGCGACTCCACTTGGGACTTAGAGGTTACATGATTAGTTCGTAGATATGGTCCAAGGTTTCCAACACCAGGTTGCCTATGGGTTGTAACGAGAGATAACTTGGATAATCTCTAGTTAGAGAGCGAGACTTGAACGCATAATATCTTCCTTTTGCACAAAAGTAAAAACCAAACAAGCAACATTGCATCAGGCATAAGTATAGAACACTCAAACATTGGGGATTGGCTCATTGACTAGGGGTTGCCAACACTAGGCTTCTATCCCGAAATCAATAACAATCATCCCACCCATATCGCCAACAAAATGTTGGGAGGACGATGTCGTAGTTCAACTCGTTGAGTGATTCATTTGTGCGTCGTTTCTTAAGATATGGAACCTTGGACACCCACACCTTTTGACCTTAGAATGGCAATACGTGAATCTTGACTTGTGGCATGCTTATGTGATTATGTGACTATATGCAACGTGTTAGGATAGTCTTCTTTTTTTAGTTTGGTCTAGGTTCCCAATTACGAAGTCGTCTCTTCGTGATTTAGAGTCATATTCGAAGGGTAACATAAAAAAAAAACAACAAAAAGAACAATGCCAAAAAAAAGGGGGAAAAAAAAGCGCTCGAATTAAAAAAAATCATACGAGCAGGTGGCGCGCACAAATCATTGAGTTGCGCGACCCCTCCCAGCGCAAGTCATTTCATTGCGTGCGACATCCGCGCGCAACTGAATCACTTGCGCGCGCCCACTGTAAGAATCAATTTTGATTTTTCAAAAAACGATTGACTCGTCAAAACGATATCTTTATCTAAGAATTGTTAAGGGCGATGTTATCCGTTAGAATATATATTGCGTCATTTTCTTTTTCTTTCTTCTCCTTCTAAACAAGCGTATCAGTTTTCTTATTCTTTCGTACTTCTTTTAGGGCCAGTTTCCAATCTTGGGAAAGAAGACTCCCGGGCACTCGCCTTCTACATTTACCATCCAAAGATCAATCCCTTTCAAACCATTTTTCTTCAACAACTAGTCATAGTCCAACAACAATGTCAACCATTGAAGAACTTGAAGAGGAGATTCTTCGTTTGAGAGAGGAAAAGGCTCAAGAAGCCGAGGAGAAAAGAATTAAGAAAATTGAAAAGGCTAATAAGAAAAATGCTGAAGCCTTAGCCTTGCAAGAAAAGATGGAACAATTATCCATCAAAGAAAAGTCGTTGGAGAAGCTAGTTCTTCGTTCTACAATGGGGAACAAGTACTTCGACGCAGAAAAGTTTGCTCCTCCCGCAGGACTTGCTTTACCAGAAAAGTTCGTAGCTACGGACTTGCCAATATTTAAGGTGACCAATAATCCACAAAATCATTTAATGTGTTTCACTGGCACCATGGCATTAAAGGGAGTTGATCCTAAGCTTTATGCTTTGATTTTCCCTTTATCTATAGACCCAACCGTAAAAGAGTGGTACTATGGGCTAGATCCAAAATTCAAGGCAACATGGGAAGATGTAGTTTCGAATTTCATTACCCAATATGAGAGTAACGTAGAGTTCAAATCCACTCTATGTGAACTCGAAATGCTAAAGCAAGGCGACGATGAAAGTTTCCTTGCTTTCTATGGTAGATGGCGAGAAAAGGCGGCCCACCTTGCCCAAAGGCCACCCAAAATCAAATTAGTACATAAATTCATTGACAATTGTCATGAAAAGTACAACAAACATCTACGTTACCTTGGTTTAGACACTTTTCAAATGGTCTATTCCGTGGCTACTAGGATTGAAGATGATCTTGCTAAAGAAAAAGCAAATAAACCCCATCATCATCAACAACCTAAAAATAACTACAAGAAGGGGAATGATATCACATCATCCTTTATTGACGTATTTGCGACCTCCACGCAATACAATAACACGAATCAATATAATGATTCTAGGAAAAGATGGACAAGAGAAAGAAAATTTACTCCATTTCCTGTGAGCTATAAAAAATTGCTAGAGAAATTAAATGAAAAAGGTTTACTTGCACCAACAGTACCAACACCACCCACTCCACCAAGAAGATTGCTAATTGGGATGGTAATGCTTATTGCGCTTATCATAGAGGCAATGGACACGATATTGAACGTTGCTTTGTCTTAAAGCATAAAATACAAGATTTGGTAGACGATGGGAGAATTCCCACGCCTAAACCTAATAATAATGTGTCCCCCTTAGGGGTGTTTCACATCAATGAGGACCATATAGGAAGTGATAGGTTCAATCCTTTGAACTATATCACACCTATAGGAGAACCTCTATCCACAATACTCATAGGGGCAACTAATGAAGTATGTGGACTATGGGACGACGACTTTCAAGACTTATATGTCTCTAAGTATGCCGCCGTCCCACCTCCATCTTATTTACAATGGAGCGCTTGATTGAGATCATTTCTTGGGGAAGTCACAAGACTTATCAAATCTCTTCTTGGATGAACAATGACATCAAGCTCAACTCATGGAACATCTTTAAATAGAGGCACGCTCAAAGCCTCTAGAAGAAAGTTGGTTTATGAGTCCTACAACTAATCTAAACTAGATAGATCAACTAACTCGTTCTGGGAGAGTTTACCAAGCACCACCACCAAATGGATCTTCGACCACACAAAATCAAATTCAAGGTCAAATGCAAAATACAATACCACCTCCAATTGAGGTGGAAGATCCATTAGTCAAACAACTTTGCCAATCTAAGGCAAATGTTAGCATTTGGGAACTCTTAAGTACTTCTAAAGAACATAGGAATTCCCTTATGAATGCTCTGACGGCTTTGTCTGTAAGCACAGACACAACCCCTCAAGATCTCGTTAGCTTGCTTACTAGCGAGAAATCTGACAAATCAATCATTTTCACTAATGATGATTTGCCTTCAAAAGACACTACCCACAACAACGCATTATATTTAACCGTGGGGTGAAAGGGATAAAACATAAAGGCAATTGTTGACATGCCTCCCCCTCAAACAGAAAAAGAAATTAGGGGGTTCCTTGGCAAACTGCAATACATTAGTCGATTTATCAACAAATTGACTATGACTTATGAGCCAATATTTAAAAAATTAAAAAAAGAGGAAAAACATGAATGGGACGATCAATGCCAAATGGCCTTTGAGAAAATAAAAGATTATCTCAAAAGTCCACCAATTTTAGCACCACCAATACCCAAACTACCTCTTAGGCTATACATTACAATTACAAAAACGGCCACAGGCGCCATGTTAGCACATGAGGTAGAAAATGTCGAGCGTGCAATATTTTACATTAGTAAAAAATTCATCCAATATGAAACAAAATATTGCACCTTAGAAAAGACAAGTTTAGCATTAGTGTGGGCAACTAAAAAATTACGACATTATATGCTACCACACACTACTCATGTGATTTCTCAACAAAATCCGATAAAGTATTTGTTTGAACAACCACCAATACAAGGAAGAATATCCAAATGGTTGGTGATGTTGGCCGAATTTGAGTTAAAATATATTCCAGAAAAATAATGAAAGGAAAAGTAATTTCCGACTTTTTGGCCCAACATCCAATTCAAACAAGTCATGCAGAAACTACTCATCTTCCGGATGAAGAGATTCTCATGACACAAGATGACAAATGGGTAATGTACTTCGACGGTGCATCCAACCAAAAGGGATGTGGCGTAGGAGTGTTACTCATAAGTCAAGAGGGAGCACATACTCCAATTTCTGTCAAACTAGACTTTGAGGTTACTAATAATGCCGCAGAATGTGAAGCGTGCATTATTGGATTAGAAGCAGGAGCTAGCATAGGTGTGCAAAAATTAGAGGTATATGGAGATTCTAGTTTGATTTTAAATCATATACTGGAAAAATGGAAAATAAAGAACTCCACAATGATATTATACCAAGCACACCTAGAGCAACTCGTCGAGCACTTTGAACATATTGACTTTAAATATCTCCCAAGGGATGATAATCAATTTGCCGATGCGCTAGCAAAATTAGCCTCAATGATCAACATTCCAGATCACTTGAATATGATGCCATTATGGATTGATAGAAGAGAAGAACCGTCATATTGCAACGCAATAGAAGAAATAAATGACATCGAAAGGAACAATCCTTGGTATGATCATATCCTCCAATATACTACTCATGGCACATATCCCGAAAATACTTCATTGAAAGACCAACGAGCCTTACGAACACTTGCGGCTCAATACGGTCTATTAAATGGTCAATTATGCAAAAAAGGACCTGATGGTCAAAGTTTATTGTGTATAGACCAACCCGAAACCACACGCCTTATGCAGAATACTCACAAAGGTGTTTGTGGACCTCACATGAATGGTAAAATGCTTGCAAAAATAATTTTGCGACAAGGGTACTATTTGTCCACTATGGAACATGAATGCATACAATATGTCAAAAAATGTCCAGAGTGTCAATTGTTTGCTAATTTACAACACCTTCCACCATCCGAACTATATAATCTCACTCCCCCTTGGCCCTTTTCAACTTAGGAAGTGACATAATTGGAAAAGTCTCTCCAACAGGAGCAAGAGGGCACGAGTACGTATTGGTAGCCATCGATTACTTCGCCAAGTGGATTGAGGCTGCTTCTTACATAAATATCACTTCTAGACATGTCGCAAAGTTTCTCGAACGAAACATATTTTGTAGATATGGAGTTTCACGCGAACTAATTAGTGATCAGGGATCTCAATTCAAAGTTGAAGTTGAGACCCTCTTAACTCGTTATAAGGTAAAACATCATCACTCATCCCCATACAGACCTCAAATGAATGGAGCTGTAGAATCGGCAAACAAAAATATAACAGTCATCATTAAGAAAATGGCATAAAATTATAAAGACTGGCCGAATAAACTACACTTCGCACTATGGGGTTATAGAACGTCTATACGAACATCAATAGGAGTAACTCCATACTCCTTAGTTTTTAGAATGGACGCAGTTCAACCAGTCGAACTGGAAATACCAACCCTACGCATCGTACTCGAAAGTAAGCTACTGGAAGCTGAATGGGTAAGAGCGAGATATGAGGAGCTTTTATTGCTCGATGAACGACGATTAAGAGCTTTGCATCATGTACAAGTCTACCAAAGGCGCATTGCGCGTAATTTCAATAAAAGAGTAAAACCTAGAAATATAAAAGAAGGTGACTTTGTACTAAAAGAGGTTAGGGGTCCACCTACCAATCCAAGAGGGAAATTCAAACCTAATTGGACAGGTCCCTACTGCGTAATTGAAATCCTATCAGGAGGAGCCGTCAAATTAATGGACATTGGAGGAGATGAAATTCGCCAATTAATAAACATTGATCGACTTAAGAAATATTACATATGAAATCCGGATTAACTCGTTCATTCATACAACTAACTTTAATTAGCATTCAATTGAAAGATTCTAAGTGTTATGTATTTTACCGAATGACACGATAAAATACATAACCCTTAGGGGTGTAATTTAGAAATAATAAACCATTCTAAGTGTTCAGTTTTTTTTATCGAACTTCACGAAAAAAATCTTCACACTTGGGGGGGGGGTAATAGCACAGAAATAATTTTTTTTTCGAAACACTCGTAGTACAGGTGTCGGGCGCAACTGGAATAGTTGCACGCGGATGTCACGCGCAACTCATTAAGTTGCACGCGACAGGTTCGCGCAATCTTAGATGTTGCGCGCGCCACCTGATCGTAAACTGCGAACCCAGACTTTTTTGTTTGAACGAAGTTGCAACTTCTACTTACGATAAAAGGAGGGCGTTTCGTGAATATAAACATATACTCGGAAAATATAAAAATTAAACTTTGATTTAATTCTTTTTAAACAAAGTTTGATTAATTTTTTTCATTTAATTTCTACCTAAGGAATTAAAGAATATATATACATACATACATACATATATATATATATATACATACATACATACATATATATATATATATACATACATACATACATATATATATATATATATATATATATATATATATATATATATATATATATATATATATATATATATATATATATATATATATATACATAATAAAAGAATTAGAACCACGCAATGACCTGATTTCGTGATACGAATACGTAGGCAAACTATATGATTCGGTCATATCAATATATCAAAACATAAAGCTCATTTTTTATTTAATTCAAATTAAAAAAAAGAGACATTGTTGACTAGATCGTAAAAAAGAAAAGGGGGCATAGTAGTGATTACACTTTATTCAAAAAAAAAAGAGAAATTGTGTAACACTCTAAAGCTTAACTATATCCTCAATTGTCACGGATGATGGAGGAGTAGTTTCCATCGCAGTATTTTCAGAAACCTTGGAGCTTTTTCCTATAGTCTTCTTCTTCACCCATACAATGTTCTTCAATTTAGGAATAAGAGCCTTTTCAACCCTTTTTCCCTTTTCCGAAGCTTTTGTTAGAGTCCTCTTTCAAGTTTGTTGCGAAGGTTCCTTGAGTATCACACCTTTTTGTGCGGGTTTGGAGGGAGCTTTCCTTTTGGATTCCTTCGAACGCGCCTTAGGACATGAGAAGTCCAATTTTCTTCTCACTCCTTTGCTTTGGCCACTAGGAGGGGTAGTGGTGGCCGAATGCATTAAAGGCTTAGGTGGATTGCGAGCTGTGGCAGTTTGATATTGAGATCGGGCCTTATTTAATTCGCCCTTATCCGCCGCATTCATCCAAGCTTTATAAAAGGAAGATAATACAATACTCGCAACAGGATTTTGTACTACCCACCGTGGAAGACTTGACCAATACTCTATCCAACGAAAAATTTGCTCGGGTCTAAAAGTCACATCTTTAGGTGCATCGCAGTCTTGCGGGGGAATAATCTGTTTCATCCCGTATTGTCTCATTACTTTGCAAGGAAAAATGTAAGTAGCACTAGATAGGCCTAAAAGCCTAATATAAGGACAGTTGAGACTACTCCCAACCATACTATTTATGTTCCACCAAGAAATCACAAAACGTATGTTAGGAACCCCGTGACAGAAAAATGACGTCCATTCCTCTTCATTCCTGTGCTTGTAAAGGATTCGACGTCCAGGGAATGTCCGTACTCCATTAGCCTCGATATTTTGTGGCTGATCAACTATTCGCAAACGCTCCATGAGCTAAATCTGAAAAAAAAAATCAGTTTTTACACGAATAGGTGGCGCGCGCATCAGAATAAGTTGCGCGCGCCATCCGCGCGCAGCACAGAAGATTGCGCTAGACGTACTAGCGCAACTTCATGGCTTGCGCTAAAAAAATGACGAAAAAAAACCTTACGTGTAATAGGAGTGGACTTCCCGTGAAACCATTTTCGTTAGGGTCTCCTCTAAGGAGATTTAAGCATAAAATGGTTTATGCCAAAGCCAAAGGAGCGGGTGAATGACATCCCTCTATTTGCTCTACTACAGACACCATGGAATAATCTCCATATTCTTTGCCTGTCCTAAGTAAACAATTGACAACAAGACAATAGCATAAGGCACGAATTTTAAAGCGTTGTTCAGTCATGTTGTCATGAGGGGCGACGAAATGTTCAATAAATTGATTTAAATTCACGCCTTCTTAAGTTCCAATATTGGTCATATCATTGTTAGACAAGCCGAAAAATCTTTGGAATATAGGTTTGGGATCCGACAATGGGGGCAAATAAGCCACATGGAGAATATTTGTAGGGAAGCCTAGCAAGGCCTCGAACTCACCAGGAAGGGGAATAATTTCGTCCCCTTTAAATAAAAAGAGATGGTGGTTGGAGTCCCAATGGTTAACTGCGTCATGAAGGAAATCAAAAGAATTAGAACCACTACATCGCATGCGCGCGACAGCCGCGCTCAACTCATCCAGTTGCGCGCGTCTTCTCTGTCGCGACATGTGGTTTAAGTTTATTTCCGTATTTTGGCTTACATAATGACGGAATCTTGGCGAAATCTTAAGACTAATCATACGCTTGCCTTTTGCTAACTCTTGTGTCCCTTTTCCTTCCTTTTTATTTATTTTCTTTTTTATTTTATTTTATTATTTTCTTGTTCTTCTTTTCCTTCTTCCTTTTTTCCCCTATTTTCTTTTTTCTATTTTCCTTATTTCCTTTTTAGTCTTTTTTTTTCCTATTTTCCTTTCTTTTGTTATTTTATTTCGAGGGGGGTAAGTCGGGAACCCTTTCCCTCCCTCGGAATTTTTTTTGCTTTTTTCTTTTATATGTGTACACATGGAAACAAATAAATAGTAATAATATAAATGACATATACAAAAAAAGTGTCATATGTACAACAAAACAAAATAATATGTACTTTTGTTTCCTAAAAATATAACAAAATGCGTACAAAAGGATCAGGGTGCTCTGCGACTGCTAGACGGTTGCTATACATCCTGCAAAATCCCAAAACGAAGATTAATACATGAAATGTAATAACTTCGTCGAAAAATAAAAGAAATGAAACTTACCGCAATCATCCGATGATCACGGCATGACAAAGTCACGAGGGTTCTCTGATAAGCAGCTCGAAAAGCACGTATAGTCCTCACCATGTCGTTCACGTGCTCCCGCGGAACCTGTTCCAAGAATACAAGGACAGTTAGTAAATAAATGTATATGAAGCAAAAAATAGAAATATTTTACGTACATACATATACAAAAAAAGGACATACCGACTCAACCGTCTCAGGAATGAACGGTATCCCCTCATCATCCTCCGCTGCTGGAAGGATCTCACGTATTACCAACCCGACAACATCGGTATACGTGATCTCCGCTGTAGGAGGCACCCAACCGCCTAGCTCGACCCGCTAAAAAATAATAAAAATAATAATAAATAAAAAAAGAGGGGGGGTCAAAATTCCGAAAAATAAATTAAAAAAAAGAAAGAAAGAAGAAAAAGAGAGAATTTAGGTACTAACTGGAACAAAAGCTGGGAAAGGAGTAAGCCTGGATGCAATGAAAGCCGGATAAGGAGCATCCGGCAGCACCAGCTGATCCGCTGGATAACCAAGGATCGCTTGAGCTTGATCCTCGGTCGACAGCGAATCTGGACGTAACATCCGGATCGGAGGATCCACAGGAACCACATGCTCCTCTGACGAATGCTGCCAGAGAACGCGCTCGCCTAAAAACCAAGCGTCCGTCCTCTGGAGCACCGGGAGTCCCGAGTAGAGAGCTCGGTACCGGCAACGAACCATGCCAGACCGGATATCCTTAGGGACTCCGACGATCAAACTCTAAGGACGAAGATTGATCTAATGCAATCACATGAAAATCATCAAAGCAAAATAATAATATGTAAAGAAAGATACACATGTGTTGTCAAAATACTCACCGACGCACGGGTCGCCGAAAGAATCCTCTGGCGAATGTCGCCGGCTAAAGTAGCTTGCCTTTTCCTAATCGTAGCCAGTCGATGGCCGATAGGAAAGCAAGCAGCCTCGAGCACCCTGGGGGCTAGGAAAGGCAGGTACGAGTATCGCCAAGCCTAAACAAAAGAAAACCGGCTTAAAAAGAGAAAAATAAATAATAAATAGTTAAAAGAAAGTTTAAAATACGTACCTCAAGGATACGACCATGCCATGTAAAGGAGATCCGAGGAACCTCAGTAGCTGCCGCATGATCCACTACTCGGGTCGCCTTGCCTATAGCTCTAAGCATAAGGGCATACGACACCTCCGCCCAGTTTAGGTTACTTACCTCCCTAAGTCTATGAGGCAAGTAAGTAACCCGATAGGGAAACGCTCCCCCCGATCACTCAAGAGAGTGACGGAAAGAATGTGGGCGATGTATATCCGAGCCAGCTGCTCAGGTGTACACTGCCGGTCAACCTCGTCAGCCGACAACTCGTCGGTAAGAATCGAGTACGGACAAGACCGAGGATATACGTGAAGGATCGCCGCCAGACGATCCCCCACGGGATCCCGTAATCTCAAGTCCTGCCCTGTTACGACCTCTATAACTACAGGCTCACCTACAAAAGGAAAACCCGTAATCATATGGAAGTCGTAAGAGATGACCGTCATCTCTCCCCACGGAAAGTGAAAAGTGTTGGTGGAATCCCACCAAATTTCAAGCAATCCGCGGAGGAAAGTTGACGAAGCAGACTGACTCGACGAATCCCGAAAAGCCGCTAGCGCGCGACCTATCCCTGAAAGCTCCACAATCTCCTTTACCTTGTTGGGTAAACTCTCAAAACGAGTCCGCAGGTCACCAGAGCCGTATAGACGCATGCTAGACTCACTCTGAAAAAAAAAAAAAGAAGAGAGAGAGCCAAAATAATAAAAAAACGTTTATTAAAAGAAAAGAGGGAAAGTAAAAAAAAGAAGGCGTACGAAACTCACGATGCCGCGCCACCCTCAAACCGAGACGTGATGGTCTGGATCCCACCTAAGGACCCTAGGGTCCCAGTCAGGAGGAGCCTCCCAGATCACATCCTCCTGGCGACGTCGATCAGCAGCGTCGCGTCGCTCTCGAACCTCCTCACAAGGCCGGGTCACCCTCTTTCGAGGGCGAACTACCTCGTCAGGACCGCCTAGAATCTCCTCAGCGTCGACAAATGGAGGCGAATCCATGTTATGATAGACGAGATTTCTGTATTAGTTCATTTTTTCCTAAACTAATAATCGTGTTCTAGATCCATTTCGGCAGCATAACGGCTGCCGATAGGACAAAACACAAAAATCGAATGCCACCCATACTTGGGGTCTACGATACCTGCAGTCAAACTTAGTAAATGGGGGCTTTTAACACCCACAAAAGCCATCCTATACAGTTTCAACTAAGCATTCAAGGGATTATGTTTCAAAATCTCAAAGAATCAACTATTCCAAGACGAATAATAGTAATACCAACACAATTATCGTCTACCAAACAATCTTGAAGTTCAAATATGGCGAAAACAAGCTAAGTATACACTGCGCGCCATTTTTTCAATTTCAAAATTTGCAAAATGTGAATCATGAAAGTAATACTAGTTCTAACACTACAATCTACTTCATAATAAAAAAGTATAACCAAAATGAGCAAGAAAAGCAACAGATTTGAGCAAAATTTGAACAAAAAGAGCAAGAACGAACTTAAACAAAGAAATGCTTATACAAGGATCGATACTTAACCATTTTTCATGAAATTTGTTGCAAAACACTCCTTAAACATAGCATAACCACATGGAACAAACAATTTACTGAATAATGGACCGAATAAAAAATCCGCAAATTAAAAATTTGGGGTGTTACGATTCGAAAAACGCTCAAATGCCAGCCAAGAATGAACGAATTTAAGCAAAAAATTTACATTGGATTATGGCAAATGTGAATTAAGAGCGAGATTTGCTTCCTTTAGCTTAGAAAATCGCAAAAAATTGAGCTCTTTAGAGTGAAAAAGAGTAAAAAATGGAGGAAGGAAGGGGAGAGAGAGCGAAATGAAAAATCGCATTCGCGATTTTCTTTTTGCTAAACTGAGTGTCGCGCGCAACTCCAGAAGTTGCACGTGACGTAGCAGCGCAACTCAGATTGATGCGCGTGCCTGGCCAACATGACCCACTGAGTTTCGCGCGGATACTAGTCACTAAAATGACCGGTATCCGGATTTTGATCCGTTTGATCCTTTTTTATTTTAAACGGTTTTTGCTCGTTATTAGACGTAATGGCACGTAAATTATCAAAATCCTTTTTAATTGCTTTGCATATGTAGTTTATTTTCTTCTTTGATAGTTTTTTGCATCATCTTGCATGCACACCGTGCTCTGTGCCTTACCCAAGCATACGTTTAGAACGTTTTTCGTAAGCGTGCCTTAAGACGTTCCATGGTGGTGCTTTACGTAAAAGCACCCATAGACAGGTTTGTTATTTTACAGTATTGACGTTATAAATATCCGGGTTTTCTTCTTTTTCACGTCCAAAGCAAAAGGAAGGCGTTTTCATGCAGCGTAAAAATGCAAATGGCGTAGCGTACAGTGTAAAATTGTACGGCGTAGGTGTTGCGTAAAATTTCACCTCAGCCCAAGCTTTGCGTGATCTACCTCTCGGAACTTAAAGGTAGACTATTTAATGTAGGCGTTAGCTCATGAGTCGACAGGCGCGCCGAACCTTCTGGAATAGGCACTTCTTGAATGGAAGCAAATACGGTAGTTAGTGAGCTTACTAACTCACCGGAAAATTAGGGTTTCCGTCCACCCCCTATATAAAGAGCGACGAGACAGTGTCGCACCCATGTAGTCACGTGCCCCCAGTCCTGAGATGCGTGTACTCATCTTGTGGACAAAACTGCTGAGAGAGTTGCTGACCTTCTTCCCTCTCACTGGATTTGGATATATGCCTCCTGTCCCGAGACATATATTTCTATCTTGTGGACATCCGGTTCGAATACCAGACCCGGATCGAATGTCGGACCCTTTTCGGTTCGAATATCGAAAATCCTTTTTCATTCTTTTTACTTTGTTAAAGTCAGGATAAAGTTTCAATCACATATCAAGGGACTTTAGACCAACGATGGCAAGATTGAGAGGAAATCATCCCCTTTTATTCTTTTTTAAAATCGATCTCTTCTCATGAATTGACATCACCCAGAATACATTTACATGTAAAAGTATTCTACAATTGCAAAGGATCAATCTAGATTCTTTAGCGCGTTAAGACTAGGGAAAACTTTCTCTAGCCTTAATAGCTACTTGTTTCAAACACTTAGCAAACCGAGGACTGTTTCGACATCCTTAAACATTACTGAAAGATTCTCTAAACCTTAGAGAACTTCGCAGAATAAGTCTCGGATTTATCCTTGACTACTTTGATCACCGTCTATCCTAGACTCGATCAAAGTGGGGGCTAACTGTAGACATCTACTTTTGGCCTCCTGTCCCGACTGCCCCGACAGGAAGTGCAATGACGATAAATAAAGCCATCTTCGTGTTGGATCAAAGTCAAGAATACTTATGGATAACTGGTTAAGCCAACGAACACAAAAGACAAGCCCGAATAAAAGAACAAGGCCAATACAAGGTCAAAATAACTAAATCCGATCATATTAGGGCTTAAGCCCGTGCTTAAGACCCAATAATGACGAATTTGGTAGCGTATAGGTTAAAATTTAAGCTGCCGCGGAAAATGTCGCGCGCATCTCACAAAGTCGTGCTCAACTATTGCGCGCAACTTATTCATTTGCGCGCAGCACTCCGCGCAACTTCTGGAGATGCGCTCGCGAAAGATTCAGAATATCAAAATATTGGAAAATCGAATCTCACCATAGAGCTGCGCGCAAGACAAATAACTGCGCGCATCATCTGCGCGCGACTTATTCACTTGCGCGTGACAGCCGCGCGCAACTCATCTAGTTGCGCGCGACACCTACTGTGGCAGAATGCTCTTAACCCTAAACCTAATCATTCCCTATAAATAAGACACTAACCGAGGCTTCAAGACAGAGAAAATAACCTAAAACGCTGGCAGAATACTTGTGAACTTGTGCTTCCTAACCCTCTTGTCCTAAACACTCACCCCTTTGGTACTTTGTTACTACGGTGGAGGTTCCCTAACAAGAAGGAATCCATAAGTGTTCTAAACGGAGATCTAGCAAAGAGAAGTGGTAAATTCCCGAGCACTTAGTTAAATCACGTTTATTTTATTGTTTAAAAGAACCTAATTAATTAATTAATTATTGTTGTTTGATCACCTTTAAAATAATTAATTAATCAATTCCATATAGCATCTTTCGTTAAATAAAGAATAAATAGAATAAAATAATTGTTGGTTGATCACTTAAGCCAAGGCGAATATTGTTTATTTTCTTGTTCTTTTCACGAATTTAATTAAATAAGAATAACGACCTGACGATGTAATTCCTACGTGAATTGATGTGTGTAAATAAATCAATTAACATATTTTTAGGTGTCATGTTGCATATATTGTTTGGTGATGAAATTGTGCAAAAGGAAGAGCTAGTAGAGGCCGCACTAGAGCTAGGATCGCGATTCCCCTTTAAAGGGAACATTATCTTAGTACCCTCGCTCCCGAACTCATTTCTGGTTTATGTAGGCTAATTTGGGCATTGGTAAACTTATGATTCATGCTAAATATCCCTTGAACTCTACTTGAGAGAAAGGCATGAACGAGGTTTATGGGTTTTCCTAAAACTCATTGGCGACTCCTAGTTGTTCCTTACAAAAAAGCGTGTATGATAGAATCATTTCTAATTCAAGGTCCCCCAAACAGTTAGGAATTCAAATCCTAAAACACCCTAACAAGTGTAAAGTCCTAGGATTTTAAAGGGCCATGGGCATTTAAGGAGAGTACCCCTGACGATGGGATCACCCTCCTTACAATATGTTTAAGAGTGGGTCACATATCTTAGATGTTAGGTTTAAAAACTGAAATTTGAGGCAAGGCAAGTATAAGTATATGTATATGATGGTCAATATCAGAGGCAGGATTGTGAAATTATACTTTGCTGAATAATTTGGCAGGAAAACTGCGGCCTGTTTGTATTGGTCTAGACATAATTTTTTTTTCATTGTGGCAGCATCTTAAAATCCAGTATATATCAATTGTTGCAACCATGACTTGATGTTCTCCTTTTTGATATAATTATACTCTTGTAGGGAATATTTCAAGCATTACCCCAAACTTGAACCCCATTGTGATCATACACTTAAGTACAGTGGCGTCCAAAGGGAAGAAAGCTAGAGCAAAAGAGTCGCCAACAAATTTTAGGAACTTTTAAACCGTTCACGAGGTGAAGGTTACACCCCTTAACGATCCAGGAGATCGTCAACTCAAATAGGTATGGAACCATGACTGGTAGTTCGGGGATGAAGGTACAAATCCATCCTACAAGAGATTGAACCTGCCCTAATAATAGGCCTCTACTTTATTCTGATCGTATTTATGTGCGCTTTCTGACTAACATGCAATCAATAGGTTTACCCTAAACCTGTTTATCTATGTTGGTTGAACATTAATGCACAAATAAATCTATTATTGGCGAGCAGTTGAATTATAATCAAACTAACCTTAAACAAGATTATTAATTATCTTATTAAGCATGATTACAAGTACCAATTCCCTTTTGACATGCATAAAAGGTGTGATAAAGAAATAACAATAAAAATCAAGCAACAAGATAATAATCAATAATAATTAATAACAATATTAATTATAAAAATAATAATCATAATTAAAATAATCACGTTAGAGCATAGTATTAATAGCAAGATCCTAGGCATGATACTAACAAGATTAATAACAAACCCTAGCATGTCACTAAACAATAAAAATCAAAGCTTTAACCCTAACATGATACTATCATGAATATTAGAAAAGACAATAAAAGGCATCATAGGAATCATAATTGATTTAAGAAACTTATTCTTTGCCCTGGACATGATACTAGGAAGCATTCCTTTAATCATACTTGATATTAGAAATTACCCTAAATATGATACTAGGAATCAAAATAATAACCTAAACATGATTTATATATAAAAATATCAATTAAATAATTAAAGCACTTACTTGGATGCCTCGTACCTCTTTCTAATAACAAAATAAACACGTTTGTAACTTCAAGGAAAAATATAAAACAAAACAATTAAATTAAATAATTGAAATAGAGATTTGAGACCAAACCCTCAGAAATTAAAACCTTTCACGTCTAGGGCGAAGGAAACTTCGAACTTGGCTAGGTGTGTCTAGATCTTGTGAATGCGGAATTTCGTATGCAAAATCTAGTTTAGAAAAGAGAGAGAAAGAGAAAGCTTTAGCTTAGAGAGAGAAGAGAATTAGAAAACTTGAGAGTTGATGATTTTTTATAGAAACTGATGATGAATACGGAGGTTTTAGGAGGCTATTTATAGAGAAAATCAGCCAGACATGATAAAAAAAACGAATCAGAGTTTCGAAGAGAATAAAACAAATTGGCGCCAGACGCCAGACATTAGCGCCAGATGCTGGTCCTGTCGTCAGACGCTAGAAAATAGTTTCTACGCGTTTTCTTAATTTGATAAAATTTAGCCGTACAAAAGGGCAAAATCGTATTTTCCTTAAAAACACTTCTTTTATTCTGATTAAAACTCTAAAAAGTCAACTAAAGTCAATTTATCAATGCTAATTAAATTAGGAATGAAAAGAACCTTCTAGAAGAATCTAGAAGAGTATAATCAATTCTAATTGCATTAGGAATGATAAATCAATGTTAGGCCCTCCTCTAGATCATTGGGCCGCATATAAATATCAAATTGGGCCCAGTTTAGTAATTTGGCCATAACTTTCTCATTATTCATCGGAATTGGGCTTATAATATATCGTTGGAAAGCTCTTGTGTAACCTGACCCAAATACACTATTATTGGACCCTTGCCATGGACCAAATCAAACTGGATTGGCTATTTTTCATAAAATAGGTTTTCAAAAACAGAGAGAAAGAAAAGAAATAAAAACTAACCGCAATACTAGACTTTCCACACTTTCACTTCATTCGATTATGATTCGACGTGAAAGGTACTCATCACTGGGTTTTGTTTTGGGGAGACACAAATGGGTGTCTACAGAAGCCCCCACTTTGATTGAGTTTGGAGAAACGCAAGTTTCAAAAACAAAAGTCAAAGTATCGATAGGGACGGAGAATGATTCAAAACGTTTTGTGATCTAAATCATTATTGTAACGCCGATACCTGCAAACTAGTGTTAGTTAAAACTGATAAAAGAGTTAATAATCGCGTATCTTGCACCGTCGAGCATACGTCTCTGAAGGTAACCGATTTTTATTTCATTTGCTGTTGTTGTAACAACCTTCCACAAGCTAGGGAACGCCATCTTGCTGTTTGTTTTGACGATCTTCTGCAAGTTAGAGAATACCGCCAGAAGACTTCTACGCTTGTAACTGCCTCTAATTCTGCCGTGATAGTCTTCGAAAAGACCACTGCTTGTTTATCCTTAATGTTGTTATGCTAGTGTGTCGGCGCTTTGCTGCTTGTGAACCAGTATGTCGGTGCTTTTGCTGTGATGATAATCCTCTTTTCTTTGGGAATAGTTGCCAACACAACTCTTGTATGACGTATGATAATCTGATTTAGGGAAAGTTGTCAATGCCACGTAACAATCCATCCTTGGAAATGTTGCTACGATGAAGCGACAATCCGTATCTCGGAAAATTTGCCAAAATCCAATTTTTGGGAAAAGTTGCCAATGCTTCGTAACAATCTATCATAAGAAATTTGCTACGATTGACAATCCACATCTTGGAACATTTGCAAAAAAAGAGTCGACCGACAATCCACTTCAAAAAAATTTGCCACTTACTGAAATGAATGACAATCCACGTTTAGGAACCTTTGCCGAAATTTAGGATGAGTAGAGACCTACGAAAATCCTTTAGGAAATTTTTCCATAGGGAATTGGGTGTATGACAATCCAATCTCGGAAAACTTGCCAGCGATTAATGAATGTATGACAATCCGAACTTGGAAAAACTTGCCAAACAAAGAAGGAGCACGACAATCCACGCTTGGAAACTTTGCCAGAGATCACAATCCAATCTTGGAAAAATTGTCGTTGAAGAAGATGCGCGACAATCCATATTTTGAAAATATTGTCAGTTGGAGATGACAATCCAATCTTGGAAAAATTGTCGTATAAGTGATGCGCTTGCTTTTTAACCGATGCCTTGGTGCTTGTAATGAGCCAATGCTTAGGCGCTTAAGCTAAGTGAGACGATTTTTTTGTCCGGTCAATCACTTACTACGATTGTAATCAAGCCGACTACTAATCATGTCAATTTGCTTATAGGGGTTAACTGGCGTACCAAGGAACCCGAAATTGCTGTATGAAGTCGAAATAACCGTTCTGAGAGGCTTCAAGCTCTTTCACTGCTGAAATATTGCTGGCGCCAAGAATTGGCTCTGTCGCCAAACGCTGGGATCTAGCGCCAGGCGCTGAACTCTGTTGCTAGACAACATCCTTGTCGTCTGGCGCTGGAGTCGGGTCTTCCCTATTCTGCTCTTGCTGCCGTTGTTGCTTAGTTTTGCTCTGAACTTTAAGCTTGGTCGTTTCCTTTCAACCGAATCCGTTCAAATCTTTTGTAAATTAAAGCTCTTCATCTCTAATTTACTGATCTATGTAACTCCTCTTATCTTGGAGGAATCTCCTGTGTCATATTCGCGGTTTTTTCGAAATTTTCGGGAATGTCCTCGCTCTCTGGGATGCACCTGCATTTATATCTTTGACCATAGGACTTTGCTTATCTTTCTTTAGGGTTGACCTAAGACTTAGTGTTGACTCAATGTGATAACACGACATGACTCAATGTGTACATGACTCGTGTGTGCATTATAATGTGATCGTGCGACTCGAAAAATGCAAAAAAGCAAAAATTTTCCATCATTTTTATATAGAGTACCGACTTTCTCCCGAAAAAGAAAGACGCGAAAAAGAATCAAAGTGTTTGAGGTGCATGTTAAATGAGCTTAATCCGTTAACGTTGTCTCTCACAGTACAAGGATTGTAACATCTTAGACTATCCTAGTTGACTTGATAATGAAAGTATTTAGGTAACTTAGGCACGGAGGCTAAGTATTTCATACTTTGTGATGTAATGATGATTGATTAATGAGTGATGTTGATATGACAAGGCATGCTTCAACGTTGTGTTAAGATTTCAGGACAAAGGGTTCCTAAGGGAAAGTATATTTGGTCATGTATCTGTGATGTGTGTGAAATTGACACTAAGGTTAGGCCGCAAGGGCTAAGTATGTGGAAAATATATTGAAAAGAGTCAAAAAGTGGTGACTCTTGGGCTAGGTAGGCTAATGATGTAAGGACCAAGCCCCCAAGTCTATCTCTAAGTAGATAGGGATGGGCATAGGGGATCCCTTGATATGATCATGGTGTGAGTGTGTGAATGTGAATATAAATGCATGTTTATTACGGCCGCACCTCGATGTGGTTGCCTACGTATCCGTTAGGAATAAGGCCGAACGTAGCTCTAGCCGAACCTCGCACAAGTGTGTATACCTCAAAAAGGTCTTTTAAGGGTTGTAACGTGGTTAGGCTAAAGGTTTGAAGAAGAAGAAGGGGATAAAGGCTTAAGACCCTCGATAAGCCCCCAAGGTGTGCAACTTTGCTTTTGGATCTTTATATTTTATGCTTGAGGTTTTCTACTCTTTTTTAGCTCTTTCTTTTGCTTTAGCATTTATTTTATTTTTTAAGTGTGGGCAATCCTGATCATGTGGTCTATCACTCACTTGGCATTCATGTTTCTCAGGCACGGTACCGAGCACTCGATAAGAGACGCAATATGAGACGTGTTCATATCAAAGATATGTTCACGTCAAAGACATTGTAACACTTGCCCTTTTGTACACTTTTATTTATTTATTTTTATTTATTGCTATTTTAATTTATTTTGTTCTTTTGAAATCACTCAAGCTTTTTAAAATTGCATAAGTTACACACCATCCCATCCCAAGGTTAGGTAGATATGGGTTAAAAAATGAAGGGTCTATCGTTAGACGATTCTCAAAGTGGTTTATCAAGAAAGGATTGCATATTTGAAGGGTGAAAGGCAATATGATGTGGCTACAAGGGGTGCCTCAAATCATTGGTATACCTTGTGCTTAATTCGACATGGATTTTTTTAATTATTTTTTTAAATGCAATGCAATGATCACATGCAAGAAATAAAATGCTCATTTTATTTAAAAAGGGAAGGGTAAAAATCAAACTCTAAGAAATAAATTCAAGGAGGATGAAGGGTGCCTATACTAGACTTATTGGGGAAGGGGTTTGAAAAAAAGAAGAAGAAAGCATGAAATCTTGGTGAGAAGCTTGCCTTGTGCATTTGTTTCATCATTACCCTAATTTTTTTAATTTTGTTTGTCAATCACATGACTCAAACATGATTCAACATGCATGGATGAAAGAAGGTACGAAAAATGAAGGTTGTGATATGGAGAAAGCATGTAGAGAATGGAAAGATGGTGTAGATGGAGAGATATGAAAAAATTAGGAATAGAGTGTACCTCCAACTCAAATGACGGAAAAAACCGACTCATGCATGAACCTAAGACATGGTCATGGTGACATATACAAAGTGTGTGCTAAGACTAGTGAGTGTAGGTGATATGTTAAGACTCATGTCATGACCATGTGGCTAGACTATGTGACTAGACTCAAGCAAAGACTAAGTTAAGACTTCATGTATATGCATTAAACTGGACAGGTTGTAATATTTTAGTCATAACTTTTGATCCGTGACTCTGATTTGGATGAAACCAACGCCAAATTAAATATAAAACTTGGGGCTACAGATCCATAGGCTATACGACTCGTAGTTCTTCCTAGAACTCTGGCTATAACCAAAACAAGTTGACGCTTGTGCAGTATACGGGAATAAAAATCCGGGTTGACTTAAAGGAACTATGACTCGATTTTTGGTATAATTTTTAGCTCAAATTAATTAATTAATTAATTAAACAAAGTCCTTTAGTCATTAATCAGCTTATTTAGACTTAATCACAAGTCAAACAAACAGTTAGGAAAAACACATAGAGTATGCACAACAAATAATGCACAATTAGGCAAGTAGGCACAATATGATGCAATGAGTTCAATTCGCAACCTAACCATGGCTCTAGTTCTCTAAAGTTCGAGATATGGGTTGGTGTATTCAACATTCTCGGATTTACCCTTTGTTGCACAGAGCGTTCAATCAGGTAGATGGAGCATGAATTCCCAGAGGGTTATGTCCATATGTAGACCACATATGGATTTCAGAAAAGTGAGAAAAACTCAATCAGGAAGTAGGATCGAGCAAACAGTGCTTAAAACAGGTCAAAATTAGAACGCATATTTTTGGCTCGGTATTGGAAGAACTTGGTGCCAGCAAATAGAGGCCGACGCCGCGATTTGGCTTTGGCTCTAGCGCCTGGCGACAGGAGCTGTTGCCTGGCGCCAGAGTCAAATCCTCGACGCTAGACTCTGTTTTCTGACGCTAGTTCCTACATGCCTCAGCAGCTTTCTGTGCTCGATAAAATTTTCCAGGTTCGCGCAGCATTATTTCGATCCTAGTTGTGAAAGATATTCCTCAAGTTTCCTACGTGTAAAAATCTTATGTTTTAAACTCATTACGGATGGTCTTTCCAATGAGATCTTTTTTATGCATATGACAATAATGTTAATCAAAATTACGCACATGAAATACTTAGAACTTTCCGAGTCTCATAATCATTCTAAATCATTGCCGAAATAAATTTTAGGAATTAAAATAGAAACCCTCCCTAGCGGATTCGCCAAAAAACTGTAGGGAATATTTCAAGCATTACCCCAAACTTGAACCCCACTATGATCATACACTTAAGTACGGTGGCGTCCAAAGGGAAGAAAGCTAGAGAAAAAGAGTCGCCAACAAGTTTTAGGAACTTGTAAACCGTTCACGAGGTGAAGGTTACACCCCTTAACGATCTAGGAGATCGTCAACTCCAATAGGTTTGGAACCATGGTTGGTAGTTCGAGGATGAAGGTACAAATCCAACCTAAAAGAGATTGAACCTGCCCTAATAATATGCCTCTACTTTATTCTGATCGTATTCATGTGCGCTTTCTGACTAACATGCAATCAATAGGTTTACCCTAAGCCTATTTATCTATGTTGGTTGAACATTTATGCACAAAATAAATCTATTATTGGCGATCACTTGAATTATAATCAAATTAACCCTAAACAAGATTATTAATTATCTTCTTGAGCATGATTACAAGTACCAATTCCCTTTAAACATGGATAAAAGGTGTGATCAAGCAATAACAATAAAAATCAAGCAGCATGATAATAATCAATAATAATTAATAACAATATTAATTATAAAAATAATAATCATAGTTAAAATAATCACGTTAAAGCATAATATTAATAGCAAGATCCTAGGCATGATAATAACAAGATTAATAACAAACCCTAGCATGTCACTAAAGAATAAAAATCAAAGCTTTAACCCTAACATGATACTATCATGAATATTAGAAAAGACAATAAAAGGCATCACAGGAATCATAATTGATTTAAAAAACTTATTCTTTACCCTAGGCATGATACTAGGAAGCATTCCTTTAATCATACTTGCTATTAGAAATTACCCTAAATATGATACTAGGAATCAAAATAATAACCTAAACATGATTTCTATATCAAAATATCAATTAAATAATTAAAGCACTTACTTGGATGCCTCGTACCTCTTTCTAATAACAAAATACACACATTAGTAACTTCAAGGAAAAATATAAAACAAAACAAATAAATTAAATAATTGAAATAGAGATTTGAGGCCAAACCCTCATAAATTAACACCTTTCACGTCTAGGGCAAAGGCAATTTCGAACTTGGCTAGGTGTGTCTAGATCTTGTGAATGCGGAATTTTGTATGCAAAAGCTAGTTTAGAAAAGAGAGAAAAAGAGAAAACTTTAGCTTAGAGAGAGAAGAGAATTAGAAAACTAGAGAGTTGATGATTTTTTATAGAAACTGATGATGAAAACGGAGGTTTTAGGAGGCTATTTATAGAGAAAATCAGCTAGACATGATAAAAAAACGAATTAGAGTTTCGAAGAGAATAAAACAAATTGGCGCCAGGCGCTGGTCCTGTCGTCAGACGCTAGAAAACAGTTTCCACGCGTTTTCTTAATTTGATAAAATTTAGCCGTACAGAAGGGTAAAATCATATTTTCCTTAAAAACACTTCTTTTATTCTGATTAAAACTCTAAAAAGTCAACTAAAGTCAATTTATCAATGCTAATTAAATTAGGAATGAAAAGAACCTTCTAGAAGTATCTAGAAGACTATAATCAATTCTAATTGCATTAGGAATGATAAATCAATGTTAGGCCCTCCTCTAGATCATTGGGCCGCATATAAATATCAAACCGGGCCCAGTTTAGTAATTTGGCCATAACTTCCTCATTATTCATCAAAATTAGGCTTATAATATATCGTTGGAAAGCTCTTTTCGAACCCGACCCAACTACACTATTATTGGACCCTTTCCATGGACCAAATCAAACTGGATTGGCTATTTTTCATAAAATAGGTTTTTAAAAACAGATAGAAAGAAAAGAAATAAAAACTAACCGCAATACTAGACTTTCCACACTTTCACTTCATTCGATTATGATTCGACGTGTAAGGTACTCATCACTGGGTTTGGTTTTCGGGAGACACATATGGGTGTCTACACCCCCTAATGTGTTTTAACAACAAGGATCAAAGACTATGTAAGAAAAGGCTATGGTAAGTGTAGACACCTAAAAATGTCTCCCCAAAAACAAACCCGATGATGAACACTTTTCACCGCCATTATTGGACGGGTTAAGTATTTAATCTTTGGAGTGCTTAAATCCATATTCTATCCATTACATTTCATAAACCAATCCATTTCCTAGCTCATTTTCCTAAACTATAACTTGTTAACCACTTTTCATGTCCATATCGCAAAACCGAGAGAAACTGATTTTTTGGTCTTATAATTTTGATCCAATTATTATGTGGTTGGATAGGCCTTGAAATAAGCTTTCCAACCATTTATCATAAGCCAATTCCGACCTATAACAAAAAAGATATGAGCAAAACACTAAACTCGGCCCAAAACCGACACCCTTCCCCTAAAAAGGCCATAAATTGGGTTAGAAAGTAGACTTGATAATCTTTCCAATGATATATTATATACCTTATTCCGAGCTACGGATCAAAAGTTATCACAATTTTAAAAATGCGTAAAAAACTAGAATCGTCGCGCAGGCAACCAAACCACCGCATCACGGGGGAAAGTGATGTGGCATGAGGCTTGTTACCTGTAGACACCTAAAAATGTCTCCCCAAAACCAAACCCAATGATGAGCAACATTTCACCGCCATTATTGGTCGGGTTGAGTATTTAATCTTGGAGTGCTTAAATTAATATTTCCATTTCATAAACCAACCCAAATTCTAGCCCATTTCCCCAAACCATAACTTATTTTCCTCTTTTCGTGCCTTTAAACCCAAAATAATTCATTTTGGTTCCTTTAAAATCATTCATTTCGTGTCCTTTTTATAAAAACGTTTAATCCAGTTTATTTTGGTCCATAATCTGGGTCCAATGATTTAATAATTGTATAAGGCTTGAAAAGAGCTTTCCAACGATATATTATAAGCCCAAATCCGAGTTATAACGAATAAGTTATGGCAAAAATATTAAGCCGAGCCCAAACCGAACCTAAGCCCACCTTACCTACGAACCAATGATCCTATGGGGGGTCCAAATTATTTAATCTCATTCCTAAACCAATTAGGATTAATTAGAAGCTTCTATAAGTTTCTAAAATGTCTTAATTATCCTTTTTGAAAAGATAAGATTAAAGAGTTTGAAATAGAATAAAACTTTTCTTTTTGAAAGTCCTATTTCTATCTGAATTGAAAGACGTTCAAAGATAGTCAGATATGATTTTTGTGCCTCATATTTTTTCATCCAAATCTTATGTGGTTGGATAGCCCTTGAAATTATCTTTCCAATGATATATTATAATATCAATTCCGAGCTATAACGGAAAAGATATGAATAAAATATCAAACTCTATCCAAAACTGACACCGTCTCACTATTTTTGCCATATCTTTTATTCTACAAAATATTTTAATTTTATTTTAATTGGGTTAGAAATTAGATTTCAAGAGATTTCCAACTATGTATTATTTATATTATTCCAATTTCTGGATCAAAAGATATGATAAAAAAAAAATCGCAAAAACTGTTGTCTATCGCAAGAGTTTTATCCGATTCGAATTCTTATCTTTTCTTGATTCTTCGACCCTCTTTTTTCCTTATAAATAGAGGTCGTATCTCCCCTTTTTCAATCATCAAAAAGCTTGATCATAAAATCATTCTCTTCTCCCTCTTTAGCCTTAACACTACCCTCCCTATTCTCTCAAAATACTTCCCCTAAGCACACCAAGGAGTCTATACAATACCCAAAGTTCTATACTTAAAACTAAGGCATGAAAAGTTATAATTAACTGACGGTTTGGACCAAATCATCTCTAATTTTAATTTAATTATTTCAATTTGATTTATATTTTTATTGAAGTTACTAACAGTTTATTCATGATGTAGCAATTCAAGGAAACGCGGAAAGTGAGTAATTAATCACTTAATTACTCTTATTTTTATTCTTGTTGCTACTATCATGATTAGGGTTATTATTATTATTTGATTTGACTAACGATATTTTTGTTGAATTTCTTCTAATATTAATGTTCATTCTATTATTTTTAATATGATCACCATATTGCATGTTTAAAAGGAATATGTAATTGAAAAGCACGCCTAATAAGGTAATTTGGATAACCGGTTTAGGATCCTTTTTAATCTTGTTGTTTAATCAAGGGATCACAATATTTTAGAATTATTTGTTGCATTATTATTCAACCAATTTAGCATAATAATAGTTTGGAGAAAATTGAGTATTTTGTTTGTATGCCTTTGAGATCGCAGGAATCACTTTTCACTATAAGAATTAAGTAGAGGCCAATACGGGTGAATGTGACTCCATGACTCATTTCTTTCCATCATCCCCGATCCTCCTTTCATGGTTCCGAACCATATGGAGTTAGTAATCTCATGGATTATGAATGGGGTGTAACCTTCACGGGTCAATCGTTGTTGCCTATCGTTGTCCCTTTATTCGTGGTTGCCTTAAATGATCCGTGAACGGTTTACAAGTTCCTTAAAAACTTGTTGGCGGCTCCCTACTTTCCTTATCCCTAATCGTATTATGTCAATTCCCACTTCCTATGAGTGCCAAGCATATTCACCACATGCTTTAACGTAGGCGCACTTCGAGCGACGCCTACAGTACCATGTGAACGGTTTATAAGTTCCTAAAACTTGTTGGCGACTCTTTTGCTCTAGCTTCCTTCCCTTTGAACGCCACCATGCTTTAGTGTATGGTCATAGTGGGGTTCAAGTTTGGGGTAATGCTTGAAATATTCCCTAAACTCACATTGCGCCACCTGTCTTCTCCTACTTGGGCATCAAGGCACCCAAGTGGGCTTCCCTTTGTTCCTCCCTTAGTCTCGTCCCAGCCACCCGCACCCATGAGTTGCGGGCTGCTTCTGCTCTCGGCCAGCATGCCGCGCACTCTAAGTGCGGGCTGCTGCTGCTCTCGCCCAGCATGCCGCGCACTCTAAGTGAGCGCTGTTACCAAGGCTGCTAGCATTGGTGCGCTAGCACGCACCAGCCAGCCAAGGCTTGGCTTGGTGCGCATGCTAGCCACCATGCTACGTATTCTGCCCTTAACACTCGGATTGCTCGGGGCACTCCGATGCTAGAGGTATTTTGGGAAATATGTTGATTTATTACTATTTACACGTGTTATCTTTTACTATTTTCTACTCGACTTTCGACGCTCGGTTTCGACGCTCTAAGCTGGAAATTCCAACGTCTAAATAAATATTACTCGGTCGACTCATTAATTCCTTCTGAATTAATTCGTCTCTTTTGGCTCGTTGGTTGCTTGGTTGTGACGCGAAGGGTTCAGTCAAGATTAAGCTGTAATATTAATTATGCATTAGTATTACTGATCGGAAGCGGCCTACACCCAGGCATTCCGATCACTTGACCTTACTTAATATATTAGCTTTCTAATAATTCTGAACCCACTATCAGAATAATACACTTGTTCGAAGGACACTATTCCTTTCAATCTCTAACTTGTCCTTTCAAACAAGTGTGCTTTTAGTGTATAGCACTTTTCCTATGTCGCTTAATACCTCTTCATGAACTATAAGGTAAGATTTATTTGTCATCCTTTTTACGTCCAGAATTGTTTCTCGATTCCGAGTCCGACTGTCAATAAACAAATGATTTCTAAAATCCATCCGAGCACGGCCATGCATTTTTACAGTCTCGCTCTACGAGAGGCCTTGTAAACAACAAAGACATCTTCCCTACTTTTAGTAGGGGGACATTTCAAGTCTTGTAATGTAGCTTCTCTTACTAAGAGGACCTAGCCGCCCGAGTGATGCCGTCATAATCCCCTATTACGGCAGACGTTTGACAATCATCAAAGCGGACTAGTACTCAAACAAAAAATCTCACAATACTCATGGTTGAGGAAAAAGGTTCCGATAGCAATAATGAGAAGTATACTTATGACGATTTTTAATCTCTTAAAGTATTCTCATAGGTAGATCTAGTATGGTTCTAAACCAATACCTGTGCAAATGATTCATAACGATTATGTCCTTGTAGCATAAGAAACGGTACTATAAATCAAACTACACACTAATCTCAACTGGTCATTAATCGTCCATCGTATAAATGACCTCGATTAGGGATAATTTTTTATTATAATATTCAATGTTCACGTAATAGATGTTTCCTTACCAAGACTGGTCTTGATACCCTATTTTGAATATTCCAAGAATTGAATGGACTCATTATTTAATTCTAAACCACAATTAAATAGAAAACGGATTGATAAAATTGCATGAAATTTTAAATTACTCCAAAACCTAAATGGTTCATCTTATGATAAATGGTTTTTCTGAATGTTTTAAGAGTATCACTCTTTATAAAACATCTATAGAAATCACACCCATATCTAATATGCTTGATTTATTTCATGTAATTGTGAATGTTGTCGTTCACTTATTGCATAGGTTTAGTTATAATTACTTTTCTAATCTTAGCATCTTCATTACTGATCACTTTCATAACAAGATGATAAAATTTGAGAGTGCCATGGATTATATGTGATTTAGGATTTATTGTCCACGTGATGGCTCCCACTCATTTTCATGATTGAGATCTTCAACTTGACAACCTATAATCATTAACGTTCAACAACGAACTTTCCATAGAACATCTTCTCTATTATTGCCTTTAAGGCAACAATATTCTCAACATATATTTTAGTAGACTTCCTAATGATGCTTTGCTTGGGTTTCACTCCAAACGGCTCATAATGATTTGGGATACCCTAATCACTTATGATCATGGAAATTTTCCTTAAATTTTTGCACATTACACATGGATGCATGTCCATGTTACCATCCTCAAGCCACGACTCATTATTAGGTCGTGCTTATAAACAACTTCCTTGTTAAGGTTTGTGCTTGCAACTACAATTCTCAAATTGTATTTGTTTCCACAAGTCAAGAACTCATCCTGTTACTTATCCAAGTACTTTGGATTTTCTTGGCCGTAATCTAACGATCTATTACATAGATTCAGGTTTATTGGTACTACATACATACTTCACATGCTCTAATCAAGTAAGTCGTGCGACGATTCCATATCATAGCGTACATGATGGATTAAATTGCAAAGTAATTCTGAATCTTATAAATTCTATACAATAGATCATAATACCCAATATGTACTAAGTATCGTCTTTAGCTTGGTCCATTGTCAAAATTACTTTCAAATCTAAGCATTTAGCATTTGATAGTTATTTCACAATACGGTTCGTAAACTTTTCATTGGACCTTTATATAATTTACTTTTGCTCCCACTAAAATTCTTATTCATAAGAATTTCTATGTTTCTCCATAAGTCAATCCTTTTATTAATTTCATGAGAAAACACGTTACAATTCCTATATGCATCCAATGCTTCCTTTAATCCCATAATGGATTCTTTGAGCTTGCTTTCAAATCTAGCGTTTATTTAGATTTTCAAAACCCTTAGACTATTTTATAGTCACTTCCAAAATCCTATTTTAGGAATGAGCTTTTGGTATCTATTTTTCCATATTTCATGTGTGCAATTTTGCTAGAACAATCACAAAAAGACTTTAGCATTCCGATTGGTGAATATGTTTTTATTAAAATCAACTCCGTGAATTTAATTGTATCCTTTTCAACCAATCTAGATATGTATACATATACATTTCCATATTTGTTAGTTTCTCCTTGAAAACTTATTTGCAATCGATGGGTCTTTCACCCTTTATGCAAATTAATCAAGTTTTAAACATGATTTTCAAACATGGAGTCTATATCGGATTTTTATGGCCTCTAACCATTATTCGGAATTTGGATTTGTCGTAGATATTTTACAAGACATTATTCCCTTACTATCTAATAGTAAATAGTATGCTTGTAAGTCTTAGGTTTATTTCTAACTTAATAGAAAATTTATAGGATTCAATACAAGCCTTTGGTGAATTCTATACCTATATGGGGTTATTACATCAAACACTGAGTTTTAAGGTGCTTCCAAAGCCCTTTGATTTTCTTGATATTACTCCAACTTTTCAAAAGTTTTGTGAGAAACGAATTCTCTTTTAAGGCACTCGTAAAGTCCTTTTAAGTATTCTTGATCAAGTATTCTCACGAAGCCCTTTTAAGGTCTTCCGAGATTCACGGTTCTAGTTTGTTGCTAAACTCGATTGTCATCGAGTTCATTTTCCTCCCACTTGTCGTTTTGGAAATGTGTTACTTTCCATAAAGACACCTCTTAGAGCAACAAACTTTATTATGTTCTCAATTAGGTTGTGGAGGCAATGCTCGTAGTCTCACTTGAATGCTTACAAAGACACATGTATATTGTCTTTGGGTAAAAGTTCGTTGTAAAATAAAAAGTTAGCTCCCACTTGAGCTATCTTATCCTTTAATGAGCCATTAAGCTCCCACTCAACCACCTAGCTCTTGCTAAGACGGAGAGCTCCCACTGAGTCACTTAGCTCCCACTGAGCCAGTGAACTCCCACTGTGGCTAAGAGTTTTAGACATATACTTGAAAAGACATTTAGAAGTTAATTTTATCCATAACTGATTATGACGTCCTTTCTTAGCTTCGACATTTTTTTTAGTGTAAACTTAGTCCTTCGTGCAAATCTTAAGAACTTTATAGGAAGGGATGTGATCCATCATTGTTCGAGTCATTTTTAAATGGCGTCGAGGTCTCCGTGAAGACACATTATGTTCTTTGTGGAGTTATTTATGAAAATTTCAATTTCATAACTTTGTGATGGTCATGTTTGGCTCAAGCAAACATCGCTCGATCTAATCTAGAAGTTTTGATATTTTGCCAAGTCGATTCTATACTTCACTGAACTCTTGAACTATTCAAGGTCAAGTTTGTTCACATTTGATGAATATAGCCATATTCTTTCAAATTCTTTGTGAAACGTTGAAGTAAATGAATCCTCTTTAGCTTTCGGAGTCAATTTTCTATACCAAGAACAATAGCTCTTTACTTTGTCGATTTCAACAAGTAAGACTTGCTTGTCTTAGAACGATTTCGAATCGATCAACTATCAAGAGCCTATCTAATAGAGCCTTAAGTACATTCTTGTCGATGTGACATTGCTAAAGATGTTTGGAATGCAAATCATTCCCATGACTTTGAGCTTTTGCCAGTTTATCATGTGAAGAAATTTTTTGTTTATAGTCAAACATTCTTGACTCATGGTTTAGACAACCATGCCATTCAAATAAATTTGCAACTATTTCTCATTGCTTTGAATGTGAGTCTTTCCGTGTGTAAACGGATCAATTGCTGATTATGAAACACAATAACCATTTATTTGTTCCAGCCTTAGCTTAAAGGTCTTTAAACAAAGCATACGACCTTACAACTGATGTAGCATCACTTGCTTCATTCTAAGCTTGTAAGTCGATAACTTAGCTTATCTTCAATAGTTTGAGGTCACTTTCAAAGTGGAACACTGAAGCAGTATCCGATACTTTGTGAAGATAATTAGTTTCTAAGTTAACTTCAATAACATGAATTCTTTAGTAAAATGGAATTTCACTCCTTTTCTTTGTTCCTCGTTTCCTATATTTCTTATCATACTTTATCTCATAATATTTAAGAACCATTTCTTTAAGAGTCTTTGACTTTTATACTTTGTTAGGAATAATTAAGCATCTAATGCGCCATAAAAAAAAGTTCCATCTTTTTCTTTAATTCACGCTTGAATTACTACATCAATGAGTCCTATGCATCTATGTATTAAGCGAAAAGATATGTTGGTTGTCAATATTGATAATTTGAGTTTGCAACTCAATAATTCATGTTTTATCAAAACTACCTAGTATTTTGAATACATGATGTCCAACCGTCCTTTCGGACTTTGTTATAAAAGTCATGTATGAGAATTGTATTTTAGAAATGCTTTACTTTTTTTTTAGAACCATTCTCAAAGATTTCCTTTACCAATCATGGAGAGCAATATAGTTTGATTTGGAATTATAAAAATATAAGTGCAAAGTATAACCATTTATCAAGTAAATAACATAATAAGTTTTAAAATTAAAAGGTATTCAAGCAAATTTTCAATCTTATTAAACATCTTATACACGCATTAAATTTGTCCCCATTTGGCGAGAATAAGTCGATTCCAAGATCCAAAGAAACAAAGAGTGGTTAAGCATGCTTTGGCTTTTCTTAACACTCAATCTCCTAAGGTAAGTGATGAGTCTAATTTATATAGTGTTTTACCCCCGTCCCTTGGTCATAATTAGTAGTGTTTTTGGCTCTTTAGAGCCACTTTTATTACTAGTTGGTGTTTTCTAGAGTTTTTGTAGTTTTGCTTGAGTTTTGTAGGAAATTGCACATTTGGGCGTTTTCCGGGTTTTTCATGGAGCAACTACGAACATTAAGAGGACACGACCATCGTTGAACCCCAAGACCGGTTAAAGCCGGTGATTAAGGGCTCGGTGTGTGATATTGGGGCATTTAGACCAAATATTCAAGACCCGAAGAGGAAATCCGGATTGGGCCGAAGAATCAAGCCCAATGGAAGTCCAAGCCTCGAGGAAGAGACCGGGCCCGATCGGGCAAGCTTGCGCCCGATCGGGCGGGCCGCAGAAGAAGGCATCAGCAAAGGCGCGCCCGATCGGGTGAACATTAGCTCGATCGGGCGCGGCTGCCCAGGAGAACCTTGAAGAAAAAGGCGGGCCCGATCGGGCGGCCCTTCGTCCGATCGGGTGCGTGTTTTTGGAGGCATCTGATTGCCGAGATTTTAGTTTTCAATTAGGATTTCTTTTAGGGAGGTTTAAGTATGATTTGAGTACGTTATTTTTATTTTACCTTCTCTTCTAGATTTTCTCTCTCTACTTAGCTTTTAGATTAGTTTCTCTCTCTAATACTTTGTTCTTAACTCTACTCTTAATTCCAGATTACTTTGGTAACGATTTCTTCTACTTTAATCTCAATTATTTATTTTAATTCTTTTATCATGTCTTATTTTATTGCTTTATTAGTTTAGATTTAATTATGTGTGAGTAATTTTATTTCTACGGTTTATGGGGATCCATAAATAATATGAAGGTGTAATTTATTGTTGTTGATTATCAATGCTAGATTAATTTCCTATTGATTGATTTAATGCTTTGTGACTAGATCAGGTCCGATCTTTTATGCATAAGTTTGACAATATTGATTCGAGATTCGAGAGATGAGAATTGATGTTTAGGTCTAGTTTCAATAGGCAGGTAAATTTATAAATGGTTAAGTCGAGATTCGAGAGATGAGATTTAATACCGGTAGATTAATTCTGTGATTGTAATACGTAGCGAAAGCCCTTTATGATCTGATTAATTATGCATTGATGATTGATAATTACGTTTTACCCTGGAATGTTATTTATTGGTGAACCTATGCCCTTGGCCTTTTATTCATTGTTTTCTCCTTACTCTTAATCTTTGTAGTTTAGTTTCCTTTGATTATAATATTTTGGTTACTTTATAATTTAGATTGCTTGAATTAATTAGGAATAGAAAGACTCGTTTCTCTGTGGATTCGACCCTACTTCCCTATCTATTTTAGTTAGTGGTTTTAGGAATTACTTTTGATAAGGTGATACGACTTTAGCCTGTCAATAAGCAACACTTTGATAATGGCGACAAGCCACTCTTGGTTGAATAAATCGTCGCATCTAATGTTCTCTCAGCAATTTATCCACTTTGCCACGACATTTTAAGACTCCATCCCTCATATCGTTGAGTACAACCAAAACCAACTTGCATACTCGGTATGCCTTATGAGTCTAGGGAGTAATAGTGATGCCTCGCTTTGGCGTAGCCCATCACTACTCTCAATAGGTCGATAAGTGTTGTTTTGGAATGACAATTTTACTCAATATTTAGGGACCTAGGGTTTCTATGTTGGTTGATTTAAGTGAACTTAATTAAGCATCACAACGTTCGAAATCCTAAACATGCATCTAACATATAATTCATGTAAATAATCATGAATATGTAAAGCATAAGAATTTTGATGCATATTGGCAACTAGCTTGACCCCTTGAATTCTTTAAGTCTTTAAAAGGTCTTATTTTGCAACTTCATGGCTTTGTCTTCCAAGAACCTCCGTATTCAAGACTTGACCAAAATTATGCAACTATTAGTATCTATGATTAGGACTAATCTAAATATTAAGATACAAAAATACTAAACGGTACGCATACACTACTACAAAAGTGACCTTATGTAACACTTTATGGTAACACTTCTTTATGTTTAATAATGATTGATATTTAAGTAACACTCTTGTAACACATTGATAATTTGTAACATTTCATAGTAACACTTTTGCATTAGTAACACTTCAAGTAACACTTTTATTATAATTTTATAATAAGTAGCAGTTTGTAAGTGTTACTCTTTTTTTTATTTTTATTATTATGTTTACTTTTTTTTTTTAAGATTACTAGGTATCCCTGTAGTTATTTTAGGGATTTGAGTGGATATTTTTTTTTTTCCAATATTTTAAAAAAATCAGCGGAAGATTAAAGAGGGGAAATAATTGTATTTTGTAAGTGAAATGAAGCCGCCGCCACAAAACCCCAATTCTTTTTCTTCATTGATCTGAATATTTTTGCTCCATGAGTTCGTCGAGTAGCCCCTTTTGAAGCTATGCCGACAACCACCATCCAAGATGTTGTTGTTATCCTTTCACTCGCTCGTGTGTATCATTTCACAGCGAACAACACCGCAATTCGATCGGTATGGGTCTTACCTATTGTTATCTTCTTACGCTGCAGTCGCACCCCTTGTTAATTAGTAGTCTATGTTACTATTGTTGGTGAACCGTAAATTTGTAAGTGTATAATTACTCAAAATTGGTTTTTTCAATAGCAATTTTAATTTGGTTGCTTCAATTTCAATGGATTTTGACAGAGTAATTGCATATTCATTTTGCTTATTAATCGATCAAAAATACCTATCATACTATTGTTATTGAAAAAGTAATTGCATATTGATAGAGTAATTGCTGACATATTCACATTTTAGCATGTTCCAAGTTATTACTACCATTTTTAATTTCATAAATTATTAGACCCATATATATGAATCAATTGAACGAACTACTTGATATTTAACAAGAAATTTTATCCTATCTCTTATTGGTTTATGATTACTTAGGATAATTTTCAACTGTACATCTAAGTGACAGTATACATGTGAGAAATCCATTACCTTTGAGGTATGCTATTATTTTACCCTTCATTTCTTTCTTAGCCATCTTATTATGCCTTTTAGTCAATGTGAAACTATAAAACTATTTCATTCTACTGTCACGTATTTCTAACAAGGTTCATACTAATATTTAAGAAAAATTAAAGATTTGAGATTGAATTGATTGATTTATTGTGTTCGAAACAGATTAGTGTTATAAAATAGTATTAAGTAGAGTCATATACTTTATGTTATAGCCCTTTTTTATGGGTTCATCAACACATTGTTTGGATTGAGAGAGAATTCAATGGCTAGAAAGAGAAAAAAAAAATAAGGGATTCATTTTTCCTTTTTTGGATACCTTTTGATAGGAGGGAAGGGAAGGGAAATGGAAGGATTTATTTTCCCTCCCTCTCGATCTAATAAACAAAATCTTATTTTCACTCCCTCTCTTCCACTTTGCTATATATCCAAACAAACCATAAAGATGAGTTGAGTAATTAGCAAAGAAAATCAAACTTTATGGGCTTAGTGTTGTAAGGGATACAAAGGATTTTAATCGATCTGGAAGAAAACAACTAATCTAGCTAGTGTGTGTGTGAGAGTGTGTGTGGAGGGGGGGGGGGATGTAGTACCGCTAGCTAGTGTGTTGTGGTTTTTCGATGTGTGTCATGCTGGTCCAATCATTTTTCTTATATTAGGTAGTGTTATATTTTCATATAATGTATTAATTTTAGTGGCTACACAAATTTTGAATTTTCCCTCTGGGTTGTTTTACTAGCTTTGTTACATGCTGTCAATAACTGAGATACATGATTACATGTTTGAGCTCCGTCAATACCTTATTATAATATGTTTGTGTATAATTCTGACTAATATGTTGTGTTAACACTAGTTGGGGAACTTTACATCTCGCTCAAGTTGTAACTATAGCAAAAGTAGCTTAATGTATGGGTAAATACCTTCTTAAGATATTATTCAATGGATGCAGGCCTAATTTTCATGATTATTTACATTATAATAAATTTATTATGTGTAATTTCAGGCAGGCTATAGAAGAGATATTTGCATGAAGAAGGTATACTCTAGAGCCAAATAAATGCTTTGAATTTAATAGCCTTTTCTTTACTCCATATCTAATCCGCAAATGCTTTATCAATTTATCTTGTATTATTTATCCTTTAGTATTCACATCCTAATATAATGTATGAGATAATCTTATTAGTTTATGCCTTTTGAATGATATAACTTCTTAAAAAGTCAATCTTAAATTAGTGCCTTTGCGTGTGTATGTGTGCTTGTGTGTTTTGACAATCACCTTTGTTTTTGTAAGCCATCTTGTTTAAGTAGCTCTTATGGTATTTGATTTATTGATTCTGCGCTTTGTAACTGGGTTGTAGGATGAAATGTGTGATAGAATGACAACAAATCTTGCAAATGTGAAGATTCCAAGAGCTTCAGGATTCTTCTTCTCTAGAGTTGTCTGCTAACTGTTATTGTCGCTGCTGTCACTTACTATTGCCGCTGTCACTTAGTGGTGTTGTTGTTTTGCTGCTGCTGTTGTTACTGCTGTTTTTTGCAAATCTTCAGGACTGCTGCTACTGTTGTTTGTCGTCACTGATGTCTGCTACAGGAGGGTCAAAGAAATGATGATGAATTTGATGGAGTAGTGCATTTTGAGATCAAAAGACATATACACATGCATGGAGCAATACGATTGAAGATGGATAAGAACAATTAAGAACTACTATATCTTTGCTCTATTTTTTTGTATAAACAAAATTTAGAATAATGTATGGTTACTTAATTACATAGTGTCACTGATGTATAATATATTTTTGTTAAAATTCCACTTGTATATTTGCATAAGATATAAAATAATAAATCAATATAATTTATTTTTAATTATATATTATTTTTTTCCTTCTTCTCCTTAATAATAATAATAATAATAATAATAACAATAATAATAATAACAATAATAATAACAACAACAATAATAATAATAATAACAACAACAATAATAATAATAACAACAACAACAACAACAACAACAACAACAACAACAACAACAACAACAACAACAACAACAACAACAACAATAATAATAATAATAATAATAATAATAATAATAATAATAAATGTTACCTAATGATTAAAATGATGTTACATTAGTTTACAAAAATGATACATAATGTCGAATACAGTGTTATTATATGTCAAAAGATGATTTAAATGTGTTACCTAATAATCACTAAGGTGTTACATTAATTTATAAAAGTGATACATAATGTTTGATAAAGTGCTACTATAGGATTGAAAAATGTTACCAAAGATAAGTAAGTGTTACATAAAAAATAAAAAGTAGCACTTTAAAAATGATACTCATAGCATAAAAAGTTTTACGTAAGAGGGTTTATAGTAACATTTTTAAAAGTGTTACCATACGTCACCCTAAGTGTTACATAACACCTTAGGTAACATGGGCGGATGTATCACCCACTAAAGTGTTACCTATTGTCTATAATAACACTTTTACTACTTTATATAACACTTTTTGGGTGTTACTTAAGGTTAAATATGTACTAGTGATACCATATTTAGATTTACAAAAATACATCACGGATCGCAGTCGTATTTTCTATCCGAATCGGGCCCCACAAGTTGCCATTTTTATAAAACCTGTGAGAGAAAATACATTCCATTCATCCATTCACTATTTGTGAATGGCCCATGCATTTTACAACGATAAAACAAGTAACAATGCATAAACACGCTATAACTAGTAACTAATCTAGGTGGTTAATCCAATTAACACGCCTAATTAAAACTAGTCAAAGTTATTTTAACCGATTATGTAAATAAGTGCAATTAATATTTGATGCTCCCACTAAATTTCCTATCCATCTTAATTAATCCAATTAATTAAGCCGGTAAAACCCAATTATTTGCCAAAATAAAATTTTGCAAATGCCGCTCTTTAAAACTGAGGCCTAGCCTCCAAAATTTATTAAAATAATTAAAACCAAATTAGATTAATAAAATAATTAAACGGCATAATAAGCAAACACGATGCCAACCGTACTCAAATGGTTCACTCATTACATATGTGTCGTATGAAAGTCAAGGTTGTCTAACAACCTTGCACTATACGGCTTGGAGCACTTGCCTTCACCACCCCACGTAGCACTAGCTAGGTACACCCTAGTAGCGTTTGCTACGGGTTAAAAGGTGCTAGAAAAAAGGCCTCGACTGCTGCCCCTTTACAACAAAACACTAAGCACATACACTCACTAAAACGCTCGCACACCCACACACCATAGCACCCATGGGCTGCGCTACGGCAGCAACACGCACTCCAGGCACATGGCTGGTGCTGGTGCGTTGCTGCTGTGGATGGCCGCACATGCCACGCACATGGCCGCACACATCGAGCAACCCCTTGGCAGCCACATGCGGGCTGCTATGCAGCCCGGCTAGCCAAGGGAGGCTTTGCCTCGATTTGCGTGCCATAGCCTCAGGATTTGAATCCCAAATGTTGCATGACAATTTATTAATTCTAAATTTATTTTAGAACTAATTTTCATGAGAAAATTGAAAATCTAAACAAGTCTAACTTAAATAAAAATCATCCAAGTGTGTGTAACCAAAATTATTTCCAAGAACCATTCTTTAATAAAATTGGTTTAACTTGGTGCAACAAAAGTAAGAGGGCAATTACTCACTATCAATTTAATTAATTTAAATTATTCTTGAGTATTTGACAAAAATAAAAGGGAGTTGGAAAAAATGAACATAAGTTCAATAAAGACTCTAGCTTTAATACTTGTGAAGCCTTGAAAAATTATATCTTTCAATATGAAGATAAACAAATTTCTATCACAAGTTTCAAACTTTATGATTCCAATCAACTAAAAAATGATTAAATCAACAAAGTTCAACAAAAATTCATGGAATTTAGTAACTCAAAGTTTCAATCACTTAACATGATTAAAGATTGAATATTTAGTACTTAGAAGCCTCAAAGAACAACAATTTCACACTTAATGCAATTAATTTGCAATTATGTGAAAAATAAAAAAAATCAAGCTTTCAAACACAAATTACCACGAAGTAATAATGCCTAAAGAGGTTTAAAATTGCATATAAAATATGTATTGAACTAATTACATAACCACCATAAATATGCAATTAATTTGCAAGGTTAGAAAGACTAAATATCCCTCAAAAAGTGCATTTTTAGTCGTTTTTTTGGCTAAAAATCGAGTTTTGAAAGGGTAAAACCATTGCTAGAACCCTTTTCCACCCAAAATTCACTATTTTTGGGTCAAAATCTGGGTTTGGGAGATAAAGTCAGCTCTAATACGAGGTTAAAATGGATAAAACGAGCTACTAATCTAATTAGCAACTTAAAACCGGAAAAATTAAGCCATAAAAACACCTTGAAAAATAATATGATATTAAAAATAAACGAGCGAGGCTCCGATACCGATGTTGGGGTTTGGTGAGTCCGACTCACCGCGGAAACAAACCCAAAAACTAAGACCGCACTCGCAATAAATAAAACCATAAAATAATTAAATTAATCACGAGATTAAGATACAACGATTACCTTTGGAGCGTGCTTCGCCCGACCGCTTGGGGTCTTACTTGAAAGTAGCTTCGAAATTATAAATCCTCCAACGATGATCCACCCGCAACAACGATCATCGACTAAGTCCAATGTCTTGAGGTTAGCAAGACCCGACCAATAAACGCGAGTAATTGAGTTCAAAGGCTTTCACGAAATGTGATACCTTTTCCAACTCTTGAGTTCAAAGGTTTTCACTACTAGTGATCCCTTTTCCAACTCTTACTCAAGCATCATTTCCAATGCCCTTACTTGGGTATTTATAGGAAATTATGAGACTATGATTGTCTCTCCCACCAATGTGGGATAGTGAGATTTTCACATTTTATTTTAAAGGTAAAATAAAATTATTTAAGCAAGCTAGTAAAAAATTTACAAGTGTCAACTATAAATGAGAGAGCAAGTGAGGACCACTTGGAGAGAGGGGACCATACTTGCTCCCCACTCTCTCCCTCACCTTGCGCCACATGTCCTCTCCCACTTGGGCATCAAGGCACCCAAGTGGGCTTCCCTTTGTTCCTCCCTTAGTCTCGGCCCAGCCACCCGCACCCATGAGTTGCGGGCTGCTGCTCTCGGCCAGCATGCCGCGCACTCCAAGTGCGAACTACTGCTGCTCTTTGCCAGCATGCCACACACTCTAAGTGCGGGCTGCTGCCGAGGCTTGCCTTTGCTGCTAGCATTGGTGCGCTAGCACGCACCAGCCAGCCAAGGCTCGACTTAGTGCTCATGCTAGCCACCATGCTACGCATTGTGCCCTTAGCACTCGGATTGCTCGGGGCACTCCGATACTAGGTGTATTTTGGGAAATACTTTGATTTATTACTATTTGCACATCTCGTCTTTTACTATTTTCGACTCAACTTTCGACGCTCGATTTCGACGCTCTAAGCTCGAAATTCCGACGTCTAAATAAATATTACTCGGTCGACTCATTAATTCCTTCCGAATTAATTCGTCGCTTTCGGTTCGTTGGTTGCTTGGTTGTGACGCGAAGGGTTAAGTCAAGATTAAACTGTAATATTAATTATGCATTAATATTACTGATCGGAAGAGGCCTCCACCCATGCATTCTGATCACTTGACCTTACTTAGTATATTATCTTTCTAATAATTCTTAACTCACTATTAGAATAATACACTTGTTCGAAGGATACCATTCCTTTTAGCTATACAATAGACAAATGCACAAGATAAAGAATACCTCCTCTCCTCCCTCCGACAAAACAGGTAGTGGATCTAAGAGCGGCAATAGTGCCTTTGAGTATCATAGACGAGCGTGCGTCCGCCAAGGCATGCCCTCTGGCGCCCAAATCTCTACTTCAATTATTTGATTTATTACTTTTCCTTGAAGTTACTAACGCGTGTATTTTGTTATTAGAAAGAGGTACGAGGCATCGAAGTAAGTACTTTAATTGTTTTGTTGATCTTTTGATATAGAAATCATGCTTAGATTATTTTGTTGATTCCTAGTATCATGTTAGGATGTTTTTATTGCTTCCTAGTATCATGTTTAGAGTTATTTAATATTTCTAATATCATGTATGATTATTTTGATGCTTCCTATTTCTTTTCTAATATCATGTTAGTATCATGTTAGGGCTAAAGATTTAATCTCTATTGGTTAGTAACATGCTAGGGTTTGTTATTAATCATGATAGTATCATGCCTAGATCTTGCTATTAATATTATGCTTTAACAAGATTATTATGATTGTTATTTTAATTTTAATTTTTATGATTATTATGTTTCTTGATGATTATTATTGTTATTGCTTGATCACGCCTTTTATGCATGTTTAAAGAGAATTTGTACTTGTAATCACGCTTAATAAGATAATTATTTATCTTGTTTAGGGTTAATATGATTATAATTCAAGTGATTGCCGATAATAGTTTTGTTTGTGCATTAATATTCAACCAACATAGATTAAACAGGTTTAGGGTAAATATATTGATTGTATGTTAGTCAGAAAGCGCACATGAATACGAGAAGAATAAAGTAGAGGCCTATTTTTAGGGCAGGTTCAATCTCTTTTAGGTTGAACTTGTACCTTCATCCCCGAACTTCCAGTCATAGTTCAAGACCTATTGGAGTTAACGATCTCCTGGATCGTTAAGGGGTGTAACCTTCACCCTGTGAACGGTTTACAAGTTCCTAAAACTTGTTGGCGACTCTTTTACTCTAGCTTCTTTCCCTTTGGACGCCACCATGCTTAAGTGTATGATCACAATGGGGCTCAAGTGTGTGATGGCTTGAAATATTCCATACAGCCTCCTAAACTAATAGGGGTACTAGTCGTGTTACTAGCTGTGGCATGTCTACTAAGGTGGTGGATAATTTATCTACCCATGTTGAGTATACCATACCCAAACACATAATATCCAATTACAGCTAGTTCGTTAGTTTGTGCATTATGCGGTTCGTTCCTACCCAAAAAACAAACACTCGAAAATCTTTGCCATAATTTAGGAATAGGGTGATGGATAGGTCGGGCACTAGCATGTTGGGCGTTACAGGCCAGCAAACCAGTTAAAACACGGTAAACATCATCCATTTTATATTCAGCATGCCAATGGTAAGGTAATTTAGCTTCCAAATCAAATAATTTACAGAATTCAACATAAGTTAAACTAATATTCCTATTGTTCAACCTAAAACACAAATTCGGCCCATTTTTACTATTTACAACATTCAAAGAGGAAAGAAATTCACATGTCAATTCACGATACGTAGGATAGTGCATATCAACAAATTTTCTCATTCCTATATCGTTCATGAATCGTCTAACATAATCAAATAAGCGTAAATACTCGAGAGTAGGGCGGTGTAACCACCGTGAAGGGATTACCTCACGCTCATAGAGTTTTTCGAGCCGTTCCTTTTATGTTGGAGTAGTGATTCAAAAGGTTGGCCACTGTGGAAGCTGCAACTCCGGATCATATTGTTGGCTCGAATTAGAACTTCCCCCAAGTAGTGATCTTTCCATCTTTGATGCCATTTGGTAAAATGGGTTTGTAAAATTTTTGTTTGAATTTGGGTAAAATTGGTGTAGAAATGAAGAGGATGAAGAGAGGAGTAAGAATATGTAATTATTTTTAAATTTGGGTAATAAATGCAGAGGAAATCTTAGAGAGAAGGTTGAGAAAATTGAGTTTTAGAGAGAGAATCAATGGAGGAAAGAGAAAAAGATGGAAAAACAAAGAAGGAGGAGGAAGAAGAAAGAAGAAAGAAAAGGAGAAAAAAGACCGGCCGAGCTCGCGCACGGTCGGGCACCTCACCGCCCGGTCGGGCAATCTGACGTTTTTAATTTTCCTCTTCTCGCGCCCGGTCAGGCGTCCTCTCGCCTTATCGGGCGATCTAGTCTTCGAAAGATATAGCTCTCGCGCCCGGTCAGGCGTCTTCTCGCCCGATCGGGCGATTTATACCCTCTATTTTCTTCAACACTCACGCCCGGTCGGGTGCCCCTCTCCCGATCAGGGGAGAAAAAGTTTCGAGCTCGTCAAATCTTGCGCCCCGCCGCCGGCTCCTTCGCCCGGTTGGGCAAAAATTTGTGATTTTTCCACTTAGCTCTCGCACCCGGTCTGGCAGAGCTTCGCCCGATCGGGCGCGCTACAGCACTATGAGTACGAGTATCTACTTCTCTTTTCTCCAAAATTGGCTAACTCTTTTCCTTTAAACTTGTACAAAAACTCAATAAACTCATTAAACTCCCTCCTCTCTCCTCTCACAAGAGAAAGAAAGAAAGGTAGAGTAAAAAGCAAGAAAACACGGGTTGCCTTCCCCCAAAGCGCTGGTTTATCTAGGTCCCGCATGATCCTCTTACCACAAGTTGAGAAGTTAAGACCCTTAGCCTACCGCCCAATCGGGTGGTTCCTCACCCGTTTGAGTGGTTTTAGACCATGACTCGGCTTCCTGACACGCCCTGTAGGGCACCAATCCACCCTATCGGATGGATCCTCCTTGGCGTGAACTGGTGGTTCTTCGCTACTGCTCACAAGGGACCTCTTTTTTACCTTTGGTTGCCTAGATTTGTCACTAGATTGAGCAATTGCAACTCGATCTGGTGGAACTCTCACTATGGGCTCAGTTTCCGCAGCTTGCTTATTTGTCTCCATCTTCTCATCTTCAAAGCCAAGACTTACACGGTAAAGGGCTCTTTCTATTGCATCAACTTCCTCTTGACATCTATTTATTTCTCCTGTAGAAGATGCAACACAAGGTACTGCCTCCAAGGGATCTTTAACAACAGCTTGGGGCTTATTAGAACAATTATCAACCACATCAATACTAAAGCATTTCTCCTATGTCATGGGGCTTTTAGGGGTATTATTCAAATTGAAAATAATTTTATCATCCCCTATTAATAGTGTCCGTTTATCGCATTTCACATCTATAATTGCTCCTACAATGTTAAGGAATGGTCTACCCAAAATAATTGGAGTTTACAAATCCTCAACCATATCAAGAATAACAAAATCAACAGGTATATAAAATCTACCTACTCTAACAGGAACATTCTCTAAAACACCTAGGGGGTATTTAAAAGAACGGTCGTCCATTTGCATAGTAATACTAGTAGCTTTTAATTTACCCATATTTAGCTTCGAACACATAGACAATGGCATGACACTAACGCTAGCACCCAAATCACATAATGCATTATCAATCATCAGATTGCCAATATGACAAGGGATAGAAAAACTACCCGGATCTTTCAGTTTAGGTGGAGATTTATTTTGTAGTATGACACTACATTATGCAGTAAAAGTGACTGTCTCTACCTCACTAATAGACCTTTTTCTAGTCAATATTTCAGTCATGAATTCAGCATATGCAGGAATTTGTGTAATTAGTTCTGTAAAAGGAACTGTTACCTGCAAGTCTTTCACCATCTCCAGGAACTTACCAAACTTCTTATCCAAATTTGTTTTTAAAAGTCGATTGGGGGAATGGAAGTTTGATAACTGGCTTTTGAACATTACTGCTCTTGTGTGGAGCTGCTACCTTCCCTAGAGTTGTACCCTGCAATATATTATCAGAAATATTAGTACTACTCTTGAGCCCTGTAGGGCTATTAGCAACATTGTTTGGTTTAATAGAATCAAGATTAGCATTTTTCATTAAAACAGGTTCATCATCTCTGGGCATAGGGGGGCCATCATAGTGTGAACCACTCCTTAGAGTAATTGCAAAAGCTTGATCTGTAGGTCTGGTTGGCTTCGATTGTAGGGCTCCCTGTTAAGGAAATCTGCGCAATTTGATTATCTACAATTTTATTATGGGCTATGATTGAATCAATTTGAGCATCTCTACTCTCCATGTGCTTTTGCATACTAGCTAGCATCGCTCTAATTTCTGTCAAAGTAGGGTCAGAAGATGAGGAGGGTTGTTGTGGTTGGTTTTTCTGGCCAGCATTGGGATGGTAATATTTCTGTTGTGGTGCCTGTGATTATTGTGGAGGTGGCGGGTTTTGAAAATTGGTGCTCCGGTAGGAAAGATATGGAAGGTTCTAGAGCCCAGGATTGTAGGTGTTGGACTATGGGTCATTCTGTCTATAGGCTTGAAAGGCATTAACTTGCTCCACGGAACTCCTTCAATCTTGTTCCCAATGACCTACAATTCCACAATTTTCACAGAAAGTCTCATAAATTGTCCGGAATAATCCGATCTTTGCCTCATCCACCAAAAATAATCCCACCTTTTGATTATTTTTTAATAATCCGACCTTTATACCCGTTCCACATTCAATGGTCCCAAGTGACTTGAAACCGGCTAAATAGGTTACATTTGTGAGTTGGGATTATTTGCACACGTGTTACCACATGATTAGTCTAAAATAATAAAAAAAAATTAATTTAAAAAATTGAAAAAAAAAAAAAAAAAAAAAAAAAAAAAAAAAACCAACGACCTCCCCTACCCACCACCACCGAAACCACCTCCCCTACCCAGCCCACCAGCTGAAACCACCTTATCCACCCAGCCCACCAACCGAAACCACTTCCTCTACTCAACCCACCAGCCGACCAACCGAAACCAACGGCCACTAGTTGTGATGGGTTTGAAATTTTAGGCTAATTTGTGGGCGTTCGAAGCTGCTCAAAATTGTGGTGTTTGCCGGCGATTGTTGGTGCAGCTGTAGTAGGTGGTAAGTGATTGTGATGGTGGGTTCATTTGGTGTTTGCTGCCGGGAGATAGTCTGTGATGTTTTTGCGGGTTTGTGGTGGCCGTTTGCGAAGGAGAAGCGGTAACATGAGGGCTGCTTTTTTTGTGGTTTTGCGGCATGGGTGATGGAGTCAGGTCGGCCGAAAATGGGAAGGGAGAGGGAGGGGGTGGTCGGAATCGGATAGGGGAAGGGATATGGTGGCCGGTATCGGGTAGGGGGACGGTGGGGCTGCCGGAATTTGTGTTTTCAGGTTTTAAAAAAAAAATCAGTTTTTTTTATTTTTATTTTATTTTTTTTATTTTTATTTTTATTTTTATTTTTTGATCAATCATAGGGTAACATGTGTTTAGTAACTTGTAATAACAAGTTAGGTGACCGGTTAGGACCATTTAAAGCGGAAGAGGTATAAAGGTTGGATTATTAAAAAATAATCGAAAGGTGAGATTATTTTCGGCGGATGAGGCAAAGGTCGGATTATTCTGGGCAATTTTTCCTTAATTAATAGCAGAAACATTAGCTATATTTGCAGTTCTAATATTATCTAATTTCTAACAAATAGAGGTTAATTGAGCTTGCAAAAAGGAAACAGAGTCAACACTATGTTTCCCCTTGTTAACAAAGCCTCTAGGATTCCCATAATGGGAATTGTGGATTGCCATGTCTTCGATAACTTATCCATCATCAACATTAAGATTCATAAACCTCCCACTAGCTGCTGAATCTAAAATTTTTCTAGATGAATTTCCAATCCCATTATAAAAGGCTTGGATCAACTGCCACTTTGCTAGATTATGGTAGGGACACTCTTACTGCAGATCCTTGAATCTTTCCCAAGCCTCATATAAAGTTTCATCTGACTCTTGGGAAAAGTTATAAATTGCGCTCCTTAGCAAAGCTGTCCTCTCTGCAGGGTAATATGTATTATAGAAATTCAAAACAAGAGTCTCCTAGTTAGTAATACCAAGTGCAGTTCTATTCAAACCATTAAACCATAATTTAGCTTTTCCGCATAAAGAAAAAGGAAAAAGGATCTCCCTGATTTGGTCTTGTGTGACCCTCGCTTGCCTAATGGTATTGCAATATTGACAATAGTTTGTAACATGAAGATTTGGGTCCTCAACCTTAGCTCCACTAAATTGCTTCCTTTCTATCATCGTGATAAATTGGGATTTAATCTCGAATTGCACTCCATCAAGAGCCGAAGTGGGAGTGAGATGTGGAAAATCAGTCAGCGACGACTACAAATAATCGCTGAGCTTCTTAGGTACTGTCATCTCTGATTTTGAATCTGAAGGAACTTTTGAATCACTAGAATCAGTCGGAGGGTCTCTGTGATTATCGTTATCTCTAGAACCCGCCAGGATTTTCTTGTAAAGATTTTTTTGTCTATGAAAAGAGCGCTAGATCTCAGGATCGAATGGGATATAACCTGATCTGGAACACTTGGGCATAAACAAAGAACTAAAAGACAAATATGAGACTTGCCTCAAAGAACTTACGTTCACGGAGACAAGAGGAAATAATCTAGACTACAAAAAAAAACAATCAGAAATAAAAATAAAACTGTTTCCCTGGAAACGACGCCAAATTTTTACAAGCTTAAGTCGTATCACCCAATCAAGAGTAATTCCTAAATCCTCTAACTAATGCAGATAGGGAAGTAGGGCCGCATCCATAGGGAAACAAGTCTTTCTATTCCTAATTAATCTAAGCAATCTAAATTATTTTAAGTAACAAAAATAATGTTATCAAAGGGAAACTAAACTACTAAGTTTAAGGGTAGAGAAAATCAAGGAATAAAGGCCTAGGGAATAAACTCACCAATAAATAACATTCTAGGGTAAAAAATAATAATCAATCATGAATTAATCAGATCATAAAGGGCTTTCGCTACGTATTACAATCACTGAATTAATCTACTATTATTAAATCTCACCTCCTCGAATCTCAACTTAACCATTTATAAATTAACCTGCATATTGAAACTAAGCCTAAACATCGATTCTCATCTCTCAAATCTCGAATTAATATTGCTAAATTCATACATAAAAGACCTGCGCAAGTCTAGTTGCATAGCATTAAATCAATCAATAGGAAATTAATCTAGCATTGACAATCAACAACAATAAATTACCCCTTCATATTATTTATGGATCCCCATAAACCCTATAAAGAAAACTACTCACGCATAATTAAATCTACACTAATCAAAGCAATTACACAAGGCATGATCAATTAAAGAAATAAAATTGCTGAAATCAATAGAGAAGGAATCGTTACCAAAGTTAACGGAATAATGAGTTGAATCAAGAACAAAGCGTAAAGTTGTAGAGAGAGAAAATCTAAGAGAAGAGGTAAAAGTAACTAAGAGAGAATAATAGAGAGTGTAATCGTATAAAAACACCCTAAAACGTATTTATACTAAGCTCCTAAAATCCTAATTAGAAACTAATAAAAAATCACTGGAAACAAACTCTTCGAGACACGTGCCCGATCGGGCCCGCCTTTTTCCCTCATTGGTCTTCTCTCGCACTCGGCCGGGCACGAGCTCGGGCGAAGGACTTCTCTTCTTCTTCCGCCCAGCCTGACCGGGCGCGCCTTCGAGCAGGACCATGTTTGGTCGGGCAAGGCGACTTGGGCACATTAGACTTCTCGCTTAGGCTCGTAACTTGGCCCAAACCAAATATCCTCCTTAATCACTCGGTCCAATGCCTCGGTATCTTCAAAGTCGAGCCCTTAATCACTGATTTAATGACTCAAACCGGCCTTGGGCTACGAAAAGTGGTCGTGCTACTCCAATGCTCGTAGTAGCTTCTTAAAATCCTGGGAAAATGCCCCAAAAGTGAAATTCCCTACAAAACTCAACCAAAACTACGAAAACACTAGAAAACACAAATTAGTTATAAAAGTGGCTCTAAAGAGCCAAAAACACACCAATTATGACCAAGGGACCGGGATAAAGTAATATATAAAATAGACATATCAATCCCCATCACCATTTACATCATTAATCCGGGATGGAGATGGAGCTAAAATACCCTATGTCATTCAAAACCATACATAATAACTCCATTCATGTATGTAACTCATTAATATAAAATGGATGGTGTGTCAGCATGTGTAACATGTTTAACATGCCACCATCAAAATCATTGTCAACTGTGTTTTCAGTCTTCATTGATATATAAGAACAAAATCAACAATTTGGGATACCATAAACTTAAACAACGGTACGTGAGCAATATCATAATCAGCGGGCTAAATTGAGCTAACCATGATCAGGTCACCAAAGCTGAGCTAAGCACGAGAAACTAAATAAAAAGAACAAAAAAGGGAACTTATGGTGCCATATCTCAAATTTTACTTCTTATTAGGGTTGTAACACACGCGATAGTGTTGCTAGTGAGAGAGGCCGAAAGTGCGACTTTTTTTTGCTAGTATGTATGCTTTTTGATGGACATTGGAATAAACGTAAATTAATTCGTCAACATTGATGAGTGACATTTATGTCACTCTTAGGATAGTGTTTAGGTTCTTTATCGTGTTTATTTTAACTTATTTTCCCTTTTATTCTCTTGTTTTCTTTTTAATAAAGTTTCTAGTTTATTTCTTAGTTTTAATATGTGTTAGTTTAATTTCTTTATTTAATTGGTTTCTAGTTTATTTTCGTATTTTATTTTTTTTGGATTTATTTTATTCCATTCTTTTCCTTTTCACTTTCATAGTTTTAGTAGTTTTAAGTTTATTTTGTTATTTTATTTTATTTACTTGTATAGTTTTATATTTTTGTTTACTCTCTTGTCTATGTGTATAGGTACTTGATGCATATACTCATGTGCAAGGATTTTGGATTGAGAACCTTGAGAAGAACCACACCAATGATTGCTTGCATTTTGAAAAGCACAAAGACGAGGAATTAGATGAAAATGTGGATAATGTGCTTAATTGCGGGTTTCAACACCCACCTCACATTTGGTTTACTCTTTCCTTCTTCCCTCATCTTGGATTTTCTTTCTTATATGCATTTGGACTGAATGAATATGATTTGTTGTGTGGATATGGTTTCTTTCTTGCCCTCCCTCCCACCCTTTGTGCCTTTATTTTGAGCATTGAGGACAATGCTCCATTCTAGCTTGGGGGAGTAGCTATTCGCTAGCTTGGGGGGGGTTATCTATATCTCTTGGTGGTTTCTTAATCCATAGTCTCATGATTGCTTGATTTATTTCTCCCATACTTGCCAAAGTCTATTATTTAGATTGGTTTTCTATGTTTGGATGGCCGTGAGCGCCTTATTGAGTTGACTTTTGGTATTTGTAGCTTTGATTGATCATGCTTTCATCTTGCACAATTGTATATGCATTCATGAGTACTTGGGTTTTGTGAATATTCGTTTGTATAGTGTCTTTCCATGGCATTCATGGTAAAGTTTCAAAATGTTTTGTTTCAAAGTTGGATATATTTGGGCTTTAGCACCTAGAATACTCTCTTTCCTAGTTGTTAGGGGTTTTCATGCACTTGGATGTCGGGGTTGGTTCACACATATAGTGTTGCCAAGGTATTAGAACTTAAGGGCTATGAGACCTTAGCTCACTTGGTTTGTGGTAATATGGTTGTCGCTCTCTAGCTAGTTGAAGCTTTAAAGGTGATTTTTGCTATTCCACTACCGTCATTCTTGTGAGGATGTATCTATATTGTTCTATGCTTCTACATTTCTTGCATGTGTGGCTTTTGGATTCTTGGCATTGCTAGCTCATATCGAGAATTTGGCTTGATTCTGCCCGAGATCGAGACCGAACCAACCTAGGGGAAGACGAAGGCACGCAATAAGGATTTTTGTTTTGTTTTATTATTTCTATTCTTTATTTTTCTTTTGCATTTGCTCATCTAGTAACCCAATTTGAGCCTTTTTCCCTTCTTTGGCATAACCACATTACAAACCAATGACCTTTGCTTTATTTTCACCTTTATTAGTTTTTGTGAAGCATTATTGGGACTTGATTTGTATGTTTGGTTAATAAAAGAGAGAAAAAGAATGAAAAAGGAGTGAAAAACTCAAATCTTGGTGCTTGTGATTATCTTTGTTATTTTGAATAGCTTGAGCAAATGAGAAGAAAAGAAAGAAAAATAAAGAAAAAACCGCTCAAAGTTAAAAGAGGCCAGGCGAGAGCAAATAATAAAAAGAAATGAAAAAAAAAAGAAAAAAAAAGTGAAAAATATTGAGAAAATACAAAAATATTTGTTGTTTGGTTGAAAAAGAATAAGCTTGGGGGAGGAGTTGCTTTGTGATATATTTCTAGAATTTTTATTTGAAAGTTGGTAGTTTATTGAGCTTGAATTGAGGAATGATCAATCTTGCTTCACTTCTAAGTTCACCACCAATTTCCAAATTTATTTCCATACCCTTTACCCTAGCCCAAATGTCTCAACCCTTTTAAGACCTTTTGACCTTAGTGAGGTTTAGTTACTACCGGTGGAGGGTAATCAAGCCAAGCCTATTGAGCGAGCTATCGATGCCAAGATGTCGGGTAGCCTAAATGTTTTTCATTGTTTGTTTCTTCCGGTTCCTTCGAGGAATCTCGAGATATCACCTTAAAAGTGGATGCAAAACTAGTGAGGATGCGGGAGTTTGTTTGGAGATAAGGAGGAGTGTAAGTCCCTCTAAGCTCTCTATTCTTTGCATGCTTTATGTATGTACCAACCTTAGCTATTCTTTTGCCTGGCTACCTATAATGTCTAGAAAAGTTTGTATTCTTGTACACTTAGTCCGTCGTTTGTGTTTGGTTTGAAATATCAAAACTTGAGTTTTCTTAATTTCACCTTTGCCTTGAATGTTGTGTGTTGCTAGAGTTATGAGTCAAACTCTTAGGAAACCCTTAAAAGACCTCACTCGTCCTTATAGGCGACTTTGGGGTTTTAAGGGCTTGTTGTAGCTAAAAACAACCGTGATTCCTACGACAGCGAGTTAGTGTACATTCTTTCTCTTTGCTTCTATTTTGTTTTCAATAATTTCATCTTGTTCGCTTTTGCTCTAGCTTTGATCGAGGACAAGCAAAGGTTTAGATTGGGGAAATTTGATGAGTGACATTTATGCCACTCTTAGTGGTAGTGTTTAGGTTCTTTTTTGTGTTTATTTTATCTTATTTTCCATTTTATTCTTTTGTTTTATTTTTAATAAAGTTTCTAGTTTATTTCTTAGTTTTAATATGTGTTAGCTTAATTTCTTTATTTAATTGGTTTCTAGTTTATTTTCGTATTTTATTTGCTTTGGATTTATTTTATTCCGTTCTTTTCCTTGACACTTTCATAGTTTTTATTAGTTTTAAGTTTATTTTGTTATTTTATTTTATTTCATTTACTTGTATAGTTTTATATTTTTATTAGTTTTAGTTTTATTTCTCTTATTTCTATTTTACTTTATTTATTTCTATTTTATTTTATTTATCACGGTTTCATTCTCGGGGTTTTGTTTGTTTGTAGGTTCGAGTTCAAGGTCCAACCCGAGCCTTTTCAATTGCTGCTCAAGCCTCACCAAACTCCCCTGCTTCCCCTATCTTCTCAGCTAGCCTCCTTCGAACTCCCACCTTGCTGCCACTATTATCCACCATTCTCTCCCCCTCTAATCTTTCTTAACCTCCATCACACCAAAACACCATACTTCCCTGTTCCATTCTCCATCCACCAACAGCACAATAACTTCAGCCACTCATCACCTCACGCACACCATAAAACCAAAACCGTTAATTGCAACCTCACGCAACCACCAGCTCCACCAACAACCTTCACCACACCACCAAACCAATCCACGCACCCCAATACAACAGTTAGACCACCGCTGCTGCCTCCAATCGCCACCAATAACCCCTCACTTCCAGTCGCCAATAACAACAGCAATCACCACCGTCAGCAATCGGCGCAGCCCCCTGCTTCCTCCAGTCGCCACCTGCGAGCACAGCCGCAGCACCAAGCATCTAGCAACAGAGGACCACCAACCGCAAGCAGGCTAGCGTCAATTACAGCAGCAGCCGCGTAAGTTCCGGCTACCATTGCCGCCCAATATCAGAGCAAAACATCTTCCATGCAATTGCAAAAATCAAAGCAAATCCAAATCAATCGAGTTCGGGCAAACTATTGAGAAGTTCGGTCGAAGTAAAAGTGCAAAAAACAGTCAGAAACTTTCGAACTTTTCTAATTTGAAGAGGTTTGGTCGAACACATCCATGGTTCGACCGAACCAACCCATAGTTCGGCCACACCAACCTTCGGTTCGACCGAACCACCTCACGAGCTTTTCGCATGGTTGTTAATGAATATCGAATGGTTGTGATTTGCTTGGTCTGATCCCTTAGTTTTATTTCCTTTATTTTATTTTATTTTATTTTCCTTTTTTTCTTTCTTTTCCTTTATTTTATTATAAGCTAGTATAAATACCCTTCTTTTGGGGTAATTAGAAAAAACACTTAATTATTCTATTTTCTTAATTAGTTTTAGGAGAGATTCTCTCTCTAGATTTAATTTAGGATTAGAGTAGTTTAGAGAGAGAAAGTGAGGGTTTCACCATTGTTGAGCTTTGATTTTGAAGAAGAAGATTGATCATCTTGTTTTTTTACTTTCATCTTCAATCAATGAGAATCTCTAACTCTCTCTCCTCTATTTTATTTGCTTTCTTTTGATTATTGTTTTAGTTGTTAGTATTGCTTGTTAATCATGTTGATGCTTATTGATTTGATGATTGATATTGTTTTTAACATGATTAGCGAGTAGTTTTCTTACTAAAGGAATTGGTGATGGTGTAGTTGAATCTCAAGTATGCTTTGATATTGAAATTGTTGTGATTGTGATTTACTAGTTGTTTTTCTTGGGTGGCCAACCATTAGTCATAACTAGGTGGATTGACCTAGCTTGTAGCGATAGCTCGGCTTAGAAACTTCCATTGAACGGTTTTGCTAGATTATTACCTTGATTTGCTCAACCTAAGACGATAGTGTAGGCTGTTGATGAATCGAGAAAGCAATTGACTCCGATAGGATGTTATATTTGACTTAAACCGTTGATACGTGATGCTTAGTTCGCGTTCAATAACGATTTCATGTCTATTCATGCTTGAGTGAAAACTCACCTAAACCATTTCCCTTAGTGTTTTATTTCTTGTCTTAGCGTGTTTAGACCTTAGTTTAATTGTCTCTTATTCCGGAATAGCTTAATTGTTGATGACATTTAGTAGTGTTTACTCGTTCCCTGTGGTTCGACCCTTATGCTTGCCTTATACTTGTATTAGGTTTGTTTAGGTTGTATAAATTGTATTTGATCTAGGGATAGACATTTGACGACACGTTTATTCCCTCATCAAACATAGATGTCGATAAATATAATTGCGTTAATAAATAGAATTGCAAACATGGAACAAAAATGTGTAATTATATAAGGAATTGGGTTTATGGCTTTATTTAAACTATGTTATGGGGTGTTACATTGTTTAAATCCCATATTAGTTTGTTTGTAACGATTTTTACACATAGTAGCACAAGTTAATATCATTATAGACAATAGCGAATTAACATGTAAGTGATTAACCAACAAAAAGAAAATTAAGCTCAAAATAAGGAATTTTCCTAGTCAATATCAAGAACACCTCGTCCTTATAGAACTAGAAGCGTTAGCGAAATTACGCCTGAACGGGAGGCTAGTTAACTTCGATTGGCAAATTCAAGCTTTAACCTAAGTCTAAAAGTTAATTTTAAGTCATTCAAACACCCAATTTAAGTTATTTAACTTAAGCGCGAACTAAGTGATGAAATCGAAATAAACAAAAGAACATAAACATAGACAAATAAATTACATTCAAAAGCCAAGGGCAGAACAAACCTTATCGGCCAAATTGAAATCAAACTAAAACCAATTTCAAAGTACTTAAACAATCAACTAAAAACAAAGGCACACAAGCCCAAAGGTTGGTTCTAAACTCTCAATTACCAACCCATCGTCACATAGATCAAATAAACAAATAGAACGTGCAAATTATAACAACGTTCCACAATCAGTGGAGAGAAATGTTCCACACAATCAGTCAAGAGCAACTAGTAGTTCTCCCTCAAATCATAAATAAAATATTTTAGACTTAAATTAAATTTAAAGAAACCACAATCATAAACAACTTGTAAACACAAATGAAATCACTTAAAACCATCAAACCATAAAACTATAAAATATTTCGCAATAAACTTAAAATAAGAAATTGATATTAAAACACTTAATTTCATTCATAATTTATTTAAGCTTCAAAATAAGTGATACTTTCATAGTTTCAATATTTCAAACTCAAAACAATCAAAATAGCAGAACTGGCATGGAGGGAACGCTAGTGGCCTCGCAATCCACTTCCTAAGGTTTGTCAGGACGAACCCTTGGTCAACCCCCGGTCATCTCGCAGGGATCGTGTCTAAGATTGGCCAACTCCCGGTTATGAGTAGATGCCTATAAGGTCTTACACACCCCCGGATGACAACAATTAACCAAGGTTAAGCTACCTAAGACTCGCAATCTAGGTAGTTAGCATGTTCATTAACCATTGGGAAGCAACTCGGCCTCACACCTGACTATGGCCCCACACACAATTCAAAAATCACTTAAAATACTTAATATAATATATTTCACTCGGAAATCTGCAGAGAATCCCAAATGGTCTTTACATTCAATTCAAATTGAATAAGAAAATCATATTTCTTAAACTCAAATGAAATTCCATTTCAAAACACATTTCTACTCAATGAACCACAGAGGTATCGTCTGAGTTCAGGAATATAATTCATTATCGAAAATCAACAATTAACGGCATTCACAACGCTTGGCGAACTAATGCTAAATGCAGTGTTATTCTCCACTAAAGCATTACGACGTCGAAAATACAATTACAACTCACACATATTTAACACACATCAAAATATTTTACCTTTGGGATTTATAATACCCAAAGATTCACACATCACTTACCTAAAATATAATTTCAACTTATATATACTAGTTGTTTTGGGTGCTTTTATGTCCCTTGGGAGAGTTATGGCTCGAAGACTAGATCCGACAAGGGCGCCTGTACCTACAAAATGAACGGAGCTCCGGATGATTGGAGGTCCGCCTAGGAAGAGTAAGTTAGTACGGATTTAGAGTAAAACGTGCAGAAAGTAAGTATCTTCTCGGATTCCGAGATCAGGAGTTCTCTGTTTTAGAGAGCAATAAATGTCTTAATGATTAAGACATTGTTCCAATTATTGGGGGAATCTCCCTATCAATAGGTACCTAGAAAAGCGTGCCCTTTCCTAGGGTTTGATAACCTAGGAATTCGGGCAGCGCCGTTTTGCGGCTACATTGGGATTTGGGCCTTGAAGGCCGCCATTTCCCAGGTGTCGTATCTGTATAACACGTTTTGAGGAGTCCATTTGGACGCCTCTTAGAGCGACATGTTTCACACGCTCATTGGGCCACTTGGCGGGGTATAAATACCCAAATCATTTTGCCCTCACAAGGATGATCGACGTGGTTCTCCACGTGACGCATGTGACAGGTATCGACTTATCATTGGATAAATCTTTACTTTTTACAGTTTGGGGAATCTAGGGTTTTACCCTAGACTTATCACCCTTTCTGTAAATAGCGGTTGACCCCCCCCCTTTGGATTCACACTTGCGTGAATCTTGAGAGAATCTTGAATCTTTGACTTCAAAGGACTTGACTTCTTCCTGACATCATCCGACACCCGACCGTTTGTCCGCGACTCTCGTACCTACATCTAAGGTAATCGTCTGATCTTCTCTTTTCTTTTTGCATTTTTCTTTTTAAAAAATGGTTTCCCAAACGCACCCAGCACGGCCTAGATTAGCAATCAGCCGATCACCGGGGACGGCTGAATCTAGAATTAGGAGTGTCGAATGCTCGTTCGAGGACTCCCCTTTGAGAACTTCTCCAAAATCAGACACTTTTGTGCTCCTTCAAGACACTATGGCTAGAACCAAGCAAACTACGTAAAGGACGGATGGATCCTGGTACCATTCGAAGTGTTCTACCGTTTACTCAGAAGGCTCCATTGGGGCGCCTGTTTCTGAGGTTCGCGAGAACCCGCCGAGCAATGTTAGCACCCCAAGCTTCTCAATTCTGGAGGATTTGGATAACGAGCAACAAATTCACGGGTCGAGTGGATTGGTATCGGATGTAGAGATGGGGGAGGACACTACTGGCACTAGTCAGCAAGCCCCAAATTCCGAAGAAGATTCAAATGATGACTCTAGGTCATCATCCTCTAACAGCGCCTCCATTGACTCGGAGGAGGCACGGTCCAAATTATCCTTTTAGTGGACATGGGCGAAGGATGGGTGGAGTCGTCTGCTTCGCGCCGCCTGGAACGCTTTCCTTATTTTTTGCACGTTGCCAAGAGCAGGCGGGAGAAGATAACGGCTGACTTTGGAAAGTTCATCTCCAATCATGTCATGGGACATGAATTTCTGTTGTCTGTGCCGGATGATGAGAAACGTCTGGCTAGAGAAGGCCAGCTACGCCAACCAACGCTTCGGCTGCTACGAGGCGGCCATACATGTTGGTCTTCGTTTCCCTCTCCATCCGGCAATGGAGAGGATTCCTGATGGATACCAACTGGTTATTTGGAAACTAGGCCCTAACTCTTGGGTAAATATTTTGGGCTATGTTTTTAACACCCTAGAAATTCCTTTCCTTTAAATACCCATTTTACTCTTTAGAATACGATTTAGGAATATCTAAGACATTGCTGCCACCGTGAAAACGGCTAAGGCAACTATCAAAGATACACAGCGGAAGACTTAAAATTAAAAACCGTTTAAACAAGTCAACTCCAAAGTCCACCAAACGAAAGTAAAGTTTAAAACCGAAACAAACAAAGTCAAATAAAATCAAACTACAACTTGGAACCATTAAAAGCCCTTATTCAAAACCGTTCCAAAACCAAACCTTTGCGTTAGTCCACACAGAATATGTCATAAATAAATAAAGCATAAAACACATCGTAAACTAATGGAAACTAGCTAGCATGATTCACTCTTCACTCATACCCCGTCATGAATATGCTTCAATACCTGAAAAGTTTATCTCTACTTGTCCCCACTACTCTCCATTAAAAATGGGTCATCATTGGGCCAAGATAAAGACATGTCCAAACACACAAACATACACAATCAGCAAAGCTGAGTACATAAGCGTAATTAAACACACTAACATGCTTTCACCTATCAACACACACTTACCTCAATGCACCTGTTTACAAGCACACACAAAAATCAACAAGACACTTTAACTAGACACTAAATAATTCATTTAGCGTTGATTACGCATCGAACGGGTTTCCAACTATACCTCCCCCAAATAAATTGAGGTTAACTGACACAGGAGCTAACCGTGCCAGTGACAAAACCACTCAAAGGTGGCGGAATTCTTGTGCATAATAATACATAAAAGGAATGTACAGCGTCCTGTACTCCATTAGAAGTTATGGTTAAATATAAAACCCCATAACTCCCCCCATTGTTCATACTCAAGGTACATACGTTCCAAGAGTTTTGGTGCGTAATCTCTTTCACTTTACGTTATTTACATGTTATTGGACTTGATGATGACTCTCAAAGCATAATAAATCAATCAACAATAATTATTCAATCAACCAAACATACCAATTTAATTCTTTAATAATTAGTGACCACATATTATTTAATGTTGAACCCTTTTTAATTCTACCTCAGTGTCAAAGACACCTTAAACCCATAAAGCGCCAAAAATCTTATCCCTCGGTGTTAAAAACACCTTAAGTGCACAAAGGCACCAACATACAATTTATCCCTTGTGTACATATACATTTATATAGCTCCTTCCTCATGCTTAAAACATCAATAAAAATTATTTGAACCATAATAAAATTCCTTTTCAATATTCCAAACATAATTAAACATATAGTTTAATTAATCATGCATTCTAACATGCCATAAATAAAAGTGTGGTTCAAACACAACATGTCCAAAATATAATTTTCCAATCCATAAACCATCACAAATAATTCATGCTTCACAATTCAATCACCAACACCATTAATTCACAATTCCATACATAAACCTTAGCATGATACTACTTGTAATTGATTGAAATCAAGCCTAGCATGATTCTACATCATCAAAATATGCTAAGTACGCGAACGTACCTTCAGTGCGATCTTAAACTCGCCACGACTAATAGAAATTGCTTACTTCGAAGTCTCCTACACATTAAAATCATAATAGAGTATTGATGTGTCTATTTTATATAGTATTTTACCCCCGTCCCTTGGTCATAATTAGTAGTGTTTTTGGCTCTTTCGAGCCACTTTTATTACTATTTTTTTTTCTAGTGTTTTCGTAGTTTTAGTTGTATTTTACAGGAAATTGCATTCTTGGAGCATTTTCCCGGGTTTTATGGATCAACTACGGAAGCTAGAAGGACAAAACCACTTTTGAAGCCCAGGATCGGTGAGAGCCGATGATTAAGGGCTCGGTATGAGACACTGAGGCTATTGGATCGTTTAATCAAGACCCGATGAGGAAACTTAGATTGGGCCAGGGAATCGAGCCCAATCGAAATCCGAGCCTCGAAGAAGAAGACCGGGCCCGATCGGGCAAGCTTGCGCCCGATCGGGCAGGCGCGCATAAGAGAGCACCAGCGAGAAGGCGCGCTCGATCAGGTGAGCGTTAGCTCGATCGAGCGCGGCTGCCCTGATGGATCCTTAAGAAAAAGGCGGGCCCGATCGGGCGGCCCTTCGCCCGATCGGGCGCGTGTTTCTATAGGACCTGATTAGTTTAGTTTTAATTTTTAGTTTTAGGGAACGTTTATATACGAGTTTGGTACGGAATTTTGATTACCTTCTTTCTTAGACTTTCTCTCTCTACTTAGGATTTTTCTCTCTCTTAACTTTTCTCTCAACTCTTGTTCTTAATTATTTTCCATTAATACAGATTAGTTTGGTAACTATTTCTTCTCTCTTAATCTTAGTTGTTTATTTTATTCCTTTAATCATGTTTTACTTTATTGCTTTGATTAGATTAGTTTTTACCATGTGTGAGTAGTTCTATTTCTAGGGTTTATGGGGATCCTTAAATAATATGAAGGGGTAATTTATTGTTGTTAATTATCAATGCTAGATTAATTTCCTATTGATTGATTTAATGCTCTGTGACTAGATTAGACCTGATCTTTTATGCATGAGTTTGACAACATTGATTCGAGATTCGAGAGATGAGAATTGATGTTTAGGTCTAGTTTCAATAGGCAGATTAATTTATAAATGGTTAAGTCGAGATTCGAGAGATGAGATTTAATACTGGTAGATTAATTCTGTGATTGTAATACGTAGCGAAAGCCCTTTACAATCTGGTTAATTGATGCATTGATGATTGACTATTATTGATTATTAGTATTGCATGATAATTTCTTATTGAATTGTTTTAACGCTTTACAATTACGGCTTGTAAAAGTATAGCAATATTGAATTGATGAATCGAGCAGATGTTAATTTGATATTAAAGGCTATTTTCAATAAGGACATAGATCTAGTAAATTGCGAGAGCCTGTTAGATCTATGTTGATTAATAAATTGCGAGAGCCTGTTAATCATGTTATTTATGCAATGTCAATGATTGATTACTATGTTTTACCCCTGGAATATTATTTATTGGTGAACCTATGCCCTAGATCCTTTCATATATTGTTTTCTCCCTATTCTTAACTTTCGTAAGTTAGTGTCATATTCAACTTATATATTGGTTACCTAATAATCTAGATTATATTAGTTAATTAGGAATAGAAAGACTCGTTTCTCTGTGTATTCGACCCTACTTCCCTATCTGCATTAGTTAGAGGATTTAGGTATTACTTTATATTAGGGGATACGACTTTACCCTATCAAAATTTGGCGTCGTTGCCGGGGAAACGGTGTTATTTTTATTTCTGATTATTTTTGTAGTCTAGATTATTTTTCCTTTTTTCTCGGAGAGCGTTAGTTCTCTGAGGCAAATCTCATATTTGCTTCTAGTTTTTGTTTATGCCCAGGTGTTCCAGATCAGGTTACATCCCATTCGATCCTGAGATCGAACGTTCCTTTCATAGACAGAAAAAGCTCTAGAAGCAAATCCTGGCGGATTCTGGTGATAATAACAATAATCACCGAGACCCTCCAACTGGTTCTAGAGATTCAGAGGTATCATCAGATCTAGAATCAGAGATGACGGCTCCAAAGAAGCTTAGTGATTATTCACAACCAAAGCTTTCAGATTTTCCACATCTCACCCCTACTCTGGCTCTTGATGGGGTTCAATTCGAAATTAAACATCAATTTATAACGATGATAGAGAGGGAGCAATTTAGTGGAGCTAAGGGTGAAGACCCAAATCTTCACATTGCCGACTATTGCCAATATTGTAACACCATCAGGCAAGCCAGGGTCACTCAAGACCAAATCAGGGAGATTCTCTTTCCCTTCTCTTTAATTGGAAAAGCTAAATTGTGGTTTAATGGTTTAAATAGAACTGCACTTGGTATAACTGACTGGGAAACTCTTGTTATGAATTTTTATAACAAGTATTATCCTGCAGAGAGAACATCCGTACTACGGAGTGCGATTCAGAACTTTGCCCAAGAAGCCGATGAATCTTTATATGAGGCTTGGGAGAGGTTCAAGGACTTACAAAGAGAATGCCTTCACCATAATTTAGCACAATGGCAGTTAATCCAAGCCTTTTATAATGGCATTGGAAATTCCTCTAGAATAATTTTAGATTCTGCAGCTAGTGGGAGATTTATGAATCTTTATGTTGATGATGCAAGTCAGGTTATTAAAGATATGGCGATACACAATTCCCAATACGGGAATCCTAGAGGATTTGCTAACAAGGGGAAGCATAGTGTTGACTCTGTATCCTTTTTGCAAGCTCAACTGACCTCTATTTGCCAAAAAATAGATAATCTGAGCACTGCTAATGTAGCTAATGTTTCTGCGATTAATAATAATTCTAATGAGGTTTTCTGTGAAAATTGTGGTATTATAGGTTATTGGGAGCAAGATTGCAGGAGTTCCGTGGAGCAAGTTAATGCCTTTCAAGCCTATTGGCAGAATAACCCATACTCCAACACCTACAATCCTGGGTATCGGAATCATCCGTACCTTTCCTACCGGAGTACTAATGTTCAAAATCCACCACCACAAGAACCACAGGCGCCACAGCAACAGCAGCAAAAATATTATCATCCCAATGCTGGCTAGAAGAACCAACCACAACAACCCTCCTCATTTTCTGACCCTTCTCTGGTGGAAATTAGAGCAATGTTGGTTAATATGCAAAAGCACATGGAGAGTAGAGATGCGACAATTGATCAAATTCTAGCACATAATAAAATTGTAGACAATCAAATTGTGCAACTTTCCGCTACTCTACAAGCCCGCCAACAGGGAGCTCTACCGGCACAGCCGACCCGGCCTACGGATCAAGCATTTGCAATTACTCTAAGGAGTGGTTCAAACTATGAAGGGCCCCCTATGCCCTGAGTTGATGAACCTGTTTTATTAAATAATGCTAATCTTGATTCCGTTAAACCAAACAATGTAGTTGATAGCCCTGCAAGGCTAAAGGATAGTACTAACATATCTAATTCTACATTGCAAGGTACGACTCCAGAGAAGATGGCTACTCCAGATAAGGGCAACAATGCCCCAAAGCCAATTATCAAACTCCCATTCCCCAATTGTCAATTGGAGACAAACTTGGATAAGCAGTTTGGTAAGTTCCTGGAAGTGGTAAAAGATTTGAAGGTAACAGTTCCCTTCACTGAATTAATCACACAAATCCCCTCGTATGCAAAATTTATGAAATAAATATTGACGAGGAAAAGGTCTATTAGTGAGGTAGAGACAGTAGCTTTCACTGCGGAGTGTAGTGTCGTACTTCAAAATAAGTCTCCACCTAAATTAAAAGATCTGGGTAGTTTTTCTATCCCTTGTCATATTGGCAATCTCTTGATTGATAATGCATTATGTGATTTGGGTGCAAGTGTTAGTGTCATGTCAGTATATGTGTGTTCTAAGTTGAATATGGGTAAATTAAAAGCTACCAATATAACTCTACAAATGGCCGACTGTTCTTTCAAATACCCCTTAGGTGTTTTAGAGGATGTCCCCGTTAGAGTAGGTAAATTTTATATACCTGTAGATTTTGTTGTTCTTGATATGGCTGAAGATATGCAAACCCCAATTATTTTGGGTAGACCATTTCTTAACACTGCAGGAGCAGTCATAGATGTAAGAAGTGGTAAGTTAACATTATCAGTAGGGGATGATAAAGTTGTTTTTAATCTGAATAATGCCCCTAAAAGCTCCATGACTGAGGAGAAATATTTCAGTGTTAATGTGGTTGAAAATTATTCTAACAAGCCCCAAGCTCTTGAAAAAGATCCCTTGGAGGCGGTATCTTGTGTTGCATCCCTTTCAGATGAGATAGACCAATGACAGAAGGAAGTCGATGCAATAGAAAGAGAACTTTACACCGTTGGTCTTGGTTTCGAAGATGAAAAGGTGGAACCGATCGAGCAAGTTGTGCAAATCGAGCCTACGGTAGGTATCCCGCCAGATCGAGTTGCAAGTGTTGAATGCAATGACAATTTGAAGCAACCCTCGATCAAAGAAGGATCTTTGGTGCGTAGCATTGAAGATCCCCCAGTCCAAGTTAAGGAGGATCCACCAGATAAGGTGATTTGGCGTCCCACAGGGTATGTCAGAAAGCCGCATCGTAGCCTAAACACCGCTAGACCGGGTGAGAAACCACCCGATCAAGCGTTAGGCCAAGGGTTCTAGTTATTGTACTTGGTAAGAAGGTCGTGCGGGACCTTGATAAACCAGCGTTTTGCGGGAGGCAACCCGTATTTCTTGCTTTCTAGACTAGTTTTCTTTTTTCTATCTTTTACTTCTATTTTAGAGAGGCGAGGAGAGTGAATTTTACCTTTCATGAGTGTTTTTGTACAGGCTTAGATCCCATAGCAAAGAGGTTTCAAGAGAAGAAAAGTTAGGCGAAGAAAGAGAAGCTCCAGGCCTGGGTACGGGCCCGATCGGGCGAAGACGCCCGATCGGGCGCGCAATATTAATTTTATTGGAGCTTAATTTCGCCCGATCGGTTAAGGAGTCCCGATTGGGCGCGCAAGTGAGGGAAGAAATTGAGCGAAATTTCGCCCGATCGGGCGGAATTTCGGAGAAATCGAGTGCGGCAAAAAGATATATCGGGCGAAGCTCGCTCAATCGGGCGAGAAAAGGGCGATTTCCAGGTTCGAGTTCGCGCCCGATCGGGCGCGCACTTTGCAAATTGGCATTAGACACCTTCGCCCGATCGGGCGCGCCTTTTTGATCCGGGGTCTTAACCCCTTTCCCCTTTCTCTTTTCTTTTTCTTTCTCACTTCTTCCTTCTCCTTAACACTTTCTCTCTCTAAAACCTCCTTTTCACACCTTTAACTACACTTTCAATCCAAGATCTCCTCAAATTCATCCATCAAACCCTCAAAATTCTTACATATTCTTAATCCTCACATCTTCCTCCACATTTCCCACCTATTTTTTCCCACTTTCTCTCATATTTCCTCCAAACCCTTAGAGAGAGAAAGCTTCAAACATCAAATTTTTCCACATATAATGGCCTCAAAACGTTCAAGGACTCAAAGGGGCGAAAGTTCGAGGGCACCACAACCAACGGTCAACACGGACTTTCAAATTCCGGGATGGGAGGAGGTTGTCATCACCTCGGAAGAGCAACAGGCTAGGATGTTAAACCTCATTGATCGCCAGGTAATCTCTACCCGTTTTATTCATCATACCACACTAGCTAGGTTAGGCTTAGATAAATATGTGGAAAAATTATTCAAAGGTATAGGCATGAGTGGTTTCTTTCAAATGTGCCATGATACGTACGACTATTTAACATTAGAATTTATTTCAAGTTTTAATGTTATTAAAATGAATGCATTAATTACTCATGTACAATTCCGATTATTAAACAACGATGTGAGACTAACTCTTAAAGAATTCGGAAAGTTGTTTGATTTGAAATCGGATAAACCGATTGAGCCCTCTCAAGACCACACCGCCGTGGTCTATAAGAGGCTAACTGGGGAGGATTTGGTCAACCTCCAACATGCCAAAGGGACGTGGATTCAACATCCCGTCCCAAAATTTTGGCAAAGATTTGTCGGCCTCACTATTTTTGGGAGGCATGAACCGGCAAATTTTAGGAGAGATGAATTGGAACTTTTGGCATCCTATGTAATTCCTAACGCCGAAAAATTGAACATACCTCATAGGATAGCCAATCACTTCCAAAGGGCGGCCAATGCGGCCGAGGCTAGTAGCTCTAGGGCACCTATTTATTTTGGGGGGTTAGTGACCCACATTGCAAAAAAACACCTAGGATGGAACTTGGATGGGCATAGGAAAGTTGTAGGATCAAACCTTATGGACCTAGCCTATTTAGGGAGTTTGAACTGGGTGCAACCCATGGGGGGTGACACTTGGTGGATAGTCCACCGACAATCAGGTAGGAGGGACCAAGCCTTCACCTTACCCAACCCTGCGTTGACCAAATTTGAGAAGGGGAAGCCTTCTTATACTTTCGAGATTAATGGTCAAGATGAGGTTCAACCACCTCACCCTTCACCACAACCCCACCAATCTCCCCTAGACCACTCCCCCACTCACCATTCACCACACTACCCACCACCTCCACCCTTCACCTATGGTATACCCACTTCCTCGGTCGACTATAACGTCGAACCCAATGCCCCTTATGACTTTTCGGCTTTTAGGAGCCAATTAGACCGTATCGAGATGGGGCAAGGGAGAGTTGAGGGTATGATGCAAAACCTAGATTCTAGGTTAAGCACCTTGGATGGGCGGGTAGGACACATAGAGAGGAACCTCGGGAGGGGTCTATACCCCATGTATGATGATTATTCCCGTCGGGGGGCTATTCCCCCCGATTCACTTACTCCTGATTGGTTCCAATACCCCCAAGGAGGGTATTCTCACCCCGATGCGTATGGTACTTATGTGGACTACTCTTCAGTCCATGGTTATGGGGGTATAGGGGGGAATGTAGACCCTAACTATTTTGCAGGTGGTTCGGGTTATGGTGGTGCTGGACCGAGCCATGGAGGAGGATATGAGAGGATGGATGACGATGAGGAGTAGCTCCTCCTAGCTACCCTCCCAAGTCAATGAGGGCATTGCTTGATTTGGCTTGGGGGGAGATTTCTTGTATATAGGGTAACCTTCTTTCTCTTTTCTCTATTTATTGCTTTCCTAGTATAGTTTTTATTGCTTTCTTTTATATGAAAAATACAAAAAAAAAAAATAAAAAAATTGAAAAATAAAAAAACAAAAAAATACGTTCCAATGAATTGTAAATTATGCTTCCCTGTGCCCCTTACTTGAGAAAAGTGTTTTGATTCTTGGTATTTGATGATAGGCATTGTGGATTAGTTGATCATGATTTGATGTTTGATTGCCTTGAAACCTTAACATGCGTCAATTTTGACCAACTACTTGTGAATATAGTGCTTGACTAGTTGATTTGGTAAGGAATGTGTGATAGTTCCATAGTTCCTGGTATGTCAATGAATTTGAGTATTGGTTTGCAACTATTAGTAATATTTATATGATTCATTATTATGCACATTGTGGAGGACGAAGGCATTTGTTCTTTTAGGTAGCCTCCAGACATTGTAGATACATTTGTTCCCTTCTTTCTACGTATGTTGTTGCCTTGACTTTTTGTTGTTTTATTAGCCATATTACAAGCCTATTTTGCCCCATTGGTTACTAGTCCCAAGCTTGGCTTGGGGGAGCTATTAATGAGTGAGGTGAGGGAGTTTGTAGTGTGCTTATTATTTGCACAATTTGGGTGGGTTTTTGAGAAGTTGTTTTGTTGTTGATCATGTTTATTTTTGATGAGTTTCAGAGTTATATTTTCTTGAAAAAAAATAAAGCATTATGTTATGAAAAAAAAAAGAGAGAAGTTCAAGAAAAAATATGTTGAAAAAATAAGTGAACTTCCAGAGCAAAAGAAAAAAATTGTTCAATGTTCAAATGTTCTAGTTGGAGGTTGATAAAAAAAATAGAGCTTCAATGAAAAATTCAAGTTTGGAATATAAAGTTTGTTTATTCACTCCACTTCTTCATTATTATATTTTACGAGTGATATGTAAGAGTTGGGATCGTTTATTATGATCGGAGTATATTTGGTTGATGTTAGAGTTGGTTATGTAGGATATGTTGATCATTATTTATTTTGATCATGGGTTTTGATAGGATTTGGCTCCCTTAAGCATAGCTTTTCTCTCACTTGTTCCCAAATTTATCCTACCCTTTACCCTAGCCTTACATTACAAGCTTTAAAGACCTTCCGACCTTTGTGCATAGAATTGTATGAATGTGAAAGTGTTGTTTATCAATGCAAGTTATGATTTAGCATATTTCGAGTCGACTAGTAGGATTGAGCTTTCATTGTTTTATACACACGAGAGTGTGAGATGGGTGGGCATTGTTCACAATTAAAGGGGTTGGATGGAGAGCGATCGAGTACATCTTTTACTCGCCACAAAAATGAGAGTTGAGTGCGTGAGCACTAGTCTTGAATTCTATATGCTCTTGTGGTTTGCTCTGTTTGACAATTGTTAGGGAAGATTGGTAATTAAATGGATTTGATTGGTTGATTTTGAAGCATGTTTATTTGATTTACCCTGGATTGTTTGTGCTAGATTTTTATTTTTGGGGTGAAGCATATTTATTGATTCATTGATGAGATCTTTTCTTAGGGACAAGCAAAGGTTTGGCTTGGGGGAGTTTGATGTGTCTATTTTATATAGTATTTTACCCCCGTCCCTTGGTCATAATTATTAGTGTTTTTGGCTCTTTCGAGCCACTTTTATTACTAATTTGTGTTTTCTAGTGTTTTTGTAGTTTTAGTTGTATTTTACAGGAAATTGCATTCTTGGAGCATTTTCCCGGGTTTTATGGATCAACTACGGAAGCTAGAAGGACACGACCACTTTTGAAGCCCAGGATCGGTGAGAGCCGATGATTAAGGGCCCGGTATGAGACACCGAGGCTATTGGATTGTTTAATCAAGACCCGATGAGGAAACTTAGATTGGGCCGAGGAATCGAGCCCAATCAAAATCCGAGCCTCGAAGAAGAAGACCGGGCCCGATCGGGCAAGCTTGCTCCCGATCGGGCAGGCGCGCAAAAGAGAGCACCAGCGAGAAGGCGCGCCCGATCGGGTGAGCGTTAGCTCGATCGGGCGCGGCTGCCCCAATGGATCCTGAAGAAAAAGGCGCGCCCGATCGGGCGCGTGTTTCTATAGGCCGGACCTGATTAGTTTAGTTTTAATTTTTGTTTTAGGGAACGTTTATATACGAGTTTTGTACGGAATTTTGACTACCTTCTTTCTTAGACTTTCTCTCTCTACTTAGGATTTTTCTCTCTCTTAACTTTTCTCTCAACTCTTGTTCTTAATTATTTTCCATTAATACAGATTAGTTTGGTAACTATTTCTTCTCTCTTTATCTTAGTTGTTTATTTTATTCCCTTAATCATGTTTTACTTTATTGCTTTGATTAGTTTAGTTTTTACCATGTGTGAGTAGTTCTATTTCTAGGGTTTATGGGGATCCTTAAATAATATGAAGGGGTAATTTATTGTTGTTAATTATCAATGCTAGATTAATTTCATATTGATTGATTTAATGCTCTATGACTAGATTAGGCCTGATCTTTTATGCATGAGTTCGACAACATTGATTCGAGATTCGAGAGATGAGAATTGATGTTTAGGTCTAGTTTCAATAGGAAGATTAATTTATAAATGGTTAAGTCGAGATTCGAGAGATGAGATTTAATACTGGTAGATTAATTCTGTGATTGTAATACGTAGCGAAAGCCTTTTACAATCTGGTTAATTGATGCATTGATGATTGACTATTATTGATTATTAGTATTGCATGATAATTTCTTATTGAATTGTTTTAACGCTTTACAATTACGGCTTGTAAAAGTATAGCAATATTGAATTGATGAATCGAGCAGATGTTAATTTGATATTAAAGGCTATTTTCAATAAGGACATAGATCTAGTAAATTGCGAGAGCCTGTTAGATCTATGTTGATTAATAAATTGCGAGAGCCTGTTAATGATGAGTGACATTTATGTCACTCTTAGGGAGTAGTTCTAGAGTCATTTTCGTGTTTATTTTATCTTATTTTCCCCTTTCTTTCTCTTGTTTTCTCTTAATAATATTTCTAGTTTATTTTGGTAATTTTGGTGCGTTTTAGTTCATTTTCTTTATTTTATTAGTTTTAGTCTATTTTCGTATTTTATTTTTACTTTCTTTGCTTGTATAGTTTTTGTTTAGTTTTTATTAGTTTTAAGTTTATTTTGTTATTTATTTGATTTTATTTACTTGTATAGTTTTATTTAATCTTTATTAGTTTAGTGTTATTTCTCTTTTTCTATTTTACTTTATTTTACCTTTATTTTATTTTATTTTATTTTATCTCTTAGTAATCCCCTCGTGTTTTTGGTTATAGGTGTTTCGGGTTTTATGTCAAGTGGGTTCGGGTTCCAAGTTGAGTCAAACGCCAAACAAAGCTGCTGCCCAACCTTATCCATCACCGCACCCTTCATTATCCTACACCACACCAAAACACAACACTCTTCCCCTGCTCCCTCACGCAACCACGCACATCACCATCATCCACCTTTCCCCTGCTCACTCACCCTCACCACCAAAATCACCTCTCACGCAACCGCAGCAGCCCCACAGCCGTACTCACCTGCTGCCACACCTCAATTCTGCCACCAACACCACCACACAGCAACAACCAAACACCACACACCACCAACAGCCACGACAACAACCATACCTCCAGCAATCACCCCGCAACACCACCGCGCAACAACCAGAACCACCTGACCACGCGCAACCCCTGCTCACCCTCACCTTCAGCCACCAATTAACTCCACCTCACCACCGTTCCCAACCTCCAACCTATTATCACCCCGCATCACCAATTCGCACATCAACAGCCCCAAATCAGAGCAAATTCGAATTCAATCGGGTTCGGGCAAACCGTTGGTGGTTCGGTCGAAGTTCGAGACAGAGACTTTGTGGGTTTTGTTAATCGAGGAGGAGTGGTCGAACATACCCATGGTTCGACCGAACCAACCCCGTAGTTCGGCCGCACCGACCCACAGTTCGATCGAACCATTTCACGAGCTATACACGTGGTTATTAATGAAGATCAATCGGTCTAAAAACGATGATGATGCAATTGGTGTTGATAGCCATTGATTTAGAGCATTGATTTAATGATAATGGTTGATGATGGTGGTAGGAGAATCGAATCAGAGCAGCCAAGAAGAAAAGAAAAAAAAACCGTTTGATGTTTTTTTTCTTTTGGGGATTTTGGTTGGTTTCGGTTTTCTTTTTTCTTTTTCTTTTATTTTTATTTCCTTTCCTTTTCCTTTTCTTATTTCTTTTCTCTTTTGTTTTCTTTTATTTTTATTTGATTTTCTTTTTATTTCCTTTTCTTTCTTTATTTTATTTCCTTCTTTTATTTTCTCCTTTATTTTTCCTAGTTTTATTAGCTTAGTATAAATGCCTAATTTTGGGGTAATTAGAAAAGGGGAAGGGGGAATAACTATCTATTCTTCTCTCTAATTAGTTTTAGTTTTAGGTTAGGTTAGGATTAGTCTTCTTTGGTAGAGAGAGAAAGTGAGGTTTTCTTCATTAATGAACTTGGATTTTGAAGAAGGAGCTTGTTCAATCCTTTGTAGACCTTCATCTTCAATTAATGAGCAATTTCTTACTCTCTCTCCTCTATTTTTATTTGTTTATTTTGATTATTATTTTAGTTGTTGGTATTGCTTGTTGATCATGTTGATTCTTGATTATTTGTTGATTAATCTTGTTATTATCATGATTAGTGAGTAATTTCCCCATTAAGGGGATGGTTGTGGTGTAGTTGGACCTTGAGCATGTTCTAGGGTTTAGAATTGATTTATTTGTGATTAAAGTCTTTATATGCTTGATATTCTTTAATCTTCTTGCACGTGCACATTGTTGGTTGATTAAAGGTGAATCTTTGCTAACAGGAAACGGAAGTTGACTTAGTTAAGGTTCATTACTATCGATTGTTATTTAATAGTACCTCCTAGTATATGGTTCTAATGTGGAAACATAGAGGCTATGTTAGAGAAGCCAATTGACCCCGGAAGGCGGCTAGATTGGATTCTTAATTTCGATATTCGAGCATGTTTAGTTCATAATTAATTCAATTTCTATGCCTTTGTTTATGTTCAAGTGAATGCTATACCTAAACCATTTCCCTTAATGTTTTATTTCTTGTTTTAGCATTTTTAGACTTTAGTTTATTTATCCCCTATTCCGGACTAGCTTAATTGTCGATAACATTTGGTGGTGTTTACCGTTCTCTGTGGTTCGACCCCTATGCTTGCCTTATACTCGTATTAGGTTTGTTTAGGTTGTATAAATTGTATTTGATCTAGGGATAGACAATTGACGACGCGTTTATTCCCTTGCCAAATTGGCGCCGTTGCCGGGGAACGGCTTCCATTACCGTCATGTTATCTTATTGAGACTAGTCCATTGTTTTTTCTTTTGATTTGTTTTTGTTCTCTTTGTTTTGTTTGAGAAAAAATGGCTTATATTTCTATTCCTCAATTTGATAATGAACCGTTTTGGTTGTATTTCAATAGACTTGAGGATTTCCTAGATGGTGTTAAAGGTTTAACCAAGGGTGATTATTGTGAAATCATCAATTTGGGATTAAATGAGAATTTTGGAGGAGTAGTTGATAATATGTTAAATGGTAAATTTCAAGACATGTCTTCGGATGAAGCTTGGGATTTCTATTCATGGTTAGCTAGGGATAATTATGATTGGGAGAGGGCCAATCATGAGACTTATGTTCGGGATTCTCATGCTTTTAATGTTGATGCTAATTGTCATGATTTGTCTAATATGAATTCCCATGATGTGCTTGATGCTCCCCATAGTGACCATGTAATGCATGATTTCAACTCCCCTCCCTCTATAACTCAATGTAATGAGGTACATTCTAATGATGATGAAGTGCATGCTCTTTCTCATATTGCATCCGATTTTTGCATGAATTCTAAAGGTGTGCCCCATAGTCCCCTAGATGATTCCAATGAGCAAGCTTTTGACTCGTCTATCCATGATGATTTGGACTCATTTGAGATTATGGCCCAAATATTTCTTGAGTTTCAAACGGTAGCCCATAACCTTATGAGTGAGTTCATTGATAAGGCTTCATTAGAAAGAGATGAGTTTGAGAGAAATTTGCCCACATTCACTCTTGATTTTGAGAAATTTAAGGGAGATATTGTTCAAGGTTGTGAAGAGGAGGTTGAGATTGAATCATTTGGAGTTTTTGAGCTTGAGGGAGATGTAGAACATGAGGGTTCTTCATTTGAGGATTCCATGATTGATTTTCATTCCCTCATTAGTGATGTGAGATCTTGTGATGAGGGATTAGCTACCCCTTTTTCCCTTTCTCATACACCTTTTTCCCAAAGGTTTAACCATATCTCCTACTATCCTATGTTCCTCCCTTCTTTTCTCAAAGAACCTCTTAGGGATCCTCTTCCTTTTCATGCTTCCGAAGCCCCAAACTCTTTCATTGTTGATGAGGAAAAGAGTTATAACGCCAACCAAAAAGATTTTTGTGAGGATTTTTCTTTTTCTTCTTCTACTTTTTCTTCTTATTTTCTTGATTTTTCTTTTGATTATTTTACTTTTTCTTTTCTCCCTTCTCTCAAGCATAAAGTCTCCTTGTACTTTATGTTTTCTTGTCATATGAGCATCGCGTATACTCTATTTCTTGATATGTTTGCCGGTGCATATGACAAGCTATTGCGTTCTTTGTCGGGTTATTTACTAGATTGGTCATGCTTGGACGTTAAGCAAGCCTTTGCGGGAAGTAACCCGTGTTTTATTGCTTTCTTTTTCTTTCTTTTGTGTTTCTCATTCTTGTTTACTCTCTTGTCTATGTGTATAGGTACTCGATGCATATACTCATGTGCAAGGACTTTGGATTGAGCTCCTTGAGAAGAAGCACACCAATGATTGCTTGCATTTGGAAAAGCAACAAAGACGAGGAATTAGATGAAATTGTGGACAATGTGCTCAATTGCGGGTTTCAACACCCACCTCACATTTGGTTTACTCTTTCCTTCTTCCCTCATCTTGGATTCGCTTTCTTAATTGCATTTGGATTGAATGATTATGAATTGTTGTGTGAATGAGTTTTCTTCCTTCCCCTCCCACCCAACCTTTGTGCCTTTATTATGAGCATTGAGGACAATGCTCCATTCTAGCTTGAGGGAGTAGTTATTCGCTAGCTTGGGGGGGTTATCTATATCTCTTGGTGGTTTCTTAATCCATAGTCTCATGATTGCTTGATTTATTTCTCTCATACTTGCCAAAGTCTATTATTGAGATTGGTTTTCTATGTTTGGATGGCCATGAGCGCCTTATTGAGTTGACTTTTGGTATATGTAGTTTTGATTGATCATGCTTTCATATTGCACTATTGTATATGCATTCTTGAGTATTGTTGGTTTTGTGAATATTTGTGTGTATAGTGTCTTTCCATGGCATTCAAGGCAAGTTTCAAAATGTTTTGTTTTAAACTTGGACATAATTGGGCTTTAGCACCTAGAATACCCTCTTTGCTAGTTGTTAGAGGTTTTCGTGCACTTGAATGTCGAGGTTGGTTCACACATATAACATTGCCAAGGTAGTAGAACTTAAGGGCTATGAGACCTTAGCTCACTTGGTTTGTGGTAAGATGGTTGTCGCTCTCTAGCTAGTTGAAGCTTTAAAGGTGATTTTTGCTACTCCACTACCGTCATTTTTGTGAGGATGTGTCTATTTTGTTCTAGCCTTCTACATTTCTTTCATGTGTGGCGTTTGGATCCTTGGCATTGCTAGCTTATATCGAGAATTTGGCTTAATCTACCCAAGATCGAGACCGAACCAACCTAGGGGAAGACGAAGGCAATTAGGATTTTTGTTTTGTTTTATTATTTTCTATTCTTTTATTTTTCTTTTGCATTTGCTCATTTAGTAACCCAATTTGAGCCATTTTCCCTTCTTTGGCATAACCACATTACAAACCAATGGACCTTTGCTTTATTTTCACCTTTATTAGTTTTTGTGAAGCATTCTTGGGACTTGATTTGTATTTTTGGTTAATGAAAGTGAGAAAAAGAATGAAAAAGAAGTGAAAAACTCAAATTTTGGTACTTGAGATTATTTTTGTTATGTTGAATGGTTTGAGTAAATGAAAATAAAATAAAGGAAATGAAAGAAAAAGCCGCTCAAAGTTAAAAGAGGCGAGAGCAAAGAATAAAAAGAAATGAAAAAAAAAAAAAAGAAGAAAATATTGAGAAAATACAAAAATATTTGTTGTTTGGTTGAAAAAAAATAAGCTTGGGGGAAGAGTTGCTAGAATTTTTGATTTGAAAGTTGGTAGTTTATTGAGTTTGAATTGAGGAATGATCAACCTTGCTTCACTTCTAAGTTTACCACCAATTTCCAAATTTATTTCCACACCCTTTACCCTAGCCTAAACGTTTCAACCCTTTTAAGACCTTTTGACCTTAGTGAGGTTTAGTTACTACCGATGGAGGGTAATCAAGCCAAGCCTATTGAGCGAGCTATCAATGCCAAGATGTCGGGTAGCCTAAATGTTTTTCATTGATTATTTCTTCCGATTCCTTCGAGGAATCTCGAGATATCACCTTAAAAGTGGATGCAAAACTAGTGAGGATGCGGGAGTTTGGTTGGAGATAAGGAGGAGTGTAAGTCCCTCTAAGTTCTCTACCCTTTGCATGCTTTATGTGTGTACCAACCTTAACTATTCTTTTGCTTGGCTACCTTTAATGTCTAGAAAGGTTTGTATTCTTGTGCATTTAGCCCATTGTTTGTGTTTGGTTTGAAATATCAAAACTCGAGTTTTCTTGATTTCACCTTTGCCTTGAATGTTATGTGTTGTCGAGAGTTGTGGGTTAAACCTCTTAGGAAACCCTCACGAGAGCTTACTCGTCCTCTTTGGCGACATAGGGGTTTAAAGGGCTTGATGCATACGCTAAATGCATCCGTGATTCCTACGACAGTGAGTCAGTGTACATTCTTTTTCTTTGTTTCTATTTTGTTTCTTTTGCCTTTAATAATTCCATCTTGTTCTCTTTTGCCTTAGCTTTGCTCGAGGACGAGCAAAGGTTTAGCTTGGGGGAATTTGATGAGTGACATTTATGTCACTCTTAGGGAGTAGTTCTAGAGTCATTTTCGTGTTTATTTTATCTTATTTTCCCCTTTCTTTCTCTTGTTTTCTCTTAATAATATTTCTAGTTTATTTTGGTAATTTTGGTGCGTTTTAGTTCATTTTCTTTATTTTATTAGTTTTAGTCTATTTTCGTATTTTATTTTTACTTTCTTTACTTGTATAGTTTTTGTTTAGTTTTTATTAGTTTTAAGTTTATTTTGTTATTTATTTGATTTTATTTACTTGTATAGTTTTATTTAATCTTTATTAGTTTAGTGTTATTTCTCTTTTTCTATTTTACTTTATTTTACCTTTATTTTATTTTATTTTATTTTATCTCTTAGTAATCCCCTCGTGTTTTTGGTTATAGGTGTTTCGGGTTTTATGTCAAGTGGGTTCGGGTTCCAAGTTGAGTCAAACGCCAAACAAAGCTGCTGCCCAACCTTATCCATCACCGCACCCTTCATTATCCTACACCACACCAAAACACAACACTCTTCCCCTGCTCCCTCACGCAACCACGCACATCACCATCATCCACCTTTCCCCTGCTCACTCACCCTCACCACCAAAATCACCTCTCACGCAACCGCAGCAGCCCCACAGCCGTACTCACCTGCTGCCACACCTCAATTCTGCCACCAACACCACCACACAGCAACAACCAAACACCACACACCACCAACAGCCACGACAACAACCATACCTCCAGCAATCACCCCGCAACACCACCGCGCAACAACCAGAACCACCTGACCACGCGCAACCCCTGCTCACCCTCACCTTCAGCCACCAATTAACTCCACCTCACCACCGTTCCCAACCTCCAACCAATTATCACCCCGCATCACCAATTCGCACAGCAACAGCCCCAAATCAGAGCAAATTCGAATTCAATCGGGTTCGGGCAAACCGTTGGTGGTTCGGTCGAAGTTCGAGACAGAGACTTTGTGGGTTTTGTTAATCGAGGAGGAGTGGTCGAACATACCCATGGTTCGACCGAACCAACCCCGTAGTTCGGCCGCACCGACCCACAGTTCGATCGAACCATTTCACGAGCTATACACGTGGTTATTAATGAAGATCAATCGGTCTAAAAACGATGATGATGCAATTGGTGTTGATAGCCATTGATTTAGAGCATTGATTTAATGATAATGGTTGATGATGGTGGTAGGAGAATCGAATCAGAGCAGCCAAGAAGAAAAGAAAAAAAAACCGTTTGATGTTTTTTTTCTTTTGGGGATTTTGGTTGGTTTCGGTTTTCTTTTTTCTTTTTCTTTTATTTTTATTTCCTTTCCTTTTCCTTTTCTTATTTCTTTTCTCTTTTGTTTTCTTTTATTTTTATTTGATTTTCTTTTTATTTCCTTTTCTTTCTTTATTTTATTTCCTTCTTTTATTTTCTCCTTTATTTTTCCTAGTTTTATTAGCTTAGTATAAATGCCTAATTTTGGGGTAATTAGAAAAGGGGAAGGGGGAATAACTATCTATTCTTCTCTCTAATTAGTTTTAGTTTTAGGTTAGGTTAGGATTAGTCTTCTTTGGTAGAGAGAGAAAGTGAGGTTTTCTTCATTAATGAACTTGGATTTTGAAGAAGGAGCTTGTTCAATCCTTTGTAGACCTTCATCTTCAATTAATGAGCAATTTCTTACTCTCTCTCCTCTATTTTTATTTGTTTATTTTGATTATTATTTTAGTTGTTGGTATTGCTTGTTGATCATGTTGATTCTTGATTATTTGTTGATTAATCTTGTTATTATCATGATTAGTGAGTAATTTCCCCATTAAGGGGATGGTTGTGGTGTAGTTGGACCTTGAGCATGTTCTAGGGTTTAGAATTGATTTATTTGTGATTAAAGTCTTTATATGCTTGATATTCTTTAATCTTCTTGCAAGTGCACATTGTTGGTTGATTAAAGGTGAATCTTTGCTAACAAGAAACGGAAGTTGACTTAGTTAAGGTTCATTACTATCGATTGTTATTTAATAGTACCTCCTAGTATATGGTTCTAATGTGGAAACATAGAGGCTATGTTAGGAGAAGCCAATTGACCCCGGAAGGCAGCTAGATTGGATTCTTAATTTCAATATTCGAGCATGTTTAGTTCATAATTAATTCAATTTCTATGCCTTTGTTTATGTTCAAGTGAATGCTATACCTAAACCATTTCCCTTAATGTTTTATTTCTTGTTTTAGCATTTTTAGACTTTAGTTTATTTATCCCCTATTCCGGACTAGCTTAATTGTCGATAACATTTGGTGGTGTTTACCGTTCTCTGTGGTTCGACCCCTATGCTTGCCTTATACTCGTATTAGGTTTGTTTAGGTTGTATAAATTGTATTTGATGTAGGGATAGACAATTGACGACGCGTTTATTCCCTTGCCAGTTAATCATGTTATTTATGCAATGTCAATGATTAATTACTATGTTTTACCCCTGGAATATTATTTATTGGTGAACCTATGCCCTAGATCCTTTCATATATTGTTTTTTCCCTATTCTTAACTTTCGTAGTTTAGTGTCATATTCAACTTATATATTGGTTACCTAATAATCTAGATTATATTAGTTAATTAGGAATAGAAAGACTCGTTTATCTGTGGATTCGACCCTACTTCCCTATCTGCATTAGTTAGAGGATTTAGGTATTACTTTTGATTAGGGGTTACGACTTTACCCTGTCAAGTATTAAAATCCACTCTAAACAAATTCCAGCAATATATACTATTTTAACACCCTTCATTATTTAATTAAAGTAAGCTGAAATTATATTTAAAACACCATAATTAAGTCTCAATTAATGGGTAATTAAAATTCCTCAAGAAATATAATATTAAGTGTTCTACATAAAATTTCAGCACTTTACTTTAATTAAAACTTGTTGTAATTAAGCCTTAAAACACTTAAAACAAGATCTAAACCAATATACATCACAACCCTTCAATAATTCATAAATCAAAAACCTAGAGTTTCAAAAATTGGGGCTTTTTTAATTAAAATCAAATCTGATAAATAATTGACATGATAATTATAATCAAACCAAAAAAATCAAATCCCAAAACTCATAATTTACACTTAGATTTAAGCATAGATTAAATTAAAATAATAAAGCTAGGTTTTTTTTATACACTCGAAAAAGGGGGAAAGAGAAGGCAGCCACCGGCTGCCAGCTGCTGGCAGCGGCGGTCACCTGCTGTCGGCGGCGGACGCTGCTGGCAGCGGCGGCCACCTGCTGCCGGTGGCTGGCAGCGGTGGAGGGGGGCGGAAAAAATAGGGCAGCCGAAAAAAAAAGAAAGGGAAAGGGGAAAAAAAAAAGAAAAAGAAAGAAAAATAAGGAGGAGAGAGAGAGAAGTTTACCTTGGGATTTTCTCCACTCTGGGCAAAGTTGATTTGCCTCATAAGTGGGATATTTATACCCCTTCTCAACAAATCCCTTTTTCCCTAAACTTTCCTCTTTTAGTTTTTCCTAATCCCTTCCCTAATAAAACTTGTTAAAATTAAACTTTCTTAAAATAAAACCCCAACTTTTATAAATAATGAAATTAAATAAACTTTCCTTTTTTAAAAAAAATATTAGTTAAAATGCCATAATTAAAATATTAAAATTATTTAAATACTTTATAAAATACATATTTTAAATAAAATGTGTATAAAAATACGGGGTATTGTAGTCTACCCCCCTTAAAAAATATTTCATCCCAAAACTTGGGGAACGAAATTCAAACCTTTTTCCTTTTTATGTATAGTATTGCTGTACTTTTTGTCATTCCTTTACTTCTTTGTGTCTCTTTGAGAGCACAAAAACTCAAAAGACTTAATAAAATTTATGCAAAAAGCACAAAAATAAGTAAAATATAGGGAAAAGGCGCGAAATTCTACCGCATTCTACCCCCCTTAAAAAAACGAGTTACGCCCCCGTAACTCAACATACTTGAAACAACTCTGGGTATTTCTTTTTCATTTCATCTTTTGCCTCCCAAGTGGCTTCCTCATATTCTTGGTTAGACCAAAGTACTTTCACAATCTTAACGTTCTTATTGCGTGTACTACGCACTTTACTGTCAAGAATCTTGACAGGTCTCTCCTCATAAGTTAAGCTTTGATCTAACTCAATGGTTTCGGGTTGTAACACATGTGATTTATCAGGAATGTACCTTCTCAATTGGGACACATGAAATACGTCATGTACTTTACTAAGCTCCATAGGTAAGGCTAACCTATAAGCTACTTTGCCTATTCTTTGCGGTATTTCATATGGACCAATGTATTTTGGACTGAGCTTTCCTTTCTTTCCAAATCTCATCACTCCTTTCATTGGTGACACCTTTAACAACACCTTATCACCAATTTCAAACTCTTCTTCCCTTCTCTTTAAGTCTGCATAGCTCTTTTGGCGATCTTGAGCTGCTTGAATTATAGCTTGAATTTCCCTTACTTGCTTAACTGTATATTCAATCATTTGAGGCCCAAGAATCATAGGTTTCACTAATATCGTTCCAACAAATTGGACTACGACATTTCCTCCCATACAAAGCCTCAAATGGTGCCATTACTATGCTCGCATGGTAACTATTATTGTAGGAAAATTCAATTAAATCCAAGCTATCTTCCCATCCTCCCTGGAAGTCTATAACATAAGCTCTCCACATATCCTCCAAGGTTTGAATGGTTCTCTCAGTTTGCCCATCTGTGGCAGGGTGAAATGCCGTACTCATCTTAAGTGTTGTACCAAAATTTTCTTGTACACTTTTCTAGAATTTTGAGAGGAACCTGGAATCTATGTCAAATACAATATCCTTTGGAACCCCATGTAACATCACAACATGTTTGATGTAAGCTTTCGCAAGTTGCTCCATCTTCCAAGTTTCCTTCATTGGTATAAACACTGCTGATTTTGTAAGTCTATCCACCACTACCAAAATGGTATCATTTTCACTCTTTGACTTAGGAAGGCAAGTCACAAAATCCATTGAAATGCAATCCCACTTCCATCCTGGAATTTCTAATGACTGCACAGTCCCTTGAGGCCACTTGTGCTCTATCTTCACCTTTAGACACGTTAAACACTTTGCCACAAACTCAGCAACCTCATTTTTCATTCTAGGCCACCAAAACATCTTCTTCAAATCCTTATATAGCTTGTCTCCTCCCGGGTGTACTGAGTAAGGTGTATTGTGGTCTTCTTCCATCAAGTTTCTCTTCACTTCCTCACATTTCTGTGGTACGCACCATCGATCTTTGTACCTCAAACTCCCATCTTCGTGAATCTTGAAGTCTGTAGTTTTTCCCTACTTAATTTTCTCGCAAATCCTATCCAACTTTACATCTCCCTCTTGGTTGGCTCGAATCTCGTCGAATATTGTTGGTTGGATGCTTAGACTCGCAAGAATACCCGCTGGTACTCCCCATTCTACAACTTCTAAATTTAATTTCATCATTTCCCTACATAACTCATTAGCTACTACTAACGAGTTCAGTCCATGACTAGTTTTACGACTTAGAGCATCCGCAACCACATTCGCTTTCCCTTCATGGTATTGTATGTCTAAATCATAATTCGTCGTATACTCTAACAATCTCCTTTGACGAGAGTTCAAGTCCTTTTGGGTGAAAATGTACTTTAAGCTCTTATGGTTTGTGTAAATTCTACATTTCACTCCATACAAATTATGGCGCCAAATTTTTAGTGCAAAAATGATTGCAGCTAATTCCAAATCATGGGTTGGATAGTTTACTTCGTGGGTCTTTAACTGCCTCGATGCATATGCAATCACCTTTCCATTTTGCATAAGCACGCACCCTAACCATTCTTTGATGCATCGCTATACACATCATACAATCCACTATCATCCAGAAGTGTAAGCACTGGTGCTGTAATTAGTTTGTGTTTCAAGAGTTGTAACGCCTCTTCACACTTATCGTTCCACTCAAACTTCTTGTCCTTCTTCATCAAGGTAGTCATAAGTTTAGCAATATTGGAAAAATCCTTGACAAAACGCCTATAATACCCTGCTAAACCTAAGAAACTTCGCACATCAGATACTGTCTTGGGTGTAGGCCAACGCTTAACAGCTTCTATTTTGGCTGGGTCTACCTCTACTCCGTCCTTGGACACGAAATGCCCTAAGAAGGATACCTTTTCCAACCAAAACTCACACTTAGAGAATTTTGCATAAAGGTGGTTTTCTCTTAGTGTTTGCAGAATTGCCCTTAGGTGTTCTGCATGCTCTTCCTTGCTCTTTGAGTACACCAATATATCATCTATGAACACTGCTACAAACTTATCCATAAATTGATGAAACACCCTATTCATCAAATCCATAAAGATTGTTAGAGCATTTGTCAATCCAAAAGGCATAACTGTAAACTCGTAGTGTCCATATCTTGTCCTAAATGCGGTTTTAGGAATATCCTCGTCGGCAATCCTCAATTGGTGATACCCAGATGTCAAGTCAATCTTTGAAAACACTGTGGCACCCTTTAGTTGGTCAAAAAAATCATTGATTCTTTGTAAGGGATACTTATTCTTTATGGTCACTTTATTTAGTTCCCTGTAGTCAATAAACAACCTCATACTTCCATCCTTCTTTTTAACAAATAGAACTGGCACTCCCCAAGGAGAAGCACTTGGTCTAATGTATCCCTTTTCCAATAAATCTTGCAATTGCACCTTTAACTCACTCATTTCTGCAGGTGCCATTTGATATGGTGTCTTGGATATTAGGGTTGTTTTGGGAACTAAATCTATGGTAAAGTCGATTGCCCTCTTAGGTGGCATTCCAGGAATCTCCTCTGGAAATACATCTAGGAATTCATTGACTACTTCTATATCTTCTAGATTTGTCACCTGTTCATGGTCCATATTCCTAACACTACAGAAATATACTGGATTTCCCTTCTTCATGTATTTTCTTAATTTTAGCACTGATATTAACCTTGGGCACTTGGTTTTACCATTCATCCAGTAAGTCACTGATTCATTTCCGCTTGTGACCATCTTCACTTTCTGTGATCTACAACTAATCTCAGCATTACACTTACTCAACCAGTCCATTCCCAGAATAAGATCAAAGTCACTCAGCCCAAACTCAATAAGGTCAGACGGGAATATCTTTCCTTCTATTTCTAAAGGCAAATTTCTAAAGGTTTTGGTACATTTCACTAACCCACCTGTCGGAATGGTTATAGGTAAATCTACTACTTCTACTGTCTTTAAACAGTCTTTAAGTTTTGAAACAATACCCTTAGAAACAAAAGAAAATGTTGCACTAGAATCAAACAATACTTTAACAGGAATAGAGTTAATAGAAAAAGTACCAGTGATAACATCTTTCGTGGAATCTGCCTCATGCGTACTCAAAACATTTAGTTTCCCTGCAATTCCACCCTTCTGTTGGTTGTTCCCACTGTTGGTGTTACTGTTCTTCAATTCATTCCATTCTGTTGCACTCCCTTATTCCCAGTAAAGTTGTTGTTGTTCCCCTGGAAATTCTTCTGGTTTCCTCCTGAATTATTGTTGTTTTGCCTATTCCCGTTGCTATTCTTGGAGAAACACTCATACTCCCTATGCCCAAGTTTATTACAAACACGACAAGCGACCAAATTGCCCTCGCAATCCTTCCCAGGGTGATTATTTCTATACCTCTTGCAAAAATAAATCCTCCCATTCTTGTTATTCCCCTGGTTATTGTTTCTAGCCCCTCCATTGTTGTTACGGCCTCCCTGACAGTTATTACCCTGGAAGTTATTATTGTTGTGGAAGTTATTGTTATGGTGGTACTTCTGCTTCTTAAAACCATTCTGGTTTCCCTACTGGTTACCAGAAACATGCCCCACTTCCTTCCTCTTCTCTCTTCCTTCTATCTCAGCTAACTCCTTCTTCTTCTTCTCCTCCAATGCATAAAGGTGTGCGGCCCTTCCATGTACTTCATCCAGGGTCTCAAATACTTGCCCGCACAGCTTTAACTACAAATCAGTAGTTAAACCACTCTCAAACTTCCTAGTCTTTTCTTTCTCCGTAGCAACAGACTCTTCAGCAAAACGGGACAACTCAATAAACTTGGTGTAGTATTCCGTAACTGACATCTTTTCCATCTTAAGGTTTGAGAATTCCTCAGCTTTCTGCTTCTAAAAAAAGCTAAGATAAAACTTGTCTCTTACTTTCTCTTGGAACTTAGCCCAATTGAACCTAGGTAGCGCTCTAATAGTAGTCTCATTTTGTTGCCACCAAAGGTCAGCTTCACCCCTTAGATAGTAAGTCGCATAACTCACTTTTGAGTTTTCAGGGCATCCCACAGCTCCAAATAGTTTCTCAAATTCCCTCAACTAGTTTTCCAATATGGTAGGATCAGGCTCCCCTTGATATGTTGGTGGCTTACATTGTGCCACCTTCTGAAAGAGCGCCCCCTAAGCATCCCCATTACCAGTTGAGTTTCTTGCAAATTGTTGGGCAACTGCTGCCAATTGCCTCACTACTTCATTCAAATAGTTTCCACCATTACCAGAATTACTTCCCCCTGCCATTTTGCTTCTCCTGAATTAAGGAAGAGGGTCTATATTAGAAATGGCTATGGTTAGTTCTCAAGACATACACCCATCTATTACCTAGCACCCTTTAAACATTCACAGTAAAATTTGAAGCTAACAAATTGGGATAGCGAAAGCTAAGAATTCCCTAAATTTTTAGCTTTGTCAATCAATTATTGATTGCTAACCAACCATACATTTAATAAAGCATCACATAGATAAAAAAAAAAAAAAAAAAAAAAAAAAAAAAAAAAAAAAAAAAAAAATCTCATAGATTCCCATAGCTTAGAAATATTTATTGGAATTAATTTGCTTGGAATTTTTGCTATTGAAATAGTGATGTGAAATGGAAGATTTGGAAAATAAATGAATTTATTTATTAATATTATAAAAATTTTGACAAAGAAATAAATGAGATCTTATTGATTAAAATAGACTGAAATTACTAAAATAAAAATTGTTTTCTAGAAACTTATGTGGTCATGCCACTTATTAATTTAAAACTTAAAATAATAATAACTGAAATAAAGACGGTGAATTCATGACGAGGAAAGTTATAAAATCTAATCCTTTCGAATGTTGTCCCTTTTGTCAGTGGATTGTTTGTATCTTGAAGGATCGAAGTCAGAATCATTTGATTCCTCCATTGGTTTAGGTGACTCAGGTTCGGGTTCTACTTGTACAAACTCCCCTTCTTCCTCCTCATTCGATGAAATGTCTATTATTATTGGAGTTGGAGGTGGATTAGGATTAGAAATCTCCATAAGTGAACTATCTCCCTCTTGTTATTCTCCATTTTCTGCCTGACTACCCCCTGACGAAGAAGAAGAAGAATTTCCTGGTTGTTGATTAGGAGGAGGATTGTTCCCTACTGGATTATCGTAGTAGTAGTCAGGGTAGGGAAGATTTAAGTGTTGACAATGAGCTTTTTCCACTCTTACGAGATATTTAGTCAAGAATTCATAATCTAGATACCACTGGCCATAATAGTCTTTGTATTTATGGAATTTGGGATGTCTCCTAGAAGGTAAAAATCAGAAAATCCCTGTTTAACAGCAATGTAAGGAGGCTCCTCTGGAAGACAATGGACAATCATAGCCGAAATACGATCAGGGGTGTCATAAACTCTGTCTCGTAAGACATTGCTCATGTAGGAACAAAAGTATCTGATCTTTTCTACAAAGTCGTAGGGGTGTTCATTATGTTTCTTTACAAGTGATCCCATTTGTGTATATTTGCTAGGAAAGATTGGCATCATGTAGAGAAAAAGGCTTAGAAAAGAATTCCCTTCCCAAAGAAAATAAAATAAATAATACAATCTTGTAGGAAATTAAGTTCGGTGTTCAATCATACAATTTTGAAGGGTCACATAAAATAATACACATATTGAATGCTTTCATCAACAAACATCTAGTCATACAACATGCTTGAACACCCGAAATAAAATTATGCACACAGGGAAGAAATTAAATTCTAGCATATATGCCCTTTGTTTTCCCACCCAAGCTCACCAACATGCTAATAAAAGTTTTTAACACATAATTCTTACCTCAATCCTTCCTCCCTGCAAAATTAACAAACTAAAAATATTTTTACCTTGCTAAAAAAAAAATTCGAAAAGACTGGGAAGAGGGCCAAAAAAATCGGCCCTACTAAAAAAAATTTGGACACTCTAAAAAAAAATTCGAGTGTCCCCTTTAAAAAAATATCGGACCAAAATAAAATAAATAAATAAAAAATTCGGCCCCTAAAAAAAATAAAAGACATAAAATCGGAACAAATAACATTGCATAATTAAATTAACAGTTGGCCAAGTTTAAATCATAGTAAGAAAAACGTTTTCGGGTTAGTGGTAATTTAAAATCTCTACCAAAGCTCCCAGATACCACTTTGTAACACCCTAGAAATTCCTTTCCTTTAAATACCCACTTTACTCTTTAAAATACGATTTAGGAATATCTAAGACATTACCTCCACCGTGAAAACGGCTAAGGCAACTATCAAAGATACACAGCGGAAGACTTAAAATTAAAAACCGTTTAAACAAGTCAACTCAAAAGTCCACCAAACGAAAGTAAAGTTTAAAACCGAAACAAACAAAGTCAAATAAAATCAAACTACAACTTGGAACCATTAAAAGCCCTTATTCAAAACCGTTCCAAAACCAAACCTTTGCGTTAGTCCACACAGAATATGTCATAAATAAATAAAGCATAAAACACATCGTAAACTAATGGAAACTAGCTAGCATGATTCACTCTTCACTCATACCCCGTCATGAATATGCTTCAATACCTGAAAAGTTTATCTCTACTTGTCCCCACTACTGTCCATTAAAAATGGGTCATCATTGGGCCAAGATAAAGACATGTCCAAACACACAAACACACACAATCAGCAAAGCTGAGTACATAAGCGTAATTAAACACACTAACATGATTTCACCTATCAACACACACTTACCTCAATGCACCTGTTTACAAGCACACACAAAAATCAACAAGACACTTTAATTAGACACTAAATAATTCATTTAGCGTTGATTACGCATCGAACGGGTTTCCAACTATACCTCCCCCAAATAAATTGAGGTTAACTGACACGGGAGAAAACCGTGCCAGCGACAAAACCACTCAAAGGTGGCAGAATTCATGCGCATAATAATAAATAAAAAGGAATGTACAGCGTCTTGTACTCCATTAGAAGTTATGGTTAAATATAAAACCCCATAACTCCCCCCATTGTTCATACTCAAGGTATAAACGTTCCAAGAGTTTTGGTGCGTAATCTCTTTCACTTTACGTTATTTACATGTTATTGGACTTGGTGATGACTCTCAAAGCATAATAAATCAATCAACAATAATTATTCAATCAACCAAACATACAAATTTAATTCTTGAATAATTAGTGACCACATATTATTTAATGTTAAACCCTTTTTAATTCTACATCAGTGTCAAAGACACCTTAAACACATAAAGCGCCAAAAATCCTATCCCTCAGTGTTAAAAACACCTTAAGTGCACAAAGGCACCAACATATAATTTATCCCTTGTGTACATAGACATTTATATAGCTCCTTCCTCATTCTTAAAGCATCAATAAAAATTATTTGAACCATAATAAAATTCCTTTTCAATATTCCAAACATAATTAAACATGTAGTTTAATTAATCATGCATTCTAACATGCCATAAATAAAAGTGTGGTTCAAACACAACATGCCCAAAATATAATTTTCCAATCCATAAACCATCACAAATAATTCATGCTTCACAATTCAATCACCAACACCATTAATTCACAATTCCATACATAAACCTTAGCATGATACTACTTGTAATTGATTGAAATCAAGCCTATCATGATTCTACATCATCAAAATATTCTAAGTACGCGAACGTACCTTGAGTGCGATCTTAAAATCGCCACGACTAATAGAAATTGCTTACTTCGAAGTCTCCTACACATTCAAATCATAATAGAGTATTAAAATCCACTCTAAAAAAATTTCCAGCAATATATACTATTTTAAAACCCCTCATAATTTAATTAAAGTAAGATGAAATAATATTTAAAACACCATAATTAAGTCCCAATTAATGGGTAATTAAAATTCCTTCAAGAAACATAATATTAAGTGTTCTACAAAAAATTCCATCACTTTACTTTAATTAAAACTTGTTGTAATTAAGCCTTAAAACACTTAAAACAAATATCTAAACCAATATACATCATAACCCTTCAATAATTCATAAATCAAGAACCTAGGGTTTCAAAAATTGGGGCTTTTTTAATTAAAATCAAATCTGAAAAATTAATTGACATAATAATTATAATCAAACATCAAAAAATCAAATCCCAAAACTCATAATTTACACTTAGATTTAATTATAGATTAAATTAAAATAATAAAGCTAAGTTTTTTTTTAATACACTCGAAAAAGGGGGAAAGATAAGGCATCCACCTGCTGCCAGCGGTTGGCAGCGGTGGAGGGGGGCGGAAAAAACAGGGCAACCGAAAAAAAAAAAGAAAGGGAAAGGGGAAAAGAAAAGGAAAGAAAAATAAGGAGAGAGAGAGAAGTTTACCTTGGGTTTTTTCTCCACTCTGGGCAAAGTTGATTTGCCTCATAAGTGGGATATTTATACCCCTTCTCAACCAATCCCTTTTTCCCTAAACTTTCCTCTTTTAGTTTTTCCTAATCCCTTCCCTAATAAAACTTGTTAAAATTAAACTTTCTTAAAATAAAACCCTAACTTTTATAAATAAAGAAATTAAATAAACTATCCTTTTTAAAAAAAATATTAGTTAAAATGCCATAATTAAAATATTAAAATTATTTAAATACTTTATAAAACACATATTTTAAATAAAATACGTATAAAAATACGGGGTATTACAATGTTGCCGCTTGTGACATGCTGGAAGTAGACCCCACCTTTGAAGCATTCGCTCATATGCACTATCTGAGCAAGACTCCCCAATCATGTGGGGTTGGCTAGTTTACCCTTTCTAGCCATAAGGGTTTTATGATGACTCTAGGGAAGGAAAACAAATGGAAAATTTGAGAAAAAAAATTCTACATCGTCTCCTCCCCTAACCCCCTGCTAAAAAAGCAGTACAACTGCTGAAACTGGGACCCTTCTCTCTTTGATGGAAAGAGATCCTTGCCGCCTGTCCCTATGCAGGCGCGGGAGTAAATATTGGATCGAGGCCTTTTTTTATGGCCGTTCGAACCAATGAGAAAACAGGGGTGAAGGAGGTAACCCCACAGAGCTACATTCCCCGTTACGAGTGGCTATCGGATGCGACGTATCTGGCCGCTTGCGGTCTTAGTTCTTATAGGCCGAGAGGTAGTAGGTCGTTTGGATTTACTTTACTTAGCTGCTCTTGATGATCTTTGTTTTTTTCTGAGTTTCTAACTCTTTATTATTTTATGTGCAGGCAAATCAATGTCAAAGCTCTTTGCCAACAAAAAGTTGGTTGCACACTCAGCACCCTTCTACTGTTCGTCCATCTTGGGCAAACGGTCGAATGAGGAGTAGTCGTTAGGCGGAACTCATAAGGTGAAATATTTTCCAATTACTTGAATTAAGATTCCTTGAAATCATAAGTATACTAACATGTGAATTCCTTGCAGGGTGCCTCATCCAAGCCCTCTCCCTCTAAATAGCCGGACCCGAAGCAGCAAAAGCTATCGGGTGGCGATGTTAGCACTTCTGGCAAGGCCTGGAAGCACATTGCCCACAATCCAAGGAATGTTCCAGGCGGCTCCACCCCCATCAAACCATCCCAAAAGCCGGATGCCCCGAAGGGGTATCGAAGAGTGGCAAGCCACTCAACACTGCTATTGGTTCAGCAACAGGTGGGGGCAAAGCCGCCATGGGGGAGGAGGAAGGTATCATCATTCGGCCTAACCCCCAATTACTTGATTGAAAAACAGGTGTCGAAAAGGGAATTGGCTTTTTTTGAAAATTTGTTTACTCCCTCCGTGTTTTTTTAAGTGTTACACTTTGACCGACACATAGTTTTAGGCAATTTAATTGACTTAAATAAAATAAGAGGCAATTGGGATAGTTGGAGTATTAAAAATTTGTAAAAGAAAGATAGTGGGGTTAATATTTATTAAAAAGTAATGAATGTGAGAGGAAAGATAATATAAAAAAGTAGTAGTGGGTTTGGGTGGGGACCATGAGAGAAGAGAGATATAATATTTTAATGTGGCTTTTTGCCAAACAATAAAGGAAGTGTAACACTTAAAAAAAACACGGCCGGAAATGGAAAGTGTAATGCTTAAAAAAACACGGAGGGAGTAACTTGTATTGTTTGATTTGGCAGAGGTTCCGGAGAGGCTGACTGTCCTTCACATGACCAAACGGATGCTCAGGACTATTGATCCTAATGACAACGCGTCTATAAAGGGAGTCGGCACCCTAGACCTGGACACCATCCTAGCACTTCTTTGTAAGATAGGACTTGTGATTTTTTTATCTTGAGCGATTCTTATGGCCACTTGGTATTAATTTCTTCTCAATGTTGGCCAAATTCAGGCTATGCTGCGTGTGAGTGGGCTTAGGAAGCCACTTAACGACAAGTCTAAAGAGGTAAAGGATTAAAGCTTGGGCCGCCTCCTCCTTAGACACAACTCAATTTGAGATTGCATAAAATGAGATTCTGACACTTCGTATGATGTATTCCAAAGCGTCGGCCAATCTATAGGTCAAGCAGGATTTAGACGCATCGAGGGGGCGGATCTCCAAGCTCCAGAATAAGGTTCAGACCCTCAAGGACAAACTGGAGCCCCTCAAGGAATCGAACGAGAAAGCTGACCGCCTGGAGGGTCAGGTTCATAAACTCATGGGTCGGCAGCAAAGCCAGGAAACTCGGCTCAAGTCCAAGTACAAGTCCTTAGATAAGGAAGAAGAAAAGGCCCTAGTCAAATAAATGATGGAGGACTATGAATCCATCATGCGAATGTCCTGGGGATCATTGCAGTCGGCCTTCGGCTATCAAATTTGGAAAGCCAAGTTTGATGAGGCGAATAATGAGTTTAAAAACTAGCTCATGAAGGAGGTTGAGGAGGCGGCGACCGGGAACCTGAGGAGTCCGAATCCTCGGACGAGTCGTCCTCAAGGGATGAAAAGGATCGAAGGGAGGATGAGAAAAATGATGAGCAATCGCTAGAGGATAAGGCGGCTTCCAATGCTGGAGACCTCTCTGATCTTTTAAACTTTAAGGTGTTTTCTTCTGTGGCCGAATGTCCAAGTGTTTTACTTTTCTGGCCTGCGTGCCGGGTAATTATGTATCTTTACTTACCAAGGGGTAAGGTAAATAAAAAATTTCTAGCATAGCCAGCTGACTTTTGAAGTCGTCAATTTTGACAGCTGTTTATTTATGCAAATGAAGTATACGGTCATTTTGGCCGTTTTATTGATATTGGTATTTTGCTCTAAAATTTTAAAGCTTTCAATGTTATATGCATAGATTCTTTGGATAAGTATTTAACATGTATATTATGCAAATGCTAGTCTTACGGTATGTCTTTGCCCCTGGCCGGATGTCGATTGGTTTCAAAATTGGGTTGATTAACTTAGAAATTATTGATACTTTGAGGAGTATGCATGGTTTCTAGGTCAATTAATCACTACCGTGATTGCCCTAAACCAAGTGACAGATGGCCATATTGAGCAATCAGTTAATCACTTGATAATAGCCGGCCAAAGGCCTCTTGAAGGTTTATTTAAGCCGCTAAGTTTTTGGACTTAGCTAATCATTTACAAGAATGATCTGTCTGCCTGGATTGCCCCAGAGCAACAACAGGCAGTAGAATTTATATAGCATAGCCTCAAAAATGAAACAATAGTTGCTTTCCATCTGTGCTAGAACAGTCTGAAAAACTCAACGCCTTTTGGATTTAAAGTAAATTAAATCCAACGACTGCGAGCATTGCCTTAACGCGGACAGTAGGGCCGTTTGTTTTAGGTTCATAAAGCAATGTACCACCCAAATGGGAGATGCTCTGTTAGACAAATTCGCCCAAATTGACGTCGCCGGTTGTCAGACTCATGTTGGAGCAGACAGTCATACTCATGTTGGAGCAGACGACTTTTTAAAAAGATTATATCCGGCCTTTGGCCTTTGTTTGAAGAATATATAGTCGCTAAGTCTTTGGAACATAGCTTTTTTAATGGTGAGTAAGTTTAGGGACGACGGCTCTTGTGCAGGCGACGGTTTTAGTACAGTTTGGGACGTCTGCTCTTGGGGCAGGTGCACTACAAGAAAACAGGGAAATAGCAACGGACTGCTCCCAACGGACACATTATTCCGTCGGAAAAAACGAAATTTTCGACGGATTTTTATTCCGTCGGAAATTTCCAACGAATTCAATAATTCCGTCGGAAATTTCTGACGGAAAATAAATCCGTCGGAATATATGTAATTTTCCGACGGAAATTCCGTCGGAAAGTACCATTTCCGACAGAATAAAAATCCCTCGGAACTTTCCGACGGAATATTCCGTCGGAATATAATTAAAAAAAAACTTTTTAAAAAACCCTAAAACCCTACCCCTTTTTTCCGCCTCCCCTTTTTCTTTTTCCCCCCTTCTCTCTCCTCTTTTTGCGCATCGTCTCTTTCCTCCTCTTTCCTCTATGTTCTCTACTCTCTCTTTCCCCTTGCTCTCTCCTCTTTCCTCTTTCCTCTATGTTCTCTACTCTCTCCTTGCCCCTGCTCTCTTCTCTTCGTTCTCCTTTCCCCTGCTCTCTCCTCTTCGTCTTCTCTTCATTCGCCTTCCCCCTTTCCTCTCCTCTTCGTCTTTTTCCCCTCTTTACCTCCCACCACCACCGCCAACTTAATCATCGGCGCTTTACAACCATGGACAACACCAACATCGACATCGAAAATCAACTACAATTTCCTCCTTTTCGCCCTTTCTCTCTCCGCCTCATGATGAAAACAAAGGTTTTCGGGTCAAATTCGACCATGAAAACTCTAGATCTAGAGTTTTCATGGTCGAATTTGGCCTTGTAAACCCAAATTTAAGGTTTTGTGTAGCCGAATTAAGGTATGTGTATCTTTTTTTATTTTTTTTGTTGTTTTATCAGATTTTTTAAAATATATATGTTGTGGTGGCTGTTGGAGTTCGAATTTAAGGGGTTGGGTTTGGATTTTTTTTTCTTAATTTTCGGATTGTGATGGTGGTGTTTTGAGTTTTAATGGCGGCAATGGTGGATGGTAGGGTGGTTGGCTGTGGTTCAGCCTAATTTATTAGGGTTAAGGTTGTAGATCTGGGTTCGTTGGGGTGGTAGATCTATATTTGGGTGGGTTAGGGTTAGGTGGGTAAGGGTTCTGGTGGTGGGTTAGGGTCCGTGGTTGGGCTGGTGGTATGGGGTGATTGCTGGTGGTGTTGGTGTTGTCCGTGGTTGGGCTGGTTAGGGGGCTGGTGTGGGCTGGGGTGGTTACGAAATTAGCGGTGGGGGTTGGTGGTGGTATGGGGTGGTGACGACTTTTTTTTTTTTTTATAGGATTTTCCGACGGAATTTCCATCGGGAATTTTCGACGGAATAATTTTCCGTCAGAAAAGGTCGATTTCCCGACGAATAATATTACGACGACCCGTTCCGACGGAATTCCGTCGGAAACTCGATTTCAGTCGGAAAACAGGGTGTTTTCTAGTAGTGGTGGTCCCTTTGTAAGGCAAATTGTGCAGGCGGTTTCTTATAAAATTTGAACTAGTCCATCTGCAAATTGTGCAGGCGGTGTTCTACAATGTAAACGTGAGACTTGTCCGTCTACACATTGTGCAGGCGGCACTAAAATTTTAAGCATGGTCCGTCTGCACATTGTGCAGGCGGCGCTCTATAAAATCTTAAGCTTGGTCCGTCTGCATATTGGGCGTGCGGCACTCTATAAGATATTGGGATTGGTCTGTCTGCACATTGTGCAGGCGGCACTTAATAAAATCTTGAGCTTGATTCGTCTGTATAGTGTGCATGCGGCGCTTTTTAAAATTAAAAAGACAAGTTTGAAAATGAAGGCAAATTTTCATTAATAAGTCAAAAATTACAAGATTTTAGAAGTAGTACTTTTTCAAGTTATCTACATTCCAAGTTCTGGGTAGCTACATGTCGTCTGGTGTCTCCAAAATGTAGGTGTCGCCTCTTACTTCTTCATAGATTTGGTAGGGGCCTTTTCCCAATTTGGGGTTAGCTTCCCTTGTTCATTCGCCTTACCTACTGCCTCTATCTTCCGTAGTAAATATTCCCTAACCTTTAGGGGTCGCTTGTGTACTGTTTTGTTGTAGGCCCGAGTCATTTTCAGACAGTAGATCTCATAGCGCAAGGCGGCATTGCCCCTACGCTTTGGAAGTGAGTCCAATGTCAGCCACATGGACTCCCAGTTTGCCTCTTCAGCATACAATGAACATGATTAGAAGAGTCGACTCATAGTATTCGATGGGCAAGACGGCCTATGCACCGTACACCATGAGAAATGGGGTCTCTCTAATTGCCCCTTTCGCTGTTGTTCTAATGGCCCATAGGACGTGTGGTAACTCATCCGCCCATAGGCCGCCAGCTTTTTCAATCTTCTTTTTTTATGCCGTCTGATATTAACTTGTTGAAGGTTTCGATCTGGTCGTTTGCTTGGGGTCGGCCGACTGATGCAAAAAAACTTGAGATCCCTTGATCTCCTAACCATTGAGTTGAGGCGTCTCAAACTGAGAACCATTGTCAAAAACCATAGACATAGGCACCCTGAACCGGGTGATGATATTCTTCCAAATGAATGATATGACGTCCATTTTCTCGATGTTTTTTACCGCCTATGCCTTTACCCATTTGATGAAATAATATACGGCAACAAAGGTATACCGCCGTCCGCCAGATGCCAAAGTATAGGGACCTAAGATGTCCATGCCCCACTTGTCGAATGGAACTAGGTTATAGATGGTCGTAAGGTTGGTGGCCGGACAGTGTATAAGCTTGCCAAAGTTTTAACATTTGTCACACTTTCAATAAAGTCATGACATCTTTTTCCAAGGTGGGCCAAAAAAAGCCTTGCTACTTGTTTCTTCCTGCTAGCAACCTTCCGCCTATATGTGAGGCACAAAAGCCCGCATCTAGGTCTTCTAGAATTTCCTGCCCCTTTTCGGGGGTGATGCATTTTAAGAGCAGTTGTAGAAAGCCCTTCTTAAAAAGCTCTCCTCTACGAATATCAAAGTTGGCCGCACGTTTTTTCAATGCAGCTGCTTCTGGAGTTGAATCCGGCAGTGTACTGTCTAACATATATGCTCAGATGTTGTCCATCCAAGTAGAAGATAGGTCAAGTAATCCAATGGGATCTTTTTCAATGCTTTGTTTTTCCATCACTTCATAGAAGACTGACCGAGGTGTGTTGCACGAGGCGAATGATGCTAGCTTAGACAGAGCATCCACGTGATTGTTTTTGGAACGAGGCACTTGACTGAGATTGAATTATTCAAGTGTCCCGGCCTAGGCTTTGACCGCCTACAAGTATTTGATCATATCCGGATGGGTGGTTTCATAATCACCATGGTATTCGCTCACGACCAACAGGGAGTCAGAGCGGGCGTCTATCTTAGTTACCCCTGCCTCCTTGCACATGCGGATGCCGGCTGTAGACACCTACTTTTGGCCTCTTGTTCCGACAGGAAGCGCAATTACGATAATAAAACCATCTTCGTGTTGGATCAAAGTGAAGAATGCTTATGGATAACTGGTTAAACCACAAAACACTAAGCCAAACCAAGAAACAGAGCCAAACAAAGTCCAATTAATTAAATCCGATCATAATTAGGCTTAAGCCCGTACTTAAAACCCAATAATGACGGATTTAGGAGCGCCTAAGTTAAAATAAGCGTTGCCGCAGAAAATAACGTGCGCATCTCAAGGAGTCGCGCTGGGCTGGCACGCGCAACTAATCTAGTTGCGCGTGACACTCAGCGCAACTGCCAGAGTTGCGCTCGTGAAAGATTCAGAATTTCAAAACATTGGAAAATCGAATCTTACCATAAAGTCGCATGCAAGACAATTAGTTGCGCTGCCTATAGCAACGCAGCTCAATCACTTGTGCTGGGTGGCCGCGCGTAACTCATCCAGTTGCGCACGACACCTGCTGCGGCAGAATGTTCAAAACCCTAAACCTACCCATTCACTATAAATAGAGGCTTAATCCGAGGCTTAAACAGACAAAAATTAACCCTAAACTCCGGCGAAAAACTTGTGAACTTGTGCTACCTAACCCCTCTTGTCCTAAACACTCACCCCTTTTGATATTTTGTTACTACGGTGGAGGTTCCCGAACAAGAAGGAGTCCATAAGTGTTCTAAACGGAGATCTAGCAAAGAAAAGTGGTAAATTCCCGAGCACTTAGATAAATCATTTTTATTTTCTTGTTTAAAAGAACACTAATTAATTAATTAGTGTTGCTTGATCACTCTAAAAGGTTTAATTAATCAATTCCACATAGTATTTTGCGTTAAATAATATTAGAATTGAATTACTAATTGTTGGTTGATCACTTAAGCCAAGGCGAATATTGTTTATTTCTTGTCATATTCACGAATTTGATTAAATAAAGAATAACGACGTTGCAATGTAATTCCTACGTGAATTAATGTGTGTAAATAAAATCAACTAACTTAGTTTTAGGTATCACGTTGCATATATTGTTTGGTGATGAAATTGTAAAAAAGGAAAATCTAGTAGAGGCCGTACTAGGGATAGAATAGCGATTCCTCCCTAAAAGGAACGTTATTTTAGTACCCTCGCTCCCGAACTCATTTCTGGTTTATGTAGACCAATTTGGGCATGGGTAAACTTACGATTCGTGCTAATTATTCCATGAACTTCACATGGAAGAAAGGCATGAACGAGGTTTATGAGTTTTCCCAAAACTCATTGGCGACTCGTACTTGTTTCTTATAAAAAAGCGTAATGATAGAATCAATTCTAATTCAAGGTCCCCCAAACAGTCTAGAATTCAAATCCTATTACACCTTAACAAGTGTAAAGTCCTAGGATTTTAAATGGCCATGGGCATCTAAGGAAGGACCCCCTTACGATGGGATCACCCTCCTTACATCGGCTAGCTGGGCTTCATATTCGACCTCATTATTTGAGGCCTGGAACTTGAACCATAGGGCATGCTCGTACTTATCCCCTTCAAGGGACTGATATATAACTCCTGCACCACAGCCGTTCATAGTGGAGCTCCCGTCCAAATACACTTTCCAAACTTGATCAGTATTATCCAGCTCAGCCGGCCTTGTCATTTCGACAATAAATTCGGCGAATTCCTGCCCCTTTATTGCCTTGGTCCGAAAGTGATTTTTAATCCCTGTAACTCAATAGCCCATTTGAGCATTCGGCATGATGATTCTAGGGTCGTCATTTGCCGCTTGATTGGTTAGTTAGTTTAGATCACAACCGGATGTGCCAAGAAGTAAGGCTTCAACTTCTTAACAGCCGTGTAGAGTGCAAGGCCAAAATTTTCAACTATGGGGTACCGAAGCTCTACGTTCTTGAGAACGTGGCTAATGAAGTATACCGGGAGATGGATGTCGTCTCTTTCAGCAAGGAGAACGACACTTAGGGCATGATCTGAGACAGCCAGGTACATGTAAAGCGTCTCTTTAGGCAGAGGGCTAACCAGTCTTTGTCTTGGCAAAGAGTGAAATTGTTCTTTTAATTTTTAAAAGGTCGACTCAGCATCATCCCCCCATTCAAATCTAGTCCTTTTCCTAATCGCTTGGAATAAGTAGAGGCACTTGTCACCTAACTGACTAAGGAATCTCCCCAAGGCCGCCAGACAACCTGTTAGCTTTTGTACTTCTTTAACAGTGCGGGGCGACTGCATATCGATGACCGCCTGTACTTTTTCAGGGTTGGCCTCTATCACCCTTTGGTCAATTTTGAATCCGAGAAAATTCCAAGACTCAACACAAAAGACACACCTCTTGGGATTTAGCATGACCTTGCGCCGCCTGAGTGTGGCGAATTGACGAGGGGAAAACTAGGTCGTTATCTAATCTTCCCTCGGTCAAACTAAATTTATAAACACTTAACAAACCTAAATACGAGTATAGAGGCAAGTCAAGGGTCGAACCCAAAGGAACGGTAATGTTCAAGCACTTTCAATTATGCGCCTAAGCTAGGTCGAAATCAAAGGGTAAAGGGAGAATACTAACAACTAACAAAACAAGTAACCAAAGAAATAAAACATTAGGAACAGGGATCAACAAGTAATCATGTCAATTGCAACAACTTGGAAAGATCAAGTCAATCAAAGGTTGTGAAGACTAATGATAAGAGCAATCAATTGGAATCAAAGAGCTATCTCCTAATTGTTAAGCTAGGGTTCACTATGAATAACAAACTAAGAGAATCACAATCAAAACCAATCGATAATTGCAATTACTAAATCAATTGTTCGTGTCATTAGCAATTACAATGCAATCTAGCATAATTCTCGAGGCCTAATCAAATTACACACATGCAAACCTTCATTAATCACTTTAATCTCAACAATCAATCAACACAATTCCCAAATTAATCACAATTAATCAATCATACAAGTTTCACCCAATTCCTACCCAAACAACTATTCAAGAATCATCATCTATCAACTAACAACTATGAAAATCAAGAATCAACCATATATCAAGAATAACTACACTAATTAAGCATCAAAATTCAAAATCAATCCAAACAAACATGAAATTAAACAAAGCATTAAGGTGAGATAGAGTTAAGAATGCTCATTGATAATAGAGAAGATCTTGAACACAATTGTCACCCTTTTATCTTCAATCTCTCAATCACCATTGAAATCCTTCACTTTCTCTCTCTAAAACTACTCCTAATCTAGCCTAATATAGAGAGAGAAGCTCTCAACCTAAGAGAGAAACTATTCTAAAAACTAAGAATTACATGAATGAATGATAATGAAAACCCCCAAAAACTATCTATAAACAAAAGGAGAAAAGAAGCTTAAAATCGAAAAAGACCAGGAAGCCCGCGCCCTCGGAGAAATCGACCACGCCCGCGGAGAGGAGCGGACACCCCGGAAGCCGCGCACGCGGCCAAAGCCCTTGCCCGCGGGGAGCCCGCGGCCAGCCCTTGGGGACTTACTGCCCAAAATCGGCAGAAATAGGTTGCGGCAGATTTGTAGGGCCAACTTTGGAAGGCTGTAAATCCCAATCTAGGAATTGTATGAAGGCGTGCGACATATTATTGGAAAGCTCTTCAAGTCTAGTTTCCAACCCAACTTTAATCACCTCAATCCAATCTGTAGAACTCGAGATATGGCCGAAACAATGCACAAAGGTCCTTTTTGATACTTTGCAAGCCTTCATTTTCCTTTGTTTCTTGGATTGGCTTGACTTGCGTGCTTGGCTTCCCTAACTTGGCTCTGTTAAATTCCTTGAATGCACTTGAGCTCCCTCCTTGATGATTAAATCTCGGGAAGCTCGACACACCTACAAAACAAGTCAAACAAACGGAGAAGCTAGGGAAATAGCCGAGAAACGAATAAAATAATAAGAAAACCATTAAAAACACGCATTTCTCTAAAATAACACACAAACACGCAAATCAAGCATTATTCCCTAAAAAAACAACATAAACGACTAAAAACAGGCATAGAAATATAAAGAAAAAATAGCCTAAAGGTGCCATAAATGGCACGGATCAAATTCCCCCAAGCTAAACTTTTGCTCGTCCTCGAGCAAAATAAAATCCAACCCAAGGGAAAAATGATGAATTTATTCAAGCAAATAAAGAAACAAGAAAGATAGAGGATGAGAATATACACTAACTCACTTTCGTAGGAATCACGGTCAATTTTAGCAACTAAAGACAAGTCATTTAAACCCCTAGATCGCCCTAGAGGACGAGTGATGCTCTCGTAAAGGTTTCCTAAGAGATTAACCCATAACTCTCATAATAATACAAACAAGGCAAAGCATAAAGAAGGAAATCAAAAGAAAAGAAGAGCAAACACATGTTCATGAAAGGACTTTTTAAAATGTACAAGCACAAATGAATGCAAATCTTTCTAAATAAGTAAGGGAGTGCATGCTCCAAGATACCTAAGGTTGATTGAAACATAAATATGCTAAGCATATGAACTAGTTATCACACTCCACTTTCATCCCAAATGGTCTTACTGCGTTCCCCCTACTAATCTCATATCTCCCCTTAGTGAGTGTCTCATAGATTCCACGAAGGAACCGGAAAAAGATCAAATTTTTGGCTTACTCAACATCTTGACTTCGCATCCCCTTTCCTTAGGCTATAACCCATGATTCCCTCCACCGATTACTGACTCAACCCCTAGGTCAAAAGGTCTTCCCAAAGGTTGTAACGTAAGGCAAAAAGGGTTAAGGTAGGCTAAATTTAAAATTTGTTGGTTAACCTAAATTGTGAAGCAAAGATTGCGCATTTCTTTACAAAATAACCAAGTAATCACCAAACAAAAATACCAACACCCCCAAGCTTATTCAAAGCTAAGATCACAAACATATACACAAAAAGCATGAGAACGCTTCCCCCCAAGCTTAAATGGAGAATCGTCCTCAATGCTCAAAAAGGAAGAATACTCACATAAAAATATTTTTGCATTTTTCACTTTTTTTTCATAATTCTTTATTAGTGCTTTGTCCTCGCCTCTTTTAACTTTGAACGGCTTTTTAAACTTTGCACTTGCTTTGTCCTTGCCTTTTTTACTTTGGACGGCTTTTTCATTTATTCAATTGCCATTATTCACAAAATATACACAACACAAACTTTCTTTCAAGAGAACCAAATATCCAAACTCCTCCACCACAAACTCCAATAATAATGAACAATTGCTTCACAAAAACCAAGAATGGAAACGAAAATGAAACAAAAGGCTCAAGATCTAGAGATGTGGCTTGAAAAGAAGGGAAAAAGGCTCAAAGGGTTAGCAAGTAGGCAAATGTAAACCCAAAAATCGAAGAAAATGAAAACTATCCTAGAAAAGAAAAAGTACCACCCCGAAAAGATGCCTTTGTCCTCCCTAGGTGGTTCGGTCTAAGTCTTAGGAATCATACGTTAAGATTCTAGATTAGGTTTGCGAAAGTCAAGGATCCACGCCGCTCATGCAAGAATGTGTTGAAAGCTCGAAAAAGTATGAATCTCACATGGTTGTAGCAAAAACTCACTAAGGTTGTCAAATCGAAGATAGGGAGCAACTACCAAACAAGCCACAAACAAGTAGAATCCGGCTTCATGATCCCCCTAGTTCTAAACAACTACCTTAGCATGCTTTATCCTAGAATCAACCAAACATAATCTCAAACCGTGCACACCACTATCATTTAGGAAGAAAAGCATTCAAGTTTACAAGTCAAAATGTTATTATGTCCAAAGTAAGAACAAAACAAAACACATTGCAAATTTGCCTTGATAGAAACAAAAATCTTTTTGGAGTTTTTCAAAATATGAGAACATGGAAAATCATATACAAAGGTGCATGACATATATGAATCAACATCCCACCAAACATGATAGAATACCCTCCTCCAAGCTTGAATGAGACAACATGCTCAATCATAAGGCATAGAAACCATGGGAGGGGGAAACAAGGAGATCAATCCAACAAACCAACATATGTCCTACAAGTCATCATCCACTAGAGAAAGAGCAAGGAAGGATATAACCGGATATTAGGTGGGTGTAAATACCCGCAAATGACCCAATTTTAACCTTTCAAAGCTAACAACCTCTAATATTGAATCTTGCCTTCTATATGCTAGAAAATGTGGTGCCAATCTTCCTTGATTCTTGATCCAAATAGAAGCACCAAAGTATATCAAGTCATGTACCTAGCAAAAGGAACACAAACATTTCCATGAGAGAAAATCTATTCTAAAAGGAAAAGAAAATGAAAGCAATAAAACACGGATTACTTCCTGAGAAAGGCTTGCTTAAGGTCCAAGCTTGACCGCTCTAGAAAATAATAATTCAATGCACGCAAGAGCTTGTCAAATGCACTACTACACATTTCATATGAAAGCAAGTGTGCACATGACAAAAATAAGGCATGCAACAAGCTTAGTGCACACCTATGAGGAGAGAGATGCCAAGAGAAGGAAGAAGAATCAAAAGAAAACTCAACAAAATAAGAAAAGGAAAAAGAAAAAGAAGAAGAAGGCAAACTCTCCTCACAATATTTTTGGGTGGCAACATCACCCTTTTCCTCAATTTGGGACAAATGAGCCACATACAAATTATCATAGACAAAGGGGTCCCCAACAGGCTCATTGACAATGGAAGAGAGGGATATAGGAGTGTAGGGAATATGGTTGAAATTGCTTGAAAAAGGGACATGAGAGGAGGGAATAGGGGCTATGGTCTCACAAATGAACTCTTCTTCACCACCATGCCTCAAATCACCAATAAGAGCATGAAAGTCAATCATAGAATCCTCAAAAGAAGAACACTCAAGATCATCATCTCCCTCAAACATCCAACTTCCAAGAGGAACTACATAATCCCCTTCACTACAACCATGAACAACAACTCCCTCAACTTCCTTAAACCCTAAAGTCTCAAATCCATGCATGAATGGATGCAAATTCATTTCAAACTCATCTCTCTCCCATGAAGCATTCTCTATGGACTTACTCGAAAGGATATGGGTATTCATTTGACACTCAAAGAACATATTAGACATAACCTCAAATGAATCCAAGTACTCATGGATAGAAGAGTCACAAACATGCACATGAGACTCATCAAGATGGGAAAGAGGATTAGAAATTTCAATATCAACACTCTCTTCATTCTCAACTCCTTCACCATCACTCAAATGCTCACCAATGGGATCCTCACACTCTCTTGGTTGCTCAAAATCATCATCATCATCCTCAACACACACATTAAATTGGGATTTATCACAAACAAGCATCAAGGATGACAATTGGCTTTCCAACTCTTCTTTTCTTTTCAATTCTGTATTACAAATATCCTCGCGCTCTCTAATCATCTCCAATTGGCTCCTTAAAGTTTCCATCATTTGTCTCTCCAAGGGCCTTAGGTTAGGATTCATCTCCAACTCCCTCAAAGATTCATGAATTTGACTATAGGGGATTAGAGACTCATCACAAAAATTTGGAGAATGAGAAGGTAAAGAGGTTTGAGGATCAACAGTAAAAGAAGAGCCACAACCAAAGGTAGGATCATCATCATTATAAACATGAGCATTTTTATTAAATAGGGGAGAGGGGGCACAATCAAGCATATGAGATTCGTTATTAAGGGAATGAACTACATCACAAGAAGGCATGGTAAATAATGAAGAAAATTGAAACACACCATTAGCATCAACTTGAGCATGTACTTCATCATCATGAGCAAAAGAGGAAATAGAATTGAAAGCATTTGTTCTAGGTTCAACTATGGGATCATGTGACAAATCATGAGAAATCATGCTAACATTAGAAGAATCAAGACATTGCACATCAACATTAGAATCATGACTACCCCTATTATAAACATCCTAAGCAAACCAAACATAAAAATCCCAAGCACCATCAATTGACAATGCTCTAAATTCACCATTATGCGTGCATTCAACTTCATCCCTAGTTTGCTCATTCAAACCAAAATAACAAATCTCACAAGCCTCCAAAAGACTACAACAATTATAGTCCATAAATCCCTCAAGTCTATTGAAATATTCACAAAAAGGCTCATTATCATATTGAGGAAATGAGAGACTTTCCATTTTTATACAAAACAAACAAAAATCAAATAAAAGAAAGGTATATACAAAGACCTAAACTCAAGCAATCAAAAATACTTAAACATAGACACCGTCCCCGGCAACGGCGCCATTTTGACGACGGGAAAACTAGGTCGTTATCTAATCTTCCCTCGGTCAAACTAAATTTATAAACACTTAACAAACCTAAATACGAGTAAAGAAGCAAGTCAAGGGTCGAACCCAAAGGAACGGTAATGTTCAAGCACTTTCAATTATACGCCTAAGCTAGGTCGAAATCAAAGGGTAAAGGGAGAATAATAACAACTAACAAAACAAGTAACCAAAGAAATAAAACATTAGGAACGGGGATCAACAAGTAATCATGTCAATTGCTACAACTTGGAAAGATCAAGTCAATCAAAGGTTGTGAAGACTAATGATAAGAGCAATCAATTGGAATCAAAGAGCTATCTCCTAATTGTTAAGCTAGGGTTCACTATGAATAACAAACTAAGAGAATCACAATCAAAACCAATCGATAATTGCAATTACTAAATCAATTGTTCGTGTTATTAGCAATTACAATGCAATCTAGCATAATTCTCGAGGCCTAATCGAATTACACACATGCAAACCTTCATTAATCACTTTAATCTCAACAATCAATCAACACAATTCCCAAATTAATCACAATTAATCAATCATACAAGTTTCACCCAATTCCTAGCCAAACAACTATTTAAGAATCATCATCTATCAACTAACAACTATGAAAATCAAGAATCAACAATATATCAAGAATAACTACACTAATTAAGCATCAAAATTCAAAATCAATCCAAAAAACATGAAATTAAACAAAGCATTAAGGTGAGATAGAGTTAAGAATGCTCATTGATAATAGAGAAGATCTTGAACACAATTGTCACCCTTTTATCTTCAATCTCTCAATCACCATTGAAATCCTTCACTTTCTCTCTCTAAAACTACTCCTAATCTAGCCTAATCTAGAGAGAGAAGCTCTCAACCTAAGAGAGAAACTATTCTAAAAACTAAGAATTACATGAATGAATGATAATGAAAACCCCCAAAAACTATCTATAAACAAAAGGAGAAAAGAAGCTTAAAATCGTAAAAGACCTGGAAGCCCGCGCCCTCGGAGAAATCGACCGCGCCCGCGGAGGGGAGCGGACACCCAGGAAGCCGCGCACGCGGCTAAAGCCCGCGCCCGCGAGGCCAAGGCCCGCGCCCGCGGGGAGCCCGCGGCCAGCCCTCGGGGACTTACTGCCCAAAATAGGCAGAAATAGGTTGCGGCAGATTTGTAGGTCCAACTTTGGAAGGCTGTAAATCCCAATCTAGGAATTTTATGAAGGTGTGCGACATATCATTGGAAAGCTCTTCAAGTCTAGTTTCCAACCCAACTTTAATCACATCAATCCAATCTGTAGAACTCGAGATATGGCCGAAACAATGCACAAAGGTCCTTTTTGATACTTTGCAAGCCTTCATTTTCCTTTGTTTCTTGGATTGGCTTGACTTGCGTGCTTGGCTTCCCTAACTTGGCTCCGTTAAATTCCTTGAATGCACTTGAGCTCCCTCCTTGATGATTAAATCTCGGGAAGCTCGACACACCTACAAAACAAGTCAAACAAACGGAGAAGCGAGGGAAATAGCCGAGAAATGAATAAAATAATAAGAAAACCATTAAAAGCACGCATTTCTCTAAACTAACACACAAACACTCAAATCAAGCATTATTCCCTAGAAAAACGACATAAACGACTAAAAACAAGCATAGAAATATACAGAAAACATAGCCTAAAGGTGCCATAAATGGAACGGATCACGAATGTTTCTCGGATATCAGCAAGGTGATCCGACTGATGATTGGATTTGACTATCATGTCATAAATATACTCCTCTACATTCCTCCTAATCTGATTAATGAATACTGTATTAACCATTCGTTGGAAAGTTGCCGGCGCATTCTTCAAGACAAACGGCATCACAGTGTAACAAAATAACCCCTGATCAGTGACGAATGCCGTCTTTTCTTGCTCTTTTTTCTACAAGGGAATCTGGTGGAAGCCTAAGTAGGCATCCATACAACTCATCAGGGCATGTCCGGTTGTAGAGTCGACCAGACTGTCAATCTTTGGAAGTGGATAACTATCCTTCGGACATGCTTTGTTCAAGTCAGTGTAGTCAACGCACATGCGCCAGGTACCATTCGGCTTCATTACCAGCACAACATTCGCAACCCACTTAGGGAAAATACAAGGCCGAATGAGCCCGGCGTCCAACAGTTTTTTTACTTCGACAACTGATGTCTGACTTCTTTCCTCACCGTGATTTTTTTTCTTCTGCCGAATGGGCTTCTTTTTAGGGTCCACAGCGATTTTGTGGACAACAAGATCGGGGGTGATGCCTGGCATCTCTTCCAATTGAAAGGCAAAGATGTCTTTGAATTCTTTCAACAGATTTTGCAAGTCGGCACCTATCGTTGCAAAAGCAGTCATCCCCACCTTAACAGTTTTCTCTGGCCACCTGTCGTCTAAAGGAATATCGATGTGCTCACCATCCGGCTGGGGACGGAGGTCATCTGACCGTTCCCCGGTAAGTGATTGATATTGCTTTTCTTTTTTTACCACCACCAGTTGGTCAGTTTTTCTTTTCTTGATGGCTGGTGGGGCCGGATGGTCATCCTTGATTTCATCAAGGTCTATTGGCTCTTTACCCTGACCGGCTGCAGCTGCCGCAGGCTTAACGTCCGAGAGATAGCATTTTCGAGCTGTTTTCTAGTCCCCGTTCAAGAAGCCAACAATTCCATCATCCCTCTCATATTTGACCAGCATGAGAGAAGGGATGATGATGGCCTTGCACTCGTTAAAAGTGGGTCGGCCAAGTATGAGATTGTAGGCGGTCAGCTCTTCAACCACCAAAAACCGGATGGTCATGTGCCGACTGTTACCCTTCTCTCCCAGCCGAACAGGCAGATCTATCTGTCTGACTTAGTGCACAACTCCTCCCCCAAATCCAATAAGTGGATGAGAGATATCATATATGCTATCCGGCCTGTATTTGAGGTTAGATAGGCATTAGCAGCTGATGATGTCGGAGGAACTTCCAGCGTCAATCAAGATGCGGCCAACCTTTTGGATGGCCACTTTGCATTCTATGACCACAGGGTTATTGTAACACCCCCAAATCTCCCTCTTCGTAAATACTAGTATAATACATATAATTATACCGTAGAGATAGACCTAGGCGTATTACCGCCACGTGATTACGCAATGCTACTCAAACTTACTAAATAAACCAATACTTTACAACGAAAACTTCAAAACTCTTCTTTATTTACTAATAGACTAAAAATAGTAATCATTGTCATGAGTACTCAAAAATAAATACAAGGACCAACATATCCTAATCTAGGTGAACCACCCCGGGACTCCAAATGCTCATTTATTGACTTCACCTTAAATTAGTCAACACTGCTTACCATTAAGGTAAACAGGGCAAACCAAAACAAAATAAGAAATAAGGTTTAGCAAAATATGCTAAGTACGATAAGTGTGAGATAATTAAACTCAATTTATTCATAAACATGCTTTTAAAATCAATTCCATCCATTCCAATAATGAAATCAATAATTCCAACTAAAAATTCCAAAACCAATTTCAATAACCAATATTAATATCCAACAAATCCAATTCTAATTACTTAAAAACCAATTCATCTCCCAAGTGTGCACACCCCCCAAGCTTGTCTCCTTATGTTACAAGGCTGTTCTTGAGTAAAGACTCGATCATACAAAGTCCAAAGTCTTATCAAATAAACACAATCCGCATAGTGGGATTACTAACATGCTTATAAAGCTTTAATAATAATAATTCAATAAATCCTCTTTAAATCCAAAAAATTCTAACCTTTAATAATAATAATTCGAAAACTCCTTTTATTAAATTCAACCTGGTTTCAAAATCAACCCTTTTAAACATGAATAATAATTAATTCACGATATAAAATCAATACTCCAATTAATTTATTAAAACCAGTTCATTTAAACACACTTTTATATCATAAATCATAATTCAATTCAATTTAATTCAATCATCATAAGAAATCATTCAAACATGTTCATTCAAACCAATCTCTTTCAATGTATCTAACCACCTAGCGTATCTTTATCATTGCTTAGCAAAGTCACACAAAAGGATCCTCAAGATTCTTGGTCGAACACACCCTACAAATAAATAAAACCTTAATTAATATAAGGTTAACAAATAATCACAAATAATTAAACTAAAAACCTCCCAACTATATGTACATGAACCTTTTAAATTAATTTATCATAAACACCATTAAAAATCTGATTTTATGCAATTAAAACTACTCATAATAATTTTTTTATAAATCCCCATAATAATTATAATTAATTGAATAAGGGAAAAGAAGAAGAAAAGATAAGAAACCAAGGAGAAGAGAAGAATTGGATTTGTGTTAGAAAGAATAGGCAGCACTTGCAGAGGCTGTAACTCCTTTGATATAACTCCGAATTGGGTTATTCTTGAGCTTAACCTTAAGAATTTTTGAAGAGAAACAATTTTCTGTGAAATAGTAAAACCCCAAAATTGAACAGAAGTGCCCGAAAATTGGCTCCAAAGAACTACGGGCTGATTTCCTCTAGAAAAGAGGAAAAGAAGAGTAAGAGAAGAAGAGAATTGGTGTGAAGAATGTGAGAGGTATGAAGAGGTATTTATAGGCTAGCTCATGCAAGAATTATGGCAAGAGAATTTGGGAAGAATTATGGCAAGTAGAGTTTAAGGGATTACTTGGAGAAGTGAGTAAAAGAATTAAGGAAAGTTTTGATATTAAGGTGATTTTGTATAATTGAATATGGAATGTATGTATGTCATGAAAAATAATAAGGAAATTGGAATTACTAGGGGAATAATTAAGAGGAATAAAAGGCAAGAGAATTTGATGATCAAATATTAAAAATATAAAGAAATAGAATTAAGGAAATTAAGAGATTTTGGGAGATAATTTAAAATACAATTTTACCAAAATAAATTCCCCTAAAATAATTAGAGAGGGCCGAAAATCTTGAGCTCCCCATAACTCAGATTTTCGGATTTCTCTAAGTTTATTTAGGAAGATTTTGCTCGATTTTAAGGAATAAAATTATTGTATAAATAATATAGAATAAATAATTAAATAATTAATTATTTAATATCAATTATTCACCAATAAATAACCAAGAAAAATCAAATTTTCCATACATGGAAAATCTGAAATCCCTAGCTAATTTTTGGGAATTTTTGGCCATCTTAATTAATTAATAAAATTTTATTTTTCTTTGATTAAAATATCCTAAATATGTAAATAATCCGGTTTTTAAAATAAGATAAATGTATAATAAATCTTATCCAAAATAAAGATTACTTTTCAAAATACTTTTGGCTCCAAAATTCAAATATTATTTTGGCTCCAAATAATAAATTTACTTAAATACCCTTTTTATAAAATAATTCCTAAGCAATTAATTAGAAAATACGTATGAAAATACGGGGTATAACAGTCATAATGCGGCCGACAGACTTTACCTCTGTCCTTTTCAGTGATGATGACTTCGGGGAAGGAAAATGTGTCTGCCGCCTGTCCCTCCTCAACAGAATGGACCATCTTTCTGAGATGGTCCTTCGTGCCGCGCATAGTCGGGCCACCTCCGGCGAATCCGCCTGCTATAGTGTAGACCAGCTCTTCATCGGTTTCAGAATTGCCTCGGATTCGCTTTGAAAGTCACTTTGGACTTCCCATAGGATTTCAGTACCCTTTTGTCGGCCAGACGATCAAGCGTCCGCTTGAGGCTGAAGCAGTTGGTGTCATGGCCGACATCCTCATGGTAATGGCAGTGCATATTTTTGTTTTGATTTTCAGCAGAACCTTTCATTGAAGTCGACTTCTCCAAAGTAAGCCAATCTTTTATCTCCATGCGGATGGAGTAATTGTCCTTGTGGAACTCGTACCTTAGAACGTACGGTTTCCACTCTTTTTTCTTCTTTTGGGCTGGCTGATCGGAGTTATCAACCGCCCAGATCTATTTTTTCTTTTTGCTCTATTGCCGACTCACCTTCTGCCTGTCAAACTTTTTGGTGTCCGACTGCTAATATGAGGAGCAGAGTTCGATCACCTATATATAGGATTCCGCCTCAATCAGGGCCTCATGGAGGGTGAAAATTTTCTTGTGGACGAGTTCGAACTTGAAGGTCGACTCGTCCTTCAGACCCTTGAAAAAGTCTATGTAAGTCACCTCGTTAAACAGCCCTTGAATCTAGATTCTCACAAGATTGAACCGCCTGACGTAGGAACGTAGCCATTCTCTATCCCACTGTTATACATTGCTCAGTTCGAGACTTGTTTTCTTTGTAAGGACATTCATAGAGAAGTTGGAAGCAAACAAGAACGTAAGCGTCTTGAAGCTGTTAATACAACCAGCCGGCAGGTTGCCGAACCACTGTTGGGCTATGCCCTTCAGGGTAGCAGGAAAACAACGACACCATGCGGCATCATCCAACCTTTGTAAGTACATGTGGTGGGTGTATGCCAGAAGGTGATCTTCTGGGTTGGAGGTACCATCATAGGTCCCTACCAACACATTTTTAACCTTGGCCGGCTGTTCGACCTCGGCTATTTCCTTGAAGAACGCAGAGGGTTGTTTTCACGGTTTTGTAACATAAGTTGTCAGTCCATATGCTAAGAATTATATGACGCATGTCCTTCGAAGAAGGCAGGGTGGATGTAAGGCAGAGTAGGCGACATGAATAATGGCTACGCCATATACTGCACCAAGTTGATTACATGGGATCCCGACTGAACGAGAGGGCCGCTTGACGGAGTCCCATGCACAAACTTAGAATTCATCACTGAGGTATTCTTGAAACTATCTGGATAAGTCGACGTGGAAGCCGACTCTGACAGCTGCTGATTCTTCTTTTGCTCGATGTAGAGTCGAGCATCATAGAATGTCTTTTTACTACCGTCTCGTTGTACATGCCAGATGGCCTTTGTTTTTATCGTTTTCGGGAAACGGAGTCTGGAGAGGTCAATCTGGGGCCGAGCCTTCTCCATCGAAGCAGGGTGAGGAGTCGGCTGACGGTCTCTGACCGACTGCTGCTTCTCAACCTTGGCTGGTTTTTTGGCCGACTGTTCCTTCCTAGGAGCAGATGTCCTCTTGGTGATTAAGTCTTTGATTTCACCATTGAAACTGTTCATGAATTTCATGAGCTCATCTCGTGTGACTATGGTTGATCCTGTCGCCTGAATTGGATCAAACATCTGCCAGGAGGCTTGCTTGGGGCTTGCTTGTACCCGCTTGGTCAGCATTGCGCTCCCGCCTATCTTTATGACGGATGCGCTTAGAGATGAATGACTCGTCGTGGGCCACATAGGTTTCGATGTCTCAATCGTCACCAGAGTCATGGTCCAAATGGACCTCTACATCAACTGTAGGCCGGTTGGTTTCTAGAAGCGGCACAGGTTCTTGTGAAACCATCTTTAAGGTACTCTGCCCACAGACGGTGCCAAATGTTTCGGGTGCTTTTATGTCCCTTGGGAGAGTTACGACTCGAAAACTAGATCCGACAAGGGCGCCTGTACCTACAAAATGAACGGAACTCTGGATGATTGGAGGTCCACCTCCGAAGATTAAGTTAGTAGTGATTTGGAGTAAAACGTCGGGAAAGTAAGTATCTTCTCGGATTCCGAGATCAGGAGTTCTCTATTTTTTAGAGCAATAAATGTCCTAATGATTAAGATGTTATCCCAATTATTGGGGAAATCTCCCCATTTATAGGTTCCTAGAAAACTGCACTTTTCTAGGGTTTGATGACCTGGGGATTAGGGCAGCGCCGTTTTGTGGCTACATTGGGATTTGGGCCTTGAAGGCCGCCATTTCCCAGGTGCCATATCTGTATGAAACGTGTCAGCATCTGGGAGTCCATTTAGACACCTCTTATAGCGACACGTATCACACGCTCATTGGGCCACTTGGCGGGGTATAGATACCCATATCACTAGTTATAATAAAAATTCCATAAATTCATTTGTTAAAACCAAAAATCCAAACTACAATTTCATAAAACAACTAAAATAGGGCAGCAAGATATGAGTCCAAAAATCATCATAAAAACCAAATCAAACATACTTCAAATGCGAAATAAAAATTAGGGCACATACATACACTTGTAAGGAGGGTGATCCCATCGTAAGGGGATCCTTCCTTAGATGCCCATGACCATTTAAAAGCCTAGTACTTTACACTTGTTAGGGTGTATTAGGATTTGAATTCCTGACTATTTGGGAGACCTTGAATTAGAAATGATACTCTCATCACGCTTTTTTGTGTAAGAAACAAGTAGGAGTCGCCAATGAGTTTTAGGAAAACTCATAAACCCCGTTCATGTCTTTCTTCCATGCGGAGTTCATGGAATAATTAGCACGAATCATAAGTTTACCCATGCCCAAATTGGTCTACATAAACCAGAAATGAGTTCGGGAGCGAGGGTACTAAGATAACGTTCCCTTTAGAGGGGAATCGCTATCTTAGCCCTAGTACGGCCTCTATTAGCTCTTCCTTTTTCACAATTTCATTACCAAATAATATATGCAACGTGATACCTAAAGACTAAGTTAGTTGATTTTATTTACAAGCATTAATCACGTAGTAATTATATTTCAAAAGTTGTTATTCTTATTTAATAATATTCGTGAAAAGAACAAAATAAACAATATTCGCCTTGTCTTAAGTGATAAAACAACAATTAATTATTCAAATTCTAGTCTTGATTAACGAAAGAGTACTATGTGAATTAATTAATTAAAATTTGTTTAAAGTGATCAAACAACGCTAATTAATCAATTAAAGTTATTTAAACAATAAAAGAAAAGTGATTTATCTAATTTCTCAGGAAACTAATCGTTCTTCTTATATGTTAAATCTCCGTTTAATGTGGTTATGGACTTTCTTTCTTCTTTGTACCTCCAAGGACATCAATAGATTCAATTAGGGTTGGAAATTATTTGGGAAGAGAGAAGAAAAAGTAGTATGATAGTAAGAGAAGTTGAGAGATTAGGGTTTTGAGAATACTAGGGTTTTAATTCTGAATTTTTCGGTCCCCGTACTGCTGAACGAAGACCCCTATTTATAGGCGTAGGGATCTAGGTTTAGGGTTTTAGAGCCGCGCCGTCAGGTGGCGCGCGCAACTCTCTGAGTCGCGCTGGGTGCCGCGCGCATCTCAATGAGTCGCCCGCGCAAGGCTTGCACAACTGATTGAGTTGTGCTGGTTTGCGGTTTGCCTTATACGAAAACGCGTTTTTAAAACTTCCATAACTTTTGATTGCGAAGTCGGATTAAGACGTGTCAGAAATCATTGGAAAGCTCTGAATGTCTACTTTCTAATGCCGTTAGAATTAGGTTAAAATATGTTATGGATCAAAAGTTATGGCCGTTGGAGTGCAAGGGTGTCGGTTTTGGGTCTGGTTTAGTGTTTTAATCATAACTTCTTCGTTTTAGCTCGGAATTGGACTTATAATGTACCGTTGGAAAGCTCTTTGAAAGGACTATCCATCTTTATAGGTCTTGCACGGGAATTTGATGGTTGGTTTATCTGTTTGGCTTGGTTTTTCAACAATGTAGGTTCAATTGGATCTAATCATTGCATTTGACGCATTTGGGTCCGTTATTAATCAAGTTTAAACATCTATGAACACATTTTAGGCCTAATTAGTAATCGGACAAGGCTCTAAGATAACTTGGTCTCAAATATGGGTTTTAACTTACTTCATAATGCTTTTCGTAGTCCATAAACATTTCAACTTTGATCTAACATGAAGAACGGATTTTTATAACATTATCGCACTTCCTTTCGGGACAAGAGGCCAAAAGTAGGTGTCTACAACACTCATTAGGTATCATATAAAACCATTTCGGATTTAAAATTCAAGAGAGAACATGCCCAAATAAATTCATATTTACAGTAGCCCCTACACTAATGTACAGCAGTACCAATCATACCAAATCACCCAAATACCCACCTTAACATGAAATTAAGCTTAGCCCATTATAGTACACATTCTAAAAACATAATAGAACCTAATAAGCATAAGTTTAAGAATTAAAATTAGGCAAAACATATAAATAACTAGCTCTACTTACACCCTACATAAACTGACAAAGCAGCAGCCTATAAGTGTAATTAAATCACTTGAAACCAAACTAAAACTCATAATATAACTTAGCCAATTATTATAAAATACCATAAAACATAGTAGGACATAATAGGCACAAGTTTGAACATAAAAATCAAGCAATTTAATTTCTAATTTTCCATTTTCGTACAGCTCCTTAACCTGAATACACAACAGTCCTCAACCTCAACTTTGTTCATGGAATCACACCAAAACTTGCCCCTAAACATGATTATATAAATTAGGGATGTTCCCAACATAATATGAACAATGTTAGGGCGGATATCATGGTAAAAACTTTCATAAACATGTTGTAAACACTCAAACATTGCAGCACTCATAATCAGATTTTAAAGCCCTAAAAATCATATAAAAACCCAATAAAACATCATGATAATATCATATAACAATTAGGATTTTATATCAATTAAATCAAAGCATGAAAAAAATGATTTAAACCCATAAAACTCAATCAAATTCACACGAAATTCTATCATAAAACCATGAACGAAAATCAAAACCTACCCTAATCATGATTTCTAACCTACTAACCCAGCCACAAAATCATGTAATTCTAACCTAAAGGAGAAAGACTAGTTACCTATTGAAGAGTATCTAAATTATATACTAGAAGGAGTTGAGGAAAGCCATGAATTCAGCGCTTAAACCCACGCACAAGCAGCCCCTTGAAAACCCTCAAAGTTCTTCGGTTTTGACACTTCGAAAGAGAAGGAATTTGACCACGAATCGGAGTTTGATTAAGCAGCAAATTAGGCTTAGATTTCCCCCTTGATTTGCCTTTGAAACTCACAAAAAGGATAAAGAGAGAGGAGAGTATATGCAGCTTTTTTTTGTGACAAAAAACTAGTGAAGCTAGCATATAATGTACACGTAAAATGGGAAGGGGGAGTGGAGGAGTTGGGCAGCAACTTAGATAGGTTTAATTAGGTGTAATGAGGGTGAATATGAGGGTTTACTTAGTGTAAAATGAGCAGCTTCTAATCCCTCAAAGATGCTATGCAAACCAACCAAGAATGGGCTCAAAAGAAGCTCACAAAAAGGTCATACAACGCTAGGATTCAAGGCTTCTCCTTTGGGCTTGACAGAATAATTAATTTAGGCTTAAGAATAGGATTAAGGAAGCTAATATACAAGCCTAACTTATCTATATAGTCAAAGCAAAACCTGACCCATAAATAAATTCTAATTGGCCCGAACTGGAAAGGAATGTAATGAGAGGCGATTTGAAAATATGTTTAAAAACAATAATATAGATATATTATTGATATCTCAAAAATAATATAAATAGTAATTACAATAATAATAATAAAAACAATAATTAAAATTAAGATACAAAAATATATATAAAGTTCATATTTTACAGAAAAGCAATATAAAAAGGCGAGATGCGAAACCAATAATATTATTCATCTATAATGACCTAGATAATAAAAGGGAATTATAATGAGTTATATTAATATAAAATAAAAGAATAGTTTATAAATTATAATGAGTTATATTAATATAAAAAAAGAATAGTTTATAAATAATATCAATTCGATAAATAAGTTGAAGGAATCACCCAATACAACTTTATACTTCGTATATCGATATTAATACGATTGAACGTAAAAAGTCTTTAAAACCATAAAATCATTTTATGCCTATCAATTTGGCATTTCAGTCAAGGAATCACCCATGATGACCTGTATCAATCGTGATAGGTTAAATATTAAAATTACATATAATTTAGTAATACTTACTGAGTTGACACTTTAGCTTATGGAATCACCCTTTAAGGCTAATATCAATTAAGACATGTCAAATATGGTTGAAATGATTAAAACTCAAATGTGAAACCTTTTAAATAATAACATTGAATTGTTTTGTCAAACATTAGGATACCAAAAGCTTGGAATGAACCTTTAATCAAAATAGTAATTAACATTTAAATTTAGAAATTGATATTTAAATAAGAAATTAGGTTTAATGGTTGAAAATACACATAAAATAGTGATTCGAAAGTATGGGGTGTTACAATATCGCACGTGTTCTACAACATTAAAGCTACTTGATAAAGAACATTAATCTAAATTTCAAATATTTAGACATAATTGTAAAGTAAATTTAAATAAGGAAATTTAAATAAGGCAATACAGATATGCTAAAATTGTAAAAATTGATAAATAAGATGCGTTCTGCTACATGTTTGACAACACTTGCGTCCAATGCATCAATTCTTGCAAATAATTCTGTGAAAGGTGTTCTTTTGCTCTTCATTAATTAGTTGACCAAAGATTAATAACCAAAAAGAAATTTTTTTTAAATAACAGGAAAATTAAAAGTAAAAAGAATTAGATAATATAACATACTTAGCATAACCACCTCTCCTAGTATCATCCCTTGCTTTTCTTCTCCTCATATCTAAAACCTCAAAGATAAACAATAAAGATCAGCAAAAAGTAGTAGTAAACAATATAAAGGAGAAAAAAAAAATGCAACGAAATGTGAAAAGAGAACATATTTAAGCAAATTAATTACTCTGATAACCCAACATGCTAATCCCCAAGGCCCAAACTGACACATGAGTTTCTAATTAATAAGCAAATCAATTTGAACAACATGAAACAATCAAAATGATGTGTTAAGACCATAAATCAAACTTGGGATTGTTCATGTTTGCTTTTATCCGTTATCAGGGATTCAGGGGTAATACTTGGATGGTATAAAGAATGTTTTCTCCCAAATGTTTCTTAGCTTGTATTCTCAACTATAACTTTCAGTTAATTCTATACTAGGGCAACGATACCTAAATAACTCATACCACAAATTAATACTCGTAGCCATCTCAACAAGCCAATACAAAGATGCATATGGTCATAAGGAATGTATATAAGGCTTAGCAAAAAAATATGAATCAAAATTCAAAGAAACTAAGCTTCATGAAATTCATGCATGCAAGAGATCAAACTAATGAATTGTTTTTGGTTCACAATTACACTAACTCAAGCCTACAGTTAGTAGTCAATTGCAGTCTTAACGATATCCCGTGGGATATGTAATTCCATCTTACAATTACTATTGTTGTAAAAAAAAACTTGTATCAGGTTAATTCATATTAATGACAAATTACTATGTATAGAATTCTGAAGATGATGTAAATTAATTGGGTAAAAGCTATAGAAACAGTTCCCACAATAGAGAAAACATACTTGTTGGAGATTTTCTCAAGTCTGACATATATATAGCCATGAGGAGTAGTCTTAAAAGAGTTTCTAAATTTTCTATTCCACCTGCCAAACAAAAACTAATCCAAATTAACTCCAGCAACATGTACACTCTCTATACATCACGAAACATATTCTCTATAATCCATGAATTTACAGCCATTTCTTGCAAACCCCAGGTTCCCTTCCCAAATGACATTGAACAACACAAGCTCAAGTGCCTCAACCAACCAAAATAATAGCAAATTTCAACATTCAAATTCAATTTCTAATCAAATCAAAACTAATACAATCAATTCCTAGATTCAAAATTGACCCACATTTTGTAAGATCCCTAAACCCAAATCAATACTTTTCAAAAATAAAATCAAATTGCAACAAATTAAATGACGAACTAAGAACAAGATCAACAAAGTGAGAGAAACATTAAAGAGTTACGAATTCTTGGATGATGCCTAGCCCAAGACAGGTTATAGCATGAACTTAACAAATTTCGGATTTAGCACAAAGCATTTGTCGATTATACAATATATAATAGATGTTCTAACAATATATAGGTATTTGGCATATTACCATGAGTGCGAGCTTCTTAAGTTTGTTCATAGCTCATCCTCATAAGAATCGTGTTGTCAATAGGTTTCTCAGAACCATCATTGTCTTCTTTGAGCCATGGATGTTCTGATTCATAGGTAATATGTGAATTGTGGGTAGTCAAAAGCAGTTTCCATGTCAAAATTCCCTATCATCAAATCTTAGTCGACCAAAAAATTACATACTAAGTGCCTCTGCAGCACTTATACACGCCTTAGGGTTTCTTTCTAACATATTAGCAAATAAGTCTTTGGCACTAGCAGAAATTAAAGGCCATGGATGTGTGACTCAAGCCAAGCTTCCCGTTCTTGATCTGATAAAAAAATCCCAGCTTCAATCTCTAGAACAGTCGCAAACACTATGAATCAGAACCATAGAAATGAGATGGGTAGATTACAGACTGCAGATAAATGAAATGAAGAAAATATCCCCTCACAAACTCACAATGCATATTCATAAAATCCTTATAACATTTCTATAGGCTGCTATAACAATATTATAATGTTCACTAAGTAGCATGAAACACGTTGAATTCCATTTCAGGAAGTATATCAAAGGGAGGAACTCCACTTAGAAGAATGCATAAAATGACCCCAGCATTCCACACATCTATCTCTTTCTCATAGTTGCGCTCCAAAACCTCTGGTGTTAGATAATATGCACTTTGACAAGCTCCTTGTATACTTCCCTGCATTTTCAATAGACTGATCACTATTGATGAATCCCAAATAGTTCCAACATCATATTAAGTCCGACTTTGAAGAAAAATCTTACAAGAAACATTATACTACTTGAGACTCAAAAATCCAAAAAGTTAAAAGATATGATTGCATCTTGTGCATTGGGGCATTCACTTGCAGTTAATTTACAGTACATAAACATAAGCTACTCGGCATTTTTAACAACGCCTCTTCATCACAGCGCGAATTTAATTATAAAAATCATCTACATCAGACATAACATCAGTGAGATTGTATATGAAAATAATTATCTATCTAAACATGACAACTTAGGGAAATTGTTCTTATTTGCTAGATTGATGGAAAACGAGGACATAAATCATAACAATTGGTTTGAAACAAGATTAAGTGATCCTAATTAATCATAATGAACATCTCATTCATAATCCACACTTAATTAATTAAGGTAGTGCTTGTTTTATTCAATCATTCAGTCTTTGTTTTTCAGGAAACATAAGTTGACTTGATTTGGTTGGCTGGCCTATGACCTGAGGACTCCGTTTTGGATTTTTGGTGCAGGTCGCTTTCTACATGAATAATATCTCCATTACAAAATTAAAGTTTCTTCCCTAAATTTTTATTGGGTTGCTCTTTTCTTATTATTAAAAAAGAACCTTATAAAACACCTAAATTAGATGTGTGGAGTGAAATGGTGGAAATAATTTCAGCTCTTTAATCTAATTACTTTGGATTTTTGGAATGCAAATCGAACTGAATGTAGCACAAAGTATAACTCACATTGTTAGTTACTCCAACGTACCACTACAACTCCAATTTGTAATCACAAATTCACAATCAAACAACAAAATCACAAATGTAGATAATTGTATGTATGTGTATATATATATATATATATATATTAGTTTCTGTATTAATTAAAAACAGAAGAAAGAGATCGAACCTCTATAAGCACAACCATTAATGTCTCGACGTCGCCGTCGCCACCATGGACTATCAGTAACTTCTCCGCTGCAGTTTAAATGAAGTATGAGCAGTGGGAAGAAAATTTGAGACGAGATTTATCAATTTGTCACATCACACGCCTTGAAAACCCTAATTCATTCAAATCTACTCATATATAGATCAATCCACTAAAACTAAGATAAAACCCTAGCTAGATCTTTCTTTCTATACCAGAAATTTCACAAAGTTTGCAGAAACTTAAAGCAACAAATGAACCACTACCTTGCTTTTCCCGACCTCCGTTTCTATGCACCCTTAAATTATGCCATTAGAGCGATGACAAAACTCTAGGAAGCGGACATCCTCGACAGGTAACAAATACAAAAATCATTGACCGGTCATTTCAACTTCACGTTCGTTCTAGATTTGTTCACCGTCAGCAATTGATGCTGAAATACAAATTCAAATTTGGGATTTTTTCCTGAAATTAGGGTTTTTCAAATTCTAGAAAAGATAAAATTGGAAAAAAAAAAAAAAAAAAAACTAACAAAAACAAAACGCTAGTGTACCTTGAGAAGATCACAAAGCTCTTGCTGGCAACGCATGCATCATCCCTATTGTCGAAGCTTACAGAAAGCTCTTGCGAGAGAGAAAGTGAGATGAGAAATCTGAGAAAGAAGAGGAGAGAGAAAAGAAAAGTGGAAAAAATAAAGCAGAAGGTCAAAAGCAAATTTGCCTGAATCTTAAAGAGCACATGTAGAAGACGACAAACGGTATCCATCAAACAAAACAAACAAAAATAAAAAACACAAATGGTAGTTTGCCACGTCAGCGCTCTCACACATGTTGAAGTGTTCACAAGGGAACAAGCTCAAACCTTTTAAGGGGTGAGGATTCCACTTTTTACTTGAATCTTCAATCACCTAAGGTGCCTTAAGTAAATTAAGCAGAGCCCAAAGAATAATTCTTCGACCTGACAGTTACCACCAGAACATTTATTAACATAATTCTTCTAGTTAAACTGCAATTTAAATTTGAATAAATTGCACTAGTCTACAAAATACTGCAGCTAAAACTATAAATTGTACTAGTCCACAAAATACTTCAGTTAAAACAGAATTTCAGGAAAACAATTCATATCTATAACGATAAATTACTCAAAAGATTAGTCATTTGAATTGTTTGAGGCAAAAAAATTCTGAAGTTCTTTATGGACAATGCCACACCAATATCATTTAGGTTGGACTAAAATCACAAGCAGATTGCTTGAAATACTTTTCAAAGCATGAAAACATTCAGAATCAAGCCATGCAATTATTCAAGCTACCAAAAAAATCTCTTAGCCCTAAAATTCAGCCAACAAATGGGAAAAAAATTGTTATAGCAAAAAGACAATCACTTTAATGTATTGGACTCAATATAGCTAATAAGTATGCAGCTCTCCTATTGCAAACTAAAAGCTTCATAATTTGCAACTGAGTAGACAATACTCACTTTCTATTTCACAACAAAACACAACACCAAGCCATAGCCAAGATCAATAAAAAAAAAAGGCATCAGGATTGACTAAGTTGAACATGAATGGACAAATCAGATTGGTAATAATCAATCCCGTAACATGATCACATGTGTAACGAGTTAAGTTACAAGGAATTATGGTGAAAGATAAGGAAAGAAAAGGTATTCTAATTCAACAACCAAACCCTAACAAGTTACGTGAATACAAAAGGCATACGTTTCGGTACAAGAAAGCCAGAAATATTGTTGCAATATTGGTGTTATATGCAGCCAATTGTTTCCCAAGGCTCTGGGAATAAGGTTTTGTGAAATTGGTAATTCACATATCCCATATGATTAAAACTTCCCATCAGAGCATAGTTTACGAATATGAGTAACTTAGAAAGTTTGGCCATGGATATACTCCGCACCAAATTTCTCTCTCTCTCTCCAAAACAACAAATCCATGACCAAGCATTACCAAGACTATTCTAATGAAATTCAAGTGGCACTGCTAATCCATTTTACATTATCATTTTACCTCCCAAACACATGTTATATACACTTATAACACGTATATGATCATTAACCTTAAACTGAAAATTTTCATCATCATACAAAATTACAAACATCTTTGTTTGTTTCTTTCCATAATTACCCAAATGAAAATCCACAGTAATTTTTTTCTAATTCTCAACAACTTGCATGATAATTCACAAAAAGTGACCCACTTACTAGAGGTTAACAACTAATCACAATTCTCTCTAGTTCATAACAATCTACTTCAGCAACTTTACCTCCTATTCAAAAGCCTCTACAGCACAATCTACAAATGGTGGAAACTGGGATTCAAATCCTTAAATGACCACTTAACGTCGAAACAGAAAAGCCTAGAAAAAGCACTATTGATAAATCTATTACATAATTTAAGTGTTATTTTTCCAACTTTTAACCACAGAACTCGAAACTCTTAATCCTCAACTTTTGTTAACTTTACTTTTTTTTTTTTAAACCTATCATTTTCCATTATACCTTCCTATTCTATAACTTCCACTAAACAAATTCAATAACTCCCATAATCATATTTGCAAAAATAAATTGATAATACCATAGTAATAAGAAAAACATTAATATATACAATTAACATATTCCGTTCTTTGGCATGGATACACTCCAGTGATTTATATATTTTAGGAAAATTGAGAAATAATAATCCCAACTTTCACCCATTTTGTTAGAATAATCCCAACTTTCACCCATTTTGTTAGAATAATCCCAACTTTGGATTATTATGGGATAATCCCAACTTTGGGGGTAGTTTTTTTTCTTCAATCCCAAACCGGTCAACGTGTAACGAATGCTGGGAAGAACAAGCACAAGGGCTGGATTACATACGAACGTAGGGGGAAAAGAGGGCTGACACAAGCACAACAAATGCAGCAGCCACAAGCACAGCAGGGAAGGCCACCAAAACAGCCTACCAATCAGTGAGCATTGTAGCATCATCCTCTGAGGATGTGACAGCTGCAATATGACATTTTGTTTCTTCTGTTTTTGGCTTGTTATGTAAATATAAGAAAGTGGAAGGGAGAATGTGTTGTCTTAGGCAGTCATTTGTAATCCCTAGGATAAGGAGAGTTGTACCCTCAAGGTACTCCCTAGAGAGTAGTGGCCTGAAGCCACCATATTTCCAAAGACTTCATCTTTTTGCAATCAATTAATCAATCAACAGCTTTCTTCCCTCATAAAAATTGCATCTTTATTGCTTATTATCAGTGAGTTAGTGTGTTACGCAACGAGAGTCAATGACCTGTTATAACAGGTTTTGTGCTACGTGCCAAGGTTCAATTGGTCCAAAAAAAAATAATTAAAAAATTAAAATAAAAAAAAACACACACTTGTTTACCTAACCACCGTAACCCCCACCACCACCTGCCACAGTCCGGTCGCGCTTACCCTCCCCTGCCCCTCCCCAAATGTTGCGCCGCTTTCACCTTTACCCACCCCCCCACCCCCCCTTGACGATGTTGCAACCCACCTCCACCCCCAATCCCCTTCTTTTCCGATTCGATTTTCCCTTTAAACCCCTCTAACCAACCGAAACTCCCTTTAAACCACTGTAACCATTCGAAACTCCCTCCCCCACTCCAGAAAACCCCCAACAGTCAATTCCTCACCGTCGAAAAACGCTAAGCCGCTGGGGTTTTGGGGTGAGGGGAGTGGCGGTTGGAAGTTTTTGAAGTGGGGGAAGGGTTTTAATGGTGGTTGCGTGGGGGTTTCGGAGAGGGGGCGATGGTTTAGTGAGAAGCCGGAGCGTCGACTCTAGTGGTGGGTGACGGACGTCGATCCGACGACGAGGTGGCTGGGCGGGTTGGCCGGAGTTCTTAGGGTGGTTGGGGTTTTGCTGGGTGATTTTTTTTTTATATATATTTTCTCCGTTAATGGTTAATTGCAACAAAGGGGTATTATTTGTGAGATAAAAAATATTCTTTTGTTGCAATTAATCATTAACGGATAAAGTATTTTTTTAACCAATTAATTTGCGACACGTGCTATTTTAACAAAAAAAAAAAAAAATTAATTAACCCATTCAAACGGTTACCGGAATTTGGGATTGAAGAAAAAAAACTACCCCCAAAGTTCGGATTATTCCATAATAATCTAAATTTGGGATTATTATAGCAAAATGTATGAAAGTTGGGATTATTATTTCTAATTTTTTCTATATTTTAAGCTCTACAAGAATGTTGTACTGATATAATTCAATGACCTTGTTATATGTAGGGATGTCAGTGGGGCGGGTCACTAGGGCGGGGATGGGTCTTGGTTTGGCGGGTGGTAGGGCGGGGATGGGGATGAAAACCATACCCGCCATGGGTGATTGGGCGGGGGTGGATTGTGGATTTTAGGTTGTACTCGCCCCATCCCCGCCTCCCCCCATCCGCCCCACTTCGTACCCGCCCCATCCCCACCTTATACCCACATTTATATATCTTTTAAAATAAATTCTATACTTTTTATACTATTTTATAAAATATATATGTAAAATAAAATATTAATTATAATACTTTGTAATACACTTATATTATAAACAAAAAAAATGTGTAATATTTAGAATGATTTTTTTTTTCTTTTTAATGTAATCTATATTAATCATGTAGGATTGTTTATTTCAAAGGTGGAGGTTAGGTGGGTCTTGCGTGGGGATTAGGCGGGTCTTTGGCGGGAATTAGGTGGGGGTGGATATCTAAGTGGAGGGTGGGGCATGGATGGGGATGAATTTTAGACCTGCCGCGGGGATGGGGATGGAAATGCCAACATCCGCCCCGCCCCGCCCCATTGACATCCCTAGTTATAAGTGACTTCAGAAAACTTGGAATAACAACATGATACGCAAAAACAATTGTTAAATTGACATCATTACAGCCTTATAGCTTCTTAATTATAGTGCGCAAACCACCCATAAAATAAATCCTACTCACTGAAAAATAATTTGGGTTATAGATTAAGTAGACCATTTATAGAGATAAGAAAGCATTACACTATAAATGACTCATGAATTCAAGTCAATGGCTATAAAGTCAAAAACGGCAATTAGATAATTCATTATCCATTTATGAATTTTATTGATCCTTTTAGCATATCACTTTCTTCATGCAATTTTTGACAATGTTACAATCCAATGCACTTAAATCATGTAATAGTAACTACGTATAAGAAGAATTTCAATACCAATTGGGTGTTGATGTAGTGGTGATTGGGACTACACTTGGTAGGGAGGACCTGTGTTCGATCCCCCGCAACAACAATTGGGAGGGGACTGGAACCTAACCACCCACATCTGATCCCCGAATTCGGATTAGCCCAAAAAGGGTGAACCGGGTAGAACAACAAAAAAAATAATAAGAAGAATTTCAATGCAAACAAAAATTAATTTTATAAATTAAGAATATAGCAGCAGCTAGAACATGGAGTAATCACAAAAAACCTCAATTAACCAATTTAACACTATGATTTATAAATCATACGTTAGAAGAATTTAACACTAGCGCCTGTGATTCAAAATCCACATTATAGCAAACAAAAATCCTAATTTTTACAATTAGAGAACTAATTTAACCCAAACTTAATTATTAATCCAAAAATTGAAAATCAAAATCATAAACTCACCTTCTGCCATTGTTAGCTTGAAAGCCGCAGTCGCCGGTAGGCTTAGGAGAGGATGTAACCTAGGAGCAGGGAGGACGAGAGTATGGAGGAGAGAGAAAAGAGCAACATTTTTTTATTTTATTTTTTTTCGAGAAAACAGAGCAAAATTAAATTGCATCTAAACAAAGCTCTAAAAGAAACAATCAATCAGGAATGTCACGTTCATTCAACTTGTACTCAAATCGACAACATGAATCAACTCTCATCTCGGTGCTCATATCATTCTCTGGGGCTGGGTAGTAATCCCCTCTCAGCTGAACATCTCTCAGGTTTGGAATTTTAAGGAAAAACAACATAAAATGCTCATGAGTAGTTCCATGAATAAAGAGCTTCCTTAATGTATCACACTCTTGAAGTAGTCCAGCTGCTGGAAGTGATAGACTCCGTTGATTGACTTCCCTATCTTGTGGAGGCCAATAATCGAGCTCATTAAGCCTCAAACTCCTTAAGTCAGTCAAGAACCATCTCTCCCATAGGCTAAGGTCCATGTGCCCGGACGGAGCTGTCAACGCATAACCTATTGTATCCCCACAATCAAGCTTCATCTTCGACAACATTGGATATCGCCCAAGCGAGCTGATCCCAAATGCTCCCTGTGATGGCTTTGGCCTTTCTCGACAATCTCCTTCTACTTTGATATGAATTTCCCTAAGCTTGGGGCAATCATCCAGTCCTGCATTGGCCAATGGTGTCAAAAGCTCTCCAACTCCAATCCACAGTGATAGAAACTCGAGACGTCCCCAAGTCTGAGTAACATATCCATTGCTAGTGCTACCTTCCATGTTGCCCATGAACCAGCTCTCAGTATTCCATGAAACCTTGGTCCTCTTTCTCATTCTACTACTTTCTTCCTCATCATCCTTGCCTTCATATTTATGGTTATAATCAATACCTAACATGGTTACCTCTTCCTCGTACTCAGGTTCCTCACCGTTCCAAACACAATCAATGTGGAGTCTCCTAAGCATTCCCCTTATAGGCTCCACAGCCTTTAACGAAGCAGAGGCATCAAGATACTTACAACCCGAAATTTTGACTTCAACTAGTGTCCTCTTAAGCAAGCACACCATTGTCCTCAATCCCCTCATAGTGATCTTCTTACATCCAATCACCTCAAACTTAGTAAGCTTGGAGCAACCCCTCCCAATGGCAATCAACCCGAAATCAGTCAAATCAGCCGAGTTCTTAATCGTTAACGACTCAAGCCCTTGACAAAGGGCAATCCCATCCAAGTGAGACTCAATGGCCTTACAAATCCCATGAAAACATCCCAACTCAAGCGACCTCAAATTGGGACACCTCGAAGCCAAAGCTTCCAAACACACCCAACTCCCTCTCACATTCCGCCAAACATCCAACACCAACTCCTCAACCAAAATCAACCCAGAAAAAAAACTCACAATTCCCTGAACAGTAAGCCCAGCATCCTCGCTACAAAACCCTTGATCATCAAATTCTCGAACACCCTGAGCTATATCCGCAAGATGAAGAACCCTAAGCTCCTTACAATTGGACGAAATCGCCGAAAGCGCCTCGTCCCCAAGAAACCCAATATACCTTGGATCAAACACACAACCAACCCTAAAATCCCTCAAATTGGGACACGCCCTAGTAACATCGACAACCTCCTGCGACTTAAACCCCTCGGACAACGAAAAATTGAGCAAATTCAAAACCACCAAATTAACCCCAAATCTGGGATGAGACTCAAGGGCCGACATAAGATCCTCAGTCCAGTAGTAAAAAGACGATAAATCAACCGACTTAAGACGGGCACAATTCTGAAACAACACAAAGAAATCTGACCCAAGTGGGATGTTATTCGGCCTCTGATGCCACCGAATGAGCTTTACATCCTCGATCAAATCGAACAACGGCGACAGCAGCGACAGCGTGCAAGGGTAGCGGGAGTAGAGAGTGAGTGAGGTGACGGCTGGAAAAGCGAGACGAAAACGGTGAGCAAGCAGCAAAGAAGCGTTGTTGTGATCATTGGTTGCGGTGGAGATGATGTGGGGGTGGAGGGAGATGCCCCAGGGTGAGAGTGAGGAGATGTCGAGGTGGGAGACGGCGGAGAAGCAGGTGGGGAGGTGGAAGAGGAGGTGCCGGATGTTGCCGCGGAGGGAGAGGTGGGACCGGGTAAGGCGTTCGAGGGCGCGCCACTTTAGGCTCACCAGGGAGGTCGAGTTGCGGGTGCGGGTGTCGGAGAGGAGGGATATTATGTGGGCTAGGACCGCGTCCGGGAGGTCGTGGATCGTCGTCATCGTTTTCATTTGGATTGGATTTTGGATTAAAATGGGAAAATGTACAAGAAAGAGGAAATGGATGAGGATGAATAGAAAGAAAGACAAGTCAGGAATTTATCTACTAGTATATGAATTGTGGGGTTCACCGGATTTTGGTTACTACAAGTCTACAAGTAGTTACTAGTCTTACTACTAATCAGAGAAGTATTGGTCCACCGTACATACTTCGTTTTTGTTTTGAAACAAATGGGATGGCTAAAGGCCCTCTTCTTTTGAGCTTGTGGAGAGAGCTGAATAGATCAGAGCAGATTGAAGCAATGCACATCAAAGTTACTATTATTATTATTATTATTATTATTATTATTACTATTATTGTTATTATTATTATTAAAAAAAACCTATAAAGTCAAACAATTTACCAGAAATTAGTGGGGAGCCGAGATACAATCTGGGCCCCCACCCCTCTAGCTATAACGAACCCGATCCAGCTGAAGATGTGTGCAGCTGCACGAGCACCAATATCCCGAGTCTTAGCGAACGCCTGAACCCGCTTCAGCAACACAATAGGATCCTTCTCTAATTCCCCCAACGAAGAAAAGGAGAAAGGAAGAAAATCATAACCAATAGCCCTGCAACGCACCCCATACTTGTCCCGCTTCCGCTGAGCCGCAGCTGACACAACACGACCAGGAACGAAGTCAGACAACCCCAATTGTGTCAAAGGTGAAGACCTCGTCAAGTCAACACATACATCAAGGCCTCTATCCCAGGAATAAAGCAACACATCTGTTGGTCGTAGAGCCCCGTTGTTCCCTCTAGTCAACCCAACGTTAACCTCCTTTCGAGCAAATCCCAGACTGAAAACAAATATCAACAAGGGAGTCATGAACAACATTGTGCCGATGTTTAATACCCATAATCTCAGCACAAGACCCTACATGATCCCCATAAACATCCCCAACAAAAATCCTTGAGCAAGCAGAACACGGTGTTGAAACGAGAACAAAGGAACACCTAACCGGTAGCAAAGAACACTACGGTAAGTCTTACCATTCATAGTCTGACCCAAATCCGATATCGGGACCGTCCGCAACCAAGCCAAAGAGTGATCCCCCTGTTGGGACTTCCATAAAGAAACCTGGCGCAGAGATAATGAGAAAGTGGAATCCGTAGATGCAGTGACCTTCGTGAAATATATATCTGCCAATTTTTTCATGAGTCTGTGGGCAGCGATCTCACTAGGGTTACTCATAAGGTCCATCTCCACAGTCTTGTTAAAAAGACTAAGAGCACCATCAAAGGTCGGTCTTGGACCAACAATACCAGAATTGCGAAGAAGCGTTGCCTGTAGACCAGAAGACTGGAGACGCGACGCAAGGAAAGCATAATGTCGAACATCACCATAACCAAAAGGTAAGGTAGCAAGTCGCCATTGCCAATCACCAAAACCAAGCTCCGAATGAAAGGAATGGTGTACTTCGAACAAGTGTATTATTCCGATAGAGGGTTCATAATTATTAGAAAGCTAATTATTCAGTGAGGTCAAGTGATTGGAATGTCTGGGTGGAGGTCGCTTCCGATCAGTAATATTAATGTTAATGTATAATTAATATTACAGCTTAATCTTGACCGAGCCCTTCGGGTCACGCCCAAGCAACTAACGAACCGGCGCAACAAATTATTTCGGAAGAAATTAATGAGTCGCCCGAGTAATTAATATTTAGACGTCAGAAATTCGAGCTTGGAGTGTCGAAACCGAGCGTCGAATGTCGAGTCAAAAATAATAAAAGACAAGACGAGAAAATTACTAATAAATCAACAAAATTACCAAAATACCCCTAGCGTCGGAATGCCCCGAGCAAACCGAGTGCTAGGAGCATATGGCCTAGCAAGGTTGCTAGCAAGTGCACCAAGCCGAGCCTAGGCTAGTGCGTGCTAGCGCACCATGGCTAACAAGCCTCGCCAGCAGCCCGCACTAATGTGCGTGGCCTAGCAGCAAGCCTACCCAGCAGCCCGCACAAATGTGCGAGGCATGCTAGCAGGCCACGGCCAGCAACCCGCACATGTGTGCGTGGCTTGCTAGCAGCAGGCCTCGGCCAAGCAGCCCGCACATATGTGTGTGGCCTGCTGGGTCGAAGGTGTGGCAGCAACTAAAGCAGCCCACACTTGGGTGCTTTGGTGCCCAAGTGTGGGTGCCACGTGGCACGCGTGGATTGGATGCTTGAGGCTTGAGGTGGCCGTCTATGGGAGAGGATTGGGGAGCAAGTTTCCCCCCCCCCTTCCAAGTGGTCCTCACCTAACCTCTATCATGAATATGCCACTTGTTGATTTATTAGTAGCTTGATAATTAATTTTATTTTTGATTTAAAAATAAAATGGAAAATCAATTCTCCCACATTGATGGAAAAGGAAATCTCACTCTTGCATTTTCCTATAAATACCCAAGTTGGGGTATTGGGAAAGGCACTTGAGTAAGTGTTGAAAAAGACATCACCATTGTGAAAACCTTTGATAAGTGACTTTTATATCACTTTTAGGGGTCCGTATATCGTCATTTTCTAGTTATTTTTCTAATAATTTCACTCTTTTTATCCTTTATTTTTTTTTATTATTTTCTTATTCTTGTCTTTCGTCTTTTATTTGAGTGTTTTGGTTAAGTTTCTAGTTTTTTTTTTTTAAATTTTGGAGTGTTTTAGTTTAACTTCTTTATTTTATTAGTTTTAGTTTTATTTCTCTTATTTTTATATTTGTTTGTTTTTATTTTTACTTTATTTATTTTCATTTATTTTTATTTTACTTCTCTTCTCGATTTTCTTGATGTGTGTAGGTTTGCGCTTAGGTCAAGGTTCGTGTTCTAATTTGAGGCCGTGTTCGAAACTCCAAAGTTCGGGGTTTAATTCAAGCACTCATTTACTAGGCTGCTGCCATTTCATATCCTTCACCCCACCTTCTTAACCTCCACCACACCAATCAGATCTCCCCTGCTCCAGCAAGAACCGCATCAACCCACACATACCTCCACCAACAGCAGCAACTCAATCTTCATCCACCACCGCAACTGCCTCCACTCACCACCGAAACCACAGAGAAGCCCCTGTACTTCTCTCACGCATCTAACAGCTCTGACCCACCTTCACTTACCACCGCAATCAACCACTTTCAGCCACCCAAATCGGCAGCCACAGCAAACCACCGTCCAACCCGCAACATCTCTGTGCACTCCCTCCTCATGAACCACCGCAACTCAGAGCAGCAGCCACCGCAAACCCAAATCAACTCCATCTCTCCTCTCGTTGCCCCTAAATTGCAGCAGCAACTTCTACAACCACAACAACAACCTCAAATCAAAGCAAATTTAATTTCAATCGGGTTTGAGCAAACCGCATAGAAATTCGATTGAAATGCCAAAAAGTGTCAAAAGAGTCAGAAACATTGGATGTTTTCTTATTTGAAGAGGAGTGGTCGAACACACCCATGGTTCGATCGAACCAACCCCGTAGTTCGGTCAAACCTGCTCTCGGTTCGATCGAACCATTTCACGAGCTTCGCACATGATAATTAATAAGATCGAACGGTTGAGATTGAAGATCGAAGATGATACTCCATGATAGCCATTGATGATGTGATGTGCGGCGGTGATGCGTGATGATGAAGAGTAAGAGCAGCTGAAATTCAAAGGAATTAAGGGTCACGTTTTGGTCCCGGGGGGGGGGGGGAATTCGTTTTTTATTAATTTTGTTTTCCTTTTCTTTATTTCCTTTTATCTTATTTTTATTTCCTTTTATTTATTTTTATTTTCCTTTTCTTTCCTTCCTTTATTTTTCTAATTTCTTAGCTTAGTATAAATACCCATTTTTGGGGTAATTAAATGGGGAATCAATGATTCTATTCTCTTAAGGAGTTTTAGGAGATCTTCTCTCTCTAAGGGTTAGATTAGATAATTTTAGAAAGAGAAAGTAGATTATTACTCAAGTTTCTCTATTGTATTCAACTTTTAGTCAAGTTCATTTCAATTAAGCAATTCTTCCAAGTTTTCATCTTTAATCAAGTTCATCTTTAGTAATCTCTAATCCCTTCTTTTAGCTTTATTTATTTGCTTTATTGTTGATTATTTTCATTCATCTTTTTAGTTGAACTAGTTGGTATTGTTTTCATTGTTCTTAATCATGCATAGTTTTGTGCTTCTTGAATTCGTGTTTAGTATTGTTATTAAGCTTAATCTCCCTTCCCTAGGCTAATTTCTTAGCTAGGGGAAGGGGGTGGAAAATATGTGTTGATATTGGATGAATGATGATGGTTGGATTGAACTCATGCCATAAATTGATGAAAGACATGATTTTTGATAGCTTGAGATTATTGTGGCGCTTTGTTTGATGTTCTCTAGTTTAAATGCATGAAAGTGATTTGAACTACATTAAGATCATCTCTATTTTAACGACTGCATGAGAATGAGTTGTTAAAGTGGAGTTTTATGGATTGTGATTCTTTATTCTCTTGATTTGATTGTAACTAATAGGATGCATGAGAATGATCCTAATTAGTATAGACCTCTTTCATTGATTTGCCTAGACTATTGCATGTGAATGAATTGTTTAGGTAGAATCTTGTGTTCTTTGGCATGTTCTTCATGATAACCATTATTATTCCCCTCTTTCTAATCATGTTTGACACCCCCGTAACGAGCATTTCATTGATTTGCCTAGACTATTGCATGTGAATGAATTGTTTAGGTACAAAACAATCTTGGGTTATTTGTAACGGGCATTTCAACTGCCCGTTACGAATAACTTGTTATTTGTAACGGACAATTCAACTGCCCGTTACGAATACCGTTTAGCCTCAATTAAAAAAAAGCATAATTTACTGGGTTGTCGTCATTTTGTGCTTTATTATTCAATAAAATTTTTTATTTATTCCACAATTTTAATTAGTATACTTGGCCACAAAGCTAATAAATCAAGAAACAACAATTTTTTTTTCCTTAGAACACTAGTAAAAAATATACATAATTGGTGCTGGACTAATAGAACACTAGCAACAGCAAATACAACTGAACACAATAGAAAAAGAAAACAACATTCTTCTTCTGGACCAGCGAACAATACAGGAACTGGCAACACTGTTTGCCCCTCACCTAACTCTCCTCCATCAACTCATACACCTCTTTAAAAGGAAGGCCTCAGGATTTGATGAAGCTGCTTCATATTTTAAGTATGCCAGCTCATTAAGCAAAACAGCAATCTCAACCCGTGCCGACTCTAGAACAAGTAACAAGCACCTGAGAAACAAAGAATCACAGATTAACTCCTTAAACTACCAAGATAAGATTGAGTAATCAACCTAATAAGTGTTTGTGTGCAATTTAACTAGTTGTCTTTTTTTATTTCTCGTTTTCTTCTAGGATGGATTCGAGAAACTCAAGTACCATTGTAAATCTCGCGTGATAGAAGGAAAATGAACATCAACAACAAATTAAAAAAAAATTAAAAAGCAAAGATCTCATTGCATGAATATGAAATAAAATAAGCCAGGAAAGTCCAATGTACAACAATCTTGGTAATTTGTATTCCAAAGTGGAATCAAACAAAGAATAAGACGAATGAGGTAATACCTGATGAATTTAAAGGTAACTTTATTTGTCTGAGAGGCAAAAAAAGGAGAGAATTAACACATTGTTGAAAACCATAGTCATAACAAGCAACAAAAAAGATAACAGAAGAACTAGTCAATGCATCATGCATGAGCAGTAAAAGGTACTATAACACTAAGCACTTTTTATAACATCCCACTTACAAATTTTTATTCGCAAAACCAGATCTAGTAGATTAAGAAGGCAGCTACTCTGTAGGTTTTAAAGAATTTCAGAAAATGTCGGCATCATACTTTCTGCATTATGGACAGATAACAAGGTAAAAATTTACTTCACTAGTTTAAAAAACTTTCATTCCACAATCACAGCAATAGAATCTAGTCATCTCATAAAGCATGATAAGGTGTCACCATATAGTAATCAAGACCAATTATGAAATATAAGCCTTTACGTGATTTAGCATCTCGGAACAGGATGGTGCCATACTTACAAACTATTCTAGTTAAGTTTGGCTTTAGAAATAAGAAAATGAGCAGAGAGTTGCAACTTCATAATCACGACATAAGACCGTCTAAAATACACATAATATAAACACCTATGAAGTTCTCTACAGTAAAATAAGTTTCAGAATATATTTCTTGACATCCAGAAGTACAATTTTTTATGATAATTATTTGCCTCAACATGGAAAGAAATGATTCTCTAATTCGATTCCCAAAATCAAGTTCTTTGCCACATAAAAAATTCACAAGGAATACAATGAACATCTGCTTCACTCAAAAAAGGACAACAATGTGTCTCCAGTAACTCCAAAATATTGTAGACAATGAAACCGTGAAGAATGATTGATTTTTCTATTGAGATAGAAAGATAGATAGTGTGCTCAGAAATCATATCTATGGGTGAAGATGTGGTTGGCCTAGTCGTGAGCTACAAGAACTCAGTTCGATCAAAATTCATCCAAAGCTCCACTTGAAATTAAATGAGTTCAGCTGAAAACAGCTAAGCTCTTCTAAAAAGGATCATTAGAAAGCTCAAGCATAAGAATTAAAAAGAATATCTCACACAAAACCCTATTAAACCAGAGAAAAAAAATATAGGTACTTCTAGAAAAGCCCAGCATAGAGTCCATAACCTCAAATCAATGATATGTGGTTCGCTATCTTTGTGAATACAGAGGTTGCAAAGAATCCCCCGCCCTCCCCCAAAATAGCGTGCACATACACACTCTGTACTAATTCAACAAATCCATCACATTCAACAGCTTATTTTAGGGAGTGAGTGAGAGAAAGAGATTTCATACAGTACCCGACCATCAGTTAGTGACTTGATGTCTGATATCATAGCACTTTTACATCCCACTCGTTGGGTTGAAGATGATCTTTTATTTCCACCATCTAACAATTTCTGCAGAGTATCATCAACAAGAGAAAAAAGAAAAGTTATTATTTTTTATTTTACCAAATAAATCATGTTCACCAAGAGAGTGAAGATATGGAAAAAGTACTAGCTATTTGTGATATCAAGAATAACTAGTGAACATAGTCAAAATGACAAATTCTGTTGAGTTACCTTTCTAGTTACCCAGAACTCATCCTCTGTCAAAATTTTACCAATTACCAACTGATTATGAAGTTTCATAAGCTCACTGCAAAAAATAACCAGTATCCATATTCAATAAACCTTGTGGGAACAAAACATAAGAAAATGAGGTTTTGTTGCTCTCGTCAGTGGCGGATCCAGGATTTTTCGGGTGCTAGGTCACCACCGACTACTAATCAATAATTAATGCAAGAATATTAAAAAAAAACTAATATTTTAAAAAAAATACATTCCAAAAGTAATAAAGGAGGAGGTGGAGGAAAAACATTTTGTGGTGGAGGAGGTGGAGGAAAAGGATTTTGTGTTGGAGGAGGTGGAGGAAAAGGATTTTGTGGTGAAGGAGGTGGATCTTGTAAAGGAGGAGGAGGTGGAGGAGAAGGATTTTGTGGAGGAGGAGGACTTTGTGGAAGAGGGGGATTTCTCGGACCAAAGAAACTTGTGATATCACACATTTTTTTCCTTTTCATTCTGAAAATTAAGTTACATTAACAATTAGATTAAGAAAACCACAAATGCTTCAATTTACAATCCACATGTGCAATTATCCAAACTAATCAATTCCAAAAAAAAAAAAACACACAAACCCTAAGTTCTAATATGAAATCATCAATTAATCAATTTTACTGTCAATTTATAATATCAATTTACATGAAACAATTTATAATATCAAATTATCAATTTACAGGAAACAATTTCAATTCCTAAAAAAAAAGTCAGCAATTCAATTCCTAAAAAATCAGAAACCCTAACTCCCTAAATTGATAAATTATCAACAATTTCAAAAAACAATAGAACACACACTAATTGACTAGATTAAATTACATAATCAACTCAATTAATCACAAATTCAAGTACTCAACCTAACAATTCAACAATTTGGGTATAATTTACAAATTTAAAAACTTAAAAACAAACTTACCTACAAGTAGAAGAGTCGAAGAGCGCCGAGTGTGTGTGTGTATGCGGATGGAGTGGCCGGCAAGGCGGTGCGGCGGCGAGTGGCGATGCGGTGGCGAGTGAGTCACGAACAGCGAAGAGCGAAGAGAGAGATTGAGATTTGAGAGTGCGTGTATTTTGTTTTTGGTCTTTGTTTTGTTTCTTTTCCCCTTCCAGTACTGTGCGTGTGTTTTTGTTTTTTTAAAAATTTAAATTTTTTTTTGCTAGGTCACGTGACCCACCTGGACCAAGGGTGGGTCCGCCACTGGCTCTCGTCACGGTAATTTCCTGAACCAACGGGCCTTCATGATCAGTACAAATGGAAATCCTTCGACATTTTAACATTGTTGGTCAGTTACTTGTCTTCTTGCAAAAGTTTTATTCGCCGCTCCATTTCTTCTGAATTTAATTGAGCAGGTCCTACAGAATCCTTTTTGGGAACATCTGGGTGCTTCTCAAGGGCCTTGGTTGTTCACAAGGTGTCATGCTAAATATCATCAAGACCAAAAACTTTAACCATACCCCTACATTTAAAAGAAAGGGATAGGAATTTCATGTCACAAAGTGAAAAATTACAAGCAACATCATTAATATTTAAGTCTTGGGAACTTGATTTCATTATAATGTTGCACCAGTAGATTATGCTCTAGTAAGTTCTAGCAGAAAAATAAACCCCACGATTATATAGACTTTAAATGGCTGGAACACAGTGACAAGAATATATATATATATATATATATATATATATATATATATATATATATATATATATATATATATATATATATATATATATATATATATATATATATATATATGGCTTGTTTTTATATATACGAAAGAAATATCCATAAATGGCTTGTTTTTTGTAAGAGATGAACATTACCATATGTAAATTCGGGTGCATGGTACACGTCGGTACTCGAGTGCATTTCTCCTTCTGAATTAGAATAAATATGTTTTCTAACCCTTTCCTTAAAATTCAAGGTGGATGTCCCCGCGCGAATTTCAGCAATCACTTGTTCGGATTCAACATATTGATCATTTTAAACTAAAAGAAAACTTTTTGGGGGAATAGTCACATTATGTAGAATATCTTCACTTTCAATAGTGACATATAAGTCGATATAACATAGAAAAGCAGGGTGTCCATGACGTGTACGTGTAGGATGAACCAAATCTTCATTGAATTGTATTTTTCCATTAGAAGGAGCTCGTACATGTTCTGCAGTAACTTCTGTGAATACTCCGCCTGTATGAAAAGTTCTTAATGTTAGTTGAGTACCAGGTTCCCCAATGGATTGTCCTGCAATAATACCTACAGCTTCTCCCAATTCAACCAGGTCGCCGCGAGTAGGACTCCGGCCATAACATAATCGACAGATCCAAGACGCACTTCTACAAGTAAAAGGAGTTCGAATGGGTATTGGTTGGGTTCGAAGCGTTATGAATCGATTGACAAGTCCAACCCCGATATCTTGATTTTGAGTGGCAATGCACCGTGAACCCATATATATATGGTCTGCTAATACACGACCAATTACTGTTTGGATCAATATTTTTTCCGGCATCGTACCATTTCGAGGATTTACAGAAATACCTCTAAGGGTCCCACAATCTCTTCTACGTACAACAATATGTTGAACTACTTCGACAAGCCTGAACATGAGATATCCAACATCGGATGTTCGTACAGCAGTATCCACAACCCCTTTACGGGCTCCGTAGCAAGAAATTATATATTTTGTTAAAGAGAGTCCTTCACGCAAATTGCTTTGAATAGGTAAATCAATCATTTGTCCTTGCGGATCCGACATTAATCCTCTCATACCTACTAATTGATGTACCTGAGACACATTTCCTCTAGCCCCCGAAAAAGACATTATATGGACTGGATTATAAGGGTTAGTCATCCTAAAATTGGGATTCATTTCTTGTCTCAAATATTCACTTGTAGAATACCATATCTCAATGGATTGACGTAATTTTTCTACCGCATGGATATTCCCATAATGGTGGTGTTTTACCAAAATCAAACTTTGCTGCTCAGCATCTTGGACTAGCTATCCTTTCGAAGATATTGTTAAAAGATCATCAATTCCTAATGAAATGGATGTAGCGGTGGCTTGCTGGAAACCTAGAGTCTTTAGTTGATCCAGGATGTGTGATGTATAGGCCATCCCAAAGTGATCTATTAATCTACTAATAAGTCATTTCATGGCAGTTCCATCTATCGCTTTATTGTGAAAGACCAAATTGGCCCATTCTGCCATAAGTACCTCCATATTCCGTTGAGTAGGATTCGACAATGAATGGGGTTGAGTTAGTGATTAGAAAAATTCCTTTTCTTGATCTTAATTCACCTAAAAATTCACAAATTATGATCCTAGTTGAACCTGAAAGACTCGAATTCCAAAAATACGATATGATTTAGTACCCTATGCGCAGGCTTGACAAAATCCTTGTATAGCTTCTTCAATTTCGCGATAAAGAGAAATATGACCAACAGTAGTTCGAATGTATGTAAAAAAATGTCTTTTTTTACACTTCTTTTTATTAGATAATGCGCATAAATCTCATGATAGGTGCCCAAAGATTCATAGTGAACTTCAATGGGAGTTTCTTTTGAAGCAATAATGCGTTGATTTAGCTGCCACCGGAGCCACAAAGGACCATCTAAACGGATTCTTTTCTGACGATAAGCTCCAATTGCATCATAGGAATTACAAAAAAAGGGTTCTTTAATATATTTAGAATTATTATTATCAATTCTTTCATTTTGATAGGTTTTGTGATTCCAAGGATTTGGATTATATCTATTTGCACAAATACCTCGACGACTCCCACCCGTTAATATATAGAGTCCAATAAGCATATCTTGGGTTGGTACGAAAATGGGATCCCCAATAGCTGGAGACAAAAGATTCATATGAGAAAACATAAGTAAACGGGCCTCCGCTTGAGCCTCCAAAGATAAAGGTACATGAACAGCCATTTGATCCCCATCAAATTCTGCATTGAATCCCTTACAAACTAACGGATGTAAACAAATAGCGCGCCCTTCCACTAAAATAGGTTGGAACGCCTGGATACCCAATCTATGCCGGGTGGGCGCTCTATTTAACAATACAGGATGCCCCTGCATAACTTCCTGGAGTATTTTCCATACAATCGGCTCTTTTTCTCGAATTTTACGCTTAGCAACCCCTATATTCGAAACAAGATGTTGCCTAATTAGACCACGAATTACAAATGTATGGAAGAGCTCTATTGCAATTTCACGAGGCAATCCACATCGATGTAATGAAAGTGAAGGACCTACGCCAATGACAGAACGACCAGAATAATTGACCCGTTTACCTAGTAAAGTCTCACGAAATCTTCACTCTTTCCCCTCAATTACATCTGAAAATGACTTGTAAACTTTATTATGACCATCCCGCATTGGTTGTCCACGAATTCCATTATCAAGAAGTGTATATACGGCTTCTTGTACTAATTTCTCCTGACACATTACTAATTCTCCCGGCGTAGATCTACTTGTTGATAATAAATCAGTAAGAGTATTGTTCCGATAGATGACTCTTCTATAAAGTTCATTAATATCCGAACTAATTAATTTACCTCCATCTAGCTGAATGATCGGTCTCAATTCGGGAGGAAGAACCGGTAATAGACACAAAATCATCCATTCTGGTTCTATATTTGTTCGAATAAAATTCTTAGCTAATTCCATGCGCCTAACTAAAAAATCCTTTCTCCTTCCAACTTTTCGGTCTTCCCATTCATTTCATGTGGACCCTTCTTCCCCTAACTCTTTACATTTCGCGAATGAATAATCTATAATAGTGCGCAAATCCAAATCGGCTAATTGTTCTCGATTAGCGCCTGCTCCGGTAAATATTTCTCTATTTCGAAATGTATCAAAAACTTGGGTAGTAAAAAAAAGGGGGATGCTGTATTTCCAGGATTGGATTTCATATTCGAATAACCTGCGTAATCGTAAAAAAGTAGGTTTTTTTCGCTATAGGCCTAGCAAATGAAAATTTGGGATAGGATCCTATCCTATAAGATCTCCCCCCTTCAAAGACGGACGTGAAAGTTTCCCTTCGCCCGGCTCAAGTAGTTACAGTAAAGAAATAAAGAAAGAAATTATCGCTTTCAAATAAATTCTACAAAATCTCCAAACAAAAAGATCTACTCCTTACTCAAGTTTTATTGAAAACTAAAAATAATTTCCTTGATTCATTCTTCTTTTCTTTATTTTTTTGTAAATTTTATTCAATTAAATTACAACAAAAATGAACTGCGAAAGTCTTGAGTAGTCTACCTCCCTTCAAATAAGAAATCCCTTTAAAAGACCAAAAAGAAGAAACTTGAAATTCGGAAGGAATTTACTTGTCTATGTATTGCTCTATTCGATCTTTTAGGTCACAACTTCACCTCGACGGTTAGACTATGATGCCTTTAAATTAAACCCTATATGCGACGGATAGACTCTTGTAACCATAACATATGTGCTTGTTTACATTAACATAATTTCTTTCTAAATGAAAAAGAATGGTTAATTCCACAAAAACAAAAAAAGACTTCTTTTTTTTTACGAGGTACAGCTAGAAATTTCGATTTCTTTGTCATAAAATCGACCATGGATAAATTCCCTTTTTTGGGGGGAGTATTGAATACACCCATAATTCTGAGCTTCATGTTCCTCCCCTCAAGAGACATGTCAGTGCCAGGGCATCCCCTTTGTATTGAATGGGATGACAGTTTCTCATTTCGAATTTGTAAAATCATAATTTCGATCAAATCACACATCGTAGTATACTAGGCCCTCTAATTCTTTAAGAGGTTTATCTAAAAAATTCGCGATATAACTAGGAAGACGTTTCAAATACCACACGTGGGTTACCGGGCATGCCAATTTAATATAGCCCATTTGATACCTTCGTATTCGAGAATCAACAAATTTGACTTCGCATTGTTCACAAAATTTTGGGTCTTCTTTTTCATGTCTAATTACTCGATAATTTCCACAAGCACAAATCCCACTTTTTATAGGCCCAAATATATATAAACAACTTCTTCAGTCCTCTAGATCCATGCAATTCTGAAACAAGAACTCTGCCTTCCTTTTTTGTCATAAAAGATTGATATCAAATTGGCTCAAATGACCAAACAACAAATCCTTCCACTAAACTCCGTATCCTATACCCCGTGTCAAGCATAGATATTCTCATATAAATCTTTTATTCCCACCAACATCAGGACATCAACATAGACTAATCAAAGATAGCTAAGAGAAAAATGCACTATGATTAACACCAGCTGTAGACACCCATTTGTTTCTCCCCAAAACCAAAACCGATGATGAGTACCTTTCACGTCGAATCATAATCGAATGAAGTGAAAGTGTGGAAAGTCTAGTGTTGCGGATAGTTTTAATTTCTTTTCTCTTCTCTCTGTTTTTGAAAACCTATTTTAAGAAAACAGCCAATCCATTTTGGTTTGCCCATGATATGGATCCATTAATAGAGTAGTTGGATAGGGCTTGAAAAGACCTTTCCAACGATATATTATAAGCCCAATTCTAGTGAATATTGAGGAAGTTATGGCCAAATTACTAAACTGGTCCCGGTTTGAGCCTTATATGCGGCCCAATGATTTAGGGGAGGGCCTAATATGGATTTATCATTCCTAATGCAATTAGGAATGGTTTTAGTCTTCTAGATTCTTCTAGAAGGTTCTTTTCATTCATAATTCAATTAGCATTGATAAATTGACTTTTGTTGACTTTTGGAGTTTTAATAAGAATAAAAAAGTGTTTTTGAGGAAAATACGATTTTATCCTCCTGTACGGTTAAATTTTATCTGATTTTAGAAAATGCGTAAAAAAAACTGGTTAGCGCCTAACGCCAGCATTAGCGCCCGGCGCTAACTCCGTTTTTTCACGTCAGAACTCTGGTTCGATTTTCTATCTTTTTGGCTGATTTTCTCTATAAATAGCCTCCTAAAAACTCCGTTTTCAATCATCTATAATCACCAACTCCTTAGTTCTCTAATTCTCTTCTCTCTCAAAGCTAGAAGCTTTCTTTCTCTCTCTTTTCTAAACCACCCTTTACACAAAATTCCGCATTCACAAGACCTAGATACACCTAGCCAAGTTCGAAGTTGCCTTCGCCCTAGACGTGAAAGGTTTTTAATTTCTGAGGGTTTGGTCCCAAATCTCTATTTCAATTATTTAATTTAATTTTTTTTTATTATTTTCCTTGAAGTTACTAACGTGTGTATTTTTTTATTAGAAAGAGATACGAGGCATCCAAGTAAGTGCTTTAATTGTTTACATTGTTATTATGATATAGAAATCATGCTTAGGTTGTTATTATGATTCCTAGTGTTATGTTAGGGCGTTTTGATTTTCCTAGTACCATGTCTAGGGTAATTTTAATATCAAGTATGATTAAAAGTATGATGCTTCCTATTTTCTTTTCTAATATTCATGTTAGTATCATGTTAGGGCTAATAAATATTTGATCTTTATTGCTTAGTGACATGCTAGGATTTGTTATTAATCTTGTTAGTATCATGCCTAGGATCTTGCTATTATTATGCTTTATTTTTAACATGAACATGATTAATTGTTATAATTATTTTTATGATGATTATTTTTATGATGATTATTATTATGATTTTGATTATTATTATGTTGCTGGATATTTATTGTTATTGATTGATCACACCTTTTATGCATGTTTAAAGGGAATTGGTACTTGTAATCATGCTTAATAAGATAATTAATAATCTTGTTTAGGGTTAATATGATTATAATTCAAGTGATCGCCAATAATAGATTTATTTGTGCATTAATATTCAACCAACATAGATAAACAGGTTTAGGGTTAATCCTATTAATTGCATGTTAGTTAGAAAGCGCACATGAATACGATCAGAATAAAGTAGAGGCCTATTATTAGGGCATGTTCAATCTCTTTTAGGTTGGATTTGTACCTTCATCCCCGAAGTACCAGTCATGGTTCCAGACCTATTGGAGTTGACGATCTCCTGGATTGTTAAGGGGTGTAACCTTCACCCTGTGAACGGTTTACAAGTTCCTAAAACTTGTTGGCGACTCTTTTGCTCTATCTTCTTTACCTTTGGACGCCACCGTACTTTAGTGTATGATCATAGTGGGGTTCAAGCTAGGGATAATGCTTGAAATATTCCCTACAGTTTTTTGGCGACTCCATTGGGGAGGATTTCTATTTTAATTCCTGAAATTTATTTCGGCAATGATTTAGAATGAGTGGATGAGACTCGAAAAGTTCTAAGTATTTCATGTGCGTAATTTTGATTAATATGGTTGTCATATGCATAAAAAAGATCTCATTGGAAAGACCATCCGTAATGAGTTAAAACATAGGATTTTTACACGTAGGAAATTTGAGGAATATTTTTCATAATTAGGATCGAAATAATGTTGCGCGAAACTGGAAAATTTTATCGAGCACAGAAAGCTGCTGAGGCATGTACGAACTAACGTCAACGAACAAAGATTAGCGCCAACATTTTGACATTAGCGCCAGGCGACAACTTCTGTTGCCAGGCGCTAGCCTCTGTTTGCTGGCGCCAAGTTCTTCCAATACCGAGCCAGAAATATGCGTTCTAATTTCGACCAGTTTTTAGCACTGTTTGCTCGATCCTACTTCCTGATTGAGTTTTTCTCACTTTTCTTAAACCCATATGTGTTCTACATATGGACATAACCCTCTGGGAATTCATGATCCATCTACCTGATTGAACGCTCTGAGCAACAAAGGGTACATCCGAGAATGTTGAATTCACCAAACCATGGAAGCAAGTTTTTCTAAACTTGCGGTGTCCCATCCACTCGCGCCAACCCTTCACGGTTAGGCTTCCGCGCGGTGCATCTGGACAATTAACCATGGACCCTCTATTGACTAACCCATATCCCAAACTTTCGAGAACTAGAGCCATGGTTAGGTTGCAAACTCATTGCATCATATTGTGCCTACTTGACTAATTGTGCATTATTGGTTGTGCATACTCTATGTGTTGTTTTTTCCTAACCGTTTGTTTGACTTGTGCTAAGATTAAATAAATTAATTCATGAGTAAAAGAACTTTGCCTAACTAATTAATTAATTAATTAATTTGAGTAAATAAAGTATAATATTTAATCAGAGTTGACTTAGTACGACTTTAGGCATACACTGTAGAGTAATAATACTGAAAACAGTTTCAGATCGACGCTCCAGCAATGGAGCCAAAATTTGAACTGTAGCGCCACTATTTGGATGTAGCGCCTGGTGAAAATCCTGTCGTCTGGCGCTACACTGCAAAGAAAGGCGCCAGTCCTGTCGTTTTGATGACAGTACGGTTTATTGTTCGAGTCATCACCTTATGCCTAATTGAACAGTTTTCTAGTCGATTCGGTTAATTTTTACTGGTAATTATACCTTGTCAAGTCATTAATTGAGTCTAAGAACTAAGTCCCATGGTCGTACACAAGAGTCAAAGTATGTCACCTACACTCACTATATAAAGCACACACTAATACACACTTTTGACCATGTCTAAGGGAGTCTTGTATGCACGTTTTTTCCGTCATTTTTTTAGGGGGGTAAGTCGGATATTAATCCTCCAAATAAATCAACTTATTTAAGCCCTATACTTAATTGCTAAAAATATATACCTTATTTTTGCCAAAAATATGCACCTATTTTTTGCTTTTCCTCCTTTAAACCGTAAAGTCAAGGTCAATTTGAGTCAAGTAATTAAAATAAAAAAATGGTTTGATTTATAGCGCGTGGTTAAGAAAAGAAGGGCGTTTAATCAAAGACAACCTTTTTATCCAAGTCCAACTTTTCGACAAACCCATCGCTCGTAAGAGGAAAGCTAAGACAATAATGACAACTCAAGAAGAAGTCAATGAGCTCAGGAACCAACTGATTACCGTGACTGAGGCGTTAAAGGTTCTAACCCTCAAGATTGATGATCATGTGAAACAACAACAGATGGACCTCATGCAAGAGAGTCTGAGCAAAATGTCTAGCGACTACAAGTTTCAAGGGATTAGCTCACAAGGGGTCTCGGTGGACAAGGATCTTCTTCCGCAGAAGTTCAATGCCAATGACATCTCGAAATTCAAAGCAACTGATAACCCTCACTTTCATTTAAGAGCCTTCGAAACAATAATGAGTATTAAGGGTATCGACAAGAAAGTGTTTCCCTCTCTGTTCTCACTATCTCTCGAAACCGTTTGCCAACAATGGTTCTTTTCTCTCGAGAAAGAAAGAACCTCTACTTGGGGGTCCATAGTAAACGCTTTCATTGATAGATACAAATGCAATATTCAAGTTGAGACCGACTATAGGGAACTTGAAATCCTCAAGCAGAAGGAGAATGAAGGTTTCACCTTTTTCTTAAACAAATGGAGAGAAACCTCAGCTAAGATGATTGAGGTGCCAAGCGAAAAAGAGTCCGTAAGGTTATTCATCAAAAACCTTCAAGAAAATTACTCCAAGCATCTCAAATACCAGAATAATCTCCATACCTTCAAGGCCGTCTACGACATTGGAATTAATATTGAAGACGACCTGGCTAAGTTGAAAGCTACTAACAATGACTCCAACAGTGGCTGGAAAGGCAAGAAGAACGATAATCCTTCTTCTTCCAAAACCACCCACTCAAACAATGTTGGCACTTTTAACTTAAGTGAAGTACTTGCTATGAATAATCAAGGACAAAAGAAACCATTTAGGAGGAACTTTACTCCTATTGGCATGAGTTATGACACCGCATTTGACCGATTAAATGCAAAAGGTCTTATAACTCCTATTGGACCATTTGGGGACCCACCAGTCGAGAAGAGGACGGCTAATTGGAACCCCAATGCATATTGCAAGTATCACCAAGGTAGGGGTCATCTTACTGAGAACTGTGGAAGCTTAAGGAAGCTATCCAAGGCTTAATTGACAATAACAAACTACCATTGCCCCCTGCCAGTAAGAAGACAAGTATTGATAATGCGCCTCTCGCTCACTCCTTGGCCATCTCTGATGAGGGAAACGAGGTTGATCCCTCATCTCTCATCAAACCTATCGAAGAAATCCATGCTATCGAAGAAGAGGAGGAGATCTTTTTCGATGCCGTGGATAACCTTCCAGAATTAGCAAGTAAAGAGGACATACAATTGCTTACACTGTCCATGTTGGAAGGGTCAAACTAGCTACGCGAAGCCCTCAAGGTTGTGAAGGAACTTCAGAAAAAGTATGACGAGGTTCCACCCTCGAAAAATAAACCTAGGAAAGAGTTCACACCCATGGGAACGACCTATGATGCGAAACACTTTCCTTTACAAGTAATCGATAAACCCAAGAAGAGGAATAGACTCTACACTCCAATTGGGATCCCATATGCACAAATGTTCAAAATGCTCTCCGAGAGTGGCGAGATCAAACCTCTCGAACCGAGACCATTTGAATCATTAAAAAGGACAGATAGATTTTATTGTCCATATCATCAATCAGGGGGTCACACTATTGAAAACTGTTTTAAATGTAAGGATTTAATTCAGAAAATGATTAATGATAAGAGGCTAGTCCAAGTTCCACAAGAAGAAGACGTAAATATTAATGGAGTTTGGGACAACGACGAAGAAGACGTTTACTTGACAGACATGGTAGGACCTCCAACTTCGGTATCATATGCCATGGATGACTTTTGGGTTGAAGAAGATTCATCCATAGATGTCCTCACAAGATCTGGGAGAATGCAACCTCTTGTTTCGACACAACCCATGCCAACCACACAACAAGTTCTCATACCTATCATAGAAGATAATGACATTGTCAAACAGTTCAAGAAAACCAAGGTTGAAATGAACGTATGGAAGCTTCTAGCGACATCCCGAGAGCATAGGTTGGCAGTAATGAATGTCTTGGATAAGATAGGGATAGATTCTGACACCACTCCTGAGGGGTTGGCTAATTTCCTTATGAGTGATTTCCTTAGTCCTATCAACTTGATCACCTTTTCCGATAAGGATTTACCTCCAGAAGGTGACAAGCATTATAAGGCGTTAAACCTCACAGTGGTTTGCAAGAGAATGAACGTCCCTATGACTCTCGTAGACAATGGATCAGCTATTAATGTCTGTCCACTTATAACTGCGAGAATGCTTGGCATAAGAGATGAAGACCTAACCCCGTCAACACAAGGAATAAGAGCCTATGACAACAATCGTTGTCAAGCTCGTGGTAAATTACTATGAATGTAACGGCGGGAGCGATAGAACACGCTACTACGTTCCAAGTAGTAGATATTAAAGCTTCGTTCAATATATTGTTGGGATGCCCTTGGCTTCATGACCTAAAGGCCGTCCCATCATCTCTCCACCAACAGGTAAAGGCCATAGTTGGAGGAATTCCCATTACAATCGATGCTTCACCCACGAGAATTAAAGCTATAGAGAATCCAATAATTAATGTGGAGCACGATGAAGACGATGAAGACTTGTGTGGCTTTAATGAAGAGGTCTCCTTAATCGAGGAGGATGAAAGGACCCCTCTCTGCCACGAACCCCACTCCAATATAATCGTGAACGCTATTCTGAAGAAGCAAGGAAATTTTCCTGGGATGACCCTAGGAAAGAAGAAAGGAATAGCAAAACCGCTGGAATCACCTGACCTCTCTAAATTAGACACTTTCGGACTTGGTTTCGAACCGATTCCGAAAGATCTCAAGCGAGCCCAGGAAAAGTCAAAGGCACGTAGGGACGCTCGCATCCAAAAGAAAGCAATCCCAATGGATCAGTATCCTCTTACCCTTAATGGACAATTTATAAAAGAAGGAGAGGACTATCCATGCTATGAATTTCCTGAACCATTTGTCGTAAATGGCATAAGGTAACCGAGATTCGAAATTTTTTGAGATTGCTACTTCATAGACGAAATCCCAACTCCTGTCCACAAGGAGAAAACACCCCCATGCTTTGACTTTAATGTCATGGGATTACTATTCGGGCGAGAAAAAGATGAGCCAACATACAAGGAGGATAACTCCTCGCTTATCCAAACAGTCCTACAAAGCGAAAGCTTTGATCCCTCGAAGCTAATCACTCCAGCGGAAGGATCACTACAAGGGTGGCGCAAGACCGTCAAAGTGACTACTCCAAGTGGAAGGAAAATCTCCATCACAACGGGGCCAGGGTCGATGTTCGAAGAGTCGTCTGAGTCAGAGTCAGAGTCAGAGTCTCTCCCTATAGAGTCATCTAAGTCTTTAGTTGTAGCACCCCCTCCTTCTATCTCTTCCTCTAGGATAGTTAGTGATCAAATCCCTGAGGACATATCCCTCTTTGATGTAATGATCTCAGAATTCAATAATATACCTTCTTCTCCTTAATCCTTGTGTTCTTCTTAAACCTAAGATGACAAGCGTTGCTTAACTAACAATGAACATGACAAAGAACTTATTAAAGCAATGGAAACACTTGAAAAGAAAACACCGATAATTGAAGAAACCGAGACGGTTGATATCTCAAATGATTCAACCAATAAAAGAGAAGTTAAAATCGGACTAACACTTAATGAACAAGAAAGAACCGATTTAATTAACTTGCTTAAAGAATTCATCGATGTATTCACTTGGTCATATGAAGATATGCCAGGCATTAATAGAGAAATAGCTCAACACACTATACCATTAATTCAAGGAATGAAACCTGTAAAACAAAAGTTGCGTCAAATGAAACTCGACGTTGCTCTTAAATAAAAGAAGAAGTTCAAAAACAAATAACTGCTTGTTTCATCAAGGTATCCATATGCCCCGAACGGGTCGCCAACGTCGTCCCAGTTCTGAAAAATGATGGATGGGTAAGAATGTGTGTCGACTATAGAGATTTAAATAAGTCAAGTCCAAAGGACGACTTCCCTTTACCACACATCGATATTCTTGTGGATAACACAGCAAATCATGCACTTCTCTCGTTCATGGATGGATACGCAGGCTATAATCAGATTCTCATGGCGGAAGAAGACATGGAGAAAACAACCTTCATAACACCATGGGGTACTGTGGGGAATAAATTTCAAGCGCTAATCCCCTTGCTTGAACCCCATTGTGATCATACACTAAAGTACGGTGGCGTCCAAAAGGGAAGAAGATAGAGCAAAAGAGTCACCAACAAGTTTTAGGAACTTGTAAACCGTTCACAGGGTGAAGGTTACACCCCTTAACGATCCAAGAGATCGTCAACTCCATAAGGTCTAGAACCAAATAAGGGTTCGGGGATGAAGGTACAAATCCAACCTAAAAGAGATTGAACCTGCCCTAATAATAGGCCTCTACTTTATTCTGATCGTATTCATGTGCGCTTTCCGATTAACATGCAATCAATAGGATTAACCCTAAACCTGTTTAATCTATGTTGGTTGAATTTAATGCATAAATAAATCTATTATTGGCGATCACTTGAATTATAATCAAATTAACCCTAACAAGATTATTAATTATCTTATTAAGCGTGATTACAAGTACCAAATTCCCTTTAAACCTGCATAAAAGGCGTGATCAAGCAATAACAATAAATATCAAGCAACATAATAAATAAATATCATGATAATAACAATCATCATAACAATAATCAAAATAATAATTATAATCATAATCATAACAATAATCATCATAATAACAATCATATTAATCATAATAATAATCATGTTAATCATAATAATAATAATTATAGCAATAATAAAATTATAATCATAATCAAAACAATTATAAAAATAATCATAAATCATGTTAAAGCATAATAAAAATAGCAAGATCCTAGGCATGATACTAACGAGATTAATAACAAACCCTAGCATGTCACTAAGCAATAAAAATCAAATCTTTAGCCCTAACATGATACTAACAATCATAAATATTAGGAAGAACGTAGGAAGCATCGTAACAATCATATTTGATATTAAAAGTTACCCTAGACATGATACTAGGAATATCATAATAACAATCTATACATGATTTCTACATCATAACATCAATAAAAACCATTAAAGTAATTACTTTGATGCCTCGTACCTCTTTCTAATAACAAAATACACACGTTAGTAACTTCAAGGAAAATACTAAACAAAACAATTAAATTATATAATTGAAAGAGAGATTTGGGACCAAACCCTCAGAAATTAAACCTTTCACGTCTAGGGCGAAGGCAACTTCGAATATGGCTAGGTGTTTCTAGATCTAATGAATGCGGAATTTTGTATTTAAAAGCAAGTTTAGAAAGTGAGAGAGAAAGATGGTGAATGATTAAAGAGAATAAGAGAATTGAAAACTGGTTGTAGGTGATTATAATTGAAAACTGGTTGTTGATGAATGAAAACGGAGTTTTTACGACGTTATTTATAGAGAAAATCAGCCAAAAAGATAAAATTAACAAAACAGAGCATTGGCGCACAAAAACTGAACCAGCGCCAACGCTGGCTGTTGGCGCCAGGCGCCAACGCTAGCGCCAAGCGCCAAGCGTAGTGTCAGGCGCGACAGCTGGCGTTTGGCACTGATTTCAGAAATTCACGCGTTTTCTAAAATCAGATAAAAATTACTGTACAGGAGGATAAAATCGTATTTTTCCTCAAAAATGCTCTTTGATTTTAATTAAAACTCTGAAAAGTCATCAAAAGTCAATTTATCAATGCTAATTGAATTAGGAATGAAAAGAACCTTCTAGAAGAATCTAGAAGACTAAAACCATTTCTAATTGAATTAGGAATGATAAATCATATTAGGCCCTCCTCTAGATCATTGGGCCGCATATAAGGCTTAAACCAAGCCCAGTTCAGTAAATTGGCCATAACTTCCTCAATATTCATCGGAATTGGGCTTATAATATATCGTTGGAAAGCTCTTGTCAAGCCCCATCCAACTACACTACTATTGGACCCATATCATGGACCAACCAAACTGGATTGGCTGTTTTCTTAAAATAAGTTTTCAAAAACAGAGAGAAGAGAAAAGAAATTAAAACTATCCGCAACACTAAACTTTCCACACTTTCACTTCATTCGATTATGGTTTGACGTGAAAGGTACTCATCACCGGGTTTGGTTTTGAGGAGACACAAATGGGTGTCTACAGGTACTTACTGCTACACGGTAATGCCATTCGGGTTGAAAAACGCGGGTGCTACTTATTAACGAGCAGCGACTGCCTTACTCCATGACATGATGCATAAAGAAGTTGAAGTATATGTGGACGACATGATTATGATATCAAAAGATCGCCCAGGCTATCAAGTAGCCGTAAGAAAATTCTTTGAAAGGCTAAGAAAATACAACATGAGGTTGAATCCATCTAAGTGTGCTTTTGGAGTCACCTCAGGAAAGCTTTTGGGTTATGTCATAAGCTCTAGAGGAATAGAGATAGACCCAATCAAGATCAAGGCAATCATGTCAATGCCACTACCAAAAACCGAGCAGCAAATTCAAGGATTTATTGACCGGTTGTAATATATAAGCAGGTTCATATAAAAATTGACAAAATATGTAAACCAATCTTCAAAAATCTTAAAAAGAATGTACCAGTGATATGGGATGACGAGAATCAAAAAGCCTTTGAAAAGATCAAAGCCTATCTCGCAAATCCTCCCGTATTAGCACCAGCACTTCCGGGAATACCTCTTAGATTGTACTTAACAGTTACCAAAGAGACAATGGGAGCCATGCTAGCACAAGAAGTAGACGACAAAGAAAATGCGATCTACTACCTAAGCAAAAAGATGCTCGAGTATGAAGCACGCTATACACCACTTGAGAAATTGTGCCTCGAATTGGTGTGGGCCACAACCAAGTTAAGACATTACATGCTCGTGCATACAGTCTTTGTAGTTTTCCGATTAAATCCACTCAAGTATTTATTCGAGAAATCTACACTCATGGGAGCATATTGAGATGGATAGTCAACTTAGCCCAGTTCGATGTAAGATTCATGCCACAAAAAGCTATCAAAGGATATGTGGTGTCGGATTTTCTAGCAGACTTTCCAATAGAAGACTCGACGCTAATACACGACAATGAATTTCCAGACGAAGACTTGATGGTCACTGGAGATGATACTTGGACCTTGTACTTTGACGGAGCCTCAAACCAAAAGGGATGTGACATTGGAGTATTACTAGTATCACCAAAAGAAGAGCATGTTCCAATCTCTATAAAGCTTGATTTCGACGTTACCAACAACGCCGCTGAATATGAAGCATGCGTGGTAGGCCTTGAAACAGCTTTGGCATTGAGAGTGAAAAAGTTACGGATATTCGGAGACTCTTCATTGATCATCAATCAAATCTCCAAAAGATGGAAAGTAAGGAGCGAAAGTCTAGCCCCTTACCAAACTTATCTGGAAACACTCACTAATCAGTTAGAGAAGGTAGAATACAAATATCTACCTAGAGAAGAAAATTAATTTGCTGATGCCTTGGCAAGACTAGCCTCAATGGTTAAGATTCCTATGGAAATCGAGCAAATGCCTTTGACTATGGAAAAAAGGCATAAACCGGCCTATATTCAAGCTATAGAAGATGATGAAGTGACCTATGAAGAAGAAGAAGAAGAAGAAGAAGAACCGTAGTATACGGATATACTCAATTATGTCACCAAAGGAGAATACCCTCCCCACGCTGACAAAAGAGCAAAACGAGCATTAAGACTCTTGGCTTCCCAATACGTACTCATAAACAACGAGCTACACAAAAGGGTACCTAAGGGCCGAGCTCTCTTGTGTGTAGGAAAAAGAGATGCTCAAACAGCAATGAGGATAGTCCACGAAGGAATTTGTGGAACTCATGTAAATGGAAAAATGTTAGTCCAAAAGATAATGCGAGAAGGATACTATTGGACTACCATGAATAGGGATTGCCATAAATACGTAAAAAGATGCCCTAAGTGCCAAATCTACGCTAATTTACAACATGTTCCTCTATCTTTGCTCTACACCTACACTTCACCATGGCCATTCTCTACATGGGAAATTGACATCATCGGCAAAATCACCCCCCCAGGAACAAGAGGTCACGAATATATTTTAGTGGCAATTGATTACTTCACAAAGTGGGTCGAGGCACAATCATACGCCAAACTCACTACAAAACATGTAGGACTCTTTATCAAAAGAAATATTATTTGTCGATATGGAGTCCCACATGAAATGATATGTGACAATGGAACTCACTTTCAAGCCGAGTGTGAATAATTGCTACAAAAATATGGTATTCAACATCATCATTCTTCTCCTTATAGACCTCAGGCAAATGGAGCAGTCGAAGAAGCTAATAAAATTTTAAAGACTATCATCGAGAAAATGACGGAAAATTACAAGGATTGGCCTGACAAACTCCACTTCGCATTGTGGGGTTATCGCACGTCAATTCGCACATCAACAGGAAATATGCCATTTTCCTTAGTTTATGGAATGGATGCCGTACATCCTGTCGAACTAGAGATTCCATCTCTACACATTGCATTAGAGAGAAAACTTGATTAAGTCGAATGGACTAGGGCAAGATATGAGGAGCTAATTCTACTTGATGAAAAACGACTAGAAGCTCTACATCACGCTCAATGTTACCAAACTCGTATGGCTAGGCATTTTAATAAGAAGGTCAAGACAAGAAACATCAAAGTAGGAGATTTGGTGTTAAAAGAATTAAGGAAAAATGTTTTAGATCCAAGGGGAAAATTCAGACCTAATTGGTTTGGACCCTACATTGTCAAAACAATCCTGTCAGGAGGTGCAACAAAATTAACTGACATGGATGGCAATGAGTTCTCGAACATGACAAATCTTGACCAACTTAAAAAGTACTACCCATAATCACTTAAGTAGAACACTCAAGAGAGCTACGTTTGGCCTGATTCCTTAAGAAAGGATACGTAGGCAACCCTTTACGGGTGCGACCACTTTATTTTTTTCAAACCTCGCATCCCAGACTTAATAAAAAAATCAGCAGAAGATCGACGACACATTGGCGTCACAGAATAAATTCTGGCGTCAGCCCACGAACCTTAGCGCCAGACGACAACCCCTGTCGCCTGACGCCGGACTACCGCAGCTGGCGCCAGTCGCAAAATCGCGGCGCCAATGTTCCAAAAAGTATTTGGGAATATTTCGGTGTTTTCGGAAAATTTTCGACTTTCGTACTCGAAAAAATTTCTGGAAAATTAAATTTTCGGTTTTCATTGCTTTAATAAATTAAATTTAAAGTAAATAATTTAATTAAAAAAAAAAACTGGAATTTCATTAATAAAATAAAATACATTATTGATGGAATTTAAATAAAGCTTAAATAAATTAACTTTGAATTTGAAAACTAAGTCTAATAATTAAAAGTTAAGCAATGCTCTTAATCTTTTTTCTCTTTCTTTGCCCTCTTCCAATTCTTATCTGCGTCTTCTTCCTCATCCATAACCTTAGCTAGTAGGCATCCTTTAGAGGACCTACATTCAATTTTGGAGTAAATAGTTTCTCCTTTAGCTAGGACCCCATGCTTCTTTTCTACCCAAGCCTTCTTCTCTGTGGTGTCAGCTTTCCTTTTTCCTTTATCCTTCGCAGAACTTTTCTTCTTAGGCATTGTGGGTGTTTTGAACTCAACTCTTTCACCCAAGCGTTCCTTAGCAAGAATCACTTTATCACCCAGATGACTCTTCACATCAGTTTTACTCTGATTTTTCTTCATGTCTTTTGAAGGTTTCTTCAGAAGCCACCTTTTCACATCATTGGGCAAGGAAGGAGGAACCTTTTGGGTAATCACTTCCCATAAAGGTCTAGCGCTCCAATAAGTATCAAATTTGTCTACTTCCTGAGAGACAGGGAACTCATAGGGACGACGAAGATCCCCAGAAGGAATTGTTTGAAGTAGGCCGTACTGTCTTTTTACCTTGCAAGGATAATAAAAAGTCATTCGGGACAAGCTTGGAAGACGACAGAAAGGCTGCTTGTTGACACCAACCACCTTTTGTATTTTCCACCAAGGGATGACCCACTTGATGGCAAAATTGCAAGACTCGAAGACCTTCTTCCATTCGTGGCGCCCCATCTTAGAGAAGCGTTTCTTCCTTCTCACAAAGCAGTTTGGAGTGTACTTCTCAATATTGTCTGGTGGGCTAATTAATTCCAGTCTTTCTATTAGCCACATCTGTAAAAAAATTCAATGCAAATAAATTATTATTACTATACAAAAATATATTTTTTATTTCTGTAATTAAAAATATTATTTTTTTTTACCTGTAATAAAATTGGAGAGCCCCAAAAAGGTGCTTTTGGATTCTTCTTTAATTCATCAAGATTAAGCATAATCTCTCCAACTATTAATGGCATTGGATTTCTCCCAGATTCAATCTGCTCTAAAACAGTGGATATAATTGCTTGACCCTCATTAGTTTTACCACTAGTGAGAAGATATTGATTAAGCATGCAAAAAAGAAAAGCCCTTCTTTTATAAACATGAAAAGACTCAGAATAAGGTCTATCAAAATAATGGCGAGCGAATTCTTTCAAATTAACTATGCTACCATCTACTGTTTTTGTTAGATCTTTGTCTTTTAAATTAAAGAAGCACTCAAAATCCTTATAATAATATTCGTTTATTTTAGGGATTACTACAAGATCTAATGCAGGGAAGCCTAAAATAGCACCGAATTCTTCCGAAAAAGGGCTAATTTCATCATACCCTAATCTAAAACAATGAGTATCCACATCCCAACACTAGTAGAAAAATAGCAATAGGCAGCCCCCATATGGCACCGGTTCAGGCCAAACCGGTGGCCAAAATCGGTCTAAAAATGGGCGGGATTTAAGAACAAGAGATATGGCACCGGTTTGGCCTGAACCGGTGCCAAAAATTAAAAAGGCACTGGTTTGAACCGGTGCCAATTGAACCGGTGCCAAATTCAAAAAAAAAAACGCGACCTTTTCTTCTTCTTCTTCTTCTCTTTCTCTTTCATTCCCTACTTCATCTCACTGTTTCATTCATTAGAGATGAGCGAAAACCACCCTCCCCCTTTTCCCTCCACCACAGCCGCCACCTTCACCGGCCTTTGTGAACCGGTGGAATTTAAAAAAAAAAGCCGCCCTTTTCTCCTTTCTTCCTCCTCTTTCCTTTGTGAACCTACTGTTTCATTTGAGCAAACCCACAAAACCTGACTGCGCCTCCACTTTTCCCTCCACCACTGCTGCCACCTTGAACGGAGGTTCGAAGACGCCGCGCAACCTCTCTTCTCCCCTGTTCGAAGACCACAACTCGTGTCCTATTCTCTGCTGTTCGAAGAAGCCGCGCCTCCTAGCTTCCATGCTCGTGTCCTCTGCTGTTCGAAGACGCCGCGCCACTGCCCTGAACGTCGCTGCCGCGCCACCGCACCACCTTCCACGGCTGCTCCTCCATCTCTCCTTCCCTTCAAGCTACATTAAACCACAATTTGTGTGTTCTAGGTTTAATTTTTTTTCTTTATTCACAATTATTTTATCAATTATGTACTTTTATTAATTTCTTTTGCTTGTTGAAGAATTGTTAGGCAAATTAAAATTTAGGTCTAAATATAATTTTACTTCAATTTATAGCAATTTTTGGTTTTTTTATTGGGAAATTGTGAAAATATTACAAATTAGTCAAGTTTAAAACTCAATTAGTTGGATTTTATTATGTTTTAATGGTTAATTTAATGTGTTTTGGTGGATAATTGTGAAATAATTATAGAATATATATTAACCTTGGTACTTAAATAGGTGAAATTTGGTATGTTACTTTTAATGGTTAATGTGAAGTTGTTTTGATGGATTATTTTGAATAAGTTAGAGATTAGTGAACTTTGTTATTAAATTAGTTGTATTTTGGAATTTTTAAATGGTTAACATTAAGTTGTTTTGATGGGTATATTTGAATAAATTTAAGATTAGTAACCTTGCTTGTTACTAAAGTAGATGAATTTTGGAATGGGTGAATGATTACTTTTAAGTTGTTTTGATGGGTAATTTTGAAAAAATTAGAGATTAGTAACCTTGTTAGTTTAGCAATTTTGAATAAATTAGATGAATTAAAGTAATGAATACATTGTTTAGCAATTGTTAGTTCGATGAATGATGTGTTTTAGCTTATAAATAAATTAGTGAATTGACATGTTATTAGAAAGATATAGTACATACCTAATATTTAACCTAATTTTTGTTTATTGTTTTTTTTTTAATAGATTTGTGAATTGAAGCACGAGTTAGCTTGAGGACTACATATTGAGCTCAAGTGGGTAGTTGCTAAATTGGTATGACTTATAAACTTTACTTAGCTATATTTCTTTCTATTTATCCATTTAATAAAAGATTATTCATGAAATTCCAACTTGTGTATTGTTTAATTGCAAATAAATACAACAATATATAGAATACTTGCATCATCATATGCCTAGATACCCGTTCAAGGCTTTCTCATTAGGAGAAAGTCTTGAATAGTCCCCGGTTGGGACTGTTCTTTAATGTGTACTCTCACTTAGGTGGTGAATGTATGTTTTTTCTTTTCGATTTTAAGGAACATCTTGGCTTACCATTTCCTCACTATGTTCTCTGGGTACATATGTGGGTAATTAATTATCTACATCGTGTACTTGGAGAACTAGGGGGAAATGCTGCCGGATTTTCCTTAAAATTGGAAAGTTGACATACATTCACTAGTGAGAGTAGACATTCAAGGATGGGTTAGGTTGGAGTGATAAGGACCCTTTGGAAACATGAATTTTTTCACTATATGAATGGTATATTCACGTTTTGTACTTGAATTTGATTTACATAAAATATGTAGCAATTACAAATTATTCATTATATGTTGCTATATATGTTTAGAGACAATTTACTAAATGGAGAAGGATCGTAGTTGGATGTATGGTAGACGCGATACGTTGGAATTTTGGAATGGGGTTCAAGAATTTTGCGAGAGGGCTTTAGCTTATCAACGCAAACTGGGTGGCAAAGGCCTTTATTGTCCTTGTGTTGATTGTAATAATGTGAATGTGGTCGATAGTGTTGAAATCATTAGAGATCATGTATTATGTCGTGGGTTTAGGCATTTATACCATGTGTGGATTTGGCACGGAGAAAGTGGAGAGTATAGTGGGGATCTTTATTGGAATGATGTGCGTGTTAGAAGCAATGAGATTCATGTGGATGAGGAATACGAGAATGATGACTATATTGTTGATAATGGTGAGGAGGGAGCCGACGATGATCAGGCGGATGAGGTCGAGGATGAACAAGTGGATGAGATGTTGCATGGTGTTGAAGGTGGAGTGTTTCAGTTATTATCAGAGGCTTCCAAAAAGCCTTTGTATCCCGGGTGCAAAAAATACTCCACACTATCGGCCGTGCTAACACTTTTCAACATTAAGTCGAAGCATGGGTAAACGAACATTAGTTTTACTTCTTTGTTGACCGCATTAAGTGATATGTTGCCTGATGGGAATGAAATTCCTAAGTCTTACTATTACGCAAAGAAGCTCATGTGTCCCTTTGGTTTGGAGTATAAGAAGATACATGCATGTCCTAATGACTGTATTCTGTATCAAAATGAGTATGAACAACTGCAGGAGTGTCCACGATGCAAGCAGTCGCGCTACAAGCGCATGAGTTGCAATCTTGGCACGGAGGGACCTCCTGCTAAGGTTTTGTGGTATCTTCCCATTATTCCAAGGTTTAAGCGTCTGTTCTCAATACCGAAAGACGCTAAAAACTTGAGGTGGCATGCAGAGGGAAGAAAGAAAAACATAATGCTGAAGCATCCAGCTAACTCTCCACAGTGGAAGAACATTGATTTGAAGTTTGAGGAATTTGGTGATGAAGTCAGAAATTTAAGGCTTGGGTTGTGCACAGACGGGATGAATCCATTTGGCACTCTTAGTACCCAACACAGCACATGGCCGGTACTTTTAGTGATTTATAATTTGCCTCCTTGGCTGTGCATGAAACGTAAGTATGTAATGCTTTCATTACTAATAACTGGTCCTAAGCAACCTGGAAACGACATAAATGTTTACCTTGAACCGCTTATTGACGACTTGAGAAAGATGTGGGACGAAGGGGTTTCCGTTTTCAATGCTCATCAGAACGAGATGTTCACATTGCGTGCAGCCCTTATGTGGACCATGAATGACTTCCCTGCATATGGCAACTTGTGTGGGTACAAGGTCAAAGGGAAAAAAGCATGCCCCATATGTATTGATGACACATCAACCGTATACCTTACTCATTCTCACAAAGATGTCTACCTACGGACTCGAAGGTTCTTTAGGCGTGATCACCCGTACCGTAGGCAGAAAAAGGCTTTCGATGGAACCGTGGAAGAGGATACTGCGCCTAGACCATTGACTGGTGCTGAGATTTGTGCTCGGGTGAAAGGGATACGAACGGTGTTTGGAAAATCAGAAAAAACTGTGGTCTCAGCTGCTTTGTTTAAGAAAGAATCAATCTTTTGGAAGCTTCCGTACTGGAGAGAACATGACGTTAGGCATTGTCTTGATGTGATGCATATAGAGAAGAATGTGTGTGATGCTCTTTTGGGAACGCTTATGAATATCCAAGGCAAAACAAAGGACGGAAAGGGTGCTAGGTTAGATTTGAAAGAGATGGGGATTCGTCCAGAATTGTGGCCTCAAGAAAAGGTTAGAAAGGGGAAGGAACCAAGAAAAGAAGATGAAAATGTATCGAAAAAAGGGAAGGAGAACAGCAAGGGAAAGGAAAAGGCCAAAGATGCGTCAAAGAAGAGAGTTGAGGGTAAAGGGAAGGATGAAAAGAATTATTTACCCCCGGCTTGCTATACATTTTCAAGGGTAGAGAAACGTATGTTTTGTGCATGTCTGTACGGAATTAAGGTTCTATCAGGGTACTCATCTATCATGAAAAGATTTGTAACCTTAAATGGAGAATTGAAGCTGACAAGTATGAAATCCCATGATTGTCACATTATGATGCAAGTATTCCTACCGATTGCAATCCGTGGTATTCTACCGAAACACGTGAGGGAAGCGATTACAAGCCTTTATTCATTTTTCAATACAATTTGTAGCAAAGTTCTTGATCCTTGTACACTAGATGCTTTGCAAGCAGATGTGGTTGTGACTTTATGCAAATTTGAGATGTATTTTCCACCCTCATTTTTTGACATAATGGTTCATCTGGTTCTTCATTTGGTGCGTGAGATTAAGTTGTGCGGTCCAGTGTTCATGAGGTGGTGCTACCCTTTTAAAAGACACATGGGTACATTACAAGATAAAGTACGGAACCGGGCTCACCCTGAAGGAAGTATGATGCAAGGGACCGTGGGTGAGGAGATAGGTAACTTTGTGGCGGACTACATAGCCCTTGCTCAACCTATTGGTCTTCCTACTTCTCGAAATGAAGGTAGACTTGATGGTCATGGCACAATTGGGTCGAAACAAATGTCACCAGACCCAGATCAGTTCTTACAAGCACACCTTTATGTGTTGCACCATGTTTCAGATGTGCACCCATATTTAGATGAGCACATGGCTAGTTTGCGTGACAAATTTCCATCGAAAGGTGAAAGGGCACTTATGCAGTTGCATAATAAGAGGTTTGTTAATTGGTTTTGTGATCGAGTAATGAGTGGATTGGATGATACTAATGTGACCGATACAGTACGGTGGCTTGTGTACGGTCCTAGGGATGATGTCCTTTCATTTGAGGGGTATGACATCAATGGGTACACTTTTTGGACCGAGGGTCGTGATTTGAAATCTTCCTCCACCCAAAACAGTGGTGTAACTCTTGTGGCATCGTCAAGGGAGTTTGCAAGTTCTAAGGATAAATCACCTGTCGATGCAGAGTTGTCATACTATGGTCGAATTCAAGAAATATGGGAGCTTGATTATTGTGACTTCACGGTTGCTCTTTTCAAGTGTAAGTGGGTTAATAATATCATGCATAACGTCAAATGTGAGGACTTTACTCTTTTAGATCTTGGTCACTTGAATGACAGTGCAGAAGCATTTATCCTTGCATCTCAAGCTAAGCAAGTGTTCTACATAACTAACCTAATGGATTCAAAATGGTCTATAGTGCTAGCTGGCAAAAGAAGAATCCTAGGCATTGGAGATGTTGAGGATGAGGAAGAATATGATGCGTTTGATGATTCAGCACCTTTCACTGTTCCTAGACCTGTTTTACTAAATGACATAGACAACGAAGCAGGTTATATGCGATCAGACCACAACGAAGGAATTTCAGATTGAGGTAGTTTGATTAAAAGTTATTAATGGTTTCATTGCAAATATAGTTTAGTTATCATGTATATAGGAGCATAAGTAGGAAAAAATGACCATAAACTAACATGTTTGTAGTTTGAAATGGCCTAAGTGTACTCATTATCATGCATATACAAGGTTATAGGACCATAAGTAGGTGAAAATGGCTTAAATAGCTTCTACTTAACCCAATTCCTTTGTTTTGTGTATGAACTAACATTTATTCATTCTAACAATCTATATTCATTATATTTAACATGTTTGTAGTTTGAAATTGCCTAAGTGTACTCATTATCATGCATATACAAGGTTATAGGACCATAAGTAGGTGAAAATGGCTTAAATAGCTTCTACTTGACCCAATTCTTTTGTTTTGTGTATGAACTAACATTTATTCATTCTAACAACTTATATTCATTATATTTAACATGTTTGTAGTTTGAAATTGCCTAAGTGTACTCATTATCATGCATATACAAGGTTATAGGACCATAAGTAGGTGAAAATGGCTTAAATAGCTTCTACTTAACCCAACTCCTTTGTTTTGTGTATGAACTAACATTTATTCATTCTAACAACCTATATTCATTATATTTAACGTGTTTGTAGTTTGAAATTGCCTAAGTGTACTCATTATCATGCATATACAAGGTTATAGGACCATAAGTAGGTGAAAATGGCTTAAATAGCTTCTACTTAAACCAACTCCTTTGTTTTGTGTATGAACTATCATGCATATACTTTACTATACACTAATATTGTTTTATGATTGCTTTAACAGGTGCTTATATCTCATGGTGGACGATCATGACCCTCATTGTGTAGAGGACATTGACGATGATGAGTATGAGGACGAGGATGAGGACGAGGACGATGATGAGCCTTATGATGTGAATAAGGAGGATGACTTGGGTGAGCCAGAGGATCAGGCTCAAGATTAGTTCAAGCGTAGGCTTGAAGAATTTGAAATTTTAGCTTAACGTGCACCGGCTATTGAAAATACAGCACGTGAGATTGTTGGTGAGAACCCGACTCCTGAAACTCATGGCCAAGGACAAGATCAAAACAACACAGGTGGTGGAGGGGGGGTGAAAGAGCAGCTGGTACTCAAGAAGGGGGGGGGGGGGTTGAATTGAGTACAGGGCAGTGTTAGAAATTATTGGATTTTCTTCTATTTATGTAGGGAGACCAGATGATGAACTGGTCCTGCAGCGGAAACAGAAAATACAATAAATAATCAACACAAAGATTTAACGAGGTTCAGCTCAACTCTGAGCCTACGTCCTCCACTACCCTAATTACTTTTATTAATCAACTCTGAAAAACAAAAGCAATTACAAATGATCACACTCGTGATCCCCACACCTAACTCTAGGTGTCACTTCGCACTTGAACTCACAAGCACTTGCACTCACACTCGTAAATGCTACCCAATCACTAACCTCTTAGTGATTCAATACAAACCCTTTGTTTCCCTCTAAATGCTTCCACTCAAAGCTTACAAGAGATAATTACAAAACAATTCTTACTGTGTGCATAAATAGTTTGTAAGAGATGAACTAACTATTTCCCTTAGAGTGTATTTCGAGCTTTCAAAGATAGAGAATTTTTTTTCAGAAAAGCTGACTCGAAATTCTGATCGAGTTTATGCTTTTATAATGTTGGGAGATAAAATCTTTCGTGATCTTTTCAGATCATAACTTAGGTAAATAGAATATCTTTTATTTTGTAAATAAGAGACATTCTAAGATTTTATTCTACTTTCCATAAATGGGTAGAATAATATATTCTAAGTTATATGCGAAATAATTCATCTCCAACTTTGCATAAACTGAATCAATTAGTTTAGTAAATATTCTCTAAGGATAGGAAATATATATTCCAGAAAATATTTACTGAACTAATGTCCAGGTTCATGAAACAAGCTACGAAGCAGCTGTTTCCTGACCTGTTAATGTCCTAGGGATCAGGTCAACTTTTCCTGATCTCTACAACACTAAATACTCTAAGTAAGGGATACAAATAGCTCATGTACAAACATCCATGCACACTTAACATTATAAAGACTACAAAGATCAACTATCCTAATCTAAGAGACTTCATAATCTTCAAGTCTTGACGGCCTTCCTTGATAGAACATTCTGATACAGATTTCTTGAATGCTTTGATTCAAAAGGACTTCATATTGCCTCAAGTACTTGGGATAGCTGTTCCTGTTCAAAATGTCAGTTGATATAATATAAAACCAACAAGAACCAGCTAGTCAGCTGTTTGTCATCACTCAAAACCTTAAGTGACTCAACAAATTCCCCCTTTTTGATGATGACAAACACTTTGAAGTTTCCTGCACCTGCACGTTAGTGGGAAACAGCAAAGTAAAGAAAGTTCTAATCTACACTTAAGAAGACAAGACTTTCTATTAGACTTTCTACACAAGGGATATCTTGTGTAAAAGACTTATGACACTGATGACTGACCAGGATAGCCATCTTTATTTAAAAGAAACAACTTGTTTTTGGATTTTTGTAAAAAGACACTGAAACAGTTAGTTAATCTAACTGTTCCCTCTATTTTAACTTGTTTTTGTGATTATCTGACTCAAGGAAATAAAAGACTCAATCTAATTGTCTAACAAGGCCTTTTCAGAAACTTCAACCTGCTTTTCCCCCTTTTGGCATCATTAAAAAGCATTCAAAAAATAGAATTGCACACCAAAATATCGCAAGTAAGCCAAAAATCAGTAGTTTCAACCACTGATCAATCTCAATGCTGCAGGTTAGCACAAACAGGTTATTCAATCACATAAAACTGAAAAAGCTTAAAACTGTTCAGGATTACACACCAGAAGGTTAGAAACATAATAGAAACCACACTGCATTAAAAACAGTCTAGCAGTGTGGGGGAACAGCAAATTTTATGGCAGTTAATGGAAGGGGAGGGGGAGACTGAAGTGATCATTCATCATCATCTTCATCCTCTTCTTCACCCTCTGGGTTGATCTCCTCCTCGAAGTCAGACCCTTCCTCATCTGTCTTTTCTTCTTCCTTCTTCTCCTTTTCTTCTGTTTCCTCTTTCTCTTCTTCTTCGTCCTCATCAGATTCATTTTCTTCTTCCTCAGAGCCTTCTCCTCCTTCAGCATCAGGACCCTTCTCACTGGAGGATTCCTCATCATCCGTCTCAATGATCCTACAGTGTGCGGGGTCAAACTTCATCCCAGACTCTGGGGGCAACAGGTGATCAATCACCCTGCAAATAGTGAGGAATTTCCTGTTGTTCATAAGCTTATCAAGCTTCCTTTCTTCTTCAGCCTGCACTAGACTGGCAGCCAACTTTATTATCCTCTCATCCTGCCTTTCCAACTTGGCAAGAAGCATTGCCACATCCTCAGGAGTGATTTCCTCCTGGTTCCCTTCATCCCTTGGGCTACTTTCTTGACCTACAAAGGTCAGCCTCTTTCCAGAGTAGTCAATCTTCTTTTGAGTGAGTATTTTCTTGGAGAACAACTGAAGACTCACCACCTCACCAGAAAAAGAAAACTTGGGATTCTGCTCCTTGATGATTTTGCAGATAAAGGAACCATAGGGCAGGGAGTTGTGGGATGAAGCATGGCAGTACAGCATGTGCTCCATCATTAGAGCTGGCAGATTTACCTTAACCTTTTTCATGATCAGATAGATCAGGACCATGTCCATGATCCTAACAGTACCTCTGCCTTGACCCTTGGGCAGAAAGACCTTCAAACACATGGAGTGCAGAACCAACATAATTGCCTCCCTAAAGTCACTAGGGGAACCAGCTTCTTCCTTCTTTCCAAACAAAAACTGAGTAACTACCTCAGGTGTTACTCCTCCCATTAGGGGCCACCCATCACTGCTATATCTACCAAAACCATCTCTAGGTATACCCAGCAACTCAGATAAAACAGACTCAGAAACATGTACAACACTACCAGAAACAGTTGATACCACAGACATATCAATGTTTTGCTTCAGATTAACAAAGAACTTACGAACAGGACCAACAAAAGCATCATTTAAATCATTAAACAGAGACATCCATCCTTGGAACTCAAGAAGTTCCTTAACTTGACTCAAAGCAGGAATATCAAAATATTCATTCTCAACACCACAACCAAATAACACAGTCCTAGAACTTAAAGAAGTTGCACCAGTACTGGGGGTAACAGGTTGTTTACCTTTAGCAGCCTTGGAGATACGGGAAACAGATGATGTTGCTTTCCTTTTCTCTCCTCTCTTAGTCTCAGATGGTGTAGTCTCCTTCTCATCTGAGCCCTTAATGACCTTTGAAGCAGCCCTAGTCTGCCTTTTCCTTACAGAACCAGTAGTGGTACCAGCAACCACCTTGGTCACCACTACATCTAGATCCTCCTCCATCCTCTTGTCCTCCTTCTCCTCATCCAATCCTTCATCAGCCACTTCCTCTAACTGTTTTTCAAGTTTCTTGGCTATCTTTTTATCAGGTTCCCCCTCAGATGGTGATTTGGGGTTTGAAGAAACGATTTCAGTTATTTGAGTGAGGGTTTCGATGGATTTTTCTTTTGGGGCCTTTTTGGATTTGGATTTTTGTGGAGATGGGGTTAAAGTTTTAGTCTTTGATGGTGAAACAGGTTTTTCCTTCAAGACATTCTCTTTTGAAGGAGTTTGTCTCAAGGGAACGGCCTTGATGGGTTCAGTTTCAGAGGGGTTGATTTCTGGTGTTGCTTGTGAAGGTGTCTGCTCAGAGACGTTCATAAGAACATCCTTGATTGTTTCTTGAGATTTTGAAGAGGGGGAACTAGCCAAACTTCCTTTGGAACCTCCTTTCCTTCCTCCTTTCCTTCCAGTTCCAGCCTTTCTCACCATTGTTGCTAGTCTAAGCTTCGAAGAATTGATCTTGTGTAGAGAGAGAAGTTGAGAATTTTTGATGAATGATGAATAATCACGGAGCAAGGAAAGGGAAGCAAATATATAGCAAGAGAAATTATAGAGACAAACAGAAATAAAATCAGAGAATCAGAAGATATTTGGAAGTTATTTTGATTTAGAAATAAATTCCATAAATGAACAACTGGCCATAATTGCAACTGTCAGATCAAATTGCCGTCAGAGGAAAATAACTGCCATATTTGAAAGATTTTAAAATCAAATAAGAATATAAAAAAATATTTTCTCACGGTTTAATTTGAAATTAATTTCAAAATTAATCCGTTCGTATTTGCTGCTGTTTCCTCTACTGGTAGGGTTACTGAAACAGTTGCTTATCTGTTCAATATGACCTTCAATCCTGAAAGTGATTAGCTACAATATTGCTCACATAGAGATAAGCAATTAACATTGAGATAATAGACAGATTGCAAAGGTATGATGCACGCACACATTTAAAGAATACTTAATTAGCCAATCATTGGGGAAAACAGCTGAGAGAGGTCTCTTAGTTTGACCTAGTCAGACCTAACATGACTCTAAACTTGCAGAAAGACTCTTTACCCAATGGCTTAGTGAAGATATCTGCAATTTGTTCTTCACTGTTACAAAAACTCAGCTCTACAAGACCTTTCTCAACATTATCTCTTAGGAAATGATGTCTTATCTCAATATGCTTTGTCCTGGAATGCTGCACAGGATTCTTAGAAATGTTAATAGCACTTGTATTATCACATAGAATAGGTACATTTTCATAGAAAATACCAAAATCTTTCAACTGGTTCCTTATCCACAACAGCTGGGAGCAGCAAGCTGCAGCAGCTATGTATTCAGATTCTGCTGTAGATAAAGCAACAGAATTTTGTTTCTTTGATCCCCATGAAATCAAACAGGGACCTAAGAAATGTGCCATACCAGATGTGCTTTTTCTGTCTACTAGGAATCCAGCATAATCTGCATCTGTGTATCCTAATAGTTCAATTGAACCACCTTTGGGGTACCACAAGTACAGATCATCTGTTCCTACTAAGTATCTAAGTATTCTCTTGACAGCCTTTAGGTGAGATTCTTTGGGATTGCTTTGAAAACGTGCACACAATCCCACAGAAAACACTATATCTGGCCTACTAGCTGTCAAGTAGAGAAGAGAACCAATCATACCTCTAAACAGTGTAGCTTCCACACTCTCTCCTTTATCATCACTGTCTAGCTTTGCATTTGTAGGTATTGGAGTTGCATATGATTTACTGTCTTGCAATCCATACTTCTTGATTAGTTCCTTTAGATACTTCTGTTGATGTATCATGATCCCATCAACTGTTTGCTTGATCTGCAATCCTAGGAAGAATCCTAGTTCTCCCATCATGCTCATCTCAAATTCACTTTGCATCAGATCTGCAAACTCACTACACAAAATTTGATTAGTAGCACCAAATATTATATCATCTACATATATCTGTACTACAATCAAATCAAAATTCCTGGTTTTGATAAAGAGGGTCTTATCAACCGTTCCCCTTCTATAGTCATGTTCCATCAGAAAGTTGGACAGCCTTTCATACCAAGCTCTAGGAGCTTGTTTAAGACCATAGAGTGCCTTGTCCATCTTATATACATGATTTGGGAATTGACTATCAGCAAAGCCAGGGGGCTGCTCAACATATACTTCTTCTTTCAAATAACCATTAAGAAATGCTCTTAACATCCATTTGAAAGAGCTTAATGTTCTTATGAGCAGCAAAGGCAATCAAGATCCTTATTGCCTCAAGTCTAGCTACTGGGGCAAAGGTTTCATCATAATCAATGCCTTCTTGCTGATTATAACCTTGCACGACCAGTCTAGCTTTGTTTCTGACTATAGTACCCAGATCATCCAATTTGTTTCTGAAGACCCACCTGGTACCTATGACTGACCTGTTCTCAGGTCTTGGCTCAAGATGCCACACTTTATTTCTTTCAAATTGATTTAATTCATCTTGCATAGCCAAAACCCAATCAGGATCTTTTAAAGCCATCTTGTAGTCAGTTAGTTCTATATTAGATAAAAATGAGAAAAATGCACAAAAGTTTTCATAAACAGCTCTCCTAGTCTGAATACCTCTACTGATATCACTCAGAATTTGTTCAGTAGGATGAGAAGATTTATATTTAAAAATGCTAGGCCTAGGTGCATTCTCATTTAATCCATCAGAACCATCATGCATCCCTGGTTCATTTGTGCCATCGAATTGGTTTTGCACAGATGGACCAGTATGCTGAGATGTTCCCCCTACCTCCCTTACCTGGGTGGAAAACTTGTCCTGAAGGTTTTTTGTTCCCCCTGAGGTGTTGCTTTCTCCATTTACTTGGGGGCCTTCATCTCCATCCTCATGAGTATCTACTTGTTGAGGATCTCCTTCATTGTGACCAAGTCCTTCACCAGCAGCATCTGGTGAACCAGTAGGTGAACCTGGCTCTTCTAAGGAAACAGCAGTTGATTCTCCTGTAAAATACAAAAGTCCTATCTCATCTAAGTCATCAACCTGCACATTCTCACAACACATATTAAATTCATCAAAGACTACATGAACACTTTCTTCAACACACAAAGTTTTCTTATTGAATACTTTATATGCCTTACTGTGAGAGGAATAACCAAGGAAAACAGCTTCATCACTTCTTGGATCAAATTTATCCAAGCTGTTCTTACCATTATTATGCACATAACACTTACAACCAAAGGTTCTGAAGTATGCTATGTTAGGTTTCCTTCCTCTAAGTAGTTCATATGGAGTCTTCTTCATTTGAGGCCTTAACATCAACCTATTTAACATGTGACAAGCTGTATTTACAGCTTCTGCCCAAAAAGACTTGGGAAGACAACTCTCAATGAGCATTGTTCTTGCCATTTCTTCCAAAGTCCTGTTCTTCCTCTCAACTACTCCATTTTGTTGAGGAGTTCTTGGGGCAGAGAAATTGTGAGAAACTCCATGTTCCCTGCAGAACTCTATGAAGCTAGAGTTATCAAACTCTGATCCATGATCAGATCTTATGGCAGCCAGTTGATGATTGATCTTGTTCTGAACCTGCTTTACTAACACAATGAACTCATCAAAAGTTTCATCTTTAGAAGACAGAAATAGAGCCCATGTGTATCTGGAATAATCATCAACAATGACACACACATATCTAGAACCATTTCTACTTTGGACTCTCATGGGTCCACATAAATCAATATGAATAAGTTCTAGAGGTCTGCTGGTACTGATAGTTTTCTTTGGCTTAAAAAAGGATTTGACCTGTTTCCCTTTAGCACATTCTTCACAAACTCTATCTGCTTCAAACTTGATGTTAGGCAGGCCTATCACCAATTCTTGAGACCTGAGTTTGTTAAGAAGTCTAAAGCTGACATGTCCCATCCTTTTATGCCAAAGCCACTGGTCCCTATCAGAAACAGCACTCAAACAGATGGACTTGTTCTCAGGGATTTGGTTTAAATAAGTAATGTAAACGTTTTCATGTCTGAATCCCTGGCAGACAAGTTCATTTGTTTGCAAATTCACTATGTGACAAAGGTTGTCTTTGAACTCAACTTTATTACCTTTATCACATAATTGTGAAATACTCAAGAGATTATGTTGTAAACCATCAACATAATATACATCACTAATAGCATGGGAAAGTGACTTACCAACCTTACCAATTCCAAGAATGGTACCTTTGCTGTTATCACCAAAAGTCACCTTTCCCCCTTCATGAGCTGTAAGTGAGAGAAACTGTTTCCTATCCCCTGACATGTGTCTTGAGCAGCCACTGTCTAAATACCAGTAGGTATTGTCTCTCACTTCAGCCTGCACAGGAAATTCAAACATTAGCTTTAGGAACCCAAATCTTTTTGGGTCCCTTTCCAACAACAGATTCAAGCAAGTCTTTTCTAACCCAAATCTGCTTAACATTTTTCTTATTTTTATCCAATCTACTTTTCCTGTCTTTACACTCATATTTCTTATGGCCATTCTTGCCACAATGATAGCATACATGCATGTCTTTTGCTAAGACATACTTACCTTTCTTATATTCCTGTAACCATGTAGTATCTCTGGGAGACCAGTTCCTCCTGTTCCCCTTCCCAGTATAACCAAGTCCCCTTCTACCACTGTTTCTAGCAGTTAAAGTTAACTGGTTCAATGAGTTCTGGGATTGGAGGACTTTATCCATTCTCTTCTTAAATTCTATGAACTCTCTGTCCTTTAAGTTCATTTTCTCATGCAGGGATAAATTCTGGTCAACAACTATCTCAAAGTCAAGCTTAGCTCTTTCAAGCTCAGCTTGCAATTTTGAAATATTTGAATCATGCAAAACTACAGAATCACATGAATTAGTCTTTCTAAGCTGGGCTAACTCAACCTGCAAGCTACAAATTTTAGCTTCACATTCATCATGCATATTACTAGAAACAGTTTCAGAACCAGTACTTTTGCTGTTCTTAACTAGGACATACGCTTTATATAGTTCCTCTACATCATCAACTAACAAGTTGAATCCTTCTAACAGTTTAGACCTATTTAGAGCACTTGCCCTAGATTTTATACTATCAAAGTCATACAAGTCATCACCACTATAATCAAGCACATTAATGACACAACTTGTGAACTGTTTCTCACATTCATCATCACTGTCATCACACAAACCCATATCAGATTTTATTCTCTGAATTTCAAGTTTGCTTTGATCTAAAGCAATCTCTAGTTCAGCTACTTCCTGCTTCAAGTTAGCACAGACACTTTCCAACAGATCACAACTTGAATTAGCAATATCATATTCTTTAGACTTTTCTTTAAACTTTCTCTTAAAATCATGATAAGCAATTCCAAGTTCTAAACATTGATCTAAAGCACTACTAGCACATTCCATCAAGTTTTCTCTATCATAAAAGAGCATATCCTTTTTGATCTGATCAATGTTTACCTGATGTTGATCCAAGGGGTGCTTCTTTGCCATGAGGCAGTGGACATCTGAGCTGGTTCCTCTGCTGTTCCTGGTACCTTCTTCTGAACTTTGATTCAGTATTGCTGTCATACATACATCTGACTGACTTGAATCATCTCCCTCTTCATCACTGTCTGTATCTCCCCAGACAGCAGCAACCATGGCCTTTTTGTAGGCCATCTTGTCTGCTTCCTTGGACTGGTTGTCCTTCCATTGAGGACAATTCTTCACAAGGTGTCCCTTCTCACCACACTTAAAGCATCCTGTTGCAGAGAAGTTGTTAGATTTTTTATTTGATGCATTATTAAACTTACCCTTGATGAATTTTCCCTTCTGGTTTCTGAAACTTCTTTCAAACCTTCTAGCCATCATTCCTATCTCATCATCCTCATCTTCGACTGTTCCCTTTAGTGCAATTCCTTTTGCTGGTACCTTCTCTGACTTAGATCCAACCAGCATTTCATGGGTCATGAGGGAACCTATCAACTGTTCAACTGATAGAATTGAAAGATCCTTTGCTTCATAAATGGCTGTAACCTTGGGAGTCCATTCACCTGTCAAACTTCTCAAAATCTTTCTAACAAGATCTTCATCAGTAAAGCTTTTACCAAGAGATTTTAAATCATTTACAATAGTCATGAATCTACCAAAACAAGTATTAATATCTTCATCCTTAAACATATTAAAAGATTCATATTTTGACATAAGTAAATCAATTTTAGACCTCTTTACCTCACTGGTACCCTCAAAGGCAAGTTCAAGGGTATCCCAGATCTCCTTGGCAGTGGTGCATGCTGAGATCCTGTTTGTCTCATTCTCAGCAATAGCCTGTTGCAGTATTGACATAGCCTTAGCATTTTTCTCCAGCTTTTTGTAATCAGTGGAGATGTATTCATCTTCAGTCTTTGGGACTAGCTTCCCTTCTGGATCAGACTTCTCAATGGTCAAGGGACCATTCTTAACAACCAACCAGCATTCATAATCAATGCCAATGATGATGTTCTTGATTCTGTTCTTCCACCATGCATAGTTCTTCCCATTGAACTTTGGTGTCTTGTTGTCATATCCCATAGCATTCATTTCCTGAGTACTCATGATCTACTTCTCTAGGTGTTACCCTTACAAGAAGCCGAGGCTCTGATACCAATTGAAAGAGCAGCTGGTACTCAAGAAGGGGGGGGGGGTTGAATTGAGTACAGGGCAGTGTTAGAAATTATTGGATTTTCTTCTATTTATGTAGGGAGACCAGATGATGAACTGGTCCTGCAGCGGAAACAGAAAATACAATAAATAATCAACACAAAGATTTAACGAGGTTCAGCTCAACTCTGAGCCTACGTCCTCCACTACCCTAATTACTTTTATTAATCAACTCTGAAAAACAAAAGCAATTACAAATGATCACACTCGTGATCCCCACACCTAACTCTAGGTGTCACTTCGCACTTGAACTCACAAGCACTTGCACTCACACTCGTAAATGCTACCCAATCACTAACCTCTTAGTGATTCAATACAAACCCTTTGTTTCCCTCTAAATGCTTCCACTCAAAGCTTACAAGAGATAATTACAAAACAATTCTTACTGTGTGCATAAATAGTTTGTAAGAGATGAACTAACTATTTCCCTTAGAGTGTATTTCGAGCTTTCAAAGATAGAGAATTTTTTTTCAGAAAAGCTGACTCGAAATTCTGATCGAGTTTATGCTTTTATAATGTTGGGAGATAAAATCTTTCGTGATCTTTTCAGATCATAACTTAGGTAAATAGAATATCTTTTATTTTGTAAATAAGAGACATTCTAAGATTTTATTCTACTTTCCATAAATGGGTAGAATAATATATTCTAAGTTATATGCGAAATAATTCATCTCCAACTTTGCATAAACTGAATCAATTAGTTTAGTAAATATTCTCTAAGGATAGGAAATATATATTCCAGAAAATATTTACTGAACTAATGTCCAGGTTCATGAAACAAGCTACGAAGCAGCTGTTTCCTGACCTGTTAATGTCCTAGGGATCAGGTCAACTTTTCCTGATCTCTACAACACTAAATACTCTAAGTAAGGGATACAAATAGCTCATGTACAAACATCCATGCACACTTAACATTATAAAGACTACAAAGATCAACTATCCTAATCTAAGAGACTTCATAATCTTCAAGTCTTGACGGCCTTCCTTGATAGAACATTCTGATACAGATTTCTTGAATGCTTTGATTCAAAAGGACTTCATATTGCCTCAAGTACTTGGGATAGCTGTTCCTGTTCAAAATGTCAGTTGATATAATATAAAACCAACAAGAACCAGCTAGTCAGCTGTTTGTCATCACTCAAAACCTTAAGTGACTCAACAGGGGGGGGGTAAAGGAACCGGCTCAAAGAAAAAGAAGGGGTCCGACGAGAAGTTTTAAGAAACCGGACGGTCCCATGGTCTTGGAGTATGACAACAACGGCCAACCCGAGCCCAAATGGCGTCGACAATATGCTATTCAGGTTGGCATGTGTTCGCGGAAAATCCCCATTACACTTGTAATGCGGCAAGTACCTTCGGGTTTGATTCAAACATTTTGGGATGATATAAGGGTAAGTGTGTTTTTAGCACATTTAGACAATTTAAGAAACCTTAACCTTATGGTTGTTACTAAATACAAACTAATAATCGGTTTTAATTTGTGCTTGCAGAGGCTGTTTTCTATTCCTAATGATCCAGAGAAGAGAAGGGTGTTTGAATCTTTATTAGCGGAAAGATTAAGAGGCTTTAAGACCAACTTGACTAATGGGTGGATCTACAAGAAGAAGAAGAAATGAAATAAGAAGAAAGCTAAGGAGGATGACCTTCTCCCATGGCAAATATGGCCGACCGTGTCAAAAGATGACTGGGAAGAGTTCGTTAGAATGAAGACTCAAAAGAAAGCCATTGTAAGTTTGTGTAAATCTGATCTCAATTGAATAATAGCTTGACTCTTTTTGTAGCAATGATACTAACTGTAGACACCTAAAAATGTCTCCCAAAAACCAAGCCCGATGATGAACAACCTTTCACCGCCATTATTGGTCGGGTTGAGTATTTAATCTTTGAGTGCATAAATCTATATTTCCATTTCATAAACAACCCAACTACTAGCCCATTTCCCCAAACCATAATTTATTTTCCTCTTTTCGTGCCTTTAAACCAAAAATAATTCATTTCGTGTCCTTTAAAATCATTCATTTCGTGTCCTTTTTATAAAAACATTTAGTCCAGTTTATTTTGGTCCATAATCAGGGTCCAATGATTGAATATTTGGATGGGGCTTTAAAAGAGCTTTCCAACGATATATTATAAGCCCAAATCCGAGTTATAACAAATAAGTTATGGTCAAAATATTAAATTAAGCCCAAACCGAACCTACGCCCACCTTACCTACGACCCAATGATCATGTGGAGGTTCCAAATGATTTAATCCAATTCCTAAACCAATTAGGATTAATTGGAAGCTTCTATAAGTTTCTAAAAGATCTTAATTATCCGTTTTGAAAAGATAAGATTAAAGAGTTTGAAATTGAATAAAACTTTTCTTTTTGAAAATCCTATTTCTATCCGAATTGAAAGACGTTCAAAGATAGATAGATATTACTTTTGTGCCTCATAGTTTTCATCCAAATTTTATATGTTTGGATATCCCTTGAAATTATCTTTCCAATTATATATTATAATATCAATTCCGAGCTATAACGGAAAAGATATGAATAAAATGTCAAATTCTATCAAAAATTGACACCGTCTCACTATTTCGGTCATATCTTTTTTTCTACACAATATTTTAATCTGATTCTAATTGGGTTAGAAAGTAGACTTCAATATCTTTCCAACTATATCTTATTTATCTTATTCCGATTTTTGATCAAAAGATATGATAAAAACAAAAACCGCAAAAACTGCTGTCTATCGCAAGAGTTTTAATTCGATTCGAACTCGATCTTTTCTTGATTCTTCGACCCTCTTTTTTCCCTATAAATAGAGGTCATATCACCCCTTTTTCAATCATCAACAAGCTTGATCATCAAATAATTCTCTTCTCCCTCTTTAGCTTAAACACTAGCCTCCCTATTCTTCCATAATACTTCTCCTAAGCACTCCAAGGAGTCCATACAATACCTGAAGTTCTATACTTTAACCAAGGCGTGATAGGTAGAATTAACTGAGGGTTTGGACCAAATAAAATATATATTTATTTAATTTAATTTTCATTTGATTTATATTTTTATTGAAGTTACTAATAATTTATTCATGATGTAGCAATTTAAAGGAACGCGCGGAATGTGAGTAATTAATTAATTTAATTACTCTTATTTTATTTTATATTGCCAGTATCATAATTAGGTTAATTTATATTTGATTTGACTAACGCTATTATTGTTGAATTGTTTCCAATATTAATGTTGATTCTATTATATTTTTTATGATCACCATATTGCATGTTAAAGGGAATATGTAATTGAAAATCACGCCTAATAAGATAATTTGGAAAACCGATTTAGGTTCCTTTTTAATCTTGTTGTTAATTCAAGTGATCACAAATTTTATAGAATTATGTGTTTCATTAATATTCAACCAATTTAGCTTAATAATAGTTTGGAGCAAATTGAATCTTTGTTTGTATGCCTTTGAGATCACAGGAATCACTTTTCACAATAAGATTCGAGTAGAGGCCAATACGGGCGAATGTGACTCCATGACTCACTTCGTACCATCATCCCCGATCCTCCTTTCGTGGTTCCGAACCATATGGAGTTAGTAATCTCATGGATTATGAATGTGGTGTAACCTTCACGGGTCAATCGTAGTTGCCTATCTGTAGGCGTCGTTCAAAGTGCGCCTACGTTAATGCATGTTGTGAATATGCTTGGCACTCATAGGAAGTGGGAATTGACATAATATGATTAGGGACAAGGAAAGTAGGGAGCCGCCAACAAGTTTTTAAGGAACTTGTAAAACGTTCACGGATCATAAAAGGCAACCACGAATAAGGGACAACGATAGGCAACAACGATTGACCCGTGAAGGTTACACCCAATTCATAATCCATGAGATTACTAACTCCATATGGTTCGGAACCACGAAAGGAGGATCGGGGATGATGGTACGAAGTGAGTCATGGAGTCACATTCGCCCGTATTAGCCTCTACTCGATTCTTATAGTGAAAAGTGTTCCTGCGATCTCAAAGGCATACAAACAAAATATTCAATTTGCTCCAATCTATTATTAAGCTAAATTGGTTTAATATTAATGCAACATATAATTCTAAAATATTGTGATCACTTGATTTAATAACAAGATTAAAAAGGAACCTAAACCGGTTGTCCAAATTATCTTATTAGGCGTTATTTTCAATTATATATTCCCTTTAAACATGCAATATGGTGATCATAATAACAATAGAATTAACATTAATATGTGAAGCAATTCAACAATAATAATTCCAACAATATAAAATCGTTAGAAAAATAATAGAAATAAAAGGAACATAATTCTTACTTTGAATCTGTTTGTTTGCAACTACAAAATAATAAACGAGTTAGTAACTTCAAGGAAATAATAATAAAACAATAATTAAATTAAATTAAATAGAATTGATTTGGGGCCAAACCCTCAAACAGTTCTACCTTTCACGCCTTGGCTTAAGGACAGAACCACGAGTAAATTATGGACTCCTGGGAGTGCTTGAAGAAGGAATTTTGAAAGAATAAGGGTAGGCTAGTGTATAGGCTAGAGCATAGAAGAGAGAAAAAAAACTAGAGAATTAATTGATGCCCCGTACATCAGAAATGAGGGGGTATTTATAGAGAAAATGTGCTGAGGGAACACACGAAACCCTAAAATGATAAAAACCCTAAAAAAGTATCCCGCAACACGGCAAACTGTACCGTGACACGGGAAGTCCCACCGTCAGACGGGAAACATTACCGTGACACGGTGCAATTTTTGATTGACGCGGGAAATATTTAGTAAACGGGGAAGAAAACGCGTTAAGGATTTACGCGGAAAGGACACGGAAATTCCCGTGTCACAGCAGGTTTCTTGTGTCACGGGAAATCCCACCATCAGACGGGAAAGATTTCCGTGACACGGTGGACTCCTACTGTGGCGCGGGAATTTTCAGTGCGCTTTTCTGTCTAAATACATTTTTAACCCTAATTTCGTTCAGCATTTTAAGTGCCGATTGATAATTTCGGCCCTTTTTCTGATTTATTATTTTTTGGGCTAAAATAAGAAAATAAGCAAATAAAATAAATAAAAGGTTTGGGCCAAAAATAAATAATAAAACAATAAAATAAAAAAAGTTTGGGCTAAAATTAAATAATAAGTTTGGGCTGAAATTAAAACTATGCTTTTACCAAACATGAAGACTAATCCATGGACTATTCAAAAATACGAATTTAATCAAATACGATTTTTTAAGCACTCTCGGGATTAAATACTGAACCCGACCAATAGTGGCGGTGAAAGGTTGTTCATCATCGGGTTTGGTTTTGGGGAGACATTTTTAGGTGTCTACAGAAGCCCCCACTTTGACTGAGTTTGTAGAAATGTCAGTTTCGAAAACGATAGTCAAAGTACTGTATAGGGACGAAGAATGATTTAAGACGTTCTGCGATCCTAAATCACTCTGTATACGCCGATACCTGCAGAAAAATGTTAATTCCACAGATAAAAGAGTAAAAGGATAGAATACGTATCTGGCACCAGTGTATCGGTGGCAAATGAGTTTGGCAGCTTCCTATGCTTGAAGGAATCCACCGGATGACGTTTGTTGAAACGCTTTCCATGCTAGAGGAAAGCCGACTGAGGAATTTGGTAGCTTTCTAAGCCTGAAGAAACCTACCGGAAGATACTTTCCATGCCTGAGGAAATTCGACGTATGAATTTGGCGGTTTTCTATGCTTGAAGAAATCCACCGGATAATACTTTCCATGCTTGAGGAAAGTCGACAGATGATGAAATTGCAAGTCTCTGTGTATCGAGAACCTTGTGCCGTGAAATGATGGTGGTTCGATTGTCCCCGAACGTGGGCTGTAGTTGGTTCGCTTGTCCCCGAACATGGGCTGTAGATGGTCCGCTTGTCCCCGAACATGGGCTGTAGATGGTCCGCTTGTCCCCGGACGTGGGTTGGTTGTAAATGGTGCGCTTGTCCCCGGACGTGGGCTGTAAATAGTCCGCTTGTCCCCGGACGTGGGTTGTAAATGGTCCGCTTGTCCCTGGACGTGGGCTGTAGATGGTCCGCTTGTCCCCGGACGTGGGCTGTAGATGGTCCGCTTGTCCCCGAACGTGGGTTGTAGTTGGTTCGCTTGTCCCCGAACGTAGGCAGTAGATGAGACCTGCAAAAATAAATTTGCCAATGGACTCGTATATATTGTGATTGACTTGACCACTGACTTGACCAAGTTTGACTTGATGTGACATGACCAAGTTTGACTTGATGTGACATTACATGTGTATGACTTGTGAGTGTGTGTGTGTATATGTGTGTGTGTAGACACAAGCAAACGAAGATGCAAAAGCAAAAATTTTCCGTCAATTTTTGTCATGTGTGGAGGTTACTGACTTTCTCCCGAAAAAGAAAGATGTGAAAACTAAAATTTTATTTTCGAACTTCCCTCGATGAGAAAATTTTGAATTTTTTTTTTAAACTTCCTCAAAAGAAAAGACGCGAAAAAAGGAAAGAAGTTTTGAACTTCCTCGTTGAGCAAGACAAAATGAATCGAATGGATTGAATTGCTTTTCTTGAAAGTAATGTATGCATGATGCATGTCCTTAGGCCAGGAGGCTAAGGACAATTACATCATGTGACACGATAGATGAATTAACTTAGGTCTTGGAGCCAAGCATCATTTATGGTGTAAAGAAATGATCTTGAACGTCACTTAGTTTTGGAAGCTAAGCACGTGATTGATGAGTATTGCATAATGAATGTTTCTTAGGTCAAGGAGCTAAGAACGATATGCTTTGTATGATTACAAATCATTAATATATAAATGTTGCTCAGCACATTATGCGATGCATGAAACAATGAATATTGCTCAGGTCGGGAAGCTAAGCAAGTATACAACGTTTCTTCTAATGAACGTTATCTTGAAAGATAATGAAGCATGCGCGGTAGGGAAACAAGATTACATGATAAAGGGCTCTTAAAGGGAAGGATGATTGATATGGATATGGATGTGTGAGTGAAGTGTGTGAATGTGATACTAAGGCTGGCTGCAAGGGTTATGGCGATGGAAAGAGATATGAGAAGAGTCAAAGATGATGACTCTTTATGCTAGGTAGGCTAAATGATGTGGGTTCAAGCCCCCAAGTCTAGCTCTAAGTGGGTAGGGGTAAGCATTGGATATTCTTTGACTCGATCATGCATGGATATGAATGTGAATGTGGCCGCACCTCGATGTGAGGTTGCCTACGTATCCGTTAGGAATCAGGCCGAACGTAGCTCTAACTGAACTTTGCACAAGTGTATGTACACCTCAAAGAGGTCTTTCAAGGGTTGTAACGTGGTTAATTTTATGGTTTAAGGAAGAAAGGGGTAAAAGGCTCAAGACCCGAGAGAAGCCCCCAAGATGAGTAATTGTGAATTTGAAAATTTTGCAAGTTTATTTTGAATTTTTTTTTTTGGGCTTTTCGTTTTTTTTTCCATTCTTTTGAATCAATGTAGGCAATCTCAGATCATGCGGTCCATCACTCACTTAGCATTCATGTTTCTCAGGCACGGTACCGAGCACTCGATGAGAGACGCAATTTGAGACGTGTTCATATCAAAGACATTGGAACACTTGCCTTTAGACATTGGAACACTTGCCTTTAGAAATTGTAGGCGTCGTTTGAAGTGCGCCTACGTAAAAAGCATGTTGTGAATATGCTTGGCACTCATAGGAAGTGGGAATCGACATAATATGATTAGGGACAAGGAAAGTAGGGAGCCGCCAACAAGTTTTTAAGGAACTTGTAAAACGTTCACGGATCATAAAAGGCAACCCCGAATAAGGGACAACGATAGGCAACAACGATTGACCCGTGAAGGTTACACCCCATTCATAATCCATGAGATTACTAACTCCATATGGTTCGGAACCACGAAAGGAGGATCGGGGATGATGGTACGAAGTGAGTCATGGAGTCACATTCGCCCGTATTGGCCTCTACTCGATTCTTATAGTGAAAAATGTTCCTGCGATCTCAAAGGCATACAAACAAAATATTCAATTTGCTACAATCTATTATTAAGCTAAATTGGTTTAATATTAATGCAACATATAATTCTAAAATATTGTGATCACTTGATTTAATAACAAGATTAAAAAGGAACCTAAACCGATTGTCCAAATTATCTTATTAGGCGTGATTTTCAATTACATATTCCCTTTAAACATGCAATATGGTGATCATAATAACAATAGAATTAAAATTAATATGTGAAGCAATTCAACAATAATAATTCCAACAACATAAAATTGTTAGAAAAATAATAGAAATAAAAGGAACATAATTCTTACTTTGATTTTGTTTGTTTGCAACTACAAAATAATAAACAAGTTAGTAACTTCAAGGAAATACTAATAAAACAATAATTAAATTAAATTAAATAGAATTGATTTGGAGCCAAACCCTCAAACAGTTCTACCTTTCACGCCTTGGCATAAGGACAGAACCACGAGTAAAGTATGGACTCCTGGGAGTGCTTGAAGAAGGAAATTTGAAAGAATAAGGGTAGGCTAGTGTTTAAGCTAGAGCATAGAAGAGAGAAAAAAAACTAGAGAATTAATTGATGCCCCGTACATCAGAAATGAGGGGGTATTTATAGAGAAAATGTGCTGAGGGAACACATGGAACCCTAAAATGATAAAAACCCTAAAAAAGTATCCCGCGACACGGCAAACTATGCCGTGACACGGGAAGTCCCACCGTCAGACGAGAAACATTCCCGTGACACGGTGCAATTTTTGAGTGACGCGGGAAATATTTAGTAAACGGGGAAGAAAACGCGTTAAGGGTTTACGCGGAAAGGACACGGAAATTCCCGTGTCACATCAGGTTTCCCGTGTCACGGGAAATCCCACCGTGTCACACCATCAGACGGGTAAGATTCCCGTGACACGGTGGACTCCTACCGTGGCGTGGGAATTTTCAGTCCGCTTTTCCGTCTAAATACATTTTTAACCCTAATTTCGTTCTACATTTTAAGTGCCGATTGATAATTTCGGTCCTTTTTCTGATTTATTATTATTTGGGCTAAAATAAGAAAATAAGCAAATAAAATAAATAAAAGGTTTGGGCCAAAAATAAATAATAAAACAATAAAATAAAAAAGGTTTGGGTTAAAATTAAATAATAAGTTTGGGCTGAAATTAAAACTATGCTTTTACCAAACATGAAGACTAATCCATGGACTATTCAAAAATATGAATTTAATCAAATACGATTTTTTAAGCACTCTCGGGATTAAATATTGAACCCGACCAATAGTGGCGGTGAAAGGTTGTTCATCATCGGGTTTGGTTTTGGGGAGACATTTTTAGGTGTCTACACTATCGTTGTCCCTTAATCGTGGTTGCCTTAAATGATCCGTGAACGGTTTACAAGTTCCTTAAAAACTTGTTGGCGGCTCCCTTATTTCCTTGTCCCTAATCGTATTATGTCAATTCCCACTTCCTATGAGTGCCACGCATATTCACCACATGCTTTTAACGTAGGCGCACTTCGAACGACGCCTACAATTTGGCGACTCCACTGGGGAGGATTCTTGGTTATTTATCGGTTTGAGTGATCGGTATTTAATTAAGATGAGTGGATGAGACTTGAAAGATTCTTGAATTGTATTCCTGCGATTTAATTGGCATTGTCACATATGCATATGATTTTTTTTAGGTTATCTATTTTGCCACAATAGTACATGTTCTACGTATGTGGCTAGCCCGGGGAATTTATGCTCTATCAACCCGAAAACGCTCATGGCAATAAGGGTTTATATGAGTTTTTAAATCCACCCAAACCATGGAGTCGAGTTCGATTTCATCACAAACTCGCGGAGCCGGCCGTTGGCATACACCCTCATGGGAGGCTGCCTTGCTAACGCGTCCAAACTCTTAACCATGGTACCCTTTGACACCCTTTTAATAAGCTTGACCATAGTCGAACATAGAACTTGACTTTAAGTTGCGAACTTCATTGCATCATTCGTGACAATGTGCTTATATGTGAATTTTTTGACTTTTTATTTATTTATTTTTTCTCTTATCAAACCCTTTTTATTTTTTTTTAGAGTCGAGTCATAGATTTTTTTTAAATTTTTTAGTCAGCTGGATTTTTATTCTCGTATCCTGCACAAGAGTCAACTTGTTTTGGTCATATCCGGAGTTCTAGAAAGAGTTACGTGTCGTGCTACTTATGGATCTGTAACCCTGAGTGTTATCTTTCATTTGGAATTGGTTTCGTCCCAATCAAAGTCACTAATCAAAAGTTATAACTGATATACTACAGCCTGTCCAATTTAGGTGTCTTTTTAGCGTTACCTTTTTTTATTTTTTTTTTAAAAAATAAAAAATTCATGTCAAGCTAGTCTTAGCCAAGTTCTTTGATCCTTTTCAACTCATATAACATAGGATTATAGATTTTATTTATTTATTTTTTATTTTTATACCCATGAGTCATAACTCTTCTAGAATTCTAGTCCTCTTTCTAGTTTCTATCGATTTTTGTGTTAACCTTAACATGTGTTCTTTGTCTTTGATTTTGGTTGATCTTATTTATGACTAATGATTGCCAATGGACCGTTTTCACCTAGTTAATAGCATAAACATTAAAATTGGACAAAATTAATCAAGTTAATTTGTCTTTTAGTCTTCCGTGCTATTTGGTCATTAGGTCTTTTGTTTTTCACAACGTCCTCATGTCTAGCCATACGATCATACCACGAGTCTTAATAAACTCACCTAATCACACATGTTGATTCATTGCACACACTTTGTCTTCGAGTAATTCACTATATTGTTTATGATCGTATATTAGGACCATGGATGCGTCGTTTTCCGTCGTGATAGGAATGAGTGGAGTTTTCTCACCTGTTTTCAAATGTCTATGTTTTCCTTCCTTTACTATCTTGAGCAATGAGTCAAATAATTAAGTGAATTTATTTCATTTCACAGTACTTGGTCAAGGAGCAGGGGTAGATTGGTACAGTTCGAGTTATTACTATATCAACCTCTTAGAAGAGAACTTCACCATCTCCACATCACTCATCACCTTCAAACTACTTTCAATTTGTCCAAATGGCCACTAAGGAAGATATTGAGAGCATTAACAAGTCCATTGAAACAATGCCTACCATGTTGCAAGCACTCACTATCAGAGTCAGCACAGTAGAGCAAAACAATGTTACTGCGGCTGCAATAGACAAGATCAAAGAGCAAATGAGCAATATTTCTAAAGATTTCACCTATGTGGAACGGCCTCCCACTCCTTTGGATGTGAAGGACAGACTACTTGAAAATTTCTCCACTGCTGATATTCCAAAGTTCAAGCCTATTGACAATCCAATATTCCATTTGAAGGCGTTCTCTGCTACCATGGCTTTTAAGGGATTAGACGTAACACTCTTCCCTACGGTGTTCCCTCTCTCCTTAGAACATGCTTGTTAACAATGGTTCTATTCCCTAGATGCCAAGCGTACTGCGACTTGGCAAGATGTCACCGAAAGTTTCATGAATCGTTACAAGTGTAACATTCAAGCTAGAACTTCTGAACGTGAACTCTCCATTCTCAAACAGAAAGAGAATGAAGGCTTCACCGCTTATCTGAACAGGTGGAGGGAAACAACTGCACTCTTGATAAATCCTCCCAAAGAAAAAGAGATGATTCGCCTCTTCATCCAAAATTTGACTCACAAGTACAAGCAACATCTCAAATTTCTTCCTTTGAACACTTTTGAAGCTGTATATGACATTGGCATCAATATCGAGGATGATCTAATAAAGACTGACGGTAGTAACAATAATAACACTTGGAAAAACAAGAACAACGAACATCCTTCTTCTTCGTCTTCTAACATGAAAACAATATAAGCCATGTTGATCTCAATGAAGTGTAGCTCTTGATGCTCCATTGCCCAAGAAGAAAAGAACTTACACTTCTTTAGGAAAGACTTATGATGCGGCCTTTGATCGCCTTTATAGTCAAGGCTTGATCACACCTATTGGGCCATTTCCAGAGCCAAAACCTAAAGAAAGGAGCGCCAAATGGAATCCCAATGCCCATTGCAAGTACCATCAAGGAAGAGGCCACACTACGGAGCAAGGTTGGAATTTGAAGGACGTCATTCAAGACTTGGTGGATGCAAAAAAACTTCCTGTCCCTCCAGGCGGCAAGAAGTAATGAACACAAGGCTCACAGCAGATCCTTTGTTCAAGATTTCATGATTTCTTTTTTTTTTTTTTTTATCATTCATCTCCATTCCCCCATTCATGTCTAGCATAGGTTTTCCATTTCAAATTTTTATATGTTCCATGTGTTTCATTAACCTTTATTCCATTAATAAAATGAGATATTTCCTTTATATCTCGATCATAGCATTTTTCATTCACTCATTAAAAAAAAAAAATCAATTACCGAACTAAACACAAGGTACATGATCCGTGCCATTTATGGCACCTTTAGGCTATGTTTTATTTATATTTTTATGCTCGTTTTTAGTCGTTTATGTCGTGTTTTTAGGGAATAATGCTTTATTTGTGTGTTTGTGTGTTAAATGCTTTTAATGGTTTTCTTATTATTTTATTTATTTCTCGGCTATTTCCCTCGCTTCTCCGTTTGTTTGACTTGTTTTGTAGGTGTGTCGAGCTTCCCGGGATTTAATATCATCAAGGAGGGAGCTCAAGTGCATTCAAGGAATTTAACGGAGGCAAGTTAGGGAAGCCAAGCACGCAAGTCAAGCCAATCCAAGAAACAAAGGATAATGAAGGCTTACAAAGTATCAAAAAGGATCTTTGTGCATTGTTTCGGCCATATCTCGAGTTCTATAGATTGGATTGAGGTGATTCAAGTTGGGTTGGAAACTAGACTTGAAAAGCTTTCCAATGATAGGTCGCACGCCTTCATACAATTCCTAGATCGTGAGTTACAGCCTTACAAAGTTGTCCCTGCAAATCTGCCACAACCTATTTCTGCCGATTTTGGGCAGTAACTCTCCGCGGGCTCCCCGTGGGCGCGGGCTTTGGTTGCGGGCGCGGCTTCTGGGGTGTCCGCGGGCGCGGCCGATTTCTTTGAGGGCGCGGGCTTCTGGTTCTTTTTACGATTTTAAGTTTCTTTATTCCTTTTGTTTATAGATTGTTTTTGGGGGGTTTTTATTATCATTCATTCACATAATTCTCAGTCTTAGAAGAGTTCTCTCTCTTAGGTTGAGAGCTTCTCTCTCTAGATTAGGCTAGATTAGGAGTAGTTTTAGAGAGAGAAAGTGAAGGATTTCAATGGTGATTGAGAGATTGAAGATACAAGGGTGACAATTGTGTTCAAGATCTTCTCTATTATTAATGAGCATTCTTAACTCTATCTCACCTTATTGCTTTGTTTAATTTCATGTTTGTTTGGTTTAATTTTGATGTTTGATTCTTGATTAGTGTAATTGTTCTTGATATTTTGTTGATTCTTGATTTCTATAGTTGTTAGTTGATAGATGATGATTCTTGAATAGTTGTTTGGCTAGGAATTGGGTGAAACTTGTAAGATTGATTAATTGTGATTAATTTGGGAATTGTGTTGATTGATTGTTGAGATTAAAGTGATTAGTGAAGGTTTGCATGTGTGTAATTCAATTAGGCCTTGAGAATTATGCTAGATTGTATTGTAATTGCTAATGACAGGAACAATTGATTTAGGAATTGCAATTATCGATTGGTTTTGATTGTGATTCTCTTAGTTTGTTATTCATAGTGAACCCTAGCTTAACAATTAGGAGATAGCTCTTTGATTCCTATTGATTGCTCTTATCATTAGTCCTCACAACCTTTGATTGGCATGCTCTTCCCAAGTTTTTGCAATTAACATGATTACTTGTTGATCCCCGTTCCTAGTGTTTTATTTCCTTGGTTACTTGTTTTGTTAGTTGTTAGTATTCTCTCTTACCTTCGTCTTCGACCTAGCTTAGGCGCATAATTGAAAGTGCTTGAACATTACCGTTCCTTTAGGTTCGACCCTTGACTTGCCTCTATGCTCGTATTAGGGTTTGTTAAGTGTTTATAAATTTAGTTTGACCGAGGGAAGATTAGATAACGACCTAGTTTTCCCCTCGTCAGTACACCAATGACTTGAGGCACCTCTGCAACCCTGTCATTCCCTGTTAACCGTTCAATCACTTTCCATTTCTTCATCAACCACTTTGAGCCTCGTCTAACGTTTGGCCTTCATTTATTCAACCCACATTTACTTAACCTTGGGATTGGAAGATGTGTAATTGTATAACATTCAAAAAGCAAGTAAAAAAAAAAAGCAGAAAAGCAACAATAAAACAATGTCTAAGGGCAAGTGTTCTAATGTCTCTGATATGAACACCTCTCAAATTGCGTCTCTCATTGAGTGCTTAGTACCGTGCCACATGAATACTAAGTGAGTGATGGATCACATGATCTGAGATTACCCACATTGATTCAAAAGAATGAGAAAAAAAAAGCAAAAAAAAAAAAAAGAAGAAAAAATGAAAATAAACTTGCAAAATTCAAAACAAAAATATATGAAAAATAAAACATGCAAAGTCTAATACACAATTTCATATCTTGGGGGCTTCTCTCGGGTCTTGAGCCTTTTACCCCTTTCTTCCTTAAACCTTCAGCTTAACCACCTTACAACCCTTGAAAGACCTCTTTAAGGTGTACACACACTTGTGCAAAGTTCGGTTAGAGCTACGTTCGGCCTGATTCCGAACGGATACGTAGGCAACCTCACATCGAGGTGCGGCCACATTCATATTCATATCCATGCATGATTGAGTCAAAGAATATCCAATGCTTACCCCTACCCATTCAGAGCTAGACTTGGGGGCTTGAACCCACATCATTTAGCCTACCCAGCCTGAAGAGTAATCATCTTTGACTCTTCTCACATCTATTTCCATCACCATAACCCTTGTAGCCAGCCTTTGTATCACATTCACACACTTCACTCACACATCCATATCCATATAAATCATCCTTCCCTTTAAGAACCCTTTATCATGGAATCTTCAACACTGTGCATATTTCATTGTCTTTCGGGACAACATTCATTACAAGAAACATTGTATACTTGCTTAGCTTCCTAACCTAAGCAATATTCATTGTTTCACGCATCGCATAATGTGTTGAGCAACATTTATATATCAATGATTTTTAATCATATAAGGAATATCGTGCTTAGCTCCTTGACCTAAGCAACGTTAACTATGCAATAATCACTTCATCTGTGTACATGCTTAGCTTCCAGACCTAAGTGACGTTCAAGATCGTTTCTTTACACCATATATGATGCTTAGCTCCATGACTTAAGTTCATTCATCGTGTCACATGATGTAATTGTCCTTAGCCTCCTGGCCTAAGTACATGCATCATGCATACATTACTTTCAAGAAAAGCAATTCAATCCATGCGATTCATTTTGTCTTGCTCAACGAGGAAGTTCAAAACTTCTTTCCTTTTTTCGCGTCTTTTCTTTTGGGGAAGTTTAAAAAAACTTTTTCAAAATTTTCTCATCGAGGGAAGTTCGAAAATAAAAGTTCAGTTTTCACATCTTTCTTTTTCGGGAGAAAGTCGGTACCCTCCGCTCATGACAAAATTTGACGAAAAATTTTGCTTTTGCATCTTCGTTTGCTTGTGTCGGCACACACACATATACACCCACACATACACAAGTCATACACATGTCATGTCACATCAAGTCAAACTTAGTCAAGTCAGTGGTCAAGTCAATCATAATATATACGAGTCCATTGGCAAATTTATCTTTGCAGGTCTCATCTACAGCCCACGTTTGGGGACAAGCGAACCAACTACAACTCACGTCTGGGGACAAGCGGACCATCTACAGCCCATATCCGGGGACAAGCGGGCCATCTACAGCCCATATCTGGGGACAAGCGAACCATCTACAGCCCACGTCCGAGGACAAGCGGACCATCTACAGCCCACGTTCGGGGACAAGCAAACCATTTACAGCCCATGTTCGGGGACAAGCGAACCATTTACAGCCCACGTTCGGGGACAAGCAAACCAACTACAGCCCACGTCCGGGGACAAGCGGATCATCTACAGCCCACGTTTGGGGACAATCAAACCACCATCATTTCATGACGCAAGGTTCTCGATACACAGAGACTTGCAATCTCGTCATCTATCGACTTTCCTCAAGCATGGAAAGTATTATCCGGTGGATTTCTTCAAGCATAGAAAACCGCCAAATTCCTTTGTCGGCTTTCCTCAAGCAGGGAAAGCACTATTGGTGGATTCTTCAAGCATAGAAAAACGCTAAAATCATATGTCGACTTTCCTCAAGCATGGAAAGTGTCATCCGGTAGGTTTCTTCAGGCTTAGAAAGCTACCAAACTCATTTGTCGGCTTTCCTCAAGCATGGAAAGCATTTCAACAAACGTCATCCGGTGGATTCCTTCAAGCATAGGAAAATACCAAACTCATTTGTCACCGATACACTGGTGTCAGATAAGCATTCTATCCCTTTACTCTTTTATCTGTGAAAAATAACATTTTTTGCAGGTATCGGCGTATACAGATTGATTTAGGGTCGCAGAACGACTTAAATCATTCTCCGTCCCTATCGACTACTTTGAATATCGTTTTCGAAACTGACGTTTCTACAAACTCAGTCAAGTAGGGGCTTCTGTAGACACCTAAAAATGTCTCCCCAAAACCAAGCCCGATGATGAACAACCTTTCACCGCCATTATTGGTCGGGTTGAGTATTTAATCTTTGAGTGCTTAAATCTATATTTCCATTTCATAAACAACCCAACTCCTAGCCCATTTCCCCAAACTATAATTTATTTTCCTCTTTTCGTGCCTTTAAACCCAAAATAATTCATTTCGTGTCCTTTAAAAGCATTCATTTCGTGTCCTTTTTATAAAAACATTTAGTCCAGTTTATTTTGGTCCATAATCAAGGTCCAAAGATTAAATAGTTGGATGGGGCTTTAAAAGAGCTTTCCAACGATATAATATAAGCCCAAATCCGAGTTATAACGAATAAGTTATGGTCAAAATATTAAATTGAGCCCAAACCGAACCTAAGTCCACCTTACCTACGACCCAATGATCATGTGGAGGGTCCAAATGATTTAATCCAATTCCTAAACCAATTAGGATTAATTGGAAGCTTCTATAAGTTTCTAAAAGATCTTAATTATCCGTTTTGAAAAGATAAGATTAAAGAGTTTGAAATTGAATAAAACTTTTCTTTTTGAAAATCCTATTTCTATCCGAACTGAAAGACGTTCAAAGATAGACAAATATTATTTTCGTTCCTCAAAGGTTTTTATCCAAATTTTATATGGTTGGATAGCCCTTGAAATTATCTTTCCAATGATATATTATAATATCAATTCCAAGCTATAACGGAAAAGATATGAATAAAATGTCAAATCTATCAAAAACTGACACCGTCTCACTATTTCGGTCATATCTTTTTTTCTACAAAGTATTTTAATCCGATTTTAATTGAATTAGAAAGTATACTTCAATATCTTTCCAAATATATCTTATTTATCTTATTCTGATTTTTGGATCAAAAGATATGATGAAAACAAAAACCGGAAAAACTGTTGTCTATCGCAAGAGTTTTAATCCGATTCGAACTCGATTTTTTCTTGATTCTTCGACCCTATTTTTTCCCTATAAATAGAGGTCATATCACCCCTTTTTCAATCATCAACAAGCTTGATCATCAAATAATTCTCTTCTCCCTCTTTAGCTTAAACACTAGCCTCCCTATTCTTCCATAATACTTCTCCTAAGCACTCCAAGGAGTCCATACAATACCTGAAGTTCTATACTTTAACCAAGGCGTGATAGGTAGAATTAACTGAGGATTTGGACCAAATAAAATCTATATTTATTTAATTTAATTTTCATTTGATTTATATTTTTATTGAAGTTACTAACAATTTATTCATGATGTAGCAATTTAGAGGAACGCGCGGAATGTTAGTAATTAATTAATTTAATTACTCTTATTTTATTTTATATTGCCAGTATCATAGTTAGGTTAATTTATATTTGATTTGACTAACGCTATTATTGTTGAATTGTTTTCAATATTAATGTTGATTCTATTATATTTTTTATGATCACCATATTGCATGTTAAAGGGAATATGTAATTGAAAATCACGCCTAATAAGATAATTTGGAAAACCGGTTTAGGTTCCTTTTTAATCTTGTTGTTAATTCAAGTGATCACAAATTTTATATAATTATGTGTTGCATTAATATTCAACCAATTTAGCATAATAATAGTTTGGAGCAAATTGAATCTTTGTTTGTATGCCTTTGAGATCGCAGGAATCACTTTTCACAATAAGAATCAAGTAGAGGCCAATACGGGCGAATGTGACTCCATTACTCACTTCGTACCATCATCCCCGATCCTCCTTTCGTGGTTCCGAACCATATGGAGTTAGTAATATCATGGATTATGAATGGGGTGTAACCTTCACGGGTCAATCGTAGTTACCTATCGTTGTCCCTTAATCGTGGTTTCCTTAAATGATCCGTGAATGGTTTACAAGTTCCTTAAAAACTTGTTGGCGGCTCCCTACTTTCCTTGTCTCTAATCGTATTATGTCAATTCTCACTTCCTATGAGTGTCAAGCATATTCACCACATGCTTTTAACGTAGGCGCACTTCGAACGACGCCTACACTAACATTTTTTGTTTTGTAGGAACTTTGAGAGCAAAATAAAAAGAATGCAGAGATGAAGGAATACGTCCATCGTATGGGGCCTAAGACATTTGGTGAAAAGAGGCCTGAGTGGGTCGATAAGGGTTTATACCCTAAATCGCTTCTAGTGGCATCCAAGGAACCCTCTAGTTCCACGATCACTACTTTGGTGAGTCGTGCTGGTGATTTCTTTTGTTCTCTCCATACGTATGATAAGGAAACCGAAAAATGGGTCATCAAGGGTCCGGAAACCAAAAAAATGGCAGATAAGCTTGTAAGTTACCTATATATGAACTGTTGAATTTTAAGTCACTTTTGCATCTAAATCACTATACAAACAATTAACTATCTTACTGACCTCATTTTTCCTTTTGCTATAGGTTGAGCACACTCAAGAGCTGGTGGAGGGCAAATTTGAACCAAGTGTGGAGAATGACCCTTTCACCATGGCTTTGGGAAGGCCATACCATCAAGGACGAGTAGTAGGTTCGGGAGGGTCATTACTTGGATGGTAAAAGATGATGGGTCCAGAATACACGAAATCGGGTAGATCTCGAGCCAGTGTTAACTCACCGGGGGAGTTGGATGCCAAGGTGGCATCAATTAAGGAACAAGTACGCAACGAGTTTGTAGGTGAATTCAATGCTTGGGCGAAGCAGATGAACTTACCGACTTTGCCGTTCCTCGCGAGTACCCGAGTCGACTCATGTTCTCAACCAAAAGGACAAGGAGAAGGTGATATACATGGAGGAGATGAGATACGTGGTGAAGATGTGCCACTTGAGGTAAAATCAATTGGGTTATTAAAAGTTTTAAAATACTGAGTTAATTGAGATCTGAGGTGGCATGATGGATGTAATGTTGCAGGTTCCTACTCCTACACATGCGGACTCGAGGGAGCTTGATAATCCAACACCGCATGAATATCCAGAGTTATGGGTGATTTGTTAGCCTCTACCTTAATGAATTTTGTTATATTATCTATGCTGTAGTAAAAGTCCTATTTAACTATCTTCTTTTTATATATACTTGTGTAGGAAGAGACCCGGTGTGCACTTCTAGCCGCGGGTCATGCAAATAGTATGGCGTCGAGTTGCGGGGCCACATCATTACTCGGTTGGAATCGATTCGGTGGTTGAGGGGTTCGAAGACATCCCACTACCCGTACCGATAGAGGAGGTTGAGATAACAAAGCTTTGGCAAGCTACAGGTAGCTTCGTTGATTGGCCACGTGCGTGGGTCAAGTTGATTAATAAGGAGGTAAATTATTTATTTCTCAATTTTTTTAGTGTTAAATAACCGTAAGGCACTCTTAAAATAAAACCGCCGAAATAACACGACTCCCCGGCCCCCATCTCCGATGCCGAGGCAGCGGCGGCCTCGGCTGGTGCTTCCTGCGCTGCTCCGGCCTCCGGAGTGGCTGCCCGGGCAGCTCAGACCTCGGGAGCCGCAGCCCGGGCAGCTCTGGACTCGGCACCCGCTGCTGAGGCTGCTCCGGCATTGGAATCACGCAGCCCCGGGAGCGGCTGCCTAGGGTGCAGCAGCCCCGGAAGCGGCTGCCTGGGGTGCAGCGGCCCCGGCAGCGGCTGCCTGGGGTGCAGCAGCCTCGGCAGCCTGCTGCCGGGGCTGTTGTGGCCTCGGCGCGGGCTGTCTTCGCTGTTCCGGCAGCGGGGGCGGCTCCCTCGGGTGTTCCGGTTTGGTGGAAGTTGCGTTTTTTTTTTCAAAAAAATTTTGAGCAATTTTCTTTTTTTTTGTTAAAAAAAACTCGGCATAATGGCTTTTTGCATGCCTATTTTCTTCATTTCTCAACTTATGAACTTATTCTTTCTCAAACCATATCATAATTGCATATTTATAAGTGATTGTGAGTTGAAATTACATAAAAGAAGCAAAGTTCTAAGTTTTTGGACCCATTTCATCAAAATAAAGCCATTTTGAGCCGAAATGGCTACTCACTTGCCTATTTTCTTCATTTCTCAACTTATAAACTTATTCATTCTCAAACCATGCCCTCTACTCTCCCTTGCCCGATATTTCTTTTCGTGGCACTCAATTTCTCAAAATTTCCACCCGATCGGGCGAAATTATCCTTGTTTTTCTTCCTTACTTGTGCGCCCGATCGGGCGATTATATGCTTTGATAAAATCCATATTTCGCGCCCGATCAGGACTCCTTGCCCGATCGGGCGAAATTATGGTCGATTTTGACCTTCAGGTGCGCCCCCGATCGGGCGAGCCTCGCCCGATCGGGCCCGTACGCAATCTGGAGCTTCTCTTTTCTTCACATGTTTCTCTTGAAAACTCCGTACTTTATGTTCTAAAACCTGTACAAAACACTCATGAAAGGTAAAATTTCACTCTCCTCACCTCTCTTAAAAAAATAAAAAAATTTAAAAATAACGAAAACTAGTCTAGAAAGCAAGAAATACGGGTTGCCTCCCGCGAAGCGCTGGTTTATCTAGGTCCCGCACGACCCTCTTACCACATTGAAACTCAAAATGAATCGGAACCGCTTAGGTGAAGTAATTCAACTGCACCAATCGTAGCCCCCTCATGATATAGCTTAAGTCTTTGGCCATTAACCTTGAACTCATTACCATGTTCATCGAAAACCTCCACAGAACCGAATTTATTGGCCCTTTTTACAGTAAAAGGACCCAACCACCTTGACCTCAACTTTCCTAGGAATAGTTTAAGCCTAGAGTTGAAAAATAACACTTTATCACCCTCTTTGAATTCTCACGGAAGGATCATCTTGTCGTGCCATCTCTTTGTCTTCTCCTTGTAGACACGAGCACTATCATAGGTTGTCAACCTAAACTCATCGAGTTGGTTAAGTTGAAGTAACCTCTTTTCTCCCACTAATTTGGCATCCAAATTGAGCTCCTTAATAGCCCAATATGCCTTGTATTATAATTCGACCGGGAGATGACATGATTTACCGTACACAAGTCTATATGGAGTAGTACCTATAGGGGTAATGAAAGTGAGATCCTCCGTCACTGATTATCGCTCTAGGCACGCCAAATCTTGGAAAGATGCTCTTCTTGAAAAGTCTATGGACCACCTTGACATCATTAGTAGGAGTAGCGATGGCCTCAACCCACTTGGATACATAGTCGACGGCGACAAGTATATAGCGGTTCCTTTTTGAAGAAGGGAACGGTCCCATGTAATCAACACCCCAAACATAAAAAATTTCAACTTCTAAAATTCCGGTTTGAGGCATCTCATGCCGCCGCGAGATGTTGCCAGTCCTCTGGCAAGAGTCACAAGCCTGCACAAAAGTGTTAGCATCCTTACACATTGTAGGCCAATAAAAACCTGACTCATTAATCTTGGCCACCGTTTTAGTGGGGCCATGATGTCCTATATATGGTGAGGTGTGGCAACTAGTGAGCACATCGTGGACTTCCCATTCGGGAACACACCTGCGAAATAATCCATCTGCACATGAAAGGTCGTCGTCAAGCCTACCAAAGATAAAGTCCTATCTTGGTCTCACTAGCTAATAGCAAGGGTAAGAAAGGGTCGAACCCAAGAGAGGCGTTGAATCAACCACCGAGATACTACCGTTTAAACAAGCTAAATGAAGTCAAAATTGGTTTGGCTTTATGTAGCATGTACTAATTCAAATCAACTAATACTAAGGGATGATTAAAATTCTAGGGCTTGGGATATACCACTCAATTTCGTCACAAATCACAATTAGCATGTATCAAACAATGGTAATTTGAGGGGATAATATAGGGGAAGTCATCTAAAGCACCCAACTACTCTCTCAAGCTAGAGGGATTACTCGAATCATGAATACAACCTACTCTCGTGGTTACAAATCATAAAACAAGTATTAAAGCATAATCACGATGACGAAAACATTCCCTTAACTAGAAATTCCTATTCTCATGGCATTTCAAGTCAATTAAGCATAAGGGAGCTAACTAAAGTTCATCTCTCGATCCTTCGTTGAGAAAGCTTAGATAATAGTTCTAGCAATGGCCATATACAAGAACTAAGCAATTAAACCACTTAAGCTCAACTAATTAACACCCAACAATTACCAAATTAACACATGCAACAAGTAACTACATTGAGGGTTTTACCCAAACCCTAGAAAATTAGACTACTCACAATCTATGGAGATTAAAGCAATTAAGGATTTCAAGTAACTCATGAACAAGAATCAACTAAAGATTAAGCTAAATAACAATCTAAGCATACAAGAATTAAGCAAGATAATTAACAATCAAAGCAATTAAAATGGAAGAGAGGAGTGAGAAAATGTTACTAGAAGCTTCAACTTGAATATCAATGGTGGAACTTGTCTTCTACAATGATTGAGAATGAAATTTCCAAGCTAATAATTATAATCTAACTAATGATTTGAGAATATTTGTGTTTCTACAATTGCAAACTAAGAGGAAGCACTAAAAACTTGGATGCCGTACAAATGAGCTCAAGGGGTTATTTATAAAGACCCCCAAATAAAAAGGACGGAGAAAACAAGAGTCGGGCACGGCTACAGGTCCGCATGGACGTGCAGCTATACCTGCATGGACGTGCTGAGGTTGGCACAGACGTGCACCTGGGAGGCATAAGGTACTGTTTTGGCCAGGGCATCTTGCACGGACGTGCAAAATATGGCACGGATGTGCAGGCCTTGTTCAGTAGAATCAATTTTGAGACTGATTTGGGCTGAGCAAACTGCACGGACGTGCAGGATCAGGCATGGGCGTGCTGAATATCCTGCACAGACGTGCTGAGCTCTGCACGGACGTGCAGGCCTTGAAAGCAGTAGGCAGTAGCTTCTGGTCGTGCTGGAACACTTCTGCACGGAGGTGCCATACTTTGCACGTCTGTGCCATACTTTGCACGTCCGTGCAGACTCTCTAAGGCCTTTATCTTCACTTTTCTTTGGTTTTGCTCCATTGTTTTGGCTTCTAACCTCGGTTTATCATCCAAATGCCTCAAATGGTCGTCTTTGAACCTAAAAACCCAACAAAAACACTAACAACCCGTGAAGCAAGGGATACACAAAAGTTGAACAAAAATAGAGTAAAAGTGAACCAAAATGCCAATATACCAAGTAAACAAGGTTCGAAATCACTCTAAAATCGTATCAAATAGCAAGTTATCAGCACACTCACGAAACAAAAAAGGATCATCCCAAAAATAATGTTTAACATCAAAAAGGAATTTCTTTTTTTGTTGGTAGGACAAGTCAGGAGGTAGAGTACCACCCACTAAATAATTAGCAAAGTCGGCATACCATGGGTGTTGCTCTACAACTGCATATAGATTGTCATCAGGGAAAGAATCATCTATAGGAAGAGAATCTTTACCCTCATCGTACCTGATACGTGACAAGTGGTTTGCCACTACGTTCTCTGCTCCCTTTTTATCTTTTTATTTCGATATTAAAATCTTGGAGCAAATGAACCCATCGGAGTAGCCTTGGCTTTGATTCCGCCTTAGCCATCAAGTACTTCAACGCTGCATGGTCAGTAAAACTAATGACTTTAGAACCAACAAGATATGATCTAAATTTTTCTAAAGCATATATAACAGCAAGAAACTCCTTCTCCGTAGTGGAATAGTTGACTTGGGCTTCATCCAAAGTTTTTCTTGCATAATAAATAGCATGCAGAACCTTGTCCTTTCTTTGTCCGAGCACGGCTCCTAGTGCAAAGTCACTTGCATCACACATGATCTCGAAAGGAAGATTCCAATTGGGAGCACATATGATGGGTGCCGATATCAAAGCATGCTTAATCCTGTTGAAAGCCTCAAGACACTCGTCAGTAAAAATAAAAGGAGCATCCTTGAGCAAAAGCTGAGTTAGTGGTTTAGCAATTTTTGAAAAATCTTTGATAAAGTGACGATAAAACCCCGCATGACCCAAGAAACTTCTAACTCCCTTAACATCAACTACGGGAGGTAATTGCTCAATCACTGAGATCTTAGCTTTGTCTACTTGTATGCCCTTATCAGATACAATGTGACCTAGAACTACTCCCTCTGTCACCATAAAGTGACATTTCTCCCAGTTTAGAACTAAGTTGCATTCTTCACATCGTTTTAAAATTTTAGCGAGATTAATTAGCCATGAATCAAATGAAGAACCATACACGCTAAAATCATCCATAAAGACTTCCATAATAGACTCTATGAAATCAGAAAAGATGCTCATCATACAACGTTGAAAGGTAGTGGGAGCATTACATAAACCAAAGGACATTCTACGATATGCAAAAGTGCCATAAGGGCATGTAAAGGTTGTCTTTTCCTAATCTTCAGGGTGAATCGGAATTTGGAAAAATCCCGAATACCCATCCAAATAGCAAAAGAACTTATGGTTCGCTAACCTCTCAAGCATTTGATTTATAAAAGGGAGGGGGAAGTGATCCTTTTTAGTGGCGATATTCAGTATACGATAATCAATACACATACACAGTTCTAGTGGGAATTAATTCATTTTTTTCATTAGTGATTACAGTCATCCCACCTTTTCTTGGGCACTACCTGCACAGGACTTACCCACTTGGAGTCAGAAATAGGATAGATAATGCCTGCATCAAGTAATTTCATAACCTCTTTCTTGACTACTTCCTGCATGTTAGGATTCAATCTTCTTTGGGGTTGAATGCAGGGCTTATAGTTATCCTCTAGATGTATCTAGTGCATACAAAAATCAGGGCTAATACCCTTGAGATCATCAATACTGTACCCAATTGCTTTCTTATGGGTGTGAAGAACCCCTAGAAGTTAGGAAGTTTGTAGGTCATTGAGTGCAGTACTGATGATCACGGGGTATAGTTCCTGTTCATCCAAAAAAATATATTTTAAATGAGAAGGGAGACGTTTTAGTTCAGGTTTCTTGACCTTTGCAGGTTTTGATTCCTGAACTAAATTTACTACCTTCATTGTTTCCTTGGGGTCTAACTCTTTTAGGGAAAGAGCTCTTTTAATATCTTGTACTTCATTACCCCAGACGCTTGCATTATCTGCAGATAAATTCCCACAAAGAATTTCCTCCAGGGGATCCCTTGCAAGAACCTGTGGCAAGCTATCATCACAAATATCGTCCATTATATCTATTACATCAATATAACAACAATTTTCCTCTAGCATAGGCCCTTTCAAAACTTTCCCTAAATTAAAAGTAACATTATCATCACCAACAGAAAGGGTTAGTTTACCATTTTTCACATCAATAATGGCTCCTGCAGTATGGAGGAAAGGCCTACCTAATATAATGGGTATTTGTGTATCCTCTGCCATGTCTAAAACAACAAAATCAACAGGAATAAAAAATTTACCAACTCTGACAGGGACATCCTCTAAAATACCTAGGGGTATTTTACAGAACGATCTGCCATTTGCAAAGTTATATTAGTAACTTTTAATTCTCCCATGTTAAGTTTAGCACAAACAGACGATGCCATAACACTGACACTGGCACCCAAATCACACAAAGCTTTATCAATAAAAACATTCCCTATATGACAAGGGATAGAAAAACTAACGGGATCCTTTAATTTAGGAGGGGATTTATTTTGCAATAAGGTGCTACACTCCTCTGTGAAAGCTACAGTTTCTACTTCATTAAAGGCCATTTTCCTAGTCAGAATGTCTTTCATAAATTTAGCATATGCAGGAACCTGAGTGATTAAATCAGTGAAAGGAACTGTTACCTGCAGGTTTTTCACAACCTCTAAGAACTTACCAAATTATTTATCAAACTTACTCTTCGATTGTCTATTAGGGAACGGTAGTTTGATAACCAGGCTCTGAACATCTCCTCCCTTATCCTGAGATTTACCCTGCAAAGAAACATTTGAAGGATTAGTATCTATTTGTAGCCCTGCAGGGTTAGCAGGATTAGCGTTTGGTATAGAGGAATCTAGATCAGGAACTGGTCCATCTTCCTTCGGCATAGGAGGTCCATCATAATGTGAACCACTCCTTAGAGTGATTGCATTGCCATGATCTGTAGGATGGATAGGTTGTGATGGTAGAGCTCCCTGCTGACAGGATTGTAGGGTAGATGAAAGTTGTGCAATTTGATTATCCATGATTTTATTGTGGGCTAGAATAGAATCAATTTGCGCATCCCTACTCTCCATATGCTTTTGCATATTAGTAAGCATTGCTCTAATTTCTGTCATGGCAGGGTCAGAAGATGATGAAGGTTGTACTTGGCTTTTCTGGCAAGAATTTGGATGGTGATATTTCTGCTATGGAGGGTGTTGCTGATGTGGTTGTTGTGGAGGTGGAGGATTTTGTACATAGGTGCTCCGGTATGAAAGATATGGATGGTTCCAGTAGCCAGGATTAAAAGAGTTGGAATATGGGTTATTTTGCCTATAGGATTAGAAGGCATTAACTTGTTCCATGGAACACCTACAATCTTTCTCCCAATGCCCTACAATTCCACAAGTTTCACAAGAAGCTTCATTGTTAGCAACAGCAGAAACATTAGCTACAGAGTTAGGAATAGCATTAAGATTATCTAATTTTTGACAAATAGACGTTAATTGAGCTTGCAAAAAGGATACAGAATCGACATTATGTTTTCCTTAATTTGCAAACCCTCTCGGATTCTCGTATTCGGAATTGTGTATTGCCATATCTTCGATAACCTGTCCGGCATCGTCCACATTTAAATTCATAAATCTCTCACTAGCTGCAGAATCTAGAACTGATCTAGATGAATTTCCAAGTCCATTATAGAAAGCTTGGATCAATTTCCATTGTGCTAGATTGTGGTGGGGGCATTCCCTCTGTAGATCCTTGAACCTCTCCCAAGCCTCATGTAGAGTTTTATCGACCTCTTGAGCGAAGTTCTGAATAACACTCCTGTTATACCCCGTATTTTCATACGTATTTTTCTAATTAATTAATTAGGAATTATTTTATAAAAAGGGTATTTTAGTAAATTTATTATTTGGAGCCAAAATAATATTTGAATTTTGGCGCCAAACGTATTTTGAAAACAAATCATTATTTTGCATAAGATTTATTATCCATTTATCCTATTTTAAAAACCGGATTATTTATATTTCAGATATTTTAATTAAGGCAAAAGCTATATTTTATTATTATTTTAATAGGTCCGAAAATCTCAATTAATTAGCTAATAATTTCGGATTTTCCTAAGTGAAAATCTGATTTTATTTAGTTCAATTATTTGGTGATTATTTGGTATTTTATTATTTAATTATTTATTACAATAAATATTATTTAGACAATTATTTTTATTCCTTTAAACTAGCAAAATATATTCTTAAATACTAAATAGGAAGGCCGAAAATATGAGCTTAAGAAAGCTCAATAATTTCGGCCATCCCATAAAGATTTTGGGAAAATATTTTGGTAATTTGTATTTTTAATTATCTCCCTAAAATCTCCTATTTTTCATAATTCTAATTCTCCATCTTTTTGATATCCAATTATTATATTTTCTTGCCATTCATTCTTCTTAATTATTCCCCAAGAAATCCCAATTTCCTTAATATTTTTCATGACATACATACCTTCCATATTCAATTATACACAATCCCTTCAAATATCAAAACTTTCCTTAAATCTTTGCTCACTTCTCCAAGTAATCTCTTAAACCCTAATTACCATAATTCTTCCTACATTTTCCTACCATAATCCATGCTCATAATAGCCTATAAATACCCCTTTCATACCTCTCACATTCTTCACACCAATTCTCTTCTTTTCTTCTCCTCAATTTTACACAAATCATCCCGTTCATCTTTGAATCCAATTTTAGGGTACTTCTGATCAGTTTTTGGGGTATTGATGTTTCACAGAGAGTTGTTCCTGTTGAAAAATACTTGAGGTTAGGCTCAAGAATTACCCAATTCGGAGCTATATTGAAGGAGTTATAGCCTCTGAAAGTTCTGCCTATTATTTCCTACGAAAATCCAATTCTTTTCTTCTCCTTTTCTTTATTCAATTATTATTATTATTATGGGAGATTAATATGAAATTATTATGAGTAGTTTTAATTATATAAAATCAGATTTTAATAATGTTCATGTTGAATTAATTTAAAAGGTTCATGTACATATAGTTGGGAGGGTTTAATTTAATTATTTGTGATTATTTGTTAACCTTATTATATTGATTAAGGTTATATTTATTTGTAGGGTGTTTTTGATCAAGCTACTTGAGAGTTATTTTGAAGTGTTGTGGGCTCAGTGAATATCAAGGTACGTTAGGTGGCTAGATACCTTGAAAATGATCGATTTGAATGAAAATGTTTGAATGATTTATGTTGCTTGAATTAAATTGACTTGAATTATGGTTTATGAAATAAAAGTATGTTTAAAAGATTGGTATTAATGATTGAATTGGAGTATTGATTTTTATAACATGTTTTGATTAATCAATTTATTATTCATGTTTAAAAATGATTGATTTTAAAAGCATGTTGAATTTATTAAAAAGAAGTTTGAATTATTATTATTAAAGGTTGAATTATTGGATTTAAAAGAGGATTTATTGAATCATGGATTTATTATTATTTATGCTTTATAAGCATGTTGGTAATCCTACTATGCGGATTTGGTTTATTGATAAGGCCTTGGACTTTGCATGACCGGGTCTTTCCTCAAGAATAGACTTGTAACATAAGGAGACTAGCTTGGGGGGTGTGCACACTTGGGAGAGGAATTGGTTTTAATATGAGGAATTGGTTTTTAAATATTTGGAATTGGTTTTAATATGAGGAATTGATTTTTAAATAATTGGAATTGGTTTTATTGATTATTGATATTGGAGTTATTGAGAATTGGTTTTAAACCATGAGCTTGGAATTATTGGATTATTGATTGGAAATTGGTTTTAAAGCATGTTTGCGAATAAATTGAGTTTAATGATCTTGCACTTACCGTACTTAGCATATTTTGCTAACTTGTACTTCTTATTTGTTTTGGTTCGCCCTGTTTACCGTAATGGTAAGCAGTGTTGCTTATTTTCAGGTTGGAGTCAATAAATAATGCATTGGAGTCCCGGGATTGGTTTTCACTAAATTAGGAATTTTGTCTTGTATCTATTTGGAGTACTCATAACATTGGTTACTATTATGGTTATTATTAATAAAGAAGAGCATTGAATTTTCCGCTGCAAAGTATTGTTATTTTTAGAAAGTTGAGTAGCCTTGCGTAATCACGCGGCGGTAATACGCCTAAGTCTATCTCTACAATATAATTATACGTATTATACTAGTATTTCCGTAGAGGGAGATTTGGGGGTGTTACAAAGTGGTATCAGAGCCAAAATGATATTTGAATTTTACAAAGTGGTATCAGATTTCAAGGTCTTAAAAAGATTAAAATTGGAATAGTAATTAAAATTGTGGGTAGACTTAAGAGGGCATATAGGATAGATAGAGTTTCGCATTTGTGTGTGAGTCAAAAGCCTTATTTTTACTTTAAAAAACTATTTTCTTATTTGTGGAAAGATGAAGGAGAAAAGTATTCTTGAGTTCTCTACGGAGGCCTATAATGGGTACGACTCTCTGTCTAGGAAAGGCTCGCCTCAACGTCGTAGGTAACTTTCCTGGGAGACGCGGGCTCGACCGTCCTTTAATCTCGATTCAAGTACATATTTATTATTTTCGAAATAAAAAGAATTGAAATTGTTTGAAACTTGAGTATGCGATTATGTGTGCATTAAAGTTGGTGTTAAAACACCTTAGTGTGTGGTCTAGAGGTCCGAATTTTTGAGTTATTACCCATGGTTGGGTAATCTTAAGTTATGTTTGGTTGAGTTATGAATTGCTTATTGCAAATGATTTTGAATTGGATTGTTTGTGTGATTTGACACTTAATAAATTGTTTTGCATGTATGTGTGAAACAGATGAAAATGATTTATGCAATGAGACACCAATATTTTGACATTCATTACTTGAAAGATAGTGGAGTCTCAGTTAGTGAGTTCATGACTGAAATTTTTACTTTGGCCTTGACCCTTTATGAGAAGGATGGTGAGGAAGTCTTGACCCAACAACCTTGGATGGTCCTTTTGGCTTTGGCCCATTTACCTAGGATTAAGAAATACCAACCTCTCTTTGACAAATATGGGGATGTGATTAAGGAAGACGGAATATGGAATGAGAAGCATCATCATGAAGGGAAATGGTTGGCAACCATGTCTAGCCTTAAGAGGGACTTGCACTATGTGGAGCGCAAGTATGAACCTAAGAGGAAAGTTGTGAAAATTCTCACGATCCCAAAAGACCGCACCTTTGGACCTAATGACCAAATGTACTTCTTAAATGCCCAAGTACCTTTTTCATACCCAAAGAAGCGACATGAGTATGTGGAATCTAGTGATGAGTCCATACAACCTCTTGGTAGAAGCAAGCATTACCGTTCTCTTAGACAAACTCCAATCTATGAATCTTCCAAACAACCTAGCCCAAAAGCCCATTTCCATGTTGCAAAAAGGCCCATAACTCGTTTTCGAACTGAAAAAGAAAGAGCCCAAAACCCCAAAGTTTCTTCAAGCCAACCTTGTGGGGATGTAAGTCCAACAAAAAGCCCAAGTTACACTCCTGCCCCAGACAGAAATATAAGTAAATCTGGGTCAAGCTCATCAGGCCTTATTCCAAGCTATAGTGGTTATAACCCAACTCATATGGCCAAACCAAGCAATAAAAGTGATGATCCGGATTATGATCCTATTGAAGATGGTTATGCCCATAGTGTTATTTGATTATTTTTGAACTATGTTTTTGTTTCATGTTTCAATAATTGTCCTAATTGACAAAGTTGTATTTTCATTAATTATTAATGAAATAAAATGAATTATTTGAAATTTCTCTATGTTATTAAGTGAATTAAATGCTTGTATGAGTAGAAGTTGTTTTGATTTCCAAGTGTAATAATCATACCCAGGAATTATGTCTCCAAGAATGAGGGAACATTTAAGGAGTAAGCGCACTGGTTCCAAAGTTGGAAAGGTCCTTAAGTAGTTGACCCAAATTACTGAGAACATCACGAAGGTGGTGAATAGGGAACACCGAAATCCTGAGCTTGATGCCTATAGTGAAGTCTTTAAGAGGGTAGCTGCAGCTAAACCACCTGTTTACTTGGGGAAAGAGGACCCAGCCAGCCTTGAAAACTGGATTAGGGAGTTTGACAAGCTGTTTGATGCTATCAATTGCCCAAGTGAGCTGAGGGTGAACAATGGGGTTTACTAATTGAGGGAGGAAGCTGACTTATGGTGGGCTCAAAGAAAGGATGAGTTGCTGAAAAGACCAAACTTTGGGTGGGATGAGTTCAAGGAAGCCTTGAGAGAAAAGTTTTACCCTTCCTACCTTAGAAAGCAAAAGTGTATGAAGTTTACCAACCTAAGAATGGGAAACATGTCAATCAATGAATACTACAACAAGTTCATTGAGTTGATGAGGTTTGCCCCGGAAGTAGTCCCTACTAAAACCATTAAGGCTCAAAGATTTGAGCAAGGCCTAACCTTGACCCTCCAAGGGAAGCTAGGGGAAGTGACTTTTGAGACCCTAGATGAAGTCTATGGTCGTGCATCCCATCTGTACGGAACTAAGGGGAGGGAGAGATGGAGCATGTGGGAGGGAAAATGAAGAACCCAGACTCTTTTCACGGGGGTGAAAAGAGGCACAAGCCTAATGGAAATTACCAAGGGAATTCTGGAGATAGGAGGGACAACAAGGGGAACTTTGGGAAGGGGAATGGGGGACAGTCATCCAACCATAAAGGGAATGGGAACCAAATGGATGAGAAGCCCAAGAGGAAGTATTTCTGCAAGAGGTGTGAGAAAGACCATCCAGGGAAGGACTGTGAGGGAAACCCGGTAACTTGTCGTTACTGTCAGAAGTTGGGACACCGTGAGTATGAGTGTTTCAAGAAGGAAGCTGATGTTAAGTCTGGGAAGGTGAAAGAGTCTAGTGCACCTAGTAAACCACCTCAGTCTAGTGGATCTACAACCAAGGCTGGAACCAGTAGCGATGTGGGAGGTGCCCCAAAGGGTCGCGTGTTCGTGATGAATAGTCGGCAAGCTGAGTCTGCTAATGATGTGGTAATTGGTGTTTTCTTTATAAGTTCTTTTCCTGTGAAAGTCTTGTTTGATTCAGGGGCGTCGCATTCTTTTATTTCTAAGGAAGTAGTTGGGAGTCTCGGGTTAGAGAGTCCTGAGTCAGTTTCTCTAGATGTGTCTATTCCGTCAGGGGAAGTGAGGAGTTGTTCAAGATTGTTTTTTAGTGTGCCTATTTCCATCTCTAGGGTAGATTTTCTGGCTGACTTGATCGAGTTTGACTTGAATGAATTTGATGTGATTCTGGGAATGGATTGGTTGGGAAAGTATGAAGCAAAAATTGATTGTGCGGCTAAAAAGGTCACCTTGACTAGCCCAAGTAAGACCAAAGTAGTGTATAAAAAGGAGGGGAAAAGCTCGGGGTTGAGAATTGTGTCTGCAATGCAACTACATAAACTGGTTAAGAAGGGTTGTCCTTTGTTTTTGTGTAGTGTTCAAGAGGTTGAAAGTGAGGAAAAGGAAGGTGAAGAGGGTATTCCTGTTGTTGAAGAGTTTCCAGATGTGTTTCCGGATGAGATTCCTGGTATGCCACCAGTGAGGGATGTTGAGTTCACTATCGATCTAGTGCCTGGAACTGGACCTATTTCTAAGGCTCCATATAGGATGGCTCCAGCTGAGTTAAGGGAGTTGAAGACCCAGTTGGATGATTTGTTGGAGAAAGGTTATATTAGGCCTAGTTCATCACCCTGGGGTGCTCCAGTATTGTTTGTGAAGAAGAAAGATGGAAGTATGAGGTTGTGTATAGATTATCGAGAGTTGAACAAGGTGACAGTGAAGAATAAGTATCCATTACCAAGGATCGATGATTTTTTTGACCAGTTGAAAGGGGCAGGGGTATTCTCAAAGATAGATTTGAGATCGGGTTATCACCAGTTGAGAATTGCGGAGCAAGATATTGCAAAGAGTGCTTTCAGGACTCGTTATGGTCATTATGAGTTCACAGTTATGCCATTTGGTTTGACCAATGCACCTACAGTGTTCATGGACTTGATGCATAGGATTTTCAGGCCATACTTGGACAAGTTTGTAGTGGTGTTTATTGATGATAATTTGATATATTCAAAGGATGAAGAAGAGCATAAGGAGCATTTGAGACAAGTGTTGTCATGTTTAAGAGAGCATCGGTTGTATGACAAGTTGTCTAAGTGTGAGTTTTGGTTGGAGAAAGTAGCATTTTTGGGCCATGTGATTTACAAGGACGGAGTTTCAGTGGACCCAAGCAAGATTCGAGCTGTGAGTGATTGGCCAACCCCAAATAATGTGTCGGATGTAAAGAGTTTCTTGGGTTTAGCAGGCTATTACAGAAGGTTTGTGAAGGATTTTTCAAGGATCGCGAAGCCCATGACAAGTTTGATGAAGAAGGAGCATAAGTTCTCATGGACCCAAGAGATTGAAGAGGCATTTAAGATCTTGAAAGAAAGGTTAACCACATCACCTGTGTTGGCTTTGCCGGATGGGAGTGATCTATATGACGTGTATAGTGATGCATCGAGGTTGGGATTGGGATGTGTGTTGATGCAGAATCGAAGGGTGATTGTGTATGCCTCGAGGCAGTTGAAGGTTCATGAAGGGAATTACCCAACCCATGATTTAGAGTTAGCTGCAATAGTGTTTGCCTTGAAGATTTGGAGACATTACTTGTATGGGGTGACTTGTAGGATTTTCACGGATCATAAGAGTTTGAAGTACATTTTCATCCAGACGCACTTGAATGGGAGACAGAGACGATGGTTGGAGTATATGAGTGATTATACATTGGATATTCAATATCATGAAGGAAAGGCTAATGTGGTAGCAGATGCTTTGAGCAGAAAGTCAGAACATACGGTGAATGTGATGGTAGTCCCAGATCAGTTGTGTGTGGAATTTAATAAGTTGAACTTGGAAGTGATGGAACATGGTGGAGTGGCAAGGATGTTGAATGCCTTGGTGGTTCAACCATCCATTTATGATGAGATAAGGGATAGCCAATTGGAAGATGAGAAGTTGAAAGCAATCAACAAGAAGATTGATGAAGGGCAAGTGTTGGATTTCACCATTGGTGATGAGGGAAGTATTCGTTTTAAGGGAAGATGGTGTATAATGCAGAATCGTGGTGATTTGAAGCAAAGATTGATGGAAGAAGCCCATAATTCTCCCTATTCAATGCATCCTGGAGGGGATAAGTTGTATAAGGACATGAAGAAGACATTTTGGTGGCCCAATATGAAGAAAGAAGTGGCTGGATTTGTTGCTAAGTGTTTGACATGTCAGAAGGTGAAGATTGAGCATCGCAGGCCTCAAGGAAAGGTCCAATCCTTGGAGGTGCCCGAGTGAAAATGGGATTCTATTTCTATGGATTTTGTGGGAGCTTCGCCAAAGACCAAGACAGGAAATGACACTATTTGGGTGATAGTGGACAGGTTGACGAAGTCAGCAGCGTTCATACCCATGAGAAGTACTTGGACCATGGATCAGTTAGGAAGAGCTTATGTGAAGTTTGTGGTGAAGTACCATGGGGTACCCACGGATATCATTTCGGATAGAGATTCAAGATTTTTGTCTAACTTTTGGCAAAGTTTGCAAAAGGCGATGGGAACTAAGTTGTCAATGAGCACAGCATTTCATCCTGCGACAGATGGTCGGACAGAAAGAACGATTCAGACATTAGAGGACATGTTAAGAGCTTGTGTGATGGAGTATCAAGGGTCTTGGGAAGACCACTTGGACTTGATAGAGTTCTCTTATAACAACAGTTACCATGCAAGCATTGGGATGGCACCGTTTGAAGCTTTGTATGGTCGAAAGTGTAGAAGTCCAGTATGTTGGAATGATATAAGTGAGATTATGGTTCTTGGACCAGAGATTATTGAGGATATGGTGAAGCAGGTTAAGTTGATCCAAGAAAAGATTAAAGCGGCCCAAGATCAACAGAAGAGTTATGCTGATCTGAAAAGGAGGGAAGAGGAGTACGAAGTAGAAGAAAAGGTTTTGTTGAAAATTTCACCCATGAAAGGTGTGATGAGGTTCGGGAAGAAAGGGAAATTAAGCCCAAAGTACATAGGGCCTTATGAGATCATTCAGATTGTGGGAAAAGTGACTTATAAGTTGGATTTGCCTAACGAGCTTGAAAGGGTTCACAATGTGTTCCATGTGAGCCAAATCCGAAAGTATATTCCTGATGTGACACATGTGTTACAACCAGAAACCATTGAGATGGATGAGAATTTGACTTATGAGGAAAGACCAGTATAGATTCTTGACTCTAAGGTCAGGAGCACAAGGAACAAAGATGTGAGCATTGTGAAAGTATTGTGGTCAAATCAGAAAACTGAAGAGGCTACATGGGAAGCTGAGGCTGATATGAGGAAACGTTACCCAAAAATGTTTGCCTAAGGTTAGTGGTCGAGTTACGGGGGCGTAACTCCTTTTAAGGGGGGTAGAGGGCGATAAAGTTTCGCGCGTCTACTTTTCGAGTGATTTCGAGTCTTATTTGAGTTGAGTTGGAGTCTTGAGTCAAGTTAAGATGTGCATGAACCAATAATTTCAAAATGATCTTCGTTTCTTTTGACCAAGTTTCGGGTCGAAACTTATTTTAAGGGGATAGACTGTAATACCCTGTATTTTCATAGTTATTTTTCTAATTAATTAATTAGGAATTATTTTATAAAAAGGGTATTTTGGTAAATTTATTATTTGGAGCCAAAATAATATTTGAATTTTGGCGCCAAAAGTATTGTGAAAACTAATCATTATTTTGGATAAGATTTATTATCCATTTATTCTATTTTAAAAACCGGATTATTTATATTTCAAATATTTTAATTAAGGCAAAAGCTATATTTTATTATTATTTTAATAGGCCCGAAAATCCCAATTAATTAGCTAATAATTTCGGATTTTCCTATGTGAAAATCTGATTTTTATTTAGTTAAATTATTTGGTAAATATTTGGTATTTTATTATTTAATTATTTATTACAATAAATAATATTTAGACAATTATTTTTATTCCTTTAAACTAGCAAAATATATTCTTAAATACTAAATAGGAAGGCCGAAAATATGATATTAGGAAAGCTCAATAATTTCGGCCATCCCATAAAGATTTTGGGAAAATATTTTGGTAATTTGTATTTTTTAATTATCTCCCTAAAATCTCCTATTTTCCATAATTCTAATTCTCCATCTTTTTTATATCCAATTATTATATTTTCTTGCCATTCATTCTTCTTAATTATTCCCCAAGCAATCCCAATTTCCTTAATATTTTTCATGACATACATACCTTCCATATTCAATTATACACAATCCCTTCAAATATCAAAACTTTCCTTAAATCTTTGCTCACTTCTCCAAGTAATCTCTTAAACCCTAATTACCATAATTCTTCCTACATTTTCCTACCTTAATACATGCTCATACTAGCCTATAAATACCCCTTCATACCTCTCACATTCTTCACACCAATTCCCTTATTTTCTTCTCCTCAATTTTACACAAATCATCCCGTTCATCTTTGAATCCAATTTTCGGGTACTTCTGGTCAGTTTTTGGGGTATTTACGTTTCACAAAAAGTTGTTTCTCTCAAAAAATCCTTGAGGTTAGGCTGAAGAATTACCCAATTCGGAGCTATATTGAAGGAGTTATAGCCTCTGAAAGTTCTGCCTATTATTTCCTACGAAAATCCAATTCTTTTCTTCTCCTTTTCTTTTATTCAATTATTATTATTATTATGGGAGATTAATATGAAATTATTATGAGTAGTTTTAATTATATAAAATCAGATTTTAATAATGTTCATGTTGAATTAATTTAAGAGGTTCATGTACATATAGTTGGGAGGGTTTAATTTAATTATTTGTGATTATTTGTTAACCTTATTATATTGATTAAGGTTATATTTATTTGTAGGGTGTTTTTGATCAAGCTACTTGAGAGTTCTTTTGAAGTGTTGTTGGCTAAGTGAATATCAAGGTACGTTAGGTAGCTAGATACCTTGAAAGTGATCGATTTGAATGAAAATGTTTAAATGATTTATGTTGCTTGAATTAAATTGACTTGAATTATGGTTTATGAAATAAAAGTTTGTTTAAAAGATTGGTATTAATGATTGAATTGGAGTATTGATTTTTATAACATGTTTTGATTAATTAATTTATTATTCATGTTTAAAAAGGATTGATTTTAAAAGCATGTTGAATTTATTAAAAAGAAGTTTGAATTATTGGATTTAAAAGAGGATTTATTGAATCATGGATTTATTATTATTTATGCTTTATAAGCATGTTGGTAATCCCACTGTGCGGATTTGGTTTATTGATAAGGCCTTGGACTTTGCATGACCGGGTCTTTCCTCAAGAATAGCCTTGTAACATAAGGAGACTAGCTTGGGGGGGTCTTCACACTTGGGAGAGGAATTGGTTTTAATATGAGGAATTGGTTTTTAAATAGTTGGAATTGGTTTTAATATGAGGAATTGGTTTTTAAATAATTGGAATTGGTTTTATTGATTATTGATATTGGAGTTATTGAGAATTGGTTTTAAACCATGAGTTTGGAATTATTGGATTATTTATTGGAAATTGGTTTTAAAGCATGTTTGCGAATAAATTGAGTTTAATGATCTTGCACTTACCGTACTTAGCATATTTTGCTAACTCGTACTTCTTATTTGTTTTGGTTCGCCCTGTTTACCGTAATGGTAAGCAGTGTTGCTTATTTTCAGGTTGGAGTCAATAAATGATGCATTGGAGTCCCGGGATTGGTTTTCACTAAATTAGGAATTTGGTCTTGTATCTATTTGGAGTACTCATAACATTGGTTACTATTATGGTTATTATTAATAAAGAAGAGTATTGAAGTTTCCGCTGTAAAGTATTGTTATTTTTAGTAAGTTAAGTAGCCTTGCGTAATCACGCGGCGGTAATATGCCTAAGTCTATCTCTACGGTATAATTATACGTATTATACTAGTATTTCCGTAGAGGGAGATTTGGGGGTGTTACAACTACTTAGTACAGATGTTCTCTCTGCAGGGTAATATTTATTATAGAAATTCAAAGCAAGAGTTTCCCAGTCAGTAATACCAAGTGCAATTCTATTCAAATCATTAAACCATAATTTAGCTTTGCCACATAATGAAAAGGGAAAGAGAATCTCCCTGATTTGGTCATGCGTGACCCCGGCTTGTCTAATGGTGTTGCAATATTGGCAGAATTCTGTAATGTGAAGATTAGGATCTTCACCCTTAGCTCCACTAAATTGCTTCCTCTCTATCATAGTGATAAATTGGGGCTTGATCATAAATTGAACTCCATCTAGAGCCGGAGTGGGAGTAAGGTGCTGGAAATCTGTGAGCTTCGGCTGCGAGTAGTCACTGAGTTTATTTAGGGCCGTAATCTCTGATTCTGAATTTGAAGGAATTTCTGCGTCGCTAGAATCAGAGGGAGGGTCTCTTCGGTTGTTGTCTTCCTCAGATCCCGCAAGAATTTGTCTATAAATTTTCCTTTGCCTATGGAACGAGCGCTCGATCTCAGGATCGAATGGAATGTAACGTGATCTGGAACACCTGGGCATAAACAAAGAACTAAAAGACAAATATGAGAATTGCCTCAAAGAACTAACGTTCTCTGAGACAATAGGGGATAACCTAGACTACAAAAATTAATCAGAAAATAAAAATAAAACCGTCTCCCCGGCAACGGCGCCAAATTTTGACAGGCTCAAGTCGTATTCACCTGATCAAAAATAAACCTAAATCCACTAACTATGTAGATAGGGAAGAAGGGTCGAACCACAGGGAAACAAGTCAATTTACTCCTAATTAATTAAATGCAATCTAAATTATCAAGTAACAGTTTGTTGTAAAAAGGTAATTAAATACTAAAAGTAGGAGTAGGAAAGGAATAAAAAGGGTATAAATCAATGAAAGGAAACCTAGGGCATAGGTTCACTAATAAACAATATTCCAGGGCAAATCATAATAAGCAATCATCAAGCATCAATTAATCAGATTATAAAGGGCTTTCGCTACGTATTATAATCACAGAGTTAATTTACCGGTATTAAATCTCATCTGTCGAATCTCGACTTAACCATTTATAAATGAGTCCGCCTATTGAAACTAAGCCTAAACATCAATATTCATCTGTCGAATCTCGAATTAATATTGCTAAACTCATACAATTAAATCTGGCCAAACCTATTTGCATAGCATTAAATCAATCAATAGGAAATTAATCAAGCATTGATAATAAAAAATCACAATTTTACCCCTTCATATTATTTATTAGATCCCCATAAATCAATAAATCAAGGCATAATGAAAAATTAAAAATAAAATAACTAAAATTAAAAGAGAAGAAATCGTTACCAAAAGAAATCTCGATTAATGAATGGAATTAAGAACAATGTTGAGAGAGTTTAAGAGAGAGAAAATATTCTAAGTAGAGAGAGAAAATCTAAAAGAGAAGGTAATCAAAATTACGTACAAAAACCGTACTTAAACATCCCTAAAACAAAACCTAAACGAAAACTAATCAGGTCTCTAAAAAACACGCGCCCGATCGGGCGAAGGGCCGCCCGATCGGGCCTACCTTTTTCCCTACGCTCTTCCTGGTGCGCCGCGCCCGATCGAGCCTATGCTCACCCGATCGGGCCCGCCTTTCTTCTTGGTGCTGCTTTGTGCACGCCCGCCCGATCGGGCGTATGCTTGCTCGATCGGGCCCGGCTTCTTCTTCGAGGCTTGGATTTCGATTGGGCTCAATTCTTCGGCCCAATCCGGATTTCCTCTTCAGGTCTTGAATACTCGATTTAATTTCCCCGGTATCCCATACCGAGCCCTCAATCACCGGCACTCACCGGTACTGGGCTTCAAAAACGGTCGTGTCCTCCTAATGCTCGTAGTTGCTTCGTGAAAAACCCGGAAAACGCTCCAAGTGTGCAATTTCCTACAAAACTCAAGCAAAACTACGAAAACACTAGAAAACACAAATTAGTAATAAAAGTGGCCCTAAAGATCCAAAAACACCACTAATTATGACCATAGGACGGGGGTAAAACACTATATAAATTAGACATATCAAAATTCCTCAAAAGATAATGTCAGACACCGAAAAATATATAATTAATGTCAAAGTTCAATTTTAACTTACTCACAAAATCCCGACACATATCTCTATCGCTGAAGTTCTCAAATTCAAATATATACCCTTCTGATCCTTCACCCTAGAAACAAATATAACAACAAAATCAAATAAACAACTTCAGATACCAAGAGTAAATCAAACGATAAAGTTTCTGAGTTACATAGAACAACAGAGCCATTTTTATGCTGATAGAAAGAAGGCATGACTACTAGTTTAAGTTAATTGTATTAGCTGATTATTAAGTAGTAATAACCGAATTCAAACTCAGATTAAGGAGGTATTAGCTGATACTAGTAGCGTTTCAACAAGTGTATTTTGATCACTACCCAAATTAAATCACAAAATTTGCAGCTAAACCCTAATTCAATTGCTTAACAAAAATTAGCAATAATACCAAGAAATTAATGATATGAACAAGAATAAACTTACAGAAGCACATGAAGATAACGTACAGAAGATCTATTCGCAACGAACCATAACAACACGTCAATAATACCAAGATCTCTTCGCAACGAACCACAACAACACGTCAATAACCCCTTGAATCTATAAAGCAAATCAAAACCCCCAATTTAACCATTTTTTCTCTAAGATTGATGGAGGAGAAGAGAGAAGGACTGAGTTCGAAATGAGAGGAGAGGAGAGAGAGAGAGAGAGAGAGAGAGAGAGAGAGAGAGTGTGTGACGGGGAAGAGAGGAGAGAGAATAGGGCGACAGAAAGAAAGGAGAAAAAGAGTATCATGGAGGAGAGAGAAAGAGAGTATCATGGAGGAGAGAGGAGAGATAGATGTAGATAGAGGAGGAGAGGAGGAGAGAGGGAGAGCAGTGTTATTAGAGGCGGAATTGAGGAGATAAGGAAAAGAATAAGGAAGGAGTTGCTAGGGTTTTAACTCTGACTTTTTTTTTGTACATATTTACCGATGGCTAAAAGCCATCGGTAATTTTTTAATATCGATGGCCTTTTGCCATCGGTAAATTTTTTTGATTATTTTATAAAACAATAAGATTTTACCGATGGAAAAAAGCCATCGGAAAAAAAATATCGATGCCTATACCATCGGTATTTCTAAAAATACCGATGGATTGATAAAACCGTCGGTAATTTATAATTTTACCGATGGATTTTACCAGCCATCGGTATTTTCCATCGGTAAATGGGCTTTTTCTTGTAGTGTGAAAGTTTGGTTTTTATTTTCACATAATAGCAAATCCATTGCATTAAAGTGTGAAAAATTTGTTCTTTGTTGCTTCTAAGTACTAAAGATTCAATCTTTAATCATTTTAAGTGATTGAAACTTTCAGTTACTAAATTATTCCATGAATTTTGGTTGAACTTTTGATTTAATCATGTATTAAGTTTATTGGAATCATAAAGTTTGAATCTTGTGATAGAAATTTCATTTATCTTCATATTAGAAGATATAGGATTCACAAGTATAAAAGTTGGAATCTTTATTTGAACTTTTGAGTTCATATTTCCAACTCCCTTTTATATTGTCAAAATCTCATGATTAATTTAAATTAATTAAATTAATAGTGAGTGATTTCCCTTATTTATTTTACTGCACCAAGTTAAACCAATTTTATCAATGAATGGTTCTTGGAAATAATTTTGGTTATATGCACCTTAATGAAATTTTAATTTAAGTTGGGGTAGGGAATATTTCAAGCATCCCACACTTGAGCCCCACTGTGATCATATATACACTTAAGAATGGTGGCGTCTAAAGGGAAGGAAGCTAGAGTAAAAGAGTCGCCAACAAGTTTTAGGAACTTGTAAACTGTTCACAGGGTGAAGGTTACACCCCTTAACGATCCAGGAGATCGTTAACTCCAATAGGTCTGGAACCATGACTGGAAGTTCGGGGATGAAGGTACAAATCCAACCTAAAAGAGATTGATCTGCCATAATAATAGGCCTCTACTTTATTTTTCTCGTATTAATGGCACATTCTGACTAACATGCAATCATTAGGTCAACCCTAAACCTGTTTAATCTATGTTGGTTGAATATTAATGCACAAACAAATCTATAATTGGCGATCACTTGAATTATATTCATATTATAGCCTAAACAAGATTATTAATTATCTTATAAGCATGATTACAAGTACAAATTCCCTTTAAAGATGCATAAAAGGCGTGATCAAGCAATAACAATAAATAATATATCATCAAGTAACAATATATAATAATAATCATCATAAAGCTTAAAGCTTAATAATATTAGCAAGATCCTAGGAATGATACTAACATGATTAATAACAAGCCATAGCATGTCACTAAACATTAAAAATTAAAGCTTCAACCCTAACATGATACTAACATTATATTAGGAAAGAAATAGGAAGCATCATAATAATATAAGAAATATTAGTTTATCCTAAACATGATACTAGGAAGCAATAAAACATCCTAACATGATACTAGAAATCAACAAAATAATCTAAGCATGATTTCTATATCAAAAGAATAACAATTAAACTACTTACTTCATTGCCTCATATATCTTTCTAATAACAAAATACACACGTTAGTAACTTCAAGGAAAATAATAAACAATTAATAACATGATACTAGGAATCAACAAAATAATCTAAGCATGATTTCTATATCAAAAGAATAAAAATTAAATTACTTACTTCAATGCCTCGTATCTCTTTCTAATAACAAAATACACACGTTAGTAACTTCAAGGAAAATAATAAACAATTAAAATAATTGAAATAGAGATTAGGGACCAAACCCTCAGAAATTATCAACCTTTCACGTCTAGGGCGAAGACATCTTCGAACTTGGCTAGGTGTATCTAGAATTAATGTATGAGGAATTTTGTGAGAAGGAAGGTTTAGAAAAAGAATAGAGAGAGAGAAAGCTTCTAACTTTTAGAGAGAGAATAGACAGAGATGATGGTTGTGAATGATGAAAAACGGGGAGATACGACCCCTATTTATAGAAAAAATAACTCAAAATCAAATCAAGTCATATTCGGAATAAAATACCTCTTGTCACCAACGACAGGAGTTAGCGCCAAACGACGGGAGTTAGCGCCATACGACAGGAGCAGCGCTAGGCGACAGCTGTCAGCGCCAAGCGAAAACTTTGTCGTCTCGCGCTAAGACAAAATTAAAACGCGCCTTGTACGCAGAATCATCTTCTTAATACGATTAAGTAGCTAATTCCGCGTTAAGCAGATTAAAATCATATTCGTGCCGAATCACATATTTTATTCAAAATAAAACTCTTTAAAATAAAATTATCAATCCTAATCTCATTAGAATTAAAAAGAACCTTCTAGAAGATTACAATCAATTCTAACAACTTTAGGAATAATAATTAATAGGCCCTCCTCTAGATCATTGGGCAACATGTAAAATCATTTTGGGCCAAATCTAATTTAATCCATAACTTCCTCTTTAATCATCAAAATTGGGCTTATAATATATCGTTGGAAATATATTTTCAAACCAATTCCAACTACACTATTATTGGACCTTTATCATGGACCAAACCAAACTGGACTGGCTATTTTCATAAATAGAGTGAAAGAAGAAACATTTTTGAAAACAGAAAGAGAGATATTTTAATAAAAAATCCATATCACTAGAATTTTCACACTTTCACTTCGTTTGCTAATAAAATGACGTGAAAGGTATTCATCACTGGTTTGGTTTTAGAGAGACACATTTGGGTGTCTATAGAAGCCCCCACTTTGAATGAGTTTGGAGAAACGCAAGTTTCGAAAACAAAAGTCAAAGTACCGATAGGGACGAAGAATGATTCTGAACGTTCTGCAATCCTAAATCATTCTTGTAACGCCGATACCTGCAAACTAGCGTTAGTTAAAAAGGTAAGAGAGTTAAGAAACGCGTATCTTGTACCGTCGAGCACACGTCTCTGAAATAATCGATTTCGTTGCTACTTTCGTTGGTGAGGACCTCCATAGTGCCTCGTGAACTCCATCTGAAGGTAACAGTGCCTCGATATCTTCACTTGCTTGTGAAAATCCTCCACAGTGCCTCGGGAACATCGTCGAAGGTGACTGTGCCTCGCCATCTTCAAAGTTGTGGCAATACCTCGCCACGGTCGTGCCTCGCCGCTATAGACAATCTCCTCTCTACTTCGGGACATCGTCGAAGGTGATCGTGCTTCGCCATCTTCAGGGTTTGTGGCAATACCTCGCCACAAATGTGCCTCATCGCTATAGACAATCTCCTCTCTACTTTGGGACATCGTCGAAGACCATTGTTTGTAGCTATCTTCAATTTTATAGTGATAATCTTCCGAGGAAAATTATCGAAGACCATCGCTTGTTAATCCTCAATGCTTTGCTTGAATATTTGATGTTGTGCCTGTACCTTGGCGCATTTTTTGAATGAGCTGGTACCTTGGCGCTTGTGCTTCTTTGTGAACCATTACTTTGGTGCTTGCGATGAGCCAATACTTAGGCGCTTTAAGCTAAGTGAAACGATCATTTATCAGGTCGATCACTTACTGCGATTAAAATTGAGCCGATTACTTAATCATGTCAAATTTCTTATAGGGGCTAACTAGCGTACCAAGGAACCCAAAATTGTTGTATAAGGTCCACATAATTATTTATGGGGGCCATGCATCCTGTCGCCGCACCAGCATACGCTGATACGTGATGTCGCAAGGATTTCACCTTGTCGCAAGGCAATAGGCATTAGCGCCTGGCGACAAGCTTGTCGTCCCGGCGTTGATGTCGAGGTTTTCAAATAAAACCCCTTTCTTCTTCATTTTGTCATGGTTGTTTCTGTTATGTTTGCGATTTCGCTCGAAACTTCAAATTGCTTGTTCTCGCTTTTTTTCAACAAAATTCGCCCAAACTTCTTGCAAATCGAAGCTTATTTCATCTAGTTTTCTCGATCCATGTAAGTTTTACTCAAACTTGTCTCGATTTTTGCTGAATTTACGCATAATTTGTCTGTGGGTTTTCGAAAATTTTGAACCCAATTATGCTTAATTTGCTTTGTTTGTTGAATCTTATGCCTTGAAATTGCTTAATTATGATTATATATTGCCTTTAGAGTATTTTGAGAATTGTTTTTACTCAATTTGGTGAAGAAATGAGCGAATTGCCATTGTTGAATCTCTTGAGCTCGTGAGAACAGTGCGACTTGTTCTCTATGTTTTTGTTAGCCATTCTTGCCCAATTTGTCATAGTATTGCAAGAAATTGTTTGATTGCTAAAAATTGCTATTTATGCATGTATTAAAATTATACTCTCTTTTAGTACTACGTACTCTGTTTTTTTTTTTTTTTTTTTTTTTTTTTGCGAACATAGTATCATGCGGCTAGGTGAACCTTAGATAATATAGATAGTTAATTTACTATTATTTTGCATAATATAGCATGGCTAGACGACGCGTTTCCGGCTCTCGTTGTAGGGAGACTCATCGGGAGGAAGATCCTGTTAATGCCGGCGTATAAGGACCTCTTCTTCTCTAGGGGCGTTCCCAGAGTGGGACGAGCGCACTCTGTACTTTGCGTCCGAGTTTCACATCTCGGAGCGCGTTCGTCGAGGGATCCACAGTAGGAGAGTTTGTAGCCATGGTTCTGGCAACGAGATTATCGGCTCTTTGTACGACACTTACTTTCGCGACCACGACGGTCTCCGTAACCTGTGGGAGTCTTGTGGTTTGAATCCTCTGCACCGAGCCACTCGAGCTTTGTATTCTTTCGGGCAGAGTTGTTACGTGGTCCGAGCCTTGGTCGAGTTCTTCTGGGACACCAAAAACACTTTCCACTTTCCTTGGGGTGAGATGATTGTTACCCCTTTTGACTTCAGTCTCATTGCAGGATTGGAGTTTCGTTCGGTCGTGCTTCCATTTGATAGCGAGATCTTCGTATTTTCTCTAGAGGTACTGGAGCTGTTGGGCCCTATTACTATTCGGGCTCGTAGTGAGGCTAAGCCGACGCATCTCAGCTCTCGATGTATCCGCCGGTCCACGCTCGTGGCGGCTTTTCAGGATGGTGCGCAACCTCAGAGCAGCGGGTGCGCATCTTTGCTCTTATCTTGTTGTCAGGGACCTTTTTTCCTGACAGAGGTAGTCGAGTCCTACTCTATTACTTGTCTTCTCTTCGTGACCTTCATATGGTCGGTTCGTATGATTAGGCCAGCTTGGCCTATGCGGACTTCCTAGTCGGATTACGACTCTCTAGTCGTCATGGTTCCTTCGAGGGAGACATCGCGCTCTCCAGCTTTTGGAGACTCGTAGAGGTATACACTAATTTCTTTCTTTAAAGTAACTCTAGATCTATATTAGCATTCATTGACACTTCTTTATTCTTATAGATCTGGTCGGTGAGACCTTCAACTCACGATCTCCACGTTGCTGCCTGTTGGGGAGGTCGTCACAGTGATCAGGCTACTACTGCTCGCGTTCGAGAGTTGATCCGCTCGGTATGTTTCTCGAATACATGCCTTTTGGTACCTTTAGTAGGATTTTATCTTATGAATATGCATTTTGTAGGAGCATGTCATAGTGTTTTGGCCGTGGGCCGATCTGGACATTCCTGCGCTTGATGCGCAGTACACTACTCAGTGTCGGTACTTTCAGGGGACGTATGACGCTGTGGTGTATCTAGGCAAAAGAGTGGCTACTTAGCACTCCTCGGAGTCTTTTATTGTTCTTGCTCGTCCTCCTCGGCATATGCTTGACAAGGCAAGATTAAGGTCCTTGGCGAGTAGGTCACCAATGGTCACACATTGGCGGACTCATGCCCATTCAGAGCTATGCTATGCGGAGACATTGTTGCCGCTTTTGGCTCCACCACTTGTTTTACTAGAGGGAGCGGAGGAGGTATTCCTCATTTTTTGTGTTTGCGTTTTGTATAGCCCCCAAGTAGATACTGAGTACTTAGATTTATTTTTCCATGATGCAGATACGGAGTTCGTTGCTCCACCCATATCTATCACCTATTAGGGGATGTATGGTCCAGTTGAGGAGATGATTCCCCTGGCTCCTCCGGATCATTGCTTTATTGAGCGATCGATACCTCGACACCAGACTTGGTCAAATGGTAAAAAAGAAATTCTGAGTGAAGATGATGTAAAGGGATTTTTGGAGACAAAGACAAAGAATGGGTTTGTTGTAGTGTATTGTACTAGCCAAGTACCCAGGACTGTACAACCCACCCAAAAAAGAAAAACCAAAGCTGATAAGCCCACTGAACTTAGGAGAAGCCCTAGGTTTAAGGTGAATGTGGAAAATACAGATAAGGTTATAGATCATACTGAAGAGGGAGGTCCATATGAGACTGTGAAAGGGAAGAAATCATCAAGGAAGAGATTGTTCTCTGAGAGTTTCAAAGGTAAGAAGAAGCAAGGGAATAGGAAGGTAGTTCTAGGAGAAATACAGTCAAGGGAAAGGGAAAGTTTACAACCAAGGGTAGGAGGAAGAAAAGGACAGGGTGGGAGGTTGAGTTGGAACCAGAAGCTGGATCTGGCTCCTTCAGCTCTGACTGCTATGACACTGACCCTGATTGGGATATAGGGGAAGAGAAGGGGTTAGATGAGGATGCTGAACTTGAAGAAAATCTGGACAACACTGTTCAGAACATAATTGAAGATGTCAATGCAAGTTTGGAGTGTGTGAAAGATAAGAGAGAGGATGAGTTACAGAACAAGGAGTTGATCATTGAAAGTGAATTGTTGAGCAAAGAAGTAAATATGCAGAGAGAGTTTAGTTCTGATTCAGAGGAGTTGGATAACCCTAAGTGTTCTGATGATGAAGAAGACAAGTACCCATGGTTTCATGCCTCAACAGACTTCAAGAAACCAATAGTCTTGCTGAAAGGACAGAAGTTTATCAACGGTAAACTGCTTAGGAGAGAATTAAGGATTCATGCAGTGAAGAATAGATATGAATATTGGTATTTTCACAATGATAGCAGTTACTTAACCATCCAGTGCAGGAGGAGATGTCAGTGCAAATGGAATGCAAAAAAGTGTAGGCTACCTAAGTGTACCTGTGTTGGTGGGAGGAGATGCCATTTTAAGGTGGTTGCAAGAAGATCTGTTAACTAAGATTTTTGGCAGATTAAGAATGTGAATCTGAAGCACAGGTGTGTAAGGGTAAAAAGCAATCTCAATCTTACTGCTGAGTTTCTAGCTGAAAAGTACATTGAGGATTGGAGAAGTGATCCAGGGTGGAAGCTAAAGGGATTCATTAGGAGGGTGTTAGCTGATCTTGGCATAGAAATTACTTATAGCAAAGCTTGGATGTCAAGGGCAAGAGCTTAGCTAATGATCTATGGATTAGTAGCATAACAGTATGCCAGAGTTTGGGACTATGGCAAGGCTCTCATGAAGTATAACCCTGGGACACAATGCAATGTTGTTATTGATGGGATTGAGCAGCCTGAGCCCCCATTATTCCTTAGGATGTTTGTTTGCCTAGCACCTATGGAAAAGGGCTTTTTGTCTGGCTGTAGACCCTTAATAGGGGTTGATGGATGTCATCTCAAGGGTCCATACCCAGGGCAGATACTTGTTGTAGTAGGGAAGGATGGCAACAACAACATTTTTCCCATTGCATGGGCTACCTGTGAAATAGAGAACATAGAGACATGGGTGTGGTTCCTAGAGAGCCTAATGAAGTCCTTAAAAGATGAAAATGAAGGGCTAGGATTCACCTTTATGTAAGACAGACAAAAGGTGATGCATTACTTGCTATTATTTTTTTTTCCAAAGTTTCTACATTTTTTTTTCTCTAATGCATTACTTTTGATTTTAAAACAAGGGTTGTTAGAAGCTTTCCAGCAGGTAGTCCCTAATGCAAACACAAGATATTGTGTCAGGCACATTTGGGCCAACTTCAAGTTGCAATTTAGTGGAGCAACATTCAAAGAGCTATTCTGGGCAGCAGCCAGTGCTACAACACAGGTATACATTAAGTTGAAATTGGCTCTCTGTGAATGTATGTGATTGTGTGTGAATCACTGTGACTGTAACTAAATGTGGTTGTATGTGACTGAATGTGACTGTATGTGACTGTGAGTGAATCTCTGTGACTGTGAAAAAATCTCTATGACTATTTATGAGTGTGCTACATTGTATGGGAGTTTGTGTGACTATTTGTGTTTCTGAATCTGTCTATGTAGGTGTGTGTGTAAGTGTGGTTGAAAATGTGTTGTTGAATCTGTCTATGTATGTGTTCTTGTCCTTTTTGTAGTTTGATTTTGAAGTGGCAATGGAGTTAATAAGGTTCTTGTCTGAGGATGCATTTGAATACCTAGCTGACATCCTGGCTGAGCATTGGTCTAGACATGCTTTTAGTTCATTCCCAAAGTCAAACATGTTGCTTAACAATGTTTGTGAGACTTTCAATGTTGTGATCAAAGAAACTAGGGATAAGCCCATATTGACTCCGATGGAGTGGCTTAGGAGGTATATGATGAAAAGAAACAATGATAAATGGGAAAGTTATCAAAAATGGAGGGAAAAGTAGTTCCATATGTAAGAAAAGCATTCCAAAGGATAGAACCAACAGCTAGGCATTGCATTGTGCAAGTTTCTAGAGGTGACACTTATGAAGTAGAGCTTAACTCTGACATAGTCAAAGTGGACCTAAGCAAAGGTACATGCACTTGCTACCATTGGGAGCTAACTGGTATCCCTTGTGTCCATGCATATGCATGCATCATGGACAAAAGGGCAGACCCTGAAGAGTATGTGGATTTGTGTCCACATACATGTTAGCATACAGGTATGAGGTAGCACCTATGCCTGGTCAAACCATTGGGAGAAGGTAAAGCTAAGGGAGCCACTACCACCAGCCATCAAATTACAACCTAGGAGGCCTAAGAGTAAGAAAAGGAAGCTGGAACAGGGAGAAATTGTGGGGCAGAGCCAGCAAGAAGAGAAACCAGTCAAGAGAAGGGCAACATGTAAGAATTGTGGTCAGCTTGGACACTATGCTAAGACCTGCAAAAACCCATCTATGACACCAGTGGTTGTATCATCCCCTAAGAAAGAAGGTGGTAGACCACATTTTGAATACTGAGTCGGTGAATGACCAAAGAAAGATGAAAGCATAAAGGGCATCAAGAAAGGTAAATTAGAGTGTCTTTATGTTAATTTTAGTGTAGGTTAAAGTTTTTTAGCCCTAAATGTTTTATTTCTTATTCTGTAGAGTGCTCTTGGTGGTACACCTAGACCACATAGTATAGCCAGCAAGAAGTTCCCCCAGGAAGAGCATAAGAAGAAGCAGCAGCAGAGTGGTCAACAGTAGAGTCAGCATTAAAGTCAACAGCAGACTTAGCAGCAAATTCAACAGAGCCAGGCTTCAACTACAACAGCTGCCACAACCTATGCACAAGATTCTGGAGCACCAAGAAGCAAGTTGCACACTATTAGAATGACTAGTGAATAGAGTACTTTGAAACAATCTTAGTTGAAAAATGACAAGTCTTTTTTTAAGTATTTGAACAATGTTAAGTCTTTTTTTAATTAGTTGTACAATGATGACTGCCTTTGTTTCAATCTTTTGGATTATGTTTTGAATTGGTGAATAACAAGTTGTTAAATGCATTGGCAAGATAATTATTTGAATTTTTCTGTGCTACTTTTTGTTGTTTTAGTTCAATGATTATGTGAGTATGTCATTGATGCCAAAATTAATACAACTCATACCAATCAAATCACAACTCATACCAATCAAAAAATTGATACCAAAATTACTTGTTTCATTCATTACTACATACAAATAACACTATAAATCATCACTGCAATCACTCCACCTCCCACTTAAACCAACTTATTAAGTAAAACACTACCTAAAACTAAAAAGACTAAACACATAAGAACTACAACAACCAAAAGCCTGCTGTCAGAACCACCATTGCTATGGAGCATCTTCTTCCTATCACCATTAAGGGCCTTGCATTTCAATGTCAGAGTATTAATCTCATTAAGCAAGCATCTTCTTTGGGCAGTGAGATCATCAACCTGAACTTTGAGTGTGTTCACTTCACCCTTCATCAACTTTTTGTGAAGCACCAACTGGTTAATCACCTCTCTCTACCACTCAGTCCCTTCACTGTCAACCCATTCAAAAGACATACACCCCCTAGTTTCAGTGTTAGGGTCATAGAACTTGCAAGCCTTGAATTTCCTGCCTGGGTTAGAAGTAGTCCATGATGTCAACTTTGCAAAAGGCAAGCCACAGTGGCATTTCTTCTGGTTTGTGGGAGATGTGTTATTCCAAGACATTATCAGACCTATAATGAGCATAAAACAAGTCAGATAAAGCAACAATAACAACAACCAACCAAGTATACAACACTACTTAATCACACCTATTCACTATGGTGGTTGGCCACCATAGTTAGGATAACTAGGGGGTGGCCAAGTCCCATTTTGCTTCATCCTGTACTCAAGGATATAGTCAGCCAAGAAACCAGGGCCATCTGTGCTTCTAACATGTATGGTGTAAAACTCCTGATTAGGTAACCTCCTAATCATCTTGAACAAATCTCCATCATCTTCTAAAGTCCTATACTTTCCTTTAAATAAGTACTGGAATATGGGGTACAAAAGGTCAATTGATCCTTCTATAGGATCATCCATATCACAAAGTTGATCTTTAAATGCTATTGTAGTATCTTGTAAGTTACTTTTGCCAATCTCATATTCAAGGTCAATAACTATACTCAAATACTTAAATCTGAGAACCACCTTATTCTCTTCCATTTCTGCCACAATAATTCCAACAACAAATGAACATAAAAGCTTAAAACATGCTTCAACCAATACTAATAGTACTTAATTAAGTGCACAAATTGCAAACACAACTTACCCAGTACTAACAGCAATTCAATGACAAAAAACCAAAATTGGGCAAAGAACATGAACCCTAATTAACTAAACACTCAGTTTCCCCCAATTAAATAGGAAAAGAATCCTAATTTGCGAAGAAAGTAAACCCTAATCAACAAGTTTTCCCCAATTAAAGTACAATAAGAACCCTAAATTTAAAGAATGTCAGAGGTTACCTGATGCGAATTCACCTCTGAGGTTTCTTCAAGATGCTACAGCAATTACAAGGGGGTGAAATTTGAGGAATTTGGGGAAATTTTGAAGTACAAATCGCAAATTAGGGTAGGAGAAATGTTAAATAGGGGAAAATCAGGGGGAAATTCATTTGGAAAGGAGAAACTAGTCGTTAGTAGCCGTTAGGAGGGCCTCGCTCATCTGAATTCCACCGGATTTTGAAAAAAGGTGGTAATCTGCATAAAAAATTATTTTAGTGGGTGGTAATTTAAAATAAAATTTTAAATGGGTGGTTATTTAGAAATTGATACTTTTTTTGGGTGGTAATTTGCAAATTTTCCTTAAATTTTTCATGCAATTTAAATCACTCCATTGACTATTTAATTGTGGTTTAGTATTAAATATAGAGTCCATTCGATTTTAGGAATATTCAAAATAGGGTATCAAGACATGTCTTGGATAAGGAATCACATATTAAGTGAACATTGAATATTATAGTCGAAAATTATCCCTAATCGAGGTCTTTTAATCAATGGAAGATTAATGGTTGTAGGGAATAATTTCAAGCCTTTAAATCCCACTAGCTTGAACCCCATTGTGATCATACACTAAAGTACGGTGGCGTCCAAAAGGGAAGAAGATAGAGCAAAAGAGTCGCCAACAAGTTTTTTTAGGAACTTGTAAACCGTTCACGAGGTGAAGGTTACACCCCTTAACGATCCAAGAGATCGTCAACTCCATAAGGTCATGAACCAAATAAGGGTTCGGGGATGAAGGTACAAATCCAACCTAAAAGAGATTGAACCTGCCCTAATAATAGGCCTCTACTTTATTCTGATCGTATTCATGTGCGCTTTCTGATTAACATGCAATCAATATGATTAAGCCTAAACCTGTTTAATCTATGTTGGTTGGATATTAATGCACAAATAAATCTATTATTGGCGATCACTTGAATTATAATCTCATTAACCCTAAACAAGATTATTAATTATCTTATTAAGCGTGATTACAAGTACTAATTCCCTTTAACATGCATAAAAGGTGATCAAGCAATAACAATAAATAAGCATCAAGCAACATAGTAAATAATCAATATCATGATAATAATCATCTTAAATAAAATAATCATCATCAAAATAATAATAATAATTATAACAATTATAGTCATAATCATAATCATGTTAAAGCATAATAAAAATAGCAAGATCCTAGGCATGATACTAACAAGATTAATAACAAACCCTAGCATGTCACTAAGCAATAAAAATCAAATCTTTAACCCTAACATGATACTAACAATCATTAGGAAGAGAATAGAAAGCATCATAACAATCATATTTAACATTAAAGATACCCTATACATAATACTAGGAATATCATAATAACAATGTAAACATGATTTCTACATCATAATATCAATAAAACCATTAAAGTACTTACTTTGATGCTTCGTACCTCTTTCTAATAACAAAATACACACGTTAGTAACTTCAAGGAAAATAATAAACAAACAATTAAATTAAATAATTGAAAGAGAGATTTGGGACCAAACCCTCAGAAATTAAAACCTTTCACGTCTAGGGCAAAAGCAACTTCGAATATGGCTAGGTGTTTCTAGATCTTGTGAATGCGGAATTTTGTATAAGAAAACCAAAGTTTAGAGGAAAGATGAATGAGGGAGATGAATGAAAGAATGCTAATTAAAACTAATTGTTGAGGAAAACATGTGAATGAGGAGAATTGGTGAATGAATGGTGAATGATGATAATTGATACCTGAAAACGGAGTTTTTAATACGATATTTATAGAAAAAATCAGCCAAAAAAGATAAATTAACAAAACAGAGGATGACGCTCAGGAAACAGAGCTGGCGCCAACGCTGGATAGCTGGCGCCAGGCACCAACCTTAGCGCCAGGCGCCAAAGGCTAGCGCCAGGCGCCAAGGCCTGGGGTTGGACGCTTAGCTTGATTTTAACGCGTTTTCGAAAATCCGATAAGTTTACCGTACTGGAGGATAAAATAATATAATTTCTTTGAAAATGCTATTTGATTTTAATTAAAACTCTAAAAAGTCAACAAAGTCAACTTATCAATGCTAATTGAATTAGGAATGAAAAGAACCTTCTAGAAGATTCTAGACAACTAAAACCATTCCTAATTGCATTAGGAATTATAAATCATATTAGGCCCTCCCCAAGATCATTGGGCCGTACATAAAGCTCAAACCGGGCCCAGTTTGGTAATTTGGCCATAATTTCCTCAATATTCATTGGAATTGGGCTTATAATATATCGTTGGAAAGGTCTTTTCAAGCCCCATCCAACTACACCATTATTGGACCCATATCATGGACTAACCAAACTGGATTGGCTGTTTTCTTAAAATAAAGTTTTCAAAAACAAAAGGAAGAGAAAAGAAATAAAAACTTTCCGCAACACTAGACCTTTCCACACTTTCGTTTCATTCGATTATGATTCGATGTGAAAGGTACTCATCACTGGGTTTGGTTTTGGGGAGACACAAATGGGTGTCTACAGAAGCCCCCACTTTGACTGAGTTTGGAGAAACGCAAGTTTCAAAAACAAAAGTCAAAGTAGCGATAGGGACGGAGAATGATTCAGAACGTTCTGCGATCCTAAATCACTCTTGTAACGCCGATACCTGCAAAACTAGCATTAGTTAAACAGATAAAAGAGTTAAGAAACGCGTATCTTGCACCATCGAGCACACGTCTCTGAAAGTAACCGAATTGTTTTGATGACCTTCTGCAAGCTAGAGAATGCCATCCCGCTTGAAAACCGCTATGCCTGTAACTGCTTCCAAATTTGGAAGATTGCTTCGCCTGAAACGATCTTCTTCCGCTTTGATAATATTCCACATACAAGGGAATACTATCGAAGATTGCTTCTCTTGAAACAATCCTCATCTGCATTGATAATATTCCACGTCCAAGGGAATAATATCGAAGATTGCTTCTCTTGAAACAATCCTCATCTGCATTGATAATATTCCACGTCCAAGGGAATACTATCGAAGATTGCTTCTCTTGAAACAATCCTCAGTTGTTTGTGACAACTCTCCATAATCTAGGGAACGCCACCTTGCTGTTTCGATGTTCACTCGTCTCTGAACAAAGAGCTTCTTTTTTATATGTTCAATTTCCGCTGTGATAGTCTTCGAAAAGATCACTGCTTTTTAATCCTTAGTGTTGTTATGCCAGTACGTCGGTGTTTTGCTGCTTGTCGACAATCCTCTTTTATTTGGGAATAGTTGCCAACACAACTCTTGTATGATGTATGACAATCCGATTTAGGGAAAGTTGTCAATGCCACGTAACAATCCATCCTTGGAAATGTTGCCACGATGAAGCGACAATCCGTACCTCGGAAAATTTGCCAAAATCCAATCTTTGGAAAAGTTGCCAATGCTTCGTAACAATCTTTCGTAAGAACTTTGCTACGATCGACAATCCACATCTTGGAATATAACTCTTGAAAGCAATCCACCTAGGAAATTTGCCAACGCTATGAGACAATCCTTTTAGGAAAATATTGCCACAATTGACAATCCGCGTCTTGGAACATTTGCAAAAAAGAGTCGACCGACAATCCACTTCGGGAAAATTTGCCACTTGCTGAAATGAATGACAATCCACGTTGAGGAACCTTTGCCGGTATTTATGATGAATAGAGTCCTACAACAATCCTTTGGGAAATTTTGCCATAGGGAAAAGGGTGTATGACAATCCAATCTCGGAAAACTTGCCAATGAGTCGATGAATGTATGACAATCCGAACTTGGAAAAACATGCCAAACAAAGAAGGAGCACGACAATCCACGCTTGGAAACTTTGCCAGAGATGACAATCCAATCTTGGAAAAATTGTCGTTGAAGAAGATGCACGACAATCCATTTTTGGAAATATTGTCAGTTGGGGATGACAATCCAATTTTTGGAAAACTTTGTCGTTTAATAAGAATGCGCGACAATCCATATTTGGAAATATTGTCGTTTAAGTGCTTGCTTTTGAACCGATTGTAATGAGCCAGTGTTTTAGGTGCTTAAGCTAAGTGAGACGATTTTTTTGTCAGGTCAACCACTTACTACAATTGTAATCAAGCCGACTACTAATCATGTCAAATTGCTTATAAGGGCTAACTGGCGTACCAAGGAACCCAAAATTGCTGCATGAGGTCGAAATCACCTTTCTGAGAGGCTTCGAGCTCTGTCGTTGCTAAGATATTTCTTGCGCCAAGAATTGGAGTAGGGCCTTCCCTATTCTGCTGCACCTGTATTTATTTTTTACTATAGAACTTTTCCAATTTCTTTAATTATCTTAGGGTTGACCTAAGGCTTAATGTTTCTTGACTCATCGACTTGACACGACTCAAGGTATAAACTTGACTCGATATGTTTGACTGACTCGAGGTTGACTCGACTCGAAGTGTAATGACACATGTGTTAGACTCAAATCAAAGTGATATGGCACGACATGACTCAATGTGTACATGACTCGTGTGTGCATTGTAATGTGATCGTGCGACTCAAAAAATGCAAAAAAGCAAAAATTTTCCGTCAATTTTGTGGAGGGTACCGACTTTCTCCCGAAAAAGAAAGACGTGAAAAAGAAAATCAAAAGTTTGAAGATGCATGTTGAAAGTATTTGGGTAACTTAGGCACAGAGGCTAAGCACTTCATACTTCTATGTAATGACAATTATGAGTGATGAGTGATGTAACAAGGCATGCTTCATCATTATGTTAAGATTTCATGACAAAGGGTTCCTAAGGGAAATATATTTGGTCATGTATGCGTGATGTGTGTGATAGTGACACTAAAGTTAGGCCGCAAGAGCTAAGTGTGTGGAAAAATATATTATTGAAAAGAGTCAAATGGTAGTGACTCTTAGGCTAGGTAAACTAATGATGTAGGGATCAAGCCCCCAAGTCTAGCTCTAAGTGAATAGGGATGAGCATTGGATATCCCTTGATATGATCATGGTGTAAGTGTGTGAATGTGAATATGAATGCATGTTTATTACGGCCGCACCTCGATGTGAGGTTGCCTACGTATCCGTTAGGAATCAGGCCGAACGTAGCTCTAGCCGAACCTCGCACAAGTGTGTATACCTCAAAAAAGGTCTTTTTAAGGGTTGTAACGTGGTTAGGCTAAAGGTTTGAAGAAGAAGGGGATAAAGGCTCAAGACCCTAGATAAGCCCCCAAGGTGTGCAACCTTGCTTTTGAATATTTGTATTTTTATGCTTGAGGTTTTCTACTCTTTTTTTAGCTCTTTCTTTTGTTTTAGCATTTATTTCATTTTTATAAGTGTGGGCAATCTCGATCATGCGGTCTATCACTCACTTGGCATTCATGTTTCTCGAGCACTCGATAAGAGACGCAATCTGAGACGTGTTCATATCGAAGATATTTTCATATCAAAGACATTGGAACACTTGCCCTTTTGTACACTTTTATTTATTTTTTTGCTTTTGCTTATTTTTAGTATTTTTTGAATTTCTGAAATCACTCAAGCTTTGTTCTTTGAAAATTGCATAAGTTGCACACCATCCCATCCCAAGGTTAGATAGATATGGGTTGAAAAATGAAAGGTCTATCATTAGACGAGGCTCAAAGTGGTTTATGAAGAAAGGATGTATAATTGAGGGGTGAAAGGAGATATGATGTGGCTACAAGGGGTGCCTCAAATCATTGGTATACCTTGTGCTTAATTCGACATGGATTTTTTTTCTTTTTTTTTATTTTTTTTTTTACGATGCAATAAAATGAAATGATCATATATGAGGAAATAAATGCTCATTTTATTAAAAAGGGAAAAAGGAAAAATCTACAAAATTAATCTAAAAGAAAAGAAAAGGTGCCTATGCTAGACTTATTGGGGAAAGAGTAAATAAAAAAGGAAACAGAAAAAAGAGGTCACGAAATCTCGTCGTTGAAGCTCGCCTCTTGTCTGGTGTCATTTGCTTCATCATCACCCAGTCTTCTCGCTAACTAGAGGCAATGGGACCTTGTTTGCTTCTATGAGATCTTGAATGAGATTTTGAAACCTGTAGCATTCATCAGTGGTATGACCGTTTCCTCGATGGTACTTGCAATAGGAGTTTGGATTCCATCTCGAAGATCGATTTTCTGGTGTTGGATCCTCGGTAGGGCCAATAGGTTTGATTAATCCTCGATCGTAGAGACGATCGAAAGCAGCATCGTAGGTCATTCCAATGGGTGTGAACTCTCGCCTAGGTTTCCTTTTAGATCCTTGATTGTCCATGGCTAAGACATCATTATGGTCAAAGGTGCTAACATTATTACTAGAGTGGGCGTTTTCGGAAGAAGAAGGATTGTCGCTCTTCTTTCCTTTCCAGCCACCGTGGTTACTATTGTTAGTAGCTTTTTGCTTTGCGAGGTCATCTTCGATTTCAATTCCGATGTCATAAACGGCCTTGAAAGTATTCAAGTTTTGTTGATATTTTAAGTGCTTTGAATACTTTTCTTGGAGATTCTTGACAAACATCCTCACAGACTCCTTTTCGGTGGGGACCTCGATCATCTTAGCGGAAGTTTCCCTCCATTTATTAAAGAAAGAAGTAAAGCCTTCATTCTCTTTTTGTCTTAGCATCTCAAGTTGTCTATGGTCGGTTTCAACTTGGATATTGCACTTGTACCTATCAACGAAAGCGTTTACTATAGATTCCCAGGTAGAGGTTTTCTCCTTGTCAAAGGAGAAGTACCATTGTTGGCAAACGGTTTCGAGAGATAGTGAGAACAGAGAAGGGAAAACCTTTTTATCGATACTCTTGATACTCATTATTGTTTCAAATGCTCTTAAATGAAAGTATGGGTTGTCAATTGCTCTGAATTTTGGGATGTCGTTGGCGTTGAACTTCCGCGGAAGAAGATCCTTGTCCACCGAGACCCCTTGTGATGTAAGCTCTTGAAATTTTTAGTCGCTAGACAACTTGCTTAAACTCTCTTGCATGAGGTCCATTTGTTGTTGCTTTACGGGATCATCGATCCTAAGTGCGAGAAGCTTCAGTGTCTCAGTCACAGTATCCAGTTGGTTCTTAAGATCTTTGACTTCTTCTTGAGTTGCCATTTTCTTCTTAGCCTTCCTCTTTTGACGAATCGGTTTATCAAAAAGCGAGGCTTGAATAAAGAGGTTGTCCTTGATTATCGCCCTTCTCTCCTCGACCAAGTACTGTGGAAAGGGAATTTGAGGATACTTATTGTTAATTATTTGACTCAAACTTTATTCAACATGCAATGGATGGAGGAAGTGAAGAAAGATTGGAATAGAATGTGAAGAAGATTTAGATGGAGGGATATGAAGAATTAGGAATAGAATGTACCCCCCAACTCAAATGACGGAAAGACCGACTCATGCATGGACCTAAGACATGGTCATGGTGACATATACTCAAAGTGTGTGCTAAGACTAGTGAGTGAATGTGACATGTTGAGACTCGTGTCATGACCATGTGGCTAGACTATGTGACCAAGACTCGATTAATGACTTGACAAGGTGTTATTGACAGCGAAAATTAACCGAATTAATCAGCAAACTGGTTAATTAGACCCTAGGTGATGACTCGACCAATAATCCGAACTATCGGCCAAGCGACAGGACTGGCGTCACAACATGGAGCTTGGCGCCAGACAACAGAGTTGTCGTCAAGCGCTACACTTCATAGTGTGGCGCTATAGCTCAGACCTTGGCGCCAATAATGGAGCTTCGGTCTGGGACTGTTTTCGGTGTTATTAGTCAACTGGGGTATGCCTAAAGTCGTACTAGGTCAATTCCGATTAAAGAAAAATTAGACTTTATTGACTCAAATTAAATAATTAATTAATTAATTAGGCAAAGTTCTTTAAGTCATTAATTTATTAATCTCAACACAAGTCAACAAACGGTTAAGAGAAACATAGAATATATATGCACAGCAAATAATGCACAATTAGTCAAGTAGGCACAATATGATGCAATGCATTCGCAACCTAACCATGGCTCTAGTTCTCTAAAGTTCGGGATATGGTTTAGTCAAAGAGGGTCCATGGTTAATTGTCCTGATGCACCGCGTGGAAGCCTAACCGTGAAGGGTTGGCGCGAGTGGATGGGATACCGCGAGCTTTAGAAAAAAACTCGCTTCCATGGTTTGGTGAATTCAACATCTCGGATGTACCCTTTGTTGCACGGAGCGTTCAATCGGGTAGATGGAGCATGAATTCCCAGAGGGTTATGTCTATATGTAGAACACATATGGGTTTCAGAAAAGTGAGAAAAAATTCAATCAGGAAGTAGGATCGAGCAAACAATACGAAAAACCGGTCGAAATTAGAACGCATATTTCTGGCTCGGTATTGGGGGAAATTGGCGCCAGCAAACAGAGACTGGCGCCAGCTTTTTAACTGTAGCGCCTGGCGCCAATACTGGCGTCTGGCGCTATGGCTAAAATTCTGGCGCCAAGCTCTGGCCCCTGGCGCTACTTCCCACATGCCTCAGCAGCTTTCTGTGCTCGATAAAATTTTCCAGTTTCGCGCGGTGTTATTTCGGTCCTAGTTGTGAAAGATATTTCTCAAATTTCCTACGTGTAAAATCCTATGTTTTTAACTCATTACGGATGGTCTTTCCAATGAGATCATTTTTATGCATATGACAATAATGTTAACCAAAATTACGCACATGAAATACTTAGAACTTTTCGAGTCTCATCCACTCATTCTAAATCATTGCCGAAACAAATTGAGGAATTAAAATAGAAATCCTCCCCAGTGGAGTCACCAAAAACTGTAGGGAATAATTTCAAGCCTTTAAATCCCACTAGCTTGAACCCCACTGTGATCATACACTAAAGTACGGTGGTGTCCAAAAGGGAAGAAGATAGAGCAAAAGAGTCGCCAACAAGTTTTTTTAGGAACTTGTAAACCGTTCACGAGGTGAAGGTTACACCCCTTAACGATCCAAGAGATCGTCAACTCCATAAGGTCATGAACCAAATAAGGGTTCGGGGATGAAGGTACAAATCCAACCTAAAAGAGATTGAACCTGCCCTAATAATAGGCCTCTACTTTATTCAGATCGTATTCATGTGCGCTTTCTGATTAACATGCAATCAATATGATTAAGCCTAAACCTGTTTAATCTATGTTGGTTGGATACTATTGCACAAATAAATCTATTATTGGCGATCACTTGAATTATAATCTCATTAACCCTAAACAAGATTATTAATTATCTTATTAAGCGTGATTACAAGTACTAATTCCCTTTAACATGCATAAAAGGTGATCAAGCAATAACAATAAATAAGCATCAAGCAACATAGTAAATAATCAATATCATAATAATAATCATCTTAAATAAAATAATCATCATCAAAATAATAATAATAATAATAATTATAACAATTATAGTCATAGTCATAATCATGTTAAAGCATAATAAAAATAGCAAGATCCTAGGTATGATACTAACAAGATTAATAACAAACCCTAGCATGTCACTAAGCAATAAAAATCAAATCTTTAACCCTAACATGATACTAACAATCATTAGGAAGAGAATAGAAAGCATCATAACAATCATATTTAATATTAAAGATACCCTAGACATGATACTAGGAATATCATAATAACAATGTAAACATGATTTCTACATCATAATATCAATAAAACCATTAAAGTACTTACTTTGATGCTTCGTACCTCTTTCTAATAACAAAATACACACGTTAGTAACTTCAAGGAAAATAATAAACAAACAATTAAATTAAATAATTGAAAGAGAGATTTGGGACCAAACCCTCAGAAATTAAAACCTTTCACGTCTAGGGGGAAGGCAACTTCGAATATGGCTAGGTGTTTCTAGATCTTGTGAATGCGGAATTTTGTATAAGAAAACCAAAGTTTAGAGGAAAGATGAATGAGGGAGATGAATGAAAGAATGCTAATTAAAACTAATTGTTGAGGAAAACATGTGAATAAGGAGAATTGGTGAATGAATGGTGAATGATGATAATTGATACCTGAAAACGGAGTTTTTAATACGATATTTATAGAGAAAATCAGCCAAAAAAGATAAATTAAAAAAACAGAGTCTGACGCTCAGGAAACAGAGCTGGCGCCAACCCTGGCTAGCTGGCGCCAGGCACCAACCTTAGCGTCAGGCGCCAATGGCTAGCGCCAGGCCTGGTTCCAGGCGCCAAGGCCTGGGGTTGGACGCCAAGCTTGATTTTAACGCGTTTTTGAAAATCCGATAAGTTTACCGTACTGGAGGATAAAATAATATAATTTCTTCGAAAATGCTATTTGATTTTAATCTAAACTCTGAAAAGTCAACAAAGTCAACTTATCAATGCTAATTGAATTAGGAATGAAAAGAACCTTCTAGAAGATTCTAGACAACTAAAACCATTCCTAATTGAATTAGGAATGATAAATCATATTAGGCCCTCCCCAAGATCATTGGGCCGTACGTAAAGCTCAAACCGGGCCCAGTTTGGTAATTTGGCCATAATTTCCTCAATATTCATCGGAATTGGGCTTATAATATATCGTTGGAAGGTCTTTGCAAGCCCCATCCAACTACACCATTATTGGACCCATATCGTGGACCAACCAAACTGGATTGGCTGTTTTCTTAAAATAAAGTTTTCAAAAACAGAAAGAAGAGAAAAGAAATAAAAACTTTCCGCAACACTAGACCTTTCCACACTTTAGTTTCATTCGATTATGATTCGACGTGAAAGGTACTCATCACTGGGTTTGGTTTTGGGGAGACACAAATGGGTGTCTACAATGGCCATTTGAGATTAGTGTGTAGTTTGATTTATAGCACCGTTTCTTGTGCTACAAGGACATGATCGTCATAAATCATTTACATAGGTATTGGTTTAGAACCGTACTTGATTGTCCTATGAGAATACTTTAAGAGATTAAAAATAGTCATAAGTATACTTCTCATTATTGCTATCGGAACCTTTTTCCTCAACCATGATAATTGTGAGCTTTCTTGTTTGAGTACTAGTTCGCTTTGATGATTGTCAAACGTCTGCCGTAATAGGGGATTATGACAGCAATACTTGGGCGGCTAGGTCTTCTCAGTAAGAGATTCTACATTACAAGACTGGAAATGCCTCCCTATTTAAATAGGGAAGATGTCTTTGTTGTTTACAAGGCCTCTCGAAGAGCGAGACTGTAAAATGCATGGCTGTACTCGGATGGATTTTAGAAATCATCTGTTTATTGACAGTGGAACTCGGAATCGAGAAACACTTCTGGACGTATTAAGGATGACAAATAAATCTCACCTTATAGTTCATGAAGAGGCATTATTAAGAGACATAGGAAAAGGGCTATACACTAAAATCTCATTTTCCAGAAGGACAAGTTAGAGATTAAAAGGAATGGTGTCCTTCGAACAAGTGTATTATTCCGATAGAGGGTTCAGAATTATTTGAAAGCTAATTATTCAGTGAGGTCAAGTGATCTGAATGCCTGGGCGGTGGCCGCTTCTGATCAGTAATATTAATATATAATTAATATTATATTTTAATCTTGACTTAACCCTTCGGGTCACACCCAAGCAACTAACGAGCCAAAGCGACAAATTAATTAGGAATTAATGAATGAGTCGACCGAGAAATTAATATTTAAACGTCAGAAATTCGAGCTTGGAGTGTTGAAACCGAGCGTCGAAAGTCGAGTCGGAAATAGTAAAAGACAAGACGTGAAAATAATAATAAATCAACAATGACTATAATACCCCTAGCACCAGAATACCGAGTGCTAGGGGCGCAGCCATGCTAGCAGCCCGCACCAAGTGCGAGGCTTGGCTAGCATACCACAACTAGCAGCCCGCACTAATGTGTGTGGCATGCTAGCATACGACAGCTAGCAGCCCGCACCATTTGGTGTGTGGCGTGCTGGGCCGAGGCACTAGCAGCCCGCGCCATTTGGTGTGTGGCGTGCTGGGCCGAGGCACGCACAAGCAGCTAATGGGTGTCATAAATGACACCCATTTGATGAGCATTTAGGTTTTTTTCACCTTCTTTTCATGGCTTTCATGCTTAATAAATGCTTAGTTTTATGTTTTTGGTCTTAGTTTTACCTTTCCTCTCTTATTTTGTAGCTTTTGTGCATTTCTATGGTTTTTTCTAGTCTTTTCTCCTTTATTTGCTCTATTTTCGTGGTTGTAGGTATTGTACGAGGATCGGGTCTTGATATTGATGATTTACTAAGGTGGAGGAAGCCTTTGGAGCAAGCTCATGGCAATAGGAAAGCTCAAGATGCAAGGAAGTGGATTCTCCAATTTCTAGCTCTTGCGCTCTTAAGTCGTGCTCTCATGAAGATGGGTTGTTGAACCAACAATCAAGTGCTTTTGGGACTGCCTCTCTTAGTGTTCATCATCATCATAATCGTGCGACCCTAGCGAATGCATGAAGCCGCAAAAAGATCGAAGAAACCCAGAAAGATGCGGGCGCGCAACCTGCAGGCGCGGGCGTGCCACCCCTGCAGCGCGGGCGCGCCATCCCCGCAGCGCGGGCGTGCCGCCCCTGCAACGCGGGCGCACCTTCCTGGGTATTTGCTTGCTCGGTTTTTGTTTTCGCGCCCTCTATAAATATCATTGTAACCCGATTTTTAGGGTAAGTTGGAGAGAAAGTTTCATTTTAGATTTAGATCATAATCTTAGCTTAGTTGAGAGCTTCACTCTCTAGGTTTAGGGTTAGTTTTAGGAGTAGATTTTAGAGAGAGTGTGTGTGGAATTTCAATGGTGATTGAGAGATTGAAGATTCAATGGTGACAATTGTGTTGAAGATCTTCTCTATTATCAATGAGCATTCTTAATTCTATCTCATTTTATTGCTTTGTTTGATTTCATATTTGTTGGTTTGATTTTGATGTTTGATTGTTGATTAGTGTATTTGTTCTTCATATATTGTTGATTCTTGATTTCTTTAGTTGTTAGTTGATTAGATGATGATGTTAGAGTAGTTATTTGGCTAGGGATAGGGTAAAACTTGTATGATTGATTGATTGTGCTTAATTTGGGGATTGTGCTGATTAATTATGGAGATTAAAGTGATTAATGGAAGTTTGCATGTGTGTAATTCGATTAGGCCTTGAGAATTATGCTAGATTGCATTGTAGTGATACGGACCATTGATTTAGGAATTGCAATTGTCGATTGAGCTTGATTAGTGATGCTCCTAGTTAGAGTCTCTCGTAGTTGGCGCTAGTTTGACCTCTAGGAGATAGCTTGTTGACTCTTTTGATTGAGCTTGCCATTAGTCTTCACAACCATTGATTTGCATATTGTTCCCGAGTTGCTACAATTGTCATGATTACTTGTTGATTCTCGTTCCTAGTGTTTATTTGTTTGGTTCTTCATTTTGTTAGTTGGTTATAGTGTTTACCTTTTATCCTTAGACTTCGACCTAGCTTAGGCGCATAATTAAGAGTGCTTGAACATTAGCGTTCCTTTGGGTTCGACCCTTGACTTGCCTCTATACTTGTATATAGGTTTGTTAAGTGTTTATAAATTTAGTTTGATCGAGGGAGGATTAGTTTCAACTACCTAGTTCCTCCCCACATCAAAATGGCGCCGTTGTCGGGGAACGGTGTCTATGTTTTGAGTGTTTTTTATTGCTTGAGTCTAGGTCTTTTTATATACTTTTCTTTTATTTTATTTTTGTTTGTTTTGTGAAAAAAAAAATGGCATGTCTATCTTTTAATCAATATAACAATGAGCCTTTTGTGAATATTTATATAGACTAGTGGGATTTCTTGACTATCATTGTTGTAGTCTTTGAGAGGCTTGTGAGATTTGTTATTTTGGTTTAAATGAACAAACTAGAAATAAAATTGAATGCATGCATAATGGTAGATTTAGAGCATTGTCAATTGATGATGCTTGGGATTTTTATGTTGGGTTTGCTAGGGATGTTTATAATAGGGGTATTCATGATCCTAATATTGATGTGCAATGTCTTGATTCTTCTTATATTAGCATGAATTCCCATGAATTGTCAAATGATCCCATGAGTGAACCTAGAACAAGTGTTTTCGATTCTATTTCCTCTTTTGTTCATGATGATGAAGTACATGCTCAAATGGATGCTAATGGTGTGTTTCAATTTTCTTCATTATTTGTCATGTCTTCTTGTGATGTAGTTCATTCCCTTAATAACGAATCTCATATGCTTAATTGTGCCCCCTCTCCCCTATTTAATGAAAATGCTCATGATTTTAATGTGCATGGTCCTACCCTTAGTTGTGACTCTTCTTTTACTATTGGTCAACCCTCTTTGCCTTTTCATTCTCCAAACTCTTGTGATGAGTCTCTAGTCCCCTATAGCCAAATTGATGAATCTTTGAGGGAGTTAGAGATGAATCCTAATCTTAGGCCCTTAGAGAGACAAATGATGGAAACTTTAAGGATCCAATTGGAGATGATTAGAGAGGGTGAGGATCTTTTTAATGAAGAATTGAAAAGAAAAGGAGAGTTGGAAAATGAATTGTCATCCTTGATGCTTGTATGTGAAAAATCCCCATCCAATGTGTATGTTGAGGATAATGATGATGATTTTGAGCAACTAAGAGAGGGTGAGGATCCCTTTGGTGAGCATTTTAGTGATGGTGAAGGAGTTGAAAACCAAGAGAGAGTTGAACTAGATTATCCCAACCCTCCTTCCCGTCTTGATGAGTCTCTTGTCCATGATTGTGATTCTTCTATCCATGAGTATCTAGACTCATTTGAGGTTATGTCCAATGCGTTTTTTGAGAGTCAAAAGAAAACCCATATCCTTTTAAATGAGTTCATTAAGAATGCTTCATGGGAGAGAGATGATTTTTAAATGAATTTGCATCCATTCATGCATGGTTTCGAGACTTTAGGCTTTAAGGAAGTTGAGGGAGTTTTTGTTCATGAATGTAGTGGAGGAGATTATGTGGTTTCTCTTGGGAGTTGGATGTTTGAGGGAGATGGTGATCATGAGTGTTCTTATTTTGAGGACTCTATGATTGATTTCCATGCTCTTATTGGTGATTTGAGGCATGGTGGTGATAAAGAGTTCATTTGTGAGACCATAGCCCCCATTCATTCTTCTCATGTCCCTTTTTCAAGGAGGTTCAACCATATCCCTTACTGTAGGGAATAATTTCAAGCGTTAACCCCTAGCTTGAACCCCACTGTGATCATACACTAAAGTACTGTGGCGTCCAGAGGGAAAGAAGATAGAGCAAAAGAGTCGCCAACAAGTTTTTTAGGAACTTGTAAACCGTTCACGAGGTGAAGGTTACACCCCTTAACGATCCAAGAGATCGTCAACTCCATAAGGTCTAGAACCAAATAAGGGTTCGGGAATGAAGGTACAAATCCAACCTAAAAGAGATTGAATCTGCCCTAATAATAGGCCTCTACTTTATTCTGATCGTATTCATGTGCGCTTTCTGATTAACATGCAATCAATAGATTAACCCTAAACCTGTTTAATCTATCTTGGTTGAATATTAATGCACAAATAAAACTATTATTGGCGATCACTTGAAATTATAATCACAATTAACCCTAAACAAGATTATTAATATCTTATTAAGCATGATTACAAGTACCAATTCCCTTTAAACATGCATAAAAGGCGTGATCAAGCAATGTCAATAAGTATCAAGCAACATGATAATAATAAATAATCAATATCATGAATAATAATTATAATCATAATAACAATATCATCATAAATAAAATAATCATCATCAAAATAATAATAATAATAATATTCATAATCATAATCATCATAAATTACAACAATTATAATCATAATCATGTTCATGTTAATATTAAAGCATAATAAAAATAGCAAGATCCTAAGCATGATACTAACAAGATTAATAACAAACCCTAGCATGTCACTAAGCAATAAAAATTAAATCTTTAGCCCTAACATGATACTAACATGAATAAATATTAGGAAGAACATAGGAAGCATCGTAACAATCATATTTAATATTAAAATTACCCTAGACATGATACTAGGAATATCATAATAACAATGTAAACATGATGTCTACATCATAACATCAATTCAAACCATTAAAGCACTTACTTTGATGCTTCGTACCTCTTTCTAATAACAAAATACACACGTTAGTAACTTCAAGGAAAACAATAAACAAACAATTGAATTAAATAATTGAAATAGAGATTTGGGACCAAACCCTCAGAAATTAAACCTTTCACGTCTAGAGCGAAGGAAACTTCGAATATGGCTAGGTGTTTCTAGATCTTGCGAATGCGGAATTTTGTATGCAAAAGCAAGTTTAGAGAAAGAAAGAAATATGAATGAATGAGAGAATTGATCGAATGAAAACTGATTGTTGATGATAATTCGTGAGAATTGGTTGAAAAGCTGGTTATTGATGAGAATTGGTTGAAAAGCTGGTTATTGATGAGAATTGGTGAATGAAAACGGAGTTTTTAATACGTTATTTATAGAGAAAATCAGCCAAAAAGATAAAATAAACAAAACAGAGTCTGACGCACAAAAAAACAGAGCTGGCGCAAACCCTGGCTAATTGGCGCCAGGCACCAACACTAGCGCCAGGCGCCAAGCCTGGTTCCAGGCGCCAAAGCCTGGGGTCAGGCGCCAAGCCTGGTTTTAATGCGTTTTCGAAAATCAGATAAATTTGCCGTACTGGAGGATAAAATCATATAATTTCCTCGAAAATGCTATTTGATTTTAATTAAAACTATGAAAAGTCAAAAGTCAATTTATCAATGCTAATTGAATTAGGAATGAAAAGAACCTTCTAGAAGAATCTAGAAGACTAAAACCATTCCTAATTGCATTAGGAATGATAAATCATATTAGGCCCTCCCCTAGATCATTGGGCCGCACATAAGGTTCAAACCGGCCTAGTTTGGTAAATTGGCCATAACTTCCTCAATATTCATCGGAATTGGGCTTATAATATATCGTTCGAAAGCTATTTTCATCCAACTACACTACTATTGGACCCATATCATGGACCAACCAAACTGGATTGGCTGTTTTCTTAAAATAAGTTTTCAAAAACAGAGAGAGGAGAAAAGAAATTAAAACTATCCGCAACACTAGACTTTCCACACTTTCACTTCATTCGATTATGATTCGACGTGAAAGATACTCATCACTGGGTTTGGTTTTGGGGAGACACAAATGGGTGTCTACAGAAGCCCCCACTTTTACTGAGTTTGGAGAAACGCAAGTTTTGAAAACGAAAGTCAAAGTATCGATAGGGACGGAGAATGATTCAGAACGTTCTGCGATCCTAAACCAATCTTGTAACGCCGATACCTGCAAACTAACGTTAGTTAAACAGATAAAAGAGTTAATAAACGCGTATCTTGCACCGTCGAGCACACGTCTCTGAAAGTAACCAATTGCTGCTGTATCCTTGTTTTGATGACCTCCTGCAAGCTAGAGAATGCCATCCCGCTTGAAAACTGCTACGCCTATAACTGCTTCCAAATTAGAAGATTGCTTCACCTGAAACTATCCTCCTCCGCTTTGATAATATTTCACATCCAAGGGAATACTATCGAAGATTATTTCTCTTGAAACAATCCTCAGTTGTTTGTGACAACTCTCCATAATCCAGGGAACGCCACCTTGCTGTTTCGATGTTCACTCATCTCTGAACCAAGAGCTTCCTTTTGATATGTTCATGCGCCTCTGAACAAAGAGCTTCTTTTTGATATGATCTTCTGAATGATGTGTCCACGCGTCTCTGAACGAAGAGTTTAATAATAGGATGCCCACGCGTCTCTGAGCAAAAGAGCTTGAAAATAGGAGATCTTTGATGATATGTCCACGCGTCTCTGAACAAAATAGCTTTTGAAATGATATGTCCACGCGTCTCTGGAGCAAAAGAGCTTGATGGAAATGTTCACGCGTCTCTGAACAAAAGAGCTTGATTGATATGCCCACGCGTCTCTGGACAATAGAGCTTGAATGAAAATGTTCACGCGTCTCTGAACAAAAGATCTTGAATAATATGCCCACACGTCTCTGGAGCAAAGAGCTTTGGTGGAAATGTTCACGCGTCTCTGAACAATAGAGCTTCGGTACTTGAATGTTTGTTGCGATAATGTTCTGAAGAAAAATTTCCGAAGACCAACGTTTGTCGATCTCTAAAGCTCGCCAGAACTTTGCTTTCGCTAAAACCAGTATGTCGGTGTTTCCGTGATAAGCCAATTCTTAGGCGCTTCAAGCTAAGTGAGACGATCTTTCATCAGGTCGACCACTTATTGTGATTGTAATCAAACTGACTACTTAATCATGTCAAATTGCTTATAGGGGCTAACTGGCGCACCAAGGAACCCGAAATTGCTGTATGAGGTCGAAATCACCTTTATGAGAGGCTTCGAGCTCTGTCGCTGCTGAAATATCTCTGGCGCCAAGAATTGACTCTGTCGCCAAACGTTGTGATAGGGTCTTCCCCATTCTGCTGCACTTGTATTTATTTTTGACTATAGAACTTTGCCAATTTCTTCAATTGTCTTAGGGTTGACCTAAGGTTTAGCATTGCTTGACTCATTGTGATGACACGACTCAAGGTATAAACTTGACTCGATATGATTGACTCGAGGTTGACTCGACTCGAAACGAAATGACACATGTGTTAGACTCAAATCAAAGTGATATGACACGACATGACTCAATGTGTACATGACTCGTGTGTGCATCGTAATGTGATCGTGCGACTCGAAAATGCAAAGAAGCAAAAATTTTCCGTCATTTTTGTGGAGGGTACCGACTTTCTCCCGAAAAAGAAAGACGCGAAAAAGAATCAAAGGTGCATGTTGAATGTTGTTTGATACTATCTCTCGAGGTGCAAGGATTAATCCATCCTAGGCTATCTCCACTGTTGACTCCATGATGAAAGTATTTGGGTAACTTAGGCACGGAGGCTAAGTACTTCATACTTCGTGATGCAACGATGATTGATAAGTGATGAGCGATGTGACAAGGCATGATTTATGTTAAGATTCCATGACAAAGGGTTCCTAAGGGGAAAGTATATTTGTTCATGTATCTGTGATGTGTGTGATAGTGACACTAAAGTTAGGACGCAAGGGCTAAGTGTGTGGAAAGATATTATTTGTTAAAAGAGTCAAATGGGGGTGACTCTTAGGCTAGGTAAGCTAATGATGTAGGGATCAAGCCCCCAAATCTAGCTCTAATTGAATAGGGATGAGCATTGGAGATCCCTTAATATGATCATGGTGCAAGTGTGTGAATGTGAATATGAATGCATGTTTATTACGGCCGCACCTCGATGTGAGGTTGCCTACGTATCCGTTAGGAATCAGGCCGAACGTAGCTCTAGCCAAACCTCGCACAAGTGTGTGTATACCTCAAAAAGGTCTTTTAAGGGTTGTAACGTGGTTAGGCTAAAGGTTATAGAAAAAAGGGATAAAGGCTCAAGACCCTAGATAAGCCCCCAAGGTGTGCAACCTTGCTTTTGAATATTTGTATATTTTTTTTATGCTTGAGTTTCTACTCTTTTTTAGCTCTTTTTTGCTTTAGCATTTATTTTATTTTTATGAGTGTGGGCAATCCCGATCATGCGGTCTATCACTCACTTGGAATTCATGTTTCTCAGGCACGGTACCGAGCACTCGATAAGAGACGGAATCTGAGACGTGTTCATATCGAAGACATTTTCATATCAAAGACATTGGAACACTTGCCCTTTTGTACACTTTTATTTATTTTTTTGCTATTTATTTTTATTTTTATCTTTTGAAATCACTCAAGCTTTTTTAGAATTGCATAAGTTGCACACCATCCCATCCCAAGGTTAGGTAGATGTAGGTTGAAAAAAGAAAGGTCTATCGTTAAACGAGGCTCAAAGTGGTTTAGAAGAAAGGATTGTAAATTTGAAAAGTGAAAGGAGATATGATGTGGCTACAAGGGGTGCCTCAAATCATTGGTATACCTTGTGCTCAATTCGACATGGTTTTTTTTTTTTTTTAATGCAATATAATGAAATGATCATATGCAAGGAAATAAATGCTCATTTTTATTAAAAGAAAATATATAATGATCCTATAAAATAAATCTAAAGAGAATAAAAAAGGTGCCTATGCTAGACTTATTGGGGAAGGGGTAAATAAAAAAAAGAAATAGAAAAAAAGAGGTCACGAAATCTTGTCGTTGAAGCTCGCCTCTTGTCTTGTGTTGTTTCCTTTATCACTACTTGCTCTTCTTGTAAACTGGAGGTATGGGAAGCTTGTTATTATCAATCAAATGTTGGATATCCTCCTTTAGCTTCCAACAGCCCTCAGTAGCATGACCCCTACCTTGGTGGTACTTGCAGTGTTCGTTTGGATTCCAACTAGGCAATCTTTTCTTAAGTGGGGGATCTTGAATAGGTCCAATGGGAGTAATGATTCCCTTGGCATGGAGTCGATCGAAAGCATCATCGTAGCTAATTCCAATAGGGGTAAATTCCCTTTTCGACTGCTTTCGATTACCCATGGCTAGGATCTCACTAAGGTCGAAAGTACCAACACTATTACTAGAGTAGGTGTTTTCGAAATAAGAAGGATAGTCGTTCTTCTTCCCTTTACAGCCACTGTTACCATTGTTACTAATCTTAGCCTTCTCGTCGCGCGGAGGAACATGAAGGAGATTTGAATCAATGAAGTCTTGAACACGATCCTTGAGGGCGAGACACTTTTCAGTAGTGTGACCGCGACCTTTATGGTATCGACAATAGGAATTTGGATCCCAATTGGGAAAACGTTTTTCAGATGGAGGGTCTTGACTGGGACCAATGGAGTGAATATGACCTTGATCATGTAGACAGTCAAAAGCTTCATTGTAAGTTGTTCCTATTGGTGTGTATTCTTCAATGGTTCGTTTTGCCTGTGGCTTAGGAGCATTGAGTTCTTCATTAAACCCTTGGCGAGAATTTTGTTTAATGGCCATCACCCGATTTGCTAATCCTTCTACCACATTCAAGAGCATGGCAATAACATCTTGCAGTTTTCGAATGTCCTCTTTTAGACTTGACGAGTCTTCCTTGGTATTATCTAAGAAAAGACTTTCATCCTCCTCAATTATGGCCACTTCATCAAGAGAGGTCATATAAGCTGTCTCGATCATGGGCTCTCCTACAGGTGTGATAAGAAGTGATGGATCAAAGGATGATTGGTCATCTTCGATGGCTAGAATCTCGGAAGTTACATTGTTATCGATCAGATCTTGAATAGCTTCTTTGAGTTTCCAACACTCTTCAGTGTCGTGACCCTTTCCTTGATGATATTTGCAGTGCTTATTAGGGTCCTACTTAGGTGGCCTGGCTTCTGGAACTGGATCTTTGATGGGCCCTATAGGCATGACTAGTCCTTTGTGATGTAGCTTCTCGAAAGTCGTTTCATAACTCATACCAAGTGGAGTGAACATTCTTTTTTTATCTTTGGATTCGTGGTTTAGAGTCGTTCGTGGCATGTACTTCATTAATGGGAGAGGAAGAACAAGGATGGTCGTTCTTCTTTCCTCTCGCACCATTATCTTTTAGAAGGTCATCTTCAATGTCAATGCCTATATTATAGACAGCTTTGAAAGTATCTAAATTGTGTTGGTACTTTAAGTGCTTTGAATACTTCCCTTGGAGATTCTTGATAAACATCCTCACAGATTCTTTTTCGGTAGGAGCCTTGACCATATTAGCGGAAGTTTCCCTCCATTTATTGAAGAAAGAAGTGAACCCTTCGTTTTCCTTTTGTTTTAATATCTCAAGTTGTCTGTGGTCTGTTTCGTCTTGGATGTTGCACTTATATCTATCTATGAAAGCGTTTGTTATCGACTCCCAAGAAGAGGTTTTTTCTTTCTCGAGAGAAAAGAACCATTGTTGACAAATGGTTTCGAGAGATAGTGGGAACAAAGAGGGGAAAACCTTCTTATCGATACCCTTAATGCTCATTATAGTTTCAAAAGCTCTTAGATGGAAGTAAGGGTTATCTATTGCCTTGAATTTAGGGATGTCAGTGGCGTCAAACTTATGCGGAAGAAGTTCCTTGTCCAGCGAGACCCCTTGTGAACTCATGCCCTGAAATTTATAGTCACTAGATAGCTTGCTTAGACTCTCTTGCATGAGATCCATCTGTTGTTGCTTCACGGGATCATTGATCTTGAGTGTGAGTAGCTTTAGTGTCTCAGTCATGGTAACCAATTGGTTCCTAAGCTCATTGACTTCTTCTTGACTTTCCATTATCTTTTTAGCCTTCCTCTTTTGACGAATTGGTTTATCAAAAAGTGAGACTTGAATAAAGAGGTTGTCCTTGATTAATCGCCCTTCTTTCCTCGACCAAGTACTGTGGAAAAGGAATTTGGGGATATTTATTGTTAATTATTTGGCTCAAACTTTATTCAACATGCAATGGATGGAGGAAGTGAAGAAAGATTGGAATAGAATGTGAAAGAAGATTTAGATGGAGGGATATGAAGAATTAGGAATAGAATGTACCCCCCAACTCAAATGACGGAAAAGACCGACTCATGCATGAACCTAGGACGTGGTCATGGTGACATATAAAAAGTGTGTGCTATGACTAGTGAGTGTATGTGACATGTTAATACTTGTGTCATGACCATGTGGCTAGACTACGTGACTAGACTCAAGCAAAGACTAAGTTAAGACTTCACGTATATGCATTAAACTGGACAGACTGTGGTATTTTAGTCATAACTTTTTATCTGTGACTCTGATTTGGATGAAACCAACGCCAAATTAAAGATAAAACTCGGGGCTACAGATCCATAGGTTGTAAGACTCGTAGTTCTTCTTATAACTCCGTCTATGACCAAAACAAGTTGACGTTTGTGCAGTATACGGGAATAAAAATCTGGGTTGACTTAAAGGAACTATGACTCGATTTTAGGTATATTTATTAGCTCTAATTAATTAATTAATTAATAAAATAAAGTCCTTTAGTCATTAATTAGTTTATTTAGGCTTAACACAAGTCAAACAAACGGTTAGGAAAAATCACATAGAGTATGCACAACAAATAATGCACAATTAGTCAAGCAGGCACAATATGATGCAATGAGTTTGCAACCTAACCATGACTCTAGTTCTCCAAAGTTTGGGATATGGTTTAGTCAATAGAGGGTCCATGGTTAATTTTCCGGATGCACCGCGCGGAAGCCTAACCGTGAAGGGTTGGCGCGAGTGGATGGGACACCGCGAGTTTTAGAAAAAACTCGCTTCCATGGTTTGGTGAATTCAACATTCTCGGATGTACTCTTTGTTGCACGGAGCGTTCAATCAGGTAGATGGAGCATGAATTCCCATAGGGTTATGTCCATATGTAGAACACATATGGGTTTCAGAAAAGTGAGAAAAAATTCAATCAGGAAGTAGGATCGAGCAAACAATACGAAAAACCGGTCGAAATTAGAACGCATATTTCTGGCTCGGTATTGGGGGAAATTGGCGCCAGCAAACAGAGACTGGCGCCAGCTTTTTAACTGTAGCGCCTGGCGCCAATACTGGCGTCTAGCGCTACGGCTAAAAGTCTGGCGCCAAGCTCTGGCCCCTGGCGCTACTTCCCACATGCCTCAGCAGCTTTCTGTGCTCGATAAAATTTTCCAGTTTCGCGCGGTGTTATTTCGGTCCTAGTTGTGAAAGATATTTCTCAAATTTCCTACGTGTAAAATCCTATGTTTTTAACTCATTATGGATAGTCTTTCCAATGAGATCATTTTTATGCATATGACAATAATGTTAACCAAAATTACGCACATGAAATACTTAGAACTTTTCGAGTCTCATCCACTCATTCTAAATCATTGCCGAAACAAATTCAGGAATTAAAATAGAAATCCTCCCCAGTGGAGTCGCCAAAAACTGTAGGGAATAATTTCAAGCGTTAACCCCTAGCTTGAACCCCACTGTGATCATACACTAAAGTACGGTGGCGTCCAGAGGGAAAGAAGATAGAGCAAAAGAGTCGCCAACAAGTTTTTTAGGAACTTGTAAACCGTTCACGAGGTGAAGGTTACACCCCTTAACGATCCAAGATATCGTCAACTCCATAAGGTCTAGAACCAAATAAGGGTTCGGGGATGAAGGTACAAATCCAACCTAAAAGAGATTGAATATGCCCTAATAATAGGCCTCTACTTTATTCTGATCGTATTCATGTGCGCTTTCTGATTAACATGCAATCAATAGATTAACCCTAAACCTGTTTAATCTATGTTGGTTGAATATTAATGCACAAATAAAACTATTACAGGCGATCACTTGAAATTATAATCACAATTAACCCTAAACAAGATTATTAATATCTTATTAAGCATGATTACAAGTACCAACTCCCTTTAAACATGCATAAAAGGCGTGATCAAGCAATGTCAATAAGTATCAAGCAACATGATAATAATAAATAATCAATATCATGAATAATAATTATAATCATAATAACAATATCATCATAAATAAAATAATCATCATCAAAATAATAATAATAATAATATTCATAATCATAATCATCATAAATTACAACAACTATAATCATAATCATGTTCATGTTAATATTAAAGCATAATAAAAATAGCAAGATCCTAGGCATGATACTAACAAGATTAATAACAAACTCTAGCATGTCACTAAGCAATAAAAATTAAATCTTTAGCCCTAACATGATACTAACATGAATAAATAATAGGAAGAACATAGGAAGCATCATAACAATCATATTTAATATTAAAATTACCCTAGACATGATACTAGGAATATCATAATAACAATGTAAACATGATGTCTACATCATAACATCAATTCAAACCATTAAAGCACTTACTTTGATGCTTCGTACCTCTTTCTAATAACAAAATACACACGTTAGTAACTTCAAGGAAAACAATAAACAAACAATTAAATTAAATAATTGAAATAGAGATTTGGGACCAAACCCTCATAAATTAAACCTTTCACGTCTAGAGCGAAGGAAACTTCGAATATGGCTAGGTGTTTCTAGATCTTGCGAATGCGGAATTCTGTATGCAAAAGCAAGTTTAGAGAAAGAAAGAAAGAAAGATGAATGAATGAATGAGAGAATTGATTGAATGAAAACTGATTGTTGATGATAATTCGTGAGAATTGGTTGAAAAGCTGGTTATTGATGAGAATTGGTTGAAAAGCTGGTTATTGATGAGAATTGGTGAATGAAAACGGAGTTTTTAATACGTTATTTATAGAGAAAATCAGCCAAAGAGATAAAATAAACAAAACAAAGTCTGACGCACGAAAAAACAGAGCTGGCGCAAACCCTGGCTAATTGGCGCTAGGCACCAACACTAGCGCCAGGCGCCAAGCCTGGTTCCAGGCGCCAAAGCTTGGGGTCAGGCGCCAAGCCTGGTTTTAACGCGTTTTCGAAAATTAGATAAATTTGCCGTACTGGAGGATAAAATCATATAATTTCCTCGAAAATGCTATTTGATTTTAATTAAAACTCTGAAAAGTCAAAAGTCAATTTATCAATGCTAATTGAATTAGGAATGAAAAGAACCTTCTAGAAGAATCTAGAAGACTAAAACCATTCCTAATTGCATTAGGGATGATAAATCATATTAGGCCCTCCCCTAGATCATTGGGCCGCACATAAGGCTCAAACCGGCCTAGTTTGGTAAATTGGCCATAACTTCCTCAATATTCATCGGAATTGGGCTTATAATATATCGTTAGAAAGCTCTTGTCAAGCCCCATCCAACTACACTACTATTGGACCCATATCATGGACCAACCAAACTGGATTGGCTGTTTTCTTAAAATAAGTTTTCAAAAACAGAGAGAAGAGAAAAGAAATTAAAATTATCCGCAACACTAGACTTTCCACACTTTCACTTCATTCGATTATGATTCGACGTGAAAGATACTCATCACTGGATTTGGTTTTGGGGAGACACAAATGGGTGTCTACACTTACATTCCTATTTCCCTCCCTTCTTTTGTCCATAAGCCTATTGGGGACCCCTTGTCTATGATGATTTGTATGAGGCTCATTTGTCCCCAATTGAGGAAAAGGGTGATGTTGCCACCCAAAAATATTTTGAGGAGAGTTTGCCTTCTTTTTCTTCTTCTTCTTCTTTTTCTTTTTCTTCATATTTTGTTGAATTTTCTTCTGATTCTTCTTCTTCCTTTTCTTGGCATCTTTCTCCTCATAGGTGTGCACTAAGCTTGTTGCATGCGTTATTTTTGTCATGTGCATACTTGCTTTCATATGAAATGTGTAGTAGTGCATTTGACAAGCTCTTGCATGCGTTGAATTATTATTTTCTAGAGCGGTCAAGCTTGGACCTTAAGCAAGCCTTTCTCGGGAAGTAATCCGTGATTTATTGCTTTCATTTTCTTTTCTTTTTAGAATAGATTTTCTCTCATGGAAATGTTTATGTGCCTTTTTCTTGGTACATGACTTGATATACTTTGGTGCATTGCCTTGAATCAAGAATCAAGGAAGATTGACTCCTATTTTGCTAGCATATAGAAAGCAAGTTTCAATTCTTGAAGAAATTGGCTTTGAAAGGTTGAATTGGGTCATTTGCAGGTATTTACACCCACCTAAATCCGGTGATATCTTTCCTTGCTCTCTCTCAAATGGTTGATGCCTTGTTGGACATGTGTTGGTATTATTGGATTAATCTCTTTGTTTTCCCCTCTAGTGGAATATTTGATTTACGTTTGAGCATGATGTCTCATTCAAGCTTGGGGGAGGGTATTCTATCATGTTTGGTGGAATGTTGATTCATATATGCTATGCACATTTGTATATGCATTTCCATGTTCTTTATTTTGAAAAATCCCAAAAAGATTTTTGTTTCTATCAAGGCAATCTTGCAATGTATCTTTGTTTTGTTCTTGCTTTGGACATAATACTTTTGGACTTGTATAGTTGAATGTTTTTCTTCCTAAGTGGTAACGGTGTGCACGGTTTGAGAGTACGCTTGGTTGATTCTAGGATAAAGCATGCTAAGGTAGTTGGTTAGAACTAGTGGGACCATGAAACCGGATTCTACTTGTTTGTGGCATGTTGGTAGTTGCTTCCTATAGTCGAATTGACACCAATAGTGAGTTTTTGCTACAACCATGTGAGGTTCATTATTTTTCAAGCCTTCAACATATATTTGCATGACCGACATGGATCCTTGACTATTGCGGACCTAATCTAGAATCTTAACTCATAATTCCCAAACTCGAGACCGAGCCATCTAGGGAGGACAAAGGCATCTTTTTGGGGTGGTAATTTTTCTTTTCTACGTTAATTTTCTTTCTTTTTAGTTCATTGGGTTTACATTTGCCTTCTTGCTAACCATTTGAGCCTTTTCCCTTCTTTTCAAGCCACATCCTTAGATCTTGAGCCTTTTGTTTCATTTTCGTTTCCATTCTTGGTTTTTGTGAAGCAATTGATCATTATTGTTGGAGTTTGTGGTGGAGGAGTTTGGATATTTGGTTCTCTTGAAAGCAATTTTATGTTGTGATATTTGTGTGAATAATGGAAAATGAATGAATGAATGAAAAAAGCCGTCCAAAGTAAAAAAGGCAAGGACAATGCAAATTCAAACATTGTAAAAGTCGTCCTAAGTTAAAGAGGCATGGACAATTGCTTTGAAAGAAATGAAAATACAAAAAAAGTGAAAATAAGAAAAATCAAAAATATTTTGATGTGATTATTTTCCCCTTTTCAAGCATTGAGGAAAATGCTTCCTTTAAGCTTGGGGAGAAGCGTTTACGCTTTTTTTATATATGATTGTGGTTATAGCTTTGAATAAGCTTGGGGGAGTTAGTTTGTTTTTGTTTGGCGATTGCTTGGTTATAAGGAGAAGGTTTGATCACCCTTTGCTTCACTAATTAGGAATACCGCCAAATTCTAAATTTTAAGCCTACCCTCAACCTTTTATCCTTGCATTACAACCTTTGGGAAAGTCCTTTTAACCTAGAGGTTGAGTCACATACCGAGGGAGGGCATTAAGAGTTAAAGCCTAAGGAGAGGGGATGCATTGTCAAGACGTCGAGTAGCCCAAAATTATCTCTTTTTTCAGTTCCTTCGTGGAACTTTTGAGATGCTCACTAGGGGAAGATATGAGACTAGTAGGGAGAACGCGGTAAGACCGTTTGGGATGAAAGTGGATTGCGTTTCTCTAGTTCGTATGCTTAGCATATTTATGTTTCAATCAACCTCGGGTATCTTGAAACGTGCACTCCCTTACTTGTTTATAAAGATTTGCATTCATTTATGCTTGTACATTTGGAAAAGTCCTTTCATGAACATTTGTTTGCTTTTCTTGTATTTTGGTTTCTTTTTCATGCTTTGCCTTGTTTGTATTATTACATCAAGAGTTATAGGTTAATCTCTTAGGAAACCTTTATGAGAGCATCACTCGTCCTCTAGGGCGATCTAGGGGTTTAAATGGCTTGTCTTTAATTGCTAAAATTGACCGTGATTCCTATGAAAGTGAGTTAGTGTATATTCTTGTCTCTTCTCTTCTTTTTTTTGTTTGAATAAGCTCATCATTTCTCCCTTGGTTTTGTTTTGCTCGAGGACGAGCAAAAGGTAAGCTTGGGGGTATTTGATGCGTGTCATAAATGGCACCCATTTGATGAGAATTTATGTTGTTTTCACCTTCTTTTATGGCTTTCATGCTTAATAAATGCTTAGTTTTATGTTTTTGGTCTTAGTTTTACCTTTCCTCTCTTATTTTGTAGCTTTTGTGCATTTCTATGGTTTTTTCTAGTCTTTTCTCCTTTATTTGCTCTATTTTCGTGGTTGTAGGTATTGTACAAGGTTCGGGTCTTGATATTGATGATTTACTAAGGTGGAGCAAGCTCATGGCAATAGAAAAACTCAAGATGCAAGGAAGTGGATTCTCCTAGTTCTAGCTCTTGCGCTCTCAAGCCGTGCTCTCATGAAGATGGGGTGTTGAACCCACAATCAAGTGCTTTTGGGACTGCCTCTCTTAGTGTTCATCATCATCATAATCGTGCGACCTTAGCGAACGCACGAAACCGCAAAAAGATCGAAGAAACCCATAAAGACGTGGGCGCGCAAAGCAAGGGCGCAGGCGCGCCACCCCTGTAGCGCGGGCGCGCCTTCCTGGGTATTTGCTTGCTCAGTTTTTGTTTTCGCGCCCTCTATAAATATCATTGTAACCCGAATTTTAGGGTAAGTTGGAGAGAAAGTTTCATTTTAGATTTAGATCATAATATTAGCTTAGTTGAGAGCTTCACTCTCTAGGTTTAGGGTTAGTTTTAGGAGTAGATTTTAGAGAGAGTGTGTGTGGAATTTCAATGGTGATTGAGAGATTGAAGATTCAATGGTGACAATTGTGTTGAAGATCTTCTCTATTATAAATGAGCATTCTTAACTCTATCTCATTTTATTGTTTTGTTTGATTTCATATTTGTTTGTTTGATTGTTGATTAGTGTAGTTGTTCTTCATATATTGTTGATTCTTGATTTCTTTAGTTGTTAGTTGATTAGATGATGATGTTAGAGTAGTTGTTTGGCTAGGGATAGGGTAAAACTTGTATGATTGATTGATTGTGCTTACTTTGGGGATTTTATTGATTAATTGTTGAGATTAAAGTGATTAATGGAAGTTTACATGTGTGTAATTCGATTAGGCCTTGAAAATTATGCTAGATTGCATTGTAGTGATACGGACCATTGATTTAGGAATTGCAATTGTTGATTGATCTTGATTAGTGATGCTCCTAGTTAGAGTCTCTCGTAGTTGGCGCTAGTTTGACCTCTAGGAAATAGCTTGTTGACTATTTTGATTAAGCTTGCCATTAGTCTTCACAACCATTGATTTGCATATTGTTCCCGAGTTGCTACAATTTTCATGATTACTTGTTGATCCTTGTTCCTAGTGTTTATTTGTTTGGTTCTTCATTTTGTTAGTTGGTTATAGTGTTTACCTTTTATCCTTAGACTTCGACCTAGCTTAGGCGCATAATTAAGAGTGCTTGAACATTACCGTTCCTTTGGGTTTGACCCTTGACTTGCCTCCATTCTTGTATATAGGTTTTTTAAGTGTTTATAAATTTAGTTTGATCGAGGGAGGATTAGTTTCAACGACCTAGTTCCAACCCTCCTCAGCAGCACCGTGGCAGCCCACAAGGGTGCCTTGGTGCCCAAGTGAGCTTCCACGTGGCGCGAATTAATTGGGGCTTTTGGGTTTGAGGTGGCTGGTTATGGGAGAAGGAGTGGGGAGCAAGTTTGGTCCCCCTCCTCCAAATGGTCCTCACCTACTCCTTCTTATGAGCTTGTCCCTTGTTGATTTATTACTTAGCTTGTTTGATTATTAATTTTATTTTAGCTTTAAAATAAAATGGGAAAAATCAAATTCTCACACGTTAATGGGATAGCTTTTCACACTCTTGCATTTCACTATAAATACCCAACTTGGGGTATTGGGAAGAGCACTTGAGTAAGAGTTGAAAAAGGCATCACCATTGTGAAAACCTTTGAACTCATTAATTACTCAGGTTTAGGTCGGGCCTTGCTAACTCCAAGGCATTGGACCCTTGTCGGTGGTCGAGTTGTGGGTGGACTTCTGTTGGAGGTCGTCGTACTTTCGAGACTTGCTTTCGAAATAAGAGCCCCTTGAGGTCGGGTGAAGCACGCGTCAAAGTATAATTACTATCCTAATCTTGTCATTAAGTTAATTATGCTTTATGATTTTATTTATTGCGAGTGCGGTCTTGTTTTGGGTTTGTTTCCGCGGTGAGTCGGACTCACCAAACCTCCAACAATCCTAATGTGAGCGAATATTATTATAAAGATTTTGAGCGTTTCTTTAATCTTAAAGACAGGGGTCTAACAAATATTGTAGATGGGAATGTAGTTAATTTGAAAGAATTTGCACGCCATTATTTTGATAGACCACATTCCAAATCTTTTCATGTTTATAGGAGGAGAGCTATCCTCTTTTGCATGTTTAGCCAATATCTTCTCACTAGTGGTGATAATCGTGAGGGTCAAGCAATTTTAGTATTTGTCATAGAACAAATTGAATCAGGGAGGAATCCAATGCCATTAATTGTTGGAGAAACTATGCTTAGTTTGGATGAATTAAAGAAAAATCCAAAAGCCCCTCTTTGAGACTCTCCAATTTTATTACAGGTAGAAAAATAATATTCTTAATTACATAAATCAAAAAATATATATTTTTGTATAGTAACTCTAATTATTTGCATTGAATTTTTGTAGATGTGGCTAATGGAAAGGCTAGAATTGTTTAGTCCTCTTGACAATATTGACAAATATACACCAAATTGCTTTTTTAAGGCGAAAGAAACGCTTTTCATAATGATGGGCTGCTGGGAGTGGAGCAAAATATTTGCTTCTTGTTATTTTACCATTAAGTGGGTCATTCCTTGGTGGAAAATTGAGAAGATGGTTGGTGTCAACAAACAACCCTTTTGCCACCTTCCTAGCTTATCAAAGTTGACCTTTTATTACCCTTGTAGAGTAAAAAGACAGTATGTCCTTGCTCAAACCATTCCTTCTGGTGATCTTTGTCGCCCTTATGAATTCCCTATTTCACAAGATATGGAGAGGTTTGATAATTACTGGAGTTCTAGGCCTTTATGGGAAGTTGTTATTCAAAAGGTTCCTCATTCTTTGTCTAAAGATGTGATGGGTTGACTACTTGATTGACCTAAAAAGGACAAGAACAGAGTTCAAAATAAAACCAATGTGAAGAATCGTCTAGGAGACAAGAAAGATCCTGTTAAGAAGCGCCTAGGTGAAAAGGTTGAATTTAAAACTCATGTTATGCCTAAGGAGAAAAACACTACTAAAGGCAAAGAGAAAAGAAAAGCTGACTCTACAGAAAAGAAAGTGTGGGTAATGAAGAAACATGGTGTGATGGCTAAAGGGGAAACTGTCAACACCAAGATTGAATGTAAATCTTCTAAAGGATGCTTGCTAGCAAAAGTGATGGATGAAGAAGAAGAAGCTGACAAGAATTGGAAGAGGTCAAAGAAAGAGAAGAAAGATTAGAGCATTGCTTTACTTTCAATTAATTAGACAATTTTAATTTTTAAGTTAATTTATTTTAAGCTTTATTTAAATTCCATCAATAATGTAATTTTTACTTTATTTTTATTAATGCAATTTTTAACTTTTAAAATTAAATCAACATTTACATTTAATTTCCATCAAAGCAATGAAAACACTTTAATTATTTCTCTGAAAAGTATTCGAGTACGGAAGTCGAAAATTTCCGAAATACACCGAAATTTGCCCAATTTATCGCAGAAAAATTGGCACCACATCGCCAGACGCCGTTGACTGTCGCCTAGCGCTACACCTTGTCGCTAGACGCTGCGGCTGTCGGTCGACACTGATGTCTGTCGTCAGGTGACGACTTTTCTGGGATGCATTGGTTTTGAATTCGGCGCGCTGATCGTTCCAAGTTAACTTGTCGATGCTGGAATGCGAGATTTGTAAAAATTAAAGTGGTCGCACCCTATAAGGGTTGCCTACGTATCCTTTCCTAAGTAATCAGGCTAAACGTAGCTCTCTTGAGTATCCTACTCAAGTAATTATGGGTAGTACTTCTTAAGTTGGTCAAGATTTCTCATGTTTGAGAACTCATTGCCATCCATATCAGTTAGTTTTGCAGCACCTCCTAATAGGATAGTTTTGACAATATATGGTCCAGACTAGTTAGGCCTAAACATGCCTCTTGGATCCAAAACATTTTTCCTTAATGCCTTTAATACCAAGTCTCCTACTTTGATGTTTCTTGTCTTGACTTTCTTGTTGAAGTGTCTAGCCATACGAGTTTGATAGAATTGAGTATGATGTAGAGCATGTAGTCGTTTTTCGTCAAGTAGAATTAGCTCTTCATTTCTTGCTCTAGTCCATTCTACTTCATCGAGTTTGCTTTCCAACGCGATGCGTTGACAGGCTAAAGTTGTATCACCCAATCAAAAGTAATTCCTAAATCCTCTAACTAATGTAGATAGGGAAGTAGGGTCGAATCCACAGGGAAACTGGTCTTTCTATTCCTAATTAATTAAAGTAATCTAAATTATTAAGTAACAAATTAATATTATGAAAGGGAAACTAAACTACGAAGATTAAAGGTAAAGAGAAGTCAATGAATAAAGGACCTAGGGCATAGGTTCACCAATAAATAATACTCCAGGGTAAAACATGAAAATCAATCATCAATGCATCAATGAACCAGATCATAAAGGGCTTTTGCTACGTATTACAATCACAGAATTATTCTACCAGTATTAAATCTCATCTCTCGAATCTCGACTTAACCATTTATAAATTAACCTGCCTATTGAAACTAAGCTTAAATATCAATTCTCATCTCTCGAATCTCGAATTAATATTGCTAAACTCATACATAAAAGATCTGCGCAAATCTAGTTGCATAGCATTAAATTAATCAATAGGAAATTAATCAAGCATTGATAATCAACAACAATAAATTACCCCTTCATATTAATTATGGATCCCCATAAACCCAAGAAAGAAAACTACTCACGCATAATTAAAACTAAACTAAACAAATCAATTAAGGAAGACATGATGAATAAAAGAAATGGAATTACTGAAATTAATAAAGAAGAAATCGTTACCGAAATTAACGTAAATGAAGAGTTGAATCAAGAATAAAGTATATAGTTGTAGAGAGAGAAAATAATACTAAGTAGAGAGAGAAAGTATAAGAGAAGAGGTACTAAACTAATAACTCTAAAATGTATTTATACCAAACTCTTAAATAATCCTAATCCAAACTAAGTAAATCGCCGGAAACAAGATCTCTAAAACACGCGCCCGATCGGGCTCGCCTTTTTTCCATCAGGTGCATCTCTCGCGCCCAGCCGAGCGCGAGATCAGGCGAAGGGCTGCTTTATTCTTCTTTCGCCCCGCCCGGCCCAGCGCGCCTTCGGGCATAGCCATATTTGGCCAGGCGAAGCTCATGGGCTATCTTAGACTCTTGATTGGGCTCCGATCCTTCGACCCAATCAAGATTTCCTCTTCGGGTCTTGAATACTTGGTCCAAACGCCCCGATATCACATATGTTGAGCCCTTAATCACCGGTTCGATGACTCTAACCGACCTTGGGCTATGAAAGATGGTCGTGCTCCTTCAATGCTCGTAGTCGCTCCATAAAATCCCGGGAAAATGCTTCAAAAGTGCAATTCCCTATAAAACTTAACCAAAACTACGAAAACAGTAACTTTTGATAGGATTTATTTGTCAGAAGAAAGTTTGATGGAATGTTGATTGATATCCATTAATGGAATTTTATTTTTGACGAGACCCTATAATGGAAATTGAAGGGATGCAAAATTTTAATAAATTATGGCGCCAAATTTTCCTCCTTTTTAGCCAAAACTTAATGTGGTTAAATATTTTACTTAGAATCATAAAATGAGTTAATTGAGAACTGTATTTATTGGAAATATAAGGGAATCCTATATCTAATTAATGAGGGCTGCATATAAAATTTGCCATATCTTAATTATCCTTTTTGAAAAGATAAGATTAAATAATTTGAAATTGAATGAAACTTCTCTTTTTTTTTAAGTCCTAATTCTATTCGAATTGAATGACGTTCAAAGACAGACATATATTATTTTTGTGCCTCATAATTTTATCCAAATATTTTATGTTTGGATATCCCTTGAAATTATCTTTCCAATGATATATTATAATATTAATTCCGAGTTATAACGAAAAAGATATAAAAGAAATATAAAACTATATCCAAAACTGACACCCTTCCACTATTTCAGACATATATTTGATACTAAAAAAATATTTTAATCTGATTCTAATTGGGTTAGAATTTAGACTTCAAGAGCTTTCCAACGACATATTATTTGTCTTATTCCGATTTCTGGATCAAAAGATATGATAAAAACAAAAATAGCAAAAAATGTTGTCAATCGAAAGAGTTTTATCCCGATTCTAATTCAGATTCTTTTCTATTCCTTCGACCCTTTTCCCCCCTATAAATAGAGGTCATATCACCCCTTTCAACAATCATCAACAAGCTTTATCACCCACAATCATCATCTCTTCTCCCTCTCTAAGCTAAAGCTTATTCTTTCTTTCTCTCTTTTAATTTTCTATGCCTAGTCTAAACACATTAAACACACCCCTTTGATTTTTCTTGATTTGATCACCATTCTGAAAGGAATAGTGTCCTTCGAACAAGTGTATTATTCTGATAGTGGGTTCAGAATTATTATAAAGCTAATATATTCAGTAAGGTCAAGTGATCGGAATGCCTGGGTGGAGGTCGCTTCCGATCAGTAATATTAATGCATAATTAATATTAAAGCTTAATCTTGACTGAACCCTTCCGGTCACACCCAAGCAATAAACGAGCCGAAGCGACGAACTAATTCGGAAGGAATTAATGATTCGACCGAGTAATATTTATTTAGATGTCGGAAATTCGAGCTTAGAGCGTCGAAACCGAGCGTCGGAAGTCGAGTCGAAAATAATAAAAGACGAGACGTGCAAATAGTAATAAATCAACATATTTCACAAAATACCCCTAGCATCGGAGTGCCCCGAGCAATCCGAGTGTTAGGGGCATAATGCGTAACATGGTGGCTAGCATGCACACCAAGCCAAGCCTTGGCTGGCTGGTGCGTGCTAGCGCACCATTGTTAGCAGCCAAGGCAAGCCTCGGCATGCTGGCCTCAAGCAGCAGCAGCCCGCACTTGGAGTGCGAGGCTTGCTGGTCGCAAGCAGCAACAGCCCGCAACTCCATTGTGCGGGTGGCTGGGCCGAGTCCAAAGGGAGGAATAAATGGGAAAGCCTTGATGCCCAAATGGGAGGACATGTGGCGCATGGAGAGGGAGAGAGTGGGGAGCAAGTTTGGTCCCCCTTCCTCTCCAAGTGGTCTATACTTGCTCTCTCATGTATAGTTGACACTTGTTGATTTATTACTAGCTTGCTTAAATAATTTTATTTTACCTTTAAAATAAAATGTGAAAATCTCACTATCCCACTTTGGTGGGAGAGACAATCATACTCTCATAATTTCCTATAAATACCCAAGTAAGGGCATTAGAAATGATGCTTGAGTAAGAGTTGGAAAGGGGATCACAAGTAAGTGAAAACCCTTTAACTCAAGAGCTGGAAAATGTATCACATTTAATGAAAGTCTTTGAACTCAATTACTCGGGTTTATCAGTCGGGTCTTGCTAACCCCAAGACATTGGACCTTGTCGGTGATCATTGTTGCGGGTGGATCATCGTCGGAGGCTTCGTAATTTCGAAGCTAGCTTTCAAGTAAGAGCCCAAGCGGTCGGGCGAAGCACACTCCAAAGGTAATTGTTTTATCTTAATCTTGTGATTAATTTAATTATGTTTATGGTTTTATTTGTTGCGAGTGCGGTCTTGTTTTGGGTTTGTTTTCGCGGTGAGTCGGACTCACCAAACCCCAACACATTCCTCATTCACAAGATTTGAATACACCTAGCTAAGCTCGAAGTTTCCTTAGACCTCGACGTGAAAGGTTGATAATTTCCGAGGGTTTGATCCCAAATCCTTATTTCATTTATTTAAATTAATTGTTTGATTTAATATTTTCCTTGAAGTTACTAACATGTGTATTGTTTTGATAGAAAGAGATACAAGGCAACAAAGTGAGTAATTCAATTGCTCTATTTCTATAGAAGGCATGCTTAGATTATTTTAATTCATATTATCATGTTAGGATTTATTTATTGCAATCTAGTATCATGATTAGGTTGCTTCTTATTTATTATATCATGATAGTATCATGTTTGGGCTAAAGCTTTGATCTTTATTGTTTAGTGACATGTTATGATTTGTTATTAATTTTGTTAGTATCATGCCTGAGATCTTGCTAATATTATTATGCTTTGATGAGATTATCGTTATGATGATGATTGTTGTATCAATATTATTATGTTGTTTAATATTATTGTTGTTTCTTGATCACATGATGATGATTGTTGTATCAATATTATTATGTTGCTTGATATTATTATTGTTGCTTGATCACGCCCTCTTTTGCAGAATTAAAGGAAATTTTGAAATTACGCTTAATAAGATAATTAATAATTTTATTTAGGCTAATATGATTTTAATTCAAGTGATCGCCAATAATGGATTTGTTTGTGCATTAATATTCAACCAACATAGATTAAACAGATTTAGGGTTTATATATTGATTGTATGTTAATTGGAAAGCGCACATGAGTATGAGAAGAACAAAGTAGAGGCCTATTTAGGGCAGGTTCAATCTCTTTTAGGTTGAATTTGTACCTTCATCCCCGAATATCCAGTCATGGTTCTGGATCACTGTGGAGTTAGAGATCTCTGTGATTGTGAATGGTTTACAAGTTCCTAAAACTTGTTGGCGACTCTTTTACTCTAGCTTCCTTCCCTTTGGACGCCACCATGCTTAAATGCATGAACACAGTGGGGCTCAAGTATAGGGTGCTTGAAATATTCCCTGCAATTACTGGGTGTTACTTGGTTTCTATTGGGGTTACTTGCATAGTATAGTAGGTGTTACCTGTATAACTAGGGTTACTAGCATAGTATAGTATGTGTTACCTGTATTACTTGTTTTCACTATAGGGGTTACTTGGATACTACAATAGGGGGGGTACTTTTTATAGGGGTTACTTTTATATGTAAGAGGATTACATGTATTGTGTAATAGAGGTTACTTGAATAGTATACTAGAGGTTACTTGTTTCAACTGGGGTTACTTGCATAGTATAGTAGGTGTTACCTGTATTACTTGATTTCTATTGGGGTTACTTGCATAGTATAGTACGTGTTATCAGTGGTTAATTTTAAGGAAAAAAGGGGTTACTTTTATATATAACAATGGTTACTTAATGGGGGCTATTTTATTTACAAAGTGGCGGTTACTTGTATGGGTATCACTTGTATTCAATAGACGATTACTTATAAAAACAGATGATTGTTACCTGGTAATTCATTGTTGTTTTTGTTATCTATATCCAGATTCATTAATGAATCACTTATTTCTTTGATCTCCATAGAATCTGGAAAAACTTCTAATATAGGTTGAAAATTTTCAGATTTTTCAGGTGGAAAAATTTCTGATCCTTCAGCCATTGAAGCTTCAAGTTTAAAGATCTGGAAGAAAAAAAATTATTTTTTGATCTGGAAGAAAGTATTAGAATTTGTGTAAGTTTGATCTGTAAATTTTTAGATGTTAATGGCGGCTTTTGTTGAGGGATTTGTGTAATTGTAGGCTTTTTGTTTAGTCAACACTAGGTTAGAACCCGTGCGATGCACGGTTTATATAAAACCTATTTTAAATTTGAACATATTAAAAATAAATCGCTATACATGAATATAAATAAGAATTATGTATATTTTTTAATTTAATTTTTTTTTTATTTTCATCAAAATTATGATGTATTATTTGTTCAACATTGTCTGATTCATAATTCAATGTAGAAGGTCATTTAGTAACTATTTAAAATTAGGAAAATTTGTCAAAAATAACACCACCTTTGGGCGGTCTTCCAAGAATAGAACGACCTTTGGATTATTTCAAAATAACACCACCTTTGATGCACATCCGCCAAAAATAGAACAAAAAACCTGTAACCTGTTTCACAGGTTATATTTGACATGTGTCCATGTGTGATTGGTTAGAAAAAGTATTTTATTTTAACATATTTTTAACAATAATGATTTTAAAAAACAAAACTTAATTTTTTTTTCTTAAAAAAATTAAAACTAAAATAAACTAACTGAAATAAAAAAAAAACCACCCTCACCGAAAGCAACCCCACCACGACCGCCGGCGGCCAGAGTCACTTACCCGACGCCGGCGGTACCCTATCCTAACCAGCCCCTCCCCTCAACCACCTTCCCCCACCCTAAACCCCCCCCCCCCTCGAAAAACCACATCTCCCCACCGTACCAGCAGTCGCCCAACCAAACCCATATCCTATTTCGTCGCCACCCCGCCAGCCGTCTCCTTCATCGGGAACCACCACCCCTCACCAGACCATCCCACCTAAAAGCTCCCTTCCTCGATCCCGATTTCAGCCCCCCACGAACCTCCACATCCACCACGAACTCCCCGGAAACCAACAAATTCACACCCATCACCTTCGAATCTGCCGTGAAATCACCGCCCTTCATCCCTATCACCGTGAAATGGCGCGCCCAGCTACCCTCGAAACCCAATCAAACACTAACCTCCGCCCAAAGAGAGAGCTTGAGGGAACGAAAAGGGGTGCTAGTAGGACGCTGAGAAAGGGGTCGGGGGGAGGCCTAACAATGGCGGGGAAGGGTGAGATGACGTCGGAAGGGGTAGGGAGACTGGGTAGTGGAGGAGGATGGTGGTTGGGTCAGTGGGGTTGGGTAGGGGTTTTTTTTTTTTTTTTTTAAATTAAGGTTTTATATTTTTATTTTTAAGGTTTTTTTTGGGTAAGATTTAATGTTTTTTTTAAAAAAACCAAATTGACCACTGATAGTTTGACACGTGTCATAGGTAACCTATTAAACAGGTTACTAACAGGTCACGTTCTATTTACGGAAGATATGAGTCAAAGGTGGTGTTATTTTGGAATAATCCAAAGGTCGTTCTATTATTCTATTCTTGGAAGACCGCCCAAAGGTGGTGTTATTTTTGACAAATTTTTCTTAAAATTATTTCAATTTCCTACGATAAATTGATATGTTTTAGTTGTAATATGGAAGCTTCAAATATTTAAATTTAAAAAATGTTAAATATAATAGCTCTATAATAAATAAATAAATAAAAGATGACATCATCATTGCATATAAACGGAAAATTTTTTATTAAGAAAGTGACACGTGGACAATGATAATGTCAACAACTTCTGTTTTAATAATAGTTAATAGATTAGTTTTACTTTTGGCAACTGAATTCCGTTATTTTTGGGAAGAGAATCCCAACCGATACATCAAACTTCCTAACTTGAATTTTTGGTTAGCCAAGGCACACGATATCGTATTAGCGTTTCCATCTCTTCGACTCTTCCGTGTTCACTCACTCTTGGTTGTTTATCTGGTGTCTTAAAACCAACAATAGCGCCAATTACCTCAACATTTTCAAATTTGAAACCATTTCACTCCTAAAATACTCAAACCCTCACATTTGAAACTTTGAGTTTGATGGCCTCACTTCCAGTGGACGACAGAGACCTCGACGATGCCGCATTGTGGGCAGTCATCGACTCCGCTGCCGCAGCTTCTTACTCTTCCTCCTCTCCCACCACCACCGCCCCAACCGTTTTCCGTAAACCATCATCAACCCTAAATCACACTCCCAATTTCAAATCTCCACCCAAACCTCGATTCATCAATAACCCTAATTCTCCTCCATCTATCTCCAAATCTCCCCCAAATTACGCCATTAATGGCTCAATTAGGGTTCCTTCCGATGATGATCATTGCCATTTTCGTCGCCCGCAAAAGATGTCGAGGATTTCCTCCCCTTGTGTTTCTGAGATTACTGAGAGTAGCCCTGATTTGATGCTTGTTAACCATTTTCCGGTTAATCATCAGCTTTTTACTTCGCCAAAGCAGCAGATTTCTCCGCAAGTTGAGTATAGAGTTTGCGAAGATAAGGAGAATTTTTCGCATTGTTTGAGTGGTCGTTTTCCTACTGTTTCTCTCTTTAAGGATTATCAAGATGCTGCTATGTCGGTTAGTCTATTTCAAACTTTTTTTTGCTGCCATTGTTGTGGCTTTTTACTAATGATTTGATCAAGTTATTGGATTTCTTCAGCATAGTTGGAATTTGTATGAAATTAGGTGATTGAGCATTTTCCATTTTATGTGTTCTATGTTTAATTATAATTTCTGGAATTAATGAGCTAGTATTTGTTCAGTCATATTAAGGTTCTAGCGCGTTTTTGATGCATTATAATTAATGGTTTATGTGAAAATAAGATGATTATTTATTTTCACTTGAAAGTATGAACATATTGTCCGAGTATAGTCATTTTAATGTAAGCTTACAGACAATGTTTCTTAGAACTGGTTGTGTGTATCAACACTTCAACAGATTACAAAGTACTCCGGGTTTTTCTCGAGCTAATTTGGTGTATTCAATATATTTGCAGACGGACTTTATTTTTGTGTATCATTTATACTGTTAGAAAATCGTGGTTTGATCCAGCTAATATAAGATATGAGTATAAACACAACTGAGGCGAGCAAGTATGCTGTCAGAGTAGTGGTTTAATCCAGCTAATATATGATATAAACACAACTGAGGCGAGAAAGTATGCTGTTAGAGAATAGTGTTTGATCCAGCTAATATAAGATATAAACACAACTGGGCGAGCAAGTAGAGTTTTAGGCTGTATGAAAATTGTTTGGAAGCGGAAAGCATACTTTGAAATAGAGTTAAGTTGTGTGAATCCTTGCAATTTCCTCTCCATGTGGTTTTCCTATTTCAAATTTACTTGAAAGTCAGGATGTCACCTAAAGTTATAGGTTGTGTTTGGTTGATGTTTCACTACAATTTAAGTGAATCTATTAAGTTAAGGGCTGCAAAGTCTCTTTATAAGTACAAGGAAAATTATGTTGAGGCAATGCAACGATTCTGAAGGATTATAGATGCAGTAATTGGTGATATTAGTAGCTTTGTTACTGTTGTTACTAACCTATGGCAAAAAAAGGATGATTTTTGGGTGGTGGCACTATTTCGGGTAGAGTGGAGTGAGAAATGTGGATACAAGTAGTTGCTAAATTCTTGTTTGCTGTCTTTGTATGGATATGTGACCAGACAACTACTATTGTCTTTCAAATTTTTCGTTTTAGTTGGGACATTTTGTTCTTTTTTGAATTCCACTATCTTGATCACTCAGTAATTTTTTTAAATGGGCCAGACTTGTAATTTCAGAAGTCTATAATGGGATAGCATATATTTCTGATGGCCAAGGCATCCATCTTGTTGGGCCGCTCACACACTCCATTCCACATTAGTATGACATTATCTGGGCCTATCTCGCACGAATTTGTTTTTGGGACCTTTCCAAAAGGATTCATACTAATTAGAATGTGCACTCACTTATAAGGAAGGAAAATTTAACAAGAATAATCCAACCTTTGTCTCATTTTCCCAAAATAATCTAACCTTTTGATTAATCATGAATAATCCTAAGTTTACTACTTATTTTCTTATACCAAACCTATATGATCGGGAACTTGAACTTCAGGTAAATTATTATTTTTCCCCCTCCTTCAACTCCATTACAGTCAGCGAGCACGACATCTGCCACCACTTACCCCACCCAAACCCAGATGCGAAACCTTTTTCCCACTCCTACCAGACTCAAAACCACCAAGCTGAAACGACCAGCCCTACCCATACCACCCATACGCTAAAACCCTAACCCCATAAATCCCAACGTCACCTCCCTAAACCTTCCCGCCACCCCTCCCCTCCCTTATCAAACTCCACTTACTACATACACTTCCCTGTCAAACCTTATTATTTCTTCTATTCTCTCTCTTTCAATTGAATTTGGGCTAAATTGGGGCATGCGTCTTCCAATATGGGTTGGAATGGGCCGGGGGGTTATTTTTTTGTTGGTTTTGCTTGCGGCGCGTGCTGTCGTGGGTTGTCGGTGGTTGTAAGTAATTGATGTTGTGGGTTGGTCGTGGTTGTTGCATTGAGTGGTTATGTTTATGTGTTGAGGTGGTTGTAGGTGGTAGTGTTGGTGGTGGTCATGGATGGTGTGTTGAGTGGTGTGGTTGGGAGAGGAGAGAGAAACAAGCAGGCTGGGAGGGAGAGAAAAAGTTTTTTTTTCCCCTTCCAATTTTAAGAATTAAAAATACTTTTTTTAAAAATTAAAAATAAAAATTGCCAATAAGGAAGTACTACGTGGATGGGAATTGATAGTAAAGGGCTGGGTAGCCTGCTAGGATTGTTGGGAGAAAATAAGTAGTAAACTTAGGATTATTCAGAGTTAAACGAAAGGTTGGATTATTTTGGGGGAGCGAGGCAAAGGTTGGATTATTTTTATTAAATTTTCCTATAAGAAAGTCCTTTTTTCCTTATTTCATTAATGTGGGACTTGGGATGAACAACCCTAACAAACCTCCCCTTACACCAAGGACGACATAACTTACGGCCTCCCCTCCACCTAAACCATCTTGCCTTGCATCGCCTGTATCACCACGGGAGGACTTTCGCTACATGGCTAGCACAAAACTGCCATCATGTATTGCCGTTACCACCATGGAACGTGCCATTTGACCTCAATATCAAGTGGACTTTTGATACAAGGCACCACAAATTTTCAATCTCGAGTTCAAACATTTGAGGGAGCGTCCCACACAAATAATCTGATACCAGTTGTTTGGGATGGAACAATTAATAAACACAATATCAGGATGAATAATAAAATACGGAACAACAAAAACAATAGACAAGATTTTTACGTGGACTACAATAAAGGGAAAAACCACGGTCCCAATTTCTGAGGACGAAAACAACTTTACTAACAATAATTTCGGGAGTACAATGACCGCCATTGTAATTAAATATTAGATACAATCATATAATGTATATTTAGGAGGAGTCTAAACTAGTACCCTCAACATGGTACTTATACTAATCCTAAAGATACCCCTCACACTAATGTTGTGTTTGCCTCTGACTTTAGCTCTCCTTGTCTTTGAGGTGTTTTCTTGCCAACTTCTTGCTAGTAAATTTCCTCTTTTTCTTACCCTTGCATAAACTCATGTTACATATATATATGCAAACAATGTAAAGTTTTGTCAACAAGCTTTAACACTTATATGGATAATTAGAGCAACTCCAATGGTTGCTTTCAAGGACTAGCTTGCAATTTTAATAATTTTCAAGCTAATAGCCCAACCATTGGAGTATATTTAATAATTAGCTTGGTCAAGCTAATGCCAAGCAAATTAGCTTAGCTAAGCTAATTAGCTTAGAAATTAATTGTCTCTAATAAAATACTAATTATTTAAAAAATAAAGCTGAAAAATCTAAATATTAATTAGCCTAACCATTGTGGTATGAATTAGCTAGCAGGAATAATAGCTTTGCAATCTTAGGTGGCATGGCAAGCTAATTTGACAATTAGCTTGCCATTAGAGTTGCTCTTATATGTACCACAAAGTCAATGCCTATTGTCTAATGTAACATATTTAGTATTAATAATAAATAATAAAACAACATAATTAATTGGGGTTTGGGGAGATTAACCCGACTAATAATAACACCTTATTTATCCTTAGTCCCACATGGAAGAAATAAGGAAGAAAGTAATTCCTTATAAGTGAGTGCACACTTTAATTAATATAAGGCTTTTTGGGAAAGTGCTCAAAAATAAATCCGTGCGGGCTAGGCCTAAAGAAGACAATAACATACTAATGCAAAGTGAAATGTGCGTGCGACCCGATAAGGTGGGCCTAGGGTAGAGGATTAGTCGTAGGGGGAAGTAGACACTTAGAGGAAGAATCTGATAAGTTACGATGGCGGCAAGTACAACAAAAATATGAAATTCCAATGTTTGATGGGAAAATCAATTTTGTGGTGTAAAAGAACACCTTTGAAAATATATTGATGCAGATTTAGCTTTGGAGACTAAAAAACCCGCAAATTTGGATGATGTCTAGTGGGCATCTAAGAAAAAGAAGGCGGTCAGTACGATTTTGTTGGCGATTGTTTTAGAGATTAAGTATAATTTTCTAACTGAGACGTGTGAAGGTCTTGTTAGAAAAGTTGTTGAGCATTTACGCTAGAATGGTACAAATTTGCAAAACTACATTGATAATTTTACTTTGCTGTTGAGAAAATTCCTCGTCAAGAGCAAGCCCTCTTATTATTGACTTTACTATCGAAGTTCTATAGGCTGATTGTGCATACATTACTTGTGGGAAGGGAGAAGATTACTGTAAATGAAGAAATAACTATTGTGAGGGAGAATGAGCGTATGATGACACAAATTGATGGAGGTGTCTTATACAATCATGACGATTGTGGAGGGTTCCGAGAGAGGGAGGAACAAGTCAAGGAGAGATGACCAACGGGATCGAAATGTCGGCCGAGAGATTATAGTAATGTTAAGTGCTATTATTTTCATGGGAAGGGTTATCTACAATTTAATTGTCGAAAGGTGAAAGAAGATTTGAAGATCTTGAGGTAGTTGCTTGGGAAGATGGGCAAAATGAAAGTGGATAATGAAGGTGGTTCCTCTAATGTTTTATGCGGTGATTATGAGGAGTTGTTGTTCACTCACAATGATAAGGAGAATGTGAGTCAATACAAATGGGTGCTTGATTCATCCGCTTCGATATCGAGACAACGCGATGCCTGACACCGTACAATAAGGTGAGTTTGGGAACATCAACATGGGACATAACCTTAATTTTGAAGGCATAGGTAATTAGGTAGTGTGCGCTTAAGGATCCATGATGGTTAGGTCGTACCATTCAGGCATTCCAAATGTGAGGTTTGTATCTAGTGCACGTGCCAACGTGATATCGTTGGAAGAGTTGACAAAGCACGGACATAGGTATGTTGGTAGTGGACGGTGGTGTAAGGTGTATGGAGGCGACGAGACAACTGCTTGGTGTTGCAAGGCAAGAAGGCCAATAACAATATTTGTTATTTGGAGGGTCGAGTAATTTAAGACCACAAAATCATGGTCGTGAAATATTTCGAGAAGAGGGTTCGACTTTGTGATGTAGTAGAAGTGTTTGGTAATTTGGTTCGAGGGAAGAATTTGTAGGGTTAATCTCAGTGTTTCCCTGAACACGAGACGGTATAGCGTTCCCCATACTGCAACGTTCGTACCGAAACGCGGATCTGACGCGTTCTGGTTCGCGTTCTGGTTCGTCGATGACGGAGAACCCGATTGTAGTAAGATTCTAAGTAGCATGAGTGACAATTGGGTTATTATTTGTTTATAATTTCAGGTATAATTGAAAGCTTAAAAAACTTTAAAGGTTTCGCCAATGGTGTTTTAAAAAAATGGTTATCTATGGAGGAGGGAGATGAAGAAACGTGTAAATAAATGAGTTTAGATTGTGGACCCCATGTCCCCTTTTCTTTCTTTTTTTTTAAAAAAAATTGCCTACACACTACACAGTACTATTGTGGACCCCTATGTCCCCTTTTCTTTCTATTTACGTGGTATTAAATTGCCTAGAATGCCTACACAATTAATATTGTACTCATACATAAAGTATATTTTTTAAGTTTTTACTCATATGTTCTAATTCTTAAATCAGATGTTCTGAATTATTACTCACACAGATGTTCTAAATTTTTACTTGTATGTTCTAAATTTTTACTCACATATTCTAATTTTAGTTCATTTCTCTAATTCTTAAATCAGATGTTCTAAATTATTACTCACACAGATGTTTTAAGTTTTTACTCGTATGTTCTAAATTTTAATTTGAGTTACATGTTATAAATTTTTACTCGCATGTTCTAAATTTTTACTCACATGTTTTAAATTATAGTTCATTCCTCATATAAGTTTGGGTTCTCACATATAAAGCCAAGTTATAATGAGAACCAAGGCTAAAATAAGAACTAGAAACTAATCTAGGCCTTAGATAATGTTAGTCGGATGGTCCACATGTTTCCTGTGTCATTAATGACATTTTCGTAATATTACATAAATACAAAGTGATTTTCAGTTTCATTTCTAAAAAGTAGATTGAAAGTTGGTAAAAGTAAATGAAATCAATCATGAAATAAATGAAATTGACTTAAAAGTTAAAAAACCGAAAAAAGTTTGAAAAGCCGCGAAATTACAAAAATGCTATTAATGAATGCAGGTGGAACATGAGCTGTTAGATAGAGCGCGATCACAGGCTAAGATTGGTTCCTAGTTTCTATTATAGACCTTGATTCTCACATAATATATATATATATATATATATATATATATATATATATAGAGAGAGAGAGAGAGAGAGAGAGAGAGAGAGAGAGAGAGAGTTTATGCAAGGGTAAAAAGTACAGGAAATCTACTAGCAAGAAGTTAGTAGCAAAACTCCTCAAAGAGGAGTGAGGGAGGAAGTGACCAAGAGCAATGTATAAAAAAGCTTACAGGAAGCGTGAGGGGTTCTGCTGCGCCTAGGTACGCCTCTTTGAAGTGAGGCGCACTATATGGACAGTTAAAAAAATTTGGCTGAAGTGTGCTTGGGGTGCGTCTCAGGTGCGCCTCGTGCGCTTTTTGTGCGCCTAACCCAAAACGCCCCGCCTAGACAAAAATAAGCGCACACCCCCGATCGACGCTTTTTCAAATATTGATCAAGAGGCAAACACAATATTAGTGTGAGGGGTTTTTTTAGGACTAGTGCAAGTACCAAGTTGAGGGTACTAGTGTAAACTCCTAAAAATACATTGAATATAATATTGTAATTGTGGTGGTGGTCACTGTACTCCCGAAATTATTGATGCTCCCCCGTTTTCTAGTAATCGCAACTCTAGGGTTTGCACAAAGTTTTAGGGAAGTTATAGGGTGAGGGCCAAAAATGGATTATTTATTATTTTTTTTTTTTTATAATATAAAGTGTAATTAGTAGGAAAGATAAATAATAAAAAAATAGTGTAAGTGGGGTTGGTAGGAGAGAGACTTAATAAAATATTTGTTAAAGTGGATTTAGTGGGAGAGAGAAATTATAAAATAATAGTGAGTCCTTTTCAAATATGGAGGTGTTGCAATAATTATGAAACATACGTAATAGGAAAGTGTTGCAATTATTACGAAATGGAGGAAATAACAAATTTTGTTTTGGTCCCTGGAGATCAGGATTGTGGTTTTTCCCTATATTGTTGAGGAGGGGTTTTCCACATAAAAATCTTGTGTGTTGCTTTTGTTGTCCTATATTTTATTATTCTTCCCTTCCCCATATTGTGTTTATCTGTTGCTAAATCCCCAACAACTTCCTTTTTTTTTCACTTGCTACACACATCTTAGGCATGTAGTTTTAGGAAGAGATAATTGATGGTAAACGAGCGATTTTATCAAAATAATTTTTACACAAAAATTAGAGAAAAGTTAGGTATCATGTCTAACATGTTTTTGAATAATTTGTCCGTTTACATTATACCATCTTGATTCCAAAGTGCATGCCACAAGACTGTGTTGCAAGTAAATATAATTGGAGGAAGTAATACTTTTGTGATCTAATCGGCCACCTTGAGCAATCTTAGAGAAATATTTGGCTCTTGAGAATCATCATTTTGAATAGATTTTGTATACCTGATTTGATTGAGTGACGGACATCTTTGTTTTGGTTTATTAATAAATTCAGCATGATTATCATAGTGACAAGGGCATGTTATGGAGTTGTAACTTATTTTAGACATGGGAAAAGTTTAGACCAGAGAACTTTTGTGTATCTTCTTATATCACCAAACTGGGGTGTACTGGTGAATGTTGCATTAAATCATTTCTATTGATGTGTGCGTTATGGTCTGTCTGTATCCCCCTATCAGAATCTAATTGCAGCTCCTGACTATCCTATTACTCTTATTTTTCTTAGAGAAATCAAGTTCATACGAACCTCAATTCTACAAAAGCCAACTAAATATTGCATACACAAAAGAGCATCAGGGAGTTGAGCATGTCATACTTTTCAACTTTTGATAATTGGTTTTGATTCATTTACGTCATGTAATATACGAAAATTTCCTTGAATAGCATGGAACATGTTACATGCTAATTTCTAACTGTTATCTCTCTTGCCCTTAAACCTTTGATTAAGGCAGTGCTCTTACAATGTAGATGGAAGGTTTTATGCTATATTTTTTCGGTCTTTATGCTTCTGATCTGTTTTTGGTAATGACCAGGTTCTTGAGAAGTCAGATTATACTATTATATCCGGAAGTCCTTTTATCAAAAAGTCAGGTATCGGATTAAAAAATAATTTTCTACAACCTTTTTATAATCCCATTTGAGTAGTTTGTGAGAGTATGGACCTCTGTTGTGTGTAGGTTGGAGGAAGATAGCATTTTACTTTAATGTCTCATTCGAAATAAGAGATAAGAACATTGAATTTGATGAGAATCGTAATGTTCAGCGTGCTGAATTTGTAGTTCGTGCTTATATGCAGTAAGTATACTCAAATTTCATGTGTTTGAGGAGCTGCAGTGACTCTTTGACTTATATATTAATAGTCAATCTTACAACCAATTTTGATCTGTACAAGGGGAGGTAGGTTTTCTGATGGGTGGGGTTCTTGTGAATGGCGGGAGAAGAAGTTTATGAAACCCAATAATGACATACCTAGTACTGCAGAAACCAGAGCCAAAAATAAGGCTTGCCAGGTATGCCTTCAGCTCTCTTACTGTTTCTTTTCGTAATTCCAACAAATTATGACCTGTCTATAGTGTAGTCTTGTGTATAGAGATTGTCATTTGCCTTTCCTTTTCTCATTTCCCCCTCTTGTTCCTACTTTGGTGGTTGAATGGGGTGTAGATGATCTATTACATGGTTGCCTTTTTTTTTTTTTTAACCATATTTCACGACTTTTAGACAGCCTCACTGGATGCATTGTGCTTACTGTGTATTCTCTTAGCACTTTCATACCCTGTGATTTGTGTAGCAACATAGATTTACTTCTTTATGTCAACAGTGTCACTTCCACTTCCCTGGGTCATACACTCATACCCCTTGTGGCTGCTTATGCTTCACAGATAGATGGATACATCTTTCTTAAGGTGGTTGAGCCCCCTATGGTTTATCCATCAAGTATGTGTGTGTGTGGCTGTTGAATTTTTATAAAAGGTGTTTTCCTCTTTTTAAGTAATGATCTTGTGTTGATCCTCGCATGATATGGACCTTTAGTGCTTTGAGTGTTAGGCTACAGGCAGTTAGGGACATCAACACTTCTAACATTGCGGCCCTGTTTGGTTTGATGTAAAAGGTTTTCATGGAAAATGAATTTTCCATTTTTTCCCATTCTCCTTTGTTTGGTTTGTTAAGGGGTGGAAAACAATTTTTCCAAGGGTGGAAAATTCCATCCTTAATGATGGAAAACATTTTCCTTCCCAAAACAAGGGAAGCCACATTTTCCTCTCTCCTTCTTACTTCCTTTTTTTACTTAACTCTCATTCATTCTTACATTTCCACTCTTATTTTTTATTTTTCTTGGACTTTTCTTGTATGCAACCAAACAAAGAAAAACTAATTTGTAATTGTGTTTTTCCTTGAAAATATGTTTTCCATGAAAACTAATTTTCCATTGAAAATGTTTTACATTAAACCAAACGGGGCCTGAGTAGCGTACTTTTATGGATGTCCAGTCGTTGTAATAAAATGATCTATGAGGCAAACATTAAGGCCCGAAAGGATTACAAAACAGAACAAAGAAAAAGCTTCTCCTACATGCCAATAATACTACTTCTAAGATGGGTTTTGCTCCACTTTGAAGCCTCTTTGGCTAAAGCCATGGAATAGGGATTTCAGTAATTCCACTAATTCAATACTTACGATTTTTCTGTTGGTTCCATGTGTAGTACTTCCTCCATTACTTTATTTATTTATTTTTTTATATTTTTTTACGTTGAGACGTTTCTTATATCATGTTTGCTAACTCTAAAACTTTAACGAATAATATCTCTAATTATCAATATGTTAAAATAATAAAAAGTTGATATTAACATTATATACATTAAGAAAATTCAAATAAGATCTCACATGATTATGTTTTATCATAGCTATAAATCACAAAAGGTAATTAAATTAAAGTTTGTGAACAGTATCAAAAGTCAAAATATATCAACTAAAACAAAATTGAGGAAGTTTATAATCTTTTGCAACATAACGTCCACATGATTGTGATGTACAAGTGAGAGGCAATTAAGACAAAATTGGGATAGAAAAATGTTACTTTTACAGCCTAGCTTGCTAATGAACCCTATAACCTAAATATACTTAATGAAGATAATTTAAAGAAAGTGATATTTTGTCATAAAGTTAATTCCAAGGGCTAGGGTAGGAGGCTTGACTTGCCGACTTATTCCATTGATTCTTTAAAAATGCATCCCTGCTTTAGACCTTTTTAAATTTCTTTGTGTTGGAGGAGCATGAGTTAGGTTGACAATGCTTTTGAACTAGGGAAATGATTTAAATTTCTATTGTATATTGCTTTTAAAAACATCTTGCCTAAAGGTAAAGAAAAACGGTTTCTCATTTGTATTGCTCTATACAAGAGATTACTCTTACCTATTCAATATCAATAGGCCTTATCTACCAGTCTACAAATCGATTTTCATCAATAATTCTCTCTTTTGAGGAGGGAAATTAACAAGTTCTTCTCCTTACCTTTTTCAAATATAGTTAAGCTACTAACGGCCTTTTATCTTGCTTCAAACTTTTTTGAAGACAACTGGGTAAGTGACATGATTCCATTCTGGATTTCGTATTCTCTACATTAAATGTTCCTTGGAAAGTTAGTAAATTAGAGACTTGATTCCAAGCATTCCATGGTACAAATATCATACTAGTATTTGGCTTTGAATACGTGCCTTAAAAGCACCTTGACCTATGTAACTTGTAAAAAGTATCCAAATATCCTATATAAACACAAGGTAACCATAGCATCTAAAGAATTGTTCATCAATTTTGTGGGTTCTTGAATTTATATTAACTTTTCTTTTGAAAATTTAAGTAAGTGTTTGAAAAATTACATGAAAATTTAGTTTTAAGATCTTATACCTACTCAAAATAAGCCTTCTAAGAGATTCTTCTAAATTATTCCCATGATATAAGGGAAAGAATAGTAATGCGGGGTCTTGTGCTTTAAGAATATTAGATTTTGAATTGTAGTTACTAAAATGTAATGAGAGATGTTATAGGTCAAATGGTAAACCCGCACAATCAATATAGTAACATAAAAATGAAACGAATGAAATATATAAGTAAACACTAATTTTATGTTTTTTTTTAAAAAAAAATTATTTTCTATACTACCATTGGAATATTAAAAGTGTAATTTTTTCATTGCTAATGATAATTAATAGGGTCTAGGCCATAAGTGATGTTCATTTATCTAAGTCTCCATTCTAAATCAACTTCTTGCCTTTACTACTCTCAAATGGACTAAATTTGATATACTTGTAATATGATCCCTTTTAGCTCTTCTGATTAAAATTTTGGCTTTATTTACAAACTTAATCTAGTTGTTACATATTTTAATTAATACTACAACAACAACAACTAAGCCTTATTCCAGAAATGATTTTGGGTTGGCTAACATGAATCGTTATAAGGAACTGTAAGATGCCAAGAAAAGGACATAACAAGATAATCAGTTGAAAGAGTTTGAAAATCAACGAGTAAAGTGAGAAAAAGATTAGAGAAATAATTAGGGAGTTTTAAAAGAGAACCTAGAATTAAATTCAAGAAAGTTTTAAAGGAATGGTTAAAGCGGTGGGATATAAAAAACATAAAGGTTTGAGAAAACTTTAGCAAAGGAATCAATACATTCCATAAAACACTAGTAGGATGGTAGGATAAAATAATAAAAGTACTCTTGTCACTCAATCCCCAAAGCACTCGTGTCACTCAATCCCCAAAGCGCTCATGTCACTCAATCCCTAAAGCGCTCATGTCACTCATCCAAGTTTTCTTAGGTCTTTTCCTACCTTTAGCGAAACTTTGCAATTCTAGCGAAACTTTGCGATTCTATAAGCCGCGTTAACGGAGTGTTGTTTGGTCTCTTTTTTACATTGCCAAACCATCTTAAGCAATTCTCCTTCATCTTGTAGTCAATCTATGAAACCCCTACTCTCTTCCTAATTATCTCATTCCTTAGCCGACCATTTCTTGTATGGCCACACTTCCATCGCAACATACGCATCTCCACTACATTTGACTTATGCACATGGTAATGCTTTACGACTTAACTTTCTGTACCATATAACAAAGCAAGCCTTATTGTCGTTCAGTAAAATTTCCTTTTTAATTTATGGGGCACGTCGGGATCATATTAAAACCTTGTCTCACTCTTCCCCTATAACCAACCTACTTTAATCCTATGAGCTACATCTCCATCCAATTCTCCATTCTTTTGAATAATAGGTACTAGATATTGAAAGACCTTAGAAACTTGGACAATCTTCCCATCCAAGGTGATCAGCCCCCTCTCACTGTTTCTCAAATCGCTCAACTTACATTCCAAATACTTTTTCTTACTTTCGCTCACCTGAGTCACAAGACCTCAAAGTCTGTCTCCACAATTCAACTTACTTTCCATGTGTTTTTTTTTTTTTTTTCTTATTAATCAACACAATATCGCCTAGAAACATCATGCACCATGGGATATCATCTTGAATTGAACTCGTCAATTCGTCCATGACTATAGCAAAAGGAAAAGACTAAGGACCTGTTCCAATTTACTGAAAATACCTAAACTGAACTGATTGGAGTTGAATTGAACTTAACTGATTGGAGCTGAATTGAACTGAATAGAACTAAAATGAATTGTTTATGAGAGAAGGAAATTAGGAATTGAACAGAATTGAACTGATTGGAGCTAAACTGAGTTGACCTCAACTGAGTTGACCTCAACTGAATTGTATTGAAATTAAGCTGAATAGAACAGGCCCTAAGTGTAGAATTTTGATGAATATATAAACTAATATTATTATTTTTAATGTTATTGAATATATCTAAATATTTATTGTATACAATCAACTAATAACCACTTACCATTCTTTATGAAAAAAAGAAATTATTTTACCTAGGCCCCGTTCACTTCACCTTATTTTTGCTCAACTGATATTATTTTTTATTGACTGAAATTATTTATATTGAATTGAAATCATTTTTACTGAACTGAAATTAATTTTGCTGAACTGAAATTATTTTTACTTATTTTCAATTGTAGTTCTTCTTTATAGTTATTGGAGTTTACTGAACTAAAATAATTTTTATCGAACTGAAATTATTTTTACTAAATGTAACTTAATTTCACTGAAATTATTTTTACTTAATATTATTTTTTTTTACAGTGAAGTGAACATGGCCTTAAGCTATGCATTTAGTAACCGAATAGATCACACACATACAACCTTATTTGATTCTTTTATGTTCTGCATTGCAATACAAGTACATACTAAACTATGCACTGGAGCCTTAGTTGTATTATTTTATTACATGTACTACCAAATGGAGTAATCAATTAATTTATTTTTGATTTTTTGTAGGGGGATGTCTTGTTTTTTCTTGTAAAATTAGAATAAGGGGCACTTATATTAATAGGTTAAAGTAAAGCTACTTCTTTGAAGTATTTTTTTAATCAAATTATCTATAGTAGTTCAATAGCCGGGACTTAGGAAGTTGTAATTCTATTGCAATGAAGTTATTAACAACAAGAAAAGACTAGGAGACAATGTGAATTCTTATTACTACCTTCGTTACATAGTATTTGCAACGATTAGACATTTTACCTCTCTACTTTATGTCGAATCGTTCAAATAATTTGTAACGGAGGTGGTACTAATTTAAAATCGTTTCACCATATTTTGTTTTTGAAAGTATAAACAAAATTTCGCCATTTCCTTATGTGGTAAGCTTACTGTAGCAAAGAGGAGAAAATACAAGCTTATCACCTAGATTAATATTGCTCTGATATTCTATTGCATTATCTAGTGGCAATTAGGTAGATAAGTTGCTTTAATATCCATGCAACTTTAATAAAACCCAAATATCTCACTCTTGTACACCGTGTAAAAATCAACATTCGTGTAAGAAAGTTAGGGCCATTTGGTATCCTTCTTGTACACATGAAGCTTTGATTTTCTTACAATGGAGGAAGGAAAGCTCACCTACCCATTGGGGTTAGCTACTTAGCCATACCCTTTAATTCTTCCTTTTTTCTTAAGGTTTTCAACTTTTCATTCGTTGGTGTTAGTGAAGTCTCCATTGCAGCAACTTGAAGAAGGAGACAAAGAAGATGAAGGTGAAGAAGAAGATGAAAAAGATGAAGGTGGGTGAAAGAAGGATAAAGAAGATGGCCATTAGCTGATGGTAGACGGTGATAAGGCGAATCACAAAAACGGAAATTTCACTAAATGCCCCTGAGTTATTTTTTTTGTTCACCATATACCCATGAAAATTTTCAAATTCATCGTATACACTTGAGTTTCACAAAAATGTCACCAAATGCCCTTAATGACTAACGACGGTTAACTCCATTAGTCATTAAGTTTAATTGTGCCATGTGTCATGCTGCAATTGGTTATCTTTTAATCAATTACTAAATTAATTTAATTAATTACTTAATTAATATTAAAAAAAAATTAAACCCACCCCCTCCCCTACCAACCAATAGTGGCCGTCGGCACCGGTGGTCCCCCACCCCAAGCCGGAATCGGCGCCGGTGGTCCATATCCGCCGGCGAGGCCAAACCCCACCCTCGACACCCCCTCCTCAATTCCCTAACCCCACGACACCCTTTCTCCTCCCCTAAAACCAGCCCTATCCGCTAACGTCTTCCCGGAAACAACCCTCGTTCCATATCCCCCACCCTAAATCGATCCCCCTCCCCTTCCCCTTCCCCCACCCTTAATCGGCCACCTAGAAACCCAAAAACCCCCAAATCGAAAATTTAGGGTTTCAAATTGTTGGTTAGGTTTTCGAGTTGTGTTTCCGGGCTTAAGGGCGTTGCAGGTAGGCCAATTAAGGGTGGGGGAAGGGGAGGGGGGTCGATTTAGGGTGGGGGATAGGGGACGAGGGTTGTTTTTCGGGAAGAAGTATGTGGATGGGGGTGGTTTTAGGGGAAGAGAAAGGTTGTCGTGGGGTTTGGGAATTGAGTCGAGGGTGGGGGGGGGGGGGGGGTGGCCTCGCCGGCGGACGCTGGCAGGTGGTTGGTTTGGTGGGGGGGCTGGGGTGGGTTTTTTTTTTATATAGTTTTTTTACTTAATTAAGTAATTTAATCTATTAAAATAAACAACCAACCAAATGCTGCCATGTGGCATAATTAACCTTAATGACTAATGGAATTAACTGCCGTTAATCATTAAGGGCATTTGGTGACATTTTTGTGAAACTCAAGTGTATACGGTGAATTTGAAAATTTTTATGGGTATATGGTGAATAAAAAAATAACTCAGGGGCATTTGGTGAAATTTTCGTTACAAAAACGTCCTTCAATTTATACAGGAAATTATGCACTTACCTCTTTATTGAACATCAAATGTTTATCAAGGTGATAAACATGGTTCGGCTTGGGAAATAGACCATGTTGCTCCTCGCCTCCTCTTTTCATTTCAATAAATTACTGTATTTACTTTATCTTTCTTCATTCTATCCATTCTCTTCTGCCATGGCTGCCAACAATTATAACCAAACTTGCCCTCGTTTTCACCCCAACATCATCGCTAGCACTACTAGTGTCCTCCCCCTTTCCCCTCATATAAGCTCCACCACGACCTATTGTCTCACACCTTCAGTCCTTCACCCACCCTGAATTCTTGAAGAGTCGAAATTCCCCCACCCACTAGCTTTACGAAACCCGTTCTAAGCTTCCTCTCTGTTTCACGGCTTGAGTGATGAGTTAAATTAGAATCTGTAGATTTTGACCTTAGGTTTAAGACTTAAAATAGCATTGGTGGAATCCAAGCACCAAGGGCTCCACTTTGGTACCTGTAGTTTGGATAAAGTGCCTGTATCTTCAATCAATCAATGTCTTATGAGATGAGATTATCTTTCTCTTTATTGATAACCAACATCTTGTTCTCTCTGCGAGTTAACTTTTTAAGTAGTAACAATAAATATGATGTTTCAAACTATGTTTTTGGAGCAAAAAAAATCAATCCTGCTTACTTTTGTCAACTATTTATTTACCATATTCTAAAATGATAGTTTTGGTAATAAAAAAGTGACATACTACCTCCGTTACAGGTTATATGTAACGATTTGACATAAAGCAGAAAGTGAAAATGTCTAATCGTTGCACATAACATGTAACGGAGGTAGTATATAACTTTCAAAGTACATTATTTTATCCATTAACATATGTGTGTTTTTTTTTTTTAATGCAGAAGGTAAAAACTAGTTAGGAGTATATATTGAATTAGTGATAGGAGGGGATAGGGGTTGGAGCATATAGCTAGATATTTGTTTGGGACTTTGAACCACATTACTGCTTTGGAGCTGGCTTTTGGAAATCATTTGGCTCTAAATGAATGAACTACATTGAGCCATTCTTATAAAATGTCTATGCTCAAAGGTAAAAATATTTTTTGATTACTGTCTCTGCGTAGAATTTAGACTAATGGCCATGAATGCTAGATACGCTTCAGCCCAAGTAATTCTTGCCTTTCTTGGTCTATACTTCTTTGGTTTCTTTTTAATGGACATGTTTTGACTTTAGGGACTAATCACTTAAAGTTACTTTTGACTTCAATTTGCGATTTATATTTGAGAAATATCATAGTCAAGTGAGGTTTTGTTAGATTTGTCTTGACTACTATTTTCAAAATACCAATTTTTTACTATATTTGTTATTGATAACTGAAGAATGTTAAAATAAATTATGCGTTAGCAAACGTGTTTAAAAGAAATGTGTCAACTAATATGAAATGGATGAAGTATATGTTATTACCATATGCTTGTGGAGGATATCCCATCTTAATTATTGACGTGTGTTTATCTTATAGTAGTCAGCAAAGACTGTATGCTAAAGGTTTTTTAGCTTATAATATACAGGCAGTCAAGCACTACTAAAATTCTAATTGTTGATATTTTTGTCGATTGAGTAGATATAACATTGTTCTATATTCTTTGGAGAAAAGATAAAAAGTAGGGTTGGATGGGATGAGAGATTTGTATATGGTCATTTGTCCCCTATAAATGAAATGCTCTGTTGTTCTGGGTTCTGTATTTAAAAACATGCTTTAATAACATGCTTACCAAAGAGCTAATTTACTTATTATGTTATTGCAGGACCTGATAGGAATTGGGCAATATCGGTCTGGTAATCCATAGCCGTTCTCCCAAATAGCCGTTCTTCCAACCTGTTGTAGTCCTAGCTATTGTGGGGGACATTCCTTGACTAAAAATGTTGCCCACCAGCCCACCCTGGAACTGAAACAGTATTAAAGAAACTCTGCTGTACTGATTCAAGTGTAAAAGAAACAACCCAATCGAAAGTTCATCAGTAAGAAGCTTATGGCGCTTCTTGCCTTTTGTTATAGTACAGTGGGCTTATATGTTGAACAAAACATTCTAGGACAATGGCTTCTTGCGGGTAGTCATCATAAATACAGTATAAGATAGTCTCTTGGAAAACAGGCATAAGAGTTACTCTGTATCAACTATTCGGAGTAATTTTATTGAACTCTTTTGGCTTTGAAGTAGTTTTCAAGCTGGTAGATGAGCAGGCTTATATTTTTTTAATTATTATTTTTTTTAATACATAAAGTGTAATTCCATGTAAAAGTGGTGTCCATATCAATTACTATGCAAGTGTTATTTATTTGCTTCCTCAGCATACCCTCTTGTTATTATTGTTTTTATGTTCATACATTTATTTACCTTTGTTCCCTGTCCCCAAAAAGGAAAAAAGAATATAAAAAAAATAAATAAAATCCAAGGAGCTCATGTAATATAAAGTCTTAAGATAAAATACTGACAAATTTGCTAATTATGGTTATTAGACTTTCAAAAAACTCTTTTGAGCTAATTTATCATATCATATCACCTTCAGAGGTTTTTCAATCTGGCAAGCCACATGGTGCGGCACGGTTACTTGTATTATTGGGTTTATTGTATTATGAGGTTACTTGTAGGGTATTACTTGTATTATTAGGTTACTTGTATTCTGAGTAACTTCCCATACCAAACCAGTAACACCCTACAAGTAACCCCTGATCAAAACCAATAACAGTCGTACAAGTAACCCTAGAATACAAGTAACACATGACAGATCGAACCAGTAACACCCTACAAGTAACCCCGACCGAAACTAGTAACATCCATACAAGTAACCCCAGAATACAAGTAACACCTACAAGTAACCCCTGACAAAACCAGTAACACCCTATAATTAAGTAACCCCGACCAAAACCAGTAACACCCATACAAGTAACCCCAGAATACAAGTAACACCTACAAGTAACTCCTGACAAAACCAGTAACCCTTGCCGCACCATGTGGCCACATACAAAGATTTGTATATCACCTTTCTTCTTTAGATTTTGGAACAGCTAACATCTTTTTTTGTCGTGAAAAACATGGAGTACTCTTTAACATTTTCCTCCACTTGCTTCTAACAATTGACTAAGAGTATCAATATAACTCATTACTGATAGACAAAAGTAAAAAACAGTCTCTCTGTAACCTGTGTGGCATTTGCAAATTGGAAATAGTTAGGAGTAGCATTCTATTAATTATTTGTGTTACTCAACAAAGTTCCCTAAAAAAAAAAAAAATTATTTGTGTTACTCATACTCGGGTATTAATTGTTTGCATTTGATATGGGTATTTTTTTTGGTGTTCGACTTGATATTACTTTGAGATTTTCCATGATTTTGGCCTAAATCAAAGTATTTACTTTGAGAAATTGTGACGATTAGTTTACATTTTTTCCACAATTCACTGAATGTACACTGATATATATATATATATATATATATATATATATATATATATATATATATATATATATATATATATATATAATACTGTATTAATTACATATTCTGATATTCAGCATAAGAAAGTAAAAGAAGTTACAATAACATAATATCCCCTCAAAAAATTAAACAAATGTTACATAAAAACCATAACAAGAACCTTTGCAATTTCACAAGGTTTATAAGAAGCAGGAAACTAACAAAAAAAATGAGTATATAACAAATTACACTTTTACAATTCTTCACAAATGTACAAAAAGAAGCAGGAGAGGAAGAGTTCATTCTTAATAGCACGTTGTTGAATGTTGATGAATCATGCAATTGGTTGCTCAAGCTTTTTTAGGTGGTTCCTCAGCTTGTGGCTGCTCCAGCTTGGGAGGGGCTGCTGTCTCAGCTGTAGTGGCATCGGCTGCAACTGTGGCTGCAACTTCACTAGGCTTTTCCTCTGAGACAGTGGCTATCTCCTTCTCTACCTCGCTTGTTTCTTTCGTGGTGGTTGCTTCTTCTGTTACTGCTGCTGCTGGGGCTTCTATCTCCCTGGGGTTCTCTTCTTTGACCACGAATGTTGAGACCTTTTCGAACACGAATATAACCGGACCTGGAGCCAGTGCTGGTCCGAACTTTGAACATGCTTCAAGGGCTACTTTGGAACCTGGGAATTCTGCATATACAATAACCAATCTATTATATAGTGCAACCAATTAACCAAGCAATGAAACCAACCCAACTTCTGAAGAAAAGAGCCACGAAAAGAATATAATGTAAATGAGATTTGACCTTCAAACAAATGTTTAGTAGTATTAATTTAATTAACTATGTAAGAAAAATGTGAAGAAATGACTTACCAATTTTATCAAGTTTGTCAAGAAAGCTCTGAACATCAGCCGAATGTTTCTTAAGGCCAGCTTCTTTAGGATCTTTTACCAAAGTCTGTAAAAATATTCATAAAATAGTATCCTTTAAATTCCTAATTAAGTCACTTGAAAATTCTTTTGATCATAATTTTGTTTCCTTACACACTGACCTTGATTTCAGCTGATGAAGCTTCATAAATCTCGAGTACTTTTGGCTGCAGCTCAGCTTTCTTCTCCTCAAATTCCTTGGATAATTCCTCCTATAAACAAGTTAAATAATTTGTGATCTCCCAACAATAGATAGTCGGACGGTAACTTCATGGTCTTTTAACCATATCGTTAATACTTTTTTAAGTGTTGACAGAGGCAAGATGAACAATGATGTAAACGACATTTATTTTTAAGGGTCGTCTTAGGTATCACCTATTATGCCCAGCACTTGAACTAATCAAATAATCTTAATTGGGTGAGGTCCCAACTATTTTCACTTGATATAATTGGCATCCACTATTGTCTTTAGGCATTTCAGATCAACATTAACCATACACACAATTAGGGATGGCAATTTAATCCGAGTTCGATTCGAATCCGATCCGATCCGAAAGAAAAAAATCCGATTCGAATCCGTTTAAAATTAGTCCGAATCCAAATCCGATAAAATAGATCCGAATCCGAATAGGAGGTGGATCGGACTTGGACCCTACGCAAAGTCCGACGGAGTCCAATCCGAGTCCGAATCCGAGAGTGTAAGCATATGCTCTATAACTTGGGACAATTATTTGCTTGTTTTGTAGCAAAATTTTGTTATGTAACTTAGTTTATAATTTAAATATGTTATGTTTATACTTTAATTAGTATGACAATACAAGCAATTATAGATATATGACATTACAAAAAATAAAAATAAAAAAAAAAAATATTCGGACCATTTCGGAGGTCCGAATAAACGGACCGGATTCGGATCCGAAAATTACGAGTCGGATTGGATTCGGACTCGGATTTTTCGGATTCGGACTCGGATTCGGATCCAAGTCCAGGGTCCGTTTACTAAACGGATCGGATTCGGATTTAGCCACATCCGACCCGAATCCGATCCGTTGCCATTCCTACACACAATATGATTAAGAATTTTTTTAACAATTACCACTTACAATTGTTACTATTTTAGTAATTATCACCTATATTTTATTTTTTTTGAATTTTACTACCATCTATTTTTTAAAATTTTAGAACTTCCCACCTAGTTGGCTCTCAACAGAAATGTGATGTTATGTGGGGACTAACTACCTTCCCACCCTTTTCCCCTCCCTTTCTTCCTTTCTCACTCGATTTCTCATTCCCCTATATTGTATTCCTCTCAAAATCGAGGAAAAATTTCAAATTAAATAATAAATTCATGTTAATTATTTGATGAATTGAAGTGTTTTCCCAATTTTGAGAGGAATACAATACACGGGAATGAGAAATCGAGTGAGAAAGAAAGGGAGGAAAAAGTTAATTAGTGGGCCCCACATGACGTCACATTTGAGTTGAAAGCCAAATAGGTGGGAAATTTTAATATTTTGAAAAATAGTTAGTGGTAAATTAAATAAAAAAAAAACCTGTAGGTGGTAATTGCTACTGTAAAATAGCAACAATTTTGATGGTAACCGTCAAATTTTCCTTTGATTAAATTAAGAAATTCTAAACGATTATTGTTAAGGAAAAATTGATTCTAATAATCGCACCTTTTATCGGTTCACTGCTAATAATCCCACCTTTGATGGACATTCTCTTCTAATGGTCCTTTATGACCGGTAACCTATTCTTTGGGTAAGTTAAAGTGTTGTTTTTTTTTTTTTTTTTTTTTTTAAAAAAAAAAATTTACTCCTTGGCGGCAGCAGCTTCCCTTCCCTAACCACCGGTTTGACAATCCCCCTTACAATTCCGACCACCAAGCACCAACAAGTCAACAACAACATACAATTCCGACCACCTTTGCCCTCGTTGCTCCTTGCTCACTCACCAACAGTCACGACACCTCTTTTTCACCAGCCACCGTCACTCAACAACGCAACAACAACCAACAATCTCCACGCTCCACAACACAGCAGCAAGCCACCTCGTAGTCCCTACAGTACTCCAATTAGCCACTAAGCAACAACAATTTTACCTCCAAACCACCCGCAACCAACAATTCGACCACCTACAATCACAATTCCAACCTCTAGTCGAGCAATTTGACACCTACAATTTTCATTCGATGCTCCAATTTGAACACCCAATTGGGCGTTTCGGTGTGTGCATGGGAGGGCTGAAATGAAGAGTTTCAGAATGGGGATAGGTTGGGGTAGGGTGTCTCGGGGGTGAAAGTGGCTCGGATGGGCTGTTTCAAGGGTGGGCATGGCTGGGATTTGGTGTTTCGGGGTCGTGGATGTGGGTGGCTGGTTGCAGGGTCGTGAATAATGGATGAAGGATGGGAAAAGGACAAGGAAGAAGGAAAGGGGGAAAAAAAATTTAAAGATAAAAAAAATAAATGAAAAAAATGTATTTCGGCGAATTACAAAGTGCCACATGGCCTGTTAACTTATTATATCGGTTACCAACAGGTTAGGGACCATTAAAAGAGAATGCACCCAAAGGTGGGATTATTAGATAATAATCGAAAGATGTGATTATTAAAAGCGAACCGGCTAAAGGTGAGATTATTAGAATCAATTTTTCCTATTGTTAATTATGATAATGCTTTTTTATTTCAAAAAAAAAAAAAAAAAAAAAATATATTATGATAATGCTTTTATCGACATGAATAAAATAATTATCATAACTAACGATAACCATTTAAAATTTCTTTATTCATAATAATCATTTTTTTTTTCCTTTCTAAACTTTTGTTGAAATAGGCATGCATGCATAAATTAAAATTGGTACCTTAGAGTCATCAAAGGACTTGCATGCTTCAACGGCAGCAGCTTTTTTGGCCACATCTACTCCAAAAACCTTCTTAATCTGTGGAAGAACCTTTGTTTTCCAGTATCCCATGTTTATCCGTTAATATAACCTACAAGTCAAATCAACATAATTACGATTAATAAGCAACAATGAAATTCTCAAAGTGAACTTTGTTACTTCTAGTGTCGATAGATGATACCATTGGTAGTGTAATTTTGACGGAAGTTTCGTATTCTAACATGACAGGTCAAAAGAGTAATATACCATCTCTCTCTCTCTCTCTCTCTCTCTCATTTTAATTCTTATAAGAGGAATTTTAAAGGGAGGAAAGTTAAACATTTGTAAATGCATAACATTGATTAAAATATTATTAAAACACATGATAGAGAGAGAAAAGAGGAGAGAGATAGGAAGAGAGGTCTGTAGGTGGACCCTACCTATTTTTTTGGTCGGATTGTATCACGTGATAGGGGATCACATGTTGATTGTTCCACTGAAAGTTTATATGTTACCATTGAATCCTCAGTGGTACCATATTTGCATAAATTTTGTACAACTGAATGCATATATAATACCATTATGTGCATATATAGTTACACTGTACATTCAGTGGTACCATTTGATCATCCAATGATACCAAAATATGAATTCGTTTGTACATATGTATAATTACATGAATACCCCTTATTATGCATTTGTAAATGCCTAACTTTCCTCCATTTCTAGTTCATCTTCTTAATTATTCTATATGTATTAGACAAAAGTTATATTTGTATAAATTTTGAAATGAAAAAATAAACGTTATTCGTATAATATTTATCAATATATTTTGAAAAAAAAAATCAAAGTAGTTAAATCAAATTACTAACATGTAAAGCTTGTCTTTAAAGTATAGTATAAAGTAGCTTATTTCTTCTTATTGATCCAACTTTAAATTTTAAGAAACATATGAAACAATTGCGTAAAATAAAAAACTAGAATAGACCCGGTCTATAATAATTTAACTTATTGTAGACTCAACCTTCTAGTATACCATACGAATGTGATTATATCATACGAAATGTGATTATATTACTACAAAAATGATTATATCATCCTGAAACTGTTATGTAAATGTATCACTTAAAAAGTAAATTTATCATTATAAAAGTATCAAATAGTAAATTACATCATTCAAAATAATTATATAATCTCATTAAATGGCTTAATATGAGATTATATAATTCAAAATATGACTCACAAAAAGATAATTATATCGTCTAAAAAAGTGATTATATATCATTTGAAAGTGTCAAATTTTGGGTCTACAATAATTTATTGTACACCGGGTTCCATACAAGACCAAATGCTTAGTAAAAACATGATGTAACTTTGATTCTCAAACTTATATATTAAAGCCTATATTAAAACTATACTATAAAAGTTATCTTGTATGATTATTGGAATGAAAATAAAAAAAATAGAACGAATATAACATTTCATTATTATATTTTTAAAAAGAAACCAAAGCTTGTATATGTACGTTGACCGATTTTCTGAAGCATGTGCCCAGTATATAAAGTTAGGTGATTGTCGACCTCCCTAAATTTCTTACGAAACGTATGAAATATGTAGCTTATTTTCTAAAGCATGATATAACATATTAGCTTATCTTCCTAATCAAACCTTCTGTTAGAAAACTTATGATTTATGAAGTAGCTTATTTTCTAAAATATGATGTAACATAGTAGCTTATCTTATCAATTATCTTATTTGGTCATTTTTTAGGAGTATATATATGTGCGAGTAACTTGCTAAGTTGAATCCCAAGTTTCTAAATTCTAACAGCAATTAACATATTTTCAAACTATTAGAACCCATTAACAGCAGGAAATACTCCCTTAATTTTTTACCTTTTTAGCTAACAAAATTCCCCTCGTGATGAACAAATAATTTCCAATCGGACAAAACACACATGAGAAGAATTGTAAGTAATATACCTTTAAAGCATGTTGTTTAACAACTCTTTATATACACACGGAGTACAAATTTACCATGACGAATCAAACCCGATTTTATACAGTAATACACTATTAAATTTGGCTTACATCTTTGTTTAATTCGCTGCTTTCTATACACCATATAATAATTAAATGAAACATGAAGAACAAAACTTTGTAAAAAATAAAGATAATATAAAAGTTATACCTGAACCAAATGATGGATGGAGAAAAAAGAGAAGGAGCTAGAGAAAACAAACACAACACTTGATGAGACTTACAAGATGTAACACAAATACAACACTCTTTAATTTATCAAACTACCTTTGGAATATGAATATCCAATCAAAATCAGAGACTTGAATGCATGACAGCAATAGGAATTAGCCAACTGCCACTAGAAATATTAAGAAACATATAGACAATTAAATACTTAAATAACCCTATTTTGTAATGTAATTACGAAAATAGCACAACTGTGATCAAATCAATGACAACTGGACAGTTAGCCAACTCAACAAGCCAGCCTGCCATGTCAATGTCTATGGCTGCCCTTGCTTGTCACCTTGTACAAATGACATGTGATATTAATAATCACTACTGATTGCATGGCATATTATATAACTATCATTAATTCTTACAAAAAAAAAAAAAAAAAATTGTACTCCGAGTGTAAATCAAACAAATTAAGGTAACTTATAATTTAATTAATTTAAGTAACTGTTACTTTAGTTCATGGTAACTTTTTACCTCATATAATTTTAATGTAAATAGGTCATAAAATAAGTTTTATAAAGGACATATGATTATTGATTACCTTTCCACAACTAGATTTGATTTTATGAAATGAGTTTTATAAACGGAGCATCAAAAAAAGGTATATCTATATACCTATACTGAAGAAGAGATTTTTTTTTGGAGGAAATTTTCCCTCCCAAACTCTACTTTACTTTTTTTTTTTTTTTTTTATAAGATTTTTACAAACTTATTAATTTGTGTAGGAACTTTATTATTTTATTATTTATTGTTATGCATATTTTTCTAGACACTTCAATTTTATAATGGAAGTTTCTATTAATTTAAAAATACAGCCATAGCTCGGGAATTCTCTAGCTTTATTTATATCGTAGTAACATTTAATAATTTAAGGTATGGTAAATGTACAACCGATGTACAATAATTATTAAGAAAATTGACACTACGTACCAGTCCTACTTGTAGAGTTGTGGACATTCTACTTTCAAAGATTCCCAGTATAGATTAACTCATAACTATTCAACTTTTTGGTCTTTCTTAAAATAGCTCCCAATATATTATCAATAGATAAACATGTTAAATTTGCCAAATATTGAATATTTAGGGCCTGTTCATATTTACTTATTTTCAGTTCAGTTCAGTTCAGTTCAGCTCCAAACAGTTCAGTTCAGTTCAGCTCCAATCAGTTCAGTTCAGCTCCAATCAGTTCAGTTCAGTTCAGCTCAGTTCAGTAAATATGAACAGGCCCTTAGTGGTTCGTTTTACTGAATGTTATTGTTTTATCGTGAAGTGAACAAGGCCCAAAGAGAGGGATTGGTGTTTAGGGTGGATGAGGATTTTTTTTTTTTTATTTATTTTTTTTTTTAAGGAAAATTTTAGTAGGCAAAATTGGAATTACCACCTCAATTTTTTTTACCACCTAGTTTTTTCTAAAACTTTTTAAACTCCCACCTGTTTGACGAATGATGTCATCATGGACCCCAATTTCGCGTTTCTCTTTTTTTCCCTCTCTTTCCCTCTCTCCTACCTCAAATTACCCTGTTTTCTTTGCCCAAATTACATGATTTAATTGTGTTTTCATCCCAATTACTTGTTTAATTGTCCAATTTTCATTTCATAAACCCTAATTTTTCAATTTTAGCAAAACCCCCAAATTGATTACCCCAAACCTTAATTACACTATTCAATTCAATTCGAAATAGGTAAGATTGCAGAAATGTAAACCTAATGAGTAATTGAAATCGAATTTCAAAGAAAAATTCGAAAAAGGGAGAAGGAAGGCAAGAAAACAGGGGAATTCGAGGGAGGAGAGAGGGAAAACGCGAAATTGAGCCCCATGATGACGTCATTCGTCAAACGGGTGGGAGTTTAAAAAGTTTTGGAAAAAACTAGGTGGTAATTTTTTTAAAAAAACTTGAGGTGATAATTCCAATTTTGCCTACTAGTGGTAATTATCAAATTTTACTTTTTTTTTTACAACTAACAAAAAGAAAACACGTAGCACTATTTGATCGGTTATAAATATATTAGAGCGAGACCATTTTGAGAAGAACTCTATGGAGTTAGGATCGCCTTGAATTGATCAATAATTGAAATCTTTTAAACAAGATCGGCCATATAATTGAGCTGTTGCCGTAAATTTTTCCTAATTATTGTACACAACATAATTTCGTTGCTAGCATTTCGGTTTTTCATATGATCAAAGGAGTGCTATACATGTAGGAGTAGGACATCAGTTTTCTTAACAAAAGAAGAATGTACTATAAATTAAGATTATTGATTAACAGTTTCTGCTGGCTCTATGATTAGTGCCAACCTGAAAGATTTTGGTGATATACTGATATGCGTCATGACTTATATCACCTATGTCAATTATTTGTATTACTTGAATTTCCACGCCAACCACGTCAATCAGACGATCACATACTCTAAAGCAGGGCCATTACTGTAATTTGCCTAAAAAAAAAAAATTATAAATGTCCATATCTGGACATTATTCTACTGTATACATAAATAAAATAAAAAAATATTACTACTTCAACAATTTAACATAAGTGTGAGTAAAAATGTCTAATCGCTGCCGAGCCTGGCTCGATCCTTACCTAGTGCAGACTAAGCGAATGTACAGGTTCCAATAAATGAAATGGTCTCAGATTGATTAATATTATAATTATGTAGGCCTGTTCACGGATCGGATGTCCAAACACTCAAATATTAGATGTAGGGTTTAACTACTCGAAGCGGAATGTCATGGATATCATTTATATGCACCTAACACAGGATATTACGCATATACAAATAAAGATCACATACGAGAAATAGTTTAGAATTAACTTTTGAAGCGTGAATCCTCTTAGCAATCTTCTTCTCAAGGGGATATAAAAAGACTCAAGCACGACTCCTCTATTCGGCCCACCGGCTTGAACCAATGCTCCATCAATGCTAGTTGGACTGGAAAACCATTCACCTTTCTTGGAGTTATAGAACTGGTTTAGAGAGAAATTACGGAGAGGAAAAAGTTATGTAGTTTTTAGAAAACTAAATGTTGTATATTTTATTTTCTTAAGCCTCTAATTAATATAATCTCATTATCATTAATTAGGTTAGGGTTTCCTCTCCCCTTCTCCCTTCTTTGCCGGTCACCATAAGGCCCACTTTGGGCCTCGGGTTTCTTTACTGATCCAAACTTGATGTGTAACCCTGTAGGATCCGTTTAGGTAGGCTTCGGGTTTGTTACTCATTAATCCAAAGTTCTATAACATTCTCTAGCAAGACGCATAGACGATCCGAATAAACGAATTACTATCTCCATAATACGATCCATAATTATACTTAGTAATTGCACTAGAGTCGAGGACATATTTCCTTCAATCTCCACTTGTCCGAGACAAGTGTGCAATATTCAAATTTCTTAAGTCTCGTAGTGCCTAATTTGATAGTATTATTACATCTCTATGTTATCCATAGTAGCCTTCAAATTATTTCTTAAAATCCGAGTTTGAATTGCTAAGCAAATGATCATCTTATGATCCATTTGAGCACGACCATGCATTTTCAATTCTTACTCTTCAAGGCCAAGATACCCATCCTATCTAATATAGGAGGACCTATTCAATCTTGTGGCACCCAAAACTCCCACTTAACTTTTAGCACAACCCGAGTGTTGCCTTTATTGTCCCCTTTCATGGCATGATGTTTGACAACATCAAAGTTACATGATAAGTGACTTTTATGTCACTTTAAGGGTACTTTTATGCTTATTTTTTGGTTTATTTTCTAATAATTTTCCTAGTTTTAGGCTTTATTTCTCTCTTTCCTTATTTACCTCTTAATTAGTAGTCTGTTAATAGTTTTTAGCTTATTTTTGTAATTTATTTAAATTCTCTTATTTTCTATGTTTATGTTTTAAGTTTTTAGTTCTTGTTATTTAATAATTTCCTAGTTTTTCTCATTTTCTTATTTGTTTTAATTAAGTCCTTTATTTTGTTTTATACGTTTTACTTCTACTTTGTTTGATTTTATTATTTTAGTTTTTATCCCAATTTCTCTCGGTTTTCTTGGTTTGTATAGGTATGTGTTCGAGTAGAGGCACATATTTCAAGGTCAAAAGGGTTCGCATTGGAAGTTTTGGATCCGAGTCAATGAAAATTCTAAGGTGATCAAATAGTTTTTGATCACCTTAAGCCATATGGCATGGCTTCATATGAGCCACAGGTTAAAAAATGTGGGTCCACCTTATTTTTTTTTCCAAAAATCATTTAAATCATTTTAAAAAATTAGAAAATTAATTTCTATAATTCAGACTAATCAGAAAATAGAATTTCAGAAAATCAGAAAATAGATTGATTAAAAATTGTTACATATTAGTTAAGTAAATTAAGGTGAGTAATACTAAATATTCTCTCTCTTAGGGTTTGCTTAACGCCCTTTCTCTCTCCTCTTAATCTACCTTCTCACGGTAACTGGAATCTTGTATCGACCTATCACTGCTCCCCGGAAACGGCCGTGCTGAACATCTCCATAGCCTTTATAAATGACAGGCTCAAATTTGACCCCTAGGCGCGCGCCCGATCGGGCGAGCCTCGCCCGATTGGGCCCGTACCCAAATCGGATGGTTCTTTTCTTCGAACTTTTTCTCTTTAAAACTCCTTACTTTGTGATCTAATACCTGTACAAAAACACTTATGAAAGGTAAAATTGCACTCTCCTCACCTCTCTAAAAAAAATAAAAATAAAAATAAAATAAAGGAAAAACTAGTCTAGAAAGCAAGAAATACGGGTTGCCTCCCGAAAAGCGCTGGTTTATCTAGGTCCTGCACGACCCTCTTACCACATTGAAGCTCAAAATGAACCGGAACCGCTTAGGTGAAGTACTTCAACCGCACCAATAGTAGCCCCCTCATGATATAGCTTGAGTCTCTGGCCATTAACCTTGAACTCGTTACCATGTTCATCGAATACCTCCACAGAACCAAATTTGTTAGCCCTCTTGACAGTAAAAGGACCTGACCACCTTAATTGACTTCAACTTTCCTGGGAAAAGTTTAAGTCTAGAGTTGAACAACAACACTTTATCACCTTCTTTGAATTCTCTCGGAAGGATCATCTTGTCGTGCCATCTCTTTGTCTTCTCCTTGTAGACACGAGCACTATCATAGGCCGTCAACCTAAACTCATCGAGTTGGTTAAGTTGAAGTAACCTCTTTTCTCCCGCTAATTTAGCATCCAAATTGAGCTCCTTAATAGCCCAATATGCCTTATATTCTAATTCCACCGGAAGATGACATGCTTTACCGTACACGAGTCTATATGGAGTAGTACCTATTGGGGTCTTAAACGCAGTTCTGTATGCCCAAAGGGTGTCATCACACTTAGCGCTCCAATCTTTCCTTGATTTTGCCACCACCTTTTGTAGAATGGCCTTGATCTCATGGTTGGAAACTTCAACTTGGCCACTAGTTTGGGGATGGTAGGCTAAACCTGTCCTACGGTAGACACCATACTTTTTGAGGAGGGTGTCTAACTTTCGCTCATGAAAGTGAGATCCTCTGTCACTGATTATAGCTCTAGGCCCTCCAAATCTTGGAAAGATAGTCTTCTTGAAAAGTCTGTGGACCACCTTGGCATCATTAGTAGGAGTAGCAATGGCCTCAACCCACTTGGATACATAATCAACGACGACAAGTATATAGCGGTTCCCGTTTGAAGAAGGGAACTGTCCCATGAAATCAACACCCCAAACGTCGAAAATTTCAACTTCCAAGATTCCAATTTGGGGCATCTCATGCCGCCGCGAGATGTTGCCAGTCCTCTGGCAAGAGTCACAAGCCTGCAAAAAAATGTTAGCATCCTTAAACATGGTAGGCCAATAGAAACCTGACTCATTAATCTTGGCCACCGTTTTGGTGGGGCCATGATGTCCTCCATATGGTGAGGTGTGACAACTAGTAAGCACACCGTGGACTTCCCATTCGGGAACACACCGGCGAAATAATCCATCTGCACACTCACGAAACAAAAAAGGATCATCCCAAAAATAATGTTTAACATCAGAAAGGAATTTCTTTTTTTGTTGGTTGGACAAGTCAGGAGGTAGAGTACCACCCACTAAATAATTAGCAAAGTTAACATACCAAGGGTGTTTCTCTACAACTGCATACAAGTTGTCATCAGGGAAAGAATCATCTATAGGGAGAGAATCCTTACCCTCATCATACCTGATACGTGACAAGTGGTATGCCACTACGTTCTCTGCTCCCTTTTTATCTTTTATCTCAATATTGAAATCTTGGAGCAAAAGAACCCAACGCAGTAGCCTAGGCTTTGATTCCGCCTTGGCTATCAAGTACTTCAAAGCTACATGGTCAATAAAAACAATGACTTTAGAACCAACAAGATATGATCCAAATTTTTCTAAAGCATATATGACAGCAAGAAACTCCTTCTCCGTAGTGGCATAGTTGACTTGGGCTTCATCCAAAGTTTTTCTTGCATAATAAATAACATGCAAAACTTTGTTCTTTCTCTGTCCGAGCACGACTCCTAGTGCAAAGTCACTTGCATCACACATAATCTCGAAAGGTAGATTCCAATCGGGAGCACATATTATGGGTGCCGATATCAAAGCCTGCTTAATCCTGTTGAAAGCCTTAAGACACTCGTCAGTAAAAATAAAAGGGGCATCCTTGAGTAAAAGCTGAGTCAGTGCTTTAGCAATTTTAGAAAAGTCTTTGATAAAGCGACGATAAAACCCCGCATGACCTAAGAAACTTCTGACTCCCTTAACATTAACTGGGGGAGGTAATTGCTTAATCACTGAAATCTTAGCTTTATCTACTTGTATGCCCTTATCAGATACAATGTGACCTAGAACTACTCCCTCTGTCACCATAAAGTGACATTTCTCCCAGTTTAGTACCAAATTGCATTCTTCACATCTTTTCAAAATTTTAGCGAGATTTATTAAGCATGCATCAAATGAAGAACCATGCACGCTAAAATCATCCATAAAGACTTCCATAATAGACTCTATGAAGTCAGAAAAAATGCTCATCATGCAACGTTGAAAGGTAGCGGGGGCATTACATAAACCAAAGGGCATCCTACGATATGCAAAAGTACCATAAGGGCATGTAAAGGTAGTCTTTTCCTGATCTTCAGGGTGAATTGGAATTTGGAAAAATCCCGAATACCCATCCAAATAGCAAAAGAACTTATGGTTAGCTAACCTCTCAAGCATTTAATCTATAAAGAGGAAGGGGAAGTGGTCCTTTTTAGTGGCGATATTTAATCTACGATAATCAATGCACATACGCCACCCTGTAACAGTTCTAGTGGGGATTAATTCATTTTTCTCATTAGTAATCATAGTCATCCCACCTTTTTTAGGCACTACCTGCACAGGACTTACCCACTTGGAGTCAGAAATAGGATAGATAATACCTGCATCGAGTAATTTCATAACCTCTTTCTTGACTACTTCTTGCATATTAGGATTCATCCTTCTCTGGGGCTGAATGCAGGGCTTATAGTTATCCTCTAGATGTATCCTGTGCATACAAACATCAGGGCTAATACCCTTGAGATCATCAATACTGTACCCAATTGCTCTCTTATGGGTTTGAAGAACCTCTAGAAGTTGGGAAGTTTGTAGGTCATCAAGTGCAGTACTGATGACCACGGGGTATAGTTCCTGCTCATCTAGAAAAATATATTTTAAGTAAGAAGGGAGAGGTTTTAGTTCAGGTTTCTTGACCTCCGCAGGTTTTGATTCCTAAACTAAATTTACTACCTTCATTGTCTCCTTGGGGTCTAACTCTTTTAGGGAAAGAGCTCTTTCAATATCATGTACTTCATTACCCCAGACGCTTGCATTATTTGCAGATAAATTCCCACAAAGAATTTCCTCCAGGGGATCCCTTACAAGAACCTGTGGCAAGCTATCATCACAAATATCATCCATTATATCAATAACATCAATAAAACAACAATTTTCCTCTAGCATAGGTCCTTTCAAAACTTTCCCTAAATTAAAAGTAACATTATCAACACCAACAGAAAGGGTTAGTTTACCATTTTTAACATCAATAATGGCTCCTGTAGTATGGAAAAGGCCTACCTAATATAATGGGAATTTGTGTATCCTTAGCCATGTCTAAAACTACAAAATCAACAGGGATAAAAAATTTACCAACTTTGACAGGGACATCCTCTAAAATACCTAGAGGGTATTTTACAGAACGATCTGCCATTTGCAAAGTTATATTAGTAACTTTTAAATCACCCATATTAAGTTTAGCACAGACAGACGATGGCATAACACACTAGTAGAAAAATGTACATTTGCGTCGCCATATTTGCGTCACTCATTCTAAAGAGCGAAGCAAATGTTTTATTTTACCTTCCTTTTAAATTATTTGCGTCGCATATTATTTAAGAAGCGACGCAAAACTCAAGTGCATTTCAGCTTTCTATCATTTGCGTCGCTCCTATTTATTAAAGCGACGCAATTAATAAACTTATTTGCGTCACTCATTAGTTAGCAAGCGACGCAAATAAGTGATTAAGTAAATTGCGTCACTCTTTTACTAATGAGCGACGCATATGTACATTGTACAACATTATAAACAAGGTTATTTGCGTCGCTTTTTTATAATAAAGTGACGCAAATAACTCTTTTGGCTTTAGGTTTTTCATCAGGTACCTACATTCACTATACAAAAAGAAAAAAAAACAAGAGTTCTTAAATTCCAGCGAATTTCTACAGCAAAACACCCACAAATTTGTCTATGAAATCCGACAAATTCGACCAAAAACTTGCGTTTCCCCAGCAAATTTAACATCTGAAATCGCAGTGAAGTCGAAGACCCATAATCGGCTGCAAATTCGAGCAATTTTGAGCAAAAATTTAGACCAAAAACCCTAAGAAATTCGAAGCCTTAAACCCAGAAAAATTGATTGTTTCCGACCAAAAATCCCCCATTTCGAGCAAAAAATCAACTCAAAAGCATACATTTCGAACCCTAAAAGCCCCAAAAAATTCAATTTCGGTCTTCAAGTTCGATTGGGGGATTTCGTGGGGGGATTTCTAGGGTTTTTGGCAGCGACGCAATATACCCTAAGAAATTCGTCCCATTTCAGTCATAAATAATTTTTGTTCGAATTTCAGTCAAGAAATTACAGCAACAATAGGTTAAGTCAAGAAATTACAGCAACAATAATTGTTTGAATTACGTCTTTTTCTGGGTTCAAGTCAAGAAATTACAACAACAAAAATTCGAGCAATAACTGAAATTTTCGAGTGGAAAAATCGCTTAATTTCGCCCCAAAAAACCCGAGGAAGTTCAAGCAAATTACAGCAACAACAATTGAAGTTCGATTTCGGCTCGACATTGTTGAATTTTTGAAGTCAATTCCACCTATGGTAAGATTGCTTCTATTTATGTTCAATCTTTTCTTGGTTTAAGGCTTCGAATTCGGGGAAGATTAATGAGTGTGCTGAGTAAGCTTAATTTGCAAACTTTGGCTATTCTTACATGATTCATAATTATTGTGTCTCTGCTTGGTAATTTTGCAAACTTTGATTTAAGTTATTACTGCCTTAATCTATTCTAGTCTAGTACAAATGTACATTACTTGATGATTTAAGTTATTACTGCCTTAATTGCAATTAAAAAGTCCATTATGATCTCGGGTTTAGTCATTGAAGCATGCTGAACGAGCACTTCAGTCGAGTGATACATTGTTATGTCTATCTTAGTTGTAATTAGCCTAACAGATGATTAAGGTTTACGTGCTCGCATTTGTAAGCATCGAAAAGTCGATATCCATCATACATACTGTCATGCAGCTTGATTATTGCTGGCATGCTGTTCAACATACCTTAAGAGCATGGTTCAACCCCTGGCCTAAGATCTGCCTTTTGGTCCAAACTTAACTTTTCCGGCAGTTGGAAATTGAACCTTTTCTGAACTTGGACCACAACAAGCAATTCAAGAATTAACATGAAAATATAAATATAAATATAAATATAAATGGAAGTATAAAATGTCAGTGTAATCATTGAAGTGTAGCAAACTTAAAATTTACTGTAATGAAGCTTTAGGTGTCGGCTTCTGTAATGGTCTTCACATAGGCAATGTCAGTATTTCTTACTCAACTAATGTTATGACTATTTGGATAATAATGAAAAATAGTGTAAATGTACTTTTTTAACTAGTGGTTTTTAGTGATGATGGTTTTTAACTTGTTTTTAAACCTAGTATCAAGTTTTCTTATCTGTTAAGCTACTTTTGAAGGCCTAAATCTGGAGGGAAAAACCCAGAATTATTATTATTATTATTTTCATTTTTTTTTTGTAAGTCTCAAGCATGAACAACTGTCATCTCCGATTCATTAAAATGGAGAATCCGTATGTTCCCTTGTAAATGGTTGAATAAAAGGAAGTTATTGTGAATCAAATGATCATTGATAAAACAATTAATACATATGAAATTATATAAGGGAATGGTGTTGTATGCATTGCTTTTTATCTTAGTCTAGGGCTACCGGGGTAGATTCTAAAACATTGCTAATTGCAGATCATTTGATCCTTACGCTTAAGTAAAAATTGATATGTACTGTAATACACTTTGGTTATGCATGACATATTCATCCTTTGTTACATTAATTCACTTATGATTCTAGTCTATTAGCCGCTTCATCTATATATACTGCTTGGTTAGTTCTCATCTGGAAATATTTTTTTCTTATTGATTTCTAAATTTTGGTTGGTTTAAATCTTGGCAGTACTTGGATGAAAACAAGTCTTTGATTCTGAAGATTGTGGAAAGCCAGAATTCGGGGAAGATTAATGAGTGTGCTGAGTAAGCTTTATTTGCAAACTTTGGCTATTCTTACATGATTCATAATTGTGTCTCTGCTTGGTAATTTTGCAAACTAGTGCGAAATGGTTAGTACTCTAGTTTTTAAGGCAATTGGGTCAGATTAATTATCAATTTTATCATACTGATCCGTTCTTTCATTGTATGGTTAAAGGTGGTATGCAAAACGATTTCTACATCCTGACATTGTGGCACCATATGATTACATATTTATCTGGGACGAAGATTTGGGAGTGGATAATTTTGATTCTGAAAAGTTAGCACTCTTTCTGCATCATATCCTCTAATGTCTTGAGCTATTCAGTACAGAACTTTTGTCATTTTTTTTAATTGAATTTTCAGATACGTTGATTTGGTTAAGAAACATGGTTTGGATAATTTATGCCCAGTTATCTTCCTTTGCAACAGAAGCAGGATTTCAATATTAATTACCAAAATATTGATCTGAGTTGTTTCTTGGGTGCACTTTGCAGGAGCACAGAGGAGAAACCAGGATGTTAAATTTCAGTTAAATTGTTCAATTTTTGCTACAAAAATGGAGAATGAATCTTCCAAGAAAATTGAAGTTTCTGCCCTAAACCCCAATTTACAATCAAGAGGTGCTTTGGTTGTATTAGAAGGGTTAGATCGAAGTGGAAAGAGCTCTCAGTGTATTCAGCTTCTCTCTCACTTGCAAAGTATTGGGTGTTCTGCTGAGTTATGGCGGTTTCCGGATCGAAATACTGCTGTTGGGCAGATGATCTCTGCTTATCTTTCTAATCAATCTAATTTGGATGATCATACTATTCATCTTTTGTTCAGTGCTAATCGTTGGGAGAAAAGGTTGTTTCTTTTTTCTTTTTATGATTGTTTTTTTATACATAATTTGTGAGTTGCATACCATGTGTTTGATGTTATGTTTAGCTGAATCTAATTCCTTTCTATGTTGTTATTTATTGGTTAATTTGGGTAATTCGTTCTCGGTTATATTACATTCTGGAGATTGTAGTTGGAATTATGATAGATTACTTTTAAAAAACTGTCTTTATTCCCCTGAGATTTTGAAATATATACAAGTATATTGGGACAGGAGTTCAGAATGTGATTTAAAGTTGTAAACTTTACTTCTTCATGAATCTGTTTTTTTTGGTGATATGCTTCTTGCAATGTTCTTTTTATTTTTCTAAATTATGTTTTTTAACTAGATTCTGTGAGATAGTTGCTGTTTCATCAAATTCCGTAATAATGCCATCTAGATTTTCATACGATGCTGAATGATAACAGATGGTTGATGCCTGCTTGCCAATGGAAGAAGTCCAGAAGAAGCTCAGAGAATATGTGCTTGAGTGTGTTGCGGCCTGCAAAAATGGAAGGGCTCTGTCTCACTTCTGGTCACAATAGGCAAGCTGCCATATGCCTCTTGCTCGCTTGGGCGAAATTGTATACTATAGTTAGTAATCAGTAGTTACCACGTTTTGAACTCTAGGTTGAGCTGTTGAGGTACTTCTACCTTTAAGTTTAAGTCTAGAAGTTGGAGTTGTATTATACGTTGATTTGGTTAAGAAACATGGTTTGGAAATTTTATGGGTAGGCCAAATTACAAAGGAGACTCTGCCGAAATTTACATTTGCATTATTCAATAATATTGCATTTTAATTTCAATTATATTAGCATTAGCATATTACTTTATACCTAGGAAAACAGGTACTACAAACATATACAAGGCAATTATTATATTATAATTAAAAAAAAAAAAAATTCACCTCATTTGCGTCACTCATTAAACAAACAAGTGACGCAAATACAGCAGTTTTGTATTGTCTACTCAGTCATTTGCGTCACTCCTATATAAACAAGTGACGCAAATAACAAAAAATAAGTTTATTGGAAGAGTCATTTGCGTCGCTTGTTTATAAAGGAGCGACGCAAATAACAAAAAAAGTTTATCTGAAGAGTCATTTGCGTCGCTTGTTTATAAAGGGGCGACGCAAATGACTAAAAATAAGTTTATCAGAAAAGTCATTTGCGTCGCTCTTTTATAAAGGAGTGACGCAAATAACAAAAAATAAGTTTGTCAGAAGAGTCATTTGCGTCGCTTATTTATAAAGGAGCGACGCAAATGACAAAAAATAAGTTTATCAAAAAAGTCATTTGCGTCGCTCCTTTATAAAGGAGGGACGCAAATGACTCTTATTTGCGTCGCGCCTAGGAGCGACGCAAATGACTTAAAAGTCATTTGCGTCGCGAGCAGTTGCGTCGCTCATAGAAGCGACGCAAATACACTATAAATGAGCGACGCAAATGAGCCTTTTTCTACTAGTGACACTGACACTGGCACCCAAATCACACAAAGCTTTATCAATAAAAACATTCCCTATATGACAAGGGATAGAAAAACTACCAGGATCCTTTAATTTAGGAGGGGATTTATTTTGCAATAAGGCACTACATTCCTCTGTAAAAAGCTACAGTTTCTACCTCATTAAAGGCCCTTTTCCTAGTCAGAATGTCTCTTATAAATTTAGCATATGCAGGAACCTGAGTGATTAAATCAGTGAAAGGAACTGTTACCTGCAAGTTTTTCACAACCTCCAAGAACTTACCAAATTGTTTATCAAACTTACTCTTCAATTGTCTATTAGGGAACAGTAGTTTGATAACTGGGCTCTACACATCTCCTCCCTTATCCTAAGATTTACCCTGCAAAGAAACATTAGAAGGGTTAGTATCTTTTTGTAGCCCTGCAGGGTTACAGGATTAGCGTTTGGTATAGAGGAATCTGGAGCAAGAACTGTTCCATCTTCCTTTGGCATAGGAGGTCCATCATAATGTGAACCACTCCTTAGAGTGATTGCATTGGCATGATCTGTGGGATGGATTGGTTGTGATGGCAGAGCTCCCTGCTGACGGGTTTGTAGGGTGGATGAAAGTTGTGCAATTTGATTATCCATGATTTTATTATGAGCTAAAATTGAATTAATTTGCGCATCCCTACTCTCCATATGCTTTTGCATGTTGGTAAGCATTGCTCTGATTTCTATCATAGCAAGGTCAGAAGATGTTGAGGGTTTTGCTTGGTTTTTCTGGCCAGAATTAGGATGGTAACATTTCTGCTATGGTGGAGGTTGCTGTTGTGGTTGTTGTGAAGGTGGAGGTTTTTGTACATTGGTACTCCGGTAAGAAAGATATGGATGGTTCCGGTAACCAGGATTATAAGAGTTGGAATATGGGTTATTTTGCCTATAGGTTTGGAAGGCATTAACTTGTTCCATGGAACTCCTACAATCTTGCTCCCAATGCCCTACAATTCCACAATTTTCACAAAAAACTTCATTGTTAGCAACAACAGAAACATTAGCTACAGAGTTAGGAGTAGCAGTAAGATTATCTAATTTCTGACAAATAGATGTTAACTGAGCTTGCAAAAAGGATACGGAATCAACATTGTGTTTTCCTTTATTTGCAAACCCCCTCGGATTCCCGTATTGGGAATTGTGTATTGACATATCTTCGATAACTTGTCCTGCATCGTCCACATTTAAATTCATGAATCTCCCACTAGCTGCAGAATCTAGAACTGATCTAGATGAATTTCCAAGTCCATTGTAGAAAGCTTGGATCAATTGCCATTGTGCCAGAATATGGTGGGGGCATTCTCTGTGTAGATCCTTGAACCTCTCCCAAGCCTCATGTAAAGTTTCATCGGCCTTCTGAGCGAAGTTCTGAGTAGCAATCCTTAGTACAGCTGTTCTCATTGCAGGGTAATATTCATTATAAAAGTTCAAGGCAAGAGTTTCCCAGTCAGTAATACCAAGTGCAGTTCTATTCAAACCATTAAACCATAATTTAGTTTTGCCACATAATGAAAAGGGAAAAAGAATCTCCCTGATTTGGTCCTGCGTGACCCCGGCCTGTCTAATGGTGTTGCAATATTGGCAGAAATCTGCAATGTGAAGATTAGGATCTTCACCCTTAGCTCCACTAAATTGCTTCTTCTCTATCATGGTGATAAATTGGGGCTTGATTTCAAATTGCACTCCATCAAGGACCGGAGTGGGAGTAAGGTGCGGGAAATCTGTGAGCTTCGGCTGCGAGTAGTCACTGAGCTTCTTTTGTGCCGTCATCTCTGATTCTGGATATGAAGGAATTTCTGAGTCACTTGAATCAGTTGGAGGGTCTCTTTGATTATTGTCTTCCTTAGAGCCCGCCAGGATTTGTCTATAAAGATTCCTTTGCCTATGGAACGAGCACTCGATCTCAGGATCGAATTGAATGTAACCTGATCAGGAACACCTGGGCATAAACAAGGAACTAAAAGACAAATATGAGAATTGCCTCAAAGAACTAACGTTCTCTAAGACAAGAGGGGATAATCTAGACTACAAAAAAATAATCAAAAAATAAAAATAAAACCGTTTCCCCGGCAACGGCGCCAAAATTTGTCAGGCTCAAGTCGTATTCACCTAATCAAAAATAAAACCTAAATCCACTAACTATGTAGATAGGGAAGAAGGGTCGAACCACAGGGAAACAAGTCAATTTATTCCTAATTAATTAAAAGCAATCTAAATTATCAAGTAACCAAATTATTGTAAAAAGGTAATTAAACTACTAAAGGTAAGAGTAGGAAGGGAGTAAAATAAGAGATAAATCAATGAAGGAAAAACCTAGGGCATAGGTTCACCAATAAACAATATTCCAGGGTAAATCATAATAAGCAATCATCAATGCATCAATTAATCAAATTATAAAGGGCTTTCGCTACGTATTACAATCACATAGCTAATTTACCGGTATTAAATCTCATCTCTTGAATCTCGACTTAACCATTTATAAATTAGTTCGCCTATTGAAACTAAGCCTAAACATCAATTCTCATCTCTCGAATCTCGAATCAATATTGCTAAACTCATACAATTAAATCTGGCCAAACCTAATTGCATAGCATTAAATCAATCAATAGGAAAATAATCAAGCATTGATAATCAACAATCACAAAATACCCCTTCATATTATTTATTGGATCCCCATAAACCCTAGAAATTAAATTACTCACGCATAATTAAATCTAAACTAATAAAAAAAAAAAGACATGATGAAAGAATTAAAGAAAATAACTGAAATTAAAAGAGAAAAAATTGTTACTAAAAGTAATCTGGATTAAGGAATGGAATTAAGAACAAAGTTGAGAGAATTTTAGAGAGAGAAAATATTCTAGGTAGAGAGAAAAAGTCTAAAAGAGAAGGTAATCAAAATTACGTACAAAAATCGTACTTAAACATCCCTAAAACAAATCCTAATTGAAAACTGAAATCTCGGCAATCAGGTGCCTCCAAAAACATGCGCCCGATCGGGACCGCCATTTTCTTCATAGCCTTCCTGGGCAGTCGCGCCCGATCGAGCTAATGCTCACCCGATCGGGCGCGCCTTTAACTGGTGCACTCTTCTGCGCGCCCGCCCGATCGGGCGCAAGCTTGCCTGATCAAGCCCGGTCTTCTCCTTGAGGCTTGGAATTCGATTGGGCTTTATTCTTTGGCCCAATCCGGATTTCCTCTTCGAGTCTTGAATACTTGGTCCAAATGCCCCGGTATCACACACCGAGCCCTTAATCACCGGCTCTAACCGGTCCTGGGCTTCAAAGATGGTCGTGTCCTCTTAATGTTCGTAGATGCTTCATGAAAAACCTGGAAAACGCTCCAAATGTGCAATTTCCTACAAAACTCAAGCAAAACTACAAAAACACTAGAAAACACCAATTAGTAATAAAAGTGGCTCTAAAGAGCCAAAAACACTACTAATTATGACCAAGGGACGGGGGTAAAACACTATATAAATTGGACACATCAATAAACGGAGAACATGGAGTATGTACTCATGGATTCACCGACGAATTTCTGGAATCTCTCTTTTTAGGGTTTGTTTTACCTCTCTCTCTCTTTTAAAAATCCCATTTCAAGAAGTCATCCACGGAGATTGTCGTGATGATGGAGTCACTTTATTTGTATTTATTGAACTTTTGGTTCAGAGATTGTCGTGACGATGGTCGAATAAGTTGAAGAAGATGATGAGCATTAACTTTTGTAATTGGTGATTGCCACATAAACACTTGTACATCACCAACAAAAAATTGGTCTATGTGATTGGGTGGGCGGGCAGGGGAAAATATAAACTACGTGGATATATCCAATAGCGTACAAGGATTTTGCCAATACACAATATGTAGGCACTATGCACAAGAAAAAGTGGTAGTTACCAGAATATATTAGTGGTGGTGGTCATTCAAATGAGAATGAGGATAGTAACTTATATTTTATCACCGTAACAAAATCAATAACACGCATGTCTCGGATAAACTTGAACTTTATATTACATATTTCTATTAACGTATACCACATATACACGTATGTGTATAGGTGAATGCACTACATATATATACTATAACCGCGACGCTGCATGCAACATGTATACTTATGTAGTAGGGGCATGTGACATGTAATAATTGCGAACATGTATGTGTACTTGTAGGGAATATTTCAAGCATTATCCCTAGCTTGAACCCCACTCTGATTATACACTAAAGTACGGTGGCGTCCAAAGGGAAAGAAGATAGAGAAAAAGTGTCGCCAACAAGTTTTAGGAACTTGTAAACCGTTGACGAGGTGAAGGTTACACTCCTTAACGATCCAAGTGATCGTTAACTCCAATAGGTCTGGAACTATGACTGGTAGTTCGGGGACGAAGGTACAAATCCAACCTAAAAGAGATTGAACCTGCCCTAATAATAGGCCTCTACTTTATTCTGATCGTATTCATGTGCACTTTTTGACTAACATGCAATCAATAGGATTAACCCTAAACTTGTTTATCTATGTTGGTTGAATATTAATGCACAAATAAAACTATTATTGGCGATCACTTGAATTATAATCAAATTAACCCTAAACAAGATTATGAATTATCTTATTAAGCGTGATTACAAGTACCAATTCCCTTTAAAAATGCATAAAAGGTGTGATCAAGCAATAACAATATATGATCAAGCAACATAATCATTATAATAATTATAACAATTATAATAATTGTAATAATAATAATCATCATAAAATAATCATATTTATCATAATCATGTTAAAGCATAATAATAGCAAGATCTTAGGCATGCTACTAAAAAGATTAATAACAAACCCTAGAATGTCACTAAACAATAAAAATCAAAGCTTTAGCCCTAACATGATACTAACATGAATATTAGGAAGAAAATAGGAAGCATCGCAGGAATCACAATTGTCATATTTGATAATAGAAATTATAGTTATTACCCGAAACATGATGCTAGGAAGATCAAAACACCCTAACATGACACTAGGAATCATAATAATAACCTAAACATGATTTCTACATCAAAATATCAATAAATCAATTAAAGCACTTACTTGGATGCCTCGTATCTCTTTCTAATAACAAAATACACACGTTAGTAAATTCAAAGAAAATATAAATCAAACAATTAAATTAAATAATTGAAATAGAGATTAAGAAAGTTTAGACTAGATTTGGGACCAAACCCTCAGAAATTAAAACCTTTCTCGTCTAGGGCGAAGGCAACTTCGAACAACGCTAGGTGTTTCTAGATCTTGTGAATGCGGAGTTTTGTATGCATAAGGGTTCGTTTAGAAGAGAGAGAAAATAAGAGAATCTTGAAAACTAGAGAGAATAAGAAAATTAATTTTTGATTGAAAACGGAGTTTTAGGAGGCTATTTATAGAGAAAATCAGCCGGACGGAAAAACAAATCAGAGTTTCGTCGAGAATAAAACACGATTGGCGCCAGACGCTGGATATTAGCGCTAAGTGCTGAAGGTTAGCGTTTGGCGCCAAGCCTTAGCGCCAGGCGCTAATTCTTGTCGTCAGGCGCTAATAATCAGTTTCACGCGTTTTCTTAATTTTGATAAAATTTAGCCGTAAGAGAGGGCAAAATCGTATTTTCCTTAAAAACACTTCTTTTATTCTGATTAAAACTCTAAAAAGTCAACTTATCAATGCTAATTAAATTAGGAATGAAAAGAACCTTCTAGAAGAATCTAGAAGACTAAAATCAATTCTAATTGCATTAGGAATGATAAATCCATATTAGGCCCTCCTCTAGATCATTAGGCCGCATATAAACATTAAACCGGACCCAGTTTAGTAATTTGGCCATAACTTCCTCATTATTCATCGAAATTGGGCTTATAATATATCGTTGGAAAGCTCTTTTCAAGCCCCATCCAACTACACCATTATTGGACCCTTGCCATGGACCAAACCAAACTGGATCGACGTTACAAGAAGAATTAAAAACTAGCTGCAACACTAGACTTTCCACACTTTCACTTCATTCGATTATGATTCGACGTGAAAAGTACTCATCATTGGGTTTGTTTTTAGGGAGACACAAATGGGTTTCTAAAGAAGTCCCGACTTTGTCTGAGTTTGGAGAAACGCAAGTTTCGACAAGTTTCAAAAACGAAAGTCAAAGTATCGATAGGGACGGAGAATGATTCAGAACGTTTTGCGATCCTAAATCATTCTGGTAACGCCGATACCTGCAAACTAGCGTTAGTTAAACAGATAAAAGAGTTAAGAAATGCGTATCTTGCACCGTCAAGCACACGTCTCTGGAAGTAACCGATTTGCTGTTGTTGCATTGCTGTTGTGACAACCTTCCACAGTCTAGGGAACGCCATCTCGCTGTTTGTTTTGACGATCTTCTGCAATCTAGGGAACTTCGTCGATCTATACTGCTACATCTCGAGCCTTTTCTTGAATCATAGCGACAACCTTTCCAATCATAGCAAAAGGTCGTCGAAGACCGCCTCATCACGAACAACTCTTCTCGCATCTTGGTGATAACCTCCACAATCTTAGCAAATGCCGTCGAAGACCGCCCATCTCGTGCCATCTTATCAAATCTTTTGGTGACAACCTCCACAATCTTAGCGACTGTCGTCGAAGACCGCCCATCTCGTGCTATCTTCTCAAATCTTTTGGTGACAACCTCCACAATCTTAGCGAATGTCGTCGAAGACCGCCCATCTCGTCCTATCTTTTCAAATCTTGGTGACAACCTCCACAATCTTAGCGAATGTCGTCGAAGACCGCCCATCTCGTGCTATCTTCTCAAATCTTGGTGACAACCTCCACAATCTTAGCGAATGTTGTCGAAGACCGCCCATCGCGTGCTATCTTCTCAAATCTTTTGGTGACAACCTCCACAATCTCAGCGAATGTCGTCGAAGACCGCCCATCTCGTGCTATCTTCTCAAATCTTTGGTGACAACTTCCACAATCTTAGCGAACGTTGTCGAAAATAACTTTACTTGAAGTCATCCTCAGTTGTTGCGATAATATTCCGAAGAAAACTACCGAAGACCAACGCTTGTCGATCTTTAAAGCACGCTTGAACTTTGCTTTAGCCAGTGCGTCGGCGCTTCTGCTGCTTGTAAACCAGTATGTCAGTGCTATGAACCATTACGTCAGTGCTTCTAAACCAGTATGTCAGTGCCTTTGTGATGAGCCAATGTTTAGGCGCTTTAAGCTAAGTGAGACGATCTTTCGGCAGGTCGATCACTTATTTGCGGTTCTAATCAAATCGACTACTCAATCATGTCAAATTGCTTATAGGGGCTAACTAGCGTACCAAGGAACCCGAAATTGCTGTACGAGGCTTCGAGCTCTGTCGCTGCTGAAATATATCTGGCGCCGCGATTTTTCTCTATCGCCAGACGCTGGGATCTAGCGCCAGGCGCTGAAATCTATTGCCAAACGCTGGATGTTGTCGTCTGGCGGTGGAGTCGGGTCTTCCCTATTCTACCCTTGTTGCCGTTGTTCATTGCTCGGTCTCGCTTCGAACTTTGAACTTGGTCGTTTCCTTTCAACCAAATCCGCTCAAATATTTTGTAAATTAAAGCTCTCCATCTCTAATTTACTAATCCATGCAACTCCTCTTATCTTGGAGGAATCTCCTGTGTCACATTCACAGTTTTTTTGAAAAAATCCGGGAATGTCCTCGCTTGCTGGGATGCACCTGCATTTATATCTTTGACTATAGGACTTTGCTTATCTTTCTTTAGGGTTGACCTAAGACTTAGTGTTTCTTGACTCATTGACTTGTCGTGACTCAAGGTATGAACTTCACTTACTGTGTTTGACTGACTCGAGGTTGACTCGACTCAAAGTGTATGACACATGTGTTAGACTCAAATTAAGGTGATATGACACGAAATGACTCGACGTGTACATGACTCGTGTGTGCATTGTATTGTGATCGTGGGACTCGATAATGTAAAAAAAGCAAAAAATTTTCGTCATTTTTTGTGGAGGGTACCGAATTTCTCCCGAAAAAGAAAGAAGCGAAAAAGAATCGAAGTGAAGTTTTTGAAGGTGCATGTTGAATGAGATTAATCCGTTAACGTTGTCTCTCATAGTTGCTATGTCTATTTTATATAGTGTTTTACCCCCGTCCCTTGGTCAGTATTAGTGGTGTTTTTGGCCTTTTCGAGCCACTTTTATTACTAATTGGTGTTTTCTAGTGTTTTTGTAGTTTTGTAGGAAATTGCTCTTTTGGAGCATTTTCCCGGGTTTTCATGGATCAACTACGGAAATTGGAGGAGCACGACCATCTTTGAAGCCCAAGGCCGGTTAGAGTTATCAAGTCGGTGATTAAGGGCTCGATGATCGGGATATCTAGGTATTGGGACCGAGTGATCAAGACCCTAAGTGGATATCCGGATTAGGCCGAAGAAATAAGCCTAATCGAAGTCCAAGCTCGAGCAGAATACCGGGCCCGATCGGGCATGCTTGCGCTCGATCGGGCGGGCGCGCAGAAGAGAGCACCAGCAAGAAGGCAAGCCCGATAGGGTGAGCATAAGCTCGATCGGGCGCGGCTGCCCAGGAAGACTCTGAAGAAAAAGGCGGGCCCGATCGGGCGGCCCTTCGCCCGATCAGGCGCGTGTTTCAGGAGCTGTTCCTTAGACGAGCAGTTAGTTTCTAATTAGGAGTTGTTTAGAGTTTTGTTTAAGTACGTTTTAGGATTATTATTTTTGACTTACCTTCTTTTTTAGAATTTCTCTCTCTACTTAGAATATTTTCTCTCTCTAGACTTCTCTCAACTTTTACTTTGTTCTTAACTCTATTCTTAATTCCAGATTTCTTTGGTAACAATTTCTCTTCTCTTAATCTTAGGTATTTATTTTATTCTTTTGATCATGTCTTGTTTTATTGCTTTGATTAGTTTAGATTTAATTATGTGTGAGCAGTTTTATTTCTAGGGTTTATGGGGATCCATAAATAATATGAAGGGGTAATTTATTGTTGTTAATTATCAATGCTAGACTAATTTCCTATTGATTGATTTAATGCTCTATGACTAGATTTGCGCAGATCTTTTATGCATGAGTTTGACAATACTGATTCGATATTCGAGAGATGAGAATTGATGTTTAGGTCTAGTTTCAATAGGCAGGTTAATTTATAAATGGTTAAGTCGAGATTCGAGAGATGAGATTTAATACTGGTAAATTAATTGTGTGATTATAATACGTAGCGAAAGCCCTTTATAATCTGATTAATTATGCATTGATGATTGGTTATTATGTTTTACCCTGGAATGTTATTTATTGGTGAACCTATACCCTAGGCCTTTTATTCATTGTTTTCTCCTTACTCTTAATCTTCGTAGTTTAGTTTCCTTTTATTACAATATTTTGGTTACTTTATAATTTAGATTGCTTGAATTAATTAGGAATAGAAAGACTAGTTTCCCTGTGGATTCGACCCTACTTCCCTATCTATTATTAGTTAGTGGTTTTAGGAATTACTTTTGATTAGGTGATATGACTTTAGCCTGTCAAAATTTAGCGTCGTTGCCGGGGAAACGGTTTTATTTTTATTTCCGATTATTTTTGTAGTCTAGGTTATTTCTTTTTGTCTCAAAGAACGTTAGTTCTTTGAGGCGTGTCATATTTGCTTTTAGTTCTTTGTTTATGCGCAGGTGTTCCAGATCCGGTTACATCCCATTCAATCCTGAGATCGAACAATCCTTCCATAGACAGAAGAATCTTTATAAGCAAATTCTGGCGGATTCTGGTGATAATAATAATCACCGAGACCCTCCAACTGATTCTAGCGACTCAGAGGTATCATCAGATCCAGAATCAGAGATGACGACTCTAAAGAAGCTTAATGATTATTCACAACCAAAGCTTACAGATTTTCCGCACCTTACTCCCACTCCAGCTCTTGATGGGGTACAGTTTGAGATTAAACCCCAATTTATAACGATGATAGAAAGGAAGCAATTTAGTGGAGCTAAGGGTGAAGACCCAAATCTTCATATTGTAGACTACTGTCAGTACTGTAATACCATCAGGCAAGCTGGGGTCACACAAGACCAAATCAGGGAGATTCTCTTTCCTTTTTCTTTTACTGGAAAAGCCAAATTATGGTTTAATGGTTTAAATAGAACTGCACTTGGTATAACTGACTAGGAAACTCTTGTTTTGAAATTTTATAACAAATATTATCCTGCAGAGAGAACATTTGTACTACGGAGTGCAATTCAGAACTTTGCCCAAGAAGCCGACGAAACTTTATATGAAGCTTGGGATAGGTTCAAGGACCTACAAAGAGAATGCCCCCACCATAATCTGGCACAATGGCAGTTAATCCAAGCCTTTTACAATGGGATTGGAAATTTATCTAGAATAATATTGGATTTTGCAGCTAGTGGGAGGTTTATGAACCTTAATGTTGATGATGCAGGTCAAGTTATTGAAGATATGACGATACATAATTCCCAATATGGGAATCCTAGAGGCTTTGCTAACAAGGGGAAGCATAATGTTTACTCTGTATCCTTTTTGCAAGCTCAATTAACCTCTATCTGCTAGAAATTAGATAATCTTAGTACTGCAAATGTAGCTAATGTTTCTGCAATTAATAATAATGCTAATGAGGCTTTCTGTGAAAATTGTGGAATTTTAGGTCATTAGGAACAAGATTGTAGGAGTTCCGTGGAGCAAGTCAATGCCTTTCAAGCTTATTGACAGAATAACCCATACTCCAACACCTACAATCCTGGGTATCAGAATCATCCGTACCTTTCCTACCGGAGTACCAATGTTTAAAATCCACCACCACCACAAGAATCACAGGCGCCACAACAACAACAACAGAAATATTACCACCCCAATGCTGGCCAGAAGAACCAACCACAACAACCCTCCTCATCTTCCGACCCTGCTTTGGTAGAAACTAGAGCGATGCTGGTTAATATGAAGAAGCATATGGAGAGTAGAGATGCCCAAATTGATTCGATCCTAGCACACAATAAAATTGTAGATAATCAAATTGCGCAAATTTCCGCTACTCTACAAGCCCGTCAACAGGGAACTCTGCCAGCACAGCCGACCAGGCCTACGGATCAAGCCTATGCAATTACTCTAAGGAGTGGTTCAAACTATGAAGGGCCCCCTATGCCCAGAGATGATGAACCTGTTTGATTGAATAATGCTAATCTTGATTCCGTTAAACCTTACAATGTAGCTAATAGCCCTGCAGGGCTAAAGAATAGTACTAATATATATCTGATTTTACATTGCAGGGTACGACTCTAGGGAAGGTAGCAGCTCCAGATAAGAGCAGTAATGCTCCAAAGCAAGTTATCAAACTTCCATTCCCCAATCGTCACTTGAAAACAAATTTGGATAAGTAGTTTGGTAAGTTTATGGAGATGGTTAAAGATTTGCAGGTTACAGTTCCCTTCACTGAATTAATTACACAAATTCCTGCATATGTAAAATTCATGAAGGAAATATTGACAAGAAAAAAATCTATTAGTGAGGTAGAGACTATAGCTTTCACTGCAGAGTGTAGTGCCGTACTTTAAAATAAATCTCCACCTAAATTAAAAGATCCGGGTAGTTTTTCTATCCCTTGTCATATTGGCAATCTAATGATTGATAATGCATTGTGTGATTTGGGTGCTAGCGTTAGTGTTATGCCATTATCTGTGTGTTCCAAGCTAAATATGGGTAAATTAAAAGCTACCAATATTACTCTGCAAATGGTCGACCGTTCTTTTAAATACCTCTTAGGTGTTTTAGAGGATGTCCCTGTTAGAGTAGGTATATTTTATATACTTGTTGATTTTGTTGTTCTTGATATGGCTAAGGATATGCAAACTCCAATTATTTTAGGTAGACCATTCCTTAACACTGTCGGAGCAATTATATATGTGAGAAGTGGCAAACTGACACTATCAGTAGGGGACGATCAAATTATTTTTAATCTTAATAATACCCATAAAATCCCCATGACAGAGGAGAAGTGCTTTAGTGTTAATGTGGTTCAAAATTATTCTAACAAGCCCCAAGCTCTTGTAAAATATCCCTTGGAGGCGGTATCTTGTGTTGCATCCCTTACAGATGAGATAGACAAATGGCAGAAGGAAGTTGATGCAATAGAAAGAGCCCTCTACACTGTCGGTCTTGGCTTTGAGGATGAAAAGGTGGAATTGAACAAGCAAGTTGTGGAAATTGAGCCTACAATAAGTGTTCCGCCAGATCGAGTTGCAAGTGATAAATGTAGTGACAATTTTAAGCAACCATCAATCGAAGAGGGATCTTTAGTGCATAGCATTGAAGAGCCCCCAGTCAAAGTCAAGGAGGATCCACCAGATAAAGTGAATTGGCGTCCCACAAGGTATGTCAGGAAACCACGTCGTGGCCTAAACACCGCTCGACCGGGTGAGAAACCACCGACCAAGCGTTAGGCCAAGTATCCTAGTTCTTGTACTTGGTAAGAGGGTCGTGCGGGACCTAGATAAATAAGCGCTTTACGGGAGGCAACCCGTATTTCTTACTTTCTAGACTAGTTTTTTTTCCCTTTATTTTATTTTTATTTTTTTAGAGAGGTGAGGAGAGTGCAATCTTACCTTTCATAAGTGTTTTTGTACAGGTATTAGATCATAAAGTAAGGAGTTTTAAAGAGAAAAAGTTCGAAGAAAGAAAACATCCGATTTGGGTACGGGCCTGATCGGGCGAGGCTCACCCGATCGGGCGCGCACCTAGGGGTCAGAAATCGAGCAAAAAGTGCCCGATCGGGCAAGGAGTCCCGATCGGGCGCGCAATTTGGATTTTATCGGAGCTTAAATACGCCCGATCGGGCGCGCAAGGAAAGAAGAAAATCAAGGGATATTTCGCCAAATCGGGCGGATTTTTGGAGAAATCGAGTGACACAAAAAGAAATGTCGGGCGAGGAAACAGGGCGAATTTTGTTCGAGTTCGCGCCCAATCGGGCGGAGGTCGCCCGATCGGGCGCGCACTTCACATTTCAGTAGAACGCCTATTTGCTAGATCGGGCGCGCCTATTTTTAGTCCGGACATAAGTTTCTTTCTCCCCCTTTCTTTTCTTTTTCTTTCTTACTTCTTCTTCTTCATTCACACTTTCTCTCTCTAAAACCTCCATTTTCAAACCTTCAAACTCACTTTCCTTTCAAGATCTCCTCAAATTCATCCATCAAAACTCAAAAAATTTCACATATTCTTCATCCTTACACCTTCCTCTACATTCTCCACTAAATTTCTACCACTTTCTCTCATGAATTCTCAAAACCCTTAGAGAGGGAAAGCTTCAATTCATAACTTTTTCACTCAAAATGGCTTCAAAGAGATCGAGACAACAAAGAGGTGAAGGTTCGAGGCAACAACAACAACCTATGGTCGACCCGGAGCTTCAAATACCGGGATGGGAGGAAGTTGTCATAACCTCAACCGAACAACGAGCTAGGATGCTCAACCTCATCCAGAGGCAGGTAATCTCTACTCGATTTGTACATCATCCTACTTTGTCTAGGCTAGGAATTGATAAACCGGTAGAAAAATGGTTTAAAAGTATAGGAATGAGTGGATTTTTCCAAATGCATTATGATACCTATGATTATTTGACTTTAGAATTTGTTTCTAGCTTCAATGTTATTAAAACTAATGCTTTAATCACTCATGTCCAATTCCGATTGCTAAACAATGATGTGCGATTAACTTTAAAATAATTTGGTAAATTGTTTGAGCTTAAATCGGATAAACCTATTGAACCCTCCCATGACCACATTGCCGTGGTCTATAAAAGACTCACCGGGGAGGGTTTACTTAACCCCCAACACGCCAAAGGGACATGGATTCAACATCTCGTCCCAATGTTTTGGCAAAGTTTTGCCGGCCTCACAATCTTTGGGAGGCATGAACCGGCAAACGTTAGGAGGGATGAACTTGAATTGTTGGCTTCCTACAAGGATGGTAGGTCTAGGGCGCCTATCTATTTTTGGGGGTTGGTGACCCATATAGCAGTGAAACACCTAGGATGGAACCCGACCGGGTATAGGAAAGTGGAGGGTTCTACCCTCATGGACCTAACATACTTAGGGGGCCTTAACTGGGTGCAACCTTTGGGCAGTGAGACATGGTGGATAGTCCACCGGGAATCGGGTAGGAGAGACCAAGCATTTACGCTACCCAACCCCGCCTTGACCAAATTTGAGAAGGGGAAGCCTTCCTACACTTTTGAGATAAACGGTCAAGGCGAGGTTCAAGAGCCTCACCTTTCACAACAACCCCACCATTCACCCCAACACCATTCACCCCAATACCAACCACCACCCCAACCCTACACCTATGGTATACCCACCTCCTCCGTCGATTATAACATCGACCCCATGCCCCTTTTGACTTTTCGGCTTTTAGGAGCCAACTTGACCGTATAGAGAGAGGGCAAGGGAGAGTGGAGGGCATGGTGCAAAACCTAGACTTTAGGTTCGATACTCTACATAGGAGGGTAGTCCATGTTGAGAGGAACCTCGGGAGGGGTTTATAACCTAAGTATGACGACTATGAACGCCGAGGGGCTATTCCCCCCGAGCATTAGTTCCCGATTGGTTCCAATACCCCCAAGGAGGGTATTCGACTCCCAGAGCCTTTTGTACTTATGTGGACTACTCTTCAGTCCATGGTTAAGGGGGCGATGTTCCTTTTGGGGGAATGGAGGAAAATGTTGACCCTAACTACTTTGCAGGTGGTTCGGGCTATGGTGGTGTTGGTACGAGCCTGGGTGGTGTCGGCTCGAGTTATGGAGGAGGCTACTAGAGGATGGATGAGGATGATGACGAGGAGTAGCTTTTCCTAGCTACACTCCCAAGTCAATGAGGGAATTGCTTGATTTGGCTTGGGGGGAGATTTCTTGTACATATGGTAACTCTTTCTCTCTTTTTATTGCTTTCCTTTATGAAAAAAATACAAAAAATTGAAAAATAAAAAAATACAAAAATACGTTCCAATGAAGTGTAAATCGTGCTTCCCTGTGTCCCATACTTGGAAAATATTGTTTTGATTCTTGGTATATGATAATGAGCTTTGTGAATTTGTTGATCATGATTTGAAGTTTAATTGTTTGGATGCCTAAACATGCGTCAATTTTGCCAACTATTTGTGAATATAGTGCTTGACTAGTTGATTTGGTTAGGAATTGTGTGATAGTTCCTGGTATGTCAAGGAATTTGAGTATTGGTTTGCAACTATTAGTAATGTTTGTATAGCTCAATATTATGCACATTGAGGAGGACGAAGACATTTGTTCTCTTAGGTAACCTTCAGATGATATTAGATACATTTGTTCCTTTCTTGCTACCCATGTTGCTTGTGTCCTTTTATTGATTGTTTAGCCACATTACAAGCCTATATGAGCCCCATTGGTTACTAGTCCCAAGATTGGCTTGGGGGAGCTATTAGTTGGTGAGGTGAGGGAGTTGTGGTGTGAATATTATTTGCACAATGTGGGAATAAAAGAAGAGTGATTGTTCTTTTGATATTATGATTGGAAAAATATTGATGTTTTGTGTTTCAAAGTTGAAAATTTCCAATGTAAGATAAAAAGAAAAAAAAAAGAGCAAAGAAAAAAATTGTTTCGAATGTTCAAATGTTCTATGTGAAGGTTGCTCAAGAAAAAAAAAAGAAAAAAAAGAATAAGTAGTTCAAAGTTTGTTTTAATTCACTCTGTTCCCTATTATCATACTTTTTGAGTGAATATGTAAGTGTTGGGATTGTTGTTATGTATGGGATTTCTTGGTGAATTTTTGTGGAGTTATTAAGTTGTGATTGGAGATGTTTTGGTCATCACTTGTTTTTGACCTTGGGTTTTGTTAGGATATGACTCTCTTAAGCATGACTTTTCTCTCACATTTTCCTAAATTTATTCTACCCTTTACCATAGCCTTACATTATAAGCTTTAAACACCTTTCGACCTTTGTGCATAAGAGTTGTATTAATGTGAAAGTGTTGTTTATCAATGCAAGTTATGATTTGACATATTTCGAGTCGACTAGTAGGTTGAGCGTTCATTGTTTTAAACACACGAGAGTGTGAGTTGGGAGGGCATTGTTCACATATAAAGGGGTTGGTTGGAGAGCGATCGAGTACATCTTTTACTTGCCACATAAATGAGAGTTGAGTTTGTGAGCACTAGTCTTGAATTCTATATGCTCTTGTGGTTTGCTCTACTTGACAATTGTTGGGGAGGAAGAATGATTAGATGAATGAGATTGATTGACATTAGGGCTGAACAAAACTATCTGATAATCCGAAAATCCTTAAAATCGATCTGCATCCGATCCGAAAATTTTGGATATCGGATCGGATATCGGATATCGGAATTTTGGATTTCGGATATCCGATATCTGAAAAAAAACACTTACTGCGTTACTGTTACACTTTAATTTTTGAGTCATTGTTGGATACTTAAAATACTCCCCAAAGCCCATGGCCCAAGACCCAAATTAGTTGACCCTAAATAATCAATACCCACCGCCTCTCAATCTCTCTCCTTTTATCTTCTCTCTCCTTATATCTTCTCTGTCCTCTCAAATCTAAAATCAAACTCCCTCACTACCAGCGGCAGCTTGACCGACTTTCATCCTCAAGCCACCAACAACAACGATTACCCATCATCATCATCAATTGGAACGACGACGACTTCCCTCCTCTAGATCTGACGGCTTCCTTAGCGGCGTCGCTCCAGTTGTCCAGCCACCATCATCAACAATTGGAACGACGACGACTTACCAACCTCCAACACCATCATCTATATAATATTTTTCCTTGTTCATATTGTTGCAATGATTCAATGAATTAGTTTTTTTTAGAGAAATTTTGCAATGAGTAGATTTGCTTGTAGCTAAGTTCAATTACGTTAATTTGCCTTATAAAAAATCATTTTTCCCATATTTTTTTTTGCCTTATAAATATTTATTTAGTATTTAAACAATATTATGTTAAAAAAATATTTAAACAACAATATTAAAAGGTCGGATATCGGATATACGGAGTATCTGATTCGAAATTTTCGGATATTCGGATGTCGGATATCCGAAACTTTTCGGATCGGATACGGATATCAAAATTTTAAAATTTCGGAAATTTCGGATCGGATATCCGATCCGTGCTTACCCCTAATTGACATTGAAGCATGTTCATTAGATTTGCCTTGAATCGTTTGTGCTTGATTTTATTTACTTGTGATGAAGCATGTTTTATATGTTCATTGATGAGCTCTTTGCTTAGGAACAAGCAAAGGTTTGGCTTGGGGGAGTTTGATATGTCTATTTTATATAGTGTTTTACCCCCATCCCTTGGTCATAATTAGTGGTGTTTTTGGCTCTTTAGAGCCACTTTTATTACTAATTGGTGTTTTCTAGTATTTTCGTAGTTTTGGTTGAGTTTTGTAGGAAATTGCACTTTATTTTGGAGCATTTTCCCGGGTTTTCATGGATCAACTACGGAAATTGGAGGAGCACGACCATCTTTGAAGCTCAAGGCCGGTTGGTGTTATCAAGCCGGTGAATTAGGGCTTGGTGATCGGGATACCAAGGTATTGGGACCGCGTGATCAAGACCCTAAATGGATATCCGGATTGGGCCGAAGAAATTAGCCTAATCGAAGTCCAAACCTCGAGGAGAAGACCGGGCCCGATCAGGAAAGCTTGCGCTCGATCAGGCGGGCGCGCAGAAGAGAGCACCAGCAAGAAGGCGCGCCCGATCGGGTGAGCATAAGCTCGATCGGGCGCTGCTGCCTAGGAAGACTCTGAAGAAAAAGGCGGGCCCGATCGGGCGCGTGTTTCTGGAGCTGCTCCTTAGACGAGCAGTTAGTTTCTAATTAGAAGTTGTTTAGAGTTTTGCTTAAGTACATTTTAGGATTATTATTTTGGACTTACCTTCTTTTTTAGACTTTCTCTCTCTACTTAGAATATTTTCTCTCTCTAGACTTCTCTCAACTTTTACTTTGTTCTTAACTCTAGTCTTAATTCCAGATTTCTTTGGTAACGATTTCTCTTCTCTTAATCTTAGGTATTTATTTTATTCTGTTGATCATGTCTTGTTTTATTGCTTTAATTAGTTTAGATTTAATTATGTGTGAGTATTTTTATTTCCAGGGTTTATGGGGATCCATAAATAATATGAAGGGGTAAATAATTGTTGTTAATTATCAATGCTAGACTAATTTCCTATTGATTGATTTAATGCTCTATGACTAGATTTGCGCAGATCTTTTATGCATGAGTTTGACAATATTGATTCGATGTTCGAGAGATGAGAATTGATGTTTAGGTCTAGTTTCAATAGACATGTTAATTTATAAATGGTTAAGTCGAGATTCGAAAGATGAGATTTAATACCGGTAAATTAATTGTGTGATTATAATACGTAGCGAAAGTCCTTTATAATCTGATTAATTATGCATTGATGATTGATTATTATGTTTTACCCTGGAATGTTATTTATTGGTGAACCTATACCTTAGGCCTTTTATTCATTGTTTTCTCCTTACTCTTAATCTTCGTAGTTTAGTTTCCTTTGATTACAATATTTTGGTTACTTTATAATTTAGATTGCTTGAATTAATTAGGAATAGAAAGACCAGTTTCCCTGTGGATTCGACCCTACTTCCCTATCAATTATTAGTTAGTGGTTTTAGGAATTACTTTTGATTAAGTGATACGACTTTAGCCTGTCAATAGTACAAGGATTGTAACATCTTAGACTATCCTAGTTGACTCGATAATTAAAGTATTTAGGTAACTTAGGCGCGGAGGCTAAGTACTTCATACTTTGTGATGCAATGATGATTATGATGAGTGATGTTGATATGACAAGGCATGCTTCAGCATTGTGTTAAGATTTCACGACAAAGGGTTCCTAAGGGAAGTATATTTGGTCATGTATCTGTGCGGTGTTTGAAAGTGATACTAAAGTTAGGCCGCAAGGGCTAAGTGTGTGGGAAGATATTATTTTTAGAAGAGTCAAATAATGGTGACTCTTAGGCTGGGTAAGCTAATGATGTAGGGATCAAGCCCCCAAGTCTAGCTCTAAGTGAAAAGGGATGAGCATTGGAAATTCCTAGATATGATCATGGTGTAAGTGTGTGAATGTGAATATGAATGCATGTTTATTACGGCCGCACCTCGATGTGAGGTTGCCTACGTATCCGTTAGGAATCAGGCCGAACATAGCTCTAGCCGAACCTCGCACAAGTGTGTGTATACCTTAAAAAGGTCTTTTTAAGGGTTGTAACGTGGTTAGGATAAAGGTTGAAGAAGAAGGGGATAAAGGCTCAAGACCCTAGATAAGCCCCCAAGGTGTGCAACCTTGCTTTTGAATCTTTATGTTTTCATGCTTGAGGTTTAGCTCTCTTTTTTTTTTTTGCTTTATTTATTTTTGCTCGAGCATTTATTTTATTTTTATAAGTGTGGGCGATCCCGATCATGCGGTCTATCACTCACTTGGCATTCATGTTTCTCAGGCACGGTAGCGAGCACTCGATAAGAGACGCAATCTGAGACGTGTTCATATCGAAGACATGTTCATGTCAAAGACATTGGAATACTTGCCCTTTTGTACACTTTTATTATTATTATTATTTTTTTATTTTAATCTTTTGAATCACTCAAGCTTTTTATGAAATTGAAAACTGCATAAGTTGCACACCATCCCATCCTAAGGTTAGGTAGATATGGGTTGAAAAATGAAAGGTCTATCGCTAGACGCGGCTCAAAGTGGTTTATCAAAAAAAGATTATATATTTGAAGGGTGAAAGGCGATATGATGTGGCTACAAGGGGTGCCTCAAATCATTGGTATACCTTGTGCTTAGTTTGACACGGTTTTTTTTTTTTTTTTTTATAAAATGCAATATAATGAAATGATCATATGTAAGAAAATAAATGCTCATTTTATTAAAGGAAAAGAAATAATGATCCTACAAAATAAATCTAAGGAGAAAAAAAAGGTGCTTATGCTAGACTTATTGGGGAAAGGGTTTGAAAAAAAGAAGAAGAAAGCATGAAATCTTGGTGAGAAGCTTGCCTTGTGCATTTGTTTCATCATTACCCTCATTTTTTATTTGTCAATCACATGACTCAAACTCGATTCAACATGCATGGATGGAATAAGGTAAGAAGAATGAAGGTTGTGATATGGAGAAAGCATGTAGAGAATGGAAAGATGATGTAGATGAAGAGATATGAAAAATTAGGAGTAGAATGTACCCCCAACTCAAATGATGGAAAAACCCGACTCATGCATGAACCTAAGACATGGTCATGGTGATATATACTCAAAGTGTGTGCTAAGACTAGTGAGTGTAGTGAGTGTAGGTGACATATTAAGACTCTTGTGTAAGACCATGTGACTAGACTATGTGACTAGACTTAATTAAGGACTTAACGAAGGTATTGTTATTAATAAAAATTAACCGAATTGATTAGCAAACTGTTCAATTAGACATAAAGTGATGACTCGAGCAACATACCGAACTGTCGCCAGAACGACAGGACTGGCGCCGCGCTGTGTACTGTATGTAGCGCCAGACAAAAGGGTTGTCGCCAGACGCTACACTCCATAGAGTGGCGCTGCAGTCCTAATCTCGGCGCCAGTGCTGGAACGTTGATCTGGAACTGCTTTCAGTATTATTACTCTACAGGGTATGCCTAAAGTCATACTAAGTCAACTCTGATTAAATTATTAGTCTTTAATTACTCAAATTAATTAATTAATTAATTAGGCAAAGTCTTTTTAGTCATTAATCAGTTAATTTAGTCTTAACACAAGTCAAGCAAACGGTTAGGAAAAATTACATAGAGTATGCACAACAAATAATGCACAATTAGTCAAGTAGACACAATATGATGCAATGAGTTTGCAACCTAACCATGGGTCTAGTTCTCTAAAGTTCGGGATATGAGTAAGTCAAAAGAGGGTCCATGTTTAATTGTCCGGATGCACCGCGCGGAAGCCTAACCGTGAAGGGTTGGCGCGAGTGGATGGGACACCGCGAGTTAAGAAAAACTCGCTTCCATGGTTTGGTGAATTCAATATTCTCGGATGTACCCTTTGTTGCACAGAGAGTTCAATTAGGTAGATAGAGCATGAATTCCCAGAGGGTTATGTCCATATGTAGAACACATATGGATTTTAGAAAAGTGAGAAAAACTCAATCAGGAAGTAGGATCGAGTAAACAGTGCTAAAAACTGGTCAAAATTAGAACGCATATTTCTGGCTCGGTATTGGAAGAACTTGGCGTCAGCGAACAGAGGCCGGCGCCAACAATTTGGCTTTAGCGCCTGGCGACAGAAGGTGTCGCCTGGCGCTAGAGCCAAATCATAGGCGCTAGACTCAGTTTTCTGACGCTAGTTCCTACATGCCTCAGCAACTTTCTGTGCTCGGTAAAATTTTCCAGTTTTGCGCAGCATTATTTCGATTCTAGTTGTGAAAGATATTCCTCAAATTTCCTACGTGTAAATATCCTATGTTTTAACTCATTACGGATGGTCTTTCCAATGAGATCTTTTTTATGCATATGACAATAATTTTAATCAAAATTACGCACATAAAATACTTAGAACTTTTCGAGTCTCATCCACTCATTCTAAATCATTGCCGAAATAAATTTCAGGAATTAAAATAGAAATCCTCCCTAGTGGAGTCGCCAAAAACTGTAGGGAATATTTCAAGCATTATCCCTAGCTTGAACCCCACTGTGATCATACACTAAAGTACGGTGGCGTCCAAAGGGAAAGAAGATAGAGCAAAAGAGTCGCCAACAAGTTTTAGGAACTTGTAAACCGTTCACGAGGTGAAGGTTACACCCCTTAACGATCCAAGAGATCGTTAACTCCAATAGGTCTGGAACCATGACTGGTAGTTCGGGGATGAAGGTACAAATCTAACCTAAAAGAGATTGAACCTGCCCTAATAATAGGCCTCTACTTTATTCTGATCGTATTCATGTGCACTTTTTGACTAACACGCAATCAATAGGATTAACCCTAAACCTGTTTATCTATGTTGGTTGAATATTAATGCACAAATAAAACTATTATTGGCGATCACTTGAATTATACTCAAATTAACCCTAAACAAGATTATTAATTATCTTATTAAGCGTGATTACAAGTACCAATTCCCTTTAAACATGCATAAAAGGTGTGATCAAGCAATAACAATATATAATCAAGTAACATAATCATTATAATAATTATAACAATTATAATAGTTGTAATAATAATAATCATCATAAAATAATCATATTTATCATAATCATGTTAAAGCATAATAATAGCAAGATCCTAGGCATGATACTAACAAGATTAATAACAAACCTTAGCATGTCACTAAACAATAAAAATCATAGCTTTAGCCCTAACATGATACTAACATGAATATTAGGTAGAAAATAAGAAGTATCGTAGGAATCACAATTGTCATATTTGATAATAGAAATTATAGTTATTACCCTAAACATGATGCTAGGAAGATCAAACACCCTAACATGACACTAGGAATCATAATAATAACCTAAACATGATTTCTACATCAAAATATCAATAAATCAATTAAAGCACTTACTTGGATGCCTTATATCTCTTTCTAATAACAAAATACACATGTTAGTAACTTCAAGGAAAATATAAATCAAACAATTAAATTAAATAATTGAAATAGAGATTAAGAAAGTTTAGACTACATTTGGGACCAAACCCTCATAAATTAAAACCTTTATCGTCTAGGGCAAAGACAACTTCGAACAACGCTAGGTTTTTCTAAATCTTGTGAATGCGGAATTTTGTATGCAAAAGGGTTGGTTTAGAAGAGAGAGAAAATAAGAGAATCTTGAAAACTAGAGAGAATAAGAAAATTAATTGTTGATGGAAATTGATGATGGAAAACGGAGTTTTATGAGGCTATTTATAGAGAAAATCAACCGGACGGATAGAAAAACAAATCAGAGTTTCGACGAGAATAAAACACGATTGGCGCCAGACGCTGGACATTAGCGCCAAGTGCTGAAGGTTAGCGCCAGGCGCTAATTCTTGTCGTCAGACGCTAATAATCAGTTTCACGCGTTTTCTTAATTTTGATAAAATTTAGCTGTAATAGAGGGCAAAATCGTATTTTCCTTAAATACACTTCTTTTATTATGATTAAAACTCTAAAAAGTCAACCAAAGTCAACTTATCAATGCTAATTAAATTAGGAATGAAAAGAACCTTCTAGAAGAATCTAGAAGACTAAAATCAATTCTAATTGCATTAGGAATGATTTATTCATATTAGGCCCTCCTCTAGATCATTGGACCGCATATAAACATCAAACCGAGCCCAGTTTAGTAATTTGGCCATAACTTCCTCATTATTCATCGGAATTGGGCTTATAATATATCGTTGGAAAGATCTTTTCTAACCCCATCCAACTACACCATCATTGGACCCTTGCAATGGACCAAACCAAACTGGATTGACTGTTTTCTTAAAATAGGTTTTCAAAACAGAGAGAAAGAGAAGAATTAAAAACTATCCGCAACACTAGACTTTCCACACTTTCACTTCATTCGATTATGATTCGACGTGAAAAGTACTCATCACTAGGTTTGGTTTTGGGGAGACACAAATGGGTGTCTACAGTACTATACGTAAGTCATGGCTCATAAGATTACCAATGTCATTGACGTGGAAACTGCTACCATGTTGCTATACCTTTAACATACCCTTTCCACTAACATATAATATAACAACGCTATCTTGCACATAAATAACATCCAGTGGCAACTCATAGCCTCGACACCAGTGACGGAGTACACAATCAATAACCTACAACGAGTTACATTATAACCTTGAGATGTGATAAAAGAACCACACTTTTGAATTTTGTGTAAATGTAGTTGGTTGTCTACCCCCAATACTTTGGCTAGCAAATGTTTTTGGAACTGTCCGTAGGTGTTCGTGGTAGCATCCATGGGATTCTAAATCCAATTTCCTCTAAGAGATTTGAAGCTAATGGTGGGCGACTTCCCTAAATTCAAAATTTCAACTTGTTTTGGGTTTGGCGGTTCCTTGTAGGTGTTCCCCAACATCTATGTATAAAAAACCCTAAATTTTCTCTCTCCTCAAAAATCCCTTTTTGTTTTCTCTCTCTTAACTCTTTGTTCAGTTCTCTCTCTTTGTTCAACTAGACCGTTCATCCTCTGATCTCTCCCCCTCGGTGTAAGGTAATTTGCAAAACTGTTACAGCGTAGTTTTCTTTGTGAACTACTTGAATTGTAGACTAGTTGGTAATACGTAACCGATTATGTTGTTAATGTGAAATCTATTTACAATAATTAGGGTTTAGTTTGTTGTAGAGTATTGAAATTTTGTCTTCATAGTCGTATTTTCCGGGGATTGTTTGAGTGATTAAACTGGATTATTTTGTGTAATCCGATGTCTTAAAATGAATTCTTCATACAGACTAATTACAATGTATTGGAATGTTGTTTTGTTGGGGATTTTTTTTTGTTAATGTAAAATCTAGTTATAATAATAGTCTTACATGGTTTGTATGGCAACGCACAGGATTGTGATGAAGTCACACTCCTCTTTAGTGTTCATAGAGTAAATGGTTCCATGTTTCATGTCCTGTCTGTGTCCATGTAGTTTCTTTTCTTGAAATATAGGTTACATATTTGACTCACCATGTGCTGCTACATAAATATGGACATGCTACTCACTCGCTCCTTGCATTGTTACATCCTTTCGACCATATGTTAAATGCTTTCCCCTTTACTGTTTACGTAGTACTAACGGGTGGTGTAGACAAAGTAGTAATCCATGAACTGCCAAGCCTGCAATGGGGATCTAAAATCTACATCAACTATAGCGTATATTCTCTGGTTGTTAAAAGTATCCTGCAATGTTAATCTTCTCCTTCTTGTACACCTTAGTCCCATTAGTGGGGTCGGCTACATGAGCAAACATGATGGAAGACTTTTTGGCACAATCATTGTGGCTCATGTCAAGCGACGTGACAAAAATTTACCAGCATCGTTAATTTTTTAACTTAATTAGCTCAAAGATATATGTGACATTGCAATGTTCGTTGCAAGAATCATTTTAGTGACGAAGTACATGTAAATTAAGAGGAGGAGAAGATTAAAATTAAATAAGAGAAATTGTAGTATTGTGACATTTCCATTTTATGGAAGTGTTGCAAGTTTTTTTTACAAAAAACGGAGGCGGTATTGCTCTATTTGATGATAAATTGGTGTTCCATGGCTGTGTAGTTAGTTACGGGCATTTATAGGTTGACGATCTTATACTGCTTGAATTGCGATGAGAAGGTGAAAAGGTTGAATCTCATTGTTTGGGATGATGGTCTTATTAGTTGTAATGTTGCCAAGCTTGCACTTCATAGTACGGTTGATGCAACAACCAAGTTCAAGGCTCGTGAGAGACCTTAATTACCAGGAGGATGTCCTCTGCTTCTTACGGTATGGTAATTTAAATTTTGTTTGGATTTTAATACACGAGACTTCATTTTTTATGTTGTGTTTGCTTTTGGATTAAGCCTGTGTAGCCTTTGGTTATTACCAGTACGGTGCAGACACTAACCCTTAAGTTTATTATCCAATAGGTGTGGACCTTTATAGCCTTTGCAGATTACCTATGTGGTTCAGATAATATATATATATAATGTATCGTGCACTCCCTTACTTGTTTAGAAAGATTTGCGTTCATTTATGCTTGTACATTTGGAAAAGTCCTTTCATGAACATTTGTTTGTTTTTCTTATATTTTGGTTTTTTTTCGTATTATTAAGAGAGTTATAGGTTAATCTCTTATAAAACCTTTATGAGAGCATCACTCGTCCTCTACGGCGATCTACGGGTTTAAATGGTTTGTCTTTAGTGGCTAAAATTGATCGTGATTCCTAGGAAACTGAGTTAGTGTATATTTTTGTCTCTTCTCTTCTTTTTGTTTGTTTGAATAAGCTCATCATTTCTCCCTTGGTTTTGTTTTGATCGAGAATGAGCAAAAGGTAAGCTCGGGGGTATTTGATGGGTGTCATAAATGGCACCCGTTTGATGAGCATTTAGGTTGTTTTCTTCCTCTTTTTATAGCTTTCATGCTCAATAAATGCCTAGTTTTATGCATTTGGTCTTGGTTTTACCTTTCCTCTCTTATTTTGTAGCTTTTATGCATTTTGATGGTTTTTCTAGTTTTTTCTCCTTTATTTGCTCTATTTTTGTGGTTGTGGGTATTGTACGAGGTCCAGGTCATGATATTGGTGATTTACTAAGGTTGAAGATGCTTTTGGAGCAAGCTCATGGCAATTGGAAAGCTCAAGATGCAAGGAAGTGGATTCTCCAAGTTCTAGCTCTTACGCTTTCAAGCCGTGCTTTCATGAAGATGGGGTGTTGAACCCACAATAATGTGCTTTTAGGACTTCCTCTCTTAGTGTTTATCTTCATCATCATGTTGCGCGTTCATTCGAAGACCATAGCGAACGCACGAAGCCGCGAGAAGATCGAAGAAACCAAGAAACGCGCGGGCGAGCAAAGCACAGGAGCGGGCGCACTTCATGCCTACGCAGGCGCCGCAGCCCCTATGCGCGGGCGCGCCAGATGAGTGCGCGGGCGCGCCACCCCTGCTCGCGCGATCGCGCCTCTCTGGGTACTTCCTTGCTCGGTTTTGTTCGCACCTCCTATATATATCTTTGTAACCCGATTTTTGGGGCAAGTTTAGAATAAGTTTTAGAGAATTAGAATTCATTTTTTGTAGCTTAATTTAGGGATTCTCTCTCTAGTTTTAGGGTTAATTTTAGGAGTAGATTTTATAGAGAGAAAGTGAGGAATTTCAATGGTTATTTGAGTGATTGAAGATTCAAGGTGATAATTAATTTGAAGATCATAAAATCAATCAATGAGGATTTCTAACTCTATCTCATTTTATTGCTTTGTTTGATTTCTTATTTATTTTGTTTGATTTTGATGATTTGATATTTGATTAGTGTAGACACCTAAAAATGTCTCCCCAAAACCAAACCCGATGATGAACAACCTTTCACCGCCACTATTGGTCGGGTTTAGTATTTAATCCCGAGAGTGCTTAAAAAATCGTATTTTATTAAATTCATATTTTTGAACAGTCCATGGATTAGTCTTGATGTTTGTTAAAAGCATAGTTTTAATTTCAGCCCAAACTTATTAATTAATTTTTAGCCCAAACCTTTTTTATTTTATTGTTTTATTATTTATTTTTATTTAATTATTTTCTTATTTTAGTCCGAATAATAAAAAGTCAGAAAAGGCCCGAAATTATCAATCGACACTTAAAATGCCGAAGGAAATTAGGGTTAAAAATGTATTTAGACGGAAAAACAGGCTGGAATTTCCCGCGCCACGGCAGGTATCTACCGTGTCACGGGAATCCTTCCCGTCTGACGGTGGGATTTCCCGTGACACGGGAGGTCTGCCGTGACACGGGACATTCCGTGTCTTTTCCGCGTAAACCCTTAACGCGTTTTTTATCCCGTTTTCTAAAAATTTCCCGCGTCACACCAGAAATGTACCGTGTCACGGGATACTTTTTTAGGGTTTTTATCATTTTAGGGTTCTGTGTGCTCCCTCAGCACATTTTCCCTATAAATACCCCCTCATTTCTGATGAACGGGGCACCGAGTAATTCTCTTATTTTATTTTCTCTCTTCTATGCTTTAGCCTAAACACTAGCCTACCCTTTTCACTTCAAAATTCCTTCTTCAAGTACTCAAAGGAGTCCATACTTACTCGTGGTTCTATCCTTAAGCCAAGGCGTGAAAGGTAGAATTGTTTGAGGGTTTGGCCCCAAAATCAACTATACTTTATTTAATTTAATTTAATTATTGTTTATTTATTTCCTTGAAGTTACTAACTCGTTTGTTATTTTGTAGTTGCAAACAAACAGAATCAAAGTAAGAGTCATGCTCCTTTTATTTTTATTATTCTTCTAACGATTTTATGTTGTTGGAATTGTGATTAAATTGGTTTTAATATTAATATTATTTTTATTGATCACCATATTGCATGTTTAAAGGGAATATGTAATTGAAAATCACGCCTAATAAGATAATTTGGACAACCGATTTAAGATCCCTTTTAATCTTATTATTAATTGAAGTGATCACCAATATTTTAGAATTATGTGTGCATTAATATTCAACCAATTTAGTTAAATAATAGTTTGGAGCGAATTGAATATTTTGTTTGTATGCCTTTGAGATCACAGGAATGCTTTTCAATATAAGAATCGAGTAGAGGCCAATACGGGCGAATGTGACTCCATGACTCATTTCGTACCATAATCCCCGATCCTCCTTTCGTGGTTCCGAACCATATGGAGTTAGTAATCTCATGGATTATGAATGGGGTGTAACCTTCACGGGTCAATCGTTGTTGCCTATCGTTGTCCCTTATCGTGGTTGCCTTTTTATGATCCGTGAACGGTTTACAAGTTCCTTAAAAACTTGTTGTCGGCTCCCTACTTTTTTGTCCCTAATCGCATATGACAATTCCCACTTCCTATGAGTGCCAAGCATATTCACCACATGCTTTTAACGTAGGCGTACTTCGAGCGACGCCTACAATTTGGCGACTCCACTGGGGAGGATTTTTAATTATTTATCGATTTGAGTGATCGGTATTTAATTAAGATGAGTGGATGAGACTTGAAAGATTCTTAAAAAATATTCCTGTGATTAATTTGGCATTTTTGCATCTGCATAGACGTTTTAACGTCGCATTCAGGTCTGTCCCGTAGGAAAAATTGGATAACTTGGTTGCGCGCGAAGGAAAACAGGGCACCAGTCAAATTTTCTGACTGCCGTGCCACGGCAAAATCTGCCGTGTCACGGTACAGTGCACCGTCTGACGGTGCACAGTACCGTGACACGGGAATTTTTTCCGTGTCACGGCAGTCCTAAAATTTGTCCGGTGGCTTATTTTCTTTCCTCATAGTCGACTTCCTTTGATTTTTCTAAAAAAACGTATGTGTTCTACATGCGTCTTAGCCCCGGGGGATTTAAGCTCTATCAACCCAAAAACGCTCATGGCAATAAGGGTTCATCCGAGTTATTAAATCCACCCAAACCATGGAGTCGAGTTCGATTTCATCACGAACTCGCGGAGCCGCCCGTTGGCATATACCCTCAAGGGAGGCTGCCTTGCTAACGCGTCCAAACTCTTAACCATGGTACCCTTTTGACACCCAAAGCTTGACCAATAGTTGAACATAGATCTTGACTCTAGGTTGCGAACTTTTTTTATCATCGTGCCTAAATGTTATGTGATTGTTTGGTGCTAACCTTTATGTGTTTGCTCTTTTGTTTAACCCATGACCGAGGGTTTTTATTCTCACATAGTAATTAGTACAGACCTAAAATCGGTTAAAATCTGGAAAAATCACAAAACTGACCTGGAACTGCGCACCGTGTCACGGCATGTTCTGCCGCGCCACGGTGAACAGTGCCGTGACACGGGACTGTCTACCGTCTGACGGTAGACTGCACCGTGTCACGACAGTCTGCACCGTGACACGGTGCCCAGGAAAGTGTTCTGTCAGTCTTTTTTTCGATTTTTGTGCGAATGCTGTGTCCAGTTTTGTGTCATGTCTAGCTATACGGTCAAAACACGCGTCTATAACCTCACTTAATCACTCACATATCATGTTCACACACTTTTTTCTTTTAGTCGTGCACCAGTTTTTGACTGTATTTTAGGGAAGTCTTGTTTTTGTGTCGGTTTTTTTTTCGGAGTAAGTCGGATGGTATCCTCCCATATGTTTTTTTTTTTTTTAAAAAAACAAATAGAATTTGAAAACTATAGATTTTTTTTTTTTTTTTTTTAATAAAAATAAAAAAAAAATTCTTTTTTTCCTTTTAATCCGGATGGGTTAAGTTTGGTCATTAAAGGTGTGTTTGTTTCGGTGTCACAACACTTGGTCAAGAAGCAGGGGTAGATTGTTACGGTTCGAGTCCATACCTCAACAACCTCTTATACCAAAGAGGCGTACAAGGAAACCACCTCAATAATCTCCACAAAATCCATCTCCATTCTACTTTCAACCAATGGCCACTAAGGAAGACATCGAGAACCTCAACAGGACAATTGAAAGATTGTCTGACATGATGCAGACACTCACCACTAGAGTCAGCACTGTAGAACAGGATAATCAAAACAATGTCACTACTGCTGCAATGGACAAGATTAAGGAACAGATGAGCAAGATTTCTGAAGAGTTCACTTATGTGGAACATCCTGTCACCTCTTCGTCCATAAGAGAGAAGCTTCCTGAGAAGTTTTCCACTACTGACATTCCCAAATTCAAGCCTACTGATAATCCGCTTTTCCATTTGAAGGCTTTTTCTGCAACTATGGCTCTTAAGGGAGTAGATGTGACACTCTTCCCTACGGTGTTCCCTCTTTCCTTAGAGCATGCCTGTCAACAGTGGTTTTATTCATTGGAATCCAAACATGTCGCGACCTGGGAGGATGTTGCTGAAAGCTTTATGAATCGTTACAAGTGTAACATCCAGGCCAAGACTTCTTAACGTGAACTCTCCATTCTCAAACAGAAAGAGAATGAAGGCTTCACCACTTATTTAAGCAGGTGGAGGGAACCAGCTGCGCTCCTGGTGGATCCCCCCAAGGAGAAAGAAATGGTTCGCTTGTTCATTGCCAATCTGACTCATAAGTACAAGCAATACTTGAAGTTTCTGCCTCTGAGTACCTTTGAAGCTGTATACAATATTGGAATCAATATCGAGGATGAGCTAATGAAGTCTGTTGGTAGCAACAATAACAGCAGCACTTGGAAAAACAAGAAGAACGACACTCCTTCTTCTTCGTCTTCTAAGCCCAATAGTGCTACCAACAATATAACCATCAATGATGTGCTGGCCCTTAATGCTCCGCCTCAAAGATTCCAAAGGCAAAGGAGGGTTTACACGCCTTTGGGAATGACTTATGATGTTGCTTATGACCGTTTGCATGGTCAGGGACTGATTATGCCAATCGGACCATTTCCAGAACCTCGACCTGAGAATAGGACCGTGTAGGGAATAATTTCAAGCCTTTAAAATCCCACTAGCTTGAACCCCACTGTGATCATACACTAAAGTACGGTGGCGTCCAAAAGGGAAGAAGATAGAGCAAAAGAGTCGCCAACAAGTTTTTAAGGAACTTGTAAACCATTCACGAGGTGAAGGTTACACCCCTTAACGATCCAAGAGATCGTCAACTCCATAAGGTCATGAACCAAATAAGGGTTCGGGGATGATGGTACAAATCCAACCTAAAAGAGATTGAACCTGCCCTAATAATAGGCCTCTACTTTATTCTGCTCGTTTTCATGTGCGCTTTCTGATTAACATACAATCAATAGGATTAACCCTAAACCTGTTTAATCTATGTTGGTTGAATTTAATGCACAAACAAACTATCATTGGCGATCACTTGAATTATAATCACAATTAACCTAACAAGATTATTAATATCTTATTAAGCGTGGTTGCAAGTACCAATTCCCTTTAAACATGCAATAAAAGGTGATCAAGCAATAACAATATAAAATATGATACATATCAAGCAACATAATAAATAAATAATCAACATCATTAATAAAAATAATATCAATAACAATCATGTTAAAGCATATCAAGATCCTAGGCATGATACTAATAAGATTAATAAAAACCCTAGCATGTCACTAAACAATAAAAATCAAAGCTTTAGTCCTAACATGATACTAACAATCATAAGTATTAGGAAGAATATAGGAAGCATCGTAGCAATCATACTTGATATTAAAATTACCCTAGACATGATACTAGGAATCATGATAACAATCTAAACATGAATTCTACATCATAAATCAATTAATCAATTAAAGTACTTACTTGGATGCCTCGTACCTCTTTCTAATAACACAATACACGCGTTAGTAACTTCAAGGAAAATAATAATCAAAGCAATTAAATTAAATAATTGAAAGAGAGATTTGGGACCAAACCCTCAGAAATTAAAACCTTTCACGTCTAGGGCGAAGGCAACTTCGAATATGGCTAGGTGTATCAAGATCTTGCGAATGCGGAATTTTGTATTCGAGAAAAACAAAGTTTTAGAAAAGAAAGAATGAATGATTTTTAGAAGAGAATTGAAGATTCTTGGTGAATGAATATTGATAATCCCCCCCACGAAAACGGAGTTTTTGATACGATATTTATAGAGAAAATCATCCAAAAAAGATAATTTATCAAAACAGAGTCTGAAGACCACAAAACCACCTTGGCGCCAGCCCTGGCTCATTGGCGCCAGGCGCCAATGCTGGCGTCTGGCGCCAATCCTGGTTCCAGGCGCCAAGGCCTGGGGTTGGACGCCAAATCGGCTTTCAACGCGTTTTCGAAAATCTGATAAACTTACCGTACTGGAAGATAAAATAATATAATTCCCGTCGAAAATGCTATTTGATCTAGTTAAAACTCTGAAGAGTCCTAATTGAATTAAGAATGATAAGAACCTTCTAGAATGTTCTAGAAGACTAAACCCATTCCTAATTGCATTAGGAATGATAAATTATATTAGGCCCTCCCCTAGATCATTAGGCCGTACTTAAAACTCAAACCGAGCCCAGTTTAGTAAATTGGCCATAACTTCCTCAATATTCATCGGAATTGGGCTTATAATATATCGTTGGAAAGTTCTTTGCAAGCCCCATCCAACTACACCACTATTGGACCCATATCATGGACCAACAAACTGGATTGGCTGTTTTCTTAAAATAAAGTTTTCAAAAACAGAGAGAAGAGAAAAAGAAATAAAACTTTCCGCAACACTAGACCTTTCCACACTTTCGTTTCATTCGATTATGATTCGACGTGAAAGGCACTCATCACCGGGTTTGGTTTTGGGGAGACACAAATGGGTGTCTACAGACCGCTAGCTTTGACCCCAATGCTTATTGCAAGTTTCATCAAGGCAAGGGTCATAACACTGAGAAGTGTTGGAGGCTGAAGGATGCAATTCAAGACCTGATCGATGCTAATCAACTTCCCATAATTCTAGGGGGCAAGAAGTCTAACATTCAAACAGGTCCTCTTTCTGATGCTTTGGCTACCATGGGAGATGAAGTCTCCTTTGATCCGTCGATACTCATTCAACCTGTGAATGAACCTCTGCCGGAAATTGTATTTATCTCAAGTACTGAAGAAGTAAATGGAATTTGGGATAGTGATGATGAAGACGTCTATCTCAAGGATATAGCCTGTTCATCTCTTGGCACCAGTGAAGATGTTTGGGGGGACTTTGAGGTCAAGGTTCTCACCAGAAGTGGACGGTTGCAACAACCTAATCCACCTCCACCTCCACCACAATCACATCCGATTGTTGATCCCATCGACCCTGTGAACAACGATGTGGTCAAACAACTGCAAAAGACCAAGGTGGAGATGAATGTATGGAAGCTTTTGGCCACTTCCCACGAGCATCGAAAGGCTGTGATTAATGCTCTGGTGAAGATAGGAGTTGATGATGACATGACTCCTCAAGGACTGGTCAACTTTCTCACTACTGAACTGCCAAGTACTAGCAATCTGATTTCGTTTTCTGATAAGGATCTACCCCCGGAAGGGGACCAACATAATAAGGCCTTACACCTCACTGTGGTGTGTAGGCAGATGAATATTCCCATGAGCCTGGTTAATAATGGCTCTGCAATCAATGTGTGCCCACTCCGTACTGCATACGATACTAAGTCAAGATGAACACTAAGTCAAGATGAACGCAAAGAGCTAATTAACTTGCTTAGTGAATTTGTTGATGTATTTGCTTGGTCATACCAAGATATGCCAGGAATTGACAGGGATATAGCTCAGCATACGATACCACTCATTCCAGGTATGAAGCCTGTCAAACAAAAGTTGCGCCGTATGAAACCGGATGTGGCTCTCAAAATCAAGGAAGAAATCAGGAAGCAGTTGGCCGCAGGTTTCATCAGAGTATCCAAATATCTGGAATGGATAGCAAATGTGGTTCCAGTTCCAAAGAAGGATGGAAGGGTCAGAATGTGTGTTGATTACAGGGATCTCAATAAAGCAAGCCCAAAAGATGGGTTCCCTCTACCTCACATTGACATTCTGGTCGATAATACAGCAAACCATGCACTCCTGTCATTCATGGACGGTTACGCCGAATATAATCAGGTATTGATGGCCGAAGAAGACATGGAGAAAACCACATTCATCACGCAATGGGGTACATATTGCTATACGGTAATGCCATTCGGGTTGAAAAACGCGGGTGCCACCTACCAAGCTACAACATTGTTACATGACATGATGCACAAAGAGGTGGAGGTCTATGTCGATGATATGATCGTTAAGTCTAAAGATCGCCCAGGCCATATTATTGCACTTCGCAAGTTCTTTGAAAGACTCCGTAAGTACAACATGAGATTAAATCCAGCAAAATGCGCATTCGGAGTCACGTCAGGCAAATTACTTGGATACGTGATCAGTTCTCGAGGGATTGAAATAGATCCTACAAAAGTAAAGGCGATCATGGCCATGCCACCACCCAAAAATGAGAAGGAAATTCGAGGTTTCATTGGAAGGTTGCAGTATATAAGTAGGTTCATATCAAAGCTCACAGCGATATGTGAACCTATATTCAAGAAGCTCAAGAAGAATGTCCCAGTCACATGGGATGGCGATTGCCAAAAGGCTTTCGACAAAATCAAAGAGTATTTGGCAAACCCACCCGTGCTAGCGCCAACAATACCTGACTTTCCTCTTCGACTCTACCTTACGGTCACAAGAGAAACGATGGGGGCAATGCTAGCACAAGAGATCGAAAGCAAGGAGAATGCAATCTATTACTTGAGCAAGAAACTTCAAGGATATGAGACGCGATTCACACCACTTGAGAAGTTGTGTCTCGCACTTGTATGGGCCGCACAGAAACTAAGACATTACATGCTCACTCACACAGTGCATGTCGTGTCCAAGATGGATCCTCTCAAATACTTGTTTGAAAAAGCAACACTCAATGGCAGATTATCAAGGTGGATAGTCAATCTTGCTCAGTTTGACTTGAGATTTGTGCCACAAAAAGCCATCAAAGGTTCTGCGGTTTCTGACTTCTTAGCAGACTTTCCGCTAGAAGAAGCTGAAAAAGAAGAAGATGAGTATGATTTCCCTGACGAAGATTTACTCATGACCGAAGATGATAGCTGGACGCTCTATTTCGATGGAGCTTCAAACCAAAAGGGATGTGGTGTAGGAGTCTTGCTCGTATCACCCAATAAAGAGCACATCCCAATTTCCATGAAGCTCGACTTTGATGTCACCAACAATGCCGCAGAATATGAAGCATGCATTTTGGGGTTAGAAACAGCTGTCGCCTTGGGAATTAAGAAACTCATAATCTATGGTGATTCTTCACTAATCATTAACCAAATCTCCAAGAGATGGAAAGTGAGAAGCGAAAGTCTTGCCACGTATCAAGCTCATCTAGAAACTCTCACGGAGCAACTAGATGAAGTGGAGTATACGTATTTTCCAAGAGAAGAAAACCAATTCGCCGACGCACTAGCTAAATTAGCATCAATGGTGCGAATTCCATTTGATACAATCAGAATGCCACTGACCATAGAAAGAAGATATGAGCCGGCTTATGTTCATGCACTTGACGATGAACAAGAACCACAAGAAGAAGATGAAGAGCCATGGTATACAGACATCCTTAATTATGTGACAAGAGGAGAATACCCTCCTAATACTGATAAAAGGGCACGCCGTGCTTTGAGGCTCCTGGCCTCACAGTATGTGCTCATCAGGGGAGAACTCCACAAGAGAACTGCAATGGGAAGAAATCTCTTATGCATAGCCAAGAAAGAAGCACATAAAACCATGGAAAACCTTCATGCCGGTATATGTGGAACGCACATGAATGAAAAGATGTTAGTCCAAAAGATTCAACGACAAGGTTACTATTGGACTACTATGGAGAGAGATTGTCACTAATACGTCAAGAAATGTATGAAGTGTCAAGTCTACGCAAACTTACAGCATGTTCCACCTTCGCTTCTCTACACGTATACTTCTCCAAGGCCTTTCTCCACTTGGGGCATTGACATCATTGGAAAAATAACACCACCAGGACAAGGGGGGCATGAATTCATTCTAGTAGCAATCGACTATTTCACCAAATGGGTCGAAGCAGCCTCATATGCTAAGCTGACAGCAAAACATGTGGCTCAATTCATTGAGAGAAATATCATATGCCGCTATGGGGTACCACATGAGATGATCAGTGACAATGGAACACATTTCCAAGCCGAATGCGCGGAATTATTACAGAAATATCATATCAAGCATCACCGATCATCACCTTACAGACCACAAACAAATGGTGCAGTCGAATCGGCCAACAAAAATGTGAAAACTATCATCGAAAAGATGACAGAAAATTACAAGGATTGGCAAAATAAGCTACATTTCGCCCTTTGGGGTTATCGAACCTCTGTTCGTACATCAACGGGGGCTACCCCTTTCTCTTTGGTCTATGGAGTTGAAGCTGTACAACCAATCGAGCTTGAAGTCCCTTCTCTTCGAATCGCATTGGAAAGCCAACTAGATGAAGTCGACTGGATTAGAGCAAGATACGATAAACTGGTCTTACTTGATGAAAAACGCTTGGCAGCTTTGCATCATGTTCAAACCTACCAGCAGCGTATGGCGCGACATTTTAATAAAAAAGTCAAGACCAGGAATATCAAAGAGGGTGACTTAGTGCTTAAGGCACTTCGTAAAAATGTGTTAGATCCAAGAGGAAAATTCAGACCGAACTGGTCAGGCCCGTACATTGTTAAAGCAAATATGCGCGTAGGCAACCCCTCAAGGGGGCCCGGCCACTTTAAAAAAATAAAAATCCTCCCTCTTTGACCAAATATGCGCGTCAGTTCAGCATTGCGTCAAAAAAAAAAGGGAAATTGCCGCGACACGGGACAATCCACCGTGTCACGGTACTGTTCACCGTGGCACGGTGACCTTGAGCGCAAAAAAAAAAAAAAAAAAAAAAAAAAAAAAAAAAAGGGAATTGCCGTGGCGCGGGAATTTGTACCGTGTCACGGGATTTTTCACCGTGACACGGTGGAATTTTAGATTTTCCGTTTTTTTTTTGTGACGCGTTCGTTGCGAATTCATTGTTTGTACGAGTTTTTTTTTTTTTTTTTCGTTCTTCCATTGCGTCCGACTCCTTGACTCGGATAAATAAATAATAAATAAAAGTCATTGTAATTTTTATTTTTTTTAAGGCTGAAATAAATGTGCTATTATTATTAAAATAAATGCGACTACAAATATTGGCATCATATGCCTTATTTTAAATAAAAATTATAAATCATAAAAAGCAAAGCACTATTGATCTAATCTCTCTTCTCTTTAGGAACATCCTTTTCTTGGTCAATTAGATCGGCCTTCACCATTAATGAGTCTTTCGTAGCCCGAACCGTCACACCCCTAGTCGAACTTTCACCCCTTTCACCTTTCTTGAATTTTTTCGGTTGTTTCTCCCTATATATCATCTTTTCTTTACCCTTCCCTTTCACATAATTCTTCTTTCTTGGCATTATAGGAGTCTTAAACTCAATCCCTTGTGTTCTCGGACCTAGACGATCTTTAGGAGGAGCTTTCTTATTTCCAAGACGACTCTTCACATCAGACTTGCGTGATCCGAATCGTTTCCTCCTACTTCTAGGGTTCAACCATGCCTTGTATGCACTAGATAAAGGAGGAGGAGCTTGGTCACTTGCAGAAACGGTCAACAAAGGTCTTCCAATCCAATAAGCCTCGTACTTGTGAACGTTACTTTCATGCAACGATACTTCACGAGGACTATCGTTATAGCGTGGAATTACTTGTTCAAGTCCATACTGCCGCATCAGTCGAGAAGGGCAATAAAAGGTCAGTTTTGAGATACTAGGAACACGGCAATATGGAGTATCATTCGTACCAACCATCCTAGTAAGCCTCCACCAAGGCACCACCCAACGAATGGAAAATTCTCTCTTTGCAAAGAAATTTTTCCAATCTTCATACGACATGTTTGCAGAGTAATTCTTTTTCCCGCGGACTAGGTCGTTAGGGCCATATTTTTCAACATTGTCGGGGGCTTCAAATAGTTCTAAGCGCTCCATCAACCAAATCTGCAAAAAAAAAAAAAAAAAAAAGAGAAACGAATCAGTAAAAAAAAAAAAAAAAAAAACAAAAAAATTAAGCAGATTCCCGTGACACGGCAGGTTTCACCGTGTCACGGCAGACACCCACCGTGACACGGTGACTGTTTTGTGTCACGGGGGCTACTCGGAGCGTATTTTTACCTGCAGTAGTACTACAGAACCCTTCTTGATGGCTTTCAGGTCAGCTTTTGCCTCGTCAAGGCCACGAAATGTTTCTCCAAGGCACGTCGGCATAGGTGATCTTCCAGATTCGACATGCTCAAGCACAGACGCTAGACAAGCATGTCCTACCCTACCGTTTGAAAATAAAAGCTTGCTAAACATGCAAAAAATATATGCCCTTCCACGATATACATGATAAGACTCGGAGATAGGGCGATTAAAATATAGATTAGCAAGTTTTTCTAAGTCTACTTCATTACCACAAACAATTCTATTTAAATCTGGATCTGTTAGATTCGGATGGCGTTCAAAATCTTGGTAATAATATTCACGTAGGGTAGGCATGGCAATAAGATTTCTAGCAGGAAATCCAAAGATTGCGCCAAATTCCTCCGGCAGGGGACATATTTCATCATAATCAAATTTAAAACAGTGTGTTTCTGGACTCCAATAATCTAATGCTGCCCTTAGAAAATCATGTTCAATAGCTACATGTCGCAGGGCTAGCAAACCCCTGACATGAAATAATTCTAACTCTCTTTTTTCAGCATTGGTCAAAGAATAAGACCAGTCACGCAATGTATTATCAAAATTCTGAGACATGATTATTGAAATATGAAATTCTAAATTATTTTGTGTTTCGTAATTATGCATATCATGAATAAACTGGTCTTATTTTATAGCAAAAGCGCTCGACACTGCCCAGAATTTATCTTTTTATACGCGTAAAACAAACCGCTGAGTAATATGCGTACCGTGACACGGCACGTCCTACCGTGTCACAGGAACTTTTGCCGCGACACGGCAAGTTCTGCCGTGACACGGTGAACAGTGCCGTGTCACGGCACCCCACACGTTTTTTTTTTCATCTTTTCCCGTATCTATCCGGATTTTTTTATAGAATTTTATCTTCACCGTTTATTTTTCAGTTTTCTGAGAGTTTTATTTCTAATAAAATTCTTAAATTTTTTATCTCTATTATTTCTTTTATTATTATCTTTATTTTATTTATTTATTCATCACTTTAATATTTTATTTCTTTATCATTTTATTTATTTTTGCTTGTCCTTTTATTTCCTCTTTTTTTGGGAAGGTAATTTTATTTTATTATCATTTTATTTATTTTTGCTTGTCTTTTTATTTCTTTTTCTTTTGGGAAGATAATTTTATTTATTTCTTAGCATTTTAGTTATTTTTGCTTGTCTTTTTATTCCTTTTTCTTTTGGGGAAGGTCGGTACCCTCCATTACTCCACTTATATTTTTTGTCGCGTCATTAATAAATACACGATCACACACAATGAGTCTCAAGCACACACTAACACACAATAATACATAAACTGTGAATAATGTACAAAAGAGTCGTAATAAATAAACATGTCAAGTGTCATCATAGTATGAACAAATAAAAACCCTTGGTCAAAAGTCTCTAGAGCCAGAATCAGTATCATCTCCACCCTGCGCATATGGGAACGGTGAGCCGAAGAGTCCCTCCATCATCCGAGTACGGGGAGTAGTATCCCTACTAGTCCCTGTGACCCCAGCGGTAGTCAAACTCAAGGCAGGACCCGTCCAGCCGGAAAACGGGGTAGACTGGCTCAAAGACGCAGGAATCGTCGGTGAAGGCATCGTCCCATACATCGGAACTGAGAACAAACCCGACACCGGTGGAGGAATCCCGGACAATGGAGCTTAAAATGAACCAGGATCCAAGGGAGTCAAAACAGACCCAAGCTCAGGCTGTGGAGGCTGTGAAAACGACTGTCGCTGCCCCTGACTCTGGCCCGAAAAGCGCTGGGAAGACTGAGGTTGCTGCCACTGAGCCTCCTGAAATGGCTGAGTAGTCTAAGGCTCTCTCTGAGAATGAAAACGCCGGTGAATCTCAAGAGATCGTCTACCACGACCAAGCTCCTCCTCGTCCGAGCCTCTAGGCCTCGAGCGCGAGCGGGACCTCCGTCGCTCCTGAAAGATACAAAATCAAAAGGTGTCAACAATGCAAAATAAAACAAATGGTAGAAGTAAAAAAATGAATGATACCTCAAGAACGTCGCTAGAGCTCCGACAACTCGCACCACGCCGAAACTTGATGATGCAATACTTCAGGGCGTCAACCAGCTTCATGAGTCCCATCATCTCCGGGCGGTTAGGCTGAGGATAAAACAAAGAAAAGTCAGTAACAAGCGGCGTTAAAAGGGTGAATGATGCATCAAAAAAACTTACCGGCTCGAAGACCTCGGGCAGAGACTCCTGCGCCTGTCTGTAACCCTCTGGCGCATCAGCAATATGGTCCTCGGTGATACCAATCGGCCCTGGATAGCGGACAGACTGGGGAGGAATCTCGATCCTCCCCACAGGTCGAATAGTCGTCTGAAAATATGATCGAATAATCAAGTTATTCGACTATTTAAAACAGAGACTAATAAAGAAGATCCTCAAAAGAAATCATACCTCAGAAAGACGGGGTGGAGGAGCTAGAGAGGGAAGCAAATCCCGCGCATAGTCACTCTCCATGTGTACAAGCTCTTGCCATGGAAAAGTATAGCGCTCTCCCCTATTGATCAACTCTCTAATCAAGCGTGAGTCCAGCATCGACTCTGGTGGAGATGAGGGCACCACAAAACGATCGCCGCTATGCTAACGAACGACTCGCTCCCCCAAATACCAGACAAAGCGTCCGGTACCAACCAAAATGGTGCGGTGCGCAGAAAGACGCAAGGCCTCAGGTAGATCAGTCATCCCGGCCCAAGGATGATACTGGACATCAATGGCAACCTGAAAACCATAAAAAGCCGATGTGAAACAACAGAAACAACGTCAGAGGGAAAACAACAGCAACAAAACTGATTCTTACGCCGACAGAAGAGGTGCCTCGGCGTAGCAGCCCACGCAGTGCAGGGACAGACTCCACCCGCGACTCTCCTCGATCACGCCAGCTGGCCCCGACAGGGAAATCATGGACCGCTCCACGACGCCGGCGAGGAGCCAAGCCTGGGAAGTACTCGTAGAACCATAGCTGCGATGAAAAGTAATCTTTAGCACATGAGTCGAACAAGTTAAAGTGAAACAAAAAGGGAAAAGATCATCACCTCTACGACTCTCCACAGATCATAGACGGTGATGGGAGATTCGTCATTCAGCTGCCGACAGCCATGACGTAGCGATAAGAGGAGATCGGCGTATCCAAGGCTGGCCCAGCTATAGGATCCTATCTCATGGATCTTGACCAGAGGGGGGAGGTAGCAAAGGAGTACACGTGAACTCCTATCAGGAGAAAGGGTCATAGAGATCAGGATCAGGATGAAGATCCGCACTCGCTGCTCACCCGTCGTATCCTCCATGTCGAAGCCACGAGCTAAAACTAAAGCCAGCTCCGATCATCCGCTCCTAGGACCACCTCGAGACACTGGTCGGGTCCTGATGTGCTGAACGATCGGACCCAAGAAATCAGTTGTCTCAGCCGATCCCCAAGACAGATCAGACATCTGAGCTACAGCCCGGTCGGTGAAGCGCAGCCCGCTGATCATACTGAAGTCTAGAGGGGTCACCGTCATCTCCCCCCAAGCAAAATGAAAAGTGTTGGTAGTATCCCAGAAATACTCCAACAATGCGCGAACGACCGTCGCACCGCAACCCCGGGGGCTGCGAAACCCTACAACCGCCGTATAGAAATCTACTAAACCAGCTGATTCCCATAGGGCGTTTGTAGCAGGATCCCTCGTAACGATCTGGTGAAGTCGAGGGATCAAATCGCCGGCTCCAAAACCGTGGTGGCGAAGCGTGCCATCGACTATGCCGGAGAGTGAGCGATGAGAGACATGGTTTTCACGGTAGAAAACCAACTGGTTTGGAGTCCATGGAGGTGGAACCCACCTACCTCTACTCGCGGATGCCCGAGGCTCAGACTCTAAAGCATCGTCGTCCATACCCTCAGGAATGGTGGGAGTGTCTTCCCGAAAAGCCCGACGCCGGCCGAGGGTAGAAAGATCGCAATCTCGTCGCCTAGGCATGCTATTATAAAAATCTAAATGCTTAGCATCATTTCCTAAGACATTTAATTCAAGTTGCATTTTTATGAAAATAAAGATCTAAATACTTAGCATCATTTCCTAAGCTATTTAGTTATTTATCGAATGATACGCTAAATTTTTACCTCCAGGCTAAAAATTGGCAAAATTATGGTATTTAGTTTCTCCATGACAAACTAATACTACAGTTCTCCTAGCCGCACGATACTATGTTCTCCATGACAATATAGTACATACGCAAAATATGTTTCGAAGTTGCACAAAAACAATGAATCAACACATCACAAAGGTTTACCACCATTTTTTTTCACCATTTCAAGTACAAAGAAGTAACATGAACATCATTTCACAAAAGTAGTACCCAAAAATGGTGATTTGCTCAATTCTCCATCAAATCATGCAATTTTTGTCTCAAATTTCTCACAAACACACATACATACATATACAAGTAAAATCATGGCAAGAATTTCACCATAAAACCTCAAAATTAAAAATCCCCAAATTGATTTTTAAGATTTTTTCATGAAATTACTTGAAGCAAATTTGAGATAAAAATTAAGAGGAACTCACGTAGATCCTTGTAGAGGGTCGAAAATGAGGAAGATAGCAAGAAATTAGAGCAAGATTGGTGAAAATTTGAGCTCCAAAAGCTCGAAAAACCTCGAAGGTCTACGCAGCAACCGTGCCACGGTTGAGCTGGGTCGCGGCTCGGTTGAAGGGTGACGTGTCACGGTGACGCTGTCCTGTGTCACGGTGAGCTTCACAGGCGACGGAGCTCCGGTGACTTCGACGGCAGCTCCGGCAGTAAACAGCAGCAGCAACAGCAAAATGATCAACGGCAGCAGCAGGTCGCAAAAAATAAAAAAAAAATATAATAAAAAGAGAAGAGGAAAATCGTCGTGACACGGTGGTGAACTCCGGCCGACGGGAAGCAAAATCGAGCGACGGTGAGCAGTTGACGAGTCACGGCAAACCAATAAAAATTTTTGAGTTTTTTTTGGGTGAGAATCGGACGAGCAAGAGAATGAGCAAAATGAGGAAAATGTGTGATATTTAAAACATAAGAATCCCGTGCAACGGACCCCGTTCCCACGTAACGGTCAGATTTTTGTGTGGTGCACAAGCCTTGACCGGTCAAAGATTCTTTTTTGACCGTTTTTCAGCCATTCGATTCCCGTGACACGGGACCCCCTTGCCGTGTCACGGGAAGCAGCTCCGCGTGACGGGGGGTCCTTCCCGTGTCACGGCGATTTTTGTACAGTTATTTGCGAATATTCTGTTATTTTGACTGAAGTTGCACGATTTTTTTTGCATAAATTGGAATTACGCGGAAAATTATAATTGATACTTAAAGGGGACTAAAATGACCATTTTACCCCTAGCAAGCATCAAAGTCTATTTTTCGGCATTTTAAGCACCTAATATGGTCAGATAATCGAATTAAAGGTGTGAATCATCTGCGGCCCACGTTCGGGGATAATCGAACCATCATACACTTACAAATTTCAGCAATCGTCGGCTTTCCTCAGGTTTGGAAAGCGTTATCGGTGGATTTTTCTTCAAGTATAGAAAACCGCCAAGTCGGCTTTCCTCAGGTTTGGAAAGCGTTATCGGTGGATTTTTCTTCAAGTATAGAAAACCGCCAAGTCGGCTTTCCTTAGGCTTGGAAAGCGTTATCGGTGGATTTTTCTTCAAGTATAGAAAACCGCCAAGTCGGCTTTCCTCAGGCATGGAAAGCGTTATCGGTGGATTTTTCTTCAAGTATAGAAAACCACCAAATTCCTTTGTCGGCTTTCCTCAAGCATGGAAGGCATTATCGGTGAAATTCTTCAAGCATAGAATGACACCAAATTCATACGTTGACTTTCCTCAGGCATGGAAAGTATTATCCGGTAGCTTTCTTCAGGCTTAGAAAACTACCAAACTCTTCAGTCGGCTTTCCTCAAGCATGGAAAGCATTTCAACAAATGTCACTCGGTGGATTCCTTCAAGCTTAGGAAGCTGCCAAATTCGTTTGTCACCAATACACTGGTGTCAGATACGTATTCTATCCCTTTACTCTTTTATCTGTGGAATTAACATTTTTCTGCAGGTATCGGCGTATACAGAATGATTTAGGATCGGAGAACGTCTTAAATCATTCTCCGTCCCTATCGGCTACTTTGACTATCATTTTCGAAACTGACGTTTCTACAAACTCAGTCAAAGTGGGGGCTTCTGTAGACACCTAAAAATGTCTCCCCAAAACCAAACCTGATGATGAACAACCTTTCACCGCCACTATTGGTCGGGTTTAGTATTTAATCCCGAGAGTGCTTAAAAAATCGTATTTTATTAAATTCATTTTTTTGAACAGTCCATGGATTAGTCATGATGTTTGGTAAAAGCATAGTTTTAATTTCAGCCCAAACTTATTAATTAATTTTTAGCACAAACCTTTTTTTTATTTTATAGTTTTATTATTTATTTTTGGCCCAAACCCTTTATTTATTTTTATTTAATTATTTTCTTATTTTAGTCCGAATAATAAAAAGTCAGAAAAGGCCCGAAATTATCAATCAGCACTTAAAATGCCGAAGGAAATTAGGGTTAAAAATGTATTTAGACGGAAAAACAGGCTGGAATTTCCCGCGCCACGGCAGGTACCTACCGTGTCACGGGACATTACGTGTCTTTTCCGCGTAAACCCTTAACGCGTTTTTTATCCCGTTTTCTGAAAATTTCCCGCGTCACACCAGAAATGTACTGTGTCACGGGAAAGTGTACCGTCTGACGGTGGAGCTTCCCGTGTCACGGTACAGTTTGACCGTGTCACGGGATACGTTTTTAGGGTTTTTAATCATTTTAGGGTTCCGTGTGCTCCCTCAGCACATTTTCCCTATAAATACCCCCTCATTTCTGATGAACGGGGCACCGAGTAATTCTCTTATTTTATTTCCTCTCTTCTATGCTTTAGCCTAAACACTAGCCTACCCTTTTCACTTCAAAATTCCTTCTTCAAGTACTCAAAGGAGTCCATACTTTACTCGTGGTTCTATCCTTAAGCCAAGGCGTGAAAGGTAGAATTGTTTGAGGGTTTGGCCCCAAAATCAACTATACTTTATTTAATTTAATTTAATTATTGTTTATTTATTTCCTTGAAGTTACTAACTCGTTTATTATTTTGTAGTTGCAAACAAACAGAATCAAAGTAAGAGTCATGCTCCTTTTATTTTTATTATTCTTCTAACGATTTTATGTTGTTGGAATTGTGATTAAATTGGTTTTAATATTAATATTATTTTTATTGATCACCATATTGCATGTTTAAAGGGAATATGTAATTGAAAATCACGCCTAATAAGATAATTTGGACAACCGGTTTAAGATCCCTTTTAATCTTATTATTAATTGAAGTGATCACCAATATTTTAGAATTATGTGTGCATTAATATTCAACCAATTTAGTTAAATAATATTTTGGAGCGAATTGAATATTTTGTTTGTATGCCTTTGAGATCACAGGAATGCTTTTCAATATAAGAATCGAGTAGAGGCCAATACGGGCGAATGTGACTCCATGACTCATTTCGTACCATCATTCCCGATCCTCCTTTCGTGGTTCCGAACCATATGGAGTTAGTAATCTCATGGATTATGAATGGGGTGTAACCTTCACGGGTCAATCGTTGTTGCCTATCGTTGTCCCTTATCGTGGTTGCCTTTTTATGATCCGTGAACGGTTTACAAGTTCCTTAAAAACTTGTTGGCGGCTCCCTACTTTTTTGTCCCTAATCGTATATGTCAATTCCCACTTCCTATGAGTGCCAAGCATATTCACCACATGCTTTTAACGTAGGCGCACTTCGAGCGACGCCTAAAATTAGTGTAATTATTCTTCATATTTTGATGATTCTTGATTTCTTTAGTTGTTTATGACTAGATGATGACGTTTGAGTAGTTGTTTGGATAGGGATAGGGTGAAACTTGTATGATTGATTGACTGTGCATAATTTGGAGATTGTGTTGATTAATTATTGAGATTAAAGTGATTAATGGAAGTTTGCATGTGTGTAATTCGATTAGGCCTTGAGAATTATGCTAGATTGCATTGTAGTTTCTAATGATACGGACCATTGATTTAGGAACTGCAATTGTCGATTGAGTTTGATTAGTGATGCTCCTAGTTAGAGTCTCTTTGTAGTTGGTGCTAGTTTAACCTCTAGGAGATAGCTTGTTGACTCTTTTGATTGAGCTTGCCATTAGTCTTTACAAGTATTGATTTTCATATTGTTCACGAGTTGCTACAATATTCATGATTACTTGTTGATCCCCGTTCCTAGTGCTTTATTTGTTTGGTTTCTTTATTTGGTAGTTGGTTAGTGTTCTCTCTTTGTCTTTGTCTTCGACCTAGCTTAGGCGCATAATTGAGAGCACTTGAACATTACCGTTCCTTTGGGTTCGACCCTTGACTTGCCTCTATACTAGTATTTAGGTTGGTTAAGTGTTTATAAATTTAGTTTGACCGAGGGAGGATTAGTTTCAACGACCTAGTTTCACCCCTCGTCAAAATGGCGCCGTTGCCGGGGAACGGTGTCTATGTTTGATTGTTTTTTATTGCTTGAGTCTAGGTCTTTGTATATACTTTTCTTTTACTTGATTTTTGTTTGTTTTGTATAAATATGAAAAATACCTCGTTTCCTCAATTTGAGAATAAGCCATTTTGGGTGTACTTTAATAGACTAGAGAACTTCATTAGTTAACATGGTTATGATCTTTGGGAGGCTTTTGGGATTTGTTATCATAATTTGACTAAGCAAACTAGAGACATTGTTGAAAGCATGTTTAATGGTAGATTTCGGGCATTGTCAATCGATGATGCTTGGGACTTTTATGTATGGTTTGCTAGAGATAGTTATGGTCGTGGTCATGGTTATTCAAATGCTTTTATTGATGATTGTTATGGTCCATGTTCCATGAATAATGAATCTTGCATGCCTTCTTGTGTCCCCATTCCCCATTTTGATGATGCCACTCATATCTCTAATGTTGATCCTCGCATGCTTGCACATAATTCTTTCCCCCATGATGCTCCTCAATGCTCTTCATCTTTCCAATCTTTAGGGTCTAGCTTTGAGTCTCCTCATAATCAAATTCTTTGCTCATTGAGAGAATTAGAGATTAATTTTAATTTAGAACCAATTGAGATGAGACTTTCAGAGATTATAAGAAGCCAAATGGAATTGGTGAAAATTTTGGAAGAGAGTAATGAGGGTGTTTTTAGGAAGGATGAGGAGATGGACAGTCAATTGTCATCGATGTTGAATGTAAATGAAGTTTCTACCACATTGGTAGATATGGAAGATGATGATGATGATAATTGTTTTGAGAGCTCCAAGGTGTGCGAGGAGGATGTTAGAGAGCCTATGAGAGAGGAAAAGGGTGTGGAGATGGATGTTCCAAAATAGAGTTTGCACTTTGAACCTCCTTCTAAATTTGAATTTCGTTCCATTGAGCTTTTAGATGGAGTTGAAGAGAAACTAAAAATGTTGGCTTCTCTTAATTTTGAGGAAACGTTAATTAAAGTTATGAAGGATGGGACATTGCAATTTTTGAAGCGTGGAGAGGTTGTGAGGAAAGAGAGTGAGGATGAGAAGGATGAAGTAGTTTCCATGGGAGATTGGATGTTTGAGGGTGATGAGGACCAATAGGTTTTGAGTGTTGAAAAACCAATTGATAAGTCAATTCCCCCACCCACCTCCCTTGATTGTAATCTCATTCCCCCATTCTTTAATTTTGAAAACCAATCTTCTTCCACCCCATCTCCTTTGAATGATGATCATGGTTACTTTGAGGGCGAGGCCTTGAGCTTAGATGATTCTGATGGTGAAGAGGTTCCATATGATAAGGTTGAGGAGGTAGAGCTTACTTTTGATGATTATGAAGATGAGAATGAAGTGTTTGGTGAGATTGAGTCTCCAAACCCTATCTCAAATCTTAAACCATTGCCTTCCTCTTTTACCTTTGATGATCCCTTCTCTTCTACATTTTCCATCATTGAGAATGGTGAGGCCTTTTTAGAGGGAGGTTGTACTTCTCATGTTTATTTTGAGCTACCTCCCAACTTTGACCCTCAACCCTTGGATGAGCTTCCTTTGAACCTTAATGATGATTTAAAGCTTTTCAGAGCTCATTTAGGGTGTGAAGTTTATGAAAAGGGTGTGATAAAGAATAAGCTAAATTTGAATAATGACGAGTTGGAGGAGAGCCCTTTGGATGTGAGTTCATGGGATGAGAGAGCTTGTGTTTCAATGGATAGTGGTGTAAGTGAGCAACCAATTCCCATTTCTTCACCTTACACCTCATTTTCAAGAAAGCTTAATCTTGTTCCCTCCTATCCCATGTCATTACCTTCTTTTCTCATGTCCCCTCCTCTTGAAGAACCTTTAGTCCTCCAAGTGCCTCCTTTGATGACTTTTGAGGACAATGGTGGGATTTTCAACCAAAAATATTTTGTTGAGAAGAGTATGCCTTCTTCTTCTTCTTCTTTTTTTTTTTTTTTTTTTTTTATTTATTTCTCTTCCTTTTTCTTATATTCTTGTTTTTCCCTTCTCTCCTTCTTCTTCTTGGCATTCCTCTTCTGAACCTCATAGGTGTTCACTAAGCTTGTTGCATGCCTTATTTTTGTCATGTGCATACTTGCTTTCATATGAAATTTGTAGTATTGCATTTGACAAGCTCTTGCGTGCATTGAATTATTATTTTCTAGAATAGTCAAGCATGAACCTTAAGCAAGCCTTTCTCGGGAAGTAACCCGTATTTTATTGCTTTTATTTTCTTTTCTTTTTAGATTAGATTTTCTCTCATGGAAATTTTTGTGTGCCTTTTGCTAGGTACATGACTTGATATACTTTGGTGCTTCGATTTGGATCAAGAATCAAGGATGTTTGACTCCTATTTTTGCTAGCATATGGAAGGCAAGGTTCAATTCTTGAGGAAAATAGCTTTGAAAGGTTTAATTGGGTCATTTGCGGGTTTTTACACCCACCTAATATCCGGTAATATCCTTCCTTGCTCTTTCTCAAGTGGATCATGACTTGTTGGATTTATGTTTGTTTTGTTGGATTGATCTCCTTGCTTTCCCCTATGGTTTCCCCTCCCATGGTTTCTATGATTTATGTTTGAGTGTATTGTCTCATTCAAGCTTGGGGAGGGTATTCTATCTTGTTTTGTTGGATTTTGATTCATATATGCTATGCACCTTTGTATATGCATTTCCATGTTCTATATCTTGAAAAACTCCAAAAAGATTTTTGTTTCAATCAAGGCAAATTTGCAATGTGTTTTGTATTGTTCTTGCTTTGGACATAATACTTTTGGACTTGTATAGTTGAATGATTTTCTTCTTAAATGGTAACGGTGTGCACGGTTTGAGCGTATGTTTGGTTGACTTTAGGATAGAGTATGCTAAGGTAGTCGCTTAAAACTATTGGAACCTTGAAGCTGGATTCTATTTGTTTTTTAAAATTTGCAATTGCTCCCTTTTGGTGCATTTGAAGCTAATAGTGAGTTTTTCTACAACCTTGTGAGGTTTCATGATTTTCAAGCCTTCTACATATCTTGCATGAGCGGCATGGATCCTTGACTATTGCGGAACTAATCTTAAATCTTGAATCATAATTCTCAAACACGAGACCGAACCAACTAGGAAGGACAAAGGCATCTTTTCGGGGTGGCATTTTTCTTTTCAAAGATACTTTTCTTTATTTTTAGTTCATTGGGTTTACATTTGCCTTCTTGCTAACCATTTGAGCCTTTTCCCTTCTTTTCAAGCCACACCCTTAGAATTTTGAGCCATTTGTTTCATTTTGTTCCATTTTTGGTTTTTGTGAAGCAAATTATCATGTTTTGAGTTTGTGGTATATAAGGTCGGATATTGGTTCTATTTGTAAGCAAGCTTGTGTTTTGTGTATATTTTGTGAATAATGGCAAATGTATGATGGAAAAAGTCGTCCAATGTTAAAAAAAAGGCAAGGACATAATAAATGCAAAGTTGTAAAAGCCGTCCAAAGTTAAAAGATGCGAGGACAATTGCTTTGAATATATGCATTAAAAGAGAAAAAAAATGTGAAAATGAGAAAATCCAAAAATATTTTGATGTGATTCTTTTCCCCCTTTTCAAGCATTGAGGACAATGCTTCCTTTAAGCTTAGGAGAGAAGCGTTTACGCTTTTTGTATATATGATTGTGGATATAGCTTTGAAAAAGCTTGGGGTGTTAGTTTGTTTTTGTTTGGTGACTACTTGATTGTGATTCTAAGAAAGGTGCCTTCTTTGCTTCACTATTAGGGATACCACCAAATTTCTAAATTTTAGCCTACCTTCACTCCTTTTGCCCTTACGTTACAACCTTTGGGAAAGACTTTTCGACCTAGAGGTTGAGTCACATTTCGAGGGAGGGCATTATGAGTTAAAGCCTAAGGAAAGGGGATGCAAAGTCAAGATGTCGAAAAACCTCAAATATATTTGTTTTTCCGGTTCCTTCGAGGAACTATAAAGACACTCAATAAAAGTAGATTTGAAGCTAATTGGGAGAATGTGCTAAAATGTTTTGAGATGAAAGTGAATCGTGTTTCATTAGTTCTCTATGCTTAGCATATCCTATGTTTCAATCAACCTTAGATATCTTAGAGCGTGCACTCCCTTACTTGTTTAGAAAGATTTGTGTTCATTTATGCTTGTACATTTGGAAAAGTCCTTTCATGAACATTTGTTTGTTTTTCTTATATTTTGGTTTCTTTTTCGTATTATTAAGAGAATTATAGGTTAATCTCTTATAAAACCTTAATGAGAGCATCATTCGTCCTCTACGGCGATCTACGGGTTTAAATGGTTTGTCTTTAGTTGCTAAAATTGACCGTGATTCCTACAAAAGTGAGTTAGTGTATATTCTTGTCTCTTCTCTTCTTTTTGTTTGTTTGAATAAGCTCATCATTTCTCCCTTGGTTTTGTTTTGCTCGAGAACGAGCAAAAGGTAAGCTCGGGGGTATTTGATGGGTGTCATAAATGGCACCCATTTGATGAGCATTTAGGTTGTTTTCTTCCTCTTTTCATAGCTTTCATGCTCAATAAATGCCTAGTTTTATGCATTTGGTCTTGGTTTTACCTTTCCTCTCTTATTTTGTAGCTTTTGTGCATTTTGATGGTTTTTCTAGTCTTTTCTCCTTTATTTTCTCTATTTTCGTGGTTGTAGTCATTGTACGATGTCCGGGTCTTGATATTGGTGATTTACTAAGGGGGAATATGCTTTTGGAGAAAGCTCATGGCAATTGGAAAGCTCAAGATGCAAGGAAGTTGATTCTCCAAGTTCTAGCTCTTGCGCTTTCAAGCCGTGCTCTCATGAAGATGGGGTGTTGAACCCACAATCAAGTGCTTTTGGGACTGCTTCCCTAGTGCTTATCATCATCATGTTGCGCGTTCATTCGAAGACCTTAGCGAATGCACGAAGCCGCGAGAAGATCGAAGAAACCAAGAAACGCGCGGGCGAGCAAAACACGGGAGCGGGCGCACTACATGCTTACGTGGGCACGCAGCCCCTATGCGCGGGCGCGCCAGATGAGTGCGCAGGCGCGCCACCACTGCTCGCGCGGCCGCGCCTCTCTGGGTACTTCCTTGCTCGATTTTTGTTCGCGCCTCCTATATATATCTTTGTAACCTTATTTTTGGGGCAAGTTTAGAATAAGTTTTAGAGAATTAAAATTCATTTTCTTAGCTTAATTTAGGGCTTCTCTCTCTAGTTTTTAGGGTTAGTTTTAGGAGTAGATTTTAGAGAGAGAAAGTGAGGAATTTCAATGTTGATTTGAGTGATTAAAGATTCAAGGTGACAATTGTATTGAAGATCATCAGATCAATTAATAAGGATTTCTAACTATATCTCATTTTATTACTTTGTTTGATTTATTATTTGTTTGGTTTGATTTTGATGATTTGATTTTTTATTAGTGTAATTGTTCTTCATATTTTGATGATTCTTGATTTTTTAGTTGTTTGTGACTAGATGATGATGTTTGAGTAGTTGTTTGGCTAGGGATAGGGTGAAACTTGTATGATTGATTGATTGTGATTAATTTGGGGATTGTGTTGATTAATTGTTGAGATTAAAGTGATTAATGAAAGTTTGCATGTGTGTAATTCGATTAGGCCTTGAGAATTATGCTAGATTGCATTGTAGTTTCTAATGATAAGGACCATTGCTTTAGGAACTGCAATTGTTGATTGAGCTTGATTAGTGATTCTCCTAGTTAGAGGCTCTTGTAGTCGGCGCTAGTTTGACCTCTAGGAGATATCTTGTTGACTCATTTGATTGAACTTGCCATTAGTCTTTACAACTATTTATTTGCATATTGTTCACGAGTTGCTACAATTATCATGATTACTTGTTAATCCTCGTTCCTAGTGCTTTATTTGTTTGGTTTCTTTATTTGGTTGTTGGTTTTTGTTCTCTCTTTATCTTTGTCTTTGACCTAGCTTAGCCGCATAATTGAGAGCGCTTGAACATTACCGTTCCTTTGGGTTCGACCCTTGACTTGCCTCTATACTAGTATTTATGTTGGTTAAGTGTTTATAAATTTAGTTTGACCGAGGGAGGATTAGTTTCAACGACCTAGTTTCACCCCTTGTCAATGCAACAGCCGAGTTCAAGGCTCGAGAGAGACCTTAATTACTGGGAGGATGTCCTCTGCTTCTTATGGTATGGTAATTTAAATTTTGTTTGGCTTTTAACACACGAGAATTCATTTTTTTTATGTTGTGTTTGCTTTTGGATTAAGCCTGTGTTGCCTTTGGTTATTTTCTGTACGGTGTAGACACTAACCCTTTAATTTATTATCCAATAGGTATGGAGATGTGTTGATCTTAAGTTTTGATGATGACTCAAGGAACCTAAGCAAACCATAAGGGCTTTAACTTTTGTCTATTAGCTTTGATGTACTTGACAGGTTTTATATGCAACAAAGTTCTAGAGTTAGAATGGAGCATGGAACAAGTCTAAAGGATGAGCTATGGACAAGCATAGAAGACAATCAGTAGCCAAGTTCCTTGAGTGAGGAACTGAAGCTCCAGAGTCGAAGCTTCATTGTGTTCCAAGGAGTCTATTGTATCTTTATTATTTATTTTAGGCTTCTTGTATATATGTTAAGTACGTGGCAAATTGATAGAATTTAAGTGGATTTAATTTCGAGTTTTAAAGATTTTATTTTCCTTGTTTTAAACAAGATTTAATCTTATTTCTGAAAACTATTTTTTAAGTGAAAAATATCTTATTTATTTAAAAGATTTTATGTTTTTATTTTATCCTAATCTTTTGGAAAATCTGACTTGGTAAAACTATTTTGAAAAACGGCTTTTTACTTAGTCAAGGAAGTTGAGAAAATAAAGGAACCACTTCCTTTTGTGCGCTTCAGCTTGCTGCCCAAGCATCCACGAACTGCACTTCCTTATTTCATGGAAGTTGTGGCGTAGTGGGAGTTAAGGTAAATGTAAGGTCTCAACTGGTTTCCTCTTATATAAATAGGATCAGTTTTCTGTTTTGAAAAGTACACTTGAGCATTACAATTCTTAGTTTTTCGAAAAGAGTCAAAAATCCACTTAAGTCCTTGAGTGTCCTTGTACTTAGCATCTTAGGAGTTTTTGTCTTGAGTTGTATTGGGGTAGAGTTTGGGTAAACTCTAGAGTGTGTAATTGCTTTGAGTGAAGCAAGGAGAAAGAGAGAGATTCGAGAGCTTAACTGATTGAGGGATCAGTTAAGGGGGAACTTAAGTTCATTGAGGAACTTGAGTTTAGAGTCTTAATTTGTAATAGGTTGTTTGCCCTATTATTATTAAGAGTTGAGTTTAAAATCCCTTGTGGTCGTGGATTTTCTTCTTGATTAGGGCCAAGAAGTTTTCCACGTAAAATCTCTCTTGCACTTTAAAGTTTTTGTTTAAGTTCCCTTAAGAATTTCGCAAAAATTACCCTAGTTCCTCTACAATACAATTCACCCCCCCCCCTCTTGTATTGTTCATTCGAGTCAACAATTGGTATCAGAGCAGATTCCTCAGAGAAATCAGGAAACCATGACGAGTCAAGTTCCTGGAATCAAGATGAACAATCACGAGAAACTGGAAGAAGGTTACTCTACGCAGCGTCCTCCTATGTTCAATGGGAAATTCTACACCTATTGGAAGAACAGGATGGAGATTTTTATCAAAGCCGACAACTACCAGGTTTGGAGAGTAATCGAAGTTGGTGATTTTGAAATTACCAAAACTACTAGTGAAAATGAGGTAGTACCTAAACCCATGTCTGAATTTGATAAGGAAGATTTTGAGAAAATGGAAATTAATGCACTTGCTGTTAAATTACTTCATTGTGGTCTTGGACCCCATGAACACAATCGTGTTATGGGTTGTAAAAATGCTAAAGAAATTTGGGATTTACTTCAAGTTACTCATGAAGGAACTAACGAAGTGAAACGCTCTAAAATTGACCTGCTTATGTCAAAATATGAACGGTTTGAAATGCAACCAAAAGAATCAATTCAGGAAATGTTAACTAGATTTACTAACATTATTAATGAGCTTGTTTCTCTTGGAAAGCAAATCCCTATTGATGAGCAGGTCAGAAAAGTTCTAAGAAGCCTCCCTCAAGATGAGATATGGAGAGCCAAGGTAACGGCCTTACAAGAAACAAAGGACTTCACAAAGTTCAATATTGAGCAACTTGCTGGTTCCCTCATGACTCATGAGTTGCACCTAGGAACAAGCAACAGTGAAGGAAACCGAGGAAAAGGCTTAGCTCTCAAAGCTGGAGATCAAGAAGACTCTAAAGTCGATGAAGAAGAGGCTGTCATGCTGGTGAGAAGGTTCAAAAGAATGTTCAACCGAAACAACAAGTCAAGGAACTTCACCAAGAAACCCTCTACTTCAAAAGCTGACTCTGGTTGTCACAAATGTGGATCTCTAGAACACTTTATTCGTGAGTGTCCACTTTGGGATACAGAGAAAGGTAAAGGGAAGGCAAAGGAACAAGTTAAGAGCAACTACAACAAAACTCCTTTCAACAAAACAGACATTAGGAAGGCTATGATTGCTGCATGGGGAGATTTTGAAAGTGAGGATGAAGAGGAACAGCCTGAAGAAGAAATAGCTCATTTGTGTTTGATGGCCAAACGTGATGAAAAGGCTTACAATGATGAGCTTGCTAAAGAGGTATTCCTTGATCCTAATGTGCTTAAGACTTATACTAAAGATGCTCTCATTGATTTAGTATTTGAATTGGAAGATGACTGGACTCATACTAGTATTCGTCTAGGTGAATGTCAAAGAGCTCTCAAAGTCTACAAGGAACACAGTACGTGGATTGAAAATCAACGAACTGATGTTCAGAGTAGATTTTTTGAACTTTTTGACAAGAATCTTCTCTTAAAAGAAATGAATGAGAAACTCAAGTTTGAGAATATCATGGTTAAAGTAGAACTGACTCAATACAAACTTGCTAGTGCAGAAGTATCTCCAAGTTCCTCCTCTGAATCTTTGCCTAAATTCAATGAGGATTTTGAAAAATTAAAATATAATCTTGACGAGTTAAGAATTGAAAAGGACAAAATTGGAGAAGGAACTGGAGCTTCGAAAAGAAAGAAGCATTAGTCAGTTTGGAATTCCTAAGTGGATTGAGAATGCTCAAACCAAAAGAACTGAAGGTCTAGGATTCATGCGTTCTAAGCATAAGGGCAAGAAAAAATATGTAGACCTGCCTAGTTATAAAGTATGTACCTTCTGTGGTAAGACTGGTCATCTTGTTACTACTTGCAACAAGAAGGAACAGTCTGTTAGCAAGAATGTTAGGCAAGTTTGGGTAAAGAAATCTGATATTGCTTCAACGTCCAAGGAACCCAAGGAAACCCGGGTTCCTGAATCTAACCATTAAGTTCTTTTGCAGGTCCTAGTGAAGGGGAACAACACGTGGTACCTCGACAGTGGTTGTTCAAAGCATATGACAGGAGATAAATCAAAGTTTCTCTCACTAGAGGCCTATCCAGGAGGAACTGTGACCTTTGGAGACAACAAAAAAGGTGAAGTAATTGCTAAAGGAAAAGTAGGAAGGTCCAGTTCTCACTCAATAGAAAATGTACTTTTGGTCGAGGGTTTGATGCACAATTTGCTGAGCATATCACAATTTTGTGATAAAGGAAACTCTGTAAGTTTTACCTCTGATTCATGTAACATCATTAATGATAAAACAGGAAGGGTTGTTCTTGAAGGAACTAGAAAAGGAACACATACATTGTGGATCTAAATTTTGTTCCAAGGAACAACCTTACCTGCTTAAGTGTCATTAATGATGATCCTTTATTATGGCATAAACGTTTTGGACATGCTAGCTTCTCACTCATGAATAAACTTAGAGCAAGGAACTTGGTTGTAGGGCTTCCCTCAATCAAGTTCCTCATACAACACATCTGTGATGCATGTGTGAGAGGCAAGCAAGTCAGGTCTTCTTTTAAAAGCAAAAACATGGTCAGCACCACAAAACCATTGGAGCTAATTCACATGGATTTGTGTGGTCCCATGCGTGTTCAAAGTAGAAGTGGAAAGAAATATGTTTTAGTTATAATTGATGACTTTTCTAGATTTACTTGGGTGATTTTTCTGTCTAGCAAAGATGAAACTTTTGATGAATTTGTGTCCTTTGCCAAAAGAGTACAAAAGACAAGTGGAAATCAAATTATCCACATTCGATCAGATCATGGAACAGAGTTTGAGAATTTAAGATTCGATGACTTTTGTAGAGAAAATGGCATGGATCATAACTTTTCAGCCCCAAGAACTCCTCAACAGAACGGAGTTGTTGAAAGGAAGAACAGGACTCTAGAAGACATGGCAAGAACTATGCTCATAGCTAGTGGTCTTCCAAGGAACTTCTGGGCTGAAGCTATTAATACTGCATGCTATATCATTAACAGAGTTATGATGAGACCAATCATCTATAAGACTCCTTATGAACTGTTTAAGGGCAAAAAACCAAATATTTCTCACTTTCGAGCTTTTGGATGCAGGTGCTTTGTCCATAATAATGGGAAAAGGAACATAGGAAAATTTGATGAAAGAAGTGATGAAGCTGTGTTCCTTGGCTATCCATCAAATAGCAAAGCTTACAGAGTTTATAATAAAAATACATTGTGCGTAGAAGAAAGCATTCATGTGATATTTGATGAATCTTATATGTTTATGAATGTGCAGGAACAAAACAATATTGATTATGAAATTGGTATGATTAGAGACAGGGAAGAAGAGGAAGAAACCTCCAAGCAAACCAAGGAAGTAAGTGAGGAACCAGAGCAAGAACATCAAGAATATGCTGAAGTTCCCAATCAAGAAACCCCGGAGGAACAAGATCATGGAGAATCTTGCAACGAGGAAAATGCAGAAGAAGCTGAAGAAGAAATGCCTCAAATAGGAGTTCCTACCAGAGAGTTTCAACCAAAGCCATTCAAATACCAAGGCTCTCATCCAACAGACCTTATTATAGGTGATATTGGTAGAGGAACTCAGACCAGATCACAGATGAGGAACTTCTGTGCCTTTCAAGCCTTCCTATCCATTATTGAGCCAAGAAATCATGAAGAAGCTCTAAAGGATGCTGACTGGATAATTTCCATGCAAGATGAACTCAATGAGTTTGAGAGGAACAAGGTCTGGCATCTTGAAGAAAAACCTAAGCACAAAAAGGTTATAGGGCTCAAGTGGGTATTCAGGAACAAGCTGGATGAATATGGAACAATTGTAAGAAACAAGGCAAGACTTGTTGTGAAGGGCTATAATCAGCAAGAAGGTATTGACTTTGAAGAAACTTTTGCTCCTGTTGCTAGATTAGAAGCTATTAGAATGTTAATTGCTTTTGCCTCTTTTATGGGTTTCAAACTGTATCAAATGGATGTTAAGTGTGCTTTCTTAAATGGCTTTCTTGAAGAGGAGGTGTTCGTGGAACAACCTCCAGGTTTTGAAAATCCCCAATTTCCTAATTATGTCTTTAAGCTTGATAAAGCTCTTTATGGGCTGAAACAAGCACCTAGAGCTTGGTATGAAAGGCTCTCTAAGTTCCTTCTTCAAAATGATTTTAAAAGAGGTAAAGTAGATAAAAATTTGTTTTTAAAATCTGAAGGAACTGATTTACTAGTTGTTCAAATATATGTTGATGATATTATTTTTGGAGCAACTAACGAAAAGTTGTGCAAGTACTTTGCTAAGCTAATGAGTGGTGAATTTGAGATGAGCATGATGGGGGAACTCAACTTCTTTCTTGGACTACAAATCAAACAAACAGAAAGAGGTATTGCAATTCACCAACAAAAGTATGTCAAGGAACTACTGAAGAAATATAACCTTGACCAAGCAAAGACCAACCATACACCAATGGGAACAGGCACAAGATTAGATGAAGATCTACAAGGAACTAGCGTAGATCAAACCAAATACAGAGGTATGATTGGATCCCTTTTATACTTAACTGCTAGTAGACCTGATATTGCATTTAGTGTTGGCTTATGTGCAAGGTTTCAATCTAATCCTAAGGAGTCACATCTTACAGCAGTAAAAAGGATCCTACGATATCTCAAAGGAACTGACCATCTTTGTCTCTTCTATCCTAGAAGTGATACTTTTTATTTAAAAGGTTTTGCAGATGCTGACTATGCAGGAGATTTGGTGAATAGGAAGAGCACTTCAGGAATGGTTCAGTTTCTCGGGCCATGCCTAGTTTCTTGGGGATCCAAGAAACAGAACACAGTGGCCTTGTCAACTGCTGAAGCTGAATATGTGGCAGCTACAGCCTGTTGTTCTCAAGTACTTTGGATAAAACAACAACTAAGAGATTATGGTATGAAATATAATTGCATTCCTATCTATTGTGATAATACTAGTGCCATATGCATTTCAAAAGATCCAGTTCATCATTCTCGTGTGAAACATATTCACATAAGGCATCATTTCCTTAAGGATAATGTGGAAAAAGGCTTAATTAAGTTAGATTTTTGCGAAACTGAAAATCAAATTGCTGACATTCTTACTAAGCCTTTGAGCAGGGACAAATTTGAAAAGATGCGCATGGAACTTGGTATGATACAATTGAGTTAAGAAGACCTCAAGTTCCCCCAAGGTATAAGTCAATCATGCATGCATTATATGTATCTTACACAATATGTATATGTGAAAACATAGTCCTACGCATTAGAGTGTATGGCAATGCATATGGGATTGTGGCTGTATGTGAAGAAATCAAATTGCATTAGGCATGTCTGTGTTATTACAAACTATGTTGATTTGTTCCTAGTTCCTCCGAAATAATCTATAAGATTTTATTCTATCTTTTTGTGAATTAATTAACTAGTCAGTTGATTAATTTTATCTACTTAAAATCTTATCTTTTGAATTATTCTTCATCGCTTATCTTTTAAAATTCAAAATCGTTCCTTGAAATTGTTGATTAAATACCCGTGACCTTTTGCATTCAATTCAAAGTTCCTGATCAAAATTTATCTTCAACCCTTCATGTCAAATCACATTAAAATCTGACCAAGTGAAAAGTTTTGTGCCATCCTTCATCAATCGACACCTACCTCATTCAATTAACCTTCTACACCATTCCACCGACCAAACTCACCCCTCTAAATTCCACCACTATATAATGAAGCTAAACCCTAACCACTGTTCCTCACCACCTCACTCAGTGAAATACAAACTCATATTTAGTGACAACTCTCCAATTCCCATGGAAATCTCACCCAAAATTCAAAACTCTCCTCAAAAGGAATCACCCATGGAAACAGAAACTGAAACTTCAAACAAAACTGTTGCTGAAAAACCCCAAAACAAACCCATGGCTCGCAGTGATTCGAAAAAGAGGAAGATCGAGGAATTAGACTATGAGGAACTGGGTGAACCAATTCAGGGGGAAAAGTCGAAGTCCGCTACTGTCAAAAGACTTGAAGCCAGCTCTGAGCGTTTCATTCCTGGGTTTTGTATAAATCTAAAGTGGTGCGAATCGAGTAAGTACTCTGAACTTCTTGATATTCTTGAAGCACAAAATTGGATTAAGCTGTTTAGTGAATGTTATGATAATGTGATTGCACATGCACCTTTAAAGGAATTTTGTGCGAATTTTAAGAATGTGAATGGTGTTTGTGTTAGTAAAGTCAAAAACAAGAAAATTAGTTTTGATGTTGATGATTTAGCTGCTGTGTTTGGAACCCCTAATAAGGAATTTGATGAGTATTTTAAGGGAGAAACTGAATTAAGTGTTGAGGGTGTTTCTATTGAAAAGATTGTTGAATCAATTGGTGGTAAGGCATCCAAAGTTCGAACCAATCATAACCTGTTTTCACCTATTCAAAAGCTGCTGTTTATTTTTGTTCATCTAGCTATCATTCCAAGAACCCAGCATAGGCATGAGGCAAACCATCTTGATGTCGTGCTTATGTATTGCCCTTGAAAACAAAATACAGATAAATTTTCCTTCTTTGATGATCCAGCACCTCACTCATTGTCTTGCCAATCACTTAAAGGTTGGGTATGCCAATTTGATAATTACTCTTCTTGAAAGTTGTGGAATCTCCATGACTAACTATGAATCCCTTAAGCTTAAAACCAACCATTATGTCCAACCCAAAACACTTGAAGCCCGAAACCTAACTGTTGTTGAGGGAACTACTCAATTTCTCTCAAAATCCCTTTCTAAACCTAAACAGGATGAGAGTGGTTTGAAGAAAAAGGAGGACGAAGAGTTGGATAAATGCTTGGAGGAAGAGGACAGTGAGAAAGAAGGTGAATAGGAAAGGAAAGAGGTGATTGTGATGTCAAATCCAAAGGGTACTCAAAGCTCTAGGAAGAGAAAGAGTACTAGGTTGACTATAAGGTCAAAAGGGAAGGACAAGGCTGAGTCTGCTGCAGTGGTTGATCTGAGTGAAGAGCGAAACAGTGCTCCAGGGGATCAAGGGATCCTTGAAGAGAAAACTGGTTCTCAGGGGGAACAGGGCATTCTTCAAGCTTCTGTTGAAAAAACATTTCCTTCAGGTTCAGGTTTTGCTGGCTTTAACACAGTGAGTTCCACCTTGGAACTTAAGGCTCTCAAAGAAACAGTGCAAAAAATAGTTGATTCTCAACCAGGGTTGATTCAAAGGATTGAAGCTCTTGAGAAGGTAGTATCAGACTTGGTGAAAGCTTCCACAGAGCTCACCTCAGCAATGCACCAGAACACATCAACTCTCTCCAAAGGGCAGGCTGATCTTTTGAAGAAATTGGAGGACTTGGTCATTGAGGAGGTGCCAGACAATGATGCTGAAGAAGAGACCCAGTTATCTGCCCCTAAAGCTTGATGCTTTCTTTCTGTCCTAGCTCTAAAACTTTATGAACTTGCTCTATTTTGAACTTGTTTCTTTTTGCTTCTTTTGAGTCTGTAAACACTTAAAACAGGGTATTTTCTTTTGTTTTTGTTGTTCTGGAGGAACATTAGTTTGTTCATATGGATGTTGCTTGCTTGCTTTATGACTATTTGCATACTATTTCTGCTTATATGTGCTTTTCTCTATGCTTTGGACACAAACCATTACAATGGTGCTGTGTTTAGATATGTGTATTTGTGTGCATTAATTTTTTATGAACGCCAAAAGGGGGAAAGAAGGCAAAACTCAATTGTTGACAAGCTCTCCATCCATCTAAAAAAAGGTATAACTTTCATTTAGTTCTTTGTTTAATTGTAGCTAGTTCATTTTGATTTTTAGTTTTTCTTTGATTGTTCTTCAATTTTTTTTATGAGTTTGCTTAGGTTTGTCATTCATCAAAAAGGGGGAATATTGTTGATCTTAAGTTTTGATGATGACTCAAGGAACCTAAGCAAACCATAAGGGCTTTAACTTTTGTCTATTAGCTTTGATGTACTTGACAGGTTTTATATGCAACGAAGTTCTAGAGTTAGAATGGAGCATGGAACAAGTCTAAAGGATGAGCTATGGACAAGCATAGAAGACAATCAGTAGCCAAGTTCCTTGAGTGAGGAACTGAAGCTCCAGAGTCGAAGCTTCATTGTGTTCCAAGGAGTCTATTGTATCTTTATTATTTATTTTAGGCTTCTTGTATATATGTTAAGTACGTGGCAAATTGATAGAATTTAAGTGGATTTAATTTCGAGTTTTAAAGATTTTATTTTCCTTGTTTTAAACAAGATTTAATCTTATTTCTGAAAACTATTTTTTAAGTGAAAAATATCTTATTTATTTAAAAGATTTTATGTTTTTATTTTATCCTAACCTTTTGGAAAATCTGACTTGGTAAAACTATTTTGAAAAACGGCTTTTTACTTAGTCAAGGAAGTTGAGAAAATAAAGGAACCACTTCCTTTTGTGCGCTTCAGCTTGCTGCCCAAGCATCCACGAACTGCACTTCCTTATTTCATGGAAGTTGTGGTGTAGTGGGAGTTAAGGTAAATGTAAGGTCTCAACTGGTTTCCTCTTATATAAATAGGATCAGTTTTCTGTTTTGAAAAGTACACTTGAGCATTACAATTCTTAGTTTTTCGAAAAGAGTCAAAAATCCACTTAAGTCCTTGAGTGTCCTTGTACTTAGCATCTTAGGAGTTTTTGTCTTGAGTTGTATTGGGGTAGAGTTTGGGTAAACTCTAGAGTGTGTAATTTCTTTGAGTGAAGCAAGGAGAAAGAGAGAGATTCGAGAGCTTAATTGATTGAGGGATCAGTTAAGGGGGAACTTAAGTTCATTGAGGAACTTGAGTTTAGAGTCTTAATTTGTACTAGGTTGTTTTCCCTATTATTATTAAGAGTTGAGTTTAAAATCCCTTGTGGTCATGGTTTTTCTTCTTGATTAGGGCCAAGAAGTTTTCCACGTAAAATCTCTCTTGCACTTAAAAGTTTTTGTTTAAGTTCCTTTAAGAATTTCGCAAAAATTACCCTAGTTCCTCTACAATACAATTCACCCCCCCCCCCCTCTTGTATTGTTCATTCGAGTCAACAAGATGTATAGCCTTTGCAGATTACCTATGTGGTTTAGATACTATATATAATGTATCATGTGTGTATTTTGGTTTTGAATACCTCGGTTTACAATCATTGACTGTGCAACGCAGGGGACTAGTTTATATATTCTGCTTGCTTTAGTTTGTGGTGAACAGGTATGTATTATGCTCTAAGACTTTGAAACTGGGAAATCGTTCTGAAGCCGGCCATTTCTTTTTAATACCATCATGTAGATTTGTTTGTGTTTCGTTTTATTAATTTTATTTAAAAATACAAACTGAGATGGCTATGTGATTGCAGTTACAGGAGGTTATTGAAAGAAAAAGAAAAGGCTCGTATTGTGGGAAAGATCCCCCCACCAGATTCTGGTTATTCCCCTTACCCCAGCAACATAAGTCATCACACTTTAGGCTTGCAGGTTTCCATACCTTGTACTATATTTTTTTACCTTTTGCTTCGTTTTGGCTTGTTGTCTCAGATGGGAATGAATTACAAGGCACGCAACATTTACTCCTCGTTAGATTTAGGGAGACTTTTCATGGTATGATATGCTTCCCAGAGAAGCAAAGGGCTCGGTATGTTTGGTGGTGATTCAACCGTACATACAGATGCAAGCACGGTAATTTCAGTACGTGAAGATGGCAGTCACATGCTTCACACCTCTGTTTCTGGGGCTACTACACGTACAGTCTGAAATTGAGCTGCCAACGACTATGTAAATGGGTAATCCTCCTCCTCACACCATCCGACTGCTCTGTGTTTGTAGGAAATACCGAGCTCTCAGCTTACTGACGTTCTATGGTGCTCTACAATGCCAAAAAGAAGAACTGATGATTAATAGGTTTTATGATAAAATCATAATGTGTCCACATAACGAGAGTTTATGCTGTAGACAATCTTCCTGCCCATAGGTTTTCAATTGTCGATTTGTATAAAAATTATGTCGGTAGGTTATAGGCTTACTTCAAGGGTTCAGATTATCTCCATAAACCGGACCGACTAGTTACTGGTGAATTAGAGGGGGGCCGGGGTAAGCTAAGGGGTGGAGTATTTTTTATTTGCTTTTTGTTTAATGTGAATATTTTGTATTTCTCAACTCTACCCCACTCTTAGCCCATTAAGTTCATTTACTTCTCTATAATTCGGTTTATGTTTGATTCAAGCCCTTAATTCATATGTTTCCCTTTCCGCCAAGTATAGAAAATTGGTCAATGTGATGGGGTGGGTGGGCCGAAGGAATACACTTCCTCCGTTTCTATTTAGTTGACTCGTTCAATTTAGGCACGCATATTAAGGAGGGGAGAGAGAGTGAGAGAGAATGATAAAGCAAGTTAGGTACACTTAAAAATCAAGGTGTAAAACTTACCCAAAAAGGAAACGTGTCAATAAATAAATAAATAAATAAATAAACAAAACCCTCCTAAAAAGGAATACGTGTCAAATAATAAAAAACGAGGTAAGTATAAACTACTTGGATATATACAATAGCGTACAAGGCTTTTGCTAATACCACAATATGTAGGTACTATCCACAAGCAAAAGTGGTAGTTACCATAATATATTAGTGGTGGTGGTCATTCAAATTAGAATGACATCAGTAACTTATATTTTATCACCGTAACAAAATCAATGACACGCATGTTTCCGATAAACTTGAACTTTATATTACATATTGCTATTAACATATACAACATATACACGTATGTGTATAGGTGAATGCACTATATATATACACACACACACACTATAACCTCGACGCTGCACGCAACATGTATACTTATGTCGTAGGGGCATGTGACACGTAATAATTGCGAACATGTACTTGTACTATACGTAAGTCATGGCTCATAAGATTACCAATGTCAATGACGTAGAAACAGCTACCATGTTGCTATACCGTTAACATGCCCTTTCCACCAACATATAATATAACAACGCTATCTTGCACGTGAATAACATCCAGTGGCAACGCATAGCCTTGTCACTTGTGACGGAGTACACAATCAATAACCTACAACGCGTTACCCTATAATTTTGAGATGTGATAAAAGAACTACAGTTTTGAATTTTGTGTAATTTAGTTAGTTGTCTACCCCCAAAACTTTGGCTAGAAAATTTAAGATATACATGCATATACAACAGTAGGAAGCTTAAAAGTATGCAGTAATTATGTATACTTATATATTAAAAAGCGTTCCTAAAATCGAATTCGGTTTACATTGTAATTAGTTTGTATGAAGATTCATTTGATCCGATATTGTGGATTACACAAAATATTCAAGTTTGATAACTCAAAAAGAATCCCCGGAAATCCACCGTCTACAGCTATGAAAACAAAATTTCAATACATTGTAATTAGTTTGTATGAAGAATTCATTTGATCCGATGTTTTGATGGAGTACAACTTTCCTCCTTAGTTAGGTTTACTACGTACATTTGTAAACATTAAGAAGTAAACATTTTTATTTAACATCTTCAATTCCTCTAAAATATCCTTCTTCCATTGCAAGATTTGAATTTTTTTTTTTTTTTGGTCAAACTTCAACTCATATATCATGTTACATTCTTTAGGTTAAGGACAATTACCAACACAGAAATTGGTAGAATTTGTATTTTACTTAAGAAATACAAATCTTACCTTTATTTACCTTAAATTGTGTATATAATATAAATGACTCCCATTTTTTTGTCCTGCGGTACAAATGCTTATTCTCAAACTCCAACTCATATATCATGGTACATTCTTTACGTTAAGGGCAATTACCAACACAGAAATTGGTAGAATCTGTATTTCACTTAAGAAATACAAATCTTACCTTTATTTACCTAAAATTGGTAGTATTATACATGACTCCCTTTTTTAAAAATATATAGATGACTATTTTCTTAATTAATTGGATTCATTCAATAATTACAGTATTTGGTAAGTACCGTGAACATTTCCGAACAAAGCCAACTTTAGGATGACTTAGATAAACTTCATATAGATTCTGGCAATATCATATACTCGTAATGAATATGAACGTTATATACTACTAGTATACTAAACACGCCACCACGTCATCATCATTCATCTAATAAACTCCAAAATGATTTAGCATAAGGTTTGAACTCAAGACCACCAAGATGTGAAATTTAAAACATTACCATCTCATTGTTTTTATATGCAATCCATAAATATAAATATACTTTTATGTTTGGATCGTATAGCATTTGACTACTAACTACTACACACACACACACACACACACACACACACACACACACACATATATATATATTTACTTTAGTCTTATTCTATTTATTTATAAATGTAAAACTTATGTGCATAGTATCTACCATAAAGATTAATAGCCTTAAGATATGAACTTATATTTTGTAACCCTTTAATTTCTCCATTATCAATCAAACTTAAAGCTTTCATCTTTATTATTTTTTGCAACTTACAAAAAATCAGATTATCTACATTATTCAAAGAATCGATCTTTCTCTATAGTTTTAATGTTATTTGCATGAGTAAGTAAGCAGTGCATTTCTTAAAAACCATCACACTATTCGAACTCCCACAAAATCCCTAAACCTTAAAATCTAACATACGCCAATAATCAGACAAAACAACACACAAAATAGCAATTCAAAAGCATTAACAACAAAAATTGAAGTCCAAAACCGTAATTCTAACAAAAATCAATAATCAAACGAATCATTACTAAAATCAGCACAGACATAAGCATATCAAAGTGAAACTACTCTCAATCAAATAAACCCTACTCTCATTAGGATATACCCTATTCTCAATCAGATAGACCCTATTCTCATTATCAACAATTCTGCTTTAGGGCAAGGATGGTAACAAAGGTTGTTACTCACAAATATAGAAATGGGGTCTCATCAAATTGGGTTGATTGGTTGGGTTAATTTGTTAAAGGTTGTTACTTTAGCAAATTCTTATTCATTATATATATATATATTAGAAATTCATTTCTTATCAAGGCAAGAATGAAGCAACAACTCAAGTATAAAGGCTTGCATATCAAGGCAACAATGAGGAAACAAATGAAGTATAAAGGCAACAATGAGGCGCTATATCATGCACAAAGACAACAACCAGGAAGGAACCCTACGCTCAACCAGATACACTATGGGTTTTCTTCTCTTGATCAGCAAAATAAGGGCTAACTACCCTCAAGTTCAAATCAACTATGTTATTCATACAATTGATCATCAAAATACAAAAATTAGGATTTCTAATAGTTGGTACCTGTAGACACCCAAATGTGTCTCCCCAAAACCAAACTCAGTGATGAATACCTTTTACGTCATTTGATTATCGAACAAAGTGAAAGTGTGAAAAGTCTAGTGATGAGGATGTTTTTATTAAAATATTTCTTTCTGTTTTCAAAAATATTTCTTTTCTTACTCTATTTATGAAAAATAGCCAGTCTAATTTGGTTTGGTCCATGGTAAGGGTCCAATAAAAGTGTAGTTGGATTGGGCTCAAAAATAGTTTTCCAATGATATATTATAAGCCCAATTCCGATGAATAATGAGGAAGTTATGGATTAAATTAAATTAGGCCCAATGATTTTAAAGGTGACCCAATGATCTAGATGAAGGCCTATTAATTATTATTCCTAAAGTGATTAGGATTGATTTTAGTTTTCTAGGAATATCTAGAAGGTTCTTCTTAATTCTAATAAGATTAGGATTAATAATTATATTTTTAAAGATGTTTTATTTGAATAAAATATATTAAATCTGATTTTAAATCATCTTGGACGCAAAATTATCTGTAACCGGTTTAAAAGGTAATTTCACGTGTAAAAGCGCGTTGTACTTTTGAACCAGCGCGAGACGACAGAGTCGTCGCCTGGCGCTGCAGTTATCGTCTGGCGACGAGCTCGTCGTTTGGCGGTGACTCTTGTCGTTGGCGACAGAAGGTATTTTATTCCGAATATGAATTTCTTTGATCCCGTGCTATTTTTCCTATAAATAGGGATCGTATTTCCCTGTTTTCAAATCACCCAGAATTCTCAAATTTTATTCTCTCTCTCTCTCTAAGCTAGGAGCTTTCTCTCTCTCTATTCTTTTTCTAAACATTCCATCTCTCAAAATTCCTCACTCATTAGTCCTAGAAACACCTAGCTAAGTTCGAAGTTACCTTAGCCCTAGACGTGAAAGGTTTAATATTTCTGAGGGTTTGGTCCCAAATCTCAATTATTATTTAATTTAATTGTTTGTTTATTATTTTCCTTGAAGTTACTAACGTGTGCATTTTGTTATTAGAAAGAGATACGAGGCATCAAAGTAATGCTTTAATTGTTTTATTGATCTTTTGATATAGAAATCATGCTTAGATTATTTTATTGATTCCTAGTATCATGTTAGGATGTTTTATTGCTTCCTAGTATCATGTTTAGGGTAATAACTAAAATTTCTAATATCAAGTATGATTATTATGATGCTTCCTATTTCTTTTCTAATATCGTGTTAATAGCATGTTAGGGTTTTGATCTTTAATGCTTAGTGACATACTAGGGTTTGTTATTAATCTTTTTCATATCATGCCTAGGATCTTGCTATTAATATTATACTTTAATATGATTATTTTAATTATGATTGTTATTTCGATTATGATTATAATTGTGATTATTATGTTGCTTGATTTTTATTATTGTTATAGCTTGATCACACCTTTTCTGCATGTTTAAAGGGAATTTGTACTTGTAATCACGCTTAATAAGATAATTAATAATCTTATTTAGGCTAATTTGATTATAATTTAAGTGATCGCCAATAATAGATTTATTTGTGCATTAATATTCAACCAACATAGATTAAATAGGTTTAGGGTTAACCTATTGATTGCATGTTAGTTAGAAAGCGCACATGAATACGGGAAGAATAATGTAGAGGCCTATTTTTAGGGCAGATTCAATCTCTTTTAGGTTGGATTTGTACATTCATCCCCAAACTTCCAGTCATAGTTCCAGACCTATTGGAGTTAACGGTCTCCTGGATCGTTAAGGGGTGTGACCTTCACCCTGTGAACAGTTTACAAGTTCCTAAAACTTGTTGGCGGCTCATTTACTCTAGCTTCCTTCCCTTTGGACGCCATTATGCTTAAGTGTATGATCACAGTGGGGCTCAAGTGTGGAATGGCTTGAAATATTCCCTACAGTACCTCCATCACGGGCTCCGGAGATCAGCTCTTCTCCATAAATGCTTGGATCAAAGTCGGTAATAACTGTCTTGTGGTTATAGCTCTGAATCCATGAAAAGGTTCCTTGATCTAAATAAGATTTTCACATCCATGTATCATGAAGTACACTTTATGCTTGATGATTCAAGGAGTACTTTATGATACAAGGATGTGAAATCTTGTTTAGATCAACTTCCATCTTCAAGTCAATCTACATTAACCCCTTCGATCATAGAGATGAGTGGCTTCATGTTAGCAATGCATTAAGCTTAGGGTTTCAATTCTAAGCCTAGGGTTACTAAAGTGAGTTTAGTGGACTAATTTTTTTTTTTAATTTTTTTATTTTATTTTTTTACACGCTATTTGTAAACAGAGGAATTGAACAGAAGCATTAAATAGTATGTACACAGGCATATGAGCCAGGCTTTCTCAAATTTCAAAAAGAATCTTGATCCACCAAAAACAAAGAAAAATAGAAAAAAAGAAATGGTTAGTATTGAAAATTTACAATAACATTAAATCAATTTACAAACACATGAACTTATACACTAACAAATATTTCAAACACATCGTCTAATAGATTCACATTATTAATTGATACATGATAACTTGATACATGATGTTCACATTATTATTTAATCTAAATGTGCAAAAAGGCAGGATATAAGATAGCACTAAGCAATGATGTTTTTTTCCTAACGTGTGAATAGAGCATGCATCTCATATTGAACTCTGCAAATCTGACAAGTTACTTGCGCCTTAAGAATTATGTCAAACATTTCCCAATGAATGTTTTGGGGACTAGGCCTTGGACAGGTATTCTCCATTGAAGATATGGAATTCCAACAATCGAACAATTTTGTTTTTAAATCATTATGTAGTAACCATTTTCGGAGCCTGAAAAAAAACGAACCCAAAACACGAAAATCAATTTGACTTAGGATTAACAAGCCTTCAATTCTATCCTCCATATACAACAACACTTCACGTAAAAAATTTCCAAGTGGTGTGTCCATTTCTTTGAGATTAAATTTGTATATATCATGTTCATTGGAAACAATGTATTGTACAAGATGTACAACATGATCTTCAGGAATAGTGTATCCAGTCGAGGGTGATGAAGAATTTGAAGGAGTATTTGACGGTGAGTTTGATGATGCTGATAGCGATGAGGATTGGGATGACATTTTTATTTGACAGTAAATATTTGCATAATGACAAATAGAAATGATTGAGAGTTGAGACTTGAGATGTAAAATTATCTAAGTGAGATATATTTATAAAGGGAATGCACGAAGAGGTGCGAAGAGGAATTAAACCTTATGCAATGCACGAACAGGTGCGAAGAGGAATTAAACCTTATGCAATGCACGAAGAGGCACCTATTAGTTTATCAAAACCATTCAGTCTTTTAATTATCTAAAACCAATTAATGAAAAAGGTGCCTCTTCATTTACAACGTACAATGATCTTAAATAAATACTACAAGTATTATATTAAATCAAGAAGTTAGAGGGACACTTGTCCTCCTCTTAATTTTCTTGTTTTATCATAATTTTTTTATTGCAAAAAAAAAAAAAAAAAAAAAAAAAAAAAAAAAAAAACCACCCTTCTTCTAGCCCAACCCTTAAACATGTCTATTTAAGAAAAAAAATTTCTAAGGCGAAAAAATCTTTTATATAATTTAAGAGACGTTTTAACGAGAAAACTCCAAAATCCCAATACTCAACTCTCATGCATTTAGATTTTTTTTTTTATTTTAAGGAAAAATAACTACCCATCCCACTACTTTATTTATTATTTTTTTTATCATTTTTTTTAAAAAAATCAATAACTTCCCATTCACTATTTCCGTTTTGTTTTTCTTTCAAGGAACTACTACTAACATTTCACTTTTTTTTTTTTGATTTTTTTTTGGTACATAGTGTAATATATGACATGCATTAGCACGAGTATACATTTCATTTATCAACAATTCACTATAGCACTCAAAATCCCCAACATTTCACTTTGTTTTACAAGTATTTTTTTGTACATAGTATAATATATGTCATGCATTAGCACGAGTATACATTTCCTTTATCAACAATTCATTATAGTACTCTAAATCCCCAACCCTTTAATTATATGCATTTTTTAGCGACTACCCTCTAAAAAATTTCCACTTCTCTAATCATCAAAAAAAAATGTACAACACGTTTTTGCGCAAATGGCCTCACCGAATAACTATTTGCAACAGATTAAAGTATATAACTTCTACAGCAAGACACTAACCCATATGACACTAACCGAGTAACCCGTATAATACTAAACGGGTAACCTCTATAACTTTGACAAAGTAAACCCCATAACAGCTAGCTACATTGCGTGGTCACCGACATAAAAGAGTAAGACCCTATTTTTTGAGCTTCTAAGCAAAGCGGGGAATATCATATGCAAAGCAGGTGTCAGCACAAAAGAACAAGTGAGCACATTATTAATACGATTATTAATACTCACTAGAGCAAAGCTAAGTTGGGTTCAACCGAGCTGACCAGTCCAAAATCGACCATTGCAGCCCAAGTATAAGTAACAACATCAAAATCAACTTTCCATATTTTAAATATATTTTTTCTTATACATCTCGTGCATTTTGCACGGGTACACTCTAGTAATTAAAACATAAATTAAATCAGTGGTGAACAGACACAAATGAAATTGGACAATTTTTAGGGGATTGAAAACATCTGTGAGGGTTTTCTTTATTTAAAATATAAATAAAAATAAAAAAATAAAAAATAAAAGAATTTCAATACATCTATTATGACGGAATTTACATATTTACTAATCATGTTTGTTCTAAATACATGTTTAGGATTATTTCTAATCTTTTTTTGTATCTTAAAAAAAATAAAAAAATAAAAAACAATATCAATACTATTACTTTAAACGGGAAGTTGGAAGGACACTTGTCCCTCATCCTGCCTGTTTTAAAATAATTTTTTTGCATCTCTTTCATTGAAAACAATTTTTTTTAGAAAATCCATCATACATCACTTCCATCCCAAATTCCCAATCCCCTAATCCCCTTATATTCCTTCTTAAAGAACCGATATTTTGAGACATATTTGTAGTAGTATGTAATGTTCATATTCATTATATGATATTACAAGAATCTAAAGTATGATGTTTATCTAAGTAATCCAAATATTGGATCTGTCTGTAAATTTAGACAGTACTTACCAAATATCGTTATCATTGGATGAATCCAATTAATCAAGTAATCCTAATGATGGATCTGTCCGAAAATTTAGATGATACTTACCAAATATCGTTATTATTTGATAAAATAGGTACTTCTGTTTTCTGAATTTGGTAGTTATTGGATTCTATTATAGATTTTGCTTCTTCCTGCAGAAGACTATCAAATACGAGTAGTATATTCTTTAAGTTAAGGGCAATTAACATCTCAAAAATTGGTAGTATATCATATAATGAATAGGAACATTACATATATACTAACATTACATATATACTACTCCAATGGTTGTAGCTAAGGACTTGCTTCCAATTTAGAAAATTCTCTAGTTACGCTTAACCATTGGAGCTTTAAAATTAAATTAGCGTGGTTAAAAAAATTAGCTTAGCTAAGCTAATTTACTTGAGAAATAAACTTGCCAAAAAGATAGGTTGATTCATTAATCCCTACCTATAAAAAGTATAAAACTACTCTTATAAATAGTGTTAAAAATGAATTTTTCCCTAAAGCCCTATTTGAAATGATTCTAGTGCAACACTTTATAGAATAGATTTTAATTATTAAAATGCAAGACATTAATGAGTATTATTTAGTAAGATCCCGTTAAATATGTTCTTCATTCTCAAAATTATGGACGATTTCATCATTGAAGGTATAGAATATACGACTTTTTAAAAAAAAATTAATAATTAATTGTTTAAAAATAAACCGCACGTAATCTTTGTATTTATTTATTTTTATAATTTAAGTGTCGTGACTATTGCATAGCCTATAGTCTGAACACAAAGGTGCATGCTAACTTTTCGTTTCCTCTGCCTTGCTACAGTACAAGTAGAATTTGAAGAGCTTTCTTCTAATTAGATTTATTTAAACTCCAACTCTATGTTCGTCACTTCCTACGAACCCTAGATTTCTCATTCTAAAGATTTTATTTATTAATCCTTAAACAGATTCAATGGCAGAAGGTTCTTTAACTAATTGTAAAGAAATAAGTGGAGATGATCGTAGACTAAGGGCGGTAGTGAAATTTCGTACTCACTTGGTTTTCATACTTTATTCATGGCTTCGATCAGAGGAAAGGTATCGGAAAATGGTAGAGAATTGCATAGACATTAAGAAGAGGTTGCAAGATACCAAGGATGATAAAGCAGGGAAAAGGAAATTGATAGTAGAATGTGAATGGTATATACTGTATCTTTGCCAAGTGCGAGTTGGAATGGAGCAAATGTTGAACGTTTTTTTGAGGCACAAGGATGAACTTGAACAAGTGCTTAGAGAAGAAGAGACAAAGGAGAAGATGGCTGAAAAATTAAAACAAAGGGAGGAATAAGAAAGAATGAGGAAGCAAAGGGCAAAGGAAAAATAAAATTCAGATAGGAAGAATAAGGAGAAAGCTCAGAGAATTGAGAGATGGTATGATCCCGACTCTCCGGTATAGTTCTCTGAGGAATCAGACTATGACTCTAATAATGATAAGCACTTCATTGATCACTTGGAGAGAATTTATGATGCAGATATGTTAGGTTGGATTTGTACCTTCATCCCCGAATATCCAGTCATGGTTCCAGACCACTATGGATTTAGCGATCTCTTGGATCGTGCAGGGGTGTAAACTTCACCCAGTGAACGGTTTATAAGTTCCTAAAACTTTTTGTTGACTCTTTTGCTTTAGTTTCCTTCCCTTTAGACACCACCACGCTTAAGTTTTTTATCACAGTGGGGCTCAAGTGTGGGATGCTTGAAATATTCACTACAGTAGGGATCTAGGTTTAGGGTTTTAGAGCCGCGTCGTCAGGTGGCGCGTGCAACTCTTTAAGTCGCGCTGGGTGCCGCGCGCATCTAAATGAGTCACGTGCGCCGGGCAAGCACAACTCACTGAGTTGCGCTGGGTGCAGTTTGCCTTATACGAAAACGCGTTTTTAAAACTTTCATAACTTTTTATTCCAAAGTTGGATTAAGGTTTGTAAGATGTCATTGGAAAGCTCTTAATTTATACTTTCCAATTCTGTTGGAATTAGGTTAAAAAATTTTATCTATCTAAAGATATGGCTGTTGGAGTGCAAGGGTGTTGGTTTTAGGGCCTTATTTAGTGTTTTGATCATAACTTCTTTGTTTTAGCTCGGAATTGGGCTTATAATATACCGTTGGAAAGGTCTTTGAAAGAACTATCCATTCGTATAGTCCATTCACGGAAATATGATGGTTGGTTTATCTATTTGTCTTGGTTTTCAACAATGTAAGATCCATTGGATCGAATCATTGCATTTGCCGCATTTGGGTCCGTTATTAATCAAGTTTAAACATGTATGAGCATGTTTTAGGCCTAATTAGTAATCGGACAAGGCTCTAAGATAATGTGGTCTTAAATATGATTTTTTAATTACTTCATAATGCATTTTGTAGTCCATAAACACTTCAACTTTGATCTAGCATGAAGAACGAGTTTTTGTAACATCATCGCACTTCCTTTCGGGACAAGAGGCCAAAAGTAGGTGTCTACACCAGGCAGATAGTCAGAGATTTCGTTCCCAAGAACCCTAATAGGACTCTCGTCCTTATCATTGCTGGACGACTTAGCTGTCCTCTTAGTTCTAGCCATAGTTTCTTACACAGATACAGACACAGCCGGATTTGGGGACGAGTGCAGATTGGGTCAGGCGGCACACCTAGTCCTAGATTCAGCCATCCTAGGTGACCAACTAACAGCTATCCTAGGCCATGTCGTGTCTGTTTGTGAAACCATTTATATAAGGAAAAGCAAACACAAACAGGAAAGCAAAATGTAAAGAGAGAGAAAGAGCAGGCGGTTACCTTATGAAGGTATTGTTGAAGACTGCTTGAGCCGGCTGTGTCAGACGGATTGAAAGCAAACGACAGACAAAAATTCTCTTGCGAAAAGTAAAAGATTCTCTCAAAGTTTATCCTGAATATGCGAAAAATGAGGGGCAAAGATTATATTTATAGAGGGTAAATCTCGGGGCAACCTCATAATTTTCCCAGATGGGTGAACATTAAAACTGATACCCCAATGCAAGCGTGACAAATGTCACAGATGCCCTGTGGCACACCTCATCACATATATGAGGGCAACTGCTTTGGGTAAAATTACCCAAGACACGTGGCCCTATCAGAAGCTGACACGTGTGAACCTATGAGAGATCTAACTGGATCAATCGCCTAATGACACGTGTTCCTCTAAAAAAATGGGAGAAAAGGATGTCTTCTTGGCCCAGATCCCAAGAAAGCCGTATTACGGCGCAGCCCACGAAACTTAGATCGGAATTACCTAAGAAAGGGAACTTTTCCCAATGACCCTATAAATAGGGAGATTTCCCCCATTCATGGGACATACATTATTACAACAACCCTACATTCTCTCACATCAGAGAAATCACCTGATCTCGAAATCCGAGAAGATCTCACTTTTACCTTTTCCGCACCTTTTCGTATGCTTCGACTGATACTAATGATATGTCTATTTTATATAGTATTTTATCCCCGTCCCTTGGTCATAATTAGTAGTGTTTTTGGCCCTTTAGGGCCACTTTTATTACTAATATGTGTTTTCTAGTGTTTTCGTAGTTTTGGTTAAGTTTTGCAGGGAATTACACCTTTGGAGCATTTTCCCGGGATTTTTATGAAGCGACTACGAGCATTGGAGGAACACGACCGTTTTTGAAGCCCAAGGCCGGCTAGAGCCATCGAGCCGGTGATTAAGGGCTCGGTTAGTTGGATCACGAGGTAATTGGACCACGTATTCGAGACCCGAGAAGAAATATGGATTGGGCCGAGAAATCTAGCCCAAATCGAAGTCCAAACCTTGAAGATGAAGTCGGGCCCGATCGGGCAAGCTTACGCCCGATCGGGCGAGCTCACGCATGCTAGCTGCCAAGGAGAGCCGCGCCCGATCGGGTGAGCGTAGGCTTGATCGGGCGCGGCAAAATAGTCTGGGAATAGGAAAAAAAAGGCGGGCCCGATCGGGCGCCCCATTCGCCCGATCGGGCGCGTGTTTTGTTAGAACCTGACTAAGCTTTGTTTAATTCGTGTTTTAGGAGAGATATATATTCGTTTTGTACGGATAATTAATTACTTCCTTCTCTTAGACTTTCTCTCTCTACTTAGTATTTTTCTCTCTCTAGAATTCTCTCTAAACTCTTGTTCTTAATTCCTTCATTAATTCCAGATTTGTTTTGGTACAATTTCTTCCCTCTTTAATTTCAGCTATTTTAATTGTTTTCTTGTTTATGCTTTTAATTATTTATTTGATTGGTTTAGTTATGATGATTAGTGAGTAGTTTAATTCTAGGGTTTTTGGGGATCCATAATTAATGTGAAGGGATAATTCGTTATTATTGATTATTGATATTGCATGATAATTTCCTATTGAATTGTTTTAATTCTTTGTAATTAGATCTATGCTGATTAATAAATTGCGAGAGCCTGTTAATCATGTTATCTGTGCATTGTTAATTAGTAATTACTTCGTTCTACCCCGGAATATTAATTATTGGTGAACCTGTGACCCTAGGTTTCCTTATTATTGATTCTTTTCTCCCTAAACTCATCCTTCGTAGTATAGAATTCATATTTAAAATATTGGTTACTTAGATAATTTAGATTATAACAATTAATTAGAATTAAAAAGACTTGTTTCCTGTGGAGTTCGACCCTACTTCCCTATCTATTGTAGTTAGTGATTTAGGTAATTATTTTTTATTAGGGGATACGACTTTACCCTGTCAACTAACTTGATCGTCGGAGGCGGAACTGCTACCAACCGGAGTCTCCGTGTTTTGCTGGTATAGATTGCGCCGGACCAGTCTTGGTGACGTAACTCTCCTGAGGGACAAAAACACCCAAAACAGGATCCGTTGCAATTTTGGTAGCTTCCTCCGCCTTCTCCAATATTTCAATTACATATTCATTCAATACATAATCTAGTTCCACTTGTTCAAAAAAGATTAGTAACTTTTGTGACCATCTCTTATAGTGTTTACCATCAAGAGCTTCCAACTTAGAGAGGTCGGGAAGAGACTTCACAATACTTTTAGCAATAGACATAATTTCGTTTCCAAATTGTTGTAAAAAAGAAAGAAATCTAGAGCAAATAGTATAAAATGTAACAAGCAAGATCGAAAAGTTGATCTCACAAAAGAGAAAGAGTACGGTGTGTCATGGAGAAAATTCACTAACTTGAAACAAAATTCCGACGCAACCGGGGTGCTCAATTGTATTCCTTGTCATGTTCCCTAAGGTTAACACACCACTTCCACTCAAAGGCACTTTTATTTGGGTGAAAGGTTGGATCCAAGTAACTTATGCCCAATATAGAGTATGTGTTTAGCTTGTGTTTTATATGTATTTTATAGTGTGTATAATCAGAAAAATTAACCTCTAATTTATAATGAAGATTTAAGAAGATGGAAGATCAAGGAGGAAACTTTTTAATCAATAAGAAAATAAAATCAGGATAATCATGGTGATTGAAACACCATAATCAACCTCTTATGGGGGGTTACAAGAAATTAACTAAAAAAATGAATCCAAGGGATCCGTTGGAGTCCAACGGACAAACTCGCGCCCGATCAAGCGAAGCTCGCCCGATCGGGGGAGCATCCAACTAAAAATTAGGTTGCTCATGCTCGATCAGGCAGAGCTCGCCCAATCTAGCGGACACTCCCTTTTTTCAAACATCTTCTCGCGCCCTATCAGGCGGAGCTCGTCCGCTCGAGCGGCGACACTCTAGAATTTTACGACTCTTCTGGCGTCCGGTCGGGCAATTCGTGCCTCTATATCTGACCCTTTGAATTCTCTTTCTTTATCTCCAACAAAATGTACTAGCTACAACCCAAACAAAAGCATGATGATAACAGATGCAAAACTGGATATAAGGAAAATCTACTCAAGGGGTTTTGGAGGAATTACAGTCTATTTCAGACCCGAACAGATGCAAAACTGGATATAAGGAAAATCTACTCAAGGGGTTTTGGAGACATTACAGTCTATTTCAGACCCCGAACATTGCTTTTGATAACTTTAAGGTTGTAGCAGACTACCAGGGATAACTTATGTAGTCTATACAATTGAAACATAAAATTACGTTACGAGCTTGAAATGTTGATGGTGCATAGGAGCGTAAGGGATATGGTTTATGTGTTTGACTTGATGCAGAAGCAAATTGTTTATAGGAATCAACCACTTGACAATTATTAATGTGCTCAATGTAATGGGTGGAATGAGGCAATCTCCCTTTGCCAAATTGCCGTTGAGCGGATTGGGTACAGAAAAATGATTAAACAAGGAAATAAGCCGGGTTTGAAGGCATATTTTGCACTCATGGTTGTTGTAGGTAAACGAAGGGATTTTGAAACAGTGATGGGACTCTTGACAGAAATGGAGAGTTTCGGATTAGGGTCTAATTTTTACACGACCACTATATGCATTAGAGTTCTTGGAAGGGAAGGAAAAATCAATGAGGCTTTTAGAATCTTGAGAAGAATGAATGATGAAGGGTTTTGGGCTGATGTTGTTACGTATGTGGTTCTTATTTATTCACTTCACATTGCAGGAAAAGTAGATGAGGCAATGAATCGGTTCCTAAAAATGAATGAGAGTTATCACAAACCTGATTGTGTAACTTACATATCCCTCATGGATAAATTCAATTATTGTGGAGACTTGGATAGTGTGCATGAGCTTTGGAGTCTAATAGAAACCGATGCAACAAAAAAATAAAAATGAAGTAGATTATTTGGGAAATCAGGAGCGACAAACAGAGCTCTGAAGACATTTGAGAGTATGAAAATTAGGAGAATTATTCCGAATATTGTTGCTTGTAATGCTTATTTGTAGGAGGAAAATAGTGTTTTTAATGGGGATAGTGTTACACATAAACTTGGTTTATGTGGGGTAGACATAAACTTCCAATGAGAAGTTGTCATGTCATTGCTAGCCAAAAAAAAAGAGAGGGAAATTTAGGGGGGGAAATTATTTGGGTTTAGGCGCCTAAATACATGGTTGAGCGGGAGAAAAAAGTTAGGCGCCAAACTGCATTTAATACATACTAATTCAATATTGTTTTATTAAACAATTATAATATGATACTAATAAATAAAATTTGTTACTAGAAATAATAATATCCCAGTCAAAGTCATTAATGAGGAGAGAGATTTTTTTAAAAAAATGGAATAATATATCATTTGATAATGTTCCTAAACTACAAATTTAAAAATTATTATAAAAATACCAATGAAATTCTTTTTTAATGTTCTTTCTAAAGACATCCATATCGATATATTTTCGAAAATGTTAAATAGTTGGACAATTTTAACGTTACTATAGTTTTGTATTGTAGATTTATTTTTTTTGCTTTCGATACTAGTAAACATCGTTTTGTTATCAAAATGGATATAAATTTAAAATTAAGTAGCATATTATAAAAATAACATGTCCAATGGTTACAATGAAATATCGGATTGATTGTTCGTTACAATAAAATATTGTAGTGATATAATAAAATATAATTAATTTATGTGGTTTTATTCGCCTTTATGTTTAATGAAGCGATACAATCAAATATAGTGGAGTGTTAAAATCAATACTTTATATTTCAAACAATAAAGCACTGTACTTTATTTCAAAAACTTTATTTCAAAAACAATCCTTTACCTTTATATAAACAAAATTTTCTACGTGATAAGATTATTTTAAAACGAAGGATTTATAATAATAACTCATGATCAATTGTTATTTTTTAAAAAAAATTAATACATGCTGCTTAATATTAACATTAGATAATTTTTAACTTTAAGATACTACAGATATTAATCTTGTAATATACAAATACTAAATTTTGATCAATTATTTTACATAAAAATGATATTATGCTAAAATAAATAATTACTAAGTAATGATTAACTTTAGAAATATAGAATTTTTGCTTCAACCACACAATACAAATGACAAAACTTATTTTGGAGGGGTTAAATGAAATAGTGAAGGGTTAAAATCAAATACTATGGGGTTAAAACATATAACATTTGGAATACAAAAAGTAGTTATTGGTTACTAATAAATATAGCATTATGTGAAACAAATTGAAAGTTTCAAATTACATATTTATAATATAAAACTTTTTTTTTTACTATGTAAGAAGATCTAAGATCCTCACATTTACTGAACTGAACTGAATATTTTATGAGAGAAGGAAATTAGGAACTGAATTGAAATTAAGCTAAAGTGAACAGACCCTTAATCTTCATTTTTATTATTATCCTTTTTTTTCCCCATCGTGTAATAAAAAAATTAGTGACTATATTCAATAATAAATCATTCATCCATTATTATTTACAATACTATTATGATCTTATTCCTTAATTTTTGATAGTCGATTACTCTAAGGGCCTGTTCTCTTAAGTTGAAATTCAGTTCAGTTCAGTTCAGCTCAGTTTAGTTCAATTCAGTTCAGTTCAGTTCAGCTCAGCCCCTAATTTCCTTCTCTTATAAAATATTCATTTCAGTTCAGTTCAGTTTAGTTCAGTTCAGCTCAATTCAGTTCAGTTCAGTTCAGTTCCAGTGCAGCTGAGTTCAGTCAATGAGAACAGGCCCTAAGTCACAATAATTATTAAACTTGTATGTACACACATACTAACTATTGATCAATTGTTTTTTTTAAAAATGAAATGATGCACCTTTATAATAATACAACTATTTAATCTCGATCATTTGTTTTACCAAAAAGTAAAATTACGCTCCTTAATATTAATAATAGATAATAATTGATTATTAAAGGCATAACAATTACTCCCTCCGTCCCCGAAAAAACGACCCATTTGGCCTAATTTTAGTCCCCAAAAGAATGACCCTTTTGCATTAAAACACCCACCAATTTGCAACAATATTTGTGCAAAATTAGCTTTCCCATATAAAAATTTGATTTTCCATGTAATTTTATTACTTTCTCTCTCTATTTTTTTACAAACCCTATGTAAATTTATCTTTTCAATATACTTTTACTTCTTTTTATTTAACTTACTTAATACCCGCGTAATCAACCCAAATGGGTCGTTCTTTCGGGGACAGAGGGAGTACTATAATATTACACTCGATCACTTGTTTTACCAAAAAGTGAGATTACGCAAAAAAATAATCATTTACAAATTAAGTTATAGTTAATGAAATACTTAATATAATGTTTGCTTGAAACGCCTAATACTTCCTTCGTTTCTTTTTAGCTTCTACACTTTCCTATTTTGGAAATAGTTAATTAGTGACAACACTTTCTATTTTTAACATTTCTTTCTCTCTATCTCTCTCCTACCACATGGCTCCATTTTATTTTTCTCTCTATCTCTCTCCTCTTAAAAAATTGTGTAGGAGAACGTGAAGATAAAAGTACATGTAGCAACTAAAAAAAGGAGGAAGTACCAAGGATATCACTTAAGTTGGGCTAAAATAAATAGTGAAGGGTTAAAATAGAATGTTGGAGGGTTAAAATAAAATAAATTTAGAATTTAAATAATAGTTATCGGTTACTAATAAATATATCATTTTGTCAAAAAAAGTTTTAAAAATGCAAAATAAGTAAAAGTTTAAAATAATTCAATAATTGAGCTTAAAATTTTCAAAACATTGTTTACTTATTGTAAAAAAAAATTTGAAACTTAAGAGTAAAATGCAAAATAAGTAAAACTTTTAAAACATATTAATAACCAAAATTGCAGGATATTCACCATGTTAACATATTGATACTTTATACTCCATCTGTTACATATTACTCGCAACAAAGGGGTATCATTTGTGACACATAAAATAATCTTTATAAACTATAATATAAGTTTTAAACACAATTTAGATAATCATTACTAATATACTAAAGTAATTCCCAACCTTATCCTCAAAGTACATGTGTCGCGTTTCTATTAAAAAATTTCCCGCCAAAACTTTTTTTTTTCTCTCTTTTTTGTTCATAAAAATTAATAACATAGCTGATAAAATAAATATGCAACCTAAAAAATAGAGCTTTAATAACAACTTAGATAAATAAAATTTTTTTTTTGTATATTCCCTTGAATCTTTAATCGTAAAATATAAAATGTATTGTTTGTTTTCTACTCTAAAAAATGATTTTAACTCAATTTTAAATTTATAAGATGTCAGAAAACTAAAATTAGAGATATAAGTACTCAACATTATCGTATCTAATATAGTAATTTGATAACATAAACAGATACTTCTCAAACTTATAATAATTTGTAAAAATAATTTTTTTCCTTGTGAATATATAAGCGTTTCTTGAGCAAAGAACTAGTACTATATACTAAAGTAATCGGCAGGAATATTCTAGAATTACACTGTCATGTTTACATTAAAAAAAAATTCGCCAATAACTTTTCAATTTTTTTTATTATTTTCCTTAGAAAATAAAAAGATAATTGATGAAAAAAATATACAGCCTTTTTCATATATATATATATATATATATATATATATATATATATAGCCTAAATAATTTTATTTTTTTTTGACAACAGCAACTAAACGAAAAAACTTACAGCGAAAAATTAACCAAATTACATCTACACCCAACCGCAATATCATGCACCTTTGTTAGTTGATCTCTACTAACTTTCCAAATAGTGCACATGTCCAGGGATCCTCCTTCCTTCAATAAATATCCAATAGTCCATAGGAGTCTCACCTCCCGGCGAGTAGGACAACGCAGAAGTTGAATGATTGCCATAGAATCAGTGAAAATCGTAATGCATTGGTAGCCCCTTCGACTTGCCCACTTGACAGCTCCTATGCAAGCCAAGAGCTCAGCATGTAAAGCTGAGATAGCTGTACCATAACCCCCTCCCCCCTCCAAAAAGTTTACCCCATCCGAAGAGTAAGCCCATCCAAAGCCCGCAGTCCCTGTATTCTTCTTCCAAGAACCATCCACCATAATTATAACCTCTGTATTCCCCTATAGAGGATGATCTGGTAGTTCCCCTTGACTGCCAATGTTGAATCTGCTGAAACCGGGTGGAAGATCCTCCGTACTTTCCGTTATACGAGTGGAATCCCTATACCTTTCTCTTGGTTTAAGGAAGATCTCCAAACTACTCATTGTTAGACCATAATGCCTATAGTAATCCGCTAAGTAACCCCTTTCATTTCTAAAAACTCTCCCATTCCTAGTTAACCAGAGACTTCACATAACTCCTATGAAAACATGGAGTCTGACGCTTTGTCTCCCATCCTCGCTATGATAGAGCAGGATATGTTGCTGAATCCAGTGTCGCAAAGGGGTAGCTTCATCAATTTCAGAGCTAATATGCAGGTCACAGTTCTGCCAAGCATACCTCGCAAAAGAACACAATCGGAAAAGATGTTGTAAATCCTCCTCTTCCATACCACAAGAGTCACAATCTCCATCGATATCCACCCCTCGATATCTTAAATTTGACTTGACAGCCAGGCCATTCATGACTAGTTTCCATAAGAATAAGCTCCATTTTGGCGGAATATTTAACCCCCAAATTAGTTTGAAGAACACATAGTCCTGACCATGCCCCTGTTCCATAGAAAAAGATTGCATTAAAAAGGCATACCCAGACTTTACAGTGTAGTTGCCCAATGAGTGTGAATTCCAGAATAGGTAATCGTCCTCATCAGCATTCGGTAATTCCATTTCCAGGATTTTTTTAGCCGTCTCCCAAACAAATCTCTCCCGTACCATAGCAGCATTCCATTGTCTTGGGTTAGATAAAATGAGGTCCTTCACCCTTCCAGAACCAACATCCCGAAGTAACAAGTCTGACCTCATTTAAGGAACAGAACCCTGCACCCACCTCATGTTCACAATCCTTACATTTTCACCATTACCGATTTTCCATGCATACCCACGTATCATCTTGTTCCCCACATCTTGAAAACCCCTTTTTCCCTTAGAAATATTTCCCGCTGTACCATCCGTTGGCCGACCAGTGCAACTTCTCTCTCTTCACCCAGTGCATACCCTTATCTCCTTTATTCGCCCAGAAAAACCTTGCTACCAAAGAGTCAATCTTACTAGTTATCGAAACCGGCAGCTTGAAGCATTTCATAACATGTGAAGAGATACTAATCAACACCGTGTTGATCAAAATTAATTTGGCCGATTGGGACAAATTTATAGAATTCCAAGCCATAATTTTCCTTGACACTTTATCAATCAAGAATTGGAAAGCCCCCTTCTTACTTGTAGGCAAGTCGATCGGAGCCCCCAAGTGCCTATCCATATTAGAAACCTGGCCGATACGTAGGATATTTTTATATTCCTGTATTGTTGAAGCTTGTGTGCGCTTGCTAAATTTGACAAAGGACTTGTCCAAATTTAGTTGTTGACCTGAAATATCACCAAACCTACTCAAGATATCCACCACTCTCCTACAAGAGTCCGCATTGGCCTGAAAAAATAACATAGCATCATCAGCAAAAAAATAAATGGGCGATACGAGGCGATCTCCGTGTTGCCCGTAACCCCTGAATCTGGTCAATGTTCTCCTCCATAGAGAGCATGCGTGAAAGAACATCCATATAGAATAGAAACAGATAGGGGGATAAAGGATCCCCTTGCCGAAGCCCACACTCTAGTCTGAATGTCTCGGAGACTTGTCCATTTATTAGAGTTTTATAGGACATCGTAGTTACACATTGGGAAATCCACTGGACCCAGACTGGAGGGAACCCATACACTTTAAGGACCTCGAGCAAGAACACCCAGTCGACTCGATCATAAGCTTTAGACATATCCAACTTAATTACCGCCTTTATAGAAGCTCCATTAGTCCTATTGATCAAATGAAGAAGTTCATGGCTCAAAAAAACATTATCTTCCATATACCTTCCAGGGACGAAAGCATGTTGGAATTCACTGAATAAGGATGGAAGGAGATGTTTCATTCTATTTACAAGGCATTTAGCTATGCATTTGTAAATAGTATTACACAGACTGATAGGCCGAAAATGCGAAGCCAGCTCCGGAATATCCACTTTTGGTAACATAACCAACAAAGAGGCATTTACCTCTTTTAACAAATAACCTGTAGAGAAAAAGGATTGTACAGATTCAATCACCGTACTGCCCACTTTGTCCCAGTGCTGGTGAAAAAACTCCGCTATATAATTGTCAGGCCCCGGAGCCTTCAGATTATGAATTGAGAACATCGCTTTTCTGATTTCCTGCCCACTGAAAGGCCGCCCCAGATCCGCCGCATCAGTTTCCGAAACCATTGGTAATTCTAGTTCCCGGAGGACTAAATGTATCCTTTCCATATGGTTATCATCTATACCCCTATTCGGGATATAAACCTCTTTGAGAGTATCATGAATTAAACTCTCCAGATTCTGTTGACCAACCACCCAATCATCATCACCTTTCCTTAGAGTAATTATCTCTCTCCTCTTTTGTCTTTCCTTAACTCTATTATACATCATAGAAGATGAACAATCACCTTCTTGGATCCGTCGGTCCTTCATTCGTTGTTGCTAGTAGTGGAACTCCATAGTGCTCTTCGAGATTCGGTCATTGATAGATTGCACATAATTAATTCCGTCTTGCAAAGAATTAATATTTTCTCCTTCAGCAAGCAGCTCACCCGAGTACTTTCTCCAATTTATGCCCCAAATTTTTTTATTATTCAAACACCATTTTTGTATCCTGGTCCTCAACTACTTACCTCTTTGAACATGTTTAAACATAGTTGAACCACTACATTCTATGCTCCACACTTCGTCAATGAAACTCTTAATTTCCGAAAAAATTAAGCACCAAGTTTCAATTTGATATGGCCTGTTTGATTTCAACGTCATGGGGCTCGATTCATAAGTGATGGCAGCATGGTCCGAGACCGTAATAGGTTCGTGAATTACCCTTCCATTTGGGGATTCATTAAACCATTGTGAAGAGGTATAAGCCCGATCTAGACGCTCCATAATCAAATCCGAGCCTTGCCTTTTGTTGGACCAAGTAAAACGAGGCCCGGAGAAAGGGACCTCAAGCAAGTCGGTTTTGAATCTCCAATCTAGAAAATCGTCTAACCCTTTAATCACGCTAGACCCACCTAATTTATCACTAAGCGACTCCAATTGATTTATGTCTCCCATAATCAACACATTAGGAGTATTATGCAAAAATAAAAATAAATCATCCCACACCTTAGGTCTATCTTCAACCTTAGGAGCCCCGTAAAGAACAAAACATGTCTACTAGATCCATTAACATCAACTAACTTACAAAAGATATAATTAGGAGAAGAGGCCATACAAACAACATCACCCAAATACCAACAAAATAAAGCTAGACCTCCTTTAGTACCTATCGAGTCTACTCCAAAAGAAAAATTAGGAGCAAACTTTACAACCATCTTACTAACATCACTAAACAACATCTTAGTTTCCGAAAGAAAGATAAAAGTAGGTAAATTAGAAGATAATAACCACACTAGATAAGGATGCGTTGGGGAGAGTGGGTCATTAAGTCCCCTAAAATTCCAAGTGATTATCTTCATATATCCTTTGGGTGCTGAAACGGCACAACATCCTCACCATCTTGAATAATCATAGAGTCCATTAGAACTTGTTGCACTTCCTTATCAAAAACATCAAGGTCATCGTAAAAATTCAAAGTAACTTCCTCACTTCTTTGTTTCTTGCTAAGACCCGAAGACGACGAAGAGGAGGTAGCAGCCCTCTTGCGGCCTCCTTTTTTGAGCAAGTCGGAGCTAGCTCGAACACCCCGCAAGCGCGCACTATCCACATCAGTGATAGCCTTTGATTTGAACTCAAAACACCCACTTTTGTCACGCATCCATATATTGAAACCACCCTTATCAGCCCACCTATGCAAAGTTTTCAATCTTTTCTTCACAATCCACCCCAAATCATAGGAACTAGCCCTGACATTTTCATCATCCCATGAATTTGCCGGTGATCGTTCAATATCCCTTGGTCGTTTACCAAGAGACCTACTCTCATTTTGTTCCTGCAATAAACCATTAACATCAAAAGAAACTGGCTGTGAAATAGGTGTATTTGGAGGATCAATCTCATTAACATCGAAGGACCGAGGTTGCGACACAGGCGAATTTGGCGGATCAAATTCGGTCATCGGCGGATTTTGGAATTCACCACCAAAAGAATTTGGCGAGTCAGGCAAAAACAAAGCCCTAGCACGATTTGGAAACACCCTCCTAGCTCTCGAAAGAGACAAAGATTGAACCAATCTTCTCCCTGTTTCCACAAAATTAAGATGATTGTTATCAAGAAATTCATTATAAGATTCAGAATTTACCACCGCCAACTCCTCCGTGAAAGCAGGTGGTTGAGAAATAACAGCCTCACCACCCAGCTGGTGGTTCGGCACATCCTGCAACAGCCCTGTCGCCGCACCTGGTGGCGCGTTTGCTTCCCAACCATCAATCCCTAGCACCTGAAATAGAGTACGGGGGTTATTCTCCCCCACTACTCGGTGCGCCGCTGCAGAAGACGACTCCCCCACCTGAAAGGTCGAACCACCAAATTGAGGCACTGTCGGTGGTGGGGGAGAAAAGAAAGCATTATCCGAGGATCTAGCAACCCCCCTATAAGGTTGAAAACCCGTCCTTATAGGGGAATAATTCGGCGATGTAGCTCTGGGTATATTACCCAAATTAGAGAAGGTGTTCAACCCCAAATTCGACGGAGATGGAGGAGTATTGAGATTTGGCACCGTATACTCGGCATAAGGGTCCTGGCGCAGCCCTATCCGCCGCCCTGGAGAGTGGCGCACCGCCTGTGGTCCAATTCGAACTTCCCTCGAATTACCATCCTCTACACCCAAGCTGCTCGAACTGTCAGACCTGGTGAAGTACACCGTATCATTACTCTCCTCTGAATTAAAATCAGAATCTGAATTATCATCGAATTGATTTCGCACTACTCGCAGCGGTACGTCCTCTGGTTCCTCCAACAAAGTCAAATTGGCCGCCCTGTTTCAAAACCTAAAAATGTCTGGTAAACCTCGAATAAAATTAGTGTAATACAAATAGTCCAAGGGGCCATGCATGCAACACCCTCAAACCATCCCTTTCAACAGCTTCAAGACGACGAGAAAGTCGCCTTGCCGCAACATCAATTCTCAAAGCACAGTTAACAGAGTTATGACCAACCCTACCATAACGCTTACAAAAACGATAAACGCCCTCATACCTGAAGTATACCCAGATTACACGGCCACCTTCAATCGGAATATAGCACCCCGGGATCAGAGGTTGCGTCATATCTATGACCATCAACGCACGCAATTCAGCAATTTGAGGTAACCTGCCATTTGTAATTGGCTCTAGGTGGTCGAGATATCCAAGGTGGACAAATATCCTTCGTGCCCACGCTTCTGTCAGAAAGGGCAGCGGCAGCCCATACACACGAACCCAAATTCTTGATGTTGAAAAATTTATTTGTTGAGGGATGAGAGTAGCATCATACCTCCTCAAGTTTATCAAGCGACCATCAAAAGTGGTGGTATATTGTCGTAGAAGACCTTCCATATCACTAGCAACGAGACACTAAAAAAGGAAGTAGTCTCCCGTTTGGTGAATACGTACATGCCCTCTCGTGGTCCACCTTTGATGGATTATGTGCTGTACAAAGGTTACAGATGGAGGGTTTGGGCCAATAAAGATTCCTATGACACATCGGTTAAAATTTATCACACCTAGTGCATTAAAATTGGGGGGTGGTGTTATCAGAACTCCCATTCTATGGGACTGATTTTTGTTCGCATTTGGTGGAGGATTGTGATTGTTCTCCATGACAGAAGAACAATTAATAGAAAAGGACTTGATAAGAAAGGAAAGGAATAAGCAGAAGGTGAAGAGATGAAAGGGGATACACAACTAATCCGCCTCTTATATATACTGTTGAAACTAGCAGTTTAAAAGATTAAATGCAAGTGCATGGGGAACAAATGTCCAAGCATTGATTGCACTGAAGATTGCTTCAGTAAATGAACTTAAAATCCCCTTTGATGGGCTCAAGACAGCAAATTACTGCCTTCAATTGATTGGTGGAGCAAGAAAAACTTAGAGAATATAAAAGGTGATGGAAAGATTTTTGGTTAAAGTGTCTGAAAATAAATTGCATGCAACCAAATCTAAGAAAGCCAACAAGCAAGCTGCTACCTTTTTCGGAGATCGAGAGAAACTAGGGTTAGGGTTTCAGGTAGAAGAACTCACGTGAGGCAAAAACTCTCAGCTTAGAGAGAGACGCTCCCAATTTTTAGAGAGAAAAATTTTTTGAAAGCAAAGTTATAGCTTCTTTATTATATAGCCTAAATAATAGAACAATAACAATAAATTTAAATAAATAAAATATTAAAAATGTACACAATCTATAAACAAATACAAACTTATAATAATATATAAATATAATTTTTTTTCATGTAAATGTCCGAGCGTTGCTCGGGCAAAGAACTAGTTGTGTTACTATAATATAGTTCTTTATTACTATTTAAGTGACAATAGTTTTTACTAAATAAATTGCAAACATACCATCGTTACAACCAATTTTTTTATTATCTTTTAATTACAATTATTTTAATTATCATTCAAGTGACTACAAACATTTCGTGGATTGGAAAGCTTGATATTTGTATCTAAAAGTGAATATTAATTTCTTATTAATCTGTTACCGAGATAATTCAAAAAGTTTAATGTGTTGCCATTGTGGGTAATCTAGTGTCCCTCTTCAGTTACTAATCAATAATCTAACTTGAAAAAAGTTTATACTTTGATGTTAAAATCTAGGAAAACTAAATAACATTGGAAATAACGATATTTCCATTCACACAATACTATACAATTCGATTGAAATGAAATGAAAATACAACAAAATTTCTCTTCAAACCAATTTAATTATCTAAAATTCAATAAAATGAAACTAATGCATGAATAATATGTAAAAAAAAAAAAAAAATTTCCAGTTTAAGATTCATACAATTAAATAAAAAAATCACAAAACAGATTTGAAACAATAAAGATAGAGAACAAATAATTAAAAAAAAATTGTACAGCAAAACATTATACTAGCACATTCATATCAATTTATGAAAAAAAAAAGACATTAAAACTTTAAGCAAAAGATGAGGACTAATTTTTACAGAAAAAAATATAAAAGAAGATGAAGAACTTTTGAAGGGAGAAAAAATTGGACTACAAAAATTTTAGTCAAAAAAAATTAGAGGAGAATTTTTTGGTAATTAGATAGATAAACAATGTTTGATTCATGAAATATTATATATAAAAAAAATAAATTATAGAAAAAATCTAAAGGAAAAAAAATTTATGAACATGAAAAACATTAAAATGGAGATAAGAGAGAAAAAACATACCATAAAAAATTCCATCCAAAAAATTAGAGGAGAATTATTCATTAATTAGACACATAAACAAAATTTGATTCATGAAACATACGGAGTGATATAAAATATTAAATTACAGAAAAAATCTAAAAATAAAATAAAATAATTTCATGAACATGGAGGACATTAGAAGAGAAAGAAGAAAGAAAAATTGGACCCAAAAAAAATTCAGCCAAAAAGAATGAGAGAAGAGAGAATGATGTGGTTGGGAATTTGGGTACATTAATTGTGTCTTGAAAATAAAAGTCAGATTTGAAATTATGTTTGAAATTTTATTTGAAATTTGAATAATGTTTTAAAATAGTTTTTTTGGATCCCACCCAAAACACCTATCACAAGCTGCCACATCATTGGTTTATATTTGGCCCTCATAAATCAAGTTTATGAGTAGCCTTTGCCTTAAATGGGCTTTTAAAAAGTGGAATTACTCCATATTCTATTACATACAACATGATGATGAAGTGATGTTGCTCACTAAGATGGTAGAAAATGGCTATGATCCTGATGTGGCTGTCATGAACTCACTGATTGACATGCTTTACAAGGCTGATCAAGTGGACAAGGCATGGGATATATGTATCAAAGATCGAAGTAGATGAAGTTTACTCCTAAAGTAGTGACCTACAAGGCGCTACTAATGAAGGCTGAGCAAAACTACCCGAAAAATCGATCTGTAACCATTCGAAAATTAGGGTACCCGATCCGATAACCATAACGGTTCGGGTACCCGTTCCGATAATTTGTTATCGGGTATGGTTATGGGTATCATTTTAAATTTATCGGTTACCCGATCCGATTCGATAAGCATTTTTTTTGCTTTAATTCCCTACTTAAATCTATTAATATAAATCTAAACTTTTACTTTACATCATAATCACTTAATAATATCAATGATTAGTAATATTATTAATAATTTGGTCAAGATCATATGGTATTGTTGTTAATTAGTTGTAAATTATATCATTATAACTACATAATTAAGTTTAGTTATCATTATTGGATATCTTATTGGGTACCCGATAACCGATCCGAAAATTCGGGTACCCGAAGTCCAGGTACCCGAACTTATCGGTTCCGGTTATGGGTATCACTTTTAGTGATTTTGGTTATTGGGTACCCGAACCGTTAGTACTAACGGTACGGGTACCCGTCTGATGCTCACCCCTAGCCTACTATCTGGCTTGAGGAGGGAAGGCAGAGTACATACAAGATGCTATTATTGTATCCTCAGCCATGATAAAAATTGGTTATCATCTAAACACCGTTACTTTTAACACGCTCTTAGACTTCCTCTGCAAAAATATTGAGGTTGATATGGCTCTGAAGTTGTTCATTGAAATGAGACACATGAATTGCATTCCAGATGTGTTTGCTTACAATATTCTCATTTATGGTGTAATAACACAAAATCGAGTATATGATGCGTTTTTATTTTTCCACCTTATGGGGAAGTCACTATATGCTGACCATGTAACATTGTGTATTCATAGGGCATGTTCTCATTGATTGAAATGGACTGAACTGAACTTATTAGAGCTGAAATGTGACAAGGGTCGAACTAGATAATTGAAACTAACCCTAACCTAGGCCAAACAAAATTTGTAATCTCTCAACACACCCTTATACAAGTATAATGGTAAGTCGAGGGTCTAACCACTAAGGAATGGAGGACGATCTTATATTGTCAAGTCAAGCTATTCCGGAAAGGTTAGGTAAGGGTGTGAATGCTAAAAAACTAAACAAGCTAGGTTGGGACAAATGTAATAAACACTAGGGCCCGGGATCCACATATACTTGTAACGGATTCCGCTAATTGGGAAAGAGTTGACTAAGTCGATGATGCGAGGGAAAACCAATCATGCAACCAAAAGAGCATATCAAGCTATTTTCCTAGAGGTCTAACTAGTGTCAACTACGATAAACTCTAGCTAGGAACGTCACAAGACACCTCAATCGTTAAATGCAAGCCACAAATCAATGGTCCGTGTCAATGTGAACCTACAATGCAATCTAGTGTGAATAACTAGGGCGATCAAGCCTAAATCAAACACACACATGCACATAATCAATTAACCAATTTAATCACATCATCAACTCCATCAATTTCCCCAAATTAACATCAGTCCATTACTCATATATGCTTCACCATTACCCTAGCAATCAAACTACTCACAATCCATAGAAATCAAGATAAAAACAAAGCTAAACAACAAATTCATCATGATAAAATTAAAGAAACAAAAATCAAATCACAAATCAATCAAACTTCAATCAAACTTGAACATTCAACAAAACAATTAAAATCAAACTAAAGATCAAACTAAAGATTGAATTAAAGAAAAGGAATCCTTACAAACTTGATCAAAGATCAAAGGAAATGGAGAAATCTTCAATCATCAACAATTTACCATGAAATTCTCTCACTAAAACCTAGAGTTTCTCTCTCTAAAAATCTCTCTAATTTTATCTAAAACTAATTCTAATTCTATTCTAATCATTCTCTTCCTTCTAAAAATAGAAGGAAAAACTATATAAAGGAAGAATTACAAAGGAAGAGTTAGTTAGATCGTCCAAAAGAAACCCAGAAGGGCGCGACCGCGAGAAAATGGGTACGGAAACAGGGGCACAAGGTGGTGCGCTTGCACCAAGGGGTGGTGCGCCTGCACCTCAGTCGGGTGCGCCCGCACTTGGAGGCTTCCTCTTCTTCGTCCTATCTCATCCTCGTGCGCTCGTCTTGGTGATGATGATGAACACTAAAGTAGGCAGTCTTGAAATGGCTTCTTTGGTGGGTTCACACCAAAAAGGACGCCCCCACCGCATGCATGCACCGATCTCATGAACTTGCTCCTTGCATTCCTTCAAACCTGAGTTTCAAATGACAAGCAAGAGGCATCCAAAATGATGAGAAATATGAGAGGAAGGCTCGGGAATCCTCGGAATACGATCATAACCTGAAAATACACAAAAACAAGCAAATAAAAGGAAAAAGACCAAATAAACAAAGAAAAGCACAAAGAAGGAAAACTAATTAAGGAAAGCACAAACTAAAGAAATAAAGAACAAAACTAAGGAAAACTAAAGAAAAGAGCTATAAAATAGCATGAAATTTATCCTAAAAGAAGCCAATTGAGTGTCATAAATGACACTCATCAAAATGAACTTAACTGAATTGAACTGAACTGATTAGAGCTGAACTGAACTGATTAGAGCTGAAATGAACTAAACTGAACTGAATATTTTATAAGAGAAGGAAATTAGGATCTGAACTGAACTGAACTTAATAGAGCATAATTGAACTAAACTGAAATGAAGTGAAGTGAATTGAAAATAATCGTATCAGAACAGGGTCTTAGTCTTGTTCAAACTAATATTGACAAAGCTATGGTGTTTTCCGAAAGCTTGATATTTTCTGAGCTTTGCCAAGATGACTTAATTTTAGTGCCACTCTTCGTTTGAAGTGCACCCCACGATCTACATTGATATTTCTATCTTCTACATTAAACCATCCACAGTGATTATGCATAAAGACCTGCTAGAAATATTTAGATAGTTCGTTGCTAGTTATATGCTAGCTATTATGGAGCTACAACCTCTTGACTCTTGTAACTAAGCCAAACTACATAGCTTTATAGAATCATGTAGTTTCACTTCACCCAATACTATTATATTTATTTGTTTCATATTTTTTACGTATTTGTTTGTTTATTTATTTAATTTTTTTTATGGTTTATTTATTACAAAAGAATGTAGCTTATCATTATAGATATTGTAGCATAGATCATGTAGCTTGAATATTTATGATGTAGCAATCCAAAACTACATGCACATGTAGTTAGGGCATGTTCTCATACGTTGAAATTCAGTTTAGTTTAGTTCAGTTCAGTTCAACTCCTAATTTCCTTCTCTTATAAAATATTCAGTTCAGTTCAGTTCAGCTGAGTTCAGTCAATGAGAACAGACCCTTAGTCATTTTGGATGCTCTTACGAGTTGTTATGCGGGGGTAGTTTGCTACAAATTTCTGTAATTCTATTAGTAGAGAAGTTAATTAGTTAGTGGATGTGTTAGTTGAGCTTAGCTGTAATATTAGTGGATGTAAGGTTAGTAAATGGATTGATGACATGGATCCCACTACCTATTATACAAAATAATGTACGGAGTAATAATTGTCAGCTCATTGCTCGATTAATACATAGTCAATGTTCTTCTATTCTCTCTAATTTTCTCTCTCTTCTTCCTATTTCTATCTGATATTTGTCGCTATTAACGGAGGTTCAAGCTCTCCCTTATCAGTTTCCGAGGTAAGATGTTTGTTTCTCTTTGCAATCATTGAATGTCAATCATATTACTCCCTCCCCTTTTATTAGTCTCTTATCGATAAATTTTAGTTCCAAAATATTCACCCCATTTGTTTTTTCTAACAAATATTAATATTAATTTTTTTTATCAAAATTCCCTCCAATTTACAACAATATTTGTGCAAATTTAACTTTTTCATGTAAATTTTGTTTTCTCATATACTTTTATTACTTTCTCTCTTTACTTTTTTGTATACCCAATGTCAATTTACTTTTTCAATGTAGTTTAACTATTCTTTTTTGTGTTTATTAATTCTCGTGAAAAATGCTCATAAGGGACTATCAAAAGGGGACGGAGGGAGTATATCGTATCATATCATATCACTAATAAATAAAATTGGTCTCGTAGTCAGACCACAAAATATCGACACTTGACATTTCATTTTTTTACAAGATAGAGACACTTAATATTTCAATTTTCTGCCAAGTGTCATGCTATGTAGACAAAATTAACTATTAGTATGACACGCAAGATTTATTTAAAAACTAGTGTATATCCGGGCGGGGCGTTGCCCCGGTTGCTACTTTTTTTTAATTATGCAACTGTTAATTTTTTAAAGACATTTAATAGTTTGTATGTGTTTTCAATACTTTTGTAGTATAACATAAATTTGTGTGCGAGATTATAACATAAGTGAAAATTACTTAGATGGTTAAACAATAACTTTGCTTCTTAATTAGAGGTTGCGTGTTTGAACCTCTTCGTCCACATATTTTTTTTTATTAAGTTCAGGCATTATATAGTGTTATTGTTGGTTACATGTGTGACGTGGCATATTGAAGGAGAATTGAGTTGATTACATGGCGTATTAAGAAATTAAATTGAGTATATGACGTGGTGCAATGAGGAGTCTATATGACACATAGACGTTTTTAGAAACGTCTTTTAGTATACTAGTTTTGTGCCCCGTGCGATGCCCGGGTTGTTTATGCAGTCAATTTAAATCTATACAACGTGGCGCGACACTCAAATTTTATTTTATTGAAAATAAAACTCTAAATTAACAATTTTATCCTAAAATTCTATCCAAATTTGATTCATAATAGAATTCTAAACTAATTTTTTTATCTTATGAAATGTATTTAAATCTATCCAACGTGGCACGACACTTGGCATTGACACTTGGCGAAAAGTTAGAATGCCAAGTGTCGCTGCCTCGTGACCTTGCTAAAAGTTTAGCGCTAGTTTTGTGCCCGTGCGATGCCCGGATTGTTTATTGAATTTTAAGATATATTTTTAATCTATATGTCAAATTTTAAAACGTATTATTGATACAAAATTAGTTAGCAATTGGTGTGTTTTTTTGACGATTTAAACTTGTAGACATGTAATGACTAATAATGATAATATTGGTGAGAAAAATATTTCTTGACCCGTAACCTAAAATAATGACCCTGCCTAAAATGACTAGTAACCCGACCTGATATACAGGTCTACACACAATAATAAAATTTTATTAGACTGTGAAGTATATTATTTTAATTGATTAGAATATATTATAAACAATGGATGTGGTACATTTTGAAATAATTCCTTCGCTCCAGAAAAATATTATGATACAAAAAATAAATTTATATGATAATTTATAGGAGTTATAATCTAATTATTTTTTCAATAAAGATATAATTCAATGTGTACTTTCAATAAAGATATAATTCAATGTGTACTTTATTAAAAAATAAAATTCTATGATAAAAATATTGGTACTTTATAAAAAATAAAACTCTAAATTAACAATTTTATCCTAAAATTCTATCCAAATTTGATTAAAAGAAAATTCTAAACTAACTTTTTTATCCTACAAATTGAATTCTATAAAACTCTATCCTACGTGGCACGACACTTGGCGAAAAGTTGGAACGCCAAGTGTCGTTGCCTCGTCGCCTGGCTAAAAGTTTAGCTTTATATATTAGTTATATGATTAGTATAGATATTGGATAGATTTAGATATATTTTGTTAGATAAAAAAAGCTAGTTTAGAGCTTTATTTCAACAAAATTCGAATAGACCTTTAGGATAAAATTTTTATTTTAAACTTATATTTTTGGAAAAAATACTGATTATTAGTTGATCATTTATTCATGGGTAGATAGTGAAATAACAAACAAATCATCATACAAATTAAACTATAACATACATCGTTATTTTTAACATACGGAGTTTGTTTCTATAATTTTATTAATAGTTTCATATCTCAAAATATCCTATATCGAAAAGGATTATGTTTCTTATAAAATATGACTCGTATCAATGAAGTATCAATTACGGAGTATATGTTAAGAGTTGTATAGGTACAACAAAATTTATCCTAAATTTGTAATAAATTACCTTGACATTCTCTGGGCACAACACTAGTCTATAACTTTATACTAAAGGCGAAACCAGGAATGACACATGTCATCTCCAGATTAAAAATTTTCCCTCCAAAAGTTTTTATTTTTTTTTATTTTTTTGGCCAAAGCTTCTAAGAGAAGTTTTTTAATACAAACTATGAAATAATATTTCATTTCCTATTTGATAAGTATATTCTATTTGTACACATTTAAACAAAGATATTATTTTTTTATACAATAATATGCAATAATAGTTTATAACTTTGTAATGTAATTCATAGTTATTTTTATTAGTCATGCATATATTAGTGTCTCTGTTTTCTTTAGTGTGATAAATTTTTAATTTTTTTTTTTTTTTTTTTTTGTAATTACAGAATTTTCATCCTATTTTGCAATTTATAACTTTATACTAAAGGCGAAACCAGGAATGACACATGTCATCTCCAGGTTAAAAATTTTCCCTCCAAAAGTTTTTATTTTTTTTTTATTTTTTTGGCCAAAGCTTCTAAGAGAAGTTTTTAATACAAAGTATGAAATAATATTTCATTTCCTATTTGATAAGTATATTATATTTGTACACATTTAAACAAAGATATTATTTTTTTATACAATAATATGCAATAATAGTTTATAACTTTGTAATGTAATTCATAGTTATTTTTATTAGTCATGCATATATTAGTGTCTCTGTTTTCTTTAGTGTGATAAATTTTTAATTTTTTTTTTTTTTTTGTAATTACAGAATTTTCATCCTATTTTGCAATTAGGTATAATTTTTTATAATTAAATAATAGTGTTAAACTAATGATAAGTATTAAGTAGTAAAAATTACCGTGCATGGCACGGGACTTAACCTAGTTACATATATAATCAAGGGTTTATTGTTAATTTAATTGTCCGTTTACATTATTGTAATATTGTCAATTGAATTCTCCATTGATAATTTGATAATTAAATAAAAATTTCCTTATATTTGGATGAAATTTATGGTACTAGAGCTTATATTATGTTTGAACCGTTACATGATGAAAAAAGTGAGAGTCAAAAGTATTTTCATTCATTTTCTTGATACTCTCTCCGTGTTTTAATAAGTGTTACACTCAGTGATGGATCTAGGAATCCCAACAAGGGGTAGCGTAGAACGATAAGAAAAAGGAAAAAAGAAGTAGAAACAAGTTGCTATATGTATAATATATACTCCATTACATAGTATTATTTAATAATTATCCTTTATATTTTATTCATTTTGGTAGATAAAAATTCATTTTACAAATATGGAATAATTTATATCCGATCTTAAAAATCAATATAATAAAATGATCAATTAAAAAGTACTCCATAAATTTAATAGTAAACTTTTGTTATGTACCCCGTATTTATTAAATTATTCATTTTGTAAATTATACTAATTAAAGTATAAGTATTTATATTTTATAATTTAAAAATCATAGATTCTCACTACTTCATAATTTTGTATAACAAAATTAAATAATTATGCACAAATATAAGTATAAGTACTTGTTTTCCTAAAAAAAAAAAAAAAGTTTGTTCCAAAAAAAAAAGTAAAAGCAAAAAAGACCTGTTTTTTTTTTGTTAACATGTCTCTTTTATGCTCAAATGAAAAAGTAGTTTGTTTCTCAAAAAAAAAGTAAAACAAACATTAAGAGACCTGTTTTTGTAAAATCTGGTCTCTTTTGTTGGGTTTCGATGAGTCCAACTCACCGTGGAATAAAACCCAACCCCATGACCCGCTCAAAATTAATATAACAAAAACGACATAAATAACAGGAAAGAAAAGACGATCTTACCCTTGCCGCGTGCTTCGCTCTCACTCAAGGCTCTTACTTCAAAGCTAAGTTTTGCAAACACAAAGATCTAGTACGGTATCCATCTGCAACTCAACCCCGACCGGTCTCTTACTTGGAGTTTAGCCAAGTCGGACCAAAACACTACTCAAGTAATATATTAAAATAAAGGTAATCTCTCAAGTGGAGATGCCTTATTGAGTTCCTACTCAAGTGACTTTCTCCAAATTCCACGGTGGATATTTATAGAGAGTGTATGTCATGAAGAATTCCGCTCTCCCATCAATGTGGGAGAGTTGGTAAAATTAATTTTCCCTTTTTATTTTTAAATAAAAAATAAAAGAAAATAACAAACAACTGAATAATCAACAAGTGGCAATTACACGAGGAGAGGCTGGGTGAGGACCACAAGGAGGGACCAAAATCCTTGCTCCCCAAGGATCCCCAAAATCGCCTCCCATAAGCCAAACCGAGCCAACCAGCTCGTGCCAGTTGGCGCTGCTAGCCTTAGGCGCCAAGCTAGCCTAGCTGGCTGCCAGGCCCCTTGGCTAGGCCTTCCATCTAGTCGCGCGGCCCAATAGCGAGCCTCTGCAAGCCTCGCATTTATGTAGGATGTTGGGTGCTACCGCCAGCATGCCTGTGCGCCAGCCCAACAAGCATTGCTTGCTGCTTGCTGCTTGCTGTTGGGCGTAGCGCGCTATGGCACAACTCTCATGCTAGCTGGCCTGTGCGCCAGTACTCACACTCGCACAGCAAGCCGCGCATGCTATGCGAGCTGCTGGTGATACTAGCCTAGCTAGCGTCGCGCCAGCTGCCTAGCCATGTGCACCTAGCACCCCTGGCTTGGTGCGGTGCGCATGCTAGCACCTCTTGCCCCTAGCACTTAGTTTCATCGAGGCATTCCGATGCTAGGCGTATTTCTATAATTGTTGATTAATTATAGATTTTACTGTCTTGTCTTTTATTAATTTTCCTCGACTTTCGACGCTCGGTTTTGACGCTCCTAGCCCGAGTTTACGACGTCTAATTATTTAATACTCAAGCGACTCATTAATTCCTTCCGAATTAATTTGTCGTGTCAGATCGTTAGTTGCTTGGGTGTGACCCGAAGGGTTCAGTCAAGATTCAGTTGTAATATTAATTATAGATTAATATTGTTGATTTGAAGCGGCCATTAACTAGGCATTCCGATAACTTGACCTCACTAAATAAATAGCTTTCTATTAATGCCGAACCCTCTATCGGAATAATAAAATTGTTTGAAGGACACCATTCCTATCAATCTCCCACTTGTCCTTCCGAACAAGTGCGGTTTTTTGTTTTTAGCCTATTTCTAATATCACTTAATGTCTCTTCATGAATTATAAGGTAAGATTATTCGTCATCCTTATTACGTCCTGAAGTGTTTCTCGATATCCGAGTTTAATTGTCAATAAATAGATGATTTCTAAAATCCATCCGAGCACAACCATGCATTTTCACAGTCTCGCGCTTCGAGAGGCCTTGTAAATAACAAAGGCATGTTCCCTATTATTAGTAGGGGGACATTTCCAGTCTTGTACTGGCCGTTTCTCTTACAAAGAGGACCTAGCCGCCCTAATTTTACTATTATAATCTTCATTTATGGAAGACGTTCTACTAACATCAAAATGGACTAGTACTCAAACAAGAGAACTCACAATACTCATGGTCTAGGAAAGAGGTTCCGACAACCATTATGAGAAGTATACTTATGACGATTTTTAAATCTCTTAAAGTATTCTCATAGGTTGATCTATTATGATTATTAACCAATACCTGTGAAAATTATTTATGACAATTATGTCCATGTAGCACAAGAAACGGTGCTATAAATCAAACTGCACAGTAATCTCAAGCGGTCATTAACCGTCCATCATTAAATGACCTCGATTAGGGATAATTTTCGATTATAACATTCAATGTTCACTTAATAGGTGTTTCTTTATCCAAGACCGGTCTTGATACCCTATTTTCAATATTCTCATAATCGAATGGACACAATATTTAATTCTAAATCAGAATTAAATAGAAACGGAGTGATAAAACTGCATGAAATTAAATTACTCCAAAACTTGAATGATTCATCTTAGTATCTTACATTAAAATGTTCAAAAGTTAATTAAAACACAAAACAGGGAAATCAAAGCCAATCTCCAACGTGTCTGATTCCCATTGCCTCAACGTGCTTATTGTGCTTAACTTAAGGCAGAGGTTTAGTAAGTGGATCGGCTACATTGTCATCCATTCCAACAATACAAATTCTGATTTTACCCTCCGATTTTCATTCCCTCATCATTCGAAATCGCCGCTTGACATGTTTAACCTTCTGATGTTCCCTTGGCTCTCTGGCCTGAGCAATAACTCCATTGTTGTCACAATAGAGGGCTATTGGACCCTTCATGTACTGTTTCCAATGAGCAATATGTCATCAACATATAAGACTAGGAAGGCGATGTCACTCCCACTGACCTTATTGTAAAAAGAAGATTCATCCGGATTCTTGATAAAACAAAACTTATTGATGGCTTCATTAAATCGCAGATTCCAACTGCTGCTAACCTGCTTTAGCCTATAAATGGGCTTTTTAAGCTTAGACACCTTTCCAGCATTGTTTTGGTCGACAAAACCTTCAGAATGTGTCATATACACATTTTCTTCAAAAGTGCCATTGAGGAAGACTATTTTGACGTTCATCTGCCATATTTCAATATGCAGCAATCTCTAAGATGATCCGAACGGATTTAAGCATTGCGACCGAAGAAAAGGTTTCATTGTAATCAATACCATGAATTTGCCTGTAACCTTTTGCTACCATTCTAGCTTTTTAAATGAATACATTTCAATCTTTGTCGGTTTTTAATTTGAAAATCCACTTACATCCGATAGGTGTGTAACCTTCAGGTAAGTCAACCAAGTCCCAAACTTGATTTTCAAACATGGAATCCATTTCAGACCTCATGACCTCTTGCCATTTAGTATAGTCGGTGCTTGTCATCGCTTGCTTGTAGGTTACCGGTTTGTCTCCATTCGTACCAAGACGTCCTGATTCTTGGTTAATACAACACTAAGATACCTATGATCCTGAGACCTTGGCCTCTACATCCTACGTAATGAATGAGCATTTTCATTATCGGTTTGACTTTGCACATTTTGACCAGCGTCAACAGATGTTGTATCAACACTTTAACTGTCAATCTGATTTTGTTGCTCGCCCTCTCGAACATCATTGAGTTCGATTTTCCTCCCACTTGTCATTTTGGAAAGGTGTTCCTTCTCCAAAAAGATAACATCGCGAGCAACAAACACTTTGTTGTTGGATTTGTTGTAGGAGTAATACCCTTTGGTTTCTTTTGGGTAGCCCACAAAGAAAACCTTGTCAGATTTAGGGTGAGGTTTGTCGGAAATTAATTTCTTGACATATGCTTCGCATCCCCATTCTTGAGAAAATACAACAATGGAGGTTTCATCATCCATAGCTCGTATGAAGTCTTTTCCAAAGCTTTTGATGGAGCATGGTTCAGCGTTAGTACAACGGTTAGAAGTGCGTATCCCCAGAAAGAGATAAGAAGATCACTAACACCCATTGTTGATCGTATCATGTCCAGAAAGGTTTGACTTCTGCTTTTGGATACTCCGTTCCATTGTGGAGTTCCTGTAGGTGTCAATTCTGAAAGTACACCCTTTTCTTTCATATGGTCATTGAATTCTTTGCTCAAGTATTCACCACCTCGATTTGATCAAAGGGCTTTGATTTTCTTGCCAATTTGATTTTCAAATTCACTCTGAAATTCTTTGAACTTTTGAAACGATTCAGATTTGTGCAGCATAAGGTAGACATATCCATATCTACTATAGTCATATGTGAAGTTGATAAAATATCGATGGTCGTTTCTTGTGGTTGTGCTCATTAGTCCACATACATTGGTGAATATTAGGCCCAATAAGTCACCTACCCTTTATCCCAACTTGGAGAATGGCTGCTTTATCATCTTGCCTAATAAATATCCTTCGCAATTCTCAAACGGTTGTAAATCAAATGAGTCAAGAACACCTTCCTGTACAATTTTCTTGATGCGTTTGATGTTAATGTGGCCAAGAAGACAATGCCACAAGTATGTCTCATTTGACTTAATGGTCTTAGCTTTCTTGGTGGTATTATTAACATTATAAACTTGCTTGTCTAACGAAAGCTCATAACGACTATTTCAGATTGTGCAATACCATATAAAACATTATCTAGATAAAACGAACATTCATTGTCCTTTACTTGAAATTCAAAACCTTTGGCGTCCAACGCCAAAATTGAAACAATGTTTTTGGTAATGTTAGGAACATAATAACAGTTTTCAAGTTCCAAAACTAGCCCGGAGGGAAAAGACAAACTAAGAGTTTCTACGGATATGCCCGCAATTCTGGCTCCATTGCTGACCCGGAGTTCAACCTCTCCCTTCGCTAGCCTCCTAGTGTTCCTTAGTCCCTGAGAATTGGAACAAAGGTGTGAGCCACATCCGGTATCTAATACCCATGATACTGAGCTAGTGAAGTTTAAGTCTATAACGAATATTACCTGATCCAGAAGCAACGGTTCCGTTCTTCTTATCTTCCTTGAATTTGAGGCAATCTCTCTTCCAATGTCCCTTCTTCTTGCAATAGAAGTATACGGAATGAGATTTAGAAGATGCTACCTTCTTGTCCTTGTTATCTTTGGTAGCTTTTAGCTTAGGCGGAAAGGTCTTCTTACCCTTCCCCTTGAAGCCTTTCTTCTTCTTACCTGAGCGCTTGAACAGCTTGCCTTTTTTTTTTTTTTTTTTTTTTTTTTTTTTTTTTTTATCATGAGCATATCATGCTTCCCCTCATCCTTGAGCGTTTTCTCGGCTTGCTTCAACATACCATGAAGCTCGGTGAGGGTTTTCTCCATGCTGTACATGATATAGTTCATCTTAAAATGATTATATCCTTTGTCCAGCGAGTGGAGAATGATGTCAATTTCCATCTCGGTTGAATACCCTATGTCAAGACTTTCCATGTTCTCAAATAATCCTATCATTTTGAGTACATGTGGGATGACCGACTCTCCTTTCTTGAGCTTACTCTCAAGGATATGCTTGTGGGTTTCAAACCTTTCAGTTTGGGCCTGCTCTTGGAACATGTTTTGAAGCTCAGAAATGATCTCAAAAGATGTCTCATTCTTCTCAAAGAAAGTCTTCTGAAGGTCGGGAGACATAGTGGCCAATATGATGCATTTGACATCCCGATTGGCAGTTTGTCATTGGTTAAGGGCAGCCTAATCACTTCCTTATTTGGAGTCTAAGGCATTTCCTCAACAAGGACACATTCCTTTTACTCTTGCATGAGAACTATAAGCAAGTTCCTTTTCCAATCAAGAAAATTTGGCCCACTCAACTTCTCCTTGTCGAGAATTAAGCGCGACGAGAATTGGTTGTTTGAGTTATTTGTAGACATGGTTCTACAATTGAAAGAATTTGAAATGAAAAACCATTCATAACACTTAAATAAGATTAAATTCATGCATATTTATCAAACTTATTTAATTAAATGTCTTGTTCACACATTAAAATTGTCCCCATTTGGTGAGAATAAGTCGATTCCAAGATCCAAAGAATCAATGAGTAGTTAAGCATGCTTTGACTTGTCTTAACACTTAATATTCTAAGGTAAGCAACTCTTTGCTAATGGCTCCAAGCCACTCTTGGTTAGATAATTCGTCGCATCTAATGCTCTCTCAACAAATTATCGACTTTGCCACGACATGTAAGGACTCCATCACTCATATCGTTGAGTATAATCAAAGCCAACATGCATACCTGGTAAGCCTTACGTTTCCTTGGAGTAATAGTGATGCCTCTCTTTGGCGTAGCCCATCACTACTCTCAACAGGTCGTTAAGTATTGTTTTGGAATGGAAAATTTTACTCAATGTTTAAGGGACCTAGGGTTTCTTTGTTGGTTGATTTAAGTGAACTTAATTAATCATCGCAACATTCAAAATCCTAACAGATAAATCTAACATATTATTCATATATATAATCATAAATATATATCAAAAACATAAGCAAATGATGCATTTGGCAACTAGCATGACCCCTTGAGTCTTCCAGCCTTTAAGGGTATTCTATTATAACTTCATGGCTTCGTCTTCTAAGAACCTCCGTCTTCAAGACATAACCAAAATAATGCAAATACTAGTATCTACGATTAGGACTAATCTAGATATTAAGGTACAAAAATACTCAACGGTTCGCAGACCGTATTTAGATTTACAAAAATATATGATGGAACGCAATCTGTATTATCTATCCTAATCGGGCTCCACTAGTTGCCATTTTATAAAATCTATAGGTGAATATACATTCCATTCATCCATTCACTATGTGAATTGCCCATGCATTTTACAACGATAAACAAGTAACAAATAATGCACAAACACGCGTAAACTAGTAACTAATTTTGGTGGTTAATTCTATTAACGCACCTAATTAAAAACTATTCAAAGTTGTTTAACCAATTATGTGATTAAGCGCAATTAATAATTAAAGCTCCCACTAAATTCCGCATCCATATTATTTAATCCAACTAATTAATCCGGTAAACCCAAAATTTTTCCAAAGTAAAATTTTGCAAGTGCCGCTCAAAACCGAGGCCTAGCCTCCAAAATTTTTAATTAAAATAATTAAAACATAATTAAAATAATAAAATTGGCAAAAATGCAAATACGTAGCCCAACGCTTTCGTGTGCCTAGAACCAAGCAACAGGGCTTGGTTTCCTAGGCACCAAGGCTCGGCAGGGGGTTGCAAGGCTGCTAGCTGCTTGCACCAGCCTTGTTGTTGTGCTGGGCTCGTGCTGCCTAGCAGCCACGACCGCACAACCCTTACGTACAGACCTCCCCGCCGTACCAAGGAGCGCACACACACGCACAATCACAACAAGCAATGCATGCGCACACGCACAACCGTGGCGAGGATGGTTTTGCCTTGGTTTGCGTGCTATACTCTCGGGATTAATTTTGAATTTTTGTTTGACTTAATCAATTAATTCCAAATTAATTTTATAATTAATTAATGAGCAAAAAGAAAAATATAACTAGTCTAACTTAATAAATTCATTCAAGTGCACAAAGCCAAAATTATTTCAATTCCAAGAACTATTCTTTAATAAAATTGGTTCAACTTGATGCAACAAAATGAATAGGGCCATTCTCAACATTAATTTAATCAACATAAATTAATCATGATATTTGACAAAATTCAAGAGAGAATTGGAATTATGAACACAAATATTCAAATAAGGATTCCAACTTTTTAACTTGTGAATCTTTGAAAATTATATCTTCCAATATGAAGATAAATTAAAATTCTACCACAAGATTGAAACTTTATGATTCCAATCAACTTAATAAACGGTTAAATAAAAAACTTCATAAATGGAATTTAGTAACACAAAGTTTCAATCACTTAAAATAATTAAAGAGTGAATCTTTTGTACTTATGAGCCTCAAGAAACACTTTTCACAGTTAAAGCAATTTATTTGCAATTATGTGAAAATTTGAACAAACTATTAAGCACCAATTACTAATAAGTAATTATGCTCAAAAGTGATCTAAAATTGCAAAAGCATAAAGGAAAGGACCAAATGCATAATCATAATTAATATGCCATTAAGATTCAAGGTTTAAAAGATTTAAAAATTTTCGTCAATATGAAAAATCCCTCAAAACAGGCATTTCTGGGCAGAATTTGACTTTTTTTTAAATCCTGAAAGGGTTAGAATGTTTCTAGAATATCGATTCCACCCTAAATTCACTAGTCATGGACGAAAATCTGGGTTCTGGTGCCAAAGTTCTTAATAAAACGAGATTAAAATCAATAAAATCAAGCAACTAATCTAATTAGCAACATAACAAGAAATTAAATCATTTTTAAACCCTTGGAAAATTTTAGTTACAAAAATAAATTAGCAAGGCTAAGATACCGATGTTGGGTTTCATGAGTCCAACTTAGAATGGTGATTTGCGAAGTAGATTTAATGGAGTAATAGTAGCTTGAGAAATAGTTTCAATGGAGGATGATGATAACCTTTTCCATTTGAGGTTAACCATGCCACAATTTCTCTCTCTCTTTTTTTTTATTAGGGTTTTTGTTTAATTCGGCAGCAAAGCCGCCGGAAAGTTAGTGGTGGAGATGGTGGTTTATGTGAAGCAGCTCCAATCGAGGTGGAAAGCATGAGTAGATAGAGGAGGAAAGTATTTACACTTGTGATTTGCGAATTTCGATGAAGGAGCAAGAAGAAATTAAACAGGGAAATAAAAGTACAACAAAAAACATAAAATACTAAATTTTTTTGTCTTATTTACCATTGCGCCGAGGAAACTTGGGCAGCTCCTTTTTTCTACAGTCTAGTGAATTCTGCCGCAAAGGCTGCATAGACATATCACTAGTAGAATAAACAAAATGGCAAGCGGTCAAAACCCCCAATGGCAAGCGATTTTGAACCGCTCGCTACTGGGGGGCTGACCAATGTCCATTTAAATGGCAAGCGATTCAGAACAGCTTGCCATTTGAAGAGAGAGGGCGGCGATTTTGGCGCCAAACCGCTGCCCATTAAGGCTATAAAAAATATTGTTTTTTTTCACTGAAATTGATAAACAAAAAAATATATATATAAAAACAATAATATTTTTATATAATTAATTGATGTAATAATACATTTTCAAAAAAAAAAAATATTTTAAAAAATTAATACAGTAATAAAATGAATACAAGTTCTGTCAAAAAAAAAATTAATACGAGATAGCTCTTGTTCCACCACCAGCACCACCACCGTCCACGTGCACCGCCACCACCATCCACGCGCACCACGCACCAGCACCGGACGACACACCAGCACCAGACGACACACCAGCACCAGACCACGCACCAACACCACCACCAGTACCACCCACCAGATCCCAGCCCTTTTCGCCCACCACGACCCCCACCAACACCAAATTGGCCTGAAACAAGCCAATTCAACCACACATCACCATTAAATTAAAAAAAAACCTTAAAATAACTTGTAGGGAATATTTCAAGCGTTATTCCCCTTGCTTGAACCCCACTGTGATCATACACTAAAGTACGGTGGCGTCTAAAAGGGAAGAAGATAGAGCAAAAGAGTCACCAACAAGTTTTAGGAACTTGTAAACCGTTCACAGGGTGAAGGTTACACCCCTTAACGATCCAAGAGATCGTTAACTCCATAAAGTCTAGAACCAAATAAGGGTTCGGGGATGAAGGTACAAATCCAACCTAAAAGAGATTGAACCTGCCCTAATAATAGGCCTCTACTTTATTCTGATCGTATTCATGTGCGCTTTCTGATTAACATGCAATCAATAGGATTAACCCTAAACCTGTTTATCTATGTTGGTTGAATATTAATGCACAAACAAACTATTATTGGCGATCACTTGTATTATAATCATATTAAACCTAACAAGATTATTAATTATCTTATTAAGCGTGATTACAAGTATAGATTCCCTTTAAACATGTAATAAAGGGTGTGATCAAGCAATAACAATAAATAATATCAAGCAACATAATAAATAATGAATAAATATAATCATGACAATAATCATCAAAATAATAATAATAATCATAATAATAATCGCCATGTTAAAATAATAATCATCAAAACAATGATAATAATAACATTCATAATCATCATAAATTATAACAATTATAATCATAATCACGTTCATGTTAATATTAAAGCATAATAAAAATAGCAAGATCCTAGGCATGATACTAACAAGATTAATAACAAATCCTAGCATGTCACTAAGCAACAAAAATCAAATCTTTAACCATAACATGATACTAGCAATCATAAGTATTAGGAAGAAAATAGGAAGCATCGTAACAATCATATTTAATATATTTGATATTATAACCTTTTCCCTAAACATGATACTAGGAATATCATAATAACAATTTAAACATGATTTCTACATCATAATACTAATTAAAACCATTAAAGTACTTACTTTGATGCCTCGTACCTCTTTCTAATAACAAAATACACACGTTAGTAACTTCAAGGAAAATAATAAACAAACAATCAAATAAAATAATTGAAAGAGAGATTTGGGACCAAACCCTCAGAAATTAAAAACCTTTCACGTCTAGGGCGAAGGCAACCTCGAATATGGCTAGGTGTTTCTAGATCTTGTGAATGCGGAATTTTGTATGTAAAAAGCAATTTTAGAAAAAGGGAAAGAGAAAGATGGTGAATGAATGATGGATTAAGGATGAAAACTGATTGTAGGTGAATATAATTGAAAAGCTGGTTGTTGATGAGAATTGGTGAATGAAAACGGAGTTTTTAATACATTATTTATAGAGAAAATCAGCCAAAAAGATAAATTAACAGAACAGAGTCCTGGCGCAACTAAAACAGAGCTGGCGCCAACCTTGGCTTACTGGCGCCAGACGCCAACACTAGTGTCAGGCGCCAATGGCTGGCGCCAGGCGCCAGGCCTAGCTCCAGGCGCCAATGCTTGGTGTCAGGCGTCAGGCCTGTTTTTGATGCGTTTTCGAAAATCAGATAAGTTTTTCCGTTCAGGATGATAAAATCATATCTTTTCCTCGAAAATGCTTTTTGATTTTAATTAAAACTCTGAAAAGACAACAAAAGTCAATTTATCAATGCTAATTGAATTAGGAATGAAAAGAACCTTCTAGAAGAATCTAAAAGACTAAAACCATTCCTAATTGCATTAGGAATGATAAATCATATTAGGCCCTCCTCTAGATCATTGGGCCACATACAAGGCTCAAACCGGGCCCAGTTTGGTAAATTGACCATAACTTCCTCAATATTCATCGGAATTGGGCTTATAATATATCGTTGAAAAGGTCTTGTCAAGCCCCATCCAACTACACTACTATTGGACCTATATCATGGACCAACCAAACTGGATTGGTTGTTTTCTTAAAATAAGTTTTCAAAAACAAAGAGAAGAGAATAGAAATTAAAACTATCCGCAACACTAAACTTTCCACACTTTCACTTCATTCGATTATGATTCGACGCGAAAGGTACTCATCACCGGGTTTGGTTTTGGGGAGACACAAATGGGTGTCTACATAACTAAAAAAATAAAAAAAGGGTACAAACAATGAATTCCACCAAAACCTCGAAATTGGTTTGAAATTTGGGTTTTAAGGGTCAAATTCGACCATGAAAATTTTACATCTAGAGTTTTTATGGTCGAATTTGACCTAAAAAACTCGAAAACTCCACCAAATTAAAATCGAAACCCACAAAAAAAAAAAAAAAAAAAAATTGAAACCCACAAAATCGAAACCCATAAATCGGAACCCACAAATCAAAACCCACAATTCGAAATTTGCTCAAAATTTTACTCAATGCTCGAATTTTTTGGGGGTTTTGGGTAGAAATTTTACTCGAATTTCCCAGATTTTTTTGGGGGTTTTAGTCGAGGAGAGTAAGAGTGAGAAAGAGATCGAGGAGAGTGATATTGAAGGGAGTGAGAAACTGATAAATGGAGGGAGAGGAGAAATGGAGGGAGGAGTGAGAAAGAGATCGAGACTGAGAAAAGAGGATAGGAGATAGAACGGGTGAGGGGTGAGCTGAGAGTGGGTTATAAAATGGGTAGGGTTTTTTTTTTAAGGCAAGCGGTTCACGGTACGAACCGCTTGCCATTTGGGGCTTTTGCAAGCGGTTCATACAAAACCGCTTGCCATTTACAATTTGGCAAGCGGTTCACTCAAAACTGCTTGCCATTTACAATTTTGGAAGCGGAATTCCAAAACCGCTTGTCATTTGGGGCTTCCCATTTACTATTTTCTACTAGTGTATAATTCCCCCCTCTCCTTGTTAGCCTCTCTATTAGCTAAACTATAATAAGGATTTAAAAGTTATATTGATCTAAAAGAAGTGTAAACTATAAAATTGAAAGTAACATATTGAGCTATAATGCATTTCATCTTCAGTAATAGAGAATCTATTGCTCAATAATTTTATCTCTTATCATGTAGGTATAAGATAAACAAAAAAAAAAAAGGTCAGGATGGTTGCCCAAGAATTTACTGTGGATTTAAGCAAACCTATTGTTTTTCAGGTATGGCATCTTTAGGCTCTAGTTTTTCTTTTCTTGTAAAAGTTAAATTGAGATTTGAGATTGTTGCTTTCATTCCTTCTACTCGCTCCATTTTTATAAGCTAGTCCTTTTATATTTTTTTTTGCACAATTTTCAACGCATATATTAAACTGCACAACTATATATAAACATAACCTTCTATTAATAAGAAAAATACACTTTAATAATCTTAACTTCAATCAATTTACTTTAAATAATCTCAACTTTTGATTATTCTGCAATAATCCCAACTTTCACCTCCGTTTTCTTTCTTCAATCCCAAAAACTTACAACTTGCTGAAAAGGTTATTTTGTATTGTTTTTCTAATATGCCACATGTCACACACTTATTGGTTAAATAAAAACAAAAAAAAAAAAGAAAATAAACAAACACCTTCATTCCCCCTTCCTAGCCTGCCGGAAAAACTCTTCCCTTCTCAGTCCGCCGGTAAATTCACCCCTCCTTGCTCGTCGGTTCACTCTGCCCTTCCTAGCCTATCTTAAAAACCTCCCTTCCTAGTCTCATCCTTTCCAAATCCAGCCCATCCTAAAATCTCGACACCTTCCCTTTCCTCATTTTCTTTCTCTCTCCTTTCCACACCCCAAATATGTTGCTCTTTCACCACTTAAACGCCGTTTTGGTGGATGGGGGAAATTTTCGGTTAGGAAAATCTTTCATTTAGGGTGGAAAGCTTTCGTTTTGATTTTTGGGGTTTGAGTTTGGGGCGATTTTAGGTGGTTTCAGGGTGGCAGGTTCAAGTTTTTGGTGGTTCTGGTTGTGGGGTTGGGGAGGTGATTTGTGCGGTCATGTGGTTGTGGAAGGAGGATGGTCTTGGGGGTGGGGCAAGAGGACGAGGAGGTTGTCCAGGCTGAGGCAGGTGGCTATGGTTGTCGGGCTGGTTAGGGGTTGTTTAACATTTAATTTTTTTATTTTTATTGGACCACTAAAATGCCGACACGAGGAAAATTACCTACAATAATAGGTTGTTGAATTTTGTTGATCGGTTTGGGATTGTTAGAAAAAAAACAAAGGTGAAAATTGGGATTATTGCAGAATAATCAAAATTTGGAATTATTTAAAGTAAATTGATCAAAGTTGGAATAATTAAAGTGTATTTTTCCAAATTAATATTTAAAAAGTTTATATATTTAAACAACCCACTAGAATTTTTTCTTATTTTATTTGTCGAAGTTTATTAGATTTCATTTACATTTTAAATTAGGAAAAATTATATATAAAAAATAATCCCAACTTTCATCAATTTTGGTACAATAATCCCAACTTTGGATTATTCTAGAATAATCCGAACTTTGGGGGTTTTCTATTTCTTCAGTCCTAATGACCAGTTACCTGTTGAGTAAGTTAGTTTTTTTTTTATTATGTTTTTTTAAAAGCCACATGTCAGCACATGATTAGCCCAAAATTAAAAATTTTTTTTTTTAAAAACTTTGAAAATTAAAAAAAAAAAAAAACAAAACAAAAACCCACCACCCCTTCCTCCTTAACCACCAGCCCCCACCCAAACCACCCCTTCCACCAACCCTCCCCCACCCCTTCCAGCAGCCCCCATCGAAAAACACCCGTGGAAAATTTCCCCCACCCCCCGACCACCACTCCCCACCCGCCGAAACACCTCCCCCTCCCTTCCCCCACCCAGTAAAAACTCCCCCCTCCCGTTCTCCCACCCTCGAAAACATCGAAAGTTGAGCCCCCTTGCCGTTTTCGGCGTTTTCAAGGGTGGGGGAAAGGGAGGGATCGAAGGAGTTTTTACGGGGTGGGGGAAGGGAGGGGGGGGGGATTTCTTGGGTGGGGGAAGGGAGGGGGAGGTGTTTCGGCGGGTGAGAGGGGCTGGTGGAGGGGGTGGGGAGGGCTGGGTGGGGCGGGTGGTTTTGAGGGAGGGAATTTATTTATTTATTTTTTTTTTGGTTTTTGAATTTTAATTTATTTTATATATTTTTTTAATTTCATTTATTTTTGGACCAATGACAAGCTGACACATGTCATGGTGACTTCTTATTAAAGGTTGTCGACTTTTATTGACCGGTTGAGATTATTGTACCAAAATTGTCCAAAGTTGGGATTATTGTACCAAAATTAATGAAAGTTGGGATTATTTTTTATAATTTTTCCTTTAATTTATAGAAATTCCAAATGAGATGATAAAGAAATGAAGAAATTCAAACTTTATTCTTAATAGAAATTTTAATTAAGAAATGCGAACTTGTATTATATTACTTGCTTGAATTTAAAGTCAAAAGCTCTATTGTGTGACATTACAATTGTTTGTAGGTTGGTCACCTTGGCGAATCTTATGACGAATGGGTACACCAGCCTATTGTTAGTAACGAAGGCCCTCGTTTCTTCGAAAGTGATTTTTGGGAGGTATTCGTCTCTAATTTCTTAGATATATTATGTGTTCTTATTTTTCCTTTTAACTTCACCCTTGAATACATATTTAGGCAACAATTGATTAAGGTATGCCTCTATTCTATGAAAACCCTTGAATGCATTCAGGTTCCTGACATGTATTTCCTTTATACAGTTTCTAACCCTAACTGTGTGGTGGGCTATTCCAACTATCTGGCTTCCAGTTGTGTGTTGGTGCATCTCCATGTCTATACGGATGGGTCACACTCTTTCTGAGATTGGACTACTGGTGATTTTTGGTATTTTTGTGTGGACATTTATTGAATACACGTTACATCGTTTTCTCTTCCACATTAAAACAAAGAGCTATTGGTTAGTTATGTCTCGCCTATCCTTTTAACTTTTAACTTCTATTTGATTTGATAAAAATGACGGAATTGTACATCTCTTTGGTTGCTCTTTTATCTTCTCATGTGATTTAGTAATGTATGGTTGTACTAATGTATAGTCTTTATTCTTCTCAAAAAAAAAAAAAAAATGTATAATCTTTATAGGGGTAACACTATCCATTATCTTATTCATGGCTTTCATCACAAGCACCCTATGGATGGCTTGCGTCTTGTTTTCCCTCCTGCTGCAACAGCAATCCTATGTTTTCCGGTTAGTTGTTTCTTAATTATGTTTTTGGAAAGATTATATTGACACTCAAATTGATTCTAGTTAATATTACTACTAATTATATAAGCAACCATTTTGAAACAATTTGTTGTAGCTTCTAAATACATGAAATTATTTTTGTTGTTTTAATAATGGATTGTTATTAACGCATTATTACTGAGGCTTTATTCTCCTCACCTTATTCTATTTATTCTAAAAAAAGGCATATCAGATTGTACCAAACTAGTAGTTCTTCTTTTTTCAGTTTGCTTATTGTTGTATATTTTAAATTTTGCTTGTGTAAAAATGATGTAAATAGAGATAAAAAAAAAAAAAAAAAAATAGAAAATTCGAAAAATAATGCGCAGGCTATTCGAAGTAGTTTAGCACCTGACTTAAGAATTCACCTTAAAGACAAAACCCTCAATGCAGTTATGCAGGCAAGTAAAACTTGATAGCAATGTTAGGTATTTGTTTGGGAGGACTCTTGTTCTATTTTTGATGATAATTCTTTGTTGCCTTATTCTCCCTATTCACTTCAAGACTATGTTTATTAACATGGCTGTGATGTGGAGTGTAATTTCTATAAATCTCGTATCGCATGGACAAATCATTAATCATGAAATTAAATATCATTTCATTAATTATTTGGCTTTTTGTCTACAACTGCTTCCAGATTTTGGGTAGAATATACATACTTGATATATCTCTGGAACTTAATATGATTTGTTCTACTGCAATGCCTTACAAAGTCTCGGGATATTTGGGTACTTTAGTTACCACTGTCCATACTCCATAGCAGAAAGCGTTAAATTTCATATTGCATTCACATCCTATTTTGATAGTGATAATTACTGTTGATACACAAATTAACACTGTGTTTGGATAAAAAAAAGGAGGAAGGAAAAGAAGGGGAAGGAGGAGGAGAAGAGGATGGGAGGGAAAGGGAGGGGAGAGAAGAATGTTGAATTTTCCTTCCAAATCTCTCCATTGTTGAAGGGATCAATTTCCAACAATTTAATCCTTCTATTTAACTCTCCTCCAATTCCCTTCCTTCCTCATTTGTTATCCAAATGAAAGATATATATTCCATCTTTTCATTTCCCTTCCCTTCCTTTCAATTTCCTTCAATCCAAACACACCTTAAGGGAATAGGGTACCGTAGTTAGTGGGTCATATGTAAGAAAGTTTAGGAAAAAATTATTATCGGGGACGTTTGTGTAAGATTAGTGTTAGAAGTGGTGTTCGTAGAAAAAAGTTAAAAATAAATGTTGCTAGTAAGTTAGGTGGGGAATAATTCGCCATAAAATAGGTATAAAGTAAAAGTGTAACGAACAAAAAAGGAACTTATTATGTGGATGGAAAATGCAACCACTTTAAATAGAAGGGAAACAATTATATTTCTTTAATATAGAATAGTCTAGTCTTATCTTATAGAGACAAATTGTGATTGAGAAACAATTGTAGCGAGGCAATAGACTAGAAGCTAGGTGAAACATATTACCATCTTACATACTCTTTAAACCTAAATTAACAGGAGGTTAATCTGAAAGCAAGTGCAAAGAAATGATACCCTTGAAAAGAGCTATAATGGTACCAAGCTATAATTTATGAATCAAACAGATGGGGTCGAGGGAGGTAGAGGGGAATAATATGTAAATTAGTTTGACTGTATATATTTCACCGTATAGAACTGAAAAATATTTTCAGCACAGGATAATTTGAAATGTAACTCATTAGTTGAAATGAATTAAACCTCATGCTTAATGGTTTATTATAACAACTTTTCTACCCTTTTTCTCTCTCTGATGACCATTTTATAACAACGTAGATTTGATTGGTATACAGATTTTGGACTAGTGCTAGTTTTGTCTCTGATTTTCGTTTCTTTTCCAGTTTTGGAATTTGGTCAGGATCTTTGCAACACCATCCACTACCCCCGCCATTTTTGGAGGTAGCTTATTGGGATATGTAATGTATGATATCACTCACTACTATCTACATCACGGGAAGCCATCTAATGACGTATCAAAACATCTAAAGGTATGCTTACAGCTTACTTTTATCCTTATACTTGAACACTGGATTATTTTTAGATTATTTTTATTTTATTTTATTTATTTATTTATTTATTTTTTTGAAGAAACTCCGCCAGTGGGTTTCCCGCTGCCAGTCCCAAGCCTGGATAAAGGAGGAGGGTTACGGTAGGCCAGTGACAGCCAGTATAAAACTTCGTCACATCCCATGACATGAGCCAAACAGATATTTTCGTGGGGGCGTTCCCTACTCAGCGACGCGCTGCACTTCCTAGACCCGGGTGTAGTGATAAGTATGCAAGGGTTGCTAGGTCGTCGCCCAGAAGCGACGCGCCACATTGCCCGAGTGTGGTGTCAAATGAGCAAGGGCGTGCCATTGGGGCGTTCCCTACTGAGCGACGCGCTGCACTTCCCAGACCCGGGTGCAGTGATAAGTATGTAAGGGTTGCTAGGTCGTCGCCCAGAAGCGACGCGCCATATTGCCCAATTGTGGTGTCAAATAATCAAGGACTTGGAGTTGGGATCAGGAGGGAGCGTGGGAGAAAAGAATTTAGTTTGCGGATTGGTTCTTGGAATGTGGGGTCTCTTACGGGAAAATCAGCAGAATTGGTAGAAGTAATGAAAAGACGACGCGTGAACATCATGTGCCTCCAAGAGACAAGATGGACAGGAGAAGGAGCTCGAGGCTTGGTTTTGGGGTATAAGGTATGGTATGTTGGGCAAGAAACGAGCCACAGAACAAGGAATGGTGGAGCTAGGAACGGAGTTGGTGTGGTTCTCGATGAGAGGTTGGCAAAAGAGGTGATCGAGGTCTATCGGAAGAACGATAGGTTGATAAGGCTGAAGTTGCTATGTGGCAAGGAGATTGTGAATGTTATCAGTGCTTATGCTCCCCAAGTGGGTTTAGATGCAGAAGAGAAACGACAATTTTGGGAGGACCTAGACGAGGTGGTGCAGGGTGTCCACCACTCAGAGAAGTTATATATTGGAGGGGATCTAAATGGGCACGTTGGGGCGAGCCGAGATGGCTATGAGAGTGTCCATGGAGGCTTTGGGTATGGGCAGAGGGACGCCGGTGGTGAAGCTATTATGGATTTTGCCCAATCATATGATTTAATTTTGGCTAATACTTGGTTTAAGAAGAGGGATTCACACTTGATAACTTTTCGGAATGGAGCAAATGCAACTCAAATAGACTTCCTGCTCACAAGGAGCATAGATAGACAAAGTTGCATAAACTGTAAGGTTATCCCAGGGGAGAGTGTGGTCACCCAACACCGGCTATTGGTAATGACTATTCGTCTGAAAGAGAAGGCGAAGAAAAAAGTTAGACAAGAAGAACCAAGGATAAGATGGTGGACCCTAAGGGATGCAAAAGCTAAGGTTTTTACAGAAAAGGTAATTGAAGAAGCGGATTGGGATGGAGAGGTGGATCCGGACATGACCTGGTTACGAATGAAGAACTGTTTCCTAAGAGTGGCCAAAGAGGTCTTAGGGGAAGTAAGGGGAAGAACTTCGGTACAGAGAGATACTTCGTGGTGGAATGAAGAGGTGAAAGCAGTAATTAAGCAAAAAAGGGAATGCTATCAAGCCTTAGGAAAATGTAGGAGTGATGAAACCTTTGCAGCGTATAAGGAGGCTAAGAGTAAGGCAAAGGCAGCTGTTCGCCAAGCAAAAGAAAAGGCATATCAGGAGGTTTATGAAAAGCTTGATTCCAAGGAGGGAGAAAGGATCATTTATAAGATGGCAAAGAGAAGACAAGAGGCAAGGAAGGATATTGGCATGGTGAAGTGTGTCAAAGATAAGAACCAAATGGTCCTAGTGCAAGAGGAGGGCATCAAGGACAGGTGGAAGGGGTACTTCGATGAATTATTTAATGGAAGTAATGGAGTTGTGATAGGAGATACCTCTATGAGTGATGAAGAAATCAACATGGAGTATGTGCGAAGGATTAGGAGAGTAGAGGTGGAGATTGCACTGAGGAAGATGAAACCTAAGAAGGCGGTTGGCCCTGATGGGGTACCGATAGAGGTGTGGAGGTGTTTGGGTAAGATTGGTATTGATTGGTTAACAAACCTTTTCAACAAGATATGGACGGCTACAAGGATCCCACAAGATTGGAGGAAGAGCACCTTGGTCCCGGTTTATAAAAACAAAGGAGACGCTCAAGATTGTTCTAACTATCGAGGAATTAAGCTTATGAGCCATACTATGAAGTTGTGGGAAAGGGTGATTGAACAAAGGTTGAGGGCATGCACAAGCATTTCAGATAACCAATTTGGTTTTATGCCTGGGAGATCTACTATGGAGGCAATCCATTTGATAAGACAAATGATGGAGTTTTATAGGGTAAAGAAGAAAGATCTTCATATGGTCTTTATTGATTTAGAGAAGGCATATGACAAGGTGCCAAGAGAGATACTTTGGTGGGCAATGTTGAAGAAAGGTATCCCACGAAGGTATGTAGACCTAGTTAAGGATATGTATCGGGATGTGTCAACAAATGTGAGGACATGCGGAGGGTTGACAAAAGATTTCCCTATTACAATCGGATTGCATCAAGGGTCTGCATTAAGCCCTTTTCTTTTTGCAACGGTTCTAGACGAATTAACTAGACCAATTCAAGATGAGGTTCCATGGTGTATGCTGTTCGCAGATGATATCGTTTTGGTGGATGAGACTAAGGATGGGGTTAATGTCAAGTTGGAGCAATGGAGGCAAAGGTTGGAATCTAGAGGGTTTAAGCTAAGTCGGAGTAAGACTGAATATTTGGTATGTCGTTTTGGCACTCAGAGGGGGACAAGCAATGAAGTGGTGAGTTTGGATGGAAAGGATTTGACCATGAGTGAATGTTTTAAGTACCTAGGGTCGATCATCCAGAAGAATGGTGACATTGATCAAGACGTGACCCACAGGATTAAGTCAGGGTGGCTTAAATGGAGAGCGGCCACGGGAGTGCTATGCGACCGCAGCATTCCCTTAAAGTTGAAGGGAAAATTCTACAGGACTGCCATAAGACCAGTGTTGCTCTATGGTACAGAATGTTGGGCTTCTAAGAAAGAGCATATTAAAAAGATGGAGGTTACGGAAATGCGCATGTTAAGGTGGATGTGTGGAAACACTTTAAGAGATAGAATCAGAAATGAGGTTATTCGCAAGAAAGTAGGTGTGGCGGGCATTGTAGATAAATTAAGGGAAAATCGTCTGCGTTGGTTTGGACATGTAAGACGGAGACCCGAGGGTGCACCGGTGCGAAGAGTGGAAGAGTGGGACCATGGAGGGATTAAACGAGGAAGAGGGAGACCAAAGATGACTTGGTTGGAAGGAGTGAGGAAGGATATGAAGTGCATGGATTTACGTGAGGATGAAGTTTTGGATCGTAAGGGATGGAGGAGAAAGATTTATGTTGATGACTACACGGAATAATCAAATTTGGTTCATGTTAGCCGACCCCACTTTTGGGATTAAGGCTTTGATTGATTGATTGATTGATTGATTGATATTTATTTTTTTGAAGAACACTGGATTATATGGCAAAGTCAATTTATATCAAAATTCATTTTATGGGTCACTTGTCATATTAGAAATATTTCAAAGGTTCTCGAGAAAGTTGGGATCACGTTTATGTCCTAACTACGTGTGATGGACTAAACTTCTCTAAAACTTATATTCTGTTGTGAGATTGTTCTTGGATTGAGTCTATTACAATGTGTAATGATTTCGTTCCCGTTTCAGAGATATCACTTGAATCATCACTTCTGCATTCAAGACAAGGGCTTTGGCGTAACGTCGTCAATGTGGGATAAAGTGTTTGGAACACTACCGCCTCAAATTAAAAAACCTCTCAGGATTGTAAATAAAAAAATATGATCACTCGTACCATTGTTCTTCCATCTTCTTCACCCTGATCTAGATTGTCTAGGGAAAAAGATTTAAGTTTTTGTGCTCATTTTTGTATAAACAACTGAGACCGATATATTATCATTGTTTATTTATGGAATGGAAAAAAAAATATTAATAAAAAATTATCTTATTTTACGCTACGTATTTCTCAAATATTTTGGTGGTAGAATCTCCTAGATGGGGCCAGGTTTGTTGGGATGCTAAATGACTGTATTTAAGAGAAAGCGTAAATGAAATCGGCGAGTAATTTTTATTATTTCCTCCGTTACAGATTATGTGTAACGATTTGACATAACGAAGAGAGGAAAGATGTCTAATCGTTGTACATGACCTGTAACATAGGTAGTATTAAAATGTCTTATGATTTTGATTGGAGAAAGTTTTCGTTTATGTGAGGAGGGGTAGCCCACGTTGGGGATCGCATTTCCTCTATGCTCTTAATCCTTTAAAAGCCTAGCACTTTACACCTGTTAGAGTGTGTTAAGATTTGAATTCCTGACTAATTGGGAAACCTTAAATGAGAATTGAATCCGTCATTACTTTTTTGTTATACGAAACCAATAGAGAGTCGAAATTGAGTTTTAGGGAAACTCATAAATCTTGTTCATACCTTTCTCCTAGGTAGTGTTCAATGGATAATAAGCATGAATCATAAGTTTCCACATGCCCAAATTGGTCTACTAAACCAGAAATTAGTTCGGGAGCGAGGGTACTAGAAAAACATTCTCTTTGAGAATCACAATCTTAGACCTGCTACTACGACCTCTAGTACTAGCTCTTCCATTTTCACAATTTCATTACCAAGTAATATGCAACACGATTCCTAAAAACTAAGTTGATTTTACTTACAAAAATTAATCACAAAAAGTCTACATTGCAATAATTGTCGCAATTCTTTTTAACCAAATTCGTTAAAGGAACAAATTAAAAAATGAATGATATTCGCCTTAACTTAGGTGATAAAACAATAATATAATTATTACAATTCTAGTCTTTAATTAACAAAAGAATACTACGTGAATTGATTAACTAGAGTTTATTTAAAGTGATCAAACAACACTAATTAATTGATTAAAGTTATTTTAAACAAAAAGAAAAAAGGTAATTGATCTAATGGTCTGTTCTCATTGACTGAATTCAGCTGAACTGAACTGAATTGAACTGAGCTGAACTGAACTGAACTAAACTAAACTGAACTGAAATGAATATTTTATAAGAGAAGAAAATTAGGAGCTGAACTGAACTGAACTGAATTTCAACGTATGAGAACATGCCCTAAGTGCTCAGGAAACTAACCATTCTCCTTTGTTTCATAGATCTCTATTTTAGATGTTTATGGACCTTCCTTCTTTTTTCGTACCTACAAGGATTTAATGGAATAAATTAGGGTTGGAGAGTATTTGGGAAGATAGGAGAAAATTAGTATGATAGTAAGAGGGTTTGAGAAATTAGGGTTTTCAGAACTTTAGGGTTTAAAATTTGATTTTTCTATTTTTTAAGTCTAAGCGAATACCCCTATTAATAAGCGTAGGAATCGAGGTTTAGGGTTTTAGATCCACGGGTTCAAGGGGCACGTAAAACTTTTAAAGTCGGGCTAGAGTGTCGTGCGCAACGTTAAGACTTGCGTCCGGCTGGCACGCGCAACTTTGAAAGTATTGCACGGCGCGATTTGCCTTAAATAAAAAAAAAATGTGTAGTTATAACTTCCATAACTTTTGATTACAAAGTAAGATTAAGGTAAATAAGATAGCATTGGAAACCTATGAATGTTTACTTTCCAATGTCGTTAAAATTAGTTTAAAATATGTTAAGAATCAAAATATATGGTCATTTTAATGAAAAAGTGTCGGGTTTAGTATTTTAATGATAACTTCTTCATTTTAACTCAGAATCGAGCTTATACAATACAGTTGGAAAGCTCTTTGAAAGGTATATCCAACTGTATAGTCCTTCAATGGATATTATGTTCTTAACTGTCCTACTTACTCGATTTTCCACAATGTAAGTTCAATTTAATCCAATCATTGCATTTAACACGTTTGGGTCCGTTATTAATCAAGATTGAACATGTATGAGAACGTTTTAGTTCCAATTAATAATATAATTTGGTTTCAAATATGGGTATTAAGTTACTTTATAATGCATTTCGGAGTCTAAAAACACTTCAACTTTGATTTAGCATGAAGAACGAATTTTTGTAACATTATTGAACTTCTCGTCGAGACAGGAGGCCAAAAGTAAGTGTCTACACCTTGCTTATTTTTAGGTATTTAGTCACTACTAAATTTTTTTTTAATTTTCCTTTCCTCTCTTTCAAGTTATTTGTCACAAAATTAATTTTTTGAATTAGTCACACCAGGCCAAAAATCCGTTGTCAACCTTTACTTTCTCCCTTTCTCCCCTCACCCTTTTCCCTTTTCTATTTAATTGCAACCCATCACCCAAACCCAATAGATACATTGAAGGAATTATAAACAGTGACTATTTCATTAAGCAACCTTTGGTTATATACAAGATTCAGCAGCATCAAGTTAGGAACTAACTAGCTACAATGAAGGGCTAAGACTGAGGCTAAATATACACCTAACAAATATAACAAACATACAAATCAGAATATCTCACAATATATTCTAATACACCCCGTTAGTCAAAGCGGGAGGAGGACGAACGCTTAGACTATCTCGAAAATCTTCAAATAATACTCGTGGTAGTCCCTTAGTAAAGATGTCCGCAATTTGGTGCCTAGATGGAACATGGAGGACTCGAACATCACCCCTAGCTACCTTCTCACGAACAAAAAGAATGTCCATCTCAATATGCTTGGTACGTTGATGTATTACTGGATTACCCAAAAGGTAAATAGCACTCACATTATCACAATATACCAAGGTTGCCTTTTTAATCGGACGATGTCACTCCAATAATAAATTACGAAGCCAACATGACTCTGAAACCACATTGGCTACACCCCTGTACTCCGCCTCAGCACTAGACCTGGAAAGAGTAGGTTGGCATTTTGATGACCAAGCTATCAAGTTATCACCCAAAAATACATAATATCCGGACATGGAACGCCTCGTATCAGGACAACCACCCCAATCAGCATCGGTATAGGATACAAGTGTAGAAGTAGATGATGTAGCGAATGATCTGTTTAAGATCAGTCATATGAGTATCCTTCGGATCATGCATGTGTAAGCATACCTGTTTTGGGTGTTTTTGTCCCTCAGGAGAGTTACGTCACAAAGATTGGTCCGGCTGAGCTGTACCTGCAAAACCAACGGAGACTCCGGGTGGTGGAGCTCTGCCTCCGAAGATCAAGTTTGTAACTTGAAAGAGAATAAAGAGTACGGAAATTTAGGTGGGGATCTGCTTGGATTCCAAGCTCAAGTGTTTCTCTGATGAGAGAGAAAGTAGGTGTAATAAATGATTGAATGTGTCCCTAAAATGGGGAAATATCTCCCTATTTATAGGGTCCTTGGTAGGAGTGCCCCTACCTAGGTCACTTGACCTAGATTTTAGTGGGATGCGCCGAATTACGGCGCTTCTTGGGATTTGGGCCCTTGAAGGTCGTCATTTCAGAAACTATCTGAAGGGGACACGTGTCAGGAGGCTATTGGGCCACTTGGGCCAGCTTGAACTTGACACGTGGCCTTCTCTCATTAGTCCACATGTCTAGGGTATTTTTACCCTAAACATTTTCCCCTCACAAGGGTCACGTGAATGTCACGTGATGCCTTTGACATGTGTCCACCTATCAAAGGTGAACAGTAACAACGGCTAGTAAAATTTGAAATTCAAACGGGGATGCCCCCGTTTTCACCTTCTATAAATAGAAGTTTACCCCCCCTTCCCTTCTCTCACTTCAATTTCATTTGACTTTCTAGAGAGAGAAAGAGAGATTTTTAGAGAGAGATTCTCTGCTTCCGTCTGCATCAAATTTTCCGGATTTCCGTGTGCTAACCTTGAAACACCCGGTCACCGTCTGTAGCAGTTTTCAGATTTTCCAGAGTCAAACGCAAGGTAACCGCCTGTACCATTTTTAGCTTTTCTTTTCCAACTTGTATTCATTCTTTTTTCCGTCTGTATACATAGTCTTAGAAATAAGATGAGTTCTCAATCCACACACTCGGCACTGCCTAGGACACTCAGCCGGTCTCCTGGAACGGTTGAGTATAGAACAGGAGGTGCCTATTCTGGACTGTTGGAACTGCTGTGCTCATCTCCGAATTCCTCCCTCTCTATGTCTATGCAAGACACAATGGCCAGAGTCAAACAAACGGCCAGAAAGTCTAAGAGTCTGCGTACTATGGAAGTGCCTGCCGACGAAGATGTTCCGGATGGGGAACATGAGGATTTGGAGGGGAGCAACAATTCTGATGAAGAGGCTCCCTCTTCTTCTAGGAGCTCGAGCATACGCGAGGTAGACGGTGAAGAGGCCACTTCCTCTAATGGATCCGGGGAAGGATCCGGCGGTACTGAGGCTGCTGAAAGATCGGGAGCCGAGGCTTCTGGCTCTGATCCAGATAATTTCGCGGCTGACTATCAGCAGCCGGCGAAAGTTGCTGACAACCCAGACCCTAAGAAAATTAGGATGCTTCCGGGTGACATATCCCCGCTAAAGAGTGGCTTCAGGGCTTTTAAGGAAAATCACCCCTTTGGAAAGGGGTGGGATATTATCGTTCCTCCTGGGGACGCAGTGATGGCCTGGGACGATAAAATAGAGAATGCAGACAACTATTTTGTCTTCTACGAGGCGCTAATAGAAGCTGGCCTCTTGTTCCCCCTCTACACTGGATTAGGAAAATCCTAAAAGGGTATGACCTGGGAGTCTGGCAGCTCACCCCAAACTCGTGGGTGAACATTTTGAGCTATATTACCGCCTGCGAGCTCCAGAATCTTGCTCCCATCTTCTCTGCCTTTGCTCATATGCATTACTTGAGCAAGACCCCAGGCGGTTATGGGGCATGGTACACTCTTTCCACCTTGCCCCAGTACTTGATGAGTTTGGACAAGGTGTCCAAGTGGTCCGAGTGGAAGGATAAGTTTTACTTAATCTCTTCACCAACCCAGAGACACAACCGGACACTGCACCGGTACAATCAAGAACCGGTTCTTCTTGGCAGGAAATGCCCTTTCCCGACGCTCTCTACTAGGGCCCGGGAGCAAATAATGGAGCCAGCAGGTTTCTTTGAAACCACTACTGAGCCCTTGGGGGATGGGACTCACATCATTGTTCCAAAAAATTGGATCACCCACCCGGACTACTTCAAAGATGAATTCTTTCTGTCCGCCTGTGGGTTAAGCCTCATGTTTTCCAAGGGTAGATCCACTTGCATCCGAAATTTCTATAGTTTCTAGTTTGTACTTCAAACTTTTTATGATTTTTTCTAACTTTTATTTTCTCCTTGCAGTCTACGCCTTGAAAATGGTTGACCTAGACAAGACTCCGGCTAAATCAGCAGCGCAACTACGCAAGGAAAGCACGCTCTCAAAGAGAGCAGCCGTTGAGGCTAAGGAGGCCAAGAAAGGCGGGGTAAGACCGCCTGACTTTAGTTTTTTCTTTACATTTCTTGAAATGGTTTTTGCCGGCTGGTAACATTTAGTTCTTAATTAGCAGGATTTTGCTAAACGCGTTCTACGCTCCATCTCCAAGCTTTTCAAAAGGCAAGGGGAGGAGCTGGAAAAAACTCCGGCTGCCAAGACTGCCAGGAGGAACCCCTCCCAGTCAACCTCTACTGCCAACCCGAATCGTCCCACGACCGGAGGAAAATCTCCTTCTTCCATGAAAATTCCGAGTGAAAGTTTAGAACGCTCGTAGAAGAATGCGCCGGATGCCTCTACGACATCAAAGGGTGCCCAGCCACCTAATGTTGCAGCCGGTGCGGCAACAACTGGGGAGGAGGAGACTCCTAAGCCCCATCCGGAAACCCAAGGTAAGTACAAGATTGAAATACCTTAGCCACTTGACTACATGAGAGTCAAGACTAAGGTAGACCCCTTAGGGGGTTCAGTCAGCAGCCGACAACGAATGAATGCCAACTATGCTGCATCCTTCTCACCAAGTACTTTTTTTTTTTGGTGCAGATCTTACATTTGACGAGCCGAATCTTGTTGGGTTTTCCATACGGATGGTGAGGACCCTCACCCGGTCGGAGAAAAATTCCATACCTGATCCGTAAGTGGTGGACTTCGACCGGATAATGGGCCAACTAGCTGAGGTAAAAGAATCTTCAACTTAATTCTGATTTTTTCTTCATTTTTTACCAAGTATTTCATAATCCGGCTTCCCTTTTCTCAGGTAATGCTAAGTGGTGGACTTCGACCGGATAATGGGCCAACTAGAAGAGGTAAATGACGCCAAACGGAGGGCCCTTGAAAACCTCAACTCTGCTGAATATGCTAATTATATGTGTGATTTAGAGATTAAAGCAGTAGAGTTGAAACAGTAGGAGCTGATCCGGAGCTTTACGGTTGCGAATGATGAAGCTACCAGCTGGGCTAATGACCTTGATAAAAAACTGAAGGATGCTAAGGCTGAACTCAAGGCATTAGAAGACGCTGACAAGGAGAACACAAAGCTCTGGGCAGACGTCACTCGATTGGGGCTGGAAATTGTCAACATGCGGAATCAGCATGCAGATGAAATTTCCAAGGAGCAGAAGCGACTGATGGAAGAGAATGAGCGGTGTATGATGCCCAAGTGTTGGGAGAGGCAGCTCCGCCTCGCTTCAAGGATTGGGCTGCAGAGCTAGGATATGAAGTCTCAGATAATGAGGAGGAGCCGGTGGAGGACGAGCAAAATGAAGGCAACCAGCCTCACGTGGCTGATGACCAATCAGAAGCCCTCCCAACCGGTCAAAACCAGCCGGATCAACAACTTCCACCTCATCCTTAGGCAAGCCTCCCCAAATTCAGCTGCAGTATGCCAAGTTTCTTACTTTTCCGGCTTGTAAGCCGAGTATGTTGTATCTTTACCAACTGTGGAGTTGGGTAAACAATTATTTCTTTGCTTCCTCTCCGGATGTGATTCCGGTTAACAATTATTATGGCCTTAGTGCCATTTTAAATATTTATATGAAGTATTCCGACTCAGTCGGTTGTTTATACATGTTTGTGTTTTGGTGCTTGAATTTTTTCAATTTGAATTTTGCGTATATACTGCAATTCTTTAATATTTTGCCTAACTTAAAAAAAAAGCATGCGGCAATTTGCAATCGGGCTATTCTTTCCCCTGGACGGCTGTGTGGTTGGTTTCATTTCAAATTGAATGATTGGCTTGAAAACACTTGATACTTAGAGAAGTATGAGGTGTTTTTAGGCCAATCAATCACAATGGTGATTGCCCAAAACCAAGTGCATAGCCGGCCATTAGAACGGGTGCTTCTAGCCTCTTACTCAAGCAGTAATATTCCGTCTGGGATTATTGCATAGCCATTACACAAACTCTTTTGCCCCAATTGGGAGAGAGAGTGCAACTTTGGAATAAATAATCTAAGTAATAAGAACTTCAGCCGGTAGCCGACTGATGCCTCAGGGCATTCGGTGTTCAGAAACTCAATCGTTCTCGTAGACTATTCTGGTCAGACGGCTATGAGTTGACCAATTTGGTCGTTCAATATTTGCCGTCTGCATAGGTACGTAGAGCTGATAAAGAGTCTGCTCTCTGCGACGATTGCAGCCAGAGGGGTGTCGCCGGACGCCGTTGTCCATGTTGGGACAGGCGGTTTTATAAAATAAGCAACCATCCAGCCATTGGCCTTTGGTCTTGTACTGTTTGAGACCGGTTGTATAGCTACTAAGCGTTTTTGTGCTTAGTTTTTTCAATTTGGCCATTGGCCGCGTGCTATTATAACATTGAATTTACACTAAGTGTTGAACTTAGTTGGTTAAACAAATAGTCCGTCTGAGTATTACCCAGGCGGACAAGTAATTAAAAAGATAATAAAATCAATTTTGAAAACAAAGCCTGATTTCTCATTAATAGACTCTTTGTTTACAAAAATTTACAATTCTCAGAAGTAGTACTTTTTTAAGTTATCTACATTCCAAGTTCTAGGTAGGCGTCTGCCGTTTGGGGTTTTCAGACGGTAGGAGCCATCCCCGACTTCTTCATAGATCCGGTAGGGGCCTTCCCAATTGGGGGTTAGCTTTCCAGACTCATTGGCCCTACCGGTTGCCTCCATTTTTCGTAACACAAAGTCGCAAGCTTTCAAAGGGCGTTTGTGTACTTTCTTGTTGTAGGCTCTTGTCATTCTCAGACGATATATCTCATGACGCAGGGCAGCATTGCCCCTGCGTTCCGGGAGGGAGTCCAATGCCAGCCACATGGCCTCCCAATTTGCCTCTTTATCATAAAGCATGACTCTAAGAGTCGACTCGTCATGTTCAATGGGCAAGAAATGGGGTTTCACCGGTTGCCCCTTTGGCAGTTGTCCGGATGGCCCATAGGACATGAATCTGCTCTTCCGCCCATAAGCCACCGGCTCTTTCAATTTTCTTTTTTATGCCGTCTGAGATAAGCTTGTTGAAGGCTTCAACTTGGCCGTTTGCTTGTGGTCGGCCGACTGATGCAAAACAATGTGAGATTCCCTGATCTCCCAACCAAATCTTGAGGTGAGGCGTTTCAAACTGAGGGCCATTATCAAACACCATAGACATAGGTACCCCAAACCGGGTGATGATGTTCTTCCAAATGAATGAGATGACAACCTTTGTCTTGATGTTCTTGAACGGCTCAGCCTCTACCCATTTGGTGAAGTAATCCACAGCCACCAAAATATAACGCTTTCCGCCTGGTGCAAGCGTATAAGGACCTAAGATATCCATGCCCCACTTAGCAAACAGGACTGGGCTGTGGATTGTCGTCAGATTAGTAGCCGGGCGGTGGATAAGCTTGCCAAACCTCTGGCATTTGTCACACCTCTTTACCAACTCTTTCACATCTGCTTCAAGAGTAGGCCAAAACTAATGCCGCCTGGCTCTGACGGCTAGGGATCTGCCACCTATATGAGAGGCGCAGTATCCCGCATGCAACTCTTCGAGAACTTCTTTACCCTTCTATGGGGTAACGCACTTCAATAGAGGTTTAAGGAAACCCGCCTTGAAGAGCTCTCCATTTCTCATCTCGAAGTTTGCTGCTCGCTTCTTCATGACGGCTGCCTCCTGTGGTGAATTGGGAAGTGTGCCGTCTGTTAGATATTCCCGGATGCCGTCCATCCAGGTAGAGCTTCGGTCCAGGATTCCAATGGGCTCTTCATATATACTTCTTTTTTTCCAGAACTTCCTAAAAGACTGACCGAGGCGTATCACAGCAGGCGAAAGATGCCAATTTGGACAATGCATCCGCCTGGTTGTTATCTGACCTGGGCACTTGACTCAGATGGAATTCTTCGAGTGCCCGACTTCTTCTTTGACTACCTGAAGATACTTGATCATAGCTGGATGAGTTGCCTCATATTTTCCCTCATATTGGCTTACGACCAACTGTGAATCAGAGTAGGCGTCAATTTTTGTTGCCCCTGCTGCCTTACACATGCGGATTTCGCCTAGCAGGGCTTCATATTCCGTCTCATTATTCGAGGCTTAGAACTTTAACCGCAGTGCATATTCAAATCTGTCCTCCTCCGGGGACTCATATATAATTCCTGCACTGCAGCCGTTCTTCGTCGAGCTCCCGTCTACATACACTTTCCAAACCTGATCAATGTTGTCCGGTTGTACCGGTTGTGTCATTTCAACAATGAGTCGGCAAACGCCTGACCCTTCACTGCCTTTCTAGGTTCAAAAGTGATTTCAAGACTTTGCATTTCAATATCCCATTTCAGCATTTTGCCGGATGAGTCTAAGGTAGACATTGGCTGCTTGAGAGGCTGATCGGTGTAAATTACAACCGGATGTGCCAGAAAGTATGGCTTCAACTTCTTGAATGCCATGTATAGAGCAAGGCCAAATTTTTCAACCTTGGGGTAGCGAAGTTCAGCATTTTTTAGCACATGGCTAATGAAATAAACCGGGAGATGGATGTCGTCTCTCTCATCAAGGAGAACAACACTGAGGGCATGGTCCGAGGCAGCTAGGTACATGTATAACGTCTCTTTGGGAAGAGGGCTAATAAGCCTTAGCAAAGAGTGCAAATTCTCTTTCAGCTTTTGAAAGGCCGCCTCAGCATCATCCCCCATTCAAATCTGGTCTTCTTCCTGATTGCTTGGAAGAAGTAAAGGCATTTGTCACCTAACCGGCTAAGGAATCTCCCCAGTGCTGCCAGGCAACCGGTTAGTCTCTGTACTTCCTTGACAGTGCGGGGTGACTTCATGTCAATTACCGCCTGTATCGTCTCGAGGTTAGCCTCTATCCCCCTATGATTAATTAGGAATCCGAGAAACTTCCCAGACTCAACACCAAAGACTCATTTCTTAGGGTTTAACATGACCTTATGCAGCCTGAGTGTGGTGAAGGTTTCTCGGAGATCAGCAAGGTGATCCGCCTGCTGCTTGGATTTAACTATCATGTCATCAATGTACGCCTCCACATTCCTCCCAATTTGATTAAAGAAAACCGTACTAATCATCCGTTGGAATGTAGCCGGCGCATATTTCAAGCCAAACGGCATCACAGTGTAACAAAATAACCCTTGATTAGTGACGAAGGCCGTCTTCTCTTGATCTTTTTTCCACAGGGGTATCTGATGGAAGCAAGAGTAGGCATCCATAAAACTCATCAAGGCATGCCCGGCTGTTGAATCGACCAGTCGATCTTTGGAAGCGAATAACTGTCCTTGGGACATGCCTTGTTGAGGTCTGTGTAATCAATACACATACGCCAGGTACCATTTGGCTTCTTTAAAAGCATAACATTCGCCACCCAGTCGAGGAAATTGCATGGCCGAGTGAACCCAGCATCCAGCAGCTTTTTTACTTTGGCAGCTGCTGCCTGACTTCTTTCCTCGCCGTGATTTCTTTTCTTTTGCCAGATGGGCTTCTTTTTGGATCCACGACGAGTTTGTAGACAACAAGATCCGGGATAACGCTTGGCATCTCTTCCACTTCAAAGGCAAAAATGTCTTTGAATTCTTTCAGCAATAGGTGCAGGTCTGCACCCACCTTAGCATAAGCAGCCGTCCCAACCTTAACAGTTGCTCTGGACGGTTGTCATCCAGAGGTATATTAATTTGTTCTCTAGCCGTTGGGGACGGAGCTCATCTGATCGTTCCCCGGTCAGTGATTGCTATTTTTTCCTCTTTCTTCAACTCCATCAGCTGAGGAGCCTTTCTTTTCCTCCTGGCTGCTGGTGGGGCTGGGACGGCGTCCTTGACATTGTCAAGGTCTATTAGTTCCTTCCCTTAGCCGTCTGGGGCCACAGTATCCTTGACGGCTGAGAGGTAGCACTCTCGGGCCGTCTTTTGATCCCCATTCAAGGAACCAACAGAGCCATGATCCCTCTCATACTTAATGAGCATGAGAGAAGGGATGATTACAACCTTGGCTTCGTTGAGTGTTGGACGACCTAAGATAATGTTATAGGCGGTCAATTCCTCAACGACCAAGAATTTGAAGACCAGGTGTCGTCTTTTTCCTTTTTCACCCAGTCGGATAGTTAAGTCAATCCTACCGACTGGGTAAACCATCCCACCCCCAAAACCAACCAAGGGGTGGGTAACCGAATGCATGCTGCTGAGGTTGTATTTCAGCTTTTGTAGGCATCGGAGACTGATGATATCCGACGAGCTGCCGGTGTCAATAAGGATTCGACCAACCAGCTGGTTGGCGACCTTACATTCAATGACGACCGGATCGTCATGCGGACGACGGACAGTGCCCCTGTCCTTCTCAGTGATCAGAACGTCTTGGAAGGAGGCGCTACCTGCCGCCTGATCATCATCATCACCATTGTCCATCTTTCGAAGATGACTCTTGGTGCCCCGGATGGTAGGGCCACCGCATGAGAACCCGCCTGCTATGGTGTAGACAGACTCCTTTCGGTGTCCGAACTACTAGCAGGCTGGGGTGTCTTAGATGACTGCCCCTGGTTCTTCTTATTAGTCCCTTTTGACTTAGAAATGTAGGACTTTAACATCCCCTTATCAGCCAGACGGTCCAACGCCCGCTGAAGGCTGAAGCAGTCGTTGGTGTCATGGCCAACTTCCTCATGGTATTGGCAGAATTTATTTTTGTTCCTTGATTGAATGAAACTTTTCATTGGATTCGGCTTCTCTAGAGACAGCTGGTCCTTGATCTCCATGAGGATGGAGTTGCAGTCCTTGTTAAACTTGTACTTGGGGATGTACGATTTAAATTCTTTCTTTTTCTTCTTGGACGGCTGGTCAGAATCACTCACCGCCCAGACTTCTTTTCTCTTTTTGCTATCATCTTTTTTCTTGGCTGGCTGAGCAGACCGACTGTCGTTTTGCCTGTCAGACTTCTTGGAGTCCGATTGGCTACCAGGCGAACAGAGGTCGGTTGCTTGAATATAGCTTTCCGCCTCCCTAGGGCCGCCTGTAAAGTAAAAGCCCCTTTTTTGACTAGGTCGAACTTAAAGGTTGACCTGTCTCTCAGAACCTTAAAGAAGTTTGTAAAAGCTACCTCGTCAGATAGTCCTTGAATCTGAATTCTGATAAGATTGAACCGCCTGATACAGGAGCACAATCCTTCTCTCTCTCCCTGCTTAATGGTGCTCAAGTCAAGACTTGTTTTCTTCGTAGGGATGTTCATTGAGAAGTTGGAAGCAAACAAGAAGGCAAGCTTCCTGAAACTATCGATGGAACCGGCTAGCAAGTTGCCAAACCATTGTTGGGAAATGCCCTTAAATGTAGCCGGAAAGCATCGACATCAAGTGGCATCATCCAACCCATGTAAATACATGAGGTTGTTGTAAGCCATGAGGTGATCTTCCGGGTTAGAAGTACCATCATAAGTACCTACCAACACGTTTTTAACCTTGGCCGGCTGTGCCGCCTCGGTTATTTCCCGGGTGAACGCAGAAGGTTGTTCACCCAGGCGGAGTAGACGAAGCTACCAGTCTAGTGGATGGACGTTGCTGTATGCCGCCTGACCTCCAAAGAGGGTCGGCTGCATGAAATGAGGAGAATACGGACCGTAGACCAAAGGTGGTACATACGGTGCGTTCCCAATCATCTGAGGGCCAGAATAGACGGTATTATTTCCTGTATGGCTCTCGTGCAAGGATTGCGCATTCCTTGCAGATGTATTCTTAAAGCTATCTGGAAAGCTTGATGTAGAAGCTGACTCAGACAACTGCTGATTCCTCTTTGCGGGTGATGATCTCCCGAGCGTCAAGAGTTGATTTTTTGTTTCCCACAGGCTGTTCAGTCCAGCGAGTGGTATTTGTGTTCCTCTTAGGCAAGAGAATCTTGGACCAATCAATGGTCTCGGCTGCCTTCTCCTTTGGATGAGGAGTTGGCTGCCTATCTCGGACTGACTTCCCCTTCTCTAGAGGAGCCTTCCTTACCGACTGACCCTTGCTTGGGCCAGCCCGGCTCTTGGTGATCAGATCCTTAATTTCACCCTTGAAACTAGTCATGAATTTCATGAGTTCATCTCGAGTGACGGGAGCGGATCCACTAGCCGTATGGGTTTCCCCTTCCGGCTGTCCAGGGGGTTGGTTTGTACCCGCCTGGCTGGCACCCCGCTCCAGAGTGTCTCTAGGCCGGATGCGCTAGGTTATTAGAGAGCCATCACTTGCTATATAAGTTTCGACCTGAGGATCATCATCCTCTTGGTCAGTAAAGACTTCTGGCTTGTCTACGGGACGCTCAGGAGGTGGTACAGACTCTTGAACCATCCTTGAGGTACTCTCACCACAGACGGCGCCAAATGTTTTGGGTCTTTTTGTCCCTCGGGAGAGTTACGTCACAAAGATTGGTCCGGTTGAGCTGTACATGCAAAAACAACAGAGACTCCGGGTGGTGGAGCTCCGGCTCCGAAGATCAAGTTTATAACTTGAAAGAGAATAAAGAGTACGAAAATTTAGGTGGGGATCAGCTTGGATTCCAAGCTCAAGTGTTTCTCTGATGAGAGAGAAAGTAGGTGTAATAAATGATTGAATGTGTCCCTAAAATGGGGAAATATCTCCCTATTTATAGGATCCTTGGTAGGAGTGCCCCTACTTAGGTCACTTGACCTAGATTTTAGCGTGCTGTGCCAAATTACGGTGCTTCATGGGGTTTGGGCCCTTGAAGGCCGTCATTTCAGAAACTATATGAAGGGGACACGTGTCAGGAGGCTATTGGGCCACTTGGGCCAGCCTGAACTTGACACGTGACCTTCTCTCCTTAGTCCACATGTCTAGGGTATTTTTACCCTATACAATACCTGTTGCACAACATACGATATATCTGCCCTTGTAATGTAAGATATTGCAGCGGCCAACAAGATTGCGATACAAGATTGGATATGTAAAAGTGGAACCCGAAGTACTTACCTTTGGCTTTGCCTCAACCGGAGTGGCCGAAGACTTGCAAGAACTCATCCCATCTCTTTCAATGATCTCCTCGGCATATTTGCATTGTGACAAAAATAATCCACCCTTATACCTTGTCACTGCAATGTCAAGAAAGTAATTCAAAGGCCCCAAATGCTTCATAGCAAACTTTGCACTAAGACGGGACATAATAGTACGTCGGAGAGCATCAGAAGAAGTGGTGAGAATAATGTCATCAACATATAGTAATAAGTAAGCCACATTCGATTCCATACGATAAATAAATTGAGAATTGTCACTCCTGCTATTAGTAAAAACAATAGAAGCAACAAAATCAGCAAATCGCTTATACCAAGCTCTAGGTGCCTGTTTAAGACCATATAATGATTTCCGTAGAAAACGAACATAATCAGGATGGGTCTGATCATGGAAACCAAGAGGTTGATGCATATAGACTGTCTCATTAAGCTCACCGTGCAGAAAAGCATTCTTGACGTCAAGCTGATGAATTAGCCAAGTTTTGGACAATGCCAAGCTAAGTACAGTATAGATGGTAGTCGGTTTTACTACCAGACTAAAAGTCTCACCACAATCAATGCCAACCTATTGTATTTTGCCATCACCTACAAGACGGGCTTTATGCCTCTCAAAAGAACCGTCATATTTCACCTTATGAGTAAAAATCCACATAGAACGAATAACATTAACATCAAGCGGACGGGGCACCAACTCCCACGTCTTATTTTTAATAAGAGCATTAAATTCATCATCCATGGCCATTTTCCAATTAGGGTCACGAAGAGCAGAAATAGGGTTACGAGGCAAAGGATTTCGTAACATTAATCGTCATATTACTGAAATTTTTATATTTCAGGTTCATTTTGACAATACCATTTCTACTACGTGTGACCGTAGTGGGTAAAGGAGTAGGCTGTGGGTGAGGAATAGGTGGGGAAGGTTGGGATTGTGGGCTGGAAGGCACACCTAGGCCACTATGGGTAGGTCTAGTGTGGGTCGTGGCTGATTGAACAGGTCCACGATCAACAAGGGACCTATTTTTCTCAACATTGTGTCCGGTGCTAGGGCCAGAAAGGAAGGGGGAAAGCTGGGCTGGTTTGCGAGATTGGGCTGCCAGAGGGAGGAATAGTATGCGGCCCTGTCTAGCAAGGGAAGGAGAGTGGGCTTGGCTGTTGGGCCACCTCAGTGTCCGAATTGGACCGCCTAGAAGAAGTTAAATGGTGAATGCTATAAGAACTAAGGCCCTCATTCATGAAATCATAAGTATGTTAAGTGGGAGTATGCAAGTTAGCTAAAGGAAAAATACTCTCATCAAAATTAACATGACGGCATATTATGATCTTACGAGCCGATAAATCATAACATTTGTAACCTCTATGATTTGGCGTAAAACCCAAAAATACACAAGGTGTAGATCGAGGTTAGAGCTTGTGAATGGTAGTGGAAGGGAATAAGGGGTAACACAAGCACCCAAAAACACGTAAGTGTGAGTAAGAAGGTTCCTTTTGATAGAGAACTTCAAGAGGACACTTGTTCTTTAGCAATTTACTAGGAAGAATATTATGGAGGTAAGTTGCCATTTGCAAGGCACGATGCCAAAATGAAGGAGGTAAAGACGCATGAGCAAGAAGAGTGCGAATTATATTATTCAATGATGTAATTTTTCTCTCGGCTTTTCCATTTTGTGATAATGTACGAGGACACGAAAAACGGAAAGACATACCATTAGACTCACATAAAGCCCAAAAAGGTCCATTATCATACTCCCTCCCATTATCACATTGAAAATTTTTAATAGGTCGTTCAAATTTTAGGTACGAATAAATGCTTGGAAAGCCAATATTTTATCAAAAGCATCTGACTTTTTAGCTAATGGAAAATTCCACAAAAATTTAGAATAATCATCCAAAACAAGCATATAATAACGATGACCATAGATCACTTTAAACAATATCAATAAGCATAGAAGTAGTAGAATTTGAAGAAATAAAAGGCAACTTAATGTGTTTTCCGAGTACACAAGAATGACAAATACTAGAACTAGTAGTTTGATTACATTCAATGATTTTATTACTACAAAGAGTCTTTAAAATGGAAGAACCCGGATGTCCTAAACAATCATGTCAAAAAGGTGATGCTAAAGCTGTAAAGGTGGATGGAGAAGAATGTGAGACAGTGGTAGTGAGTGGGTAAAGATCTCCTTGGCTATCACATCTCATTATTGGCATCCCCGTCCGATAATCCTTCACAAAAAAAACCATAAGGGTCAAACTCAATAGACACACAGTTATCAGTGGTAAACTTTCTAACAGATATTAAATTCTTAATGAGTTTAGGGGCATGTAAGACTTTAGAAAGGGACAAAGGAGGGTTTGGGGAAGGTAAGGTAGTGTCACCACAACCACGAATAGGAATAGTATGACTATTGCCAACAACAATACCATTATGATGATTGCTCAAATTAGAATAAGACGAGAGATTACCGTGGGAGGAAGTCATATGCGAAGTTGCACCGGTGTCCATGTACCACGAAGGATTGGGTTGTTGCAAAGACATGGTGTGCATAGCCGATTCAATGTCGGTCGGAGCATAGGACTGTTAAGAGGTTGCATATACATGCTGTGGACCGGGTTGCTATTTTGGGCCTTAGGGACGAGCCACCCTTGTGTTGGGTATGGACAAGGGGGGACTACCCACAGAGAAACCCAACCCCAAGGAGAAGGGGCGTATCCCTGCTACTTCCATGGAGAGGTTGCGAATCAGCCTTACTACTGCGGCTATTGTTGACCAGGACCACCATGACCCGTCGGACATCTGCCAGAATTCTGACCATCGTGACCAGCCTGACTAGTGCCAGAACCCTGTTTCTTTCCACCAGATTTTTTTTTTCTTATTTTTGGATTTTCCACGAGCTCCAGAATGATCGTACCCACCTTCCGATTCTCGTTAACTGCCCACCATAGCTGATTCCGTGGCTGCCTTTTTTGCCAAACCCGCCTCCTCCAATGTAGGTTTAGACCGGGCTTGGTAAAATTGAGGCAAAGGAGTGCTTTGCCGGATTAAAGTTGCAACACCATTGTAGGCTTCCGTAAGACCGGAAACCAATTGAAGGACAAGACGGTTGTTATCCACCGGCACTCCCACATTATTCAGCTTATCGGAGAGGCCCTTGTGCCGCTGACAATAAGCCAAGGCATTGGGAAAGGCCTCCATTTTGGTGTTTGAGAACTCTTGTTCAAGAGAGACGATTCTTGAATTTTGATTGTTCTGGAATATGTCACGTAGCCTATTCCAAGCTTCCATTGTCGTGGAGTCAGGTTCAATAATGGTGTTCAAAAGATCGTAAGAGATGGTGAAATAAATCCACCCTAGGACAGCCGCATCTAACGTCGACCAAAGCTCCTTCTCCTCATTAGTAGATGGTGTGACAACCTTCTCCTTTGGAGGAATGATGTGATGATTGACCTTATGAGAACGACCATGAACCTTGAATAGCTCCGCCCACGTGGAGTATTGAACACTATCCATTTCAAGAGTAATGGGAATATTACTTTAAATGTTCGAAAAAGTCATGGCCGAAACTTGGAGTCCGACATGGTCGTCAATATAAGAGAGAAGAAAGAGGGAAGAAGAAGAAGAAGAAGAAGAGGAATATGCGAATGACTAGGGTGCATCGAAAGAAAACCATAGGCTATTTGATACCATGAAGGAAATATAAACCGTGACTATTTCATTAAGCAACCTCTGGTTATATACAAGAGTCAACAGCATCAAGTTAGGAACTAACTAGCTACAATTAAGGGCTAATACTAAGGCTAAATATACACCTAACAAATACAACAAATATACAAATCAGAATATATCACAATATATTCTGATATACAACTTTGCCACACCACCCAAAACCCCTTAGGTGCAGCCACCACCAAACCTGGAACCCCATCCATTCTTTCCCAACGCTAATACAACTACACTACATATCTACACCTACCAACCTGTTACAAAACCCAACCCCTACCTCATTGTTGATTCAATTTTGCCTCACCTGAAGCTTGAGAGGAAATAAGGATTTTGACCTTTACTCCTTTTTAGGATCAAATGTTAATTACATAACGTCCGTAACTAATACATCATTACCAAGGTTACTGCTCACTAACTTATAGAAATTGAAGGGAACTATACTCATGGGCAAAGGGACAGGGGGCTTGTGGAGGCCCGGCCTCCCCGGCCTAGATTTGCGGCCTTTGATTATTAACTCTTGGCCCCCCTTAAAGTTATTATATATAGAATGAAGACAAATATGATACAACAAATGAAGCTTGTCATATTAGTTAGGTAGTGATTCTTTTTCCCAATGAGCCTGGGTTCAAATCCCATCACTCACTTGTTTTTTTTGATAAAGCTTCTTATTCTATTTGGGCTTTGATTTTGATGATAAAGGCCAAAGACTTAAGCTACAAATAAACTTAATGACGGGAAATCTGCATCATATTTTGAGAATTGAGATTCTACTCTTGTTTTTTTAAATTATGTAATTTCATTTAATTAATAAATGTTAATATGTTTATTTATTTAATAATTTTGGCTAATTTTTAATTTATTTAATGGACCATTAGATCAAATTTTAGGGTTATATGCTACATAATTTGATAATTGTTGTTTTTTAATTTATGTAATTTTATTTAACTAAGGAGTAAAATGGAGGATGATTTTCTTAGAGATGTTTTGGTTGTATACATAGAAAAAGAGATTGTTGTAGATTTTAGTGTTTAATCTTTGATTGATGATTTTGCTACTATGAAAAATCGTAGAATACGATTTAACTAATTTTTTTTTGTAACAATAAAATACTAGTACATTTTAGGTTGGATTTGTACCTTCATCTCTTTTAGCTTGGATTTGTACCTTCATACCCGAACTTCCAGTCATGGACTCATGGTTCCAGACCTATTGGAGTTAACGGTCTCTTGGATCGTTAAGGGGTGTAACCTTCACCCCGTGAAAGGTTTTCAAGTTCCTAAAACTTGTTGGCGACTCTTTTACTCTAGCTTCTTTCCCTTTGGACGCCACCATGCTTAAGTGTATGATCACATTGGGGCTCAAGTGTGGGATGGCTTGAAATATTCCCTATAGTTTTTTGGCAACTCCATGATCACGGGTAAAAGTAGGTCGTTGGTCTACTAACCCTAACCAAATTAGAAATTTATAATACCTAAACTTACACTAAACTAGTTAGTGGCAAGTAAAGGGTCGAACCCAAAAGGACTTAGTGTATTAATTTGTGCCAACTAGACTACTAGGAAAGGTCGTGAGGTAGAGAGAGGTTAAACTAAACACGACTAAGAACAAACAACTAAAACTAGGGAAAGTTGAATCCAATCACATCAATCTATTAAACAACATCATACAAATAGATGAAAATAACCTAGATTAGGAACATCAACACATTTAACTCACTCTCGCACAATTAAGCATGTTAATTATCCTACTAAACTAATTCACTCTCGTGCAACTATCCTAGCAAAGGTATGGAAGAATTTAGGGCTCTCAACCAACTCACTCTCGCACAATTGATTGAAAGCACAATTAAGAGCATAAAATCGATTAGCTAGAAAGATTCTAATCCATAAAAGCATAACATACACAATAATCAAGAAACAATTTCATACTAATCACAATCAATCATTCAATTCATTAATATAACCTTCATCTAATTCCCTAGAACAAGACCTAAGCTAACATAATGAAGAAAGACATGGAAAACAAGGTAAAATAAGAATAAAAACAAGATTAAACAAACAAACTAATTAATCTACTCAAATCAACAAACAAAAAGCAAAAACTAAGAATTAAGAAAAGAAATAAAGATGAGAGAAAGTTAGAAAATGCTCAATAAATAGATGAGAAGAAGTTCCACAAAGTTGCTTCTACAACCTCTCAAAAACTCCATGGAAATCCAAGCTTTCTCTCTCTACAACTACTCCTAAACTAGAGAGAGAAAAAATCCTAATCTAACCCTAAGAGAGAAAATAAAAGTAGCTAAACTAATCTAATCTATCTAAAATAAAATGTTGATTGAAAGTTGTGAGAAAATAACCCCAAAGAGGGTATTTATAATACAAGTTAAAATAATATAAAATAAATTAAAAAGAAATAAAACTAAATAAAACAATTAAAATAACTAAACTAAAAACCAAAAAAGCAAAAAAATATAAAATAAAATAAAAAGGAAAAAGAAAATAAAAAGAGGAAAAACAAGGATAAACCCACGAAAAATAAAACAACGAGACTAATTTTTTTTTTGCCCCTCTTCATTTCGTGGCTGCTCCAATTCAAACACCATCAGCACTATCACCACGCATCATCACCCTCCATCAACCATCAACAACAATCATCAACGGTAATCATCAAGCATCATCCTTCACCTTCAATATCAACCGTTCGATCTCATTAATTATCATGTGCGAGGCTCGTGAAGTGGTTCGGTCGAACCATGGGTTGGTGCGGCCGAACTACAGGGTTTGTTCGGTCGAACCATGGGTGTGTTCGACCACACCTCTTCAATTTACAAAACTCTGAAAGTTTCTGACTCGTACTTCGACCGAACTCTCAACTGTTTGCTCGAACCCAATTGGAATTGCATTTGCTCGTGCGAATTGGTGATTGGATTAATATTTGCAGGTTGTTGTTGGTTGTTGACGGTGGTGCAGGGGTTGATGTTGGTTCAGTTGCGTGGCTGAAAGTGGTTAGTGTGATGGATGTTGCGGGGTGTTGTTGGTGGTCTGAGAGCTGCGTGAGGTAGCAGGGGATTGTGGTGGTGATTGCTGTTGCGGATTGTTTGGTGGTGTGGTGAAGGTTGTAGGTGGAGCTGGTGGTTGTTACGAGGGTGATTGATGGTTCAGGTGGTTTGGGTGGCTGCGTGGTGGTTGATTGGAGTTGCGGGTCAGTGAGAAGAGGAGAGGGAAATCAGGGGAGTGTGGTGGTGATTGCTGGCGGTTTTGCGTGGCTGGTGAGAGTGGTGACGTGAGGGATGTTGCGGGGTGTTGGTGTATTGGAGGTGAGTGGTGGCTTCTGTTTTGTGTGGTAAAGGGGGAAGCAGTGGTGGAGCTTGTGGTTGTTGTTGATGTGCTTGGTTGAGTGGCAGCAGGATATGGGCCAGCAGCAAGTAGCAGTTTGGGGCAGCAGCTTGCTTAGTTTAATTTTATGCCTCGAACCTCGGACCTTGAACTCGAATATGACTTTGAAACTTGACCAAGAATCCGAAAACACCTATAACAAAAAACAAACACGATGGTAGGATTGAGAACAAAATAAAAATAAAATAAAGATAAAATAAAATAAAGATAAAATAAAGTAAAGTAAAATACTAAAACTAAAAGAAATTAAATAAAATCAAAAGAAAATAAATAAAATAAAATAAAGAAAACAAACTTGAAAATAAAAGAAAAATAAGAGGAAAACGAGAAGAAAAATATTAACAAGATTTTAGACTAAGAACATAAGAGAATAAGAAACATAAATAAATTACAAAATTAAACTAAAAACTACAAAATACTCAAATAAAAAGATAAAGGACGAGAATAAGCAAATAATAGAAATAAAGGATAAAATGAGCTTAATTATTGAAATAAGCCGGAAAAGTATTTAATAAACACCCCTAAAAGTCACATAAAAGTCACTTATCACTCCACTGGTGAGGATTACTATTTTAATTCCTAAAATTTATTTTGGCAATGATTTAGAATAAGTGGATGACACTCGAAAAGTTCTAAGTATTTCATGTGCATAATTTTGATTGACATTATTGGCATAAGCATAGAAAGGTTCGCATTGGAAAAACTATCCGTAATGCGTCAAAAACGTAGGATTTTTACACGTAGGAAATTAGGGAAATATGTTTCACAACTAAAGTCGAAATAATGCTACGAATAAAACTGAAAAATTAAAGAACAGAAAGCTGCCGAGGCATGTAGGAATTAGCGCTGAGAAAACAGCGTCAGTGACAAACGATGTCGCTGTCACCTGGCGACAGTGCCCACGTCTGGTGACGACGCTATTTTCTCACGCCGAATTCTTCCAATACCGAGCCAGAAATCTGCCTTCTTATTTCGACTGGTTTTCTAGTACTGTTTTCTCGATTTTACTTCCTGATAGAGTTTTTCCCTTTTTTCTGAAACCCATATTTGTTTTTCATATGGCCATAACCCTTGAAGAATTTACGCTCCATCTACCAAATCAAACGCTCTTGGCAATGAAGTCCGGGTACATCCGAATTTGTTGAATTCGCCAAACCATGGAATCGATTTTTACTCGCGGGGTCTTATCCAGTCGTGCCAACCCTTATAAAGGTAAGGCTTCTGCGCGGTGCATCTGGACTCATAACCATGGACCCTTTTGACTAACCCATATCCTGAACTTTAGAGAACTAGAGCCATGGTTAGGTTGCAAACTCAATGCATCATATTGTTACTATATGACTACTTGTGCATTATTTGTTGTGCATATTTTATATATGTGTTTTCCCCTAACCGTTTGTTTGACTTGTGAATGAGTTAAATTAATTTATTAATGACTAAAGGACTTTGCTAATTTAATTAATTAATTAATAAATGATTAGGGTCTAAATAAATTGATTGAACTTGACTTAGTTGGCTTCTAGGCTTGTCCCTTTAGAGCAAAATACTGGAAACAGTCCCAGATCGATGTTCTAGTAATGGCGCAGAGATCTGGATTGTGGCGCCACGCGCTAAAGATTAGCGCTAGGTGACAATCTTGTCGTCTGGCGCTTAACCTTAGCGTCTGGTGACGGTCCTATTGTCTGACGACAATCCGTATTTTTGTTCGTGTCTTCACAACAAGTCTATCTAATCAATTTGCTTAAATTGTTTAATCAGTTTATTAATAACGGTAATCATGTTCAGTCCTTATTTCAGTCTAGGCACATAGTCTCATGATCTCACACAAGAGTGAAAGTATGTCACTCACATTCACCATTAAAGCACACACATAATATGTCAAAATTTGACCATGTCTAGAGAGTCTTGTATGCGTGTATTTTCCGTCATTTTTTTAGGGGGGGGGTAAGTCGGATATTAATCCTCCAATTAAGCCATACTTGTTTAAACCCTTACTTGATCCTAAAAAATAAACCCTATTTTTTCCTTTTTGTTTTTAAAGTCAATAAAGTCAAAGTCAAAGTCAAATTTAAGACAAGTCATTAAAACGAATAAATGGTTTAATTTACAGCGCTTAGTCAAGAAAGGAAGGGTGGTTAATCAAAGACAATACATTTGTTGAATTACTCCATTTTGATAAAGCCATGAATCGGAATTGAAAAGCTAAGAAGATCATGGAGTCTCAAGAAGAATTTGATGAACTCAAGAAGGATGTGGCTCCCTAACTGAGTTGATGAAGAGTATAACTCTTCAAGTCAATGACCCTGTGAGGCAATAATAAATGGAGCTCATGCAAGAAAGCTTGAGAAAAATATCCAATGACTATATATTCCAGGGCATTAGCTCACAAGGGGACTCGGTGGACAAGAAACTTCATTCGCAGAAGTTCAATGCCAGTGAAATCCGTAAGTTCAAGGTAACAGATAATCCTTCAACTTAAGAGCGTTCGAGCAAATAATGAACATTAAGGTGATAGATAAGAAAATTTTTCATACACTGTAACACCCCAATAATTCTCTCTTTAAACCTGTGAGGACCCTGAACAATATTCAAGAGAATTACTGGCGTGCTACCGCCACATGTTCAAACGTTAAGGCTTTTTCAGAAAACAGCTGTGGAAAAACTAAATCAGTTACAAATAAGTTTCAAAACCAATAACCAAAATCAAATTAAATCATACAACTTGGAACCATTAAGGCCCTTATTCAAAACCTCACAAAAGTAGTAAATAAATAAACCAGAGTTTTAATAAAATTCAAACTTATGAAAAGAAATAAACTGCGAATAATAACCAACTCTCCACTCAAAATCCCACAACCCTGATGCGAATGTTGCGTGTGTAATAACCTGTGGTTAATCTGCTCCCCAATATTACAAGTGTTAAAATTGGATCGTCACAGGGTCATTGAAAGGCGAAGGCCATAACCAAAGAAAGACACACACAAAAGCACGCAATCAGCAAAGCTGAGTACATACAAGTTGCGAAATAAATTAAGAAATCCCTAACATGCTACTAATAATCAAGCATCATGCATCATTAAATTATAGACTCAACACACGACTCAACTTTTTATATTACTAAGACTCCATTAATTAATAATATGTATATCATTATTTTTATTCATTGGATTACGCAACAGACAAGGTTGTCCAACCCATGCTCCATTTGGAACATCAATAAAAGAAAAAATTCCATGCCTCCTTTCGGAAACATCAATAAACATCCAACGACCACGGGGGCGACTCCGTGACCGTAGTTAGTATGAGATCTCACCTAACTCCTAGTTTTGCAAAAATATTTGAAATAAGAGACTCGTAGATCAGACGACCTCGAGAAAAGTACACGGCTAATACCCCGTGTACCCCAACCCCTGATTGTCATTACTCCAGAAGTGCACCAATCCAGAGTTTTATTGCTCATCCATCTTGCATTTTACGTGATTTACAGGTTTAGACTTGGTGATGACTCATATGAAAACAATACAATCAATCTAATATCAATTCAGTCAAGTAAAACAACTTTCTAATTTCAATTCTTGATTTATTAGTGCCAAGCAACATTTATTATTTATTCCTTTAACTACCTCGGTGTATAAACACCTTGAGTGCATAAGGCACCCCAAAATCTTAACCTCGTCTTATAAGACTTGAATTCTTCCTTTACTCATCCTATTATAATAATCATGAATGAGTAATAAATAAATCATTCCACATAATCACATACCTTTGCCTCTAAGCGCATCTTGCAAAGTTAATGCATAAATAATATTTACAAAGTAGAATAGTGCACATCATACGGAAATCACAATGTATAACCAAACAATCATTCCCAGTCTTCTCTATACATGATACTAGGTTCTCGTTACGTTCCTAAACATGCTTCTAAAGGCAAGGTTTCGTAACTCATACGTACCTTGAATAAACGAATTGGTATGCCAATTTACTATTTAGAAATCACCTTCAATAAACTCCTCTCCTAAACCAAACAATAACATCTTAATCAATAATCAAATTTACAGCAATACTAACTTACTTTAAAACCTTCAAAATCCAAATCAAACAACACTTTAAAACCTTCCCTTTAGTTAAAATTATACGCTTATATATAGTTCTTTATATTTCCTTCATAAAATCCTTAAAATACATCATTATACATGAAATTACAGCAAGTTTTAAACTTTATAAAAATATGAAAATTTATTTATAATCAAAATAATTGAACTTTAACACAATTTAAACATAATATGATCATGTAACTTGATTAACACATTTTAAGCCCTAAAACCATGAAAAATCAAGTTTTAAACCCTTATTTTCTAAATTACACAAATCTGAAAATTTATTCAATAGTGTAAACATAATATAACTCATAAAAATTTAGTCTTTTAGAGTGATTAAACACTATTAAGCAACAATAATAACAATTCGAAAACCAAAATTAAATAAAGATTAAAGCTTGGAATAAATTTAATCAAAAGAAAAGGAAGAAGGAAAGAGAGAAGCAAACGTGGGCTGGTTAGGCTGTGGACGGCGGCGACATCAAGGAGTCACCGGTGTAGCCGTGGTGGTGCGTTGGTGGCTGCTTCAATTTTTTTTTTTGGTTGAGTGCGTGAAACCGGGGAGTAGTAACAACAATATTTTGGGTGGAGGAATGTTTCTGCGTGAGTAAAATAAAGGGAAAATAAGGTGCAAGGCTTTTTAGATAACAATGGGCTAAAAGGCTTCTTCATCCTAATGGAGTTAAGACTTTTATTTGGGCCACAATTGTATGGTTACAAAGAGGTAGGCTTAATCCACTTGAAATTGGACCACTATTATTATAACAACATAAGAAGATAATTTTTTTTTTTTTTTTTAATTAAAATAGTGCTTATTAATTTAATAAAATAATTTATACAATAAAATCGAAATAAAATATTCGTATACTTAATTGTAGACACCCAAATGTGTCTCCCCAAAAACCAAACCCAGTGATGAGTACCTTTCACGTCGAATCATAATCGAATGAAGCGAAAGTGTGGAAAGTTTAGTGTTGCGGATAGTTTTAATTTCTTTTCTCTTCTCTCTGTTTTTGAAAACTTGTTTTAAGAAAATAGCAAATACAGTTTGGTTGGTCCATGATATGGGTCCAATAGTAGTGTAGTTGGATGGGGCTTGACAAGACCTTTCGAACGATATATTATGAGCCCAATTCCGATGAATATTGAGGAAGTTATGACCAATTTACCAAACTGGGACCGGTTTGAGCCTTATGTGCGGCCCAATGATCTTGGGGAGGGCCTAATATGATTTATCATTCCTAATGCAATTAGGAATGATTTTAGTCTTCTAGATTCTTCTAGAAGGATCTTTTCATTCCTAATTCAATTAACATTGATAAATTGACTTTTGTTGACTTTTCAGAGTTTTAATTAAAATCAAAGAGTATTTTTGAAGAAAAATACGATTTTATCCTCCTGTACGGCAATTTTTATCTGATTTTAAGAAAACGCGTAATTTTCCAGATCAGCGCCAAACGCTAACTGTAGCGCCTGGCGCTAACGGCGTTGGCGCTGGTTCTGTTTTTTGTGCGCCAGACTCTGTTTTGATAATTTTATCTTTTTGGCTGATTTCTCTATAAATAACGTATTAAAAACTCTGTTTTCTAAAACCAGTTTTAACGTACAACCAGTTTTCAATTATAATCATCTAAAATCAGTTTTCAATTCTCTCTCATTCTCTTCTATAATCATTCACCAATTCTCATCAAGTTTTCTTGATTTCTTACTCTTTCTCTCTCTTTCTCTCTTTTCTAGACTAGCTTTTACATACAAAATTCCGCATTCATTAAATCTAGATACACCTAGCCATATTCGAAGTTGCCTTCGCCCTAGACGTAAAAGGTTTAATTTCTGAGGGTTTGGTCCCAAATCTCTCTTTCAATTAATTAATTTAATTGTTGTTTTATTATTTTCCTTGAAGTTACTAACGTGTGTATTTTGTGATTAGAAAGAGGTACGAGGCATCCAAGTAAGTGATTTAATTGATTTCATTGATGTTATGATATAGAGTTCATGCTTAGATTGTTATTATGATATTCCTTGTATCATGTCTAGGGTAATTTTAATATCAAGTATGATTAAAAGTATGATGCCTTTTATGTTCTTCCTAATATTTATGATTGTTAGTATCATGTTAGGGTTAAAGATTTGATTTTTATTGCTTAGTAACATGCTAGGATTTGTTATTAATCTTGTTAGTATCATGCCTAGGATCTTGCTATTATTATGCTTTAACATGATTATTATGATTATGATTATTATAATTATGGTGATTATTATTATTATTAATATGATTGTTATTATGATGATTATTGTTTTGATGATTATAATTTTTAATTATTATTATTTATTATGTTGCTTGATATTTATTTATTGCTTGATCACGCCGTTTATGCATGTTTAAAGGGAATTAGTACTTGTAATCACGCTTAATAAGATATTAATAATCTTGTTTAGGGTTAATTTGATTATAATTCAAGTGATCGCCAATAATAGTTTTATTTGTGCATTAATATTCAACCAACATAGATAAACAGGTTTAGGGTTAATCATATTGATTGCATGTTAGTCAGAAAGCGCACATGAATACGATAAGAATAAAGTAGAGGCCTATTATTAGGGCAGGTTCAATCTCTTTTAGGTTGGATTTGTACCTTCATCCCCGAACCCTTATTTGGTTCAAGACCTTATGAAGTTGACGATCTCTTGGATCGTTAAGGGGTGTAACCTTCACCCATGTGAACGGTTTACAAGTTCCTAAAACTTGTTGGCGACTCTTTTGCTCTATCTTCTTCCCTTTTGGGCGCCACCGTACTTTAGTGTATGATCACAGTGGGGTTCAAGCTAAGGGGTTAGCGCTTGAAAATATTCCCTACTCTTTTTGGCGACTCCACTTGGGAGGATTTCTATTTTAATTCCTGAATTTGTTTCGGCAATGATTTAGAATGAGTGGATGAGACTCGAAACGTTCTAAGTATTTCATGTGCGTAATTTTGATTAACATTATTGTCATATGCATAAAAAATATCTCATTGGAAAGACCATCCGTAATGAGTTAAAAACATAGGATTTTACATGTAGGAAATTTGAGAAATATCTTTCACAACTAGGACCGAAATAACACTGCGTGAAACTGAAAATTTTATCGAGCACAGAAAGCTGCTGAGTCATGTAGGAATTAGCGCCAGGGGCCAGAGCATTGGCGCCAGACTTTTAGCTGTAGCGCCAGACGCCAGCATTGGCGCTAGGCGCTACAGCTAAAACCTGGCGCCAGTCTCTGTTTGATGGTGCCAAATTCCTCCAATACCGAGCCAGAAATATGCATTCTAATTTCGACCAGTTTTTCGTATTATTTGCTCGATCCTACTTCCTGATTGAGTTTTTCTCACTTTTGAGAAACCCATATGTGTTCTACATATGGACATAACCCTCTGGGAATTCATGCTCCATCTACCTGATTGAACGCTTTGAGCAACAAAGGGTACATCAGAGAATGTTGAATTCACCAAACCATGGAAGCGAGTTTTTTCTAAAACTCGCGGTGTCCCATCCACTCGCGCCAACCCTTCACAGTTAAGCTTCCGCGCGGTGCATCCAGACAATTAACCATGGACCCTCTATTGACTAAACCATATCTCGAACTTTAGAGAATTAGAGCCATGGTTAGGTTGCAAACTCATTGCATCATATTGTGCCTACTTGACTAATTGTGCATTATTTGTTGTGCATATGATCTATGTTTTCTTAACCGTTTGTTTGACTTGTGTTGAGATTAAATAAATTAATGACTTAAAGAACTTTGCCTAATTAATTAATTAGAGTCAATAAAGTCTAATATTTTAATCAAAATTGACCTAGTACGACTTTAGGCATACCCCTGTTGATTAATAATACCGAAAACAGTTCCAGATTGAAGCTCCAGTATTGGCGCCAAAGTTTGGACTGTAGCGCCACCCTGTGGAGTGTGGCGCCTGGCGACATCTCTGTCGCATGGCGCTACACTACACAGTGCGGCGCCAGTCCTGTCGTTTGGCCGATAGTTCGGATTATTGATTGAGTCATCACCTAGTGTCTAATTAATTAATTTGCTAAATAATTCGATTAATTTTCGCTATCAATAACACCTTGCTAAGCCATTAATTGAGTCTAGTCACATAGTCTAGCCACATGGTCATGACACGAGTCTTAACATACCACCTACACTTACTAGTCTTAGCACATACACTTTGAGTATATGTCACCATGACCATGTCTTAGGTTCATGCATGAGTCGGTCTTTTCCGTCATTTGAGTTGGGGGGTACACTCTATTCCTAATTCTTCATATCCCTCCATCTAAATCTTCTTTCACATTCTATTCCAATCTTTCTTCACTTCCTCTGTCCATCGCATGTTGAATAAAGTTCGAGTCAAATAATTAACAATGAATTACCCCAAATTCCTTTTCCACAGTACTTGGTCGAGGAGAGAAGGGCGATTAATCAGAGACAACCTCTTTATTCAGGTCTCGCTTTTTGATAAACCGATTCGTCAAAAGAGGAAGGCTAAAAAGATAATGGCAAGTCAAGAAGAAGTCAATGAGCTTAGGAACCAATTGGTTACCGTGACTGAGACACTGAAGCTACTCACACTCAAGATCGATGATCCTATGAAGCAACAACAAATGAACCTCATGCAAGAGAGCCTAAGCAAGCTATCTAGTGACTATAAATTTCTAGGCATGAGTTCACAAGGTGTCTCGCTGGACAAGGAACTTCTTCTGCATAATTTCAACGCCACTGACATCCCTAAATTCAAGGCAACAGATAACCCTTACTTTCATCTAAGAGCTTTTGAAACTATAATGAGCATTAAGGGTATCGATAAGAAGGTTTTCCCCTCTCTGTTCCCACTATCTCTTGAAACCGTTTGCCAACAATGGTTCTTCTCCCTTGACGAGGAGAAAAACTTTACCTGGGAATCGATAGTAAACGCTTTCGTTGATAGATACAAGTGCAATATTCAAGTTGAAACCGATCATAGACAACTTGAGATGCTAAGACAAAAAGAGGATGAAGGCTTTACTTCTTTCTTTAATAAATGGAGGGAAACTTCCGCCAAGATGATTGAGGTCCCCACCGAAAAGGAGTCTGTGAGGATGTTTTTCAAGAATCTCCAAGAGAAGAATTCGAAGCATTTAAAATATCAACACAATCTGAATACTTTCAAGGCCGTTTATGACATCGAAATTGAAATCGAAGATGACCTCTCAAAGCAAAAAGTTACTAACAATAGTAACCACGGTGGCTGGAAAGGAAAGAAGAACGACAATCCTTCTTCTTCCAAAAACGACCACTCTAGTAACAATGTTAGTACCTTTGATCTCAGTGAAGTTTTAGGTATGGATAACTAAGGATCTAAGAAGAAACCAAGGAAAGACTTCACCCCCATTGGGATGAGCTACGATACTGCCTTCGATCGATTCTATGCCAAAGGACTCATTACTCCCATTGGACCTATTCAAGATCTCGTACCTGAAAAGAGATTGCCTAGTTGGAATCCAGACGAACACTGCAAGTATCATCAAGGTAGGGGTCATACTACTGAGAGCTGTTGGAAGATAAAGGAGGCTATCAAACATTTGATTGATAATAACAAGATTCCCATGCCTCCAGTTAACAAGAAAAGCGAGTGATGATAAAGGAAACAACACAAGACAAGAGGCGAGCTTCAACGACAAGATTTCGTGACCTTTTTTTTCTATTTCTTTTTTATTTACCCTTTCCCCAATAAGTCTAGCATAGGCACCTTTTTATTCTCCTTAGATTTATTATGTAGGATCATTATACATTTTCTTTTAATAAAATGAGCATTTATTTCCTTACATATGATCATTTCATTACATTGCATTAAAAAAAAAATAATAAAAAAAAATCCATGTCGAATTAAGCACAAGGTATACCAATGATTTGAGGCACCCCTTGTAGCCACATCATATCTCATTTCACCCTTCAATTATACATCCTTTCTTCATAAACCACTTTGAGCCTCGTCTAACGATATACCCTTTTTTTTTTCAACCCATATCTACCTAACCTTGGGATGGGACACTGTGCAACTTATGCAATTCTAAAAAAAAGGCTTGAGCGAATTCAAAAGATTAAATAGCAAAAAAAAAAAATAATAAGCAAAAAATAAAAGTGTACAAAGGGCAAGTGTTCCAATGTCTTTGATATGAAAATATCTTTGATATGAACACGTCTCAGATTGCGTCTCTTATCGAGTGCTCGGTACCGTGCCTGAGAAACATGAATGCCAAGTGAGTGATAGACCGCATGATCGGGATTTCCCACACTTATTAAAATGAAATAAATGCTAAAGCAAAAGAAAGAGCTAACTAAGAGTAGAAACTCAAGCATAAAAATATAAAGACTCAAAAGCAAGGTTGCACACCTTAGGGGCTTGTCTAGGGTCTTGAGCCTTTATCCCCTTCTTCTATAACCTTTAGCCTAACCACGTTACATCCCTTAAAAGAACTTTTTGAGGTATACACATACTTGTGCGAGGTTCGGCTAGAGATACGTTCGGCCTGATTCCTAGCGGATACGTAGGCAACCTCACATCGAGGTGCGGCCGTAATAAAAATGCATTCATATTCACATTCACACACTTATACCATGATCAAATCAAGGGATTTCCTATGCTCATCCCTTTTCATTTAGAGCTAGACTTGTGGGCTTGATCTCTATATCATTAGCTTACCTAGCCTAAGAGTCACCATCATTTGAATCTTTTTCAAATAATATCTTTCCACACACTTAGCCCTTGTGGCCTGGCTTTAGTGTCACTTTCACACATTGCACAGATACATGACAAAATATACTTCCATTAGGAACCCTTTGTCATGAAATCTTAACACAACGCTGAAGCATGCCTTGTCATATCAAAATCACTCGTCAATCAATCATCATTACATCACAAAGTATGAAGTACTTAGCCTCCGCGCCTAAGTTACCTAAATACTTTCATTATCGAGTCAACTAGGATAGTTTAAGATGTTACAATCCTTGTACTGTGAGAGACAACGTTAACGGATTAAGCTCATTCAACATGCACTTTTAAAAACTTTGATTCTTTTTTCGCGTCTTTCTTTTTCGGGAGAAAGGCGGTGCCCTCCACACAAAAATGACCGAAATTTTTGCTCTTTTTCATTTTCGAGTCGTACGATCATATTACAATGCACACACGATTCATGTACAATTTGAGTCATTTCGTGTCATGTCACTTTGATTTGAGTCTAACACATGTGTCATTTCACTTCGAGTCGAGTCAACTTCGAGTCAGTCGATCACAGCGAGTCAAGTTTATGCCTTGAGTCGCGTCGAGTCAATAAGTCAAGCGACGTTAAACCTTAGGTCAACCCTAAGATAATTGAAGAGATTGGCAAAGTTCTATACAAAGTCAAATAAATAATAAAAAGCACAGGTACAAACCACCTCGCGCGAGAACTGTCAAAGAAATAAGTCAGTAAACATGCATAATATATGTGGACAAAAGTTGCAAATAAATAAGCTTACTCGAGCCTGGTGGCGAGGAATCGACCACTCTACGAAGCGCTCGTCCTCAAGAGCCGGAGGAATCATCTCCTCGATCGGCCCGTATGTCCCCTGGTAATGTATAGACATACGGGGTGGCACGAACTCGGCATCATCGTCCTGATAAAGCAAAACCAAGTCAGTGAAGCATTACTTGGGGGATACTCAACGAAAGATAAGAGCTGAAAAACCGTACCGCCACATCCTCAGCCGGTATAGGAACTGGAGCGAACAACGGCAGTAGCTCCTCTGCATAGCATCGCCCAAGGATCGTGCAAGATCGCCAAGGGGTACCAGCTCCCTCTGACATGCTCAACAACCTCGCGGCGCCAGTTAGCCCCTCTAAGCAATTTGACATGATTTTTAGTAATCGGCTTGATTGCGCAAAGTGATCGACCTGATGAAAGATCGTCTCACTTAGCTTAAAGCGCCTAAGCATTGGCTCATCGCAAAAAGCACCGACATAGTGGTTCATTTGCAGAAGGCACCGACGTATAGGTTCAAAAGCAGAAGAAGCGCCGACGTACAGGCATAGCGGGAGCAAAGTTCAAGCGAGCGTTTAAAGATCGACAGGCGAAGATCTTCGGTAATTTCCTTTGGAAAATTATCGCATCAAATGAGGATGGCTTCAAGCGAGGATATCTTCGACGGCATTCCCTAGCTTGTGGAGAGTTGTCACAAACATCTGAAGGTAATTTCAAGCGAAGTTGTCTTCGACCGTGTTCCCTTAGACGTGGAAGATGGTCATAATGCGGAAGAAGGATTGTTTCAAGAGAAATAATCTTCAATAGTATTCCCTTGGATGTGGAATATTATCAATGCGGATGAGGATTGTTTCAAGAGAAGCAATCTTCGATAGTATTCCCTTAGACGTGGAGTATTATCAATGCGGATGAGGATTGTTTCAAGAGAAAAAAATCTTTGATAGTATTCCCTTGGCCGTGGAATATTATCAATGCGGATGAGGATTGTTTCAAGAGAAGCAATCTTCGATAGTATTCCCTTGGACGTGGAATATTATCAATGCGGATGAGGATTGTTTCAAGCGGAGCAATCTTCGATAGTATTCCCTTGGACGTGGAATATTATCAAAGCGGAGGAGGATCATTTCAGGCGAAGCAATCTTCTATATTGGAAGCAGTAACAGGCGTAGCAGTTTTCAAACGGGATGCCATTCTCTAGCTTGCAGGAGGTCATCAAAACGGCAAAGCGGCAACAATCGGTTACTTTCAGAGACGTGTGCTCGACGGTGCAAGATACGCGTTTCTTAACTCTTTTATCTGTTTAACTAACGCTAGTTAGCAGGTATCGGCGTTACAAGAGTGGTTTAGGATCGCAGAACGTTCTGAATCATTCTCCGTCTCTATCGCTACTTTGACTTTTGTTTTCGAAACTTGCGTTTCTCCAAACTCAGTCAAAGTGGGGGCTTCTTGTAGACACCCAAATGTGTCTCCCCAAAAACCAAACCCAGTGATGAGTGCCTTTCACGTCGAATCATAATCGAATGAAGCGAAAGTGTGGAAAGTTTAGTGTTGCGGATAGTTTTAATTTCTTTTCTCTTCTCTCTGTTTTTGAAAACTTATTTTAAGAAAACAGCTAATCCAGTTTGGTTGGTCCATGATATGGGTCCTATAGTAGTGTAGTTGGATGGGGCTTGACAAGACCTTTGCAACGATATATTATAAGCCCAATTCCGATGAATATTGAGTAAGTTATGACCAATTTACCAAACTGGGCCCGGTTTGAGCTTTATGTGCGGCCCAATGATCTTGGGGAGGGCCTAATATGATTTATCATTCCTAATGCAATTAGGAATGGTTTTAGTCTTATAGATTCTTCTAGAAGGTTCTTTTCATTCCTAATTCAATTAGCATTGATAAATTGACTTTTGTTGACTTTTTAGAGTTTAAATGAAATTCAAAGAGTATTTTTGAAGAAAAATACGATTTTATCCTCCTGTACGACAATTTTTATCTGATTTTAAGAAAACGCGTAATTTTCCAGATCAGCGCCAAACGCCAGCTGTAGCGCCTGGCGCTAACATTGGCGCATGGCGCCAACAGCCAACGTTGGCGCTGGTTCTGTTTTCTGTGCGCCAGACTCTGTTTTGATAATTTTATCTTTTTGGATCATTTCCCTATAAATAAAGTATTAAAAACTCCATTTTCTAAAACCAGTTTTCACCTACAACCAGTTTTCAATTACAATCATCTAAAATCAGTTTTCAATTCTCTCTCATTCTCTTCTATAATCATTCACCAACTCTCATCAAGTTTTCTTGATTTCTTACTCTTTCTCTCTTTTCTAAACTAGCTTTTACATACAAAATTCCGCATTCATTAAATCTAGATATACCTGGCCATATTTGAAGTTGCCTTCGCCCTAGACGTGAAAGGTTTAATTTCTGAGGGTTTGGTCCCAAATCTCTCTTTCAATTATTTAATTTAATTGTTGTTTTATTAATTTCCTTGAAGTTACTAACGTGTGTATTTTGTTATTAGAAAGAGGTACGAGGCATCCAAGTAAGTGATTTAATTGATTACATTGATGTTATGATATAGAGTTCATGCTTAGATTGTTCTTATGATATTCCTAGTATCATGTCTAGGGTAATTTTAATATCAAGTATGATTAAAAGTATGATGCCTTTTATGTTTTTCCTAATATTTATGATTGTTAGTATCATGTTAGGGTTAAATATTTGATTTTTATTGCTTAGTGACATGCTAGGGTTTGTTATTAATCTTGTTAGTATCATGCCTAGGATCTTGCTATTATTATGCTTTAACATGATTATTATGATTATGATTATTATAATTATGGTGATTATTATTATAATTAATATTATTGTTATTATGATGATTATTGTGTTGATGATTATAATTTTTAATTATCATTATTTATTATGTTGCTTGATATTTATTTATTGCTTGATCACGCCGTTTATCCATGTCTAAAGGGAATTAGTACTTGTAATCACGCTTAATAAGATATTAATAATCTTGTTTAGGGTTAATTTGATTATAATTCAAGTGATCGCCAATAATAGTTTTATTTGTGCATTAATATTCAACCAACATAGATAAACAAGTTTAGGGTTAATCCTATTGATTGCATGTTAGTCAGAAAGCGCACATGAATACGATCAAAATAAAGTAGAGGCCTATTATTAGGGCAGGTTCAATCACTCTTAGGTTGGATTTGTACCTTCATCCCCGAACCCTTATTTGGTTCAAGACCTTATGGAGTTGACGATCTCTTGGATCGTTAAGGGGTGTAACCTTCACCCTGTGAACGGTTTACAAGTTCCTAAAACTTGTTGGCGACTCTTTTGCTCTATCTTCTTCCCTTTTGGACGCCACCGTACTTTAGTGTATGATCACAGTGGGGTTCAAGCTAAGGGGTTAGCGCTTGAAAATATTCCCTACAGTAAAAAATAAATAATATAATATTAATTTACTCAAAAATAAGGGGGATTACAATCTACCCCTCTTAAAAGAAGTTTAGTCCCCAAAACTTAACCCGTAATCTGTAATTTTTTAAAAATCATTAAGAAAATTTCGTTAAAAAATCAAAAACTGCCCGAAAACTATATTTAGAGGCTGAATTTGGCCACAAAAGGATGGTGTTCACTACCAAAGGTAGTGAAACTTTCTTAAAATGTTTTTTCCACATGGAAAACACTACTTTTTTTTTTTTTTTTTTTTTTTTTTTTTTTTTATCAAAATCGGATGAGTTCATAACCTGATCGGAATTAAAACGGGGTTAATATTAATGAACAGATATCTAAAAATTAAAACTCGAATTTACGTGTTCAAAATAATCTGGAATCAAGTTAAACTAACCAGTAGTTATAATCACCAAAATTTTAAAACATCATTACTATAAAAGCCCCAAATCAAAAAATCCTAAAATCATGATTTTCAATAATTAAAAACCCTAGGTTATGAAATTTACAAAATCTGAAAATTATGACATTTATAAAATCTGAAATTATAAAGTTTAATCATCAAAATACAACTTGATACTAATTAAATTAATTTCTAACAATAAAATCAAAACCCTAAATCAATAATTATAATTACACAAATTAATAAAACAAAGGAGAAAGAAAACAAGACTAACCTTTTTGTGTGGGAAATTTTTAGGGACTCATGGGGTATTTATAGGAGACAATTGTAGGGTAAATAGGAAGATTGGGCTCATAAAACTAATGAGTCAATTAAGTAAACAAATGGATTAGGCTTGTTTGATTGGACATAAATTGTAGAATAAAGGTGCATCAAATAATTTGTTCAAATAATTTTCGACCCAGATTAATAATTTGAAACTTTTGAAATTAAATTCCTTAAAATAAAAAATAAATATTATAAATAAAATAAAATTTCATTTATAAAATATTTAAGAAAAATACGGGGGATTACATACACTGTTTTCTTTATCACTCAAAACCGTTTGTCAACAATGGTTCTTTTCCCTTGACAAGGAGAAAACCTCTACTTGGGATGCCATTGTAAACGCTTTTATTGATAGATATAAATGTAATATTCAAGTTGAAACTGATCATAGGGAACTTGAGATACTTAAACAAAAAGAGAATGAAGGTTTTACTTCTTTCTTTAATAAGTGGAGAGAAACTTCTGCCAAGATGATTGAGGTACCTACTGAAAAGGAATTTTTGAGATTGTTCATAAAGAATCTCTAGGAAAAATATTCTAAATATCTCAAGTATCAAAGCAACTTGAATACTTTCAAGGCCGTCTATGACATTGGGATTAATATTGAAGACAACCTTGCAAAGCAAAAAAGCTACTAACATTAACTCCAACAGTGGCTAGAAAGGAAAGAAGAACGACAATCCTTGCTCTTCCAAAACCACCCATTCAAATAATGTGAACACCTTTAATATGAATGAAGTCCTCGCTATGAATAATCAAGGACAAAAGAAACCATTTAGGAGAAACTTTACTCCTATTGGTATGAGTTATGAAACCGCATTTGATCGTCTTCATGCAAAAGGTCTTATAACTCCTATTGGACCATTTGGGGAACCACCAGTCAAAAAGAGAACGGCTAATTGGAACCCCAATGCACACTATAAATACCATCAAGGTAGGGGCCATCTTACTGAGAATTGCTGGAAGCTAAAGGAAGCTATCCAGGACTTGATCGACAACAATAAACTCCCAGTGTCTCCTGCAAGCAAGAAGTCAAACATCAACAGTGCCCCACTTTCTGACTCCTTGTCTATCTCTGATGAGGAAAGGTGTGGTGATCCCTCATCTTTAATAAAGCCATTCGAAGAAACTCATGCCCTTGAAGAAGAAGAAGAATTATTCTTCGACGCCATGAGTGAACTGTCCCCAATGCAACAACCGCCCACTAAAGAAGATATGGTGCTCCTCGTATATTTGGTAGAGAAATTGGTAGGCATGTGTAGAAGAGTTCTTGAACGCACAGAACAAGAACAAAAGAAACATGTCAACAAAGAAGTAACACCTATAAAGACTACTATAAATAAACCATTCTCTCTTTAAGTAGTCGAAACACCCAAAAAGTGCCTTCAGTCCTACACTCCAATTGGGACCACCTATGCGAATATGTTCAAAATGCTCTCCGAGAGTGGCATGATTAAACCTCTCAAACCAAGACCATTTGAATCACTAAAAAGGACGGATGGGTTCTACTTTCCATATCATAAGTCAAGGGACATAGAATAGAACATTGTTTTACATTTAAAGATTTAATTCATAAACTGATTGATGATTAAAAGATAGTTCAAATTCCACAAGAGAAAGATGCTACTATTAATGGAGTTTGGGACAGTGACGATGAGGATGTCTACCTCAGGGATACGGAAGAGACCTCACTCTCCATAATATATCAAGTGGATGACATTTGGGATGAAAAAGATTCACCCATAGATGTCCTCACAAGATCCGGGAGAATGCAACCTCCCATTACTTTGCAATAACCAATCCCTATTACTCAGCAAGTTCCCATACCTATCATAGAATACAACGATGTTGTTAAGCAATTAAAGAAGAATAAAGTTGATATGAATGTATGGAAACTCTTAGATACATCCCATCAACATAGGTTGGTAGTGATGAATGCTTTGGACAAAATAGGAATAGATTCTGAAACCACTCCTGAGGGTTTGGCTAATTTTCTCACAAGTGATATTCCTAGTCCCATCAACTTGATCACCTTTTTCTGACAAATACCTACCTCTATAGGGTGATAAGAATAACAAAGCATTAAACCTCATGGTAATCTGCAAGAGAATGAATGTCCCAATGACTGTTGTAGATAATGGATCAGCGATTAATGTATGTCCACTCCAAACTGCGAGATTGTTAGGGATAAAAGATGCTCGAGTATGAAATACTCTATACACCACTTGAGAAATTGTGCCTCCCATTAGTGTGGGCCAAAACCAAGTTAAGACATTACATGCTCGTTCATACAGTATTTGTAGTATCTCGAATGGATCCACTCAAGTATCTTTTCGAGAAATCTGCACTAAATGGGCGAATATCAAGATGGATAGTCAATTTAGCCTTATTCGATGTATGATCCATGCCCCAAAAGGCTATTAAAGGAGCTGTGGTTTAAGATTTCTTAGCAGATTTCCCAACAAAGGATTCTACGCCTATACATGAGAATGATTTTGCAGACAAAGACTTGATGGTCACAGAAGATGATACTTGGACTCTTTACTTTGATAGAGCCTCAAACTAAAAGGGATGTGGCGTAGGAGTACTATTAGTATCACCTAAAGAAGAACATGTTCCAATCTCCATAAAGTTAGATTTCGACGTTACTAACAACGCTGCAGAATATGAAGCATGCGTGGTAGGCCTCAAAACAGGATTGGCGTTGGGAGTAAAGAAACTTCGAATTTTTGGGGATTCTTTATTGATCATCAATAAAATTTCCAAGAGATGGAAAGTAAGGAGTGAAAGCTTGGCCCCTTTCCAAACCTACCTAGAAACTCTCACGAACCAACTGGAAAAGGCAAAATACACATATCTACCTAGAGAGGAAAATCAATTTGCTGATGCCTTGGCAAAACTAGCCTCAATGGTTAGGATTCCTACGGAAATTGAGAAAATGCCCTTAACAATAGAAAAGAGGCATGAACCGGCTTATATCTAAGTAATAGACGATGAAAAAGTAACCCTAGAGAAGAAGAAGAGGAAGAGCATTGGTATACAAACATCCTCAATTATGTCACAAAGGGAGAATATCCACCCCATGCTGACAAAAGAGCAAAACGAGCCTTAAGACTTTTGGCTTCCCAATATATGCTCATTAACGACGTGTTACAGAAAAGGATACCTAAAGGTCGAGCGCTTCTATGTGTAGGAAATAAGGAAGCCCAAAAGGCCATGAGAATAGTCCAAGAAGGGGTATGTGGAACACACGTAAATGGGAAAATGCTCGTGAAAAAGATAATGCGCGAAGGGTATTAAAGGACTACCATGAATAGGGACTGTCATCAATATGTCAAAAGATGCCCTAAATGCCAAATATATGATAACTTAGAACATGTTCCTCTGTCTCTCCTCTACACCTATACATCACCATGGCCATTCTCAACATGGGGAATAAATATTATTGGAAGAATTACTCCTCCAGGAACAGGAGGCCATGAGTACATATTATTGGCAATTGCACTAAATGGGTTGAAGCAAAATCATATGCCAAACTCACTGAAAAACATGTAGCACTCTTTATCGAAAGAAACATTATTTGTCGATATGGAGTCCCACATTAAATGACAAGTGACAACGGAACTCACTTTGAAGTAGAATGTGAAGAATTGTTACAAAAGTATGGCATTTAACACCATCCTTCTTCTCCATACAGACCTCAGGCAAATGGTGCAATTGAGGCAGCTAATAAAAATTTAAAGACGATTATCGAGAAGAGGACATAAAATTACAAAGATTAGCCTGACAAACTCCACTTTGCTCTGTGGGGTTATCGCACGTCAATTCGCTCATCAACAGGAAATATGCCATTTTCCTTAGTCTACGGGATGGATGCCGTACAACCTATAGAGCAAGAAATACCTTCACTACGCATCGCGTTTGAAAGAAAACTCAATGAAGTAGAATGGACTAGAGCAAGATATGAAAAGCTAATACTACTTGATGAAAAGCGACTAGAGGCTCTACATCATACTCAATGTTATCAAAGTCGTATGGCTAGACACTTACACAAGAAAGTCAAGAAAAGAAATATTAAAGTAGGATACTTGGTGCTAAAAGCATTAAGGAAAACTTATTTAGACCCAAGAGGAAAGTTTAGACCCAATTGGTCTGGGCCATATATTGTTAAAACTAACCTGTCAAGAGGTTGTAAGGAGGGGGTTTCCATCGTAAGGGGTCCTCTCCTTAAATGCCCATGGCCCTTTAAAAGCCTTTCACTTTACACTTGTTAGGGTATAGTAGGATTTGAATTCCAGACTGTTTGGGGGACCTTGAATTAGAATTGATTCTATCATTACTTGTTAGATCTTGTTAGGGAGTCGCCAATGAGTTTTAGGAAAACTTATAAACCTCGTTCATGCCTTTCTTCCATGTGGAGTTCATGGAATAATTAGCACGAATCATAAGTTTACCAATGCCCAAATTGGTCTATAAACCATAAATGAGTTCGGGAGCGAGGGTACTAAAATAACGTTCCTTTTACAGGGGAATCGTTATCCTAGCCCTAGTGCGGCCTCTACTAGCTCTTCCTTTTTTACAATTTCATTACCTAACAATATATTCAACACGATAGCTAAAACTATGTTAGTTGATTTTATTTACACATACCAATTCACATAGGAATTACTTCGTAATGTCGTTATTCTTTATTTAATCAATTTCGTAAAAAGGACAAGAAAATAAACAATATTTGCCTTGGCTTAAGTGATCAACCAACAATTATTTAATTCAATTCTAATCTTTATTTAATGCAAGAGACTATGTGGAATTGATCAATTAATTATTTTAAAGGTGATCAAACAACACTAATTAATTAATTAGGGTTCTTTTAAACAAGAAAATAAATGTGATTTAACTAAGTGCTCGGGAATTTATCACTTCTCTTTGCTAGATCTCCGTTTAGAATACTTATAGACTCCTTCTAGTTGGGGAACCTCCACCGTAGTAACAAAATATCAAAAGGGGTGAGTGTTTAGGACAAGAGGGGCTAGGTTGCACAAGTTCACAAGTATTTTGCTAGAGTTTTAGGTTAGTTTATGTCTGTCTAAGCCTCGGCTTAAGATCTTATTTATAGGGAATGATTAGGTTTAGGGTTACGAGCATTCAGCCGCAACAGGTGACGCGTGCAACAAGATGAGTTACGTGCGGCATCCCAGGGCAAGTGATTAGGTTGCGCTGCTGTGGGAAAATAATAAAAAAATAAAAAAAAAAGAAAAAAAAGAAAGTATGAAAATAATAAAAAAAAAAGAAAAAAAAAAGGAAATAAGAAAGTAGGCAAGAAAAGGGACACAAAAGGTTAAAAGGCAAGCGTATGATTCGTCTTAAGATTTCATTAAAATTCCTTCATTATGTGAGCCAAAATACGGAAATAAATCCAACTCACATGCTGCGACAGGGGAGACGCGCGCAACTGCGTAAGTTGCGCGCGGCTATCGTGTGCATGCGAATTAGTTGCACGCAGATGTCGCGGGCGTGCCACCTATTGGTGAACTTTCCTTAAGCCGAATTTGCTGAAAATTTGCCCCTCTTGGGTATATTTAAACGTGGTTTCGTGTAGGCTTTTGATCATCTCGCATTCATTCGCTTAGTAATATAAGAAACTAAAAAGAATTAATATCTCTAAATTCTCATTCTCTTTTTTTTTTGAACAATGGTGAAAACCTTTAAACAACGTTTGAAGCAATGGGTCATTTCCCTTTCAACCGAGGACAAACTAGCTTTCAAAATTTACCACCTAGACCCTCTATTGAATTATATGCAACTAGTGGTTAACTTTGATTTTCTTCATGCCGCAGCTAACCATTGGGACTTTAACCACCATCTTTTCTTTTTTAAAGGGGACGAAATTGTCCCCCTACTCGGTAAGTTTGAGGCCTTGCTAGGTTTCCCTACAAATACTCTCCTTGTGACTTTTTTTGCCTACCTTGTCGGATCCTAAACCTATATTCCAAAGATTTTTTGGTTTGTCCAACAATGATATGACCAACATTGGAACTGAAGAAGGTGTGAACTTGATTCAATTTATTGAACATTTTGTCGCACCTCGTGACAACATGACTAAACAACGCTTTAAAATTCGTGTTTTATGTTATTGTCTTGTTGTTAATTGTTTACTTAGGACAGGCAAAGAATACGGAGATTTTCCATGGTGTACATAGTAGAGAAAATAGAGGGATGTCATTCACCCGCTCCTTTGGCTTTGTCAGAAACCGTTCTATGTTTGAATCGCCTTAGAGGAGACCCTAACGAAAACGGTTTCACGGGAAGTCAACTCCTATTACATGTACATTTTTTTTCATCGTTTATCAGCGCAAGTTACGAATTTGCGCCGGCATGACCAGCGCAATCTTCCCTGCTGCGCGCAACTGGTTTTGATGTGCGCGCCACCTGCTTGTGTAAAAATCGCAAACTGATATTTTTTTTTTGTAGATTTGGATCATGGAGCGTTTGCGAACTGTTGATCAGCCACAAAACCTTGAGGCTAATGGATTAAGGACATTCCCTGGACGTCGAATACTTTATAAGCATAAGAATGAAGAGGAATGGACATCGTTTTTCCGTCATGGGGTTCCTAACATACTTTTTGTGATTCCTTGGTGGAACATAAATAGTATGGTTCGGAATAATCTCAATTTCTTTTATATTAGGCTTTTAGGCCTATCTAGTACTACTTATATTTTTCCTTGCAGGGTAATGAGACAATACGGGATGAAACAAATTGTTCCCCCGCAAGATTTTGATGCCCCTAAAGATGTGATTTTTAGACCCGAGCGAATTTTTCGTTGGAAGGAGTATTGGTCAAGTCTTCCTAGCTGGATGGATAGTACAAAATCCTACTGCGTGTATTGCATTATCTTCCTTTTACAAAGCTTGGATGAATGCGGCCGATAAGGGCAAAGTAAACAAGGCTTGATTTCAATATCAGGCCGTCACGGCTAGTAATCAACCTAAGCCCTTGATGCATTTGGCACCACTACTCCTCCTAGTGGCCAAAACATAGGGGTGTGAAGAAAATTAGACTTCTTATCTCCTAAGGCGCGTTCGAAGGAAACAAAAAGGAATGCTCCCTCAAAACCTGCACAACAAGGTGTGATAATCAAGGAACCTTCGCAACAAACTCGAAAAAGGACTCTAAAGAAATCTTCGGAAAAAGGAAAAAAGGTTGAAAAGACCCCAATTCCCAAATTGAAGAACAATGTATGGGTCAAGAAGAAGAGCGTAGGAGAAAGCTCTAAGGCTTCTGAAAATACTGCGATGGAAACTGCTCCTCCATCGTCTATGACAATTGAGGACATAGTAAAACCTTAGAGTGTTTCTGTAGGCACCCATTTGTGTCTCCCCAAAACCAAACCCAGTGATGAGTACCTTTCACGTCGAATCATCGAATGAAGCGAAAGTGTGGAAAGTCTAGTGTTGCGGAAAGTTTTAATTCTTTTCTCTTCTCTCTGTTTTAGAAAACTTATTTAAAGAAAAATAGCCAATCCAGTTTGGTTAGTCCATGATATGGGTCCAATAGTAGTGTATTTGGATGGGGCTTGCAAATACCTTTCCAACGATATATTATAAGCCCAATTCCGATGAATATTGAGGAAGTTATGGCCGATTTACTAAACTGGGCCCGTTTTGAGCCTTATGTACGGCCCAATGATCTAGAGGAGGGCCTAATATGATTTATCATTCCTAATGCAATTAGGAATGGTTTTAGTCTTCTAGAATCTTCTAGAAGGTTCTTTTCATTCCTAATTCAATTAGCATTGATAAATTGACTTTTTGACTTTTCAGAGTTTTAATCAAAATCAAATAGCATTTTCGAGGAAATTATATGATTTCATCCTCCAGTACGGTAAACTTATCTGATTTTCGAAAACGCGTTGGAAATAGGCTTGACGCCTAACCCCAGGCCTTGGCGCCTGGAACCAGGCCTGGCGCCTGGCGCTAGCCATTGGCGCCTGGCGCTAGTGTTGGTGCCTGGCGCCAGTTAGCCAGGGTTGGCGCCAGCTCTGTTTTTTGTGCGTCTGATTCTGTTTTGTCTAATTTATCTTTTTGGATGATTTTCTCTATAAATATCGTATCAAAAACTCCGTTTACATTCACCAATTCTCACGAATATTCATCGACAATCAGTTTTCTAATTCTCTCATTCATCATCTCTCTCTTTCTCTTTTCAAAACTCTGTTTTTGCATAAAAAATTCCGCATTTACAAGATCTAGATTCACCTCGCCATATTCGAAGTTGCCTTTGCCCTAGACGTGAAAGGTTTTAATTTCTGAGGGTTTGGTCCCAAATCTCTATTTCAATTATTTAATTTAATTGTTTTGATTATTATTTTCCTTGAAATTACTAACGTGTGTATTTTGTTATTAGAAAGAGGTACGAAGAATCAAAGTAAGTACTTTAATGTTTTTATTGATATTATGATGTAGAAATCATGTTTATATTGTTATTATGATATTCCTAGTATCATGTCTAGGGTAATTTTAATATTAAATATGATTGTTACGATGCTTCCTATGTTCTTCCTAATATTTATGATTGTTAGTATCATGTTAGGGCTAAAGATTTGATTTTTATTGCTTAGTGACATGCTAGGGTTTGTTATTAATCTTGTTAGTATCATGCCTAGGTTCTTGCTATTATTATGCTTTAATATTAACATGAACATGATTATGATTATAATTGTTATAATGGTTATGAATATTATTATTATTATTATTATTATTATTTTGATGATGATTTTATTTATGATGATTATTAATATGATGATATTGATTATTTATTATGTTGCTTGATGCTTATTTACTTTTATTGCCTGATCACGCCTTTATTGCATGTTTCAAGGGAATTGGTACTTTTAATCACGCTTAATAAGATATTAATAATCCTGTTAGGGTTAATGCGATTATAATTTCAAGTGATCGCCAATAATAGATTTATTTGTGCATTAAATTCAACCAACATAGATTAAACAGGATTAGGCTTAATCCTATTGATTGCATGTTAATCAGAAAGCCCACATGAATACGATCAGAATAAAGTAGAGGCCTATTATTAGGGAAGATTCAATCTCTTTTAGGTTGGATTTGTACCTTCATCCCCGAACTCTTATTTGGTTCTAGACCTTATGGAGTTGACGATCTCTTGGATCGTTAAGGGGTGTAACCTTCACCTCGTGAACGGTTTACAAGTTCATGAAAAACTTGTTAGCGACTCTTTTTCTCTACCTTCTTCCCTTTTGGACGCCACCGTACTTTAGTGTATGATCACAGTGGGGTTCAAGCTAGTGGGATTTTAAAGGCTTGAAATTTATTCCCTACAGTTTTTGGCGACTCCACTGGGGACGATTTATATTTTAATTCCTGAATTTGTTTTGGCAATGTTTTAGAATGAGTGGATGAGACTCGAAAAGTTCTAAGTATTTCATGTGCGTACTTTTGATTAACATTATTGTCATCTGCATAAAAAAGATCTCATTGGAAATACCATCCGTAATGAGTTAAAAACATAGGATTTTATACGTAGGAAATTTGAGAAATGTCTTTCAAAACTAAAACTGAAATAACACTGCGCGAAACCGGAAGATTTTATCGAGCACAGAAAGCTGCTGAGGCATGTGGGAAGTAGCGTCAGGGGCCAGAGCTTGGCGCCAGTATTTTAGTTGTAGCGCCAGACGCCAGCATTGGCGCCAGGCGCTACAGCTAAAAGCTGGCGCCAGGCTCTGATTGCCGGCGCCAATTTCCCCCAATACCGAGCCAGAAATATGCGTTCTAATTTCGACCGGTTTTTCGTATTGTTTGCTCGATCCTACTTCCTGATTGAATTTTTTCTCACTTTTCTGAAACCCATGTGTTCTACATATGGACATAACCCTCTGGGAATTCATGCTCCATCTACCCGATTGAACGCTCTGTGCAACAAAGGGTACATCCGAGATGTTGAATTCACCAAACCATGGAAGCGAGTTTTTTCTAAAACTCGCGGTGTCCCATCCACTCGCGCCAACCCTTCACGGTTAGGCTTCCGCGTGGTGCATCCGGATAATTAACCATGGACCCTCTATTGACTAAACCATATCCCGAACTTTAGAGAACTAGAGCCATGGTTAGGTTGCAAACTCATTGCATCATGTTGTGCCTACTTGACTAATTGTGCATTATTTGTTGTGCATATATATTCTATGTTTCTCTTAACTGTTTGTTGACTTGTGTTGAGACTAAATAAATCAATGACTTAAAGAACTTTGCCTAATTAATCAATTAATCAATTAATTTGAGTCAATAAAGTCTAATATTTTAATCGGAATTGACCTAGTACGACTTTAGGCATAACCCAGTTGACTAATAACACCGAAAACAGTCCCAGACCGAAGCTCGAATACAGGCGCCAAGGTCTGAGCTGTAGCGCCACATTATGGAGTGTAGCGCCTGACGACAGCTATGTTGTCTGGCGCCAAGCTCCACAATGTGACGCCAGTCCTGTCGCTTGGCCGACAGTTCGAATTATTGGTCGAGTCATCACCTAGGGTCTAATTAATCAGTCTCCTGTTTAATTCAGTTAAAATTTTTGCTGTCAATAATATTTAATTGAATCAATGATCGAGTTTAGGCACTAAGTCCCATGGTCTCACACAAGAGTCCAAGCATGTCACTTACACTCAACTTACACACCAATGCACATACTTTGACCATGATTAAGAGAGTCTTGTGTGCGCGTTTTTCCGTCATTTTTTAAGGGGGTAAGTCGGATATTAATCCTCCACTAAAAAATAATAATACTTAGTTCCCTAAAAATATGTACATTATATTTGCCAAAATATGCACCCTTTTCTCTTTTCCTTTTTCCTTAAAATAAACCATAAAGTCAAGTTGATTCGAGTCAAGTAATTAAAACGCAAAATGGTTTAATTTACAGCGCGTGGTCAAGAAAAGAAGGACGGTTAATAAAAAACAACCTCTTCGTACAAGTCCAACTTTTCGACAAACCCATAGCTCGCAAGAGAAAAGCTAAGACTATAATGGCAACACAAGAAGAAGTCAATGATCTTAAGAACCAACTGGCTACTGTGACCGAGACACTGAAGCTTCTCGCACTTAGGATCGATGATCCCGTGAACCAACAACAGATGGACCTCATGCAAGAGAGTTTAAGAAAGTTGTCTAGCGACTACAAGTTTCAAGAGCTTACATCACAAGGGGTGGACAAAGATCTTCTTTCGCAGAAGTTCAACGCCAACGACATCCCAAAATTCAGAGCAATTGACAACCCTTACTTTCATTTAAGAGCATTTGAAACAATAATGAGTATCAAGGGTATCGATAAGAAGGTCTACCCTTCTCTATTCTCACTATCTCTCGAGACCGTTTGCCAACAATGGTTCTTTTCTCTCGAGAAAGAAAAGATCTCTACCTAGGAGTCAATAGCAAACGCTTTCGTCGATAGGTACAAGTGTAACATTCAAGTCAAGACTGACCATAGAGAACTTGAAATCCTCAAGCAGAAAGAGAATGAAGGCTTCACCTCTTTCTTTAACAAGTGGAGAAAAACCTCAACTAAGATGATTGAGGTGCCAAGTGAAAAAGAGTCTGTGAGACTGTTCATCAAGAATCTCCAGGAAAAATATTCCAAGCATCTTAAATATCAAAATAATCTCCATACCTTCAAGGCCGTTTATGACATTGGGATCAATATTGAAGATGACTTGGCTAAGTCAAAAGCTGCCAACAATAACTCCAACAGTGGCTGGAAAGGAAAGAAGAACGACAATCCTTCATCTTCCAAAACCACCCACTCAAATAATGTTAGCACCTTTAATTTAGGAGAAGTTCTTGCCATGAACAACCAAGGACAGAAGAAACCATTTAGGAGGAACTTCACTCCTATTGGCATGAGTTATGACACCGAATTTGATCGATTAAATGCAAAAGGTCTTATAACTCCTATTGGACCATTTTGGGACCCACCAGTTGAAAAGAGATCGGTTAACTGGAACCCCAATGCACATTGCAAGTATCACCAAGGTAGGGGCCATCTCACTGAAAGCTGTTTGAAGCTTAAGGAAGCTATCCAAGACCTAATCGACAATAACAAACTGTCGTTGCCCTCTGCCAGTAAGAAGCCAAGCATTGACAATGCACCTCTTGATCATACCCTGGCTATCTCCGATGAAGAAAACGAGGTTGACCCCTCTTCTCTCATTAGACCTGTCAAAGAAATCAATGCCATAGAAAAAGAAGAGGATATCTTTTTCGATGTCAAGGATAACCTTCCAGAACCGGCGAATAAAGATGATATACAATTTCTCACACTGTCTATGAAGGAGGTATCGCAACTACTACGCGAAGCTCTCAAAGTTATGAACAAACTCCATAAGAAATATGATGAGCTTCCACTTCCGAAAGAGGAATCTAAAAGAGAATTCACACCAGTGAGAACGACTTATGAGGCAAAGCACTTTCCCTTACAAGTCACTGAAAAACCCAAGAAGAGCAATATAATCTACACTCCAATTGGGATCCCATATGCGCAAATGTTCGAAATGCTCTCCGAGAGTGGTGAGGTCAAACCTCTCGAACCGAGACCATTTGAGTCATTAAAAAGGACAGATAGATATTACTGTCAGTATCATCAATCAGGGGGTCACACTATAGAAAACTGTTTCAAATTCAAGGATTTGGTACAGAAAATGATTGATGAAAAGAAACTAGTCCAAGTTCAAAAAGATGAGGATACAACCATTAATGGAGTTTGGGACAGTGATGAAGATGATGTCTATATAAAGGACATAGTAGGACCTTCACATTCTGTGTCATACACCACAGATGACATTTGGGCTGAAGAAGATTCATCAATAGACGTCCTCACAAGATCTGGGAGAATGCAACCTCCCGTTTCAACACAACCTATGCCCACCATACATCAAGTTCCCGTACCTATCATCGAAGACAACGACATTGTTAAACAGTTTAAGAAGACAAAAGTTGAGATGAATGTATGGAAACTTCTGGCAACATCTCGAGAGCATAGGTTGGCTGTAATGAATGCCTTGGATAAAATCGGGATAGATTCTGACACTACTCCTGAGGGACTAGCCAACTTCCTCACAAGTGACCTTCCTAGTCCGATTAATTTGATCACCTTTTCTGACAAAGATTTACCCCCAGAAGGTGACAAACATTACAAGGCATTAAACCTCACGGTAGTTTGCAAAAGGATGAATGTTCCTATGACTCTTGTAGACAATGGATCGGCTATCAATGTCTGTCCACTTAGAACCGCGAGGATGCTCGGCATAAGGGATGAAGACTTAACTCCATCTACACAAGGAATAAGAGCCTACGATAACACTCGTCGTCAAGCTCTTGGCAAGATTACCCTAAATGTAACGGCAGGAGCAATAGAACATGCTACTACCTTCCAAGTAGTGGACATCAAAGCTTCTTTCAACTTATTGTTGGGACGCCCTTGGCTTCATGATCTAAAGGCCGTCCCTTCATCTCTCCACCAACAAGTAAAAGCTATAGTTGGGGGAATTCTAATCACTATAGATGCTTCGCCAATGAGAATCAAATCTATAGAAAATCCAATCATTAACATAGAGCACGACGAGGATGATGAAGATTTATGGGGCTTTAACGAAGAAGTCTCTTTAATCCAGGAGGATGAGAGGACCCCTCTTTGCCATAACCCCCATTCCAACATAATTGTCAACACCATGCTGAAGAAACAAGGACACTTTCCTGGGATGACTTTAGGAAATAAGAAAGGAATGGCAAAACCGCTGGAGTCACCTGGCCTCCCTAAGTTAGATACTTTCGGACTTGGTTTTGAACCGACTCGGAAGGATCTCAAGCGAGCCCAGGAAAAGTTGAAAGCACGTAGGGACGCTCGCATTCAATAGAAAGCAATTCCAATGGATCAATATCCTCTTACGCTTAATGGTCAGTTTATAAAAGAAGGAGAGGACTATCCATGCCATGAATTTCCCGAGCCATTTGTTGTAAACGGCATAAGACAACCGGGATTCGAGATTTTCTTGGATTGCTACTTCACTAATGAAATCCCAACTCTCGTCCACAAGGAGAAAGCACCTCCATGCTTTGACTTTAACGTCATGGGATTACTATTTGGGCGAGAAAAGAATGAGCCAACTTATGAAGAAGATAACTCCTCGCTCATTCAAACGGTCCTACAAAGTGAAAGCTTTGACCCCTCGAAGCTAATTACTCCAGCTGAAGGATCACTACAAGGGTGGCGCAAGACTATCAAAGTGACTACTCCAAGCGGAAGGAAGATATCAATCACGACAGGACAGGGACCGATGTTTGAGGAGTCGTCTGAGTCAGAGTCCGAGTCAGAGTCTTTCCCTTTAGAGTCTTCTAAGTCTTTAGTAGTAGCACCTCCCCCTCTTATTTCTTCTCCTAGGATAGTTAGTGATCCAGTCCCTGAGGACATATCACTCTTTGATGTAATGATCTCAGAGTATAATAATATTTCTCATTCTCCTTACTTCTTGTGTTCTTCTCTAACCCAAGATGACGAGCATTGCTTAGCTAACGATGAAAAAGACAAAGAAATTATTAAAGAAATGGAAACACTCGAAAAGAAAACACCGGTAATTGAAGAAACTGAAACAGTTGACATCTCGAATGATTCAACTAATAAAAGAGAAGTTAAAATCGGATTAACATTGAATAAACAAGAAAGAACCAATTTAATTAACTTACTTAAAGAATTTATCGATGTATTTGCTTGGTCATATGATGATATCCAGGCATTAATAGAGAAATAGCTCAACACAATATACCACTAATTCCAGGAATGAAACCTGTAAAACAAAAGTTGCGTCGAATGAAACCCGACGTAGCACTTAAAATAAAAGAAGAAGTTCAAAAACAAATAACTGCAGGTTTCATCAAGGTATCCAAATACCCCGAATGGGTCGCCAACGTCGTCCCAGTTCCGAAGAAAGACGGAAGGGTAAGGATGTGTGTCGACTATCGAGATCTAAATAAGGCAAGTCCAAAGGACGACTTCCCTTTGCCACACATCGATATTTTGGTAGATAACACGGCAAATCACGCGCTTCTTTCGTTTATGGATGGATACGCAGGTTACAAACAGATTCTCATGGCAGAAGAAGATATGGAGAAAACAACTTTTATAACGCCATGGGGCACTTACTTCTACACGGTAATGCCATTCGGGTTGAAAAACGGGGATGCTACTTACCAACGTGCAGCAACCGCCTTACTCCATGACATGATGCACAAAGAAGTCGAGGTATATGTCGTCGACATGATTGTAAAATCAAAAGACCGTCCAGGCCATCAAGTAGCCTTAAGGAAATTTTTCAAAAGGTTAAGAAAATATAATATGAGGTTGAATCCATCAAAATGTGCTTTTGGAGTCACCTTAGGCAAGCTCTTGGGATACGTCATAAGCTCTAGAGGAATAGAGGTAGACCCAACCAAGATCAAAGCAATCATGTCCATGCCACCGCCCAAGACTGAGAAACAGATTCGAGGATTTATTGGTCGGTTGCAATACATAAGTAGGTTCATATCAAAACTGACGACGATATGTGAACCAATCTTAAAAAAACTCAAGAAGAATGTACCAGTAATATGGGATGACGAGTGTCAAAAAGCCTTTGAAAAGATCAAAGCCTATCTCGCAAATCCTCCTGTATTAGCGCCAGCACTTCCCGGAATACCTCTTAGGTTATATTTGACGGTTACCAAAGAGACAATGGGAGCCATGCTAGCACAAGAGGTAGAAGGCAAAGAGAACGCAATTTACTACTTAAGCAAAAAGATGCTCGAATACGAGGCACGCTATACACCGCTCGAGAAATTGTGCCTCGCCTTGGTGTGGGCCACAACTAAGTTAAGACATTACATGTTGGTGCATACCGTTTTCGTAGTCTCCCGATTAGATCCACTCAAGTATCTATTCGAGAAATCTACAGTCAACGGACGCATTTCAAGATGGATAGTCAATCTAGCCCAGTTCGATGTAAGGTTTATGCCACAAAAGGCTATTAAAGGATCCGTGGTGTCAGACTTTCTAGCAGACTTTCCAATAGAAGACTCGACGCCAATACAAGACAATGAATTTCCAGATGAAGACCTAATGGTCAGTGAAGATGATACTTGGACCTTGTATTTTGACGGAGCCTCAAACCAAAAGGGATGTGGCGTTGGAGTACTACTAGTATCACCTAAAGAGGAGCATGTTCCAATCTCCATAAAGCTTGATTTCGACGTTACCAACAATGCTGCTGAATATGAAGCATGCGTGGTAGGCCTTGAAACAGATTTGGCATTGGGAGTAAAGAAGTTAAGGATATTCGGAGACTCTTCTTTGATCATCAATCAGATATCTAAAAGGTGGAAAGTAAGGAGCGAAAGCCTAGCCCCTTACCAAACCTATCTGGAAACTCTTACCGATCAGTTAGAGAAGGTAGAATACACATATCTACCTAGAGAAGAAAACCAATTTGCCGATGCCTTGGCAAGATTAGCCTCAATGGTTAGAATTCCCACGGAAATCGAGAAAATGCCTCTAACTATAAAAAAAAAGGCACAAACCAGCATACATACAGGCTATGGAAGACGACGAAGTAGTCCAAGGCGAAGAAGAAGAAGAAGAAGAAGAACTATGGTACACGGACATACTCAACTATGTCACCAATGGAGAATACCCTCCTCATGCTGACAAAAGAGCAAAGCGAGCATTAAGACTTTTGGCTTCTCAATATGTACTCATAGACAACGAGCTACATAAAAGGGTACCTAAAGGTCGAGCTCTCCTATGCGTAGGAAAGAAGGATGCACAAAGAGTAATGCGAATAATCCACGAAGGAATCTGTGGGACACATATAAATGGCAAAATGTTAGTCCAGAAAATAATGCGAGAAGGATATTATTGGACTACAATGAATAGGGATTGCCATCAATATGTATAAAGATGCCCTAAATGCCAAATTTACGCCAATTTACAACATGTCCCTCCATCTTTGCTCTACACCTACACATCGCCATGGCCATTCTCTACATGGGGAATTGACATCATTGGCAAAATCACTCCCCCAGGAACAGGATGCCACAAATTTATCCTCGTAGCAATCGATTACTTTACAAAGTGGGTCGAAGCGCAATCGTACGCTAAACTCACTGCAAAACATGTAGCACTCTTTATCGAAAGAAATATTATTTGTCGATATGGAGTCCCACTTGAAATGATAAGTGACAATGGAACTCACTTTCAAGCCGAATGTGAAGAATTGCTACAAAAATATGGCATTCAACATCATCATTTTTCCCCTTATAGACCTCAAGCAAACGGAGCAGTCGAGGCAGCTAATAAAAATTTAAAGACTATCATCGAGAAAATGACGGAAAATTATAAGGATTGGCCTGACAAGCTTCACTTCGCATTGTGGGGTTATCGCACGTCAATCCATACATCAACAGGAAATACGCCATTTTCCTTGGTATATGGAATGGATGCCGTACAACCTGTCGAACTAGAAATACCATCTCTACGCATCGCGCTAGTGAGTAAACTCGATGAAGTTGAATGGACTAGGGCAAGATACGAAGAATTGATTCTACTCGACGAAAAACGACTAGAAGCTCTACATCACACTCAATGTTACCAAACTCGTATGGATAGGCATTTTAATAAGAAGGTCAAGAAAAGAAATATCAAAGTAGGAGATTTGGTATTAAAAGCACTAAGGAAAAATGTTTTAGACCCAAGGGGAAAATTTAGACTTAATTGCTCTGGACCCTACATAGTCAAAACAAAACTAACTGATATGTATGGCAATGAATTCTCAAACATGACAAATCTTGACCAACTTAAGAAATACCACCCATAATTACTTGAGTAGGATACTCAAGAGAGCTACGTTCGGCCTGATTCCTTAAGAAAGGATATGTAGGCAACCCTTTACGGGTGCGGCCACTTTATTTTTCGACATATCCGCATTCCAGAATTAATAAAAAATTCAACAGAAAATCGGCGAATTATTGGCGTCGCAGAAAAGAACCTGGCGCCAGCCAGAAGTCATCAGCGCCAGCCGATGGAATTGGAGCCTGGCGCCAGACTTAAATGACAGGCGCCAAATGCCAATAACTGGCGCCAATCTGGAAATAAGCTCTGAGCGAATTTCGGTGTTTTTCGGAAAATTTTCGACTTCCGTACTCGAAGAATTTCTGGAAAATTGATTTTTTTTTTTTCGATTTTCATTGCTTTAATAAAATAAATTTAAAGTAAATAATTTAATTGAAAGCTGAAATTTCATTAATAAAATAAAATTACATTATTGATGGAATTTAAATAAAGCTGAAATAAATTAACTTTAAATAAAAATAACAATCTAAGTCTAATAAATCTAAAGCTAAGCAATGCTCTTAATCTTTCTTTTCCTTTCTAGCTCTTTTCCTATTCTTGTCTTCTTCCTCTTCTTCATCCATAACTTTAGCTAGTAGGCATCCTTTAGAGGACCTACATTCAATTTTGGAGTAGATGGTCTCCCTTTCAACTAACACTCCATGCTTCTTTTCCACCCAGTCCTTTTTATCTGTGGTGTTAGCTTTCTTTTTCCCTTTGTCTTTGGTAGCAACTTTCTTCCTATGCATTGCAGGTGTTTTAAATTCAATTCTTGCACCTAAGCGTTCCTTGGCAGGAATCACCTTGTCACCTAGACGATTCTTCACATCGGTTCTACCCTAATCAATCGAAGATTTTTTCAGCAACCACTTCTTTACATCATTGGGCAAAGAAGGAGGGACCTTTTGGGTAATCACTTCCCATAAAGGTCTAGCACCCCAGTAAGCATCAAATCTGTCTACTTCTTGAGAAATAGGGTACTCAAAGGGAGGACGAAGATCCCCGGAAGGAATATTCTGAAGCAAGCCGTATTGTCTTTTTACCCTGCAGGGATAATAATAAGTTACACGAGACAAGCTTGGAATACGGCAGAAAGGTTGCTTGTTAACACCAACAATCCTTTCTATTTTCCACCATGGGACGACCCACTTGATAGCAAAATCACGTGATTCGAAGACTTTTCTCCACCCATGGCGCCCAATTTTAGGGATGCGCTTCTTCCTTCTCACGAAGCAATTGGGAGTATACTTTTCAATATCGTCTGGAGGGCTAATTAATCCTAGCCTCTCCATTAGCCACATCTGTAAAATAATTGCAATACAAATAAATTATTATTACAATACAAAAATATATTTTTTGATTTCTGTAATTAAAAATATTATTTTTCTACCTGTAATAAAATTGGAGAGCCGGGAAGAGGCGCTTTTGGGTCCCTTTTCAATTCATCTAGACTAATCATAGTCTCTCCAACTATTAATGGCATTGGATTTCTCACTGATTCAATTTGTTCTAAAACAGTGGTTATAATTGATTGACCCTCATTATTTTTACCAATACTAAGGAAAAATTGATTAAGCATGCAAAACAGGAACGCCCTTCTTCTATATATATGAAAAGATTCAGAAAGAGGTTTATCAAAATAATGACGTGCAAATTCTTTCAAATTAACTATATTGCCATCCACTATTTTTGATAAATCCCTTTCCTTCAAATTAAAGAAGCGCTCAAAATCCTTATAATAATATGCATCTACTCTAGGGATTGCTATAAGGTCTATTGCAGGGAAGCCTAAGATAGCACCAAATTCCTCCGGCAAAGGGCTAATCTCATCATACCCTATTCTGAAACAATGAGTATCAACATTCCAAAATTCTAAAGCGGTATGTATAAAGTCTAGATCAAGATCTACCCCTTTGATGCCATAAATTCCCCCTAGGTGAAATAAATCTAATTCTTTTCTCTCCCTCGCATTAAGAGATCGACATCATTCATGAGTGTATTGGGTGAAGGTCTTGGTGAGTAAAGACATGATTATTGTTTTTCTAATGAAGATAATTATTTATTCGCTGGAATTATGAGAAGAATCGACTGGGCAGGGGGATATTTATACACAAATCGCGAAGAATTTTAATCAGAATGAAATACGGAATAAGTGTCAATTGGCGTCAAAACCCTGTGATTGGCGCCAACCGCCAGCGCTTGGCGCCACACGCTAAGTGTAGCGCCTGGCGCCACGCGCCATAGTGTGGCGCCAGCTGGCGCCAAGTTGCCAGACCAACCGCGCGTGCTCAACTTGTGTTTTTAATATTAAACTCGAGTCGGTTAATGAATTTATGGCTCCGTTTAATTTTCCTAAACATCCTTTTTTATCCTTTTTTCTTAATTAATTAAATATAGCAATTATTTTTCAATTTATATTATTCTTTTTGGACTTTATTTTAAAAATTCCAAACACCCGACATTTTATTCGATTTTTTCCTTTTTTATTTTTCTTTTTGGGGGAGATAGTCGGATACCCTCCATCAATAATAAAAATGACGGAATTTTTGCGCAAAATTGTTGTCACACTTCTCTTGCACACACAAACATACACACAACAGTAAATAAATTCATAATAGCATAAATATACAAAATGTGTCTATAAATAATGAGTTTAAGGCAAAGTTCTATAAAAAAGGTCAAAATAAAATATACACAGGAACAAACTACGGCGCCGGAGGACGTAGGCCCATCATATCATAAAAATGCGCCGTACGAGGAGTCACCTCTCCACCAGCTCCAGTCCCAGCTCCAGTCTCCGTAGGAGGAGGAAGACTCAATATAGGACCACTCCAGCCAGGATCAACCTGAGGCTGAGGCCGCGGAGGCTGCTGCGATGACGAGCCAACCTCGTACATCCCACCACCTCTGAAAGCCGAGGTAGCCTCTCCTACCGGTGCAGCATGAGCACCCTCAGAAGAAGATCCCGAGCCCTCTGCAACGTCAGCTCGAGCAGCATTAGAGCGACCGCCTCTACCCCCTGACGAAGTGCGACGACGTCTCGAGCTAGACCTCGTTGGATCCCTCCGCCCCTCAGGTCTCGTGCGGGTGTGAGAAGCAATAGGCTGGCCCTGCAAAAAGAATTAAATCAGAAACAAGGTAAAATTGAAGCAGCAATGCAAAAATAATGAGTAAAGAAAGGCTACCTCTCGGATGATGTCATCCCGACGGCAAGTGGCCGCATTCCTCATCCGGACGAGCTGGCTCCAGAAGGCATCTATGCATCGTGCCATCGCCGAAACCACCTCGCGTGAAAACTGTCAGAAAAATATGTCAATAAATATACATGATATACATGAACACAAAAATTCTGAAAAAAAAACTAGGCTTACTCTAGTATGGTGGCGAGGAATCGACCGCTCTACGAAGCGCTCGCCCTCGGGAGCCGGAGAAATCATCTCCTCGATCGGCCCGTACATTCCCTCGTAGTGGATGGACATACGGGGTGGCACGAACTCAGCAGCACCGTCCTGATAAGATAAAAAGGTCAGCAAAACATTACTTGGGGGCTACTTAGTGGAAATTAAAGCTAAGAAAATCTTACCCTCACATCCTCAGCCGGTACGGGGGCTGGAGCTAACTAAGGTAGTAGCTCCTCAGCATAACATCGCCCGAGGATCACATGGGACCGCCAAGGGGTACCAGCTCCCTTAGACATGCTCGACAACCGCGCCTCGTCGAACATATGACGTGGTGGAGCAGCAGGAACGACGAAGACATCAGAGGAATGCTGTCTAGCAACCCTCTCTCCTAAGTACGCGACCGCTCCATAAGTCCCCAAGAAATAGCAACGCTCAGCAGAATACTGTGCGGCTAACCCAGGGACTGTCCAACCGCCCCACGGCCGGTATACCACCTCAGGTCCCTATAAAGAGCATCAATCAGGCAAGAATATGTCTAAAACACCGTGGAAAAGCAAGATAAAAAATAAAAGTCGTACCGAGATGATCCAGTTCCGGACATGTGCAGTAGACATATCCACATGATGACCGCCCCAAGAGGCGCTCAATGGAAATCCCCGCGGCGATGGTCTCGCCGGCGCAGCAGAAGGAAAATACTCGTAGAACCAGATCTACAAGGAGTTAGAAGTGTGAGTAAATGCTAACTAATATGTAGAGCTAAACCTTATAGGGAATAATGTTTACCTCTACGACCTTCCAAAAGGAAGACAAAGCAACGTTCGTCCCAAAGGACCGGTGTCGACACGAGTCCCTCAGCGCACGAACAAAGTCAGCATAGGCCAAGCTGGCCCAGTCATAAGTCCCGATCCGATGGAGATCACGGACAGCAGGGAGGTAGTAAAGCAATGCCCTACTACCCTTGTCAGGGGAGAATGTCCCTGACAACAACATCAGCACAAAGATGCGCACCCGCTGCTCTCGGGTGGTCGCATCGTCATCAAGAGCCGCTGCCAGCGTCGAGCGGCGAATTCCTCTAGCACTAAATTGAGTAATCTCGACCTCAGCTCGGGCCCGAATAGCGATCGGCCCCAACAGCTCCTCGACCTCCGAAGAGAAGACGTCGATCCCACTGTCAAACGGCAGTGGCACAGAAGTGAACTCCAGTTCTGTGATGAGACTGAAGTCCGTAGGGGTGACCATCATCTCCCCCAGGGGAAATGGAAGGTGTTGGTGGTGTCCCAGAAGAACTCCACCAAAGCGCGCACTACATGATTACCCCCGCTGAAGGCAATCATAGCCTCGGAGGTCTCAAATAGAGTAGCTAGCCCGCAAGACTCCCATAGGAGTCTCGTCTCAAGATCCCTAGCGATGTACATCCTGTACAAATCGCCCAAACCATCACAGCCAGAGCCGTGATGCCGTGTCCTCCCAGGCGCGATGCCCTGTCTCACCCTCTCAGAAATGTGGTGGACAGGGGCAAAGAACAGGGTCCGCTCATCCTACTCCGGAAGTCGACCAAGCGAAGTGGAAGGCGTGATGTCATCCTCTATGGGCTCATGCTCCCGTCTAGTGTTTCGGGACCGTGAACCCGAGCCTCGTTGTCTAGCCATGCTACATTGTGAAAATTATTATTAATTAAGGTTCTGTAGTATCTGAGGTTCGTCTAGCCGCATGATACTATGTTCGCAAAAAAAACAGAGTACGTAGTACTAAAACAGAGCACAAATTCAAATTGAGCATGATAGCATTTTTCAAGAAATCAAACAATTTCTTGCAACACTATAGTGATTATTGTTACAAATTGGACAAGAATTGCTAGCAAAAATATCAAGAACAAGCCACATTGTTCTTCACGACCTTAAGAGGTCCAACAATGGCAAATTGCTCATTTCTTCACCAAATTGAGTCAAACAAGTCTCAAATTACTCCCAAGGCAATATACAAACATAATCAAGCAATTTCATGGCATAAAACTTGACAAACAAAGCAAATTGAGCATTATAAATTTTGAATTTTCATGAAATTCGTGAATAAACATGCCAAGAATTCATAAAAGCCGATGTGAGTTTGAAGAAAACTTACATAGATCAGGAAAATAGATGAAAAGAGCTTTGATTTGCAACAAATTTGAGCAAATTCGGTTGAGAAACGAATAAGAACCGAGCAATTAAAGTTTTCGGAGTTTCTTTCGAGCAAAATCGCGACGAGCAGCAATAAAATGAAGAGGAAAGGGGTATTTAAGGGAAATCCCCGTGTTGGCGCCAAGCCCTATGCATTGGCGTCACAAATTTGGCTTGGCGCCTGGCGCCACGCTTGGCGCCTGGCGCTAATGCTAATAAGGTGGCGCTGATGGTTTTTTCAGTGGCGCCAAAGCACCCAGCCACCTAATGAGGTTGTGCTAGCCTTCTGCAACATATTTTTGGGTTCCTTGGTACGCCAGTTAGCCCCTCTAAGAAATTTGACATGATTTAGTAATCGGCTTGATTACATAAAGTGATCGACCTGATAAAAGATCGTCTCACTTAGCTTAAAGCGCCTAAGCATTGGCTCATTAGCAAAAAGCACCGACGTATAGGTTTAAAAGCAAAAAATCACTGACATACAGGTTCAAAGCGACGGAAGCGCCGACGTACATGTTCAAAGCAATAGAAGCGCCGACGTACAGGCATAGCGAAAGCAAATTTCAGGCGAACTTTTAAAGATCGACAGGCGTGGATCTTCGGTAATTTCCTTTGGAAAATTCTCGCATCAAATGAGGATGACTTCAAGAGAAGATATCTTCGACAGCATTCCCTAGCTTGCGGAGAGTTGTCACGAACAAATGGAGGTAATTTCGGGCGAAGTTGTCTTCAATCATATTCCCTTAGGCATGGAAGATGGTCATAATGCGGATGAGGATTATTTCAAGAGAAATAATCTTCGATAGTATTCCCTTGGACGTGGAATATTATCAATGCGGATGAGGATTGTTTCAAGAGAAGCAATCTTTGATAGTATTCCCTTAGACGTGGAATATTATCATTGCGGAGGAGGATAGTTTCAGGCGAAGCAATCTTCTATATTGCAAGCAGTTACAGGCGTAGCTGTTTTCAAGCGGGATGACATTCTCTAGCTTGCAGGAGGTCATCAAAACAACATAAGCAGCAACAATCGGCTACTTTCAGAGACGTGTGCTCGACGGTGCAAGATACGCGTTTCATAACTCTTTTATCTATTTGACTTATGCTAGTTTTGCAGGTATCGGCGTTACAAGAGTGATTTAGGATCGCAGAACGTTCTGAATCATTCTCCGTCCCTATCGATACTTTGACTTTTGTTTCGAAACTCGCGTTTCTCAAAACTCAGTCAAAGTGGGGGCTTCTGTAGACACCCATTTGTTTCTCCCCAAAACCAAACCCAGTGATGAGTACCTTTCACGTCGATAGTGTGGAAAGTCTACTGTTGCGGAAAGTTTTAATTCTTTTCTTTTCTCTCTGTTTTAGAAAACTTATTTTAAGAAAAACAGCCAATCCAGTTTGGTTGGTCCATGATATGGGTCCAGTAGTAGTGTAGTTGGATGGGGCTTGGAAAGACCTTTCCAACAATATATTATAAGCCCAATTCCGATGAATATTGAGGAAGTTATGGCCGATTTACTAAACTGGGCCCGTTTTGAGCCTTATGTACGGCCCAATGATCTAAAGGAGGGCCTAATATGATTTATCATTCCTAATGAAATTAGGAATGGTTTTAGTCTTCTAGAATCTTCTAGAAGGTTTTTTTCATTCCTAATTCAATTAGCATTGATAAATTGACTTTTTGACTTTTCAAAGTTTTAATCAAAATCAAATAGCATTTTCGAGGAAATTATATGATTTTATCCTCCAGTACGGTAAACTTATCTGATTTTCGAAAACGCGTTGGAAATAGGCTTGGCGCCTAACCCCAGGCCTTGGCGCCTGGAACCAGGCCTGGCGCTAGCCATTGGCGCCTGGCGCTAGTGTTGGTGCCTGGCGCCAGTTAGCCAGGGTTGGCGCCAGCTCTGTTTTTTGTGCGTCGGATTTTGTTTTGTCTAATTTATCTTTTTGGATGATTTTCTCTATAAATATCGTATCAAAAACTCCGTTTACATTCACCAATTCTCACGAATATTCATCGACAATCAGTTTTCTAATTCTCTCATTCATCATCTCTCTCTTTCTCTTTTCAAAACTTTGTTTTTGCATAAAAAATTCCGCATTTACAAGATCTAGATTCACCTAGCCATATTCGAAGTTGCCTTTGCCCTAGACGTGAAAGGTTTTAATTTCTGAGGGTTTGGTCCCAAATCTCTATTTCAATTATTTAATTTAATTGTTTTAATTATTATTTTCCTTGAAATTACTAACGTGTGTATTTTGTTATTAGAAAGAGGTACGAAGAATCAAAGTAAGTACTTTAATGTTTTTATTGATATTATGATGTAGAAATCATGTTTATATTGTTATTATGATATTCCTAGTATCATGTCTAGGGTAATTTTAATATTAAATATGATTGTTACGATGCTTCCTATGTTCTTCCTAATATTTATGATTGTTAGTATCATGTTAGGGCTAAAGATTTGATTTTTATTGCTTAGTAACATGCTAGGGTTTGTTATTAATCTTGTTAGTATCATGCCTAGGATCTTGCTATTATTATGCTTTAATATTAACATGAACATGATTATGATTATAATTGTTATAATGGTTATGAATATTATTATTATTTTTTTGATGATGATTTTATTGATGATGATTATTAATATGATGATATTGATTATTTATTATGTTGCTTGATGCTTATTTACTTTTATTGCTTGATCACGCCTTTATTGCATGTTTAAAGGGAATTGGTACTTTTAATCACGCTTAATAAGATATTAATAATCTTGTTAGGGTTAATGCGATTATAATTTCAAGTGATCGCCAATAATAGATTTATTTGTGCATTAAATTCAACCAACATAGATTAAACAGGTTTAGGCTTAATCCTATTGATTGCATGCTAATCAGAAAGCGCACATGAACACGATCAGAATAAAGTAGAGGCCTATTATTAGGACAGATTCAATCTCTTTTAGGTTGGATTTGTACCTTCATCTCCGAACCCTTATTTGGTTCTAGACCTTATGGAGTTGACGATCTCTTGGATCGTTATGGGGTGTAACCTTCACCTCGTGAACGGTTTACAAGTTCCTAAAAAACTTGTTGGCGACTCTTTTGTTCTATCTTCTTCCCTTTTGGACGCCACCGTACTTTAGTGTATGATCACAGTAGGGTTCAAGCTAGTGGGATTTTAAAGGCTTGAAATTTATTCCCTACAGTTTCACAGTTTCCCATTAGTTTTGAATTGAATAAAGTGTAATCACTACTATGTTTTGGTTTTCGTTTACAATCTAGTTCAACAATGTCTCTCTTGTCTTTGAAATTTGAATGAAATAAAATGAGCTTTATATTTTTATATTTTTATATGACCGAATCATAAAGATTGCCTACGTATTCGCATTACGAAATCTGGTTTTGCGTAGTTCTAACGTTGTTTTTTTTTTATTATGCATTTTTTATTTTTCTTTAATCTCTTAGGTAGAAATTAAATGAAAAATTAATCAAACCTTGTTTAAAAAGAATTAAATAAAAATTTAATTTTATTTTCCGAGTATATGTTATATTTAAGAAACTCCCTCTTTTTGCCGCAAGTAGAAGTCGCAACTTCATTCAAACGTAACAATTCGGGTTCGAAGTTCGTCATCAGGTGGCACGCGCAACATTTGTAGTTGTGACATCCGCGCGCAACTATTCCTATTGCGCGCGACACCTGTGCTACGAATGTCTCGAAATTTTTTTAAAAAATTCTGAATTATTAACCCCCAAATGTGAAGATTTTTTCGTGATGTTCGAAAAAATTTGAACACTTAGAACGGATTATTATTTCTAAATTACCCCCCAAGTGTTATGTATTTTACCGTGTTATTTGGTAAAATAATGCATAACACTTAGAATCTTTCAATTGAATGCTAATTAAAATTGGCAGTATGAGTGAACGAGTTTATCCGGATTTCATATGTAATATTTCTTAAGTCGATCAATGTTTATTAATTGGCGAATTTAATCTCCTTTGATATCCATTAATCTGACGGCTCCTCCTGATAGGATTTCAATTACGCGGTAGGGACCTATCCAATTAGGCTTGAATTTCCCTCTTGGATCGGTTGGTGGACCCCTAACCTCTTTTAGTACAAAGTCACCTTCTTGTATATTTCTGGGTTTGACTTTTTTTTTTTATTGAAATGACGCGCAATGCGCCTTTGGTAGACTTGTACATGATGCAAAGCTCTTAATCGTCGTTCATCGAGGAATAAAAGCTCCTCATACCTCGCTCTTACCCATTTTGCTTCCGGTAGCTTACTTTCAAGTACGATGCGTAGGGATGGTATTTCCAGTTCGACTAGTTGAACTCCGTCCATTCCGAAAACTAAGGAGTATGGAGTTACTCCTATTAATGTTCGTATAGACGTTCTATAACCCCATAATGCGAAGTGTAGTTTATTCGGCTAGTCTTTATAATTTTCTGCCATTTTCTTAATGATGACTGTTATATTTTTATCTGTCGACTCTACAGCTCCATTCATTTGAGGTCTGTATGGGGATGAGTGATGATGTTTTACTTTATAACGAGTTAAGAGGGTCTCGACTTCAGCTTTGATTTGAGATCCTTGATCACTTATTTGTTCATGTGGAACTCCATATCTACATAATATGTTTTGTTCGAGAAACTTTGCGACATGTTTAGAAGTTATATTCACGTAAGAAGCAGCCTCAATCCACTTAGTGAAGTAGTCGATGGATACTTATACGTAATCGTGCCCTCCTGCTCTTGTTGGAGAGATTTTTCCAATTATGTCAATTCCCCAAGTTGAAAAAGGCCAAGGGGAAGTGAGATTGTATAGTTCGGATGGTGGAAGGTGTTGTAAATTAGCAAACATTTGGCACTCTGAACATTTTTTAACATATTGTATGCAATCATGTTCCATAGAGGACCAATAAAACCCTTGTCGTGAAATTATTTTTGAAAGCATTTTACCATTCATGTGAGGTCCACAAACACCTCTGTGAGTATTTTCCATAAGGCGTGTGGCTTCCGGTTGGTATATACACAACAAACTTTGATCATTAGGTCCTTTTTTGCATAATTGACCATTAAATAGACCATATTGGGCCGCAAGTGTTCGTAAGGCTCGTTGGTCTTTCGATGAAGTATTTTCGGGATATGTGTCATGGGTAATATATTGGAGGATATGATCACACCAAGGACTGTCTCCTTCGATGTCATTTATTTCCTTTATTGCGTTGCAATATGTTGGTTTTTCTCTTCTATCAACGCATAATGGCATCATATTTAAGCGGTCTTGAATGTTGATCATTGAGGCTAATTTTTCTAGTGCATCGACAAATTGATTGTCATCCCTTGGGAGATATTTAAAATCAATGTGTTCAAAATGCTCGACGAGTTGCTCTAGGTGTGCATGGTAGAATATTATTGTGGAGTTCTTTATTTTCCATTTTTTTAAGTATATGATTTATAATCAAACTAGAATCTTCGTATACCTCTAATTTTTGCACACCTATGCTAGCTGCTGCTTCTAATCCAATAATGCACGCTTCACATTCTGCGGCATTATTGGTAACCTCAAAGTCTAGTTTAACAGAGAATGGAGTATTTGCTCCCTCTGGACTTATGAGTAACACTCCTACGCCACATCCTTTTTGATTTGATGCACCGTCGAAGTACATTACCCATTTGTCATCTTGTGTCATGAGAATCTCTTCATCCGGAAGATAAGTAGTTTCTGCACAACTTGTTTGAATTGGATGTTTTGCCAGAAAGTCGGAAATTGCTTTTCCTTTCATTGATTTTTCAGGAATATATTTTAACTCAAATTCGGCCAACATCACCAACCACTTAGATATCCTTCCTTGTATAGGTGGTTGTTCAAACAAATACTTTATCGGGTTTTGTTGAGAAATCACATGAGTAGTGTGTGGTAGCATATAATGTCATAATTTTTTAGTTGCCCACACTAATGCTAGGCTTGTCTTTTCCAAGGTGCTATATTTTGTTTCATATTAAATGAATTTTTTACTTATGTAATATATTGCATGCTCGACTTTTTCTACCTCTTGTGCTTACAAGGCACCTGTGGATGTGTCTGTAACTGTAATGTTTAGCCTAAGAGGTAGTTTGGGTACTGGTGGTGCTAAAATTGGTGGACTTTTGAGATAATCTTTGATTTTCTCAAAGGCCTTTTGGCATTGATCGTCCCATTCATGTTTCTCCTCTTTTTTCAATTTTTTAAATATTAGCTCACAAGTCACAGTCAATTTGTTGATAAATCGACTAATGTATTGTAGTTTGCCAAGGAATCTCCTAATTTGTTTTTCTGTTTGAGGGGGAGGCATGTCAACAATTGCCATTATTTTAGAGGGATCGATCTCGATGCCACGTGTGCTTACTACGTACCCGAGTAACTTGCAAGAAGTTACTCCGAAGGCGCATTTTTGTTGATTCAATCACATTTTGTATTTTTTATGCGAGTGAAAAATTTGCGTAAAGCTTTTATATGTCCCATTCTACCTTTGGACTTCACGATCATATCATCCACACACACTTCTATTTCTTTATGCATCATATCATGCAAAAGAGTCGTAGCCGTTCTTTGGTACGTAGCTCCTGCATTTTTTAAACCGAATGGCATGACTGATTAGCAATACGTACCCCAAGGAGTAATGAAGCATGTCTTTTCTTCGTCTTCTTTTGCCATAAAAATTTGGTTGTAACCTGCGTATCCATCCATAAAGGATAACATCGCATGTTCAGTCGTGTTATCTACCAATATATCAATATGCAGTAGAGGAAAATCGTCTTTAGGGCTAGCTTTATTAAGGTCCCTAAAGTCAACACACATGCGAACTCGTCCATCCTTTTTAGGAACTGGGACGATGTTCGCTGCCTATTCTGGGTAATTACATATGCGAGTAAAACCTGCGTCCAATTGTTTTTGTATTTCTTCTTTTATTTTTAATGCGACATCAGGTTTCATTCGTCGAAGTTTTGTTTTACTGGTTCAGAGGTAGGGTTCGAGGAAATGATATGTTCCGCAATTTCCCTGTTTATTCCAGGCATGTCCTTGTATGACCAAGCAAACACGTCTTCGAATTCTTTGAGCGTCGATATGAGGGTCGATCGCTCTTTCGGATTTAGAGTAAAGCCAATTTTAACTTCTCTTTTATTTTCGTTAGTTCCTATATTAACTATTTCAGTTTCTTCGACAATAGGGTTCTTTTGTTCTCGTTCATTCATTATTTCACCCAATTTATTAATGTTATCACCTTCATTAGATTGATTGTTATAGCATTCGAAAGATTCAAAAGAAGGCATATACTCGGAAATACAACTCATATTATTAAAATCAAAAGAGAGTACATCAAGAGAAGAATCCTTTATGGGATCTTCGTCCTTAGAAGTAGAAAAAAAAGACTCAGTAATGGCCACAAGGCGTAGATTTTTAGCTTCCCTGGAGTCTATAATATATTCATTATCCGATTTTTCAAACATCTTCCCTTTGCATGTGACGATTTCCAGCTTATCGCCTTTGTGATTGGTCTATTTGAAAGATTTCCTCCATCCATGCTCAAAAGTTTAATTTGAAGGGGTGATCAATGAGGTTGGGTCAAAAGCTTCATCTGGAATGCCGTTTTGATTGGTGATTGTAGCGACATGATTTTGTTGTAGTCCAATAGCAAGTTAAATGCTTGCCCATCATAGCACCCTAGAGTTGGATGTTTTGATTTAACGATACTAAGATCATCATCTAAGAAGTAGCAATCATAAAATATTTCAAATCCAGGATTCTTGATTCCTACCAAAACTACGGGTTCTGGAAAGTCGTAGCATGGGTAATCTTCTCCGTCCCTAATGAATTGCCCATTAAGGGTTTGTGATAGGATGAGAATAAAGTGATTATCCCTTTCTTATTATTGTCTCTACGTGCTTTGTTTTTTGCATCGTGAGACTCCAATTCTTCTTTGATTTGTTTATATCCCAATCCAAAGGAGAAGCTTTTCTTTGGGATAGGAAGTAAGAGAGATTTCTTCATTCCTATTCCAAAAGGCATCATAGGAAAGTAACTACTCTTGAGTAAGATGTTGTTTACTATCCGAGTGGAATATGGATCAATCTTGAATGGTTCTTCAAAGTCTTCTTCCATTTCAATTGTGAAGATTGGCTCCTCGGCAAATCCTTACATGTCCTCTTCATCATTATCATTGTTTATTTCTAAGAGTGATTGATCATTTATTGCTATTTTCAGTGGAGAAGCATGTATAGTCATAGGAAGCCCTTGATAGTTTAACCTAATCATTTGATGAAGTGAGGATGGTATTGCACCAAGCTCATTTATCCAAGGAAGTCCAAGTAAAAGGTTGAATGTAGGTTTTATGTCCATAACACGGAATTCAACCATATTTTGAATTGGTCTTGTGGTAATTGGTAGCTTAACAGTTCCACACATCGATCTTCTCGAATTGTCATAGGCCCTAATGCTTTGTGTTGTTGATTGAAAATATTTTTCCAAATTTAGGCCTAAGTATTTTGTCGTTCGTAATGGGCATACTTTTACAGCTGACCCATTATCCACCAAAGTTAGTGGGATATTGTATCCCTTGCATCCCGCAGTTAAGTATAATGCATTGTTGTGGGTAGTGTCTTTTGAAGGCAAATCATCATTAGTGAAAATGATTGATTTGTCGGATTTCTCGCTAGTAAGCAAGCTAACGAGATCCTGAGGGGCTGTGTCTGTGCTTACATACAAAGCCGTTAGAGCGTTCATGAGAGAATTCCTATGTTCTTTAGAAGTACTTAGGAGTTCCCAAATGCTTACATTCGCCTTGGGTTGGCGAAGTTGTTTGACCAATGGATCTTCCACTTCAAGTGAAGGTTGTATTGGATTTTTTACTTGTCCTTGAGTTTGATTTTGTGTGGTCGAAGATCCATTTGGTGGTGGTGCTTGGTAGACTCGCCCAGAACGAGTTAAATGATCTATCTCATTTGGGTTAGTTGTACGACTCACAAACCAACTTTCTCCTAGAGGCTTTGGATGTGCCTCCATTTCAAGATGTTCCATGAGTTGTTCTTGATGCCATTGTTCGTCCAAGGAGAGATTCGATAAATCTTGCAATTTCCCCAAGAAATGATCCCAATCAAGCGCTCCATTTTTTCATTTTCTAAACAAGATGGAGGTAGGACAGCGGCATACTTAGAGACATATAAGTCTTGAAAGTCGTCATCCCATAGTCCACATACTTCATTAGTTGCCCCGATGAGTATTGTGGATAGAGGTTCTCCTATAGGTGTGATATAATCCAAAGGATTGAACATATCACTTCCCATATGGTCCTCATCGATGTGAAACACCCCTAAGGGGGATGCATTATTGTTAGGTTTAGGCGTGGGAATTCTCCCATCGTCTACTAAATCTTGTATTTTGTGCTTTAAACATAGCAACGTTCAGTAACATGTCCAACGCCTCTATGATAAGCACAATAAGCATTACCATTCCATTGAGGAAATCTTCTTTCTGGTGGAGTGGGTGGTGTTGGCCCTATTGGCGCAAGTAAGCCTTTTTCATTTAATTTTTCTAACAATTCTTTATAGCTTACAGGAAATGGAGTAAATTTTCTTTCTTTTGTCCATCTTTTTCTAGGATCATCATATCGATTTGTGTTATTGTATTGCGTGGTAGTCGCAAATACGTCATAAAGGATGATGCATTATCATTCCCCTTCTTGTAGTTATTCTTAGGTTGATGATGATGATGAGGTTTGTTTGCTTTTTGTTTAGCAAGATCATCTTCAATCCTAGTAGCCACAGAATAGACCTTTTTAAAAGTGTCTAAACCAAGGTAACGTAGATGTTTGTTGTACTTTTCATGACAGTTGTCAATGAATTTTTTTACTAACTCGAGTTCAGGCAGCCTTTGGGAAAGGTGGGCCGCCTTTTCTCGCCATCTACCATTGAAAGCAAGGAAACCTTCATCGTCTCCTTGCTTAAGCATCTCCAGTTAACGTAAAGTTGACTTAAACTCTACGTTACTCTCATATTGGGTAATGAAAGCCGAAACTACATCTTCCCATGTTGCCTTGAATTTTGGATCTATCCCATAGTATCACTCTCTCGCGGTTGGGTCTAGAGATAAAGGGAAAGTCAAAGCATAAAGCTTAGGATCAACTCCCTTTAATTCCATAGTTCCAGTAAAACACATTAAATGATTTTGTGTATTATTGGTCACCTAAAATATTGGCAAGTCCGTAGCTACGAACTTTTCCGGTAAAGCAAGTCCCGGGGGAGGAGCAAACTTTTATGCGTGAAAGTATTTGTTTCCCATTGTAGAACGAAGAACTAGCTTCTTCAACGACTTTTCTTTGATTGATAATTGTTCCATCTTTTCATGCAAGGCTAAAGTTTCAGCTTTTTTCTTTTCAGCCTTTTCCATTTTCTTAAATTTTCTCTCCTCGGCCTCTTGCGCCTTTTCTTCTCTCAAGCGAAGAATCTCTTGTTGAAGTTCTTCGATGGTTGGCATTGCTGTTGGACTAGGATTAGTTGTCGAAGAAAAGTGGTTTGAAAGGGGTTGATCTTTGGGTGGTAAACGTAGAATGCGAGTGCCCGGGAGTCCTCTTTCCCAAGCTTGGAAACCGGCCTAAAGGAGTACGAAAGGATAAGTAAGTTGATACGCTTGTTTAAAAAGGGAGAAAGAAAAAAAAAAGAAAAGACGCAAAATATATTCAAACAGATAACATCACCCTTAACAATTCTTCAATGAAGTATTGTTGGGACGAGTCAATTTGTTTTTTGAGAAATCAAAATTGACTCGTTCAGTGGGTGCACGCAAGTGACTCAGTTGCGCGCGGCTGTCGCGCGCAACGGAATCACTTGCGCTGAGAGGGTGAGTTGCGCGCGCCACCTAATCGTAGAATTTTTTTTTTATTCGAGCGTTTTTTTTTGTCATCATTTTTTTTATTCGAATTTTTTATTTGATTTTTTTATGCTATCCTTTGAATATGACGCTAAATCACGAAGAGATAACTTCATAATTGGGAACCTAGACCAAACTAAAAAGAGAAAAAGAAGACTATCCTAACACGTTGAATATAGTCACATAATCACATAAGCATGCCATAAGTCAAGATTCACGCAATGACGTTCTAAGGTCAAAAAGGCTTGGGTGTCCAAAGGTACCATATCTTAAGAAACGACGAATAAATCAATCAATCAACGTGTTGACTCATGACATTGCCCTCCCAACATTTTGTTGGCGATATGGGTGGGATGATTTTTATTGATTTCGGGATAGAAGCCTAGTGTTGGCGACCCCTACTCAATGAGCCAATCCCCAATGGTTTAAGTGTGCTATGCTTATGCATGATGCAATGTTGCTTGTTCGGTTTTTACTCTTGTGCAAAAGGAAGATATTATGCGTTCAAGTCTCGCTCTCTAACTAGAGATTATCCAAGCTAATTCTCGTTACAACCATAGGCAACCTAGTGTTGATAACCTTGGATCATAACTACGAATTAATCATGTAACCTCTAAGTCCCCAGTAGAGTCGCTACTGTAAGGAGGGGGTTCCCATCATAAGGGGTCCTCTCCTTAAATGACCATGGCCCTTTAAAAGCCTAGGACTTTACACTTGTTAGGGTGTAGTAGGATTTGAATTCCTAACTGTTTGGGAGACCTTGAATTAGAATTGATTCTATCATTATGTTTTTTTTTGTAAGAAACAAGTAGGGAGTCGCTAATGAGTTTTAGGAAAACTCATAAACCTCGTTCATGCCTTTCTTCCATGTGGTGCTCATGGAATAATTAGCACGAATCATAAGTTTACCCATGCCCAAATTGGTCTATAAACCAGAAATGAGTTCGGGAGCGAGGGTACTAAAATAACGTTCCTTTTAGAGGGGAATCGTTATCCTAGCCCTAGTGCGGCCTCTACTAGCTCTTCCTCTTTTACAATTTCATTACCAAACAATATATGCAACGCGATACATAAAACTATGTTAGTTGATTTTGTTACACATACCAATTCATGTAGGAATTACATCGTAATGTCGTAATTCTTTTTTTAATCAAATTCGTGAAAATGACAAGAAAATAAACAATATTCGCCTTGGCTTAAGTGATCAACCAACAATTATTTAATTCAATTCTAATCTTTATTTAACGCAAGATACTATTTTGAATTGATTAATTAAATATTTTAAAGGTGATCAAACAACACTAATTAATTAATTAGGGTTCTTTTAAACAAGAAAATAAATATAATTTAACTAAGTGCTCGGGAATTTACCACTTCTCTTTGCTAGATCTCTGTTTAGAATACTTATGGACTCCTTCTTGTTGGGGAACCTCCACTGTAGTAACAAAATATCAAAAGGGGTGAGTTTTTAGGACAAGAGGGGCTAGGTTGCACAAGTTCACAAGTATTTCGCTAGTGTTCTAGGTTAGTTTATGTTTGTCTAAGCCTCGGTTTAAGCTCTTTTTTATAGGGAATGATTAGGTTTAGGGTTACGAGTATTCTGTCACAGCAGGTGTCATGGGCAACATGATGAGTTGCGCGCAGCATCCTAGCGCAAGTGATTAGGTTGCGCTGATGTGGGCAGCGCAACTAATTATCTTGCGCGCGGCTTTATGGTAAGATTCGATTTTATATTTTCCGTATAATTCTAAATCTTCCGTAGCGCAACTCTGGAGGTTGCGTTGGGTGTCGTGCGCAACTGAATTAGTTGCGCTTGGCAGCCCAGCGCGAATGTTTGAGATGCGCACGACTTTTTCTGTGGTAGCATTAAAATTTGACCTAGGCGCTCCTAAATCCGTCACTATTGGGTTTTAGGCACGGGATTAAGCCTAATTATGATCGGGTTTAGTTAATTGAACCTTTATTGTTTTTAAGGAAAATGCGATTTTGCCCTTCTGTACGGCTAAATTTTATCAAAATTAAGAAAAACGCGTAAAACTGGTTTCTAGCGCCTGACGATAGGATTAGTGCTTGGCGCTAATTCTTGGCGTATGGCGCTAATGTTTGGCGTATGGCGTTAAGTCCTTTTATTCTCGTCAAAACTCTAATTCGTTTTTCTATCTATCCACCTGATTTTCTTTATAAATAGCCTCCTAAAACCTCCGTTTTGGATCATCAACAACTTGTAATTTTCTTATTCTCTCTAGTTTTCAAGATTCTCTTGATATTCTCTCTCTCTCTCTAGCTTTTTGCATTCAAAATTCCGTATTCACAAGATCTAGAAACACCTAGCCGAATTCGAAGTTGCCTTCGCCCTAGACGTGAAAGAGATACGAGGCATCCAAGTTGTTATTATTGCTTCCTAGTATCACGTTTAAGGTACTAACTATAATTTCTAATATCAAATATGACAATTGTGATTCATGCGATGCTTCCTATATTTTCTTCCTAATATTCGTGTTAGTATCCTGTTAGGGCTATATATTTGATTTTAGATGTTTAGTGACATGCTAGGGTTTCTTATTAATCTTGTTAGTATTATGCCTAGGATCTTGCTATTATTACTATGCTTTAACATGATTATTTTTGTTCTGATTATTATTATGTTGCTTGATATTTATTGTTATTTCTTGATCACGCTTCATATGCATGTTTAAAGGGCATTGGTACTTGTAATCACGTTTAATAAGATAATTAATAATCTTGTTTAGGGTTAATTTAATTATAATTCAAGTGATCGCCAATAATAGATTTATTTGTGCATTAACATTCAACCAACATAGATAAACAGGTTTACAGTTAACCTAATGTTTGCATGTTAGTCAGAAACCGCACATGAATACGATCAGAATAAAGTAGAGGTCTATTATTAGGGCAGGTTTAGTCTCTTTTAGGTTGGATTTGTACCTTCATCCCTGAACTACCAGTCATGGTTCCAGACCTATTGGAATTGATGGTCTCCTGGATCGTTAAGGGGTGTAACCTTCACCATGTGAACGGTTTACAAGTTCCTAAAACTTGTTGGCGACCTTTTTGCTCTATCTTCCTTCCTTTTGGATGCCACCGTACTTTAGTGTATGATCACAATGGGGTTCAAGTTTGGGGTAATGCTTGAAATATTCCGTACAGTTTTTGGCATCCCTCTAGGGAGGATTTCTATTTCATTTCCTAAAAATCTTTTTGGCAATTATTTAGAATGAGTGGATGAGACTCGAAAAGTTCTAAGTATTTCATGTGCCTAATTTTGATTAACATTATTGTCATATGCATAAACAAGATCTCATTGGAAAGACCATCCGTAATGAGTTAAAACATAGGATTTTTACACGTAGGAAATTTGAGGAATATCTTTCATAACTAGGATCGAAATAATGCTGCGCGAAACTGGAAAATTTTATCGAGCACAGAAAGCTACTGAGGCATGTCGGAACTAGCGTCAGAAAATAGAGTCTAGCGATGATGATTTGAATCTGGCGCCAGGCGATAGCTTCTGTCGCCAGGCGCCAAAGCCAAATCTCGGCGCTGGCCTCTGTTCGCTGGCGCCAAGTTCTTCCAATACCGAGCCAGAAATATGCGTTCTAATTTTGACCAGTTTTTAGCACTGTTTGCTCCATTCTACTTCCTGATTGAGTTTTCTCACTTTTTTGAAACCTATATGTGTTCTACATATGGACATAACCCTCTGGGAATTCATGCTGCATCTACCTGATTGAACGCTCTGTGCAACAAAGGGTACATCCGAGAATGTTGAATTCACCAAACCATGGAAGCACTTTGTTTTTTAACTCGCGGTGTCCCATCCACTCGTGCTAACCCTTCAAGGTTAGGCTTCCGCGCGGTGCATCCGGACAATTAACCATGGACCCTCTTTGACTAACCCATATCCTGAACTTTAGAGAACTAGAGCCATGGTTAGGTTGCAAACTCATTGCATCATATTGTGCCTACTTTACTAATTGTTCATTATTTGTTGTGCATACTCTATGTGTTTTTCCTAACCGTTTGTTTAACTCGTGTTAAGACTAAATAAACTGATTAATGACTAAGAGAACTTTTCCTAATTAATTAATTAATTAATTTGAATAATCAAATTCTAATAATTTAATCAGAGTTGACTTAGTACGACTTTAGGTATACCTTGTTGAGTAATAATACCGAAAGCAGTCCCAGATCAACGTTCCAGCAATGTTGCCGAGATTTGGACTGCAGCGCCATTTTGTGGAGTGCAGCGCCTGGCGACAGTTCTGTCGTTTGGCGCGATACTACACAATGCAGCGCCAGTCCTAGCGTTTTGACGACAGTTTGGTATATTGCTCGAGTCATCACTTTGCGTCTAATTAGACAATTTGCTAATAAATTCGATTAATTTTTATTAATAATAACACCTTGTTAAGTCCTTAATCGAGTCTAGGCACTAAGTCTCATGGTCTTACACAAGAGTCAAATCATGTCACTTGCACTCACAATATAAAACACACACTAATATGAATGCACACTTTGACCATGTCTGAAAGAGTCATGTATGCGCGTGTTTTCCGTCATTTTTTTAGTGGGGTAAGTCGAATATTAATCCTCCCATTTAACCACTTGTTTGAACCCTATACTTGATTCCCAAAATACACACCTTATTTTTTATTTTTTTCTTTTTTATAAACCCGTAAAGTCAAAGTCAATTTGAGTCAAGTCATTAAAACAAAAATGGTTTAATTTATAGCTCGTGGTGAAGAAAGGAAGGGAGTTTGATCAAAGACAACCTTTTCATTCAAGTTCAACTTTTCGACAAGCCAATCGCTCGAAAAAGGAAAGCTAAGAAGATAATGGCAACTCTAGAGGAAGTTAATGAACTCAGGAACCAATTGATTACTGTGACTGAGGCGTTGACGGTTTTAACCCTCAAAATCGATGACCTTGTGAAGCAACAACAGATGGACCTCATACAAGAAAGTTTGAGCAAGTTGTCTAGTGACAACAAGTTTCAAGGAATTAGTTCACAAGGGGTATCGGTGGACAAGGAGCTTCTTCCGCAGAAGTTCAATGCCAACGACATCCAGAAATTCAAAGCAACTGACAACCCTTACTTTCATATAAGAGCTTTTGAAACAATAATGAGTATTAAGGGTATTGATAAGAAAGTGTTTCCCTCTTTATTTTCTCTATCTCTTGAAACCGTTTGCCAACAATAGTTCTTCTCCCTTGACAAAGAAAGAACCTCTACTTGGGAGTCAATAGTGAACGCTTACATTGATAGGTAAAAGTGCAACATTCAAGTTGAAACTGATTATAGGGAACTTGAAATACTCAAGCAGAGGGAGAATGAAAGTTTCACTTCTTTCTTTAACAAATGGAGAGAAACCTCTGCTAAGATGATTGAATTATCAAGCGAGAAAGAATCTGTGAGGTTATTCATCAAGAACCTTCAAGAGAAGTACTCCAAGCATCTCAAATACCAAAATAATCTCCATACCTTCAAGGCCGTCTATGACATTGGAATTAGTATTAAAGAAGACCTTGCTAAGCTGAAAGCTGCGAACAATAACTCCAACAGTGGCTGGAAAGGCAAGAAGAACGACAATCCTTCTTCTTCCAAAACCACCAACTCAAACAATGTTAGCACCTTTAATTTAAGTGAAGTCCTTATTATGAACAACCAAGGACAAAAGAAACCATTTAGGAGGAACTTTACTCCTATAGGTATGAGTTATGTTACCGCATTTGACCGACTAAATGAAAAAGGTCTTATAACTCGTATTGGACTATTTGGGGACCCACTAGTTGAGAAGAGGACAGCTAACTGGAACCCCAATGCACATTGCAAATATCACCAAGGTAAGGCCCATCTTACTGAAAAATTATTGTAAGCTTAAGGAAGCTATCCACGATTTAATTGGTAACAATAAACTGTCATTGCCTCCTGCCAATAAGAAGCCAAACATTGACAATGCACCTCTCGCTCATTCCTTGGCCATCTCTGATGAAGAAAATGAGGTTGATCCCTCATCTCTCATCAAACCTATTAAAGAAATTCATGCTATCGAAGAAGAGGAGGAGATCTTTTTCGATGCCATGGATGACTTTCCTGAACCAGCAACCAAAGAAGATGTACGGATGCTTATATGGTCCATGTAAAATAAAAGAAGAAGTTCAAAAGCAAATAATTCACATTATTGGTAAAATTACTCCTCTAGGAACAGAAGGTCATGAATACATCCTAGTAGCAATTGATTACTTCACAAAGTGGGTTGAAGCACAATCATATGCTAAATTCACTGCAAACACATGTAGCACTCTTTATCGAAAGGAATATTATTTGTCGATATGGAGTCCTACATGAAATGATAAGTTACAATGGAACTCACTTTCAAGCTGAGTGTGAAGAATTGTTATAAAAATATGGCATTCAACACCATCATTCTTCTCCTTATAGACCTCAAGAAAACGGAATGGTTGAAGCCGCTAATAAAAATCTAAAGACTACCATCGAGAAAAAGACAGAAAATTACAAAGATTGGCCGGAAAAACTCCATTTCGCACTTTGGGGTTATCGCACGTCAATTCGCACATCAACAGGAAATACGCCATTCTCCTTGGTTTATGGAATGGATGCCCTAAAACCTGTAGAGCTATAGATACCATCTCTACGCATTGCATTAGAAAGTTAACTCGATGAAGTTAAATGGACTAGGGTGAGATATGAGGAGCTAATTCGACTTGATGAAAAACGACTAGAAGCTCTACATCATACTCAATGCTATCAAAATCGTATGGCTAGGAATTTCAATAAGAAGGTCAAGACAAGAAACATCAAAGTAGTTTACTTGGTGTTAAAAGCATTAAGGAAAAATGTATTAGATCCAAGGGGCAAATTTAGGCCTAATTGGTCTTGACCCTATATTGTCAAAACAATCCTATCATGAGGTGCAGCAAAATTAACTGATATGGATGGCAATGATTTCTCGATCATGACAAATCTTGAATAACTTAAAAAGTACTACCCATAATTACTTGAGTAGGATACTCAAGAGAGCTACGTTTGGCCAGATTCATAAGGAAAGGATACATAGGCAATCCTTTACAGGGTGCGGCCACTTTACTTTCTGCAAACCTCGTATCCCAGATTTAAAAACAAGTTCAACATAAATTCGACGAAGCATCGGCGTCACAGAAAAAGCTCCGTCGCCGGCCGATGAACCTTAGCGCCAAACGACAGCGTCTGTCGTTAGACGCCAGACTGCCGCAGCCGGCGCCAGTTGTAAAGAAGCGGCACCATTTCTTCTAGGAGCACCTAGGAATATTTCGGTGTTTTTCAGAAAATTTTCTACTTCCGTACTCGAAAAAAATTCTGGAAAATTAAATTTTCTGTTTTCATTGCTTTAATAAATTAAATTTAAAGGAGATGATTTAATTAAAAAGCTGAAATTTCATTAATAAAATAAACTAACAAATTACATTATTGATGAAATTTAAATAAAGCTTAATAAAATAAATTAACTTTAAATTTAAAACTAAGTCTAATAATTGAAAGTTAAGCAATGCTTCAATCTTTCTTCTCTTTCTTTGCTCTGTTCCAATTTTTATTTGCATCCTCTTCATCATCCATGGCTTTAGCTAGTAGGCATTCTTTAGTGGACCTACATTTAATTTTGGAGTACATAGTTTCTCCCTTAGCTAGGACTCCATGTTTCTTCTCTACCCAAGCCTTCTTCTCTGAAGTGTCAGCTTTTCTTTTCCCTTTATCTTTTAAAGAGATTTTCTTCTTAGGCATTGTAGGTGTTTTGAATCCAACCTTAGGCATTGTAGTTGTTTTATAGAGCTCTTCTTCTTAGGCATTGTAGGTGTTTTTAATCCAATTTTTCTTCTCTTTCTTTTCTCTCTTCCAATTTTTATCTACATCCTCTTCATCATCCATGGCTTTAGCTAGTAGGTATTCTTTAGAGGACCAACATTCAATTTTGGAGTAAATAGTTTCTCCCTTAGCTAGGAATCCATGTTTCTTCTCTACCCAAGCCTTCTTCTATTAAGTGTTAGCTTTTCTTTTCCCTTTATCTTTTGTAGAGCTCTTCTTCTTAGGCATTGTAGGTGTTTTGAATCCAACCTTTTCACCCAAGCGTTCCTTAACGGGAATTACCTTGTCACCTAGACGACTCTTCACATCAGTTTTACTCTGATTTTTCTTCATGTCCTTTGAAGGTTTCTTGAGAAGCCACCTCTTCACATCATTGGGCAAGGAAGGAGGTACCTTTTGGGTAATCACTTCCTATAAAGGCCTAGAGCTCCAATATGCATCAAAGTTTTCTACTTCTTGAGAAACAGGGAATTCATAGGGACGACAAAGATCCCAGAAGGAATTGTTTGAAGTAGGCCGTACTGTCTTTTTAGCTTGCAGGGATAATAAAAAATCATCTTGGTTAAGCTGGGAAGACGACAGAAGGGTTGTTTGTTGACACCAATCATCCTCTCTATTTTCCACCAAGGCACGACCCACTTGATGGCAAAGTTGCTAGAGGCAAAGACTTTCTTCCATTTATGGCGCCCCATCTTAGAGAAGCGTTTCTTTCTCCTCACAAAAAATTTGGAGTGTATTTTTCAACATTGTCAGGAGGACTAATTAATTCTAGTCTCTCCATTAGCCACATCTGTAAAAAAAAAATTCAATGCGAATAAATTAATATTACTATACGAAAATATGTTTGTGATTTCTGTAATTAAAAATATTATTTTTCTATCTGTAATAAAATTGGAGAGCCCCGAAAAGGTGCTTTTGGATTTCTCTTCAATTCACCAAGACTAAGCATAGTCTCTCCAACAATTAATGGCATTGGATTTCTCCCAGATTCAATTTGCTCTAAAACAGTTGATATAATTGCTTGGCCCTCATTATTTCTATCACTAGTGAGAAGATATTGGTTAAGCATGCAAAAGAGAAAAACCCTTCTTCTATAAACATAAAAAGATTCAGAATAAGGTCTGTCAAAGTAATGGCGTGCAAATTCTTTCAAATTAACTATGCTACCATCTACAATTTTTATTAGATCTTTGTCTTTTAAATTAAAGAAGCGCTCAAAATCTTTATAATAATATTCATTTATTCTAGGGATTACTGCAAGATCTAATGCAGGGAAGCCTAAGATAGCACCGAATTCTTCCGGTAAAGGGCTAATTTCATCACACCTTAGTATAAAACAATGAGTATCCACATCCCAATATTCTAAGGCGGTACGAATAAAGTCTATATCAAGATCTACCCCCTTAACACCATAAATACCCCCCATATGAAAAAAGTCTAATTCTTTTCTCTCCTTGGCAGTTAGAGACCGACACCATTCGTGAGTGTAGTTGGTAAAACTCTTAGTAATTAAATACATGATTATTTTTTCAAAAGCTAAGACTATGTTTAATATGCTGAAATTGTAAGAAAAATCGGCAGACCAGGGGGCTATTTATACACAACATCTGCACAGTTTCAATCCGGAAAGGATTCGGAGTCAGCGCTCACCAGCGCCAAACGCCAGAGTCTGGCGCCAAGCGCCAGCATTAGCGTCTGGCGCCAACGCAAAACGCGTGGCGCCACGTGACGCTGACGTGTCTTATCTGCGACCTTTTCAAAAACCGCGTTTTTTGGCTGATTCGAATCTGAACAATGGCTTACGATTTTTTATCCTTTCTTATACCCTTTTAATTAATTTTATATATTAGTTATATTTTTTCTTTTTTGGATTTTATTCAGAATTAATTTTAAGTTTTTTATCAGTCCAATTTTTTTTTTTATTTTCTTTTTTTTGGGGGAGAAAGTCGGATACCCTCCATCAATAATAAAAATGACAGAATTTTTGCGCAAAATTATTAATTATTACAATTCTTCGATATGCACATAAAAATGAAAAATAAATGCTGAATAAATAAGCTCATAGTAATATGTATATAAAAATATGTCTAATAAATGAGTCAATTAGGCAAAGTTCTATACAAGTCAAAATAAAAAAAAAAAAAAAAAAAAGTTAAAAAACACAGGTATAAACTATGGCGCCGGAGGACGCAAAATGATGAGAGACGCCCATCATGTCATAGAACTACGCAGTACGAGGAATAAACTCTCCACCAGCTCCAACTCTAGTCTCCTCAAGAGGTGGAAAACTCAGCACAGGACCCGTTCACCTAAGATCGCCCTGAGGCTGAGGCTGCAGAGGCTGCTGCGATGACGAGCCGACCACGTACATCCGACCACCTCTAAGAGCCGAGGTAGCCTCTCCCTGGCCTACCGGCTTAGCACGTGCTCCCTCAGATGAAGAGTTCGAGCCCTCCACCGCCTCGGTCCGAGCAGCCTCAGAACAACCACCCCAACCGCTAGATCTAGTATGGCGATGTCTCGAGCTAGACCTCGCCTGGTCTCTCCGGACCTCAGGTCTCGTCCGGGTACGAGAAGGAATGGGCTGACCCTCCAAGAAGAAACCAAGTCAGAAACAATCAAAACCGAAACAATAATGCAGAATTAAGATGGAAGGTTACCTCCTGAACAGCGTCGTCGCGACGACACGTAGCCACATTCCTTATCCGAACGAGCTGGCTCCGCAAGGCGTCTATACACCGTGCCATCGCCGTGACCACCTCGCGCGAGAACTATCAAAGAAATAAAGTTAGTAACAATGCATAACATATATGAACAAATTGCAAATAAATAAGCTTACCCGAGACCGGTGGTGAGGAATCGACCGCTCCACGAAGCGTTGATCCTCAGGAACCGGAGGAATAATCTCCTCGATGAGCCCGTATGTCCCCTGGTAATGGATAGACATACAAGGTGGCACGAACTCAGTAGGCCTATCCTGACAAAAGCAAATCAAGGTTAGTAGAATATCACTTGGGGGCTACTTAGCAAAAGGTAAAATATGAAAATCATACCGTCACCTCCTCAGACAGAACAGGGGCCGGAGCTAACAGGGGAAACAACTCCTCATCATAGCACTGCCCAGGGATCACATGAGATCGCCAAGGGGTGTCATCCCTCTTCGACATGCTCACCAGCCTCGCGTCATTGAACATATGACGCGGAGGAGGTACAGGAACAACGAAAGTATCCGAGGAATGCTGAATAACAACCCTCTCTCCAAGGTACGCAATCGCTCCATACGTCCCTAAGAAGTAGCGACGCTCAGCGGTGAACTGCGCAGCTAACCCAGGGACAACCAAGCTTAATAGCAAACCCTTGCATGTCATATGTTCTTAGGCATGATACTAACAAGATTAATTAGAAACCCTTGCATGTCACTAAACATTAAAGATCAATTATTTAGCCCTAACATGATACTAGAAAAGAAAATAGGAAGCATCACAACAATCATACTTGATATTTGGAATTTTTAGTTATTACCCTAAACATGATACTAGGAAGCAACAAAACATCCTTACATGATACTAGGAATCCAAATAACAATCTAAGCTTGATTTCTATATCAATATCAATAAAACAACTAAAGCACTTACTTTGATGCCTCGTACCTCTTTAATTTTTAATAACAAAATACACACGTTAGTAACTTCATGGAAAAAAATAAATCAATACTATTAAATCAAATAATTGAGATAGAGAATTAAGAAAGTTTAGACTAGATTTGGGACCAAACCCCCAGAAATACCAAACCTTTCACGTCTAGGGCAAAGGAAACTTCGAATTATGTTAGGTGTGTTTAGATCTTATGAATGCGGAATTTTGTATTTGTAAAAAGTGTGGTTTCTTGATGAGAGGTCGCCGCGCGACAGGACTTGTCGCAGAGCGACAGCCTGGCGTTCGGCGCTGCAGGTGATTTTCCACACGTTTTCATATTTTTTTTGATAAAATTGAGCGTAAAAGTCCGTACGAGGGGTAAAATCTTAATTTCATTTAAAATAGATCTTTTATTCCAAATAAAACTCATTAAACTTAATTATCATTCCTATTACATTAGGATTCAAAAGAACCTTAAAACCTACTTGAATTAGGAATGATAATTCATAATAAGCCCTCCTCTAGATCACTGGGCTGCATATAAAGATCAAACCGGGCCTAGTTTAGTAATTTGGCCATAACTTCCTCATTAGTCATCGGAATTGGGCTTATAATATATCGTTGGAAATCTCTTTTCGAGCCCTATCTAACTACGCTATTATTGGACCCTTGTTATGGAACAAAATAAACTTGATTGGCTATTTTCATAAAATAGGTTTTCGAAAATAGAGAGAAAGGAGAGAATTATAATAAAAACTAACCGCAACATTAGACTTTCCACACTTTCACCTTATTCGATTATGATTCGACATGAAAGGTATTCATCACCCGGTTTGGTTTTGGGAAGACACAAATGGGTGTCTACAGGTGCCGAGGTATCGACTACTCAAGAAAGCGGTGATCCTGAGGAGCCAGAGGAATCATCTCCTTAATGGGGCCATACATCCCCTGACAAGTGATGGGTACGGAAAGAGCAACGAACTCCACGTATGCATCCTAAAAAACAAATTGAGTAATCAATACTTACTATGGGGCTATACAAGTGAGTAATACAAAAGATGAAGAAATACCTCATTTGCTCCCTCTAGCAAAGCAGGAGGTGGAGCCAAGAGCGGTAGTATTGCCTCTGTGTAGCATATCTCCGGACGGGCATGAGTCCGCCAAGGTATGCCCTCTAGAGACCTACTCGCCAAGGTCCTCGATCTCGCCTTATCGAACATATGCCGAGGAGGGCGAGCAAGAACAACAAAAGCCTCAAAGGAGTGTTGAATAGCCACTCTCTCGCGTGGATACACCGTAGCATTGTACGTCCTCTGGAAATACCGACGCTGAACAGTGTACTGCGCAGTAATTGTAGGAATGTTAAAGTCAGCCCACAGCCGAAACGCTACGGCCGGCTCCTACAAAATGTATACTCATAAGATAAAATTCTACTAAAGGTATAAAAAGGCAAGAATATAGAGAACATACCGAGAGGATCAACTCTCGAACACGCCTAGTAGTAGCATCCTCACTATGACGGCCTCCCCAACCGGCAGCAATGGGGAGCTCGATAGGTGAAGGTCTCGCCGGCGCAAGAGACGGAAAGTACTCGTAGAACCAAATCTATGAAGATAAAGAAATGTCAATGAATGCCAATACAGATCTAAAGCTACTTTAATAAAGAAGATAAAGTGTACTTATACGACTCTCTAAAATCTAGAAAGCATAATGTCTCCGTCGAAGGAGCTATGACAACTAGCAAGTCGCAGTCCGACTTGGAAGTCCGCGTAGGACTAGCTGGACCAACCATACGACCTGACCATGGGAAGGTTGCGAGAGCAGGTAGGTAGTAGAATAGCACTCGACTACCTCTGTCAGGTGAAAAGGTCCCTGACAACAAAAACAAGAGCGAATATGCGCACCCGCTTCTCTGGGGTGGTCGCACTGTCCTGAAAGGCCGCCGCAAGCGTGGACTGTCGAATGCATCTAGAGCTAAGATGCGTCGTCTCAGCCTCACTACGAGCCCCAATGGTGATAGGGCATGTAGGTGTTGTTTGAAGTGCGCCTACGTTAAAGCATGTGTGAATATGCTTGGCAATAATAGGAAGTGGGAATTGACGTATACGATTAGGGACAAATAAAGTAGGGAGCCGCCAACAATTTTTTAAGGAACTTGTAAACCGTTCACGGATCATTATAAGGCAACCACGAGAAAGAGACAACGAAAGGCAACATCGATTGACCCGTGAAGGTTACACCCCATTTATAATCCATGAGATTACTAACTCTATATGGTTCGGAACCACGAAAAGAGGATTGGGGATTATAGTACGAAATGAGTCATGGAGTCACATTCGCACGTATTGGCCTCTACTCGATTGTTATAGTGAAAGTGATTCCTGCGATCTCAAAGGCATGCAAACAAAATATTCAATTTGCTCCAAACTATTATTATGCTAAATTGGTTGAATATTAATGCAACACATAATTCTAAAATATCGTGATCACTTGAATGAATAAAAAGATTAAAAAGGAACCTAAATCGGTTGTTCAAATTATCTTATTAAGCGTGATTTTCAATTACATATTCCCTTTAAACATGCAATATGGTGATCATACAAAATATAATAGAATAAACATTAATAATGGAAGCAATTTAACAATAATATCGTGAGTCAAATCAAATAAATAAACCTAATCATGATACTAGCAATATTAAAAATAAAATAAGTATTTAAATTAATTAATTACTCACATTCTGCGCGTTCCTTTAAATTGCTACATCATGAATAAATTGTTAGTAACTTCAATAAAAAATATAAATCAAATGAAAATTAAATTAAATATATGTAGATTTGATTTGGTCCAAACTCTCAATTATCTATACCTCTCACGCCTTTGTTTAAGGACAGAACCTCAGGTAGACTCCTTGGAGTACTTAAGGGAAGAATGGTGTAATTAAGAATATAAGTTTAAGGCTTAGAATATGAGAGAGAAGGAGAGAGAGAAGAGAATGATATTTGGTGTAAAAGAGAGGAAGACAGAATATTTTTGATGCGCCAAACTGTAGAAGGAAGGGGGTTATTTATAGGGAAAATGAGCAGGGAACACACGAAACCGTAAAAAATAATGCCGCGACACGGCAAAATGTGCCGTGACACCGTACACTTTAGTGTGATGCAGGGTAATTTTGTGTGACGCGGGATAGAAACAAACCTCTAGAGGATAAAATGTGTTATTACGCGGATTAAACACGAAGCAATCCCGTGTCACGGGATGTGCACCGTGACACGAGGAAATATGCCGTGATGCGGCAATAATTCCCGTGGCGCGACACTTTTACCTGTGACACGGTGGAGTTTTTACGTCCAGATTCTTAAACATGTGGAATGAAATGCGGAAAAGACACGGGAAATCACCGTGACACGGTGAAAAATCTCTTTCACAGTACTAGGCCCCAGTTCCACGTCATTATCTCCCTTGACGCGGCAGTTTTAGGTAATCTGCGATAATTCCTGTTTTTTACGTGTTTTTAAAATTATCATAACTTTAGATCCGTAACTCGGTGATTATGTCAATCCTAGGATAGTGTTTAAGCCTTGTTTTAGCTTGTCTCAGGTTGTTTTGTTCAAATAATGCGTGCATACATGTCTCGATGTGTTTTTAATGAAATCGCTTATATTCTTGAATGCTTGCCTTCATTGCGTGTTTGCACCTTTCCCTTTACCTTATTGCTTCCCTTGGTGTTTGTGCTTAGGTATTTGAAGTCTTGGATTTCAAAGAAGAAGCCAAGGAAGCATGAGAGAAGAATCGAAGAAAGCTAGGTGCAAAGGCGCGCAAAATGTGCACGGGCACACGGCTAGAGTGTGCGGGCGCGCAGCACTGTGAGAACCCGCGCAAAAGAGGCGAAATTGTAGAACCAAGGAAAAAAGTTTTGCGCGGCCTACGCGCGGCATGTGCGCGGGCGCACACACATACCGCGTGGGCGCGCAGCTACGGTGCGCGGGCGCGCAGCCAGCAGCACAGGCGCACACACCCAAGTACAAGTCGCATAACCCTCAAATGCACAGGCACGCAATTATGTGACTTCCATTATATTTGCGTGACTTATTTTTGTATGGTAGAACTTCATTTTCCTTGAGATCTTTTTCCCAAGTTTTAGGAGAGCTTCTCTCTCTTAGGGTTAGATTAGGATTTTCTCTCTCTAGTTTAGGAGTAGTTTTAGAGAGAGAAAGCTTGGATTTCCGTGGAGTTTTTGAGAGGTTGAAGAAGCAAATTTGTGGAACTTCTTCTCATCTATTCAATGAGCATTTTCTAACTTTCTCTCATCTTTATTGCTTTGCTTAATTCTTAGTTTTTGCTTTTTGTTTGTTGATTTGAGTAGATTAATTAGTTTGTTTGTTTGATCTTGTTTTTATTCTTATTTTACCTTGTTTTCCATGTCTATCTTCATTATGTTAGCATAGGCCTTGTTCTAGGGAATTGGATGAAGGTTATATTAATGAATTGAATGATTGGTTGTGATTAGTATGAAATTATTTCTTGATTATTGTGTATGGATGATGCTTTTATGGATTAGAATCTTTCTAGCTAATCGAGTCTATGCTCTTAATTGTGCTTTCAATCAATTGTGCGAGAATGAGTTGGTTGAGAGCCCTAAGTTCTTTCATACCTTTGCTAGGCTAGTTGCACGAGAGTGAATTACTTTAGTAGGATAATTAACATGCTTAATTGTGCGAGAGTGAGTTAAATGTGTTGATGTTCCTAGTCGAGGCATTTTCATCTAATTGTATGATGTTGTTGAATGCATTGATGTAATTGGATTCCACTTTCCCTAGTTTTAGTTATTTGCTCTTAGTAGTGTTTGGTTTAATCTCTCTCTATCTCACAAGCTTTCCTACTATTCTAATTTGGACAAATTGATACACTTAGTCTTCGTGGTTCGACCATTTACTTGCCACTAACTAGTTTAGTGTAAGTTTAGGTATTATAAATTTTTAATTTGGTTAGGGTTAGTAGACCAACGACCTACTTTTACCCGCGATCAAATTTTGGCGCCGTTGCCGGGGACTAAGGCGTTCATTAGTTTGTGTTGATTAGATTAGCTAGGTTCTTGTATATTATTTGATTTTTGCTTGTTTTTCTTTGTTCTTTGTAATAAAATGGCATGCTTATCTTTTCCTCAATTTGATGGTGAACCCTTCTATGCTTACTTTGAAAGACTAGATGGTTTCCTTAGTTACCATGGGTGTTCTCTTAGTGATGCTTGTGGTATAGCTTATTGGGGCATGAATGAGTATATTAGGGGAACGGTTGAGGACTTGTATAATGGTAGATTCCGTCATTTGTCTATGCAGGATGCTTGGAATTTTTTCACATGGCTTGCTAGAGATTCTTATGATAGAGAATTTAATGTTTCTTGTTTTGATTCTCAATGTCAAGATTCTTTTAATTTTTGCATGAATTCTCTTAATGCTTCTAATGTGCCTTGTGATGATCCAAATATGCATGTTGACCCTTTTCCCTCTTATGCTCATTGCGATGAGGATTGTGCTAATTTTGATGATATGCAATTTGATTTTTTTCATAAACCTCAACCCGATAACATTGATGCCCAAATTCTTTCTCAAATGCAATATATCACCCAACAACTCCAAGAGCTTTAAGAGGAACAAAAATTGAGAGAAGTGAGGCTTGCCCAAGTGATGAGTGCTATGCTTGATGTAAATGGATGTGAGGAACCTCATTTGGAGTGTGAGAGTGTTTTTGAGGATGATGCGAGCCAAGGGTGTGAAGGTGAAGGGAGATTTTCTTGTGATGGGAGGATTTGTGAGGAATTTGATCCTTTTCATTCCCCATTTGAGCTTGAATGTCATCCTTCCCCATATTCACCCCCTTTGAGAGCTTCCCTTGGTGAGGATGTGAGTGATCCATCTTCATGTTTGAATGAGGGATTTCATGAGGATGATGATGATAAGTTTGAGCAATCAAGATAGATTGAGAGTTCCAACCCCCTTCCCCATCTTGATGAGTCTACCTTGCATGTTTGTGACCCTTCTATCGATGTCTAGTATGTTCATTGAAGGTGTAACAAAACATTATAGCATTTTGAGAGAGTTCATTGGCAATGCTTCATGGGAAAGGGATGAGTTTGAGAGAAACATTCATCCTTTCATGCATGGGTTAGAGACTCTAGGCTTTGTAGATCTTGAGGGAGTTGTTGTGCATCGTTGTTGTTGAGAGGACGATGTGGTTGTTTCAATTGGAGAGTTTTTGTTTGAGGGGAATGTGAGTCATGAGTGTTCTTTAGAGGATTCTATGATTGATTTTCATGTCCTCATTAGTGACGTGAGGTTTGTGAGACCATTGTTTCTCCTACCCTTCCTCATGTCCCTTTCTCAAGGAAATTTGACCACATCCCCTACTATCCTATGTTCCTCCCTTCTTTTTTCAAAAAGCTTATTGAGGACCTTCTCTTGTTTGATGAGACTCTTCCTTCTCATCCTCCCATTATTGAGGAAATGGGTGATTGTGCCACCAAAAAACATTTTGAGGAGAGTTTGCCTTATTCTTCTTCTTCTTTCTCTTCTTATTTTCTTGATTTTTCTTTTGATTTTTCTTCCTTCTTTTGGCATCTTCCTCCTCACTTACGTGCAATAATCTTGTTGCACGTCCTCCTTCTGGCCATTTGCCTACTGTTTATCTTATGAAATGTGTAGTAGTGCATTTGACAAGCTCTTGCGTTCGTTGCAATATTATTTACAGGAGCGGTCTCGCTTGGACGTTAAACAAGCCTTTCTCGGGAAGTAACCCGAAATTTTTATTGCTTTCATTTTCTTTTCTTTTTAGATTAGATTTTCTCACATGGAAATGTTTGTGTGCTTTTTTTTTTAGGTACATGACTGATAGGGATAAAATAGGTCGTTAAACTACTACCCTAATCAAATTAATCATTTATAATACCTAAACTTACACCAAACTAGTTAGTGGCAAGTAAAGGGTCAAACCACTAGGGAAGCACACTAATTAAACATCAATAATCACTAATGCAAGAGTAAAAAGGGGATTGTTTTTGTTGGTTTTGTTGAGTAAGAATACTAAAACTACAAATAAGCAAGAAAATGATGATTAAAATCAAGGGAAAATGACGCTAGGGATATTTGGGTGTCAAATATGATTAGAAAGAGGGAATAATGATGATTATCATGAAACACATGCCAAAGAACACAAGATTCTACCTAAAAAATTCATTCTCATGTAATAGTCTAGGCAAATCAATGAAAGAGGTATACACTAATAAGGATCATTCTCATCCATCCTATTAGTCACAATCAAATCAAGAGAATAAAAAAGCACAATCCATAAAAACTCCACTTTAATAACTCATTCTCATGAAATCATTAAAATAGAGATGATCATAATCTAGTTCAAATCACTTTCATGCATTTAAACTAGAATACATCAAATAGAGTGCAACAATAATCTCAAGCTAATAAAAATCATGTCTTTCATCAATTTATGGCATAAGTTCAATCCAACCATCATCATTCATCCAATATCAACTCATATTTTCCACCCCCTTCCCCTAGCTAAAAGATTAGCCTAGAGAAGGGAGATTAAACATAATATCAAAACTAGAAACAAACTCAAGAAACTCAAAACAAAACGTGATTAAAAACAATGAAATTAATAACAACTAGATGAACTAATAAGATTAAGAAAAATAAGCAACAATAAAGAAAATAAATAAAGCTAAAGGAAAGGATTAGAGATTACTAAAGAAAGGATTATTGAAAGATGAAAACTTGAAGGAATTGCTTGCTTGAAGATTAAACTTGACCAAAAGTTGAATACTTGGAAGAAAATTGAGCAATAATCTACTTTCTCTCTCTAAAAATTATTTAATCTAACCCTAAGAGGGAGAAGCTCTCCTAAAACTAGAGAAAAATATCTAATAATATCCTGTCGTCCCATACAAAAATTAGCATTGAATATAAATAGATACGCGCAAAAACGCTGAACAAGGCTCGTTGTGCGCCCGCGCACGGAATCTTTGCGCCTGCGCAACAGAGTGTGCGCCCGCGCCTTTGTGGGTTGGGACTTGCTGGCTGAGTTGTGCGCCTGCACGCCTTGGGTGTGCGCCCGCGCACAGGTCGCACACAACCCGCGCAAATCTCTCTGCCTCGATTCTAAAATTTACATCCTTCTGCGCGGGTTCTGAAAGGGATGCGCGCCCGAGCACTACGGCTGCGCTCTCGCGGACATTTTGCGCTGCCTCGCACCATGCTTCTTTGATTCTAATCTCATGTTTAATTGTCCTCTTCTTTGCAATCCAAGACTTCAAATACCTAAGCACATGCACCAAGGGAAGCAATAAGGTAAAGGCAACGGTGAACACACGCAATAAAGGGAGGCATTTAAGCATATACGCGATTTCATCCAAAACACATCGAGACATGTATGAACGCATTTTTTGAACAAAACAACTACAAAACACCTCAAGACAAGCTAAAACAAAGCATAAACACTACCCTAAGCGTGACATAAATGTCACTCATCAACTACTTCCTAAGAGTGACATAAATGTCACTCATCATATTTTGTTTTACTATTATATAACAAGAACTAAAAACTTAAAATATAAACATAGAAAATAAGATAATTTAATTTAATTAAGAAAAGGAAAATTTGCAAATTGCAGCCATTTAAAGTTCATATTTTGCAAATTGCAGCCATTTAAATTTTTTTTTGCAAATTGCAACCCAAAAGTTCGTATAAATTGGAAATTGCAGCCCGATTCAATTTTTTCATCGGATTACATGTTGAAAAATCTTCGGTAAAGGTTTTAGGGGTCATTTTAGCCCTTAAGGGCCCGAATTGAGCTTGGAATTAGCAAAAAAATAACATAAGTGTCTCATATTTATAGTTTCCCACAAATCGATACACTTTTATTACGCAAAACGAGATACTTGCGTTAATTTTTTGCTAATTCCGAGCTCAATTCGGTCCCATAAAGCCTAAAATGGCCCCTAAAACCTTTATCGAAGATTTTTCAACTTGTAAACCGATGAAAAAGTTAAATCGGGCTGCAATTTACAATTTATATGAACTTTTGGGCTGCAATTTTCAAAAAAAAAAAATTTAATGGCTGCAATTTGCAAAATACGAACTTTAAATGGCTGCAATTTGCAAATTTTCCTTAAGAAAATAAACTAAAAACTATTAAAAACTACCGAAATACATAAAATAAAGATCAAATAAGGAAAATAAGAAAAAGAGAGAAATGAAGCATAAAATTAGGGAAATTATTAGAAACTAAACCGGAAAATAAGCATAAAAGTACCCTAAAAGTGACATAAAAGTCACTTATCAAACTCCCCCAAGCTAAACTTTTGCTCGTCCTCGAGCAAATTAACACGAAACACGAGAGAAAGGGAGAATGATTTATTCATGCAAGAAAAATTAAAAAGAGAAAGAAAATACAGTAACTCACTTTCGTAGGAATCACGGTCAATTTTTGCAACTAAAGATAAGCACTTTAAACCCCTAGATTGCCCTAGAGGATGAGTGTGCTCTCGTGACGGTTTCCTAAGAGCTTAACCCACAACTCTAGACAAAAAAAGGCAAAACAAGAAGAAAAAGAAAAGCAAACACAAAAAGCAAACACAACCATGACCAACATAACATGGCAAGGTTTAGGAAAACAAATCAAGCTCAAAGGCGGAAAATACTCCATTTGGACTAAAAAAGAAGAGACATGCACCAAAGAATACTCGCCTTTCTCAATTCAATGAGGGAAAACACGTTCTAAGATGCTCATGGTTCAAAGAGACAAACCTAAGCTAAGCATAGAGAACTAGAGAATTCATTCTCCGCCCTAGCCTCATCCAAGACGGTCCACGTTCTCTCCACTAGCTTCAAATAACCCCCTAGTTAGCTCCTCGTTATTCCACGAAGGAACCGGAAAAAAGATTCAATTTGTGGAATTAGTGGGTCATCTTGACATCTCGACTATGCATACTCTCTCCATAGGGTTGAAATCTATCTCCCTCCATCGGAATTTGACCTCACCCCTCTAAAGTCTAAGGGTCTTAACTAGGGTTGTAAAGTAAGGCAAAGGGTTAAGGCGGGGTAAAAATTTGAAAATTTTGGTGACATTTCCTAAGTGAAGCAAAAGGGTGATCAAACCTCAAAAACAAACTCAAGAAATCACCAAACATCAAACAAAAATACCAATAATGCCATCTCCACCAAGCTTACTCAACACCAACATTCCATAAAAACGAAAAACGAAGTAACGCTCCCCCCAAGCTTGAACGAAGCATTGTCCTCAATGCTTAACTTAGGGAAGAAAACGAAACCTACTTTTTCTTTTTCTTTTTTTTTCTTTTCTTTTTTTTTAAGAAACTCTTATTTGATGTCATTGCCTTTTTTAAATAAGGACAGCTTTTTCTGGGATGTATTTGCTTTATTACACACAATATATACAATTTACTTTCTTTCTTGGTACAAAGAGCATAATACTTTCTCATTTTCATTACAACACAAAACAAACTCTCAAACCAAAATGCTTCACAAACTAAGGGTTAGGGAAACAAAAGGTCATAAGGCTTGTAATGTGGCTCATAATCAAGAAAGGGAATAGGCTCAAAGGGTTGGGAAGAGGAGAAAATGCAAAATAAAAACAAAATATGTAACAAAACTAAAAGAAGATAAAGAAAAATGAGAAAAGGGTGCCCTTTTCCTACCCTAGAGACGCTTGGTCATGATCTTAAGAGTTAGAGGACAACACAAGTATTTAGTTATGCATAGTCAAGTATCCTAAAAGCCTCTCAACAAAATTGATGAAGGCTTGAACAATCTAAACCTTACAAGGGATGGTAAGTAAGCAAATACTAATTTAAGCGCTTCATATCCACTATAGAGAGCAACACCATCTTACCACTGTCCCATGAACTAAGGGTTGAAACGTCCTCAATAGTTCTTAACCTTTCTACCTTAGCTTAAAATTTTTCTATCTCAACCACAAGCACTCTCAAACCGTGTAGGCCATCATAAATTAGGAAGAAAAACATTATTTGGCACATTATCAAAGCAATCAATTCCAAATGCATAAGCGAATCCCAAAACGAATTTATTTCATCTTGCCATAGTCATGTTTGCCACAAAAAAAAGGAAAACAAAACAAAATAAAGAGGATGAAATAAAAAAGGTTCACAAACGAGGCATATAATCCAAATAAGTCCCAATCATCAAACAATTTATCGTTCGATAACAACATCAACGATCCCAGGTTCCATAGAACCAATGCAAACAACCTCAAACCATTCAACTTCTTCCTAAACTAATCCTAAGCTAAGCACTCAAAGAAAAAGTAAAAGAGTAAAAATAAGAAAGGTCTCACCAGGAGGTTGGCTTAAAAGAATAAAGGAGCATAAAATAGAGTTCACCAAATGTCACTCACTCCAAACTTCCAAAAAGTAACCAACAAGGCAAGATAAGACACAAAAGAAAACATTAAAATATAACAAAGAAATAAAACAAAAAGAAAAAGAAAGGAGGGGGGGAAAAAGGGTTAGAAATCCTCCGGGTTGCCTCTCGGGAAGCGCTTGTTTATGGTCTCTAGCTTGAACCTTCACCTCATTCAAGGTGGATTAAAGAACATCACCCTCATGAACTTGAGGATTGAATCATAGATTCCCCCAAGCTTGAGAACTAGCACTCCTTGAGGTCTCACATCACCACAAGGAAAAGGAGGGAATGAATCAAGAGCCAATGGTGGCTCATCTTTTCTCTTTCTCTTCTTCTTGTTGATTCTTCTTATTTTTTCACTCTTCTTTCTTTTCCATCTAAAAGGGGGGTTGAGCTTGGAATTCTCAATATTAGGAAGGGCAACCTCACCTTCCTCAAGAGAGCCTTCAAACCAAGCGGGAACTTCAAGGAAGTCATCACTCCTCATTGTCACCTTATCATCACGTAGAGGTAAGCTCTCATTAGCCATCACATCATCGACCACATCAACTCTACATACGCTCACCACCATAGGGCTCTTTAAAAAAACATTCTCAACTAGCTTACAAGGAAAGGGAACCGGGCCTTCAAACTTGTTTGGTTCACTAAAATAAAATGGCTCCTCATTTTGTTCTTGAACCTTCTTCTCAACCACATCATCTACAACCTTGTCGTCCTTGCAAGTTTCGGGTTGATAAGTATGTGAAGGGTTAGTAGATGATTGTAAGGGGAGTTTTGTGGTTAAATGGAGGGAAGAAATTTTGCCTAGTTGGGAATCAACAATTTCATTGTTAGATTTGATCTCTTGGAATTGTTGAGTGATAATTTGACGTTGCTGAAAAATTTGGGTTTGTGTGTGGTCGGGTGGGGATTTTTCTTCATACGCTTGAGGACATAGGTCATGATTTTGATCTTGAGAGTTCTCTACTTGGTAGGAAAGGTAGGAAAAGTTTTGGGTTGGTGGATTGAAGAGAGGTCCATCTTGGGGGTAGGAGTTTTCTTGCCTTGGATGTTGTTGAAGTTGTTGAGATTGAGTTTGGGTTACAAACTCCTTTTCCCTCAAAGTCAAAACTTCACCATGCTTGAGATTGAACTCTCTACAATAGGATGCATCACAATCCATCCCACCACAACGAGCACATGAGAAATCAATGATTTGTGAAAGTTTCGAACACAAACCAACACTTGAGTTCAACTTGGAAAGACCTTCATTCAAGAGCTCAACTATGTGCATAAGTTGGCCGACTTTCTACAACTTATAAAGATGTCCTTGCTTCCCTTGGTACATTCTTTGGCCTCCCTAAAAATAGCTAGTAGCCACTTCTTCAATTGTTGCTTCAACTTGGCTTTGAGGGATCTTAATCAATTGGCCACCGGCACCCGCATCTAGATTGGTCCTTGACATTGGATCTAAGCCATCATAGAAGAATCTCATGAGAAAATTATGGTTTAATTCATGATGAGGACATGCTCTAATCAAATCCTTAAACCTTTCCCATGCTTCCCCAAGAGTTTCATCCGGTTCTTGCTCAAAGGAAGCTATCTTCCTCCTCATTTTTGCGGTTTGCTCATCGGAAATGAATCTCTTGAGAAAGGCCTTCGCAACTTCCTTTCATGTGGTGAGAGAGTTGGGCTTCAAAAGCTTGAGGCATTTCTTTTCTCTTCCGGTGAGATATTGCCGAAATAGATGCATACGAATGTAATCTTGGCTCGCTTCATTTGTTTGCATCATTGCACACAACTCAAAGAATCGGTCCAAATGCTCAATGGGGTCTTCACTTGCATCTCCGGAAAATTACTCAATTTTCACCATCCTAGCATATTGTGGATGGATTTTGAAGTTAGTCTCGTTGGTCGGGAGAATTATACCACTCCTGAGCTCATAGATTTCCGGATTTCCAAACTCCCTAAAACGAAGGTTATCCTCTTGTCTTGCCATATCTCTCTTTGAATACAACAAAGCTAAGCACACGATAAGCAATGACAAGTAGGATTAACAAGCAAAATAAAAGAAAGAAAAGCAAATAAAAAGACTCTAACAATAGCAAGAATAAATGTTAAACAAGTCGCATCCCCGGCAACGGCGCCAATATTTGATAGGGATAAGATAGGTCGTTAAACTACTACCCTAATCAAATTATTCATTTATAATACCTAAACTTACACCAAACTAGTTAGTGGCAAGTAAAGGGTCGAACCAATAGGGAAGCACACTAATTCAACATCAATAATCACTTATGCAAGACTAAAAAGGGGATTGTTTTTGTTGGTTTTGTTGAGTTAGAATACTAAAACTACAAATAAGCAAGAAAATGATGATTAAAATCAAGGGAAAATGACGCTAGGGATACGGGGGTGTCAAATATGATTAGAAAGAGGGGAATAATGATGATTACCATGAAACACATGCCAAAGAACACAAGATTCTACCTAAATAATTCATTCTCATGCAATAGTCTAGGCAAACCAATGAAAGAGGTCTACACTATTAAGGATCATTCTCATGCATCCTATTAGTCACAATCAAATCAAGAGAATAAAGAAGCACAATCTATAAAAACTCCACTTTAATAACTCATTCTCATGCAATCATTAAAATAGAGATGATCATAATCTAGTTCAAATCACTTTCATACATTTAAACTAGAATACATCAAATAGAGTGCAACAATAATCTCAAGCTAATAAAAATCATGTCTTTCATCAATTTATGGCATAAGTTCAATCCAACCATCATCATTCATCCAATATCAACTCATATTTTCCACCCCCTTCCCCTAGCTAAAAGATTAGCCTAGAGAAGGGAGATTAAACATAATATCAAAACTAGAAACAAACTCAAGAAACTCAAAACAAAACATGATTAAAATCAATGAAATTAATAACAACTAGATGAACTAATAAGATTAACAAAAATAAGCAACAATAAAGCAAATAAATAAAGCTAAAGGAAAGGATTAGAGATTACTAAAAGAAAGGATTAATGAAAGATTAAAACTTGAAGGAATTGCTTGCTTGAAGATTAAACTTGACCAAAAGTTGAATACTTGGAAGAAAATTGAGCAATAATCTACTTTCTCTCTCTAAAAATTATCTAATCTAACCCTAAGAGAGAGAAGCTCTTCTAAAACTAGAGAAAAAGATCTAATAATATCAAGTCGTCCCATACAAAAATTAGCCTTGAATATAAATAGATACGCGCAAAAACGCTGAATATGGCTCGCTGTGCGCCCGTGCATGGTAGCTGTGCACCCGCGCACGGTATCTGTATTCCCGCGCAACAGAGTGTGCGCCCGCGCCTTTCTGGGTTGGGGCTTGCTGCCTGAGTTGTGCGCCCGCGCGCCCTGGGTGTGCGCCCGCGCACATGTCGCACAAAACCCGCGCAAATCTCTCTACCTCATTTCTGAAATTTACATCCTTCTGCTCGGGTTCTGATAGGGCTGCGTGCCCGTGCACTACGGCCGCGCTCTCGCACACATTTTGCGCTCCCTCGCACCTTGCTTCTTTGATTCTATTCTTGTCCTCTTCTTTTCAATCCAAGACTTCAAATACCTAAGCACAAGCACCAAGGGGAGCAATAAGGTAAAGGCAACGATGAAAACACGCAATAAAGGGAGGCATTTAAGCAAATACTCAATTTCATCCAAAACACATTGAGACATGTATGAACGCATTATTTGAACAAAACAACTGCAAAACACCTCAAGACAAGCTAAAACAAAGCATAAACACTACCCTAAGCGTGACATAAATGTCACTCATCAACTACTTCCTAAGAGTGACATAAATGTCAGTCATCATATTTTGTTTTACTATTATATAACAAGAACTAAAAACTTAAAATATAAACATAGAAAATAAGGTAATTTAAATAAATTGAGAAAATAAGCTAAAAACTATTAAAAACTACTGAAATACATAAAATAAAAATCAAATAAGGAAAATAAGAAAAAGAGAGAAATGAAGCGTAAAACTAGGGAAATTATTAGAAACTAAACCGGAAAATAAGCATAAAAGTACCCTAAAAGTGACATAAAAGTCACTTATCAATGACTTGATATACACTTATGCATTGGTTTGGATCAAGAATCAAGGAAGTTTGACGCCTATTTTTGCTAGCATATGGAAATCAAGATTCAATTTAAGAGGAAATCAGCTTTGAAAGGTTAAATTGGTTCATTTGCGGGTATTTGAGTATATTGTCTCATTCAAGCTTGGGGGGAGGGTATTCTATCATGTTGGGTAGAATGTTGGTTCATATATGCCATGCACCTTTGTATATGCATTCCCATGTCTTTTCTTATATTTTGAATAATCCAAAAAGATTTTTGTTTACTTTTAAGGTAATTTTGGCAAAATGTGTTTTGTTAGTTCTTGTTTTGGACATTCTATTTTGGGACTTGTATTCTTGAATGTTTTTCTTCCTAAGTGGTAAATGTATGCACGGTTTGAGAGTGTCATTGGTTGACTCTAGGATACTATATGCTAAGGTAGCCAGTTTAAGAACTTTTAGGGGTCCATGAAGCCTTAGTTTGCGGGAATGTGGTAAGATGGAGTTGCTCTGTATAGTGGAATTGAAACCCTTATTTGGTATTTGTTTTGTTATAATCCCTTGTGAGCTTCATTTGTTCTAGCCTTCATCACCTTGTTTAGCGGCAATTTAGGATCCTTGACTATGCATGTCTTAATCCTTGTTTTGACCTCTACCTCCCAAAATTGTGACCGAGCCACTCTAGGGGAGGAAAAGGGCACATTTTCTCATTTTTCTTTATTATATTTATGTTTTGTTACAAATTTGGTTTTCTATTTTGCATCAACCTACTTATTAACCAATTTGAGCCAAATGATTCCCGCTCTTGTTTAAACCGCATTACAAACCTAATGGCCTATGTTTACCAACCCTTTTAGTTAGTGAAGCATTGGCATGTGAGGTTTGAGTTTTGAGAGTGTTGAATATGAACAAGACATTTTGCGAATTGGTTTTGAGTAGGGTATTGAAAGTTGAGCTTGAAAAGAATATGTAAAAAAGTTTGAGAAGAAAAATGCAATTCAAGAAAATCAAATGTTGTTTCAAGAAAAAGCCGTCTATAGTAAAAAAGGCAAGGACAACAAATAAGAGCCAAAAAAAAAAAAAAAAACAAAATATTTTAGTTTGGTTTCGTTTTCTACCCTACTTTATGCATTGAGGACAATGCATCGTTCAAGCTTGGGGGGGAGCATTCCTTCATTTTTGTATATATTGTGTGTTGGTGTTGAATAATCTTGGGGGATATGGCATTTTTGGTATTTTGTTTGATGTTTAGTGACTTCTTAAGTTTATTTTTTAGAGTTGGCCACTCTTTTGCTTCACTTAGGAAATATCACCAAAATTTTCAAATTTTTACTCCGCCTTGATCCTTAGCCTTACGTTACATCCATAGTTAAAACCCTTAGATTTTAGTGGGGTTAGGTCAAAGAACAGTGGAGGGATATAGACTTCAAACCTATGGAGAGAGTATGCATAGTTGAGATGTCGGGATTACCTTCTCAAAGTTTTTCATTTCTTTATCTTTTTCCGGTTCCTTCGTGGAATCATGAGAAGCTAGCTTAAAGGTTGATTTGAAGCTAGTGAAGAGAGCGCGGCCCGATTAGTTGGGGCTAGGGTGGATTGAGTCCTCATTAGTTCTCTATGCTTATCATATGTTAGGTTTCAATCAACCATTGACATCTTGAAACGTGCATACATTTGTATAATTAGAAAGGTTTGCATTCGTTGGTGCTTATTCCTATCTCTTGTCCAAATATGAACTTGTGTCTTGCTTTCTCTTTTTATGTTTATTTTTCTTTTCTTTTTATTGTCTTGCCTTGGTTTTTGTCTAGAGTTGTGGGTTAAGCTCTTAGGAAACCCTCACGAGAGCACACTCGTCCTCTAGGGCGATCTAGGGGTTTAAAAGGCTTGTCTTTAGTTGCTAAAATTGACCGTGATTCCTACGAAAGTGAGTTAGTGTACATTCTCATCTCCTTTAGTGTCTTAGCTTTGCTTGAATAATTCACTCCCTTTCTCTTTGTCTTGCTCGAGGACGAGCAAAGGTATAGCTTGGGGGAATTTGATGAGTCATAGGATAGTGTTTATGCCTTGTTTTAGCTTGTCTTAGGGTGTTTTGTAGTTGTTTTGTTCAAATAATGCGTGCATACATGTCTCGATGTGTTTTTAATGAAATCTCGTATATTCTTGAATGCTTGCCTTCATTGCGTGTTTGCACCGTTCCCTATACCTTATTGCTTTCCTTGGTGTTTGTGCTTAGGTATTTGAAGTCCTGGATTGCAAAGAAGAAGCCAAGGAAGCATGAGAGAAGAATCGAAGAAAGCAAGGTACAAGGGGGCACACAATATGCACGGGCACGCGGCTGGAGTGTGCGGGCGCGCAGCCTCGTGAGCACCCGCGCAAAGGAGGCGAAATTGCAGAATCGAGGCAGAAAGTTTTGCGTGGCCTGCGCGCGACATGTGCGCGGGCGCACATACATACCGCGCGGGCACGCAGCAAGCAGCACGGGCGCACACACCCAAGCACAAGCCGCACAACCCTCAAATGCGCGGGCGCGCAGCTAAATAGCGCGCAGCTAAATTGCGCGGGCGCATAGCGAGTCCCTGTTCAGCTTTTTTTTTACTTCCTTTATATTTTCGAGTCTTGTTTTTATACGGTAGAACTTCATTTTCCTTGAGATCTTTTTCCCATGTTTTAGGAGAGCTTCTCTCTCTTAGGGTTAGATTAGGATTTTTTCTCTCATGTTTGTGGAACTTCTTCTCATCTATTCAATGAGCATTTTCTAACTTTCTCTCATCTTTATTGCTTTGCTTAATAATTAGTTTTTGCTTTTTGTTTGTTGATTTGAGTAGATTAATTAGTTTGTTTGTTTGATCTTGTTGTTATTCTTATTTTACCTTGTTTTCCATGTCTATCTTCATTATATTAGCTTAGGTTTTGTTCTAGGGAATTGGATGAAGGTTATATTAATGATTTGAATGATTGATTGTGATTAGTATGAAATTGTTTCTTGATTATTGTGTATGGATGATGCTTTTATGGATTAAAATCTTTCTAGTTAATCAATTTTATGCTCTTAATTGTGCTTTCAATCAATTGTGCGAGAGTGAGTTGGTTCAGAGCCCTAAATTCTTCCATACCTTTGCTAGGCTAGTTGCACGAGAGTGATTTAGTTTAGTAGGATAATTAACATGCTTAATTGTGCGAGAGTGAGTTAAATGTGTTGATGTTCCTAATCGAGGTCATTTTCATCTAATTGTATGATGTTGTTGAATGCATTGATATAATTGATTTCCACTTTCCCTAGTTTTAGTTATTTGCTTTTAGTAGTGTTTGGTTTAATCTCTCTCTATCTCACAACCTTTCCTACTAGTCTAATTTGCACAAATTGATACACTTAGTCTTCGTGGTTCGACCCTTTACTTGCCACTAACTAGTTTAGTGTAAGTTTAGGTATTATAAATTTCTAATTTGGTTAGGGTTAGTAGACCAACGACTTACTTTTACCCGCGATCACTCGGAACACGACATAAAATATATCATTGGAAAGTGTATCAAGTCTTATTTCCAACCCAATTAGAATAAGGTCAAAATCTTTTGTAGATTTTAAGATATGACCGTTTTAATAGAAGGGTGTCGGTTTTGGGCTGAGTTTATTGTTTTGCTCATATCTTCTTCGTTTTAAATCGAAATTGGGCTTATGATATATTGTTGGAAATATTTTTTCAATGCCTATCCAACCAATTAATAATTGGATCAAAATTTTAAGAACAAAAAATAAGCTTCTCTCAGTTTTGCGATGTGGACACGAAAAGTGGAAAACAAGTTATGGTTTAGGGAAATGAGCTAGGAAATGGATTGGTTTATGAAATTTATTGAATGAAAACATGATTTTAAGCACTCCAAAGATTAAATACTCAACTCGACCAATAATGTTGGTGAAAGGTTGTTCATCATCAGGTTTGGTTTTTGGGAGACATTTTTAGGTGTCTACAGAAGCCCCCACTTTAACTAAGTTTATAGAAACGTCAGTTTCGAAAATTTTCCATGCTTGAGGAAAACTTGTCTAATAAGATTGCAAGTCTCTATGTATCGAGAACCTTGCGCCGTAAATCTTCTTCGCTTGGGAGATGATCACTAAAATGATAATGGTTCGCTTGTCCCTGAACGTGGGTTGTAGATGGTTCGCTTTTCCCCGAACGTGGGATGTAGATGGTTTGCTTGTCCCCGAACGTGGGTTGTGGATGGTATGCTTGTCCCCGGACGTGGGCTATAAATGGTCCGTGATGAGTGTCATTTATGGCACTCATAGGGTAGTCTTTTAGGGTTATTTCTTTCCCCTTTTCATGCTTTCTTCACTTATTTTTGGTCCTTTTTCCTTTAGTATTCTCTTTCTCCTCTTTTCTTTATGGTTCTCGTGTTTTTCTCGTGTTTTCCTTTTATTTGGCTCTTTTTCCCTTTTATTTTGTTTCTTTGTTTGCTTATGTAGGTACTTGGAGAATCACCTTTACAAAGGAATCAAGTTGGGACCTTAATGACCAAGCAAGAAAGAAGCATTTGGCTAGAGAGGGCTTAAAGAGGCATTGGAGAAGCCTCGGAGAGGTCTCCAAGGTATTGCCAGCAGGCCGCGGGCGCGGGTCAATGAAGCCGCGGGCGCGGGTTCAAGAAGCACAAATGGCCAGATTTTGGCAGGAACTACCCGTGGTTGCCCCGCGGGCTCTCCGCTGGCGCGGGAAACTTGGAGAGGGCGCTCCGTCTCAGAGAGATCGCGGCCCCCTGATTGAGCTTTGGGAGAAGGGGATTAGCCGCGGGCGCGACATCTTTGGCCGCGGACGCGGGTTTATACTGCCGCGGGCGCGGGTGTTGCCCAGATAGCCCGCGGAGGGTTCCGTACCCATTTCTCCGCGGTCGCGGGTTCATCGGGAGAGGGCGCGGGATTTGCCGGTTTCTTCTTTGCTTATAAATAGAATTGTAATTCCTTTTTGAAACCAACTTTTTGATAATATTTCATTAGCTTAGTTTTAGAAAGAGAATTTAGAGAGAAGTCAGAGAGAAGTTCTTGGTTTTGGATTTGTAACTCAACATTTGATCAATCAAGTTTGGATTTCTTCATTTTTTTCAATCATCAATATTAGTGAGAATCTCTTCCTTCTTTCATCTCTTACTTACTTGCTATTTGATTTATGCTTGTTGCTTGTTTTTCTTTGGATTTGAATTTGATATTGTTGAATATTTTGATTTCTCTTAGATTTTGATATAGAATGATGATCAATGCAATTTCTAGTTATTTGTTCTTGAATTTCACCATGATTAGTGACTAAATTAGTTGCTAGGGAAAGGGGGAAGCATGTTTGATTAATGAAATTGCTAGTTGATGCTCTTTGATTGATTGATTTGTTGCAATTAAATTGGTTGACATAGTTTTGCATGTGATTGATTAGACTAGGAGTGATGAACCTATAAGATTAATCTAGATTGCATTGCAACTCTTAATGACATGAACAATTGATTTGAAAGTTGCTCTAATTGATTGGGTTTGCTTGTGATTCTTCTTGATTTGCCTTTCATAGTGACTCCTAGATTGGCCTATAGGAGATAGAATTTGAACTCTCTTGATTGCTACTAATGTTTGTCCATTGCAATACTTGAATTAATTTATTGAGCTCTAAACTGGCATTATCATTGAACTTGCATGTGGAACCCATATCCCTAGTGTTTAGACCTTTGATTTACTTGATTAGACTTGTTTTAGTTTACCATAGTGCCAACCATAATCTCAACTCCATCTTCGAGGTAGCTTGACTTAGACTCTAGTTTTCATCATTGCATTCCCTAGGGATCGACCCTTAACTTGCCCTATATTCATATAAGGTTGGTTAGGTGTTTACAAATTTAGTTTGACTTGGGGGAAGGGTAGATAACGACATACATTTTCCTCTTGTCAAAATGGCGCTGTTGCCGGGGATTGCTATTGGTGTTTAGATTTTGTTGTTGAGTCTCATTCATTTTAATTGAAAAAAAAAATACAAAAATATTTTGTTTCTTTAGGCTACACTTGTAGCCGTGCTATTAATATTTTCTTTGAGTTTTGCATGCATAGAGCTCGTGATCGATCCATTGTGCCTTTTGACCCGAATATCGAAAGGACTCTCTCAAGGAGAAGAATAGCTAATCGATCCTTGGGGTATAGTTCTTCAAGTGAAGAAGGGATTGAAGTAGAGCAAGGCATGGGAGAAAATCCGAGAGTGGCCTTGAAGGAGCTAGTAATACCCGGTGCTTATAGGTTTGAGAGCGATATAGCTCCGCCTACAACACCGGCAAATGATTTCGAAATTCGGCCGGCCATGATCACCTTAATTGAGAGGAAGCAATATAGTGGGGCTAAGAATGAGAGCCCGTTGAACCATCTTAAAGAATTTGAGAAATATTGCAACACCGTCAAAGTCAACGGAGTTTCTCAAGAGTTCATCCGCCTCAAGTTGTTCCCCTTCTCTCTCATAGGAAGATCCTTAGAGTGGCTAGATAAAGAGGTGAAGCCCAACTCCTTGAGAACATGGGATAATGTTACAAAGGCCTTCTTGTCCCGCTTCTACCCTCAAAAGAAGACGGCGGAGGCAAGAGCCTTGATTCAAGGGTTCAAGCAAAGGCCAAATGAAAGCCTTTACGAAGCATGGGAGAGATACAAAGAGTATCAAAGGGAGTGCCCTCACCACGGAATCCCAACATACCAAGTGGTCCAAATCTTCTATGGCGGTTTAAGTCCCCAAGGCAAGTCATGCCTTGATGGGGGGGTCGGGGGTCCTATCATGAACAAGACCGAACAAGAAGTGGTGGACATTATTGAGGACGTGGTGACGTACTATAGAGATTGGCAAGATGGGGAGAGGGACTCTTCAAGCAAGCAATCTTCATTGTACTCGGTGGACCATCTAAATGCGATCAACAACCTTTCCTCCCAAATGACAAACTTGGGAAAGGAGGTGACCGCAATCAAAGCCAAGTTCGAGAGCGCTTCTTCTTCTTCTCAAGCTTCGAATCTTCCCTCCCAATTTAAGGGGAGAGGTACTCTTTCTAACTCTCAACCCCCACCCTCTTCACATAATATGCCTATGGGTTGTTTGTTTTGTGATGCATGTGGATCGTATGATCATGACTCTAGTAATTATCCTAATAAATGTGTTGATGAGTTTGATAAAAATGAGAGTGAGCATGTGAATTATGTGTCAAATAATAATGTCCAGAGGTTTGATAATCAAAGAGGTCAATGGAATAGGAATTAGCAAAACCAAGGCAATTTTGACAACTATAACCAAGGTGGTGGTTATAGAAACCAAGGTTCTCGTGGTAGCTATAATAACCAAGGTTATAGTGGCCAAAATCAAAGCCAAAAGTATGGTAATTAAAACCAAGGTTATGGAAATCATAACCAAGGTAGTGGTAATCATAATCAAGGTGGTGGTAACCATAATCAAGGTTATGGTCAAAATCAAAATAGGGGTTCTTGGAACAATCAAGGGAGGGGCAATTATCAAAATAATGCTCAAAGAGGTCCCCCACCCGGATTTGTTCCAAGGACTCAAGGTGAAAATTCCTATTCACAACCTTCTTCACCTAGGACCAATTTGGAAGAAATAATTGAGAATCAAACCAAGTTGTTGAACACATACATGGCCGTTAGTGATAAAAAGTTCAATGAAATGATGACCCACAATAAAATGCTTGAAAACCAAATTTCTCAACTTGCTAATGCTTTGAAAGATCATGCAAGCCCTTCTTCTTTACTTTCCCAAGGTCTTGATCCCAAGAAACCCGTGAATGCTATTGTTACAAGGAGTGGTAAGGTTCTTGAGGAGAGATTGCCTAGGAAGGGTGAAGACAAGGAGATTCCTAAGGAAGCCTTGGTTGAGAATGAGGGGGATAGGGCATCATTGGATGAGGTTGTGGTTGAGACACCTAGAGAGGTGAGAGTAGAGAAAGAAATTGTGAAACCCAAGCTCCCTTACCCACAAAAATTCATGAGACACAAATTGGATGAACAATTTGGGAGATTCATTGATATGCTAAAACAACTTCATCTTTCTCTACCTTTTACCGATGTGATCAACCAAATGACAAATTATGCCAAATTCCTCAAGGACATTTTGAGTGGGAAAATAACTTGTGAGGTTGTGGAGACTATCAACTTGACCGAAAATTGTAGTGCTGTCATCATGAACAAAATGCCACCCAAATTGAAAGACCCCGGAAACTTCTTCATCCCTTGTGCCATTAACAAGATGCAAATTGATAATGCCTTATTTGACTTGGGAGCTAGTGTGAGCCTAATGCCATATTCGGTTTATCAAAGACTTGAACTAGGGGAACTCTTACCTTCTAACATTACCTTGCAATTAGCCGATAGGTCAATCAAGTTTCCAAAAGGTAAGGTAGAAGATGTTCCATTGAGGGTTGGGAAGTTTGTGTTCCCGGTGGATTTTGTTGTGCTTGAAATGGATGAAGATGCTACCATTCCAATCATTTTAGGTAGACCCTTTCTTGCTACCTCGGGTGCTATGATTGATTTGAGGAGTGCAAAGATTTCCCTTAAGGTAGGAGATGAGGTCATTGAATTTGATTTGAATGAAAGCATAAAATATCCAAGTTCTTCTCTAGAAAATTGCATGATGATTGATTCACTTGATCATGTTGTGTCTTCCATGCATGAGCACTTGCTCACCTCTAACGATGCTCTTGAGAATGTTTTGTTGAACAAGGACAAAGTAGGTACACCATGCAAGGAAATGGCATTCTATGAGGAATTGCTAAATGGAATCATGGAGGAAGTGGATAAGCAAATGTGCTTGAAAATCTCAAGCCAAGAAGCTTTGCAAGCGGCCACATCAAAGGAAGGTAATGGTGTGCCTATGGTAGAGCTCAAACCTCTACCATCACACCTTAGGTATGAGTTCTTGGGCCCTCATTCCACTTACCCCGTGATAGTTAGTGTATCCTTGAGCGTGAGCCAAGCTCAAGCGTTATGTGGTGTTTTGAGAAAGCACCAAGGTGCTTTGGGGTACACAATTGATGATCATAAAGGTATAAGCCCCGCCTTGTGCCAACACCACATAACACTTGAGGAAGGCGCCCTTCCTTCTATCGAACGACAAAGAAAACTATATCCCCAAATGGGAGAGGTAGTTAAGAAGGAGATCACCAAGCTATTGGATGCGGGAATCATATTCCCCATCTCTAGCTCAAGGTGGGTCTCCCCCGTGCATGTCGTTCCAAAGAAGGGGGGCATGACCGTGGTTGAGAATGAGAAGGGTGAGCTCATTCCAACTAGGACGGTCACGGGTTGGCGGATGTGTATAGACTATAGACGTCAAAACACATCCACTAAGAAGGATCACTTCCCTCTTCCATTTATTGATCAAATGCTTGAAAGACTAACAAGGCACAAGTTTTATTGTTTCCTCGATGGATATTCGGGATTCTTCCAAATCCCCATCCACCCCGATGATCAAGAGAAAACTACCTTCACATGTCCTTATGGGACCTTTGCCTATCGAAGAATGCCCTTTGGGTTATGCAATGCACCCGCTACATTCCAAAGGTGCATGATGAGTATTTTCGGGGATATGTTGGAGGAGGAAATGGAGGTCTTCATGGATGAATTTTCGGTGGGGGGTGTTTCATTTGAGGAGTGCCTTGTGAACCTTGAGAAGTGTTTGGAAAGATGTGTGAAGGTCAATCTTGTTTTGAATTGGGAGAAATGCCACTTCATGGTGGAGGAAGGTATAGTGCTTAGGCACAAGATTTCAAATAGAGGCATTGAGGTAGATAAAGCAAAAATAGAAGTGATTGAGAAACTTCCACCTCCGGTGAATGTCAAGGGAGTGAGATCGTTCCTTGGTCATGCGAGTTTTTATAGGAGATTCATCAAGGATTTTTCACTTATTGCTAAGCCCCTAAATGACCTTCTTCAAAAGGATGTTGATTTCATTTTTGATGACAAATGCTTGAAGGCATTTGATAGATTGAAGAAGGCCTTAATCTCCACTCCTATTGTTCAAGCCCCAAGGTGGGATCTTCCTTTTGAATTGATGTGTGATGCGAGTGATTGGGCGATTGGAGGTGTTTTGGGACAACGTGTAGACAAGAAGCTTCATGTGATTTACTATATGTCCAAGACACTCAATGGGGCTCAAAAGAACTACACAACAACGAAAAACGAATTTTTAGCAATTGTGCACTCTTTTGAGAAATTCCGTTGTTACTTGTTAGGTTCCAAGACCATAGTTTTCACGGATCACGCGGCCCTCAAGTATCTCTTTGCCAAGAAAGAGTCCAAGCCTAGGTTGATTCGATGGGTGCTTGAATTGCAAACTTTTGAGATTGAGATTAGGGACAAGAAGGGTGCGGAGAATGTTGTGGCGGACCATCTTTCTCGCCTTGAGGGTGATCAAATTCATGATGATGGTTCACCAATTGAGGATAGAATGCTTGATGACTTCTTATATGCCATAGAGGTGAAGGAACTCCCATGGTATGCCGACTTGGTGAATTTTCCAGCATGTGGGGAGTTTCCACCCTCTTTCTCAAAGAACCAAAGGAAGAAAATCAAAAGGGAGGCAAGACATTACTTGTGGGATGATCCCATCTTATACAAACGAGGGGTTGATGGCTTACTTAGGCGTTGTGTTCCAAATGAAGAGGTGCCTAGTGTTTTAAGGATGTGCCACTCGGACCCTAGTGGTGGGCATATGGGTGTTTCCAAGACCGCTACCAAGGTTCTTCAATGTGGTTTGTGGTAGCCGCATCTCTTCAAAGATTCATGGGGCTTTGTAAAGTCATGCGACCGATGTCAAAGGGTTGGGAATATCTCCAAGAGGAATGAGATGCCTCAACAGCCCATTCTTGAGTTAGAGGTGTTCGATGTTGGGGGGATTGACTTCATGGGACCATTCCCATCTTTATATGGCAATCAATTCATACTTTTGGCTGTGGACTATGTTTCTTAATGGGTTGAGGTCATTGCCTCCCTTACTAATGACCACAAAGTAGTGTTGAAGTTGTTCAACAAAATCATCTTCCCAAGGTTTGGCGTGCCTAAGGCTGTGATAAGCGATAACGGATCTCATTTTTTTCACAACGCCTTCCAAAAGATGTTGAGGAAATATGGAGTGCATCAACGGTTCGACCTTCCATATCATCCTCAATCGAGTGGCCAAGTCGAGGTCTCCAATCGTCCAATAAAGCTCATTCTTGAGAAGACGGTTGCAAGGAATAGAAAGGATTGGTCGGACAAGTTAGATGATGCTCTTTGGGCTTATAGGACGGCTTTCAAGACGCCTATTGGTACCACTCCATATCGCCTTGTCTATGGCAAATCATGCCATCTCCCGGTAGAGCTTGAACATCGTGCCTTGTGGGCCATCAAGAAGATAAATTTTGACTTAGCTAGTGCGGGGGAGAAGAGGTGGTTGGATCTTCATGAGCTAGAGGAACTTCGACTTGATGCTTACGATTGTGCTAGCACCTACAAAGCTCGCTCCAAGGAAGTTCATGACAAGTTGATTGAGAAAAAGGAGTTTTGTGTAGGTGACAAAGTCCTCCTCTACAATTCAAGGATGAAGTTGTTCCCCGGCAAGCTCATGTCAAGATGGAGTAGACCATTCTTGGTGAAAGATGTTTTTGATAATGGTGCCGTGGAGATTTCTCCTTTGAACTCCTCATCTTCATTTAAGGTTAATGAACATCGGCTGAAGAAGTACTATGATGGAGTGTTTGTTGGACTTGTTCACAAAATGATTCTTTTTAAGCCACCTTGAGATGATGGTGCACGTCGAGCTAACAACGTTAACCAAAAGCGCTTACGGGAGGCAACCCGGATTCTCATCTCATTTCTCTTTCCTTTCTTTTCTTTTATTTTTCCTTGATTGGTTTTTGATCTTATTTTGAGTTTGTTTTGTAGGTTGCCTATTATCATCACTTGTTGGAAAGAAGGGGTTTGATGAAGAGTTTAGAGTGCAGGGGAGAGGGCTTCCCGAGGGCTTGGAGAGACCTCGGGGGCCTCTTCACCTTTTTTGAGGCATTTCCGACTAGGAACTCCCCGCGGTTGCCCCGCGGTCTCTCCGCGGGCGCGGGAGAGATTGGAGAGGCCTCGGGAGATAAGGAGAGGGTGCGGCCCTCATTTCAAGCAAAATAGGAACTTCATTCCAGGAACTTCCCGCGGTTGCCCCGCGGTCTCTCCGCGGGCGCGGGAAGTTTTGGAGAGAGCGCGACATTTCTGGAGAGGGCGCGGCCCTCATTTCGAGCAAATTTGGAACTTCAATCCAGGAACTCCCCGCGGTTGCCCCGCGGTCTCTCCGCGGGCGCGGGAAGTTTTGGAGACGGCGCGGCCCCCCGTTAGGTAAAAAGTTCAAAAAGTGACAGGAACTCCCCACGGTTTCCCCGCGGTCTTTCCGCGGACGCGGGAGAGTCGGGAGAGGGCGCGGCGAACTGGGTTTGTTATAGCTGGGCGCACCCCCTCTTCTCTCTCTCTCCTCTTTTATTTTATTTTCTTCTCCTTATTTTTCCCCTTTCTCTCTCTACCTCCTCTCAAACCCTAACCCCAAAACATCAACTTCTCACTTATGTCTTCAAATTTCGCCTAAAATTTTCACAAATTCTTCCATATTCCTCCATTTTCATCACTCCTACTCTACTTTCTCGTGGTATTTCGGTAACTTTCGGGTCTTTAAAGTGCTTTGAGCTTAATTTGAGTCTCCAATCTTGGTATACTTCTAACCTTTGTAATATTTTTGTCAATTTCAATTGATTTCTTTACATTAATTTGTTTACCTTTATTTTGAGCATGATTTTTGTGTTTTATGGTTGATTTATGGGAAATTTTGTATATTTGGGTGATTGTTACTTTTTCTTATTGATTCATGAATATATTGATGATTGATTGTTGATATTGTTGTTTGTTGTTGGAATTTTGGTTGCTGTGTTGATTGGAACAGGTACCTTGTAGTTTGTGGTGGTTTGGTTGGATTTGTAAGGAGGGTTGTGAGTAATTTTGGTGGTAGTTGTTTTGTTTGAGGGGTTTGTGTTGTTCTTGTGAATTGTGTGAATTTTGTCAAAATGGATTCGTTAAGAAGAGTGAAAAGTAACAAGAAACGCTCAAACCAATCCCCTGGCCAATCCTTAAATCCTCAACCCCAACCGCATTCCACAACACAAGATGATGCTCCTCCTCCTCCTCTACCCCCTCTCAAGTTTTGGAACCGGTCTAAATAGACCCCCATCTATAACAAAATGAAAGACCGGAAGTTTAGACCTTCCCGCCATTACTTTCGTGAGGACATGGCCAAGCTAGGAATTAAGAATGACCTTGACATCCTTCTAAACAACCTAAGCTTGGGTGAGTTTATAAAGTCTTCCCCTAGAACCTATTTAGAGCCTTCCATTGAGTTTTTCTCCACATTTGAGTTCAATAAGGTGGGGGAAACCGACTTTATTATTTCCTTCCAACTCTTCAATGTCAAACACACCATGAACCTAGCCGAGTTCAATGTAGCCCTTGGTTTCAACCCCAATGGTGATATCTTCAAGCCCCTTATCTCCCTAGTCAAAACTGAGTATAATGAGGTTTCTTGGTGGAGAACCATAACCCACAAGAGGGAGTTTGATTCGAAGAAGTCTCTTGCTAGTTAGATTACCCATCCGGCCCTTAGGATCCTTCATAGAATTCTTGGGTATTCGGTCTTTAATAAGCAAGATTTGGGGAAGTTATCTCGAGAGGAGATTATGGTGTTATGGATGGCTACCAAGCCGGAGTTAGGATCAAGGATTAATTTTGGCTATATTTTTATGGACTGTTGTAAGGAGATAATGCATGGGGTCAAAACGGGGGAAATTCATTGTGGGGGCATGGTGACACGTCTTGTGTCGTATTTTAAGCAAGAGGGGTTCTTGAAGTCTTGCACTCCGGTTGGAAGGAGTGAAGACGTGTGGATTAGTTTGAAACAAGTTAACACGTTGCGTTTAATAACTAGCACTAGGAGAACTGGTACTTACTCTTGGCTAGTGAGGAATACCCACCATTGCCTACTCCCTAACCCGGCCGCCACCTAGGGACAATGGGAGGATTGAAGATGAGATGGAGGAGGATGATGAGATTGATGGGGGTGATGAGAATGATGAGGAAGAGGAGGAAGGGGGAGGAGATGAATATGATGAAGAACAACAACAACCGCCACTACAACAACAACATGAGCATTTTCATGATGATGCTCAAAGAAGAAGAAGAGAAAGAAGACAACAAAGACAACAACAACAACAAGATTTCCAAGGAGATGCTTATCTCCGAGAGTTGGAGGCCATGAGAGCCAACATGGAGCGCATGCAATTGAGCATGCAAGGTATGTACTTAGACCACAAAACTTTGTCTTATCAAACTAGCGCCTTGTATGACGCTAGTGTACGTAGGGGGAAGGTCACACCTCCGGTCAACTACCCTTATGTGCCGCCCCAACAAGGGCCGGTACCTTCCTGGGGTGGTGACAACCTCCCTACGTACCCATATTGGCCCGGGGTTGAGGACCCCGATGTGCCAAGGCGCAACTTCCCACCTTATGATTATAGGGTCTCGGGGGGGAGTGATTATCGGGGTGATCCCGCATACTACTATGTTCACCCCCGTCACCCCGAGCTCCTTGTTCAGTGTGAGCCCTACGACCAATTGACCCAATCCCAACTTGACCTATTCAAGGGTCACTATGGATTTCCTTCCGGTTACACCCGAGGTTGGGATACGGGTGATGATGGTGCCGGCCCTAGTGGCCAATCGTCCCCTTATGCATGTTTGTTTCCCTTTTTGTTCTCCCCCTTCCCTATTTTGCATGTTTGTAGGCATTGCGGTCGATGCCTTCATTTTGTGAGGGGGGAGGGTCAAAAAGGATGTTTTATGGTTGGTTTGGGGGAGGCACCTGGGGCTCGGTGGGAATTCTTTGATAAGGTTTTTGGTGGATTTTTGCTAATGGTCTCGTTTGTTTGTTGCTTGTTGTTGTTTTGTTTCACTTCATGATGTTTTTGGGAGTTTCTTGAAAAAATTTTTTTTTGATGATGATGGGTTTCTCTAGGTTTTTGTATATAGCTTTTGTCTAAGTGTTTTATCGTTTGCTTTTGTTTGGAAATTACTAACAATTTCATTTTGTATATATAGCCTTTTTCTTTAACTCACCTTGCTCGTAGCCTATGCTTTGGATTGTGGAGCCTTTTGGAGAAGCACGTTTCTACTCCTTGGGTACTTTAGTTTAGCACGGACGCTTGGTGAGGCCTTTCTTATTTTACCTCTTTATTTTCACTTCTTTATTTTCTTGGTTGCTTAGATTAGGATTAGATTTAGGGGAAGTTGAACGGTTCGAGGATGTATGAATTTAACACCTAGTGTGTTTGGGGTCTTTGGCGATGTGGCCATTAGACCGCTTGTATGTCGATTGGGATAAACGTGTTATGATTGCATCTTTGCCCTTTTCCTCTTTCCCTTTCTTGTCCTTATCTAAGTTTTCCATCTTCTCTTTTCTTTTCTTTCCCTTTTTTTTATTCTTGTTTGTGTGCATAACTTTTTGAGGCTTTATTTTCACTCTTTCTCTTTTTGAAACTTGGACTTGTATGCAATAGACTTTTTCTTTTGAATAATAGTCTTCTTAGGTAATAATGGTATGCACGGTTTGAGATTACGTTTGGTTGATTCTAGGATAAAGCATGCTAAGATAGTTGTCTAGAACTAGGGGGATCATGAAACCGGATTCTACTCGTTTGTGGCATGTTGGTAGTTGCTCCCTATCTTTGATTTGACAACCTTAGTGATTTTTTGCTACAACCATGTGAGATGTATATTTGTTCAAGCCTTCATCAAATTCTTGCATGAGCGGCATGGATCCTTGATTTTCGCAAACCTAATCTAGAATCTTAGCGTATGATTCCTAAGACCGTGACCGAACTACCTAGGGAGGACAAAGGCAACTTTTCGGGGAGTACGAGAAAATACAAACAAATTTATAAATGAGAAAATGCAAAAAAAAAAAGAGAAAAACCATAAAAATTCAAGTGTCTTTCTCCTCTTTATGCATTGAGGACAATGTTTCTTTTAGCTTGGGGGGGAAAGCGTTTGCGCTTTTTGTTCTTATGTTTGTAGATTGTTGCTTTGAATAAGCTTGTGGGTGTTAATACGTTTTTGTTTGGTGATTACTTAAGTTTGGTGTTGAGATTTGGCCGGTCTTTTCTTCACAATTTAGGATAACCACCAAATTTTAAATTTTAGCCTACCTTAACCCTTCTTGCCTTACGTTACAACCTTTGGGAAGACCTTTGGACCTAGGAGTTGAGTCTTTCATCGGTAGAGGGAATCATGGGTTGCAGACTAAGGAAAGGGGATGCGAAATCAAGATGTCGAGTAGCCTAAAATATTGATCTTTTTTCGGTTCCTTCGCGGAATCTATGAGATGCTCACTTAGGGGAGATATGAGATTAGTAGGGGGAACGCGGTAAGACTGTTTGGGATGAAAGTGGAGTGTGATAACTAGTTCCTATGCTTAGCATATTTATGTTTCAATCAACCTTAGGTATCTTATAACGTGCATACCATAATTCACTTTAGAAAGGTTGTTATTCATTTGAATTATAGTCTCTTTGTAAAGTCCATTTCGTAAAGATTTTGTTTCCTTTTTCCTCTTTCTTTTCCTTTTATGGTTTGCCTCTTGGGGGTTTGGTGGAGAGTTATGGGTAAACTCTTGGGATACCTTTACGAGAGCATCACTCGTCCTCTAGGGCGATCTAGGGGTTTAAATGGCTTGTTGTATCTAAAAACAACCGTGATTCCTACGACAGTGAGTCTTAGTGTAAATTCTCGCCCATCTTTTTCTTTTTTGCTTCGAATAAGCCCTTCTTTTTCCTTTTTAGCCTTTGTTTTGCTCGGGACGAGCAAAAGTCTAGCTTGGGGGAATTTGATGAGTGTCATTTATGGCACTCATAGGGTAGTCTTTTAGGGTTATTTCTTTCCCTTTTTCATGCTTTCTTCTCTTATTTTTGGTCCTTTTTCCTTTAGTATTCTCTTTCTCCTCTTTTCTTTATGGTTCTCGTGTTTTTCTCGTGTTTCCTTGTATTTGGCTCTTTTTCCCTTTTATTTCCTTTCTTTGTTTGCTTGTGTAGGTACTTGGAGAATCACCTTTGCAAAGGAATCAAGTTGGGACCTTAATGACCAAGCAAGGAAGAAGCATTTGGCTAGAGAGGGCTTAGAGAGGCCTTCGAGAGGCCTCGGAGAGGTCTCCAAGGTATTTCCAGCAGGCCGCGGGCGCGGGTCAGTGAAGCCGCGGGCGCGGGCTCAAGAAGCACAAATGGCCATATTTTGGCAGGAACTACCCTCCGCGGGCGCGGGAAACTTGGAGAGGGCGCTCCGTCTCAGAGAGACAGCGGCCCCCTGATTGAGCTTTGGGAGCAGGAGATTAGCCGCGGGCGCGGCATCTTTGGCCGCGGGCGCGGGTTTATACCGCCGCGGGCGCCGGTGTTGCCCAGATAGCCCGCGGAGGGTTCCGTACCCATTTCTCCGCGGCCGCGGGTTCATCGGGAGAGGGCGCGGGATTTGCCGGTTTCTTCTTTGCTTATAAATAGAATTGTAATTCCTTTTTGAAGCCAACTTTTTGATAATATTTCATTAGCTTAGTTTTAGAGAGAGAATTTAAAGAGAAGTTACAGAGAAGTTCTTGGTTTTGTAACTCAACAATTGATCAATCTAGTTTGGATTTCTTCATTTTTTTTCAATCATCAATATTAGTGAGAATCTCTTCCTTTTTTCATCTCTTACTTACTTGCTATTTGATTTATGCTTGTTGCTTGTTTTTCTTTGGATTTGAATTTGATATTGTTGAATATTTTGATTTCTCTTAGATTTTGATATAGAATGATGATCAATGCAATTTCTAGTTATTTGTTCTTGAATTTCACCATGATTAGTGAGTAGATTAGTTGCTAGGGAAAGGGGGAAGCATGTTTGATTAATGAAATTGCTAGTTGATGCTCTTTGATTGATTGATTTGTTGCAATTAAATTGGTTGACATAGTTTTGCATGTGATTGATTAGACTAGGAGTGATCAACCTATAAGATTAATCTAGATTGCATTGCAACTCTTAATGACATGAACAATTGATTTGAAAGTTGCTCTAATTGATTGGGTTTGCTTGTGATTCTTCTTGATTTGCCTTTCATAGTGACTCCTAGATTGGCCTATAGGAGATAGCATTTGAACTCTCTTGATTGCTACTATTGTTTGTCCATTGCAATACTTGAATTAATTGATTGAGCTCTAAACTAGCATTATCATTGAACTTGCATGTGGAACCCATATCCCTAGTGTTTAGACCTTTGATTTACTTGATTAGACTTGTTTTAGTTTACCATAGTGCCAACCATAATCTCAACTCCATCTTCGAGGTAGCTTGACTTAGACTCTAGTTTTCATCATTGCATTCCCTAGAGATTGACCCTTAACTTGCCCTATAATCATATAAGGTTGGTTAGGTGTTTACAAATTTAGTTTGACTTGGGGGAAGGGTAGATAGCGACATACATTTTCCTCTTGTCAGTCCGCTTGTCCCCGGACGTGGGTGTAAGTGAGACCTGCAAAATAAAATTTGCCAAGGGACACGTGAAGACTATGATTGACATCACCTACTGACTTGACCAAGTTTGACTTGACACGACATGATATGTGGTTGTGTGTGTGCAGACACAAGAAACCAAAAAAGCAAAAATTTTCCGTCTTTTTTGTCATGAGGCGAGTGGAGGGGACCGACTTTCTCCCGGAAAAGAAAGACGTGAAAAATGAAATTTTATTTTCGAATTCCCTCAATAAAAGATTTTGAAAAAGTTTTTGGACTTCTCCAAAAGAAAAGGAAAGAAGTTATGAACTTCCTCGTTGAGCAAGAGAAAATGAATCGCATGGATTAAATTGCTTATCTTGAAAATAATGTATGCACGATGCATGTTCTTAGGCCAGGAGGCTAAGGACGATTACATCATGTGACAGGAAAGATGAATGAACTTAGGTCATGGAGCTAAGCATCATATATGGTGTAAAGAACCAATCTTAAACGTCACTTAGGTTTAGAAGCTAAGCACGTATATAAATGAAGTAATTATTTCATAATGAACGTTGCTTAGGTCAAGAAGCTAAGCACGATATGCTTTGTATAATTACAAATCATTTATATAAATGTTGCTCAGCACATTATGCGATGCGTGAAACAATGAATATTGCTCAGGTCAGGAAGCTAAGAAAGTATACAACGTTTCTTCTAATTAATGTTGTCTTGAAAGATGATGAAGCATGCGCGGTAGGGAAACAAGATTTCATGATAAAAGGTTCCTAAAGAAAAGATGATATGGCTACGTATGTGTAAAAGACGTGTGTGAAAGTTATACTAGGTGAGGCTGCAAAAGCTATGGTGAGGGAAATAGATGTGAGAAGAGTCGAGATGGTGACTCTTTAGGCTAGGTAGGATAAATGATGTGGGTTCAAGCCCCCAAGTCTAGCTTTAGATGAATAGGGTCATAGGATTAAGCATTGGATATTCTTCGACTTGATCATGCATATGAATGTGGCCGCACCTCAATGTGAGGTTGCCTACGTATCCGTTAGGAATCAGGCCGAACGTTGCTCTAACCGAACTTTGCACAAGTGTATGTACACCTCAAAGAGGTCTTTCAAGGGTTATAATCTGGTTAAGCTGATGGTTTAAGGAAGAAAGGGGTAAAAGGCTCAAGACCTGAGAGAAGCCACCAAGATGTGTAATTGTGAATTGGACTTTGTAAGTTTTATTTTCAACATTTCTTTTTGCTTTGATTCGTCTTTTTATTTTTTTATTTATTTTAATTAATATGGGCAATCTCAAATCATGCGGTCCATTACTCACTTACTTCGTTCACGACCAGGAAGTCTGAGTTGTGCCCCTATTTACTTCGTCCACGACCAGGTTATCCAATTTTTCCAACGAGACAGACCTGAAATACGACTTTAAACGTCTATGCATATGTAAAAATGCTAATTAAATACCAATCACTAAAATCGATAAATAACCAAGAATCCTCCCAGTGGAGTCGCTAAATTGTAGGCGTTGTTCGAAGTGCGCCTACGTTACAACATGTGTGAATATGCTTGGCACTCATAGGAAGTGGGAATTGACGTATACGATTAGGGACAATAAAGTAGGGAGTCGCCAATAAGTTTTTAATGAACTTGTAAACCGTTCACGGATCATTATAAGGCAACAACGAGAAAGGGACAACGAAAGGCAACAACGATTGACCCGTGAAGGTTACACCCCATTCATAATCCATGAGATTACTAACTCCATATGGTTCGAACCACGAAAGGAGAATCGGGGATGATGGTACGAAGTGAGTCATGGAGTCACATTCGCCCGTATTGGCCTCTACTCGATTCTTATAGTGAAAAGTGATTCCTGCGATCTCAAAGACATGAAAACAAAATATTCAATTTGCTCCAAACTATTATTATGCTAAATTGGTTGAATATTAATGCAGCACATAATTCTAAACCATCGTGATCACTTGAATTAATAACAAGATTAAAAAAGAACGTAAACTGGTTGTCCAAATTATCTTATTAAGCATGATTTTCAATTACATATTCCCTTTAAACATGCAATATGGTGATCATAAAAAATATAATAGAATAAACATTAATATTGGAAGCAATTTAACAATAATATCGTGAGTTAAATCAAATATAAATAAACCTAATCATGATACTAGCAATATTAAAAATAAATAAGTAATTAAATTAATAAATTACTCACATACTGTGCGTTCCTTTAAATTGCTACATTATGAATAAATTTTTAGTAAATTCAATAAAAAAAAATATAAATCAAATGAAAATTAAATTAAATAAATGTAGATTTGATTTGGTCCAAACCCTCAGTTATTTATACCTTTCACGCCTTGGTTTAAGGACAGAACCTCGGATTTAGTATAGACTCCTTAGAGTGCTTAAGGGAAGAATGGTGTAATTAAGAATCTAGGTTAAAGGCTTAGAATATGAGAAAGAGAGAGAGAGAGAGAGAGAGAAGAGAATGATTTTTGGTGTAAAAGAGAGGAATAAAGAATGATTTGATGCCTCGAACTGTATAAAGGAGGGGGTATTTATAGGGAAAATGCGTAGGGAACACACGGAACCCCAAATAATAATGTCGCGACGTGGCAAAATGTGTCGTGACACGGTACACTTTACTGTAACGCGGGATAATTTGGTGTGACACGGGACAGAAAAAAACCTACAGAGAATAAAATGCATTTAGGGATTCCGCGGATAAAACACGAAGAAATCTCGTGCCACGCGATGTGCATCGTGACACAAGAAAATATGCCGTGACGCGGCAATACTTCCTGTGGCGCGACACTTTTTCCCGTGACACGATGTAGTTTTTACGTCCAGATTCTTAAGCGTGTGGGAAAGAAATGCTAAAAAGAGACGGGAAATCACCGTGAGACGGTGAAAAATCTTGTGTCATAATACCAGGTCCCCGTGCCTTGTCATCATCTCCCGTGACGCGGCAGTTTTAGCTAATCTGCGGTAATTCTAGTTATTTTATGGGTTATAAAAATTATCATAACTTTTGATACGTAACTCGGAATAAGGCATATAATATATCATTGGAAAGCTTATCAAGTTATCTTACCAACCCAATTTGAATCAGGTCAAAATCCTGAGCTTATTAAGAAGGGTGTCAGTTTTGGGCCGAGTTTATTGTTTAGCTCATATATTCTTCATTTTAAATCGGAATTGGGCTTATGATATACTGTTGGAAAGCTTATTTCAAGGCCTATTCAACCAAAAAAAAAAAATTGGATTAAAATTATAAGACCAGATATTCATTTTCTCTCGGTTTTGCAATGTAGACACAAAAAGTGGAAAAACAAGTTATGGTTTAGGGAAATGAGCTAGGAAATGGATTGGTTTATGAAATGTATTGAATGGAAACATGATTTTAAGCACTTCAAAGATTAAATACTCAACTCAACCAATAATGTTGGTGAAAGGTTGTTCATCATCAGGTTTGGTTTTTGGGAGACATTTTTAAGTGTCTACAGAAGCCCCCACTTTAACTAAGTTTATAGAAACGTCAGTTTCGAAAATTTTTCATGTTTGAGGAAATCTTTTCTAATAAGATTGCAAGTCTCTATGTATCGAGAACCTTGCGCCGTGAATCGTCTTCTCTTGGGAGCTGATCAATAAAATGATAATGGTTTGCTTGTCCCCGAACGTGGGTTGTAGATGGTTCGCTTTTCCCCGAACGTGGGCTATAGATGGTTCGCTTTGTCCCGAACGTGGGCTGTGGATGGTCCGTTTGTCCCCGGACGTGGGCTGTAAATGGTCCGCTTGTCCCCAGACGTGGGTGTAAGTGAGACCTGCAAAATAAAATTTGCCGAGGGACACGTATAGACTATGATTGACATCACCTACTGACTTGACCAAGTTTGACTTGACACGACATGGTATGTGGTTGTGTGTGTATATGGTGTGTGTGTGCAGACACAAGAAACCAAAAAAGCAAAAATTTTCCGTCTTTTTTGTCATGAGATGAGTAGAGGGTACCGACTTTCTCCCGAAAAAGAAAGACGTTAAAAATGAAATTTTATTTTCGAATTCCCTCAATAAAAGATTTTCAAAAAGTTTTTAAACTTCTCCAAAAGAAAAGGAAAGAAGTTTTGAACTTCCTCATTGAGCAAGACAAAGCGAATCGCATAGATTAAATTGCTTATCTTGAAAATAATGTATGCATGATGCATGTTCTTAGGCCAGGAGGCTAAGGACGATTACATCATGTGACATGATAGATGAATGAACTTAGGTCATGGAGCTAAGCATCATATATGGTGTAAACAAGCAATCTTAAACGTCAATTAGGTTTAGAAGCTAAGCACGTATATAAATGAAGTAATTATTTCATAATGAACGTTGCTTAGGTCAAGCATCTAAGCACGATATGCTTTGTATGATTACAAATCATTGATATAAATGTTGCTCAGCACATTATGCAATGCGTGAAACAATGAATATTGCTCAGGTCAGGAAGCTAAGCAAGTATACAACGTTTCTTCTAATGAATGTTGTCTTGAAAGATGATGAAGCATGCGCGGCAGGGAAACAAGATTTCATGATAAAAGGTTCCTAAAGGAAAGATGATATGGCTACGTATGTGTAAAAGACGTGTGAAAGTGATACTAGGTGAGGCTGCAAAGGCTATGGTGAGGGAAATAGATGTGAGAAGAGTCGAGATGGTGACTCTTTAGGCTAGGTAGGATAAATGATGTGGGTTCAAGCCCCTAATTCTAGCTCTAGATGGATAGGGTCATAGGATTAAGCATTGGATATTCTTCGACTTGATTATGCATATGAATGTGGCCGCACCTCAATGTGAGGTTGCCTACGTATCCGTTAGGAATCAGGCCGAACGTTGCTCTAACCGAACTTTGCGCAAGTGTATGTACACCTCAAAGCGGTCTTTCAAGGGTTGTAGTGTGGTTAAGATGATGGTTTAAGGAAGAAAGGGGTAAAAGGCTCAAGACTTGAGAGAAGCCACCAAGATGTGTAATTGTGAATTGGACTTTGCAAGTTTTATTTTCAACATTTCTTTTTGCTTTGATTTATCTTTTTATTTTTTTATTTTTTTTTTAATCAATATGGGCAATCTCAAATCATGCGGTCCATCACTCACTTAGCATTCATGTTTCTCAGGCACGGTACCAAGCACTCGATGAGAGACGCAATTTGAGACGTGTTCATATCAAAGACATTGGAACACTTGCCCTTAGACATTGTTTTATTGTTGTTTTTTTTTTTAACTCATTCTCTATATTTTAATTTTAACTTGCTTTCTGAATGTTACACAATTTGTACACCTTCCCATCCCAGGGTTCGGTGAATGTGGGTTGAATAAATGAGGCCAACCGTTAGACGAGGCTCAAAGTGGTTGATGAAGAAATGGATATGTGATTGAAAATGGTTTAAGGGGAATCAAGGGGTTGCAAAGGTGCCTCAAGTCATCGGTGTACCTTGTGTTTAGATTGGTAATTGATTTTTTTTTTATTATTTTGAATTAGTGAATGAAAAATGCTATGATAGAGATGTAAGGGAAATATGCTCATTTTATTAATGGAAAAGGTGAACGAAACACATGAAACATATAAAAATTCGAAATGGAAAACCTATGCTAGACATGAATGGGGGAATGGAGATAAATGATAAAAAAAGAAAAAAAGAAATCATGAAATTTTGCACGAAGAATCTATTGTGCGCCTTGTGTTCATTACTTCTTGTCGTCTGGAGGGACAAGAAGTTTGTTTGCTTCCACCAAGTCTTGAATGACTTCCTTTAAATTCCAACATTGCTCTGTAGTGTGGCCCCTTCCTTGATGTTACTTGCAATAGGCATTGGGATTCCATTTGGTGCTCCTTTCTTCAGGTTTTGGCTCTGGAAATGGCCCAATAGGTGTGATCAAGCCTTGACCGTAAAGGGGATCAAAGGCCGCATCATAAGTCATTTCTAAAGGAGTGTAAGTTCTTTTTTTCTTAGGCAGTGGAGCATCAAGAGCTAACACTTCATTGAGATCAACTTGGCTTATATTGTTGGTAGTATTTTTGTGCTTAGAAGACGAAGAATAAAGATGGTCGTTCTTCTTGTTTTTCCAAGTGGTATTATTGTTACTACCAGCAGTCTTTATTAGCTTATCCTCGATATTGATGTCGATGTCGTATACAGCTTTGAAAGTGTTCGGTGGAAGAAATTTGAGATGTTCTCTATACTTGTGAGTCAAATTTTGAATAAAGAGGCGAACCATCTCTCTTTCTTTGGGAGGATCTACCAAGAGTGAAGTCGTTTCCCTCCACCTGTTCAGATCAGCGGTGAAGCTTTGATTCTCTTTCTGTTTGAGAATGGAGAGTTCACGTTTAGAAGTTTTAGTTTGAATGTTACACTTGTAACGATTCATAAAACTGTCGGTGACATCTTGCCAAGTCACAGTACGCTTGGCATCTAGGGAATAAAACCATTGTTGGCAAGCATGTTCTAAGGAGAGAGGGAATACCGTAGGGAAGAGTGTTACATCCAATTCCATAAGAGCCATGGTTGCAAAGAACGCCTTCATATGGAATATTAGATTGTCAGTAGGATTAAACTTTGGAATATCAGCAGTGGAGAACTTTTCAGGAAGCCTGTCTTTCACATCCAAAGGAGTGGGAGGCTATTCCACATAAGTGAAATCCTCATAAATCTTACTCATTTGCTCCTTCAATTTGTGAAGGATAGAAACAATGACCTTGTTTTATTCCATGGTAGTGACCCTTGTGGTGAGGGTTCCATCATGGCAGACAGTGTCTCGATGGATTTTTTGATGTTCTCAATATCTTCCTTAGTGGCCATTGAAAGGTGATAAGTAATGTGGAGATGGCGAAGTTCTCTTTGTACGCCTCTTGGATTTAAGATATTGTTGCGGTAATGACTCAAACCGTATTAATCTACCCCTGCTCCTTGACCAAGTACTATGAAATAAAACCACAGGTGATTAAGTGTTTGTTTGACTCATTTCTCAAGATAGGAAAGAAAGGAAAAGAAAAGACATTTGAAAACAGGTCAGAAAAACTCCACTCATTTTTTTACTAATTCAAGTGATCACCATATTGCAACAACGATTGACCCGTGAAGGTTACACCCCATTCATAATCCATGAGATTACTAACTCCATATGGTTCGAACCACGAAAGGAGAATCGGGGATGATGGTACGAAGTGAGTCATGGAGTCACATTCGCCCGTATTGGGCTCTACTCGATTCTTATAGTGAAAAGTGATTCCTGTGATCTCAAAGACATGAAAACAAAATATTCAATTTGCTCCAAACTATTATTATGCTAAATTGGTTGAATATTAATGCAACACATAATTCTAAAATATCGTGATCACTTGAATTAATAACAAGATTAAAAAAGAACCTAAACTGGTTGTCCAAATTATCTTATTAAGCATGATTTTCAATTACATATTCCCTTTAAACATCCAATATGGTGACAATAAAAAATATAATAGAATAAACATTAATATTGGAAGCAATTTAACAATAATATCGTGAGTCAAATCAAATATAAATAAACCTAATCATGATACTAGCAATATTAAAAATAAAATAAGTAATTAAATTAATTAATTACTCACATACTGTGCGTTCCTTTAAATTGCTACATCATGAATAAATTTTTAGTAAATTCAATAAAAAAAAATATAAATCAAATGAAAATTAAATTAAATAAATGTAGATTTGATTTGGTCCAAACCCTCAGTTATTTATACCTTTCACGCCTTGGTTTAAGGACGGAACCTTAGGTTTAGTATATACTCCATGGAGTGCTTAAGGGAAGAATGGTGTAATTAAGAATATAGGTTTAAGGCTTAGAATATAAGAAAAAGAGAGAGAGAGAGAGAGAGAGAGAAAGAGAGAGAGAGAGAGAGAGAGGGAAAAGAGAAGAGAATGATTTTTGGTGTAAAAGAGAGGAAGAAAGAATTATTTGATGCCCCGAACTGTATAAAGGAGGGGGTATTTATAGGGAAAATTAGCAGGGAACACACAGAATCCCAAAAAATAATGCCGCGACATGGCAAAATGTGTGGTGACACGGTACACTTTACTGTAACGCGGGGTAATTTGGTGTGACGCGAGACCGAAAAAAACCTACATAGGATAAAACGCATTTAGGGATTCCGTGGATAAAACACGAAGCAATCTCGTGACACGCGATGTGCATCGTGACACAAGAAAATATGTCGTGACGCGGCAATACTTCCTGTGGCGCGACACTTTTTCCCGTGACACGATGTAGTTTTTGCGTCCAGATTCTTAAGCGTGTGGGAAAGAAACACTAAAAAGAGACGGGAAATCACCGTGACATGGTGAAAAATCTCGTGTCACAATACCAGGCCCCCGTGCCTTGTCATCATCTCCCGTGACGCAGCAGTTTTAGCTAATCTGCGGTAATTCTAGTTATTTTATGCGTTTTTAAAATTATCATAACTTTTGATACGTAACTCGAAATAAGGCATATAATATATCATTGGAAATCTTATCAAGTTATCTTACCAACCTAATTTTAATCAGGTCAAAATCCTGAGCTTATTGAGTAGGGTGTCAGTTTTGGGCCGAGTTTATTGTTTAGCTCATATCTTCTTCGTTTTAAATCAGAATCGGGCTTATGATATACTGTTGGAAAGATTATTTCAAGGCCTATTCAACCAAATAATAATTGGATCAAAATTATAAGACCAGATATTCATTTTCTCTCGGTTTTGCAATGTAGACACAAAAAGTGGAAAAACAAGTTATGGTTTAGGGAAATGAGCTAGGAAATGGATTGGTTTATGAAATTTATTGAATGGAAACATGATTTTAAGCACTTCAAAGATTAAATACTCAACTCAACCAATAGTGGCGGCAAAATGTTGTTCATCATTAGGTTTTTTTTTAAGGAGACATTTTTAGGTGTCTATAGGGCCCAACAGCTCTAGTACCTCTGAAGAGAAGACAAATATCTCGCTATCGAAAGGAAGCGCGACCGAAGTAAACTCCAATCCTGTGATGAGACTGAAGTCAGTAGGGGTAACGGTCATCTCACCCCAAGAAAAATGGAAGGTGTTAGTGGTGTCCCAAAAGAAATCCACCAAAGCTCGGACTTCGTAGTGGCTCTATCCGAAATAATACATAGCCTGAGTGGCTCGTAAAAAATGAGTAAAGCCTCAAGACTCCCACAGGACACGCAGACCTTTGTGGTCGCGGAAGTAGGTATCGTACAAAGAGTTGATGGTCGTTTACCAGAACCATGGCTACGAACTCTCCCGCTATGAATACCTTGTCGAACGCGCTCTTAAATGTGAAACTCGGGTGCGAAATATAGAGTGCGCTCATCCCACTCTAGAAACCTCCATAAGGAAGAAGAGGTCCCCACGCCGGCATTAACGAGATCGTACTCCCGATGAGCCTCCCTCGAACGAGAATTGGTACCTCGTCGTCTAGCCATGTTATATTATGCAAAATAATAGTAAATTAAGGCTCTATAGTATCTAAGGTTCGCCTAGCCGCATGATAATATGTTCGCAAGAAAAACAAAGTACGTAGTACTAAAAGAGCGCATAATTTCAATTCAAGCACAAATAGCAATTTTAAACAATCAAACAATTTCTTGCAATACTATGACAAATATTGTGACAATTGACAAGAATGGCTAGCAAAAACACTAGAAACAAGTCATAATGTTCTCATGAACTCAAGCTAAGGGGTTCAACAATGGCAATTTGTTAATTTCTTCACCAAATTGAGTAAAACAATTCTAAAAATGCTCTAAGATAATATATAAACATAATCAAGCAATTTCAAGGCATAAAATTCAACAAACAAAGCAAATTAAGCATAATTGGGTTTGATTTTTTCAAAAACCCGCGCATGAATACGTTCAAATTCAGCAAAAATCTAGCAGAGTTTAAAAAAAATACATGGATCGGGAAACTAGACGAAATAAGTTTTGATTTGCAAAATGTTTAAGCGAATTCGGTGGACAAACGAGCAAGAACGATCGATTTGAATTTTTCGAGCGCAAACACGAACAAAAATGAAGAAGAAAGGGTTTTATTTCGAAAAACCCGACATCAGCGCCAGACGACAAGTTCGTCTCCAGGCGCTGAACTTCTTCGCCTAGCGACAGATTTAAATCCAGGTGACAGCGTGTTCCGGCGTGCGCTGGTGCGGCGAGAGGATGTGTGGCCCCTATAAATGACTATGCGGACCTTATACAACAATTTTGGGTTCTTTAAGACGCCAGTTAGCCCCTATAAGCAATTTGACATGATTTAGTAATCGACTCGATTACAATCAAAGTAGGTGATCGACCTGATAAAAGATCGTCTCACTTAGCTTAAAGCGCCTAAACATTGGCTCATCGGAAGCACCGATGTAATGGTTCACAAGTAGCAAAATGTGCCGACGTACTGGCACCGTTGTAATTTCAGCAAATATCACAGCAGCAATGTTCAAGCGAGCTTTGAGGATCAACAAGAATTGGTCTTTGGTAATTTTCTTCGGAATATTATCACAACAACTGAGGATGGCTTCAAGCGCAGTTATCTTCGACGACGTTCCTTAGGATGTGGAAGGTTTTCACACAACTAAGGATGACTTCAAGCGGAGTTATCTTCGACGGCGTTCCCTAGGATGTGGAAGGTTATCAGAAAATAGGAGGAAACTTCAAGCGAAATTATCTTCGATCGTGTTCCCTAGGATGTGAAAGATGGTCATAAAAATGCAAAAATTGAAGGCAGCTGCAAGCGTGTAGTCTTCAGGCGATATCCCCTAGCTTGAGGAAGATCGTCAAACAAAATCGGTTACTCTATTACCGTGTGCTCGACGGTGCAAGATACGCGTTTCTTAAATCTTTTATCTGTTTTAACTAACGCTAGTATGTAGGTATCGGCGTTATAAGAATCATTGAGGATCGTAGAACGTTCTGAATCAATCTTCGTCCCTATCACTACTTTGACTTTTGTTTTCAAAACTTGCGTTTCTCCAAACTCAGTTAAAGTGGGGGCTTCTATAGACACCAAAAGTGTCTCCCCAAAACTAAACCCAGTGGTTTAATTATCGAACGAAGTGAAAGTGTAAGTGAAGCGTTTCGAAACTTACGTCGGACATTTGATTATCGAACGAAGTGAAAGTGTGAAAAGTCTAATGATGAGGATGTTTTTATTATAATGTTTCTCTTTCTGTTTTCAAAAATATTTCTTTTCTTACTCTATTTATGAAAAATAGCCGGTCCAATTTGGTTTGGTACATGATAAGGGTCCAATAATAGTGTAGTTGGATTGGGCTTGAAAAGAATTTTCCAACGCTATATTATAAGCCCAATTACGATGAATTATGAGGAAGTTATGGATTAAATTAAATTAGGCACAATGCTTTTAAATAAGGCCCAATGATCTAGAAGATGGCCTATTAATTATTATTCCTAAAGTGATTGGGATTGATTTTAATCTTCTACGAATCTCTAGAAGGTTCTTTTTAATTCTAATAAGATTAGGATTGATAATTATATTTTTAAAAGATGTTTTATTTTGAATAAAATATATTATTTATCACAAATCTAATTTTAAATCTGCTTAGACTTGAAATTACCTGTTAACCCATTTAAAAGAAGATTCCGCGTACGAAAGCGCGTTGAACTTGTGAATCAGCGCGAGACGACAGAGTCGTCGCCTGGCGACGAGCTTGTCGTCTGCCGCTGACTCCTGTCGTTGGCAACAGGAGGTATTTCATTCCGAATATGATTTTCTATGATCCCGTACAATCATACTTGATATAATTAAGAAACTTATTCTTTACCCTAAACATCGTACTAAGAAAAGCATCCTAACATGATACTAGAAATCAAAATAACAACCTAAACATGATTTCTATATCATAACATCAATAAATAAATTAAAGCACTTACTTGGATGCCTCGTACCTCTTTCTAATACCAAAACACGCACGTTAGTAAATTCAAGGAAAATAATAATCAAAGAACTAAATTAAATAATTGAAATGGAGATTTGGGATCAAACCCTCAGAAATATCAAACATTTCACGTCTAGGGTAAAGGCAACTTCGAATTTGGCTAGGTGTGTCTAGATCTTGTGAATGCGGAATTTTGTTTGTGAAAAAGCTAGTTTAGAATGTGAGAGAGAGTATCATGAAATTCTTGATGAGAGTTGGTGATTGAAAACGAAGGTTTTAGATGGCTATTTATAACGAAAATCAGCCGGAATATGATAAAAAAGATTCAGTTTCGAAAAGAATAAAACATGACGTTGTCGCCACACACGACAGAGCCTGTCGCTAGGCGACAGGCGTGTCGCCGCAGCGCCAGGCCTGTCGCCAGGAGACAGCCTGTAGTACGGCGCTGCAGATAGTTTTTCCACGCGTTTTCATATTTTGATCAATTTAAGCGTACGAGGGGTAAAACTGTAATTTCCTTTAAAACACTTCTTTTATTCTAAATAAAACTCTTAAAACTCAATTATAAATGCTAATCACATTAGAATTCAAAAGAACCTTCTAGAAGTTTCTAGAAGACTATAATCAATCCTAATTGTATTAGGAATGAAAAATCATAATAGGCCCTCCTCTAGATCATTGTGCCGCATATAAAGATCAAACCGGGCCCAGTTTAGTATTTTGGCCATAACTTCCTCATTATTCATCGGAATTGGGCTTATAATATATCATTGGAAAGCTCTTTTCGATCCCAATCCAACTACACTACTATTGGACCCTTGCTATGGACCAAAATAAAATGGATTGGCTATTTCATAAAATATGTTTTCAAAAACAGAGAGAAAGAGGAGAATTAAAAACTAACTGCAACACTAGACTTTTCATACTTTCGCTTTATTCGATTATGATTCAAGGTGAAAGGTATTCATCACCGGGTTTGGTTTTGGGGAGACACAAATGGGTGTCTACAGAAGCCCCCACTTTGACTGAGTTTGGAGAAACGCAAGTTTCGATAACAAAGTCAAAGTATCGATGGGAACAGAGAGTGATTTAGAAAGTTCCGCTATCCCAAATCACTCTTGTTACGCCGATACCTGCAAAACTAGCGTTAGTTAAAACAGATAAGAGCGTTAAGAAACGCGTATCTTGCACCGTCGAGCACACGTCTCTGAAGTAACCGATTTGTTGCATTTGCTATTGTGACAACCTTCCACAAGCAAGGGAACGCCATCTTGCTGCTTTGATGTTGATATGTCCACGTGTCTCTAAATAAAGAGCTAATGATATGATATGCTCACGTGTCTCTGAGCAAAGAGCTGCTTTGATATGTCCACGCATCTCTGGACAAAGAGCTTCTTTTTGTTTGACGATCTTCCTCAAGCTAGGGGATACAGCCTGAAGACTGCTACGCCTGTAACTGCCTCGAATTCTGCTGTCATAGTCTTCTGCAAGCTAGAGAATGATCTCCTAGCGCATTGTGACCATCCTCCGCATGCCAGGGAACATGATCGAAGATTGCTTCGCCTGAAGCCATCCTCATTTGTTGCGATAATACTCTGAAGAGTATCACCGAAGACCAACTCCTGTCGATCCTTTAAAGTTCGTTTGAACTTTGCTTTTGTTATGTCAATGCGTCGGCGCTTTTGCTGCTTGTGAACCAGTATGTCGGTGCTTCTGAATTGTGAACTAGTATGTCGGTGCCTGTTTGTTTATGAACAAGTATGTCGTTGCCTTTGCAGTGAGCCAATGTTTAGGCGTTTTAAGCTAAGTGAGACGATCATTTATCAGGTCGATCACTAAATGTGATAGTAACCAAGACGATTATTGAATCATGTCAAGTTTCTTATAGGGGCTAACTGGCGTACCACGGAACCCAAAATTGTTGTATGAGGTCGAAATAACCATTCTGAGAGGCTTCGCGTTCTGTCACCGCTACAACGTCTCTGGCGCAGCGATATTTCCCTGTCGCTCAACACTACACTCTATCGTTCGGCGACAAAGCATTCGTGCGACGCTGTAGTTGAGATTTCTTCATCAATCCCCTTTCTTCCGCATTAATGCTGCTACTGCTCCTATTTCATTCGAGTTCGCCGCGAAAACTTTAAATTGCTCATTCTCGCTCGTTTCTCAACAAAATTCACTCAAATTTGTTGCAAATCAAAGATTAGTTCATCTAGTTTGCTGATCTATGCAATTTTTTCCCAAACTCACTCGAATTCTTGATGAATTTCGCGCATGTTCATTCATGAATTTCTTTAAAATTTGAAACTTATGTTGCTCAATTCGCTTTGTTTGTTAAATTTTATGCCATGAAATTACTTGATTATGTTTATATATTTCCTTGGGAGTATTTTGAAACTTGTTTGAAAACAATGTGACTCGTTCTTGATGTTTTTGCTAGCTATTTTTGTCCAATGTCACAATAATTATCATAATATTGCAAGAAATTGTTTAATTGCTTGAAAAATGACATATATGCTTGAATTGAAATTGTGATCTATTTTAGTACTAAGTACTCTGTTTTTTTTGTTTTTTTTGTTTTTTTTTTTTTGCGAACATAGTATCATGCGGCTAGGCGAACCTTAGATACTATAGAGCCTTAATTTTTGTTAATTATGCACAATATAGAATGGCTAGACAACGAGGTTCCAGTTCCCTGTCCCGAGACACACGACGGGAGCACAAGCCCGTTAGGAGGACGCCGATCCGTCCACCTCTCACGGCCCCTTCCCTGAGTGGGAAGAGTGGACGTTGTTCTTTGCCCCCGAGCACCATATTTCAGAGACGGTGCGTCACGGGATTGTGAATGGCAGGACGCGCAGCCATGGCTCGGGCAATGACACACTAGGCAAGCTGTACGACAAGTATTTTAGTGGCGATGAGGGGCTACGACTTCTTTGGGAGTCTTGTGGGCTAACTACCCTATTCCGGGCTACGCAGGCCATGTACTCGTTCGATGCAAGCCACCATGCGGTTCGCACTTTGGTGGAGTTCTTCTAGGACACCACCAACACTTTCCACTTTTCTTGGGGTGAGGTGACTGTCACCTCAGCCGACTTCAGTCTCATCTCGATACTGGAGTTTAGCTCGACCGCGCTGCCATTCAATAGCTCCATCAGCGTTTTCTCTCCTGTGGTCGATGAGTTGTTGGGTTCGATTGCTGTTCAAACCCGTGCTGATGTGGAGCCATCACGATTCAACTCTAGGTGTATTCGTCGGTTGACTCTAGCAATGGCTTTCGAGGATGATGCGACCACTCGAGAGCAACGTGCGCATCTTTGCACTTATTTTGCTGTCACTCTGTCAGGGACATTTTCCCTTGACAAGGGTAGTCGGATGCTGCTTTACTACCTTCCTGCTGTCCGCAATTTTCAGCTGATCGGGGCCTACGATTGGGCCAGCTTGACCTATCCTGACTTTCTACGAGGATTGCAAGACTCCGGTCGACACCTGTCTTACACAGGAGACATCGCTCTGATTGGCTTCTAGAGAGTCGTAGAGGTATACTTCATCTCTTAAAAGTTAGCTCTAAACTCTTATTAGCACCTGCTGATATCTTTTTATCTTTGTAGATTTGGTTTTACGAGTACTTTCCTTCGCTTGCACCGGCGAGACCATCTCCACGCAAGTTCCCTGTTGGCGCCTGTTGGGGCGGTCGCTTGAGGAACCAGGCTACTACTACCCGTGTCCAAGAGCTGATCTTCTCGGTATGTTCTTCTTTTTTTTAATAGTTGACATTTTTGCATCGCTTTTGGTAGAGCTTTATCTCACAGACATTCTTTGCAGGAGCCTGATGTATAATGTCGGCCAGTGGGCGATTTGGTCATTCCTGCGTTGGCTGCGCAGTAAACTGCTAAGCGTCGCTACTTTCAAACGACGTATGAGGCGACGGTGTACTTAGGAGAGAGTTGCTATTCAGCACTCCTCAGAGATTTTTGTCGTCCCTGCTCCTCCGCCACGTCATATGTTCCATGACGTGATGCTTCTCAACTTGTCGGAGAGGTCGCCTGCTGGTACCCCTTGGCGATCTCATGCTAGCTCGGGGCGATGCTACGAGGAGGATTTGCTGCCGTTGTTAGCTCCGGCCCCTGTTCTGTCTGAGGAGGCGGGGGTATGATTTTTATCTTTTATCTTTTGCTTTAAGTAGCCACCAAGTGGTATTTTATTAACTTTGGTTTGCTTTTTTCCAAACCGAGCCTACTGAGTTCGTCCCCCCTCGTATGTCCATTGAGGAGATACGGGCCTATTGAGGAGATGATCCCTCCGATTCCCAAGGATCAGCGTTTTGTAGAGCGATCTATCCCTCGTCACCAGACTCGGGTCAGTTATTTATTTGTTATTTGTTCATATCTGTCTTATATTGTTATTGACTTTATTTCTTTGACAGTTCTCACGCGAGGTGGTTTCGGCGATGGCGAGGTTCAGCGACATCTTTCGGAGCCAGCTAGTGCGGATGAGGAACGCGGCATCCTGTCCTTGCGACGACACTGTTCAGGAGGTAGATTTTCTTCTTTATTTCTGCATTGTTTATATTTCTATTTTCTTTGCATCTAACTTGATTTCTTTTTACGGGGACAACCTATTCCTTCCCATACTCAGACGCGACCTGAGGTTCGGAGAGAGCCAGCTAGGTCTAGCTCGAGGCGTTGTCGCACTACTTCTGGTGGTCGCGGTGGCCGATCTGATGCTGCTCGGACCGAGGTAGTGGAGGGCTCGGGCTCTTCATCTGAGAGTGCACAGGCTGGGCGGATGGGCAAGGGAGAGGCGACATCGGCTCCGAGAGGTGGTGGAAAGTACGAGGTCGGCCTGTCGTCGCATCAGCCTCCGCTGATTCATCACTAGGGCAACCCTGGGTGGACTGGTCCTGAGATGAGTTTCCCTCCTCCTAGTGAGACCGGAGCTGGTGGGGAGCATACTCCTTGATCTGCGCAATTCTTTGATATGATGATCATTCCTCATCATTTGCGTCCTCCAGCGCTGTAGTTGTACCTGTGTTTATTTATTTTGACTTTTATAGGACTTTGCCTGACTCGTTTGTTAGACATTTGTTAGACAGATTTTGTATATACAGACTATTATCTATTATGATTATATTATCTTTGCATTTATTTTTCATTTTTATGTGCATATGTGTGTGCGCAAAATTGTAATTAATTTTGCGCAAAAATTTCCGTCATTTTTGTTACTAATGGAGGGTATCCGACTTTCTCCCCCAAAAAGAAAAAATTAAAAATAAGTTGGACTTAAAACAAACCTAAATATAAATAAGTTTAACTAAATCCAAAAAGAAAATAGAAGGGAAATATATTTAATTAGTACATGTGGGATATTTGAACAAAGGGCAAAATTGTAAAGTCATTGTACAAATTCGAATCATAGCCAGAAAGACGCGGTTTGCATAGCACGTTGAGAAAGCACTGCAACGCCGCATGTCGTCACGCTTTTAGCGCTGTCCCCGAGCGCTGTTGCTATCGCCAAGCAACAGGCTTGTCGTTTGGCGCTACAGTGCGCTGATTCCGAATCCTTTCCGGAGTCAAACTGCATCGATTTTGTAAATAAATAGCCCCCTAATCTGCCTATTTTCTGTGTAATTCTAATAGATTAATTATAATCATAGTTTCTCAAAAAATAGTCATGTCTTTAGTCACTAAGAGTTTTAGCAATTTCACTCATGAATGGTGTCGATTTTTAACTGCTAAAGAGAGAAAAGAACTCGAATTTTTTCACATGGGAGGTATTTATGGTTTTAAGGGGGTAGATCTTGATATAGATTTTATTCGTACCGCCTTAGAATATTGGGATACAGATACACATTGCTTTAGACTAGGGTGTGATGAAATTAGCCCTTTACCGGAAGAATTTGGTGCCATCTTAAGCTTTCCTTCATTAGATCTTGCGGTAATCCCTAGAATAAATGAATATTATTATAATGATTTTGAGCACTTCTTTAATTTAAGAGACAGAGATCTAACAAATATTGTAGATGGTAGCGTAGTTAATATAAAATAATTTGTACGCCACTACTTTGATAGACCTTATTCGGAATCTTTTCATGTTTATAGAAGAAGGGCTTTTCTCTTTTGCATGCTTATACAATATCTTCTCACTAGTGGTAGAACTAATGAGGGTCAAGCAATTATATTAACTGTTTTGGAGCAAATTGAATCTGGAAGAAACCCAATGCCATTAATTGTTGGAGAGACTATGCTTAGTCTTGATGAATTGAAGAAAAATCCAAAAGCACCTTTTCGGGGCTCTCCAATTTTATTACAGGTAGAAAAATAATATTTTTAATTGCAGAAATCAAAAACATATTTTTTTTATAGTAATACTAATTTATTTGTATTGAATTTTTTTGCAGATGTGGCTAATAGAGAGACTATAATTAATAAGTCATCCTGACAATATGAAAAATATACTCCAAATTGTTTTGTGAGGCAAAAGAAATGCTTCTCTAAGATGGGGCGTCATGAGTGGAATAAAGTCTTTGCTTCTTGCAACTTTGCTATCAAGTGGGTTGTCCCATGGTGGAAAATAGAGAAGATGGTTGGCGTTAACAAGCAACCCTTCTGCCGTCTTCCAAGCTTAACCAAGATGACTTTTTATTATCCCTGCAGAGTAAAATGACAGTATGGTCTACTTCAAACAATTCCTTCTGGGGATCTCCGTCGTCCCTATGAATTCCCTATGGCATAAGAAGTAGAGAAATTTGACACATGTAAGAATACTAGGCCTTTATGGGAAGTGATTACCCAAAAGGTTCCTCCTTCCTTTCCCAATGATGTGAAGGGATGGCTTCTTAATAAGCCAACAAAGGACATGAAGAAAAATTAGAGTAGAACCTATGTGAAGGATCGTCTAGGTGACAAAGTGATTCCTGTTAAGGAACGCTTAGGTGAAAATATTGAATTCAAAACACCTGTGATGCCTAAGAAGAAAGACTCTACAAAGGATAAAGGGAAAAGAAAAGTTGACACTTCAGAAAAGAAGGTTTGGGTAGAAAAGAAACATGGAGTCCTAGCTAAAGGAGAAACCAATTACTCTAAGATTGAATGTAGGTCCTCTAAAGGATGCTTACTAGCTAAAGTCATGAACGATGAGGAAGATGTAGATAAAAATTGGAAAATGGCAAAGAAAGAGAAGAAAGATTGAAGTATAGCTTAACTTCCAATTTATTAGACTAATTTAAATTTAAAGTTAATTTGTTTTATTAAACTTTCATTTAAATTCCATCAATACTGTAATTTTTATTTTATTTTATTAATGAAATTTCATCTTTTTAATTAAATCAACTTCTTTAAATTTAATTTATTAAAGCAATGAAAACAAATCATATTATTTTATTTTCCAAAAAAAAAAAAAATTCGAGTACGGAAGTCGAAAATTTTCCGAAAAACACCAAAAATTTGCCTAGATATTCCCAGAAAAACAGCACCACTATTTTGCGTCTGTCGTCGAGCGATGGAATCTGTCGCTTTGCGCTGCAGTCTGTCGGCCGGCGACAGACCTCTTTCTGTGGCGCTGCTATTCCGTCGAATTTCTATTACTTCTGGGATGCGAGGTTTGCAAAAATTAAAGTGGCCGCAGCCTGTAAAGGGTTGCCTACGTATCCTTTCCTAAGGAACAAGGCCAAATGTATCTCTCTTGAGTGTCCTACTCAAGAAATTATGTGTAGTACTTTTTAAGTTGGTCAAGGTTCGTCATATTTGAGAACTCATTGCCATCCATGTAAGTTAGTTTTGCTGCACCTCTAGATAGGATGGTTTTGACAATATAAGGTCCGGAAAAATTAGGCCTAAATTTGCCTCTTGGATCCAAAACATTTTTCCTTAATGCTTTTAACACCAAGTCTCCTACTTTGATGTTTCTTGTCTTTACCTTCTTATTAAGATGCCTAGCCAAACGGGTTTGATAGCATTGGGTATGATGTAGAGCTTCTAGTCACTTTTCATCAAGTAGAATTAGCTCTTCATACCTTGCTCTAGTCCATTTGACTTCATCGAGTTTACTTTCTAATGCAATGCGTAGAGATGGTATCTCTAGCTCTACAAGTTGTACGACATCCATTCCATAAACTAAGGAGAATGGCGTATTTCCTTTTGATGTGCGAATTAACGTGCGATAACCCCAAAGTGCAAAATGGAGTTTGTCAAGCCAATCCTTGTAATTTTCTGTCATTTTTCGATAATAGTCTTTAGATTTTTATTAGCTGCCTCAACTGCTCCATTTGCTTGAGGTCTATAGGGGGAATAATGAAGCTGTTGAATGCCATATTTTTGTAACAATTCTTCACATTCAGCTTGAAAGTGAGTTCCATTGTCACTTATCATCTCATGTGGGACTCCGTATCGACAAATGATATTCCTTTCGATAAATAGTGCTACATGTTTTGCAGTGAGTTTAGCATATGATTGTGCTTCAACCCACTTTGTGAAGTAATCGATTGCTACTAAAATGTATTCGTGACCTCCTGTCCCAGGAGGGGTAATTTTACCAATAATATCTATTCCCCGTGTAGAGAATGGCCATGGTGAAGTGTAGGTGTAAAGTAGGGACGGAGGAACATGTTGTAAATTGGCATAAATTTGGCATTTAGGGCATCTTTTTACATATTGATGACAATCCCTATTCATGGTAGTCCAACAGTATCCTTCTCGCATAATCTTTTGGACTAGAATTTTGCCATTAACATGGGTTCCACAAAAGCCTTCGTGGACTATACTCATAGCTCTTTGAGCATCCCTTTTCCCTACACATAAGAGAGCTCGACCCTTAGGTACCCTTTTATGTAACTCGTTGTCTGTGAGTACGTATTGGGAAGCCAAGAGTCTTAATGCTCGTTTTGCTCTTTTGTCAGCATGAGGAGGGTATTCTCCTTTGTTGACGTAATTTAGTATATCCGTATACCACGGTTCTTCTTCTTCTTCTTCATCCTGGACCACTTCATCATCTTCTATAGCTTGAATGTAAGCCGGTTTATGCCTTTTCTCTATACTTAGAGGCATTTGCTTGATTTTCGTAGGAATCCTAACCATTGAGGCTAGTCTTGCCAAGGCATCAGCAAATTGGTTTTCCTCTCTAGGTAGATAGGTGTATTCTACCTTTTCCAGCTGGTTGGTGAGAGTTTCCAGATAAGTTTGGTAAGGGGCTAGACTTTCACTCCATACTTTCCATCTTTTGGAAATTTGGTTGATGATCAACGAAGAGTCTCTGAATATTCGTAATTTCTTCACTCCCAATGCCAAAGCTGTTTTAAGGCCTACCACGCATGCTTTGTATTCGGCAGCATTGTTGGTAACGTCGAAATATAGCTTTATAGAGATTGGAACGTGCTCTTCTTTAGGTGATACTAAGAGTACTCCAATGCCACATCCCTTTTGGCTTGAGGCTTCATCCAATTATAAAGTCCAAGTATCGTATTCTATGACCATCAAGTTTTCGTCTGGAAATTCATTGTCATGTACTGGCGTTGAATCTTCTATTGGGAAATCCACTAAGAAATCTAAGACCACAGATCCTTTGATAGCCTTTTGAGGCATGAATATTACATCGAACTCGGCTAAATTGACTATCCACCTTGATATGCGCCCATTGAGTGTAAACTTTTTGAATAGATACTTAAGTGAATCCATTCGAGAAACTACAAAGACTTTGTGCATGAGCATGTAATGTCTTAGCTTGGTTGTGGCCCACACTAATGCGAGGCACGATTTCTCAAGCAGTGTGTAGCGTACTTTATACTCTAGCATCTTTTTTCTTAGATAGTAGATTGCATTTTCTTTACCTTCTACTTCTTGTGCAAGCATAGCCCCCATTGTCTACTTGGTGACTGTTAAGTACAATCTAAGAGGGATCCCTGGGAGCGCTGGTGCTAATACGAGAGGATTTGCAAGATAGGCTTTGATATTTTCAAAGGCTTTTTAACACTCGTCATCCCATATTACTGGCACATTCTTTTTGAGCTTTTTGAATATTGGTTCGCATATCCTTGTTAGCTTCGATATGAACCTAATTATATATTGCAACCGGCCAATAAACCCTTGAATTTGCTTCTCGGTTTTGGGCGATGGCATTGACATGATCGCCTTGATCTTGGTTGGGTCTATCTTTATTCCTCTAGAGCTTATGATATACCCCAAGAGCTTGCCTGAGGTTACTCCAAAAGCACACTTAGATGGATCAACCTCATGTTGTAGTTTCTTAGCCTTTTGAAGAATTTTCTTAAGGCTACTTGATGTCCTAGGCGATCTTTTGATTTCACAATCATATCGTCTACATATACTTCAACCTCTTTGTGCATCACGTCATGGAGCAGCGCAGTTGTTGCTCGTTCGTAAGTAGCACCTGCGTTTTTCAACCTGAATGGAATTACCGTGTAACCGTAAGTACCCCCATGGTGTTATGAATGTTGTTTTCTCCATGTCTTCTTCTGCCATGAGAATCTGGTTGTACCCAGCGTATCCATCCATAAATGAGAGAAGCGCATGTGTTGTTAGGTTTTGCTGATAGATAACAAATTATGATTATCTAACTAATATGTGTATTGAGATGAGCATGAACAGGCCATGAAGCATGAAGAATTTTGATTACAAATTAGATCATTATTGAAGATTACAAAGTATGAATCGTGTTTGAGTTCCTCAAAGGAACACAAGAAGAAGAGTTCCTTAAGGAAACATAAAGAGAAGAAGAGTTCCTCGGGGGAACACAAAAAGAAGAGTTCCTCAAGGGAACACAAAGAGAAGAATTCTAAATGTTCAAACGTTCTTTTAGGCTTTATATGCAGATCCTAAGAAGCACTAGAAGTCGGTTCTTCGACGAAAGGAACAAGCAGCAGTTCCTCAATGGAACAAACAAAGTGAAGTTCCTTTGAAGGAACTAGAAGCTTTGGAGTAGAAGCTTCATCAGAGAAACATGAAGACGACAGAAAAATAGGAGTATATTTTTCTAAGAATCATGTAAGTATGTTGGATAAGAGAAATTGTTTGGAACAAGCCTAAGGAACTAAATTGGAGCTTTAGTCTAGAAGGAACTGAGTCTGACAGCTTGGAAGGAACTAGGTGACCAGTTAGTTCCTTATGAGTCAGTTAAAGAAAAATAAGTAACGTTCTTTTAATGAATGAGTTTATATTTAGTTATTTTTCTTTAAAAAGATAAAGTTTTAAAATGTGATAAAATTAGTCTTCGAAAAAGATTTTTACTGTTTTTGGAAAATAAATCTCTGATATTATTTTACAAAAAGATTTTATTTTTGGAAAATAAATATCTTAAATATTATTTTACAAAAATATCTTTTTCATCAAATAAGATTTTAACTGCTTACTTTATCTTCTCTCCAAGAAATCAGTTTTTCCTGATTTTACTCCACGTTCAACGTAGTGCATAGGACTTTGACTACCACGTTATCACGTTTCTCTACTGCCCAAGTAATTGGCAGTTACCTAAAAATAAGGGAACTTATTGTTAGTGGAGGATTTAGTGGGAGTAGTGGTCAAGTCTTATGCATGCTATAAAAGGAGAGTTAAGTTTTAGTTTCAATTTGTCTGACTTTAGTAAGTCATTCCAAATTAGCGTATATCTCAAGTGGAAGAGCGGCAGAAATGAATTATATTTTCTCTCAACGTTTTTGAGTCAGTTCCTCTAGGTTCCAAGTTCCTTACATATCTCAAAGTGTCCAACATATTAGTTTTATACATTATATCTTTTATATGTATTTGAGAGTTTTTTAAGGGTTTGAGTGAACTCTTGTAATGGGGAATTAATAAGGGTTTGAGTGAACTCTTGTATTGGGGTGAGAAATTGAGTGAGTTCTTTGTATGTAGAGAAGGCTTTGAGTGAAGCTTGAGAGAAAGAGAAAGAGTAAGGTTTTGAGTGAAGTCTTAAGTGAGAAGAGAGGTCTTTGAGGGAAGATTTTGAGCTGCAACTATTAGAGGGAATAGTTATTGGGGATATGAGTTTGTTGAGGAACTCGGTAGAGGCTCAAGTTCCTCATAGGTTGTAACAGAGTCGTTGGCCTATTTTAGTGGAATGTTTTGAGTCAAAATCCCTTTGGGTCGAGGTTTTTCACTTCCTATTTGGCCTAGGAAGTTTTCCTCGTAAAATCTCTCTTGCACTATTTCTCTATTGCGTTAAGTTTCTTTTAATTCCGCAAAAAGTAACTAGCAATCTCCATACTACAATTCACCCCCCTCTTGTAATATTTCATCTAAATAACAGCATGGTTTGCTGTATTATCTACTAAGATATCGATGTGTGGTAAAGGGAAGTCGTCCTTTAGACTTGCCTTATTTAAATCTCAATAGTCGACACACATTCTTACCCTTCCATCCTTCTTCGGAACTGGGACCACATCTGCTACCCATTCGAGGTATTTGGATACCCTAATAAAACCTACAGTTATTTGTTTTTGAACTTCTTCTTTTATTTAAAGAGATACGTCGGGTTTCATTCGACGCAGCTTTTGTTTTACAGGTTTCATTCCTGGAATTAGTTGTATAGTGTGTTGAGCTATTTCTCTATTAATGCCTGGCATATCTTCATATGACCAAGAAAATACATCAATAATTTCTTTGAGTAGATTAATTAAATCGGTTCTTTCTTGTTTATTAAGCGTTAATCCGAATTTAACTTCTCTTTTAATGGTTGAATCATTTGAGATATCAACCGTCTCAGTATCCTCAATTATCGGTGTTTTCTTTTCAAGTGTTTCCATTGCTTTAATAATTTCTTTGTCATTTTCATTTTTAGTTAAGCAGTGCTTGTCTTCTTGGGTTAATGAAAAACACGAGGAATAAGAGGAATTAGACATATTATTGAATTCTGAAATCATTACATCGAAAAGAGAAATGTCATCAGGGATTTAATTGCTAACTATCCTAGGAGAAGAAATAGAAGAATTAGAAAAAGGGAGTGTTATAGCTAAAGAATTGGAAGACTCTACAGGAAAAGACTCTGACTCTAACTCTAACTCAGACGACTCTTCAAACATTGGTTTTGCCCTGTCGTTATCGAGATTTTTCGTCCACTCTGAGTAGTCACCTTGACCGTCTTGAACCATCCTTGCACAAAACCTTCCGCTAGAGTGATAAGCTTCGAATGGTCAAAGTTCACGCTTTGTAGGACCGTTTGGATGAGCGAGGAATTATCCTCTACATATTTCGGCTCATCCTTTTCTCGCCCTAAGAGTTATCCCATGACATTAAAGTCAAAGCATGGGGTGCTTTCTCCATGTGAATAGGAGTTGGGATCTCATCTAGAAAGTAGCAATTCAAAAAGATTCCGGACCCAGGTTGTCTTATGCCATTTACAACAAAAGGTTCGGGAAATTCATAGCATGGATAGTCCTCTCCTTTTCTTATGAACTGTCCATTGAGAGTATGAGGATACTGATCCATTGGGATTGCTTTCTTTAGGGTGCGAGCGTTCCTACGCGCCTTAGACCTTTCCTGGGCTCTCTTAAGATCTTCCCAAGTCGGTTCGAAACCAAGTCTGAAAGTATCTAACTTAGGGAGGCCAGGTAATTTTTATTTGTTTTGCTATCTCCTTTTTCTTTCCTAGCTAGAATCATTCCAGGAAAGTGTCAGTGTCTCTTGAGAATAACATTTACTGTCGTATTGGAGTGGGGGTCGTGACAAAGAGGGATCCTTTCATCCTCCTCGATTAAGAAGACCTCTTCATTAAAGCCCCACTAATCTTCATCATCCTCATCGTGCTCCACATTAATGATCGGATTTTCAACAGATTTAATTCTCATAGGTGAAGCATCGATTGTGATAGGGATTCCTCCAACTATGTCTTTTACCTGTTGGTGAAGAGATTAAAGGACGGCCTTGAGGTCATGAAGCCAAGGGCGTCCCAACAATAAGTAGAAGGAAGCCTTAATATCTACCACTTGGAAGGTAGTGGTATGTTCTATTGCTCCCGCTGTTACATTCATAGTGATTTTTCCAAGAGTTTGGCGACGAGTATTGTCGTAGGCTCTTATTCCTTGTGTTGACGGGGTTAAGTCTTCATCCCTTATGCCTAATGTAACACCCCCAAATCTTCCTCTACAGAAATACTAGTATAATACATATAATTATACCGTAGAGATAGACTTGGGCGTATTACCGCCACGTGATTACGCAAGACTACTCAAAATACTTAAATCAACAACAAAACTTGCAGCAGAAACTCAACTTTTTTTTATTAATACTTATAAAAATAGTAACATTGTTATGAGTACTCAAAAATAAATACAAGACCAACATTCCTAAACTAGGTTAAGCAAATCCCGGGACTCCCATATTCTCATTCATGACTCCACCTGAAAATAATCAACACTGCTTACCATTACGGTAAACAGGGCGAACCAAAACAAATAGGAAATACAGATTAGCAAATTATGCTAAGTACGATAAGTGCAAAATAGTGTAAACTCAATTTATTACAAAAACGCTTTTAAAACCAATTCCAATAATTAATTCAATAAATTCAAAACTCATGATTCAAAACCAATTCTCAATATTCCAATATCAATAATCAATAAAACCAATACCAATTATTTTAAAAACCAATTCCTCATATTAAAAACCAATTCGTCATAATAAACCAATTAAACCAATTCCTCTCCCAAGTGTGCACACCCCCCAATCTAGTCTCCTTATATTACAAGGCTATTCTTAAGGAAAGACTCGGTCATACAAATTCCAAGGCCTTATCAATAAACCAAATCCGCATAGTGGGATTACTAACATGCTTATAAAGCATTAATAATAATAATTAAATGGATCAATAAATACTTTTAATATCCAATACTTCCAATAAGTACAAAATCCTTTTTAATAATTCCACATGCTTTTAAAATCAAACCTCATTAATAAATACTTGAGACTAAAATCTCATATTAATATCTTTTCAAAATCAATAACTCTTCCTTGAAAAACCTTTTATTTAATTGAACAAACTTTTCAAATCAATTCCTTTAAACATGATAAGTAATTAAAACCATTCAAAACATGATTTAAAAATCAATCATTCAAAATACTTTTATCAATACCTCCAAACATAATTTATTTCAAAATCATAATTCAAATCAATTTAAGTCAATCACCAATCAAATCATGTAAAACATATTATTCAAACTAATCACTTTTGAAGGTATCTAGCCACCTAAACGTACCTTGATCCTTGCTAGAAAAACCCCAAAAAAAGAACCTCAGGAACCTGTATTGAACACACCCTACAAATAAATATAACCTTAATCAATATAAGGTTAACAAATAATTAAAAACCCCCAACTATATGTACATGAACCTTTTAAATTAATTTTTCATAAACATCATTAAAAATATGATTTTATATAATTAAAACTACTCATAATAATTATTTATAAATCCCCCATAATAATAATAATAATTGAATTAGAGAAGAGAATAAGAAAATATAAGAAACAAAGGAAAAGAGAAGAATTGGATTTGTGTTGGAAAGAATAGGCAGAACTTGCAGAGGCCATAACTCCTTCAATATAGCTTCGAATTGGGTTATTCTTGAGCCTAACCTCAAGGATTTTTCAAGAGGAACAATTTTTTGTGAAGCGTTAATACCACAAAACTTACCAGAAGTGCCCGAAAACTGGCTTCAAAGATAAACGGGATATTTTTTGTAAAATTGAAGAGAAGAAAAGAAGAGAATTGGTGTGAAGAATGTGAGGGGTATGAAGGGGTATTTATAGGCTAGCTTATGCAAGAATATGGAAGGTATGTATGTCATGAAAAATATTAAAGAAATTGGAATTACTTGGGGAATAATTAAAAAGAATGAATGGCAAGAAAATATGATGATTAGATATTAAAAAGATGGAGAATTAGAATTAAGGAAAATAAGAGATTTTGACAGATAATTAAAAATATAATTTTAACAAATAAATTCCACCAAAATAATTCATGAGGGCCGAAAATATTGAGCTTACCATTGCTCAAATATTCGGATTCCTTTACATATATTTAGGAAGATTTTGTTCGGTTTTTAAGGAATAAAATAATTGTATAAATAATATAGAATAAATAATTAAATAATTAATTAATTAATTACCAATTATTTACCAATAAATAATCAAGAAAAATCATATTTTTCATACATGGAAAACCGAAAATCATAGCTAGTTATTGGAAAATTTCGGCCATAATAAAATAATTAATAAAATATTATTTTGATTTAATTAAAATATCTTAAATATGTAAATAATCCGATTTTTAAGATAAGATAAATAGATAATAAATCTTATCCAAAATAATAATTAGTTTTCAAAATGCTTTTGGCGCCAAAATTCAAATATTATTTTGGCTCCAAATAATAAATTTACTAAAATAATTCTTAATTAATTAATTAGAAAATACATATGAAAATACGGGGTATTACACCTAACATCCTCGCATTTCTGAGTGGACAGACATTAATTGTCGATCCGTTGTCTACAAGAGTCATTGGGACTTTCATCCTCTTGCAAACTACTGTGAAGTTTAGAGCCTTGTAATGCTTATCACCTTCTGGAGGTAAATCTTTGTCAGAAAAGGTGATCAAGTTGATAGGACTAGGGAGATCACTCGTAAGAAAGTTAGCCAACCCCTCAAGAGTGGTGTCGGAATCTATCTCTATCTTATCCAAGGAATTCATTACCGCCAACCTATGTTCTCGAGATGTAGCTAGAAGTTTTCATACTTTCATTTCGTCCTTGGTCTTCTTGAATTGTTTGACAATATCATTATCCTTTATAATAGGTATGGGAACTTGTTGCACGGTTGGAATAGGTTGTGTAGAGATGGGGGGTTGCATTATCCCAAATCTTGTAAGGACGTCTATGGGTGAATCTTCTTCATCCCAAAAATCACCTATTGAATATGACATTGAAAGTGTAGGATCTTCAATGTCCTTAAGGTAGACGTCTTCATCATCGTTGTCCCAAACCCCGTTAATACTTATGTCTTGTTCTTGTGGGATTTGAACTAGCTTCTTGTCATCAATCATCTTCTGAATTAAATCTTTGAATTTAAAACAGTTTTCAATGGTATGTCCTCCTGATTGATGGTATGGACAATAGAACCTATCTGTCCTCTTTAGAGATTCAAATGGTCTCGGTTCGATAGGTTTGACCTTACCATTCTCGGAGAGCATTTTGAACATTTTAGCATAGGAAGTCCCAATTGGAGTATAGAGTTTATTACTCTTCTTGGGTGTGTCAATTACTTGGAGAAGGAATGTTTTCTTCTTCAAGGGTGGAACTTTAGCACACTTGCATTGAAGCTCCTCTCCTTGTTTCTTTGCTAATTCAATAGCTTCACGTAGTAAGTCTATTCCCTCCCACATTGACCATATAAGAATTTGTACTTCTTCCTTGGTATCTAGTTCTTGTTCAGAAAGAAAATCATCCATGGCATCAAAAAAGGTTTCCTCCTCTTCTTCGATAGCATGAATTTCTTCAACAGGTTTGATGAGAGATGAGGGATCAACATGGTTTTCCTCATCAGATATAGCCAAGGAATCGGGGAGAGGTGCATTGTTGACGCTTGGCTTCTTGCTTGCAGGGGTCAATGATAGCTTATTATTATCAATCAAATCTTGGATAGCTTCCTTAAGCTTTCAACAATTCTCAGTGAGATGACCCCTACCTTGGTGATATTTGCAGTGTGCATTGGGGTTCCAGTTATCTGTCCTTTTTTCAATTTGTGGGTCCCCGAATGGTCCAATAGAAGTTATAAGACCTTTTGCATTCAGTCGATTGAATGCGGTGTCATAACTCATACCAATAGGTGTAAAGTTCCTTCTAAATGATTTTTTTTGTCCTTGGTTGTTCATAGCAAGGTCTTCACTCAAATTAAAGGAGCTAACATTATTTGAGTGGGTGGTTTTGGAAGAATAAGGATTGTCGTTCTTCTTGCCTTTCCAGCCAGTATTGGAGTTATTGTTAGCATCTTTTTTCTTAGGCAAGGTCGTCTTCAATGTTAATCCCAATATCATAGACGACCTTTAAGGTATGTAGGTTGTTTAGGTACTTAAGATGCTTGGAGTACTTTTCTTGGAGGTTCTTGATAAACAACCTCACAGATTCTTTTTCACTCGGTACTTCAATCATCCTAGCAGAGGTTTTCTCCATTTATTAAAGAAAGAAGTGAAACCTTCATTCTCTTTTTGCTTAAGTATTACAAGTTCCCTATGATCAGTTTCAACTTGAATATTGAATTTATACCTGTCAATGAGAGCGTTTACAATTGATTCCCAAGTAGAGGTTTTCTCTTTGTCAAGGAAAAAGAACCATTGTTGGCAAACGGTTTCAAGAGATAAGGAAAATAAAGAATGAAATACTTTTCTATCAATACCCTTAATATTCATTATTGTTTCAAAAGCTCTTAAATGAAAGTAAGGGTTATCAATTTCTTTGAATTTTGGGATGTCGTTGGCATTGAACTTCTGCGGAAGAAGCTCCTTGTCCACCGAGACCCCTTATTAGCTAATGCCCTAGAACCTGTAATCATTGGATATCTTGCTCAAGCTTTCTTGCATCAGCTCCATTTGTTGGTGCTTCACAGGGTCATTAATTTGGAGGGTTAAGGTCTTTAGAAGTTCAGTAACACCAGCCATTTGCTTCTTGAGCTCATTAACTTCTTCTGGACTCGCCATTATCTTCTTGGTTTTCCTTTTCTGACCGATTGGTTTGTCAAAAATCTGTACTTGAACAAAAAGGTTGTCTCTGATCCAAACGCCCTTCTTTTCTTGACCACGCGCTGTAAATTAAACCATTTTTTTATTTTAATGACTTGACTCAAATTGACTTTGACTTTACGGGTTTATATAGAAAAAGAAAAAAGCAAAAATAGGGTGTATATTTTTGGAAATTAAGTATATGGGTTCAAACAAGTGGTTTAATTGGAGGATTAATATCCGACTTACCCCTCTAAAAAAATGACGAAAAACACGCGCATACAAGACTCCCTAGACATGGCCAAAGTGTACATACATATTAGTGTGTGCTTTATTTGTGAGTGCAAGTGACATGCTTTGACTCTTATGTGAGACCATGGGACTTAGTGCCTAGACTCAATTAAGGACTAAACAAGGGTACTGTTATTAACAAAATAACCGAACTGATTAGCAAACTGTTGAATTAGACTCGAAGTGATGACTCGAGAAAAATGTTGAAATGTGGCCAATGCAACAGGACTGTCGCCGCACACTGGAGTGCAGCGCCAGACGACGACATTGTCGCTAGGCGTTGCACAGCAGCGTGTGGCGCTGCAGCCCAAAATTTTGCGCCATTATTGGAGCATGGATCTGGGACTGCTTTCAGTATTTTTACTCTATGAGACAGGCTTAAAGTCGTACTAAGTCAATTCTGATTAAATTATTAGACTTTAATTACTCAAATTAATTAATTGATTAATTAATTAGGCAAAGTCCTTTTAGTCATTAATTAGTTTATTTAAGGCTCAAACACAAGTCAAACAAATGGTTAGGAAAAAACACATAGAGTATGCACAACAAATAATGCACAATTAGTCAAGTAAGCACAATATGATGCAATGAGTTTGCAACCTAACCATGGCTCTAGTTCTCTAAAGTTCGGGATATGAGTTAGTCAAAGAGGGTCCATGGTTATGAGTCCGGATGCACCGCGCGGAAGCCTTACCTTTGGAAGGGTTGGCGAGAGTGGATGGGACCCCGCGGGTTAAACTCGTTTCCATGGTTTGGTGAATTCAACATTCTCGGATGTACCCTTTGTTGCTCAGAGCGTTCAATCAGGTAGATGTAGCATGAATTTCCAGAGGGTTATGTCCATATGTAGAACACATATGGGTTTCAGAAAAAAGAGAAAAACTCAATTTGGAAGTAGAATCGAGCCAACAGTGCTAGAAGTGGTCGAAATTAGAACTCATATTTCTGGCTCGATATTGGAAGAACGCAGTGCCAGCCAACAGGGACTTTCGCCGGGATATAGCCCTGCCGCCTGGCGACAAAATTATCGCCCGGCGAAAGAGCCATATCATCGGCGACAGGCTCTGTTCGCTAGACGCCAGTTCCTACATGCCTCAGCAGCTGTCCGTGTTCTTAGGATTTTCCAGTTTTTTGCAGCATTATTTCTATTCTAGTTGTGAAAGATATTCCTCAAATTTTCTACGTGTAAAAATCCTATGTTTTTTACTCATTACGGATGGTCTTTCATCGGCGACAGGCTCCGTTCGCTAGACGCCAGTTCCTACATGCCTCAGCAGCTGTCTGTGTTCTTAGGATTTTCCAGTTTTTTGCAGCATTATTTCTATTCTAGTTGTGAAAGATATTCCTCAAATTTCCTACATGTAAAAATCCTATGTTTTTGACTCATTACGGATGGTCTTTCCAATGAGAACCTTTTTTAAGCATATGACAATAATGTTATTCAAAATTACGTAGATGAAATACTTAGAACTTTTCGAGTCTCATCCACTCATTCTAAATTATTGCCGAATTAAATTTCAGGAATTAAAATAGAAATCTTGCTTGATGGAGTCGCCAAAAACGTAACTTTGGGGAATATTTCAAGCATTACCCCAAACTTGAACCCCACTGTGATCATACACTTAAGCCTGGTGGCGTCCAAAGGGAAGGAAGATGAGCAAAAAAGTCGCTAACAAGTTTTAGGAACTTGTAAACCGTTCACAGGGTGAAGGTTAAACCCCTTAACGATCAAGGGGATTGTTAACTCCAATAGGTCTGGAATCAAGAGTGGAAGTTCGAGGATGAAGGTACAAATCCAATCTAAAAGAGATGGTGTCCTTCGAACAAGTGTTTATTCTGATAGCGGGTTCAGAATTATTAGAAAGCTAATATATTCAATAAGGTCAAGTGATCGGAATGCCTGGGTGGAGGCCGCTTCCGATCAGTAATATTAATATAATTAATATTACAGCTTAATCTTGATTGAACCCTTCGGGTCACACCCAAGCAAAATATACGAACCGACTCGACGAATTAATTCGGAAGAAATTAATTCGCCGCCCGAGTGTTAAATATTTAGACGTCGGTAATTCGAGCTTGGAGCGTCAAAACCGATCGTCGGAAGTCGAGTCAAAAATAATAAAAAGACGACACGCGCAAAATAATAATAAATCGACCATATTCCCAAAATACCCCTAGCATCAGAATGCCCCGAGCATCCGAATGCTAGGGGCAAAAATGTCCAAGCATAGGTGGCTAGCAAGCGCACCAAGCCGATCCTAGCATGGCTGGTAGGTGCGTGCTAGCGCACCGTGCTAGTAGCCACGTACAGCAGCAGCTAGCAGCCGCGTGCACGTGGTCCGTGCAGCAGCTAGCTGCCACAAGTTAGGCATGCTAGCAGCCACGCACAGCAGCAAGCCCGCACCAAGTGCGTGGCTTGCGCGCACAGCAGCAGCCCGCATCTTGGTGCGGGGCTGGGCTTGGGCTGGGCTCGTTGCTGGGCCATAGGGCCGGTATCTATGGGGAAGCTTGAGGAATATGGGAGCAAGTGGGTAAGGACATGTGGCACAAGGAGAGTATTGAGTGGGGAGCAAGTATGGTCCCCTACTCACCATGTGGTCCTCACCAACCCATTTCACATGGTAATGCCACTTGTAGATTTATTATTAGTTTGCAATTTTAATTTAATTTAGCTTTAAATTAATTTGTGGAATTTCATGATCCCACATTGATGGGATAGAAATTCCCACTCATACTTTCCTCTATAAATACCAACCTTGGGATTTGGAGTAAAGTGCTTGAGTGGGAGTTAGAAAGAGCATTCCATATTTTGGGAAAAACTCTTAAACTCCATTAATACTTGGGTTTTGGTCGGACCTTGCTAACTCCAAGGTAGCGGACCTAAAAAGTCGTGTTCGTTTTTTGTGGGTGGATACCGTTGGAGGCACGGCATTTGCGGTGCTCAAGGCTTTCAAGTAAGAGCCCGTTTTGAGAGGCGAAGCTCGCTTCAAGGGTATGATTCGTTTTTCCTTTTCTTGTGCTTATTTATTTATGCTTTATGGTTTTATTAATTACGAGTGGTTCTTTGGGTCGGGGTTGTTTCCGCGGTAAGTTGGACTCACCAAACCCCAACAACGGTATCGGAGCCCCGCTCGTTTGTTTTTATAATCATGTTTTTCAAGGTTTATTTTGGCTTATTTTTCTGGTTTAAGTTGCTAATTAGATTAGTAGCTCGGTTTTATTTATTTTAATCCCGTTTTTAATGTCGAATTTGGCCCAGAACCCAGATTTTCGCCCAAAAATAGTTAATTTTGGGTGGAAAAAGTGTTATGGAAAGGTTTTTACCCCTAGGGGCTGTAATTTTAGCCAAATTCTGACCAGAAATTCCTTTTTCGAGGGATTTTTCATTTTTGACGAAAAGTTTTAAGTCTTTTCTAACCTTGAAATTAATGGCATAACTTGTTGATTATGTGGTTGATTATTTGCATTATTTTCTGCATTTTTAAGTCCCCTTAAAGCACACTTACTTGGTAGTATTTGATGCTTAAAGGTTGATTTGTTTTCACATAATTGCAAACTAATTGTTTTTTAGTGTGAAATTTTTTTTTTGAGGCTTCCTAAGTGTTAAAGATTCAATCTTTATTTGTGATAAGTGATTGAAACTTTAAAAACCACTAAATTCCATGTTATTTTGTGTTAAACTTTGTTGTTTTAATCATTTAGAGTTGATTGGAAACATAAAGTTTCAATTTTTGTGATAGAAATTTGGTTATCTTCATGTTGGAAGATATAATTTTCAAGGATTCACAAAATTTAGATGTTGGAATTTTCATTTGATTATTAAAGTTCATATTTTTCCAACTTCCCCTTACTTTGTCAAATTCTCAAGTTTAATTTAAATTGATTAAATTAAAAGTGAGAAATTGCCTCAACTTTGTTATTGCACCAAGCTAAACCAATTTAATTAAGAATGGTTCTTGGAATTATTTTGGTTATTTGCACTTTGAAATTTTATTAAGTTAGACTTGTTTAAATTTTTTTTTTTTTTTTGCTCATTGAGTTAGTTCTAAAATTAATTTAGAATTAATTAATTATGTCTCGCGAAATGGGATCAAATCCCGAGGCCATGGCACGCAAAACGAGGCCAAGAACCACCCTTGGCTAGCCGGGCTGCATAGCAGCCCGCATGTGGCTGCCAAGGTGGCTACCCCGCCTTGCGTGCGGCCACACGCGCAGCAGCAGCACACGGCCGCAGCAGCCACGCACCAGCAGCCATGGATGTGCGTGCGCTTGCGTGCGACAGTGGCAGTAGCCCATGGTTGCTTGCCGCGGACCATGTGTGCGGAGTTTTTTGTGTGTGCATATGCTTGGTGCGGTGAGGTGAATAGCCGTAGTATGCTTGGTTTGCATGAGCTGCGATTATTCGAGTTTCCTTGGCAAAACGCTTAAAGCGAAAGCCACTTGAAATGCGGTTGGCTTAATATTGCTTATTTTGCCGTTTTATTTATTTTAATTAATTTTGTTTATTTTAATTAAAATTTGGGGAGGCAAGGCCTCGATTTTGAGCGGCATTGGCAAAATTTATTTTGACAAGTTTGGGTGCTACCGACTTAATTAATTGGATTAATTAAGGGAAATGCGGAATTTAGTGGGAGCTTAAATTAATTAATGACGTCAAATTACATAATCGGTTAAACAACTTTGACTAGTTTTAATTAGGCGTGTTAATCGGATTAACCACCTAGATTAGTTACTAGTGCGCGCGTTGTTTAAATGCATTTTACTTGTTTGATATTGTAAATTGCATGGGCCATTCACAAATAGTGAATGGATGAATGGAATATATATTCTCTCTCACAGGTTTTATGAAATGGCAACTAGTGGGACCCGATTAGGATAGAAAATACGGACTACGTGCCGTTATGTATTTTTGTAAATCTAAATACGGTCTACGCACCGTTAAGTATTTTTGTACCTTAATATTTAGATTATTCCTAGTCGTAGACACTAGTATTTGCATAGTTTGGTTAAGTCTTGAAGACAACGTATCTTGGAAGACAAAGCCTTGAATTGCAAATGAAGACCTTTTGAAGATTTGAAGAATTCAAGGGGTCATGCTAGTTGCCAATATGCATCTATAATTTTGCTTTATATTTTATGCTTATATATACATGTGAATTATTCGTTAGATGCATGTTTAGGTTTTCTTTATGTTGCGATGATTAGTTAAGTTCACTTAAATCAACCAACATAGAAATCCTAGGTCCCTAATAATATTGAGTCAAACTTGCCTTTCCAAAACAACACTTACCAACCGAACGAGGGTGATGGTAGGCTACGCCAAAGCGAGGTGCCATCACTTCTCCAAGGCTCATAAGGCACACCGGGTGTGCACGTTGGTTTTGGTTTAACTCATCGGTATGAGTAAGGAGTCCTCACATACCGTGGCAAAAGAGATACATCGTCAAAGATGCATTAGATGCGGCGATTGTCTAACCAAGAGTGGCTTAGATCCATTAGCAAGGCAATGCTTACCCTAGAATATTGAGTGTTAAGACAAGCCAAAGCATGCTTAACCACTCTTTGTTTCTTCGGATCTTGGAATCGCCTTATTTTCACAAAATAGGGACAATTTTACTTGTAAATAAGACGCTAAATAAGTATTGAAAATTTGCATGAATAAAATTCAATCTTATTTAAGTAATTTTGAATGGTTTTTCATTAAAATTCTTTTAATTGTAGAATCATGTCTTCAACCTCAAACAACCAGTTTTCATTACGCTCAATTCTCGACAAGGAGAAGTTGAGTGGTACCAATTTCCTTGATTGGCAAAGGAATTTGCGCATCGTTCTTATGCAAGAACATAAAGATTATGTCCTTGATGAGGAAATGCCCGAGGCTCCCAATGAGGAGGTAACTCAAGCAGCCCTTAACCGATGGCAAGTAGCCGATCGGGATGTCAAGTGCGTAATGCTAGCCACTATGTCTTCTGAACTTCAGAAAACCTTCTTCGAGAAGGAATCTGCCTATGAGATCATTTCTGAGTTACAGAATATGTTTCAAGAACAGGCTCGAACTGAAAGGTTTGAAACCCACAGGCAGATCCTTGAGACTAAGCTTAAGAAAGGAGAGCTAGTCAGCCCACATGTGCTCAAAATGATCGGATTATTTGAGAACATGGGAAGGCTTGATGCGGGGTATTCAACTGAAATGGCTATTGACATCATTCTCCATTCCCTTCACAAAGGCTATGACCAGTTCAAGATGAACTACAACATGCATAGCATGGAGAAAACCCTCACCGAGCTTCATGGGATGTTGAAGCAAGCTGAGCAGACGCTCAAGGATAAGGGAAGACATGATATGCTAATGATTAAGAAGGGCAAGCCATTCAAAAGGGCGGGCAAAAAGAAGAAGGGCTTCAAGGGGAAAGGAAAGAAGAACTTTCCGCCTAAGCCGAAAGCTACCAAAGACAACAAGGAGAAAAAGGTAGCATCTTCTAAGTCTGATTCCGAATGCTTCTATTGTAAGAAGAAGGGAAATTGGAAGAGAGACTGCCTCAAATTCAAGGAAGATAATAAGAACGGAACCGTTGCTTCTACATCAGGTGTTTACGTTATAGACTTTAACTTCACTAGCTCGGCTTCATGGGTATTAGATACCGGATGTGGCTCACACCTTTGTTCTAATTCACAGGCACTAAGGAACACTAGGAGGCTAGCGGAGGGAGAGATCGAGCTCCGGGTAGGAAATGGAGCAAGGATTGGTGCTATATCCGTAGGATCTCTTAGTTTGTCTTTGCCCACGGGGCTAGTATTGGAACTTGACAATGTTTATTGTGTTCCCAACATTACCAAAAACATCATTTCAATTTCGGGGTTGGATGCCAAAGGTTTTGAATTTCGAGTTAAGGACCAATCATGTTCATTTTATCTCGATAATGTTTTATATGGTACGGCACATTCAGAAAATGTTCTTTATGTGTCATCTCTAGAAAAAAAAATTTATAACGTTAATAATCCTGCAAAGAAAGCTAAGACTACACCGTCTAGTCAAACTTACTTGTGGCATTGTCGTTTTGGCCACATTAACATCAAACGCATCAAGAAGCTTCTTCAAGAAGGTATTCTTGACTCATTTGATTTAGAATCCTTTGAGAATTGCGAAGGATGTTTATTAGGCAAGATGATAAAGCAACCATTCTCCAAGTTGGGAGAAAGGGCCGGTGACTTGTTGGGACTAATACACACCGATGTATGTGGGCCAATGAGTACACCCGCAAGGAGTGGTTATCGGTATTTCATAACCTTCACGGACGACTATAGTAGATATGGTTATGTCTATCTAATGTCGCAAAAATCTGAATCGTTTGATAAATTCAAGAAATTTCAGAACGAAGTTGAAAACCAACTCAGCAAGAAAATCAAAGCGCTTCGATCGGATCGAGGTGGCGAATATTTAAGCCAAGAATTTGATGACCATCTGAAAGAACATGGAATACTTTCAGAGTTGACACCTCCGGGAACTCCTCAATGGAATGGAGTATCTGAAAGGAGGAATCGAACCCTGTTAGACATGGTCCGATCGACTATGGGTCTTAGTGAACTTCCAATCTCTTTCTGGGGACATGAACTTTTAACTACGACACTTACACTGAATCCTGCTCCGTCAAAGGTAGTGAAAAAGACTCCATATGAATTATGGACAAATAAACCTCCAAGGTTGTCTTTTCTCAAGATTTGGGGATGCGAAGCATATGGCAAGAAACTCATTTCTGACAAACTTCATCCGAAATATGACAAGGTTTACTTTGTGGGTTATCCAAAAGAAACCAAAGGGTATTTCTTCTACAACAAATCCGAGAACAAAATGTTTGTTGCTCGTGATGGTGTCTTTTTGGAGAAGGAGCATCTCTCTAAAATGACAAGTGGGAGGAAAATCGAACTCGACGAAGTTCAAGAGGACGAGCAACAAGGAAAAGTTGACAATCAAAGTGATCACGAAGCATCTGTTGACATTGGTCAACGTCAAAATATGCAAAGTCAAACCGACAATGCAAATGCTCAGTCCATCACCCTCCGTAGGTCAACTCGGCCAAGATCTCAACCTGACAGATATCTCGGTGTTGTATTAACCGAAGATCAGGACATCTTAGTAGTGGATGGAGATGAGCCGGAAACCTACAAGCAAGTTATGACGAGCCCCGACTCTGCAAAATGGCAAGAGGCCATGAAATCCGAAATGGACTCCATGTTTGAAAATCAAGTATGGGAATTGGTTCATTTACCCGTAGGTTACACACCTATCGGATGTAAATGGATTTTCAAGGTGAAAACCGACAAAGATGGAAATGTATTCATTTACAAAGCAAGGCTGGTAGCAAAAGGTTACAGGCAAATTCACGGCGTTGATTATGATGAAACCTTTTCTCCAGTAGCTATGCTTAAGTCCGTTCGAATTCTTCTAGCGATTGTTGCATATTACAATTATGAAATATGGCAGATGGACGTCAAAACCGCCTTCCTCAATGGAATTTTGGAAGAAACTGTGTACATGACACAGCCTGAAGGTTTTGTCGACCAGAACAATCCTAAGAAGGTATGCAAGCTTAAGAAGTCCATTTATGGATTAAAGCAAGCAAGCAGAAGTTGGAATCTTTGATTTTATGAAGTCATCAGTAAGTTTGGTTTTATCAAGAATCCAGATGAGTCTTGTGTTTACAAGAAGGTCAGTGGGAGTAACATCGCCTTCCTAGTCTTATATGTCGATGACATTTTACTCATTGGAAATAGCATTCCGTTGTTAGAGTCTGTAAAGGCTTGGCTCGGGAAATTTTTTCAATGAAAGACTTGGGAGAGGCTCAGTACATACTAGGCATCAAGATCTATAGGGATAGATCAAAGAGGATGATAGGAATGAGTCAAAGTACTTACATCGATAAGGTACTAGCTCGATTCCAAATGGAAGGAGCCAAGAGAGGGCACCTACCTATGTCACATGGCATAACCTTAAGCAAGAAGCAGTGTCCAAAGACACCTGATGAGCGAGAAAGGATGAGTCGTATTCCATATGCTTCGCTCATTTGATCGATCATTTATGCCATGATATGTACTAGGCCGGATGTATCGTATGCCTTGAGTGCTACGAGCCGATACTAATCAGACCTAGGAGAGGCGCATTGGACTGCGGCCAAGAATATTCTGAAGTACCTGAAAAGGAACAAGGATAATATCCTGGTCTATGGCGGTAAAGATGAATTGGTTGTTGAGGGATATACCGACGCAAGCTTCCAGACAGACAGAGACGACTCCAAGTCATAATCCGGATACATATTTTGTCTCAATGGAGGAGCGTTTAGTTGGAAGAGTGCAAAGCAAAGCACAACCGCTGATTCTACAACTGAAGCCGAGTACTTGGCAGCAGCGTCTGAGGCAGCCAAGGAGACAGTTTGGATTCGCAAGTTCATTGATGAACTTGGTGTTGTACCCTCCATCAAGGGTCCAATAGACCTCCACTGTGACAACAATGGAGCTATTGCTCAGGCTAGAGAGCCACGAGAACATCAGAAGGTCTAACATGTCAAGAGGCGATTTCACATGATTTGAGAATGGAAGACAGAGGGTGAAATCAGAATTTGCAAAGTGGGAACGGATGACAATGTAGTCGATCCACTTACTAAACCCTTGTCTCAAGTGAAGTACAACAAACACATTGAGGCAATGGGAATCAAGCATGTCGCGAACTGGCTTTGATTTCCATATTATAGTGTTTTAATTAAATTTTGGACAATGTGAATGTAAAGCACTATGATGAACCATTCAGTTTTTGGAGTAATTAAAATTTTTCATGCAATTTTTCATGCAGTTTTTGGTGTCCTTCGAACAAGTGTATTATTATGATAGCGGGTTCAGAATGATTAGAAAGCTAATATATTCAGTAAGGTCAAGTGATCGGAATGCCTGGGTGGAGGCCGCTTCCGATCAGTAATATTAATATAATTAATATTACAGCTTAATCTTGACTGAACCCTTCGGGTCACACCCAAGCAAAATATACGAACCGACTCGACGAATTAATTCGGAAGAAATTAATTCGTCGCCCGAGTTTTAAATATTTTGACGTCGGTAATTCGAGCTTGGAGCGTCGAAACCGATCGTCGGAAGTCGAGTAAAAAATAATAAAAAGACGAGACGCGCAAAAGAAGAATAAATTGATCATATTCCCAAAATACCCCTAGCATCAGAATGCCCCGAGCATCCGAATGCTAGAGGCAAAAATGTCCAAGCATAGGTGGCTAGCAAGCGCACCAAGCCAAGCCTAGCATGGCTGGCTAGGTGCGTGCTAGCGCACAGTGCTAGCAGCCACGCACTGCAGCAGCTACCAGCCGCGTGCACATGGTGCGTGCAGCAGCTAGCTGCCGCAAGCTAGGCGTGCTAGCAGCGCACGCACTAGCAGCCACGCACAGCAGCAACTCCGCACCAAGTGCGTGGCTTGCGCGCACAGCAGCAGCCTGCATCTTGGTGCGGGGCTAGGCTCGGGCTAGGCTCGTGATTGGGCCATAGGGCCGGTCACTATGGGGAAGCTTGAGGAAGATGGGAGCAAGTGGGTAAGGACATGTGGCACAAGGAGAGTATTGAGTGGGGAGCAAGTATGGTCCCCTACTCTCCATGTGGTCCTCACCAACCCATTTTACATGGTAATGCCACTTGTAGATTTATTATTAGTTTGCAATTTTAATTTAATTTAGCTTTAAATTAATTTGTGGAATTTCATGATCCCACATTGATGAGATAGAAATTCCCCCTCATACTTTCCTCTATAAATACCAACCTTGGGATTTGGAGTAAAGTGCTTAAATGGGAGTTAGAAAGAGCATTCCATATTTTGGGAAAAACTCTTAAACTCCATTAACACTTGGGTTTTGGTCGGACCTTGCTAACTTCAAGGTAGCGGACCTAAAAAGTCGTGTTCGTCCTTTGTGGGTGGATACCGTTGGAGGCACGGCATTTGCGGTGCTCAAGGCTTTCAAGTAAGAGCCCGTTTTAAGAGGGCGAAGCTCGCTTCAAGGGTGTGATTCGTTCTTCCTTTTCTTGTGCTTATTTATTTATGCTTTATGGTTTTATTAATTACGAGTGGTTCCTTGGGTCGGGGTTGTTTCCGCGGTGAGTCGGACTCACCAAACCCGAACATATATAAATATATATATGTGTGTGTGTGTGTGTGTGTGTGTGTGTGTATGTGTGTGTGTGTGTGTGTGTGTATGTGTATATATATATGTATATATAGCTCTGTTTTGTTGTGACGCAATGCTGAACTGGCTCGTATACTTGATCGACGGAGGAAGGATTTTATTTTTTTAAGTGGTCAGGCCCCCTTGAGGGGTTGCCTACGTATCCTTAAAAAGGAATCAAGCCAAACGTAGCTCTATTGGGTCATAAACCCATGCAACTAGGCATAGAATTTCTTGAGTTGATCCATGTTGGTTAAATTGTTGAAACCGTTACCGTCCATGTCTACCAATTGTGCCGCTCCGCCAGACAAGATGGCTTTAACAATGTACGGGCCTGACCAATTTTGTCTGAATTTTCCTCTTGGATCCAACACATTTTTGCGAAGTGCCTTAAGCACCAGGTCACCTTCTTTGATGTTCCTAGTCTTGACTTTTTTATTAAAATGTCGCGCCATACGCTGTTGGTAGGTTTGGACATGATGCAAAGCTGCCAAGCGTTTTTCATCAAGTAAGACTAGTTCATCATATCTTGCTCTAATCCAGTCAACTTCATCTAGTTGGCTTTCCAACGCGATTCGGAGAGAAGGGATTTCGAGTTCTATTGGTTGTACAGCTTCAACTCCATAGACCAAAGAGAAAGGGGTAGCCCCCGTTGATGTACGAACAGAGGTTCGATAACCCCAAAGGGCGAAATGTAGCTTACTTGGCCAATCTTTATAATTTTCTGTCATCTTTTCGATGATAGTTTTCACATTTTTGTTGGCCGATTCGACTGCACCATTTGTTTGTGGTATGTAAGGTGATGATCTGTGATGCTTGATATGATATTTATGTAATAATTTCGCGCATTCGGCTTGGGAATGTGTTCCATTATCACTGATCATCTCATGAGGTACCCCATAGCGGCATATGATATTTTTCTCAATGAATTGAGCTACGTGTTTTGCCGTTAGCTTACCATATGAGGCAGCTTCGACCCATTTGGTGAAATAGTCGATTGCTACGAGGATGAATTCATTCCCCCCTTGTCCTGGTGGCGTTATCTTTCCAATGATGTCGATACCCTAAGTAGAGAAAGGCCATGGAGAGGTATATGTATAGAGAAGTGAAGGTGGAACGTGCTATAAATTTGCATAAACTTGACACTTCATACATTTCTTAACATATTCGTGACGATCTCTCTCCATAGTAGTCCAATAATAACCTTGTCGTTGAATCTTTTGGACTAACATCTTCGCATTCATGTGCGTTCCACATATACCGGCATAAAGGTTTTCCATGGTTCTGTGTGCTTCTTTCTTGGCTATGCATAAGAGATTTCTCCCTATTGCAGTCCTCTTGTGGAGTTCTCCCCTGATGAGCACATACTGTAAGGCTAGGAGCCTCAAAGCACGGCGTGCCCTTTTATCGGTATTAGGAGGGTATTCTCCTCTTGTCACGTAGTTAAGGATATCTGTATACCATGGCTCTTCATCTTCATCTTGCGATTCTTGTTTATCATTGAGTGCATGAACATAAGCCGGTTCATATCTTCTTTCTATGGTTAATGGCATTCTGATTGTATCCGTTGGAATTCATACCATTGACGCTAATTTAGCTAGTGCGTCGACGAACTGGTTTTCTTCTCTAGGCAAGTACGTATATTCCACTTCATCTAGTTGCTCCGTGAGAGTTTCCAGATGAGCTTGATACGTAGCGAGACTTTCACTCCTCACCTTCCATCTCTTGGAGATTTGGTTAATGATTAGTGAAGAATCACCGTAGATTCTGAGCTTCTTAATTCCCAAGGCGACAGCTGTTTCTAATCCCAAAATACATGCTTCGTATTCTGCGACATTGTTGGTGACATCAAAGTCGAGCTTCATGGAAATCGGGATATGCTCTTCATTGGGTGATATAAGCAAGACTCCTACACCACAACCTTTTTGATTTGAAGCTCCATCGAAATAGAGCGTCCAACTATCATCTTCGATCATGAGTAAATCTTCGTCAGGGAAATCGTACTCATCTTCTTCTTTCTCAACTTCTTCTAGCGAAAAGTCTGCTAAGAAGTCAGAAACCGCAGAACCTTTTATGGCTTTTTGTGGTACAAATTTCAAGTCGAACTGAGCAAGATTGACTATCCACCTTGATAATCTGTCGTTGAGTGTTGCTTTTTCGAACAAGTATTTGAGAGGATCCATCTTGGACACGACATGCACTATATGAGTGAGCATGTAATGTCTTAGTTTATGTGCGGCCCACACAAGTGCGAGACACAACTTTTCAAGTGGTGTGTATCGTGTCTCGTATCCTTGAAGCTTCTTGCTCAAGTAGTAAATTGCATTCTCCTTGCTTTCGATCTCTTGTGCTAGCATTGCCCCCATCGTTTCTCTTGTGACCGTAAGGTAGAGTCGAAGAGGAAAGTCAGGTATTGCTTTTGTCGGGTGGGTTCGCCAGGTACTCTTTGATTTTGTCGAAAGCTTTTTGGCAATCGTCATCCCATGTGATTGGGACATTTTTATTAAGCTTCTTGAATATAGGTTCACATATCGCTGTAAGTTTTGATATGAGCCTACTTATATACTGCATCCTTCCAATGAAACCTCGAATTTCCTTCTCATTCTTGGGCGGTGGCATGGCCATGATCGCTTTGACTTTTGTGGGATCTATTTCAATCCCTCGAGAACTGATCACATATCCAAGTAATTTTCCTAACGTGACTTCGAATGCACACTTTGCTGGATTTAATCTCATGTTGTATTTGCAGAGTCTTTCAAAGAACTTGCGAAGTGCGATGATGTGGCCTGGGCGATCTTTAGACTTGACGATCATATCATCGACATAGACCTCCAACTCTTTGTGCATCATATCATGTAACAATGATGTGGCTGCTCTTTGGTAGGTGGCACCCACGTTTTTCAACCTGAATGGCATTACCGTATAGCAATATGTACCCCATTGTGTGATGAATGTGGTTTTCTCCATATCTTCTTCAGCCATTGATGCTTGATTATATCCGGCGTAGCCGTCCACGAACGATAGGAGTGCATGGTTTGCTGTGTTATCGACCAGAATGTCAATGTGAGGTAGAGGGAACCCATCTTTTAGGCTTGCTTTATTGAGGTCCCTGTAATCAACACACATTCTGACCCTTCCATCCTTCTTTGGAACTAAAACCACATTTGCTATCCATTATAGATACTTGGATACTTTGATGAAACCTGCGGCCAACTGCTTTCTGATATCTTCTTTGATTTTGAAAGTTTGCCACATCCGGTTTCATACGACGCAGCTTTTATTTGACAGGATTCATACCTGGAATGAGTGGTATCGTATGCTGAGCTATATCCCTGTCAATTCCTGGCATATCTTGGTATGACCAAGCAAATACATCAACAAATTCACTAAGCAAGTTAATTAGCTCTTTGCGTTCATCTTCACTTAGTGTTAATCTAATTTTTACTTCTTTAATAGTCGTATCATTGGAAATATTAACTGTTTCTGTATCTTCGATAACTGTCATTTTATTTTCATGTTCTTCCAAGGCTTTTATTATTTCTTTGTCATTTTTATCATTAGCAAAGCAATATTGATCAGGGTTAGGGGAATGACACACATCGTAAGCAAAGGTACTCATTTTATTGAATTCATCGGTGAATACATCAAGAGGGGCAAGGTCAGCTGCGACCTCACCGGAATTATTTGGGATAGAAAGAGAAGACTCAGCAACAGACTCAGGGTTGGACTCTATAGCAGAAAGAGGGTCGGCCTCAGACCCTAAGGAATCGTCTACAGATTTAGACTCGAACTCGGACTCGGACCCAGATGACTCAGACTCATCAAACATAGGACCTTCACCAGCGGTTATTTCCAACTTCTCTCCGCTTGGTGTAGTGATCCTCAATGTCTTGCGCCATCCCTTTGAAATATCATCAGCCTGGATGATTAACTCGGAGGGGTCAAAATCCTTGTTTGCTATAACAGCTTGAATGAGCTTGGAATTATCATTGCAGACAAGCTTAGATTCATTCTTCACCATTCCTAAAAGAAGGTTAATGCCTAGATCATCAGATCTTGGGCTAGCTGGTTTCCCAGTTGTGAAGAGCTCTTCAACTTCATCGACAAAGTCACAATCGAGGAACATCTCGAATCCTGGTTCACGTTTCCCATCGTGGACGAAAGGCTCAGGGAATTCATAGCATGGGAAGTCTTCCCCTTCTTTGATGTACTGGCCATTAAGGGTGAATGGATATGGATCCATGGCCATTTCCGTCTTCATGATTCGATCGTTATTGCGAGCCTTCATTTTTAAGAGGGCTTGTTTCACATCTTCTTTTGTTGGCTTGAATCCCAAGCCAAAAGTATCCTTCTTGAGTGCACCAGGATGGCCCTAAAGTTCAGCCATTTTCTCTTTGAGTCCGAGGGTCATTCCAGGGAAATGCCCTTGCTTCTTCATAATGGCATTGATGTTGGTGTTTGAATAGGGATCGAAGTCGAGAAGACACTTCTCCTCTTCTTCGATCATGAGAACATCATCGAGTGAAAACCCCCAAAGATCTTCATCTTCTTTGTCATGTTCGACATGGGCGATAGGAGTGTCGATAACTTGAATGCGCATGGGAGAGGAATCAATGGTAATTGGAACCCCTCCATCTATGGCTTTCACTTTCTGGTGCAACGACGATGGGATCGCCTTCGGCTCATGAAGCCAAGGACGTCCTAACAACAGATTGAAAGAAGCCTTAATGTCTACCACCTGAAACTTGGTGTGACGTTCAATGGCTCCAGTAGTTATGTTTAGTATGATAGTACCCACAGCTTGACGGCGAGTATTATCATAAGCGCGAATCCCTTGAGTAGAGGGAGTCAGTTATTCGTTCTTTATGCCCAACTTCTTTGCATTGCGGAGTGGGCATACATTGATTGCAGAGCCATTATCAACCAGGCTCATAGGAACATTCATCTGCCTACACACCACAGTGAGGTGTAAGGCCTTGTTATGTTGGTCCCCTTCCGGGGGCAGATCCTTGTCAGAAAACGAAATCAAATTGCTAGTACTTGGCAATTCAGTAGTGAGAAAGTTGACCAGTCCTTGAGGAGTCATATCATCATCGACTCCTATTTTCACCAGATCATTCATCACAGCCTTTCAATGCTCGTGAGAGGTGTCCAAAAGCTTCCATACATTCATTTCCACCTTGGTCTTTTGTAATTGTTTGACCACATCGTTGTTCACAAGGTTGATGGGATCAACTATTGGATTTGATTGAGGTGGAGGTGGAGGTGGACTAGGTTGTTGCAACCGTCCACTCCTGGTGAGAACCTTGACCTCAAGGTCTCCCCAAACATCTTCACTTGTGCCAAGAGATGAACAGGCTATATCCTTGAGATAGACGTCTTTGTCATCACTATCCCAAATTCCATTCACTTTTTCATAACTCGAGACAAATACAACTTCCGGCAGAGGTTCATTCACATGTTGAATGAGTATTGACGGATCAAAGGAGACTTCATCTCCCATGATAGCCAAAGCATCAGAAAGAGGACCTGTTTGAATGTTAAGCTTCTTGCCCCCTGGAGGGACAGGAAGTTGATTAGCATCAATTAGGTCTTGGATCGCATCCTTCAACCTCCAACACTTCTCAGTATTATGAACCTTGCCTTGATGAAACTTGCAATAAGCATTGGGGCTAAAGGTTCTATTCTCTAGTCGAGGTTCTGGAAATGGTCCAATTGGCATAATCAGTCCTTGACCGTGCAAACGGTCAAAAACAGCATCATAAGTCATTCCCAAAGGCATGTAAACCCTCCTTTGCCTTTGGAATCTTTGAGGAGGAGCATTAAGGTCCAGCACATCATTGATATTGATATTGTTGGTAGCATTATTGGGCTTGGAAGACGAAGAAGAAGGAGTGTCGTTCTTGTTTTTCCAAGTGTTGTTATTATTGTTGCTACCAACAGTCTTCATCAGTTCATCCTCGATATTGATTCCAATATCGTATACAGCTTCAAAGGTACTCAGAGGCATAAACTTCAAGTGTTGCTTATACTTATGAGTCGGATTGGCAATGAACAAGCGAACCATCTCTTTTTCTTTGGGGGGATCCACCAAGAGCGCAGCTGTCTCCCTCCACCTGCTTAAGTAAGTGGTGAAGCCTTCATTCTCTTTCTGTTTGAGAATGGAGAGTTCACGTTCAAAAGTCTTGGCCTGAATGTTACACTTGTAATGATTCATGAAGCTTTCAGCAACATCCTCCCAGGTCGCAACATGTTTGGATTCCAAAGAGTAGAACCACTATTGACAGGCATGCTCCAAGGAAAGAGGGAACACTGTAGGGAAGAGTGTCACATATACTCCCTTAAGAGCCATGGTTGCAGAAAAAGCCTTCAAATGGAAAAGCGGATTATCAGTAGGCTTGAACTTGAGAATGTCAGCAGTGGAAAACTTTGCAGGAAGCTTGTTCCTTATGGATGAAGAGGCGACAGGTTGCTCCACATAAGTGAATTCTTCTGAAATCTTACTCATTTGTTCCTTAATCTTGTCCATTGCAGCGGCAGTGACATTGTTTTGATTGTCTTGCTCTACCGTGTTGATTTAGTGGTGAGTGTTTGCATCATGTTAGACAACATTTCAATTGTCCTGTTGATGTTCTCGATATCTTCCTTAGTAGCCATTGGTTGAAAGTAGACTGGAGATGGATCTTGTGGAGATGATTGTGTTGGTTTCCTTGTACGCCTCTTTGGTATAAGAGGTTGTTGAGGTATTGACTCGAACCGTAACAATCTCCCCCTGCTCCTTGACCAAGTGCTGTGACACCGAAACAAACACACCTTTAATGACCAAACTTAACCTTAACCCATCCGGAAAAAATAAAAAAAAAATTGAATTTATAAATTCTATTTATGTTTTTGTTTTAAAAAAATATGGGAGGATACTATCCGACTTACTCCAAAAAAAAAACGACGCAAAAGACTACCCTAAAATACGGTCATGAAATGGTGCACGACTAACGGAATAAAGTGTGTGAACACGACATGTGAGTGATTAAGTGAGGTTATGGACGCGTGTTATGACCGTATAGCTAGACATGACACCAAACCGGACACATAAACCACATACGTACGCACAAAAAACTGACAGGATAGTTCCCCTGGGCACCGTGTCACGGTACTGACTCTCGTGACACGGTGCAGTCTACCGTCAGACGGTAGAAAACGCCGTGTCACGGCACTGTTCACCGTGGCGCAGTAGGACTTGCCGTGACACGGTGCTCAGTTCAAGGTCTTTTTTGTGAGTTTTTCCAGATTTTTGTCAATTTTAGGTCCGTACTAATTACTATGTGGAAATAAAAACCCTCGGTCATGGGTTAAACAAAAAAGAGTAAACACATGAAGGTTAGCACCAAACAAACCATGTGGCATTTAGTCACGATGATGTAAAAAAAGTTCGCAACCTAGGGTCAAGATCTATGTTCAACTATTGGTCAAGCTTTGGGTGTCAAAAGGGTACCATGGTTAAAATTTTGGACGCGTTGGCAAGGCAGCCTCCCTTGAGGGTGTATGCCAACGGGCGGCTCCGCGAGTTCGTGATGAAATCGAACTCGACTCCATGGTTTGGGTGGATTTAATAACTCGGATGAACCCTTATTGCCATGAGCGTTTTTGGGTTGATAGAGCTTAAATCCCCTGGGGCTAAGACGCATGTAGAACACACACGTTTTTTAAGAAAAATCGAAGGAAGTTGACTGTGAGAAGATAAAACAAGCCACTGGACTGATTTTAGGACTGTCGTGACACGGCAGAGATTCCCGTGCCACAGTACTGCACACCGTCAGACGGTGCACTGTACCGTGACACGGCAGATTCTGCCGTGGCACGACAGTCAGAAAATCTGACTGGTGCCATGTTTTTCTTCGTACGTAATCAAGTTATTCAATTTCTCCTACGGGACAGACCTAAATGCGACGTTAAAACGTCTATGCTTATGCAAAAATGCCTAATTAATCACAGGAATATTTTTCAAGAATCTTTCAAGTCTCATCCATTCATCTTAATTAAATACCGATTACTCAAATTGATAAATAACCATGGTCAAAGTATGTGCATTGGTGTGTGCGTTGAGTGTAAGTGACATGCTTGGACTCTTGTGTAAGACCATGGGACTTAGTGCCTAAACTTGATCATTGATTCAATTAAATATTATTAACAGCAAAATTAACCGAATTAAACAGAAGACTGATTAATTAGACCCTAGGTGATGACTCGACCAATAATCCGAACTGTCAGCCAAGCGACAGGACTGGCGTCACATTGTGGAGCTTGGCACCAGGCGACAGAACTGTCGTCAGGCGCTACACTCCATAATGTGGCGCTACAGCTCAGACCTTGGCGCCAATATTGGAGCTTCGGTCTGGGACTGTTTTCGGTGTTATTAGTCAACTGGGGTATGCCTAAAGTCGTACTAGGTCAATTCCGATTAAAATATTAGACTTTATTGACTCAAATTAATTAATTAATTAATTAGGCAAAGTTCTTGAAGTCATTAATTTATTTAGTCTCAACAAAAGTCAACAAACGGTTAAGAGAAACATAGAATATATATGCACAACCAATAATGCACAATTAGTCAAGTAGGCACAATATGATGCAATGCGTTCGCAACCTAACCATGGCTCTAGTTCTCTAAAGTTCGGGATATGGTTTAGTCAAAGAGGGTCCATGGTTAATTGTCCGGATGCACCGCGCGGAAGCCTAACCGTGAAGGGTTGGCGCAAGTGGATGGGACACCGCGAGTTTTAGAAAAAACTCGCTTCCATGGTTTGGTGAATTCAACATCTCGGATGTACCCTTTGTTGCACAGAGGTTCAATCAGGTAGATGGAGCATGAATTCCCAGAGGGTTAACTCCATATGTAGAACGCATATGGGTTTCAGAAAAGTGAGAAAAAATTCAATCAGGAAGTAGGATTGAGCAAACAATACGAAAAACTGGTCGAAATTAGAACGCATATTTCTGGCTCGGTATTGGGGGAGGTTGGCGCCAGCAAACAGAGACTGGCGCCAGCTTTTAACTGTAGCGCCTGGCGCCAATACTGGCGTCTGGCGCTACAACTAAAACACTGGCGCCAAGCTCTGGCCCCTGAAATACTTAGAACTTTTCGAGTCTCATCCACTCATTCTAAATCATTGTCGAAACAAATTCAGGAATTAAAATAGAAATCCTCCCCAGTGAAGTCGCCAAAAACTGTAGGGAATAATTTCAAGCCTTTAAATCCCACTAGCTTGAACCCCACTGTGATCATACACTGAAGTACGGTGGCGTCCAAAAGGGAAGAAGGTAGAGCAAAAGAGTCTCCAACAACTTTTTAAGGAACTTGTAAACCGTTCACGAGGTGAAGGTTACACCCCTTAACGATCCAAGAGATCGTCAACTCCATAAGGTCTAGAACCAAATAAGGGTTCGGGGATAAAGGTACAAATCCAACCTAAAAGAGATTGAACCTGCCCTAATAATAGGCCTCTACTTCATTCCGATCATATTCATGTGCGCTTTGTGATTAACATGCAATCAATAGGATTAACCCTAAACCTGTTTAATCTATGTTGGTTGAATTTAATGCACAAATAAACTATTATTGGCGATCACTTGAATTATAATCACAATTAACCTAACAAGATTATTAATTATCTTACTAAGCGCGATTACAAGTATAGATTCCCTTTAAACATGCATAAAAAGGCGTGATCAAGCAATAAAAATAAATATCATCAAGCAACATAATAAATAATCAAAATATCATGAATAATAATTACAATAATCATAATAATAATAATCATAAATAAAATAATCATCATCAAAATAATAATAATAATAATAATAATATTCATAATCATCATAAATTATAACAATTATAATCATAATCATAATCATGTTAATATTAAAGCATAATAATAATAGCAAGATCCTAGGCATGATACTAACAAGATTAATAACAAACCCTAGCATGTCACTAAGCAATAAAAATCAAATCTTTAACCCTAATATGATACTAACATGAATAAATATTAGGAAGAACATAGGAATCATCGCAGGAATCATATTTGATATTAAAATTACCCTAGACATGATACTAGGAACATCATAATAACAATATAAACGTGATTTCTACATCATAATATCAATTAAAACAATTAAAGTACTTACTTTGATGCCTCGTACCTCTTTCTAATAACAAAATACACACGTTAGTAACTTCAAGGAAAATAATAATCAAACAATCAAATTAAATAATCGAAAGAGAGATTTGGGACCAAACCCTCAGAAAATAAAACCTTTCACGTCTAGAGCGAAGGCAACTTCGAATATGGCTAGGTGTTTCCAGATCTTGTGAATGCGGAATTTTGTATTAAAAGCAAAGTTAGAAGAAAGAATTGAATGATTAAGAGAATGCTAATTAAAACTGATTGTAGGCGAATGATGGATGTAGATGATGAATGAAAACGGAGTTTTTAATACGTTATTTATAGAGAAAATCAGCCAAAAAGATAAAATAAACAAAACAGAGTCTGACGCATAGAAAACAAAGCTGGCGCCAACCCTGGCTAACTGGCGCCAGGCACCAACACTAGCGCCAGGCGCCAGGCCTGGTTCCAGGCGCCAAGGCCTGGGGTTAGGCGCCAAGCCTGATTTTGACGTGTTTTCAAAAATCAGATAAATATACCGTATTGGAGGATAAAATCATATAATTTCCTCGAAAATGCTATTTGATTTTAATTAAAACTCTGAAAAGTCAAAAGTCAATTTATCAATGCTAATTGAATTAGGAATGAAAAGAACCTTCTAAAAGATTCTAGAAGACCAAAACCATTCCTAATTGCATTAGGAATGATAAATCATATTAGGCCCTCCCCTAGATCATTGGGTCGTATATAAAGCTCAAACCGGGCCCAGTTTAGTAAATTGGCCATAACTTCCTCAATATTCATCGGAATTGGGCTTATAATATATCGTTGGAAAATGGAAAGGTCTTTGCAAACCCTATCCAACTATAATACTATTGGACCCATATCATGGACCAACCAAACTGGATTGGTTGTTTTCTTAAAAATAAGTTTTCAAAAACAAAGAGAAGAGAAAAGAAATTAAAACTTTCCGCAACACTAGACTTTCCACACTTTCACTTCATTCGATTATGATTTGACGTGAAAGGTACTCATCACTGGTTTTGGTTTTGGGGAGACACAAATGGGTGTCTACAGAAGCCCCCACTTTGACTGAGTTTGGAGAAACGCAAGTTTCGAAAACAAAAGTCAAAGTATCGATAGGGACGGAGAATGATTCAGAACGTTCTGCGATCCTAAATCAATCTTGCAACGCCGATACCTGCAAAACTAGCGTTAGTTAAACAGATGAAAAAGCTAAGAAACACGTATCTTGCACCGTTGAGCACACGTCTCTGAAAGTAACCGATTTGTTTTGATGACCTCCTGCGAGCTAGAGAATGCCATCCCGCTTGAAAACCGCTACGCCCGTAACTGCTTCCAATATAGAAGATTGCTTCGCCTGAAACAATCCTCCCCCACAATGATAATATTCCACGTCCAAGGGAATACTATCGAAGATTATTTCTCTTGAAACAATCCTCATCCGCATTGATAATAATCCACATCCTAGGGAACACCATCGAAGATTATTTCTCTTGAAATCATCCTCATCTGCATTATGACCATCTTCCATGCTTGAGGGAATATGATCGAAGACAACTTCGCCCGAAATTACCTCCAGTTGTTTGTGACAAGTCTCTGCAAGCTAGGGAACGCTGTCGAAGATATCTTCTCTTGAAGTCATCCTCATTTGATGCGATAATTTTCCAAAGGAAATTACCGAAGATCCACGCCTGTCGATCTTTAAAAGTTCGCCTGAACTTTGCTTCCGCTATGCCTGTACGTCGGCGCTTTCTTCGCTTCGAACCTGTATGTCGGCGCTTTTTGCTTTTGAACCTATATGTCGGTGCTTTTTGCTAATGAGCCAATGCTTAGGCGCTTTAAGCTAAGTGAGACGATCTTTTATCAGGTCGATCACTTTATGTAATCAAGCCGATTACTAAATCATGTCAAATTTCTTAGAGGGGCTAACTGGCGTACTAAGGAACCTAAAAATATGTTGCAGAAGGCTAGCTCAACCTCATCAGGTGGCTGGGTGCTTTGGCGCCACTGAAAAACCATCAACGCCACCTTATTAGCATTAGCGCCAGGCGCTGATATTGGCGCCAGGCTCCAAGCCAAATTTGTGATGCCAATGCATAGGGCTTGGCGCAAACACGGGGATTTCCTTAAATACCCCTTTCCTCTTCATTTTGCTGCTGCTCGTCGCGATTTTGCTCGAAAGAAAGTCCGAAAACTTCAATTGCTCGGTGCTTGCTCGTTTTTCAACCGAATTCGCTCAAATTTGTTGCAAATCAAAGCTCTTTTCATCTATTTTCCCGATCTATGTAAGTTTTCTTCAAACTCACATCGGTTTTCATGAATTTTTGGCATGTTTATTCACGAATTTCATGAAAATTCGAAACTTATAATGCTCAATTTTCTTTGTTTGTCAAGTTTTATGCCATGAAATTGCTTGATTATGTTTATATATTGCCTTGGGGGTAATTTGAGACTTGTTTGACTCAATTTGGTGAAGAAATGAGCAATTTGCCATTGTTGGACCTCTTAAGGTCGTGAAGAACAATGTGACTCGTTCTTGATGTTTTTGCTAGCAATTCTTGTTCAATTTGTCACAATAATCACTATGGTATTGCAAGAAATTATTTGATTGCTTGAAAAAATGTTGTTATGCTTAATTTGAATTTGTGCTCTGTTTTAATACTACGTACTCTGTTTTTGCGAACATAGTATCATGCGGCTAGGCGAACCTTAGATACTATAGAACCTTAATTTATGATAATTCTTCACAATGTAGCATGACTACACAACGAGGCTCGGGTTCACGGTCCCGAAACACTAGACGGGAGCATGAGCCCGTGGAGGATGACATCACGCCTTCCACTTCGCTTTGTCGACTTCCGGAGTGGGATGAGCGGACCCTGTTCTTCGCCCCTGTCCACCACATTTCTGAGAGGGTGAGACAGGGCATCGCGCCTGGGAGGACATGGCATCACGGCTCTGGCTGTGATGGTTTGGGCGATTTGTACATGATGTACATCGCCAGGGATCTTGAGACGAGACTCCTATGGGAGTCTTGCGGGCTAGCTACTCTGTTCGAGACCTCTGAGGCTATGGTCGCCTCCAGCGGGGGTCATCATGTAGTGCGCGCTTTGGTGGAGTTCTTCTGGGACACTACCAACACCTTCCATTTCCCCTAGGGCGAGATGATGGTCACCCCTACGGACTTCAGTCTCATCACAGGACTGGAGTTCACCTCTGTGCCACTGTCGTTTGACAGCGGAATCGACGTCTTTTCTTCGGAGGTCGAGGAGCTGTTGGGGCCGATCGCTATTGGGGCCGATCTGAGGTCGAGACGACTCAGTTTAGTGCTAGAGGAATTCGCCGCTCAACATTGGCAGCGGCTCTTGATGACGACGCGACCACCCAAGAACAGCGGGTGCGCATCTTTGTGCTGATGTTGTTGTCAGGGACATTATCCCCTGACAAGGGTAGTAGGGCATTGCTTTACTACCTCCCTGCTGTCCATGACCTCCATCAGATCGGGACTTATGACTGGGCTAGCTTGGCCTATGCTGACTTTGTTCGTGCGCTGAGGGACTCGTGTCGACACCGGTCCTTTGGGACAAACGTTGCTTTGTCTGCTTTTTGGAAGGTCGTAGAGGTAAACATTTACTCCCTATAAAGTTGAGCTCTACATATTAGTTTAGCATTTACTCACACTTTTAGCTCTTTGTAGATGTGGTTCTACGAGTACTTTCCTTCTGTTGCGCCGGCGAGACCATCGTCGCGGGGATTTCCAGTGAGCGCCTCTTGGGGCGGTCACCATGTGGACATGTCCACTACACATGTCCGGAACCGGATCATCGCGGTACAACTTTTATTATTTATTTTGCATTTTTCGCGATGCTTTAGATATATTCTTGCTTGATTGATGCTCTTTATAGGGACCAGAGGTGGTATACCGGCCGTGGGGCAGTTGGACAGTCCCTGGGTTAGCCGCACAGTATTCTGCTGAGCGTCGCTATTTCTTGGGGACTTATGGAGCGGTCGTGTACTTCGGAGAGAGGGTCGCTAGACAGCATTCTTTTGATGTCTTCGTCGTTCCTGCTGCTCCACCACGTCATATGTTCGACGAGGCGCGGTTGTCGAGCATGTCTGAGGGAGCTGGTACCCCTTGGCGGTCCCATGTGATCCTCGGGCGGTGTTATGCTGAGGAGCTACTACCTTTATTAGCTCCATCCCCCGCACCGGCTGAGGATGTGAGGGTAAGATTTTCAGTTCTTTACTTTCCACTAAGTAGGCCCCAAGTAATGTTTTACTGACCTTTTTGTCTTATCAGGACGGTGCTGCTGAATTCGTGCCACCCCGTATGTCCATCCACTACCAGGGGATGTACGGGCCGATCGAGGAGATGATTTCTCCGGCTCCCGAGGGCGAGCGCTTCGTAGAGCGGTCGATTCCTCGCCACCAGACTCGAGTAAGCCTAGTTTTTTCAGAATTTTTGTGTTCATATATCATGTATTTTTACTGACTTATTTTTCTGGCAGTTTTCACGCGAGGTGGTTTCGGCGATGGCACGATGCATAAATGCCTTCCGGAGCCAGCTCGTCCGGATGAGGAATGCGGCCACTTGCCGTCGGGATGACGTCATCAGAGAGGTAGCCTTTCTTTACTTATTACTTTTGCATTGCTGCTTCAATTTTATCTTGTTTCTAATTTAATTCTTTTTTGCAGGGTCAGCCTATTGCTTCTCACACCCGCACGAGACCTGAGGGGCGGAGGAATCCAGCGAGGTCTAGCTCGAGACGTCATCGCACTTCGTCAGGGGGTAGAGGCGGTCGCTCTGAGGCTGCTCGAGCTGACGTTGCAGAGGGCTCGGGATCTTCTTCTGAGGGTTCTCATGTTGCACCGGTAGGAGAGGCTACCTCGGCTTTCAGAGGTGGTGGGATGTCCGAGGTAGGCTCGTCATCGCAGCAGCCTCCGCGGCCTCAGCCTCAGGTTGATCCTGGGTGGAGTGGTCCTATATTGAGTCTTCCTCCTCCTACGGAGACTGGAGCTGGAGATAGTGGAGAGGTGACTCCTCGTATGGCGCAATTTTATGATATGATGGGCCTACGTCCTCCAGCGCCGTAGTTTGTTCCTGTGTATATTTTATTTTGACTTTTTTATAGAACTTTGCCTTAGACTCATTATTTATAGACACATGAATTTATTTACTGTTATGTGTATGTTTGTGTGTGCAAGAGAAGTGTGACAACAATTTTGCGCAAAAATTCCGTCATTTTTATTATTGATGGAGGGTATCCGACTCTCTCCCCCCAAAAAGAAAAAATAAAAAAGGAAAGAAAATCGAATAAAATGTCGGGTGTTTGGAATTTAAAATAGAGTCCAAAAAGAATAATATAAATTAAAAATAATAGCTATTTTTAATTAATTAAGAAAAAGGATAAAAAAGGATGTTTAGGAAAAATAAACAGTCATAAAGTCATTAACCGACTCGAGTTTAATATTAAAAACGCAAGTTGAGCACGCGCAGCTCGTCTGGCATCTTGGCGCCAGCTGGCGCCACACTATGGCGCGTGGCGCCAGGCGCTATACTTAGCGTGTGGCGCCAAGCGTTGGCGGTTGGCGCCAATCACGGGGTTTTGACGCCAATTGACGCTGATTCCGTATTTCATTCTGATTAAAATTCTTCGCGATTTGTGTATAAATATCCCCCTGCCCAGTCGATTCTTCTCATAATTCCAGCGAATAAATAATTCTCTTCTTTAGAAAAACAATAATCATGTCTTTAGTCACCAAAACCTTCACCCAATACACTCACGAATGGTGTCGATCTCTTAATGCGAGGGAGAAAAAAGAATTAGATTTATTTCACTTAGGGGGAATTTATGGCATCAAAGGGGTAGATCTTGACCTAGACTTCATACATACCGCTTTAGAATTTTGGAATGTTGATACTCATTGTTTCAGAATAGGGTATGATGAGATTAGCCCTTTGCCGGAGAAATTTTGTGCTATCTTAGGCTTCCCTGCAATAGACCTTATAGCAATCCCTAGAGTAGATGCATATTATTATAAGGATTTTGAGCGCTTCTTTAATTTAAAGGAAAGGGATTTATCAAAAATAGTGAATGGCAATATAGTTAATTTGAAAGAATTTGCACGTCATTATTTTGATAAACCTCTTTCTAAATCTTTTCATATATATAGAAGAAGGGTGTTCTTATTTTGCATGCTTAACCAATTTTTTCTTAGTAGTGGTAAAAATAATGAAGGTCAATCAATTATAACCACTGTACTAGAACAAATTGAATCAGGGAGAAATCCAATGCCATTAATAGTTGGAGAGACTATGATTAGTCTAGATGAATTGAAAAGGGACCCAAAAGCGCCTTTTCGCGGCTCTCCAATTTTATTACAGGTAGAAAAATAATATTTTTAATTACAGAAATCAAAAAATATATTTTTGTATTGTAATAATAATTTATTTGCATTGCAATTTTTTCACAGATGTGGCTAATGGAGAGGCTAGGATTAATTAGCCCTCCAACGATATTGAAAAGTATACTCCCAATTGCTTTGTGAGAAGGAAGAAGCGCATCCCTAAAATTGGGCGCCATGGGTGGAGAAAAGTCTTTGAATCACGTGATTTTGCTATCAAGTGGGTCGTCCCATGGTGAAAAATAGAAAGGATGGTTGGTGTTAACAAGCAACCTTTCTGCCGTCTTCCAAGCTTGTCTCGTGTAACTTATTATTATCCCTGCAGGGTAAAAAGACAACACGGCTTGCTTCAGAATATTCCTTCCGGGGATCTTCGTCCTCCCTATGAGTACCCTGTATCTCAAGAAGTAGATAGATTCGATGCTTACTGGAGCGCTAGACCTTTATGGGAAGTGATTACCCAAAAGGTTCCTCCTTCTTTGCCCAATGATGTGAAGAAGTGGTTGCTGAAGAAATCTTCGATTGATCAGGGTAGAACCGACGTGAAGAATCGTCTAGGTGACAGAGTGATTCCTGCCAAGGAACGCTTAGGTGCAAGAATTGAATTCAAAACACCTGCAATGCCTAGGATGAAAGGTGCTACCAAAGATAAAGGGAAAAGGAAAGCTAACACCACAGATAAAAAGGCTTGGGTGGAAAAGAAGCATGGAGTGTTAGCTGAAGGGGAGACTATCTACTCCAAAATTGAATGTAGGTCCTCTAAAGGATGCCTACTAGCTAAAGTTATGGATGAAGAGGAGGAAGCAGACAACAATTGGAAAAGAGATAGAAAGGAAAAGAAAAATTAAGAGCATTGATTAGCTTTAAATTTGTTAGACTTAGATTGTTATTTTTATTTAAAATTAATTTATTTCAACTTTATTTAAATTCTATCAATAATGTAATTTTATTTTATTAATGAAATTTCAGCTTTCAATTAAACTATTTACTTTAAATTTATTTTATTAAATCAATGAAAATCGAAAAAAAAATCAATTTTCCAGAAATTCTTCGAGTACGGAAGTCGAAAATTTTCCGAAAAACATCGAAATTCGCCCAGAGTTTATTTCCGAATTGGCGCCAGTTATTGGCATTTGGCGCCTGCCATTGAAGTCTAGCGCCAGGCGCCAATTTCATCGGCTGGCGCTAACGATTTCTGGCTGGCGCCAGGTTCTTTTCTGCGACGCCAATAATTCGCCGATTTTCTGTTGAATTTTTAATTAATTCTGGAACACGGAGATGTCGAAAAATAAAGTTGCCGCACCCGTAAAGGGTTGCCTACGTATCCTTTCTTAAGGAATCAGGCCGAACGTAGCTCTCTTGAGTATCCTACTCAAATAATTATTGGTAGTATTTCTTAAGTTGGTCAAGATTTGTCATGTTTGAGAATTCATTGCCATCCATATCAGTTAGTTTCGCTGCACCTCCTGGCAGGATTGTTTTGACAATGTAGGGTCCAGACCAATTAGGTCTAAATTTTCCCCTTGGGTCTAAAACATTTTTCCTTAGTGCTTTTAATACAAAATCTCCTACTTTGATATTTCTTGTCTTGACCTTCTTATTAAAATGCCTAGCCATACGAGTCTGGTAACACTGAGTGTGATGTAGAGCTTCTAGTCGTTTTTCGTCGAGTAGAATCAATTCTTCGTATCTTGCCCTAGTCCATTCAACTTCATCGAGTTTACTCTCTAGCGCAATGAGTAGGGATGGTATTTCTAATTCGACAGGTTGTACGACATCCATTCCATATACCAAGGAAAATGGCGTATTTCCTGTTGATGTACGAATTGACGTGCAGTAACCCCACAATGCGAAGTGAAGTTTGTCAAGCCAATCCTTATAATTTTCTGTCATTTTCTCGATGATCGTCTTTAAATTTTTATTAGCTGCCTCAACTGCTCCGTTTGCTTGAGGTCTATAAGGGGAAGAATGATGATGTTGAATGCCATATTTTTGTAGTAATTCTTCACATTCGGCTTGAAAGTGAGTTCCATAGTCACTTATCATTTCATGTGGGACTCCATATCGACAAATAATATTTCTTTCGATAAAGAGTGCTACATGTTTTGCAGTGAGTTTAGCGTACGATTGCGCTTCGACCCACTTTGTAAAGTAATCGATTGCTACTAGGATGAATTTGTGGCCTCCTGTTCCTGGGGGAGTGATTTTTCCAATGATGTCGATTCCCCATGTAGAGAATGGCCATGGCGATGTGTAGGTGTAGAGCAAAGATGGAGGGACATGTTGCAAATTGGCATAAATTTGGCACTTAGAGCATCTTTTTACGTATTGATGGCAATCCCTATTCATTGTAGTCCAATAATATCCTTCTCGCATTATTTTCTGGACTAACATTTTGCCATTTATATGTGTCCCACAGATTCCTTCGTGGATTATTCGCATTGCTCTTTGTGCATCCTTCTTTCCTACGCGTAGGAGAGCTCGACCTTTAGGTACCCTTTTATGTAGCTCGTTGTCTATGAGTACATATTGAGAAGCCAAAAGTCTTAATGCTCGCTTTGCTCTTTTGTTAGCATGAGGAGGGTATCCTCCATTGGTGACATAATTGAGTATATCCGTGTACCACGGTTCTTCTTCTTCTTCTTCTTGGACTAAGTCGTCGTCTTCTATAGCCTGGATATATGCTGGTTTGTGCCTTTTTTCGATAGTTAGAGGCATTTGCTCGATTTCCATGGGAATCCTAACCATTGAGGCTAATCTTGCCAAGGCATCGGCAAATTGGTTTTCCTCTCTAGGTAGATATGTATATTCTACCTTCTCTAACTGATCGGTAAGAGTTTCCAGATAGGTTTGATAAGAGGCTAGACTTTCGCTCCTTACTTTCCACCTTTTAGATATCTGATTGATGATCAAAGAAGAGTCTCCGAATATCCTTAACATCTTTACTCCCAATGCCAAAGCTGTTTCAAGGCCTACCACACATGCTTCATATTCAGCAGCATTGTTGGTAACGTCGAAATCAAGCTTTATTGAGATTGGAACGTGCTCTTCTTTAGGTGATACTAGTAGTACTCCGACGCCACACCCCTTTTGGTTTGAGGCTCTGTCGAAATACAAGGTCCAAGTATCATCTTTGGTAACCATTAGGTCTTCATCTGGAAATTCATTGTCTTGCATTGGCGTCGAGTCTTCTATTGGAAATTCTGCTAGAAAGTCTGACACCACGGATCCTTTGATAGCTTTTTGTGGCATAAACCTTACATCGAACTGGGCTAGATTGACTATCCATCTTGAAATGCGTCCATTGAGTGTAGATTTGTCGAATAGATACTTGAGTGGTTCTAATCGGGAGACTACGAAAACGGTATGCACCAACATGTAATGTCTTAACTTAGTTGTGGCCCACACCAAGGCGAGGCACAATTTCTCGAGCGGTGTATAGCGTGTTTCGTATTCGAGCATCTTTTTACTTAGGTAATTGTAGACACCTAAAAATGTCTCCCCAAAACCAAACCCGATGATGAACAACCTTTCACCGCCACTATTGGTCGGGTTCAGTATTTAATCCCGAGAGTGCTTAAAAAATCGTATTTTATTAAATTCATATTTTTGAACAGTCCATAGATTAGCCTTGATGTTTGGTAAAAGCATAGTTTTAATTTCAGCCCAAACTTATTATTTAATTTTAGCCCAAACCTTTTTTATTTTATTGTTTTATTATTTATTTTTGGCCCAAACCTTTTATTTATTTTTATTTAATTATTTTCTTATTTTAGCCCAAATAATAATAAGTTAGAAAAGGCCCGAAATTATCAATCGGCACTTAAAATGCCCAATAAAATTAGGGTTAAAAATGTATTTAGACGGAAAATAGACTGGAAATTCCCGCGCCACGGCAAACTGCCACCGTGTCACGGGAATCCTTCCCGTCTGACGGTGGGATTTCCCGTGACACGGGAGGTCTGTCGTGACACGGGACATTCCGTGTCTTTTCCGCGTAAACCCTTAACGCGTTTTCTTTCCCGTTTTCTGAAAATTTCCCGTGTCACATAAAAAATGTACCGTGTCACGGGAAAGTGTGCCGTCTTACGGTGGGACTTCCCGTGTCACGGTACAGTTTTCCGTGTCACGGGATACTTTTTTAGGGTTTTTATCATTTTAGGGCTCCGTGTGCTCCCTCAGCACATTTTCCCTATAAATACCCCCTCATTTCTGATGTACGGGGCACCGAGTAATTCTCTGATTTATTTTTCTCTCTTCTATGCTCTAGCCTAAACACTAGCCTACCCTTTTCACTTCAAAATTCCTTCTTCAAGTACTCAAAGGAGTCCATACTTTACTCGTGGTTCTGTCCTTAAGCCAAGGCGTGAAAGGTAGAACTGTTTGAGGGTTTGGCCCCAAATCAACTCTACTTTATTTAATTTAATTTAATTATTGTTTAATTATTTCCTTGAAGTTACTAACTCGTTTATTATTTTGTAGTTGCAAACAAACAGAATCAAAGTAAGGATCATGTTCCTTTTATTTCTATTATTTTTCTAACGATTTTATGTTGTTGGAATTGTGATTAAATTGCTTTCAATATTAATGTTAATTCTATTATATTATTTATTGATCACCATATTGCATGTTAAAGGGAATATGTAATTGAAAATCACGCCTAATAAGATAATTTGGACAACCAGTTTAGGTTCCTTTTTAATCTTGTTGTTTAATGAAGTGATCACAAATATTTTAGAATAATATGTTGCATTAATATTAAACCAATTTAGTTAAATAATAGTTTGGAGCGAATTGAATATTTTGTTTGTATGCCTTTGAGATCACAGGAATGCTTTTCAATATAAGAATCGAGTAGAGTCCAATATGGGCGAATGTGACTCCATGACTCACTTCGTACCATCATCCCCGATCCTCCTTTCGTGGTTCCGAACCATATGGAGTTAGTAATCTCATGGATTATGAATGGGGTGTAACCTTCACGGGTCAATCGTTGTTGCCTATCGTTGTCCCTTTATCGTGGTTGCCTTTTATGATCCGTGAACGATTTTCAAGTTCCTTAAAAACTTGTTGGCGGCTCCCTACTTTATTTGTCCCTAATAGTATTGTGTCAATTTCCACTTCCTAAGAGTGCCAAGCATATTCACAACATGCTTTTAACGTAGGCGTACTTCGAGTGACGCCTTCAATTTGGAGACTTCACTGGGGAAGATTCTTGATTATTTATCGATTTGAGTGATCGGTATTTAATTAAGATGAGTGGATGAGACTTGAAAGATTCTTGAAAAAATATTCCTGTGATTAATTTGGCATTTTTGCATCTGCATAGACGTTTTAACGTCGCATTCAGGTCTGTCCCGTAGGAAAAATTGGATAACTTGGTTACGCGCGAAGGAAAACAGGGCACCAGTTAGATCTTCTGACTGTCGTGCCACGGCAAAATCTGCTGTGTCACGGTACAGTGCACCGTCTGACGGTGCACAGTACCGTGACACGAGAATTTTTGCCGTGTCACGGCAGTCCTAAAATCAGTCTGGTGGCTTATTTTCTTTCCTCACAGTCGACTTCCTTCGATTTTTCTGAAAAAACGTATGTGTTCTACATGCGTCTTAGTCCCGGGGGATTTAAGCTCTATTGACCCAAAAACTCTCATGGCAATAAGGGTTCATCCGAGTTATTAAATCCACCCAAACCATGGAGTCGAGTTCGATTTCATCACGAACTCGCGGAGCCGCCCGTTGGCATACACCCTCAAGGGAGGCTGCCTTGCTAACGCGTCTAAACTCTTAACCATGGTACCCTTTTGACACCCAAAGCTTGACGAATAGTTGAACATAGATCTTGACTCTAGGTTGCGAACTTTTTTTTTACATCATCGTGCCTAAATGCGATGTGGTTTTTTGGTGCTAACCTTCATGTGTTTGCTCTTTTGTTGAACCCATGACCGAGGGTTTTTATTCTCACATAGTAATTAGTACGGACCTAAAATCGGTGAAAATCTGGAAAAATCACAAAACTGACCTGAAACTGCGCACCGTGTCACGGCATGTTCTGTCGCGTCACGGTGAACAGTGCTGTGACACGGGGCTGTCTACCGTCTGACGGTAGACTGCACCGTGTCACGACAGTCTGCACCGTGACACGGTGCCCAGGAAAGTGTCCTGTCAGTCTTTTTTTATTTTTGTGCGAATGTTGTGTCCAGTTTGGTGTCATGTTTAGCTATACGGTCAAAACACGCGTCTATAACCTCACTTAATCACTCACATATCGTGTTCACACACTTTTTTCTTTAAGTCGTGCACCACTTTTTGACCGTATTTTAGGGAAGTCTTGTTTTTGTGTCGTTTTTTTTTCGGAGTAAGTCGGATGGTATCCTCCCATATTTTAAAAAAAAAATAAACAAGTAGAATTTCAAAATTATAGATTTTTAATAAAAAAAAATCTTTTTATTCTTTTTATTCCGGATGGGTTAAGGTTAAGTTTGGTCATTAAAGGTATGTTTGTTTCGGTGTCACAGCACTTGGTCAAGAAGTAGGGGTAGATTGTTACGGTTCGAGTCCATACCTCAACAACCTCTTATACCAAAGAGGCGTACAAGGAAACCACCTCAATCATCTCCACAAGATCTATCTCCAGTCTACTTTCAACCAATGCCCACTAAGGAAGACATCGAGAACCTCAACAAGACAATTGAAAGATTGTCTGACATGATGCGGACACTCACCACTAGAGTCAGCACGGTAGAACAAGACAATCAAAACAATGTCACTACTGCTGCAATGGACAAGATTAAGGAATAGATGAGCAAGATTTCTGAAGAGTTCACTTATGTGGAACAGCCTGTCACCTCTTCGTCCATAAGAGACAAGCTTCCTGAGAAGTTTTCCACTGCTGACATTCCCAAATTCAAGCCTACTGATAATCCGCTTTTCCATTTGAAGGCTTTTTCTGCAACTATGGCTCTTAAGGGAGTAGATGTGACACTCTTACCTACAGTGTTCCCTCTTTCCTTAGAGCATGCCTGTCAACAGTGGTTCTATTCTTTGGAATCCAAACATGTCGCGACCTGGGAGGATGTTGCTGAAAGCTTTATGAATCGTTACAAGTGTAACATCCAAGCCAAGACTTCTGAACGTGAACTCTCCATTCTCAAACAGAAAGAGAATGAAGGCTTCACCACTTAGTTAAGCAGGTGGAGGGAAACAGCTGCGCTCCTGGTGGATCCCCCCAAGGAGAAAGAAATGGTTCGCTTGTTCATTGCCAATCTGACTCTTAAGTACAAGCAACACTTGAAGTTTCTGCCTCTGAGTACCTTTGAAGCTGTATACAATATTGGAATCAATATCGAGGATGAACTAATGAAGTCTGTTGGTAGCAACAATAATAACAGCACTTGGAAAAACAAGAAGAACGACACTCCTTCTTCTTCGTCTTCTAAGCCCAATAATGCTACCAACAATATCAATATCAATGATGTGCTGGCCCTTAATGCTCCTCCTCAAAGATTCCAAAGGAAAAGGAGGGTTTACACGCCTTTGGGAATGACTTATGATGCTGCTTATGACCGTTTGCATGGTCAGGGACTGATAATGCCAATCAGACTATTTCCAGAACCTCGATCTGAGAATAGGACCGCTAGCTATGACCCCAATGCTTATTGCAAGTTTCATCAAGGCAAGGGTCATAACACTGAGAAGTGTTGGAGGCTGAAGGATGCAATCCAAGACCTGATCGATGCTAATCAACTTCCTGTCCCTCCGGGGGGCAAGAAGCCTAACATTCAAACAGGTCCTCTTTCTTATGCTTTGGCTATCATGGGAGATGAAGTCTCCTTTGATCCGTCGATACTCATTCAATATGTGAATGAACCTCTGCCGGAAGTTGTATATATCTCAAGTACTGAAGAAGTGAATGGGATTTGGGATAGTGATGATGAAGACGTCTATCTCAAGGATATAGCCTGTTCATCTCTTGGCACAAGTGAAGATGTTTGGGGGAACTTTGAAGTCAAAGTTCTCACCAGAAGTGGACGGTTGCAACAACCTAATCCACCTCCACCACAATCACATCCGATAGTTGATCCCATCGACCCTGTGAACAGCGATGTGGTCAAACAACTGCAAAAGACCAAGGTGGAGATGAATGTATGGAAGCTTTTGGCCACTTCCCACGAGCATCGAAAGGCTGTGATGAATGCTCTGGTGAAGATAGGAGTTGATGATGACATGACTCCTCAAGGACTGGTCAACTTTCTCACTACTGAATTGCCAAGTACTAGCAATCTGATTTTGTTTTCTGATAAGGATCTGCCCCCGGAAGGGGACCAACATAATAAGGCCTTACACCTCACTGTGGTGTGTAGGCAGATGAATATTCCTATGAGCCTGGTTGATAACAGCTCTGCAATCAATGTGTGCCCACTCCGTACTGCAAAGAAGTTGGGCATAAAGAATGAAGAATTGACTCCCTCCACTCAAGGGATTCGCGCTTATGATAATACTCGTCGTCAAGCCGTGGGTACTATCATACTGAATATAACTACCGGGGCCATTGAACGTCGCACCAAATTTTAGGTGGTGGACATTAAGGCCTCTTTCAATCTGTTGTTAGGACGTCCTTGGCTTCATGAGCTAAAGGCGATTCCATCATCGCTGCACCAGAAAGTGAAAGCCATAGTTGGAGGGGTTCCGATTACTATTGATGCTTCTCCTATGCGCATTCAAGTTATTGATACTCCTATCGTCCATGTTGAACATGACGAAGAAGATGAAGATCTTTGGGGGTTTTCACTTGATGATGTTCTTGTGATTGAAGAGGAGGAAAAGTGTCATCTCGACTTCGATCCCTATTCAAACACCAATATCAATGTCATTCTGAAGAAGCAAGGTCATTTTCCTGCAATGACCCTTGGACTCAAGAAGAAAATGGCTGAATCTTGGGGTCATCCTGGTGCACTCAAGAAGCATACTTTTGGCTTGGGATTCAAGCCAACAAAAGAAGATGTGAAACAAGCTTTGTTGAAGATGAAGGCTCGCAATAATGCTCGAATCTCGAAGATGGAAATGGCCAGTACATCAAAGAAGGGGAAGACTTCCCATGCTATGAATTCCCTGAGCCATTTGTCCACGATGGGATCCGTGAACCAGGATTTGAGATGTTCCTCGATTGTGACTTTGTTGATGAAGACGAAGAGCTCTTCACAACTGAGAAGCCAGCTAGACCGAACTCTGATGATCTAGGAATCAACCTGCTTTTTGGAATGGAGAAGAATGAGTCTAAGACGGTCCGCAATTATAGCAAACAAGGATTTTGACCCCTCCGAGTTAATCGTCCAAGCTGACAACATTACAAGGGGATGGCGCAAGACATTAAGGATCACTACGCCGAGTGGAGAGAATTTGGAAATAATCGCTGGCGAGGGTCCTATGTTTGATGAGTCTGAGTCGTCTGGGTCCGAGTCCGAGTCTGAGTCTAAGTCTGTAGACGAGTCCTTAGAGTCTGAGGCCGACCCTCTTTCTGCTATAGAGTTCAACCCTGAGTCTATTGTTGAGTCCTCTCTCTCTAGTTCTAATAATTCCGGTGAGGTCGCAGCCGACCTTGCCCCTCTTGATATATTAGCCAATGAATTCAATAAAATGAGTACCTTTGCATACGATGCGTGTAATTCCCCTAGCCCTGATCAATATTGCTTTGCTAATGATAAAAATGACAAAGAAATAATAAAAGCAATGGAAGAACACGAAAATAAAACAGCAGTTATCGAAGATACAGAAACATTTAACATTTCCAATGATACAACTGTTAAAGAAGTAAAAATTGGATTAACACTAAGTTAAGATGAACGCAAAGAGCTAATTAACTTGCTTAGTGAATTTGTTGATGTATTTGCTTAGTCATACCAAGATATGCCAGGAATTGACAGGGATATAGCTCAGCATACGATACCACTCATTCCAGGTATGAAGCCTGTCAAACAAAAGCTGTGCCGTATGAAACCCGATGTGGCTCTCAAAATCAAGGAAGAAATCAGGAAGCAGTTGGCCGCAGGTTTCATCAGAGTATCCAAATATCCAGAATGGATAGCAAATGTGGTTCCAGTTCCAAAGAAGGATGGAAGGGTCCGAATGTGTGTTGATTACAGGGATCTCAATAAAGCAAGCCCAAAAGATGGGTTCCCTCTACCTCACATTGACATTCTGGTCGATAACACAGCAAACCATGCACTCCTATCATTCATGGATGGTTACGCCGGATATAATCGGGTATTGATGGCCGAAGAAGATATGGAGAAAACCACATTCATCACGCAATGGGGTACATATTGCTATATGGTAATGCCATTCGGGTTGAAAAACGCGGGTGCCACCTAGCAAAGAGCAGCTACAGCATTGTTACATGACATGATGCACAAAGAGGTGGAGGTCTATGTCGATGATATGATCGTTAAGTCTAAAGATCGCCCTGACCATATTATTGCACTTCGCAAGTTCTTTGAAAGACTCCGCAAGTACAACATGAGATTAAATCCAGCAAAATGTGCATTCGAAGTCACGTCAGGCAAATTACTTGGATACGTGATCAGTTCTCGAGGGATTGAAATAGATCCTACAAAAGTAAAGGCGATCATGGCCATGCCACCCCCTAAAAATGAGAAGGAGATTCGAGGTTTCATTGGAAGGTTGCAGTATATAAGTAGGTTCATATCAAAGCTCACAGCGATATGTGAACCTATATTCAAGAAGCTCAAGAAAATCCACCCGTGCTAGCGCCAGCAATACCTGACTTTCGACAAAATCAAAGAGTATTTGGCAAACCCACCCGTGCTAGCGCCAGCAATACCTGACTTTCCTCTTCGACTTTACCTTACGGTCACAAGAGAAACGATTGGGGCAATGCTAGCACAGGAGATCGAAAGCAAGGAGAATGCAATCTATTACTTGAGCAAGAAACTTCAAGGATATAAGACGCGATACACACCACTTGAGAAATTGTGTCTCGCACTCGTATGGGCTGCACAGAAGCTAAGACATTACATGCTCACTCATACAGTGCATGTCGTGTCCAAGATGGATCCTCTCAAATACTTGTTCGAAAAAGCAACACTCAATGGCATATTATCAAGGTGGATAGTCAATCTTGCTCAGTTTGACTTGAGATTTGTGCCACAAAAAGCCATCAAAGGTTCTGCAGTTTCTGACTTCTTAGCAGACTTTCCGCTAGAAGAAGTTGAAAAAGAAGAAGATGAGTACGATTTCCCTGACGAAGATTTACTCATGACTGAAGATGATAGCTGGACACTCTATTTCGATGCAGCTTCAAACCAAAAAGGATGTGGTGTAGGAGTCTTGCTCGTATCGCCCAATGAAGAGCACATCCCAATTTCCATGAAGCTCGACTTTGATGTCACCAACAATGCCGCAAAATATGAAGCATGCATTTTGGGGTTAGAAATAGTTGTCGCCTTGGGAATTAAGAAACTCAAAATCTATGGTGATTCTTCACTCATCATTAACCAAATCTCCAAGAGATGGAAAGTGAGAAGTGAAAGTCTCGCTACGTATCAAGCTCATTTAGAAACTCTCACGGAGCAACTAGATGAAGTGGAATATACGTATTTGCCAAGAGAAGAAAACCAATTCGCCGACGCATTAGCTAAATTAGCATCAGTGGTGCGAATTCCAACTGATACAATCAGAATGCCACTGACCATAGAAAGAAGATATGAGCCGGCTTATGTTCACGCACTTGACGATGAACAAGAACCACAAGAAGAAGATGAAGAGACATCCTTAATTATGTGACAAGAGGATAATACCCTCCTAATACTGATAAAAGGGCACGCCGTGCTTTGAGGCACCTGGCCTCACAGTATGCACTCATCAGGGGAGAACTCCACAAGAGAACTGCAATAGGAAGAAATCTCTTATGCATAGTCAAGAAAGAAGCACATAAAACCATGGAAAACCTGCATCCCGGTATATGTGGAACACAGATGAATGCAAAGATGTTAGTCCAAAAGATTCAACGACAAGGTTACTATTGGACTACCATGGAGAGAGATTGTCATGAATACGTCAAGAAATGTATGAAGTGTCAAATCTACGCAAATTTACAGCATGTTCCACCTTCACTTCTCTACACATATACTTCTCCATGGCCTTTCTCCACTTGGGGCATTGACATCATTGGAAAAATAACACCACCAGGACAAGGGGGGCATGAATTCATTCTCGTAGCAATCGACTATTTCACCAAATGGGTCGAAGCTGCCTCATATGCTAAGCTGACGGCGAAACATGTAGCTCAATTCGTTGAGAAAAATATCATATGTCGCTATGGGGTACCACATGAGATGATCAGTGATAATGGAACACATTTCCAAGCCGAATGCGCGGAATTATTACAGAAATATCATATCAAGCATCACAGATTATCACCTTACATACCACAAACAAATGGTGCAGTCGAATCGGCCAACAAAAATGTGAAAACTATCATCGAAAAGATGACAGAAAATTACAAGGATTGGCCAAGTAAGCTACATTTCGCCCTTTGGGGTTATCGAACCTCTGTTCGTACATCAACGGGGGCTACCCCTTTCTCGTTGGTCTATGGAGTTGAAGCTGTACAACCAATCGAGCTCGAAATCCCTTCTCTTCGAATCGCATTGGAAAGCCAACTAGATGAAGTCGACTGGATTAGAGCAAGATACGACGAACTGGTCTTACTTGATGAAAAACGCTTGGCAGCTTTGCATCATGTCCAAACCTACCAACAGCGTATGGCGCGACATTTTAATAAAAAAGTCAAGACCAGGAATATCAAAGAGGGTGACCTAGTGCTTAAGGCACTTCGTAAAAATGTGTTAGATCCAAGAGGAAAATTCAGACTGAATTGGTCAGGCCCGTAAATTGTTAAAGCCATCCTGTCTGGTGGAGCGGCACAATTAGTAGACATGGACGGTAACGACTTCCACAATTTAACCAACTTGGATCAACTCAAGAAGTTCTATGCCTAGTCGCATGGGTTCATGACCCAACAGAGCTACGTTAGGCCTGATTCCTTTTTAGGATACATAGGCAACCCCTCAAGGGGGCCCGACCACTTTAAAAAATAAAAATCCTCCCTCTGTTGATCAAATATGCGCGTCAGTTCGGCATTGCGTCACAAAAAAAAAATGAAATTGCCGCGACACGGGACATTCCACCGTGTCACGGTACTGTTCACCGTGGCACGGTGGCCCTGAGCGTAAAAAAAATAAAAAAAAATTTGCCGCGACACGGGACATTCCACCGTGACACGGTACTGTTCACCGTGGCACGGTGGCCCTGAGCGTAAAAAAAAATATAAAAAAAAAGGAATTGTCGTGACGCGGGAATTTGTACCGTGTCACGGGATTTTTCACCGTGACACGGTGGAATTTCAGGTTTTCCGTTTTTTTAGTGACGCATTCGTTGCGAATTCATTATTTGTTCGAGGTTTTTTTTTTAATTTTCGTTCTTCCATTGCGTCCGACTCCTTGACTCGGATAAATAAAAAATAAAAGTCATTGTAATTTTTTATTTTGAAGGCTGAAATAAATATGCTATTATTATTGAAATAAATGCGACTACAATTATTGGCATCATATGCCTTATTTTAAATAAAAAATTATAAATCATAAAAAGCAAAGCACTATTAATCTAATCTCTCTTCACTTTAGGAACATCCTTCTCTTGGTCAATTAGGTCGGCCTTCACCATTAATGTGTCTTTCGTAGCCCGAACCGTCACACCCCTAGTCGAACTTTCACCCCTTTCACCTTTCTTGAATTTCTTCGGTTGTTTCTCCTTATAGACCATCTTTTCTTTACCCTTTCCTTTCACATAATTCTTCTTTCTTGGCATTATAGGAGTCTTAAACTCAATCCCTTGTGTTCTCGGACCTAGACGATCTTTAGGAGGGGCTTTCTTATTTCCAAGACGACTTTTCACATCAGACTTGCGTGATCCGAATCGTTCCCTCCTACTTCTAGAGTTCAACCATGCCTTGTATGCACTAGATAAAGGAGGAGGAGCATGGTCACTTGCAGAAACGGTCCACAAAGGTCTTCCAACCCAATAAGTCTCGTACTTATGAACGTTACTCTCATGCAACGATACTTCACGAGGACTATCGTTATAGCGTGGAACTACTTGTTCAAGTCCATACTGCCGCATCAGTCGAGAAGGGCAATAAAAGATCAGTTTTGAGATACTAGGAACACGGCAATATGGAGTATCATTCGTGCCAACCATCCTAGTAAGCCTCCACCAAGGCACCACCCAACGAATGGAAAATTCCCTCTTTGCAAAGAAATTTTTCCAATCTTCGTACGACATGTTCGCAGAGTAATTCTTTTTCCTGCGGACTAGGTCGTTAGGGCCATATTTTTCAACATCGTCGGGGGCTTCAAATAATTCTAAACGCTCCATCAACCAAATCTGCAAAAAGACAAAATCAGTCGTTAAAAAAAAAAAAAAAAAAAAAACTGCAGATTCCCGTGACACGGCAGGTTTCACCGTGTCACGGCAGACACCCACCGTGACACGGTGCCTGTTTTGTGTCACGGGGGCTACTCGGAGCGTATTTTTACCTGCAGCAGTACCAGAGAGCCCTTCATGATGGCTTTCCGGTCAGCTTTTGCTTCGTCAAGGCCACGAAATGTTTCTCCAAGGTACGTCGGCATAGGAGATCTTCCATATTCGACATGTTCAAGCACAGACGTTAGACAAGCATGTCCTACCCTACCGTTTGCAAATAAAAGCTTGCTAAACATGCAAAAAATATATGCCCTTCTACGATATACATGATAAGACTCAGAGATAGGGCGATTAAAATATAAATTTGCAAGTTTTTCTAAGTTTACCTCATTACCACACACAATTCTATTTAAATCTGGATCTGTTAGATTCAGATGGCGTTCAAAATCTTGGTAATAATATTCACGTAGGGTAGGCATGGCAATAAGATTTCTAGCAGGAAATCCAAAGATTGCACCGAATTCCTCCGGCAGGGGACAGATTTCATCATAATCAAATTTAAAACAGTGTGTTTCTGGACTCCAATAATCTAATGTTGCCCTAAGAAAATCATGTTCAATAGCTACATGTCGTAGGGCTAGCAAACCCCTGACATGAAATAATTCTAACTCTCTTTTTTCAGCATTGGTCAAAGAATAAGACCAGTCGCGCAACGTATTATCGAAATTCTGAGACATGATTATTGAAATATGAAATTCTAAATTATTTTGTGTTTCGTACTTATGCATATCATGAATAAACTGGTCTTATAGCAAAAGCGCTCGAAACTGCCCAGAAATTATCTTTTCATACGCGTAAAACACACCGCTGAATAATACGCGTACCGTGACACGGGAAGTTCCACCGTGTCACGGGAACTTTCGCCGTGACACGGCAAGTTCTGCCGTGACACGGTGCATAGTGTCGTGTCACGGCACCTCACGCGTTTTCTTTTTTCATCTTTTCCCGTATCTATCCGGATTTTTTACAGTATTTTATCTTCACCGTTTATTTTTCAGTTTTCTGAGAGTTTTATTTCTAATAAAATTCTCAACTTTTTTATCTCTATTATTATTTTTTTTATTATCTTTATTTTATTTATTTATTTATTCATCACTTTAATATTTTATTTCTTTTTTTATTTTTGCTTGTCTTTTTATTTCTTTTTCTTTTGGGGAAGGTAATTTTTTTTATTTATTCATCACTTCAATATTTTATTTCTTTATCATTTTATTTTTGCTCGTCTTTTTTATTTCTTTTCTTTTGGGGAAGGTCGGTACCCTCCATTACTCCACTTACTTTTTGTCGCGTCATTAATAAATACACGATCACACACAATGAGTTTCAAGCACACACTAACACACAATAATAAATACATAAGCTATGAATAATGTACAAAAGAGTCATAATAAATAAACATGTCAAGTGTCATCATAGCATGTACAAATAAAAACCCTCGGTCAAAAGTCTCTAGAGCCAGAATCAGTATCATCTCCACCCTGAGAATATGGGAACGGTGAGCCGAAGAGTCCCTCCATCATCCGAGTACAGGGAGTAGTGTCCCTACTAGTCCCTGTGACCCCAGCAGTAGTCAAACTCATGGCAGGACCCGTCCAGCCGGAAAACGGTGTAGACTGGCTCAAAGACACGGGAATCGTCGGTGAAGGCATCGTCCCATACATCGGAACGGAGAACAAGCCCGACACCGGTGGAGGAATCCCGGACAATGGAGCTGAAAATGAACTAGGATCCAAGGGAGTCAAAACAGACCCAAGCTCAGGCAGTGGAGGCTGTGAAAACGACTGCCGCTGCCTCTGACTCTGGCCCGGAAAGCGCTGGGAAGACTGAGGCTGCTGCCACTGAGCCTCCTGAAACGGCTGAGTAGTCTGAGGCTCTCGCTGAGAATGAGAACGCCGGTGAATCTCAAGAGATCGTCTACCACGACCAAGATCCTCCTCGTCCGAGCCTCTATGCCTCGAGCGCGAGCGGGACCTCCGCTGCTCTTGAAAGATACAAAATCAAAAGGTGTCAACAGTGCAAAATAAAACAAATGGTAGAAGTAAAAAAAATGATGAATGATACCTCAAGAACGTCGCTAGAGCTCCGACAACTTGCACCACGCCGAAGCTTGATGATGCAATACTTCAGGGCGTCAACCAGCTTCATGAGTCCCATCATCTCCGGGCGGTTAGGCTGAGAATAAAACAAAGAAAAGTCAGTAACAAGCGGTGTTAAAAGGATGAATATTGCATCAAAAAACTTACCGGCTCAAAGACCTCGGGCAGAGACTCCTGCGCCTGTCTGTAACCCTCTGGCGCGTCAGCGATATGGTCCTCGGTGATACCAATCTGCCCTGGATAGCGGACAGACTGAGGAGGCATCTCGATCCTCCCCACAGGGCGAATAGTCGTCTGAAAATACGATCGAATAATCAAGTTATTCGACTATTTAAGACAGAGACTAGTAACGAAGAAATCATACCTCGGGAAGACGGGGTGGAGGAGCCAGAGAGGGAAGCAAGTCCCGCGCATAGTCACTCTCCATGTGTACAAGCTCCTGCCATGGAAAAGTATAGTGCTCTCCCCTGTTTATCAACTCTCTGATCAAGCGTGAGTCCAGCATCGACTCTGGTGGAGATGAGGACACCACAAAGCGATCGCCGCTATGCTGACGAACGACTCGCTCCCCCAAATACCAGACAAAGCGTCCGGTACCAACCAAAATGGTGCGGTGCGCTGAAAGACGCAAGGCCTCAGGTAGATCAGTCATCCCGGCCCAAGGACGATACTGGACATCAATGGCAACCTAAAAACCATAAAAAGTTAGCGTGAAACAACAGAGGGAAAATAACAGGAAACAAAAATAATCCTTACGCCAACAGAAGAGGTGCCTCGGCGTAGTAGTCCATGCAGTGCAGGGACGGACTCCACCTGCGACTCTCCTCGATCACGCCAGCTGGCCCCAACAGGGAAATCATGGACCGCTCCACGACGCCGGCGAGGAGCCAAGCCTGGGAAGTACTCATAGAACCATAGCTGCAATGAAAAGTAACCTTTAGCACATGAGTCGAACAAGTTAAAGTGAAACAAAAAGGGGAAAAGATCATCACCTCCACGACTCTCCACAGACCATAGACGGTGATGGGAGACTCGTCATTCAGCTGCCGACAGCCATGACGTAGCGACAAGAGAAGATCGGCGTATCCAAGGCTGCACTAGTAGAAAAAGGCTCATTTGCGTCGCTCATTTATAGTGTATTTGCGTCGCTTCTATGAGCGACGCAACTGCTCGCGACGCAAATGACTTTTAAGTCATTTGCGTCGCTCCTAGACGCGACGCAAATAAGAGTCATTTGCGTCGCTCCTTTATAAACGAGCGACGCAAATGACTTTTTTGATAAACTTATTTTTTGTCATTTGCGTCGCTCCTTTATAAATAAGCGACGCAAATGACTCTTCTGAAAAACTTATTTTTTGTTATTTGCGTCACTCTTTTATAAAGGAGCGACACAAATAACTCTTCAGATAAACTTATTTTTGGTTATTTGCGTCACTCCTTTATAAAAGAGCGACGCAAATGACTTTTCTGATAAACTTATTTTTAGTCATTTGCGTCGCCCCTTTATAAACAAGCGACGCAAATGACTCTTCAGATAAAATTTTTTTGTTATTTGCATCGCTCCTTTATAAACAAGCGACGCAAATGACTCTTCCAATAAACTTATTTTTTGTTATTTGCCTAGTGTAAATAATTTGAACTTAAATTTTTTCTTACTTGAGAGATACATATTGTAGTATTTATATATGAGCGCATTAGTGCATAGGTATGTTAATAATGTAATCACAAATGCTAGATTCAGTTTAAATGATTTGAAAAACAAAAGTAACATTCATTAATATGAACAGAATCAGAATGCAATTGACAGTAATTGACATCTTTATTCAAACATAAAATCACACCCATTAAATACTTTTCTGTTTAAAACATTGATTTTAGAAGATTGCTAGTGTATTACTAGAGACTACTAGGACTGATACTTCATATAGTATTAAGCAGCTTCTTAACACCTTAGAGGTGTCCACCCTCAAACTTGAAACCCTGAGGCATCAAACCCGGATTGGTTATACCTCCTTTCGAATCCTCCATCATTGGTGCTTGATGATACTGATTCATCACGGCGAAATTAAAAACCCCCATCCTCTGAGACAGATTAGAAAAATGGGAAACATCTCGACTACCTTCCAAATCAAATTCATTCATCATATGAACCTCATTCATGAACCTGAACTTGTAGCTCTGAGAAACATCCACATTCGCAACCTTATCCTCCCCTGCTATGAGATGGCTGCTATTGCTCATCATCCCTAGCACAGGATTCTCAAAATCGCGAACATTATTGTCCCAATAATCCATATTCCCAATGGTACTAGACCCCGAAGAATTGCAACCTACATCATTGCTCAAAATTAGTATAACCTGCACAACATAATATTGCAGGCATCACTATAATGACACTATGCAAGATAAAGTCACCACTGTCAAACCTATTAACCTTACAGCCTTACCAAAATTAATCTATCATAATTCCAACTACAATCTCCAGAATGTAATATAACCGAGAACGAATTACCCAAATTAACCAATAAATAACAACATAGAAAGGAATTAGATTCAGCTAAACATAACATCAAACACATGGTATGCAACTCACAAATTATGTATAAAAAAACAATCATAAAAAGAAAAAAGAAACAACCTTTTCTCCCAACGATTAGCACTGAACAAAAGATGAATAGTATGATCATCCAAATTAGATTGATTGGAAAGATAAGCAGAGATCATCTGCCCAACAGCAGTATTTCGATCCGGAAACCGCCATAACTCAGCAGAACACCCAATACTTTGCAAGTGAGAGAGAAGCTGAATACACTGAGAGCTCTTTCCACTTCGATCTAACCCTTCTAATACAACCAAAGCACCTCTTGATTATAGACTGACCTGTGAAAGAGGGTTCATATTTAAGCCAGGGTGATTACAACCCTAACAGTCATGCAAATCGGACTTGGAAATGAGTATGTGAGGTTGCTCTCTCTCTCTCTCGGGGGAAAGAGAGTTGTTGAGCTAAAAGAAAGAATGAAAAATAGTTACTCTAGCAATGCTTCACAAGATCAAAATCATGAATGATATTATAAACAATGGTCATGAATGATATTTGGGCTATGAAACTCATGTTTAGAGCAAGGATAGGTTTGAAGCTGATAAAAATTAACCTATACACAATTCTATTTGATGGTTGTCAACTAGACCAAAACCTAATGCAGAGGAAAATCTTAGCAAAATTGAAGTTTTACTGGCCAATATTCGCACAAACTATTGGCCATCAAATGGTTTTGTCAAAGAAGCTTTGCCTGGAGATGTCATCAAGATTCTGGATCGTGTCATTCTTGAACACATAGACTGTCCAGATAGCAACTTACGGTTGGAGGCCCTGACTTCTATACTCGAAACAACACTTTCCTGCACAACAGAGATCCCAGCAGAAAGGTTAGACATGAGTGATGTTGCTGCAAAGCTATCATCAATCAAAAACAAGCTCCTTGGAACTCGTTTACAACGAAGAAGGAGAATGCAAGCAGGTAATGTATCAACTACTACTTTTATTTGCCTCACTAATGAATAATTATTACTGTAGGTTTTTACTTTTCTATTAGATTTTATATTCTTTTCTTCTTGGTGCAGGGACACGAGGGTGATCGATCAGTGTTTTACCAATTTCAACAGCACGCCCATGAGCATGCTTGTGATTTGATAGCCTTGAAGAAGAAGATGAGCTCATAAGCTGCAGTGACTTCTCATAAAAAGCTTCTTTTTTCTTCTTATCAATAACTAGTCCCTATGTGTTCTCACTCAGGATCAGAACATCAGAGCAGCTATCTTGTTCAGAATACAGTTTTAAGTTATTTTGATGTTTTTATTTTGCTTGCTTAGATGTGTAATGACGAAAATTTCTTAATCCTTAGTTGCATTAGGTATTTGATGATAAACGTAATATATTGCAATGCCCATTTCCCAATGGCCAACAGATAGGTTTGAAGATCAGATACATCTTGATTGATCAAATTTTCAAGATTTCGGGTTTCTGTGTTCCTAAGATGAGCAAATTGTAGCTTATCTGAAGAAATTTCATCTTTAAAGGCACAGGCAACTAATGTCAGCACACTAGCAATAAGAAAATAGAAGCCAGACGCAATATTTCCACTCATAAATTCTTATGAAATAAAAGTGTCAAACACAAATCTGTGTACTACATAGACGGTTCTTGTATAATGCAAAGTACTTGTTTCGGTATAAGGATAAAAAGAAAAGGTATTAGGCATGAATTTTGAAAGAAAAATCATGCATAACAACTAACTTAATCAAATTCATCATTTCTTGTACTGATACATAATCCTAATCCCAAATTGAAGCATGCAGAAAAAACATCAAAAATCTTTTTTCCATCCAAAACAATGACATTTATAGATTAAGTTCCGGAATTACAAAATCAGGAGGAGAACTATAATAATTACATAAAAAGCACTCCCTACTCCAAACATAAAACAAAAACAAAACCCTCAACCTCGTCCATACAACATGACATACACAAGGTCGCACAACAAGAGGTATTGTATCGACTACGAAGACAAGCTGCTTTCATACTTTCACAATCTACATTCTACATAGCAAAAAAGATTGGCACAAACAATAACAGTATGACAACTACATGAAAACATTCACATTCGCAACCTAAACCGCCCCCATAAGGTGATCAGTCTAGGGAAAAACACACTCAAACAACACAAATTCCAGCTAAAATCCTCAACTCAGCAAAGAAAACACAAATTCCAGCTGAAATCATCAACTTAACCAATAAAAACACAAATTTTTATCTAATTGAGCTTTATCTAACAACTACCTCTTTCGCGGCAGTAGCATAGCCGTGAGATCCGAAAGCTGGAGCAGATGGTCCAGAATTCCTGTGAATTTGACGCCCTAGCACCTGAATAACATCACAACAACATCAATTTCCATCAATTCAAAAATCACACAAACATTTTAAAAAATTACAATCAATTCAAGAAATTGTTCTAAAATTTTACCGAAACACCACCACGAACAGCTTTTCGCCGCGCAATCCCTAACATATTTCTACAACCAAAAAAAAATTCAACGCAATTAATTTTCAAATATTTTCTAATACCTGATTTTGAAAATTCAAAAATAAAAAATTCATACAACAAAAATTCGGATCTAAATTTTTGACTGAAATTCGAACAAAAATTATTTATGACTGAAATGGGACGAATTTCTTAGGGTATATTGCGTCGCTGCCAAAAACCCTAGAAATCCCCCCACGAAATCCCCCAATCGAACTTGAAGACCGAAATTGAATTTTTTGGGGCTTTTAGGGTTCGAATTTGTATGCTTTTGAGTTGATTTTTTGCTCGAAATGGGGGATTTTTGGTCGGAAACAATCAATTTTTCTGGGTTTAAGGCTTCGAATTTCTTATTGTTTTTGGTCTAAATTTTTGCTCGAAATTGCTCGAATTTGCAGCCGATTATGGGTCTTCGACTTCACTGCGATTTCAGATGTTAAATTTGCTGGGGAAACGCAAGTTTTTGGCCGAATTTGTTGGATTTCAGAGACAAATTTGTGGGTGTTTTGCTGTAGAAATTCGCTGGAATTTAAGAACTCTTGTTTTTTTTTTTTTCTTTTTGGATAGTGAATGTAGGTACCTGATGAAAAAATAAGGTAAAAAACGCACAAAAACCTAAAGCCAAAAGAGTTATTTGCGTCACTTTATTATAAAAAAGCGACGCAAATAACCTTGTTTATAATGTTGTACAATGTACATATGCGTCGCTCATTAGTAAAAGAGTGACGCAATTTACTTAATCACTTATTTGCGTCGCTTGCTAACTAATGAGTGACGCAAATAAGTTTATTAATTGCGTCGCTTTAATAAATAGGAGCGACGCAAATGATAGAAAGCTGAAATGCACTTGAGTTTTGCGTCGCTTCTTAAATAATATGCGACGCAAATAATTTAAAAGGAAGGTAAAATAATACATTTGCTTCGCTCCTTAGAATGAGTGACGCAAATATGGCGACGCAAATGTACATTTTTCTACTAGTGCTGGCCCAGCTATAGGATCCTATCTCATGGATCCTAACCAAAGAGGGGAGGTAGCAAAGGAGTACGCGTGAACTCCTATCAGGAGAAAGGGTCATGGAGACCAGAATCAGGATGAAGATCCGCACCCGCTGCTCAGCCGATGTATCCTCCATGTCGAAGCCACGAGCTAAAACTGAAGCCAGCTACGATCGCCCGCTCCTAGGACCACCTCGAGACACTGGTCAGGTCCTGATATGATGAACGATCAGACCTAGCAAATCAGCTGCCTCAGTCGATCCCCAAGACAGATCAGACATCTGAGCTACAGCCCGGTCGGTGAAGCGCAGCCCGCTAATCATACTGAAGTCCAGAGGGGTCACTGTCATCTCCCCCCAAGCAAAATGAAAAGTGTTGGTAGTATCCCAGAAATACTCCAACAATGCGCGAACGACCGTCGCACCGCAACCCCGGGGGCTGCGAAACCCTACAACCGCCGTATAGAAATCTACTAAACCAGCCGATTTCCATAGGGCGTTCGTAGCAGGATCCCTCGTAATGATCTGGTGAAGTCGAGGGATCAAATCGCCGGCTCAAGAACCGTGGTGGCGAAGCGTGCCGTCGACTATGCCGGAGAGTGGGCGATGAGAAACATGGTTTTCACGGCAGAAAACCAGCTGGTCTGAAGTCCACGGAGGTGGAACCCACCTACCTCTACTCGTAGAAGCCCGCGGCTCAGACTCCAAAGCCTCGTCGTCCATCCCCTCAGGAATAGTGGGAGTGTCCTCCCGAAAAGCTCGACGCCGGCCATGGGTAGAAAGATCGCAATCCCGTCGCCTAGGCATGCTATTATAAAGATCTAAATGCTTAGCATCATTTCCTAAGACATTTAATTCAAGTTGCATTTTTATAAAAATAAAGATCTAAATACTTAGCATCATTTCTTAAGTTATTTAGTTATTTATCGAATTATACGCTAAATTTTTACCTCCAGGCTAAAAATTGGCGAAATTATGGTATTTAGTTTCTCCATGACAAACTAATACTACAGTTCTCCTAGCCGCATGATACTATGTTCTCCATGAAAATATAGTACATACGCAAAATATGTTTCGAAGTTGCACAAAAACAATGAATCAACACATCATGAAATATTTCACAAGGTTTACCACCAAATTTTTCACCATTTCAAGAAGTAACATGAACATCATTTCACAAAAGTAGTACCCAAAAATGGTGATTTGCTCAATTCTCCATCAAATCATGCAATTTTTGTCTCAAATTTCTCACAAACACACATACATACATATACAAGTAAAATCATGGCAAGAATTTCAACATAAAACCTCAAAATCAAAAATCCCCAAATTGATTTTTAAGGGTTTTTCATGAAATTACTTATTTGAAGCAAATTTGAGGCACAAATTAAGAATTACTTACATAGATCCTTGTAGAGGTTCGAATATGAGGAGTATGGCCAAAATTTGGAGTAAATTCGGTGGAAAATCGAGCAACAAAAGCTCGAAAAAAACTCCGGCAACCAACAGACCGCCGCAACACGGTCAGATAACATCGTGACACGGTGAGTATGTCCCGTGTCACGGTGAGCCTGAGAATACACGGAGCTCCGGCGACTCCGACGGCAATTTCAGGCGAAGCAACAGCAGTAAGCAGCAACGAAACAACAGCAGCAGCAAGTCGCAGAAAAAAAAAAAACAAAAAAATAAAAAAGAGAGAGGAAGCAAATCGCCGTGACACGGTGGAGAACGCCGTTCGACGGGAAGGAAAACCGAGCGCCGGTGAGCAGTCAACGAGACACGGCAAACCGAGCAAAGTTTTAAGCTTTTTGAGTAAGGATCAGACGAGAAAGAGAATGGCCAAAATGAGAAAAATGTTGATATTTAAAATCAAAAAATCCCGTGCAACGGACCCCGTTCCCATGTAACGGTCAGATTTTTGTGTGGTGCACAAGCTTTGACCGGTCAAAGATGCTTTTTGACCGTTTTTCAGCCACTTGATTCCCGCGCCACGGGATCCTTTTGCCGTGTCACGGGAAGCAACTCCGCGTGACGGGGATCTGTACCGTGTCACGGGAATATTTTTTCGGGACACGGTGGCTTTGCACAATTATTTGCGAATATTCCTGACATTTTGACTAAGGTTGCACGATTTTTTTTTGCTGTTATTTTTCGCTGGAATTACGCGGAAAATTGTAATTGATACTTAAAATGGACTAAAATTACCATTTTATCCCTAGCTAGCATCAAAGTCTATTTTTCGGCATTTTAAACACCTAATATGGTCGGGTAATCGACTTATAGGTGTGAATCATCTGCGGCCCACGTTCGGGGATAATCGAATCATCATACACTTACAAATTTCAGCAATCGTCGGCTTTCCTCAGGCTTGGAAAGCGTTATCGGTGGATTTTTTCTTCAAGTATAGAAAACCGCCAAGTCGGCTTTCCTCAGGCTTGGAAAGCGTTATTGGTGGATTTTTTCTTCAAGTATAGAAAACCGCCAAGTCGACTTTCCTCAGGCATGGAAAGCGTTATCGGTGGATTTTTCTTCAAGTATAGAAAACCGCCAAATTCCTTTGTCAGCCTTCCTCAAGTATGGAAGGCATTATCGGCGGAATTCTTCAAGCATAGAGTGACACCAAATTCATACGTCGAATTTCCTCAAGCATGGAAAGTGTCATCCGGTAGGTTTCTTCAGGCTTAGAAAACCACCAAACTCTTCAGTCGGATTTCCTCAAGCATGGAAAGCGTTTTAACAAATGTCATCCGGTGGATTCCTTCAAGCATAGGAAGCTGCCAAATTCATTTGTCACCGATACACTGGTGCCAGATACGTATTCTATCCCTTTACTCTTTTATCTGTGGAATTAACATTTTTCTGCAGGTATCGGCGTATGCAGAGTGATTTAGGATCGCAGAACGTCTTAAATCATTCTCCGTCCCTATCGGCTACTTTGACTATCGCTTTCGAAACTGACGTTTTTACAAACTCAGTCAAAGTGGGGGCTTCTGTAGACACCTAGAAATGTCTCCCCAAAACCAAACCCGATGATGAACAACCTTTCACCGCCATTATTGGTCGGGTTCAGTATTTAATCCCGAGAGTGCTTAAAAAATCGTATTTTATTAAATTCATATTTTTGAACAGTCCATGGATTAGCCTTGATGTTTGGTAAAAGCATAGTTTTAATTTCAGCCCAAACTTATTATTTAATTTTAGCCCAAACCTTTTTTATTTTATTGTTTTATTATTTATTTTTGGCCCAAACCTTTTATTTATTTTTATTTAATTATTTTCTTATTTTAGACCAAATAATAATAAGTCAGAAAAGGCCCGAAATTATCAATCGGCACTTAAATGTCGAATAAAATTAGGGTTAAAAATGTATTTAGACGGAAAATAGACTGGAAATTCCCGCGCCGCGGCAGACTGCCACCGTGTCACAGGAATCCTTCCCGTCTGACGGTGGGATTTCCCGTGACACGGGAGGTCTGTCGTGACACGGGACATTCCATGTCTTTTCCGCGTAAACCCTTAACGCGTTTTCTTTCCCGTTTTCTGAAAATTTCCCGCGTCACACCAAAAATGTATCGTGTCACGGGAAAGTGTGTCGTCTGACGTTGGGACTTCCCGTGTCACGGTACAGTTTGCCGTGTCACGGGATACTTTTTTAGGGTTTTTATCATTTTTGGGTTCCGTGTGCTCCCTCAGCACATTTTCCCTATAAATACCCCCTCATTTCTGATGCACAGGGCACCGAGTAATTCTCTGATTTATTTTTCTCTCTTCTATGCTTTAGCCAAAAAACTAGCCTACCCTTTTCACTTCAAAATTCCTTCTTCAAGTACTCAAAGGAGTCCATACTTTACCCGTGATTATGTCCTTAAGCCAAGGCGTGAAAGGTAGAACTGTTTGAGGGTTTGTCCCCAAATCAACTCTTCTTTATTTAATTTAATTTAATTATTGTTTTATTATTTCCTTGAAGTTACTAACTCGTTTATTATTTTGTAGTTGCAAACAAACAGAATCAAAGTAAGGATCATGTTCCTTTTATTTCTATTATTTTTCTAACGATTTTATGTTGTTGGAATTGTAATTAAATTGCTTTCAATATTAATGTTAATTCTATTATATTATTTATCGATCACCATATTGCATGTTAAAGGGAATATGTAATTGAAAATCACGCCTAATAAAATAATTTGGACAACCGGTTTAGGTTCCTTTTTAATCTTGTTGTTTAATCAAGTGATCACAAATATTTTAGAATAATATGTTGCATTAATATTAAACCAATTTAGTTAAATAATAGTTTGGAGCGAATTGAATATTTTGTTTGTATGCCTTTGAGATCACATGAATGCTTTTCAACATAAGAATCGAGTAGAGGCCAATACGGGCGAATGTGACTCCATTACTCACTTCGTACCATCATCCCCGATCCTCCTTTCGTGGTTCCGAACCATATGGAGTTAGTAATCTCATGGATTATGAATGGGGTGTAACCTTCACGGGTCAATCGTTGTTGCCTATCGTTGTCCCTTTATTGTGGTTGCCTTTTATGATCCGTGAACGGTTTACAAGTTCCTTAAAAACTTGTTGGCGGCTCCCTACTTTATTTGTCCCTAATCGTATTGTGTCAATTCCCACTTCCTAAGAGTGCCAAGCATATTCACAACATGCTTTTAACGTAGGCGCACTTCGAGCGACGCCTACATTAATAGATTGCGTTCTCTTTGCCTTCTACCTCTTGTGCTAGCATGGCTCCCATTGTCTCTTTGGTAACGGTCAAGTATAAACTAAGAGGTATTCCGGGAAGTGCTGGTGCTAATACGGGAGGATTTGTGAGATAGGCTTTGATCTTTTCAAAGGCTTTTTGACACTCGTCATCCCATATTACTGGTACATTCTTTTTGAGCTTCTTGAAGATTGGTTCACATATTGTCGTCAGTTTTGATATGAACCTACTTATGTATTGCAACCAGCCAATAAATCCTCGAATTTGTTTCTCAGTCTTTGGCGGTGGCATTGACATGATTTCTTTAATCTTGGTTGGGTCTACCTCTATTCCTCTAGAGCTTATGACGTATCCCAAGAGCTTGCCTGAGGTGACTCCAAAAGCACATTTTGATGGATTCAACCTCATGTTATATTTTCTTAGCCTTTCGAAAAATTTCCTTAAGGCTACTTGATGGCCTGGACGGTCTTTTGATTTTACAATCATGTCGTCGACATATACCTCGACTTCTTTGTGCATCATGTCATGGAGTAAGGCAGTTGATGCACGTTGGTAAGTAGCACCCGCGTTTTTCAACCCGAATGGAATTACCATGTAGCAGTAAGTGCCCCATGGTGTTATAAAGGTTGTTTTCTCCATGTCTTCTTCTGCCATGAGAATCTGGTTGTAATCTGCGTACCCATCCATGAACGAGAGAAGTGCGTGATTTGCCGTGTTATCTACCAGAATATCGATGTGTGGCAAAGGGAAGTCGTCCTTTGGACTTGCCTTATTTAGATCTCGATAGTCGACACACATTCTTACCCTTCCGTCTTTCTTCGGAACTGGGACGACGTTGGCGACCTATTCGGGGTATTTGGATACCTTGATGAAACCTGCAGTTATTTATTTTTGAACTTCTTCTTTTATTTTAAGTGCTACGTCGGGTTTCATTCGACGCAACTTTTATTTTACAGGTTTCATTCCTGGAATTAGTGGTATAGTGTGTTGAGCTATTTCTCTATTAATGCCTGGCATATCTTCATATGACCAAGCAAATATATCGATAAATTCTTTAAGTAAGTTAATTAAATCGGTTCTTTCTTGTTTATTCAATGTTAATCTGATTTTAAATTCTCTTTTATGAGTTGAATCATTCGAGATATCAACTGTTTCAGTCTCTTCAACTACCGGTGTTTTCTTTTCGAGTGTTTCCATTGCTTTAATAATTTCTTTGTCTTTTTCATCGTTAGCTAAGCAATTCTCGTCATCTTGGGTTAGGGAGGAACACAAGAAGTAAGGAGAATAAGAAATATTATTATACTTTGAGATCATTACATCAAAGAGTGATGTGTCCTCAGGGATTGGATCACTAACTATCCTAGGAGAAGAAATAAGAGGGGGAGGTGTTACTACTAAAGACTTAGAAGATTCTAAAGGGAAAGACTCTGACTCGGACTCTGACTCAGACGACTCCTCAAACATCGATCCCTGTCCTGTCGTGATAGATATCTTCCTTCCGCTTGGAGTAGTCACTTTGATAGTCTTGCGCCACCCTTGTAGTGATCCTTCAGCTGGAGTAATTAGCTTTGAGGGGTCAAAGCTTTCACTTTGTAGTATTGTTTGAATGAGCGAGGAGTTATCTTCTTCATAAGTTGGCTCATTCTTTTCTCGCCCAAACAGTAATCCCATGACGTTAAAGTCAAAGCATGGGGGTGCTTTCTCCTTATGGACGGGAGTTGGGATTTCATCAGTGAAGTAGCAATCCAAGAAAATCTCGAATCCCGGTTGTCTTATGCCATTTACAACGAATGGCTCGGGAAATTCATGACATGGATAGTCCTCTCCTTCTTTTATGAACTGACCATTAAGCGTAAGGGGGTACTGATCCATTGGAATTGCTTTCTTTTGAATGCGAGCGTCCCTACGTGATTTCAACTTTTCCTGGGCTTGCTTGAGATCCTTCCAAGTCGGTTCGAAACCAAGTCCGAAAGTGTCTAACTTAGGGAGGCCAGGTAACTCCAGCGGTTTTGCCATTCCTTTCTTCTTCCCTAGGGTCATCCCAGGGAAGTGTCCTTGTTTCTTCAGCATGGTGTTGACAATCATGTTGGAATGGGGGTCATGGCAAAGAGGGGTCCCTTCATCCTCCTGGATTAAGGAGACTTCTTCGTTAAAGCCCCATAGGTCTTCATCATCCTCGTCGTGCTCTACGTTAATGATTGGATTCTCTATGGATTTGATTCTCATGGGCGAAGCAACTATGGTGATTGGAATTCCCCAACTATAGCTTTTACTTGTTGGTGGAGGGATGAAGGGACGGCCTTTAGATCATGAAGCCAAGGGCGTCCCAACAATAAGTTGAATGAAGCTTTGATGTCTACTACTTGGAAAGTAGTAGCATGTTCTATTGCTCCTGCCGTTACATTTAGGGTAATTTTGCCAAGAGCTTGACGACGAGTATTATCGTAGGCTCTTATTCCTTGTGTGGACGGAGTTAAGTCTTCATCCCTTATGCCGAGCATCCTCGCAGTTCTAAGAGGACAAACGTTGATGGCTGATCCATTGCCTACAAGAGTCATAGGAACATTCATCCTTTTGCAAACTACCGTGAGGTTTAATGCCTTGTAATGTTTGTCACCTTCTGGAGGTAAATCTTTGTTAGAAAAGGTGATCAAATTAATTGGACTAGGAAGGTCACTTGTGAGGAAGTTGGCTAGTCCCTCAAGAGTAGTGTCAGAATCTATCCCGATTTTATCCAAGGCATTCATTACAGCCAACCTATGCTCTCGAGATGTTGCCAGAAGTTTCCATACATTCATCTCAACTTTTGTCTTCTTAAACTGTTTAACAATGTCGTTGTCTTCAATGATAGGTATGGGAACTTGGTGTATGGTTGGCATAGGTTGTGTTGAAACGGGAGGTTGCATTCTCCCAGATCTTGTGAGGACATCTATCGATGAATCTTCTTCAGCCCAAATATCATCTGTGGTGTATGACACAGAAGGTGAAGGTCCTACTATGTCCTTTAGATAGACATCTTCTTCATCATTGTCCCAGACTCCATTAATGGTTGTATCCTCTTCATGTTGAACTTGGACCAGTTTCTTTTCATCAATCATTTTCTGTACCAAATCCTTGAATTTTAAATAGTTTTCTACAGTGTGACCCCCTGATTGATAATACTGACAGTAATATCTATCTGTCCTTTTCAATGACTCGAATGGTCTCGGTTCGAGAGGTTTGACCTCGCCACTCTCGGAGAGCATTTCAAACATTTGCGCATATGGGATCCCAATCGGAGTGTAGATTCTATTGCTCTTCTTGGGTTTTTCAGTGACTTGTAAGGGAAAGTGTTTTGCCTCATAAGTCGTTCTCACTGGTGTGAATTCTTTTTTAGGTTCTTCTTTTGGAAGTGGAAGCTCATCATATTTCTTATGGAGTTCGTTCTTAACTTTGAGAGCTTCACGTAGTAATTGCGATACCTCCTTCATAGATAGTGTGAGCAATTGTATATCATCTTTATTTGCCAGTTCTGGAAGGCTATCCTTGACATCGAAAAAGATCTCCTCTTCTTTTTCTATGGCACTGATTTCTTTGACAGGTTTAATGAGAGAGGAGGGGTCAACCTCGTTTTCCTCATCGGAGATAGCCAGGGTATGAGCTAGAGGTGCATTGTCGATGCTTGGCTTCTTACTGGCAGGGGGCAACGGCAGTTTGTTGTTGTCGATTAGGTCTTGGATAGCTTCCTTAAGCTTCCAACAGCTTTCAGTGGAATGGCCCCTACCTTGGTTATACTTGCAGTGTGCATTGGGGTTCCAGTTAACCGACCTCTTCTTAACTGGTGGGTCCCCAAATGGTCCAATGGGAGTTATAAGACCTTTTGCATTTAATCGATTAAATGCGGTGTCATAACTCATGCCAATAGGAGTGAAGTTCCTCCTAAATGGTTTCTTTTTTTATTGGTTGTTCATGGCAAGAACTTCTCCTAAATTAAAGGTGCTAACATTATTTGAGTGGGCGGTTTTGGAAGAAGAAGGATTGTCGTTCTTCTTTCCTTTCCAGCCACTGTTGGAGTTATTGTTGGCAGCTTTTGACTTAGCCAAGTCATCTTCAATATTGATCCCAATGTCATAAACGGCCTTGAAGGTATGGAGATTATTTTGATACTTGAGATGCTTGGAATATTTTTCTTGGAGATTTTTGATAAACAGTCTCATAGACTCTTTTTCACTTGGCACCTCAATCATCTTTGCTGAGGTTTCTCTCCACTTGTTAAAGAAAGAGGTAAAGCCTTCATTCTCTTTTTTTTTGAGGATTTCAAGTTCTCTATGGTCAGTCTCGACTTGAATTTTGCACTTGTACCTATCAACGAAAGCGTTTGCTATTGACTCCCATGTAGAGGTCTTTTCTTTCTCGAGAAAAAAGAACCATTGTTGGCAAACGGTCTCGAGAGATAGTGAGAACAGAGAAGGGAAGACCTTCTTATCGACACCCTTAATACTCATTATGGTTTCGAATGCTCTTAAATGAAAGTATGGGTTGTCAATTGCTCTGAATTTTGGGATGTCGTTGGCGCTGAACTTCTGCGGAAGAAGCTCTTTGTCCACCGAGACCCCTTGTGATGTAAGCTCTTGAAACTTGTAGTCGCTAGACAACTTGCTTAAACTCTCTTGCATGAGGTCCATTTGTTGTTGCTTCATGGGATCATCGATCCTAAGTGCAAGAAGCTTTAGTGTCTCAGTCACGGTAGCCAGTTGGTTCTTAAGATCATTGACTTCTTCTTGAGTTGCCATTATAGTCTTAGCTTTTCTCTTGCGAGCTATGGGTTTGTCGAAAAGTTAGACTTGTACGAAGAGGTTGTCTTTGATTAATCGTCCTTCCTTTCTTGACCACGTGCTGTAAATTAAGCCATTTTGCGTTTTAATTACTTGACTCGAATCAACTTGAATTTATGGTTTATTTTAAGGGAAAAAGAAAAGCAAAAATAATGTACATATTTTTAGAGAACTAAGTATTATTATTTTTTATTGGAGGATTAATATCCGACTTACCCCCCTAAAAAAATGACGGAAAAAACGCGCACACAAGACTCTCTTAATCATGGTCAAAGTATGTGCATTGGTGTGTGCGTTGAGTGTAAGTGACATGCTTGGACTCTTGTGTAAGACCATGAGACTTAGTGCCTAAACTTGATCATTGATTCAATTAAATATTATTGACAGCAAAATTAACCGAAATAAACAGAAGACTGATTAATTAGACCCTAGGTGATGACTCGACCAATAATCCGAACTGTCGGCCAAGCGACAAGACTGGCGTCACATTGTGGAGCTTGGCGCCAGGCGACAGAACTGTCGTCAGGCGCTACACTCCATAATGTGGCGCTACAGCTCAGACCTTGGCGCCAATATTGTAGCTTCGGTCTGGGACTGTTTTCGGTGTTATTAGTCAACTGGGGTATGCCTAAAGTCGTACTAGGTCAATTCCGATTAAAATATTAGACTTTATTGACTCAAATTAATTAATTAATTAATTAATTAATTAATTAGACAAAGTTCTTTAAGTCATTAATTTATTTAGTCTCAACACAAGTCAAAAAACAGTTAAGAGAAACATAAAATATATATGCACAACCAATAATGCACAATTAGTCAAGTAGGCACAATATGATGCAATGCGTTCGCAACCTAACCATGGCTCTAGTTCTCTAAAGTTCGGGATATGGTTTAGTCAAAGAGGGTCCATGATTAATTGTCCGGATGCACCGCGCGGAAGCCTAACCGTGATGGGTTGGCGCGAGTGGATGGGACACCGAGAGTTTTTTTTTAAAAAAAACTCGCTTCCATGGTTTGGTGAATTCAACATCTCGGATGTATCCTTTGTTGCACGGAGCGTTCAATCGGGTAGATGGAGCATGAATTCCCATAGGGTTATGTCCATATGTAGAACACATATGGGTTTCAGAAAAGTGAGAAAAAAATTCAATCAGGAAGTAGGATCGAGCAAACAATACGAAAAACCGGTCGAAATTAGAACGCATATTTCTAGCTCGGTATTGGGGGAAATTGGCGCCAGCAAACAGAGATTGGCGCCAACTTTTAACTGTAGCGCCTGGCGCCAATACTGGCGTCTGGCGCTACGGCTAAAAGTGTGGCGCCAAGCTCTGGCCCCTGACGCTACTTCCCACATGCCTCAGCAGCTTTCTGTGCTCGATAAAATCTTCCAGTTTTGCGCGGTGTTATTTCAGTCCTAGTTGTGAAAGACATTCCTCAAATTTCCTACGTGTAAAATCCTATGTTTTTGACTCATTACGGATGGTCTTTCCAATGAGATCCTTTTTATGCATATGACAATAATGTTAATCAAAATTACGCACATGAAATACTTAGAATTTTTCGAGTTTCATCCACTCATTCTAAATCATTGCCGAAACAAATTCGGGAATTAAAATAGAAATCCTCCCCAGTGGAGTCGCCAAAAACTGTAGGGAATAATTTCAAGCCTTTAAATCCCACTAGCTTGAACCCCACTGTGATCATACACTGAAGTACAGTGGCGTCCAAAAGGGAAGAAGGTAGAGCAAAAGAGTCGCCAACAAGTTTTTAAGGAACTTGTAAACCGTTCACGAGGTGAAGGTTACACCCCTTAACGATCCAAGAGATCGTCAACTCCATAAGGTCTAGAACCAAATAAGGGTTCGGGGATGAAGGTACAAATCCAACCTAAAAGAGATTGAACCTGCCCTAATAATAGGCCTCTACTTTATTCTGATCATATTCATGTGCGCTTTCTGATTAACATGCAATCAATAGGATTAACCCTAAACCTGTTTAATCTATGTTGGTTGAATTTAATGCACAAATAAACTATTATTGGCGATCACTTGAATTATAATCACAATTAACCTAACAATATTATTAATTATCTTACTAAGCGTGATTACAAGTATAGATTCCCTTTAACATGCATAAAAAGGCGTGATTAAGCAATAAAAATAAATATCATCAAGCAACATAATAAATAATCAAAATATCATGAATAATAATTACAATAATCATAATAATAATAATCATAAATAAAATAATCATCATCAAAATAATAATAATAATAATAATAATAATAATATTCATAATCATCAAAAATTATAACAATTATAATCATAATCATAATCATGTTAATATTAAAGCATAATAATAATAGCAAGATCCTAGGCATGATACTAACAAGATTAATAACAAACCCTAGCATGTCACTAAGCAATAAAAATCAAATCTTTAACCCTAACATGATACTAACATGAATAAATATTAGGAAGAACATAGGAAGCATCGCAGGAATCATATTTGATATTAAAATTACCCTAGACATGATACTAGGAACATCATAATAACAATATAAACGTGATTTCTACATCATAATATCAATTAAAACAATTAAAGTACTTACTTTGATGCCTCGTACCTCTTTCTAATAACAAAATCCACACGTTAGTAACTTCAAGGAAAATAATAATCAACCAATCAAATTAAAAGAGAGATTTGGGACCAAACCCTCAGAAATTAAAACCTTTTACGTCTAGAGCGAAGGCAACTTCGAATATGGCTAGGTGTTTCTAGATCTTGTGAATGCGGAATTTTGTATGAAAAGCAAAGTTAGAAGAAAGAATTGAATGATTAAGAGAATGCTAATTAAAACTGATTGTAGGTGAATGATGGATGTAGATGATGAATGAAAACGGAGTTTTTAATACGTTATTTATAGAGAAAATCAGCCAAAAAGATAAAATAAACAAAACAGAGTCTGACGCATAGAAAACAAAGCTGGCGCCAACCCTGGCTAACTGGCGCCAGGCACCAACACTAGCGCCAGGCGCCAGGCCTGGGGTTAGGCGCCAAGCCTGATTTTAACCCGTTTTCGAAAATCAGATAAATATACCGTACTAGAGGATAAAATCATATAATTTCCTCGAAAATGCTATTTGATTTTAATTAAAACTCTGAAAAGTCAAAAGTCAATTTATCAATGCTAATTGAATTAGGAATGAAAAGAACCTTCTAGAAGAGTCTAGAAGACCAAAACCATTCCTAATTGCATTAGGAATGATAAATCATATTAGGCCCTCCCCTAGATCATTGGGCCGTATATAAAGCTCAAACCGGGCCCAGTTTAGTAAATTGGTCATAACTTCCTCAATATTCATCGGAATTGGGCTTATAATATATCGTTGGAAAGGTCTTTGCAAACCCTATCCAACTATACTACTATTGGACCCATATCATGGACCAACCAAACTGGATTGGCTGTTTTCTTTAAAATAAGTTTTCAAAAACAGAGAGAAGAGAAAAGAAATTAAAACTTTCCGCAACACTAGACTTTCCACACTTTCACTTCATTCGATTATGATTTGACGTGAAAGGTACTCATCACTGGGTTTGGTTTTGGGGAGACACAAATGGGTGTCTACAAAATAAAAGGAGCATAATTCTTACTTTGATTCTGTTTTTTTGCAACTACAAAATAATAAACGAGTTAGTAACTTCAAGGAAATAATAATAAAACAATAATTAAATTAAATTAAATAGAATTGATTTGGGGCCAAACCCTCAAACAGTTCTACCTTTCACGCCTTGGCTTAAGGACAGAACCACGAGTAAAGTATGGACTCCTGGGAGTGCTTGAAGAAGGAATTTTGAAAGAATAAGGGTAGGCTAGTGTTTAGGCTAGAGCATAGAAGAGAGAAAAAATAGAGAATTCATTGATGCCCCGTACATCAGAAATGAGGGGGTATTTATAGAAAAAATGTGCTGAGGGAACACACGGAACCCTAAAATGATAAAAAATAAAAAAAAAATAAAAAAAAAAAAAAAACCCTAAAAAAGTATACCGTGTCACGGCAAAGTGTACCGTGACACGGGAAATCCTACCACCAGACGGGAAACATTGCCGTGTCACGGTGTACTTTTGTGTGGCGCGGGAAATATACGCTGAACGGGTGAGAAAACGCATTAAGGGTTTACGCGGAAAGGACACGAAAACCCCCGTGTGGGCCGTGTCACAGCAGGTGTCCAGTGCCACGGGGAACCCCACCGTCAGACGTGAAAGTTTCCCGTGACGCGAGAATTTTCAGTCCGCTTTTCCGTCTAAATTCATTTTTAACCCTAATTTCGTTCAGCATTTTAAGTGCCGATTGATAATTTCAGGCCATTTTCTGATTTTATTATTATTTTAGCTAAAATAAATAAATAAAAAGTTTGGGCCAAAAATAAATAAAATAAAATAAAACAATAAAAAAAAAAGGTTTGGGCTAAAATTAAGTAATAAAACAGTAAAATAAGTTTGGGCTGAAATTAAAACTATGCTTTGACCAAACATCAAGACTGATCCATGGACTATTCAAAAATTGAATTTCATTAAATACGATATTTTAAGCACTCTCGGGATTAAATACTGAACCCGACCAATAGTGGCGGTGAAAGGTTGTTCATCATCGGGTTTGGTTTTGGAGAGACATTTTTAGGTGTCTACAATTTGGTTTTTATTATTTTAATTAAATTTTGAGGCTAGGCCTCGGTTTTGAGCGGCATTGAAAAAAATTTATTTTGGAAAAATTTTAAGTTTACCGGCTTAATTAATTGGATTAATTAAGATGGATGCCAAATTTAGTGGGAGCTTCTATTTTAATTACGCTAAATTATATAATTGCTTAAACAACTTTGACTAGTTTTAGTTAGGTGCGTTAATCGGATTAACAACCTAAATTAGTTACTAGTTTACGCGTGTTTGGGCATTGTTACTTGTTTATCGTTGTAAAATGCATGGGTCATTCACATATAGTGAATGGATGAATGGAATGTATATTCTCACGCAGGTTTTATAAAAATGGCAACTAGTGGAACCCGATTAGGATAGAAAATGCGGACTGCGTTCCGTCTCGTATTTTTGTAAATCTAAATACTGGCTGCAAATCGTTGAGTATTTTAGGACCTTAATATTTAGATTAGTCCTAATCGTAGATACTAGTATAATTTTGGTTATGTCTTGATGACGAAGGTTCTTGGAAGACGAAACCATGAAATTGCAAAAGATGACCCTTGAAGATTTAAAGACTCAATGGGGTCATGCTAGTTGCCAAATGCATCATTATTTATGTTTTCAATATATATTTATGATCATATATATGTTAATTATATGTTAGATGCATGTTTTGGATTCCGAATGTTGTGATAATTAATTAAGTTCACTTAAATCAACCAATATAGAAACCTTAGGTCCCTAAAATATTAATTAAAAATTCATTCCAAAACAACACTTATCGTCCTATTGAGAGTAGTCATGGGCTACGCCAAAGCAAGACATCATTATTACTCCCTAGGATTCGTAAGGCATACCGGGTATGCTAGTTTGTTTTGGTTATACTCAACGATATGAGTGATGGAGGCCTAACATGTCGACGCAAAGTGGATAATTTGTTGATAGAGCATTAGATGCGACAATTTATCTAACCAAGAGTGGCTTGGAGCCATGAGCAAAAGAGTCTCACGACTTATGGCAAACTACATCTCGGAACAATGGAAGGGGAAGTCCTCCAACTATTTTCCGGACATGCTCCTCAAAGCTCTAGAGGATATAGTCAATTTAAGGGTCACCAAGAGCATCAATGGAAACTATGATGGTCTCGTGGAGTAAGTGACTAGGTCACCCTCCAACATGAAGATTAAGCCACCGCAATAGAGGTAGCCTAGCCAAGGAGAGGCAAGAGGTATGGTCACAAGTCTATAATGCTAGACTAAGACTCGGAATGTCACTTCGAGCCCATGTGCTTCAAATGACAAGGCTATTCACTCACTTGGCACTCATTGGCAAGCCAATGGAGGATGAGCAAGCTGCTCTCATGCTATTGAGTTCTCTCCACTAGGGCTATGTCACATTAAAGATGCGGCTAACTACCAATCGTGACAAACTCACTTTGATGGAGCTTGTTAATGAGCTTCAGATGGCCGACCCTTGCGGAAGTGATAGACTCATGTTTGCTCTAAAATCAAAGAAGAAGGAGTTCAAGAACAAGGCAAGAATGTGATGCTTCTACTGTAGTAGGCGGGGCCCTACAAGAGAAATGCAGCATGTACCTGGAAGATGAGGCAAAGGAAAGAGAAATCTCCACCTTAAGTATCTTCTTTATAAACTACACTTGAATACAAGCAATTCATAAGGTATTAGATACCATTAATGACTCACTATATGCTCCTATTTCAGGAACCAAGTGAGAAAGGCTTACCAAGTGGATGTGGATGTACAAGCGGAATAAGAATTTAATCTTTTCCAAAGGCTTATAATCACATAGTTTGTCTTGATATAGAACTAGTTTAAGTTTTTGTTATCAACCATACATTGATCTTTTGACGTTGGATGTCATGGTTATGTTTTTATCATGAGACTATAGTTTCAAAAGTCTTGATGTTTATGGTATGACATGTTTTATCTAAAATGTGGGCTTTATTTAAACAAACAGGTTTATAATGTAAATAATACCGCTAAGAAAGCTAATACCATGGAGTCAAATCAAACTTACTTGTGGCATTGTCGTTTTGGCCACATTAACATCAAATGCATCAAGAAACTAGTGAAGGAAGGTGTTCTTAACTCATTCAATTTACAATCGTTTGAGAATTGCGAAGGATGTTTATTAGAAAAGATGATTAAGAAACCATTCTCCAACTTGGGAGAAAGGGCAGGTGACTTGTTGGGCCTAATACACACCGATATATGTGGACTAATGAGCTCCACCACAAGAAACGGACATCGATATTTTATCACCTTCAGAGGCGACTAGAGTAGATAAAGCTATGTCTACCTTATGTCGCATAAATTTGAATCGTTTGAAAAGTTCAAAGAATTTCAGAGTGAAGTTGAAAATCACCTTGGCAAGAAAATCAAAGCCTTTTGACCGGATAGAGGTGGTGAATACTTGAGCCAAGAATTCGATGACCATCTGAAAGAAAAAGGTATACTTTCAGAATTGACACCTCCAGGAACTCCACAATGGAACGGAGTATCCGAATGGAGAAATAGAACCTTGTTGGACATGGTACGATCAACAATGGGTCTTAGTGATCTTCCTATCTCATTCTGGGGACACGCATTTCTAACTACGGCACTAGTACTGAACCGTGCTCCATCAAAAGATGTAGAAAAAACTTCATACGAGTTATGGAAGTAGAAACCTCCTACGTTTTCTTTTCTAAAGATATGGGGATGCAAAGCATATGTCAAGAAATTAATTTCTGACAAACTTCACCCCAAATCTTACAAGTTTTACTTTGTGGGCTACCCAAAAGAAACCAAAGGGTATTACTTCTACAACAAATCCGAGAACAAACTGTTTGCTGTTCACGATGGTGTCTTTTTAGAGAAGGAACACTTTCCAAAATGACAAGTGGGAGGAAAATCATACTCGATGAAGTTCGAGAGGACGAGCAACAAAATTAGTTTGAAAGTCAAAGTGCTCAAACAGCATCTGTTAATGCTGGTTAAAATGTGCAAAGTAAAACCGATCATGTAAATGCTCAGTTCGTTACCCAACGTAGGTCGTAGAGGCCGAGGTCTAAACCTGATTGGTATCTTGGTATTGTATTAACCGAGAATCAGGACATCCTGGTAATGGATGGAGACGAACCGGTAACTTACAAGCAAGCGATGGCGAGCACCGACTCTGCTAAATGGCAAGAGGCCATGAGATCTGAAATGGATTCCATGTTTGAAAATCAAGTCTGGGACTTGATTGACTTACCCGAGGGTTACACACCCATCGGATGTAAGTGGATTTTCAAATTTAAAACCAACAAAGATGGAAATGTATTCATTTACAAAGCTAGATTGGTAGCAAAAGGTTACAGGAAAATTCATGGCATTGATTACGATGAAACCTTTTCTCCGATCGCAATGCTTAAATCCGTTCAGATCCTCCTAGCGATTACTACTTATTAAACCTATGAAATATGGCAGATCGACGTCAAACCCACCTTCCTCAATGGGATTTTGAAAGAAACTATGTACATGACACAATCTGAAGGTTTTGTCAACCAAAACAATGCTGGGAAAGTGTGTAAGCTTAAAAATACCATCTACGAGCTAAAGCAAGCTAGCAGAAGTTGGAATCTGTGATTCGATGAGGCCATCAATAATTTTGGTTTTATCAAGAATCCAGATGAATCTTGTGTTTACAAGAAGGTTAGTGGGAGTTAAATCGTCTTCCTAGTCTTATATGTCAATGACATAATGCTCATTGAATACAGCATTCCGATGTTAGAGTCTGTTAAGGCCTGGCGTGGAAAATGTTTTTCAATGAAAGACTTGGGAGAGGCTCAGTACATAATGGGCATCAAGATCTATAGGGATAGATTGAAAAGGATGATTAGATTGAGCCAGAGTACTTATATTCATAAGGTAGTGGCACGATTCTAGATAGAAGAGGCTAAGAGGGGTCACTTGCCCATGTCACATGGCATAACCTTGAGCAAGAAGCAGTTTCCAAATACACCTGATGAGCGAGAAAGGATGAATGAGATTCCATATGCTTCGCTAATTGGATCGATCATGTACGCCATGATATATACTGGGCCAGATGTATCGTATGCCTTGAGTGCTACGAGTCGATACTAATAAGACCCAGGGGAGGCGCATTTGACTGTAGCCAAGAATATCCTAAAGTATCTGAAATGGAACAAGGATAAATTCCTGTATATGGTGGCTCAGAAGAATTAGTTGATGAAGGTTATACCGACGCAGGTTTCCAAACAGACAAGGATGAAAATCAATATCTGGATATGTGTTCTGTCTAAATGGAGGAGAGTTTAGTTGGAAGAGTGCCAAGTAGAGTACAACTGCAAATTCTACAACTGAAGCCGAATATTTGGCAGTTGCTAAAGCGGCTAAGGAGGCTTTGGATTCATAAGTTCGTTGGTGAACTTGTTGTTGTACCCTCTACCAAGGGTCCAATAGCCCAATATTGTCAACAACGGAGCTACTGCTCAGGCCAGAGAGCCAAGGGAACATCAGAAGGTTAAACATGTCAAGCGGCGATTTCACATGATAAGAGAGTGGAAATTAGAATTTGTAAAGTTGGAACGAATGACAATGTAGCCGATCCACTTAATAAACCTCTACCACAAATGAAGCACAACAAGCACGTTGAGGCAATGGGAATCAGGCAGGTTGGAGATTGGCTATGATTTCCCTTTTTAGTGTTTTAATTAATTTTTAACATTTTAATGTACGACACTAAGATGAACCATTTAGGGTTTAGAATAATTCAATTTCATGCAATTTTATCACTTTTTCTTCTATTTAATTGTGGTTTAGGAGTAAATAATGAGTTCATTCGATTCTGAGAATATTCAAAATAGGGTATCAAGACTAGTCTTGGATAAAGAAACATATATTAAGTGAACATTGAATATTATAATTGAAAATTATCCCTAATCGAGGTCATTTAAATTATGGACGAATAATGACCGCTTGAGATTAGTGTGTAGTTTGATTTATAGCACCGTTTCTTGTGCTACAAAGATATGATTGTCATAAATCATTTGCACATGTATTTGTTTAGAACCATACTGGATCGACCTATATGAATACTTTAAGAGATTCAAAAATCGTCATAAGTATACTTCTCATTATGACTATCGGAACCTCTTTCCTTGAACATGAGTATTGTGAGTTCTCTTGTTTCAGTACTAGTCCGTTTTGATGTTATTCAAATGTCTACCGTACATGGAGATTATAACGGCAACACTCAAGCAGCTAGGTCTTCTTAATAAGAGAAGCTTACATTACAAGACTGGGAATGTCCCCCTACTAATAATAGGGAACTTGTGTTTGTTGTTTACAAGGCCTCTCGAAGAGCGAGACTGTATAAATGCATGGCCTTGCTCAGATGGATTTTAGAAATCATCTGTTTATTGACAGTAAGACTCGGATTTCGAGAAACACTTCTGGACGTAATAAGGATGACGAATTATCTTACCTTATAGTTCATGAAGAGACATTAAGTGACATAGAAAGAAGGTTATACACTAAAAGTGCACTTGTTAGGAAGGACAAGTGGGAGATTGATAGGAATGGTGTCCTTCGAACAAGTGTACTATTCCGGTAGAGGGTTTGGAGCTATTGAAAAGCTATTTATTCAGTAAGTTCAAGTGATCGGAATGCCTAGGTAATATTACAGCTTAATCTTTACTGAACCCTTCGGGTCACACCTAAGCAACTAACGATCCGACACGACGAATTAATTCGGAAGGAATTAATGAGTAGCTTAAGTAATTACTATTTAGACGTCAAAAATCGAGCTAGGAGCGTCGTAAGTCGAGTCAAATTAATTAAAGACAAGACAGTAAAATCACTAATTAATCAACAATTTACCGAAATACCCCTATCATCGGAATGCCCTGAGCAAAATGAGTGCTAGGGGCAATTGGTATAGCCAAGGTTGCTAGCAAGCGCACAATGCCGAGCCTAGGCTGGCTGGTGCATGCTAGCGCTCTAAGGCTAGCATGGCACGCTCATAGCCGTAGCTGCTATGGCGTGATAGCAAGCTAGCAAGACACGCACATAGTAGCAACTATGGCGCGACATGGTGCTAGTTATGTTTGCGAGGAGGTGCGGGGAAGGCAGGCAACAGCACACAGCAACCTGCACCAATGCGTGACATGCTGGCACATTCTGTTGAGTTATGCGCGCAGCTGCCATGCCCAGCCAAGGGGCCAGGCAGCCAGTTGGGTAGCCTTGGCACCCAAGGCTGGCAGCGCAAGCTGGCGCGCGTGGATTCGACATTGTGGGTGCTGGTTGATTTCCCTTGAAAGCCTTGGGGATCAAGTTTGGTCCCCCCCCCCCTTCCATTATGGTCCTTACCTAACCACTCCTCCTACTTTGCCACTTGTTGATTAATTAGTTGTTGGCTATTTTCTTTTGTTTTTAATTTTAAAATAAAAGACGAAAATTGATTTTACCAACTCTCCTACATTGATGGGAGAGTGGATTCTCACTTGAGTTTCCCTATAAATACCCAACTTGGGATATGGGAAAACTCACTTGAGTAAGAGCTCAATTAGGCATATCCACTTGAGAGAAAACCTATAGGGTCATTAATTATTCGGGTAGTATTTTTGGTCGGACTTGGCTGACCTCCAAGTATTAGACCGGTCGGGTCGAGTTATGGGTGGACTTTCGTTGGAGGTCCTTACTATTTGTGACGCTTGGCTTTTCTCAAGTAAGAGCTTCGTCCGGGTGAGAGAGGCATGCTACAAGGGTAATTTATTCTTTTCTCTATTCTTTTTATTTATGCATTATGTTATATTAATTGTGAGTTTGATCTTGGGCTCGGGTTTTATTTTCGTGGTGAGTCGGACTCGTCAAAACCCAACAAATGAATAGGGCTCGAGTTGATTTGTGTGCAATGATTTAGTAGGTGAACCACAATGACAAATGCAGATGGCCGCCTCAGCCACGAGCAGTGTTTGATGAGTACGATCAAAAAGGAATAATCTACCCTCATGACAACCCCCTTAGGGAACATAGTGAGAATTGCAAACTGGGATGTAAGCAAAGTGTTGATAGAACATCATCTTCATTAGAACCTTCAAGGGTCTAAAGCTAAACAAAAAAGACCTCAAAGAAGTGAGTTATGAAGTCACCGGGTTCAATGGGTCGAGCTTGATCCTAGAAGGAATCATGGAACTATCAGTCAAGGTAGGTGAAGGGTCCAAACGTCGAGACATTTAAATTCTTTGTGGTAGATTCACCCACACCCTACCCTACAACTGGGATAATGGGCAGACTGCTGATACACAAGATAAGAGGAGTTGTATCCACCTACCATTTGGTAATGGCTTATACGGCTAACGATGGAAGGTCCACCAAGTTGAGAGGAAATCAAAAAATAGCACAACAATGTTACATCATTGCTCTCAAGCAGCCAACAAAGGCGAGGTATCAATTGGGTTCAAAAGTGAAAAAAGAGGCTCAAGGTGAAAAAAATCCCGAAAAAGGAAAAGGGAAGAATATCGTAGTGAGAAGGAAAAGCAAAAGTTGGCAACTGAAATTTCGAGCCTGTAAAGGAGGAGGCTGCCAGAACAATCCCCAACTGGGAGCGCGTACAAACCTAGGTTTTACATTAGCGTAAGTGTAAGCTAGTTGTATATAAGAATTTTGCCCGGTAAAATGTTAACGTACTCCCTCCGATTTTAAACACTTGCTCTACTTTCATTTTTCTATTGTTTTAAAATACTTGCTCCAATTTCCTTATTTGGAAAGTTTTTACAATAGTTAATTTATTTCTCTCACCTAGTGGACTCAACATAAAAATCAAATTTCATATTCTCTCTCCTCCAATTCTCTCCATACATTATTTTTGCTTTTTACAAAAAAAAAATTCTTCCACCTACCCCATTACCTCCATATTTAATTACTTTCTCCAATTTTTCCTAAAACTCCACGCATGGAGAAATGCACAAAGTTTTTAAAAACAAAGGGAGTATATGTTTCTGATCCGTGAAGATGCCAATCAACCTAGTCACCATCATCAAAACATTAAGGATCCTTAAAAAAAATTATGGTTATTCAAGGGTTATGATTTAATTAACTTTTTTTAAGTCGATTTTTATAAGTTCTTACTTATTGTATATTGATGAATTCTTAATATCGACAACAAATTCATTAACTATCACTTGCGCTTCAGGTTTAGGTTTTTTTTTTTTTTTCGACAGTGAGTACAAAGAAACAAAAAACAAACAACTTAAAAAGACTAGAAAATAAATTCCCAAACACGAGCTTTCCTAGCCAACCAGTGCATCGGCGCAACCCCCTGCCTAGGGACCTTCCGAATTCTGCAAACATCAATAGTAGCCAAAAAAGCTCGAATATCCCGAGCCAGCCAGCACAGAGAAATGTCATCATGTTGTTTCTGGGCCAACATTAAACAAAGACGTTCGGAAGTAGACAAAATAAGGATTTTACGAAAGCCCCTGGAGAGGACGTGTTGCAACCCCCAGTAGCAAGCCTGTAACTCAGAATGAAGCGCCGAGGAGGAGAAAGAAGCATGGGCACCTCCCCCCTGAACTAAAGGCTAATCACAATCTTGAAATATCCAACCCGCACCACCCGAATAATCCAGAGCCGACCAGGCACCATCACATATGAGACAGATCAACACCGGAATCAAAGCCTCCACAAATAGTGACCTCAACACCTGAAACAAAAAATCTAAGTCCATTATCCTCCAAGAAAGGATGATTACGGAAAACCTGAGCGTGCTTTCCTCGCAAAAACCACTAAGAAGCAAGAAGCTGAACGTCGTTCGGGGAAACGACTTGGGATCGAAACCTAACATTATTACGCGAAAGCCAAATAGCCCATAAAAGAGCAAAAAAACCTGACCAAATTTTCCCAGTCCTTAGCCACCCTAAACAATGAAATCATTGAGGAAAACCATCGAAGGAAATACATGCGAAGAAGACCCTGACAATTAAACTACTGGCCTATAAAGAGACAACAAAGTCGCAATCCCTAAATAAATGGTCCACCGTTTCCAGCTCCCTATGGCAAAAACAGCAAGTAGTGTCGACAGAAAGACCACGAGCAGCCAACACTGCCGCCACCAGAAGACCAGACTGATGAATCTTCCAACCAAAGATTTTCCATTTTAGAAGCAGAGGAAGTCCCCAGAATTTTCCCCACCATGAAGTGGAAAGAGACCCCCCCCCCCCCCCCCCGAAAGACTATTGGAAGTCTATAAAAGCAAGAGTGCATAAGCAGACTTCGTCGAAAAGGAACCATCCTTAGTAAACTTCCAATACACAAAATTGTCCATGAGCGCTTATGGTTTAGTTTGTTTGTATTATTATGACTTCTTTCCCTTTTTTTGTTTTTGTGGTTATGGTGAGGTGTGTGCTGTCGTTTGATGGTTGCTGCTCCTATGGCTGGTGGGACTGATGCCATGATTGTCTTACTAGATAACGTTGTTATTTTGGAGTGCATCTCAGCGCATAGCTCCTATGCATTTACAGAACATATAGGAGGGCAAAAATACAATTATGTACCATTATGCATGTGTAATGTACCATTTAAGTATAAGTTGTCTAAATATTACTTTTGGTGTACTATTATGCGTGTAGTGGTACTTTTTACCATCCTTTAGATTGAATATTTATCCTCAAAATACTTACCACCTGTCACCTATTATGCATGTGAGGTAAATTTTTCATCCTATATGTTTTCTAAACCAATAGAAGTTATGCGCTAAGGGTTAACTGCTATTTTGATAACAAGTATAGTATAAAGGATTGAGCAGTATAAGTGCTTGCAAGTTGACTTCGAGTCAAGTACAATTAGGGTTCAGAGTCTTCAGACATATTATCGAGTTTAACCGATTTAAAGTAGACTATAGGTCAATTTCAAGTCATATTCAGATTGTAGATTATCATCAAGTCATGCCGGATTCAGAATAGCTTCAAACCGGTTACAAGTCAAGTTTGAAAGATTTCGTATCAAACTAGTTTGGGAACGACTCAATTTTGGGTGATTTTTAACACACATGCCTACATGCTAGCTACTGTTCTAAGCAGTGAAACAACGAAGTGTAACCTATGCTTTCTACCTAAAAAAGAACCCCATGTCGAATAGATCTGTTTTAGCTCCAGAGTTTAGTTTAACTGCATTTTCATGGATGATCAAGCAAAGAAATTTTCATTAGCCACGACAGAAGTTAAAAAGGGAACTTAAATTTTTATAATTAGTGTTTAAGATTAACAAAAAGCTGAGTAATAATTTTTTTTAAAAAAAAAAATCGCATTTCAACCAAATACATCTAACAACATAATCATGATTTTCTAATTTCCTAACCCGAAACAACCTCCTGAAATTACAGGATTTATTCAGGAGACAATCAGGGAATGTAAATTTTACAATTTACTCTACGCACGGGTTATAGATGATCAATTACATATGCATGATCTTTCATCAAAAGCTCAGGCTGCTGTAGACCCTTAACTTGGAAGTAAGGAGTATTAAGTTACACCCACATTACAAATCACAGAATAACTCACTCTATAAAATAATTAGGAGCAACAGCCAAGATCCTGTCGTCTTTAGACACTGAAGGTTGACGCCCACAATCTTCACCTTCAGCCACTGCTTGCGTACCATCATCCACAACTATTAGATTTCCATCTTTAATCAATTTCTGCAGACGATAAATATTCAGCATATAATGTTAGTATGATGTTAACAGTCACGTTCAGGTACTAGGCATATTCACTACTATACCTGAATGATAGCTCTGGTTATTTTAACATCTTTACGAGCTTCCTCCATAGAACTGTAACTATTTTTCTCATTTTGTTGTGCTACATACCATTGAATCAAATCCTTCTGTCTAGTCCCAAGAAGACCTTTCCCTGCGGAGTTTTTGGAACAACAAGCTTAATGAATGACATTCAACACACAAAGGCAGGCTTCTATAGTTTCATTAATGTCACAACATATATACTGCAGCTTAAAAAAAAACCCATGGTAGCAGGTGTTCTAAGATTATATCAGTAATTTCACCTTCTTGCTCAGCAGTCTCTTCAAGCTGCCTAAGCCGCATGACAAGCGCATATGTCACTCTGTCAAAATGTTCATCTGTTATCACCAAATTCTGTTCCTGAGCTTTAGCTCCGTCAGCATTTCCTGCAAGATTATTTAGCCTACTAGTTAATGCCTATAATATACTCAAAACATGAGGTGATTATTTTTTAACATAGAAAGAGCACAAAAATGTTCTTATCAGTTGTCCAAAAAAACCCGAGAGGAATAAAAAAAAACTATTTTTCTGGATGTTTGCTTCCAAATTCCACCTCAATTCAGTAAAAAACTAGGTAAACAATGACAAATTGATATTTAGATGAAGATTTGATACGAGGGCTTATATGGCCAGACCAGTTGGCTGTGCTTTTGTGTCCAGTCTCACCTGTATTAGCTGAAGCTGATTCCCCTGCAGGACTAGGCTGAGGCTGCTGAGCATCACCCCCAGAAGCATCTGCTCCGTTTCCACCATCATTAATTTCTTCATTAAACTCGGACAGGTCAATTTCGCTTGATTCCACACTACATTATACATGATCAATACGAGCTTCAATCAGAGTGTAAAATGGACACAGAAGATCATGAAAACAAGGGTATGAAGAACATAGGAGATGACTGCCTTTCCGTTTCTTACCTAATAACTGATGTCCTTAGAAGTCGAACCGCAATAGTGACATGGCGTGGTAGTACCTAAAAGACAAATCCTACAGATTAAGTTGAGCTGTAAAAACCAATGAATACATACAACGATCTTGAATTATTAAACATACCTCTAGTTCCAAGAAACTTCGCGCAATAGCTTCTGATAGCCTGATCAATGCCTCCAACTGTCTTACAGTCATTCTGTAAGCAACTCTACTACCTGGAGCAGCATCCCCTCTTCTAAGAGTGACATATGAGGCAACTAACATTTTCCTAGCTTCCAAACTTAGCTGCTCCAATATAAGAGAAAATTGAGTGTTGTGAAACAACTTTTATATAGCTACCTAATCAAAGTTGATGCAGAAGAAGTTTGAAAGATGACCTTAGGTTTCAATGTTTTTGCATAGGCAATATAACGTTTTATCTGGGCAGTAGTAAAGGTAGGTGATAATGCTTCTTCATGCCTTTGATGTACTCTAACAATATGGTGAGCAATGTGGTAATCAATTTGATCATCTGGATCATCTATCATAACGTATACCAGATCAAACCTTGAGAGAATTGCTGGAGGAAGAGCCACATTATACTGCAGGAAAAAGAATGTCAGTCTATATTCTGAGAAGCAGCTCAAAAGTCAAAACCAAGTTACATTGTACAAAACTCAGGTAATATGCAATAAATTAATCATAATAATGTGTATTTGGTTTGAAATACATTACCTTTAGAGGTTTTGTTTTGTCATATCGACCCCCAGTAGGATTGGCGGCAGCTAAAATCGAAGTTCTTGCATTCAAAGTAGCCTGAATGCCTGCTTTTGTGATACTTATAGTCTGCTGCTCCATGGCTTCATGAATAGCAACCTTTGAATTGATCATGCAAAAGTTACAACACCGAATAGAATTCTATAAGAAATTTCATGACAATTATCCTGAGTATATTACCTGGTCTCTGACGTCCATTTTGTCAAACTCGTCAATACAGCAGATACCATTATCAGCTAACATCAATGCCCCAGCCTAAAGTTTAGAGAAGAGATGCTATCAAATTAACCAACCACTCTTTACTGATGCATAAGTACAGCAGAATAGGTAAAACAACCACTCTAACTTAAAAGAGAAATTATATCCAAATTGTATCTCCCCTTCTGGATATCCATTCTCAATTCAAACACCTTCCATAATTTACCATTAAAGAAGTTCCTTAATTTACAATCAAAATGTTTAGCTGAAATGATAAGTCGAAAACAAAGCATTATACATAGAAGCCACTTGCTCAAATTAATTTATATAGGCATTAGATAGTCAGCATGAAACACGTAAGAAATCAAATCTAATAATATCCATTGGAAATTAACCTCGATACAGAACTCTCCAGTTTCTGGTTCTTTTGCAACCGTGGCAGTCAAACCAGCAGCCGAGGATGATTTCCCTGATGTGTAGACTGATCGGGGGACAAGACCAGCAGTATATCTGATGATAAATATAATAGCATGATTAGTCTCTTTGGTAAAAAGAAGATGAGGATAGAGATGAAACAATTCTTAAAATTAGGAACACAGGCCAAAAAATATTTAAAGAATGACATACTTGAGAAACTGAGATTTTGCACAGCTGGGATCCCCTACAATGCAGACATTAATATCCCCTCTTAAGTTAATGCCTTCAAGTGTATGCTTGTGAACACCACTTAACAGCATAAGAAGAATTGCTCTCTTGATTTCTTGGTGACCAAATACAGTTGGTGCAATGCTGTCAACCAGTTTATTAAAAAAATCAGAACTATTTCTCATTCTTTGGATCTCATTGAGTTCCTCTGCCTGCATTTGAAACAAAAAATAATCCAACTTTATCAGAAATCTCAGTATAAAATCGATGAATAGATATTCATCAAATGGACTTATTAAAGAATCATTTAGATGTTGGAAATATCCATGGTAAAGGTATCAACACATTTTAACATGTCTTAAAAAAAAATTAAAAAAAATCCAGGTATATTCTTGACTAATTAGGGCACTGGAACCTGTTAGTTTCTTTAAATGATGGAGGCCTAACGAAACTTTTAAAGTTAGACAATTAACGGAGGAAATAAGAGGGATTATAAAATATGCATACTTACTATTCAACTGTAAATAGTTACACAGAAATATGCAATGAAAGATCCAAAATACATTAAATGGGACCATGCATGATGCAAATGGTTTAGCAGATGCTAAATGCAGACAGTGCATGAGTGCATGAAATTGGGTAGCTCAAACTTCAAAGAATAGCTCAAGGAACACACCGTGAATTGTTGGCTTTCATCATCATCACCATCCTTCTTTCGGTTTCTAATGTCAACATCTCTTCTACCATCAGCAATCTACATGCCAAATTTAAAGTTAGAAATATGTGGCCATATATCTATTATCTGCATTGAACTCAACAATACAATTCAAAGCACACCTGGACGGAATTAGCAATAAAGGCAAGTCGATATGAGAGATCTCTCACTCCCAAAGCTTTTAAACCCCTGACACCTTCATTTCCAGTGGCAGCAGCCTTGCGTTGAGATGAGGCATCTCTACGAACCTCTGCTCTTTCACCCGGAGATGTCAATGCCAGAATGTCTGGTATAACGACAACAGTCCCCGTGAAAATGACCCTAGCATTATATAAAACAAGATTAAAAAAAAAAGCATGTATTCAGATACACCACTTTAGAACTAATTCAATAGAACAAATGTTTCGTGAGTTCTTACGTGTCACCAGCTCTAGCCTGTTCTACAATCTCATGGCGCAAAATGATATCAAGCGATCTGGGAAGAGACCCTGCAGGAATTTCTTTCGAGGTTTCCTGCATTCTAACCCTCTGCCAATCGGTAAATTTGCTGTCTTGTCTAAGTAACACCCATCTTGTTCTGTTTGCACAGGTTACATTTATACAAATTGTAGGCTACAACAAACCAAGATCAAATTAGCTAAACTAACCTCAATAGATTAAGTAATTGCAAATTACATTCAAAAACAAGCAGGCAGGAGCAAAACATATATAATAGCACTGACTAACCTCGGTATACTTAAATTGTTGTTCAACATTCTTAACAACAGTGCCGCAATCCAAGCACTTGAAAGTACCTTGGAGCAACTCAGGCCGAACCTCGCTCGTGCGAGTCACTACTCCAGTTACGGATACTAATTTGCCTATTTCAGCGGTATTTAATTCTCTCAATCTGCGTTGATAACACATTCAAGTAATTTAGGGTACAATGACCTAAAAACAGTTATATCATTGCCTCAATGATACTTATCACAATGAAAAATAATAAACAAAAAAACGGTCGATTTAGATGATTACCGCTTAACGAGAGGAATATTGTAGAATGCAACATTGATGTCTTTGTTAGGGTTATCATCAGCAATAATATTCGGTTTCCGCTCCATCACAAACCTCTTACAAGCATTCCTCAAATAAGGCTCAAATCTACTCAACAAAATATCAGGGAAAAAAAAAAAACAATTAATTAATTAACCACCAAATTCAACAAAAAGTGTTAATAATCAAACTTGATTCTGCACAAAATTGATAATCAAAAAGTGAAATTTGAACAAGTGATGGTAAAATTATACCCAGACTTCGGGTATCGTACCTCAAATACTCATCAGAAACTGCCTTCTGAAGAACATCGTCAAATCGCATGACATGAGAGAAATCAATAAACATAGTGGTTGATTCACACTCCTCCATTATCGTAACCTCGGTGTCGTAATACGGATTCCGTGAATTCAGATCGGAACGGAAGCTAAACAAACCACCAAATTTAATTAAAAAAAAATGCAGCAAAATGTAGAAATACAAAATTCAATGGAGAGAAAAAAAGTAAGGTATATACCTTCTAAGGAACTCAAGAAAGGCGTTTTCGACGGGAGCCGCGGTTTCGTCGATGAAGAAAGCACCGTAATCCATTGTTTAGCCGGAATTTCTTGACTTTCTCTCGAACCGTCTTTCTCTGTGGTCGGCCGGTTTGTAGGAGGGAAGGGTTTAGTTAGGGTGTATCTGAAAATGGAGTAAGTGAAGAGTGAAAGAATGAGGTGTTCGGCGGGAAAATTAGTGTGTGTATAGTGCTTTTCCCGCCAATTACACTTATTGGGCCTACTAATTTATCAAGTACTAGTATATTGCATGAGCCCAAGCCCTAAAATCTTGAAACTAGTCTCTTCGCTTGATAATTATATAACCCTTCGTTTTTGAAAATTTTAGTCCTGTTATGGAATGAGTGCAATAATAATTAATAAGTTTAGGATAATTATATAGAGTGAAGATCAAAGAGAGAATTTTATACAATTTTATATAAAGGAAATTTTATTAGAAAAAACTTTTTTTTTTTTTTTTTTGACAAAGGATAAAAGGAAAGAAAACTAAAACAAATTACTGCTAAAGCAAATGAAATGGATGGCAGCTTCTCCTGCAATTTGGTGCGCCTTGTGAACACACTCCCAATCTGCTTTGTAAATACTACAGTGTTGGAAAGTAGACCCTAACGGTTGAATCTGCTGCAGCAACCATGAATACTGGATATCTCCTCGTACATCGCCGCGCAGAAGAGTGACCAGATTATAAGTATCTGTAAACAGAAGAAGCGATTGAATGCCTGCATTTGAAGCCCATTGCAAGGCATAGCAATAGGCTAAGGCTTCCGAGTGAAGAGAAGAGGAGCACAACCCAAAATTACTCCCACCTACAATCCTGTCATCCAGAGGATCTGTATTGTCGAGACACCAACCCATTCTTGCTTGTTGTGTGTCTTTGAACCAAGATCCATCTACATGAATCTTCAGTAAGGGTGAGCCTCTGTGATTTTGCCCTAAATGGGCTACATGAAACCCAGGCGGGGGCAAACCAGGGAGATTAGTAGAAGAGAGAGAAAGCTCCATCCCTGTGTCATCATCCATATATATAGTATGAGAGTGTAGTATATCCAATAGTTGTAGATCAATTAGTATTATGACAAGTGTCGGGATTGAAAACCCATTTATTCCTAAATAACCAAAGACCCCATAGAGTACCAGCAAAGGTGCTAATACTGGGACTCAAAATCCCATCCCGACTAATTAAAAGTCGGATATAATCTTAAATCCAATCTGAGAAAGAAAGGTGTCCATGTAATTCTGAATGGATGCCCAAGGCACTACCCCTCCAAGCTGTTCTTGCAATAGTGCAATCTCTAAACAGATGGTTGAAATCTTCTATCTGTGTACTGCATTGATCACAGGACACATCTTTTATGGGAACCCCCCTGCGATGAAGCTCAATTTTAACCGCTAAACCGTTATGGAATAATTTCCATAAGAATAGTTTCCACTTTGGCTGTAACTTCAGGGACCAAAGGACTTTCCAAAAAGGACTTACTAAATGAGAAGTAAGCGGTTGAATGAGCATTGCATAACCTGTCTTAACCGTGTAATTCCCCGAAGTAGTACTCGCCCAAAAGCGGAAGTCCTCCTTCTACAAAGCAGGGGTTTCCATGGCAAGAATTGTGGAAGCATCCGCTGGCTGAAATCACTATTGTACTTTGTCCACATCCCAAGTGAGAGTATGAGAATGAATGAAGAAATTAACTGTCCAATCCTTCGCAGTGGCTAGGAGGATCCTTGGTTGGAAGTCTGGCGTAGTACCGTTGACCCAATTTGAACTCCCGGCAAGAATGGAATTCCCATTGCCGACCTTCCCATTGCACCCCGTCGACAAAAGCATGACGCAGCCTGCAGAGGCCGTAGGACTGTTGACCCGAGTAGCGTCTACCCTGAATTAGAGTAGGCGACAAGAAGCGAGCACGAGCTGTATAAAACTTTGGAAATGAGCAACTGAGGGTGGTTAACAATTCTCCAAACTTGCTTCATAAGAAGAGCTTTATTTAGAGTTGAGATACACCGAATTCCTAACCCACCCATACCTCGAGGAAGATGCATTTTCCCTTTCCCCACCCAATGCATTCCTTGATTTTCGGAGTGTGACCAAAAAAATTTCAATAATAAGCTATCAATTTTCCCAGTAATTGAGATTGAGATTTCAAAGTATGAGAGGAGATAAGAAGCCATGGCCACCAGGATTGAGTTAATGAAAATTAACTTTTGTGATTGAGAAAGTCTGACAACATTGAGCGACGTGATGCGACCAACAATTTTGTTGATGAGAAATTGGAAGCAATCTTTTTTCTTTTCCATGAAATCAACGGGGGATCCCAGATGATGATCAAACCGTTGAACAAGTTTCATACGAAACATCGCCTTAAATTCATCCTGAGCAGGCGGAGTAGTGTTAGGACTGAATTTAATTATAAGAGACTTTTTGAGATTCAGCTATTGACCAGAAATCTTCGTAAAGCGTTGAATAATATCGATAATATTCGAACAAGAAGGAGCAGACGCTTTGAAGAAAACCATCGCATCGTCGGCAAAGAAAAGGTGGGAAATAATAGGACTTGACTTGGAGATCTTTATTCCCTGAAACATATGCAAATCCCGACCCAAGTGTAGCATTCTGGAAAAAAACAGCAACCATGCAGAATAGAAAGAGGTATGGGGATAACGGATCCCCTTGACGGAGGCCACAGTTAGGCTTAAAAGCCTCAGAAGTATTACCATTGATGAGAGATTTATAGGAGACTATAGAAATGCACTGGTGAATCATTTGGAGCCATCTGGCTGGGAAACCATAGGCTTGAAGCACCCGTAAAAGGAAACTCCAATGAACTCTGTCATAGGCTTTACTCATATCGATCTTGAGCACAGCAAGCCAGTTAGTACCAGTTTTGGAAGAATTGATTTTCTCCATTAATTCATGGGACATTAGAATAATATCTGAAATAACCCTCCCTTAGACAAAGGCATGTTGAGAATCAGAGATTAGCAAAGGCAAATACGGACGGATTCTGGCAACCAAGCATTTGGAAGCACATTTATAGATTGTATTACAAAGGCTTATAGGGCGAAGGTGGTTAACCTCCGTGGGAGAAGTAATCTTCGGGTTCATGACCAGGAGTGATTGATTCCATTCTTTTAGGAGGAACCCCGTAAGAAAAAAACTCTGGACAGCTGCAATCACCGAATCACCACCGTGTGCCAATGAACTTTAAAAAATTCTGTCGTAACTCCATCTGGACCTGCTGACTTACAATTTCCCAAATCAAACATTGCGTCCTGTATCTCAGTTGCTTTAAAAGGTCATTCCAGATTACTAATCTGCGAAGAATTAAGAGAAGGAAGATGCAGTTCCTGAAGGAGAGTATCAATCTCAGGATCGTAAAGAGGAATAGCATCACATTTGAAAGTCTCCTTTAGTGAGTGGACTACTATGTTTTGGACCTCCTGGTGACCATGTTGCACAAGACCTTGGTCATCAACCAGGGAAGAAATAATATTCTTCTTCTGACGACACTTAACTTTTGAGAACAAGAGTTTAGAAGAGCAGTCTCCTTTGAGAATCCAGTTCTTTTTGCATCGCTGTCTCCAGAATTGAAGTTGTAACAAAAAATATTTTCCTTAGAAGTAACTATATTCGATTAGTAGCTAGATGCATCTGAGATAGATTGTATTGCCTCCCCTTCAACCAAAAGATAGTGAGTGAAAATTTTCCAGTCTACACCCTAGAACTTCTTGTTATTAAGACACCAGTTTCTAATTAAAGATCGAACATAGATCAGTTTCTTGGAGAGAGAAAACATAGGAGAGCATGTATGATCAAGTTGCCAAGTTTGGGTCACAATGTCATGGACCTGTTGATAATTAAGGCACCAATTATCCAATCGGAAAGGCCTATTTGAGAGTTGTTGAAAAACAAAGTCCTAATAAATGATAGCAGCATGATCCGAAACAAGAATAGGTTGGTTAAGCAACCTACTTTTCGGGTAGTTTGTAAACCAAGTGGAAGTCATGTAGGAGTGATCCAGACGTTGTAGAATGAGTTGGTCCCCATCCCGGTTATTAGTCCAAGTATACGGTGGGCCTTTGAAAGGCGTGGAGAAAAGGCTTGATTTAAGATGAAAATCAATAAAGGAATCCCACCCTCTAATAACACTAGAACCACCTAACCTATCATAATGATGTTCGATTTGATTAATATCTCCAATAATCAAAGTATTAGATGCTATAGCTAACAAGTCTAAAATTAACCCCCAAACTTGGGGTCGATCTTCTAGTACAGGAGCTCCATAAAAAAAACATCACACACTTATCTATTTCATTATGAGTTTTTACACTACAAAGTATAATATTAGAAGAGCAAAAAACACAAGAGATAGCTTCCAAGCCATATGCAAAAACAACTAGCCAACCACTAGTACCTAAAGCATCTGAGCCCTTCACAAAACTAGGATTAGTACAACCTATTAAACTAGAAACAACAGAAACAAGAACTTTAGTTTTGCTAAGAAACAAAAAGTTAGGCTTGTACTTATGTAGCAACCAAAAAACATAAGGGAGTTTGGGTGAGTTATTGTCATTTAGACCCTGACAATTCCATGATTTAACAATCATGGGCACCTTGGGAGCTGTGAAGGGCCAGCCGCCAAACCAAAATTCACACAAGTAGCAGGAGACATAGAGCCCGAAATTGTAGTAGCATTTGAGCAAGTGTCATTACCAAAAGAAGAAGCAAGAACATCTAATTTTTTATATTTAAGAGTGGAAGATATCCAACAATCTGTAACCTTCCTTTTGCGTTTAGAGAGCAAAGTTCCTGCCTTATTGAATTCAGCATTCAAAAAGGCCGACGAAGATGAGCCATGAAAGCCCAAGTGTGCAGCAGCCGAGACATTAGAGTAACACTTCTCCTGTGGGACAGATTATGTAGTCGAAAGAGGGAAAAACAAGAATGTAATACCCCGTATTTTCATACGTATTTTCTAATTAATTAATTAAGAATTATTTTATAAAAAGGGTATTTTAGTAAATTTATTATTTGGAACCAAAATAATATTTGAATTTTGGCGCCAAAAGTATTTTGAAAATTAATCATTTTTTTGGATAAGATATATTATCCATTTATCCTATTTTAAAAACCGGATTATTTACATATTTTGGATATTTTAGTTAAAGCAAAATAATATTTTTATTATGGCCAAAATTTCCCAATAATTAGCTAGGATTTTAGGATTTTCCATGTATGGAATATCTGATTTTTCTTGATTATTTATTGGTAAATAATTGGTATTTAACTAATTAATTATTTATTCTATATTATTTATACAATTATTTTATTCCTTAAAAACCGAGCAAAATCTTCCTAAATGTATTTATAGGAGTCCGAAAATTTGAGCTATGGTAAGCTCAATATTTTCAGCCCTATTGAATTATTTTGGTGGAATTTAATTGGTAAAATTATATTTTTAATATTCCCCCAAAATCTCTTATTTTCCTTAATTCTAATTCTCCATTTTTTAATATATAATCATCATAGTTTCTTGCCATTCATTCTTCTTAATTATTCCCCATGTAATTCTAATTTCCTTATTATTTTTCATGACATACATACCTTCCATATTCAAGTATACACAATCACCTTAATATCAGAACTTTCCTTAATTATTTTATTCACTTCTACAAGTAATCCCTTAAACCCTATGTTGACCCTTATGAGGTTTTGATGCTGATGTTAAGAATTGAGCAAACTTCCATCTAACAAGGATTTTCTAATGTTGTGATGTTTGCAAGTTCAATAAGCGTTGGGAGCTGAAGTAGGAACTAAGACAAAGGAACTTTAGAAGATCCATGAGGACAAGTAAAGACAGAAGAAGAGTTCCAGTCATGGAACTTCTCGAAGTTCTTAACAGGAACTTCGAACGGGTTGTAACAACCTGGTTCCGGTGTAATGCTGGGGCAAAACTCAACAAACAAGGATCAGTGCAGAGCTCGAGATATCAACCGAATAAGATGGACTTCATAACTTATAGTTGTATAAAAGATAAGTTTGTTTTTGTAGGTTGATGTAAGCATATTAATGGTTGTTACGCATTGAACTTATTAGAAATCTGATAAAGCTTGGCAAGCTAATCAATTTGTAAAAGATAATTACAAGTTTTATGAAAAAGTATTTATTTGATTTTATCTTCTAAAATCTGGTTCAACTTGGTTTTATCTTTTTCATAAAATTCTATCTTTTAATTGAAACGAATTTGATAAAAATTGGTTTTCAAATAAAGCGAAATTAAATCTGTTTTGGTTTCGATTTTAAAGTGATAAGTTTAGATTTCGGTTTAAGCTTATCATATTTGTGAAAACCCTACTCTGCGTACCGAGGAACCTCTATAAATATAGAAGTAATTTAGTGAAGCAAAATGAGAGTTTTAAGCGTGAAAACCACTTAGTGCTTAAGAGTAAGTTTGCCAATGGTTTAAGCTTTATCATTTTTATTTTGGGTTTCATGTGCAGCTTTTCATTTATGTGTTAGAGTGAGTCTTTGTGTTGTAATTGGTGTTGGGGTGAGATTGTGAATTCTCTACAAATTCACGTGTGTGTGTCTGAGTTTGAATTCTCTAAAATTCAAGTGGTAGCTGTGAGTGCACAGTGAGTGAAAGGAACCTGAGAGGTGTCTTGGGTCAAGTGAAAGGAACCTGAGAGGTGTCTTGGGTCACCTAGGAAGTGTCCTAGGTTAAAAGGAAAAACATACCTAGGAAGTGCCTTAGGTTTTGTAGGAGGTGTCCTATCAAGTGGTAAGTGTCTGTGGTGGAACTTGCAAAGCGAAGGTCTGTGTAATAGGTTGTACTAGGAGAGTTGCCTATTATAGTGGAAGTTTTTTATAAGTCCCAATAGGGCCGAGGTTTTACTTCCAGTTAGGCAATGGATGGTTTCCTCATCGTAAAACTTGTTGTGTTCTTTAAGTTCCTTTTACGTTTTGTTTTAAATTTCCGCATAAGTTTCACGATTGGAACCTACTACTATTCACCCCCCCTCTTGTAGTAGTTCATCTAAACTAACAATTGGTATAAGAGAAGGTTCTCACGAAATTACAAGCAACCTTGTAGAGTAAGTTCCTGAAGAGATGAATGCACAGAAGAAACTTGAAGAAGGGTATTCGTTCCAAAGACCACCAACGTTCAATGGCAAATTCTATTCATACTGGAAGAATAGAATTAAGATATTCATCAAAGCTGAAAATTATCAAGTATGGAGAGTCATTGAAAGTGGTGACTTCGAGGTAACAAAAACCAATGCAAACAAAGAGGTAATCCCTAAACCACTAGCTTAATTTGATAAAGAAGATTATGAAAAATATGAGTTGAATGCTCAAGTAGTGAAAATCTTGCATTGTGGACTAGGACCTTATGAGCACAATAGAATCATGGGTTGTAAATCCACAAAGCAAATTTGGGATTTATTGCAAGTAACACATGAAGGAACAAATGAAGTCAAACGTTTGAAAATTGACTAACTGATGTCAAAATATGAAAGATTTGAAATGCTGCACAAAGAATCCATTCAAGATATGTTCACTAGATTTACTAACATTGTTAATGAGTTAGAATCTTTAGGCAGGTCCATACCCATTGATGAACATGTCAGAAAAGTTCTAAGAAGCCTTCCTCAAGATGAGAGGTGGAGATCCAAGGTTACTGCCCTACAGGAATCCAAGGACTTCACAAAGTTCAACCTTGAACAACTCAATGGATCCCTACTCACTTATGAACTTCATCTTGGAGCAAACGCTAAAAGTTCCAAGAACAAAAGCCTTGCTCTAAAGGCTTATGAATCAAGCGAATTTGAAGATGATGATATGGAGACAGCTATGCTTGTACGGAGGTTCAGAAAGATGCTAGGGAAAAGAGGAGAAAAGAGCAAACGAGGACAACTGAGTTCCAAGGAGATCAAGTGCTTCGGATGCGGCTCCAAGGACCATCTCATCAGAGATTGCCCTCAACTTAGGAGGATGAGAAACCCAAATACAGAGGGAAAGTGCAAAACAAATACTACAAATCATCGTTCTCCAAGGAGGATGTCAGGAAAGCCATGATGGCCGCATGGGGAAACTCTAACTCAGAAGATGAAGAAGAAAAAGAATCCATGGAGGAAACAGCCAACCTGTGTTTGATGGCTAAAACTGATGATGAAGCTCGTCTGAAGGAACTTGAATCTGAGGTTCTAGTGAGGGGGAACAACACCTGGTACCTTGACAGTGGTTGTTCTAAGCACATGACTTGAGATAAATTTAAATTTCTCTCACTGGAAGCCTACTATGGAGGAACTGTGACCTTTGGTGACAATAAGAAAGGTGAAATTATTGATGTTGGTAAAGTAGGAAGGTCAAGTTCTCATGCTATAGAAAATGTTTTTTTAGTCGAGGGTCTTAAACACAACTTGTTAAGTATTTCTCAATTTTGTGATAAAAAAAACTCAGCTAGCTTTACTTCTAATCTTTGTAGAATCATCAACAATGACACTAACATCATTATTCTTGAAGGAACCAGAAAAGGGAACACATATATTGTGGATCTCAATGAAGTTCCAAGTAGTAGCTTGACTTGTCTTATGCTTTGTTTGGATAGCAAAGAAGGAAGGAAAAGAAGGGGAGGGAAAATGGAGGAAGGGAAGGGAAAAGAAAGGGAGGGGGAGGTGAGCTCCATTTTCCCTCCAAATCTCTCCAATTTTGGAGAGATTATGGTTATTAAAGAGAGAGCGAAAATTGATCCCTCCCTCTCCTTCCCCTTCCTTCCCCCAATATTTTACCCAAACAAGAGATTTTATCCCCCTCCATTTCTCTTCTCTTCTTTTCCTTCCATTTCTTCCTATCCAAACAAAGTGTTAGTGTCATTGAGGATGATCCCCTATAATGGCACAAACGATTTGGCCATGCTAGTTTTTCTTTGCTTGATAAACTTAGGTCAAAAGAACTTGTGGAAGGACTTCCATCCATCAAGTCCTAAAAGATGAAGTCTGCAGTGCATGTGTAAAAGGTAAGCAAACGCGAATATCTTTCAAATCTAAGGATATGGTAAGCACCACAAAACCATTGGAACTTGTCCATATGGATTTGTGTGGTCCTATGAGGATACAAAGCAGAAGTGGCAAAAGGTATGTAATGGTTATTGTAGATGATTTTTCCAGATATACCTTGGTTTTCTTTCTTGTAAGAAAGGATGATACGTTTGATCAGTTTGTTGGTTTTGTTAAGAAAGAACAGAGAAGAACAGGTTGCCAATTAGTCCACCTGAGGTCAGATCATGGAACTGAGTTTGAAAACTCAAAATTTGATGAGTTTTGCAATGAACATGGAATGGACCACAACTTCTCAGCCCCCCAGGACTCCACAACAAAATGGAGTTGTTGAACGGAAAAATAGAAGCTTGGAAGACATGGCAAGAACAATGCTGATTTCTAGTGGACTGCCTAGGAACTTCTGGGCTGAAGCAGTAAACACAGCATGTTATATACTGAATAGAGTTTCAATTCGAGCAAAACCAACAAGACACCTTACGAGCTAATGAAAGGAAGAAAACAAAATATTTCATACTTTAGATAATTTGGTTGCAGGTTCTTTGTACACAACAATGGAAAGAGAAACTTGGGAAAATTTGATGAAAGGAGTGATGAGGCTGTATTCTTAGGATATGCCTCAAATAGTAAAGATTACAGAGTTTATAATAAAAGAACAATGTGTGTTGAAGAATCTGTACATATAATTTTTGATGAAACTGATTATGTGATTGATGTACATGATGATGATGATGATTTCAAAATAGGGTTGGTAAGAAGACATGACCAATCAACTGTATCCATGAAGCAGCAAGACAAGAATCCTGTAGCTGAAAATCAAACAGTAACTGAAACAGAAGTTCCTTAAAAGGAATTCCCAGAGCTTGAGAATCAAGAACCACTGAATCATGAGGCAAAAGCTAGACAATGATGCTGAATCTGAAAGATTGTATCCATTTAAAGACTTTACCCCTAAACGTTGGAAACAGAAAAAGTCTCACCCAGTGGATATGATAATGAGTGACATAACCAAAGGAACTCAGACACGTTCCTAGCTGAGAAACTTCTGTGCATTTTTCTCGTTCCTATCTACTATGGAACCAAAGAACTGTGATGAAGCCTTACAGGATGCAGACTGGATAATAGCAATGCAAGCTGAATTGAGTGAATTTGAAAGAAACAAGGTCTGGCACCTAGTTCCTAGACCGAAACACCAGAAGGTCATTGGACTAAAATGGGTGTACATGAACAAACTTGATGAGCATGGAATCATTGTGAGAAACAAGGCTAGACTAGTTGTCAAGGGGTACAATCAACAAGAAAACATAGACTTTGATGAGACATTTGCATCAGTTGCCAGGTTAGAAGCTATACACATTCTTATTGCTTTTGCACCTTTCATGGATATCAAATTATTCCAGATGGACATCAAATGTGCCTTTTTAAATGTATTTTTAAAAGAGGACGTCTATGTGGAACAACCCCCTGGATTTGAAGATCCAGAATTCTCAAATCATGTCTATAAACTTGATAAAGCTCTCTATGGGCTGAAACAAGCACCAAGGGCATGGTATGAGAGGTTGTCTAAGAACCTATTAGATAATGATTTTAAAAGAGGAAAAATAGACAAAACATTATTTTTGAAATATAAAGGAACTGACATTTTAGTTGTACAAATGTATGTAGATGATATTATTTTTGGTGCAACTAACGAATCTTTGGTGAAGTATTTTGCTGACCTTATGAGTGGTGAGTTCGAGATGAGCATGATGGGTGAGCTAAACTTCTTTCTTGGTTTGCAAATTAAGCAAACTGAGAAAGGAATAATGATTCATCAGCAAAAGTATGTGAAGGAACTCATAAAGAAATATAAGATGGAAAGTTCCAAGTCTATAATAAAACCTATGGGAATTAACATCAGACTGGATGAAGACTCAACTGGAACTTGTATAGATCAGAAGATGTATCGAGGTATGATAGGTTCCTTATTATATTTAACTATTAGTAGACATGACATATCGTTCAGTGTAGGTTTGTGTGCGAGGTTCCAAGCCAATCCAAAGGAATCTCATCTTAAAGCAGTCAAAAGGATACTTTGGTACCTAAAAGGAACTGATGACTTATGCCTCTATTATCCAAGAAATGAATCAATTGATTAAGTAGGATACACAGATGCTGACTATGCAGATGATCTAGTGAATAGAAAGAGCACATCAGGTATGACTCAATTTCTTGGACCATATTTAGTTTCTCGGGGTTCCAAAAAACAGAACATAGTTGCTTTGTCCACAGCAGAAGCCGAATATATAGCTGCTGCAGCTTGTTTCTCTCAAATGCTATGGATAAACAGCAAATATGTGATTTTGGTTTAAAATTTGAATGTGTTCCAATTGATTGTGATAATACTAGTGCTATCTGTACATCAAAAGATCCAGTACAACACTCTAAAGTCAAGCATATCCACATTAGAGACATCATTTTCTGAAAGATAATGTGGAAAAAGGCTATATTAAGTTAGAATTTTGTCCTACTAATAATCAAATTGTTGATATTCTGACTAAGCCTTTGAGCAGAGAACGCTTTGAGAACATGAGACTGGAACTTGGGATGATCAAGCTGAATTGATTGCAACTGAAGTTCCTAGATATGGCATTGTCAATTGCAGGATCAATTAGAAGAAATTAAACATCTATCACAATCTTGGTGTGATAAACATAATGGAATTGTCACCGTTGGCAAATTCTTGGAGGTTAGTACAATTAGCACTTATTAGACTGTACATAATTTTCAAGGGTATGTAGACATGTATGTGACAAGTTCCTTGATAAATTCACTTTGAAAAAAATTTCAATTTTCAAAATTTATCTCATACAAATGATAAATCTTTTTTCATGAAATTATTGAAAAAGATAAACTTTGAATCTAAATATCCATCAAGTTGTTTTTAATCGGATAAATACATTGTTACTAGAAGCATAACTTTTCATCTCCCATAAACCGCTTCACAAAGTTTAACCCCCTATGAATACCCTTCCAACCACCAAAATTACTCACAGTCAAATCAATTAAACTCTCAAACTCTCTCAACCATAAAAAATTCTACAGCTTAACCAAGAGAGCACCCATGGAAGGCGAAAATCCAAACCCTAACCAAAGTGAAAATTCACCCACCAAAGAGCAAGATCCAACCTTTATACCACCACTCAAGATGATTATTACTAAATTTACTAACCCTATCACCTCTGAAACAAAAAGCATCAAACTAAAACCCCGAGACGAAATCGAAACCTCGTCTACTGCTAGTCTTCCAAATGTCATTGATCGAATTGCGGCTTGGAAGAAACGAAATGCCGAGAAAAGTCTTGAAGAGCATATGGAGGAAGCGGACGCACTATCTAAGAGGGAAGACACTGTCAACAAGGATGACTCCGAGGGGGAAGAAGACCAAAAGATGTTGGCAAAACAAGCTGAATGGTATGTGGTAGGATATGGAATCAATTATGAATGGTGTAAGAAGGTGGAATTTTCTTAATTTTTGGAATGGATTGCTTTTCAAGGGTGGGATGTTCTATTTTCGACTAAAGCTAAGAATTATTTGTACCCTATGGCCATGGATGAGTTTATAAAAGAATGTGAATTTGAAAATGGAGTATGTTTTAGTAGAATTAATGAAATTGAAATAGAATTTAATGCTGCTAGATTGGGAACTCTGCTACAAGTTCCATGTGAGGGATTTGTAACCTATATGAAAGGTGTTGTGAGTGTGAAGGTGGAAGGTCACACTAAAACTGAAGTAGTAACATATTTAGGAGGAAAAAGAGGTGTGAGTGTTATGAACCAAAATGATCTGTCTCCCCTACACAAACTCTTGTTTAATCTTGTTAAAAAAATCCCTGATCCCGAGAACACAAAAGAAAAATGAACTTTGCTACCTAGACATGGCCTTGATCTTTTGCATGTCTAAGAAAATCAAATTAAACTTTCCCCCTTTGATGATGCAACACCTAGAACACTGTATTGAAAAGGAGATAAAAGTAGGATATGGTGCTATCCTGGCCTCAGTGTTCGAAGATCTAGGAGTGAAGTTAGTTGATTTCTATGGTAGAATGAAGGAGAAGGGAGAGAACATAATTAATGGGGACACCTTGAGGGGATTGAGTCTTGAGGTTGTAAAGGGGAGATGTGAAAAATATGAAGCAAAAAAGGCTAAGGCAAAGAAAGAGAGTCCTCAACCAACAGAATATGTTAGGAAGAGTAGGAGACTCACTGCAGGAACTTAGGTCAAGACAAGCCTAAGTGAACCTCTGGAAATCAGTGACAAGGATGAGGGCACTGAGGAATTGGTCTCTGAGTTGGCTAGCAGGGTAATGCAGGTTGAAGGACAACTGATGGAGATGACGGGAAAGGTGAGGTCCCTGGAGAGCACTATTTAGAACCAGGAAAAGGAGTTCCAGAAGAAGCTCTCCACCATGGAGGCAAAGCTGCTGAAGATGGAAGAAGACAACAAGATAACTCTTGAGCAGATTCTCAAGACTCTTGATGATTGATCAGCTTATGCTCTCTACCCAACCTATCCCTATGCCTATTTTGAATCCCTTGCTTCTGTTTAAGGAACTTTGTTATAGTTTTTAAGACAATTTGTTTTTAAGTATTTTGAACTTGGTTTGTAATACTTTGAACTGCTCTTGATGGTTGGCTTTTGTTATTATATTCTGGAACTTTGTCTATATATGTATGCATTGCTTGTTGACAACATACATGTTAATTTGTGTGAAAGTGCTAGCTTAAGAGAGCTAGCCAGCGTTGCTTCCAGCTTCCCACATTTGATGAATTGCCTGTGGGGCTATGAGTAGATGCATAAATCTTTGAAAAATCAGGTTTTTGATAATGCCAAAGGGGGAAAAGCAGGAGCAAACTTGAAAGCTGAAGTTGTTCTAGTTCCAGTTGAGTAAGTAACAAAGGTTGTTCTCTTCTCTAAATTTTTATTTGCTTTTTGTTAAGTTATTTGTTTTTCATTCTGTTTTGTTATTCTGTCATTGCATTCTGTTTTATTTCTTTACTTAGTTTAAATGAAAAAATAAAAAAAATTGAAAAATGAAAAACTAACCTTTTGTTCCTTTACTTGTTATCCTCAGAAGTTTGCTCAGTTTGTCATCATAAAAAAGGGGCAAATTTTTGACCCTTATGAGGTTTTGATGATAATGTTAAGAATTGAGCAAACTTCCATCTAACAAGGATTTTCTAGTGTTGTGATGTTTGCAGGTTTAGTAAGCGTTGGGAGTTGAAGTAGGAACTGAGACAAAGGAACTTTAGAAGATCCATGAGGACAAGTAAAGACAGAAGAAGAGTTCCGGTAATGGAACTTCCCGAAGTTCTTAATAGGAACTTCAAACGGGTTGTAACGACCCGGTTCCGGTGTAATTCTAGGGCAAACCTCAACAACCAAGGATCAGTGCAGAGCTCGAGATATTAACCGAATAAGATGGACTTCATAACTTATAGTTGTATAAAAGATAAGTTTGTTTTTGTAGGTTGATGTAAGCATATTAATGGTTGTTACGCATGAAACTTATTAGAGATCTGATAAAGCTTGGCAAGCTAATCAATTCGTAAAAGATAATTACAAGTTTTATGAAAAAGTATTTATTTGATTTTATCTTCTAAAATCTGGTTCAACTCGGTTTTATCTTTTTCATAAAATTCTATCTTTTAATTAAAACGAATTTGATAAAAATTGGTTTTCAAATAAAGCAAAATTAAATCTGTTTTGGTTTCGATTTTAAAGTGATAAGTTTAGATTTCGGTTTAAGCTTATCATATTTGTGAAAACCCTACTCTGCGTACTGAGGAACCTCTATAAATATAGAAGTAATTTAGTGAAGCAAAATGAGAGTTTAAGCGTGAAAACCACTTAGTGCTTAAGAGTAAGTTTTCCAATGGTTTAAGCTTTATCATTTTGATTTCGGGTTTCATGTGTAGCTTTTCATTTATGTGTTAGAGTGAGTCTTTGTGTTGTAATTGGTTTTGGGGTGAGATTGTGAATTCTATACAAATTCACGTGTGTGTCTGAGTTTGAACTCTTTAAAATTCAAGTGGCAGGTGTGAGTGCACAGTGAGTGAAAGGAACCTGAGAGGTGTCTTGGGTCAAGTGAAAGGAACCTGAGAGGTGTCTTGGGTCACCTAGGAAGTTTGCTGGGTTAAAGGGAAAAAGGTACCTAGGAAGTGTCTTAGGTCTTGTAGGAGGTGTCCTATCAAGTGGCAAGTGTGTGTGGTGGAACTTGCAAAGCAAAGGGCTATGTAATAGGTTGTACTAGGAGAGTTGCCTATTATAGTGGAATTTGTTTATAAGTCCCAATAGGGCCGAGGTTTTACTTCCAGTTAGGCACTAGATGGTTTCCTCGTAAAACTTGTCGTGTTCTTTAAGTTCGTTTAACGTTTTGTTTTAAATTTCCGCATAAGTTTCACGATTGGAACCTACTACTATTCACCCCCCCTCTTGTAGTAGTTCATCTAAACTAACACCCTACTTACCATAATTCTTCCCACATTCTCTTGCCATAATCTTGCATGAGCTAGCCTATAAATACCCCTTCATACCTCTCACAATCTTCACACCAATTCTCTTCTTTTCTTCTCCTCAATTTTACACAAATCATCCTGTTTATCTTTGAAGCCATTTTTTAGGCACTTCTGGTCAGTTTTTGGGGTATTGACGCTTCACAGAAGATTGTTCCTCTCGGAAAATCCTTGAGGCAAGGCTCAAGAATCACCCAATTCGGAGTTCTCTAAGGAGTTATAGCCTCTGCAAGTTCTGCCTATTCTTTTCAACGCAAATCCAATTCTTCTATTTTCCTTGGTTTCTTATCCTTTCTTATTCTCTTCTCTTATTCAATTATTATTATTATTATTATTATTATTATTATTATTATTATTATTATTATTATTATTATTATTATTATTATTATTATTATTATTATTATTATTATATAAATAATTTTTATGAGTAGTTTTAATTATATAAAATCAGATTTTTAGTGATGTTTATGAGAAATTAATTTAAAAGGTTCATGTACATATAGTTGGGGGTTTTTAATTATTTGTTAACTTTATATTTATTAAGGTTATACTTATTTGTAGGGTGTGTTTGATCAAGGTTCTTGAGTTTATTTTTGTGTGGTTTTTCTAGCAAGGATCAAGGTACGTTTAGGTGGCTAGATACCTTTGAAAGTGATTGATTTGAATAACATGTTTTACGTGATTTGATTGGTGATTGAATTAAATTGATTTGAATTATGGTTTTGAAATAAATTATGTTTGAAGGTATTGATTTTAATAAAAAAGTATTTTTAATGATTGATTTTCAAATCTTGTTTAAAATGGTTTGGATTACTTATCGAGTTTAAATAAAGGAATTGATTTTAAAAGGTTTGTTGAATTAAATAAAGGTTTTTTTTTAGGAAGAGTTGTTGATTTTGAAAAGTTATTAATATTAGATTTTATTCTCAAGTATTTATTTACAAGGTTTGATTTTGAAAGCATGTGGAATTAATTAAAAAGGATTTTGAATTATATAGGAACTATTGGATATAAAAAAGATTTATTGAACCATTGAATTATTATTATTAATGCTTTATAAGCATGTAAGTAATCCCACTATGCGGATTTGGCTTATTGATAAGGCCTTAGACTTTGTATGACCGTGTCTTTCCTAAAAAATAACCTTGTAATATAAGGAGACAAGCTTGGGGGGTGTGCACACTTGGGTGAGGAATTGGATTAAAAGGAATTGGTTCTTAATAAAGGAATTGGTTTTATTAACTATTATTTTGAATATGAATCATTGGAATCGGTTTTTGGTATAATGAGTTTGAAATTTATTGGATTAATTTTTGGAATTGATTTTAAAAGCATGTTTGCAAATAAATTGAGTTTACACTATCTTGCACTTATCGTACTTAGCATAATTTGCTAATCGGTATTTCCTATTTGTTTTGGTTCGCCCTGTTTACCGTAATGGTAAGTAGTGTTGACTATTTTCAGGTGGAATCATGAATGAGCATATGGGAGTCCCGAGATTTACTTCACCTAGTTTAGGAATGTTGGTCTTGTCTTTATTTTGAGTACTCATAATGATGTTACTATTTTTATAAGTATTAATAAAAGAAAGTTGAGTTTCCGCTGCAACTTTTGTTGTTGAGTTAAGTAGTTTGAGTAGCCTTGCGTAATCACGCGGAGGTAATACGCCCAAGTCTATCTCTACGGTATAATTATACGTATTATACTAGTATTTCCGTAAAGGGATATTTGGGGTGTTACAAAGAACCCGCCCTTGCTATATAAATTCAGAGTTTTAATTTTCCTTCGTTTTTGATACCAAGTCGAGCCTGCATATCCGAAATAGGGGCTGACATAACAAGCGAAGTCGCCATGGCCCATTCACTCGGTGCAGGTCTTATGATCGGCTCCCCTATTTCGGATATGCAGGCTTATAAACCCCCACCAGATTGAGAAGCCGCTTGCTGATAAGTGAAAGGCGCTTAGGGTTCACCTGAAGGAATAGCAATTCTTCCCTGATATGCAGTAGCATTAGCAGCACTAATCTCGTCAATTAAATTAGCCCGATTCTCTTCAAGTAACCTTGTTGAACTCGGGTTATGGTACGACTCCGGGGTTGTTGGGTCTGTTTAGAAGAAGCAAAATTCTGAATCCCCTTTGATGAAGCAGATAAGACGTAGAATCCGAATTAGAGGAAGAAACCACATGATTCGAGTGAGATAAGTAACCATTTTCATAAACCCCATTTATTGGAATAAACTCAAGATCAATGTTATCATTGTTATCCCCTGTAGGAGCAGCCGCGTGCACATATCCATTTGGCAAGCCATTACCCCCTTGATCCCGAAGAATCAAAATCTGAGTTATCAGGTTCAACACCATTATCCGAATCTGGATTATTGTCACCATTTTAATCATCATTAGGAGGTTCCTGATCGTCTTCATTATCATCATTACCATTATGATTATTTCCATGAGTATTATTATCATCATTATTATACATATCATCATTATCATCCTTATTAACTGCATCATCAGAACCCGAAGTATCCTCATCGTCATACTCGAAATCTTGCGCTGAGACAAGAAGATTAACTCTTGTGTTTCTATTTGTGAAAACATCCTGAGTACTCTTAATCATATTTGTATAAAAAGGTTTGAGGTTTTGATTGTATAGCACCGTTAACCCCTGAGCCTCGAAGGCTTCCAAACGAAAATTTATCCTTCTAACAGCCACATAATCCGAACTATGACAAAAATCTTAAAAATGACCCACCAACCCACATTTTTTTACAGAACATAAACACCCCTTCGTAGCGGAAATAAACCCATATTGGGTCACCATCACTCGAAACAAAACAGCCTGGAATTAACGGTTTAGAAAGATCGACTAATATATGACCCCACAATTCTAGCTCGGTAGGAAGGCCATCACCATCATATTCAAGCGTTTCGACTAACCCTACAAGCTTAAGGGTTTCAATAGCCCACTCCGGGTCGAAGAGCCCTAGTTGAAGCCTATACACTTGAATCCATAGCCTCGTTATGTCGAAAATACATTTTTAAGGAACTTTTAGGTTAGGGAAAAAAAAAACCCCTTATAAAAATTTCTTGGTAATTTAAAACCTAATTGTAAATTTCTTAATTATTTTTGTTGAGAACATTTAACCCTAACTTTCTAACATTGATTGGATTTTTGCTGACATTGACCTCCCATGTGCAACACTTATTGCTCTTCTTTTTACTATTCTCACAATCACACCCCCTTTCTTCTCCCTCTAATTCCCTCCTTGCTCTCTCTCATTTAAACCCTTCTCCCTCTAAGTTCTTCAATCGAGGCAGTTAATCGTCTTCAACCTTCTATGTCATGGGGCTTGGTCCATCATCAAGGAAGAAGTGAAATGCAAACAATTGACACCCCACTTAATATAGTAAATATTTGATTAATGATGTATAATTCCTCTATTTTTTATGATTGCATCATATAGGTTGGGCACAATAATTTTGGTAGTGGGAAAAAGGAAGAGAGAGAAAGGTTTAAACACAATATTGTCCATGTGATATAACATAAATTAAAGAATAAGTGTGAAAAAGTAAGGGTATATTTGGAATTTGCAGTGTAAACAGATATATTTTTTTGTCCTAAAATGAAAATGGTGCAATATTTGTGAAAATTTTATAAAGGCAAGTGATGCAATATTAAAAGAACCTATGTCTTTCCCTTTTTATAGATTTAGTACTAATAATTTCTGCAATTGCTTCGTCATGGCTAAGGACAAAGCAAAAATGAGTGTTGTGTCATCTTTTAGGAAGAGCAACAAGGGGACCAATTATACAATTTTACATAAATCATTGTAATTAGAGCAAATTAACAAAAGGGGGTAACAAACCCTGATGTTTTTGAAAATCTTCATTATGCACAAATTAGGAAAAAGTTTAACAATTACATATGTCGAATTTAATTAGAAATGTCATCCATTGAAAAAAAAATATAACTTCCTTGCTCGAATTCAACAACATCCTATTGAGAGACAATATTAAATTAATGAGAGAGAGAGGGAGAGAGAGAGAGAGAGAGGGGTTTAAATGATGAAAAGAGAGAAATATAAAAGGAAATAGAAGAAAAAGGGTGGGAATTAGTATATATAAAAATAAATATAAAAAAAACGAGCACATGAGTTTCACCTGGGGGAAAACATCAGAAAAATATTAGTCAACATCGAGAAGTTACGGTTGGCTATCTGCAACGAAGAAAAAAAATTAAAATCAAGTTTTAAATTGCCAAGATATTTGAAAAAAATTGCTATATATTAATAATACAACCTTTAGGCGGTTGTTGATTTTAAACAAGACAACCTTTTGATTATTCTTGAATATTACAACAATTAGGGATTTAAATTTTAAACAAGAATAAAAATAAACTTGTAACCTGCTAAACAGTTTGCCCATAATTTTCGTCATTTAGTTGGTCTAAATTATTAAAATTATTTTTTTTTTCTAAATAATAATCTTTTATTTAAATAAAAAGAAAAAACCAGCCTTTATTGAACACCACGCACACAACCCTCTTCCTCGAAGAACAACCTCCCCCTGTAATACCCCGAATTTTTATATGTGTTTTAATTTAAATAAGTATTTTATAAAATATTTAAATAATTTGAAATGCATTATTTATGGTATTTAACTTATTTATTTAATACTTTTGGAAATACTTTATTTTATTATTTAAAAAAATAGTTTGGGGCATGTGATATTATAAAAGATAACTTTTAAAGTCAAAGTCAAATACAAGTTTGAATAGGAAATGGTATATTAAGGGTAGGAAGGAAATTTAAGTTTATGAGGGATTCTACTGAAAAGGGTATAAATATTCAACACAGTAGAGGATACCCAAATGTAGTTTTCTCTCCCTCCTCTTATTTTCACTTTCTTTCTTCATTCCCCTTCCCCTTATTTTTGTCACACACGGCCGCCACCACCATCATTCATTGCCGCCCACCACCGCAGCCACCAGCAAGCACGCCAACCGCTGCGGTAACACCGACGGGCGCGACAGCAACCTAGCCGCGTGTTGTGGTGGCTGTGTGCATGCGGCTTCCGAAAAAAATTAATTCTTTTTCTTTAATCCTAATCCATCCATATCAAGAACCGAACCTCGTACAATAGCTACAACCCCCAAAAGAGAACAAATAAAAGTGAAAACACTAGAAAAACCATCAAAATGCACAAAACCACAAAATAAGAGAGAAAATGTAAAATAAAGAGAAAAAACATAAAACTATGCATTTATTAAGAAGGAAAACTATGAAAAGAAGGTAAAAACAACCTAAATGCTCATCAAATGGGTGCCATTTATGACACCCATCAAATCCTAAATTATTCTTTATTTAATTGATGTTTTTGGATATTTGTGATGATTTTATGATGTTTGATTATAAGTATTATGCAAATAAATTTTTAGATTTGGTTTTGATTTAAAAAGCCCCCAATTGAAAACCCTACGTTTCTAAATTAGGGAAATTATGTCAAGAAATACCCTAAAGATAGGGTCATTTGTGAACTACCCATTTTTATAAGGAAATTTTAGATTTTAACACCTCACAAAATCCTGAAAATGGTTTTTAACACCCCTGTAGGCGTCGTTCGAAGTGCGCCTACGTAAAAAGCATGTTGTGAATATGCTTGACACTCTTAGGAAGTGGGAATTGACATTACAATTAGGGACAACGATTAAGGACAAATAAAGTAGGGAGCCGCCAACAAGTTTTTTATGGAACTAGTAAACCGTTCACGGATCATAAAAAGGCAACCACGATAAGGGACAACGATTGACCCGTGAAGGTTACACCCCATTCATAATCCATGAGATTACTAACTCCATATGGTTCGGAACCACGAAAGGAGGATCGGGGATGATGGTACGAAGTGAGTCATGGAGTCACATTCGCTCGTATTGGCCTCAAACTCGATTCTTATATTGAAAAGCATTCCTGTGATCTCAAAGGCATACAAACAAAATATTCAATTCGCTCCAAACTATTATTTAACTAAATTGGTTTAATATTAATGCACACATAATTCTAAAATATTGGTGATCACTTCAATTAATAATAAGATTAAAAGAGATCCTAAACCGGTTGTCCAAATTATCTTATTAGGCGTGATTTTCAATTACATATTCCCTTTAAACATGCAATATGGTGATCATAAATATAATAAAACAACATTAATATTAAAACCAATTTAATCACAATTCCAACAACATAAAATCGTTAGAAAAATAATAAAAACAAAAGGAGCATGACTCTTACTTTGATTCTGTTTGTTTGCAACTATAAAATAATAAACGAGTTAGTAACTTCAAGGAAATAATAAAACAATAATTAAATTAAATTAAATAAAGTAAAGTTGATTTTGGGGCCAAACCCTCAAACAGTTCTACCTTTCACGCCTTGGCTTAAGGACAGAACCACGAGTAAAGTATGGACTCCTTTGAGTACTTGAAGAAGGAATTTTGAAGTAGAAAAGGGTAGGCTAGTGTTTAGGCTAAAGCATAGAAGAGAGAAAATTAAAATCAGAGAATTACTCGGTGCCCCGTACATCAGAAATGAGGGGGTATTTATAGGGAAAATGTGCTGAGGGAGCACACGGAACCCTAAAATGATAAAAAAAAAAAACCCTAAAAAAGTATCCCGTGACACGGTCAAACTGTACCGTGACACGGGAAGCTCCACCGTCAGACGACACACTTTCCCGTGACACGGTACACTTTTGGTGTGACGCGGGAAATTTTCAGAAAACGGGATAGAAAACGCGTTAAGGGTTTACGCGGAAAAGACACGGAATGTCCCGTGTCACGGCAGACCTCCCGTGTCACGGGAAATCCCACCGTCAGACGGGAAAGATTCCCATGACACGGTAGGTACCTGCCGTGGCGCGGGAAATTCCAGCCTGTTTTTCCAACTAAATACATTTTTAACCCTAATTTCCTTCGGCATTTTAAGTTTCGATTGATAATTTCGGGCTTTTCCTGACTTTTTATTATTCGGGATAAAATAAGAAAATAATTAAATAAAAATAAATAAAGGGTTTGGGCCAAAAATAAGTAATAAAACAATAAAATAAAATAAAAAAAAAGGTTTGGGCTAAAATTAATTAATAAGTTTGGGTTGTTCAAAAATATGAATTTAATAAAATACGATTTTTAAGCACTCTCGGGATTAAATACTAAACCCGACCAATAGTGGCGGTGAAAGGTTGTTCATCATCGGGTTTGGTTTTGGGGAGACATTTTTAGGTGTCTACAACCCCCATAAAAAAATTATTCTAACACCAGACAAACTTACAAAAATTGATATTACCATCAATACTTAACGGATTCCGTTCTGGAATTCCGTTAAGTGTGGTCCACGGTGACACGTGTCACCATTATATTTGTTAAAAAAAGAAAAAAAACAAAAAAATAGAAAACGTAAAACCATCCCGCCACCACTGCGCCACCACCGCCCTCCCCCCAACCCACCACTGCCCTCCCCGAACCCACCACCAGCGGCGCACCAGCACTCCCAACACACCTGAACCCTCTCCCTCCCTTTCCCGCAACCGTGTCGCCCCCAAAAACAACCAAAATCAAAACCCTCCTTCCCCAAAACGGCCATGAATCCGAACACAAATGGCCGAAATCGGTCAGTTTTGGGGCTAAGTGGCCTTAACCGGCCGATTTCGGCCATTTGTGGCCGGAGTCGTGGCTGTTTTGAGGGATTCGTGGCCGTTGAGGGTTGTTGACAAGGGAATAAACGTGTCGTTAATTGTCTATCCCTAGATCAAATACAATTTATACAACCTAAACAAACCTAATACGCGTATAAGGCAAGCATAGGGGTTGAACCACAGGGAACGAATAAACACCACCAAATGTTATCGACAATTAAGCTAGTCCAGAATAGGAGATAAATAAACTAAAGTCTAAAGATGCTAAAACAAGAAATAAAACACTAAGAGAAATGGTTTAGATATAGCATTCACTTAAACATAAACAAAGGCATAGAAATTGAATTAATTATGAACTAAACATTCTCGAATATCGAAGTAAAGGATCCAATCTAGCCGCCTTCCGGGGTTAATTTTCTTCTCCCAACATAGCCTCTATGTTTCCACATTAGAACCATATACTAAGAGTTACTATTAAATAACAATTGATAATAATGAACCCTAGCTAAGTCAACTTCCGTTCCTTGTTAGCAGAGATTCACCTTTACCAACAATGAGCACCATATAATCATTTTAGTGATCATCTCCCAAGCGAAGACGATTCACGGCGCAAGGTTCTCGATACACAGAGACTTGCAATCTCATCATCAGACAAGTTTATCCTCAAGCATGGAAAATTGTCGATCGTTGCCACCTCTCAAGGTGAAGAAGTCAGCGATTATTTCATCTGTCGACTTTCCTCAAGCATGGAAAGTATCTCAACAAGCATCATCCGGTGGATTTCTTCAACCACAGAAAGCTACCAAACTCATTTGTCACCAATCCATTGGTGTCAGATACTATCGAACATATTTGCCACCGATACACTGGTTTCATATAAGCGTTCTATCCCTTTACTTTTTTATATGTAGAACTAACATTTTTCTGCAGGTATCAGCGTATAAAGAGTGATTTAGGATCGCAGAATGTCTTAAATCATTCTATGTCCCTATCAACTACTTTGAGTATTGTTTTCGAAACTCACGTTTCTACAAACTCTGTCAAAGCGGGGGCTTCTATAGACACCTATAAATGTCTCCCCAAAACCAAACCCGATGATGAAAAACCTTTCACCGCCATTATTGGTCGGGTTGAGTATTTAATTTTTAGAGTACTTAAATCCATGTTTCCATTCAATACATTTCATAAACCAATCCAATTCCTAGCTCATTTCCCCAAACCATAAGTTACTTTTCTCTTTCGTGTCCACATCACAAAACCAAGAGAAACTAATTTTGTGGCCCTATAAATTGATGGTTTAAAGAAGAAAAGGGTAAAAGGCTCAAGAACTGAGAGAATCCCAAATATGTGTAATTGTGAATTTGAAAATTTTGAATTTTACAAGTTTATTTTCAACATTTTTTTTGCTTTGATTATTTTTTCATTCTTTTGAATCAATGTGGGCAATCTCAGATCATGCGGTCCATCACTCACTTAGCATTCATGTTTCTCAGGCACGGTACCAAGCACTCGATGAGAGACGTAATTTGATGTGTGTTCATATCAAAGACATTGGAACACTTGCCCTTAGACATTGTTTTATTGTTGCTTTGCTGCTTTTTTTACTTGCTTTTTGAATGTTATACAAATTTCACATTTTCCCATCCCAGGGCTAGGTGAATGTGGGTTGAATAAATAAAGCCAATCGTTAGACGAGGCTCAAAGTGGTTGGTGAAGAAATGGATATGTGATTGAATGGTTAATGAGAATGAATGGGTTGCAAAGGTCTCTGAAATCATTGGTATACTTTGTGTTCGGTTCGGCAGTTGATTTTTTTTTTTTTTTTTTTTTTTTTTTTTGCTAAGAAGGTATGAAACGTGAAACATAGACACATGGATAAGGAGAACCTATGCAAGACTTTTTAGGGGGAAGGGTTTGAAACAAAAGAAGAAGAAAACATAAAATCTTGGTGAGAATCTTTGTAGACACCCAAATGTGTCTCCCCAAAACCAATCCCAGTGATGAATATCTTTCATCTCATTTGATTATCGAACGAAGTAAAAGTGTGAAAGCTCTAGTGATGTGGATGTTTATTAAAATATCTCTCTTTCTGTTTTCAAAATTTTTTTCTTTCACTCTATTTATGAAAATTTCCAATCCAGTTTGGTTTGGTCCATAATAAGGGTCTAATAATGGTGTAGTTGGATCGGGCTCGAATAGACCTTTCAAACGATATATTATAAGCCCAATTGCGATGAATAATGAGGAAGTTATGGCCAAAATACTAAATTGGGTCCAAACTGGATTTTACTTATGACCCAATGATCATGTAGAGGGCCCAAAGGTTTAATCTCATTCCTAAACTAATTAGGATCAATTAGAAGCTTCCATAAGTTTCTAAATGATCTTAATTATCCTTTTTGAAAAGATAAAATCAAAGAATTTGAAATTGAATAAAACTTTCCTTTTTTTTAAGTCCTAATTTTATTCGAATTTAATGATGTTCAAAGACAGTCAGATATTAATTTTGTGCCTCATAATCTTTATCCAAATCTTATATGGATGGATTGATCTATCTTTCCAATGATATATTATAATATTAATTCCGAGCTATAACGAAAAAGATATGAATGAAATACGAAACTCTATCAAAAATTGACACCCTTCCACTATTTCGGCCATATATTTTTATTAAAAAAATATTTTAATCTGATTCTAATTTGTTTAGAAATAAGACTTCAAGAGCTTTCCAACAACATATTATATGACTTATTTGGACTTCTGGATCAAAAGATATGATTAAAACAAAATCCATAAAAAACCTGTCCCAACGCCAAACGATAGGGTTGTCGCCTGGCGCTGCTCCTGTTGTCTGGCGCTAACTCCTGTCGTTGGCGATAAGAGGTCTTTTATTCCGAATGGGACTCAAACTCTTTTCTAATTTCCGGACTATTATTTTTTCTATAAATAGGGTCGTATCTCCCCGTTTTTAATAATTCACAACCATCATCTCTCTCTATTCTTTATCTAAAAACTAGAAGCTTTCATTCTCTCTCTATTCTTTTTCTAAACCTTCCCTCTCACAAAATTCCACATACATTAGCTCTAGACACACCTAGCCAAGTTCGAGGTTGCCTTCGCCCTAGACGTGAAAGGTTGATAATTTCTGAGGGTTTGGACCCAAACCTTATTACAATTCTTTGATTAACTTTACTATTTTAATATTTTTTCCTTGAAGTTACTAACGTGTGTATTTTTTTATTGGAAAGAGGTACGAGACATCAAAGTAAGTACTTTAATTGCTTTATTGATCTTTTGATGCTTAAATTATTTTGTTGATTCCTTGTATCATGTTTAGGGTAATAACTAAAATTTCTAATATGATTTATATTATTATGATGCTTCCTATTTCTTTCCTAATATCATGTTAGTGTCATGTTAGGGCTAATTGATCTGTAATGTTTAGTGACGTGCTAGGGTTTGTTATTACTCTTGTTAGTATCATGCCTAGGATCTTTTTATTGTTATTATGCTTTATTGTTAACATGATTATTATTATTTTTATTTTTATTATTATTATGTTGCTTGATATTTATTATTATTGTTATTGCTTGATCACACCTTTTATGCATGTTTAAAGGGAATTTGTACTTGTTATCACGCTTAATAAAATAATTAATAATCTTGTTTAGGTTAATATGATTATAATTCAAGTGATCGCTGTAGGCGTCGCTCGAAGTGCGCCTATGTTAAAGCATGTGGTGAATATGTTTGGCACTCATAGGAAGTGGGAATTGACATATACGATTAGAGACAAGGAAAGTAGGGAGCCGCCAACAAGTTTTTTAAGGAACTTGTAAACCGTTCACGGATCATAAAAGGCAACCACGATAAAGGGACAACAATAGGCAACAACGATTGACCCGTGAAGGTTACACCCCATTCATAATCCATGAGATTACTAACTCCATATGGTTCGGAACCACGAAAGGAGGATCGGGGATGATGGTACGAAGTGAGTCATGGAGTCACATTCGCCCGTATTGGCCTCTACTCGATTCTTATAGTGAAAAGCATTCCTGCGATCTCAAAGGCATACAAACAAAGATTCAATTTGCGCCAAACTATTATTATGCTAAATTGGTTGAATATTAATGCAACATATAATTCTAAAATACTGTGATCACTTGAATTAACAACAAGATTAAAAAGGAACCTAAACCGGTTGTCCAAATTATCTTATTAGGCGTGATTTTCAATTACATATTCCCTTTAAACATGCAATATGGTGATCATAAAAAATATAATAGAATAAACATTAGTATTGGAAGCAATTTAACGATAATAGCGTTAGTCAAATCAAATATAAAATAACCCTAATCATGATACTAGAAATATTAAAATAAAATTAGAGTAATTAAATTAATTAATTACTCAGATTTCGCGTGTTCCTTTAAATTGCTACATCATGAATAGAGCTGTTCATGGACGGGTCAACCCGCCCAACCTGGCCCGCAAAATAAGTGGGCTTGGACAACCATTTTGAAAAAAAATTGAAAATTTGGGCGTGCTAGGCCTGGCCCGTTAATATAAATGGGCGGACACGGACAAGAAAATATGTACCGTGGGCTAGCCCGCCCGACCGTTTATTTCAAAAAGTAATAGTTTAATGATTTTTTAGTTAGTTGATTATGTAGTATATTTTAGAAAATAAATACAAAGAGACTCTATTAGACTCTAACCTATTATTAGCTACAACTATTTATTTCAATTTTATATTTACTAGGGCAGCCAAAGCGCGCGTTGCGAGCGGGGTGGCCAGCCCTTTAGGCTTAATTTTTCTTGGCTTGTGTTTACACTTGACAGGGAGTTAATGGACTTATAGAGGAATATCTCTCTATTGCTTAGCCTTAATTTTTCTTGGCTTGTGTTTGCACTTCACATGGAGTTAATTGTGCACTGCCGAAGGCTCTTGTCTTTTATGTTGTACAATATTCTCGGAAATGTGATACAACATGCTGCACCCTTATTTATTTAAGTAGTGAAAAAACACTACATGCGAACACTTTATATAGAAATTTATGATATTAATATATCTTTTGCGCTTATTGATATAATTGGAAACACAAAGGTACATCATATAACAGTACATGAGGTTACATCACAATATACATATATAGTAGTAGCATTAATACATAATAGTATTCAAATACACATGATTTCACAATGCTAAAAAATTAATAGATATTCAGATTATGAACTTGGACAAAATGCTTATAACAATTCGGTTTTGCAGTAAATTAACCCTATGCAACCCATAATTCCCTTAATAATTCCCTTGAATTCCTTCTTGCTGTCTTCCCCTTTTTACCATAGTCAATTTGGTTTCCTTTCTTTCTAGTACATCTACTTCGGTACAATCATAGATTAATTTCACTAGTTTCAATGTCCTTTAAACACAATTATGTGTAAGTCGTTAATTTCGACCTTTGCAAAATATAGAAAAAAAAAAATTCCCACAAAAAGCAACAACCTTTCGTTGTCTAGTGACTAATGTTGTCATGTAATAAAATCATAACCCCCTTTAAATTAAATATAGAAAATTTTAAACTTAATTATTCTATTCTTCATTTAATTTCTAATTAATTGATGGGTCTTAAGAAAAATTACAAAATTACACTTGGGAGTAAGGAGGTAAAAAAACATTTTGAGGGGTATAATAGTCCGTGCACTATTCATAAGAACAATCTCCTACTTTTTATAAAAAAAAAAAGTAAGAAGGTAAATAAACATTTTGAAGGGTAAAAAGGTCCATGCACTATTCATAAGAACAACTTCCCACTTTTTATAAGGTAGGGAATCATTATACTTGTATTAAATAAGTTCATTCTTTCCTTTTTTTAACTAACATATGTAACAAATTAAATATGTTTTTTTCTAGTATCATTAGTGATCAAGAAATTTTTAAAATAACTAAATCTAAATAATATTAACATATGTAAATGATATAAAAAAAATAGTGTTAGATATATGTAAAACAAATATTTTAGGCCCGTGAGCCCGCGGGCAAGCCCGGCCCGTTAATAGAGCGGGCTTGGACAATTTATCAAGCCCGCATAAAAGGGCTTGGGTTAGCTATAATTAGCCCGTTGGACAAAAAATGAAGTATAGGCCCGGCCCGTTTCCCGTCCAAGCCCTCAAACGATCACCTCTAATCATGAATAAATTGTTAGTAACTTCAATAAAAAAATATAAAGCAAATGAAAATTAAATTAAATTAAATAAAAAGTAGAGTTAATTTGGTCCAAACCCTCATTTATTTGTACCTTTCACGCCTTGGTTTAAGGACGGATCCTCGGGTTAAGTGTGGACTCCTTGGAGTACTTAGGGGAATTATTATGGAAGAATAAGGAGGCTAGAAATTAGGTTAAAGAGGGAGAAGAGAATGATTTTTGGTGTAAGGTGAGAGAGAATGATTATTGGTGCCTCGAACTGCAGAAAGGGGGGTCCTATTTATAGGAAAAATGAGCAGAGGGAACACGCGGAACCCTAAAAAGATAAAAACCCTAAAAAATAACACCGTGTCACGGCAAAGAGCACCGTGACACGGTGCCAGGCACCGTCAGACGGGGGAAGATCCCGTGACACGGAGGAAAATTGAGTGACGCGGGAAATAATTAGGTTACGGGAAGTGAAAGCGCGTTTAGGGATTATACAAAGGAATCTCGCGTCACAAGATGTGCACCGTGACACGGGAAGAAATGTCGTGACACGGCATTGTCCACCGTGGCACAGTGCAGTATGCCGTGTCACGGTGTAAAAAGTACGCGGAAATTACACGGAATATCCCCGTGTCACGGAATGGGCACCGTGACACGGGAAATTGAACCGTGACACGGTGCAAAATCCCGTGACACGGGATAAAACTGTGCAGAATTACACAAAAAGGGCATCGTGTCACGGGAATAAGCCCCGTGACACGTCAGCATTTTCCGCGTCGCGGCGTTTTAGCTGTTGCGCGGTAATTTTAGTTTTTTACCCGTTTTTAAAATAATCATAACTTTTGATCCGTAACTCGGAATAAAGCATATAATATATCATTGGAAATATTATCAAGTTTAATTTCCATCCCAATTAGAATCAAGTCAAAATAATTTGTAGATTTTAAGATATGGTCGTTTTAGTGGAAGGGTGTCGGTTTTAGGCCGAGTTTAGTGTTTTGCTCATATCTTTTTCGTTATAGCTCGAAATTGGGCTTATGATATATGGTTGGAAAGATTATTTAAAGACCTATCCAAAAAAATAATAATTGGATCAAAATTTTATATCCATAAAATCTGTTTCTCTCGATTTTGCGATGTGGACACGAAAAGTGGAAAATAGGTTATGGTTTAGAGAAATGAGCTAGAAATTGGATTGGTTCATGAAATATATTGAATAGAACATGGATTTAAGCACTCCAAAGATTAAATAATCAAACCGACCAATAATGGCGGTGAAAGGTGTTCATCAACGGGTTTGGTTTTAGGGAGACATTTTTAGGTGTCTACAAAAGCCCCCACTTTGACTGAGTTTATAGAAACGTCAGTTTCAAAAATGATAGTCAAAGTAGTCTATTGGGATGGAGAATGATTTAAGACGTTCTGCGATCCTAAATCACTTTGTATACGCCGATACCTGTAGAAAAATGTTAGTTCTACAGATAAAATGACATTCTGTTGAAAAACTTTCCATGCCTGAGGAAAGTCGATTGATGAGTTTGATAGCTTTCTATGCTTGAATAAATCTACCAGGTGATACTTTCCATGCTTGAGGAAAGCCGACATATGAATTTGGCGGTTTTCTATGCTTGAAGAAATCCACCGGATAATACTTTCCATGCTTGAGGAAAGTCGACAGATGATGATATTGCAAGTCTCTGTGTATCGAGAACCTTATGCCGTGAAATGATGGTGGTTCGATTGTCCCCGAACGTGGGCTGTAGTTGATTCGCTTGTCCCCGAACGTGGGCTGTAGTTGATTCGCTTGTCCCCGAACGTGGGCTGTAGATGGTCCGCTTGTCCCCGGACGTAGGCTGTAAATGGTCCGCTTGTCCCAGGACGTGGGCTGTAGATGGTCCGCTTGTCCCCGGACGTGGGTTGTAGATGGTCCGCTTGTCCCCGGACGTGGGCTGGTTGTAAATGGTCCGCTTGTCCCCGGACGTGGGCTGTAAATGGTCCGGTTGTCCCCGGACGTGGGCTATAGATGGTCCGCTTGTCCCCGGACGTGGGTTGTAGATGGTCCACTTGTCCCCGGACGTGGGCTGGTTGTAAATGGTCCGCTTGTCCCCGGACGTGGGCTGTAGATGGTCCGCTTGTCCCCGGACGTGGGCTGTAATTGAGCCCTGCAAAATAAAATTTGCCAGGGGACTCGTATAGACTATAACTGACTTGACCAACTGACTTGACCAAGTTTGACTTGACACGACATGACAAGACATGAGTATGACTTGTGATTGTGTGTGTATAGTTTGAGTGTGTGTGTGCAGACACAAGCAACCAAAAATGCAAAAGCAAAAATTTTCCATCATTTTTGTCATGAGACGAATGGAGGGTACCGACTTTCTCCCGAAAAAGAAAGACGTGAAAAATGAAATTTTATTTTCGAACTTCCCTCGATAAAAATTTTGAAAAAGTTTTTGAACTTCCCCAAAATAAAATAATGAAAAAGGGAAGAAGTTTTGAACTTCCTCCTTGAGTAAGACGAAATGAATCGTATGGATTGAATTGCTTGTCCTGAAAATAATGTATGCATGATGCATGTTCTTAGGCCAGGAGGCTAAGGACAATTACATCATGTGACACGATAGATGAATGAACTTAAGTCATGGAGCTAAGCATCATATATGGTGTAAAGAAGCGATCTTGAACGTCACTTAGGTCTGGAAGCTAAGCACGTATATAGATGAAGTGATTATGAACGTTGCTTAGGTCAAGGAGCTAAGGACGATATGCTTTGTATTATTACAAATCATTAATATAGAAATGTTACTTAGCACATTATGCGATGCATGAAACAATGAACATTGCTCAGGTCAAGAAGCTAAGCAAGTATACAACGTTTCATCTGATGAATGTTGTCTTGAAAGATGATGAAGCATGAGCGGTAGGGAAACAAGATTTCATGATAAAGGGTTCCTAAGGGAAAGATGATATGGATATTCATGTGTGAAAGAAGTGTGTGAAAGTGATACTAAGGTGAGGCTGCAAAGGTTATGGTGATGGAAATATATGTGTGAAAGATGATGACTCTTTAGGCTGGGTAAGCTAATGTGATGTAGGTTCAAGCTCCCAAGTCTATCTCTAAATGTGTAGAGATATAGAGATAAGCATTGGATATTCTTTGACTCGATCATGCATAGATATGAATATGAATGTGGCCGCACCTCAATGTGAGGTTGCCTACGTATCCGTTATGAATCAGGCCGAACGTAGCTCTAACCGAACTTTGCACAAGTGTATGTACACCTCAAAGAGGTCTTTCAAGGGTTGTAATGTGGTTAATTTGATGGTTTAAGGAAGAAAGGGGTAAAAGGCTCAAGACCCGAGAGAAGCCCCCAAGATGTGTAATTGTGAATTTGAAAATTTTAAATTTTGCAAGTTTATTTTCAACATTTTTTTTTTTGCTTTGATTTCTTTTTTCATTCTTTTGAATCAATGTAGGCAATCTCAGATCATGCGGTCTATCACTCACTTAGCATTCATGTTTCTCAGGCACGGTACCGAGCACTCAATGAGAGACGCAATTTGAGACGTGTTCATATCAAAGACATTGGAACACTTGCCTTTAGACATTGTTTTATTGTTGCTTTGCTACTTTTTTTTTACTTGCTTTTTGAATTTTATACAATTACACATCTTCCAATCCCAGGGTTAAGTGAATGTGGGTTGAAGAAATGAAGGCCAAACGTTAGACGAGGCTCAAAGTGGTTGATGAAGAAATGGAATGTGATTGAACAGGTAACAGGGAATGACAGGGTTGCAAAGGTGCCTCAAGTCATTGGTGTACCTTGGGTTTAGTTCGGTAATTGATTTTTTTTTTATTTTTTGAGAATGAATGAATGAATGAAAAATTCTATGATCGAAATGTAAAGGAAATTTGCTCATTTAATTGATGGAAAAGGTGAACGATACACATGAAACATATAAAATTCAAAATGGAAAACCTATGCTAGACATGAATGGGGGAATGTAGATGAATGATAAAGAAAGAAATCGTGAAATCTTGCACGAAGGATCTGTTGTGCACCTTGTGTTCATTACTTCTTGCCTCCTTGAGGGATAGGAAGTTTGTTTGCATCCACCAAGTCTTGAATGACGTCCTTCAAATTCCAACATTGCTCCGTAGTGTGGCCCCTTCCTTGATGGTACTTGCAATGGGAATTGGGATTCCATTTGGCGCTCCTATCTTCAGGTTTTGGCTCTGGAAATGGCCCAATAGGTGTGATCAAGCCTTGACCGTAAAGGCAATCAAAGGCCGCATCATAAGTCATTCTTAAAGGAGTGTAAGTTCTTTTCTTCTTGGGAAATGGAGCATCAAGAGCTAACACTTCATTGAGATCAACTTGGCTTATATTGTTGGTAGTATTTTCGTGCTTAGAAGAGGAAGAAGAAGGATGGTCTTCTTCTTGTTTTTCCAAGTGTTATTATTGTTACTACCAGCAGTCTTTATTAGCTCATCCTCGATATTAATGTCAATGTCGTATACAGCTTCGAAAGTGTTCAGTGGAAGAAATTTGAGATGTTCCCTATATTTATGAGTCAGATTTTGAATAAAGAGGCGAACCATCTCTCTTTCTTTGGGAGGATCTACCAAGAGTGAAGTTGTTTCCCTCCACCTGTTCAGGTAAGCGGTGAAGCCTTCATTCTCTTTCTGTTTGAGAATGGAGAGTTCACGTTCAGAAGTTTTAGTTTGAATGTTACACTTGTAACGATTCATGAAACTGTCGGTGACATCTTGCCAAGTCGCAGTATGCTTGGCATCTAGGGAATAAAACCATTGTTGGCAAGCATGTTCTAAGGAGAGAGGGAACACCGTAGGGAAGAGTGTTACGTCCAATCCCTTAAGAGCCATGGTTGCAGAGAACGCCTTCAAATGGAATATTGGATTGTCAATAGGCTTGAACTTTGGAATATCAGCAGTGGAGAACTTTTCAGGAAGTCTGTCCTTCACATCCAAAGGAGTGGGAGGCCGTTCCACATAAATGAAATCCTCAGAAATCTTACTCATTTGTTCCTTCAATTTGTCAAGGGTGGAAACAGTGACCTTGTTTTGTTCCATGGTAGTGACCCTAGTGGTAAGGGTTCGCATCATGGCAGACAGTGCCTCGATGGATTTGTTGTTGTTCTCAATATCTTCTTTAGTGGCCATTGAAAGGTGATAAGTAATGTGGAGATGGCAAAGTTCTCTTTGAACGCCTATTAAATATGAGAGATTGTTGCGGTAATGACTCGAACCGTATCCCTGTTCCTTGACCAAGTACTGTGAAATAAAATAATTCACTTAATTGTTTGACTCATTGCTCAAGATAGGAAAGGAAGGAAAAAATAGACATTTGAAAACAGGTGAGAAAACTCCACTCATTTTTTTATTATGAAAAAAAGGGTGCATGAACCTAGTATACGATCATAAACGACCTGGTGCACGACTCGAGTCGGAACATAAAGAAAGTGTGTGGACTATACTTGACTCGTGAGTGACTAAGTGATGTTATAAGACTCGTGGTATGATCGTATGGCTAGACATGTGAACAATAACCAAAATGATTGACGCGAGGACCAAAATAACACGGAAGACTAAAAAAAGCGGACTGGACTTATTTCAAGGGCACTGTGACGCGGAAAACTGTACCGTGTCACGGTACAAGCTGCCATGACGCAGTGGGTTTTTTTTTTTGCTGGAATTCCACCGTGCCACGGTGGAAACTTCCGTGACACGGTGAACTTTCCCGTGACACGGTGGATATTGACGTGGCACGGGATTTTTTTTTTTTTTTGCACTAATTACTAAGTGAGTACGGTCCATTGGCAATCGTTAGTTATAAAATAATCCACCATAGACAAAGAAAGATCATTAAGGTTAGGATCAAAACGACCAAACATAAAACACGTAGGCACAATGATGCAACGAATAGTTTGCAACCTAAGGTCAAGTTCTATGTTCGACTATGGTCAGGTTTATTTGGTGTCAATAGGGTACCATGGTTAAGAGTTTGGACGTGTTAGCAAGGCAGCCTCCCTTGAGGGTGTACGCCAACGGGCGGCTCCGTGAGTTCGTGATGAAATCGAACTCAACTCCATGGTTTGGGTGGATTTAATAACTCGGATGAACCCTTATTTCCATGAGGTTTTTGGGTTGATAGAGTTTAAATCCCTCGGGGCTAAGACGCATGTAGAACACACACGTTTTTTTAGAAAAATCGAATGAAGTTGACTGTGAGAAGATAAAACAAGCCACCGGACTGTTTTTAGGATTGTCGTGACACGGCAGAGAGCACCGTGACACAGCAGATTCTACAGCAGTCATACAGTCTGACTGGTGCCCTGTTTTCCTTCGTACGCAATCAAGTTATTCAATTTTTCCTACGGGACATACCTAAATGCGACGTTAAAACGTCTATGCTTATGCAACAATGCCAAATTAATCACAGGAATATTTTTCAAGAATCTTTCAAGTCTCATCCACTCATCTTAATTAAATACCGATCACTCAAATCGATAAATAACCAAGAATCCTCCCCAGTGGAGTCGCCAAATTGTAGGCGTCACTCGAAGTGCGCCTACGTTAAAGCATGTGGTGAATATGCTTGGCACTCATAGGACGTGGGAATTGACATATACGATTAGGGACAAGGAAAGTAGGGAGCCGCCAACAAGTTTTTTAAGGAACTTGTAAACCGTTCACGGATCATAAAAGGCAACCACGATAAAGGGACAAAGATAGGCAACAACGATTGACCCGTGAAGGTTACACCCCATTCATAATCCATGAGATTACTAACTCCATATGGTTCGGAACCATGAAATGAGGATCGGGGATGATGGTATGAAGTGAGTCATGGAGTCACATTCGCCCGTATTGGCCTCTACTCGATTCTTATAGTGAAAAGCATTCCTGCAATCTCAAAGGCATACAAACAAAGATTCAATTTTCTCCAAACTATTATTATACTAAGTTGGTTGAATATTAATGCAACATATAATTCTAAAATATTATGATCACTTGAATTAACAACAAGATTAAAAAGGAACCTAAACCGGTTGTCCAAATTATCTTATTAGGCGTGATTTTCAATTACATATTCCTTTTAAACATGCAATATGGTGATCATAAAAAATATAATAGAATAAACATTAGTATTGGAAGCAATTTAACGATAATAGCGTTAGTCAAATCAAATATAAAATAACCCTAATCATGATACTAGCAATATGAAAATAAAATGAGAGTAATTAAATTAATTAATTACTCACATTCCGCGTGAAGGTTAAATTTAATGTTGCCGCAGAAAAACCCGCACGCTTCTTAATGTGTCGCGCTGGTCTGGTGCGCACAACACCCAGCGCAACTGCTAGAGATGCGCTCGCGGAAGATTCAGAATTTTGTAAAAATATAAAATCGAATCTTACCAAAAAAAAAAAAAAACAGCGCGCAATACATTCAGTTGCGCTTCCCATAGCAACGCAACTAAATCACTTGCACTGGGATGCCGCACGCAATTCATCCAGATGCGCGCGACACTTGCTGCGGCAGAATGTTTAAAACCCTAATTGCACCCATTCCCTATAAATAGGGGCTTAATACGAGGATTAAACACATAGAAGTTAACCTAAAATCCTAGCAGAAGTTCTTGTGAACTTGTGCTACCAACTCTTCTTGTCCTAAACACTCACCCCTCTTAAGCTTTGTTACTACGGTGGAGGATCCCAAACAAGAAGGAGCCCATAAGTGTTCTAAATGGAGATCTAGCAAAGAGAAGTGGTAAATTCTCGAGCACTTTAAAAGGACATTTAATTAATTCCACATAGTATCTTGTGTTCAATAAGATTAGAATTGAATAATTAATTAATTGATCGATCACCTAAGCCAAGGCGAATCTTGTTTATTTTTGCTCCTTTCACGAATTTGAATTAAATAAAGAATAACAACTTTGCAATGTAATTCCTACATGATTAATGCTTGTAAATAAAATCAACTAACTTAGTTTTTGGTATCGCGATGAATATATTGTTTGGTGATTAAATTATAAAAAAGGAAGAGCTAGTAGAGGCCGCACTAGGGCTAGAATAGCGATTCACCTTTAAACGGAATGTTATTTTAGTACCCTCGCTCCCAAAATCATTTCTGGTTTATGTAGACCAATTTGGGCATGGGTGAACTTACGATCTGTGCTAATTATCCCATGAACTCCACATGGGAGAAAGGCATGAACGAGGTTTATAGGTTTTCTTAAAACTCATTGGCGACTCCTACTTGTTTCTTACAAAAAGTGTGATGATAGAATAAATTCTAATTCAAGGTCCCCCAAACAGTCAGGAATTCAAATACTAATACACCCTAACATGTGTAAAGTAATAGGCTTTTAAATGGCCATGGGCATCTAAGGAAGGACCCCCTACAATGGGATCACCCTCCTTACAATGGCCACACCGCTGGGGACTTAGAGGTTACATGATTAGTTCTTCGTTATGGTCCAAGGTTTCCAACACTAGGTTTCTTATGGGTTGTAACGGGAATTGTAGATACCTACTTTTGGCCTCTTGTCTCGAAAGGAAGTGTGGTGATGTTACAAAAATCCGTTCTTCATGTTAGATCAAAGTTAAAATGTTTATGGACTATGAAAAGAATTATGAGGTAAGTTAAAACCCATATTTAAGACCAAGTTATTTTAGAGCCTTTTCCGTGTTGGGGTTAGTGAGTCCGACTCACCGCGGAAACAAACCCAAAAAACAAGACCGCACTCGCAATAAATAAAACCATAAACATAATTAAATTAATCACAAGATTAAGATAAGCTAATTACCTTTGACGCGTGCTTCGCTCCAAAATGAGCTCTTACTTGAAAGCTTCAAGTCCCGCTCACACGGAGACCTCCAACGAAGTCCACCCGCACCAACAAAACCGACTAGGTCCAATGTCTTGGGGTTAGCAAGACCCGACCAATAAAACCCGAGTAATTATATTGAGTTCAAAGGTTTTCACTAATTGTGCTGCCTTTTCCAACTCTTACTCAAGCATCATTCCCAATGCCTATACTTGAGTATTTATAGGAAATGATGGGAGTATCATTTACTCTCCCATCAATGTGGGATAGTATGATTTTTCCATTTTATTTTAAAGCTAAAATAAAATTAATAATCAAGCTAGTAATAAATCAACAAGTGGCAAGCTCATGTGAGTGGTTAGGTGAGGACCACTTGGAGAAGGGGGGGACCAAAATTGCTCCCCACTCCCTCTCCCATAACCGGCCACCTCACTCCACACACACTCAAGGACCACTAGCATAAAATGTGGGCTTGAGTTATGGGATAGGGCTTAAGTTATGGGTTTTGGAATGGGTTATTCCAATAAGAGTATGTAGGAATAATTTACATTCCCAATAATTAATAAACGTTTGGCCCAAAACTTATTTTACTTTTATAAAACTTTATATTTAAAATACTTTAACCCTTTAAAATATTTAATTAAGCCCTTAACAATACATTTTATTAATACTTAAATACTTTATAAAAATACATAAAAAAAAATACGGGGTATTACAGCAAAAGCCACCTAAGGTTACACTTGGGGACTACAAAAATATAGGTCTCACCTCAACTTTCATTTTGAAATGAGACCATGTTCTGGAAAGTGATTCGAATGAATTTATAAATTATTCTAACACTCCATCAAACCTAAGTTTGGTAAATATTCATTTTCAAACTACGACACTTTTTAATTGGAAGAACTTCACTTTCAATTCTCAAAGTATGACAGTGATGATAAACACTAAAAAGGGAGAGAAGACAAAATTGGATATACAAAAGTTTGCTCACATTTTCATATCTTTGTTGAAATAAGTTGCAAATTACAACTTACCTTCATCAATCTTGGACAAAAAAGTCACACTCAATTACGAGCTAGACTTTTCTTTCCATTTTGGGTCCAGTTTTGAAAATAATTTGATTATGTATTTTGCCTACTAGAAAAAGTTGCTTTTCAAAACAAACTTTCATTGGACCCTTTTCAAATTTTGAATTCTAGTTCGAAACAACATGTTTCTAATAAAAATAGTATTTAAAATTTCCTTTATGAAACTTTGTTTTCTCAAATAAATAAAATTTCAGATTCTCAATAACCATTTGGATAATACATGTATATACATAAATATTTCCAAAAGGAATGAGTTAAGATTCGACTTCTTTTTTACTCGAACTTGTTCTCGCTTAGTTCTCTCGAAATATTGGCTAAGGGATGGTAAACGAACCACCTACAAGACCAAAATCAAAGATTGATCACAACAAAGAAAATATTTGATGTTCTAAATCAACTTTGAGAATAAAATCACCGCAATGATCTTTACAAACGTCTAGACATTAGGTAAGATTACTAAACCTTGAACACAATTGTTTTTGGTTTGTAAAAAAGCAAAGAACTAACTTGCTTTCTTGAACATGACTTTAACTAAAATGAAAAAGCCATGTCATTATCCTAAATATCTCAAAAAAAACAAAAATAGGATATATACATAGGTCCATCCCAATATCATGATTAGATGGATGGCCTAAAACAATAGCAAGTCATTAGAACTACCCCAAAATGGGGGCTCCAAGACTTGTGAAATAGCAAGAATACGCATAACCCGACACATGGGGGCTCCAATATCAACAAAAAACAAAATGAGATATTCATGCCATTCGAGCTACTTTCAAGAATCGCCTAAACTACAAAGGGTTTATGTAGATCTCGAGCCTTACAATTTTCAAACGTATCACAATGATTTAATAATCATGTTGTTCCTTTGAAAACTAAGTTTGCAACTAAACTTGGCCATTAAACATGTTACATACTAAAGCCATTTTCAAGTTCAACTTCAGAAACTAATCTTAGTGCATAATTGTTGTTCCAATACTTCAATTTACTCTAGAGATTAGAGAGTATGACTAGTATAGAGCAAAAGAAACAAAATCATGATGCATAAAACATACATGCTCGTACGAAAGTTTAGTACTCAATCATTCATCATGAAAATTGTATCAAGACGCATTATTTCATGAGTTAGAATGTAAACAAAAGACTCCTAAATTCTAAATTAAGGAATCTTCATTATTCTCCATTGTTCCACACATTAGAATTTCGCAAGGGGGATAACATCTACTTTCTCGAGCTTCAAAATAGTGAAAAAAATTTGAACTCAAAAGAAAGAATCCAAAAGTAGCAAGAATAGACAAAAAAAATTGAACAACATTTCATTTTTTTCCTCTTGTTCTAATGAATGACCAATATTACTAGACTTAGAAAATTTCTTTGTTAAAACTACGAATTGTCAAAAAACGATTTAAACACACTAGTTTCATCGTTTCCAAGATCCTAGTTGTTATCATAATAAGTGGAAACACTGGATTTCTAGACCCATTTCAAGCAACATGAAAGGGTCTAAATATTAAAAACAAACAAGTCAAAGAAGTCAACCAACATTGGGGGCTACAATATTCGATAACATAAAATGGGGGCTCAAAAGCCCGAAGTATAGCCAAACTACTCTAGTTCGATAATGTCTTCAAGAATTCCCTAAACTAACTAGTTTTGTGCAAATCTTGAGATCACAGTTTTATAAGTGAATAATAATAACCGTCGGTTATTTTTATCATTGATAAAACCAATTTTGAAACTTACGCATGAAAAAATAAACATGAATCGCAAGAACAAATTCATGCTATTATAAAAGTTCAAAATTTCATTTATAATTTTAATGCATAATTGTTGTTCTAAACACTTCAATTTACAATAAAATTAACAAGTATAGTCTATGTGAGCAAAACAAAAGAGAAATAAAGTTCAAGCACAAAGTCAAAATTAGAACAAAAAAAAAACACATATATGCTTGACATGCTCATACAGGATCAATACTTTATCACTTCACATGAAATTTGTTGCAATATATTTCTTAAACATGTCACAACGACAAACAAACAAATTCATGAAAACAAGTCGAATAAAAAACCCCCAAATTCAAAATTTAGGGTTGAACAGTTCAAAAATCGCCCAAATTCAGCCAAGAATGAACGAATTATGGCAAATATGATTAAGGGACGAGATCTACTTCCTTTAGCTTCGAAAAACAAGAAAATCCGAGCTCTTTAGAGAGAGAAAGAAGCAAAAATCGTGAAGGAAGGAGAGAGAAAGCGAAATGAAAAATCGCGCTCAACGATTCTCTTTTTGCTGACATAATGTCGAGCGCAACTGAATCAGTTGCGCGTGACAGACCAACACAACAACGATGCGTGCGCCTGGCCAGCGCGACCTACTGAGTTGTGCGCCGGATACTGGTCACTAAAATGACCGGTATCCATATTTTGATCTGTTCGATCATTTTTTCAACGGTTTTTGCTCGTTATTAGACGTAATGGCGCGCAAATTATCAAAAAATTTTAAATTTCTTTGAATTTTGTAGTTTGTTTTCTTATTTGTTAGTTTTTTGCATCATCTTGCATGCACACCGTGCTTTGTGCCTTCCCCAAGCATACGTTTTGGACGTTTTTCGTAAGAGTACCTTAAGACGTTCTGTGGTGGTGCTTTACGTAAAAGCACCTATAGACAGGTTTGTCATTTTATTGTACTGAAGTTACAAATTGTAAGGAGGGTGATCCCATCGTAAGGGGTACTCTCCTTAAATGCCCTTGGCCACTTAAAAGCCTGGGACTTAACACTTGTTAAGGTGTAGTAGGATTTGAATTCCTGACTGTTTGGGGGACCTTGAATTAGAATTGATTCTATCATCACGCTTTTTTATAAGAAACAAGTAGGAGTCGCCAATTAGTTTTAGGAAACACTCATAAACCTCGTTCATGCCTTTCTTCCATGTGGAGTTCATGGAATAATTAGCACAAATCATAAGTTTACCCATGCCCAAATTGGTCTATAAACCAGAAATGTGTTTGGGAGCGAGGGTACTAAGATAACGTTCCTTTTAGAGGGGAATCGTCATCCTAGCCCTAGTACGACCTCTACTAGCTCTTCCTTTTTCACAATTTCATCACCAAACAATATATGCAACGCGATACCTAAAACTATGTTAGTTGATTTTATTTACAAGCATTAATTCACGTAGGAATTACATTGCAAAAGTCGTTATTCTTATTTAATAATATTCGTGAAAGAACAATAAATAAACAAGCTTCGCCTTGGCTTAGGTGATCAACCAACAATTATTTAATTCAAATCTAGTATTTATTTAACGCAAGATGCTATGTGGAATTGATTAATTAATTATTTTATAAGTGATCAAACAACACTAATTAATTAATTAAAATCCTTTTAAACAAGAAAATAAAGGTGACTTAACTAAGTGCTCGGGAATTTACCACTTCTCTTTACTAGATCTCCGTTTAGAAAACTTATGGACACCTTCTTGTTGGGGAACCTGCACCGTAGTAACAAGGTATCGAAAGGGTGAGTGTTTAGGACAAGAGGGCTAGGTAGCACAAGTTCACAAGTTATTTCGCTAGAGTTTTAGCCTCGGTTTAAGCTCGTACTTATAGAGAAGGATTAGGTTTAGGGTTTCGAGCAATGCAAGTTATAGAGTTGCACTGCTATGTGCAGCGCAACTATTGTTCTTGAGCGCGGCTTTATGGTAAGATTCGATTTTATATTTTCCGTATAATTTCCAAATAATTACAAATCTTCCGCAGCGCAACTCTGGAAGTTGCGCTGGGTGTCGCGCGCAACTAAAATAGTTGCGCGCGACAGCTTAGCGCGACTTTATGAGTTGTGCGCGGCTTTTTCTGCGGCAGCACCAAATTTTAACCTAGGCGCTCCTAAATCCGTCATTATTAGGGTTTAAGCACGGGCTTAAGCCTAATTATGATCAGGTTTAGTTAATTGGACCTTTGTTTTGTATTTTTCTTTAATTTGGGCTAGTCTTTTGTGTTTTGTGGCTTAACCAGTTATCCATTAGTATTCTTCACTTTGATCCAACACGAAGATGGCTTTATTTATCGTCATTGCACTTCCTGTCGGGACAGGAGGCCAAAAGTAGATGTCTACACAAATGTCCGGGTTTTCTTCTTTTTTCACATCCGAAGCAAAAAAGGAAGGCGTTTTCATGCAGCGTAAAAATCCAAATGGCTTATCGTACGGCACAAAATTGTACGGCGTAGGTGTTGCGTAAAATTTCACTTCAGCCCAAGCTTTGCGAGATCTACCTCTCGGAACTAAAAGGTAGAGAATTACTGTAGGTGTTAGCTCACGAGTCGATAGGCGCGCCGAACCATCAGGAACAGGCACTTCTTGAATGGAAGCAAATACGGTAGTTGGTGCGCTTACTAACTTACTGGACAGTTAGGGTTTCCGACCACCCCCTGTATAAAGAAGCGACGAGACGATGACGCGCCTATGAGTCACGTGCCCCCAGTCCTGAGACACGTGTACTCATCTTGTGGACAAAACTGCTGAGAAAGTTGCTGACTTTCTTCCCTCTCACTGGATTTGGATATATGCCTCCAGTCCTATATTGTGGACATCCGGTTCGAATACCGGACCATTTCTGCTCGAAATACCAAAAACCCCTTTTCATCTTTTTTACTTTGTTAAAGTCAGGCTAAAGTTTCAATGATATATCGAGGGACTTTAGACCAACGATGACACGATTGAGAGGAAATCATCCCCTTTTATCCTTTTAAAATTGATCTCTTCTCATTACTTGACATCACCCAGAACACCTTTACTTGTAAAAGTGTTCTACAAATGCAAATGATCAATCTAGATTATTTAGCGCGTTGAGACTAGAGATAAATTTTTCTAGCCTTAATAGCTACTTAGCTTGTTTAAAACACTTAGCGAACCAAGGATCGTTTTGACATCCTTAACATTTCTGAAAGATTCTCTATTCTTAGGGAACTTCACAGAATAAGTCTCGGATTTGTTTCCTTGACTACTTTGAGCATCGTCTATTCTAGACTCGATCAAAGTGGGGGCTAACTGTAGACACCTACTTTTGGCCTCTTGTCCCGAAAGGAAGTGCGATGATGTTACAAAAATCCGTTCTTCATGTTAGATCAAAATTGAAATGTTTATGGACTATGAAAAGAATTATGAGGTAAGTTAAAACCCATATTTGAGACCAATTTATTTTTGAGCCTTGTCCGATTACTAATTAGGCCTAAAACGTGTTCATACATGTTTAAACTTGATTATCAAATGCGTCAAATGCGTCAAATGCAATGATTGGATCCAATGGAACCTACATTGTTGAAAAACCGAGCCAAACAGATGAACCAACTATCAAATTCCCATGCAAGGCCTATACAGATGGATAGACCTTTCAAATAGCTTTCCAAAGGTATATTATAAGCCCAATTCGGAGCCAAAACGAAGAAGTTATGATCAAAACACTAAATTGGGCCCTAAAACCGACACCCTTTCACTCCAACGGCCATAACATTTGATCCATAACATATTAAAACCTAATTCCAACTTTATTGTAATTTATACATTCAGAGCTTTCCAATGATATCTCACACGCCTAAATCCAACTCCGCAATCAAAAGTTATGGAAGTTTTAAAAACGCGTTTTTGTATAAGGCAAACCGCAAACCAGCGCAACTCAATCAGTTGCGCGCAACTCATTGAGATGCGCGCGGCACCAAGCGCGACTAAGAGAGTTTTGCGCGCCACCTGAAGGTGCGGCTCTAAAACCCTAAACCTAGATCCCTACGCCTATAAATACGGGTCTTCGTTCGGCTTTACGGGGACCAAAAAAATCAGAATTAAAAAAACCTATTATTCTCAAAACCCTAATCTCTCAACTTCTCTTACTATCATACTACTTTTTCTTCTCTCTTCCCAAATACTTTCAAACCCTAATTGAATCCATTAAAATCCTTGGAGGTCCGAAGAAGAAAGAAAGTCCATAAATACATTAAATGGAGATTTAACATAAAAGAAGAATGGTTAGTTTCCTGAGCACTTAGATAAATCACTTTTCTTTTATTGTTTAAATAAATTTAATTGATTAATTAATGTTGTTTGATCACTTTAAAAAAACTTTTAATTAATTAATTCGCATATTACTCTTTCGTTAATCAAGACTAGAATTTGAATAATTAATTGTTGTTTTATCACTTAAGACAAGGCGAATCTTGTTTATTTATTGTTCTTTCAAGAATATTGATTAAAAAAGAATAACAACTTTTGCAATGTACATGATTAATGCGTGTAAATAAAATCAACTAACTTAGTTTTAGGTATCGCGTTGCATGTATTGTTTGGTAATGAAATTGTGAAAAAGGAAGAGCTAGTAGAGGTCGTACTAGGGCTAAGATAGCGATTCCCCTTTAAAGGGAACATTATTTTAGTACCCTCGCTCCCGAACTCATTTCTGGTTTATGTAGACCAATTTGGGCATGGGTAAACTTATGATTCGTGCTAATTTTCCCTTGAACTCTACTTGGGAGACAGGCATTGTAGACACCTAAAAATGTCTCCCCAAAACCAAACCCGATGATGAACAACCTTTCACCGCCACTATTGGTCGGGTTCAGTATTTAATTCCGAGAGTGCTTAAAAAATCGTATTTGATTAAATTTGTATTTTTGAACAGTCCATGGATTAGTCTTGATGTTTGGTAAAAGCATAGTTTTAATTTCAGCCCAAACTTATTATTTAATTTTAGCCCAAACCTTTTTTTTTATTTATTGTTTTATTATTTATTTTTGGCCCAAACCTTTTATTTATTTTATTTAATTATTTTAGCCCAAATAATAATAAATCAGAAAAAGGCCCGAAATTATCAATCGGCATTTAAAATGCTGAACGAAATTAGGGTTAAAAATGTATTTAGACGGAAAAGCGGGCTGGGAATTCCCGCGCCACGACAGGTACCCACCGTGTCACGGGAATTTCTGTGTCTTTTCCGCGTAAACCCTTAACGCGTTTTCTTCCCCGTTTACTAAAAATTTCCCGCGTCACACTAGAAATGCACCGTGTCACGGGAATGTTTCCCGTCTGACGGTGGGATTTCCCGTGTCACGGTACAATTTGCCGTGTCGCAGGATACTTTTTTAGGGTTTTTATCATTTTAGGGTTCCGTGTGCTCCCTCAGCACATTTTCTCTATAAATACCCCCTCATTTCTGATGTACGGGGCATCAATTAATTCTCTAGTTTATTTTTCTCTCTTTTATGCTTTAGCCTAAACACTAGCCTACCCTTCTTATTTCAAAATTCCTTCTTCAAGCACTCCAAGGAGTCCATACTTTACTCGTGGTTCTGTCCTTAAGCCAAGGCGTGAAAGGTAGAACTGTCTGAGGGTTTGGCCCCAAATCAACTGTACTTTATTTAATTTAATTTAATTATTGTTTTATTATTATTCCCTTGAAGTTACTAACTCGTTTATTATTTTGTAGATGCAAACAAACAGAATCAAATTAAGAATTATGTTCCTTTTATTTCTATTATTTTTCTAACGATTTTATATCGTTGGAATTATGGTTAAATTGCTTCCAATATTAATGTTTATTCTATTATTTTTATTGATCACCACATTGCATGTTTAAAGGGAATATGTAATTGAAAATCACGCCTAATAAGATAATTTGGACAACCGGTTTAGGATCCTTTTTAATCTTGTTATTTAATCAAGTGATCACAATATTTTAGAATTATATGTTGCATTAATATTAAACCAATTTAGCTTAATAATAGTTTGGAGCAAATTGATATTTTGTTCGTATGCCTTTGAGATCGCAGGAATCACTTTTCACTATAAGAATCGAGTAGAGGCCAATACGGGCGAATGTGACTCCATGACTCACTTCGTACCATCATCCCCGATCCTCCTTTCGTGGTTCCGAACCATATGGAGTTAGTAATCTCATGGATTATGAATGGGGTGTAACCTTCACGGGTCAATCGTTGTTGCCTATCATTGTCCCTTTATCGTGGTTTCCTTTTATGATCCGTGAACGGTTTACAAGTTCCTTAAAAACTTGTTGGCGGCTCCCTACTTTCCTTGTCCCTAATCGTATATGTCAATTCCCACTTCCTAAGAGTGCCAAGCATATTCACACATGCTTTTAACGTAGGCGCACTTCGATCGACGCCTACAAGCATGAACGAGGTTTATGAGTTTTCCTAAAACTCATTGGCGACTCCTACTTGTTTCTTACAAAAAAGCGTGATGAGAGTATCATTTATAATTCAAGGTCTCCCAAACAGTCGGGAATTCAAATCCTAATACACCCTAACAAGTGTAAAGTCCTAGGCTTTTAAGTGGCCATGGGAATTTAAGGAGAGTACCCCTTACGATGGGATCACTCTCCTTACAGGAATTAACTTGGATAATCTCTAGTTAGAGAGCGAGACTTGAACGCATAATATCTTCCTTTTGCACAAAAGTAGAAACCAAACAAGCAACATTGCATCATGCATAATCATAGCACACCTTAACCTTTGGGGATTGGCTCATTGACTAGGGGTTTCCAACACTAGGCTTCTATCGCGAAATCAATAACAATCATCCCACCCATATTGTCAACAAAATGTTGAGAGAGCTATGTCATGAGTCAACACGTTGAGTTTTTTATTTGTGCATTGTTTCTTAAGATGTGGTACCTTTTGACACCCAAGCCTTTGACCTAAGAATGGCATTATGTGTATCTTGGCTTATGGTATGCTTATGTGATTATGTGACTATATGCGACGTGTTTGGATAGCTTTCTTTTGTTTTTCCCTTTAGTTGGTTTAGGTTCCCAATTACGAAGTTATCTCTTTGTAATTTTGAGTCATATTCGAAGGGTAACATAAAAAAAAATAAAAAAACAATGATGGCAAATTTTAAAAAAAAAATAAACGCTCGAATAAAAAAAAATTACGAGTAGGTTGCGCGACCCCAGCCAGCGTAAGTGATTTGGATTCGGGCGTCAGCCGCGCGCAGCTTATTCACTTGCGCGCGCCTACTGTTACAAGCCATTTTGATTTTTGCAAAAACAAATTAGCTCGTTCAAACAATATCTTCATTAAAGAATTGTTTAAGGGTGATGTTATCCATTCGAATATATTTAGCGTTCCTTCTTCTGCTTTTTGTCTCCTAAACAAGCGTATCGATTTACTTATCCTTTCGTACTTCTTTTAGGGCCGGTTTTCAAGCTTGGGAACGAAGACTCCCGGGCGCTCACATTCTACGTTTACCATCAAACAATCCCCCCCTTTTAAACCTCCTTCCCTCGACAACTAGTCCTAGTCCAACAACAATGTCAGCCATTGAGCAACTCCAAGAAGAGATTGCTCGCTTAAGAGAAGAAAAAGCTCAAGAGGTCGAGGAAATAAGAACTAAGAAACTTAAAAAGGCTGAAAAGAAAAATGTCGAGACTCTAGCCTTGCAACAAAAGATGGAACAATTATCCGTCAAAGAAAAGTCTTTGGAGAAGCTTGTTCTTCGTTCTACAATGGGGAACAAGTACTTCGACGCAGAAAAGTTTGCTCCTCCTGCAGGACTTGCTTTACCGAAAAAGTTCGTAGCTATGGACTTGCCAATATTTAAGGTGGCCAATAATCCACAAAACCACTTAATGTGTTTTTACTGGCACCATGGCATTAAAGGGAGTTTATCCTAAGCTTTATGCTTTGACTTTCCCTTTATCTCTAGACCCAACCGCGAGAGAGTGGTACTATGAGCTAGATTCGAAATTCAAAACAACATGGGAAGATGTAGTTTCGGCTTTCATTACCCAATATGAGAGTAACGTAGAGTTCAAATCGACTCTACGTGAACTTGAAATGCTTAAGCAAGGTGACGATGAAGGTTTCCTTGCTTTCTATGGTAGATGGCGAGAAAAGGCGGCTCACCTTGCCCAAAGGCCACCTGAACTCGAGTTAGTACAAAAGTTCATTGACAATTGTCATGAAAAGTACAACAAGCATCTACGTTACCTTGGTTTAGACACTTTTCAAAAGGTCTATTTTGTGGCTACTAGGATTGAAGATAATCTTGCTAAAGAAAAAGCAAATAAACCTGATCATCATCAACCTAGGAATAACTACAAAAAGGGGAATGATAATACTTCATCCTCTATTGATGTATTTGCGACCTCCACGCAATATAATAACAGTAATGATCCTCGGAGAAGATGGACAAAAGAATGAAAATTTACACCATTTCCTGTAAGCTATAAAGAATTATTAGAAAAATTGAGCGAAAAAGGTCTACTTACACCAATAGGGCCAACACCACCCACTCCACCAGAAAGAAGGTACGCTCAATGGGATGGTAGTGCTTATCATAGGGGCACTGGACATGATACCGAACGTTGCTATATCTTTAAAAAAAAATTAATTAGCTGACCACAAACGAAAACTGTTAAGTGGTACCAAAAGCTATAATTTTAGAATTTGATAGGTAGTAAAATAAAATTAAATTTTATATGTACCAAAAATCAAAGTAAAATCTTTTGTGGTACCAAAAGTCAAAATTTTCTATATTTAGGAATAATCAAAGGTTATTTTGTTTAAAGAAAAAATTGATTCTAATAATCCCACCTTTGGTCGGTTCACGAATAATAATCCCACCTATCAATTATTATCTAATAATCCCACCTTTGGGGGTCATTTTCTTCTAATGGTCTCTAACCTGTTGGTAACCGGTTAGATAGGTTAACATGACAAATGTCCTTTTGTGATTCATCCAAATATATAATTTTATTTTTTGAATAAAATTAAATTTTTTTTTTAAAAAATAGACTTTAAACACTTTTTTCTCTTTTCCTCTTTCCTTTCTTTTTCTCCTTCCCCTTTTCCTCCATTAATTCCGGTGACCTTCATCCAAAAAAAAACAAAAAATTCTGGTAACCCAAACCCAACCTTCTCCACTGAAATTGGGCACCCCCCACTGCCATCCATACCCACGTGAAACCCGAGTTACCCGACCAAAGAAACCCCATTCATTGGCCCAACCACAAAAGCCCTATGCACCCACAAACTAGCCAGTACCCCCACCCATGTAAACGGTCGGCTACCCCCTCCCACAAAACCAATCTCCCTTACCTACGAAACTCCTGACCGTCCACCCCACCCACGAAACCCTCACCCCCCCCCCCCCCCGGAAATCCCTTCCCCCACCTTGAAACTCACAGCCAAATTGACGCTGCTTAAAATCCGACACCAACAAGTAATGAATTTCCTTGAGATATAAGTACCCCGCTGCCATTGTTGTAGGAAGAGAGAGAAATTGAGGTGGTGAAGGGAAGGGGAGGAGAGAGAATTGGGGCTAACTTGCTACGAAGGATAAGGGAATATAGCAGAAAAAAATACCCATTCTTTAAGTTACCGGTCATTAGGAACCATTAAAATAAGATGACCCCTAAAGGTGGGATTGTTAGATAATAATCAATAGGTGGGATTATTATCCGCGAACCGGCTAAAGGTGGGATTATTAGAATCAATTTTTCCTTGTTTAAAAGCAACCGTTCAAAGGTTTGTCTTATTCATAGCAATTTTTCTAAGAAATTTTATAAGTTTTTTTTTTTTTTAATTAATAGGTTGCTTTAAAAGGTTTTTCTCACAAAATTTCTTAATATAAAATATAATTAGTGCGGGTATATTTAATTTTAAGTGGGAGAGAAAAAACAGTGTAAATGCGGTTGATAAGAGAGGAAACTAATAAAATAGTAATTGATTCTTACCAAATAAGGAAGTGTTGCATTTATTTTGAAATGAAAGTAAAAAAAAGGTTGCAATTATTACTAAATGGAGAAAGTAATTTATATACTACTCCATTAATCCCTATTTTGTTAACATAATTTGATTGACACAAAGTTTTAAGCATTTTTAGCTTTAGTATTATACTAGGTTAAATCCCGTGTAATGTAGGGTTGTCAAATATTTTTTGACAATATTACAAAGTATATAAAAGATATTCATAAATATTTCATTTGGGTACATATGGAATATGATTGTCAAATTGAAAAGCAAATACATAAGGTACAAATTATTTATTACTAAAAAATTTTGCAAAAGAAAAAAAAAATGAAGAAAAAAAAAACGAGAAAAATGCAAGAAATTTTTTCAGAAGGTAATGACAAGTGTCATAGAAGGATTTGCTTTTAGTAAAGGTTAATAGATAGATTACTTCCTTCATTTCATAATATTCGCAACAATTTCCTTTTACGTTTGTTTTATAATTATTGCAACCTTTTTTTTGCTAAGTATCTAATACGAGTATTATTTTCTTATTTCTCTTTCTCACTAATCTCAATTAAACATCATTTCATTATTTCTCTCTCCTTCCAACCTCACTTACAATAATTTTTTTTTTTTACATATTTCTTACTCTAACTAACAATTATACTACCTCCTTATTTGTGAGACATAAAATATTCATTTGTTGCAGATAATACGAAACAGAGGTAGTACATACATTAACACTAACTATACTTTAAATTTTGTAAGACATAAAATATTCATTTGTTCCTCATATCTACCCAATAATTTTCATAAAATTTTCAGATACTAGTATTGTGATTATTACGAAAAAGAGCAGGTGTAAAAATTGGTAATGCAGTAATTTTTTATTGTAGAACAAGCTCTCAGAATAATGTGTGCAGAAATTAAAAGGCTCTCGGAATAATGTGTGGCCATAAGGTTTCGATCTCGAAACCAAAAATTTTAAGGCTTATGATTCTACAAAGCACGAATGAAATTAACTGGGCGAAGGCAGTTTGTATTTTTCCGTTAAAGCTCATATACATAGTTCCTCCAATTTTTTAATACTTACAACACTTTTCTAAAATGAAAATGTCACAATATTTGTAACACAATGTAGTTGTTTTGTTTTTTATTTTTTTATTTTTTTTCTTATAAAAGGTGTATTATATGACCTACTCTTTCCAAAAAAAAAAAAAAAAGGTTCATGACCAACTAAATTACATATCTAACAATCTCTTACCTTTATTTTAGGTGTATTATATCATGTAAGACTCACTTTTCTTAAATGTTGTGAAAAAATTTGTATTGCAAGTAATAAAAAGCAGAGGAAGTATATACTACTTACACTAGTAGAAAAACGTACATTTGCGTCGCCATATTTGCGTCACTCATTAGAAAGAACGAATCAAATGTTTAATTTTACCATCCTGAAAAGTTATTTGCGTCGCATATTTATCAAGAAGCGACGCAAATAACTGTTGTATTGTAGATTTTTATTATTTGCGTCGCTCTTATTTATTGAAGCGACGCATATAATAATCTTATTTGCGTCACTCATTTATTGACAAGTGACGCAAATGAGCCTTTTTCTACTAGTGCTAGCATGTTTTGAATCATGGGACGGGCCATGGCCTAGGCTAGCCACCCCTTAGATTCGTATAGGTACTTATTAGGTACGTCGCATATTCTTATTATGTTCATGCTTATGCAGCTAAGCTAGCTGCATCACCCCTCAATCGCAGCTATTACTTAATGAAACGCAATAGTAGCTTTCTTCCTTGAAATTTCTTGATGTTCTTCCTGCAGTTTTTCACTTTCCCTTTTCTTAGTTTTTCCATCTATCCTTTTTTATGATTCCCTTTCATCTCTTTCATAATAATAATCTTGAACTTAACTTTCTCTCTCCTATTTCATCATAATAATAATTTTGATCTTAATTTTCTCTCTCCAATTTCATAAGTATTTTCTCTCTCCTCTTTCTTCTCTTCATTTGACACTTTCTTTCTCCTCTGTTCTTTGCATTGTTAATCATAATGAGATCATCAATGAAAGTTAGTTTTTGTGTTGTTTATAATTAGCTTATAGGGCATGTTTACATTGACTAAGCTAAGCTGAACTGAACAGAATATTTTATGAGAGAAGAAAATTAGAAACTGAACTGAACTAAAATTAAGCTGAAGTGAAATAATTAGGTTAGATTTTGGTTGAATTTGTAATTGTTTCTGAATTTATAATTTGATTAATTATTTGATAAGTTTCAATTTAATCTTCATAAATTGGTTTATGATTTAATAATATTGATTTATTGGTATTCTGATTTTGATGTGAATATTAATTCAATTGTGCTCTCTCTCTCTCTCTCTCTCTCTCTCTCTCTCTCATGTTAAAAATCAATAACTATTTTCTCTATAATAAATCAATAGTTATTTTTTCTATGATGAATCAAGATTAATTAGATTATATTCAATTTTTTAGAGATTGGATAATTACAATCGAACATGAGTGTAAATTTTGGAAAAAACAATCGAACTTGAGTATAAATTTTGTAAAAAAAAAAATGAACACGCAATAATATAAATATGAACATCTAGTAAAAATGAACATTTATACACCAAAAACGAATATTTAATACATGAAAATGAACATATTTCAACAATATATTATATATTTATTTTTCGTTAATAATTATATGCAATGAATTTGAGCCTATATAAAAATTATGTTCATTTTTAATTATCATAAATGTTCATTACTTTTTTGGAAAAATTGCTTCCATTAATCTGAACTTTGCCTCGTCCGCCCAAATTAATCCCAACTTTTGTTTATTATCTATCACTCCCAACTTTAGGGGGTATTAATTTCTGTTGCACCCAACAGGCCATCCAACCTGATGTAGCAGGTTACCTAGACACGTGTCAACATGTGATGTGTCCAAAAAAAATTTAAAAAAAAAAAACTACCAAACCCAGCCACCACCCCCCTATTCCCGGATAACACTCCATCACCACCCCCACCCCGTCGGAAATTCGCGCCCACCCCCGAAAACCCCTTCCCCGCTGCTAGAAACCGCCTCCCAGCCACCCCTTCCCTTCCCCCACCCCTGAAAACCCCTCCCCAATAGCCAGCCACCCTCGAAAACCCCTCACCATTAGCCTAGCCATCCTCGCAAACCCCTCCTCCCCCGAGAAAACCCCTCCCCAACAACCCAGCCACCCTAGAAAATCCCTCCCCAACAGCCCAGCCACGAAATCGGCCACAAATTCGGCCTCAATCGGGCGAAATCGGTGAAGTTCAGCCACGAAATCGGTGGCATTTAGCCACGAAATCGGCCACAAACGGTCGAAATCAGCCGGATTAGGGTATTCAGCCCCAACATCGGCCATTTTCGGCCATCGATGGTGGTGTTGTGGTGTGCGTCGGTGGTGTTCGTGTGGTGGGGCAGCTGCTCATTAGTTTTAAGGTTTTTTTTTTAACATTTTTTTTATTTACTCTATTTTTCTCAACCAATTACAGGTTAATGATATGTGTGCAAAAAAAAAATTCACAAATGTTTACCTGATTTACCGGTTGCAAGTCATTTGGGTGCAATAAAAATTAATACCCCCTAAAGTTAAGAGTGATAGATAATAAACGAAAGTTGGGATTAATTTGGGCAGACGAGGCAAAGTTCAGATTAATGGGAGCACTTTTTCCTACTTTTTTTTTTACATGTTCAATTTTTTATACTAAATGTTTATTTTTTAAAGTGTGTATATATTTTTATGAATGTTTATTTTATTAGGTTGAAAGTTGAAATATAAATAGTCTTTTTTTAAAAAAAATATATATATATGAATATATGCATTTTAGAAAATGAATATACACATTCAAAATATGAACATAAGCATTGGTTCATTTTTTAAAAGCGTATGAACATAATAATTTCATAAGGTGAACATATACATAAGATATATTTTTTATGAAATGTTCATTTTATTAGGTTGAAAGTTGAAATATAAATAGTCTTTTTTTAAAAAAAAATATGGATATATGCATGATGTATGCATTTTAGAAAATGAACATACGCATTCAAAATATGAACATGTGCATTGACTCATATTTTGAATGCGTATAAACATAATCATTTCATAAGGTGAACATATACATAAAATATATAAAAATATGAATTTCAGAAAGTTTACATAAGAATTCAAAATATGAACATAAGTATTTAAGAAAAGCGAACATATACATAAAAAAAAAAAAAAAAAAAAAAAAAAAAAAAAAAAAAAAAAAACAACTGAACATATGCATTTTAGAAAGTGAACATAAACATTTCAAAATATGAACATAAGCATAAACAAACAAAATGAGAACTTTTTATGAACATTAAGAATATTAATCATATAAACAACAAATACTAATATTATAAACATTTCAAAACATATAGTGAACATAAGGTATCCGTTTGATTTCACTAAATTTTTTAATAATTCCAATTAAATTTTTTAACAATAGAGTATCAAACAATATTCAAACAAAATTAAGTGATATTGTTCCAAAAAAAAAAAAAAAAAAAAAAAAAAAAACTGAACATATGCATTTTAGAAAGTGAACATAAATATTTCAAAATATGAACATAAGCATAAACAAACAAAATGAGAACTTTTTATGAACATTAAGAATATTAATCATATAAAAAACAAATACTAATATTATAAACATTTCAAAACATATAGTGAACATAAGGTATCCGTTTGATTTCACTAAATTTTTTAACAATTTCAATTAAAGTTTTGAACAATAGAGTATCAAACAATATTCAAACAAAATTAAGTGATATTCATATAAATTCAAACACAATTAAGTGATATTTACATAAAATTACTTTTTTTTTCTTTTTTTTTTTTGGGAGAATCGGTGTGATTTTTCATCGCATCTCGAATATCCATGGTTGTTTTTAAGGAGAGGGGGTGAATTTTGTTTGATTATTTGAGAGTTAAAATCAAAGAGAAGAGTAATAAATTTCAGAAATTTAAGTTTGAGAGTGACAATTTTTTTTTTAAAAAAAACACATATTTAAAAAATAAAAATAAAAATAAAAATAAATAAAAAAAAAATAAAAATAAAAAAAAAAAGATGTTGGAACTTGGAAGAGACTGTTTTGTATAAATGACAGTTGGGTGGGCTACATTTTAAAGATATGTTTAGTTTTTTTGGGTAAACTCGTTTTTGGTTTGGGGCTTTTTTTAATGGGGCGCTTCTAAAATTGAGTTTGTAGGCTAGTGTTGCGGCTAGAATAGTTGTACAAGAATGCAGCTTAAACCAATTGTTAAGTACGTCTCAATATATAGTTTTCAAATATTGGCAGGTAATTATTTTTGTCTCCTCCCTTTTTCTTGCCTAATTATTGACCCGTCTATTATTAGCCCATTATTGACAGTGATCTGCTTTGACCTATTAAAAATTAAAAGACGAACTCCTTTTGACCCAACTCATAAACCCAACCAGGTCTAATCTATACGAATTCTACAATTATACATTAGCAAATTCTAAAGTAGCTACGACTCTACGAGGCTACTAGAAAGGGAATACCACCCTTTGAAACATATATATTTTTTTTTATGATTAAATAAATTTTTGCAATCCCTTAAAAGTTGAACTTTGGGTGATCTTTCATTTTAAGTTCAACTTTAATTATTTAAAAAATAAGTCAACCTTTATAGTCACTATTCAAATATTAAGTTATGACCTGTTATATGGGTTAATAACAAGTTAATGTTCCATGTGTCAAAACATTATCTGCGAGATTTGTGTTAATTAATTTTTCTAAAAGTGTAATTCAATTAAATCCTAATTAACATCTAAAGAACACAATTAACTAATTTTGAAAAAAAAAAAAAAAAAAGAAGAAAAATAGAAACAGCCATCCTTCTAACTGACGAACCACCCCCTACCCAACTAGCCACCACCAGAATCCAACCCCTATCCGTACTGGCAAAACACCATCCAGCCCCCCACCCTTGCCCGCGAAACCCTCTTACTCCGAACCCCAATTGGCGATTCCACCCAGCCCATACCTGAACCCAAAAATACTATCTCGACTAGCAAATTCCACATCCAACATTCACGAACCCCCACCCACTCCCAACACCCTGCCCTCGTCGGTGAAACCTCTACCCCCCAGCTCCACCTTAGTTGATCGGACCCCTAAAACCTCCACCCTAGTCGACACCCAATGCAAACCTAGGACTACCTAACTCGATACCTCAATTTCTAAAAAAATTATTTATTAAATTTTGTATTATAATTTAATATTAAGGTTTATTAATTTTGTTATTAATTAAGTTAATTTTTATTTAAGTTAATTATGTACTCCGTATAAGTTAATTAATGACCTATTTGACGGGTCATAGGTAAAAATACCCATTTATGAAAAATAGATTTCAAAGTTAAGACTTAGTTTTAAATTAATCAAAGTTGAACTTAATATTGGAAGACAACCTAAAGTTCGAATTATTGTTATTAATTTTTCCTTTAAAGTTTACTAATTTGACCATATTTCTTTGGTTGGTATGGTAATGGTAGAGTAGTGAACTAATGATTTAGGATGAATTTGTTCATGTAGGCCTTTCTACATTAGGTCATTAGTTATTGAACTTTTTTTTTTTCTTTGGAGACACATTACATAGCACATACAGTAGAACATACAGTAGAATTTTAGGAAATTTTCAACAGAGTATTTTTTTTCTTGTATTCACTCGACCATTTTTAATAAAGATCTGTACACAGATCAACAAAGAAGGCACATATTTGATATTTTCCTTCTCATCCATTTTCAAATTTACCATTACAACAAGCTGGGTTATCCCTAAAACCCTCTACATTCTTTTCAATATATTTATCCTCGAGGTGAAGCTTTACTTGCCGCAATGCTAGACCTTGTCAAGGAACTCAAAATACTAGGCGCCACCCTTCCCCATCTAAAGGAAAACTGAAGAACAGAGCTCATACTTGAGAGAAGCAAAAGCTATAGTTCTCAAAATATATTAAAGCATATGGTTGCTGGGGGCAATAGTTTCTTCAAAAAGGGCGGTCATTGATCTGAGGAAGCTTCATCTTGCATTCTACTCTGATTCACTTTCCATGGTCTCTAGTCCTTTCAATCCCCTTCGTTTTGGCTGCAAGATGTTCAGAGTTTAGCTAAACCCGCCAAATTTGTGTTTTAACCAAGATTAGCCAATTAAGAAAAGAGCGTTAAACGAAAAATTATTGGTATTTACTCAAACTGTGCTTAGTGCTAACATAGCCACAACTATGCCAACCAAGAGCTAACATTGAAGAGAAATTTTAGTTAAAAGTGTAATCTGTAAGAAACTGCTGCAAATTGGGTCTGTATAATTTAAAGGATATACTTGAGAACCTTAATGTAGGAAATGTATACGTTTAAAACTTTAAACAACCACAGCAACATATTTGATAATGATGTTGTGAAGTCTCATTTGGTTTCCCTATTAAAAAAATATCATCCAAAAAATGCCAAAACACATTATTAAAACATAAACACCATCATCTCTAAGCATATTTGCTTTTCATTAACACCCCTTTTTTTAGGAAGGGAAGATAAGTTGCCTAAGTTCTGAACTGGGAGCGCCCGTAGTAGACTAATAGGGATTAAACTCCTAACCTTAAAACAAAAAGTCCTATTCATATTTCTTACTACTAAGTCAACACTTATGTGGTGAGATATAATCAGTGACGGTTGCATATAAATTTAAATAGTGAGAACAAATAATAATAACTTGTTAAACTTTTATATATATATATATATATATATATATATATATATATATATATATGGTTGAGATTCAATGAGAAGGATCTTAAAATGAGAAAAATGAGAAAGAATCTTGACCATACAATCGCATCTAACGATTCACATTTCATGCTGCAACAAAATGCACATTTAGACAAAAAATTATGCACATTAGTACAAAAGTTACGCATATTTAATTAAAAAATTATGCACATTCAGTTTTTTAGTTTTATTTTTCCTATGTGTTGTCTCTTTCTTTCTCTTCCATTAAATTTATTCAATGTCTAACTTTTGATTTAGATTTAGAGTTAGAGAAAATAATTTGGATATTTGATTTGGTGAGTATGCTAATGATGACATTAGATTAGAAACCATATTTTACGGATAGAATTGACGTTGTCGGCGAATGTACTTTTCGATCACCATAAATCGTTTTGAGTTTAGACTTTAACGAAGAGAGAGGAGTTTCAATTATAGAATGAGTTTCATCTCTTGGGATGGTAAACTTTTCGAAGAAGTCGAACACGTACTGTAAAATATTTTTGCAATGAAGTGAATGGAAATTATGGAAGAGAAGGTGGAAATGGCGGTGGTAATGGTGGTGATAATGAGGAAATTTTTTGATTGAGAGATGCAGATAAGGAGGAGAGTGAAAGAGCTTGAGGAGATGAGTGTCGGAGAAAGAATTTACTCCACGAGTTTGAATCAGATTTTTATTTTGCACATTTTATCATAAAAAATTGCACATTCAATTAAAAAAAATGCATATAAAATTCTTCTCATCCTTCTCATTATAACAACCTTCTCATTATATATTTATATATATATTTTGAACAGGTGTTAAACTTATTACATGGGTCCAAAGAAAAATGGCATGTTATTTTCTCTTTATCTTGCATTATCCTTTGTCTTTTTCTTCTACCCAACTAAAAATTAATCATTCCCTTTACCCAAAATACGTATTTTTTTCTTCCCTATCTTTTGTTTCTCAACTTTTACAACGGAAAACACGATAAACTAGCTCTAGGGGTGTAAAATCAGCCTATTTTGTTTTTTCCTTTACTTTTTTTCTTTAGTTATTTAACAACTAGATTAGTGCCCTCACACAGTACTAACAATTTTTTTCCATAATTAATATAATATAAAAAAAATGAGGCAATTTATATGAAATATACAAATGCAGTATGTATAAGAAAAATGAAATAATAAGGCCAAAGTATTAAAAATGAATTGAGAAAAAAATTATTGTTGATTAATTGTGTTGAAAATATTCAAAAGTAGTATACATTATATTGCATTAATACATGTTTTTTTTCCAAAAATAACTATACAATGTACTTTTAAAAAATATTCAAGTAAAATAACAAAAAACAAAAAAAAAAAAAAAACGATGACATCATATATTGTGTTGGCGCTAAATTTTTTAATGATAATTTAACATGTGTCACAAATGATGTAAGCATGTTCTATTTTAATATTTGTTAATAAATAGATAGCCAAGATAGGGAGGAAAATTTAAAGGCTTACTCTTTAATTGGCACGTAATAAATAGAGTTCATTTTTAAAAACTTCTACTCGTATTTTAAAATCAAAATTGCCATGTATCAAAATATGTTTCAACAAATCTCGAACAACCCTTAATAAAATAAACTTCATCTAAAATTAGTCACAATGGAATTAAAAACAACACTAAAATTATTTTTACTAAAATGAAATTATTTTGGTTAAATTTAAATTATTTTTACTGAATTAAAATTAATTTACTTCATTTTTAAAATCTTCTACTCGTATTTTAAAATCAAAATTGCCATACATCAAAATATGTTTCAACAAATCTCGAACAACTCTTAATAAAATAAACTTCATCTAAAATTAGTCACAATGGAATTAAAAACAACCCTAAAATTATTTTTACTAAAATGAAATTATTTTGGTTGAATTTAAATTATTTTTACTGAATTAAAATTAATTTACTGAACTGAAATTATTTTTGCTGAAATGAAATTAATTTAACCGAAATGAAATTACATTTACTTATTATTTTTTTTATTTATAATTCTTCTTTATAGTTACTAAATTATACTTAACTAAACTTAATTTTACTGAATTGAAACTGAAATTATTGTTATTGAATTGAACTTATTTTTATTGAACTGAAATTATATTTACTAAGAGTCTGTTCATATTTACTTAATTTCAGTTCAGTTCAGCTCCAATGAGTTCAGTTCATTTCAGCTTCAATCAATTTAGTTCAGCTCCTAATTTCCCTCTCTCATAAAATATTCATTTCAGCTTAATTCAGTTCAGTTCAGTTCAACTCAGCTCCAATCAATTCAATTCAGTTCAGTTCAACTCCAATCAGTTCAGTTCAGTTTAGCTCAGGTCAGTAAATGTGAACAGGCCCTAAATTGAACTTATTTTTACTAAACTGAAAATATTTTTAGTTAATATTACTACTACCTCTTGTCCAAATTACTCGCAACTTTTGGGTATTATTTGTGAGATATAAAATATTCTAAAGTTGCGAGTAATTTGGACCGAAAATAGTACGTATTATTTAAGGTGAAATAAACGGGCCTAAATCCGAAGGGAGAAAGAAGTACAAGTACTTTGTATTACTCTATATTATGCATCCACTCCATCTGACTCCGTAATATCTTAAAATCCAACAACCCAAAGCTCTCTTAATTAGTTGATATTCAAAGAAAGCAATAAAGACCTGGTCACTACCCACAATTCACGGGTGTATTAAACAAACAAGCAGCCGCACAAAAAAAAAAATAAAAAAAAAATAACAATCTTTACCTTCTTGGCACTCTTTCTTTCTCTAACTTCATATCTTGCCCTCGTCAAATCAGAGAGCCAAAGACCTGGAAAACAATACTAGAACCACAAGATAAAAATGAGCAATTAAATTGAAAGCTTATCCTAAAATTAATAATATTCAAAACTAATTAATTCCAATTACAAGAAACAAATTGAATTACCTGAAGGGCTCTATCAACAGCCTTAGCCCTCTTTTTGGGTCTATGAGGTAATTTAGTACCCTTCATTGCATAAAAATCATCTTCCTTTTCCTTTCTTGAAAGTGATAGGTAAATCCTTGGCCATTCAACCACTTCATTACCTCCTTTTTCGGTGTCCGCCACCGGAGACCGTGCCATCGAGGCGGCACCCCCACCACCGTGCTCTTGGTCTACATGAGCTAATTCAACATGATGATTTCCATTGCTTGTATGGGGCGCTAAAGAATCATCTGATTTCACTTTCCTAATTGCCCCAGAAGATGATACCTTCTTATCATTCTTCTCGGTACAAGATGGGGATCGCTTCCCCACAGTAGATCTAGAAATCGGACGGCTACTACCACCGCCATTCCTCGACGGCAACGCGCTATGTGTACCCATTTGATCAACCAAGTTCCTATGCATCACACCAACAACAGCAACAACAACAACAACAATTTAACAGCAGAATTTGTTTAAGACTGTTGGCCGCAACAATTTATAAATTACAGGTTACAGGAGAAGTTATATACTTATATTATATATATATATCCTAAGAAAGAAAAAAAAACATAAAACAGTGATTAGGATTAGTGTGCCTTTTTTATTTTTATCCACATGTAGAGGGTTAAAAAGGGTATAAACAAAGTAAATAACTAAAGATACTACAATGAATACATCACACCCTAACCTACAATGAATACATCACACCCTAACCTTCTCCCTCAATTGCTGACAACGGAGAAAATCACCATATATAGCTGGAGTATTTTTTATTTATATACCCAATAAGCCCACTACCCCATCATAATAATAATGAGAATAGATTATAACAAAACTCTTTTTTTTTTAAGAGGGTATATTAGTCAGTAAATCACCAATCTCCTCTAACAAAAAAAATAAAAAATTATTAGATCCAGCAATAATAGAGTGTACAAGATGAATCAATAAACCAAAAACCCATTAAATATTTTTCTAAGAAACTGATAATTATATTTTGAAAATTACCCTTATTATCAAATCAATTCAAAACCAAGTTCTGATTATGAAAAATGAATGAAAGAAATCAAACAATAAATACCTATTTTTGGTATCTTTGTTATAGAGTAATCCTTGGTGTCGAACTCTGGTAAAACCACCAATTCTACTACCATTACTAGTAGAAGTGGACGGCAAAGACGGCGGAGTTGGAATTGAATTTGGATGTGGAGGTGGCATTACATGATTATTATTACTTGTATGATGTTTGTCCAATACAACACTAACCATGGACCGACTTTCTGTCCTTGAACACCTCGATCTTTTATTCTGACCCCATTGTAGCAGCATATCACCACTACTTCCGCCTCCGCCGAGGCAGGCGTTGCTTCGACTTGGGCTGCTTTCATGGCTCGGATTGACCACTGAAGAACTCGATGCGGCAGAGTGGTGATGGTGGTTGGTGTGGTGGTGATTGTTTTCATTTTGTTGATTTGTTTTTGGAGGAGATTTGTGTATTACTCCATTTCCTTCCAAACTGTTACTAGTTGATGTTGTAGTCGTCGTCACAGTAACAATATTTGCTATTCTTCCGTTTTCGCCGCCGCCGTTTTGATGATCTTCTTTACTTGATTTGAAGTTATTTGTATTTGATTTTCTAATGCTACTTGAACCCAAATTATCTGGGCTCATTGTCTGATACCTGTAAAAAAATATATGTATTCATTATATTGAGTTGTTGAGCGAGATAATCTTGTAAGATCCGGTGAAACTATAAGATCCAATTGTAAAATTGCAACATAGAATGAAATTATACAGTAGTTACAACTTTCTTTTTTTTTTTTTTTGAATTTTTTTCACCTTATACTTATAATTTAATTTGTTTTGAAATCTTAAAATCGATCTCAAATTTGCCAATTCAGTTACAAAACATACAATTAGAAACATACTGCTAAATAATAATATGACAAATTTCTTGTCAAAAAAAAAATGACAAATTTAGGGGGGAAAAAATCCATTAAAAAATTGAAAACTTTTAGCAATTTGGTAGTTGTAATTTCCGCAAATTTGAGAAACAAACGAGCTTCAACTAAACCAACTAATAAGGAAAAAAAATGAATTTATAATAAGACGAAAAAACCATGAAAATAAATACTACTCAAATATTTTGTTACACCATGAATAATTTCTTGTTTTGAACACCAACAATTTGACAGATCTCTTAAACTACCAAAGTGAATGAAAACTAAAATGAGAGAAAAATTTGAAAGTAAACAGAAAAACTGGAAGCATTACATTATAAATTAAACGAAGCCGAAATCGACATTAGATCTTCAACATGTGAACAATTTGACAAGAGTATGAATCGTGTATCGAGACAAGGAATTCATTCATAGTATCAAAGATCTTCTTCCCCTTGAATATTTCTACAAAAATAATTCAAAATTTGAGGACGAAAATAGTAGCAAAGTCGTGAATCTCAGTTCAAGGGGTTGAATTGTGGGAGTTTCAGAGGGAGGAGAGAGAAAGTAAGGTAAGTGAAGAGAAATAGAGAGAAGAAGAAAGAGAAGCTTGAGTTTCAGAAATGGCGACGATTTAAGTATGATGATGTAGAGGGGGGATATAGTGTTGTCAACTACGAAGCATTATAAAGTTGTGGTAGTTGGTCATTTATGCCCTTTCTACTTGTTTCAATTTTCATAGGGTCAAGTATTGATTAGTGTTAACGTCAGCCCGTTTTTAAAAAACTCATTTTATTCATTGCAATATTCCTATTTTTTGGGTCCAACTCTTGGTTGGATTAGAAGAGGGTTCGTCTCGTATTTGGGCTTTCAGTTATGGTTGCTATTAAACTTAGCACGGTCAATTTGAAATTTTTTGGCTACAACCCCCTTCAGCCACTGTTCCCTACTCTCTAGGGGTGTTCAAAAATACCCGAGCCAATTGATCTGTCTTGATGACCCGCTGTCCCGACTAATTTTACCGGATATTTTTTTATTTTTTTTTTTCTGAAATTAGCGGGTCGGGTACCCAACTCGGGATAATTACCAAGTCTTCGGGTCGGGTCATGGGCTCACCTGTGAGAGTGGCGGGTACCCGTTGACCCGTGAGATTTTTTTTTTTATGCTGAATCATTAAGAGTCAGGGTTTTAATTCCAACCTCCATATTCTCTCTCCTAGTCTCCCTAGCCGTCATTCCCTTTATCTTCTCTCTCTCCTTTTTTTTCCTCTTTCTCCTTGTTCTTCTGATCTTCAATTCACCCCTCTACTCTCATCTCACAGTAAAATGTAAAATTTTCTCTACATCTCAACCCCAATGCATGCAAGCGATCTAGAGACTACAACATCAACAACAATCGAACCATCTCACCTCACCATTCATCAAGGTCAGAGTGTTTTTGAGTTGGAGATTGATGGTGTAGGCTGACTTTGTGGTGGTCGTCGGACGAGGGGTGGCTGCGTGGATGGATCTGATGGTGGTGTATTGTTTAATTTACTTTCATAATTGGTTTTTGGTATTATTCTTCAATTTGTATATTGAGTATTTTTTTCATATAAATAAATCCCATTAATTGAGGGTGTTTCTATGATCTTGATGTGGGATTTAAGTTATTGAAAATTTATGATTTGTAATTTGTATAAATTATATATGGTTCATGGCTAGAGAAGGGAAGCAGACTAAATTCTATGGAAGATTGTCCGAATATGTATAAATTGGAGGCTTAGAGCTACTAAATTGCTTCCTTTCTCATTTTTTATGGCTAATTTACTAAAAAAAAATACTACCTCCGTTACATATTAGTTGCAACTTTGGAATATTTTATGTCTCACAAATAATACCCCAAAGTTGCAACTAATATGTAACGGAGGTAGTAAAAAGTTAAAAAATAATTCGGGTACCCTATTTCCTGACCCGGAAAATACGGGTACCCAAAAGCCGGGTACCCGGTTATCCCGGGTTGGGTCATGGGACGAGTTCCAAACTACCCGAAAATCCGGGTACCTGCTTTTTCTACGTCGTTTCACTATTTCTACTCCCTATTAGGAATTTTTACTATGTTTTTGGTTTTTTTTCCTTTTTCTTATTATTTCATTTTCTTATCTCTCAAGTCATTTATATATATCATTTAAAACCTAATTTTTGTTTTTTTGTTCGTTTTTTTGCATTTTCTCTCTTCTTCAACATTTTTTCTTTTCTATAGCATTATTTTTTCTATATTTCATGGAGGAATAATTGATTGGAGCTGTTGATTGTGATAATAAAGTGTTGCATTTTTCGATTGCTGAATTTGATCGTGATTGTGAAGTTATTTTTTCCACTTCTGGTGGATGGCTTGATCCATTCGTTGATCAATGCGTTTTTGTGTTTTCTTAGTAGTTTTATAATTTTGATCAATTTCATAATTCAATATGATCATTTTTATTTATATTATGTTTTGGTATAGTTGTTTAAATTATATTTTTAATATTATGTACTTTTCTTTATTTAATTATTTTGATCAAATTTATAATGCTGAATGATCATTTATATATGTACTGTTTTTAATTTGTACATATATGTGTTTTTATTATGTTCATTTTTAAAAACTTATGCAGTGGGTGCTAGTGATGAAATTCTTTATGAAGAAGCAACAAAATCAGAGTTACTTTTTAAAGATTTTAATTCTGAACAAGAAGCTTATGATAGTTATAATGAATATGCTTTTAAGCATGGTTTTAGTATTAGAATTGATAAAAGAAAAACTCGAAATGATAATTCTTTGAAGATGAAAAGATTTGTTTGTTACAATGAAGGTTGGAAAGATGATAAGGCTAGGAATAAAAGGGTCTTATGAGAGAATGGAAACAAGAACTGGTTATTTGGCTTTTATTCAGTTCAAGATTGATCGTTGAGGTTTATGGACATGTACAAAGCATTATATGAAACATAATCATCATATGATTCCTCTTGAAAAGAGACATTTGTTAAGGTCTCAAAGGAGTGTTTCTAAGGAAAATTTGGAATTCATGTCTACATTAAGGTGTAGTGGAGTTAAAGTTTTTGTAGTTTTGAGAGAAATGAAAAAAGATGTTGGTGGTTCTCCTAATTTAGGATTTACCGATGCCTATAATGCATTATCTACTGAAAAACAATCCTTAATTGATGGTTGTGAAAGTCATCAATTGATCATATACTTTGCAAAAAGACACCTTGATGAACTTGAATTTTATTATGACTTTGAGCAAGATGAGAATGGGTGTTTAGCTAATTTTTTTTGGCGTGATGGTCGGATGAAGAGAGATTATGAGTATTTTGGAGATTTGCTGGTTTTTTATACTACGTATAGGACAAATAAATACGATATAATATGTGCACCATTTGTTGGCATGAATCATCATGCTAATAACATTATGTTTGGTATGAGTTTTATTCTCAATGAGCGAACGAAATCTTTTGTGTGGTTGTTCGATACATTTTTAACCTCTATGGGAATGAAAAGTCCTATCACAATTATGACAGATCAAGCTCAGGCAATTGCAGCTGGTATTCGTACTGTGTTTCCCTCCAAGTGTTCATCATCATTTATGTGTTTGGCACATTAAGCAAAATTCAAAGAAGAATATAGGTGCTTTAAGAGCTTTTGATGGTTTTACAGATTTGGTTGGCTATTTGTGTATTGTGAAACTTCTGCTGAGTTTGAGCACTTTTGGAAAAGGTATGTCGTTATTCCTTAATATACTGGTAATTATGTATTTGTTTATTTATCTTTGTAAAAATGATCATGTCACTTTATATAAACGTTCATTAAAGAAGATAGTTTGTGCATTTTCACATTATCTAATGTACATTTGTATTTAGATTATTTTTATTATAATATCTACTGTGATTTTTTATATTTATTAATATGATCATTTTATTTAATATGTATGTACATTTTATTAAAGAGTTTGTTCAATTCCACATCAGCTAATGATCATTTGTAAATGCAGAATGTTGATGAAATATAAATGTGAAAAGGATGATTGGTTGTGTGATTTGTACAAGATTAAAGAGATGTGGTGTCCTGCTTATTCTAAGAAGTATTGGTCTAGTGGAGTTTTGTCATATCAACGGAGTGAAACAACAAACAAATCTGTTTCGAAGAGGCTTAATAGAACACAAGGTTTATGTGATTTTTATCATACATTCCTTGATGTTATTTTTGAATGGAGGAGCAAATAAAGTGGAAATGATTATAAAACATTGAGGGGTAATCGTCATCTTGCTTTCGCTCATATTAGAATTTTGGTTCACGCTAGATCTTTATACACCATTCAAGCATATGTTATTTTTGAAGAAGAGATCATTAAGGGTACTGCATATGATCATTCTAATGTTGGTCTTCATTTTCCTGAATATGCATACCATTTATGGAGAAATGGGAAGGATTTGCTTAAGCATGAAGTTGTTTTTAACAAATAAACTCATGCTATATGCTGCACTTGCATATTTTTTTAGTGAAATGGGATTATTATGCTCTCATTGTCTTCGTGTATATCATTTGCATTGTTGTAGGCGTCGTTCGAAGTGCGCTTACGTTAAAGCATGTGTGAATATGCTTGGCACTCATAGGAAGTGGGAATTGACATAATACGATTAGGGACAAAGCAAAGTAGGGAGTCGCCAACAAGTTTTTAAGGAAATTGTAAACCGTTCACGGATCATAAAAAGCAACCACGATTAAGGGACAACGATAGACAACAACGATTGACCCGTGAAGGTTACACCCCATTCATAATCCATGAGATTACTAACTCCATATGGTTTGGAACCACGAAACGAGGATCGGGGATGATGGTACAAAGTGAGTCATGGAGTCACATTCACCCGTATTGGCCTCTACTCGATTCTTATTATGAAAAGTGATTTCTACGATCTCAAAGACATGCAAACAAAATATTCAATTTGCTCCTAACTATTATTATGCTAAATTGGTTGAATATTAATGCAACACATAATTCTAAAATATTGTGATCACTTGAATTAATAACAAGATTAAAAAGGAACCTAAACCGGTTGTCCAAATTATCTTATTAGGCGTGATTTTCAATTACATATTCCCTGTAAACATGTAATATGGTGATCATAAAAAATATAATAGAATAAACATTAGTATTGGAAGAAATTTAACAATAATAACGTTATTCAAATCGAATAATAAATTAACCTATTCATGATACTAGCAATAAGAATAAAAATAAGTAATTAAATTAATTAATTACTCACATTCTGCGCGTTCCTTTAAATTGCTACATCATGAATAAATTGTTAGTAACTTCAATAAAAATATAAATCAAATTAAAATTAAATTAAATAAATGTAGATTTGATTTGGTCCAAACCCTCAGTTATTTTTACCTTTCACGCCTTGGTTTAAGGACGGAACCTTGGGTTAAGTATGGACTCCTTGGAGTACTTAAGGGAAGAATGGTGTAATTAGGAATATGGGTTTAAGGCTTAGAATATGAGAGAGAGAGAGAGAGAAGAACGATTTTTGGTGTAAAAGAGAGAAAGAGAGCAGGATTTGGTGCCCCGAACTGTAGAAAGGAGGGGGTTTTATAGGGAAAATGAGCAGAGGGAACACACGGAACCCTAAAAAGATTAAAAACCCTAAAAAAGGTTGTCATGACACGGCAAAGAACACCGCGACATGGAAAAGAATACCGTGACACGGGGAAACTGGAGTGACGCGGGAAAAACTGGAGTGACGCAGGAAATATTTGACCTACGGGAGTTAAAAAGCGAGAAGGGTTTACGCGGAAAAGACACGAGGAGATTCCGTGACACGGCACATGTACCGTGATAAGGAAGTGTCCACATGGCACGGTAAAGTACACCGTGTCACGGTAAAAAAATGTGCGCGGAAATTACACGGAACAGCCCCATGTCATGGAATGGGCACCGTGACACGGGAAATTGTACTGTGACACGGTGCAAAATCCCGTGGTGCAGCAATATTCCCGTGACACGGTGGATTAAACGTGTGAGAAAAGGCAGAATTACACAAAAAGGCACCGTTTCACGGCGATATGCCACGTGACACGTCAGCATTTGCCGCGTCGCGGCATTTAGATGCTGCGCGATAATTCCAGTTTTTACAATATCATAACTTTTGATCCGTAACTTGGAATAAGGCATATAATATATTATTGGAAATCTTATCAAGTCTAATTTCCAACCCAATTAGAATCAGGTCAAAATAATTTGTAGATTTTAAGATATGGTCGTTTTAGTAGAAGGGTGTCGGTTTTGGGCCGAGTTTAGTGTTTTGCTCATATCTTCTTCGTTTTAAATCGGAATTGGGCTTATGCTATATGGTTGAAAATATTATTTCAATTAATATCCAACAAAATAATAATTTGATCAAAATTATAATACCAAAAAAATCAGTTTCTCTCGGTTTTGCGATGTGGACACGAAAAGAGGAAAATAAGTTATGGTTTAGGGAAATGAGCTAGGAAATGGGTTGGTTTATGAAATGTATTGGATTGAAAATGGATTTAATCACTCCAAAGATTAAATAATCATGCCGCCAATAATGGCGATGAAAGGTTGTTCATCATCAGGTTTGGTTTTGGGGAGACATTTTTAGGTGTCTACAATTGTGTACCTAAGATTCCGGATGAGTATATTGTTAAGCGTTGGACAAAGGCTGCCATGTGTACTCATACCAATGATGAAACTTCTATGAAAACAAATATTGTATCTTCTAGTGTTTGGAGGTCACAAACACTAAGGAAGTTTGTGAAGTTGATAACTAGCTGCCAAAATTCTTTGACTGCAAGAGCAGAAGTTGACTGTTATTTCAACATTTTAAAAGATAAAGTTGAGAGTATTAGGGGTACAATTAACTTCAACGAGGCTGCTGAAGGTGTAGAAATTTTTTACCATGAAGTAAATAGTCCTCCCAAAAAGAAGCTTCCTGGTGAAAGAAATGTTCGCCCTAAGAGTACTTGAAAAGGCATGTAACAAAGCTAGGGGTAGTGAAGAGAAAGTCTTTATATACACCCTACATGAGGGCTAAAGGTCAAGCAGGAGTTCAGGTAATGTGGAACATATTATGTTTTATATAAGATCATTTAGTTTTATACTTATGATCAAATTTTATTTTTTAGGAAATGGATCAAGGGCTGTGCACGGTGTGGTTTGGTGCGGTTTGGATCTCAAACCGCACCAAACCGCAAAATTGCGGTTTGTGATTTTTTCAAACCGCACCAAACTGCAATTATATACAAACCGCACCAAACCGCACCGCAATATACGGTTTGGTGCGGTGCGGTTTGCGGTTTTTCCACAATTTTTTTTACCTCAAAAATAATGATTATTTGCTAATCTTCTCTTATGACATTTTTACTTGAAAACTTTACAACTATGCAAATGATTCAATACAACTATGCAAATGCTAATAGTGACCTAAGTAACATGTCAAAGCAGACATGAAGCAAAATCATTAAGTAAACCAAAAGTTAAATCACAAATGAAAAGCCTTACAACTCCAAAGAATAAGAACCGTAGAGTAAGAAAGAAAAACATTTGGTTTTCTTGATAATGACCTACATAAGTCAGTACATATAATTATATTAATACAACATAAGAGTCTTCTTTCCCTGTTTCCTTCCCACACCAACTGATACCAACATCACCATGAGTTTAACGAGAAGAGACTCTACTTAAAATGAACATCTTGAGCTGGTACACATCATAGCCCTTTTTCTGCATAGTCCAAGAAAATCAAGAAATAAGTCAGACATGAAATAAAACAAGTTTTTGTCCAAGTTTTAAAATCTGAATTGAGACTACCTGTGTTGTGCTATTTCTTGTCAATAAACCTCATGCTATATCAATGATGGGTGGAGATAAACTAATCTTGGAGAGATCTACAACAAAACAAATTCATGTGTTATTTAATAAGAAAAATAAATGATAAGCTTAAACAATTGAATTACATAGCTATAAAAGGGACATAACTACATACCACTTTCCAATTTTTCAATATCCTCCGGTGGCTCTTCAACATTAAGGGGTGATGCACGAAGCCAATCTTGACCACAAACAAGAGCTTCTACTATTTTAGGAGTTAATGAACTCCTAAATGAATCAAGTACTCGACCTCCGGTGCTAAAAGCACTTTCAGATGCAACCGTAGAAACAGGTATAGCTAATATATCACGAGCTATAAGAGAAAGAGTAGGATATCTTGCACCATGAGTTTTCCACCACTTTAAAATATCAAAATCATCCACATCCTCCTCCGTATCATCATCTAAATACTTATCTAGCTCTGATTTGGCATGTACATCATCTTTTGTAGCTTTAAGTTTCTTGTATCTAGCCCTTATTATTCCCTTATTTCCTATACTAGGCTCACCATCTACTCCACTAGAAGTTGAACCCCCACTCTGAGTACTAGTTGAATTAGTTGTCACTTGTGAGCCCTTGTACTCATCCTACATATCCTTAAAGGCTTTCTTGACTCTATCGCATACACTTAATGCTACATCACTCTCATACATTTGACAAATCCCATACTCCACACAATCCCATTTGTAACGAGGATCAAGTATAGCAGAGATAAACAACATTACATTCAGCTTTTTAGGATCACCCCAATATTTCTCACACTTTTCTTTCATTTTCATAGCCATATTCTTAAAATTAGCATCTGAACTAGCACACCATTCCTTTAAAAGACAATCCACATCAGACACCTCATGAAAATAAGCATTGGAAGTCACATATAATGAGCCAGAAACACGAACAGTCAAATTATAAAAAACTTTCAACAATTTTATCAGGTTCTGAACATGCTCCCAATCATCAGCTAAAGGTTTCCCTAACCCCTTCCCATAACCATCCACATCCCATAAATCATCATTATAATGTGGGTCTTCATCATCATATCTCTCAAAAGCATTTACATATTTTACAGCAGTGTCTAACATCAAATAAGTCGAATTCCATCGAGTTGGAACATCAAGACACAACATACTTTGTGTTGAAATTTTCTCTTCCACGACACATTTTTTAAACCTTTCAACTCTATTGCAAGATGACCTAATAAATCTTACTGCATTTCGAACACGATGTACAGAATCATTCACCATTTTTAAACCATCATTCACAACCAAATTCATTATGTGAGCAATACATCGTACATGCAAAAATTCTCCTCTCAAAACACTTGTCCCCCAATTGTTTATTCTTTTTTTTAAATAAAGAATAGCTGTATCGTTAGAGCTTGCATTATCAACAGTAATTGTCATGACATTTTCAATACCCCAGGCAAGCAAGCATTTCTCAATTGCCTTACCAATTGCTTCCCCTTTATGACTTGATATTTGACAAAAATTCAATATTCTTTTGTTTAGTTTCCAGTCATTATCAATAAAGTGGGCAGTTAGACACATATAATTGATTTTTTGCAAGGAAGTCCATGTATCAGTTGTAAGACATACTCTTCTACAATTAGTCTTTAAAAAAGTCTTCAATTTCAATCTTTCATCCATAAACAACTCATAGCAATCCCTAGCAACAGTAAATCTTGAAGGCACATGAAATTTGTTTGACAACTGTGAGCAAAAGTATTTAAATCCTTGCCCTTCAACAAATCTAAATGGCAGCTCATCTACAATTAGCATATAAGCTAGTGCTTTTCTACACTTATCATAATTGAAAATCCAATTTTTCACATTTTCCTCAAGCTCCCCATCTTCATTTACAGAAGATTGGAAAGATAATTGAGTTTGCTTAGGCCCTGGATCTGTATATTTGTTGTTTGGATTTTTTGAACATTTCTTTAAGTGTGATCTATAAGTACTTGTGCCATTAACTTTAGGTACACATTTGTAAGACATACCACAATATTTTCACTTACACATTCCTTGCCCGTGTTCAGTGTATTTGATGAAGTGATCCCATATGTCCGACCTTTGTTTAGTAGCCTTTCTCTTTTGTTTAGGTTGTGGCATATCCTCTTTGTCAAGAAATCCTTCCTCATTATCATCTTCAGCAAGGGGAGTCCCAACAGAACTTGGACTACCTTCTCCACTTAACATCTACACGTCAAAATATAAAAAATAAATCAGTTGGAAGTAAAATCAATAAACATGATTTACAATTGTAGAAAAATGCTAATAAATTGAGGAAGTAATAACTTACTTTGCAAGACCCAGTACTCGACTCCGTTGTATGAGACGAACAAACTAGACCAAAAAAATTTAATAAATTAGTTACACAAATTTTAAAATTAAAGAGACTATCAGACTATACACAAATTACATGCATAAAATCGTGACTTGTAAATTTGAGAGGTTATAAACAAAAAATAAAATGAAAAAAAAATCAAATTTGATACTATGTATAAAACGCATGCTTATAACCAATTGATCATGTAAAACACAAGATTTACACATGAATATTATAGATTTCTAAACAAAGATTTAATTATTTTTTTAAAAAAGTACTACTTACTTCAGATTTCTTTGTGAATATTGTATTGGAGGCGAGCAATTAATAATATGATTGCATGTGGTGGTCGATTTGTTTGAAAATCAATGGTCTTGATCTCACAATAATTAAGATTTGAAGGAGAAAAAGATGTAGAAATTATGAAATTGATATAAAGAGTCAGAGAGGAAGAAAAATGAGGGAGAAGAGGGATAAATGACTAAGATGAGGATAAGAGATGAATATGTCGGCTACTAGGTATTGCAAAATAAAATCAGTAACCCTAAAAAATCTTTGGATCTTTTATTTTTTTATTTGTTTATTTTTTTATTTTTTGAGTTTATTTTTAAATTTTAGTATATTTATTGATTTTACGGTTTACGGTCTAAACCGCAAACCGTATTAAATTGCGGTTTGCGGTGCGGTTTGGTTTAAAAATTTTTTGAAACCGCACCAAACCGTAGAACCGCGGTTTGGTCTATTTTAAAAACCGCACCGTACTTTCCAAACCGTAAACCGCACCAAACTGCAATATTGCGGTTTGGTGCGGTCTAGACCGCAATCTGCTCAGCCCTAAGTGGATGAGAATGGACTCTCATTTACTTATGCTAATTGTATGTGTGATCCTAATGAGCTGATAATTTTGAAAAACCCACCTTCTAAGTTATTATTATAAATTTGTTTTTTATATAACATATATTCATTTATGTTTCTTTAAATGATCAAGTTTGTTTTATGATTTATTTATTTTTGTATTTTTCTTTAGTTTGCTAGGAAGGAAGCTCCTGTAGTAGAAATTCATTTGGAATTTGATGAAAGTGTTTTTAAAGGTTTTGAGCAGGTAATTCTAATTATTATTTTAAAATTATCCTTATTTTGTAAATATGTTTAATATTGTTGCTAAATTGTATAAATATTTTTATAGGATCCTGGTGTAATTTCTTTTGGATGCAATACATCTTTTGATAAAGATATTTCTGCCTTGCTAAGGTTGTATGTATAAGTATATAAATATATTTTCATATCACGTTTATTTTTTTTTTTTATAATTGTACATTTAATCTTTTGGTAATGTTCATTTATGTTAATCATTGGAAATATTTTGTAAATAGGAGAAGGATTTAAATGTTGCTAGAAATGATCAAGGTGTTTCTACTGTTCAAGATCATTCAAGTGTTTCAAATAATGTACTATTCAAGATTCAATTCGTTCAAGAAATGTTCAAGATCAAGTTTCAAGAAATGTTCAAGCTCGTTCAAGGGTTGCAAGAATTGTTCAATTTTGTCAACCACCTATAAGAAGTGTTGAAGTTTCTGCAACTGTCACATCTTCAAATTCTCAAGCTCTTTCAAATGCTCCTTCAAGAGATGTTCAAGGCATTTGTCATGGTGGCAAACAAGTTTCTTATAAGTATGATAGGTTTTTAGCTTTATTTGATACTATTGTAGCTAAGAGGTTGGCAAAAAAAAAAAAAACAATTAAGAAATTGTTATCTTGAATTAATATACTCTTGGCTGGGGTTAATAGTTTTTATTTTTTATAATTGATGTTAATGAACATATTATATTTTGTTAATGATAATTTTTTCTTATGGTAATTAACATTTCACTAAAAGCCTTTTAAAAGTAAAAAATGTTTAATGAACATTTATAAAATGCAATTAAACATAACTACATACATATAATATTCTGGTAATGAATATATTATCAATACTACATTTTTGACCTATTGCAACCCCCTAATCCGTTGCATTAGGCGTCAAAATCTGTGGCATTAGGCCTATTGCAATGGCCATGTACTGTGACATTTGCTGGCATTGCAGTAGGTCTAATGCAACGACATATGACATCTAATGCCACAGTATCAATGATCCATTACGTTAGATCAATACCTAATGCAACGACAATATTATTGCCGTGGCATTAGCTATAATACCTAATTCCACGGTTTCCTATACCTAATGCCACGGTGCATATACCCTAATGCCACGGTTCCCTAAACCTAATTTCACACAGTGCATATACCTAATGTCAATGGTAATAATAATAATTATAATACAATTAAAATCAGAATTTTCAATAATAAAAAAAGAATTTTATTAATATGCACTTTGTAAGAAAAAAAACAATTCAACGTTAAAACTAATCATTTTTATTAATATGCACTGAGTAAAAAAAAGAAATTTATTAATATACACTGAGTAAATTATAAGTTTGTGAAAATTCTATAGTGGTCGTTTGAAATATGACTATCATAATATTTTAATGATTATATAGTTCATAATTAACATACATTTTTCCAAGTAATTAATTATATTACTATATTTTTGCTATAAAAATTATTATCAACATTTTTTTTTTTTAATTTATCAAACTTTAGTTTTATTTATGTAATTTTTATTCTTATTTTATAGTTTCTTGAAAAATATTTATTTTATGTTGGATTAAAATTTTCAAAAATTATATTTACATTGTAGAAATTAGAATACTAATTGTGTAAGAAATTAGAATACTAATTTTCAAAAATTTTCAAAAATTAAATTATAAAAAGTAGTTGGCACATGAAACATTGTAGAAATTAGAATACTAATTATAGAAATGGCTAAACCGTAAAGATATTATAAAAAACAATTTTATAACATCTTTACGGTTTAGCCATTTCTCCTTTTTTTGTAATATTTTCAATGTTTCATGTGCCAACTACTTATTCATGCATCTTTAACATGGAACTCCATTCAGGTGACATTTCACTAATCAAATTGAGTTCAAATGCATAAAATGTCATATGCAATTATTTTTCTCATCAGTCCAAATGCGTAAAACTTCAAATGCAGCTCTAGTTGACTTATGCTCTATTTAACTACTAATACTAATTAATATTCTGATACAACAAAGGACGCATTTCGAAAGTGAATATTGACTAAAGTCATTAGACCCAATTGCATAATGTGAGAGGTCTGTAAAATCAAAATTCAACCAAGCATAATAAACAATAGCCTAAGATATCATTATTTTAATTAAATGTTTTTAGCTAAATCAACAAGCCAACCACCTAAAAACATTGTGACTTGCTGGTTGAATACAAGTGTAAATCTAAGGTTGATTTGTATATTACGAAGACAACAAGCTAAAAGAAGTTGTGACCATGGCATAGAAACTTAAATGATGCCTAAAGGTCGAATTTAAGAGATCAACAAATTTAAACAAAGAGGAAAGATTGAAAGACACACTCAATGCAACGATTCAAGATATCCTTTTGTGACATACAAATTTAAGAAAAAATCTCATAGCAATATATGATCCAATTCTTGAACTCTCAAGTTGCAGCAAACACTACAATCATCAACAACATACAACATATAGCAATAACAACACTGAATAACCATAACCAACCACCGAAAATATACAGAGCAGCAACCAGGAACGGTATAATATGAGATTAGCAACAACCACTATTGAATCAAGGCAGTAGCAACAAAAAAAAAAACCAAGAAGCAACAACCACTATTGAATCAAGGCAGTAGCAACAACAAAAAATACCAAGAGAAAAAACAACCCACAAAACACACTCATAAAACTTCAACCCAAATAAAAATTGAAGCAAATAATTTCAAAAATCTAAAAATGATATTTAACAATAACACCTCTTTTTAATACCAATTAGGCAACTATTAGTAACCAGAATAGCAAAAAATAAAAACACTTAATTTGGTCACATTATTACCATAACAACAATCAACCAATGTAACCAATCATGAACATTAATCATTTGATAATATTTAACTATTAAAATCAATATATTTTGAATTAAAAGAAATGAATAAACTTGACTTTAATAGTAAATATCAAGTTTATAAACATACCTGTCCAGACATAGATCTTGGAGATTGAAGCTGAGTCACAAATCGAATTGGAGTAGAATCTTTCTAAGTAGGAGCAGCAACAATTTGACTAATCTTTAGCCTTTTCAAAATCCTGTGGAAACATTATCGTGGTTCACTGAGAAAAATCCCCAAACCCCTAAAATTTGATTTCATTAAATCATTTTAGTCTTAAATGGAAAATTAAGAAACGCAAAATCAAATTACGCACCGTAAAAAAAATTGAGTTCATGAAACTTGGAATTAATCAAATTGAAAGGCAAAGAAAGCCTCAAGCAATAACGATAATGATATAGAGAGGAGAAGAAACGAGAAAAAAATTGAGGATTTACCTTAGGCAAGCAACGATCCAACAAAAATCCATCTTCCAAGAGAAAACTAATTAGAAGAGCCGAGGGAAGAATGATTTAAGAAACTAGGTTGTAAAAGAGGCGGGATGATGAAAATATCCAGATTGGAAGAGATAGAGGAAGGGGGAGGAGGAGGAGGAGGAGGAGGAGGAGGAGGAGGAGGAGGAAAGATCTAGGGTTTAGGTGAAAAATCCAAAAGAGCAGCGTGAAAAAAGAAATGTCCAACAAAATTAAAGCGCTACATGGGCCAGGCTTGCAGTCATAGGCTGTCGCATTAGACTACCTGTAGACACCCAAATGTGTCTCCCCAAAACCAAACCCGGTGATGAGTACCTTTCACGTCGAATCATAATCGAATGAAGTGAAAGTGTGGAAAGTCTAGTGTTGCGGAAAGTTTTTATTTTCTTTTCTCTTCTCTCTGTTTTTGAAAACTTATTTTAAGAAAACAGCCAATCCAGTTTGGTTGGTCCATGATATAGGTCCAATAGTAGTGTAGTTGGATGGGGCTTGCAAAGACCTTTCCAACGATATATTATGAGCCCAATTCCGATGAATATTGAGGAAGTTATGGCCAATTTACTAAACTGGGCCCGGTTTGAGCTTTATGCACGGCCCAATGATCTAGGGGAGGGCCTAATATGATTTATCATTCCTAATGCAATTAGGAATGGTTTTAGTCTTCTAGAATCTTCTAGAAGGTTCTTTTCATTCCTAATTCAATTAGCATTGATAAATTGACTTTTGTTGACTTTTCAGAGTTTTAATCAAAATCAAATAGCATTTTCGAGAAAATTATATGATTTTATCCTCCAGTACGGCAAACTTATCGGATTTTCGAAAACGCGTTAAAATTAGGCTTGGCGCCTGACCCCAGGCCTTGGCGCTTGGAACCAGGCCTGGCGCCTGGCGCCAGCTAGCCAGGGTTGGCGCCAGCTCTATTTTTTGTGCGTCAGACTCTGTTTAGTTTAATTTATCTTTTTGGCTGATTTTCTCTATAAATATCGTATTAAAAATTCCGTTTTCATTCATCAACAACCGATTCATCACCAATTCTCATCAAGTTTTCTTGATTGTTTCATCTTTCTTTCTTTCTTTCTCTAAACTTTGTTTTCATATACAAAATTCCGCATTCGCAAGATCTAGAAACACCTAGCCATATTCGAAGTTGCCTTCGCCCTAGACGTGAAAGGTTTAATTTCTGAGGGTTTGGTCCCAAATCTCTCTTTCAATTATTTAATTTGATTGTTTGTTTTATTATTTTCCTTGAAGTTACTAACGTGTGTATTTTGTTATTAGAAAGAGGTACGAGGCATCAAAGTAAGTGCTTTAATGGTTTTAATTGTTTATGATGTAGAAATCATGTTTAAATTGTTATTATGATATTCCTAGTATCATGTCTAGGGTAACTTTAATATTAAATATGATTGTTACGATGCTTCCTACGTTCTTCCCAATATTTATTATTGTTAGTATCATGTTAGGATTAAAGATTTGATTTTTATTGCTTAGTGACATGCTAGGGTTTGTTATTAATCTTGTTAGTATCATGCCTAGGATCTTGCTATTATTATTATGCTTTAATATTAACATGAACATGATTATGATTATAATTGTTATAATTCATGATGATTATTATTCATTATTTATCATGATGTTGATTATTATTATTATGTTGCTTGATGATATTTATTGCTTGATCACACTTTTATGCATGTTTAAAGGGAATTGGTACTTGTAATCACGCTTAATAAGATATTTAATAATCTTATTTAGGGTTAATTTGATTATAATTCAAGTGATCGTCAATAATAGTTTATTTGTGCATTAATATTCAACCAACATAGATTAAACAGGTTTAGGGTTAACCTATTGATTGCATGTTAATCAGAAAGCGCACATGAATACGATCAGAATAAAGTTGAGGCCTATTATTAGGGCAGGTTCAATCTCTTTTAGGTTGGATTTGTACCTTCATCCCCGAACCCTTATTTGGTTCAAGATCTTATGGAGTTGACGATCTATTGGATCGTTAAGGGGTGTAACCTTCACCCTGTGAATGGTTTACAAGTTCCTAAAAAAACTTGTTGGCGACTCTTTTGCTCTATCTTCTTCCCTTTTGGACGCCACCGTACTTTAGTGTATGATCACAGTGGGGTTCAAGCTAGTGGGATTAAAGCTTGAAATTATTCCCTACACTACCCTATTACAACGGTCTTTCATATGTCGTTGTATTAGGGAGAAGCAATTACGATGGGACATGCTACTAAAGGCATCTATTACAACGACATTGAATGAAGTCGTGGCATTAGCTCTATTCCTGGCGTTGCATTTGATAAAAAATGTAGTATATGCTGCTTTAATGAACATATGAAAATATATATTTCATAAACAAAGTCATTTGAATATTAAGAAATATGAACTTAATATGTCTTTTACACACTATAAAAAAATATTACTGTATATGTAAATGATCATTTAACAATTCACAAATAGACAAATATATGAAATGTCACTTTTATAGTTAACTACTCTTCCACAAATATTCTTGCTCCTCTTCTTTTGTTTATAGCTTCTGTGTTATCTTGAAAGAGCATCAATTCTTAGCTTCCTGATTTGGTTTATCTGTTATTCAAACATATTATAATGTTAATATGTTTATTCATTGTTATGAAAATGAACATTCTTTGCCTTTAAGTCTCAAAGTCACTTACATTATTTCCCTTCAAGTCACAAATCCTCTGCTCTTTAGGATCAGCTGTAAATGTTTCCATATGCTTCATTATATAAACCCCACAGTTGGTGTGATCTTTATTACTTCTCCACTTCATCTTTTCTTAGACTACTTTATAGTTCTCAATCCGATTTACATCCTCATATCCCAATGATATCATATACTCTGCAATTGCTTTTAACTGAAATATACATACAAAATTATTATCATACCGTTTTCAATTTATACAAATATGAGTAAAATTTGAGTTACCATTTTTTGTGGATGGTCAACATATTTCTCAGATATAGGCACATGTTATTGAAGCTTTCTATTATCAATTATGTGAATCTTCTCACTGATATGATTTATACATAACAGATAGAAGTGTTTAGATGATGAAACTGGGAAAAAACCTGCAAAATTAAGATATATTTTTGAACATTTTATAATATACAAATGAACATATTCTAATTGAATATTAAAAAAATATTTTTTTATACCTGATTATAGCCCACAATGCTGTCAATCTTATAAATCTTCAATTCATTGTCAATTCTCTCTTTGAATTTTTTGATTCTTTCCACCATACTTGTTTTATAGTCTCAAACAGTGTAATAACACATAGTTTGCTGCATTTAATATGTAATTTTTAGTCAATATTAATATAAATATTAATAAATAATCATTGAATTATATATATATATATATATATATATATATATATATATATATATATATATATATATATATACTTACATATATATTAATAAATAATCATTGAATTATATATATATATATATACTTACATCTATTCAAAAAAAATATATATATATACTTACATGAGGCATTGTAGAGAAATAAATTTTGTTTTTTTGACTTTTTGTGATTCAACAATGTTGCCCAAGAATCTATCACACAATTCATTACTTGTATATCATCACCAAGTGTTTGCATCTCTTTTCTAGTTATGAGAATTATCCCATCATAATAGAGTAATGCAATGTATTTTTTTTAAAATTTTTTTTTTAATTAATAATGATCATAATATATTGTATTAGTGATTAAATTAGACAAAAATATATGTGTACCTTTCATCTTTTCCACTCAGAGCAAAGTCGCACACAATTTTGTTCATTTCCTTCTCATCCTTGAACAAATCATTATATTTCACCATGTATGGAGAACGAAAGGCAAGAGGAACATTAGGAGTTTTGCGCCGAGGCCTCTCAATTTCTTTTCCTTTTCCTTCTTTACCTTTGTCTTTCCTGTTTAAATTAAATATGAAACAAATTGTTAATGAACATCAATGTATTAATATATGAACATTTATCTAATTAGAATAATATGATAAAATAAAAGTATTTTTACTTTTTTCTGTATCAGGTTACCTTTTCTCTGTATTTATTGTTTCTTTTTTACATACCAATGTTTGTTTCTTCTCTCTTTCACTGAATGATTTACATTTTGTAAATGAACATTAAGATATATAGGAATGATCATTTCTATATAAGAAAATTAATATTTAAATATATAGTAATGATCATTTATATTAAACTTAATATTTTTTGAGATTTTAACATTATTTACCTGTCTATGAGTTTTGCTGATGCATCTCTTACCTTGTTTTCACTGAAACATCAAAGAGAGTTAGTAAGTACTGAAATGAACAATCATAAATTATCAAATGTCCATTATAAATAACCATCATTTTAAAACATTCAAAATACTTAAAAACCTAAATTACATAATTATAATACAATAATTAACCATAACAGTAATTGTTCTTAGCAAAATAAATTACCATAACCCTAGTTGTTCTTAGCAAAATAAACAACCAGCCTTAATAATTACATATTTAATTGTTTTGAAAATACATAGCCACTGAATACATTTTTAAAGTTTGGTGAGGTTTTTCATATTACCCCTGTCCTCCTTGTTTTTCTTTTTCAAGAACTTCTTCCAGAGATGGGCATTGAAGTGGTGAGGATAAATGCTTTGAAACATCATCGTCATTTTTTCCTCCTATGGACAACTCCAAATCAATATTAGCATTTGGTGTTGGAAAAAAGCTATTATGTAGATCACCTAAAGAAGTTGCTGCCTCTACAAAAAAATACCAAAAAAAAAAAAATTATTACAAATGAACAATTTTCATGTAAATGAACAAATTTACTGCAAATGAACAAATTTTACCATTTCCAGTAGATTGATGAACTTGCTTCTGTAGAAGGCATGGCTTCTTTTGTTAAGGTTGTTGCAGCTTTTCAAGTACGTCTATCTTGTTCTCTTTTCAATCTCTTTATTGTTATTGACTCGAATTAAATAAAATGTATTCATACAAACAGGCAATATCAAAAGGCATACATACTCAACACTTTAAGAATCTTGATGAGCTTTGGCTTACAAGATGTATTGAATGAAAAGAGGCCCATCTTAGGCCCACAAAGAAAGGATATGATGATTTCACCAAAACAGGTTGCAACTTGAAACTCCACAAATATAATCCCATGTTCTTAACCTTAGAGAAGATCCATCTTTTTGGCAGCCCTTTTGAGCCTTAGTTATCAACCTACATTTTTCCATACCTTGGGATGAGAATGGTGCAAAGAGATACAAATAGGAAATTGGGGGAATGAAACATAAGAGGGGGACACAAAGTTAGTCTAAACCCAAAAGCCCAATGCAAAAGAAAAAAAAGAAATCGTTCTAAACCCAAATCAAAACTTGTAAAAAAAAAAGAGAACAGAAGGGAAAAGACATAGAGGACAAGGAAAAGGCACCTAATGTAGGAGTTGTCACACAAATCAGAAAGGCTTTAATTTGATCAGCACCAAAAGTAAAGGATTTTAGGAGTATACTTGAGCCTGTCCATTCTTCATAACCCCAAGCCTAGCATTACAGCCTTGGAAAGGCCCTCCTTGAGGTAGACCATAACCATATACCAAAATCATCATTCCATGATAATATGGCCAATCTTAGGCCTTTGCACACATGGACCTACTATTGAGTAGTCCTGCCCATATATAAAATGCATGAAGTGTTGAGTTATGATTACAAGATCATATAAAAAAATTCAAATGATTTGGATGATTTGATAGCCATTGGCTTGATTACATCATGTTAGTAAAGCAATCGAATCAAACTAAATTCGATGTTTTCCATATCTTTTGCCAAAGAAAAATGAGATTACTATCATTTAAAAAAAACAATAATCTTATTTTCTTTTAATAATAGGGCTATTTATTACCAAGGTAATTCAGGTTCTATATACATTGCCTAGAAAGAAAAAAAGTTAATACAATAAATTGATTTGATATATCGACAACCTCGACGTCAACTTTAGATGTCTTTAACAACTCTTGAGCATTGGTGTTCTCACTTATCACGAGCAACTAATATGTTCGTCTGCGTGGGATGTCTCCATCTTCTCTAATAAGCGAGGAACATTGATTGGACATGATCGCTACATGAAAAATGTTCGTTATCACTATTGCACGTATACCTCACTGCCAAGTCATCACAATGATTCAACTATTAATCAACAATCATTTCTTTCGAAAACATGTCTACTTCTCTTTCTTTATTCTTCTATAGGAAAGTTGGATTCCCCTTCCTTTTTATGCAAATCCATTTTTTTGTTCATTTCTTTTTTGGGGGGTAAGTCGGGATGATCCCTCCCATTTGGCAACTAAAATACTTGAAAATAGTATAATTTTTTGAAAAATAGTATAATTTTTTCACTCTTTGCCTCAAACAGGGGGCTTAAAAAAGCCTGGACATCCCCACTTCTATCTATTTATAGATTTGAACACGCTATTTATGTTGCGAAATCAAGGTCATGCAAAGCTTATTACGAACCATCTTAATAACTTTAAATGACAAAGGGAAGAATACTACTTCCTATTAGTTGACCAAGATAATTAATTATGTTACTTGATCAAATAATTTGTGATAAACATATGCTATATTCCACAAAAAATAAGTCTTGGGGCTATAAATAAACATGAGAAACATCCCCTAGCATATGTATATATGAATTCCAAAAGCCACATAAGTCTACACTTGGGGGCTTCAAATTAAAAATATAGATCTCACCTTAACTTTAATTTTAAAATGAGACCGTATTTTGGAAAGTGATTCGAATGATTTTATAAATTATTCTAACACTTCACCTAACCTAGGTTTGATAAACATTCACTTTCAAACTACGGTGCTTATTTAATTGTAAGAAATTCACTTTCAATTAGCAAAATATGACAATGATGACAAACAGAAAAACATAAACAAAATCAGATATACGAAAGTTTGCTCACATTTTCATATCTTTGTTGAAATAAGTTGCAAATTACAACTTATCTTCATCAATCTTGGACAAAAAAGTCACACTCAATTACGAGCTAGACTTTTCTTTCCATTTTGGGTCCAGTTTTGAAAATAATATAATTATTGGACCCCTTTTCAAATTTTGAATTCTAGTTCAAAACAACATGTTTCTAATAAAAATAGTATTAAAAAATTCCTTTCAGAATTTTTGTTTTCTCAAATAAATAAATTTTCAGATTCTCAATAACCGTTTGGATAATACATGTATATACATAAATATTTCCAAAACGAATGAATTAAGATTCAACTTCTTCTTGACTCGAACTTATTCTCGCTTAGTTCTCCTGCAAATATTGGCTAAGTGATGGTAAACAAACCACCTACAATACCAAAATCAAAGATTGATAAGGACAAAGAAAATATTTGATGTTCTAAATAAACTTTGAGTATAACATCACCGCAATGATCTTTACAACCGTTTAGACATAAGGTAAGATTAATAAACCTTAAACACAAATGTTTTGGTTTATAAACAAGCAAAGAATTAACTTGCTTTCTTGAACATGACTTTAACTAAAATGTGAAAGCCATATCATTGTCCTAAATGAAAGGAATAGTGTCCTTCGAACAAGTGTATTATTCTGATAGTGGGTTTAGAATTATTAGAAAGCTAATATATTCAGTAAGGTCAAGTGATCGGAATGCCTAGGTGGAGGCCGCTTCCGATCAGTTATATTAATGTATAATTAATATAACAGCTTAATCTTAACTGAACCCTTCGGGTCACACCCAAGCAATTAACAAACCGACTCGACGAATTAATTCGGATGAAATTAATGAGTCGCCCGAGTATTAAATATTTAGACGTCGGAAATTCGAGCTTAGAGCGTTGAAACCGAGCGTCGGAAGTCGAGTAAAAAATAGTAAATGACGTGACGCGCAAATAATAATAAATCGACATTATTCCCAAAATACCCCTAGCATCGGAATGCCCCGAGCATTCGAGTGCTAGGGGCATAATGTGCTAGCATAGGTGGCTAGCATGCGCACCATGCCAAGCCAAGGCTGGCTGGCTGGTGTGTGCTAGCGCACCATGGCTAGCAGCAGCCGCAACCGAAGCACCCAAGGGGCAGCAGCTGCTAGTAGCCCGCACATGGTGTGCACGGCATGCTAGCAGCAACCCGCACTTGTAGTGTGTGGCTTGCTAGCCGCAACAGCATCCCGCAACTCCAAGTGCGGGGCTGGGCCATGGCTGGGCTTAGGGGCGGGTAGCTAGGGCCGAGCATATGGGAGGCATGTGGGGTGAGGGACATGTGGCACAAGGAGAGTATGGAGTGGGGAGCAAGTATGGTCCCCTACTCTCCAAATGGTCCTCACTTCCCTTTACATGTATTAATGACACTTGTAGATTTATTATTAGTTTGCTTATTTATTTTATTTTAAATTTAAAATAAATTGTGGAATTTCATGATCCCACATTGATGGGATAGAAATTCCCACTCTCACTCTTCCCTATAAATACCCACCTTGGGTTTTCGGGAAGGGTGCTTGAGTAGGAGTTCAATAGAGCATTGCATTTGCAAAAAGTCTTAAACTCATATAATACTTGGGTTTTGGTCGGACCTCGCTAACCTCGAGGTAACAGACCTAAAAGTCGGTAGTTGTTTTTGCGGTTGGATCTCCGTCGGAGGCTCTCGTGTTTTCGGGGCTAAGCTTTCAAGTAAGAGCTCAATTTGTCGGGCGAAGCACACGACAAAGGTATATTTCCTATTTTACCCTTTTGTGTTTATTTTATGCATTAGTGATATTTTTTAATGCGAGCGTGATCCTTGGCTCGGGTTTTTTCCGCGGTGAGTGGGACTCAACAAACCCCAACAGCGGTATCGGGGCCCCGCTCGTTTATTTTTAATTATCATATTTTTCAAGTATTTTTATGGCTTAATTTTTTTGGTTATAAGTTGCTAATTAGATTAGTAGCTCGTTTTATCCATTTTAACCTCGTATTAGAGCTGACTTCAGCTCCCAAACCCAGATTTTGACCCAAAAATAGTGAATTTTAGGTGGAAAAGGCATTTTGGAAATGGTTTTACTCTTTTAGAACTCGGTTTTTAGCCAATAAACGATCAGAAATGCATTATTCGTGGGGTTTTTCATTTTTACAAAAAAATTTAAGTCTTTCTAACCTTGAAAATTAATTGCATATTTATGGTGGTTATGTAATTGGTTCAATACATATTTTATATGTAATTTTAAACCTCTTTAGGCATGATTACTTGGTGGTAATTTGTGTTTGAAAGCTTGGTTTTATTTTTCACATAATTGCAAATTAATTGCATTAAGTGTGAAATTTTTGTTTTAGAGGCTTCTAAAGTTCTCAAGATTCAATCTTTAATTATGTTAAGTGATTGAAATTTTAAAAGCTACTAAATTCCATGAATTTTATGTTGAACTTTGTTGTTTTAATCATTTTTGGTTGATTGGAAACATAAAGTTTCAAACTTTGTGATAGAAATTTGTTTATCTTCATATTGGAAGATATAATTTTTCTAGGATCACAAGTGTTAGTAGTTGGATTTTTTCATTTGAACATTAAAGTTCATATTTTTCCAACTCCCTCTTACTTTGTCAAAATCTCAAGATTAATTTAAATTGATTAAATTAATAGTGAGAAATTGGCTTATTTATGTTGTTGCACCAATGTAGACACCCATTTGTGTCTCCCCAAAACCAAACCCAATGAAGGGTACATTTCACGTCGAATCATAATCGAATGAAGTGAAAGTGTGGAAAGTCTAGTGTTGCAGATAGTTTTTATTTCTTTCTTTTCTCTCTGTTTTTGAAAACCTATTTTAAGAAAACAGTCAATCCAGTTAGTTTAGTCCATGGAAAGGGTCCATTAATGGTGTAGTTGGGCCATGTTCGAAAAGAGCTTTCCAACGATATATTATAAGCCCAATTCCGATGAATAATGAGGAAGTTATGACCAAATTACTAAACTGGGCCCGGTTTGATATTTATATACGGCCCAATGATCTAGAGGAGGGCCTAATATGATTTATCATTCCTAATGTGATTAGAATTGATTATAGTCTTCTAGATTCTTCTAGAAGGTTCTTTTCATTCCTAATTTAATTAGCATTGATAAATTGACTTTAATTAGAATAAAAGAAGTGTTTTTAAGGAAAATACGATTTTGCCCTCTTATACGGCTAAATTTTATCAAATCAAGAAAACGCGTGGAAAACTGGATTCCAGCGCCTGGCGACAGGCCCAGCGCTTGGCGCCACTCCTGGCGTCTGGCGCCAGGGTCTAGCGTATGGCGCCACGCCTGGCGGCCGGCGCCAGATCCTGTCGTTTAGCGCCAGGTCGTGTTTTATTCTTTTCGAAACTCTGATTCTTTTTTATCATATCCGGCTGATTTTCTCTATAAATAGCCTCCTAAAACCTCCATTTTGAATCATTAACAATCAATTTCCATCAATTCTTTTCTCTCTAAGCTAAAGCTTATACTCTCTCTCTTTTCTAAACTACCCTTTTACAAACAAAATTCCGCATTCACAAGATCTAGAAACACCTAGCATTGTTCGAAGTTGCCTTCGCCCTAGACGTGAAAGGTTTTAATTTATGAGGGTTTGGTCCCAAATCTAGTCTAAACTTACTTTAGATTTTCTATTTCAATTATTTAATTTAATTGTTTGACTATTATTTTCCTTGAAGTTACTAATGCGTGTATTTTGTTATTAGAAAGAGGTACGAGGTATCCAAGTAAGTGCTTTAATTGTTTAATTGATATTTTGATATAGAAATCATGTCTAGGTTATTATTTTGATTCCTAGTGTCATGTTTAGGGTAATTTCTAATATCAGGTATGATTAAAAGAATGCTTCCTAGTATCATGTCTATTGTAAAGAATAAGTTTCTTAAATCAATTATGATTTCTATGATGCCTTTTATTGTCTTTCCTGTTAGTATCATGTTAGGGTTAGAGCTTTGATTTTTATTGTTTAGTGACATGCTAGGGTTTGTTATTAATCTTGTTAGTATCATGCCTAGGATCTTGCTAATATTATGCTTTAACATGATTATTTTAATTATTATTGTTATTTAAATTATGAATATTTTTATGATTTATGATTATAATTAATTGTTATGATTATTGATTATGTTGCTTGATGCTTGTTTTCTATTGTTATTGCTTGATCACGCCTTTTATGCATGTTTAAAGGGAATTTGTACTTGTAATCATGCTTAATAAGATGATTAATAATCTTGTTTAGGGTTAATTTGATTATAATTCAAGTGATCGCCAATAATAGATATGTTTGTGCATTAATATTCAACCAACATAGATTAAACAGGTTTAGGGTAAACCTATTGATTGTATGTTAGTCAGAAAGCGCACATGAATACGAGAAAAATAAAGTAGAGGCCTATTATTAGGGCAGGTTCAATCTCTTTTAGGTTGGATTTGTACCTTCATCCCCGAACTTCCAGTCTTGGTTCCAGACCTATTGGAGTTGACGATCTCCTGGATCGTTAAGGGGTGTAACCTTCACCCTGTGAACGGTTTACAAGTTCCTAAAACTTGTTGGCGACTCTTTTGCTCTATCTTCTTTCCCTTTGGAAGCCACCATGCTTAAGTGTATGATCAGAGTGGGGTTCAAGTTTGGGGTAATGCTTGAAATATTCCCCACAACCAAGCTAAACCAATTTAATTAAAGAATGGTTCTTGGGAATTATTTTGGTTGGATGCACTTTGATAATTTTATTTAAGTTAGAATTGTTTAAATTTTCATTTTTGCTCATTGAATTAGTTCTAAAATTAATTTAGAATTAATAATAATGTCATGCGAAATTTGGGATCAAAATCTTGAGGCTATGGCACGCAATTCAAGGCAAAACCACCCTTGGCTAGCCCGCATGTGGCTGCCAAGGGGGCTGCCACGATGTTGTGTTCAGCCATGAACGTGGCCGGTGCGCACAGCCACAGCAGCTGCACCAGCCAAGCAGCAGCACGCTGCGGCAGTGCTGCGTGCCTGCGTGTGTGCATGCAAAGCGCAGCACACAGCCGAGCTGTGGTGCGGCCTTAGTGCGGTAGTGATGCACGAGAAACATGTGCGTGGGCTTGGTGCTGCCGTCATGTGCGGGGGCTATGCCATGGTGCTTGCGGCATGGTGCGCATGGCTAGCAAGCTTGTGTGGCCCCGTGGCTCACGTTCTTGCACTCCCCGTAGAAGAGTCGAAGCATATGTTGTATTCTAAGCTATGGGTGTGACGCTTGGCATGAGTCACGGCCATGGGAACCACCCCTTAATTAGCACATGTATTTTGGCAATGATATTTTGCAATTTTCGCCGTTTGATTTATTTTAATTAATTTTGTTTACTTTAAATAAAATTTTGGAGGCGAGGCCTTGGTTTTGAGCGGCATTGCCAAAATTTATTTTGACAATTTTGGGTTGTACCGGCTTAATTAATTGGATTAATTAAGTTGGATGCGGAATTTAGTGGGAGCTTCAATTATTAATTACGTCAATTACATAATCGGTTAAACAACTTTGACTAGTTTTAATTAGGCGTGTTAATCAGATTAACCGCCTAGATTAGTTACTAGTGCGCGAGCGTGTTTAATGCATTATTACTTGTTTATTGTTGTAAAATGCATGGGCCATTCACATATAGTGAATGGATGAATGGAATGTATATTCTCTCACAGGTTTTATGAAATGACAACTAGTGGGACCCGATTAGGATAGAAAATACGGACTTCGTGCCATGATGTATTTTTGTAAATCTAAATACGGTCTACGCACAGTTGAGTATTTTTGTACCTTAATATTTAGATTAGTCCTAGTCTTAGATACTAGTAGTTGCATAATTTGGTTAAGTCTTGAAGACGGAGGTTCTTGGAAGACAAAGCCATGAAGATGCAAGAGAAGACCTTTTGAAGACTTGAAGAATTCAAGGGGTCATGCTAGTTGCCAATATGCATCTTATACTTATGATTTATATATATATATGCTTGTGCTTATATATGAATGATATGTTAGATGCATGTGTGGTTTTCAAAATGTTGTGATGATTAGTTAAGTTCACTTAAATCAAACAACATAGAAATCCTAGGTCCTTAATAATATTGAGTTAAAATTTCCATTCCAAAAAAACACTTGCAAACCGAATGGGAGTAATGGTGGGCTACGCCAAAGCGAGGCACCATTACTACTTTGAGGTTGGTGAGGCACATCGGGTGTGCAAGATGGTTTTGGTTGAACCTCATCGGTATGAGTGAGGAGTCCTCACATGCCGTGGCAAAAGAGATACATTGTCAAGATGCATTGGATGCGACGATTATCTAACCAAGAATGGCTTGGAGCCATTAGCAAGGTAATTCTTACCTTGGGATAACAAGTGTTAGGACAAGCCAAAGCATGCCTAAAATACTTGTTGATCCCTTGGACCTTGGAATCGCCTTATTTTCACAAAATGGGGACAATTTTATGTGTAAATAAGACGTTAAATAAGTATTGAAATATGCATGAATTAAATTCAATCTTATTTAAAGTATTTTGAATGGTTTTTCATTTCAAATTCTTTCAATTGTAGAATCATGTCTTCAAACAACTCAAACAACCAATTTTCATTACGCTCAATTCTCGATAAGGAGAAGTTGAGTGGGACCAATTTCCTTGATTGGCAGAGGAATTTGCGCATCGTTCTTATGCAAGAACTGAAAGAGTATGTCCTTGATGAGGAAATGCCTGAGGCTCCTAATGAGGAGGTGACTCAGGCTGCCCTTAACCGATGGCAAGTGGCCGATCGGGATGTCAAGTGCCTTATGCTAGCCACTATGTCTCCTGAACTTCAGAAAACCTTCTTTGAGAAGGAATCGGCCTATAAGATCATTTCTGAGTTACATAATATTTTTCAAGAGCAGGCTCGAACTGAAAGGTTTAAAACCCACAGGCAGATCCTTGAGACTAAGCTCAAGAAAGGAGAGCTAGTCACCCCACATGTGCTCAAAATGATCGGATTATTTGAGAACATGGGAAGGCTTGATGCGGGGTACTCAACTGAGATGGCTATTGACATCATTCTCCATTCCCTTCACAAATGCTATGATCAATTCAAAATGAACTACAACATGCATAGCATGGAGAAAACCCTCACTGAGCTTCATGGGATGTTGAAGCAAGCTGAGCAGACGCTCGAAGATGAGGGAAAGCATGATATGCTTATGATCAAGAAGGGCAAGCCGTTTAAACGGGCAGGCAAAAAGAAGAAAGGCTTCAAGGGGAAAGGCAAGAAGTACTTTCCGCCTAAGCCGAAAGCCACCAAAGACAACAAGGAGAAGAAGGTAGCATCTTCTAAGTCTGATTCCGAATGCTTCTATTGCAAGAAGAAGGGACATTGGAAGAGAAACTGCCTCAAGCTCAAGGAAGATAAGAAGAACGGAACCGTTGCTTCTGTATCAGGTATTTACGTTATAGACTTTAACTTCACTAGCACAACTTCATGGTTATTAGATACCGGATGTGGATCACACCTTTGTTCCAATTCTCAGGCACTAAGGAACACTAGGAGGCTAGCGAAGGGAGAGATCGAGCTCCGGGTAGGTAATGGAGCAAGGATTGGTGCTATATCCGTAGGATCTCTTAGTTTGTCTTTGCCCACGGGGCTAGTTTTGGAACTTGACAATGTTTATTGTGTTCCCAACATCACCAAAAACATTATTTCAATTTCGGTGTTGGACGCCAAAGGTTTTGAATTTCGAGTAAAAGACCAATCATGTTCATTTTATCTCGATAATGTTTTATATGGTACGACACATTTTGAAAATGGTCTTTATGTGCTATGTTTTGACAAAGATATTTATAACGTCAATAATCCTGCTAAGAAAGCTAAGACTACACAGTCTAGTCAAACCTACTTGTAGCATTGTTGCCTGATAAGTGACTTTTATGTCACTTTTAGGGTGTTTATTGAGTTGTTTTCCGGCTTATTTTCCAATAATTTAACCCTTTTTTATCCTTTATTTCTATTATTTGCTTATTCTCGCCTTTTATCTTTATTTTGAGTATTTTTGTAATTTTTAATAGTTTTTAGTTTATTTTCGTGTTTTATTTTATTTTTCTTACTTTTAATGTTTGTAGTTTAAGTTCTTAGTTTTTATTTTTAATAATTTCTCTTTTTATCTCGTTTTCTTATTTATTTTAGTTTCGTATTTTATTTTATTTTACTTCGTTTTATTTTATTATTTTAGTTTTTGTCCCTATTTCTCTTGGTTTTTTTGGTTGTGTAGGTATGTTTTCGGGTTGAAGCACGGATTTCAAAGTCAAATGGTTTGCATTGGAAGTTCGGGACCCGAGTCAATCAAGTTCAACAAAATTCTTACAAGCTGCTGCCCCTAACCTCTTGCTGCTGCCAGATTATCATACACCGCAACTCCTTTACCACCACACACCACCAGCCACAACAACAACAACAATAACAACAATGGCAGCAACATCTCTTCGCAACCCACAACACCAGCCACCGCCAAAATCGCCATCAATCACCACCAAACCACCTCCAATCACACCAATCTCCAGCCACGCACCCACCTAACAACTCCCCTGCTCCACCACGCAACTCCAATCAGCCCCGTTACCAGCCCACATCGACCAACTCACCCACGCATATCCAACAACCAATACACCACCAAAACAACTCCAATCAACCACCACACAAAACCGCAACCACCTGCGAACCTCCACCATCAATTCTCCCATGTTCCACCACTTTCACCACACATAAACCGCACCTTCCACCAAGTTCACAAGTTCATTGGGGAACTTGATGTTGTACCCTCCATCAAGGGTCCAATAGATCTCTATTGTGACAACAATGGGGCTATTGCTCAGACCGAGAACATCAGAAGGTCAAACATGTCAAGAGGCGATTTCACATGATTAGAGAATGAAAATCAGAAGGTGAAATCAGAATTTGCAAGGTTGGAACGGATGATAGTGTAGCCAATCCACTCACTAAACCTTTGTCTCAAGTGAAGCACAACAAACACGTCGAGGCAATGGGAATCAAGCACATTGGAAACTGGCTTTGATTTCCTTATTTTAGTGTTTTAATTAAATTTTGCACAATGTTGATGTAAAACACTATGATGAACCATTCAGTTTTGGAGTAATTAAATTTTCATGCAATTTAAATCACTCTGTTTTTATTTAATTGTGGTTTAGAATTAAATAATGAGTCCATTTGATTTAAAGAATATTCAAAATAGGGTATCAAGACAATGTCTTGGATAAAGAAACACCTATTAAGTGAACATTGAATATTTTAATCGAAAATTATCCCTAATCAAGGTCATTTATATGGTGGACGATTAATGACCAATAAAGATCAGTGTGTAGTATGATTTATGGCACCGTTTCTTGTGCTATAAGGACATAAATCATTTGCACGGGTATTGGTTTAGAACCATACTGCATCGACCTATGAGAATACTTTAAGAGATTCAAAATCATGATAAGTATATATCTCATTATTGCTATCGGAACTCTTTTCCTTGACCATGAGTATTGTGAGGTCTCTTGTTTGAGTACTAGTCCGTTTTTGATGTCTGTCAAATGTCTGCCGTAATTAGAGATTAAAATGATGGCTATATGGCGGCTAGGTCATCTTAGTAAGAGAAGCTACATTACAAGACTGGGAATGTCCCCCTACTAATAATAGGGAACATGTCTTGTTGTTTACAAGGCCTCTCGAAGAGCGAGACTGTAAAAATGCATGGCCGTGATCAGATGGATTTTAGAAATCATCTGCTTATTGACAGTCAAACTCGGATTTCGAGAAACACTTCTGGACGTAACAGGGATGACGAATAATCTTACCCTGTAGTTCATGAAGAGACATAGGAAAGGGGCTATACACTGAATGCTCACTTGTCCGGAAGGACAAGTGGGAGATTGAACGGAATGGTGTCCTTCGAACAAGTGTAATATTCTGATAGTGGGTTCAGGATTATTAGAAAGCTAATATATTCAGTAAGGTCAAGTGATAGGAATGCCTAGGTGGAGGCCGCTTCCAATCAGTTATATTAATGTATAATTAATATTACAACTTAATCTTAACTGAACCCTTCGGGTCACACCCAAGCAATTAACAAACCGACTCGACGAATTAATTCGGATGAAATTAATGAGTCGCCCGAGTATTAAATATTTAGACGTCGAAAATTTGAGCTTAGAGCATCGAAAGTCGAGTAAAAAATAATAAATGACGTGACGCGCAAATAATAATAAATCGACAATATTCCTAAAATATCCCTAGCATTGGAATGCCCCGAGCATCCGAGTGCTTGGGGCATAATGTGCTAGCATAGGTGGCTAGCAGCAGCAGCATCCGCAGCCGCAGCACCCAAGGGGCAGCAGCTGCTAGCAGCCCGCACATGGTGTGCGCGACATGCTAGCAGCAACCCGCACTTGGAGTGTGTGGCTTGCTAGCCGCAACAACATCCCGCAACTCCAAGTGTGGGGCTGGGCCGTGGCTGGGCTTAGGTGCGGGTAGGTAGGGCCGAGCATATGGGAGGCATGTGGGGTGAGGGACATGTGGCACAAGGAGAGTATGGAGTGGGGAGCAAGTACGGTCCCCTACTCTCCAAGTGGTCCTCAATTCCCTTTACATGTATTAATGACACTTGTAGATTTATTATTAGTTTGCTTATTTATTTTATTTTAACTTTAAAATAAATTGTGGAATTTCATGATCCCGCATTGATGGCATAGAAATTCCCACTCTCACTCTTCCCTATAAATACCCACGTTGGGTTTTTGGGAAGGGTGCTTGAGTAGGAGTTCAATAGAGCATTGCATTTGTAAAAACTCTTAAACTCATATAATACTCGGGTTTTGGTCAGACCTTGATAACCTCAAGGTAACGGACCTAAAAGTCGGTAGTTTGTTTTGCGGATGGTCTCCGTCGGAGGCTCTCATGTTTTCGGGGCTAAGCTTTCAAGTAAGAGCCCAATTTGTCGGGCGAAGCACGCAAAAAAGGTATATTTCCTATTTTGCCCTTTTGTGTTTATTATATGCATTAGTGATATTATTTATTGTGACCGTGATCCTTGGCTCGGGTTTTATCCGCGTTGAGTGGGACTCACCAAACCCCAACACTAAATATCTCAAAACAAAAATAGGACATATACATAGGTCCATCTTAGTATCATATGAATGGCCTAAACAATATCAACTCAATAGAACTACCCCAAATTGGGGGCTTGATAACTTGTTATTTGGTATGATTTTAGGGTACCTTTGAACCTTGTTTTCGTGATTATTCGACATCAAAGTTCATTATTTATCCTATTTTTATACAAATTTTGTACCATCCATGCTTCACGGGTTGTTTGTATTTTTGATGTAATGTAGCTATTTTTAGCACTATATATGGACGTGATCAGCATGAGTGAACAAGGAGAAAGGAAAGCTTGGTTGATAGAGCAATTAAGGAAGAAGGATGAGTGCCTTAAAGATAAATGAAAAGCTTTTGGAAGGATTTTTGCACTAAGGTCAAATTCAACTGACCATAACTTTTGTTCTACTCAACATTTTGAAGTGATATAAATTGGAGATTAAAGTTCATCTCAAGAGCTTTCAAACGAATGGTCACATGCCTTATTCCAATGAGTAACGAAGAAGTTATGACCTTCCGAAAATAAGCTTTTTCGCTAGAAAAGAGCTGCACGTCCGTGCCAATAAGTGGCACGTCCGTGCAAGTCATTGCACGACCGTGCCAAATGAAGCACGTCCGTGCAAGTCATTGCACGACCGTGCCAAATGAAGCACGTCCGTGCAAGTCATTGCACGACCGTGCCAAATGAAGCACGTCCGTGCAAGGTCAGGCAGTAGCTACTGGTCGTATTTTAACAGGTCTGCACGTCCGTGCAACCTTTGGCACGTCCGTGCCGACCTGTAGACGGGTCGTTTCCTCGTGTTCTCCGTCCTTTTACTTGGGGGTTATATAATACCTCTTTGGCTTCATTTGTAAAGGGAGATCTTCTTATTGTAGTTTTAGCTTAGGTTAGGATTTTTAGAGAGAGAAACTCTCATTTTCTAGAGAGATAATGTGTGAAAAACTTGTTGAAAGCTTGGAATATGAAGAATTGAAGGAAGGAGACTTGAAGATTTGATTATTTCTTGCATTATCAATGAGAATTTCTTACTCTCTCTCTTATTTTATTGATTAAATTACTTATTTTTTGTATCTTTTCTAGTTTTATTACTTGTTTATGTTAAATTAGTGTTTGGATTCATGTTCTTAGTAGTTTACTACTTTAGTTTTGCAATTTATAATGATGTCTGAGTAGTTCTTTTACTTGGGATGGTTGAAACCATTGATGAATTCACAAATACTTGTTTACATGTGTTGATTTAGCTAATGTGGGATGTTAATTAGTTAAGTTTAAGTGGTTTCATTGTTAGTTCTTGTAAGTGGCCATTGCTAGAACTATTTATCTAAGCTTTCTCAACGAAGCATCGAGAGATGAACTTGAGTTAGCTCCCTTATGCTTAATTGACTTGAAATGCCATGAGAATAGGAATTTCCAGTCAAGGGAATGTTTATGTCATCGTCATAATGCTTTAACACTTGTTTTATGCTTTGTAACCAGGAGAGTAGGTTGTATTTATAACTCAAGTAATCCCTCTAGCTTGAGAGAGTAGTTGGGTGCCTTAGATGACTTCCCCTAATTTATCCCCAAATTGCTATGTTTTGTATGTTAAATTATAGTTTGTGAATGACTTAATTGGTGGATATCCTTTTTATTATTGTTTGTAGTTTTTCATTATAACTCAAAACCCAAAAAGACTTGACTTAGCTTATCACAAATCGATACTTGTTAGTGCTCCCCTTAGTCCTTTTGGGATCGACCCTTACTTGCCCTTTCTACCCATTAGAGAGACCAAGTTAGGTTTTTATCTTTGGTAGGCTCGACGACGGCCTATCAGGGCTCCAAGACTTGTGAAATAGCAAGAATGCGCATAACCCGACACATGGGGGCTCCATTATCCATAAAAAAAAATAAAAAAATGAAATATTCATGTCATTCGAGCTACTTTTGGGAATCGCCTAAGCTACAAATGGTTTACGTAGATCTCGAGCCTTACAATTTTCAAATGCATCACAATGATTTAATAATCATTTTGTTCCTTTGAAAACTAAGTTTGCAACTAAACTTGACCATTGAATAGGTTACATATTCGAGCCATTTTCAAGTTCAACTTCAAAAACTAATCTTAGTGCATAATTGTTGTTTCGATACTTCAATTTACTGTAAGGGTTAGAGAGTATGGCTAGTATAGAGCAAAGAAACAAAATCATGATACATACTTGCTCATAAGAAAGTTTAGTACTCAACCATTCATCATGAAAATTGTATCAAGACACTTTATTAACATAAGACAAACAATTTCATGAGTTAGAATGTAAACAAAAGACTCCTAAATTCTAAATTAAGGAGTCTTCATTTAAAATTATTCTCCATTGTTGCACACATTGGAATTTCGCTAGGAGGATAACATCTACTTTATCTTGAGCTTCAAAACAGTGACAAACTTTGAACTCAAAAGAAAAAACTCAAAAGTAGCAAGAATAGACGAAAAATTTGAACAACATTTCATTTTTCCTCTTACTTGTTCAAATGAATGACCAATATTACTAGACTTAGCAAATTTTCTTTTTTAAAACTATGAATGGTCAAAAACAATTTAAATACACTAGTTTAATCGTTTCCAAGATCCTAGTTGTTATCATAATAAGAAGAAACACAGGATTTTTAGACCCATTTCAAGCAACATGAAAGGGTCTAATTATTAACAACAAGCAAATCATCAAAGTCACCCAACACTGGGGGCTACAACATTCGAAAATATAAAATGGGGGCTTACGAACCCAAAATATAACTAAGCTACAACAGTTCGATGATCTCTTCAAGAATTTCCTAAACTAACTAGTTTTGTGCAAATCTTGAAATCACATTTTTATAAGTGAATAATAATAACCATCGGTTATTTTATCATTGATAAAGCTAATTTTGCAACTTACGCATGAAAAAAAACATGAGTCGCAAGAACAAATTCATTCTATTATCAAAGTTAAAAATTTCATTTATAATGTTAATGCATAATTGTTGTTTAAAACACTTCAATTTAAATTAAAATTAACAAGTATAGTTTATGTGAGCAAAAAAGAGAAATAAAGTTTAAGCACAAATTTAAAATTAGAATGAACAAAAAAACACATATATGCTTGACATGCTCATACAGGATCAATACTTTATAACTTCACATGAAATTTGTTGCCATATATTTCTTAAAACAACGACAAACAAACAAATTCATGAAAACAAGTCGAATCGAATACCCCAACTCCAAGTTAGGATTCTTCATTCGATTTCTCCATTTTATTAACCAAGATCAAAGTCTGGTAAAATAAAAGGAGCAAGATTTACTTTCCTTAGCTTTAAAAGACAACTAGAAAATGGGAAGAGATCAAAATTGGAGAAAGAGGAGAAGAAGAAAGTGAGCTGCTGATAACGCTTCTCCAACTCTTTTACTAATTCAAGTGTTGCGCGCAACTCATCAAGTTGCGCGTGGCATCCCAGTGCAACCTGGTTTCTTGCGCGCACTTGGCCAGCGCAACTTACTATGTTGCGCGCGGACACTGGTCACGTAAAAGACCAGTACTCAGATTTCGATCCGTTTTGAATTTTTCTAAACGGTTTTGTACGTTGTTAGACGTAATAACGCGCGAATTATCGAAATCTTTTAAAATTGCTTTACATCCAGTAATTTCTTTTCTTCTTTGATAGTTTTTTGCACCATTCTGCATGCACACCGTGCTTTGTGCCTTCCCTAAGCATACGTTTTGAACGTTTTTTGTAAAAGTGTCTTAAGACGTTTCGTAGTGGTGCTTTACGTAAAACCTCCCATAGACAGGTTTGTCATTTTCACTGTATAGACGTTATAAATGTCCATATTTTCTTCTTTTTTCACTTCCACAGCAAAAAGAAAGGTGTCATCATGCAGCGTAAAAATGCAAGGCGTTATCATACAGCGTAAAATTGTGTGGTGTAGGCGTTGCATAAAATTTCACTACTTCCCTGGCTTTGCAAGATCTACCTCTCAGAACTAAAAGGTAGAGAATTACTTTACTTTAGGCTCTAGCTCACGAGTCGACAGGCACACCGAACCATTCAGGAACAAACACTTCTTGATTGGAAGCAAATACAGTAGTTAGTGAGCTTACTAGCTGTAGACACCCATTTGTGTCTCCCCAAAACCAAACCCGGTGATGAATACTTTTCACGTCGAATCATAATCGAATGAAGTGAAAGTGTGGAAAGTCTAGTGTTGTGGTTACTTTTTATTTCTCTTCTTTCTCTCTGTTTTTCGAAAACCTATTTTATGAAAATAACCAATCCAGTTTATCTTAGTCCATGTCAAGGGTCCAAAAATAGTGTAGTTGGATCGGGTTTGAAAAGAGCTTTCCAACGATACATTATAAGCCCAATTCCAATGATTAATGAGGAAGTTATGTCCAAATTACTAAAATGGGCCCGGTTTGATTTTTATATGCGGCCCAATGATCTAGAGGAGGGTCTATTATGAATTATAATTCCTATTGCAATTAGGATTGATTATAGTCTTCTAGAATCTTCTAGAAGGTTCTTTTGAATCCTAATGTTATTAGCATTGATAATTGAGTTTTATGAGTTTTATTTAGAATAAAAGAAGTGTTTTAAATGAAATTACGATTTTACCCCTCGTACGCTTAATTTTATCAAAAATATGAAAACGTGTAAAAAATTGCCTGCAGCGCCGCAAAATAAGCTTTCGCCTGGCGACAGAGGGGAATTGCGGCGCTCTCGTATTTTATTCTTCTTACAGCTCCGATTCTTTTTTTTTATTATCATATTCCGGCTTATTTTTGTTATAAATAGCATCATAAAACCTCTGTTTTGAATTATCAATTCTCATCAAGAAAATCTTGATTTTCTTTCTTTCTTATTCTAAACCAACCTTTACAAACAAAATTCCGCATTCACAAGATCTAGACACACCTAGCATAATTCGAAGTTGCCTTCACCCTTGACGTGAAAGGTTTGATTTCTGAGGGTTTGGTCCCAAATCTAGTTTAAACCTTCTTAATCTTTATTTAATTTAATTCTTTAATTTTATTATTTTCCTTGAAGTTACTAACGTGTTGTGGGGAATAAATTTCAAGCGTTAATCCCCTTAGCTTGAACCCCACTGTGATCATACACTAAAGTACGGTGGCGTCCAAAAGCGAAGAAGATAGAGTAAAAGAGTCGCCAACAAGTTTTAGGAACTTGTAAACCGTTCACGAGGTGAAGGTTACACCCCTTAACGATCCAAGAGATCGTAAACTCCATAAGGTCTTGAACCAAACAAGGGTTCGGGGATGAAGGTACAAATCCAACCTAAAAGAGATTGAATCTGCCCTAATAATAGGCCTCTACTTTATTCTGATCGTATTCATGTGCGCCTTCTAATTAACATACAATCAATAGGATTAACCCTAAACATGTTTAATCTATGTTGGTTGAATATAAATGCACAAATAAATCTATTATTGGCGATCACTTGAATTTATAATCAAATTAACCCTAACAAGATTATTACTTATCTTATTAAGCGTGATTACAAGTACCAATTCCCTTTAAACATGCATAAAAAGGTGTGATCAAGCAATAACAATAAAATATAATCAAGCAACATATAATAATCATAATAATAATAATAAAAATAAATTATAATTGAAATAATCATGATAATAATCATAAATAAAATAATCATCATCAAAATAATAATAACAATATTCATAATAACAATTATAATCATAATCATGTTCATGTTAATATTAAAGCATAATAATAATAGCAAGATCCTAGGCATGATACTAACAAGATTAATATCAAATCCTAGCATGTCACTAAGCAACAAAAATCAAATCTTTAACCCTAACATGATACTAACAATCATAAATATTAGGAAGAACATAGGAAGCATCATAACAATCATATTTAATATTAAAGTTACCCTAGACATGATACTAGGAATATCATAATAACAATGTAAACATGATTTCTACATCATAATATCAATTAAAACCATTAAAATACTTACTTTGATGCCTCGTACCTCTTTCTAATAAAAAAATACACACGTTAGTAACTTCAAGGAAAATAAATAAAATCAAACAATTAAATTAAATAATTGAAAGAGAGATTTGGGACCAAACCCTCAGAAATTAAACCTTTCACGTCTAGGGCGAAGGCAACTTCGAATATGGCTAGGTGTTTCTAAATCTTGTGAATGAGGAATTTTGTATTTGAAAACAAAGTTTAGAAAAAGGAAAGAGAGAGAGATGAAGTAATCAAGAAAACTTGATGAGAATTGGTGAATGATTAAGAGAGAATTAGAGAATTAATGATTGCGAATGAAAACTGAGTTTAGGTGAATATTCGTGAGAATTGCTGAATGAAAACGGAGTTTTTCATACGTTATTTATAGAGAAATCAGCCTAAAAGATAAAATATCAAAACAGAGCACTTGGCGCACGCAAAACGAGATTGGCGCACGCAAAACAGAGCTAGCGCCAGCACCAGCTTATTGGCGCCAGGCGCCAATGGCTAGCACCAGGCGCCAGGCGCCAGACCTGGTTCCAGGCGCCAATGCCTGGAGTCAGGCGCCAGGCCTGTTTTTGACGCGTTTTTGAAAATTAGATAAGTTTGCCGTACTGGAGGATAAAATCGTATCTTTCCCTCGAAAATGCTTTTTGATTTTAATTAAAACTCTTAAAAGTCAACAAAAGTCAATTTATCAATGCTAATTGAATTAGGAATGAAAAGAACCTTCTAGAAGAATCTAGAAGACTAAAACCATTCCTAATTGCATTAGGAATGATAAATCATATTAGGCCCTCCCCTAGATCATTGGGCCGCATATAAAGCTCAAACCGGGCCCAGATTGGTAAATTGGCCATAACTTCCTCAATATTCATCAGAACTGGGCTTATAATATATCGTTGGAAAGCTCTTGTCAAGCCCCATCCAACTACACTATTATTGGACACATATCATGGACCAACCAAACTGGATTGGCTGTTTTCTTAAAATAAGTTTTCTAAAACAGAGAGAAGAGAAAAGAAATTAAAACTATCCGCAACACTAGACTTTCCACACTTTCACTTCATTCGATTATGATTCAACGTGAAAGGTACTCATCACCGGGTTTGGTTTTGGGTGTCTACACGTGTGTATTTTGTTATTAGAAAAAGATACGAGGCATCCAAGTAAGTGCTTTAATTGTTTCATTGTTACTGTGATATAGAAATCATGCTTAGATTGTTATTTTGATTCCTAGTATCATGTTAGGATGATTTTCCTGGTATCATGTTTAGGGTGATTTGCCTATATCAATTATGATTTATGTGATGCTTCCTACTTTCTTTTCTAATAGCATGTTAGTATCATGTTAGGGCTAAAGCTTTGATTTTTTATGTTTAGTGACATCCTGGGATTTGTTATTTATCTTGTTAGTATCATGCCTAGGATCTTGCTATTATTATGCTTTATCATATTATGATTATTTTTATAATTGTTATAATTATTTTTATTATTATTCACGATTATTATGTTGCTTGATAGTTTTTATTGTTATTGCTTGATCACACCTTTTACGCATGTTTAAAGGGAATTTGTACTTGTAATCATGTTTAATAAGATAATTAATAATCTTGTTTAGGGTTAATTTTATTATAATTCAAGTGATCGCCAATAATAGATTTATTTGTGCATTAATATTCAACCAACATAGATTAAACAGGTTTAGGGTAAACCTATTGATTGCATGTTAGTAAAAAAGCGCACATGAATACGAGAAGAATAAAGTAGAGGCCTATTATTAAGTTAGTTTCTTTCTCTTTTAGATTGAATTTGTACCTTCATCCCCGAACTTCCAGTCTTGGTTCCAGACCTATTGGGGTTAACGATCTCTTGGATCGTTAATGGGTGTAACCTTCACCTCGTGAACGATTTACAAGTTCCGAAAACTTGTTGGCGACTCTATTGCTCTAGCTTCCTTCCCTTTGAACGCGACCATGCTTAAGTGTATGATCACAGTGGGGTTCAAGTTTGGGGTAATTCTTGAAATATTCCATACATTTTTGGCGACTCTGCTGGGGAGGATTTCTATTTTAATTCCTGAAATTTATTTCGGCAATGATTTAGAATGAGTGGATGAGACGCGAAAAGTTCTAAGTATTTCATGTGCGTAATTTTGATTAACATTATTGTCATATGCATAAAAAAGGATCTCATTGGAAAGATCATCCGTAATGATTAAAAAACATAGAATTTTCACACGTAGGAAATTTGAGAAATATCTTTCACAACTACGACCGAAATAATGCTGCAAAAAACTGGAAAATTTTACGAACACAGAAAGCTGCTGAGGCATGTAGGAACCGGTGTCTAGAAAACAGAGCCTGTCGCCGAGCGACAATCTTGTCGCCAGACGACAGGGCTATATCGCGGCGACAGTCCCTGTTGGCTGGCGCTGCGTTTTTCCAATACCGAGCTAGAAATATGAGTTCTAATTTCGACCAGTTCTAGCACTGTTGGCTATATTCTACTTCCTGGTTGAGTTTTTCTCACTTTTTTGAAACCCATAGGTGTTCTACATATGGACATAACCCTATGGGAATTCATGATCCATCTACTTGATTGAATGCTCTGAGCAACAAAGGGTACATCCGAGAATGTTGAATTCACCAAACCATGGAAGCGAGTTTAACTTGCGGGGTACCATCCACTCGCGCCAACCCTTCCAAAGGTAAGGCTTCCGCGCGGTGCATCCGGACTCATAACCATGGACCCTCTTTGACTAACCCATATGCCAAAATTTAGAGAACTAGAGCCATGATTAGGTTGCGAACTCATTGCATCATATTGTGCCTACTTGACTATTTGTGCATTATTTGTTGTGTATACTCTATGTGTTTTCCTAACCGTTTGTTTGACTTGTGTTTAAGCCTTAAATAAACTAATTAATGACTAAAATGACTTTTCCTAATTAATTAATTAATTAATTTGAGTAATTAAAGTCTAATAAATTAATCAGAATTGACTTAGTACGACTTTAGGCCTGTCCCGTAGAGTAAAAATACTGAAAGCAGTCCCAGATTAATGCTCTAGCAATGACGCAAAAAATTTGGGTTACAGCGCCAAACGCTGCTGTGCAACGCCGAGCGACAACTCTGTCGTCTGGCGCTGCACTGCAGTGTGCGGCGACAGTTCAGAATTTTGCTCGAGTCATCACGACGTGTCTAATTAAACAATTTATTAATTAGTTTGGTTATTTTGTTAATAGCAGTAACCTTGTTTAGTCCTTAATTGAGTCTAAGCACTTAGCCCATGGTCTTACATAAGAGTCAAAGCATGTCACTTACACTCACAAATAAAGCACACACTAATATGAATGTACACTTTGACCATGTCTAGAGAGTCTTGTATGCGCGTGTTTTCCGTCATTTTTTTGGGGGGTAAGTCGGATATTAATTCTCCAATTAAAACACTTGTTTAAACCCATATACTTGATTCCCAAAAATATGCACCCTATTTTTGCATTACCCGTAAAGTCAAAATCAATTTGAGTTAAGTCATTCAAATAAAAAATGGTTTAATTTACAGCGCGTGGTCAAGAAAGGAAGGGCGTTTAATCAGAGAAAACCTTTTTGTTCAAGTACAACTTTTTGACAAACCAATCGGTCGGAAAAGGAAAGCTAAGAAGATAATGGTAAGTCAAGAAGAAGTCAATGAGCTCAAGAAGCAAATGGCTGGTGTTACTGAGTTGCTAAAGACCTTAACCCTCCAAATCAATTACCCTGTGAAGCAATAACAAATGGTGATCATGCAAGAGAGCTTGAGCAAGATATCTAATGATTACAGGTTCTAGGGCATTAGCTTGCAAGGAGTCTCGGTGGACAAGGAGCTTCTTCCGCAGAAGTTCAATGCCAACGACATCCCAATGTTTAAGGGAACTGATAACCCTTATTTTCATTTAAGAGCCTTTAAAACTATAATGAATATTAAGGGGATCGATAGAAAAGTATTTCATTGTTTATTTTCTCTATCTCTTGAAACCGTTTGCCAACAATGGTTCTTTTCCCTTGACAAAGAGAAAACCTCTACTTGGGAATCAATTGTAAACGCTTTCATTGATAGATATAAATGCAATATTCAACTTGAAACCGATCATAGGGAACTTGAAATACTTAAACAAAAAGAGAATGAAGGTTTCACTTCTTTCTTCAATAAATGAAGAGAAACCTCTGCTAGGATGATTGAAGTACCAAGTGAAAAAGAATCTGTGAGGATGTTCATTAAGAACCTCCAAGAAAAGTACTCCAAGCATCTTAAGTACCAAAAAAATCTTCACACCTTCAAGGCCGTCTATGACATTGGAATTAACATTGAAGATGACCTTTCTAAACAAAAAGCTGCTAACAATAACTCTAACAGTGGCTGGAAAGGTAAGAAGAACGACAATCCTTCTTCTTCCAAAACCACCCACTCAAATAACATTATCACCTTTAATTTGAGTGAAGTCCTTGCTATAAACAACCAAGGACAAAAGAAACCAGTTAGGAGGAACTTTACTCCTATTGGCATAAGTTATGACACAGCATTCGATCGATTGAGTGCAAAAGGTCTTATAACTCCTATTGGACCATTCGGCGACCCATCGGTTGAAAAGAGGACAGCTAACTGGAACCTCAATGCACATTGCAAGTATCATAAAGGTAGGGGCCATCTCAATGAGAATTGTTGGAAGCATAAGTAAGCTATCCAAGACTTGATTGACAACAATAAGCTACCATTGCCCCCTGCAAGCAAGAAGGCAAGCATTAACAATGCACCTCTCTCAGACTCTTTGGCTATCTGTGATGAGGAATACCATGTTGATCCCTCATCTCTCATTAAACCTGTTGAAGAAATTCATGCTATCGAAGAAGAGGAGGAAACCTTTTTCGATGCCATGGATGATTTCCCTTCTGAATAAGAGCCTGCAACTAAGGAAGAAGTCTGGATCCTCATACGATCAATGTGGGAGGGAATAGCCTTGTTACGTGAGGCTATTGAATTATCAAAGAAACAAAGAAAGGATCTTCAAAGCAAGCATGCTAAAGTTCCACTTATGGAGAAGAAACCATTCCCTCTCCAAGTAATTGACACACCCAAGAAGAGTAATAAGCCCTACACTCTAATTGGGACTTCCTACGCAACATGTTCAAAATGCTCTTCGAAAATGGTAAGGTCAAACCTCTCGAACCGAGACCATTTGAATCACTAAAGAGAACATATAGGTTCTACTGTCCATACCATCAATCAGGGGGACATACCATTGAGAACTGTTTTAAATTCAAAGATTTAATTCAGAAGATGATTGATAACAAGAAGCTAGTTCAAATCCCAGAAGAACAAGACATTAGCATCAATGGGGTTTGGGACAGCGATGATGAAGACGTCTATCTTAAGGATATGGAAGAACCTCCACTTTCAGTCATATATCCTATAAGCAATTTTTGGGATGAAGAAGACTCACCCATAGATGTCATCACAAGATATGGTTGAATGCAACCTCCCATCTCTACACAACCTATTCCTATCGTGCAACAAGTTCCCATACCAATTATAGAGGACAATGATATTGTCAAACAATTCAAGAAGACTAAGGTCGAAATGAATGTATGGAAACTTCTAGCTACATCTCAAGAACATAGGCTAGCGGTAATGAACGCCTTGGATAAGATAGGGATAGATTCTAAAACCACTCCTGAGGGGTTGGCTAACTTCCTTACGAGTGATCTCCCTAGTCCTATCAATCTAATCACCTTTTCTGACAAGGATTTACCTCCGGAAGGTGACAAACATTACAAGGATTTAAACCTCACGGTATTCTGCAAGTGGATGAATGTCCTAATGACCCTTGCAGATAATGGATCGGCAATCAATGTTTGTCCACTTAGAACTGCGAGAATGCTAGGAATAAGGGATGAAGACTTAACCCCGTCAACACAAGGAATAAGAGCCTACGACAATACTCGTCGCCAAGCTCTTGGAAAAATCACTATGAATGTAACGGCGAGAGCAATAGAATATGCCACTACCTTCCAAGTGGTAGATATTAAGGCTTCCTTCAACCTATTGTTGGGATGCCCTTGGCTTCATGACCTCAAGGTCGTCCCCTCATCTCTTCACCAACAGGTGAAGGCCATAGTTAGAGGGATTCCTATTACAGTCGATGCTTCACCTATGAGGATTAAAGCCGTCAAAAATCCGATTATTAATGTGGAGCATGATGAGAATGATGAAGATTTGGTGGGCTTTAATGAAGAGGTCTCCTTAATCGAGGAGGATGAAAGGATCCCTCTTTGTCACGACCCCCACTCTAATATGACGGTAAATGCTATTCTTAAGAGACATGGACACTTTCTCGGAATGACTCTAGGAAAGAAAAAGGAGATAGCAAAAAAAATCAAATTACATGGCCTCCCTAAGTTAGATACTTATGGACTTGGTTTCGAACCGACTCGAGAAGATCTTAAGCGAGCCCAGGAATGATCTAAGGCGCGTAGGAACGCTCGCACCCAAAAGAAAGCAATCCCAATGGACCAATATCCTCTTACTCTCAATGGACAATTCATAAGAGAAGGAGAGGACTATCCATGCTATGAGTTTCCCTAACCTTTCGTTGTAAACGGCATAAGGCAACCTGGGTTCGAAATCTTTCTAGATTGCTACTTTCTAGATGAGATCCCAACTCCTATTCACAAGGAGAAATCACCCCCATGCTTTGACTTTAATGTCATGGGACTACTCTTTGGGCGTGAAAAGGATAAGCCGAAATATATAGAGGATAATTCCTAGCTCATTCAAATGGTCCTACAAAGCGAGAACTTTGAACCTTCGAAGCTCATCACTCCAGCGGAGGGTTTAGTGCAAAGATGGCGCAAGACGGTCAAGGTGACTACTCCGAGTGGAAGAAAAATCTCAATAACAATAGGATAAGGACCAATGTTTGAAGAGTCGTCTGAGTCGGAGTCAGAGTCTGAGTCTTTTCCTGTAGAGTCTTCTAAGACCTTAGGTGTAGCCCCCCTGTTTCTAATTCTTCTATTTGTACTCCTAGGATAGTTAGCAATCAAGTCCCGAGGACATCTCTTTAGTCGATGTAATGGTTTTAGAATTCAATAATATGTCTTCTTGCTCTTACTCCTCGTGTTTTTCATTAACCCAAGATGACGAGCATTGCTAAACTAACAATGAAAATGACAAAGAAATTATTAAAGAAATGGAAACACTTGAAAAGAAAACACCGGTAATTGAGGATACTGAAACGGTTGATATATCAAAAGATTCAACTAATAAAAGAGAAGTTAAAATCGGATTAACACTTAATAAACAAGAAAGAACTGATTTAATTAATCTACTCAAAGAATTTATCGATGTATTTGCTTGGTCATATGAAGATATGCCAGGCATTAATCGAGAAATAGCTCAACACACTATACCACTAATTCCAGGAATGAAACCTGTAAAACAAAAGCTGTGTCGAATGAAACCCGACGTAGCTCTTGAAATAAAAGAAGAAGTTCAAAAGCAAATAACCGCGGGTTTTATTAGGTATCTAAATACCCCGAATGGGTAGCAAATGTGGTCCCAGTTCCGAAGAAGGATGGAAGGGTAAGAATGTGTGTTGACTATCAAGATTTAAATAAGGCAAGTCCAAAGGACGACTTCCCTTTACCACACATCGATATCTTAGTAGATAATACAGCAAATCATGAGCTTCGCTCATTTATGGATGGATACGCGGGATACAACCAGATTCTCATGGCAGAAGAAGACATGGAGAAAACGACATTCATAACACCTTGGGGTACAAACTGCTACCCGGTAATGCCATTCTGGTTGAAAAACGCAAGTGCTACTTACCAACGAGCAGCAACTCTCCTACTCCATGATATGATGCATAAAGAGGTTGAAGTATATGTGGACGATATGATCGTAAAATCAAAAGATCGCCCAGGACATCAAGTAGCCTTAAGAAATTTTTTCGAAAGGCTATGAAAATACAACATAAGGTTGAATTCGTCTAAGTGTGCTTTTGGAGTCACCTCAAGAAAGCTCTTGGGGTATGTCATAAGCTCTAGAGGAATAGAGATAGACTCAACCAAGATCAAGGCGATCATGTCAATGCCACCGCCCAAAACCGAGAAACAAGTTCAAGGATTTATCGGCCGGTTGCAATATATAAGTAGGTTCATATCAAAGTTAACAACGATATGTGAACCAATATTCAAGAAGCTCAAAAAGAATGTGCCAGTAATATGGGACGATGAGTGTCAAAAATCCTTTGAAAAGATCAAAGCCTATCTCGCAAATCCTTCCGTATTAGCACCAGCGCTTCCAGGAATTCCTCTTAGGTTGTACTTGACACTCACTAAAGAGACAATGGGGGCTATGCTTGCACAAGAGGTAGAAGGAAAAGAAAATGTAATCTACTACCTAAGCAATAAAATGCTCGAGTATGAAGTACGCTACACACCTCTTGAGAAATTGTGCCTCGCATTGGTGTGGGCTACAACCAAGCTAAGACATTACATGCTCTTGCATACAGTCTTTGAAGTTTCTAAATGGATCCACTTAAGTATCTATTTGAAAAGTCTACACTCAATTGGCGCATATCAAGGTGGATAGTAAATTTAGTCCAATTCGATGTAAGATTCATGCCTCAAAGGGCTATCAAAGGATCTGTGGTTTCGGACTTCCTAGCGGATTTCCCAATAGAAGATTCGACGCCAGTGCATGACAACGAATTCCTAGATGAAGACTTGATGGTCACAGAAGATGATACTTGGACTTTATACTTCGATGGAGCCTCAAACAAAAAAGGATGTGGCGTTGGAGTATTATTAGTATCACCTAAAGAAGAGTGTGTTCCAATCTCCATAAAGCTAGATTTCGACGTTACCAACAACGCTGCTGAATATGAAGCATGCGTGGTAGGCCTCGAAACAGCTTTGGCATTGGGAGTGAAGAAATTGCAAATATTCGGAGACTCTTCCTTGATCATCAATTAAATATCTAAAAGATGGAAAGTAAGGAGTGAAAGTTTAGCCCCTTACCAAACCTATCTGGAAACTCTCACCAACCAGCTGGAAAAGGTAGAATACACCTATCTACCTAGAGAGGAAAACCAATTTGCTGATGCCTTGGCAAGACTAGCCTCAATGGTTAGGATTCCTACGGAAATTGAGCAAATTCCTGTAACTATAGAGAAGAGGAATAAACCGGCTTACATTCAAGCTATAGAAGATGATGAAATGATCCAAGATGAGAAGAAGAAGAAGAAGAAGAAGAAGAACCATGTAATACGGATATACTCAATTACGTCACCAAAGGACAATATCCTCCGCATGCTGACAAAAGAGCAAAACGAGCATTAAGACTCTTGGCTTCCCAATACATACTCATAGACAACGAGTTACACAAAAGGGTACCTAAGGGTCGAGCTCTTTTATGTGTAGGAAAAAAGGAAGCCCAAAGAGCTATGAGGATAGTCCACAAAGGCATTTGTGGAACCCATGTTAATGGCAAAATGCTAGTCCAAAAGATAATGCAAGAGGGATATTATTGGACTACCATGAATAGGGATTGTCATCAATATGTAAAAAGATGCCCTAAGTGCCAAATTGACGCTAACCTACAACATGTTCCTCCGTTTCTACTCTACACCTACACTTCACCATGTCCATTCTCTACATGGGGAATTGATATTATTGGTAAAATCACCCCTCCTGGGACAGGAGGTCACGAATACATCCTAGTAGCGATTGATTACTTTACAAAGTAGGTCGAAGCACAGTCATATGCTAAACTCACTGCAAAACATGTAGCACTCTTTATCGAAAGGAATATTATTTGTCGATATGGAGTCCCTGATGAGATGATAAGTGACAATGGAACTCACTTTCAAGCAGAATGTGAAGAATTGTTACAAAAATATGGCATTCAACACCATCACTCTTCCCCTTATAGACCTCAAGGAAATGGAGCAGTTGAGGCGGCCAACAAAAATCTAAAGACTATTATTGAGAAAATGACAGAAAATTACAAAAATTGGCCTGACAAACTCCATTTCACACTTTGGGGTTATCGCACGTCAATTCATACATCAATAGAAAATACACCATTCTCCTTGGTTTATGGAATGGATGCCGTACAACCTTTAGAGCTAGAGATACCGTCTCTGCGCATTGCACTAGAAAGTAAACTCGAAGAAGTCGAATGTACTAGAGCAAGATATGAAGAGCTAATTCTACTCGATGAAAAGCGACTGAAAGCTCAACATCATACCCAATGCTATTAAACCCGTATGGCTAGGCACTTTAATAAGAATGTCAAGACAAGAAACATCAAAGTAGGAGACTTAGTGTTAAAAGCTCTAAGGAAAAATGTCTTGGATCCAAGAGGCAAATTTAGGCCTAATTGGTCCAGACCATATATCGTCAAAACCATTCTATCAGAAGGTGCAGGAAAACTAACTGATATGGATAGCAATGAGTTCTCAAACATGACAAACCTTGACCAACTTAAAAAGTACTACCCATAATTACTTGATTAGGACACTCAAGAGAGCTACGTTTGGCCTGAGTCCTTAGGAAAGGATACGTAGGCAACCCTTCACAGGGTGTGGCCACTTTAATTTTCGCAAACCTCGCATCCCAAGAGCAATAGAAATTCGACAGAATAGCAGCGCCATAGAAAGAGGTCTGTCACCGGCCGACAGATTGCAGCATAAAGCAACAGAGCCTGTCACCCGGCGACAAACATCAACATCTGACGACAGACGTAAAACAGTGGCGCCGATTTTCTGCGAACATCTGGGCAAGTTTCGGTGTATTGCGGAAAATTTTCGACTTCCGTACTCGAGAATATTTCTGGAAAATAATTAAAAGATGTTTTCATTGCTTTAATAAATTACACAAAAAAGTTAATTTAATTTTAAAAGCTGAAATTTTATTAATGAAATAAAATAATTATTATATTATTGATGGAATTTAAATAAAAGCTTAATAAAATAAAATTAACTTAAAATTTAAACTAGTCTAATAAATTGAAAGTTAAGCAATGCTTCAATCTTTCTTCTCTTTCTTTGCCCTCTTCCAATTTTTATCTGCGTCCTCTTCATCATCCATGACTTTAGCTAGTAGGCATCCTTTAAAGGAACTACATTCAATTTTAGAGTAAATGGTTTCTCCCTTATATAGGACCCCATGTTTCTTTTCTACCCAAACCTTCTTTTCTGAAGTGTCAGCTTATCTTTTCTCTTTATCCTTTGTAGCTTCCTTCTTCTTAGGCATCACAGGTGTTTTAAATTCAACTTTTTCACTGAAGAATTCCTTAACAAGAATCATTTTGTCACCTAGACAGCTCTTCACATTGCTTCTACTCTGATTTTTCTTCATGTCCTTTGTAGGCTTTTTAAGGAGCCAATTCTTCACATCATTGGGCAAGGAAGGAGGAACCGTTTGGGTAATCACTTCCCATAAAGGCCTAGCACTCCAATATGTGTCAAATTTCTATACTTCTTATGAAACATGGAATTCATAGGGATGACGGAGATCCCGAGAAGGAAATGTTGAAGTAGACCGTACTGCCTTTTTACCCTGCAGGGATAATAATAAGTCTTCTTGGTTAAGCTTGGAAAACGGCAGAAGGGTTGCTTGTTCACACCAACCATCTTCTCAATTTTCCACCATGGGACGACCCACTTAATGGCAAAGTTGCAAGAAGCAAATACTTTATTCCACTCATGGCGACCCATCTTAGAGAAACGCTTCTTTCGCCTCACAATGCAATTTGGAGTATATTTTTCAATGTTGTCAGGAGGACTAATTAATTATAGTCCCTCTATTAGCCATATCTGCAAAAAAAAAAAAAAAAAAAAAATTCAATGCAAATAATTATTATTACTATACAAAAATATGTTTTTGATTTTTGTAATTAAAAATATTATTTTTCTACCTGTAATAAAATTGGAGAGCCCCGAAAAGGTGCTTTTGGATTTTTCTTTAATTCATCTAGACTAAGCATAGTCTCTCCAACAATTAATGGCATTGGGTTTCTTCTACATTCAATTTGCTCCAAAACACTTAATAAATTGCTTGACCCTCATTAGTTCTACCACTAGTGAGAAGATATTTGTTAAGCATGCAAAAGAGAAAAGCCCTTCTTCTATAAACATGAAAAGATTCAGAATAAGGTCTATCAAAGTAGTGGCGTGCAAATTCTTTTAGATTGACTACGCTACCATCTACAATATTTGTTAGATCTCTGTCTCTTAAGATAAATAAGCGTTCAAAATCTTTATAATAATATTCATTTACTGTAGGGATTACCGCAAGATCTAATGAAGGGAAGCCTAGGATGGCACCAAATTCTTCCAGTAAAGGGCTAATTTCATCACACCCTAGTCTAAAGAAATGTGTATTTGTGTCCCAATATTCTAAGGCGGTATGAACAAAATCTATGTCAAGATCCACCCCCTTAATACCATAAATACCTCCCATGTGAAAAAAGTCGAGTTCTTTAGGATGGCACCAAATTCTTCCAGTAAAGGGCTAATTTCATCACACCCTAGTATAAAGAAATGTGTATTTGTGTCCCAATATTCTAAGGCGGTATGAACAAAATCTATGTCAAGATCCACCCCCTTAATACCATAAATACCTTCCATGTGAAAAAAGTCGAGTTCTTTAGGATGGCACCAAATTCTTCCAGTAAAGGGCTAATTTCATCACACCCTAGTCTAAAGAAATGTGTATTTGTGTCCCAATATTCTAAGGCGGTATGAACAAAATCTATGTCAAGATCCACCCCCTTAATACCATAAATACCTCCCATGTGAAAAAGTCGAGTTCTTTTCTCTCTTTAGCAGTTAAAGACCGACACCATTCACGAGTAAAATTGCTAAAACTCTTAGTGACTAAAGACATGATTATTTGTTGTAAAGCTAAGGTTATAAATAATCTGTTCGAATTATATAGAATATTGGCTGATTAGGGGGCTATTTATTTACAAAATTGATGCAGTTTGACTTCGAAAAGGATTCAAAGGAAGCGCACTGCAGCGCCGAACGACAAACCTGTCGCCTGGCGACAGCAGCAACGCTTGGCGACAGCGTAAAGCGCGTGGCGACAACTGGTGCTGCAGCGCTTCCTCAACATGCTATGCAAACCGCGTTTTTTCTGGCTATGACTCGAATTCGTACAATTACTTCACAATTTCGCCCTTTGTTCAATTACCCCATACATATTAATTTAATACATTTTCTTTTCTTTTGGATTTATTCAATCTTAATTAAGTTTAGGTTTGTTGTAATTCCGATTTATTTTTCATTTTTTTTTCTTATTGGGGGAGAAAGTCGGATACCCTCCATTAATAATAAAATGACAGAAATTTTTGCGCAAAATTAATTTCAAATTTTTTGCACACACACATATGCACATAAAAATGAAAAATAAATGCAAATATAAAAATAGTCATAATAGATATTAGTCTGTATATACAAAATATGTCTAACAAATATGTCTAATAAATAAGTCAGTCGGCAAATTCCTTCAAAAGTCAAATAAATAACAACACAGGTACAACTACGGTGCTGGAGGACGCATATGATGAGGAATGTCCATCATATTAAAGAACTGCGCAGATCGAAGAGTATGCTCCCCACCAGCTCTGGTCTCGCCAGGAGTAGGGAAGCTCAACTCGGGACCAGTCCACCCAAGGTCGCCCTGGTGATGAATCAGCAAAGGCTGAGGCTGTGGAGGCTGTTGCGACGACGAGCCAACCTCGTACGTCCCACCACCTACTGGAGCCAATGTCGCCTCTCCTTGGCCCATCGGCCCAATCCGTGCACCCTCAGATGAAGAGCCCGAGCCCTCCACTATCTCGGTCCGTGTAGCATCATCCTGGCCACCCCGACCACCGAAAGTAGTTCGGCGACGCCGCGAGCTAGACCTATCCGGCTCCCTCCTAGCCTCAGGTCTCGTCCGAGTACGAGAAGGAATGGGTTGTCCCTGCAAAAATAAATCAAGTCAGATGCAAAGAAAACAGAAAGATAAACAATGCAAAATACGAGGAAAAGTTACCTCCTGAGCAGCGTCGCTACGACGACACCAGCTGGCTCCGAAAGGCGTCTATGCACCTCGCCATCGCTGTAACCACCTCGCGCGAGAACTGTCAAAGAAATAAAGTCAGTAACAATATAAGACGGATATAAACAAATAGCAAGTAAATAACTCACCCGAGTCTGGTGACGAGGGATAGATCGCTCGACGAAGTGCTGATCCTCAGAAGCCGGAGGGTTCATATCCTTAATCGGCCCGTATGTCCCCTGATAGTAAATGGATATACGAGGGGGAACGAACTCAGCAGGCTTAGTCTGGCAAAAATTAAACCAAAGTGAATCAAACACCACTTGGGGGCTACTAGGCAAAGAAATAAAAGACAAAAATCATACTGCCGCCTCCTCAAACAAAACAGGGGCCGGAGCTAACAACGGCAGCAAGTCCTCCTCGTAGCAACGCCCCGAGCTAGCATAAGATCGCCAAGGGGTACCAGCAGGTGACCTCTCCTCCAAGTTGAGTAGCATCGCATCATGGAACATGTGGCGAGGCAGAGGAGCAAGGACGACGAAGATCTCTGAAGAGTGATGAATAGCGACTCTCTCTCCTAAGTACACCGCCGCCTCATACGTCCCCTAAAAGTAGCGACGCTCAACGGTGTACTGCGCAGCCAGCGCAGGAATAACCAGACCATCCCATGGCCGGTATAATACCTCAGGCTCCTGCAAAATATGTCTGTAAGATGAAGCTCTACCAAAAAGCAATACAAAGGACGACAACTATTCAAAAAGAACATATCGAGAGGATCATTTGTCGAACATGAGCAGTAGCCGCCTGATCACTGAAGTGACCTCCCCAACAGGCGCCAATTAAGAACTCGCGTGGAGATGGTCTCGCCGGCGCAAGCGAAGGAAAGTTTTTGTAGAACCAGATCTACTAAGATCAAAAGAAATCAGCAGATGCTAATACGAGTCTAGAGCTAACTTTTGAAGAAATAAAGTGTACCTTTACGACTCTCTAGAAGCTTAAGAGGGCGATGTTCCTTGTGTAAGACCGGTGACGACATGAGTCTCGCAAGCCCCGCAAAAAGTCAACGTAGGCCAAGCTAGCCCAATCGTAAGTCCCGATCAGCTGAAGATTGCGAAGAGGAGGAAGGTAGTAAAGCAGCACCCGACTACCCTTGTCAGGGGAAAAGGTCCTTGACAGCAAAATAAGCGCGAAAATGCGCACCCGTTGCTCTCGGGTGGTCGCATCGTCCTCGAAAGCCATCGCCTGAGTTGACCGGTGAATGCACTTGGAGCTAAGACGCGATGACTCCACCTCAGGACGGGCCCGAACAGCGATCGGACCCAACAACTCCTCGACTATAGGAGAGAAAGTACTAATAGAGTTGTCAAATGGCCGCCAGTCGAGCGAAACTCCAATCCCTAGATGAGACTGAAGTTGGCTGGGGTGACAGTCATCTCACCTCGAGGAAAGTGAAAGGTGTTGGTGGTGTCCCAAAAGAACTCCACCAAAGCACGAACCACGTGGTGGCTCGCGTCGAACGAATACATGGCCTCGGTAGCCTAGAACAGGGCAGTCAGCCCGCAGGACTCCCAAAGTAGTCGCAGCCCCTCATCGCCGCAAAAAACACTTGTTGTACAGCTTGCCGATGGTCTTGTTGCCGGAGCCATGGCTACGCGTCCTACCACTAACAATCTCGCGACGCACCCTCTCAGAAATATGGTGCTCGGGGGCAAAGAACAATGTCTGCTCGTCCCACTCGAGGAAGGGACCGAGAGAAGTGGCCAGATCCTCGTCCTCCTGTACGGGCTCGTGCTCCCGTCGCGTGTCTCGGGACCGGGAACCTGAACCTCGCTGTCTAGCCATACTACATTGTGAAAAATTGACAAAAATTAAGGCTCTATTGTATCTACGGTTCGCCCAGCTGCATGATACTATGTTCGCAAAAAACAAAGTACGTAGTACTAAAACAGAGCACTATTTAAATTCAAGAATATAAGGCATTTTTCAAGCAATCAAACAATTTCTTACAATATTATGATAATTATTGTGACAAATTGGACAAGAATTGCTAGCAAAACGCGAAGAACAACCCACATTATTCTCACGACCTTAAGAGGTTCAACAATGGTGAATCGCTCATTTCTTCACCAAATTGAGTCAAACAAGTCTCAAAATACTTCCAAGGCAATATACAAACATAATCAAGCTATTGGATGGCATAAAATTTGACAAACAATGCAAATTTGTGAACAAACATGTGCGAAATTCAGCAAAATTCGAGTGAGTTTGGAAAAAACTTACATAAATCAGCAAACTAGATGAACAAAGCTTCGATTTGCAACAAATTTGAGCAAATTTGGTTGAGAAACGAGTAAGAACAGACGATTTGAAGTTTTTGTGGCGAAACTCGAATGAAAACAATAGCAGCAGCGAAATGAGGAAGAAAGGGATTTTATTCGAAAAACCCGAGTTCAGCACCGCGCGATAAATATGTCGTCGAGCGACAAGAAGTAATTGCAGCGACATCAATTTCTGGCAGACGCTGCAGTGGTGACAGAGTTTGAGGCCTCGTAGAATGATTATTCCGACCTCGTACAACAGTTTGGGTTCCTTTGTACGCCAGTTAGCCCCTATAAGCAACTTGATATGATTTAGTAATCGGCTCGGTTACAATCACATTAAGTGATCAACCTGATAAATGATCGTCTCACTTAGCTTAAAGCGCCTAAACATTGGCTCATCGCAAAGGCACCGACATAATGGTTCATAAACAACAAAGGCACCGACATAATGGTTCACAAACAACAGAAGCACCAACATACTGGTTCACAAGCAGCAAAAAGCGCTGACGCACTGGCATAGCAGAGGCAAAGTTCAAGTAAACTTTAAAGGATCGATAAGCGTTGGTCTTCGGTGATATTCTTCGGAATATTATTGCAACAAATGAGGATGGCTTCAAGCAAAGCAATCTACGATCATATTCCCTGGTTTGCGGAAGATGGTCACAAAGCGGTAGAAGATCGTTTTAGGCGAAGCAATCTTCGATAGGGTTCTCTGGCTTGCAGAAGACTATCACATCGGAAATTGGAGGCAGTTACAGGCGTAGCAGTCTTCAGACGGTATTCCCTAGCTTGAGGAAGATCGTCAAAGCTTTTTATTCAGAGACGCGTGGACATAGCAACATTAAAACAGCAGGATGGCGTTCCCTAGCTTGTAGAAGGTTGTCACAGCAACAGCAAAATGAAACAAATCGGTTACTCTAGAGACGTGTGCTCGACGGTGGAATATACGCGTTTCTTAACTCTTTTATTTGTTTAACTAATGCTAGTTTGCAGGTATCGCCGTTACAAGAATGATTTGGGATCGCAGAACGTTCTGAATCATTCTTCGTCCCTATTGTTACTTTGACTTTTGTTTTCGAAACTTGCGTTTCTCCAAACTCTGTTAAAGTGGGGGCTTCTGTAGACACCCATTTGTGTCTCCCCAAAACCAAACCCGATGATGAATACTTTTCACGTCGAATCATAATCGAATGAAGTGAAAGTGTGGAAAGTTTAGTGTTGCGGTTAGTTTTTATTTCTCTTCTTTCTCTTTGTTTTTCGAAAACCTATTTTATGAAAATAACCAATCCAGTTTATCTTGGTCCATGGCAAGGGTCCAATCATAGTATAGTTGGATCGGGTTTGAAAAGATCTTTCCAACGATATATTTTAAGCCCAATTCCAATGAGTAATGAGGAGGTTATGGCCAAATTACTAATTTGGGCTCGGTTTGATCTTTATATGCGGCCCAATGAACTAGAGGAGGGCCTATTATTAATTATCATTCCTAATGCAATTAGGATTGATTATAGTCTTCTACAATCTTCTAGAAGGTTCTTTAGAATCCTAATGTGATTAACATTGATAATTGAGTTTTATGAGTTTTATTTAGAATAAAAGAAATGTTTTAAATCAAATTACGATTTTATCCCTCGTACGCTTAATTTTATAAAAATATGAAAATGTGTGTAAAATTGCCTGCAGTGCCGCACAACAGGCTGTCGCCTGGCGACAACCTTGTTGCGCGGCGACAGAGGCAACTGCAGCGCTGCAGTCGTGTTTTATTCTTCTTACAACTCCGATTCTTTTTATCATATTCCGCCTTATTTTCATTATAAATAGCCTCCTAAAACCTCCGTTTTAAATTATCAATTCTCATTAAGGAAATGTTGATACTACCTCTTTATTATTCTAAACCAACCTTTACAAACAAAATTCCGCATTCACAAGATATAGACACACCTAACATAATTCGAAGTTGCCTTCGCCCTAGGCGTGAAAGGTTTGATTTCTGAGGGTTTGGTTCCAAATCTAGTTTAAGCCTTCTTAATCTTTATTTTATTTAATTCTTTAATTTTATTATTTTCCTTGAAGTTACTAACGTGTGTATTTTGTTATTAGAAAAAGATACGAGGCATCCAAGTAAGTGCTTTAATTGTTTCATTGTTATTGTGATATAGAAATCATGCTTACATTGTTATTTTGATTCCTAGTTTCATTTAAGATGCTTTTCCTAGTATCATGTTTAGGGTGATTTGCCTATATCAATTATGATTTCTGTGATGCTTCCTACTTTCTTTCCTAATAGCATGTTAGTATCATGTTAGGGCTAAAGCTTTGATTTTTGATGTTTAGTGACATGCTAGGATTTGTTATTAATTTGTTAGTATCATGCCTTGGATCTTGCTATTATTATTCTTTATCATGATTATGATTATTTTTATAATTGTTATAATTATTGTTATTATTATTCATGATTATTATGTTGCTTGATAGTTTTTATTGTTAGTGCTTGATCACACCTTTTATGCATGTTTAAAGGGAATTTGTACTTGTAATCACGCTTAATAAGATAATTAATAATCTTATTTAGGGCTAATTTGATTATAATTCAAGTGATCGCCTATAATAGATTTATGTATGCATTAATATTCAACAAACATAGATTAAACAGGTTTAGGGTAAACCTATTGATTGCATGTTAGTCAAAAAGCGCACATGAATACGAGAAGAATAAAGTAGAGGCCTATTATTAGGGCAGGTTCTTTCTCTTTTAGATTGAATTTGTACCTTCATCCCCGAACCTCCAGTATTGGTTCCAGACCTATTGGGGTTAACGATCTCTTGGATCGTTAAGGGGTGTAACCTTCACCTGGTGAGCGGTTTGTAAGTTCCTAAAACTTGTTGGCGACTCTTTTGGTCTAGCTTCCTTCTCTTTGGACGCCACCATGATTAAGTGTATGATCACAGTGGGGTTCTAGTTTTGGGTAATTCTTGAAATATTCCCTACACTAGCTTACTAGACAGTTAGGGTGTCGTCCACCCCCTGTTTAAAGAGCGACGAGATGATGTCACACCTATGTAGTCACGTGCCTCCAGTCTTGAGACACGTGTACTCATCTTGTGGACAAAACTACTGAGAGAGTTGCCGATTTTCTTCTTTCTCACAAGATTTTGGTATATTCCTCCAGTCTTGAGACATATATTTCTATCTTGTGGACATCGAGTATTGCGTTTTGACAAGTGAATTGTCAAGAACTCTATTCCGAATGCGAAAGCCGAAATGTTTAGGCTGCGAAAGCCAAAACTTTCTTTTTATCATCTTTTCAAATTATTAAAATCAGGCTAAAGTTTCAAAGACGTATCGAGGGACTTTAGACCAACGATGACATGATTGGGAGGACATCATCCCCTTTTAATCTTTTTTAAATCGATTTCTTCTCATGACATGACATCATTCAGGACACCTTTACTTGTGAAAGTGTTCTACATTTGTAAAGGATCAATCTAGATTCTTTAGCGCACGAAGACTAGAAAATACTTTTTCTTGCCTTAATGGCTACTTGTCTCGAACACTTAGCGAATCAAGGATCGTTTCGACATCCTTAACATTTATGAAAGATTCTCTATTCTTTGAAAACTTTGCAGAATGTGTCTTGGATTTATTTCCTTTACTACTTTGATCATCGTCTATTCTAGACTCAATAAAAGTGGGGGCTAAATGTAGACACCTACTTTTGACCTCTTGTCCCAAAAGGAAGTGCGATGATGTTACAAAAATCCGTTCTTCATGTTAGATCAAAGTTGAAGTGTTTATGGACTACGAAATGCATTATGAAGTAAGTTAAAACTCGTATTTGAGACCAAATAATATCAGAGCCTTGTTCGATTACTAAACGTGCTCATACAAGTTTAAACTTGATTAATAACGGACTGAAATGCGGCATATACAATGATTCGATCCAATGGATCTTACATTGTATAAAACCGAGCGAAATAGATAAAACAACCATCATAATTCCGTTCATGGCCTATACAGATGGATATCCTTTTCAAAGAGATTTCCAAAGGTATATTATAATCCCAATTTCGAGTTAAAACAAAGAAGTTATGATCAAAACACTAAACCGGACCCTAAAACCAACACCCTTGCACTCCAACGGCTATATCTTTTGATCCATAACAGATTTTAACCTAATTCCAACGGCATTGGATAGTAGACATTCAAAGATTTCCAATGATATCTCACACGCCTAAATCAAACTTCACAATCAAAAGTTATGAAGTTTTAAAAACACTTTTTGTATAAGGCAAACCGCATTCTAGTGCAACTCAGCAAGTTGCGCGCGCCTGGCGCGTGCGACTCATTGAGATGCATGCTTCACCTAGCGCGACTCAGAGAGTTGCGCACGCCACTCGACGACGCGGCTCTAAAACCCTAAACCTAGATCCCTACGCCTATAAATAGGGGTCTTCATTCAACATTATGGGGATCGAAAAATAAAAATTAATACAATAGCATTCTCAAAACCCTAATCTCTTAACTTCTCTTACTATCATACTTTTTTTTCTTCTCTCTTCCCAAATACTTTCCAACCCTAATTGAATCCATTGAAGTCCTTAGAGGTACAAAGAATAAAGAAAGTCCATAAACGCATTAAACGGAGGTTTAACATAAAAGAAGAATGTTTAGTTTCCTGAGCACTTAGATAAATCACTTTTCTTTTATTGTTTAAATAACTTTTATTGAATAAGTAGTGTTATTTGATCACTTTAAACAAAATTTTAATTAATTAATTCACATAATATTATTTCATTTAATCAAGACTAGAATTTGATAATTAATTGATGTTTTATCACTTAAGACAAGGCGAATATTGTTTATTTTGTTCTTTTCACGAATATTTATTAAACAAAGAATAATGACTTTTGCAATGTAATTCCTACGTGATTAATGCTTGTAAATAAAATTAACTAACTTAGTATTTAGGTATCACATTGCATATATTGTTTGGTAATGAAATTGTAAAAAAGAAAGAGCTAGTAGAGGTCGTACTAGGGCTAAGATAGCGATTCCCTCTAAAGGCCGGGAACGTTATCTTAGTACCTTCGCTCCTAAACTCATTTCTGGTTTATGTAGACCAATTTGGGCATGGGTAAACGTACGATTCGTGCTAATTATCCCTTAAACTCTACTTGGCAGAAAGGCATGAACGAGGTTTATGTGTTTTCCTAAAAATCATTGGTAACTCCTACTTGTTTCTTACAAAAAAGTGTGATGAGAGTATCATTTTTAATTCAAGGTCTCCCAAACACTCTGGAATTCAAATCCTAATACACCATATCAAGTGTAAATTCCTAGGCTTATAAAGGGCCATGGACATCTAAGGAGAAGGATCCCCTACAATGGGAACACCCTCCTTACACCGGGCCACGTCATATATCGCCGTGACGCGGCAATTTTGTTGTTGCGCGGCATTTCCAGTTTTTTTTTTTTTTTTTTTTTTTTTTTTTTTTTTTTTTGCGTTTTTAAAATTATGGTAACTTTTGATCCATAACTAAGAATAAGGAATATAATATATTATTGGAATTCTTAACAAGTCTGCTTTCCAACCCAATTAGAATCAGGTCAAAATCATTTGTAATTTTAAGTTATGGCCATTTTAGTGAAAGGGTATCGGTTTTGGGCCGACTTTACTATTTGGCTCATTTCTTCTTTATTTTAAATCGAAATTGGGCTTATGATATATTTTTGGAAAGATTATTGAAAGGCCAATCCAAAAAATAATAATTGGATCAAAATTATAAGGCCAAAAAATCAGTTTCTCTCGGTTTTGTGATGTGGACACGAAAAGAAGAAAACAAGTTATGGTGTAGGGAGATGAGCTAGGAAATGAATTGGTTTATGAAATGTATTTAATGTAAACATGGATTTAAGCACTCCAAATATTAAATACTCAACTTGACCAATAATGGTGGTGAAAGGTTGCTCATCATCGGGTTTGGTTTTGGGGAGATTTTTAGGTGTCTACAGAAGCCCCCACTTTGACAAAGTTTATAGAAACACTAGTTTCGAAAACAATAGTTAAAGTAGTCGATAGGTACAGAGAATGATTTAAGACGTTCTGCGATCCTAAATCACTCTTTATACACCGATATCTGTAAAAAAAAATGTTAAATCTACAAATAAAAGAGTAAAGGGATAGAATGCTTATATGATACCAGTGTATCGTGGACAAATGAGTTTGGTAGCTGCCTATGCTTGAAGGAATCCACCGGATGACATTTTTTTGAGATACTTTCCATGCCTGAGGAAAGTCGACAGATTAATTTGGCAGTAAACTATGCTTGAAGAAATCCACCGTATGATACTTTCCATTCTTGAGTAAAGTCGACAGATGAGTTTGTTAGATTTCTATGCTTGAAGAAATCTACCAGATGATACTTTCCATGCTTAAGGAAAGTTGACAAATGAGTTTGGTATCTTTCTATGCTTGAAGAAATCTACTGGATGGTACTTTCCATGCTTGAGGAAAGCAGACATATGAATTTACAGCTTTCTATGCTTGAAGAAATCCACTGATAATACTTTCCATGCTTGAGGAAAGTTGATAGATAATATAATCGCTAACTTCTTCGTTTTGAGAGGTGACAACGACCAACAATTTTCCATGCTTGAGGAAAAACTTGTCTTATGATGAGTTTGCAAGTCTTTGTGTATCGAGAACCTTGCGCTATGAATTGTCTTCGCTTGGGCGATGATCACTAAAATGATGATGGGTTCGATTGTCCCCAAATGTGGGCTATAGTTGGTTCAATATTCCCCGAACGTGGGCTATAAATGGTTCGCTTGTCCCCGAAAGTGGGCTGTAGTTGGTTCGCTTGTCCCCAAACATGGGCTGTAGATGGTTCACTTGTCCCCGAACATGGGCTGTAATTGGTTCGCTTGTCCCCAAACGTGGGTTGTAGATGGTTCGCTTGTCCCCGAACGTGGGCTGTATTTGAGACCTGCAAAATAAAATTTACTATAGACTATGATTGACTTAACCAACTGACTTGACCAAGCTTGACTTGACATGACATGATATGTGTATAACTTGTGGTTGTGTGTGTATATGGTGTGTGTGTGAAGACACAAGCAACCGAAAATGCAAAAGCAAAAATTTTCCGTCATTTTGTCATGAGATGAGTGGAGGGTACCGACTTTCTCCAGAAAAAGAAAGACGTGAAAACCGAACTTTTATTTTGGAACTTCCCTCGAAAATAATGTATGAATGATGCACGATGCATGTTCTTAGGCTAAGACGCTAAGAATAATTACATCATGTGACACGATAGATGTATGAACTTAGGTCACGGAGCTAAGCATCATACATGGTGTAAAGAAAGGATCTGGAATGTCACTTAGGTCTAGAAGCTAAGTACGTATATAAATGAAGTGATTATTGCATAATGAACGTTGCTAAGGTCAAGGAGCTAAGCACGATATGCTTTGTATGATTAAAAATCACTGATATATAAATGTCGCTCAACACATTATGCGATGCGTGAAACAATGAACATTGCTCAGGTAAGGAAGCTAAGCAAGTATACAACGTTCTTCTAATGAATGTTGTCTTGAAAGATGATGAAGCATGCGCGGTAGGAAAACAAGATTTCATGATATGGCTATGTATGTGTGCAAGAAGTGTGTGAAAGTGATACTAAGGTGAGTCTGCAAAGGCTATTCTGAGGGAAATAGATGTGAGAAGAGCCGAGATGGTGACTCTTTAGGCTAGGTAGGCTAAATAATGTGTTTTCAAGCCCCCAAGTCTATCTCTATATTGATAGGGTCATAGGGATAAGCATTGGATATTCTTTGACTCGGTCATGCATATGAATGTGGCCGCACCTCAATGTGAGGTTGCCTTCGTATTCGTTAGGAATTTGGCTAAATGTAGCTCTAACCGAACTTTGCACAAGTGTATGTACACCTCAAAGAGGTCTTTCAAAGGTTGTAATATGGTTAAGTTGTTGGTTTAAAAAAGAAAAGGGTCAAAGGCTCAAGACGCGAGAAAATTCCCAAGATATGCAATTATGTATTGGACTTTGCAAGTTTTATTTTTCATATTTTTTTTTGTGTTGAATTTCTTTTTTTTTTTTTCATTCTTTTGAATCAATATAGGCAATCTCAGATCATGCGGTCCATCACTCACTTAGCATTTATGTTTCTCAGGCAAAGTACCAAGCACTCGATGAGAGACGTTATTTGAGACATGTTCATATCGAAGACATTGGAACACTTGCCTTTAGACATTTTTTTTTATATTTACTCAATTTATTTTAGTTTAACTTGCTTTCTGAATGTTACACAATTTGCACACCTTCCCATCCCAGGGTTAGGTGAATGTGGGTTGAATAAATGAGGCCAAACGTTAGACGAGGCTCAAAGTGGTTGATGAAGAAATGAATATCTGATTGAAAATGGTTTAAGGGGAATGCCAGGGTTGCAAAGGTGCCTTAAATCAAAGGAGTACCTTGTTTTTAGTTCTATAATTGATTTATTTATTTTTTTTTATTTTTTTTTGGCGTAAGAAAGTCATGATCAAGATATAAAGGAATAATGCTCTTGTTATTGATGGAAATGGTGAATCAACAAACACAATAGATTCTATGAAGAAAAACCTATGCTAGACATGAATAGGGGAAAGGGAAACGAAAAAAAAGAAAAGAATGAAATCTTGCACAAAGGGATCGCCATGCGCCTTGTCTTCATTACTTCTTTCCATCTGGAGGGACATGAAGCTTGTTGGCATCTACTAAGTCTTGAATGGCGTCCTTCAGATTCCAACATTCCTCGGTAGTGTGGCCCCTTCCTTGATGGAACTTGCAATGGGCATTGGGGTTCCACTTGGCGCTCCTTTCTTCAGGTTTTGGCTTTGGAAATGGCCCAATAGGTGTGATTAAGACTTGACCATAAAGGCGATCAAAGGCCGCATCATAATTCATTTCTGAAGGAGTGTAAGTTCTTTTCTAGGGCAATGGAGCATCAAGAGCTAACACTTCATTGAGATCAACTTGGCTTATATTGTTGGTAGTGTTTTCATGCTTAGAAGACGAAGAAGAAGGATGGTCGTTCTTCTTATTTTTCCAAGTGTTATTATTGTTACTACCAGCAGTCTTTATTAGCTCATCCTCGATATTGATGCCGATGTCGTATACAACTTTAAAAGTGTTCGGTGGAAGAAATTTGAGATGTTCCCTATACTTGTGAGTTATATTTTGAATAAAGAGGCTACCCATCTCTCTTTATTTGGGAGGATCTACCAAGAGTGATGCCGTTTCCCTCCACCTGTTCAGATAAGCGGTGAAGCCTTCATTCTTTTTCAGTTTGAGAATAGAGAGTTCACGTTCAGAAATTTTAGTTTGAATGTTACACTTGTAACGATTTATGAAACTATCGGTGACATCTTGCCAAGTCTCAGTATGCTTGGCATCTAGGGAATAAAACCACTGTTGGCAAGCAAGTTCTAAGGAGAGAAGGAAAACCTTCGGGAAGGGTGTTACGTCCAATCCCCTAAGAGCCATGGTTGCAGAGATAACCTTTAAATGGAATATTGGATTGTCATTAGGCTTGAACTTTGGAATATCAGCAGTGGAGAACTTTTCAGATAGCATGTCTTTCACATCCAAAGGAGTGGGAGGCTGTTCCACATAAGTGAAATCCTCAGAAATCTTACTCATCTGTTCCTTTCATTTGTCAAGGGTAGAAACAGTGACCTTGTTTTGTTCCATGGTAGTGACCCTAGTGGTAAGGGTTTTCATTATGGCAGACAGTGCCTCGATGGATTTGTTGATGTGCTCAATATCTTCCGTAGTGGTCATTGAAAGGGGATAAGTAATGTGGAGATGGTGAAGTTCTCTTTGAAAGCCTCTTGTATTGAAGAGATTGTTGAGGTAATGACTCAAACTGTGTTAGTCTACCCCTGCTCCTTGACCAAGTATTGTGAAATAAAACAATTCACTTACTTATTTGACTCATTGCTCAAGATAGGAAAGGAAGGGAATAAATAGACATTTGAAAAAGGTGAGAAAAACTCCACTCATTTTTTTTTATTATGGTGAAAAAAGGTGCATGAACCTAGTACGATCATAAACGACATGGTGCACGACTTAAATCGGAACATAAAGAAAGTGTGTGGACTATACTTGACTCGTGAATGATTAAGTGATATTATAAGACTCGTGGTATGATCGTATGGCTAGACATGTGAACTGTAACCAAAATGACTGACATGCGGACCAAATTAGCATGGAAGACAAAAAAGGGGCTGACTAGACTTAAACTTAGGCACCGTGTTGCGCCGCAACTTTCGTGACACGGAAAACCTGCACCGTGGCGCGGTACAGGACGCCGTGACACGGTACTAATTGTTGTGACGCGGCGTTTTTTGCCGCGGCACAGTAATAAGTTCCAGGTTTTTATGTGATTTTACAAGTTTTTTTTTTGTCAATTTTAGAGTTTGCGCTAATTACTAAGTGAGTACAGTCCATTGTTAATTGTTAGTCATAAAATAATCGTTAAGTTTAGGATCAAAACGATCAAATATACACTCATAGGACATGTAGGCACAATGATACAAAGAATAGTTCACAACCTAAGGTCCAGTTCTATGTTCCATTATTGTCAGGTTTTATTTTGTGTCAAAAGGGTACCATGGTTAAGAGATTGGACGCGTTAGCAAGGCAGCTTCCTTTAAGGGTGTATGCCAACGGGCGACTCTGTGAGTTTGTGATGAAATCAAACTCGACTCCATGGTTTGGGTGGATTAAAAACGCGGATGAACTCTTATTGCCATGAGCGTTTTTGGGTAGATAGAGATTAAATCCCTCGGGGCTAAGACGTATGTAGAACACACACGTTTTTTTTCAGAAAAATCGAAGGAAACTGACTACCAGAAGAGAAATAAAGCCACTGGAAGGATTTTAGGACTTCCGCGACACGGTAGAATCTACCATGTCACGGTGCCAAACACCGCGTGACGGTGCCTAGTGCCATGACACGGCAAGCTCTGCCGTGGCGCGGTAGTTAGGAAATCAGACTAGTGCCTCTGTTTTCTTTGTTCACGAACAGGTTATCTAATTTTTCCTACGGGTCTGACCTGAGATCGATGTTAAAACGTCTATGCATATGCAAAAATGTCAAATTAATCAAAAGAATATTTTTCAAGAAACTTTTAATTCTCCTCCACTCATCTTAATTAATTACCGATCACTCAAACCGATAAATAACCAAGAATACTCCCTAGTGGAGTCGCCAAATTGTAGGCATCATTCGAATTGCGCTTACGTTAAGCATGTGTGAATATGCTTGGCACTCATAGGAAGTGAGAATTGACATACGATTAGGAACACGATTAGGGACAAGGAAAGTAGGGAGCCACCAACAAGTTTTTAAGGAACTTGTAAACCGTTCACGGATCGTGGTTGCCTTAAATGACCCGTGAACGGTTTACAAGTTCCTTAAAACCTTGTTGGCGGCTCGCTACTTTCCTTGTCCCTAATCGTATATGTCAATTCTCACTTCCTATGAGTGCCAAGCTGTAAAAACCCATTTGTGTCTCCCCAAAACCAAACCCGGTGATGAGTACCTTTCACGTCGAATCATAATTGAATGAAGTGAAAGTGTGGAAAGTCTAGTGTTGCGGATAATTTTTAATTCTTTCTCTTCTCTCTGTTTTTGAAAACCTATTTTAAGAAAACAGCCAATCCAGTTTGGTTTATTCCATAGCAAGGGTCAATAATGGTGTAGTTGGATGGCGCTTGAAAAGAGCTTTCCAACGATGTATTATAAGCCCAATTCCGATGAATAATGAGGAAGTTATGGCCAAATTACTAAACTAGGCCCGGTTTGATCCTTATATGCGGCCCAATGATCAAGAGGAGGGCCTAATATGGATTTATCATTCCTAATGTAATTAGAATTGATTTTAGTCGTCTAGATTCTTCTAGAAGGTTCTTTTCATTCCAAATTCAATTAGCATTGATAAATTGACTTTGGTTGACTTTTTGGAGTTTTAATTAGAATAAAAGAGTGTTTTTAAGGAAAATACGATTTTGCCCTTCTGTACGGCCAAATTTTATCAGAATTAAGAAAACGCGTGAAAATAATTGTTAGCGCCCGACGACAAGGATTAGCGCTGGCGCTAAAATTCTTGGCGTCTGCCGCTAGCCTTAGCGCCTGACGCTAATGTTCAACGTCTAGCGCTAACCTGTTTATCCTCGTCGAAACTCTGATTTGTTTTTCTATCCGTTTGGCTGATTTTCTCTATAAATAGCCTCCTAAAACCTCCGTTTTCGAAAAACAACTATCAACAATCATCGAATATCATACATTCTCTAGTTTTTCTTATTCTCTCTAGTTTTTAAGAATTCTTCTATCTCTCTAACTTTCTATACAAAATTCAGCATTCACAAGATCTAGAAACACCTAGCCAAGTTCGAGGTTGCCTTCGCCCTAGACGTGAAAGGTTTTAATTTCTGAGGGTTTGGTCCCAAATCTCTCTTTCAATTATTTAATTTAATTGTTTTGTTTATTATTTTCCTTGAAGTTAATAACGCGTGTATTTTGTTATTAGAAAGAGATACGAGGCATCTAAGTAAGTGCTTTAATTGTTTTTATTGTTATTATGATATAGAAATCATGCTTAGGTTGTTATTTTGATTCCTAGTATCATGTTAGGATGCTTTTCTTAGTATGATATTTAGGGTGATTTGCTTATATCAATTATGATTCCTGCGATGCTTCCTATTTTCTTCCTAATATTCCTGATAGTATCATGTTAAGGCTAAAGCTTTGTTTTTTTATATGTTTAGTTACATGCTAGGGTTTGTTATTAATTTCGTTAGTATCATGCCTAGGATCTTGCTATTATTATGCTTTAACATGATCATGATTATTTTTATGATGATGATAATTGTTATTGTTATTATTATGTTGCTTGATTATATTTATTGTTATTGCTTGATCACGCCTTTTATGCATGTTTAAAGGGAATTGGTACTTGTAATCACGCTTATATAAGATAATTAATAATCTTGTTTAGGGTTAATTTGATTATAATTCAAGTAATCACCAATAATAGTTTTATTTGTGCATTAATATTCAACCAACATAGATTAAACAGGTTTAGGGTTAATCCTATTGATTGCATGTTAGTAAGAAAGCGCACATGAATACGATCAGAATAAAGTAGAGGCCTATTATTAGGGCAGGTTCAATCTCTTTTAGGTTGGATTTGTACCTTCATCCCCGAACTACCAGTCATGGTTCAAGACCTATTGGAGTTAACGATCTCTTGGATCGTTAAGGGGTATAACCTTCACCTCGTGAACGGTTTACAAGTTCCTAAAACTTGTTGGCGACTCTTTTGCTCTATCTTCATTCCTTTTGGACGCCACCGTACTTTAGTGTATGATCACAGTGGGGTTCAAGCTAGGGATAATGCTTGAAATATTCCCTGCACAAGCATATTAACAACATGCTTTAACGTATGTGCACTTCGAATGACGCCTACACCCATGGTCTTACACAAGTGTCAAAGCATGCCACTTTCACTCACTATGAAAAACACACACCTTATGTATGTTTCACATTGACCATGTCTAGAGAATCTTTTGTGCGCGTGTTTTCTGTCATTTTTTTTAGGGAGGTAAGTCGGATATTAATCCTCCAATTAAACCATACTTGTTGAAACTTAAACTTGATTCCCAAAAATATGCACCCTATTTTGTGCCTTTTGTTTTTTTTAAAAAACCAATAAAATCAAGGTTAATTCGAGTCCAGTCATTACAAATAAATGGTTTAATTTACAATACTTGGGCAAGAAGAGAAGGTCAGCTAATCAAGGACAACACTTTTGTTCAAGTTTCCCTTTTTGATAAACCGATTTGTCAAAAGAAAAAGGCTAAGAGGATAATGGCAACTTAAGAAGAAGTCTATCAACTTAGGGAAGACTTGGCCAATGTGACTGAAAAGATGAGGACTATGGCTCTTCAATTCAATGACCCTGCGAGACAACTACAAATGCAACGAATGGAGGAAAGTTTGAACCAACTCTTTAATGACTACAAGTTCCAGGGCATTAGCTCACAAGGGGTCTCGGTGGACAAGGAGCTTCTTCTGCAGAAGCTCAACGCCAATGACATCCCTAGGTTCAAACCTACTAACAATCCTTAATTCTACTTAAGAGCCTTTTAAACTATAATGAATATTAAGGGGATAGATAGGAAAGTATTCCATTCTTTGTTCTCTTTATCTCTTGAAACCGTTTGCCAACAATGGTTCTTTTCCCTTGACAAAGAAAAGATTTCTACTTGGGATGGAATAGTAAACTCTTTCATTGATAGGTACAAGTGTAACATTCAAGTTAAGACTGATCATAGAGAACTTGAAATGTTAAAGCAAAAAGAGAACGAAGGTTTCACATCCTTCTTTAATAAGTGGATGGAAACTTCTACCAAAATGGTTGAGGTGCCTAGTGAAAAAGAATTTGTATGGATGTTCATCAAGAACCTCTAGGAAAAATATTCTAAGCATCTCAAGTACCAAAGTAATTTGAGAACTTTTGACGAGGGGAAAACTAGGTCGTTATCTAATCTTCCCTCGGTCAAACTAAATTTATAAACCCTTAACAAACCCTAATACGAGTATAGAGGCAAGTCAAGGGTCGAACCCAAAGGAACGGTAATGTTCAAGCACTTTCAATTATGCGCCTAAGCTAGGTCAAAGACGAAGGTAAGAGAGAATACTAACAACTAACAAAATAAGTAACCAAGGAAATAAAAGATTAGGAACGGGGATCAACAAGTAATCATGTCAATTGTAACAACTTGGGAAGAGCATGCCCATCAATGGTTGTGAGGACTAATGATAAGAGAAATCAATAGGAATCAAAGAGCTATCTCCTAATTGTTAAGCTTGGATTCACTATGAATAACAAACTAAGAGAATCACAATCAAAACCAATCGATAATTGCAATTCCTAAATCAATTGTTCATGTCATTAGCAATTACAATGCAATCTAGCATAATTCTCAAGGTCTAATTGAATTACACACATGCAAACCTTCACTAATCACTTTAATCTCAACAATCAATCAACACAATTCCAAAGTTAATCACAATTAATCAATCATACAAGTTTCACCCAATTCCTAGCCAAACAATTATTCAAGAATCATCATCTATCAACTAACAACTATGGAAATCAAGAATCAACAAAATATCAAGAACAATTACACTAATCAAGCATCAAACATCAAAATTAAACCAAACAAACATGAAATTAAACAAAGCATTAAAGTAAGATAAAGTTAAGAATGCTCATTGATAATAGAGAATATCTTGAACATAATTGTCACCCTTGTATCTTCAATCTCTCAATCACCATTGAAATCCTTCACTTTCTCTCTCTAAAACTACTCCTAATCTAGCCTAATGTAGAGAGAGATGCTCTCAACCTAAGAGAGAAACTATTCTAAAAACTAAGAATTACATTAATGAATGATAATGAAAACCCCCAAAAACTATCTATAAACAAAAGGAGAAAATAAGCTTAAAATCGTAAAAGACCCAGAAGCCCGCGCCCTCGGAGAAATCGGCCGCGCCTGCGGAGGGGAGTGGACACCCCGGATGCCGCGCCCGTGGCCAAAGCCCACGCCCTAGGAGAAATCGGCCGCGCTCGCGGACACTCTGGAAGTCGCGCCCGCGGCCAGCCCGCGGAGAGTTACTGCCCAAAATCGGCAGAAATAGGTTGCGGCAGATTTGCAGGGCAAACTTTTGAAGTCTTTAAATCAAGATCTAGGAAGTTTATTAAGGGGTTCTACCTATTATTGGAAATCTCTTCAAGTCTAGTTTCCAACCCAACTTGAATCACCTCAATCCGATTTGTAGAACTCCAAATACGGCCGAAACAATGCACAAAGGTCCTTTTTGATACTTTGTAAGCCTTCATTTTCCTTTGTTTCTTGGATTGGCTTGACTTGCGTTATTGGCTTCCCTAACTTGGATCCGTTAAATTCCTTGAATGCACTTGAGCTCCCTCCTTGATGATTAAATCCCGGGAAGCTCGACACACCTACAAAACAAGTCAAACAAACGGAGAAGCGAGAGAAATAGCCGAGAAATGAATAAAATAATAAGAAAACCATTAAAAGCACGCATATCTCTAAACTAACACACAAACACGCAAATCAAGCATTATTCCCTAAAAACACGACATAAACGACTAAAAATGAGCATAGAAATATAAGAAAACATAGCCTAAAGGTGCCATTAATGGCACGGATCAACTTTCAAGGTCGTTTACAACGTAGGAATCAACATTGAAGATGACCTTGCAAAGCAGAAAGCTACTAACAACTCTAATAGTGGCTAAAAACGAAATAAGAACAACAATCTTTCTTCTTCCAAAACAACCCACTCGAACAATGTAAGCACATTCAATCTGAATAAAGTCCTTGCTATGAATAATCAAGGACAAAAGAAGCCATTTAGGAAGAACTTTACTCCTATTGGCATGAGTTATGACACCGCATTTGATCGCCTTCATACAAAAGGTCTTGTAACTCCCATTGGACCATTAAGAGATCCACCGGTCGAAAGGAGGACGACTAAGTGGAACCCCAATGCACATTATAAGTACCATCAAGGTAGGGGTCACCTTACTGAAAACTGTTGGAAGTTAAAGGAAGCTATTCAAAATCTGATTGATAGCAACAAGCTTCCACTACCTCGTGCAAGCTGAAAGGAATGGTGTCCTTTGAACAAGTGTATTATTCTGATAGCGGGTTCAGAATTATTAGAAAGCTAATATATTCAGTAAGGTTAAGTGATCGGAATGCCTGGGTGGAAGCCGCTTCCTATTAGTAATATTAATGTATAATTAATATTACAGCTTAATCTTGACTGAACCTTTTGGGTCACACCCAAGCAAATATACGAACCGACTCGACGAATTAATTCGGAAGAAATTAATTCGTCGCCCGAGTGTTAAATATTTAGACGTCAGAAATTTGAGCTTAGAGCGTCGAAACCGAGCGTCGGAAGTCGAGTAAAAAATAGTAAAAGACGAGACGACAAAATTAGTAATAAATCAACAATGACTAAAATACCTCTAGCAACGGAATCCCGAGTGCTAGGGGATTAGGCAAGCTAGAAGCCCGCACCATGTGCGAGGCTTGCTAGCAAGCCACGGCCAGCAACCCGCAAGCATTGCGTGGCTTGCTGGCGCGCGCTACTACTAGCAGCACGCACATGCGCGTGGCTTGCTAGCAGCGCCCATCGGCAGCTGAAGCCCGTACATATGTGCGTGGGCGTGCTGGGCCGAGAAGGCTGCAGCTAGCAGCTCGCGTGTGCGGGGCTAGGTTGGGTCGAGTGCAAGGGTGAGTCATTGGGGAAGCATGTGTGTTTATGTGAGGACAAGTGGCACAAGGAGAGGAAGGAGTGGGGAGCAAGTATGGTCCCCTCCTCTCCAAGTGGTCCTCACTTCCCTTTACATACAACAAGGACACATGTTAATTTATTACTTGCTTGCCTATTTAATTTATTTTAGCTTTAAATTAAATTGTGGAATTTCATGATCCCACATTGATGGGATTGAAATTCACACTCCCACTTTTCTCTATAAATACCCAAGTTGGGTTTTGGAGAAAAGTGCTTAAGTGGGAGTTAGAAAGAGCATTGTATTTTGGCAAAAACTCTTAAACTCCATTAACACTTGGGTTTTGGTCGGACCTTGCTAACTCCAAGGTAGCGGACCTAAAAAGTTGGTGTTCGTCCTTTTTGGATGGATACCGTTGGAGGCTCGGTATTTTCGGAGCTAAAGCTTTCAAGTAAGAGCCCATTAGGTCGGGCGAAGCACGCGTCAAAGGTAAATTCCGATTTTATCCTTTTATGTTTATTTGTTATGCTGTATGGTTTTATTAATTGCGAGTGGTTCTTTGGGTCGGGGTCGTTTCCGCGGTAAGTTGGACTTACCAAACTCCAACACAAGCAAGAAGCCAAGTATCAATAATTCTCCACTTTCAGATTCCTTGGCTATTTCTAATGCGGAAAATAACATTGACCCATCATCCTTCATTGAACCAATGAAAGAAACTGATCATGCCCTTGAAGAAGAGGAGGAAACCTTCTTCGACGCCATGAGTGATCTTCCTCCAATTCAAAAACTTGCCGCAAAAGAGGAAGTAAGGTCCCTTAATCAAATGTTGAAGGAAGTAATGGTCGTCTGTAGCGAAGCCCTTGATTACATAAAGACAACTCAAAAGGTGACACCTACAAAGGCTATCAAGAGAAAACCATTTTCTTTACAAGTGATCAAAGTACGTACCTAAAAGGAGTGACAAGTCGTACACTCCAATTGGGACCTCTTGCGCTAACATGTTCCGAATGCTCTTCGAGAGTGGGAAGATCAAACCTCTCGAGCCTAGACAATTTGAATCAGTAAAGAGAATAAACAGGTTCTATTATTCATACCATTAATTAGGAAGACATACTATATAGCACTGTTTTAAATTCAAAGATCTCATCCAAAAATTGATCGACAATAAGAAGTTAGTCCAAATCCCATTAGAAAGGGATGTTAGCATCAACGGAATCTGGGAAAGTGATGATAAGGATGTCTACCCAAAGATGTGGAGGAAACTCCACTTTCCACAATATACCAAGTAGATGATATTTGGGATGAAGAGGATTCATCCATAGTTGTCCTCACAAGATAAGGGAGAGTGAAACCTTCCATTGCTACACAACTTATCCCTACCACTCAGCAAGTTACCATACCGATCGTAGAAGACAACGACGTTGTAAAACAATTAAAGAAGACTAAGGTTAAAATGAATGTATGGAAGCTATTAGCCACATCACGTGAACATAGTATTGAGGTAATGGATGCTTTGGCTAAAGTAGGGATAGATTCAGAAACCACTCCTGAGGGATTACCTAATTTCCTCACGAGTGACGTTCCAAGTCCCATCAACTTAATCACCTTTTATACTAAAGACCTACCTCAAGAAGGTGATAAACACAACAAAGCCTTGAACCTCACAGTAGTCTGCAAGAGGATGAATGTCTTAATGACTCTTGTAGATAATGGATCAGCAATTAATGTTTGTCCATTACGAAGTGCGAGGATGTTGGGGATAAGGGATGAATATTTGTCTCCATCAACACAAGGAATAAGAGCTTATGACAAAACTTGTCGCCAAGCTCTTAGGACCATTACTATGAATGTCACCGCGGGAGTTATAGAGCATACCACAACTTTCCAAGTGGTTGATATCAAAGCCTCCTTCAACCTATTGTTGGGACGCCCTTGGCTTCATGACCTTAAGGCGTTCCTTCATCACTTCATCAACAAGTGAAGGCCATAGTTGGAGGAATTCCTGTCACCATCGATGCTTCCCAATTTAGAATCAAATTAATTGATAAACCTCTCATAAACGTGGAGCACGATAAAAACAATGAAGATTTATGGGGCTTTAATGCAAAAGAGGTGTCCTTAATCAAGGAAGATGAAAGGACCCCTCTTTATCACGAACTCCATTCAAACATGATAGTCAATGGCATACTCCGAAAACAAGGACACTTTCCTGGAATGACTATAGGAAAGAAGAAAGGAGTAGCCATGCAAACGAAATCGCCTGGCCTTCCTATATTAAATACTTTTGGGCTTGGCTTTGAACAAACTCCGAAAGACTGTAAGTAAGCCCGGAAAAAGGCTAATGTGCGGAGAAATGCTCGTACCCACAAGAAAGCAATCCTAATGGATGAATATCCCCTCACACTAAATGGACAATTAATAAGAGAGGGTGAAGATTATCCATGCTATAAATTTCCCGAGCCATTTGTCAATGATGGAATAAGACAACATGGGTTCGAGATCTTCCTAGATTTCCACTTCCTAGATGACATCCCAACTCCTATCTATAAGGAGAAAGCACCTCCATGCTTTGACTTCAATGTCATGGGACTTCTTTTTAGGCACGAGAAAAATGAGCCAAAATATATTGAAGATAACTCCGCGCTCATTCAGACAACATTACAAAGTGAGAGCTTTTACCCCTCAAAGCTTATCACTCCAGCAGAGGGACTAGTTAAGGGATGGCGAAACACTATGAAGGTGACTACATCAAGTGGACGGAAGATCTCTATAAGAACAGGACAAGGACCCATGTTTGAAGAATTGTCTGAGTCAGAGTAAGAGTCAGAGTCAGAGTCTTCCCCCATTGAGTCTTCAAAATATTTAGATATAGCTTAAAGGAATGGTGTCCTTCAAACAACTGTATTATTCCGATAGGGGGTTCGGAATTATTAGAAAGCTAATTATCCAGTGAGGTCAAGTGATCGGAATGCCTAGGTGGAGGCCGCTTCCGATCAATAATATTAATGTATAGTTTAATATTACAACTTAATCTTGACTGAACCCTTCGGGTCACACCCAAGCAACTAACGAGCAAAAGCGACAAATTAATTCGGAAGGAATTAATGAGTCGCCCGAGTAATTAATATTTAGACGTCGGAAATTTGAGCTTGGAGCGTCGAAACCCACCGTCGGAACTAAATATCAAATGTTGAGCCAAAATTTAGGATTTGGCAAGACGGGAAAATGCTTCAAGTAATATGTAAAACCTAGCCAAAGGCTAGGAAAGCGCACCAAATAGGAGATTGCCACGTGGTAGCACACATGGCAGCACACCATATGGCAGTACACGTGGCAGCCGCCAAGTGGCAGCAGCCATGTTGGTAGCCACCAAGTGGCAGCGCGCCAAGGTGACAACAACATGTGGCAAAAGGGGGTCGTGGACTCGGGTGACGGGTCATGAACACGGGCCAAAAGAAAGTGGCCCAACCGAACCCAACTTGGGGCTCAAGGTTGGGTGACACATGGTTAGCTCACAATGCATGTGAGGTGCCTTGGGGACCAAGTGAGAAAGTGGTCCTCACCTAACCATGTTACACTTGTTACTTTTCCCTTGGTTTATTTAACTAAGGGTTGAATTCATCAATCTTTCCATGTGGGATCTTTTTGTGACAAAGTCCCACATTGAACGATGAGTGGAATTCAAAAGGAAGCTTTCCTTATAAATAGCCAAGGGATGACTTGGGATTGTTCACTTGAGTAAGAGTTGGAAAAGGCATCACTATTTGTGAAAACCTTTGAACTCAAGAGTTGAAAAAGGCATCACCGTTGTGAAAACCTTTGAAGTCAATTACTCGGGTTTTTGGTCGGGCCTTGCTAACTCCAAGGTATTGGACCTAGTCGGTGTTCGAGTTGTGGATGGACTTCCGTTGGAGGTCGTCGTAATTTATAGGCTAGCTTTCGAAGTAAGAGCCCCTCGAGGTCGGGCGAAGCACGCGTCAAAGGTATAATTATGATCTTAATCTTATCATTAAGTTAATTATGTTTATGGTTTTATTTATTGCGAGTGCGGTCTTGTTTTTGGATTTGTTTCCACGGTGAGGCGGACTCACCAAACCCCAACAACGGTATCGGAGCCTCGTTCGTTTATTTTAAAATCATATTATTATTCAAGGTGTTTTTATGGCTTAATTTTTCTGTTTTTAAGTTTATTATTAGATTAGTAGCTCGGTTTATTAATTTTAATCCCGTATTAGAGCTGACTTCAGCTCCTTAACACAGATTTCGACCAAAAAATAGTGAATATTGGGTGGAAAAGGCGTTCTGGAAATGGTTTTACCCTTTAGGGCTCGGTTTTTAGCCAAATAATTGACCAGAAATGCACTATTCGAGGGATTTTCGTTTTGACGAAAAATTTAAGTCTTTCTAACCTAGAAAATTAATTGCATATTTATGGTTGTTACGTAATTGGTTCATTCCTTATTTTATATGCAATATAAAACCACTTTAGGCATGATTACTTGGTAGTAATTTGTGTTTGAAATCTTGCTTTTATTTTTCACATAATTGCATTAAGTGTGAAATTTTTGTTCTTTGAGGCTTCTAAGTAATAAAGTTTCAATCTTTAATTATGTTAAGTGATTGAAACTTTGAGTTACTAAATTCCATGAATTTTTGTTGAAATTTGTTGATTTAATCATTTTTAAGTTGATTGGAATCATAAAGTTTGAAACTTGTGATAGAAATTTGTTTATTTTCATATTGGAAGATATAATTTTTGAAGGATTCACAAGTATTAAAGTTGGAATCTTTATTGAACTTATGTTCATTTGTTCAACTCCCTTTTATTTTGTCAAAATCTCAAGATTAATTTAAATTAATTAAATTAATAGTGAGTAATTGCCCTCTTATTTTTGTTACATACACCAAGTTAAACCAATTTTATTAAAAAATGGTTCTTGGAATAAGCTTTGGTTTTATGCACCTGGATGAATTTATTTAAGTTGAACTTGTTATATTTTCCTTTTTTTTTTCCTCAAGATTAATTGATTCTAAAATTAATTTAGAATTGCTTAAATATGACACACAAAATCGGGATTTTTCCCGAGGAATGAGCACCACAAATCAAGGCCAAAGAATCCCTGAGCTAGATCTCGGCCAGCCGGACTGCTCACGCAGCCATGGGTTGTTGAGGCTGCTCGGGTGCCTCGATCGTTGGTGCTGCTGTGTGCCGTGTATGGGGCTGTTGTGTATGCACTCCTTGGTGCGCCATGGCAACCTTATGGCTTGCCATGGGTAAGCCGCTTAGGGTGTTTGCATTGAGCTTGTTTGAGTGCATGTGTGTGCTTGGTGTTTTGGTGTAAAGGGGCATGCAGTAGTGGCCTTGTGCCTAGCACCTTGTAACTCGTAGCAAACGCTACTAGGCTCTACCTAGCTAGTGCTACGTATGGTGGTGAAGGCACGTGCACCAAGCCGTATAGTACGAGGTTGCTAGACAATCTTGACTTTCATATGGCATGTATGTAGTGCATGAACCACTTAAGTACGGTTGGCTTCGTGTTTGCTAATTTTGCCATTTTAATTATTTTATTAATTTAATTTGGTTTTAATTATTTTAATAAATTTTGGAGGCTAGGCCTCGGTTTTATGAGTGGCATTTTCAAAAAATTTTTGGCAAATAATTGGGTTTTACCGGCTTAATTAATTTGATTAATTAAGTTGGGTGCGGAATTTAGTGGGAGCTTCAAATATTAATTGCGCTTATTTACATAATCGGTTAAAACAACTTTGACTAGTTTTAATTAGGCGTTTTAATTGGATAAACCTCATAGATTAAGTTATCGCGTGTTTATGCATTGTTACTTGTTTTATCGTTGTAAAATGCATGGGTCAATCACAAATAGTGAATGGATGGATGGAATGTATATTCTCTCACAGGTTTTATTAAATGGCAACTAGTGGGATCCGATTAGGATAGAAAATACGGATTGTGATCCGTGATGTATTTAGTAAATCTAAATACGGTCTGCGTATCGTTGAGTATTTTTGTACCTTAATATTTAGATTAGTCCTAATTGTAGATACTAGTAGTTGCATAATTTTGGTCAAGTCTTGAAGACGGAGGTTGTTGGAAGACAAAGCCATGAAGTTGCAAAAGAAGACCTTTTGAAGACTTGAAGAATTCAAGGAGTCATGCCAGTTGCCAATACGCATCAAAATGCTTATGCTTTACATATTTATAATTATTTATATATGAATTATATGTTAGATGCATGTTTAGGATTTCGAATGTTGTGATGATTAATTAAGTTCACTTAAATAAACCAACATAGAAACCCTAGATCCCTAAAATATAGAATGAAATTGTCATTCCAAAACAACACTTATCGACCTATTAAGAATAGTGATTGGCTACGCCAAAGCAAGGCATCACTATGACTCCCTAGACTCATAAGGCATACCGGGTATGCAAGTTGGTTTTGGTTGTACTCAACGATATGAGTGATGACATATCATGGAAAAGTGAATAAATTGTTGAGAGAGAATTAGATGCGACGATTTATTCAACCAATAGTGGCTTGGAGCCATTAGCAAAGAGTTGCTTACCTTAGGATATTGAGTGTTAAGACAAGCCAAAGCATGCTTAACCACTGTTTGTTTCTTGGAATCGAGTTATTCTCGCCAAATGGGAACAAATTTAATGCGTGGATAAGACGCTTAATAAGATTGAAAATTTGCATGAATACTTTTCAATTTTCAAATTTATTATGTTATTTACTTGATAAATGGTTATGTAGTTATATTTGTAGAATTCCAAAGTAAACTATATTTTTTTTCCATGATTGGTAAAGGAAATCTTTGAAATTGTTTTCAAAGAAAGGTAAAGAATTTCTAAAATACAATTCTCATAAATGACTTTTATAACAAAATCCGAAAGGACGGTTGGACATCATGTATTCAAAATACTAGGTAGTTTTGATAAAACATGAAGTATATAATTACAAACTCAAATTGTCAATATTGACAACCAACATATTTTTTCTCTTAATACATAAATGAGTAGTACTCATTGATGTAGTAATTCAAGCGTGAATTAAAGGAAAAGATGAAACTTTGTTTTACAGTGCACTAGGTGCTTAATTATGCGTAACAAAGTATAAAAGTCAAGGTATTTAAAGAAATGGTTCTTAAAGTTGGGTTATGAGATATTTTATGATATGAAATATAGGAAACGAGGAACAAAGAAAAGGAATGAGATTCCATTTTACTAAAGAATTCATGTTATTGTAGTTAACTTAGCAACTCATTATCTTCACAAAGTATCAGATACTGCTCGACTGTTCCACTTTGAAAGTGACCTCAAACAATTGATGATAAGCTAAGCTATTTACATACAAGCTTAGAATGAAGCAAGGAGCGCTACATCAGTTGTAAGGTCACATGCTTTGTTTAAAGACCTTTTAAGCTAAGGCTGGAACTAATAAATGATTATTATGTTCCATTATCAACAAATAATCTGTTAACAGACGTAAATACTCACATTAAAAGTAAAGAATAATAGTTGCAAATGTTTTTGAATGGCATGGTTGTCTAAACCATGAGTTAAGAATTCTTGATTATAAATAAACATTTTCTTAACATTATAAACTGGCAAAAGCTCAAAGTCATGGACATGATTTTCGTTCCAAACATCTTTATCAATGTCACATTGACAAGAATGTACTCAAGGCTCTACTAGATAGGCTCTTGATAGTTGATCGATTCGGAATCGTTCTAAGAAAAGCAAGTCTTACTTGTTGAAACCGACAAAGTAAAGAGCTATTGTTCTTGGTATAGACAATTGACTCCGAAAGCTAAAGAGGATTAATTTACTTCAACGTTTCACAAAGAATTTGAAAGAATATGGATATATTCATCAAATGTGAACAAACTTGACCAGGAAAGCTCAAGAGTTTAGTGAAGTACATAATCCACTTGGCAAGATATCAAAACATCTACATTAGATCGAGTGATGTTTGCTTGAGCCAAGCGTGACAATCACAATGTTATGAAATTAAAATTTTCATAAATAACTCCATAAAGAACTTAGTGTGTCTTCACGGAGATCTTGATGCCCTTTAAAAATGACTTAAACAATGATGGATCACATCCCTTCCTATAAAGTTATTAAGATTTGCACAAAGGACTAATGTTACACTTAACAAAATGTCGGAGCTAAGAAAGGAAGCCATATTCAGTTATGGATAGAATTAAATTCTAAATGTCTTTTCAAGTATATGTCTAAAACTCTTAGCCACAGTGGGAGCTCACTAGCTCAATGGGAGCTAAGTGGCTCAATGGGAGTTCATCGGCTAAGTGAAGCTATGTGGCTCAGTGGGAGCTTAATGGCTCATTAAAGGCTAAGATAGTTCAAGTGGGAGCTAACTGTTTGTTTCACAACAAACTTTTACCTAAAGACAATATACATGTCTCTTTGTAAGCTTTCAAGTTAGACTACGGGCACTACCTCCACAACCTAAATGAGAACATTATGTTTGTTGCTCTAAGCAGTGTCTTTCTGGAAAGTAACACATTTCCAAAATGACAATGGAGGAAAATGAATTCGATGACCATCAAGCTTAGCAACAAACTAGAATTGAGAATCTCGGAAGACCTTAACAGGTCTTCGTGAGAATGCTTGATCAAGAATACTCAAAAGGACTTAACAAGTGCTTTAAAAGAGAATTCATTACTCACAAAACATCAGAAATGTTGGAGTAATATAAAATAATAAAAGGGCTTTGGAAGCGCCTTGAAACTTAGTGTTTGATGCAATTTCCTCGTATAGGTATAGAATTCACCAAAGGCTTGAATTGAATCCTATAAGTTTCTATTAAGTTAGAAATAAACCTAAGACTTACAAGCATACTATTTTCTATTAGATAGTAAAGGGATAATGTCTTGTAAAATAGTTACGACAAATCCAAATTCCAAATAATGTTTAGAGGCCATATAAATCTGAAGTAGACTCCATGTTTGAAAATCATGTTTAAAACTTGATTAATTTGCATGAGGGGTGAAAGACACGTCGATCGCAAATAAGTTTTCAAGGAGAAAACTAACAAATGTGGAAATGTATATGCATACATAGCTAGATTGTTTGAAAAGGATACTATTAAATTCACGGAGTTGATTTTAATAAAAACCTATTCACCAATCGGAATGCTAAAATCATTTCGTGATTGTTCTAGGAAAATTGCACATATGAAATATGGCAAAATATATACTAAAACCGCCTTCCTAAAATATTATTTTGGAAGTGACTATAAAATAGTCTAAGGGTTTTGAAAATCAAAATAATGCTAGATTTGAAAGCAAGCTCAAGGAATCCATTATAAGATTAAAGGAAGCATTGCATATAGGAATTGGAACGTGTTTTCTCTTGAAGTTAATAAGAGGATTGGCTTATGGAGAAAAATAAAAATTCTTATGAATAAGAAGTTTAGTGGGAGCAAAATTAAATTATATGAAGGATAATTTGCCAATTACTACCGCAAGTTAATACCACTTTGTAAATTACTACCGCAAATTAAAAAAGTTGTGAATTACTACCGCAAAATTTTTTAAGATGTTGCGATTACTACCAAAACCCCATTAAACCCAACTATGATGTCATTATATCCCTTTAACCCGTGTTTGACCATGGTTAAGGGCTTTAACTACCCCCCCCCCCCCTAAAAAAGAAAATGGTTTAGGGATATAATGACGTCATGGTTAAGGGCTTTAACCATGGGTTAAAGTGATATAATGACGTTATAGTTGGGTTTAATGGGGGTTTGGTAGTAATCGCAACATCTTAAAATTTTTTGAGGTAGTAATTCACAACTTTTTAAATTTGCGGTAGTAATTTACAAAGTAGTATTAACTTGCGGTAGTAATTGGCAAATTATTCTTATATGAAGGTCCAACAAAAAGTTTACGAACTGTATTGTAAATTAACTGTCAAATGCTAAATGCTTAGATTTGAAAGTATTTTCGACAATGGACCAAGCAAAAGATGATACTTAGTTTATATTCGGAATTAAGTTCTATGGTATATACTTAATTAAATGTTTAAACAAGTAATAAAATTTACCATATTAAACACAAAGGACTTTGAAACCCTTTCGATCCATATGTATAAAGCTAAGTAAATGTTTGAACTAAGTATGAGCTAGGCTAAATACTAAGTCAAACAAGAAAGACTCTACTAAGAGACTTTCAACCGTATCACATAGCGAACAATGTAAGCCAGACTCAGTGAAACTGAATGAGCTAAAATGTCACATGGATGGAATAAGATTGAGAATTACTCTGCAACTTAATCCATCATGTACGCTATGATATGGAATCGTTGCACGACTTACTTGCTTAGAGCATGTGAAGTATGTATGTAGTACCAATCAACCTTAATCTATGTAATAAATCGTTAGATTATGGCCAAGAACATTCAAAGTACTTGGATAAGTAACAGGATGAGTTCTTGACTTGTAGAAACAAATATAATTTGAGAATTGATGTTGCAAGCACAAACCTTAATAAGGATTAGATCCTTAACAAGGAATCCGTTTATAAGCATGAGCTAACAATGAGTCGTGGCTTGAGAATGGTAACATGGATGTGCATCTATGTGTAATGTGCGGGAATTTAAAGTAAATTTTTATGATCACAAGTGATTATGGTATCCCAAATCATTGTGAGTCGTTTAGAGTGAAACCCAAGCAAAGAATCATTAGGAAGTCTACTAAAATATATGTTGAGAATATTATTGCCTTAAATGACGATAATAAAGAAGATGTTCTATGGAAAGTTCGTTGTTGAACGTTAATGATTGTAAGTTGTCCAGTTGAAGATCTCAATCATGAAAATGAGTGGGAGCCATCACATGGACAATAAATCCTAAATCACATATAATTCCTGGCACTCTCAAATTTTATCATCTTATTATTAAAGTCATCAGTAATGAAGATTCTAAGATTCTAAGATCAGCAGAGTAATTATAACTAAACCTATGCAATAAGTGAACGACAACATTTACAATTGCATGAAAGAAATCAAGCATATTAGATATGGGTGTGATTTATGTAAATGTTTTATAATGAGTGTTACTCTTTAAACATTCGGAAAAACCATTTATCATAAGATGAACCATTCAGGTTTTGGAGTAATTAAATTTTTCATGCGAATTAAATCACTCCGCTGACTATTTAATTGTGGTTTAGAATTAAATAATGAGACCATTCGATTCTCGGAATATTCATAATAGGGTATCAAGACCATTCTTGGGAAGGAAACACCTATTAAGTGAACATTGAATATTATAATAGAAAATTATCCCTAATCAAGGTCATTTAAACGATGGATGATTAATGACCATTTGAGATTAATGTGTAGTTTGATTTATAGCACCGTTTCTTGTGATACAAGGACATGATCGTCATAAATCATTTACACAGGTATAGGTTTAGAACCATACTAGATTGACCTATGAGAATACTTTAAGAGATTAAAAATCGTCATAAGTATACTTCTCATTATTGCTATCTAAACCTTTTTCCTCGACCATGAGTATTGTGAGCTTAATTGTTTTAGTACTAGTACGCTTTGATGATTGTCAAACGTCTGCCGTAATAGGGGATTAAAACGACATCACTTGGGTGGCTAGGTCCTATCAGTAAGAGAAGCCACATTACAAGACTAGAAATGCCCCCCTACTAAAAATAGGGAAGACGTATTTGTTGTTTACAAGGCCTCTCGTAGAGCGAGACTGTAAAATGCATGGTCGTACTAGGATGGATTTTAGAAAGCATTTGTTTATTGACATTCGGACTCGGAATCGAGAAACACTTCTGGACATAATAAGGATGACAAATAAATCTTACCTTATAGTTCATAAAGAGGCATTAAGCGACATAGGAAAAGGGCTATACACAAAAAGCACACTTGTCCGGAAATACAAGTGGGAGATTGAAAGAAATGGTGTCCTTCGAACAAGTGTATTATTCCGATAGGGGGTTCGGAATTATTAGAAAGATAATTATTCAGTGAGGTCAAGTAATTAGAATGCCTGGGTGGAGGCCATTTCCGATCAGTAATATTAATATTACAACTTAATCTTGACCGAACCCTTCGGGTCACATCCAAGCGACAAATTAATTCGGAAGGAATTAACGATTTGCCTGAGTAATTAATATTTAGACGTCGGAAATTCGAGCTTGGAGCGTCGAAACTAAATATCAAATGTCAAGCCAAAATTTAGGATTTGGTGAGACTAGGAAAATGCTTCAAGTAACAAGTAAAACCTTAGCCAAAGGCTAGGGAAGCGCGCCAAATAGGAGCGTGCCACGTGGCAGTGCACGTCACAGTGCCATTTGGCAGCCGCTAAGTGGCAGTAGCCATGTTGGCAGCCACCAAGTGGCAGCATGCCACGTAGGCAACGCACCAAGGTGGCAGCAACATGTGGCAAAAGGGGACCGTGGACCCGGGTGACGGGTCATGGACACGGGCCAAAAGAAAGTGGCCTAATCAAACCCAACTTGGGGCTCAAGGTTGGGTGACACTTGGTTAGCTCACAATGCATGTGAGTTGCCTTGGGGACCAAGTGAGAAAGTGGTCCTCACCTAACCATGTAACACTTGTTACTTAGTCCTTGGTGTATTTAACTAAGGATTGAATTCATCAATCTTTCCATTAGGATCTTTTTGTGACAAAGTCCCACATTGAAAGATGAGTGGAATTCACACGGAAGCTTTCCTTATAAATAGCCAAAGGATGGCTTGGGATTGTTTACTTGAGTAAGAGTTGGAAAAGGCATCACTATTTGTGAAAACCTTTGAACTCAAGAGTTGAAAAAGGCATTATATTTGTGAAAACCTTTGAACTCAAGAGTTGAAAAAGGCATCACCATTGTGAGAACCTTTGAACTCAATTACTCGGGTTTTTGGTCGGCCCTTGCTAACTCCAAGGCATTGGACCTAGTCGGTGTTTGATTTGTGGGAGGACTTTCGTTGGAGGTCGTCGTAAGTTCTAGGCTAGCTTTCGAAGTAAGAGCCCCTCGAGGTCAGGCGAAGCACGCGTCAAAGGTATAATTATTATATTAATCTTGTCATTAAGTTAATTATGTTTATGGTTTTATTTGTTGCGAGTGCGGTCTTGTTTTGGGTTTGTTTTCGTTGTGATTCGGACTCACCAAACCCTAACAATAGCACCTCTCCATATCTCTTCTTATTTAGCTTCTTCTCCTAGGATAGTTAGTAGTCAAGTCTCAACGGACATATCTTTATTTGATGTAATGATTTAATAGTTTAATAACATGCCTTTTTTCGGTTACTCCTCGTGTTATTCCTTAACTCAAGATGAAGAGCATTACTTAACTAACAATGAAAGTGACAAAGAGATAATTAAAGCAGTGAAAACACTTGAAAACAAAACACCAGTAATAGAAGACACTGGAACGGTGGATATTTCAAAGGATCTATACATAAAAAGAGAAGTAAAAATTGGACTAACTGTTACTAAAGAAGAAAGAACCAATTTAATTAATCTACTAAAAGAATTTATCAATGTATTTTCTTGGTCATATGAAGATATGCCAGGAATAAATAGAGAAATATCTATACACACAATACCATTAATTCAAGGAATGAAACCTGTAAAACAAAAGTTACGTCGAATGAAACCTGACGTAGCTCTTAATATAAAAGAAGAAGTTCAAAAACAAATTGCTGCAGGTTTTATCAGAGTATTCAGGTACCCAGAATGGGTTGCAAATGTGGTACCAATTCCAAAGAAGGATGGAAGGGTAAGAATGTGTGTCGACTACAGTGATCTAATTAAGGCAAGTCTAAAGGACGACTTCCCTTTACCACACATCGACATTTTGGTAGACAATACAACAAATCATGCTCTTCTCTCATTTATGGATGGATACACAGGATACAACCAGATTCTCATGGCTGAAGAAGATATTGGAAAAGACTACATCCATAACGCCATGGGGTACTTAATATTACACGGTAATGCCATTAGAGTTGAAAAACGCGGGTGCCACTTACCAAAGCAGTGACTGCCTTGTTGCATAACATGATTTACAAAGAAGTTGAGGTCTACATAGACGATATGATTGTGAAATCAAAAGATCTTCCAGGACATCTAATAGCTTTAAGAAAAATTCTTCGAAAGTCTAAGAAAGTATAACATGAGAGTAAATCCATCAAAGTATTCGGAGTAACCCCAGGAAAACTCTTGGGATACGTTATTAGCTTTGGAGGAATAGAGATAGACCCAACCAAGAAAAACGCAATCATGTCAATGCCGTCGTCCAAGACCGAGAAACAAATTCGAGGATTAATTGGCCGGTTACAATATATAAGTAGGTTTATATCCAAGTTAACCACAATATGTGAACCTATAATCAAGAAATTGAAGAAGGATGTACTAGTTATATGGGACGATGAGTGACAAAAAGCCTTTGAGAAAATCAAAGCCTATCTCGCTAATCCTCCCGTTCTAGCACCTACGCTCCCAGGAATTTCTCTAAGGTTATATTTGACAGTTATTAAAGAGACAATGGGGGCTATACTCGCACAAGAAGTAGAAGGAAAAGAAAATGCCAGTGGCGTAGAGCAGATTGGCAGCAGTGGCGTAGAGCATAGCAGCAGCATCTGCAGAAGCATAGAAGTAGTAGCGTAGACCAGAAGAACAGCAAAAGCATAGAAGCATGCATCAGCTATGATGCGAGGCAGCAGCTACTGCAGCAGCCTTGCGAGCCAGTAGCTGCAGGGCAGCAGTAGCAGCCTTGCGAGGAAGAAGTTGTAGTGGTTTCACATACAGAGAATAAGGCATATACCCTTGTTTTAAACAAGACATAAGCTATCTCTTTTTCAAGACTTGTGTGTCGGTCCACAAACACAAGAAGAGCCTCAACTGAAACAATATGATTATAAGTCAATACAATTAGTTTCAATTTGGCAAATGTAAGGTGAAAAGAATATATGTGCATTAATGGTTAGCAGTATTCAATGAAATATCTAACAGATATATCATCTAAGTTGCATTAATGGTTAGCCAGGTTCCAACAATGCAACAATGAAAATTGACACATATGACATGTACAAAAAATGGAAACGCAAAACCTCCAACAGACTCAAAATCTAGAGAAATAAAACAGGGATGGAATATTACTTTATCAAGAGCGATTGCCTTTGACTTGTAAACCTTCAGATCCAACTCATATCATGTCATGTCAGCAATAATGCCTCTTGCTTTGAAAACTTCAGGAAACTTCCCACTGTATATTCCTAATATTGTCAATGGGCTTTGTGATGAAAGATCTAGAACATTGATTAGGTGCACCTGATATTTTGATTGCAAAAAAATGCAATGGAATTTAGTAGACTAATATGCATGTTATCAACTGGGTCATAAAAACATGACATCTTACAGCTAGTCCAAAAAATTTGCAGCTATCACACTAGCTCATTTAGTGTAAATGTTAGCAGAAAAGATTAAATAAAAGAGCTTTTACCCTGGCATTAGAGCACCTGACCTATCAATACAATGGTTTCAAAGACATGCATAACTGGACCTTTGGGAGATATAAATAAGTCTAGCACCAAATTAGTTAAACTCAGGTACATAAAGCAATGTTAAAGCTATAATGCTTATAATTTTAGAAATGAGTGTCAAACTCCGGACTGGACTCAAGAATGTGACACAAATTTTAATTCATTGATACACCAAATGCATACTTTCCTTTGTTATACTACTCCATAGTTGAGCATGAACGAATCTGTTAAGAAAATTATTGCCAAACTTATCAGTTTTTATTATCCCTTTTATCTCTATATTTTAACTAAAGGAACAGAATTTCATGTTCTAGTATACTGAATGTTTGAGATATATAGTGATTGTAGACACCTAAAAATGTCTCCCCAAAACCAAACTCGATGATGAACGACCTTTCACCGCCACTATTGGTCAGGTTCAGTATTTAATCCCGAGAGTGCTTAAAAAATCGTGTTTAATTAAATTCAATTTTTGAATAGTCCATGGATCAGTCTTTATGTTTAGTCAAAGCATAGTTTTTAATTTTAGCCCAAACCTTTTTATTTATTTTATTGTTTTATTAACAGAATTGGCCCGAAATTATCAATCGACAGTTAAAATGCTGAACGAAATTAGGGTTAAAAATGAATTTAGACGGAAAAGCGGAATGAAAACTCCCGCGCCACGACAACAGTCCACCGTGTCACGGGAAACTTTCCCGTCTGACGGTGGGGTTTCCGTTTGGACGCCACCATGATTAAGTGTATGATCACAGTGGGGTTCTAGTTTTGGGTAATGCGTGAAATATTCCCTACACTAACTTACTGGACAGTTAGGGTGTCGTCCACCCCCTGTTTAAAGAGCGACGAGATGATGTCACACCTATGTAGTCACGTGCCCCCAGTCTTGAGACACGTGTACTCATCTTGTGGACAAAACTGCTGAGAGAGTTGCCGATTTTCTTCTTTCTCACAGGATTTGGGTATATTCCTCCAGTCCTGAGACATATATTTTTATCTTGTGGACATTGAGTATTGCGTTTTGACAAGTGATTTGTCAAGAACTCTATTCCGAATGCGAAAGCCGAAATGTTTAGGCTGCGAAAGCCAAAACTTTCTTTTTATCATCTTTTCAAATTGTTAAAATTAGGCTAAAGTTTCAAAGACGTATCGAGGGACTTTAGACCAACGATGACATGATTGGGAGGACATCATCCCCTTTTAATCTTTTTTAAATCGATTTCTTCTCATGACATGACATCACCCAGGACACCTTTACTTGTGAAAGTGTTCTACATTTGTAAAGGATCAATCTAGATTCTTTAGTGCTCTAAGACTAGAAAATAATTTTTCTTGCCTTAATGGCTACTTGTCTCGAACACTTAGCGAATCAAGGATCGTTTCGACATCCTTAACATTTATGAAAGATTCTCTATTCTTTGAAAACTTTGCAGAATGTGTCTCGGATTTATTTCCTTTACTACTTTGATCATCGTCTATTCTAGACTCAATCAAAGTGGGGGCTAAATGTAGACACCTACTTTTGACCTCTTGTCCCGAAAGGAAGTGCGATGATGTTACAAAAATCCGTTCTTCATGTTAGATCAAAGTTGAAGTGTTTATGGACTAAGAAATGCATTATGAAGTAAGTTAAAACTCGTATTTGAGACCAAATAATATCAGAGCCTTGTTCGATTACTAAACGTGCTCATACAAGTTTAAACTTGATTAATAACGGACTGAAATGCGACATATATAATGATTCGATCCAATGGATCTTACATTGTATAAAACCGAGCGAAATAGATAAAACAACCATCATAATTCCGTTCATGGCCTATACAAATGGATATCCCTTTCAAAGACATTTCCAAAGGTATATTATAAGCCCAATTCCGAGTTAAAACAAAGAAGTTATGATCAAAACACTAAACCGGACCCTAAAACCAACACCCTTGCACTCCAACGGCTATATCTTTTGATCCATAACAGATTTGAACCTAATTCCAACGACATTGGACAGTAGACATTCAAAGATTTCCAATGATATCTTACACGCCTAAATCAAACTTCACAATCAAAAGTTATGAAGTTTTAAAAACACTTTTTGTATAAAGCAAACCGCATTTCAGTGCAACTCAGCAAGTTGCGCGCGCCTGGCGCGTGCGACTCATTGAGATGCACGCTTCACTCAGCGCGACTCAGAGAGTTGTGCATGCCACTCGACGACGCGGCTCTAAAACCCTAAACCTAGATACCTACGCCTATAAATAGGGGTCTTTATTCAACATTACGGGGATCGAAAAATAAGAATTAAAACATTAGCATTCTCAAAACCCTAATCTATTAACTTCTCTTAATATCATACTATTATTTCTTCTCTCTTCCCAAATAATTTCCAACCCTAATTGAATCCATTGAAGTCCTTGGAGGTACAAAGAATAAAGAAAGTCCATAAACGCATTAAACGGAGGTTTAACATAAAAGAAGAATGTTTAGTTTCCTGACCACTTAGATAAATCACTTTTCTTTTATTGTTTAAATAACTTTTATTGAATAAGTAGTGTTATTTTATCACTTTAAACAAAATTTGAATTAATTAATTCACATAGTATTCTTTCGTTTAATCAAGACTAGAATTTGATAATTAATTGTTATTTTATCACTTAAGACAAGGCGAATATTGTTTATTTTGTTCTTTTCACGAATATTTATTAAACAAAGAATAATGACTTTTGCAATGTAATTCCTACGTGATTAATGCTTGTAAATAAAATTAACTAACTTAGTCTTTAGGTATCACATTGGATATATTGTTTCGTAATGAAATTGTAAAAAAAAAAGAGCTAGTAGAGGTCGTACAAGGGCTAAGATAGTGATTCCCTCTAAAGGTCGGGAACGTTATCTTAGTACCTTCGCTCCTGAACTCATTTCTGGTTTATGTAGACCAATTTGGGCATGAGTAAACTTACGATTCGTGCTAATTATCCCTTGAACTCTACTTGGGAGAAAGGCATGAACGAGGTTTATGAGTTTTCCTAAAATTCATTGGTAACTCTACTTGTTTCTTACAAAAAAGTGTGATGAGAGAATCATTTTTAATTCAAGGTCTCCCAAACACTAAGGAATTCAAATCCTAATACACCATATCAAGTGTAAATTCCTAGGCTTATAAAGGGCCATGGACATCTAAGGAGAAAGATCCCCTACAATGGGAACACCCTCCTTACACCAGGCCACGTCAGATATCGCCGTGATGCGGCAATTTTGTTGTTGCGCGGCAATTCCATTTTTTTTTTTTTTTTTTTTTTTTTTTTTTTTTTTTTTTTTTTGCGTTTTTAAAATTATAATAAATTTTGATCCGTAACTAAGAATAAGGAATATAATATATCATTGGAATTCTTAACAAGTCTGCTTTCCAACCCAATTAGAATCAGGTCAAAATCATTTGTAATTTTAAGTTATGGCCATTTTAGTGAAAGGGTATCGATTTTGGGCCGACTTTAGTGTTTGGCTCATTTCTTCTTTATTTTAAATCGGAATTGGGCTTATGATATATTTTTGGAAATCTTATTGAAAGGCCAATCCAAAAAATAATAATTGGATCAAAATTATAAGGCCAAAAAATCAGTTTCTCTCGGTTTTGTGATGTGGACACGAAAAGAGGAAAACAAGTTATGGTGTAGGGAGATGAGCTAGGAAATGAATTGATTTAAAAAATGTATTTAATGTAAACATGGATTTAAGCACTCCAAAGATTAAATACTCAACTGACCAATAATGGTGGTGAAAGGTTGTTCATCATCGAGTTTGGTTTTGGGGAGATTTTTAGGTGTCTACAAAAGCCCCCACTTTGACTGAGTTTATAGAAACACTAGTTTCGAAAACAATAGTTAAAGTAGTCGATAGGGACAGAGAATGATTTAATACGTTCTGCGATCCTAAATCACTCTTTATACACCGATATCTGTAAAAAAATGTTAAATCTACAAATAAAAGAGTAAAGGGATAGAATGCTTATATGATACCAGTGTATCGTTGACAAATGAGTTTGGTAGCTGCCTATGCTTGAAGAAATCCACCAGATGACGTTTTTTTTAGATACTTTCCATGCCTGAGGAAAGTCGATAGATGAATTTGGCAGTAAACTATGCTTGAAGAAATCCACCGGATGATACTTTCCATTCTTGAGTAAAGTCAACAGATGAGTTTGGTAGATTTCTATGCTTGAAGAAATCTACCGGGTGATACTTTCCATGATTAAGGAAAGTTGACAAATGAGTTTGGTAGCTTTCTATGCTTGAAGAAATCTACTGGATGATACTTTCCATGCTTGAGGAAAGCCGACATATGAATTTACAATTTTCTATGCTTGAAGAAATCCACTAATAATACTTTCCATGCTTGAGGAAAGTCGATAGATGATATAATCGCTAACTAGTTCGTTTTGAGAGGTGACAACAACCAACAATTTTCCATGCTTGAGGAAAAACTTGTCTTATGATGAGTTTGCAAGTCTTTGTGTATCGAGAACCTTGCGCTATGAATTGTCTTCGCTTGGGCGATGATCACCAAAATGATGATGGGTTCGATTGTCCCCAAATGTGGGCTATAGTTGGTTCTATTGTCCCCGAACGTGGGCTATAGATGGTTCGCTTGTCCCCGAAAGTGGGCTGTAGTTGGTTTGCTTGTCCCCGAACGTGGGCTGTAGATGGTTCACTTGTCCCCGAACATGGGCTGTAATTGGTTCGCTTGTCCCCAAACGTGGGTTGTAGATGGTTCGCTTGTCCCCGAACGTGGGCTGTATTTGTGACCTGCAAAATAAAATTTACTATAGACTATGATTGACTTAACCAACTGACTTGACCAAGATTGACTTGACATGACATGATATGTGTATAACTTGTGGTTGTGTGTGTATATGGTGTGTATGTGAAGACACAAGCAACCGAAAATGCAAAAGCAAAAATTTTCCGTCATTTTGTCATGAGACGAGTGGAGGGTACCGACTTTCTCCAGAAAAAGAAAGACATGAAAGCCGAACTTTTATTTTGGAACTTCCCTCGAAAATAATGTATGAATGATGCACGATGCATGTTCTTAGGCTAGGAGGCTAAGAATAATTACATCATGTGACACGATAGATGAATGAACTTAGGTCACGGAGCTAAGCATCATACATGGTGTAAAGAAAGGATCTTGAACGTCACTTAGGTCTAGAAGCTAAGCACGTTTATAAATGAAGTGATTATTGCATAATGAACGTTTCTTAGGTCAAGGAGCTAAGCACGATATGCTTTGTATGATTAAAAATCATTGATATATAAATGTCGCTCAGCACATTATGCGATGCATGAAACAATGAACATTGCTCAGGTCAGGAAGCTAAGCAAGTATACAACGTTTCTTCTAATGAATGTTTTCTTGAAAGATGATGAAGCATGCGCGGTAGGGAAACAAGATTTCATGATATGGCTATGTATGCGTGCAAGAAGTGTGTGAAAGTGATATTAAGGTGAGTCTGCAAAGGCTATGGTGAGGGAAATAGATGTGAGAAGAGTCGAGATGGTGACTCTTTAGGCTAGGTAGGCTAAATAATGTGTGTTCAAGCCCCCAAGTCTATCTCTATATTGATAGGGTCATAGGGATAAGCATTGGATATTCTTTGACTCGGTCATGCATATGAATGTGGCCGCACCTCAATGTGAGGTTGCCTACGTATCCGTTAGGAATCTGGCCAAATGTAGGTCTAACCGAACTTAGCACAAGTGTATGTACACCTCAAAGAGGTCTTTCAAGGGTTGTAATATGGTTAAGTTGTGGGTTAAAAAAAGAAAAGGGTTAAAGGCTCAAGACGCGAGAAAATTCCTAAGATATGCAATTATGTATTGGACTTTGCAAGTTTTATTTTTCATATTTTTTTTGTGTTGAATTTCTTTTTTTTTTTCATTCTTTTGAATCAATGTAGGCAATCTCAGATCATGCGGTCCATCACTCACTTAGCATTCATGTTTCTTAGGCATAGTACCAAGCACTCGATGAGAGACGTTATTTGAGACATGTTCATATCGAAGACATTGGAACACTTGCCTTTAGACATTTTTTTTTTATATATTTACTCAATTTATTTTAGTTGAACTTGCTTTCTAAATGTTACACAATTTGCATATCTTCCCATCCCAGGGTTAGGTGAATGTGGGTTGAATAAATGAGGCCAAACGTTAGACGAGGCTCAAAGTGGTTGATGAAGAAATGGATATCTGATTGAAAATGGTTTAAGGGGAATGCCAGGGTTGCAAAGGTGCCTTAAATAATTGGTGTACCTTGTTTTTAGTTCTACAATTGATTTTTATTTTTTTATTTTTTTAATTTTTTTTGGCATAAGAAAGTCATGATCGAGATATAAAGGAATAATGCTCTTGTTATTGATGGAAATGGTGAATCAACAAACACAATAGATTCTATGAAGAAAAACCTATGCTAGACATGAATGGGGGAAAGGGAAACGAAAAAAAAAAAAGAAAAGAATGAAATCTTACACAAAGGGATCGCCATGCGCCTTGTCTTCATTAATTCTTTCCATCTGGAGGGACATGAAGCTTGTTGGCATCTAAGTCTTGAATGGCATCCTTCAGATTCCAACATTGCTCGGTAGTGTGGCCCCTTACTTGATGGAACTTGCAATGGGCATTGGGGTTCCACTTGGCGCTCCTTTCTTCGGGTTTTGGCTCTGGAAATGGCCCAATAGGTGTGATCAAGACTTGATCATAAAGGCGATCAAAGGCCGCATTATAATTCATTCCTGAAGGAGTGTAAGTTCTCCTTTTCTAGGGCAATGGAGCATCAAGAGCTAACACTTCATTGAGATCAACTTGGCTTATATTGTTGGTAGTGTTTTCATGCTTAAAAGACGAAGAAGAAGGATGGTCGTTCTTCTTGTTTTTCCAAGTGTTATTATTGTTACTACCAGTAGTCTTTATTAGCTCATCCTCGATATTGATGCCGATGTCGTATACAACTTTAAAAGTGTTCGGTGAAAGAAATTTGAGATGTTCCCTATACTTGTGAGTTAGATTGAATAAAGAGGCTACCCATCTCTCTTTATTTGGGAGGATCTACCAAGAGTGATGTCGTTTCCCTCCACCAATCAGTGAAGCCTTCATTCTTTTTCAGTTTGAGAATAGAGAGTTCACGTTCAAAAATTTTAGTTTGAATGTTACACTTGTAACGATTTATGAAACTATCGGTGACATCTTGCCAAGTCTCAGTATGCTTGGCATCTAGGGAATAAAACCATTGTTGGCAAGCAAGTTCTAAGGAGAGAAGGAAAACCTTAGGGAAGGGTGTTACGTCCAATCCCCTAGGAGCCATGGTTGCAGAGATCACCTTTAAATGGAAAATTGGATTGTCATTAGGCTTGAACTTTGGAATATCAGCAGTGGAGAACTTTTCAGAGAGCCTGTCTTTCACATCCAAAGGAGTGGGAGGCTGTTCCACATAAGTGAAATCCTCAGAAATCTTACTCATCTGTTCCTTCCATTTGTCAAGGGTAGAAACAGTGACCTTGTTTTGTTCCATGGTAGTAACCCTAGTGGTAAGGGTTTTCATTATGGCAGACAGTGCCTCGATGGATTTGTTGATGTTCTCAATATCTTCCTTAGTGGTCATTGAAAGGTGATAAGTAATGTGGATATGGTAAAGTTCTCTTTGAAAGCCTCTTGGATTGAAGAGATTGTTGAGGTAATGACTCAAACTGTGTTAATCTACCCCTGATCCTTGACCAAGTACTGTGAAATAAAACAATTCACTTACTTATTTGACTCATGGCTCAAGATAGGAAAGGAAGGGAAAAAATAGACATTTGAAAAAGGTGAGAAAAACTCCACTCATTTTTTTTTTATTATAGCGAAAAAAGGTGCATGAACCTAGTACGATCATAAACGACACGGTGCACGACTCAAATCGGAACATAAAGAAAGTGTGTGGACTATACTTGACTCGTGAATGATTAAGTGATATTATAAGACTCGTGGTATGATCGTATGGCTAGACATGTGAACTGTAACCAAAATGACTGACATGCGGACCAAATTAGCACAGAAGACCAAAAAGGGGCTGACTAGACTTAAACTTAGGCACCGTGTCGCGCCGCAACTTTCACTAGTAGAAAAAGGCTAATTTGCGTCGCTCATTTATAGTGTATTTGCGTCGCTTCTATGAGCGACGCAACTGCTCGCGACGCAAATAAGAGTCATTTGCGTCGCTCCTTTATAAAGGCGCGACGCAAATAAATTTTTTGATAAACTTATTTTTTGTCATTTGCGTCGCTCCTTTATAAATAAGCGACGCAAATGACTCTTCTGACAAACTTATTTTTTGTTATTTGCGTCACTCTTTTATAAAGGAGCGACGCAAATAACTCTTCAGATAAACTTATTTTTTGTTTTTTGCGTCACTCCTTTATAAAAGAGCGACGCAAATGACTTTACTGATAAACTTATTTTTAGTCATTTGCGTCGCCCCTTTATAAACAAGCGATGCAAATGACTCTTCAGATAAACTTTTTTTGTTATTTGCGTCGCTCCTTTATAAACAAGCGACGCAAATGACTCTTCCAATAAACTTATTTTTTGTTATTTGCGTCACTTGTTTATATAGGAGTGACGCAAATGACTGAGTAGACAATATACAAAACTGCTGTATTTGCGTCACTTGTTTGTTTAATGAGTGACGCAAATGAGGTGAATTTTTTTTTTTTAATTATAATAATATAATTGCCTTGTATATGTTTGTAGTACCTGTTTTCCTAGGTATAAAGTAATATGCTAACGCTAATATAATTGAAATTAAAATGCAATATTATTGAATAATGCAAATGTAAATTTCGGCAGAGTCTCCTTTGTAATTTGGCCTACCCATAAAATTGGGAATGACGGCATTATATTAACAACCTGTCCAATAATTTACATCTCAATATCATAGACATTATACTCATCATCCCAACACCAATTAACCAAATTACTTCATTTCAAGCCTATAATCCAAAACAAGAGTCAAACATGCGCTAAGTGGTAAATCAATAGTTCAACATTACATATAAAATACTCTGCCCAAATATCTCGGATCTCATTTATCTCCTCCTCGGTGTACGGTGTAGTTCTTGAAAAATCCTATCAACACAACAAATATACAAGAGGAAAGTTTTAATTCAAGATTGTAGCTAACATCAAATTGTATTTATCAAACAAAAATGAAATATTTGACAACTCATACCTGAATAAGATCTTCACTGCAATGGTGATGTTCAAGTATTTCGTACATATAACGCATGACGTAGTAGCCACACTCACTCCAGATTAAGGCCTTCAAAAGTAGCTTAACAGATAAGAAAACTTGATACTAGGTTTAAAAACAAGTTAAAAACCATCATCACTAAAAACCACTAGTTAAAAAAGTACATTTACACTATTTTTCATTATTAGCCAAATAGTCATAACATTAGTTGAGTAAGAAATACTGACATTGCCTCCTTTTCAATAAAGGTTTAAACTAAATTTCTAATACCAGCAAAACAAAAAGGTCTTACAGAACTGATGAATATGTGAAGACCATTACAGGAGTCGACACCTAAAGCTTCATTACAGTAAATTTTAAGTTTGCTACACTTCAATGATTACACTGACATTTTATACTTCCATTTATATTTATATTTATATTTATATTTTCATGTTAATTCTTGAATTGCTTGTTGTGGTCCAAGTTCAGAAAAGTTTCAATTTCCAACTGCCGGAAAAGTTAAGTTTGGACCAAAAGGCAGATCTTAGGCCAGGGGTTGAACCATGCTCTTAAGGTATGTTGAACAGCATGCCAGCAATAATCAAGCTGCATGACAGTATGTATGATGGATATCGACTTTTCGATGCTTACAAATGCGAGCACGTAAACCTTAATCATCTGTTAGGCTAATTACAACTAAGATAGACATAACAATGTATCACTCGACTAAAGTGCTCGTTCAGCATGCTTCAATGACTAAACCCGAGATCATAATGGACTTTTTAATTGCAATTAAGGCAGTAATAACTTAAATCATCAAGTAATGTACATTTGTACTAGACTAGAATAGATTAAGGCAGTAATAACTTAAATCAAAGTTTGCAAAATTACCAAGCAGAGACACAATAATTATGAATCATGTAAGAATAGCCAAAGTTTGCAAATTAAGCTTACTCAGCACACTCATTAATCTTCCCCGAATTCGAAGCCTTAAACCAAGAAAAGATTGAACATAAATAGAAGCAATCTTACCATAGGTGGAATTGACTTCAAAAATTCAACAATGTCGAGCCGAAATCGAACTTCAATTGTTGTTGCTGTAATTTGCTTGAACTTCCTCGGGTTTATTAGGGCGAAATTAAGCGATTTTTCCACTCAAAAATTTCAGTTATTGCTCGAATTTTTGTTGCTGTAATTTCTTGACTTGAACCTAGAAAAAGACGTAATTCAAACAATTATTGTTGCTGTAATTTCTTGACTTAACCTATTGTTGCTGTAATTTCTTGACTGAAATTCGAACAAAAATTATTTATGACTGAAATGGGACGAATTTCTTAGGGTATATTGCGTCGCTGCCAAAAACCCTAGAAATCCCCCCACGAAATCCCCCAATCGAACTTGAAGACCGAAATTGAATTTTTTGGGGTTTTTAGGGTTCGAATTTGTATGCTTTTGAGTTGATTTTTTGCTCGAAATGGGGGATTTTTGGTCGGAAACAATCAATTTTTCTGGGTTTAAGGCTTCGAATTTCTTAGGGTTTTTTGTCTAAATTTTTGCTCGAAATTGCTCGGATTTGCAGCCGATTATGGGTCTTCGACTTCACTGCGATTTTAGATGTTAAATTTGCTGGGGAAACGCAAGTTTTTGGCCGAATTTGTTGGATTTCAGAGACAAATTTGTGGGTGTTTTGCTGTAGAAATTCGCTGGAATTTAAGAACTCTTGTTTTTTTTTTCTTTTTGTATAGTGAATGTAGGTACCTGATGAAAAACTAAGGTAAAAAAACGCAGAAAAACCTAAAGCCAAAAGAGTTATTTGCGTCACTTTATTATAAAAAAGCGACGCAAATAACCTTGTTTATAATGTTGTACAATGTACATATGCGTCGCTCATTAGTAAAAGAGTGACGCAATTTACTTAATCACTTATTTGCGTCGCTTGCTAACTAATGAGTGACGCAAATAAGTTTATTAATTGCGTCGCTTTAATAAATAGGAGCGACGCAAATGATAGAAAGCTGAAATGCACTTGAGTTTTGCGTCGCTTCTTAAATAATATGCGACGCAAATAATTTAAAAGGAAGGTAAAAATAAACATTTGCTTCGCTCCTTAGAATGAGTGACGCAAATATGGCGACGCAAATGTACATTTTTCTACTAGTGTTTCGTGACACGGCAAACCTGCACCGTGGCGCGGTACAGGACGCCGTGACACGGTACTAATTGCCGTGACGCGGCGTTTTTTGCCGCGGCACAGTAATAAGTTCCAGGTTTTTATGTGATTTTACAAGTTTTTTTTGTCAATTTTAGAGTTTGCGCTAATTACTAAGTGAGTACGGTCCATTGGCAATTGTTAGTCATAAAATAATCCACCATAGACAAAGAAAAATTGTTAAGTTTAGGATCAAAACGATCAAATATACACCCATAGGACACGTAGGCACATTGATGCAAAGAATAGTTCACAACCTAAGGTCCAGTTCTATGTTCCACTATTGTCAGGTTTTTTTTTGTGTCAAAAGGGTACCATGGTTAAGAGATTGGACGCGTTAGCAAGGCAGCTTCCTTTAAGGGTGTATGCCAACGGGCGACTCTGTGAGTTTGTGATGAAATCAAACTCGACTCCATGGTTTGGGTGGATTAAAAACGCGGATGAACCCTTATTTCCATGAGCGTTTTTGGGTTGATAGAGATTAAATCCCTCGGGGCTAAGACGTAAGTAGAACACACACGTTTTTTCAGAAAAATCGAAGGAAACTGACTACGAGAAGAGAAATAAAGCCACTGGAAGGATTTTAGGACTGCCGCGACACGGTAGAATCTACCATGTCACGGTGCCAAACACCGCGTGACGGTGCCCAGTGCCGTGACACGGCAAGCTCTACCGTGGCGCGACAGTTAGGAAATCAGACTAGTGCCACTGTTTTCTTTGTTCACGAACAGGTTATCTAATTTTTCCTACGGGACTGACCTGAGATACGACGTTAAAACGTCTATGCATATGCAAAAATGTCAAATTAATCACAAGAATATTTTTCAAGAAACTTTCAATTCTCCTCCACTCATCTTAATTAAATACCGATCACTCAAACCGATAAATAACCAAGAATCCTCCCTAGTGGAGTCTCCAAATTGTAGGCATCATTCGAATTGCGCCTACGTTAAGCATGTGTGAATATGCTTGGCACTCATAGGAAGTGAGAATTGACATACGATTAGGAACACGATTAGGGAAAAGGAAAGTAGGGAGCCACCAACAAGTTTTTAAGGAACTTGTAAACCGTTCACGGATCGTGGTTGCCTTAAATGACCCGTGAACAGTTAACAAGTTCCTTAAAACCTTGTTGGTGGCTCGCTACTTTCCTTGTCCCTAATCGTATATGTCAATTCTCACTTCCTATGAGTGCCAAGCTGTAAACACCCATTTGTGTCTCCCCAAAACCAAACCCGGTGATGAGTACCTTTCACGTCGAATCATAATCGAATGAAGTGAAAGTGTGGAAAGTCTAGTGTTGCGGATAGTTTTTAATTCTTTCTCTTCTCTCTGTTTTTAAAAACCTATTTTAAGAAAAAAGCCAATCCAGTTTGGTTTAGTCCATAGAAAGGGTCAAATAATGGTGTAGTTTGATGGGGCTTGAAAAGAGCTTTCCAACGATATATTATAAGCCCAATTCCGATGAATAATGAGGAAGTTATGGCCAAATTACTAAACTAGGCCCGTTTTGATCCTTATATGCGGCCCAATGATCAAGAGGAGGGCCTAATATGGATTTATCATTCCTAAAGTAATTAGAATTGATTTAGTCTTCTAGATTCTTCTAGAAGGTTCTTTTCATTCCTAATTCAATTAGCATTTATAAATTGACTTTGGTTGACTTTTTGGAGTTTTAATTAGAATAAAAGAGTGTTTTTAAGGAAAATACGATTTTGCCCTTCTGTACGGCTAAATTTTATCAGAATTAAGAAAACGCGTGAAAATAATTGTTAGCGCCTGACGACAAGGATTAGCGCTGGCGCTAAAATGCTTGGCGCCTGCCGCTAGCCTTAGCACCTAGCGCTAATGTTCAACGTCTGGCGCTAACTTGTTTTATCCTCGTCGAAACTCTGATTTGTTTTTCTATCCGTTTGGCTGATTTTCTCTATAAATAGCCTCCTAAAACCTCCGTTTTCGAAAAACAACTATCAACAATCATCGAATATCATACATTCTCTAGTTTTTCTTATTCTCTCTAGTTTTTAAGAATTCTTCTCTCTCTCTAACTTTCTATACAAAATTCAGCATTCACAAGATCTAGAAACACCTAGCCAAGTTCGAGGTTGCCTTCGCCCTAGACGTGAAAGGTTTTAATTTCTGAGGGTTTGGTCCCAAATCTCTCTTTCAATTATTTAATTTAATTGTTTTGTTTATTATTTTCCTTGAAGTTAATAACGCGTGTATTTTGTTATTAGAAAGAGATACGAGGCATCTAAGTAAGTGCTTTAATTGTTTTTATTGTTATTATGATATAGAAATCATGCTTAGGTTGTTATTTTGATTCCTAGTATCATGTTAGGATGCTTTTCTTCCTAATATTCCTGATAGTATCATGTTAGGGTTAAAGCTTTGTTTTTTATATGTTTAGTGACATGCTAGGGTTTGTTATTAATTTCGTTAGTATCATGCCTAGGATCTTGCTATTATTATGCTTTAACATGATTATGATTATTTTTATGATGATGATAATTGTTATTGTTATTATTATGTTGCTTGATTATATTTATTGTTATTGCTTGATCACGCCTTTTATGCATGTTTAAAGGGAATTGGTACTTGTAATCACACTTATATAAGATAATTAATAATCTTGTTTAGGGTTAATTTGATTATAATTCAAGTGATAACCAATAATAGTTTTATTTGTGCATTAATATTCAACCAACATAGATTAAACAGGTTTAGGGTTAATCCTATTGATTGCATGTTAGTCAGAAAGCGCACATGAATACGATCAGAATAAAGTAGAGGCCTATTATTAGGGCAGGTTCAATCTCTTTTAGGTTGGATTTGTACCTTCATCCCTGAACTACCAGTCATGGTTCCAGACCTATTGGAGTTAACGATCTCTTAGATCGTTAAAGGGTGTAACCTTCACCTCGTGAACGGTTTACAAGTTCCTAAAACTTGTTGGCAACTCTTTTGCTCTATCTTCATTCCCTTTGGACGCCACCGTACTTTAGTGTATGATCACAGTGGGGTTCAAGCTAGGGATAATGCTTGAAATATTCCCTGCACAAGCATATTAACAACATGCTTTAACGTATGCGCACTTCGAATAACGCCTACACCCATGGTCTTACACAAGTGTCAAAGCATGCCACTTTCACTCACTATGAAAAACACACACCTTATGTATGTTTCACATTGACCATGTCTAGAGAATCTTTTGTGCGCGTGTTTTCCGTCATTTTTTTAGGGAGGTAAGTCAAACAAACGGAGAAGCGAGGGAAATAGCCGAGAAATGAATAAAATAATAAGAAAACCATTAAAAGCACGCATTTCTCTAAACTAACACACAAACACGCAAATCAAGCATTATTCCCTAAAAACACGACATAAACGACTAAAAATGAGCATAGAAATATAAAGAAAACATAGCCTAAAGGTGCCATAAATGGCACGGATCAACTTTCAAGGTCGTTTACAACGTAGGAATCAACATTGAAGATGACCTTGCAAAGCAGAAAGCTGCTAACAATTCCAATAGTGGCTAAAAACGAAAGAAGAACAACAATTTGTCTACTTCCAAAACCACCCACTCGAATAATGTAAGCACATTCAATCTGAATAAAGTCCTTGCTATGAATAATCAAGGACAAAAGAAGCCATTTAGGAAGAACTTTACTCCTATTAGCATGAGTTATGACACCGCATTTGATCGCTTTCATACAAAAGGTCTTGTAACTCCCATTGGACCATTAAGAGATCCACCGGTCGAAAGGAGGACGACTAAGTGGAACTCCAATGCACATTGTAAGTACCATCAAGGTAGGGGCCACCTTACTAAAAACTGTTGGAAGTTAAAGGAAGCTATTCAAAATCTGATTGATAGCAACAAGCTTCCACTACCTCGTGCAAGCTGAAAGGAATGGTGTCCTTCGAACAAGTGTATTATTCTGATAGCGGGTTCAGAATTATTAGAAAGCTAATATATTCAGTAAGGTTAAGTGATCGAAATGCCTGGGTGGAGGCCGCTTCCGATCAGTAATATTAATGTATAATTAATATTACAGCTTAATCTTGATTGAACCTTTTGAGTCACACCCAAGCAAATATACGAACCGACTCGACGAATTAATTCGGAAGAAATTAATTCGTCGCCCGAGTGTAAAATATTTAGACGTTAGAAATTCGAGATTAGAGCGTCAAAACCGAGCGCCGGAAGTCGACTAAAAAATAGTAAAAGACGAGACGACAAAATTAGTAATAAATCAACAATGACTAAAATAACCCTAGAATCGGAATCCCGAGTGCTAGGGGATTAGGCAAGCTAGCAGCCCGCACCATGTGCGAGGCTTGCTAGCAAGCCACGGCCAGCAACCCGCAAGCATTGCGTGGCTTGTTGGCGCGCGCTACTACTAGCAGCACACACATGCGCGTGGCTTGCTAGCAGCGCTCATCGGCAGCTGAAGCCCGTACATATGTGCGTGGGCGTGCTGGGACGAGAAGGCTGCAGCTAGCAGCTCGCGTGTGTGAGGCTAGGCTGGGCCGAGTGCAAGGGTGAGTCATTGGGGAAGCATGTGTGTTTATGTGAGGACAAGTGGCACAAGTAGAGGAAGGAGTGGGGAGAAAGTATGGTCCCCTCCTCTCCAAGTGGTCCTCACTTCCCTTTGCATACAACAAGGACACTTGTTAATTTATTACTTGCTTGCCTTAGCTTTAAATTAAATTGTGGAATTTCATGATCCCACATTGATGGGATTGAAATTCTCACTCCCACTTTTCTCTATAAATACCCAAGTTGGGTTTTGGAGAAAAGTGCTTATGTGGGAGTTAAAAAGAGCCTTGCATTTTGGCAAAAACTCTTAAACTCCATTAACACTTGGGTTTTGGTCGGACCTTGCTAACTCCAAGGTAGCGAACCTAAAAAGTCGGTTTTCGTCCTTTTTGGGTGGATACTGTTGGAGGCTCGGTATTTTCGGAGCTAAAGCTTTCAAGTAAGAGCCCATTAGGTCAGGCGAAGCACGCGTCAAAGGTAAATTCCGATTTTATCCTTTTATGTTTATTTTTTATGCTTTATGGTTTTATTAATTGCGAGTGGTTCTTTGGTTTGGGGTCGTTTCCGCGGTAAGTTGGACTTACCAAACCCCAACACAAGCAAGAAGCCAAGTATCAATAATGCTCCACTTTCAGATTCCATGGCTATTTCCAATGCGGAAAATAACATTGACCCATCATCCTTTATTGAACCAATGAAAGAAACTGATCATGCCCTTGAAGAAGAGGAGGAAACCTTCTTCGACGCCATGAGTGATCTTCCTCCAACTCAAAAACTTGCCGCAAAAGAGGAAGCAAGGTCCCTTAATCAACTGTTGAAGGAAGTAATGGCCGTCTGTAGCGAAGCCCTTGATTACATAAAGACAACTCAAAAGGTGACACCTACAAAGGCTATCAAGAGAAAACCATTTTCTTTACAAGTGATCAAAGTACCTAAAAGGAGTGACAAGTCGTACACTCCAATTGGGACCTCTTACGCTAACATGTTCCAAATGCTCTTCAAGAGTGGGAAGATCAAACCTCTCGAGCCTAGACCATTTGAATCAGTAAAGAGAATAAATAGGTTCTATTATTCATACCATTAATTAGGAAGACATACTATATAACACTGTTTTAAATTCAAAGATCTCATCCGAAAATTGATCGACAATAAGAAGTTGGTCCAAATCCCATTATAAAGGAATGTTAGCATCAACGGAATCTGGGAAAGTGATGATGAGGATGTCTACCCAAAGATGTGGAGGAAACTCCACTTTCCACAATATTCCAAGTAGATGATATTTGGGATGAAGAGGATTCATCCATAGTTGTCCTCACAAGATAAGGGAGAGTGCAACCTCCCATTGCTACACAACTTATCCCTACCACTCAGCAAGTTACCATACCGATCGTAGAAGACAACGACGTTGTCAAACAATTAAAGAAGACTAAGGTTAAAATGAATGTATGGAAGCTATTAGCCACATCACGTGAACATAGAATTGCGGAAATGGATGCTTTGGCTAAAGTAGGGATAGATTCAGAAACCACTCCTGAGGGATTAGCTAATTTCCTCACGAGTGAAGTTCCAAGTCCCATCAACTTAATCACCTTTTATACTAAAGACCTACCTCAAGAAGGTGATAAACACAACAAAGCCTTGAACCTCACAGTAGTCTGCAAGAGGATGAATGTCTTAATGACTCTTGTAGATAATGGGTCAGCAATTAATGTTTGTCCATTATGAAGTGCGAGGATGTTGGGGATAAGGGATGAATATTTGTCTCCATCAACACAAGGAATAAGAGCTTATGACAAAACTTGTCGCCAAGCTCTTAGGACCATTACTATGAATATCACCGCGGGAGTTATAGAGCATACCACAACTTTCCAAGTGGTTGATATCAAAGCCTCCTTCAACCTATTGTTGGGACGCCCTTGGCTTCATGACCTTAAGGCGTTCCTTCATCACTTTATCAACAAGTGAAGGCCATAGTTGGAGGAATTCCCGTCACCATCGATGCTTCCCAATTTAGAATCAAATTAATTGATAAACCTCTCATAAACGTGGAGCACGATAAAAACAATGAAGATTTATGGGGCTAATACGCGAAAGAGGTGTCCTTAATCGAGGAAGATGAAAGGACCCCCTCTTTGCCACGAACTCCATTCAAACATGATAGTCAATGGCATACTCCGAAAACAAGGACACTTTCCTGGAATGACTCTAGGAAAGAAGAAAGGAGTAGCCATGCAAACGAAATCGCCTGGCCTTCCTAAATTAAATACTTTTGGACTTGGCTTTGAACCAACTCCGAAAGACTGTAAGCAAGCCCGGAAAAAGGCTAATGCGTGGAGAAATGCTCGTACCCACAAGAAAGCAATCCTAATGGATGAATATCCCCTCACACTAAATGGACAATTAATAAGAGAGGGTGAAGATTATCTATGCTATAAATTTCCCGAGCCCTTTGTCAATGATGGAATAAGACAACAGGGGTTCGAGATCTTCCTAGATTTCCACTTCCTAGATGACATCCCAACTCCTATCTATAAGGAGAAAGCACCTCCATGCTTTGACTTCAATGTCATGGGACTTCTTTTTAGGCACGAGAAAAATGAGCCAAAATATATTGAAGATAACTCCGCGCTTATTCAGACAACATTACAAAGTGAGAGCTTTTACCCCTCAAAGCTTATCACTCCAGCAGAGGGACTATTTAAGGGATGGCGAAACACTGTGAAGGTGACTACATCAAGTGGACGGAAGATCTCTATAAGAACAAGACAAGGACCCATGTTTGAAGAATCGTCTAAGTTAGAGTTAGAGTAAAGAGTCAGAGTCTTCCCCCATTGAGTCTTCAAAATCTTTAGATATAGCTTAAAGGAATGGTGTCCTTCGAACAAGTGTATTATTCCGATAGGGGTTCGGAATTATTAGAGAGCTAATTATCCAGTGAGATCAAGTGATCGGAATGCCTAGGTGGAGGCCGCTTCCGATCAATAATATTAATGTATAGTTTAATATTACAGCTTAATCTTAACTGAACCCTTTGGGTCACACCCAAGCAACTAACGAGCCAAAGCGACAAATTAATTCGGAAGGAATTAATGAGTCGCCCGAGTAATTAATATTTAGATGTCGGAAATTTGAGCTTGGATCGTCGAAACCGACCGTCGGAACTAAATATCAAATGTCGAGCCAAAATTTAGGATTTGGCATGACTGGAAAATGCTTCAAGTAACAAGTAAAACCTAGCCAAAGGCTAGGAAAGCGCACCAAATAGGAGTGTGCCACGTGGTAGCACACATGGCAGCACACCATATGGAAGTACACGTGGCAGCCGCCAAGTGGCAGCAGCCATGTTGGTAGCCACCAAGTGGCAGCGTGCCACGTTGGCAGCGCGCCAAGGTGACAGCAACATGTGGCAAAAGGGGGCCGTGGACTCGGGTGACGGGTCATGAACACGGGCCAAAAGAAAGTAGCCCAACCGAACCCAACTTGGGGCTCAAGGTTGGGTGACACATGGTTAGCTTACAATGCATGTGAGGTGCCTTTGGGACCAAGTGAGAAAGTAGTCCTCACCTAACCATGTTACACTTGTTACTTTTTCCTTGGTTTATTTAACTAAGGGTTGAATTCATCAATCTTTCCTTGTGGGATCTTTTTATGACAAAGTCCCACATTGAACGATGAGTGGAATTCACAAGGAAGCTTTCCTTATAAATAGCCAAGGGATGACTTGGGATTGTTCACTTGAGTAAGAGTTGGAAAAGGCAACACTATTTGTGAAAACCTTTGAACTCAAGGGTTGAAAAAGGCATCACCGTTGTGAAAACCTTTGAACTCAATTACTCGGGTTTTTGGTCGGGCCTTGCTAACTCCAAGGTATTGGACCTAGTCGGTGTTCGAGTTGTGGATGGACTTCCGTTGGAGGTCGTCGTAATTTTAGGTTAGCTTTCGAAGTAAGAGCCCCTCGAGGTCTGGCGAAGCACGCGTCAAAGGTATAATTATTATCTTAATCTTATCATTAAGTTAATTATGTTTATGGTTTTATATTTTGCGAGTGCGGTCTTGTTTTTGGATTTGTTTCCACGGTGAGGCGGACTCACCAAACCCCAACAACGGTATCAGAGTCTCGCTCGTTTATTTTAAAATCATATTATTATTCAAGGTATTTTTATGGCTTAATTTTTCTGGTTTTAAGTTCATTATTAGATTAGTAGCTCGGTTTATTAATTTTAATCCCGTATTAGAGCTGACTTCAGCTCCTTAACCCAGATTTCGACCCAAAAATAGTGAATATTGGGTGGAAAAGGCGTTTTGGAAATGGTTTTACCCTTTAGGGCTCGGTTTTTAGCCAAAAAAACGACCAGAAATGCACTATTCGAGGGATTTTTCGTTTTGACGAAAAATTTAAGTCTTTCTAACCTAGAAAATTAATTGCATATTTATGGTTGTTACGTAATTGGTTCATTCCTTATTTTATATGCAATATTAAACCACTTTAGGCATGATTACTTGGTAGTAATTTGTGTTTGAAAGCTTGCATTTATTTTTCACATAATTGCATTAAGTGTGAAATTTTTGTTCTTTGAGGCTTCTAAGTAATAAGGATTCAATCTTTAATTATGTTAAGTGATTGAAACTTTGAATTCTAAATTCCATGAATTTTTGTTGAACTTTATTGATTTAATCATTTTTAAGATGATTGGAATCATAAAGTTTGAAACTTGTGATAGAAATTTGTTTATTTTCATATTGGAAGATATAATTTTTGAAGTATTCACAAGTATTAAAGTTGGAATCTTTATTGAACATATGTTCATTTGTTCAACTCCCTTTTATTTTGTCAAATCTCAAGATTAATTTAAATTAAATAAATTAATAGTGAGTAATTGCCCTCTTATTTTTGTTACATACACCAAGTTAAACCAATTTTATTAAAAAATGGTTCTTGGAATAAGTTTTGGTTTTATGCACCTGGATGAATTTATTTAAGTTGAACTTATAATATTTTCATTTTTTTCCTCAAGATTAATTGATTCTAAAATTAATTTAGAATTGCTTAAATATGACACACAAAATCGGGATTTTTCCCGAGGAATGAGCACCACAAATCAAGGCCGAAGAAGCCCCGAGCTAGATCTCGGCCAGCCGGACTGCTCACACAGCCATGGGCTGTCGAGGCTGCTCAGGTGCCTCGATCGTTGGTGCTGCTGTGTGCCGTGTATGGGGCTGCTGTGTGTGCACTCCTTGGCGCGCCATGGCAGCCTTATGGCTTGCCATGGGTAAGCCGCTTAGGGTTTTTGCATTGAGCTTGTTTGAGTGCATGTGTGTGCTTGGTGTTTTGGTGCAAAGGGGCATGCAGTAGTGGCCTTGTTCCTAGCACCTTGTAACCCGTAGCAAACGCTACTAGGCTCTACCTAGCTAGTGCTACGTGTGGTGGTGAAGGCACGTGCGCCAAGCCGTATAGTACGAGGTTGCTAGACAATCTTGACTTTCATATGGCATGTATGTTGTGCATGAACCACTTGAGTGGGTTGGCTTCGTGTTTGCTAATTTTTCCGTTTTAATTATTTTATTAATTTAATTTGGTTTTAATTATTTTAATAAATTTTGGAGGCTAGGCCTCGGTTTTATGAGTGGCAATTTCAAAATTTATTTTGGCAAATAATTGGGTTATACCGGCTTAATTAATTTGATTAATTAAGTTGGATGCGGAATTTAGTGGGAGCTTCAAATATTAATTGCGATTATTTAGATAATCGGTTAAAACAACTTTGACTAGTTTTAATTGGGCGTTTAAATTGGATAAACCTCATAGATTAGTTACTAGTTATCGCGTGTTTATGCATTGTTACTTGTTTTATCTTTGTAAAATGCATGGGCCATTCACAAATAGTGAATGGATGGATGGAATGTATATTCTCTCACAGGTTTTATTAAATGGCAACTAGTGGGATCCGATTAGGATAGAAAATACGGATTGTGATCCGTGATGTATTTTGTAAATCTAAATACGGTCTGCGTATCGTTGAGTATTTTTGTATCTTAATATTTAGATTAGTCCTAATTGTAGATACTAGTAGTTGCATAATTTTGGTCAAGTCTTGAAGACGGAGGTTCTTGGAAGACAAAGCCATGAAGTTCCAAAAGAAGACCTTTTGAAGACTTGAAGAATTCAAGGAGTCATGCTAGTTGCCAATATGCATCAAAATGCTTATGCTTTACATATTTATAATTATTTATATATGAATTATATTAGATGCATGTTTAGGATTTCGAATGTTGTGATGATTAATTAAGTTCACTTAAATAAACCAACATAGAAACCCTAGGTCCCTAAAATATTGAGTGAAATTGTCATTCCAAAACAACACTTATCGACCTATTGAGAATAGTGATGGGCTACGCCAAAGCAAGGCATCACTATGACTCCCTAGACTCATAAGGCATACCGGGTATGCAAGTTGGTTTTGGTTGTACTCAACGATATGAGTGATGACATGTCATGGCAAAGTGAATAAATTGTTGAGAGAGCATTAGATGCGACGATTTATTAAACCAATAGTGGCTTGGAGCCATTAGCAAAGAGTTGCTTACTTTAGGATATTGAGTGTTAAGACAAGCCAAAGCATGCTTAACCACTGTTTGTTTCTTGGAATCGACTTATTCTCGCCAAATGGGGACAAATTTAATGCGTGGATAAGACGCTTAATAAGATTGAAAATTTGCATGAATACTTTTTAATTTTCAAATTTATTATGTTATTTACTTGATAAATGGTTATACTTTGTAGTTATATTTGTAGAATTCCAAAGTGAACTATATTTTTTTTTCCATGATTGGTAAAGGAAATCTTTGAAATTGTTTTCAAAGAAAAGTAAAGAATTTCTAAAATACAATTCTCATAATTGACTTTTATAACAAAATCCGAAAGGACGGTTGGACATCATGTATTCAAAATGCTAGGTAGTTTTGATAAAACATGAAGTATATAATTACAAACTCAAATTGTCAATATTGACAACCAACATATTTTTTCTCTTAATACATAAATGAGTAGTACTCATTGATGTAGTAATTCAAGCGTGAATTAAAGGAAAAGATGGAACTTTGTTTTACGGCGCACTAGGTGCTTAATTATGCGTAACAAAGTATAAAAGTCAAGGTATTTAAAGAAATGGTTCTTAAAGTTGGGTTATGAGATATTTTATGATATGAAATATAGGAAACGAGGAACAAAGAAAAGGAATGAGATTCCATTTTACTAAAGAATTCATGTTATTGTAGTTTACTTAGCAACTCATTATCTTCACAAAGTATCAGATACTGCTTGAGTGTTCCACTTTGAAAGTGACCTCAAACCATTGATGATAAGCTAAGCTATTTACTTACAAGCTTAGAATGAAGCAAGGAGCACTACATCAGTTGTAAGGTCACATGCTTTGTTTAAAAACCTTTTAAGCTAAGGCTGGAACAAATAAATGATTATTATGTTCCATTATCAACAAAAAATCCGTTAACACATGTAAAGACTCACATTCAAAGTAAAGAGCAATAGTTGCAAATTTTTTTGAATGGCATGGTTGTCTAAACCATGAGTCAAGAATTCTTGATTATAAACAAACATTTTCTTAACATTATAAACTGGCAAAAGCTCAAAGTCATGGACATGATTTTCATTCCGAACATCTTTATCAATGTCACATCGACAAGAACGTACTCAAGGCTCTATTAGATAGGCTCTGGATAGTTGATCGATTCGGAATCGTTCTAAGACAAGCAAGTCTTACTTGTTGAAACCGATAAAGTAAAGAGCTATTGTTCTTGGTATAGACAATTGACTCCGAAAGCTAAAGAGGATTAATTTACTTCAACGATTCACAAAGAATTTGAAAGAATATGGATATATTAATCAAATGTGAACAAACTTGACGAGGGAAGCTCAAGAGTTCAGTGAAGTACATAATCCACTTGGCAAGATATCAAAAATCTACATTAGATCGAGTGATGTTTGCTTGAGCCAAGCGTGACAATCACAATGTTATTAAATTGAAATTTTCATAAATAACTCCATAAAGAACTTAGTGTGTCTTCACGGAGATCTCGATGCCCTTTAAAAATGACTGAAACAATGATGGATCACATCCCTTCCTATAAAGTTATTAAGATTTACACAAAGGACTAATGTTACACTTAACAAAATGTCGGATCTAAGAAAGGACGCAATATTCAGTTATGGATAGAATTAAATTCTAAATGTCTTTTCAAGTATATGTCTAAAACTCTTAGCCACAGTGGGAGCTCACTGGCTCAATGGGAGCTAAGTGGCTCAATGGGAGTTCATCGGCTAAGTGAAGCTAGGTGGCTCAGTGGGAGCTTAATGGCTCATTAAAGGCTAAGATAGTTCAAGTGGGAGCTAACTGTTTGTTTCACAACAAACTTTTACCCAAAGACAATATACATGTCTCTTTGTAAGCTTTCAAGTTAGACTACGGGCACTACCTCCACAACCTAAATGAGAACATTATGTTTGTTGCTCTAAGTGGTGTCTTTCTGGAAAGTAACACATTTCCAAAACGACAATGGAGGAAAATGAATTCGATGACCATCAAGCTTAGCAACAAACTAGAATTGAGAATCTCGGAAGACCTTAACAGGTCTTCATGAGAATGCTTGATCAAGAATACTCAAAAGGACTTTACAAGTTCTTTAAAAGAGAATTCATTACTCACAAAACATCATAAATGTTGGAGTAATATAAAATAATAAAAGGGCTTTGGAAGCGCCTTGAAACTCAGTGTTTGATGCAATTTCCTCGTATAGGTATAGAATTCACCAAAGGCTTGAATTGAATCCTATAAGTTTCTATTAAGTTAGAAATAAACCTAAGAGTTACAAGCATACTATTTACTATTAGTTAGTAAAGGGATAATGTCTTGTAAAATAGTTACGACAAATCCAAATTCCAAATAATGTTTAGAGGCCATATAAATCTGAAGTAGACTCCATGTTTAAAAATCATGTTTAAAACTTGATTAATTTGCATGAGGGGTTAAAGACCCGTCGATCGCAAATAAGTTTTCAAGGAGAAAACTAACAAATGTGGAAATGTATATGCATACATAGCTAGATTGTTTGAAAAGGATACTATTAAATTCACGGAGTTGATTTTAATAAAAACCTATTCACCAATCGGAATGCTAAAGTCATTTCGTGATTGTTCTAGGAAAATTGCACATATGAAATATGGAAAAATATATACCAAAACCGCCTTCCTAAAATATGATTTTGGAAGTGACTATAAAATAGTCTAAGGTTTTTGAAAATCTAAATAATGCTAGATTTGAAAGCAAGCTCAAGGAATCCATTATAAGATTAAAGGAAGCATTGCATATAGGAATTGGAACGTGTTTTCTCTTGAAGTTAATAAGAGGATTGACTTATGGAGAAAAATAAAAAAATTTATGAATAAGAAGTTTAGTGGGAGCAAAATTAAATTATATGAAGGATAATTTGCCAATTACTACCGCAAGTTAATACCACTTTGTAAATTATTACCGCAAATTAAAAAAAGTTGTGAATTACTACTGCAAAAAATTTTAAGATGTTGCGATTACTACCAAACCCCCATTAAACCCAACTAAGATGTCATTATATCCCTTTAACCCGTGTTTGACCATGGTTAAGGGCTTTATCCATCCCCCCCCCAAAAAAAAAAAAAGAAAATGGTTTAGGGATATAATGACGTCATGGTTAAGGGCTTTAACCATGGGTTAAAGTGATATAATGACGTTATAGCTGGGTTTAATGGGGGTTTGGTAGTAATCGCAACATCTTAAAATTTTTTGAGGTAGTAATTCACAACTTTTTAAATTTGCGGTAGTAATTTACAAAGTAGTATTAACTTGTGGTAGTAATTGGCAAATTTTCCTTATATGAAGGTCCAACAAAAAGTTTACGAACTCTATTGTAAATTAACTGTCAAATGCTAAATGCTTAGATTTGACAGTATTTTCGACAATGGACCAAGCAAAAGATGATACTTAGTTTGTATTTGGAATTAAGTTCTATGGTATATACTTAATTAAATGTTTAAACAAGTAAAAGAATTTACCATATTAAACACAAAGGGCTTTGAAAGCCTTTCGATCCCTATGTATAAAGCAAAGTAAATGTTTGAACTAAGTATGAGCTAAGCTAAATACTAAGTCAAACAAGAAAGACTCTACTAAGAGACTTTCAACCGTATCACATAGCGAACAATGTAAGCCAGACTCAGTGAAACTGAATGAGCTAAAATGTCACATGGATGGAATAAGATTGAGAATTACTCTGCAACTTAATCCATCATGTACGCTATGATATGGAATCGTTGCACGACTTACTTGCTTAGAGCATGTGAAGTATGTATGTAGTACCAATCAACCTTAATCTATGTAATAAATCGTTAGATTATGGCCAAGAACATTCAAAGTACTTGGATAAGTAACAGGATGAGTTCTTGACTTGTGGAAACAAATATAATTTGAGAATTGATGTTGCAAGCACAAACCTTAATAAGGATTAGATCCTTAACAAGGAAGCCGTTTATAAGCATGAGCTGACAATGAGTCGTGGCTTGAGAATGGTAACATGGATGTGCATCCATGTGTAATGTGCGGGAATTTAAAGTAAATTTTTATGATCACAAGTGATTACGATATCCCAAATCATTGTGAGTCGTTTGGAGTGAAACCCAAGCAAAGAATCATTAGGAAGTCTACTAAAATATATGTTGAGAATATTATTGCCTTAAATGGCGATAATAAAGAAGATGTTCTATGGAAAGTTCGTTGTTGAACGTTGAAGATCTCAATCATGAAAATGAGTGGGAGCCATCACTTGGACAATAAATCCTAAATCGTATATAATCCATGGCACTCTCAAATTTTATCATCTTATTATGAAAGTCATCAGTAATGAAGATGCTAAGATCAGCAGAGTAATTATAACTAAACCTATGCAATAAGTGAACAACAACATTCACAATTGCATGAAAGAAATTAAGCATATTAGATATGGGTGTGATTTAGGTAAATGTTTTACAAGGAGTGTTACTCTTTAAACATTCGGAAAAACCATTTATCATAAGATGAACCATTCAGGTTTTGGAGTAATTAAATTTTTCATGCGAATTAAATCACTCCGCTGACTATTTAATTGTGGTTTAGAATTAAATAATGAGTCCATTTGATTCTTGGAATATTCATAATAGGGTATCAAGACCAGTCTTGGTAAGGAAACACCTATTAAGTGAACATTGAATATTATAATAGAAAATTATCCCTAATCAAGGTCATTTAAAAGATGGATGATTAATGACCATTTGAAATTAGTGTGTAATTTGATTTATAGCACCGTTTCTTGTGCTACAAGGACATGATCGTCATAAATCATTTACACAGGTATAGGTTTAGAACCATACTAGATCGACCTATGAGAATACTTTAAGAGATTAAAAATCGTTATAAGTATACTTCTCATTATTGTTATCTAAACCTTTTTCCTCGACCATGAGTATTGTGAGCTTAATTGTTTTAGTACTAGTACGCTTTGATGATTGTCAAACGTCTGCCGTAATAGGGGATTATAACGACATCACTTGGGTGGCTAGGTCCTCTCAGTAAGAGAAGCCACATTACAAGACTGGAAATGCCCCCTACTAAAATTAGGGAAGACGTATTTGTTGTTTACAAGGCCTCTCGTAGAGCGAGACTGTAAAATGCATGGCCGTACTAGGATGGATTTTAGAAAGCATTTGTTTATTGACATTCGGACTCGGAATCGAGAAACACTTCTGGACATAATAAGGATGACAAATAAATCTTACCTTATAGTTCATAAAGAGGCATTAAGCGACATAGGAAAAGGGCTATACACAAAAAGCACACTTGTCCGGAAGGACAAGTGGGAGATTGAAAGAAATGGTGTCCTTCGAACAAGTGTATTATTCTGATAGGGGGTTCGAAATTATTAGAAAGATAATTATTCAGTGAGGTCAAGTGATTGGAATGCCTGGGTGGAGGCTGTTTCTGATAAGTAATATTAATATTACAGCTTAATCTTGACTGACCCCTTCGGGTCACACCCAAGCGACTAACGAGCCAAAACGACAAATTAATTCGGAAGGAATTAATGATTTGCCTGAGTAATTAATATTTAGACGTCGGAAATTCGAGCTTGGAGCGTCGAAACTAAATATCAAATGTCTAGCCAAAATTTAGGATTTGGTGAAACTAGGAAAATGCTTCAAGTAACAAGTAAAACCTTAGCCAAAGGCTAGGGAAGCACGCCAAATAAGAGCGTGCCACGTGGCAGTGCCATTTGGCAGCCACCAAGTGGCAGTAGCCATGTTGGCAGCCACCAAGTGGCAGCGTGCCACGTAGGCAGCGCGCCAAGGTGACAGCAACATGTGGCAAAAGGGGGCCGTGGACCCGGCTGACGGGTCATGGACACGGGCCAAAAGAAAGTGGCCCAATCCAACCCAACTTGGGGCTCAAGGTTGGGTGACACGTGGTTAGCTCACAATGCATGTGAGTTGCCTTGGGGACTAAGTGAGAAAGTGGTCCTCACCTAACCATGTGACACTTGTTACTTAGTCCTTGGTTTATTTAACTAAGGATTGAATTCATCAATCTTTCCATTAGGATCTTTTTGTGACAAAGTCCCACATTGAAAGATGAGTGGAATTCACACGGAAGCTTTCCTTATAAATAGCCAAGTGATGGCTTGGGATTGTTTACTTGAGTAAGAGTTGGAAAAGGCATCACTATTTGTGAAAACCTTTGAACTCAAGAGTTGAAAAAGGCATCACCATTGTGAGAACCTTTGAACTCAATTACTCGGGTTTTGGGTCGGGCCTTGCTAACTCCAAGTATTGGACCTAGTCGGTGTTTGAGTTGTGGGAGGACTTCCGTTGGAGGTCGTCGTAAGTTCTAGGCTAGCTTTCGAAGTAAGAGCCCCTCGAGGTCGGGCGAAGCACGCGTCAAAGGTATAATTATTATCTTAATCTTGTCATTAAGTTAATTATGTTTATGGTTTTATTTGTTGCGTGTGTGGTCTTGTTTTTGGGTTTGCTTTCGTGGTGATTCGGACTCACCAAACCCTAACAATAGCACCTCTCCATATCTCTTCTTATTTAGCTTCTTCTCCTAGGATAGTTAGTAGTCAAGTCCCAACGGACATATCTTTATTTGATGTAATGATTTAATAGTTTAATAACATGCCTTTTTTCGGTTACTCCTCGTGTTATTCCTTAACTCAAGATGACGAGCATTACTTAACTAACAATGAAAGTGACAAAGAGATAATTAAAGCAGTGAAAACACTTGAAAACAAAACACCAGTAATAGAAAACACTGGAACGGTGGATATTTCAAAGGATCCATACATAAAAAGAGAAGTAAAAATCGGACTAACTGTTACTAAAGAAGAAAGAACCAGTTTTATTAATCTACTAAAAGAATTTATCGATGTATTTTCTTGGTCATATGAAGATATGCCAGGAATAAATAGATAAATATCTATACACACAATACCATTAATTCCAGGAATGAAACCTGTAAAACAAAAGTTACGTCGAATGAAACCCGACGTAGCTCTTAAGATAAAAGAAGAAGTTCAAAAACAAATTGCTGCAGGTTTTATCAGAGTATCTAGGTACCAAGAATGGGTTGCAAATGTGGTACAAATTCCAAAGAAGGATGGAAGGGTAAGAATGTGTGTCGACTACAGTGATCTAAATAAGGCAAGTCCAAAGGACGAATTCCCTTTACCACGCATCGACATTTTGGTAGACAATATAACAAATCATGCTCTTCTCTCATTTATGGATGGATACACAGGATACAACCATATTCTCATGGCTGAAGAAGATATTAGAAAAGACTACATTCATAACGCCATGGGGTACTTAATATTACACGGTAATGCCATTCGGGTTGAAAAATGCGGGTGCCACTTACCAAAGAGCAGTGGCTGCCTTGTTGCATAACATGATTTACAAAGAAGTTGAGGTATACATAGACGATATGATTGTGAAATCAAAAGATCGTCCAGGACATCTAATAGCTCTAAGAAAATTCTTCGAAAGGCTAATAAAGTATAACATGAGATTAAATCCATCAAAGTATTCGGAGTAACCCCACGAAAACTCTTGGGATACGTTATTAGCTTTGGAGGAATAGAGATAGACCCAACCAAGATTAACGCAATCATGTCAATGCCGCCGTCCAAGACCGAGAAACAGATTCGAGGATTAATTGGCCGGTTACAATATATAAGTAGGTTTATATCCAAGTTAACCACAATATGTGAACCTATATTCAAGAAATTGAAGAAGGATGTACTAGTTATATGGGACGATGAGTGACAAAAAGCCTTTGAGAAAATCAAAGCCTATCGCGCTAATCCTCCCGTTGTAGCACCTGCGCTCCAAGGAATCCCTCTAAGGTTATATTTAACAGTTATTAAAGAGACAATGGGGGCTATACTCGCACAAGAAGTAGAAAGAAAAGAAAATGCCATCTACTATTTAATCAAAAACACTAGTAGAAAAACGTAAAAGAGCACCGGTTCAAAACCCCCCTATAGCACTAGTTTTGAACCGGTGTTCATGTGAGGGATGCCAAAAAGTAAGAGTTTTTGCCACCAGTTCAAAATCGGTAGCAAAAACACAGTTATTAGCACCGGTTCGGTTCAGAACCGATGCCCTTTATGCTCCATTTTTTTTTTTTTTTGCATTTTTTTTACTTAAATTGATATATAAACACTTACATATATATAAACTTATAATTTTTATTAATCTATAGCTGTAACATTACAATTTTAATTAAAAAAAAAAAGAATATAGTTTTATATTGTAATAGACCGACTGTAATAATATTACAACAGTAGCGTAGAGCAAATTGGCAGCAGTGGCGTAGAGCATAGCAGCAGCATCTGCAGGAGCATAGAAGTAGTAGCGTAGACCAGAAGAACAGCAAGAGCATAGAAGCATGCATCAGATGTGATGCGAGGCAGCAGCTACTGCAGCAGCCTTGCGAGCCAGTAGCTGCAGGGCAGCAGTAGCAGACTTGCGAGGAAGAAGCTGTAGTGGTTTCACAGACAGAGAATAAGGCATATACCCTTGTTTTGAACAAGACATAAGCTATCTCTTTTTCAAGACTTGTGTGTCGGTCCACAATCACAAGAAGAGCCTCAACTGAAACAATATGATTATAAGTCAATACAATTAGTTTCAATTTAGCAAATGTAAGGTGAAAAGAATATATGTGCATTAATGGTTAGCAGTATTCAATGAAATATCAAACAGATATATCATCTAATTTGCATTAATGGTTAGCCAGGTTCCAACAATGCAACAATGAAAATTGACACATATGACATGTAAAAAAATTGGAAACGCAAAACCTCCAACAGACTCAAAATGTAGAGAAATAAAACAGGGATGGCATCTTACTTTATCAAGAGGGATTGCCTTTGACTTGTAAACCTTCAGATCCAACTCATAGCATGTCATGTCAGCAATAATGTCTCTTGCTTTGAAAACTTCAGGAAACTTCCCACTGTATATTCCTAATATTGTCAATGGGCTTTGTGATGAAAGATCTAGAACATTGATTAGGTGCACCTGATATTTTGATTGCAAACAAATGCAATGGAATTTAGTATACTAATAAGCATGTTATCAACTGGGTCATAAAAACATGACATCTTACAGCTAGTCCAAAAAATTTGCAGCTATCACACTAGCTCATTTAGTGTAAATGTTAGCAGAAAAGATTAAATAAAAGAGCTTTTACCCTGGCATTAGAGCACCTGACCTATCAATACAATGGTTTCAAAGACATGCATAACTGGACCTTTGGGAGATATAAACAAGTCTAACACCAAATTAGTCAAACTCAGGTACATTAAGCAATGTTAAAGCTATAATGCTTATAATTTCAGAAATGAGTGTCAAACTCCGGACTGGACTCAAGAATGTGACACAAATTTTAATTCATTGATACACCAAATGCATACTTTCCTTTGTTATACTACTCCATAGTTGAGCATGAATGAATCTGTTCAGAACATTATTGCCAAACTTATCAGTTTCATTATCCCTTTTATCTCTATATTTTAATTAAAGGAACAGAATTTCATGTTCTAGTATACTGAATGTCTGAGATATACAGTGATTGTAGACACCTAAAAATGTCTCCCCAAAACCAAACTCGATGATGAACGACCTTTCACCGCCACTTTTGGTCGGATTCAGTATTTAATCCCGAGAGTCCTTTAAAAATCGTGTTTAATTAAATTCAATTTTTGAATAGTCTATGGATCAGTCTTGATGTTTAGTCAAAGCATAGTTTTTAATTTTAGCCCAAACCTTTTTATTTATTTTATTGTTTTATTATTTATTTTGGCCCAAACTTTTTATTTATTTTATTTTATTTTAGCCCAAATAATAATAAAAACAGAAATGGCCCGAAATTATCAATCGATAATTAAAATGCTGAACGAAATTAGGGTTAAAAATGAATTTAGATGGAAAAACGGACTGAAAACTCCCGCATCACGACAACAGTCCACCGTGTCACGGGAAACTTTCCCGTCTGACGGTGGGGTTCCCCGTGACACGGGACACCTGCTGTGACACGGGGGTTTCCGTGTCCTTTCCGCGTAAACCCTTAACGCGTTTTCTCCCCCGTTCATTAAATATTTCCCGCATCACACAAAAGTACACCGTGACACGGGAATGTTTCCCGTCTGACAGTGGGATTTCCCGTGTCACGGTACACTTTGTCGTGTCGCGGTATAATTTTTTAGGGTTTTTATCATTTTAAGGTTCCGTGTGTTCCCTCAGCACATTTTTTCTATAAATACCCCCTTATTTCTGATGTACGGGGCATCATTAATTCTCTATTTTTCTCTCCTCGATGCTCTAGCCTAAACACTAGCCTACCCTTCTTCTTTCAAAATTCCTTCTTCAAGCACTCCCAGGAGTCCATACTTTACTCGTGGTTATTTCCTTAAACGAAGGCGTGAAAGGTAGAACTTTTTGAGGGTTTGGCCCCAAATCAATTCTATTTTAATTTAGTTTAATTATTGTTTTATTATTATTTCCTTGAAGTTACTAACTCGTATACTATTTTGTAGTTGCAAGCAAACAGAATCAAAGTAAGAATTATGTTCCTTTATTTCTATTATTTTTCTAACGATTTTATATTGTTGGAATTATTGTTGAATTGCTTCCAATATTAATGTTTATTCTTTTATTATCATGATCACCATATTGCATGTTTAAAGGGAATATGTAATTGAAAATCACGCCTAATAAGATAATTTGGACAACCGGTTAGGTTCCTTTTTAATCTTGTTGTTTAATCAAGTGATCACGATATTTTAGAATTATATGTTGCATTAATATTCAACCGATTTAGCATAATAATAGTTTGGAGCAAATTGAATTTTTGTTTGTATGCCTTTGAGATCGCAGGAATCACTTTTCACTATAAGAATCGAGTAGAGGCCAATATGGGCGAATGTGACTCAATGACTCACTTCGTACCATCATCCCCGATCCTCCTTTCGTGGTTCCGAACCATATGGAGTTAGTAATCTCATGGATTATGAATGGGGTGTAACCTTCACGGGTCAATCGTTGTTGCCTATGATTGTCCCTTATCGTGGTTGCCTTTTTATGATCCGTGAACGGTTTACAAGTTCCCTAAAAACTTTTTGGTGGCTCCCTACTTTCCTTGTCCCTAATTGTGTCCCTAATCGTATGTCAATTCCCACTTCCTATGAGTGTCATGCATATTCACAACATGCTTTAACGTAGGCACACTTCGAGCAACGCCTAGGGGTCTGACGGTGTGCAGTACCGTGGCACGGGAATCTCTGTCGTGTAACAGCCGTCCTAAAATTAGTCTGGTGGCTTGTTTTATCTTCTCACAGTCAACTTCCTTCGATTTTTCTGAAAAAACGTGTGTGTTCTACATGCGTCTTAGCCCCGGGGGATTTAAGCTCTATCAACCCAAAAACGCTCATGGCAATAAGGGTTCATCCGAGTTATTAAATCCACCCAAACCATGGAGTCGAGTTCGATTTCATCACGAACTCGCTGAGCCGCCCGTTGGCATACACCCTCAAGGGAGGCTGCCTTGCTAACGCGTCCAAACTCTTAACCATGGTACCCTTTTGACACCCAAATCTTGACCAATAGTTGAACATAGATCTTAACCCTAGGTTGCGAACATTTTTACATCATCGTGACTAAATGCTACATGGTTTGTTTGGTATTAACTCTCATGTGTTTACTCTTTTTGTTTAACCCATGACCGAGGGCTTTTATTTCCACATAGTAATTAGTACGGACCTAAAATCGACTAAAATCTGGAAAAACTCACAAAAAAGACCTTGAACTGAGCACCGTGTCACGGTAAGACCTGCCACGCCACGGTGAACAGTACCGTGACACGAAGCTTTCTACCATCTGACGGTAGACTTCACCGTGTCACGAAAGTCAGCACCGTGACACGGTGCCAAGGAAAAGTGTCTCGTTAGTCTTTTTTTGGTTTTTGTGCGTACGTATGTGGTTTATGTGTCCCGTTTGGTGTCATGTCTAGTTGTACGGTCATAACACGCGTCCATAACCTCACTTAATCACTCACATGTCGTGTTCACACACTTTTTTCGTTAGTCGTGCACCATTTCATGACTGTATTTTAGGGTAGTCTTTTTTTTGTGTGTCGTTTTTTTTTTCGGAGTAAGTCCGATGGTATCCTCCCATATATTTTTTTTAAAACAAAAAAAAATAAATAGAATTTCAAAATTCAATTTTTTTTTTTATAATTTCCGGATGGGTTATGGTTAAGTTTGGTCATTAAAAGTGTGTTTGTTTCGGTGTCACAACATTTGGTCAAGAAGCAGGGGTAGATTGTTACGGTTCGAGTCAATACCTCAACAACCTCTTATACTAAAGAGGCATACAAGGAAACCACCACAATCATCTCAACAAGATCCATCTCCAGTCTACTTTCAACCAATGGCTACTAAGGAAGATATCCAGAACATCAACAGGACAATTGAAATGTTGTCTAACATGATGCAAACACTCACCACTAGAGTCAACATGGTAGAGCAAGACAATCAGAACAATGTCACTACCACTTCAATGCACAAGATTATGGATTAGATGAGTAAGATTTCTGAAGAATTCACTTATGTAGAGCAACCTATCGCCTCTTTGTCCATAAGGGACAAGCTTCCTGAGAAGTTTTCCAATGCTGACATTCCCAAATTCAAGCCTACTGATAATCTGCTTTTCCATTTGAAGGCCTTTTCTGCGGCCATGGCTCTTAAGGGAGTAGATGTGACACTCTTCCCTACGGTGTTCCCTTTTTCGTTAGAGCATGACTGTCAACAATGGTTCTACTCTTTGGAATCCAAACATGTTGCGACCTGGGAGGATGTTGCCGAAAGCTTCATGAATCGTTACAAGTGTAACATACAGGCCAAGACTTCTGAACGTGAACTCTCCATTCTCAAACAGAAAGAGAATGAAGGCTTCACCACTTACTTGAGCAGATGGAGGGAAACAGCTGCGCTCTTGGTGGATCCCCCCAAGGAAAAAGAGATGGTTCGCTTATTCATTGCCAATATGACTCATAAGTACAAGCAACACTTGAAGTTTCTGCCTCTGAGTACCTTCGAAGCTGTATACGATATTGGAATCAATATCAAGGATGAACTGATGAAGACTGCTGGTAGCAACAATAATAACAGCACTTGGAAAAACAAGAAGAACGAAACTCCTTCTTCTTCTTCTTCCAAGCCCAATAATGCTACCAACAATATCAATATCAATGATGTGCTGGACCTTAATGCTCCTCCTTAAAGATTCCAAAGGCAAAGGAGGGTTTACACGCCTTTAGGAATGACTGATGATGCTGCTTTTGACCGTTTGCATGGTCAAGGACTGATTATGCCAATTGGACCGTTTCCAGAACCTCAACCAGAGAATAGAACCGCTAGCTATGACCCTAATGCTTATTGTAAGTTTCATCAAGGCCAGGGTCATAATACTGAGAAGTGTTGGAGGTTGAAGGATGCGATCCAAGACCTGATAGATGCTAACCAACTTCCTGTCCCTCCAGGGGGCAAGAAGCCTAACATTCAAACAGGTCCTTTTTCTGATGCTTTGGCTATCATGGGAGATGAAGTGTCCTTTGATCCGTCAATACTCATTCAACCTGTGAATGAACCTCTGCCGGAAGTTGTATTTGTCTCGAGCTATGAAGAAGTAAATGGAATTTGGGATAGTGACGATGAAGACGTCTATCTCAAGGATATAGCCTGTTCATCTCTTAGCACAAGTAAAGATATTTGGGGAGACCTTGAGGTCAAGGTTCTCACCAGAAGTGGATGGTTGCAACAACCTAGTCCACCTCCACCTCCACCGCAATCACATCCAATAGTTGATCCCATCGACCCTGTGAACAACAATGTGGTCAAACAATTACAAAAGACCAATGTGGAAATGAATGTATGGAAGCTTTTGGCCACCTCTCACGACCATCGAAAGGCTGTGATGAATGCTTTGGTGAAAAATAGGAGTTGATGATGATATGACTCATCAAGGGCTGGTCAACATTCTCACTACTGAATTGCCAAGTACTAGCAATTTGATTTCTTTTTCTGACAAGGATCTGCCCCCGGAAAGGGACCAACATAACAAGGCCTTACACCTCACTGTGGTGTGTAGGCAGATGAATGTTCCTATGAGCCTGGTTGATAATGGCTCTGCAATCAATGTATGCCCACTCCGCACTGAAAAGAAGTTGGGCATAAAGAATGAAGAACTGACTCCCTCTACTCAAGGGATTCGCGCTTATGATAATACTCGCCGTCAAGCCGTAGGTACTATCATACTAAACATAACTACTGGGGCCATTGAACGTTGCACCAAGTTTCAGGTGGTGGACATTAAGGCCTCTTTCAATCTATTGTTAGGACGTCCTTGGCTTCATGAGCTAAAGGCGATCCCATCGTCGTTGCACCAGAAAGTGAAAGCCATAGTTGGAGGGGTTTCAATTACCATTGATGCCTCTCCCATGCGCATTCAAGTTATCGACACTCCTATATATCGTCCATGTCAAACATGACGAAGAAGATGAAGATCTTTGGGGGTTTTTACTCGATGATGTTCTCATGATCGAAGAAGAGGAGAAGTGTCATCTCGACTTCGATCCCTATTCAAACACCAATATTAATTCCATTATAAAGAAGCAAGGGCATTTCCTTGGAATGACCCTCGGACTCAAAAAGAAAATGGATGAACTTTGGGGCCATCCTGGTTCACTCAAGAAAGATACCTTTGGCTTAGGATTCAAGCCAACAAAAGAAGATGTGAAACAAGCCCTCTTGAAAATGAAGGCTCACAATAACGCTCGAATCATGAAGACGGAAATGGCCATGGATCCATATCCATTCACTCTTAATGGCCAGTACATCAAAGAAGGGGAAGACTTCCCATGCTATGAATTCCCTGAGCCTTTCGTCCACGATGGGAAGCGTGAACAAGGATTCGAGATGTTCCTCGATTGTGACTTTGTCGATGAAGGCGAAGAACTCTTCACAACTGAGGAACCAGCTAGTCCAAGCTCTGATGATCTAAGCATTAACCTTCTCTTTGGACTAGAAAAGAATGAATCCAAGTCTACCTACAATGATGACTCCGAGCTCATTCAACTTGTTATATCAAACAAGGATTTTGACCCCTCCAAGTTAATCGTCCAGGCTGATGATATTTCAAAGGGATGGCGCAAGACATTGAGGATCACTACGCCAAGCGGAGAGAAGTTGGAAATAACCGCCGGCGAAGGTCCTATGTTTGATGAGTCTGAGTCGTCTGAGTCCGAGTTCGAGTCTGAGTCTAAGTCTATAGACGACTCATTAGGGTCTGAGGTCGACCCTCTTTCTGCTATAGAGTCCAATCCTGAGTCTCTTGTTGAGTCTTCTCTTTCCGGTGAGGTCACAGCTGACCTTGCCCCTCTTGATGTATTAACCGATGAATTCAATAAAATGAATACCTTTGCTTACGATGTGTGTCATTCCCCTAACCCTGATCAATATTACTTTGCTAATGATAAAAATGACAAAGAAATAATAAAAGCAATGGAAGAACACGAAAATAAAACGGGAGTTATCGAAGATACAGAAACAGTTAATATTTCCAATGATACGATTATTAAAGAAGTAAAAATTGGATTAACATTAAGTCAAGATGAACGCAAAGAGATAATTAACTTTCTTAGTGAATTTGTTGATGTATTTGCTTAGTCATAACTAGATATGCCAGGAATTGACAAGGATATAGCTCATCATACGATACCACTCATTCCGGGTATGAAGCCGGTCAAATAAAAGCTGCACCGTATGAAACTGGATGTGGCTCTCAAAATCAAAGAAGAAATCAGAAAGCAATTGGCCGCAGGTTTCATCAAAGTATCCAAGTATCCACAGTGGATAGAAAACGTGGTTCCAGTTCCAAAGAAGGATGGAATGGTCAGAATGTGTGTTGATTACAAGGACCTCAATAAGGCAAGCCCGAAAGATGGGTTCCCTCTACCTCACATTGACATTCTGGTCGATAACACAGCAAACCATGCACTCCTATCGTTCATGGACGGCTACGCCAGATATAATCAAGTATTAATGGCCGAAGAAGATATGGAGAAAACCACATTCATCACGCAATGGGGTACATATTGCTATACGGTAATGCCATTCGGGTTGAAAAACGCGGGTGCCACCTACCAAAGAGATGCCACAGCATTGTTACATGACATGATGCAGAAAGAGGTGGAGGTCTATTTTGATGATATGATCGTTAAGTCTAAAGATCGCCCAGGCCACATCATTGCACTTCGCAAGTTCTTTGAAAGACTCTGTAAATACAACATGAGATTAAATCTAGCAAAGTGTGCATTCGGAGTCACGTCAGGCAAATTACTTGGATATGTGATCATTTCTCGAGGGATTGAAATAGATCCCACAAAAGTCAAAGCGATCATGGCCATGCCACTGCCCAAGAATGAGAAGGAAATTCGAGGTTTCATTGGAAGGTTGCAATATATAAGTAGGTTCATATCAAAACTCACGGCGATATGTGAACCTATATTCAAGAAGCTTAAGAAAAATGTCCCAGTCACATGGGATGATTATTGCCAAAAAGCTTTCGACAAAATCAAAGAATACCTGGCAAACCTACCAGTGCTAGCGCCAGCAATACCTGACTTTTCTCTTCGACTCTACCGTACGGTCACAAGAGAAACCATGGGAGCAATGCTAGCACAAGAGATCGAAAGCAAGGAGAATGCAATTTACTATTTGAGCAAGAAACTTCAAGGATATGAGACCCGATACACACCGCTTGAAAAGTTGTGTCTCGCACTTGTATGGGCCGCGCAGAAACTAAGATGTTACATGCTCACTCATACAGTGCATGTTGTGTCCAAGATGGATCCTCTCAAATACTTGTTCGAAAAAGCAATACTCAATGGCAGATTATCAAGGTGGATAGTCAATCTTGCTCAGTTTGACTTGAAATTTGTACCACAAAAAGCCATCAAAGGTTCTGCGATTTCTGACTTCTTAGCAGATTTTCCGCTAGAAGTAGTGGAGAAAGAAGAAGATGAATATGATTTCCCTGACGAAGATTTACTCATGACCGAAGATGATAGCTGGATAATCTATTTCGATGGAGCTTCAAACCAAAAAGGTTGTGGTGTAGGAGTCTTGCTTGTATCACCTAATGAAGAGCATATCCCAATTTCCATGAAGCTCGACTTTGATGTCACCAACAATGCTGCAGAATATGAAGCATGTATTTTGGGATTAGAAACAGTTGTCGCCTTGGGAATTAAGAAGCTCAGAATCTACGGTGATTCATCACTAATTATTAACCAAATCTCCAAGAGATGGAAGGTGAGAATTGAAAGTCTCGCTACGTATCAAGCTTATCTGGAAACTCTCACGGAGCAACTAGATGAAGTGGAATATACGTACTTGCCTAGAGAAGAAAACCAGTTCGCCGATGCACTAGCTAAATTAGCATCAATGGTGTGAATTCCAACGGATACAATAAGAATGTCGTTGACCATAGAAAGAAGATATGAACCGGCTTATGTTCACGCACTTGACGATGAACAGGAATCGCAAGAAGAAGATGAAGAGCCATGGTATACATATATCCTTAACTATGTGACAAGAGGAGAATACCCTCCTAATACTGATAAAAGGGCACGCCGTGCTTTGAGGCTCCTGGCCTCACAGTATGTGCTCATCAGGGGAGAACTCCACAAAAGGACTGCACTAGGAAGAAATCTCTTATGCATAGCCAAGAAAGAAGCACACAAAACCATGGAAAATCTTTATGCCGGCATATGTGGAACGCATATGAATGCTAAGATGTTAGTCCAGAAGATTCAACGACAAGGCTATTATTGGACTACTATGGAAAGAGATTGTCACGAATACGTCAAGAAATGTATGAAATGTCAAGTTTATGCAAATTTACAGCACGTTCCACCTTCACTTCTCTACACATATACCTCTCCATGGGCTTTCTCTACTTGGGGTATCGACATCATTGGAAAGATAACGCCACCAGGACAAGGGGGGCATGAATTCATCCTCGTAGCAATCGACTATTTCACCAAATGGGTCGAAGCTGCATCATATGCTAAGTTAACGGCAAAACACGTAGCTCAATTCATTGAGAAAAATATCATATGCCGCTATGGGGTACCTCATGAGATGATCAGTGATAATTGAACACATTTCCAAGCCGAATGCGCGGAATTATTACAGAAATATCATGTCAAGCATCACAGATCATCAACCTATAGACCACAAACAAATGGTGCGGTCGAATCGGCCAACAAAAATGTGAAAAATATCATCGAAAAGATGACGGAAAATTACAAAGATTGGCCAAATAAGCTACATTTCGTCCTTTGGGGTTATCAAACCTCTGTTCGTACATCAACGGGGGCTACCCCTTTCTCTTTGGTCTATGGAGTTGAAGCCGTACAACCAATAGAGCTCGAAATCCCTTCTCTCCGAATCGCGTTGGAAAGCCAACTAGATGAAGTCGACTGGATTAGAGCAAGATATGATGAATTAGTCTTACTTGACAAAAAACGCTTGGCAGCTTTGCATCATGTCCAAACCTACCAACAGCGTATGGCGCGACATTTCAATAAAAAAGTCAAGACTAGGAACATCAAAGAAGGTGACTTGGTGCTTAAGGCACTTCGCAAAAATGTGTTGGATCCAAGAGGAAAATTCAGACGAAATTGGTCAGACCCGTACATTGTTAAAGCCATCTTGTCCGGCGGAGCGGCACAATTGGTAGACATGGACGGTAACAGTTTCCACAATTTAACCAACTTGGATCAACTCAAGAAATTCTATGCCTAGTTGCATGGTTTCATGATCCAATAGCCCTACGTTTGGCCTGATTCCTTTTAAGGATACGTAGGCAATCCCTCAAGGGGGCCCGGCCACTTTAAAAAAATGAAATCATTCCTCCGACGATCAAGTATACGCGCTAGTTCAGCATTGCGTCACGACAAAACAGAGCTAACAAAAAAAATAAGGATTGGCACGCCACAGGAGTATCCACCCTGTCACGGCAAAGTCCACCGTGGCGCGGTGGAATTGCAGCCTAAAAAAAATAATAATAATAAAAAAAAAATGTCGGGCCATGGTAATTTCCAACGTGTCACGGCATTTCCCACCGTGGCACGGTGGAATTCAGACTTTCCGATTTTTTTTAGTGATGCAGTCTTCGCGAATACAATTATTTTTTCGATGTTTTTTTATTTTGATTCTTCCATTGCGTCCGACTCCTTGACTCGGATATATATATATGTATATATATATAAGTCATTGTAATTTTTTATTTAAGGAGAAAATAAATATGCTATTATTATTGAAATAAAGATGACTACAATTATTGGCATCATGCGCCTTATTTTAAAAATTATAAATTATAAATCATATAAGCAAAGCAATACTGATCTAATCCTTCTTCACTTTAGGAACCTCTTTCTCTTTTTCAACTAGGTCGGCCTTCACCATTAATGTGTCTTTTGTAGCCCGAACCGTCACACCCCTAGTCGAACTTCCACTCCTTTCACCGTTCTTAGAATTCTTTGGTTATTTCTCTCTATAAACCATCTTCTCTTTACCCTTCCCTTTCACATAGTTCTTCCTTTTAGGCATTATAGGAATCTTAAACTCAATCCCTTGTGTTCTTGGACCTAGACGATCTTTAGGAGGCGCTTTCTTATTTCCAAGACGGCTCTTCACATCAGATTTGCATGATCCGACTCATTCCCTTCTACTTCTAGGATTCAACCATGCCTTGTATGCACTAGATAAGGGAGGAGGAGCTTGGTTACTTGCAGAAACGGTCCACAAAGGTCTTTCCATCCAATAAGCCTCGTACTTGTGAACGTTACTTTCATGCAACGATACTTCACGAGGACTATTGTTATAGCGTGGAACTACTTGTTCAAGTCCATACTGTCGCATCAGTCGAGAAGGACATTAAAAAGTCAGTCTTGAGATACTAGGAACACGGCAATACGGAGTATCATTCGTACCAACCATCCTAGTAAACCTCCACCAAGGCACCACCCAACGAATGGAAAATTCTCTTTTTGCAAAGAAATTCTCCCAATCTTCATACGACATGTTCACAGAATAATTCTTCTTCCTGCGGACTAGATCGTTGGGACCATATTTTTCAATATCGTCGGGGGCTTCAAAAAGTTCTAAACGCTCCATCAACCAAATTTGCATAAAAAAAAAATCAGTCGAAAAAAAAATTGCAGATTCCACCGTGACACGGCAGAATTCACTGTGTCACGACAAAAGACAATCGTGACACAGTGCCTGTTTTGTGTCACGGGGGCTACTCAGAACGCGTTTTTACCTGAGAGCCCTTCCCAACGGCTTTCCGGTCAGCTTTAGCTTCGTCAAAGACGCGTAAAGTTTCTCCAAGGCACGTGGGCATAGGAGATCTCCCAGATTCGACATGTTCAAGCACTGATGCTAGACAAGCATGTCCTACCCTACCGTTTACAAATAAAAGATTGCTAAACATGCAAAAAATATAAGCCCTTCTACGGTATACATGATAAGACTCAGAGACAGGACGATTGAAATATAAATTTGCAAGTTTTTCTAAGTCTACTTCATTACCACACACAATTTTATTTAAATCTGGATCTGTTAGATTCAGATGGCGTTCAAAGTCTTGGTAATAATACTCACGTAGGGTAGGCATGGCAATAAGATTTCTGGCAAGAAATCCAAAGATGGCACCGAATTCCTCCGCCAGGGGACATAATTCATCGTAATTAAATTTAAAACAATGTGTTTCTGGACTCCAATAGTCTAATGTTGCCCTAAGAAAATCATGTTCAATCGCTACATGTCTCAGGGTTAGTAAACCCCTGACGTGAAACAATTCAAACTCTCTTTTGTCAGCATTGGTCAAAGAATAAGACCAGTCGCGCAATGTATTATCAAAATTTTGAGACATTATTATTGAAATATGAAATTCTAATTATCTTATGTTTCGTAATTAAGCATATCATGAATATACTGGTCCTATTTTATAGCAAAAACGCGCGGAACTACTCAGAATCTATCTTTCTATAAGCGTAAACCACACCATTGTAGAATACGTGCAACGTGACACGGGAATTCCCACCGTGTCACGGGAATTAGTGCCGCGACACGACAGATTTTGCCGTGACACGGTGCACGATGCCGTGTCGCGGCGCCCACGCGTTTTCTTTTCTTTATCCTTTTCCTTTATCTATCCGGATTTTTTTATTGTTTTATCTTCACCGTTTATTTATTTAATTCTGTTTTTCTAGAGTTGCATTCCTTATAAAATTCTCAACTTTTTATTATTAATATTTTTATTTTTATTTTTATCATTTTATATTTATTATTTATTATTTTATTTTTTTACTCTTATTTCTATTATTATTTTATTTCTTTTTCTTTGGGGAAGTTATAAACCTCATCCCATTTCCAAACATATTTATTTTGGAGTAGTTGTAAAACTTATTTATATTTTTTCTTTTCTTTTTATTTCTTTTTTCTTATGGGGAAGGTCGGTACCCTCCACTTACTCCACTTACGCTTTTTTGTCGCGTCATTAATAAATACACAATCACACACAATGAGTCTCAAGCACACACTAACACACACTAATAAATACATAAACTGTGAATAATGTACAAAATGAGTCATATTAAATAAGCAGCGTCAAGTGTCATCACAGTATGTACAAATAATGACCCTCGGTCAAAAATATGTAGAACTAAAAGAGTGAGGATCAGTGTCATCTCCAGCCTGTTAATATGGGAGCGGTGAGCCAAAGAGTCCCGCCATCATCTGAGTACGAGGAGTAGCATCCCTACTAGTCCCCTGTAACTCCAGTAGCAGTCAAACTCAAAGCAGGACCCGTCCAACTGGCAAACGGTGCAGACTGACTCAAAGAAGTAGGAATCGTCGGTGGAGGCATCGTCCCATACACTGGAACTGAAAACAAGCCTGGCATCGGGGGAGGAAGCACCCCAGACGATGGAGCTGAATATAAGCCAGGATCCACAGGAGTGATAACAGGCCTAAGCTTAGGCTGTGAAGACTGAGAAAACGACTGTCGCTGCCACTTACCCTGACCCTGAAAATGCTGGAACGACTGGGAGGACTAAGGCTGCTGCCACGGAGCCTCCTGAAATGGCTGAGAAAGCTGAGGATCCCGCTGAGAATGCCGATGAACCTCAGGAGATCGTCTACCACGACTAGGCTCTCCCTCGTCCGAGCCTCTATGCCTCGAGCGTGAGCGGGACCTCCGTCGCTCCTGAAGGACACTATATCAAAAGATGTCAACAATGCAAAATAAAACAAAAGGTAGAAATGAGAAAAAGTGAACATACCTCAAGAACATCGCCAGAACCGCTCCGACAACTCGCACCACGCCGAAGCTTAATGGTGCAGTACTTCAGAGCGTCAACCACCTTCATGAATCCCATCATCTCCGGGCGGGAAGGCTGAGAACAAAACAGAGAAAAATCAGTAACAAGCGGTATTAAAAAGGATGAATAATGTATCAAAAGCTTACCGGCTAAAAAACATCAGGCAGAGACTCCTACGCCTGTCTGAAACCCTCTGGCATGTCAGCAATATGGTCCTCAGTAATACCAATTGGCCCGGGTAGCAGACAGATTGAGGCGGAATCTCAATCCTCCCCACACGGCGAACAGTCGTCTGAAAATACGATTGAATAATCAAATTATTTGACTATTTAAATAGAGACTAGCGACAAACTCCTCAAAAGAAATCATACCTCAGGAAGACGCGCTGGAGGAGCCAGAGAGGGAAGCAAGTCCTGCGCATAATCACCCTCCATGCGCACAAGCTCCTGCCAAGGAAAAGTGTAGCGCTCTCCCCTGTTTATCAACTCCCTAAGCAAGCGCGAGTCCAGCATCGACTCCGGTGGAGACAAGGGCACCACAAAGCGATCACCACTGTGCTGACGAACGACACGCTCCCCCAGATACCAGACAAAGAGTCCGGTACCAACAAAAACAGTGCGGTACGCTGAAAGCTGCAAGGCCTCGGGAAGATTAGTCATCCCAGCCCAAGGACGATACTGGACATCAATAACAACCTGAAAACCATAAAAAGTTACAATGAAGCACCGGAAATAACGTCAAGATAGAAAATAACAGGCTACAAAAGTAATTCTTACACCAACAGAAGAGGTGCCTCAGCGTAGCAGGCCGCGTAGCGCAGAGACAGACTCCACCCGTGACTTTCCTCGGTCACGCCAGCTGGCCCTGACAGGGAAGTCATGGACCTCTCCACGACGTCATCGAGGGGCCAATCCCGGAAAGTACTCGTAGAACCATAGCTGTAATGAAAAGTAATCTTTGAGCACATGAGTCGAACAAATTAAAATAAAACAAGAAGAGGAAAGGATCATCACCTCTATGACTCTCCATAAACCGTAGACAGTGACAGGGGACTCGTCGTTCAGCTGCCTACAGCCATGACGTAACGACAAGAGAAGGTCGGCATATCCGAGGCTGGCCCAGCTAAAGGATCCTATCTCACTGATCTTTACTAAAGAAGGAAGATAGCAAACGAGCGCACGCGAACTCCTATCAGAAAAAAGAGTCATGGAAATGAGAATCAAGATGATCCGCACTCGCTGCTCAGGTGAAGTCTCCTCAATGTCAAAACCACGGGCCAGAACAGAAGCCAACTATGATCGCCCGCTCCTAGGACCACCTCGAGACACCGGTTAAGTCTTGATATGCTGAACGATCGGATCTAACAAATCGGCTGCCTCCGCCGCCACCCAAGAAAGATAGGACATCTGCGATACGATCCGTTCAGTGAAGCGTAGACCACTAATCATGCTAAAATCCAGGGGAGTTACTGTCATCTCCCCCAAAGCAAAGTGAAATGTGTTGGTAGTATCCCAAAAATACTCCAACAACGCGCGAACGACTGTCGCGCCACAACCCCGGGGGCTGCGAAACCCTACGATCGCCGAATAAAAGTCTACTGATTCCCATAAGGCGTTCGTAACAGGATCCCTCGTGATAATCCGATGAAGTCGAGGAATCAAATCTCCGGCTCCAAAACCGTGATGGCGAAGCGTGCTGTCGACTATGCTGGCAAGTGGATGTTGAGAAACGTGGTTTTCACGACATAAAACCAACTGGTCTGGTGTCCACGGAGGTGGAGCCCACCTACCCCTACTCGTAGAGGGTTGAGGCTCAGACTCCAAGATGTCGCCATCCATACCCTCGGGAATCGTGGGAGTGTCCTCCCGAAAAGCCTGACGCCGACCATGAGTGGAAAGATCGCGATCCTATCGCCTAAGCATGCTTTTATAAAAATAAAAATCTAAGTGCTTAGCATCATTTCCTAAGTTATTTAGTTATTTATATCGAGTTGCATTTTAATAAAAACCTAAATGCTTAGCATCATTTCCTAAGTTATTTAGTTATTTATTGCATTTTCTATTATACGCTAAATTTTTACCTCAAGGCTAAAAATTAGCAAAAATAATGGAATTATTTATAGTATTTAATTTCTCCATGACGAACTAATACTATGTTCTCCTAATTGCATGATACTATGTTCTCCATGACAATGTAGTACATACACAACACAAAACATGTTTCAAAATTGCACGAAAACGATAGATTAACGCATCATGGCATGTTTTACAAGTCCAACAACCAATATGTCATCATTTCAAGTGCAAAAGAACAACATGAACAACAAAAACACCATTTCACACAAGTAGTACCCAAAAATGGTGATTTGCTCAATTCTTCACCAAATCATGCAATTTTTGTCTCAAATCGCTCACAAACACACATACATACATATACAAGTAAATTCATGGCAAGAATTTAAGCAAAAACCTCAAAATCAAAAAATCCCCAAATTGATTTTTAAGGGTTTTTACATGAAATTACACATTTGAAGCAAATTCAAGACAAAAGGCAAGAGAACTTACATGGATCCTTGTAAGAAATCGAAAATGAGGAAGATAGCAAAAAAAAGGACCGAATTTAGTGAAGAATCGAGCTCTAAAAGCCCAAAAAAAAACTGCTGGATTTTGCGACCACCCAACCACCGTGGCACAGTGGTTAAATCCCGCTGCACGGCAGCAAATCCAGTGTCACGGTGAGACCCAGAAGCTGCGGAAACACTCCGGTCAGCAGCGACGAACTCTGAATAGCAGCAGCAACGAGCAATAGCGGAAATAAAAAAAAAAAGAAACAAGAACCCCAGCAGAACCGCCGTGTCACGGGAAGGATCTCCGCGTGACGGGAACTATAGCCGCGCGCCGGTGTATCCTCGCCGTGGCTCGATAATCTGAGAAGCCTAAAATGAAAAAATGGAGAGAAGAATCAATTGGAGAAAATGGTGAAGAGAAGCTCAAATTTAAAGAAAAAAAAGGCATCTCGTTACAACCCCGTTTCCCGTGCCATGGTATCCGTACCGTGTAATGGTAAATTACTGACGTGGCCCACTGTATTTTTGCTGGTCAAAAACGTAAAAATCGAGCTTTTGACCATTACTGCAACCACAAAATTCCCGCGCCACGGGATATTAGGCCACGTGACGGGGGTACTAGCCGTGTCGCGAGATGCTTTCTTCGTCACACGATGGCCGCGCGCGTGTTCTGCACATTCCTTGAAGCTGTCAGCGAATATTCCTAGCGTTTTGAGCAAAATTGCATGATTTTCCGCACAAATTGAACAGTTAGTTTTTCAGTAAAATTACACGGAAAATTCTAACTGATGTTTAAAGGGTATCAAAATTACTATTTTGCCCCCAGTAAGCGTCAAAGTCAACTTGCCGACGTTTTAAACACCTAATATGGACGGATAGTCGACTTGAAGGTGTGAATCATCTGCGGCCCGCGTTCGGGGATAATCGAACCATCGTACACTTGCAAATTTCAGCGATTACAATAGTTGTCGGCTTTCCTCAAGCATGGAAAGCGTTATCGGTGGATTTTTCTTCAAGTATAGAAAACCACCAAGAAGGCTTTCCTCAAGCATGGAAAGCGTTATCGGTGGATTTTTCTTCATGTACAGAAAACCTCCAAGTCGGCTTTCCTCAAGCATGGAAAGCGTTATCGGTGGATTTCTTCAAGCATAGAATGACACCAAATTCATACGTTGACTTTCCTCAGGCATGGAAAGTGTCATCCGATAGGTTTCTTCAGGCTTAGAAAGCTACCAAATTCCTTAGTCGGCTTTCCTCAGGCATGGAAAACGTTTCAACAAACATCATCTGGTGGATTCCTTCAAGCATAGGAAGCTGTCAAACTCATTTGTCAATGATACACTGGTGCCAGATACGTATTCTATCCTTTTACTATTTTATCTGTGGAATTAACATTTTTTTGCAGGTATCGGCGTATACAGAGTGATTTAGGATCGCAGAACGTCTTAAATCATTCTCCGTCCCTATCGGCTACTTTGACTATCGTTTTCGAAACTAACGTTTCTAAAAACTCAGTCAAAGTGGGGGTTTCTGTAGACACCTAAAAATGTCTCCCCAAAACCAAACCCAATGATGAACGACCTCTCACCGCCACTATTAGTCGGGTTCAATATTTAATCCCGAGAGTGCTTAAAAAATCGATTTTAATTAAATTCAATTTTTGAATAGTCCATGGATCAGTCTTGATGTTTAGTCAAAGCATAGTTTTTAATTTTAGCCCAAACCTTTTTATTTATTTTATTGTTTTATTATTTATTTTGGTGTAAACTTTTTATTTATTTTATTTTATTTTAGCCCAAATAATAATAAAAACAGAAATGGCCCGAAATTATCAATCGGCACTTAAAATGCTGAACGAAATTAGGGTTAAAAATGAATTTAGACGGAGAAGCGGACTGAAAACTTCCGCGTCACGGGAAACTTTCCCGTCTGACGGTGGAGTTCCCCGTGACACGGGACACCTGCTGTGACACGGGGGTTTCCGTGTCCTTTCCGCGTAAACCCTTAACGTGTTTTCTCCCCCCCCCCCCCCCCCCGTTCACTAAATATTTCCCGCGTCACACAAAAGTACACCGTGACATGGGAATGTTTCCCGTCTGACGGTGGGATTTCCCGTGTCACGGTACACTTTGTCGTGTTGCGGTATACTTTTTTAGGGTTTTTATTATTTTAGGGTTCCGTGTGTTCCCTCAGCACATTTTTTCTATAAATACCCCCTCATTTCTGATGTACGGGGCATCAATTAATTCTCTATTTTTCTCTCCTCTATGCTCTAGCCTAAACACCAGCCTACCCTTCTTCTTTTAAAATTCCTTCTTCAAGCACTCCCAGGAGTCCATACTTTACTCATGGTTCTGTCCTTAAGCCAAGGCGTGAAAGGTAGAACTGTTTGAGGGTTTGGCCCCAAATCATTTCTATTTTAATTTAATATAATTATTGTTTTATTATTATTTCCTTGAAGTTACTAACTCGTTTATTATTTTGTAGTTCCAAGCAAACAGAATCAAAGTAAGAATTATGTTCCTTTACTTCTATTTTTTTCTAACGATTTTATATTGTTGGAATTATTGTTGAATTGCTTCAAATATTAATGTTTATTCTTTTTTTTATCATGATCACCATATTGCATGTTTAAAGGGAATATGTAATTGAAAATCACGCCAAATAAGATAATTTGGATAACCGGTTTAGGTTCCTTTTTAATCTTGTTTTTTAATCAAGTGATCACGATATTTTAGAATTATATGTTGCATTAATATTCAACCAATTTAGCATAATAATAGTTTGGAGAAAATTGAATTTTTGTTTGTACGCCTTTAAGATCGCAAGAATCACTTTTAACTATAAGAATCGAGAAGAGGCCAACATGGGCGAATGTGACTCCATGACTCACTTCGTACCATCATCCCCGATCCTCCTTTCGTGGTTCCGAACCATATGGAGTTAGTAATCTCATGGATTATGAATGGGGTGTAACCTTCACGGGTCAATCGTTGTTGCCTATCATTGTCCCTTATCATGGTTGTCTTTTTATGATCCGTGAACGGTTTACAAGTTCCTTAAAAACTTGTTGGCGCCTCCCTACTTTCCTTGTCCCTAATTGTGTCCTTAATCGTATGTCAATTCCCACTTCCTATGAGTGCCAAGCATATTCACAACATGCTTTAACGTAGGCACACTTCGAGCGATGCCTACAGTGATAAAGACGTTATTTGAGTCCAAATATAACCCTTTGGCCTTTCCACAACTTGATATCAAAGCTTTGCATATATAGATCTAATAAGCAGGAATAAGTTAGCACATAACTAAAGAATATAAAAAGATACGAACTCATTTTTTTTAAGTCTCGAAGCATACCATAAAAAACAGTCTCTTTTGGGGAGCCTATATTATTAGATATGAGCAATATGATGCAAACAGGCTCTGAAGTCCACAAATAAGATGATGAGACTAACCTCAGCATTTTCAAGTTCATCTAATGTGTCGAAAGTTATGTTTGTGTGCACGGTAGATGAGGATGTAGTAATTAATTTCTGCAAACGAGACTCTATCTTGTTTTGAAAACAGCCAATGATAACCTCGGCATTATCAGGTTCTGTAGTATTTGATTCGGTCCACAATCACAAGAACAGCCTTAACAACTGATAAAATTCCTCATCCTTTTTTGAAAGCAGCCAATGATCATTTAATTAAGTCATTTTATTAGGGGAGCAGGTACAAGTCATCATGTAATTAAGGCAAAAATACTATAGCACTACTTAGTAAGCACTACCATTTAAAAATGACTACAGAAGAGCTTATGTTCTCACAGGCAGTTGCACATTGTGTTGGTCAAGATATAACTCATCCCTTATACAGTCATACTGAAATGCTTCTACCAGATCCTAGCATATCGGTAATACATCAATTTTATACTGAAATGCTTCTACCAGATCCTAGCATATCGGTTATACATCAATTTTATACTGAAATGCTTCTACCAGATCCTAGCATATAAGTAATACATCAACTTTATACACAAGATCCATTGATTGCAATCATTGCATAATTTGCATTATAAGAGGCAATATGAATGTCCAATATAAGCGATTAAGTAAATCCATGTAATCTAATACAAGATGAAACAATGATTAGCTTAACTCTTTTTAGCCTTTAATAAATTGATAGTCAATCTTTATTGTTAATTTGTTATAATGGAAATGCACGGATTCTTTCAATGTAAAGCTACACTCCTAAAACCTGATTTTTAATCCTAACTGTCCATTTATTCATCAAATAATATTTTTGATAGGAGGTTAGCTCTTGCCTTAACAAACAAAGTTCTTACCGCCATAGCTCTACCAAATTTATGTACAGCACGTTCAAATTATATATTGATGTATCTCTCTTAAACATAAAAAAACAACGTCATAATTGAAATCTTTCCTAACAATTAATATAACCTATGACTTATCACTATTCAAAAACAAGTTTTTCAAAGTTCAGAAAAACTAATAAAGCACTGAGCTAAACAACTGATTAATTTTTCTTTTATCCAAAAAGCCAGCAACACACATTAAATGTGATTCATTGATAAGTGACTTTTATGTCACTTTTAGGGTGTTTATTGAGTCGCTTTGCGGCTTATTTTACAACAATTTAGCCCATTTTGTCCTTTATTTCTATTATTTGCTTATTCTCGTCTTTTATCTTTATTTTGAGTATTTTAGAAGTTTTTAATAGTTTTTAGCTTATTTTCTTAATTTTCTTAATTTATTTAATTTATCTTATATTCTATGTTTATATTTTAAGTTTTTAGTTCTTGTTTTCTAATAAGTTCCTAGTTTCTCTCATTTTCTTATTTTATTTTATTTTCATGTTTGTTCTCTTTATTTTATTTAATTTCTTTTGATTTTATTTTTTTATGTTATTTTTATTTTATATTATTTTATCTTTATTTTATTTTATTTCGTGGTAATACCCTCGTGTTTTTTGTTGTAAATGTTCCGGGTTTCAAGTTCAAATTGTGTTCGGGGTCCGAGGTTCGAGGCAAATGCACAATGCTCCCTCCTCTTGCTGCTGCCAGCACCACTTTCAGCCACAACCAAACCAACACCACCAACATCACCAAACAACACCAACAGCCTCCACAGCCACGCAAAACCAACCTCAATTCACCAAAACACCACCAAAATCGCAACCAATCCCCTGCTCCCATAAACCGCAACCAACACCACCTATCAGCCCACCACAACCGCACCAACACTCCACCCCAATCAAGAACCACCTTCGTCAGCCACCAATCAACCACCAACCTCAATTCACCAAACCACCTGAACCACGCCCTTCTCCTGTTTCCACTCGCAACAACAACAATCAGCAACCAATTCCCCACCTCACCTCCAACTCACCTCAAATTTATCTCCATTCACCACCTCCAACCAAACCCACGCAAACACCACCGACCAATCAAAGAAGCCACTTCAATCGAACCTCCGAATTCGCCCAAATCAGCATCTGTAGCAACCCAGACCACCGCGGCCGCGCAGCCCTGTCAAAAAGCGCGCAATTGGAATCCAAAATCATAGTCGAGGCAGTAGATTTGCGCGACTTGCTGTGCGACTTCTGTGCAGGCGCGCAATTGTGGGTCAATCACGATCTTTTCGCGTGATTTTTAATGAAAATCGGACGGCTGGGATGTGATGATGCTTGATGATGATGGAGTATGAACGGTGATGATGATGCGTGAATGGTGTATGAATTGAAAGCAGCCAATTCGAAAGGGAGAAGAAGAGGGGGTCTGATGTTTTCGTGGGTTTGGGTGGGAATTTTGGAGATTTTTATTTGATTGTAGTTTTGTTTTTATTGGTTTTTAGTTTAGTTAATTTATTTGTTTTATTTAGTTTTATTTCTTTTTAGTTTCTTTCTTTTATTTTATTTTTTATTTAACTTGTATTATAAATACCCCTTTGGGGTTATTTTCTCATAACTTTCAATCAACATTTTATTTTAGATAGATTAGATTAGTTTAGCCTATATTTTCTCTCTCTTAGGGTTAGTTTAGGAGTAGTGTAGAGAGAGAAAGCTTGGATTTCCATGGAATTTTTAAGGGGTTGAAGAAGCAACTTTGTGGAACTTCTTCTCATCTATTCAATGAGCATTTTCTAACTTTCTCTCATCTTTATTTCTTGCTTAATTCATAGTTTTTGCTTTTTGTTTATTGATTTGAGTAGATTAATTAGTTTATTTGTTTAATCTTGTTTTTATTCTTATTTTACCTTGTTTTCCATGTCTTTCTTCATTATGTTAGCTTAGATTTTGTTCTAGGGAAATGGATGAAGGTTATGTTAATAAATTGAATGATTGATTGTGATTAGTATGGAATTGTTTCTTGATTATTGTGTATGGATGATGCTTTTATGGATTAGAATCTTTCTACCTAATTTATTCTATGTTCTTAATTGTGCTTTCAATCGATTGTGCGAGAGTGAGTTGGTTGAGAGCCCTAATTTCTTCCATACCTTTGCTAGGCTAGTTGCACGAGAGTGAATTAGTTTAGTAGGATAATTAACATGCTTAATTGTGCGAGAGTGAGTTAAATGTGTTGATTGTTCCTAATCAAGGTCATTTTCATCTAATTGTATAATGTTATTGAATGTATTGATGTGATTGGATTCCACTTTCCCTAGTTTTAGTTATTTGTTCTTAGTTGTGTTTAGTTGAACCTCTCTCTATCTCACAAGCTTTCCTACTAGTCTAGTTAGCACAAATTGATACACTTAGTCCTTTTGGGTTCGACCCTTTACTTGCCACTAACTAGTTTAGTGTAAGTTTAGGTATTATAAATTTCTAATTTGGTTAGGGTTAGTAGTCCCAACGACCTACTTTTGCCATGGATCAAATTTTGGCGCCGTTGCCGGGGACTAAGGCGTTCATTAGTTTGTGTTGATTAGATTAGCTAGGTTCTTGTATATTATTTGATTTTGGTTGCTTTTCTTTGTTCTTTGTATAAAAATGGCATGCTTATCTTTTCCTCAATTTGATGGTGAACCCTTCTATGCTTACTTTGAAAGACTAGATGGTTTCCTTAGTTACCATGGGTGTTCTCTTAGTGATGCTTGTGGCATGAATGAGTATACTAGGGGAATGGTTGATGACATGAATAATGGTAGATTTTGTCATTTGTCTATGCATGATGCTTGGGATTTCTTCACATGGTTTGCTAGGGATTCTTTTGATAGAGAATCTCATGTTTCTTGCTTTGATTCTCAATGCCAAGATTCTTTTAATTTTTGCATGAATTCTCTTGATACTTCTTATGTGCCTTGTGATAATCCAAGTATGCAAATTGACACCTTTCCCCCTTATGCTCATTTTGATGAGGTTTGTGCTAATTTTGATGATGTGCAATTTGACTTTGATCATGAACCTCAACCCAATAACATTGATGCCCAAATTCTTTGTCAAATGCAATATCTCACCCAACAACTTCAAGAGCTTCAAGAGGAACAAAAATTGAGAGAAGTGAGGCTTGCCCAAGTGATGAGTGCTTTGGTTGATGTAAATGGATGTGAGGCACCTCATTTGGAGTGTGAGAGCGTTTTTGAGAATCATGTGGGCCAATGCAAGGGTGTGAAGGTAATGGGAGATTTTCTTGTGATGAGAGGATTTTTGAGGATTTTGATCCTTTTCATTCCCCATTTGAGCTTGATTCCCATCCTTCCCCTTATTCACCCCCTTTGTGAGCTTCCCTTGGTAAGGATGTGAGTGATCCATCTTCATGTTTGAATGAAGGAGTTCATGAGGATGATGATGGTGAGTTTGAGAAATCAAGAGAGATTGAGAGTCCCTTGAGTGATGGTGGAAGAGTTGTGAATGAAGAAAATGTCGATTTTGAGGATTCCAACCCCCTTCCCCATCTTGATAAGTCTACCTTGCATGTTGGTGACCCTTCTATCCATGAGTCTTTGGACTCATTTGAGGTTATAGCTAGTATGTTCATTGAAGGTGTAACAAATCATTATAGCCTCTTGAGAGAGTTCATTGGCAATGCTTCATGGGAAAGGGATGAGTTTGAGAGAAACCTTTATCCTTTCATGCATGGTTTAGAGACTCTAGGCTTTGAGGATCTTGAGGGAGTTGTTGTTCATCGTTGTGATAGAGAGGAGGATGAGGGTGTTTCTATTGGAGAGTTTTTGTTTGAGGGAGATGTGAGTCATGAGTGTTCTTTTGTGGATTCTATGATTGATTTTCATGCCCTCATTGGTGATGTGAGGCTTTGTGAGACCATTGTTTCTCCTCCCCTTCCACATCTCCCTTTCTCAAGGAAATTTGACCACATCTCCTACTATCCCATGTTCCTCCCTTCTTTTGTCAAAGATCCTATTGAGGACCCTCTCTTGTTTGATGAGACTCTTCCTTTTTATCCCTCTATTATTGAGGAAATGGGTGATTGTGCCACCCAAAAAGATTTTGAGGAGGTTTTGCCATTTTATTCTTTTCCTTATTTTTCTTCTTCTTTCTCTTCTTATTTTCTTGATTTTTCTTTTGATTTTTCTTCTTTCTTTTGGCATCTTCCTCCTCACTTATGTGCAATAATCTTGTTGCACGTCCTCCTCCTGTCATTTGCCTACTTATTATCATATGAAATGTGTAGTAGTGCATTTGATAAGCTCTTGCGTTCGTTGCAATATTATTTACTAGAGCGGTCTCGCTTGGACGTTAAACAAGCCTTTCTCGGGAAGTAACCCGAGGTTTTTATTTCTTTCATTTTCTTTTCTTTTTAGATTAGATTTTCTCTCATAGAAATGTTTGTGTTCTTTTTTTTCTAGGTACATGACTTGATATACACTTATGCATTGGTTTGGATCAAGAATTAAGGAAGTTTGACGCCTGTTTTTGCTAGCATATGGAAATCGAGACTCAATTTAAGAGAAAATCGGCTTTGAAAGGTTAAATTGGTTCATTTGCTGGTGTTTACACCCACCAATATCCGGTAATATCTTTCCTAGCTCTTTCTCTAATGGTTGGTGACTCGTTGGACTTGTGTTGGTTTGTTGGATTGATTTCTTTCTTTTCCCCTCCCATGGATTATTTGGTTTATATTTGAGTATATTGTCTCACTCAAGCTTGGGGGGAGGGTATTCTATCATGTTTGGTGGGATGTTGATTCATTTATGTCATGCACTTGAGTATATGCATTTCCATGTCTTTTCTTTTATTTTGAAAAATCCAAAAAGATTTTTGTTTACTTTCAAGGTAATTTTGGCAAAATGTGTTTTGTTTGTTCTTATTTTGGACATTTTTTTTTTTGGGACTTGAATCCTTGAATTTTTTTCTTCCTAAGTGGTAAATGTATGCACGGTTTGAGAGTGTCATTGGTTGACTCTAGGATACTATATGCTAAGGTAGTCGGGTTAAGAACTTTTAGGGGTCCATGAAGCCTTAGTTCACGGGAATGTGGTAAGATGGAGTTGCTCTCTATAGTGGATTTGAAACCCTTGGTTGGTATTTGTTTGGTTATAATCCCTTGTGAGCTTCATTTGTTCTAGCCTTCATCACCTTGTTGAGCGGCTATTTAGGATCCTTGATGTAGGCGTCGTTCGAAGTGCGCCTACGTTAAAAGCATGTGTGAATATGCTTGGCACTCATAGGAAGTGGGAATTGACACAATACGATTAGGGACAAATAAAGTAGGGAGCCGCCAACAAGTTTTTTAGGAACTTGTAAACCGTTCACGGATCATAAAAGGCAACCACGATAATGGACAACGATAGGCAACAACGATTGACCCGTGAAGGTTACACCCCATTCATAATCCATGAGATTATTAACTCCATATGGTTCGGAACCACGAAAGGAGAATCGGGGATGATGGTACGAAGTGAGTTATGGAGTCACATTCGCCCGTATTGGCCTCTACTCGATTCTTATAGTGAAAAGTGATTCTTGTGATCTCAAAGGCATACAAACAATAATTCAATTCGCTCCAAACTATTATTTAACTAAATTGGTTTAAGATTAATGCACACATAATTCTAAAATATTGGTGATCACTTGATTAAATAACAAGATTAAAAGGATCCTAAACCGGTTGTCCAAATTATCTTATTAGGCGTGATTTTCAATTACATATTCCCTTTAAACATGTAATATGGTGATCATAATAACAATTATAGAACAACATTAATATTAAAACCAATTTAATCACAATTCCAACAACATAAAATCGATAGAAAAATAATAAAAATAAAAGGAGCATGACTCTTACTTTGATTCTGTTTGTTTGCAACTACAAAATAATAAACGAGTTAGTAACTTCAAGGAAATAAATAAACAATAACTAAATTAAATTAAATAAAGTAAAGTTGATTTTGGGGCCAAACCCTCAAACAATTCTACCTTTCAGGCCTTGGCTTAAGGACAGAACCACAAGTGAAGTATGGACTCCTTTGAGTACTTGAAGAAGGAATTTTGAAGTGAAAAAGGGTAGGCTAGTGTTTAGGCTAAAGCATAGAAGAGAGAAAATAAAATTAGAGAATTACTCGGTGCCCCGTACATCAGAAATGAGGGGGTATTTATAGGGAAAATGTGCTGAGGGAGCACACGGAACCCTAAAATGATAAAAACCCTAAAAAATTATCCCGTGACAAGGTCAAACTGTACCGTGACACGGGAAGCTCCACCGTCAGACGGTACACTTTCCCGTGACACGGTACATTTTTGGTGTGACGCGGGAAATTTTCAAAAAACGGGATAAAAAACGCGTTAAGGGTTTACGCGGAAAAGACACGGAATGTCCCGTGTCACGGCAGACCTCCCGTGTCACGGGAAATCCCACCGTCAGACGGGAAGGATTCCCGTGACACGGTAGGTACCTGCCGTGGCTCGGGAAATTCCAGCCTGCTTTTCCGTCTAAATACATTTTTAACCCTAATTTCCTTCGGCATTTTAAGTGCCGATTGATAATTTCGGGCCTTTTCTGACTTTTTATTATTCAGGCTAAAATAAGAAAATAATTAAATAAAAATAAATAAAGCGTTTGGGCCAAAAATAAATAATAAAACAATAAAAATAAAAAGGCTTGGGCTAAAAATTAATTAATAAGTTTGGGCTGAAATTAAAACTATGCTTTTACCAAACATCAAGACTAATCCATGGACTGTTCAAAAATATGAATTTAATAAAATACGATTTTTTAAGCACTCTCGGGATTAAATACTAAACCCGACAAATAGTGGCGGTGAAAGGTTGTTCATCATCGGGTTTGGTTTTAGGGAGACATTTTTAGGTGTCTACACTTGACTATGCATGTCTTAATCCTTGTTTTGACCTCTAGCTCCCAAGATCGTGACCGAGCCACTCTAGGGGAGGAAAAGGGCACCCTTTCTCATTTTTCTTTATCTTCTTTTTATTTTGTTACAAATTTGGTTTTCTATTTTGCATCGACCTACTTATTAACCAATTTGAGCCTAATGTTTCCCGCTCTTGTTTAAACCGCATTACAAACCCAATGGCCTATGTATACCAACCCTTTTAGTAAGTGAAGCATTGGCATGTGAGGATTGAGTTTTGATAGTGTTTTTCATGAGCAAGAAAACTTTGTGAATTGGTTTAAGTAAGGTATTGAAAATTGAGCTTGAAAAGAAAATGCAAAAAAGTTTGAGAAGAAAGATGCAATTCAAGAAAATCAAATGAAGTTTCAAGAAAAAGCCGTCCATAGTTTTAAAATAAAAATAAAATAAAAAAAAGGCAAGTACATCAAATAAGATTTTCTTAAAAAAAAAAAAAAAAAAAAAAAAAAAAAAACACACACACACAAAAATATTTTAGTTTGGTTTCGTTTTCTTCCCGAGTTAAAGCATTGAGGACAATGCTTCGTTCAAGCTTGGGGGGGAGCGTTACTTTGTTTTTGGTATATATTGTGTTAGTGTTGAATAAGCTTGGGGGAAATGGCATTATTGGTATTTTTGTTTGATATTTTATGACTTCTTGAGTTTGTTTTTGAGAGTAGGCCACTCTTTTGCTTCACTTAGGAAATTTCACCAAAATTTTCAAATTTTTACCCCGCCTTAACCCTTAGCCTTACGTTACAACCCAATAAAAGACCCTTAGACTTTAGTGGGGTTAGGTCAAAGAACGGTGGAGGGAGATAGACTTCAAACCTATGGAGAGAGTATGCATAGTTGAGATGTCGGGATTACCTTCTAAAAGTTTTTCATTTCTTTATCTTTTTCCAGTTCCTTCGAAGAATCATGAGAAGCTAGCTTAGGGGTTGCTTTGAACCTAGTGGAGAGAACGCGGCCCGATTGGTTGGGGCTAGGGTGGATTGTGTCCCCATTAGTTCTCTATGCTTAGCATATGTTATGTTTCGATCAACCATTGACATCTTGGAACGTGCATACATTTGTCTATTTAGAAAGGTTTGCATTCATTGGTGCTTGTTCCTATCTCTTATCCAAATATGAACTTTGTGTATTCTTTCTCTTTTTATGTTTCTTTTTCTTTTCTTTTTATTGCCTTGCCTTGGTTTTTGTTTAGAGTTTTGGGTTAAACTCTTAGGACACCCTTACGAGAGCACACTCGTCCTCTAGGGCGATCTAGGGGTTTAAAGGGCTTGTCTTTAGTTGCTAAAATTGACCGTGATTCCTACGAAAGTGAGTTAGTGTACATTCTTGTCTCCTTTAGTGTCTTAGAGTTGCTTGAATAAATCACTCTCCTTCTCCCGTGTTTCATGTTAATTTGCTCGAGGAAGAGCAAAAGTTTAGCTTGGGGGAGTTTGATAAGTGACTTTTATGTCACTTTTAGGGTGTTTATTGAGTCGCTTTCCGGCTTATTTTACAATAACTTAGCCAATTTTTTCCTTTATTTCTATTATTTTCTTATTCTCGTCTTTTATCTTTATTTTTAGTATTTTAGTAATTTTTAATAGTTTTTAGCTTATTTTCTTAATTTTCTTAATTTATTTAATTTATCTTATATTATATGTTTATATTTTAAGTTTTTAGTTCTTGTTTTCTAATAAGTTCCTAGTTTCTCTCATTTTCTTATTTTATTTTATTTTCATGTTTGTTCTCTTTATTTTATTTAATTTCTTTTGATTTTATTTTTTTATGTTATTTTTATTTTATTTTATTTTATCTTTATTTTATTTTATTTCGTGGTAATACCCTCGTGTTTTTGGTTGTAGGTGTTCCGGGTTTCAAGTTCAAATCGTGTTCGGGGTCCGAGGTTCGAGGCAAATGCACAAAGCTCCCTCCTCTTGCTGCTGCCAGCACCACTTTTAGCCACAACCAAACCAACACCACCAACATCACCAAACAACACCAACAGCCTCCACAGCCACGCAAAACCAACCTCAATTCACCAAACCACCACCAAAATCGCAACCAATCCCCTTCTCCCATAAACCGCAACCAACACCACCTATCAGCCCACCACAACCGCACCAGCACTCCACTCCAATCAAGAACCACCTCCGTCAGCCACCAATCAACCACCAACCTCAATTCACCAAACCACCTGAACCACGCCCTTCCCCTGTATCCACTCGCAACAACAACAATTAGCAACCAATTCACCACCTCACCTCCAACTCACCTCAAATTTATCTCCATTCACCACCTCCAACCAAACCCACGCAAACACCACCCACCAATAAGAGAAGCCGCTTCAATCGAACCTCCGAATTCGCCCAAATTAGCATCTGTAGCAACCCAGACCACCGCGGCCGCGCAGCCTTGTCAAAAAGCGTGCAATTGGAATCCAATATCATAGTCGAGGCAGTAGCTTTGCGCGACTTGTTGTGCGACTTCTGTGCGGGCGCGCAATTGTGGGTCAATCACGAGCTTTTCACGTGATTTTTAATGAAAATCGGACGGCTGCGATGTGATGATGCTTGATGATGATGGAGTATGAACGGTGATGATGATGCGTGAATGGTGTTTGAATTGAAAGCAGCCAATTCGAAAGGGAGAAGAAGAGGGGGTCTGATGTTTTCGTGGGTTTGGGTGGGAATTTTGGGGATTTTGGGGTTTTCTTTTTTCTTTTCATTTTCTTTTATTTTATTTGATTGTAGTTTTGTTTTTATTGGTTTTTAGTTTAGTTAATTTATTTGTTTTATTTAGTTTTATTTCTTTTTAGTTTCTTTCTTTTATTTTATTTTTTATTTAACTTGTATTATAAATACCCCTTTGGGGTTATTTTCTCATAACTTTCAATCAACATTTTATTTTAGATAGATTAGATTAGTTTAGCCTATATTTTCTCTCTCTTAGGGTTAGTTTAGGAGTAGTGTAGAGAGAGAAAGCTTGGATTTCCATGGAGTTTTTGAGAGGTTTAAGAAACAACTTTGTGGAACTTCTCATCTATTCAATGAGCATTTTCTAACTTTCTCTCATCTTTATTTCTTGCTTAATTCTTAGTTTTTGCTTTTTGTTTATTGATTTGAGTAGATTAATTAGTTTATTTGTTTAATCTTGTTTTTATTCTTATTTTACCTTGTTTTCCATGTCTTTCTTCATTATGTTAGCTTAGATTTTGTTCTAGAGAAATGGATGAAGGTTATGTTAATAAATTGAATGATTGATTGTGATTAGTATGGAATTGTTTCTTGATTATTGTGTATGGATGATGCTTTTATGGATTAGAATCTTTCTAGCTAATGGATTCTATGTTCTTAATTGTGCTTTCAATCGATTGTGCGAGAGTGAGTTGGTTGAGAGCCCTAATTTCTTCCATACCTTTGCTAGGCTAGTTGCACGAGAGTGAATTAGTTTAGTAGGATAATTAACATGCTTAATTGTGCGAGAGTGAATTAAATGTGTTGATTGTTCCTAATCAAGGTCATTTTCATCTAATTGTATAATGTTATTGAATGTATTGATGTGATTGGATTCCACTTTCCCTAGTTTTAGTTATTTGTTCTTAGTTGTGTTTAGTTGAACCTCTATCTATCTCACAAGCTTTCCTACTAGTCTAGTTAGCACAAATTGATACACTTAGTCCTTTTGGGTTCGACCCTTTACTTGCCACTAACTAGTTTAGTGTAAGTTTAGGTATTATAAATTTCTAATTTGGTTAGGGTTAGTAGTCCCAACGACCTACTTTTGCCATGGATCATTCATTTAAGCACATGAAATGATATCATTAGATCATTGAAAAATGAGTTTAGAAGTATACATTACGGATTTCACCTGCATTAGCATCTTCAAATTTGTCAAAATCGCAGCTTGAACCCCTTAATTAGTAAGGAAATCATCCTAATCAGGCCTGAGAGAGCATAGAGCTTTATTAAAAACTAAATGTTAAAATTTCAATCTAATAAAAAGCTTAGTTTGGTACACTGCCTGAAAGTCTGCTTATAATCATAAATAATTATTTTTACAGAAAAGGAGAAATCAAGGCGAAAATGTACTCTGTATTAGACTTAAAAAGACAATAGAGCATTAGAATTCAACAATTCAATTTGGTCATAAACCATCAAACAAATTTTAAATGACATTATTGAACAACTATCGCTCAGCATTAAACCCCTAAAATATACACTGAAGTAGTACCACTATTTTTTCGCTTAGATGAGACAGAGATCAAGGCCGGAGAGTGATCTCCCTGACATTGTTAGCAAACACAATTGACACTGTTAGCAACAAATAAACAGGCTCAAACCCTTCTCCAATCACAGGAATTATTCGAAACCTCTCCAATACATCCACCCTCAAAATTGTGTATGAGGTACATACTGATACACGTAATCTCAAACTACCAACTAAGTCAAGTGTAAGGCTTTTAGACATACACATGCATACCCTTATCTCACTATCCAACCTTTTGAATTCCAACAGCCAATAGGACCTCTTTATTCTGAATTTCTTATTATTAGTATTTCATTAAAAAAAAAAAGAAGAAAGAAAACAGATTTTTGTAAGAATCATCTTTCTTTCTGTCTTTTGAAATATGCAGAAACTATAAATGTTATAACAAAATTTTGAGGCACAACTCAATAAAAAAATTAAAAAAAAAACAGATGACAAAAATGTAAATTTTATAAGAAATTATGACAGCAAAACAGCACCAAATTCACTGAATCTGGTCACTAGCATATAAGTTATCTAACCTTGCAGGTACTCTTTCATATCTAAGCAAAAATAGAGCATGAAAATTATAGAAGAGCATGAAGATTATGCAAACTCTAGAGGTCTCAAATTAAAAGAGTTTAGCTAGAATTCCTCACAACAGAAGTTCATTAGAACAAAAATCAGGCAAGAAACAAGAGCATAAATAATAAAACTAACGAATATTTGGAATTGAAACGGGTTAATGAGTAAATAAAGAGCATTGTATATTACCTTAGTATCCAACATTATAGAAGTAAACTTGTAATCAAAGTGAGCATTATTGTATTCTCTAACCAAATCAATGGTTTTCTAATGTGAAGCATGGTCACCATGTGACATATTTAATCACGCCACATTCATTGCTTCCTCATCTAGTTTCCATATCATTTCACGACTACTGGTCGAAGGACCAATCGTACAAACAATTTTAGTTTTTCTCCAAGCATTAGATTTCGGTTCATCCAAAAGTAAATCAACAAATTGCAGCACAAATGGACCCTATAAATAAAGTGCCAATTAGAACAATGATGCAACCAAACCATCCAAAACTCGTAACAAATCACTCATCTTGTAACAAATCTCGTAGCAAAAAACAATGCATTATATTCAAAACAATAACATCAATTCCTCTAATTAAAGACACTTAACTATCATTAATTAAATGCGATATTCTTGTCAAATACGAATTTAAATATCACAATGAATTAATAAATTAAACTAGACAAATAAATAGAAATTATATAAAAACTTACTGGAGAGATAGGGCCATTGGGAGAATCAACACTAGTAGCAGGTTCAGTGGTTTAATTTTAACAGATCGAACAGTGAAGAACTCCTTCGATAAAAATCGTTTTGCGCTTCAATTTGACATCAATCTGAGCAGCCAAATCTTGCACAGTAATCACCTCCAACATTGTACACAATACAATCATGCAAACCTATACACCCATGCAACCAAATTTTCATCACTAAGCAAATTAATCTAACATTTACAAACGACAATGGCCCAAGAAATTGAAAAAAAAAATCAAATTAACACCAAAAAAAAGGAAAGTATATACATACCAATAACCAAGATCTGAAGCAAAGGACTCGAGAAGAGATATACCCGTTACCATCGCCGCCGGTGAAGAAAATGCGCTACTGTGTATGGTGAAATCAAAAAGAGAAAAGGAGAGCGATCTAGTTTAGGATAAAGGAGAGATAGAGATGGCGCCGGGGGGTGGAATGGACGGCGGGACGGCGGAGCTGAGAGATACGAGAGAGATCCAGTTTAGGGGAGAGAGAGAGAGAGAGAGAGAGAGAGAGAACGATTAGGAAAGAGAAAGAAAGAAAGAAGAGGGGAAAGAGGGAGAAATAAGAGGGCTGTTTTTTTTTAACAGTAAATTCCCACCAGTTCAAACTGGTGCAATTTTATTTATTTGGCACCGATTTAGTTTGAACCGGTGCCATTTCTATTATACTGAATTCCACCTAATTTATTTCCCACCGGTTTTTAAGAACCGATGCCAATAACTCGGTGTGCATTTGTATTTTTCTACTAGTGAAAGATTCTCGAGTATTAAGTACGCTATACACCACTTGAAAAATTGTATCTCGCATTAGTGTGGGCCACAACCAAGTGAAGACACTACATACTCGTTCACACAGTCTATGTTGTATCTCGGATGGATCCCCTAAAGGATCTCTTCAAGAAATCTACAATTAATGGGTGAATATCAAGATGGATAGTTAACTTAGCCCAATTCGATGTAAGGTTTATGCCATAAAAGGCTATTAAGGGATCAGTGGTCTTGGAATTCTTAGCGGATTTCCCAATAGAAGATTCGACTCCCAAACATGAAAATGAGTTCCCGGATGAAGATGTAATGCTTACAGAGGACGATACATGGACGTTATACTTCGATGGAGCATCAACCCAAAGGGGTTTTGGTGTGGGAGTAATGTTAGTATCGCCAAAAGAGGAACATGTTCCAATCTCTATAAAGTTAGATTTTGACGTTACCAATAATGCTGCAGAATATGAAGCATGTGTGGAAGGCCCCGAAACAACGTTAGCATTGAGAGTAAAGAAACTTTGAATATCAGAGATTCATCTTTAATCATCAACCAGATTTCCAAAAGGTGGAAAGTAAGGAGCGAAAGTTTGGCCCTTTACCAAACATATCTAGAAACTCTCACTAATCATTTAGAAAAGGTATAATACCCCTATCTACCAAGGGAGGAGAAAAAATGTCGTTGACAATAGAAAGAGACATAAACCAACTTACATTCAAGCAGTAGAGGATGATGAGGTAGTTTAAGATGACAAGAAGAAGAAGAAGAAGAAGAAGAAGAAGAAGAAGAAGAAGAAGAAGAAGAAGAAGAAGAAGAAGAAGAAGAAACCTGGTTTACAGACATCCTCAACTATGTCGCAAAGGAGAATATCCACTCCATGCTGACAAAGGAGAATATCCACTCCATGCTGACAAAAGAGTAAAACGAGCCCTAAGGCTTTTGGCTTTCCAATATGTACTCATAGACAATGAGCTACATATAAGGGTACCTAAAGTTCGAGCTCTCTTATGCATAACACTACTATCTACAAAAATTGGCAAAGAAACCCGTTGAAATATGCCTTAGTGACCGCCTCACAACGGGTCTCTATCTCAGGGGTTTGTTTGATAAAGAGACATGTTCATCAAAGGGGGTCTGTTATTTAGGACAATGAGACCCATTGTAAGTGATAACGGGGTTGTTACGTAAGTCATGAAATTAACATTTTAGAAGAATAAAAGACCCGTTATTTGAGATAAGGGGTCTATTTAGTGGTATCAAACAAACCTATTATGTCAAACAACGGGTCTCTTTGTTCTCTAACTTTTTTAAATAAATAAATATTTTTTATTTTTCATTTTGGCAGGTTCACATTTGAATTTTGAAAATTTTGTTTGAATTGCAATATAAAAATTGGTAGATATATCATACGCATTAGATGGTAAGTTACAACCACAAAAAAATAGCTATGGATTAAAATAAAATTGATGTGATACAAAAAAATAAAAAAATAAAATCCAATGGAAATTTGCAACTGAAAATTGAATTTACATTAATTTACAATTATAATTACATCAATATATAAATACTTGAATACTCCATTTTGTATCTCCTTTGTTGGAAAATTTCGTGTGACAAAATCAAGCAAATCTGACAAAAACAAAAGACAAATTAGTAAGTTAAGCTTATTGAAATTGATATACATAATAGTTCTGTAACTACTCTACTCTTATATTTGGTGATAAACAAAAGTAAGACAAATTAAAAAGCTAATTATTAATTATGTAGCATTCATTCCGTCAGAATACACTACACTATAGCCAAAACACTACTCCGTAATAAACATCATAATTACCTAGTTCAGCATAAAAAGACATGAATACAACAACAATCTCCGCAAAACCTCCATTAATCAACCAATTCAGAGATATGTCCCAGAAGGCGATATCTATTAAAAAGGACTACAACCAAAACGAAGATGGAAGTAGGTGTAGTTAAACACATTCAATAATAATAATAATAATAATAATAATAATAATAATAATAATAATAATAATAACAATTATATATAGATTACCTAAATTTTGATCGGAAGTTAGGTCATTAGTTGAACAACAATTCCTCATAATTTGTAGAACTATTAACATATGAGTTTAACTTGGCGACTTCTCAAACTTGTGAAAAATGGGAGGATATTGAGGGGAGAGAAAGAGCCCCTATTTATCATATTTAGAGTAAATACAGTGTTTTATTTTCAATGGAGAAAGGTATTTTCTCAAAAAAAAAATCAATAGAGAAAGGAAGAGGAAGTTACGGCGATTTCATCAAGAGAGGATGAGGGTTTCAATTTTGGGTTGGGCTTGGGCGGAGGTATTGAAGAGAGTGAATATGTGAATGAGGTTGAAGGGAAACAAATAATTATGTACTCCATATAATAAAAAGAAAAAAGTACAATACCAAATAAAAAGGGTCGTACACTCGTACTGCAATTAGAAGAGTAAAGGTAAGAGACCCTTAAAATAGAGAACGGGTCTGCAATCTCTCTTTTTTATTTCTTAACACACATAAGAGACCCGTTATAATTAATATTGGATCTCTTACATCAATCAGACCAGTTAGTTAAATAATGGGTCTCTTATTGGGGGTCTTTTTTTGCAAGTTTTGTAGTAGTGTAAGAAAAAAGGAAACCCAAAGGAGTATGTGGAACTCATGTGAATGGCAAGATGCTAGTCCAAAAGATAATGCGTGAAGGGTATTATTGGACTACCATGAATAAGGACTGTTATCACTATGTGAAAAGATGTCCTAAATGCCAAATATACGCCAACTTACAACATGTTCCTCCATCACTCCTTTACACCTACACTTCACCATGGCCACTATTAACATGGAGAATAGATATTATTGGAAAGATTACTCCTCCTGGACATGAGGATATGAATACATCCCATTATTATTTTACAAAATGGGTTGAAGAAGTATTATATGCAAAACTCACAACAAATCATGTAGCACTCTTTATCGAAAGAAACATCATATGTTGATATGGAGTCCCACATGAAATGATAAGTGACAATGAAACTCACTTTCAAGCAGAATGTGAAGAATTGCTACAAAAGTATGGCATTCAACACCATCATTCCTCCCTATATAGGCCTCAAGCAAATGGTGTGGTAGAAGCAGCCAATAAAAATTTAAAGACTATCATCGAGAAAATGACGGAAAATTACAAAGATTGGCCTGACAAACTCCACTTTTCTCTTTAGGGTTATCGCACGTCGATTCGCTCATCAACAGGAAATACGTCACTTCTTAGTTTATGGAATGGATGTCATACAACCTGTAGAGCTAGAAATACCTTCCTTACGCATTGCATTGGAAAGTAAACTCGGTGAAGTTGAATGGACTAGAGCAAGATATGAAGAACTAATTCTACTTGATGAAAAGTGACTAGAAACTCTACACCATACTCAATGCTACCAAACTTGTATGGCTAGGCACTTTAATAAGAAGGTCAAGGCACTACTACAAAAATAGCCAAAGAGACCCGTCCAAATATGCCTTAGAGACCTCTTTTGGACGGGTCTCTATCCCAGAGGTCTGTTTGTTAAACAGACCTCTTTGTTAGAGGGGTCTGTTTCTAAGAAAGAAGTAACCCGTTGTCAGGGAAAGGTGGTATGTTAGAGTAATGATTTAATGAACAATTTAAGTAGTGAAAGAGACCCTTCATTAAAGAAATGGGGTCTCTTTGTTAGGATAAATACTAACCTGTCATCAAAGAAATGGGGTCTCTTAGCCTCTTTATTATATTAAAAAAAAATCGACGATCCCCATAATAAATTTACAATGAATAAATAAATATTAATAATTAATTAATATAAATTTTCTAAAAAATAATTATAATTTCCATTTTTATTTACAATTATATAGTAAAGTTTTACACAAATAATAAAAGGAAAAAAAAAAGAATTTACAATCAGTCAATCAGATGAAACACGCCTTGTTTAAAAAAAATAAAAAATAAATATAAAAAAAACGCCTCGAACATTGTAGCAGAATAGTAGGCTAGTAGCATCTTCCATGGTAACTTCAAGCTTTGATATTTAATTATTCCAACCTTAGTCATTTGCTCGGCGATGGGATCTCGAATGTATCATCCATGGGCTCCAATTGACACCTAGCAACTAATAAACAAATTAAGATGTTTACAAATTAACCAGAAGTTTGAGAATAATCAATCAAAATTTCAAGATCAATATATTCAGCACATGTAGATCTAAATAAAGGCTAAACAGTAGCATAGTGTTGATGCAAATTTGGATCCTAAATCGAGCTAAATTAAATAGCAATTTTTTATTTTTATAGAATTACAAGTATGTGCATGCAACAAGCCAACAATACACAACATATATGGTAGAAATTAAGAGTAGATGAAGTCAGAGATTTGATGAGTACCTAAGTTGGAGAACCAGACATGCAAGCAAGAGTATACCGCACAAGATCAAAAAATTTCGCTAATTTTTTATTTAGTAAATTAAAGATACAGAGTGGGTTCAATAAGAATGCAAAAATTAATAGCCTAGAACCATTGATTAAGAAGAAAGAAAATAAAAGAGAGTACCATTATTCTTACTTGCAAAGCTTCAAAGGATGAAAGAAGAAATTGAAAAACGGCGGCTATCAAAAGAGGGGAGGAGAATTTTTGTTTAGGGAGTTGAGGTTAGGGTTTTGAGGAGAGAGAATAACATATAAAGATGAGTATTTGGGAGAACAAGATGGAAGACAAATCATCTCTATCTTATGTGAAAATAGTAATACGTATAAGACCCAAGATTGAAAACGGATCTCTTTGCTCATTATATTATTTCTCTAATCGACATTGTGGGCCCTAATATTTTTAAGAGACCCGTTAAGTTTCACAACAGGTCTTTGATCTCGTACTAATAATCATAAGAGACCCGTTATCAATAATATTGGATCTCTTACATCAAACAAACCCGTTAGTAAAATAAAGGGTCTATTATTAAGGGTCTCTTTGGCTATTTTTGTAGTAGTGAGGCAAGAAATATCAAAGTAGGAGACTTGGTGTTAAAATCATTAAGGAAGAATGTTCTAGACCCAAGAGGCAAATTTAGGCCTTATTGGTCTGGACCATACATTGTCAAAACCATGCATTCTATCAGGAGGTGCTGCAAAATTAACTGACATGGATGGTAATGAATTTTCAAACATGATAAATCTTGACCAACTTAAGAAGTACTACCCATAATTACTTGAGTAGGATACTCAAGAGAGCAACGTTTGGCCTGATTCCTTAGGAACAGATACGTAGGGAACCCTTTATAGGGTGCAGCCACTTTAATTCTCACAAAATTCGATTCTCCAGCAACTGAACAGTTGGCGTGCAAAGATTAAGCTCAGCGCGACACAACTCCACAATCACACAGCGACAAACTTCAGCGTTTTGCGACAATTATTTTGGATGGCTACAAAGTCCGAATCGAAGCGCCAGGTGTTCCGCATTAATCTGGGCAAATTTCAGTGTTTTCCTGAAATTTTCGACTTCCGTACTCGAATAATTTTCAGAATAATTCAAGTTGTTTTCATTGCTTTAATTTAATAAGAATTTTAAATGTAAAAATTTAATTTAATTTTTTAAAAAAGCTGAAATTTCATTAATAAAATAAAGTAAAAATTACATTATTGATGGAATTTTAAATAAAGCTTAAAAATAACATTAACTTAAAATTAAATTTGTCTAATAAATTGAAAGAAAAGCAATACTCTAATCTATCTTCTCCTTCCGAGCTCTCTTCCAATTCTTTTCTGCTTCCTCTTCATCATCCATTACTTTCGCTAATAAGCATCCCTTTGAAGACCTACATTTAATCTTGGTGTCAATAGTTTCTCCAATAGCCATTACACCATGTTTCTTTTCAACCCACACTTTCTTTTCTGTAGAGTCAGCTTTTCTTTTCTCTTTTCCTCTAGAACTCTTCTTTTTAGGCATGGCAGGGGTCTTGAATTCAACTTTTTCACCCAGACGCTCCTTAGGAGGTATTTTCTTGTCCCCTAAGTGGTCTTTCACATTGGTCTTATTCAGTTTTCGAGCTTTGTCCTTGTCCTTCTAAGATCGACCAAGTAACCATTGCTTCACATCCCTGCACAATGAAGGAGGAACCTTTTGGGTAACAACTTCCCATAAAGGTCTAGCAGACCAATAATCATCAAATCTTTCTACATCCAGTGAAACAGGAAATTCATAAGGACGATGAAGATCACCAGACGGAACAGTTTGAGCTAGACCATATTGTCTCCTCACCGTGGAAGGATAATAAAAAGTCAACTTTGACAAACTAGGAAGACGGCAGAAAGGTTGGCTATTGACATCAACCATCTTCTCAATTTTCCACCAAGGGACGACCCACTTGATGGAAAAGTCGCAAGATTCAAAAATCCTACTCCACTCTCGGCGGCCCATCTTTATGGAAAAACGTTTCTTCCATCTCACAAAGCAGTTTGGCGTATAGTTATCAATCTTGTCAGGAGGACTAATTACTTCAAGCCTTTCCATTAGCCACATCTGTAAAAATTCAAATTCAAATAAAAGTTATTACTATACAAAGTTAAATATTTTTTATTTCTATAATTAAAAGTATTGATTTTCTACCTGTAATAATATTGGAGAACCTTGAAGAGGTGCTTATGGATCCTTTTTTAGTGCATCTAAACCAAGCATGGTTTCTCCAACAATCAAAGGCATTGGATTTCTTCCCGATTCAATCTGTTCCATGACGGGTGCTGAAATAGCTTGGCCCTCGTTAATATTACCGCTAGTAAGAAGATATTGATTTAACATGCAAAAGAAGAAGGCTCTTCTCCTATAAACATGAAAAGATTCGGAGCGTGGTATAATAAAATAAAAGCGTGCAAATTCTTTCAAATTAACAATGTTTCCATGCACAATATTCTTCAAATCCGAAACGCTCAAAATCTTTTTAATAATAATCAAAATCACCTTAGCGCCATGCGACAGAAATCACGCAGCGCGTGACGTTTGTCGCATCGCGACAGCACTGTCGCATCGCGCTAGACAAGATTCTGTCGTGCCAGCCTTGTTCGCTACATAAACCAAATTTTTCTTGACTACGATTCAGTTATGTACTATGATTTTACCGTTCTAACCTTTCTTTTCAGAAAATTAGACAAATTCGACTTCATTGTAAAAAATTTTGTAAAATTTTTCTTTACTACAACTCAGTTTTGTACTGCGATTTTTTCTTTTGGGGGAGAAATTCGGAAACCCTCCATAGATAATAAAAATGACGGAAGTTTTTGTGCAAAATTAGTCATAATTTTTCACTTGCATGCATAAAACGCAAAATAAAAATGCACTGCTGAAAATAAACATAAAATCGTATATATATACAAGTGTCTGAGTCAAATAAGCAAAGTCCTATAAAGTCAAAATAAAAACAAATGCAAGTACATCTATGATGGCGGACCTAGCAAATGAGGAGGAACATCAAACATATCAAAAAAATGTACAATCTGAGGAGTCAAACCCTCGCTCGTAGCCTAATCAGAAGGAGCCAGAATCGAGAGAGTAAGGCCAGCCCATCCAGGCTCACCCTGCTGCTGCACTCCTAAATGCTGAGGCTGTTGTGGCTGCTACGACAACGAGCCAACCTCATACGTCCCACCAACCACCAAAGGCTCTTTTCCAATTCTTGTCCGCTTCCTCTTCATCATCCACCACTTTAGCTGGTAAGCACCCTTTGGAAGATCTAAACTCAATCTTAGTGTTGATGGTTTCTCCAATAGCCATTACACCATGCTTCTTTTCAACCCTCACTTTCTTTTTCTATAGAGTCAGCTTTTCTTTTCTCTTTACCTTTAGTAGAACACTTCTTCTTAGGCATAACAGGAGTCTTGAATTTAACTCTTTCACCCAAACACTACTTAGGAGGAATTTTCTTATCCCCTAGGCGGTCTTTCACATTAGTCTTACTCAGCTTCCGAGCTTTGTTCTTGTCCTTTTGAGATATACCAAGTAGTCATTGCTTCATATCCCTAGACAAGGAAGGTGGGACCTTTTCGGTAACTAATTCCCATAAAGGTATAGCACAACAATAATCATAAAATCTCTCTACATCCTGTGAAAAAGGAAATTCATAGGGATGACGAAGATCACCCGAGGGAACAGTTTGAGCAAGACCATTGAACTAGGAGAGTATATTACAAGTGATCCTCTTACACCAGTTGTCAAGCCCGGGGGTGGTATTCGTCCTATATCTGTAGGTACTATATGGCGGCGTCTGGTTTCGAAGGTAGGTGATGTTATGGTTGGCCAGTCTCTAGCTATGTAGTTACTTTGATGGTCTTCAATTTGGTGTTAGGGTTTCTTCAGGTGATGAGGTAATTCTTCATGATGTGAATCGGTTGATTGAGGATTGTGCATCTGAGGTTGGTCTTTTTATGTCATTGGTGGATTTTAAAAATGCCTTCAATCTTGTTGATCGTACGGTCATGTTGCGTGAAGTCTGTCGTCGTTTTCCGGGCGTTTTGCGATGGGTTGAATTCGGCTATTCAAATCCTGCCAGGTTTTATTATGGAGACCAATCCTTATGGTCGTGTGACTTGTGTCAGGCTGTGCAGTAGGATGATCCCCTTTGTCCTCTATTTTTTCTTTGGTTTTACAGCCCATGGTTTGTAATATTAGAGATGCTTTTGACTTATGTCTTCAGGCGTGGTATTTAGATGGCGGCACAATTATTGGTAACACTTTGGTGGTGGGAAAGGTTCTACAGTTGATTATGGAGGAAGGGCCTCGATTTGGGTTACATCTCAATGTGGAAAAAACTGAAGTTTTTTTTGCCTTTAATAGACCCTCGAAGTAGGCTTGTGGGTGTATTTCTGCCTAATATTGCTCGACCTTCTCATGGTGTTAAGTTGCTAGGTGGTCTCGCTAGTTCTGGTCCTAGTTTTGGAGGTGACCTTATGCTGCACAGGGTGTCCAAGACCATTGCTCTAATGGATAGGGTTGCTAAGCACGATGATCGGCAGTGTGTGTTGTTGTTGCTTAGGGCATGTACCGGAGTTTCTAAACTCTACTTTGCCTTGAGTACTTGTCCCCCTAGTACTTTTAAGGTGGCTCAGCGCACTTTTGACGAGGATCTTCGATCTTCCTTGGAGCGTATCGTTACTGCTTCGGGACTTGTGTTTGGCGATTGGCAGTGGCGCCTTGCCACCTTACCATTTGCGTTTGGCGGACTTGGTGTTTATTCTACAGGTGATGTTCGTCATTACGCTTTTCTTGCCTCTCGGTTACAGTTTGCGTGCTGGGTTGCAGACAAAGCTTCTCTGGCATGCTGGAACTTATGGCCTTAGTCGAGCGTTCACGGATGCGTTGCGTTTGTTTAATGGCACGGTTAGGTCTGACGTTTTGAGTAATCCTAGTGAGGTCGCTGCCCATAAAATCATGAAGAAATTAGCAGATATATATTTCACAAAGGTTACCGCATTGAAGGCGTCATTTGAAGTGCACCTACGTTAAACCATGTGTGAATATGCTGGGCACTCATAGGAAGTGGGAATTAACATATACGATAAGAGACAAATAAAGTAGGGAGCCGCCAACAAGTTTTAAGGATTTTGTAAACACGGATCATAAAAGGCAACCACGATTAAGGGACGACGAAAGGAAACTACAATTGACCCGTAAAGGTTACACCCTATTCATAATCCATGAGATTCACTAGTGGAAAAAAGGTCATCCGTAACGGGCAAAAACTGCCTATGCGGCCGTTACGGATGGCCTTTCTTATTCGTAACGGGCACCGTCCATTACGAATAATAGGTGATTCGTAACGGAACTCGTTATGAATAACGGGTTATTTGTAACGGGCAGGTTCTGCCCGTTACAAATATTGTGAATTTACAATTTAATTATCAATATTTCAAGGGAAACCAAAATTAACTAACAGGAACAAGCTTTTGATTATAGTAGTAATCAAGTTTAATAAAATGCTCTAGTTATTAACAATGCAAGTTACTCTTTTCTCTTTTCTTGAAATTCTCCCCCAAATTGTTTAATGAAATGTCGGATACAAGGAATGGAGTAGGAAGTATTTGTGTTGTGTGCTTGTTGCCCTGTGGGTTTTATTTGTTACTTGTTAGTTGTTACTGTGACTACAACCTATTTCTGGTCTCTAGCTTCCCATCTCAATTTTTCATACTCGAAATCCGCCCTTTCATTCTCTTGGCATCTTACACCTACCTTTACGAATGGACAAGTCATTGTTCTATAGCTCAGCTTATAATCAGCATCAACCCATCTCCCGTTGAAAATGTCACAATCTTTTTTCTTTTCTTTTATAGGTTTCTCCATGCTATTACCAGTTAAATTAGATACAAATACCAGACTAATAATCAAGGGCGATACTTCAGGGTTATAAATGACTACTTCAGGGTGGAGTATAGGACTGATAATTGGGGTTGTCACTTCTGGAGTACGAGTGGTAATATCTGGCTCGGATATAGGACTAATAACCAGAGGCGGAACTTCTGGGCTATGGATGGCTACTTGAGGCTGGAGTATAGGACTAACAACTGGAAATGATTTTACTTTTGGAATACGGGGGGTAATATTTAGCTCGGATATAGGACTAATAACCAGAGGCGGAACTTCTAGGGGATTGGTGGTGACATTAGGCTTGATAATGGTACTAATAATCGGAGATAGAACTTCCGGGGGATAGGTGGTGGTGGTGGTGGCATTAGGCTCGATAATGGTGCTAATAATTAGTTGTGGAACAGCAATATCGACGGAAGGAGTGGTTAACTCTGATGGCACGGTGGTTTTTATGCTGGTTATTGGTTGATCTAAGATTTTAGAAAATGGGTTAAATTTAAGCAAAGCATGGTTAGTAGCTAATAAACTTGCATTTTGTTGGGTTTTGTCGATGAATAAGAGTGAAATAAGACCACCGCAAAAACAACCAACTAAGAAGAGTTTCCATGTGCCTAAGACTTGAGGTTTCTTTTCCATAACTTGAGGTTAGTCATGAGTGCTCTTATTTTTGCTCTTTTGATACTACATCAGGTAAGCCAACCTCTTAGCTTTACTTGAGTTGTTTTTAGAAATGGTTTTGTGTGAATCTGAATAAGTTATTGAGCATTTGCAATTTCACTACATTATGAAAATTGAATCGATGATGTTGAAAAGCAGACGGGCGGACTGAACTGATGCCGTGTTGATTGTCTGCATAGCTCATTTCCTTGAGTTTATCTGAGATTTTCCCTTTTTTAAATTTTTATTTCTTCATTATTTCTATTTGATTTTTAATATTTTAATCGATGAAATTGAATTCCAGACATCGGCAGGTGTTTACTGTAAATTACTATGATAGACCGTTTATTGTTTGGAAAATTAAAATAAGTGCTCAATTGTTGACTGGTAGTATATAAATGTTTCTACTTTGATACAATTTGTGCTCTAAATTTTGAATACACTCAATTTTCTAATTTAATTTGATTAATAACATAGTAAGACCTTTTGTTCTTTTAAGGGTTAATATATGGGGTTGTTTTATTGCTCTCCCTTTAATTATAAAAGTAATTGTATGTATGTGACAGTTTAGTTAGATACAATTATATGTATGTGATAGCTAGTTTAGTCATAGCATAGTTTTAGTGAAATACTGGTTTTGATTAATGTATTGAATTTATTTGTGACTAGTTTTGTTTAATAAGTGACTGAAGTTTTTCTCTTGTGAGTTTTGATGCTTATTTTCTTTTATATCCCCCAGTTTGATATTAATCATGTTGGAAGAGTTCACTTGGTCACTGTCTGAAACAAACCTTTTTTAATTTTGGCTTTTTTATGTATATATTTCTTTCCCATGCAGAATTCTATCGCAATATCAAGTGCTCAGTGTGAACTGCTACTATCCCATACAGAACTGTCAAATTTGTGAAGCGGACAAAATCGTCAAAATTTGAAGGTGGACCATTATATCAATTAACTAACTAGCTTTTTTTTAGTTATAGAGTATTATTTATTGTGAATTGTGAGAAATATTTGTAATTTACAGGTACATCAATTTAATATAATTTACAGGTACATCAATTTAATATAATTTACAAGATATCGCTTAAAGTTGGTCTTATATTGGTTAGATAGATAGTTTTTGTATTTTATAAAAGTTTATTAACATGTAATGGTCTTTACATTAAAAAAAATAAATAAATGTAGTGTACGGGTGGTGGCAGTAGAGGTATTTGCTACTGTTGCCATTTTATTTATTTTTTTATAATAAAAACACTATTTGTAACTGGCGTTAGGCTATGCCAGTTACAAAAATTACTTTATTTGTAATCGGCATAACTTAACGCCAGTTACAAATAGTATGCTTTCTAACTTGGAAAATAGCCTATTTGTAACTAGTGTTAGCTTAAGCCAGTTACGAATAGTACATTATTTGTAACTAACATTAGCCGGTTACGAATAAATTTTACTAATTGTAACGGTGACATTCGCAACCAACAATGCCAGTTACAAAAAGTCAATTTTGCCAGTTACAAATATCATTTTTTCTACTAGTGTGAGCTCCAATTAAAAAAAAATCCAGCACATGCTGGACAGCTAGCTTGCACAATTATTTTATATACTACCTCCGGTCCAAATTACTCGCAACTTTGGGGTATTATTTGTGAGATATAAAATATTCCAAAGTTGCGAGTAATTTGGACCGGAGGTAGTATATATATATATATATATATAGAAATGGGATCATGTGAGAACCTATGCATAGAATAGGAACTAGGAATTAATCTGGTGCGTTGATCTTCCTCAATCCACTGCTAACATCCCACGCGCCTTTTTCATGTTAGTAATGGCATTTTGGTAATTTTTCTACTATCCCACGCGCCTTTTTCATGTTAGTAATGGCATTTTGGTAATTTTTCTACTTTGAATGACCTCCTTTCTTTCTCTTTCTCTCTTCCTTTCATTTTCTCTCTCTTCGCATCTTCATTTTCTCTCTCTAACCTTGAGTTCTCCTGCAACTTCAGCTCTTCGATTTAGCAAATTTTTGCCCAGATTTTTCGATTTTCATCTTCAATTATTACATCGCATTCCTCAATTTTATTTCATTCATTGAGGTAATTTTGAATTATAGTTATAGTTTATTTACTTTTATTTATTGTTTGTTTATTTTGATTTCATATCTTGGCTGATTATTACGTGTTTTCCTATTTTGTGTTTTTTATCTTAATTTTTATCAATTTTTACTTATTAATTGTTCTTTGAATGATTCTATACAATTTAGTGTTTGATTTACTGTTTTATTTTTACGATTTTGGTTTTTAATTTCTATATTATGGTTTTGCACTTACGATAGATTTTGGTTTTTAATTTCTATTCTATACAACTTAGTGTTTGATTTTGGTTTTTAATTTCTATTTAGTGTAGATGTTTTTTGCATATTGTTGCTTTATTTTTTGTTGTTATTAATGAAGTTGTATTATTTGTTATTGTTTACACTTACGAAATTCATTGTAGATGTTTTCTGCATATTCTTATAACTTCATGTTTTTTAGTTTCTTCAAGTTTTTAAAATTTTTTTATTTACTTTATGCTCCGAGTCATTTACTTTTTAGTATATCTCTAATAGTTTTTATTAGCTTATTTTTTAAAAATTTTGTTTACTTTTAGTTATAGTTTATTTACTTTTATTTATTGTTTGTTTTGTTTTTCCTTCGATTCATTTACTTTTCAGGAACATGTCTGAAAGTTTAGAGCATTGTTCTTCTTCTGTCACTATTGAAGATAACAATGTAAGAATTTTCAAAACACCCACTCAACCTTCTATTTCTAAAATATATTATAATTCTGGAGGTGATAAAGAGTATATGCAAGGTTGTTCTTTGGAAAACAAACCTTTTGTTGGAATGATATTTGATACTCTTCAAGATTCATGGTATTGCCTTTTATTATAAATATGCTAATGAGTGTGGATTTAAAGTCCGTTCTATTACTACTAAATCACAAAAGAATAAGGATGATCCTACAGGTAAAGGAGTTACTGTAATTAAATATTTATTATGTAGCAAAGAAGGATATGTGACAAATAACAAGAAATCTGGTAAACAAGTTAAAGGTTCTTATTTAAAGAGAAAGACTATGAAGAGAGTTGGTTGTCCTGCTATGATAAAATTTAGGTTTTGTGCTGGTGGGAAGTATATGGTTTATTGTTTTTATGAATATCATTCTCATCCTTTTTCTACACCTATTACTAGGCAGGTTACTAAACATGAAGTTGGTTTAAATTTTGCTCATAAGAAGTTTATTTTTGACAACTCAAAGTTAAATATAGGGGTTGTTATGTCTTATAGGATAATGAAAGAACTTTGTGGTGGGTTTGAAAATGTCAGGGGCAGTAAAAATGATTTCAATAATTTTTCTAGGGATTTGAAAGTTTATATCTCTAATGCTGATGGTGCGATGTTTGTTCAGAACCTTGAACAAAAAGTGAAAACCAGTAAAGGGGGTTATTATTTAGATTATTGTGTTGATGAAAGCAGGCATATGACCCGTGTATTTTGGGCTAATGCTATTGGTAGAAGAGATTATCAATTATTTGGGGACTCTTTATCTTTTGATTCTACCTATGATACAATTAAATATTCATTGGTTTTCTGTCCTTTTACCGGTGTTGATAATCACAAGAGATGTGTTACATCTTGTGCTGCTCTATTATCTAAAGAAGACATAGATTCTTTTGTGTGGCTATTTCAAATTTTTTTGAAGTGCATGGGAAGAGAACCCTCTTGTATTATCAGTGATCAAGATCCTGCAATGGGTATTTCCATAGAAAAGGTTTTTACTAAGACTAAACATAGGCTATGTATGTGGCACATAATGAGGAAGGTACCTGAAAAAGTTGGAACTGCTTTTTGTAATGAAACTGATTTCATGAAAAAGCTAAGTGTAGTAGTTTGGGATAGAGAAATTGATCCTCACGTATTTGTTGATGGCTCGAATAGTGTAATGGAGGAGTTTGACCTTATTGATCATGAGTGGTTTGCATACATGTTCAAGATTAAACATCTTTGGATTCCTTCATATTTTAGGGACTTATTTATGGGTGGTTTACTGCGTTCTACTTTTGGGTATGAAGGAGAAAACAGTTTCTTTTGTAAATTTACAAACCCTCATGTGACTTGTGTTGAATTCTTTGTCCGTTATGAAACTGGTATTGATGCTCAAAGGCATGAACAGGATGAGTTGATCAGGCTTAATAAACTTGAGCCTCAATTGGTCACTCATTTACACTTGGAAAAGCACGCTGCTGTTGTTTATACTCGTGCCATATTTTATGATTTTCAAGAAAAATGTGAGGGATCCTGTTTTTCATGTGGTGTTGAAAGTTGTAGTTCTCTGTATGGAGATTGTGTGGAGTTTTCTGTTATTGTTTATCATGAGAAAAAGAAAAATTTTGATGTAACTTTTGACTTGGCCACATATGAGTCAAGTTGTATTTGTAGAATGTTTGAGAGTCAAGGCGTTTTATGTAGACACATTCTGTTTGTTATGAAAGGCAAGTGTATAAGTGAAATTCCCGATCCTTATATCTTAAATCGTTGGAGAAACGATGTTCTGAAGAAAACTTCTGTCACAAATGTTGTTGTGGATGATGCTTCTAAGTATGATATGAAGAAGCAATTGGTTAGTGATGTATGGTCCAAGATTTTCAGTTGTGTGACTTTAACTGACCAATCTGAGGATGATTTATCTGAGCTTATTAGGACATTATCTTCATTTGAGGAGCAGATGATATCAAAGAATAATCCTGAAAATGCACCTAGTTCAAAAGAGGTGAAAGATGCAGATATTCAGGTTTTGGTTGGGTCAAATGAAGTAGATGTAAATATCTTGCCTCCAAATCAGTCTCTTAATAAAGGTTCTGCCAGAAGTTCAAAGCAGTTGAAGAGTGTAAAAGAAATAGCTGCTGAACAAAAATCCAAGAAAGGCAGAACCTGTAGAGCTTGTGGGCAATCTGGCGTTTCCCATGACAATAGAAACTGTCCAAACAAGTAATTTTCCAGGTATTTTACTTTTAAATGTTTTCAATTTACTTTCAAATTTTATTTATTTACCTTAACCTTAACTTCATTTACTTTTTATTTTGTGCAGGTATTATTATACTTGATAACTATCCAAACAAGTAATTTTTCAGGTATTTTACTTTTAAATGTGTTCAATTTACTTTAAACTTCTATTTATTTACTTTAACCTTATCTTCATTTACATTTTATTTTGTGCAGGTATTTTTATAGTTGATAATTTTTTTTATTTTGTATTTTTTTTTTTTACTTTTCCTATTTACTTTAAGTTGTAATTTATTTACTTTACAATCTAATTTATTTACTTTAATTTCTCACAAATAAATAATGTTTATTTTTGTGAAGTTATTATAATACATGGAAATTAGAAGAAGTTTTGGAAGATCAAGATCAAGACTTAATGAACAAATTTTTTTTATTATTTTTATTATTGTAATATTTTACTACAGAACTTAAGTTCAGTTTATTTACTTTTAGCTATTATACATTAACTTTATGACAGTTTATGTTTACTTTTATATCATATGAATTGTTTGATATATATAATTCTTTATTTACAAAATTAAATATAATATCTTGTATTACTCCTTTTGTCCTAGAATAGTTTTACCATTTCCATTTTTTGTTCTAAAATACTTGTCACATTTTTCATGGAACCCGAATTTACAAGAGTATTTGAGACCCGATCTCGAATATGAATTGACGTGTAGATGACCTGATCTAAATGTAAACCATAGAATATTGACTTGGTGACTTCAACTTGATTATAAGTCGTAAAATTATTGACTTGAACCAAATTCGTCTAAAATTCTAGATTGACTTAATTCTCTAACTCGCTAATTATTTACTTTACTTGAATGTAACTTGACCTGTAATTAAACTCACCTAAACTTGTACCAAACCTAATAAGATGTAAGGCCGGTTGTAATTCACCTTAAGCATGACCTAATCTATGTTTGATCAACATAGGTCACAGTATTAATTCTTGTTCACCTAACTCGGATAGATACAACCTATTCTTACTTAATCCAAACCAAACTCGTTCTTGCTGAAATAGTGTGGTGCATGACCTTCCAAATAACAATATTTTAAAAATTTGTATTTTCTTTAGTGTGACAAAGCATTTAACTACCACCTTCACAATTTCCTCCATCCATTGATGTGGGGCATGTCAAGTAGGAGGCTTGACCGATTCTTAGTTTGGTGGGGATGGGTCTCGGTTTGGCTAGTGGTGGGGCAGGGATTGATGTATTTTAAGTTGTACCCGCCCCATCATTGCCTTAAATTACCCGTTCCACTTTGTACCCGCCCACATATATATCTTTACAAGAAAAATTATACTTTTATACTATTTAATAAAAGAATTATGTGAATTAAAATATTGTACCCGTTATGGCGTTATGGGGAAGGGGATGGGGATGGGGATGGAAAGGCCAACATCCGCTGCCCTTATAATCGAATTAATTCCCTTTACTTATAATTGAATAACATGTTTTTAAGTTGATTTTTTTTTTTTTTTTTTTTTTTTTTTTTTTTTGTATTGACTTGAATACTTTTTCCCATTTCCACCTTTACTTTAGATCCATTTTCTATTACTTTAACAATATTTTTCTTTCCTTTAAAATTGAAAACCAAATTTTAGAAAAAAAATTTTAAAACTTTTTTTCTTTTACTTTAAATATAGTTTTATTTACTTTAACACTATTTTCATTCACTTATAATCGAATAACATGTTTTGACTTGAATTTTTTTTCTTGTTTTGACTTTAATACTTTTTCCTATCTCCACCTTTACTTTAGATCCATTTTTTATTAATTTAACAATATTTTTGTTTACTTTAAAATTGAACACCATATTTCAGAAAAAAAAAATTTAAAAACTTTTTTCTTTTACTTTAAACATAGTTTTATTTACTTTAACACTATTTTCATTTACTTTGTGATTGACTTCCTCTACTTTTACATCTATTACCATTTTTGTCACAGAACAATACTAGTAATTCAACTTATGAATATAATATGTATTCCTCATACAAACAAACTACTTAAAACTACTAATATATTCTAATATCTATGATATATTCTAATATCTATGATATATTCAAATCTACTGATATCATTTACAATTGTTCAGATGCTTTCTTCTCTTCCCAATTCTCAACATTTGTAAGCAGTGTTTGTTTCATTTGATTCTTATCATTGAGAAGTAGGTCAAGCATTGTTCTTATGGGTTGGTGATTCAGTCTTGGAAATTCCTGTAAAAAAATAAAAGATTAACTTTAGTAAATAAATTATCAGATAAGTATAGAGTTCAAGGACTTCAAAATTAAGTATGCTAATTTACCTCTTTTATTGTTCCTAATCCTATCCCATTTGCACCATCATAAACCTTCATATGCAGCAGTAGACAGCTTGCTGAGAAATTATCTTCTTTTTCTTTTTGGAATGGAAGTTCAATTGTTCTCAGTTTGTAGGTCAGCATATCATTTGCTTGTGGATGCTTTCTTTTTTTAAACAATTTCGGTACTTGTATCACCTGCAATGCAATGAATATTAATATAATATGAGACATTGAAAAATGAATTTAAAGACATTTTTTTTTAACTATTGATATTTTACCGTTTCTAAGATAAAACTTTGTACAGGCTCATATTCTTCATTAGTCTCGTACAAAGTGTTGTCCAGATGATCAATTGCTTCATCTTCCATCTTCAAAGGTATATATACCTGCACAAAGGTTTGTTTTACACATATTTACTTTAAACCTGTTTTTTATTACTTTAAACATATATTGTTCTACTTTAAAAATTAATTCTGTCTTACACATTAAGTAGCATCCAAGTCCAATGATTGTGAACTGTTCCAATCAATCCATAGTTTTTACAGACTTGTTACTCCTTTTTTTCCCATGAGCATTCAAACACATTGTTAAAGCATCCTTAAAAAAAAATCCAAATATTATTTCTAATATTTATTTAATGCATAATTTTAAATTATAAAATTAAATCGGAAAACCTACCACGAACTCAAATCCAAAGAAGAATCTGATCAAGTCATTTTCAGACCTGTCTTTTTGCATTTCAATGTTATTGAGGTGGTTTAACGAAGCAGTGATCATATTACTTGATACTTTCCATTCATTGAGCAAAGCATTACAATCTTGCCTTACTATTTCAATTGAATCTATAAACCATCCAACTACTTCGCTGTAATTTTGAATTAAAATTACAGTTATACTTATGGCAAAAAATTTATATATAATGCAATATGAGTATTTGTTTTTTAGCAAGTATAAAACATATCTCTTGTTTGGAAAGTTTTCATCATCATTGATTGCTAAGTAGTCAATCACTTGGTGACATGTCAAACTCATGTTATCCATTACTTTATTGTGTTTCTTCAAGAAATCAGAAACACATATCATATCTTCCACCCCTTTCTCCTTCTCTAGTTTTCTAACTACCCTGAACCTTGAAATTTTTCCCATAAGTTGTTTTCTTTTGGTGTTTATGTCTACCAAAGCAAGAGCAGCACATATTTCTGCACGAATCACCTTTCTCCTATTTGCTAAATCAAGGTCAGAATCAAAAGTGTCTCCAGAAAAACACAGCATATGTATCATTGCAAAAACACCATAATCAAGAGTATATCTTGGTGTCTTTCACTTAAAGTTTACTTCATCAAACTCATATTCTAGTATTTCATCAGCTTTTTCATGATTAATTCTCTTCAGAAAGTTTGACATTTCCTCCACCTATAACATTTGTAAAGCAATATATAAGTAATACAAATTTATAGTATAAATTACTTTAATAAACATATTATTAACTTTAATCAGAACATCTTTTACTTTATATTTTATATTATTATTTTACAGGCAATATAATGTATACTTGTAATAGATATTCTCTTACTTTAAAAAGAATATTATTTACTTTAATCAGAACATGTTTTATTTTATATTTAATCTATTTTTTTTTTACAGATATTATAATGTATACTTTTAATACATATTCATTTACTTTAATAGTAGTCTTATTTACTTTAATAATTTACTTTTTATAAAGCAAAAAAATCTTACCAAAATAGATCAAAGAATTCTTTAGAAAGGCTTATGCCTGTCATCATACTTCCTGTTATCCAAGTATTGAATTGTCTGATTCATAAAGTTAACCACTATCAAACTATAGTGGTTACTCAGACAGATTAGAACAAAAATATTTCATTAAAATTATAGTTATTAGTCTACAAATTCAAAATTATAATGCCCTTCAATGTAATTTAATAGACATGAATAATAAGACATACCAACTGAGCTGTTAAAATTTTCTCCTTTGCATCACGTAGGCACATCCAATCATACCATCCTGATTCAATTCTTGTGAGTGTACTGAAGGAGACTTCACCTGTGCTTTATCTATTAGTTTGGAAGCATCTTGTGACCTGATAGACAGCTCTAGAGGTCTCTGTGTATTAATGAGCACATAAAACATATTATTTAATGAGATCATACATGTTTAATTATGATTTAGCTTAACATTTTATTTAACTCTTACATTGTGGTCAATGCCAAAAAAGAAGCATGAAGGATCTTCTTTCAATCGAGAATCATTCATAAGAAATGACCAACATTGAACTATATTTGATTTTATCATTTGAGCAGGGGTTGTTGGAGCTAGGGATGTTGTGTCATCTCTTGTTATCATGAGAAGACTTTCAAATTTCCCAATCTCTTCACTGTGCAAAATTAAATATTTATAGTAAACTAAATATTATCTAAAGTAGATATAATATGTTTGAAATTAAATAATACATTACTTACTGTTTGAATGGGTTGTACTTCACAAAGCAGTAATCAGCCACTACTTGATAAATCTCTAGCATTTTATGCATTCTTGATTTGTTTCCTTTCATTGTCTTTGAAACAAAATCAACTTCAATATCTTTTTCTCTAGAATCTAAATTGATTTTAACCTTTGAAACTATCTCCTTGTGAATGTCCTTTAGTTCAATGTTTGTTTTTGCCTGAAATTGTTTTTCAGCATCACCTGAAATAAAATAGTAGATATAGTGTCAAAACAATGATACACTATTGACTATGGATTGATTAAAAATTTACCAAAGTTAAAAAATTACTTTCAATTGTTTTTTATGTTGGCTGATTTAGTATACTCTCAGTGACTGAGTGTACTACACTACTAATATCAGCATCAACTGTCTAGTTATCAACATCCTTTTCTTCTCTCTCTTTATTCATCTCTTCTTCCTTTTCAGTGTTCTCTTTTTGCTTCTCATCCTCCTTTTTCTCTTGTTCCGTCTCTGGTTTATTAAGTTGTTTCTCATCATCCTTTTTCTCTCCTTCCTTGTTCTCCTTTTTGTCTTCTTCCTTGTTCTCCTTGTCCATTTCTTTGTTGTCATTCTCCTGCTTTTCTTCCTTATCCTTCTTTTTATCATTTTCTTCCCCCTCCTTTTTTCTCCTCTTCTTCTTCCTCCTCCTCTTTTTTGTCATCCTCTTTTTTTTTTCATAATCCAGATCCTGTATATCCATACCTTCATCATCATCATCTAAATTGACAGATTCAGGATCAACTGCATCTTCTTGATTAGTTTTAGGATCTGTTCAGAAGTTTTGTGTTGCTCCTCCCATGTTGACAGAATCACACTAGATACATCTCTTAAATCATCATAAATCCTGACTATTTCATCCATAGCCCTTTGTACTCTAGGATCTTCTATCAACCTTTGTGTTTCAGAAACCTGTTGAGAATTTGATGTAGACACATTCATTTGTTTTTGTTTCATCTTCTCTCCTAAGGTAGCTATACGCTCAGCATGTATCATTGTAAAGAGTTTTGAATCTCTAGTCAACAAATGCAGTTCTTCTTCAATTTCCTTCAAAATAAATAACTACAATTTATTAATACATTATTTTTGAATACAAATACTATTTACTTTTTAAGTTAATTTGTTTACTTTAAAGACTACATTATTTACTTTATGTTTATCATTTACTATACATTATTAGTACTAGAATCAGAGCAATTCAATATAATAAAAGTAAACAATTAACATATAAAAGTAAACACATTTCATTTTAATGTAAATACAAGAAATCATTGTAACTTATAAAAACATTACTCACATCTTTTGCATCATCATGTATTTCACTATTTGTCATGACACCTTCTGGTAGATTGAATGACACCAATCTTCTCTCTCTATCAGCAAAGTTTCTATATGCATTCTCAATTACATCTCCCAAGAAAGCTTGCTTTCCTTTTTCTTCTACAAACTAGATAGTCATCCTTTTGGAGTTCTCTTTGACCAAAAGATGCTTTTGCCTCATTTGCAATTCTTTCTTTCAGTTTCTCATCTGACCAATGTTTGATCAATGACAGTGTTGTAGGTTCAGGCTGCCCTTTGAATGCCATATGATGAAAGTAGACAAGTTGAAGAATCAGGACACATCCACTGATTCTTGATCTTGATTCCTTGTTTTTGTTGTCCTTGAAACTCCCCACAGCTTTGCACAGGTTATTCATCACATAACCACACCAATCTAGGTTATGTATCTGTTTCACATTATCTTCATAATTAATTATCTTGTAATCAATCACTCTATTTGCAACAGGGGCCAAGAATGTGTTGTAAACATACATCACAAAGAATCTTTTAAAATCCTCCCCTCCTTCCTTCAGAGTCTTTAATTTGCTCTCCAAATTATTCACCATTATCTCATCATCTTCTGGAATTCCTAGTTTCTTCTTCCATTATTTTTGAATCAACAAGTTTGATAGAGGTTGCTTCCTTAACTGAAAACTGACCGTGTTCTCAGTTACATGTGGAAGCAAGAATATATCTTCAACATCATACGAACTAATTGAAAATTCCTTCAACATGTCAATCTTGAACATGCAGCTGCTTTCATTGAAATGGTGAAAAAACCATGGAAGCATCCTTGTTGAAATTCTTCTTAACTTTAGTTCAAGCAGCCCTCCAAAACCAATACTTATGACATCTTTTTTTTTGTTGCTCACTGAAATCCTTTATCAAATCAACAACTGCATTGGGCCTGCAGTGTGTTTTCTTGATTTCCAGATTACCATCATCATCATCATTAACATCAATAACTTCATGTACATCAAGGTCAGAATTGTCAAGCTTTATTTTATTTTTCTTAAAATGAGCTTTTCCCTTTTTTCTGTCTTCTTCTGATGATCCATCAGAATCCTCATTCTGATCTTTTTCTGGTTCATAATTGCTATCTTTCACTTCAGATTTTATCCTCTTTTTTGTTCCTATAATTTGTTAAAACATGTTAACTAACTTTGAAAATATTATATTTACTTTATAAGCATTTTGATTAACTTTATTAAACTTATCAATAGACATCAATAGACATATATATTTTTCTGTTTACTTTATAAGAGTTTTTAATTACTTTATAACAATTTCTATTTACTTTGTAACAGTCTCCATTTACTTTATAACAGATTAGTACCTTGGAGCAATAGATTCTTTACTATATAAATTTAATTCATAACATATGAATTTAATCTAATAAACTTTTATGAACCTTTTGATGCTTGTAGTTCCTTAATCCTTCTCTTTATCAATATTTGCTTTTTTTGAAATCCTTTTAAGCTTAGCACCTAATAAATTTAGTTTGCACAATCAGTTTATAAGTATAGACATGTTAAAGAACTTTTAAAACATTTATATTTACTTTATAAGATTTTTTATTTACTTTACTAAACTAACCATTTACTTTTATATTCAATTATGTAATAGTATGCATCTTTAAATTTGTAACATAGACTTATACAGATAAATGATTTACTTTATAAGTGTTTCTATTTAATTTATCAAATAATTATTGTATTTCAATATTATATACCTTTAATTGGAGATTGCTTTGAATTTGCGGGAACTTTCTTGGCTGCAGGAGTTATTTTGGTTGCAGGAGATTTCTTGCCTACAGGAGATTTCTTGCCAACAGTAAGTTTTTTACTTGCAGCAACCTTCTTTGCTGCAGGAATTTCCTTTGATGGATCTGGTTGTGTTGGAGGTTTTTTCTTTGTAGTTTTGCCATTTTAATCTGTCTGCAATTCAAAACAAAAATTAGATGACCAAGGATAATGTATAGGGTAATGTAATTAGTAAGGACTTTCTCTTTTTTAATATTTTATACACAAGCTATAATACAAAAGTCACATCAATTTATTGATTTATACACAAATCACAATAGCTATAGATCTTATAGTAATTCAGTAACATTTAATCAATTTAAAGTTACTACTAGTATATTTCTAGTTACTTGTAAAAATGTTATTTACTTTTAGGCTCATAGATTTACTTTTAGGCAATTTTTGTCTACTTTTAGCAAATTACTGTCTACTTTTAAAAAATTATGCACTCAAAAATATGAAACTCAAAACAAAAATTAGATGACCAAGGATAATGTATAGGGTAATGTAATTAGTAAGGATTTTCTCTTTTTTGATATTTTATACATAAGCTATAATACAAAAGTGACATCAATTTATTGATTTATACACAAATCAAAATAGCTATAGTAGTTCAGTAACATTTAATCAATTTAAAGTTACTTTTAGTATATTTCTAGTTACTTGTAAAAATGTTATCTACTTTTAGGCACATAGATTTATTTTTAGGCAATTTCTGTCTACTTTTAGCAAATTTCTGTTTACTTTTAATAAATTATGCACTCAAAACTATGAAACTCAAAACAACTACTTTTAAGTTACTTTTAATTAATTTATATCTACTTTTAACAAATTTGTATTTACTTTTAGCAAATAGTAACAATAATGCACTTAAAAATTTCTCATAAATTAACCAAAGTCACTTGATTACTTCGTAGCAACATTTTCAACAGCAAATAGTAGAGCAGTAGTATTAAAGCAACAATAATACATTACAAAATTACTCATAAATTAACCAAAGTCATTTGATTACTACGTAGCAACTTTTTCAATAGCAAATAGCAAAGCAGAAGTACCAAAGCAACAATAATTCACTAAATAATTACTCATAAATCAACTATTATCAACAATTACTCTTAAATTAATCAAAACTATTTTAAATTAGTAGCAATTGAAACCTAAATTACAACAAATTTAAGCCAAAATAATAATTAAATTTAACATAATTTGAACAAAAACAAACTAAATTGTGAAAATACCTGATTTAGAAGAAATCGAACTTAAAAATGCTCAAATTGAACTTCGAAGTACTTCGATTTAACTTCTGGTACTTCAAATTTAACATAATCAAGAAAAAAAAGACAAATGTAAGTAAAAATTGCAACAAAAATAGCAAAAAAGAGTATGAACTTCGAAGGTTAAATATAATACCTAATATTCGTCAATTTTTGGCTATTTTCGAATTTTTTTGTTCCGAAAATGAAATATGTAGACAGTAGAAGTTATTATTGTAATTATATAGAAAAATTGAGCAGTTGTATGGACGGTTATGGCGGTTTTCAAAGCTTGAAGCAGTTGAAAATGGCAAAGAAGAGTAGAGAGAGAAGAGAGCGAAAATGACGGAGTAGAGAGAGAGGAGAGAGAAATCGCGTCTTAATTTTCGTGCAACATTTAATTTGTCTGAATCAATTTCGGCCATTAGATCACGTTTCTGATCTTACGGTCTTGATTGGTTCTTAGTTCCTATTTTGCAATTGGTTCTCATTATAACCTGGTCATATATATATATATATAATAATAGGAACTGATCTGAAACGTTGATCGCACTCAATCTAACGCTTGTCATCTTAACCGCTTCATTATGGGTAAAATGGTCATTTCACATTTTGAATGACTACCCGAAATTTTCCCTGCTTCTCATTTCTCTTTCTCTCTCTTCATTTGTTTTCTCTCTCCTCCTGCAAATTCTCTCTCTTGCGAAATTTTTGATCTTCGAAGATCCTCACTTCTCAAATTCCCAACTTCTCATATTTTCTCATTGCTCTAGCAAATTTATGGGCTGGTAAGTTGTTCTGATTTGATTTTCGCTATTATTATTTTCTTTTATTAATTCGATTTTGTAACAAGTTATTTGTGACTTTAAATGCAAATTTTAGGGTTTTCCTGGTTATTTAGTAGTGTATTTGTGATTTCGAGTTTTGATTAATTCGTTTTTTTTCAGGGTTTTTGCTATTTTTAATCGAGCGAAAACGATAAACATTTTGATTAGATTATTGAAGATTCATGTTGAATGATGAGAGACAGGATAAAGAGTTGGATATTTTGGTTAGCCGATTGATTTGATTTCGGAGCTTTAGCTCCTGGTCAATAGTTTAAATTGAGGTAATTGTTTTTTGATTAATTTTGTACCAAATTGAGGTTTAAATTTGTTCGATTGTGGAAGAATGATTAAGCTTTGGATTTAATTTAGCAATATCTGAAATTTGTTTGTGATTTGGTTAATTTCATCAGTTTTGTATTTGATAATTTGATAGATATGGGTTTTGCTTTTGTGATTCTGCAATAATGTAGGATGTGATTGTTGTTATTGGGTTTTTTTTGTAGGAATTTTAGTTTAGTTCTCATGGGATTTGATTAAACATTTTAACTTCAAGTAAAACAATGAAAAAGTGACTTTTTATGATTACATTATGTATAAGTTTTGTGATTTGATGTTAGATTTAAGTTTATGGAATGAATTCAGATAGATTAATTGCCATTGTTTATTCATTTTGTATGCTTAGGTGTATGAATTCAACATCTTGTTCAGTTTGAGGGATTGGATTCGATAAAATAATACAAGCTTATGTTTTTTTTTATATTTCTTAGTGTGAATAATTTTATCTTGCGTAAGCTAATAGTTATCAGTAGCCTAGTTTGGTATTGGATCAGGAAAGAGTTAGCTAAAGGCATTTTTTAACCATGGATTTCAATTACCTTTTATTGTTCTTATGTAGCTAATCAGCCACGCCTTACCTATTTTGTCATGTAATACAATTATTTGCATTCTGTACCAAAACAAAACACGTTTTAGTTTACCATATTCTTTTGGTGCATGGTGCTTGCCTTCTTAGTCACTATTGGTCACCCATCTCGTGGTATAATTAAAGATTAATAATTCAGTGCTTACTTTCACATCATGTTCACATATATGAGAATAGATACAGTTATTTTAATTTCAAAATTTCAATGTAGTATGTAGATTGTTGGTTGTGAAGATGCCAAGGTTCCCTTTGTATTTTTGATAAGAAATGTATATTCTTGTTCCATATTTTCATTCAATATAGTGCTCTCTATGTGAACCATTTGTTTTGACCAAATAGCATGGATTTTGATCATTTACAGAAACTCCCATAATTACACACTATGGTGCTAATTAGCTTTCCTAAGTCCAAAAGATTCGTGTTTATAATTACAATGTAGATGTCATTCAACACATATTCAAGATTGCCGAAAACCTTTGCTGTAGGAAATCTTATATGTGAAAGGGATGGATGAAAATTGAATCTTTTGTTGGTGTGCATAAAGTTATTCCTGCATTATTTGTCAGTTGATCATAAAACGGAACCCATTTTTTGTTTTTGTTTAATTTTGAGAAATTTTTATTTACTTTTGAATTAATTTTCTTTATTTACTGTTTAATATACACTAGCCTACTAGCTCAATCGGTAGGGCATTGTGCAAGTGCACAGAAGATGTGGGTCCGAATCCCACGTAGGTTCATTTGTATTTACTTTAAGAAATATTTTATTTACTTCAACTTATTTTGTATCTACTTTTATTACTAAGAAACTCAAGCTCACTTATCCAAGGATTAAAGGTGTGGCATAAGGTTTTGTAATCTTATACTACATATTTAAGCATTCATAGCAATTAGAGACTGTCAATAAGCATTTTTTCTTAGCAATATCTTGATTTTAGAAGTGGAGAAGGTAAATTTCATTTCTATTTACTTTAATAAATATTTTATTTACTATAACTTATTTTGTATCTACTTTTATTACTAGAAACTCAAGCTCGCTCACTTATCTAAGGATTAAAGATATAAACATGATGGTAAACTAATACCCCACTTTTTTTTCTCAACAATATTGATCGCCCTAGACTGAATAGTTGTCGTTGTCCCATGCTCTAATTTGACCCTTCTTTTTGTTTTTGAGTAGATGTAATTTACTTTTGAGTATAGACTATTTACTTTTGAGTTAATGTTATTTATTTACTTTGATATTATTTTAATGGAAAATTGGAAATTAATAATCCCACATTTTTCAATTTTCAGAATAATCTCACCTTTGACCCTCATCTGCTCAAAATAAGCCTATTAACCTACAACTTGTTTAACATGGTTTTTTTTTTTCAATCTCTCATCTACCACCTTAGCTACACCATAACTACCACTACCCTTCCATAAGCACCACTACATCACAACCTAACCCCACCATCTTCTTACTCTCTCCTAACCTAAACCACCAGCACCACTAACCACCTCAACCCCAGCACCATTAACCCCACCACCTCCACCCCAGCACCACTAACCACGACCACCATTGACCACGACCACCACCAGCCCCTAATAGCCCAGATGTTTTTTATTTACTTTTAAACTATTATGATTTACTTTTGAGATATAATTATTTACTTTTGATTTCTTTTTGAGCTATTTTAAATTACTTTAGAGATGTTTTTTTGAATTACTTTTTAATTTCTCTATATACTTTTAAGATAGTTTGATTTACATTATGGATTTATTTATTTACTTTCGAATGTTATGTAGACAATAATTCTAACTAGCCAATACCTTTTGTATGCATCATTTATTTGTGATATTAGAGAAAGGTGAGATTGTTATAAGTTGAAATAGAGCTTAGTTTTTGACATGTAGCTTAATTATTAGTACATATACTTCTATTGATGTGATATTTACTTTTTATTTATTTTAAATAACTTTAGAGTGATTTATATTTACTTTTATAGATAATAACCTATGTAGGAATCGAACCTACACCTCTATGCATCCGCATAGTGATTTACCACTTGAGCTAATAGGTTTACTTTAAAGTCTTTTTTATTCACTTCAGTGTCTTTTTTATTTACTTTTCCACACAAAATACCACTTGAGTTAATCTGATGTGCTAGATACAGTAATGGAACCTTAACCGGTCCCTCATGATTTTTAAGTATCTTGTCATTGTTCCTTTCTGTGTTATTCTTTTTAATATCTGATAGCATCATCGAAAATCTCTGGAATGCAGCAAGTAGTTCAGCAACAGAAGTCCAGTTAGTTGTATCCCGTTGTACAAGGTAGATCTCATATGTGGAGTGACATGAAAAAATTTCAATTAATGAAACTTCGAGAAGTGTCTGAAATTAGGCTGTTATTATTGTTTTCATAAAAGTTCTCTCAAACTCAGACTCGAACTCAACGTATTTTGGAGTGCGTGGTTGAGGCATGAACTGCCTGCGTACAGTAGGCCAGTTTGGGAGGTATCCTGCATAAGGATACTTTCCGACTGCAGCATGGAGTGCAGAAGCAACCCACATGATGATGGTGCATGTGTTTGTAAGTACCCCTCTGAAAAGATACAAAACAAATGTGTCAGACTTCATAGGCGGCTTATTTCAACGTCGTAGTCTTTGCTCCAGGAGGCCCTCGGTCTTGTTCTCTGCCTTAGACAATAAACAATAGGAATGTGACCGAAAAAAAAGATCAGAGCAACGTAGTTGAGGCTACAACAGCAGCTAAATGCAGACTTGAAAAAGTTGTGACAGAAAAATCAGTTATTCTAACTGTAAAGTCTAATGTGGCACATCCGAGGGGTTTGATTTCACATAATCATAATAGACATAGAAGACTTTCTGATGCTGAAAGAATTTCCACGTCTTCTTACAGCTAACAGAATTTAGTAAGACACCGTCATCAGGTGATCAAAGCAAGGCTTGAACTCCACGAGCTATGGATGAAGAAGCAACTATATTTCTTATATAGGACTATAAAAAAGCCCAAAGATATTTCTTACATAGGAGAAGCCCATAGATCTTCCAAGCCTGCAAATTACACATATTGAATGAAGAGGCAACTATATTTTAGTAATTTTCGACAATATTAGCTTAAATTACACTTGAGCTAATAAGTTTTAGCACATGTATTAAAAATCCAAAGCATAATTGATAATCCAATTATGTTTCCTTTCATTAACTTTTGAGTCTAACTGGTTTCCTTTTAATAAGTTTCAATCTACTTTTTAATCAAGAGGCAAAAAAAAACTTTTAGACTAATTGATTTACTTTTAACCAATTTCTATCTACTTTTAAAAATAACAAAATTACAAGAAGCAATATCATATTTAATCAGTATAAGATCCTATCCTTCAAAACTAAATTCATATAAACCTTTACCATAAGCCCCATGTACTTTTTTCTTATAACTTCTCATCATGTGAGTATTTGAAAGTCAATAAAGTTTATGTAGACATTAATCATAAAATCCTATTAGGTTTGTATATCTTTGAGCTAAATTGATTTATTTCTAGTTATTTATTATTTACTTTTGAGATATTTAAATAACTTTAGTGTGTTTTATATTTACTTTAGAGATAACCTATGTAGGAATCGAACTTCTACCTCTATGCACCCGCATAGTGCTCTACCACTTGAGCTAATAGGTTTACTTTAAAATCTTTCTTATTCACTTTAGATTCCTTTTTATTTACTTTTGGAGACAACAAATGCAGAATCTATTTTTTCTAGCCTTATTCATCCATTGTATTTTAAACCTCACCAAAGGCAGTGATAGTATCAAAAGTATAACCATTTTCCGTTATAAAACTCTCCTAGCCTAAAAATACAACCAAACCACCAACACCATCTGTCTCAAACTAATGCTTAGCAATCTCAAGTACCTAATACACTGCAAATTCAGTATTACATATAGATAGGTAACATAATGGAGCATATGTAATACTCGTCCTCAAAGAATTCCTACAACGATCTCATTTACAGTTGCGTTAATCTTGTTATTCCTGAAGGAACAATGCCACATTGACTATTGTAATATGAAGGTGCTTGTAAGTGATGTAACATTCCCACATTACATACTAAATAATATATCATGGAGTAAGACAAATTGAAGATATATAAACCACCGACACCATTCTCAACGCTACTTCATTGCTTGAATAGGTGGCCAGAAAACTTAGCAAAGATTCCTAATCTCCATTTTCTTAGTTATATTACCAAAACTTGAATATTCAGCTTTAACTAGATAATCACAGAACATTGAAATTGCAGAGAGCAAACACAACCAACATATCTCTCATTGCTCATATATTATGAATCATATATATGAAGTCTTTTTGGGTTTACTTTAAAATAAAATTTGTTCACCTTTATTTGGTTTCCATTTACTTCTGAAATTGATAAACCATCACAAATTAGTAATTGTTCAATTCTAGCACATGTAGGCAGGTAATATTAGATAATATGAAGAAAAAAAATAGTCAGGGCATGCAAATTCTTTAAAGTGTGATCTAGCAGACTATCAAAAAGTCCTATCTAACAGATCTCAGATGGAATTGTGTTTGAGACTTTTAATCACCATTAACAAACAACAAATATATGTGACCTCTCACAGGAATTTTATCGAACAGTTGACATGCAAAGTTACAAAAAAAGAACTTCTTTTATACTAATAAAATTATTTAACAAAAAAATCACTGGAAATAAAAAAATTGAATAAAATTATAGAAAAATTCAGAAACATTACTTGAATTCGCATATAATATCAACTTCAAACACCTTCAATTACGCACAACCTCAATCTCTCGCAACCTCATTTTGAACAACTTCAAATTTCAGCGAAATTCAAGCTGAAAACACTCAAATAAGTTAGTAATTGCATAAAAAAATAGTTCAGACATTTTAATATAGACATCTCTGTAATTTTACACAACTTCGAGCTACAAAATTCACTAAAACAAACAAATATAATCACTAATGGATAGTGACCTAAGAATTCAATTTTAGACCTAAGAATTCAATTTTCACAATTAAGAACCCTAAATTGACTATATAAAATATAAAATTAACGCGATGAACAAGGATAGTGAAATTAAAATTGGTAATTAACAAAAAAAAAACTTACCTCAAAAACTACTTCAATGGAATCTAGAAAACCTAGAAGTCGCTTCAATGGAGTTGTGAAAGCTCGAAAGTCGCTTCAATGGAGTTGAGAAAGCTAGGAGCCCGCTTTAATGAAGAATTCAGAGGCTCGTTGTGATAGAGTAGAGAGAAAATGCCCAAAGAGAGAGAAAGTGCGCATGAGCTTTAAGAAATGAACTGAATATGCGTGATTCAATCTAGGTCGTCAGATCGCGCGCCTCTTTTTTTAGATATAACGGTCTTGATTAGTTCTTAGTTTCTATTATAGGATTGATTCTCATTATAACGGGATATATATATATATATATATATATATATATATATATATATATATATATATATATATATATATATATATATATATATATATATATATATGGTATACACTTGATAATTAACGAGTAATATACAATCAGCAAAAGCTGCTTTGATTATTTCCTGATAACTAAAACTAAAACAAAGATCCTTTCAAAAAATAATAATAATAATAATAATAAAACAAAGCAAAAACAAATTTCAATTGTAATAATAATAAAACAAGGTTACTTAAGACTAACATCATATTTAAATTATTTTCCTCTAAATTAGTGTGTTAAATAATTTACATCTTCCACCATTTTTGGTGGTAGCTGCAACTTTGATCTCAATAATCGTGTTGAGTATAATCAGGCATCATACTGCCCACAAGAGTCCGAGATCGTGTATTGTTGGAGTTTAGGTTAAGAAATAATTTTGCATAGGGATAACCACAGTAACCTAACGAGCAACAGAGTACTATTGTAACCATCTTTCACTGAAAAGCAGCATAGCAGCCCCATGCGAGATTTCCTTGCAAATAGAAAGCAAGGAGCAGCTGTAGAATTAGTTCGGCACCACTCTGTTCTGAACTCGGTCTCATATACATGGTTGATAACCTGTCAAATACGACAAGCAGGGCATTGTTAATTTGGCATTACCATAAAATAAATCGCAACGAACTTCAGAGTTCACACACATACCTTTATGCAAGCAGCCCTGCAAAATTTAACTGAATCTCTGACTCTAAGGCGACATGGATCTTACAAATTAACCCATTAGACTGCTTAAATTTTGGTGAAGCATTTTAATTACATTTAACTCCATATTACCAGCATAAGTTGACATAAACATGGAAAGCACCAAATCAAGTACTAGCAGTTTTGAAACGAAAGGAAGCAACATAAAGAAAATAATTACCAGGTACATAAGAAGCAAAACATATGCATTTGATGAAGCTAACCTCTCCTTATTACTGTTACTTCAAAAAATGTCATTCTTCATACTCAACAGGAAAAATTGCAATATGATTCTTGATACCCAACAGGAAGACAGAGATTGCGAAAAAGAAAACTTAATTAGCCAATTATTTACAACAATGCTTACAACATGCAAAATTCAGAATTTGACTTTTTCTATATTTGCCTAGACAATCTCACTATAAAAATAATGAGCACATAAGATTAAAAGAAAAAATTTCCTACTACTCCCAATAGAGCAAAACACATGTAAGGAATATTTCAAGCATTACCCCAAACTTGAACCTCAATGTGATCATACACTTAAGCATGGTGGCGCCCAAAGGGAAGGAAGCTATAGCAAAAGAGTCACCAACAAGTTTTAGGAACTTGTAAACCGTTCACATGGTGAAGGTTACACCTCTTAACAATCCAGGAGATTATTAACTCAATAGGTCTGGAACCAAAACTGGAAATTCGGGGATGAAGGTACGAATTCAATCTAAAAGAGAAACAACCAGCCCTAATAATATGCCTCTACTTTATTCTTTTCGTATTCATGTACGCTTTCTGACCAACATGCAATCAATAGGTTTACCCTAAACCTGTTTAATCTATGTTGGTTGAATATTAATGCACAAACAAATCTATTATTGGTGATCACATGAATTATAATCAAATTAACCCTAAATAAGGTTATTAATTATCTTATTAAGCGTGATTATAATTACAAATTCCCTTTAAACATGCATAAAAGGCGTGATCGAGCAATAATAATAAGCATCAAGAAACATAATAATAATAATAATAATCATAATCATATAAATGCTAAAGTATAATAATAGCAAGATCCTAGGCAAAATAATAACAAGATTAATAACAAACCCTAGCATGTCACTAAGCATTAAAAATCAAAGCTTTAACCCTAACATGATACTAACATGCTATTAAAAAAGAAATAGGAAGCATCATAGAAATCATAATTGATATAAAAAATTACCCTAAACATGAGACTAAGAAAAGCATCATAACATGATACTAAAAATCAAAATAATAATCTAAGCATTATTTCTATATCAAAATATCAATTAAGCAATTAAAGCACTTACTTGGATGTCTCGTATCTCTTTCTAATAATAAAATACACACGTTAATAACTTCAAGGAAAATATAAAACAAAACAATTAAGTTAAATAATTGAAATAGAGATTTGGGACCAAACCTTTAGAAATATTAAACCTTTCACATCTAGTGCGAAGGCAGCTTTGAATTTGGCTAGGTATGCCTAGTGCTAATGTATGAGGAATTATGTTTGTAAAAGGCTAAGCTAGAAAAAGGAAGAGAGAGAATAAGCTTTAGCTTAGAGAGAAGAATTAGAGAATTCTAGTTGTGAATTGATGATTTGAAAAAGGGGAGATATAACCTCTATTTATAGAGAAAAAAGAGGGTCAAAGAATAAAAGAATCCGAATTCAAATTGAAATAAAACTCGATGGAACAGTTTTTGCGGATTTTGTTTTTATCATACTTCCTCCGCTTTGTTAATATTGCAACAAGGAGGAAATTACGCATTCCAAAACACATTTTATATGCTAAATATCTATAATTGTGTAAGAGTAAAAATTATAAAAAGTTGATATTGTGAAAGTATTTTATGAGACGAATCCAACAAGATCTCACTTGACTATATTTTGCTTAACGTATAACTCGTATTATATGGTCAAACAAGAGTTATGAATAGTGCAAAAAGTCCATTGTTGCAATATTAATAGAACGAAGGAAGTATCTTTTGATCCAAAAGTTTAAATAGGGCATATAATATGTCGTTGGAAAGCTCTTGAATTCTACTTTCCAAAACAATTAGAATCAGATTAAAATATTTTTTATATAAAAAGATATGGCCGAAATAGTGGGACGGTGTCAGTTTTGGATAGAGTTTTGTATTCCTTTCTTATCTTTTTCGTTATAGCTCGGAATTAATATTATAATATATCATTGGAAAGATAATTTCAAGATCTATCCATCCATATAAAATTTGGATAAAGATTATGACGCACGAAATTAATATGTTACTGTCTTTGAATTTCTTTAAATTCAAATATAATTAGGACTTAAAAAAAAGGAAAGTTTTTATTTAACTCAAATTCTTTAATCTTATCTTTTCAAAAAGGATAATTAAGATATTTTAGAAAATTCTAGAAGCTTCTAATAAATCCTAATTAGTTTAGGAATAGGATTAAACATTTGGACCCTCCACATGATCATTGGGTCGTAGGTAAATCCGGTTTGGTCCCAGTTTAGTATTTTGGCCATAACTTCCTCATTATTCATTGGAATTGGGCTTATAATATATTGTTGGAAATGTTTTTTCAATCCCTATCCAACTACACTATTATTGGACCCATATCAATGACCAAACTAATTTGGAATGCACGTTTTTCATAAATAGAGTAAGAAAAGAAATATTTTCAAAAACAGAAAGAAGAGATATTTTAATAAAAACATCCTCATCACTAGACTTTTCACACTTTTGCTATGTTCGATAATCAAATAACATGAAAGGTATTCATCACTGGGTTTGGTTTTGGGGAGACACATTTGGGTGTCTACAGAAGCCCCCACTTTGACGGAGTTTGGAGAAACTTATGTTTCGAAAACAAAAGTCAAAGTATCAATAGGGACGGAGAATGACTCAGAACGTTCTGCAATCCTAAATCATTCTTGTAATGCCCATACCTGCAAACTAGAGTTAGTTAAACAGCTAAAAGAGTTAAGAAACGCGTATTTTGCACCGTCAAGTACACGTCTATGGAGTAACTGATTTGTGTTGCAATTGTCGTTGTGACAACCTTCCACAAGCTAAGGAACGTCATCTTACTGTTTTGATGTTCACTCGTCTCTTAACAAAGAGTTTCTTTATGTTTGACGATCTTCCTCAAGCTAGGGTATACCGCCCAAAGACTATTACGCCTGTAACTGCCTCTAATTTCCGGTGTGATAGTCTTCTGCAAGCCAGGGGAACATGATCGAAGATTGCTTCGCCTGAAGCCATCCTTAGTTGTTGCGATAATTTGGGTGATGCCAATCCTCTTTTCTTTAGGAACAGTTGCCAACACAACTTTTGTATGATGTATGACAATCCGATTTAGGGAAAGTTGTCAATGCTTCGTAACAATCCATCCTTGGAAATGTTACCACGATAAAGCGACAATCCGTATCCCGAAAAATTTGCCAAAATTCAATTTTGGGAAAAGTTGCCAATGCTTCGTAGCAATCTGTCATGAGAACTTTGCTACAATCGACAATCCACATCTTGGAGATAACTCTTGAAAGCAATCCACCTTGGAAACTTGCCAATGCTATGCGACAATCCTTTTAGAAAAATATTGCCACAATTGACAATCCACGTCTTGGAACATTTGCAAAAAAGAGTTGATCGACAATCCACTTCGGGAAAATTTACCACTTATTGAAATGAATGACAATCCACGTTGGAGGAACCTTTGCCGAAATTTATGATGAGTAGAGACCTACGACAATCCTTTGGGAAATTTTGCCATAGGGAACTGGGTGCATGACAATCTAATCTCGAAAAACTTGCCAGCGATGACAATCCTTGGAAAAAATTGCCAGATAGAGCAGGAGTGCGACAATCCACTCTTGGAAACTTTGCCAGTGATGACAATCCAGTCTTGGAAAAATTGTCTTTTAAGAAGAATGCGCGACAATCCACATTTGGAAATATTGTCGATTGGGGATGACAATCCAATCTCGGAAAAATTGTCGTTTAAGTGCTTGCTTTTGAACCAATGCCTTGATGTTTGTAATGAGCCAATGCTTAGGCGCTTAAGCTAAGTGAGACGATCGTTGTGAGGTGAATCACTTACTGCGATTGTAATCGAGCCGACTACTAATCATGTCAATTTGCTTATAGGGGCTAACTGGCGTACCAAGGAACCCGAAATTGCTGTATTGAGGTCCGCATAATCCAATATGGGACCACGCATCTTCGTCGCTGCACCGGTGCACGCTGGAAACCGATGTCGCCGGGCGACAAATTTTGTTGCGAGGCGACAGCCTTGTCGTCTGACGCTAGAGTCAGGTTTTCATTCGTGTTTTTGTTCTTGCTCACTGGAATGTACCTGCATTTATATTTTGGACTATAGGACTTTGCTTATCTTTCTTTAGGGTTGACCTAAGACTTAGTATTGCTTGACTCGTTAACTTGACATGACTCAAGGTATAAACTTGACTTAATGATGACTCACTTCGTGTGACTCGTGTGTGCATAGTGTTGACTCATGAAGATCGATATGTACATGACTCGAAATGCCAAAAAAAACAAAAATTTCCATCATTTTTGTGGAGGGTACCGACTTTCTCCCGAAAAAAGAAAGACGCGAAAAACAAAGAAGCGAAGTTTTTGAAGGTGCATGTTAAATGAGCTTAATCCGTTAACGTTGTCTCTCACAGTACAAGGATTGTAATATCTTAGACTATCCTAGTTGACTTGATAATAAAAGTATTTAGTTAACTTAGGCGCGGAGGCTAAGTACTTCATACTTTATGGTGCAATGATGAGTGATGAGTGATTTTGTTATGACAAATTATGCTTCAACGTTGTGTTAAGATTTCATGACAAAGGGTTCCTAAGGGAAGGAATATTTGGTCATGTATATGTGCAGTGTGTGAAAGTGACACTAAGGTTAGGCCGCAAGGGATAAATGTGTGGAAAATATATTGAAAAGAGTCACAAGATGGTGACTCTTAGGCTGGGTAGGCTAATAATGTAAGGATCAAGCCCCCAAGTCTAGCTCTAAGTATATAGGGATAAGTATGGGAGATCCCCTTGATATGATCAACGTGTGAGTGTGTGAATGTGAATATGAATGCATGTTTATTACGATCGCACCCCTTTATGAGGTTGCCTACGTATCGGTTAAGAATCAGGCCGAACGTAGCTCTAGCCGAACCTCGCACAAGTGTGTGTATACCTCAAAGAGGCCTTTTAAGGGTTGTAACGTTGTTAGGCTAAAAGTTAGAAAATAAGGGGATAAAGGCTCAAGACCCTAGATAGGCCCCCAAGGTGTGCAACCTTGCATTTGAATCATTGTATTTTTATGCTTGAGTTTTCTCATTTTTGAATTCTCTTTTATATTTTTGCTCTCTTTTTTTGCTTTAGCATTTATTTTATTTTTATAAGTGTGGGAAACCCCGATCATGCGGTCTATCACTCACTTGGCATTCATGTTTATTCGGCACGGTACCGAGCACTCGATAAGATACGCAATCTTAAACGTGTTCATATCAAAGACATTGGAACACTTGCATTTTTGTACACTTTATTATTTCTATTTTGCTATTTTAATCTTTTAAATCACTCAAGCTTTTGTTCTTTGAAAATTGAATAGGTTACACACCAACCCATCACAAGGTTAGGTAGATGTGGGTTGAAGAAAGAAAGGTCAATCGTAAGATGAGGCTCAAAGTGGTTTATCAAAAAAGGATTGCATATTTGAAGGGTAAAAGATGATACGATGTGGCTACAAAGGGGTGCCTCAAATCATTGGTATACCTTGTGCTTAGCTCGGCGTTTTTTTTTTTTTTTTTTTTTTTTGGGAAATGCACTGATTATATATGCAAGGAAATAAATGCTCATTTTATTTAAAAAGTGAAGGATAACAATCAAACTCTAAGAAATAAATGCAGGGAGGATGAAGGGTGCCTATGCTAGACTTATTGGGGAAAGGGTTTGAAAAAAAGAAGAAACATGAAATTGAGAAGCTTGCCTTATGCATTTGTTTCATCATTACCCTCATTTTTTTTTTTTTTGTCAATCACATGACTCAAACTTGATTCAACATGCATGGATGGAAGAAGGTAGGAAGAATGAAGGTTGTGATATGGAGAAAGCATGTAGAGAATGGAAAGATGATGAAGATGGAGAGATATACAAAAATTAAGAATAGAATGTACCCCCAACTCAAATGACGGAAAAAACCGACTCATGCATGAACCTAAGACATGGTCATGGTGTGAAAAGAGTATTTACAAAGTGTATGCTAATACTAGTGAGTTTAGGTGACATGTTAAGACTTGTGCCACTATGTTCGATAATCAAATAATATGAAATGTATTCATCATTGGGTTTGGTTTTGGGAAGACACATTTGGGTGTCTACGACACATAAATATTAATGCGCTCTGCATACATAAAGAGTCTCAACGAGCCATGTAATCAGAACTAGTACTTGGTACTAGCTATATGACTCAAATTTCATAAATCACTAATATATGGGGCAAGGCAGAGGAGTTCATCAAGTTAGGACTTGGGAGTGTTATATATTTCAGTATTCCAACACGCAAATTGTAGTTGTAAACATGATCGGAAAAGAACAACAGCAATGAAGAACCTGTCACTTCAATTCCAAGTTTCAAAACCTGCCACTCGATCCTACAAACTACACATTGTGAAAGGGCAAGGTCTCACTGAAACAGTTTGGGAAAGTCAGTTAACATTAATTCTAACATGGATATAAGTCTGGGGAAGTCAGTTATGAATTGACCAAGCTATCTACTAGGCTATGCTCGCTATTTGCACTAGGATATAAGTGGTATATATTGTGTGGGAAAACCCATCACAATTGCCTTCATTTGGCCATAAGGCCTCCCCTGATGTCCAGATGATATATTTGTGCGTTTCCACAAACTCCTATAAGGCTATGTTAGGCTGTGATTGTATAGGTTGCATCTAATGACTTCTTTTCACCTTAAAATTTTCTAGGTTAAAGGCAACTAAACAAGAGAATTAAGGTTTATAATAGTTTTTATAAGGAACAATTAGTACATAAAGGCTCATAGGTTAACCCAGAAAACTAGGTCAAATGCAACGTGGATAGTTAATCATTCAAAATCTAAAGTGACAATTTAGGTGAAAGTCAACTATGATTCACGTTTATCTTCACAATCAATCATCACAGATTTCTGACAAGCAATTACATGACCAAACATTTCGAATTCATGAACAGTCCACTTTACAAAATTCAATGGGTAATAACTGAACTCACTTACCGCGCTTAATATTCGACCTTGAGACCGAGATTTTTTCGCTTCATGAGCAGCAACTCGAAAAAAACTAGAAAAGGTCTGCCTGACCTCATGATGAGCTCACAGAAAACCCTAGAAATGCAGCTATTGTAGAATTACCTTCACTTGCAAAATCCTTTCGTACCTTTAGAAACAGAACACAACAGGTAAATTTAACTTTCAAATAAGACCCTTAAGGCTAAATGAAATTTCAAACCCACTCCATCCATAAGAAAAATAGAATGCAAGAGGCATGGAAAAACTGGTATTTGTTCTATTAGACTTGCATAAGTTAACCCCTAGTTGAAGAAGAACAAAAACAATCCCAAAGTATGCATTACTAATATATCATAGATAGAAGTTATAGTTTATATATTATCATTGACTCTCTCAACTACTACAATATAAACACAGTTAACCAATCAACCATAGCTGCTAGCCTGCTGCCTACAACTTTGATACGGAATTGAAATATGCAAATATCCCATAGGAAGCTTCTTAATACTCTAACCATTAAGCCATTCTTTATTCGGTAGAGGTTGTCATCAAAGTAATTACAAGTTAAGACCTAACTGAGAAGCAACTAATTTCACATCTTGCTCATGATTTTTGGCTTAGACATAAACTGAAGGGATAACCTATTTAAACCCGGGTTCACTTCTCAATAAAAGAAAACAATAAGGCCATGCCCCTCCCTATTGAGCTGAGAAAAGATTCAAGAGAGAAACTGAACACAGCAATGTCAAGCTATAAATAAGTGAGGCTTCACCTATCTCATGCACATTGCACTTAATTACACTTCCAGTGTTCCAAATGAAGCCCCATAGAAATTATCAAGCATTATTGATTCACACATGAGAATAGGGACAAACATTTAGTTGAGGTATTTAGCAAAGCATAACTAAGCACGGTAGCATAAGGTCTAAAATAACCTGCTAAAGACAACATATGTATCAATCAGATTCGAGCACAAATTTCCACAATGGAGAAGATAAAGATTTTAAGGAAAGGATAAGTATATCAATAACATAGAGCTAACTTACAAACAAAATCTGTGAACAACCAATCAATATGCACTCAATTAGCCATATATATATGGTAAGACAAATTAGCAAAACTATTCAGCAAAGAACTTATAATCTACTCATCTCAAAGTCAATCCATGCTAAAACTACTTCCCAACGAGTACAATTTTTGAAAATCATTATAAAGGAGACCAAGTTTGATCATATACTACCACTTCACTATTCCAGGCAACAAAATATCAACATACATTATCAACATTGAGCAATCAGAATATCAAAATGTCTCACATGAGAAGTGAGAACACATACAAACATCCCTTTTATATCCATCAAATTAAGAGTTAATGTCAGCTAGCTTAGGTATAGAAATAGTTTAACTAAGGGATGACACACTTAGTAGCAGCTTCACACCAGTCCACATTCATATATACTACCCATCAACTAGACAACAACCAAGCTATTACTCTTTTCAATTCAGCCACAACAACAAATTTTAGCACAATCAAAGCAGAAACAAATCAATAACACTTGAGCAGGCAAAGAAGATCAATCGAAACCAATAACAAACTAAACAAGAAGACTAATTAAACTAAACACCAGCCCAAAAAACCAATAGTCAAATAAAATTTTCATCAACGGACTAAATTAAACAAGAAGCGATTCTGATAACGAACAAATTCATTTCTAAAAAAAAAAAACAAAAGCAGTAGAACCATCACGCTAAAATAGACTACACGTCACAGGGTATCCTTTACCAGTAATAAAATTAGTAAAACAAATACACAAAAATCAGCCAAAATTAGTAATAAAATTTAACCCAGAAAACCCAATTGAAAAAACACACATGATATAATACATATTGCAACAATAATTAAAATAAATCCCAGAAAACATAACTGAACTTCAAACTACAAAAACCCCAAATAAAAAATTACATCACAAAAACTCAATAATACCATGCAAAATAAATAAATAAAATCCCCCATATCTTAAATTATCATCAAAATGCAAATCACCGACACCCACATGAAATTTCTCAAAAAAAAACATAAAATTAAAAATTAATAAGAAATAAAAAGATAACAAAACTAACTGATGAGATGAAAAAAGAGATGATTAGAGATAAAACGAGCAGCTTCGGGTCCACCATGACCATCATAAACACCAACAAAAGTAGCATTAAGACCTGTTTCAACTTGACTACGATGTTCAAGAACTTCATTAGCGTGGAAAACAGCAAAAGAAAATTCAGTGTGCAGAGGTCCCAACTTCAACACCATCAGCTAGGCACCATCAGCGAAGCTCCGCCGCATCATCTTCTTCATCGGAATCGTAAGCGGCTTGCTAAACGAACAACAGTGGTTTGGCTTTAAAAGCTTAGGGTTAGAATGAGCAGAAGGATGGATAATTAGACTGTGAAATTGGAGGGTTCAAATGAAGAGAGGTTCAACAATGGAGGGAGCAGAGAGAAAATGGAGGTGGGTGGTAAAAAACTCGCCATTAAAGGAAGTAGATTTCTGAGGAGAGAGAAAGAGAGGGGAGAGAGAGAGATAGGACTCAGAGGAGTGTGACGGCTGCTAAAAAATGAAGTTAGAATTTTAGGGTTTTTTTAACATATAACCTATTTGTATCGAACAACTAGTGTCTGTTACAAACGACATATTATTTGTATCGGAAAAAACACTGTCCGTTACAAAATAATGCAATATTTGTAACGAGTACTTTTTTGCCAGTTACGAATACTTTTTTTTTGTAATGGGCCATTATTTTCCCGTTACAAATAGGTTTATTGTAACGGGAAAATTACTGCCCATTACAAATAAGCCGTTATAAATGGCATTTTTTCCACTATTGATTACTAACTCCATATGGTTCGAAACCACGAAAGGAGAATCGAGGATGATGGTACGAAGTGAGTCAAGGAGTCACATTCGCCCGTATTGGCCTCTACTCGATTCTTATAGTGAAAAGTGATTCCTGCGATCTCAAGACATAATTATAAAAAGATTCAATTCGCTCAAAACTATTATTAGGCTAAATTTGTTGAATATTAATGCAACACATAATTCTAAAATATCGTGATCACTTGATTAAACAACAAGATTAAAAACGATCCTAAACCGGTCGTCCAAATTATCTTATTAGGCATGATTTTCAATTACATATTCCCTTTAAACATGCAATATAGTGATCATAAAAAATAAAATAGGATAAAACATTAATATTGGAAGCAATTTAACAATAATCCAACAATATAAAATCGTTAGAAAAATAATAGAAATAAAAGGAACATGATTTTGAGTCGTTTTCCGGCTTACTTTCCAATAATTTAGCCCATTTTGTCCTTTATTTCTTTTATTTGCTTATTCTCGTCTTTTATCTTTATTTTTGAGTATTTTTGTAGTTTTTAATAGTTTTTAGTTTATTTTCGTATTTTTAGTTAATAATTCTTAGTTTCTCTCATTTTCTTATTTTATTTTATTTTCATATTTGTTTTCTTTATTTTATTTAATTTCATTTGATTTTATTTTAAAATTATTTAATCTTTATTTTATTTTATTTTATTTTATTTTATCTCTTGATATTAGCCTCGTGTTTTTGTTGTAGGTCGTGTTGGGTATTCCGGGTTTCAAAGTCACATTCGAGTTCAAGGTTCGAGGCACAAAATTTGAGCTAAGCAAGCTGCTGCCCTTGCTGCTCATTCTGCTGCCTCTTATCCTTCACCACAGCACACCTTACCCTACACCACAACTCAACCTCCATCTCTCACTCCCCTACTCCTCACTTGCTATCACCAACCTACCCTGCTCCCTGCTTTCCCCCAACAACACCAACAGCAACAGCAACGAACGCAACACCATCAGCTCACCCATTTCATCCACCTCTCGCAACCGCCAGCAACAATCACCAGCCACCGCATCCTCACAGCACACCACCTCTGCCACCATCTCCTCCACACAAAGCGACTCCAACCCGCAAGTAGCAGCCACCAAACCACCCCGCAACAATTACTACAGCCAACACCCCGCAACACCAATAGCATAAACCACACTAGCCCACAACTCCAGTTGTTTCACTCCGCTGATTTCCCCCTCCTCTTCTCACCTTCACGCAACAACAACAACCACCCAAACCACCAGCAATCACAACCTCACCAATTAAACCACAAACTCACACATCAACCACCACAATCCCCTGCTACCTTCGCGCACCACCTTCAGCCACTCAAACCGAGCACCACCTGACACCAATACACCTCATCCAACAACCAATACACCACCAAACCACCTCCAATCACCACCACCCAGAACCATCGTCAGCCACCAATTATAGCCGACACAGCAGCGCCTCCAATCAGAGCCACCGCAGCCCAGCCGCAAGCTCCAAATCAGCCCCAAATTTCGATACCCTTCAGAGCGGGCGCTCTAAGGTTCGAATCGGCCGCTCCGTTGTGGGTCTTATCTTTGTCAATTCTCACGTGATTTGCACGTGAATGGAGGTGCTCATTAATATCGAACGGTCAAATTTCAAGCTTAATGATTGATGATGATGATGAGCGGTGATGATTGAAGATGAAAATGGTTGGTGATAATTGATGAAGACGATCAAACGGTGGTGATGATGATTCAAGAGCAGCCAAATTTAAATAGAAGAAGATTAGGAGGCTGACGGTTTGGGGAAAAATGGGTTTTATTTTCTTTATTTATTTTATTTCTCTTTCTATTTTCCTTTTTCTTTTTATTTATTTCTCTTTTCTTTTTATTTTCTTTTATTTAACTTGTAACATAAATACCCATTTTGGGGTTTAATACTCTCTTGGCAATTAATTTCCCCTATTATTAGGATTAGTTTTCTCTCTCTTAATTTTCTCTCTCTTAGGGTTAGATTGTGATTTTCTTCATTGTTGCTCATGGATCTTCTTCAAGCTTTGTTAATTCAAGTCTTCATTTAGTAATCTTTTCTTCCCTATCTCTCTACTCTAGTTTATTGCTTTCATTTAGTTTGCCTTTTGTTTTGTTGATTTATTACTTGCTCATTTGTTCTTGTTAGTTTGATTTTCATGTTCTACCTTGTTTATTTTTCCTCCTTACTTTGTTTAGATTTTATGTTTAATCTTCCTTCTCTAGGCTTAATCTTTTATCTAGGGGAAGGGGGTGGAAGATATGATTTGATATTGGATGAATGATGATGGTTGGATTGAACTTATGCCATATATTGATGAAAGACATGATTTTTATTAGCTTGGGATTATTGTTGCACTCTATTTGATGTTTTCTAGTTTAAATGCATGAAAGTGATTTGAACTAGATTAGGATCATCTCTATTTTAATGATTGCATGAGAATGAGTTATTAAAGTGGAGTTTTTATGGATTGTGCTTCTTTATTCTCTTGATTTGATTGTAACTAATAGGATGCATGAGAATGATCCTTATTAGTGTAGACCTCTTTCATTGATTTGCCTAGACTATTGCATGAGAATGAATTGTTTAGGTAGAATCTTGTGTTCTTTGGCATATGTTTCATGATAATCACCATCATTCTCCTCTTTCTAATCATATTGGACACCCCCGTATCCCTAGCGTCATTTTCTATTGATTTTAAATCATCATTTTCTTGCTTATTTGTAGTTTTAGTGTTCTTACTCAACAAAACCAACAAAAACAATCCTCTTTTCACTCTTGCATTAGTGATATTTGATGTTGAATTAGCGTGCTTCCCTAGTGGTTCGACCCTTTACTTGCCACTAACTAGTTTAGTGTAGGTTTAGGTATTATAAATGATTAATTTGGTTAGGGTAGTAGCTTAATGACCTATCTAACCTGCGATCAATAAACGAGTTAGTAACTTCAAGGGAATAAGTAAAACAATTATTAAAATTAAATTAAATGGAGTTGATTTGAGTCTAAACCCTCAAACAGTTCTACCTTTCACGCCTTGGTTTAAGGACAGAACCTCGGGTAAAGTACGAACTCCTTAAAGTGCTTAAGGGAGGTATTTTGGAAGAATAAGGTAGGCTAGTGTTTAGGCTAGAGCATATAAGAGAGAAGAGAATGTTAATTGATGCCCCGATCAATAGAAATGAGGGGGTATTTGTAGTGAAAATGAGCAGAGGGAACACACATAACCCTAAAAAGATAAAAACCCTAAAAAATAATTCCGCGACACATCAGTAGTATACCGCGACACGGCACACCATAGTGTGACGCGGGAAAGAATTGACTTACACAGGATAAAGCGCGTAAAGGGTTTACGTGGAGAAAACACGGAATTTTTCCGTGTCACATCATGGGCATTGTAATGCGGGAAAATATGCCATGACGCAACAGTATTTCCCGTGGCGCTTCACCTGTGCCCGTGACACGGTGGAGTTTGTTTCCGTTTTTGCGTCCAGATTCACTTTTACCCTAATTACGCTTAGCATTTTTAAGTGTCGTTTCATAATTTCAGGCTATTTCAGTTTGTTATTTATTAATTGGGCTAAAATAATAAATAATATGGAATGGATAAAAAGGTTTGGGCAAAAGAAAAAATTGGACTATGCTTTGACTAAACATTAGGACTGATTTTATGAACTGAGTTTGATTGGATATGAATTTTCAGCACTCCCGGGATTAAATACTAAACCCGACCAATAATGGTGGTGAAAGGTTGTTCCTCATTGGGTTTGGTTTCGGGAAGACATTTTTAGGTGCTTACAAAAGCCCCCACTTTGACTGAGTTTGTAGAAACGCCAGTTTCGGAAAAGATAGTCAAAGTAGTAGATAGGGACGGAGAATGATTTAAGACGTTCTTCGATCCTAAATCACTCTGTATACACCGATACCTGCAGAAAAGATAGTCAAAGATGCGTATCTGACACTAGTGTTTTGGTGACAAATATGTTTGGTAGCTTCCTATGCTTGAAGGAGTCCACCGGATGAGGTTTCGTTGAGATACTTTCCATGCTTGAGGGAAGTCAACTGATGAATTTGGTAGCTTTCTATGCTTGAAGAAATCTACCGGATGATACTTTCCATGCTTAAGGAAAGTCGACATATGAATTTAGCAGCCTTTTATGATTAAAGAAATTCACCGGATAATACTTTCCATGCTTAAGGATAGTCGACAGATGAATTTGACGATTTTCTATACTTGAAGAAATCCACCTATTGAGATACTTTCCATGCTTGAGGAAAGTTGATAGATGATATAATTGCTGACTTCTTCGCTTTGAAAGGTGACAACGACCGCCAATTTTCCATGCTTGAGGAAAAACTTGTCTAATGAGATTGCAAGTCTTTGTGTATCGAGAACCTTGCGCTGTGAATCGTCTTCACTTGGGAGATGATCACTTAAAATTATGATGATTCGAGTATCCTCGAACATGGACTGTAGTTGGTTCGATTGTTTCCGAACGTGGGCTTTATATGGTTCACACCTTCAAGTCGACTATCCGACCATATTAGGCGCTTAAATTATCAAAAATGTGATTTTGATGCTTGCTAGGGGTAAAATGGTAATTTTGGTACCATTTAAACATTAGTTAGAATTTTCCATGTATTTTTGGTGAGAAAATAACTGTCCAAAAGCTGTTGAAAATCGTCCAAACCTGGTCAAAGATGCCAGGATTATTTGCTGGAGCTTCCAGGAGCGTGTAGGCCACGCGCCTGTGAACCATGCCATGTGTCTAAGCGTCATGACAAGACATTTCTTGCCATCACTGGGTAACATATTTCGTGTCACAGTGAGTCACACGTGACCGAATTCTTCGGTTTTCACGTCCTTTGGCCTGCGAGTTATGTCGTGCCACGTCAGAGCTACCGTTGCGCGGTAACAGATACCGTGACACGTGGCGTAACGCCGTGTCACGGGTCTTTCTTTTTGCCTTTAAATTAAAAAATTTCAGCCTCCTTCTTCATTTCATTTTCTCATTGAGTTTGAGTTCACTACTTTCACTGTTCTTAAAGCTTAGCTTGTCCCTTTTTTTTTCTCGGATTACCGCGGTTGCTGCGGCATACACCGTGACACGAGATCTGGTACTGTGTCTCGGCGTCAAGCACTGTGTCACGGTGTGTTTACGAAGGTTTTCTCGGCTCCGTCGCTGTTGTTGTTCGAGTTCACTGGAACTGCTGCCTCCATTTTCACCGCGTCACGTGGTTTGGTATCGTGACCCAACTCTAGTTACCGTGTCACGATGGCCGATCTGCGCTGTTGGACTTCATTGATGCGGTTTTTTGAGCTCCATTCACTCGTTTCTTCACCATTTTCACTCAAAACTTTTGCAAAAATTCCATCTTCGAATACCTATAAGGATCCAAGTAAGTTTTCTTGCCTTTTATCTTGAATTTTTCTTTGAATGAGTAATTTCATGTGAAAACCCTTTAAAAATCAAATTAGGGATTTTTTATTTTGAGCTTTTATGTCGAAATTCTTGCCATGAATTAGTTCATATATGAATGTATGTTAGTTTGTGAGCAATTTGAGACTAAGTTTGCATGATTTGGTGAAGAAATGAGCAAATCACCATTTTGGGTACTACTTTGCTCGTGAAATGGTGTTCTTGTTGTCCCTTTGCACTTGAAATGATGACATAATTGTTGTAGATCTTGTAAAACATGCTATGTTGTGCCGGTCTATTATGTCGAAACATGCAATGTTTTTGTGTATGTAATATATTGTCATGGAGAACATAGTATCATGCAATTAGGAGAACTGTAGTATTAGTTTGTCATGGAGAAACTAATTACTAGAAATAATTCTATTATTTTGCTAATTTCTAGCCTTGAGGTAAAAATTTAGCGCATAACTGAAAATGCAACTTGAGGTAGTCGTTAAGCTGTTTTTGAATAAATAACTAAATAACTTAGGAAATGATGCTAAGAATTTAGATTTTTATTTTTTTGTTTGAACATTATAGCATGCTTAAACAACGTGTAGACACCCATTTGTGTCTCCCCAAAACCAAACCCAGTGATGAGTACCTCTCGCGTCGAATCATAATCGAATGAAGCGAAAGTATGGAAAGTCTAGTGTTGCGGAAAGTTTTAATTTCTTTTCTCTTCTCCCTGTTTTTGAAAACTTATTTTAAGAAAACAGCCAATCCAGTTTGGTTGGTCCATGATATGGGTCCAATAGTAGTGTAGTTGGATGGGGCTTGACGAGAGCTTTCCAACGATATATTATAAGCCCAATTCCGATGAATATTGAGGAAGTTATGGCCAATTTACCAAACTGGGCCCGGTTTGAGCTTTATGTACGGCCTAATGATCTAGGGGAGGGCCTAATATGATTTATCATTCCTAATGCAATTAGGAATGGTTTTAGTATTCTAGATTCTTCTAGAAGGTTCTTTTCATTCCTAATCCAATTAGCATTGATAAATTGACTTTTGTTGACTTTTCAGAGTTTTAATCAAAATCAAATAGCATTTTCAAGGAAATTATATGATTTTATCCTCCAGTACGACAAACTTATCTGATTTACGAAAACGCGTTAAAATTAGGCTTTGGCGCCTGGAACCAGGCTTGGCGCCTGACGCTAGTGTAGTTGGATGGGGCTTGACGAGAGCTTTCCAACGATATATTATAAGCCCAATTCCGATTAATATTGAGGAAGTTATGGCTAATTTACCAAACTGGGCCCGGTTTGAGCTTTATGAACGGCCTAATGATCTAGGGGAGGGCCTAATATGATTTATCATTCCTAATGCAATTAGGAATGGTTTTAGTATTCTAGATTCTTCTAGAAGGTTCTTTTCATTCCTAATCCAATTAGCATTGATAAATTGACTTTTGTTGACTTTTCAGAGTTTTAATCAAAATCAAATAGCATTTTCAAGGAAATTATATGATTTTATCCTCCAGTACGACAAACTTATCTGATTTTCGAAAACGCGTTAAAATTAGGCTTGGCGCCTGACCCCAGGCTTTGGCGCCTGGAACCAGGCTTGGCGCCTGGCGCTAGTGTTGGTGCCTGGCGCCAGTTAGCCAGGGTTTGCGCCAGCTCTGTTTTTTGTGCGTCAGACTCTGTTTTGTTTATTTTATCTTTTTGGCTGATTTTCTCTATAAATAACGTATTAAAAACTCCGTTTTCAATCATCCACATTCATCTACATTCACCAATTCTCACGATCATTCACCGACAATCAATTTTCTAATTCTCTCATCTCTCTCTCTTTCTCTTAATTCTTACCTTGCTTTCACATACAAAATTCCGCATTCACAAGATTTAGAAACACCTAGCCATATTCGAAGTTGCCTTCGCCCTAGACGTGAAACGTTTTAATTTCTGAGGGTTTGGTCCCAAATCTCTCTTTCAATTATTTAATTTAATTGTTTGATTATTATTTTCCTTGAAGTTACTAACATGTGTATTTTGTTATTAGAAAGAGGTACGAGGCATCAAAGTAAGTACTTTAATGGTTTTTATTGATATTATGATGTAGACATCATGTTATATTGTTATTATGATATTCCTAGTATCATGTCTAGGGTATTTTTAATATTAAATATGATTCATGCGATGCTTCCTATGTTCTTCCTAATATTTATGATTGCTAGTATCATGTTAGGGTTAAAGATTTGATTTTTATTGCTTAGTGACATGCTAGGGTTTGTTATCAATCTTGTTAGTATCATGCCTAGGATCTTGCTATTATTATGCTTTAATATTAACATGAACATGATTATGATTATAATTGTTATAATTTATGATGATTATGAATATTATTATTATTATTATTATTTTGATGATGATTATTTTGTTTATGATGATAGTATCATTATTATAATTTATTATTATCGTTATTATTATTATTATGTTGCTTGATATTTATTGTTATTGCTTGATCACGCCTTTTATGCATGTTTAAAGGGAATTTTGGTACTTGTAATCACGCTTAATAAGATAATTAATAATCTTATTTAGGGTTAATGTGATTATAATTCAAGTGATCGCCAATAATAGATTTATTTGTGCATTAATATTCAACCAACATAGATTAAACAGGTTTAGGGTAATCCTATTGATTGCATGTTAATTAAAAAGCGCACATGAATACGATCAGAATAGAGTAGAGGCCTATTATTAGGGCAGGTTCAATCTCTTTTAGGTTGGATTTGTACCTTCATCCCCGAACCCTTATTTGGTTCTAGACCTTATGGAGTTGACGATCTCTTGGATCGTTAAGGGGTGTAACCTTCACCTCGTGAACGGTTTACAAGTTCCTAAAAAAACTTGTTGGCGACTCTTTTGCTCTATCTTCTTCCCTTTTGGACGCCATCGTACTTTAGTGTATGATCACAGTGGGGTTCAAGCTAGTGGGATTAAAGCTTGAAATTTATTCCCTACACAACGAAATCGAGATATTTTTACTAGTGGGTGGCGTCAGGATTTCCGAGAGGACACTCTCACGGGTATAGATAATGCCTTGGAGACCAAGCCTTGCCCCTCTACGAGTAGGGGTAGGTAGACTCTACCTTCGTGGACGCCCGACGAGTTGGTTTTCTATCGTGAGAACCATATTTCTCACCGTCCACTTACCGGCGTAGTCGATGGTGTGCTTCGCCATCATGGATCAGTAGCTGGAGATTTGATTCCCCAGCTACATAGCATCATCACAGGTGATCCTACTACCAACGCCTTGTGGGAGTCTGCTGGTTTGGGAGATTTCTATTCAGCGGTTGTGAGATTCTGCAGCCCTCGGGGCTGTGGTTCGACAGTTGTTCGAGCGCTGTTGGAGTAGTTTTTGGATACTACCAACACTTTTTAATTTGCTTGGGAGGAGATGACGATGACTCCTCTGGATTTCATCATGATTAGCGGCTTGCGCTTCCTGTACTGTAGATTCCTGACCTCACTTTGGGGGCGAGCGAGGTAGCAGAGTTGTTAGGTCCTGTCGTTCAGCTTATCATGACTCGGCCGGTGCCTCGTGGTGGTCCTAGGAATGGGCGATCAGAGTTGGCTTCTATTCTTGCCCATGGGTTTGACATAGCTGAGACAACACCTGAGCAGCGAGTATAGATCTTTATCTTGATCCTTATTTCTGGGACTCTTTCTCATGATAGGAGTTCTCGTGCGCTTGTTCTCAAAGAATTAGGCTTCACTTCCTTGTCTAGCCACTCTTGAGCTCTTCCAGTTAGAGAGAAAGGAAATAGTTTGAGCCTTATGAATTCTTTAGCAACCCCGTTCACCTTAATTGCGTTGCAATATTTCTCGAACTCCTTAAGATGATTTAGGGGACTTTCATTTACTCCTCAACTATATTGCCGCCTTTCAATCAATGTTATCATTGTTGTCTTGATTTCAACATCACTAACCGGGATCAATAATGGATCAATCCCGCTCTCATACTTGTATGCACCCGGAGTGCCCAACTCCTTCAATGTAACCCTCGGGACTTTTCTCATGTTGACTTGTACTCATAAACTCAAAGGAAAATATTAGTAACACGACTACAAATGTAGCCAAAAGAGAAAAATCTTTTTGTATTTTCAAAATTTAGTGAAATAGACTCAACAACAATAGCAAACAACTACGCCATTCCCCGGCAACGGCTCCATTTTTGAACAAGGGTTGAGACTAGGTCGTTGGACTAATCTTCCCTAGGCCAAATAAAATTTGTAATCACTAGGAAAGGGAGGGGAATGCTAATGCTAAAGCTAAGCTATTTCAAAGTAATGAAGTAAGGTGTGTATATTTTAAGACAATCAAACGATCAATATGAAATCAAATATATCAAACACTAGGGTTTAGGATCCACATATAATTGCAATGGATACAACTAATGGGAATGGAATTGACTAAGTCGAGTGTTGCGAGGGAAAATCAATAATGCAATAAAAAGAATTTGATAAGCTATTCTCCTAGAGGTCAAACTAGCACCAACTACAAGAGACTCTAGCTAGGAACTTCAGAAACCAACTCAATCGACAAATGCAAGCCACAAATCAATTGTCCATATCAATGTGAATTTACAATGCAATCTAGTGCGAGTAACTAGGTTGATCCCTCCTAAATTAAACACACACATGCACATAATCAATCAACCAATTTAATCACAACATCAACTCCATCAATTTCACCCAATTAGCATCAATCCATTACTAATATATGCTTCACCATCACCCTAGCAAGTAGACTACTCACAATCCATGGAAATCAAAATCAAAACTAAGCTAAACAACAAATTCATCATCATCATATTAATCAAGCTAAAATCAATCAAACTTGAACAATTAACACAGTAATTGAAATTAAAATCTAAAGATTGCATAAAAGTAAAATAAATCCTTACAAACTTGCTTCAAATCAACAGAGAAAATACTTAGAATCATTAATCAAGAACTTCTCTCTCTACAAACTAGAGTTTCTCTCTCTACAAAATCTAACCTGATTCAATTCTAATTCTAAAAGAACTCTTTAAAACTCACTCTCTCTATAAATAGAAAGAAAAGTCTATATATAGTAAATCTAACAAGGGGGAGCGCGGCCGCGCAAAACTGGGTATGGAACAGAGACCCAGATAGGCGCGCCTGTGCCACCAGGACACGCGGCCGCGCTATGGTCGCGCGCACCCGCTCTTGGGAGCAGGGCAGCTTCCTTCAACTTCAACTTGCTTTTCCTCGTGCGCTCCACTTGATGATGTTGATGAACACCGAAGGAGGAAGTCTCCAAATAGCCCCCACAGTGGGTTCAACACCAAGATTGGTGTACCCACCGCTTGCATGCACGAGCTAGAAGACATAGCCTATACAATCCTTCAAACTTGAACTTCAAGTGGTAGGAAAGAGGTATCTCAATCAATGTAAAAATTGGGAAAGAGACTCGGGAATCTTCGGATTACGATCATAACCTGAAAAATGAAAGAAAACAAGCAAATAAAACAGAAAATAACAAAATAAACCAAGAAATGCATGAAAATAGAAATTAAACTAAGAAAATGCAAACTTGGTGAGTGTCATTTATGGCACTCATAGGGTAGTGTTTAGGATGCTTTCTCCTTATTTTTCATGATTTTCTTTTATGATTTTGGTCTTTTATTCTTTAGTTTCTCTATTTCTTCTTTCTTCGTGTTTTACTTTCCTTTATGTGCTTTTCTTCGTGTTTCCCTTTTATATTGCTATTTTTCTCTTCTATTTTCTCTCTTTGGTTTCTTTTGTAGGTGTTTAAGGACTTAGCTTCGCAAAGGATTCAAGAGGAGAAAAAAGACCTAAGCAAAGGAGATTCAAGCCTCTTGGAGAGGGCGCTCTGCATCTTTTCTTTGCCGCGGGCGCGGGTTAAATGCATCAATTTGGTGATTTTAGGCAGGAACTCTCCGCGCCCTAGCCGCGGGCTCGGAGAATCTGGAGAGACCGCTCTAGATAGAGAGACCGCGGCCCCCCTGTTTTCACCTGGAATAGTTACTGCCGCGCCCTGAGCCGCGGCGCAGGTGGTTTTGCCGCGGGCGCTGGTCTTGCCCAGATTGCCCTGCAAAGTTAGTTATGGGTTTCGTACCCATTTCTGCGCGCCCGCGGGATCTTCTTGGAGAGGACACGACCGATCAATTTTTCTTCTTTTTTCTATAAATACTCTTATAAATCCTTTTGAAGGCTAACTTTTAGATAATATTTCATTTGCTTAGTTTTTAGAGAGAGAAAGTAGAGATTTTAATTCTTGGATTTGATTTGTATTTAACATTTCTTTTTCAATCAAGTTTGGATTTCTTCTTCATATCAGTGAAAGTTTGTGAGATTTCTTTCCTTTGAATTTACTTCTATTGCAATTTTCTTTAATGCTTGAATGTTTGGTTTGGATTTTGATTTAGTTTTGTGAATTTGTTGATTGATTGATTTTCCTTTTGATTTAGCTTGAATTGAATATGTTTGTGATTGAATTTTTTTTTGCTTTCAATTTCACCATGATTAGTGAGTAGATTAGTTGCTAGGGAGAATAGGAAGCATGCTTGATTGATGATTTTTGCTAGTTGATGATCATTGATTGATTGAATTGTTGCAATTAAATTGGTTGACATAGTTGTGCATGTGATTAATTAGACTAGGAGTGATCAACCTATAAGATTAATCTAGATTGCATTGCAATTTTCAATGACATGAACCCTTGATTTGAGAATTGCTTTAATTGATTGAATTTGATTGTGATTCTCCTTGTTAGCCATTCATAGTGAACCCTAGTTTGGTTTATAGGAGATAACCTTAGAATTCCCTTGATTGCAACTATTGTTTGTCCCTTGCAATGTTTGAATCAATTTAGTGATCTATCAATTAGCATGATTGTTGAGCTTACATGTGGAACCTATATCCCTAGTGTTTAGCTTATAGATTGAATTCTTTGATTTGTCTTGATTTTTGATATCCTAGTTACTCACCTTAACCATTGATAATTCTTCGATTTAGCTTAACATTAGACTATAGCATAGTTCCCATTCATTCCTTTGGGTTCGACCCATGACTTACCGCGTACTTGTATAAGGTTTGTTAAGTGTTTACAAATTTAGTTTAACCAAGGGAGAATTAGATGACGACCTAGTTTTACTCCTTGTCGACATGGCGCCATTACCAGGGAATGACATTGGTGCTTTGTTATAGTTGTTGAGTCTATTTCATTCTATAAAAAAAACAAAAATATTTTCCTCTTTAAGGCTACACTTGTATCCGTGCTACTAATCATTTCTTTTGAGTTGCATGCATAGATCACGTGGTCATTCACTAGTGCCATTTGATCCGGAGATTGAGAGGACTATTAAAAGGTTAAGGGTTGCTAGGAGATCTTTGACCTCTAGCATTTCAAGTGAGGAAGAACCACAAGTAGAGGAACAAGCAAGAATGGGAGAGAATCCGAGAGCGGCATTGAAAGAATTGGGGATTCCCGGAGCATATAGATTTGAGAATGGAATTGCTCCACCTACAACACGGGCAAATTATTGTGAAATTAGGTCGGCTATGATCACTTTGATAGAGAGGCGACAATTTAGTGGAGCCAAGCATGAGAGCTCGCTAAATCATCTCAAGTAACTTGAAAAATATTGCAATACTATCAAGGTGAACAGAGTTTCCCAAGAATTCATCTACGTCAAGCTCTTTCCCTTTTCTCTCATTGGGCGTGCTTTGGAATTCCTAGACAAGGAGGTTAAGCCGAATTCTCTAACGACATGGGACGAGGTTACAAAAGAATTTCTAACTCGTTTCTATCCTCAAAAGAAAACGGCGGAGGCAAGAGCTTTGATTCAAGGCTACAAACAAAAGCCAAGTGAAAGCCTCTATGAAGCGTGGGAGAGATATAAGGAGTCTCAAAGGGAGTGTCCTCACCACGGGATTCCAACCTATCAAATTATTCAGATTTTCTATGGAGGCCTAAGTCCCCAAGGCAAGTCATGCCTTGATGGAGGAGCCGGAGGTCCTATCATGAATAGGACGCAAGAAGAAGTGGTGGACATCATTGAGGATGTTGTGAGGTACTATAGAGATTGGAAAGATGGTGAGAAAGAATCAACTAGCAAGAGTAGCTCTTCGGTGTACTCGGTTGATCATTTGAATGCAATCAACAATCTCTCCTCACAAATGACAAACTTGGGGAAGGAAGTGAGTGCAATCAAGGAAAAATTGGAGAGTTCTTCTTCCCGAGCTCCTAGTCTTCCCTCCCTATTTAATGGGAGAGGTACTCCTTCTAACTCTCACCCCCCTCCTTCTTCTAGTAACATGCCTAGTGGTTGTTTGTTTTGTGATGTGTGTGGTTCATATGATCATGATTCTAGTAATTGCCCTCATGCTTTTCCGGATATTAATGATAATTTTGATAATAATGAGAGTGAACATGTGAACTATGTGTCAAACAATAATAATGTGCAAAGGTTTGATAACCAAAGGGGTCAATGGAATAGGAATTACCAAAACCATGGTAATTTTGACAACTACAACCAAGGTAGTGGTTATAGGAACCAAGGGAACCAAGGTTCTCGAGGTAACTATAACAATCAAGGTTATAGTGGCCAAAATTAAAACCAAAATTATGGTAATCAAAACCAAGGTTATGGAAATCATAATCAAGGTGGTGGTGTAACCATAATCAAGGTTATGGACAAAATCAAAATAGTGGTAATTGGAACAATCAAGGGCATAATTCCTATTCACAATAATGCTCAAAGAGGCCCTCCACTGGATTTTTTTCCAAAGACTCAAGTTGATAATTCCTATTCACAATCCTCTTCCTCTAGAACTACTTTAGAGGAAATAATTGAAAATCAAACAAAGTTGTTGAGCACTTACATGGCCGTAAGTGACAAGAAATTCAATGAGGTAATAAGATGCTAGAAAACCAAATTTCTCAACTTGTCAATGCCTTGAAAGACCATGTGTAGGTGTCGCTCGAAGTGCGCCTACGTTAAAGCATGTTGTGAATATGCTTGGCACTCATAGGAAGTGGGAATTGACATTACGATTAGGGACAACGATTAGGGACAAAGCAAAGTAGGGAGCCGCCAACAAGTTTTTAAGGAACTTGTAAACCGTTCACGGATCATAAAAAGGCAACCACGATAGGGGACAGCGATAGGCAACAACGATTGACCCGTGAAGGTTACACCCCATTCATAATCCATGAGATTACTAACTCCATATGGTTCGGAACCACGAAAGGAGGATCGGGAATGATGGTACGAAGTGAATCATGGAGTCACATTCGCCCGTATTGGCCTCTACTCGATTCTTATAGTGAAAAATGATTCCTGCGATCTCAAAGGCATACAAACAGAGATTCAATTTGCTCCAATCTATTATTATGCTAAATTGGTTTAATATTAATGCAACACATAATTCTAAAATATCGTGATCACTTGAATTAAACAACAAGATTAAAAAGAACCTAAACCGGTTGTCCAAATTATCTTATTAGTCGTGATTTTAAATTACATATTCCCTTTAAACATGCAATATGGTGATAAAAATAATAAAATAAACATTAACATTGGAAGCAATTTAACAATATTTCCAACAATATAAAATCGTTAGAAAAATAATAGAAATAAAAGGAACATAATTCTTACTTTGATTCTGTTTGCTTGCAACTATAAAATAATAAACGAGTTAGTAACTTCAAGGAAATAATAATAAAACCATAATTAAATTAAATTAAATTAAATAAAGTAGGGTTGATTTGGGGCCAAACCCTCAAACAGTTCTACCTTTCACGCCTTGGCTTAAGGACAGAACCATGAGTAAAGTATGGACTCCTTGGAGTGCTTGAAGAAGGAATTTTGAAAGAAGAAGGGTAGGCTAGTGTTTAGGCTAGAGCATAGAGGAGAGAAAAATAGAGAATTAATAGATGCCCCGAACATCAGAGTTGAAAGGGTATTTATAGAAAAAATGTGCTGAGGGAACACACAGAACCCTAAAAAGATAAAAACTCTAAAAAAGTATACCGCGACACGCCAATGTGTACCGTGATACGGGAAATCCCACCGTCAGACGTGGAACATTCCCGTGACACGGTGTACTGTTGTGTGATGTGGGAAATATTTAGTGAACGGGGGACAAAACGCGTTAAGAGTTGTAGGGAATATTTTCAAGCCTTTAAAATCCCACTAGCTTGAACCCCACTGTGATCATACACTAAAGTACGGTGGCGTCCAAAAGAGAAGAAGATAGAGCAAAAGAGTCGCCAACAAGTTTTTTTAGGAACTTGTAAACCATTCACGAGGTGAAGGTTACACCCCTTAACGATCCAAGAGATCGTCAACTCCATAAGGTCTAGAACCAAATAAGGGTTCGGGGATGAAGGTACAAATCCAACCTAAAAGAGATTGAACCTGCCCTAATAATAGGCCTCTACTTTATTCTGATCGTATTCATGTGCGCTTTTTAATTAACATGCAATCAATAGAATTAACCCTAAACCTGTTTATCTATGTTGGTTGAATATTAAAGCACAAATAAACTATTATTGGCGATCACTTGAATTATAATCATATTAACCCTAACAAGATTATTAAATATCTTATTAAGCGTGATTACAAGTACAAATTCCCTTTAAACATGCAATAAAGGCGTGATCAAGCAATAAATAAAAATAATGTATCAAGCAACATAATAATAATCAACATCACAACAATAAAATTATAATCATCATCAAGATAATAATAATCATAAAAATAATAATCATAATAATAATCATCAAAAATAAAATCATCATCAAAATAATAATAATAATAATATTCATAATCATTATAACAATTATAATCATAATCATGTTCAGGTTAACATTAAAGCATAATAATAATAGCAAGATCCTAGGCATGATACTAACAAGATTAATAACAAACCCTAGCATGTCACTAGACAATAAAAATCAAATCTTTAACCCTAACATGATACTAACAATCATAAATATTAGGAAGAACATAGGAAGCATTTTAACAATCATATTTAATATTAAAATTACCCTAGACATGATACTAGGAATCATAATAACAATTTAAACATGATATCTACATCATAACATCAATTAAAACCATTAAAGTACTTACTTTGATGCCTCGTACCTCTTTCTAATAACAAAATACACACGTTAGTAACTTCAAGGAAAATAATAAACAACAATTAAATTAAATAATTGAAATAGAGATTTGGGACCAAACCCTCAGAAATTAAACCTTTCACGTCTAGGGCGAAGGCAACTTCGAATATGGCTAGGTGCTTCTAGATCTTGTGAATGCGGAATTTTGTATAAGAAAACCAAAGTTTAAAGGAAAGATGAATGAGGGAGATGAATGAAAGAATGCTAATTAAAACTAATTGTTGAGGAAAACATGTGAATGAGGAGAATTGGTGAATGAATGGTGAATGATAGATGTAGATGATGAATGATGAATGAAAACGGAGTTTTTAATACGATATTTATAGAGAAAATCAGCCAAAAAGATAAATAAACAAAACAGAGTCTGACGCTCATGAAACAGAGCTGGCGCCAACCCTGGCTAGCTGGCGCCAGGCGCCAATGGCTAGCGCCAGGCGCCAAGGCCTGGGGTTGGACGCCAAGCTTGATTTTAACGTGTTTTCGAAAATCTGATAAGTTTACCGTACTGGAGGATAAAATAATATAATTTCTTCGAAAATGCTATTTGATTTTAATTAAAACTCTGAAAAGTCAACAAAGTCAACTTATCAATGCTAATTGAATTAGGAATGAAAAGAACTTTCTAGAAGATTCTAGAAGACTAAAACCATTCCTAATTTCATTAGGAATGATAAATCATATTAGGCCCTCCCCAAGATCATTGGGCCGTACATAAAGCTCAAACCGGGCCCAGTTTGGTAATTTGGCCATAATTTCCTTAATATTCATCGGAATTGGGCTTATAATATATCGTTGGAAAGGTCTTTGCAAGCCCTATCCAACTACACTACTATCTGACCCATATCATGGACCAACCAAACTGGATTGGCTATTTTCTTAAAATAAAGTTTTCAAAAACAGAAAGAAGAGAAAAGAAATTAAAACTTTCCGCAACACTAGACCTTTCCACACTTTCGTTTCATTCGATTATGATTCGACGTGAAAGGTACTCATCACTGGGTTTGGTTTTGGGGAGACACAAATGGGTGTCTACAGAAGCCCCCACTTTGACTGAGTTTGGAGAAACGCAAGTTTCGAAAACAAAATTCAAAGTAGCGATAGGGACGGAGAATGATTCAGAACGTTCTGCGATCCTAAATCACTCTTGTAACGCCGATACCTGCAAACTAGCGTTAGTTAAACAGATAAAAGAGTTAAGAAACACGCATCTTGCACCGTCGAGCACACGTCTCTGAAGGTAACCGATTGCTGCTGTATCCTTGTTTTGATGACCTCCTACAAGCTAGAGAATGCCATCCCGCTTGAAAACCGCTACGCCTGTAACAACTTCCAAATTAGAAGATTGCTTCGCCTGAAATGATCCTCCTCCGCTTTGATAATATTCCACGTCCAAGGGAATACCATCGAAGATTGCTTCTCTTGAAACAATCCTCATCCGCATTGACAATATTCCACATCCTAGGGAATACCATCGAAGATTATTTCTCTTGAAACAATCCTCAGTCGCATTGATAATATTCCACATCCTAGGGAATACCATCGAAGATTATTTCTCTTGAAACAATCCTCAGTCGCATTGATAATATTCCACATCCTAGGGAATACTATCGAAGATTATTTCGCTTGAAATAATCCTCAGTTGCTCGTGACAACTCTCCGCAAGCTAGGGAACATTGTCGAAGATATCTTCTCTTAAAGTTATCCTCATTTGATGCAATAATTTTCCAAAGGAAATTACCAAAGATCCACGCCTGTCGATCTTTTAAAAGTTCGCCTGAACTTTGCTTCCGCTATGCCTGTACGTCGGCGTTATTTTTGCTTTGAAGCCGTATATCGGTGCTCTTTGCTCTTGAACCTATATGTCGGTGCCTTTTGCGAACGAGCCAATGCTTAGGCGCTTTAAGCTAAGTGAGACGATCTCTTATCAGGTCGATCACTTTATGTAATCAAGCCAATTACTAAATCATGTCAAATTGCTTAGAGGGGCTAACTGGCGTACCAAGGAACCCAAAAATATGTTGCAGAAGGTTAGCACAACCTCAACAGGTGGCTAGATGCTTTGGCGTCGCTGAAAGACCACCAGCGCCAGCTATTAGGCGTTAGCGCCAGGCGCCAAGCCCAACTCGTGACGCCAATGCCTAGGGACTGGCGCCAGCACGGGAATCTTTTTAAATTCCCATTTTCTCTTCATTTCGCTGCTCTGTTCGTCGCGAAAACTGCTCGAGGAAACCGAAAGCTTCAATTGCTCATTGCTTGCTCGTTTTTCAACCGAATTCGCTCAAATTTGTTGCAAATCAAAGCTCTTTTCATCTATTTTCCCGATCTATGTAAGTTTTTCTCAAACTCACATCAGTTTTTATGAATTCTTGACATGAATATTCACGAATTTCATGAAAATTCGAATTTTATAATGCTCAATTTGCTTTGTTTGTCAAGTTTTATGCCATAAAATTGCTTGATTATGTTTGTATATTGCCTTGGGAGTAATTTGAGACTTGTTTGACTCAATTTGGTGAAGAAACAAGCAATTTTCCATCGTTGGACCTCTTAAGGTCGTGAAGAACAATGTGACTCGTTCTTGATATTTTTGCTAGCAATTCTTGTCCAATTTGTCACAATAATCACTATAGTGTTGCAAGAAATTGTTTGATTGCTTGAAAAATGCTGTTATGCTCAATTTGAATTCGTGCTATGTTTTAGTACTACGTACTCTGTTTTTTTGCGAACATAGTATCCTGCGGCTAGGCGAACCTTAGATACTATAGAACCTTAATTCATGATAATTCTGCACACTGTAGCATGGCTAGACAACGAGGCTCGGGTTCACGGTACTGAAACACTAGACGGGAGCATGAGCCCGTAGAGGACGACGCCACGCCATCCACTTCGCTTGGTCGGCTTCCGGAGTGGGACGAGCGGACTCTGTTCTTCGCCCCTGTCCACCACATTTCTGAGAGGGTGAGACGGGGTACCGAGCCCGGGAGGACACGGCATCACGGCTCTGGCTGTGACGGTTTAGGCGATTTGTACAGGATGCACATCGTTAGGGATCTTGAGACGAGGCTCCTATGGGAGTCTTGCGGGCTAGCTACTCTGTTTGATACCTCCAAGGCTATGATCGCCTCCAGCGGGGGTAATCACGTAGTGCGCGCTTTGGTGGAGTTCTTCTGGGACACCACCAACACCTTTCATTTTCCTTGGTGCGAGATGATGGTCACCCCTACGGACTTCAGTCTCATCACAGGACGGGAGTTCACTTCTGTGCCACTGCCGTTTGGCGGTGGGATCGACGTCTTTTCTTTAGAGGTCGAGGAGTTGTTGGGGCCGATCGCTATTCGGGCCCGAGCTGAGGCCGAGACGACTCAGTTCAGTGCTAGAGGGATTCGCCGTTCGACGCTGGCAGCGGCTCTTGATGACGATGCGACCACCCGAGAGCAGCGGGTGCGCATCTTTGTGCTGATGTTGTTGTCAGGGACATTCTCCCCTGACAAGGGTAGTAGGGCATTGCTTTACTACCTCCCTGCTGTCCGTGATCTCCAGCGGATCAGGACTTATGACTGGGCCAGCTTGGCCTATGCTGACTTTGTTCGTGCACTGAGGGACTCGTGTCGTCACCGGTCCTTTAGGACGAACGTCGCTTTGTCTGCTTTTTGGAAGGTCGTAGAGGTAAACATTATTCCCTATAAAGTTTAGCCCTACATATTAGTTAGCATTTATTCATACTTTTAACTCCTTGTAGATCTGGTTCTACGAGTACTTTCCTTCCGTTGCGCCGGCGAGACCATCGCCGCGGGGATTTCCGGTGAGCGCCTCTTGGGGCGGCCACCATGTGGACATGTCTACTGCACGTGTCCGGAGCTGGATCATCTCGGTACGACTTTTATCGTTTATCTTGCTTTTCCGCGGTGCTTTAGATACATTCTTGCCTGATTGATGCTTTTTATAGGGACCTGAGGTGGTATACCGACCGTGGGGCGGTTGGACAGTCCCTGGATTAGCCGCAAAGTACTCTGCTGAGCGTCGCTACTTTCTTGGGACTTATGGAGCGGTCGCGTACTTAGGAGAGAGGGTCGCTAGACAGCACTCCTCTGATGTCTTTGTCGTTCCTGTCGTTCCACCACGTCATATGTTCGACGAGGCGCGGTTGTCGAGCATGTGTGAGGGAGCTGGTACCCCTTGGCGGTCCCATGCGATCCTCGGGCGGTGTTATGCTGAGGAGCTACTACCTTTGTTGGCTCCGGCCCCTGTACCGGCTGAGGATGTGAGGGTAAGATTCTTAGCTTTTTATTTTTCGCTAAGTAGCCCCCAAGTAATACTTTACTGATTTTTTTTCGTTTTATCAGGACGGTGCTGCTGAGTTCGTGCCACCCCGTATGTCCATCCACTACCAGGGGATGTACGGGCCGATCGAGGAGATGATTTCTCCGGCTCCCGAGAGCGAGCGCTTTGTAGAGCGGTCGATTCCTCGCCATCAGACTAGAGTAAGCCTAGTTTTTTTCAGAATTTTGTGTTCATATATCATGCATTTTTCACTGACTTATTTTTCTGACAGTTTTCACGCGAGGTGGTTTCGGCTATGGCACGATGCATAGATGCCTTCCGGAGCTAGCTCGTCCAGATGAGGAATGCGGCCACCTGTCGTCGGGATGACGTTGTCCGAGAGGTAACCTTTCTTTACCCATTATTTTTTTGCATTACTGCTTCAATTTCACTTTGTTTCTGATTTAATTCTTTTTGCAGGGCCAGCCTATCGCTTCTCACACCCGCACGAGACCTGAGGGGCGGGGAGATCTGGCGAGGTCTAGCTCGAGACATCGTCGCACTTCGTCAGGGGGTAGAGGCGGTCGCTGTGAGGCTGCTCGAGCCGACGTTGCTGAGGGCTCGGGATCTTCTTCTGAGGGTGCTTCTGCTGCACCGGTAGGAGAGGCTACCTCGGCTCTCAGAGGTGGTGGGATGTACGAGATTGGCTCGTCATCGCAGCAGCCTCCGCGGCCTCAGCCTCAGGTTGATCCTGGCTGGAGTGGTCCTATCTTGAGTCTCCCTCCTCCCACGGAGACTGGAGCTGGTGCTGAAGCTGGAGCCGGTGGAGAGGTGACTCCTCGTACGGCGCAATTTTATGGCATGATGGGCCTACGTCCTCCGGCGCCGTAGTTTGGTCCTGTATATATTTTATTTTGACTTTTTTATAGAACTTTGCCTTTGACTCATCATTTAGAGACACATTTTGTATTTTTATGTTTATTATGGATTTATTTGATTGTTTATTATTATGTGTATGTTAGTGTGTGCGAAAGAGGTGTGACAACAATTTTGCGCAAATATTCCGTCATTTTTATTATTGATGGAGGATATTATCCGACTCTCTCCCCCAAAAAGAAATAAAAAAGGAAAAAATCAAAAAAATGACGGGTTTTGGAATTTAAAATAAAATCCAAAAAAAGAATAATATAAATTAATTAAAAAATAATAGCTATATTTAATTAATTAAGAAAAAATATAGAAAAGATGTTTAGGAATATTAAACGGAGCCATAAAGTCATTAACCGAGTCGAGTTTAATATTAAAAATGCAAACTGGGCACGCGCGACTGTCTTGGTGACTTGGCGCCAGCTGGCGCCACACTATGGCGCGTAGCGCCAGGCGCTACACTTAGCGTGTGGCGCCAAGCTCTGGCGGTTGGCGCTAATCTCGGGGGTTTGACGCTAATTGACGCTGACTCCGTGTTTCATTCTGATTAAAACTCTTCGCAATTTGTGCATAAATAGCCCCCTGCCCAGCCGATTCTTCTCATAATTCCAGCGAATAAAATTATTCTCTTCTTTAGAAAAAATAATAATTATGTCTTTAGCCACTAAAACCTTCACCCAATACACTCATGAATGGTGTCGATCTCTAAATGCTAGAGACAGAAAAGAATTAGATTTATTTCACTTGGGGGGAATTTATGGCATCAAAGGGGTAGATCTAGACCTAGACTTCATACATATCGCTTTAGAATTTTGGAATGTTGATAAGCATTGTTTCAGAATAGGGTATGATGAGATTAGCCCTTTGCCAGAGGAATTTGGTGCTATCTTAGGTTTCCCTGCAATAGACCTCGTAGTAATCCCTAGAGTGGATGCATACTACTATAAGGATTTTGAGCGCTTCTTTAATTTGAAGGAAAGAGATTTATCAAAAATAGTGGATGGCAACATAGTTAATTTGAAAGAATTCGCACGCCATTATTTTGATAAACCTCTTTCTGAATCTTTACATATATATAGAAGAAGGGCGTTCTTATTTTGCATGCTCAATCAATTTTTTCTTAGTAGTGGTAAAAATAATGAGGGTCAATCAATTATCACCACTGTACTAGAACAGATTGAATCAGGGAGGAATCCAATGCCATTAATAGTTGGAGAGACTATGATTAGTCTAGATGAATTGAAAAGGGACCCAAAAGCGCCTCTTCGCGGTTCTCCAATTTTATTATAGGTAGAAAAATGATATTACGGAAATAAAAAAATATATTTTTGTATTGTAATAATAATTTATTTGCATTGCAATTTTTTTACAGATGTGGCTAATGGAGAGGCTAGGATTAATTAGCTCTCCGAATGACATTGAAAAATATACTCCCAATTGCTTCGTGAGAAGGAAGAAGCGCATCCCTAAAATTGGGCGTCATGGGTGGAGAAAAGTATTTGAATCACGTGATTTTGCCATCAAGTGGGTCATCCCATGGTGGAAAATAGAAAGGATGGTTGGTGTTAACAGGCAACTTTTCTGCCGTCTTCCAAGCTTGTCTCGTGTAACCTATTATTATCCCTGCAGGGTGAAAAGACAATATGACTTGCTTCAGAATATTCCTTCCGGGGATCTTCGTCCTCCCTATGAGTACCCTGTATCTCAAGAAATAGATAGATTCGATGCTTACTGGAGCGCTAGACCTTTATGGGAAGTGATTACCCAAAAGGTTCCTCCTTCTTTGCCTAATGATGTAAAGAAGTGGTTGTTGAAGAAGTCTTCCATTGATCAGGGTAGAACCGATGTAAAGAATCGTCTAGGTGACAGGGTGACTCCTGCCAAAGAACGCTTAGGTGCAAGAATTGAATTCAAAACACCTACAATGCCTAGGAAGAAAAATACTACCAAAGACAAAGGAAAAAGGAAAGCTAACACCATAGACAAAAAAGTTTGGGTGGAGGAGAAGCATGGAGTGCTAGCTGAGGGGGAGACCATCTACTCCAAAATTGAATGTAGGTCCTCTAAAGGATGCCTACTAGCTAGAGTAATAGATGAAGAGGAGGAAGCAGAAAAGAATTGGAAAAGAGCTAGAAAGGAAAAGAAAGATTAAAAACATTGCTTAGCTTTAGATTTATTAGACTTAGACGGTTATTTTTATTTAAAATTAATTTATTTCAGCCTTATTTAAATCCCATCAATAATGTAATTTTATTTTATTAATGAAATTTTAGCTTTCAATTAAATTGTTTACTTTAAATTTATTTTATTAAAGCAATGAAAATCGAAAAAATTAATTTTCCAGAGATTCTTCGAGTACGGAAGTCGAAAATTTTCCGAAAAACACCGAAATTCGCCGAGATTTTATTCCCAAATTGGCGCCAGTAATTGGCATTTAAAGCCAGCTATTGAGGTCTAGCGCCAGGCGCCAATTCCATTGGCTGGCGCTGATGACTTCTGGCTGGCGCCAGGCTCTGTTCTGCGACGCCAATAATTTGCCGATTTTCTGTTGACTTTTTAATTGATTCTGGAACGCGGAGATGTCGAAAAATAAAGTGGCCGCACCCGTAAAGGGTTGCCTACGTATCCTTTCTTAAGGAATCAGGCCGAACGTAGCTCTCTTGAGTATTCTACTCAAGTAATTATGGGTAGTATTTTTTAAGTTGGTCAAGATTAGTCATGTTTGAGAATTCATTGCCATCCATATCCGTTAGTTTTGCTGCACCTCCTGATAGGATTGTTTTGACAATGTAGGGGCCAGACCAGTTAGGTCTAAATTTTCCCCTTGGGTCTAAAACATTTTTCCTTAGTGCTTTTAATACCAAATCCCCTACTTTGATATTTCTTGTCTTGACCTTCTTATTAAAATGCCTAGCCATACGAGTTTGGTAACACTGAGTGTGATGTAGAGCTTCTAGTCGTTTTTCGTCGAGTAGAATTAATTCTTCATATCTTGCCCTAGTCCATTCAACTTCATCGAGTTTACTCTCTAGCGCAATGCGTAGAGATGGTATTTCTAGTTCGACAGGTTGTACGGCATCCATTCCATATACTAAGGAAAATGACGTATTTCCCGTTGATGTACGGATTGACGTGCAATAACCCCACAATGCGAAGTGAAGCTTGTCAGGCCAATCCTTATAATTTTCTGTCATTTTCTCGATGATAGTCTTTAGATTTTTATTAGCTGCCTCGACTGCTCCGTTTGCTTGAGGTCTATAAGGGGAAGAATGATGATGTTGGATGCCATATTTTTGTAGCAATTCTTCACATTCGGCTTGAAAGTGAGTTCCATTGTCACTTATCATTTCATGTGGGACTCCGTATCGACAAATAATATTTCTTTCGATAAAGAGTGCTACATGTTTTGCAGTGAGTTTAGCGTATGATTGCGCTTTGACCCACTTCGTAAAGTAATCGATTGCTACTAGAATAAATTCGTGGCCTCCTGTTCCTGGGGGAGTGATTTTGCCAATTATGTCAATTCCCCATGTAAAGAATGGCCATGGCGATGTGTAGGTGTAGAGCAAAGATGGAGGGACATGTTGTAAATTGGCATAAATTTGGCACTTAGGGAATCTTTTTACATATTGATGGCAATCCCTATTCATTGTAGTCCAATAATATCCTTCTCACATTATTTTCTGGACTAACATTTTGCCATTTACATGAATGCCACAGATTCCTTCGTGAACTATTCTCATTACTCTTTGTGCATCCACTTTTCCTACACATAGGAGGGCTCGACCTTTAGGTACCCTTTTATGTAGCTCGTTGTCTATAAGTACATATTGAGAAGCCAAAAGTCTCAATGCTCACTTCGCTCTTTTGTCAGCATGAGGAGGGTATTCTCCATTGGTGACATAGTTGAGTATGTCTGTGTACCATGGTTCTTCTTCTTGTTCTTCTTCTTCGCCTTGGACTAGGTCGTCGTCTTCTATAGCCTGGATATATGCTGGTTTGTGCCTTTTTTCGATAGTTAGAGGCATTTGCTCGATTTCTGTGGGAATCCTAACCATTGAGGCTAATCTTGCCAAGGCATCAGCAAATTGGTTTTCTTCTCTAGGTAGATATGTGTATTCTACCTTCTCTAACTGATCGGTAAGAGTTTCCAGATAGGTTTGATAAGGGGCTAGGCTTTCGCTCCTTACTTTCCACCTTTTAGATATCTGATTGATGATCAAAGAAGAGTCTCCGAATATCCTTAACTTCTTTACTCCCAATGCCAAGGCTGTTTCAAGGCCTACCACGCATGCTTCATATTCAGCAGCGTTGTTGGTAACGTCGAAATCAAGCTTTATTGAGATTGGAACATGCTCTTCTTTAGGTGATACTAGTAGCACTCCGACACCACATCCTTTTTGGTTTGAGGCTCCGTCGAAATACAAGGTCCAAGTATCATCTTCAGTGACCATTAAGTCTTCATCTGGAAATTCATTGTCTTGTATTGGTGTCGAGTCCTTTATTGGAAAATTTGCTAGAAAGTCTGACACCACGGATCCTTTAATAGCTTTTTGAGGCATAAACCGTACATCAAACTGGTCTAGATTGACTATCCATCTTGAAATACGTCCATTTAGTGTAGATTTCTCGAACAGATACTTGAGTGGATCTAATCGGGAGACTACGAAAACGGTATGCACCAACATGTAATGTCTTAATTTAGTTGTGGCCCACACCAAGGTGAGGCACAATTTCTCGAGCGGTGTATAGCGTGTTTCGTATTCGAGCATCTTTTTACTTAGGTAATAAATTGCGTTCTCTTTGCCTTCTACCTCTTGTGCTAGCATGGCTCCCATTGTCTCTTTGGTAACCGTCAAATATAGCCTAAGAGGTGTTCCGGGGAGCGCTGGTGCTAATACGGGAGGATTTGCGAGATAGGCTTTGATCTTTTTAAAGGCTTTTTGACACTCGTCATCCCATATTACTGGTACATTCTTCTTGAGCTTCTTGAAGATTGGTTCACATATCGTTGTCAGTTTTGATATGAACCTACTTATGTATTGCAACCGGCCAATAAATCCTCGAATCTGTTTCTCAGTCTTGGGCGGTGGCATTGACATGATTGCTTTAATCTTGGTTGGATCTACCTCTATTCCTCTAGAGCTTATGACGTATCCCAAGAGCTTGCCTGAGGTGACTCCAAAAGCACATTTCGATGGATTCAACCTCATGTTATATTTTCTTAGCCTTTCGAAAAATTTCCTTAAGGCTACTTGATGGCCTGGACGGTCCTTTGATTTCACAATCATGTCATCGACATATACCTCGACTTCTTTGTGCATCATGTCATGAAGTAAGGCAGTTGCTGCACGTTGGTAAGTAGCACCCGCGTTTTTCAACCCAAATGGCATTACCGTGTAGCAGTAAGTGCCCCATGGTGTTATAAAGGTTGTTTTTTCCATGTCTTCTTCTGCCATGAGAATCTGATTGTACCCTGCGTATCCATCCATGAATGAGAGAAGCGCGTGATTTGCCGTGTTGTCTACCAGAATATCGATGTGTGGCAAAGGGAAGTCGTCCTTTGGACTTGCCTTATTTAGATCTCGATAGTCGAAACACATCCTTACCCTTCCGTCTTTCTTTGGAACTGGGACGACGTTGGCGACCCATTCGGGGTATTTGGATACCTTGATGAAACCTGCAGTTATTTGTTTTTGAACTTCTTCTTTTATTTTAAGTGCTACGTCGGGTTTCATTCGACGCAACTTTTGTTTTACGGGTTTCATTCCTGGAATTAGTGGTATAGTGTGTTGAGCTATTTCTCTATTAATGCCTGGCATATCTTCATATGACCAAGCAAATACATCGATAAATTCTTTAAGTAAGTTAATTAAATCGGTTCTTTCTTGTTTATTCAATGTTAGTCCGATTTTAACTTCTCTTTTATGAGTTGAAACATTCGAGATGTCAACTGTTTCAGTTTCTTCAATTACCGGTGTTTTCTTTTCGAGTGTTTCCATTGCTTTAATAATTTCTTTGTCTTTTTCATCGTTAGCTAAGCAATGCTCGTCATCTTGGGTTAGGGAAGAACACAAGAAGTAAGGAGAATGAGAAATATTATTATACTCTGAGATCATTACGTCAAAGAGTGATATGTCCTCAGGGACTGGATCACTAACTATCCTAGGAGAAGAAATAGGAGGGGGAGGTGTTACTACTAAAGACTTGGAAGACTCTAAAGGGAAAGACTCTGACTCAGACGACTCTTCGAACATCGGTCCTTGCCCTGTCGTGATTGATATCTTCCTTCCGCTTGGAGTAGTCACTTTGATAGTCTTGCGCCACCCTTGTAGTGATCCTTCGGCTGGAGTAATTAGCTTTGAGGGGTCGAAGCTTTCACTTTGTAGGACCGTTTGAATGAGCGAGGAGTTATCTTCTTCGTAAGTTGGCTCATTCTTTTCTCGCCCAAACAGTAGTCCCATGACGTTAAAGTCAAAGCATGGGGGTGCTTTCTCCTTGTGGACGGGAGTTGGGACTTCATCAGTGAAGTAGAAATCCAAGAAAATCTCGAATCCTGGTTGTTGTATGCCGTTTACAACAAATGGCTCGGGAAATTCATGGCATGGATAGTCCTCTCCTTCTTTTATGAACTGACCATTAAGCGTAAGAGGGTACTGATCCATTGGAATTGCTTTCTTTTGAATGCGAGCGTCCCTACGCGCCTTCAACTTTTCCTGGGCTCGCTTGAGATCTTTCCGAGTCGGTTCGAAACCAAGTCCGAAAGTATCTAGCTTAGGAAGGCCAGGTGACTCCAGCGATTTTGCTATCCCTTTCTTCTTTCCTAGGGTCATCCCAGGGAAGTGTCCTTGTTTCTTCAGCATGGTGTTGACAATCATGTTGGAATGGGGGTCATGGCAAAGAGATGTCCTTTCATCCTCCTGGATTAAGGAGACTTCTTCGTTAAAGCCCCATAGGTCTTCATCATCCTCGTCTTGCTCCACATTGATGATTGGATTCTCTATGGATTTAATTCTCATAGGCGAAGCATCAATAGTGATTGGAATTCCTCCAACTATGGCTTTCACTTGTTGATGGAGAGATGAAGGGACGACCTTTAGATCATGAAGCCAAGGGCGTCCCAACAACAAATTGAATGAGGCTTTGATGTCTACTACTTGAAAAGTAGTAGCATGTTCTATTGCTCCTGCCGTTACATTTAGGGTTATTTTGCCAAGAGCTTGACGACGAGTATTATCGTAGGCTCTTATTCCTTGTGTGGACGGAGTTAAGTCTTCAACCCTTATGCCGAGCATCCTCGCAGTTTTAAGTGGACAGACATTGATAGCCGATCCATTGTCTACAAGAGTCATGGGAACATTCATCCTTTTGCAGACTACCGTGAGATTTAATGCCTTGTAATGTCTGTCACCTTCTGGGGGTAAATCTTTGTCAGAGAAGGTGATTAAGTTAATCGAACTAGGAAGATCACTTGTGAGGAAGTTGGCTAGTCCCTTAGGAGTAGTGTCAGAATCTATCCCGATTTTATCCAAGGCATTCATTACAGCCAACCTATGCTCTCGAGATGTTGCCAGGAGCTTCCACACATTCATCTCAACTTTTGTCTTCTTAAACTGTTTAACAATATCATTGTCTTCGATGATAGGTATGGGAACTTGCTGTATGGTGGGCATAGGTTGTGCTGAAATGGGAGGTTGCATTCTCCCAGATCTTGTGAGGACATTTATTGATGAATCTTCTTCAGCCCAAATGTCATCTGTGGTGTATGATACAGAAGGTGAAGGTCCTATTATGTCCTTTAGGTAGACATCTTCTTCATCACTGTCCAAAACTCCATTAACGGTTATATCCTCTTCTTGTTGAACTTGGACTAATTTCTTTTCATCAATCATTTTCTGTACCAAATCCTTGAACTTGAAACAGTTTTCTATAGTGTGCCCCCCTGATTGATGGTACTGACAGTAATATCTATGTGTCCTTTTTAACGACTCAAATGGTCTCGGTTCGAGAGGTTTGACCTCGCCACTCTCGGAGAGCATTTCGAACATTTGCGCATATGGGATCCCAATTGGAGTGTAGATCCTATTGCTCTTCTTGGGTTTTTCAATGACTTGTAAGGGAAAATTCTTTGCCTCATAAGTCGTTCTCACTGGTGTGAATTCTCTTTTAGGTTCTTCCTTTGGACATGGAAGCTCATCATATTTCTTATGGAGTTCGTTCATAACCTTAAGAGCTTCACGTAGTAGTTGTGATGCCTCCTTCATAGACAGTGTGAGCAATTGTATGTCTTCCTTATTTGCCGGTTCTGGAAGGCTATCTTTGACATCGAAAAAGATCTCCTCTTCTTTTTCTATGACATTGATTTCTTCGACAGGTTTAACGAGAGATGAGGGGTCAACTTCGTTTTCCTCATCGAAGATAGCCAAAGTATGAGCTAGAGGTGCATTGTCGATGCTTGGCTTCTTACTGGCAGGGGGCAACGATAGTTTGTTATTGTCAATTAGGTCTTGGATAACTTCCTTAAGCTTCCAACAGCTTTCAGTAGAATGGCCCCTACCTTGGTGATACTTGCAGTGTGCATTGGGGTTCCAATTAACCGACCTCTTCTCGACTGGTGGGTCCCCAAATGGTCCAATGGGAGTTATAAAACCTTTTGCATTTAATCGATCAAATGCGGTGTCATAACTCATGCCAATAGGAGTGAAGTTCCTCCTAAATGGTTTCTTCTGTCCTTGGTTGTTCATGGCGAGAACTTCTCCTAAATTAAAGGTGCTAACATTATTTGAGTGGGCGGTTTTGGAAGAAGAAGGATTGTCGTTCTTCTTTCCTTTCCAGCCACTGTTGGAGTTATTGTTGGCAGCTTTTGACTTAGCCAAGTCATCTTCAATATTGATCCCAATGTCATAAACAGCCTTAAAGGTATGGAGGTTATTTTGATATTTAAGATGCTTGGAATATTTTTCTTGGAGATTTTTGATAAACAGTCTCACAAACTCTTTTTCGCTTGGTACCTCAATCATTTTAGCTGAGGTTTCTCTCCACTTGTTAAAGAAAGAGGTGAAGCCTTCATTCTCTTTCTGTTTGAGGATTTCAAGTTCTCTATGGTCAGTCTCGACTTGAATGTTGCACTTGTACCTATCGACGAAAGCGTTTGCTATAGACTCCCAGGTAGAGGTCTTTTCTTTTTCGAGCGAAAAGAACCATTGTTGGCAAACGGTCTCGAGAGATAGTGAGAAAAGAGAAGGGAAGACCTTCTTATCAATACCCTTGATACTCATTATTGTTTCAAATGCTCTTAAATGGAAGTAAGGGTTGTCAATTGCTCTAAATTTTGGGATGTCGTTGGCGTTGAACTTCTGCGGAAGAAGATCTTTGTCCACCGAGACCCTTTGTGATGTAAGCTCTTAAAACTTGTAGTCGCTGGACAACTTGCTTAGGCTCTCTTGCATGAGGTCCATTTGTTGTTGCTTCACGGGATCGTCGATCCTAAGTGCGAGAAGCTTCAGTGTCTCAATCACAGTAGCCAGTTGGTTCTTAAGATCATTGACTTCTTCTTGAGTTGCCATTATAACCCTCGCTTTCCTCTTGCGAGTTTGTCGAAAAGTTGGACTTGTACGAAGAGGTTATCTTTGATTAATCGTCCTTCTTTTCTTGACCACGCGCTGTAAATTAAACCATTTTGCGTTTTAATTACTTGACTCGAATCAACTTGACTTTATGGTTTATTTTAAGGGAAAAAGAGGAAAAAGAAAAAAGGGTGCATATTTTTGGCAAAAATAATGTACATATTTTTAGGTTGGAGGATTAATATCCGACTTACCCCCCCTAAAAAAAATGACGAAAAAACGCGCACACAAGACTCTCTTAAACATGGTCAAAGTATGTGCATTGGTGTGTGCATTGAGTGTAAGTGACATGCTTGGACTTTTGTGTAAGACCATGGGACTTAGTGCCTAAACTCGATCATTGATTCAATTAAACATTATTGACAGCAAAATTAACCGAATTAAACAGAAAACTGATTAATTAGACCTTAGGTGATGACTCGACAAATAATCCGAATTGTCGGCCAAGCGACAGGACTGGCGTCATAATGTGGAGGTTGGCGCCAGACAACATATCTGTCGTCAGGCGCTACACACCATAGTGTGGCGCTATAGCTCAGACCTTGGCGCCAATAGTGGAGCTTCGGTCTGGGACTGTTTTCGGTGTTATTAGTCAACTGGGGTATGCCTAAAGTCGTACTAGGTCAATTTCGATTAAAGAAAAAATAGACTTTATTGACTCAAATTAAATAAATAAATAATTAATTAATTAGGCAAAGTTCTTTAAGTCATTAATTTATTTAATCTCAACACAAGTCAACAAACGGTTAAGAGAAACATAGAATATATATGCACAACAAATAATGCACAATTAGTCAAGTAGGCACAATATGATGCAATGCGTTCGCAACCTAACCATGGCTCTAGTTCTCTAAAGTTCGGGATATGGTTTAGTCAAAGAGGGTCCATGGTTAATTGTCCGGATGCACCGCGCGGAAGCCTAACCGTGAAGGGTTGGCGCGAGTGGATGGGACACCGCGAGTTTTTTTAAAAAAAACTCGCTTCCATGGTTTGGTGAATTCAACATCTCGGATGTACCCTTTGTTGCACGGAGCGTTCAATCGGGTAGATGGAGCATGAATTCCCATAGGGTTATGTCCATATGTAGAACACATATGGGTTTCAGAAAAGTGAGAAAAAAATTCAATCAGGAAGTAGGATCGAGCAAACAATACGAAAAACCGGTCGAAATTAGAACGCATATTTCTGGCTCGGTATTGGGGGAAATTGGCGCCAGCAAACAGAGATTGGTGCCAACTTTTAACTGTAGCGCCTGGCGCCAATACTGGCGTCTGGCGCTACGGCTAAAAGTGTGGCGCCAAGCTCTGGCCCCTGACGCTACTTCCCACATGCCTCAGCAGCTTTCTGTGCTCGATAAAATCTTCCAGTTTTGCGCGGTGTTATTTCAGTCCTAGTTGTGAAAGACATTCCTCAAATTTCCTACGTGTAAAATCCTATGTTTTTGACTCATTATGGATGGTCTTTCCAATGAGATCGTTTTTATGCATATGACAATAATGTTAATCAAAATTACGCACATGAAATACTTAGAATTTGTCGAGTTTCATCCACTCATTCTAAATCATTGCCGAAACAAATTCAGGAATTAAAATAGAAATCCTCCCCAGCGGAGTCGCCAAAAACTGTAGGGAATATTTTCAAGCCTTTAAAATCCCACTAGCTTGAACCCCACTGTGATCATACACTAAAGTACGGTGGCGTCCAAAAGGGAAGAAGATAGAGCAAAAGAGTCGCCAACAAGTTTTTTTAGGAACTTGTAAACCATTCACGAGGTGAAGGTTACACCCCTTAACGATCCAAGAGATCGTCAACTCCATAAGGTCTAGAACCAAATAAGGGTTCGGGGATGAAGGTACAAATCCAACCTAAAAGAGATTGAACCTGCCCTAATAATAGGCCTCTACTTTATTCTGATCGTATTCATGTGCGCTTTTTAATTAACATGCAATCAATAGGATTAACCCTAAACCTGTTTATCTATGTTGGTTGAATATTAATGCACAAATAAACTATTATTGGCAATCACTTGAATTATAATCATATTAACCCTAACAAGATTATTAAATATCTTATTAAGCGTGATTACAAGTACAAATTCCCTTTAAACATGCAATAAAGGCGTGATCAAGCAGTAAATAAAAATAATGTATCAAGCAACATAATAATAATCAACATCACAACAATAAAATTATAATCATCATCAAGATAATAATAATCATAAAAATAATAATCATAATAATAATCATCAAAAATAAAATCATCATCAAAATAATAATATTCATAATCATTATAACAATTATAATCATAATCATGTTCATGTTAACATTAAAGCATAATAATAATAGCAAGATCCTAGGCATGATACTAACAAGATTAATAACAAACCCTAGCATGTCACTAGACAATAAAAATCAAATCTTTAACCCTAACATGATACTAACAATCATAAATATTAGGAAGAACATAGGAAGCATTGTAACAATCATATTTAATATTAAAATTACCCTAGACATGATACTAGGAATCATAATAACAATTTAAACATGATATCTACATCATAACATCAATTAAAACCATTAAAGTACTTACTTTGATGCCTCATACCTCTTTCTAATAACAAAATACACACGTTAGTAACTTCAAGGAAAATAATAAACAACAATTAAATTAAATAATTGAAATAGAGATTTGGGACCAAACCCTCAGAAATTAAACCTTTCACGTCTAGGGCGAAGGCAACTTCGAATATGGCTAGGTGCTTCTAGATCTTGTGAATGCGGAATTTTGTATAAGAAAACCAAAGTTTAAAGGAAAGATGAATGAGGGAGATGAATGAAAGAATGCTAATTAAAACTAATTGTTGAGGAAAACATGTGAATGAGGAGAATTGGTTAATGAATGGTGAATGATAGATGTAGATGATGAATGATGAATGAAAACGGAGTTTTTAATACGGTATTTATAGAGAAAATCAGCCAAAAAGATAAATAAACAAAACAGAGTCTGACGCTCATGAAATAGAGCTGGCGCCAACCCTGGCTAGCTGGCGCCAGGCACCAGCACTAGCGCTAGACGCCAAGCGCCAAGCCTGGTTCCAGGCGCCAAGGCCTGGGGTTGGACGCCAAGCTTGATTTTAACGCGTTTTCGAAAATCCGATAAGTTTACCGTACTGGAGGATAAAATAATATAATTTCTTCGAAAATGCTATTTGATTTTAATTAAAACTCTGAAAAGTTAACAAAGTCAACTTATCAATGCTAATTGAATTAGGAATGAAAAGAACCTTCTAGAAGATTCTAGAAAAATAAAACCATTCCTAATTGCATTAAGAATGATATATCATATTAGGCCCTCCCCAAGATCATTGGGCCGTACATAAAGCTCAAACCGGGCCTAGTTTGGTAATTTGGCCATAATTTCCTCAATATTCATCGGAATTGGGCTTATAATATATCGTTGGGAAGGTCTTTGCAAGCCCTATCCAACTACACTACTATTGGACCCATATCATGGACCAACCAAACTGGATTGGCTATTTTCTTAAAATAAAGTTTTCAAAAACAGAAAGAAGAGAAAAGAAATTAAAACTTTCCGCAACACTAGACCTTTTCACACTTTCGTTTCATTCGATTATGATTCGACGTGAAAGGTACTCATCACTGGGTTTGGTTTTGGGGAGACACAAATGGGTGTCTACAAGGGTTTACGCGGAAAGGACACGGAAACCCCCGTGTCACAACAGGTGCCCCGTGTCACGGGGAATCCCACCGTCAGACGGGACAGTTTCCCGTGACACGGTGGACAAATGCCATGACGCGGGAGTTTGTGGTCCGTTTTTCCGTCTAAATTCATTTTTAACCCTAATTTCGTTCAGCATTTTAAGTGTCGATTGATAATTTCGGGCCATTTCTGATTTATTATTATTAATTGGGCTAAAATAAATAATAAATAAAAGGTTTGGGCCAAAATAAATAATGAAACAATAAATAAAAAAGGTTTGGGCTGAAATTAAAAAACAATTCTTTGACTAAACATCAAGACTGATCCATGGACTATTCAAAAATTGAATTTAATCAAATACGATTTTTTAAGCACTCTCGGGATTAAATACTGAACCCGACTAATAGTGGCGGTGAAAGGTTGTTCATCATCGGGTTTGGTTTTGGGGAGACATTTTTAGATGTCTACAGAAGCCCCCACTTTGACTGAGTTTGTAGAAACGTCAGTTTCAAAAACGATAGTCAAAGTAGCCGATAGGGCAGAGAATGATTTAAGACGTTCTGCGATCTTAAATCACTTTGTATACGCCCATACCTGCAAAAATATGTTAATTCCACAGATAAAAGAGTAAAGGGATAGAATACGTATCTGACACCAGTGTATTGGTGACAAATGAGTTTGGCAGCTTCCTATGCTTGAAGGAATCCACCGGATGACGTTCGTTGAAATGCTTTCCATGCTTCAGGAAAGCCGACTGATGAATTTGGTAGCTTTCTAAGCCTGAAGAAACCTACCGGATGATACTTTCCATGCTTGAGGAAAGTCAACGTATGAATTTGGTGTAATTATATGCTTGAAGAATTCCACCGATAATGCCTTCCATGCTTGAGGAAAGCCGACTTGGCGGTTTTCTATACTTGAAGAAAAATCCACCGATAACTCTTTCCATGCTTGAGGAAAGCCGACTTGGCGGTTTTCTATACTTGAAGAAAAACCCACCGATAATGTTTTCCATGCTTGAGGAAAACCGACTTGGCAGTTTTCTATACTTGAAGAAAAATCCACCGATAATGTTTTCCATGCTTGAGGAAAACCGATAACTAATATAATCGCTGAAATTTGCAAGTGTATGATGGTATGATTATCCCCGAACGTGGGCCGCAGATGATTCACACCTTCAAGTCGACTATCTGACCATATTAGGTGTTTAAAATGTCGACAAATAGACTTTGACGCTTGCTAGGGGTGAAACGGTAATTTTGTTACCCTTTAAATGTCAGTTAGAATTTTCCGCGTAATTTTACTGAAAAACTAACTGTCCAACTTGTGCAGAAAATCGTGCAATTTTGGTCAAAATGCCAGGAATATTCCCTGACGGCTTCAAAGAGCGTGCAGGTCACGCGCGAGACCAACGTGTCACGAAGAAAAACTCCCGTGACACGACAGCTAGTCCCGTCACGCGGTATAAGATTTCGTGACGAGGGATTTTTATTGTTGCAGAATTGGTCAAATGCTTGATTTTAGTGTTTTTTACCAGCTAAAATACACGCGCGCCACGTCAGTTTTGTGACGTTACACGGTAACGGTCACCGTGGCACGGGAAACGGGGTGTATAACGGAATTCTCTTCTCTTTAAATCTGAGCTTCCATTTTCCATTTCATGCTGCTCTTTCACCATTTTCATCTTCCTTTTCTCCTTAAATTTTTTATTTTTAATTCCGAGAACTACCGTGCCACGTCAGCTCGGCACCGGCGCACGTTTGTTTTCACCGTGTCACGTTTTCAGTCACCGTGACACGACGATTCTGCTGCTGTGCTTTTATTTTTATTTTTTTTTTATTTTTTATTTTTCTCCGCTACTGCTCGCTGCTGTTGATGTTCCGGTGCTCGTCGTCTCCGTTAGAAGGTCACTGCGACACGGGCAGGTGTACCGTGCCACGGCTGGAAACACCGTGCCGCGGTATTTGGCTGTTGCGTTCCATAGATTTTCTCGAGCATTTTCAAGCTTTCCGAGCTTGTTTCTTCACCAAATTCACTCAAATTTCTGCTATCTTACTTGTTTTTGAATTCCTACGAAGATCCATGTAAGCTCTCTTGCTTTTCGTCTTGAATTTTGCTTCAATTTGAGTAGCTTTTAAAAAAACCCTTGAAAAAAAAATCAATTTAGGGATTTTTAATTTTGAGGCTTTATGTTGAAATTCTTGCCATGAATTAGCTTGTATATGTATATATGTGTGTTTGTGAGCGGTTGGAGACAAAAATTGCATGATTTGGTGAAGAATTGAGCAAATCCCCATTTTTTTGGTACTACTTGTGTGAAATGGTGTTCTTGTTATTTTTGTCGTTCCTTTGCACTTGTATTGATGATATATTGGTTGTAGATTTTGTAAAATATGCCATGATGTGTTGATTTATTGTTTTTGTGCAATTAATTAGAAACATGTTTTGTTTTGTGTATGTACTACATTGTCAGGGAGAACATAGTATCATGCAATTAGGAGAACATAGTATTAGTTCGTCATGGAGAAACTAAATACTAGAAAGAATTCCATTATTTTGCTAATTTTTAGCCTTGAGGTAAAAATTTAGCGTATAATAGAAAATACAACTTGAAATAACCGTTAAGCTGTTTGGAATAAATAACTAAATAACTTAGGAAATGTTGCTAAGCATTTTGATTTTATTTTTGTAATAGCATGCCTAGACAACGGGATCGCGATCTTTCCACTCGTGGCCGGCGTCAGGCTTTTCGTGAGGACACTCCCACATTTCCTGAGGGCATGGACGACGATGTCCTAGAGACCGAGCCTCGTCCTTCTTCGAGTAGGGGCAGGTGGGTTCCTCCTCTGTGGTCGTCAGATGAGTTGGTTTTCTGCCGTGAGAACCACGTTTCTCACCATCCACTTGCCGGCATAGTCGATGACACGCTTCGCCATCACGGTTCCGTAGCTGGAGATTTGATTCCTCGATTTCATGGGATTATCACGAGGGATCCTGTTACGAACGCCTTGTGGGAATCTGCTTGTTTAGTAGACTTTTATTCGGCGATCGTAGGGTTTTGCAGCCCCCGGGGTTGTGGCGCGACAGTCGTTCGCACGTTGTTGGAGTATTTTTGGGATACTACCAACACTTTTCACTTTGCTTGGGGGGAGATGACAGTGAACCCTCTGGATTTTAGCATGATCAGTGGTCTACGCTTCACCGACCGGGCCGTACAACAGATGTGTGATCTTTCTTGGGGGCGGCTGAGGCAGCCAATTTGTTAGGTCCGATCGTTCAGCACATCAGGACTCAGCCGGTGTCTCGAGGTAGTCCTAGGAGCGGGCGATCAGAGTTGGCTTCTTTTTTTGGCACGTGGTTTTGGCATGGATAAGAGATCACCTGAGCAGCAAGTGCGGATCTTCATTTTGATTCTAATTATCATGACTCTTTCTCCTGATAGGAGTTCGCGTGCGCTCGTTTTCTACCTTCCTTCTTTGCTCAGGATCAGTGAGATAGGATCCTTTAGCTGGGCCAGCCTTGGATAATACGATCTTCTCTTGTCGTTATGTCATGGCTGTAGGCAGCTGAACGACCAGGCCCCTGTCACTGTCTACAGCTGCTACGCCGAGGCACCTTTTCTGTCGGTGTTAGAATTACTTTTGTAGGCCGTTATTTTCTACATTGACGTTATTTTCGGCGTTTCATTGCAACTTTTTATGGTTTTCAGGTTGCTATTGATGTCCAGTATCAGCCTTGGGCTGGGATGACTAATCTTCCCAAGGCCTTGCAGCTTTCGACTTACCGTACTATTTTTGTTGGTACTGGACGCTTTGTCTGGTATCTCGGGGAGCGTGTCGTTCTTCAGCACAGTGGTGATCGCTTTGTGGTGCCCTTGTCTCCACCGAAGTCGATGCTGGACTCACGCTTGCTTAGGGAGTTGATAAAAAGGGGAGAGCGCTACACTTTTCCTTGGCAGGAGCTTGTGCATATGGAGGGCGATTATGCGCAGGACTTGCTTCCCTCCTTGGCTCCTCCACCCCGTCTTCCTGAGGTATGATTTCTTTTGAGAAATTTGTTGCTAGTCTCTGTTTAAACCGTCGAATAACCTGATTATTCGATCGTATTTTCAGACGATTGTTCGCCGTGTGGGGAAGATTGAGATTCCGCCTCAATCCGTCCGCTACCTGAGGCCAATCGGTATTACCGAGGACCATATTTCTGACGCGCCAGAGGGTTTCAGACAGGCGCAGGAGTCTTTTCCTGATGTTTTTGAGCCGGTAAGCTTTTTGATACATTATTCATCCCTTTTAATACCGCTTGTTACTGATTTTTTTTCTTTGCTTTGTTCTCAGCCTACTCACCCGGAGATGATGGGCTTTATGAAGCTGGTTGACGCTTTGAAGTACTGCATCATCAAGCATCAATGTGGTGCGAGTTGTCGGGGCGGTTCTGGCGATGTTCTTGAGGTATGTTCACTGTTTTTTTTTCATTTTTACCATTTGTTCTATCTTTCGCCATTGACATCTTTTGATTTTATGTCTTTCAGGAGCGACGGAGGTCCCGCTCGTGCTCGAGGCATAGAGGCTCAGACGAGGGGGAGCCTAGTCGTGGCAGACGATCTCCTGAGGTTCGACGACATTTTAAGTCTCATCGGGAGCCTCAACTTTCTCAACCGTTTTAGGAGGATCAGTGGCAGCAGCCTTAGTCTTCCTAGTCGTTCCAGCACTTTCAGGGTCAATGGCAGCGACAGTCGTTTTCACAGTCTTCACAACCTGAGTTCAGGCCAATTATCACTCCTGTATTCACTTTCAGGGTCAATGGCAGCTACATCGTCTGGGGCGCTTCCTCCACCGATGCCAGGCTTGTTTTCAGTTCCAGTGTATTGGACGGTGCCTCCACCGATGCTTCCTACCTCTTCGAGTTAGTCTACACCATTTCCTAGTTGGACTGGTCCTACTTTGAGTTTGACTGCTACTGGAGTTACAGGGACTAGTAGGGATACTACTCCTCGTAACCGGATGATGGCGGGACTCTTTAGCTCACCGCTCCTGTATTCACAAGCAAGAGATGACACTGATCCTCACTTTTCTAGTTCTACAGATTTTTGACCGAGGGTCTTTATTTGTACTTTAGTTGGTGACATTTGACACTTCTTATGCATTATGACTCATTTTGTACATTATTTACAGTTTATGTATTTATTAGTGTGTATTAGTGTGTGCTTGAGACTCATTGTCTGTGATTGTGTATTTATTAATGACGCGAAAAAAAACGTAAGTGGAGGGTACCGACCTTCCCTAAAAGAAAAAATAAATAAAAGGAAAAGAAAAAAGGGATAAGTTTTACAACTCTCCAAAATAAATAAGTATGGAAATGGGACAAGGTTTACAACTTCTCCAAAGAAAGAAATAAGAATAAATAATAAAATAAAATAATAAATAATAAGGATAATTAGAAATAAGAATAAAGTAATAAAAATAATAAAATAAAATAATAAAGATAAAAATAACATAAAAATAATAATTAAAAAAATTGAGAATTTTATTAGGAATGAAACTCTTGAAAAACAGAATTAAAAAATAAACGGTGAAGATAAAACAATAAAAATCTGGATAAATATAGGAAAAGGATGAAAAATGAAAACGCGTGGGCACCGCGCGACACGACACTGTACACCGTGTCACGGCAAAGGCTGCTATGTCGCGGCATAAATTCCCGTGACACGGTGGAAATTCCCGTGTCACGGTACGCGTATTCTGTAACGGTGTGGTTTACACGTATAGAAAGATAGATTCCGAGTAGTTCCGAGCGTTTTTGCTATAAAATAGGACCAGTATATTCTTGATATGCATAATTACAAAACATAAAATAATTAGAATTTCATATTTCAATAATAATGTCTCAGAATTTTGATAATACATTGCGCGACTGGTCTTATTCTTTGACCAAAGCTGACAAAAGAGAATTGGAATTGTTTCATGTCAGGGGTTTATTAGCCTTGAGACATGTAGCGATTGAACATGATTTTCTTAGGGGAGCATTAGACTATTGGAGTCCAGAAACACATTGTTTTAAATTTGATTATGATGAAATCTGTCCCTTGCCGGAGGAATTCGGTGCCATCTTTGGGTTTCCTGCCAGAAATCTTATTGCCATGCCTACCCTACGTGAGTATTATTACCAAGACTTTGAACGCCATCTGAATCTGACAGATCCATATTTAAATAGAATCGTGTGTGGTAATGAGGTAGACTTAGAAAAACATGCAAATTTATATTTCAATCGCCCTGTCTCTGAGTCTTATCATGTATACCGTAGAAGGGCTTATATTTTTTGCATGTTTAGCAAGATTTTATTTGCAAACAGTAGGGTAGGACATGCTTGTCTAGTGTCTATACTTGAACATGTTGAATCTGGAAGATCTCCTATGCCTACGTGCCTTGGAGAAACTTTGCGCGGCCTTGAAAAAGCAAAAGCTGACCGGAAAGCCGTCAAGAAGGGCACTCTAGTACTGCTGCAGCTAAAAACGCGCTCTGAGTAGCCCCCGTGACACAAAACAGGCACCGTGTCACGGTGTATGTATGCCGTGTCACGGTGGATTCTGCAATTTTTTTTTCAACTATTTTTTTTTTATTTTGCAGATTTGGTTGATGAAGCGTTTAGAACTTTTTGAAGCCACCGACGATATTGAAAAATATGGTCCTGACGATCTAGTCCGCAGGAAGAAGAATTACTCTGTGAACATGTTGTATGAAGATTGGAAGAATTTCTTTGCAAAGAGAGAATTTTCCATTCGTTGGGTGGTGCCTTGGTGGAGGCTTACTAGGATGGTTGGTACGAAAGATACTCCGTATTGTCGCGTTCCTAGTATCTCAAGGTTGACTTTTTATTGTCCTTCTCGATTGATGCGACAATATGGACTTGAACAAGTAGTTCCACGCTATAACGATAGTCCTCGTGAAGTATTGTTGTATGAAAGTAACGTTCACAAGTACAAGGCTTATTGGATTGGAAGACCTTTGTGGACCGTTTCTACAAGTAACCAAGCTCCTCCTCCCTTATCTAGTGCATACAAGGCATAATTGAATCCTAAAAGTAGAAGGGATCGAGTCGGATCACGCAACTTTGATGTGAAGGGCCGTCTTGAAAGTAAGAAAAAGCTCCTCCTAAAGATCGTCTAGGTCCGAGAACACAAGGGATTGAGTTTAAGACTCCTATAATTCCTAAAAGGAAGAATTATGTGAAAGGAAAGGGTAAGGAGAAGATGGTTTATAGAGAGAAGAAACCAAAGAATTCTAAGAAAGGTGAAAGGGGTGAAAGTTCGACTAGGGGTGTGACGGTTCGGGCTACAAAAGACACATTAATGGTGAAGGCCGACCTAGTTGAAAAAGAGAAGGAGGTTCCTAAAGTGAAGAAGGATTAGATCAATATTGATTTGCTTATATGATTTATAATTTTTTTTTTAAAAAAATAAGGCGCATGATGCCAATAATTGTAGTCACATTTATTTCATTAATAATATCATATTTATTTTCGCCTTAAATAAAAATTACAATGACTTTTTTTTTTCTTTTATATATATATCCGAGTCAAGAAGTCGGACGCAATGGAATAATAAAAAAAACGTCGAACAAATAACAGAATTCGCAAAGTCTGCGTCTCTAAAAAAATCGCAAAGGCTGAGATTCCACCGTGCCACGGTGGAAACTGCCGTGACACGGTGGAATACCCCGTGGCGCGACAACTTTTTTTTTTATGTTGACTTCCACCGTGCCACGGTGGAAACTGCCGTGACACGGTGGAGATTCCCGTGGCGCGGCAATTTTTTTTTGCTGCAATTCCACCGTGCCACGGTGGACTCTTGATGCTAAACCGACAAATTTTTTTATTTTAGCTCCATTTTGTCGTGACGCAATGCTGAACTGGCGCGTGTACTTGATCGACGGAGGAAGGATTTTTTTTAAGTGGCCGGGCCCCCTTGAGGGGTTGCCTACGTATCCTTAAAAAGGAATCAGGCCAAACGTAGGTCTATTGGGTCATGAACCCATGCAACTAGGCATATAATTTCTTGAGTTGATGCAAGTTGGTTAAATTGTGGAAACCGTTACCGTCCATGTCTACCAATTGTGCCGCTCTGCCAGACAAGATGGATTTAACAATGTACGGACCTGACCAATTTGGTCTGAATTTTCCTCTTGGATCCAACACATTTTTGCGAAGTGCCTTAATGTCACGGTCCGGGAGTTTGGACCCCGAAACGTGCGGCGCGCTCTAGCCTTTTGGCGGCAAGAACGCTAGCCTTGAGCGGAAGAGGGGCTTGTGAGCACAAAGTAACACAAGCGGGCAATAGAATCTCAGGAGCACTCACGTCTATCTGGGCGACGGAGTGCGGGTGGTTGGGGCTTGTGACGGCCGATACTTCAAAGCGGGCACGAACCACAAGACCTTAGCGCATCAAGTTGGGTTGGAGGGGAGCTAATATGCAAGTAAGACACGATATCTATAAAGGTCTAACAACAAACAAGCATAAAAGCACGACAACACTTGGTAGAAGGCTTTAAGATTTCATTAATCATTCGCCCTCTAAAGAGCTTTAAATGACATACAAGGAGAATCCCTAGTGAACACTGATCTGACAGTAACACAATAATGGGACCTCAAGCTAAGAAAACATAACCTAAACTCTAGGAAAGCACTTAAATGGAATCTAATACATCAAAAGGAGTTGGATTCTAACATCCTCCCCCACTTAAGCTGTCGACGACCTCGTCGACTTACAAAAGTTACAATCAAAATTAGAAAACCCTAAACTATCTCAAGTTTCGGATGCGCCGTTGGTGCGGCTGTCTTCTGGAATCTTATCTGACTCTTGAGCTGGATCTTCTTTGTTGACGAGGAGCTTGTCTCTGGAGTCGCTCGGCTCAAACATCTTGTTGAGAGCTTCATCTCTAAATTTCCTCCTGGGAGTGGAATCTGTTGAATTAAGGGGGACAGCTGCTTCCACCATCATCTGTTGGGGAGCTGCTTCCTTGAGACTGTGGTGGAGAACTTCAAGTTGTGGCTGGTGCCTCTTGGGTGACCATTTTCTTTGTAATCCCTTGCACGCGCCCTGCGTTGTTTGCTCAACCACTGCTTTTCCTCCCTCTTGGGAGGTTCTTCTTTGGTGTCTCTTTGGTGTCTCTGGGCTCGTCGCTCTTTGCTTCGAACCTTGTGACTGATTCTGGTTTTGGCGGGTGTGTATCTGGGATGTTGCCAACTCCATGGGCTTCATCTCCCGCTTCTCTGGGTTTCTGGTGCGAGCTTGTTTCTTAGATGTTGCCTTCTTCTCAGGCTCCATCACTCGCATTGCCGAAAGGTATCGGGCTTCTGGTTCTTCTTGAGGTGCTATCATTCTCATAGCACTCAAGCGTCGTATGGAACCCATCCTATATGTGGGCTCCTCATCGCTGCTAGTCTCTTTTGTGGCCTCCTGAACGGACATGGATGACAATCTCTTTTGGATCTTGTCAAGTTCTTCTTTATGCTCGCAATCCCACCATTTGTGTGGACCTCGACAAAGTATGCAGTTTATCGCCCTTGTGTTTGCCGAGGATGCGCTAGCCCTCGAGTTTCCTGAGTTGTGGGAGGGGGTAGATGTTTGTCTCTGGGTATCACCTCCTCCACTTCTTCTATGATATGTATTAATGGTGTTGGACGATACTCATGAGCCGTTCTCTGTACCCTTTGGAGAGCTCGGAGACGGACTGTTAGAGCGTGTTGACGTCCCACTTGAATCCTTCTCGGATTGACGACCCTTCCCGACTGAGTAGTCCATCAATCTCTCAGCAGCACACATAGCAGCAGCGAGGGTATCAATATTCTGCCTCAAAATCTCTCGCTGCGCCCATTCCTTTAACCCGTTGACAAAGTTGAACACACGATCTTTCTCATTCATGTCTGTGATATCCAACATTATCGCCGAGTATTCCTTAACATAGTTGCGAAGAGAACCCTTCTGGCGGCACTCTTGCAACTTCATCCGTGCAACAAACACTGTGTTGACGGGGTAGAATTGTTCTTTGAGTTCCTCTTTGAACTCCGCCCATGTATCAATCTTGATCCTTCCTGCTTCGATGTCTGCGTGCTTGGTGCGCCACCACAGCTTAGCATCTTCGGACAAATACATGATGGCAGTATCCACCTTCTGATCGTCACTCAGTTGACATATTCGGAAGTACTGCTCCATGTCGAAGAGGAAGTTATCAACTTCTTTCGCATCTCTAGCGCCACTGTAGTCGCGAGGTTTGGGCGGCTTTATCTTTGCCGCACCAACACCCAGTGCGTCTCTGCCCACAACGCGCGTTAAGGTAGCACATTTCTCAAGTGCTTCGTCGGCTTTTCCTTGAACAAATTGCAATTGTTCGCGGAGGGCATCTCTGTCAGCCATCAATTTCGCAATTTGCTCGGCTTGCTCGTGTACAATGACTTGGAGCTCGGCCCATTTGTCCGCCTTCTCCTCGAGCCAAGCGAGCCTTTCTTCTACAAATTCCATCTTCGTGTAGCCCTCCTTGGTGCCTACACGGGTTGCTTGCGACGAGATTTGAGCCTCGGCTCTGATACCAACTGTCACGGTCCGGGAGTTTGGACCCCGAAACGTGCGGCGCGCTCTAGCCTTTTGGCGGCAAGAACGCTAGCCTTGAGCGGAAGAGGGGCTTGTGAGCACAAAGCAACACAAGCGGGCAATAGAATCTCAGGAGCACTCACGTCTATCTGGGCGACGGAGTGCGGGTGGTTGGGGCTTGTGACGGCCGATACTTCAAAGCGGGCACGAACAACGAGACCTTAGCGCATCAAGTTGGGTTGGAGGGGAGCTAATATGCAAGTAAGACACGATATCTATAAAGGTCTAACAACAAACAAGCATAAAAGCACGACAACACTTGGTAGAAGGCTTTAAGATTTCATTAATCATTCGCCCTCTAAAGAGCTTTAAATGACATACAAGGAGAATCCCTAGTGAACACTGATCTGACAGTAACACAATAATGGGACCTCAAGCTAAGAAAACATAACCTAAACTCTAGGAAAGCACTTAAATGGAATCTAATACATCAAAAGGAGTTGGATTCTAACACTTAAGCACCAAGTCACCTTCTTTGATGTTCCTAGTCTTGACTTTTTTATTGAAATGTCGCGCCATACGCTGTTGGTAGGTTTGGACATGATGCAAATCTGCCAAGCGTTTTTCGTCAAGTAAGACTAGTTCATCATATCTTGCTCTAATCCAGTCGACTTCATCTAGTTGGTTTTCCAACGTGATTTGGAGAGAAGGGATTTCGAGCTCTATTGGTTGTATAACTTCAACTCCATAGACCAAAGAGAAAGGGGTTGCCCCCCATTGATGTACGAACAGAGGTTCGATAACCCCAAAGGGCGAAATGTAGCTTACTTGGCCAATCTTTGTAGTTTTCCGTCATCTTTTCGATGATAGTTTTCACGTTTTTGTTGGCCGATTCGACCGCACCATTTGTTCGTGGCCTGTAGGGTGATGATCTGTGACGCTTGATATGATATTTCAGTAATAGTTCCGCGCACTCAGCTTGGAAATGCGTTCCATTATCACTGATCATCTCATGAGGGACCCCATAGCAGCATATGATATTTTTCTCAATGAATTGAGCTACATGTTTTGTCGTTAACTTAGCGTACGAGGCAGCTTCGACCCATTTGGTGAAATAGTCGATTGCTACAAGGATGAATTCATGCCCTCCTTGTCCTGGTGGCGTTATCTTTCCAATGATGTCGATACCCCAAGTAGAGAAAGGCCATGGAGAAGTATATGTGTAGAGAAGCGAAGGTGGAACGTGCTGTAAATTTGCATAGACTTGACATTTCATACATTTCTTGACGTATTCGTGACAATCTCTCTCCATGGTAGTCCAATAATAACCTTGTCGTTGAATCTTCTGGACTAACATCTTAGCATTCATATGCGTTCCACATATGCCAACATGAAGATTTTCCATGGTTTTGTGTGCTTCTTTCTTGGATATGCATAAGAGATTTCTCCCTAGTGCAGTCCTTTTGTGGAGTTCTCCCCTGATGAGCACATACTGTGAGGCCGGGAGCCTTAAAGCACGGCGTGCCCTTTTATCCGTATTAGGAGGGTATTCTCCTTTTGTCACGTAATTAAGGATATCTGTATACCATGGCTCTTCATCTTCTTCTTGTGATTCTTGTTCATCATCAAATACGTGAACATAAGCCGACTCATATCTTCTTTCTATGGTCAATGGTATTCTGATTGTATCTGTTGGAATTCGCACCATTGATGCTAATTTAGCCAGTGCGTTGGAAAACTGGTTTTATTCTCTAGGCAAGTACGTATATTTCACTTCATCTAGTTGCTCCGTGAGAGTTTCCAGATGAGCTTGATACGTAGCGAGACTTTCACTTCTCACCTTCCATCTCATGGAGATCTGGTTAATGATTAGTGATGAATCACCTTAGATTCTGAGCTTCTTAATTCCCAAGGCCACAACTATTTCTAATCCCAAAATGCATGCCTCGTACTCTGCGGCATTTTTGGTGACATCAAAGTCGAACTTCATGGAAATTGGGATATGCTCTTCATTGGGTTACACGAGCAAGACTCCTACACCACAACCTTTTTGGTTTGAAGCTCCGTCAAAGTAGAGCGTCCAGCTATCATCCTCGGTCATGAGTAGATCTTCGTCAGGGAAATCATACTCATCTTCTTCTTTTTCAACTTCTTATAGTGGAATATCTGCTAGGAAGTCAGAAACCGCAGAACCTTTGATGGCTTTTTGTGGTACAAATTTCAAGTCAAACTGAGCAAGGTTGACTATAAACCTTGATAATATGCCATTGAGTGTTGCTTTTTCGAACAAGTACTTAAGAGGATCCATCTTGGACACGACATGCACTGTATGAGTGAGCATGTAATGTCTTAATTTCTGTGCGGCCCAGACAAGTGCGAGGCACAACTTTTCAAGTGGTGTGTATCGTGTCTCACATCCTTGAAGCTTCTTGCTCAAATAGTAAATTGCATTCTCCTTGCTTTCGACCTCTTGTGCTAGCATTGCCCCCATCGTTTCTCTTGTGACCGTAAGGTAGAGTCGAAGAGGAAAGTCAGACATTGCTGGCGCTAGCACGGGTGGGTTCGCTAGGTACTCTTTGATTTTGTCAAAAGCTTTTTGACAATCATCATCCCATGTGATTGGGACATTTTTCTTAATCTTCTTGAATATAGGTTCACATATCGCCGTGAGTTTTGATATGAACCTACTTATATATTGCAGCCTTCCAATGAAGCCTCGAATTTCTTTCTCATTCTTAGGTGGTGGCATGGCCATGATCGCTTTGACTTTTGCAGGATCTATTTCAATCCCTCGAGAACTGATCACATATCCAAGTCGTTTGCCTGACGTGACTCCAAATGCACACTTTGCTGGATTTAATATCATGTTGTACTTGCGGAGTCTTTCAAAGAACTTGCGAAGTGCAATGATGTGGCCTGGGTGATCTTTTGACTTAACGATCATATCATCGACATAGACTTCCACCTTTTTGTGCATCATATCATGTAACAATGTTGTGGCTTCTCTTTGGTAGGTGGCACCCGCGTTTTTCAACCCGAATGGCATTACCGTATAGAAATATGTACCCCATTGTGTGATGAATGTGGTTTTCTCCATATCTTTCTTGGCCATTAATACTTGATTATATCCGACATAGCCATCCATGAACGATAGGAGTGCATGGTTTGCTGTGTTATCGACCAGAATGTCAATGTGAGGTAGAGGGAACTCATCTTTCGGGCTTGCCTTATTGAGGTCCCTATAATCAACACACATTCTGACCCTTCCATCCTTCTTTGGAACTGGAACCACATTTGCTATCCACTCTGGATACTTGGATACTTTGATGAAACCTGCAGCCAATTGCTTTCTGATTTCTTCTTTGATTTTGAGGGTCACATCCGGTTTCATACGGCGCAGCTTTTGTTTGACAGGCTTCATACCTGGAATGAGTGGTATCGTATGCTGAGCTATATCCCTGTCAATTCCTGGCATATCTTGGTATGACCAAGAAAATACATCAACAAATTCACTAAGCAAGTTAATTAGCTCTTTGCGTTCATCTTGACTTAGTGTTAATTTAATTTTTACTTCTTTGATAGTCGTATCATTGGAAATATTAACTGTTTCTGTATCTTCTATAAATGTTGTTTTATTTTCGTGTTCTTCCATTGCTTTTATTATTTCTTTGTCATTTTTATCATTAGCAAAGAAATATTGACCAGGGTTAGGGGAATGACATGCATTGTAAGCAAAGGTATTCATTTTATTGAATTCATTGATCATTACATCAAGGGTAGGGCAAGGTTAGCTACGACCTCGCTGGAATTATTCAGGACAGAAAGAGAAGACTCAACAAGAGACTCAGGATTGGACTCTATAGCAAAAAGAGGGTCGGCCTCAGACTCGTCTACAAACTTAGACTCAGACTCGGACTCGGACCCAGACGACTCAGAATCATCAAACATAGGACCTTCGCCAGCGGTTATTTCCAAATTCTCTGCGCTTAGCGTAGTGATCTTCACTGTCTTGCGCCATCCTTTGAAACATTATCAGCCTGGATGATTAACTCGGAGGGGTCAAAATCCTTGCTTGATATAATAGCTTGAATGAGCTCGGAATCATCATTGCAGACAGGCTTGGATTCATTCTTTTCTAGTCCAAAAAGAAGGTTAATGTTCAGATCATCAAAGCTTGGACTAGCTGGTTTCTTGGTTGTGAAGAGTTCTTCGCCTTCATCGATGAAGTCACAATCAAGGAAAATCTCGAACCCTTGATCACGCCTCCCATCATGGACGAAAGGCTTAATGAATTCATAACATGGGAAGTCTTCCCCTTCTTTGATATATTGGCCATTGAGGGTGAATGGATATGGATCCATGGCCATTTCCATCTTCATGATTCGAGCATTATTGCGAGCCTTCATTTTCAAGAGGGCTTGTTTCACATCTTCTTTTGTTAGCTTGAATCCCAAGCCAAAGGTATCTTTCTTGAGTGCACCAGGATGGCCCCAAAGTTCAGCCATTTTCTGTTTTAGTCCGAGGGTCATTCCAGGGAAATGCCCTTTCTTCTTCATAATGGCATTAACATTGGTATTTGAATAAGGATCAAAGTCGAGATGACATTTCTCCTCTTCTTCGATCATGAGAACATCATCGAGCGAAAACACCCACATATCTTCATCTTCTTCGTCATGTTCAACATGGACGATGGGAGTATCGATAACTTGAATGCGCATGGGGGAGGCATCAATGGTAATTGGAACCCCTCCAACTGTGGCTTTCACTTTCTGGTGCAACGACGATGGGATCGCCTTTAGCTCATGAAGCCAAGGACGTCCTAACAACAGATTGAAAGAAGCCTTAATGGCCACCACCTGAAACTTGGTGCGACGTTTAATGGCTCCAGTAGTTATGTTTAGAATGATAGTACCCATGGCTTGACGGCGAGTATTATTATAAGCACGAATCCCTTGAGTAGAGGGAGTCAATTCTTCATTTTTTATGCCTAACTTCTTTGTAGTGCGGAGTGGGCATACATTGATTGCAGAGCCATTATCAACCAGGCTCATAGGAACATTCATCTTCCTACACACCAGAGTGAGGTGTAAGGCCTTGTTATGTTGGTCCCCTTCCGGGGGCAGATCTTTATCAGAGAAGGAAATCAAGTTGCTGGTACTTGGCAATTTAGTAGTGAGAAGGTTGACCAGTCCTTGAGGAGTCATATCATCATCAACTCCTATTTTCACCAGAGCATTCATCACAACCTTCTGATGCTCGTGAGAGGTAACCAAAAGCTTCCATACATTCATTTCCACCTTGGTATTTTGTAATTGTTTGACCACATCGTTGTTCATAGGGTTGATGGCATCAACTATTGGTTGTTATTGTGGTGGAGGTGGAGGTGGACTAGGTTGTTGCAACCGTCCACTTCTGGTGAGAACCTTAACCTCAAGGTCTCCCCAAACAACTTCACTTGTGCCAAGAGACGAACAGGCTATATCTTTGAGATAGACGTCTTCATCGTCACTATCCCAAATTCCATTTACTTCTTCATAGCTCGAGACAAATACAACTTCCGGCAAAGGTTCATTCACAGGTTGAATGAGTATTGACGGATCAAAGGAGACTTCATCTCCCATGATAGCCAAAGCATCAGAAAGAGGACCTGTTTGAATGTTAGGCTTCTTGCCCCTTGGAGGGACATGAAGTTGATTAGTGTCAATCAGGTCTTGGATCGCATCTTTCAACCTCCAACACTTCTCAGTATAATGACCCTTGCCTTAATGAAACTTGCAATGAGCATTGGGGTCATAGCTATTAGTTCTGTTCTTTGGTCGAGGTTCTGGAAAAGGTCCAATTGGCATGATCAGTCCTTGACTATGCAAGCAATCAAAAGCAGCATCATAAGTCATTCCCAAAGGCGCGTAAACCCTCCTTTGCCTTTGGAATCTTTGAGGGGGAGCATTAAGAGCCAGCACATCATTGATATTGATATTGTTGGTAGCATTATTGGGCTTGGAAGACGAAGAAGAAGGAGTGTCGTTCTTCTTGTTTTTCCAAGTGCTGTTGTTATTATTGTTTCTACCAGCAGTCTTCATCAGTTCATCTTCGATATTGATTCCAATATCGTATACAACTTCGAAGGTACTCAAAGGCAGAAACTTCAAGTGTTGTTTGTACTTATGAGTCAAATTTGCGATAAACAGGCGAACCATCTCTTTTTCTTTGGGAGGATCCACCAAGAGCGCATCTGTTTCCCTCCACCTGCTTAGGTAAGTAGTGAAGCCTTCATTCTCCTTCTGTTTGAGAATGGAGAGTTCACGTTCAGAAGTCTTGGTTTGGATGTTATACTTGTAACGATTCATGAAGCTTTCAGTAACATCCTCCCAGGTCGCAACATGTTTGGACTCCAGAGAGTAGAACCATTGTTGACAGGCATGCTCCAAGGAAAGAGTGAACAAAGTAGGGAAGAGTGTCACATCTACTCCCTTAAGAGCCATGGTCGCAGAAAAGGCCTTCAAGTGGAAGAGCGGATTATTAGTAGGCTTGAACTTGGGAATGTCAGCAGTGGAAAACTTCTCAGGAAGTTTGTCCCTTATGGACGAAGAGGTGACAGGTTGCTCCACATATGTGAACTCTTCAGAGATCTTACTCATGTGTTCCTTAATCTTGTCCATTGCAGCGGCAGTGACATTGTTTTGGTTGTCTTGCTCTACCGTGTTGACTCTAGTGGTGAGTGTTTGCATCATGTTAGACAACATTTCATTTGTCTTGTTGATGTTCTGGATATCTTCCTTTGTAGCCATTGGTTTAAAGTAGACTGGAGATGGATCTTGTGGAGATGATTGTGGTGGTTTCCTTGTACGCCTCTTTGATATAAGAGGTTGTTGAGGTATTGACTCAAACCGTAACAATCTACCCCTACTTCTTGACCAAGTGCTGTGACACCGAAACAAACACACCTTTAATGACCAAACTTAACCTTAACCCATTCGGAAAAAAAAAATTATGAATTTTGAAATTCTCTTTATTTATTTATTTTTTTAAAAAAGAAAAAAAAATATATGGGAGGATACCATCCGACTTACTCCGAAACAAAAAACCGACCAAAAAAACGACACAAGACTACTCTAAAATACGGTCATGAAATGGTGCATGACTAACAGAAAAAGTGTGTGAACACGACACGTGAGTGATTAAGTGAAGGTTATGGACACGTGTTATGACCGTACAGCTAAACGGGACACCAAACAAGACATACGAACCACATAAGCATGCACGAAGACAAAAAAAAATTGATTGGACTAACCTCCTGGGCACCGTGTCACGGTGCTAACTGTCGTGACACGGTACAGAGCACCGTCAGACGGGGCAATGTACCGTGCCACGGCATTGCACACCGTGGCGCGGTAGACATGCCGTGACACGGTGCGCAATTCCAGGCCTAAATTTGCGTATTTTCCAGATTTTAATCAGTTTTAGTCCGTACTAATTACTATGTGGAAATAAAAACCCTCGGTCATGGGTTTAACAAAAAGAGCAAACACATGAGGGTTAGCACCAAGCAAACCATGTAGCATTTAGTCACGATGATGTAAAAAGAGAGTTCGCAACCTAAGGTTAAGATCTATGTTCAACTATTGGTCAAGATTTTGGTGTCAAAAGGGTACCATGGTTAAGAGTTTGGACGCGTTAGCAAGGCAGCCTCCCTTGAGGGTGTATGCCAACGGGTGGCTCCGCAAGTTCGTGATGAAATCAAACTCGACTCCATGGTTTGGTTGGATTTAATAACTCGGATGAACCCTTATTGCCATGAGCGTTTTTGGGTTGATAGAGCTTAAATCCTCCGGGGCTAAGACGCATGTAGAACACACACGTTTTTTCAGAAAAATCGAAGGAAGTTGACTCTAAGAAGGGAAAACAAGCCAAAAGACTGATTTTAGGACTGTCGTGACACGGCATATAGCACCGTGCCACGGTGCAACCCACCGTTAGACGGTGAACTGTACCGTGACATGACAGATTCTGCCATGGCACGACAGTTAGAAGATCTGACTGTTGCCCTGTTTTCCTTCGTACACAATCAAGTTATTCAATTTTTCCTTCGGGACCGACCTAAATGCGACGTTAAAACGTCTATGCTTATGCAAAAATGCCAAATTAATCACAGGCGTTTTTTCAAGAATCTTTCAAGTCTCATCCACTCATCTTAATTAAATATCGATCACTGAAATCGATAAATAACCAAGAATCCTCCCCAGTGGAGTCGCCAAATTATAGGCGTCGCTCGAAGTGCGACTACGTTAAAGCATGTTGTGAATATGCTTGGCACTCATAGGAAGTGGGAATTGAAATTACGATTAGGGACAAAGCAAAGTAGGGAGCCGCCAACAAGTTTTTCAGGAACTTGTAAACCGTTCACGGATCATAAAAAGGCAACCACGATAAGGGACAACGATAGGCAACAACGATTGACCCATGCAGGTTACACACCATTCATAATCCATGTGATTACTAACTCCATATGAATCGGAACCACGAAAGGAGGATCGGGGATGATGGTACAAAGTGAGTCATGGAGTCACATTCGCCCGTATTGGCCTCTACTCGATTCTTATAGTGAAAAATGATTCCTGCGATCTCAAAGGCATACAAACAGAGATTCAATTTGCTCCAATCTATTATTATGCTAAATTGGTTAAATATTAATGCAACACATAATTCTAAAATATCGTGATCACTTGAATTAAACAACAAGATTAAAAAGGAACCTAAACCGGTTGTCCAAATCATCTTATTAGTCGTGATTTTCAATTACATATTCCTTTTAAACATGCAATATGGTGATAAAAAATAATAGAATAAACATTAACATTAGAAGCAATTTAACAATAATTCCAACAATATAAAATTGTTAGAAAAAAAATAGAAATAATAGGAACATAATTCTTACTTTGATTCTATTCGCTTGCAACTATAAAATAATAAACGAGTTAGTAACTTCAAGGAAATAATAATAAAACCATAATTAAATTAAATTAAATTAAATAAAGTAGAGTTGATTTGGGGCCAAACCCTCAAACAGTTCTACCTTTCACGCCTTGGCTTAAGGACAGAACCACGAGTAAAGTATGGACTCCTTGGAGTGCTTGAAGAAGGAATTTTGAAAGAAGAAGGGTAGGCTAGTGTTTAGGCTAGAGCATAGAGGAGAGAAAAATAGAGAATTAATTGATGCCCCGTACATCAGAAATGAGGGGGTATTTATAGAAAAATTGTGCTGAGGGAACACACGGAACCTAAAAAGATGAAAACCCTAAAAAAGTATACCGCGACACGACAATGTGTACCGTGACACGGGAAATCCCACCGTCAGACAGGGAACATTCCCGTGACACGGTGTACTGTTGTGTGACGCGGGAAATATTTAGTGAACGGGGGACAAAACGCGTTATGGGTTTACGCGGAAAGGACACGGAAACCCCCGTGTCACAGCAAGTGCCCCGTGTCACGGGGAATCCCACTGTCAGACGGGACAGTTTCCCGTGACATGGTGGAAAAATGCCGTGACGCGGGAGTTTATGGTCCGTTTTTCTGTCTAAATTCATTTTAAACCCTAATTTCGTTCAGCAGTTTAAGTACCACTTGATAATTTCGGGCCATTTCTGATTTATTATTATTAATTGGACTAAAATAAATAATAAATAAAAGTTTTGGGCCAAAATAAATAATAAAACAATAAATAAAAAAGGTTTGGGCTGAAATTAAAAAATTATGCTTTGACTAAACATCAAGACTGATCCATGGACTATTCAAAAATTGAATTTAATTAAATACGATTTTTTAATCACTCTCGGGATTAAATACTGAACCCGGCCAATAGTGGCGGTGAAAGGCTGTTCATCATCGGGTTTGGTTTTGGGGATACATTTTTAGATGTCTACACCATGCTAGTCCTTCTTCTTTACCTTCCCAAGGCTTAGATCCCAAGAGCCCCGTGAATGCTATTGTTACAAGGAGTGGTAAGGTCCTTGAGGAGAGTTTGCCTAGGAAGAGTGGAACTAAGGAGGTCCCTAAAGAGGTCTTGGTAGAGAATGAGAGAAATGGTGCATCTTTGAGTGAGGTTGTGATTGAGACACCTAGAGAGGTGAGAGTGGAGAAAGAAATTGTGAAACATATGCTTCTCTATCCACAAAAATTCATGAGACATAAGTTGGATGAACAATTTGGAAGATTTATTGATATGCTTAAGTAACTTCATCTTTCTCTACCTTTTACCGAAGTTGTCACCCAAATGCCCAACTATGAAAAATTCCTCAAAGACATTTTGAGTGGTAGGAGGACTTGTGATTTGGTGGAGATGGTCAACTTGACCGAGAATTGTAGTGCAATTATAATGAACAAGATACCACACAAGTAGAAAGACCCCGGAAACTTCTTTATCCCTTGTGCCATTAACAAGATGCAAATTGATAATGCCTTATGTGACATAGGAGCTAGGGTTAGCTTAATTCCATATTCGGTTTATCAAATACTTGAGTTAGGGGAACTTATGACTTCCAAAATTACCTTGAAATTGGCCGATAGGTCAATTAAGATTCCTAAGGGGAAGGTTGAGGATGTTCCTTTGAGAGTAGGGAAGTTTATGTTTCTGGTAGATTTTGTGGTTCTTGAAATGGATGAAGATGCTACCATTCCTGTTATTCTTGGTAGACCTATTCTTGCTACCTCGGGTGCTATGATTGATGTTAAGAGTTTGAAAATTTCACACAAGGTAGGAGACGAGGTCATTAAATTTGACTTGAATGAAAGCATGAGGTATCCATGTTCTTCTTTAGAAAATTGCATGTTGATTGATTCTCTTGATCTTGTTGTATCTTCCATGCATGAGCACTTTCTCACTTCTAATGATCCTCTTGAGAATGTCTTGTTGAACAAGGGTAAGATAGGTGCTTCTATCAAGGATATGGTAATGTATGAGGATTTGCTAAATGGAAGCATTGAGGAAGTGGATGAGCATATGTGTATGAATATTTCAAGCCAAGAAGCTTTGCAAGCCGCCACTTCAAAGGAAGGTAAAGGTGTACCCATAGTTAAGCTCAAACCTCTTCCATCACACCTAAGGTATGAACTTTTGGGACGCAACTCTACTTTCCCCGTGATTGTTAGCTCTTCTTTGAGTGAGCACCAAGCTCAAAAGTTATGTGATGTTGTGAGGAAGAATCAAGGTGCTTTGGGATATACAATTAATGACCTCAAAGGTATAATCCTCGCTTTGTGTACACATCACATAACTCTTGAGGAGGGTACTCTACCATCCATTGAGAGACAACGAAAGCTACATCCCCAAATGGGAGAGGTAGTGAAGAAGGAGATCACCAAAATTTTAGATGCGAGAATTATATTTCCCATTTCTAATTCTAGGTGGGTTTCTCCTGTACACGTTGTCCCAAAGAAGGGATGTATGACCGTTGTTGAGAATGAGAAAGGTGAGCTCATTCCAACAAGGATGGTCACGGGATGGAGGATGTGTATAGACTATAGACGTCTAAAACCATCCACAAAGAAAGATCATTTCCCCCTTCCTTTCATTGATCAATTGTTTGAAAGACTAACGAGGCACAAGTATTATTGTTTCCTCGATGGTTATTCGGGATTTTTCCAAATTCCTATTCATCCAGATGACCAAGAGAAAACTACTTTTACTTGTCCCTATTGTACCTTTGCCTATAGGAGAATGCCATTCGGCCTTTGCAATGCTCCCGCCAATTTCCAACGGTTTATGATGAGTATATTTGGAGACATGTTGGAGGAGGAGATGGAGGGGTTTAAGGATGACTTTTCCGTAGGTGGAGTTTCCTTTGAGGCGTGCCTTGAAAATCTTGAAAAGTGTTTGGCAAGGTGTGAAAAAGTGAACTTAGTGTTGAATTGGGAAAAATGTCATTTCATGGTTGAAGAAGGAATAGTACTCGGGCACAAAATTTCTCACAAGGGCATAGAGGTGGACAAGGAAAAAATTGAGGTTATTGAAAAGTTGCCACCTCCGATCAATGTGAAGGGTGTGAGGTCATTTTTGGGCCATGCCGGGTTCTATAGAAGATTTATCAAAGACTTTTCCCTCATTGCAAAGCCTCTAAATGATATTCTTTAAAAAGATGCCGAGTTTGTATTTGATGATAAGTGTTTGGAGGCATTCAATAAGTTGAAGAAAACTCTAATCTCTACTCCTATTGTTCAAGCTCCAAGATGGGATTTACCATTTGAGTTGATGTGTGATGCAAGTGATTCGGCAATAGTAGGTTTCTTGGGTCAAAGAGTGGACAAGAAGCTTCATGTGATCTATTATATATCCAAGACTCTCAATGGAGCTCAACGGAATTACACTACAACGGAGAAGGAATTCTTGGCTATAGTTCATGCTTTTGAGAAGTTCCGTTGTTATTTATAGGGTTCTAAGATCATAGTCTTCACTGATCATGCGGCTCTCAAGTATCGTTTTGCCAAGAAAGAGTCCAAGCCAAGGTTGATCCGGTGGGTTCTTGAGCTCCAAACCTTTGACATTGAGATTAGGGATAAAAGAGGAGCGGAGAATGTTGTGGCGGATCATCTTTCTCATCTAGAAGATTCTCAAATTCACGATGATGGTTCTCCAATTGAGGATAGGATGCTTGATAACTTCTTTTATGCTATTGAAGCAAAGGAGCTCCCATGGTTTGCCGATTTGGTGAATTTTCTTGCATGTGGGGAGTTTCCTCCTTCATTTTCTAAGAATCAAAGAAAGAAGCTCAAGAAAGAGGCAAGACATTATGTTTGGGATGATCCTATCTTATACAAGCGAGGGGTCGATGGCTTACTTAGACGATGTGTGCCAAACGAAGAGGTGCCCAATGTTTTGAAAATGTGCCATTCGGATCCAAGCGGGGGCCACATGGGTGTTTCTAAGACCGCCACTAAGGTCCTTCAATGCGGTTTATGGTGGCCACATTTCTTTAGGGACTCATGGGGTTTTGTAAATACATGTGACCAATGCCAAAGAGTTGGGAACATCTCCAAGAGAAACAAAATGCCTCAACAACCCATACTCGAGTTAAAGGTGTTTGATGTATGGGGTATTGACTTTATGGGGCCATTTCCTTCATCTTTCGGAAATCAATTTATCCTTGTGGCGGTCATTACGTGTCTAAGTGGGTCGAGGCAATTTCCTCCCAGACTAATGACCACAAGGTGGTTATGAAGTTGTTTAAGAAAATTATCTTTCCAAGATTTGGGGTGCCGAAGGCGGTAATAAGCGACAACGGTTCTCATTTTATTCACCATGACTTTCAAAATATGTTGAGGAAGCATGGAGTCTATCAAAGATTTGGCCTCCCATATCATCCCCAATCAAGCGGTCAAGTGGAAGTCTCTAATTGTCAAATCAAGCTCATCCTTGAAAAGACGGTTGCAAGAAATCGAAAAGATTGGTCGGAAAAATTGGATGATGCTCTTTGGGCCTATCAAACGGCTTTCAAGACCCCCATAGGTACCACTCCATACCGCCTAGTTTATGGCAAGTCATGCCATCTCCCGGTTGAAATTGAACACCGTGCTTTGTGGGCAATCAAGAAGATAAATTTTGACTTGGCAAGTGCGAGGGGGAAAAGGTGGTTGGATCTTCATGAGCTAGAGGAGCTTTGTCTTGATGCTTATGATTGTGCTATTGTGTACAAGGCTCGTTCAAAGGAAACACATGAAAAACTTATTGAGAAGAAAGATTTTTGTGTCGGTGATAAAGTTCTTCTCTACAATTCAAAAATGAAGTTGTTTCTCGGAAAGCTTATGTCAATATGGAGCGGTCCCTATTTGGTCAAGAGTGTTTTTTGAAAGGAATGGTGTCCTTCGAACAAGTGTACTATTCCGTTATTGGGTTCAGAATTATTAGAAAGCTAATATATTCAGTGAGGTCAAGTGATCGGAATGCCTGGGTGGAGGCCGCTTCCGATCAGTAATATTAATGAATAATTAATATTACAGCTTAATCTTGACTGAACCCTTCGGGTCACACCCAAGCATTCAACAAACCGAAACGACGAATTAATTCGGAAGGAATTAATGAGTCGACCGAGTAATATTTATTTAGACGTCGGAAATTCGAGCTTAGAGCGTCGAAACCGAGCGTCGGAAGTCGAGTCGAAAAATAGTGAAAGACGAGACGAGAAATAGTAATAAATCAACAAAAGACCAAAATACCCCTAGCATCGGAATGCCCAAGCAAACCGAGTACTAAGGGCGTATGGCCTAGCATGGTGGCTAGCATGCGCACCAAGCCGAGCCTAGGCTGGCTGGTGCGTGCTAGCGCACCCATGCTAGCATCGCAAGGCTAGGCGCTGTCTAGTGCGTGCTAGCATGCTAGGCGCATCCTTGTGCGCGCAATGGCTAGCAAGCCATGCCGCAACAAGCTGCAGCAGCTAGCATGCTAGGCGCGCCAGCTCGCCACAGCTAGCAGCAGCATGGCTAGGCCATTGCTTGCTGCCTAGCAGCGCTGGCCAAGGCACAAGGCCAGCAGCAGCCCGCACAAGCATGCTGGGCTTGCTGGGCAGCAGCGCCTGGCAGCCCGCATGCGAGTGCTGGGCCTGTTGGGCTTGCTGGGCGTTGCTGCCACGGACAGCAACACATGGCAGCCCAACTTGGCTGCCTTGGTGCCCAAGGGTGGGTGCCATGTGGCTAGTGGTCCTTGAGTGTGTGTGGAGTGAGGTGGCCGGTTATGGGAGAGGGAGTGGGGAGCAAGTTTGGTCCCCCCCTTCTCCAAGTGGTCCTCACCTAACCACTCACATGAGCTTGCCACTTGTTGATTTATTACTAGCTTGATTATTAATTTTATTTTAGCTTTAAAATAAAATGAAAAAATCATACTATCCCACATTGATGGGAGAGTAAATGATACTCCCATCATTTCCTATAAATACCCAAGTGTGGGCATTGGGAATGAGGCTTGAGTAAGAGTTGGAAAAGGCATCACAATTAGTGAAAACCTTTGAACTCAATATAATTACTTGGGTTTTATTGGTCGGGTATTGCTAACCCCAAGACATTGGACCTAGTCGGTTTTGTTGGTGCGGGTGGACTTCGTTGGAGGTCTCCGTGTGACCGGGACTTGAAGCTTTCAAGTAAGAGCTCATTTTGGAGCGAAGCACGCGTCAAAGGTAATTAGCTTATCTTTATCTTGTGATTAATATAATTATGTTTATGGTTTTATTTATTGCGAGTGCGGTCTTGTTTTTGGGTTTGTTTCCGCGGTGAGTCGGACTCACCAAACCCCAACAGTGGTATCGGAGCCTCGCTCGTTTATTTTTAAACTCATAATATTTTCAAGGTGTTTTTATGGCTTAATTTTTCTTGTTTTAAGTTGCTAATTAGATTAGTAACTCGTTTTTTCAATTTTTACCTCGTATTAGAGCTGTCTTCAGCTCCCGAACCCAGATTTCGACCCAAAAATAGTGAATTTTGGGTGGACTCGGATTTTAGCCAAAAAACGACCAGAAATGCATTTTTCGAGGGATTTTTCGTTTTGACGAAAAATTTTAAGTCTTTCTAACCTTGAAAATTGATTGCATATTTATGGTGGTTATGTATTTGGTTCTTTCCTTTATTTATATGCAATTTTAGACCACTTTAAGCATGATTACTTGGTAGTAATTGGTGCTTGAAAGTTTGGTTTTATTTTTGGGAAATTCTCTTTGGTAATCACGAACTTTTATTATTTCTCAATGGTAAACTGTGAATTTTTTTATTATCAATGGTAATCACAAATTAATGTTACAAAGCCAATGATAACATTAATGATAATAAAACGATTAACTAGGGTTAATCTTGGTTAAGTAACACTAAATTTACATTAGTACCCTCCAAATGATTTAAAAAAAACACAAAAAAAATCCAAACCACGGCCACCCAGCCAACCGCGCTCGGCCAGGGTGGAGGTGTCTCAAACCACTCCCTCGCCAGAGACCCCCACCGATATTGCAATCCCACCCGAAACCGTGTTTCCAACCCCTGTTCCCAACCCACCCTCTCTCTCCTCTTATCACACACCGAAACCGATTCTTGCAGTACCCCTTTTCAATTTTTTATTTTTTATTTTTATTTATTTATTTATTTTTTTTATGTTATTCTTACTCCATTTCTGAATTTACTTACAATTAATTTGGAGCTTTATTTAAATAAATTTTAAGGGGGATGTTATGTGTTGTGCTTGTGAATTAGAGGTTAATTAAACCAATTCAACAACAACAATAGCAGGTCGACGGCAGCAATTTAATAAGAATAACTTCTTCAACCCTTGAATTTGAGTGTGGGTGAGGTTGCATTGCGTTTCGAAGGGAGAGGGGTATGGATTTCAGTTGATTTTGAGGGAGGTGGTGGGTTTTTTCTGGGTTTTGACGGGGAAAATGGTACGGTGAGGTAGGGGCGGGGAAGTGAGGTGGATAGCGGCGAGGTGCGCAAGGAAGGGAGGTGGGTAGCGGCGGGGGTGCAGGGATGGGAGTTGGCAGCGGTGCAAGTGGCTGGAAAGGGAGGTGCAGTGGGGAGGGGAAAGAGAAAGGAAGAAAGAAACATGGAGGGGGAAAGAGAAAGAAAGAAGAAAGAATTGGTTGGGGGTAAGTGTGTCTTTTTACAGTCCAACAGTTAAACCATGATTAAGAATTAACATGTTGTTTAATTTAAGTTACCATTGACTTAGTAATATTAATAAATGATTACCATTGATAATCAAAAGTTTCAGATTTTACCACTGAGAAAAAATAAAAGTTCGTGATTACCAGAGAGAATTTCCCTTTATTTTTTCACATAATTGCAAATTAATTGCATTAAGTGTGAAATAGTTGTTCTTTGTTGCTTCCAAGTACTAAAGATTCAATCTTTATTTATGATAAGTGATTGAAACTTTGAGTTACTAAATTCCATGAATTTTGGTTAAACTTTGTTGATTTAATCATTTTTTAGTTGATTGGAATCATAAAGTTTAAAACTTGTGATTGAAATTGGTTTATCTTCATATTGGAAGATATAATTTTTCATGTTGTCACAAGTATTAAAGTTGGAGTCTTTATTGAACTTATGTTCATTTTTCCTACTCCCTTTTATTTTGTCAAAATCTCAAGATTAATTTAAAGTGATTAAATTAATAGTAAGAATTGCCCTAATTTATTTCATTACACCAAGTTAAACCAATTTTATTAAAGAATGGTTCTTGGAAATAAATTTGGTTAATTGCATTTGGATGAATTATTTAAGTTGGACTTGTTATTTTTCATTTTTCCTCAAAATTGATTCTAAAATTAATTTAGAATTGATTTATAATGTCACACACAAAATCGATAATTTTCGAAGCATTAGCACGCAACCCGAGGCCTAAGAGCCCCGACCTAGCTCTGGCCAGCTGGGCTGCTCACGCTAGGGCTGTGCGCGGTGCGGTTTGGTGCGGTTTGGATCTGAAACCGCACCAAACCGCAAAATTGCGGTTTGTGATTTTTTCAAACCGCACCAAACCGCAATTTTATACAAACCGCACCGCAAAATACGGTTTGGTGCGGTGCGGTTTGCGGTTTTTCCATAATTTTTTTACCTCACAAATAATGGTTATTTGCTAATCTTTTGTTATGAAATTTTTACTTGGAAACTGTACAACTATGCAAATAATTCAATAAAGTAGTGCTTTACTTCAATGTTAATAGTGACCCAGTAACATGCCAAGGCAAAATGGAGCAAAATCATTAAGTAAACCACAACCACTCCATTACAACTCCAAAGCATAAGAAACGGAGAGTAATAAGAAAGAAAAACTTTGGTTTTCTTAATAATGACCCACACAATTCAGTACATATAAATACAATATAAGAGTCTTCTTTCCATATAAGAGTCTTTGCATTAAATTGCGGTTTGCGGTGCGGTTTGGTTTGAAATTTTTTTGAAACCGCACCAAACCGCAAAACCGCGGTTTGGTCAAATTTGAAAACCGCACCGTAATTTCCAAACTGCAAACCGCACCAAACCTCAAAATTGCGGTTTGGTTTGCGGTTTGGTGCGGTCTAGACCGTACTTTGCACAGCCCTAGCTCACGCAACCCATATGTGGCTGCCGAGGCTGCTGGGCGCTTCGTTCTTAGGTGCGTGGTGCTGTGCGTCTGTGTGTGCGAGGAAGGGCGTGGGCTGCTGCTCGCTGCCAGCAGCATAGCGCGCCAGCCAGCAGCAAGCAGAAGCATGGCGCAGCAGCAGCATAAGGCTGTGCGCGCTGTGCGTGCTGCTACGCTTGACTGGGCTGGGCGTAGCGCATGCGAGCACAAGCAGCCCGCATGCATGCTTGGTGTTGCGGGGGTGCGCATGGGCATACTACGTGCTTGTTGTACGGTACGTACAATCCCATAATTGGCACAATAACCCCGGGTTATTAAGGCGATGCTATTTTAAAGTTAATTTTAGCGTTGCTTAATATGTAAATAAGGGTTATTTTTTTTGGACTCCAAGTCTTAGTGCTAGGCACTTAGACATTTTGGAATTCGTAATTTTGCTTAAATTGTCGTTTTAATTATTTTGTTTATTTAATAAAATTTTTGGAGGCTAGGCCTCGGTTTTTGAGCGACATTTGCAAAAATTAATTTTGGCAAATATTTGGGTTCACCGACTTAATTAATTGGATTAGTTAAGTTGGATGCGGAATTTAGTGGGAGCGTCTCTTAGTTATTTCCATAACCGGTTAAAACAACTTTGACTAGTTTAATTTGGCGTGTTAATTGGATTAACCACCTAGATTAGTTACTAGTTCTCGCGCGTTTTATGCATTGTTACTTGTTTATCGTTGTAAAATGCATGGGCCATTCACAGATAGTGAATGGATGAATGGAATGTAAATTCTCTCACAGGTTTTATGAAATGGCAACTAGTGGGGCCCGATTAGGATAGAAAATACGGACTATGATCTGTGATGTATTTTTGTAAATCTAAATACGGTCTGCGAACCGTTGAGTATTTTTGTACCTTAATATTTAGATTAGTCCTAATCGTAGATACTAGCAATTGTAATATTTTGGTCAAGTCTTGAAGACGGGGTTCTTAGAAGACAAAGCCATGAAGTTGCAAATGAAGACCTTTTGAAGACTTGAAGATCTCAAGGGGTCATGCTAGTTGCCAAATGCATCTCTATTTAGTTTTCGATATATAATTATGTTTATATATATGAATTATATGTTAGATGCATGTTTAGGATTTCGAATGTTGTAATGATTAAAAAGGTTCACTTAAATCAACCAACATAGAAACCCTAGGTCCCTAAAATATTGAGTAAAACTTGCCATTCCAAAACACACTTACCAACCGAACGAGGGTAGTGGTGGGCTACGCCAAAGCGAGGCATCACTACTTCTCCAAGGAACGTAAGGCATACCGGGTATGCAAGGTGGTTTTGGTTATACTCAACGATATGAGTGATGGAGTCCTAACATGTCGTGGCAAAGTGAATAAATTGTTTAGAGAGCATTGGATGCGACGATTTATTCAACCAAGAGTGACTTGGAGCCATTAGCAAAGCGTTGCTTACCTTAGGAGATTGAGTGTTAAGACAAGCCAAAGCATGCTTAACCACTCTTTGTTTCTTTGGATCTTGGAATCGACTTATTCTCACCTAAAATGGGGACAATCTTTAATGTGTGAATAAGACGTTTTAAATAAGTTTGATTAAAATGCATGAATTCAATCTTATTTAAGTATAATGAATGGTTTTTTATTTCAAATTCTTTCAATTGTAGAATCATGTCTTCAACTAATGTCAACGACCTTATGCTCCCGGAATTGCCCGAAAAGTTGCCAATTTCTATGAACTTGGTAAACTTTAAGGAATGGGAAGAGGAGCTCCGAAAGACCCTCCGAAATTGCTAACTAGAGCACATTCTGGACACTCAAATCCCGAGTTTCTACTCAAAGGGGATTATGAGTGATGAGGCACATGAGGTATGGAGTGTGGATTGTAAAAGAGTTTCCAGACTCATGGCAAACTCCATCCCGGTACAATGGAAGGGGAAGTTCTCCAACTATTTTCCGGACATGATGCTCAAAGCTCTAGAAGATGTATTCAATTTGAGAGTCACCAAAAGTACCAGAGGCAACTATGACGGACTTGTGGAAGATGTGACTAGGTCACTCTCGAATATGAGGATCAAGCCACAGCAAGATGGGTGTCTCACGAAAGAGAGACAAGAAGTATGGGCTAAGGTCTATAATGCAAGACTTAGACCCGGGATGCCACTTCAAGCTCATGTGCTCAACATGACAAGGCTATTCACCCATCTGGAGCTAATTGGCAAACCAGTGGACGATGAGCAAGCGACTCTCATGCTACTAAGCTCACTCCATTCGGGGTATGTTGCATTAAAGATGCGACTTACAGCCAAGCGGAACAAACTGTCCTTGATGGAAGTTGTTCAAGAGCTCCAGAAAACCTATTCTTGCAAGAAGGCTAAGGTTGCTCTGAGACCAAAGAAGAAGGAGATCAAGAACAAAGCTAAGATGCGCTGCTTCTATTGTAGTAGACCCGGAAACTACAAAAGAGAATGTAGCATGTATCTAGAAGATGAGGCGAAAAGAAAAGTAACCTCAATCTCAGGTATCATCTTTACACTTGAACATTAGCCATTTATAAGGTATTAGATACCGGAAAATTGGCTCACTATATGCTCCTGTTTCGGGAACAAAGTGAGCGGTGCTTTTAAAGTGGATATGAGTACACAAGTGGAAGAAGAAGATAATCTTTCAAAGAAATCTTGTAATCTCATATTTTGTCTAGATTTAAAACTTGTTTAGTTTTATCTACCATATTTTGATCTTGTGGCGTTGGACGTCATTTTGAACTTGATCACAAGACATATCATCTTGTTTATATTTATGGAATGACACGTTTGTGTCTTTGGACAAATTGTTTATAATGATACTAAAAGAGCTAAGACCATAGAGTCAAATCAGACTTACTTGTGGCATTGTCGTCTTGGCCACATCAACATCAAACGCATCAAGAAACTTCTACAAGAAGGTGTTCTTGACTCTTTCGATTTAGAATCGTTTGAGAATTGCGAGGGATGTCTATTAGGCAAGATGATTAAACAACCATTCTCCAAGTTGGGAGAAAGGGCAAGTGACTTATTGGGTCTTATACATACCGATGTATGTGGACCAATGAGCTCAACCACAAGAAATGGACATCGATATTTCATCACTTTCACAGACGACTATAGTAGATATGGCTATGTCTACCTCATGTCGCATAAATCTGAATCATTTGAAAAGTTCAAAGAATTTCAGAGTGAAGTTGAAAATCAACTTGGCAAGAAAATCAAAGCCCTTCGATCAGATCGAGGTGGTGAATACTTGAGCCAAGAATTCGATGACCATCTGAAAGAAAAGGGTATACTTTCAGAATTGACACCTCCAGGAACTCCACAATGGAACAGAGTATCCGAAAGGAGAAATCGGACCTTGTTAGACATGGTACAATCAACAATGGGTCTTAGTGATCTTCCTATCTCTTTTTGGGGACACGCACTTCTAACTGCAGCACTAACACTGAACCGTGATCCATCAAAAGCTGTAGAAAAGACTCCATATGAATTATGGACGAAGAAACCTCCTAGGTTATCTTTTCTAAAGATATGGGGATGCGAAGCATATGTCAAGAAATTGATTTCTGACAAACTTCATCCCAAATCTGACAAGGTTTACTTTGTGGGCTACCCAAAAGAAACCAAAGGGTATTACTTCTACAACAAATCGGAGAACAAAGTGTTTGTTGCTCGCGATGGTGTCTTTTTGGAGAAGGAGCACCTTTCCAAAATGACAAGTGGGAGGAAAATCGAACTCGACGAAGTTCGTGAGGATGAGCAACAAAATCATAATGACAGTCAAAGTGCTCAAACAGCATCTGTTGACGCAGGTCTAAATGATCAAAATGTGCAAAGTCGAACCGACAATGCAAATGCTCAATCCATTACCCTACGTAGATCTCAGAGGCCGAGATCTCAACCTGATAGATATCTTGGTTTAGTATTAACCGAGAATCAGGACATCCTGATTATGGATGTAGATGAACCGGCAACCTACAAGCAAGCGATGGCAAGCACCGACTCTGCTAAATGGCAAGAGGCCATGAGATTTGAAATGGATTCCATGTTTGAAAATCAAGTCTGGGACTTGGTTGACTTACCCGAAGGTTATACACCTATTAGATGTAAGTGGATTTTCAAGTTGAAAACCGACAAAGATGGAAATGTATTCATTTACAAAGCTAGATTGGTGGCAAAAGGTTACAGACAAGTTCATGGTATTGATTACGATGAAACCTTTTCACCAGTCGCAATGCTTAAATCCGTTCCGATCCTCCTAGCGATTGCTGCATATTACAATTATGAAATATGGCAGATGGAAGTCAAAACCGCCTTCCTTAATGGTTATTTGGAAGAAACTGTGTATATGACACAGCCTGAAGGTTTTGTCAACCTAAACAATGCTACGAAAGTTTGTAAGCTTAAGAAGTCCATTTATGGATTAAAGCAAGCAAGCAGAAGTTGGAATCTGCGATTCGATGAAGCCATCAGTAAGTTTGGTTTTATCAAGAATCTAGATGAATCTTGTGTTTACAAGAAGGTAAGTGGGAGTGACATCGCCTTCCTAGTCTTATATGTCAATGACATATTGCTCATTGGAAACAGCATTCCGTTGTTAGAGTCTGTAAAGGCCTGGCTTGGAAAGTGCTTCTTAATGAAAGACTTGGGAGATGCTCAGTACATACTAGGCATCAAGATCTATAGGGATAGATCGAAAAGGATGATTGGATTGAGTCAGAGTACTTATATTGATAAGGTACTTGATCGATTTGGCATGGAGGAGGCCAAGAGAGGTAACCTGCCAATGTCACATGGCATAACCCTAAGCAAGAAGCAGTGTCCACAGACACTTGATGAGCGGGTAAGAATGAATCAGATTCCATATGATTCGCTTATTGGATCGATCATGTATGCCATGATATGTACTAGGCCAGATGTATCGTATGCCTTAATTGCTACGAGCCGTTACCAATCAGACCCAGGAGAGGCGCATTGGACTGCGGCCAAAAATATCCTAAAGTACCTGAAACGGAACAAGGATAAATTCCTGGTGTATGGTGGTGCAGAGGATTTAGTTGTGGAAGGTTATACCGACGCAAGCTTCCAGACAGATAGAGACGATTTTAAATCGCAATCTGGATATGGGATCTGTCTAAATGGAGGGGCGTTTAGTTGGAAGAGCGCAAAGCAGAGTACAACTGCAGATTCTACAACTGAAGCCGAATACTTAGCAGCTGCTGAAGCAGCTAAGGAGGCTGTTTGGATTCGTAAGTTCGTTGGTGAACTTGATGTTGTACCCTCTATAAAGGGTCCAATAGCCCTCTATTATGACAACAATGGAGCTATTGGTCAGGCCAGAGAGCCTAGGGAACATCAGAAGGTCAAACATGTCAAGCGGCGATTTCACATGATTCGAGAATGGAAATCAGAGGGTGAATTCAGAATTTGCAAAGTTGGAACGGATGACAATGTAGCCGATCCACTTACTAAACCTTTGCCTCAAGTGAAGCACAACAAGCACGTTGAGGCAATGGGAATCAAGCATGTAGGAGACTGGCTTTGATTTCCTTGTTTAGTGTTTTAGTTAATTTTGAGAAAAATTAATGTAAGACGCTAAGGAAAACCATTCAAGTTTTGGAGTAATATAAAATTTCATGCAATATTTTATTACTCCGTTATGTTATTTAATTGTGGTTTAGGATTAAATAATGAGTCCATTCGATTATGAGAATATTCAAAATAGGGTATCAAGACCAGTCTTGGTAAGGAAACACCTATTAAGTGAACATTGAATATTATAATCGAAAATTATCCCTAATCAAGGTCATTTAAACGATGGACGATTAATGACCAATTGAGATTAGTGTGTAGTCTGATTTATAGCACCGTTTCATGTGCTACAAGGACATGATTGTCATAAATCATTTGCACAGGTATTGGTTTAGAACCATACTGGATCGACCTATGAGAATACTTTAACAAATTAAAAAAATTTGTCATAAGTATACTTCTCATTATGGCTATCGGAACCTATTTCCCCGACCATGAGTATTGTGAGTTCTCTTGTTTGAGTACTAGTTCGCTTTGATGTTGTCAAACGTCTGCCGTAATAGGGGATTATAACGGCAACACTCGGGCGACTAGGTCCTCTCAGTAAGAGGAGCTACATTACAAGACTGGGAATGTCCCCCTACTAAAATAGGGAAGATGTCTTTGTTGTATACAAGGCCTCTCGTAGAGCGAGACTGTAAAATGCATGGCCGTGCTCGGATGGATTTTAGAAATCATCTGTTTATTGATAGTCGGACTCGGAATCGAGAAACACTTCTGGACGTAATAAGGATGACAAAACAAATCTTACCTTATAGTTCATGAAGAGACATTAAGCGACATAGGAAAAAGGATGTACACAAAATGCGCACTTGTCCGGAAGGATAAGTGGGAGATTGAAAGGAATGGTGTCCTTCGAACAAGTGTACTATTTCGTTAGTGGGTTCAGAATTATTAGAAAGCTAATATATTCAGTGAGGTCAAGTGATCGGAATGCCTGGGTGGAGGCCGCTTCCGATCAGTAATATTAATGAATAATTAATATTACAGCTTAATCTTGACTGAACCCTTCGGGTCACACCCAAGCATTCAACAAACCGAAACGGCGAATTAATTCGGAAGGAATTAATGAGTCGACCGAGTAATATTTATTTAGACGTCGGAAATTCGAGCTTAGAGCGTCGAAACCGAGCGTCGGAAGTCGAGTCGAAAAATAGTGAAAGACGAGACGAGAAATAATAATAAATCAACAAAAGACCAAAATACCCCTAGCATCGGAATGCCCAAGCAAACCGAGTGCTAAGGGCGTATGGCCTAGCATGGTGGCTAGCATGCGCACCAAGCCGAGCCTAGGCTGGCTGGTGCGTGCTAGCGCACCCATGCTAGCATCGCAAGGTTAGGCGCTGCCTAGTGCGTGCTAGCATGCTAGGCGCAGCCTTGTGCGCGGAATGGCTAGCAAGCCATGCCGCAACAAGCTGCAGCAGCTAGCAGCAGCATGGCTAGGCCATTTCTTGCTGCCTAGCAGCGCTGGCCAAGGCACAAGGCCAACAGCAGCCCGCACAAGCATGCTGGGCTTACTGGGCAGCAGCGCCTGGCAGCCCGCATGCGAGTGCTGGGCCTGCTGGGCTTGCTGGGCGTGGCTGCCACGGACAGCAGCACATGGTAGCCCACCTTGGCTGCCTTGGTGCCCAAGGGTGGGTGCCATGTGGCTAGTGGTCCTTGAGTGTGTGTGGAGTGAGGTGGCCGGTTATGGGAGAGGGAGTGGGGAGCAAGTTTGGTCCCCCCCTTCTCCAAGTGGTCCTCACCTAACCACTCACATGAGCTTGCCACTTGTTGATTTATTACTAGCTTGATTATTAATTATATTTTAGCTTTAAAATAAAATGGAAAAATCATACTATCCCACATTGATGGGAGAGTAAATGATACTCCCATCATTTCCTATAAATACCCAAGTATGGGCATTGGGAATGATGCTTGAGTAATAGTTGGAAAAGGCATCACAATTAGTGAAAACCTTTGAACTCAATATAATTACTCGGGTTTTATTGGTCGGGTCTTGCTAACCCCAAGACATTGGACCTAGTCGGTTTTGTTGGTGCGGGTGGACTTCGTTGGAGGTCTCCGTGTGAGCGGGACTTGAAGCTTTCAAGTAAGAGCTCATTTTGGAGCGAAGCACGCGTCAAAGGTAATTAGCTTATCTTAATCTTGTGATTAATTTAATTATGTTTATGGTTTTATTTATTGCGAGTGCGGTCTTGTTTTTGGGTTTGTTTCCGCGGTGAGTCGGACTCACCAAACCCCAACATTTTTCCAAGTGGTGTTGTAGAGGTTTCGATGATGGATTCTTCTTCTTCGTTAAAAGTTAATGGCCATCGCCTCAAGAAGTATTTTTATGGTGATTTTGTTAGCCTTGTTTACTCATTGCTTCTCCGACAACCACCTTGAATGAGTGGTAATCGTCGAGCTAACGACGTTAAACAAAAGCTCTTACGGGAGGATACCCGGATTCTAAACCTCTCTTCTCTTTTCTTTTCTTTTCTTTCTTTTATTTTTTATTTTTGTTGTTAGTCTTTGTTTTTACTATTTTTCTTGTTTTTGTTAGTTTTGTAGGTTGCTTTCCATCATCAACTATGGATATAGGGTGAATGATGAGAAGAGTGCAAGAAGAGTTTGTGATGAAGGAGAGAGGGCACCCTGCGTGCTTGGAGAGGCCGCGGGGGTTCTGAGCTTCAAAATGACAAATTGTGCAAATTTCGACCAGGATCTCTCCGCGGGCTACCCAAGGCTACCCGCAAGCGCGGGTGAAGGAGAGAGGTCGCGGGTCTTGTAGAGAAGGTGCAGATCCTCATTAAGGTAAAAATTAAACAAATGCAATCAGCCTTTAGCCGCGAGCGCGGGTATCCTCCCGCGGGCAAGGCAATGTCGGGAGCGGGCACGACGATCTAGGTCTTATTTTGCACTGCTGATTTCTTTTTCTCTCTCCTCTCTTATTTTTCCCATCGCTCATATTTTACACTCTTTCTCTCTCATCTTTCCTCTCAAACCCTAACCCCCAATTCATATTTTTCACCTCAAATTGCTTGATTTCACTCAAATTTTCACCTTAATCTCTTACTTTTCTCCATTGTCATCAAGTTTGGAACGTTTTTCTAGTAATTTTTTGGGAAAATTCGGGTTTTTGAAGCATTTTCAAGCTTACTTGGTGCTAAGTCCGTTTTGGTGTTCTTGTGCTTCTTTGTGTCTACAACTTTGGTATAATCCTAATCCTTGCTCTATTTTTTGTTGATTTTTATTGATTTTGTGCATTGATTTTGATATACCTTGGTTTAGAATGTATATGATGATTATGGATAATTGTTTGGTGATTTTGAAATTGTTTTGAGTAAATTGGGTTTACTTTTGATATTGATTGTTAATTGTGTTGGTTGTTGTTTATATTTTTGTTGTTATGTTGTTTGAAACCGGTACCTTGTAGTATTGGGGGTGTTTTGTAGTTGTGTGGAGTATTGGTGGTAGAATTGGTGTTGAGAAGTTGTTGGTGTGATTTCCTTTGAGCTATTTAGTGTTTTTGATTTGGTAATCATGGATTTGTTGAGAAAAGCCAAGAGTAGCAAGAAGCGTTCCCATCAATCACCCGGCCAATCTTCTCATGGCCAATCTTCCCAAAGCCAACCTCCTCCTAATCCCACTACTTAAGATACTAACCCACCTCCACCTCTTCCACCTCTCAAATTTTACAATCGGTCTAAACAAGCTCCCATATAGAATAAAATAAAATCACGAAAGTTTAGACCGACACGAAATCACTATCGTGATGACATGGTCAAGTTAGGTATTGAATCCAACCTTTACATCCTTCTCCACAACCTCCGTTTGACTGAGTTTATTCGAATTTCTCCTAGAACATACTTGGAACCCACTGTCGAATTTTTCTCAACATTTGAATTTAATAGGGTGGGGTATTCAGATTATCTCATTTCATTCCAACTGTTCAATGTCAAACACACTTTAAACCTCTTTGAATTCAATGAAGCTCTCGGGTTCAACCCTCATGCAGATATTCGTGAGCCACTCCTTTCAAACTCGGCCACTTACAATGAGGTTGCTTGGTGGAGAACCATTGCTCATAAAAGAACTTTTGACTCCAATAATTCAATTGGTAGTGAAATCATTCATCCGGCCCTTAAGATTCTTCATAGGGTCCTTGGTTATGTCGTATTCAACAAGCAAGATAGATCTTGGTAAGCTTTCAAGAGAAGAGATCATGGCTCTTTGGATGGCCATCAAATCGGATTTTTGGCCTCTGGTTAATTTTGGATACATTTTTATGGAGGGTTGCCGGGCACTATTTCTTGCTCTCGAACCTGGCCGCAACTTCTATTAGTCGGGAGGCTAGGAATGTTTGTATTCCTCCTAAGGATGCGGGTCAAGTAGTAGTGGATATGGAGGAGGATGAGGATGTAAATGATGAAGGTGATGAAAATGATGATGGTAATGGTAATGGTGATGAACAATAACAACAACAACAACTTTTTCAACAACATCGAGGTAGACGACAACATCGACAACATCAAGACTACCAACAAGATCCCTACCTTAGGGAAATGACGGCAATGCGAGAGCAAATGGAGCGCATGCAATTAAGCATGCAAGGTATGTATGCCGGTAACCAAAACTTTGATTTTCAAACTAGCGCCTTATACGATGCTAGTGTACGTTGGGGGGAGGTCACTCCTCTGGCTAACTACCCTTATGAGCAGGCCCAACTAGGGGCCCGTGCCATCTTGGGGTGGTGACAACCTCCCTACGTACCCTTATTGGCAAGGGGTCTCAAACCCCGATGTGCCTAGGCGCGATTTCCCCAATAAGTCCGGTCATTATGACTACCGGGTTTCGGGGGGGAGAGACTATAGGGGTGATCCCAACTACCCCTATTTTCACCCCACTAACCCCGAGATTTGCATCCAACCCGAGCCATATGACCAATTGTCCGCATCCCAACTTGACCTTTTTAAAGGTCATTATGGGTGGCCACTCGGTTACACCGGTGGTTGGGATCCCTATGACCCCCCATCGGGATTCTCTTATGATGGGGATGCGGGTGATGGTGGTGCCGAGCCTAGTGGCCATTAGTCCCACTTGGGTTGTTTATTTACCCCTTTTCGATACCTCTCCTACAGTCGCCTTTGTGTGAGAAGAGGTGTCGAGAAGGGTGCTTTAGGGTAGGTTTGGGGGAGGCACCTTGGACTTGTGGGATATGTTTGAAAAGGTTTTGGTCGGTTTTCTTGCTTCGCTTTTGGTAGTCCATTTGGTATGTTGTTTGTTATGTTGTCTTACCTTTGATGTTAATGTTTTAGGATTTCCACCATTGATGATGATGATGATGTTTTTCTAGGTTTTTGTATATAGTTTTCTATTGAGTTTTCTTTTGTTTGCTTTTGTTTGGAAGTTACTAACAATTTTCTTTGTATATAGTTCTTATATTCTCACCTAGCTCTATTGCTTATGCTTTGAATTTCAACGATTCATAAGGTGCTCTTTCACCTTAATTATGCAGCATAGATTTGGCGCCCGGTGAGATCTTTCTATATCTCTTCTTTTTCTTTTCTTGGATGCTTAGTTTAGGATTAGCTTTACGATGAGTTGAATGCTTAGTTCGAGGATGTTTTCTTTGTAACACCTAGCGTGTTTGGGGTCATTGGCGTTGTTGCCAAATGACCGCTTGTTTGACGATTGGGTATTACTTGTAATTGTTTGCATTCTTGTGCTTTTCTCTCTTTATTTTGATTTTTGGTTCTTTTCCTTCTTTCAATTCAAAATAAAAATTTTTTGAGGCTATTCTTTCTCTTTTTGCTTGTTTAGCTCTTTTCTTTGGACATTCTACAACTTAGAATTTTGCCTTTGCATGTATGCTTTCCTACGTTTTATTGGTGCGCATGTTTTGAGAGTATTTGCGGTTGACTCTAGGGTAGGTTATGCTAAGGTAGCTGTTTAGACCTTTTGGGGCCTTAAAGTCAGATTCTTTTGGTTTGTGGTAAGACGGAGTTACTTCCTTTGGTGGATTTGACAACTTTAGTAAGTTTTTGCTACAACCTTGTGAGGATTTTTCTTTTTCAAGCCTTCATCATGTTTTTATTGTGCGGCATGGATCCTTGACCTTTGCATACCTAATCTTGAATCTTGACTCATAATTCTCAAACACGAGACTGAACCAACTAGGGAGGAAAAAGGCATCTTTTCGGGGTGGTAATTTTTCATTTCTAGGATTTTTCTTTTTAGTTCATTGGGATTACATTTGCCTTCTTGCTAACCATTTGAGTCTATTCCCTTCTTTACAAGCCACATATTTAGATTTTGATCCTTTTGTTTCATTTTCGTTTCCATTCTTGGTTTTTGTGAAGCAATTGATCACGATTGTTGGAGTTTGTGATGAAGAAGTTTGGGTATTTAGTTCTCTTGAAAGCAAGTTTATGTTGTGATATTTGTTTGAATTATGGAAAGTGAATAAAGAAAAAGCCGTCCATAGTAAAACAAAAGCCAAGGAAAATGCAAATGCAAATATTATAAGAGTCGTCCTAAGTTAAAGAGGCATGGACAATTGCTTTGAAAGAAATGAAAATACAAAACAAAAAAAAAAAAGTGAAAATGAGAAAATTTTAAAAATATTTTGATGTAATTTCTTTTCTCTTTTCAAGCATTGAGGACAATGCTTCCTTTTAGCTTGGGGAAGGGCTCGTTCTTTGCTTCACTTTTAGGGATACCACCAAATTTTAAAATTTTAGCCTACCCCAAACCTTTTGCCCTTATGTTACAACCTTTGGGAAAGTCCTTTCGACCTAGTGGTTGAGTCATATACCGAGGGAGGGCATTATGAATTAAAGCCTAAAGAAAGGGGATGCAAGGTCAAGATTGTCGAGAAACCCTCAAATTCAACTATTTTTCCGGTTCCTTCGAGGAATTATAGAGACGCTTACTAAGGGGAGATTTGAAACCGTGGGGAGAACACGGCTAGATTATTGGTTGGGATGAAAGTGGATTGCGCCTCATTAGTTCTCTACGCTTAGCATACCTTATGTTTCAATCAACCGTGAATATCTTGAAGCATGCACACCCATTTCATATGGAAAAGTGTTCATTCATTTGCATTTGACCATTTGTGAAAGTCCTTGTCAAGAGCTATTTGTTTGAATATTTGTTTTACCTTCTTTTCTTTTTAAATTATTTTGCCTCATTTTTGTTTCAAAGAGTTGTGGGTTAAGCTCTTAGGAAACCATTACGAGACCTCACTCGTCCTCATAGGCGAGTTTGGGGTTTAAAGGGCTTGTTCTAGCTAAAAATAACCGTGATTCCTACGTTAGTGAGTCTTAATGTATATTCTTCTTCTCTCTTTTTCTTTTCTAAATAAACCCTCTTTATTCCTTTTTAGCTTTTATTTTGCTCGGGACGAGCAACAGTCTTGCTTGAGGGAATTTGATGAGTGTCTTTTATGGAACTCATAGGGTAGTGTTTTAGGATGCTTTCTCCTTATTTTTCATGCTTTTCTTTTATGATTTTGGTATTTTATTCTTTAGTTTCTCTATTTCTTCTTTCTTCGTGTTTTACTTTCCTTATGTGATTTTCTTTGTGTTTCCCTTTTATATTACTCTTTTTCTCTTCTATTTTTTCTCTTTGGTTTCTTTTGTAGGTGTTTAAGGACTAAGCTTCGCAAAGGATTCAAGAGGAGCAAAAAGAGCTAAGCAAAGGATATTCAAGCCTTTTGGAGAGGGCTTGGAGAGGGCTCGGAGAGGGCGCTCTGCATCTTCTCTTTGCTGCGGGCGCGGGTTAAATGTATCAATTTGGTGATTTTGGGCATGAACTCTCCGCGCCCTAGCCGCGGGCGCGGAGAATCTGCAGAGACCGCTCCAGATAAAGAGACCGCGACCCCCCTGTTTTCACCTTGAACAGGGCATCTGCCGCGCCCAAAGCCGCGGGCGTGGGTGGCTTTTCCGCGGGCGCGGGCTACAGTACCCGCGGGCGCAGGTCTTGCCTAGATTGCCTGCGGAATCAGTTATGGGTTCCGTATCCATTTCTGCGCGCCCGCGGGATCTTCTTGGAGAGGGCGCAACCGGTCAGTTTTTCTTCTTTGTCTATAAATACTCTTGTAAATCCTTTTGAAGGCTAACTTTTAGATAATATTTCATTTGCTTAGTTTTTAGAGAGAGAAAGTAGAGATTGTAATTCTTGGATTTGATTTGTATTCAACATTGCTTCTTCAATCAAGTTTGGATTTCTTCTTCATATCAGTGAAAGTTTGTGAGATTTCTTTCCTTTGAATTTACTTCTATTGCAATTTTCTTTAATGCTTGAATTTTTGGTTTGGATTTTGATTTAGTTTTGAGAATTAGTTGATTGATTGATTTTCCTTTTAATTTAGCTTGAATCGAATATGTTTGTGATTTAATTTGTTTTGGCTTTCAATTGCACCATGATTACTGAGTAGATTAGTTGCTAGGGAGAAGAGGAAGCATGCTTGATTGATGATTTTTCCTAGTTGATGATCATTGATTGATTGAATTGTTGCAATTAAATTGGTTGACATAGTTGTGCATGTGATTAATTAGACTAGGAGTGATCAACCTATAAGATTAATCTAGATTGCATTGCAATTTTCAATGACATGAACCCTTGATTTGAGAATTGCTTTAATTGATTGAATTTGATTGTGATTCTCCTTGTTAGCCATTCATAGTGAACCCTAGTTTGGTTTATAGGAGATAACCTTTGAATTCCCTTGATTGCAACTATTGTTTGTCCCTTCTAATGTTTGAATCAATTGAGTGATCTATCAATTAGCATGATTGTTGAGCTTCCATGTGGAACCTATATCCCTACTTTTTAGCTTATAGATTGAATTCTTTGATTTGTCTTGATTTTTGATATCCTAGTTACTCACCTCAACCATTGATAATTCTTCGATTTAACTTATCATTAGACTATAGCATAGTTCCCATTCATTCCTTTAGGTTTGACCCTTGACTTACCGCATACTTGTATAAGGTTTGTTAAGTGTTTACAAATTTAGTTTGACCAAGGGAGAATTAGATGACGACCTAGTGTTACCCCTTGTCAAAACTAAGCAAATAAAGAGTAAAACTAAGGAAAACTAAATAAAAGAGCTATAAAATAGCATGAATTTCACCCTAAAGAGAATCAAATGAGTACTATAAATGACACTCATCAAATTCCCCCAAGCTAAACTTTTTCTTGTCCTTGAGCAAAACAAAGCAAGAAAAAATAAGGATGAAAGACTTATTCAAAAAGAAAAAGAAAGATATGAGATGGGAATATACACTAAGACTCACTATCGTAGGAATCACGGTTGTGTTTAGCTACAACAAGCCCTTTAAACCCCAAAGTCACCTATGAGGACGAGTGAGGTCTCGTAAAGGTTTCCTAAGAGCTTAACCCATAACTATTTGAAATAAAACGAGGCAAAATCATTAAAAGAAAATAAGGTAAATAAAGAATTCAAACAAATAGCTCTTGATAAGGATTTTCGCAAACGGTCAAATGCAAGTGAATGAACACTTTTCTATATGATAGGGGTATGCATGCTCCAAGATATCCACGGTTGATTGAAACATAAGGTATGCTAAGCGTAGAGAACTAATGAGGCACAATCCACTTTCATCCCAACCAATCTAACCGCGTTCTCCCAACGGATTCAAATCTTCCTTTAGTAAGCGTCTCTATGGTTCCTCGAAGGAACCGGAAAAGAATAAAGTTTAAGGGTTCTCGACATCTTGACCTTGCATCCCTTCTCCTTAGGCTTTAACTCATAATGCCCTCCCTCAGAATGTGACTCAACCACTAGGTCGAAAGGACTTTCCCAAAGGTTGTAACGTAAGAGTAAAAGGTTAAGGGTAGGCCTAAAATATAGAATTTGGTGGTACACCTAGGTTATGAAGCAAAGATTGGTCAAACCTCGACATCAAAACCAAGAAGTCATCAAACAAAAACAAACTAACACTCCCAAGCTTATTCAAAGCTATATCTACAATCATATATACAAAAAGAGTAAACGCTTCCCCCCCAAGCTTAAAGGAAGCATTGTCCTCAATGCTTGAAAAAGGGGAAAAGAATCACATCAAAATATTTTTGAATTTTCTCATTTTCACCTTTTTTTTAATTAATATATTCATAGCAAATGTCCTCGCCTCTTTTAACTTTGGACGGCTTTTTCAATTTTGCATTTATTCTGTCCTTGCCTTTTTTAACTTTGGACGGCTTTTTTCATCATTCATTTGCCATTATTCACAATATATAAAAAAGACAAGCTTGCTTACAAATAGAACAAATATCCAACCTTATATACCAAAAACTCCAAAAACATGACCAATTGCTTCACAAAAACCAAAAAATGGAACAAAAAGAAACAAAAGGCTCAAAATTCTAAAGATGTGGCTTAAAAAGAAGGGGAAAGGCTCAAATGGTTAGCAAGAAGGCAAATGTAAACCCAATGAAGTAAAAATAAAGAAGATTATCCTAGAAATGAAAAATTACCACCCCGAAAAGATGCCTTTGTCCTTCATAGTTTGTTCGGTCTCGTGTTTGAGAATGTTGAGTCAAGATTCAAGATTAGTGATGAGTGTCATTTATGGCACTCATTTAATTCTCTTTAGGATGAATTTCATGCTATTATACAGCTCTTTTACTTAGCTTTTCCTTAATTTTACTCTTTATTTCTTTTAGTTTGCATTTTCTTAATTTGATTTCTTTCTTTATGCATTTCTTGGTTCATTTTGTTATTTTCTCTTTTATTTGCTTGTTTTCCTTTATTTTTTAGGTTAAGGTTGTTTTCCAAGTTTCCCGAGCCTCTTCCCAACTTTGGCATTGATTAGGATGCCTAGTGGTCTCCATTTGAAGCTCAAGCATGGAGAAGTGCAAGTCCTAAGGACCTTGAGCTGTGCATTCAAGCCGTGAGGGCATGATACCTAGTATTGAACCCGCAAACATGGAGTTTAGAAACTGCAAGGTTTCGTGTTTATCAAGATCATTAAATGGAGCGCTCGAGGAGCATCGAAATGATAGGGAAGAGGGCTCCCCTGATCCTAGGCGCGGGCACGCGCGACCATGACGCGGCCACGCGGCCTGGTGGCGCCGGCGCGCCTTTCTCAGGAGCGGGCGCGCTTCTGTCAGGCACGGGCGCACCTGTTCAGGTCCCTATTCCGTACCCAGTTTTGCGCGGCCGCTCTCTCTCTCTCTTGTAGTTGGCCGCGCCTGTTCGGGTTTTTTTGGGGACGATCTCACTAATTTTTCTTAGTTAGTTTTACTATACATAGATTTTCTTTCTATTTTTAGAGAGTCCAATTTTTCAAAAACTAGAATAGAATTAGGTTAGATTTTTAGAGAGAGAAGCTCTAGTTTGTAGAGAGAGAAGTTCTAAATTGATGATTGAAGATTGATGATTCTAAGTGTTTTTCTCCATTGAATTGAAGCAAGTTTGTAAGGATTTCTTTACTTTAATGCAATTTTTGTTTTGATCTTAATTTCTTTATTGATTGTTCAAGTTGATTGATTTTTGAATTGGTATATTTTTTATTAATATGATGATGATAAATTTGTTGCATAGTTTAGTTTTGATAATGATTACCATGATTAGTGAGTAGCTTTCTTGCTAGGGAAATGGTGAAGCATATATTAGTAATTGATTTATGCTAATTGGGGGAAATTGATGGAGTTGATGTTGTGATTAAATTGGTTGATTGATTATGTGCATGTGTGTGTTCAATTTAGGAGTGATCAACCTAAGTTTCTCATACTAGATTGCATTGTAGGTTCACATTGATACGGAAAATTGATTTGTGACTTACATTTGTCGATTGAGTAGCTTTGCAAGTTTCTTAGCTAGAGTCTCTCGTAGTTGACGCTAGTTTGACCTCTAGGATATTAGCCTACTATATTCTCTTGATTGCTTGATCGATTTTCCCTCGCAACGCTTGACTTAGTCATCTCCAATCCCAATTAGTTGAGTTAATTACGAGTATATGTGGATACATACCCTAGTGCTTGTTCAGTTTGATTTTGATTTCGACTGTTTGATTGGTAGAATAGACACCCCTCATTTCATTGCTTCGAAATAGCTTAGCTTTGACTTTAGCATTCATTTCCCATTCCTAGTGGTTCGACCCTCGACTTACTTTATGCTTTGTGTAAGGGTGTGTTGAGAGATTATAAATTTTGTTTTGACCAAGGGTAGATTAGTTTTCAACGACCTAGTCTCACCTTAGATAAAAAATGGCGTTGTTGTCGGGGAATGGCTTAGATGATTACTATTGTTGTTGAGTCTATTTCACAAAAAATTTGAAAATACAAAAAGATTTTCTTCTTTAGGCTACATTGGTAGCCGTGCTACTAATAATTTTGTTTGAGATTGTGTGTGCAAGTGAACATGGGAGAAGCTCAAAGGGTTACATTGAAGGAGTTGGGTACTCCGGGTGCATATAAGTATGAGAGCGGGATTGCTCCATTGTTGATTCTGGATAGTGATTTTGAAATCAAGTCGGCAATGATTACCTTGATTGAGAGGCGACAATATAGTGGTGCATCGAATGAAAGTCCTCTAAACCACCTTAAGGAATTTGAGAAATATTGCAACACTATTAGGGTGAGTGGAGTTGCACAAGAGTTAAAAACTCAGACTCAAATTGTTCCCTTTTTCGCTCATAGGGCGAGCTTTGGAATGGTTGGACAAGAAGGTCAAGCCGAATTCTTTAAGAACATGGGACGATGTTACCAAACGATTCCTATCCCGTTTCTATCCTCAAAAGAAAACGGCGGAAGCTAGAACTTTGATAAAAAAATTTCAAGCAAAGGCCTAATGAAAATCTCTATGAAGCATGGGAGAGTTACAAAGAGTATCAAAGAGAGTGCCCTCACCACGGAATTACAACTTACCAAATAATTCAAATTTTATATGGTGATTTGAGTCCTCAAGGTAGGTGGAGCTTAGATGCCGGAGCCAGAGGCCCAATCATGAACAAGATGGTGGAAGAGGTTGTTGATGTGATAGATGACGTAGTGAGGAACTACATGAGTTGGCAAGAGGTTGAGGATGAGTCAACAAACGAGTGTGCCTCGGTTGATCAAGTCAATGCCATCAACAAATTGTCTACTCTACTTTCGGACTTAGGGAAGGAGGTGGCTTCTATCAAAGCTAAGATTGAAAACTCATCTTCGCAAGCACAAGATCTTGCCTCCCAATTTAAGGGGAGAGGTACATCTTCTTACTCTGACCCTCTTTTCGCTTCTTGTTGCATGATTAGAGAATGTTTGGCTTGTGATTTATGCGGAAGAAATGATCATGATGCTTCTAATTGTCCAAATGTTCCTTGTAATGGATGGGATGAATACGATGGAAATGAAAATTTGCATGTGAGTTATATTGGTAATAGTGATTTTGGATCTAGAGTTAATGCTCAAAAGAATGTTGGAAATAGGAACTATCACAACCATGGGAGCTACGATAATTATAACCAAAATAGTGGTTATAGGAACCAAGTAACCCAAGGGTTTCGTGGTAATTATAACAACTTTGGTTGTAATGATCAAAACTACAACCAAGAATATGGGGATCATAACCAAGGTTATGGTAATCATAGTCAAAATTCCGACCAAAATCTTGATAAGGGTAATTGGAGTAACCAAGGTAGAGAAAATTTTAAAAATAATGCTCAAAGGGGTTCCTCACCCAAATTTACTCCAATAACTCAATGCCAAAGTGATGATTCCTATGATCAACAATCTCAATTTATGAGTAAGCTAGCGAATTTCATGGTAGATCAAGCCAAGAAGTTGGATGATTACATTTCCTCTAGTGACAAAAGTTTCATGGCCTATTAACTCATGGAAAGATGCTTGAGAACCAAATCCTTCAACTAGATAATCCTTTGAAAAGATTATGCTAGCCCATCTTCTTTACCTCGCAAGAAATTGATCCTAAGGAACCGGTTTGTTCTATCACCACTAGGAGTGGTAAGGTCCTTGAAGAGAGTGTTCCTGGGAAGAGTACGGAGGGTGAAGAGGAGAGTGATTCGAGCAAAGAGAGTAAGCATGAGGAGTCTAGCAAGATGAGTGAGAAATCTAATGAAGAGCCAAAGGAGAAAGAGAAGAAGAAAGATGAGGTTTACAAGCCCAAACTTCCATACCCCCAAAAGTTAATCTTTCTATTCCTTTCACCGAAGTCTTGGAACAAATGCCAAACTATGCTAGGTTTCTTAAGGAGATTCTGAGCGGAAAAAGAGATTGCAATATGGTGGAACCGGTGAATTTGGGGGAGTGTTGTAGTGCCTTTATCCATAATGACTTACCCCAAAATTTGAAGACCTCGGGAATTTCTCCATCCCTTGCAAAATCAAAGGAAAATTGTTCCAAAATGCCCTTTGTGATCTCGGTACTAGCGTGAGTATCATGCCTTATTCCGTCTTCAAGACACTTAAGCTAGGTGAGCTTCTTCCATCCAATATGGTCCTTCAATTAGACGATAGATCCATCAAGTTCCTAAAGGGAAGAGTTGAGGATGTTCCCCTTAAGATAGGAGAATTAACAATTCCCGTTGATTTCATTGTGTTAGAGATTGCGGAAGATGACCATATTCCTATCATTTTAGGGAGACCTTTCTTAGCTACCTCGGGAGCTTTGATAGATGTCAAGGGAGGTCGTATTACTTTGAGAGTTGGTAACAATGAGGAAAGTTTAGAGTTAAAACCGATGCATGAGTCTTTGTCCTTTGTGAAAGGAATCATGTGTGTTAATTCCCCTCGCTCCATTGATAATGTATGCATGATTGATTCTTCAACTAACGATATTCTTGAGAATTGTGATGATGTGCTTTTGAGTTTTGATTGCAAGAAGGTTAGTGAAGAGAAAAAGGAGTTTCCCAAGCTAATATACGAGGAGGAGATTGACATTACTCATTGGTTTGAGCTCTACCCTCAAGAGGAGGACGATGATCCTAAGAGTGTTGATGGTGTGGAACCATCTACAAAGAGGAACAAGGCAAAAAAAAAAAAGCACAAGCTTCTTGGAAAAAGAGAAAGAGAATAAGGTTATGGAAAGAGAAGCTTGCTTTTGAGGAGTTATCGAATGAAGTCTCATCAAGCAACAACGAGAAGTTGCTAGAAATTGAAGTGAAATTTTCTCCTTCCGCTACCTTGGACAAGGTGGTGTTCTTTGACCCTCCGTGATTTGGAGGAAGGGTCGAGCTAAGGACCTTAAGCAAGCGCTTCCCGGGAGGCAACCCAGAGATTTCTAATATTTTCTTTTGATTTTAATTTTTCTTAATTTTCTTTCTTTTCTTTTCTTTCACTTGTTTTTATTTTGGATTTATAGGTTGAATTCTTGGAGTTTGATTACATCAAGTGGAACGAGCTATGTAATGGTGTTTCACGGTTTTTAATGTGTTTATGTTCAATTTTGTTGAAATTTTGAGGTAAAAGGGTTAAGAATTGTTAGAAAGGTAAGTTAGGAAATTTGTTCTGAAGTTTGAAGAAATTAGAACTTTGTGAGTTCATCGTGGTGCTACCATAATTTAGGGTGTTGAACCCACATTTTTCACATTTAGAAACTGATCGTTATGATGGGGTCAAAAATCTCGGAATGATAGTTATCGATGTACCCACGCATGAACGCACCAAGGAGAAAGGCAAGAGGAGCAGCACTGGCGCAGGCGCGCCTAGTCCGTGCGCGGGCGCGCTGCTAGGTTGCGCGGCCGCGCACCCCCCCCCCCCTTGCCGTGCTTATTTATTTCTTCTTTCTTCTTTCTTCTTTCTTTTCCCTCATTTCCCCTTCACCCTCTTTCTCATGAACACAAACCCCATTCACCCTCATCAAAACCGCACCTCACCCTACACACACTCATCAAATTTTCACTCAAATTTAACCAAATTTCCATCATAATTCATCAGATCCTTTTGTAATTCTTCCATTTTAACAAATCCATACTACATTTCACCCATAAAAACCACCATTCGCTCTCCTCCATTGTTGAAGCTCATTTGGGGTTTTTCTTATGAGTGGAAATTGGTGGCTAAGAATTGCTCTAACTTGCTTCTTGTGTGGTATAATCATCAACTCTTGCTCTTAATTTCTTTATTATACCACATAATTGCATGTTTTAGTAATTCATGAGCATGAATAGCAGTAGTATGTATTTTGATAGTTTTGATGTTTGAAATTGGATTTTAGTTGGTTATTTGTGTTGTATAATGATTGTTTATTGCTTACATTGTGTTGTTTGTTGTTTGTGTAGAAAAATTGATCATTATTGTTGAGAATTGTTGTGATCGGATTTTTGGTAGTGGTGCTTCGTTGATAATGTTGAGCCTTGGTTCTTGATTTCTTTATGCTTGGTATATGATTTGAATGCATTTGATGGCTTGAATTTGTGGTAATTGTGTGTATTTGGGATTGCTCATCTTTGGTAGTGAGTTGTTGATTGTCGGTTTTGGTTAAGGAGTTCGATTGAAGCATTCAAGTTTTGGTTGGAGTTTCTTGGGGTGATTATGGTGTTTTGAGTTGCTATCATTGAAAATCATCATGTCTAAACACATCAAAAGCCTTTTCAAGAAACGAAAAACCAATGATGAACCCGCTCCTTCTCCCTCTACCTCACAACAACGTCAACCTATCCCTATCCCCAAACTTAGAATTACCGACCCAATCCAAAAAGCTAGACACTCCAAGCTCAAAGCAAACCGTTCCCTCAAGCCTTCCCGTCACTATTTTCAACCAGACATGATTAAACTGGGGATTGATGAGGATTTGAGGGAATTACTCAACAACCTTCGCATGGGGTCTTTTATGAGACGGAGCTTCCGTACATATGTTCAACCAACTTTGGAGTTCTTGGCCACGTTTGAACTTGTGGTGGTCGAGGGTGATGCCTACCATGTCCAATTTCAACTCTTCAACATTCAATTTGATCAATATTTGGAAGAGTTTAATGCGGCTCTTCACTTTCATCCAAATTCTGATATTTTGGATCCCGAGAACTTCTTCAACAATGAGTATGATCAGAATTCGTGGTGGGACGATATTTCTGGTTGCGGTGACTTTGTGACCCGGTATGCCAAGATTAGTAAGGTATACCAACCATGTCTCCGGGTTCTCCATAGGCTATTGGGAGATTCAATGTTCCCGAAGCAAGAATTGGGAAAGATGAGCCAATTGGAACTTCGGATTTTGTGGGTGGCTACTCGTGCGGAGCACCGGGGTCGCCTAAACTTGGGGTACACTTTTGCAAGATATTGTCAAGGGTTGCAAGGTAGGGAATCCGGTGAGATCCCTTGTGGGAGCATGGTCACTAGGTTAGTGACCAACCTTGAGCTAGGGCATTATTTGTCATCTTGCACTCCGGTGGGAGATGATGATTCTCTTTACCTCGACGTCAAGCAATTGAAGCAAATCCATTTCTTGGCAAAGAATGATGACGACGAGGTATTTGAGTGGCTAAGGGACAATGAGCATTAGTGTTATCTCCCTAACCCTTCCTTCATCTCTCTCCACCGAGAGAATGTTACAAATATTTGGCATGTCCCCATTAGTCACCACGCGCCCTACTACGATGATGATGAAGAAATGGGTGAAAAAGAAGAAGAAGAGGAAGAGCCGCAACAACAACCACATCAAGAGCAACATCATCAATATGCCAACTCCGACTTGGATGCCCTTAGTGCTCAAATGAAGGGCATGCAAATTCGGTTGGAGGGAATGTACCATCAAGATTTTGAGGCCCTCTATACCCATATGAGAGGGATTTTGGAGATGCAACAAGGTATGTTTCTCCAACAACAACACTTATATGATGCGGGTGTTAACCGGGGAGAAATCACTCCCCCGGTTAACTACCCTTACTTTCCAACCCAATATGATACTCTACCATCATTTGGGGGTGGTGGGGTACTGTAGACACCTAAAAATGTCTCCCCAAAACCAAACCCGATGATAAATAACCTTTCACCGCCACTATTGGTCGGGTTTAGTATTTAATCCCGAGAGTGCTTTAAAAATCGTATTTTATTAAATTCATACTTTTGAATGGTCCATGGATTAGTCTTGATGTTTGGTAAAGACATAGTTTTAATTTCAGCCCAAACTTATTAATTAATTTTAAGCCCAAACCTTTTTTATTTTATTGTCTTATTATTTATTTTTGGCCCAAAACCTTTATTTATTTTTATTTTAATTATTTTCTTATTTTAGCCCGAATAATAAAAGTCAGAAAAGGCCCGAAATTATCAATCGGCACTTAAAAAGCCGAAGGAAATTAGGGTTAAAAATGTATTTAGACGGAAAATGGACTGGAAATTCCCGCGCCACGGCAGACTGCCACCGTGTCACGGGAATCCTTCCCGTCTGACGGTGGGACTTCCCTTGACACAGGAGGTCTGCCGTGACACGGGACATTCCGTGTCCTTTCCGCGTAAACCCTTAACGCATTTTTCATCCCGTTTTTTGAAAATTTCCCGCGTCACTCCAAAAGTGTACCGTGTCACGGGAAAGTGTACCGTCTGACGGTAGAGCTTCCCGTGTCACGGTACATTCTGACCGTGTCACGGGATACGTTTTTAGGGTTTTTATCATTTTAGGGTTCCGTGTGCTCCCTCAGCACATTTTCCCTATAAATACCCCCTCATTTCTGATGTACGGGGCACCGAGTAATTTTATTGATTTTATTTTCTCTCTTCTATGCTATTAGCCTAAATACTAGCCTACCCTTTTCACTTCAAAATTCCTTCTTCAAGCACTCAAAGGAGTCCATATTTTACTCGAGGTTCTGTCCTTAAACCAAGGCGTGAAAGGTAGAATTGTTTGAGGGTTTGGTCCCAAAATCAACTTTATTTTATTTAATTTAATTTAGTTATTGTTTTCTTTATTTCCTTGAAGTTACTAACTCGTTTATTATTTTGTAGTTGCAAACAAACAGAATCAAAGTAAGGATCATGCTCCTTTTATTTTTATTATTTTTCGAACGATTTTATGTTGTTGGAATTGTGATTAAATTGGTTTTAATATTAATGTTGTTTTATTATATTTATGATCACCATATTGCATGTTTAAAGAGAATATGTAATTGAAAATCACGACTAATAAGATAATTTGGACAACCGGTTTAGGATCCTTCTTAATCTTATTATTAATTGAAGTGATCACCAATATTTTAGAATTATGTGTGCATTAATCTTAAACCAATTTAGTTAAATAATAGTTTGGAGCGAATTGAATTATTGTTTGTATGCCTTTGAGATCGCAGGAATCATTTTTCACTATAAGAATCGAGTAGAGGCCAATACAGGCGAATGTGACTCCATGACTCACTTCGTACCATTATCCCCGATCCTCCTTTCGTGGTTCCGAACCATATGGAGTTAGTAATCTCATGGATTATGAATGGGGTGTAACCTTCACGGGTCAATCGTTGTTGCCTATCGTTGTCCCTTATCGTGGTTGCCTTTTATGATCCGTGAACGGTTTACAAGTTCCTTAAAAACTTGTTGGCGACTCCCTACTTTATTTGTCCCTAATCGTTGTCCCTAATCGTAATGTCAATTCCCACTTCCTATGAGTGCCAAGCATATTCACAACATGCTTTTAACGTAGGCGCACTTCGAGCGACGCCTACAATTTGGCGACTCCACTAGGGAGGATTCTTAATTATTTATTGATTTGAGTGATCGGTATTTAATTAAGATGAGTGGATGAGACTTGAAAGATTCTTGAAAAAATATTCCCGTGATTAATTTGGCATTTTTGCATAAGCATAGACGTTTTAACGTCGCGTTCAGGTCTGTCCCGTAGGAAAAATTGGATAACTTGGTTGCGCGCGAAGGAAAACAGGGCACTAGTCAGATTTTCTGACTGCCGTGTCACGGTATAGTGCACCGTCTGACGGTGCACAGTACCGTGACACGGGAATTTCTGCCGTGTCACGGCAATCCTAAAATCAGTCCGGTGGCTTATTTTCTTTCCTCACAGTCGACTTCCTTCGATTTTTCTGAAAAAATGTATGTGTTCTACATGCGTCTTAGCCCCGGGGGATTTAAGCTCTATCGACCCAAAAACGCTCATGGCAATAAGGGTTAATCCGAGTTATTAAATCCACCCAAACCATGGAGTCGAGTTCGATTTCATCACGAACTCGCGGAGCCGCCCGTTGGCATACACCCTCAAGGGAGGCTTCCTTGCTAACGCGTCCAAACTCTTAACCATGGTACCCTTTTGACACCCAAAGCTTGACCAATAGTTGAACATAGATCTCGACTCTAGGTTGCGAACTTTTTTTTACATCATCGTGCCTAAATGCTATGTGGTTGTTCGGTGCTAACCCCCATGTGTTTGCTCTTTTGTTTAACCCATGACCGAGGGTTTTTATTCTCACATAGTAATTAGTACGGACCTAAAATCGATTAAAATCTGAAAAAAATCATAAAACTGACCTGGAACTGCGCACCATGTCACGACATGTTCTGCCGCGCCACGGTGAACAGTGTCGTGACACAGGGAAGTCTACTGTCTGACGGTAGACTGCACCGTGTCACGACAGTCTGCACCGTGACACGGTGCCCAGGAAAGTGTCCTGACAGTCTTTTTCTCGATTTTTGTGCGAATGCTGTGTCCAGTTTTGTGTCGTGTCTAGTTATACGGTCAAAACACGCGTCTATAACCGCACCTAATCACTCTCATATCGTGTTCACACACTTTTTTTTTTAGTCGTGCACCACTTTTTGACCGTATTTTAGAGAAGTCTCGTTTTTGTGTCGTTTTTTTTTTCGGAGTAAGTCGGATGGTATCCTCCCATGTTTTTTTTAAAAATAAAAATCAGTAGATTTTTATAGATTTTTAATTACATTTTTCGGAGTAAGTAGAGTTTCAAAATTATAGATTTTTAATAAAAAAAAAAATTTCTTTTTAATCCGGATAGGTTAAGGTTAAGTTTGGTCATTAAAGGTGTGTTTGTTTCGGTGTCACAGCACTTGGACAAGAAGCAGGGGTAGATTGTTACGGTTCGAGTTCATACCTCAACAACCTCTTATACCAAAGAGGCGTACAAGGAAACCACCTCAATCATCTCCACAAGATCCATCTCCAGTCTACTTTCAACCAATGGCCACTAAGGAAGACATTGAGAACCTCAACAGGACAATCGAAAGATTGTCTGACATGATGCAGACACTCACCACTAGAGTCAGCACTGTAGAGCAAGACAATCAAAACAATGTCACTAATGCTGCAATGGACAAGATTAAGGAACAGATGAGCAAGATTTCTGAAGAGTTCACTTATGTGGAACAGCCTGTCACCTCTTCGTCCATCAGAGAGAAGCTTCCTGAGAAGTTTTCCACTGCTGACATTCCCAAATTAAAGCCTACTGATAATCCGCTCTTCCATTTGAAGGCTTTTTCTGCAACTATGGCTCTTAAGGGAGTAGATGTGACACTTTTCCCTACGGTGTTTCCTCTTTCCTTAGAGCATGCCTGTCAACAGTGGTTCTATTCTTTGGAATCCAAGCATGTCGCGACCTGGGAGGATGTTGCTGAAAGCTTTATGAATCGGTACAAGTGTAACATCCAGGCCAAGACTTCTGAACGTGAACTCTCCATTCTCAAACAGAAAGAGAATGAATGCTTCACCACTTACTTAAGCAGGTGGAGAGAAACAGCTGCGCTCCTGGTGGATCCTCCCAAGGAGAAGGAAATGGTTCGCTTGTTCATTGCCAATCTGACTCATAAGTACAAGCAACACTTGAAGTTTCTGCCTCTAAGTACCTTTGAAGCTGTATACGATATTGGAATCAATATTGAAGATGAACTAATGAAGTCTGTTGGTAGCAACAATAACAACATCACTTGGAAAAACAAGAAGAACGACACTCCTTCTTCTTCGTCTTCTAAGCCCAACAATGCTACCAACAATATCAACATCAATGATGTGCTAGCCCTTAATGCTCTCCTCAAAGATTCCAAAGGCAAAGGAGGATTTATACGCCTTTGGGAATGACTTATGATGCTGCTTATGACCGTTTGCATGGTCAGGGACTGATTATGCCAATCGGACCATTTCCAGAACCTCGACCTGAGAATAGGACCACTAGCTATGACCCCAATGCTTATTGCAAGTTTCATCAAGGCAAGGGTCATAACACTGAGAAGTGTTGGAGGCTGAAAGATGCAATCCAAGACCTGATTGATGCTAACCAACTTCCTGTCCCTCCAGGGGGCAAGAAGCCTAACATTCAAACAGGTCCTCTTTCTGATGCTTTGGCTATCATGGGAGATGAAGTCTCCTTTGATCCGTCAATACTCATTCAACCTGTGAATGAACCTCTCCCGGAAGTTGTATTTATCTCAAGTACTAAAGAAGTGAATGGGATCTGGGATAGTGATGATGAAGACGTCTATCTCAAAGACATAGCCTGTTCATCTCTTGGCACCAGTGAAGATGTTTGGGGGGACTTTGAGGTCAAGGTTCTCACCAGAAGTAGACGGTTGCAACAACCTAACCCACTTTCACCTCCACCTCCACCACAATCACATCCAATAGTTGATCCCATCGACCCTGTGAACAGCGATGTGGTCAAACAACTGCAAAAGACCCAGGTGGAGATGAATGTATGGAAGCTTTTGGCCACTTCCCACGAGCATCGAAAGGCTGTGATGAATGCTCTGGTGAAAATAGGAGTCGATGATGACATGACTCCTCAAGGATTGGTCAACTTTCTTACTACTGAGTTGCCAAGTACTAGCAATCTGATTTCCTTTTCTGATAAGGATCTACTCCCAGAAGGGGACCAACATAATAAGGCCTTACACCTCACTGTAGTGTGTAGGCAGATGAATGTTCCCATGAGCCTGGTTGATAATGGCTCTGCAATCAATGTGTGCCCACTTCGTACTGCAAAGAAGTTGGGTATAAAGAATGAAGAATTGACTCCCTCCACTCAAGGGATTTGAGCTTATGATAATACTCGCCGTCAAGCCGTGGGTACTATCATACTGAATATAACTACTGGGGCCATTGAACGTCGCACCAAATTTCAGGTGGTGGACATTAAGGCCTCTTTTAATCTGTTGTTAGGACGCCCTTGGCTTCATGAGCTAAAGGCGATTCCGTCATCGCTTCACCAGAAATTGAAAGCCATAGTTGGAGGGGAAAAGTGTCATTGATACTCCTTTCGTCCATGTTGAACATAACGAAGAAGATGAAGATCTTTGGGGGTTTTCACTAGATGATGTTCTCGTGATCGAAGAGGAGGAAAAGTGTCATCTCGACTTCGATCCCTATTCAAACACCAGTATCAATGCCATTCTAAAGAAGCAAGGTCATTTCCCTGGAATGACCCTTGGACTCAAGAAGAAAATGGCTGAATCTTGGGGCCATCCTGGTGCGCTCAATAAGGATACTTTCGGCTTGGGATTCAAGCCAACAAAAGAAGATCTGAAACGAGATGCATTGAAGATGAAGGCTCGCAATAACGCTCGAATCACGAAGACGGAAATGGCCATGGATTCGTATCCGTTCACCCTCAATGGACAGTACATCAAAGAAGGGGAAGACTTCCCATGCTATGAATTCCTTGAGCCATTCGTCCATGATGGGATCCGTGAACCAGGATTCAAGGTGTTCCTCGATTGTGACTTCGTTGACGAAAACGAAGAGCTCTTCACAACCGAGAAGCCAGCTAGCCTGAACTCTGATGATCTAGGAATCAGCCTTCTTTTTAGAATGGAGAAAAATGAGTCCAAGACGGTCCGCAATGATAACTCTGAGCTCGTTCAAGCTGTCATAGCGAACAAGGATTTTGACCCCTCCGAGTTAATCGTTCAAGCTGACAACATTTCAAGAGGATGGCACAAGACATTGAGGATCACTACGCCGAGTGGAGAGAAGTTGGAAATAACCGCTGGCGAGGGTCCTATGTTTGATGAGTCTGAGTCGTCTGGGTCCGAGTCCGAGTCTGAGTCTGAGTCTAAGTCTGTAGATGAGTCCTTAAAGTCTGAGGCCGACCCTCTTTCTGCTATAGAGTTCAAACCTAAGTCTCTTGTTGAGTCCTCTCTTTCTAGTCCTAATAATTCTAGTGAGGTCGCAGACGACCTTGCCTCTCTTGATGTATTAGCCAGTGAGTTCAATAAAATGAGTACCTTTGCTTACGATGCGTGCCATTCCCCTAGCCCTGATCAATATTGCTTTGCTAATGATAAAAATGACAAAGAAATAATAAAAGCAATGGAAGAACACGAAAATAAAACAGCAGTTATTGAAGATACAGAAACAGTTAACATTTCCAATGATACGACTGTTAAAGAAGTAAAAATTGGATTAACACTAAGTCAAGATGAACGCAAAGAGCTAATTAACTTGCTTAGTGAATTTGTTGATGTATTTGCTTGGTCATACCAAGATATGCCAGGAATTGACAGGGATATAGCTCAGCATACAATACCACTCATTCCAGGTATGAAGCCTGTCAAACAAAAGCTGCGCCGAATGAAACCAGATGTGGCTCTCAAAATCAAGGAAGAAATCAGGAAGCAATTGGCCGCAGGTTTCATCAGAGTATCCAAGTATCCGGAATGGATAGCAAATGTGGTTCCAGTTCCAAAGAAGGATGGAAGAGTCAGAATGTGTGTTGATTACAGGGATCTCAATAAAGCAAGCCCAAAAGATAGGTTCCCTCTACCTCACATTGACATTCTGGTCGATAATACATCAAACCATGCACTCCTGTCATTCATGGATGGTTACGCCGGATATAATCAGGTATTGATGACCGAAGAAGACATGGAGAAAACCACATTCATCACGCAATGGGGTACATATTGCTATACGGTAATGCCATTCGGGTTGAAAAACGCGGGTGCCACCTACCAAAGAGCAGCTATAACATTGTTACATGACATGATGCCCAAAGAGGTGGAGGTCTATGTCGATGATATGATCATTAAGTCTAAAGAACGCCCAGGCCATATTATTGCCCTTCGCAAGTTCTTTGAAAGACTCCGCAAGTACAACATGAGATTAAATCCAGCAAAATGTGCATTCGGAGTCACGTCAGGCAAATTACTTGGATACGTGATCAGTTCTCGAGGGATTGAAATAGATCCTTCGAAAGTAAAAGCGATCATGGCCATGCCACCACCCAAAAATGAAAAGGAGATTCGAGGTTTCATTGGAAGGTTGCAGTATATAAGTAGGTTCATATCAAAGCTCACAGCGATATGTGAACCTATATTCAAGAAGCTTAAGAAGAATGTCCCGGTCACATGGGATGATGATTGCCAAAAGGCTTTCAACAAAATCAAAGAGTATTTGGCAAACCCACCCGTGCTAGCGCCAGCAATACCTGACTTTCCTCTTCGACTCTACCTTACGGTCATAAGAGAAACGATGGGGGCAATGCTAGCACAAGAAATCGAAAGCAAGGAGAATGCAATCTATTACTTGAGCAAAAAACTTCAAGGATATGAGACGCGATACACACCACTTGAGAAGTTGTGTCTCGCACTTGTATGGGTCGCACAGAAACTAAGACATTACATGCTCACTCATACAGTGCATGTCGTATCCAAGATGGATCCTCTCAGATACTTGTTCGAGAAAGCAACACTCAACGGCAGATTATCAAGGTGGATAGTCAATCTGGCTCAATTTGACTTTAGATTTGTGCCACAAAAAGCCATTAAAGGTTCTGCAGTTTCTAACTTCTTAGCGGACTTTCCGCTAGAAGAAGCTGAAAAAGAAGAAGATGTGTACGATTTCCCTGACGAAGATTTACTCATGACCGAAGATGATAGCTGGACGCTCTATTTCGATGGAGCTTCAAACCAAAAGGGATGTGGTGTAGGAGTCTTGCTCGTTTCACCCAATGAAGAGCACATCCCAATTTCCATGAAGCTCGACTTTGATGTCACCAACAATGCCGCAGAATACGAAGCATGCATTTTGGGGTTAGAAACAGCTGTCGCCTTGGGAATTAAGAAACTCAGAATCTACGGTGATTCTTTACTAATCATTAACTAAATCTCCAAGAGATGGAAAGTGAGAAGTGAAAGTCTCGCTACGTATCAAGCTCATTTAGAAACTCTCACGGAGCAACTAGATGAAGTGGAGTATACGTATTTGCCAAGAGAAGAAAACCAATTCGCCGACGCTCTAGCTAAATTAGCATCAATGGTGCGAATTCCAACTGATAGAATCAGAATGCCACTGACCATAGAAAGAAGATATGAACCGGCTTATGTTCATGCACTTGACGATGAACAAGAACCACAAGAAGAAGATAAAGAGCCATGGTATACGGACATCCTTAATTATGTGACAAGAGGAGAATACCCTCCTAATACTGATAAAAGGGCACGCCGTGCTTTGAGGCTCCTGGCCTCACAACATGCGCTCATCAGGGGAGAACTCCACAAGAGAACTGCAATGGGAAGAAATCTCTTATGCATAGCCAAGAAAGAAGCACATAAAACCATGGAAAACCTTCATGCTGGTATATGTAAAACACACATGAATGCAAAGATGTTAGTCCAAAATATTCAACGACAAGGTTACTATTGGACTACTATGGAGAGAGATTGTCACGAATACGTCAAGAAATGTATGAAGTGTCAAGTCTATGCAAACTTACAGCATGTTCCACCTTCGCTTCTCTACACGTATACTTCTCCATGGCCTTTCTCCACTTGGGGCATTGACATCATTGGAAAAATAACACCACCAGGACAAGGGGGGCATGAATTCATTCTCGTAGCAATCGACTACTTCACCAAATGGGTCGAGGCTGCCTCATATGCCAAGCTGACGGCAAAACAAGTAGCTCAATTCATTGAGAAAAATATCATATGCCGCTATGGGGTACCACATGATATGATCAATGATAATGGAACACATTTCCAAGCCGAATGCGCAGAATTATTACAGAAATATCATATCAAGCATCACCGATCATCACCTTACAGACCACAAACAAACGGAGCAATCGAATCGGCCAACAAAAATGCGAAAACTATCATCGAAAAGATGACAAAAAATTACAAGGATTGGCCAAGTAAGCTACATTTCGCCCTTTGGGGTTATCGAACCTTTGTTCGTACATCAATAGGGGCTACCCCTTTCTCTTTGGTCTATGGAGTTGAAGCTGTACAACCAATCGAGCTCGAAATCCCTACTCTTCGAATCGCATTAGAAAGCCAACTAGATGAAGTCGACTGGATTAGAGCAAGATACGACGAACTGGTCTTGCTTGATGAAAAATGCTTGGCAGCTTTGCATCATGTCCAAACCTACCAATAGCGTATGGCACGACATTTTAATAAAAAAGTCAAGACCAGAAATATCAAAGAGGGTGACCTAGTGCTGAAGGCACTTCGTAAAAATGTGTTAGATCCAAGAGGAAAATTCAGACCGAACTGGTCAGGCCCGTACATTGTTAAAGCCATCCTGTCTGGCAGAGCGGCACAATTGGTAGACATGGACGGTAACGGCTTCCATAATTTAACCAACATGGATCAACTCAAGAAATTCTATGCCTAGTCGCATGGGTTCATGACCCAATAGAGCTACGTTTGGCCTGATTCCTTTTTAGGATACGTAGGCAACCCCTCAAGGGGGGCCCGACCACTTTAAAATAAAAAAATCCTCCCTTTGTTGATCAAATATGCGCGTCAATTCAGCATTGCGTCACGGCCAAAAAAAAAAAAAGAAGGAAAATTGCCGCGACACGGGACATCCCACCGTGTCACGGTACTGTTCACCGTGACACGGTGCGCCTGAACGAAAAAAAAGGGAAGGGAAATTCCCGTGACACGGGATTTTATCCCGTCTGACAAGAGAAGTTCCCGTGCCACGCCACCTTTTGTCGGCACAAAAAAAAAAAAAAGGGAAAATTGCCGTGACGCGGGAATTTTTACCGTGTCACGGGACCCTTTCACCGTGACACGGTGGAATTTCAGTTTTCCGTTTTATTTTTAGAATAGTGGTGCATTTGTTGCGGATTCATTGTTCGAGTTTTTATTTTCGTTCTTCCATTGCGTCCGACTCCTTGACTCGGATAAATAAATAATAAATAAAAGTCATTGTAATTTTTATTTTTAAGGCTGAAATAAATGTGCTATTATTATTAAAATAAATGCGACTACAAGTATTGGCATCATATGCCTTATTTTAAATAAAAATTAAATCATAAAAAGCAAAGCACTATTGATCTAATCTCTCTTCTCTTTAGGAACATCTTTCTCTTGGTCAATTAGGTCAGCCTTCACCATTAATGTGTCTTTCGTAGCCCGAACCGTCACACCCCTAGTCGAATTTTTTCGGTTGTTTCTCCCTATAGACCATCTTTTCTTTACCCTTCCCTTTCACATAATTCTTCTTTCTTGGCATTATAGGAGTCTTAAACTCAATCCCTTGTGTTCTCGGACCTAGACGATCTTTAGGAGAAGCTTTCTTATTTCCAAGACGACTCTTCACATCAGATTTGCGTGATCCGAATCGTTCCCTCCTACTTCTAGGGTTCAACCATGCCTTGTATGCACTAGATAAAGGAGGAGGAGCTTGGTCACTTGCAGAAACGGTCCACAAAGGTCTTCCAATCCAATAAGCCTCGTACTTGTGAACGTTAGTTTCATGCAACGATACTTCACGAGGACTATCGTTATAGCGTGGAATTACTTGTTCAAGTCCATACTGCCGCATCAGTCGAGAAGGGCAATAAAAGGTCAGTTTTGAGATACTAGGAACACGGCAATATGGAGTATCATTCGTGCCAACCATCCTAGTAAGCCTCCACCAAGGCACCACCCAACGAATGGAAAATTCTCTCATTGCAAAGAAATTTTTCCAATCTTCATACGACATGTTCGTAGAGTAATTCTTTTTCCTGCGGACTAGGTCGTTAGGGCCATATTTTTCAACATCGTCGGGGGCTTCGAATAGTTCCAAATGCTCCATCAACCAAATCTGCAAAAAAAAAAAAAAAAAAAAAAGAAAGAAAAAATCAGTCAAAAAAAAAAAAATCAAGCAGATTCCCGTGACACGGCAGATTTTGCCGTGTCACGGCAGACACCCTCCGTGACACGGTGCCTGTTTTGTGTCACGGGGGCTACTCGGAGCGTATTTTTACCTGCAGTAGTACCAGAGAGCCCTTCCTGATGGCTTTCGGGTCAGCTTTTGCCTCGTCAAGGCCACGAAATGTATCTCCAAGGCACGTCGGCATAGGAGATCTTCCAGATTCGACATGTTCAAGCACAGACGCTAGACAAGCATGTCCTACCCTACCGTTTGCAAATAAGAGCTTGCTAAACATGCAAAATATATATGCCCTTCTACGATATACATGATAAGACTCAGAGATAGGGCGATTAAAATATAAATTAGCAAGTTTTTCTAAGTCTACTTCATTACCACAAACAATTCTATTTAAATCTGGATCTGTTAGATTCAGATGGCGTTCAAAATCTTGGTAATAATATTCACGTAGGGTAGGCATGGCAATAAGATTTCTAGCAGGAAATCCAAAGATTGCACTGAATTCCTCCGGCACAGGACATATTTCATCATAATCAAATTTGAAACAGTGTGTTTCTGGACTCCAATAATCTAATGCTGCCCTAAGAAAATCATGTTCAATAGCTACGTGTCGCAGGGCTAGCAAACCCCTGACATGAAATAATTCTAACTCTCTTTTTTCAGCATTGGTCAAAGAATAAGACCAATCGCGCAATGTATTATCAAAATTCTGAGACATGATTATTGAAATATGAAATTCTAAATTATTTTTGTGTTTCGTAATTATGCATATCATGAATAAACTGGTCTTATTTTATAGTAAAAGCGCTCGAAACTGCCCAGAATTTATCTTTTCATACGCGTAAAACACACCGCTGAGTAATACGCGTCCCGTGACACGGGAAGTTCCACCGTGTCACGGGAACTTTTGCCGTGACACGGCAAGTTCTTCCGTGACACGGTACACAATGCCGTGACACGGCACACAGTGCCGTGTCACGGCACTTCACGCGTTTTCTTTTTTCATCTTTTCCTGTATCTATTCGGATTTTTTATAGTATTTTATCTTCACCGTCTATTTTTCAGTTTTTCTGAGAGTTTTATTTCTAATAAAATTCTCACTTTTTTTTTATCTATATTCTCGTTATTATTATTATCTTTATATTATTTATTTATTTATTCATCACTTTAAGATTTTATTTCTTTATCACTTTTTTTATTTTTTGTCTTTTTATTTCTTTTTATTTTTGGGAAGGCAATTTCACTTATTTTATTTCTTTATCATTTTATTTTTTGTCTTGGGGAAGGTAATTTCATTTATTTTATTTCTTTATCATTTTATTTTTATTTCTTTTTCTTTTGGGGAAGGTAATTTTATTTTGCTTGTCTTTTTATTTCTTTTTCTTTTGGGGAAGGTCGGTACCCTCCATTACTCCACTTATGTTTTTTCGTCGCGTCGTTAATAAATACACAATCACACACAAGGAGTTTCAAGCACACACTAACACACAATAATAAATACATAAACCGTAAATAATGTACAAAGAGTCGTAATAAATAAACATGTCAAGTGTCTAGTATGTACAAATAAAAACCCTCGGTCAAAAGTCCCTAGAGTCCCTCCACCATCCGAGTACGGGGAGTAGTGTCCCTACTAGTCCCTGTAACCCTAGCAGTAGCCAAGCTCAAGGCAGGACCCGTCCAGCCGGAAAACGGTGTAGACTGGCCTAAAGACACTGGAATCGTCGGTGAAGGCATCGTCCCATACAGCGGAACTGAGAACAAGCCCGACACCGGTGGAGGAATCCCGGACAATGGAGCTGAAAACGAATCAGGATCCAAGGGAGTCAAAACAAACCCAAACTCAAGCTGCGGAGGCTGCGAAAATGACTGTCGCGCTCCCTGACTCTGGCCCGGAAAGCGCTGGGAAGACTGAGGCTGCTGCCACTGAGCCTCCTGAAATGGCTGAGTAGTCTGAGGCTCTCGCTGAAAATGAGAACGCCGGTGAGCCTCAGGAGATCGTCTACCACGACCAAGCTCCTCCTCGTCCGAGCCTCTAGGCCTTGAGCGCGAGCGGGACCTCCGTCGCTCCTGAAAGATACATAATCAAAAGGTGTCAACAATGCAAAATAAAACAAATGGTAGAAATGAAAAAATGAATGATACCTCAAGAACGTCGCTAGAGCTCCGAAAACTCGCACCACGCCGAAGCTTGATGATGCAATACTTCAGGGCGTCAACCAGCTTCATGAATCCCATCATCTCCGGGCAGTTAGGCTGACGATAAAACAAAGAAAAGTCAGTAACAAGCAGTGTTAAAAGGGTGAATAATGCGTCAAAGAAAACTCACCGGCTCAAAGACCTCGGGCAGAGACTCTTGCGCCTGTCCTTAACCCTCTGGCGCGTCAGCAATATGGTCCTCAGTAATACCAATCGGCCCTTGATAGCGGACAGACTAAGGAGGAATCTCGATCCTCCCCACAGGGCGGATGGTCGTCTGAAAATATGATCGAATAATTAAGTTATTCGACTATTTAAAACAGAGACTAGTAAAGAAGATCCTCAAAAGAAATCATACCTCAGGAAGACGGGGTGGAGGAGCCAGAGAGGGAAGCAAGTCCCGCGCATAGTCACTCTCCATGTGGACAAGCTCCTGCCATGGAAAAGTATAGCGCTCTCCCCTGTTGATCAACTCTCTGATCAAGCGGGAGTCCAGCATCGACTCTGGTGGAGATGAGGGCACCACAAAACGATCGCCGCTATGCTGACCAACCAAAATGGTACGGTACGCTGAAAGACGCAAGGCCTCAGGCAAATCAGTCATCCCGGCCCAACGACGATACTGGACATCAATGGGAACCTGGAAACCATAAAAAGTTGGCATGAAACAACGGAAACAACGTCAGAAGGAAAAACACAACAAAACTAGTCCTTACGCCAACAGAAGAGGTGCCTCGGCGTAGTAGCCCACGTAGTGCAGGGACGAACTCCACCCGCGACTCTCCTCGATCACGCCAGCTGGCCCCGACAGGGAAATCATGGACCGCTCCACGACGCCGGCGAGGAGCCAAGCCTGGGAAGTACTCGTAGAACCATAGCTGCGATGAAAAGTAACCTTTAGCACATAAGTCGAACAAGCTAAAGTGAAACGAAAAGGGAAAAGATCATCACCTCTACGACTCTCCACAGACCATAGATGGTGATGGGAGACTCGTCATTCAGCTGCCGATAGCCATGACGTAGCGACAAAAGAAGATCCGCGTACCCAAGACTGGCCTAGCTATAGGATCCTATCTCATGGATCCTGGCCAAAGAGGGGAGGTAGCATAGAGATCAGGATCAGGATGAAGATCTACGCGTGAACTCCTATCAGGAGAAAGGGTCATAGAGATCAGGATCAGGATGAAGATCCGCACCCGCTGCTCAGCCGTCGTATCCTCTATCTCGAAGCCGCAAGCTAGAACTGAAGCCAGCTCCGATCGTCCACTCCTAGGACCACCTCGAGACACTGGTCGGGTCCTGATGTGCTGAACGATCGGACCCAACAAATCAGCTGCCTCAGCCGATCCCCAAGATAGATCGGACATCTGACCTACAGCCTGGTCGGTGAAGCGCAGCCCGCTGATCATGCTGAAGTCTAGAGGGGTCACCGTCATCTCCCCCCAAGCAAAATGAAAAGTGTTGGTAGTATCCCAGAAATACTCCAACAATGCACGAACGACCGTCGCACCGCAACCCCGGGGGCTGCGAAACCCTACAACCGCCGCATAGAAGTCTACTAAACCAGCTGACTCCCATAGGGCGTTCGTAGCAGGATCCCTCGTAATGATATGGTGAAGTCGAGGGATCAAATCGCCGGCTCCAGAACCGTGATGGCGAAGCGTGCCATCAACTATGCCGGAGAGTGGGCGATGAGAGACATGGTTTTCACGGCAGAAAACTAACTGGTCTGGAGTCCACGGAGGTGGAACCCACCTACCTCTACTCGCGGATGCCCGAGGCTCGGACTCTAAAGCATCGTCGTCCATACCCTCAGGAATGGTGGGAGTGTCCTCCCGAAAAGCCCGACGCCGGCCGAGGGTAGAAAGATCGCAATCTCGTCGCCTAGGCATGCTATTATAAAAATCTAAATACTTAGCATCATTTCCTAAGTTATTTAGTTATTTATTGAATTATATGCTAAATTTTTACCTCCAGGCTAAAAATTGGCAAAATTATGGTATTTAGTTTCTCCATGACAAACTAATACTACAATTCTCCTAGCCGCATGATACTATGTTCTCCATGACAATATAGTACATACACAAAATATGTTTCGAAGTTGCATAAAAAACAATAAATCAACACATCATGAAACACTTCACAAGATTTACCACCGTTTTTTCACCATTTCAAGTACAAAAGAAATAACATGAATGTCATTTCACAAAGTAGTACCCAAAAATGGTGATTTGCTCAATTCACCATCAAATCATGCAATTTTTGTCTCAAATTTCTCACAAACACACATGCATACATATACAAGTAAAATCATGGCAAGAATTTCAACATAAAACCTCAAAATCAAAAATCCCCAAATTGATTTTTAAGGGTTTTTCATGAAATTACTTATGTGAAGCAAATTCAAGACAAAAATCAAAGGAAACTTACATGAATGCTTGTAGAGGGTCGAAAATGAGGAAGATAGCAAGAAATTACAGCAAAATTGGTGAAAATTCGAACTCCAAGAGCTCGAAAAAAGCTCCGGCCACCAACAGACCGCCGCGACACGGTCAGCAGAATCCCGTGTTAACTGATTCGTCGATAAAAAAGCACGATATTCACGCGTTAACTGATTCAAACAGCAAAAAAAAAAGAGGGGGGGGAAATATTCCCGTGACACGGGATTTTATCCCGTCTGACGGGAGAGGTTCCCGTGTCACGGCAAAGTTGTGACGTGGCGCGGCAACTCTGTGCATTGTCAGCGAATATTCCTGACGTTTTTGACCAGTTTGAATGATTTTTCGAGGTTATTGGGCAATTATTTTTCGCTGGAATCACGCGGAAAATTCTAACTGATACTTAAAGGGGACTAAAATTACCACTTTATCCCCGGCAAGCATCAAAGTCTATTTTTCGGCATTTTAAGTACTTAATATGGTCGGATAATCGGTTTAAAATTGTAAATCATCTGCGGCCCACGTTCGGGGATAATCGAACCATCATACACTTACAAATTTCAGCAATCGTCGGCTTTCCTCAGGCTTGGAAAGCGTTATCGGTGGATTTTTCTTCAAGTATAGAAAACCACCAAGTCGGCTTTCCTCAGGCTTGGAAAGCGTTATCGATAGATTTTTTCTTCAAGTATAGAAAACCGCCAAGTCGGCTTTCCTCAGGCATGGAAAGCGTTATCGGTGGATTTTTCTTCAAGTATAGAAAACCGCCAAATTCTTTTGTCGGCTTTCCTCAAGCATGGAAGGCATTATCGGTGGATTTTTTCAAGCAGAGAATGACACCAAATTCATTCGTCGACTTTCCTCAGGCATGGAAAGTATTATCCGGTAGCTTTCTTCAGGCTTAGAAAACTACCAAACTCTTCAGTCGGCTTTCCTCAAGCATGGAAAGCATTTCAACAAATGTCACTCGGTGAATTCCTTCAAGCTTAGGAAGCTGCCAAATTCGTTTGTCACCGATACACTGGTGCCAGATACGTATTCTATCCCTTTACTCTTTTATCTGTGGAATTAACATCTTTCTGCAGGTATCGGCGTATGCAGAGTGATTTAGGATCGCAGAACGTCTTAAATCATTCTCCGTCCCTATCGGCTACTTAGACTATCGTTTTCGAAACTGACGTTTCTACAAACTCAGTCAAAGTGGGGGCTTCTGTAGACACCTAAAAATGTCTCCCCAAAACCAAACCCGATGATAAATAACCTTTCACCGCCACTATTGGTCGGGTTTAGTATTTAATCCCGAGAGGGCTTAAAAAATCGTATTTTATTAAATTCATACTTTTGAATGGTCCATGGATTAGTCTTGATGTTTGGTAAAGGCATAGTTTTAATTTCAGCCCAAACTTATTAATTAATTTTAAGCCCAAACCTTTTTTATTTTATTGTCTTATTATTTATTTTTGGCCCAAACCTTTTATTTATTTTTATTTTAATTATTTTCTTATTTTAGCCAGAATAATAAAAGTCAGAAAAGGCCCGAAATTATCAATCGGCACTTAAAAAGACGAAGGAAATTAGGGTTAAAAATGTATTTAGACGGAAAATGGACTGGAAATTCCCGCGCCACGGCAGACTGCCACCGTGTCACGGGAATCCTTCCCGTCTGACGGTGGGACTTCCCGTGACACGGGAGGTCTTCCGTGACACGGGACATTCCGTGTCCTTTCCGCGTAAACCCTTAACGCGTTTTTCATCCCGTTTTCTGAAAATTTCCCGCGTCACTTCCAGTTGAGTCGCCAAATTGTAGGCGTCGCTCGAAGTGCGCCTACGTTAAAAGCATGTTGTGAATATGCTTGGCACTCATAGGAAGTGGGAATTGACATTACGATTAGGGACAACGATTAGGGACAAATAAAGTAGGGAGCCTCCAACAAGTTTTTAAGGAACTTGTAAACCGTTCACGGATCATAAAAGGCAACCACGATAAGGGACAACGATAGGCAACAACGATTGACCCGTGAAGGTTACACCCCATTCATAATCCATGAGATTAGTAACTCCATATGGTTCGGAACCATGAAAGGAGGATCGGGGATGATGGTACGAAGTGAGTCATGGAGTCACATTCGCCTGTATTGGCCTCTACTCGATTCTTATAGTGAAAAATGATTCCTGCGATCTTAAAGGCATACAAACAATAATTCAATTCGCTCCAAACTATTATTTAACTAAATTGGTTTAAGATTAATGCACACATAATTCTAAAATATTGGTGATCACTTCAATTAATAATAAGATTAAAAAGGATCCTAAATCGGTTGTCCAAATTATCTTATTAGTCGTGATTTTCAATTACATATTCCCTTTAAACATGCAATATGGTGATCATAAATATAATAAAACAACATTAATATTAAAACCAATTTAATCACAATTCCAACAACATAAAATCGTTAGAAAAATAATAAAAATAAAAGGAGCATGATCCTTACTTTGATTCTGTTTGTTTGCAACTACAAAATAATAAACGAGTTAGTAACTTCAAGGAAATAAAGAAAACAATAACTAAATTAAATTAAATAAAATACAGTTGATTTTGGGACCAAACCCTCAAACAATTCTACCTTTCACGCCTTGGTTTAAGGACAGAACCTCGAGTAAAATATGGACTCCTTTGAGTGCTTGAAGAAGGAATTTTGAAGTGAAAAGGGTAGGCTAGTGTTTAGGCTAATAGCATAGAAGAAAGAAAATAAAATCAATAAAATTACTCGGTGCCCCGTACATCAGAAATGAGGGGGTATTTATAGGGAAAATGTGCTGAGGGAGCACACGGAACCCTAAAATGATAAAAACCCTAAAAACGTATCCCGTGACACGGTCAGACTGTACCGTGACACGGGAAGCTCTACCGTCAGACGGTACACTTTCCTGTAACACGGTACACTTTTGGAGTGACGCGGGAAATTTTCAGAAAACGGGATGAAAAACGCGTTAAGGGTTTACGCGGAAAGGACACGGAATGTCCCGTGTCACGGCAGACCTCCTGTGTCAAGGGAAGTCCCACCGTCAGACGGGAAGGATTCCCGTGACACGGTGGCAGTCTGCCGTGGCGCGGGAATTTCCAGTCCATTTTCCGTCTAAATACATTTTTAACCCTAATTTCCTTCGGCTTTTTAAGTGCCGATTGATAATTTCGGGCCTTTTCTGACTTTTATTATTCTGGCTAAAATAAGAAAATAATTAAAATAAAAATAAATAAAAGGTTTGGGCCAAAAATAAATAATAAGACAATAAAATAAAAAAAGGTTTGGGTTTAAAATTAATTAATAAGTTTGGGCTGAAATTAAAACTATGCCTTTACCAAACATCAAGACTAATCCATAGACCATTCAAAAGTATGAATTTAATAAAATACGATTTTTTAAGCACTCTCGGGATTAAATACTAAACCCGACCAATAGTGGCGGTGAAAGGTTATTTATCATCGGGTTTGGTTTTGGGGAGACATTTTTAGGTGTCTACAGGTACCTACGTACCCATATTGGCAAGGACCCCCGGGGTCCAACACCGAGACTCGCTCATTCCCCGTGGGAGCGATTATAGGGGTGATCCTAATTACCCCTATGACACCCCGATCATCCACTACCACTCACTTTTCCCGAGCAATTCACTCCCCTTGCCCCTTAGCAACAAGATAACTTTAGGGGGCATTAAGGTTGGCCACCCGGTTACACCGGGGGATGGGACCCTCATGGTCCCCCATCCGGGTTTTCCTATGATGGGGATAACAGTGATGGCTCCGAACCGAGTGGTAGTGGTTGCTAGTTCCCTCATTTTTGTGCTATGTGCCTCCATCCCTTGTCTTATGTGTGCTTGCTTTGTATAGTTGGGATGTTGAGATGTATCTTTGTTTAGCTTGGGGGAAATTTTCCTTTTCTTAGGGGTTTTGTCTCGGTGGCCAATTTGTTGTTGAAAACTAACCTTGCTTCTCTTGATTCTTTGCATGATGATCTCATTCTTGATCCTATTTTGATGATGTTTGCTCATTTTTTATCTTGTTGTTGTTGTGATGATGATGTGTGTTTTCTCCCTCGTATCCAAACCCCTAAAATCCAAATCCCAAGAATCCAAATCCCTTGAATCCAAATTTAGTAGTTTAGTATGTTGATGTTTAATTAGATGATTAGTTAGTTCTTTAGATTCTTATTTTCTTATTTTTGCTTTCTTGCTAGTTTATTTTTGCTTATTTTTTCTTTTATTTCCTTTTCGTTTTCTTTTGTTTTCTTTTCTTTTGATTTGAAGTTACTAACCGTTTTCTTTGTCCATAGTTCTCTTTTTCTTTTTTGTTCTCACATGGCTTTGATGATGATGCTTTGATTTTTGGAGCTTCATGAGGTGGTTGATTCTTCACCTTACTATTTTAGCATTGCTTGGAAGCCGGTGAGATCTTTCTTATTTTTCTTTATTCTCTTTTCTTTTCTTGGATGCATAGTTTAGGATTAGTTTTAGGAAGAGTTGAATGGTTCGAGGATGGGTGCTTTTAACACCTAGTGTGTTTGGGATCATTGACGATGTTGTCATTTGATCACTTGTTTTTCAATTGGGAATTACATATTCTACTTGCATATTCGTTCCATTATTTATTTTCCTTCTTTTCCTTTATCTATGTTTTTCTTTTCTTTTCTTTTAATTTTCTTTCTTTTTGTTTTTGGATTTTGGTATGTTTTTGAGGCTTTATTTGTCGCCTTTTTGTTTTTCTTTTGGAATTGGACTATATACAACCGATATTTGCTTTTGAATGAATATCTTCCTAAATGGTATGGGTATGCACGGTTTGAGAGTATGATTGGTTGACTCTAGGATAGGTGTATGCTAAGGTAGCATGTTCTAGAACTAGGAGGATCGTGAAACCGGATTCTACTTGTTTGTGGCATGTTGGTAGTTGCTTCCTATGGTCGATTTGACACCTATAATGAGTTTTTGCTACATCCATGTAAGGTTCTTCATTTTTCAAGCCTTCTACATATTTTGCATGAGTGCCATGGATCCTTGACTGTTGCGGACCTAATCTTGAATCTTGACTCATAATTCACAAACACAAGACCGAACCATCTAGGGAGGACAAAGGCAACTTTTCGGGGTGGTAATTTTTCTTTTTCTAGGATTAATCTTCTTTATTTTAGTTCTTTGGGTTTACATTTGCCCTCTTGCTAACCATTTGAGCCTTTTCCTTTCTTTTGTAGCCACATCTTTAGAATTTTGAGCCTTTTGTTTCTTTTTGTTCCATTTTTGGTTTTTGTGAAGCAAATGGTCATGTTTTTTGAGTTTTTGGTTTATAAGGTTGGATTTTGGTTCTATTTGTAAGCAAGCTTGTAATTTGTGTATATTTTGTGAATAATGGCAAATGTATGATAGAAAAAGCCGTCCAAAGTTAGAAAAAGGAAAGGACATAATAAATACAAAGTTGTAAAAGTCGTCCATAGATAAAGAGGCGAGGACAATTGCTTTAATTTTATGCATAAAAAAAATGAGAAGAAAAAAAAAGGTTGAAAATTCAAAAATATTTTGATGTGATTCTATTCCCCTTTTCAAGCATTGAGGACAATGCTTCCTTTAAGCTTGGGGGAGAAGCGTTTACGCTTTTTGTAAATATGATTGTGATTATGGCTTTGAATAAGTTTGGGGGAGTTTGTTTGTTTTTGTTTGGTGAATACTTAATTGTGATTCCAAGAAAGGACCCGTTCTTTGCTTCATTATTAGGGATACCACCAAATTTTAAAATTTTAGCCTACCCCTAACCCTTTTTTCCTTTACGTTACAACAATGGGAAAGACCTTTCGACCTAGAGGTTGAGTCAAACTTCGAGGGAGGGCATTATGAGTTAAAGCCTAAAGAAAAGAGATGCATAGTCAAGACATCGTGTAGCCCAAAAGTGTTTCTTTTCCGGCTCCTTCGAGGAGCTATTGAGATGATCATTAAAGGGAGATTTGAGACTATAGGGAGAACGCGGTAAGATTGAACGAGATAAAGGTGAATTGTTAGAATAACTACTCCCCCAAGCTAGAATGGAGCATTGTCCTCAATGCTCAAAATAAAGGCACAAAGGGTGGGTGGGAGGGGATGAAAGAAAATACATTCACACAACAATTCATAATTCATTCAATCCAAATGCAAACAAGAAAGCAAATCCAAGATGAGGGAAGAAAGAAAGAGTAAACCAAATGTGAGGTGGGTGTTGAAACCCGCAATTGAGCACATTGTCCACAATTTCATCTAATTCCTCGTCTTTGTTTCTTTTCCAAATGCAAGCAATCATTGGTGTGCTTCTTCTCAAGGAGCTCAATCCAAAATCCTTGCACATGAGTATATGCATCGAGTACCGATACACATGGACAAGAGAGTAAACAAAAATGAGAAACACAAAAGAAAGAAAAAGAAAGCAATAAAACACGGGTTACTTCCCACAAAGGCTTGCTTAACGTCCAAGCATGACCAATATAGTAAATAACCCGACAAAGAACGCAATAGCTTGTCATATGCACCGGCAAACATATCAAGAAATAGAGCATATGCGATGCTCATATGACAAGCAAACATAAAGTACAAGGAGACTTTATGCTTGAGAGAAGGGAGAAAAGAAAAAGTAAAAGAATCAAAAGAAAAAACAAGAAAATAAGAAGAAAAAGTAGAAGAAGAAAAAGAAAAATCCTCACAAAAATCTTTTTGGTTGGCATTATAACTCTTTTCCTCATCAACAATGAAAGAGTTGGGGGCTTCGGAAGCATGAATAGGAAGAGGATCCCTAAGAGGTTCTTTGAGAAAAGAAGGGAGGAACATAGGATAGTAGGAGATATGGTTAAACCTTTGGGAAAAAGGTGTATGAGAAAGGCAAAAAGGGGTAGCTAATCCCTCATCACAAGATCTCACATCACTAATGAGGGAATGAAAATCAATCATGGAATCCTCAAATGAAGAACCCTCATGTTCTACATCTCCCTCAAGCTCAAAAACACCAAATGATTCAATCTCAACCTCCTCTTCACAACCTTGAACAACATCTACCTTAAATTTCTCAAGGCCTACCATCTCAAAATCAAGAGTGAATGGGGGCAAATTTCTCTCAAACTCATCTCTTTCTAATGAAGCCTTATCAATGAACTCACTCATAAGGTTATGGGCTACCGTTTGAAACTCAAGAAATATTTGGGCCATAATCTCAAATGAGTCCAAATCATCATGGATAGACGAGTCAAAAGCTTGCTCATTGGAATCATCTAGGGGAGTATGGGGCACACCTTTAGAATTCATGCAAAAATCGGATGCAATATGAGAAAGAACATGCACTTCATCATCATTAGAATGTACCTCATTACATTGAGCTATAGAGGGAGGGGAGTTAAAATCATGCGTTACATGGTCACTATGGGGAGCATCAAGCACATCATGGGAATTCATATTAGACAAATCATGAATATTAGCATCAATATTAAAAGCATGAGAATCCCGAACATAAGTTTCATGATTGGCCCTCTCCCAATCATAATTATCCCTAGCTAACCATGAATAGAAATCCCAAGCTTCATCCGAAGACATGTCTTGAAATTTACCATTTAACATATTTTCAACTACTCCTCTAAAATTCTCATTTAATCCCAAATTGATGATTTCACAATAATCACCCTTGGTTAAACCTTTAACACCATCTAGGAAATCCTCAAGTCTATTGAAATACACCCAAAACGGTTCATTATCAAATTGAGGAATATAAATATAAGCCATTTTTTCTCAAATAAAGCAACACAAATAAAAACCAACAAATCAAAAGAAAATTATAAACAATGGACTAGTCTCAATAAGATAACACAATGGTAATGGAAGCCGTTCCCCGGCAACGGCGCCAATTTGACAAGGGAATAAACGCGTCGTCAATTGTCTATCCCTAGATCAAATACAATTTATACAACCTAAACAAACCTAATACGAGTATAAGGCAAGCATAGGGGTCGAACCACAGAGAACGGATAAACACCACCAAATGTTATTGACAATTAAGCTAGTCCGGAATAGGAGATAAATAAACTAAAGTCTAAATGGATTAAAATTAATATAGCTAGGCACCAAGGGAAATGGGTAGGTGAAGTTGACGCTTGATCATGCAACAACAAAGTGGCAAATCAATGGTAAACTAAACATGCATGAATATCGAAGTAAAGGGTCCAATCTAGCCGCCTTCCGGGGTCAATTGGCTTCTCCTAACATAGCCTCTATGTTTCCACATTAGAACCATATACTAGGAGGTACTATTAAATAACAATAGATAGTAATGAACCTCAACTAAGTCAACTTCCGTTACTTGTTAGCAAAGACTCATCTTTGATCAACTAACAACGTGCACTTGCAAGATGACCAAAGAATATCAAGCATGCAAAGACTTTAATCACCATTAACATAACCCCAACATTATAAGCATGAACAATTAGCAACTACACCATCCCCACACCCTTGGCTAGATGACTACTCACAAATCATATTGAAAACAATATCAATCATCAAATCAACAAGCATCAACATGATTAATAAGCAAAGAAGAAAAATCAAAGCAAAAAAAAAACAAAATAAAAAACAAAGGTAAAGAGAAAGAGTAAGAGATTGCTCATTAATTGAAGATGAAGGTCTACAAAGGATTGAACAAGCTCCTTCTTCAAAATCAAAGTTCATTAATAATGAAAACCACACTTTCTCTCTCTACCAATGAAGACTAATCCTAACCTAAAGCTAATTAGAGAGTAGAATAGATAGTTATTGAATATATGTTTTAATTACCCCCAAAATTGGGTATTTATACTAAGCTAGCCAAAGTAAGAAAAATAAAAGAAGGAAAATAAATAAAGAAAGAATAGGAAAATTAAAAGAAAATAAAAGAGAAAAGAAATAAAAGAGAAAAGAAATAAGAAAAGGAAAAGCAAAAGAAATAAAAATAAAAGAAAAAGAAAAATAAACCCACAAATCCCCTAAAAACCATCTGACCCTGATTTCTTTTCTTCGATCATCATGGCTGCTCTGATTTGTGATCATCAAACCACCATCATCAACCATTATCATTAAATCACCACCGTCAATCATCATCTCTTATCATTGAGCATCAATCAAGGCCGTTCGATCTTCATTAAAAACCATGTGCGAGGCTCGTGAAGTGATTCGATCGAACCGATGGTTGGTTCGACCAAACTACGGGGTTGGTTCGGTCGAACCATGGGTGTGTTCGACCACTCCTCTTCGAATAACAAAACCTCCAAAGTTTCTGACTCGCACTTCGACCGAACTCTTATTGGTTTGCTCGAACTTGATTAATTTGTGATTTGCTCTGATTTTTAGGTCGATTGGTTGCTTAATTGTTGCTGGTTGTTGACGGTGGTGCAGGTGCGGCTGATTGCTTGTAGGTTTGTGGCTGATTGTGGTGGAAGGAGGAGGTGTTGCGAATTGGAGCAGCTGCTGCTAGGGGAGTTGTTAGGTGGGTGGAATTGGTGGGTGATGGTGGTTCAGGTGCGGCTACTGTGGTTGGTAATTGGGTTTTGGTGGACGGTGGTGCAGGGGTTGTTATTGTGGGTTGCGCGGTAGTGAAAGGTGGGTTTGCGCGGCTGCCATTTGGGGTGCTGAAGGTGTTTGATTGGTATGGAATTGCAGGGAAGAGGGAGTTGCGTGAAGGCTGCGATAGGTGGGAGATGCTGCAGTGGTGCGGCTCGGCTGTGAGGTGGAGTTTATTGGGGGTGAAGGTGGTAACAGCGGCTGTGAGGTGTAAATTGGTGGGCTGATTTTGTTGGTGGTTGCAGCAAGGTTTTGGTGGGCTGCTGTCCAACGAAGTCCACCCGCACCAACAAAATCGACTAGGTCCAATGTCTTGGGGTTAGCAAGACCCGACCAATAAAACCCGAGTAATTATATTGAGTTCAAAGGTTTTCAGTAATTGTGATGCCTTTTCCAACTCTTACTCAAGCCTCATTCCCAATGCCCACACTTGGGTATTTATAGGAAATGATAGGAGTATCATTTACTCTCCCATCAATGTGGGATAGTATGATTTTTCCATTTTATTTTAAAGCTAAAATAAAATTAATAATCAAGCTAGTAATAAATCAACAAGTGGCAAGCTCATGTGAGTGGTTAGGTGAGGACCACTTGGAGAAGGGGGGGGACCAAACTTGCTCCCCACTCCCTCTCCCATAACCGGCCACCTCACTCCACACACACTCAAGGACCACTAGCCACATGGCACCCACCCTTGGGCACCAAGGCAACCAAGGTGGGCTGCCATGTGCTGCTGTCCGTGGCAGCCACGCCCAGTAGGCCCAGCACTCGCATGCGGGCTGCCAGGCCCTGCTGGCCAGCAAGCCCAGCATGCTTGTGCGGGCTACTGCTGGCCTTGTGCCTTCGCCAGCGCTGCTAGGGAGCAAGCAATGGCCTAGCCATGCTGCTGCTAGTTGTGGCGAGCTGGCGCGCCTAGCGTGCTAGCTGCTGCAGCTTGTTGCGGCATGGCTTGCTAGCCATTGCGCGCACAAGGCTGCGCCTAGCATGCTAGCACACACTAGGCAGCGCCTAGCCTTGCGATGCTAGCATGGGTGCGCTAGCACGCACCAGCTAGCCTAGGCTCGGCTTGGTGCGCATGCTAGCCATCATGCTAGGCCATTCGCCCTTAGCACTCGGTTTGCTTGGGCATTCCGATGCTAGGGTATTTTGGTCTTTTGTTGATTTATTACTATTTCTCGTCTCGTCTTTCACTATTTTTTTACTCGAATTCCGAGGCTCGGTTTCGACGCTCTAAGCTCGAATTTCCGACGTCTAAATAAATATTACTCGGTCGACTCATTAATTCCTTCTGAATTAATTCGTCGCTTCGGTTTATTGAATGCTTGGGTGTAACCCGAAGGGTTCAGTCAAGATTAAGTTGTAATATTAATTATTCATTAATATTACTGATCGGAAGCGGCCTCCACCCAGGCATTCCGATCACTTGACCTCACTGAATATATTAGCTTTCTAATAATTCTGAACCCACTAACGGAATAGTACACTTGTTCGAAGGACACCATTCCTTTCAATCTCCCACTTGTCCTTCCGGACAAGTGCGCATTTTGTGTACAACCTTTTTCCTATGTCGCTTAATGTCTCTTTATGAACTATAAGGTAAGATTTATTTTGTCATCCTTATTACGTCCAGAAGTGTTTCCTGATTCTGAGTCCGACTGTCAATAAACAGATGATTTCTAAAATCCATCCGAGCACGGCCATGCATTTTACAGTCTCGCTCTACGAGAGGCCTTGTATACAATAAAGACATCTTCCCTATTTTAGTAGGGGGACATTCCCAGTCTTGTAATGTAGCTCCTCTTACTGAGAGGACCTAGTCGCCCGAGTGTTGCCGTTATAATCCCCTATTACGACAGACGTTTGACAACATCAAAGCGAACTAGTACTCAAACAAGAGAACTCACAATACTCATGGTCGAGGAAATAGGTTCCGATAGCCATAATGAGAAGTATACTTATGACAAATTTTTTAATTTCTTAAAGTATTCTCATAGGTCGATCCAGTATGGTTCTAAACCAATACCTGTGCAAATGATTTATGACAATCATGTCCTTGTAGCACATGAAACGGTGCTATAAATCAGACTACACACTAATCTCAATTGGTCATTAATCGTCCATCGTTTAAATGACCTTGATTTGGGATAATTTTCGATTATAATATTCAATGTTCACTTAATAGGTGTTTCCTTACCAAGACTGGTTTTGATACCCTATTTTGAATATTCTCAGAATCGAATGGACTCATTATTTAATCCTAAACCACAATTAAATAGCATAACGGAGTAATAAAATATTGCATGAAATTTTACATTACTCCAAAACATGAATGGTTTTCCTTAGCGTCTTACATTAATTTTTCTCAAAATTAACTAAAACACTAAACAAGGAAATCAAAGCCAATCTCCTACATGCTTGATTCCCATTGCCTCAACGTGCTTGTTGTGCTTCACTTGAGGCAAAGGTTTAGTAAGTGGGTCGCCTACATTGTCATCCGTTCCAACTTTGCAAATTCTGATTTCACCCTCTGATTTCCATTCTCGAATCATGTGAAATAGCCGCTTGACATGTTTGACCTTCTGATGTTCCCTAGGCTCTCTGGCCTGAGCAATAGCTCCATTATTGTCACAATAGAGGGCTATTGGACCCTTTATAGAGGGTACAACATTAAGTTCACCAACGAACTTACGAATCCAAACAGCCTCCTTAGCTGCTTCAGCAGCTGCTAAGTATTCGGCTTCAGTTGTAGAATCTGCAGTTGTACTCTGTTTTGCGCTCTTCCAACTAAACGCCCCTCCATTTAGACAAAACACATATCCAAATTGCGATTTGAAATCGAATCTGTATGTCTGGAAGCTTGCGTCGGTATAACCTTCCACAACTAAATCCTCTGCACCACCATACACCAGGAATTTATCCTTGTTCCTTTTCAGGTACTTTAGGATATTTTTGGCCGCAGTCCAATGCGCCTCTCCTAGGTCTGATTGGTAACGGCTCGTAGCACTCAAGGCATACGATACATCTGGCCTAGTACATATCATGGCATACATGATCGATCCAATAAGCGAAGCATATGGAATCTGATTCATTCTTACCCGCTCATCAGGTGTCTGTGGACACTGCTTCTTGCTTAGGGTTATGCCATGTGACATTGGCAGGTGACCTCTCTTGGCCTCCTCCATGCCAAATTGAGCAAGTACCTTATCAATATAAGTACTCTGACTCAATCCAATCATCCTTTTCGATCTATCCCTATAGATCTTGATGCCTAGTATGTACTGAGCCTCTCCCAAGTCTTTCATTGAGAAGCGCTTTCCAAGCCAGGCCTTTACAGACTCTAACAACGGAATGCTGTTTCCAATGAGCAATATGTCATCGACATATAAGACTAGGAAGGCGATGTCACTCCCACTAAACTTCTTGTAAACACAAGATTCATTTGGATTCTTGATAAAACCAAACTTACTGATGGCTTCATCGAATCGCAGATTCCAACTTCTACTTGCTTGCTTTAATCCATAAATGGACTTCTTAAGCTTATAAACTTTCCTAGCATTGTTTTGGTCGACAAAACCTTCAGGCTGTGTCATATACACAGTTTCTTCCAAATAACCATTAAGGAAGGCGGTTTTGACGTCCATCTGCCATATTTCATAATTGTAATATGCAGCAATCGCTAGGAGGATCCGAATGGATTTAAGCATTGCGACTGGTGAAAAGGTTTCATCGTAATCAATACCATGAACTTGTTTGTAACCTTTTGCCACCAATCTAGCTTTGTAAATGAATACATTTCCATCTTTGTCGGTTTTCAACTTGAAAATCCACTTACATCCAATAGGTGTATAACCTTCGAGTAAGTCAACCAAGTCCCAGACTTGATTTTCAAACATGGAATCCATTTTAGATCTCATGGCCTCTTGCCATTTAGCAGAGTCGGTGCTTGCCATCGCTTGCTTGTAGGTTGCCGGTTCATCTCCATCCATAATCAGGATGTTCTGATTCTTGGTTAATACTAAACCAAGATATCTATCAGGTTAAGATCTCGGCCTCTGAGACCTACGTAGGGTAATGGATTGAGCATTTGCATTGTCGGTTCGACTTTGCACATTTTGATCATTTTGACCTGCGTCAACAGATGCTGTTTGAGCACTTTGACTGTCATTATGATTTTATTGCTCATCCTCACGAACTTCGTCGAGTTTGATTTTCCTCCCACTTGTCATTTTGGAAAGGTGCTCCTTCTCCAAAAAGACACCATCGCGAGCAACAAACACTTTGTTCTCTGATTTTTTGTAGAAGTAATACCCTTTGGTTTCTTTTGGGTAGCCCACAAAGTAAACCTTGTCAGATTTGGGATGAAGTTTGTCAGAAATCAATTTCTTGACATATGTTTTGCATCCCCATATCTTTAGAAAGATAACCTAGGAGGTTTCTTCGTCCATAATTCATATGGAGTCTTTTCTACAGCTTTTGATGGAGCACGGTTCAGTGTTAGTGCCGCAGTTAGAAGTGCGTGTCCCCGGAAAGAGATAGGAAGATCACTAAAACCCATTGTTGATCGTACCATGTCTAACAAGGTCCGATTTCTCCTTTCGGATACTCCGTTCCATTGTGGAGTTCCTGGAGGTGTCAATTCTGAAAGTATACCCTTTTCTTTCAGATGGTCATCGAATTCTTGGTTCAAGTATTCACCACCTCGATCCGATCGAAGGGCTTTGATTTTCTTGCCAAGCTGATTTTCAACTTCACTCTTAAATTCTTTGAAATTTTCAAATGATTCAGATTTATGCGACATGAGGTAGACATAGCCATATCTTCTATAGTCGTCTGTGAAAGTGATGAAATATCGATGTCCATTTCTTGTGGTTGAGCTCATTGGTTCACATACATCGGTATGTATAAGATCCAATAAGTCACTTGCCCTTTCTCCCAACTTGGAGAATGGTTGTTTAATCATCTTGCCTAATAGACATCCCTCGCAATTCTCAAACGATTCTAAATCGAAAGAGTCAAGAACACCTTCTTGTAGAAGTTTCTTGATGCGTTTGATGTTGATGTGGTCAAGACGACAATGCCACAAGTAAGTCTGATTTGACTCTATGGTCTTAGCTCTTTTGGTATCATTATAAAAAATTTGTCCAAAGACACAAACGTGTCATTCCATAAATATAAACAAGATGATATGTCTTGTGATCAAGTTCAAAATGACGTCCAACGCCACAAGATCAAAATATGGTAGATAAAACTAAACAAGTTTTAAATCTAGACAAAATATGAGATTACAAGCTTTCTTTGAAAGATTATATTCTTCTTCCACTTGTGTACTCATATCCACTTGAAAAGCACCGCTCACTTTGTTCCTGAAACGGGAGCATATAGTGAGCCAATTTTCCGGTATCTAATACCTTATAAATGGCTTATGTTCAAGTGTAAAGATGATACCTGAGATTGAGGTTACTTTTCTTTTCGCCTCATCTTCTAGATACATGCTACATTTTTGTAGTGTCCGGGTCTACTACAATAGAAGCAGCGCATCTTAGCTTTGTTCTTGAACTCCTTCTTCTTTGGTCTCAGAGCAACCTTAGCCTTCTTGCAAGAATAGGTTTTCTGGAGCTCTTGAACAACTTCCGTCAAGGACAGTTTGTTCCGCTTGGCCGTAAGTCGCATCTTTAATGCAACATACCTCGAATGGAGTGAGCTTAGTAGCATGAGAGCCGCTTGCTCATCGTCCACTGGTTTGCCAATTAGCTCCAGATGGGTGAATAGCCTTGTCATGTTGAGCACATGAGCTTGAAGTGGCATCCCGGGTCTAAGTCTTGCATTATAGACCTTAGCCCATACTTCTTGTCTCTCTTTCGTGAGACACCCATCTTGCGGTGGCTTGATCCTCATGTTCGAGATTGACCTAGTCACATCTTCCACAAATCCATCATAGTTGCCTCTGGTACTTTTGGTGACTCTCAAATTGACTACATCTTCTAGAGCTTTGAGCATCATGTCCGGAAAATAGTTGGAGAACTTCCCCTTCCATTGTACCGGGATGGAGTTTGCCATGAGTCTGGAAACTCTTTTACAATCCACACTCCATACCTCATGTGCCTCATCATTCATAATCCCCTTTCAGTAGAAACTCGGGATTTGAGTGTCCAGAATGTGCTCTAGGTAGCAATTTCGGAGGGTCTTTCGGAGTTCCTCTTCCCATTCCTTAAAGTTTACCAAGTTCAGAGAAATTGGCAACTTTTCGGGCAATTCCGGGAGCATAAGGTCGTTGACATTAGTTGAAGACATGATTCTACAATTGAAAGAATTTGAAATAAAAAACCATTCATTATACTTAAATAAGATTGAATTCATGCATTTTAATCAAACTTATTTAAAAACGTCTTATTCACACATTAAAGATTGTCCCCATTTTAGGTGAGAATAAGTCGATTCCAAGATCCAAAGAAACAGAGAGTGGTTAAGCATGCTTTGGCTTGTCTTAACACTCAATCTCCTAAGGTAAGTAACGCTTTGCTAATGGCTCCAAGCCACTCTTGGTTGAATAAATCGTCGCATCCAATGATCTCTAAACAATTTATTCACTTTGCCACGACATGTTAGGACTCCATCACTCATATCGTTGAGTATAACCAAAACCACCTTGCATACCCGGTATGCCTTACGTTCCTTGGAGAAGTAGTGATGCCTCGCTTTGGCGTAGCCCACCACTACCCTCGTTCGGTTTGTAAGTGTGTTTTGGAATGGCAAGTTTTACTAAATATTTTAGGGACCTAGGGTTTCTATGTTGGTTGATTTAAGTGAACTTAATTAATCATCTCAACATTCGAAATCCTAAACATGCATCTAACATATAATTCATATATATATAAACATAAATATATATCGAAAACATAAATAGAGATGCATTTGGCAACTAGCATGACCCCTTGAGATCTTCAAGTCTTCAAAAGGTCTTCATTTTTCAACTTCATGGCTTTGTCTTCTAAGAACCCCGTCTTCAAGACTTGACCAAAATATTACAATTGCTAGTATCTACGATTAGGACTAATCTAAATGTTAAGGTACAAAAATACTCAACAGTTCGCAGACCGTATTTAGATTTACAAAAATACATCACGGATCACAGTCCGTATTTTCTATCCTAATCGGGCCCCACTAGTTGCCATTTCATAAAACCTGTGAGAGAATTTACATTCCATTCATCCATTCACTATTTGTGAATGGCCCATGCATTTTACAACGATAAACAAGTAACAATGCATAAAACGCACGAGAACTAGTAACTAATCTAGGTGGTTAATCCAATTAACACGCCTAATTAAACTAATCAAAGTTGTTTTAACCGGTTATGGTAATAACTTAGAGACGCTCCCACTAAATTCCGCATCCAACTTAACTAATCCAATTAATTAAGTCGGTGAACCAAAATTTTTGCCAAAATTAATTTTGCAAATGTCGCTCAAAACGCGAGGCCTAGCCTCCAAAAATTTTAATTAAATAAACAAAATAATTAAAATAATTAAAACGACAATTTAAGCAAAATTACGAATTCCAAAATGTCTAAGTGCCTAGCACTAAGACTTGGATTCCAAAAAATACCCTTATTTACATATTAAGCAACGCTAAAATTAACTTTAAAATAGCATTGCCTTAATAACCCGGGGTTATTGTGCCAATTATGGGATTGTACGTACCGTACAACAAGCACGTAGTATGCCCATGCGCACCCCCGCAACACCAAGCATGCATGTGGGCTGCTTGTGCTCGCATGCGCCACGCCCAGCCCAGCCAAGCGTAGCAGCACGCACAGCGCGCACAGCCTTATGCTGCTGCTGCGCCATGCTGCTGCTTGCTGCTGGCTGGCGCGCTATGCTGCTGGCAGCGAGCAGCAGCCCACGCCCTTCCTCGCACACACACACACGCACAGCACCAAGTTCCTAAGAACGAAGTGCCCAGCAGCCTCGACAGCCACATATGTGTTGCGTGAGCAGCCCAGCTGGCCGAGAGCTAGCTCGGGGCTCTTAGGCCTCGTGTTGCGTGCTAATGTTTCGAAAATTATCGATTTTGTGTGTGACATTATAAATCAATTCTAAATTAATTTTAGAATCAATTTTGAGGAAAAATGAAAAATTACAAGTCCAACTTAAAAAATTCATCCAAAAGCAATTAACCAAATTTATTTCCAAGAACCATTCTTTAATAAAATTGGTTTAACTTGGTGTAATAAAATAAATTAGGGCAATTCTTACTATTAATTTAATCATTTTAAATTAATCTTGAGATTTTGACAAAATAAAAGGGAGTTGGAAAAAATGAACATAAGTTCAATAAAGACTCCAACTTTAATACTTGTGACTCCATGAAAAATTATATCTTCCAATATGAAGATAAACCAATTTCAATCACAAGTTTTAAACTTTATGATTCCAATCAACTAAAAAATGATTAAATCAACAAAGTTTAACCAAAATTCTTGGAATTTAGTAACTCAAAGTTTCAATCACTTATCATAAATAAAGATTGAATCTTTAGTACTTGGAAGCAACAAAGAACAACAATTTCACACTTAATGCAATTAATTTGCAATTATGTGAAAAAATAAAACCAAACTTTCAAGCACCAATTACTACCAAGTAATCATGCTTAAAGTGGTCTAAAATTGCATATAAATAAAGGAAAGAACCAAATTCATAACCACCATAAATATGCAATCAATTTTCAACGAAAAATCCCTCGAAAAATGCTTTTCTGGTCGTTTTTTGGCTAAAAACCCAGTCCTAAAAGGGTAAAACCATTTCCAGGACGCCTTTTCCACCCAAAATTCACTATTTCTGGGTCGAAATCTGGGTTCAAGAGCTGAAGACAGCTCTAATACGAGGTAAAAATTGGAAAAACGAGTTACTAATCTAATAAGCAACTTAAAACCAGAAAAATTAAGCCATAAAAACACCTTGAAAATATTATGATTTTAAAAATAAACGAGCGAGGCTCCGATACCGCTGTTGGGGTTTGGTGAGTCCGACTCACCGCGGAAACAAACCCAAAAAAAAGACCGCACTCGCAATAAATAAAACCATAAACATAATTATATTAATCACAAGATTAAGATAAGCTAATTACCTTTCACGCGTGCTTCGCTCCAAAATGAGCTCTTACTTGAAAGCTTCAAGTCCCGGTCACACGGAGACCTCCAACGAAGTCCACCCGCACCAACAAAACCGACTAGGTCCAATGTCTTGGGGTTAGCAAGACCCGACCAATAAAACCCAAGTAATTATATTGAGTTCAAAGGTTTTCACTAATTGTGATGCCTTTTCCAACTCTTACTCAAGCCTCATTCCCAATGCCCACACTTGGGTATTTATAGGAAATGATGGGAGTATCATTTACTCTCCCATCAATGTGGGATAGTATGATTTTTCCATTTTATTTTAAAGCTAAAATAAAATTAATAATCAAGCTAGTAATAAATCAACAAGTGGCAAGCTCATGTGAGTGGTTAGGTGAGGACCACTTGGAGAAGGGGGGGACCAAACTTGCTCCCCACTCCCTCTCCCATAACCGGCCACCTCACTCCACACACACTCAAGGACCACTAGCCACATGGCACCCACCCTTGGGCACCAAGGCAGCCAAGGTGGGCTGCCATGTGCTGCTGTCCGTGGCAGCCACGCCCAGCAGGCCCAGCACTCGCATGCGGGCTGCTAGGCGCTGCTGGCCAGCAAGCCCAGCATGCTTGTGCGGGCTGCTGCTGACCTTGTGCCTTGGCCAGCGCTGCTAGGTAGCAAGCAGTGGCCTAGCCATGCTGCTGCTAGCTGTGGCGAGCTGGCGCGCCTAGCGTGCTAGCTGCTGCAGCTTGTTGCGGCATGGCTTGCTAGCCATTGCGCGCACAAGGCTGCGCCTAGCATGCTAGCACGCACTAGCACGCACCAGCCAGCCTAGGCTCGGCTTGGTGCGCATGCTAGCCATCATGCTAGGCCATTCGCCCTTAGCACTCGGTTTGCTTGGGCGTTCCGATGCTAGGGGTATTTTGGTCTTTTGTTGATTTATTACTATTTCTCGTCTCGTCTTTCACTATTTTTTGACTCGACTTCCGACGCTCGGTTTCGACGCTCTAAGCTCAAATTTCCGACGTTTAAATAAATATTACTCGGTCGACTCATTAATTCCTTCCGAATTAATTCGTCGTTTCGGTTTGTTGAATGCTTGGGTGTAACCCGAAGGGTTCAGTCAAGATTAAGCTGTAATATTAGTTATTCATTAATATTACTGATCGGAAGCGGCCTCCACCCAGGCATTCCGATCACTTGACCTCACTGAATATATTAGCTTTCTAATAATTATGAACCCACTAACGGAATAGTACACTTGTTCGAAGGACACCATTCCTTTCAAAAACAAGAGAAAGAAAGGGAAAATAAGATAAAATAAACGCGAAAATGACTCTAAAAATACTACCTAAGAATGACATAAATGTCAATCATTAAATTCCCCCAAGCTAAACCTTTGCTCGTCCTCGAGCAAAGCTAAGGCAAAAGAGAACAAGATGGAATTATTGAAAGCAAAAGAATCAAAATAGAAACAAAGAGAAAGAATGTACACTAACTCACTGTCGTAGGAATCACGGATGCATTTAGCGTATGCATCAAGCCCTTTAAAACCCTATGTCGCCAAAGAGGACGAGTAAGCTCTCGTGAGGGTTTCCTAAGAGGTTTAACCCACAACTCTTGGCAACACATAACATTCAAGGCAAAGGTGAAATCTAGAAAACTCGAGTTTTGACATTTCAAACCAAACACAAACAATGGGCTAAATGCACAAGAATACAATCCTTTCTAGACATTAAAGGTAGCCAAGCAAAAGAATAGCTAAGGTTGGTACACACATAAAGCATGCAAAGGGTAGAGAACTTAGAGGGACTTACATTCCTCCTTATCTCCAACCAAACTTCCGCGTCCTCTCTAGTTTTGCTTCCACTTTTAAGGTGATATCTCGAGATTCCTCGAAGGAATCGGAAGAAATAATCAATGAAAAACATTTAGGCTACCCGACATCTTGGCATTGATAGCTCGCTTAATAGGCTTGGCTTGATTACCCTCCATCGGTAGTAACTAAACCTTACTAAGGTCAAAAGGTCTTAAAAGGGTTGAAACGTTTAGGTTAGGGTAAAGGGTGTGGAAATAAATTTGGAAATTGGTGGTAAACTTAGAAGTGAAGCAAGGTTGATCATTCCTCAATTCAAACTCAATAAACTACCAAACTTTTAAATCAAAAATTCTAGCAACTCCTCCCCCAAGCTTATTCTTTTTCAAACAAACAACAAATATTTTTGTATTTTCTCTATATTTTCTTCTTTTTTTTTCATTTCTTTTTATTCTTTGCTCTCTCCTCTTATAACTTTGAGCGGCTTTTTGTTTCATTTCCTTTATTTTCTTCTCATTTACTCAAACCATTCAACATAACAAATATAATCACAAGTACCAAAATTTGAGTTTTTCACTTCTTTTTCATTCTTTTTCTCACTTTCATTAACCAAAAATACAAATCAAGTCCCAAGAATGCTTCACAAAAACTAATAAAGGTGAAAATAAAGCAAAGGTCCATTGGTTTGTAATGTGGTTACGCCAAAGAAGGGAAAATGGCTCAAATTGGGTTACTAAATGAGCAAATGCAAAAGAAAAATAAAAGAATAGAAAATAATAAAACAAAACAAAAATCCTAATTGCCTTCGTCTTCCCCTAGGTTGGTTCGGTCTCGATCTTGGGTAGATTAAGCCAAATTCTCGATATAAGCTAGCAATTCCAAGGATCCAAGCGCCACACATGCAAGAAATGTAGAAGGCTAGAACAAAATAGACACATCCTCACAAAAATGACGGTAGTGGAGTAGCAAAAATCACCTTTAAAGCTTCAACTAGCTAAAGAGCGACAACCATCTTACCACTAACCAAGTGACCTAAGGTCTCATAGCCCTTAAGTTCTACTACCTTGGCAATGTTATATGTGTGAACCAACCTCGACATTCAAGTGCATGAAAACCTCTAACAACTAGCAAAGAGGGTATTCTAGGTGCTAAAGCCCAATTATGTCCAAGTTTAAAACAAAACATTTTGAAACTTGCCTTGAATGCCATGGAAAGACACTATACACACAAATATTCACAAAACCAACAGTACTCAAGAGTGCATATACAATTGTGCAAGATGAAAGCATGATCAATCAAAGCTACAAATACCAAAAGTCAACTCAATAAGGCGCTCATGGCCATCCAAACATAGTAAACCAATCTCAATAATAGACTTTGGCAAGTATGAGAGAAATAAATCAAGCAATCATGAGACTATGGATTAAGAAACCACCAAGAGATATAGATAACCCCCCCCCCCCAAGCTAGCGAATAGCTACTCCCCCAAGCTAGAATGGAGCATTGTCCTAAATGCTCAAAATAAAGGCACAAAGGGTGGGTGGGAGGGGAAGAAAGAAAATACATTCACACATCAATTCATAATTCATTCAATCGAAATTCAAATAAGAAAGCAAATCCAAGATGAGGGAATAAAGAAAGAGTAAACCAAATGTGAGGTGGGTGTTGAAACCCACAATTGAGCACATTGTCCACAATTTCATCTAATTCCTCGTCTTTGTTGCTTTTCCAAATGCAAGCAATCATTGGTGTGCTTCTTCTCAAGGAGCTCAATCCAAAATCCTTGCACATGAGTATATGCCTCGAGTACCTATACACATAGACAAGAGAGTAAACAAAAATGAGAAACACAAAAGAAAGAAAAAGAAAGCAATAAAACACGGGTTACTTCCCGCAAAGGCTTGCTTAACGTCTAAGCATGACCAATCTAGTAAATAACCCGACAAAGAACGCAATAGCTTGTCATATGCACTGGAAAACATATCAAGAAATAGAGCATACGCGATGCTCATATGACAAGAAAACATAAAGTACAAGGAGACTTTATGCTTGAGAGAAGGCAGAAAAGAAATAGTAAAAGAATCAAAATAAAAAACAAGAAAATAAGAAGAAAAAGAAAATTCCTCACAAAAATCTTTTTGGTTGGCATTATAACTCTTTTCCTCATCAACAATGAAAGATTTGGGGGCTTCGAAAGCATGAATAGGAAGAGGATCCCTAAGAGGTTCTTTGAGAAAAGAAGGGAGGAACATAGGATATTAGGAGATATGGTTAAACCTTTGGGAAAAAGGTGTATGAGAAAGGCAAAGAGGGGTAGCTAATCCCTCATCACAAGATCTCACATCACTAATGAGGGAATGAAAATCAATCATGGAATCCTCAAATGAAGAACCCTCATGTTCTACATCTCCCTCAAGCTCAAAAACTCCAAATGATTCAATCTCAACCTCCTCTTCACAACCTTGAACAACATCTCCCTTAAATTTCTCAAGGCCTACCATCTCAAAATCAAGAGTGAATGGGGGCAAATTTCTCTCAAACTCATCTCTTTCTAATGAAGCCTTATCAATGAACTCACTCATAAGGTTATGGGCTACTGTTTGAAACTCAAGAAATATTTGGGCCATAATCTCAAATGAGTCCAAATCATCATGGATAGACGAGTCAAAAGCTTGCTCATTGGAATCATCTAGGGGAGTATGGGGCACACCTTTAGAATTCATGCAAAAATCGGATGCAATATGAGAAAGAACATGCACTTCATCATCATTAGAATGTACCTCATTATATTGAGCTATAGAGGGAGGGGAGTTAAAATCATGCGTTACATGGTCACTATGGGGAGCATCAAGCACATCATGGGAATTCATATTAGACAAATCATGAAAATTAGCATCAATATTAAAAGCATGAGAATCCCGAACATAAGTCTCATGATTGGCCCTCTCCTAATCATAATTATCCCTAGCTAACCATGAATAGAAATCCCAAGCTTCATCTGAAGACATGTCTTGAAATTTACCATTTAACATATTATCAACTAGTCCTCTAAAATTCTCATTTAATCCCAAATTGATGATTTCACAATAATCACCCTTTGTTAAACCTTTAACACCATCTAGGAAATCCTCAAGTCTATTAAAATACACCCAAAACGGTTCATTATCAAATTGAGGAATAGAAATATAAGCCATTTTTTCTCAAATAAAGCAACACAAATAAAAACCAACAAATCAAAAGAAAATTATAAACAATGGACTAGTCTCAATAAGATAACACAATGGTAATGGAAGCCGTTCCCTGGCAACGACGCCAATTTGACAAGGGAATAAACGCGTCGTCAATTGTCTATCCCTAGATCAAATACAATTTATACAACCTAAACAAACCTAATACGAGTATAAGGCAAGCATAAGGGTCAAACCACAGAGAACGGATAAACACCACCAAATGTTATCGACAATTAAGCTAGTCCGGAATAGGAGATAAATAAACTAAAGTCTAAATGGATTAAAATTAATATAGCTAGGCACCAAGGGAAATGGGTAGGTGAAGTTGACGCTTGATCATGCAACAACAAAGTATCAAATCAATGGTAAACTAAACATGCATGAATATCGAAGTAAAGGGTCCAATCTTGCCGCCTTCCGGGGTCAATTGGCTTCTCCTAACATAGCCTCTATGTTTCCACATTAGAACCATATACTAGGAGGTACTATTAAATAACAATCGATAGTAATGAACCTCAACTAAGTCAACTTCCGTTACTTGTTAGCAAAGACTCATCTTTGATCAACTAACAACGTGCACTTGCAAGATGACCAAAGAATATCAAGCATGCAAAGACTTTAATCACCATTAACATAACCCCAACATTATAAGCATGAACAATTAGCAACTACACCATCCCCACACCCTCGGCTAGATGACTACTCACAAATCATATTGAAAACAATATCAATCATCAAATCAACAAGCATCAACATGATTAATAAGCAAAGAAGAAAAATTAAAGCAAAAAAAAAACAAAATAAAAAACAAAGGTAAAGAGAAAGAGTAAGAGATTGCTCATTAATTGAAGATGAAGGTCTACAAAGGATTGAACAAGCTCCTTCTTCAAAATCCAAGTTCATTAATGAATAAAACCACACTTTCTCTCTCTACCAATGAAGAATAATCCTAACCTAAAACTAATTAGAGAGTAGAATAGATAGTTATTAAATATATGTTTTAATTGCCCCCAAAATTGGGTATTTATACTAAGCTAGCCAAAGTAAGAAAAATAAAAGAAGGAAAATAAATAAAGAAAGAATAGGAAAATTAAAAGAAAATAAAAGAGAAAAGAAATAAAAGAGAAAAGAAGTAAGAAAAGGAAAAGCAAAAGAAATAAAAATAAAAGAAAAAGAAAAATAAACCCGCAAATCCCCTAAAAACCATCTGACCCTGATTTCTTTTCTTCGATCATCATAGCTGCTCTGATTTGTGATCATCATACCACCATCATCAACCATTATCATTAAATCTCCGTCGTCAATCATCATCTGTTATCATTGAGCATCAATCAAGGCCGTTCGATCTTCATTAAAAACCATGTGCGAGGCTCGTGAAGTGGTTCGATCGAACCGATGGTTGGTTCGACCGAACTACGGGGTTGGTTCGGTCGAACCATGGGTGTGTTCGACCACTCCTCTTCGAATAACAAAACCTCCAAAGTTTCTGACTCGCACTTCGACCGAACTCTTATTTGTTTGCTCGAACTTGATTAATTTGTGATTTGCTCTGATTTTTGGGTCGATTGGTTGCTTCATTGTTGCTGGTTGTTAACGGTGGTGCAGGTGCGGCTGATTTCTTGTAGGTTTGTGGTTGATTGCGGTGGAAGGAGGAGGTGTTGCGAATTGGAGCAGCTGCTGCCAGGGGAGTTGTTAGGTGGGTGGAATTGGTGGGTGATGGTGGTTCAGGTGCGGCTACTGTGGTTGGTAATTGGGTTTTGGTGGACGGTGGTGCAGGGGTTGTTATTGTGGGTTGCGCGATGGTGAAAGGTGGGTTTGCGCGGCTGCCATTTGGGGTGCTGAAGGTGTTTGATTGGTGTGGAATTGCAGGGAAGAGGGAGTTGCGTGAAGGATGCGATAAGTGGGAGATGCTGCAGTGGTGCGGCTCGGCTATGAGGTGGAGTTGATTGGGGGTGAAGGTGGTAACAGCGGCTGTGAGGTGTAAATTGGTGGGCTGATTTGGTTGGTGGTTGCAGCAAGGTTTTGGTGGGCTGCTGTGTGCGAGAGGGAGCAGGGGAATTGGTGTGGTGGAGGTTAAGAAGTTGGGGTGATGGATAAGAGGTGGGCAGCAGCCATCAAAGTAAAGAATTGCACACACTTTCACTCGTCCCCGAACTCCGAACTCACTTGACATGAAACCCGGGACCCTAAATACAAAACCGAGGAGAAATCAAGACAAATAAAAATGAAATAAATAAATTAGGAATAAAATAAAGTAAAATAGAAAAAGAGAAATAACACTAAACTAATAAAAATTAAATAAAACTATACAAGTAAATAAAATCAAATAAATAACAAAATAAACTTAAAACTAATAAAAACTAAACAAAAACTATACAAGCAAAGAAAGTGAAATAAAATAGACTCAAAACTAATTAAAATAAATAAAAGTAAATTAGAATACTTTCAAGGAAAAATAAAGAACGAAATATAACAAATCAAAAGCAAATAAAATACGAAAATAAACTAATTCTAATAAAAACTACGAAAAGAACTAAAACACGACAAAATTACCAATAAAAAAAAATGTTATTAAGAGAAAACAAGAGAAAGAAAGGGAAAATAAGATAAAATAAACGCGAAAATGACTCTAAAAATACTTCCTAAGAATGACATAAATGTCACTCATCAAATTCCCCCAAGCTAAACCTTTGCTCGTCCTCGAGCAAAGCTAAGGCAAAAGAGAACAAGATGAAATTATTGAAAGCAAAAGAATCAAAATAGAAACAAAGAGAAAGAATGTACACTAACTCACTGTCGTAGGAATCACGGATGCATTCAGCGTATGCATCATGCCCTTTAAACCCCTATGTCGCCATAGAGGACGAGTAAGCTCTCGTGAGGGTTTCCTAAGAGGTTTAACCCACAACTCTTGGCAACACATAACATTCAAGGCAAAGGTGAAATCAAGAAAACTCGAGTTTTGATATTTCAAACTAAACACAAACAATGGGCTAAATGCACAAGAATACAATCCTTTCTAGACATTAAAGGTAGCCAAGCAAAAGAATAGCTAAGGTTGGTACACACATAAAGCATGCAAAGGGTAGAGAACTTAGAAGGACTTACATTCCTCCTTATCTCCAACCAAACTTCCGCGTCCTCTCTAGTTTTGCTTCCACTTTTAATGTGATATCTCGAGATTCCTCGAAGGAATCGGAAGAAATAATCAATGAAAAACATTTAGGCTACCTGACATCTTGGCATTGATAGCTCGCTTAATAGGCTTGGCTTGATTACCCTCCATCGGTAGTAACTAAACCTTACTAAGGTCAAAAGGTCTTAAAAGGGTTGAAACGTTTAGGCTAGGGTAAAGGGTGTGGAAATAAATTTGGAAATTGGTGGTAAACTTAGAAGTGAAGCAAGGTTGATCATTCCTCAATTCAAACTCAATAAACTACCAACTTTCAAATCAAAAATTCTAGCAACTCCTCCCCCAAGCTTATTCTTTTTCAAACAAACAACAAATATTTTTGTATTTTCTCAATATTTTCTTCTTTTTTTTTCATTTCTTTTTATTCTTTGCTCTCGCCTCTTTTAACTTTGAGCGGCTTTTTCTTTCATTTCCTTTATTTTCTTCTCATTTACTCAAACCATTCAACATAACAAATATAATCACAAGTACCAAAATTTGAGTTTTTCACTTCTTTTTCATTCTTTTTCTCACTTTCATTAACCAAAAATACAAATGAAGTCCTAAGAATGCTTCACAAAAACTAATAAAGGTGAAAATAAAGCAAAGGTCCATTGGTTTGTAATGTGGTTACGCCAAAGAAGGGAAAATGGCTCAAATTGGGTTACTAAATGAGCAAATGCAAAAGAAAAATAAAAGAATAGAAAATAATAAAACAAAACAAAAATCCTAACTGCCTTCGTCTTCCCCTAGGTTGGTTCGGTCTCGATCTTGGGTAGATTAAGCCAAATTCTCGATATAAGCTAGCAATTCCAAGGATCCAAACGCCACACATGCAAGAAATGTAGAAGGCTAGAACAAAATAGACACATCCTCACAAAAATGACGGTAGTGGAATAGCAAAAATCACCTTTAAAGCTTCAACTAGCTAAAGAGCGACAACCATCTTACCACAAACCAAGTGACCTAAGGTCTCATAGCCCTTAAGTTCTACTACCTTGGCAATGTTATATGTGTGAACCAACCTCGACATTCAAGTGCATGAAAACCTCTAACAACTAGCAAAGAGGGTATTCTAGGTGCTAAAGCCCAATTATGTCCAAGTTTAAAACAAAACATTTTGAAACTTGCCTTGAATGCCATGGAAAGACACTATACACACAAATATTCACAAAACCAACAGTACTCAAGAGTGCATATACAATTGTGCAAGATGAAAGCATGATCAATCAAAGCTACAAATACCAAAAGTCAACTCAATAAGGCGCTCATGGCCATCCAAACATAGTAAACCAATCTCAATAATAGACTTTGGCAAGTATGAGAGAAATAAATCAAGCAATCATGAGACTATGGATTAAGAAACCACCAAGAGATATAGATAACCCCCCCCCCCCCAAGCTAGCGAATAGCTACTCCCCCAAGCTAGAATGGAGCATTGTCCTAAATGCTCAAAATAAAGGCACAAAGGGTGGGTGGGAGGGGAAGAAAGAAAATACATTCACACATCAATTCATAATTCATTCAATCGAAATGCAAATAAGAAAGCAAATCCAAGATGAGGGAATAAAGAAAGAGTAAACCAAATGTGAGGTGGGTGTTGAAACCCACAATTGAGCACATTGTCCACAATTTCATCTAATTCCTCGTCTTTGTTGCTTTTCCAAATGCAAGCAATCATTGGTGTGCTTCTTCTCAAGGAGCTCAATCCAAAATCCTTGCACATGAGTATGTGCCTCGAGTACCTATACACATAGACAAGAGAGTAAACAAAAATGAGAAACACAAAAGAAAGAAAAAGAAAGCAATAAAACACGGGTTACTTCCCGCAAAGGCTTGCTTAACGTCTAAGCATGACCAATCTAGTAAATAACCCGACAAAGAACGCAATAGCTTGTCATATGCACCGGAAAACATATCAAGAAATAGAGCATACGTGATGCTCATATGACAAGAAAACATAAAGTACAAGGAGACTTTATGCTTGAGAGAAGGCAGAAAAGAAATAGTAAAAGAATCAAAATAAAAAACAAGAAAATAAGAAGAAAAAGAAAATTCCTCACAAAAATCTTTTTGGTTGGCATTATAACTCTTTTCCTCATCAACAATGAAAGAGTTGGGGGCTTCGAAAGCATGAATAGGAAGAGGATCCATAAGAGGTTCTTTGAGAAAAGAAGGGAGGAACATAGGATATTAGGAGATATGGTTAAACCTTTGGGAAAAAGGTGTATGAGAAAGGCAAAGAGGGGTAGCTAATCCCTCATCACAAGATCTCACATCACTAATGAGGGAATGAAAATCAATCATGGAATCCTCAAATGAAGAACCCTCATGTTCTACATCTCCCTAAAGCTCAAAAACTCCAAATGATTCAATCTCAACCTCCTCTTCACAACCTTGAACAACATCTCCCTTAAATTTCTCAAGGCCTACCATCTCAAAATCAAGAGTGAATGGGGGCAAATTTCTCTCAAACTCATCTCTTTCTAATGAAGCCTTATCAATGAACTCACTCATAAGGTTACGGGCTACCGTTTGAAACTCAAGAAATATTTGGGCCATAATCTCAAATGAGTCCAAATCATCATGGATAGACGAGTCAAAAGCTTGCTCATTGCAATCATCTAGGGGAGTATGGGGCACACCTTTAGAAATCATGCAAAAATCGGATGCAATATGAGAAAGAACATGCACTTTATCATCATTAGAATGTACCTCATTACATTGAGCTATAGAGGGAGGGGAGTTAAAATCATGCGTTACATGGTCACTATGGGGAGCATCAAGCACATCATAGGAATTCATATTAGACAAATCAAGAATATTAGCATCAATATTAAAAGCATGAGAATCCCGAACATAAGTCTCATGATTGGCCCTCTCCCAATCATAATTATCCCTAGCTAACCATGAATAGAAATCCCAAGCTTCATCCGAAGACATGTCTTGAAATTTACCATTTAACATATTTTCAACTACTCCTCTAAAATTCTCATTTAATCCCAAATTGATGATTTCACAATAATCACCCTTGGTTAAACCTTTAACACCATCTAGGAAATCCTCAAGTCTATTGAAATACACCCAAAACGGTTCATTATCAAATTGAGGAATAGAAATATAAGCCATTTTTTCTCAAATAAAGCAACACAAATAAAAACCAACAAATCAAAAGAAAATTATAAAAAATGGACTAGTCTCAATAAGATAACACAATGGTAATGGAAGCCGTTCCCCGGCAACGGCGCCAATTTGACAAGGGAATAAACGCGTCGTCAATTGTCTATCCCTAGATCAAATACAATTTATACAACCTAAACAAACCTAATACGAGTATGAGGCAAGCATAGGGGTCAAACCACAGAGAACGGATAAACACCACCAAATGTTATCGACAATTAAGCTAGTCCAGAATAGGAGATAAATAAACTAAAGTCTAAATGGATTAAAATTAATATAGCTAGGCACCAAGGGAAATGGGTAGGTGAAGTTGACGCTTGATCATGCAACAACTAAGTAGCAAATCAATGGTAAACTAAACATGCATGAATATCGAAGTAAAGGGTCCAATCTAGCCGCCTTCCGGGGTCAATTGGCTTCTCCTAACATAGCCTCTATGTTTCCACATTAGAACCATATACTAGGAGGTACTATTAAATAACAATCGATAGTAATGAACCTCAACTAAGTCAACTTCCGTTACTTGTTAGCAAAGACTCATCTTTGATCAACTAACAATGTGCACTTGCAAGAAGACCAAAGAATATCAAGCACGCAAATACTTTAATCACCATTAACATAACCCCAACATTATAAGCATGAACAATTAGCAACTACACCATCCCCACACCCTTGGCTAGATGACTACTCACAAATCATATTGAAAACAATATCAATCATCAAATCAACAAGCATCAACATGATTAATATGCAAAGAAGAAAAATCAAAGCAAAAAAAAAAAACAAAATAAAAAACAAAGGTAAAGAGAAAGAGTAAGAGATTGCTCATTAATTGAAGATGAAGGTCTACAAAGGATTGAACAAGCTCCTTCTTCAAAATCCAAGTTCATTAATGAATAAAACCACACTTTCTCTCTCTACCAATGAAGACTAATCCTTACCTAAAACTAATTAGAGTGTAGAATAGATAGTTACTGAATATATGTTTTAATTGCCCCCAAAATTGGGTATTTATACTAAGCTAGCCAAAGTAAGAAAAATAAAAGAAGGAAAATAAATAAAGAAAGAAAAGGAAAATTAAAAGAAAATAAAAGAGAAAAGAAATAAAAGAGAAAAGAAGTAAGAAAAGGAAAAGCAAAAGAAATAAAAATAAAAGAAAAAGAAAAATAAACCCGCAAATCCCCTAAAAACCATCTGACCCCGATTTCTTTTCTTCGATCATCATGGCTGCTCTGATTTGTGATCATCATACCACCATCATCAACCATTATCATTAAATCACCGCCGTCAATCATCATCTGTTATCATTGAGCATCAATCAAGGTTGTTCGATCTTCATTAAAAACCATGTGCGAGGCTCGTGAAGTGGTTCGATCGAACCGATGGTTGGTTCGACCGAACTACGGGGTTGGTTCGGTCGAACCATGGGTGTGTTCGACCACTCCTCTTCGAATAACAAAACCTCCAAAGTTTCTGACTCGCACTTCGACCGAACTCTTATTTGTTTTCTCGAACTTGATTAATTTGTGATTTGCTCTGATTTTTGGGTCGATTGGTTGCTTAATTGTTGCTGGTTGTTAACGGTGGTGCAGGTGCGGCTGATTTCTTGTAGGTTTGTGGCTGATTGTGGTGGAAGGAGGAGGTGTTGCGAATTGGAGCTGCTGCTGCCAGGGGAGTTGTTAGGTGGGTGTAATTGGTGGGTGATGGTGGTTCAGGTGTGGCTACTGTGGTTGGTAATTGGGTTTTGGTGGACGATGGTGCAGGGGTTGTTATTGTGGGTTGCGCGGTGGTGAAAGGTGGGTTTGTGCGGCTACCATTTGGGGTGCTGAAGGTGTTTGATTGGTGTGGAATTGCAGGGAAGAGGGAGTTGCGTGAAGGCTGCGATAGGTGGGAGATGCTGCAGTGGTGCGGCTCGGCTGTGAGGTGGAGTTGATTGGGGGTGAAGTTGGTAACAGCGGCTGTGAGGTGTAAATTAGTGGGCTGATTTGGTTGGTGGTTGCAGCAAGGTTTTGGTGGGCTGTTGTGTGCGAGAGGGAGCAGGGGAATTGGTGTGGTGGAGGTTAAGAAGGTGGGGTGATGGATAAGAGGTGGGCAGCAGCCATCAAAGTAAAGAATTGCACACACTTTCACTCGTCCCCGAACTCCGAACTCACTTGACATGAAACTCGGGACCCTAAATACAAAACCGAGGAGAAATCAAGACAAATAAAAATGAAATAAATAAATTAGGAATAAAATAAAGTAAAATAGAAAAAGAAAAATAACACTAAAGTAATAAAAATTAAATAAAACTATACAAGTAAATAAAATCAAATAAATAACAAAATAAACTTAAAACTAATAAAAACTAAACAAAAACTATACAAGCAAAGAAAGTAAAATAAAATAGACTCAAAACTAATTAAAATAAATAAAAGTAAATTAGAATACTTTCAAGGAAAAATAAAGAACGAAATATAACAAATCAAAAGCAAATAAAATACGAATATAAACTAATTCTAATAAAAACTACGAAAAGAACTAAAACAAGACAAAATTACCAAATAAACAAGAAATGTTATTAAGAGAAAACTGTTGGGGTTTGGTGAGTCCGACTCACCGTGGAAACAAACCCTAAAACAAGACCGCACTCGCAATAAATAAAACCATAAACATAATTATATTAATCACAAGATTAAGATAAGCTAATTACCTTTGACGCGTGCTTCGCTCCAAAATGAGCTCTTACTTGAAAGCTTCAAGTCCCGGTCACACGGAGACCTCCAACGAAGTCCACCCGCACCAACAAAATCGACTAGGTCCAATGTCTTGGGGTTAGCAAGACCCGACCAATAAAACTCGAGTAATTATATTGAGTTCAAAGGTTTTCACTAATTGTGATGCCTTTTCCAACTCTTACTCAAGCCTCATTCCCAATGCCCACACTTGGGTATTTATAGGAAATGATGGGAGTATCATTTACTCTCCCATCAATGTGGGATAGTATGATTTTTCCATTTTATTTTAAAGCTAAAATAAAATTAATAATCAAGCTAGTAATAAATCAACAAGTGGCAAGCTCATGTGAGTGGTTAGGCGAGGACCACTTGGAGAAGGGGGGGACCAAACTTGCTCCCCACTCCCTCTCCCATAACCGGCCACCTCACTCCACAAACACTCAAGGACCACTAGCCACATGGCACCCACCCTTGGGCACCAAGGCAGCAAAGGTGGGCTGCCATGTGCTGTTGTCCGTGGCAGCCACGCCCAGCAAGCCCAGTAGGCCCAGCACTCGCATGCGGGCTGCCAGGCGCTGCTGGCCAGCAAGCCCAGCATGCTTGTGCGGGCTGCTACTGGCCTTGTGCCTTGGCCAGCGCTGCTAGGCAGCAAGCAATGGCCTAGCCATGCTGCTGCTAGCTTTGGCGAGCTGGCGCGCCTAGCGTGCTAGCTACTGCAGCTTGTTGCGGCATGGCTTGCTAGCCATTGCGCGCACAAGGCTGCGCCTAGCATGCTAGCACGCACTAGGAAGCACCTAGCCTTGCGATGCTAACATGGGTGAGCTAGCACGCACCAGCTAGCCTAGGATCGGCTTGGTGCGCATGCTAGCCATCATGCTAGGCCATTCGCCCTTAGCACTCGGTTTGCTTGGGCATTCCGATGCTAGGGGTATTTTGGTCTTTTGTTGATTTATTACTATTTCTCGTCTCGTCTTTCACTATTTTTTGACTCGACTTCCGACGCTCGGTTTCGACGCTCTAAGCTCGAATTTCCGACGTCTAAATAAATATTACTCGGTCGACTCATTAATTCCTTCCGAATTAATTCGTCGTTTCGGTTTGTTGAATGCTTGGGTGTAACCCGAAGGGTTCATTCAAGATTAAGCTGTAATATTAATTATTCATTAATATTACTGATCGGAAGCGGCCTCCACCCAGGCATTCCGATCACTTGACCTCACTGAATATATTAGCTTTCTAATAATTATGAACCCACTAACAGAATAGTACACTTGTTCGAAGGACACCATTCCTTTCAATCTCCCACTTGTCCTTCCGGACAAGTGCGCATTTTGTGTACAGCCTTTTTCCTATGTCGCTTAATGTCTCTTCATGAACTATAAGGTAAGATTTATTTTGTCATCCTTATTACGTCCAGAAGTGTTTCCCGATTCCGAGTCCGACTGTCAATAAACAGATGATTTCTAAAATCCATCCGAGCACGACCATGCATTTTACAGTCTCGCTCTACGAGAGGCCTTGTATACAACAAAGACATCTTCCCTATTTTAGTAGGGGGACATTCCCAGTCTTGTAATGTAGCTCCTCTTACTGAGAGGACCTAGTCACCCGAGTGTTGCCGTTATAATCCCCTATTACGGCAGACGTTTGACAACATCAAAGCGAACTAGTACTCAAACAAGAGAACTCACAATACTCATGGTCGAGGAAATAGGTTCCGATAGCCATAATGAGAAGTATACTTATGACAAATTTTTTAATTTCTTAAAGTATTCTCATAGGTCGATCTAGTATGGTTCTAAACTAATACCTGTGCAAATGATTTATGACAATCATGTCCTTGTAGCACATGAAACGGTGCTATAAATCAGACTACACACTAATCTCAATTGGTCATTAATCGTCCATCGTTTAAATGACCTTGATTAGGGATAATTTTCTATTATAATATTCAATGTTCACTTAATAGGTGTTTCCTTACCAAGACTGGTCTTGATACCCTATTTTGAATATTCTCATAATCGAATGGACTCATTATTTAATCCTAAACCACAATTAAATAGCATAACGAAGTAATAAAATATTGCATGAAATTTTACATTACTCCAAAACATGAATGGTTTTCCTTAGCGTCTTACATTAATTTTTCTCAAAATTAACTAAAACACTAAACAAGGAAATCAAAGCCAGTCTCCTACATGCTTGATTCCCATTGCCTCAACGTGCTTGTTGTGCTTCACTTGAGGCAAAGGTTTAGTAAGTGGATCGGCTACATTGTCATCCGTTCCAACTTTGCAAATTCTGATTTCACCCTCTGATTTCCATTCTCGAATCATGTGAAATCGCCGCTTGACATGTTTGACCTTCTGATGTTCCCTAGGCTCTCTGGCCTGAGCAATAGCTCCATTGTTGTCACAATAGAGGGCTATTGGACCCTTTATAGAGGGTACAACATCAAGTTCACCAACGAACTTACGAATCCAAACAGCCTCCTTAGCTGCTTCAGCAGCTGCTAAGTATTCGGCTTCAGTTGTAGAATCTGCAGATGTACTCTGCTTTGCGCTCTTCCAACTAAACGCCCCTCCATTTAGACAGAACACATATCCAAATTGCGATTTGAAATCGTCTCTGTCTGTCTGGAAGCTTGCGTCGGTATAACCTTCCACAACTAAATCCTCTGCACCACCATACACCAGGAATTTATCCTTGTTCCTTTTCAGGTACTTTAGGATATTTTTGGCCGCAAGCCAATGCGCCTCTCCTAAGTCTGATTGGTAACGGCTCGTAGCACTCAAGGCATACGATACATCTGGCCTAGTACATATCATGGCATACATGATCGATCCAATAAGCGAAGCATATGGAATCTGATTCATTCTTACCCGCTCATCAGGTGTCTGTGGACACTGCTTCTTGCTTAGGGTTATGCCATGTGACATTGGCAGGTGACCTCTCTTGGCCTCCTCCATGCCAAATCAAGCAAGTACCTTATCAATATAAGTACTCTGACTCAATCCAATCATCCTTTTCGATCTATCCCTATAGATCTTGATGCCTAGTATGTACTGAGCCTCTCCCAAGTCTTTCATTGAGAAGCGCTTTCCAAGCCAGGCCTTTACAGACTCTAACAACGGAATGCTGTTTCCAATGAGCAATATGTCATCGACATATAAGACTAGGAAGGCGATGTCACTCCCACTAACCTTCTTGTAAACACAAGATTCATTTGGATTCTTGATAAAACCAAACTTACTGATGGCTTCATCGAATCGCAGATTCCAACTTCTACTTGCTTGCTTTAATCCATAAATGGACTTCTTAAGCTTACAAACTTTCCTAGCATTGTTTTGGTCGACAAAACCTTCAGGCTGTGTCATATACACAGTTTCTTCCAAATAACCATTAAGGAAGGCGGTTTTGACGTCCATCTGCCATATTTCATAATTGTAATATGCAGCAATCGCTAAGAGGATCCGAATGGATTTAAGCATTGCGACTGGTGAAAAGGTTTCATCGTAATCAATACCATGAACTTGTCTGTAACCTTTTGCCACCAATCTAGCTTTGTAAATGAATACATTTCCATCTTTGTCGGTTTTCAACTTGAAAATCCACTTACATCCAATAGGTGTATAACCTTCGGGTAAGTCAACCAAGTCCCAGACTTGATTTTCAAACATGGAATCCATTTTAGATCTCATGGCCTCTTGCCATTTAGCAGAGTCGGTGCTTGCCATCGCTTTCTTGTACGTTGTCGGTTCATCTCCATCCATAATCAGGATGTCCTGATTCTCGGTTAATACTAAACCAAGATATCTATCAGGTTGAGATCTCGACCTCTAAGACCTACGTAGGGTAATGGATTGAGCATTTGCATTGTCGGTTCGACTTTGCACATTTTGATCATTTTGACCTGCGTCAACAGATGCTGTTTGAGCACTTTGACTGTCATTATGATTTTGTTGCTCATCCTCACGAACTTCGTCGAGTTCGATTTTCCTCCCACTTGTCATTTTGGAAAGGTGCTCCTTCTCCAAAAAGACACCATCGCGAGCAACAAACACTTTGTTCTCCGATTTGTTGTAGAAGTAATACCCTTTGGTTTCTTTTGGGTAGCTCACAAAGTAAACCTTGTCAGATTTAGGATGAAGTTTGTCAGAAATCAATTTCTTGACACATGCTTCGCATCCCCATATCTTTAGAAAAGATAACCTAGGAGGTTTCTTCGTCCATAATTCAAATGGAGTCTTTTCTACAGCTTTTGATGGAGCACGGTTCAGTGTTAGTGCCGCAGTTTGAAGTGCGTGTCCCCAGAAAGAGATAGAAAGATCACTAAGACCCATTGTTGATCGTACCATGTCTAACAAGGTCCGATTTCTCCTTTCGGATACTCCGTTCCATTGTGGAGTTCCTGGAGGTGTCAATTCTGAAAGTATACCCTTTTCTTTCAGATGGTCATCGAATTCTTGGCTCAAGTATTCACCACCTCGATCCGATCGACGGGCTTTGATTTTCTTGCCAAGCTTATTTTCAACTTCACTCTTAAATTCTTTGAAATTTTCAAATGATTCAGATTTATGCGACATGAGGTAGACATAGCCATATCTTCTATAGTCGTCTGTGAAAGTGATGAAATATCGATGTCCATTTCTTGTGGTTGAGCTCATTGGTTCACATACATCGGTATGTATAAGACCCAATAAGTCACTTGCCCTTTCTCCCAACTTGGAGAATGGCTGTTTAATCATCTTGCCTAATAGACATCCCTCGCAATTCTCAAACGATTCTAAATCGAAAGAGTCAAGAACACCTTCTTGTAAAAGTTTCTTGATGCGTTTGATGTTGATGTGGTCAAGACGACAATGCCACAAGTAAGTCTGATTTGACTCTATGGTCTTAGCTCTTTTGGTATCATTATAAAAAATTTATCCAAAGACACAAACGTGTCATTCCATAAATATAAACAAGATGATATGTCTTGTGATCAAGTTCAAAATGACGTCCAACGCCACAAGATCAAAATATGGTAGATAAAACTAAACAAGTTTTAAATCTAGACAAAATATGAGATTACAAGCTTTCTTTGAAAAATTATCTTCTTCTTCCACTTGTGTACTCATATCCACTTGAAAAGCACCGCTCACTTTGTTCCTGAAACGGGAGCATATAGTGAGCCAATTTTCCGGTATCTAATACCTTATAAATGGCTTATGTTCAAGTGTAAAGATGATACCTGAGATTGAGGTTACTTTTCTTTTCGCCTCATCTTCTAGATACATGCTACATTTTTGTAGTGTCCGGGTCTACTACAATAGAAGCAGCGCATCTTAGCTTTGCTCTTGAACTCCTTCTTCTTTGGCCTCAGAGCAACCTTAGCCTTCTTGCAAGAATAGGTTTTCTGGAGCTCTTGAACAACTTTCATCAAGGACAGTTTGTTCCGCTTGGTCGTAAGTCGCATCTTTAATGCAACATACCCCGAATGGAGTGAGCTTAGTAGCATGAGAGCCGCTTGCTCATCGTCCACTGGTTTGCCAATTAGCTCCAGATGGGTGAATAGCCTTGTCATGTTGAGCACATGAGCTTGAAGTGGCATCCCGGGTCTAAGTCTTGCATTATAGACCTTAGCCCATACTTCTTGTCTCTCTTTCGTGAGACACCCATCTTGCGGTGGCTTGATCCTCATGTTCGAGAGTGACCTAGTCACATCTTCCACAAGTCCATCATAGTTGCCTCTGGTACTTTTGGTGACTCTCAAATTGACTACATCTTCTAGAGCTTTAAGCATCATGTCCGGAAAATAGTTGGAGAACTTCCCCTTCCATTGTACCGGGATGGAGTTTGCCATGAGTCTGGAAACTCTTTTACAATCCACACTCCATACCTCATGTGCCTCATCATTCATAATCCCCTTTCAGTAGAAACTCGGGATTTGAGTGTCCAGAATGTGCTCTAGGTAGCAATTTCGGAGGGTCTTTCGGAGTTCCTCTTCCCATTCCTTAAAGTTTACCAAGTTCAGAGAAATTGGCAACTTTTCAGGCAATTCCGGGAGCATAAGGTCGTTGACATTAGTTGAAGACATGATTCTACAATTGAAAGAATTTGAAATAAAAAACCATTCATTATACTTAAATAAGATTGAATTCATGCATTTTAATCAAACTTATTTAAAAACGTCTTATTCACACATTAAAGATTGTCCCCATTTTAGGTAAGAATAAGTCGATTCCAAGAACCAAAGAAACAAAGAGTGGTTAAGCATGCTTTGGCTTGTCTTAACACTCAATCTTCTAAGGTAAGCAACGCTTTGCTAATGGCTCCAAGCCACTCTTGGTTGAATAAATCGTCGCATCCAATGCTCTCTAAACAATTTATTCACTTTGCCACGACATGTTAGGACTCCATCACTCATATCGTTGAGTATAACCAAAACCACCTTGCATACCCGGTATGCCTTACGTTCCTTGGAGAAGTAGTGATGCCACGCTTTAGCGTAGCCCACCACTACCCTCGTTTGATTGGTAAGTGTGTTTTGGAATGGCAAGTTTTACTCAATATTTTAGGGACCTAGGGTTTCTATGTTGGTTGATTTAAGTGAACTTAATTAATCATCTCAACATTCGAAATCCTAAACATGCATCTAACATATAATTCATATATATATAAACATAAATATATATATCGAAAACATAAATAGAGATGCATTTGGCAACTAGGATGACCCCTTGAGATCTTCAAGTCTTCAAAAGGTCTTCATTTGCAACTTCATGGCTTTGTCTTCTAAGAACCCCGTCTTCAAGACTTGACCAAAATATTACAATTGCTAGTATCTATGATTAGGACTAATCTAAATGTTAAGGTACAAAAATACTCAACGGTTCGCAGACCGTATTTAGATTTACAAAAATACATCACGGATCACAGTCCGTATTTTCTATCCTAATCGGGCCCCACTAGTTGCCATTTCATAAAACCTGTGAGAGAATTTACATTCCTTTCATCCATTTACTATTTGTGAATGGCCCATGCATTTTACAACGATAAACAAGTAACAATGCATAAAACGCGCGAGAACTAGTAACTAATCTAGGTGGTTAATCCAATTAACACGCCTAATTAAACTAGTCAAAGTTGTTTTAATCGGTTATGGTAATAACTTAGAGACGCTCCCACTAAATTCCGCATCCAACTTAACTAATCCAATTAATTAAGTCGGTGAACCAAAATTTTTGCCAAAATTAATTTTGCAAATGTCGCTCAAAACCCGAGGCCTAGCCTCCAAAAATTTTAATTAAATAAACAAAATAATTAAAATAATTAAAACGACAATTTAAGCAAAATTACGAATTCCAAAATGTCTAAGTGCCTAGCACTAAGACTTGGAGTCCAAAAAATACCCTTATTTACATATTAAGAAACGCTAAAATTAACTTTAAAATAGCATTGCCTTAATAACCCGGGGTTATTGTGCCAATTATGGGATTGTACGTACCGTACAACAAGCACGTAGTATGCCCATGCGCACCCCCGCAACACCAAGCATGCATGTGGGCTGCTTGTGCTCGCATGCGCCACGCCCAGCCCAGCCAAGCGTAGCAGCACGCACAGCGCGCACAGCCTTATGCTGCTGCTGCGCCATGCTGCTGTTTGCTGCTGGCTGGCGCGCTATGCTGCTGGCAGCGAGCAGCAGCCCACGCCCTTCCTCGCACACACACACACGCAACACTTGGCAACACATAACATTCAAGGCAACACATAACATTCAAGGCAAAGGTGAAATCAAGAAAACTCGAGTTTTGATATTTCAAACCAAACACAAACAATGGGCTAAATGCACAAGAATACAATCCTTTCTAGACATTAAAGGTAGCCAAGCAAAAGAATAGCTAAGGTTGGTACACACATAATGCATGCAACCAAACTTCCGCGTCCTCTCTAGTTTTGCTTCCACTTTTAAGGTGATATCTCTAGATTCCTCGAAGGAATCGGAAGAAATAATCAATGAAAAACATTTAGGCTACCCGACATCTTGGAATTGATAGCTCGCTTAATAGGCTTGGCTTGATTACCCTCCATCGGTAGTAACTAAACCTTACTAAGGTCAAAAGGTCTTAAAAGGGTTGAAACGTTTAAGCTAGGGTAAAGGGTGTGGAAATAAATTTGGAAATTGGTGGTAAACTTAGAAGTGAAGCAAGGTTGATCATTCCTCAATTCAAACTCAATAAACAACCAACTTTCAAATAAAAAATTCTAGCAACTCCTCCCCCAAGCTTATTCTTTTTCAAACAAACAACAAATATTTTTGTATTTTCTCAATATTTTCTTCTTTTTTTTCATTTCTTTTTATTCTTTGCTCTCGCCTCTTTTAACTTTGAGCGGCTTTTTCTTTCATTTCCTTTATTTTCTTCTCATTTACTCAAACCATTCAACATAACAAATATAATAACAAGTACCAAAATTTGAGTTTTTCACTTCTTTTTCATTCTTTTTTTCACTTTCATTAACAAAAAATACAAATCAAGTCCCAAGAATGCTTCACAAAAACTAATAAAGGTGAAAATAAAGCAAAGGTCCATTGCTTTGTAATGTGGTTACGCCAAAGAAGTGAAAATGACTCAAATTGGGTTACTAAATGAGCAAATGCAAAAGAAAAATTAAAGAATAGAAAATAATAAAACAAAACAAAAATCCTAATTGCCTTCGTCTTCCCCTAGGTTGGTTCGGTCTCGATCTTGGGTAGATTAAGCCAAATTCTCGATATAAGCTAGCAATGCCAAGGATCCAAACGCCACACATGCAAGAAATGTAGAAGGCTAGAACAAAATAGACACATCCTCACAAAAATGACGGTAGTGGAGTAGCAAAAATCACCTTTAAAGCTTCAACTAGCTAAAGAGCGACAACCATCTTACCACAAACCAAGTGACCTAAGGTCTCATAGCCCTTAAGCTCTACTACCTTGGCAATGTTATATGTGTGAACCAACCTCGACATTCAAGTGCATGAAAACCTCTAACAACTAGCAAAGAGGGTATTCTAGGTGCTAAAGCCCAATTATGTCCAAGTTTTAAACAAAACATTTTGAAACTTGCCTTGAATGCCATGGAAAGACACTATACACACAAATATTCACAAAACCAACAGTACTCAAGAGTGCATATACAATTGTGCAAGATGAAAGCATGATCAATCAAAGCTACAAATACCAAAAGTCAACTCAATAAGGCGCTCATGGTCATCCAAACATAGTAAACCAATCTCAATAATAGACTTTGGCAAGTATGAGAGAAATAAATCAAGCAATCATGAGACTATGGATTAAGAAACCACCAAGAGATATAGATAACCCCCCCAAGCTAGCGAATAGCCACTCCCCCAAGCTAGAATGGAGCATTGTCCTCAATGCTCAAAATAAAGGCACAAAGGGTGGGTGGGAGGGGAAGAAAGAAAATACATTCACACAACAATTCATAATTCATTCAATCCAAATGCAAATAAGAAAGCAAATCCAAGATGAGGGAAGAAAGAAAGAGTAAACCAAATGCGAGGTGGATGTTGAAACCCACAATTGAGCACATTGTCAACAATTTCATCTAATTCCTCGTCTTTGTTGCTTTTCTAAATGCAAGCAATCATTGGTGTGCTTCTTCTCAAGGAGCTCAATCCAAAATCCTTGCACATGAGTATATGCATCGAGTACCTATACACATAGACAAGAGTATATGCATCGAGTACCTATACACATAGACAAGAGTATATGCATCAAGTACCTATACAAATCATGAAAATTAGCATCAATATTTAAAGCATGAGAATCCCGAACATAAGTCTCATGATTGGGATTCTCCCAATCATAATTATCCCTAGCTAACCATGAATAGAAATCCCAAGCTTCATCCGAAGACATGTCTTGAAATTTACCATTTAACATATTTTCAACTACTCCTCTAAAATCACATTTAATCCCAAATTTATGATTTCACAATAATCACCCTTGGTTAAACCTTTAACACCATCTAGGAAATCCTCAAGTCTATTGAAATACACCCAAAACGGTTCATTATCAAATTGAGGAATAGAAATATAAGCCATTTTTTCTCAAATAAAGCAACACAAATAAAAACCAACAAATCAAAAGAAAATTATAAACAATGGACTAGTCTCAATAAGATAACACAATGGTAATGGAAGCCGTTCCCCGGCAACGGCGCCAATTTGACAAGGGAATAAACGCGTCGTCAATTATCTATCCCTAGATCAAATACAATTTATACAACCTAAACAAACCTAATACGAGTATAAGGCAAGCATAGGGGTCGAACCACAGAGAACGGATAAACACCACCAAATGGTATCGACAATTAAGCTAGTCCGGAATAGGAGATAAATAAACTAAAGTCTAAATGGATTAAAATTAATATAGCTAGGCACCAAGGGAAATGGGTAGGTGAAGTTGACGCTTGATCATGAAACAACAAAGTAGCAAATCAATGGTAACAGCGGGGTTGGTTCGGTCGAACCATGGGTGTGTTCGACCACTCCTCTTCGAATAACAAAACCTCCAAAGTTTCTGACTCGCACTTCGACCGAACTCTTATTGGTTTGCTCGAACTTGATTAATTTTTTATTTGCTCTGATTTTTGGATCGATTGGTTGCTTAATTGTTGCTGGTTGTTAACGGTGGTGCAGGTGCGGCTGATTGCTTGTAGGTTTGTGGCTGATTGTGGTGGAAGGAGGAGGTGTTGCGAATTGAAGCTGCTGCTGCCAGGGGAGTTGTTAGCTGGGTGGAATTGGTGGGTGATGGTGGTTCAGGTGTGGCTACTGTGGTTGGTAATTGGGTTTTGGTGGACGGTGGTGCAGGGGTTGTTATTGTGGGTTGCGCGGTGGTGAAAGGTGGGTTTGCGCGGCTGCCATTTGGGGTGCTGAAGGTGTTTGATTGGTGTGGAATTGCAGGGAAGAGGGAGTTGCGTGAAGGCTGCGATAGGTGGGAGATGCTGCAGTGGTGCGGCTCGGCTGTGAGGTGGAGTTGATTGGGGGTGAAATTGGTAACAGCAGCTGTGAGGTGTAAATTAGTGGGCTGATTTGGTTGGTGGTTGCAGCAAGGTTTTTGTGGGCTGCTGTGTGCGAGAGGGAGCAGGGGAATTGGTGTGGTGGAGGTTAAGAAGGTGGGGTGATGGATAAGAGGTGGGCAGCAGCCATCAAAGTAAAGAATTGCACACACTTTCACTCGTCCCCGAACTCCGAACTCACTTGACATGAAACCCGGGACCCTAAATACAAAACCGAGGAGAAATCAAGACAAATAAAAATGAAATAAATAAATTAGGAATAAAATAAAGTAAAATAGAAAAAGAGAAATAACACTAAACTAATAAAAATTAAATAAAACTATACAAGTAAATAAAATCAAATAAATAACAAAATAAACTTAAAACTAATAAAAACTAAACAAAAACTATACAAGCAAAGAAAGTAAAAATAAAATAGACTCAAAACTAATTAAAATAAATAAAAGTAAATTAGAATACTTTCAAGGAAAAATAAAGAACGAAATATAACAAATCAAAAGCAAATAAAATACGAAAATAAACTAATTCTAATAAAAACTACGAAAAGAACTAAAACATGACAAAATTACCAAATAAACAAGAAATGTTATTAAGAGAAAACAAGAGAAAGAAAGGGAAAATAAGATAAAATAAACACGAAAATGACTCTAAAAATACTTCCTAAGAGTGACATAATTGTCACTCATCAAACTCTAGTTTGTAGAGAGAAAAGTTCTTGATTGATGATTGAAGATTGATGATTTTAAGTGTTTTTCTCCATTAAATTGAAGCAAGTTTGTAAGGATTTCTTTACTTTAATGCAATTTTTGTTTTGATCTCAATTTCTTTATTGATTGTTCAAGTTGATTGATTCTTGAATTGGTATATTTTTTATTAATAAGATGATGATAAATTTGTTGCTTAGTTTAGTTTTGATAATGATTACCATGATTAGTGAGTAGTTTTCTTGCTAGGGAAATGGTGAAGCATATATTAGTAATTGATTTATGCTAATTGGGGGAAATTGATGGAGTTGATGTTGTGATTAAATTGGTTGATTGATTATGTGTATGTGTGTGTTCAATTTAGGAGTGATCAACCTAAGTTTCTCATACTAGATTGCATTGTAGGTTCACATTGATAAGGAAAATTGATTTGTGACTTACATTTGTCGATTGAGTAGGTTTGCAAGTTTCCTAGCTAGAGTCTCTCGTAGTTGGCTTTAGTTTGACCTCTAGGAGATTAGCCTACCATATTCTCTTGATTTCTTAATCGATTTTCCCTCGCAACGCTTGACTTAGTCATCTTCAATCCCAATTAGTTAAGTTAATTACGAGTATATGTGGATCCATACCCTAGTGCTTATTAAGTTTGATTTTTATTTCGATTGTTTAATTGGTAGAATAGGCACCCCTCATTTCATTGCTTTGAAAAACCTAAGTAATAGTAAAATGAGTAAGAATGTTTGAGTAATTTTGACAAACACCTTACCTGCATTCCCAGCTAAGAGTATAAAAGGGAAGTGGAGTGATATGTCCATTTCATATAGTGTTTTACCCCCGTCCCTCGGTCATAATTAGTAGTGTTTTTGGCTCCTTAGAGCCACTTTTATTACTAATTGGTGTTTTCTAGTGTTTTCGTAGTTTTGGTTGAGTTTTGTAGGAAATTGCACTTTCGGATCATTTTCTAGGGATTTTATGGAGCAATTACAAGAATTGGAGATGCACGACCATTCTTCATAGCCCAAGGCCGGTTAGAGCCATCGAACCGGTGATTAAGGGCTCAATATATGTGATACCGGGGCATTTGGACCAAGTATTCAAGACCCGAAGAGGAAATCCGGATTGGCCCGAAGAATCGGAGCCCATTCGAAGTCCAAGGAGTAGCCCAAGAGTGCCGCCCGGCCAAGACAGCTCCCGCCCAAAGGCGCGCCCGACCGGGCGGGGCAGAGTATTTGTAGCAGCAGCTGACGCCCGAAGTCGCACCCGGCCGGGCGCGAGAGATGCACTTGAAAGAAAAAAGGCGGGCCCGATCGGGCGGTGCCTCGCCCGATCGGGCGTGTGTCAGCATTAGGAGTTTTTTAGCGTCGTTAAGTTTGTTTTAGTTTAGGATTCTTGCTTAATATAAATACTTTTTCGTTAAGCAGGTTTAGTATTCTTTTTTTTTTACACTTCCTTAATCTCTTTTTACTCTTTCTTACTTCTTCTCTTAGACTTTCTCTCTGTACTTAGCTTTTAGATTAGTTTCTCTCTCTACAACTTTGTTCTTAATTCGACTCCTTAATTCTGATTACTTTGGTAACGATTTCTTTTACTTTAATCTTAGTTATTTACTTTATTTCTTTCTTCATGTCTCCTTTAATTGCTTTGTTTAGCTTATGTTTAATTATGTGTGAGTAGTTATCTTTCTAGGGTTTATGGGGATCCATAAATAATATGGAGGGGTAATTTATTGTTGTTAATTATCAATGCTAAATTAATTTCCTATTGATTTATTTAATGCTCTTTGACTAGATTAGGCCTGATCTTTTATGCATGAGTTTGACAATATTGATTCGAGATTCGAGAGATGAGAATTGATGTTTAGGTCTAGTTTCAATAGGCAGGTTAATTTATAAATGGTTAAGTCGAGATTCGAGAGATGAGATTTAATACCGGTAAATTAATTATATGATTGTAATACGTAGCAAAAGCCCTTTGTGATCTGATTAATTTATGCATTGATGATTGATTGTTATGTTTTACCCTGGAATATTGTTTATTGGTGAACCTATGTCCTAGGTCTTTTATTCATTGATTTTCTCTATTTTTATTCTTCCCTACTTTTACTCTTAGTAGTTTAGTTATCCTTCAATTACAATATATTGGTTACTTAATAATTTAGATTGCTTTAATTAATTAGGAATAGAAAGACCAGTTTCCCTGTGGATTCGACCCTACTTCCCTATCTGCATTAGTTAGAGGATTTAGGAATTACTTTTAATTAGGTCAAACGACTTTAGCTTGTCAAAATTTGGCGATGTTGCTGGGGAAACGGTTTTATTTTTATTTCTTATTGTAATCTGTAGTTTAGGTTATTTATTTTTATCTCAGATAATGTTAGTTCTTTGAGGCAAGTCTCATATTTGCTTTTAGTTCTTTGTTTATACCCAGGTGTTCCTGATCAGGATATATCCCATTCGATCCTGAGATCGAACGATCCTTCCATAGACAAAAGAATTTTTACAGGCAAATCCTGGCGGGTTCTGGTGATAATAATAATCTCCGAGAACCTCCAACTAATTCTAGCGATTCAGAGATACCTTCAGATCTAGAATCAGAGATGGCGGTACCTTAGAAGCTCAGTGATTATTCACAGCCAAAGCTTAAAGATTTTCCACACCTTACTCCCACTCCAGCTCTTGATGGGGTACAGTTCGAGATTAAACCTCAATTTATCACGATGATAGAAAGGAAGCAATTCAGTGGAGCTAAGGGTGAAGACCCAAATCTTCATATTGCAGACTACTTTCAGTATTGTAATACAATCAGGCAAGTTGGGGTCACGCAGGACCAAATCAGGGAGATTCTTTTTCCCTTTTCATTATGTGGAAAAGCAAAATTATGGTTTAATGGATTAAATAGAACTACACTTGGTATAACTGACTGGGATACCCTTGTTTTAAATTTTTATAATAAATATTATCCTGCAAAGAGAACAGCTTTACTAAAGAGTGCAATTCAGAACTTTGCCCAAGAGGCCGATGAAACTTTATATGAGGCATGGGAGAGGTTCAAGGATCTACAGAGAAAATGCCCCCACCATAATCTGGCACAATGGCAGTTGATCCAAGCCTTTTACAATGGGATTGGAAATTCATCTAGAATAATATTAGATTCTTCAGCTAGTGGGAGCTTTATAAACCTTAATGTTGATGATGCAGGTCAAGTTATTGAAGATATGACAATACATAATTCCCAATATGGGAATCCTAGAGGCTTTGCTAACAAAGGGAAACATAGTGTCAACTCCATATCCTTTTTACAAGCTCAATTAACCTCTATTTGCCAGAAATTAGATAATCATAGTACTACAAATGTAGCTAATGTTTCTACAATTAATAATAATTCTAATGAGGCTTTCTATGAAAATTGTGGAATTCTAGGTCATTGGGAGCAAGATTGCAGAAGTTCCGTGGAGCAAGTCAATGTCTTTCAAGCTTATAGGCAGAATGACCCATACTCCAACACCTACAATCCTGGGTACCGGAATCATCCATATCTTTCCTACTAGAGCACCAATGTTCAAAATCCGCCACCTCCACAAGAATTAAAGGTGCCACAACAAACTCAGCAGAAATATTACCACCCCAATGCTGGCCAGAAGAACCAACCACAACAACCCTCCTCATTTTCTGACCCTGCTTTGGTAGAAATTAGAACGATGCTGGCTAGTATGCAGAAGCACATGGAGAGTAGAGATGCCCAAATTGATTCGATCATAACACATTATAAAATTGTAGATAATCAAATTGCGCAGATTTCTGCTACTCTACAAGCCCGTCAACATGGAGCCTGCCAGCACAGCCAACCAGTCCTACAAATCAAGCTTATGCAATTACTCTCAGGAGTGGTTCACACTATAAAGGGCCCTCTATGCCCAGATATGATGAGCTTGTTTTAATAAATAATGCTAATCTTGATTCCATCAAACTTGACAATGTAGCTAATAGCCCTGCAAGGCTAAAGAGTAGTACTAATATTTCTGATAATACATTGGAGGGTACGACTCCAGGGAAGGTAGCAGCTCCAGATAAGAGCAGTAATGCTCCAAAGCCAGTTATCAAACTTCCATTCCCCAATCGTCATGCAAAATTCATGAAGGAAATATTGACTAGAAAAAAGTCTATTAGTGAGGTAGAGACAGTAGCTTTCACTGCAGAATGTAGTGTCGTACTTTAAAATAAATCTCCACCTAAAATGAAAGATCCGAGTAGTTTTTCTATCCCTTATCATATTGGCAATCTAATGATTGATAATGCATTATGTGATTTAAGTGCTAGCGTTAGTGTTATGCCATTGTCTGTGTGTTCCAAGCTAAATATGGGTAAATTAAAAGCTACTAATATTACTCTACAAATGGCCGACCGTTCTTTTAAATACCCCTTAGGTGTTTTAGAGGATGTTCCTATTAGAGTAGGTAAATTTTATATACCTGTTGATTTTGTTGTTCTTGATATGGATGAGGATATGCAAACCCCAACTATTTTGGGTAGACCATTCCTTAACACTGCAAGAGCAATTATAGATGTGAGATGTGGCAAATTGACACTATCACTAGGGGACGATAAAATTACTTTTAATCTAAATAATACCCCTAAAAGCCGCATGAAAGAGGAGAAGTGTTTTAGTGTTAATGTGGTTCATAATTATTCTAACAAGCCCCAAGCTCTTGTAAAAGATCCCTTGGATGCGGTATCTTGTGTTTCATCCTCTACAGATGACATAGACAAATGGCAAAAGGAAGTTGATGCAATAGAAAGATCCCTCTACACTGTCAGTCTTGGCTTTGAAGATGAGAAGGTGGAAATAAACAAGCAAGTTGTAGAAATTGAGCCTACAGTAAGTGTTCCGCCAGATCGAGTTGCAATTGTTAAATCTAGTGACAATTTGAAGCAACCATCGATCGAAGAGGGGTCTCTAGTGTGTAGTATTAAAGAACCCCCAGTCTAAGTCAAGGAGGATCCACCAGATAAGGTGAATTGGCGTCCCACAAGGTATGTCAAGAAGTCGTGTTGTGGCCTAAACACCGCTCGACCGGGTGAGAAACCACCCAACCAAGCGTTAGGCCAAGGGTCCTAGTTTTTAAACTTGGTAAGAAGGTCGTGCGGGACCTAAATAAACCAGCGCTTTACGGGAGGCAACCCGTATTTTCTTTCTTTTAGTCTTCTTTCTTTTTCTGAGAGGAGAGAGGAGGGAAGTTAATGAGTTTATTCAGTTGTACAGGTTTGGAAAGAGTTAGTCAAATTTGGAGAAAAGAAAAAAAATCAATCGTCAAAAGTTGCCTCGGGCCCGACCGGGCGAATCTCGCCCGATCGAGCACGAGAGTAAAGGAAGAAAAATTAGCAATTTTCGCCCGATCGGGCGAATGGCGCCCGATCGGGCACGAGATTTGACGTGTACGGAGAATTTTATCGCCCGACCGGGCGCAAGAGTAGAAGAACTTCTGGGTAAAAGATCGCCCGATCGGGCGAAGGGCGACCGACCGGGCGCGAGAGTAACATCAATTATGAGATTTAGATCGCCCGATCGGGCGGTGCGGCGCCCGACCGGGCGCTAACCCAGCCATCCAAAATCCGCTTTTTTTTTTCTTCTTTCTTCTTCCTTCTTTTTCTCATTTTTTCATCTTTCCTCCATACTTTCTCTCACTAAACCTCCATTTTTCTCTAACTTCTCTCTAAGTTTCCCTCTCCATCTCTTACCCAAATCCAATAATTCTTACATATTCTTAATCCTCTCTTCAGCCTCTACACTTCTACACCAAATTTGCTCAAATTCAATCACATATTTTCATACCCATTTTTCTATTATGGCTACAAAGAGGTCCCGGTAGATCTTTGGGAGGGGTTCTAGTTCAAGGGAGGAGTATGATCCGGATTCGCAACTTCCTCAGTGGCCAAAAATCCGAATTTCCACCCCAGAGCAAAAAGAACGGCTAGAACACCTTTGTGGGCGTTAGGTAATTCCTTCACGATGGTTACACCGCCCTACCCTTGAATCTTATTGTTTATATGATTTTGTTAAACGTTTTTTGAACGATATAGGAATGAGAAAATTTGTTGACATGCATTATCCTACATATCGTGAATTAACGTGCGAATTTTTGTCCTCTTTGAAAGTTGTAAATTGTAGGAATGGGCCGAACTTATTTTTTAGGTTGAACAATAGGAATATTAGTTTAACTTATGTTGAATTTTGTAAAATATTTGATTTGAATTCTGAATTACCTCATCAATGGCATGCTGATTATAAAATGGGTGATATTTATCATGTTTTACCTGGTTTACCGACCCCCAACCCCCAACATGCTAGTCCGAAACCTATCCATCACCCTGTCCCAAAAATCTGGCAAAGATTTGCAGGTTGTTGTTTTCTTGGTAAGTACGAGCCTCATAACGCCCAAACCAACGAACTAGCTATTATTGGACACTATGTGTATGGGTTTGGAAAATTGAACATAGGTAGATACATCATCCACCATTTGAGTAGACATGCCACGGCCAGTACCCAATCTAGTACCCCTATTCGTCTAGAAGGCCTGATTACTAGGATAGCAGTTAAAAAGGCCAGTTTTGTTGAGAGTGGACCCCACCGGATGACCAACTGTGGACCGGATACCTATATGACTGCTAGGTACCTTGAGAAGTTGGGATGGGTACGATTGGATAGTGAGCAAACCCCTCACTGGTGTATTAGGACACGGCTTGAGCAGCCATTGCCTATTCTTCCCTTGCCTAGTCCTGACTTGACCGTTTTCCCCCCGGGCAAGCATCTTACACGTATGACCTATTAGTTGCCCATGCCCGAGGGTAAGCACCTCCTGTTCCACCACCACAGCCCCCACCCGAGCCTGAGCCCATAGTGATTCCATCACCACCTCGCATGTCTCACTCGGTCCCCCATGGTGACTCCGACCCATTTTGGGACCTCCAGAGTATAGGTAAGGATTTAGGTCTTATTGAGCATTCCCACACTGACCTTAAGAGGATGGTAGGCTCCATAAACCATAGGTTAGGGTATCTTAAGAGGAACCAGGGTAGTGCCCTCTACCCAATGTATGATGATTATGCTTGTCGGGGCAACATTCCCGCCGATGCCATCTACCCTGACTGGTTTCAGCCTCCACCCCAGGGATACGATAGGGATCCCACTGCCCATGGTATTTATACTGACTATTCTACCTTCCATGGGTACGACCAAGACATTCCTTTTGGGGGACCGTCGAGGGGGAGTTTTCACTCTAAATATTTTGGTGGTAGCTCTTCTGGTGTAGGTGGTGCAGGTGGCAGCGGAGGAGGAGGGTTCGCCTCGATGGATGAGGATGATGAGGATTAGCAAGCTGGGCTAGTTCCCGAGCCAATGAGGACATTGTCTGATTTTGGCTTGGGGGAGATTTTGGATTTAGTTTGTTTTTCTCTTTAATTTTGTTTTTGGTGTGTTTTCTTAGATTAGTTCTATTGCTTTCTAGGTTAGTTTTATTTCTTTCTTCTATGAAAAATACAAAAAAAAAATTGAAAAATAAAAAAAATAAAAAAAATCCAAAAAATACGTTTCAATGAATTGTAAATCATGCTTCCCCGTGCCCCATACTTGAAAAATATTGTTTCGATTCTTGGTATATGACGATAAGCATTGTGGATTTGTTGATCGTGATTTGAAGTTTGATTGCTTAAATGACCTAACATGCGTCAATTTTGTCCAACTGCTTGTGAATATAGTGTTTGACTAGTTGATTTGGTTAGGAATTGTGTGATAGTTCCTAGTATGTCAATGAATTTAAGTATTGGTTTACAACTATGAGTAATGTTTGTATGGCTCATTATCATGCACATTGTGGAGGACGAAGGCATTTGTTCTTTTAGGTAGCCTTCAGAGGATTTAGATACATTTTTTCCCTTCTTGCTACCCACGTTGTTGCTTGTTCCCTTTTGTTGTTTATTAGCCACGTTACAAGCCATATTTGGCCCATTGGTTACTAGTCCCAAGCTTGGCTTGGGGGGGCTATTAGTATGTGAGGCAAGGGAGTTTGTAGCGTGCTTATTATTTGCACAATTTGGGTGGGCTTTGAGAAGTTATGGTGTTCTTGATCATAGTTTATTTTTGATGAGTTTGAAAGTTGAATTTTCTTGAAAAAATAAAGTATGATGATATGAAAAAAAAAAAGAGAAGTTCAAGAAAAAAATAAAGTGAAAAAATAAGTGAACTTCAATGATAAAAAGTTCAAGTGTTCTAAGTGAAGGTTGATCTGAAGAAAGAAAGAAAAAAATTAAGTTTCAATGAAATAAATCACGTTTGAAGAGTTGAAGTTTGTTATTCGCTCAAGTGTTACATTATTATATCTTTATGAGTGGAATTTGTAAGTGTTGGGATTGTTGTTTATGTTTGGAGTTGTATTTGGTGAACTTTTGTTGGAGTTGAGTATGTTGGAGATGATTGGTCATCATTTATTTTTGACCTTGGTTTTATTAGGATTTGCTCCCTTAAGCATTGCTTTTCTCTCACATTTTCCCAAATATTTCCTACCCTTTACCCTAGCCTTACATTACAAGCTTTAAAGACCTTCCGACCTTTGTGCACAGAGTTGTATGGATGTGAAAGTGTTGTTTATCAATGCAAGTTATGATTTGACATATTTTGAGTCGACTAGTAGGTTGAGTTCTTGTCTATTTAAACACACGAGAGTTGTGAGTTTGGGAGGGCATTGTTCACATAAAGGGGTTGGTTGGAGAGCGATCGAGGACATCTTTTACTCGCCACATAAATGAGAGTTGAGTGTATGAGCACTAGTCTTTAATTAAATATGCTCTTGTGGTTTGCTCTATTTGTCAATTGTTAGGGAGGAAGAGTAATTGGATGGATGAGATTGGTTGATGTTGAAGCATGTTTATTAGATTTACCTTGAGTTGTTTGTGCTTGATTTTTACTTTTTGGGGTGAAGCGTATTTATTTATTCATTGATGAGATCTTTGCTTAGGGACAAGCAAAGGTTTGGCTTGGGGGAGTTTGATATGTCCATTTTATATAGTGTTTTACCTCCTGTAGGCGTCGCTCAAAGTGCGCCTATGTTAAAGCATGTGTGAATATGCTTGGCACTCATAGGAAGTGGGAATTGGCATTACGATTAGGGACAAGGATTAGGGACAAATAAAGTAGGGAGCCGCCAACAAGTTTTTAAGGAACTTGTAAACCGTTCACGGATCATAAAAGGCAACCACGAATAAGGGACAACGATAGGCAACAACGATTGACCCGTTAAGGTTACACCCCATTCATAATCCATGAGATTACTAACTCCATATGGTTCGGAACCACGAAAGCAGGATCGGGGATGATGGTACGAAGTGAGTCATGGAGTCACATTCGCCCGTATTGGCCTCTACTCGATTCTTATAGTGAAAATTTATTCCTGTGATCTCAAAGGCACACAAACAAAATATTCAATTCGCTCCAAACTATTATTTAATTAAATTGGTTGAATATTAATGCACACATTATTCTAAAATATTGGTGATCACTTCAATTAACAACAAGATTAAAAAGGAACCTAAACCGGTTGTCCAAATTATCTTATTAGGTGTGATTTCAAATTACATATTCCCTTTAAACATGCAATATGGTGATCAATAAATAATAATAGAATAAACATTAATATTGGAAGCAATTTAACAATAATTCCAACAATATAAAAATCGTTAGAAAAATAATAGAAATAAAAGGAACATAATTCTTACTTTGATTCTGTTTGTTTGCAACTACGAAATAATAAACGAGTTAGTAACTTCAAGGAAATAATAATAAAACAACAATTAAATTAAATTAAATAAAGTAGAGTTGATTTGGGGCCAAACCCTCAAACAGTTCTACCTTTCACGCCTTGGCTTAAGGACAGAACCACGAGTAAAGTATGGACTCCTTGGAAGACTTGAAGAAGGAATTTTGAAATAAGAAGGGTAGGCTAGTGTTTAGGCTAAAGCATAGAAGAGAGAAAAATAAACTCGAGAATTAATTGATGCCCCGTACATCAGAAATGAGGGGGTATTTATAGAGAAAATGTGCTGAGGGAGCACACGGAACCCTAAAATGATAAAAACCCTAAAAAGTATCCCGCGACACGGCAATCTGTACCGTGACACGGGAAGTCCCACCATCAGACAGGAAACATTCCCGTGACACGGTGCATTTTTAGTGTGACGCAAGAAATTTTCAGTTAACGGGGAAGAAAACGCGTTAAGGGTTTACGCGGAAAAGACACGGAATTTCCCGTGTCACGGCAGATTTCCCGTGTCACGGGAAATCCCACCGTCAGACGGGAATGATTCCCGTGACACGGTGGGTACCTGCCGTGGCGCGGGAATTCCTAGCCCGCTTTTCCATCTAAATACATTTTTAACTCTAATTTCATTCGGCATTTTAAGTGCCGATTGATAATTTCGGGCCTTTTCTGACTTATTATTATTTGGGCTAAAATAAGAAAATAATTAAATAAAATAAATAAAAGGTTTGGGCCAAAAATAAATAATAAATTTGGGCTGAAATTAAAACTATGCTTTTACCAAACATCAAGACTAATCCATGGACTGTTCAAAAATATGAATTTAATCAAATACGATTTTTTAAGCACTCTTGGGATTAAATACTGAACCCGACCAATAGTGGCGGTGAAAGGTTGTTCATCATCGGGTTTGGTTTTGAGGAGACATTTTTAGGTGTCTACAGAAGCCCCCACTTTGAGTGAATTTGTAGAAACGTCAGTTTCGAAAACGATAGTGAAAGTAGTCGATAGGGACGTAGAATGATTTAAGACGTTCTGCGATCCTAAACCACTCTGTATACGCCGATACCTGCAGAAAAATGTTAATTCCACAAATAAAAGACTAGAAGGATAGAATACGTATCTGGCACCAAGGTATCGGTGGCAAATGAGCTTGGTAGCTTCCTATGCTTGAAGGAATCCACCTAATGAAGTTTCTTGAAACGCTTTCCATGCTTGAGGAAAGCCGACTGAAGAGTTTGGTAGTTTTCTAAGCCTGAAGAAACCTACCGGATAATACTTTCCATGCTTGAGGAAAGTCGACGTATGAATTTGGTGTCATTCTATGCTTGAAGAAATCCACCGATAATGCCTTCCATGCTTGAGGAAAGCCGACAAAGGAATTTGGCGGTTTTCTATACTTGAAGAAAAATCCACCGATAACGCTTTCCATACTTGAGGAAAGCCGACTTGGCGGTTTTCTATACTTGAAGAAAAATCCACCGATAACGCTTTCCAAGCTTGAGGAAAGCCGACTTGGCGGTTTTCTATACTTGAAGAAAAATCCACCGATAACGCTTTCCAAGCCTGAGGAAAGCCGACTTGGCGGTTTTCTATACTTGAAGAAAAATCCACCGATAACGCTTTCCAAGCCTAAGGAAAGCCGACGACTACTGTAATTGCTGAAATTTGCAAGTGTATGATGGTTCGATTATCCCCGAACGTAGGCCACAGATGATTCACACCTTTCAAGTCGATTATCCGACCATATTAGGTGCTTAAAATGTCAAAAATAGACTTTGATGCTTGCTAGGGGAAAATGGTAATTTTAGTCCCCTTTAAGTATCAGTTAGAATTTTCCGCGTAATTCCAGCGAAAAAATAACTGCCCAAAAGCCTCGAAAAATCATTCAAACTGGTCAAAAACGCCAGGAATATTCGCTGACAATGTGCAGAACCACCGTGCCACGTGGCATTTTGCCATGACATGGTAACATTCCCCGTCAGACGGGATAGAACCCCGTGTCACGGGGCATTTATTTGCTGTTTAAATTGGTCAATGGCGTGGATTTTCATGTTTTTGACCCACAAATCCCAGCGCGCCACGTCATCAGAAGACCGTTACACGGTAATGGTTACTTTTTGGCTTTAAATTCAAGCTTCTACTTAACCTTTTTCACCATTCTCTTTATTCATTTCCTCTCTCTTCTCCCCATTTTCAATTTTATTTTTTGCTCACATACTACCGTGCCACGGCAAGGCTGCACCGGCGTGTTGCCGTTTTTACCGTGTCACGAATACAGTCACCGTGACACGGCGGCGCTGCTGTTTGTTTGTTTCTTGTTTTTTTTTTTTTTTTGCTACTGCTCTGTTACTGCTGTTGTTCAGAGTTCGTTGCTGTTGTCGCCTGAAGTCACCGTCGGTGTCGCCGGAGCTCCGTCGCGTCCTAGGTTCACCGTGTCACGGCATTGACTGACCGTGTCGCGGTGGTCTGCGCTACTGTCTTCACGGTTTTTTCGAGCTTCGGGGCTCAAATTCTCATCACTTTTGCTCTAATTTTTTGCTACTTCCCTCATTTTTTAATCTCCACAAGGATCCATGTAAGTTTCCTTTGATTTTTGTCTCGAATTTGCTTCAAATGAGTAATTTCATGTAAAAACCTTGAAAAAATTAATTTGGGGATTTTTTATTTTGAGGTTTTATGTTGAAATTCTTGCCATGAATTTACTTGTATATGTATGTATGTGTGTTTGTGAGAAATTTGAGACAAAAATTGCATGTTTTGATGGAGAATTGAGCAAATCACCATTTTTGGGTATTACTTTTTGTGAAATGATGTTCTTGTTGTTCATGTTACTTCTTTGCACTTGAAATGGTGAAATATTGGTGGTAGATCTTGTAAAATATGTCATGATGTGTTGATTCATTGTTTTTGTGCAATTTCGAGACATATTTCGTGTATGTACTATATTGTCATGGAGAACATAGTATCATGCGGCTAGGAGAACTGTAGTATTAGCTTGTCATGGAGAAACTAAATACTATAAATAATTCCATTATTTTGCCAATTTTTAGCCTTGAGGTAAAAATTTAGCGTATAATGCGATAAACAACCAAATAACTTAGGAAGTGATGCTAAGCATTTAGATTTTTTATTAAAATGCAACTCGAATTAAATGTCTTAGAAAATGATGCTAAGCATTTAGATCTTTATTTTTATAATAGCATGCCTAGGCGACGGGATCGCGATCTTTCCACCCATGGTCGGCGTCAGGCTTTTCGGGAGGACACTCCCACGATTCCCAAGGGTATGGACGATGACGTCTTAGAGTCTGAGCCTCGGGCTTCTACGGGTAGGGGTAGGTGGGTTCCACCTCTGTGAACTCCGAACCAGTTGGTTTCTGTCGTGAGAACCATGTTTCTTATCGCCCACTTGCCGGCATAGTTGGCGGGACGCTTCGCCACCACGGTTCTGGAGCCGGAGATTTGATTCCTCGACTTCACCAGATTATCACGAGGGATCCTGCTATGAACGCCTTATGGGAATTGACTGGTTTAGTGGATTTTTATTCGGCGGTCGTAGGGTTTCGCAGCCCCCGAGGTTGCGGTGCGACCGTCGTTCGCGCATTGTTGGAGTATTTTTGGGATACTACCAACACCTTTCACTTTGCTTGGGGGGAGATGACGGTGACCCCTCTGGACTTTAGCATGATTAGCGGTCTGCGCTTCACTGACCGGGCTGTGGCGCAGATGTCTGATCTCTCTTGGGGAGCGGCTGAGGCAGCCGATTTGTTAGGTCCGATCGTTCAGCATATCAGGACTCAGCCAATGTCTCGAGGTGGTCCTAGGAGCGGGCAATCGGAGCTGGCTTCGGTTCTTGCCCGTGGTTTTGACATAGAGGAGACGTCAGCTGAGCAGCGAGTGCGGATATTCATTCTGATTCTCATCTCCATGACTCTTTCTCCAGATAGGAGTTCACGTGCACTCCTTTGCTACCTCCCTTCTTTAGTCAGGATCAGTGAGATAGGATCCTTTAGCTGGGCCAGCCTCGAATACGCCGACCTTCTTTTGTCGTTGCGTCATGGGTATAGGCAGCTGAACGATGGGTCTCCCGTCACTGTCTACGGTCTGTGGAGAGTCATAGAGGTGATGATCTTTTCCTCTTCTTGTTTTACTTTAATTTGTTCGACTCATGTGCTCAAAGATTACTTTTCATTGCAGCTATGGTTCTACGAGTATTTCCCAGGATTGGCACCTCGACGGCGTCGTGGAGCGGTTCATGACTTCCCTGTCGGGGCCAACTGGCGTGACCGAGGAGAGTCACGAGTGGAGTCTGTCTCTGCGCTGCGCGGGCTGTTACGCCGAGGCACCTCTTCTGTTGGCGTAAGAATTAGTTTCGTTGCCTGTTATTTTCTCTCTAACGTTATTTCCGGTGTTTCATGCCAACTTTTTATGGTTTTCAGGTTGCCATTGATGTCCAGTATCGTCCTTGGGCCGGGATGACTAATCTTCCCAAGGCCTTGCATCTTTCGGCGCACCGCACCATTTTGGTTGGTACCGGATGCTTTGTCTGGTATTTGGGGGAGCGTGTCGTTCGTCAGCATAGCGGTGATCGCTTTGTGGTGCCCTCATCTCCACCGGAGTCGATGCTGGACTCGCGCTTGCTTAGGGAGTTGATAAACAGGGGAGAGTGCTACACTTTTCCCTGGCAGGAGCTTGTGCACATGGAGGGTGATTACGCGCAGGACTTGCTTCCCTCGCTGGCTCCTCCACCCCGCCTTCCTGAGGTATGATTTCTTTTGAGGATTTTGCTACTAGTCTCTGTTTAAATAGTCGAATAACTTGATTATTCAATCGTATTTTCAGACAACTATTCGCCATGTGGGGAGGATCGAGATTCCGCCTCAGTCTGTCTGCTACCCAGGGCCGATTGGTATTACCGAGGACCACATTGCTGACGCGCCAGAGGGTTACAGACAGGCGTAGGAGTCTCTGCCCGAGGTTTTTGAGCCGGTAAGTTTTTTTTGATGCATTATTCATCCTTTTAACACCGCTTGTTACTGATTTTTCCTTGTTTTGCTCTCAGCCTAACCGCCCGGAGATGATGGGATTCATGAAGCCGGTTGACGCTCTAAAGTACTGCATCATCAAGCTTCGGCGTGGTGCGAGTTGTCGGAGCAGTTCTAGCGATGTTCTTGAGGTATGCTCATTTTTTCCACTTCTACCATTTGTTTTATTTTTCATTTGTTGACGCCTTTTGATTTTGTATTTTTTAAGAGCAACGGAGGTCCCGCTCGCGCTCGAGGCATAGAGGCTCGGACGAGGAGGAGCTTGGTCGTGGTAGACGATCTCCTGCGGTTCATCGGCATTCTTAGTCTTAGCGAGAGCCTCAGATTACTCATCCGTTTCAGGAGGCTCAATGGCAGCCTCAGTCTTCCCAGCGCTTTCGGGGTCAGAGTTAGGGGCAGCGCCAGTCATTTTCACATCCTTCACAGCCTGAGTTTAGGCCTGTTTTGACTCCCGTGGATCCTGGTTTATTTTCAGGTCCATCGTGTGGGATTCCTCCACCGGTGTCGGGCTTGTTCTCAGTTCCGATGTATGGGACGATGCCTCCACCGACGATTCCCGTGTCTTTGAGTCAGTCTACACCGTTTGCCAGTTTGACGGGTCCTGCCTTGAGTTTGACTGCTGCTGGAGTCACGGGGACTAGTAGGGACACTACTCCCCATACTCGGATGATGGCGGGACTCTTTGGCTCACCATTCCCGTATTCACAGGGTGGAGATAATACTGACCCTAACTCTTCTAGTTCTGCAGACTTTTGACCGAGGGTCTTTATTTGTACATACTGTGATGACACTTGACACTGTTTATTTATTATGACTCATTTTGTATATTATTCACAGTTTATGCATTTATTAGTATGTGTTAGTGTGTGCTTGAGACTCATTGTGTGTGATCATGTATTTATTAATGACGCGACAAAAAACGTAAGTGGAGTAAGTGGAGGGTACTGACCTTCCCTAAAAGAAAGAGAGAAAAAAAAATAAATAGAATAACAAGTAAATATATAAATGAAAAAGAGAAGATAGAAATAAAAAGGATGAAATACTAAAGTAATAAATAAAAATAAATAATAAAAAAGAAATGATAAAAATAAATAATAAAAATAAAAAAGTTGAGAATTTTATTAGGAATGAAACTCCCGGAAAACTGAAAAATAAACGGTGAAGATAAAATACTAAAAAAAATCCGGATAGGTACGGGAAAAGATTAAAAAAGAAAACGCGTGGGGTGCCGCGCGACACGGCACTGCACACCGTGTCACGGCAAAAACTGTCGTGTCGCGGCAAAAATTCCCGTGACACGGTGGGATTCCCCGTGTCACGGTGCGCGTATTCTACAACGGTGTGGTTTACGCGTACGAAAAGATAATTTCTGAGTAGTTCCGAGCGCTTTTGCTATAAAATAGGACCAGTATATTCATGATATGCATAATTACGAAACACAAAATAATTAGAATTTCATATTTCAATAATAATGTCTCAGAATTTTGATAATACATTGCGCGACTGGTCTTATGCTTTGACCAATGCTGACAAAAGAGAGTTAGAATTGTTTCATGTCAGGGGTTTACTAGCCCTGAGGCCTGTGGCGATTGAACATGATTTTCTTAGGGCAACATTAGACTATTGGAGTCCAGAAACACATTGTTTCAAATTTGATTACGATGAAATTTGTCCCCTGCCGGAGGAATTCGGTGCAATCTTTGGATTTCCTGCTAGAAATCTTATTGCCATGCCTACCCTACGTGAATATTATTACCAAGATTTTGAACGCCATCTGAATCTAACATATCCAGATTTAAATAGAATTGTGTGTGGTAATGAGGTAGACTTAGAAAAACATGCAAATTTATATTTTAATCGCCCTATCTCTGAGTCTTATCATGTATATCGTAGAAGGGCATATATTTTTTGCATGTTTAGCAAGCTTTTATTTGCAAACGGTAGGGTAGGACATGCTTGTCTAGCGTCTGTGCTTGAACATGTCGAATCTGGGAGATCTCCTATGCCTACGTGCCTTAGAGAAACATTTTGTGGCCTTGACGAAGCAAAAGCTGACGGAATGCCATCAGGAAGGGCTCTCTGGTACTGGTGTAGGTAAAAATACGTTCCGATTAGCCCCCGTGACACAAAACAGGCACCGTGTCATGGTGGGTGTCTGCCGTGTCACGGGAATCTGCACTTTTTTTTTTTATCAACGACTGATTTTTTTTTTTTTTTTTGCAGATTTGGTTTATGGAGCGTTTAGAACTATTCGAAGCCCCCGATGATGTTGAAAAATATGGCCCTAACGACCTAGTCCGCAAGAAAAAGAATTACTCTGCGAACATGTCGTATGAAGACTGGAAAAATTTCTTTGCAAAGAGGGAATTTTCCATTCGTTGGGTGGTGTCTTGGTGGAGGCTTACTAGGATGGTTGGTACGAATGATACTCCATATTGTCGTGTTCCTATTATCTCAAAACTGACTTTTTATTGTCCTTCTCGACTAATGCGGCAGTATGGACTTGAACAAGTAGTTCCACGCTATAACGATAGTCCTCGTGAAGTATCGTTGCATGAAAGTAACGTTCACAAGTATGAGACTTACTGGATTGGAAGACCTTTGTGGACAGTTTCTGCAAGTGACCAAGCTCCTCCTCCTTTATCTAGTGCATACAAGGCATAGTTGAACCCTAGAAGTAGGAGAGAACGATTCGGATCACGCAAGTCTGATGTGAAGAGTCGTCTTGGAAATAAGAAAGCACCTCCTAAAGATCGTCTAGGTCCAAGAACACAAGGGATATAGTTTAAGACTCCTATAATGCCGAAAAGGAAAAACTATGTGAAAGGGAAGGGTAAAGAGAAGATGGTCTATAGAGAGAAACAACCGAAGAATTTTAAGAAAGGTGAAAGGGGTGAAAGTTCGACTAGGGGTGTGACGGTTCGGGCTACAAAAGACACATTAATGCTGAAGGTCGACCTAATTGACAAAGAGAATGAGGTTCCTAAAGTGAAGAGGGATTAGATCAGTATTGCTTTGCTTTTATGATTTATGATTTTTTATTTAAAATAAGGCGTGTGATGCCAATAATTGTAGTCACATTTATTTCAATAATAATATCATATTTATTTTAGCCTTAAATAAAAAAAATTACAATGACCTTTTTTATTATTATTTATCCGAGTCAAGGAGTCGGACGCAATGGAAGAATGAAAATAAAAAACCTCGAACAAATAATGAATTCGCAAAGAATGCGTCACTAAAAAAAATCGGAAAACCTGAAATTCCACCGTGTCACGGTGAAAAATCCCGTGACACGTTGCAAATTCCCGCGTCACGGCAATTTTTTTTTTTTTTTGTTTTTTTTTTGGTGCTCAGGTCCACCGTGCCACGGTGGAATATCCCGTGTCGCGGCAGAAATCCTTTTTTTTTTTGTCGTGACGCAATGCTGAACTGACGCGTATACTTGATCGACGGAGGGAGGATTTTTATTTTTTAAAGTGGTCGAGCCCCCTTGAGGGGTTGCCTACGTATCCTTAAAAGGGAATCAGGCCGAACGTAGCTCTATTGGGTCATGAACCCATGCGACTAGGCATAGAATTTCTTGAGTTGATCCAAGTTGATTAAATTGTGGAAACCGTTACCGTCCATGTCTACCAATTGCGCCGCTCGGCCAGACAAGATGGCTTTAACAATATACGGGCCTGACCAATTTGGTCTGAATTTTTCTCTTGGATCTAACACATTTTTACGAAGTGCCTTAAGCACCAGGTCACCCTCTTTGATGTTCCTAGTCTTGACTTTTTTATTAAAATGTCGCGCCATACGCTGCTGGTAGGTTTGGACATGATGCAAAGCTGCCAAGCATTTTTCATCAAGTAAGACCAGTTCATCATATCTTGCTCTAATCCAGTCGACTTCATCTAGTTGGCTTTCCAATGCGATTCGAAGAGAAGGGATTTCAAGTTAAATTGGTTGTACAACTTCAACTCCATAGACCAAAGAGAAAGGGGTAGCCCCCGTTGATGTACGAACAGAGGTTTGATATCCCCAAAGGGCGAAATGTAGCTTACTTGGCCAATCCTTGTAATTTTCTGTCATCTTTTCGATGATAGTTTTCACATTTTTGTTGGCCGATTCGACCGCACCATTTGTTTGTGGTCTGTAAGGTGATGATCTGTGATGCTTGATATGATATTTCTGTAATAATTCTACGCATTCGGCTTGGAAATGCGTTCCATTATCGCTGATCATCTCATGTGGTACCCCATAGCGGCATATGATATTTTTCTCAATGAATTGAGCTACGTGTTTCGCCGTCAGCTTAGCATATGAGGCAGCTTCGACCCATTTGGTGAAATAGTCGATCTCTACGAGGATAAATTCGTGCCCCCCTTGTCCTGGTGGTGTTACTTTTCCAATGATGTCGATGCCCCATGTGGAGAAAGGCCATGGAGAAGTATATGTGTAGAGAAGCGAAGGTGGAACATGCTATAAATTTGCGTAGACTTGACACTTCATACATTTCTTGACGTATTCGTGACAATCTTTCTCCATAGTAGTCCAATAATAACCTTGTCGTTGAATATTTTGGACTAACATCTTTGCATTCATGTGCGTTCCACATATACCGGCATGGAGGTATTCCATGGTTCTATGTGCTTCTTTCTTGGCTATGCATAAGAGATTTCTCCCCATTGCAGTCCTCTTGTGGAGTTCTCCCCTGATGAGCACATACTGTGAGGCTAGGAGCCTCAAAGCACGGCATGCCCTTTTATCAGTATTGGGAGGGTATTCTCCTCTTGTCACATAGTTAAGGATATCTGTACACCATGGCTCTTTATCTTCTTCTTGTGGTTCTTGTTCATCGTCGAGTGCGTGAACATAAGCCAGCTCATATCTTCTTTCTATGGTCAACGGCATTCTGATTGTATTCGTTGGAATTCGCACCATTGATGCTAATTTAGCTAGTGCGTCGGCGAATTGGTTTTCTTCTCTCGGCAAATACGTGTATTCCACTTCATCTAGTTGCTCCGTGTGAGTTTCTAAATGAGCTTGATACGTAGCGAGACTTTCACTTCTCACTTTCCATCTCTTGGAGATTTGGTTAATGATTAGTGAAGAATCACCGTAGATTTTGAGTTTCTTAATTCCCAAGGCGACAGCTGTTTCTAATCCCAAAATACATGCTTCATATTCTGCAGCATTGTTGGTGACATCAAAGTCGAGCTTCATGGAAATTGGGATGTGCTCTTCATTGGGTGATACAAGCAAGACTCCTACGCCATATCCTTTTTGGTTTGAAGCTCCATCGAAATAGAGCGTCCAGCTATCATCTTCGGTCATGAGTAAATCTTCGTTAGGGAAATCGTACTCATCTTCTTCTTTCTCAACTTCTTCTAGCGGAAAGTCTGCTAAGAAGTCAGAAACCGCAGAACCTTTGATAGCTTTTTGTGGTACAAATTTCAAGTCAAACTGAGCAAGATTGACTATCCACCTTGATAATCTGCCATTGAGTGTTGCTTTTTCGAACAAGTATTTGAGAGGATCCATCTTGGACACGACATGCACTGTATGAGTGAGCATGTAATGTCTTAGTTTCTGTGCGGCCCATACAAGTGCGAGACACAATTTTTCAAGTGGTGTGTACCGTGTCTCATATCCTTGAAGATTCTTACTCAAGTAGTAGATTGCATTCTCCTTGCTTTCAATCTCTTGTGCTAGCATTGCCCCCATCGTTTCTCTTGTGACCGTAAGGTAGAGTCGAAGAGGAAAGTCAGGTATTGCTGGCGCTAGCACGGGTGGGTTTGCCAGGTACTCTTTGATTTTGTCGAAAGCTTTTTGGCAATCGTCATCCCATGTGACTGGGACATTTTTCTTAAGCTTCTTGAATATAGGTTCACATATCGCTGTGAGCTTTGATATGAACCTACTTATATATTGCAACCTTCCAATGAAACCTCTAATCTCCTTCTCATTCTTGGGCGGTGTCATGGCCATGATCGCCTTTACTTTTGTGGGATCTATTTCAATCCCTCGAGAACTGATCACATATCCAAGTAATTTGCCTGACGTGACTTCGAATGCACACTTTTCTAGATTTAATCTCATGTTGTACCTGCGGAGTCTTTCAAAGAACTTGCGAAGTGCAATGATATGGCCTGGGCGATCTTTGGACTTAACGATCATATCATCGACATAGACCTCCACCTCTTTGTGCATCATGTCGTGTAACAATGTTGTAGCTGCTCTTTGGTAGGTGGCACCCGCGTTTTTTAACCCGAATGGCAATACCATATAGCAATATGTACCCCATTGTGTGATGAATGTGGTTTTCTCCATATCTTCTTCAGCCATTAATACTTGATTATATCCGGCGTAACCGTCCATGAATGATAGGAGTGCATGGTTTGCTGTGTTATCGACTAGAATGTCAATGTGAGGTAGAGGGAACCCATCTTTTGGGCTTGCTTTATTGAGATCCCTGTAATCAACACACATTCTGACCCTTCCATCCTTCTTTAGAACTGGAACCACATTTGCTATCTATTCTGGATACTTTGATACTCTGATGAAACCTGCGGCCAACTGCTTCCTGATTTCTTCTTTGATTTTGAGAGCCACATCCGGTTTCATACGGCGCAACTTTTGTTTGACAGGCTTCATACCTGGAATGAGTGGTATCGTATGCTGAGCTATATCCCTGTCAATTCCTGGCATATCTTGGTATGACCAAGCTAATACATCAACAAATTCACTAAGCAAGTTAATTAGCTCTTTGCGCTCATCTTAACTTAGTGTTAATCCAATTTGTACTTCTTTAACAGTCGTATCATTGGAATGTTAACTGTTTCTGTATCTTCAATAACTGCTGTTTTATTTTCGTGTTCTTCCATTGATTTTATTATTTCTTTGTCATTTTTATCATTAGCAAAGCAATATTGACCAGGGTTAGGGGAATGACACGCATCGTAAGCAAAGGTACTCATTTTATTGAATTCATTGGCTAATACATCAAGAGGGGCAAGGTCAGCTGCGACCTCACCGGGACTAGAAAGAGATGACTCAAGAAGAGACTCAGGATTGGACTCTATAGCAGAAAGAGGGTCGGCCTCAGACTCTAAGGACTCGTCTACAGACTTAGACTCAGACTCGGACTCGAACCTAGACGACTCCAACTCATCAAACATAGGGCCTTCGCCAGCGGTTATTTCCAACTTCTCTCCGCTTGGTGTAGTGATCCTCAATGTCTTGCGCCATCCCCTTGAAATATTATCAGCTTGGACGATTAATTCGAAGGGGTCAAAATCCTTGTTTGCTACAACATCTTGACCGAGCTCGGAATTATCAATGCAGACGGGCTTAGATTCATTCTTCTCCATTCCAAAAAGCAGGTTGATGCCTAGATCATCAGATTTCGGGCTAGCTGATTTCTCAGTTGTGAAGAGCTCTTCGTCTTCATCAAGAAAGTCACAATCGAGGAACATCTCGAATCCTGGTTCACGCATCCCATCGTGGACGAATGGTTCAGGGAATTCATAGCACGGAAAGTCTTCCCCTTCCTTGATGTACTGGCCATTGAGTGTTAATGGATATGGATCCATGGCCATTTCCTTCTTCATGATTCGAGCGTTATTGCGAGCCTTCATCTTCGATAGAGCTTGTTTCACGTCTTCTTTTGTTGGCTTGAATCCCAAGCCAAAAGTATCCTTCTTGAGTGCACCAGGATGGCCCCAAAATTCAGCCATTTTCTTTTTGAGTTCGAGGGTCATTCCAGGGAAGTGCCCTTGCTTCTTCAGAATGGCATTGATATTGGTGTTTGAATAGGGATCGAAGTCGAGATGGCACTTTTCCTCTTCTTCAATCACGAGAACATCATCGAGTGAAAAAACCCAAAGATCTTCGTCTTCTTCGTCCTGCTCGACAAGGACGATAGGAGTGTCGATAACTTGAATGCGCATAGGAGAGGCATCAATGGTAATTGAAACCCCTCCAACTATGGCTTTCACTTTTTGGTCCTAACAACAGATTGAAGGAGGCCTTAATGTCTACTACCTGAAACTTAGTGCGACGTTCAATGGCCCCAGTAGTTATGTTCAGTATGATAGTACCCACGGCTTGACGGCGAGTATTATCATAAGCGCGAATCCCTTGAGTGGAGGGAGTCAGTTCTTCATTCTTTATGCCCAACTTCTTTGCAGTACAGAGTGGGCACACATTGATTGCAGAGCCATTATCAACCAGGCTCATAGGAACATTCATCTGCCTACACACCACAGTGAGGTGTAAGGCCTTATTATGTTGATCCCCTTCCGAGGGCAGATCCTTGTCAGAAAACGAAATCAAATTGCTAGTACTTGGCAATTCAGTAGTAAGAAAGTTGACCAATCCTTGAGGAGTCATGTCATCATCAACTCCTATTTTCACCAGAGCATTCATCACAGCCTTTCGATGCTCCTGGGAGGTGGCCAAAAGCTTCCATACATTCATCTCCACCTTGGTCTTTTGCAATTGTTTGACCACATCGTTGTTCACAAGGTCGATGGGATCAACTATCGGATGTGATTTTGGTGGCGGTGGAGGTGGATTAGGTTGTTGCAACCGTCCACTTCTGGTGAGAACCTTGACCTCAAAGTCCCCCCAAACATCTTCACTTGTGCCAAGAGATGAACAGGCTATATCCTTGAGATAGACGTCTTCATCGTCACTATCCCAAATTCCATTCACTTCTTCAGAACTCGAGACAAATACAACTTCCGGCAGAGGTTCATTCACAGGTTGAATGAATATTGACGGATCAAAGGAGACTTCATCTCCCATGATAGCCAAAGCATCAAAAAGAGGACCTGTTTGAATGTTAGGCTTCTTGCCCCCTGGAGGGACAGGAAGTTGATTAGCATCAATTAGGTCTTGGATTGCATCCTTCAACCTCCAACACTTCTCAGTATTATGACCCTTGCCTTGATGAAACTTGCAATAAGCATTGGGATCATAGCTAGCGGTCTTATTCTCTGGTCGAGGTTCTGGAAATGGTTCAATTGGCATAATCAATCCTTGACCATGCAAACGGTCATAAGCAGCATCATAAGTCATTCCCAAAGGCGTATAAACCCTCCTTTACCTTTGGAATCTTTGAGGAGGAGCATTAAGGGCCAGCACATCATTGATATTGATATTGTTGGTAGCATTATTGGGCTTGGAAGACGAAGAAAAAGGAGTGTCGTTCTTCTTGTTTTTACAAGTGTTGTTATTACTGTTGCTACCAGCAGTCTTCATTAGTTCGTCCTCGATATTGATTCCAATATCGTATACAGCTTCAAAGGTACTTAGAGGCAGAAACTTCAAATGTTGCTTGTACTTATGAGTCAGATTGGTAATGAACAAGCGAACCATCTCCTTTTCCTTGGGGGGATCCACCAAGAGCGCGGTTGTTTCCCTCCACCTGCTTAGGTATGTGGTGAAGCCTTCATTCTCTTTCTGTTTGAGAATGGAGAGTTCACGTTCAGAAGTCTTGGCCTGAATGTTACACTTGTAACAATTCATAAAGCTTTCAGCAACATCCTCCCAGGTCGCGACATGTTTGGATTCCAAAGAGTAAAACCATTGTTGACAGGCATGCTCCAAGGAAAGAGGGAAAAATGTAGGGAAGAGTGTCACATCTACTCCCTTAAGAGCCATAGTCGCAGAAAAAGCCTTCAAATGGAAAAGCGGATTATCAGTAGGCTTGAATTTGGGAATATCAGCGGTGGAAAACTTCTTAGGAAGTTTGCCCCTTATGGACGAAGAGGTGACAGGTTGTTCCACATAAGTGAATTCTTCAGAAATCTTGCTCATTTGTTCCTTAATCTTGTCCATTGCAGCGGTAGTGACATTGTTTTGACTGTCTTGCTCTACCATGCTGACTCTAGTGGTGAGTGTCTGCATCATGTTAGACAACTTTTCAATTGTCTTGTTGAGGTTCTCGATGTCTTCCTTAGTAGCTATTGGTTGAAAGTAGACTGGAGATGGATCTTGTGGAGATGATTGAGGTGGTTTCCTTGTACGCCTCTTTGATATAAGAGGTTGTTGAGGTATTGACTCGAACCGTAACAATCTACCCCTGATTCTTGACCAAGTGATGTGACACCGAAACAAACACACCTTTAATGACCCAACTTAACCTTAACCCATCCGGAATGAATTTTTAACTATAATTTTGAAATTCTTATTTGTTTATTTTTTTTAAAAAAAATATGGGAGGATACTATCCGACTTACTCCGAAAAAAAAACGACACAAAAACAAGACTATCCTAAAATACGGTCAAAAAGTAGTGCACGACTAAGGAAAAAAGTGTGTGAACACAATGTGTGAGTGATTAAGTGAGGTTATGGACGCATGTTTTGACCGTATAGCTAGACGTGACACCAAACTGGACACAGCAACCACATATGTACGCACAAAAACCGAAAAAAGACTGACAGGACACTTTTCCTGGGCACCGTGTCACGGTGCCGACTGTCGTGACACGGTGCAATCTACCGTCAGACGGTAGAAAGCCACGTGTCACGGCACTGTTCACCGTGGCGCGGCAGAACATGTCGTGACACGGTGCGCATTTCCAGGTCAGTTTTGTGATTTTTCTAGATTTTAATCGATTTTAGGTCCATACTAATTACTATGTGAAAATAAAAACCCTCGGTCATGGGTTAAACAAAAGAGTAAACACATGAAGGTTAGCACCAAACAATCACATAGCATTTAGGCACGATGATGTAAAAAAAGTTCGCAACCTAGAGTCAAGATCTATGTTCAACTATTGGTCAAGCTTTGGGTGTCAAAAGGGTACCATGGTTAAGAGTTTGGACGCGTTAGCAAGGTAGCCCCCCTTGAGGGTGTAGGCCAACGGGCGGCTCCGCGAGTTTGTGATGAAATTGAACTCGACTCCATGGTTTGGGTGGATTTAATGACTCGGATGAACCCTTATTGCCATGAGCGTTTTTGGATTGATAGAGCTTAAATCCCCCGGGGCTAATGCGCATGTAGAACACATACGTTTTTTCATAAAAATCGAAGGAATTTGACTGTGAGAAGAGAAAATAAGCCACCGGACTGATTTTAAGACTGCCACCGTGACACGGCAGATTTTGCCGTGGCACGGCAGTCAGAAGATCTGACTGGTGCCCTGTTTTCCTTCGTGCGCAACCAAGTTATTCAATTTTTCCTACGGGACAGACCTGAATGCGACGTTAAAACGTCTATGCAGATGCAAAAATGCCAAATTAATCACAGGAATATTTTTTTCAAGAATCTTTCAAGTCTCATCCACTCATCTTAATTAAATATCGATCACTCAAATCGATAAATAACCAAGAATCCTCCCTAGTGAAGTCGCCAAATTGTAGGCGTCGCTCGAAGTGCGCCTACGTTAAAGCATGTGTGAATATGCTTGGCACTCATAGGAAGTGGGAATTGACATTACGATTAGGGACAACGATTAGGGACAAATAAAGTAGGGAGCCGCCAACAAGTTTTTAAGGAACTTGTAAACCGTTCACGGATCATAAAAGGCAACCACGAATAAAGGACAACGATAGGCAACAACGATTGACCCGTGAAGGTTACACCCCATTCATAATCCATGAGATTACTAACTCCATATGGTTCGGAACCCCGAAAGGAGGATCGGGGATGATGGTACGAAGTGAGTCATGGAGTCACATTCGCCCGTATTGGCCTCTACTCGATTCTTATAGTGAAAATTTATTCCTGTGATCTCAAAGGCATACAAACAAAATATTCAATTCGCTCCAAACTATTATTTAATTAAATTGGTTGAATATTAATGCACACATTATTCTAAAATATTGGTGATCACTTCAATTAACAACAAGATTAAAAAGAAACCTAAACCGGTTGTCCAAATTATCTTATTAGGCGTGATTTCAAATTACATATTCCCTTTAAACATGCAATATGGTGATCAATAAATAATAATAGAATAAACATTAATATTGGAAGCAATTTAACAATAATTCCAACAATATAAAAATCGTTAGAAAAATAATAGAAATAAAAGGAACATAATTCTTACTTTGATTCTGTTTGTTTGCAACTACAAAATAATAAACGAGTTAGTAACTTCAAGGAAATAATAATAAAACAACAATTAAATTAAATTAAATAAAGTAGAGTTGATATGGGGCCAAACCCTCAAACAGTTCTACCTTTCACGCCTTGGCTTAAGGACAGAACCACGAGTAAAGTATGGACTCCTTGGAGTACTTGAAGAAGGAATTTTGAAATAAGAAGGGTAGGCTAGTGTTTAGGCTAAAGCATAGAAGAGAGAAAAATAAACTCGAGAATTAATTGATGCCCCGTACATCAGAAATGAGGGGGTAATTATAGAGAAAATGTGCTAAGGGAGCACACGAAACCCTAAAATGATAAAAACCCTAAAAAAGTATCCCACGACACGGCAATCTTTACCGTGACACGGGAAGTCCCATTGTCACACGGGAAACATTCCCGTGACACGGTGCATTTTTAGTGTGACGCGGGAAATTTTCAGTAAACGGGGAAGAAAACGTGTTAAGGGTTTACGCAGAAAAGACACGGAATTTCCCGTGTCACGGCAGATTTCCCGTGTCACGGGAAATCCCACCGTAAGACGGGAATGATTCCCATGACACGGTGGGTACCTACCGTGGCGCGGGAATTCCCAGCCCGCTTTTCCATCTAAATACATTTTTAACCCTAATTTCATTCAGCATTTTAAGTGCCGATTGATAATTTCGGGCCTTTTCTGACTTATTATTATTTGGGCTAAAATAAGAAAATAATTAAATAAAATAAATAAAAGGTTTGGGCCAAAAATAAATAATAAATTTGGGCTGAAATTAAAACTATGCTTTTACCAAACATCAAGACTAATCCATGGACTGTTCAAAAATATGAATTTAATCAAATACGATTTTTTAAGCACTCTCGGGATTAAATACTGAACCCGACCAATAGTGTCGGTGAAAGGTTGTTCATCATTGGGTTTGGTTTTGGGGAGACATTTTTAGGTGTCTACATCCCCGTCCCTCGGTCATAATTAGTAGTGTTTTTGGCTCCTTAGAGCCACTTTTATTACTAATTGGTGTTTTCTAGTGTTTTCGTAGTTTTTGTTGAGTTTTGTAGGAAATTTCACTTTCAGAGCATTTTTCCGGAATTTTATGGAGCAACTACGAGCATTGGAGATGCACGACCATCCTTCATAGCCCAAGGTCAGTTAGAGCCATCGAACCGGTGATTAAGGGCTCAGTATATGTGATACTAAGGCATTTGGACCAAGTATTCAAGACCCGAAGAGGAAATCCAGATTGGCCCGAAGAATCGGAGCCCATTCGAACTCCAAGGAGTAGCCCAAGAGTGTCGCCCGGCCAAGAGAGCTCCCGACTGAAGGCGTGCCCAACCGGGCGGGGCGGAGTATTTGTAGCAGCAGTTGACGCCCGAAGTCGCACCCGGCCGGGCGCGAGAGATGCACTTGATAACAAAAAGGCGGGCCCGATCGGGCGATGCCTCGCCCGATTGGGCGCGTGTCAGCATTAGGAGTTTTTGAGCGTCGTTAAGTTTGTTTTAGTTTAGGATTCTTGCTTAATATAAATACTTTTTCGTTAAGCAGGTTTAGTATTGTTTTTTTTACCCTTCATTAATCTCTTTTTACTCTTTCTTACTTCTTCTCTTAGCTTTCTCTCTCTACTTAGCTTTTAGATTAGTTTCACTCTCTACAACTTTGTTCTTAATTCGACTCCTTAATTCTGATTACTTTGGTAACGATTTCTTTTACTTTAATCTCAGTTATTTACTTTATTTCTTTCATCATGTCTCCTTTAATTGCTTTGTTTAGCTTATGTTCAATTATGTGTGAGTAGTTTTCTTTCTAGGGTTTATGGGGATCCATAAATAATATGGAGGGGTAATTTATTGTTGTTAATTATCAATGCTAAATTAATTTCCTATTGATTTATTTAATGCTCTGTGACTAGATTAGGCCTAATCTTTTATGCATGAGTTTGACAATATTGATTCGAGATTCGAGAGATGAGAATTGATGTTTAGGTCTAGTTTCAATAGGCAGGTTAATTTTTAAATGGTTAAGTCGAGATTCGAGAGATAAGATTTAATACCGGTAAATTAATTCTGTGATTGTAATACGTAGCAAAAGCCCTTTGTGATCTGATTAATTTATGCATTGATGATTGATTGTTATGTTTTACCCTGGAATATTGTTTATTGGTGAACCTATGCCCTAGGTTTTTTATTCATTTATTTTCTCTATTTTTATTCTTCCCTACTTTTACTCTTAGTAGTTTAGTTATCCTTCGATTACAATATATTGGTTACTTAATAATTTAGATTGCTTAAATAAATTAGGAATAAAAAGACTAGTTTCCCTGTGGATTCGACCCTACTTCCCTATCTGCATTAGTTAGAGGATTTAAGAATTACTTTTGATTAGGTGATACGACTTTAGCCTGTCATGGAGACAGTTTGGGGTTTGTTGCAGCAGTTTGAGTAATTAATAGGTAAAATTAAACCCAATAATCTGATTTCCTGCTCTTCTCCCTTAACAGTTAACAGGCACTTTTGCTAATTCATCCAATGAAAGACATGGTGACATTGCAGAATAACATCCATTTATAAAGTACTCCGTATGTATCATTTTCATAATCTTTTCTTTATCTAGCTTTTCCTTTCTTATAAGTTAAATTCAACCAACATTTAGAAGAATGGATGTAGTACCTAGAAGTGCTACTAATTTTAACCTCATATCTAAAACTGTGGTGATGAAGGTTTTCCGGTCAATAAACTCAGGTTATGTACAAGGATTTCCAAAGGATGTTCAGGAGGCTGAGTCTCAGGTTCATTGACACGATGTTTTGCTTTTGCACTAACTGTATTGTTAGCTATGTATTTTCGATAATGAAGCCAATTTGGACTCAATGTACCTGTATTCATTGCAGAACCTGGTTTGTGCGAATAATTTGGTGATAGACAAGAGCATCCAAACAGCATACGTTGAAGCAATCAGATCTGCTCAACATTTCATTTATTCCTTGGATCATCATATGCTTGGCCAAATTACAAAAATTTCGGTATGAAAAATTTTGTTTCCCTTTCTTATAATCTTGATGTTGAGGTTGTTTAGAAAATGTGAATGTTCCTGTTGGATTCGATAGCTAGTTTGCTTAACGATTTTGTACTGGCAGGTGCTGATCATTTGATACCAATGGAGTTGGCCTTGAAGATTGTTAGCAAATTCCGAGCCAAAGAGAGATTTGTTATCTACGTTGTCATCCCTATGTGAATTGTAGATCAATATGGTATTGGTATATCTAAGCATTATTTTTTTAAAATCAACATTAACTAGAAAGTTGTTTTGATATTAAACTCGGGTATTTATTTGTATAGAACAAATTTTGTATGGATGATTCAATTTAATTGTGGTTGGATGTTTTAAATTATAAATATGAAGTATATTTTGATGGCTTTCGTCTTATCTGGAAATATTTTTGTTAATTTTATTATACAGAATTTATATTGCACGTATACATGATCATGGATTTATTTTTACATAGGAAATGTGAAAATTTTCTTACAGGATAAATGTACAAGATAAAATCCAGGAATACAACAAATTCAGGTCTAAAATGAAATACAAAAATAATAAATATTATTAAAATATAGGAATAATACAATATAAAATACGTATAGGGGTAATTTGAAATACATATGGCTGGATATTTTTAAAAAAAACATTAGAGAACTGTTATCTAACTTAACCGTTCTCTATTGTAATGCAATATAGAACGGTTAAGTGGCCTAAACCGTTCTTTATTCCTTCCTTAGGGTACGAATTTAAGAAGGGAAAAGAGAACGGTTGTTAGTATATGTGATTATATAAAACGCCTAAACAACCCGTTCTCTATACTTTATACATCGCTTAGCAGAAGAACGCCCCTAAGGCGATCTATAAAGCCTATTATAACAGTTCTCTAAGGCCTTTTTTGTAGTAGTGATCCCATTCGATCCTGAGATCGAACGCTCTTTTCATAAACAAAAGAATCTTTACAGGAAAATCCTGGCGGGTTCTAGGGATAACAATAATCGCCGAGACCCTCCAACTGATTCTAGTGATTCAGAAGTTCCTTCAGATTCAGAATCAGATATGACGGCACCTAAGAAGCTCAGTGATTATTCGCAGCCAATGCTGACAGATTTTCCATACCTTACTCCTACTCCTACTCCGGCTCTTGATGGGGTGCAATATGAGATTAAACCCCAATTTATCCCGATGATATAAAGGAAGCAATTCAGTAGAGCTAAGGGTGAAGACCCAAATCTTCATATTGCAGACTACTGTCAATATTGTAATACCATCAGGCAAGTCGGGGTCACACAGGACCAAATCAGGGAGATTCTCTTTCCTTTTTCTTTATGTGGAAAAGCCAAATTATGGTATAATGGATTAAATAGAACTGCACTTGGTATAACTAACTGGGAGACTCTTGTTTTAAATTTCTATAATAAGTATTACCCTGCAGAGAGGACAGCTTTGCTAAGAAGCGCAATTCAAAACTTTGCCCAAGAGCCAGATGAAACTTTGTATGAGGCTTGGGAAAGATTCAAGGATCTGCAGAGGAAGTGTCCCCACCATAATTTGGCACGGTGGCAATTGATCCAAGCCTTTTATAATGGGATTGGAAATTCATCTAGAACAATATTGGATTCTACAGCTAGTGGGAGGTTTATGAACCTTAATGTTGATGATGCAGGTCAAGTTATCGAAGATATGGCAATCCACAATTCCCAATATGGGAACCTAGAGGCTTTGCTAACAAAGGGAAACATAGTGTCGACTCTGTATCCTTTTTACAAGCTCAATTAACCTCTATTTGTCAAAAACTAGATAATCTTAGCATTGCAAATATAGCTAATGTTTCTGCAATTAATAATAAATCTAATGAGGCTTTCTGTGAAAATTGTAGAATTGTAGGTCATTGGGAGCAAGATTGCAGGAGTTCCGTGGAGCAAGTCAATGTCTTCCAAGCTTATAGGCAGAACGACCCATACTCCAACACCTACAATCATGGGTTCCGGAATCATCCATATATTTCTTACCGGAGCACCAATGTTCAAAATCCGCCACCCACAACAATCACATGCACCACAATAACCACAGCAAAAATATTACCACCCCAATGCTGGCCAGAAGAACCAACCACAACAACCCTCCTCATCTTCATACCCTGCTTTAGCATTTAGCAGAAATTAGAGCGATGTTGGCTAGTATGCAAAATTACATGGAGAGTAGAGATACTCAAATTGATTCGATCATAGCACAAAATAAAATTGTAGATAATCAAATTGTGCAGATTTCTTCTACTCTACAAGCCCGTCAACAGGGAACCCTGCCAGCACAGCCAACCAGGCCTACAGATCAAGCTTTTGCAATTACTCTGAGGAGTGGTTCACACTATGATGGGTCCCCTATGCCCAGAGATGATGAACCTATTTTAATGAATAATGCTAATCTTGTTTCCATTAAACCTAACAATGTTGCTAATAGCCCTAGAGGGCTAAAGAGTAGTACTAATACTTCTGATAATACATTGCAGGGTACAACTCTAGGGAAGGTAGCAGTTCCTGATAAGAGCAGTAATTCTCCAAAGCCGGTTATCAAACTTCCATTCCCCAATCGTCATTTAAAAACAAATTTGGATAAGCAGTTTGGTAAGTTTCTGGATATGGTTAAAGATTTGCAAGTAATGGTTCCCTTTATAGAACTAATTACACAAATTCCTGCATATGCTAAATTCATGAAGGAAATATTGACTAGAAAGAGATCTATTAGTGAGGTAGAGACAATCGCTTTTACTGCAGAATGTAGTGATGTGCTACAAAATAAATCTCCACCTAAACTGAAAGATCCGGGTAGTTTTTCTATCCCTTGTCATATTGGCAATCTACTGATTGATAATGCATTATTTGATTTAGGTGCTAGCGTTAGTGTCATGCCATTGTTTGTGTGTTCCAAGCTAAATATGGGTAAATTAAAAGCTACTAATATTACTCTACAAATGGTCGACCGTTCTTTTAAATACCCCTTACGTGTTTTAGAGGATGTTCCTGTTAGAGTTGGTAAATTTTATATACCTGTTGACTTTGTTGTTCTTGATATGGCTGAGGATTTGCAAACCCCAATTATTTTGGGTAGACCATTCCTTAACACTGCAGGAGAAATTATAGATGTGAAATGTGGAAAACTAACACTATCGATAGGGAATGATAAAATTACTTTCAATTTGAAAGCCCCATGACAGAGGAGAAGTGTTTTAATGTTAATGTGGTTGATAATTGTTCTAATAAGTCCCAAGCTCTTGTAAAAGATCACTTGGAGGCGGTATCTTGTGTTGCATCTTCTACAGATGAAATAGACAAATGGAAAAGGAATTTAATGCAATATAAAGAGCTCTTTACTGTGTTGGTCTTGGCTTTGAAGATGATAAGGTGGAAAGAAACAAAATAGATGCGGAAACTGAGCCTATAGTGAGTGTTCCACCAGATCGAGTTGCAATTGCTCAATCTAGTGACAACTTGAAGCAACCATCAGTCAAAAAGAGGTCTCTTGTGAGTAGTAGTAAAGAACCCCCAGTTCACGACAAGGAGGATCCACTAAATAAGGTAAATTGGCGTCCCACATGGCATGTCAGGAAGCTGCGTCGTGGTCTAACACCGCTCTATCCGGTGAGAAACCACCCGATCAAGCTATAGGCCAAGGGTCCTAATTTTTAATCTTGTGGTAAGAGGGTCATGCGTGACCTAGATAAACCAGCGCTTTGTGGGAGGCAACCCGTATTTTCATGCTTTTTTATTCTAGCTTTCTTTCTTTTTCTTGTGAGGGGAGAGAGGAGTTTAATGAGTTTATTGAGTTTTTGTACAGGTTTGAAGGAAAAAGAGTTAGTGAATTTTGGAAAAAAATATAAGGACTCTCTCGTACCAAGTATTGTCTCGGGCCCGACCGGGCGTGAGAGTAAGGGTCCAAATTCAGCAATTTTTGCCCGACCGGGCGAAGTGCGCCTGACCGGGCGCGAGATTTGACGAAGTACTATACTTTTCACCGCCCGACCAGGAAAAGGGAGCCCGACCAGGGGCAAGACCAATACAATTTCCGCTGTTTAGATCGCCCGACCGGGCAAGAGGCCACCCGAGCGGGCGCAAGCTACTCCGCCCCGTCTTTTCTTCTTCTTCCTTCTTTCTTTTCTCATTTCCTTTTCTTTCTACCATTCTTTCTCTCTCTAAAACCTTAAACTCTCTAACTTTTCTCTAAGATCTCCTCTCCAATTCTCATCCAAATCCAATAATTCTTACATATTTCTAACCCTCTCTTCATCCTCTACATTTCTATACCAAATTTCCCCAAATTCCATTCAAAAAAATCATACCCATTTTTCAAGTATGGCATCAAAGAGGTCAAGGACGAGTCTTGGGAGGAGTTCTAGCTCAAGTCAACAATATGATCCGGAATTGCAACTTTCGCAATGGCCAACCATCTGAATTGCAACCCGGGAGCAAAAAGAACGGCTTGAGCAACTCTACGAGCGAGAGGTAATCCCTTCACGGTGGTTACACCGCTCTACTCTTGAATCTTATGGTTTATATGATTATGTTAAACGTTTTTTTTTTCGATATAGGAATGAGGAAATTTGTCGATATGCACTACCCTACTTATCGTGAATTAACGTGTGAATTCCTTTCCTCTTTGTCTATTGTGAACAGTAAAAATGGGCCGAAATTGATGTTTAGGTTAAATAATAGGAATCTTGTTTTAACCTTTGTTGATTTTTGTTAAAAAATTTATTTGAATTCTGAATTACCCATCCAATGCATGAACAATATAAAATGGAAGACATCTATCATGTTTTGATTGGTTTACTGGTGCCTAACACCCAACATGCTAGTGCCAAACCTATCTATCACCCTGTACATAAAATCTGGCAAAGATTTGCAGGTGTTTGTTTTCTAGGTAGGAATGAGCCGCATAACGCCCAAACTAATGAACTAGTTGTAATTGGACATTATGTGTCTGGGTACGGTAAACTAAACATTGCTAGATACATCATATTTCATCTTAGTTGGCATGCCTCGGCTAGTAACCATACTACTACCCCAAATTGTCTAGGAGGCCTAATTACTAGAATAGCAGTTAAGAAGGTCGGGTTTGTTGAGAGTGGACCTCGGTCTCACTAACTGTGGACCAGACACCTACATGACTGCTAGGTACCTTGAGGATTTGGGTTGGGTACGTTTCGATAGCCAGCGAGTCCCCTACTAGTGCATTAGGACAATATTAGAGCAACCATTGCCTATCTTTCCCCTGCCTAGTCCCGAGTTGACCGCTTTTCCCCCTGGGCAAGATTCCTAAAGATATGACCTTTTAGTTGCCCACGCCCGTGGGCAAGCACCACCAGTTCCACCACCACCCCACCCTAAGCCCGAGGTAATGCTTTCACCACCTCGCATGTCTCATACAGCCCCACCTCCTCCTCATAGCGACACTGTGACAGTCTGGGACCTTCAGAGTATAGGTCAGGCCATAGGACGCATAGAATATTCACATAGCGACCTTAGGAGGATGGTAGGATCCCTTGACCAGCGATTAGGGTACCTTGAGAGGAACCAAGGTAAAGCCTTGTATCCTATGTATGATGATTATGCTCGTCGGGGTAATATTCTAGACGATGCTATTTACCCTGATTGGTTTCAGCCCCCAACCCAGGGATACGATAGAGATCCCACCGCCCGTGGTATTTATACTGACTATTCATCTTTCCACGGGTACGGCCAGGACATACCTTTTGGGGGATCGACTGGGGGTTTCAGCCTAACTATTTTGGTGGTAGCTCTTTTGGTGCAAGTGGTAGCGGTGGAGGATTCGGCTCCATGGATGTGGATGATGAGGATTAGCCAGCTGGGCTAGTTCTCGAGCCAATGAGGACATTGTCTGATTCTAGCTTGGGGGAGATTTTGGATTTAGTATCTTTCTTTTTCTCTTTTATTTTGTTTTTGGTGTGTTTTCTTAGATTAGTTATATTGCTTTCTAGGTTAGTTTTATTTCTTTCTTCTATGAAAAATACAAAAAAAAATTGAAAAATAAAAAAAATCCAAAAAATACGTTCCAATGAATTGTAAATCATGCTTCCCTGTGCCCCATACTTGAAAAATATTGTTTTGATTCTTGGTATATGACGATAAGCATTGTGGATTTGTTGATCGTGATTTGAAGTTTGATTGCTTGGATGTCCTAACCTGCGTCAATTTTGTCCAACTACTTGTGAATATAGTGCTTGACTAGTTGATTTGGTTAGGAATGTGTATTAGTTCCTGGTATGTCAATGAATTTGAGTAGTAATTTGCAACTATGAGTAGTGTTTCATGTCTCATTATTATGCACATTGTAGAGGACGAAGGCATTTGTTCTTTTAGATGGCCTTCAAATGATTTTAGATACATTTGTTCCCTTCTTGCTACCCATGTTGTTGCTTGTGCCCTTTTTATTGTTTATTTAGCCACATTACAAGCCGATTTTGCCCCATTGGTTACTAGTCCCAAGCTTGGCTTAGGGAAGCTATTAGCGAGTGAGGTGAGGGAGTTTTTAGTGTGCTTATTACTTGCACAATTTGGGTGGGTTTTGAGAAGTTATTTTGTTCTTGATCGTAGTTTATTTTTGATGAGTTTGAAAGTTTAATTTTCTTGAGAGAAAAAATAAAGTATGATGATAAAAAAAAAAAAAAAAGCAAAGCAAAAGGAAAAGGAAAAAAATTGTTTAATGTTCGAATGTTCCAGTGGAGGTTGATCAAAAGAAACAAAGAAGAAAAATTGAGTTTCAATGAAAATCAAGTTTGGAAAGTAAAGTTTGTTTATTCACTCAAGTTCTATATTTTTATACTTTTGTGAGTGATATTGTAAGTGTTGGGATTGTCTGATATATTTGGAGTTATATTTGGTGAAGTTTTGTTGGAGTTGAGTATGTTGGAGATGATTGGTCATTATTTATTTTTTACTTTGGTTTTATTAGGATATGTCTCCCTTAAGCATGGCTTTTCTCTCACATTTTCCCAAATATTTCCTACCCTTTTACCCTAGCCTTACATTACAAGCTTTAAAGACCTTCCGACCTTGTGCATAGAGTTGTGTGAATGTGAAAGTGTTGCCTATCAATGCAAGGAATGACTTGACATATTTCGAGTCGACTATTAGGTTGAGTGCTTGTCTTTTTAATCACACGAGTGTTGTGAGTTTGGGAGGGCATTGTTCACATAAAGGGGTTGGGATGGAGAGCGATCGAGTACATCTTTTACTCGCCTCATAAATGAGAGTTGAGTGTGTGAGCACTAGTATTGAATTCTATATGCTCTTGTGGTTTGCTCTTTTTGACAATTGTTAGGGAGGATGAGTGGTTGGATGGACGAGATTGGTTGATGTTGAAGCATGTTTATTAGATTTTTCTTGAATTGTTTGTTCTTTATTTTGACTATTTGGGGTGAGGCATGTATTTATTTATTCATTGATGAGATCTTTGCTTAGGGACAAGCAAAGGTTTGGCTTGGGGGAGTTTGATATGTCCATTTTATATAGTGTTTTACCCCTGTCCCTTGGTCATAATTGGTAGTATTTTTGGCTCTTTAGAGCCACTTTTATTACTAATTGGTGTTTTCGTAGTTTTGGTTGAGTTTTGTAGGGATTTGCACCTTTGGAACATTTTCCCGGATTTTTTATGGAGCAACTACGAGCATTGAAGGAGAACTACCAGTTTTCATAGCCCAGGGCCAGTTAGAGTTGTCAAACCGGTGATTAAGGGTTTGGTGCATGTGATACTGAGGCATTTGGACCGAGTATTCAAGACCCGAAGAGTAAATTCGGATTGGGCCGAAGAATAGAAGCCCAATCGAGAAGTCCAAGTTGCAAAGGAGTGTGGCCCAGTCAAAATATGCACGCCCGAAGGCGCGCCCGGTCGGGCGAGGAAGAATATCCTTTGCCCTGTCTCGCGCCCGGCCGGGCGCGAGAGACGCCCATGATGGAAAAAAGGCGAGCCCGATCGGGCAGTGTGGCGCCCGACCGGGTGCGGGTTTCTAAGAAGCTGACTTCGGCGATTTTTGTTAGTTTAAATTAGGATTAATTAAGTGTTTAATATAAATACGTTTTAGGTTTTTTAGTCATTCTCTCTCTTCTTTTACTTCTATTATCTCTTCTCTTTCTCTCTACTTAATTTTTAGATTATTTTCTCTCTCTACAACTTTGTTCTTAATTCAACTCCTTAATTCCGATTACTTTGGTAACGATTTCTTCTACTTTAATCTCAGTTATTTATTTTATTTCTTTCATGATAACTTATTTAATTTCTTTGTTTAGCTTAGATTTAATTATGTCTGAGTAGTTTTTTTTCTAGGGTTTATGGGGATCGATCCATAAATAATATGAAGGGGTAATTTATTGTTGTTGATTGTCAATGCTTGATTAATTTCCTATTGATTGATTTAATGCTCTGCAACTAGGTTAGCGCTGGTCTTTTATGTATGAGTTTAGCAATATTAATTCGAGAGATGAGAATTGATATTTAGGCTTAGTTTCAATCTGCAGACTAATTTATAAATGGTTAAGTCGAGATTCGAGAGATGAGATTTAATACTGGTAAATTAACTCTGTGATTGTAATACGTAGCGAAAGCCATTTATGATCTGATAAATTGTTGCATTGATGATTGATTATTATGTTTTACCCTGGAACATTATTTATTGGTGAACCTATGCCCTAGGCCTTTTATTCATTGATTTCTCTTTACCCTTAATCTTCGTAGTTTAGTTTTCCCTTCGATAATTGTAATTTGGTTACTTAATAATTTAATTATAATAATTAATTAGGAATAGAAAGACTAGTTTCCCTATGGATTCAACCTTACTTCCCTATATACATTAGTTAGAGGATTTAGGAATTACTTTTGATTAGGTGATACGACTTTAGCCTGTCAGTATGCTAAGGTAGTCGCTTAGAACTTTTGGGACCTTGAAGCAGGATTCTTTTGTTTTTGAAAATTTGTAACTACTCCCTTTTGGTGAATTTAAAGCTAATAGTGAGTTTGTTTTTACAAACATGTGAGGTTTCATTGTTTTCAAGCCTTCTACATATCTTGCATGAGCGGCATGGATCCTTGATTATTGCGGACCTAATCTTGAATCTTGATTCATAATTCTCAAACACGAGACCCAACCATCTAGGGAGGACCAGATCAAAGCGTCCATGGATGTTAACAGCTCATGACCTGTCGTTGCATCTACCATGGCGTCGATGTGTGGCAACAGGAATGGATCTTTCGGGCACGCTTTGTTGAGAAAAGTGAAGTCGATACAAACTCTCCACTTGCCATTTTTCTTGCCGAAGCTGACAACATTAGCGAGCCAATCTGGATATTTAACTTTTCTTATTTTCCCTATATCGAGCTGCTGCACTTCGTCGTTGATGATCTTATTTTGTTCCAGAGTGAACTTTCGACGCTTCTGCTTTACAGGCTTTTGATTTGGACCGACGTTCAGCTTGTGCGAAATGATGCTTGGATCTATGCCAGTCATATCTTCATGAGACCAGGCGAAACAGTTTTTATTTTCTCGGAGAAAGGCTATGATAGTGTTTTTGAGTTTAGGTGCTAAGTTGGCTCTGACACGAACGGTTTGATATGGTTTTTCAAGGTCTAAGGGTATTTCGTCAATTTCGAGATCGTTGGGATTGTCTGGTGTCGGGAATTGCTATAATTGCTATGTGGTTCTCATGGTCGGTTTTAGGGTTGTTTTGTAGCAGTGTTTGGCTTCACGGGGCTCTCCTTTTATCTCTTGGATTCCCCATGGGTTTGGAAATTTGATTGACTGGTGGTAAGTGGAGGGAATGGCTTTTAAATAAGTGGATCCATGGTCTGCCCATAATGGGATTATAGGCAGAAGGGCAGTCGGCGACATTGAATTTGGTTTGGGGATTTAGGTCGCCGACAAAGGTTAGTAGGGCTATATCTCCGAGAGTTGACATAGTCTCACCAATGAAACCAACCAAGGTCGTTGCACTTCTGATGACGTCACTATCTTTCAGCCCCATATCTTCCATAGTCCTCCGGAACAAAACATTGGCGGAGCTTCCTCCGTCGACCAGCACCCTTCGAAGCAGACAATTCCCGACCATCAAATAAATCACCAAGGAATCTTCATGCTATTTGTTGATGTTGTTGATGTCGTCATCGTCTAAAGTAATGGCCATATCTTCTAGCTTCTTTTCTAGAGGATCTCTCAACTCTTCTGAGACATTTGCATTTTCTGTTGACGACTTTGCAATTCTTTTGGCTGTAGAATAGGTTAGTTCACAAATATCTGAACCACTAGAAATAACATTAACTACTACCTCAGGCACAAGCGGTTTTGGGGGCCTGCTTGTCGTTGCGGCTTTAGCATTACTAGGTGCATCGCTTTTCTTCTTTCCCAGCAAATGCTTGAGGTTGCCTCTCTTTAGCTGGAAGACGACTTCTTTACGCAAGGCGTAGCAATCTTTCGTCTTGTAACCATGGTTTCTATGGAACTCGCACCACTTGCTCATATCCTTTTCTGAATCCGGCTTATTGCTCTTCATTAGCCATCAAAATTTGCTGCCTAAAGGCTCTAGCTCTTTCACCACCACCACAATGTTCACCTCGAATCCATACTCGGATATCTCTAGATATTGCGGTGCGTTGATGATCTGTTCACCTGCACACTATTAATAGAACGTGATCTACCTGCCTTTCATATGGCTGATGTCGCCATGATCCTCGCGGATTGCTTGTAGCCTTGCGATCAATCGAGCTTTTGACATTCTGACTGGAACTTCGATTGGCGATGTCCTTGTCGAAACGCATCTGGGCCACAGCTCTTGTCCGGACCTCTTCAAATGTTGAGCAGGGATACTTGACCATATCTTTGAACATATCTGAATCTGTATGCATGCAATCCTCGGAGGAAGGCTTCGATGGCAGTCCGATTGTCGACATTTTTTATTAAGACCTTTTCCTTGTTGAAACCTTTCTGGCTAGCTTTGGCTGGAGATCAAAACGGGACCAATAAGTCTTGATGCTTTCCTTGGGCCCTTGGACGATCCAGTACAAGTCACTCGTCTGCTTATCGAACTGCCTGCTGCTTTCAAAATGGGAATAAAACTTGTTAATTAACATAGCAAAGCTAGTGATACTACCTGGTTCAAGCTTGCCAAGCCACTTGAGGGCGGAACCAGTTAGCGTCGCGCCGAAGGACTTGCACATGCATACTTCCCAGCACTCAAACGGGATGAAAGCTTGCCACATCCGCTGCTTATAGTATTCAACATGCTGCTCTGGACAGGTTGTCCCATCATAAAGCAAGGTGAACGTTGAGAGCGACAATCTTTTAGGAATATGGGCCCTGGACAACTCGTCGCTGAACGGGGTTGCTGCGAATCCATCAGGAGCTTCTCTCTGGATGGGGACCGGAAACCTGACATCCTCTTCATCATCGACAACACCCTGGAGTTTTGCTTCTCTAAAGCGACCAATCTCTAGAGCAAGATTTCAGTTTGATTCGGCTCACGATCTTTGATTTGCTGCTCACCGCCTGAAGTCTGGAAATTTCCTTGCTACCCATTATTCCAGATCGGAGGGTCCGTCTGCATCTCTCTATCACTGGATTCGGTATCGGTATCATGCGGAGACTCCACTATATCCAAAGACGACATCCTCGGGATCAGACCCAGCTTCCTTGGGCGGCGACAACGGTTGCTCTGAGCTGATTCCAACTGCTGACGAAGATTAGCTACATCAGATTCCGATGCTTCCTTTTCCATGCTCAGACGCTCATTGGATTCCCAGGCTGCCATGAGATCGACTTGAGCTTTCTCATAAGCTTTTTTCAGCTAATCTGAGGTCATTTCATTGGGAGACATTTTAAGGGTTAAATCAAGGTATTTTGGATTAAATCTAGCTGTAGCCCCACGTTGGGCACCAGACTGTTTATGCTAATTTTCGTTAGGTGGGATTGAATATCAAAATCTAGGCTACACATTAACTAAATAAAACCGTGAATAATAATAAAGTTGAAAATAAAGAAATGACATAAGGAATTGGTGACGCGGAAAACCCAATGAAGGTAAAAACCACGGGTAGAATGAAGATCTACCAAACTTTCACTATGAAAATATCAAAGAAATCGGTTTACAATGTACGTTTAGAGTATTTTTTGTAGCTAGGTTGTGATGTCTTCTTCGTATGACGATGCTTCCTTATATGGATGGTTTCTAGGGTTAATCTCTAGCCGTTGCAATGTGATAAACTCTGTTCCTTGATTTCCGGAAACAGCTTCATCATTATCTTTTTTCTGTTTAGCCTACTAACGGCATGACACAGCTTGAACATGGACTTAGTCTTCCACGTCTATTTTTCCCTAGAAAATAGGAGGGCAACTGGTGCTTCTTTCGTCCATCGAGGCTAGCTTGTCTTCGGCGTCGTTGACTTTGGTTGACCATCATTGACTAAATTTTACCCATAACAATATTAATATATAAATAGGTTCGTTGGTATCAAAAAGATGTTCGATAGTATCAAAAGGAAAATCATTTAACAATTCGTTGGTATCAAAGAAGAGTACCATCTAGACTTGACTTGGTTGTTGTTGGTATACCAACGACATTAAAACCAATACTAAACCATCAACGACAAAAGAGGACAAGTGGACTTTACTTAGTAGAGGATAAGAAATCCTCTCATAGTCCCATCCCTAGTCACACCCGACGGAAAGAATTAAGACACGAAAATGAACATAAATAAAACAAGATTCAAGTAAACAAATTCAAAAAGTAAACAAACAGATGATTTATTAATGGATAATGGGTTTTGCTATACATAGCCCTAAGGGCTATGCATAAAAAACAACAATTTCATAGTTTTAATGCTCTTTTTCTTATTCCAATGGAATCTAATATTATTATTGAATTAAAAAAACTAATCATTTAATGTAGTGTTGTTGATAGAATAAATTGTCATGGCACTACATTTAATAATGCATTGAAACTAAGTATTTTTGGAAGATAGTAAAAAACCACTAACATAATATTGTAAAACTGATTATAAACTCCTGATAATTTGTTTTCCACTTTCTTAAAAAAAAAAAAAAAAAAAAAAAAAAAAAAAAAACATTTCTGGTTTAATCCTACCGGCTACAACCTTTCAAAAAAATATATAAAAAACAAAGTTCCGTCTTCATGACACACCTTGATGTCCAAAATTTTTGTAGACGTCTTTTGTCATAATTTTTCAATAAGACCTTGAATTGAAGGGGAAACACAAGCAGTTGCCGAAACACCATAGATAGAATGTTATGCGGTATTGTTTTGTACATAATATAGTTGTTCTGGGAAGCTGAATTGAGGTAGGATGATTGAGTTTTTTTTATTCGGAACATGTATTTTCATTGTAATTATTAGTATTGTTGTGAATAGAATTAATTATGTAATTAGGTAAATCAATTAATCAGTTATATTAGAGCCCTTTCCCTAAATAATGTTGGGAAAACATGCAATTCCCAAAATACAACCAATCTTTTTTTAATTCCCACCGTACCGTCCACGTCACCGGTTCAGTGGGATTTTTTTTAAAAACGGGTTGATTAAAAAACCGCTACTTCAAGTAGCGGTGTACTACTAAAAACCGCTACTTGGAGTAGCGGTTTCTAATTAGTAAACCGCTACTTCAAGTAGCGGCTTGTATTTACTAAGATTTTTAAAACAAAATCACTTTTCCCTTTTCCCATGTAAAATAATTCAAGAGAATCATCCCAAAAACAAAAAAAAAAAAAAAAAAAAAAAAAAAAAAAAAAAAGAGTCGACACTCCTCAAATTCTCAAACAACCTGCCAACGCATCAATCATTGCGCCGGAAGCCGTATTTGCCGCCTCGCAGCCGTCACCGACTTCCTCAATTGTTTGCCAACCACCGATGGTAGAGAATTAGTGAAATTGTTGTTGTTTGCTGAATTAGTGGTAAGTTGATTGTGCCCTAATTATATTTTTTATTCTATTATCAAATTAATTAACTTGTTTTTGCTTAATTAGTAGCTTTCTTGGTTTGTTTTTGTTTTCTTGTAGCTTTCATTGCTTTTTGGTTGCTTTTGGTTTGTTGCCTTCTCTTTGTTGATCCCGTAAGCATCTTTGATTTGAATAAAAAAAATCAAATTAATTTGTTATTTTGTGTAATTCTATGCTAAAATCATAGTATGTGTTTGACAATTAGTGCTTAATTGTATAGTATAGATTTATAGAGTTCAACTAATGTAATGTGTGACAATGAAGAATAGCAGTTGGTTTAAAAAAAAATGAAGAATAGTTGTTTGTATTAGTGTTGGTGTTGAGATTCTTATTTATAGATTAGTGATGTCAGAGTATACCACCAACATTAAGCAATTACATGGGACCATATGCATACATGACATATTTAATTGTTAGTTGTCTCTTTCTTAGTATCTTATCATTTTGCTGGGACCATTGGCTTTTATTGTATCATACTTTTTTGTTAGGACCCATTAACAGCTTATTTTTTTTTAATTATATAGAGCTGTTTGCATGCTTCATATAGTATAAAATATGGAATACCAATGGCTGCATAGTGGAACTTTAGGATTATTACTAGTTTAATTATTGGTCTTGTTATTAAGTTGTTTGATTTTTGTTGCTTTAGCTAGTTTGCTGATGAATATCAGCCCTTACATATGCGTAAGGGGGTTTATAATTAAATTGATATTCATGCTCTTATTAATAAAATTTTGCAAAACTAATTTCTTAAATTAATCATGGTGTTTTTAGAATGAAACATGGAGGTACCAAACTACCCTCTATATTGCTATTGGGGTGGGGAAATTAATCACAAAGATGGTGATGTAACGTATAGTGGTGGAAATCAAAAATTTGTTTTTGTAAATCATGGGATGACATATTCACACGTTCTGAACAAGCTATATGAAGAATTGAGTATTGATCCTAGATTTGTGGAGTTGAAGGTGGTTATGCGATATCCTATGAATGGGGCATATGTCGCAATTCCGTTAAATGACGACAATGCTCTTAGGGCTATGTGGATTGCTGTGACTCAAACTTCTTCTATCGCAATGCAATTGTACATTGAACAGGTTCCAAAGGAGCCAGTTGTGCAAACTGATACTGGTTCCTTTCCGGAAACGGATTATTTTTGTAGTATGGAGCAACCAATTCCCCTTACTAATCAAAGTGTGGGGATAGGCTCATTCACAAGAATGCTTGTTGATCCCGAGTATGTTAATGAACATCTTTCAGAGATTAGGTCTCCGACCTCATTGCCTAATGTTGAAACCTCAACAAGCACACAACCACAAGCCATTCTCGATTCTCTTGACCCAAACAATGTTGATGTTTTTGGGGATGTCAAGATGAATGATACCGATGAAGATGATGATGAAGATGTAATTGAAGCTCGTGATAAGGCAATTAAAGATAGCGCTCCTACTACAGACTTCAATGAAGTGCCGCAAGTTGATCCACGTTTGAATAACTCATGGATGACTTGGTTAGGAAATGAGACATATAACAAAGGTGGTAACTCCCACACTGTGAATTTGATAAGAAAGACATGTACTTGTGAGAAGTTGAAAATATACAAGTACCATGCTCTCATGTCCTAGCAGTTTGTCGGCATCGAAGCCTATCACACTCAGATTTTGTGGATTCTTTTTTTAGGACCGCCGAATACGGACATTCTTACTCGAAGTGTTTCACACCAGTTCTTGGTCCTTGCCATTGGTCCACTTACAATGGGCCTAATGTTGTAGCCAACCCAAATCTAAAAAGAGGCACTGGTCGACGATCTACTAGAATCAGAAATGAAATGGATGAGCGTCCATATCGTGTCAAGAAGGCATGCAGTGTTTGTCGACGACGTGGGCATAACAAGAAGACATGTCCTATAATTAGTGGTGGTGTTGGATCATCTAGGTAATGACCATTAGATATTGCTAAAATGCTTAAATTGTGTTCTAAAAAATTGAAATCTTATTTATTATTATTTTTTTTCCTTATGCGTGCTTGAAATTAATTAAATTTCCTCTTATCATGCAGGTCCCATGGATCCGGTGATTCGACCAGGCCCAATTGATTCAACTGTTCTACGGTTGCAAACTTCCCATAGGTTTCATGATGTTTGGAGTGGTGTGGCTGATAGAGTTTTGTCAGTTAGGGAGCATGTGGTCAGTTTGGGACGTGAGTGGAAGGTAGAGGGTGGAGTACTAGACTATGTGAAGCGCATTGGGTTTTACGGTGTGCATAGAATAGCAGGTGGAGGGTTTTTGCTTGACCGTTCTCTTCTCACTGCGTTGGTTGAGAGGTGGAGGCAGGAGACACATACTTTCCATCTTGTGGTGGGAGAGGCCACCATTACTTTACAGGATGTCGCCATTTTGTTAGGATTGAGAGTTCACGGCCCACCTGTCATTGGCCCTCTGTTTGAGGGATGGCATGACCTTGTTGAGGAGTTGCTTGGAGTTTGACCTGGCGTTGATGATAAGGGTAAGCCGTTTTTAGAGGGATCTTCTTTGAAGTTGACATGGCTCAGACGAAACTTCTCACAGATTCCAGAGGGAGCTGATGACGTTACCGTTCAGCGACATAGTCGTGCTTACATTCTTACTCTCATGGGATCTATTCTCTTCGCTGACAAGAGTGGTGATGCTGTGTCACTCTACTACTTGCCGTTACTTAGAGATTGGGAGACAGCTTCGACCTATAGTTGGGGGAGTGCGACTCTTGGTTTTTTGTACCGTCAGCTCTGTCGAGCATGTCAGAGAGGAGCGTGTTAGATTGGAGGCCCACTTATTCTAGTGCAGTTGTGGTCATGGGAGCACATTTGTATTGGTCGACCCTATGTAAGGAAGCCTCGAGATCAGCTGTAGGAGGACCTTCAGGAGGAGGATGATATTTTAGGGACTCAGCATGAGCGAGGTGTTAACTCCTTGGCGTGCAGGTAGTGTATTGCTTACAGTTTTAGTTCTTACATTGTTGTCCCTGATGAGAACTAAGAATTATTATTAACTATTTTTACAGTTGGCTACGTGTACATCTTTCGTGTGCGCATACTGCTTCTGGACTCTCATACTATCGAGATGCGTTTGACCATCAGCAAGAGGACCAGGTATAATCTTTGTTTTGTTATGCATTAGCATTTGTTCATTGTAATAGTTATATTAACTTATACAAATAACATACCTATTTTGGGAATTAGATGATTTGGCAGCCACATACCGAGGCGGTTATGGAGCGACTTCCAGAGATTTGTCGCTCTGACATTCACATTTGGCGTACACGCGCCCCTCTTATTTGCTTTGACGTCGTTGAGTTCCACCTCCCAGATCGAGTCATGCGTCAGTTCGGGTTAGATCAGCCGATCCCAGAGGCAGTAGACACGGACGTTGCTCTACACAAGAAGGATCGAAGGGGACAGCGTAACTGGGAGATTCGACATTCGGACCATGTACATGACTGGGGTCGACGAGAGGCATTAGTAGTCCAGGGTAACCCGTTCACTGGGACTTCTTCACTAGTCATGACAGAGTACATGGCTTGGTACCATTGCATCACGAGGTTAATCATTACTCCACCTTCGCAGCCACGCCCCCAAGTCATTACCAGCCATCTAGCTCTGACCTAGTACTTGTATGAACTTCATTTCATTTCAATTATAAAGTAGTTATTTCGTTTTTGAATTCATTGTACTAACATTAAAACTAACTTAAATGCAAGCACATGCAGTTGCTGATTTGCACGCGAAGCTATCGGGAGCTACTGAGACCATCTCTGATTTGCCACCAGACAAGGCTCTGCCATTTGCCATTCAAATGATACAGAGTCTTACATCATTTTGTGGGCAGACCTTGTCTAGGGTGGGGCATTCACACCTTATTGAGCAACCTCGAGTGTCCACCTCGCTATCTTCTTCTGCTTCTATTGTGCACACTCGGCCGATTCGACCACCATCCCATCGTGGTGGTCATTCATCACGTGCCTTTCGTCCACCGACTCCCATTCGCTCTCCCTTGCATGCTCCTTCCCCCTCTCCCTTACATGGTCCTTCTCCCTCTCCTACAGTTTGACATCCAGTTGTCACTTCTGCTCCACTTTTCCCACCTCCCCCACCCTCTCCTCCTCCTCAAACTCTACTTGTTTCTCCTCAACATACCATCGTCATATCTCCTCCACTAGTGCAACACCAGTATCAAAGAGTTCGATGGCGTGGAAATAGTAAGTCTCAGGTTGGAGTTGGAGTTGGCCTACATGATATTCCAGAGGACGAGACAGCTACATCACCCTCATCATCACTTCATGGGAAGAAGCAACGTACGAGCTAGGTGTATATTTTGGTACCATTGACATATGCTATTTTGCAAATGATTAGTATTTTAGACTTTGTTTATAATTAATATTTGATAAGTATTTGACATTGCTCTTAGATTACCTTAATACAATTTTGACTTCCAAGGATTAGAATGTTTAAGTAAGTTGTTATTTGTGGTGGTTGTGTAGAAGATATGGTATATGGACTTTGCAGGCTGAAAATAGTAGGTTTTAAGGTTTTACAGGTACACTTGTAGGTTTTTTTTGGCTGATTTACTAATATTTTGTTTTAAAAAAAAATTTACAGCAAAAACCGCTACTTGAAGTTGCGATGTCTATTATATAAACCGCTACTTCAAGTAGCGGTGTTCAATTTGTAAACCGCTACTTGAAGTGGCGGTTTTCATCACAACACCGCTACTTCAAGTAGCGGTTTGTTGCTGGACCGAGAAAAAAAAACCGGTTTGTTCTCATTAGCTTACGTGGACGGTACGGTGGGAATTAAAAAAAGATTAGCTGTATTTTGGGAATTGTGTGTTTTCCCAACATTATTTAGGGAAAGGGCTCGTTATATTAAGTATTTTCTAGAAACTATAAGAGAATCAAATATGTAATCTATACTTAGTATTTAAAAACTATAACCAAGGGAAACACATGTCTCTATCCTATTGCACTTTAAAATCTTTTTCTCTAACCTAAATGCAACATGTCCTCTTACACTATTAATTAATTTTTTATTACACTATATTTTTTTAATTCTTTCATTAAAATTATATGCTTCATCTTCTACATACACATCATCTTCATCTCCCCTCTCCAATTCAACCTTTTGCTTTTCTCTCTTTAATTTTAACCTCTCCACCTTTATTTAATCCCCATTTTCAATTGCAATTCCAAAAATTAAATTTATTAATCATATTTTTGATCACACATTATAACCATAATGACTTATTGATATTTCCTAATTCATCTTTCAATGCAATTTTTTATAAATAACCCGTGCATTTTACGGGTCAGAAGACTAGTTAATGCTTATATAGGGCCATATGAGTCCAGATGAATTAAAACACCGACACGTGGCAGTAAGGGACAATCACATGGACAGGATGACTTGCCCGCGCAGAGAAAGAGAGTCTCAGAAGAAACAAGACTTGTCAGATTTCGGTATTTGAATTCCAAACCCCACTTTCTTCACTACACTACTACGGAGTACTCTAACTTTACCCCAAAAAAAAAAAAAAAAGAGCCCTGATAATTTGAAGAGAGAAACAAATTCGAGCTACAAAGTCCGCCATTAATGGCCGCCTCTTTTTGTTTTTTCACTTTCTATCCTTTACCTCTGCTTCCTGTTCTTTTCTCCTCTTTTTGTTTTTTTAGTGTCTTTTTTTCTACTCTAGGATCTAATTAGATTCCATGAATTTGTCACCTTTCAATTTTTGAATTTGAATTAAAATTAAGGGTTACTTTTTTTTTTTTTACTAGAAATTGTTTCTACTTTAATGTAGCAAAATAGGAGAAAAAAAAAGGGAAAAAAAGCAGTTTAAATGACTGAAAATGGACAGATTTCGGCGAAGAAGACCGCATGCTAGGGTTTCATCGCCTTCAGTTAATGTTACCACCATTGTTGATCGAGGTTAATATTCTGTCATTTTATTTTCAGCATAATTATTCAAAAATATAGTAGATGTTAGTATGTCGTGTCTTACTTTTAGGATAATCAAATTTTTAAAAATTAATTTTATTAAAATGCCGTAATTATTGGTAGTTACTTTACTTTAGTGGGTAGTGCCATGATTTTGCTTGCTTCAATTTGGGTTATAATGATGCTGCATTTTAGAAATCACTTCTTTTTTACTTTGTTATGATGACATGTTCGTTCGGGTTGCTGCTTTTTGTGTTTGTTGTTGCATTTGAGTTGTTGTAATGGTTGAATTTGGGTTGTTTCGTCTTGCTTTTTATGCAATTAGACGGGTTTTATAGCTACCGTAAGCTTGAGAACCTTGTATAAGTTCGTTTGGTGTAGTTCATTTGTTGGAGCTTACTTGATGGTGATATTGTGAGTTTCGTTTCAGGAAACCAGCTAGTTGGAAAGCAGAATAGGTCGCCGAATTCAGGTTATCATTCGGGTTCTTGCAGTAGCATTTCAACTTCGGAGGTAATTCGAGTACTTCTATAACTAGAATTAAGGTTCTTGTTCATCCTGCTTTGTTGGGGTTTGGAGTTGGTTGTGATTTAGTTTAACTTAGGTGGTTTAATGTTAAATTTGGTTTTTGAGTTTAAATTTCTGGTTTTGTAGCTTATGGTTTTATCTGTATATTATAGTTGTCATTTGATTTGGGAAGAGGTAGTGGAGAGCTGTCAACTGGTACCACTATGAAGAAGTTATTGGCTGACGAGATGTCTAAGGAAACTGAATCTGGAAGACGATCACCAAGCATTATTGCTAGGTTGATGGGTCTTGATGGGTTGCCTACTCCGCACAATACTAACAAAAAGCCGAAGAGACAGTCTGATAGTCATCAGCGGGGTTCTAATTCAGCTGGGTTTTTCAAAAATGGCAAACTTCGTGACAGCCGATCACACAGGAAGAATGTAACAGGGCAACAGCAGTTTAAAGATGTGTATGAAGTTGTGGACGGATCTAATATGGAAATCAGAAGGAACACTTTTCATGCAGCTTCCAATCGGACTTCCTGTGAGGATGAGATTAGCTTCATAAGGCAAAAATTCATGGATATCAAGCGTTTTTCTACTGATGAAAATCTGCAGCATTCAAAAGAGTATCATGATGCACTTGATGTGCTTGATTCTAACAAAGATCTTTTGTTGAAAATTTTCCAGGAGCCTGATTCGTTATTTTCGAAGCATCTTCATGACTTGCATGATTCTCCTGAACATTATAAAAGGTGTGTGTTGGGCATGAACTCCAAGAATGCTTTAAAATGTAATATTGATGTCATAGGGTGTCAGACAACTGGTGAAGCTTCTCAAAAAATCGATATTAGGCATTCTCATAAACATTCGGCTAGCTGTTATGGTAACATGTACACTCCGCATAGTACAGATTTGCATAACTCGAGATACTCAGGAGGTAATGAGGATACTTCATCAAATCCAACAAAAATTGTTGTTTTGAAGCCTAATCTGAGCAAGTCACTCAATATCACTAAATCTGCATCGTCCACCAGCCCTTGTGAGCCCCAGTCAGATTTCAACCTGTATACTGAGTGCTCGAATGTAAAGCATCTTGGACCTGAGGTGAGGGGTAAGGGAAGCAAACATGGTGATTCATACAATTATGGGAGAAAATCTCGGGAATCTAGAGAGCTGGCCAGGGAAATTACTCGCCGAATGAGAAATAAATTAGGAACCGATTCCTCAACTGTTTCATCATCAGGATATAATGGGTATAAAGGATATTCTGCTGATGAAAGTTCTCACGATACATCTGAAAATGATTCATCCGATGAATCAGAGGTCACTTTTGCAAGTTCCCGGACTTCATCTAACAGGATAGTTCCTAACAAAGCTTCATCATTACGGTACATGGAGTCTTCTGTCAATATGGAGGCCAAAAAGAGACTCTCTGAGAGATGGAAAATGACTCACAGGTCTCAAGAGCATGGAGCGTCTAGTAAAGGCAGCACACTAGCTGATATGCTTGCTATTCCAGATGTAGACATAAGGCAACGGAGCCCGGACATTATAGTTCCACAGGATGAGCATTTACGCACATCTGGGAGGAATGATAAAACTGCAAAAGTTAATCCTCCTTTGGGTATTAGCAGTAGGGATGGCTGGAAGGATGGCTGTGTTCAGAATCTATCAAGGTCAAGGTCTCTTCCGTCTTCCATTAATCACCTTGGAAGTCCTAAATCTAACTCAAGGAATGAAGCAATTACTGCAGAAAGGTTTCTGATTCAAAAAGAAAGTGTTGATCATATGAGAAACAAGTCTATTAAGAGGAATTCTAGAAGAAAGGGCGTATCTTTTTCAGATAGCAGTAAACCTAATGATGAGAAATTTGAGTCTTTTGATGTAAAGGTAGATATGGTTGATGATATACATGAAGTGCAATGCAGTGGAAACATGATAAATATCACCACTGACGGGAAGGATTCACCTGATGTAAAAACTGTGATTCTAGAGGTGCCATCAAGTAGAAATGATTCATGTCTAGACTTTGTGGAAAAGGAAAAGAACAATGTTTATGATGAACCAGCTACTGCATCTCCGTCCTGTAATATACCAAAAGATGGTTCCTCAACAAGTGGCATGCCTTCTTTGCCACAGGTTAGATAAGTAATGTTTGTTCATTTATTCATTTTTTGTGTATGCTTCTATTGAGTTTGGTCCTGGGTTTTAGGTCAGGAGATCTTGGGTAGGATAATGCTTGCTAAAGAACCAAAGCTTATGGGTTGACCCTAGTAAAGGAATTTCAAGATGCCCTTTCTGTTTCAAATTTTAAATGCAATATGTGTATCTAGTCTCTACAGAATATACTTCATATAAGTGCCATATATATTGCCTTGGATCTTAAATTTAATGACAATATAAACTAATTGATACTTTTGAATCTAGCAATTTGGTTTGAATTGTTTTTTTGTAAGAAATCCTAGTGCAATTGAGGAGTATTTGAGTATTCAAAATTAACTCTTGTCTTGTCATTTAAATTGTTAGTCTTTTAGTGAAGCAATTATTAAATTTGAAAAGATCCTAGAAAATTATCGAAACAAAGTACTTTTGTCCTCCCATAAGCTACTATTAAACATCAAAGGTTCTGATAATGCAGCATTAATGTTCCGTGTAAAGGATACAAATTCAAGCTCATTATGAGTTTTTTTTTTTTTTATCAATATGTATAAGAGCTATTTAATACCGTGGCATGTATTGTGATGATTGAACAATTTTTTTGTTCCTTATTGGCTAATAAAATTACCTATTTTGAACTGAATTCTGTGAAGTATTCAGTGTTCATTGTTGAGTCTTGGGAGGGTGACAAGAGGAAATAAACCTTTTTTGTATATATATACTTCTTCCATTTTCTTTTGCTTGCAACACAGCCTTAAGGCACACACTTTAGGAGGTGATTAGTAAAGGTTAATGAACGATTTCATCAAAATAATTTGAAAACCAGGAATAGGTAAGGATTAGGTACCATGTGTTAAAGTTATTCTGATTAATTTGTTCGTTTACATTGTATAATCTCAACCTCGAAATGCGTGCCACAAACAAGAGCCATCTCTTAAAGAAAAAGGCATTGGTATGGCATTGGTATCTCCCGATCTTACCTACCTTTCATTTATGGCAGTTTTGTGATTTTGTTGTTTGAATTCCCTTAAAAAAGTATGGGATCATATATATCAGTATACAAATCTGTGGTATTTATTGAATAAAAATAAAAAAGATCAACTCTTTACTTATGAGAAAGTATACTACTATATTAGACACTTGAGGAGATAAAGTGTTTCATAATTTGATGAGCAGTGAAAGTTTTTAGTTAGGGTATTATTGATTATCCTAAAAATTTTCAAGGGAAAGCACTAGATGGCTAGATGCAACGTTCAAGAGTGGCAAAAAAGAGGTATGTTGTCCAACATTGAAAATTGATTAGAAACTTGACTGAAATAATTCTATTGCTTCTTAAAAAATGCCCTCCACATGATGGATGACCTTAGAAGTAAGGGGGTTTTCACCTATCTTATCCAGGAACCTACATGTGGTCTAGATCATAAACCTATCTGACACAATTCCTTCAACCTCAACATGTCGGTCCCTCTAAAGTTAGGCTTGCCACTATGTAGGAACTGAAGGCTTTTTGTCTCTTCATTTTTCTTAAATCATGGCACATTTAGCTACTAAATCAAAATGTCCTCACTCCATGCAGAGGTGGTTTTCACATGTTGATAGGGTGAGTTTCATGAGATAACCTGGAAGAGTGTGCCTGCTGAACTGTTTTATCTGAAGTTCTGGAATCAATTAGTTTCTTTTTTCTAGAAGGTATACCACTCCACACTCCCAGCTCCCAATTAGGAGCATGATGAGCCTTGGAATGGTATTATTGATTTATACTCTGTAATATATATGCAAGGAAAGAGAACTGATAAAGATGTTGTCCAATATCAACCCTCATTTTTATTTACCATGATTTTTTATTTTATTTTATTTTATTTTTCTGTTGAAGCATTCCTTTGTAATTACTATCCTCAACCAATACCATTGCCCAAGGAAAGTCTCTCTATGCTTTTCTTCAACCCCATTAGAGTTATAGGGGCATTAGATTGGCATACTTTTTGAGTGATGTGATGTTTGGACGTGACATAATATCTTTTCATCTGTCAAAGCTTTTATCTCAATCATTCCAGAGTATAGATAAGACTCTGAGGCGAATAAAACAAATGTGTCCTTTTAAATTGGCAGTCATCGTTATATTTGAAATTTGTTGTGTAAATTTCAGCAGTTTTAGTTATAGTCATTCACTTTGGATATTTTGTTCTGTTGTGCTATCTTCTTAAATGTAATTGTCTTGATATTGCAGGTAGGAGATTCCTCTTGTCTGCAGTGTGCTGCAACTCATGCAGATTCTCCTGCAAACAGCAAGGAGTCTGAGCAACCCAGTCCTGTTTCAGTTTTGGAAGCTCCTTTTGTTGAAGATGTTTCATCTGGTTCAGAGTGTTTTGAGAGAGTCAGCGCTGAACTTCATGGTGAGAATCTATATATGTGGTGCTTGTTTCTCTTTCAAGTTTCCCAATTAATATATACATTTTTAAAAGTAACAATTCCATTTCAAGTAATGCTATTGCATCCTAATTTCTTTTATTTGGTATTCGTTACCAGGATTGTTAGATTTAAGTCCATATGTTTCTAAAAGGATGCTATACAGCTAATGCTGGTGATTATATAGAATCTGAATTTAAATCAAATTAGTATTTATTTTACACGGAACATGAATGTAATGTGCTACGAAGTCTTAGTATGACCAGTGTATTAACTGTGTACTACATAACAATTTAGGTAATATCGGCTAGTTTTTATATCTAATTTTTGTACATCATGGATCCCCTGTTGGTGTCCTTTTCAAGATTGCCAGAAGTAGCCTTCTCACTACTACCTAATGTGTACTTAACTACTGAACCTTTTGATATCATGCAAATGATATTCAATTCTTTTATGGCCTACTTGCTACTTTGCAAGCAATCAACTAATATGAATGATTTACTAGAATGGTCTTGAATGATGAAGATTCCATTTCTATGATCTGATTTGATTTTATACCAATTAAAGGAGGCTTTGGAGTTTCAATTAAGCTAGTTGGTTGGTTGGGTAAATATGGGTTTCAAATTATGAAAGTAGAGTACAGTGTTGGGATATGATCAAAGCACATATAAATTGTATTAGCTTTTGGATATGGGTTAATCAAATGGTTAGAACTAACCTCCCATATGTTTTCTTTTCCATATTAGTTTCAACTCAGGTGAAGGTAGTGTTATTTAAGGTGGAGACAATAATACTTTGATGTAAAGCTTTGAAATTCTGACAGTAATGATAATTCACTGACAAATATCTCTAAGCAATGAGGAAGTCTGAAGTTGCAATGAGGAAGTCTGAACTTTGTACACAGTTTTTCGTAAAGTGTTATTTAGGAAGGTTAAAGAAGAGGGGAGAGAACAAGAATTTAAAAGAGAAAGTTGGGGGGGGGGGGGTCCTTTAGTGGGTAGTGAGCTACTAAGTCATACTACATATTGATACCGCTTCCCTCTATCCATTTTTATTAAGATGTTAGGATTGAAGAAATGGAGGGAAAAGAAGAAAAGGGAAATGGAGGGAGGGAGTATCTTTCATTTGGATAACAAATTAGGGATGAAGGGAATTGGAGGCAAGAGAAATGGAGAAATTAAAATCTAAGAAAATGATCCCTCCAACAATTTGAGAGATTTGGAAGGAAAACTCTCCATTCTTCCTTCCCCTTCCTTTTCCTTTCCTCTTCACCTCCCTCCTCTTCTTTTCCTTCCCTTAATATTATCCAAACAAACTGTAAGGAAAACTCAGCTAGGATCTTTGTTATTTAGACTTGGCTAGAAGTTTAAAGTCATACAGTCATTTTATGCAAGTTTTGTCTGATTTTGTCACAAAGTGAAGTGTGAAAGTCTCGAGTGTCCGACATGGGTACTTGAGAAGGAAATGAAGAGTGAAATAAACATATGGCAAAGATTAGAGACTATTAAAAAATTAAACTAGCATTAGTAGTTTGTTATCGGTGGTGGCAATGGTAATTGTTAATGTGCATTGCTTGTGAGTTGCATCAGTACGTATATGATGATGATTCCTAGATATGATGGATATTGCTATATAATGATGTTGCATATATGATGTAAACTTGTGTTTCCTTACTACTTGCCAATTGTTTTACCATTTGTTAGTAAATTTATCACTCTGAACATGTATTTCACTTTCAGGGTTAAGAAAACAACTTCAGCTTCTTAAGCTGGAATCAGAAGGTTACGATGAAGGATCTGTGGTTGTTTCCAGTGATGAGTACGGGGAGGATTCAACCGAGTTGCATGATGGCAAGCACTTTCCTCAAGCTGGAGAGTGCTGGGAATCTTGGTACTTGGTAGATGTGTTGGCCCTCTCTGGGCTTAATGAAACTGATTCTGAGTTGTTTCATGGAACGTGGCACCCCCCAGATTGTCCTATTGACCCCTGGGTGTTCGAAGATCTTGAGAAGAGATATGGTGAATTGGAGTCATGTTCAAGATCTGAGCGAAGACTGTTGTTTGACCATATAAATGCCCGAATAGTAGAGATCTCTGAGCAAATTGTAGATTTGGAGTCGTGGACATTGACATCAAGAAAGATTATTGGCCCACAATGGTTGAAAGATGTACTTAAAACCGAGCTTCATAAACTGCTTGAGAAGCAGGAAAAAAAGCTAGCAGAAAATGCCATTGACATGTTGATACTCAGTGACATGAGGTGGATGAAGCTTGGAGAGCACATCAGTGCTGTAGGTAGGGGTATTGAAGTATTGTTAATAGATGAGCTAATAGCGGAATCCATTGTTGTGTAGAGAGGCCTCAGCATCTAATTTAATGTATATGTGTATGAACTGAGCGATCAGTTCGGTAGAGGACAATAAGCTGTCGAAAAATCTGTAGGAATTTTTTTACAAGAAATAAGAATTAGGATGATGTATGAACTTATCAGCTCCAAGTATATTAATCATAGTGTTAATGTTATTAGCTCATTAACATCGTTAGTCCTCATAAAATTTCGTTATTCTTGTAAATTTAGTACTCTCTCCGTTTCATAATGGTGTTTCTGTTTACGTAAATCAATGTAAATTTTTACCTAATTTTGACCACAAATATCTTTAGTATCACATTAGCAAAAAAATATAAAGGTTAGATATTAATAATAAACTCATGAAGATGAATTAAATTAAATTTCATACGACTATATTTGTTCTTAGAAATTGAAAGAAATTTAGAAGATTATATCATATTTTTACAGGAAAAATTGATTCAAATAATCCCACCTTTGTCCGGTTCGCTGTTAATAATCCCACCTTTAAATTATTATTTAATAATCCCACCTTCATAGGGGATTTTCTTCTATTGGTCCCTGACCTATTGGTAACCGGTTTTGATAAGTAAATATGCCACGTGTCATTTTATAATTGGTTGAAAAAAAATTAAAAAAAAGTTAAAAACTAAAAAAAAAACAATCAGCCACCCTCATCCACCGTGAACCCTTAACCCTCACCCTCGCCCCACCAAAAACCGGCCGACCGCCACCCTAAACCCCCCGTAAACAGCCGGCCGGAACCCCCTAATACCAGAACCCACCCATCCGATCAAAAGGCACCCACGAAATCACCCTCTAAAACGTTTCCCAACCCCAAAACCACCATAACCACCACCTTGAAAAACACCATAACCCGCCGAAAACCTCCTCTCACCCCCAAAAACCGCCGAAAAGTCCCTCTAGCCACCGAAACTCCAGCCTAAGACATCCCCTTCTGCTATTCTGCTATTAAAGGGTTTTTTTTTTAAACTTTTTTTTTTCTTAAATCATTGAAATAAATATGGGTCCCGGTGTTCTGGCGGTGGAGATGCAGATTCCAGCGGTAGGGATGGGCGTTCCTGCAGTAGGGATGGGGGGAGAGACTGCGGAGGTTGGGGGTTAGGGTGGTTGGGTTGGGGGTTGGCTGGGTATTTTTACAAGAATTTTTTTAAAGGTTTTTGGTTTTTCTTTTGGAAAATTTGCAAATTGCAGCCATTTAAATTTTTTTTTTGCAAATTGCAGCCCAAAAGTTCGTATAAATTGTAAATTGCAGCCCGATTCAACTTTTTCATCGCTTTACATGTCGAAAAAATCTCCGATTAAGGTTTTAGGGGTCATTTAAGCCCTTAGAGGCCCGAATTGAGCTCAAAATTATCAAAAAAATAACGTAAGTGTCTCATATTTATAGTTTCCCACAAATTGATACATTTTTGTTACGTAAAACGAGGCATTTGCGTTATTTTTTTTTGCTAATTTCGAGCTCAATTCGGGCCCCTAAGAGCTAAAATGGCCTCTAAACCTTAATCGGAGATTTTTCGACTTGTAAACTGATGAAAAAGTTGAATCGGGCTGCAATTTACAATTTATACGAACTTTTGGGCTGCAATTTGCAATTTTTTTTAAATGGCTGCAATTTGCAAAATACGAACTTTAAATAGCTGCAATTTGCAAATTTTCCTTTTCTTTTTGGCCAATTATTTGGTGACATGTGTCACTCAACTTAAAAAACAAAATAGTTTACCTAATGTATAGGTTACCGGTCACTAAAGACCAATAGAAGAAAATCCCTTACAAAGGTGGGATTATTAAATAATAATCTAAATGTGGGATTATTAAAAGTAAATCGTGCAAAGGTGGGATTATAAAAATCAATTTTTCCATTTTTAAAAAGTCAAAGATTCCAATTACAAAAACATCATTGTGGAACAGAGGGAGTATTGTTGTATGCTTAAATATATCATGTATGGATCTTAATTTAATGCAGACGAACTGACAAAGTATATACTATCAAATCCCTCTGACAATAACTCCCAATCTTACTATGTACGGAGTATATGATATCATCCAATCAAATGCAAGAGTAACAAGATTTTGCAAAGAATCTAATGTGGACATTTTCGACTAAAACTTAATGTGCAAAATACGCAAATTTTAACCTGAGAAATTAGGCTTTGAACCTATCCTATAGCACCAGTAATAAGGAGTACAATGCATTTTTTGTGTGGTTGGCCATATAAGTAATCCGTTTAGCACTCATAGAACAACTCTATTCGTATAATATTGTTAGAGTAATCCTTTGTAATACTTTTTGAGTAACTCTATTGTTTCCGAAAACAGAATACTCCTCGGTGTTAGGGTAATCAAGATATCCTAGAACTAAGTCCAATGTATGTCCGAATTTCCCTCAGCTATGCCTTGCTGTCCGAGAGCTAGGCCTACAAAAGAGAAAGAAGGTTAACTGCCCCGGGGGTGTGACCCGGGAAAGCCCCTCCGATGCTTAAGTTAGCGAATGTACTTTCTAGAGATAGAAAGTAGAGAGAGAAGGAGTACTTTAGAGAGAGAAAGTAGAGAGAGAAGGTTAGAGAATTAGGAAAAAGTTACCATCATTAATGATTGGAGAGCTATTTATAGATGTACTTTCAGGTGGCAGAAGTTGTACTTAATTGGACAGATTAGGGGTAAATCCGTACTTTGCTCCGATTAATGATGGGCTGGATCATGGAGGGATATTTTCGTAATTCCGGGTCAATGGGCTTAGGACAATGGACTTGGCCCAAACATTTAGCCCCACGCGTGATGTGGGAACGAGATCGCATGAAGTTCGGATATCACGCGGAATAAAGATGAGATAAGTTATTGCATATGCCGGAGTAAAACCCGAGGCATACGTGAGGGATAAAACGAGCCCCAAGGGTATCTGAGGGCTAAAAAGGAGCCCCAAGGGTATCTGAGGGCTAAAAATGGAGCCCCAAGCGACTTGCAATGGTGAAAACCAGCCCCAAGCAATGCATTGATGGTACTTTAATTCAGATGATTGAGCAGTTTTGAGAGCTAAGCCTGATGATGGCTTAGGGATAACTGTTGGACTTTCCATTTTCAGAATATTTTCTTCAGGCTGAGCTCCATGTATTTTGCCGAAGGCATGTCTTGTTTCCATTTTCCACTATCCTTGGGATTTTTAGAGATAAGCTGATGATGATTCAATGCTAATTAAGCTTGTAATTAAGCTTAATACTTTAATGGCGACTTTCTAGGCTCAAGCATCACTTAGGCCCAATTGAACCAGGGTTTTGAGGAGTTGCCATCTCCTTAGCTTGAACATATGAACTCCCACCTCACCTCATTTGCTTTTCACCCTTTTCATTTTCCTTAGAGAATTTTCAAAAATCCTCTCCAATTTCTCCTAAGTTCTTGAGAGTTTGAGTGTTCAAGTCACATCACTCAAGCTTGCCTTATTCAAGTTCTTCCAAGTTCATCAAGATCTTCAAGAGGTATGTGAAAATTTTCACTTTTTGATTTATTTTCATAGATCCAAAAGCATGTCTAGGCGTTTTTTGTACTTGGAAATTCTGAAATTTTGAATTTATTTTAGGGGTAGGCATACTTGAACTTTGAATTGATTTAACCCCGGGGTAGAATGGCTATGCTCAGCCGAAATTAAGGATTTTTCTTTATAATTTTCGGATTTTTGGGAATCTTGAGTGGCTGTTTCGAATTTTTTATTTTTTATTTTTTATTTTTTTTACGGGGTAGAGGTAGCTATGCCCAACTATGCCTAGCTCTCGGCCAGGTTGGTTATGTCGAATGCTAGGCTTGAAATCCGGGGGGGGGGGAGGCTAGGTTGCCTGACAGCGCGGAAGGCCTAGCGGGTATGCCTCGGCCGAGGGGTCGTCTTGTCGGGCTAAAGGGGTATTACACTCGGCTGAGGGGGTTTTTAGAGTGAGAGCCGAGGGATGTGCTCGGTTAGCTCGGTCATGCCGAGAGGGTTGGGGTGCTGGCCGAATGGGTGTGCGGCGCGCCGAGGGGGTGCGTGGCGCGCGACGTGCGGAGGATAGCCCGGGTGAGGAAGAGCCTAGGTTAGAAGAGAGATAAGAGAGGGAGGTGTGATAAGCCGAGGGAGTCAAGGCGGGCTGTGAACTGAGGGCCTCCCAGGCCGAGGGCTGGAACACGGGCCGAGGGGGTTCTGAGCGATAGGCCGAGGAGGAGCCCTGCTTGGCCGAGAGGGTATGCGGTCGAGCTGGGCGCTCGGTGTCGTTCTTTTGAGGGGTAGCATGCCTAGCGGAGGTCGGAAGAATGGTTTTTGAGTAATTAATGAGGAAGAGAAGGGGATGACCGAGAGGGTATTGATGCCACGCCGAAGGGCTTCAAGCGCGGTTGAGGGGGTAAGACGCGATGAGGGCCACTTCGAAACACGCCCAGCTCTCGGACTTTGGTAGGTTAGGGTCTGCATTGTGATGTGAGAGCCGTGGAGAGGGGGTATGCCGAAGGGGTTTCCGCGCGGCCGAGGGGGTCACCTGGCGCGCGGAAGGCCTGCTTGGCCGAGTGAAAAAGCCAAGGAGAGAGAAAGACGATGGGGGGGAGCGCACCCAGCTCTCGGCCCCCGCACTTAGAAAATTTTGCTTTTAGCTGGTGCTATGTCGAGGGAGTTGGAAGCCAATACTTAACCAAATTTTAGTTAAGTTTTGAGAGAGTTTTTTTTTAGTACCTTGTTCATGTTCCTCAGCTTGGCTTGATCTTTGAAAATTTTCTAACACTTGAATTTTTGGTTGATGTTTCAGGAGTACTTCTCCCCGGGGTGCTTGATTAGCTTCAAGATAATTCTTTTCGGCCTCTCTGACCACTTGGTGAGCCTTCTATACTTAGTTTTTTAAGCTAAAAGTATCATGTCTCCATGCTTAGTAATTGTTTGCTACTTTTTCCTTGTATGCTTGATTGTTCCTCGGCTGCGTTATTGTGGATGTTAGGCTTAGAGGTACGCTTGTTGTATTCTTGTATGTATATTGAGCATTCTTCGGGGTAGTCTTGAGTTGAGCTATGCATGTATCATGATTGACCAAGCGACTCAAGACTACCTTGACTCTCTCCCCGGCCCTTCATCTTATGACTTGTCCAAGGAAATCTGGGCGGGGGGAGTACTTGTAACAAATGTGATTGGTAGTAGTGTTGATTCTTCTGTTCCTTTGGGTGTGCCTTTTCCTTGTGTGCCATCCCCACCCCCTGAGCATGATTTAGGCTTTGATTATTATTTGCCTCCTTCCCCTTGGGAAGTTTCTCTTGCACGTGAACCGACTTCTAGGGGTTCTTTGAACAGATTGCTTGTTGAAGGAGTGGTGACAGTTTCAAGTGAGGATGATACATATACTTTTCTTGGGGCGCCGGTGATTTTTAAACCACCAGTTAGGAGAGTTAGCCCCTCTATGTTCCACCCCACCCTTGCTTGGCTTAGATCTTTATCTGAGGGTACTAGACATTTACAGACTAAGTACCATATTAGGGAACCTTTTCTCATTTCCCCTCCTGGGGGTGATAGCTCTGTAGATAACCCTCCCCCCGGGTGTATAGCTGTATATAAGCAATGTTTGGATAATGGGTTGAGATTTCCGCTACACCCTTTCGTTGAGGAATTGTTGATTGAATATAACCTTAGTGTAACCCAGCTTGTTCCTAACTCCTGGTTGACAATAAACGCTTACATAGCCACATGTCGCTTACTTGGAGCCCCTTGCACCATAACCGCCTTTAGGAAGTGAGGCTCCAAGTAAGAGGAAGTGATTGCTGAGTGGAAGCAGAGTCCCGATTGCGTCGATTATCAGTCCCTGGTAGGAAGTGAGGCCTTTGAGGCGGGGATCGCAGACGCCATCACTTACATGGAGATTGCTTTTACTTCTCTTGGTCTCCAGGATTCATTTCCTACGGTGCGGGATAAGGTTAAGGACCTTGTTCGCGCGGCCGAGGAGGAGGAGTGCAGGAGGCTGCTAGCTGAGAAGGGCGAGATTGAGGAGTAGCTTCTTCAGGCTTTTGATCTAGATTTGATTGATTTTCCTTAGGATGTACTTCTTTTCTGGGATGTATGAAAAACTTATGATTTTTTGTTGGAACTTTGAATCTTTAACTTGGCCTGTATATTTGCACATTCGGCTTTTACTTTGCTTTGCTTGATGCTTTATTTCTTTTTTTGCTTTACTACTTGATAATTCACCCCTAGGGGCCAAAAAGAGGCCCCTAGTGCTTAATGAATAGCCTTAGCATAGTTGCGTGGTGCGGGCTAAAACGAGCCTTATGTTATTTTTATTAGAATTGTATGATCACCGCGGGGCTAAACGAGCCCTTAGTTATAAAACTTGCAATGATAATGTGAATAAGCTAGGGGCTAAAGGCGATCCCCAAGTTTGAGAATTGTATGAGAGCTGGGTTATTCCAACTCATTATGGATAACGTAAACAATCCTGGGGCTAAAATGAGCCCCAAGTTATAAGTCATATGAGAGTCGGGCCTTCAGACTCTTTAAAGTAAGCTGAGGGACTAAACGAGCCCCAAGTTATAAGTGATCTTTCGGCCAGGACTCTATCTCAAATGCTTGAGTATAGGCTAGCATCTTGCCCCAAACATTGGAGCAAACTTTAGTGTTAGCGAACCAAAATGTCTTGTGCCAGGCATGTGGTGCTATTTAAATGAACTCGGCTATGCTAATAAGCGATATAAAAGTTTTAAAATATAAACTAAGTAAAAGACAAATGACAAAAATGCAAAATATATGGGGCAAACATCCCAACTGGAAGTTTTTTATTATGTTAAAAAGTGTAACAGTCATTACAATGATGCGCTATATTGAAGTTGATCTCCTAGTATCGGTTCTTATTGCCCCTAGGGCATCAATGTGAGGAGGATGCTTAAACATAAAACCTCAGGAGGTTATCAGCATTCCATGGCTGGGGGAGGTCCTTGCCATCAGGGGTTTGCAAGTGAAAGGTTCCCGGGCGGATCACCTCCTTAACCTTGTAAGGTCCTTCCCAATTGGGGCTTAGCTTACCCAATGCCGGGGGCTTGCAAGTGGCCTCACACTTCCGAAGCACCCAATCAGCTTCAGCCAGGGGCCGCCTTGAATCTTTTGTTGAAATAACGAGTTATCCTTTGCTTGTATGCTATAGAGCGAAGCAAAGCGTCTCCCCTTATCTCTGGGAGTAAGTCTAAGGCCAAGGGCTTCAGCTGATCATTCTGATCGGAGTCATAGAAGGTAACTCTAGGGGATGGGATCCCAACTTCCACGGGGAGTACGACATCGCTCCCATACACTAAGGCAGAAGGGGTTTGCCCCGTAGCCTCTTTGATTGTGGTACGAACGGACCACAAGATCCCGGGCAAGTCATCCACCCAAGACCCCTTCGTGCCTTCCAGCATTGTCTTCAGCCCTTTTAATATTGTTTTGTTTGCCGCTTCTTCTTGGCCATTTGTTTGGGGTCGACACACAGTTGAAAACCTTGACTTGATCCCAAAACGACTGCAATATTCCTTCGTTGGCCCACTATTGAATTGTCGGCCATTGTTTGAGATCAGAATGCGGGGTACCCCGAAGCGGGTGATGATATTCCTCCAAATGAACCTTTGGACTTGCTTATCGATTATTGTTGCCACCGGCTCAGCTTCAATCCACTTGGTGAAATAATCCACCGCTACTATCAGAAATTTCCTTTGTCCAGAGGCCACGGGGAATGGCCCTAGGATGTCCATGCCCCAACGATCAAAGGGTAGGACTGACTGAATACTTGTGAGGGCGTTGGTCGGAACATGGGGCATGTCAGCGAACCTTTGGCATTTTTCACACTTCTTGACAATCTTGACAACATCATCCTTCAGGGTGGACCAATAGAATCCAGCCCTTAGCGCTTTTCCAGCTATAGTTCTTCCACCCTGATGGCTGCCACATGCTCCTTCATGAATTTTCCTAAGGACATAGTTCCCCTCCTCCGGGGTTATGCACTTCAGCAATGGATGAGTAAAAGATTTTTTGTAGAGGATCCCATCATGAAGTAAGAACCACTCACTCCGCTTCTTGATCATCTTGAATTCGGGGGTGTCCTCGGGCAGCTCCCCTTTTAAGAATAAAGTGATTTGGTCCATCCAAGTTTCCCCTCTATCAATGTCCATGACAACAGGTCTTTGGGTACTTGGTTTCTCTAACACCTCCCACATGATGTTTCGAGGGACTATCCCCTCGGCTGAACTAGCTAGGCGGGCTAGAGCATCGGCTTGGTGATTCGTTGAGCGGGGGATGTGCTTGATCTCGAAGTTGTCAAACGATCTTGTCAAGCTCTCAGCCTTTTCAAAATAGGCTTTCATGTTTTCTTCCTTTACTTCAAATTCTTTTGTCATCTTCTCCACAATGAGTTGTGAATCCGAGCAAACTTGGACTGATTTAATCTTCATGAATTGGCACAAGTTTAGCCCCAAGATAAGAGCCTCATATTCAAACTTCTCTCCCTCCGGGGAGGTGATAACTAGCCCAACCCCGCTTCCAGCTTTACTCGACAACCCATCCACATAAAGAGCCCAAGGGGCGGAAGTGTCCATCGGTGTAGGCCTATGAGCGCACTCGGCTATGAAGTCAGCCAAGGCTTGGGCCTTGATGGCCTTTCGGGGCCCAAATTCAATACTGAAATCGGCCAACTAATCCGACCAATCAGTCATTCGGGATGAATGATTTTTGCTCTCTAGCACCTTCTTGATCGGTTGGCTGGTGAGTACCTTGATTGGATGTGCTTGAAAATATGGCTTCAACTTCCTGCTTGCCATCACTAAAGCGTACACCACTTTTTCTATGAGAGTATATCGGGTTTCAGCCGCCCTTAGGGCACGACTGACAAAATAGACTGGTACTTGGCCTTCATCTCTTTCAGCAACAAGAACCGCACTCAGGGCATAATCTGATATGGCCAAGTACACAAACAATGTTTCCCCGGGGAGGGGGCTAACAAGATTCGGGGTGTTCATCAGATGTTCCTTAAATTGCTGGAAAGATTTTTCAGCCTCTTCATCCCACAGGAACTTAGGCCTCTTGAGGGCCTTGAAGAAAGACAAACTCTTATCAGTTGATCGGGATAGGAACCTCCCCAATGCGGCTAGGTAGCCTGTAAGGCGTTGCACTTCCTTCACATTCCGGGGGGATTCCATGTCAAGAATAGCTTGAATTTTATTGGGGTTGGCATCAATGCCCCGTTGATCAACTATGAAACCTAGACAATTTCCACCTTGCACCCCGAAGACACACTTGCTGGGGTTAAGCTTCATTTTATATTTTCTAAGGGTGGTGAATGTTTCCCTTAGATCCGCTATGTGGTCTGGGCTTTCCTTGCTTTTCACGATCATATCATCAACATACGCCTCAACATTCCGGCCTAGTTTCCCTTCAAAGATTTTGTTCATCAGGCGCTGGTAGGTAGCCTCGGCGTTCTTCAGGCCGAAGGGCATCACATTATAGCAATACACCCCCTGACTGGTGATGAAGGCCGTGTGTGCTTGATCTTTTTCTGACATGGGTATCTGATGATGCCCCGCGTTGGCATCCATGAAGCTTAGGAGGGCGTGACCAGCAGTCGAATCCACCAACCTATCAATCTTAGGCAAAGGATGATCATCCTTTGGGCATGCCTTGTTCAAATTTGTGAAGTCCACACACATACGCCAAGAGCCATTTGGCTTTCTAACAAGCACAACATTGGATAGCCACTCGGTATATTGACATTTTCGAATGAAACACGATTCGAGAAGCTTCTTAACCTCAGCGGCTGCAGATTTGTTTCTCATCGGCCCAGCATGTCGGAGTTTCTGCTTGACGGGATTGTAGCCCTCCTTGATGTTTAGCTCATGGGTCATCACCTCGGGGTCTATGCCCGACATTTCATCTGCTGTAAAAGCGAAGATGTCTTTGAATTCTCTAAGTACTTGAATAATTTCTTCCTTGAGCTGGGGGTCCAAGGTCTTTCCTACTCTCACGGTCCGAGCGGGGTCATCCCCTAAGGGTATGCTCTCATCCTCCTCAATAGGCCTAGGCCTACCGTATTTCTTAGGATTCTCGGCCATGTAGATGTTCATGACCGGGAGCTGGGGTTCATCAATATCCATCGCTTTCCTCTTGGCCCCCTTGTCTTCTTGATTGACGGAGCTCTCAGGTGACTTCAAGCTATCTACATAGCATTTTCTTCCTTCAAACTGATCTCCAAATATCTTTCCCACCGATCCATCATCGGTCTCGAATTGAAGGAGCAAGTGATAGGTTGATATGGCGGCCTTGACCCTGTTGAGAACGTGTGTACTAAGCTCCTCCCCTTCTTCTTTTCCCCCAAACGAACAGGCAGCTTGATCGTTCCTAAGGGATACACATGTTTCCCCCAAAACCAACTAAGGGTTTCTCTAGGGGTGTGAGGTCTCCTTTGCCAAAACGCATCTGTTCAATGCACTTCCATGTGATAATGTCCGTTGAACTTCCGCTATCCACCAAGATCTTCTTCACCTTAGCATTGGCCACCTTCATATGAATCACCAGGGGGTCATCATGAGGCCTTTGAATCTTTTTGCCTTTATCATCCCCGAATACCATGAGGGGGTCCTTCGGGGTGGATGAGGGAGTGCCGATATCATAGATGGGCTCTTCGAGCGACCGCAAGTGACCCTTGCGTGCCCTTTTAGACAACCCTCCGGAGGCAAATCCTCCGGCTAAGACATTGATGCTCATATTAGTGTCAGCTGAGCTGTGGGCTTCTTGCACTTCCTTGGAAGCTTTGCTTCTTTTCTTATCCTTCGGGGGGGGGGGGGGGGCGACTTGAGATATCTGTTAAGCTTTCCTTCCTCATCTAGCTTATCAAGGGCTCTCTTAAGCTCTCTGCAGTTCCGGGTGGTGTGACCGCACTCTTTATGGTATTCACACCAAAGCTTCCTGTTCCTCTGCTCAATTAGCGTGTTCATGGGGTTAGGCTTAGGAAGAATAACCTTGTGCCTTATTTCCAAATAAATCTCACGCATATCAACATTGTACTTCAGTCCTTCATCATCACTCTCAGCCCTCCTCGACCTTCTATTCCTGTTCTCATGATAATTATCTTCTTGCTTCCTCTTCCCCTTGTTGTTTGGCACGGGTGCCTTGCACACCTCACTAGCTTCACTGATCCTTTAAGCTCTTTCCATGGATTCAAAGAAGGTACTCACCTTGTCATGGACAAGTTCAAACTTCATCTTGTTAGACTTGAGCCCGAAGAGAAGGGCTGTGAAAGCAACATTGTCTTGGAGGTCGGGGATGCGCTGAGACTCGGTGTTGAACCTCTTGATGTAGTCCTTAAGACTTTCATTCCCCCCCCCCCCGCTTCACCGTCATCAGATGAACGCTGGTCTTTGTTTGCCTACTCTCACCGATGAAGTGCTTTTTTAATTGAGTAGCTAGCATGTCAAACGTTCTTATGCTCCCTGGGGTAAGGTTGTTGAACCATGTCTGAGCTATGCCTTTAAGAGTGGTAGGGAAGAACCTACACCATGAGGCTTCACACCCGGTTTGGACTCCCATCTGTGCTTTGTAAGCGTTCACATGGTCTGTTGGGTCTGTCTTTCCCTCATAAGGGTCTAACGTAGGGATTTTGACCTTAGGAGGAATAGGGGTATTCATTATCTCATGGATTAAGGGGGTGATGTCCTTGACAATCCCGAGTCTCCCTGGCCTGGGGGGAGAAGGACGCTCGGGACTTTTGCTTGCTGAACGAGCGGGCCGAGTGGGTCTCCCCCTTGGTCTGGAGGTAGCTGAGTGGATCATGCTATCTCGGTACCTTGTTGATCCATGCCGAGAGTGAACTATAGTTCGACCTCTCTTGGGGGGCTCATTATCTTCCTTGGAGTTCTCCCTCCTAGAGTTGATTATCTCCCGGGCATCTAGAGTTCCATCCCTCAACCTTCGGTCATTGATTATCTTTCTAGCATCTCTTGGTCGGCTTTGCTGCCCTATCTCCCGCTAGAGGTTAGGGGACTGATTAGGCTGAGAGCGACGGGATGCCTGATGCTGAGGCCGAGAGGAGGCTTGATGGAGATGGGACACGTGAGGCTGAGGGATAGGCTGTGGAGCGTTCCCCTGCCTGCCTTGCCCCACCCCCTGGTTAACAAGTGCCCTGAGGCTTTCCTCCAGGTTTCTATTGATTTGGGCTGCCAACTGGTCCAAGTCTCAGCGAGTGACTACCTGGGGGCTATTCACTTCTCTCTCGGGTTCACTACGAGCTTGGGGTATCATCTCCTCGACTATGTGAGCATGCCTAGCCGAGAGAATTGGAGCTTGCCTAGTAGCATCTTGATGAGTGCTGCGGGGACGCCTAGTGTTCACAATGACTTCTTGTTAGTTATCCCCACAGACGGCGCCACCTTTTTTCGGAAACAGAATACTCCTCGGTGTTAGGGTAATCAAGATATCCTAGAACTATGTCCAATGTATGTCCGAATTTCCCTCAGCTATGCCTTGCTGTCCGAGAGTTAGGCATGCAAAAGAGAAAGAAGGTTAACTGCCCCGGGGGTGTGACCCGGGAAAGCCCCTCCGATGCTTAAGTTAGCGAATGTACTTTCTTGAGATAGAAAGTAGAGAGAGAAGGAGTACTTTAGAGAGAGAAAGTAGAGAGAGAAGGTTAAAGAATTAGGAAAAAGTTACCATCATTAATGATTGGAGAGCTATTTATAGATGTACTTTCAGGTGGCAGAAGTTGTACTTAATTGGACAGATTAGGGGTAAATCCGTACTTTGCTTTGACTAATGATGGGTTGGATCATGGTAATTCTAGGACAATGAGATTAGGACAATGGACTTGGCCCAAACATATATAATATTAACAGAGTAAACCTTTTAAGTAACCTTATGGTGGTTGGCTATACCATGTGATCAGTCACATATAAATGTTAGTGTAAAGAGTAGTGATAATGAAATCCAACTCAACATAATTAGTGAAATTTTAATATTGTACTAGTCATAGATAAGCTACCTAATGGGTAATGTAGCTTTGAAGAATTATATAAGGTCGTGTTTAAGGTAAAAACATACCTCAATTACGTAGTCTAGTCTCATAGAGACACGTGGCCTAAAAAAAGAGGCAACACATGTCCCTATAGGATTATGACACGTGTTAAAAATGAGAGCACCTGACAAAAGAAAATGAGGAATGAAGGTCTCCTTACATCAGGAGGCTCAAGTTCCTAGACTGCCGCAAAACGGCGCCCCCAGGGGACACGTGCGCCGCTAATCAAAGCACGCCACCCTAGGTAACTAACCCTAAAAGGGGCATCATTCCCCACCCCTATAAATACCCCAATCATTTATGATGGGAGGGGTGGATTTAAGACATAACATTTAATAGTGCATAAAAACAGATCCAACTTCTCTCTACTTTCTTTCTCTAGCTTTCCGAATTCCGGTTACTAACTTAACCTTCGTAGCCGAATATTCCAGCAATGGAATATTTGTGTTTTGCAGGTGATCGAGACATCTTGTCCGTGGAGTGCGAACGGTATCCCAAGGGATTCCAAAAAACCCTGAAACATTTGGCGCCATATGTGGGGATATTCGTCCGTTATGGCAACAGATGGTCAGACACCTATGCAGGTCCTGGTCCTGGTGAGGACGGACATGTAAAGGATATAGTTGCAACAATCAATTCTAGTGATCCTCTGATAGATTCATTTCATGTGGCCAAGGATCCTCCAGTAACTGCTGGTTCACTTAAGCTCGCCTTGAGCAAGCTCCGAAGGGAGCTTGAGGGTAAGATGCCTTCTTCTTCTAGGATACCGCCCAGAAGAAGAGGAGACGACATTCAAAAGAAGACCTAGAGCAAGGTGGTTAGTGCTGAAGACGCTGGGAATACCCATTCCGCGGACATGAACGTTCACCGAGGGTGCTGTAGACGGATATGTCTAGGCTCCTCGAGAAAATACAGTTGGCTGGGGGGCAGACCAGACAACCTCTGAAGGAGATAACTGAGCCGTCTCGGCGTTGGAAGGATGCAAGGGAGTACATACGACATAGTAGCGTGAACGAATAACCTATTCGGACACCGCCTCTACGCCAACTATGCCGGTTGATTTCTCAAACCATACCCCCTCAAAGAATACCATCTCGGCCAGGATCAACAGGAGTCAAGCTCATTATACTCAAACTTCTATTCCAATTCAATCGTTTCAATATCGAACGCCCTAGAATTTCAATGCATTTTTGCCGCCTAACCCCCCTGCTTTGGACAGTTGGGAAATATGGCCAGCCGTTCGACCAGACAGCCTACCTGGCCGGACCGGCCTCTCAACCTCAACCCATTGATTGGAAAATGTGCATGTTAAATCTCGGTGACAAGCCACCTCCGTTTTCTCAGGAAATCCTTAACTCCCCCAACCAACAAAGGTTAAAAGTGTACTTGTGAGTGCCTACGATGGTACGGGAAACCCAGAAGAGCACGTTACTTTGTACAAAAATTTGATGTATTTGCAAAGTGTGGATGATGCCACATGGTGCAGGTACTTCCCGGCCACCCTTAAGGGCGTGGTGCAGGACTTGTTTAATAGCCTGTCGGCCGGGTGCATCAACTGCTTTACCATTCTTAGTCTATTGTTTGTTGGTAAATTCTCGTACAATATTCCCCCAAGGAAGACCAGCCTGAACTTGGCAACGATCATCCAAGGAAATACTGAGGGGTTACGTTCATACATCTAGAGGTTCAATCAAGAGAAAGCCCAAAATTCATAATATGCCGGACGAAGTGGCCTATTCGGAATTTCTCTTGGGATTAAGGCACAATGGTTTCAAGTTTGATCTGGTCAAGAAAAAGGTTCGAACGTACGCAGGCGTGCTGCGAGAGGTCGACGCCTACATTGAAGCATCAGATTTTTGCTCCCTAACTAAAGCTGAACAACCAGCCAAGGGAGCTGAGAAGAAGTAACCTTCTCAGCAAGACTCGGTCGGGAAGAAAAAATAGAAGGAAACATTAAACGAAAGGAAGTTTGGGTGGCCGACAGCCAGCAGACGAAGTCAAAAAAGGCCAAGACGTACGACCCTCAGTATGAGTTCAACAAGCATTGTTACTCAATCCTAATGGAAATCAAAGATAAATTTGAGTTCGAGAAGCCCTAACCGCTGAAAGGCTCGGCTCAATAGCACAACAAAAACAAATACTCTCATTACCACAAGGACGTGGGACATAACACAAATGAATCTATTAACTTGAAAAAATTGCTGGATAAAATGGATGAAAAGGGCATGTTGAATTCATACGTCTTGAAGTCAAAATTCATGTACACTCGAACAGACAACAAATCCGAGAAGAAAAAGCACAATGACAAAGAAGATGATGGAAATAGCACTGATTCTTTGTTTTGTGGCCGTCATATCAGGCGACTTTGCCGCAAGCAGCCCTACCATGAAGGGAATCAAGTGTAGACACCTACTTTTGGCCTTTTTTCACGAAAGGAAGTGCGATGATGATTCAAAAACCCGTTCTTCATGCTAGATCAAAGTGGAAGTGTTATAGACTACGAAATGCATTATGAAGTAAGTTAGCAAAACTCATATTTGAGACCAAGCTATCTTAAAGCCTTGTCTGATTATTAATTAGGCCTAAAGCGTGCTCATACATGTTTAAATTTGATTAATAATGGACCTAAATGTGGCAAATGAATTGATTCGATCCAATGGATCTTACATTATTGAAAACCAATCCAAACAGATAAACCAACCATCATATTTTCATGCATGGCCTATAAGATAGATATCCCTTTCAAATATCTTTCCAACGGTATATTATAAGCCCAATTCCGAGCTAAAATGAAGAAGTTATGCTCAAAACACTAAACTAAGCCCTAAAATCGACACCCTTTCACTCCAACAGCCATATCATTTGATCCATAAAATATTTTAACCTAATTATAATGGCATTAGAAAGTAGATATTCAGATCTTTCCAATGATATCTCACACGTCTTAATTTGACTTTGCAATCAAAAGTTATGGAAAATTTAAAAACGCATTTTCGTTTAAGGCAAACCGCATCCAGCGCAACTCAATGAGTTGCACGAGCCTGGGGCGCGCAAGTCTTTGAGATGCGCGAGGATCCCATAGCGACTCAGAGAGTTGCGCGCGCCACCTGAAGGTGCGGCTCTAAAACCCTAAACCTAGATTCCTACGCCTATAAATTGGGGTCTTGTTCAACTTGAAAGGGACCGAAAAATCAGAATTCTAACCCTAGCATCCTCAAAACCCTAATCTCCCAAGTTTTCTTACTATCATATTACTTTTCTTCTCTCTTCCCAAATAATTTCCAACCCTAATTAAATCCATTGAAGTCCTTTGAGGTACGAAGAAGAAAGAAAGTCCATAAACGCATTAAACAGAGATTTAACATATAAGAAGAACGGTTAGTTTCCTGAGCACTTAGATAAATAACTTTTATTTTATTTTTTAAATAAATTTAATTAAATAAATAGTGTTGTTTTATCACTTTTAACAAACTTTTGGTTAATTTAATTCACATAGTATTCTTGTGTTAATCAAGACTAGAATTTGAATAATTATTCTTGTTCTTTTCATGAATTTGATTAAACAAAGAATAACAACTTTTGCAATGTAATTCCCACGTGATTAATGCTTGTAAATAAAATCAAGTAACTTAGTTTTTAGGAGCCACGTTGCATATATTGTTTGGTAATGAAATTTTGAAATAGGAAGAGCTAGTAGAGGCCATACTAGGGCTAGGATAGCGATTCCCCCCCTAAAGGGAACGTTATTTTAGTACCCTTGCTCCCGAATTCATTTCTGGTACACGTAGAACAATTTTGGGCATGGGTAAACTTACGATTCGTGCTAAATATCCCTTACACTCTACTTGTGAGAAAGACATGAACGAGATTTATGAGTTTTTCTAAAACTCCACTACCACAAAAATAGGAATAAGTAACACACTATACACAACTGTCAAGTTACATAGGCGTTCTCTAGAATTATACAGAGTGCCTATGTAAGATAAACGCTTAGTATATTAAATCTATAGAGCGCCTATCAAAGTTAACCGCTCTATTTGATACATGTAAAATTTTAACTAGACAATATAGAGCGCCTCTCTTGGTTAACCGTTCTATAAGTATTAAAAAAAAAAAAAAACCGTGTATACCACTAAGTCACTAACCCTAACTTCTTTCCTCTCAATCAAGCCGTCACTTCTCTAATTTCTTATTTCATTCCACATCTCCCTCCTCTAACCCTTACTCCTTCTCTGAGTTCTCTCTCCTCTAAGTTCTAACTTCATCCCTCAATTACACCATGTTCTACTGCCATCATCACCTCCAAGGCTCCAACCCGCAGTAGATTAAAGCAAATCAAAACCCTCGTTCATCACCATCATGGCAGCCCCTTCAACCTTGGTTTGTCCGCGGTGGGTTGATCTGATTCTTTCCACGAACTAACACCGTCGATCGAGTCTGAGAACCCTAATTTTGTGTTCGAATTTCAATGTACAAATGTTGTAATAAAACTCATTGTGAAGTGTATATATGCAATAAGGTATATCAAGATTAGTCTCATTTGTGTTCTAATTTCAATGTTCAAATTCTTTTTTGGTTGTTTTGAAGTGATTGATATGATTTTTTTTGGCTTATTTTCCGATCTAAAGTTCATGATTCCATTCTTTTTCAGATATCTGATCTGATTTTCATTTTAATATTTCGTTTTACTTCTCAATTGTTTTAGATATGTGGGTTTTTGGTGCGGTTTCTCTGTGGGTTTGGTTTTCAAGTTATAACCTCTGATTTTATCAATTTTCTATCGATATTTTACTTTAGATTTTATTCTAATTTGAATTACTGTTTTTCACTTTATCATTTCGTTTTAAGTATCCATTGTTAATTTTAAATCTCAAACTTCTAATTTACACCTTTAGATTTGGTTAAATTTTTATTTTTTATTAAGTAAATTGGAGTACTCACAATAGAAATAATTATGTATCGTTTTTTTTAATTGCAGTGTTGGTTCTTGGTTGTTGTTTTGATTATTGGGTGGTTGATTCGTGAGTAGGGGTGTGGGTTGCGGCTGCTCTGATTAAAGTAGTGGTTGTCTGAATTGTTGCTGCAGAAATTAGACGCGGGTGCAAAGGAGGTGGTTGTATCGCTGATTAGGGCGGTGCTCGGAGGTGTTGCTGACTTTTGGTGTTAAATTAACTGTTAATAGCAGTGGTGGTCGTCTAAAATTGTACTAGCATTAAAATTGTTTTATAATTCATTATGGTGTTTTTATTAATTTTCCATGTGTACTATAGCTTAATTGTATCAATATTCCTTTTTTTTTTTTTTTTTTAATGTAATCAATATTTCGTATGATTTTTTTTATTAAACGATGTAATCAAATGTGATTTGAGTATCATACTTCGTATATACAAGTACTAGTCTTTTATTTATCACTCCTTACACACTCCTTACAGTGGCGACTCCACTGGGGACTTAGAGGTTACAAGATCAGTTCTTAGTTATGGTTCAAGGTTTCTAACACTAGGTTACCTATGGGTTGTAACGAGAACTAACTTGGATAATATCTAGTTAGACAGCGAGACTTGAATGCATAATATCTTCCTTTTTCACAAAAGTAAAAGCCAAACAAGTAACATTGCATCATGCATAATCATAACACACTTTAACCAATGGGGATTGGCTCAATGACTAGGGGTTGCCAACACTAGGCTTTTATCCTGAAATCAATAACAATCATCCCATCCATATCGCCAAAAAAATGTCGGGAGGGCTATGTCATGGGTCAACATGTTGAGTGATTGATTCGTGCATCGTCCCTTAAGATATGGTACATTTGGACACTTAAGCGTTGACCTTAGAATAACATTGTATGCTTTGACGGTTCCTTTTATGTGCTTATGTGACTACATGCATATGTGCTTATTATATGCTTCGTGTCTAATCTAATTATTTCCAACTTGTTACTGATGAGCGTCATTTATGGCGCTCAAAAGAATAAGATTTAGGTTCATTTTCTACATTTTCTTTCATTATTTTCATATAATTTTCTTAGTTTTCTTTTATTTTCCGTTTTAATAACTCTTTTCGGTTTTCGATTAGTTTTTACGAGTTTTTGACGGAGGGATAGAAAATGTAGGTTGTTATCTAAGTTTCCCTAGAGCCAAACAAATTTATAAACACTTAACAAATCTAAATATGAGTATAAAGTTAAGTCAAGGGTTGAACCCAAAGGAACGGTAATGTTCAAGCACTCTCAATTATGCGCTTAAGCTAGGTCGAAATCGAAGGTAAGAGGTAACACTAACAACTAACAAAACAAACAACCAAATTAATGAAACACTAGGAATGAGGATCAAAACAAGTAATCATGACAATTGCAACAACTTGAGAAGAGCATGCCAATCAAAGGTTGTGAAGACTAATGATAAGAGCTATCAATTGGAATCAAAGAGCAATCTCCTAATTGTTAAGCTAGGGTTCACTATGAATAACAAACTAAGAGAATCACAATCCAAACCAGTCAATAATTGCAATTCCTAAATCAATTGGTCGTGTCATTAGCAATTACAATGCAATCTAGCATAATTCTCAAGGCCTAATCGAATAACACACATGCAAACCTTCAATAATCACTTTAATCTCAACAATCAATCAACACAATTCCCAAATTAATCACAATAAATCAATCATACAAGTTTCACCCAATTCCTAGCCAAACAACTACTCAAGAATAATCATTTATCAACAAACAACTAAAGAAATCAAGAATCAACAAAATATCAAGAACAATTACACTATCAAGAATCAAACGTCAAAATTAAACCAAACAAACATAAAATTGAACAAAGCAATAGAGAGGAGAGAGAGTGAGAAATCCTCATTGATTGATAATGGAGATCTTCAATACAATTGGCACCTTGAATTTTCAATCTCTCAAATAACCATTGAAATCTCTCACTTTCTCAGTCTAAAACTTCTCCTAAACTAACCTAGATCTACAGAGAGAAGCTCTCAACCTAAGCTAAAAATATGAGATCTAAAATTGGATTCTAATTATCCTAAAAAATTGTTCTTCTAATTTCACCCCAAAAATGTGTATTTATATTTACAAGGTAAAAAGGGAAAATAAAAGAAAAGAAAATAAAATAAAAGAAGTTTAAAAGGAAGAAAAATAAGAAATGAAAAATAAACGAAAAATTAAAAAGAAAAATGAAAGTAAATTAAAATATTAAAAGAAAAAGAAAACAAAACAAAGGAAAGTTTCATCAGCTTCGACCTTCGATATTATGACTGCTCTTATTATGGGAAATGATCCCCTGCTTTGCACATTACATCACCACAAATCACACACCATCACAACCGTTCGATCATAAGTTAATTATGATCAACGGCCGAAAATCAAACCTAGCTGGGCGCACGCACTTATGGGTCTTCACGCACGCACCGTCCTTTGGTTGCGGTGATAATTGCGGGGCTGCAGGTACGGTGGTTTTCCACGGAGAAATCGGGGAAAGAGGCGGAATAGGTGGTGGTTATTGCGGGTGGAAGGTGGTGCGAAGGTGGTGGTTACAACTTACAAGGGGTAGCTGTTATACTATTAAGCAATAAAACAGAAATTACTTATCTCTTGATGCGTGAAACAAAGTGACAATAGCCGCGTCGTGGAGAACCACTGACCTAAAAGACGATTCCGCGCTACCTCCCGGTGCAGTAGACTAGAAGCGGTCGCCCTCCAGGATAAGCACGACGCCGGAGTTTATGTGCACTCACAAACCCGACTGGAACTCAGAATACTTGCCCAGAAAACAGAACAGAAAGAACTCGTGTTTAGATAATTTTAGAGAAGAGAGATAACTGATTGTGTTGTGTGTTTTTGACTGGGAAAAGCAATGAGTATATATAGGCAGTAGAAGGGAGACATGAAACGTAAAACGAGGGACGAATCTGGCTAAGAAAACGACCAGATTCATTCAACGGAAGCAAGAAACAAGGAATTAATCAGTCAGCTACAATCAATGGATTAATGACTGACTTAATTCCGTAATCTCAACAGTCAGAAAAGAATATTCCCAACAGAAAAAAAAGAATATTTTGTTTAACAAAGAAAAGGAAATAAAGTTTCTCCAAAAAGATAATAAGGACCCACGCCCGCGCATTGCATTCCCCAAGACCCAAGTCCCGAGGCCCGAGCCCGACCCGACCCGGCTCGACTAGGCGCGCGCGCGCATGTGTGTGTGTGGAGTTACACTTACCTCCCACTCACTCAACTAAGTAGTGTTAAGACACTACAATATAAAAACAAGGAAAAACCTTTCCCCCCAGCCAATGTGGGATTTTCCCCTTTCATTTGTTTTTCTCTCTCTCTTGTTTTTCCCCAACTCTCTTATTTTATATGAAGAACTTCCAACAATCCCCCGCAGGTTCAAAGATATGAAAAAGAAAGGAAGGAAAAGATGAATTCTGGGCAAAACAAAACAATTGCATAAGTGTCAATGTCTCGCGACCTGAATTAACACATAGTGGACATCAAGCTATGATCCCTCACCTACCAACTGACTTTCGTCTTGAACTCAATAGGGAGTTAGGGACCCATCACTTTGAGCCACACAATTGAACATGTATAATATTCTGAAGTTCCGCGAATAAAGATGACGCATTATACTGGCCATACGTCCAGCCTGGATGCTCATAGGTGCTCTAGAGAATAAGCCCACGAAATACTCATAGGAAGCGGCCACACTTCCACACCTAAGTAGGTGAACTCCATCAAGTGTGAGCTACAACACACCTCCAAAAATATGGATATGGGTTCATTAAGAGCCATATGCTCAACCTCCTTCTCATTTGTAGCTAAGCACAACAAACATCTAGAGATGGTCCAATAAAAATAAAAATGTGCTTCCGAATTACTATATAATGTTCCCTTTTGAACTCATGGTGAGTAGGAGTTCATTATTTCACAATTCATACAACGGGCTTTAGCCCCATCTCTTCCGATGTTTCCAAAACTAGTTTTTTACATAGGCCTTTAGTTAACGGATCCGCAATGTTCTTTTCGGACTTAACATAGTCCAGTGATATCACCCCTTCAGACAACAGATTTCTGACGGCTTTATGCCTCAGACGGATGTGTCTCTTCTTTCCATTATAGGCATGGTTGTGTGCAACAACAATAGCAGCTTGTGAATCACAATGAAGTGTAACTGAAGGAGCTGGCTTCCCCCACATCGGAATATCTGCAAGCATGTTCCTCAACCATTCTGCCTCATGACCTGCCAATTCAAGAGCAATAAACTCAGATTCCATAGTAGACATAGCAGTACAAGATTGCTTACAAGATTTCCAGGATACAGCTCCACCACCAAGAGTGAAGACATAGCCACTAGTGGAGTTAACTTCATCATTATCGGATACCCAGTTGGCATCACAAAATCCCTCCAAAACTCCAGGAAATTTGGAATAGTGCAAACCCCAATCCATAGTACCCTTAAGGTACCTAAGCAACCTCATTAGAGCAATCCAATGATCACTGCTTGGATTATGAGTGTACCTGCTCAACCTACTAATGGAATAAGCAATGTCAGGTCTAGTGTAGTTCATAAGAAACATAACATTACCAATAATTCTAGCATATTCAGAGTGATTAACTGGATCACCATTATTTTTCTTTAGGTGGAAACTTAGGTCATATGGAGTCTTGACTAGATCGACATTAAATGAGTCAAACATTTTAAGAAGCTTTTCAACATAGTGTGACTGATTAAGACCGATGCCTTTTAGAGTCCTTTTGATTTTTACTCCCAAAATCACATCTGCCTCACCCATGTCTTTCATTTCAAAATTCAAACTCAAAAACTGTTTTGTCTCATTTACTCGATCCAAGTCAGTCCCAAAAATCAACATATCATCCACATAAAGACAAATAATTACACAACCATGACTATCATGCTTAAAATAAACACAAGAGTCACCTTCATTAACACGAAAGCCATTACCAGTCATAGTCTTATCAAATTTGTCATGCCATTGCTTTGGAGCTTGCTTAAGCCCATACAATGACTTGACTAACTTACAAACCTTGTTCTCTTGGCCTGGAACAACAAATCCTTCAGGTTGGACCATATAAATCTCCTCATCCAAGTCACCATTCAAAAACGCAGTTTTGACATCCATTTGATGAACAACAAGATAAAAAATGCAAGCAAGAGCAATTAAAGTCCTAATGGTTGCAATTTTAGTAACAGGGGAGTAAGTATAAAAATAATCAATGCCAAACTTTTGAGTAAAACCCCTCACTACTATCCTTGCCTTATACTTGTCTATGGATCCATCGACCTTTAATTTTTTCCGAAAGATCCATTAACAAGTAATGGGCTTACAACCTCTAGGAAGTTCAACCAATTCCCAAGTGTTATTATTGATAATTGATTGTAATTCACTATCAATTGCTTCTTTCCAAAAAACAGCATCAACTGACCTCATTGCCTCATCATAGGTTCTTGGATCATCTTCCAAAACAAATATATGCACAAAATCATCATCAATTAAGGAAGATTTAGATAAATAGGAAGTAATAAAGTCAGGACCAAAACTGTTTTCCTTTCTTGCCCTTTTGCTTCTCCTTGGCTCTAAAACAGAAACACCGTTAGTAATAGGAGCATTAGCAATAGGTAAACTAACAGAACTACTAGCATGTAATCCACTATCATTAGAAGGAGACATTTTCAAGGAAAAATGTTCTCAAAGAACTCAGCATATCTCGCTTCAATGATATGGCCACCTGCATAAGAGTCGTTAGCACCTTTAACAAAGAAACGATAAGCTGCTATTTGATAAGCATAGCCAATAAAAATAGCATCAACAGTTTTAGGACCAATTTTATCCCTCTTGAAACTAGGTATGCTTACTTTTGCTAGGCACCCCCACACTTTCAAGTATTTCAGATTTGGCGCTCGACCCTTCCATATTTCGTATGGAGTCTTGTCAAGATTCTTGTGAGGAACCCTGTTCAAAACATGACAAGCAGAAAGAATAGCCTCCCCCCACATGTTATTAGGAAGCCCAGAACTAATAAGCATAGAATTCATCATATTCTTTAAAGTTTTATTTTTCCTTTCAGCTATACCGTTTTGTTCGGGTGAATAGGGAGCTGTTATCTCACGAACAATGCCAAGTTGCTCACAAAATGCCTTAAGAGTGTCAGGGCTGTACTCACCACCCCTGTCACTCCTAACCCTCTTAATCTTTTTGTCCAATTCGTTTTCTACCTCAGCTTTATATTTGAGGAACATTTCCTCAGCTTCGTCCTTAGACCTGAGACGATAAACCATACAAAAACGTGAGCAATCATCAACAAAAGTAATGTAATACTTTTTACCCCCTCTACTTTCGTGATTGTTAAAATCACCCAAGTCACTATGAACAAGCTTTAGTACTTCAGTCTGTCTATCTACTGATTTAAATGGCTTCTTTGTAAATTTGGCTTCAACATAAACTTGAAATTTCGAAAAATCAGTGTTAGAAAAACTTGGAATCAAATTTAAGTTTTTAAGCCTTTTAATAGAATCAATATTAACGTGACCTAATCTAGCATGCCATAAATCCATAGACTCAGCAATATAAGCAGAAGATGTACTAGCATTCTTATTCATAGTGTCAATTTTAACATCAAGAGTAAAAAGCCCCCCATTACAAAAGCCCTTTCCCACAAATTCCCCATTGCGAGTAAGAACTAATCTATCAGAATCAAAAGAGAGCTTCAGTCCAGCTTTCATGAGTAAACTGCCAAAAATTAAATTCCTGCGCATCTCTGGAACATGCAAAACATTAGTCAGAGTAAGCAATTTTCCAGAAGTGAGAGTGAGAACGATCTTCCCTTTGCCTTGGATAGAAGCAGAAGCTGAGTTGCCCATGAAAACATTTTCATCTTCAACCTTGTCATAGGTAGTGAACATGTCCTTATTGGCGCAGATGTGTCTGGTAGCTCCAGTGTCAACAATCCACTCAGCAGAATTACCTGTAAAGTTAGCTTCTAAAACAACAGCAACAATAACGTCAGAATCCTCAATAAGATTTGCTTGACTTTGCCCATTGTTCTTCTTCTTGACCCTGCAATCCTTAGCCTCGTGACCAGTCAAACCACACTCAAAACAAGTACCCTTAAACTTGTACTTCTGAACCTTTCCTTTAGGCTTAAGAGAACTGTTATTGGCTTTGGACTGGTTGTTGTGTTTGGGTTCAACAAGATTGGCTTTGGCTGAGGAAGAGGAAGGAAAAACAGAAGGGGTTTTTGTCTTTGATATGGTTTTCCTCCTCAATTTTGAGGTGAGCAGCAAGTTCCTCTAAGGTTAGGTCTTTCTTTCTATGCATGAGTTGGTTACGAAAATCCTTCCAAGAGGGAGGGAGTTTCTCAATCAGAACAATAGCAAGGGTAGTATCACAAATATACAGACCTTCAGCAGCCATATTAATACAAACACTCTCATAAACATGAATCTGATCAATAATAGGCTTATCATCAACAACTTGAAAACTTAACAACTTACTAACACAATAACGTTTAGTACCAGCATCATTAGTCCCATATTTTTTCTCTAAAGCATCCTAAATATCCTTCACATGATAAAACCCATATAAATATCCAACAGACTATTAGACATATAATGCAACAACATGCCCTTACAGGTTCTATCATCCTTAGCAAACTTAACATCAGTTTCAGACAAATTATCCTTATCATCAGGTTCAACAATATCATCAAGAACATATGCAACATCAATTTGCTCCAAATAAAAACGCATCCTAACAGCCCAACGTTTATAATTCTTTCCATCAAGAGGTTCTAACTTAGACATATCAGGAATCAGAAACTTGGAATCCATAATCGTCTTTTAGATTGTTATACTATTAAGCAATAAAACAGAAATTACTTATCTCTTGATGCGTGAACCAAAGTGACAATAGCCACGTCGTGGAGAACCACTGACCTAAAAGACGATTCCGCGCTACCTCCCGGTGCAGTAGACTAGAAGCGGTCGCCCTCCAGGATAAGCACGACGCCGGAGTTTATGTGCACTCACAAACCCGACTAGAACTCAGAATACTTGCCCAGAAAATAGAACAGAAAGAACTCGTGTTTAGATAATTTTAGAGAAGAGAGATAACTGATTGTGTTGTGTGTTTTTGACTGGGAAAAGCAATGAGTACATATAGGCAGTAGAAGGGAGACATGAAACGTAAAACGAGGGACGAATCTGGCTAAGAAAACGACCAGATTCATTCAACCAGTCAACAACGGAAGCAAGAAACAAGGAATTAATCAGTCAGCTACAATCAAGGGATTAATGACTGACTTAATTCCGTAATTCCAATAGTCAGAAAAGAATATTCCCAACAGACAAAAAAGAATATTCTGTTTAACAAAGAAAAGGAAATAAAGTTTCTCCAAAAAGATAACAAGGACCCACGCCCGCGCATCGCATTCCCCAAGACCCAAGTCTCGAGGTCCGAGCCCGACCCGACCCGGCTTGGCTCGGCGCGCGCGCGCGTGTGTGTGTGGAGTAACACTTACCTCCCAATCACTCAACTAAGTAGTGTTAAGACACTACAATATAAAAATAAGGAAAAACCTTTCCCCCCAACCAATGTGGGATTTTCCCCTTTCATTTGTTTTTCTCTCTCTCTTGTTTTTCCCCAACTCTCTTATTTTATATCAAGAACTTCCAACAGCAGCAGCTTGGTGATGCTGGGGTTGCGTTTGGAGGTGAAGTGCTGCTGGTAGTGGAGGCAATTGGTGATCGTGGCTGGAACAGGGGATGCAGCAGATTATGGCGGTTGTTGCGTGTTGATGAGGTGGATTGATGACGGTGGTTGATGAGTGACTGGAGGCGGAACTGCAGTGGTCAGGTGCGGCTGCTAGGAGTTGTAATTGCTGTTGGTTAATTGGGGGAGGAAAGGAAGTGTGTGAGTGGCGGAATTGCCGTGGTGGAGGAGGTGCAATTGGTGGCCGATTTTGGGAGTTTCAGGGGCTACTGGTTGCTTGTAGAGGTGATAGAATAGGAGGTCTGGTGACTGGTGATTGCGGAGGTTGCCATGAGTTGTTGTTGGTGTGGCTCGTCTACGCTCCCGAGCATCCTTATCATCGGCGCACTCGAGGTGATGCCCACGAGGAGGACAGCCTTTTAAATTTGCAACTTGACTTGATTATTCACCTACAAAACACAAATAAAACTAAGGAGAAACCAACATTATGAAATAAAAATAAAACTAAAACTACGAATTATCATCTAAAAATATTAAAAACTCGTAAAAATAAATCGAGAACCAAAATGAATTATAAAAATGGAAAACCAAATAAAACTAAGAAAATTATATGAGAATAATGAAAGAAAATATAGAAAATGAAGCTAAACGTTATTCTTTTGAGCACCATAAATGTCGCTCATCAAATTCCCCCAAGCTAAACTTTTGCTCGTCCTCGCGCAAAATAAATTCTAAACGAAGGGAAAATGATGACATTATTCAAGCAAATAAAGAAACAAGAAAACTAGAGAGGATGAGAATATACACTAATTCACTTTCGTAGGACTCACGGTCAATTTTAGCAACCAAAGACAAGCCATTATACCCCTAGATCGCTCTAGAGGACAAATAATGCTCTCGTAAGGGTTTCCTAAGAGATTAACCCATAAATTTCACAAACCAAACAAACAAGGCAAAGCACAAAAAAGACGCAAAAAGAAAAGGAAAGAAAACTAATGTTCATGAGTGGACTTTTGCAATCGTACAAGCATAGATGGATACAATTCTTCCTAAACAAGTAAGGGAGTGCACGTTTCAAGATATCTAAGGTTGATTTGAAACATAGAACATGCTAAGGGTAGAGAACTAGTAATCACAATCCACCTTCATCCCATTCGATCTTACCGCGTTCTCCCTATAATCTTAAATCTCCCTGTAGTGAGCATCTCAATAACTTCTCGAAGTAGCCGAAAAAGAACATATTTTAGGATACTCGACGTCTTGACTTTGCATCCCCTCTCCTTAGGCTTTAACTCATAATTCCCTCCCCCGATATGTGACTCAACCTCTAGGTCAAAAGGACTTTCCCAAAGGTTGTAATGTAAGGTCAAAAGGGTGAGGGTAAGCTTAAAATTTAGAATTTGGTGGAATTCCTAATTAGTGAAGCAAAAGGGTGATAAAATATTCTCCTTATAACTAAGTAATCACCAAACAAAAACAAACTAACACCCCAAGCTTAGTCAAAGATATAACCACAATCATATATACAAAAAGCGTAAACGCTTCTTCCCCAAGCTTAAAGGAAGCATTGTCCTCAATGCTTGAAAAGGAGAAAAGAATCTCATTAAAATATTTTTGTAATTCTCATATTTTCATTTTTTTTGCCAAAGCGTTTGAATGAGGTTTGATTTTTCTCATTTCATTTTTTTTTCAATTTTGTTTCTTCATGATTTCACTTTATTCATTGGCCTCGCATCCTTTAACTATGGACGGCTTTTACAACTTTGCATTTGAATGTCCTTGCCTTTTTTTTTTAAACTTTGGACGGCTTTTTCATTTATTCACCTGCCATTATTCACAAGATATACAAAACACAAGCTTGCTTAAAAGAAGAAGCAATACCCAAACTCATATACCACAATCTCCAATAGCATGATCATTTGCTTCACAAAAACAAAAAATGGAACAAAAATGAAACAAAAGGCTCAAAGTTCTAAAGATGTGGCTTGAAAATAAGGGAAAAGGCTCAAATGGTTACCAAGAAGGCAAATGTAAACCCAAGGACTAAAAATTAAGAAGATTATCCTACAAAAAAGAAAAATTACCACCCCGAAAAGATGTCTCTGTCCTCACTAGATGGTTCGGTCTCGTGTTTGAGAATTATGAGTCAAAATTAAGATTAGGTCCGCAAAAGTCAAGGATACATGCCGCTCATGCAAGATACGGAGAAGGCTAGAAAAGCATGAAACCTCACAAGGATGTAGCAAAAACTCACTATAGGTATCTAATCGACCATAGGAAGCAACTACCAAGCATGCCATAAACAAGTAGAATCGGGTTTCATGATCCCCCTAGTTCTTAGACACGCTACCTTAGCATACGCTATCCTAGAGTCAACCAAAGATACTCTCAAACTGTGCACACCATTACCATTTAAGATTAAAAACATTCAACCATACAAGTCCAAAAGTATTATGTCCAAAGCAAGAACAAAACAAAACACATTGCAAATTTGCCTTAATAGAAAAAAAAAAAAAAAAAATCTTTTTGGATTTTTTAAAAATTAAAGAACTTGGAAATGCATATACAAATGTGCATGGCATATATGAATCAACATTCCACCAAACATGATAGAATACCCTTCCCCAAGCTTGAATGAGACAAAAAGCTCAAATATAAATCAAATCTTCCATGGGAGGGGAAAAGAAAGAAATCAAACCAACAATACCAACACATGTCCAACAAGTTATCAACCATTAGAGAAAGAGCAAAGAAAGATAATACCGGATGTTGGTGGGTGTAAATACCTGAAAATGACCCAATTGAACCTTTCAAAGCCAAGTTCATCTAGAATTGAATCTTGTTTTCTATATGCTAGCAAAATCGGAGTCAATCTTCCTTGATTCTTGATTCAAACCAATGCACCAAATTATACCATCAAGTCATGTAACTAGCAAAAGGCACACAAACATTTCCATGAGAGAAAATCTATTCTAAAAAGAAAATAAAATGAAATCAATAAAACACGGGTTACTCCTTGGGAAAGGCTTGCTTAAGGTCCAAGCTTAATCGCTCTAGAAAAATAATAATTCAACGCACTCAAGAGTTTGTTAAATGCACTACTAAACATTTCGGAAGATAACAAGTAGGCACATGAAGGGAAGAGGATGTGAAACAAGCTTAGTGCACTCCCATGAGGAGAGATGCCAAGAAAAAGAAGAAAAATCAAAAGTAAAATCATTAAAATAAGAAAAAGAAGAAAAGGAAGAAGAAAAAGAAAAAGAAGAATAAGGAAAACTCTCCCCAAAATGTTTTTGGGGTGACATAATCACCCTTTTCCTCAAAACAAGACGAATGAGGGACATGTAAATCATCATAGACAAGATGGTCGCCAATGGGCTTATTAACAAAAGAAGGGAGGGATATAGGAGTGTAAGGGATATGGTTAAATCTTCTTGAAAAAGGGGTATGAGAAAAGGGAAAAGGGGTAGCTACTCCCTCACAACAAGGTCTCACATCTCCAATGAGGGCATAAAAATCAATCATAGAACCCTCAATAGAAGAACAATCATTATATCCATCTCTATAGACACCCAAATGTGTCTCCCAAAAACCAAACCTAGCGATGAATACCTTTCATGTCATTTGTTATCGAACAAAGCGAAAGTGTGAAAAGTCTAGCGATGAGGATGTTTTTATTAAAATATCTCTTCTTTCTGTTTTCAAAAATATTTCTTTTCTTACCCTATTTATGAAAAAAGTGCATTCCAGTTTAGTTTGGTCCATTTTATGGGTCCAATAATAGTGTAGTTGGATGGTGCTCAAAAAAACCTTTCCAACGATATATTATAAGCTCAATTCCGATGAATAATGAGGAAGTTATAGCCAAAATACTAAACTGGGCCCAAACCAGATTTTACCTACGGCCCAATGATCATGTGGAGGGTCCAAAAGTTTAATCCTATTCCTAAACTAATAAGGATTTATTAGAAGCTTCTATGAGTTTCTAAAGATCTTAATCATCCATTTTGAAAAGATAAAATCAAAGAGTTTGAAATTGAATAAAACTTTCCTTTTTTAAATCCTAATTCTATTCGAATTTAAAGATGTTCAAAGACAGTCAGATATTATTTTTGTGCCTCATAATATTTTATCCAAATCTTATAAGGTTGGATAGATATTGAAATTATCTTTCCAATGATATATTATAATATTAATTTTGAGGTATAACAAAAAAGATATGAATGGAATACGAAACTCTATCCAAAACTGACACCCATCCACTATTTTGGACATATCTTTTTATCCACAAAAGATTTTAATTTTATTTAAATTGGGTTAGAAAGTAGAATTCAAGATTTTTCCAACGACATATTATATTACTTATTTGGACTTTTGGATCAAAAGATATGATAAAAAAAAAATCCGCAAAAAAGCTGTCCCAGCGCCAAACGACAGGTTTGTCGCTTGGCGACGAGCTTGTCGTCTGGCGCTAACTCCTGTCGTTGGTGACAAGAGGTCTTTTATTCCGAATAGGACTCGAACCCTTTTCTTTCTATTTCCGTGCTATTTTTTTCTATAAATAGGGGTCGTATCTCCTCGTTTTTAATCATTTACAATCATCATCATCTCTCTCTCTCTCTCTCTCTCTAAAAGCTAGAAGCTTATTCTTTCTCTCTCTATTCTTTTTCTAAACCTTCCCTTTTACAAAATTCCTCATACATTAGTTCTAGACATACCTAGCTATGTTCGAAGTTTCCTTCGCCCTAGACGTGAAAGGTTGATAAAATATGAGGGTTTGGTCCCAAATCCATATTTCAATTATTTAATTTCATTGGTTTGTTTATTATTTTCCTTGAAGTTACTAATGTGTGTATTTTGTTACTAGAAAGAGGTACGACGCATCAAAGTAAGTACTTTAATTGATCTTTTGATATAGAAATCATGCTTAAATTATTTTATTGATTCCTAGTATCATGTTAGGATATTATATTGCTTCCTAGTATCATGTTTAGGGTAATAACTAAAATTTCTAATGTCATGTATATTATTATGATTATTCCTATTTCTTTCCTAATATCGTGTTAGTTTCATGTTAGAGCTAATTGATCTTTAATGTTTAGTGACATGCTAGGGTTTGTTATTAATCTTGTTAGTATCATGCCTAGGATCTTGCTAATGTTATTATGCTTTATTGTTAACATGATTATGATGATGATTGTTATTATGTTGTTTGATATTATTTATTATTATTGTTATTGCTTGATCACGCCTTTTATGCATGTTTAAAGGGAATTTGTAATTGTAATCACTCTTAATAAGTTAATTAATAATCTTAATTTGATATTAATTTAAGTGATCGCCAATAATAGTTTTGTTTGCGCATTAATATTCAACCAACATAGATTAAACAGTTTTAGGGTTAACCTAATGATGGTTTGTTAGTCAGAAAGCGCACATGAATACGAGAAGAATAAACTAGAGGCCTATTTTTAGGGCAGGTTCAATCTCTTTTAGGTTGGATTTGTACCTTCATCCCCGAACTTCCAGTCATGGTTCCAGACCTATTGGAGTTAACGATCTCCTGGATCTTTAAGGGGTGTAACCTTCACCCTGTGAACTGTTTACAAGTTCCTAAAACTTGTTGGCGACTCTTTTACTCTAGCTTCCTTCCCTTTGGACGCCACCATGCTTAAGTGTATGATCACAGTGGGGATCAAGTGTGGCATGGTTTGAAATATTCCCTACAGCTTTTTAGTGACTTCACTGGGGAGGATTTCTTTTGTAATTCCTGAAATTTATTTTGGCAATGATTTAGAATGAGTGGATGAGACTTGAAAAGTTCTAATTATTTCATGTGCGTAATTTTGATTGACATTATTGGCATAAGCATAAAAAAGTTCTCATTGGAAAGACCATTCGTAATGAGTAAAAAACATAGGATTTTTACACATAGGAATCTAGGGAAATATCTTTCACAACTAAAATCGAAATAATTCTACAAAAAAATTGGAAAATTCAAGAATAGAAAGCTGTCGAGGCATGTAGGAATTGACAATGATTTAGAATGAGTTGATGAGACTCGAAAAGCTCTAAGTATTTCATGTGCGTAATTTTGATTGACATTATTGGCATAAGCATAAAAAAGTTCTCATTGGAAAGACCATCCGTAATGAGTAAAAACATAGGATTTTTACACGTAGGAATGTAAGGAAATATCTTTCACAACAAAAATCGAAATAATTCTACAAAAAAATTGGAAAATTCAAAGACAGAAAGCTGCCGAGGCATGTAGGAATTGGCGCTGAGAAAAAAGCGTCAGCGCCAAACGATGGCGCTGTTGGCTAGAGACATCCTTGTCGTCAGGCGACAGTGACAGTCAGGCGACAGTGACAGCGTCTGGCGACGACGCTATTTTCTCGCGCCAAATTCTTCCACTACTGAGCCTGAAATCTACCTTCTTGTTTCGAATAGTTTTCTAGTACAGTTTGCTCGGTTTTACTTCTTGATTGAGTTTTTCCCTTTTTTCTGAAACCCATATGTGTTCTACATATGGCCATAACCCTCTGGGAATTCATGCTCCATTTACCCAATCGAACGCTCCTGGCAACGAAGGGTACATCCGAGATTGTTGAATTCACCAAACCATGGAAGTGAGTTTAACTCGCGGGGTCCCATCCACTCGCGCTAACCCTTCCAAAGGTAAGGCTTCCGCGCGGTGCATCCAGAATCATAACCATGGACCCTTTTTTTACTAACCCATATCATGAACTTTAGAGAACTAGAGCCATGGTTAGGTTGCAAACTCATTGCATCATGTTGTGACTACTTGACTACTTGTGCATTATTTGCTTGTGCATACTTACATGTGATTAAACTAACCATTTGTCTTGACTTGTAATTATGAATGTGCTTAAATAAACTAACCAAGGACTAAAAGACTTTGCTTAATTAAGTAATTTAAACTAATTAATATGCCGAAAATCGATTCATAGTTCCTTTGAGTTAACCCGGATTTTTATTCCCGTATACTGCAAAGCATCAACCTTTTTTTGGTCATAACCGGAGTTCTATGAAGAGTTACGATTCTTATAACCTATGGATCTATAGCCCCGAGTTTATCTTTCATTTGGCGTCGGTTTCGTTCAATTCGAAGTCTTAGATAAAAAGTTATGACTAAAATACTACAACTTGTCTAGTTTTAGTGCACATACATGAGGTCTTAATTTAGTCTTTCTTTGAGTCTAGTCACATGGTCATGACACAAGTCTTAACATGTCACCTACACTCACTAGTCTTAGCACACACTTTGTACATACTCTTTTCACACCATGACCATGTTTTAGGTTCATGCATGAGTCGTTTTCCCGTCATTTGTGTTGAGGGTCCATCCTATTTCTATTTCCTTCCATGTACTCTTCCCATCCATTGCATTTTGAATACAGCTTGAGTCAAAATAATTAATAAAAAACTTACCCCTAAGTAAATTCCTTTTCCAAAGCACTTGGTCAAGGAGAGAAGGGCGATTAATTAAGGACAATATCTTTGTTCAAGTATCACTTTTTGATAAACCGATTTGTCAAAAGAGAAAAACTAAGAAGATCATGGCGTCTCAAGAAGAAGTTAATGAACTCAAGAAGGATGTGACCAACCTAACTAAATTAATGAAGAGTATAGCTCTTCAAGTCAATGACCCTACGAGGCAACATCAAATGGAGTTCATGCAAGAAAGCTTGTGCAAAATATCCAATGACTAAAGATTTTAGGGCATTAGCTCACAAGGGGTCTTAGTGGACAAGAAACTTCTTCCGCAGAAGTTCAATGCCAGTGACATCCCTAATTTCAAGGCAATAGATAATCCTTACTTACACTTAAGAGCGTTTGTAGGGAATAGTTTCAAGCCTTTAAAATCCCACTAGCTTGAACCCCACTGTGATCATACACTAAAGTACGGTGGCGTCCAAAAGGGAAGAAGATAGAGCAAAAGAGTCGCCAACAAGTTTTTAAGGAACTTGTAAACCGTTCACTAGGTGAAGGTTACACCCCTTAACGATCCAAGAGATCGTCAACTCCATAAGGTCATGAACCAAATAAGGGTTCGGGAATGATGGTACAATTCCAACCTAAAAGAGATTGAACCTGCCCTAATAATAGGCCTCTACTTTATTCTGCTCGTATTCATGTGCGCTTTCTGATTAACATGCAATCGATAGGATTAACCCTAAACCTGTTTAATCTATGTTGGATGAATTTAATGCACAAATAAACTATTATTGGCGATCACTTGAATTATATTCACGATTAACCCTAACAAGATTATTAATTATCTTATCAAGCGTGGTTGCAGATACCAATTCCCTTTAACATGCAATAAAAGATGATCAAGCAATAAAGAATAAAATAATGTGTATCAAGCAACATAATAAATAATCAACATCATTAATAACAATAATATCAATCATAAATAAAATAATCATGATCACGTTAATATTAAAGCATAATAATAATAGCAAGATCCTAGGCATGATACTAACAAGATTAATAGCAAACCCTAGCATGTAACTAAGCAATAAAAATCAAATCTTTAGCCCTAACATGATGCTAACATGAATAAATATTAGGAAAAGAATAAAAGGCATCATAGCAAAAATATTTAATATTAAAAATACCCTAGACATGATACTAGGAATATCATAACAACAATTTAAACATGATGTCTACATCATAAAATCAATAAAATCAATTAAAGTACTTACTTGGATGCCTCGTACCTCTTTCTAATAACAAAATACACACGTTAGTAACTTCAAGGAAAAATAATAATCAAAACAATTAAATTAAATAATTGAAAGAGAGATTTGGGACCAAACCCTCAGAAATTAAAACCTTTCACGTCTAGGGCAAAGGCAACTTCGAATATGGCTAGGTGTTTCTAGATCTTGCGAATGCGGAATTTTGTATGAAAAGCAAGAAAGAAAAGAATACCAAAGAATGAATGATGTTGATGAATGATTTGATTGTAGATGAATGCTAATTGATGAATAATTTGTGAATGAAAAGAGTTGATGAATGAATATTGATAATTGGTGAATCTTGGTGAATGAAAACGGAGTTTTTAATACGATATTTATAGAGAAAATCATCCAAAAAAGATAATTTAACAAAACAGAGTCTGAAGATCGCAAAAACACTTTGGCGCCAGCCCTGGCTAGTTGGCGCCAGGACCAATGGCTAGCACCAGGCGCTAGCGCCTGGCGCCAATCCTGGTTCCAGGCGCGAAGGCCTGGGGTTGGACGCCAAACTGATTTTCCACGCGTTTTCAAAAATCTGATAAATTTCCTGTACTGGAAGATAAAATAATATAATTCCAATCGAAAATGCTATTTGATCTTGATTAAAACTCTGAAGAGTCCTAATTGAATTAAGAATGACAAGAACCTTCTAGAATGTTCTAGAAGACTAAAACCATTCGTAATTACATTAGGAATGATAAATTATATTAGGCCCTCCCCTAGATCATTGGGCCGTACATAAAGCTCAAACCGGACCCAGTTTAGTAAATTGGCCATAACTTCCTCAATATTCATCGGAATTGGGCTTATATTATATCGTTGGAAAGGTCTTTGAAAGCTTCATCCAACTACACCACTATTGGACCCATATCATGGACCAACCAAACCGGATTGGCTGTTTTCTTAAAATAAAGTTTTCAAAAACAGGGAGAAGAGAAAAGAAATAAAACTTTCCGCAACACTAGACCTTTCCACACTTTCGTTTCATTCGATTATGATTCGACGTGAAAGGCACTCATCACCGGGTTTGGTTTTGGGGAGACACAAAGGGGTGTGTACAGAAGCCCCCACTTTGACTGAGTTTGGAGAAACGCAAGTTTCGAAAACGAAAGCCAAAGTAACGATAGGGACGGAGAATGATTCAGAACGTTCTGCGATCCTAAATCAATCTTGTAACGCCGATACCTGCAAAACTAGCATTAGTTAAACAGATAAAAGAGTTAAGAAACGCGTATCTTGCACTGTCGAGCACACGTCTCTGAAAGTAACCGATTTGCTGCCGCTTTACTGTTTTGATGACCTCCTGCAAGCTAGAGAATACCATCCCGCTGTTTCGATGTTCACTCGTCTCTGAACAAAGAGCTTCTTTTTTATATGTTCTTCTGAATGGTGTGTCCACGCGTCTCTGAACAAAGAGCTTGAAAGGAAATGTCCACGCGTCTCTGAACAAAAGAGCTTGAAAGAAAATGTCCACGCGTCTCTGAACAAAAGAGCTTGAAATAAATGTCCACGCGTCTTTGAACAATAGAGCTTTGAAAATAGGAAATGTCCACGCGTCTCTGAACAATAGAGCTTCAGTACTTGAACGTTTGTTGCGATAATGTCTTGAAGAAAAAATTTCTGAAGACCAACGTTTGTCGATCTCTAAAGCTCGCCTGAACTTTATTCCGCTAAAACCAGTATGTCGGTGTTTCCGTAATGAACCATATCTTAGGCGCTTTAAGCGAAGCGAGACGATCTTTCATCAGGTCGATCACTTATTGCAATTGTAATCAAACTGACTACTTAATAATGTCAAATTGCTTATAGGGGCTAACTGGCGTACCAAGGAACCCAAAATTGCTGTATGAAGTCGAAATCACCTTTCTGAGAGGCTTCAAGCTCTGTCGTTGCTGAAATACCTCTGGCGCAAAGAATTGATTTTGTCGCCGAACGCTGTGATAGGGTCTTCCCTGTTCTGCTGCACCTGTATTTATTTTGACTATAGAACTTTGTCAATCTCTTTAATTATCTTAGGGTTGACCTAAGGCTTAATTATCTTAGGGTTGACCTAAGGTTTAATGTTGCTTGACTCAATAACTTAACACGACTCAAGGTATAAACTTGACTCGATGTGATTGACTCGAGGTTGACTCGACTCGAAGTGAAATGACACGTGTGACTCATGACTCGTGTGTGCATTGTAATGTGATCGTGCAACTCGAAAAATGCAGAAAAGCAAAAATTTTCCGTCATTTTTGTGGAGGGTACCGACTTTCTCCCGAAAAAGAAAAGACGCGAAAAAGAATCGAAGTTTTGAAGATGCATGTTGAATGAGCTTAGTCAAATGTTGTTTGATACTATCTCTCAAGGTTCAAGGATTAATTCATCCTAGGCTATCTCAACTGTTGACTCCATGATGAAAGCATTTGGGTAACTTAGGCACGGAGGCTAAGCACTTCATACTTCGTGATGCAATGACAATTATGAGTGATTTTGACGAAGCATGCTTCAGCGTTAAGATTTCATGACAAAGGGTTCCTAAGGGAAATATATTTGGTCATGTATGCGTGATGTGTGTGATAGTGACACTAAAGTTAGGCCGCAAGAGCTAAATGTGTGGAAAAATATATTGAAAAGAGTCAAATGGTGGTGACTCTTAGGCTAGGTAAGCTAATGATGTAGGGATCAAGCCCCCAAGTCTAGCTCTAAGTGAATAGGGATGAGCATAGGAGATCCCTTGATATGATCATGGTGTAAGTGTGTGAATGTGAATATGAATGCATGTTTATTACGGCCGCACCTTGATGTGAGGTTGCCTACGTATCCGTTAGGAATCAGGCCGAACGTAGCTCTAGCCGAACCTCGCACAAGTGTGTATACCTCAAAAAGGTCTTTTTAAGGGTTGTAACGTGGTTAGGCTAAAGGTTTAAAGAAGAAGGGGATAAAGGCTCAAGACCCTAGATAAGCCCTCAAGGTGTGCAACCTTGCTTTTGAATCTTTATAATTTTATGCTTGAGTTTCTACTCTTTTTTAGCTCTTTTTGCTTTAGCATTTATTTTATTTTTATAAGTGTGGGCAATCCCGATCATGCGGTCTATCACTCACTTGGCATTCATGTTTCTCGAGCACTCGATAAGAGACGCAATCTGAGATGTGTTCGTATCGAAGATATTTTCATATCAAAGACATTGGAACACTTGCCCTTTTGTACACTTTAATTTATTTTTTTTATTACTGCTTATTTTTTGCTATTGATTTGTTTTGAATTTGCTCAAGCTTTCTTTAGAATTGCATAAGTTACACACCATCCCATCCCAAGGTTAGGTAGATGTAGGTTGAAAAAAGAAGGGTCTATCGTTAGACGAGGCTCAAAGTGGTTTATGAAGAAAGGATTTGTAAATTAGAAAGGCGAAAGGAGATATGATGTGGCTACAAGGGGTGCCTCAAATCATTGGTATACCTTGTGTTTAATTCGACATGGTTTTTTTTTTTTTTTTTTTTTTTTTTTTTTTTTTTTTTTTTTGCAATATAGTGAAATGATCGTATGCAAGGAAATAAATGCTCATTTTATTAAAAGAAAATAAAGAATCTACAAAATTAATCTAAAAGAAAATAAAAGGTGCCTATGCTAGACTTATTGGGGAAAGGAAAAAATGAAAAAGAAATAGAAAAAGAGGCCATGAAATCTTGTCGTTGCAGCTCGCCTCTTGTCTTGTGTTGCTCCCCTTATCATTACTCGCTCTTCTTGTTAACTGGAGGTATGGGAAGCTTGTTGTTATCAATCAAAAACTGGATGGCCTCCTTTAGCTTCCAACAACTCTCAGTAGTATGACCCCTACCTTGGTGGTATTTGCAGTGTTCGTCTGGATTCCAACTAGGCAATCTCTTCTTAAGTGGGGGATCTTTAGTAGGTCCAATGGGAGTAATGATTCCCTTGGCATGGAGTCGATTGAAAGCATCATCGTAGCTAGTTCCGATAGGGGTAAATTCCCTTTTCGGTTGCTTTCGACTACCCATGGCTAGGATCACACTAAGGTCGAAAGTACCAACACTATTACTAGAGTAGGTGTTTTTGGAAGAAGAAGGATAGTCGTTCTTCTTCCCTTTACAGCCACTGTTACCATTGTTACTGATCTTGGCCTTCTTGTCGCGCGGAGGAACATGAAGGAGATTTGAATCAATGAGATCTTGAACACGATCCTTGAGGGCAAGAAACTTTTTAGTAGTGTGATCGCGGCCTTTATGGTATCGACAATAGGAATTTGGATCCAAATTAGGAGAACGTTTTTCAGATGGAGGATCTTGACTAGGACCAATGGAGTGAATGAGACCTTGATCGTGAAGACAATCAAAAGCTTCATTGTAAGTCATTCCTATTGGTGTGTATTCTACAATGGTCCGTTTTTCCTGTGGCTTAGGAGCATTGAGTTCTTCATTAAACCCTTGGCGAGAATTTTGTTCAATGGCCATCACCCGATTTGCTAATCCTTCTACCACATTCAAGAGCATGGCAATGACATCTTGTAGTTTCCGAATGTCCTCTTTTAGACTTGACGAGTCTTCCTTGGTATTATCTAAGAAAAGACTTTCATCCTCCTCGATTACAGCCACTTCATCGAGAGAGGTCATATAAGCTGTCTCGATCATAGGCTCTCCCACAGGTGTGATAAGAAGTGATGGATCAAAGGATGCTTGGTCATCTTCGATGGCTAGAATCTCGGAAGTTTCATTGTCATCGATCAGATCTTGAATGGCTTCTTTGAGTTTCCAACACTCTTCAGTGTCGTGACCCTTTCCTTGATGATATTTGCAGTGCTTATTAGGGTCCCAATTAGGTGGCCTAGCTTCTGGAACCGGATCTTTGATGGGCCCTATGGGCATGACTAGTCCTTTGTGATGTAGCTTCTCGAAAGTCGTTTCATAACTCATACTAAGTGGAGTGAACACCCTTTTTGATCTTTGGATTCGTGGTTTAGAGGTGTTTGTAGCATGTACCTCATTAGAGGAAGAAGAAGGATGGTTGCTCTTCTTTCCTCTCACACTATTATCTTTCAGTAGGTCATCTTCAATGTCAATGCCTATATTATAAACAGCTTTGAAAGTATTCAAGTTGTGTTGGTACTCTAAGTGCTTTGAATACTTCCCTTGGAGATTCTTGATAAACATCCTCACAGATTCTTTTTCGGTAGGAGCCTTGACCATATTAGCAGAATTTTCCCTCCATTTATTGAAGAAAGAAGTGAACCCTTCATTTTCCTTTTGTTTTAACATCTCGAGTTGTCTATGGTCTGTCTCGTCTTGGATGTTACACTTATATCTATCTATGAAAGCGTTTGTTATCGACTCCCAAGAAGAGGTTTTTTCTTTCTCGAGAGAAAAGAACCATTGTTGACAAACGGTTTCGAGAGATAGTGGGAACAGAGAGGGAAAAACCTTCTTATCGACACCATTAATGCTCATTATAGTTTCAAAAGCTCTTAGATGGAAGTAAGGGTTATCTGTTGCTTTGAATTTTGGGATGTCAGTGGCGTTGAACTTATGTGGAAGAAGTTCCTTGTCCAGCAAGACCCCTTGTGAACTCTTGCCCTGAAATTTGTAGTCACAAGATAGCTTGCTTAGACTCTCTTGCATGAGGTCCATCTGTTGTTGCTTCACGGGATTATCGACCTTAAGTGCGAGGAGCTTCAGTGTCTCAGTCACAGTAGCTAGTTGATTCTTAAGATCATTGACTTCTTCTTGAGTTGCCATTATCTTCTTAGCCTTCTTGTTTTAACGAATCGGTTTATCAAAAAGCGAGACTTGAATAAAGAGGTTGTCCTTGATTAATCGCCCTTCTCTCCTCGACCCAGTACTGTGGAAAAGGAAATTGGGGATATTTATTGATAATTATTTGACTCAAACTTTATTCAACATGCAATGGATGGAGGAGGTGAAGAAAGATGGAAGAATGTGAAGAAAGATTTAGATGGAGGGATATGAAGAATTAGGAATAGAATGTACCCCCCAACTCAAGTGACGGAAAGACCGACTCAGGCATGGACCTACGACATGGTCATGGCGATGTGTACTCAAAGTGTGTGCTAAGACTAGTGAGTGTAAATGGTGCGTTAAGACTCGTATCATGACCATGTGGCTAGACTATGTGACCAAGACTCGATTAATGACTTGACAAGGTGTTATTGACAGCGGAAATTAACCGAATTAATTAGTAAACTGGTTAATTAGACTCTAGGTGATGACTCAACAAATAATCCGAACCGTCGGCCAAGCGACAGGACTGGCGTCACAACATAGTGATTGGCGCCAGACTTTTTAGTAAATGTCTGGTGCTACACACCATACAGTGGCGCTATAGCTCAGACTTTGGCGCCAACATTGGAGCTTTGGTCTGGGACTGTTTTCGGTATTATTAATCAACTGGGGTATGCCTAAAGTCGTACTAGGTCAATTCCGATTAAAAAGAAACTTTATTGACTCAAATTAATTAATTAATTAATTAATTAATTAATTAGGCAAAGTTCTTTAAGTCATTAATTTTAATCTCAACACAAATCAACAAATGGTTAAGAGGAACATAGAATATATATGCACAACAAATAATGCACAATTAGTCAAGTAGGCACAATATGATGCAATGAGTTTGCAACCTAACCATGGCTCTAGTTCTCTAAAGTTCGGGATATGGGTTAGTCAAATAGGGTCCATGGTTAATTGTCCAGATGCACCGCGTAGAAGCCTAACCGTGAAGGGTTAACGCGTGTGGATAGGACACTGCGAGTTTTTAGAAAAAACTCACTTCCATGGTTTGGTGAATTCAACCTCTCAGATGTACCCTTTGTTGCCAGGAGCGTTCAATCGGGTAGATAGAGCATGAATTCCCAGAGGGTTATGTCCATATGTAGAACACATATGGGTTTCAGAAAAAAGAGAAAAAATTCAATCAGGAAGTAGGATCAAGCAAACAATACGAAAAACCGGTCGAAATTAGAACGCATATTTCTGGCTCGGTATTGGGGGAAATTGGCGCCAGCAAATAGAGACTGGCGCCAACTTTTAACTGTAGCGCCTGGCGCCAATACTGGCGTCTGGCGCTACGGCTAAAAGTTTGGCGCCAAGTTCTGGCCCCTGACGCTACTTCCCACATGCCTCAGCAGCTTTCTGTGCTCAATAAAATCATCCAGTTTCGCGCGGTGTTATTTCAGTCCTAGTTGTGAAAGACATTTCTCAAATTTCCTACGTGTAAAATCCTATATTTTTTACTCATTACGGATGGTCTTTCCAATGAGAACCTTTTTATGCATATGACAATAATGTTAATCAAAATTACGCACATATAATACTTAGAACTTTTCGAGTCTCATCCACTCATTCTAAATCATTGCCGAAACAAATTCAGGAATTAAAATAGAAATCCTCCCCAGTGGAGTCGCCAAAAACTGTAGGGAATAGTTTCAAGCCTTTAAAATCCCACTAGCTTGAACCCCACTGTGATCATACACTAAAGTACGGTGGCGTCCAAAAGGGAAGAAGATAGAGCAAAAGAGTCGCCAACAAGTTTTTAAGGAACTTGTAAACCGTTCACGAGGTGAAGGTTACACCCCTTAACGATCCAAGAGATCGTCAACTCCATAAGGTCATGAACCAAATAAGGGTTCGGGGATGATGGTACAATTCCAACCTAAAAGAGATTGAACCTACCCTAATAATAGGCCTCTACTTTATTCTGCTCGTATTCATGTGCGCTTTCTGATTAACATGCAATCGATAGGATTAACCCTAAACCTGTTTAATCTATGTTGGATGAATTTAATGCACAAATAAACTATTATTGGCGATCACTTGAATTATAATCACGATTAACCCTAACAAGATTATTAATTATCTTATCAAGCGTGGTTGCAGATACCAATTCCCTTTAACATGCAATAAAAGATGATCAAGCAATAAAGAATAAAATAATGTGTATCAAGCAACATAATAAATAATCAACATCATTAATAACAATAATATCAATCATAAATAAAATAATCATGATCACGTTAATATTAAAGCATAATAATAATAGCAAGATCCTAGGCATGATACTAACAAGATTAATAGCAAACCCTAGCATGTAACTAAGCAATAAAAATCAAATCTTTAGCCCTAACATGATGCTAACATGAATAAATATTAGGAAAAGAATAAAAGGCATCATAGCAAAAATATTTAATATTAAAAATACCCTAGACATGATACTAGGAATATCATAACAACAATTTAAACATGATGTCTACATCATAAAATCAATAAAATCAATTAAAGTACTTACTTGGATGCCTCGTACCTCTTTCTAATAACAAAATACACACATTAGTAACTTCAAGGAAAAATAATAATCAAAACAATTAAATTAAATAATTGAAAGAGAGATTTGGGACCAAACCCTCAGAAATTAAAACCTTTCACGTCTAGGGCGAAGGCAACTTCGAATATAGCTAGGTGTTTCTAGATCTTGCGAATGCGGAATTTTGTATGAAAAGCAAGAAAGAAAAGAATACCAAAGAATGAATGATGTTGATGAATGATTTGATTGTAGATGAATGCTAATTGATGAATAATTTGTGAATGAAAAGAGTTGATGAATGAATATTGATAATTGGTGAATCTTGGTGAATGAAAACGGAGTTTTTAATACAATATTTATAGAGAAAATCATCCAAAAAAGATAATTTAACAAATCAGAGTCTGAAGATCGCAAAAACACTTTGGCGCCAGCCCTGGCTAGTTGGCGCCAGGACCAATGGCTAGCGCTAGGCGCCAATGGCTAGCGCCTGGCGCCAATCCTGGTTCCAGGCGCTAAGGCCTGGGGTTGGACGCCAAACTGATTTTCCACGCGTTTTCGAAAATCTGATAAATTTCCTGTACTGGAAGATAAAATAATATAATTCCAATCGAAAATGCTATTTGATCTTGATTAAAACTCTGAAGAGTCCTAATTGAATTAAGAATGACAAGAACCTTCTAGAATGTTCTAGAAGACTAAAACCATTCCTAATTACATTAGGAATGATAAGTTATATTAGGCCCTCCCCTAGATCATTGGGCCGTACATAAAGCTCAAACCGGACCCAGTTTAGTAAATTGGCCATAACTTCCTCAATAATCATCGGAATTGGGCTTATAATATATCGTTGGAAAGGTCTTTGGAAGCCCCATCCAACTACACCACTATTGGACTTATATCATGGGCCAACCAAACGGGATTGGCTGTTTTCTTAAAATAAAGTTTTCAAAAACAGGGAGAAGAGAAAAGAAATAAAACTTTCCGCAACACTAGACCTTCCATACTTTCGTTTCATTCGATTATGATTCGACGTGAAAGGCACTCATCACCGGGTTTGGTTTTGGGGAGACACAAATGGGTGTCTACAGCGTTCGAGACAATAATGAATATTAAGGGGATAGATAAGAAACTTTTTCATACATTGTTTTCTTTATCACTTAAAACTGTTTGTCTACAATGGTTCTTTTCTCTTGATAAAGAGAAAACCTCTACTTGGGATGGAATAAAAAACGCTTGCATTGATATATATAAGTGTAATATTCAAGCAAAATTGACTATAGACAACTTGAGATGCTAAGAACGAAGGCTTTACTTCTATCTTTAATAAGTGGAGGGAAACTTCCGCTAAGATGATTGAGGTGCCCACCAAAAAATAATATGTAAGGATGTTCATCAAGAACCTTCAAGACAAGTATTCGAAATATCAACACAACTTGAATACTTTCAAAACCGTCTATGACATAGGAATTGATATAGAAGATGACCTTGCAAAGCAAAAAGCTACTAACAATAGCAACAACAGTGGCTGAAAAGGAAAGAAAAACGACAATCCTTCTTATTCTTCCGAAAACGCCCACTCTAGTAACAATGTTAGTACCTTTGATCTCAATGAAGTCTTAGCCATGGATAGTCAAGGGTCTAAAAAGCAACTAAGGAAAGATTTCACTCCTATTGGGATGATCTATGATATTGCCTTCGATCGACTCCATGCCAAGGGACTAATTACTCCCATTGGACCTATTCAAGATCCCGCACCAGAGAAGAGATTGCCTAGTTGGAACTCAGATTCATATTGCAAGTACCATCAAGGTAGGTGTAGACACCTAAAAATGTCTCCCCAAAACCAAACCCGATGATGAACAACCTTTCACCGCCACTATTGGTCGGGTTCAGTATTTAATCCCGAGAGTGCTTAAAAAATCGTATTTAACTAAATTCAATTTTTAAATAGTCCATGGATTAGTCTTGATGTTTTGTCAAAGCATAGTTTTAATTTCAGCCCAAACTTATTTTACTGTTTTATTATTTAATTTTAGCCCAAACCTTCACTAGGCGAAAATATGAATTGGCCACCGGTTCAAAACCCCCCAATGCCACCGGTTTTGAACCGGTGGTCATTTGGGGGGTGGCAATACTCCGAAGCAAGGCCACCGGTTCAAAACCGGTGGCAAAAAGAGGTATTGCCACCGGTTAACCGGTGGCAATTATCGTTTCGCGCTTTTTTTTTTTGGGTATTAATTGTTTTTTCCACCGGTTAACCGGTGGCAATAACATGTATACCTTTTTTTTTTTGTCTTTGTCAAAAAGAAATATAACAGAACAATTCAGTAAAAAAAATTACGAACATCAAAATATAAATCAAACAATATCAATCTATATAATCGAAATTTTATTTACAATATAAATCAATAAAATTGATCAATTACAACATATACATAAAAAAAAAAATTTACAATATAAATAAAAAAAAAGTTACAACATCAAAATCAAAAAAACCCCATACAACATCAAAAACAATATTCATGCATCATGATTCTTCGATTTAAGATCAAAATCAAAATACCTGCATCAATCAAAACAAAAAAAAAAATCGACTAATATACATAAGCTGCGAAAAAAAAACTCAGAACACTATGCATGTATCTATAAATCGAGCATGTACCCATTAATTGATTAAAATCATTAAAAAAAACCCAGAAAAAGCATGTAGCCATAATTAAAATTGAATTAAACCCATAAGAAGATCGAATAGAAATCGAATTAAAATCGATTTTAAAACTTAGAAAATTCGATTTAAAAAACCCAGAAAAATTCGATTTAAAAACCAGAAAAACCCAGAAGAAATCGAATAAAATTGATTAAAATCACATAAAAATCGAATTAAAATCGATTTTAAAACTCAAAACTTCGATTTAAAAACCAAGAAAAGTTCTAATAAAAAACCTAGAAATAATCTAATAAAAGACCCAGAAAAATTCTAATAAAAAACCCAGAAGAAATCGAAGAAAATCGATTAAAATCACATAAAAACCGAATAAAAATCGAATTTAAAACCCAAAACTTTGATTCAAAAACCCAGAAAAATTCTAATAAAAAACCCCGAAAAAATCGATTTAAAAACCTAGAAGAAATCGATTAAAATCATTTAAAATCAAAGTAAAATCGAATTAAAATCGAATTAAAGTCAAATAAAAATCGATTAAAATCAAACCCTAACCTCGATTAAAGTCGTTGTTGCTCATGCATGTATTCGTGATGTTATTGTTGCGGTGGTGGTCTTCTAGGTGGTGGAAAAATTGGTGGTGGTGTAGATCAAAGAAGATGAGAAAGAGAAGGAGGAGAGGGGAGAGAGGAGATAGAAAGATAAGGAGGAGAGGATGAACGAGAAGAGGGGAGAGGGGATCCGAGCTGAACGAGGAGAGAGAAAGAGAATGAGGGGAGGTGGGTGTGAAACGGCTGATGGTGGGTGAAATTGTAGGGTTTGGGGTATTTTAAGGGCCGTTTTTTTTTTATTAGTAAGCCACCGGTTTTGAACTGGTGGGAATAATATTTTTGCCACCGGTTCGGTTTGAACCGGTGGCAATAATATCCCCGCCCATTTTTCCCCTGTTTTTTGCCACTGGTTCTTAAAAACCGGTGGCAATTGAGCGGTGCCTTTTTACTTTTTTCTACTAGTGCTTTTTTATTTTATTGTTTTATTATTTATTTTTGGCCCAAACTTTTTATTTATTTTATTTTAGCCCAAATAATAATAAAATCAAAAAATGGCCCGAAATTATCAATCGACACTTAAAATGCTGAACGAAATTAGGGTTAAAAATGAATATAGACGGAAAAGCGGACTGAAAATTCCCGCTTCACGGCAACAGTCCACCGTGTCACGGGAAACTTTCCCGTCTGGCGGTAAGGTTCCCCGTGACACGGGACCCCTGCTGTGACATGGGGGTTTTCGTGTCCTTTCCGCGTAAACCCTTAACGCGTTTTCTCCCCCGTTCAGCATATATTTCCCGCGTCACACAAAAGTACACCGTGTCACGGGAATATTTCCCGTTTGACTGTGGGATTTCCCGTGTCACGGTACACTTTTCCGTGTCGCGGTATACTTTTTTAAGGTTTTTATCAATTTAGGGTTCTATGTGTTCCCTCAGCACATTTTTTCTATAAATACCCCCTCATTTCTGATGTACGGGGCATCAATTAATTCTCTATTTTTCTCTTCTCTATGCTCTAGCCTAAACACTAGCCTACCCTTATTCTTTCAAAATTCCTTCTTCAAGCACTCCTAGGAGTCCATACTTTACTCGTGATTCTGTCCTTAAGCCAAGGCGTGAAAGGTAGAACTGTTTGAGGGTTTGGCCCCAAATCAACTCTACTTTGTTTAATTTAATTTAAATATTGTTTTATTATTATTTCCTTGAAGTTACTAACTCGTTTATTATTTTGAAGTTGCAAGCAAACAAAATCAAAGTAAGAATTATGTTCCTTTTATTTCTGTTATTTTTCTAACGATTTTATATTGTTGGAATTATGGTTAAATTGCTTCCAATATTAATTCTTATTCTATTATTTTTATTGATCACCACATTGCATGTTTAAAGGGAATATGTAATTGAAAATCACGCCTAATAAGATAATTCGGGCAACCGGTTTAGGTTCCTTTTTAATCTTGTTGTTTAATCAAGTGATCACGATATTTTAGAATTATGTGTTGCATTAATATTCAACCAATTTAGCTTAATAATAGTTTGGAGCGAATTGAATATTTGTGTGTATGCCTTTGAGATCATAGGAATCACTGTTCACCATATGAATCGAGTAGAGGCCAATACGGGCGAATGTGACTCCATGACTCACTTCGTACCATCATCCCCGATCCTCCTTTCGTGGTTCCGAACCATATGGAGTTAGTAATCTCATGGATTTTGAATGGGGTGTCACCTTCACGGGTCAATTGTTGTTGCCTTCGTTGTCCCTTTATCGTGGTTGCCTTTTATGATCCGTGAACGGTTTTGTAGACACCTAAAAATGTCTCCCCAAAACCAAACCCGATGATGAATAACCTTTCAATGTCACTATTGGTCGGGTTCAGTATTTAATCCCGAGAGTGCTTTAAAAATCGTATTTAATTAAATTCAATTTTTGGATAGTCTATGGATCAGTCTTGATGTTTGGTCAAAGCATAGATTTTTTAATTTCAGCCCAAACCTTTTTTATTTTATTGTTTTATTATTTATTTTGGCCCAAACCTTTTATTTATTATATTTACTTATTTTCTTTTTTTATCCCAAATAATAATAAATCAGAATTGGCCCAAAATTATCAATCGGCACTTAAAATGCTTAACGAAATTAGGGTTAAAAATGAATTTAGACATAAAAACGGACTAAAAATTCCCGCGTCACGGCAATAGTCCACCATGTCATGGGAAAATGTCCCGTCTGACAGTGGAATTTCCCGTGACACAGGAAACCTGGTGTGACACGAGAGTTTCCGTGTCCGTTCCGCGTAAACCCTTCACGTGTTTTATTCCCCGTACCCTAACATATTTCACGCGTCACGCAACTGTTCACCGCGTCACGGGAATTTTTCCCGTCTGACGGTGGGAATTGCCGTGTCACGATACACAGTGCCATGTCGCGGTATACTTTTTTAGGGTTTTTTTATCATTTTAGGGTTCCGTGTGTTCCCTCAGCACACTTTTTTCTATAAATACGCCCTCATTTATGATGTACGGGGCATCAATTAATTCTCTAGTTTTTTTTCTCTTCTATGCTCTAGCCTAAACATACTCGTGGTTCTGTCCTTAAGCCAAGGCGTGAAAGGTAGAACTGTTTGAGGGTTTGGCCCCAAATCAACTCTACTTAATTTAATTTAATTTAATTATTGGTATATCATTATTTCCTTGAAGTTACTAACTCGTTTATTATTTTGTAGTTGCAAACAAACAGAATCAAAGTAAGAATTATGTTCCTTTTATTTCTATTATTTTTCTAATGATTTTATATTGTTAGAATTGTGGTTGAACTGCTTCCAATATTTATGTTTATTCTATTATTTTTTATGATCACCATATTGGATGTTTAAAGGGAATATGTAATTGAAAATCACGCCTAATAAGATAATTTGGACAACCGGTTTAGGTTCCTTTTTAATCTTGTTATTAAATCAAGTGATCACAATATTTTAGAATTATGTGTTGCATTAATATTAAACCAATTTAGCTTAATAATAGATTGGAGCAAATTGAATTTTTGTTTGTATGCCTTTGAGATAGCAGGAATCACTTTTCACTATAAGAATCGAGTAGAGGCCAATACGGGCGAATGTGACTCCATGACTCACTTCGTACCATCATCCCCGATCCTCCTTTCGTGGTTCTGAACTATATGGAGTTAGTAATCTCATGGATTATGAATGGGGTGTAACCTTCACGGGTCAATCGTTGTTGCCTATCGTTGTCCCTTAATCGTGGTTGCCTTTTATGATCCGTGAACGGTTTACAAGTTCCTTACAAACTTGTTGGCGGCTCCCTACTTTCCTTGTCCCTAATCGTATGTCAATTCCCACTTCCTATGAGTGCCAAGCATATTCACCACATGCTTAACGTAGGCGCACTTTGAACGACGCCTACAGATTTACAAGTTCCTTAAATACTTGTTGGCGGCTCCCTACTTTCCTTGTCCCTAATCGTATTATGTCAATTTCCACTTCTTATGAGTGCCAAGCATATTCACCACATGCTTTAACCTAGGCGCACTTCGAGCGACGCCTATAGTAGGGGTCATACTACTGAGAGCTGTTGGAAGCTAAAAGAGGCCATCCAATATTTGATCAATAATAACAAGCTTCCCATACCTCTAGCTAGCAAGAAGACCGAGTGATAATAAGGCATAAGACAAGAGGTGGGCTTCAACGACTAGATTTCGTGACCTCTTTTTTTTTTTTTTTTTTTTATTCCTTTCCCCAATAAGTCTAGCATAGGCACCTTTTATTTTCCTTAGATCTTATTTTGTAGGTTTTTTCCTTTTTACCTTTTAATAAAAATGAGCATTTCTTTTCTTGCATATGATTATTTCATTACATTGCAAAAAAAAAAAAAAAAATCCATGTTGAACTAAGCACAAGGTATACCAATGATTTGAGGTACCGTGGCACGGGAATCTTTGCCGTGTCACGACAGTCCTAAAATCAGTCCGGTGTATCTTCTCACAGTCAACTTCCTTCGATTTTTCTGAAAAAACATGTGTGTTCTACATGCGTCTTAGCCCTGGGGGATTTAAGCTCTATCAAACCAAAAACGCTCATGGCAATAAGGGTTCATCCGAGTTATTAAATCCACCCAAACCATGGAGTCGAGTTCGATTTCATCACGAACTCGCGGAGCCGCCCGTTGGAATACACCCTCAAGGGAGGCTGCCTTGCTAACGCGTCCAAACTCTTAACCATGGTACCCTATTGAAACCAAATAAAAATGACCATAGTCGAACATAGAACTTGGCTTTAGGTTGCGAACTATTCTTTGCATCATTTTGCCTACGTGTTTTATGCTTGGTTGTTTTGATCCTAACCTTAACGATCTTTCTTTGTCTATGGTGGATTATTTTATGACTGACGATTGCCAATGGACCGTACTCATTTAGTAATTAGTGCAAAAAAAAAAAAAAAGGGTTTGCCGCGCCACGGGAAGATCTACCGTGGCACGGTGGACCTGCAAAAAAAAAAAAAAAAAAAAAAAAAAATCCCGTGCCACGTCAGCATCCACCGTGGCACGGGAAAGTTCACCGTGTCACGGTGGATTTCCAAAAAAAAAAAAAAAATTCGTGCTACGTCAGCATCCACCGTGGCACGGGAAAGTTCACCGTGTCACGGTGGATTTCCAAAAAAAAAAAAAATTCCCGTGCCACGTCAGCATCCACCGTGGCACGGGAAAATTCACCGTCTCACGGCAATTTCCACCGTGGCACGGTGGATTTCCAACAATAAAAAAATAAAAAACCCACCGCGTCACGGCAGCTTGTACCGTGACACGGTACAGTTTTCCGTGTCACGGTGCCCTTGAAATAAGTTCAGTCAGCTTTTTTTATGTCTTGCGTGTTAATTTGGTCCTCGTGTCAGTCATTTTTGTTATTGTTCACATGTCTAGCCATACGATCATACCACGAGTCTTATAACATCACTTAGTCACTCACGAGTCAAGTATAGTCCATACAGTTTCTTTATGTTCCGACTCGAGTCGTGCACCAGGTCGTTTATGATCGTATATTAGGTTCATGCACCCTTTTTTCGTCATAATAAAAAAATGAGTGGAGTTTTCTCACCTGTTTTCAAATGTCTATTTTTTCCTTCCTTTCCTATCTTGAGCAATGAGTCAAACAATTAAGTGAATTATTTTATTTCACAGTACTTGGTCAAGGAACAGGGATAGATTAATACGGTTTGAGTCATCACCGCAACAATCTCTCAGATCTAATAGGCGTTCAAAGAGAACTTTGCCATCTCCATTACTCATCACCTTTCAATGGCCACTAAAGAAGATATTGAGAACATAAACAAATCCATCAAGGCACTGTCTGCCATGATGCAAACCCTTACCACTAAGGTCACTACCATGGAACAAAACAAGGTCACTGTTTCCACCCTTGACAAACTGAAGGAAAAAATGAGTAAGATTTCTGAAGATTTCACTTATGTGGAACGGCCTCCCACTCCTTTGGATGTGAAGGACAGACTCCCTGAAAAGTTCTCCACTGTTGATATTCCAAAGTTCAAGCCTACTGACAATCCAATATACCATTTGAAGGCGTTCTCTGCAACCATGGCTCTTAAGGGATTGGACGTAAAACTCTTCCCTACGGTGTTCCCTCTCTCCTTAGAACATGCTTGCCAACAATGGTTTTATTCCTTAGATGCCAAGCATACTGCGACTTGGCAAGATGTCACCGACAGTTTCATGAACCGTTACAAGTGTAACATTCAAACTAAAACTTCTGAACGTGAACTCTCCATTCTCAAACAGAAAGAGAATGAAGGCTTCACCGCTTACCTGAACAGGTGGAGGGAAACAACTTCACTCTTGGTAGTTCCTCCCAAAGAAAGAGAGATGGTTCGCCTCTTTATTCAAAATCTGAATCATAAATATAGGTAACATCTCAAATTTCTTCCACTGAACACTTTCGAAGCTGTATACGACATCAGCATCAATATCGAGGATGAGCTAATAAAGACTGCTGGTAGAAACAATAATAACACTTGGAAAAACAAGAAGAACGACCATCCTTCTTCTTCGTCTTCTAAGCACGAAAATACTATCAATAATATAAGCCAAGTTGATATCAATGAAGTGTTAGCTCTTGATGCTCCATTGCCCAAGAAGAAAAGAACTTACACTCCTTTAGGAATGACTTATGATGCGGCCTTTGATCGCCTTTACGGTCAAGGCTTGATCACAACTATTGGGCCATTTCTAGAGCCAAAACCTGAAGAAAGGAGCGCCAAATGGAATCCTTATGCCCATTGCAAGTACCATCAAGGAAGGGGCCACACTACGGAGCAATGTTGGAATTTGAAGGACGTCATTCAAGACTTGGTGGATGCAAACAAACTTCCTGTCCCTCCAAGCGGCAATAAGTAATGAACACAAGGCACACAGCAGATCCTTCGTGCAAGATTTCATGATTTCTTTCTTTATCATTCATCTCCATTCCCCCATTCATGTCTAGCATAGGTTTTCCATTTTGAATTTTTATATGTTTCATGTACCTTTTCCATTAATAAAATGAGCAAATTTCCTTTACATCTCGATCATAGAATTTTTCATTCATTCATTCTCAAAAAATAAAAAATAAAAAAAATTAATTACCGAACTAAACCCAAGGTACACTAATGACTTGAGGCACCTTTGCAACCCTGTCATTCCCTGTTAACCGTTCAATCACATTCCATTTCTTCATCAACCATTTTAAGCTTCGTCTAACGTTTGGCCTTCATTTCTTCAACCCACATTCACTTAACCTTGGGATTGGAAGATGTGTAATTGTATAACATTCAAAAAGAAAGTAAAAAAAAAAAAGCAAATATAAAAAAAAGCAGCAAAGCAACAATAAAACAATGTCGAAAGGCAACTGTTCCAATGTCTTTGATACGAACACGTCTCGAATTGCGTCTCTTATCGAGTGCTTGGTACTGTGCCTGAGAAACATGAATGCTAAGTGAGTGATGGACCGCATGATCTGAGATTGCCTACATTGATTCAAAAGAATGAAAAAAAAAATGTTGAAAATAAACTTGCAAAATTCAAAATTTTCAAATTCACAATTATACATCTTGGGGGCTTCTCTCGATTCTTAAGCCTTTTACCCCTTTCTTCCTTAAACCATCAACTTAACCACATTACATTCCTTGAAAGACCTCTTTGAGGTGTAAATACACTTGTGCAAAGTTCGGTTAGAGCTACGTTCGGCGTGATTCCTAACGGATACGTAGGCAACCTCACATTGAGGTGCGGCCACATTCATATTCATATCTACGCATGATCGAATAAAAGAATATCCAATGCTTATCTCTATATCCCTACCCATTTAGAGCTAGACTTGGGAGCTTGAACCCACATCACATTAGCTTACCCAGCCTAAAGAGTCATCATCTTTGACTCTTCACACATATATTTCCATCACCATAACCTTTGCAGCCTCACCTTAGTATCACTTTCACACACTTCTTTCACACATACATATCCATATCATCTTTCCCTTAGTAACCCTTTATCATGAAATCTTGTTTCCCTATCGCGCATGCTTCATCATCTTTCAAGACAACATTCATCAGAAGAAACGTTGTATACTTGCTTAGCTTCTTGACCTGAGCAATGTTCATTGTTTCATGCATCGCATAATGTGCTGAGTAATATTTCTATATCAATGATTTGTAATAATACAAAGCATATCGTTCTTAGCTACTTGACCTAAGCAACGTTCATAATCACTTCATCTATATACGTGCTTAGCTTCCATACCTAAGTGACGTTCAAGATCGCTTCTTTACACCATATATGATGCTTAGCTCCATGACTTAAGTTCATTCATCTATCGGGTCACATGATGTAATTGTCCTTAGCCTCTTGGCCTAAGAACATGCATCATGCATACATTATTTTTAGGACAAGCAATTCGGTCCATATGATTCATTTCGTCTTGCTCAAGGAGGAAGTTCAAAACTTCTTCCCTTTTCGTTATTTTATTTTGGGGAAGTTCATAAACTTTTTCAAAATTTTTATCGAGGGAAGTTCGAAAATAAAATTTCATTTTTCACGTCTTTCTTTTTCGGGAGAAAGTCGGCACCCTCCACTCGTCTCATGACAAAAGTGATGGAAAATTTTTGCTTTTGCATTTTTGGTTGCTTGTGTTTGCACACACACACTCAAACTATACACACACAATCACAAGTCATACTCATGCCATGTCATGTCGTGTCAAGTCAAACTTGGTTAAGTCAGTTGGTTAAGTCAATCATAGTCTATATGAGTCCCCTGGCAGATTTTATTTTGCAAGTCTCAATTACAGCCCACGTCCGGGGACAAGCGGACCCTCTACAACCCACGTCCGGGGACAAGCGGACCATCTACAGCCCACGTCCGGGGACAAGCAGGCCATTTACAACCCACGTCCGGGGACAAGCGAACCATTTACAACCAGCCCACGTCCGGGGACAAGAGGACCATTTACAGCCCACGTCTGGGGACAAGCGGACCATTTACAACCAGCCCACGTCCGGAGACAAGCGGACCATTTACAGCCCACGTCCGGGGACAAGCGGACCATTTACAACTAGCCCACGTCCGGGGACAAGCGGACCATCTACAACCCACGTCCGGGGACAAGCGGACCATCTACAACCCACGTTCGGGGACAAGCGAACCAACTACAGACCACGTTCAGGGACAATCGAACCACCATCACGACGCAAGGTTCTCGATACACTGAGACTTGCAATCTCATCATCTGTCGACTTTCCTCAAGCATGGAAAATATTATCCGGTGGATTTCTTCAAGCATCGAAAACCGCCAAATTCATATGTCGGCTTTCCTCAAGCATGGAAAGTATCATCCGGTAGGTTTCTTCAGTCTTAGAAAGCTACCAAATCCCTCAATCGATTTTCCTCAGGCATGGAAAGCGTTTCAATGAACGTTATCCGGTGGATTCCTTCAAGCATAGGAAGTTGCCAAACTCATTTGTCACCGACACACTGGTGCCAGATACGTATTCTATCCTTTTACTCTTTTATTTGTGGAATTAACATTTTTCTTCAGGTATCGGCATATACAGAGTGATTTAGGATCGCAGAACGTCTTAAATCATTCTCCGTCCCTATCGAGTACTTTGGCTATCGTTTTCGAAACTGACGTTTCTACAAACTCAGTCAAAGTGGGGGCTTCTGTAGACACCTAAAAATGTCTCCCCAAAACAAAACCCGATGATGAACAACCTTTCACCGTCACTATTGGTCGGGTTCAGTATTTAATCCCGAGAGTGCTTAAAAAATCGTATTTAATTAAATTCAATTTTTGGATAGTCCATATATGGATCAGTCTTGATGTTTGGTCAAAGCATAGATTTTTTAATTTCAGCCCAAACCTTTTTTATTTTATTGTTTTATTATTTATTTTTGCCCAAACCTTTTATTTATTTTATTTACTTATTTTCTTTTTTTAGCCCAAATAATAATTTATCAGAAATGGCCCAAAATTATCAATCGACAATTAAAATATTGAACGAAATTAGGGTTAAAAATGAATTTAGACAGAAAAACAGACTACCGTGTCACGGGAAACTGTCCCGTCTGACGGTGGGATTTCTCGTGACACGGGAAACCTGTTGTGATACGGGAGTTTCCATGTCCGTTTCGCGTAAACCCTTCACGCGTTTTATTCCCCGTACCCTAACATATTTCTCGCGTCACGCAACTGTTCACCGCGTCACGGGAATTTTTCCCGTCTGACGGTGGGAATTGTCGTGTCACGGTACACAGTGCTGTGTCGCGGTATACTTTTTATGGTTTTTATCATTTTAGGGTTCCGTGTGTTCCCTCAGCACATTTTTTTCTATAAATACCCCCTCATTTCTGATGTACAAGACATCAATTAGTTCTCTAGTTTTTTCTCTCTTCTATGGTCTAGCCTAAACATACTCGTGGTTCTGTCCTTAAGCCAAGGCGTGAAAGGTAGAATTGTTTGAGGGTTTGGCCCCAAATCAACTCTTCTTTATTTAATTTAATTTAATTATTGTTATATCATTATTTCCTTGAAGTTACTAACTCGTTTATTATTTTGTAGTTGCAAATAAACAGAATCAAAGTAAGAATTATGTTCCTTTTATTTCTATTATTTTTCTAACGATTTTATATTGTTGGAATTGTGGTTGAATTGCTTCCAATATTAATGTTTATTCTATTATTTTTTATGATCACCATATTGCATGTTTAAAGGGAATATGTAATTGAAAATCACGCCTAATAAGATAATTTGGACAACCGGTTTAGGTTCCTTTTTAATCTTGTTATTAAATCAAGTGATCACAATATTTTAGAATTATATGTTGCATTAATATTAAACCAATTTAGCTTAATAATAGATTGAAGCAAATTGAATTTTTATTTATATGCCTTTGAGATCGCAGGAATCACTTTTCACTATAAGAATCGAGTAGAGGCCACTACGGGCGAATGTGACTCTATGACTCACTTCGTACCATCATCCCCGATCCTCCTTTCGTGGTTCCGAACCATATGGAGGTAGTAATCTCATGGATTATGAATGGGGTGTAACCTTCACGGGTCAATCGTTGTTGCCTATCGTTGTCCCTTAATCGTGGTTGCCTTTTATGATCCGTGAACGGTTTACAAGTTCCTTAAAAACTTGTTGGCGGCTCCCTACTTTCCTTGTCTCTAATCGTGTCCCTAATCGTATGTCAATTCCCACTTCCTATGAGTTCCAAGGATATTCACCACATGCTTAACGTAGGCGCACTTTGAACGACGCCTACAGGTTTACAAGTTCCTTAAAAACTTGTTGGCGGCTCCCTACTTTCCTTGTCCCTAATCGTATTATGTCAATTCCCACTTCCTATGAGTGCCAAGCATATTCACCATATGCTTTAACGTAGGCGCACTTCGAGCGACGCCTACAGTAGGGGTCATACTACTGAGAGCTGTTGGAAGCTAAAAGAGGCCATCAAATACTTGATCAATACTAACAAGCTTCCCATACCTCCAGCTAGCAAGAAGACCGAGTGATAATAAGGCATAAGACAAGAGGTGGGCTTCAACGACTAGATTTCGTGACCTCTGTTTTTTTTTTATTCCTTTCCCCAATAAGTCTAGCATAGGCACCTTTTATTTTCCTTAGATCTTATTTTGTAGGTTTTTTCCTTTTTAACTTTTAATAAAAATGAGCATTTCTTTTCTTGCATATGATTATTTCATTACATTGCAAAAAAAAAAAAAAAAAAAAAAAAAATCAATGTCGAACTAAGCACAAGGTATACCAATGATTTGTGGCACCCCTTGTAGCCACATCATATCACCTTTCACCCTTCAAATATACATCCATTATTGATAAACCACTTTGAGCCTCGTCTAACAATAGACCTTTCTTTCTTCGACCCACATCTACCTAACCTTGGGATGGGATGATGTGCAATTTATGCAATTTTCAAAGAATAAAAGCTTGAGTGATTTTATAAAAATTCCAAAAGAAAAAAATAATAAAAGTGTACAAAAGGGCAAGTGTTCTAATGTCATTGACATGAACATGTCTTTGATAAGAACACGTCTTCGGATTGCGTTTCTTATCAAGTGCTTGGTACCGTGACTGAGAAACATGAATGCCAAGTGAGTGATAGACCGCATGATCGGGATTGCTTACGCTTATCAAAATAAGAAAAAATGCAAAAGCAAAAAGAAAAAAGAGAGCAAAAAAATAAATAAAAAGAGAGAGTTAAAAAGTGAAGAAACCTCAAGCATAAAAATATAAAGATTTGAAAAGCAATGTTGCACACCTTGGGGGCTTAACTAGGGTTTTGAGCCTTTTATCCCTTTTTCTTCAACCTTTAGCCTAACCACGTTACAAACCTTCAAAGACCTCTATGAGGTATACACATACTTGTGCGAGGTTCGGCTAGAGCTACGTTCGGCCTGATTCCTAATGGATATGTAGGCAACCTCGCATTAGGGTACGACCGTAATAATAATGCATTCATATTTACGTTTATAATTGATCATATCAAGGGATCTCCTATGCTCACCATTATCCATTTAGAGCTAGACTTGGGGGCTTGATCCCTTCATCATTTTCTTACCTAGCCTAAAGATCACCATTATTTGACTCTTCTCATAATACTTTCTCATGCACTTGGCCTTTGCAGCCTAGCTTTAGTGTCAGTTTCACACACTGCACAAGTACATGACCAAATAGTACTTCCTTTAGGAGCCTTTTGTCACGAAATCTTAACACAACGCGGAAGCATACCTTGTCATTATTGCATCACGAAGTATGAAGTGCTTAGCCTTCGTGCCTAAGTTACCTATATACTTTCATCCAAAATTAACAATGGAGATAGCCTAGGATGTTACAATCTTCGCGCCCTAAGATACGACGTTGATCCATACATTTGTTAAAGCTCATTCAACATGCACCTTAAAAAACTTCACTCCTTGTTTTTTTTGCGTCTTTATTTTTTGGGAGAAAGTCGGTACCCTCCACAAAAATGACGGAATTTTTTTTTGTTTTTCAGCGTTTTCGAGTCGAATGCACACATAAGTCATGTACATATCGAGTCTCATGAGTTAATACTTTGTACACACAAGTCACAATCGAGTTGATTCGACCTCGAGTCGGTCAATCACATTAAGTCAAGTTTACACCTTGAGTCATGTCAAGCCATGTATGTCAAAATGCTTTGAGTCGAGTCATGACAAGTCATATATGTTAAAAACATATTGAGTATTATGAAATGAGTCAAGCAACATTGGTCCTTAGGTCAACCCCTAAAGAAAAGATGAGCAAAGTCCTATACTCCAATATATAAATGCAGGTACAAAAGATTTGAAGCAAAATGACGCACATGGCTTAGCAAATCAACTAGAGTCGGCCTGATCGCAGTTAGATTGACGATCGACCTGATTGATCAAGCACATCCATATTTTGATCAAGCACCTTGTTTGAAATGGATTTTCGACAGAGTTTCAAGGCATAGGAAGCTATCACTTCCAAAGAGAAAGTGAGTAAGAATGTTCCCGGATTTTTTCGAAAAACTGTGAATATAAATGCATGAAATTCTTTCGAGATTAGAGGAGTTTGAGCAAGACTTACATGGATTGGTGAATTAGAGATGAAGAGCTTTAATTTGCAAAAGATTTGAGCAAGATTTGGTTGAAAGGAAACGACCAAGTTGAAGATTCAGAGCGAAATTGAGCGCAAACACGAACATCAGCAGCAAAGGAAAAATAAGAAAGACCCAACTCCAGCGCCAGACGACAAGGCTGTCGCCTGGCGACAACATCCGTCGACTAGCGACAGAGCAGAATTGCGGCGATATTAATTTACATCGTGCGCCGGTGCGACGAGAGAAAGCGTGGCTCTCATAAATGATTATGTGGACCTTATGCAGCAAGTTTGGGTTCCTTTGTATGCGATTTAGCCCCTATAAGAAATTTGACATGATTAATTAATCGACTCGATTACAATTACAGTAGGTGATCGACCTGATAAAAGATCGTTTCACTTAGCTTAAAGCGCCTAAACATTGGCTCATCGCAAAGGTATCGACGTAATGGTTCACAAGCAGAAAAAAACACTGATGTAATGGTTCACAAAGCAAAATGCGCTGACGTACTGGCATCGCGGAAAATCAGTAAATTTCACAGCAGTAAAGTTCAAGCGAGCTTTAAGGATCTACAAGCGTTGGTTTTCGGTAATTTTCTTTGGAATATTATCGCAACAACTAAGGATGACTTCAAGCGAAGTTTTCTTTGACGGCGTTCCCTAGGATGTGGAAAGTTTCCAGAAAGTTGAGGGTGGCTTCAAGCGAGTTTATTTTGGACGGCGTTCCCTAGCTTGCGGAAGGTTGTCACAGACAACTGAAGATGGTTGTGAGCAGAGTTATGTTCGACAATGTTCGCTAAGATTGTGGAGGTTGTCACCTAGATTTGAGAAGATAGCACGAGATGGGCAGTCTTCGACGACGTTCGCTAAGATTATGGAGGTTGTCACCTAGATTTGAGATGATAGCACGAGATGGTCAGTCTTTGACGACGTTCGCTAAGATTGTGGAGGTTGTCACCTAGATTTGAGAAGAACGATTCGTGATGAGGGGTCTTTGACGACATTCGCTATGGTTGGGAAAGTTATCACCATGATTCAAGAAAAAAGCTCGAGATGTAGCGGCATTGATCGACGGCGTTCCCTAGCTTGCGGAGGGTTGTCACAAACAACTGAGGATGACTTCAAGCGAAGTTATCTTCGACGGCGTTCCCTAGGATGTGGAAGGTTGTCAAAAGCAAGAGGTGATTTCAAGCGAAGTTATCTTTGATAGTGTTCCCTAGCTTGTGGAAGATTATCACATCGGAAATTGGAGGCAGCTGCAAGCGTAGCAGTGTTCAGGCGGTATCCCCTAGCTTGAGGAAGATTGTCACAAATCGGTTACTATAGAGACGTCTGCTCGACGGTGCAAGATACGCGTTTCTAAAATCTCTTATCTGTTTTAACTAACACTATTTTGCAGGTATCGGCATTACAAGAATGATTTGGGATCGCTAAACGTTCTGAATCATTCTCCGTCTCTATTCTTACTTTGACTTTTGTTTTCAAAACTTTTGTTTCTCCAAACTCAGTCAAAGTGGAGACTTCCGTAGACACCCAAATGTGTCTCCCAAAAACCAAACCCAGTGATGAATACCTTTCATGTCATTTGTTATCGAACAAAGAGAAAGTGTGAAAAGTCTAGTGATGAGGATGTTTTTATTAAAATATCTCTTTGATTTTATCTTTTCAAAAAGGAAAATTAAGATCTTATAGAAACTCATAGAAGCTTCTAATAGATCCTAATTAGTTTAGGAATAGGATTAAACTTTTGGACCCTACACATGATCATTGGGCCGTAGGTAAAATCCCAATTCTATTCGAATAAAACTTTACTTTTATTAAATCCCAATTCTATTCGAATTTAAAGATGTTCAAAGACAGTCAGATATTATTTTTTTTTGCCTAATTAGAGACTAAAATATATCAACAAGAGATTCAAATGGTGTAGAAGATTGAGGTTCAACAAAAGAAGAAGAAGTACAACCAAGATTGGAAGAATCTACATGAAAATCATGAGCATATTCATCACATTGGGGAGTGGGGGAACTATCATGAAGGAGTTATGTCTTCGATAAGTGCAATTACTATATATCAAGGATAACTATTATGGATATAATAAGTTCTTTCTTTTGGGTGTTCATTATTTGTTGCTAGAATATGATCAATGATCTTTGGGCTAGTCAAATAGTCCAAATCCCACTAGAATGGATCCTATGAGGTCACACACAAGGGTATTGGGTTAAGCAAGTTAGAGGCCTATTTATGGGCCTCATGAGCAAGTAACTAATCATGAATTTGATTAGGCTAGCATAGTTATATTGGAGTTAGGTTTTTGGCTTTGCTATGGACTCTTATTTAGAGATGAGATATATAAATAAGATCCATGCGTAGGGTTGTATGAAAAACAATTAACAGTTGATTGTGAATCAAGGCAACAAAATCCCAAAACCTTCTCACTCTCTCTCTAACCCACGACTCTCTTTCTCCTCCCCTTTAGACTCACGGCCGCCCACCCTGGTGGCGCGTGTGGTGGTTCGTGGTTGGATCATTTCTTCTCCTTAGAAGGTCAATCAAAGGGTTCAATTGCAACTAACTAGCAGTATTGGAGGTCTTTATCCGTGCATGTGGACCAAGTAGAGGAATCACGTTTGAGGTACTTTATCCCCCTTGTTCTTGTTTGATCACACGTGGAATCACACTACAAAGGTATTAATTCTAATTCTTTATGTGTTATGCATAATCTTGGGATTAGGTGCTATATGAATATGATTCATATTTTTCGCAATCGTACCTATAAACTCCTACAAATCAAACATATGAGATTCATCATTTAGGGAATAATAAAGCACATCACAAGAAGGCATGGTAAAAAATGAAAAATATTGAAACACACCTTTAGCATCAACTTGAGTATGTACCTCATCATCATGAGCAAAAGAGGGAATATAGTTGAAATCATTTGTTCTAGGTTCACTAATGGGATCATGTGACAAATCATGGGAATTCATGCTAATATTAGAAGATTCAACACATTGCACATAAACATTAGAATCATGATTACCCCTATTATAGATATCCCTAGCAAACCAAACATAGAAATCCCAAGAATCATCAATTGACAACGCTCTAAATTCACCATTATGCATGCTTTCAACGTCCTTCATAGTTTGCTCATTCAAACCAAAATAACAAATCTCACAAGCCTCCCAAAGACTACAACAATTATAGTTCAAAAAACCTATAAGTCTATGGAAGTAAACATGAAAAGACTCAGCTTCATATTGAGGAAAAGAAAAACATGCCATCTTTTTTTTAACAAAACAAACAATAATCAAATAAAAGAAAAGTATATACAAAGACCTAGATTCAAGCAATGAAAAACACTCAAACATAGACATCGTTCCCCGGCAACGACGCCATTTTGACATAGGGAAAATGTAGGCCGTCATCTAATCTTCTCTAGAGCCTAACAAATTTATAAACACTTAACAAACCTAAATACGAGTATGGAGGTAATTCAAGGGTTGAACCCAAAGGAACGATAATGTTCAAGCACTCTCAATTATGTGCTTAATCTAGGTCAAAATCGAAGGTAAGAGGCAACACTAACAACTAACAAAACAAATAACCAAACTAATGAAACACTAGGAATGGGGATCAACAAGTAATCATGACAATTGCAACAACATGAGAAGAGCATGCCGATCAAAGTTTGTGAAGTCTAATGATAAGAGCTATCTCCTAATTTTTAAGCTAGGGTTCACTATGAATAACAAACTAAGATAATCACAATCCAAACCAATCAATAATTGCGATTCCTAAATTAATTGGTCGTGTCATTAGCAATTACAATGCAATCTAGCATAATTCTCAAGGCCTAATCGAATTACACACATGCAAACCTTCATTAATCACTTTAATATCAACAATCAATTAACACAATTCCCAAATTAATCATAATCAATTAATCATATAAGTTCACCCATTTCCTAGCCAAACAACTACTCAAGAATCATCATCTATCAACAAACAACTAAAGATTTCAAGAATCAATAAAATATCAAGAACAAATACACTAATCAAGAATCAAACATCAAAATTAAACCAAACAAACATGAAATTGAACAAAGCAATAAAAAGGAGGGAGAGTGAGAAATCCTCATTAATTGATAATGGAAATCTTCAATACAATTGTCACCTTGAATCTTCAATCTCTCAAATAACCATTGAATCCCTCACTTTCTCTCTCTAAATCTACTCCTAAACTAACCTAGATCTACAGAGAGAAGCTCTCAATTCAACCTAAGCTAAAAATATAAGATCTGAAATTGGATTCCAATTGTCCTAAATATTGTTCTTCTAATTTTTCCCTAAATATGGGTATTTATATTTACAAGGTAAAAAGGGAAAATAAAATAAAAGAAAATAAAATAATAGAATCATAAAATAAAGAAAAATAAGGAATGATAAATAAAAGAAAAATGGAAAAGGAAAATGAAAGTAAATTAAAGGACAATTTTCAAATGGCTACGATAAAATTGTTGCCATTGTAACTGAGTGAATCACAACCCTTCAATTTATAAAATTCATCATATCCATCCATTTAGTTTACTTTAACCCTTAAAAAAAAAAAACCAATTTAATGAGATAAATAAAATTTCAGATTTTTTTATACTAGAAAATTTGGTGGAAGGATGAAATTTATAATTATTTTAATTGATGTTTTCATTTTTTTTTATTATCTTCAATGTCAATCGATTGGTTTCTTGAAATTTCCTATCATCTTCTATATCTATCTCGTGGAATATGTTACGAGTATACGGTATACCATGCAAAAATTATGGACTTGGTAATATATAATGTTGTAGACTATGTATATTGTTGATAAACTATAATTCGTTGTTGTCTTGTTGATTTTTAATGGAGATGAGGAATCCTTTGAACTTTAGAAATTGCAAGTATATGCATCAATGGCAAATAAAGTTCAGTTTTTTTTCTTCTTTTTTTTAGAGAAACTGTAAAACTGATTTTGTTTTTTTTTTTTTTTTTTTTTTTTTATTGTTTAAATCATAATCAAGAAAACTTTTTTTTTTCTTTTCCATTTTTTATCAAAAAATAAAGTCAATTGAATGAATGGACAAGATTGAATATTGAAAATATAGGGCCAAGATTAAAACTAAATAAAATGACCACAATTTTATTGTAGCCAATAAATAGTCTCCCAATGGCGAATTCCCTGTTTCTCACCGTGAGAAACAGGGCTTGTTTCTCATGGGGGTACAAAAGACATTTCGCCCATTATAAGTCACTTGCTGGACGACTGAGCTGGCCCAATTAATCTTACGTGTTTAGGATTGGTTTGCCAGCTGTCATACTTGCTGGCATACGCCGTTATTCTTTGACAGAGATTTGAATTCGAAACTGGGCGAATTCATGGGTAAAAATACAAGTTCGAATCTGGCCGACCTGAATTTCAAACTTTTTCTCACTACCGAATTGAAGTCGAAGACGAAGAGGAGAATCTCCAATTTGGGCGGAAACATTGTATCCAGGTTCTCACTGATTTCTATTTCAATTTTTTGATTTCAATTTTTTGATTTCAATTCGAACTGGCTTCTTGTTTTTTCTCAATTCGAACTGGCTTGTTTTTTCTCAATTCGTACTAGGCGCTTGGTTCTTGTTTCTTCGAATGTTGTAGGGTTGAGGGTCGATTTTCGGTGATTGTTTCAATTGACAGAATTAGGGTTGCAGTTACAGAATTTGTTAGGGTTGTAGATGCAGAACCAAAGCTACAAAAGGTATTAATTTGTCCGGAATTAAATAATGGAATTATTACGATTACGCTGCTATTAAATAATGGAAATGTTGATGTTCGGTGAATGGGGTGAATTACGCTGTTGAGATGTTCATTTGATTTGATTGAATGAGGTGAATTGTGCATTCATTAGTGACGATTATTCGTTCTATCTATGTGATATTGTGTTAAATCAGGTGAATTATTGATTCATTGGTGCTCATTATTCTTTCTATATATGTTATATTGTGTTATGGTGGACTATTTAGTTGACCAAATGATGTGATTTGTGTTGTATTGTAATGTTCGTTTGATGGAATGAGTTGTATTATGCATTCACTGGTGCTCATTACTCATTATATCTATGTGATATTTTGTTAATTAAATGAGGTGAATTATGCAGTCATTAATTGTTTGTGGGTAGATTGAGTTTTGTGGCAGCAAATTTAATATAATCGTTCTTCGGACAGGATTATCAAAATGTCAGCGGGGAATGGTAAGAATAAACGTACAATGGTGAGGGGTTTTGGGATGAAGATTGGGGCTGTGGTTGAAGATGTTGAAGAGGGGTATGGGCTTAGTAAGAAGTGTAAGGTATGTGAGCAGAAGACCATGCATTTGTATCCAGAATTGTTTAAGGTACTACAATACTCAATCTAATATTGTTCTCACTATGCTTTTGCATGATTAATGTTTACGAATGAATTAAGTATACTGTTTTTTTGTGTGATTAGGATGACAGATTAAGTTATGAAGGGACTGTCAAAGGTAGAGCGGAGGTGATGGCTGAACATACCAAGCCATCAAGTCGGGTAAGTTTGCTTCCTGATTAATGTGATTTCATTGGCAGCCTCCTAACATGGGTTGCCGCATCGAGTCATTTGGGCGCATATGTCATAAATTTGATGATAGGAGAAGACGTTGGGTTTGTGAGATGGGATTTGGTAGTCTTTTACATCTTGCTTTAGATATGCATTTACCAAGACAATTGGCATACTAGGTCATGACACGGATGGATCCAATTGGTGAAATGTTTAGAAGTCCCAACGGTATAGAGTTTAAGTTTTCAAAGAATCAGGTTAGGTGGGTACTAGGAATACCAATGGGTTCTAGGACTGTTCCTTGTACAAAAACCATGACCCATCATGAACGTGTAAAGGTTCAGAATATAATTTTGAAGTATGGTAAATCGTGGGAGTCCAAGTCTGGGGGACAGTCTGGTTAGGTCTACACGTCTGTAGGCATACCATTAAGTTCAGATATGATGAGTCGCTTGGAGGGGTACTTCAATGCTGGAGAGGAAGAGGAATTCAAGACGTTGTTCTTGATAATTGCTTTAGAGATGGTGTTGTGTCCCACTCAGTCACCCCGGCTTGCGTCTGACCTACTACTTGCAATAAGCTGTGCTATGGAGGAAGTTGAGTATGACTGGTGCTCTTTAGTGCTGTCGAAGTTGCTAAAGAGCGTACAAAGTTTTGCTCGACGTTTCTATGCTAATGGGTTTGCCAGTGGATGCGGCGGGTGTGCAATATTTGTTGTAGTATGTGTGTTTCAGTGTATTATTGCTTGTTTTGTTTTTTCTTTGTGGTTCCTTTCTTAGTAATTGGTTGTTTTCAACATATTGGCAGATATTATACTTGGATCGGTTGGATAGGGATCCTATTCAGTGGGGTGTTTTTCCTAGAATTAAAGTGTGGACGACTATGCAGCAGATTGGGATGGCAGCAAAGTCGGACAAATTGCTGTCTGGCGACTACGGGAACTTGGGGTAAGCACTTTTGTATGTGTTTTATTGCACAGTCCTTCAAACAAATATGGTGTAGAGAGGAGTAACCAATTTTTATTTGAATTTCATTTGTGTGGTCTTTCCTTGTGGTGGATCAAGCTATTGGATATTGCCTATGGTGAACAACACCCAAGGAATGCACGGGATAGCGTTGGACCCCAAGCTGGAGTGAATAATGTGAGGTTTGATCTTATAGTAGTTGTTTCACCTGTGTACGTTGAATCTGAATCTCTGTTGTGTGGATGCAGATGCATGATTTACAGTGCCTGGGGTTAACTTCAAGGCTAAGCAAAGAAGGGGCCGAATGCCTGAGGTGATTCTAAACTGCAAGGGAGGTAACAATATGTACAGTGTGTAATATGTAGCATGTGTTTAACGCAATTCTAAGTTTAGAATGTGTAATGTATTAAGGGTTCTTATATTTGTTGGATTTGGATATTCTTATATTTACTTATTGGTTAATTCTTGACACATAATTTTCAGTTTTGTTTTTTTAACATATAATTTGTAGTTTGTTTTGTGACATATAATTTTCAGTTTAGTTGAATACTCAATTTCCAATTTGGAATGTGCAAGGGTAAAGCCCAGAAAATATGCCTGATATCTGGTTTTTTTTAGGCTTATTTTGCTCAGTTTTTAGAATGTGTAATGTTCTGGAATAATGATGATAGTTGTTGGATTTAGATATTGTTATTCCTATTTCAACTTAATTGAATATTCAATTTTCTTTTTTTTTGACAAAAGAATATTCAATTTTCAGTTAAGTTGAAAACTCAGTTTCCAATTTGTGTAAGGGTAAAGCCCAGTAAAAAAAGGCATGATATCTAGTTATGTTGAATACTCAGTTTCCAATTTGGAATGTGTAAGGGTAAAGCCTAGAAAAAGGCCCCTGATATCTGGTTTGTGGGTTTGTGGGCTCCTTTGGCCCAATGTATTGGTCAATTTTATTTTTGGCCTTATTTTATGTCAAATGGACTTTGTCATAATTTTATGGCATTGTATAACTTATAATTGTATGTTATAGATTTCATAAGTGTGCTGAAGTGTATAATTTTAGTGTACTGTATGTTTTACAAGTTTAATTGTATCAAAGTACACTTTATAGTTATTAAAATTTGAGGTAATCTGATAATCGCAGGGATAATTGTTAATTCAAACAATTGCATATTGTGCTAATTAAAACAACTTAACATCAAGTTCATAAGCAAGTTAAAAGATTCAAGTTCAAAAGCAATACATCATCATCATAATGCCCATACTAAGGGGACTTTCTAATACATAGGTCCTTAGGGCTTCCTACAAAAGGCGATTGCATTCACTATCTACCCTAGACCCTTAATACATGATTTTGTTCACACATGACCTACTTGTCTGTGAAGCAAAATATTTCATCCCCATTCCTCATGGCCGCACCCCGAACTAGGTGAATTGGAGTAACCTTTTTGTTCTCATGAATCATCAGGATTTTGTTGGGCCTTACATTGACCTTCTCACTCCAAGCTCGAAACAGCCCGTCCAGAGAGTCGTCCAGCTGAACCAACACCTTCTTCTTCACTGACCGTGTTCGCGACTCTCGAAGAATGACTAGCTTCTTACGAACATCCATGTTGCCATCAGCATGGTTCTACAAATCAAATCAAAGCAGAAATTAACAACTACATTTTAACTAAATTTAATGACATAAACTATATTTTTTTAACCACTTTCATTCATTGCTATCTTAACTCAACAACTCTGTTTTAACTCAACTAATATTTTTTTTAACCACTTTCATTCATTGCTATCTTAACAACTTTGTTTTAACTCAACTAAACGACATTAAGAACTACAAATTACCGAAATTAACAGCTAAAAGCCAAAAAAGTAAAGTTATTTGTGAAGTCTTATATAACCCCCCTTGGCCCTTGTGTAGGAATACACCTTATTTTTTTTTTCAATTAATATAACAATTAAATTATGCAAATGAGAATGAGAGTGCAAAGCAATAGTTCCATACTATATATAATATTTGTTTCCTAATTATACCACGGTCGATGACTGTCTGAATTGGTTTACATTCTACCTACACACTATATTTGGTTCTAGGTTCGAATCCCAGCAGCCGCATTTCCCATCCCCCAATTTTTTTTATTTTTTGCTTTTTACACTACTCCAATATTTGTTTTGGACTTTTGGGTTTATTGGTTAAAAGGGGTGGCAGAATATGATTAGACATGAAAGGTTGCTTGTTCATGTAGTATATTTTGGTGGCATGTTTATTGAAAAGTTAGTTCTATAATTAAATCTACAAAAGTAAAGTTATTTTGTGAAGTCTTATATAACCCCCCTTGCGTAGGAATACACCTTTTTTTTTCAATTAAAATATTAATTAAATTATGCAAATGAGAATGAGAGTGCAAAGCAATAGTTCCATACTATATATAATATTTGTTTTCTAATTATATTACTGTCGATGACTGTCTCAATTGGTTTACATTCTATATACACTATATTTGGTTCTAGGTTCGAATCCCAGCAGCTGCATTTCCCATCCCCCATTTTTTTTTATTTGTTGCTTTTTACACTACTCCAATATTTTATCTTGTACATATACTTTTGTACAAGAAGGAGTTGCTTATATTTTCAATCTTTGGTAATGTTAATAGCCTGATTAGCAAGTATGCATGTGTTTTGAGCCTCAAGTGTGATATTATAAATCCTAGATTCAAATCATGTTCATACATTAGATTCAACACATAAGACTCAACTCATAATAGATCAGACATTAGGTTTTTGTTACTAATTTAATTTTTTTTAACTAACAACGCTTCACCATTAGCTTAGTACAATAAACGCACGAATCCACATCAGCAAACTTGTTCGCCTCCCGGGAATATGTATGCCTTCCGGTTGATGTAGTATCCAAACTTACAAGTCACGCCCCGTTGGCCATTAGTTCCACAAGCCTTTTCTGTTTCACCACCTTATGCTTCACCACCTGTGAGTGATGTGTTAAATATGATATAAAAAATAATTTAATTGGAATCACATAAATGACTGTATAAACTTACAGGTTCAGCATTGCCCTTGCCCTTGCCCTTTCCCTTTCCCTTTCCCTTATCTGGTTCAGCATTGCCCTTCCCCTTTCCCTTAACTGTTCCTGCCTTGCCCTTGATTGGTTTTCCCTTTCCCTTGCCCTTACCTTGTTCTGCCTTTCCCTTGATTGGTTTGCCCTTTCCCTTGCCCTTACCTTGTTCTGCCTTTCCCTTTCCCTTTGCCTTTACCTTAACTGTTCCTGCAGTCGGTGCATGTTCATCCTCCTCATTCGCATCCTCTTCACCCTCCTCAGCACCATTTCCTGCATCCTCTTCTATCTCCTCAACACCATTCCCTGCATCCTATATGATATCCAAGTCAACTTATTCCATAAATAAAAAGTAATGACAATAAAAGCATAAATCTTACTGGGCTAGGCTTCTTGTTCTTGTTCGGTTTCTTGTAGCCAGTTTCAGCTAACGATTTGTGCCTTGAACCCTTAGGCCCGCCCCTTTTCCTTTTCTTAATTATAGGGTCCATTATAACAGGCACCATGGCAGATGGACATGGGTCTACAGGATCAGCATGAACTGAGACTGATGAAAACGTTCTGTCTTCTTCAGCGAGTGATGAAAGTCTGCTAACTATAGGAACATGTTGTTGACTCTTCTTGTCCATACAATCATTAACAACTTTTTGAAGCTTTGATAATGCTTCAATTACAATTTGGACTGTTTGATCATTGAGCATGGCTGCAGTGTCACAGATGGGCTCGATCTTTTCCTTGATTCTGTTGAATCTCTGCACATTCTCTGTGTCGCCCGGATCATGGTAGGACACCTTGACCCTAGTGTGCTTACGGGGTACATCCTTCCGCCAACGGTCTTAAATGTACTTTTGTGGCAGATCTTCAACCTCGTTTTCGTCGAGAATACTAATACAGTGTTTGCAAAGTATGCCACTTGTCTCAAACTTCCTGCATACACATTGAACCTCCTTAGTCATAGGATAGTAAGTAACTTGGTAGAGCCTTCACCTATCTGTAGTGACCTCCTCACTAGCACCTGGAGGTACTATCCATACACGATCGATTAGCAAATACTGAATAAGGTTTTCAGACAAAACCTCCTTTCCTCGGAGGCTGCAATACATCAATCTCGAACACTCCGTTTGAACTTCTTGAAACTTGTTGTCTGTGTATAACTTTTGGAAATTTTTTTCAACTTTGAAGCCACTAACCAACCTCCTTAGGTACTTTGAGCAACGCTCATCTGCACTCACTTCATCTGACACGCGTTGAGTTAAAGCCATGTCATATTTCTGAGGAAACTCGTGGAGTTTAGTTTTACGGTTTACATAGCCATCAAAAAACCGATTGATGCTCTCCACCCTTTGTGTGGTCTTCATACCAGCCCAGAAATACTCCTTCATGTATGCAGGCAACCACATATGACTCTCCTTGTGGGGGCTATGCAGCCATTCATTGTCCTCCAAGTTATACTCCGCTGTGAACTCAGCCCATCGGGTATTGAACTCCTCGGGATCAAAACTCTCATACACCACCTCTTTCAGGGGGTTGACAAACTCTTGGTACTTAGACAAAAATTAATTTACCATCACAATATATACAAAGTCTAAAAAAAACTATGGTCTAAAACTATAACATCTTGAAAAAAACACAAATGCAAGCAAATTATATTTAACAAAACAACACAGCAACTTGAAGACTCTAACTCTGTCTAGTGTGTTTAGCAACAATCTTTTGTATACCAGCAAGCCTCCTGATCATTTTGCTACTGTATATATCTGCTCTTAAGGCCTAATAGATCAGACTCCTCTTCACAAAAAAAATAACAGAAAAAATAAACTCTAGCTCTGATAGTTCATATATTTTTATCCTGCACCCAACTTGGCATATCATTAAACTATTACATCAGATTTGAAGGCCAAATATTAGCCAGCATCAGTCACAACAGATCATATATCATTAAACTTATATTGTACTCACAACAGTTCATATATTATTAAAATTATATTGATCAATAATTATCTAACTCTTATTCTGAAGCCTGTTAAGGCCTAATAGATCAGACTCCTCTGCACAAAAAAAAAAAAAAAAAAAAAAAAATTAATTAACTTATATTGAACTCATACAGCAGATTATTGTACTCATTGAAGTCAAACAACACCTAATATGAACTAATAATTGCATAAGCCACTTACCGTGCGCACTTGCCAAGTTTTTCAGGGATCTTGCTCGTTATATGCCATATGCACCAATGATGAATCGTGTTTGGCATGACTTCAGCTAGGGGCCTCCGCATAGCTGCCGCTTGGTCAGTCAAAATGGCACTAGGAGCTTTGTTGTTCATACAAGCTAGCCACTGCTGAAATATCCACCGAAAAGTATCGCAGTCTTCATGAGAAACAAGAGCACATCCCAACAACAACGATTGCCCGTGGTGGTTCACACCAACAAAGTTCGCAAATGGGAACTCGTACTCATTTGTTAGGTATGTTGCGTCGAAGCATACCACATCCCCAAAGTTCTCATAAGCAACCCTACTTCTTGCATCCACCCACATCATATCCTTAAGCCTCCCTTCTTCATCCAACCGTTGGGCATGGAAAAAATTTTGGTTGTCGGATTGCATTTTTCCAATAAACTCCATCATTGCCACCGAGTCCCCTCCAACCATCTTCAACCGCTTTGCCTTGAACACCTCATGTTGTAAGTCTTTGACGGTGACACGCATTTTGTCCACTCCTTTTCGTTTGGATGCCATGCAACCGTGTATTTGAGAAACTGGTACACCTAGCTCATAGTAATCCATCAACGTCCTCCTCAATGATGGGGTCAGGTGCTTCATGCGGTACTCCTTCACAAGCTTAGAATTTGCCGGATCAATCTGGTGATTATGCTCTAGGTGCACTGTCTTCAACACCCACAAGCCATCTTCATTCATTCTAGCATAAACACGGGCCTCACATTCACACTTTTTCGAAGTCCTCTTCATACGACGTAACTGATCCTCACATACCACCCCATCAACTAAACCACCTGAACCTCCAACACCCATTGCCTTTGCCCTCTTCTTGGCTTCCCTCCTAGCCCTCATGTCTGGTTTTCCCCAACACTCGCACTTCCACGTGTTAGCTATTCTTTTTTTCTTGTTGTCCTTCTTACAATTTACACCTTGAACCCTAGACACTCCAAAACCCACCTGCTCAGCATACTCCTTATAGTAGGCTTCAACATCTTTCGAAGACGGGAAGACCATCCCTTCCTTAGGATCTTCAACAATTATTGTCCTGTCATTGCTACCAGCTGCCATATCGTTGCTATCAACCACAATGTGAGTTGTCTGAATTGTATTCAAGGGGGATAAATACCCAACATTCATGTTAACATCTTCACTAACACTATCTGCAACAACTGTGTCTTCTAAAACCTCCATATCAATACCCTCCAACATATCAATACCCTCCAACATATCAATGTTACTCCTCCTGGCCTTAACTCCACTGCCCCTATCACCAACACCAACATTACTGCCCCTTATAACATCTTCACTAACACTATCTGCAAGAACTATGTCTTCTATACCTTCCATATGAATATCCTCCTAAACTTAACTCCACTCTTATAACATCAAAAACAATTCACTTCCACCCTTCAAAAGCAGAACACCAACATAATTATGATACAAATTGAAACAATCATAACTCTCCGAACAAAGTACGACAATTCAACCAACACGTTTTGGCATCACACAAGACTATAACAAAGTTTTAGAAAGTATGAATTGAATTTTTATCCAAAATCAATCAGCAATTATCAGAACTTCAAACCCCATTATAACAGATCGCATTACATAACATTATTGTACAAATTAAAACAACCATAGTCTGTGTAACTACAACCAATTTAAAAAAGTATGAAAAATCGACCAAGACAACACCAACACGTTTTTGCAGTAACAAGACAACAACACATTCTCATATTTTCCATTTTACACCCTTTAAAACAAAATCAATCACCCATTTTCAGCCAATTTGTACCATTTCAACATAGGAATGTCAACGCATAACCCCATTACTTTCAATTATTCTGATTTCGGTCTCAATTGTGAATTAAATTTGACCAAAACCCTAGAACCAGAACAACAGATCAGAAAAAAAATTAACATGAAAGGACGAAGAAGAAAGAATAGAAAACTTCACCAACCTGTTATCTTCGACGGATTTCCGACAACTTGAAGACCCAATTAAGTCATCTGGGCAGGTGAGGAGAGGTTAGGAGCTCTGATAGAGTTGAGGAGAGCTGTGAGCTAATTCTGAAAGTGGTGAGAGGAGCTGAGCTAATTTTATTATTCCGTTTTCTTGTTACGCCATTATTCAACCAATTTGACACATAAGCTGTCCCCACGAAATCCGACTCAGCATCTCAGTAAGTGAAAAACATCAAAATATTTTCAAAACTGCCATTGTGAGGAACAACCTTGTTTCTGACGATGAGCAACTGGGGCTCGCTCACAATATTAAAAGAAAAAAGAAAACAAAACAAAGGAAAGTTTCATCAACTTCGACCTTCGATATTACGGCAGTACGGCTGCTCTTATTATGGGAAATAATCCTCTTCTTTGCACATTACATCACCCAAAATCAAACACCATCACAACCGTTCGATCATAAGTTAATTATGATCAACGGCCGAAAATCAAACCAAGCTGTGTGCATGCAGTGCGTCTTCATGCACGCACCGTCCTTTGGTTGCAGTGATAATTGCGGGGCTGCAGGTACGGTGGTTTGCTATGGAGAAATCGGGGAAAAAGGCGGAATAGGTGGTGGTTATTGCGGCTGGAAGGTGGTGCGATGGTGGTGGTTACAAGGGGCAGCAACTCGGTGATGCAGGGGTTTCGTTTGGAGGTGAAGTGCGGCTGGTAGTGGAGGCATTTGGCGATCGTGGCTGGAACAGGGGATGTAGAATATTATGGTTGTTGTTGCGGGATGATGAGGTGGGTTGATGACGGTGGTGTTGAAACTAAAAACAAAGAATAGGAAATAATATAATGCACCAAAATAAACCGATGATACTAATTATTGATAAACAACGACTACAACTTCATATCTTTTGAAAGCAAAGTACGTAACCTACATATAGACTAAATACCATCTTATCCACTAACATACTGCATGCCTAAAGACCCGGACTAAGTAACTGCATCATTCTAAGAATACGCTAAGTATATCCCACTAACTAACCCACTAATAGTAAATATCCTAAGACCCACTAACTGTACTCCTTATAATAAGCATACTCTAACAACAACTAACAAGAAGATAGGAAACACTAACGACTAATAATTTGAAGCAATTACCAACACACCCCCTTGCTTCAAAAAGATAAAAAAAAAAACTTGTATGCACTCACTGCTCCAAGAATCTCACGACTATGAACTTGCAATCTCGACTTGAAAACGACTTCATCTCGACACCAAAAACATCACGACTTGTATGCACTAATAGGCATGTACACGACCACGACTTGCTCTCTTCAACCACAAACACTTGAACCTAGAAGAGTCTGTTCTCTTCCTCAACCTTTTGAGCAAAATTGTTTTGTTCACCACCTTGTTCGTCTCTTTGTTTATCCCAACAACGATCTTCTTTGTGACCATACCTCTTGTAGTATTAGCATTGAACACTACTCATTGATGAACGACCCCGACCACTACTTTCTTCACGACCTTGTCCACGACCACGACTACCTCGACCACGACCTCCATCATTATAACGACCATCCGACATTTGCCCTTTAACTTGAAAAGCTTTTTCCTCGACATCTTCATCCGTAGACTTATCCATCCTCTCTTCATGAGCCATCAAAGAACTCATCAACTCATCAAATGTATAGGTTGATAAATCCTTTGACTCTAAAATTGCGGTAACAACATGCTTATAGTCTTTCATCTTGTGAAGACATCTTAATACCTTACTAACAATAGTCTCATTAGTAATAGTATCACCATAAATTCTCATCTGACTCACTATATCAGATACTCTAGCCAAGAAACTTTGGACCGTTTCTTTGTCTTGCATTGTCATGTTCTCAAAACTACTATGTAAAGTTTGTAGTTTAACGACAATTACCTTCTTATCACCAAAATACTCTTTCTTCAAAATATCCCACGCTTGTTTAGATGTTGATGCAGCGGAAATTCGTGGGAAAACCTTATCATCCATTGCCGATTGGATGTACAATAGAGCCTTTGCATCCTTCTTACGATTTTCACGCAATTGTTGATCAGGAATAGCCGGCGCTGGGTTCGGCTTACTATAACCGTTCTCCACCAAGTCCCATAACTCTTAAGACTTAAACAAGGTCTTCATCTTGAGACTCCATAGGTGATAATTCTCACCCTTAAACATTGGAATTAAGGCCTGCGACGACGAGTTTATGCCACCATTTGACATGATTACTTACTCACAAAAAAAAAAAAATATGAACGACTACTATTTTTTTATGAAACTCGCAACCTTTTTTTTTTCCTCACGACTCACGACTTTTTTTTTAATAAGGCCTAGGATTGAACCATCGGCTCGAATACCATGTTGAAACTAAAAACAATGAATATGAAATAATATAATGCACCAAAATAAACTGATGATACTAATTATTGATAAACAACGACTACAACTTCATATCTTTTGAAAGCAAAGTACGTAACCTATATATAGACTAAATACCATCTTATCCAATATTATATTGCATGCCTAAAGACCCGGACTAAGTAACTGCATCATTATAAGAATATGCTATGTATATCCCACTAACTAACCCACTACTAGTAAATATCCTAAGACCCACTAACTATACTTCTTATAATAAGCATACTCTAACAACAACTAACAAGAAGATAGGAAACACTAACGACTAATAATTTGAAGCAATTACCAACAGGTGGTTGGTGAGTGACTGGAGGCGGAACTGCGGTGGTTAGGTACGGCTGCTAGGAGTTGTAATTGCTGTTGGTTAATTAGGGAAGGAAAGGAAGTGTGTGAGTGGCGGAAATGCCGTGGTGGAGGAGGTGCAATTGGTGGCCGATTTTGGGAGTTTCGGAGGCTGCTGGTTACTTGTAGAGGTGACGGAATAGGAGGTCTGGTGACTAGCGATTGCGGAGATTGCCATGAGTTGTTGTTGGTGGGGCTCGTCTGCGCTCCCGAGCATCCCTATCATCGCTGCACACGAGGTGATGCCCGCGAGGAGGGCAGCCGTCTAAATGTGCAACTTGACTTGATTATTCACCTACAAAACACAAATAAAACTAAGGGAGAAAACATTATAAAATAAAACTAAAACTAAAACTACGAATTATAATCTTAAAATATGAAAAACTCGTAAAAACTAATCGAGAACCAAAATGAATTATAAAAATGAAAAACCAAATAAAACTAAGAAAATTATATGAAATTAAAGAAAGAAAATATAGAAAATAAACCTAAATGTTATTCTCTTAAGCGCCAAAAATGACGCTCATCAGTTTTTCATATTTTAAGTTCTTAATCCGTAGTTTAGTTTAGTTTTATTTTATTTTGTTTTCTCCTCTTAATTGGCGTCTTTTGTAGGTGATTGTTCGGGGTCGAGTTGTGTGTTTCAAGCCCATTTGGAAGTTCACGTTGCCGCACTGTTTTTATTGTGCTATCATTAACATTGTCGATGAACACGCAAAACTTGAGCATTTGGGGTTGCCTAGCTTGTGAGCATCACACGAGCTTGATGCTCGCGAGCGCAGACGAGCCGCACCGCAAAAACCTCCAACTCTAACTCACGCAACTCATTTGCTTCCCCAATTTACGAGCGACAACAACGACGACCCTTGGAAGCCCCCACAACACCCAAAACAAACACCAATCAGCCACCATTATCACGCCACAAACCACCATCTTTCGCAACTCCTTACAGCCGCAACTAACGCCACAATCTGCTGCCTCCCCTGCTCCGCCAGCTCGCCACCACCCACACCAAGCAGCAGCCCCGCACACTCCCTTGTACACGCAAAAGACCACCCAAAATCAGCCACCAATAGCGGCCCCACAACCATAATTACCACCTTCTACCGCAACACAAACGCCTCCAACTCCCAACAGTCCTAGCCGCAATAACCACCTTATCCCGCAAAAATTTTGCCACCATACAATCAACCAATTTCAGCAATTAACTAGAGTAGCTCAGCACCACCATTCTCCACCGCAACAACCGCACCAAAGCAGCCCATTCGACCTCCATGTGCGCGCTAGAAAACCCATTGATGCGTGCGCACAAGCTGGGTGTAAATTGACCGCAGTGGCGTATCCAGGAATTCCGAACTATGGGTTCGGAATCTTAAAAAACTAACGATGCTCATATATTAATTAATATTGAACATATAAGTTTAAATTTTTTATTACAAATGGATGGATTAAACAGTTACAAAATAATAAATAAAAAAAAACCCCTACAAAAGCATTCTTCGAGTTTTATACTTTGAAAGCGTCCTAAAACATTACTACTTCTATAAATGATAAATCTATAATTATTATTGCAAAAAATCAATATTACACGAAAAACAAAAATCCCAAGTCTCCAATAAACACAAATTTGACGATGTAAAATTTTTCTAATTATCAATTAAAAGACCAAGTAAAAATTTTAAATTTTAAGTTTCTAAATTCAATTTGTACGTCAACAATATATCAAAATTAATTAAACAAATAAATAATTAATCTAATTGTCACTAATTTACAAACAAATAAAGATTTATGAATTAAGAGGAGTAGAGGAATAAGAGGACTGTTGAAACTAATACGTATTAAAGGATAAAAACAATAATAATATTAGATAAGTATGAAGCAAGTAAAATAAAGAACTCAATAATATTTCTTCATGCTTAATTTACCAAATACAAGAGCCATATATGTAGGCTAACAAACACCAAATAATAAGCTAAAAAACCGAAAGTATAATACCATGATTAAACCCACTAAATAAACTCATTAACTTCTAAATTCATTTGACTCTCTAACTTAACAAAATGACCAACATAATACTCCTAAAATTATTGACCCAACTATGGACTAACTCATGAAGAACAACGGAAGAAATCGAAGTGAAAAAAAAAAAACAAAACAAAACAAAAAAATGAGGGTGGTTGGTCTCAAACCCATGATCAAGAGGAGCCTCACTACTCTATTAGTTACTCCCTTACCAATGTGTCAGAGTTACATATTTGTTTATGTAATTCACAAAATTTTGTTTTAACCTTTTTTTTTTTCCTTTTTTTTAAAAAAAAAAAAAAAAAATCAAAGCTTATAATTTTTTTTCAAAAAATCTGGGGGTTCAATGAACCCCCTTGAACCCCCCTAGACCCGCCTATGATTGGAACGTGATTTATTTTGACAATCAAACGGTTGTGATGAGATTTGTGATGTGAGAAGCATGGGTTTAATTCCCTTATATTGGTGCAACGAAATATCAAAGGCTGGAAGCTAAGTTTCCTTTATATTATTTTCTTATTCTTTTATTATTTTGTTTTACTTTCATTTCTTTCCTTTTGGATTTTTATATTTATTTCTCATTTCTTGATCTCTTTCTTTTACACTTCTTTTCTATTATATTTTCTTTTAACCTTGTAATTATAAATACCCATTTTTGGGGAAAAATTAGGAGAACAATTTTAGAACAAGTAGAATCCAATTTTAGATCTCATATTTTCTCAGTTTAGATGAGAGCTTTTCTCTCTAGATCTAAGGCTAGTTTAGGAGTAGTTTTAGAGAGAGAAAGTGAGGGATTTCAATGGTTATTTGAGAGATTGAAGATTTAATTAAGATGACAATTGTATTAAAGATCTCCACTATCAATCAATGAGGATTTCTCACTCTCTTTCCTTTTATTGCTTTGTTCAATTTTATGTTTGTTTAATGATGTTTGATTCTTGATTAGTGTATTTGTTCTTGATATTTTGTTGATTATTGATATCTTTAGTTGATTGTTAAAAGATGATGATTCTTGAGTAGTTGTTTGGCTAGGAATTGGGTAAAACTTGTATGGTTGATTGATTGTGATTAATTAGGAAATTGTGTTGATTGATTGTTGAGATTAAAGTGATTAATGAAGGTTTGCATGTGTGTAATTTGATTAGGCCTTGATAATTATGCTAGATTGCATTGTAATTGCTAATGAAATGACAAAATTGATTTAGGAATTGCAATTATCGATTGGTTATTGTGATTCTCTTAGTTTGTTATTCATAGTGAATCCTAGCTTAAGAATAAGGAGATAGCTTTTTGATTCTAATTGATAACTCTTATCTTTAGTCTTCACAACCTTTGATAGGCATGATCTTCCCAAGTTGTTGCAATTGTCATGATCACTTGTTGATCCCATTCCTAGTGTTTTATTTGTATGATTGCTAGTTTGTTAGTTTTTAGTGTTCCTTCCTCACCTTCGATTTCGACCTAGCTTAGTAACATAATTGAGAGTGCTTGAACAATACCGTTCCTTTGGGTTCGACACTTGACTTACCTCTATACTCATATTTAGGTTTGTTAAGTGTTTATAAATTTTTTTGGCTCTAGGGAAGATTAGATAACAACCTACATTTTCCCGACGTCAAAATGGCGTCGTTGTCGGAGAATGTCATCTATGTCTGAGTGTTTTTGATTTTTTGAGACTAGGTCTTTGTATATACTTTTCTTTAATTTGATTTTAGTTAGTTTTGTAAAAGAAAAATTTCTATAGACTTATAGGGTTTTTGAACTTTAATTGTTGTAGTCATTAGGAGGCTTGCGAGATTTTTTATTTTGGTTTGAATGAGCAAACTAGAGATGAGGTTGAAAGCATGCATAATGGTGAATTATTTAGAGCATTGTCAATTAATGATGCTTGGGATTTTTAAGTTTGGTTTTCTAGGAATTTCTACAATAGAGGTAATCATGATTCTAATGTTGATGTGCAATATGTTGATTCTTCCAATATTAGCATGAATTCCCATGATTTTTCACATGATCCCATTAGTGAAACTAGAACAAATGTTTTTAATTAATTTTATTTCCCTTTTTGTTCATAATGATGAGGTGCATGCTCAAGTTAATGCTAATGGTGTACTGTGTTTAAATTTTCTTCATTATTTACCATGCCTTCTTGTGATGTGCTTCGTTCCCTTAATAACAAATCTTATGTGTTTGATTGTGCCCCCACTCCCCAATGTAATGTATATGCTCTTGATCTTAATGTTGATTCTAACAATCTTGGTTGTACTTCTTCTTCTCTTATTGAACCTCAACCTTCTACACCTTTTGAATCTCTTATTGATATATTTGAGTCTCAAATTAGGCGCATTGAGCTTGATAATGATATTGGACCTATTAAAGAGATGATTCATATATCTATGAGAGGTCAATTAGAGATAATAATGAAAAATAATGAGGAGCATATATCTTGAGGGGGGGGGGGGAGGAGAAGAAGAGATGAGTTAGAAAGCCATTTGTCATTCTTCATGCTTGTTTGTGAAAAAAACCAATTTAATGTGTGTGTTAAGATGGTGATGATGATGATTTTGAGCAACCAAGAGAGTTCGAGGATCCCATTTGTGAGCGTTTGAATGATGGCAAAGGAGTTGAGAATGAAGAAAGTGTTGATCTTGAAAACCTTGACCCCCTCTACCATCTTGATGAGTCTCAAGTGTATGTTTGTGAACCTTCTATCTAGGAGTATATAGATTCTTTTGAGGTAATGTCCCATTTGTTTTTTGAGAGTCATATGAGGACTCATAAATTTTTGGATGATTTTATCAAGAACGTTTCTTAGGACTTAGATGAGTTTGAGATGAATCTACCTCCATTCATGCACGGTTTTGAGGCCTTGGGTTTTGAGATAGTTGAAGAAAAGGTTGTTTATTGTGGTGGAAAGGAACTTGAGGTTGATTCCCTTAGATTTTTTGAGCTTGAGGGAGGTGTAGGTTGTGAGAGTTCTTCATTTGAGGACTCTATGATTGATTTATATGCCCTCATTGGCGATGTGAGACCTTGTGGTGAGGGAGTAGCTACCCCTTTTCCCATTTCTCGTACCCCTTTTTCTGAAAGGTTTGACCACGACATCCCTCCTTTCCCTATTTCTTTCCATTCCTATCTCAAAGAGTCTATTGGGGGGCTGTCTTCTATGGATGATTTTCATGTCCCTTATTCCATTGTTGTTTAGGAAAAGGGGAAGTAAGACAACAAAAAATTTATTGAGGAGGATTTGCCTTTTCTTTTTCTTTACATTCTTCTTTTCCCCCTTCTACTTCTTATTTTCTTGAATTTCCTTTTGATCCCCCTTCTTCTTTATTTTGGCATCTCCCTTCTCACTTGCGTGCAATGATCTTATTGCACGTTCTCTTTTTATCATGTGCCTACTTGTTATCTTATATACAAAATGTGTAGTAGTGCATGCATTTGACAAGCTCTTGCATTCGTTGCAATATTATTTTCTAGTGCGGTCAAGCTTGGACCTTAAGCAAGCCTTTCTCGGGAAGTAACCCATGTTTTATTGATTTCATTTTCTTTTCTTTTTAGAATAGATATTTTCCTATAGAAATGATTGTGTGCCTTTTTCTAGGTACATGACTTGATATATTATTTGCTAGCACATGGAAAGCAAGATTCAATGATAGAGGAAATTGGCTTTGAAAGGTTGAATTGGGTCATTTGCGGGTATTTACACCTAGAGGTGTCCATAATTCGGATAAAAACTAAAATCGAATCCAATCCAAAGCGAATTATCAATTCGGATCGGATCCAAACTTTAAATCAGATCAGATCGGATTGAGATTTTTTGGAATTTCGGATTTTCGGATTGGATCTGATTGACCCTAATTGGATCCAATCTAAACCGAAAACCGAATTATAAAATTAAGCTTGTATAAATATCAATTTCTGTATATATTTTGAAGTTTATAGCTCAAATACTTACTATTACATAAAATAAATTAGAGAGACTTTGTATTAATTAATTAATTACTTGACGTTGAACTATTTATTTTAATCATGATTTTGAAGACTTTTATTTATAGTAAAGCTTTTTTTTTTTATAATTGTATTAGGCGCTAAAAATAATGTATTATAATTCGGATTTTCGGATCGGATCCAAATAAATGAATTTTAATTCGGATTGGATCGGATTGGATCAAGAGCGAAATTCGAATCGGATCGGATTGAAAAATTAAAAACCGAATTATATTTTGGATTGGATCGGATTTGGACAAAATCCAAATCGAAAACTGAACGGACACCCCTATTTACACCCATCTAAATCCGGTAATATCTTTCTTTGATCTTTCTCTAATGGTTGATAACTTATTGGACATGTTTTGGTTTGTTGAATCGATCTCTTTGCTTTCCCCTCTCGTGGATTATTTGATTGATGTATTGAGCATGTTGTCTCATTCAAGCTTGGGAGAGGGTATTCTTTAATGTTTGGTGGGATTTTGATTCATATATGCCCATGCACATTTGTATATGCATTTTCATGTTTTTTATTTTGAAAAACTCCAAAAAGATTTTTGTTTCTATCAAGACAAATTTGCAATGTGTTTTGTTTTGTTCTTGCATTGGACATAATACTTTTGGACTTGTATACTCGAATGCTTTTCTTCTTAAATGGTAACGATGTGCACCGTTTGAGAGTATTTTTGGTTGATTTTATGATAGAGTATGCTAAGGTAGTGTCTTTAGAACTTTTAGGACGTTGAAACCGGATTCTTTTTGTTTTTGAAAATTTGCAATTGCTCCCTTTTGGTCAATTTGAAACTAATACTGAGTTATTGCTACATTCATGTGAGGTTTCATTCTTTTCAAGCTTTTATATATTTTGCATGAGCTGCACATGGATCCTTGACTATTGTATGCTTTATCTAGAACTTGACTCTTACCTCTCGAGATCGCGACCGAGCCATTTAGGAAGGACAAAGGCATCTTTTCAGGGTGATAATTTTTCCTTTTCTAGGATGGTTTTTCTTTTTCTTTTTGGGTTTTCATTTTCCTACTTGCTAACCATTTGAGCCATAAACCTTCTTTTCAAGCCATATCTTTAGATTTTGAGCCTTTTGTTTCATTCTTGCTCCCATCTTTGGTTTTTGTGAAGCATTTGGTCTCTATTGTTGGAGTTTTGGTGTATGAAATGGATTGTTTGGTTCTTTTAATGAAAGCAAGTTTGTGTTGTAATTATCTTGAGAATAAAAGGCAATTGCAAAGTTGAAAAAGTCGTCCATAGTTAAAAGAGGTGAGGACAATGAAATAAAGTGAAAAAATGAAAAAATGAGGAAGAGCAAAGCAAGTTCAAATGCTTTGACAAAAGTGATAAAAAGTGAAACTGAGAAAAAATCAAAAAATATTTTGATGTAAGTGTCTTTCTCCCTATTTTAAGCATTCAGGACAATGCTTTGTTCAAGCTTGGGGGAAGTGTTCTTACGCTTTTTGTACATATGTTTGTGATTTTTGCTATGAATAAGCTTGGGGGTTTTGGTGTTTTTGTTTGGTGATTACTTGGTTTTCGTGTTAAGATTTGGCCAATCTTTGCTTCACAATTTAGGTATACCACCAAATTTCAAATTTTAGCCTACATTCACTCTTCTCGCCCATGCATTACAACCCTTTCCAAGACCTTTTGACCTTTGTGGTTGAGTCACAAGTCGGTGGAGGGAGATGTAGGTCTAGCTTATAGAGCAGTATGCAATAGTCGAGATGTCGAGTAGCCTAAATCTATTTTTTTTTTCGATTCCTTCGAGGAACCATTGAGATGCTCATTAAAGGTAGATTTGAAGCTAATTGTGAGAATTTGTTGAAAATAATTTGAGATGACAGTGAATTGAGTTTCATAAGTTCTCTATGCTTAGCATATCCTATGTTTCAATCAACCTTACATATCTTGAAACGTGCACTCCTTTACTTGTTTAGGAAGAATTATATCCATTTTGTGCTTGTTCATTTGCTTTGCCTTATTTGTGCACTCCTTTACTTGTTTCATAATTTTCTTTTGATTTCCTTTTATGCTTTGCCTTATTTGTTTGGTTTGTGAGAGTTATGGGTTAATCTCTTAGGAACCCTTTACGAGAGCATTACTCGTCCTCTAAAGCGATCTAGGGGTTTAAATTGCGTGTTTTTGTTGCTAAAATTGACCGTGATTCTTGCAAAGGTGAGTCAGTGTATATTCTCATCCTCTCTAGTTTTCTTATTTCTTACTTAGCTTGCATAATGTCATCATTTTTCCTTTGGTTTGACTTTGTGCTTCTCGAAGACGAGCAAAAGTTTAGCTCAGAAGAATAAAATTTAGGTTCATTTTCTATAGTTTCTTTCATTATTTTCAAATAGTTTTCTTAGTTTTCTTTAATTTTCCGTTTTAATAACTCTTTTCTGTTTTCGATTAGTTTTAACGACTTTTTTTTCATATTTTTAGTTCTTAATCCGTAGTTTTAGTTTAGTTTTATTTTATTTTGTTTTCTCCTCTTAATTGGGGTCTTTTGTAGGTGTGATTGTTCGGGGTCGAGTTGTGTGTTTCAAGCCCATTTGCAAGTTCAAGTTTTCGCGCTCTAGTGATTGCGCTTTCATTAACTTTGGTGATGAACACGCAAAACTTGAGCATTTGGGGCTGCCTTGCTCGTGAGCATCACAGGAGCTTGATGCTCGAGAGCGTAGACGAGCCGCATCGCAACAACCTCAAACTCAAACTCTAACTCACGCAACTCCTTTGCTTCCCCAATTCACGAGCAACAACAACGAGTCCTGGAAGCCCCCGCAACACCCAAAACAAACACCAATCAGCCACCATCAACACGCCACAAACTACCAGCTTTCGCAACTCCTTGCAGCCGCAACCAATGCCACAATCTTCTGCCTCCCCTGCTCCGCCAGCTTGCTGCCACCCACACCAAGCAGCAGCCCCGCACACTCCCCTGTTCACGCAAAAGACCACCCAAAATCAGCCACCAATAGCAGCCTCGCAACCATAATTACCACCTTCTACTGCAACACAAACGCCTCCAACTCCCCACAGCCCCAGCCACAATAACCACCTTATCCCGCAACAATTTCGCCACCATACAAGCAACCAATTTCAGCAACAAACTAGAGTAGCCCAGCACCACCTTTCTCCACACCAAAGTAGCCCATTCGACCTCCATGTGCGCGCGCGAAAACCCATTGATGCATGCGCACAAGCTGGGTGTAAATTGGCCGTTGATCGTGATTGAATTTGACAATCAAACGGTTGTGATGAGATTGGTTAAGTGAGATTAATTCCCTTATATTAGTGCAGCGAAATATCGAAGGCTGGAAGCTGACTTTCCGTTATTTTGTTTTCTTTTTGTTTTCTTATTTTGTTTTACTTTCATTCTTTACCTTTTGGATTTTTTTTATTTCTCACTAGATTAGTACCCGTGCGTTGCACGATGATTGATTAGTAATTTTTCTATATTTTATTTTCTTTTGCTGTTGATAACTTTCTAATATGATCTGACTTATTATTATTTTTAAAAAAAAAAAAAACTATGTTATCTAAATATTAAAAAAAAAAAAAAAAACATGTACATAATCTTTTTTTTTTAAAGGTTATTATTGAATGATGCATCATAATGTAATATTTACTATGTTATTAAAAATATACATAAATGATGGTTAGATTAAATATATTAATGTTGTATAAATGTATAATTCATAAGTTTATACATTTAGAGTGAAAGCTAAATAAATGTGTATTTACTATTAAAAAAAATTAAAACAAAATGTGTATTAATTTGTTCAAAAAAAATGTGTATAATAAGCTACCAATATCCATATCTTTTTAATATTATTGATTATGAATATCCAAAAGTACTGTGGAGTATATACAACAATATTGATGTCAAATTTAGGTTTCACACCTAATTGGTCCTAGTTTCTAGTTAGAAAAGGCCAAATAAAAAAAAAAAAAATTGTCATCGTATGTAAAATTTGGAGGGAAATTTTTTTATGAGAGTTTGACAAGTAAGCACTTTAAGAAATTAATGACATCATCAACGTTTTGTTTTAGTAATAGTTAATAGATTTCTTAATTTCTTCCTTTTACAATTCTTTTCTTTTCTTTTTCTTTTCTATTTTATTTTCTTTTAACCTTGTAATTATAAATAACCATTTTTGGGAAAAATTAGGAAAACAATTTTAGAACAATTAGAATCCAATTTTAGATCTCATAATTTCTTAGCTAGGCTAAGAGCTTCTCTCTCTAGATCTAAGGTTAGTTTAGGAGTAGTATTAGAGAGATAAAGTGAGGGATTTCAATGGTTATTTGAGAGATTGAAGATTTAAGATGGCAATTGTATTGAAGATCTCCATAATAAGGGTCTCTTCTCGTTGACTGAACTCAGCTGAACTGAACTAAACTAAACTAAACAGAACTGAACTGAGCTGAACTAAACTTAACTGAACTGAACTAAACTGAAATGAATATTTTATAAGAGAAGGAAATTAGAAGCTGAACTGAACTGAACTGAACTGAATTTTATCGTATGAGAACAGGCCCTAAATCAATGAGGATTTGTCACTCTCTCTTCTCTTTATTCCTTTGTTCAATTTCATGCTTGTTTGGTTTGATTTTTATGTTTGATTCTTAAAGTGTATTTGTTCTTGATATTTTGTTGATTCTTAATTTCTTTAGTTGAATGTTGATGGATGATGATTCTTAAGTAGTTGTTTGGCTAGGAATTGGGTGAAACTTGTATGATTGATTGATTGTGATTAATTTGGGAATTGTGTTGATTGATTGTTGAGATTAAAGTGATTAATAAAGGTTTGCATGTGTGTAATTCGATTAGGCCTTGAGAATCATGCTAGATTGCATTGTAATTGCTAATGACACGACCAATTGATTTAGGAATTGCAATTAACGATTCGTTTGGATTGTGAATATCTTAATTTGTTATTCATAGTGAACCCTAGCTTAACAATTAGGAGATAGCTTTTCGATTCCGATTGATAGCTCTTATTATTAGTATTCGCAACCTTTGATTGGCATGATCTTCGACAAAAAAAAAAAAAAAATTAATTGATCTTTTTTGCGTTTTCGTAAGAAAAATTTTTTTAAAAAAAAATCTGCTCTTCGATTTGAAAAAAAAAATTGTCGAACGTACCAGGTGGCACGCGCAACTGTTTAAGTTGCATGCGCCCTCCAACCGCACGTTCAGATGTTGCGCGCGGCCCCTCTGCGCAAATTTTTGTCTTGTGAGTGCCCACTGTTCAAAGTTGACTTTGACTCATTACAAGCAATGTCATACGGAGAAAACGATATTACCACTTCAAGGTTAGTCAATCGTTAAGTAGGTGCATGCTAAAAATATTCTTTGGCTAACAACGTTGTCTAACTTAGTTGCTTTTATTTTGATTGCCTTTTTCAAAAAAATTCAAAAAATGCTTTCTATCGTTCGTTTTGCGTTTTAGAAAAAAAAATACATGCGGCAGATGCTATTCTTGAAGTTGCACTTTCCACCTTAGCGCAAGACGAAAAATTGCGCACAATAATATTTTTTATTATGATGATTGGTTTACGTACTTTATAATTGAACCAATGACATTACTTCTTATGAGGTTCGTCATTAAGTTCGCATCCCTTAATAGGACGTCATCAATATGTTTATTCTTAAACGTGTTTATTTTCGTGTTCATCATTACCTCTTCTATGGTTTAAAAAGAAAATCCCAAGAACCTTACTTCGGATGATTGCCTCACACGAAAAAAAGTAAAAAATAGAATGGATGAAAAAAGGAAAAAAGTTCTTAAAAAAAAAAAGAGAGAAGATAATGAATGATAAAACCGAGAAAATGATTTAATTATTTCTTGGATTTTACATTCGGAGGCCATCATTCTTTTTAAGCAAATAGTAATATATTATCCTTTAAAGATGAGAAATATGAGAATGATAATAATAAAAAAAAAAAACGATATAGATCTCTATTGTAATCTAAATGATCAACAAATACCATAGTATATATTTGATCATTTTAAGGAGTGTGTTTGGGTCGATTAATATTTCTAAAATTTGATGAGCATTTTCAATCCAACTTTCTTGTCTTTCTCTTCTACCTTTTAAAAAAAACAATTCATTTAAAGTAAAATCCTTAGATAAATTACCTTGTTGAAATCAACACAAGTTATGACATTCTATTAATGATTGTTCGTGAATTTTTTGACATTCTCCGTCAAAAAACTTGCTTAAAGTGAATTCGTATTTCAAGGAATGAATAAGTACTTCAATTATGAGCATGCACCACAACCTAGTGGCAAGAATCTCCCAGAAAAGTTCTTGACTACGGATTTGCAAACCTTTAAGGTTATAGACAATTCTAGGACTCACTTAATGAGCTTTGTTTGAATTATGGCATTGAAAGGGGTTGAGAATAGCTTATATGCATGTACTTTTCCTCTTTCAATGGACTAAACTTCTAGATCATGGTTTTATAACCTAGATTCAAAACAAACATCGACTTGGAGGGTGACGTTGTAAAAGCGTTTTTAGCCCAATATGGAGACAACATCAAGCACACAACTACCTTGCGCGATCTTGAATAGCTTAAGCAAGAGGAAGAAGAAGGCTTTATTAACTTGGAAAATTTGCTAAAAATAACACCACCTTTCACCGGTCTTCCCTAAATAACACCACCTTTTGATTATTCTACAATAACACCACCTTTGACACACATCTGCCAAAAATGAAACAAAAAACCGTTCACCTATTTTACAAGTTACCCTGGGACACGTGTCCTAGTATGATTGGTCAATTTATTTATTTTTATTTTTATTTTTGACTTTGAAAAAACTTTTAAAAAATAAATAACCCCCTTTCCCACGACTATCACCGGCATCTACCACCATTCGTCGGCATCCACCACCCCCACAAAAACCATCCACCTAAAACAGCCCTATCCCCGGCCCCCGTCCTAGTTTCCGACCCCCTTTCTAGCACCCCCTCCCCTTCTCTACCTCTTTTCGGCACCCACCTCCCCCGCTCGACCCCTTTGCACCACCCTCTCCCCTTCCCTACCCCTTTCCGGCCGACCCTTTCCCCTCTTCCTTTTCTAGTTTCAGCCCCCTCCCTCCTTCCCTTTTTAATTTCGGCTTCCTCTCCCTAATTTTTGTAGGCTAGGGTTTCGGTGGTGGGTTGTTTAAGGGTGGGGGAATGGGTGGAGCCGTGGATAGGTGTCGTTCATGGGAGGGGGAAGGCTAGGGAGGTCGATCGACGACGAGGGCGGGGGGAGGGGCGCCGACGAGCGTGGGGGGAGGGGCACCGGCGAGGGTGAGGGTTGGGCAGGGAGGCTAGGTGGTGTTTTTTTTTTAATTTTAACTTTATTTTAATTACTTAGGTTTTTTTAAAAAATAAAAATAAAAATAAAAATAATTGACCAATGACATTGTGACACGTGTCATAGGAAACCAATACAACAGGTTACCAACCGGTTTTGTTTCATTTTTGGCAAATACATATGAAAGGTGGTGTTATTCTGGAATAATCAAAAGGTGGTGCTATTATGGGAAGACCACCCAAAGGTGATGTTATTTTTGACAAATTTTCCTATTAACTTTGTTTCTGTTTCGGGGTTTTTCGTGTCCCTCGGGAAAGTTACAACTCAAGACTGGATTCCGCAAGGTCGCATGTACCTGCTAAGCAAACGGGCCACCGAATGTGTTTTGGGGTTTTTTGTCCCTCGGGAGAGTTACAACACTAAGACTGGATCAAGCAAGGGGCGCCTGTACCTGCAAAGCAAACGGACCGCCGGATGGTTGGTGGTCTGCCTCCGAAGATTAAGTTAGTAATGTATTCGGAGTAAAACGTGCGAAAATAAATTTATATGCTTGGATTCCATGCTCAGGCGTACTGTATCTTGAGAGTGACAGTTCAGACAATGATTGATATTCAATCAAGGTTAGGTCATAAAAGTTGTCTCCGAGAAGAATCTGATCCCCATAAATGAGGGGAATGTTCCCTATTTATAGGGCTCTAGGAATGTGTGCCCTTTGTAGGGTTTTGTGCCCTAAGAAAGGGCACGGCGTTTTTAGAGGGGCCCCTTGGGATTTGGGCCTTGAAAGCCGCCATTCCCAGGGGGCCAAATCTGCCTACCACGTGTCATCATCTGGAAGGGCCAGGTTGGCGTGGATGGCTCAGATTGGGCCAGCTGGTTGGGTAAAAATACCCAAATCATTTGCCCCTCACAGGGGACACGCGCTTGCCACGTGTCGCCTGTGACTGGTGTCAGGATCCGGCTAGCCGGATTTCAAATTTACTGTTGGAGGGAAAAATTAGGGTTTTACCCCCTCTATAAATAGAAAGGTTTGAACCCCCACCCCCCCTGAATTCACACCTTTGCGAATCTTGGTGAATCTATGGACTTCTGACTTTCAAAGACTCTCAAAGACTTAAACTTATCAAGCATCCGACGCTCGGCTTTCTGTCCGTCAGTTCTCGCAAACCAAGCGTCTCCTAGGACCTTCTTCTAAGGTAACCGCATGTTCTCTTCTTTTACTTTCTCTCTCTCTTTTGTTTTTATCAAAATGGTTTCCCAAATGCACCCGGCACGGCCTAGGTTAGCGATCAGCCGGTCACGGGGGACGGCTGAATCAAGAACTAGGAGTGCCGAATGCTTGTTCGAGAACTTTGCTTTAAGTACATCTCCAAATCCGACAGTGTATGTGCCTCTGCAGGACACGATGACCAGAACAAAGCAAACAACAAGGAGATGTAGGGCGGATGGTTCCTTTTACCATTCGGACAGTGAGACTGTCAATTCTGATGGCTCCATTAGGGTGACTGCCAGTGAAATCTCTGAAAACCCCCTAAACCCTTCATTTGACCTTCCCCAAACTCCAATTTAGTATTCTCCCCCTTCTTCGAGCGGCACCCCCAGCGATACCATACTGTGGGAAGCCGACAATCAATATAAGCCCGAGCCTTCAGAACAGGCGTTGGAAGAGAGTCTAGTCCCGCAGCTCTGGGGAGAGCTCTGATGGCCATTCGGCCTCGCAATCCTCTGAAAATGCCTCCATTACTTCAGAGGAGGCCAGAGCAAAGATAGGCACTACAAGGGAGTCCTTGTCAGTGGAGAGGGGAGAAGGCTGGGCCTAGCCGAGTGCTTCTAGGCGCCTGGAACGCGCTCCCTACTATCACCATGTTCCGCAAAGCAAGCGGACTTCTATGACATCCGGCCTTGCCAACTTTAGGCGCAAGACCGTAATGGGTCATGGTTTTTCCTTGTCTGTGCGGAACAAGGATAATACAATAACCTGACCGATCTTGGCCAGCTATAAGGACCAAGCATTCGGCTGCTACGAGGCGGTCCTCCAAGCCGGTCTGCGCTTCCCTCTCCATCCGGTCGTGGAGAGAATATTGGACGGATACCAACTGGGTATCTGGCAACTTGTCCCGAATTCCTGGATTAATATTATCTGATATGTTGCCGCATGTAAAATGCTGGAGGTGGAGCCCATCTTTGAGGCATTCGCCCACATGCACTATCTCAGCCGAGCGCCAGCCAAGGGCGGCGAAGGCTGGTACACCTTGTCCACCTACAAGGGGTACATGATGGCAGTCAACAAGGAAAACAAGTGGAAGGACTGGAGAACAAAGTTCTACATAGTCCACTCCTCTGATAGCTGACTGAATCGGAAATACAATAGGTGGAACAAGGTGAAGGAGTTATGTCTTCGATAAGTGCAATTACTAGATATATCAAGGATCACTATTATGGAGATAATAAGTTCATTCTATAGGGTCGTCAATGTTTGGTGCTAGATATGACAATTGATCTTTGGCTAGCTTAATGGCCCAAAGCCTTATAGAATGGATCCTACAAGGTCACACATAAGAGTATTGGGTTAAACAAGTTATAGGCCCATTATTGGGCCTCATGAGTTCATGACATACTATGTTGATAACTAGGCTTGGATAGTTAGAAGAGTCTAATAGGATTTGGACTTGACATGGTTTTATTTCTAGATATGATCTATAAATATAAACCATGCCTAGGGTTGCATGACATAACAATTGACGTACAATAAATTGTCACACAAGCAACCAAGCATTCCAAAACCCTAACTCTCTCTCTCTCTACTCGGCCCTCTCTCTCTCTCTCTCTCATCCCTGTCCGTACGACTCTCCCTTGTGGGCGGTGCGTGTGGTGGCGCGTGGGTGGTGTTGTGGTGTGTTCGTGGCTCAGATCTCCGTTGAAGGTTGATTGAAGTGTTCAGTCACAACTAACTAGCATTAGTGGAGGTTTAATCCGTGCTAGTGGACTAAGTAGAGGAATCACACGTAGGGTTCTTGTTCTCCTTATTGTTCTTGTTCGATCACTTGTGGAATCACGCTTCAAAGGTATTAGTCTTACTCTTTATGTGTTATGCATGAGATCCTTGGTTAGGTGCTATAGTAATATGATTCATGATTATTTCCGCTGCGTAGTACCTATAATTCCCTACAGTGGTACCAGTTAGCCTCTTGCAATTACATATATTGAGTATCAATCCTTTGATAATAAACAATTTTAATTCAATTAGGAGGGAGAATAATTTAATTATGGGTAAATTATTATATTAAATGTGATTTAACATATAGAATCATTAAAAGTTGTTTAATTTGCTCCATATTAGCCCTAAATTGATCAGAAAATTGCCCTATAATATTCGAAAAATTAAATTGTGAATTTTTCATGATCAACTTATTTAATTTAAAAGTTAAATTAAATTGGGATTAAATTCATGAAGAACCCTAATTTTAAAATTGAATATGATTTAATTTTAAAATTAGATGGACCACATTAATTTTAATTTTAATAAATATGTTTCGTTTTAAATTAAAAATCAATCAAAAAAAAGGGGGATTGAGGTGCGGCAGCCGCGGCTGGGTGGCGCAGCCACGGCGACTGCCGCACTGGTGGTGGTCCAGGAGGGAGGGTGGGCTGGGCACGGGTTGGACAGGGGCAGCGCAGCAGTGCACCACCCCGTTGTGTGTGCTGCTGCTGCTGTCCTTGCGTCGCTGCAGGGGCAGCGTACACTGCAAGGTGTACGGCCACCGTGGCCGGCTTTGGCTGGCCACACCACGGTGGCTGACGCGGCTTTTTTAAAAAAAAAAAATTATTTTATTTTATTTTGGATAAAATCAGTTTTCAAGATTAAAAATTAAAAGATAAGTTTTGATTTTGAAAAGATAATTAACAAAGTTAAAGTTGTTAATTTTTTCAAGATAGGATAAATATGGAGCAAAAGATTGTATTTGGATAATAATTGATTAAATAATATGATTTTACCATAATTATTTTAGGATATTAATTGATTTAAAATATGTGATTGGCAAGTAATTAGGATAGAATCTCCTAAAAGTTAGGATAATCATGGAAAATAAATATGATTTATCTTCCATAATTAAAATAAAATTTGATTCTATCTCATACCTAAATTAAAATATATGATATTTTATAATTGGTTATGAATAATATATGATATTATCTAATTACAGTAATTAATTAAAATATGAGATATTTTAGGAGCCATGTTTCCTTTGCTGTGAACATTCGATGTTGTAGTTTAGGAAAGCATGATTTGTGATTTATTATATGGCATTTTATATAATATATGATGTTATATATTGCTATATAGACTAGTATGGCCCATAGATTCTAAATACGATTTGCGCATCGTTTCGTATTTTTGTAATCTAAATACGGTCTGCGTACCGTTAAGTATTTTTGTAATTTATTTTATTTTATTTCAGTATAAGATAGAATAGAATAGTATTATAGGTTGCAGTTAATCCAAGAATCCATGGAGTGGAGGCCCAAAGGAGCAAGATGGATGAGATCCATGAAGGTTCAAGTGGGAGCTTTTTCTTTATTAGTTTTCTTAGGATTAAGGGGCCATACTATGTCATGTTTTATTTATTCATTAATAGATTATGCATGTTAGATTTTATTTATGTTGTTTGATGATGCGCTAGAGTTTACTAAATAATCACAACATAATGAATCTAGGTCCCAGTAATATTGAGGTTGCTTTTCCAATTAAAAACCCGATGAAACCTTTGATATTTATGGCAGGTCATGCCTCAGCTAGGTGTCATACTATTTCTTAGGGGAGTGGGGGTAAATCACATTTTACACTTTTAATTGGTTATACTCAACAAGGTTACCTAAAGAGTTTAGAACCTTGAAGCTAAGGGTAATAATTAAACATGTGATGGGTAATTATTCAACCAAGAATTACAAAGAGTTGTAATCAGTAAAGAGTTTACTCACCTTGAAAATGCAATATTTGATGGTAGGGCCTCAGTCCGGTCAATTATTGCACAAATAAAGGATCTTGGAATCATTCTATTCAATAGGGATCAATTAAATTGAATGAATGTTTTAAAGTTACCAGTTTTATAATCGCTTATGGTACTTTAAAAGTTTATTAAACATAAATATTGAATTTTGCCTCGTTTGTTTTTGTTTGTAGATGAATAACTTATACGACAACACAATTTTACCAATGAAACTTAACTTAAGGCTAAATCTCAGAAACTTCAAGGAATGGGAAAATGAGTTGAGAAAAGTTCTCACAAGCCATGGGCTTGAATCTCGTTTATATATTCCTGTTGAGAGCAAGTACACAGAAAGGTATGAAGCTGAAAGGCATGCTGAAATTGTTTCAGCTGCAGAGAAAATCAGAAGGCTCATTTTAGAATCTATTCCAATTTGTTGGAAAAGAAGATTCAGGAACTATGAGCTAACCATCTTGTACAAATGTCTTCGTGCTATCTGTCGAGGTGGCATTGGATTATTAGGAAGTGGAGGCATAAATGATCATAATGTAAGAGAGGTCGTTAACTCGATCCCTCAGATTTACTATTCCTTGACTGACAGCGTCAGGTATGAGGCTTACAATGTTCATTGTAAGATAATGGCTAATAGACTCATGTCTGGCCAGTCAGTAAGGGCCCATGTCAGGGAACTGATTGAAATGTTCAATCAGATGGATGTCCTTGGAAAACCGATCGATGATGACTCTGCACATGATATTATCTTGTTCTTACTCCATGATGGTTTTGATATTGTCAAGATCACTCATAATGATGAGGGATCGTCGGTGACATTGATCAATCAGTTGCTTAACCATGCCGAGGAGTTCCTGAAAAGGAGAGGAAGTGAATGCTTCTTTTGCGGTAGTTGGCCATGCCATACACCAGGGTTTCCCCACTCTACACCAGTGAAAACAGAAGGTAAAGAGTTACTGGATGTTTTCGTTGTAGAAATTATTCTTACTTCTTCTTCCACTTGAATATTTGATACCGGCTGTGGTGCTCATATCGTTAATAACGTGCAGGGCTTGAAAGAAAGTAAGAAGTTAGCAAAAGGGGAAGTAACGCTTCGAGTAGGAAATGGAGCAAAAGTTGCTGCACTTGTTATTGGAAGTTATCATTTAAGACTTCCCTCTGGACTTATTTTGGTGCTTAATAACTGTTATTATGTACCAACAATAACTAAAAACATTATTTCACTTCCTGTTTTAGATTCTGAAGGATTTTCATTTGAAATAAGAGACAATTGTTGTTTTATTTTGAAAGAAAATATGTTATATGCTAACGCAAAATTAATTAATGGTTTGTATGTATTAGAATATACAACCCATGTCTACAATATTGATCATAAAAGGCTGAAAACAGATGGTTCAAACCCAACTTACCTATGGCATTGTAGGCTTGGTCACATCAACCAAAAGCGCATCCAGAAATTACATAAGGATGGACTTCTCTCTTCATTTGATTATGAATCATTTGAAAATTGTGAGTCATGCTTGTTTGGGAAAATGACTAAGTCACCCTTCACGGGTATAGGTGAAAGAGCTAGTGACCTTTTGGGACTCATACATACGGATGTGTGTGGACCATTGAGTTCAAAAGCAAGGGGTGGGTTTAACTACTTCATTACTTTTACTGATGATTTAAGTAGATATGGTTATGTTTATTTAATGAAGAACAAATCGGAATCCTTTGAAAAGTTCAAAGAATTCCAGAATGAGGTACAAAACAAACTTGGGAAGACGATTAAAGCACTACGATCATATTGTGGTGGTGAATATTTGACCCAAGAATTTGATGAACATCTGATTAATTGTGGAATACTTTCACAGTTAACCCCTCTAGGAACGCCACAATTGAATGGTGTGTCTGAAAGGAGGAACTGGACTTTACTTGATGTGGTGAGGTCAATGATGAGCTTTACTGATCTTCACATATCATTTTGGGGATATGCATTAGAAGCAGTTGCTATAATACTAAACAGAAGCCCGTCCAAAGCAGTTGAAAAGACTCCATATGAGATATGGAATGGAAGAGCTCCAAAGTTGTCTTTTCTCAAGATTTGGGGATGTGAAGCCTATGTAAAACGTTTACAAGGTGATAAACTACAACCTAAATAAGACAAGTGTTTCTTTGTGGGCTATCCAAAAGAAACAAAAGGGTATTACTTCTACAATCGCGAAGATAACAAAGTGTTTGTTGCTCGCAATGGTGTCTTTCTAGAAAAGGAATTCCTATCTAGAAAGCCAAGTGGGAGTAAAGTGGTTCTTGAAGAAATTCGAGACGAGCAACAAATGGATGTGGATAACACCATATCAGAGGCGAGGGCGCATGAGTCGATTAATCATGCGTCGGAGCGAGCTAATTCAACTAGCGAGACTCCTATCGTCCCACTTGAACCTAATTCATGCGAAAATCTTCAAGAAGTTGGAGAGAATATTTCTATTGTTGCTCCTACCCCACGTAGGTCTGCCAGAATCAGAAACAAACAGTTTGTTGAGGTTCTGATAACTGAGGATTATGAAATATTCTTATTGGAGAATGAAGAACCTACAACCTACAAGCAAGCTTTGGCGAGCCCCAACTCAGATAAATGGCTTGAAGCCATGAAGTCCAAAATGGAATCAATGTCTGAAAATGAAGTGTGGACCCTAGTTGACTTGCCTGATGGGATAAAACCTATTGGTTGCAAATGAGTTTACAAGATTAAAACAGACAAAGATGGAAATGCCTACATCTATAACCAAGACTGATTGCAAAAGGATACAGACAGATTCATGGTATTGACTATGATGAAACCTTTTCCTCAGTAGCCATGCTTAAGTCCATTCGGATTCTTCTAGCGATTGCTGCATTTTTCGATTACGAAATTTGGTAGATGGATGTCAAAACCGCCTTCTTGAATGGATTCTAGACGGAGGAAGTATATATGATACAACCTGAGGGTTTTGAAGATCCAGAAAATCCTAGAAAGGTATGTAAACTTCATAAATCCATTTATGGATTGAAGCAAGCATCCAGGAGTTGGAATCTTCGTTTTGACAAAGCAATCAAACAGTTTGATTTTGTCAAAAGTGAAGAGGAACCTTGTGTATACAAGAAGTCTAGTGGGAGTAGCATTTTTTTCTTAGTCTTGTATGTGGATGACATACTACTCATGGCAAATGACATACCAATGCTTGAGTCAGTCAAGGAATGGTTGAAGAGTTGTTTTTCCATGAAGGACTTAGGTGAGGCTGAATACATATTGCGGATCAAGATACATCGAGATAGATCTCGAAGGATGATTGGATTAAGTCAAGAAACTTATATTGATAAGGTTCTTGATAGGTATTCCATGAGAGACTCTAAGAGAGGATTTCTCCCCATGTCTCATGGCATTACGCTCAGTAAATCTCAATGCCCTAGCACGCCAGAAGAGATGAGACGTATTGTTGATAAACCTTATGCTTCAGTAATAGGGTCAATCATGTATGCCATGATATGTACGAGGCCAGATGTTGCATATGCTCTGAGTATGTGTAGCAGGTTTCAGGCAAATCCAGGAGAAGCACACTAGACAGCTGCCAAGAACATCCTTAAGTACTTAAGAAGGACTAAAGGAATGTTTCTAGAATATGGTGGTGTAGACACCCATTTGTGTCTCCCCAAAACCAAACCCGGTGATGAGTGCCTTTCACGTCGAATCATAATCGAATGAAACGAAAGTGTGGAAAGGTCTACTGTTGCGGAAAGTTTTATTTCTTTTTCTCTTCTCTCTGTTTTTGAAAACTTTATTTTAAGAAAACAGCCAATCCAGTTGGTTGGTCTATGATATGGGTCCAATAGTGGTGTAGTTGGATGGGGCTTGCAAAGACCTTTCCAATGATATATTATAAGCCCAATTCCGATGAATATTGAGGAAGTTATGGCCAATTTACTAAACTGGGCCCGGTTTGAGTTTTAAGTACGGCCTAATGATCTAGGGGAGGGCCTAATATAATTTATCATTCCTAATGCAATTAGGAATGGTTTTAGTCTTCTAGAACATTCTAGAAGGTTCTTATCATTCTTAATTCAATTAGGACTCTTCAGAGTTTTAATTAGATCAAATAGCATTTTCGACTGAAATTATATTATTTTATCTTCCAGTACGGTAAGTTTATCAGATTTTCGAAAACGCGTTGAAAGCCGATTTGGCATCCAACCCCAGGCCTTGGCGCCTGGAACCAGGATTGGTGCCAGACGCCAGCATTGGCGCCTGGCGCTAGCCACTGGTCTTGGCGCCAATAAGCCAGGTCTGGCGCCAAGGTGGTTTTGTGGTCTTCAGACTCTGTTTTGATAAATTATCTTTTTTGGATGATTTTCTCTATAAATATCGTATCAAAAACTCCGTTTTCGTTGGGGGGATTATCAATATTCATTCACCAAGAATCTTCAATTCTCTTCTTAAAATCATTCATTCTTTCTTTTCTAAAACTTTGTTTTCTCGAATACAAAATTCCGCATTCGCAAGATCTTGATACACCTAGCCATATTCGAAGTTGCCTTCGCCCTAGACGTGAAAGGTTTTAATTTCTGAGGGTTTGGTCCCAAATCTCTCTTTCAATTATTTAATTTAATTGCTTTGATTATTATTTTCCTTGAAGTTACTAACACGTGTATTGTGTTATTAGAAAGAGGTACGAGGCATCCAAGTAAGTACTTTAATTGATTAATTGATTTATGATGTAGAATTCATGTTTAGATTGTTATCATGATTCCTAGTATCATGTCTAGGGTAATTTTAATATCAAGTATGATTGCTACGATGCTTCCTACATTCTTCCTAATACTTATGATTGTTAGTATCATGTTAGGACTAAAGCTTTGATTTTTATTGTTTAGTGACATGCTAGGGTTTGTTATTAATCTTATTAGTATCATGCCTAGGATCTTGCTATGCTTTAACATGATTATGATTGTTATTGATGTTATTTTTATTAATGATGTTGATTATTTATTTATTATGTTGTTTGATACATATTATTTTTATTTATTGCTTGATCACCTTTTATGCATGTTAAAGGGAATTGGTACTTGTAATCACGCGTAATAAGATAATTAATAATCTTGTTAGGGTTAACTTTGACTATAATTCAAGTGATCGCCAATAATAGTTTATTTGTGCATTAAATTCTACCAACATAGATTAAACAGGTTTAGGGTGAATCCTATTGATTGTATGTTAATCAGAAAGCGCACATAAATACGAGCAGAATAAAGTAGAGGCCTATTATTAGGGTAGATTCAATCTCTTTTAGGTTGGATTTGTACCATCATTCCCGAACCCTTATTTGGTTCATGACCTTATGGATTTGACGATCTCTTGGATCGTTAAGGGGTGTAACCTTCACCTCGTAAACGGTTTACATGTTTCTTAAAAACTTGTTGGCGACTCTTTTGCTCTATCTTCTTCCCTTTGGGACGCCACCGTACTTTAGTGTATGATCACAGTGGGGTTCAAGCTAGTGGGATTTTAAAGGCTTGAAATTATTCCCTACAGGTGGCGAAGATGAGTTGGTTGTCAAAGGTTATACAAATGCGAGTTTCGAAACTGATAGAGATGATTTCAGATCACAATCTGGATACATTTTCTGTCTGAATGGAGGAGTAGTGAGCTGGAAGAGTTCGAAGCAAAGCACTGTCATAGACTCTACAACAGAATCAGAATATTTAGCTGCTGTTGAAGCAGCTAAGGATGCAGTTTGGATTAAGAAGTTCCTAACTAAGCTGGATGTCTTACCAAGTGCTCAAAAAGGAATCGAGTTGTACTGTGATAATAATGGCACCATTTCTCAGTCAAAGGAGCCTAGGTCACACTTCAAATCCAAACATGTAGAGAGGAAATATCACCTCATTCGAGAGATCGTTGACAGAGGAGATGTCAAGATGTGCAAAATTCATACGGATGAGAACATTGCTGATCGACTTACAAAACCCCTTCCACTTCCAAAGCATGAAAAACATGCTAATGAATCTGGATTGAGGCAAATGATGTAATTAGAAGTTGTATTTATTTTTGGAGAAAAATAAGTTACATATGTAATACACTCATTTGTAGAATTATGTTTAATCAGAAATTTTATTATTTCTCTTATTTAATGATTGCTTTCAATATAAAATAAAATGTCCAAAATAATTATGGATTGATGGGCTCATCAGGTTGATGACCTGATGAATGAAACCCCACAGGTGAACAAAATCCATATATTATTTAAGTTCCTAGTTCGGAATCATTAAACTGGACATAAGTGATTTCTAATAATGGACTAGCATCTAAGAATGATTGGATAGCGCAGTTTCATGGGCTATAGGAGCATAGTGAAGCTCGGTCAATCACATGGATATGCATGAATGATGCATGATCGAATTACTGACCTACTTTGAAGTTCAAGTATAGAGCTTCCGGATATATTAGTGGATTCCTTTGACATGAGTGGAACACTGATTCCATTCAATGATTGATTTAACTGTGGTACATTCAAACGTCCAGCCGTAACAGGGGATTATAAAGGGTGTTTCCCGGTTGCTTCATGAGTTGAGTGGGAGCTTTGGTTGCCACAAGATTGAATTGAGTCTACCAATTTAATTAGAAATGTGTCTTGGCTTCTTGAAGAGGGAGAATTCAGAAAATGCATGGCTGTGCTCAAATGCATTACATAGTAATCATTTGTTCTGTGAATCTCACTCAGTTATTTCAAGAAAAGATTTGTAGACTAATATGATCACGACATGAGATGCAATCATATTATCAAATCGACACACATTGAATTAAGGAATTTGAATATTGCGCACTTGTCTCAGACAAGTGGGAGATTGAAGGAGTTATGTCTTCGATAAGTGCAATTACTAGATATATCAAGGATCACTATTATGGAGATAATAAGTTCATTCTATAGGGTCGTCAATGTTTGGTGCTAGATATGACAATTGATCTTTGGGCTAGCTTAATGGCCCAAAGCCTTATATAATGGATCCTACAAGGTCACACATAAGAGTATTGGGTTAAACAAGTTAGAGGCCCATTATTGGGCCTCATGAGTTCATTACATACCATGTTGATAATTGGGCTTGGATAATGTTGGGGTTTGGTAAGTCCGACTCACCGCGGAAAAAAACCCAAAAACAAGACCGCACTCGCAATAAATAAAACCATAAACATAATTAAATTAATCACAAGATTAAGATAAGCTAATTACCTTTGACGCGTGCTTCGCTCCAAAATGAGCTCTTACTTGAAAGCTTCAAGTCCCGCTCACACGGAGACCTCCAATGAAATCCACCCGCACCAACAAAACCGACTAGGTCCAATGTCTTGGGGTTAGCAAGACCCGACCAATAAAACCCGAGTAATTATATTGAGTTCAAAGGTTTTCACTAATTGTGATGCCTTTTTCAACTCTTACTCAAGCATCATTCCCAATGCCCATACTTGGGTATTTATAGGAAATGATGGGAGTATCATTTACTCTCCCATCAATGTGGGATAGTATGATTTTTCCATTTTATTTTAAAGCTAAAATAAAATTAATAATCAAGCTAGTAATAAATTAACAAGTGACAAGCTCATGTGAGTGGTTAGGTGAGGACCACTTGGAGAAGGGGGGGACCAAACTTGCTCCCCACTCCCTCTCCCATAACCGGCCACCTCACTCCACACACACTCAAGGACCACAAGCCACATGGCACCCACCCTTGGGCACCAAGGCAGCCAAGGTGGGCTGCCATGTGCTGCTGTCCGTGGCAGCCACGCCCGTCAGGCCCAGCACTCGCATGCGGGCTGCCAGGCGCTGCTGGCCAGCATGCCCAGCATGCTTGTGCGGGCTGCTGCTGGCCTTGTGCCTTGGCCAGCCCTGCTAGGCAGCAAGCAATGGCCTAGCCATGCTGCTGCTAGCTGTGGCGAGCTGGCGCGCCTAGCGTGCTAGCTGCTGCAGCTTGTTGCGGCATGGCTTGCTAGCCATTGCGCTCACAAGGCTGTGCCTAGCATGCTAGCACGCACTAGGCAGCGCCTAGCCTTGCGATGCTAGCATGGGTGCGCTAGCACGCACCAGCCAGCCTAGGCTCGGCTTGGTGAGCATGCTAGCCACCATGCTAGGCCATACGCCCTTAGCACTCGGTTTGCTTGGGCATTTCGATGCTAGGGGTATTTTGGTCTTTTGTTGATTTATTACTATTTCTCGTCTCGTCTTTCACTATTTTCGACTCGACTTCCGACGCTCGGTTTCGACGCTCTAAGCTCGAATTTCCGACGTCTAAATAAATATTACTTGGTCGACTCATTAATTCCTTCCGAATTAATTCGTCGTTTCGGTTTGTTGAATGCTTGGGTGTGACCCGAAGGATTCAGTCAAGATTCAGCTGTAATATTAATTATTCATTAATATTACTGATCGGAAGCGGCCTCCACCCAGGCATTCCGATCACTTGACCTCACTGAATATATTAGCTTTCTAATAATTCTGAACCCACTAACGGAATAGTACACTTGTTCGAAGGACACCATTCCTTCCGGACAAGTGCGCATTTTGTGTACATCCTTTTTCCTATGTCGCTTAATGTCTCTTCATGAACTATAAGGTAATATTTATTTTGTCATCCTTATTACGTCCAGAAGTGTTTCCCGATTCCGAGTCCGAATGTCAATAAACCGATGATTTCTAAAATCCATCCGAGCACGGCCATGCATTTTACAGTCTCACTCTACGAGAGGCCTTGTATACAACAAAGACATCTTCCCTATTTTAGTATGGGGACATTCCCAGTCTTGTAATGTAGCTCTTCTTACTGAGAGGACCTAGTCGCCCGAGTGTTGCCGTTATAATCCCCTATTACGGCAGACGTTTGACGACATCAAAGCGAACTAGTACTTAAACAAGAGAACTCACAATACTCATGGTCGAGGAAATAGGTTCCGATAGCCATAATGAGAAGTATACTTATGACAAATTTTTTAATTTCTTAAAGTATTCTCATAGGTCGATCCAGTATGGTTCTAAACCAATACCTGTGAAAATGATTTATGACAATCATGTCCTTGTAGCACATGAAACGGTGCTATAAATCAAACTACACACTAATCTCAATCGGTCATTAATCGTCCATCGTTTAAATGACCTTGATTAGGGATAATTTTCGATTATAATATTCAATGTTCACTTAATAGGTGTTTCCTTACCAAGACTGGTCTTGATACCCTATTTCGAATATTCTCAGAATCGAATGGACTCATTATTTAATCCTAAACCACAATTAAATAGCATAACGGAGTAATAAAATATTGCATGAAATTTTATATTACTCCAAAACTTGAATGCTTTTCCTTAGCGTCTTACATTAATTTTTCTCAAAATTAACTAAAACACTAAACAAGGAAATCAAAGCCAGTCTCCTACATGCTTGATTCCCATTGCCTCAACGTGCTTGTTGTGCTTCACTTGAGGCAAAGGTTTAGTAAGTGGATCGGCTATATTGTCATCCGTTCCAACTTTGCGAATTCTGATTTCACCCTCTGATTTCTATTCTCGAATCATATGAAATTGCCGCTTGACATGTTTAACCTTCTGATGTTCCCTAGGCTCTCTAGCCTGAGCAATAGCTCAATTGTTGTCACAATAGAGGGCTATTGGACCCTTTATAGAAGGTACAACATCAAGTTCACCAACGAACTTACAAATCCAAACAGCCTCCTTAGCTGCTTTAGCAGCTGCTAAGTATTCGGCTTCAGTTGTAGAATCTGTAGTTGTACTCTGCTTTGCGCTCTTCCAACTAAACGCCCCTCCATTTAGACAGAACACATATCCAGATTGCGATTTGAAATCGTCTCCGTCTGTCTGGAAGCTTGCGTCGGTATAACCTTCCACAACTAAATCCTCTGCACCACCATACACCAGGAATTTATCCTTGTTCCTTTTCAGGTACTTTAGGATATTTTTGGCCGCAGTCCAATGCGCCTCTCCTGGGTCTGATTGGTAACGACGCGTAGCACTCAAGGCATACGATACATCTGGCCTAGTACATATCATGGCATACATGATCGATCCAATAAGCGAAGCATATGGAATCTGATTCATTCTTACCCGCTCATCAAGTGTCTGTGGACACTACTTCTTGCTTAGGGTTATGCCATGTGACATTGGCATGTGACCTCTCTTGGCCTCCTCCATGCCAAATCGAGCAAGTACCTTATCAATATAAGTACTCTGACTCAATCCAATCATCCTTTTTGATCTATCCTTATAGATCTTGATGCCTAGTATGTACTAAGCCTCTCCCAAGCCTTTCATTGAGAAGCACTTTCCAAGCCAGACCTTTACAGACTCTAACAACGGAATGCTGTTTCCAATGAGAAATATGTCATCGACATATAAGACTAGGAAGGCGATGTCACTCCCACTAACCTTCTTGTAAACACAAGATTCATCTGGATTCTTGATAAAACCAAACTTACTGATGGCTTCATCGAATCGCAGATTCCAACTTCTGCTTGCTTGCTTTAGTCCATAAATGAACTTCTTAAGCTTACAAACTTTCCTAGCATTGTTTTGGTCGACAAAACCTTCAGGCTGTGTCATATACACAGTTTCTTCCAAATAACCATTAAGGAAGGCGGTTTTGACGTCCATCTGCCATATTTCATAATTGTAATATGCAACAATCGCTAGGAGAATCCGAACGGATTTAAGCATTGCAACTGGTGAAAAGGTTTCATCGTAATAAATACGATGAACTTGTCTGTAACCTTTTGCCACCAATCTAGCTTTGTAATTGAATACATTTCCATCTTTGTCGGTTTTCATCTTGAAAATCCACTTACATCCGATAGGTGTATAACCTTCGGGTAAGTCAACCAAGTCCCAGACTTGATTTTCAAACATGGAATCCATTTCAGATCTCATGGCCTCTTGCCATTTAGCAGAGTCGGTGCTTGCCATCGCTTGCTTATAGGTTGCCGGTTCATCTCCATCCATAATCAGGATGTCCTCATTCTCGGTTAATACTAAACCAAGATATCTATCAGGTTGAGATCTCGGCCTCTGAGACCTACGTAGGGTAATGGATTGAGCATTTGCATTGTCGGTTTGACTTTGCACATTTTGATCATTTTGACCTGCGTCAACAGATGCTCTTTGAGCACTTTGACTGTCATTATGATTTTGTTGCTCATCCCTACGAACTTCGTCGAGTTCGATTTTCCTCCCACTTGTCATTTTGGAAAGGTGCTCCTTCTCCAAAAAGACACCATCGCGAGCAACAAACACTTTGTTCTCCGATTTGTTGTAGAAGTAATAACCTTTGGTTTCTTTTGGGTAGCCCACAAAGTAAACCTTGTCAGATTTGGGATGAAATTTGTTAGAAATCAATTTCTTGACATATGCTTTGCATCCCCATATCTTTAGAAAAGATAACCTAGGAGGTTTCTTCGTCCATAATTCATATGGAGTCTTTTCTACAGCTTTTGATGGAGCACGGTTTAGTGTTAGTGCCGCAGTTAGAAGTGCGTGTCCCCAGAAAGAGATAGGAAGATCACTAAGACCCATTGTTGATCGTACCATGTCTAATAAGGTTCGATTTCTCCTTTCGGATACTCCGTTCCATTGTGGAGTTCCTAGAGGTGTCAATTCTGAAAGTATACCCTTTTCTTTCAGATGGTCACCGAATTCTTGGCTCAAGTATTCACCACCTCGATCCGATCGAAGGGCTTTGATTTTCTTGCCAAGCTGATTTTCAACTTCACTCTGAAATTCTTTGAACTTTTCAAATGATTCAGATTTATGCGACATGAGGTAGACATAGCCATATCTACTATATTCGTCTGTGAAAGTGATGAAATATCGATGTCCATTTCTTGTGGTTGAGCTCATTGGTCCACATACATCGGTATGTATAAGACCTAATAAGTCACTTTCCCTTTCTCCCAACTTGGAGAATGGCTGTTTAATCATCTTGCCTAATAGACATCCCTCGCAATTCTCAAACGATTCTAAATCGAAAGAGTCAAGAACACCTTCTTGTAGATGTTTCTTGATGCGTTTGATGTTGATGTGGCCAAGACGACAATGCCACAAGTAAGTCTGATTTGACTCTAGGGTCTTAGCTCTTTTGGTATCATTATTCACATTATAAACTTGTTTGTCTAAAGAAAGCACATAAAGGCCATTTTCAGAATGTGCAATACCATATAAAACATTATCGAGATAAAACGAACATTCTTTGTCCTTTACTCGAAATTCAAAACCTTTGGCGTCCAACGTCGAAATTGAAATAATGTTTTTGGTAATGTTAGGAACATAATAAACATTATCGAGTTCCAAAACTAGACCGGTGGGCAAAAACAAACTGAGAGTTCCTACGGATACGACACCAATTCTGGCTCCATTGCCGACCCGGAGTTCAATCTCTCCCTTCTCTAGCCTTCTAGCGTTCCTTAGTCACTGAGAATTGGAACAAAGGTGTGAGCCACATCCGGTATCTAATACCCATGATGTTAAGCTAGTGAAGTTAAAGTCTATAACGAATATACCTGATTCAGAAGCAACGGTTCTGTTCTTCTTATCTTCCTTGAACTTGAGGCAATCTCTCTTCCAATGTCCCTTCTTCTTACAGTAGAAACATTCGGAATCAGATTTAGAAGACGCTACCTTCTTATCCTTGGTAGCTTTAGACTTAGGCGGAAAAGTTTTCTTCTTACCTTTCCCCTTAAAGCCTTTCTTCTTCTTGCCCGAAAATTTGAACGGCTTGCCCTTTTTAATCATGAGCATATCATGCTTTCCCTCATCCTTGAGCGTTTGCTCAGCTTGCTTCAACATACCATGAAGCTCGGTGAGGGTTTTCTCCATGCTGTGCATATTATAGTTCATCTTGAACTGATCATAGCCTTTGTGCAGCGAGTGGAGAATGATGTCAATTGCCATCTCGGTTGAATACCCCGCATCAAGCCTTCCCATGTTTTCAAACAATCCAATCATTTTGAGTACATGTGGGCTGACTGGCTCTCCTTTCTTGAGCTTGCTCTCAAGGATCTGCCTGTGGGTTTCAAACCTTTCAGTTCGGGCCTGCTCTTGGAACATATTCTGCAATTCAGAAATGATCTCAAAAGCCGTCTCTTTTTCAAAGAAAGTCTTTTGAAGCTCAGGAGACATTGTGGCCAACATGATGCATTTGACATCTCGATTGGCACTTTGCCATCGATTTAGGGCAGCTTGAGTCACCTCCTCATTGGGAGCCTCGGGCATTTCCTCATCAAGGACATATTCCTTTTGCTCTTGCATGAGAACAATTCGCAAGTTCCTTTGCCAATCAAGAAAATTTGGCCCACTCAGCTTCTCCTTGTCGAGAATTGAGCGTAACGAGAATTGGTTGTTTGAGTTATTTGAAGACATGATTCTACAATTGAAAGAATTTGAAATGAAAAACCATTCATTATACTTAAATAAGATTGAATTCATGCATTTTAATCAAACTTATTTAAAACGTCTTATTCACACATTAAAGATTGTCCCCATTTTAGGTGAGAATAAGTCGATTCGAAGATCCAAAGAAACAAAGAGTGGTTAAGCATGCTTTGGCTTGTCTTAACATTCAATCTCCTAAGGTAAGCAACGCTTTGCTAATGGCTCCAAGCCACTCTTGGTTGAATAAATCGTCGCATCCAATGCTCTCTAAACAATTTATTCACTTTGCCACGACATGTTAGGACTCCATCACTCATATCGTTGAGTATAACCAAAACCACCTTGCATACCCGGTATGCCTTACGTTCCTTGGAGAAGTAGTGTTGCCTCGCTTTGGCGTAGCCCACCACTACCCTCGTTCGGTTGGTAAGTGTGTTTTGGAATGGCAAGTTTTACTCAATATTTTAGGGACCTAGGGTTTCTATGTTGGTTGATTTAAGTGAACTTAATTAATCATCTCAACATTCGAAATCCTAAACATGCATCTAACATATAATTCATATATATATAAACATAAATATATATCGAAAACATAAATAGAGATGCATTTGGCAACCAGCATGACCCCTTGAGATCTTCAAGTCTTCAAAAGGTCTTCATTTGCAACTTCATGGCTTTGTCTTCTAAGAACCCCGTCTTCAAGACTTGACCAAAATATTACAATTGCTAGTATCTACGATTAGGACTAATCTAAATATTAAGGTACAAAAATACTCAACGGTTCGCAGACCGTATTTAGATTTACAAAAATACATCACGGATCACAGTCCGTATTTTCTATCCTAATCGGGCCCCACTAGTTGCCATTTCATAAAACTTGTGAGAGAATTTACATTCCATTCATCCATCCACTATATGTGAATGGCCCATGAATTTTATTACGATAAACAAGTAACAATGCATAAAATGCGCAAGAACTAGTAACTAATCTAGGTGGTTAATCCAATTAACACGCCTAATTAAACTAGTCAAAGTTGTTTTAACCGGTTATGGAAATAACTAAGAGACGCTCCCACTAAATTCCGCATCCAACTTAACTAATCCAATTGATTAAGTCGGTGAACCCAAATATTTGCCAAAATTAATTTTTGCAAATGTCGCTCAAAAACCGAGGCCTAGCCTCCAAAAATTTTAATTAAATAAACAAAATAATTAAAACGACAATTTAAGCAAAATACGTATTCCAAAATGTCTAAGTGCCTAGCACTAAGACTTGGAGTCCAAAAATTACCTTTACTTACATATTAAGCAACGCTAAAATTAACTTTAAAATAGCATCGCCTTAATAACCCGGGGTTATTGTGCCAATTATGGGATTGTACGTACCGTACAACAAGCACGTAGTATGCCCATGCGCACCCCCGCAACACCAAGCATGCATGTGGGCTGCTTGTGCTCGCATGCGCTACGCCCAGCCCAACCAAGCGTAGCAGCACGCACAGCGCGCACATCATTATGCTGCTGCTACGCCATGCTTCTAGCTGGCGCACTATGCTGCTGGCAGCGAGCAGCAGCCCACACCCTTCCTCGCACACACACACGCACAGAACCAAGCACCTAAGAACGAAGTGCCCAGCAGCCTCGGCAGCCACATATGGGTTGCGTGAGCAGCCCAGCTGGCCGAGAGCTAGCTAGGGGCTCTTAGGCCTCGTGTTGCGTGCTAATGCTTCGAAAATTATCGATTTTTATGTGTGACATTATAAATCAATTCTAAATTAATTTTAGAATCAATTTTGAGGAAAAATGAAAAATAACAAGTCCAACTTAAATAATTCATCCAAATGCAATTAACCAAATTTATTTCCAAGAACCATTCTTTAATAAAATTAGTTTAACTTGGTGTAATAAAATAGATTAGGGCAATTCTCACTATTAATTTAATCACTTTAAATTAATCTTGAGATTTTGACAAAATAAAAGGGAGTTGGAAAAATGAACATAAGTTCAATAAAGACTCCAACTTTAATACTTGTGACTCCATGAAAAAAAAATTATATCTTCCAATATGAAGATAAACCAATTTCAATCACAAGTTTTAAACTTTATGATTCCAATCAACTAAAAAATGATTAAATCAACAAAGTTTAACCAAAATTCATGGAATTTAGTAACTCAAAGTTTCAATCACTTATCATACATAAAGATTGAATCTTTAGTACTTGGAAGCAACAAAGAACAACAATTTCACACTTAATGCAATTAATTTGCAATTATGTGAAAAAATAAAACCAAACATTCAAGCACCAATTACTACCAAGTAATCATGCTTAAAGTGGTCTAAAATTGCATATAAATAAAGGAAAGAACCAAATTCATAACCACCATAAATATGCAATCAATTTTCAAGGTTAGAAAGACTTAAAATTTTTCATCAAAACGAAAAATCCCTTGAAAAATGCATTTCTGGTCGTTTTTTGGCTAAAAACAGAGGCCTAAAAGGATAAAACCATTTCCAGAACGCCTTTTCCAACCCAAAATTCACTATTTTTGGGTCGAAATTTGGGTTCGGGAGCTGAAGACAGCTCTAATACGAGGTAAAAATTGGAAAAACGAGTTACTAATCTAATTAGCAACTTAAAACCAGAAAAATTAAGCCATAAAAACACCTTGAAAATATTATGATTTTAAAAATAAACGAGCGAGGCTCCAATACCGCTGTTGGGGTTTGGTAAGTCCGCCTCACCGCGGAAACAAACCCAAAAACAAGACCGCACTCGCAATAAATAAAACCATAAACATAATTAAATTAATCACAAGATTAAGATAAGCTAATTACCTTTGACGCGTGCTTCGCTCCAAAATGAGCTCTTACTTGAAAGCTTCAAGTCCCGCTCACACGGAGACCTCCAACGAAGTCCACCCGCACCAACAAAACCGACTAGGTCCAATGTCTTGGGGTTAGCAAGACCCGACCAATAAAACCCGAGTAATTATATTGAGTTCAAAGGTTTTCACTAATTGTGATGCCTTTTTCAACTCTTGCTCAAGCATCATTCCCAATGCCCATACTTGGGTATTTATAGGAAATGATGGGAGTATCATTTACTCTCCCATCAATGTGGGATAGTATGATTTTTCCATTTTATTTTAAAGCTAAAATAAAATTAATAATCAAGCTAGTAATAAATCAACAAGTGGCAAGCTCATGTGAGTGGTTAGGTGAGGACCACTTGGAGAAAGGGGGGACCAAACTTGCTCCCCACTCCCTCTCCTATAACCGGCCACCTCACTCCACACACACTCAAGGACCACAAGCCACATGGCACCCACCCTTGGGCACCAAGGCAGCTAAGATGGGCTGCCATGTGCTGCTGTCCGTGGCAGCCACGCCCAACAAGCCCAGCAGGCCCAGCACTCGCATGCCGGCTGCCACGCGATGCTGGCCAGCAAGCCCAGCATGCTTGTGCGGGCTGCTGCTGGCCTTGTGCCTTGGCCAGCGCTGCTAAGCAGCAAGCAATGACCTAGCCATGCTGCTGCTAGATGTGGCGAGCTGGCGCGCCTAGCGTGCTAGCTGCTGCAGCTTGTTGCGGCATGGCTTGCTAGCCATTGCGCGCACAAGGCTGTGCCTAGCATGCTAGCACGCACTAGGAAGCGCCTAGACTTGCGATGCTAGCATGGGTGCGCTAGCACGCACCGGCCAGCCTAGGCTCGGCTTGGTGCGCATGCTAGCCACCATGCTAGGCCATACGCCCTTAACACTCGGTTTGCTTGGGCATTTCGATGCTAGGGGTATTTTGGTCTTTTGTTTATTTTTTACTATTTCTCGTTTCGTCTTTCACTATTTTCGACTCGACTTCCGTCGCTCTAAGCTCGAATTTCCGACGTCTAAATAAATATTACTCGGTCAACTCATTAATTCCTTCCGAATTAATTCGTCCTTTTGGTTTGTTGAATGCTTGGGTGTGACCCGAAGGGTTCAGTCAAGATTAAGCTGTAATATTAATTATTCATTAATATTAATGATCGGAAGCGGCCTCCACCCAGGCATTCCGATCAATTGATCTCACTGAATATATTAGCTTTCTAATAATTCTGAACCCACTAACTGAATAGTACACTTGTTCGAAGGACACCATTCCTTTCAGATAGTTAGAAGAGTCTAATGGGTTTTGGACTTGACATGGTTTTATTTCTAGATATGATCTATAAATATAAACCATGCCTAGGGTTGTATGACATAAAAATTGACATACAGTAAATTGTCACACAAGCAACCAAGCATCCCAAAACCCTAACTCTCTCTCTCTCTACTCGGCCCTCTCTCTCTCTCCTCCCTGTCCGTACGGCTCTCCCTTGTGGGCGGCGCGTGTGGTGGCGCGTGGGTGGTGTTGTGATGTGTTCATGGCTCGGATCTCCGTTGAAGGTTGATTGAAGTGTTCAATCACAACTAACTAGCATTAGTGGAGGTTTAATCCGTGCTCGTGGACTAAGTAGAGGAGCCACACGTGGGGTTCTTGTTCTCCTTATTGTTCTTGTTCGATCACTTGTGGAATCACGCTTCAAAGGTATTATTCGTACTCTTTATGTGTTATGCATGAGATCCTTGGTTAGGTGCTATATGAATATGATTCATGATTATTTCCGCTGCGTAGTACCTATAATTGCCTACACAAGGATCCGCCCCTCCTGGCTAGAAAAAGTGCCTTGCCACCTCTCCCTAGGCGCGCCCAGGACGAAAGTTTTGACAGGGGTTTGTTCAAAGTGTCTGTCCGGAAAAATGAGCAGGGGGAGAAAATAGTCGTCCCTCAGAGATACATTCCCCTATACAAGTGGTTAGAGGATGGGGTGTTCTTGGCCGCCTGTGGGCTAAGTTCTGAGATGCCGAGAGGTAGTCGGCCGTCTGATTTTATGCAACTTTAAATTGCTTTTCAATGCTCGTTTACAAATTCTAACTCCTGCTTTTGTTGCAGACAAAGACATGGAAAAGACCTCAGCAACGAGGAAGCCAGCTGCCGTCTCTGCGACGAAATATCGCTCGAACGTCCTTAATCGAGCGGGTGACGAGCAGAAAACAGTCGGGACCCCCAAAGTAGTTGTTTATAATACTTGATATTTTTGCGCAAGGTCAATTTTTTCCTGCCTGTTTTCTGACGCCTTTTCCTTTTGCTAATGCAGAGTGGCTCCACCAGACCTTCTCCCTCTAAGCAATCCCAATCCAAAACCCAAAAGACTGGGACGGGTGATGTGAGTGCATCCGGCAAGAACCGGAAGCACATTGCTCACAAGCCTAAAAGAGGGGACGACTCTACTCTCGAAGCTGACAGAGAGGTCAGCAAACCGGATGCCATCAGGCATCGAAGGGTGGCTTTAGGCAACCCACTACTGCTGTCGGCTAAGCAGGGGAGAAGAGGCGTCATAGGAAGGACGAGGAGGTTCAGCCATATGGTATAAACCGCCTCTGTATTGGATACCATCATGTAGATAGTTTCTTAGAATTTTCTTGACTAATTTTAATCTTGCATCTCCTGTGCAAAGGCTGACCGTCGTCCAGATGGCCAAGGAGATCCTGAGAGCGCTTGATCCAGAGGACAAGGCGTCCGTGAGAGGAGTCGGCACCCTTAACTTGGATGTCATCTTGGGGAATCTCTATGAGGTAGAGAATTATCTTCATTTACTAATTGTTAAGTATATATCCGACTGGTCTTAACCATTCGGCTCTTTATTCATATCCAGGCTATGCTATGCATTCAGGGGCTAAGGAAGCCTCTCCAGGAAAAGTCTAAAGAGGTAACAGCCGCTAAAGCTCGGGCCGAGTCCGCCTTAGATCGAGCTCAATTTGAAATTTCTCAAAATGAGCTACTGACCCTTGATATGATGTATTCCCAGGCGGATGCCAACTAGCAGGTAAAGAAGGACCTTGATTCGGCTCGCTCCAGAATTAATGATCTTAAAGCCAAAATTAAAGGTCTTAAGGAAAAGCTTGAGCCTCTACAAGAGGCCAAGAAAGAAGCCGAGAGGGCCAAGGAGCGGGTTAGCCGCCTGGAGATGCGCCTGTCGAACCAGGAGAAGCAGCTGAAGGCCAAGTTTGAGTCCCGAGCTGATGAGGAGAAGGAGGCCCTTGTCAAAAAAATGATGGAAGATTATGAGGCCATCATGCGGATGGAATGGGAGGCGGTACACCCGGGTGCTGACTATAGCAATTGGAAATCCAAATTTGACCAAGCCAACGAGGATTTCAATGTTGACCTTCTTCGACATGCTCAAGAGGAGGCGACCAAGGCTGCTGCTGAGGGTGAAGAGTCCGACTCCTCATCGGGCTCTTCTGGGGACGAGCAGGGGGACGAGGAGGATGGTGAAAATGCTGAGCAGCCAGCGGGTGAAAATACAGATGATGCGGCTGCCAACGTTGAGAACTTCTCCACGGCTACTTAAGCTTTTTATAATTTTCTTCTACGGCCGAATGGCCATGTATTTGATCTTCCGGCCTGTGTGCCGAGTAAAAATGTATCTTTACCGACCAAGGGGTCGGGTAATTCAACAATTCTCCTGGCTTAGCAAGTTAACTCTTTACAGTCGTCAATTTTAACGGCTGTTAATTTTTATGAAGCATCCGGTCATTTGGCCGGTTTTATTTATATTGGTGTTTATGCTTTTTAAAAATTTTCAAAGCTTCCAAATTTTATGCATAGAATTTTAGCTAAGTATTTTAGCCTGTATAGTATGCAAATGTTCTTGCCCCTGGGAGGATGTCGATTGGTTTCGGTCGATTGGATTGATTGACTTAGAAATTATTGATACTTAGAAGAGTATGCATGGTTTCTAAGTCAATAAATCACTATGGTGATTGCCCCAAACTAAGCGACAGACGGTCATGCGGAGTAGTTGGTCCTTTGATTTCATCCGGCCATAGGCCTCGTTAAAATAAGATGCTAAGTTTTAACTTAGTTTTTTTATTAAGAAAAAATATTCCGCCTGGTTTGCCCAGAGCAAAGCACAGGCGCATCTGGCCTTGGGCCTCTCTTTTGTGTAAATAGTCTGCTAAGTTATTTAGCTCGCTTTCTTAATAAGAGAAAGGTCCGCTGTCCTGCCTTACAGCAGAAACAGGCGCATCCAGCTATAAGCCTCGTGTACGAAGAATGCTAAGTTTTTAGACTTTGCTTTTTGATTGAAAAAGAATCTTCCGCCTGTCTTGCCCTAGAGCAACAACAGGCGCATCCGGCCTTATGCCTCAATAGCCTCTAGTCATGAAACAGTGACCACTTTCCAATTGTACTAGAATAATTTGAAAAACTCTCGGCCTTTTAGATTTCACTTTCGATTTATTCAAACAACTATGGATGCTTCCTTAGCATTCGGTAGGGCCGTTTGATGTATTAGTAGAGCAATGTGCCACCCAAATGGGAGATGCTTCTCCTCGACGAATTCGCCTGAATGGACGTCGTCGTTTATCTGACTCATGTTGGAGTAGACGGTCATACTCATGTTGGAGTAGACTCTGGCTGTTGGCCTCTATCGTTTTATTAATATCTGGCCATTGGCCTCTTTAAAAATGGTAAATATCCATTAAGTGTTGGACTTAACTTAAAAATAAATTAGTTAGTAGGGTCGACTGCTTTGGTGCACTCGGCTCCTTCAGACGGATTGGGGCGTCTGTTGTTGGGACATACGTTTTACAAATAGAGTGGCCGTCTGCACATAGTACAGGCGACGCTAAGAAAAATTAGCAAAAAAGACAAGTTTGGGAAATGAAGACATATTCTCATTAATCAAAACTTTGAAACATTTACAAAAATTCTTAGAAGTAGTACTTTTTTAAGTTGTCTACATTCCAAGTTCTAGGCAACCGCCTACCGTCAGGTTCTTCAAGTCGGTAGGTGCCGTCTCTTACTTCATCATAGATTCGGTAAGGGCCTTCCCAATTTGGGGTTAGCTTTCCCTGCTCATTCGCCCAACCGACTGCCTCCATTTTCCGTAACACAAAGTCCCCCACTTTGAGAGGACGCTTGTGTACTCTTTTGTTGTAAGCCCGAGTCATTCTTAGACGGTAAATCTCATGGCACAAGGCAGCATTGCCCCTGGGCTCTGGAAGTGAGTCCAATGCTAGCCGCATGGCGTCCCAGTTTGCCTCTTCGTCATACAACATGATTCGAAGAGTCGGCTCATAGTGTTCGATGGGCAGGACAGCTTCTGCACCATACACCATGAAGAATGGGGTTTCTCAAGTTGCCCCTTTAGCGGTTGTTCTGATGGCCCAGAGGACGTGTGGTAATTCATCCGCCCAAAGGCCACCAGCTCTCTTTATTTTCTTTTTTATCCCGTTTGAGATTAACTTGTTGAAGGCTTCGACTTGCCCGTTTAATTGGGGCCGGCCGACTGATGCAAAGAAACTTGAGACCCCCTGGTCTCCCAACCAAGTCTTGAGCTGAGGCGTCTCAAACTGAGGACCGTTTTCAAAAACCATAGACATAGGCACCCCGAAACGAGTGATAATATTCCTCCATATGAAGGAAATGACATCTTTAGTCTTGATGTTTTTGATCGCCTCTGCCTCTACCCACTTGGTAAAGTAATCTACAGCGCTTGCCGCCTGGGGCGGCTGTGTAAGGCCCAAGTATGTCCATGCCCCATTTAGAAAAGGGTATTGGGCTGTAGATGGTCGTCAGGTTTGTGTCCGGACGATGGATGAGCTTGCCAAACTTTTGGCACTTGTCACATTTTTTTTACCATTTCCATTGCATCCGACTCCAGAGTCGGCCAGAAATAGAGCCGCCTGGCCTTGGCAGCTAAGGACCTGCCGCCTATATGGGAGGCGCAGAAACCCGCATGCAAATCTTCGAGGATTTCTTTACCCTTCTCTTGGGTAACACACTTCAACAGAGGTTTCAAAAAACCAGTCTTGAAGAGTTCCCCTTATCTCAGCTCGAAGTTTGCCCTTTCTTCTTCAGAACAGCCACCTCTTGCGGTGAATCATAGAGCGTACCATCTGCAGGTAGGCCCGGATGTTGTCCATCCAGGTTGAGCTTCAATCAAAAATTCAAATGGGGTCTTCATTAGATATACTTCTCTTTTCCATGGCCTCCAAGAAAACTAACCGGGGCGTTTCAGTAGAGGCGGATGATGCTAGTTTTGATAGAGCATCTGCCTGATTGGTTGAAGACCTGGGCACTTGACTTAGATGAAACTCCTTAAGTGTCCCGACTTCATTTTTTACCGCCTACAAATATTTTATCATCGCCGGATGAGTGGCCTCGTACGTTCTATTGACTTGGAGTACGGCAAGTTGGGAATCAGAGCAGGCGTCAATTTTCTTTGCCCCTGCCGCCTTGCAATACCGAATGCCGGCTAGCAGGGCTTCATATTCGGCCTCATTGTTAGAGACCTGAAACTTGAACCGTAATGCATATTTGTACTAATCTCCCTTAGGAGATTGGTAGATAATCCCTGCACCACAACCGTTCGTAGTGGAGCTCCCGTCCACATACACTTTCCAAACCTGGCTAGCATTGTCCAGTGAAACTGGCCTTGTCATTTCAACAATAAAGTCGGCGAATTCTTGCCCCTTTATTGCCTTCCTTGGTTCGTAAGTAATTTCCAATCCTTGCAATCGCCCATTTAAGCATTCTTCCAGAAGACTCCAAGGTTGTGAGTGGACGCTTGATCGGTTGGTCAGTATAGACTACTACCGCATGCGCCAAGAAGTAAGGTTGTAGCTTATTGATGGCCATGTAAAGGGCAAGGCCAAATTTTTCAACCATGGGGTACCGAAGCTCTGCGTTCGTAAGAACATGGCTAATGAAATACACCGGGCCGGGAGCTGGATGCCGCCTCTTTCAGCTAAGAGAACGACACTAAGGCCATGATCGGAGACGGCCAAATACATGCAGAGCTTCTCTTTGGGCGAAGGGCTAACAAGCCTCGGCAAAGAGTGCAGATGAGATTTTAGCTTTTGAAAGGCCACCTCTGCATCATCCCTCCATTCAAAGTTAGTCTTCTTTTTTATTGCCTGGAAGAAGTAGAGACACTTGTCACCTGACCGACTGAGGAATCTCCCCAACGCCGCCAGACAACCTGTTAACTTTTGCACTTCCTTCACAGTACGGGGCGACTGCATGTCGATTACCGCCTATATTTTTCAGGGTTGGCCTCTATTACCCTTTGGTCAATAAAAAATCCAAGAAACTTCCCAGACTAAACACCAAAGACACACTTTTTTGGGTTCAGCATGACCTTGTGCCGCCTGAGTGTGGCGAATGTTTCTCGGAGATCAGCAAGATGATCCGCCTATTGTTTGGATTTGACTATCATGTCGTCAATGTACGCCTCTACATTCCTTCCAATTTGATTAATGAAGACCGTATTAATCATTCGTTAAAAAGTAGCAGGCGCATTCTTCAAACCAAACGACATCACTGTATAACAGAAAAACCCCTGATCAGTGATGAATGCCGTCTTTTCTTGATCTTTTTTCCATAGGGGGATCTGGTGGAAACCTGAATAGGCGTCCATAAAACTCATCAGGGCATGCCCGGCTGTTGAATCGACCAGATTGTCGATCTTTGGCAGTGGATAGCTATCCTTAAGACATGCCTTGTTGAGGTGTGTGTAGTCAACACACATGCGCCAAGTTCCATTCGGCTTCTTTACTAACACAACGTTAGCTACCCACTCAGGGCAATTGCATGGCCGAATGAACTTGGCGTCCATCAGCTTTTTTACTTCGGCGGCTGCAGCCTGACTTCTTTCCTCACCGTGGTTTCTTTTCTTTTTCCGAATGGGCTTCTTTTTGGGATCCACGGTGAGTTTGTGGACAGCAAAATCCAGGCTGATGCCTGGCATCTCCTCAACTTCAAAGGCAAAGATGTCTTTGAATTCTCTCAATAGCAGGTGCAGGCTCTCATTAAGCTTAGCAAATGCAACCGTCCCCACCTTAACCGTCCGCTCTAGGCGATTGTCATCCAGAGGGATATCAATGTGTTCGCCAGCAGGCTGGGGACAAAGATCATCTGACCGTTCCCCGGTCAGTGATTGCTATTGCTTTTCTTTTTTGACCACCACCAGCTGATCAGTCTTTCTTTTCTTACCGGCTGGTGGGGCTGACTGTTCTTCCTTGACATCATCATGGTCGATTGTCTTTTTTCCCCGGCTGGCTGCTGCGGCCGCGGGATTTACGTCTGAGAGATAACACTCTCGAGCCGTCTTCTGGTCCCCATTGAGGGAACCGACTGTTCCATCATCCTTCTCATACTTGAGCAGCATGAGAGCAGGAATGATGACGGCCTTACACTCGTTCAGAGTGGGTCGGCCGAAGATGAGGTTGTAAGTTGTGAGCTCTTCAACCACTAGGAAACGGATGGTCATGTGCCGACCGTCTCCCCTATTCCCCAGGCGGACGGGCAAGTCAATTCGTCCGACTGGGTGCACAAGTCCTCCCCCCAAACCCAACAAGGGTGTGAGAGACCTCCATCATGCTATCCGGTTTGTATTTGAGATTGGATAAGCATTTGAGGCTGCTGAGGTCAGAGAAGCTGCCTGTGTAAATTAAAATTCGACCAACCAGTTGGTTGGTCACTTTGCATTCATTGACCACAAGGTCATCATGCGGCCGACAGACTTTGCCTCTGTCTTGTTCGGTGATGACAAATTTTGGGAAGGCAGATGTGCTTGCCGCCTCTCCTTCTTCAACAGAGTTGAACATCTTTCTTAGATGGTCCTTGGTGCCCCAAAGGGTCGGGCCACCCCGGCAAATCCGCTTGCTATTGTATATACCGGATCTGCATCTGCTTCGGCACTAATAGCAGGATGGGGAGTTTTCTGCTTGGACTGCCCCGGATTTGCCTTGGAAAAAACTTTGGACTTCACATAGGACTTCAGTTGTCCCTTGTCGGCCAGACGGTCAAGCTCTCGCTTGAGGCTGAAGCAGTCGTTCATGTCATGGCCGACATCCTCATGGAAATGGTAGTGTTTGCTTTTGTTCTGATTTTCAGCGGAACCTTTCATAGGGGTCGGCTTCTCAAGAGTCAGCGATCCTTGATTTCCAAGAGGATGGAGCAGTAGTCCTTGTGAAACTCGTACCTAGGAACGTACGGTTTCCACTCTTTTTTTTTTTCTTCTGGGCCGGTTGATCAGAGTTATCAACGACCCAGATTTAGTTTTTCTTTTTACTCTCTTCTGGCTTAAGAGCAGGCTGAGCAGGCCGACTCTCCTTCTGTCGGTCGGACTTCTTAGTGTTTGACTGCTTGTTGGAGGAGAAGGGTTCGGTCGCCTGTATATAGGCTTCCGCCTTTCGTAATGCTCCCTGCAGAGTGAAAATTTGTTTGCGGATGAGTTCGTACTTGAAAGTAGACCCGTCCTTCAGACCCTTAAAGAAGTCTGTGAAGGCGACCTCATCAGACAGCCCATGTATCTGGATTCGCACCAGATTGAACCGCCTGACATAGGAACGTAGGCCTTCTCTATCTCCCTGTTGTACATTGCCCAAATTGAGGCTTGTTTTTTTGGCAGGGATGTTCATAGAGAAGTTTGAAGCAAACAAGAACGCAAGCATCTTGAAGCTATTAATGCAACAAGCAGGCAGATTGCCGAACCACTGTTGGGCTATGCCCTTCAAGGTGGCTGGAAAATAGCGACACCATGTGGCATCATACAACCCTTGTAAATACATGAGGTGGGTGTATGCTAGCATGTGGTCTTCCGGGTTGGAGGTCCCATCATAGGATCCAACCAAAACATTTTTAACTTTGGTCGGCTGTTCGGCTTTGCTTATTTCCCTGGAGAAAGCAGAGGGTTGATCTCCAAGGTGGTGCAGCCTAAGCTGCCAATCCATCGGCTGATAGCCGTATGCCGCCTGGACTTCAAAGAGGGGATGCTGCATGTAAGGTAAAGCAGGCGACTGGTACAATGGCGGAGCCATGTACTGGGCCGACTGTATTATATGAGGGCTAGACTGAACCCGAGGGCTGCTTACTGGGGTCTTATGTACAGACTGGGAATACCTTGCAGAGATATTCCAAAATCTATCATGGTAGGTCGACGTAGAAGCCGACTCTGATAGCTGAGTTCTCTTCCGCTCAATGAAATTTCAAGCATCGAAGAATGTTTTCTTGCTACCATCCGGCTGTATGTGCCGGATGGCTTTTCTTGTACCCGTTTATGGGAAACGGAGTCTAGTGAGGTCAAATTGGGGTCGAGCCTTCTCCTTGGGGGCAGGATAAGGAGTCGGCTGGCGGTCCCTGACCGACTTTAGTTTACAAGTTTGAGCTGGCTTCTTGGCCGACTACTCCTTTCTAGGAGTTGGCGACCGCTTGGTGGCAAGTTGTTTGATTTCACCCTTGAGACTGCTCAGGAGTTTCATGAGTTCGTCTCGGGTGACGGGGGTTGATCCTGCCGCCTGGGAAGGATCACCCGGCCGCCCTGAGGGCTTTTTTGGCTGACAGCAGCTTTGCTTGGCCCCGCCTGATCATGGTGTCGCTCCCTATTTTCTTTACTGCGGATGCGTCTAGAGATGAAGGACCCGTTAGGATCCACATAGGTTTCGAAAACAGCGTCGTCCCTTGAGTCATGGTCCGTCTGGACCACTATTTCTTCCGGAGGCCGATTGGTCTCAGGATTTGGTACAGGTTCTTGTGAAGCCATCTTAGAGGTACTCTCCCCAAAGACGACGCCAAATGTTTCGGGGTTTTTTGTCCCTCAGGAGAGTTACTACACTAAGACTGGATCCAGCAAGGGGCGCCTATACCTGCAAAGCAAACGGACTGCCGGATGTTCGGTGGTCCGCCTCTGAAGATTAAGTTAGTAATTTATTCGGAGTAAAACGTGCGGAAATAAAGTTATATGCTTGGATTCCAAGCTCAGGCGTACTGTATCTTGAGCGTGACAGTTCAGACAATGATTGGTATTCAATCAAGGTTAGGTCATAAAATTGTCTCCAAGAAGATTCTTATCCCCATAAATGAGGGGAATGTTCCTTATTTATAGGGCTCTAGGAATGTGTGCCCTTTCTAGGGTTTCGTGCCCTAAGAAAGGGCACACCGTTTAAATTAGGGGCACCTTGGGATTTGGGCCTTGAAAGCCGCCATTCCTTGGGGGCCAAATCTGCCTACCACGTGTCACCATCTGGAAGGGCCAGGGTGGCGCCCCTTTCAGTGACATGTGGCTGGCTCGGATTAGGCCAGCTGGTTGGGTAAAAATACCCAAATCAGAATGGTCAGTGGTCCACCTCCGAAGATTAATTTAGTACGGTATTCGGAATAAAATGTGCGGAAACAAAGTTATCAGCTTGGATTCCAAGCATCGGTGCTGTCTATTTCTTGAGAATGTAAGCTTTGTAATCAATGTCGATGTGACGTCCCGTCATAAGTGAGGGAGATGTCCCTATTTATAGGGTCTTTTGGGAGAGTGTGCCCTCCCTAGGGTTTGATGACCTAGGGACTAGGGCACGCCGTTTTGAGGCGCCTCAAAGTTTTGGCCTTTGAAGGACTCCATTTCAGAAATGATATCTGAGTGACACGTGTCGCACATCCTGGGAGGCCATTTGGGCGCCTCCCAGGGCGTCACATGTCGCTCGCTCATTGGTCCACTTGGGATCATTAAATACCCCAAATCAGGGGCTGATTGTGCTCGACACGTGTCACCATCTGGAAGGTCAAAGCTGATACCCCCTTAAGTGACACGTGTCAAAAGATGATTGGGCCACTTGGCGGGGTAAAAAATACCCAAAACATTTTCCCCTCACAGGGGTCACGTGCTTGGCACATAACGGTTATGATAGGTGTCAGGTTATGAATGGCAAAGAAGTTACTTTTACTATTTACTTAGTTATAGGGTTTTACCCTGGAATATTTTACCCCCTCTGTAAATAGAGGGGTTGACCTTCCTTGCATTCACATTTGCGTGAATTTTTGGGAGAATCATTGAATTTGACTTGCAAAGACTTTTGACTTCTTCAGCATTCGACAGTCGGCCATCTTAGTTCGCCTGCTCAAACATACGCCCTAGAACGACGCCTCTTGTTACCTTCTTCTAAGGTAACCACCTGATCCTTTCTTTACTTATTTTCTTTGCATTTTTCTTTATCAAAAATCGTTTCCCAAATGCACCCGGCACGGCCTAGATTAGTGATCAGCCTATAACCAGGGACGGCTGAATCTAGAATTAGGAGTGCCAAATGCTCATTCGAGAACTGTCCTTTGAGTACAGGACACGATGGCTAGAACAAAGAAGACAACAAAGAGATATAGGACGGATGGTTCTTGGTACCATTCAGAAAGTGAGACTGTTATTTCACACAGCTCTATTAGGGCGCCTGTCTCTAAAATTAGTAGAGAACCCCCTAGGAATGTCAGCACTCCCAGTGACTCATTCTTAGAGGAGTGTGATGAAGTGTATGAGAACCTCGGGTCGAGTGGATCGGTGCCGGATGATGATTTAGGGAAGGAAACTGTTGGCTCCAGCCGGCATGCCCCCAGCTCTAAGGAGAAATCTGGTGATGACTCCGCGTCATCATCCTCCAACTGCGTCCCCCTTGACTCGGAGGAGGCGCAATCGAACCTCAATGTTGCGAGAGAGTCCCTCTCCGTTGAGAAGGGAGAGGGATGGGAGGAGCCATCTGCTTCCAAGCGGCATGAGCGTGCTCCTTATTATTTGCACGTTGCCGAAGGCAAGCGGCTAACCATGAAGGATGATTTATTTCTACCCATTTCATGGGACATAGGTTTATATTGTCTGTGCCGGATGCTATAGACACGGTCACCAAGCCTGCTATGGTGACCAGTGCTTGGGCTGCTACGAGGCTGCCATCCAGGCAGGATTACGCTTCCTTCTCCATCCGGTCGTGGAGAGGATCTTGGACGGATACCAGTAGTGTATCTGGAAACTAGCCCCCAATTCTTAGGTTAACATTTTGGGCTACGTTCCCGCCTGTGAGATGCTAGAGGTGGAGCCCAGCTTCGAGGCGTTGGCTCATATGCACTACTTGATTAGGACTCCAAATTCAAGCGGGAACGACTGGTTTACTCTAACCAGCTATTCCCGTTGTATGATGACTTTGGGGAAGGAGAATAAATGGAAGAACTGGAGGACCAATTTTTACATAGTCTCTTCCCCAGGTTTTCAAAAGAACAAGCGGTACAACCGCTGGACTTAGTATCCGCTCCTCCTGGCTGGGAAGAAAGCCCTTCCGCTTGTTCCCAGGCGGGCGCAGAAGGAGATTTTTGATTAGGGCCTTTTTACTGGGGCTGTGCGAATGAACAATGAGACGGGGGTCAAGGAAGTCACCCCCCAAATTTATATTCCCCGATTTGAGATGTTGAGAGGTAGCTGGCCGCTTGAATTTATCAGCTTTGTTACCCACATTGTTTCTTATTCATTTCATTGCTAAAACTTTTTCTTGTTCGTTGCAGACGTAGGAATGGCGAAGCTTCCTTCCCATAAGAAACTGGCTATCTCTGCAGCCTTCTACCGCTCGAACCTCAAACAAGAGGATGAGCAGCCGCCAATCGGCACTTTTCAAGTAACAAACTGTTCAATCCTTGAAATTTGTTTTCAATGAATTCTTAGTGTATTTTGTCTCAAGGTCTCACACTTAGAATTTATTTCAGGGTGGCTCATCAAAGCCTGCCCTCTCTTCTCAACCAGATCCTAAATTGCGCAAGCTGTCGGCTGGCGACGTTTCCCAGAGTCGCAGGAAACACATTGCCACTAAGCCGAAGAAGGGAACGGGCGCCTCTTCCCCTACTCAAACTCCAACCAAGCCGGACACTCAACCAAGAGTGTCAAAGAGTGGCAAGAAGCCACTCACCACTGCTGGCGGCATAGCAGGCGGCAGCGAAGCCACAGGGGGAGAGAGAGGTGATTCCTCAGACCATCCGGCCTTACTTTTTATTTAAAAAATGCAACTATCTTCAAAAATCTTAACTTATTGTATTTGTATTGACAGATGCTCTAGTGTGGCCAGTTGTCCTTCAGATGGCCAGGCGAAGCCTCAGGACGCTTGATACTGAGGATAAGGCTGCCGTCAGAGGAGTCGACACCCTTGACCTTGATGGCATACTGGCGCTTCTTTGCGAGGTAACACATAATCTTATGACTTGGTTGATATTTTTTGCCAAATGGTTTCTGATGAATTTTCTTTCTTTGGACGACTGCAGGCTATGCTGCGCGTGAGTGGTCTTAAAGGGCCACACAACGAAAAGACTAGGGAGGTAAAGGCAGCGAATGCTCAGGCCGCCTCTACCCTGAACAAAGCTCAGTTTGAGATTGTTCAAAATGAGATTCTAACACTTGATATGTTGTATTCCCAGGCGTCAGCTAATCGGCAAGTCCAGCAGAACTTGGACGTGGCAAAGCAGCAGGTGAAGAAGCTCCAGGACCAAGTCAAGGGCCTTGAAGAGAAGGAGGAGACCCTCAAGGAGGCGGAATCCAAGGCAAATAACCTTGGGGAGACGGTCAAGAGACTCCAAGGGCGGCTGCAAAACCAGGAGACCCAACTCCGGACCAAGTATAGGTCCTTGATGGAGGAGGAGAAACAAGCCCTGGTGAAACAAATGATGGAAGACAACGAAGTCATCATGTGTTCGATCTGGGCAGCTGTGTAGCTGTCAGCTGATTATCAGACTAGGAAGGCCAAGTTTGATAAAGCAAATGACGAGTTCAATGTCCGACTCCTTAGGGAAACTCAAGAGGCGGCTGCCAAGGATGCCCCCGTGGAGTCCAGCTCGTCAGGCGACTCATCTTCTGGGGACCAAGAGGATGATCAGGAGGAGAATGAGGAGTCCAAGGATCATGCGCCGGAGAATAAGGCGGATGGCGATGCTGAGAAGCTCCCTTGATCTTTAAGCTTTAAGTTGTTTCTTTCTGCAATGAGTTTGCAACCTACCATGGCTCTAGTCAAGTAGACACAACATGATGCAATGAGTTTGCAACCTACCATGGCTCTAGTTCTCTAAAGTTCGGGATATGGGTTAGTCAAAGAGGGTCCATGGTTAATTGTCCAAATGCACCGCGCGGAAGCCTAACAGTGAAGGGTTGGCGCGAGTGGATGGGACACCGCGAGTTTAAAAAAACTCGCTTCCATGGTTTGGTGAATTCAACATTCTCGGATGTACCCTTTGTTTCTCAGAGCGTTCAATCAGGTAGATGGAGCATTAATTCCCATAGGGTTATGTCCATATGTTGAACACATATGGGTTTCAGAAAAGTGAGAAAAACTCAATCAGGAAGTAGGATCGAGCAAACGATGCTAAAAACTGGTCGAAATCAGAACGCATATTTTTGGCTCGGTATTGGAAGAATTTGGCGCCAGCAAACAGAGATTGGCGCCAACTTTTAACTTTAGCGCCTAGCGACAGAGCTGTCGTCTAGCGCTAAAGTCAAAATGCTGGCGCTAACTTCTGTTCGCTGACGCTAATTCCTACATGCCTCGACAGCTTTCTGTGCTCGATAAAATTTTCCAGTTTCGCGCAGTGTTATTTCGGTCCTAGTTGTGAAAGATATTCCTTAAATTTCGTACGTGTAAAAATCCTATGTTTTCACTCATTACAGATGCTCTTTCCAATGAGATCTTTTTTATGCATATGACAATAATGTTAATCAAAATTACGCACATGAAATACTTAGAACTTTTCGAGTCTCATCCACTCATTCTAAATCATTGCCGAAATAAATTTCAGGAATTAAAATAGAAATCCTCTCCAGTGGAGTCGCCAAAAACTATAGGGAATATTTCAAGCATTATCCCTAACTTGAACCCCACTGTAATCATACACTAAAGTACGGTGGCGTCCAAAGGGAAAGAAGATAGAGCAAAAGAGTCACCAACAAGTTTTAGGAACTTGTAAACCGTTCACGAGGTGAAGGTTACACCCCTTAACGATCCAACAGATCGTCAAATCCAATAGGTCTTGAACCATGACTGGTAGTTCGGGGATGAAGGTACAAGTTTAACCTAAAAGAGATTGAACCTGCCTAATAATAGGCCTCTATTTTATTCTGATCGTATTCATGTGCGCTTTCTGACTAACATGCAATCATTAGGTTTAACCCTAAACCTGCTTATCTATGTTGGTTGAATATTAATGCACAAATAAATCTATTATTGGCGATCACTTGAATTATAATCAAATTAACCCTAAACAAGATTATTAATTATCTTATTAAGTGTGATTACAAGTAAAAATTCCCTTTAAACATGCATAAAAGGCAAGATCAAGCAATAACAATAAATATATATCAAGCAACATAATAATAATCATAATAATTATTACAATAATTATAATAATCATATGAAAGAATAATAATAGCAAGATCCTAGGCATGATACTAACAAGATTAATAATAAACCCTAGCATGTCACTAAAAAATAAAGATCAAATATATAGCCCTAACATGATACTAACATGAATAAATATTAGGAAGAACATAAAAAGGAATCATACTTTTAATCATACTTGATATTAAAATTACCCTAGACATGATACTAGGAACTTAAAATAACAGTCTAAGCATGACTTCTATATCATAATATCAATTAAACCATTAAAGTACTTACTTGGATGCCTCGTACCTCTTTCTAATAACAAAATACACGCGTTAGTAACTTCAAGGAAAATAATAAACAACAATTAAATTAAATAATTGAAATAGAGATTTGGGACCAAACCCTCAGAAATATTAAAACCTTTCACGTCTAGGGCGAAGGCAACTTCGAATATGGCTAGGTTTATCTAAGTCTTGCGAATGCGGAATTTTGTATTTTGAGAAAAGCTAGTTTAGAAAAGAGAGAGGAAGATAGTAATTAAGAAAATCTTGATGAGAGTTGGTGAGAATTGGTGAGAATTGATGAGAATTGGTGAATGAAAACTGAGTTTTTAGGAGACTATTTATACAGAAAATCAGCCAAAAAGATAAAAATCAAAACAGAGTTCTGACGCAAATAAAACATGATTATCGTCGATGCTGGCAATTAGCGCCAGACGCTAACATTAGCGCCAGGCGCTAACGCTAGCCCCAGGCGCTAATGTTTGGCGTTAGGGGCTAATGTCTGGCGTTAGGCGCCAATGTCTGGCAACGATGCCAAATTATGACAGGGTAAAGTCGTATCCCCTAATAAAAAATAATAACCTAAGTCCTCTAACTAAAGTAGATAGGGAAGTAGGGTCGAACTCCACAAGGAAACAAGTCTTTCTACTCCTAATTAATTATTATAACCTAAATTATCAAAGTAACCAATATTATTGTAAATAAAGTCTATACTACGAAGAATAAGATTGAAGGAAATAAAGTAGGAAGAAATTAAATATTAAAAGACCTAGGGCATAGGTTCTCTAATAAACAACATTCCAGGGTAAATCATAATAAGCAATCATCAAGCATTGATTAATCAGATTACAAAGGGCTTTCGCTACGTATTATAATCACAGAGTTAATTTATCGGTATTAAATCTCATCTGTCGAATCTCGACTTAACCATTTATAAATTAGTCCGCCTATTGAAACTAAGCCTAAACATCAATTCTCATCTGTTGAATCTCGAATTAATATTGCTAAACTCATACAATTAAATCTAGCCAAACCTAATTGCATAGCATTAAAACAATCAATAGGAAATTAACCAAGCATTGATAATCAACAATCACAAAATTACCCCTTCATATTATTTATTAGATCCCCATAAACCCTAGAAATAAAACTACTTAAGCATCATCATAACTAAACTAATCAAATAAACAAAGCAAAACATAATCAAAGAAGTAAATAAAATATTTGAAATTAAAAGAGAAGAAATTATTACCAAAAGAAATCTGGATTAATGAAAGTAATTAATAACTAAAGTTGAGAGAGAATTTAAGAGAGAGAAAATATCCTAAGTAGAGAGAGAAAATCTAAAGAAGAAGGTAATTGGAATTTTCGTCCATAATTCGTACTTAAACATTCCTCTAAACAAAAATTAAAACAAATCTAATCGTCTACTAAGAAAAACACGCGCCCGATCGGGCGAAGGGCCGCCCAATCAGGCCCGCCTTTTTACAACGCCCATGCTTGTATGACGCGCCCGATCGAGCTTACGCTCACCCGATCGGGTGCGCTTCTTCCTTGAAGGTGCTTATGCGCGCATCAGCTCGATCGGGCGTATGCTTGCCCGATCGGGCCCGATATTCTTCTTCGAGGCTTGGATTTCGATTGGGCTCAATTCCTTGGCCAAATTTGGATTTCCTCATCGGGTCTTGATTAATCGATCCAATAGCCCCGATATCTGATGTGTCTATTTTATATAGTATTTTACCCCCGTCCTTTGGTCATATTTAGTAGTGTTTTTGGCTCTTTAGAGCCACTTTTATTACTAATTGGTGTTTTCTAGTGTTTTCGTAGATTTGGTTGACTTTTCTAGGGATTTATGCTTTCAGAGTATTTTCCCGAGATATTTTGGAGCAATCACGAGCATTGGGGAAGCACGACCAGAGTTTATAGCCCAGGGCTGGTTAGAGCCATCGAACCGGTGATTAAGGGCTCGGTATAGGTGATACCGAGGAATTTGGACCGAGTATTCAAGACCGGAAGAAAAAACCTAGATTGGCCCGAAGAGTTGGAGCCCAATCGTAGTCCAAATAGTGGCCCAAATGAGCTGCCCGGCCAAAAAGGCTGGCGCCCGGCCGGGCGGGAGAAGCTTTGGCTAGAGCCCGGTGACGCGCCCGGCCGGGCGCGAGATTTGTACTATGAGCAAATAGTCGCGCCTGATCGGGCGGTGCCTCGCCCGATCGGGCGCGTGTACTTCATAGGAGACGTTTAAACGTAGTTTTAATTTGTATTAATTTAGGATTTTGTACGGAGTATAAATACTCCTCCGTAATACGATTTTAGGATCTCTTCTTCTTCTTTTTACTCTTTCTTTACTCTCTTATTTATTCTCTTTGATTTCTTTTCTCTTAAACCTTTGTTCTTAATTCTACTCTTAATTCCAGATTTATTTTGGTAACGATTTCTCTTCTCTTAATTTTAGTTATTTACTTTATTCTTTTTATCATGTCTTGCTTTATTACTTTTATTAGTTTAGTTTTTAATATGTGTGAGTAGTTTTATTTCTAGGGTTTATGGGGATCCATAAATAATATGAAGGGGTAAATTGTTGTTGTTAATTATCAATGATAGATTAATTTCCTATTGATTGATTTAATGCTCTGTGACTAGATTAGGCCTATCTTTTATGAATGAGTTTGACAATATTGATTCAAGATTCGAGAGATGAGAATTTATGTTTAGGTCTAGTTTCAATAGGCAGGTTAATTTATAAATGGTTAAGTCGAGATTCGAGAAGTGAGATTTAATACCGGTAAATTAATTGTGTGATTGTAATACGTAGCGAAAGCCCTTTACAATCTGGTTAATTGATGCATTGATGATTGACAATTATTGATTATTGGTATTGCATGATAATTTCTTATTGAATTGTTTTAACGTTTTACAATTGCGGCTTGTAAAAGTATGGCAATATTGAATTGATGAATCGAGCAGATGTTAATTTGATATTAAAGGCTATTTTCAATAAGAACTTAGATCTAGTAAATTGCGAGAGCCTGTTAGATCTATGTTGATTAATAAATTGCGAGAGCCTGTTAATCATGTTATTTATGCAATGTCAATGATTGATTACTATGTTTTACCCTGGAGTATTATTTATTGGTGAACCTATGCCCTAGATCCTTTTATATATTGTTTTCCTTCTATTCCTATTCTTTGTAGTTTAGTTTCATACTGAAATATAAATATTGGTTACTTAGATAATTTAGATTATAATAATTAATTAGGAGTAAAAAGGCTTGTTTCCCTGTGGTGATCGACCCTACTTCCCTATCTACTTTAGTTAGAGGATTTAGGTATTTACTTTTGATTAGGGGATACGACTTTACCCTGTCAAAATTTGGCGTCGTTGCCGGGGAAACGGTTTTATTTTTATTTCTGATTGTTTTTGTAGTCTAGATTATTTCCCTTTTGTCTTAGAGAGCGTTAATTCTCTGAGACAAATCTCATATTTGCTACTAGTTTTTGTTTATGCCCAGGTGTTCCAGATCAGGTTACATCCCATTCGATCCTGAGATCGAACGTTCCTTTCATAGACAGAAAAATTTCTACAAGCAAATCCTGGCGGATTCTTGTGATAATAACAATAATCACCGAGATCCTCCAACTGGTTCTAGCGATTCAGAGACATAATCAGACGCAGAATCAGAGATGACGGCTCCAAAGAAGCTCGGTGATTATTCACAACCAAAGCTTACAGATTTTCCACATCTCACCCCTACTCCGGCTCTTGATGGGGTTTAATTTGAAATTAAACCTCAATTTATAACGATGATAGAGAGGAAGAAATTTAATGGAGCCAAGGGTGAAGACCCGAATCTTCACATTTCCGACTATTGTCAATATTGTAACACCATCAGGCAAGCCGGGGTCACTCAAGACCAAATCAGGGAGATTCTCTTTCCCTTCTCTTTAACTGGAAAAGCTAAATTGTGGTTTAATGGCTTAAATAGAACTACACTTGGTATAACTGACTGGGAAACTCTTGTTTTGAATTTCTATAACAAGTATTATCCTGCAGAGAGAACAGCAGTACTACGGAGTGCGATCCAGAACTTTGCCCAAGAAGCCGATGAATCTTTATATGAGGCTTGGGAGAGGTTTAAGGACTTACAAAGAGAATGCCCTCACCATAATTTAGCGCAATGGCAGTTAATCCAAGCCTTTTATAACGGCATTGGAAATTCCTCTAGAATAATTTTAGACTCTGCAGCTAGCGGGAGATTTATGAATCTTAATGTTGATGATGCAGGTCAGGTTATTGAAGACATGGCGATACACAATTCCCAATATGGGAATCCTAGAGGATTTGCTAACAAGGGGAAGCATAGTGTCGACTCTGTATCCTTTTTGCAAGCTCAACTAACCTCTATTTGCTAAAAATTAGATAATCTGAGCACCGCTAATGTAGCTAATGTTTCTGCAATTAATAATAATTCTAATGAGGCTTTCTGTGAAAATTGTGGTATTGTAGGACATTGGGAGCAAGATTGCAGGAGTTCCGTGGAGCAAGTTAATGCCTTCCAAGCTTATAGGCAGAATAACCCACACTCCAATACCTACAATCCTGGGTATCGGAATCATCCGTACCTTTCCTACCGGAGCACTAATGTTCAAAATCCACCACCACAAGAACCACAGGCGCCACAGCAGCAGAAATATTATCATTCCAATGCTAGCCAGAAGAACCAATCACAACAAACCCCCTCATCTTCCGACCCTTCTCTAGCGGAAATTAGAGCAATGTTGGTTAATATGCAAAAGCACATGGAGAGCAGAGATGCGACAATTGATCAAATTCTAGCGGATAATAAAATTGTAGATAATCAAATTGCGCAACTCTCCGCTACTCTACAAGCCCGCCAACAGGGAGCTCTGCCGGCACAGCCAACCCGGCCTACGGATCAAGCATTTGCAATTACTCTGAGGAGCGGTTCAAACAATGAAGGGCCCTCTATGCCCGGAGTTGATGAACCTGTTTTAATAAATAATGCTAATCTTAATTCCGTTAAACCAAACAATGTAGTTGATAACCCTGCAGGGCTAAAAGATAATACTAACATATCTAACTCTACATTGCAAGGTACAACTCTAGAGAAGGTGGCTACTCCAGACAAAAGTAATAATGCTCCAAAGCCAACTATCAAACTTCCATTCCCCAATCGTCAATTGAAGACAAACTTGGATAAGCAGTTTGGTAAGTTCCTGGAGGTGGTAAAAGATATGAAGGTAACAATTCCCTTTACTAAATTAATCAAACAAATCCCCTCGTATGCAAAATTTATGAAGGAAATATTGACGAGAAAAAGGTCTATTAGTGAGGTAGAGACGGTAGCCTTCACCGCAGAGTGTAGTGTCGTACTTCAAAATAAGTCTCCACCTAAATTAAAAGATACGGGTAGTTTTTCTATCCCTTGTCATATTGGCAATCTCTTGATTGATAATGCATTATGTGATTTTGGGTGCTAGTGTTAGCGTCATGCCATTATCTGTGTGTTCTAAGTTGAATATTGGTAAATTAAAAGCTACCAATATAACTCTACAAATGGCCGACCGTTCTTTCAAATACCCCTTAGGTGTTTTAGAGGATGTCCCCGTTAGAGTAGGTAAATTTTATATGCCTGTAGATTTTGTTATTCTTGATATGGCTGAGGATATGAAAACCCCAATTATTCTGGGTAGACCATTCCTAACACTGCAGGAGCAGTCATAGATGTAAGAAGTGGTAAGTTAACATTATCAGTAGGGGATAATAAAGTTGTTTTTAATCTGAATAATGCCCCCAAAAGCTCCATGACTGAGGAGAAATGTTTCAGTGTTAATGTGGTTGAAGATTATTCTAACAAGCCCCAAGCTCTTGAAAAAGATCCCTTGGAGGCGGTATCTTGTGTTGCATCCTTTTCAGATGAGATAGACAAATGGCAAAAGGAAGTCGATGCAATAGAAAGAGCACTCTACAATGTTGGTCTTGGTTTTGAGGATGAAAAGGTGGAACCGATCAAGCAAGTTGTGCAAACCGAGCCTACGGTAAGTGTTCCGCCAGATCGAGTTGCAAGAGTTGAACGCAATGACAATTTGGAGCAACCTTCCATCGAAGAAGGATTTTTAGTGCGTAGCATTGAAGATCCCCCAGTCCAAGTCAAGGAGGATCCACCAGATAAGGAGATTTGGCGTCCCACAGGGTATGTCAGGAAGCCGCATCGCAGCCTAAACACTGTAGACCGGGTGAGAAACCACCCGATCAAGCGTTAGAGGGTCCTAGAAATTGTACTTGGTAAGAAGGTCGTGCGGGACCTAGATAAACCAGCGCTTTGCGGGAGGCAACCCGTATTTTTTAATGCTTTTTAGACTAGTTTTTCTTTTCTTTTTCTTATGAGGGGAGAGATGAGGGAATTTAACGAGTTCTATGAGTGTTTGTACAGGTTTGAAGGAAAAGAGTTAGCCAAATTTTGGAGAAAAGAAGAAAATTAATATTTCGCCGATTTAGTCTCGGGCCCGACCGGGCGAAGCTCGCCCGATCAGGCGCGAGAGCAAGGATCTGAAAATTAGAAATTTCGCCCGACCGGGCGAGTGGCGCCCGATCGGGCGCGAAACTTGTCGTTTACGGACTTAATTGTCCGCCCGATCGGGCAAGCCTCGCCCGACCGGGCGCGAGAAGGGCGAAATTTTGAACCTCAAGATCGCCCGATCGGGCGAAGGGCGCCCGACCGAGCGTGAGACCAAGGGAAAATTGGTAATATAGATCGCCTGACCGGGCGAACTGCGCCCGACCGGGCGCGAGAGCTTAGCAATTCTAAAAAACAAGATCGCCTGACTGGGCGACCCACCGCCCGACCGGGCGCGAGCGGATCCGACCTTTTCTTCTTCTTTCTTTTCTTCTTTCTTCCTTCATTTCTTCTTACCTCCATAACTTTCTCTCTCTAAAACTCAAATTCTCTCTACCTTCTCTCTAAGATTTCTCCTCCATTTCTTACCCAAATTCAAAACTCTTTACATATTTGTGATCCTCTCTTCATCCTCTACACTTTCATATAAAAATTTTTCAGTTTTAATTCAATAAATTTTTGTTTACCCATTTCTTTAACATGGCTTCAAAGAGGGCTAGGTCCATTTTTGGTAGGAGCTCCAGTTCGAGGGAGGAATACGACCCGGACTTGCAACTCCCGTACTGGCCGACGATCCGAATTGTGAGCCGAGAGCAAAAGGAACGGCTAGAGCACTTAATCGGTCGTGAGGTAATTTCTTCTTAGTGGTTACACCGCCCTACCCTAGAATCATTTTGTTTGTATGATTTTGTTAAACGATTTTTGAATGACATTGGCATGAGAAAATTTGTTGACATGCACTACCCTACATACCGAGAACTTACTTGTGAATTCCTGTCCACTTTCCATGTTGTTAGTAGTAGAAATGGGCCAAATTTATTTTTCAGGTTAAATAATAGAAATATTAGTTTAACTTTTGTAGAATTTTGTAAAATTTTTTAATTAAATTCTGAATTATCTCACCAGTGGCATGCGGACTATAAAATGGGTGACTTATATTATGCTTTGACTGGTTTGCCTACCCCCGACCCCCAACATGCTAGTACCAAACCTATTCACCACCCTGTCCCAAAAATCTGGCAAAGATTTGTGGGTTTGTGTTTTTTAGGTAGGGCTGAGCCTCATAACGCTCAATCTAACGAACTAGCTGTCATAGGACACTATGTATAGGGGTACGGGAAATTGAACATAGGTAGGTTTATAGTTCACCATTTGAGTAGGCATGCCACAGCCAGTACCACTTCCAAGACCCCTATCCGTTTAGGTGGCCTTATCACTCGAATAGCAGTGAAAAAGGCCGGTTTTTTAGTAGACGGACCCCACCAACTGACCAACTGTGGACCAGATACCTACATAACTGCTAGGTATTTTGAGGATGTGGGGTGGGTTAGACCGGATAGTGAGAAGACACCCTTTTGGTGTATTCGGACTGGGAGCGAGCACCCTTTGCCCATTTTTCCCCTACCCAGTCCTGACTTGACCGCCTTTCCCCCAGGGCAACCTTCTTACACTTATGATGTTTTAGATGCCAACACTAGGGGGCAAGCACCACCACCACCAGTTCCACCACCCCAGCCTCAGCCCGAGGTGGCTTTTTCCCCACCTCGTATGTCCCACTCCGTCCCTCACGTTGACTCTGACCCAGTTTGGGATCTTCAGAGTATAGGTCAGGCCCTAGGACGTATCGAACATTCCCATACCGACCTTAGGAGGATGGTTGGCTCCATTGACCAGAGGTTAGGGTACCTAGAGAGGAACCAGGGTAGAGCTCTCTACCCTATGTACGATGATTATGCTCGTCGGGGTAACATTCCCGACGACGCTATTCACCCTGACTAGTTTCAGCCACCACCCCAGGGATACTATAGGGATCCCACTGCCCGAGGTATTTACACGGACTATTCTTCTTTCTTCGGGTACGGCCAGGACATTCCTTTCGGGGGACCGGCGGAGGGAGAGAGTTTTCACGCTGATTATTTTGGTGGTAGCTCTTCTGGTGTAGGTGGTGCAGGTGGCAGTGGAGGTGCGGGTTTCGACTCGATTGATGAGGATGATCAAAACTAGCTATGCTGGGCTAGTTCCCGAGCCAATGAGGACATTGTCTGATTCTGGCTTGGGGGAGATTTTGGTTTGGTATATTTTTTTTTCTCTTTTCTTTTTGTTTTTGGTGTGTTTTCTTAGGGTAGATTTCCTGCTTTTTAGGTTAGTTTTATTGCTTTCTTATATATACAAAAATACAAAAAAAATTGAAAAATAAAAAAATTCAAAAATACGTTCCAATGGATTATAAATTATGCTTCCATGTGCCCTTACTTGAGAAAAATTGTTTTGATTCTTGGTATTTGATGATAGGCATTGTGGATTAGTTGATCATGATTTGATGTTTAATTGCCTTGAAACCTTTACATGCGTCAATTTTGTCCAACTACTTGTGAATATAGTGCTTGACTAGTTGATTTGGTAAGGAATGCGTGATAGTTCCATATTTCCTGGTATGTCAATGAATTTGAGTATTGGTTTGCAACTACTAGTAATATTTATATGATTCATTATTATGCACATTGTGGAGGACGAAGGCATTTGTTCTTTTAGGTAGCCTCCAGATATTGTAGATACATTTGTTCCCTTCTTGCTACCCATGTTGTTATCTTGACTTTTTGTTGTTTATCAGCCGCATTACAAGCCTATGTTGCCCCATTGGTTACTAGTCCCAAGCTTGGCTTGGGGGAGCTATTAGCGAGTGAGGTGAGGGAGTTTGTAGTGTGCTTATTATTTGCACAATTTAGGTGGGACTTTGAGAAGTTGTTTTGTTGTTATTCATGTTTATTTTTGATGAGTTTGAGAGTTATATTTTCTTAAAAAAAATAAAGCATGATATTATGAAAAAAAAAGAAGTTGAAGGAAAAAAAAATTGTGAAAAAATAAGTGAACTTCAAAGGAAAAAAAAAAAAGTGTTCAAATGTTCTAGTTTGAGGTTGATCAAAAGAAAAATAATAGAGCTTCAATGAAAAAATTCAAGTTTGGAAATAAAGTTTGTTTATTCACTCTATTACTTCATTATTATATCTTATGAGTGAAATTGTAAGAGTTGGGAATATTTATTATGATTGGAGTATATTTGGTTGATGTTAGAGTTGGTTATGTTGGAGATGTATGATCATTATTTATTTTGATCATGGGTTTTATTTGGATATGGCTCCTTTAAGCATAGCTTTTCTCTCACTTATTCCCAAATTTATCCTACCCTTTACCCTAGCTTTACATTACAAGCTTTAAAGACCTTCTGACCTTTGTGCATAGAATTGTATGAATGTGAAAGTGTTGTTTATTAATGCAAGTTATGATTTGGCATATTTCGAGTCGACTAGTAGGTTTGAGCGTTCATTGTTTTATACACACGAGAGTGTGAGTTGGGAGGGCATTGTTCACATAAAGGGGTTGGATGGAGAGCAATCGAGTACATCTTTTACTCGCCACAAAAATGAGAGTTGAGTGTGTGAGCACTAGTCTTGAATTCTATATGCTCTTGTGGTTTGCTCTATTTGACAATTGTTAGGGAAGATTGGTAATTAGATGGATTTGATTGGTTGACTTTGAAGCATGTGTATTTGATTTACCCTGAATCGTTTGTGCTTGATTTTTACTTTTTGCGGTGAAGCATATTTATTGATTCATTGATGAGATCTTTGCTTAGGGACAAGCAAAGGTTTGGCTTGGGGGAGTTTGATGTGTCTATTTTATATAGTATTTTACCCCCGTCCCTTGGTCATAATTAGTAGTGTTTTTGGCTCTTTAGAGCCACTTTTATTACTAATTGGTGTTTTCTAGTGTTTTCGTAGATTTGGTTGACTTTTGCAGGGATTTATGCTTTTGGAGTATTTTCCCGAGATATTTTGGAGCAATCACGAGCATTGGGGAAGCACGACCAGAGTTTATAGCCCAGGGCCGGTTAGAGCCATCGAACCGGTGATTAAGGGCTCGGTATAGGTGATACCGGGGAATTTGGACCGAGTATTCAAGACTGGAAGAGGAAACCCAGATTGGCCCGAAGAGTTGGAGCCCAATCGTAGTCCGAATAGTGGCCCAAATGAGCCGCCCGGCCAAAAAGGCTGGCGCCCGGAGGCGCACCCGACCGGGCGGGAGACGCTTTGGCTGGCACCCGGTGACGCACCCGGCTGCGCGAGATTTGTATTATGAGCAAAAAGTCGCGCCCGATCGGGCGATGCCTCGCCCGATCGGGCACGTGTATTTCTTAGGAGACGTTTAACTGTAGTTTGAATTTGTTTTAATTTAGGATTTTGTACGGAGTATAAATACTCCTCAGTAATACGATTTTAGGATCTCTTTTTCTTCTTTTTACTCTTTCTTTACTCTCTTAATTATTCTCTTTGATTTTTTTTCTCTTAAACCTTTGTTCTTAATTCTACTCTTAATTCCAGAATTATTTTGGTAACGATTTTTCTTCTCTTAATCTTAGTTATTTACTTTATTCTTTTTATCATGTCTTGCTTTATTACTTTGATTAGTTTAGTTTTTAATATGTGTGAGTAGTTTTATTTCTAGGGTTTATGGGAATCCATAAATAATATGAAGGGGTAAATTGTTGTTGTTAATTATCAATGTTAGATTAATTTCCTATTGATTGATTTAATGCTCTGTGACTAGATTAGGCCTATATTTTATGCATGAGTTTGACAATATTGATTCAAGATTCGAGAGATGAGAATTTATGTTTAGTTCTAGTTTCAATAGGCAGGTTAATTTATAAATGGTTAAGTTGTGATTCGAGAGATGAGATTTAATACCGGTAAATTAATAGTGTGATTGTAATACGTAGCGAAAGCCTTTTACAATCTGGTTAATTGATGCATTGATGATTGACTATTATTGATTATTGGTATTGCATGATAATTTCTTATTGAATTGTTTTAATGTTTTACAATTGCGGCTTGTAAAAGTATGGCAATATTGAATTGATGAATCGAGCAGATGTTAATTTGATATTAAAGGCTATTTTCAATAAGAACTTAGATCTAGTAAATTGCGAGAGCCTGTTAGATCTATGTTGATTAATAAATTGCGAGAGCCTGTTAATCATATTATTTATGCAATGTCAATGATTGATTACTATGTTTTACCCTGGAGTATTATTTATTGGTGAACCTATGCCCTAGATCCTTTTATATATTGTTTTCCCTCTATTCCTATTCTTTGTAGTTTAGTTTCATAATCAAATATAAATATTGGTTACTTAGATAATTTAGATTATAATAATTAATTAGGAGTAAAAAGGCTTGTTTCCCTGTGGAGATCGACCCTACTTCCCTATCTACTTTAGTTAGAGGATTTAGGTATTTACTTTTGATTAGGGGATACGACTTTACCCTGTCAAAATTTGGCGCCGTTGCCGGGGAAACGGTTTTATTTTTATTTCTGATTGTTTTTGTAGTCTAGATTATTTCCCTTTTGTCTCAGAGAGCGTTAGTTCTCTGAGACAAATCTCATATTTGCTTCTAGTTTTTGTTTATGCCCAGGTGTTCCAGATCAGGTTACATCCCATTCGATCCTGAGATCGAACGTTCCTTTCATAGACAGAAAAATTTCTACAAGCAAATCCTGGCGGATTCTGGTGATAATAACAATAATCACCGAGATCCTCCAATTGGTTCTAGCGATTCAGAGACATCATCAGACGCAGAATCAGAGATGACGGCTCCAAAGAAGCTCAGTGATTATTCACAACCAAAGCTTACAGATTTTCCACATCTCACCCCTACTCCAGCTCTTGATGGGGTTTAATTTGAAATTAAACCTCAATTTATAACGATGATAGAGAGGAAGAAATTCAATGGAGCCAAGGGTGAAGACCCGAATCTTCACATTGCCGACTATTGTCAATATTGTAACACCATCAGGCAAGCCGGGGTCACTCAAGACCAAATCAGGGAGATTCTCTTTCCCTTCTCTTTAACTGGAAAAGCTAAATTGTGGTTTAATGGCTTAAATAGAACTACACTTGGTATAACTGACTGGGAAACTCTTGTTTTGAATTTCTATAACAAGTATTATCCTGCAGAGAGAACAGCAGTACTACGGAGTGCGATCCAGAACTTTGCCCAAGAAGCCGATGAATCTTTAGGTATTTACTTTTGATTTACTTTTGATTAGGGGATACGACTTTACCCTGTCAGTATCACATACCGAGCCCTTAATCACCGGCTCTCACCGATCCTGGGGTTCAAGAGTGTTCGTGTCCTTCTAGCTTCCGTAGCTGAACCATGAAAACCCGGGAAAATGCTCCAAAAGTGCAATTTCCTGTAAAACTCAACTAAAACTACGAAAACACTAGAAAACACAAATTAGTAATAAAAGTGGCCCTAAAGAGCCAAAAACACTACTAATTATGACCGTGGGACGGGGGTAAAACACTATATAAATTGGATATATTAGGCGCTAATCCCGTTTTTGACGCATTTTCTAAAATCAGATAGAATTTAACCGTACAGGAGGATAAAATCGTATTTTCCTCAAAAACATTCTTTTATTCTGATTAAAACTTTAAAAAGTCAACAAAAGTCAATTTATCAATGCTAATTGAATTAGGAATGAAAAGAACCTTCTAGAAGAATCTAGAAGACTAAAACCATTCCAAATTGCAGTAGGAATGATAAATCCATATTAGGCCCTCCTCTAGATCATTGGGCCGCACATAAGGCTCAAACCGGGCCCAATTTAGTAATTTTGCCATAACTTCCTCAATATTCATCGGAATTGGGCTTATAATATATCGTTGGAAAGCTCTTTTCAAGCCCCATCCAACTACAATACTATTGGACCCATATCATGGACCAACCAAACTAAGTTGGCAGTTTTCTTAATATAGGTTTTTAAAAACAGAGAGAAGAGAAAAGAAATTAAAACCATCCGCAACACTAGACTTTCCACACTTTTACTTCATTCGATTATGATTCGACGTGAAAGATACTCATCACCGGGTTTGGTTTTAGGGAGACACAAATGGGTGTCTACATATAGCAACAGTAAAGATTTTGAATACAAAGAAGTAACAAATTTCAAATAATAATAATAATTTGATCTCTTTATGTGCCATCAATATCATTACAGTTATAATTGAATTCCATTAGCACTACTATTTGTGTTAAGTAGCTTAGCATTACGACACAAGTTCTATTTAATATAACCAAACTCTACTAGTTAAAAAAAATAAGCAATTAGCTAAATATACCTACTGCCACTGATACAATCAATATCTTTATTGATTTAAAGTGCACATCTACTGCCACTGATAAATTAAAGCTATGAAAATGAAGCCAAAAAATGGGTGTCCCACTCCCACTTATGAGAAAATCCCTTTGAAAAAAAAAACAAAAAAAAACAGAGGATGAGAATCCTCTATCTCACCTCATCATATACTGCCACTGATACAATAAAGCCGCAACTATCAAATGCACACGTTACCTCGTATAGGCCTAAAGTGTACTGGAAAGACGACGGTTTTGAAGAGGTTTTGTACACACTTCCACAGTTCAAAGGCGGTATTAGATTAGTGCTTAATGATGTAACACAATCAATTGCTGCTGCTACTAAGAAACCATACCCTTTTAGATAGTCTGAACCTGCTGCTGCTGCTAAAGGGTGAATACTTGCAGGAGGTGAGTGGTCTGTAAAATCCCCATTCGGCACAGTGGAATTCCGCCCCTCGGCTTTCACACTAACCTCCCGCTCCTCAGCATTTGAATTCTCACCCCTCCCTCTAGCTACTGTCAACCTCTTTTTACTCCCAACCCTCCCTTTCACCAATACACGCAATGGAAAAACCCGAACCCCTCTCATCTCCCCTTAGATCAAAAACCCAAACGAAAGGCAAATCGATGAAATTTGGAACCTACAATCAATCACAGCATACTTCACTAACCTCAAAATCCTCCTATCCCCAATCAATTTCACCCCAAAAACCCATACTTTCCCCCTGAAGCTGAGTACAAACCCAAATAATTAATTGAACCAGAAATCATAACCTTCATCCCATGAATAACATCCACAATCACACCCAATTTCCTATCAAAACTAACCCCATTTTAACTACAAACAACATGAGGTACATTCACAAATTTCCCATCAAAACCCAACAAATAAAATCTCAAAACCACCCTAGACCCACCATTGTAGGGCCCAACAGTAATTTTAGAGAGCATAATTGTGCAAAAACTACAAATTTTAGAGAGTATAGTCAGATGTGTGCATCAGCTACTCAAAATATATTCAAACTAAATGTCGTACCTTGTCGGGGATGATCATTTGCCTAGATTAAAAAATTGGTCTGCCTGCCTTGCCCCATAACTAGGACATGTAGTAAGGTAGCCTCTAATCCTGAAACAGTAGCCATCATCCATCTGTACTAAAACAGGCGGACAACTCGGTGCTTTTTAGATTTCAAGTTATATTAAATCAAACGACTGCGAGCGCTGCCTTAGCGCATTCGGGAGGGCCGCTTGTTGTATTCATAGAGCAATGTGCCACCCAAATGGGAGATGCTTCTCCTCGACGAATTTGCCCGAATGGACGTCGCCGGTTGCCTGACTCATGTTGGAGCAGACAGTCGTACACATGTTGGAGCGTCCGATAGTTTAAATAATGTTCATCCGGCCACTGGCCTTGTTTAAAGAATTAAATAGCCACTAAGTCATTGACTTAGATTTAAAGAAAGAATAATTACCTGCTAAGTTATTAACTTGACTTAAGGATAGATTTTAGGACGACTGTTTTGGTGCAGTCGGGTCCTTTCTTGGGCGTCTGCTGTTAGGGCAAAAGGTCCCTTAATTATATTAAATTTAAGAGTGTGCTTAGCCATCTTCAAATTGTGCAGGCGGTAGCTCGTAGAATCTCGACGTTGGCCCTCTACACATTGTGCAGGAGATACTACAACGTTGTCATTAGTAAAAAAATTAGTCCGCCTGCACGTTTTACAGGCGGTACCATAGAGGGTAAGTAGGATCCGCCAGCACATAGTGCAGGCGGCATCCTTCATTGCTATGAGCATGGTCCTTTTCCACTTTGTGCAGTCGGTGCTCAAAATAAAGAAAATAAAGACAAGTATGAAATGAAGGCAAAATTTCATAACAAGTAAAAAAACTTTTCAAAATTTCAGAAATAATACTTCTTCATAGATTTGGTAGGGGCCTTCCCAATTTGGGGTTTACTTCCCTTGTTCATTCGCCCTACCGACTGCCTCCATTTTTTGTAACACAAAGTCCCCAACTTTTAAAGGGCGCTTCTGTACTCTTTTGTTGTAAGCTCGAGTCATTCTCAGGCGGTAGATCTCATGGTGCAAGGCAGCACTGCCCTTGCGCTCTGGTAGTGAGTCCAATGCCAGACGCATGGCCTCCCAATTTGCCTCTTGATCATATAGCATAATCCGAAGAGTCGGCTCATAATGTTCAATAGGCAAGGCAGTTTCTGCCCCATACACCATGAGGAATGGGCTTTCTCCAGTCGCCCCTTTTGCTGTTGTTCTGATGGCCCATAGGATGTGTGGTAATTCATCCGCCCATAGGCCGCCAGCTCTCTCAGTTTTCTTTTTTATGCCGTCAGAGATTAACTTGTTGAAGGCTTCAACTTGGCCGTTTGCTTGGGGTCGGCCAACTAATGCAAAATAATTGGAGATCCCTTGATCTCCCAACCAAGTTTTAGGTCAGGGGTCTCAAACTGAGGATCATTGTAAAAAACCATAGACATAGGCACCTGTAGGGAATATTTCAAGCGTTATCCCTAGCTTGAACCCCACTATGATCATACACTTAAGTACAGTGGCGTCCAAAGGGAAGGAAGCTAGATCAAAAGAGTCGCCAACAAGTTTTAGAAACTTGTAAACCGTTCACGAGGTGAAGGTTACACCCCTTAACGATCCAGGAGATCGTCAACTCCAATAGGTCTAGAACCATGACTGGTAGTTCGGGGATGAAGGTACAAATCCATCCTTAAGGAGATAGAACCTGCCCTAATAATAGGCCTCTACTTTATTCTGATCCTATTCATGTGCGCTTTCTGACTAACATGCAATCATTAGGTTTAACTCTAAACCTGTTTATCTATGTTGGTTGAATATTAATGCACAAATAAACTATTATTGGAGATCACTTGAATTATAATCATATTAACCCTAAACAAGGTTATTAATTATCTTATTAAGCATGATTACAAGTACAAATTCCCTTTTAACATGCAAAAAAGGTGTGATCAAGAAATAAAAATAAAATAAATCAAGCAACATAATAAATCAAAATAATAAATTATAAAAATCATAACAATTATAAAAAGTAATCATAATAATAATTATAATCATAAATCATAAAAAATAATCATAATAATGTTAAAGCATCATAATAGCAAGATCCTAGACATGATACTAACAAGATTAATAACAAACCCTAACATGTCACTAAACAATAAAAATTAAATATTTAACCCTAACATGATACTAACTTGCTATTAGGAAAGAAAATAGGAAGCATCGCAGGAAACACAATTGTCATATTTGATATTAGAAATTATAGTTGTTACCCTAAACATGATACTAGGAAGATCAAAACGCCCTAACATGACACTAGGAATCATAATAACAACCTAGACATGATTTCTATATCATAATAACAATGCAAACAATTAAAGAAATTACTTGGATGCCTCGTACCTTTTTCTAATAACAAAATACACACGTTAGTAACTTCAAGAAAAATAATAAAACAAACAATTAAATTAAATAATTGAAAGAGAGATTTGGGACCAAACCCTCAGAAATTGAAACCTTTCATGTCTAGGGCGAAGGAAACTTCGAACATGGTTAGGTGTGTCTAGTGCTAATGTATGAGGAATTGTGTTTGTAAAAAGCTAGGCTTAGAAAGAGAGAGAGAATCAAGAAATTCTAGATGAGAGTTGGTGAGAATTAGAAAGAATAAGAATTGATGAGAATTGATGATTGAAAATAGAATTTTAAGAGGCTATTTATAGAGAAAATCAGCCAAACAGATAGAAAAACGAATCAGAGTTTGAACGATAATAAAACTTAATTAGCGCCAGACGCTGGACATTAGCGTTAGGCGCTGAAGGTTAGCGCCACGCGCCAAGCCTTAGCGCCAGGCGCAAATGCTTAGCGTCAGGCGCTAATAATCAGTTTCACGCGTTTTGTTTTTATCATATCTTTTGATCTGGAAGTCCAAATAAGGCATATAATATGTCGTTGGAAAGTTCTTGAAGTATAATTTCCAAACCAATTTGAATGATATTAAAATATTTTGTAGATAAAAAGATATGGCCGTAATAGTGTAAGGGTGTAAGTTTTGGATAGAGTTTTGTATCTCATTCATATCTTTTTTCGTTATAGCTCGGATTCAATATTATAATATATCATTGAAATTTAATTCCAAGATCTACCCAACCATATAAAATTTGGATAATTATTATGAGGTACAAAAATAAAATCTGAATATATTCCACTTCATACAAAACAAGGATTCTAAAAAGGAGTAGTTTTATTCAATTTCAAACTCCTTAAAACATAATTATCAATCCTAACTCCATTAGGATTTAAGAGAACCTTCTAGAGTATTCTAGAAGAGTATAATCAATCCAATTAGTTTTAGGAATGATAATTAATAAAAGGCCCTCACCTAGATCATTGGGCCGCATATAAAAACCAAGTCGGGCCCAATTTAGTATCTTGGCCATAACTTCCTCATTATTCATCGGAATTGGGCTTATAATATATCGTTGGAAAGGTCTTTTCAAGCCCCATCCAACTGCACTATTATTGGACCCCTTATCATGGACCAAACTAAACTGGAATGCACGTTTTTTCATAAATAAGGTAAGAAAAGAAATATTTTCAAAAACAGAAAGAAGAGATATTTTAATAGAAACATCCTCATCACTAGAATTTTCACACTTTTTCTTCGTTCGATAATCAAATGACATGAAAGGTATTCATCACAGGGTTTGGTTTTGGGGAGACACAAATGGGTGTCTATAACACCCTAAAACGGGTGATGATATTCTTCTAGATGAAGGAAATGATGTCCTTTGTCTTGATGTTTTTGACCACCTCTACCTCCACCCATTTGGTTAAGTAATCCACATCCACTAAGATGTAACGCCTGCCACCTGGAGCAGTCGTATATGGGACCAGAATGTCCATGCCCTATTTAGCAAACGACATAGAACTGTGGATGGCCCTCAAGTCAGTAGCCGAATGATGGATCAGTTTGCCAAATTTTTGACACTTGTCACATTTTTAACCATCTCCATAGCATCCGACTCTAGGGAATGCCAAAAGTAATACCGCCTGGCCGTGACAGCTTAGGATCTGCCTCCTACATGAGAGGCACAGTATCCGGTATGCAATTATTCAAGGATTTCTTGCCACTTTTCTAGGGTCACACACTTTAAAAGAGGCTTTATGAAACCTGCTTTGAAGAGCTCTCCTTGCCGTACCTCAAAGTTTGCAGGCCGTTTCTTCAGCATTGCCGCCTCTTGAGGTGAATCTTGGAGGGGGCCGTCTGTCAGGTATGCCCGGATGTCGTCCATCCAGGTAGAGCTTCGGTCAAGCACTCCAATGGGGTCTTCAGCAGATATACTTCTTTTTTCCATGACTTCCCAGAAGACTGACCGAGGCATTTCACAGGAGGTGGATGAGGCCAGTTTGGACAGAGCATCCGCCTGATTGTTTTTTTTATCTAGGCACTTAGCTTAAATTGAAATCTTCAAGTGTCCCATCTTCAACCTTGACCGCCTGCAAGTATTTGATCATAACCGGATGGGTGGCCTCATAGACACCATTGTACTGGCTTACGACCAATTGTGAGTCAGAGCAGGCGTCAGTTCTCGTTGCCCCTGCCGCCTTGCACATTCGGATGTCGGCTAGCAGGGCTTCGTACTCGGCCTCATTGTTTGAGGCCTAGAACTTGAACCGTAGTGCATATTCATATTTGTCCCCCTCGAGAGACTGACAAATTACGCCTGCACCACAGCCGCTCATCGTGGAGCTTCCGTCCACATACACTTTCCAAACATGATTGATATGGTCCGGCTCATCAAACCTTGTCATTTCAACAATAAAGTCAGCGAATGCTTGCCCTTTTATTGCCTTCCTTTGTTCAAAAGTGATTTACAGTCCCTGAAACTCAATAGCCCATTTGAGAATTCGGCTAGAAGACTCCAGGGTTGTCATTGGCCGCTTGATCGGTTGGTCAGTGTAGACCGTGATCGGATGTGCAAAGAAGTAAGGTTTCAACTTCTTGACAGCCATGTAAAGGGCGAGACCAAAATTTTCAACCATGGGGTACCGAAGCTCTACGTTTCTAAGAACATAGCTAATGAAGTAAACCAGGAGCTGGATGTCGTCTCTTTCAGCTAAGAGGACAACACTGAGGGCATGATCTGAAACGACCAGATACATATAGAGCACCTCTTTGGGCAAGGGACTGACCAACCTTGGCAAAGAGTGTAGATGCGTTTTCATCTTTTGGAAGGCGGCGTCAGCATCATCCCCCCATTCAAATCTAGTCTTCTTCTTGATGGTCTAGAAGAAGTAGAGGCAGTTGTCGCCTGACCGACTCAGAAATCTTCCCAAAGCTCCCAGACAACCGGTTAATTTTTGGACTTCCTTCATAGAACGGGGCGACTGCATGTCGATTACCTCCTGTATTATTTTAGGGTTGGCCTCCATCCCCCTCTAGTCAATCCAGAATCCGAGAAACTTCCCAGACTCAACACCAAAGACACACTTTTTTGGATTAAGCATGACCTTGTGCCGCCTAAGTGTGGCAAATGTTTCTTGGAGGTCAGACAGGTGATCCGCCTGTTGTTTGGATTTGACTATCATATCGTTAATGTACGCCTCTACATTCCTCCCAATTTGGTTAATGAAGATTGTATTAATCATGCGTTGGAAAGTAGCAGGCGCATTCTTCAAACCAAACGGCATCACATTATAACAGAATAACCCCTTATCAGTGACGAATGCCATCTTTTCTTGATCCTTTTTACACAGGGGAATCAGATGAAAGCCTGAATAGGCGTCCATAAAGCTCATCAGGGCATGTCTGGCTGTAGAGTCGACCAGACTGTCGATCTGTGGAAGTGGATAAATATCCTTCGGACATGCTCTGTTCAAGTCAGTGTAATCTACACACATGCGCCAGGTACCATTCGGCTTCTTTACAAGCACAACATTTGCAACCCATTCAGGGAAGTTACATGGCCGAATGAACCCAACGTCTAATAGCTTTTTAACTTCGGCGGTTGCCGCCTAACCTCTTTCCTCGCCATGGTTTATTTTCTTTTACCGAATGGGCTTCTTTTTAGGATCCACAACGAGTTTGTGGACAGCAAGATCCGGGCTGATGCATGTCATCTCTTCCACTTCAAAGGCAAAAATGTCTTTGAATTCTTTCCGCAATTGGTGCAAGCTTGTGCCCAACTTAGCAAAATCAGCCGTCCCCACCTTAACAGTTCGCTCTGTTGTCCAGAGGAATATCAATGTGCTCACCAGCCGGCTGGGGACGGAGGTCATCAGACCGCTCCCCGGTCAGTGATTGTTTTTGCTTTTCTTTTTTTACCACCACCAGCGGATTAGGATTTCGTTTCTTAACGGCTGGTGGGGCCGGATAGTCATCCTTGATTTCATCAAGGTCTATTGGCTGTTTGTCCTAAGCCGCTACAGCAGCCACAGGGTTGACATACGAGAGATAGCATTCTCGAGCCGTCTTCATGTCCCCGTTCAGGGAGTCAACAATCCCATCATCCTTCTCATACTTGACCAGCATGAGAGTAGGAATGATGACTGTCTTACACTCTTTAAGAGTGGGTCGGCCAAGGATGAGATTGTAGGCGGTCAGCTCCTCTACCACCAGGAACCGAATGGTCATGTGTCGACCGCTACCTTTTTCTCCTAGTCGGATGGGCAAATTAATGCGTCCGGCCGGATGCACAACTCCTCCCCCAAAACCCAGAAGGGGGTGGGAGACATCCATCATACTATCCAGCCTGTATTTTTTGTTGGATAGGCATTTGTAGCTAATGATGTTTGAGGATCTTCCTGTGTCAATCAATATGCAACCAACCAATTTGTTGGCCACTTTGCATTCTATGACCATAGGGTCATCATGCGACCGAGGGACTTTGCCTCGGTCCTTTTCGGTGATGATGACTTCAGGGAAGGCGGATGTGCTGGCCGCCTGTCCCTCATCAATAGAATGGACCATCTTTCTTAGATTGTCCTTGTTGCCCCGGATGGTTGGAACACCACAGGTGAATCCGCCTACTATCGTATAAACCGGTTCCTCATCAGTTTCAGAGCTGATAGTAGGCTGGGGAGTATTTTTTCTTGACTTCCCAAGATTTGATTTTGAAGCCACTTTGGACTTCACATAGGATTTCAGCGCTGCTTTGTCAGCCAGACGGTCAAGCTCCCGCCTGAGCTGAAGCAGTCGTTGGTGTCATGGCCGACATCCTCATGGTAGTGAAACCATTCATAGGAGTCGGCTTCTCAAGAGTCAGCCAATCCTTAATCTCCATGAGGATGGAGTAGCTGTCCTTGTAGAACTCGTACCTTGGAACGTACGGCTTCCACTCTTTCTTTTTCTTTTGGGCTAGATGATCGGAGTTATCAACCACACAGATCTTTTTTTATTTTTGCTCTCTTCTGGTTTTAGAGACGGCTGAGCAGGCCGACTCTCCTTTTGTCGGTTAGACTTCTTAGAGTCTGACTGCTTATTAAAGGAGAAAATCTCGATCGCCTGTTGTAGGAAACATTTAAAGCATTACCCCAAACTTGAAACCCACTGTGATCATACACTTTAGCATGGCGGCGTCCAAAGGGAAAGAAGATAGAGCAAAAGAGCCGCCCACAAGTTTTAGGAACTTGTAAACCGTTCACAGGGTGAAGGTTACACCCCTTAACGATCCAGGAGATCGTCAACTCCAATAGGTCTGGAACCATGACTGGTAGTTTGGGGATGAAGGTAAAAATCCAACCTAAGCTAAAAGAGATTGAACCTGCCCTAATAATAGGCCTCTACTTTATTCTGATCGTATTCATGTGCGCTTTCTGACTAACATGCAATCAATAGGATTAACCCTAAACCTGTTTAATCTATGTCGGTTGAATATTTATGCACAAATAAAGCTATTATTGGCGATCACTTGAATTATAATCACATTAACCCTAAACAAGATTATTAACTATCTTATTAAGGGTGATTACAAGTACCAATTCCCTTTTAAACATGCATAAAAGGTGTGATCAAGCAATAACAATAAATATAATCAAGCAACGTAATAAATCATAATAATAATCATATTAAAGCATAATAATAGTAAGATCATAGGCATGATACTAACAAGATTAATAACAAACCCTAGCATGTCACTAAATAATAAAAATCAAAGCTTTAACCCTTACATGATACTAACATGAATATTAGTAAAGAAAATAGCGGAAGCATCGTAGAAATCATAATTGTCATATTTGATATTAAATTTACCCTAAACATGATACTAGGAAGATCAAAACACCCTAACATAACATTAGGCATCATAATAACAACCTAGACATGATTTCTACATCATAATAACAATAAATCAATTAAAGCACTTACTTGGATGCCTCGTACCTCTTTCTAATAACAAAATACATGCGATAGTAACTTCAAAGAAAATAATAAACAACAAACAATTAAATTAAATAATAATTGAAAGAGAGATTTGGGACCAAACCCTCAGATTTTAAAACCTTTCACGTCTAGGGTGAAGGCAATTTCGAATTATGTTAGGTGTTTCTTGGTCTTGTGAATGCGGAATTTTGTATGAAAAATATTAGAGAGAGAAGAGAATTCTTAAAACTAAAGAGAATAAGAAAACTAGAGAATATATGAAAATTAGAGATAATTGATGGTAGTTGATGATTTTTTATGATGAAAAACGGAGGTTTTAGGAGGCTATTTATAGAGAAAATAAGCCAAACATATAGAAAAACAAACCAGAGTTTCGACGAGGATAAAACAGATTAGCGCCAGACGCTGAACGTTAGCGCCAAGCGCTAAGGCTAGCGCTAGGCGCCAAGCATTAGCGCCAGGCGCTAATGTCTGTCGTAAGGCGCTAATTATTATTTTCACGCGTTTTCTTAATGCAGATAAAATTTAGCTGTACAGAAGGGCAAAATCGTATTTTCCTTAAAAACACTCTTTTATTCTGATTAAAACTCTAAAAAGTCAACCAAAGTCAATTTATCAATCCTAATTTCTTTTGGAATAATAATTAATAATAGGCCCTCGCCTAGATCATTAGGCCGCATATAAAAACCAAATCGGGCCCAGTTTAGTAATTTGGCCATAAATTCCTCATTATTCATCGGAATTGGGCTTATAATATATCGTTGGAAAGCTCTTTTCAAGCTCCATCCAACTACACCATTGTTGGACCCTGGCTATGGACCAACCAAACTGGATTGGCTGTTTTCTTAAAATAGGTTTCAAAAATAGAGGGAAAAGAAAAGAAATTAAAACTATCCGCAACACTAGACTATCCACACTTTCACTTCATTCGATTTTGATTCGATGTGAAAGGTACTCATCACCGGATTTGGTTCTGGGGAGACACGGATGGGTGTCTACAGAAGCCCCCACTTTGACTGAGTTTGGAGAAACGCAAGTTTCGAAAACAAAAGTCAAAGTATCGATAGGGACGGAGAATGACTCAGAACGTTCTGCGATTCTAAATTATTCTTGTAATGTCGATACCTTCAAAAATAGCGTTAGTTAAAATAGATAATAGAGCTAAGAAACGCATATCTTGCACCGTCGAGCACACGTCTCTGAAAGTAACCGATTTGCTGCTGTATTGTTGTATTGTTGTATTTTTTATGACCTCCTGCAAGCTAGAGAATGCCGCCTGAAGACTGCCACTCTTGTAACTACCTCCAATTCTGCCATGATAGAATTTTGCAAGCTAGAGAACCCCATCGAAGATCTCTTCGCTTGAAACCACCTTCTAGCACTTTGTGACCGTCTTCCGCAAGCCAGGGAACACGATCGAAGACAACTTCGCTTGAAATCACCTCCAGTTGTTTGTGACAACTCTGCGCAAGCTAGGGAACGCTGCTGAAGATATCCTCGCCTGAAGCTATCCTCACTTGTTGCGATAATATTCCGAGGAAAATTACCGAAGACCCACGCTTGTTGATCTTTAAAAGCTCGCTTGAACTTTGCTTCCGCTATGCCAATACGTCGGCGCTTTTGCGGCTTTTGAACTTGTATGTCCTTGTCTTTTGTTGTATGAACCATTACGTCGTTGCCTTTTGTTGTACGAACCATTATGTCGGTGCTTTTGCTGAATCTTAAACCAGTATGTCGGTGCCTTGCGCTGAGCCAATGCTTAGGTGCTTTAAGCTAAGTGAGACGATCATTCATCAGGTCGATCACTTTATGCAATTGTAATCAAGCCGATTACTAAATCATGTCAAATTTCTTAGAGGGGCTAACTGGCGTACCAAGGAACCCGAAATGCTGTAAGAGGTCAAAATAACCGTACTGAGTGGCTGAAAAATCTGTCGCCGTTGAAATATTGCTGGCGCCACATATATGGCTCTAGCGCCAGGCGCTGGCAGGCGCTACACCTTATCGTCTGGCACCAATGCCTGATGCTTGGCGCTAGAGTCGGGATTTCCATATTGTAGACACCCAAATGTGTCTCCCAAAAACCAAACCCAGAGATGAGTATCTTTCATGTCATTTGATTATCGAACAAAGCGAAAGTGTGAAAAGTCTAGTCATGAGGATGTTTTTATTAAAATATCTCTTTATGTTTTTTAAAATATTTCTTTTCTTACCTTATTTATGAAAAACGTGCATTCCAGTTTAGTTTGGTCCATGATATGGATCCAATAATGGTGTATTTGGATAGGGCTTGAAAAGACCTTTCCAACGATATATTATAAGCCGAATTCCGATGAATAATGAGGATGTTATGGCCAAAATACTAAACTAGGTCCGATTTGGTTTTTATATGCGGCCCAATGATCTAGGGGAGGGCCTATTATTAATTATCATTCCTAAAGCTATTAGGATTTATTTTAGTCTTCTATAATACTCTAGAAGGTTCTTTTAAATCCTAATGGAGTTAGGATTGATAATAATGTTTCAAAGAGTTTGAAATTGAATAAAACTACTCTTTTTAAGAATCCTTGTTTTGTACGAAGTGGAATATATTCAGACTTTATTTTCGTACCTCATAATATTTATCCAAATTTTATATGGTTGGATAGATCTTGAAATTATCTTTCCAATGATATATTATAATATAAAATCCGAGCTATAAAGAAAAAGATATGAATCAAACATGAAACTCTATCCAAAACTGACACCTTTCCACTATTTCGGCCATATTTTTTTTATCTACAAAGTATTTCAATTTGATTCCAATTGGGTTGGAAAGTAGACTTCAAGAGATTTCCAACGACATATTATATGCCTTATTTAGACTTCCGGATCAAAAGATATGATAAAAACAAAAACGCGTGAAACTGATAATTAGCGCCTGACGCTAAATATTAGCGCCTGGCGCTAAGGCTTGGCGCCTGACGCTAATGTCCAGCGTCAGGCGCTAATCGAGTTTTATTCTCTTTGAAACTCTGATTTGTTCTTTTATCCATCCGACTGATTTTCTCTATAAATAGCCTCTTAAAATTCTGTTTTCAATCATCAATTCTCATCAATTCTTATTCTTTTTAATTCTCATTTACTCTCATCAAGAATTTCTTGATTCTCTCTCTTTTTATAAACCAACCCTTTTTACAAACACAATTCCTCATACATTAGCACTAGAAACACCTAGCATTGTTCGAAGTTGCCTTTGCCTTAGACGTGAAAGGTTTTAATTTCTGAGGGTTTAGTCCCAAATCTCTATTTCAATTATTTAATTTAATTGTTTGATTTATTATTTTCCTTGAAGTTAATAACGTGTGTATTTTGTTATTAGAAAGAGGTATGAGGCATCCAAGTAAGTGCTTTAATTGTTTGCATTGATATTATGATATAGAAATCATGTCTAGGTTGTTATTTTGATTCCGAGTATCATGTTAGGTTGTTTTGATCTTCCTAGTAATGTTTAGGGTAACAGCTATAATTTCTAATATCAAATATAAATCATTTATGATTTCTATGATGCTTCCTATTTTCTTTTCTAATATTCATGTTAGTATCATGTTAGGGTTAAAGCTTTGATTTTTATTGTTTAGTGACATGCTAGGGTTTGTAATTAATCTTGTTAGTATCATGCCTAGGATCTTGCTATTATTATGCTTTAACATGATTATGATAAATATGATCATGATTATTTTTATTATTATTACGTTGCTTGATATTTATTGTTATTGCTTGATCACACCTTTTATGCATGTTTAAAGGGAATTGGTACTTGTAATCACGCTTAATAAGATAATTAATAGTATTGTTTAGGGTTAATTTGATTATATTTCAAGTGATCGCCAATTATAGATTTATTTGTGAATTAATACTCAACCAACATAGATAAACAGGTTTATTATTCAAGTGATAACCTATTGATTGCATGTTAGTCAGAAAGAACACATGAATACGATCAGAATAAAGTAGAGGCCTATTATTAGGGCAGGTTCAATCTCTTTTAGGTTGGATTTGTACCTTCATCCCCAAACTACCAGTCATGGTTCCAGACCTATTGGAGTTGACGATCACCTGGATCGATAAGGGGTGTAACCTTCACCTCGTGAACGGTTTACAAGTTCCTAAAACTTGTTGGCGACTCTTTTGCTCTATCTTCTTTCCCTTTGAACGCCACCATACTTTAGTGTATGATCACAGTGGGGTTCAAGCTAGGGGTAATGCTTGAAATATTCCCTACAGTTTTTTGGCGACTCCACTAGGGAGGATTTCTATTTTAATTCATGAAATTTATTTCGGCAATGATTTAGAATGAGTGGATGAGACTCGAAATGTTCTAAGTATTTCATGTGCGTAATTTTGATTAACATTATTGTCATATGCATAAAAAAGATTTCATTGGAAAGACCATATGTAATGAGTTAAAAACATAGGACATTTACGCGTAGGAAATTTGAGGAATATCTTTCACAACTAGAATCGAAATAATGTTGCGCGAAACAGGAAATTTTTATCGAGCACAGAAAGCTGCCGAGGCAAGTAGGAACTAGCGTCAGCGAACAAAGACTAGCGCCAACATTTTGACGTTAGCGCCAGGCGACAGATTCTATCGCCAGGCGCTAAAGCCAAAAGGTGGCGCTGGACTCTGTTTGCTGGCGCCAAGTTCTTCTAATACCGAGCCAGTAATATGCGTTCTAATTTTGACAAGTTTTTAGCACTTTTTGCTCGATCCTACTTCCTGATTGAGTTTTTCTCACTTTTCATAAACCCATATGTGTTCTCCATATGGACATAACCCTCTAGGAATTCATGCTCCATGTACCTGATTGAACGCTCTGTGCAACAAAGGGTACATCCGAGAATGTTGAATTCACCAAACCATGGAAGCGAGTTTTCCTAAATTCGCGGTGTCCCATACACTCGCGCCAACCCTTCATGGTTAGGCTTCCGCGCGTTGCATCTGGACAATTAACCATGGACCCTCTTTGACTAACCCATATCCCGAACTTTAGAGAACTAGAGCCATGGTTAGGTTACAAACTCATTGCATCATATTGTGCCTACTTGACTAATTGTGCATTATTTGTTGTGCATACTCTATGTGTTTTTTCCTAACCGTTTGGGTTGACTTGTGATTAAGCCTAAATAAACTAATTAATGACTAAAAGACTTTGTTTAATTAATTTATTAACTAATTTGAGCTAATAAATATGTCTAAAATCGAGTCATAGTCCCTTTAAGTCAACCCGGATTTTTATTCCCGTAAACTACACAAGCATCAATTTGTTTTTGTTATATCTGGAGTTCTAGGAAGAAATACGAGTTGTACCACCTATGGATCTGTAGCCCCGAGTTTTATCTTTAATTTGGCGTTGGTTTCATCCTAATCAGAGTCACAGATCAAAAGTTATGACTAAAATATTACAAACTATCCAGTTTAATGCATATACATGAAGTCTTAACTTAGTATTTGCTTGAGTCTAGTCACATAGTCTAGCCACATGGTCATGACACGAGTCTTAACATGTCAACTAAAATCACTACACTCACTAGTCTTAGCACACACTTTTTATATGTCACCATGACCATGTCTTAGTTTCATGCATGAGTCGGTTTCTTCCGTCATTTGTGTTGGGGGTACATTCTACTCCTAATTTTTCATATCTCTCCATCTACATCACTTTTATTCACATCACAACATTCATTCTTCCTACCTTCTTTCATCTTTGCATGTGGAATAGAGTTGAGTCAAATAATTAACAATGAATATCCCTAATTTCCCTTTCCACAGTACTTGGTCAAGGAGAGAAGGGCGATTAATCAAAGACGACACCTTTGTTCAAGTCTTACTTTTTGATAAACCGATCTGTCAAAAGAGGAAAGATAAGAAGATAATGGCAACTCAAGAAGAATTCAATGAACTTAGGAATCAATTGATTACCGTGAATGAAGCATTGAAGGCTTTAACCCTCAAAATTGATGACCTTGTGAAGCAACAACAAATGAACCTTATGCAACAAAGCTTGAGCAAGCTATCTAGTGATTATAAATTTCAGGGCATTAGTTCACAAGGGGTCTCGCTGGACAAGGAACTTCTTTCGCATAAGTTCAATGCCAACGAACTCCCAAAATTCAAGGCAATAGATAACCCTTACTTTCGTCTAAGAGCTTTTGAAACCATAATGAACATTAAGGGGATTGATAGGAAAGTCTTTCATTCCTTGTTTTCTTTATCTCTTGAAACCGTTTGTCAACAATGGTTTTTCCCCTTGACAAAGAGAAAATCTCTTCTTGGGAGTCCATAACAAACGCTTTCATAGAAAGATAAAAGTGCAACATTCACTTGAGATGTTCAAACAAAAAGAAAACTAAGGGTTCACTTATTTCTTCAACAAATAGAGGGAAACTTCTGCGAACATGGTTAAGGTTCCTACCGAAAAAGAATCTATGAGGATGTTTATCAAGAATCTCCAAGAGAAATATTCAAAGCACTTAAAATACCAACACAACTTGAATACTTTCAAGGCTGTGTATAATATATGCATTGACATTGAAGATGACCTTCTGAAAGATAATAGTGCGGGAGGAAAGAAGAACGATCATCTTTCTTCTACCTCTCCCATTAATGAAGTACATGCTACGAACGCCTCTAAATCACGAATCCAAAGGTCGAAAAGAGTGTTCACTCCACTTGGTATGAGTTATGAAACAACTTTCGAGAAGCTACACCACAAAGGACTAGTCATGCCCATAGGGCCTATCAAAGATCCAGTTCCAGAAGCGAAGCCACCCAAGTGGGACCCTAATAAGCACTGCAAATATCACCAAGGAAAGGGTCACGACACTAAGGAGTGTTGGAAACTCAAAGAAGCTATTCAAGATTTGATTGATGACAATAAAACTTCCGAGGTTCTAGCCATTGCAGAAAATCAAACATCCTTCGATCCTTCACTCCTTATCACACCTGTAGGTGAGCCCATGATCGAGATAGCTTATATAACCTCTCTTGATGAAGTGGCCATGATTGAGGAGGATGAAATTCTTGTCTTAGATAATACCAGGGAAGACTCGTCAAGTCTAAAACAGGACGTTCGAAAACTGCAAGATGTCATTGCCATGCTCTTAAATATGGTAGAAGGATTAGCAAATCGGGTGATGGTTATCGAACAAAATTCTCACCAAGGATTTAATGAAGAACTCAATGCTCCTAAGCCACGGGCAAAACGGACCATTGAAGAATACACACCAATAGGAATGACTTACAATGAAGCTTTTAACTGTCTTCACGATCAAGGTCTCATTCACCCCATTAGTCCCAGTCAAGACCCTCCGCCTGAAAAACGGTTTCCCAATTGGGATCCTAAATCTTATTGCTGATACCATAGAGGTCGTGGTCATACCACCGAAGTATATCTCGCCCTCAAGGATTATGCTCATTGATTCAAATCTCCTTCATGTTCCTCCGCGCGACAAGAAGGCCAAGATTAGTAACGATAACAATAGTGGCTGTAAAGGAAATAAGAACGACTATCCTTCTTCTTCTTAAAACACCTACTCTAGTAACAGTGTTGGTACTTTCGACCTTAATGAAATCTTAGCCATGGATAATCGAGGATTTAAAAAGCAACTAAGAAAGGATTTCACCCCTATTGGAATTAGCTACGATGATGCTTTCGATCGACTCCATGCAAAGGGACTCATTACTCTTATTGGACCTATTCAGGATCCCCCACTTGAGACGAGATTGCCTAGTTGGAACCCAAATGTACGCTGCAAGTACCATCAAGGTAGGGGTCATACTACTGAGAGCTATTGGAAGCTAAAGGAAGCAATCTAATATTTTATCGACAATAACGGGATTCCAATACCTCCAGTCGGCAAGAAAACCAAGTGATGATAAGCCAAGGGACAAGACGCAAGCTTCAACGACAAGATTTCGTGATCTTTTTTCCATTTTTTTATTTACCCTTTCCCAAATAAGTCTAGCATAGGCACCTTTTTATTCCCCTTAGATTTATTTTGTAGGATCATTATTTCTTTTCCTTTAATAAAAATGAGCATTTATTTTCTTGCATATAATCATTTCATTACATTAAAAAAAATAAAATAAATAAATAAAAATCCATGTCAAATTAAGAACAAAGTATACCAATGATTTGAGGCACCCCTTGTAGCCACATCATATCACTTCTCACCCTTCAAATATGCAATCCTTTTTTGATAAACCACTTTGAGCCTCGTCTAATGATAGGCCTTTCATTTTTCAACCCATATCTACTTAACCTTGGGATGGGACAGTGTGCAACTTATGCAATTTTAAAAAGCTTGAGTGATTTCAAAAGATCAAAATAAATATAAATAAATAAAAGTGTAACAAAGGGCAAGTGTTTCAATGTCATTGACATGAACATGTCTTTGATATGAACACGTCTCAGATTGAGTCTCTTATCGAGTGCTCGGTACCGTGCCTGAGAAACATGAATGCCAAGTGAGTGATAGACCGCATGATCGGGATTTCCCACACTCGTAAAAATAAAAATAAATGTTAAAGCAAAAAAAAAAAAGAGAAAAGAGAAGCAAGCCTCAAGCATAAAAATACAAAGATCCAAAAGCAAAGTTGCACACCTTGGGGGCTTATCTAGGGTCTTGAGCCTTTATCCCTTTCTTCTATAACCTTAAGCCTAACCACGTTAAAAACCTTAAAAAGATCTTTTTGAGGTATACACACACTTGTGCGAGGTTCGACTAGAGCTACGTTCGGCCTGATTCCTAACGGATACGTAGGCAACCTCACATCGAGGTGCGGCCATAATAAACATGCATTCATATTCATATTCACATTCACACACCATGATCATATCAAGGGATCTCCTATGCTCATCCCTATTTACTTAGACCTAGACTTGGGGGCTTGATCCCTACATCATTAGCTTACCTAGCCTAAGAGTCACCACCATTTGACTCTTTTCAATATATTTCCCCACACACTTAGCCCTTACGGCCTAACTTTAGTGTCACTATCACACACATCACAGATACATGACCAAATATACTTCCCTTAGGAACCCTTTGTCATGAAATCTTAACATAACGTTGAAGTATGCCTTGTCATATCAACATCACATATCACTCATCACTCATCATTGCATCACAAAATATGAAGTACTTAGCCTCCGCGCCTAAGTTACCCAAATACTTTCATCATTGAGTCAACCATTGAGATAGCCTAGGATGGTTAATCCTTGCAACTTGAGAGATAGTGTCAAACAACATTTGACTAACCTCATTCAACATGCATCTTCAAAAACCTTCACTTCGATTATTTTTCGTGTCTTTCTTTTTGGGGATAAAGTCGGTACCCTCTATAAAAATGACGGAAATTTTTTTCTTTTTTTGCATTTTCGAGTCGCACGATCACATTACGATGCAGACACGAGTCATGTACACATTGAGTCATGTCGTGTTATCACATTGAGTCAACACTATGCACACACGAGTCACACAGCGAGTCATCATTAAGTTAAGTTTATACCTTGAGTTGTGTCACCGAGTCAAGCAATATTAAACCTTAGGTCAACCCTAAGATAATGAAAGAGATTAGCAAAGTCCTATAGTCAAATATAAATACAGGTGCATCCCAGCGGTAGCAAGAGCAGGATAGGGAAGACCCTACTCCAGTGCCAGATGAAAACATCTAGCGTCTGGCAACAGATTTCAGCGCCAGGCACTAGATCCCAGCGTCTAGCGACAGAGCCAAATCGTGGCGCCAACAACTTTTCAGCAGCGACAAAACGCTAAACCGCTTAGAGCAGTTATTTCAACCTCTATCAGCAATTTCGGGTTCCTTAGTACGCCAGTTAGCTCCTATAACCAATTTGATATGATTAAGTAGTCGGCTTGATTACAATCGTAATAAGTGATCGACCTGACGAAGATCGTCTCACTTAGCTTAAAGCGCCTAAAACATTAGCTCAACGCAAGACACCGACGTAATGGTTCATAAACAGCAAAGACACCGACATACTGGTTCATAAACAGTAGAGGCACCGGCATAATGGTTCACAAGCATTAAAAGCGCCGACGTACTTGCATAGCAGAAGCAAATATCAAGCGAGCTTTAAGGATCGACAAGCGTTGGTCTTCAAAAGTTTTTCTTCGGAATATTATCACAACAAAAATTCAAGCATCGAACCTCTTTTGTTCAGAGACGCGTGGACATTTCATTCGAGCTCTTTTGTTCAGAGACGTGCAAACATTTCTTTCAAGCTCTTTTGTTAGAGACGCGTGGACATATCATTCAAGCTCTTTTGTTCAGAGACGCGTGGACATATTAAAAAAAGCTCTTTGTTCAGAGATGTGTGGACATGTATTTCAAGCTCTCCTGCTCAGAGACGCGTGGGCATCCTATTAAAGCTCTTTGTTCAGAGACGCGTGAACATATCATCAAAGCTCTTTGTTCAGAGACGCGTGGACATATCATCAAAGCTCTTTTTTCAGAGACGCGTAGACATATTATTCAAAATCTCTATTGTTCAGAGACGCATGGACATATCATTAAACTTTTTGTTCAAAGACGCTTGGACATATCATTCAAAAGCTCTTTGTTCAGAGACACGTGGACATATTAAAAAGAAGCTCTTTGTTCAGAGACGCGTGAACCTATCCAAAAAAGCTCTATTGTTCAGAGACGAGTGAACATTAAAACAGCAGGATGGCGTTCCCTAGATTGTGGAAAGTTGTCACAACAGCAAATGCAGCAACAAATTGGTTACCCCCAGAGACGTGTGCTCGACGGTGCAAGATACGCGTTTCATAACCCTCTTATCTGTTTAACTAATGCTAGTTTTGCAGGTATCGGTGTTACAAGAATGATTTAGGATCGCAGAACATTCTGTTTCATTCTCCGTCCCTATCGATACGTTGACTTTTTTTTCGAAACTTGCGTTTCTCCAAACTCAGTCAAAGTGGGGGCTTCTGTAGACACCCAAATGTGTCTCCCCAAAACCAAACCTAGTGATGAGTACCTTTCATGTCATTTGATTATCGAACAAAGCGGAAGTGTGAAAATTCTAGTCATGAGGATGTTTTTATTAAAATATCTCTTCTTTCTATTTTTGAAAATATTTCTTTTCTTACCTTATTTATGAAAAACGTGCATTCCAATTTAGTTTGGTCTATCATATGGGTCCAATAATGGTGTAGTTGGATAGGTCTTGAAAAGACCTTTCCAACGATATATTATAAGCCCAATTCCGATGAATAATGAGGAAGTTATGGCCAAAATACTAAACGGGGCCTGATTTGGTTTTTATATGCGGCCCAATGATCTAGGGGAGGGCCTATTATTAATTATCATTCCTAAAGCTATTAGGATAGATTTTAGTGTTCTAGAATACTCTAGAAGGTTCTTTTAAATCCTAATGGAGTTAGGATTGACAATTATGTTTCAAAGAGTTTGAAATTGAATAAAACTACTCTTTTTAAGAATCCTTGTTTTGTACGAAGTGGAATATATTCAGATTTTATTTTCGTGCCTCATAAAATTTATCCAAATTTTATATGGTTGGATAGATTTTGAAATTATCTTTCCAATGATATATTATAATAAAATCCGAGCTATAACGAAAAAGATATGAATTAGACATGAAACTCTATTAAAAACTGACACCCTTCCACTATTTCGGCCATATTTTTTTATCTACAAAATATTTTAATCTGATTCTAATTGGGTTAGAAATTAGACTTCAAGAGCTTTCCAACGACATATTATATGTCTTATTTGGACTTTCGGATCAAAATATATGATAAAAACAAAAACACGTGAAATTGATTATTAGCGCCTGGCACTAAGTCTTGGCGCCTGGCGCTAATATAATGTCCAGCGTCTGGCGCTAATCGAGTTTTATTCTCATTGAAACTCTGATTCGTTCTTTTATCTATCCGTTTGATTTTCTCTATAAATAGCCTCTTAAAATTCTGTTTTCAATCATCAATTCATATTCTTTCTAATTCTCATCAACTCTCATAAAAAATTTCTTGATTCTCTCTCTTTTTCTAAACCAGCCCTTTTTACAAACACAATTCCTCATACATTAGCACTAGAAACACCTAGCATTGTTCGAAGTTGCCTTCGCCTTAGACATGAAAGGTTTTAATTTATGAGGGTTTGTTCCCAAATCTCTATTTCAATTATTTAATTTAATTGTTTGACTTATTATTTTCCTTGAAGTTAATAACGTGTGTATTTTGTTATTAGAAAGAGGTACGAGGCATCCAATTAAGTGCTTTAATTGTTTTCATTGACATTATGATATAGAAATCATGTCTAGGTTGTTATTTTGATTCCGAGTATCATGTTAGGTTGTTTTGATCTTCCTAGTATCATGTTTAGGGTAACAACTATAATTTCTAATATCAAATATAAATCAATTATGATTTCTATGATGCTTCCTATTTTCTTTCCTAATATTCATGTTAGTATCATGTTAGGGTTAAAGCTTTGATTTTTATTGTTTAGTGACATGCTAGGGTTTGTTATTAATCTTGTTAGTATCATGCCTAGGATCTTGCTATTATTATGCTTTAACATGATTATGATAAATATGATCATGATTATTTTTAATATTATTATGTTGCTTGATATTTATTGTTATTTCTTGATCACACCTTTTATGCATGTTTAAAGGGAATTGGTACTTGTAATCACGCTTAATAAGATAATTAATAATCTTGTTTAAGGTTAATTTGATTAAAATTCAAGTGATCGCCAATAATAGATTTATTTGTGCATTAATATTCAACCAACATAGATAAACAGGTTTAGGGTAACATATTGATTGCATGTTAGTCAGAAAGCGCACATTAATTATTAAGGCAGGTTCAATCTCTTTTAGGTTGGATTTGTACCTTCATCCCTGAACTACCAATCATGGTTCCAGACCTGTTGAAGTTGACGATAACCTAGATCGTTAAGGGGTGTAACCTTCACCTCGTGAACGGTTTACAAGTTCCTAAAACTTGTTGGCGACTCTTTTGCTCTATCTTCTTTCCCTTTGGACGCCACCGTACTTTAGTGTATGATCACAGTGGGGTTCAAGCAAGGGGTAATGCTTGAAATATTCCCTACACATATATACCCCTTTCTTCTTCATTTTCGCTGCTGCTGCTCTTTTTTGCTCGAGAAATCGCTGCGAACTTCAATTCACTCGTTCTTGCTCGTTTCTCAACCGAATTCGCTCAAATTTGTTGAAAATCAAATCTTATTCTATCCATGTTTCCGATCTATGTAAGTTTTCTCTAAACTCACTCCGGTTTTAATGAATTTTGCACATGTTTGTTCTCGAATTTCTTGAAAATTCGAAACTTGAATTTCTTAATTCACTTTGTTTGTCAAATTTTATGCCATGAAATTGTTTGATTATGCTTATATATTGCCTTGGGAGAAATTTGAGACTTGTTTGACTCAATTTGGTGAAGAAACGAACAAATCACCATAGTCGGACCTCTTAAGGTCGGGAAGACAATGTGGCTTGTTCTTGATGTTTTTGCTAGCAATTATTGTCCAATTTGTCACAATAATTACCATAGTATTGCAAGAAAGTGTTTGTATGCTTGAAAAATCTTGTGTATGCTCAATTTGAAATTGTGCTATGTTTTAGTACTACGTACTCTGTTTTTTTGCGAACATAGTATCATGCGGCTAGGAAAACCTTAGATACTATAGAACCTTAATTTATCATGATTTTGCACAATGTAGCATGGCTAGACAGCGAGGTTCGGGTTCACGGTCCCGAGACGTACGACGGGAGCATGAGCCCATAGAGGAGGACGCCGACCCGTCTACTTCTCTTGGTCCACTCCCTGAGTGGGATGAGCGGAATCTGTACTTCTCCCCCGTCCACCATATTTTTAAGAGGGTGTGGCGTGGAATTACGGTTGGTAGAACGCGCCACCACAGCTCAGTCTGCGACACCTTGGGCGACCTATACAAGATGTACATCGGCATTGATGGAGAGGTGAGACTTCTCTGGGAGTCTTGCGGGTTGACCGCGCTTTTTGAGACCCTGGAGGCCATGATTGCCTATAGCGGGGGTCAGCACGTGGCTCGTGCCCTGGTGGAGTTCTTTTAGGACACCACAAACGCTTTCCACTTCCCTTGGGGTGAGATGATGGTCATCCCGACCGACTTCAGTCTTATTACGGGACTGGAGTTTAGTTCTGTTGCGCTGCCGTTCGATAACGAGATCAGCGTCTTTTCTCCTGAGGTTGAGGAGCTGTTGGGTCCGATTGCTGTTTGGGCTCGTGCTGAGGTAAAGTCGACTCAGTTTAGCGCTAAAGGCATTCGCCGATCGACTCTAGCGGCAGCTTTCGAGGATGATTCGACCACCGGAGAGCAGCGGGTGCGCATCTTTGTGCTTATCTTGCTGTTAGGGACTTTTTCCCCTGACAAGGGTAGTAGAGTACTGATTTACTACCTACGTGCAATCTGTGATCTACACTTGATCGGGACTTATGACTGGGCCAGCTTGGCCTATGCTGACTTCATTTGAGCGTTAAGAGACTCGTGTTGACACCGGTCCTTCACGGTGAACGTCGCTCTGTCCGGCTTTTGGAGAGTAGTAGAGGAATACTTTATCTCCCATAAAGTTTAGCTCTAAGCCTTGATTAGAATTTGTTGATACTTTTCGCATTTTGTAGCTCTAGTTCTATGAGTACTTTTCCTCAGTTGCGCCGGCGAGACCGTCGCCGCGCAGGTTTCCAGTGAGTGCCTCTTAGGGAGGCCGTCGCGCTGGGATGTCTACTGCTTATGTCCGAGATCAGATTATCTCGGTATGGTTCTTTGTATAGTTGAACACTTTCGTATTACCTTTGATGGATTCTTATCTGATAGGTGTTCTTTGTAGGAGCCTGACGTGAAGTACCGGCCGTGGACCGGCTTGGTTGTCCCTGGGTTAGCTGTGCAGTATACTGCTGAGCGTCGCTATTTCTTAGGGACATATGGAGTAGTTGCATATCTTGGAGAGAGGGCTGCTATTCAACATTCCTCAAACATCTTTGTCGTTCCTGCTCCTCCACCGCGTCACATGTTCAACAGCGCGAGGTTGGTGAGTATGTCAGAGAGAGCTGGTACCCCTTGGCGATCTTGTGCGATCCCTGGGCGGTGCTATGAGGAGGAGCTACTGCCGTTGTTTGCTCCAATCCCTGTACTGGCTAAGGAGGTGGCGGTATGATTTTCATCTTTTACATTCCGTTGAGTAGCCCTCAAGTAATGTTCTACTTACTTTGATTTGCTTTTGTCAGGCTGGACCTACTCAGTTCGTGCCACCTCGTATGTCCATCCATTATCAAGGGACATACGGGCCGATCGAGGAGATGATTCCTCCAGCTCCTAAGGGAGAGCGCTTCGTTCAGCGGTCGATTCCTTGTCACCAGACTCGGGTAAGCTTTATTTATTTGCAATTTTGTTCATATATGTTATGCATCATTACTGACTTTATTTCCTAGACAGTTCTCGCGCGAGGTGGTCACGGCGATGGCACGGTGCATAGATGCCTTCCGGAGCCAGCTCGTTCGGATGAGGATTGTAGCTACATGTCGTCGTGACAATGCCGTTCAGGCGGTAGTTTTCCTTCTTATTTTTGCATTACTGCTTCCATTTTGATTGTTTCTGATTTAGTTTCTTCTTGTAGGGTCAACCCATTCCTTCTCGTACCCGGACGAGACCTGAGATGCGGAAAGAACCGGCGAGGTCTAGCTCGAGACGTCGTCGTACTGAATCTGGCGGTCGGGGTGGTCGTTCTGAAGCTGCCCCGACCGAGGCGGTGGAGGGCTCAGGCTCTTCATCTGAGGGTGCACATGCTGCGCCGGTATGCCAAGGAGAGGCTACCTCGGCTCTTAAAGGTGGTGGGATGTACGAGGTCGGCTCTTCATCGCAGCAGCCTCCGCAGCCTCAGCCTCAGGTTGATCTTGGGTAGACAGGTCCTGAGCTGAGTTTTTCGCCTCCCGAGGAGACTGGGGCTGGAGCTGGAGCTGGTGGAGAGGTTACTCCTTGTACTGCGCAGTTTTATGATATGATAGGCGTACGTCCTCCGGCGCCGTAGTTTATTCCTGTGCTTTTTATGATTTTGACTTTGTATAGAACTTTGCCTTTATTAGACTCATTTATTAGACATATTTGTATATACATACTACCATGAGTTTATATAATTAACATTTTTCATTTTTTTTTTATTTTTATGTGCATGTTTGTGTGTGCAAAGAATTGTGATAATTACTAATTTTGCGCAAAAATTCCGTCATTTTTATTATTGATGGAGGGTATCCGACTTTCTCCCACAAAAGAAAAAATGAAAAAAATATTGGACTTACAAAAACTTAAAAATTAAGTCTAAATAAAATCCAAAATATAATATAATTAATATGATTGATATATTAATTAAGATAAAAGGGAAAAGTATAATTAGAAAAGGGTATTAAAAAGAATAAAAGATTGTAAAGTCATTGTTCAGACTCGAGTCAGATCAAAAACGCGGTTATTGGAAAAGCTCGTATGATAAAACACGTCAGCGCCATCTGGCGCCACGCGTTTTGGGTTAGCGCCAGACGCTAACTCTTAGCGTTTTGCGCCAGGCTCTGGCGTCAGGCGCTGATGAGTGCTTACTCCGAATCCTTCCCGAATTGAAACTGTGCCGATTTTGTCATAAATAGCCCCCTGTCCAGCCGATTTTCTTCATAATTTCAGCAGATTAAATATAACCTTAGCTTTTGAAAAAATAATAATCATGTCTTTAGTTTCTAAGAGTTTTACCAACTTCACTCATGAATGGTGTCGGTCTCTACACTAGGCGAAATAATGCAATGGCCACCGGTTTAAACCCCCCTCCCTCCCCCAATGCCACCGGTTTTGAACCGGTGGTCATTTGGGGGGTGGCAATACAGCAATGCAAGGCCACCGGTTCTAAACCGATGGCAAAAAGCCTTATGGCCACCGGTCAACCGGTGGTAATAAAAATTATGGCCACCGGTTAACCGGTGGCAATTTAAATTGGCGCTATTTTTTTTTGTGGGAAAAACTGACTTTTGCCACCGGTTAACCGGTGGCAATAATAGGGGTATAATTTTATTTTATTTTATTTTTTTTCGTTTTGCCTGCAATTATTCTTGCAATTATTCCTGCAACTGATCCTGCTATAATATTCTGCCATAATATAATTATTATTAATAATCATAACAAGAATTAAAAATATATATTAAAACATTAATAATTACAAAAAACAAAATGCAATACAATAAATAAAGTGTGATATACATAAATACAAACAATACTAACTAGTCAATATTGTAGTCTAAAATTTAATAATTAACAAAGTATAAATTCAAATTGATGTGACATTTACAAATTGAAGGTGATTAAAGATGCCAACATGTCTCGAACTTCATTAAGGTCCTTGCTTGTTAACAGATCTCCCTTTTTCACCTTGCAAAACTTTGAATATATATAAATTATGTTAAAATCAATTAAATTAGTTAAGTTAAACATGTGTAAATAAATATGTAAAAAATTAAATACTTAGGTCTAAACGGTCTAAAAGAAGGCCTAAAAGAAAGCCTAAAAGACTTCTACTTTGCCCATTTTCTACATTTTTTAACTAATGACAATGTTCTTTCTCATAACATGTCAATTATACTTAGTTATAGGTGGCTAAGCCTTGAAATCACAGAAAAAGAACATTTTACTAAGTTTAAGGACGCATCTTCATCCTAAATAGCCTAAATAAGGCCTAAATGACTTCTACTTGCCCATTTTCTACAATTTAAAACAAATGACCAAGTTATTTCTCATAACATGTCAATTATACTTAGTTATAGGGGGCTAAGCCTTAAAATCACAGAAAAAGAGCATTTTACTAAGTTTAAGGTCGCATTTTCATCCTAAATAGCCTATTTGACTTCTACTTGCCCATTTTCTACATTTTTTAACTAATGACTAAGTTCTTTCTCATAAAATGTCAATTATACTTAGTTATAGGTGGCTAAGCCTTGAAATCACAGAAAAAGAGCATTTTACTATGTTTAAGGTCCATTTTCATCATAAATAGCCTAAATAAGGCCTAAATGACTTCTACTTGCCCATTTTCTACATTTTTAACTAATGACCAAGTTCTTTCTCATAACATGTCAATTATACTTAGTTATAGGTGCCTAAGCTTTGAAATCACAGAAAAAGAGCATTTTACTAAGTTTAAGGTCGCATTTTCATCCTAAATAGCCTAAATAAGACCTATTTGACTTCTACTTGCCCATTTTCTACATTTTTTAACTAGTGACCAAGTTTTTTCTCAGAACATGTCAATTATACTTAGTTATAGGTGGCTAAGCCTTGAAATCACAGAAAAAAAAGCATTTTACTAAGTTTAAGGTCGCATTTTCATCCTAAATAGCCTAAATAAGGCCTAAATGACTTCTACTTGCCCATTTTCTACATTTTTTAACTAATGACCAAATTATTACTCATAACATGTCAAATATACTTAGTTATATGTGGCTAAGCCTTGAAATCACAGAAAAAGAGCATTTTACTAAGTTTAAGGTCGCATTTTCATCCTAAATAGCCTATTTGACTTCTACTTGCCCATTTTCTACATTTTTTAACTAATGACTAAGTTCTTTCCCATAAAATGTCAATTATACTTAGTTATAGGTGGCTAAGCCTTGAAATCACATAAAAAGAGCATTTTACTAAGTTTAAGGTCCATTTTCATCATAAATAGCCTAAATAAGGCCTAAATGACTTCTACTTGCCCATTTTCTACATTTTTTAACTAATGACCAAGTTCTTTCACATAACATGTCAATTATACTTAGTTATAGGTGGATAAGCCTTCAAATCACAGAAAAAGAGCATTTTACTAAGTTTAAGGTCGCATTTTCATCCTAAATAGCCTAAATAAGACCTATTTGACTTCTACTTGCCCATTTTCTACATTTTTTAACTAATGACCAAGTTTTTTCTCAAAACTTGTCAATTATACTTAGTTATAGGTGGCTAAGCCTTGAAATCACAGAAAAAAAAAAGCATTTTACTAAGTTTAAGGTCGCATTTTCATCCTAAATAGCCTAAATAAGGCCTATTTGACTTCTACTTGCCCATTTTCTACATTTTTAAAGTAATGACCAAGTTCTTTCTCATATAATGTCAATTATACTTAGTTATAGGTGTCTAAGCCTTGAAATAACAGAAAAAGAGCATTTTGCTAAGTTTAAGGTCGCCTTTTCATCCTAAATAGCCTAAATAAGGCCTAAATGACTTCTACTTGCGCATTTTCTACATTTTTAAACTAATGACCAAGTTCTTTCTCATAAAATGTCAATTATACTTAGTCATATGGTGGCTAAGCCTTGAAATCACAGAAAAAGAGCATGTTACTAAGTTTAAGGTCTCATTTTCATCCTAAATATCCTAAATAAGGCCTATTTGACTTCTACTTGCCCATTTTCTACATTTTTAAACTAATGACCAAGTTCTTTCTCATAACATGTCAATCATACTTAGTTATAGGTGGCTAAGCCTTGAAATCACAGAAAAAGAGCATTTTACTAAGTTTAAGGTCGCATTTTCATCTTAAATAGCCTAAATAAGGCCTATTTGACTTCTTCTTGCCCATTTTCTACATTTTTTAACTATTGACCAAGTTCTTTCTCATAACATGTCAATTATACTTAGTTATAGGTGGCTAAGCCTTGAAATCACATAAAAAGGGCATTTTACTAAGTTTAAGGTCGCATTTTCATTCTAAATATCCTAAAAAGGCCTAAATAACTTCTACTTGCCCATTTTCTACATTTTTTAACTAATGACCAAGTTTAAGGTCGTACCTCATCAAGATGTATGGTGTTGGTACAATGAGTCGCTATGTCAAGCATGAATCTCATCACGTATAATCCACAATCAACTCTATTATCTTGTTGTGGGCACTAGCATAGGAACAAATCAAATGAATCAAACGACAAATAAAATCCACAATTGTTTTAGCAATGTTTATTAAGATAATCACAATATGATGTGGCATTACCATAGGTTATTTCCATGTAGGACCCCGTGGAGCACGACCATGTATCTTCTTCATAATACTATAGGAAAGTAAATTCAAATTTGATTAGTTTGACTACTAAATGAGTTTGGTTAAGATAATCAACACTAGGTAGCTATATTTACTTTTGTAGTACAGACATCACGAGGTACTTCTTTGTTGATCGAGCTGAATTAAGGTGAAAGATTGTGTTATTAGCAGGACAAATCACCATGAGGAACCAATGAAACCTACATAAATTCACAATACACAAACAAATTAATAATTAGGGTACAACATATAATTCAAATGTAGAAAGAATTGAATTACACATGGTTAAACGTACTCGTCATAACATGGGGCGAATATGAACTTGTCTCCCGCACGCATTGATTCCCTAATACTATGATTAACATAATACATCACCTCGGGGGAGTTGTGTAAGATTCTAGTCTCGGATGTCTGTTCGGGGCATAACCACCCAACTTTATTAAGGGGATTAGTGTCACTTAAGTGCTCCTGTAGTGCTCTACGTGCATGGACAATGAAAAATTAATTGACATATGAAGGATAAACAACACTAATATGAAAAACATATTTAATTTAAGTGGCATGTGCCCGTACCTCATGAATATTTGAATGAGAGAAATGTTAAGCATTGAACCTCTTAAAAATTCCTTCACATCTTGTTTGTTTAACCATGCACTTGCATCCTCATCATAATGGAACATTGCCTTAGGAAGTGCAATTTCAATGGGATCGTCACTAGGAAAATGACTAAAACGATTGTGTAGAAAAGTTAAATCCTTAGTGAGCGATTGAAGGACATTGTTTCCAACAAGTGGAGTAGGTTGCATGGCCGAACCTTTCGAAGAATTCTTTTTCGACACTTGTTCACTCTTCGACCCTTGTTCACTCATCTTCTTTGTAGGTTGATCAACGCTTTTAGGCTTCTCCACCTTCCTTCTCTTTGATGGTTGGCTTTTTTTCGAAATCTGATCAAACAAAGATAATTAGAGTTCAAAAATTTTTTGGCCGGGGGTTAAGCTAGTAAGTACGCATGCAGATTTGTTATTTTGCAGAACATCAAAAAAAATATTACCTCGTTGATCAACCTTACCCAAGCACGTGGCCATTGCACATAGCTACCTTTTGCTTCCCAAAGAAGAGTAATCCCATCATCCACTATAGGCACCGGTAGTGGGATGTTTTCGAACCCAACAATGTAAGAATTGATCCCGACCGAGTAATGTTGTGGCCTAAGCGATTGGAAATGGACCGTATCACCGGTCGTCGCTTGTGCACTACCATACACCACCAACCGCAACTCTCCTCCATTTGATAGCCCCGGGGCTAGAAGTGTACACTCGGTCTCTACCAACACCAGTAACGAAACTCACTTGTAAAACATAAATTATCAAAAAGGGTCTTTTCCTACACAATTGATTATGTAAAAAAATTCACTATGTTAAAACCAAACACGCTCCCTCGAATCCTAAATTCACCTCTAAATCTGGAAATTCATGGGGTGTTGGATTATCAACCTCCCTCGAGTCCGCATGTGTGGGAGTAACAACCTGCAATAATTAATCAATAATGCCACATTAGATCTCACGTTACTCACTAGGCCAAAACTAATAGATAGAAAACTATCTCATGTATCTCCTCTTCTCCATGTCTCTCATTTTCTCCTTGTCCTTTTGGGTGACTACTTGAGTCGACCGGTGTAGTCGGGGGGAACGGCAAGGGTAAGTTCATTTGCTTCGTCCAAGCATTGAATTCACCTATTAACTCATTGCGTACTTGCTCCTTGATGGATGCCACCTTGGCATCCAATTCTTCTGGTGAGTTAACACTTGCTCGAGATCTTCCCATTTTTATGTATTCTGAACCCATCACCTTTTCCCATCCTAGCAACGTCCCTCCCATACCTACTACCCGACCTGGATGGTAGGGCTTTCCCAAAGCCAAGGTGAAAGGGTCTTTCTCTATAGTCGGGACCAGCTTGCCTTCAACAACTTCTATAGTGTACACAAGCTGTAGCATAAGAAAAAATGTTAACATGAATATATATGCTAAAGTTTCCCCATTCCTTTTTTCTAAACATTTACAGTTTCTTGTTCCGGTTCCTTTCCCTTTCTGTCCTTCCCCTTTGTAACCTTGTCTTGAGGCCACAATTCCGGACGTATCCCGATCTCTTGCAAATCTAACCGTACACCCTTTCCATCCTTTGTTTTGCCTGAAATATTAAAAAGTGTTCCCACAAGAGCATCACACACATTCTTCTCTATATGCATCACATCAAGACAGTGCCTAACATCATGTTCTTTTCAGTACGGAAGCTTCCACAAAATTGATTCTTTTTTAAAAAGAGTTGTTGAGACCGGAGCATTTTCAGATTTTCCAAACACTGTTCGTATACCCTTAACTCGAGCATAAACCTCAACACCGGTCAATGGCCTAGGCGCAATCTCCTCTTCCACTGTCCCATCGAAAGCCTTTTTTTGCCTACGGTACGGGTGATCACGCCTAAGGAACCTTCGAGTCTTTATGTACACATCTTTGTGAGAATTCTTAAGGTATATGCTTGATGTTTCATCAATACATATGGGACATGATTTTTTCCCTTTAACCTTGTACCCACACAGGTTGCCATATGCAGGGAAGTCATTCATGGTCCACATAAGGGTTGCACGCAATGTGAACACCTCACTCTTATGAGCATCAAAACAAGAAACCCCTTCGTCCCACATCTTTCTCAAATCGTCAATTAGTGGCGCAAGGTAAACATCTATGTCATTTCCAGGTTGCCTAGGCCCCGTTATGAGCAATGAAAGCATTATATACTTTCGTTTCATACATAACCAAGGAGGCAAATTGTAGTTCACTAAAAGAACCGGCCAAGTGCTGTGTTGGGTACTAAGAGTGCCAAATGGATTCATCCCGTCTGTGCACAACCCAAGTCTTAAATTTCTGACTTCATTACCAAACTCCAAAAACTTCAAATCAATGTTCTTCCATTGCGGGGAGTCAGCCGGATGCTTCAGCATTCTGTTTTTCTTCCTTCCCTAGGCATGCCACCTCAAGTTTTTAGCGTCTTTTGGTGTTAAAAATAGACGCATAAACCTTGGAATAATAGGAAAATACCACAACACCTTAGCAGGAGGTCCCTTTGTACCAGGATTGCAACTCATGCGCTTATAGCGCGATTGCTTGCATCGTGGACACTCCTCCAATTGTTCATACTCATTACGATACAAAATACAATCATTAGGACAGGCATGTATCTTCTTATACTCAACCAAATGGACACATAAGCTTCTTTGCATAATAGTAAGACTTAGGAATTTCATTCCCATCAGGCAACATCTCACTTAATGCGGTCAACAAAGAAGTAAAACTAACGTCCGTCCACCCATGCTTCGACTTAATGTTAAAAAGTGTTAGCACGGCAGAAAGTTTGGAGTATTTTTTGCACCCTGGGTACAAAGGCTTTTTGGAAGCCTTCGATAGTAATTCAAACACATCACCTTCGACATTATGCATCATCTCATCCACGTCCTTATCCTCGACCTCTCATCCACTGGATGATCCTCAGCTTTATCCTCACCACTATCAATAACATATTCATCATTCTCGCATTCCTCATCCACATGAATCTCATTGCTTCTATCATGCACATCATTCCCATCAAGATCCCCACTATACTCTCCACTTTCACCATGCCAAATCCACACATGGTATTTAAGTCTAAACCCACGACAAAGTACATGATCTCTAATGATTTCAACACTATTGACCACCTTCACATTATTACAATCAACACAAGGACAGTATAGGCCTTCCTCACCAATTTTGCGCTGATAAGATAAAGTCTTCTCGCAAAACTCTTGAACCCCATTCCAAAAATCCATTGTATCACGTCTACCATACATCCAACTACGATCCTTTCCCATTTAGTAAAGTGTCTCTAAACATATATAGCAACATATTATCAATAATGTACATTTGCTACATATCTTATGTAAATCAACTTCAAGTACACACCATGAATATACCATTCATATAGTGAACAAATGCATGTTTCCAAAGTGTCCTTATCACTCCAACCTAACCCATCCTTGAATGTCTACTCTCACTAGTGAATGTATGTCAACTTTCCAATTTTAAGGAAAATCCGGCAGCACTTCCCCCTAGTTCTCCAAGTACAAGATGTAGATAATTACTTACCCACATATGTACCCAGAGAACATGGAGAAGAAATGGACAGCCAAGATGTTCCTTAAAATAAAAAAAAAGACATACATTCACCACCTAAGTGAGAGTAAACATTCAAGAACAGTCCCAACCAGGGACTATTCAAGACTTTCTCCTAATGAGAAAGCCTTGAACGGGTATCTAGGCATATGATGATGCAAACATTCAACATATTATTTATAATTAAACAAGACACAACTTGTAATATCATGAACAAACTTTTATCAAATGGATAAATAGAAAGAAATATAGCTCCATAAAGTTTATAGTTCATACCAATATAGCAAGTATAATGGATGTAATGTCTCGAACTTCCCACTTGAATAGCTAATAAACTTGTGCTTCACTAGCTACATAATATGAATCTACAAAAATAAAAAATAAAACAAAAAATAAAAGTTAGTAATTTTGTCAAGAACTATAAAACAACCTAAAATTACACATTAAAACATACTACCAACTTCAACTAATTAAGTAACAAGGTTACTAATAATCTCTAATTTATTCAAAATTTTCTAATAAAACCTAACAATCAATTTAACACCACTCCAACATATCAAATTATACTCCATAATCCATATATTTCCTAAAAGCATTAGGAAAATCATTAGGTAATGTAATCTAAAACGGATTACTCCTCAATCTAACTCCAAAATAATTCAATTCATACTATAACTAACCAAAAATTAAGCAACAACAACAAATTGATAATAATAATAATAATAATATAAAAGAAATTAAAACAACAATATACTACCAAATTCAACTAATTAAGTAACAAGGTTACTAATAATCTCTAATTTATTCAAAATTTCCTAATAAAACCTAACAATCAATTTAACATCACTCCAACATATCAAATTATACTCCATAATCCATATATTTCCTAAAAGCATTGGGAAAATCATTATGTAATGTAATCTAAAACAGATTACTCCTCAATCTAACTCCAAAATAATTCAATAATTCATACTATAATTAACCAAAAATTAAGCAACAACAACAAAATGATAATAATAATAATACAGTGAAAGAAATAAAAATATTATTCAAAAAAATTTTCCATTATAGTGTTAATTCATGAACAATTAATCAATTTCTTGCATTCTAAAGATATACACAATAAATCAATTTCTTGATTTCTAAAGATGCATTCTCTAAAATTTTAACCCTACCAACAACAAAAAAAACCCAGAAAATTCAGAAAAATAACCAAAAAATAACCTAATTCATGAACAATTAATCAATTTCTTGCAAGTTTAAGATGCATTCTCTCAACTTTTAACCCTACCAACAACAAAAAAAACCCAGAAATTCAGAAAAAAATTACCAGAAAATAAACTAAAATTTTGGACGGTGGCTGTGGGATGGTGGTGCGGTGGCTGTGGCGTCAGTGCTGGCAGATGGTGGACGGACCACGCACCTGGTTAGTGGTGGAGGAAGTTCCCCCGAAAATTCGAAAATTTAAAAACCCGTGGCTGCTTGCTGCTTTGCTCAGTGGTGGAGGAGGTTCGGAGGGAGTGCGGAGGTGGTGGATGGTGGTGCGGTGGCTGTGGCGTCACTGGTGGAGTGTGTGGTGGTAGGGTTTGGATGCAAGACTGATTCGTTGTTGTTGCGGCTCGAATTGGAGTTTTGGTCGAAATAAAACAGTGAAGCTAAGTATAGAGAATGGGGAAAGAGAAGAAGAAGGGGCGCGGTTTTTTTAATTATTCAAGTATTGCCACCAGTTCAAAACCGGTGGCCTTAATCATTATTGCCATGGGTTCGGTTTGAACCGGTGGCAATACTATTTGCCTTCTGCGCGGCCATTTTTTAAACCACCGGTTTACAAAAACCGGTGGCCTTTAAGCGGTGGCATTTTCAATTTTTCTACTAGTGTCTAACTGCCAAGGAGAGAAAAAAATTCGACTTTTTTCATATGGGGGGTATTTATGGTGTCAAGGGGGTAGATCTTGATGTAGACTTTATTCATACCACCTTAGAATATTGGGTTGTGGATACCCATTGTTTTAGATTAGGGTGTGATGAAATTAGCCCTTTGCCGAAAGATTTCGGTGCTATTTTAGGCTTCCCTGCATTAGATCTTCCAGTAATCCCTAAAATAAATGAATATTATTATAGGATTTTGAGCGCTTCTTTAATTTAAAAGACAAAGATCTAACAAATATAGTAGATGGTAGCATAGTTAATTTGAAAGAATTTGCTCGCCATTATTTTGATAGACCTTATTCCGAGTCTTTTCATGTTTACATAAGAAGAGCTTTTCTTTTTTGCATGTTTAATCAATATCTTCTCACTAGTGGTAGAGCTAATGAGGGTCAAGCAATCATATCAACTGTTTTGGAGCAGATTGAATCTGGGAGAAATCCAATGTCATTAATCGTTGGAGAGACTATGCTTAGTCTTGATGAATTAAAGAAAAATCCAAAAGCACCTTTTAGGGGCTCTCCTTTTTTATTACATGTAGAAAAATAATATTTTTAATTACTGAAATTAAAAACATATTTTTGTATAGTAATATTAATTTATGTGCATTGAATTTTTTTTTTTTATTTTTTTTTTTTACAGATGTGGCTAATGGAGAGACTAGAATTAATTAGTCCTCCAGACAATGTTGAAAAATACACTCCAAATTGCTTTTTGAGAAGGAAGAAACGCTTCTCTAAGATGGGGCGCCATGAATGGAAGAAGGTCTTTGCCTCTTGTAACTTTGCCATCAAGTGGGTCATCCCTTGGTGGAAAATAGAGAAGATGGTTGGTATAAACAAGCAACCCTTATGCCGTCTTCCAAGCTTGTCCAGGATGACTTTTTATTATCCCTGTAAGGTAAAAAGACAGTACGACCTACTTCAAACATTTTCTTCCGGAGATCTTTGTCGTCCCTATTAATTTCCTGTCTTTCAAGAAGTAGAAAATTTTGATGCTTAATGGAGCGCTAGACCTTTATGGGAAGTGATTACCCAAAAGGTTCCTCCTTCCTTGCCCAATGATGTGAAGAAGTGGCTTTTGAAGAAACCTTCAAAGGACATGAAGAAAAATCAGAGTAAAACTGATGTGAAGAGTCGTCTACGTGACAAAGTGATACCCGTTAAGGAACACTTGGGTGAGAAGGTTGAGTTCAAAAAATCTACAATGCCTAGGAAGAAAAGCTCTACGAAGGATAAAGGAAAGAGAAAAGCTGACACTTCAGAGAAGAAGGTTTGGGTAGAGAAGAAAAATGGGGTCCTAGCTAAAGGAGAAACTATTTACTCCAAAATTGAATGTAGGTCCTCTAAAGGATGCCTACTAGCTAAAGTTATGGATGAAGAAGAGGATACATACAAAAATTGGAAGAGAGCAAAGATAGAGAAAAAAGATTAAAGCATTGCTTAACTTTCAATTATTAGACTTAGTTTTAAATTTAAAGTTAATTTGTTTAAGCTTTATTTAAATTCCATCAATAATGTAATTGTTATTTTATTTTATTAATGAAATTTCAGCTTTTGAATTAAATCATCTCCTTTAAATTTAATTTATTAAAGCAATGAAAACAGAAAATTTAATTTTCCAGAAAATTTTTTCGAGTACGGAAGTCGAAATTTTTCCAAAAAACACCGAAATATTCCCAGGTACTTTGCAGAAAAATGGCGTCGCTTTTTTACGACTGGCGCCTACTGCGGCAGTCTGGCATCAGGCGATAGAGACTGTCGTCTGGCGCTAGAGTCAATCGACTGGCGACGGGATTTTTTCCGTGACGCCGATGATTCGTCGAATTTCTGTCGAATTTATTTTTGAGTCTGGGATTCGAGGTTTGCAAAAAAATAAAGTGGCCGCACCCGTAAAAAGTTGCCTACGTATCCTTTCTTAAGGAATCAGGCCAAACGTAGCTCTCTTGAGTATCCTACTCAAGTAATTATGGGTAGTACTAAGTTGGTCAAGGTTTGTCATGTTCAAGAACTCATTGTCGTCCATATCAGTTAATTTTGCTGCACCTCCTGATAGGATTTTTTTGACAATATAGGGTCCAGACCAATTAGGCCTAAATTTCCCTCTTGGATCTAAAACATTCTTTCTTAATGCTTTTAACACCAAGTCTCCTACTTTGATGTTTCTTGTCTTGACTTTCTTATTAAAATGCCTAGCCATACGAGTTTGATAGCATTGAGTATGATGTAGAGCTTCTAGTCCTTTTTCATCAAGTAGAATTAGCTCCTCATATCTCGCCCTAGTCCATTCAACTTCATCGAGTTTGCTTTCTAATGCAATGCGTATAGATGGTATCACTAGCTCTATAGGTTGTACGGTATCCATTCCATAAACCAAGGAAAATGGCATATTTCCTGTTGATGTGCGAATTGACATGCGATAACCCCACAATGCGAAATGGAGTTTTCCAGGCGACTCCTTGTAATTTTTTGTCATTTTCTCGACGATAGTCTTAAAATTTTTATTAGCCGCTTCGACTGCTCCGTTTGCCTGAGGTCTATAGGGAGAAGAATGATGGTGTTGAATGCTATATTTTTGTAACAATTCTTCACACTCGGCTTGAAAGTGAGTTCCATTGTCACTTATCATTTCATGTGGGACTCCATACCGGCAAATAATATTCCTTTTGATAAAGAGTGCTACATGTTTTGCGGTGAGTTTAGCATATGATTGTGCTTCGACCCACTTTGTGTAGTAATCAATTGCTACTAGGATATATTCGTGACCTCCTGTTCCTGGGGGAGTGATTTTACCAATAATGTCAATTCCCCATGTAGAGAATAGCCATGGAAAAGTGTAGGTGTAGAGTAGGGATGGAGGAACATATTGTAAAATGGCGTAAATTTGGCACTTAGGGCATCTTTTTACATATTGATGACAATCCCTATTCATGGTAGTCAAATAGTATCCTTCTAGCATTATCTTTTGGACTAGCATTTTGCCATTTACGTGAGTTCCACAAATGCCTTCGTGGACTATCCTCATTTATCTTTGAGCATCCTTTTTTCCTACACACAAGAGAGCACGACCCTTAGGTACCCTTTTGTGTAACTCGTTGTCTATGAGTACGTATTGGGAAGCCAAGAGTCTTAATGCTCGTTTTGCTCTTTTGTAAGCATGGGGAGGGTATTCTCCTTTGGTAACATAGTTAAGTATATCCGTATACCACAGTCCTTCTTCTTCTTCTTCTTCTTCTTCTTCTTCTTCTTCTTCTTCTTCTTCTTCTTCTTCTTCTTCTTCTTCTTCTTCTTGGATCAGTTCATCATCTTCTATAGCTTGAATATAGGCCGGTTTATGCCTTTTTTCTATAGTTTGAGGCATTTGCTCGATTTCCGTAGGAATCCTAACCATTGAGGCTAGTCTTGCTAAGGCACCAGCAAATTGATTTTCCTCTCTAGGTAGATACGTTTATTCTACCTTCTCTAATTGATTAGTGAAGTTTCTAGATAGGTTTGGTAAGGGGCTAGACTTTCGCTCCTTACTTTCCATCTCTTAGAAATCTGATTGATGATCAATGAAAAGTCCCCGAATATTCGTAATTTCTTCACTCCCAATGCCAAAGCTGTTTCAAGGCCTACCACGCATGCTTCGTATTCAGCCGCGTTGTTGGTAACGTCGAAATCAAGCTTTATGGAGATTGGAACATGCTCTTATTTAGGTGATACTAGTAGTACTCCAACGCCACATCCTTTTTGGTTTGAGGCTCCATCGAAGTATAAAGTCCAAGCGTCATCCTCCGTGACCATGAAGTCCTCGTCTGGAAATTCATTCTCGTGTATTGGCGTTGAATCCTCTATTGGAAAGTCCGCTAGAAAATCTGAAACCGTAGATCCTTTGATAGCCTTTTGAGGCATGAATCTCACGTCAAATTGGGCTAAGTTGACTATCCATCCTGATATACGCCCATTGAGTGTAGATTTCTCGAATAAATACTTGAGTGGATCCAATCAGGAAACTACAAAGACTGTATGCACGAGAATGTAATGTCTTAACTTGGTTGTGGCCCACACCAATGCGAGGCACAATTTCTCAAGTGGTGTATAGTGTACTTCATACTCAAGCATCTCTTTACTTAGATAGTAGATTGCATTTTCTTTGGCTTCTACGTCTTGTGCAAGCATGGCTCCCATCGTTTCTTTGGTAAATGTTAAGTACAACCTAAGAGGTATTCCTGGAAGTGATGGTACCAATACGGGAGGATTTGCGAGATACGCTTTGATCTTTTCAAAGGTTTTTTGACACTCGACATCCCATATTACTGGTACATTCTTTTTATGCTTTTTAAATATTAGTTCACATATTGTTGTCAATTTTGATATGAACCTGCTTATGTATTGCAACTGGCCAATAAATCCTCAAATTTGTTTCTCGGTTTTGGGCGGTGGCATTGACATGATTGCCTTGATCTTGGTTGGGTCTATCTCTATTCCTCTAGAGCTTATGACATAACCCAACAGCTTGCATGAGGTGACTCCAAAAGCACATTTGGATGGATTCAACCTCATGTTGTATTTTCTTAGCCTTTTGAAAAATTTTCTCAAGGCTATTTGATGGCCTGGGCGATCTTTTGACTTTACAATCATATCTTCAACATATACCTCAACTTCTTTGTGCATCATGTCATGGAGCAAGGCAGTCGCTGCTCGTTGGTAAGTAGCACCCGCATTTTTCAACCCGAATGGCATTACCGTGTAGCAGTAAGTATCCCATGGTGTTATGAAGGTTGTTTTCTCCATGTCTTCTTCTGCCATGAGAATTTGATTGTACCCCGGGTATCCATCCATGAACGAGAGAAATGCATGATTCGCTGTATTATCTACCAGAATATTAATGTTTGGTAAAGGGAAGTCGTCCTTTGGACTTGCCTTATTTAGATCTCGATAGTCGGCACACATTCTTACCCTTCCATCCTTTTTCGGAACTAGGACAACGCTGGAGACCCATTCGGGGTATTTGGATACCTCGATAAAACCTGCAGTTATTTGGTTTTGAACTTCTTTTATTTTAAGAGCTACGTCGGGTTTCATTCGACGCAACTTTTGTTTTACAGGTTTCATTCCTGGAATTAGTGGTATGGTGTGTTGATCTATTTCTCTATTAATGCGTGGCATATCTTCAAATGAGCAAGCAAATGTATCGATGAATTCTTTAAGCAGATTGATTAAATCGGTTCTTTCTTGTTCATTAAGTGTTAATCCGATTTTAACTTCTCTTTTATTGGTTGAATCATTTGAGATATCAACCGTCTCAGTTTCCTCAATTATCGGTATTTTCTTTTCAAGTGTTTCCATTGCTTTAATAAGTTCTTTGTCATTTTCATTGTTAGTTAAGCAATGCTCGTCATCTTGGGTTAAAGAAAAGCACGAGGAGTAAGAGGAAGAAGACATATTATTAAATTCATAATTCATTACATCGAAGAGAGATATGTCCTCAGGGACTTGATTGTTAACTATCCTAGGGGAAGAGATAGAAGAAGAGGGTGCTACAACTAAAGATTTAGATGACTCTACGGGAAAAGACTCTGACTCCGACTCTAACTCAGACGACTCTTCGAACATCGGTCCTTGGCTCCTTGACCTCTCGTAATGGAGATTTTTCTTCCGCTTGGAGTAGTCACCTTGACTGTCTTGCGCCACCCTTGTAGTGATCCTTCCGCTGGAGTAATGAATCTTGAGGGATCAAAGCTTTCGTTTTGTAGGACCGTTTGGATGAGCGAGGAGTTATCCTCTATATACGTCGGCTCATCTTTTTCTCGCCCAAATAGTAATCCCATGACATTAAAGTCAAAGCATGGGGGTGCTTTCTCCTTATGGATAGGAGTTGGGATTTTATCTAGAAAATAACAATCTAGGAAAATCTCGAATCCCGGTTGCCTTATGCCATTTACGACAAAAGGTTTGGGAAATTCGTAGCATGGATAGTCCTCTCCTTCTTTTATGAATTTTCCATTGAGGGTAAGAGGATAATGATCCATTAGGATTGCTTTCTTTTGGATGCGAGCGTTCCTACGCGCCTTTGACTTCTCCTGGGCTCGCTTGAGTCCTCCCGAGTTGGTTCGAAACCAAGTCCGAAAGTGCTATTCCTTTCTTCTTTCCTAGAGTCCTCCCAGGAAAATGTCCTTGTTTCTTCAGAACAGCGTTCACTATCATATTGGAGTAGGGGTCTAGGAAGAGAGGTGTCCTTTCATCCTCCTCGTTTAAGGAGACCTCTTCATCAAAGCCCCACAAATCTTCATCATCTTCATTGTGCTCCACATTAATTATTGGATTTTCTATAGCCTTAATCCTCATGGGTGAAGCATCAATTGTAATGGGAATTCCTCCAGCTATGGCCTTTACCTGTTGGTGGAGAGATGAAGGCACGACCTTTAGGTCATGAAGGCAAGGGCGTCCCAACAATAAATTGAATGAAGCCTTAATATCTACTAATTGAAATGTAGTAGCATGTTCTATTGCTCCCACCGTTATATTCATGGTAATCTTGCCAAGAGCTTGACGATGAGTGTTATCATAAGCTCTTATTCCTTGTGTTTATGGGGTTAAGTCTTCATCCCTTATGCCTAGAATCCTCGCAGTTCTAAGTGGACAGACATTAATGGCTGATCCATCATCTATAAGAGTCATAGGGACGTTCATTCTCTTGCAAACTACTGTGAGGTTTAGCGCCTTATAATGCTTATCACCTTCTAGAGGTAAATCCTTGTCAAAAAAGGTGATCAAGTTGATAGGACTAGGGAGATCACTCGTGAAGAAGTTAGCCAACCCCTCAGGAGTGGTGTCAAAATCTATCCCTATCTTATCCAAGGCATTCATCACTACCAACCTATGCTCTCGTGATGTTGCTAGAAGCTTCCATACATTCATTTCAACCTTGGTTTTCTTGAGCTGTTTGACATTATCATTATCTTCTATGATAGGTATGGGAACTTTCTACGAAGTCGTTATAGGTTGTATTGAAATGAAAGGTTGCATTCTCCCAGATCTTGTAAGGACGTCTATAGATGAATCTTCTTCCACCCAGAAGTCATCCATGGCATATGACACAGAAGGTGGAGGTCCTTCCATGTCTTTTAAGTAGACCTCTTCTTCATCACTGTCCCAAACTCCATTAATGCTTATGTCTTCCTCTTGTAGCATTTGCACTAACTTTTTGTCATCAATCATTTTCTGAATTAAATCTTTAAATTTAAAACAATTTTCAATGGTGTGACCCCCTGATTGATGACATTGACAGTAGAATCTATCTGTCCTTTTTAATGATTTAAATGGTCTCGGTTCAAGAGGTTTGACCTTGCCACTCTCAGAGAGCTTATTGAACATTTTAGCATATGAAATCCCAATTAGAGTACAGAGTCTATTACTCTTCTTGGGTTTTCCCATTACTTGTAGAGAAAAGGGTTTCTTCTTTGTGGATGGGACCTTATCACACTTTTTCTAAAGCTCTTCTAATTGTTTCTTCGCAACTTTGAGGGCTTCACGCAACAAGTTTGATCCCTCCAACATGGAAAATGTAAGCAATTTTATATCCTCTTTACTTGCTAATTCAGGAAAGTCATCCATGGCATCGAAAAAGATCTCCTCCTCTTCTTCAATAGCATGGATTTCTTCAACAGGTTTGATGAGAGATGAGGGATTAACCTCGTTTTCCTCATTAGAGATGACCAAGGAGTGGGCGAGATGTGCATTATCAATGCTCGGCTTCTTACTAGCAGGAGGCAATGGCAGTTTGTTGTTATCGATTAAATCTTGGATAGCTTCTTTAAGCTTCCAACAATTTTCGGTAAGATGGCCCCTACCTTGGTGATTCTTGCAATGTGCATTGGGGTTCAAGTTAGCTGTCCTCTTCTCAACCGGTGGGTCCCCAAATGGTCCAATAGGAGTTATAAGACCTTTTGTATTTAATCGGTCAAATGTGGTGTCATAACTCATACCTATAGGAGTAAAGTTCCTCCTAAATGGTTTCTTTTGTCCTTGATTATTCATAGCAAGGACTTCACTTATATTAAAGGTACTAACATTGTCTGAATGGGTGGTTTTAGAAGAAGAAGGATTGTCGTTCTTCTTGCCTTTCCAGCCACTGTTGGAATTACTATTAGCAGCTTTCAGCTTAGCCAGGTCGTCTTCAATATTGATCCCAATGTCATAGACGGCCTTGGAGGTATGGAGATTATTATAGTATTTGAGATGCTTGGAGTACTTCTCTTGAAGATTTTTGATGAACAACCTCACAAATTATTTTTCTCTTGGTACTGCAATCATCTTAGTAGAGGTTTCTCTCCATTTGTTGAAGAAAGAAGTGAAGCCTTCATTCTCCTTCTGCTTGAGGATTTCAAGTTCCCTAAAGTCAGTTTCGACTTGAATGTTGCATTTGTATCTATCAATGAAAGCGTTTACTATAGACTCCCAAGTAGAGGTTCTTTCTTTCTCAAGAGAGAAGAACCATTGTTATCAAACGGTTTCAAGAGATAGTGAGAACAAGGAAGGAAACACCTTCTTGTCAATGCCCTTAATGCTCATTATTCTTTCGAAGGCTCTTAGATGAAAGTAAGGGTAGTCAATCGCTTTGAATTCTTGGATGTCGTTGGCATTGAACTTCTGCAGAAGAAGATCCTTGTCCACCGAGACCCCTTGTGAGCTAATTCCTTGAAACTTATAGTCACTAGACAGTTTTCTCAGACTCTCTTGCATGAGGTCCATCTGTTGTTGCTTCTCAGGATCATCGATTTTGAGGGTTAAAACCTTTAACGCCTCAGTCACATTAATCAATTAATTCTTCAGCTCATTAACTTCCTCTTGAGTTTCCATTGTTGTTTTAGCTTTCCTTTTATGAGCAATTGGTTTGTCGAAAAGTTGAACTTGAATAAAAAGGTTGTCTTTAATCAAACGTCCTTCCTTTCTTGACCACACGCTGTAAATTAAACCATTTTGTTTTAATGACTTGACTCAAATTGACTTTGACTTTACGTTTTGAAAAAAAGAAAAAGAAATATTTTTGGCAAAAGTAAGGTGTACATTTTTGGGAGTTAAGTATAGGGTTTAAACAAGTAGTTTAATTGTAGGATTAATGTCCGACTTACCCCCCTAAAAAAATGACGGAAAATACGCGCATTCAAGACTCTCTTAGACAGGTCAAAGTGTGCATTAGTGTGTGCTTTATGTGGTGAGTGTAAGTGACATGCTTTGAATCTTGTGTAAGACCATGGGACTTAGTGCTTAGACTCGATTAATGACTTGACACGGTATTATTGCCAGTAAAAATTAACTGAATTGACTAGAAAACTGTTCAATTAGACATAAGGTGATGACTCGAGCAACAAACCGAACTGTTGCCAAAACGACAGGACTGGCGCCTCTCTTTGCAGTGTAGCGCCAGACGACAGGACTGTCGCTAGGCGCTACGCTCTACAAAGTGGCGCTGCAGTTTTAATCTTGGCGCCATTGCTGGAACGTCGATCTGGAACTGCTTCGGTATAATTACTTTACAAGGTATGCCTAAAGTCGTACTAAGTCAACTCTGATTAAATTATTAGACTTTAATTACTCAAATTAATTAATTAATTAATTAATTAGGCAAATTCCTTTTATTCATAAATAAGTTGATTTAATCTTAACACAAAATAAACAAACGGTTAGGAAAAACTGATAGAGGATGCACAGCAAATAATGCACAATTAGTCAAGTAGGCACAACATGATACAATGAGTTTGCAACCTAACCATGGCTCTAGTTCTCTAATGTTCGGGATATGGGTTAGTCAAAGAGGGTCCATGGTAAATTTTTCGGATGCACCGCGTGGAAGCCTAACCCTGAAGGGTTGGCGCGACTGGGTGGGCCACCGCGAGTTTGGGAAAACTCGCTTCCATGGTTTGGTGAATTCAACATTCTCGAATGTACCCTTTGTTGCTTAGAGCGTTCAATCAGGTAGATGGAGCATGAATTCCTAGAGGGTTATGTCCATATGTAGAACACATATGGGTTTAAGAAAAGTGAGGAAAACTCAATCAGGAAGTAGGATCCAGCAAACAGTGCTAAAAACTGGTCAGAATTAGAACGCATATTTCTGGCTCGGTATTGGAAGAACTTGGCGCCAGCAAACAGAGAGTGGCGCCACAATTTGGCTTTAGTGCCAGGCGATAGAAGTTGTCGCCTGGCGCTAACGTCAAATAGTTGGCGCTAGAATTTGTTCCCTGACGCTAGTTCCTACATGCCTCAACAGCTTTCTGTGCTCGATAAAATTTTCCAGTTTCGCGCAGCATTACTTCGATCCTAGTTGTGAAAGATATTCCTAAAATTTCCTACGTGTAAAAATCCTATGTTTTAACTCATTACGGATGGTCTTTCCAATGAGATCTTTTTTATGCATATGACAATAATATTAATCAAAATTACGCACATAAAATACTTAGAACTTTTCGAGTCTCATCCACTCATTCTAAATCATTGCCGAAATTAATTTTAGGAATTAAAATAGAAATCCTCCCCAGTGGAGTCGCCAAAAACAATAGGGAATATTTCAAGCATTACCCCAAACTTGAACCCCACTGTGATCATACACTTAAGCATGGTGGCGTCCAAAGGGAAAGAAGATAGAGCAAAAGAGTCGCCAACAAGTTTTATGAACTTGTTAACCGTTCACAGGGTGAAGGTTACACCCCTTAACGATCCAGGAGATCGTCAACTCCAATAAGTCTAGAACCATGACTGGTAGTTCGATGATGAAGGTACAAATCCAACCTAAAAGAGATTGAACCTGCCCTAATAATAGGCCTCTACTTTATTGTGATCGTATTCATGTGCGCTTTGTGACTAACATGGAATCAATAGGATTAACCTTAAACCTGTTTAATCTATGTTGGTTGAATATTAATGCACAAATAAAACTATTATTGGCGATCACTAGAATTATAATCACATTAACCCTAAACAAGATTATTAATTACCTTATTAAGCGTGATTACAAGTACCAATTCCCTTTTAAACATGCATAAAAGGTGTGATCAAGCAATAACAATAAATATAATCAAGCAACATAATAAATCATAATAATAATCATTTTAAAGCATATTAATAGCAAGATCCTAGGCATGATACTAACAAGATTAATAACAAACCCTAGCATGTCACTAAACAATAAAAATCAAAGCTTTAACCCTAACATGATACTAACATGAATATTAGGAAAGAAAATAGGAAGCATCATAGAAATCATAATTGTCATATTTGATATTAAAGTTACCCTAAACATGATACTAGGAAGATCAAAACACCCTAACATAACATTAGGAATCATAATAACAACCTAGAGATGATTTCTACATCATAATAACAATAAATCAATTACAGCACTTACTTGGATGCCTTGTACCTCTTTCTAATAACAAAATACACGCGTTAGTAACTTCAAGGAAAATAATAAACAACAAACAATTAAATTAAATAATAATTGAACGAGAGATTTGGGACCAAACCCTCAGAAATTAAAATCTTTCACGTCTAGGGCGAAGGTAACTTCGAATTATGCTAGGTGTTTCTTGGTCCGTTGAATGCGGAATTTTGTATGAAAAATATTCGAGAGAGAAGAGAATTCTTAAAACTAAAGAGAATAAGAAAACTAGAGAATATATGAGAATTAGAGAGAATTGATGGTAGTTGATGATTTTTGATGATGAAAAACAAAGGTTTTAGGAGGCTATTTATAGAGAAAATCAGCCAAACGGATAGAAAAACAAACCAGAGTTTCGACGAGGATAAAACAGATTAGCGTCGGAAGCTGAAAGTTTGCGCCATACGCTAAGGCAAGCGCCAGGCGCTAATGTCTGTCGTCAGGTACAGAAGGGCAAAAACGTATTTTCCTTAAAAACACTCTTTTATTCTGATTAAAACTCTAAAAAGTCAACCAAAGTCAATTTATCAATCCTAATTGCATTAAGAATGATAAATCCATATTAGGCCATCCTCTAGATCACTGGGCCGCATATAAGTATTAAATCGGGCCTAGTTTAGTAATTTGGCCATAACTTCCTCATTATTCATCGGAATTGGGCTTATAATATATCGTTGGAAAGCTCTTTTCAAACCCCATCCAACTACACCATTATTGGACCCTTGCTATGGACCAACCAAATTGGATTGGCTATTTTCTTAAAATAGGTTTCAAAAATAGAGGGAAAAGAAAAGAAATTAAAACTATCCGCAACACTAGACTTTCCACACTTTCACTTCATTCGATTTTGATTCGACGTGAAAGGTACTCATCACCGAGTTTGGTTTTGGGGAAACACAAATGTGTGTCTACAACTATATATAAGCATCCGCCTCCATCAGGGCTCCTTGGAGGGTGAAGATTTTCTTGCGGACGAGTTCGAACTTGAAAGTCAACCCGTCCTTCAGACCTTTGAAAAAGTCTGTAAAAGCCATTTCGTCAGACAATCATTGGATCTGGATTCTCACCAGATTGAACCACCTGAAGTATGATCGCATCCCTTCTCAATCTCCCTGCTGCACATGGCCTAGATCAAGGCTCGTTTTATTTGAAGGGATGTTCATAGAGAAATTAAAAGCAAACAAGAACGCAAGGGTATTGAAGCTGTTTATGCAACCAGCCGGCTGATTGCCAAACCACTACTAGGCTATGTCTTTCAGGGTGGCTGGGAAGCATCGACACTAGGCGGCATCATCCAACCTCTGTAAGTACATGAGGTGGGTGTATGCCAAGAGGTGGTCTTCAGGGTTGCAGGTACCATTATAGGTTCCAACCATGACATTTTTAACCTTGGCCGGTTGTTTTGCCTCGGCTATTTCCCTAGAGAACGCAGAGGGCTGCTCCCCAAGGTTTTGTGGCCGAAGCTGCAAGTCCAAAGGCTGATAGTTATATGCCGCCTGTCCTCCGAAGAAGGCAGGCTGGATGTAAGGCAAAGCAGGCGGTCTGTATGGTGGTTGTGCCACATATTGCGCCGAATTGATCAGGTGAGGCCCCGAATGTATGAGGGGGCCGCTTGAGGGAGTCTTCAGTAATGGAGGGGAATTCCTCACCGAGGTGTTCTAAAAACTGTCGTGATAAGTCGACGTTGAAGCCGACTCCGACAGCTGCTGATTCCTTAGCTGATCGATGTACTGACGAGCACCAGGAAATGTTTGTTTGCTACCATCCGGTTGCACATGTCGGATGGCTTTCCTTGTCACCGTTTCAGGGAAACGGAGTTTGGACAGATCAAACTAAGGTTGAGCCTTCTCCTTTGGAGCAGGGTGAGGAGTTGGTTGTCAGTCCCGGACCGACTTCTGCTGTCTAGATTTGGCAGGCCTTGTGGCCGACTCCTCCTTTCTAGGGGCAATCGTCCGCTTGTTGATTAGTCCCTTAATTTCACCCTTGAGGCTACTCATGAACTTCATGAGCTCGTCACGGGTTACTAGGGCTGATCCTCCCGCCTACGAGGCATCAGTCGCCTGCCCTATGGGCTTACTTGAGGGTCCAAGGGGCCTACTAGTACCCGCCTGGTTAGCATTGCGCTCCCGCCTGTCTTTTTTACCGAGGCGCTTAGAGATGAGTGACCCGTTAGGGTCCACATAGGTTTTGACATCTGCGTTGTCACCTGAGTCATGGTTCGTCTGAACCTGTATTTCTTCCAGAGGCCGATTGGTTTCTAGAGGCGGCACAGGATTTTCTTGGGAAGCCATCTTAGAGGTACTCTCCCCACAGACGGCGCCAAATGTTTCAGGGATTTTGTGTCCCTCGGGAGAGTTACAACTCAAGACTGAATTCCGCAAGGTCGCCTGTACCTACAAAGCAAACGAACCGCCGAATGGTTGTTGGTCCGCCTCCGAAGATTAAGTTAGTACGGTATTCGGAATAAAACGTGCGGAAATAAAGTTATCTACTTGGATTCCAAGCTCAGGTGTTGTCTGTTTCTTGAGAATGACATCTCTGTAATCAATGTCGATGTGGCGTCCCGTCACAAATGAGGGAGATGTCCCTATTTATAGGGTCTTTTTATGGAAGTGTGTCCTCCCTAGGGTTTGATGACCTAGGGATTAGCGCACGCTATTTTGCGACGCCTCAAAGTTTGGGCCTTTGAAGGCCGCCATTTCAGAAATGATATCTGAGTGACACGTGTCGCACATCCTGGGAGGCCATTTGGGCGTCTCCTAGGGCGTCACGTGTCGCTCTCTCATTGGTCCACTTGGGGTCATTAAATACCTTAAATTAGGGGCTGATTGTGCTCGACACGTGTCACCCTCTAGATGGTCCAAGCTGGTGCCCCCTCTAGGTACTCGTGTCAAACGCTGATTGGGCCACTTGGCGGGGTATAAAATACCCAAAATAGTTTCCAAATGGAGATCAAAGGCTGCTCTTCTTTCACAGAGACCTCCGGATCATGAACATGTCCCAAAGTTCATAGACAATATGTCTCAACCATAAAAGTGTCATTTACAATACCTTGGTTTAGACACATTTCAAAAGGTCTATACTGTGGGAACATTAATTTTAATGGATTTGATAAATGAAACCATGAATCATATAGATGGACTAGATTTTTAGAGAGGATTTCACCTATGTTGGATACGGATAAAGCTCGAAGACGCAATTTCAAGAAGTTGTCAACAATTTAAGATGTAGTATTCTAGGTCTTGTTTTGTTTCTTTCCTTTTATGATAGACTAAGATATTCTTGCTGTCGAATCTACTTATTTTATACACTCATTAATTAATGAATAAAAATTATATTTTCAAGTACATCTATCTTGTTGTCTTTTCAATCTCTTTATTGTTATTAGCTCAAATTAAATGAAATATATACATATAATCATGCAATATCAAAAAGGCATACATACTCAACACTTTAAGGATCTTGATGAGCTTTGCCTTACTAGATTTATCGAATGAAACGAGGCCCATCTTTGGCTCACAAAGAAAGGATGTGATGATTACACCAACACAGGAGGCAACTTGAAACTCCACAAAGATAATCCCATGTTCTTAACCTTAGATCAAATCCATTTTTTGGCAGCCCTTTTGAGCCTCATAAATTGAGCCTTAGTTATTCAACCTACATTATTCCATGCCTTGGGATGAGAATGGTGCAAAGAGATACAAATAGGAAATTGGGGGAACGAAACATAAGAGGGGGGCACAAAGTAAGTCTAAACCCAAAGACCCAATGCAAAAGAAAGAAAAAATCGTTCTAAACCCAAAACAAAACCTGTCCAAAAAAAAAAGAGAGAGAGAGAGATAGAGGACAAGGAAAAGGCACCTAATGTAGAAGTTGCCACACAAAGCAGAAAGGTTTTAATTTGAGAAACACCAAAAGAAAGCAATTTTGGGAGTATACTTGAGTCTGTCCATTCTTCATAAACTCAAGACTAGCCACGTTACAACCTTGGAAAGGCCCTCTTTGAGTTAGACCCTAACCATGTACCAAAATCATCATTCTATGAAACCATGGCCAACTATAGGCCTTTGCACGTATGGACCTACTATTGAGTTGTCATGCCCATACATAGAATTCATGAGGTGTTAAGGTTGATTACAAAATCATATTTTTTTAAAAAAAAATCAAATGATTTGGATGATTTGATAGTCATTGTCTTGATGACACTATTTTAGTAAAGCAATCGAATAAAACAAAATTCGATGTTTTCCATATCTTTTGCCAAGAAAAATGAGATGACTATCACTTAAAAAAAAAAATCAATCATCTTATTTTCTTTTAATAATAGGGCTATTTATCACCAAGGTAATTCACGTTCTATATACATTTCCTAAAAAGAAAAAGAGTTAATACAATAAATTGATTTGATATATCGACAGCCTCGACGTCAACTTTATATGTCTTTTACAACTCTTGAGCATTGGTCTTCTCACTTATCATGAGCAACTAATATGTTCGTCTGCGTGATATATCTCCTTCTCTGATATGCGAGGAACATTGATTGAACATGATCGCTACATGAAAAAACGATCGTTATCGCTATCACACGTATACTACTGCCAAGTCATCACGATGATTCATATATTAAGTGAATAATCCTTGCTTTTCGAAAACATGTCTAATTCTCTTTGTTTAATCTTCTATGGGAAAGTTGGATTCCCTTTCCTTTTTATGAACATCCGTCATTTTTGTTCATTTATTTTTTAGGGGGTAAGTCAGGATGATCCCTCCCATTTGGAAACTAAAATACTTGAAAAATTAGTATAATTTTTACGCTCTTTGCCTCAAACAGGGGGCTAAAAAATTATAGACATCCCCACTTCTCTCTATTTATAGATTTGAACACGCTATTTATGCTTCGAAATCAATGTCATGAAAAGCTTATTACGAATCATCTTAATAACTTTAAATGACAAAGAGAAGAATACAACTTCTTATTATTTGACCAAGATAATTAATTATGTTACTTGATCAAACAATTTATGATAAACATATTCAATATTCCACAAATTAAAAATACAAATCTTGGGGCTTTAAATAAACATGAGAAATATCCCCTATCATGTTTATACATGAATTGCAAAAGCCACCTAAGGTTACTCTTGGGGGCTACAAAAATATTGGTCTCACCTCAACTTTTGTTTTGTAATAAGACCATATTTTGGGAAAGTGATTAGAATGATTTTACAAACTGTTCTAACACTCCACCTGTAGACACCCATTTGTGTCTCCCCAAAACCAAACCCAGTGATGAGTACCTTTCACGTCGAATCATAATCGAATGAAGTGAAAGTGTGGAAAGTTTAGTGTTGCGGATAGTTTTAATTTCTTTTCTCTTCTCTCTGTTTTTGAAAACTTATTTTAAGAAAACAGCCAATCCAGTTTGGTTGGTCCATGGTATAGGTCCAATAGTAGTTGATTTGGATGGGGCTTGAAAAGAGCTTTCCAACGATATATTATAAGTCCAATTCCGATGAATATTGAGGAAGTTATGGCCAAATTACTGAACTGGGCCCGATTTGAGCCTTATATGCGGCCCAATGATCTAGGGGAGGGCCTAATATAGATTTATCATTCCTAATGCAATTAGGAATGGTTTTAGTCTTCTAGATTCTTCTAGAAGGTTCTTTTCATTCTTAATTCAATTAGCATTGATAAATTGACTGTTGTTGACTTTTCAGAGTTTTAATTAAAATTAAAGAACATTTTGAGGAAAATACGATTTTATCCTCCTGTACGACAATTTTTATCTGATTTTAAGCAAACACGTGAATTTCTGAATCAGCGCCAAACGCCATCTGTAGCGCCTGGCGCTAGCATTGGCACCTGGCGCTAATGTTGGCGTCTGGCGACAATATCCAGCGTTGGCGCTAATTAATTCTTATCTGCGCCAGAACTATGTTTTTTGATATTTTATCTTTTTGGCTGATTTTCTTTATAAATAACGTCGTAAAAACTCCGTTTTCATTCATCAACAATCATCCACAATCATCTACAATCACGAATATTCACCAACTCTCATCAAGTTTTTCTTGATTATTACTTTCTCTTTCTCTCTTTTCTAAACTAGCTTCTCTCAAATACAAAATTCCGCATTCATTAGATCTAGATACACCTAGCCATATTAAAAGTTGCCTTCGCCCTAGACGTGAAAGGTTTAATTTCTGAGGGTTTGGTCCCAAATCTCTCTTTCAATTATTTAATTTAATTGTTGTTTTGTTTATTATTTTCCTTGAAGTTACTAACGCGTGTATTTTGTTATTAGAAAGAGGTACGAGGCATCAAAGTAAGTGCTTTAATGGTTTTTATTGATGTTATGATATAGAGTTCATGTTTATGATGTTATTATGATTCCTAGTATCATGTATAGGGTAACTTTAATGCCAAGTATGATTATTATGATGTCTTTTATGTTCTTTCTAATATTTATTCATGTTAGTATCATGTTATTAGGATTAAATATATGATCTTTATTGCTTAGTGACATGTTAGGGTTTGTTATTAATCTTGTTAGTATCATGCCTAGGATCTTGCTCTTATTATGCTTTAACATGATTCATGATTATTTTTATAATTGTTTGGATTATAATTTTATGGTTATTATTATTATTATTATTATTATTATTATTATTATTATTATTTTGATATGATTATTTTATTTATGATGATTTATTATGTTGCTTGATATATATTTATTGTTATTGCTTGATCACGCCTTTTATGCATGTTTAAAGGGAATTTGTACTTGTAATCACGCTTATATAAGATAATTAATAATCTTGTTTAGGGTTAATTTGATTATAATTCATGTGATCGCCAATAATAGTTTTATTTGTGCATTAATATTCAACCAACATAGATAAACAGGTTTAGGGTTAATCCTAATGATTGCATGTTAGTCAGAAAGCGCACATGAATACGATCTGAATAAAGTAGAGGCCTATTATTAGGGCAGGTTCAATCTGTTTTAGGTTGGATTTGTACCTTCATCCCCGAACCCTATTTGGTTCAAGACCTTATGGAGTTGACGATCTCTTGGATCGTTAAGGGGTGTAACCTTCACCCTGTGAACGGTTTACAAGTTCCTAAAACTTGATGGCGACTCTTTTGCTCTATCTTCTTTCCCTTTGGACGCCACCGTTCTTTAGTGTATGATCACAGTGGGGTTCAAGCTGGGGGATTAACACTTGAAATATTCCCTACAGTTTTTGGCGACTCCGCTGGGGAGAATTTCTATTTTAATTCCTGAATTTGTTTCGGCAATGATATAGAATGAGTGGATGAGACTCGAAACGTTCTAAGTATTTCATGTGCATAATTTTGTTTAACATTATTGTCATATGCATAAAAAAGATCTCATTGGAATGACCATCCGTAATGAGTTAAAACATAGGACTTTACATGTAGGAAATTTGACAAATATCTTTCACAACTAGGACCGAAATAACACCGCCCTAAACTGGAAAATTTTATCGAGCACAGAAAGCTGCTGAGGCATGTAGGAATTAGAGTCAGCGAATAGAAGCTAGTGCCACACATTTAACCGTAGCGCCAGACGACATCCTTGTCGCAAGGCGCTACAGCTAAATCTTGGCGCCAACCTCTGTTTGCTGGCGCCAAATTCTTCCAATACCGAGCCAGAAATATGCGTTCTAATTTCGACCAGTTTTTCGCATTGTTTGCTCGATCCTACTACCTGATTGAGTTTTTCTCACTTTTCTGAAACCCATATGTGTTCTACATATGGACATAACCCTCTGGTAATTCATGCTCCATCTACCTGATTGAACGCTCTGAGCAACAAAGGGTACATCCGAGAATGTTGAATTCACCAAACCATGGAAGCGAGTTTTTCTAAAACTCGCGGTGTCCCATCCACTCGCGCCAACCCTTCACGGTTAGGCTTCCGCGCGGTGCATCCGGACAATTAACCATGGACCCTCTATTGACTAAACCATATCCCGAACTTTAGAGAACTAGAGCCATGGTTAGGTTGCAAACTCATTGCATCATATTATGCCTACTTAACTAATTGTGCATTTTTTGTTGCGCATATACTATGTTTTCTTAACCGTTTGTTTGACTTGTGTTGAGATTTAATAAATTTATGACTTAAAGAACTTTGCCTAATTAATTAATTGATTAATTAGTTTGAGTAAATAAAGTCTAATATTTTAATCAGAATTGACCTAGTACGACTTTAGGCATACCCCTGTTGATTAATAACACCGAAACAGTCTAAGATTGAAGCTCCAGCATTGGCGCCAAAATATGAGCTGTAGCGCCACTCTGTGGGGTGTGGCGCCTGGCGACAGCTATGTCGTCTGGCGCTACACTGCACAGTGCGACGCCAATCCTGTCGTTTTGACGATAGTTTGGATTATTGATCGAGTCATCACCTAATGTCTAATTAACCAGTTTGCTAGTTAATTTGGTTAAATTTATTGGCAATAATACTTTGTTAAGTCATTAATTGAGTCTAGACACTAAGTCACATAGTCTAGCCACAAGGTCAATACACGAGTCTTAACGTACCACCTACACTCACTAGTCTTAGCACACACTTTGAGTATATGTCACCATGACCATGTCTTAGGCTCATGCATTAGTCGGTCTTTTCCGTCATTTGAGTTGGGGGTACATTCTATTCCTAATTCTTCATATCCCTCCATCTACACCATTTTTCTTCACATTCTATTCCAAACTTTCTTCACATCCTCCATCCATTGCATGTTGAATAAAGTTTGAGTCAAATAATTAACAATGAATATCCCCAAATTCCTTTTCCACAGTACTTGGTCGAGGAGTGAAGGGCGATTAATCAAGGACAACACCTTTGTTCAGGTCTCGCTTTTTGATAAACCGATTCGTTAAAAGAGGAAGGCTAAAAAAATAATGGCAAGTCAAGAAGAGGTCAATGAACTTAGGAATCAATTGAATGATGTGACTAAGGTGTTAAAGGCTTTAACCCTCAAAATTGATGACCCTGTGAAGCAACAACAAATGAACCTCATGCAAGAAAGTTTGAGAAAGCTATCTAGTGACTATAAATTTCAGGGCATGAGTTCACAAGGGGTCTCACTAGATAAGGAACTTCTACCGCATAAGTTCAACGCCACTGACATCCCTAAATTCAAGGCAACAGATAACCCTTACTTCCATCTAAGAGCTTTCGAAACTATAATGAACATTAAGGGTATCGATAAGAAGGTTTTCCCCTCTCTGTTCTCACTATCTCTTCAGATCGTTGTCCAGCAATGGTACTTTTTTCTCGAGAAAGAGAAAACCTCTTCTTGGGAGTCGATAACAAACGCTTTCATAGATAGATATAAGTGACACATCCAAGACGAAACAGATCACAGACAACTTGAGATGTTAAAACAAAAAGAAAACGAAGGGTTCACTTCTTTCTTCAACAAATGGAGGGAAACTTCTGCTAATATGGTCAAAATTCCCACTGAAAAGGAATCTGTGAGGATGTTTATCAAGAATCTCCAAGGGAAGTATTCAAAGCACTTAAAATACCAACACAACTTGAATACTTTCAAGGCTATCTATAACATAGGCATTGACATTGCAGATGACCTTCTGAAAGATAATAGTGCGAGAGGAAAGAAGAACGACCATCCTTCTTCTTCCTCTCCCATTAATGAGGTACATACCACGAACACCTCTAAATCACGAATCCAAAGGTCAAAAAGGATGTTCACTCCACTTGGTATGAGCTAAGAAACAGCTATCGAGATGCTACACCACAAAGGACTAGTCATGCCCATAGGGCCCATCAATGATCTAGTTCCAGAAGCCAGGCCACCCAAGTGGGATCCTAATAAGCACTGCAAATATCACCAAGGAAAGGGTCACGACACCGAGGAGTGTTGGAAACTCAAAGAAGCTATTCAAGATCTGATCGATAACAATGAAACTTCTGAGATTCTAGCCATCGAAGAAAATCAAACATCCTTCGATCCATCACTTCTTATCACACCTGTAGGAGAACCCATGATCGAGACAGCTTATATAACCTCTCTCAATGAAGTGGCCATGATTGAGGAGGATGAAAGTCTTTTCTTTGATAATACCAAGGAAGACTCGTCAAATCTGAAAGAGGACGTTCGAAAACTGCAAGATGTCATTGTCATGCTCTTGAATGTGGTAGAAGGACTAGCAAATCGGGTGATGATCATCGAACAAAATTCTCGCCAAGGGTTTAATGAAGAACTCGATGCTCCTACGCCACGGGCAAAACGGGCCATTGAAGAATACATACCAATAGGAATTACTTACAATGAAGCTTTTGACTGTCTTCATGATCAAGGTCATATTCACTCCATTGGTCCCAGTCAAGACCCTCCATCTGAAAAACGTTTTCCCAATTGGGATCCAAATTCTTATTGTCGATACCATAGAGGTCGTGGTCACACTACCGAAAAGTGTCTCGGCCTCAAGGATCGTGTTCAAGACTTCATTGATTCAAATCTCCTTCATGTTCCTCCGCGCGACAAGAAGGCCAAGATTAGTAATCATAGTAACAGTGGTTGTAAAGGGAAAAAAAGAACAACTATCCTTCTTCTTCCGAAAACACCTACTCTAGTAACAATATTGGTACTTTCGACCTTAATGAGATCTTAGCCATGGATAATCGAGGATTTAGAAAGCAACAAAAAAGGGATTTTACCCCTATTGGAATTAGCTACGATGATGCTTTCGATCGACTCCATGCCAAGGGAATCATTACTCCTATTGGACCTCTTCAAGATCCCCCACTTGAGAAGAGAGTGCCTAGTTGGAATCCAAATGTGCGCTGCAAGTACCATCAAGGTAGGGGTCATGCTACTGAGAGCTGTTGGAAGCTAAAGGAGGCTATCCAACATTTATTGACATTAACAAGCTTTCCATACCTCCAATTAACAAGAAGAGTGAGTGATGATAAAGCAAAAAACACAAGACAAGAGGTGAGCTTCAACGACGAGATTTCATGACATCTTTTTTCTTTATTAATCCTTTCCCCAATAAGTCTAGCATAGGCACCTTTATTTTCTCTTAGACTAATTTTGTAGAATCTTTCTTTTTCCCTTTTAATAAAAATGAGCATTTATTCTCTTGCATATGATCATTTCATTATATTGCATTAAAAAAATAAAAAAATAAAAATAATAAAAATAATTCCATGTCAAACTAAGAACAAGGTATACCAATGATTTAAGGCACCCCTTGTAGCCACATCATATTGCTTTTCACCTTTCTAATTTACAATCCTTTCTTCATAAACCACTTTGAGCCTTGTCTAACGGTAGACCTTTCATTTTTCAACCTACATCTACCTAACTTTGGGATGGGATGGTGTGCAACTTATGCAATTTTCAATTTCATAAAAAAGCTTGAGTGATTCAAAAAATTAAAATAGAAAAAATAAGCAAAAGTAAAAAAATAAATAAATAAAAGTGTACAAAAGGGCAAGTGTTCCAATGTCTTTGACATGAACATGTCTTTGATATGAACACGTCTCAGATTGCGTCTCTTATCGAGTGCTCGGTACCGTGCCTGAGAAACATGAATGCCAAGTGACATATTAGGGTTTGTTATTAATCTTGTTAGTATCATGCCTAGGATCTTGCTATTATTATGCTTTAACATGATTCGTGATTATTTTTATAATTGTTTTGATTATAATTTTATGGTTATTATTATTATTATTTTGATATGATTATTTTATTTATGATGATTTATTATGTTGCTTGATATATATTTATTGTTATTGCTTGATCACGCCTTTTATGCATGTTTAAAGGGAATTTGTACTTGTAATCACGCTTATATAAGATAATGAATAATCTTGTTTAGGGTTAATTTGATTATAATTCAAGTGATCGCCAATAATAGTTTTATTTGTGCATTAATATTCAACCAACATAGATAAACAGGTTTAGGGTTAATCCTAATGATTGCATGTTAGTCAGAAAGCGCACATGAATACGATCTGAATAAAGTAGAGGCCTATTATTAGGGCAGGTTCAATCACTTTTAGGTTGGATTTGTACCTTCATCCCCGAACCCTATTTGGTTCAAGACCTTATGAAGTTGACGATCTCTTGGATCGTTAAAGGGTGTAACCTTCACCCTGTGAACGGTTTACAAGTTCCTAAAACTTGTTGGCGACTCTTTTGCTCTATCTTCTTTCCCTTCGGACGCCACTGTACTTTAGTGTATGATCACAGTGGGGTTCAAGCTAGGGGATTAACACTTGAAATATTCCCTACACCACCAAACCCAAGTTTGATAAACATTTATTTTCAAACTACGGTGCTTATTTAATTGAAAGAACTTCACTCTCAATTAGCAAAATTTGACAATGATGACAAAAACTAAAAAGAAAAAACATAAAAAAAAAATTAGATATATGAAAATTTTCTCACATTTTCATATCTTTGTTGAAATAAGTTGCAATTACAGCCTACCTTCATCAATCTTGGACAAAAAGTCACACTCAATTACGAGCTAGAGTTTTCTTTCCATTTTGGGTCCACTTTTGAAAAAAAATATGATTATGTATTTTTCCTACTAGAAGAGTTGCTTTATTTTATTTTCAAAACAAATTTTCAAAAAATTGAATGGACCCCCTTAAAATTTTGAATTCTAGTCCAAAATAACATAGTCTTCAAAATTTCCTTTTTGAATTTGTGTTTCATTTCTTCAGATAAATAAATTTTCAGATTTTCAATAACCGTTTGGATAATACATGTATAAAAAAATATTTCCAAAAGGAACAAACTAAGGTTCGACTTCTTCTTGACTCGAACTTGTTCTCGCCTAGTCATCCTGCGAATATTGGCTTGGGAATGGTAAAAGAACCACCTACAAGACCAAAATCAAAGATTGATAAGAACAATGAAATATTTGATGTTTTAAATCAACTTTGAAAATAAAATCACCTCAATGATATTTACAAACGTTGAGATATTAGGTAAGATTACTAAACCTTAAATACAATTGTTTTTGGTTTTTAAACAAGCAAAGAACTAAATTTCTTTCTTGAACATGACTTTAACTCAAATGCAAAAGCCACGTCATTGTCCTAAATATCTCAAAAAAGGGATATATACATAGGGTCATCTCAATATCATGATTATATGAATGTCCTAAAAAATAGCAAGTCATTAGAACTACCCCAAATTGGGGGCTCCAATATCAACAAAAAACAAAATGAGATATTCATGCCATTCGAGCTACTTTCGAGAATCGCCTAAACTAGAAATGGTTTACGTAGATCTCGAGCCTTTCAATTTTTAAATGCATTACAATGATTTAATAATCATTTCGTTCCTTTGAAAACTAAGTTCACAAATAAACTTGGCCATAGAAACAAACTACAAACATAAAACATATTCGAGCCATTTTCAAGTTCAACTTAAAAACTAATCTTGGTGCAAAAATTGTTGTTTCGATACTTCAATTTAATTTAAAGGTTAGAGAGTATGACTAGTATAGAGCAAAAGAAACAAAATCATGAGTTCAAAATAGAATTCAGATGCATACAACATACTTGCTCATACAAAAGTTTAGTACTCAATCATTCATCAAGAAATTTGTATCAAAACACTTCATTAACATAAATTTCATGAGTTAGAATAAGAGACTCCTAAATTCTAAATTAAGGGTCTTCATTTTTCTCCATTGTTGCACACAAGGAGGATGTCATTTACTTTCTCTAGCTTCAAATCAGTAACAAAATTTGAACTCAAAAGAAAGAATTTGAATATAGCGAGAATAGAGGAAAAAATTAAACGACATTTCATTTTTCTTCTTACTTGTTCCAACGGACGACCAATATTACTAGGCTTGACAAATTTGATTTTTTAAAACTATGAATGGTCGAAAACAGTATAAACACACAAGTTTAATTGTTTCCAGGATCCTAGTTGTTATCATAATAAGACAAAACATAGGATTTCAAGACCCGTTTCAAGTAATATAAAAGGGTCTAATTATTAAAAAAAAAGAAGCATGTCATCAAAGTCACCCAACACTGGGGGCTACAACATTCGAAAATATATAATGGGAACTTAAAAGTTCGAGATATAGCCAAATTACACTAGTTGTATGATGTCTTCAAGAATATCCTAAACTAACTAGTTTTGTGCAAATCTTGAAATCACAGTTTTAGAAGTGAATAATAATAACCATCAATTATTTTTATCATTGATAAAACCAATTTTGCAACTTACGCATGAAAAATAAACACAAGTCGCAAGAACAACTTCATGTCGTTATCAAAGTTCAAAATTTTATTTATAATTTTAATGAATGATTATTGTTCTAAATACTTCAATTTATATTAAAATAAACAAGTATAGTCTATGTGAGCAAAAAACAAAAAAAAAAAAGAGAAAAACGTTCAAGCTTAAATTCAAAATTAAATGAAAAAAAACACATATATGCTTGTATATGATCATATAGGATCAATAATTTACCACTTCACATGAAACTTGTTGCCATATATTGCTTAAACATATCACAACAACATAGACCAAACAAATTCATGAAAACAAGTTGAATAAAAAACCCTAACTTCTAGTTAGGATTCTTCATTCGGCTTTCTCCATTTTATTGACCGAGTTTAAAGTCTGGAAGAATAAAAGGAGCAAGATTTAATTTCCTTAGCTGCAAACGATAACCAAAAAATGGAAAGAGCTCAAAATTAGAGAAAGAGGAGAAGAAGATAGTGAGCTGTAGATCGCGTTTCTCCAATTCTTTTTACTAATAAAAATGTTGCGCGCCACTCATCAAGTTGCGCGTGGCATCCCAGCGCAACCCAGTTTCTTGCGCGCACCTGGCCAGTGAAACTCACTAAGTTACGCATGAACACTGGTGACTTAAAAGACCAGTATCAGATCTCGATCCAATTTGAACTTTTTTCCCAACGGTTTTGTACGTTATTATACGTAATAACACGAGAATTATCGAAATCTTTTGAAATTGCTTTACATTAATAGCTTCTTTTCTTCTTTGTTAGATTTTTGCATCATCTTGCATGAACATCGTGCTTTATGCCTGCCCTAAGCATAGATTTGGACGTTTTTTGTAAGTGTGTCTTAAGACGTTCCGTAGTGGTGCTTTACATAAAAGCTCCCGTAGACAGGTTTTTTATTTTATTGTATTGACTTTAGAAATGTCACGTTCTTTTCTTTATTTTTGGCAATCAGAGCAAAAAAGATGGCGTTATCATACAGCGTAAAATTGTAAGGCATTATCATACAACGTAAAATATTATGGCGTAGGTGTTCCATAAAATTTCACCTCTTCCCAGCCAACGTGATCAACCTCCCGTACCAAAAACGGTAGAAGTTTTTTACTTTCTTTTTTTCTTTCTTTAGGCGTTAGCTAAAACGAGTCGACTAGCGCGCCGAACCATTCGAGAACAAACACTTCTTGATTGGAAGCAAATACAGTAGTTAATGAGCTTACAGGCTTACAAGACAACGAGGTTGTCGTCCATCCCCTGTATAAAGAGCGATGTCCGATGTCAAAGCAAATACGGTAGTTAGTCAGCTTACTAGCTTACCGGATAGTTAGGGTGTCCGTTCACCCCCCGTATAAAGAGCAACGTGCAATGTCACATCTATTTAAGCACGTGCCCGAGACACGTGTTTTCATCTTGTGGACAAAACTGCTAAGAGAGTTGCCGATTTTCTTCTCTCTCACTGGATTTAAATATATGCCTCCAGTCCTAAGAAATGTATTTCTATCTTGTGGACATCGAATATTGCGTTTTTACAAGCGAGTGTCAAGGACTTTATTCATGTGTTACGCTAAGAATGCCTAAACACCTCCCCTTTTTATCATCTATTTGACTTGTTAAAATCAGGCTAAAGTTGCAATGATATATCAAGGGACTGTAGATCAACGACGCCTTTTGGCCTTTTGTTCGGAAAAGAAGTGCGATGATGTTACAAAAACCCAATCTTCATGCTAGCTCAAAGTGGAAGTGTTTATGGACTACGAAATGCATTATGAAGTAAGTTAAAAACCATATTTGAGACCAATCTATCTTAGAGCCTTGTCTGATTAGTAATTAGGCCTAAAACGTGCTCATACATGTTTAAACTTGATTAATAACGAACCTAAATGTGGCAAATGCAATAATTCGATCCAATAGATCTTACACAGTTGAAAACCGATCAAAACAGATAAACCAACCATCATATTTCCTTTCACGGACTATAAAGATGGATAGACCTTTCAAATATCTTTCCAACAATATATTATAAGCCTAATTCTGAGCTAAAACGAAGAAGTTAAGATTAAAACACTAAACCGGTCCCTAAAACTGACACCGTTTCACTCCAACGGCCATATCTTATGATCCATAAAATATTTTAACCTAAATCCAATGGCATTGTAAATTAAACATTTGGCGCTTTCCAATGATATCTCACATGCCTTAATTTGACTTTTCAATCAAAAGTTATAGAAGTTTTAAAACCTCGTTTTCATATAAGGCAAACCGTATCCAGCGCAACTTAGTGATTGCGCGTGCCTGGCGCGCGCAAGTCATTGAGATGCGCGCGGAACCCAACACGACTCAGAGTCTTGTACACGTCACTTGACGGCGCAACTCTAAAAACCTAATCCTAGATTCCTACGCCTATAAATAGGGGTGTTCGTTCAACTAGAAAGAGACCGAAAAATAAGAATACTAACCTTAGCATTCTCTATACCCTAATCTCCCAAGTTCTATTACTATCATACTACTTTTCTTCTCTCTTCCCAAATACTTTCCAACCCTAATTGAATCCATTGAAGTCCTTAGAGGTACGAAGAAGAAAGAAAGTCCAATATCGCATTAAACGGAGATTTAACATATAAGAAGAACGGTTAGTTTCCTAAGCACTTAGATAAATGACTTTTCTTTTATTGTCTAAATAACTTTAATTGAATAAATAGTATTTTTTGATCACTTTTAACAAAATTTTAATTAATTTAGTTCACATAGTATTCTTGTGTTAATCAAGACAAGAATTTGAATAATTAATTGATTGTTTTATCACCTAAGTCAAGGCGAACATTGTTTATTTCTTGTTCTTTTCACGAATTTGATTGAACAAAGAATAACAAATTTTGCAATGTGATTCCCACGTGATAAATTGTTGTAAATAAAATCAAGTAACTTAGTTTTTAGGAGCCACGTTTCATATATTGTTTGGTAATGAAATTGTGAAAAAGGAAGAGCTAGTAGAGGTTGTACTAGGGCTAGAATAGCGATTTCCCCATAAAGGGAACGTTATTTTAGTACCCTTGCTCCTAAACTCATTTATGGTACACATAGACCAATTTGAGCATGGGTAAACTTACGATTCGTGCTAAATATCTCTTGAATTCTACTTGGGAGAAATACATGAACGAGGTTTATGAGTTTTCCTAAAACTCATTGGCGACTATTACTTTTTTCTTACAAAAAAGCATAATGATAGAATCAGTTCTTATTTAAGGTCCCCCAAACAGTAAGGAATTCAAATCCTAATATACCCTAACAAGTGTAAAGCCCTAAGCTTTTAAAGGTCCATGGGCATTTAAGGAGAAGGATCTCCTACGACGGGAACACCGTCCTTACATCAAGCAGAACGTTTGGATGGGCAATGTGATGCACGCCAAGGGAGTGAAGGAAGAGCCCTTCTCAGAGGTGATGGTCTTTTAGACGAGATAAAGGCCCCTGATGCACGCCAAGGGAGTGAAGGAAGAGCCCTTCTCAGAGGTGACGGTCTCTAAGACGAGATAAAGGCCCCTCAGAATGACCCTATGGTGTTTATCATTAAGGTAGCTAACATGAAGGTAGGTCGGGTGATAGTTGATACTAGCAGCTCATTCGACATAATCAGCCTAGGATGTCTGAAAAATTTGATGTTTCCTGAAGATGTCCTCCAAGATATCTCCCATCTGCTTCTTAGATTTGGTGGGAGTATCATTCAACCGGTCGGACTGATTGATCTACCGGTAAAATTTTGGAAGAAGGGAGAAGGAAGGGACATAGTCATCCACTTCCTAGTGGTCAAGGAGCTAACATGCTGTAATGTTGTTATCGGCTGTCCGACTTTAACGGCAGCTAAGGCAATAATCGTACCTCACCTAATGCTAATAAATTTTGAGCGGACGAATGGGAAGATTTTTACCATTCACGATAACTAAAAGATGGCAAAGGAATGCAATTAGCTGGTCGAGAAGCGAACAGCTAGGGGACGATCATGATCGTCCGACCCAAACTTGGATGAAAGGGTATTCCAAGCACAGTAGATCGACCAGAAGTGTGTAAAGAAAGAGCAGGCATAGCAGCTAATGGTCGTCGGCCGGCCGGAAGAGTTAAGGCCATAGCCGACTAGCGATCACACAAACATAGTGCTCGACCCGGATCAGCCTAATCAGACAGCCAAGGTGGGTATTGTGGTTGTGGGCTTGCTTGGAGATGGCCTGATAAAGTTGTTGAGAGAAGTTTGGGGTATTTTCGCATTTGAATTACACGAGATGCCGAGCATAGATCCAAGTCTGGTCGTCCAAAAAATGGCGGTAAATCCAATGATAATGCATGTCCGGTAGAAAACGAGGAATCATGAAGAAGAGAGGAATATGCGGTCGTAGCACAGGTAAAGAAGTTGATGAACGTCGATTTCACTTGACGTGTCTATTTTATATAGTATTTTACCCCCGTCCCTTTGTCGTAATTAGTAGTGTTTTTGGCTCTTTAGAGCCACTTTTATTACTAATTGGTGTTTTCTGGTGTTCTCGTAGATTTGGTTGACTATTGCAGGGATTTGCACTTTTGGAGCATTTTCCCGAGATATTTTGGAGCAATCACGAGCACTGGAGAAGCACGACCAGTTTTTATAGCCCAAGGCCGGTTAGAGCCATCGAACCGATGATTAAGGGCTCGGTATATGTGATACCGGGGCATTTGGACCGAATATTCAAGACCCGAAGAGGAACCCCAGATTGGCCCGAAGAATTGGAGCCCAATCGTAGTCCAAATAGTGGCCCAAGAGAACCGCCCGGCCAAAAAGGCTAGCGCCCGGAGGCGCGCCCGGCCGGGCGCGAGACACGTATCTGAGGAGCAAAAAGGCCCGCCTGATCGGGCGCATGTTATTGTTAGGAGCTGATTATTCAACGTTTAAGTTTGTTTTAGTTTAGGATTCGTACGGAGTATAAATACTTCTTACTCTCTTCTTTACTCTCTTAATTATTTTTCTTAGATTTTTTCTCTCTACTTAGCTTTTAGATTAGTTTTCTCTCTCTAATACTTTTGTTCTTAATCTATTCTTAATTCCAGAATTATTTGGTAACTACTTCTCTTCTCTTAATCTTAGTTGTTTATTTTATTCCTTTAATCATGTCTTGTTTTATTGTTTTGATTAGTTTAGTTTTTATTATGTGTGAGCAGTTTTATTTCTAGGGTTTATGGGGATCCATAAATAATATGAAGGGGTAATTTACTGTTGATTAATTGTCAATGATAGATTAATTTCCTATTGATTGATTTAATGCTCTGTGACTAGATTTGCGCAGATCTTTTATGCATGAGTTTAACAATATTGATTCGAGATTTGTCAGATGAGAATTAATGTTTAGGTCTAGTTTCAATAGGCAGGTTAATTTATAAATGGTTAAGTCGAGATTCGAAAGATGAGATTTAATACCGGTAAATTAATTGTGTTATTGTAATACGTAGCGAAAGCCCTTTATGATCTGATTAATGTATGCATTGATGAATGATTATTATATTTTACCTTGGAATATTATTTATTGGTGAACCTATGCCCTAGATCCTTTTATATATTATTTTCTCCTTATCCTTAATCTTCGTAGTTTAGTTTCATATTCAAATTCACATATTGGTTACTTTATAATTTAGATTACTTTAATTGATTAGGAATAGAAAGACTCGTTTCTCTGTGGATTCAACCCTACTTCCCTATCTACTTTAGTTAGAAGATTTAGGAATTACTTTTGATTTGGGGATACGACTTTACCCTGTCAAAATTTGGCGCCGTTGCCGGGGAAACGGTTTTATTTTTGTTTTTGATTATTTTTGTAGTCTAGGTTACCTTTTGTCTCAGAGAACATTAGTTCTATGAGGCAAATCTCATATTTGCTTTTAGTTTTTTTTGTTTATGCCTAGGTGTTCCAGATCAGGGTACATCCCATTCAATCCCGAGATCGAACGATCCTTTCATAGACAGAAAAACTTCTACAAGCAAATTCTGGCGGATTCTGGTGATAATAATAATCACCGAGACCCTCCAACTGGTTCTAGCGAATCATAGGTATCATCAGATCTAGAATCAGAGATGACGGATCCAAAGAAGCTTAGTGATTACTCATAACCAAAGCTTACAGATTTTCCACATCTCACTCCCACTCCGGCTCTTGATGGGGTACAATTTGAGATTAAACTAACCCCAATTTATAACGATGATAGAGAGGAAGTAATTTAGTGGAGCTAAGATTGAAGACCCAAATCTTCACATTGCAGACTATTGTCAGTATTGTAATACCATTAGGCAAGCCGGGGTCACACAAGACCAAATCATGGAGATTCTCTTTCCTTTCTCTTTAACTGGAAAAGCCAAATTATGGTTTATGGTTTAAATAGAACTGCACTTGGTATAACTGACTGGGAAACTCTTGTTTTGAATTTTTATAACAAGTATTATCTTGCAGAGAGAACAGCCGTACTACGGTGTGCAATTCAGAACTTTGCCCAAGAAGCTGATGAAACTCTATATGAGGCTTGGGAGAGGTTCAAGAACCTACAAAGAGAATGCCCCCACCATAATTTTGCACAATGGCAGTTAATCCAAGCCTTTTACAATGGCATTGGAAATTCATCTAGAATAATTTTAGATTCTGCAGCTAGTGGGAGATTTATGAATCTTAATGTTGATGATGCAGGTCAGGTTATTGAAGATATGGCCATTGATATGTCCATTTTATATAGTAAATTACCCCTGTCCCTTGGTCATAATTAGTAGTGTTTTTGGCTCTTTCGAGCCACTTTTATTGCTAATTGGTGTTTTCTAGTGTTTTCGTAGTCTTTGTTAAGTTTTGTAGGAAATTCCACCTTTGGAGCATTTTCTCGGGTTTTTCATGGAGCGACTACGGAAATTAGAAGAGCACGACCATCTTTGAGGCCCAAGGCCGGTTAGAGTCATCGAGCCGGTGATTAAAGGCTCGGTAGTCGGGATACCGAGGTATTTGGACCGAGTATTCAAGACCCAAAGAGGAAATACGGATTGGGCCGAGGAATCAAGCCCAATCGAAGTCCAAGCCTCGAAGAGAAGTAAGGGCCCGATCGGGAAAGCATTAGCTCTATCGGGCGCGGCGTGCAACTTTGGTGCTGGTGCGTGGCCTAAGGCGCGCTCGATCGTGCGAGCATTCAGCTCGATCGGGCGTTGTTGCTGAGAAGAGGCGCGAGGAAAAAGGCGCGCCCGATCGGGCGACCTCTAACCCGATCGGGCGCGTGTTTTTCTCAGAGCTGATTAGATTAGTTTTAATTTTTGTTTTGAGGAATGTTTAAGTACGAATTATGTACGTAATTTTTTATTACCTTCTTTTGTAGATTTTCTCTCTCTACTTAGGATATTTCTCTCTCTTAAATTCTCTCTCAACTTTTGTTGTTAATTACTTCCATTAATCCAGATTTCTTTTGGTAACAATTTCTTCTCTTTTAATTTCAGTTATTTCATTTACTTCTTTTATTATGTTTTGTTTTATTTATTTCGTTAGTTTAGTTATGATTATGTCTGAGTAGTTTAGTTCTAGGGTTTATGGGGATCCATAATTAATATGAAGGGATAATTTGTTATTATTGATTATTGGTATTGCATGATAATTTCTTATTGAATAGTTTTAATTCTTTGCAATTAGATTTTGAATCGAGCAGATGTAATTTGATTGTGAATGTTTAGCAATATTGAATTGATGAATCGAGCAGATGTTAATTTAATATTAAAGGCTATTTTTAATAGGAACTTAGATCTAGTAAGTTGCGAAAGCCTGTTAGATCTATGTTGATTAATAAATTGCGAGAGCCTGTTAGATGTTATTTGTGCAATGTTAATTATTAATTATTATGTTTTATCCCGGAATATTAATTATTGCTGAACCTGTGACCCTATGCCTTCTTTTTATTGTTTTTCTCCCTAAACATATTCTTCGTAGTATAGAATTTATTCCCAAAAATATTGGTTACTTAGATAATTTAGATTATAATTGATTAATTAGGAATAGAAAGACTTGTTTCCCTGTGGATTTCGACCCTACTTCCCTATCTACTTTAGTTAGAGGACTTAGGTATTTACTTTTGATTAGGGGATACGACTTTACCTTGTCAAAATTTGGCGTCGTTGCCGGGGAAACGGTTTTATTTTTATTTTCTAATTATTTTTTGTAGTCTAGATTATCCCCTTTTGTCTCAGAGAACGTTAGTTCTTTGAGGCAATTATCATATTTGTGTTTTAGTTCCTTGTTTATGCCCAGGTGTTCCAGATCAGGTTACATCCCATTCGATCCTAAGATCGAGCGCTCTTTTCATAGGCAAAGGAAAATCTATAGACAAAGTCTGGCGGGTTCTAAGGAGGACAACAGTCGAAGAGATCCTCCCTCTGATTCTAGTGACACACATATTCCTTCAGATTCAGAATCAGAGATGACGGCCCAGAAGAAACTATGTGACTACTCGCAGCCGAAGCTCACAGATTTCCCGCACCTTACTCTTACTCCGGCACTAGATGGAGTTCAATTCGAAATCAAGCCCCAATTTATCACTATGATAGAAAGGAAGCAATTCAGTGGAGCTAAGGGTGAAGATCCTAATCTTCACATCGCAGATTTCTGCCAATATTGTAACACCATTAGACAAGCCGGGGTCACGCAAGACCAAATCAGGGAGATTATTTTTCCTTTTTCATTATGTGGCAAAGCTAAATTATGGTTTAATGGTTTGAATAGAACTGCACTTGGTATTACTGACTGGGAAACTCTTGCTTTGAATTTTTATAATAAATACTATCTTGCAGAGAGAACAGCGGTACTAAGGAGTGCTATTCAGAACTTCGCTCAAGAGGCCGACGAAACGCTATATGAGGCTTGGGAGAGGTTCAAGGATCTACAGAGAGAGTGCCCCCACCACAATCTAGCATAATAGCAATTGATCCAAGCATTCTACAATGGACTTGGAAATTTTTCTAGATCAGTGCTAGATTATGCAGCTATTGGGAGGTTCATGAATTTAAATGTGGACGATGCAGGACAGGTTATCGAAGACATGGCAATACACATTTCCCAATATGGGAATCCGAGGGGGTTTGCAAATAAAGGAAAACATAATGTCGATTCCCTATCCTTTTTGCAAGCTCAATTAACGTCTATTTGTCAAAAATTAGATAATCTTAATGTTGCTCCTAACTCTGTAGCTAATGTTTCTGTTGTTGCTAACAATGAAGCTTTTTCTGAAAATTGTGGAATTGTAGGGCATTGGGAGCAAGAATGTAGGAGATCTATGGAACAAGTTAATGTCTTTCAAACCTATAGGCAGAATAACCCATATTCCAACTCCTACAAGGTCGGTTATAAGAACCATCCATATCTTTCATACCACAGCACCAATGTACAAAACCCTCCACCTCCACAACAACCACAACAGCAAACCCCACCACAGCAAAAATATTATCATCCTAATTCCGGCCAGAAAAGCCAAGCATCACCCTCATCATATTCCGACCCTACCATGACAGAAATTAGAGCAATGCTTGCCAACATGCAAAAGCATATGGAGAGTAGGGATGCGCAAATTGATTCTATCCTAGCCCATAATAAAATCATGGACAATCAAATTGCACAACTTTCATCTACCCTACAATCCCGTCAGCAGGGAGCTCTACCATCACAACCTATCCATCCTACAGATCATGCCAATGCAATCACTCTATGGAGTGGTTCACATTATGATGGACCTCCTATGCCAAAGGAAGATAGACCAGTTCCTGATCTAGATTCCTCTCTACCAAACGCTAATCCTGCTAGCCCTGCAGGGCTACAAATAGATACTAACTCTACTAATGTTTCTGTGCAGGGTAAATCGCAGGATAAGGGAGGAGATGTGCAGAGCCCGGTTATCAAACTTCCATTCCCTAATGGACAACTGAAGAGTAAGTTGGATAAACAATTCGGTAAGTTTTTAGAGGTTGTGAAAAACCTGCAGGTAACAATTCCTTTTACTGACTTAATCACTCAAGTTCCTGCTTATGCTAAATTTATGAAAGACATTCTGACTAGGAAAAGGGCCTTTAATGAAGTAGAAACTGTAGCTTTCACAGAGGAGTGTAGCGCTTTATTGCAAAACAAATCCCCTCCTAAATTAAAGGATCCCAGTAGTTTTTCTATCCCTTGTCATATAGGGAATGTTTTTATTGATAAAGCTTTGTGTGATTTGGGTGCTAGTGTCAGTGTAATGCCATCGTCTGTCCGTGCTAAACTTAATATGGGAGAATTAAAAGTTACTAATATAACTTTGCAAATTGCAGATCGTTCGGTAAAATACCCTTTAAGTATTTTAGAGGACGTCCTTGTCAGAGTTGGTAAATTTTTTATTCCTGATGATTTTGTTGTGCTAGACATGGCAGAGGATACGCAAATACCCATTATATTAGGTAGGCCTTTTCTCCATACCGCATGAGCAATTATTGATGTTAAAAATGGTAAACTAACCCTTTCTGTAGGTGACGACAATGTTACTTTTAATTTAGGGAAGGTTTTGAAAGGGCCTATGCTAGAGGAGAATTGTTGCTATATTGATGTAATTGATATAATGGATGGTATTTGTGATGATAGCTTGCCACAGGTTCTTGCGAGGGATCCCCTAGAGGAAGTCCTCTGCGGGAATTTATCTAGAGACAATGCAAGAGTTTGGGGTAATGAGGTACAAGATATTGAAAAGGCTCTTTCCTTAAAAGAGTTAAGCCCCAAGGAAACAATGAAGGTAGTAAATTTAGTTTAGGAATCAAAACCTGCAGAGGTCAAGAAACCTGAGCTAAAACCTCTCCCTTGTCATTTAAAATATATTTTTCTTAATGAACAGGAACTATACCCCGTGATCATCAGTACTGCACTTACTGACCTACAAACTTCCCAACTTCTAGGGGTTCTCAAAACCCATAAGAAAGCTATTGGGTACAGTATTGATGATCTTAAGGGTATTAGCCCTGACTTTTGTATGCACAGGATACATCTAGAGGACAACTATAAGCCCTGCATTCAACCCCAACGAAGATTAAATCCCAACATGCAGGAAGTAGTCAAGAAGGAGGTTATGAAATTACTTGATGTAGGTATTATCTGTCCTATTACTTGATGTAGGTATTATCTGTACAGGTAGTGCCAAAAAAAGGTGGGATGACTGTGATAACCAATGAAAAAAATGAATTAATTCCCACTAGAACTGTAACAGGGTGACGTATGTGCATTGATTATCGTAGATTAAATATCGCCACTAAAAAGGACAACTTCCCTCTTCCCTTTATAGATCAAATACTTGAGAGGTTAGCTAATCATAAATTCTTTTGCTATTTGGATGGGTATTCGGGATTTTTCCAAATTCCGATTCACCCTGAAGATCAGGAGAAAACTACTTTTACATGCCCCTATGGCACTTTTGCATATCGTAGAATGCCCTTTTGTTTATGTAATGCACCCGCTACCTTTCAACGTTGTATGATGAGCATTTTTTCTGATTTCATAGTCTATTATGGAAGTCTTTATGGATGATTTTAGCGTGTATGGTTCTTCATTTGACTCGTGTTTAATTAATCTCGCTAAAATTTTGAAAAGATGTGAAGAGTGCAATTTAGTTCTAAATTGGGAAAAATGTCACTTTATGGTGACAGAGGGAGTAGTCCTAGGTCACATTGTATCTGATAAGGGAATACAAGTAGACAAGGCTAAGATATCAGTGATTGAGCAATTACCTCCCCCAGTTAATGTTAAGGGAGTTAGAAGTTTCTTGGGTCATGCGGGGTTTTATCGCCGTTTTATCAAAGATTTTTCTAAAATTTCTAAACCACTGACTCAGCTTTTGCTCAAGGATGCTCCTTTTATTTTTATTGACGAGTGTCTTGAGTCTTTCAACAGGATTAAGCAGGCTTTGATATCGGCACCCATCATATGTGCTCCCGATTGGAATCTTCCTTTCGAGATCATGTGTGATGCAAGTGACTTTGCGCTAGGAGCCGTGCTTGGACAAAGAATGGACAAGGTTTTGCATGCTATTTATTATGCAAGAAAAACTTTGGATAAAGCTCAAGTCAACTATGCCACTACGGAAAAGGAGTTTCTTGCTGTTATTTATGCTTTAGAAAAATTTAGATCATATCTTGTTGGTTCTAAAGTCATTGTTTTTACTGACCATGCAGCATTGAAGTACTTGATAGCTAATGCGGAATCAAAGCCAAGGCTACTCCGATGGGTTCTTTTGCTCCAAGACTTCAACATTGAAATAAAAGATAAAAAGGGAGCAGAGAATGTAGTGGCAGACCACTTGTCACGAATCAGGTATGATGAAGGTAAGGATTCTCTTCCTATAGATGATTCATTCCCTGATGACAACCTGTATGCAGTTGTAGAGCAACACCCTTGGTATGCGGACTTTGCTTATTATTTAGTGGGTGGTACTCTACCTCCTGACTTGTCCTACCAACAGAAAAAGAAATTCCTTTCTGATGCTAAACATTATTTTTGGGATGATCCTTTTTTGTTTCGTGAGTGTGCAGATGGATTATTTTGCAGGTGTGTTCCCGAATGGGAAGTTCATGGCGTTCTTACCAGTTGTCATACTTCACCTTATGGAGGACATCATGGCCCCACTAAAACGGTGGCTAAGATTAATGAGTCAGGCTTCTATTGGCCCACTATGTTTAAGGATGCTAACACTTTTGTGCAGGCTTGTGACTTTTGCCAGAGGACTGGAAACATTTCGCGGAGGCATGAGATGCCCCAAACCGAGATTCTTGAAGTATAAATATTTGATGTTTGGGGTATTGATTATATAGGTCCGTTCCCATCTTCCAATGGGAATTGCTACATACTTGTAGCCGTCGATTATGTGTCCAAGTGGGTCGAGGCCATAGCTTCACCAACAAACGATGCCAAGGTAGTCATCAAGCTCTTCAAGAAGATCATATTTCTGAGGTTTGGTGTTCCACGGGCTATTATTAGTGATGGAGGTAATCACTTCCATGAAAGACAATTGGATAACCTCCTTAAGAAGTATGGTGTATATCATAGAACCAGGCTTAGTTACCACCCTCAAACTAGTGGTCAAGTTGAGGTCTCTAATAGGGAAATCAAGGCGATTCTAGAAAAGGTAGTAGCCAAGTCAAGGAAAGATTGGAGTATGAAGCTTGATGACACACTTTGGGCATACCGAACGACATTCAAGACACCAATTGGTACTTCGCCTTATAGATTAGTTTATGGTAAGACATGTCATCTTCCCGTTGAGTTGGAGTACAAAGCTTTTTGGGCGATCAAGGAGCTTAACATGGATTCTAAGGTCGCAGGTAAGAGAAGACTCCTCCAACTCAATGAGTTAGATAAGTTTAGATTGTCGGCATATGATAATGCGCGAATCTACAAGGAGAAGACCAAGAAGTGGCATGACAAAAGGATCTTACCAAGAGAGTTTGCACCGGGTGATAAAGTTCTTCTCTTCAATTCTAGATTAAAGATTTTCCCAGGAAAGTTGAAGTGTAGGTGGTCCGGTTCCTTCACTGTCACAAGGGTGAACAAATTTGGTTCGGTAGAGTTTGTCAATGACAAGGGTGAAGAGTTTAAGGTAAATGGCCAACGATTGAAAGTGTATCATGAGGGCGCTACAAATAGAGATGTGGAGGAAACCCTCCTAACTCCACTTCCAACCTGAGCTACAAGGTGGTAAGAAGGTCGTGCGGGACCTAGATAAACCAGCGCTTTTCGGGAGGCAACCCGTATTTCTTGCTTTCTAGACTAGTTTTCCTTTTTCTTTATTTTTATTTTTGTTTTAGAGAGGCGAGGAGGGTGAAATTTTACCTTTTATAAGTGTTTTTGTACAGGTATAGATTTGAGAGGTAAGGAGACTTAGAAAAGTTTGAAGAAGAAAAGAAATAAAAGAAGCTAAGAGAATCCGACTGGGCACGGGCCCGATCGGGCGGAGCTTGCCCGATTGGGCGCGCAAGCGAGGAGAATTTCAGCTCTTATTTTGCCCGATCAGGCGAGGCTTGCCCGATCGGGCGCGAAACAGGAGTTGGAATTGGAGCTTAATTCGCTCGATCGGGCGAGGCTTGCCCGATCGGGCGCGCAACTGGAGTTGGAATTGGAGCTTAATTTGCCTGATCGGGCGAAGCTTGCCTGATCGGGCGCATTTTTGTGGAAAATCGAGTGAAGGAAAAGATCTGTCGGGCGAAGCTCGCCCGACCGGGCGAGTAAAAAGGCGAAATCTTACTTCGTATTCGCGCCCGATCGGGCTGATCTCGCACGATCGGGCGCGCAAGGAGGCATCTTGAATTAACTATTTTCACCCGATCGGGCGAGGCTTGCCCGATCAGGCGCGCCTATTTTTGGCCTTCCCCTTTTATTCCTTTCCCTTCTTTCTATCCTCACTTTCTTCTTCTTCCATCTTCTTCATTACAATTTTCTCTCTCTAAAACCTCCATTTTCACACCTTCAAACTCCCTTATTTTCAAGATCTCCTCCAATTCTTCCATCAAAACTCAAATATTTTTACATGTTCTTAATCCTTTCATCTTTCTCTATAATCTACACCAAATTTCTACCACTTTCTCTCAATTTTTCTCAAAACCCTAAGAGAGAGAAAGCTTCAATTCCTACCACTACTCATCAAAAATGGCTCTCAAAAGATCTAGGACCATAAGGGGGGAAAGCTCAAGGCAACAAGCGCCTAGGATTGACCCGGAGTTGCAAGTTTCTAGATGGGAGAGGGTGGTCATCACCACCCAAGAGCAAAGACAACGGATGATCAATCTCACGTCAAGGCAGGTAATTCCTACACGCTTTGTTCATCACCCCACCCTTGCTAGATTAGGAATTGATAAACCCGTAGAAAAATTGTTTAAAGGAATTGGCATGAGTGGTTTGTTTAACTTGCATTATGATACTTATGATTATTTGACCTTGGAATTTATTTCTAGTTTTAATGTTATAAAATCTAATGCTTTGATTACTCATGTTCAATTTAGATTGCTTAATAATGATATTAGATTGTCTTTGAAAGAATTTTGCAAATTATTTGAGTTAAAATCGGACAGACCAATCGAACCTCCTCAAGACAACATTGTCGTTGTCTATCAATCCCTTGCGGGGGATGCCAACTTGAACCTCCAACATGCCAAGGGCACTTGGATACAACATCCCGTGCCAAAGTTTTGGCAACGGTTTATTGGCCTTACCATCTTTGGGAGGCATGAACCCGCCAACGTTAGGAGGGATGAACTAGAATTGTTAGGGTCATACATGATACCTAGGAGTGATAAGCTCAACATTGTCCATAAGATGGCCCAACACTTCCAAAGGGTGGCCAATGCGGCCGAGGGGGGTAGGTCTAGGGTACCCATTTATTTTGGTGGTCTAGTAACTCACATAGCGGTCAAACACCTTAACTTTGTCCCTAACAACGAGGGGAAGGTAGTCGGCCCAACAATTATGGACCTATCCTATATAGGTGGCCTAAATTGGATAAATGTCAAAGGAGGTGAGACTTTAAGGGTGATTCAAAGGGAATCGGGTAGAAGGGACAATGCTTTTACTTTGCCTAACCCGGTTTTGACCAAGTTTGAGAAGGGTCTACCCTCTTACACCTTCGACTTAGGAAACCAAGGTGAGGCCCAAGCATCTCACCAAGTACCACCCTCACCACAACCTCAATTTCACCAACCATCACCCCAACCCTACACATATGACATTCCCACTTCCTCAACCAACTACAACATTGAACCCAACGCCCCTTATGACTTTTCGGCTTTTAGGAGCCAACTGGATAGGATTGAGATGGGGCAAGGGAGAGTCGAGAGTATGGTTAGGAACTTAGACACTAGAGTTGGGTCTCTAGATAGACGGGTGGGGTATGTGGAGAGGAACATCGGGAGGGGTTTGTACCCAGTGTACGATGACTATGCACGTCGGGGGGCTATTCCCCCCGAATCACTTGTTCCCGATTGGTTCCAATATCCTGAAGGAGGATACATGGACCCAAGTGCCTACGGTACCTATGTTGACTACTCATCGGTCCATGGTTATGGGACCGATGTTCCTTTTGGTGGGCTTGGGGGGAATGTGGATCCTAACTACTTTGCAGGTGGTTCGGGTTATGGAGGTGGTGGTTCGAGCCATGGAGGAGCCAGTCCTAGCCATGGAGGGGGCTATTCGAGGATGGACGAGGATGAGGAGTAGGCTACATTCCCAAGTCAATGAGGGCATTGCTTGATTTGGCTTGGGGGGTGATCTTTCGCTTGGTAATTCTCTTCCTTTTCTCTTTTTATTTGCTTTCTAGTATAGTTTTTTTTGCTTTTTAGTGTAGTTTCTATTTGCTTTCCCTTATGAGAAAAATACAAAAAAATTGAAAAATAAAAAATAAATCCAAAAATACGTTCCAATGAATTGTAAATCATGCTTCCCTGTGCCCCTTACTTGAGAAAATTTGTTTTGATTCTTGGTTATTGATAATGAGCATTGTGGATTTGTTGGTCATGATTTGAAGTTTAATTGTTTGGATTCCTAAACATGCGTCAATTTTGCCAACTATTTGTGAATATAGTGCTTGACTAGTTGATTTGGTTAGGAATGTGTGATAGTTCCATAGTTCCTGGTATGTCAATGAATTTGAGTATTGGTTTGCAACTATTAGTAATGTTTATATAGCTCAATATTATGCACATTGAGGAGGACGAAGGCATTTGTTCTCCTAGGAAGCCTTCAGACGTTATTAGATACATTTGTTCCCTTCTTGTTACCCATGTTGTTGCTTGTGCCCTTTTATTGTTTATTTAGCCACATTACAAGCCTATATGAGCCCCATTGGTTACTAGTCCCAATCTTGGTTTGGGGGAGCTATTAGTTGGTGAGGTGAGGGAGTTGTGGTGCGCACATTATTTGCACAATGTGGAAATAAAAGAAGAGTGATTGTTCTTTGATTTTATGATTGGAAAATATTTATTTGTTGTGTTACGAAGTTGAAATTTCCAATGAGTTAAAAAGAAAAAAAAAAGAGCAAAAGGAAAAAATTTGTTTCATATGTTCAAATGTTCTATTTGAAGGTTGTTCAAAAAGAAAAAAAAATTCAAAAAAAAAAAAGAAGAAAAAGAATGAGTTCAAAGTTTGTATTTCACTCAAGTTCTACATTATCATATTCTTATGAGTGAAATTGTAAGTGTTGGGATTGTTTATATTGTTTGGAGTTGTATTTGGTGGATTCTTGTTGGAGTTAGTTATGTTGATGGAGATGTATGATCATCATTTATTTTGATCATGGGTTTGTTAGGATTTGGCTCCCTTAATGCATAGCTTTTCTCTCACATATTCCCAAATTTATCCTACCCTTTACCCTAGCCTTACATTACAAGCTTTAAAGACCTTCCGACCTTTGTGCATAGAGTTGTGTGAATGTGAAAGTGTTGTTTATCAATGCAAGTTATGATTTTACATATTTCGAGTCGACTAGTAGGTTGAGCGTTCATTGTTTTAAACACACGAGAGTGTGAGATGGGTGGGCATTGTTCACAAATAAAGGGGTTGGGTTGGAGAGCGATCGAGTACATCTTTTACTCGCCGCATAAATTAGAGTTGAGTGTGTGAGCACTAGTCTTGAATTCTATATGCTCTTGTGGTTTGCTCTATTTGACAATTGTTGGGGAGGAAGGGTGATTGGATGAATAAGATTGATTGATGTTGAAGCATGTTCATTAGATTTTCCTTGAATCGTTTGTGCTTGATTTGATTATTGGGGTGAGGCATGTTTTATATGTTCATTGATGAGCTCTTTGCTTAGGGACAAGCAAAGGTTTGGCTTGGGGGAGTTTGATATGTCAATTTTATATAGTAATTTACCCCCGTCCCTTGGTCATAATTAGTAGTGTTTTTGCTCTTTCGAGCCACTTTTATTGCTAATTGGTGTTTTCTAGTGTTTTCGTAGTCTTTTTTGAGTTTTGTAGGAAATTGCACCTTTGGAGCATTTTCTCGGGTTTTTCATGGAACGACTACGGAAATTAGAAGAGCTTGACCATCTTTGAGGCCCAAGGCCGGTTAGAGTCATCGAGCCGGTGATTAAGGGCTCGGTAATCGGGATACCGAGGTATTTGGACCGAGTATTCAAGACTCGAAGAGGAAATCCGGATTGGGCCGAGGAATCAAGCCAAATCGAAGTCCAAGCCTCGAAGAGAAGCAAGGGCCCGATCGGGCAAGCATTAGCTCGATCGGGCGCGGCGTGCAACTTTGGTGCTGGTGCGTGGCCTAAGGCGCGCCCGATCGTGCGAGAATTTAGCTCGATCGGGCGTTGCTGCTAAGAAGAGGCACGAGGAAAAAGGTGCGCCCGATCGGGCGCGTGTTTTTCTTAGAGCTGATTAGATTAGTTTTAATTTTTGTTTTGAGGAATGTTTAAGTACGAATTATGCACGTAATTTTGGAATACCTTCTTTTTTAGATTTTCTCTCTCTACTTGGGATATTTCTCTCTCTTAAATTCTCTCTCAACTTTTGTTCTTAATTACTTCCATTAATCCAGATTTCTTTTGGTAACAATTTCTTCTCTTTTAATTTCAAATATTTCATTTACTTCTTTGATTATGTTTTGTTTTATTTATTTGATTAGTTTAGTTATGATTATGTCTGAGTAGTTTAGTTCTAGGGTTTATAGGGATCCATAATTAATATGAAGGGATAATTTATTATTATTGATTATTGGTATTGCATGATAATTTCTTATTGAATTGTTTTAATTCTTTGCAATTAGATTATGAATCGAGCAGATGTAATTTGATTGTAAATGTTTAGAAATATTGAATTGATGAATCGAGCAGATGTTAATTTAATATTAAAGGCTATTTTTAATAGGAACTTAGATCTGGTAAATTGCGAGAGCCTGTTAGATCTATGTTGATTAATAAATTGCGAGAGCCTGTTAATCATGTTATTTGTGCAATGTTAATTATTAATTATTATGTTTTATCCCGGAATATTAATTATTGGTGAGCCTGTGACCCTATGCCTTCTTATTATTGTTTTTCTCCCTAAACTTATTCTTCGTAGTATAGAATTTATTCCCAAAAATATTGGTTACTTAGATAATTTAGATTATAATTGATTAATTAGGAATAGAAAGACTTGTTTTCCTGTGGAGTTCGACCCTACTTCCCTATCTACTTTAGTTAGAGGACTTAGGTATTTACTTTTGATTAGGGGATACGACTTTACCCTGTCAGCGATACATAATTCCCAATATGGAAATCCTAGAGGCTTTGCTAACAAGGGGAAGCATAGTGTTGACTCTGTATCATTTTTGCAAGCTCAATTGACCTCTATCTGCCAAAAATTGGATAATCTTAGCACTACTAATATAGCTAATGTTTCTGCAATTAATAATAATGCTAATGAGGCTTTCTGTGAAAATTGTGGAATTATAGGTCATGAGGAACAAGATTGCAGGAGTTCCGTGGAGCAAGTTAATGCCTTTCAAGCTTATAGGCAGAATAGCCCATACTCCAAAACCTACAATCCTGGGTATCGGAATCATCTGTACCTTTCCTACCGAAGTACTAATGTTCGAAATCCACCACCACAAGAACCACAGGCGCCAAAGCAACAACAGCAGAAATATTACCATCCCAATGCTGGCCAGAAAAACCAACCACAACAACCCTCCTCATCTTTCGAACCTGCTTTGATAGAAATTAGAGCGATGCTAGTTAATATGCAGAAGCACATGGAGAGTGGAGATGCGCAAATTGATTCAATTCTAGCACATAATAAAATTGTAGATAATCAAATTGCGCAACTTTCCGCTACTCTACAAGCCCGCCAACAGGGAGCTCTGCCAGCACAGCCGACCAGGCTTACGGATCAAGCCTATGCAATTACTCTAAGGAGTGGTTCAAACTATGAAGGGCCCCCTATGCCCAGAGTTGATGAACCTATTTTATTAAATAATGCTAATCTTGATTTCGTTAAACCAGACAATGTAGCTAATAGCCCTGCAGGGTTAAAGCATAGTACTAATATATCTAATTCTACATTGCAGGGTACGACTCCAAGGAAGGTGGCCACTTTAGATAAAAGCAATAATGCTCCAAAGCCGATTATCAAACTTCCATTCCCCATTCGTCAATTGAAAACAAATTTGGATAAGCAGTTTGGTAAGTTCCTGGATGTGGTAAAAGATTTGAAGGTAACAGTTCCCTTCACTGAATTAATCACATAAATTCCTTCATATGCAAAATTAATGAAAGAAATATTGACAAGAAAAAGGTCTATTAGTGAGGTAGAGACAGTAGCTTTCACTACAGAGTGTAGTGTCGTACTTCTAAATAAATCTCCACCTAAATTATAAGATCCAGGTAGCTTTTCTATCCCTTGTCATATTGGCAATCTAATGATCGATAATGCATTGTGTGATTTGGGTGCTAGCGTTAGTGTCATGACATTATTTGTGTGTTCCAAATTGAATATGGGTAAATTAAAAGCTACCAATATTACTCTATAGATGGCCGACCATATTTCAAATACCCTTTAGGTGTTTTAGAGGATGTTCCCGTTAGAGTAGGTAAATTTTATATACACGTTAATTTTGTTGTTCTTGATATGGCTGAGGATATGCAAACCCCAATCATTTTGGGTAGACAAGTCCTTAACACTGCAGGAGCAATCATAGATGTGAGAAATGGTAAATTAACACTATCAGTAGGGGACAAAAAATTAATTTTAATCTTAATAATACCCCTAAAAGCCCCATGACAGAGGAGAAGTGCTTTAGTGTTAGTGTGGTTCATAATTATTCTAACAAGCCCCAAGCTCTTGACAAAGATCCCTTGGAGGCGGTATCTTGTGTTGCATCCCTTTTAGATGAGATAGACAAATGGCAGAAGAAAGTTGATGCGATAGAAAGAGCCCTCTACACTGTCGGTCTTGGTTTTGAGGACGAAAAGGTGGAATCAATTAAGCAAGTTGTGCAAATTGAGCCTACGGTATGTGTTCCGCCAGATCGAGTTGCAAGTGTTAAATGCAATGACAATTTGAAGCAACCCTCGATCAAAGAGGGATCTTTGGTGCGTAGCATTGAAGAACCCCCAACCTAAGTCAAGGAGGATCCACCAGATAAGGTGAATTGGCGTCCCAAAGGGCATGTCAGGAAGCCGCGTCGTAGCCAAAACACCGCTCGACCAGGTGAGAAACCGCCCGATCAAGCGTTAGGCAAAGGGTCCTAGTTCTTGTACTTGGTAAGAAGGTCGTGCAGGACCTAGATAAACCAGCGCTTTGCGGGAGGCAACCCGTATTTTTAATGTTTTTAGACTAGTTTTTCTTTCTTTTTCTTATGAGAGGAGAGATGAGGGAATTTAATGAGTTTTTATGAGTGTTTATACAGGTTTGAAGGAAAAGAGTTAGACAAAATTTGAAGAAAAGAAGAAAATAAGAAATTCGACAATTAGCCTCGGGCCCGACCGGGCGCGAGAGCTGGGTTAACAAAAATCAGGTCTTTTCCCCCGACCAGGCAATGGGCGTCCGACCAGGCGCAAAAATCGTCGTATACGGACATATTCGTCTGCCCGACCGGGCGCGAGAAGAGGCGAAAATTACATCATCAGATCGCCCGATCGGGCGAAGACCGCCCGACCGGGCGGGAGAATTTACAAAATCGGGTAATTTAGATCGCCCGATCGGGCGAGTTCCGCCGGACCGGGCACGAGAGCACAACAGAATTACAAATTCAGATCGCCCAACCGGGCGAACACCCGCCCGACCGGGCGCGACACACCCGGCCTACTTCTTCTTCTTCTTTCTTCGTTTTTTCTCATTTCATTCTCTTTCCTCCATAACTTTCTCTCTCTTAAAACCTTAAATCCTCTACCTTCTCTCTAAGATTTCTTCTCCAATTCTCACCCAAATCCAAAACTTTTTACATATTATTACTCCTCTCTTCATCCTCTACATTTCTATATAAAAATTTTCAAATTTCATTCAAATAAATTTTCATACCCATTTTTACCATGGCTTCAAAGAGGGCTCGGTCTGTTTTCGGTAGGAGTTCTAGTTCGAGGGAGGAATACGATCCAGATTTACAACTTCCGTACTGGTCGACGATCCGCATTTCTAGCCAGGAGCAAAAGGAGCGGCTAGAACACCTAGTCGGGCGCGAGGTAATTCCTTCACATTGGTTACACCGCCCTACTTTAGAATCGTATGGTTTGTATGATTTTGTGAAACGATTTTTAAATGACATAAACATGAGAAAATTTGTTGATATGCATTATCCTACATACCGTGAATTGACTTGTGAATTCTTGTCTTCTTTGAAAGTTGTAAATAGTAGAAATGGACCGAATTTAATTTTTAGGTTGAACAATAGGAATATTAGTTTAACTTATGTGGAATTTTGTAAATTATTTGAATTAAATTCTAAATTACCTCACCAATGGCATGCTGAATATAAAATGGGTGACATTTATTATGCTCTGACTGATTTGCCTACTCCTGACCCCCAACATGCTAGTACCAAACCTATTTATCACCCTATCCCAAAAATCTAGCAAAGATTTGCGGGTTTGTGTTTTTTAAGTAGGAATGAGCCCTATAATGCCCAAACTAACGAACTAGCTGTTATAGGACACTATGTGTATGGGTTTAGGAAACTGAACAGAGGTAGGTACATTATTCACCATTTGAGCAGACATGCCACGACCAGTATCCAATCTCGCACCCCCATTCGTATAGGAGGCCTTATCACTAGAATAGCAGTGAAAAAGGCCAATTTTGTTGAGGGTGGACCCCACCAACTGACCAACTATGGACCAGATACCTATATGACTGCTAGGTATTTTTAGGATTTGGGGTGGGTACGACCGGATACTGAGCAGACACCCCACTGGTGTATTAGGACTGGGACCGAGCAGCCTTTGCCCATCTTTCCCCTACCTAGTCCTGACTTGATCGCCTTTCCCCCAGGGAAACCATCCTACACGTATGACCTTTTAGTTGTCAATGCTATGGGGCAAGCACCACCAGTTCCACCACCCCAGCCTCAGCCTCAGCCCGAGGTGGCGTTTTCTCCACCTCGCATGTCTCACTCCGTCCCTCATGTTGAATGTGACCCAGTTTGGGACCTTCAGAGTATAGGTCAGGCTTTAGGCCGTATCGAGCATTCTCACACTAACCTTAGGAGGATGGTAGGCTCTATAGACCAGAGGTTAGGGTAACTGGAGAGGAACTAGGGTAGAGCTCTCTACCCTATGTACGATGATTATGCTCGTCGGGGAAACATTCCCGACGATGCTATTTACCCTGACTGGTTTCAGCCTCCACCCCAGGGGTACGATAGGGATCCCACTGCCCATGGCATTTATACTGACTATTCTGTCTTCCAATGGTACAGCCAGGACATTCCTTTCGGGGGACCGGCGGGGGGGAGTTTTCATGCTGATTATTTTGGTGGTAGCTCTTCTGGTGCAGGTGGTGCAGGTGGCAGTGGAGGTGCAGGGTTCGGCTCCATGGATGAGGATGATCAGGACTAGCTATGCTGGGCTAGTTCCCGAGCCAATGAGGACATTGTCTGATTCTGGCTTGGGGGAGATTTTGGATTAGGTATCTTTCTTTTTCTCTTTTCATTTTTTTTGGTGTGTTTTCTTAGTTTAGATTTATTTCTTTCTAGGTTAGTTTTATTGCTTTCTTATATATGAAAAATACAAAAAATTAAAAAATAAAAAAATCCAAAAATACGTTCCAATGAATTGTAAATCATGCTTCCCTGTGCCCCATACTTTAGAAAATTTATTTTGATTCTTGGTTATTGATGATAAGCAATGTGGATTAGTTGATCATGATTTGATGTTTGATTGCCTTGAAACCTTAACATGCGTCAATTTTGCCCAACTACTTGTGAATATAGTGCTTGACTAGTTGATTTGGTTAGGAATGTGTGTTAGTTCCTGGTATGTCAATGAATTTGAGTATTGGTTTGCAACTATAAGTAATGTTTATATGATTCATTATTATGCACATTGAGGAGAACGAAGGCGTTCATTCTTTTAGGTAGCCTTCAGATGATTTTAGATACATTTGTTCCCTTCTTGCTACTCATGTTGTTGCCTTGACTTTTTGTTGTTTATTAGCCACATTACAAGCCTATTTTTCCCCATTGGTTACTAGTCCCAAGCTTGGCTTGGGGGAGCTATTAGTGAGTGAGGTGAGGGAGTTTGTAGTGTGCTTATTATTTGCACAATTTGGGTGGGTTTTGAGAAGTTATTTTGTTTTTGATCATGTTTATTTTTGATGAGTTTGAAAGGTATATTTTCTTGAAAAAATAAAGTATGATGTTATGAAAAAAAAAAAGGAGAGAAGTTCAAGAAAAAGAAAAAAAATAAGTGAATTTCAATAGAAAAAAAAAAGGAAAAAGAAAAAAATTGTTCAAAGTTCAAATGTTCTAGTTGGAGGTTGATCAAAAGAAGAGAAAAATTGAGCTTCTTTGGAAATAAAGTTTGTTTATTCACTCAACTTCTTCATTATTATATCTTATGAGTGATATTGTAAGAGTTGGGATTATTTATATTGATTGGAGTATATTTGGTTGATGTTAGAGTTGGTTATGTAGGAGATTTTGATCATTATTTATTTTGATCATGGGTTTTACTAGGATTTGCTCCCTTAAACATAGATTTTCTCTCACTTGTTCCCAAATGATTCCTACCCTTTACCCTAGCATTAAATTACAAGCTTTAAAGACCTTCCGACCTTTGTGCATAGAGTTGTATGAATGTGAAAGTGTTGTTCATCAATGCAAGTTATGATTTGACATATTTTGAGTCGACTAGTAGGTTGAGCGTTCATTGTTTTATACACACGAGAGTGTGAGTTGGGAGGGCATTGTTCACATAAAAAGGTTGGTTGGAGAGCGATCGAGTATATCTTTTACTCGGCACATAAATGAGAGTTAAGTGTGTGAGTACTAGTCTTGAATTCTATATGCTCTTGTGCTTTGCTCTATTTGACAATTGTTAGGGAAGAAGGGTAATTGGATGGATTTGATTGGTTGATTTTGAAGCATGTTTATTTGATTTACCCTGAATTGTTTGTGCTTTATTTTTACTTTTTGGGGTGAAGCATATTTATTGATTCATTAATGAGATCTTTGCTTAGGGACAAGCAAAGGTTTGGCTTGGGGGAGTTTGATGTGTCTATTTTATATAGTATTTTACCCCCGTCCCTTGGTCGTAATTAGTAGTGTTTTTGGCTCTTTAGAGCCACTTTTATTACTAATTGGTGTTTTCTAGTGTTTTCGTAGATTTGGTTGACTTTTGTAGGGATTTGCACTTTAGGAGCATTTTCCTGAGATATTTTGGAGCAATCACGAGCACTGGAGAAGCACGACCAGTTTTTATAGCCCAGGGCCGGTTAGAGCCATCGAACCGGTGATTAGGGACTCGGTATATGTGATACCGGGGCATTTGGACCGAATATTCAAGACCCGAAGAGGAAACCCAGATTGGCCCGAAGAATTGGAGCCCAATCATAGTCTAAATAGTGGCCAAGAGAGCCGCCCGGCCAAAAAGGCTGGCGCCCAGAGGCGTTCCCGGCCGGGCGAGGAAAGCAAAGGTTGGCGCCCGAAGATGCGCCCGGCCGGGCGCGAGACACGTATCTGAGGAGCAAAAAGGCGCGCTCGATCAGGCGGTGCCTTGCTCAATCGGGCGCGTGTTATTGTTAGGAGCTGATTATTCGACGTTTAAGTTTGTTTTAGTTTAGGATTCGTACGGAGTATAAATACTTCTCCGTAAAACGATTTTAGGATCTTCTTACTCTCTTAATTATTTTTCTTAGATTTTCTCTCTCTACTTAGCTTTTAGATTAGTTTTCTCTCTCTAATTCTTTTGTTCTTAATCTATTCTTAATTCCAGATTTATTTGGTAACTACTTCTCTTCTCTTAATCTTAGTTGTTTATTTTATTCCTTTGATCATGTCTTGTTTTATTGCTTTGATTAGTTTAGTTTTTATTATGTGTGAGTAGTTTTATTTCTAGGGTTTATGGGGATCCATAAATAATATGAAGGGGTAATTTACTATTGATTAATTGTCAATGCTAGATTAATTTCCTATTGATTGATTTAATGCTCTGTGACTAGATTTGCGTAGATCTTTTATGCATGAGTTTAACAATATTGATTCGAGATTCGACATATGAGAATTAATGTTTAGGTCTAGTTTCAATAGGCGGGTTAATTTATAAATGGTTAAGTCAAGATTCTAAAGATGAGATTTAATACCGGTAAATTAATTGTGTGATTGTAATACGTAGCGAAAGCCCTTTATGATCTGATTAATGTATGCATTGATGAATGATTATTATATTCTACCCTGGAATATTATTTATTGGTGAACCTATGCCCTAGATCCTTTTATATATTATTTTCTCCTTATCCTTAATCTTCGTAGTTTAGTTTCATATTCAAATTCACATATTGGTTATTTTATAATTTAGATTACTTTAATTGATTAGGAATAGAAAGACTCGTTTCTCTGTGGATTCGATCCTACTTCCCTATCTACATTAGTTAGAGGATTTAGGAATTACTTTTGATTTGGGATACGACTTTACCCTGTCAGCATTCGACAATATTACTACCGTGATTGGGTAGTAAATGTATTTTTGGTGAAGAAGCCGAATGGAACATGGAGAATGTGCGTAGACTACACTAACCTCAACAAGGTGTGTCCTAAGGATAGCTTTCCCTTGCCTAAAATTGACCGGCTGGTCAATTCTACGGCCGGACACACCGTGATGATCTTTATGGATGCATACTCTGGATTCCACCAAATCCCCTTGTGGGAAGACGATCTAGAAAAAACTCCATTTGTGAACAAGCAAGGCCTATACTGCTACAAAGTCATGTCTTTTAGCCTTAAGAATGCCCCTGCTACATTTAAGAGACTTTTTAACACTGTCTTTAAAGATCAAATTGGCCGGATCATGGAAGCCTACATTGATGACATGATCATTAAATCAAAGCAGTCGGCCGATCATCTAAATGATCTCATACGGTACAAGATGATGTTAAATCCAAAAAAGTGTGTTTTTAGAGTTGAGTATTGCAAATTTTTCGGATTTTCTGACCGATCAACGAGGGATTAAGGCTAACCCTGCGAAGATTTAGGTAGGGGTGTTCAAAAATACCCGATCCAATGACCCGACGACCCGGAGTAAATTAGTCGGGTATTTTTTCAAAAAAAATCAATTTTGCGGGTCGGTTACCCAACCCGAGAAATCTGTGCAACTCCCGGGTCGGGTCATGGGCCGGTCTATATAGCTGACGGGCACCCGAAAACCCGAAAGTTACATAGTTTTTTTTTCTGGAATCTTCTGTAGGTGTAGGGTTTATTGGTTTTTCATTTTTTCCCTCTTTTTTCCAGCCGTTATTTACTCTTTCTCCTTCACTGGTTTTCCTCTATCTCTTTCTCTGATTTTCCATATTCATCTTGCATTCTTCCATTCCTTTCTCTCGATCTTGCCTATGCTAGTAATATTTACTCCTTGAATTCATTACTCGTGGTTCAAAGAAGAGAGAGAAAGTGATGTGTTCTTCATCTTCTTCAAGGATAAAACCAAGAACATTAATGGCGAACTCCAAAACACCAATAATGCATTGCAGCAGCACTTCAATTGTTAGTGTATAATCATTATGATAGTATTTCTCCACTAATTCCTTTTTCAAACTTGGGCTAATTTTTGTATTTTGTGTGTATTATTTATTAATATTATTCCTTTCATTTGTTTATGTATAATATGTGATACTTGTTTTTTTATGCCAATTGAACTATCAATATATTGCTTAACATTGAATTGGATTTTTTTTTAATACAATAGATCTATTGTTTAGAGCATATCTTTTGGTTTAAAGTGATACTTGTTTTTTATGCTAATTGGATAATGCCAATTTATAAACAAAAAGACTAATACTTGTTCAACTAAATAACTTTGAATTAGATTTTTATTTATTTCTTTCTTTTACAGTAGATCTTTTGGTGGTAGATTGTTAATCAATTCTTACATTTTTACAGCAAATTATTATCATGATAATCCGGGTACCCTATGACCCAACCCGAGAAAATCGGGTACCCGAATTCCGGGTACCCGCCTTTTTTGGGTCGGGTCATGGGCCGAGTTTCAAAGTACCCGAAGATCCGGGTAGCCGCATTTTCAGGTACCCAAAAATTCGAGTACTCGGATTTGAACACCCCTAGGTTCAGGCTGTTTTAGACATGAAGCCATCGAGAACAATTAAAGAAGTGCAAAGAGTGACCGGTTGTTTAGCCGCGCTCGGACGATTTATGTCTAGGTCAGGGGATATGTGCCGATACTTATTTCAGATAACTAAGAAAAAAACCATGTTCGAGTGGACGGAAGAGGCCGAGGAAGCATTCGTACATGTACAAAACCATCTGCATACGCACCCTTGGCTCGTCAGTCCACTCATGGATGAAAAGCTATATATATGTATCTTGCCATTTCAGAGCATTCCTAAAGTGTCGTTCTGCTTGCTAAAAGGGACGGCCACCAGATTTCTGTTTATTTCATTAGTCATGTACTACATAACGCCGAGCTTAGGTACTCCCCCATTGAATATTTTAAGCTAAACATTGTTCATGGAATCAAAGAAGCTACGGCCATATTTTCTAGCCCATTCAAGTGTGGTTTAAACAGACCAGCAACTTTGGAAGCTAGTTGTCGAATGCTTAAGTGGGCTTTAGAGCTGAGAGGCTTTGTCATCACGTTCAAGCCTAGAATAGCGATTAAAGGGCAAGCCTTTGCTGATTGTTTTGGCTGAAATGACTCAACCGAATTTGCAGCCGGCAGGGGATCAAATTTGGAAGGTTTATGTTGATGATAGTGCAACAGCAATAGGGTACAACGCTGGTATCATCTATCAGTCTCTTAAAGGGGACAAGTTTGAGTACGCAATGAGATTTCAATTTCAAAACTCCAACAATGAGGCCGAGTACGAAGCTCTGCTGGCCGGCCTTCAAACGTGTAAGGGGGAAGGGGCAACAAGAATTGATGCAAGTTTGGACTCCCTACTGATAATCAGCCAAGTAAATGGCGATTATGAAGCCAGGGGGCCGGCTATGATGAAATATATGCAGACCATAAAAGATGAGGCCGAGGGCTTATAGCATTTCTCCTTACAACAAGTTCCCCTTTCATAAAGTCATCAAGCGGACGCTCTATAAGTTATTATCCTCGGCGTCATGTGATACTTCCAGGTTAGTGTTTTGGAAAGTAAAGGAAAAAAGGAGTATTGATGTCGAGCCAGTATAAATTATCCGAAAGAGAGTTGGCTGATGAAAAAGAGGGTGGCCTGGTTCGAGATGAAGAATGGGAAATTATTCAAAAAAACTTTTGTGAAACCGTATCTGAAGTTTCTCACCCTTAAAAGAGGGCATGATGTGATGGAAGACCTCCATTAAGGGAAAGGCAGGTCCCACATTGGAGGGTGAGCCTTAGCCGAGAAAGTGTAGACACCTACTTTTGGCCTCTTGTCCCGAAAGGAAGTGCGATGGTGTTACAAAAACCTGTTGTTCATGCTAGATCAAAGTTGAAGTGTTTATGGACTACGAAATGCATTATTGTAGACATCCAAATGTGTCTCCACAAAACCAAACTCAGTAATGAATACCTTTCACGTCATTTGATTATCGAACAAAGTGAAAGTGTGGAAAGTCTAGTGATGATCAGGATGGTTTTATTAAAATATTTCTCGTTCTGTTTTCAAAAATATTCTTTTCATACCCTATTTATAAATAATAGCCAATCCAATTTGGTTTGGTCCATGATAAGGTTCCAATAATAGTGTAGTTTGATTGGGCTCGAAAAGAGCTTTCCAATTATATATTATAAGCCCAATTCCGATGAATAATGAGGAAGTTATAGATTAAATTAAATTAGGCGCAATGTTTTTGAATGTGGCCCAATGATCTAGAGGAGGGCCTATTAATTATTATTCTTGAAGTGATTAGGATTGATTTTAGTCTTCTAGGAATATCTAGAAGGTTCTCTTTAATTCTAATAAGATTAGGATTGATAATTATATTTTTAAAAGATGTTTTATTTTGAATAAAATATATTAAATCTGACTTTAAATCTGCTTGGACGCAAAATTACCTGTAACTGGTTTAAAAGGTGATTCTGCGTGTAAAAGCGCGTTGTACTTTAGAACCACCACGAGACGACAGAGTCGTCGCTTGGCGCTGCAGCTGAGCGCTAGGCGACGAGCTCGTCGTTTGGCGCTGACTCCTATCGTTTGCGACAGGAAGTATTTTATTTGGAATATGATTTTTCTTTGATCCCGTGCTATTTTTCCTATAAATAGGGGTCGTATTTACCTGTTTACAAGGCACCTAGAATTCTCTAATTCTATTCTTTTTCTCTCTCTAAAAGCTAGAAGCTTTCTCTCTTCTCTTTTTCTAAATCTTCCGTCTCACAAAATTCCACATACATTAGCTCTAGACACACCTAGCCAAGTTTGAAGTTGTCTTCGCCCTAGACGTGAAAGGTTTGATAATTTCTGAGGGTTTGGTCCCAAATCTCTATTTCAATTCCTTAATTTAATTGTTTGTTTTTTATTTTCCTTGAAGTTTCTAACGTGTGTATTTTGTCATTAGAAAGAGATACGAGGCATCGAAATAAGTACTTTAATTGTTTTATTGATCTTTTGATATATAAATCAAGCTTAGATTATTTTATTGATTTCTATACTAGTATCATGTTAAGATGTTTTATTGCTTCCTAGTATCATGTTTAGGGTTAACTAAAATTTCTAATATCAAGTATGATTATTATGATGCTTCATATTTCTTTCCTAATATCATGTTAGGGCCAATTGATCTTTAATGTTTAGTGACATGCTAGGGTTTGTTATTAATCTTGTTAGTATCATGCCTAGGATCTTGCTAATAATATTATGCTTTATTTTAACATGATTAATTTCATTATGATGATTATTATGTTGTTTTATTTTTGTTATTGTTATTGCTTGATCACGCCTTTTATGCAGGTTTAAAAGGAATTTGTACTTGTAATTACGCTTAATAAGAAAATTAATAATCTTGTTTAGGCTAATATGATTATAATTTGAGTGATCGCCAATAATAGATTTATTTGTGCATTAATATTCAACCAACATAGATGAACAGGTTTAGGGTTAAACCTATTGATTGCATGTTAGTCATAAAGAGCACATGAATATGAGAAGAATAAAGTAGAGGCCTTTTTTTTTTTTGACAATGGGCAAACAAATGTTATAGTCCATTGGCCAATTGCCCTTTCCTAGCCTTTTGGGCCAAGGTATGGGCTGCGACGACGACCTGACGACTAACTTTATTACAGCAGAAATAAAATAAGTTTCTACCTAGCCTGTTGATGGCCTCTACTAGCCTTCTAACCTCCCATGGAGCATCAGAAGGGTTCAGAATGTACTGTAGTGCTGCCCAACTATCCGTGCACACCTCGATTGAGTTGCTGTTCGCAAGAGCTCGTTGTATCCCTTCTTGGATTGCCATTAGTTCAGCCTGCAATGGAGATTGCGCCAATATGACCTTCCCGCCCTTCTCTGTTTCCGTCCCCTCTTTCATTATGACCCATCCTATGCCTGCCTTGACGCTGCCTCTTCTATCCTCTTTCCACGCTCCATCTGTATAGACAGATAACAAAGTGTCTTCTTCACACACACCCCAAGTCCAGAATGGAGTTAACTCCTTAGTGCTCTTGGGCTTTTCCTCAGCTTTAGTTTCCATCCCCTTAAGTCTGACCACAGATTCCTGGAGTAGAGCCATGAGTCGACTTGGATTGGGAGTGGTATGACCAAAGATCACCTCATTCCTATGAATCCAGGTTGCCCATAGCATGGCCACAAAGAGCTTGAGCTGGTCTGGAGCTGCAGACTTAGCCAAATACTTGATCATGTTCCGTGTCCAAACATTCAAAGGTGGGTCAAACACACCAGTTTGGATTCCCAATGGGCCATAGGCCCAAACCCTCTTGACAAGAGGACAATCTCAGAAGAGGTGTTCCTCTGTTTCCACTGCGGTACCACACACTTCACATTCGCCAGAAATTGGAATTCCTCTTTTTTGAAGATTACTTTTAGAACTTGTACACCCCTGTAGGATTTTCCAGATCAGAATCTTCCACTTTCCTGGGATAGCTAGCTTCCATAGTGTCTTCTATGAGGTGCACCGAAGTCCATAGTGATCTTCGCTATTGTTTAAAAACCATGAATAACCCGACCTCGTTGAGTACTCTCCCTTGGATTCATCCAACCAAATGTCCTCATTGATCTCCTGCCCTGAAGAGGTTGGCGTGCTTAGGATATTCCGAGCGATGTGAAAGGGGAACAACCGCCAAACAAGCCCGCAATCCCACTGGCCAGATTCGGAGATCAAGTGACTCACCATCGTATGCTTCTCTCTGTCTTCCACCCCTATGGATTCCTTGAAGCACACCCGTACACCCTTTAGCCAGGAATCCTCTGTAATGTTTGTGTTTCTACCATTAGCGATGCATTTCCCTATGCATTTCCCTATTATTAGAGCAAGTTCAATCTCTTTTAGGATGAATTTGTACCTTTATCCCCGAACTTCCAGTCATGGTTCTAGACCTATTTGAGTTAACGATCTCCTAGATCGTTAAGGGGTGTAACCTTCACCTTTTAAACGGTTTACAAGTTCCTAAAACTTGTTGGCGACTCTTTTACTCTAGCTTCCTTCCCTTTGGACGCCACCATGCTTAAGTGTATGATCACAGTGGGGCTCAAGTATGGGATGCTTGAAATATTCCCTACAATTATGAAATAAGTTAAAAATAATATTTGATACCAAGTTATCTTAGAGCCTTGTCTGATTACTAATTAGGCCTAAAACGTGCTCATACATGTTTAAACTTGATTAATAACGGACCCAAATGTGGCAAATGCAATGATTCGATCTAATGAATTGAACATTGTTGAAAACCAAGCCAAACAGATAAACCAAACATCATATTTCCGTGAATGGCCTACAGAGATGGATAGCTCTTTCAAAGTGCTTTCCAACGGTATATTATAAGCCCAATTCCGAACGAAAACGAAGAGGTTATGATCAATACACTAAACCAGGCCCTAAAACCGACACCCTTGCACTCCAACGGCCATATCTTTTGATCCATAACATATTTTAACCTAATTTTAACGGTATTGGAAAGTATGCTTTTAGAGATTTCCAATAATATCTCACACACCTTAATCCAACTTTGCAATTAAAAGTTATGGAAATTTTAATAACGCGTTTTCGTCTAAGGCAAACCGTACCGCGCGCAATTGTCTTAGTTGCTTGCGTGACTTAAAGAGTTGCTTGCGCCACCTGAAGGCGCGTCTCTAAAACCTTAAACCTAGATTCCTACGCCTATAAATAGGGGTCTTCATTCAGCACTAAAGAGAGACAGGAAAATCAGAATTTGAACCTTAGCATTCTCAAAACCCTAATCTCTCAAGTTCTTTTACTATCATACTACATTTCTCTTCTCTTCCCAAAGACTTTCCAACCCTAATTTAATCCATTGAAATCTTTGTAGGTACGAAGAAGAAAGAAAGTCGATAAACGCATTAAACAGAGATTTAACATAAAAGAAGAACGGTTAGTTTCTTAAATACTTAGATAAATCACTTTTCTTTTATTGTTTAAATAACTTTAGTTGAATAAATAGTGTTGTTTGATCATTTTAAACAAACTTTTAATTTATTTAATTCACATATTATTCTTGTGTTCATCAAGACTATAATTTGAATAATTAGTTGATTGTTTTACCACCTAAGTGAAGGCAAACATTGTTTATTTCTTGTTCTTTTCACGAATTTGAATAACAAAAGAATAACAACTTTTGCAATGTAATTCGTACATGATTAACGCTTGTAAATAAAATCAAATAACTTAGTTTTTAGGAGCCACATTGCATATATTGTTTGGTGATGAAATTGTGAAAAAGGAAGAGCTTATAGATGTCGCACTAGGACTAGAATAGCGATTCCTCCCTAAAAGGAACGTTATTTTAGTACCCTTGCTCCCGAACTCATTTCTGGTACACGTAGACCAATTTGGGCATAGGTAAACTTATGATTCATTCTAAATATCCCTTAAACTCTACTTTGGAGAAAGACATGAACGAGGTTTATGAGTTTTTCTAAAACTCATTGGCGACTCCTACTTGTTTCTTATAAAAAAGCGTGATGATCAGATCAATTCTAATTCAAGGTCCCCCAAACAGTCAGGAATTCAAATCCTAATAGATCCTAATAGGTGTAAAGTCCTAGGCTTTTAAAGGGTCATGGGCATTTAAGGAGAAGGATCCCCTACGATGGGAACACCCTCCTTACAGTGGCAACTCCACTAGGGACTTAGAGGTTACAAGATTAGTTCTTAGTTAATTATGGTTCAAGGTTTCCATCACTACGTTACCTATGGGTTGTAACGAGAACTAACTTGGATAATCTCTTGCTAGACAGCGAGACTTGAACGCATAATATCTTCCTTTTCAAAAACGTAAAATCCAAACTAGCAACATTGCATCATGCATAATCATAGCACACTTTAACTATTAGGGATTGACTCATTGACTAGGGGTTGCCAACACTAGGCTTCTATCCCGAAATCAATAACAATTATCCCACCCATATCGCCAGCAAAATGTTGCGAGGGCTATGTCATGGATCAATACGTTGAGTGATTGATTCGTGCATCGTCCCTTACGATATGGTACCTTTGGACACCCAAGCCTTAACCTTAGAATAGCATTGTATGCTTTGACAGTCCCTTTTAAGTGATTATGTGACTACATGAGTATGTGCGTATTATATGCTTCGTGTCTAATCTAATTAATTCCAACTTGTTACCTAGAGATTATTTTTTAAAAAAAATTGCAAAAACATTGTGTTTCGACACAAAAAAAAAAAAAAAAAAAAAAAAAAAAAAAAAAAAAAGTTATATACATATATATATATATATATATATATATATATATATATATATATATATATATATATATATATATATATATATATATATATATATATATATACATATAAGTTGCGCGCGCCCTCCAGGCGCAAGTTCAGAAGTTGCGCGCAGCCCCTCCATGCAACTTTGTGTCTTGTGCGCGCCCACTGTTCAACGTTGACTTTGACTCATTACGAGCAATGTCATACGGAAAAAACGATTCACAGCTTCAATATTAAGCGTTAAGTAGGTGCTAAAAATATATCTTTGGCTAACAACGTTGTCTAACTTAATTACTTTTATTTTGATCGCCTTTTTTTCAAAAAAAAAAAAAAAACCAAAAACATGTTTTTTATCGTTCATACTGCGTAAAAAAATAAGTATGTGGCAAATGCTACTCTTGAAGTTGCACTTTCAACCTTTGCCCAAGACGAAAAATTACGCGTTATAATATTTGTGATTATGATGATTCGTTTACATACTTTATAATTGAACTAATGACATTACTTTTGTGAGGTTCGTCATAGAAGTTCGCATCTCTAAATAGGACATCATCAATGTGTTTATTCTTAAACGTGCCTATTTTTGTGTTCATCATTTTTTTTTAGTTGTAATTGATAAACCTTGATTTAAGAGTGTAATTTATTTATTTCTTCTATGGTTTAAAAAGAAAATCCCGAGAACCTTACTTGGGATGATTGCCTCACACGAAAAAAAAAAAAAAAGAGAAATAGAATGAAAGAAAAAAGGAAAACTTTCTTAAAAAAAAGGAGATGATACAAGAAAATTTATCATTCTTCAAAAAAAAAGAAAAAAGAGAGAAGATAATGAATGATAAAACCGAAATGATTTAATTATTTCTTGGATTTTACATTCAGAGGCCATCATTTTTTTAAGAAAATAGTAATATATTATCCTTTAAAGATATGGAATATGAGAATCATATTTTTTTTTAAAAAACGATATAGATCTCTATTGTAATTTAAATGATCAACAAATACAATAAGATATTTGATCATTTTAAGGAGTGTGTTTGGATCGATTAATATTTCTAAAATTTGATGAGCATTTTCAATCCAACTTTCTAGTCTTTCTCTTCTACCTTTTTCGAAAACAATTCATTAAAAGTAAAATCCTTAGATGATTATCTTGTTGAAGTCAACACAAATCATGACATTCCAGTAATGATTGTTCTTGAAATTTTTTACATTCTTCATCAACAAACTTGCTTAATGTAAATACGTATTACAAGGATTAAAAAAATAATAAAACAATCATTTTAAATTTGATTCATTGTTTGAATGCTTGGCAGTAAAGGTTTAAGTGAACGCAATTAATTTCTCGTGATACACATTACTGGGTCATATTCCACATTCACATACTAGTCCAATCATGGGTGACAAAGCAGCATTGGAGAAACTTAGAAAGGAACTCCAAAACATTAAGTCCCTACGAGAAGAAGAAGCCCAAATGAAGGCTCATAAAAAAGCAGAAAAGGATAAAATAAAAGCAAAGAAAGAAAAAGAAAACATTCTGCAAGAAAAAGCAAGAGTCGAAAGAGTAGAGGCCTTGGAGAAACTTGTCCTTCGATCTAGCTCATGGAATAAGTACTTCAATTATGAGCTTGCACCATAACCTAGTGGAAAGACTCTCCCAGAAAAGTTCTTGACTACGGATTTGCCAACCTTTAAGGTTATAGACAATCCTAGGACTCACTTAATTAGCTTTATTGGAATTATGGCATTGAAAGGGGTTGAGAATAGCTTATATGCATGTACTTTTCCTCTTTCATTAGACCAAACTGCTAGATCATGGTTTTACAATCTCGATGCAAAACAAACTTCCACTTGGAGTGACGTTGTAAAAGCGTTTTTAGCCCAATATGGAGACAACATCGAGCTCACAACCACCTTGCGCGATCTTGAATTTCTTAAGCAAGAGGAAGAAGAAGGATTTATTGACTTCTTTTCCAGGTGGTGATCAAAGGTTGATCTTCTTTCACAAAGACCTCTTGATCATGAATTTTTCCCAAAGTTCATAGACAATATGTCTCCACCATACAAGTGTCATTTACAATACCTTGGTTTAGACACATTTCTAAAGGTTTATACTGTAGGAACATTATTTGAAAGGGACTTGATAAATAAAACCATGAATCATATAGATGGACTAGATTTTTATAGAGGATTTCACCTACGTTGAAAATGGACAAAGCTCGAAGACGCAATCTCAAGAAATTGTCAACAATTCAAGGTGTACCACCCTAGGTCCTGTTTTGTTTCTTTCCTTTTATGAAAGACTAAGAAATTCATGCTGTCAAATCTACTTATTTTGTACTCTCATTAATTAATGAATTAAAAAATTATATTTTCAAGTACGTCTATCTTGTTCTCTTTTCAATCTCTTTATTGTTATTAGATCAAATTAAATGAAACATATATATACAAACAGGCAATATCAAAAAGGCATACATACTCAACACTTTAGTCTCTTGATGAGTTTTGGCTTATTAGATTTATCGAATGAAAAGAGGCCCATCTTTGGCCCACAAAGAAAGGATATGATGATCTCACCAACACAGGAGGCAAATAAAGGAATGGTGTCCTTCGAACAAGTTTATTATTTCGATAATTAATATTAGGAAAAATGGAGAAGAAAAATCCAACCTTTGCACTTTTTTCTCCTAAAAATCCAACCTTAAATTTATTCCTCAAAAATCCAACCTTTATACCCCACCTTCTCCGATAGATCCATGACCTGTTGATGACCGGTTTTTTTAAGTCAAATGCCACATGTTAGCTATTAATAGGTCAAATAATTTTTTAATTATTAAAAACAAAATTAATGAAAAGAAAAATTTTTAAAAAAAAACAAAAAAAAAATCAGAAACCCGCCAAACACCACCACCTCCACCAGTCACCACCTTTTTCCCCTTCCCCTACGCTGCCGGCGCACAACATAGCTTCCCGTTCGCGCCCAGTCATTCCCCAAACGCCGATGACGTCCATCTCCCTTGAAGTCTGACCAGAAACCTCCGACCAGGCACCACGAACAGTCAATTCGCAGCCGCCACAAAACCGCCCCTCACACACCCTCTCACCACCACATACCCTAACCAGAAAACCTCCGACCAGCCACCTCAAACCCTTGTTAAAGTCGCCGCCGACTCTTGTTCCCCTAGTTACAGCCGGCGATCCTCCTCGAAATTGAATCCCTAAAAACTGATTAGGGTTTGTGCGTGGTGGTGAGAGGGTGTGTAAGGGGCGGTTTTGTGGTGGCTGCGAGTTGGTTGAGGTTGGCTGTGGCTGTGAATTCGCTGGGTTCGGGTTTTGTATTTTAGTGGTGGTGATTGGGTTACGGGTTGTGGTGGTGGTGCGAGTAGTTTGGGGTGGTTATGGTGGGATTTCATGTCATGGTGGTGGTGAGAGTGGTTAGGGGATGGGTGTGGTGGTGAGAGAGTGGTTCTGGTAAGAGTGGTTAGGGGATGGGCTATGGTGGTGAGAGTGATTAAGGGATGGCCGTGGTGGTTGACTGGTGTTGTTGGTGTTCTGGTGGTGTTGGTAGTGTATTGGTGGCGTGCTGGTTGTTGTGGTGGAGGAATTGGTGGAGAGAGAAAGAGGAGGAGTGAGAAAGGAAATTGAGTGAATTGAAAAAAAAAAAAACTTTTTAAGTTGTTTAACAAGTTAAAGGTCAAATGGATCTGTTGGAGAAGGTGGGGTATAAAGGTTGGATTTTTGAGGAATAAATTGAAGGTTGGATTTGTAGAAGAAAAAAGTGCAAATGTTGGATTTTTCTTTTCCATTTTTCCTTAATATTACAGCTTAATCTTGCCTAAACCCTTCAGGTCACACCCAAGAAACTAACAAACCGAAGCGACGAATTAATTCGGAAGAAATTAATGAGTCTCCCGAGTAATTACTATTTAGACGTCGGAAATTCGAGCTTGGAGCGTCGGAAGTCGAGTAAAAAATAATAAAAGACGAGACGAGAAAATTTCTAATAAATCAACAAAACGACTAAAATACCCCTAGCATCGGAATGCCCGAGTGCTAGGGGAATCGACCTTGCAAGGTGGCTAGCAATGTGTGCTAGCGCACCTTGGCTAGCATGGCCAGCTAGCAGCCCCCACCTAGTGCGAGGCATGCTAGCTGCTTGCCAAGGCTGGCAGCCCGCAATTGGTGCGTGGCATGCCAGCATGCCAAAGCTAGGAGCCCGCACCAAGTGTGAGGCTTGCTAAAAAGCTGCGACTAGCAGCCCACACCTAGTGCGTGGCGTGCTAGGATGCTGCAGCTAGCAGCCCTTACATGGTGCGTGGCTTTCTAGCAGCAGCCTTTAGCCACAACAGCCCGCACACATGGTGTGTGGCCTGCTGGGCCGAAAGGGGTAGCAGCGGTAATGGCAGCCTACGTTGGGTGCCTTGGTGCCCAAGTGTGGGGGGCTGCCACGTGGCGCGAACTAATTGGGTGCTTGGTGTTGAGTTAGCCGACTATGGGAGAGGGAGTGGGGACCAAGTTTGGTCCCCCTTCTCCAAAGGGTCCTCACCTAACCTCTTTTGTGAGCATTCCACTTGTTAATTTTTTTGTAGCTCGATTATTAATTTTATTTTTGATTTACAATAAAATAGAAAAATCAAATCTCCCACATTGATGGGTGAGCTTTTCTCACTCTTGTATTTCCTTGTAAATACCCAACTTGGGGTATTGGGAAAGGCACTTGAGTAAGTGTTGAAAAAGGCATCACCATTGTGAAAACCTTTGAACACAATTAATTACTCGGCTTAGGTCGGGCTTAGCTAACTCCTAAGCAATAAACCGTTTTCGGTGCTCGGGTTGCGGGTGGACTTCGTTGGAGGTCCTCGTGTAAGCGGGGCTAAGAGCTTTCAAAGTAAGAGCTCAATTAAGTGAGTGAAGCACGTAACAAAGGTATTAATCTCTTTCCTAATCTTGTGTTTAAGTTAATTATGCTTTATGGTTATAATTATTGTGAGCGTGGTCTTGGCTCGGGTTTCCTTCCGCGGTGGGTCGGACTCACCGAAACCCAAAAGTGGTATTGGAGCCTTGGTCATTTATTTTTATAATCATATTTTCCAATGTGTTTTTATGGCTTAATTTTTCTGGTTTTAAGTTGCTAATTAGATTAGTAGCTCGATTCTATTATTTGTAAACCCATATTAGAGCTGATTTCAGCCCCGAACCCAAATTTTGGCCCAAAAATAGTGAATTTTTGGTGGAAAAGGCGTTCTGAAAATGGTTTTTCTCTGTAGGACTGTGTTTTTAGCAAAAACACAACCAGAAATGACTTTTTCAAGGAATTTTTTGTTTTGACAAAAAAATTTTAAGTCTTTCTAACCTTGAATCTTTATGGGATATTTATGGTTGTTATGTATTTGGTTCTTTCCTTAATTTATATGCAATTTTAAACCTCTTTAAGCATGGTTACTTGGTAGTAATTGGTGCTTGAAAGTTTGGTTTTATTTTTCACATAATTGCGAATTCATTGCATCACGGGTCATTCTGGGTCGGGTCACTTAAGGGTCGAGAAATGCTCAACCCTAACCCAAAGTTCCGGGTTCAGGTCAAACCAATGGGTTTAGAACAATTTTTTGTTTGATTTATTTTTGGCTAATTTTTAAATGGAAAAATTGCTCTCATTAATCTGAACTTTGCCTCGTCCGCCCAAATTAATCCATACTTTCGATTATTCCTCATCACTCCCAACTTTAGAAGGTATTAATTTTATTGCACCCTACCAGTTAAGCAACCTATTGTAGCTTGTACAAATCCTACGTGGCATCTACAACGATTCTTTTTTTTTTTTTTAATTTTATGTTAGAAGGGTTGACCTTTCTCCTATATCTCCTTAACAAAGACCCCTTTCTCCATTCTTACTCCCCTTTTCTTTGTAAACATTAAGCTTTTCACCATTTTCGCGCAATGTCAAGTGGATCTTCTTCTTCAAGGGGTGTTAGGTTGTTGTCTTCACAACTGAAGTGTAGATGTAGGGCTATTGCGATGGTGGGAATGACGAAAAGTGGTGATAATGCAGGGATGAAGGTCTTTGGTTGCCCTAATTGGTCTGTGAGTTAAATTTGTCAATCAATTAAAATTGTTGTTTTGAATTTTAGGAATTAGGGTTTTTAATTTCAATTGAATTGGGGGTTTTATACAAGAAGGTTGCTGATTGTGGGTTTTTCCAATGGGTTAATGTAAATAATGGAGTGGATGCTGATTTGCGATTTATGCTCTTTTAAAAAGACACTTCTCTTGCTGAGAAGGAGATGGAAGTTGATTTCATGAAAGACAAATTGAACGCCGTGGGGAAGAAATTGGACATGAAGACAGAGGAGTTGAATGATACTAAAATGGAGCTCTCCCACACTCGAATTGAACTAGTGAAGGCTGCAAGGAATGAAAAAAATTTCTCACTTGCACTCTTTGTGTCTTGGATTTTCTTTGCAATGTTTCTAGTTTATTTGAAAGTTTAATATTGATTTTGCGTTAGTGATGGTGGTTTAGGTGGCTTGATTTAGGGGTTATGATAGCGTAGACACCCATTCGTGTCTCCCTAAAACCAAACCCAGTGATGAGTACCTTTCACGTTGAATCATAATCGAATGAAGTGAAAGTGTGGAAAGTTTACGGTTAATTTTATTTCTTTTCTTTCTCTCTGTTTTTAAAAACCTATTTTAAGAAAACAGCCAATCCAGTTTGGTTTGGTCCATGGAAAGGGTCCAATAATGGTGTAGTTGGGTCAGGTTCGGAAAGAGCTTTCCAACGATATATTATAAGCCCAATTCCGATGAATAATGAGGAAGTTATGGCCAAATTACTAAACTGGGCCCGGTTTGATATTTATATGCGGCCTAATGATCTAGAGGAGGGCCTATTACTGATTTATCATTCCTAATGTGATTAGGATTGATTATAGTCTTTAATTGACTTTTAGGAGTTAATTAGAATAAAAGAAGTGTTTTTAAGGAAAATACAGTTTTGCCTTCTCGTGCGCTTAAATTTTATCAAAATAAGAAAACGCGTGGAAAATTGTTTGCAGCGCCATTAGTCAGTTCACAAAATTTTAAAAAAATCGGATGTACAATAATTATTGTACATCCATTATAAAGATAGCATAATATGATTAAAAGTTACCCAAATATGCGTAAAAGTAACCCAATTCAAATAAAAAGTATCTACGCTTTATTAGTAAAGAATCACATTTTAATTGACTAAAAATCAATTATTAGTGATTAAATGTAATTAAATTACCTCTATAAACTTTTCTTGTTATCTATTTATATAAAAATTGTATTATGTTTAAAGTTACCCAAAGCAAGGCAAAAAGTTACCCTAAAATTAGCTAAAAGTTACCCTTATACTGCTCGATGTACACTAATATTAGTGTAAACCGGATGTATACAAAAGTTTCTGTAGACAGTTCTGTCGCCTGGTGACAAACCTGGCGTCTGGCGACAGGCGCGTGTTTGGCGCTGCAGTCGTGTTTTATTCTTTTCGAAACTCTAATTCGGTTTTTATCATAACCGAATGATTTTCTCGATAAATAGCCTTCTAAAACATCCGTTTTGGGGCATCAATTCTCAATTCTTCTCACCAACTCTCATCAAGAAATTCTTGACTATTCTCTCTTTCTCTCTCTTTTCTAAACTAGCATTTTACAAACACCATACTGCATCCACAAGATCTAGACACATCTAGCCGAGTTCGAAGTTGCCTTCGCCCTAGACGTGAAAGGTTTTAATTTCTGAGGGTTTGGTCCCAAATCTCTCTTTCAATTATTTAATTTAATTGTTTTGTTTTATATTTTCCTTAAAGTTACTAACGCATGTATTTTGTTATTGGAAAGAGGTACGAGGCATCCAAGTAAGTGCTTTAATTGATTTATTGATATTATGATGTAGAAATCATGTCTAGGTTGTTATCATGATTTCTAGTGTCATGTTAGGCTGTTTTGATCTTCCTAGTATCATGTTTAGGGAAAAGATTATAATATCAGATATGACAATTATGATTTCTGCGATGCCTTTTATTGTTTTTTCTAATATTCATGTTAGTATCATGTTAAGGAAATATTTGATCTTTAATGTTTAGTGACATGCTAGGGTTTGTTATTAATCTTGTTAGTATCGTGTCTAGGATCTTGCTATTAATATTATATTTTAACATAATTATGATAATACTATTATGATTATGATTATTGTTGTGTCGAATTATATAATTTAACGTAATTTGTTAATTAGCGAATTGTTTCACGTAATTTATTAATTTAAGAATTGTTTTACATAATTTGTTAATTTATGAATTATTTCATGTTATTTGTTAATTGACGGATAACTTATTTATAATTTGTAAATATTATTTTCCTTGATTTATATTTATTGTTATTGCTTGATCACGCCTTTTATGCATGTTTAAAAAGAATTGGTACTTGTAATCACGCTTAATAACATAATTAATAATATTGTTTAAGGTTAATATGATTATAATTCAAGTGATCAGCAATAACAATTTTGTTGTGCATTAATATTCAACCAAGTTTAGGGTAAACCTATTGATTGCATGTTAGTCAGAAAGCGCACATGAATACAAGAAGAATAAAGTAGAGGCCTATTATTAGGGCAGGTTCAATCTCTTTTAGGATGGATTTGTACATTCATCCCCGAACTTCAAGTCATGGTTCCAGACTTATTAGAGTTAACGATCTCCTAGATCGTTAAGGGGTGTAACCTTCACCCTGTGAACGGATTACAAGTTCCTAAAACTTTTTTGCGACTCTTTTGCTCTAGCTTCATTCCATTTGGACGCCACCGTACTTTAGTGTATGATCACAGTAGGGTTTAAGTTTGGGGTAATGCTTGAAATATTTCATACAGTTTTTTGGCGACTCCACTGGGGAGGATTTCTATTTTAATTCCTAAAATTTATGTTGGCAATGATTTAGAATGAGTGGATGAAACTCGAAAAGTTCTAAGTATTTCATGTGCGTAATTTTGATTAATATTATTGTCATATGCATAAAAAAGATCTCATTGGATAGACCATCTGTAATGAGTTAAAAACATAGGATTTTTACATGTAGGAAATTTGAGGAATATCTTTCACAACTAGGATCGAAATAATGCTGCGTGAAACTGGAAAATTTTATCGAGCACAGAAAGCTGCTGAGGCATGTAGGAACTAGCGTCCAGAAAATAGAGTATGTCGCCAATGATATGACTCTGTCTCCAGGCGACACTTCTGTCGCCAGGTGACAGAGCCAAATTGCAGCGACACCCTCTGTTCGCTGGCGCCAAGTTCTTCCAATACCGAGCCAAAAATATGCGTTATAATTTTGACCAGTTTTTAGCATTGTTTGCTCAATCTTACTTCCTGATTGAGTTTTTCTCACTTTTTTGAAACCCATATATGTTCTACATATGGACATAACCCTCTAGGCATTCATGCTCCATCTACCTGATTGAACGCTCTGTGCAACAAAGGGTACATTTGAGAATGTTGAATTCACCAAACCATGGAGCGATTTTTTAACTCACGGTGTCCCATCCACTCGCGCCAACCCTTTAAAAGGTAAGGCTTCCGCACGGTGCATCCGAACAATTAACCATGGACCCTCTTTGACTAACCCATATCACGAACTTTAGAGAACTAGAGCCATGGTTAGGTTGCGAACTCATTGCATCATGTTGTGCCTACTTGACTAATTGTGCATTATTTGTTGTGCATACTCTATGTGTTTTTCCTAACCGTTTGTTTGATTTGTGTTTAAGTCTAAATAAACTGGTTAACGACTAAAAGGACTTTGTCTAATTAATTAATTAATTAATTTGAGTAATTAAAGTCTAATAATCAGAATTGACTTAGTACGACTTTAGGCATGTCCCGTAGAGTTAAAATACTGAAAGCAGTCCCAGATTAACGCTCCAGCAATGGCGCCACGCTTTGGGCTGTAGTGCCACACTATACTGTGCAACGCCTGGCAATAACTCTGTCGTCTGGCGCTGCACTGCAAAGTGCGGCGACAGTCCTGTTGCTTTGGCGACAATTCAGGATTTTGCTCGAGTCATCACTATGAGTCTAATTAAACAGTTTGCTGATCAATTGATTATTTTTTAAATAAGAGTACCTTTTTTAAGTCCTTAATTGAGTCTAGACACTAAGTCTCATGGTCTTACACAAAAGTCAAAGCATGTCACTTGCACTCACACATAAAGCACACACTAATATGTATATACACCATGACCATGTCTTTGGTTCATGCATGAGTCGGTTTTTTCCGTCATTTGAGTTGGGGGTACATTATATTCCTAATTTTTTCATATCTCTCCACCTACATCATCTTTCCATTCTCTACATGCTTTCCCCATATCACAATATTCATTCTTCCAACCTCCTTCCATCTATTTTATGTTGAATAGAGTTCGAGTCAAATAATTAACAATTAACAATGAATATCCCTAATTTCCCTTTCCACAGTACTTGGTCAAGGAGAGAAGGGCGATTTATCAAAGACAACACCTTTGTTCAAGTTCAACTTTTTAATAAACCGGTTGGTCAAAAAAGAAAAGCTAAGAAGATAATGGCAAGTCAAGAAGAAGTCAATGAGCTTAAGAAGCAAATGGCTGACGTGACTGAGTTGTTTAAGGCTCTAACCCTTCAAATCAATGACCTTGTGAAGCAATAACAAATGGAGCTCATGCAAGAAAGCTTGAGCAAAATATCCATTGACTATAAATTCCAGGGCATTAGCTCACAAGGGGTCTCACTGGACAAGGAGCTTCTTCCGCAGAAGTTCAATGCCACTGACATCCCTAAATTCAAGGCAACAGATAATCTTTATCTCCCCTTAAGATCCTTTAAAACCATAATGAATGTTAAGGGGATTGAAAGGAAAGTCTTTCATTCCTTGTTTTCTTTATCTCCTGAAACCGTTTGTCAACAATAGTTCTTTTCTCTTGATAAAGAGAAAACTTCTACTTGGGATTCTATTGTAAACGCTTTCATTGATAGATATAAATGTAATATTCAAGTCGAAACTGATTATAGACAACTTGAGATGCAAAGACAAAAAGACAATGAAGGCTTTACTTCTTTCTTCAATAAATGGAGGGAAACTTCCGCTAAAATGATTGAGGTGCCCTCTGAAAAAGAATCTGTGAGGATGTTCATAAAAAATTTACAAGAAAAGTATTCAAAGCACTTAAAATATCATCACAACTTGAATACTTTCAAAGCCGTCTATGACATAGGCATCGAGATCGAAGATGACCTCGCAAATTAAAAAGCTACTAACAATAGTAACCATAGTGGCTGGAAAGGAAAGAAGAACGACAATCCTTCTTCTTCCGAAAACGCCCACTCTAGTAACAATGTTAGTACCTTTGATATCAGTGAAGTTTTTGCCATTGATAACCAAGAAACTAAGAAGCAACTAAGGAAAGACTTCACTCCCATTGGGATAAGCTACGACACTGCCTTTGATCGACTCCATGCCAAGGGACTCATTACTCCCATTGGACCTATTCAAGATCCCGCACCTGAAAAGAGATTGCCTAGTTGGAATCCAGATGCACATTGTAAATATCATCAAGGTAGGGGTCATACTACTGAGAGTTGTTGGAAGCTAAAGGAGGCTATCCAACATTTCATCGATAATGACAAGCTTCCCATGCCTCCAACTAGAAAGAAGAGGGAGTGATGATAAAGCAAACGACACAAGACAAGAGGCGAGCTTTAACGACGAGATTTCGTGACCTCCTCTTTTCTATTTCTTTTATTTACCCTTTCCCCAATAAGTCTAGCATAGGCACCCTTTTATTCTCATTAGATTCATTTTGTTAGATCATTATTTCTTCTCCTTTAATAAAAATGAGCATATATTTTCTTGTATATGATCATTTCATTACATTGCATTAAAAAAAAAAATCCATGCCGAACTAAGCACAAGGTATACTAATGATTTGAGGCACCCCTTATAGCCACATCATGTCACCTTTCACCCTTCAAATATGCAATCCTTTTTTGATAAACCACTTTGAGCCTCGTCTAACGATAGACCTTTCATTTTTCAACCCATATCCACCTAACTTTGGGATGGGATGGTGTGCAACTTATGCAATTTTTAATTTCATAAAAATCTTGAGTAACTTCAAAAGATTAAAATAGCAAAAATTAAGCAAAAAACAATAAAAGTGTACAAAAGGGCAAGTGTTTCAATGTCTTTGATATGAAAGATGTCTTTGATATGAACACGTCTCAGATTGCGTTTCTTATTGAGTGCTCGGTACCGTGCCTAAGAAACATGAATGCCAAGTGAGTGATAGACCGCATGATTGGGATTTCCCACACTTATAAAAAAGGTTCAAAATAAAAAAAAATGCAAAAGCAAAAAAAAGAAAAGAGAGCTAAAAAAGAGTTAAAAGCCTCAAGCATAAAAATATAAAGCTTCAAAAGCAAGGTTGCACACCTTGGGGGCTTATCTAGGGTCTTGAGCCTTTATCCCTTTCTTCTTCAACCATTAGCCTAACCACGTTGCAACCCTTAAAAGACCTCTTTGAGGTATTCACACACTTGTGCGAGGTTCGGCTAGAGCTACGTTCGTCCTGATTCCTAACGGATACGTAGGCAACCTTACATCGAGGTGCGACCGTAATAAAAATGCATTCATATTTACGTTCATAATTGATCATATCATGGGGATCTCCTATGCTCTTCCTTATTCACTTAGAGCTAGACTTGGGGGCTTGATCCTTACATTAATATTCTACCCAGCCTAAGAGTCACCACCATTTGACTCTTTTCAATATATATTTTTCCACACACTTAGCCCTTGCAGCCTAACTTTAGTGTCACTATCACACACATAACAGATACATGACCAAATATACTTCCCTTAGGAACCCTGTGTCATGAAATCTTAACACAACGCTGAAGCATGCCTTGTCATATCAACATCAATCATCATTGTATCACAAATTATGAAGTACTTAGCCTCCGCGCATAAGTTACCTAAATACTTTTATTATCAAGTCAACTCGGATAGTCTAAGATGTTATAATCCTTGTACTATGAGAGACAACGTTAACGGATTAAGGTTATTCAACATGCATCTTCAAAAACTTTGATTCTTTCTTTTTTCGCGTCTTTCTTTTTCGGGAGAAAGTCGGTACCCTCCACAAAAATGACGGAAAATTTTTATTTTTTTGCATTTTTGAGTCGCGCGATCACATTAAAATGCACACACAAGTCATGTACACATTGAGTCATGCCGTGTTATCACATTGAGTCAACACTAAGCACACACGAGTCACACGAAGTGAGTCATCATTAAGTCAGGTTTATACCTTGAGTTGTGTCAAGTCAATGAGTCAAGCAATACTAAGTCTTAGGTTAACCCTAATTACATAAGCAAAGTCTTATAGTCTAATATATAAATGCAGGTGCATCCTAGCAAGCAAGAACATTCTCGGATTTTTTTTCGAAAAACCGCGAATACGCCGCATGAGACTCTTCCGAGATGAAAGGAGTTTGAGCAAAATTACATGGATTAGTAAGTTGGAGATGAAGAGCTTTAATTTACAAAAGATTTGAGCGAATTTGGTTGAAAGGAAACGACCAAGTTCAAAGCGAATGAGCAATGAACAGCAGCAGCAAGGGCAAAATAGGGAAGACCCGACTCCAGCGCCAGACGACAAGGCTGTCGCGTGGCGACAACATCTGTCACCTGGCGATAGAAGAAAAGCACGGCGCCAGATAGTTTCAGTGAGCGCTGGTGCGGCGACACAATGCGTGGCCCCCATATTAGATTATGCGGACCTCTTACAACAATTTCGGGTTCCTTGGTACGCCAGTTAGCCCCTATAAGCAATTTGACATGATTAAGTAATTGGCTCGATTACAATCACATAAATTTATCGACTTGATAAAAGATCGTCTCACTTACCTTAAAGCACATAAACATTGGCTCATAGCAAAGGCACCGACATAATGGTTCACAAACAGTAAAAACACCGACACAATGGTTCATAAAGAATTCCTAAGATGGAAGATTTTCACAAATCAATTTGAAGCCTTTAAGAATCGTAGATATGGTTCTTGAAAAAAGATTTTCCAAAGATGGAAGGGTTGATTTGAAGATTTAAGATGACGAAGCTTTCAACAGGGGGGCTTTAAGATTTAAAAAGTCTCTCGCTTGAATTTGAGAAGGACGGTTTGAGATGAAGTGACCTTCGATGGCTTTCAATATGATTCAGGAGGTTATTATTTGATTTGAAAAGAACGATTCAAGATGAAGCGGTATTTGAGCTAAGATTGTGGAAGTTGTCACCAAGATTTGAGAAGATAGCACGAGATGGGCGGTCTTCGACGGCATTCGCTAAGATTGTGGAAGTTGTCACCAAGGATTTGAGAAGATAGCACGAGATGGGCGGTCTTTGACGGCATTCGCTAAGATTGTGGAGGTTGTCACTAAGATTTGAGAAAAGATTTGAGAAGATAGCACGAGATGGGCGGTCTTAGACGGCGTTCGCTAAGATTGTGGAGGTTGTCACCAAGAAATGAGAAGAGCGGTTCATGATGAGGCGGTCTTCGACGACTTTTGCTATGATTAGAAAGGTTGTCACTATGATTCAAGAAAAGGCTCAAGATGTAGCAACATTGATCGACGGCGTTCCCAAGATTGCGGAAGATCGTAAAAACAAACAGCAAGATGGCGTTCCCTAGATTGTGGAGGGTTGTCACAAACAACTGAGGATTGTTTCAAGAGAAGCAATCTTCGATAGTATTCCCTTGGACGTGGAATATTATCAATGCGGATGAGGATTGTTTCAAGAGAAATAATCTTCGATAGTATTCCCTTGGACGTGGAATATTATCAATGCGGATGAAGATTGTTTCAAGAGAAGCAATATTCAATAGTATTCCCTTGGACGTGGAATATTATGAATGCGGATGAGGATTGTTTCAAGAGAAGCAATCTTCGATAGTATTCCCTTGGACGTGGAATATTATCATAGCGGAGGAGGATCGTTTCAGGCGAAGCAGTCCTCTATGTTGGAAGCAATTACAGGCGTAGCAGTTTTCAAGCGGGATGGCATTCTCTAGCTTGCAGGATGTCATCAAAACAGTAAAGCAGCAGCAAATCGGTTACTTTCAGAGACGTGTGCTCGATAGTGCAAGATACGCGTTTCTTAACTCTTTTATCTGTTTAACAAATGCTAGTTTTGCGGGTATCGGCGTTGCAAAACTGATTTAGTATCGCAGAACGTTCTGAATCATTCTCCGTCCCTATCGATACTTTGACTTTTGTTTTTGAAACTCGCGTTTCTCCAAACTCAGTCAAAGTGGGGGCTTCTGTAATTTGACATGATTAAGTAATTGGCCCGATTACAATCACATAAAGTTATCGACTTGATAAAAGATCGTCTCACTTACCTTAAAGCACATAAACATTGGCTCATAGCAAAGGCACCGACATAATGGTTCACAAACAGTAAAAACACCGACATAATGGTTCATAAAGAATTCCTAGGATGGAAGATTTTCACAAATCAATTTGAAGCCTTTAAGAATCGTAGATATGGTTCTTGAAAAAAGATTTTCCAAAGATAGAAGGGTTGATTTGAAGATTTAAGAGGACGAAGCTTTCAACAGGGGGGGCTTTAAGATATAAAAAGTCTCTCGCTTGAATTTGAGAAGGACGGTTTGAGATGAAGTCACCTTCGATGGCTTTCAATATGATTCAGGAGGTTATTATTTGATTTGAAAATAACGATTCAAGATGAAGCGGTCTTTGATAGTTTTCGCTAAGATTGTGGAAGTTGTCACCAAGATTTGAGAAGATAGCACGAGATGGGCGGTCTTCGACAGCATTTGCTAAGATTGTGGAGGTTGTCACCAAGATTTGAGAAGACAGCACGAGATGGCCGGAAGTCTTCGATAGCTTTCGCTAAGATTGTGGAAGTTGTCACCAAGATTTGAGAATAACGGTTCATGATGAGGCGGTCTTCGACGACTTTTTCTATGATTGGGAAGGTTGTCATTATGATTAAAAAAATCTTCATTCTTCAGAGACGAGTGAACATCAAAACATCAAGATGGCGTTCTCAAGATTGTGGAAGGTTGTCACAACGACAGATGATAATACAACAAATCGGTTACTCAGAGACGTGTGCTCGACGGTGCAAGATACGCGTTTCTTTAACTCTCTTATCTGTTTAACTAACGCTACTTTGCAGGTATCGGTGTTACAAGAATGATTTAGGATCGCAAAACGTTCTGAGTCATTCTCCGTCCCTATCGATACTTTGACTTTTGTTTTCGAAACTTGCGTTTCTCCAAACTCAGTCAAAGTGGGGGCTTTTGTAGACACCCATTCGTGTCTCCCCAAAACCAAACCCAGTGATGAGTACCTTTCACGTCAAATCATAATCGAATGAAGTGAAAGTGTGGAAAGTTTAGTGTTGCGGTTAGTTTTATTTCTTCTTTTTCTCTTTATTTTTGAAAACCTATTTTAAGAAAACAGCCAATCCAGTTTGGTTTTGTCCATAAAAAGGGTCCAACAATGGTGTAGTTGGGTCAGATTCAAAAAGAGCTTTCCAACGATATATTATAAGTCCAATTCCGATGAATAATGAGGAAGTTATAACCAAATTACTAAACTGGGCCCGGTTTGATATTTATGTGCGGCCCAATGATCTAGAGGAGGGCCTATTACTAATTAATCATAACTAATGGGATTTAGATTGATTATAGTCTTCTAGAATCTTCTAGGAGGTTCTTTTGAATCCTAATTTGATTAGCATTGATAAATTGACTTTAACTGACTTTTAGGAGTTTAATTAGAATAAAAGAAGTGCTTTTAAGGAAAATACAGTTTTGCCCTCTCGTGCGCTTAAATTTTATCAAAATAAGAAAACGCGTGGAAAATTGTTTGCAGCGCCATACGACAGCTCTGTCGCCTCGAGACAAACCTGGCGTCTGGCGACAGTTCCGTCGTCTAGCGACAGGCGCGTGCTTGGCGCTGTAGTCGTGTTTTATTCTTTTCGAAACTCTGATTCATTTTTTATCATATCCAGCTGATTTTCTCTGTAAATAGCCTCCTAAAACCTCCGTTTTGGGGCATCAATTCTCAATTCTTCTCACTAGCTGTCATCAAGAAATTCTTGATTATTCTCTCTCTCTCTCTCTTTTCTAAACTAGCTTTTTGCAAACACCATACTGCATTCACAAGATCTAGACACACCTAGTCGAGTTCGAAGTTGTCTTCGCCTTAGACGTGAAAGGTTTTAATTTCTGAGGGTTTGGTCCCAAATCTCACTTTCAATTATTTAATTTAATTATTTTGTTTTATATTTTCCTTGAAATTACTAACGTGTGTATTTTGTTATTAGAAAGAGGTACGAGGCATCCAAGTAAGTGCTTTAATTGATTTATTAATATTATGATATAGAAATCATGTCTAGGTTGTCATTATGATTCCTAGTGTCATGTTAGGATGTTTTGATCTTCCTAGTATCACGCTTAGGGAAAAGGTTATAATATCAAATATGACAATTATGATTTCTGCAATACCTTTTATTGTTTTTCCTAATATTCATGTTAGTATCATGTTAGGGTTAAATATTTGATCTTTAATGTTTAGTGGCATGCTAGGGTTTGTTATTATTCTTGTTAGTATCATTCCTAGGATCTTGCTATTAATATTATTCTTTAACATAATTATGATTATGATTATGATTATTGTTGTGTCGAATTATATTATTTAACATAATTTGTTAATCAGCAAATTGTTTCACGTAATTTGTTAATTTACGAATTGTTTTACGTAATTTGTTAATTTACGAATTATTTCATGTTATTTATTAATTGACGGATAACTTATATATAATTTATTAACATCATGTTGTTTGATTTATGTTTATTGTTATTGCTTGATTACGCCTTTTATGCATGTTTAAAGGGAATTGGTACTTGTAATCACGCTTAATAAGATAATTAATAATCTTGTTTAAGTTTAATATGATTATAATTCAAGTGATCACCAATAATAATTTTGTTGTGCATTCATATTCAACCAACATAGATTAAACAGGTTTATAGTAAACCTATTGTAGACACCTAAAAATGTCTCCCCAAAACCAAACCCTCAAACAGTTCTACCTTTCACGCCTTGGCTTAAGGACAGAACCTCGAGTAAAATATGGACTCCTTTGAGTGCTTGAAGAAGGAATTTTGAAGTTAAAAGGGTAGGCTAGTGTTTAGGTTAATAGCATAGAAGAGAGAAAATAAAAATCATAAAAGGCGCGGCAATTCTGAGCACTGTCAGCGAATATTCCTGGCGTTTTTGACTAGTTTGACTGATTTTCCGAGCTTATTGGGCGATTATTTTTCGCTAGAATTACGCGGAAAATTCTAACTGATATTTAAGGGGGACTAAAATTACTATTTTACCCCTGGCAAGCGTCAAAGTCTATTTTTCGGCATTTTAAGCATTTAATATGGTCGGATAATCGGCTTAAAATTGTGAATCATCTGCGGCCCACGTTCGGGGATAATCGAACCATCATACACTTACCAATTTCAGCAATCGTCGGCTTTCCTCAGGCTTGGAAAGCGTTATCGGTGGATTTTTCTTCAAGTATAGAAAACCGCCAAGTCGGCTTTCCTCAGGCTTGGAAAGCGTTATCGGTGGATTTTTCTTCAAGTATAGAAAACCGCCAAGTCGGCTTTCCTCAGGCTTGGAAAGCGTTATCGGTGGATTTTTCTTCAAATATAGAAAACCGCCAAGTCGGCTTTCCTCAGGCTTGGAAAGCGTTATCGGTGGATTTTTTCTTCAAGTATAGAAAACCGCCAAGTCGGCTTTCCTCAGGCATGGAAAGCGTTATCGGTGGATTTTCTTCAAGTATAGAAAACCACAAAATTCCTTTGTCGGCTTTCCTCAGGCATGGAAGGCATTATCGGTGGATTTCTTCAGGCATAGAAAGACACCAAATTCGTTTGTCAACTTTCCTCAGGCATGGAAAGTATTATCCGGTAGCTTTCTTCAGACTTAGAAAACTACCAAACTCTTCAGTCGGCTTTCCTCAAGCATGGAAAGCGTTTCAACAAATGTCACTCGGTGGATTCCTTCAAGCTTAGGAAGCTGCCAAATTCGTTTGTCACCGATACACTGGTGCCAGATATGTATTCTATCCCTTTACTCTTTTATCTGTGGAATTAACATTTTTCTGCAGGTATCGGCGTATACCGAATGATTTGGGATCGCAGAACGTCTCAAATCATTCTCTGTCCCTATCGGCTACTTTGACTATCGTTTTCGAAACTGACGTTTCTACAAACTCAGTCAAAGTGGGGGCTTCTGTAGACACCTAAAAATGTCTCCCCAAAACCAAACCCGATGATAAATAACCTTTCACCGCCACTATTGGTCGGGTTTAGTATTTAATCCCGAGAGTGCTTAAAAAATCGTATTTTATTAAATTCATATTTTTGAATGTTCCATGAATAGTTTTAATTTCAGCCCAACTTATTTTAAGTCCAAACCTTTTTATTTTATTGTTTTATTATTTATTTTTGGCCCAAACCTTTTATTTATTTTTATTTAATTATTTTCTTATTTTAGCCCGAATAATAAAAGTCAGAAAAAGCCCGAAATTATCAATCGGCACTTAAAAAGCCGAAAGAAATTAGGGTTAAAAATGAATTTAGACGGAAAATGGACTGAAAAATTCCCGCGCCACGGCAGACTGCCACCGTGTCACGGGAATGCTTCCCGTCTGACGGTGGGACTTCCCGTGACACGGGAGGTCTGCCGTGACACGGGACGTTCCGTGTCCTTTCCGCGTAAACCCTTAACGCGTTTTTCATCCCGTTTTCTGAAAAATTTCCCGCGTCACTCCAAAACTGTACCGTGTCACGGGAAAGTGTACCGTCTGACGGTACAGTCTGACCGTGTCACGGTACAGTCTGACCGTGTCACGGGATACTTTTTTAGGGTTTTTATCATTTTAGGGTTCCGTGCGCTTCCTCAGCACATTTTCCCTATAAATACCCCCTCATTTCTGATGAACGGGGCACCGAGAATTTTATGATTTTTATTTTCTCTCTTCTATGCTATTAACCTAAACACTAGCCTACCCTTTTAACTTCAAAATTCCTTCTTCAAGCACTCAAAGGAGTCCATATTTTACTCGAGGTTCTGTCCTTAAGCCAAGGCGTGAAAGGTAGAACTGTTTGAGGGTTTGGTTTTGGGGAGACATTTTTAGGTGTCTACACCTATTGATTGCATGTTAGTCAGAAAGCGCACATAAATACGAGAAGAATAAAGTAGAGGCCTATTATTAGGGCAGGTTCAATCTATTTTAGGTTGAATTTGTACCTTCATCCCCGAACTTCTAGTCATGGTTCCAGACCTATTGGAGTTAACGATCTCCTGGATCGTTAAGGGGTGTAACCTTCACCCTGAGAACGGATTACAAGTTCCTAAAACTTGTTGGCGACTCTTTTGCTCTAGCTTCCTTCCCTTTAGACGCCACCGTAATTTAGTGTATGATTATAGTGGGGTTCAAGTTTGGGGTAATGCTTGAAATATTCCCTACAGGTAATTGTTGTTTATTAGCCACCTAGTCAATCTAATGTATAATGGTTAAATAATGAATAAATAAACATGTTGTGAATATCATTTGCAATTCATAAATAATAATTACTTAGTGCAAAATATTACAAAGTGATACCCATTGTTTGTGAAATACACTACCCATAAACATTGTTTGCAAATTGTGAGACAACACAACAATGTCACCCAAAAGATTGATTAAATCAGAGTTTTATAACTATGCTTAAGTGAGACATCCATACACTATTGAGTAGGCTGATGCAGGGTTGAGGTCTGGCTTGACTGACTCATTTAGAACCAAGCCATAGCTGATCTGTGCCCTATTCTTGCAGCTTCTCCAGTTGGCTCTGACACTGTTGATCTCAGCTGTCTTGTTGTCTACAAACAAGGCAAAGCATAAAAAAAAATCAGAAAATGGGCTTTAGTGTTAGGTATTGGAAAAAAAAGGTTGCAATGTCATAAACTTACTGAAGTTATTGCTGACCCATCAAGTGCAAATAAGACACCTACACCAACAGGAAGCTGGTACCTACCTCTACCTTTGCCCCTTCCCCTTGCAGCACCAGCTCCCCTTGCTGCACCAGCACCCCTTACAGAACCAGACACTACTAGAAAATAGCTCGTTTTCAACGAAAAAATTCTATCGGAAACACCCCAAAATCCGTCGGAAATGCCATTTCCGACGGAATTCCGTCGGAACCGGTTGTCGGAAAAGCCTTTGTAGGAAAAACGACATCTTTCGATGGAATTTCCGTCGGAAACCTTTCTCCGACAAACTTTTCGACGGAATTCCGGTGTCGGAACAGATTTCCTGGCTCTGGAAAAGTTCGTCGCAACTTCCGACCGAATTGTGTCCGTCGGAAAGTTGCGACGGAATTTCCGTCAGAAAATATTTCAATTTTCTTAAAAAAAACACGCCGCACCACTAGGGCACGACGTGTCACCACCCTATCCCCAACTACAGACCACCAACGCCACTACCCCCACATCAGCCTTACCCTAAACACACCACCACTATCCTCACCCTTACTCGAACCACACTACCACTCACCCTAACCCAAACCAGACCCACCACTAACCCGATCCAGAGCCACCCCCTAACCCAAACCAGACCCACCACTAACCCGATCCAGACCCACCCCCTAACCCTAAACGACCATTTCCACCACCCTAACCCACCCAAATCAATATCTACCACCAAAACAAACCCAAATCTACAACAAATCTGGCCATACCACCACCACAAAAAGCCACCACCACCGCCAAAATCCACGAATTTCAACCAAAAAACAAAAAAAAAACCCCAAAAAATTCAACAAAAAAAAAACCCACGAAATTCAATAAAAAACAAAATAAAACCACGGATTTCAACTAAAAATAAAAAAAAAACCCACGAATTTCAACCAACAACCAAAAAAAAAATTAAAACCAGAAAACATACCTTAACAACCGAAGCTTCAAATTTCAACCCGAATTTGGTTTAATACGGCTAAATTTGACCCTGAAACCTCTAGATCTAGAGATTTCATGGTCGAATTTGACCGTATAACCATTAATATGAAATAGCAAGAGAACCATTAATATGAAATAGCAAGAAATATGGTCGAATTGAGAAAGAGGAGGAGGAAAGAAGATGAGAGAAAATAAAAAAAAAAGAAAAGAAAAGAAAAAAAGGAGAGAGGAGACCGTGAGAACTAAGAAATGAGGAAGAGGAGAGGAGCAGAAACTCAGAGAAGATGAGAGGAAAAGAGGAGAGGAGAGAGAGTGAGAAGAGAGGCAGAGTGAGAAGAGAGGAGAGAGAAAGAGAAATTAGAATATAAAGAGGGAGGGGCGCTGTTTTTAATAAGGGTTTGGTTTTTTTTTTTTTTTAATAAAAAAAATCCGTCGAAAACTATAATTTCCGACCGAATATTCCGTCGGAAATTACCAACAAAATAAAATCCGTCGGAAATCACTTAATTTACGACGGAATATTATTTCCGTCGTAAATTTCCGACGGATTTTCGACGGAAATTCCAAAGTCATCGCAAATTTCCTACGGAAAATAAATTCGTCGGAAATTAAGTGTTTTCCGACGGATTTTCATGTCCGTCAGAACCGTTCCGTCGGAATTAGACCTTTTTCTTATAGTGGGAACCCCTTGCAGCACCAGCACCCCTTGCAGCACCAAATCCACTTGCATCACCATTCCCCCACCAGAGCAAGAGCCTACCCTGGCATCTCTTAAACCCCTGCCCATGTGAATCATCCTACCACTACCTAGTTGAGTTGGTTGTACAGTCATTGAGTGTTAGGCAGTAGATGGTGCAGCCTGAGAAGTTGTTGTAGCTTCTGCAACTACAAGTTCCTTTTCGATGGAATGATAAGAAGGAAGATAAATAAAAGAAATCGAGGACAAAAATACGAAAGGTTAAATACTTAAATACATCAAAATTAATTTCAATTGGTGCTGAATATGTCAATTAACTTTTTTAAGTGTATAATAGTCTTGACACTATTCATAAGAGTATTTTCCCACTTTTTATAAGGTAGGGATTCCACTTATATCAATCTTTTATGGTTAATTTTAAAATTACCACCAAAAAATGTAACCATTTTCGAACTAACTACCTGCTTAATTTTTTTTTTATTTTAAATTACCACCCCTTAAATTAAATAAATGCTCAGATTACCATCCATTTCAAAAACCCGGTGGATTTTCCGTATGCATGCCCCACCTAACACTTATTTTGACCCTTTTTGATTTTCCCCCGAATTTTCTCTTTAAAAACACTCTCTAAACTTTAATTCACATTTTTTCACCAAATTCTACCAAATTTCAAAGAGAAAAATGTGAATTGAAGTTAGGAGAGCGTTTTTAAAGATAAAAATCGGGGAAAAAAAAATCAGTCAAAAGGGTCAAAATAAGTGTTAGGTGGGGCCTACAGACAGAAAATCCACCGGACTTTTGAAATGGGTGGTAATCTGAGCATTTATTCAATTTAAAGGGTGGTAATTTGAAATAAAAAATTTAACGGGTGGTTAGTTCGAAAATGATTACATTTTTAGGTGGTATTTTAAAATATTTCCATCTTTTATTTATAATTTACCACCTTCCATCCCACTTTGGTGTAACCCAATTATTATACTTCCTTTTTTTTAGTTGACACCTTTTGACTTTAATTTACACTTTTCACAAACTACATTTTGATTCGCTTTTGTGATTTATAAATATGATAAAATATAGTTATTTGAGATCTTGTTTGAATCGTCTATATGTATATTTTATTAATTCCAATTTTTATAATTTTAAAATGTTGATAGTTGAAGTTCTTAAGCGTTAAAAACAGGCGTTGGAAATCGTGATAATGGAAACGTGTAAACTAAAAATTATAAATCAAAGGAAGTTTTTAGGGAAATTCCCATTGGTACACCTGTGGTTTCGACTTTTCCCATTGATACACTCTTAATTTTTTGACTTCCCATCGGTACACTCATGGTTTGGTCCTTTTCCCAACCGTGACTAACACCGTTAAAAAGTATTTCACTAAATTAAAATAATTAAGGAAAATACTATAATACCCCTTTTAAACATCTAATGTCTCGATTTGCATATCGAATATTGTCTGATTAAAGTTTTGGGAGTCATGTTAATCCTTAATGATCCAAATTAACCTCAAATTAGCAAAAAAAAATAACGCAAATGTCTCTTATACGTGTCAAAAATGTCTCGATTTACGTGTCGTTACTTTTTTGTGATAGTAATTGTTCGGTTAAGGTTTTAGGAGTCATTTTTATCCTTTATGGATCTAATCCGAACTCAAAATTTTTAAATAATTAACAAAAATATCTCGTTTTGCGTGTCATGACAAAAAAATACGAAGTAAGAAATATTGTGACATGCAATATGAGATATTTTCGTTACTTTTTTGACAATTTCGAGTTTGGTTTAGACCCATAAAGGGTCAAAATGACCCCTAAAACCTTAATCGAATAATAATTATCACAATAAAGTAACGACACGCAAATCGAGACATGTTTTGACACGCATATGAGACATTTGCAGTATTTTTCTGCTAATATCGAGATTAATTTGGTTCCTTAAGATATAATATGACTCCCAAAACTTTAACCGAACATTTTTCGACATGCAAATCGAGACATTAGATGTTTAAAGGAGGTATTATAGTCTTTTCCTTATTTATTTTAAATTAATGAAATACTTTTTAACGGTGTTAGTCACGGTTGGGAAAAAGACCAAACCATGGGTGTACCGATGGGAAGGCAAAAATTTAAGAGTGTATCAATGGGAAAAGTCAAAATCACGAGTGTACCAATGGGAATTTCCCAAGTTTTTATAACTACATCTGTTTCATATTATTTGCAATGATTTGACAAAAATTAGAGAGGAAAAATGTATAATCGTTGCAAATAATATGAAACGGAGGTAGTAGTACATTGACGTACATTGTATCTCTCTTTTACTAAATGCTAATAAACAAAAAGGACTAATATAAATTGCCTCTGTTTTGACTTCAGATTACGAGGAAAGTACTAAAATGCATAACAAATACTAAAATATTAAAAGTCACATGGAAAAGAGAGAAAAGAAGAAAGAGAAAGATGCGTGAGACCACTTCTAATTGTACAATTAAAAGTTTATATGCACATAGTTAGTACCACTGAATGAATATATAGTACCACTGAATGCATACATAGTACCACTGAAATATTCAATGGTACTATTTGATCACCTAATGATACTATTGATCACTCATGGTACTACTCTAAAATCAAGTACTAAATTACGTCCAATTACACTCTTACCCGTTGTTATGCAATTGTTCTTGCATAACGGAACTCCCTTTAAACAGCTCTTCAGAATGACCTTGTAACAAGTAATGATAGAATACTTTTTTTTTTTTTTTTTTTTTTTTTTTTTTTTTTTTTTTTTAAGGAAAATGAGCTAGTTTATTAATTTCGGGACAAATTGTCCATCAGTACATACGAGGCGATTTCATGGGGATAGTGATTTACCCATTTTTGTTCTATGCGAAACAGAAATAGCTTTCCGAAATGATGAGCAACATAATTACCATCTCGTTTTACATGTGACCAAACAACCGAATTAAAACATGAACTCGAAAATAAAATGTCACCTAAAATCAAATCCAAGTCAGTGAAGTAGATAACACCATTAGACAGACGATAAACAAGCAGAAAGTAATCCGTTTCCAGCACAATGTCAGTAAAACCATACTTCTTGGCAAGCTTGAGGGCGAAGTCCAAAGCTTTGGCTCTACAATTTCAGGTTGCCAATGAGCTCTGACTCTCCTTGTTGCAACAAACTTGACCTCACCCAAATGATCCCTCGCAACAGCCCCTAACCCAACCCAGCCATCCTCCGCAAGACAAGCATCGGCATTGACTTTAACGTTCCCTGTAGGGGGGGCTGACAAGGTCTTCACAATAGCTCTTTTAGCTTCTTTTTGGTGGCTGTGTAGTAGTTTTTGTGCGCATAGCCATGATCTTCCACCAAACGTGCCACTCTACCTAATATGATGTTGCCGTTTGGGGTGGTCTTGTTCTCAAAAATCTTCATTTTCCTCTCAAACCAAATACACCATACTAGGAATTCCCCATTTATTTTCGCATCATATTGTTTCCAGCTAGCCACCAGATTACAAATAGATCATACTTCCTCCAATTTGCACATGATCGTGCACCCACTTTCCTACTATAGGTCCTTTGCCCTGTTGCAATAAAAAATAGCGTGTCTCATAGTCTTAGCAAGGCCAAACCATGGGCATTTAACATCATCAGTAGTCATACGCCTTGAGTTGAGAAGGCTTCAAATTAGTAGTGTACCAGTGCATAGGCGCCAAAGAAAGTGGCGAACCTTCGGGCTGACATCCAACCCCCAAATTTCTACAAAGGCTTTGTGAAAGTTATCAAATTAAAATTGCATCCCTTCTGTAAGGAGGGTACGGTGTTCCCATCGTAGGGGATCCGTCTCCTTAGATGCCCCTGGCCCTTTAAAAGCCTAGGACTTTACACTTGTTAGGGTGTATTACGATTTGAATTCCTGACTGTTTGGAAGACCTTGAATTAGAAATGATACTCTTATCACGCTTTTTTTAAGAAACAAGTAAGAGTCGCCAATGAGTTTTAGGAAAACTCATAAACCTCGTTCATGCCTTTCTTCCAAGTAGAGTTCATGGGGTAATTATCACGAATCGTAAGTTTACCCACTCCCAAATTGGTCTACATAAACCAGAAATGAGTTCGGGAGCGATCGAGGGTATTAAAATAACGTTCCTTTTAGGGAGGAATCGCTATTCTAGCCCTAGTTACGGCCTCAACTAGCTCTTCCTTTTCCACAATTTCATTACCAAACAATATATGCAACGTGATACCTAAAACTAAGTTAGTTTATTTTATTTACAAGCGTCAATCACGTAGCAATTACATTGCAAAAGTCGTTATTCTTATTTAATCAATATTCGTGAAAAGAACAAAATGAACAATATTCGCCTTGTCTTAAGTGAAAAAGCATTAATTATCAAAATCTAGTCTTGATTAACAAAAGAATACTATGTGAATTAATTAATTAAAAGTTTGTTTAAAGTGATCAAATTACACTATTTATTCAATTAAAGTTATTTAAACAATAAAAGAGAAGTGATTTATCAAAGTGCTAAGGAAACTAACCAGTCTTCTTTTATGTTAAATCTCTGTTTAATGCGTTTATGGACTTTCTTTCTTCTTCGTACCTCCAAGGATTTCAATGGATTCAATTAGGGTTGGAAAGTATTTGGGAAGAGAGAAGAAAAGTCATATGATAGTAAGAGAACTTGAGAGACTTAGGGTTTTTAGAATGCTAGGGTTAGAATTCTGATTTTTCGGTCCTCGTAATGCTGAACGAAGACCCCTATTTATAGGCGTAGGGATCTAGGTTTTAGAGCCACGCCTTCATGAGGCACGCGAAACTCTCTGAGTCGAGCGCATCTCAATGAGTCGTGCGCGCCAGGCGCGCGCAACTTACTGAGTTGCGCTGGGATGCGGTTTTCCTTATACGAAAACGCGTTTTTTAAACTTCCACAACTTTTGATTGCAAAGTCGGATTTAGGCGTGTGAGTGTCTAATTTCCAATGCCGTTAGAATTAGGTTAAAATCTGTTATAAATCAAAAGATATGGTTGTTGGAGTTCAAGGGTATCGGTTTTAGGGCCCGGTTTAGTGTTTTGATCATAACTTCTTCGTTTTAGCTCGGAATTGGGCTTATAATATACCCTTGGAAAGCTCTTTGAAAGGAATGTCCATCTGTATAGAACATGCATGGAAATATGATGGTTTGTTTATCTATTTGGCTCGGTTTGCAACAATGTAAGATCCATTGGATCGAATCATTGCATTTGTCGCATTTGGGTCCGTTATTAATTAAGTTTAAACATGTATGAGCATGTTTTAGGCCTAAATTGTAAGCGGACAAGGCTCTAATATAAATTGGTCTCAAATATGGGTTTTAACTTACTTCATAATGCATTTCGTAGTCCATAAACACTTTAACTTTGATCAAGCATGAAAAACAAATTTTTATAATATCATCACACTTCCTTTTGGGACAAGAGGCCAAAATTAGGTGTCTACAGTTAGCCCCCACTTTGATCGAGTCTAGAATAGACGATGATAAAAGTAGTCAAGGAAATTAATCTAAGACTCATTCTGCGAAGTTCTCTAAGAATACAGAATCTTTCAGTAATATTTAAGGACATGAAAACGATCCTTGATTCGCTACGTGTTCGAGACAAGTAGTTACTAAGGCAAGAAAAAGTATTTACTAGTCTTAGCGCGCTAAAGAATCTAGATTGATCCTTTGCGATTGTAGAACGCTTTTACAAGTCAGTGATGTCACGTCATGAGAAGAAATCGATTTAAAAAGGATTAAAGGGGACGATATCCTCTCAGTCATGTAATCGTTGGTCTAAAGTCCCTCGATATGTCATTGCAAATTTAGCCAAATTTTAACAAGTTTGAAAAGATGATAAAAGAGTGTTTTCGCTTTTGCAGCCTTTTGGCTTTCGCAGCCTAAACGTTTCGGCTTTCGCAACCGAAATAAAGTTCTCAACAATTTGCTTGTCAAAACGCAATACTCGGCGTCCACAAGATAAAAATACATGTCTCAAGACTAGAGGCATATATCCAAATCCAGTGAGAAAGAAGAAAATTGGCAACTCTCTCAACAGTTTTGTCCACAAGATGAGTACACGTGTCTCAGGATTGATCCTTTGGACGTGAAAAAGGAAGAAAAGACCAGACATTTATAAAGTTAGTACAGTAAAATAACAAACCTGTCTATGGGAGCTTTTACTTAAAGCACCACTACAGAACGTCTTAAGACACTCTTACGAAAACGTTCAAATCCTGTTCTTAGGGAAGGCATTAAGCACAGTGTGCATGCAGGATGATGCAAAAAAACTATCAAAGAAGAAAATAACTTACAAAATGCAAAGCAATTAAAAGAAATTTCGAGAATTTGCGCGCGTTTGTTTTGTATCGAGGTTATAAAACCATTATCTAGCAGTTGGGTCCAATGAATGAGGAAAAGTACATGCATATAGGCTTGGCTCAACCCCTTTCAATGCCATACTTCCAATAAAGATCATTAAGTGAGTCCTAGGATTGTCTGTAACCTTAAAGGTTGGCAAATCCATAGTCAAGAACTTTTCTGGGAGAGCCTTGCCACTAGGTTGTGGTGCAAGCTCATAATTGAAGTACTTATTCCCTGAGTTAGCTTGAAGGACAAGTTTCTCTAAGGCCTCCACTCTTTCGGCTCTTGCTTTTTCTTGCAGAATGTTTTCTTTTTCTTTTTCTGCTTTTATTTTAGACTTCATTTGGACTTCTTCTTCTCCTAGGGCCTTTACGTTTTGGAGTTCCTCTCTAAGTTTCTCCAATGCTTCTTTATCACCCATGATTGGACTAGTATGCGAATGTGGAAGATGATCTAGTAATGCGTATCACGAGAAATTGAGCGTGATCACTTAAACCTTTTCTACCAAGCATTCAAACAATGAATCAAAGTCAAAATTATTGTGTCATGATCTTTTAATCCTTGTAATATGAATTCACTTTAAGCAACTTTGTTGATGAAGAATTTCAAAAAATTCACGAACAATCATTAATGGAATATCATGATTTGTGTTCACTTCAACAAGGTAATCATCTAAGGATTTTTACTTTAAATGAATTGTTTTTGAAAAGGGTAGAAGAGAAAGACAAGAAAGTAGGATTGAAAATGCTCATCAAATTTTTAGGAATATTAATCAACCCGAACATACTCCTTAAAATGATTAAATATACTATGATATTTGTTGATCATTTAGATTGCAATAGAGATCTATATCATTTTTTTTTCAATTATGATTCCCATATTGCTCATCTTTAAAGGAAAATGTATTACTATTTGCTTAAAAAGAATGATGGCCTCCGAATGTAAAATCCAAGAAATAGTTAAATCATTTTCTCGGTTTTATCATTCATTATCTTCTCTTTTTTTTTTTTTTTTTTTTTTTTTTTTTGGTTTGAGAATTATAATAATTTTTTTTTGTATCATACTCTTTTTTAAAGAACGATTTTTTTCATTTTTTTTTTTTTGTGTGAGGCAAACATCCCAAGTAAGGTTCTCTGGATTTTCTTTTTAAACCATAGAAGAGGTAAATAAATTATACTCTTAAATCAAGGTTGATCAATTACAACTAAAACACGATGAACACGAAAATAGCCACGTTTAAGAATAAACATATTGATGACATCTTATCAAGAGATGCGAACTTATAATGACGAACCTCATAAGAAGTAATGTCATTAGTTCAATTATAAAGTACGTAAAAAAATCATCATAATAAAAAATAGTATCGCGCGCAATTTTTTGACTTGCGCTCAACTTCAAGATCAGAGTAGCATCTTCCACATGTGGTTTTTTTTTTATTTATTTTATTTGTTTTATTTATTTATTTATTTTGCGAAAACGCAAAGAGAATGATAAAAACATGTTTTTTTTTTTAAAAAAAAGGAAAAAGACGCTCTAAGTAAAAGTTGCTAAGTTAGACAACATTGTTAGCCAAAGAGATATTAATAACACCTACTTACCGATTAACCTTGAAGCGGTAATATCGTTTTCTCCGTCTGATATTTTTCGTAACGAGTCAAAATCAACGTTGAACAGTGGGCACGCGCAAGACAAAGAGTTGCGTGGAGGTGCTGCACGCAACTTCTGAACTTGCGCTTGGAGGGCGCGCGCAACTTTGAGAGTTGTGCGTGCCACCTGGAAAAGAACCGGTCCATCAAGATTCCTAGCCTCACTAGGAATTGAAGTTGTCTTCTCATTGTCAAGATTCTTCTTCTCCAAATCTCCTTTTATTTTATCAACTTTTTCTTTCTCACCTTTCTTGTCCTCATTCACACTCTCTTCTCCTCCTTTCTTTTCCACATTACCCCCCTCATTTGGCCCTTCATAGGAAGTTCCCGATCTCAATGTAATCGCCTTGTATGTATTGGGTTTTGAGTTATGAGAAGGGTTGGGTTGTGGTTGTCTGGGTAGAGTAGGTGGTGAATTAAAAGGAGTTCTCTCGGCCAATTGAGCTAGTTGTGAATCAACCATCTTGTTGTGAGCTCTTATTTCTTGCATTTGTTGCCCAAAAGTTTGCATTTGAGAATGCATGGCTTGAAGGAGTTGAGTTTGTGTTAGCTCCGCTTGATGTGCTTTTTCTTGATTTCTTTGAGGCACTTGGGCTTGATTGTTGTATTGGTTGTTCCTTGGGTAGCTTCCTCTTAGGTTTTGGTGTTGAGATGGAGGTGGATTTTGGTATTGAGGGTTGGAATTGTAGGAAGGTTGAGTTTGTTAGTTCCATTGTTGAGGTTGAGATGCAAACCCGGGTGGTGGTTGTCTCCAAGCTACTCCACCATAGCTTCCTCTAAATCCTCCTTGCCTTGTGTTGTATGCCGCAACATGCTCGGGGCTCAAACCTCCACAATAAGATGTATCATGGTTTGTTCCTCCACAATTTCGACAAGAGAAAGGGTTAACTTGAGAGGAGCTTGCTCCACCACTTGCACTTGCACTAACACTCGTGTTCAACTTGGAAAGCCCTTTTGTTAGTTGATCAATTTGATGTTGCAATTGATCAACCTTCTCCAATTCATCAATCCCACCTCTCTTTGGTGCATTCCTTCTTCTACCCCCTAAGATTAGTTCTTTGCTACCTCTTCGATTGTAGCTTCAACTTGATTTTTGGGGATTTTGATTAATTGTCCACCCGCCCCCGCATCCAAGTTGGCTCTTGACATGGGCTCCAATCCATCATAGAAAAACCGCATGAGCAACCCTTTATTGTACTCATGGTGAGGACACGCTTGCATCAACTCTTTGAATCTCTCCCAAGCTTCACCAAGACTTTCATCGGCTTCTTACTCAAATGATGCGATCTTCCTTCTCATTTTGGCGGTCTTGTTATTGGAGATAAACCACTTGAAGTACGCCTTTACCTCCTCCCTCCATGTTGTGAGAGAGTTAGGCTTTACTTGCTTTAGCCATTTCTTTGCTCTTCTGGTGAGAGATTGCTAGAAGAGATGCATACGAATGTAGTCTTGACTCCCTTCATTGGTTTGCATCATCGCGCACAACTCAAGGAATCGATCCAAATGTTCAATGGGGTCCTCACTTGCACTTCTGAAAAGTTGCTCCGATTGGACCATTCTTGTATATTGGGGATGGATTGTGAAGTTGGTTTTCGTGACGGGTAGCAATATGTCTCCCGTGAGCTCATAATCTTCCGGATTTCCAAACTCACAAAACAAAACATCATCTTCTTGTCCCTCCATTAATCCGCCTAGCGAATGAAGAGTAAGAATCACTCTCACTATCAACTATAGCACCAAGACCTCTTCCCTCTTCTTGATAAAGCCTATGGACTTGTCTCAAAGTTCGGTCGATCTCGTGGTCAATTAAGTGTGTGGGTGGTCCTTGAGACCTCCTAAGCATTCACCAAAGCTAAGCAAACAATTAGCAATGACAAGGATGATAAAACAAACAAAACAAAAAGAAAAAACAAGTAAAATGTCTCTAACAAAAGCAAAAGTAGAGCTAAACAAGCCGCTTCCCCGGCAACGGCGCCAAAATTTGATCGAGGGTTAGATAGGTCGTTAAACTACTACCCTAAACAAATTAATAATTTGTATTCCTAAACTACCCTAATACAAGTATAGGGGCATGTAAAGGGTCGAACCACCAAGGAAGCTCACTCATCCAACCTCAATATTCACTAATGCAAGAGTAAAATGGGGAATGTTTTTGTTGGTTTTTAAATAAAGAGCACTATAACTACAAATAAGCAACTGATGATTAAAATCAAGAGAGAACGACGCTAGTGGTACGAGGGTGTCAAAAATGATTGGAAAGAGGGGAACAATAATGGTATCATGAAGAACATGCCAAAGAACACTTAATTCTACCTAAACAATTCATTCTCATGCAATAGTCTAGGCAAATCAATGAAAAAGGTCTATACTAATTAGGATCATTCTCATGCATCCTATTAGTTACAATCAAATCAAGAGAATAAAGAAGCACAATCTATAAAACTCCAGTTTAATAACTCATTCTCATGCAATCATTAAAATAGAGATGATCTTAATCTAGTTCAAATCACTTTCATGCATTTAAACTAGAAAACATCAAATAAAGTGCCACAATAATCTCAAGCTATCATCATGTCTTTTATCAATATATGGCATGAGTTCAATCCAACCATCATCATTCATCCAATATCAACACATATTTTCCACCCCCTTCCCCTAGCTAAGAAATTATCCTAGAGAAGGGATATTGAACATAATATCAAAACTAGAAATAAACTCAAGAAACACAAAACAAAACATGATTAAGAACAATGAAATCAATAATAACTAGATCAACTAATAAGATTAATGAAAATAAGCAACAATAAGGAAAATAAATAAAGCTAAAAGAAAGGACTAGAGATTACTAAAGAGAGGATTAATGAAAGATGAAAGCTTGAGTGTTGCGTGATTGAAAATTAAACTTGACAAAAGTTGAATACAATAAAGGAAACTTGAGTAATAAACCATTTTCTCTCTCTAAAATTAGGGCTAAATGTTGATAAGATAAAAGATAATTACAAACTTTAATAAGGGGCTACTTATATGCATCATAAAAGACAGAAATAATACACCAAGGAGAGCCCTCTAGCAAGCAGCCGCGCCTTCTCTAATCTGGGTACGAAGTTGCTTAACGCCCAGCAACCCGCGCCCGCGGGTGAAAGTAGCAGAGACCTCTCCTACTGAGGAGAGGTCGTAGTCTGGAATCAAGGGAAAAAAAGGGGCCCCGATACGCCGCACCCGCGGCTCCGGGTGCCGCGCCCACGGGTCAAGGAGGAGAGACCTCTTCAAGGGCACGACACGACATCTCCGAGTTCCTGGTCGTTTTTCAGCATTAAGCGCCGCGCTCGCGGAACTTGGATCCGCGCCCGCGGCTCCTACATGGCCATTACACCCTCCTTGAGCATCTCATTTCCCTTCCATAGCTCGACATGTATCCATAGGTTCATCCAAAAGGACCAAGAACCTACAAAACAACGAAGAAACACTAAGAAAACCAAAGAAAAAAGGGAAAAAGGAAGGGAAAAACGAGAAGAGATAAGAGAAAAGAAAAAACTAAGGTAAAATGCTTAGAAAAGGCCCAAACAAGTGCAAATGAGGGGAGAATCCTTTCCAGCCACCGTGGTTACTATTGTTAGTAACATTGTTACTAGAGTGGCGTTTTCGGAAGAATAAGGATTGTCGTTCTTCTTTCCTTTCCAGCCACCGTGGTTACTATTGTTAGTAGCTTTTTGCTTTGCGAGTTCATCTTCAATCTCAATACCGATGTCATAGATGGCCTTGAAAGTATTCAAGTTGTGTTGATAGTTTAAGTTCTTTGAATAATGATGAGTGTCATTTATGGCAGTCATTTGTTTTCTTTTAGGATGATTTTAGATTGCTTTTGTAGCTCTTTCCTCTCATTTTTCTTTAGTTTTTTTTTTTTTTCTTCAAAGTACTCTTTACTTAGTTGATTTTCCTTTTTATGCATATCTTGGTTTATTTTGTTACTTTTCCTTTTATTTGCTTGTTTTCTTTCATTTTTCAGGTTAAGGTCATTATCCAAAGGTTCCCGAGGCCCCTTCCCAATTTTGGCATTGATTAGGATGCCTAATGTTCTCCATTTGAAGCTAAATCATGGAGAAGTGCAAGTTCCCATAAACTTCAAGTCGTGCATTCAAGCCCTGGGTGCACGATTTGAACCCACAAACATGGAGTTTGGAAACTGCAAGGTCCCGTGTTTATCAAGAGCATTGAGTGGGACGCACGAGGAGCATCAACATGATGGTGAAGAGGGCTGCCCTGTTCCTAGGCGCGACCGCGCAGCCTAGTGGCGTGGACACGCCTCTCTCGAGTGCAGGCGCACCTGTCTGGGTCTCTATTCTGTACCCAGATTTGCGCGGCCGCACTCCCCCTTATAGTCAGTCGCGCCTGCACGGGTTTATTTTGGGGACGATCTAACTAACTTCTCTTTGTTAATTTTGCTATATTTAGTTTTTACCTCTATTCTTAGAGGAGAGTTCAATTTTTAGAAATTAGAATAGAATTAGGTTAGATTTTTAGAGAGAGAAACTCTAGTTTGTAGAGAGAGAAGTTCTTGATTGATGATTGATGATTTAAGATTGATGATTCTAAGTGTTTTCTCCATTGAATTGATGCAAATTTGTAAGGATTTCTTTACTTTAATGCAATCTTAGTTTTGATCTTAATTTCTTTGTTAATTGTTAAAGTTAATTGATTTTTGAATTGGTTTATTCTTGATTAATATGATGATGATGAATTTGTTGTTTAGCTTAGTTTCGATATTGATTTCCATTAATTTTGAGTAGTTCTTTTTCTAGGGGAATGGTGAAGCATATGTGAGGAATGGATTGATGCTAATTGGGGGAAATTGATGGAGTTGATGTTCTGATTAAATTGGTTGATTGATTATGTGCATGTGTGTGTTTAATTTAGGAAAGATAAACCTAGTTACTCGTACTAGATTGCATTGTAAGTTCGCATTGATACGGAAAACGGATTTGTGGCTTGCTTTTGTCGATTAAGTAGGTTTGCAAGGTTCCTAGTTAGAGTCTCTCATAGTCAACGTTAGCTTGACCTCTAGGAGATTAGCTTACCTTACTCTCTTGATTGCTTTATTGATTTTCTCTCGCAACACTTGACTTAGTCATCTCCAATCCCAATTAGATATATCCATTCCGAGTATATGTGTATCCTAACCCTAGTGCTTGATAAATTTGATTTCATTTTGATTATTTGATTGTTTATAATATACACACCTCACTTCATTACTTCGAAATAGCTTAGCTTTAGTATTAGTATTCATCTCCCATTCCTAGTGGTTCGACCCTCGACTTACTCTATGTTTAGTATAAGGGTGTATTGTGAGATTACAAATTTTGTTTTGACCAAGGGTAGATTAGTTTTCAATGACCTAGTCTCCGCCCTAGATAAAAAATGGCGCCGTTGACGGGGAATGGCGTAGTTGTTTGCTATTGTTGTTGAGTCTATTTCACTAAAATTCGAAAATACAAAATGATTTTTCTCATTTGGCTAAATTTATAGCCGTGTTACTAATACTTTCCTTTGAGTTTGTGTGTGCAAGTTAATATGGAAGATATCTCGAGGGTTACATTGAAGGAATTGGGTACTCCGAGTGCATTCAAGTATGAGAGCGGGATTGCTCCATTATTGATCCTGGATACTGACTTTGAAATCAAACTGGCAAAGATAAATTTGATTGAAAGGCGGCAATATAGTGGAGGAGTGAATGAGATCCCCCTAAATAATCTTAAGGAATTCGAGAAATATTGCAACACAATTAAGGTGAACGGGGTTGCTCAAGAATTCATAAGGCTTTAGCTATTTTCTTTCTCTCTAATTGGAAGAGCTTAAGAGTGGATAGACAAGGAAGTGAAGCCTAATTCTTTGAGAACTTGGGATGAAGTCACCAAGGAATTCCTTTCCCGTTTCTTCCCTCAAAAGAAAACGGCGGAGGCAAGAGCTTTGATTCAAGGTTTCAAGCAAAAATCTAGTGAAAGCCTTTATGAAGCATGAGAGATATAAAGAGTATCAACGTGAGTGTCCTCACCATGGAATCCCCACTTACCTAATCATTCAAAAAAATTTTGGCGGTTTGAGTCCTCAAGGGAGGGCAAGTCTTGATGTCGGAGCCGGAGGCCCAATTATGAATAAGACCGAGGAAGACGTTGTAGATATCATTAAGGATGTAGTTAGAAACTACATGGAATGGAAAGATGGTGAGAAGGAGTCGATAAACAAGAGTAGTACAATAAGATGCTCAATGGAACAACTCAATGCTATCAACAATTTGTCAACTCAAATTTCGGATTTAGGAAAGGAGGTAGTTTCTATCAAGTATAAGCTCGAGAGCGCGACCTCACAAGCACCAATTCTTCCCTCCCAAATTAAGGGGAGAGGTACTTCTTCTTCGTCTAACTCTCTTCCTTCTTCTTGTTGCATGATTAGAGAATGTTGGTTTTGTGATTTGTGTGGAATGAATGACCATGATGCCTCTATTTTCCCTAATGTTCCTTGTAATGAATATGTTGGGAATTAGAATGAACATTTGAACTTTGTTGCTAATTACAATGTTGGACCTAGATTTGATGCTCAAAGGAATGTTGGAAGTAGGAATTATCACAACCAAATGAACTATGATAATTATAACCAAAATGGCGGTTATAGAAACCATGGAATCCAAGGGAATTGTGGTAGCTATAACAACCATGGTTATAATGGTCAAAGTCATGGCCAAGGATATGGGGACTATAACCAAGGTTATGGTAACCATAGTCACGATAGTAGCCAAAATCAATGTAGAGGTAATTGACACAATCAAAATAGGGGAAATTTTCAATCGAATGTTCAAAGAGTTACCCCACTTGGATTTATTCCGAATACCCAAGAGCAAAGTGATAATTTGTATGATCAACCATTTTCCTCTAGAAGTTTCTTGGAAGGTGTCAAAGAGATGCAAGCCAAATTGATGGACACTTGCATGACCCTAAGCAATGAGAAATTCAATGACATGTTAACTTACCATAGGGGGTTGGAGACTCAAATTGCTCAATTGGCTAGTGAGTTTAAGGAATTTCAAATCTTTCTTCTTTGACTTCATCAAGCTTAGATCCTAAGAGCCCTATGAATGCGATTGTGACTAGGAGTGGTAGGGTCCTTAAGAGTGAAATCTCTAAGAAGAGTGATGCTAAAGAGAGTCCTAGCAATGGTAAAATTGAGAATGAGGGAGATGAGAATACTCTAGTTGAGGAAGTCAATAAAGAACAAGTTGAGAAGGTGAAAGAGAAAGAAAGAGAAGTTTACAAGCCTAAGCTCCCTTACCTCCAAAAGTTTGATGGGCACAAGTTAGACGAGCAATTTGGGAAATTTATAGAGATGCTTAGACAACTTCATCTTACTCTTCCTTTTACCGATGTGATAGAACAAATTCTAAACTATGCAAAGTTCCTTAAGGAGATCTTGAGTGGAAGAAGAACATGTGATGTGGCAGAAATGGTTAACTTGACCGAGAATTGTAGTGCAATCATAATGAACAAAATCCCACCCAAGTTGAAGGATCCTGGAAACTTTTCTATCCCTTGTGCTATTTATAAAATGCAAATTGATAATGCCTTGTGTGACTTAGGAGCTAGTGTTAGCATTATGCCATACTCGGTATATCAAAGACTAGAGAAGGGAGAACTTTTACCTACCAACATTACCTTGCAATTAGCCGATAGATCAATTAGGACTCCAAGGGGCAAGTTAGAGGATGTTCCCTTAAGGGTAGGAAAATTCATCATTCCGGTAGATTTTGTGGTCCTTGATAGATGATGATTCTACAATTCCTATTATTCTTCGTAGACCATTTCTTGTTACTTCAGTTGCTTTGATTGATGTAAAAAAAGCTAAGATTTCACTTAAAATTGGAGATGAGGGAGTTGAATTTGATTTGAATGAAAGTATGAAATTTTCTTCTTCATCTCTTGAGAATTGCATGAGAGTTGAAATTTTAGATAATCTTGTATATTCAATGCATGAGCATTTGCTCACAACTAATTATCCTCTTGAGTGTGTTTTGTTGAACAAGGAAAAGATAGGTGCTCCTAGCAAGGAAATGGCTTTGTATGAGAACTTGTTAGATGGGAGTGTTGAAGGAAGTGATGAGCAAATTTGCACGAAAATCTCAAGCCAAGAGGCTTTTCAAGCGGCTTCGACCAAGGAAGGTAAAGGTGTTCCTATGGTAGAGCTCAAACCTTTACCATCACACCTTAGGTATGAATTCTTAGGCCCAAATTCTACTTACCCCATGATTGTTAGTGCATCTTTGAGTGAAAGCAAAGCTCAAGCGTTATGCGGTGTTTTGAGAAAGCACCAAGGTGCTTTGGGTTATACCATTAATGACCTCAAGGGTATAAGCCTCGTTTTATGTACGCACCACATAACCCTTGAGGAGGTTTCCCTTCCTTCTATTGAACGACAACAAAAATTACATCCCCAAATGGGGGAGGTTGTGAAGAAAGAGATTACTAAGCTTTTAGATGCGGGAATCGTATTCTCCATCTCAAGCTCTAGGTGGGTCTCACCCGTTCATGTCGTTCCAAAGAAGGGAGGCATGACCGTCGTCAAGAATGAAAAAGGTGAACTTATTCTAACAAGGACGGTCACCGGTTGGCGGATGTGTATAGACTAGAGACGTCTAAGCACATCAACCAAGAAAGATCACTTCCCCCTTCCTTTCATTGATCAAATGCTTGAAAGACTAACGAGGCACTAGTACTATTGATTCCTTAATGGTTACTCGGGATTTTTCCAAATTCCTATTCATCTCGATGACCAAGAGAAAACTACTTTTACTTATCCCTATGGTACCTTTGCCTATAGGAGAATGCCATTCAGCCTTTGTAATTCTCCCGACACTTTCCAATGGTGTATGATGAGTATCTTTGGAGATATGTTGGAGGAGGAGATGGACGTGTTTATGGATGATTTTTTCGTAGGTGGAGTTTCCTTTGAGGCATGCCTCGAAAATCTTGAGAAGTGTTTGGCAAGATGTGAGAAAGTGAACATGTGTGTTGCATTGGGAAAAATGCCATTTCATGGTTGAAGAAGGAATAGTCCTTGGGCACAAAATTTCCCACAAGGGCATAAAGGTGGACAAGGCGGAGATCGAGGTTATCGAAAAGTTGCCACCTCTGGTTAATGTGAAAGGTGTGAGATCATTTTTGGGCCATGCCGGGTTCTATAGAAGATTCATTAAAGATTTTTCACTCATTGCAAAGCCCCTCAATGATCTTCTTCAAAAGTATGCCGAGTTAGTATTCGATGGTAAGTGTTTTGAGGCATTCAATAAGTTGAAAGCTCTAATCTCCACTCCGATTGTTTAAGCTCCAAGATGGGATTTACCATTTGATTTGATGTGTGATGCAAGTGACACGGCTATTTGAGGAGTCTTAGGTCAAAGAGTTGATAAGAAACTTCATGTGATTTATTATATGTCCAAGACTCTAAATGGAGCTCAACGGAATTACACTTCAACGGAGAAAGAGTTCTTGGCTATTGTTCATTTTTTTGAAAAATTTCATTGCTATTTTTTAGGGTCCAAAACAATTGTGTTCACCGATCATGTGGCCCTAAAATATTTTTTTGGGAAGAAGGAATCAAATCCAAGACTAATTCGTTGGGTGTTAGAGCTTTAAACTTTTGACCTTGACTTAAGAGATAAGAAAGGAGCGGAGAATGTAGTAGCGGATCATCTATCAAGACTTGAGGATTTTCAAGTTCAAGATGATGGGTCTCCCATAGAAGATAGAATGTTAGATGATTCTTTGTATGTTATAGATGTGAAGGGACTCCCATGGTTTGCCGATTTGGTGAACTATCTTGCTTCTGGGGAGTTTCCTCCTTCATTTTCCAAGAATAGAAGAAAGAAGCTCAAGAGGGAAGCTAGGCATTATGTTTGGGATGAACCGATTTTGTATAAAAGGGGTGTTGATGGGTTATTGAGGAGATGTGTTCCAAATGAGGAGTTGCCTAGTGTAGTGGAGATGTGCCACTCGGATCTGGGTGGCGATCACATGGGTGTCTCAAAAACGGCTTTAAAGGTGCTCCAACGCGGATTATGGTGGCCAAATCTCTTCAAGAATGTTTGGGAGTTTGTCAAGAGTTGTGACCGACGCCAAAGGACCGGAAACATTTCAAAGAGAAATGAGATGCCCCAACAACCCATTATAGAGTTGGAAATTTTTGATGTATGGGGAATAGATTTCATGGGTCCTTTTCCTACTTCATATGGGAATCAATATATCCTTGTTGTCGTCGATTATGTGTCAAAATGGGTGGAAGTTATTGCTTCACCTACAAACGACCATAACGTAGCAATGAAGATGTTCAAGAAGATAATTTTCCCACGGTTTGGCATTCCAAAGGCGGTTATAAGTTATAATGGATCTCATTTTGTACATAGCGCCTTCCGCAAGATGTTGAAGAAGCATAGAGTTAATCAACGTTTCGGGCTCCCCTATCACCCTCAAACTAGTGGGCAAGTCGAAGTGTCTAACCGTCAAATCAAATTGATCTTGAGAAGACGATCACAAGAAATAGGAAGGATTGGTCGGATAAGCTAGATGACGCCTTGTGGGCATATAGAACGGCTTTCAAAACTCCTATTGGCACTACTCCTTACCGCTTGGTTTATGGGAAGTCTTGTCATCTTCCGGTCGAACTTGAGCATCATACTCATTGGGCTATCAAGAAAATCAATTTCGACTTGGCAATTGCAGGTGAGCAACACGGGCTTGATCTCCATGAGTTGGAAGAACTTCGATTAGATGCATATGATTGTGCAAGCATGTATAAGACTCGCACTAAGGAAGTGCATGATAAGCTTATTGAGAAGAAGGAGTTCAATGTTGGTGACAAGGCCCTCCTTTAAAATTCTAGGATGAGATTATTTCTCAGGAAGCTAATGTCTCGTTTGAGTGGTTCTTTTGTTGTTCAAGAGGTTTTTCCTAATGGTGCGGTTGAAATATCTCCTTTGGATTTCTCAAGAATTTTCGAAGTCAATAGTCATAGGCTCAAACTCTACTATGATGGAGTTTTTGTGGGAGTTTTTCATGATATGACTCTCTATGATCTACCTTGAAGGGTGGAGAACGTCAAGCTAATGACATTAAACAAGCGCTTTTCGGGAGGCAACCCGAGTTTCTAACCATTTTCTCTATTTTCCTTAATCTTTGTTTCTTTTTGTTGTTTCTATTCTTATTTGATTTTCTTTCTTGATTGTCTTTTTAGGTGGTTTTGATGGAATTACAATAATTTTGGTGCCTATTTTGAAGAGAAAGTGCTCAAGTTAATGAATTGGAAGTATGATTAAAAAATTGAAGTTTGGTGGGTTCAAATGGTGGGTTCAAAGGGTGGGTTCATTAAAAGATCTAGTGTTGAACCCATATTCTTGAAGTTTAGAAACTGCTTGCCTCAACCTTCATCATGATCATTCCCCTTGTACTCACCGATGTGCGCACGAGAAAGGATTTGAAAGATTGCATACCTAGAAGGGCGCGGGCGCGCGGCCCAATAGCGTGGGCGCACGACCCTATGGCGTGGCTGCGCACCCCTTGTTGTTGCTCCTTAAACGCACCGACCTTCTTTCTTTTTCTCTCTCTTCTTTTCATTTCATTTTCACTTGGTTTTTGTTCAAGCATCATCACCATTTTCCTTCATTATTTTATAACTGAAATTTCACCATTTTTCACTTCATCTAGTTGCTTATTACTCTTAATCCCCACACTAACACTTTCATTTTGGTTTTCTCTTACCTAAAGTTGGGATTTTTGGGTACCCTTTGGATTGGGGTTTATTGCTTGCAATTTGGCATAATTGTGTTTGTTAGTGCTTTGTGTTCCATTTCTTTGTAAACTCTCATCAAGCTACGGTATGATTTCTTCAATTCTACTGATACTTATGATAAATTTTCTACCTTGGATGTTCATGAGTGTTTAAATTGATTTGGTTCTAACATCATTATTGTATCCATATTGCTTACTATGTACTTTATTTGTTGTGTTAATGTTGAAATTTTAGTGATTGTATGAAATTGTGTTTGATGATTTTGCTTGACCATACTATAGTTTGATTATATTGATTTGGAAATGTTGATGTGCATAGTTGATTTTAGATGATGGTTTGGATTGTTGTTGCTCATGATACATAATTGTGGCTCATGGTCCTTATTCACTAGAGCATTTTTCAATTATATGTGTAGATGGTTCCTTTCCGTCGAGCTAAGAGGGCTAGATGCTCTACTTATAGGGAGGTGGTTCCTCCTTTTTCCCACATCACAGAGACTTATGGAATAGAGTTCACAAAAGAAGAGCATTGGGAAAGATTTTCCAAGCTTTCAACTCAGACACTTTTTTCTACTAGATTTTATGATTCGTCGGCAACTACATCGTTGGGTATTGACGATGATGTGAGATTTTTGGCTTGAAATTTGGAGTTAGAGGAATTCTTAAGCCTTCATGCTCCCACCTACTCTCGGATTACTTTCGAATTCCTCTCTTCACTTGAGGTCCTTGAGGAGGATTTGGAAGGTGAAACTTCTCAAAGAATTTCTTTTCAAGTTTTCAACAATGATCATTCGGTGCCTCTTTCCTATCTCAATGAGGTTTTCAAGTTTCTAACTCCAAGTCAGGATGTCCCACTTGTTTATCCGGCATTTGAGGCTTTGCAACGTGATAACAATTATTGTGAGTTCAAGTGGTGGAGGCATATTTCTATCGAGGACTCATATAGTCCTCAATATTCAAAAGCGGCGTCAATTATTCATGCAGCCTTGAGGTATATTAGTCGACTTCTTACATATGCTTTCTTTTCCAAGGAGTCCCTTGGTGCTATTTGCCGAGAGGAGTTGAGTTGGTTATGGATTGCAGATAAGCCATTTGAAGAGGGGGTAGCGGTCATTGACTTCGCTTTGCATTTGCTTGACCGTTTCATTGATATAGGAGACGGTATCTTTATCTCCAGAAGTATCCAATTAGGGGGTATGATTAGCATTTTGATTCTTTCCCTCAACAAGAGGTATGAAGCAATGCTCGAGTCACTAATCCCGATCCATGATAAAAGGGAGAAAGCTCCTTACCACTTCTTAATCATCTATGCCATGATAAATCAATATTTTCTGGAGCGCAGCACCAAAGCAAACTTGTACATTCGGAAGGTTACAAGAAGTACGGATTGGTGCCCCATCCCTTACCCCGAGGCTATGGTTAGATGTGTGGACACCCCTAGTTCATGGAGACCTAACAAGGTGCCGATTGATCAAGCCTCAAGAGAACTACGTTGCCTAACCTCCGGCATAATCCTTACCTCCCTCTTGCTCCCTCTTTATCCCGGGGAGGTACATCCTCGACTCCTCCCTCTTCTTCTACTATTTTAACTATTGACTTGTCTGTTTTGCATGCAAAAATTTATTCCATAGTGAATATTCTAAATTGTTCACCTTTGGGGAATGATTTTGTATTAGGCTATGACTTTCATGCTAGGTAAGTCTACGATTTTCATGTCATGAGGGGGGACATCCAACCATATGTTAACTACCCGTACCTCCTGGTCCAACAGGGACGCGTGCCTCAGTGGGAGCTGTTTGATGAGACCGTCGGCCCTAGGTTGTGTTATCCTTATTGGGAGGGGCCTAATGTACCTCCCCGTGCCATTAGAGGAACCTCCCCTACCTCTTACGATTATAAGAGGCCGGGAGGGTGTGATTTTACTTACGATCTGGCAAACCCTAACCCTTTTCCCTCACCTGAGACTTTTGGCCGTTGGGGGTTATCGGGCGAGCCGGTCCTTGATGATTGGTCCCTCCTTTTTGTTGGGATAGAGCCGAGAGGAAGATGAGGTTGAAGGGTAAGGGCCCTATGCTCAAGGATGATGTTTCTAGGCAGGTTTCTTCTGATGTTGGTGAGGGGAGTACTCATTCTACCCCTTACCACAATGCCAAGTGATACCATATTAGCTACCCTCCCTTTTATGATTGTGTGCTTTTCTTTTGTTTTATTGCCGGCTTGTAGCTTGGTTTTAGCTTGGGGGGTAGCTCATTTTTAGCTTGGGGAAATATTCTTATGTCTGATGTGCTTCTTTTGTCTCCCCCTTGCTTTTATGGTTCACTTTGGTTTTATCTCACACCTGGTGTTTTCTCTGCTGATGATTTATGCTGCTGTCTGTTCCCTGCGATAGTATTCTGCTGATGTTTCTTGGTCTTGTTATCTGTCTTATGGTTTTTGCTGCTGATGATATATTGATGATCTAGTTCTTTATTTCCGTCTTCCTGATGTTTGATTGCTCTTTGATTGGCTGATTTATCTTTCTGCTCTATGATTCTCTATCTCTACTTCTCTGATCATTTCTGTCACCTATGATGCTGTTTGATTTTGTATGGAAGTTACTAACAATTTTGTTTTTGTATATAGCTTTATTTTTTATCTCTTGGTATGTTATCCTTGCATTTGCTCTTGGAGTATCCAGACGGTTTACGTTTTCTTTCTTTCATACTCTTTAGCATTGCTCGGAAGCCGGTGAGATCTTTCTTATTTTTCTTTATCTCTTTTATTTTCTTGGATGCATAGTTTAGGATTAATTTTAGGAAAAGTTGAATGGTTCGAGGATGGATGCTTTTAACACCTACAGTGTTTGGGATCATTGGCGATATTGTCATTTGATCACTTGTTTATTGATTGGGAATTACATGTTAGACATGCATATTCGTTCCATTCTTTATTTTCCTACTTTTCCTTTATCTATGTTTTTCTTTTTCTCCTTTCTTATCATTTATTTTAATTTTTTCTTATTTTTTTGGGTATGTTTTAAGGCTTTTATTTGTCACTTTTTGTTTTTCTTTTGAATTGGACTATATACAAGCAATTTTTTCTTTTGAATGAATATCTTCCTAAATGGTATGGGTATGCACGTTTTGAGAATATGCTTGGTTGACTCTAGGATAAGTGTATGCTAAGGTACCATGTTCTAGAGCTAGGAGGATCATGAACCAGATTCTACTTGTTTGTGATAGGTGTTGGTAGTTGCTTCCTATGGTCGATTTGACATCTATACTGAGTTTTTGCTACATCCATGTGAGGTTCATCATTTTTCAAGCCTTCTACATATTTTGCATGAGCGTCATGGATCCTTGACTATTGCAGACCTAATCTTGAATCTTGTCTCATAATTCTCAGACTCGAGACCGAGCCAACTAGGAAGGACAAAGGCAACTTTTCGGGGTGGTAATTTTTCATTTTTAGGATCTTTCTTTCTTTTTAGTTCTTTGGGTTTACATTTGCCTTCTTGCTAACCATTTGAGCTTTTTCCCTTCTCTTCAAGCCACATCTTTAGATCTTGAGCCTTTTGTTTCATTTTCATTTCCATTCTTGGTTTTTGTGAAGCAATTGATCATTATTGTTAAAGTTTGTGGTGGAGTTTGGATATTTGGTTCTCTTGAAAGCAAGTTTATGTTGTGATATTTGTGTGAATAATGGCAAGTGAATAAAGAAAAGTCGTCCAAACTAGAAAAGGCAAGGACAATGCAAATGCAAAATTATAAAAGTCATCCTAGGTTAAATAGGCATGGACAATTGCTTTGGAAGAAATGAAAATACAAAAAAAAAAAAAAATAGTGGAAATGAGAAAATTCAATAATATTTTGATGTAATTTATTTTCCCTCTTCGAGCATTGAGGATAATGCATCCTTTAATCTTGGGGGAGAAGCATTTACACTTTTTGTATATATGCTATTGGATATAGCTTTGAATAAGCTTGGGGGTGTTAGTTTGTTTTTGTTTGGTGACTTCTTGATTTTGGTGTTGAGGTTTGGCCAATCTTTGCTTCATCACCTAGGTGTACCACCAAATTTTAAAATTTTATCCTACCCCTAAACTTTTTCCCTTGCGTTACAACCATTGGGAAAGACCTTTCGACCTAGAGGTTGAGTCAAATTTCGAGGGAGGGCATTATGAGTTAAAGCCTAAAGAGAGGGGATGCATAGTCAAGACGTCGTGTAACCCAAAAATGTGTTCTTTTCTGGCTCCTTCGAGGAGCTATTGAGATGCTCATTAGAGGGAGATTTGAGACTATAGGGAGAACGCGGTAAGATCGAACGGGATGAAGGTGAATTGTGATAACTAGTTCTCTATGCTTAGCATATTCTATGTTTCAATCAACCGCTGATATCTTGAAACGTGCATATCCTTATTTGCTTAAGAAAGATGTTTATTCATTTAAAATGTGGTCATTTTGTAAAGTCCAATTCATAAAGGTTTCAATTTTGTTTTTCTTTCTTTTACTTTCCTTTTTGTGGTTTGCCTCAGGTATGTTGGTGGAGAGTTATAGGTTAAGCTCTTAGGAAACCTTTATTAACCTCAATCGTCCTCATAGGTGACTTTGGGGTTTAAAGGGCTTGTTGTAGGTAAAAACAACCGTGATTCCTACGTTAGTGAGTCTTAGTGTATATTCCCGTCTTATGTCTTTCTTTTTTTTTTTGAATAAGTATTTAATCCTTATTCTTTCTTGCTTTGCTTTGCTCGAGCACGAGCAAAAGTCTAGCTTGGGGGAATTCGATGAGTGTCATTTATGGCACTCATTTATTCTCTTTTAGGATAATTTTAGATTTCTTTTGTAGCTCTTTACTCTCCTTTCTCTTCAGTTTTTCTTTTTATTTCTTCAATTTACTCTTTACTTAGTTGATTTTGCTTTTTATGCATTTCATGGATTATTTTGTTATTTTTCCTTTTATTTGCTTGTTTTCTTTCATTTTTCTGGTTAAGGTCGTTATCCAAAGGTTCCCGAGGCCCCTTACCAATTTTGGCATTGATTAGGATGCTCAATGTTCTCCATTTGAAGCTCAAGCATGGAGAAGTGCAAGACTTCCAGCCGTGCATTCAGGCCGTGGGTGCACGATTTCTAGTGTTGAACCCATAAACATGGAGTTTGGAAACTGCAAGGTCCCGTGTTTATCAAGAGCATTGAGTGGAACTCACGAGGAGCATCAACATGATGGTGAAGAGGGCTGCCCTGTCCCCAAGCGTGGGCGCGCGCGACCGTGGCGCGGCCGCGCAGCCTGGTAGCGCGGGCGCGCCTCTCTCGGGCACTAGCGCGCCTGTCTGGGTCTCTGTTCCGTACCTAGATTTGTGCGGCCGCACTCCCCCTTATAGTTAGTCGCGCCTGTACAGGTTTATTTTGGGGACGATCTAACTTACTTCTCTTTGTTAGTTTTGCTATATTTAAATTTTTCTTCTATTCTTAGAGTAGAGTTCAATTTTTAGAAATTAGAATAGAATTAGGTTAGATTTTTATAGAGAGAAACTCTAGATTATAGAGAGAGAAGTTCTTGATTGATGATTGATGATTTAAGATTGATGATTCCAAGTGTTTTCTCCATTGAATTGAAATAAGTTTTTAAGGATTTCTTTACTTTAATGCAATCTTAGTTTTGATCTCAATTTCTTTGTTAATTTTTCAAGTTGATTGATTTTAGAATTGGTTTATTCTTGATTAATATGATGATGATGAATTTGTTGTTTAGCTTAATTTAGATATTGATTTCCATGAATTGTGAGTAGTTCTTTTGCTAGGGGAATGGTGAAGCATATATGAGTAATGAATTGATGCTAATTGGGGGAAATTGATGGAGTTGATGTTGTGATTAAATTGGTTGATTGATTATGTGCATGTGTGTGTTTAATTTAGGAGTGATCAACCTAGTTACTCGCACTAGATTGCATTGTAAGCTCGCATTGATACGGAAAATTTATTTGTGGCTTGCTTTTGTCGATTGAGTAGGTTTGCAAGGTTCCTAATTAGAGTCTCTCGTAGTTGACGCTAGCTTAACCACTAGGAGATTAGCCTACCTTAATATCTTGACTGCTTAATTGATTTTCCCTCGCAACACTCGACTTAGTCATCTCCAATCCCAATTAGATCCTAACCCTAGTGCTTGATAAACTTGATTTCATTTTGATTGTTTGATTTGTTTAGAATATACACACCTTACTTCATTACTTCGAAATAGCTTAGCTTTAGCATTAGCATTCATCTCTCATTCCTGTTGTTCAACCCTCGATTTACTCTATGCTTAATATAAGGGTGTGTTGAGTGATTACACATTTTTTTTTTGACCAAGGGTAGATTAGTTTTCAACGACCTAGTATCCGCCCTAGATCAAATACTTTTCTTGTAAATTTTTTATGAACATCCTCACGAATTCTTTTTCAGTAGGGACTTCGATCATGTTAGTAGAAGTTTCCCTCCACTTGTTGAAGAAGGAGGTGAACCCTTTATTTTCCTTTTGTTTTAGCATCTCAAGTTGTCTATGGTCGGTTTCAATTTGAATATTACACTTATATCTATCAATGAAAGCATTTTTTATTCCATCCCAGGTAGAGGTCTTCTCTTTATCAAGGAAGAAGAACCAATGTTGACAAATGGTTTCAAGAGATAGCGAGAACAAAGAGTGAAAAATATTCTTAATTAACAATCCCTTTAATGTTCATTACAGTTTCAAAGGCCCTTAAATGAAGGTAAGGATTGTCAGTTGGCTTAAACTTAGGGATGTCATTGGCATTGAACTTCTGCGGAAGAAGCTCCTTGTCTAATGAGACCCCTTGTGAGCTTATCCCCTGGAACCGGTACTCGTTGGATATTTTGCTCAAGATTTCTTGCATGAGGTCCATTTGTTGTTGTTTCACAGGATCATTGATTTGTAGGGTTAAAGCCTTCAACACCTCAGTCACGTCCGCCATTTGCTTTTTAAGCTCATTGACTTCTTCTTGACTTGCCATTATCTTCTTAGCTTTTCTTTTTTCGACCTACTGGTTTATTAAAAAGTTGAACTTGAACAAAGGTGTTGTCCTTGATTAATCGCCCTTCTCTCCTTGACCAAGTACTGTGTAAAGGGAAATTAGAGATAATTTTTTTATTATTTATTTTGAATCAAGCTCTATTCAACATGGAAGAGAATATGGAAGATAATGGGAATAGATTGGACCCCCTACTCAAATGACGGAAAACGACTCATGCATGAACCTAAGACATGGTCATTGTAACATATACAAAGTGTGTGCTAAGACTAGTGAGAGTAGGTGACATGTTAAGACTCGTGTCATGACCATGTGGCTAGACTATGTGACAAGAATCAACCAAAGACTAAGTTAAGACCTCACATATATGCATTAAGCTGGATAGGCTGTGGTATTGTAGTAATAACTTTTGATCTGTGACACTTATTGGGATGAGACCAACGCCAAATTAAAGATAAAACTCGCGGCTATAGATCTGTAGGTTTTACAACTTGTAACTCTTTCTAGAACTTTGGCTATGACCAAAACAAGTTGTCGCTTGTGCAGTATACGGGAATAAAAACCCGGGTTGACTTAAAGGAACTATGACTCAATTTAAGGTATTTTTTTAGCTCAAATTAATTAATCAATTAATTAAGCAAAGTCTTTTAGTCCTTGGTTAGTTTATTAAGACTTCTTTACAAACACAAGTCAAACCAAACAGTTAGTTTAGTCATATAATAAGTATGCACAAGTAAGAGATGCACAAGTTAGTCAAGTCGTCACAACATGATGCAATGAGTTTGCAACCTAATTATAGCTCTAGTTCTCTAAAGTTCAGGATATGGGTAAGTCAAAGAGGGTCCATGGTTATTGTTGGGGTTTGGTGAGTCCGACTCACCGCGGAAAAACCCCGACCCGAGGAACCACTCGCAATACTTAAAATCATAAAGCATAAATAAATAATCACAAAGAAAAGATAACGAATCTTACCCTCGAAGCGAGCTTCGCCCAAAAACTGGGGCTCTTACTTGAAAGCTACGAGCACGTCAAGCGCCGCGCCTCCGACGGTATCCACCCACAAAAAGGCGAACACAACTTTAAGGTCCGCTACCTTGGGGTTAGCAAGGTCCGACCAAAACCCGAGTGTTATATGAGTTTAAGAGTTTTCCCAAAAATTATGGAATGCTCTTTTTAACTCCCACTCAAGCACTTTACTCCAAATCCCAAGGTTGGTATTTATAAAGGAAAGTATGAGTGGTAATTTCTATCCCATCAATGTGGGATCATGAAATTCCACAAATTAATTTAAAGCTAAATTAAATTAAAATTGTAAACTAATAATAAATCTACAAGTGGCATTACCATACTTGTTCCCCACTCAATACTCTCCTTGTGCCACATGTCCTCTCCCACTTGCTCCCACATTCCATGCTTCCCCTTAATCCACGGCCCTATGGCCCGAGCCACGCCAAGAGCCAAGCCCGAGCCCGACCCGCACCCAGCACGCACCCAGCTGCTGCTGTGGCGCGGCGCGGTGCGGCTGCTGCTGTGACGCGGCGCGGCGCGGCTGCCGCTGTGCTAGCGTGCCTAGCCACGGCATCTAGCTGCTGCACGCACCACATGCTGCGGCTGCTAGCTGCTGCTGGTCGTGGCTGCTAGCACGGTGCGCTAGCACGCACCAGCCAGCCATGCTAGGCTCGGCTTGGTGTTTGCTAGCCACCTTTGCTAGGACATTTTTGCCCCTAGCATTCGGATGCTCGGGGCACTCCGATGCTAGGGGTATTTTGGGAATATGGTCGATTTATTATTATTTTTGCGCGTCTCGTCTTTTATTATTTTGACTCGACTTCCGACGATCGGTTTCGACGCTCTAAGCTCGAATTACCGACGTCTAAATATTTAACACTCGGGCGACGAATTAATTTCTTCCGAATTAATTCGTCGAGTTGGTTCGTATATTTTGCTTGGGTGTGACCCGAAGGGTTCAGTCAAGATTAAGCTGTAATATTAATTATATTAATATTACTGATCGGAAGCGGCCTCCACCCAGGCATTCCGATCACTTGACCTTACTGAATATATTAGCTTTCTAATAATTCTGAACCCGCTATCAGAATAATACACTTGTTCGAAGGACACCATTCCTTTCAATCTCCCACTTGTCCTTCCGGACAAGTGCATTTAGTGTATAGCCCTTATCCTATTTCTCTTCATGTCTCTTCATGAACTACAGAGTAAGATTACTAGTCATCTCTGTTACGTCCAGAAGTGTTTCTCAAAATTCGAGTTTGACTGTCAATAAGCAGATGATTTCTAAAATCCATCTGAGCACGGCCATGCATTTTTCACAGTCTCGCTCTTTGAGAGGCCTTGTAAACAACAAGACATGTTCCCTATTGTTAATAGGGGGACATTTCCAGTCTTGTAATGTAGCTTCTCTTACTAAGAGGACTCACCCGCCTGATATATGTCTTTATAAACCCCAGTTACGGCAAACGTTTGGCGGATACCAAAGCGGACCAGTACTCAAACAAGAGATCTCCCACTACTCATGGTCAAAGGAAAAGAGTTCCGATAGTAATAATGAGAAAATACTTATGTCGATTTTTAAATCTCTTAAAGTATCCTCATAGGTCGATCTAGTATGGTTCTAAACCAATACCTGTGCAAATGATTTATATCTTATAGCACAAGAAACGGTGCTACAAATCATACTACACACTAATCTCTGATGGTCATCAATCGTCTACAAAATATGACCTTGATTAGGGATAATTTTCGATTAAAATATTCAATGTTCACTTAATAGGTGTTTCTTTATCCAAGCCATTGACTTGATACCCTATTTTGAATATTTATTAAAATCGAATGGACTCATTATTTAATTCTAAACCACAATTAAATAGAGACGGAGTGATTTAAATTGCATGAAAATTTTAATTACTCAAAAACTGAATGGTTCATCATGGTGCTTTACATCAACATTGTTCAAAATTTGATTAAAACACTATAAAATGGAATTCAATGCCAGTTCACGACATGCTTGATTCCCATTGCCTCAATGTGTTCGTTGTGCTTCACTTGAGACAAAGGTTTAGTAAGTGGATCGGCTACATTGTCATCCGTTCCCACTTTGCAAATTCTGATTTCACCCTCTGTCTTCCATTCTCGAATCATGTGAAATCGCCTCTTGACATGTTGAACCTTCTGATGTTCTCGTGGCTCTCTAGCCTGAGCAATAGCTCCATTGTTGTCACAATAGAGGTCTATTGGACCCTTGATGGAGGGTACAACACCAAGTTCATCAATGAACTTGCGAATCCAAACTGCCTCCTTGGCTGCCTCAGATGCTGCCAAGTACTCGGCTTCAGTTGTAGAATCAGCGGTTGTGCTTTTCTTTGCACTCTTCCAACTAAACGCTCCTCCATTGAGACAGAATATGTATCCTGATTGTGACTTGAAGTCGTCTTTGTCTGTCTGGAAGCTTGCGTCGGTATATCCCTCAACAACCAATTAATCTTTACCACCATAGACCAGGAATTTATCCTTGTTCCTTTTCAGGTACTTTAGAATATTCTTGGCCGCAGTCCAATGCGCCTCTCCTAAGTCTAATTGGTATCGACTCGTAGCACTTAAGGCATACGATACATCCGGCCTAGTACATATCATGGCATACATGATCAATCCAATAAGCGAAGCATACGGAATTCGACTCATCCTTTCTCGCTCATCAGGTGTCTTTGGACACTGCTTCTTGCTTAAGGTTATGCCATGTGACATGGGTAGGTGCCCTCTCTTGGCTCCTTCCATTTAGAATCGAGCCAGTACCTTATCGATGTAAGTACTCTGACTCATTCCTATCATCCTTTTTGATCTATCTCTATAGATCTTGATGCCTAATATGTACTGAGCCTCTCCCAAGTCTTTCATTGAAAAACATTTCCCGAGCCAAGCCTTTACAGACTCTAGCAATGGAATGCTATTTCCAATGAGCAAAATGTCATCGACATATAAGACTAGGAAGGCGATGTCACTCCCACTGACCTTCTTGTAGACACAAGACTCATCTGGATTCTTGATAAAACCAAACTTACTGATGGCTTCATCAAATCGCAGATTCCAACTTCTGCTTGCTTGCTTTAATCCATAAATGGACTTCTTAAGCTTGCATACCTTCTTAGAATTATTCTGGTCAACAAAACCTTCAGGCTGTGTCATATACACAGTTTCTTCCAAAATCCCATTGAGGAAGGCGGTTTTGACGTCCATCTGCCATATTTCATAATTGTCATATGCAGCAATCGCTAGAAGAATTCGAACGGACTTAAGCATAGCAACTGGAGAAAAGGTTTCATCATAATCAACGCCGTGAATTTGCCTGTAACCTTTTTGCTACCAGCCTTGCTTTGTAAATAAATACATTTCCATCTTTGTCGGTTTTCATCTTGAAAATCCATTTACATCCGATAGGTGTGTAACCTGCGGGTAAATCAACCAAGTCCCATACTTGATTTTCAAACATGGAGTCCATTTCGTATTTCATGGTCTCTTGCCATTTTGCAGAGTTGGGGCTCGTCATAGCTTGCTTGTAGGTTGCCGGCTCATCTCCATCCACTACTAGGATGTCCTGATCTTCGGTTAATACAACACCGAGATATCTGTCAGGTTGAGATCTTGGCCGAGTCGACCTACGTAGGGTAATGGACTGAGCATTTGCATTGTCGGGTTGACTTTGCATATTTTGACTTTGACCAATGTCAACAGCTGCTTGGTAAGCACTTTGATTGTCAACTTGTCCTTGTTGCTCGTCCTCTCGAACTTCGTCGAGTTCGATTTTCCTCCCACTTGTCATTTTGGAGAGATGCTCCTTCTCCAAGAAGACACCATCACGAGCAACAAACACTTTGTTCTCGGATTGGTTGTAGAAGTAATACCCTTTGGTTTCTTTTGGATAACCCACAAAGTAAACCTTGTCAGATTTCGGATGAAGTTTGTCAGAAATGAGTTTCTTGACATATGCTTCGCATCCCCAAATCTTGAGAAAAGACAACCTTGGCGGTTTGCTTGTCCATAATTCATATGGAGTCTTTTCCACTGCTTTTGACGGAGCACGATTTAGTGTGAGTGCCGCAGTTAAAAGTGCATGTCCCCAGAAAGAGATTGGAAGTTCACTAAGACCCATAGTAGATCGGACCATGTCTAACAGGGTTCAATTCCTCCTTTCAGATACTCCATTCCATTGAGGATTTCCCGGAGGTGTCAACTCTGAAAGTATTCCATGTTCTTTCAGATGGTCATCAAACTCTTGGCTCAAATATTCGCCACCTCGATCCGATCGAAGCGCTTTGATTTTCTTGCCGAGTTGGTTTTCAACTTCTTTCTGAAATTCTTTGAATTTATCAAACGATTCAGATTTGTGCGACATTAGATAGACATAACCATATCTACTAAAGTCGTCCGTGAAGGTTATGAAATACCGATAACCACTCCTTGCGGGTGTACTCATTGGTCCACATACATCGGTGTGTATTAGTCCCAACAAGTCATCGGCCCTTTCTCCTAACTTGGAGAATGGTTGCTTTATCATCTTGCCTAATAAACATCCTTCGCAATTCTCAAAGGATTCTAAATCAAATGAGTCAAGAATACCTTCTTGTAGAAGTTTCTTGATGCGTTTGATGTTAATGTGGCCAAGGCGACAATGCCACAAGTAAGTTTGACTAGACTGTGTAGTCTTAGCTTTCTTTGCAAGATTATTAACGTTATAAATTTCCTTGTCTAGTGATAACACATAAAGACCATTTTCTGAATGTGCCGTAACATATAAAACATTATCGAGATAAAATGAACATGTTGGTCTTTAACTCGAAATTCAAAACCTTTGGCGTCCAACGCCGAAATTGAAATGATGTTTTTGGTAATGTTGGGAACACAATAAACATTGTCAAGTTCCAAAACTAGCCCCGTGGGCAAAGACAAACTAAGAGATCCTACGGAAATAGCACCAATCCTAGCTCCATTTCCTACCCGGAGCTCGATCTCTCCCTTCGCTAGCCTCCTAGTGTTCCTTAGTGCCTGTGAATTGGAACAAAGGTGTGAGCCACATCCGGTATCTAATACCCATGAAGCCGAGCTAGTGAAGTGAAAGTCTATAACGTAAATACCTGATGTAGAAGCAACGGTTCCGTTCTTCTTATCTTCCTTGAATTTGAGGCAGTCTCTCTTCCAATGTCCCTTCTTCTTGCAATAGAAGCATTCGGAATTAGACTTAGAAGATGTTACCTTTTTCTCCTTGTTGTCTTTGGTAGCTTTCGGCTTAGGCGGAAAGTTCTTCTTCCCTTTCCCCTTGAAGCCCTTCTTCCTTTTGCCCGCTCTTTTGAACGGCTTACCCTTCTTAATCATGAGCATATCATGCTTTCCCTCATCCTTGAGCGTCTGCTCAGCTTGCTTCAACATCCCATGAAGCTCGGTGAGGTTTTTCTCCATGCTATGCATGTTGTAGTTCATCTTGAACTGGTCATAGCCTTTGTGAAGGGAATGGAGAATGATGTCAATAGCCATTTCAGTTGAATACCCCGTATCAAGCCTTCCCATGTTCTCAAATAATCCGATCATTTTGAGCACATGTGGGCTGACTGGCTCTCCTTTCTTGAGCTTAGTCTCAAGGATCAGCCTGTGGGTTTCAAACCTTTCAGTTCGAGCCTGTTCTTGAAACATATTCTGTAACTCAGAAATGATCTCATAGGCCGATTCCTTCTCGAAGAAGGTTTTCCGAAGTTCAGGAGACATAGTGGCTAGCATTACGCACTTGACATCCCGATCGGCTACTTGCCATCGGTTAAGGGCCGCTTGAGTTACCTCCTCATTGGGAACCTCGGGCATTTCCTCATCAAGGACATACTCTTTCTGTTCTTGCATAAGAACGATGCGCAAATTCCTTTGCCAATCAAGGAAATTGGTACCACTCAACTTCTCCTTGTCGAGAATTGAGCGTAATGAAAACTGGTTGTTTGAGGTTGAAGACATGATTCTACAATTGATAGAATTTTAATGAAAAACCATTCAAAAATACTTAAATAAGATTGAATTTTATTCATGCAAATTTTCAATACTTATTTGACGTCTTATTCACACGTAAAATTTGTCCCTATTTTGTGAAAATAAGGCGATTCCAAGATCCGAAGAAACAAAGAGTGGTTAAGCATGCTTTGGCTTATCTTAAACACTCAATCTTCTAGGGTAAGCATTGCCTTGCTAATGGCTCTAAGCCACTCTTGGTTAGACAATCGTCGCATCTAATGCATCTTTGACGATGTATCTCTTTTGCCACGATATGTGAGGACTCCTCACTCATACCGATGAGTTGAACCAAAACCAACGTGCACACCCGGTGTGCCTTATGCCCCTTGGAGAAGTGATGGCACCTCGCTTTGGCGTAGCCTACCATCACCATCGTCCGCTTAGTAAGTGTTGTTTTGGAAAGGCAAGTTTGACTCAATATTATTAGGGACCTAGGATTTCTATGTTGGTTGATTTAAGTGAACTTAACTAATCATCGCAACATCAAGAAAACCTAAACATGCATCTAACGAATAATTCACACACATATATATATAAGCATAAAATATAGAGCGAAATTATAGATGCATATTGGCAACTAGCATGACCCCTTGAAATCTTCATATCTTCAAAAGGTCTTCATTTGCAATTCAAGGCTTTGTCTTCCAAGATACGCCGTCTTCAAGACTTAACCAAACTATGCAAAAACTAGTGTCTACAACTAGGAATAATCTAAATATTAAAGTACAAAAATACTTAACGGTGCGTAGACCGTATTTAGATTTACAAAAATACATAACGGCACGTAGTCCGTATTTTCTATCCTAGTCGGGTCCCACTAGTTGTTATTTCATAAAACCTGTGAGAGAGAATATATATATATTCCATTCATCCATTCACTATTTGTGAATGGCCCATGCAATTAACAAATTTAAAACAAAGTAAAAATGCATTTAAACAACGCGCGCACTAGTAACTAATCTAGGTGGTTAATCCGATTAACACGCCTAATTAAAACTAGTCAAAGTTGTTTAACCGATTATATAATTTACATCATTAATAATTGAAGCTCCCACTAAATTCCGCATTTCCTTAATTAATCTAATTAATTAAGTCGGTAGCACCCAAACTTGTCAAAATGAAATTTTGCCAATGCCGCTCAAAACCAAGGCCTAGCCTCCCAAAATTTTAATTAAAATAAACAAAATTAATTAAAATAAGTAAAACGGCAAAAAATTAACATCAAGCCTTACTACGGCTAGTCACCTCACCGCACCAAGCATACGCACACGCCAAAAAAAAAAAACGAACACACGACCCACAGCACACGGCCGCGAGCTGCTGCCACGGCACAGCCGCGCGTGGCTGCTGCAGCCCGCGTGCTGCTGCCGCGCGTGTGCTGCTACCGTGCGTGGCTGCTGCCGCGCGTGTGGCCGCAAGCAAGGCGGCGCTGCCACCTTGGCAGCCACATATGGGCTGCTGTGCAGCCCGGCTCGCCAAGGTGGTGCATTGCCTCGTTTTGCGTGCCACGGCCGCGAGACAAAAATAATTAATTCTAAATTAATTTTAGAACTAATTTAGAGAGCAAAATAAAGTTTTAAACAAGTCTAACTTAATAAAATTTTCAAAGTGCAAATAACCAAAATAATTCCAAGAACCATTCTTAATTAAATTGGTTTAGCTTGGTGCAACATAAAATTGAGGCAATTTCTCACTTTCAATTTAATCAATTTAAATTATACTTGAGAATTTGACAAAGTAAAGGGAAGTTGGAAAAATATGAACTTTAATGTTCAAATGAAAATTCCAACATCTAAATTTTGTGAATCCTTGAAAATTATATCTTCCAACATGAAGATAACCAAATTTCTATCACAAAAATCGAAACTTTATGTTTCCAATCAACTCAAAATGATTAAAACATCAAAGTTTAACACAAAATAACATGGAATTTAGTGGTTTTTTAAAGTTTCAATCACTTATCACAAATAAAGATTGAATCTTTAACACTTAGGAAGCCTCAAAAATAAAACTTTCACACTCAAAAGCAATTAGTTTGCAATTATGTGAAAATAAATCAACCTTTAAGCATCAAATACTACCAAGTAAGTGTGCTTTAAGGGGACATAAAATTGCAGAAAATAATGCAAATAATCAACCATATAATCAACAATTTATGCCATTAATTTCAAGGTTAGAAAAGACTTAAAATTTTTCGTCAAAAACGAAAAACCCCTCGAAAAAGGCATTTCTGGTCAGAATTTGGCTAAAATCACAGACCCATTGGGGAAAAAAACCTTTCCAGAACACGTTTTCCACCCAAAATTCACTAGTCTTTGGCGAAAGTCTGGGTTCTGGGCCAAACTCGACATTAAAAACGGGATTAAAATAAATAAAACCGAGCTACTAATCTAATTAGCAACTTAAACCAGAAAATTAAGCCAAAATAAACCTTGAAAACCATGATTATAAAAATAAACGAGCGGGGCTCCGATACCGCTGTTGGGGTTTGGTGAGTCCGACTCACCGCGGAAACAACCCCGACCCGAGGAACCACTCGCAATAATTAAAATCATAAAGCATAAATAAATAATCACAAAGAAAAGATAACGAATCTTACCCTTGAAGCGAGCTTCGCCCAAAAACCGGGGCTCTTACTTGAAAGCTACGAGCACGTCAAGCGCCGCGCCTCCGACGGTATCCACCCACAAAAAGGCGAACACAACTTTAAGGTTAGCTACCTTGGGGTTAGCAAGGTCCGACCAAAACCCGAGTGTTATATGAGTTTAAGAGTTTTCCCAAAAATTATGGAATGCTCTTTTTAACTCCCACTCAAGCACTTTACTCCAAATCCCAAGGTTGGTATTTATAGAGGAAAGTATGAGTCGGAATTTCTATCCCATCAATGTGGGATCATGAAATTCCACAAATTAATTTAAAGCTAAATTAAATTAAAATTGCAAACAAATAATAAATCTACAAGTGGCATTACCAAGTGAGATGGGTTGGTGAGGACCACATGGAGAGTAAGGGACCATACTTGCTCCCCACTCAATACTCTCCTTGTGCCACATGTCCTCTTCCACTTGCTCCCATATTCCATACTTCCCCTTAATCCACGGCCCTATGGCCCGAGCCAAGCTACGAGCCAAGCCCGAGCCTGGCCCGAGCCCAGCCTGCACCCAGCTGCTGCTATGGCGCGGTGCGGCTGCTGCTGTGGCGCGGCGCGGCTGCCGCTGTGCTAGCGTGCCTAGCCGCGGCAGCTAGCTGCTGCACGCACCACGTGCTGCGGCTGCTAGCTGCTGCTGGCCATGGCTGCTAGCACGGTGCGCTAGCACGCACCAGCCAGCCATGCTAGGCTCGGCTTGGTGTTTGCTAGCCACCTTTGCTAGGACATTTTTGCCCCTAGCATTCGGATGCTCGGGACACTCCGATGCTAGGGGTATTTTGGGAATATGGTCGATTTATTATTATTTTTGCGCGTCTCGTCTTTTATTATTTTGACTCGACTTCCGACGATCGGTTTCGACGCTCTAAGCTCGAATTACCGACGTCTAAATATTTAACACTCGGGCGACGAATTAATTTCTTCCGAATTAATTCGTCGAGTTGGTTCGTATATTTTTCTTGGGTGTGACCCGAAGGGTTCAGTCAAGATTAAGCTGTAATATTAATTATATTAATTTTACTGATCGGAAGCGGCCTCCACCCAGGCATTCCGATCACTTGACCTTACTGAATATATTAGCTTTCTAATAATTTTGAATCCGCTATCAGAATAATACACTTGTTCGAAGGACACCATTCCTTTCAGTTATGAGTCCCGATGCACCGCGCGGAAGCTTACCTTTGGAAGGGTTGGCGTGTGTAGATGGAACCCCGCGATTTAAACTCGCTTCCATGGTTTGGTGAATTCAACATTCTCGGATGTACCCTTTGTTGCTCAAAGCGTTCTATCGGGTAGATGGAGCATGAATTCCCAGAGGGTTATGTCCATATGTAAAACACATATGGGTTTTAGAAAAGTGAGAAAAAACTCAATCAAGATGTAGAATCGAGCCAACAGTGCTAGAACAAGTCGAAAAAAGAAGGCAGATTTCTGGCTCGGTATTGGATAACCACCACTCCAGACAACAAAGTCCGTCGCAAGGATATAAGCCCTGTCTCCAGACGACAATGTTGTCGCCAGGCAACAGAGCCATATCAATGGTGACAGGCTTTGTTTTCTAGACGCTAGTTCTTACATGCCTCAGCAACTTTCTGTGTTCTTAGAATTTTCTAGTTTTCGTAGTATTATTTCGATTCTAGTTGTGAAAGATATTTATCAAATTTCCTATGAGAACCTTTTTTATGCATATGACAATAATGTTAATCAAAATTACGCACATGAAATACTTAGAACTTTTCGAGTCTCATCCACTCATTTTAAATAATTGCCAAAAAAAATTTTAGGAATTAAAATAGAAATCCTCCCCAGTGGAGTCACCAAAAACTGTAGGGAATATTTCAAGCATTACCCCAAACTTGAACCCCACTGTGATCATACACTTAAGCATGGTGGCATCCAAAGGGAAGGAAGCTAGAGCAAAAGAGTCGCCAAATAGTTTTAGGAACTTGTAAACTATTCACAGGGTGAAGGTTACATCCCTTAACGATCTAGGAGATCGTTAACTCCAATAGGTCTGGAACCAAGACTGGAAGTTCGGGAATGAAGATACAAATCCAATCTAAAAGAGAAAGAATCTGCCCTAATAATAGGCTTCTACTTTATTCTTCTCGTATTCATGTGTGCTTTCTGACTAACATGCAATCAATAGATTAACCCTAAACCTGTTTAATCTATGTTGGTTGAATATTAATGCACAAACAAATCTATTATTGGCGATCACTCGAATTATAATCAAATTAACCCTAAACAAGATTATTAATTATCTTATTAAGCGTGATTACAAGTACCAATTCCCTTTAAACAAGCATAAAAGGTGTGATCAAGAAATAACAATAAATAATAAATCAAGCAACATAATAATCATAATAACAATAATAATCATAATTAAAATAATCATGTTCATGTTAAAAATAAAGCATAATAATAGCAAGATCCTAGGCATGATACTAATAAGATTATTAATAAATCCTAGCATGTCACTAAGCATATAAAGATTAAAGCTTTAACCCTAACATGATATTAGGAAAGAAAATAGGAAGCATTCTTTTAATCATACTTGATATTATAAATTTTAGTTGTTACCCTAAACATTATACTAGGAAAAACATCCTAACATGATACTAGGAATCAAAATAACAACCTAAACATGATTTTTATATCATAATATCAATAAAACAATTAAAGTACTTACTTGGATGCCTCGTACCTCTTTCTAATAACAAAAATACACAGGTTAGTAATTTCAAGGAAAATAATAAATCAAGACAATTAAATTAAATAATTGATATAGAGATAACCCTCAGAAATATCAAACCTTTCACGTCAAGGGAGAATGCAACTTCCAACTTTGCTAGGTGTGTCTGCTAATGTATGAGGAATTTTGTTTGTAAAAGGCTTGGCTAGAAAAAAGAGGGAGAGAGAATAAGCTTTAGCTTAGAGAGAGAAGAGAATTAGAGAATTTTAGTTGAGAGTTGATTCTGGGTTATTTTTTGATGATTGAAAACGGAGGTCCAGGGACCCTATTTATAATAAAATATTCTGGAATTGATAATACGAATCAGAGTTCGAAAAGGAATAAAACACGCCTTTGTCGCCAACAACAGGACCTGTCGCCGGGCGACAAAACCAGACGTTTGGCGCTGCAAGAAAGTTTTTGCAGATTTTGTTTTAATCATATCATTTGATCCAGAAGTCCAAATAAGGCATATAATATGTCGTTGGAAAGATCTTAAAGTCTACTTTCCAACTAAATTAAAATTAGATTAAAAAGTTTTGTAGATAAAAAGATATGACCGAAATAGGGGAAGGGTGTTAGTTTTTTATAGAGTTTCATATTCCATTCATATCTTTTTCGTTATAGCTCGGATTTAATATTATAATATATCATTGGAAAGATAATTTCAAGATCTATCCAACCATGCATGTAAGATTCAGATAAATATTATGAGGCACAAAAATAATATCTGACTATATTCCATTTCGTACAAAACAAGGATTCTCAAAAGGAGTAGTTTTATTCAATTTCAAACTCTTTGGAACATAATTATCAATCCTAACTCCATTAGGATTTAAGAGAATTTTCTAGAATATTCTAGAAGACTATAATCAATCCTAATAGCTTTAGGAATGATAATTAATAATAGGCCCTCCTCTTGATCATTGGGCCGTATGTAAGAACCAAACCGGGCCCAGTTTAGTATTTTGGCCATAATTTCCTCATTATTCATCGGAATTAGGCTTATAATATATCGTTGGAAAGGTATTTTCATGCCCATCCAACTACACTATTATTGGACCCATATCATGGACCAAACTAAATTGGAATGCACGTTTTTCATAAATAGGGTAAAAAAAGAAATATTTTCAAAAACAGAAAGAAGAGATATTTTAATAAAAACATCCTCATCACTAGACTTTTCACACTTTTGCTATGTTTGATAATCAAACGACATGAAATGTATTCATCACTGGGTTTGGTTTTGGGGAGACACAAATGGGTGTCTACAGTACCACAAAAGGCTATTAAAGGTTCTGCGGTTTATCACTTCCTAGCAGATTTCCCACAAGAAGAAGTTGAGAAAGAAGAAGAGTATGATTTCCATGATGAAGATCTACTCATGACCAAAGATGATAGCTGGACGCTCTATTTCGATGGAGCGTCGAACCAAAAGGGTTGTGCTGTGGGAGTCTTGCTCGTATCACCCAACGAAGAACACATTCCGATTTCCATGAAGCTCGACTTTAATGTCACCAACAATGCTGCAGAATATGAAGCATGCATCTTGGGATTGGAAAAAGCTGTGGCCCTTGGAATTAAGAAAATCAGAATCTACGGAGACTCATCACTAATCATCAACCAGATCTCCAAAATGTGGAAGGTGAGAAGTGAAAGTCTCGCTACATATCAAGCTCATATGGAAACTCTCACGGAGCAACTAGATGAAGTGGAATATACGTACTTGCCTAGAGAAGAAAACCAGTTTGCCGACGCACTGGCTAAATTAGCATCAATGGTGCGAATTCCAACAGACACAATTAGAATGCCATTGGCCATAGAAAGAAGATACGAGCCAGCTTATGTTCACGCACTTGATGATGAACAAGAAGCACCAGAAGAAGATGAAGAGTCATGGTATACAGATATCCTTAATTACGTGACGAAGAGAGAATACCCTCCTAATACTGATAAAAGGGCACGACGTGCTTTGAGGCTCCTGGCCTCACAGTATGTGCTACTCAGAGGAGAACTCCACAAAAGGACCACTTAAGGGAGAAATCTCTTGTGCATAGCGAAGACTGAAGCACGCAAAACCATGGAAAACCTTCACCCCGGAATATGTGGAACGCATATGAATGCTAAAATGTTAGTCCAAAAGATTCAACAACAAGGTTATTATTGGACTACTATGGAGAGAGACTGTCACGAATACGTCAAGAAATGTATGATGTGTCAAGTCTACGTAAATTTGCAGCATGTTCCACCTTCGCTTCTCTAGACATATACTTTTCCATGGTCTTTCTCTACTTGGGGTATCGACATCATTGGAAAGATAACGCCACCAGGACAAGGGGGACATGAGTTCATCCTTGTAGCGATCGACTACTTCCCTAAATGGGTCGAAGCTGCCTCATATGCTAAGCTCACAGCAAAACATGTAGCTCAATTCATTGAGAAAAATATCATATGTCGTTATAGGGTGCCTCACGAGATGATCAGTAATAATGGAACGCATTTCCAAGTCGAGTGCGTAGAACTATTAAAGAAACATCATATCAAGCATCACAGATCATCACGCTACAGGCCACAAACAAATGGTGCGGTTGAATAAGCTAACAAGAATGTAAAAACTATCATCGAAAAAAAGACTGAAAATTACAAAGATTGACCAAGTAAGCTACATTTTGCCCTTTGTATTATCGAACCTCTGTTCGTACATCAACGAGGGCTACCCCTTTCTCTTTGGTTTGTGGAGTTGAAGCTGTACAACCAATAGAGCTCGAAATCCCTTCCCTCCAAATTGTGTTGGGAAGCCAATTAGATGAAGTCGACTAGATTAGAGCAAGATATGATGAACTAGTCTTACTTGACGAAAAACGCTTGGCAGCTTTGCATCATGTCCAAACCTACCAACAGCATATGGCAGGATATTTCAATAAAAAGTTCAAGTCTAGGAACATCAAGGAAGGTGACTTGGTGTTTAAAGCACTTCGCAAAAATGTGTTAGATCCAAGGGGAAAATTTAGACCAAACTAGTCAGGTCCATACATTGTTTAATCCATTTTGTCTGGTGGAGCGGCACAATTGGTGGACATGGATGGCAACTAACAGTTTCCACAATTTAACCAACTTGGATCAACTCAAGAAATTTTATGCCTAGTTGCATGGGTTCATGACCTGATTGAGCTACGTTTGGCCTGATTCCTTTTTTAAGGATACGTAGGCAACCCCTCAAGCGGGCACGTGAAGGAGTTATGTCTTCGATAAGTGCAATTACTAGATATATCAAGGATCACTATTATGGAATAAATAAGTTCATTCTATAGGGTCGTCAATGTTTGGTGCTAGATATGACAATTGATCTTTGGGCTAGCTTAATAGCCCAAAGCCTTATAGAATGGATCCTACAAGGTCACACATAAGAGTATTGGGTTAAACAAGTTAGAGGCCCATTATTGGGCTTCATGAGTTCATGACATACCACATTGATATTTGGGCTTGGATAATTAGAAGAGTCTAATGGGTTTTGGACTTGACATGGTTTTATTTCTAGATATGATCTATAAATATAAACCATGCCTAGGGTTGCATGACACAACAATTGACATACAGTAAATTGTCACACAAGCAACCAAGCATCCCAAAACCCTAACTCTCTCTCTCTACTAGGCCCTCTTTCTCTCTCTCCTCCCTGTCCGTAAGGCCCTCCCTTGTGGGTGGCGCATGTGGTGGCTCGTGGGTGGTGTTGTGGTGTGTTTGTGGCTCGGATCTCCGTTGAAGGTTGATTGAAGTGTTCAGTCACAACTAACTAGCATTAGTGGAGGTTTAATCCGTGCTCGTGGACTAAGTAGAGGAATCACACGTGGGGTTCTTGTTCTCCTTATCGTTCTTGTTCGATCACTTGTGGAATCACGCTTCAAAGGTATTATTCTTACTCTTTATGTGTTATGCATGAGATCCTTGGTTAGGTGCTATATGAATATGATTCATGATTATTTCCGCTGCGTAGTACCTATGTTTCCCTACAGTGGTATCAGTTAGCCTCTTGCAATTACATATATTAAGTATCAATTCTTTGATAATCCACAATTTTAATTCAATTAGGAGGGAAAATAATTTAATTATGGGTCAATTATTATATTAAATGTGATTTAACATATAGAATCATTAAAAGTTGTTTAATTTGCTCCATATTAGCCTTAATTTGATCCGAAAACTGCCCTATGAAGTTCAAAAAATTAAACTCCCCCCCCCCTAATATTTCGAAAATTTCAAAATCAAGAACCTTAATTTATGAAATTTGTTTTTTTTTTATTGTGATATAATTCGATATTATGTCTTTAAAGAATTTAATCCTTTTGATTTCATGTTAAATTGTGAATTTCTCATGATCAACCTATTTAATTTAAAAGTTAAATTGAATTGGGGATTAAATTCATGAAGAACCCTAATTTTAAAATTTAATATGATTTAATTTTAAAACTAGATGGACCACATTAATTTAATTTTAATAAAAATGTTTTGTTTTAAATTAAAAAAAATCAATAAAAAAAAAAGGGGATTGAGGTGCGACAGTCGCGGCTAGGTGGCGCAGCCACGGCGACTGCCGCACCGGTGGTGGTCAAGGAGGGAGGGTGGGCTGGGCACGGGTCGGACAGGGGCAGCGCAATAGTGCACCACCCCGTTGTGTGTGCTGCTGTTGTTGTCCTTGCGTCGCTGCAGGGGCAGCGTACACCGCAAGGTGTACGGCCACCGTGGCCGGCTTCGGCAGGCCACACCACGGTGGCTGACGCGGCTTTTTTCTTCAAAAAACATTTTTTAAATTTTATTTTACTTTGGATAAAATTAGTTTTCAAAATTAAAAATTAAAAGATAAGTTTTTTATTTTGAAAAGATAATTAACAAAGTTAAAGTTGTTAATTTTGTTAAGATAGGATAAATATGGAGCAAAAGATTCTATTTGGATAATAATTGATTAAATAATATGATTATCCCATAATTATTTTCGGATATTAATTGATTTAAAATATGTGATTGGCAAGTAATTAGGATAGAATTTCCTAAAAGTTAGGATAATCATGGAAAATAAATATGATTTATCTTCCATAATTAAAATAAGATTTGATTCTATCTCATACCTAAATTAAAATATATGATATTTTATAATTGGTTATGAATAATATATGATATTATCTAATTACAGAAATTAAACAAAATATGAGATATTTAGGAGTCATGTTTCCTTAATTATGAACATTCGATGTTGTAATTTAGGAAAGCATGATGAGTGATTTATAATATGGAATTTTATAATATATGATGTTATTTATTGCTATATAGACTAGTATGGCCCATAGATTCTTAATACGATATGCGCATCGTTTCGTATTTTTGTAATCTAAATACGGTCTGCGTACCGTTAAGTATTTTTGTAATTTATTTTATTTTATTTAAATAGTAGATAGAATAGAATAGTATTACAGGTTGCAGTTAATCCAAGAATCCATGAAGTGGAGGCCCAAAGGAGCAAGATGGATGAGATCCATGAAGGTTCAAGTGGGAGCTTTTGCTTTATTAGTTTTCTTAGGATTAAAGGGCCATACTATGTCATGTTTTATTTATGCATTAGTAGATTATACATGTTAGATTTTATTTATGTTGTTTGATGATGCGCTAGAGTTCAGTAAATAATCACAACATAATGAATCTAGGTCCCAGTAATATTGAGGTTGTTTTTCCAATAAAAAACCCGATGAAACCTTCGATATTTATGGCAGATCATGCCTCAATTGGGTGTCATACTATATCTTAGGGGAGTGGGAGTAAATCACGTTTTACACTTTTAATTGGTTATACTCAACAAGGTTACCTAAATAGTTTAGAAACTTGAAGCTAAGGGTAATAATTAAACATGTGATGGGTAATTATTCAACCAAGAATTACAAAGAGTTGTAATTAGTAAAGAGTTTACTCACCTTGAAAATGCAATATTTGATGGTAGGGCTCAGTCCGGTCAATTATTGCACAAATAAAGGATCTTGGAATCATTCTATTCAATAGGGATCAATTAAATTGAATGAATGCTTTAAAGTTACCAGCTTTATAATCGCTTATGGTACTTTAAAATTATTAAACATAATTATTGAATTTTGCCTCGTTTGTTTTTGTTTGTAGATGAATAACTTATACGATAACACTGTTTTACCAATGAAACATAACTTAAGTCTAAATCTCAGAAACTTCAGGGAATGGGAAAACAAGTTGAGAAAAGTTCTCACAAGCCATGGGCTTGAATCTCGTTTACATATTCCTGTTGAGAGCAAGTATACAGAAAAATATGAAGCTGAAAGGCATGCTGAAATTGTTTCAGCTGCAGAGAAAATCAGAGGGCTCATTTTAGAATCTATTCCAATTTGTTGGAAAAGAAGGTTCAGGCACTATGAGCTTACTAACTTGTACAAATGTCTTCGTGCTATCTGTCGGAGTGGCATTGGGGAATTAGGAAGTGGAGGCTTCAAAGATCACAGTGTAAGAGAGGTCGTTAACTCGATCCCTCAGATTTACTATTCCTAGACTGACAGCGTTAGGTATGAGGCTTACAATGTTCATTGTAAGATAATGGCTAAAAGACTCATGCCTGGTCAGTCAGTGAGGGCCCATGTCAGGGAACTGATTGAAATGTTCAATCAGATGGATGTCCTTGGAAAACCGATCGATGATGACTCTGCACATGATATTATCTTGTTCTCACTCCATGATAGTTTTGACATTGTCAAGCTCACTCATAATGATGAGGGATCGTCGGTGACATTGATCAATCTATTTCTTAACCATGCCGAGGAGTTCCTGAAAAGGAGAGGAACCGAATGCTTCTTTTGCGGTAGTTGGCCATGCCATACACCAGGGTGTCCCCACTATACACCAGTGAAAACAGAAGGTAAAGAGTTACTTGATGTTTTCGTTGTATAAATTAATCTTACTTCATCTTCCACTTGGGTATTTGATACCGGCTGTGGTGCTCATATCGTTAATAACGTGCAGGGCTTGAAAGAAAGTAAGAAGTTAGCAAAAGGGGAAGTAACGCTTCGAGTAGGAAATGGAGCAAAAGTTGTTGCACTTGCTATTGGAAGTTATCATTTAAGACTTCCCTCTGGACTTATTTTGGTGCTTAATAACTGTTATTATGTACCAACAATAACTAAAAACATTATTTCAGTTCCTGTTTTAGATTCTGAAGGATTTTCATTTGAAATAAGAGCAAATGTTGTTTTATTTCAAAAGAAAATATGTTATATGCTAACGCAAAATTAATTAATGGTTTGTATGTCTTAGAATATACAACCCATGTCTACAATATTGATCATAAAAAGCAGAAAACAGATGGTTCAAACCTAACTTACCTATGGCATTGTAGGCTTGGTCACATCAACCAAAAGCGCATCCAGAAATTACACAAGGATGGACTTCTCTCTTCATTTGATTATGAATCATTTGAAAATTGTGAGTCATGCTTGCTTGGGAAAATGACTAAGTCACCCTTCACGGGTATAGGTGAAAGAGCTAGTGACCTTTTGGGACTCATACATACGGATGTGTGTGGACCAATGAGTTTAAGAGCAAGGGGTGGGTTTAACTACTTCATTACTTTTACTGATGATTTAAGTAGATATGGTTATGTTTACTTAATGAAGAACAAATCGGAATCCTTTGAAAAGTTCAAAGAATTCCAGAATGAGGTACAAAACCAACTTGGGAAGACGATTAAAGCATTACGATCAGATCGTGGTGGTGAATATTTGACCCAAGAATTTGATGAACATCTGATTAATTGTGGAATACTTTCACAATTAACTCCTCCAGGAACGCCACAGGTGAATGCTGTGTCAGAAAGGAGGAACAGGACTTTACTTGATATGGTGAGGTCCATGATGAGCTTTACTGATCTTCACATATCATTTTGGGGATATGCATTAGAAGCAGCTACTAGAATACTAAACAGAAGCCCGTCCAAAGCAGTTAAAAAGACTCCATATGAGATGTGGAATGGAAGAGCTCCAAAGTTGTCTTTTCTCAAGATTTGGGGATGTGAAGCCTATGTAAAACGTTTACAAGGTGATAAACTACAACCTAAATCAGACAAGTGTTTCTTTGTGGGCTATCCAAAAGAAACAAAAGGGTATTACTTCTACAATCGCGAAGATAACAAAGTGTTTGTTGCTCACGATGGTGTCTTTCTAGAAAAGGAATTCCTGTCTAGAAAGCCAAGTGGCAGTAAAGTGGTTCTCGAAGAAATTCGAGACGAGCAACAAATGGATGTGGATAACACCACATCAGAGGCGAGGGCGCATGAGTCGATTAATCATGCGCCGGAGCGAGCTAATTTAACTAGAGAGACTCCTATCGTCCCACTTGAACCTAGTTCATGCGAAAATCTTCAAGGAGTTGGAGAGAATATTTCTATTGTTGCTCCTACCCCACGTAGGTCTGCCAGAATTAGAAACAAACAGTTTGTTGAGGTTCTGATAACTGAGGATTCTGAAATCTTCTTATTGGAGAATGAAGAACCTACAACCTACAAGCAAGCTTTGGCGAGCCCCAACTCAGATAAATGGATTGAGGCCATGAAGTCCGAAATGGAATCAATGACTGAAAATGAAGTGTGGACCCTAGTTGACTTGCCTGATGGGGTAAAACCTATTGGTTGCAAATGGGTTTACAAGATTAAAACAGACAAAGATGGAAATGCCTACATCTACAAAGCAAGACTGGTTGCAAAAGGATACAGACAAATTCATGGTATTGACTATGATGAAATCTTTTCCCCAGTAGCTATGCTTAAGTCCATTCGGATTCTTCTAGCGATTGCTGCATTTTTCGATTACGAAATTTGGCATATGGATGTCAAAACCGCCTTCTTGAATGGGTTCTTGACGGAGGAAGTGTATATGATACAACCTACGGGTTTTGAAGATCCAGAAAATCCTAGAAAGGTATGCAAACTTCAGAAATCCATTTATGGATTGAAGCAAGCATCCAGGAGTTGGAATCTTCGTTTTGATAAAGCAATCAAACAGTTTGATTTTGTCAAAAGTAAAGAGGAACCTTGTGTATACAAGAAGTCTAGTGGGAGCAGCATTGTTTTCTTAGTCTTGTATGTAGATGACATACTACTCATAGAAAATGACATACCAATGCTTGACTCAGTCAAGGAATGGTTGAAGAGTTGTTTTTCCATGAAGGACTTAGGTGAGGCTGAATACATATTGGGGATCAAGATACATCAAGACAGATCTCGAAGGATGATTGGATTAAGTCAAGAAACTTATATTGATAAGGTTCTTGATAGGTATTCCATGAAAGACTCTAAGAGAGGATTTCTCCCCATGTCTCATGGCATTACGCTCAGTAAATCTCAATGCCCTAGCACGCCAGAAGAGATGAGACGTATTGTTGATAAACCTTATGCTTCGGCAATAGGGTCAATCATGTATGCCATGATATGTACGAGGCCGGATGTTGCATATGCTCTGAGTATGTGTAGTAGGTTTCAGGAAAATCCAGGAGAAGCACACTGGACAGCTGCTAAGAACATCCTTAAGTACTTGAGAAGGACTAAAGGAATGTTTCTAGTATATGGTGGCGAAGATGAGTTGGTTGTCAAAGGTTATACAGATGCGAGTTTCCAAACAGATAGAGATGATTTCAGATCACAATCTGGATACATTTTCTGTCTGAATGGAGGAGCAGTGAGCTGGAAGAGTTCGAAGCAAAGCACTGTCGCAGACTCTACAACAGAATCAGAATATTTAGTTGTTGTTGAAGCAGCTAAGGAGGCAGTTTGGATTAAGAAGTTCCTAACTTGGCTGGATGTCATACCAAGTGCTCAAAAGGGAATCGAGTTGTATTGTGATAATAATGGCACCATTTCTCAGTCAAAGGAGCCTAGGTCACACTTCAAATCCAAACATGTAGAGAGGAAATATCACCTCATTCGAGAGATCGGTGACAGAGGAGATGTCAAGATGTGCAAAATTCATACGGATGAGAACATTGCTGATCCACTTACTAAACCCCTTCCACTTCCAAAGCATGAGAAACACGCTAGTGAATCTGGATTGAGGCAAATGATGTAATTAGAAGTTGTATTTATTTTTGGAGAAAAATAAGTTACATATGTAATACACTCATTTGAAGAATTATGTTTAATCAAAAATTTTATTATTTCTCTTATTTAATGATGGTTTTCAATATTAAATAAAATGTCCAAAATAATTATGGATTGATAGGCTCATCAGGTTGATGACCTGGTGAATGAAACCCCACAGGTGAACAAAATCCATATATTATTTAAGTTCCTAGTTCAGAATCATTAAACTGGACATAAATGATTTCTTAAATTGGACTAGCATGTAAGATTGATTAGATAGTGCAATTTCATGGGCTATAGGAGCATAGTGATGATGCTCGGTCAATCACATGGATATGCATGAATGATGCATGATCGAACTATTGACCTCTTTGAAGTTCAAGTATAGAGCTTCCGGATATATTAGTGGATTCCTTTGACATGAGTGGAACACTAATTCCATTCAATGATTGATTTAACTGTGGTACATTCAAATGTCCAGCCGTAACTGGGGATTATAAAGGGTGTTTCCCGGTTGCTTCATGAGTTGAGTGGGAGCTTTGGTTGCCACAAGATTGAATTGAGTCTACCTATTTAATTAGGAATGTGTCTTGGCCCCTTGAAGAGGGAGAATTCAGAAAATGCATGGCCGTGCTCAAATGAATTACATAGTAATCATTTGTTCTGTGAATCTCACTCAATATTTCAAGAAAAGATTTGCAGACTAATATGATCACGACATGAGATGAAATCATATTATCAAATCGACACACATTGACTTAAGGAATTTGAATATTGCGCACTTGTCTCAAACAAGTGGGAGATTGAAGGAGTTATGTCTTCGATAAGTGCAATTACTAGATATATCAAGGATCACTATTATGGAGATAATAAGTTCATTCTATACGGTGATCAATGTTTGGTGCTAGATATGACAATTGATCCTTGGGCTAGCTTAATAGCCCAAAGCCTTATAGAATGGATCCTACAAGGTCACACATAAGAGTATTGGGTTAAACAAGTTAGAGGCCCATTATTGGGCCTCATGAGTTCATGACATACCACATTGATATTTGGGCTTTGATAATTAGAAGAGTCTAATGGGTTTTGGACTTGACATGGTTTTATTTCTAGTTATGATATATAAATATAAACCATGCCTAGGGTTGCATGACACAACAATTGACATACAATAAATTGTCACACAAGCAACCAAGCATCCCAAAACCCTAACTCTCTCTCTACTAGGCCCTCTTTCTCTCTCCTCCCTGTCCGTACGGCCCTCCCTTGTGGGTGGCGCGTGTGGTGACTCGTAGGTGGTGTTATGATGTGTTCGTGGCTCGGATCTCCGTTGAAGGTTGATTGAAGTGTTCAGTCACAACTAACTAGCATTAGCGGAGGTTTAATCCGTGCTCGTGGACTAAGTAGAGGAATCACACGTGGGGTTCTTGTTTTCCTTATCGTTCTTGTTCGATCACTTGTGGAATCGCGCTTCAAAGGTATTATTCTTACTCTTTATGTGTTATGCATGAGATCCTTGGTTAGGTGCTATATGAATATAATTCATCATTATTTCCGCTGCGTAATACCTATATTTCCCTACAGCCCGGTCACTTTAAAAAAAAATATCCTTCCTCTTTCGACCAAGTATAACATACAAGACAGCAAAATGCAGCTAAAATGGAGAAAATCCTACAGTAGCAGCTACCACGCCTCGTCAGGGTCCACCGCGCCCCGACAGCAGCCACCGTGGCACGGCAGAATACCCCGTGGCACAGCAAAAAAAAAAATCGTCGTTCCACGTCAGTATCCACCACGCCACGGGAAATGTTACCGTGTCACGGCAATTTGCACCGTGGCACGATGGATTTTTCAAGCATAAAATACAGCAAACATCCCCCGTGTCACGGTATTTTCCAGCGTGACGCACTGACGCGGCAAATTTTTCCGTGCCGCGGCAAACTCTGGACTTTGCAAATTCTGTTATTTTATTGTTTTACAAATATTTGTTCGACAATTGTTATTATTCTTCCATTGCGTCCGACTTCTTGACTCGGATAATAATTATAAAAAAAAAAAAAAAAAAAGAAGTCATTGCAATTTTTATTCAAGGCGAAAATAAATATGCTATTATTATTGAATTAAATGTGACTACAATTATTGGCATCATGCACCTTATTTAAAAATTAAAAATTTAAATCATATAAGCAAAGCAATATCGATCTAATCCTTCTTCACTTTAGGAACTTCCTTCTCTTTTTCATCTAGGTCGGCCTTCACCATAATGTGTCTTTTGTAGCCAGAACCGTCACACCTCTAGTTGAACTTTCACCCCTTTCACCTTTCTTAGAATTCTTCGATTGCTTCTCTCTATAAACCATCTTTTCCTTACCCTTTCCTTTCACATAATTCTTCTTTTAAGGCATTATAGGAGTCTTAAACTTAATTCCTTGTTTTCTCGAACCTAGACGATCTTTAGGAGTGACCTTCTTACTTCCTTGACGTCCCTTCGCATCAAAGTTGTGTGATTCGACTCGATCCCTTCTACTTCTAGGATTCAACCATCCCTTGTATGCACTAGACAAGGGAGGAGGAGCTTGGCTACTCGCAGAAACGGTCCACAAAGGTCTTCCAATCCAATAAGTCTCGTACTTATGAACATTACTTTCATGCAACGATACTTCACGAGGACTATCGTTATAGCATGGAACTACTTGTTCAAGTCCATATTGTCACATCAATCGAGGATGACAATAAAAAGTCAATTTTGAAATACTAGAAACGCGACAATACGGAGTAATTCTTCTACCTACGAACTAGATCATTGGGACCATATTTTTCAGTATTGTTGGGAGATTCAAAAAGTTCTAAACGCTCCATCAACCAAAACTGCAAAAAAACAAAAAAAAAAATCAGTCGGAAAAAGAAATGCAGAACAACACCGTGACTTGGTGCCTACTATGTGTTATGGAGGATAATTAGGGCCCGTTTTTACCAGCAACAGTACTAAGGAGCCCTTATTGATGGCTTTCCGGTCATCTTTTGTTTCGTCAAGGCCACGTAAAGTTTCTCCAAGGCAAGTAGGCATAGGAGATCTCCCAGATTCAACATTTTCAAGCACAGACGCTAAACAATTCAAGCATGTCCTACCCTACCGTTTGCAAATAAAAGTTTGCTAAACATGCAAAAAATATAAGTCCTTCTGCGGTATACATGATAAGACTCAGAGACAGGACGATTGAAATACAAATTTGCAAGCTTTTCTAAATCTACTTCATTACCACACACAATTTTATTTAAATCTGGATCCGTAAAATTCAGATGGCGTTCAAAGTCTTGGTAATAATACTCACGTAGGGTAGGCATTGCAATGAGATTTCTGGCAGGAAAACCAAAGATGGCACCGAATTCCTCCGGAAGGGGATAGATTTCAACATAATCAAATTTGAAACAATGTGTTTCTAGACTCCAATAATCTAAAGCTGCCCTAAGAAAATCATGTTCAATTGCTACATGCCTTAAGGCTAATAAGCCTCTGGCATGAAACAATTATTCCAGCTCTCTTTTGTCCGCATTGGTCAAAGAATAGGACCGGTCACGCAATGTATTATCAAAATTCTAAGACATTATTATTGAAATAAGAAATTCTAATTATTTTATGTTTCGTAATTATGCATATCACGAATAAATTGGTCCAATTTTATAGCCAAAACGCTTGGAAACACTCAAAATCTATCTTTCTATACGCGCAAACTACACCGCTGCAGAACACGCGCATCGTGACACGGGAAATACCACCGTGTCACGGGAATTAGTGCCGCAACACGGCATGTTTTTCCATGACACGGTATACAATGCGTGTCACGATGCCCACGAGTCTTCATATTTTTATCATTTACCTATTTTTATTGTTTTGCCTTCACCGTTTATCTTTTTTTTCGAGAGTTTCATTCCTAATAAAATTCTCCATTTATTTTATTTTTTATTTTTTTATTTATAATTTTTTTTCTTTTTATTTTGGGGGAAGTTGTAAAACTTGTCTCATTTTCATTTTCATTTCTTTTTCTTTTGGGGAAATTGCAAAATTCGTCCCATTTTTTTATTTTGGGAAGTTGTAAAACTTGTCCCATTTTCTTTTTTATCTCTTTTTCTTTTGGGGAAATTGAAAATTTTGTCTCATTTTTCATTTTCTTTTTGTTTTGGGGAAGGTCGGTACCCTCCACTTACAATTTTTTTTTCACATGATTAATAAATACACAATCACACACAATGAGTCTCAAGCACACACTAATACACACTAATAAATGCATAAACTGTGAATAAAATAGTGAATCATGATGCATAAACAGTATCAAGTGTCATCAATCAAAGTACATAATAAAAACCCTTGATCAAAAATCTGCTGAACTAGAAGAGTTATGATCAGTGTCATCTCCAGCCTGCGAATACGAAACGGCGAACCAAGGAGTCCCTCCATCATTCGGGTACGAGGAGTAGTATCCCTACTAGTCCCCATAGCTCCAATAGCAGACAAACTCAAAGCAAGACCTGTCCAACTAGCAAACGACGTAGGCTGACTCCAAGAGGTAGGAAGCATCGGTGGAGGCATCATACCAGACAATAGAACTGAAAATAAGCCCTGCACCGGTGGAGGAAGCGCCTCAGACAATGGAACTGAGTATAAACCCTGGTCCACAGGAGTAATGACTGGCCTGAACTTAGGCTGTGAAGGCTGGGAAGATGAAAGCTGCTGCCACTGATCCTGAAAGTGTTGGAATGGCTGAGAAGACTGAGGTTGTTGCCACTAAGCCTCCTGAAACGGCTGAGAAGGCCGAGGCTGCCGCTGAGACTAAAAATGCTGACGAACCTCAGGAGATCATCTACCGCGACTAGGCTCCCCCTCGTCCGAGTCTCTGTGCCTCGAGCGCGAGCGAGACCTCCGTCGTTCCTGAAAGACACAAAGTGAAAAGATATCAATAGTGCAAGATAAAACAAATGGTAAATATAGGAAAAAAAAGGTGAACATACCTCGAGAACTTCAACAAAGCCGCCCCGACAACTCGCACCACGTCGAAGCTTGATGATGCAGTACTTGAAAGCGTCAACCAACTTTATAAATCCCATCATGTTCGAGTGCGTAGGTTGAGAACAAAGAAATATCAGTAACAAGCGGTATTAAAAAGGATGAATAACGTGTCATAAAGCTTACCGGCTCAAACACATCAGGAAGAGACTCCTGTGCTTGTCTAAAACCCTCTGGCACATCAGCAATATGATCCTCAGTAATACCGATTGGCCCCGGGTAACGGACAGATTGAGGCGGGACCTCAATCTTCCCCCTACGACGAGCAGTCGTCTGAAAATACGATCAAATAATTAGGTTATTCGACGGTTTAAACAGAGACTAGCGACAAAATTCTCAAAAGAAATCATATTTCGGGAAGATCGGACGGAGGAGCCAAAGAAGGAAGCAAGTCTTGTGAATAATCGCCCTTCATACGCACAAGCTCCTACCAAGGAAAAGTGTAGCGCTCCCCCTATTTATCAACGCCTTAAGAAAACGTAAGTCCAGCATCTACTCCGGTGGAGGCAAAGGCACCACAAAGCGGTCAGCGCTGTGCTGACAAACAACGCGCTCCCCAAGATACCAAGCAAAGTGTGCAGTACCAACAAAAACAGTACGATATGCCGAAAGATGCAAGGCCTCGAGAAGATCAGTCATCCCAGCCTAAGGTTGATACTGGATTCAACAGCTACTTGAAAACCACAAAAAAGTTACAATGAATGCCGAAAAATAACATCAAGGTAGAGAATAAAATGCTGCAAGATTAATTCTTACACCAACAAAAGAGGTGCCTCGGCGCAGCAGCCCACGCAACGTAGAGACGGACTTTACTAGTGACTCGGCTCGGTCACGGCAGCTGGCTCCAAAAGGGAAATCATGGACCGCTCCCCGATGCCGTCGAGGGGCCAATCCTGAAAAGTACTCGTAGAACCACAGCTGCAATGAAAATTAATCTCTAAGTGCAGGAGTTAAACTGGTTAAAACAAAACAATAAGAAGAAAGATCGTCACCTCTGCGACTCTCCATAAATCGTAGACAGCAACAGGGGACTGGTGATTCAGCTGTCTGCAGCCATGATGCAGTGACGAGAGTAGATCAGCATATCCAAGGCTAGCCCAACTATAGGATCCTATATCGCCGATCCTAAATAGAGAAGGAAGGTAGCAAACGAGCGCACGTGAACTCCTATCAGGAGAAAGAGTCCCGGAAATAAGGTTCAAGATAAAGATCCGCACTTGCTGCTCAGGTGTCGTCTCAGCCATGTCAAAGCCATGGGCAAGAACAGAAGCCAACTCTGATCGCCCGCTCTTAAGACCACCTCGAGGCACCGGCTGATTCCTGATATACTGAACGACCAGACCTCACAAATCTGCTACCTCAGCAGCCCCCTAAGTGAGATTAGGAATCTGTCGTACGGCCCGCTCGGTGAAGCGTAAGCAGCTGGTCATGCTAAAATCCAGAGGGGTCACTGTCATCTCCCCCCAAGCAAAGTGAAAAGTGTTGTTAGTATCCCAAAAATACTCCAACAACGCAGGAACAACTGTCGAACCACAACCCTAGGGGTTGCGAAATCCTACTACCACTGAATAGAAATCTCCAAAACTAGTAGACTCCCACAAGGCGTTAGTGATAGGATCCCCGTGATAATCCCGTATAGCCTGGGAATCAAATCTCCAGCGTCGGATCCATGATGGCGAAGCGTGCCATCGACTATGCCGGCAATTGGACGGTGAGAAATGTGGTTCTCACGACAGAAAACCAACTCGTCTAGTGTCCACGAAGGTGGAATCCACCTACCCCTACTCGAAGAAGGGCGAGGCTCAGTCTCCAAGGCATCGTCGTCCATACCCTCAGGAGCTATGGGTGTGTCCTCTCAAAAAGCCTGATGCCGGCTACAAGTAGAAAGATCGCGATCCCGTTGTCTAGGCATGCTATTACAAAAATAAAAATCTAAATTCTTAGCATCATTTCCTAAGTTATTTCTTTATTTATTCAAAAGCTGCTTAACATCTACCTCAAATTGCATTTTCTATTATACGCAAGATTTTTACCTCAAGGCTAAAAATTAGCAAAATAATAGAATTAGTTCTAGTATTTAGTTTCTCCATGATGAACTAATGCCACAGTTCTCCTAATCGCATGATACTATGTTCTCCATGACAATATAGTACATACACAAACAAGAGCATGTTTCAAAATTTCATAAAAACAATATATCGGCACATCATATCATATTTTACAAGATCTATAACCAGTATATCACCATTTCCAGTGCAAAGAAATAACATGAACAACAAGAGCACCATTTCACACAAGTAGTACCAAACACTAGTAGAAAAATACAAAAAGGCAACCCCCAAATGCCACCGGTTCAGGTCAAACCGGTGGTAAAAACCAGCCTAAAAATAAGCGGGTTTTTAGACAAAGAGAAATGGCACCAGTTCAGCTCAAACCGGTGCCAAAAATACAAAGTCCACCGGTTTGAACCGGTGCATTCAAAAAAAAAATTAACGCGCCTCTTGTCTTTCTTTCTTCTTCCTTCTCTCTTTCATCTTCATTTCTTTTTTCACTGTTTCATTCCCATTGCCGAAACCCTCACTGCACTCTCTCCATTTTCGCACCACTAGAGCCGCCACCGTCGCCGGCCACCAGCCCTGCCCTTCTCTTTCTCCCCTGCCCTACTCTTTCTCCCCTATCCTTCTCTTTCTCTATTCAATTTCAAGTGGGTTTCCCTCTTAATTAGAGGGTTGTGAAGGTCTTGAAGCCGCGCCACCACCTTAAGCTCGCCGCGCCACAACCCTAAGGTCGCCGCGCCACCGTGCTTCTGCTGCCCTAAGGTCGTCGCGCCACCTACTACTGCTGCCCTCCTCCACCACCGAGCTGCTGCTGCCCTCCATCTTCCCTTCAAGGTTTTTCCTTTTTTTCATTTCACAATTATTTTCCAATTATGTACTTATATTAATGTGTTTTGCATGTTTAATCATTGTTTGCAAATTAAAATTTAGGTTTGAATATAATTATACTCTAATTTTTCTCAATTTTAGGTTGTTTGATTGGGAATTTGTGAAAATATTAGAGATTTTTCTCAATTAGTTGGATTTTATTATGTTTTAATGGTTAATTTATTAATTTGTTTTGGTGGATAATTTTGAATTAATTATAGAATACATATTAACCTTGGTACTTAAATAGTTGAAATTTGGTATGTTACTTTTAATGGTTAATTAGAAGTTGTTTTGATGGGTTATTTTGAATAAGTTAGAGATTAGAAACCTTGTTATTAAATTAGTTGAATTTTGAAATGTTTAAATGGTTAATATTAAGTTGTTTTGATGGGTATATTTGAATAAATTAGAGATTAGTAACCTTGTTACTAAAGTAGATGAATTTTAGAATGTTTTAATGGTTACTTTTAAGTTGTTTTGATGGGTAATTTTGAATAAATTAGATATTAGTAACCTTGTTAGTTTAGCAATTTTGAATAAATTAGATGAAAATTGGAACAAATTAGTGAATACATAGTTTAGCAATTGTTAGTTTGATGAATGATGTGTTTTAGCTTAGAAATAAATTAGTGAATTGACATATTATGAGAAAGAAATAGTAAATACATAATATATAAGCTAATTTTTGTTTTGTTTTTTTTTTTAATAGATTCATATGTGAAACACGAGTTTAGCTTGAGGACTACATATTGAGCTCAAGTGGGTAGTTCATAAGTGTACATCCACTGTACTTGTTATATTGGTATGAATTATAAACTTTACTAAGCTATATTTTTTTCTATTTATCCATTTAATAAAAGTTTATTCATGATATTGCAACTTGTGTATTGTTTAATTGCAAATAAATATAACAATATATAGAATTCTTGCATCATCATATGCCTAGATACCCGTTCAAGGCTTTCTCATTAGGAGAAAGTCTTCAATAGTCCCCGGTTGGGACTTTTCTTGAATGTGTACTCTCACTTAGATGGTGAATGTATGTTTTCTATTCGATTTTAAGGAACATCTTGGCTTACCATTTCCTCACTATGTTCTCTGGGTACATATGTGGGTAATTTATTATCTACATCGTGTACTTGGAGAACTAGGGGAAAATGCTGCCGGATTTTCCTTAAAATTGGAAAGTTGACATACATTTATTAGTGAGAGTAGACATTCAAGGATGGGTTAGGTTGGAGTGATAAGGACCCTTTGGAATCATGCATTTTTTCACTATATGAATGGTATATTCACGTTTTGTACTTGAATTTGATTTATATAAAATATGTAGCAATTACACATTATTCATTATATGTTGCTATATATGTTTAAAGACGATTTAATAAATGGAGAAGGACCGTGGTTGGATGTATGGTAGACGCGATACATTGGAATTTTGGAATGGGGTTCAAGAGTTTTGCGAGAGGGCTTTAGCTTATCAATGCAAACTGGGTGGCAAAGGCCTTTATTGTCCTTGAATTGATTGTAATAATGTGAATGTGGTCGATAGTGTTGAAATCATTAGAGATCATGTATTATGTCGTGGTTTAGGCATAAATACCATGTGTGGATTTGGCACGGAGAAAGTGGAGAGTACAGTGGGGATCTTGATCGGAATGATGTGCGTGTTAGAAGCAATGAGATTCATGTGGACGAGGAATACGAGAATGATGACTATATTGTTGATAATGATGAGGATGGAGTCGATGATGATCAGGCGGATGAGGTCGAGGATGAACAAGTGGATAAGATGTTGCATGATGTTGAAGGTGGAGTGTTTGAGTTGTTATCGGAGGCTTCCAAAAAGCCTTTGTATCCTGGGTGCAAAAAATACTCCAAACTATCGGCCTTGCTAACACTTTTCAACATTAAGTCGAAGCATGGGAGGACGGACATTAGTTTTACTTCTTTGTTGATCGCATTAAGTGATATGTTGCCTGATGGGAATGAAATTCCCAAGTCTTACTATTACACAAAGAAGCTCATGTGTCCCTTTGGTTTGGAGTATAAGAAGATAAATGCATGTCCTAATGACTGTATTCTGTATCGAAATGAATATGAACAATTGCAGGAGTGTCCACGATGCAAGCGGTCGCGCTACAAGCGCATGAGTTGCAATCCTGGTATGGAGGGACCTCATGCTAAGGTGTTGTGGTATCTTCCCATTATTCAAGGGTTTAAGCGTCTATTATCAATACCAAAAGACGCTAAAAACTTGAGGTGGCATGCAGAGGGAAAAAATAAAAACAGGATGCTAAAGCATCCAGCTGACTCTCCACAGTGGAAGAACACTGATTTGAAGTTTGAGAAATTTGGTGATGAAGTTAAAAATTTAAGGCTTGGGTTGTGCACGGACAGGATAAATCCATTTGGCACTCTTAGTACCCAACACAGCACATGGCCGGTACTTTTAGTGATTTCTAATTTGCCTCCTTAGCTGTGCATGAAACGTAAGTATGTAATGCTTTCATTGCTAATAACGAAGCCTAGGAAACCTGGAAACGACATAGATGTTTACCTTGCGCCGCTTATTAACGACTTGAGAAAGATGTGGGACGAAGGGGTTTCCGTTTTCGATGCTCATCAGAACGAGATGTTCACATTACGTGCAGCCCTTATGTGGACCATGAATGACTTCCCTGCATATGGCAACTTGTGTGGGTACAAGGTCAAAGGGAAAAAAGCATGCCCCGTATTTATTGATGACACATCAAGCGTATACCTTACTCATTCTCGCAAATACAAATATGTCTACTTGCGGACTCAAAGGTTCCTTAGGCATGATCACCCGTACCGTAGGCACAAAAAGGATTTCGATGGAATAGTGGAAGAGGATACTGCGCCTAGACCATTGACTGGTGCTGAGATTTGTGCTCGGGTGAAAAGGATACGAATGATCTTTGGAAAATAAGAAAAAACTGTGGTCTCAGCTGCTCTGTTTAAGAAAGAATCAATCTTTTGGAAGCTTCCGTACGGGAGAGAACATGACGTTAGGCACTGTCTTGATGTGATGCATATAGAGAAGAATGTGTGTGATGCTCTTTTGGGAACGCTTATGAATATCCAAGGCAAAACAAAGGACGGTAAGAGTGCACGGTTAGATTTGAAAGAGATGGGGATTCGTTAAGAATTGTGGCCTCGGGAAAAGGTTAGAAAGGGGAAGGAACCGAGAAAAGAAGATGAAAATGTTTCGAAAAAAGGGAAGGAGAAGAGCAAGGGAAAGGGAAAGGGAAAGGCCACAGATGCGTCAAAGAAGAAAGTTGACGGTAAAGGGAAGGTTGAAAAGAATTATTTACCGCCGGCTTGCTATACATTGTCAAGGGTAGAGAAACGTATGTTTTGTGCATGTCTGTACGGCTTTAAGGTTCCATCAGGGTACTTATCTAACATGAAAAGATTTGTAACCTTGAATGGAGAATTGAAGTTGACAAGTATGAAATCCCATGATTGTCACATTATGATGCAAGTATTCCTACCGATTGCAATCCGTGGTATTCTACCGAAGCACGTGAGGGAAGCAATTACAAGCCTTTGTTCGTTTTTCAATACAATTTGTAGCAAAGTGATTAATCCTTGTACACTAGATGCTTTGCAAGCAGATGTGGTTGTGACTTTGTGCAAATTTGAGATGTATTTCCCACCCTCATTTTTTGACATAATGGTTCATCTGTTTCTTCATTTGGTGCGTGAGATTAAGTTGTGCGATTCAGTGTTCATGAGGTGGTGCTACCCTTTTGAAAGGCACATGGGTACATTACAAGATAAAGTACTGAACCAGGCTCACCCTGAAGGAAGTATGATGCAAGGGACCGTGGGTGAGGAGATAGGTAACTTTGTGGCGGACTACATAGCCCTTGCTCAACCTATTGGTCTTCCTACTTCTCGAGATGAAGGTAGACTTGATGGTCATGGCACAATTGGGTCGAAACGAATGTCACCTGACCGACATCAGTTCTTACAAGCACACCTTTATGTGTTGCACCATGTTTCAAATGTGCCCCATATTTAGACGAGCACATGGCTAGTTTGCGTGACGAATTTCCGTCGAAAGGTGAAAGGGCACTTATGCAATTGCATAATAAGAGGTTTGTTAATTGTTTTCGTGATCGAGTAATGAGTCGATTGGATGATACTAATGTGACCGACACAGCACGGTGGCTTGCGTACGATCCTAGGGATGATGTTCATTCATTTGATGGATATGACATCAATTGGTACACTTTTTGGACCGAGGGTTATGATTTGAAATCTTCCTCCACCCAAAACAGTGGTATAACGCTTGTGGCATCGTCAAGGGAGTTTGCAAGTGCTAAGGATAAATCACCTGTCGATGTAGAGTTGTCATACTATGGTCAAATTCAAGAAATATGGGAGCTTGATTATTGTAACTTCACGGTTGCTCTTTTCAAGTGTAAGTGGGTTGATAATATCAGGCGTAACGTCAAATATGAGGACTTTACTCTTGTAGATCTTGGCCACTTGAATGATAGTGCGGAACCATTTATCCTTGCATCTCAAGCTAAGCAAGTGTTCTACGTAACTGACCCAGTCGATTCAAAATGGACTATAGTGCTAGCTGGCAAAAGAAGAATCCTAGGCATTGGAGATGTTAAGGATAAGGAAGAATATGATGCGTTTGATGATTCTGCACCTTTCACTGTTCTTAGACCTGTTGTACTAAATGACATAGACAACGAAGGAGGTTATATGCGATCAGACCACAACGAAGGAATTTCAAATTGAGGTAGTATGATTAAAAGTTAGTAATGGTTTCATTGCAAATATAGTTTAGTTATCATGTATATAGGAGCATAAGTAGGCGAAAATTACCATAAATGACATAAATGAGCGTGTATTTGAACCAAATCCTTTGTTTTGTATATAAACTACCATGTTTGTAGTTTGAAATTGCGTAAGTGTACTCATTATCATGCATATACAAGGTTATAGGACCATAAGTAGGTGAAAATGGATTAAATGACCTTCTACTTTACTCAATTCCTTTGTTTTGTGTATGAACTAACATTTAATCATTCTATCAACTCATATTTATTATATTTAATATGTTTGTTGTTTGAAATTGCCTAAGTGTACTCATTATCATGAATATACAAGGCTATAGGACCATAAGTAGGTGAAAATGGCTTAAATGAGCTTCTACTTAACCTAAGTCCTTTGTTGTGTATGAACTAACATTTAATTATTCTAACAACTCATATTCATTATATTTAACATGTTTGTAGTTTGAAATTACCTAAGTGTACTCATTTGCACTCATACTTTACTATACACTAATATTGTTTTATGATTGTTTTGACAGGTCCTTATATCTCATGGAGGACGATCATGACCCTCTTTGTGTAGAGGACATTGACAATGATGAGTATGAGGACGAGTACGAGGATGAGGATGAGCCTTTTGATGTGAACATGGAGGATGACTTGGGTGAGCCAGAGGATCAGGCTCAAGATGGGTTTGAACGTAGGCTTGAAGAATTTGAAATTTCAGTTAAACGTGCACCGCCTATTGTAAATACAACATGTGAGATTGTTGGTGAGAACCCAACTCCTGAAACTCATGGCAAAGGACAATATTAAAACACCACAGGTGGTGGAGGGGGGGTAAAGGCACTGGCTCAAAGAAAGGGAAGTGGTCCGACGAGAAGTTTTAAGAAACCGGACGGTCCCATGGTCATGGAGTATGACAACAACGGCCAACCCGGGGACGAATGGCGTCGAAAATATGCTGATCAGGTTGGCATGTGTGCTCGGAAAATCCCCATTACACTTGTAATGCGGCAAGTACCTCCAAGTTTGATTCAAATCTTTTGGGATGATACAAGGGTAAGTGTGTTTTTGGCACATTTAGACAATTTAAGAAACCTTAACCTTATGGTTGTTAGTAAATAGAAACTAATAATCGGTTTTTATTTGTGCTTGCAGAGGCTGTTTTCTATTCCTAATGATGCCAAGAAGAGAAGGGTATTTGAATCTTTATTAGCGGAAAGATTTAGAGGCTTTAAGAACAACTTGACTAATGGATGGATCTACAAGAAGAAGAAGAAATCAAAGAAAAAAGTTGTTGAGGATGACCTTCTCCCGTGGAAAAAATGGCCGACCGTGTCAAAAGAAGACTTGGAAGAGTTTGTTACAATGAAGACTCAAAACAAAGCCATTGTAAGTTTGTGTAAATCTGATCTCAATTGAATAATAGCGTGACTCTTTTTTTCTAGTACTGATACTAACATTTGTTTTTATGTAGGAACTTCAAGAGCAAAATTAAAAAAAAATGCAGAGAAGAAGGAGTACGTTTATCATGTGGGGGCTAAAACATTTGCTGAAAAGAGACCTAAGTGGATCAAAAAGGGTTAATACCCTAAATCGCTTCTAGTGGCATCGAAGGAACCCTCTAGTTCCACGATCACTACTTTGGTGAGTCGTGCTGGTGATTTCTTTTGTTTTCTCCATATGTTTGATAAGGAAACCAAAAAATAGGTCATTAAGGGTCTGGAAACCAAAAAAATGGCAGATAAACTTGTTAGTTACCTTTGAACTGTTGAATTTTAAGTCGCTTTTGCATCAAAATCACTATACAAACCATTAACTGTATTACTGGCATCCTTTTTCCTTTTGCTACAGCTTGAGCACACTCAAGAGCTGGTGGAGGGAAAATTGGTCCCAAGTGTGGAGAATGACCCTTTCACCATGGATTTGGGAAGGCCATACCATCCAGGATGAGTAGTAGGTTTGGGAGGGCCATTGCTTGGATGGCAAAAGGTGATGGGTCCTGTTGGGGTTTGGTGAGTCCGACTCACCGCGGAAACAACCCCGACCCAAGGAACCACTCTTAATTAATAAAACCATAAAGCATAAATAAATAAACACAAGAAAAGGAAGAACGAATCATACCCTTGAAGCGAGCTTCGCCCTCTCAAAACGGGCTCTTACTTGAAAGCCTTGAGCACCGCAAATTCCGTGCCTCCAACGGTATCCACCCACAAAGGACGAACACGACTTTTTAGGTCCACTACCTTGGAGTTAGCATGGTCCGACCAAAACCCAAGTGTTAATGGAGTTTAAGAGTTTTTCCCAAAATATGGAATGCTCTTTCTAACTCCCACTCAAGCACTTTACTCCAAATCCACATGTTGGTATTTATAGAGGAAAGTATGAGTGGGAATTTCTATCCCATCAATGTGGGATCATGAAATTCCACAAATTAATTTAAAGCTAAATTAAATTAAAATTGCAAACTAATAATATATCTACAAGTGGCATTACCATGTGAAATGGGTTAGTGAGGACCATATGGAGAGTAGGGGACCATACTTGCTCCCCACTCAATACTCTCCTTGTGCCACATGTCCTTACCCACTTGCTCCCATATTCCTCAAGCTTCCCCATAGTGACCGGCCCTATGGCCCAGCCACGAGCCCAGCCCCGCACCACGATGCGGGCTGCTGCTGTGCGCGCAAGCCACGTACTTGGTGCGGGCTTGCTGTTGTGCGTGGCTGCTAGTGCGTGCGCTGCTAGCACGCCTAGCTTGCGGCAGCTAGCTGCTGCACGCACCACGTGCACGCGGCTGCTAGCTGCTGTTGTGCGTGGCTTCTAGCACGGTGCGTTAGCACGCACCTAGCTAGCCATGCTAGGCTCGGCTTTGTGCACTTGCTAGCCACCTATGCTTAGACATTTTTGCCCCTAGCATTCGGATGCTCGGGGCATTCCGATGCTAGGGGTATTTTGGGAATATGGTCGATTTATTATTATTTTGCGCGTCTCGTCTTTTTATTATTTTTGACTCGACTTTCGACGATCGGTTTCGACGCTCCAAGCTCGAATTACCGACGTCTAAATATTTAACACTCGGGCGACGAATTAATTTCTTCTGAATTAATTCGTCGAGTCGGTTCGTATATTTTGCTTAGGTGTGACCCGAAGGGTTTAGTCAAGATTAAGCTGTAATATTAATTATATTAATATTACTTATCGGAAGCGGCCTCCACCCAGGCATTCCGATCACTTGACTTTACTGAATATATTAGCTTTCTAATAATTCTGAACCCGCTATCAGAATAATACACTTGTTTGAAGGACACCATTCCTTTCTGGTCCAGAATACACGAAATCGGGTAGATCTCGAGCCAGTGTTAACTCACCGGGGGAGTTGGATGCCAAGGTGGCATCAATTAATGAACAAGTACGCAACGAGTTAGTAGGTGAATTCAATGCTTGGGCGAAGCAGATGAACTTACCGACTTTGCCGTTCCTCGCGACTACACCAGTCGCTCATGTTCTCAACCAAAAGGACAAGGAGAAGGTGATAGACATGGAGGAAATGAGTTACATGGTGAAGATGTGCCACTTGAGGTAATTTCCATTGGGTTATTAAAAGATTTAAAATACTGAGTTAATTGAGATCTGAGGTGGCATGATTGATGAACTGTTGCAGGGTCCTACTCCTACGCATGCAGACTCGAGGGAGCTTGATAATCCAACACCGCATGAATATCCTGATTTACTGGTGATTTGTAACCCTTCACCTTAATGAATTTCGTTTTATTATCTATGGTGTAGTAAAGGACCTATTTAACTATCTTCTTTTAGTACTTGTGTATGAAGAAATCCGGTGTGCACTTCTAGCCCCAGGGCATGCAAATAGTATGGAATTGAGTTTCGTGGCATATGGTCGTGCACAAGCGACGACCGGTGCTACGGCGGGGCCACATCATTACTCAGTTGGGATCACTTCGGTGGTTGAGGGGTTCGAAGACATCCCACTACCTGTACCGAAAGAGGAGGTTAAGATAACAAAGCTTTGGTAAGCTATAGGTAGCTTCGTTGATTGGCCACGTGCGTGGGTCAGGTTGATTAACGAGGTAATTTATTTAATTTCAAATTTTTTAGTGTTAAATAACCGTTAGGCACTCTCTAACTACACCTCTGAAAATAAAAACGCCGAAATAGCACGACTCCCCAGCCCCCATCTCCGATGCCGAAACAGAGGCGGCCTCGGCTGGTACTCTATGCGCTGCTCCGGCCCCCGGAGCGGCTGCCGGGGCTGCTCCGGCCTTAGAAGTTGCTAGCGGGGATGCTCTAGCCTCGGAATCAGCTGGTTGCCGGGGCTGCTGCCAGGGCGGCGGCGCCGGCTGCCTTTGCTGTTTCGGCAGCGGGGGTGGCGCCCTCGGCTGGTCCGGCCTTAGCGGAAGGTGCAATTTTAAAAAAAAAAAAATATTTTGAGTCATTATTTTTTTTTTCTCAACTCACTCGGCGGAATGGCTTCTCACATGCCTATTTTCTGCATTTCTCAACTTTTGAACTTATTCTTTCTCAAACCATATCATAATTACATATTAATAAGTGAATGTGACTTGAAATGACATAAAAGAAGCTAATTTCTAAGTTTTTTGCTCCATTTCATCAAAATAAAGCAATTTCTTTCCAAAATGGCTTGTCACTTGCCTATTTTGTTCAATTCTCAACTTCTAAGCTTATTATTTCTCAAACCAACTCAAAATTACATATTAAAAAGTGATTGTGACTTAAAATGACATAAATGAAGCTAATTTTTAAGTTTTTTGCTCCATTTCATCAAAATAAAGCAATTTCTTTCCAAAATGGCTTCTCACTTGCTTATTTTCTTCAATTCTCAACTTATAAACTTATTATTTCTCAAACCCACTCAAAATTACATATTTAAAAGTGATTGTGACTTAAAATGACATAAATGAAACTAAGTTCTAAGTTTTTGGGTCCATTTCATCAAAATAAAGCCATTTGGAGCCGAAATGGCTTCTTACATGCCTATTTTCTTCATTTCTCAACTTATGAACTTATTCTTTGTCAAAACATCTCATAATTACATATTTATAAGTTAATGTGAGTTGAAATGACGTAAAAAAAGCTAATTTCTAAGTTTTTGTGTCCATTTCACTAAAATAAAGTCATATTGGGCAAAATGGCTTCTCACTTGCCTATTTTCAGGTAATTTGAACTTATAAACTTATTCTTTCTCAAAAAATCTCATAATTACATAATAAGTGATTGTGACTTGAAATGACATAAAAGTAGCTAAGTTCTAAATTTTTGGGTCCATTTCATCAAAATAAAGCCATTTTGAGCCGAAATGGCTTCTCACTTGCCTATTTTCTTCATTTCTCAACTTATAAACTTATTCTTTCCCCAAACCATCTCATAATTACATATTTATAAGTGATTGTGAGTTGAAATTACATAAAAGAAGCTAATTTCTAAGTTTATGGGTCCATTTCATCAAAATAAAAGCATTTTAAGCCAAAATAACTTATAATATGCCTATTTTCTTCATATCTCAACTTATAAACTTATTCTTTATCAAACTATATCAGATTTTGCATGGAAGAAAAATTTTAAAGAGAAAGAGGGTGGAGAAGCCTAAAAGCATTGATCAACCTAACAAGAAGCTAAGTGAACAACGGTCCAAGTGTGAACGAGCGTCGAAGTTGTACTCTTCGAAAGGTTCACCCATGCAACCTACTCCACTTGTTGAAGACATTATTCTTCAACCGCTCTCTGCTGACATGACCTTTCTTCACAACCATGCTTGTCATTTGGTCGATCCAATGGAAGTTGCACTTCCTAAGGCAATGTTCCACTATGATGAGGATGTAGTTGCATGGATCAGCAAAGAAGATGTGACGGAATTTCTACGTGGTACAAAGCTTAACATTTCCCTCATTCAAAAATTCATGAGGTACTTCAATGCCCACATAAATCTACACTTTATTCAAGTTATTCAAATTTATGGTGATTATCCTACATGTGATTAATTATTCAATGTTCATGCACGCAACTACAGGAGCACTTAACTGAAATTGATTCTCCTTGTAAAGTTGGGTGGTTATGCCCCGAACAATTATCCACTACTATAATCATAGGAAACCCCCCCCCCCCTGGCGTGTTGTACTATGTTGAACAGAGTATCAGGGAATCAACGCGTACGGGAGACAAGTTCATATTCGCCCCATGTTATAAAGAGTAAGTCTAACCATGTCAAATTCAATCGATTTCGCATCATTATATGTTGACTCCAAAATATTAATTTGCTTGTCTATTGTGAACTTATGTAGGGAGCATTGGAGCCTCACGGTGATTTGTAATTCCAATAACACAATTTATCACCTTGATTCAGCTCGATCATCAGAGAAGTGGCTCGTGAAGTCTATATTGCAAAAGTAAATATATATAGCTACTTAGTGATGATTATTGCTAATAATAACTAATTTAGTAGTCAAACGACTAATCAAATTTGAATGTACTTTATTTACTACAGTTTCATGAAGAAGCTACATTGTCGTGCTCCACAGGGGTCCAACATGGAAGTCACCGTTGGTAATTTACATGATATTGTGATTATCTTCAAAATCTATGTTATTAGTAAATATTTGCTAATTTCCTTTGCATGTTTCATTGATGTGATTTTTTCGTCATATGCTAGTGCACACAACAAGAAAATGGACTTGATTGTGCTTTGTATGTGATGAGAATCATGCTTGACATAGTGACTCATTGTACGAACAGTCAACATCTTGATGAGGTAAGTCCTAAAACTTAATGAAATGCTATTTTGATGTGATTTCTAGCCTTAGACACTTAATATTACCCAACATTGACATGTTATGAGAAATAAATGGGTCATTTGATAAGAAAGGTAGAAAATGGGCTGAAATTAGAAGTCATATGGGCCATATTTGGGCCGTTTTGTGTTATTATGCTCTTTTGATGTGATTTCTTTCCTTATACACCTATAACTAGATAATATTGACATGTTATGAGATCAATAAAGTTCGTTTGATAAGAAATGTAGGAAATGGGCAAAGTAAAGTCATAGGCCATATTTGGGCCATTTTAAGTAAAAAGCGTCTTTAACCTTAATAAAATGCTCTTTTATTTCAATTCTAGGGCTTAGACGCATAAAACTAGGTGACATTGACATGTTATGAATAAGAAAAAGTTCATTTGATAAGAAATGTAGGAAATGGGCTAAATAGAAGTCATACAGGTCATATTTGGGCCATTTTGAGTAAAATGTATCCTAAAACTTAATGAAATGCTATTTTGATGTGATTTCTAGCCTAAGACACCTAATATTACCCAACATTGACATGTTATGAGAAATAAATAGGTCATTTGACAAGGAAGGTAGAAAATGGGCTAAATAGAAGTCATATGGGCCATATTTGGGCCATTTTGTGTTAATATGCTCTTTTGATGTGATTTATTTCCTTATACACCTATAACTAGATAATATTGACATGTTATGAGATCAATAAAGTTCATTTGATAAGAAATGTAGGAAATGGGCAAAGTAAAGTCATATAGGCCATATTTGGGCCATTTTGAGTAAAAAGCTTCTTAAACCTTAATAAAATGCTCTTTTGATTCAATTTTAGGGCTTAGACACATAAAATTAGGTGACATTGACATGTTATGAGAAATAAATAGTTCATTTGATAAGAAATGTAGGAAATTTGCTAAATAGAAGTCATATAGGTCATATTTGATAAAATACATATTGTTTTGCCTAATTAATTAATTCTAACATAATTTTTTTGTATTTCAAGTTTTGCAAGGTACAAAAGGATGGTCCGTTGACAATCAAGGAACTTAATGAAGTTCGTGACATGTTGGCGTCTTTTATCACCTTCAACATGTAAATGTCATTTTAATTGTAAATTTATGTTAACTTTTTAATTATATTATTATTCATTATTTACTTACTATCATTTGTATATATATATATAACACTTTTTTTTATTGTAGTGCGTTTGGAAATATTATATCTATACATCTATGAATTCTTGTTTTTAATATTATTTATATCTTATTATAATATTTAATAATATTATTATTATTAATTATAATTATAATATTATTAATTATTTTATTTAATATTATTGCTGGAACTACAGTTTATTATTGATGGAAACAGGGTGTTTTTCTTTTTAATATTATTGCACGAAAAAAGGAAAAAAAATATTTTACTGAAAAGGCACTGGTTAACTGGTGGCCAAAATAATTAAAGGCACCGGTTAACCGATGCCAAAACCAGTTTAGGGCACCGGTTTTGAATCGGTGCCAAAAGGGGGGGTAATTGGCACCCCCCACATTGAAAGCGGTTCAAACCGGTGCCTTAGACCGGGTTTGAACCGGTGCCCTTTGCCTTTTTCCTACTAGTGAAAAAAAGGTGATTTGCTCAATTCTTCACCAAATCACAATAATTTGGTCTCAAATTGCTCACAAACAAACATACATTCATATACAAATCAATTCATAGCTAAAATTTTGACATAAAAGCTCAAAATAAAAAACCCCCAATTTAATTTTTTTTAGGGTTTCAAGCAAAGATGGCATTTTACAACAATATTTGAGACAAAAATCAAAAGGAAACTTACATGGATCCTTGTGAAAAATCAAAAATGAGGAAAATAGCAAAAAATTGGAGCGAATTTGGTGAAGAATTGAGCTCCTAAAGCTCGAAAAACCGCTGGATTTCTGCAGCGCAATCAAAACAACCACCGCGACACGGTGGTATAATCCGTGACATGACATAGCTTGTCCGTGTCATGGTGAGACTCTGACAGCAACGACGAACTTCTGACAGCAACAGCGACAGAAAAACGGCGAATCGGAACATCCGGCAGCGGGAACAGACGACGTGACACGGTGGAGACCTCCGCGCGCCGGTGATGAGCACCGTGGTACGGTGACAGGAGATATTCAAAATGAAAAGAAAATAAGGAGAGATAATAGAAGGAGATTGAGAATGAAAATGGTGAAGAAGAAGTAACAAAATGTGGAAGCAGCAGCTAATATTTAAAGCCCCAAAAATGACCGTTACGCGACACCTTTCCCGTTCTACGAATCCCGTTACCTGGTAACGGCATTTTCGCGCGTGGCACGGTGATAATATCAAGGCGCGTGGGAAATTTCAGCACAAAAAAACATCCCGCGACACGGGATTCCCCTCCGATTGACAGGGTCAGACACCGTGTCGCGGGAATTGTCCACGTGGCACGGTGCTTAGTTGTGTGCCCTGCACACATTTTAAACCTCCTGGCGAATATTTTGGCATTTTTTATGGCTTTTGAACGATTTTCCGCAACTTTTGGACAATTATTTTCTCACTGGAATTGCGCGGAAAATTCATCAGTCGGCTTTCCTCAAACATGGAAAGCATTATCGGTGGATTTTTCTTCAAAGTATAAAAAACCGCCAAGTCGGCTTTCCTCAAGCATGGAAAGCATTATCGGTGGATTTCTTCAAGCATAGAAAAACGCCAAAATCATATGTCGACTTTCCTCAAGCATGGAAAGTATCATTCGGTATGTTTCGTCAGGCTTAGAAAGCTACCAAATTCATCAGTCGACTTTCCTTAGGCATGGAAAATGTTTCAGCGAAACATCATCTGGTGGATTCCTTCAAGCATAGGAAGCTACCAAACTCATTTGTCATCGATACATAGGTGTCTGATATGTATTCTATCCTTTTACTCTTTTATCTGTGGAACTAATATTTTTCTGCAGGTATCGGCATATACAGAGTGATTTAGGATCACAGAACGTCTTAAATCATTCTCCGTCCCTGTCGACTACTTTGACTATCGTTTTCGAAACTGACGTTTCTACAAACTCAGTCAAAGTGGGGGCTTATGTAAACAAATAAAAATGTCTCTCTGAAACCAATCGCGATGATGAACAATATTTCACCGCCATTATTGGTCGGGTTCAGTATTTAATCCCGAGAGTGCTTAAAAAATCGTATTTAATTAAATTCAGTTTTAATAGTCCATGGATCAGTCTTGATGTTTAGTCAAAGCATGGTTTATTTTTAATTTTGGCCCAAACCTTTTATTTTATTTTATTTTATTTATTATTTTGGCCCAAACCTTTTTATTTTATTTATTTTAGCCCAATAAATAATAAATCAGAAATGGCCCGAAATTATCAAGCGTCACTTAAAAAGGCCGAACGAAATTAGGGCAAAAATGTATTTAGACGGAAAAATGGACACAGAATTTCCCGCGTCGTGACAAAAAGCACCGTGTCACGGGGCACAATGCCGCGCCACAGTGTGCATTCCCGTGACACGGTGCCAGTGCTGTACCACAGGTAGCTCCGTGTCCTTCCCGCGTAAACCCTTCACGTGTTTTATCTCCCGTAACCTAATTATTTCCCGCGTCACTCTGTTTTTCCCTGTGTCACGGGATTTTCCCCCGTCTGACGGTTCCTAGAACCATGTCGCTGCGTGCTCTGCCGTGTCGCGGTGTTATTTTTTAGGGTTTTTATCATTTTAGGGTTCCGTGTGTTCCCTCTACTCGTTTTTCCTATAAATACCCCCTCATTTCTGATGTACGGGGCATCAATGAACTCTCTTTTTCTCTCTTCTATGCTCTAGCCTAAACACTATCCTACCCTTCTTCTTTCAAAATTCCCCCTTCAAGCACTCCAAGGAGTCCATACTTTACTCGAGGTTCTGTCCTTAAGCCAAGGCGTGAAAGGTAGAACTGTTTGAGGGTTTGGCCCCAAGTCAACTCTATTTAATTTAATTTAATTTAATTTAATTATTGGTTTATTATTTTTCCTTCAAGTTACTAACTCGTTTATTATTTTATAGTTGCAAGCAAACATAATCAAAGTAAGAATTATGTTCCTTTTATTTCTATTATTTTTCTAACGATTTTATATTGTTGGATTTATTGTTAAATTGCTTCCAATATTAATGGTAATTTTATTATATTTATTGATCACCATATTGCATGTTAAAGGGAATATGTAATTGAAAATCACGTCTAATAATATAATTCGAACAACCGGTTTTAGGTTCCTTTTTAATCTTGTTGTTTAACCAAGTGATCACAAATATTCTAGAATTATGTGTTGCATTTATATTCAACCAATTTAGCCTAATAATCATTTGGAGCAAATTGAATCTTTGTTTGCATGCCTTTGAGATTGCAGGAATCACTTTTCACAATAAGAATCGAGTAGAGGCCAAATCGGGCGAATGTGACTCCATGACTCATTTCGTACCATCATCCCCGATCCTCCTTTCGTGGTTCCGAACCATATGGAGTTAGTAATCTCATGGATTATGAATGGGGTGTAACCTTTACGGGTCAATCGTTGTTGCCTATTGTTGTCCCTTTATTCGTGGTTGCCTTTTATGATCCATGAACGGTTTACAAGTTCCTTAAAAACTTATTGGCGGCTCCCCTACTTTGCTTTGTCCCTAATCGTATATGTCAATTCCCACTTCCTAAGAGTGTCAAGCATATTCACAACATGCTTTTAACGTAGGCGCACTTCGAACGACGCTTACAGTGTGTATGGTCAAGATGTTGGCTAGGCATGAGAACTCAAAGTATTGGAAATGATGATGATGTGTGTTCTAATAAGATAACAAAGAAGGTTAAGGACATCAGCCAGGCAACCACCACTTGCAAAGCATTCCCATCTAGTTCCTATTGATCTTGAATAACAAGATATGCTCTTGTGGTGCTTAGCAGCTATCTAGGTACCTTGCAGGCATGCCATTAGGGTAATGGTCCATGCAAAGGTTGATCCTTACAATTATATCAGCTCTTGGTATTCTATGAAAACATACAAGCAAGTGTACTGCCACTACATAAAATCCAGTGCCTGATATCAGTTAGTGGCCAAGCATGGATATTTTCCCTTCAAAAATGAAAAGATGGATATGCAAGCCTAGCAGGAAGGGAAGAAGGGGAGGATCATCCTAGGAAAAGGTCAAGGGCAGACAAGTGTGGCAGCTATACTGTGAATGTTTTGGACATAATTCTAGGACATGTAAGAGAGGTTTAACCAACAAAGAGATTGCACAACATACTACAACAATGATTGATGCTTCACATATGCAAAGTCAACCTCCTCTCAGCCAGTCACAGTCCCAAACTTAGATAGCTTTGCATTTTCTAGCTTGAATTTGCTTATATTTTGTCAGAATTGAACCTTTGTGTTGGTCAATGTCTATAATTGCTTTTACAATCAGTTTTAATTTCAGAATTTTGTATCATGCTTTTGACAATCACTTTTGTACTCTTTGCTTTTGACTTATGCAATGAATGGAAAATGCAGATTTCTTTGGTCATTATTTGTGTATTGAATTATGCATTTTGATTTGCACATCATTTGTAATACTTTAAATAAGCATTTTAGTAAATTTTAAATTAGAAGTCCATAAAAATAACATACTTAGCTTTAATATCAAATAAAAGATTACAACTGCATTACATTATTTCTAAGCTACCACTAATAACACCATATACATAACAATAGCAATTTTGACCCCCAAATGATCAAAGTCAGCAAATTCATCTGTTTTGTGCATGAACTCATTTAATTCCCTCCTTATAAGGTTGAAACCTTGTAGCTTTAGGTGTATTAGCAACCCTACTTGATGTGTCAATAACAATATGTTCCTCCTTAACCCACATGAAGAATTCACACAACCTGCACTTGTTTCTTCACACAACCTGCACTTGTAGTAGGGTCAACCTAGGTTTGTAACAGAGGTTGATAATCTGATATCAGCCCATATCTTGAGGGGTCACAGTTGCAATTAACTGATTTGAACCACAAACTCCTACTATTCCTGTTGCTAGAAAACCCCATGTCAGAAGAAGCCTCTCAGAAGAAAAAAAAAATTAAAAAGAAAGTAAAGAGGGAAATTCGAGAAGAAGGAGAAGAATAAGCTGCAAAAGAGGGGGGAAACTATATATGCTATTGGAGAAAAGGAGGGAAAGTAAATAGGGAAAAAAACGGAGAGAGTTTTTAAGTTAAAAAAGTCGAATAAAGCCAAAATTAACTTAGGATTAACGTTAATTTAACGATAAGATTACTACAGATGAGTGTGTGAAATCTTGGGTGTACTGCTGATAAACAATAGTTAAGTAGGTGTACCATTGATAAACGCTCGAACCTTGATTGTAACATTGATAATTTCCCAAAAAATAATACCGCATAGTTATATTTTGATATGGGGAATAAGGAAGGGGAATAATGGAACTTCATAATAAATGTTTTCTAACTTTGGACATATTCTAAAGTGCCAAGTTCCTTTAATATTAATACTACTCGTAGTCAATAATTATTAATTAGCTAGATTTGTAAGCTAGAGTAATAATTCTATTATTCAATTTAGTTAGTACTCTCTCTAATCCTAAATGTTCTTTCCATACAATTTGACAGTGCATGTGTAGTTAGAACTGTCGATGGGGTTAGTCTAGTCGGTTTAATGTCGGGTTACTCCGGGTCATGGGTCATTTTGGGTCGAGTCACTTCAAATCACGGGTCAAGATATGCACAACTGTAACCTAAAGTTTCGGGTTCATATCAAGTTGATTTAAGAAATATATTTTTCTTTACTTTATTATTAAGCAATTTTTAGAACATTTTGATTTTTTAAGCTTTATTTGTTGTTTAGTTTTCAATTTTAGTAACATTTTCACCAAAATTATTTTTAGCCAATACATGTCAACTACTCAATCCATTCCATAATATTTTGCCTCATTGCCAATTTTTGGGTCAAAGTTTAATATTCTTAACTATAAATTCTAGTTAATATATAAGAGGTATGTAGTCATGTTACATTTTTATGAATTCGTCTAATTGTATTTTTTTTTTTACACAATGCGACAAGTCGACAACAGGAATCAAACTAGACACGAAAACAATCAGTTAATATCAAAGGTTTTCATCAGTTTACTTAAACTGGTCGAGTTATGTTGAGATTTCTAAAATGAAATTAACCCGCCAACCAGCCTAAGAAAACAACTAATAATTATGGAATTGTTGATACATATATTGGAAGAGGCTAATACATTTTCAATGTTTTCATATAACACAACATGACATATATAGTACCCCGTACACGGTAAAAGCAAGTTAGTATAAAGGGTAAAACGTTTAATTAAACACGTACACGACAACCCATACGATTGCTAATTCTATTTTAGATCATCACTTTGGTTTAATTCATTCCAAAATAACATAGCTTCAAATTGGTAGTGACGACTTTTTAAAATTACTTTTTATCTTTTCTTGTAATGTGACATTTAAACATTGTGCAATTAATTTGAAGCTGGATTAGTATGAGAAATGCACTAATTTTTGCTGCCAAAAGGCCCAAGAAGACTGACAATTTTGCAAAAAATAAAATAAAATAAATAAATAAATAAATAAATAAAAAGGGAGAAGCTACATGGAACAACTCACAGGTAATCTCACCCACGCCAGAAAAAAACTCGGCATAATGTACTGTAAAATTGTAATACTGTCTAAGAATGATTCTTTTCTCTTTTTTTTTTTTTGTTTTTTTTTTTGGGGGGGGGGGGGGGGGGTGGGGTGGGTTAATACTAGGTATCCATTGATATCCTATACGAGAGAGATTAATGTATTATGTACATTTTAACTACTAAGTTAGGACCATCTGAGATATTCTGCAACCCACTTCTACTATTGAATACAAGCAGTCAGAACACAGTGAGAAAAATCAAAATATATCTAACCAAAAGATCTTGATGAGTCATGTATTGGATATACGTTCTCTACATCGTTAGTCTACTCGACAACCTGCATAAAAAGCCCATAGTTATTACTTGGAAGGACTGAAGGAGTGAAGTACTGAGAGTGAGAGAGACAGGATAGGCAGACATTTTTTTTAAAGAAAGGAGGGGGGGTGGGAGGGTTCGTGTGGCAGTAGAGGGATCTAGATTAAACCGACATGTTTAGATTGAATGTAGAACAACACAAGAGGCAATCAAAGCACATGATGGCTAGCATAAGTGAACACAGTTAAGTAGGATCATGAAGATATGAACTGGGTAAAACATATAGAAAAAAAGAAGAGAGCCAAGAGGAAAGACTTAGTATTTGAGCATTCCATCGTATCTCTCAGACATGTACAGCTGGAGAAAGCATGCTTAAGTGAAATAACAAGGGCAAAGTTCATATAGAAATTTATCACTAATTCAGGGTTCATATATATGCAACAGAAAGTAATTTAAATCAGATAATTCACATAAATGTGACGGGTCTTTATCGATCATGCCATCTTCAAGAAACATTATAGAATTTCGGTCCATGATTTAAAGTTTTAGCAACTATTTTCCATTACAGGTACATCAGACATGTGATACATCAACAATTTTAGTACTCCTCAATTAGAATTATTCACAAACTTTCCAAAAGATATACAACGGCTTGCATAGATTCTTGCATAGATTCATAGGTACATATATGCTGAAACCACAGAAGTCTTGAGAAGGCATTTAGAACTCTATAGATTCATATTTATTTTATTTTTTTTCTTTCAGTAATTTACTCTGTTCACTTTCCCTTGATTTATAGGTAAAGACAGATTCTAGCAGTATAAAATAGGCAAACTAGCAAAGTTGCAAACTATATCTCTATCCTGACACGGAATAGATTTGAAATAAGCTTTAGATGTATGGTACATCTGTCAGAATGATGAAAATTTCCTTGACAGCAAGTGTTTCAGGCAAGTAAAAAAGTTAGTAGTAAATCAAGCCATAAGCAAAACACCATGGCAGAATAATGAACAGGTATTGGCTCGAGATATTCAGCTCTGAGCCTCTAACATAAGCCAGCAAAAAATATAAATAACAGAACAAACAGCATCTAGCAAATGCAAGCATACCTACATATACAAGGTACATGAAATGTTACACACAAAACTCAGAATTTTATAGCAAAATACTATGACACTAAACTCAGAATTCCCGTATCTCCAGTACATCATGCAGCTAAACCATGCACCAGCCAACAGTGAACATTTCTAAAACCAAACCCTCATCAAGTAAGCCCCAACAAAACGCACTAGTTAAGCCCTAATGATTAGGACAAGAAAATATCAGCCATCAAAGTCAATATTAAGACTTAAGACTAAAGTATTGACCAGGAAACGCAATCTTGGGTCTACATTATTTCAAATTTCAAGTAAATACCACCTTGCTATAGTCTAGCAATCTGATTTGTATATTTGTAAACACCACCTAGCATTGACAGTATTTGTAATTAACAATAAGATAGAAGGGAAAAGATTGCTCTGATTGATAACAAACGATTTCAAAAGTCAGCAGCTTTATGCTGCAAGTCTCCACTAGTGAATTGAGGTCAAAACTCTAAAAATAGGCACTTACAATCACAACTATCTTAAGGATTCACTCCAAAAATCTGCCTACCCTTTCCTTTCTCCACTTTCCCTATTTTGCAATAAAACTTAAAACTATTAAACGAACAATTCTAGACTACCCATATTAACTCTCCTTAGGTCAGTTTATTACACACCTTTTCCACGGAACTACATCATTAAAATCAACCCCAGATCATAAGCAAAAGTGCCAAACATCAAATACATATATTCATCTTTTGGAGGTTATGTTACATTAACTTGCAAAAATGAAACACAGGGTATTTTCTACAACATTTTACAATTTCTGTAACTAATACAAAGTATCCAAGCACCCACATCAATGCCAATACTCAAGTTTCAAAAATGGACATGGAAAGGCCAAAGTGTCAAACAAAAGTCAGTATAACATTTTTTTTTTCTAATTCGATGTCAGCCAAATAGATTAGAAAGTTTGACACCATAATAGCTTGGAGGGGGGATTAGAGAGAGATTAAATCATTACCTACACAACGAAGACTGGAAGAACACCCGAAACCACTTTCCAGGCGCGCCAAATGGTCAGCTGAGACTACATAGAGTCCAAACTCCTTAGCAACCGAACTCAAAGAATTGCTCAAGTCCTCCTGTAATGCAATGCTTCCCCAGAAACCAGTAACTTCCTGAACAAAGCAGATAGTCCAAAACTCCCACTCCGATGTAATATAAACATTTCGAAGAGACAGATACTTTATAGCCATTGCCAGCCTATACATTTGACTACCATGATCACTTTTACTATGATGTCTTCTCACCTTCCGCTTGATCACCATCCTCAACCTCGACCCCAACACCGGTCTCATTTGAAACCCGAAAACAATCTTTGATACCGCAACATATTCTTTCCTTTTCATCCTCTTCCCCTTCTTCAAGCTCAACTTCCTCGCCCTCAATTTACCCGGTTTTCCTCGCCTTTTTTTCTTCTTAACACTCCATTCTTTAATCTTCTCAGACAGTTTCTTCTCAAAATTTCTTCGTTTCGCCATCAGTTTATTACTCCAAATTAACCTCCCCAATGCAACAGTGAAAGACAACAATGTAGGACTATCAGCAGTGAATAACAAAAAATGAAATCTTCGCATTCGTTTTCTACTCAATTTACCATCTCGCTTCCATAATCGACTATTAAGTTCTTGAGAAAGCATAGATTTATAATCTCCATTGTAACCCATAAGCATCATATGCATTGACACTGAGATGAATCAAAACAAGAATTGCCATAAATACACACTCAATTTAAAACAAATTTTCCATAAACTCAAGAAAACAACAAAGAATTGAGTATCTAAAAAGGAGGCAAATATTAACATTATATACAATCAATTTTAACCAAATTTCCCACAAATTCAAGAAAAACAACAAAGAATTGAGTACAAAAATCCTTACTTTTTTCTGCAATTTTGGTTCTATCACCAACCATCTGTTTCCGATAAATCTTCCCCATCTTCTTCTCTCACAATCGATCAAAACCCTCAAAAACTGCGGTGTAAAAATGCAAAATTTAGAAAAGAAAAACCTCGACAATTGAAGCAAAAAAAAACCCCAATTTAGCACTAAATTTTGAAGAACCGAAGCAAGAACAAGTGAAATTGAGAAGGAAATAGTGAAAATTTGAATAAAAAGAAAAGGCGGACTTACATAATTTCAAGGGTTTAATGTTGGAAGGAATTTACACTGTTGAGTTGAGAAGGTACAGTTTGCAGGTTTATGTTTTTGCACCAGAATTTATTTCAAGGGAATGAGTACGCGCGCTAGAGTGTTTTTGCCTAATTTTGGCGGACGATAACCCGTATCATATGTGCTTTTGTTGTCAAAAAATTTCATTTTGGTATAAGAGGGCAGATTAAAGTGGGCCGGGTGGATGCTATGGCCTTAGGCCATATGACTAGATAAAGGGCTAGCATGATCTATTTATCGAGCGGGTTGCGTAGCTAAAGCCGCATCTACAAACCCTTTTTTTTTTTTTTTTGGAAAATTTTCAATGGTAGCTACTACATCCGGTCCAAATTACTCGCAACTTTGGAATAATTTATATCTCACAAATAAGACCCCAAAGTTGCGAGTAATTTGGACCGAATGTAGTATATACTTTTCATCATTCTCAATGGTAACAAAATATTTGACAAATTCCCACAAATAACTACTTTTTATAAAATTCCTTTACATAACAATATTTTTACAATTTAATTTAACAATAATTAACAAAAAAAGTCTTTTAAAAAAAAAACTAAAAAAAAAAAACACTCCTCACCGAACTCCTACCCAGCCACCCTAAAACGAAATCTCTCTCACCACAGTCACCAGAATCTCACTCAGCCACCTATAGAGAACCACACAATCCTCACCAAAATCCCACACAGTCACTCCTAAAACCACACACCCTCACCTAAATCCCCACCTAGAAATCCCCAATGCCCAACTTAAAGCCACGAAAATCCAACCCCAAAATGAAAACACCGGAAGATGGCAGGACGGAGGGCGGAATTTAGGGATGCCAGTTAAAGAGAAGTGGAGGGATGTTAGGATTTTGATGGGGGTTTGGTTTAAACACTATGTGGGGGTTCAGGCGTCGGTGGTGTATTTTTGGGGATGGGGATGGGGTTTCAATGTGTAGCCAGCAGCTTAAGGGTGGATGAAGGAAGGGTTTTGTATTGTTTTTTTTTTTTTTTTAAATACTCTAATTATTGTTTGATTAAGCTAATTAGTTGCTAATTGGAAGAATATTGTCATGTTAGAGAATTTTATTAAAAGTAATGCTATTTGAGAGAATTTGCCAAATATTTTGTTACCATTGAGAATGAGCAAAACAACATAGCTACCATTGAGAATTTCCCTTTTAAAAAAAAATCCTTTGTTTGATGTATTTCATATAATTAGAGCTGTCAAAATCTGACCTAACCCGAGAACCCGGCCTGAAGCAGCAATGATCTGAACATGACCTGTACCCGAACAATAGGATGAAACTACTAACCTGTAACCCGACCTAAACCACGTCAAATGTTAACCGATAACTGACTTGATTCAATACTTTATGACCTTAACCCGAACCTTCACCTGACCAGATAGTAATCGTCAACTAATTTGATCTGACTCGACAACAATTCGAACCCGAACTAGTACCTGTAGACACCTAAAAATGTCTCTCCAAAATCAAACCCGATGATGAACAACCTTTCATCGCCGTTATTGGTCGGGTTGAGTATTTAATATTTGGAGTGCTTAAATCCATGTTCTATCCAATATATTTTATGAACCAATCCAATTTCTAGCTCATTTCCCTAAACCATAACCTATTTTCCACTTTTCGTATCCACATCACAACACCGAGATAAACTGATTTTATGGATATATAATTTTGATCCAATTATTATTTGGTTGGATAGGCCTTGAAATAAGCTTTCCAACCATATATCATAAGCCCAATTCCGAGCTATAACAAAAAAGATATGAGCAAAACACTAAACTCGGCCCTAAACCGACACCCTTTCACTAAAACGACCATATCTTAAAATCTACAAATCATTTTTACCTGATTTTAATTAGGTTGGAAATTAGACTTGATAAAATTTCCAATGATATATTATATGCCTTATTCCGAATTACGGATCAAAAGTTATAATGATTTTTAAAACGGTTAAAAAACTGGAATCGTAGCGTAAGCAACAAAACCACCGCGTCACGGGGGAATGTGACGTGGCACGGGGCCTGGTACCGTGACACGGGAATTCTCAACGTTTCACAGTGCCAGGTGCTGTGACACGAGAATTCTTATGCTTGTTTCCGAACGCGTAAATTCCCCGCGTCACGGGGGAAGATGACGTGTTACGGGGTATGGTACCGTGACACGGAATTTTCACCGTGTCACAGTGCTTTTCCGTGTCTTTTCCGCGTTTCATTCCCACGCGCTTAAGAATCTAGACGCAAAAACTCCAGCGTGTCACAGGGGATGATGACGTGGCACGGGGTATGGTACCGTGACACGGGATTTTCACCGTGTCACGGTGCTTTCCCGAGTCTTTTCCGCGTTTCATTCCCACGCGCTTAAGAATCTGGACGCAAAAACTCCACCGTGTCATGGCATGTCTTCCCGTGTCATGGTGCACACCCCGTGACAAGGGATTGCTTCGCGTTTTCTTCGCGTAATCCCTAAACGCGTTTTATCCTCTGTAGGTTTGTATCTGTCCCGCGTCACACTGTTTTCCACCATGTCACGGGATTTTCCCCCGTCTGACGGTGCCTGGCACCGTGTCACGGTGTTAATTTTTAGGGTTTTTTTTATCTTTTTAGGGTTCTTTGTGTTCCCTCTGGTCATTTTCCCTAAAAATAGGACCCCCCTTTCTGCAGTTTGGGGCATAAATCATTCTCTCTTCCTCTCTTTTACACCAAAAATCATTATATTCTCTCTCTCCCATATTCTAAGCCTTAAACCTATATTCCTAATTACGACATTATTCCCTTAAGCACTCCAAGGAGTCCATACTTAACCCGAGTTTCTGTACTTAAACCAAGGCGTGAAAGGTGCAAATAGCTGAGGGTTTTGACCAAATCAACTCTAATAAGATAATTTAGACAACCGGTTTAGGTTCATTTTTAATCTTATTATTAATTAAAGTGATCACTAATATTTTAGAATTATATGTTGCATTAATATTCAACCAATTTAGCTTAATAATAATTGGGAGCAAATTTAATATTTTGTTTAATTTGTATGCCTTTGAGATCGTAGGAATGCTTTTCACAATAAGAATCGAGTAGAGGCCAATACAGGCGAATGTAACTCCATAACTCACTTCGTACCATCATCCCCAATCCTCCTTTCGGGAATCCGAACCATATGGAGTTAGTAATCTCATGGATTATGAATGGGGTGTAACCTTCACTGGTCAATCGTTGTTGCCTTTCGTTGTCCCTTTAATCGTGGTTGCCTTTTATGATCCGTGAACGGTTTACAAGTTCCTTAAAAACTTGTTGGCGGCTCCCTACTTTGTTTGTCCCTAATCGTATTATGTCAATTCCCACTTCCTATGAGTGCCAAGCATATTCACAACATGCTTAACGTAGGCGTACTTCGAGCGACGCCTACAATTTGACGACTCCACTAGGGAGGATTCTTGGTTATTTATCGATTTGAGTGGTCGATATTTAATTAAGATGAGTGGATGAGACTTGAAAGATTCTTGAAAAATATTCCTGTGATTAATTTGGCATTTTTGCATAAGCATAGACGTTTTAAAGTCGCATTTAGGTCTGTCCTGTAGGAAAAATTGAATAACTTGATTGCGAACGAAGGAAAATAGGGCACCAGTCAGATTTTCTGACTGCCACGCCACGGAAGATTCTGCCGTGTCACGGTGCAGTACACCGTCACGCGGTGTGCAGCACCGTGACACGGTGCACTCTTCCGTGTCACGGCAGACCTTAAATTAGTCCAGTGGCTTATTTTCTCTTCTCACATTCAACTTCCTTCGGTTTTTCTGAAAAAAACGTGTGTGTTCTACATACGTCTTAGCCCCGGGGAATTTAAGCTCTATCAACCCAAAAACGCTTATGGCAATAAGGGTTCATCCGAGTTTTTAAATCCACCCAAACCATGGAGTCGAGTTCGATTTCATCACGAACTCGCGGAGCCGCCCGTTGGCATACACCCTCAAGGGAGGATGCCTTGCTCATGTGTCCAAACTCTTAACCATGGTACCCTATTGACACCAAATAAACCTGACCATAGTCGAACATAGAACTTGACCTTAGGTTGCAAACTCTGCTTTGCATCATTGTGCCTACATGTTCTATGTGAGCATATTTGATCGTTTTGACCCGAACCTTAACGATCATTCTTTGTCTATGGTGGATTATTTTATGACTAACGATTGCCAATGGACCGTACTCACTTAGTAATTAGCACAAACTCTAAAATCTAAAAAAAAATGTCGTGCCACGTTAGCTCCACCGCGCCGCGGAAATGTTTACCGTGTCACGGCAATTTTCACCGTGGCACGGTGGATTTCCAGCAAAATAAAAAAAATGGAAATGATCACCGCGTCACGGCAGCTTGTACCGTGACACGGTACAGTTTGCCGTGTCACGGTGCCTAGGAAATAAGTCTAGTCATCTTTTTTTAAATCTTCTGTGTTAATTTGGTCCTCGCGTAGTCATTTTGGTTACTGTTCACATGTCTAGCCATACGATCATACCACGAGTCTTATAACATCACTTAATTACTCACAAGTCAAGTATAGTCCACACATTTTCTTTATGTTCCGACTCCAGTCGTGCACCAGGTCGTTTATGATCGTATATTCATGCACCCTTTTTTTCGTCATAATAAAAAAATGAGTGGAGTTTTCTTACTTGTTTTCAAATGTCTGTTTTTTCCTTCCTTTCCTATCTTGAGCAATGAGTCAAACAATTAAGTGAATTTATTTCATTTCACAGTACTTGGTCAAGGAGCAGGGGTAGATTGGTACGGTTCGAGTCATTACTGCATCAACCTCTTAGGCTTTAAAGAGAACTTCACCATCTCCACATCACTCATCACCTTCAAACTACTTTCAATTTGTCCCAATGCCCACTAAGGAAGATATTGAGAGCATTAACAAGTCCATTGAAACGATGTCTACCATGTTGCAAGCTCACTACCAGAGTCAACACAGTAGAGCAAAACAATGTTACTGCGGCTGCAATGGACAAGATCAAAGAGCAAATGAGCAAGATTTATGAGGATTTCACCTATGTGGAACAGCCTCCTATTCCTTTGGATGTGAAGGAAAGACTCCCTGAAAAGTTCTCCACACCTGATATTCTAAAGTTCAAGCCTACTGACAATCCAATATTCCATTTGAAGGCGTTTTCTGCAACCATGGCTCTTAAGGGATTGGATGTAGCACTCTTCCCTATGGTGTTCCCTCTCTCCTTAGAACATGCTTGCCAACAATGGTTTTATTCCCTAGATGCCAAGCGTACTGCGACTTGGCAAGATGTCACCGATAGTTTCATGAATCGTTACAAGTGTAACATTCAAACTAAAACTTCTGAACGTGAACTCTCCATTCTCAAACAGAAAGAGAATGAAGTCCTCACCGCTTATCTAAACAGGTGGAGGGAAACAACTTCACTCTTGGTAGATCCTCCCAAAGGAAGAGAGATGGTTCGCCTCTTTATTCAAAATCTGACTCACAAGTATAGGGAACATCTCAAATTTCTTCCATTGAACACTTTTGAAGCTATATACGACATCGGCATCAATATCGAGGATGAGCTAATAAAGACTACTGTTAGTTACAATAATAACACTAGGAAAAACAAGAAGAACGACCATCCTTCTTCTTCGTCTTCTAAGCACGAAAATACTACTAACAATATAAGCCAAGTTGATCTCAATGAAGTGTTAGCTCTTGATGCTCCATTGCCCAAGAAAAAAAAGAACTTACACTCCTTTAGGAATGAATTATGATGCGGCCTTTGATTGCCTTTACGGTCAAGGCTTGATCACACCTATTGGGTCATTTCCAGAGCCAAAATCTGAAGAAAGGAGCGCCAAATGGAATCCCAATGCCCATTGCAAGTACCATCAAGGAAGAGGCCACACTACGGAGCAATGTTGGAATTTGAAGGACGTCATTCAAGACTTGGTGGATGCAAACAAACTTCCTGTCTTTCCAGGCGGCAAGAAGTAATGAACATAAGGCGCACAACAGATCCTTCGTGCAAGATTTCATGATTTCTTTTTTTTTTTTATCATTCATCTCAATCCCCCATTCATGTCTAGCATAGGTTTTCCATTTTGAATTTATATGTTTCATGTGAGCAAATTTCCTTTACATCTCGATCATAGCATTTTTCATTCATTCATTCTAAAAAAAAAAAATCAGTTACTGAACTAAACACAAGGAACACCAATGACTTGAGGCACCTTTGCAACCCTATCATTCCCTGTTAACCGTTCAATCACATTCCATTTCTTCATCAACCACTTTGAGCCTCGTCTAACATTTAGCCTTCATTTCTTCAACCCATATTCACTTAACCCTGGGATTGGAAGATGTGTAATTATATAACATTCAAAAAGTAAGTAAAAAAACAAGCAGCAAAGCAACAATAAAACAATGTCTAAAGGCAAGTGTTCCAATGTCTTTGACACGAACACGTCTCAAATTGCGTTTCTTATCAAGTGCTTGGTACCGTGCCTGAGAAACATGAATGCTAAGTGAGTGATGGACCCCATGATCCGAGATTGCCTATATTGATTCAAAGGAATTAAAAAACAAAACGAAAAGCTTAAAAAAATAAAAAATAAAAAATAAACTTGCAAAATTCAAAATTTTCAAATTCACAATTACACATCTTGAGGCTTCTCACGGGTCTTGAGCCTTTTACCCCTTTCTTCCTTAAACCATCAGCTTAACCACATTACAACCCTTAGAAGACCTCTTTGAGGTGTACATACACTTGTGCAAAGTTCGGTTAGAGCTACGTTCGGCCTGATTCCTAACGGGTACCTAGGCAACCTCATATCGAGGTGCGGCCACATTCACATTCACATTCATATGTATGATCGAGTCAAAGAATATCCAATGCTTATTCCTATGACCCTACCCAGGCCATTTAGGGCCAGACTTGGGGGCTTGAACCCACATCATTTAGCCTACCCAGCCTAAAAAGTCATCATCTTTGACTTTTCTCACATATATTTCCATCACCATAACCTTTGCAGCCAGCCTTAGTATCACACTCACACACTTCACTCACACATCCATATCCATATCATCCTTCCCTTTAAGAACTCTTTATCATGAAATCTTGTTTCGACACTGTGCATGTTTCATCATCTTTCAAGACAACATTCATTAGAAGAAATATCGTATACTTGCTTAGCTTCCTGGCCTGAGAAATATTCATTGTTTCATGCATCACATAATGTACTAAGAAACATTTATATATCAATGATTTGTAATCATACAAAGCATATTGTGCTTAGCTCCTTGATCTAAGCAACGTTCATTATGCAATAAGCAGTTCATTTATATACGTGCTTAGCTTCCAGACCTAAGTGACGTTCAAGATCGTTTCTTTACACCATATATGATGCTTAGCTCCATGACCTAAGTTCATTCATCTATCGTGTCACATGATGTAATTGTCCTCAGCCTCCTGGCCTAAGAACATGCATCATGCATACATTATTTTCAAGAAAGCAATTTAATCCATATGATTTATTTCGTCTTGCTCAAGGAGGAAGTTCAAAACTTCTTCCCTTTTTCATTATTTTCTTTTGGGGAAGTTCAAAAACTTTTTCAAAATTTTTATCGAGGGAAGTTCGAAAACAAAACTTCATTTTTTACGTCTTTCTTTTTCGAGAGAAAGTCAGTACCTTCCACTCGTTTCATGACAAAAATGACGGAAAATTTTTGCTTTTGCATTTTCTGTTGCTTATGTTTGCAGACACACACCATATACACACACAACCACAAGCTATACACATATCATGTCGTGTCAAGTCAAAGCTTGGTCAAGTCAGTTAGTCAAGTCAATCATAGTCTATACGAGTCCCTTGGCAAATTTAATTTTGCAAGTCTCAAATACAGCACACGTCCGGGGACAAGCGGACCATCTACAGTCCACGTCTGGGGACAAGCGGACCATCTACAGCCCACGTCCAGGGTCAACCCACATTCGGGGACAAGCGAACCATTTACAGCCCACGTTCGGGGACAGGCGAACCAACTAAAGCACACGTTCGGGGACAAGCGAACCAACTACATCCCACGTTCGGGGACAATCGAACCACCATTATTTCACGACGCAAGGTTCTCGATACACAGAGACTTGCAATCTCATCATCTGCTAACTTTCCTCAAGCATGGAAAGTATTATCCGGTGGATTTTTTCAAGCATAGAAAGCTGCCAAAATCATCTGTCGACTTTCCTTAAGCATGTAGAGTATTATCGGTGGGTTTCTTTAAGCATAGAAAACCGCAAAATTCCTTTGTCGGCTTTCTTCAAGCATGGAAAGTATTATCGGTGGGTTTCTTAAAGCATAGAAAAACACCAAATTCATATGTCGACTTTCCTCAAGCATGGAAAGTATCATCCGGTAGGTTTCTTTAGGCTTAGAAAGCTACCAAACTCATCAGTCGACTTTCCTCAGGCATGGAAAGTATTTCAACAAACGTCATTCGGTTGATTCCTTCAAGCATAGGAAGCTACCACACTCATTTGTCACCGATACACCGGTGTCAGATAAGAATTCTACCCCTTTACTCTTTAATCTGTAGAACTAACACTTTTTTGCAGGTATCTGCGTATACAGAGTGATTTAGGATCGTACAATGTCCTGAATCTTTCTTCCTCCCTATCGACTACTTTGACTATCGTTTTCGAAACTGACATTTCTACAAATCTGTCAAAGTGGGGGCTTTTGTAGACACCTAAAAATGTCTCCCCAAAACCAAACTCGATGATGAACAACCTTTCACCGCCGTGATTAGTCGGGTTGAGTATTTAATCTTTGGAGTGCTTAAATCTATGTTCTATCCAATATATTTTTGAACCAATCCAATTTCTAGCTCATTTCCCTAAACCATAACCTATTTTCCACTTTTCGTATCCACATCACAAAACCGAGCTGAACTGATTTTATGGATATATAATTTTGATCAAATTATTATTTGGTTGTATAGTCATTGAAATACGCTTTCCAACCATATATCATAAGCCCAATTCCGAGCTATAATGAAAACGATATGAGCAAACACTAATCTCGGCCCAAACCCGACACCCTTTCACTAAAACGTCCATATCTTAAAATCTACAAATCATTTTTACCTGATTCTGATTGGGTTAGAAAGTATAATTGATAAAATTTCCAATATTAAAGTGATCACTAATATTTTAGAATTATATGTTTCATTAATATTCAACCAATTTAGCTTAATAATAATTTGGAGCAAATTGAATATTTTGTTTGTATGCCTTTGAGATCGCAGGAATGCTTTTCACAATAAGAATCGAGTAGAGGCCAATACGGGCGAATGTGACTCCATGACGCACTTTGTACCATCATCCCCGATCCTCCTTTCGTGGTTCCGAACCATATCGAGTTAGTAATCTCATGGATTATGAATGGGGTGTAACCTTCACAGGTCAATCGTTGTTGCCTTTCGTTGTCCCTTTAATCGTGGTTGCCTTTTATGATCTGTGAACGGTTTACAAGTTCCTTAAAAACTTGTTGGCTACTCCCTACTTTATTTGTCCCTAATCGTATTATGTCAATTCCCACTTCCTATGAGTGCCTATCATATTCACAACATGCTTAACGTAAGCGCACTTCGAACGACGCCTATAGCACCCGACACAATTAGAACCTGAAAATGGTTATAACCTAACACAACCTGTTATTAACCCGCCGAGTCATGGAAAGTTTAATAAAATTATATATACCTTTTGTTCAACTTATATATTGGTACAATTTTGTAAACCCTAAATCCATAACAACGTATTGGTACAATTTGTTTAGCTTATATACATTTTGTTCAATAAAATTCATATATAAGTTTAATAAAATCTTGATAATACTTGATCAAATTATGCAAGACGTAATTATATAGATTCAACTTGACCACATCAGTATTTATTTGAATAGAACTTGAACTAAAACCAAGAATGATCCAACTTTAAGATTATCGGACCAAATAATTATCTGACCCAACCCTAACCCGAATCCACATGTACCATATATTAACCCATCCATACCCGACTCAACACCTGAATCGAACCAACTGGCCGGGGGAAAAAGAAGATTATAAAAAAGAGTAGTTAAAAAAACTTGCTTGTTGAAATTGAAATCAAAGATCTGAATTTAACTCGAATCGAACCCAACCTACTCCCGAAAGAGTGAAGGACCCGAAATAACCTTGACTGAAACTGACCAGACTCGAAACTTAACCTGATTTGAGGCTTGATTGACCTGACATAATCTTATCCTGATTTGACTCGATCCGAACCCGATTTGAATATCCTAATTGATAGCTCTACATATAATGAATAAAAAATTAGTCAAACTTATTAAAATAGAAATTTTAAAATTGACAGAAAAAAATGGAAACATCTTTTTCTTGTTTACTGTTTTTGGTTTTTGTTTTAAAAAAAAATCAAAAAATCAAAAAACTGAAAACAAAAAACAATGTCAAACTAGCTTCTAAATTTTCAATAAATTATCATTGGAATAATAATTTTGATTTTGTAAGTTATTAAAAAAAGGGTAATGTTATATATAGTTGTAGACACCTAAAAATGTCTCCCCAAAACCAAGCCCGATGATAAATAACCTTTCACCGCCACTATTGGTCGGGTTTAGTATTTAATCCCGAGAGTGCTTAAAAAATCGTATTTTATTAAATTCATATTTTTGAAAGGTCCATGGATCAGTCTTGGTGTTTGGTAAAAGCATAGTTTTAATTTAAGCCCAAACCTTTTTATTTTATTATTATTTTTGGCCCAAATATTTTATTTTATTTATTTATTATTTTAGCCCGAATATTAAAAGTCAGAAAAAAAGCCCGTAATTATCGATCGGCACTCAAAAAGCCGAAAGAAATTAGGGTTAAAAATGAATTTAGACGGAAAAGTGGACTGGAGTTGACCGTGTCACGGTCAGGCTTGACCGTGTCACGGGAACTCTTCCCGTCTGACGGTGGGACTTCCCGTGACACGGGAGGTCTGCCGTGACACGGGAAGCTCCGCGTCCTTTCCGCGCAAACCCTTAACGCGTTTTCTGTTCCGTTTTCTGAAAATTTCCCGCGACACTCCAAAGACTGACCGTGTCACGGGAACTTGTACCGTCTGACGGTACAATTTAACCGTGTCACGGTACAGTCTGACCGTGTCACGGGATATTTTTTAGGGTTTTTTTATCATTTTAGGGGTCCGTGTGCTCCCTCGGCACATTTCCCTATAAATACCCCCTCATTTCTGATGAACGGGGCAACGAGAATTCTATTATTCTTATTTTTTCTCTCTTCTATGCTCTTAACCTAAACACTAGCCTACCCTTTTCACTTCAAAATTCCCTCTTCAAGCACTCAAAGGAGTCCATATTTTACTCGAGGTTCTATCCTTAAACCAAGGCGTGAAAGGTAGAATCGTTTGAGGGTTTGGCCCCAAAATTAACCTTGTTTTTATTTAATTTAATTTAATTGTTGTTTTATTATTTCCTTGAAGTTACTAACTTGTTTTATTATTTTGTAGTTGCAAGCAAACAGATTCAAAGTAAGAGTTATGCTCTTTTTATTATTATTTTTCTAACGATTTTTTCTGTTGTTAGAATTATGATTAAATTGGTTCTTTTTATGTTTATATTGATTCTATTATTTATTTTGATCACAATATTACATGTTAATGGGAATATGTAATTGAAAATCACACCTAATAAGATAATTTGGACAACCGGTTTAGGTTCCTTTTAATCTTGTTGTTTAATCAAGTGATCACAATATTTTAGAATTATATGTTGCATTAATTTTGAACCAATTTAGTTAAATAATAGTTTGGAGCGAATTGAATTATTGTTTGTATGCCTTTGAGATCGCAGGAATCACTTTTCACTATAAGAATCGAGTAGAGGCCAATACGGGCGAATGTGACTCCATGACTCACTTCGTACCATCATCCCCGATCCTCCTTTCGTGGTTCCGAACCATATGGAGTTAGTAATCTCATGGATTATGAATGGGGTGTAACCTTCACGGGTCAATCGTTGCCTTCGTTGTCCCTTTATCGTGGTTGCCTTTTTATGATCCGTGAACGGTTTACAAGTTCCTTAAAAACTTGTTGGCGGCTCCCTACTTTATTTGTCCCTAATCGTTGTCCCTAATCGTAATGTCAATTCCCACTTCCTATGAGTGCCAAGCATATTCAGAACATGCTTTTAACGTAGGCGCACTTCGAACGACGCCTACAATAGTGTTCAAACTATATGTAACCATTAAATATCTTTTTTTTTTATTTAATAGTAATTAAAGAATCAATGACAAAATCACGCTCAAATCACTGTAATTAATAAATACATTTCATAAATACTTTCTTTTTATAGCAACTTATACATAAAAATCTTGCGTGGACCTGGTCCACAATAATATTATTGTGGACCTGAGATTTATACATACGTAGCTGGCATTATATTCAACATAGTGTCCTTAATTTTAATATAGTAACCTTATTTTTAACATAGTAACCTTTTTAAAAACTTGTGCGACCTTTAATGTTATTATGAAATTAAAGTACGACATTATGTTGATAGTAACTTAATTTTAACATAGAGGTGTTTATTATTCATATTGACCATTGAATTAAAAATTTCATTAAAAAAATTAATTAACCTCTTATAGCTTATGACACAGTACCTTTCATTTCAACATAATAACCTTTATTTTAATATAGTGACTTTTTTTTTTTTTATTAACAAAACAATCATATTGTCTCTAATATTGGTGGTCCACAATAAATTAGTGTGAACCAGGTCCATTTAAAAATTTGTAAGCCCTTATAGCCTTATAGCTTTTTCCATTAAAAAATTAACCTTTTTTCCCATTTTGTCGGATATTGAATAAAATTCTTAATATCAGTTACACCGAAAAATCCAAAATTTGAGTTTTCTTGACTTTTCCTTGAGCTTAATCCAATTGACCGAGTTGTATAAACCGAGCCAATAAAAGGTTTTGAGTCAAAAAATGATAGCAAGTGAAAATGGGTTGAAGTTAGTCAAAGGCCTAACGTAAAGAAAGGAATGGTTTAGAGGTGAAGTACGCAATCTGATTTTCAAAGAGAGTTGGTGCAAAGAGAAAATAACTGCAAAACAGTTATGGGAGTCAGCCATAACCACTCTAATTTGTTCATAAATAGAGACAAGGGAACCGTATGAATGACATAACAAATCAATAAACAACAACCATTCCATTTCTTTTAAGCTTTCTTCTTAGCTTCTTATATTTCCCTTGGGTTAGTAGCTAAACGATAGGGTAATTTTCCATAGCATGTATTGAAGAATTGGTCATCTTTTCTAATTGTATGAACATAGAGGTGACTTCTCCTTCAATTTGTACAATTGTAGACCAGACTTTACCCTTCAATTAGTAAAAAGCATTTGTCTGTTTTGTAATATATTCATCTACTCGCTTCTTCAAGCAATCTTACTTGTCTAATTTCTTTGGAAAACCTTCCTTATTATTTGTTTTTGTTACGTTAGCAAGGTTATATTCTTATGAAACAGATAACTTGAGGGGCAACCCCTTGATACTCAGAATAAGATAGGGTATTTGACTAGTTGACAATGAACAATATTTTCCTCAACAAGTTTTGTGGCGACTACATTAGGAAAAACTAAACAATGTCCATTTAACTATGTTATTATAGAAGTTTTTCCAATGGCTCCTAAGCGTTCAACACGTAAAGGAAATACTCAGAAAAATGTTACTTCATCTGAACTCAATCTTGAGACAATTTTAGAGTATCAACAAGATCTATAAACTCTACTGCCAACTGAATACATGGCACACTCTTCTAAACAAAGCCTCAAACTCAAAGGCAAGATGAGTTGGTTTTGGATAGAGGGGAAAGCCATTCTCCTACCAAAAACTTACTCAATATAATGTACACAAAACATGTGGAAATTGCAAAAGTCTAATGGAGGATCTAAAGAAAACAATAGAGAACAGCTGGATAACTACTATCGTATCATGGTAGAACAAACCACCAGAGTGGTACCTGTCGAGTTAAGGAATTTTGACTCCATTTCCCAGCAAGTGGTTATGAGACACAGGGGCGGATCTATTAAGGTGCACAGTGAGTCACGTGACTCACCAGCACAAAAAAAAAAAACCTAAGAGACCGCCTATTAAAAATAGGCGGTCTCTTTGTTTCTCCTTATTTGAGATTAGCCCACTGTCAGTTTTTTAACATCAAAGAGACCGCCTATTAAAATATCACATAGGTGGTCTCTTTGTTTCTGCTATTGACACCACGTCATTAGAGACCTGTTATCTAGATAACAGGTCTCTTTTTGTCAGTTATAATAACTTTTTGCGCTGCTTTCATATTTCATTAAAGAGACTTGTTATATTTAATAACCGGTCTCTTAAGTTATTAAACTTTTTTTTAAAAAAAAATAATTCTTGTTTTTAAGTAAAAATCATAAAGTTAGTTTAATGTAATAGCTTTGTAGTATGTATTTTTATATCCTATTTTTGGATTGAAATCATTTTGGTGAAATATAATATTTTTATATAATTTTTGGATTGAAACAAGTGATCAATTATTGATGGTGACTCATAAGTTCGAAAATCCTGGATCCGCCACTGATGAGACAAGTGGATAGGATCATTCTAGATATTAATGAAACTCTGAACACTACTTACGTGGCTTTAAATAAAATTGTATCAACCGAAATAGTTACAAGACTTGAATCTTTAGTGGAAAAACATAACCAAGTTAATGGCAAGTTGATGAATCTTCTAACTGCTTTAGGTACTAGGATTAACTAATCAAATCAAAGGAAAAATATCCCTTTGGAATATCCTTGAGTAGAAAATATGACTATATCTCATGCAAATATTCCCCCTCTGTCAATGCCAACAAGTATCCCTCCTATTGGTACCGATGAGGAATATCGGGGTCAAGGGAGAGTTAATGGTTTGAAACCAGGTTATGAGTCAAAGCTATAACCATAATGTTCAGGGGCCATTTTACTCATACTTTGATGAGTGGCATATATGTCACTGTTAGGGTAGTGTCATGCCAATCAGCAAAGGCAGATGACATGACACGGCGTGGCTGCCGTGGAGCGATAGTGGTCTTCGTGTCACGGTAGCTACTGTCGTGGCGCAACGGTCTCTAAAATGTCACGATGCCACTAGCGTGGCGCAGAAAATTCCTACACGGGCGTGCAACCTTGTGAGATGTCGCACAAGTGAAGCAAATTTAGAATGGAGGCAGAATGTTTTGCACAGGCTGTGTGCGGCTTGTGCACGGGCGCACATCCACCATGTGTGAGCGTGCATAAACATGCGCGAGCGCGCAACCTAGCAGCACGAGCGCACAACCCCAGCACGAGCGCGCATCGGAACCCTATTCATCTTATTTTCGCGACTTTATAATGACACGTGGCTTGTTTTATACGGGGAACAATTAGACTTCTTCTATTCTTTTTAGATCTCTTTCTCTAGTTTTAGGAGAGCTTCTCTCTCTAGGTTTAGCTTGGGATCCGAGAGAGAAAGTGAGGATTTCACCATTATTGAGCTTAGATCTTGAAGAGGTAGACATTCATCATCATTTAATGAGAATTTCGTACCTTCGCTCCTCTATCTTTATTGCTTTCTTTTGATTTTTCTTTAGTTGTCAGATGCTTGTTAATTTGTTGATTAATCTTGTTATTAGCATGAAAACTGATTAGTTTCCCCATTAAGGGAATGGTTGTGGTTTAGTTGGATCTTGAGCGTGTCTTAACGTTTGGATTTTATTTAGTTGTGATTAAAGTCTTTATTTGCTTGACGCTCTTCAATATTCTTGCAAAGTGCACATTGTTTTTTGATTGATGGTGAATTAATGCTATGTGATGCGATTATTATTCGATTGCACCTCCCAATATATGGTTCTAATGTGACAACATATAGGCTATGTTAGGAGAATCCAATTGACCCTTACAGTTGGCTAGATTGGATTTTTCATCAATATTCAAGCATGTTTTGTTCATGATTAATTTAATTTCATGCGTTGGTTATGCTTGATTGAATGCTACATCTAAACCATTTCTTTTAGTGTTTTATTTCTTGTTTTAGTGTCATTAGACTTTAGTTTACATTTCCTCTATTTTAGACTAGCTTAATTATTTATAACATTTGGTAGTGCTTAATTGTTCCCTGTGGTTCGACCCCCTATGCTTACCTTATACTCGTATTAGGTTTGTTTAGGTTGTATAAGTTGTATTTGATCTAGGGATACATACAATTGACGACGCATTTATTCCCTTATCATCCTTGCCCCCACCTTTTATTGCAAACCCATTAACCTCTTCAATAAGGACTATGCATCCTATAAGAGTAGAAATTGAGGACAGTTATGCCAATTATGGTATTGGGAACCTACTAGACACATATATGCCATACACAAGCAGTTGCATGTGCACAAGGGTGTCCTCTCAACATATTGGTGTAAATGGCCAACAATGTTCTACATAATCTGAAAGTTATAATCAACGTCAATATGGATACCCGAACTCTGGTTACCCTACACATGGTTTTGCATGAAACTAGGGCTAAGCTAGTGGTCTATATGGTGAAAGATATCCAGCGATGTTTCAACCAAATTATAATATTTTAGGAGGGACGAGCACTAGATATAAGGGTTTTTATAATCCTCAAAGGAATCAACATAATTCTTTTCATATGCATGACACATAGTTTTAGCTTAATGATCCAATGCATGATCAACCTCCACAAATGGGACAGGAACCCAACTCAAACAGGTGGAAAAGATGATTTAAAGGGCCATAGGTAAGAATAGTGGATATGCCAAAAGAGACACATGTAGTGATAGGAATGGTGTCCTTTGAACAAGTGTATTATTCCTATTAGAGGGTTCGGAATTATTAGAAAGCTAATTATTCAGTGAGGTCAAGTAATCGGAATGCCTAGGTGGAGGTCGCTTTCAATCAGTACTATTAATGAGTAATTTATATTACAGCTTAATCTTGACTGAACCTTTCGAGTCACACCCAAGAAACTAATGAACCTACACGATGAATTAATTTGGAAGGATTTAATGAGTCGCTCGAGTATTATGAACAAAGACATTGGATTCTAAGATTAAAGAGTCAGAACCGAATCTTAAAAGGCAAGCTAAAATTTAGGAATTAGCGAGACGGGAAAATGCTTTAAGTAACAAGTAAAAAACCTAGCCGCGCGAAAGGCTAGGGAAGCATGCCAAATAGAAGTACACCGCGTGGCATCACACATGGAATCCACCAAGTGGCAACACGCCACGTTGCAGCCACCATGGTGGCGACGCGCCACGTTGGCAGCCACCAAGTGGCAACGCACCACGTTGGCAATGCCATGTGGCAACGGGCCACAAATTCGGGTGACGGGTCATGGACGCGGGCCGAATGGTGGCGGCCCGACTGAACCAAACTTGGGGCTCAAGGTTGTGTGCCACATGGTTAGCTCACAACGCATGTAAGTTTCCTTGGGGAGCAAGTGAGGAAGTGGTCCTTGCCTAAGCATGTGACACTTGTTACTTTGTTATTCTTTGGTTTATTTAACTAAGGATTGAATTCAACATTCTTTCCATGTGGGATCTTTTTGTGAAAAAGTCCCTCATTGAAAGATGAGTGAAATTCACAAGGAAGCACTCCTTATAAATAGCCAAGGCATACCTTGGGATTGTTCACTTGAGTAAGGTGTTAGAAAAGGCATCTCCATTGAGAAAACCTTTAAACACATATAATTACTCAAGTATTAGGTTGGGCTTAGCTAACCTCTAAGCATTGGACCTTGTCGGGGTCGAGTTGCTGGTTGATTTCCGTAGGGGTCTTCGCGCGTGTGAGATTAAAAGCTTTCCCAAGTAAGAGCTGGGGTTACGAGCGAAGCACGCGTCAAAGGTAATTAATCTTTCCTTAATTCTTGTTGTTTAAGTTAATTATGTCTTAAGATTATATCAATTGTGAGTGTGATCTTGGCTCGGGTTTTCATCCGCGGTGAGTCGGACTTATCGAAACCCAACATGTAGTCCATATCTAGAATGGATTGATAGAATGTATCCATTCCATAGAGGGTTCAAAGTTCCTCAATTATCTTCTCTCTTTTCGGGCATTGATAGAATATATCCATTCCCAAGAGAGTCCAATGCAGGTCGCGGGTCAATAGCGGGTCGATAATGGACGGGCCAACAAAATATCAATTAAAAAAATATTGGACAAAGCCATTATTAAGTATATATGAATATAAATTTATCTATGTAATTATTTTTATATTATCTATTTTCTTTATCAATTAAATTGGAAAAACATTTTGGCCATATATTGACCCTGTCCAATAAGGGCCCTGTCCATTAAAGGCCCTGTCCATTAAAAACCCTTTAAGCTTGGCCCTGACCTTATTATCATTGGACTACTGTATGGAATAGTTCAATCATTACCCCAAACTTGAACCCCACTGTGATCATACACTTAAGCATGGTGGCGTCCAAAAGGAAGAAAGCTAGGGCAAAAGAGTCGCTAACAAGTTTTAGGAACTTGTAAACCGTTCACAGGGTGAAGGTTACACCCCTTAACGATCTAGGAGATCATTAACTCCAATAGGTCTGGAACCAAGAATGGAAGTTTGGGGATGAAGGTACAAATCAATTCTAACAAAGAAAGAACCTTCCCTAATAATAGGCCTCTAGTTTATTCTTCTCGTATTCATGTGCGCTTTTTGACTAACATGCAATCAATAGGTTAACCCTAAACCTGTTTAATCTATGTTGGTTGAATATTTAATGCACAAATAAATCTATTATTGGTGATCACTTGAATTGTAATCAAATTGACCCTAAACAAGATTATTAATTATCTTATTAAGCGTGATTACAAGTACTAATTCCCTTAAACATGCATAAAAGGTGTGACCAAGAAATAACAATGAATATAATCAAGCAACATAATAATAATCATAATTAAAACAATAATCATAAAAATTATAATAATAATCATAATCATGTTCAAGCATAATAATAGCAAGATCCTAGGCCTGATACTAACAAGAATAATAATAAACCCTAGCATGTCACTAAAACATTAAGTATCAAAGCTTTAGCCCTACCATGATACTAACATGCTATTAATATTAAGAAAGAAAATAGGAAGCACCATATAATCATAATTGATTTAAGGAACTTATTCTTTACCCTAAACATAATACTAGGAAAAGCATCCTAACATGATACTAGGAATCGAAATAACAATCTAAACATGATTTCTATATTATAATATCAATTAAACAATTAAAGAACTTACTTGGATGCGTCGTATCTCTTTCTAATAACAAAATACACACGTTAGTAACTTCAAGGAAAATAATAAATCAAAACAATGAAATTAAATAATTGAAATAGGATTTGGGACCGAACCCTCAGAAATACCAAACTTTTCACGTCTAAGGCGAAGACAACTTCGAACTTGGCTAGGTGTGTCTAGCGCTAATGTATGAGGAATTGTATTTGTAAAAGGCTAGGCTTGAAAAAAGAGAGAGAGAGAGAGAGAGAATAAGCTTTAGCTTAGAAAGAGAGAGAAAAATTAGAGAATTCTTGTTATTGAAAATCAGAGGTGCAGAGACCCAGTTTATTAGAAAATAGTCCGGAATTGGGCTTATAATATATCGTTGGAAAGCTCTTTTCAAGCCCAATCCAACTACACTATTATTGGACCCATACCATGGAACAAAATAAACTTGAATGCACGTTTTTCATAAATAGGGTAAGAAAAGAAATGTTTTCAAATACCGAAAGAAGAGATATTTTAATAAAAACATCCTCATCACTAGACTTTTCACGCTTTCGCTTTGTTCGATAATCAAACGACATGAAAGGTATTCATCACTGGGTTTGGTTTTGGGGAGACACATTTAATCACCATTAACATAACCCCAACTTTAAAAGCATGAACAACTAGCAACTACACCATCCCTACACCCTTGGCTAGGTCACTACTCACAAATCATGTTGAAAACAATATCAATCATCAAATCAATAAGCATTAACATGATTAATAAGCAAAGAAGAAAAATAAAAGCAAATAAGCAAAATAAAAAACAAAGGTAAAGAGAAAGAGTAAGAGATTGCTCATTAATTGAAGATGAAGGTCTACCAAGGATTGAACAAGCTCCTTCTTCAAAATCCAAGTTCATTAATGAAGAAAACCACACTTTCTCTCTCTACCAATGAAGACTAATCCTAACCTAAAACTAATTAGAGAGTAGAATAGATAGTTATTGAATGTTTTGTTATTACCCCAAAAATGGGTATTTATACTAACTTAATAAAACTAGGAAAAATAGAAAAAAGAAGGAAAATAAATAAAGAAAGAAAAGGAAAATAAAAAGAAAATAAAATAGAAAATAAATAAAAGAGAAAAGAAATAAGAAAAGGAAAAGCAAAAGAAAAGAAATAAAAATAAAACAAAAAGGAAAAATAAACCCACAAATCCCCCAAAAACCATTAGACCCCCCATTTCCCCTTCTTCGAAAACTATGGCTGCTACTATCAACATCATCGAACAACCATCATCAACGGCTCAAAATCATCACCGACATCTTCATCAACCAGCAATCAATCAAGGCCGTTCAATTTTCATTAAAACTCGCGTGAGAAGCTCGTGAAGTGGTTTGGTCGAACCACGGGTTGGTGCGGCCGAACTACGGGGTTGGTTCGGTCGAACCATGGGTGTGTTCGACCACTCCTCTTCGAATAACAAAACCTCCAAAGTCTCTGACTCGTACTTCGACCGAACCCTCAATGGTTTGCTCGAACCTTGAGAATTTGCTAATTGCTCTGATTTTTGCTTAATTGTTGCTGGTTGTTGACGGTGGTGCAGGTGCGGTGAAGGGCTGCCGTTTTGGGTGGCTAAAAGTGGTTTATTGCGGTGGTCTGGGTTGTGGTTTGGTGAGGTTGCTACTGTTCGAACGAAGGGGCTGTTGTTGTTGTGGGTTGCGCGGTGGCTGGATATTGAGGGTGAGAAGGTGAGCTGGTGTGGCTGGGTTGTGGTAGGTTGCGGTTTAATTGCTGAATTGTAGAGTGGTCGGACGGTGGAACAGGGGAGGTTCTAGGTGGTCAGGTGGTTGTTGGTGCGAATTGGAGCAGGGGAAATGGAGGTGAGTGGTGGTCCTTGGTGTGCGCTGTTGCGGCTGGTGGTGCTGTGAGGGTGGCAGCAGGTGAGTGAATTGGAGTTGCGCTGAGAGCTGGTGCGTGGATTTGTGGTTGGAGATGCTGTTGCTTGGGGTGGTGTAGGATAGTGAAGGGTGTGGTGATGGTTAAGATTGGGCAGCAACTTTGGGGCTTGAAAGCTTCTTGGATTGACACCTTTGACTCGAGCCTCCGACCTCCGAGCACGATCCTACACAACCAAATAAAAACAAGGGAGATTCGGGACAAAGATAAAATAAAATAAAATGAAAATAAACAAAGGACGAAATAAAACAAAACCACGACAAATAGAATAAAATAAATAAAATAAAAATAAATAAAATGAAATAGAAAATAAGAGACATAAAACTAAACTAATAAAAATAAAACAAAAACTATACAAGAAAATAAAGTAAAATAAAATACGAAAATAAACTAAAGCTAATAAAATAAAGAAAATAAACTAAAACGCTCCAAAATTACCAAAATAAACTAGAAACTTTATTAAAGAGAAAACAAGAGAATAAAAGGAAAATAAGGGAAAATAAAAACGGAAAAGACTCTAAAACTACTCCTTAGGAGTGACATAAATGTCACTCATCATGTCTACAAAAGCCCCCACTTTGACTGAGTTTGGAGAAACGCAAGTTTTGAAATCAAAAGTCAAAGTAGCGATAGGGACGGAGAATGATTCAGAACGTTCTGCGATCCTAAATCATTCTTGTAACGCCGATACCTGCAAACTAGCGTTAGTTAAAACAGATAAAAGAGTTAAGAAACGCGTATCTTGCACCGTCGAGTACATGTCTCTGAAGGTAACTGTAAGCGTCGTTCGAAGTGTGCCTACGTTAAATCATGCTGTGAATATGCTTGGCACTCATAGGAAGTGGGAATTGACATTACGATTAGGGACAACGATTAGGGACGAGGAAAGTAGGGAGCCGCCAACAAGTTTTTAAGGAACTTGTAAACCGTTCACGGATCATAAAAGGCAACCACGAAAAGGGACAATGATAGGCAACAACGATTGACCCGTGAAGGCTACACCCCATTTATAATCCATGAAATTACTAACTCCATATGGTTCGGAACCACGAAAAGAGGATCGGGGATGACGGTACGAAGTGATTCATGGAGTCACATTCGCCCATATTGGCCTCTACTCGTATCTTATAGTGAAAATTGATTCCTGCGATCTCAAAGGCATGGAAACAAAGATTCAATTTGCTCCAACTATTATTAGGGTAAATTGGTTTAATATTAATGCAACACATTATTCTAAAATATTGTGATCACTTCAATCAACAACAAGATTAAAAAGTATCCTAAATCGGTTGTCCAAATTATCTTATTAGGCGTGATTTTCAATTACATATTCCCTTTAACATGCATCATGGTGATCAACAAATAATAATAGAACAAACATTAATATTGGAAGCAATTTAACCATAATAACGTTAGTCAAATCAAATAATAATAATAAACCTTAATCATAATACTAGCAATATAAAATAATAAGAGTAATTAAGTGAATTAATTACTCACTTTTCGCTTTTCCTTAAATTGTTACATCATGAATAAACTGTTAGTAACTTCAATAAATATATAAATCAAATGGAAAAAAATAGATTAAGTTAAATGTATAATTGATTTGGTCCAAACCCTCAGTTAATTCTACCTAGTTAAAGTATAGAACTTTGGGTATGGACTCCTTGGAGTGCTTAAGGGAAGAATTGTGTAATTAGGAATATAGGTTTAAGGCTTAGAATATGAGAGAGAGAGAAGAGAATGATTTTTTGGTGTAAAAGAGAGAAAAAGAGAATTATTTGGTGATCAAGCTTGTTGATGATTTAAAAAGGGGTGATATGACCTCTATTTATAAGGATAAAGAAGGGTCGAAGAATGAAGTAAAGATAAGAATTCGAATCGGATAAAACTCTTGCGATAGACAACAGTTTTTGCGGTTTTTGTTTTTATCATATATTTTGATTCAGAAACCGGAATAAGATAAATAATATATCGTTGGAAAACTGTTGACGTCTTATTTCTAAAAAAATTGAAATTAAATTAAAATATTTTGTAGAATAAAAGATATGGACGAAATAGTGAGACATTGTCAGTTTTGGATAGAGTTTGATATTTCATTCATATCTTTTCCTTATAGCTCGGAATAGATATTATAATATAACATTGGAAAGATAATTTCAAGGGCTATCCAACCATTTAAGATTTGTATAAAAACTATGAGGCAATAAAATAATATCTGGCTATCTTTGAACGTCTTTCAATTCGGATAGAAATAGGACTTTCAAAAAGAGGAGTTTTATTCAATTTCAAATTCTTTTATCTTATCTTTTCAAAAAGTATAATTAAGATCTTTTAGAAACTTATAGAAGCTTCTAATTAATCCTAATTGGTTTAGGAATGGGATTAAATAATTTGGACCCTCCACATGATCATTGGGTCGTAGGTAAAGTGGGCTTAGGTTCGGTTTGAGCTCAGTTTAACATTTTGGTCATAGCTTATTCGTTATAACTCGGATTTGAGCTTATAATATATTGTTGGAAAGCTCTTTTCAAATCCCATCCAATTATTAAATCATTGTACCCAGATTATGGACCAAAATAAACTGGACTAAATGTTTTTTATTAAAAGGACACGAAATGAATGATTTTAAGGGACACGAAATGATTTATTTTGGATTTAATGGCATGAAAAGAGGAAAATAAGTTATGGTTTAGGGAAATGGGCTAGGAATTGGTTTTTTTATGAAATGTATAGGGATTGAATATGGATTTAAGCACTCTAATGATTAAATACTCAACCCGACCAATAATGGAGATGAAAGGTTGTTCATCATCGGGTTTGGTTTTGGGGAGACATTTTTATGTGTCTACAGTAACCGATCTGTCGCTGCCTTTGTTGTTGTGATAACCTTCCACAAGCTAGGGAAAGCCATCTTGCTGTTTTGATGTTGTGGTCGTTTTTTCCGCTGCTGATGTTTACTCGTAAAAGAGCTTCTTTTTGAGGATTGTTCACTCGTCTCTGAACAATGGAGCCTTTTTTAGGATTGTTCACTTGTCTCTGAACAATGAAGCGATTGATGAGATGTCCACGCGTCTCTAAACAAAGAGCTTGATAGGGTGCCCACGCGTCTCTAAACAAAAGAGCTTTTTGATATGTCCACGCATCTCTGAACAAAAGAGCTTTGATGATATGTCCATGCGTCTCTGAATAAAGAGCTTTGAAGATATGTCCACGTGTCTCTGAACAAAAGAGCTTTGATTGATATGCCGACGCATCTTTGAGTTGGAGAGCTTGAAAGACATTGTAGACACCCATTTGTGTCTCCCCAAAACCAAACCCAGTGATGAGTACCTTTCGCGTTGAATCATAATCGAATAAAGTGAAAGTGTGGAAAGTCTAGTGTTGTGGATAGTTTTAATTTCTTTTCTCTTCTCTCTGTTTTTGAAAACTTATTTTAAGAAAACAGCCAATCCAGTTTAGTTGGTCCATGATATGGGTCCAATAGTAGTGTAGTTGGATGGGGCTTGCAAAGAGCTTTCCAACGATATATTATAAGCCCAATTCCGATGAATATTGAGGAAGTTATGGCCAATTTACTAAACTAGGCCCGGTTTGAGCCTTATATGCGGCCCAATGATCTTAGGGAGGGCCTAATATGATTTATCATTCCTAATGAAATTAGGAATGGTTTTAGTCTTCTAGAATCTTCTAGAAGGTTCTTTTCATTCCTAATTCAATTAGTATTGATAAATTGACTTTTGACTTTTCAGAGTTTTAATTAAAATCAAATAGCATTTTCGAGGAAATTATATGATTTTATCCTCTAGTACGGTAAACTTATCTGATTTTCGAAAACGCGTTGGAAATAAGCCTGGCGCCTAACCTCAGGCCTTGGCGCCTGGCGCTAGCCATTGGCGCCTGACGCTAGTGTTGGTGTCTGGCGCCAGTTAGCCAAGGGTGGCGCCAGCTCTGTTTTCTGTGCGTCAGACTCTGTTTTGTTTATTTTATCTTTTTGGCTGATTTTCTCTATAAATATCGTATTAAAAACTCTGTTTTCATTCACCTACAATCAGTTTTCATTCGCAATAATTAATTCTCTAATTCTCTCTTAATCATTCACCAATTCTCATCAAGTTTTCTTCATTATTCTTTCTTTCTCTTTCTAAACTTGCTTTTTACATACAAAATTCCGCATTCGCAAGACTTAGATACACCTAGCCATATTCGAAGTTGCCTTCGCCCTAGACGTGAAAGGTTTTAATTTATGAGGGTTTGGTCCCAAATCTCTATTTCAATCATTTAGTTTAATTGTTTGTTTTATTATTTTCCTTGAAGTTACTAACGTGTGTATTTTGTTTTTTGAAAGAGGTACGAGGCATCAAAGTAAGTGATTTAATGGTTTTAATTGATATTATGATGTAGAAATCATGTTTATATTGTTATTATGATATTCCTAATATCATGTTTAGGGAAAAGGTTATAATATCAAATATGCTTATTATGATTCCTGCAATGCCTTTTATTCTCTTCCTAATATTTATGATTGTTAGTATCATGTTAGGGTTAAAGATTTGATTTTTATTGCTTAGTGACATGCTAGGGTTTGTTATTAATCTTGTTAGTATCATGCCTAGGATCTTGCTATTATTATTATGCTTTAATATTAACATGAACATAATTATGATTATAATTGTTATAACTGTTATGATTTATGAATATTATTATTTTGATAATGATTATTTTATTTATTATGATTATAATTTTTATTGTCATGATCATTATTATAATTATTATTATGTTGCTTGATATTTATTCTTTATTGCTTGATCACACCTTTATGCATGTTAAAGGGAATGGTACTTGTAATCACGCTTGTTAAGATAATTAATAATCTTGTTAGGGTTAATGTGATTATAAATTCAAGTGATCGCCAATAATAGTTTATTTGTGCATTAAATTCAACCAACATAGATAAACAGGTTTAGGGTTAATCCTATTGATTGCATGTTAGTCAGAAAGCGCACATGAATACGATCAGAATAAAGTAGAGGCCTATTATTAGGGCAGGTTCAATCTCTTTTAGGTTGGATTTGTACCTTCATTCCCGAACCCTTATTTGGTTCTAGACCTTATGGAGTTGACGATCTCTTGGATCGTTAAGGGGTGTAACCTTCATCCTATGAACGGCTTACAAGTTCCTAAAAAACTTGTTGGCGATTCTTTTGCTCTATCTTCTTCCCTTTTAGACGCCACCATACTTTAGTGTATGATCATAGTGGGGTTCAAGCTAGTGGGATTAAAGCTTGAAATTATTCCCTACAGTTTTTTGGCGACTCCACTGGGGAGGATTTCTATTTTAATTCCTGAATTTGTTTCGGCAATGATTTAGAATGAGTGGATGAGACTCGAAAAGTTCTAAGTATTTCATGTGCATAATTTTGATTAACATTATTGTCATATGCATAAAAAAGATCTCATTTGAAAGACCATCCGTAATGAGTTAAAACATAGGATTTTACACGTAGGAAATTTGAGGAATATCTTTCACAACTAGGACTGAAATAACACCGCGCGAAACTGGAAAATTTTATCGAGCACAGAAAGCTGCTGAGGCATGTGGGAAGTAGCGTCAGGGGCCAGAGCATTGGCGCCAGCATTTTAGTCGTAGTGCCAGACACCAGTATTGGCGCCAGGCGCTACAGTTAAAAGCTGGCGCCAGTCTCTGTTTGCTGGCGCCAATTTCCCCCAATACCGAGCCAGAAATATGCGTTCTAATTTCGACCGGTTTTTCGTATTGTTTGCTCGATCCTACTTCCTAATTGAATTTTTTCTCACTTTTCTGAAACCCATATGTGTTCTACATATGGACATAACCCTCTGGGAATTCATGCTCCATCTACCCGATTGAACGCTCTGTGCAACAAAGGGTACATCCGAGATGTTGAATTCACCAAACCATGGAAGCGAGTTTTTTCTAAAATTCGCGGTGTCCCATCCACTCGCGCCAACCCTTCACGGTTAGGCTTCCGCGCGGTGCATCTGGACAATTAACCATGGACCCTCTATTGACTAAACCATATCCCGAACTTTAGAGAACTAGAGCCATGGTTAGGTTGCAAACGCATTGCATCATATTGTGCCTACTTGACTAATTGTGCATTATTGGTTGTGCATATATGTTCTATGTTTCTCTTAACCGTTTGTTGACTTGTGTTGAGACTAAATAAATTAATGACTTAAAGAACTTTGCCTAACTAATTAATTAATTAATTAATTTGAGTCAGTAAAGTCTAATATTTTAATCGGAATTGACCTAGTACGACTTTAGGCATACCCCAGTTGACTAATAACACCGAAAACAGTCCCAGACCGAAGCTCCAATATTGGCGCCAAGGTCTGAGCTGTAGCGCCACATTATGGAGTGTAGCGCCTGACGACAGTTCTGTCGCCTCGCGCCAAGCTCCACAGTGTGACACTAGTTCTGTTGCTTGGCCGACAGTTCGGATTATTGGTCGAGTCATCACCTAGGGTCTAATTAATCAGTCTTCTGTTTAAATCGGTTAATTTTGCTGTCAATAGTATTTAATTGAATCAATGATCGAGTTTAGGCACTAAGTCCCATGGTCTTACACAAGAGTCCAAGTATGTCACCTACACTCAACGCACACACCAACACACATACTTTGACCATGATTAAGAGAGTCTTGTGTGCGCGTTTTTTTCTTTCGTCATTTTTTTAGGGGGGTAAGTCAGATATTAATCCTCCAATAAAAAATAATAATACTTAGTTCCCAAAAAACTATACTTAGTTCCCTAAAAATATGTACATTATTTTTTCCAAAACATATGCACCCTTTTCTCTTTTTTATTTTTTCCTTAAAATAAACCGTAAAGTCAAGATGATTCGAGTCGAGTAATTAAAACGCAAAATGGTTTATTTACAACGCGTGGTCAAGAAAGGAAGGACGATTAATCAAAGACAACCTCTTCGTACAAGTCCAACTTTTCGACAAACCCATAGCTCGTAAGAGGAAAGCTAAGGTTATAATGGCAACACAAGAAGAAGTCAATGATCTTAAGAACCAACTGGCTACCGTGACTGAAACACTGAAGCTTCTCGCACTTAGGATCGATGATCCCGTGAAGCAACCACAAATGGACCTCATGCAAGAAAGTTTAAGCAAGTTGTCTAGCGACTACAAGTTTCAAGAGCTTACATCACAAGGGGTCTCGGTGGACAAAGATCTTCTTCTGCAGAAGTTCAACGCCAACGACATCCCAAAATTCAGAGCAACTGACAACCCATACTTTCATTTAAGAGCATTCGAAACCATAATGAGTATTAAGGGTATCGATAAGAAAGTCTTCCCCTCTCTGTTCTCACTATCTCTCGAGACCGTTTGCCAACAATGGTTCTTTTCTCTCGAGAAGGAAAAGACCTCTACCTGGGAATCAATATCAAACGCTTTCGTTGATAGGTACAAGTGTAACATTCAAGTCGAGACTGATCATAGGGAACTTGAAATCCTCAAATAGAAAGAAAATGAAGGCTTCACCTCTTTCTTTAACAAGTGGAGAGAAACCTCAGCTAAGATGATCGAGGTGCCAAGTGAAAAAGAATCTGTGAGACTGTTCATCAAGAATCTCCAAGAAAAATATTACAAGCATCTCAAATATCAAAATAATCTCCATACTTTCAAGGCCGTTTATGACATTGGGATCAATATTGAAGATGACTTGGCTAAATTAAAAGCTGCCAACAATAACTCCAATAGTGGCTGGAAAGGAAAGAAGAACGACAATCCTTCTTCTTCCAAAACCGCCCACTCAAACAATGTGAGCACCTTTAATTTAGGAGAAGTCCTTGCTATGAACAACCAAAGACAGAAGAAACCATTTAGGAGGAACTTCACTCCTATTGGCATGAGTTATGACACCGCGTTTGATCGATTAAATGCAAAGGGTCTTATAACTCCTATTGGACCATTTGGGGACCCACCAGTTGAGAAGAGGTCAGCTAATTGGAACCCCAATGCACACTGCAAGTACCACCAAGGTAGGGGTCATCTTACTGAAAACTGTTGGAAGCTTAAGGAAGCTATCCAAGATTTGATCGACAACAACAAACTGCCGTTGCCCCCTGCTAGTAAGAAGCCAAGCATCGACAATGCACCTCTAGCTCATACCCAGGCTATCTCCGATGAGGAAAACGAGGTTGACCCCTCCTCTCTCATTAGACCTGTCAAAGAAATTAGTGCCATAGAAAAAGAAGAGGAGATCTTTTTCGATGTCAAGGATAGTCTTCCAGAACCGGCGAATAAAGATGATATACAATTGCTCACGCTGTCTATGAGGGAGGTATCGCAATTACTACGTGAAGCTCTCAAAGTTATGAACGAACTCCATAAGAAATATGATGAGCTTCCACTTCCGAAAGATGAACCTAAAAGAGAATCCACACCAGTGAGAACGACTTATGAGGCAAAGTATTTTCCCTTACAAGTCACTGAGAGACCCAAGAAGAGCAATAGAATCTACACTCCAATCGGGATCCCATATGCGCAAATGTTCGAAATGCTCTCCGAGAGTGGCGAGATCAAACCTCTCGAACCGAGACCATTAAAAAGGACAGATAGATATTACTGTCAGTATCATCAATCAGGGGGTCACACTATAGAAAACTGTTTCAAATTCAAGGATTTGGTACAGAAAATGATTGATGAAAAGAAACTAGTCCAAGTCCAACAAGAAGAAGATGCAACCATTAATGGAGTTTGGGACACTGATGAAGAAGATGTCTATCTAAAGGACTTAGTAGAACTTCCACCTTTTGTGTCATACACCACAGATGACATTTGGGCTGAAGAAGACTCATCGATAGACGTCCTCACAAGATCTGGGAGAATGCAACCTCCCGTTTCAACACAACCTATACCAACCACACAACAAGTTCCCATACCTATCATCGAAGACAATGACATTGTTAAGCAGTTTAAGAAGACAAAAGTTGAGATGAATGTATGGAAACTTCTGGCAACATCTCGAGAACATAGGTTGGCTGTAATGAATGCCTTGGACAAAATTGGGATAGACTCTGACACTACTCTTGAGGGACTAGCCAACTTCCTCACAAGTGACTTCCAAGCCCGATTAATTTGATCATCTTCTCTGACAAAGATTTACCTCCAGAAGGTGACAAACACTACAAGGCATTAAACCTCACAGTAGTTTGCAAAAGAATGAATGTTCCTATGACTCTCGTAGACAATGGATCAGCCATCAACGTTTGTCCACTTAGAACCGCAAGGATTCTCGGCATAAGGGACGAAGATTTAACTCCGTCTACACAAGGAATAAGGGCCTACGACAACACTCGTCGTCAAGCTCTTGGCAAGATTACCCTAAATGTAACGGCAGGAGCGATAGAACATGCTACCACTTTCCAAGTAGTAGACATCAAAGCTTCATTCAACTTATTGTTGGGACGCCCTTGGCTTCATGATCTAAAGGCCGTCCCTTCATCTCTCCACCAACAAGTGAAAGCTATAGTTGGAGGAATTCCAATCATCATCGATGCTTCGCCAATGAGAATCAAATCTATAGAAAATCCAATTATTAATGTGGAACACGACGAGGATGATGAAGACCTATGGGGCTTTAACGAAGAAGTCTCCTTAATCCAGGAGGATGAAAGGACCCCTCTTTGCCATGACCCCCATTCAAACATGATTGTCAATGCCATGCTGAAGAAACAAGGACACTTTCCTAGCTAGGATGACCCTAGGGAAGAAGAAAGGAATGGAAAAACCGCTGGAGTTACCTGGCCTCCCTAAGTTAGACACTTTCGGACTTGGTTTCGAACCGACTCGGAAATATCTCAAGCGAGCCCAGGAAAAGTCGAAAGCACGTAGGGACGCTCGCATTCAAAAGAAAGCAATTCCAATGGATCAGTACCCCCTCACGCTTAATGGTCAGTTCATAAAAGAAGGAGAGGACTATCCATGCCATGAATTTCCCGAGCCATTTGTCGTAAACGGCATACGACAACCGGGATTCGAGATTTTCTTGGATTGCTACTTCACTGATGAAATCTCAACTCCCGTCCACAAGGAGAAAGCACCCCCATGCTTTGACTTTAACGTCATGGGATTACTGTTTGGGCGAGAAAAGAATGGGCCAACTTATAAAGAGGATAACTCCTCGCTCATTCAAACAGTCCTACAAAGTGAAAGCTTCGATCCCTCGAAGCTAATTACTCCAGCTGAAGGATCACTACAAGGGTGGCGCAAGACTATCAAGGTGACTACTCCAAGCGGAAGGAAGATATCCATCACGACAAGACGAGGACCGATGTTTGAAGAGTCGTCTGAGTCAGAGTTCGAGTCAGAGTCAAAGTCTTTCCCTTTAGAATCTTCTATGTCTTTAGTAGTAACACCTCCCCCTCCTATTGCTTCTCCTAGGATAGTTAGTGATCCAGTCCCTGAGGACATATCACTCTTTGATGTAATGATCTTAGAGTACAATAATATTTCTCATTCTTCTTACTTCTCGTGTTCTTCCCTAACCCAAGATGACGAGCATTGCTTAACTAACAATGAAAAAGACAAAGAAATTATTAGAGCAATGGAAACACTCGAAAAAAAACACCGGTAATTGAAGATACTGAAACAGTTGATATATCGAATGATTCAACTCATAAAAGAGAAGTTAAAATCGGATTAACATTGAATAAACAAGAAAAAACCGATTTAATTAACTTACTTAAAGAATTTATCGATGTATTTGCTTGGTCATATGAAGATATGCCAGGCATTAACAGAGAAATAGCTCAACACACTATACCACTAATTCCAGGAATGAAACCTGTAAAACAAAAGTTGCGTCGAATAAAACCCGACGTAGCACTTAAAATAAAAGAAGAAGTTCAAAAACAAATAACTGCAGGTTTCATCAAGGTATCCAAATACCCCGAATGGGTCGCCAACGTCGTCCCAGTTTCGAAGAAAGATGGAAAGGTAAGGATGTGTGTCGACTATCTAGATCTAAATAAGGCAAGTCCAAAGGACGACTTCCCTTTGCCACACATCGATATTCTGGTAGATGACACGGCAAATCACGCGCTTCTCTCGTTCATGGATGGGTACGCAGGTTACAACCAGATTCTCATGGCAGAAGAAGACATGGAGAAAACAACTTTTAAAACGCCATGGGGCACTTACTGCTACACGGTAATGCCATTCGGATTGGAAAACGCGGGTGCTACTTACCAACGTGCAGCAACTGCCTTACTCCATGACATGATGCATAAAGAAGTCGAAGTATATGTCGACGACATGATTGTAAAATAAAAAGACCGTCTAGGACATCAATTGGCCTTAAGGAAATTTTTCGAAAGGCTAAGAAAATATAACATGAGGTTGAATCCATCAAAATGTGCTTTTGGAGTCACCTCAGGCAAGCTCTTGGGATACGTCATAATCTCTAGAGGAATAGAGGTAGACCCAACCAAGATTAAAGCAATCATGTCAATGCCACCGCCCAAGACTGAGAAACAGATTCGAGGATTTATTGGCCGGTTGCAATACATAAGTAGGTTCATATCAAAACTGACGACAATATGCGAACCAATCTTCAAGAATATCAAGAAGAATGTACCAGTAATATGGGATGACGAGTGTCAAAAAGCCTTTGAAAAGATTAAAGCCTATCTCGCAAATCCTCCCGTATTAGCACCAGCACTTCCCGGAATACCTCTTAGGTTATATTTGACGGTTACCAAAGAGACAATGGGAGCCATGCTAGCACAAGAAGTAGAAGACAAAGAGAACGCAATTTATTACCTAAGTAAAAGATGCTCGAATACGAAACACGCTATACACCGCTCGAAAAATTGTGCCTGGCCTTGGTGTGGGCCACAACTAAGTTAAGACATTACATGTTGGTGCATACCGTTTTCGTAGTCTCCCGATTAGATCCCCTCAAGTATCTATTCGAGAAATCTACGCTCAATGGACGTATATCAAGATGGATAGTAAATCTAGCCCAGTTCGATGTAAGGTCTATGCCACAAAAAGCTATTAAAGGATCCGTGGTGTCAGACTTTCTAGCAGATTTTCCAATAGAAGACTCGACGCCAATACAGGACAATGAATTTCCAGATGAAGACCTAACGGTTACTGAAGATGATACTTGGACCCTGTATTTTGACAGAGCCTCAAACCAAAAGGGATGTGGCGTTCGAGTACTACTAGTATCACCTAAAGAAGAGCACGTTCCAATCTCAATAAAGCTTGATTTCGACGTTACCAACAATGCTGCTGAATATGAAGCATGCGTGGTAGGCCTTGAAACAACTTTGGCATTGGGAGTAAAGAAGTTAAGGATATTCTGAGACTCTTCTTTAATCATCAATCAGATATCTAAAAGGTGGAAAGTAAGGAGCGAAAGTCTAGCCCCTTATCAAACCTATCTGGAAACGCTCACTGATCAATTACACAAGGTTGAATATACGTATCTACCTAGAGAGGAAAACCAATTTGTCGATGCTTTGGCAAGATTAGCCTCAATGGTTAGGATTCCCACGGAAATCGAGCAAATGCCTCTAACTATAGAAAAAAGGCACAAACCAGCATATATCCAGGCTATAGAAGACGACGACTTAGTCCAAGAAGAAGAAGAAGAAGAAGAACCGTGGTACACGGACATACTCAATTATGTCACCAATGGAGAATACCCTCCTCATGCTGACAAAAGAGAAAAACGAGCATTAAGATTTTTGGCTTCCCAATACGTACTCATAGATAACGAGCTACACAAAGGGTACCTAAAGGTCGAGCTCTCTTATGTGTAGGAAAGATGGATGCACAAAGAGAAATGAGAATAGTTCACGAAGGAATCTGTGGCACTCATGTAAACGGCAAAATGTTAGTCCAGAAAATAATGCGAGAAGGATATTATAAGACTACAATGAATAAGGATTGCCATCAATATGTAAAAAGATGCCCTAAATGCCAAATTTATGCCAATTTAAAACATGTCCCTCCATCTTTGCTCTATACTTACACATCGCCATGGCCATTCTCTACATGGGGAATTGACATCATTGGCAAAATCACTCCCCCAGGAACAGGAGGCCACGAATTTATTCTAGTAGCAATTGATTATGTAACACCCTAGAAATTCCTTTATTTTAAAATACCTGTTTTGCCCTGTATAAAACTTCGAATAGGAATATCTAAGACATTACCGCCACCGTGAAAACGGTTAAGGCAAATATCAAAGATACACAGCGGAAGACTAATTTTAAAAACCTTTCCAAAACAATCCAACTTGAAAAGCTAACCAAACGAAAGTAAAGTTAAAACCAAAATGAGCGAAGTAAAATGAAAATCAACCTACAACTTGGAACCATTAAAGGCCCTTATTAAAAACCAAACCAAATCCAAACTTGATGTTACCTTCACATATAAATATTAGCATAAATAATTAAAGTAGAAACACATTGTAACTAATATAAACTAGCATGATTCGCTCTTCACTCGTGCGCCATCATGAATATGCCTCATCACCTGAAAACCTCCTCTCTACTTGTCCCCACTACTCACCATTAGAAAATGGGTCGTCGTAGGGCCAAAGTAAAGACATGGCCAAACACACACAATCAGCAAAGCTGAGTACATAAGCGTAATTAAACACACTAACAAGCTTTCACCTATCAACACACACTTACCTCATTGCACCTGTTCAGAACACACCATTCAACACAACAAAATGACTAGACCCTAATTAATTCATTTTGCATTAATTACGCATCGAACGGGTTTCCACCTATTAACCTCCCCCAAATAAATTTGAGGTTAACTGGTACGGGAGCTAACCGTGCTAGCGACAAACCACACAAAGGTGGCGGAATTCCTGCGCATAATAAATAATAAAAAGGAATATACAGCGTCCTGTACTCCATTGGAAGTTATGGTTAAATATAAAACCCCATAACCCCCCCCCCCCCCCATTTTTCATACTCAAGGTATATACGTTCCAAAAGTTTTGGTGCGTAATCTCTTTCACTTTACGTTATTTACATATTATTAGACTTGGTGATGACTCTCAAAGCATAATGAATCAATCAACAATAATTATTTAATCAAACAAACATACCAATTTAATTCTTGAATAATTAGTGACCACATATTATTTAATGTTGAACCCTTTTTAATTCTATCTCAGTGTCAAAGACACCTTAAACGCATAATGCGCCAAAAATCCTATCCCTCGGCGTTAAAAACACCTTAAGTGCACAAAGGCACCAACGTACAATTTATTCCTTGTGTACCTAGACACTTATATAGCTCCTTCCTCATGCTTAAAGCATCAATAAAAATTATTTGAACCATAATAAAATTTCTTTTCAATATTCCGAACATAATTAAACATGTAGTTTAATTAATCATGCCTTCTAACATGCCATAAATAAGAATGTGGTTCAAACACAACATGCCAAAATACAATTTTCCAATCTATAAACCATCTCAAATAATTCATGCTTCACCATTCAATCACAAACACCATAAACTCACAATTCCATACCTAAACCTTAGCATGATTCTACTTATAATCAATTACAAACAAACCTAGCATGATTCTACATCACCAAATTATGCTAAGTACGCGTACGTACCTCAAATAAGCTCTTAAAATAACTGAGTACTCTACAACAATTCTCGAACCAAGTCTCCTACATAAAGGGACAATAATACTATATTAATTACCCTTGTATACACAATTTCCAGCAACTTAAACTCACTTTAAATAACTTATAATAATCAGAAAATTAATTAAACTCCTTTTTAATGGATAATCACACCCTTTTATTAAAATCACAATTATACTACTTTAAATAAAATTCCAACATTTTAAACTAATCAAAAATCCTTTAAAACTTCATCAAAATACATCTTTATACTTAAATTATCCATAGAAACATTAAATTATCTCTTACCCCTTTTAAACTCAAAGATAAAATTTAAAGCATAAAAAAAAAACTTCGTTAAAAATCAAAAACTGTTGAAAATCATATTTAGAGGCTGAATTTGGCCACGACAGGGTGGTGCTCAATACTAAAGATAGTGAGTCTTTCTTAAAACGTTGTTTCCACTCGAAAAACACTACTTTTTTTTTTATCAAAATCAAAGGAGTTTAGAACCTGATCGGGATTAAAACGAGATTAATATTAACGAACGGAAATCTAATTATTAAAACATGAATTTGCGTGTTCAAAATAAATCTGGAATTAAGTTAAACTAATAAGTAGTTGTAATCACCAAAATTTCAAAACATCATTACTATAAAAGCCCTAAATCAATTATTCATAAAAACCCTAAAAATCAACACTTTAATAATTAAAACCCTAACTTATAATTTTATGAAATCTGAAAATAAAACACTTTATTATTTAAAATTTACAATCTTTAATCATCAAAACATAATTATAATACTAATCAAACATACTTTGAATAATTAAAACCAAAACCCATAAATAAAATCATCAAAATAGCTAGAATGAAAAGAGGAGAGAAAAGGGAAGAAGGAGGTGACCTGTGGTGGTGGTCGGCTGGTCGCCGGCGGCTGCTGGGCGGCCGGAGGTGGCTGACGGCGGCTGGGGTCGGTGCCGGCAAGGTGGTGGCAGCAAGTGGCTGAAATTTGGGTGGGTTTATGTCACCCAAAACCCACGTAAATGCAAGAATAAAAGAAAGAATAAGAAAAGGAAAAAGGAAAAGAAGAAAGAAAGAATAAAAATAAAAAGAAAATAGCTTACCTTGACCATTTGACCTTTTTGGGTGGTAAAATTTTGGGGATAAGTAGAGGATTTATAGTGTAGAGTAGGTTAGGGTAGGTTTGGGCTTCATAAAGATAATGGACTTAAATGATGAAGTAGGTGGCCTAAAAGTAAAAATAAGATGATTGGGTTCAATAAAGATGGGCTACGTTTGGATTGAATACTTATTGACCCAAATATAAATACTTGCTTTATTTATAATTCAATAATTAAAATAGTTTGACCCAAAATATATTTTATAATTAAATAAATAATTTATAAAATACATTAAAAATACGGGGTTTTACGGTCTACCCCCCTTAAAAGAAGTTTCGTCCCCAAAACTTAGGTACGAAAACAAGAAAAAGCTCGCTTGAAAACGAATAAATGTTTGTAAAATCTAAAAATTTCCTTAATATTTTTAGTTGCTGTACTTTTGTGATACTTCCTTTCTACCTCATCTATTCATTCACACACAAACTAGTGTGTAAAGTAACCAACTTGCTGACCTTCTTACACAAAATAATGTGTAAGATAACAACTTTATTAACAAACTTACACAAAATAATGTGTAAACTATTAGACTATCTAACAAACTCACACTAACATTAGTGTAAGAATCAACTTTGGTAATAAGCTTACACATCTTAGTGTGTAAAATAATCAAACTTATCAACTAAATCAGTGTAAAACTGACGAAAAAGCACTTTACAATGCCAAAATTCTGGAAAAAGCGCGTAATTCTATCGCACTCTACCCCCCTTAAAGAAAACGAGTTACGCCCCCGTAACTCCACTTAACTCAACTTTAGAATCATGTTGATCTTTTCTCATTCCATCCTTGGTAAGGTCATAACACTTCTCTGTATGCATCCTTTGTTGCGAACCAAAATTCTTATTAATTCTTACTCATTATACCAAAAATAATAAATTTCCATCTATACTATCTTTCACCTATCCTCTAGTAAAATTATGAAGCACTTTGATATTCGAAACTTTGATTTGTCCAGCTTTTTCATGATCAAATTGGCTGAACTCAATATATCTCTTTGCAACTCATACCTTTAGTTAATGTTCTTTCACAATGACTTATGAAAATTGTCTTTACCACGGTCCGATAATATGCCAAGTTATTTGCCACTTTACCAATTCTATGCAAATTCATATATATTTCTATATACTTTGGCTCAAATTTTCTTTCTTACCAAAATTCATCTTTTGTCTTCTGGGTTACACTTTCAATAACACTTGTGCCTTGTCCGTTGTTTAACTTGCACTACTCAGATCAAATCCGTTCATGTATATTTTTCCTGCTTCGGTCACTAATGTTCCCCAACATAGTGAAATTTCATGGTTCTTTTATTTCAACCTCAAAATGTTGCCACACCAATGCTGGATTGTATGGTGACTTTGTTACATCCTCTTCTGAAATTGAATACGCTTGTTTTCTGCATAAATTCCCCTGTCAAATATTATTTCTCTATTATACCAATGGGTGGAGGTTGTAATCGTCTCAAATGTATTACCAAATTTCTCTTGTATACCTCCTTCTAGGATTTTGAAAGAAACTAGGAATTTTTTTATCTGACATGATATTTTCAGGTACTCCATGTAATCTCACAACGAATTTGATGTAAGCCTTCGCAAGTTACTCCATCTTCGAAGTCTCCTTCATCGGGTTTTAACTTTCCTTTTCCAACACTTTCGAGGAGATTAATTTCCTTATTTTCCCTTAAATTTAACATTATTAGCAACGTATTTTCCCAATAAATTACTTCCCTTTCATTGACATTGAATGTCTCTTCCACGGTCCTTTATCAACTCTAATAATTTCTTGTTACGTTTTTAAATTCTTATGTGTGAGAGTCTATCTCAAACTTTAAACTTTAAAATTCATTCGCAAATAATCATTAATTTATACAAAGTTATTTCACACTTATTACTTTCCATGAACTTCCAATTACTCTTCGCCAGGGCATTCACTGGTTAATAATCCTTTCGAATCTATAAAAATCTTCAACACCGTTGTCCAACTTAAACCTCAACTACAATTGTTTTATCACGGAGTCCATAATTCACCGCTTCTATCCCTGTTACATCAACTTTTCCTCTTGTCGCAAGGTTTCCCAAAATGGTCCTTTCTCAATCACAACTCACACTCGGGAAAAACTTGCGTGCATTTGCTTTTTTCTAAGCATCAACACGTTTTATTACAGATGTTCACATCGTTCTTTCTTTCCCATTCTTAGAATTCACAAAAATACCTTCAATGAAAACACTGAATTCCATAAGTCCATGGAAATTATAGGTGATTCATTATCCCAAAAGGCAAAAATGAAAACTCGAATCGTCCAAACCTTGTCATAAGCGCTAAATTCTAAATATCCTCTTTCGAATATTTTTACTTAGTAGTTCTATCCTCAAGTCTAATCTCGAAATTATATTTGCTCCTTTCATTTGATCAAACAAATCGTCTCTTTAAGGCAAAGGATAATTATACTTCTTTGGCACATTGATCAATCCCCCATAGGCACTTTACAAACACTTCCATCCCTTTCTTTAACAATTACATGCGCTCTCCAGGGTGATGTAACCTTCTTTCAATGACTTCAATAGTATCTTTCAACCCCCTTTAAGCAATGCAACATTAACCCTTTCTCCACACGCAAATATGTCCATATAATACCTCCAACTTCACTTAACCTTTATATCCTTGCTTATATTTCCCATGCTTACATCTTTCCTCCAATTAAATCCATGATCTTTCTTCTAGCATCCCTTGAATAAATCTCGTGACCCCTAAATAATCTCAACTTCAATCACCTCATATACAATCCTCACTCAAGTTATTTCAACACATCTCAATCAAATTCATAAATCTTTTCATAAACTCTTTCTCCTTTATGATATTTTAACATCCATAGTTCAATATTCTCGACACTTTCAAGTATACAGCGTCTTCATAATTCAAATTTCCTTAAGTTTCAAGAGTTACTCATGCCGCCTTTAAACTTTTTATCATTTCCAAAATATTCCTTTAAAGCTCTTTAGCCATTTTGTTGAACTTTCGTTAATACCTTCTTTCTTGATTTGATTCTTTATCTTTATTTTTTATCTCACCTTTCTTTTAGCTAATATATGAATTGATTATTTATAATTCAATTCAATCAAAATCCCAAAGACTTTATGTCTTGAAAACCACCCTTAAACTCATAGCTTTCCATCCTTCAACTCATTCCCTTAAGTTTAAAGCAATATCATTTCCTTGAATACCGAGAGATCTTACAACTTGGAGTACTTCTCGAAACCAAGTAATCTTTTCATTTCCACTTAATTAAACCTCACTATCTTTTCTTTCCATCTGCATGAAAAACTGGTAAAACTTATTTCGGGTTTGTTATCTCAAACATCTCCAAATAAGATCGGATGTATTCACAACTTTTTCGTTCCCACTGACATGGTAAAAATCAACTCTCTCCAGTACTTACCATACAAACTTTTATTCACTTTCAAAATTCTCAAGACACAAATTGTTTTTAAACAACTTGTGTAACTCTTTAACTCAACCGTCAAAACTTTAGGAATTGATCTCCCTTTGGTATATATATAGCTTTCACATCTTAATACCATCTTGTTTCACCTTTTTCCCACTATGGGATTGTTGGTGGTTATATCATCCTTGCCTCCTTGGCAATCTGTCAAGCTTGCCTTACTACCTTGTTCAAATAATTCCATTACTAAAATTGCTTCTTGTTACCGTACTTTCTTGATGATAAAACTGGTTGCTATATAGGTTGGGTTGAAACATTTAGCTTCCTCTTATTCTAATCAACCACTAAATTAAACTCAATCAAGAAACAATTATCATTTAATTCGAATTAAGGTTTGAGGTAAAAAAAAAAAAATTTGTCCTCATTCCCAATAATTCGAATACATAAAATCTTGATTGATAAACAACCAAAATTCATATACTTAAACAAACAATCAAAAATTAAAAAAAAATATCCCCATTAACTGCTACTCACAAAGGGAAGAAAGATATGAGTAGCACTTGGAAAACAATAGAAATCATAAGGTTGTTGAACAACTCCAAAAGATTAGGTGAATAAATTCAAGAATTTTCTCCAAAATGATAGCATTGCTACCCATAATGACTCCTTGAAGTAAAATAATTATCCTCATATCCCAAGTGAAAGAATAAATACTCATAACTCCTAAATAACATATGTCAATATTCTCAAGGTTGAACATGTGACAATGTATTTAAGGTCCAACATAACAAGAGTCCTCAATATTCAAACAAGATCATAACTTCTCAAAACTCCAACCATATATTAAAATATATATGCTCAATTCTCCATCCCAAATTAAATAACTTTAATCATGTGAAATGATAAGTCACTAAGCTTAAAATGTCAAACTTCAATTGATCCGCATTGAGTATCCCTCAACTCATATAATAACTTTCATCATTACTCATCTCTAATCAATTCCTATGCTCACCTCTCTTGGGCTCTTGTTCAATTTCGATTCCAATTCAAACTCATACTCAAAGACAAAACATATTCCTCATAATAGATAATATCCCAAATGATTTCATCCTTAAGCTCCTTAACCATATGCATTAAAATCAATCTCTTTATCCTTATAACTTGGTGTCTCCATACACAAGTATACAAAACTCAAATTACTCATTTCTAATATCTAGACAACGTATCTTAACAACAAATTATTTCAAAACAATACTCACATTCATGTGATGATGTGCATCCAAAATTTCTTCGAAAATACATCTCAAATAAGACCATTGAAGCGAACCATCCTAACATAAGCAATTGAACTCTCAAAATCCTTAACATTCCTCAAAATTCTCATCATAGAAACTCACAGGGTATAGGTTTAGGGATCCTACAAGAAAACGGGATTAACTACCAATAGCAAACCCTTCCCATAACCATATAATACAGTTCTTGCAGAAAATTAAGTTCGATGTTCAATCAAACAATCTTGATAGCTTACATATAATGATTCACATATTACATGTTGTCATCAATAAACATTTAGTCATACAACATGCTTGAACACCTCTTAAAAAAATACATATATATATGAACATAGGAAAGAAATTAAATTCTAGCCTATATGCCCTTTCTTCTCCTATCCAAGCTCACCAACAAGCTTATAAAAGCTTTTAACACATATTTCTTACCTCAATCCTTGCTTTCCTGCAACATGAACAAACTAAAAATACTTTTGACTCCTTTTTTTTTTTTTTTTAGAAATTCAAAAATAAGCTTTGAAAAAGACCGAAAAAATTTTCGACTTCTTAAAAAAAATTCCGACATCCTTAATAATAAAAAAAATTCGGAAGTTTTTCATAAAAAAATTTTTGGTCATTCCTAAAACAAAAACAAAAATAAAATTCAAAACAATTTAGTTTAACACCGTTTAATTAAATAAGCACTTGGCCAAGTTTTAAAACAAAACACTTGAAAATACATTTTTTTTTTTTTTTTTGCTTTAGTGGTAATAAAATCTCAACCAAAGCTCCCAGATACCACTTTGTAACACCCTAGAAATTCCTTTATTTTAAAATACCTGTTTTGCCCTGTATAAAACTTCGAATAGGAATATCTAAGACATTACCGCCACCGTGAAAACGGTTAAGGCAAATATCAAAGATACACAGCGGAAGACTAATTTTAAAAACCTTTCCAAAACAATCCAACTTGAAAAGCTAACCAAACGAAAGTAAAGTTAAAACCAAAATGAGCGAAATAAAATGAAAATCAACCTACAACTTGGAACCATTAAAGGCCCTTATTAAAAACCAAACCAAATCCAAACTTGATGTTAGCTTCACATATAAATATTAGCATAAATAATTAAAGTAGAAACACATTGTAACTAATATAAACTAGCATGATTCGCTCTTCACTCGTGCCCCATCATGAATATGCCTCATCACCTGAAAACCTCCTCTCTACTTGTCCCCACTACTCGCCATTAGAAAATGGGTCGTCGTAGGGCCAAAGTAAAGACATGGCCAAACACACAAACACACACAATCAGCAAAGTTGAGTACATAAGCGTAATTAAACACACTAACATGCTTTCACCTATCAACACACACTTACCTCATTGCACCTGTTCACAACACACCATTCAACACAACAAAATGACTAGACCCTAATTAATTCATTTTGCATTGATTACGCATCGAACGGGTTTCCACCTATTAACCTCCCCCAAATAAATTTGAGGTTAACTGGTACGGGAGCTAACCGTGCTAGCGACAAACCACACAAAGGTGGCGGAATTCCTGCGTATAATAAATAATAAAAAGGAATATACAGCGTCCTGTACTCCATTGGAAGTTATGGTTAAATATAAAACCTCATAACCCCCCCCATTGTTCATACTCAAGGTATATACGTTCCAAAAGTTTTGGTGCGTAATCTCTTTCACTTTACGTTATTTACATATTATTAGACTTGGTGATGACTCTCAAAGCATAATGAATCAATCAACAATAATTATTTAATCAAACAAACATACCAATTTAATTCTTGAATAATTAGTGACCACATATTATTTAATGTTGAACCCTTTTAAATTCTATCTCAGTGTCAAAGACACCTTAAACGCATAATGCGCCAAAAATCCTATCCCTCGGCGTTAAAAACACCTTAAGTCCACAAAGGCACCAACATACAATTTATTCCTTGTGTACCTAGACACTTATATAGCTCCTTCCTCATGCTTAAAGCATCAATAAAAATTATTTGAACCATAATAAAATTTCTTTTCAATATTCCGAACATAATTAAACATGTAGTTTAATTAATCATGCCTTCTAACATGCCATAAATAAGAATGTGGTTCAAACACAACATGCCAAAATACAATTTTCCAATCCATAAACCATCTCAAATAATTCATGCTTCACCATTTAATCACAAACACCATAAACTCACAATTCCATACCTAAACCTTAGCATGATTCTACTTATAATCAATTACAAACAAACCTAGCATGATTCTACATCACCAAATTATGCTAAGTACGCGTACGTACCTCAAATAAGCTCTTAAAATAACTGAGTACTCTACAACAATTCTCGAACCAAGTCTCCTACATAAAGGGACAATAATACTATATTAATTACCCTTGTATACACAATTTCCAGCAACTTAAACTCACTTTAAATAACTTATAATAATCTGAAAATTATTTAAAAACCCCTAATTAAACTCCTTTTTAATGGATAATCACACCCTTTTATTAAAATCACAATTATACTACTTTAAATAAAATTCCAACATTTTAAACTAATCAAAAATCCTTTAAAACTTCATCAAAATACATCTTTATACTTAAATTATCCATAGAAACATTAAATTATCTCTTACCCCTTTTAAACTCAAAGATAAAATTTAAAGCATAAAAAAAAACTTCGTTAAAAATCAAAAACTGCCCGAAAATCATATTTAGAGGCTGAAATTGGCCACGAGAGGGTGGTGCTTACCACCAAAGGTAGTGAGTCTTTCTTAAAACGTTGTTTCCACTCAAAAAATACTGCTTTTGTTTTATCAAAATCGAAGGAGTTAAGAACCTGATCGGGATTAAAACGAGATTAATATTAACGAACGGAAATCTAATTATTAAAACATGAATTTGTGTGTTCAAAATAAATCTGGAATTAAGTTAAACTAATAAGTAGTTGTAATCACCAAAATTTCAAAACATCATTACTATAAAAGGCCTAAATCAATTATTCATAAAAACCCTAAAAATCAACACTTTAATAATTCAAACCCTAACTTATAATTTTATGAAATCTGAAAATAAAACACTTTATTATTTAAAATTTACAATCTTTAATCATCAAAACATAATTATAATACTAATCAAACATACTTTGAATAATTAAAACCAAAACCCATAAATAAAATCATTAAAATAGCTAGAATGAAAAGAGGAGAGAAAAGGGAAGAAGGAGGTGACCCGTGGTGGTGGTCGGCTGGTCTCCGGCGGCTGCTGGGCGGCCGGAGGTGGCTGACGGCGGCTGGGGTCGGTGCCGGCAAGGTGGTGGCAGCAAGTGGCTGAAATTTGGGTGGGTTTATGTCACCCAAAACCCACGTAAATGCAAGAATAAAAGAAAGAATAAGAAAAGGAAAAAGGAAAAGAAGAAAGAAAGACTAAAAAAAAAAAAAAATAGCTTACCTTGACCATTTGACCTTTTTGGGTGGTAAAATATTGGGGATAAGTAGAGTATTTATAGTGTAGAGTAGGTTAGGGTAGGTTTGGGCTTCATAAAGATAATGGACTTAAATGATGAAGTAGGTGGCCCAAAAGTAAAAATAAGATGATCGGGTTCAATAAAGATGGACTACGTTTGAATTGAATACTTATTGACCCAAATATAAATACTTGCTTTATTTATAATTCAATAATTAAAATAGTTTGACCCAAAATATATTTTATAATTAAATAAATAATTTATAAAATACATTAAAAATACGGGGTATTACATATTACTTCACAAAGTGGTTCGAAGCGCAATCATACGCTAAACTCACTGCAAAACATGTAGCACTCTTTATCGAGAGAAATATTATCTTTCGATACGGAGTCCCACATGAAATGATAAGTGACAATGGAACTCACTTTCAAGCCGAATGTGAAGAAATGCTACAAAAATACGGCATTCAACATCATCATTCTTCCCCTTATAGACCTCAAGCAAATGGAGCAGTCGAGGCAGCTAATAAAAATTTAAAGGCTATCATCGAGAAAATGACTGAAAATTATAAAGATTGGCCTGACAAACTCCACTTTGCATTATGGGGTTACCGCACGTCAATCCGTACATCAACAGGAAATACACCATTTTCTTTGGTATATGGAATGGATGACGTACAACCCGTCGAACTAGAAATACCATCTCTACGCATCGCGTTAGAGAGTAAACTCGATGAAGTTGAATGGACTAGGGCAAGATATGAAGAATTGATTCTACTCGACGAAAAACGACTAGAAGCTCTACATCACACTCAGTGTTACCAAACTCGTATGGCTAGGCATTTTAATAAGAAGGTCAAGACAAGAAATATCAAAGTAGGAGATTTGGTATTAAAAGCACTAAGGAAAAATATTTTAGACCCAAGGGGTAAATTTAGACCTAATTGGTCTGGACCCTACATTGTCAAAACAATCCTGTCAGGAGGTGCAACAAAACTAACTGATATGGATGGCAATGAATTCTCAAACATGACAAATCTTAACCAACTTAAGAAATACTACCCATAAGTACTCGAGTAGGATACTCAAGAGATCTACGTTCGGCCTGATTCCTTAAGAAAGGATACGTAGGCAACCCTTTACGGGTGCGGCCACTTTATTTTTCGTCACCTCCGCATTCCAGAATTAATTAAAAATTCAACAGAAAATCGGCGAATCATCGGTGTCGCAAAGAAGAGCTTGGCGCCAGCCAGAAGTCATCAGCGCCAGCCGATGACATTGGCGCCTGGCGCCTGACTTAAATGACAGGCGCCAAATGCCAATAACTGGTGCCAATTCGGAAATAAATTCTGGGTGAATTTCGGTGTTTTTCGGAAAATTTTCGACTTCTGTACTCGAAGAATTTATGGAAAATTAATATTTTTCGATTTTCATTGCTTTAATAAAATAAATTTAAAGTAAACAATTTAATTAAAAGATGAAATTTCATTAATAAAATAAAATTACATTATTGATGGAATTTAAATAAAGCTGAAATAAATTAACTTTAAATAAAAAAAATAACAAACTAAGTCTAATAAATTGAAGGATAAGCAATGCTCCTAATCTTTCTTTTCCTTTCTAGCCCTTTTCCAATTTTTGTCTGCTTCCTCCTCTTCATCCATAACCTTAGCTAGTAGGCACCCTTTAGAGGACCTACATTCAATTTTAGAGTAGATAGTCTCCCCTTCAGCTAACACTCCATGCTTCTTTTCCACCCAAGCCTTTTTATCTGTGGTGTTAGATTTCCTTTTCCCTTTATCTTTGGTAGCATTTTTCTTCCTAGGCATTGCAGGTGTTTTAAATTCAATCCTTGCACCTAGGCGTTCCTTGGCAGGAATCACCCTGTCACCTAGACGACTCTTTACATCAGTTTTACCCTGATTTTTATTCGAATCCTTCAAAGGTTTCTTCAACAACCACTTCTTCACATCATTGGGCAAGGAAGGAGGAACCTTTTGGGTAATCACTTCCCATAAAGGTCTAGCACCCCAGTAAGCATCAAATCTGTCTACTTCTTGAGAAATAGGGTACTCAAAGGGAGGACGAAGATCCCCAGAAGGAATATTCTGAAGCAAACTGTATTGTCTTTTTACCCTGCAAGGATAATAATAAGTCACACGAGACAAGCTTGGAAGACGGCAGAAAGGTAGCTTGTTAACACCAACCATCCTTTCTATTTTCCACCATGGGACGACCCACTTGATAGAAAAATCACGTGATTCGAAGACTTTTCTCCACCCATGGCGCCCAATCTTAGGGAATCGTTTCTTCCTTCTCACAAAGTAATTGGGTGTATACTTCTCAATATCGTCCGGAGGGCTAATTAATCCTAGCCTTTCCATTAGCCACATCTGTAAAATATTGCAATGCAAACAAATTATTATTACAATACAAAAATATATTTTTTTATTTTTGTAATTAAAAATATTATTTTTCTACCTGTAATAAAATTTGAGAGCCGCGAAAAGGTGCTTTAGGGTCCCTTTTCAATTCATCTAGACTAATCATAGTCTCTCCAACTATTAATGGCATTGGATTTCTCCCTGATTCAATTTGTTTTAGTACAGTGGTTATAATTGATTGACCTTCATTATTTTTACCACTACTAAGAAAAAATTGGTTAAGCATGCAAAATAAGAATGCCCTTCTTCGATATATATGAAAAGATTCAGAAAGAGGTTTATCAAAATAATGGAGTGCGAATTCTTTCAAGTTAACTATGTTGCCGTCCACTATTTTTGATAAATCCCTTTCTTTTAAATTAAAGAAGCGCTCAAAATCCTTATAATAGTATGCATCTACTCTAGGGATTACTACAAGGTCTATTGCAGGGAAGCCTAAAATAGCACCAAATTCCTCTGGCAAAGGGCTAATCTCATCATACCCTATTCTGAAACAATGAGTATCAACATTCCAAAATTCTAAAGCGGTATGTATGAAGTCTAGGTCAAGATCTACCCCTTTGATGCCATAAATTCCCCCCAAGTGAAATAAATCTAATTCTTTTCTGTCTCTAGCATTAAGAGATCGACACCATTCATGAGTGTATTGGGTGAAGGTTTTGGTGACTAAAGACATGATTATTATTTTATCTAAAGTAGAGAATTATTTTATTCGCTGGAATTATGAGAAGAATCGGCTGGGCAAGGGGCTATTTATACACAAATTGCGAGGAATTTTAATCAGAATAAAATACGGCATCAGCGTCAATTGGCGCCAGCCGCCAGCGCTTGGCGCCACACGCCAAGTGTAGCTCCTGCCGCCACGCGCCATATTGTGGCGCCAGCTGGCGCCAAGTTGCCATATCAGCCGCGTGTGCTTAACTTGCGTTTTTCATATTAAACTCGAGTAAGTTAATGACTTTATGGCTCCGATTATTTTTCATAAACATCTTTTTTATCCTTTTTCTTAATTAATTAAATATAGCTATTATTTTTAATTATATTATTCTTTTTTTTTGGACTTTATTTTAAAATTCCAAACACCCGACATTTTATTCGATTTTTTCCTTTTTATTTTTTCCTTTTTAGGGGAGAGAGTCTGATACCCTCCATCAATAATAAAAATGACGGAATTTTTGCGCAAAATTGTTTGTCACACTTTTCTTGCACACACTAACATACACATAATAATAACAATCAAATAAACTCATAAACTCATAAATATACAAAATGTGTCTAAATAATGAGTCTAAGGCAAAGTTCTAGGAAAAGTCAAAATAAAATATACACAGGAACAAACTACGGCGCCGGAGGACGTATTCCCATCATATCATAAAAAAGCGTCGTACGAGGAGTCACCTCTCCACCAGCTCCAGTCTCCGTAGGGGGAGGAAGACTCAATATGGGACCACTCCAGCCAGGATCAACCTGAGGCTGAGGCCGCGGAGGCTGCTGCGATGACGAGCCTATCTCGTACATCCCACCACCTCTGAAAGCCGAGGTAGCCTCTCTTACCGGTGCAGCGTGAGCACCCTCAGAAGAAGATCCCGAGCCCTCTGCGACGTCAGAACGAGCAGCCTCAGAGCGATCACCTCCACCCCCTGACGAAGTGCGACGATGTCTCGAGCTAGACCTCGCTGGATCCCTCCGCTCCTCGGGTCTCGTGCGGGTGTGAGAAGCAATAGGCTGGCCCTGCAAAAAAGAATTAAATCAGAAACAAGGTGAAATTGAGGCAGCAATACAAAAAAAAATAATGAGTAAAGAAAGGCTACCTCTCGGATGACGTCATCCCGACGGCAGGTGGCCGCATTCCTCATCCGGACGAGCTGGCTCCGGAAGGCATCTATGCATCGTGCCATCGGCGAAACCACCTCGCGTGAAAACTGTCAGAAAAATAAGTTAGTAAATATGCATGATATATGAACACAAAATTCTAAAAAAAAAAAAAAAGGCTTACTCGAGTCTGGTGGCGAGGAATCGACCGCTCTACGAAGCGCTCGCCCTTACATCTCCTGGTAGTGGATGGACATACGGGGTGGCACGAACTCAGCAGCACCATCCTGACAAACGAGAAGAAAATCAGTAAAACATTACTTGGGGGCTACTTAATGGAAAGTAAAAGCTGAAAAAATCTTACCCTCACATCCTCAGCCGGTACGGGGGCTGGAGCTAACAAAGGTAGTAGCTCCTCAGCATAACACCGCCCGAGGATCACTTGGGACCTCCAAGAGGTACCAGCTCCCTCAGACATGCTCGACAACCGCGCCTCGTCGAACAGATGACGTGGTGGAGCAGTAGGAACGACGAAGACATCAGAAGAATGTTGTCTGGCAACCCTCTCTCCTAAGTACGCGATCGCTCTATAAGTCCCCAGAAAATAGCGACGCTCAACAGAATACTGTGCGGCTAACCTAGGGACTGTCCAACTGCCCCACGGCCGGTATACCACCTCAGGTCCCTATAAAGAGCATTAATCAGGCAAGAATATATCTAAAGCACTGCGGAAAAGCAAAATAAACAATAAAAGTCGTACCAAGATGATCCAGTTTTGGACATGTGTAGTAGACATATCCACATGATGGCCGCCCCAAGAGGCGCTCACTGGAAATCCCCGCGGCGATGGTCTCGCCGGCGTAGCAGAAGGAAAGTACTCGTAGAACCAGATCTACAAGGAGTTAAAAGTGTAAGTAAATGCTAACTAATATGTAGAGCTGAACTTTATAGGGAATAATGTTTACCTCTACGACTTTCCAAAAAGCAGACAAAGCGACGTTCGTCCCAAAGGACCGGTGTCGACACGAGTCCCTCAGCGCACGAACGAAGTCAGCATAGGCCACGCTGGCCCAGTCATAAGTCCCGATCCGGTGAAGATCACGGACAACAAGAAGATAGTAAAGCAACGCCCTACTACCTTTGTCAGGGGAGAATGTCCCTGAAAACAACATCAGCGCAAAGATGCGCACCCGCTGCTCTCGGGTGGTCGCATCGTCATCAAGAGCCGCTGCCAGTGTCGAACGGCAAATTCCCCTAGCGCTAAACTGAGTCGTCTCGACCTCAGCTCGGGCCCGAATAGCGATCGGCCCCAACAGCTCCTCGACCTCCGAAGAGAAGACGTCGATTCCACTGTCAAACGGCAGTGGCACAGAAGTGAGCTCCAGTCTTGTGATGAGACTGAAGTCCGTAGGGGTGACCATCATCTCGCCCCAGGGGAAATGGAAGGTGTTGGTGGTGTCCCAGAAGAACTCCACCAAAGCGCGCACTACATGGTGACCCCCGCTGGAGGCAATCATAGCCTCGGAGGTCTCGAACAGAATAGCTAGTCCGCAAGACTCCCATAGGAGCCTCGTCTCAAGATCCCTGGCGATGTACATCCTGTACAAATCGCCCAAGCCATCACAGCCGGAGCCGTGATGCCGCGTCCTCCCGGGCGCGATGCCCCGTCTCACCCTCTCAGAAATGTGGTGGACAGGGGCAAAGAACAGGGTCCGCTCATCCCACTCCGGAAGTCGACCAAGCGAAGTGGACGGCTCGGCGTCGTCCTCCACGGGCTCATGCTCCCGTCTAGTGTTTCGGGACCGTGATCCCGAGCCTCGCTGTCTAGCCATGCTACATTGTGCAGAATCATCATAAATTAAGGTTCTATAGTATCTAAGGTTCGCCTAGCCGCATGATACTATGTTCGCAAAAACAGAGTACGTAATACTAAAACAGAGCACAAATTCGAATTGAGCATAACAACATTTTTTAAGCAATCAAACAATTTCTTGCAACACTATAGTGATTATTGTGACAAATTGAACAAGAATTGCTACCAAAAACATCAAGAACGAGCCACATTGTTCTTCACGACCTTAAGGGGTCCAACAATGGCAAATTGCTCATTTCTTCACTAAATTGAGTCAAACAAGTCTCAAATTACTCCCTAGGCAATATACAAACATAATCAAGCAATTTCATGGCATAAAACTCGACAAACAAAGCAAATTGAGCATTATAAGTTTCGAACTTTCATGAAATTCGTGGATAAACATGCCAAGAATTCATAAAAACTGATGTGAGTTTGAAGAAAACTTACATAGAGCGAATTCGGTTGAGAAACAAGCAAGAACCAAGCAATTGAAGTTTTCGGACTTTTTTTAGCAAAATCGCGACGAGCAGCCAGCAAAATGATGAGGAAAGGGGTATTTAAGGAAATCCCCGTGCTGGCGCCAAGCCCTATGCATTGGCGTCACAAATTAGGCTTGGCGCCTGGGGCCAATATCAGCGCCTGGCGCTAATGCTAATAGGGTGGCACTGATGGTTTTTCAGTGGCGCCAGAGCACCCAGCCACCTGTTGAGGTAGTGCAAGCTTTCTGCAACATATTTTTGGGTTCCTTGGTACGCCAGTTAGCCCCTCTAAGCAATTTGACATGATTTAGTAATCGGCTTGATTACATAAAGTGATCGACCTGATAAGAGATCGTCTCACTTAGCTTAAAGTGCCTAAGCATTGGCTCATTGACAAAAAGCACCGACATACAGGTTCAAAGCAACAGAAGCGCCGACATACAGGCATAACGGAAGCAAAATTCAGGCGAACTTTTAAAGATCGACAGGCGTGGATCTTCGGTAATTTCCTTTGGAAAATTATTGCATCAAATGAGGATGACTTCAAGTGAGGATATCTTCGACGACATTCCCTAGCTTGCGGAGAGTTGTCACAAACAACTGGAGATTGTTTCAAGAGAAATAATCTTTGATAGTATTCCCTTGGACGTGGAATATTATCAATGCGGATGCGGATTGTTTCAAGAGAAGCAATCTTTGATGGTATTCCCTTGGACGTGGAATATTATCGATGCGGAGGAGGATCGTTTCAGGAGAAGCAATCTTCTAATTTGGAAGCAGTTACGGGCGTAGCGGTTTTCAAGCGGGATGGCATTCTCTAGCTTGCAGAAGGTCATCAAAACAGCAAAAACAACAGCAATGCGGCAGCAAATCTGTTTAAATAACGCTAGTTTTGAAGGTATCGGCGTTACAAGAGTGGTTTAGGATCACAGAACGTTCTGAATCATTCTCCGTCCCTATCGATACTTTGACTTTTGTTTTCGAAACTTGCGTTTCTCCAAACTCAGTCAAAGTGGGGGCTTCTATAGAAACCCATTTGTGTCTCCCCAAAACCAAACCCAGTGATGAGTACCTTTCGCGTTGAATCATAATCGAATGAAGTGAAAGTGTGGAAAGTCTAGTGTTGCGGATAGTTTTAATTTCTTTTCTCTTCTCTCTGTTTTTGAAAACTTATTTTAAGAAAACAGCCAATCTAGTTTGGTTGGTCCATGATATGGGTCCAATAGTAGTGTAGTTGGATGGGGCTTGCAAAGAGCTTTCCAACGATATATTATAAGCCCAATTCCGATGAATATTGAGGAAGTTATGGCCAATTTACTAAACTGGGCCCGGTTTGAGCCTTATATGCGGCCCAATGATCTTAGGGAGGGCCTAATATGATTTATCATTCCTAATACAATTAGGAATGGTTTTAGTCTTCTAGAATCTTTTAGAAGGTTCTTTTCATTCCTAATTCAATTAGCATTGATAAATTGACTTTTGACTTTTCAGAGTTTTAATTAAAATCAAATAGCATTTTCGAGGAAATTATATGATTTTATCCTCCAGTACGGTAAACTTATCTGATTTTCGAAAACGCGTTGGAAATAAGCCTGGCGCCTAACCTAAGACCTTGGCGCCTGGCGCTAGTGTTGGTGCCTTGCGCCAGTTAGCCAAGGGTGGCGCCAGCTCTGTTTTCTGTGCGTCAGACTCTGTTTTGTTTATTTTATCTTTTTGGCTGATTTTCTCTATAAATATCGTATTAAAAACTCCGTTTTCATTCACCTACAATCAGTTTTCATTCGCAATCATTAATTCTCTAATTCTCTCTTAATCATTCACCAATTCTCATCAAGTTTTCTTGATTATTCTTTCTTTCTCTTTCTAAACTTGCTTTTTACATACAAAATTCCGCATTCGCAAGACTTAGATACACCTAGCCATATTCGAAGTTGCCTTCGCCATTGACGTGAAAGGTTTTAATTTTTGAGGGTTTGGTCCCAAATCTCTATTTCAATCATTTAGTGTAATTGTTTGTTTTATTATTTTCCTTGAAGTTACTAACGTGTGTATTTTGTTATTAGAAAGAGGTACGAGGCATCAAAGTAAGTGCTTTAATGGTTTTAATTGATATTATGATGTAGAAATCATGTTTATATTGTTATTATGATATTCCTAATATCATGTTTAGGGAAAAGGTTATAATATCAAATATGCTTATTATGATTCCTGCGATGCCTTTTATTCTCTTCCTAATATTTATGATTGTTAGTATCATGTTAGGGTTAAAGATTTGATTTTTATTGCTTAGTGACATGCTAGGGTTTGTTATTAATCTTGTTAGTATCATGCCTAGGATCTTGCTATTATTATTATGCTTTAATATTAACATGAACATGATTATGATTATAATTGTTATAACTGTTATGATTTATGAATATTATTATTTTGATGATGATTATTTTATTTATTATGATTATAATTTTTATTGTCATGATCAATATTATAATTATTATTATGTTGCTTGATATTTATTCTTTATTTCTTGATCACACCTTTATGCATGTTAAAGGGAATTGGTACTTGTAATCACGCTTGATAAGATAATTAATAATCTTGTTAGGGTTAATGTGATTATAAATTCAAGTGATCGCCAATAATAGTTTATTTGTGCATTAAATTCAACCAACATAGATAAACAGGTTTAGGGTTAATCCTATTGATTGCATGTTAGTCAGAAAGCGCACATGAATACGATCAAAATAAAGTAGAGGCCTATTATTAGGGCAGGTTCAATCTCTTTTAGGTTGGATTTGTACCTTCATCCCCGAACCCTTATTTGGTTCTAGACCTTATGGAGTTGACGATCTCTTGGATCGTTAAGGGGTGTAACCTTCATCCTATGAACGGTTTACAAGTTCCTAAAAAACTTGTTGGCGACTCTTTTGCTCTATCTTCTTCCCTTTTGGACGCCACCGTACTTTAGTGTATGATCACAGTGGGATTCAAGCTAGTGGGATTAAAGCTTGAAATTATTCCCTACAGACATGTATACGCGTCTTTGAACAAAAGAGCTTTGAATGATATGCACACGCGTCTTTGAACAAAAGAGCTTTGAAAGACATGTCCACGCATCTCTGAACAAAAGAGATTTGAATGATATGCCCACGCGTCTCTGAATAAAATATCTTTGAAAGACATGTCCACGCGTCTCTGAACAAAATAATTTTGAAAGATATGCCCACTCGTCTCTGAGAAAAAGAGCTTTGAATGATATGCCCACTCATCTCTGAGCAAAAGAGCTTTTTAATATGTCCACGCGTCTCTGATCAAAGAGCTTTGAATGATATGCCCATGCGTCTCTGGGCAAAAGAGCTTTTTAATATGTCCACGCGTCTCTGAACAATGGAGCTTTGATACTTGAATGTTTGTTGCGATCGTTCGATTGGCCGCGAATAGGAGCTCTGTTAAATTATTGTATCCTGTAAAAATCGAAAGATTGCCAAAAGACTTTGCTGGTGTTTTTCTTAGGATTGACCTAAGGCTTTATGTTTTTCTTAGGGTTGACCTAAGGCTTGATGTTTTTCTTAGGGTTGACCTAAGGTGATTGGATGACTTGAGGATGACTCCATGTGACTGACTGTGTAGTGTGACTCTTGTGTGACTTAATGTGTTTTGACACATGTGTTAGACTCAACTCGATGCGACATGACATAACATGACTCGTGTGTGCATTGTAATGCAATTGTGCGACTTGAAAATGCAAAAAAAAGCAAAGATTTTCCGTCATTTGTGTGGAGGGTTCCGACTTTTTCCCGAAAGAGAAGGGCGCGAAAAAGAATCAAAGTGTTTGATGGTGCATGTTGAATGAAGCTTAATATGTTAACGTTGTCTCTCATAGTACAAGGATTGTAACATCTTAGGCTATCCTAGTTGACTAAATAATGAAAGTATTTAGGTAACTTAGGCGCGGAGGCTAAATGCTTCATACTTTGTGATGCAATGATGATTGATGTTGATATGACAAGGCATGCTTCAATGTTAAGATTTCATGACAAAGGGTTCCTACGGGAAGTATATTTGGTCATGTATCTGTGATGTGTGTGAAAATGACACTAAAGTTAGGCTGCAAGGGCTAAGTGTGTGGAAAAATATATTGAAAAGAGTCAAATGGTGGTGACTCTTAGGCTAGGTAAGCTAATGATGTAAGGATCAAGCCCCCAAGTCTAGCTCTACATGGATAAGGATGAGCATAGGAGATCCCCTTGATATGATCAATTATGAACGTAAATATGAATGCATTTTTATTACGGTCGCACCCCTTTGTGAGATTGCCTACGTATCCATTAGGAATCAGGCCGAACGTAGCTCTGGTCGAACCTCGCACAAGTGTGTATATACCTCAAAGAGGTGTTTTAAGGGTTGTAACGTGGTTAGGGTAAAGATTTGAAGAAGAAGGGGATAAAGGCTCAAGACCCTAGATAAGCCCCCAAGGTGTGCAACCTTGCTTTTGAATCTTTGTATTTTTATGCTTGAGTTTTCTCACTTTTGAGCTCTTTCTTTCTTCTTTTTTTATTATTTTTTTTTTGTAATTTTGAACCTTTTTTGATAAGTGTGGGCAATCCCGATCATGCGGTCTACCACTCACTTGGCATTCATGTTTCTCAGGCATGGTACCAAGCACTCGATAAGAAACGCAATCCAAAACGTGTTCTTATCAAATATATTTTTCATATCAAAGACATTGGAACACTTGCCCTTTTGTACACTTTTATTGTTTTTGCTATTTTATTTATTTTGATCTTTTGAATCACTCAAGCTTTTTAAAATTGCATAAGTTGCACACTGTCCCGTCCCAATGTTAAGTAGATGTGGGTTGAAGAAAGAAAAGTCTATTGTTAGACGAGGCTCAAAGTGGTTTATCAAGAAAAGATTGTATAGTTGAAGGGTGAAAGGTATGATATGGCTACAAGAGGTGCCTCAAATCATTGATATACCTTGTGCTTAATTCGGCGATTTTTTTTTTGGACAATACGATGATCATATGCACGGAAATAAATGCTCATTTTATTTAAAAAGTGAAGGGTAAAAATCAAACTCTAAGAAATAAATCTAAGGAGGATGAAGAGTGCCTATGCTAGACTTATTAGGGAAGGGTTTGAAAAAAGAAGAAGAAATCATGAAATCTCGGTGAGAAGCATGCCTTGTATTTTGTCTCATCATTACTTTTTTTTTTCTTGTCAATCACATGACTCAAACTCGATTCAACACGCATAGATGGAAGGAGGTTGGAAGAATGAATATTGTGATATGGAGAAAGCATGTAGAGAATGGAAAGATGATGTAGATGGGGATATATAGAAGAAATAGGAATAGAATGTACCCCCAACTCAAATGACGGAGAGGACGACTCATGCATGAACCTAAGACATGGTCATGGTGAAACGTATACAAAGTGTGTGCTAAGACTAGTGAGTGTAGGTGACATGTTAAGACTTGTGTCATTACCATGTGGCTAGACTATGTGACTAGACTCGAACAAAGACTAAGTTAAAACTTCATGTATATGCATTAAACTGGACAGGTTGTGGTATTTTAATCACTACTTTTTATCTGACTCTGATTGGGACGAAACAAACGCAAAATTAAAGATAAAACTCGGGCCTACAGATCCATAGGTTGTACGACTCGTAACTATTTCTAAAACTCCGGCTATGACCAAAATAAGTTGACGTTTGTGCAGTATATGGGAATAAAAATCTGGGTTGACTTAAGGGAACTATGACTCGATTTAAGGTATATTTTTTTAGCTCAAATTAATTAATCAATTAATTAAGCAAAGCCCTTTAGTCATTGGTTAGTTTATTAAGACTTATTTACAAACACAAGTCAAACCAAACGGTTAGTTTAGTCTCATAATAAGTATGCACTAGTAAGAGATGGACAAGTAGTCAAGTAGTCACAACATGATGCAATGAGTTTGCAACCTAACCATGGCTCTAGTTCTCTAAAGTTCAAGGATATAGGTTAGTCAAAGAGGATCCATGGTTATGATTTCGGATGCACCACGCGGAAGCCTTACCTTTGGAAGGGTTGGCACGTGCGGATGGGACCCCGCGAGTTAAACTCGCTTCCATGGTTTGGTGAATTCAACATTCTCGGATGTACCCTTTGTTGCTCAGTGCGTTCAATCGGGTAGATGGAGCATGAATTCCCAGAGGGTTATGTCCATATGTAGAACACATATGGGTTTCAGAAAAGAGAGAAAAACTCAATCAAGAAGTAGAATCGAGCCAATAATGCTAGAATTAGTCGAAACAAGAAGGCAGATTTCTGTCTCGGTATTGGAAGAACACGGCGCTAGACAACAAAGTTCGTCGCCAAAAAATGGCTCTATCGCTAGACGACAAAATTGTCGCCAGGGGACAAGGCCATTTTTTAGGTGACGATCGCTGTTTTTTAGACGCTAGTTCCTACATGCCTCAGCTCCTTTCCGGTTTTTTAGAATTTTCCAATTTTCGCAGTATTATTTCGATTCTAGTTGTGAAAGATATTTCACAAATTTCCTATGTGTAAAAATCCTATGTTTTTTACTCATTACGGATGGTCTTTCCAATGAGAACCTTTTTTATGCATATGAAAATAATGTTATTCAAAATTTCGCACATGAAATACTTAGAATTTTTCGAGTCTCATCCACTCATTCTAAATCATTGCCGAAAAAAATTTTTGGAATTAAAATAGAAATCCTCCCCAGCGGAGTCGCCAAAAAATTGTAGGGAATATTTCAAGCATTACCCCAAACTTGAAACCCACAGTGATCATACACTTTAGCATGGTGACGTTCATAGGGAAGGAAGCTAGTGCAAAAGAGTCGCCAATAAGTTTTAGGAACTTGTAAACCGTTCACAGGGTGAAGGTTACATCCCTTAACGATCCAGGAGATCGTTAACTCTAATAGTCTGGAACCAAGACTGGAAGTTTGGGGATGAAGGTACAAATCCCATCTAAAAGAGAAAGAACCTGCCCTAATAATAAACCTCTACTTTATTATTCTCGTATTCATGTGCGCTTTTTGACTAACATGCAACCAACAGGTTAACCCTAAACCTGTTTAATCTATGTTGGTTTAATAATTAATGCACAAAAAAATCTATTATTGGCGATCACTTGAATTATAATCAAATTAACCCTAAACAAGATTATTAAATATCTTATTAAGCGTGATTACAAGTACCAATTCCCTTAAACATGCATAAAAGGTGTGATCAAGCAATAACAATGAATATGATCAAGCAACATAATAATAATCATAATTAAAACAATAATCATAACAATTATAATAATAATCATAATCATGTTCAAGCATAATAATAGCAAGATCCTAGACATGATACTAACAAGATTAAATAAACCCTAGCATGTCACTAAACTTTAAATATCAAAGCTTTAGCCCTAACATGATACTAACATGCTATTAAGAAAGAAAATTGGAAGCATCATAGAATAATAAATGATTTAAGGAACTTATTCATTACCCTAAACATAATACTAGGAAAAACATCCAAACATGATATTAGGAATTGAAATAACAATCTAAACATGATTTCTATATCATAATATCAATTAAACAATTAAAGCACTTACTTGGATGCCTCGTATCTCTTTCTAATAACAAAATTTACACGTTAGTAACTTCAAGGAAAATAATAAATCAAAACTATTAAATTAAATAATTAAAATAGGATTTGGGACCAAACCCTGAGAAATACCAAACCTTTCGCGTCTAGGGCGAAGACAACTTCGAACTTGGCTAGGTGTGTCTAGTGCTAGAAAAGAGAGAGAGAGAGAGAGAGAATAAGATTTAGCTTAGAGAGAGAGAAAAAAATTAGAGAATTCTTGTTATTGAAAAACGGAGGTCCAAGGACTTTGTTTATAAGAAAATAGTTCGAAATTGATAGAAACGAATCAGAGTTCGAAAAGGAATAAAACATGTCTCTTTCGCCAACGATATGGCGTGTCGCCAGGTGACAAACCTGTTGTTTGGCGATACAGATTGTTTTCCAAATTCCGTACGAAGGGTAAAATCGTAATTTCATTTAAAACACTTCTATTATTCCAAATAAAACTCATAAAACACAATTATCAATCCTAATCCCATTAGGATTTAAAAGAACCTTCTAGAAGTTTCTAGAAGACTATAATCAATCCTAATTGCATTAGGAATGTGTAAGGAGGGTGATCCCATCGTAAGGGGTACTCTCCTTAAATGCCCATGGCCACTTAAAAGACTAGGACTTTACACTTGTTAGGGTGTAGTAGGATTTGAATTCCTGACTGTTTGGGGGACCTTGAATTAGAATTGATTCTATCATTACGCTTTTTTATAAGAAACAAGTAGGGAGTCGCCAATGAGTTTTAGGAAGAACTCATAAACCTCATTCATGTCTTTCTTCCATGTGGAGTTCATGGAATAATTAGCACGAATCATAAGTTTACCCATGCCCAAATTGGTCTATAAACCAGAAATGAGTTCGGGAGCGAGGGTACTAAAATAACGTTCCCTTTAGAGGAGAATGGCCATCCTAGCCCTAGTGTGGCCTCTACTAGCTCTTTCTTTTTTAAAATTTCATCACCAAACAATATATACAACGCGAAACCTAAAACTATGTCAGTTGATTTTATTTACGAAAATTAATTCACGTAGGAATTACATCATAATGTCGTTATTCTTATTTAATAAAATTCGTGAAAAGAACAAGAAAATAAACAATATTCACCTTGGCTTAAGTGATCAACCAACAATTATTTAATGCAATTCTAATCTTTATTTAACGCAAGATACTATGTGGAATTGATTAATTAATTATTTTAAAGGTGATCAAACAACACTAATTAATTAATTAAGGTTCCTTTAAACAAGAAAATAAATGTGATTTAACTAAGTGCTCGAGAATTTACCACTTCTCTTTGCTAGATCTCCATTTAGAACACTTATGGACTCCTTGTTGGGGAACCTTCACCGTAGTAACAAAATATCAAAAGGGTGAGTGTTTAGGACAAGAGGGGCTAGGTTGCACAAGTTCACAAGTATTTCACCAGAGTTTTGGGTTATTTGCAGTCTGTTTAAGCCTTGGTTTAAGCTCTTATTTATAGGGAATGATTAGGTTTAGGGTTTTGAACATTCTGCCGCAGCAGGTGTCGTGCGCAACAGGATGAGTTGCGCGCGGCATCCCAGCGCAAGTGATTAGGTTGCGCTGCTATAGGAAGTGCAACTAATTGTCTTGCGCGTGGCTTTATGGTAAGATTCGATTTTATATTTTTCGTATAATTCTGAATCTTCCGCAGCGCAACTCTGGAGGTTGCGCTGGGTGTCGCGCGCAACTGAATTAGTTGCGCGCAGCAGCCCAGTGCGATTGTTTGAGATGCGCGCGGCTTTTCCTGCGACAGCACTAAGATTTAACCTAGGCGCTCCTAAATCCGTCATTATTAGGTTTTAAGCACGGGCTTAAGCCTAATTATGACCGGGTTTAGTTAATTGGACCTTTGTTTTGGCTTTTATTTTTAATTTGGGCTAGTCTTTTGTGTTTTGTGGCTTAACCAGTTATCCATAAGTATTCTTCACTTTGATCCAACACGAAGATGGTTTTATTTATCGTCATTGCACTTCCTGTCGGGACAGGAGGCCAAAAGTAGATGTCTACAGAATGATAATTTATAATAGGCCCTCTTCTAGATCATTGGGCCGCATATAAAAACCAAATCGGGCCCAGTTTAATATTTTGGCCTTAACTTCCTCATTATGCATCGGAATTGGGCTTATAATTTATCGTTGGAAAGCTCTTTTCAAGCCCCATCCAACTACACTATTATTGGACCCATATCATGGACCAAACAAAACTAGAGTGCACGTTTTTCATAAATAGGGTAAGAAAAAAATATTTTCAAAAACAGAAAGAAGAGATATTTTAATAAAAACATCCTCATCACTAGACTTTTCACTCTTTCACTTTGTTCGATAATCAAATGACATGAAAGGTATTCATCATTGGGTTTGGTTTTTGGGAGACACATTTGGGTGTGTACAGCTACCCTACCCAATAACCACCTCTACTTACCACCTAATCCATTCCAAAATTGGCAAGATATACAAATACAATTTCTTTGTCATGCTAGGGTTGAAGCAGAAGTTACTATAGGTGATTTGGCTAAAATTGTGCAAGAAAAGGGAGAGTGTGTAGGAGACTAAATTCTAAGATTTGAAAAATGCTAAAATTAGATGTCATTTTAAATATACCCGAATCAGAGTTTGTGTCTATTGTCCAAAAGGGTTTATCCTTTCCTTTTAGGAAGAAGTTTAAAGGGAAATTCTTTCCTGGTTTTGTTGCACTATCAGTTATCTAGCACTGTGATGGTTTAAGAAATTTGTGGGGAACCCTAGTAAATCCTCAAACTCGCCGGGTAATGGGACTATTTCATCCACTTTGAAGAGAAAAAGATGATGGTTTGAGTCCTAATGGTTAACATCAACATGAAGAAAATCAAAATTAATATTGACTTGAATATAACTTAATAGGGCATCAAGGTGGTATATTTTAAAGGCTATTTTATCCTCGCTAGAGAGCGAAGTGACCCATTGTTTCAATTGTTGTTCAAAAATTTACATTATCATAACAATTAAAAAAAAAAAAAAAAAAAAAAAACAAAAACAAAAAAAAAGGAGTGAGTATTGAATTTCTTTTTAAATAACACTATTGTCGAATGAATGTGAGTTGATCAAAATCCTAGACGTAACCATGTTTAAATAGACCAAAACGGTCCAGTTTTTGGTAAATTCTGCCCGAAGGAAAGTTCACCCGCAGGTGACGCGCGCAACTTCACATGCGCGCTACAAACGTACGCAACCCACACAGTTGCGCGCACCTAGTATGTCTTAGAGCGCTTTTGGTTATTTTTGTATTTTAGTTTAGACAATGATGGGAATATTATTAGGGTTCTTAGTACGCTAGACTTTTTATTTTTACTTCCTTTTTTTATTTTATTATTTCTTATTTCTTGTTTCCCTTTTTTCTTTATTCTTTTCTTTTTTTGTAGAACTTTTCTTTTTTCTTTATTTCTTTTATTTTCTTTTATTTATTAGTTTCTATTTCATTCTTTTCTTTATTCTTTTTTCGAGTGGGGTAAGTCGGGAAACCTTTCCTTCCCACTGGATTTTTTTTGCACACATATTAATGGAAATAAAAATACGATATATGCAAAATACATCATATGCACAAAAATTGTATGTATATAAAAGAAAAAAAAACATATACAGAATATTCATTTTCCGTATATAATAAAAATTAAGAAAGAAGGAATCAAGGTGCTAGGCGGCTCCCAGAAGACTGCTGCACATCCTGCAAAATCCGAAACAAAGATTAATACACATATAAGTAATAACTTTGATAAAAAAAAAATAAAAAAAAAACGAATTAAAATTTACCACAACCATTCGATGATCACGGCATGACAAAGCCATTAGGGCTCTCCGATACGCAGCTCGGAAAGCACACAGGGTCCTCACCATGCCATTCAGGATCTCTCACAGAGCATGTTCCAAAAATAGGACATTTACAAAAACGTATATGATATATAAAAGAAAAAATAAATAAATAATAACGATACAGAAAAAAAACTATGTACATATACTGAACAAAACATACAGGCTCAACTGTTTCTGGCACGAACGATATGTCCTCATCCTCCACTGCTGGAAGAGTCTCATTAGTTACCGATCCAAAGGCATCGGTATATAAGATCTCTACTATAAAAGGCACCCAACCACCCAGCTCGATCCTCTAAAAAAAATGTAATGACAAATAGAGTTCAAATTTCAAACGGGAAAATATAATGAAATCTAAAAGAAAAAAAAAACTAACTGGAACAAAAGCTGGAAAAGAAGTCAGCCTGGATGCGATAATTGCCGGGTAAGACGTACCCGACAGCACCAACTGCTCCATTGGATAACCAAGGATCACCTAGGCTCGATTGTCGGTGGACAATAGGTCCGGACGTAGCATTCAAATTGGAGGATCCACCAGAACAAAAGGCTCCTCGGACGAAACTTTAAGACGATGCCCTCACCTAAGAACCACACGTCCGCCCGGTGAAGCACATAAAATTCTTCATAGAGTCCTCGAAAATAGCAGTGAACTGTGCCTACCCGTCAGCCTCAGGGACCCCAATGATCAAGCCCCAAAGGCGAAAATCGACCTACAAAATACAACCATATGTAAAAAATAGGACGACTAAAAGAAAGAAAGACATGTATTGTTAAAATCATACTCACCGATGCACGAGTTGCCGAGAGAATCCTCTGGCGGATTTCACCAGCGCAGTAGCTCGTCTCCTCTTTATCACGACCAAACGGTGGCCGATAAGGAAACAAGCCAGCCCAAGTGTCTTAAGGGCTAAGAAAGGCATGTACGAGTACCCTCAAGCCTAAAAGATAAAAACAAAAACATGATCAAAAGAGCCATAGGAAATAAAAAAAATAATGAACACTTGCCTTAAGGATACGACCATGCCATGAAATAGAGATTCGAGGCACCTCATTAGCTGCCACAAGATCCATCACCCGGGTCACCTTGCCAATAGCATTAAGCATATGGGCATACGACAGCTCCACCAAACTCAAGTTACCTATTATATGCCCCAAGTCACTGAGGCAAATAAGTAACCCAATGGCAAAACGCTCTCCCCAATCACTCAGAATAGTGACGAAAAAAACGTGAGCAATGTATATTCGATCCAGTTGCTTAGGAGTACACTGTCGATTAACCTCATCAGCCGAAATCTCATCAACAAGAATCGAACATAGACAAGACTGCGTATACATATGGAGGGCCACCGCAAGACGATCCCCCACGAGATCATGTAGTCTCTCGTCTGATCCCTTCACATTCTCAATAACCACAAGCTTACCTCCGAAAGGAAAACTCGTAATTATAGAGAAATTGTAAGGGGTAACCGTCATCTCTCACCACAAGAAGTGAAAAGTGTTGGTGGAATCCCACCAAAACTCTAACAACCCGCAGAGGAAAACTAACGACGCAGACTAACTCGATAGATCCCGAAGGGCTACCAATTGGGGGATAATCCCTAAAAGCTCTACTACCTCCTTTACCACCTCGGGAAAGCTCTCAAAACGACAACCCAGGTCACCTAAGCCATACAGGCGCATGCTAGGCTCACTTTAAAAATAAAGAGAAAATTCAATTATGACAGTTTTGAAAAGAAACGAAAAGAAAACGAAACATATAAACGCGTATAAACTCACTATGTTGTGCCAACCTCGAACCAAAACATGGTGGTCTGGTCGCACTTAACGACCTAAGGATCCCAATTAGGAGGAGCCTCCAAAACCACCTCCTCGTGATGACGTCGCTCGGCACCGACGGGCCGCTCCCAACCTTCCTTGCGATAACGTGTCACCCTCATTCTAGGGAAAACTGCCTCATCCAAAACAGATTCTATTAGCACCTCTTTGGCATTAACGAACGGACGGGAATCCATACTATAATTGATGGAGTTTTGAAAATTTACACGATTAAGTGTCTTTTCAAAGTCCTAAAAAAATCTATGTATATACATAAGGACAAATCCTAGACCCATTTTAGAATCATAACGGCTGCCAAAAAGGCAAAACACTAAGTTGAATGCCACCCATACTTGGGGGATACGACACCTGCAGTTGAACTCATTAAATGGGGGCTTAAAACAGCCACAAAGCCATCCAATACAAGTTCAACTAAGTATTCTAGAGGTTATTTCTATGAATCTTGAGAATTAGCAATTCTTAGATGAATAACAATCATTAAAATAAAGTTATCGTCCACCAGACAATTTTAAAGTTTGAAAATGGCAAAAATTATACAAAACATGTACTTCGAGCCATTTCTCAAAGTCAAAATTTTCCAAAATATGATTCGTGAAAGTAATTGTGGCCATAACACTATAATTCAATTGATAATCAACAGGTATAACAAAGTGAGCCAGCAAGAAGCAGCAGATTCGAGCTAAAAATCAAAGAAAAACATAAAGAACGAACTTGAACAAAGACATGCTCATACAAGGTTCAACACTTAACCATTTTTCATGAAATTTGTTGCATATAATTCCTTAAACATAGCATAAAACATGGAACAAATAATTTCAAGAATAATGGACCGAATAGAAAACCCCCAAATTTGAGATCTAGGGTTCTTCAGTTCGATTTCCCCCAAATTCGGCCTTAAAACAAGCAAAAACAACGAGGAAAGTTACATTGGATCTTGAAAAAGTAAATTGGGGATAAGATTTACTTCCTTTAGCTTCAAAAAGTAGCAAAATTTGAGCTTTGTATGGGGAGAAAGATTCAAAAATAGCGAGAAAAAGAAGAAGAAGAAGAGAAAGAGCGAACTGAAATTGCGCTCTTCGATCTTCTTTTTACTAATTTAAATGTCGCGTGCAACTCTCAAAGTTGCGCGTGACCTCGCAATGCAACTTAGACTCTTGCGCGCGCCTGGCCGGCGTGACCCACTGAGTTGCGCACGAATACTAGTCACTTAAAAGACCGGTACTCAGATTTCGATCCGTTTTAAATTTTTTCTAACTGTTTTGTGCATTGTTAAACGTACTAACGCGCGAATCATCGAAATCTTTTAATTGCTTTGCATTTTGCAGTTTCTTTTCTTCTTTGATAATTTTTTTTCAACATCCGGCATGCACAACGTGCTTTGTACCTGCCCTAAGCATATATTTTAAATGTTTTTTGTAAGAGTGTCTTAAAACATTTCGTAGTGGTGCTTTACAGAAAAGCTCCCATGGACTGGTTTGGCATTTTACTCTACTGGCACTAGTAGAATAAACGTAATGGGAAGCCCCAAATGGCAAGCGTTTTTAAAAATCCGCTCGCCATTTACCCGATTAAAAAAATAATAATAAAATAAAATAAAATAAAATAAAACCTGAAATAAGCAAATGGCAAGCGGTTTGGAGTGAACCGCTTGCCAAAATGTAAATGGCAAGTGGATTAAACCGTGAATCGCTTGCCATTTGTTAGAGAAACCCTAAAAAATAAAAAAGCCCAGCTATATATTCTCTCTCCTCCCCTTACCCCTCAATTCTCACGCTCTCTCTCCTTCCCTTACCTCTCAATCTCACGACACTCATCACTCTCTCTACCTCTCAATCTCACAGCACTCTCTCTCTCTTTTCCCCTTACCTCTCATTTTTCTCACGCTCTCTCTCCTCCCCTCCCTCCATTTTTTCTCTTTGAAGCACCTTTGAAGCATGACGGCCAACCACGACGATCGACGAGTACCCTTGAAGTCTGGTGGTGGTGCGTGTGGGGTTTTGAGTTTTTTAGGCCAAAGAGTTTTCTTGGTCAAATTTGACCCTTAAAACCCTAATTTCAAGCCAATTTTCGAGGTTTTGGTGGAATTCATAGTATGTTCCCTTTTTTTTTATTTTTTTAAAGTTTTTTTTTTTTTTAATTTTATGGTGATTTGGTGGTTGAATTAGTTTTTTTCAGGCCGCCGATTTGGTGTTGGTGGGGGTGTTGGTGGGGGTCATGGTGGGCAAAGTAGGCTGGGATCTGGTGGGTGGTGGTGGTCTGGTGTGAGGTCTGGTGCGTGGTCTGGTGCTGGTGCGTGGTGCAAGTGGATGGTGGTGGTGGTGGTGCTTGTGGACGGTGGTGGTGCTTGTGGTGAAACAAGCTTTCTCTATTTTTTTTATACAACTTGATGTAATAATTTAATTACTTGTATTAATTTTTTATAATATATTTATATATTTTTTTTATGAAAATGTAATACTTACATCAATTAATTAATAAAAATATTGTTGTTTTTATATTTGTTTTGTTTGTGTATCAATTTCAGTTGGAAAAAACAAAAAAAATAAAATAAAAATATTTTTTATAGCCCTAATGGGCAGCGGTTTGGAGCCAAAACCGCTGCCCTTTCTCTTCAAATGGCAAGCGGTTTTGAACTGCTTGCTATTTAAATGGACAATTGCAAGCCTGCCAAGCGCGAGCGGTTCAAAACCGCTTTCCATTGGGGGGATTTGAACCGCTTCCCATTACATTTATTCTACTAATGTGGCCTTTATAAATGTGGCGTTATCATACATCGTAAAATTGTATGTTGTGTGTGCTGCGTAAAATTGCATTTAGCAACGTGATCTACCTCCCATAACGAAAACGATATAATTTCTTTTACAAACTTCAAGCGTTAGCTTAATGAGTCGACAAGCATGTCGAACCATCGGGAAAAAACACTTCCTAAATGGAAGCAAAATACGGTTAGCTAACCATTCTGGCTTTACCGGACAGTTAGGGTGTCGTCGAGCCCTAGTATAAAGAGCGGCACAACGAAAACCGGACCTATTGAGACTTTTCTGATCCCCTAGTCTTAAGAAGCGTGTTTTCATCTTATGGACAAAACTACTGAGAGAGTTGCCAATTTTCTTTTCTCTCACTAGATTGGGATATGTGCCTCCAGTCCTGAGACATGTATTTCTATCTTATGTACATCTAGTATTTGTTTTGGCAGCGTATGTCAATCTTTTATTTAAGTGTTAGGCTATGAATGCCGAAACACACCTCTATTATCATTATTTACTTTGGTAAAATCATGGATTAAAGTTTCAATGGCGAGTTGAGGGACTTTAGGCCACCAATGACATATAAAAGGTACCATTCTCTTTACTCTTTTTATACCTGGTATCTTCTCATAACATGACATCACCTAGGATAGCCTTTACTTGTAAAAGTGTTCTATATTAGCAAAGGGTCAACTAAGATTCTTTAGCGCATTGAATCCAGAAAATACCTCTTCTAGACTTAGCAGCTACTTGTCTTGAACATTTAGTGAATCAAGGAAAGTTTCGACATTCTCAAACACTTCTAAAATATTCCTTATCGTTAAGGAACTTTGCAGAATGAGTCTCAAATTTATTTCCTTAGCTACTTTAATTTGATCATCATTTATCCTAGACTCGATCAAAGTGGGGGCTAATTGTAGACATCTACTTATGGTATTCTATCCTGACCGGAAGTGCTATGACAATAATTAAAACCACCTTTGTGTTAGATTAACTTGAAGGATACTTATGGATTGCTGATTAAGACTTAAACACATAAAACAACAAGCTCGACCCAATACGAAATGAAGTTCTAATCCCGAGATTAAACCTAATTATGACGGATTTAAAGGTACCTAGGTTAAAACTCGAGGCTGCTCAGAAAAAATCGCGCGCCACTCAAGGAGTCGCACTGGCCTGGCGCGCGCAACCCAACGTAATCTCCAGTGTTGCGCTCGCGAAAATTTTAGAATTTCTTAAAATACTGAATCGAATCTTACCATAAAGCCACGCGGAATAAAATAAGTTGCGCCGCCATCTGCAACGCATCTTAATCACTTGTGCGCAGCTGGCGCTTGCAACCATTTGAGATGTGCACGCCACCTGCTACGGTAGAATGTTCAAAACCCTAAATGCATCCATTCTCTATAAATAGGGGTTCAATGCAAAACTTTTAAGGGGGGAAATTAACCCGAAAGTCAGCAGAAACTTTGTGAACTTATGCTCTAATCATTACTCTTATCCTATACACTCACCCCCTTTATTGTTTGTTCTTACGGTGGAGGTTCCCGAATAAGGAGTCCATAAGTGTTCTAAACGAAGATCTAGCAAGGAAAAGTGGTAAAATCCCGAGCACTTAGATCAATCACCTTTTCTTTTCTTGTCTAAACAAATTTTAATTAATTAATTAGTGTTGTTTGATCACATTAAACGAACCTTTAATTAATTTATTCACATAGTATTCTTGTGTTAATCAAATACTAGAACTAAATAATTAATTGATTGTTTATCACCTAAGCCAAGGCGAATATTATTTATTTTGTTCTTTTTACGAATTTGATTAAAAAGAATAACGAATTTTGCAATGTAACGTAGTTCCTACATGATTAAATGCACGTAAATAAAATCAACTAAGTTAGTTTTAGGTATCACGTTGCATATATTGTTTGGAAATGAAATTGTGGATAAGGAAGAGCTAGTAGAGGCCACACTTGGGCTAGAATAGCGATTCCTTCCTAAAAGGAACGTTATTTTAGTCCCTCGCTCCCGAACTCATTTCTGGTACAAGTAGACCAATTTGGGAATGGGTAACTTATGATTCATGCAAAATATCCCTTGAATCCTACATGGGATAAAGGCATGAACGAGGTTTATAAGTTTTCCTAAAACTCATTAGCGACTCCTTATTACTTTCATACAAAAAAAAAAGCGTAATGATAGAATCAACTCTACTTCAAGGTCTCTTAAACAGTCAGGAATTTAAATCCTAACACACCCTAAATAGTCTAAAGTCCTAGGCTTTTTAAGGGCCATGGGCATAGAGAAGAAGAATCCCCTACGATGGGCTAACTCTCCTCACGATATCATATGCATAAATGACTCTATAAAGAGATTAAAACACTTAAAGGCAACTATAAAAGTAGCATAAGCATCCTTATAAATCCTATATAAATGTAATTCATCATATATTTGTCAACTAATGGACCGTGTTCAGCAAACAAACCTTTAATTTTGTTTCCTAAACTAGCAGTGTAACACCACCATAGTTCTCTCTTGTATAGAATTATTAGTTTGGCGAGTGGCATCATAATATTGAGAATCAAGAGTGTATTACCGCCATATCAAACCAATTCTATTGATTGAATGTTAAGGCATTTATCAAAGTACGGCAGCGAAAGACTTTAATTTATTAAAACTCTTTAAAACATAAATGCTTAAAACTTAGTTCAAAAAACAACTTAAATAAACTTACAAATTTAAACCATTTGAGGCCTCAATAAAAATATTCGAAATAAAATAATCCAACAAACATATAGTGCCATCGTATAGAAAGACTTAGAAAAACTAATAAATGTCAGCAAATGTTGAGTATGTACACTATTAAAAATGAAACTTAACTAGTTAATTAAAAATTGTGATTAACCAAGTTAGGCTAAATTATAGTAAACTTTATTAATTAAAACCTTTAATAAAACAACATTCCTTTAGAATAATAAAATCAATTATCAAAACCCTTACTTGTCTAATTCATTTTAAAAACAAGAAACTTACACTACTACAAAAAACTCCTATTAAGTCGCCTGTAAATGATCTAATGAGTCGCCCCCCCCAACCAATGACACGATTGCTTCCAACTTTAGGAGTCGCCTCAATAGCTTTTATATAAGTCGCCTATTAGTTGTTAGGTGACTCTATATGTTAAGCTATTTTGTCGCTTGTGTTGAAAGAGGCGACTCCATAGATTAATCTATTGTGTTGCTTATGTTGAAAGAGGCAACACGTAAAAAATCAACATTTTTTCCAACTGTTTTTATTAGCTGATATAATGTCAATGTTTATGCTACTTAGCATGATTGATCTTTGGTCCTTTGCCTGGAAGGTTAAAGTTCTTGTCATTATGCCAAAGTTACTTTTTATACATATATGATATTGTAACTATTTTAAATAAATTGTAACAATCAACTTATCGAGTCACATCTTACATATTAGGCGACATATTAGGTAGTGCTCATATAATGAAGCACCTATAAATCGTTATTTAAGAGTCACCTGTATATAATGTGCGACTTGTAAACCTATCGAGTCAACTCATACTTCTTAGGCGACTTGTTAAGTTGGGGCTTAAATCAACAAAGCACCTAACGAGTCACCCAATACACATGAGGTGACTTGAGGACTTTTTCTCTTCAACTTATTTCAGATATTTATTACTTATTCCTTAATAAATTCAGATCATATCAAAAAAATTCAGATCAGACCAGATCAGAACTTTTGATTATCATTTACTTATTGCTAAATATCGTTAATTGCGTATTAATTTTTTTTTAAAAATTACATATTTAAAAAGTTCATAATGAGACAAATCTTACAAGATCCATTTTGATAATATTTTTTTTATAGATTAGTATTAAAATGCGGTCAAAGTTTAGTCAAATTGTTAAATCAAATTAGACCGGACCAGATTAGAAAAATTCAGATCAGACCTTAAAAAATTCAGACCAGATCTACTTGTTTCAGGTGAAGAGAACAAGTCCTTGATAGGTTTACAAGTCGCACCATATATGCATGTGACTTTATAACTTGACGTATTCGGTGGCTTAAATTAGATTTTTAAAGTTACTTGTATATAAGATGCGAATCATCAACCTATCGAATCGTCTTATACATATTAAGCAACTCATTAGGTGAGTCATAGCTAACAAAACTCACCTATCTAATATGTATAAGGCGACTCGACAGGTTTTCGAGTTGCACCTTATGTATAGGTGACTTTGAAACCTAATATAAACCTTCAAATAAGTCGGATTTTAGAGTCGCATGCATATATGGGGTGACTTGTTAATATATCAAGTAGCCTCGTATATATTAGGTGACTTGTTAGGTGGTTTGTTTGATTTAACCCCAACTTAACAAGTCGCCTAATAAGTATCAGGCGACTCGATAGATTTATAAGTCGCACTTTATGTATAGTACTTAAAAAAAGTATAAAAAAAAACAAAAAAACAAAAAAGTCCAACTTATTAGGGGTTTTTTGTAGTAGTGTTAAATGATCAAAAATCCTTAATTAATTAAAATCAATTAGGCATAGTACATAATAAAAAAAAACTAATCATACAGTTAATCACTTTAATTAACTTAACTTAACTTTAACTCTTCACTTAACTTGAATCTTTACTTGACTTTACTCTTTATAAATTAGGAACATGAACAAGAATAATGGAAAACCGTGACAATGCTAATTGCAATGTACTCCCTCAATTCTACTTCTTCTACAATATAGGGATCATCAACTTGTCAAAATACGATGTATGCTCAATGCTCAATCTAGATTTCGGGTTCGATTCAAGTTCGAGTCCAGAGTCAAGGTTGGTTCAAGTTATGTCGAATTAATTACTTTTTCAAGTGCTGGTCAGGTTTGGTTTGGTTTCAGGTTTGATAATATTTTGGTTGGATGATTATCAAGTTGGATAAACTATAATTGGGGTTAGTTTATTTGCGCCGAGTGTAGGTTAGAGTTTAGATCATAGAATATCACGTCAAATCAATTGTCGATTAATATCAGGTTGGGTTCTTGTAATCTTACAAGCCACTAGTATCACCCATTGTTCAAGTATAAGTTAAGTTTCAAGTTGCCATTACCGATTTAGGTTGGCTTTTTCGGGATCGGGATAGTTTTTGATACCTCTAAGTACAACATTAGTTTAAAATTGTATCTTGTCTTGGTTGATAATTTGTATCAATGAGGTTTTTACACACGCTGTCAAGTAATAATTGTGATATTTGCGATATTAGATAATAATCAAGTTCGATTTTGTCAGATTCATGTTACAGCATATTTTCTGTGTGGTTGGACACACACCAAAACATTGACCGGGTAACTCACGATCGAGTAAACTCTAAGCTATGGATTAATCCATGACCGAATAAGTAAACCCTGATCGACTGAGCAGCCCCTAACTTTTAATATCATATTGTAAACATCTAAAAATTTCTCCCCAAAACCGAACCCGATGATGAACAACCTTTCACCGCCATTATTGGTCAGGTTGAGTATTTAATCTTGGAGTGCTTAAATCCATATTTCTATTTCCTAAACCAACCCAATTCCGAGCCCAATTCCCCAAATCATAAATTATTTTCCTTTTTCATTTCTGTAAACCCAAAATAATTCATTTCGTGTCCTTTAAAATCATTCATTTCGTGTCCTTTTTATAATAACATTTATTCCAATTTATTTTGGTCCATAATCTGGGTCCAATTATTGAATAGTTGGATGAGGTTTGAAAAGATCTTTCCAACGATATATTATAAATCCAAATCCGAGCTATAACGAATAAGTTATGACCAAAATATTAAATTGGGCCCAAACCGAACCTAAGCCCACCTTATCTACGACCCAATGATCATGTGGAGGGTCCAAAGGATTTAATCCCATTTCTAAACCAATAAGGATTAATTAGAAGCTTCTATAATTTTCTAAAAAGATCTTAATTATTCTTTTTGAAAACATAATATTAAAGAGTTTGAAATTGAATAAAACTCCTCTTTTTGAAAATCCTAATTCTATCCGAATTGAAAGACGTTCAAAGATAGTTTGATATTATTTTCGTGCCTCTTATTTTTTATCCAAATCTTAGATGGTTGGATAGCCCTTGAAATTATCATTCCAATAATATATTATAATAGCAATTTCGAGCTATAACGGAAAAGATATAAAAGAAATACCAAACTCTATCCAAAACTGACACCGTCTCACTATTTCGGCCATATCTTTTATTCTACAAAATATTTTAATCTGATTGCAATTGTTTTAGAAAGTAGACTTCAACAGCTTTCCAACAACATATTATTTTTCTTATTCCTATTTCTGGATCAAAATATATTATAAAAACAAAAAATCGCAAAAACTGTTGTCTATCGGGTTTTATTCTGATTAAATTCAGATCTTTTATTAATTCTTCGACCCTTCTTTTTCATTATAAATAGAGTTCATATTGTAGACACCTAAAAATTTCTCCCCAAAACCAAACCCGATGATGAACAATCTTTCACCGCCATTATTGGCCGGATTCAGTATTTAATCCCGAGGGTGCTTAAAAAATCGTATTTAATTAAAGGAAAATTTTTAATTTACCATCCAAAAATATACCTAATTTCTAACTTACCACCCAAAAAAAAAAATTATTTTAAATTACCACTCAAAAATTTAATTATCCACTCAGATTACCACCCAATTTGAATTTCCGGTGGAATTCAGTCACGTGGGCCCCACTATAGTTAGTTCCCTCCAATTTTTTTTTCTTTTTCTTCGAATTCTTTATCTTTCCTATTCAATTCTCCCAACCAACTCTATTTCTTATTCATTTTCAACCCTTAATTCACTGAAAAATCCCCTTTTCTTCTTATTTCTGAACATATCATCACATTTTGGAACCCTAATTTTGGTTTTAAAAATCTAATTGCTCTGCAAAATATTAATTGGAGGGTAGCTGGGTTTACTGGAGAAGCTACGCTGAAGAAAAGTCACCATCTTTGGGGTTTTTGTTGGGGACCAGCTGCTTAGGTCAGTCAGAAGGCAATAGAGTATTGCTATGGGGTCGAAAGAGGTAAGCAACTTTGTTCCTTTTGTTTAATTTTGCTAGTTATTTGTTGTTGATGCTATAACTGCAATTTTTTTGAAAATTAGGGTTCTTTGTTTAGTTGATTGAATTGTTTATTGTTTAATTGAGGGCAATTATTGTTTAATTATTTATTGTTGGTTTGTTGTATTGTTTATTTACTGATGTGGGTAAGACACAGTGTTTTGGTTGATTTGTTTAATTCTGCTATGTGTAATTTGTTTAGTGTCTAGGTTTGTATGCTTTTATGTTATTAAATATTGCTTTATTAAATGGACAAATTGCTTTTGGTGATGATGCTATTGTAGATCTTAAGGTTAGAATAGGAGGTGTGTTTATGAACAGGAAAATAAAGGGGAAAACTTTGTGTGGATATGAGGGCGGGTGGGATTATTGGAGGTACAAGTGCAAAGTGAGTGAGTTGTTTGTCAATTTGCTTAGGGAATCTTGTATTTGGGGCTTTGTGAAGTTTGATTTGCATGTGCCAACCTTGTGGAACATATGGTATAAGATAAAAGGAAAGAGTTAGACCACTGGCAAAGGGAAGAAGAAGAAGGGTGAAGAGGAAGGTACATCTGGGAGTACTAGGGTGAAGGGAAAAGGGAAAGCAAAGGGGAAGAGGAAGAAAAGGTCAAGAACTGAGGATGAGTATGAATCAGAATCTTATTCTGGTTCCTCTAGTTCTGAATTTAGTGACATTGACATCAATTGGGAAGAAGGAGAAGAGGTGGGGGATGAGAAGGATGCTGATACATATGTTAAGAGCATACTTGAAGAAGTGAATGCAAGTTTAAAGGGTGTAAGGGAGGAGAGTGAACATGAGCAGCAGTGTATGCTTGAGAGTGAGCTGGTGACCAAGAAGGTAACTCTACAGAGAGAGTTTACATCTTATTCTGAGGAGTTGGAAAACCCTAAAGGTTCTGATGATGAGACAGAAAATTACCCATAGTTTCAAGTCTCATCAGATTTCAAAAAACCAATTGAGTTGGTAAAAGGACAGAAGTTCCTTAACAATAAGGTGCTCAGGAAGGTTATAAGGGTTATAAGGTTATAGGTATGAGTTCTGGTATTTGCACAATGACAGCAGCAAACTAACTGTGCAGTGTAGAAGAAGGTGCCAGTGCGTATGGGATTCTAAAAGGTGTAGGCTTCCTAAGTGCACTTGTGTTGTGGGAAGGAGATGTAAGTTTAGGGTGGTTGCAAGGAGGTCTTTGAATCAAGATTTTTGGCAGATTAAGGTTCTTCATTTGAAGCATAACTGTTTAAGGGTCAGAAGAAACCTAAACCTCACAGCTGAATTTCTAGCTGACAAGTATATTGAAGACTGGAGGAGTGACCCAGGTTGGAAACTGAAGAGCTTTAGAAGGAGAGTTTTAGGTGATCTTGGTATTGAAATTACATACAGTAAATCTTGGATGGCTACAGCAAGGGCTAAGCTTATGATATATGGATCTGCAGCTGAACAATATGCAAGGGTGTGGGACTATGGGAAGGCATTGATGAAATACAACCCAGGCGCTGAATGCAATGTTGTAGTTGATGGAATTGATAGGCCTGAGCCCCCATTATTCTTGAGAATGTTCATATGCCTTGCACCAGCAGCAAAGGGATTTATGTCAGGTTGTAGGTCACTAATTTGGGTTGATGGATGTCACCTAAAAGGTCCATACCCTGGTCAGATATTAGTTGCAGTGGGTAAATATGAAAACAACAACATCTATCCTATTGCATGGGCCACAGTTGAAATAGAGAACACAGAGACTTGGGTTTGGTTTCTTGAAAGTCTCATGAAATCCCTTAAAGATGAAAATCAAGGATTGGGGTATACTTTTATGTCAGATAGGCAAAAGGTAACCATTTAGAGTCTTATGCCATCTACTTTAAATTAGTTATTTCAATTCTTTTAAGTGACTGGCTATGTTTGGTATATGAATAGGGGCTGCTTGAAGCATTGCAACAAGTTGTGCCATATGCAGACACTAGGTATTGTGTTAGACATATTTGGGCAAACTTCAAGTTGCAGTTCAGTGGAGCTACATTCAAGGAGCTGTTCTGGTCAGCAGCAATGGCAACAACACAGGTATATATCCCTTGTTTTCTAAAACATTAAGCTACTATAATCTGATCTGCATGTCATTGTTCTGATCTGCCTTTTGTTGTGCGTTTGTTAAATAAAACCTATGTAGTTTGACTATGATGTAGCAATGGAGTCAATAAAGTTCTTGTCTGAATAAGCTTATGATTATCTTGTTGAGATCCCTGCTGAACACTGGTCTAGGCATGCTTTTAGTGCTTTCCCTAAATCAAACATGTTGCTTAACAACATTTGTGAGACTTTTAATGATGTTATTAAAGAGGCTAGGAATAAACCAATTTTGACTCAGATTGAGTGGCTTATGAGGTATTTGATGAAAAGAAACCTAGATTAGTGGGAAAGATTTCAGAGAATGGAAGGAAAGGTAACTCCATATGTGAAGAAGACATTTCAAAGAATTGAATCAGCTGCAAAGTACTACATTGTACAATTATCTAGGGGTGATAGTTATGAGGTTGAGCTTAACTCAGACCTAGTCACAATTAACCTAGTTAAGCATACATGCAGCTGCTACCACTGGGAACTCACTGGTATCCCTTGTGTCCATGCATATGCCTACATAATGGACAAAAGGGCAGACCCTGAGGACTATGTGGACAATGCCTACCTTTTGTCTACATACATGTTGGCATATAGGTATGAAATTGCAGCAATGTCTAGTCCACACTACTGGGACAAGGTGAAGCTGAGGAAACCACTACCACCAGCCATCAAAGTACAGCCAGGGAGACCCAAGTCAAAGAAGAGGAAGTTGGAGAAAGGTGAAGTGCCAAGCCAGCACCAGAATCAGGAGCAGCAAAGTGTGAAGAGGAAGAGTACTTGCAAGAACTACAGGCAACTAGGGTACTTTGCCAAAACTTGTAAAAATCCATCTGTCACCCCAGTATCTGTGTCTTCTCCTAAGAAAGAAGGTGGAAGGCCACCTTTGAACACAGACTGGGTGAATGACCAAAGAAAGAAAAAAACAAGAAAGTGCTTTGAAAAAGGTAAAATATTTTGAGCTTAGTGATCTGTTATGTGTTACTAAACACCCTACTTACTCTTAATTTTGTGTTACAGAGTGGTGCATTGGGTGGAACAGCAGGTCCTAACAGCATTGAAAATAAAAGGTTTCCCTAAGAGGAGCATAGGAGAGAGCAGAAGCAGCAGCAGGGTGTTAGTCAGCAGCAGAGCCAGAGTCATCAGCAGCAGCGGGTGGTAGTCAGCAGCAGAGCTAGAGTCAGCAGGACAGTGAGAGTCAGTCCCAGCACAAGACTCAGACTCAGACTCAAAAGAAGACTCACTCTAAGCAGCAAACTAAGGGTTCAGCTACAGCAGTTCCTTCTACTTCTACCAGAGAGACAAGATCCAAGTTGAAGCCTATTAGACTTAGGGATTAGCTGATTTATTTTAGTCCAACTGAACTTATGAACTTATTTTAGTCTGTAATATTTTTAAGCAACTTAACAGTGTTGGTGAACCTATATTTTGGTCTACATTGCTTGTATTTTGAGCTGCGTAAGTGAACAAATATTTTTGCTCTCAAATACATGTCATTTTGACAACAACACTTAATTAGTGCCCTTTTAACCAAGTTTGTGTTTCAAAGCCTAATTTGATAATATTGATGATTTTGTGTCTATCTAAGACATGGTTTAACCAAGCTTCTGTTTTATGCCTAATATGTACATGTTGGTTTTAAAGTGCTCTTTAATTCACTAAACTTCAAGCTTATTAAAGCAACACTACTCATTCACATCTTTAAAAAGCAAAAACAGTACACAAATTATGTTGCAACAAGTTCACTTATTTCATTCATCAACAAAGAGTACAATAGTCCAAGCCTTAACACCCCCTCCCACTTATTACATTAATTTCATTACAACAACACCTAGAATAACCAAGAAAACAGAACACAAAATAACAAAATAAACAAGAAGCTTGTTATCTAAATTGGCAGAGTTGGTGATCATCATCTTCCTATCCCCACTGAGAGCCTTGCATTTTACTTTCAAATTGTCCACCTCATTCAGCAGACACCTTCTTTGCCCAGTTAAGTCTTCAATATCCCTTTTCAGAGAGTTCACTTCAGCTTTCATCAACTTCTTGTCAAGCAAAAGTTGATTGATCACATCTCTTTGCCAATTTGTTTCATCTTCAGTGTCAACCCACTCAAAACACTTGCACCCCCTAGTTTTAGTGTTAGGGTCATAGAATTTGCAAGCCATGAATTTCCTCCCAGGGTTCTCCCTAGTCCAAGATGTTAATTTTGCCAAAGGCAAACCACAATTGCATTTCTTCTTATTTGTGGGAGAAAAGTTATTCCAAGAGATCTTCTAACCTATAATTACCATAAAAGATGTTAGTTTATGTAACAAGATCCACCAAACAAGAAATTACACACATCTTAAGCAAGCACACCTATTCACTGAGGTGGTTGGCCACCAAAATGAGGATAACTAGAGGGTGGCCAAGTCCTATTTTATTTCATCCTGTACTCGATGATACAGTCAGCCAAGAAACCAGGGTCATCTGTGCTCCCAACATGTATGATGTATGTGTCCTGATTAGGTAACCTTCTAATCATCTTGAACACATCACCATCATCCTCTAAGGTCCTAAACTTCCCTTTATAAATGTACTGAAATATTGGGTACAGTAGGTCAATTGATCCCTCTACTGGATCATCCATATCTCGAAGTTGATCTTCAAATGTTATTGTTGTATCTTGCAAGTTACTTTTACCAATCTCATATTTAATGTCAATTTCAACGGTCAAATACTTAAATCTGAGAATCACCTTATTCTCCTCCATTTCTGCCACAACAATTCCAACAACAAATAAACAACACAAGCTCAATACATGCTCAAATCAACCCTAACATGCCCTAGAATTTGTAACTACAATTCCAGCTAAAGTAATTCAAATTCAATCACACAATTTAACAGAAACCCTATTGAAATACTACTACATAACCTACTAACCTACATTAATCAATTCATTTGTCTTCAAAGCCCTAATTAATTCCCCCAATTAAATTCACAACAATTTCCCCTAATTTAATTCAAACAAGAACCCTAATTTTTACAGATTAAAAGGTTACCTGAAGAGATTTGATTTTCTGTCGCAAATTAGGGTTGCTACTGTTGTTACAATTCACCTCCAATTTGTGGAATTTCTGAAGAAAATTAACATGGGATGGCAATTTCAGTGAAAGGAAGTGTTTTATAGGAAGAATCGGGGAGGGAAAATGTTAGAAAGAAAAAAATAGCCGTTTATAGCCGTTGACTGGGGCCCACGTGACTGAATTCCACCAGAAATTCAAATTGGGTGGTAATCTAAGTGAATAATTAAATTATCGGGTGGTAATTTAAAATTAAAAAAAAATTTGGGTGCTGAGTTAGAAATTAGGTACATTTTTGGGTGGTAAGTTAAAAATTTTCCTTAATTAAATTTATTTTTTAAATAGTCCACGGATCAGTCTTGATGTTTAGTCAAAGCATAGTTTATTTTTAATTTTATCCCAAACCTTTTTTATTTTATTTATTATTTTGGCCCATACCTTTTTATTTCATTATTTTGGCCCAATCAAATAAAAAATAAATCAAAAATGGCCTGAAATTATCAATCGGCACTTAAAAAGGCTGAACGAAATTAGGGCAAAAATGAATTTAGACGGAAAAATGGACTACAGGTTCCCGCATCACGGAAGTAAGCACCGCGTCACGGGAACCCATGCCGCGCCACAATGGTATTCCCCGTGACACGGTGCCTGTGTTGTGACACAAGGCAACTCCGTGTCCTTTCCATGTAAACCCTTCACGCGTTTTATTCCCCATAACCAAATTATTTCTCGCTTTACAATGTTTTCCACCGTGTCACGGGATTTTCCCCCGTCTGACGGTGCTTGGCACCGTGTCACGGTGTGCACTGCCGTGTCGCGGTGCTATTTTTTAGGGTTTTTATCTTTTTAGGGTTCCGTGGGTTCCCTCTACTCAATTTTTTCTATAAATACCCCCTCATTTCTGATGTACGAGGCATGAATTAACTCTCTTTTTCTCTCTTTTATGCTCTAGCCTAAATACTAGCCTACACTTTTTCTTTCAAAATTCCCTCTTCAAGCACTCCAAGGAGTCCATACTTTACTTGTGGTTCTGTCCTTAAGCCAAAGTGTGAAAGGTAGAACTGTTTGAGAGTTTGGCCCCAAACCAACTCTATTTTATTTAATTTAATTATTGTTTTATTATTATTCCTTGAAGTTACTAACTCGTTTATTATTTTATAGTTGCAGACAAACAGAATCAAAGTAAGAATTATGTTCCTTCTATTTCTATTATTTTTCTAACGATTTTATATTGTTGGATTTATTGTTAAATTTCTTCCAATATTAATGTTTATTCTATTATTATTATTGATCACCATATTGCATGTTAAAGGGAATATGTAATTGAAAATCACAACTAATAAGATAATTTGGACAACCGGTTTAGGTTCCTTTTTAATCTTGTTGTTTAATCAAGTGATAACTAATATTTTAGAATAATGTGTTGCATTAATATTCAACCAATTTAACATAATAATAGTTTGGAGCAAATTGAATCTTTGTTTGCATGCCTTTGAGATCGCAGGAATCACTTTTCACTATAAGAATCGAGTAGAGGCCAATACGGGCGAATGTGACTCCATGACTCACTTCGTACCATCATCCTCGATCCTCCTTTCGTGGTTCCGAATCATATGGAGTTAGTAATCTCATGGATTATGAATGGGGTGCAACCTTCACGGGTCAATCATTGTTACCTATCGTTGTCCCTTTATTCGTGGTTGCCTTTTTATGATCTGTGAACGGTTTACAAGTTCCTTAAAAACTTGTTGGCGGCTTCCTACTTTACTTGTCCCTAATCGTATTATGTCAATTCCCACTTCCTATGAGTGCCAAACATATTCACACATGCTTTAACGTAGGCACACTTCGAGCGACGCCTACAATTTGGCGACTCTACTGTGGAGGATTCTTGGTTATTTATCAATTTGAGTGATCGGTATTTAATTAAGATGGGTGGATGAGACTTAAAAGATTATTGAAAAATATTCCTGTGATTAATTTGGCATTTTTGAATAAGCATAGACGTTTTAACGTCGCATTTAGGTCTGTCCCGTAGGAAAAATTGAATAACTTGATTGCATATGAAGGAAAATAAGGCACCAGTCAGATTTTCTGACTGCCGCACCACGGCAAAATCTGTCGTGTCACGGTGTAGTACACCGTCACACGGTATGCAGCATCGTGACATGGTGCTCTCTGCCGTGTCACGGCAGTTCTAAAATCAATCTAGTGGCTTAATTTCTCTTCTCACAGTCAACTTCCTTCGATTTTTCTAAAAAAACGTGTGTGTTCTACATACGTCTTAGCCCCGGGGGATTTAAGCTCTATGAACCCAAAAACTCTCATGGTAATAAGGGTTCATCCGAGTTATAAAATCCACCCAAACCATGGAGTCGAGTTCGATTTCATCACGAACTCACGGAGCCGCCCGTTAGCATACACTCTAAAGGGAGGATGCCTTGCTAACGAGTCCAAACCCTTAACCATGGTACCCTTTTGACACCAAAATCTTGACCAATAGTTGAACATAGATCTTGACCTTAGGTTGTGAACTCTTTTTACATCATCGTGACTAAATGCTACATGGTTTATTTGGTGCTAACCCACATGTGTTTGCTCATTTTGTTTAACCTATGACTGAGGGTTTTTATTTCCACATAGTAATTAGTACGGACTTAAAATTGATCAAAACCTGGAAATTACGCAAATTTAGGCCTGGAATTGTGTACCGTGTCACGACAGGTCTACCGCGCCACAGTGTGCAATGCCATGACACGGTGCATTGTCCCGTCTGACGGTGCACTGTACCGTGTCACGACAGTCAACACCGTGACACGGTGCCCAGGAGGCTTGTCCAGTTACTCTATTTTGGTCTTTGTGCGTGCTTATGTGGTTCGTAAGTCTGGTTTGGTGTCATGTCTAGTTGTACTGTGTTCCTTCTTTCCTTAAAGCATGCCTGTCAACAATGGTTCTACTCTCTGGAATCCAAACATTTTGCGACTTGGGAGGATGTTACTGAAAGCTTTATGAACCGTTACAAGTGTAACATCCAAGCTAAGACTTCTGAACGTGAACTCTCAATTCTCAAATAGGAGAATGAAGGCTTCATTACTTATCTAAGTAAGTGGATAGAGACATCTGCCCTTTTAATGAATCCTCCCAAGGAGAAAGAGATGGTTCGCCTGTTTATTGCAAATCTGACTCGTAAGTACAAGCAGCACTTGAATTTTCTGCCTTTGAATACCTTCAAAGCTGTGTACAATATTGGGATCAATATCGAAGATGAATTGATGAAGACTGCTAGTAGCAACAATAATAACAACAACACTTGGAAAAACAAGAATAACGACACTCCTTCTTCTTCGTCTTCCAAGCCCAATAATGCTACCAACAATGTCAATATCAATGATGTTCTAGCTCTTAATGCTCCCCCTCAGAGATTCCAAAGGCAAAGGAGGGTTTACATGCCTTTGGGAATGACTTGTGATGCTGCTTTTAATTGCTTGCATGGTCAAGGACTGGTTATGCCAATTGGACCTTTTCCAGAACCTCGACCAGAGAACAGAATTGCTAGCTATGACCCTAATGCTCATTGTAAGTTTCATCAAGGTAAGGGCCACACGATTGAGAATTGTTGGAGGTTGAAGGATGCGATCCAAGACCTGATTGATGCTAATCAACTTCCTGTCCATCCAGGGGCAAGAAGCCCAATATTAAAACAGGTCCCCTTTTTGATGCTTTGGCTATTATGGGAGGTGAAGTCTCATTTGATCCGTCAATACTCATTCAACCTGTGAATGAACCTTTACCAAAAGTAGTATTTGTTTCAAACAGTGAAGAAGTGAATGGAATTTGGGATAGTGACGATGAAGACGTCTATCTCAAAGATATAGCCTGATCGTCTCTTGGCACAAGTGAACATGTTTAGAGAGACCTTGAGGTCAAGGTTCTCACCAGAAGTGGACGGTTGCAACAGCCTAGTCCACCTCCACCTCCACCGCAATCATAACCAATAGTTGATCCCATCGACCCTGTGAACAACGATGTGGTTAAACAATTACAAAAGACTAAGGTGGAAATGAATGTATGGAAGCTTTTGTCCACCTCTCACAAGCATCAAAAGGCTGTGATGAATGCTCTAGTGAAAATAGGAGTTGTTAATGATATGACTCCTCAAGGACTGGTCAACTTTCTCACTACTGAATTGTCGAGTACTAGTAATGTGATTTCCTTCTCTTACAAGGATCTGCCCCTGGAAGAGGATAAACATAACAAGGCCTTACACCTCACTGTGGTGTGTAGGAAGATGAATGTTCCTATAAGCCTGGTTGATAATGGCTCAGCAATCAATGTATGCCCACTCTACACTGCAAAGAAGTTGGGCATAAAAGATGAAGAACTGATCCCCTCTACTCAAGGGATTCGTGCTTATGATAATACTCGTCATCAAGCCGTGGGTACTATCATGCTAAATATAACTACTGGGGCCATTGAACGTCGCACCAAGTTTCAGGTGGTGGACATTAAGGCTTCTTTCAATCTGCTGTTAGGTCGTCCTTGGCTTCATGAGCTAAAGGCGGTCCCAACATCGTTGCACCAAAAGGTGAAAGCTATAGTTGGAGGGGTCCCAATTACCATTGATGCCTCCCCCATGCGCATACAAGTTATTGATACTCCCATTATCGATGTTGAATATGACGAGGAAGATGAAGATCTCTGGGGATTTTCGTTGGATGATGTTCTCATGATCGAAGAAGAAGAGAAGTGTCACCTCGACTATGATCCTTATTCAAACACCAATGTTAATGCCATTATGAAGAAGCAAGGGAATTTCCATAGAATGACCCTCGGACTCAAAAAGAAAATGGATGAACTTTGGGGCCATCCTGGTGCACTTAAGAAGGATACCTTTAGCTTGGGATTCAAGCCGACAAGCTCTCCTGAAAATGAAGGCTCGCAATAATGCTCCAACCATGAGCACGAAAATGTCCATGGACCCATATCCCTTCACTCTCAATGGCCAGTACATCAAAGAAGGGGAAAACTTCCCATGCTATGAATTCCCTAAGCCTTTTGTCCACATGGGAAGCGTGAGCCTGGTTTTGAGATGTTCCTTGATTGTTACTACGTCAATGAAGGCAATGAGTTCTTCACAACTGAGAAAACAACTAGTCCAAACTATGATGATATGAACATTAATCTTCTTTTTGGACTAGAAAAGAATGAATCCAAGCCTGTCTGCAATGATGATTCCGAGCTCATTCAAGCTGTCATATCAAGCAAATATTTTAACCCCTCTGAGTTAATCGTCCCGGCTGATGATGTTTCAATGGGATGGTGCAAGACGGTGAAGATCACTATGCCAAGTGGAGAGAAGTTGGAAGTGACCGCTGGCGAAGTTCCTATGTTTAATGAATCTGAGTCGTTCGGGTCCGAGTCCGAATCTGAGTCTAAGTCTGTAGGCGAGTCTTTAGGATTTGAGGCTAACCCCTTTTCTACTATAGAGTCTAATGTAGTTCCCCTTAATGCTGAGTCTCTTGTTGAGTCTCCTCTTTCTATCCCAAATAATTCCGGCGAGGTCACAGCTGACCTTACCCTCCTTGATGTAATGACCAATGAATTTAATGAAATGAGTACCTTTGCTTACAATGCGTGTAATTCCCCTAACCCTGATCAATATTGCTTTTATAATGATAAATATGACAAAGAAATAATAAAAGCAATGGAAGAACACAAAAATAAAACAGCAATCATCGAAGATACAGAAACAATTAATATTTCCAATGATACGACTATCAAAGAAGTAAAAATTGGATTAACACTAAGTCAAGACGAACGCAAAGAGCTAATTAACTTGCTTAGTGAATTTATTGATGTATTTGCTTGGTCATACCAAGATATGCCAGGAATTGACAGGGATATAGCTCAACATACAATGTCGCTCATTCCAGGTATGAAGCCTGTCAAACAAAAGTTGCGCCGTATGAAATTAGATGTGGCTCTATAAATCAAGGAAGAAATCAGAAAGCAATTGGATGCAAGTTTCATCAAAATATCCAAGTATCCAGAATGGATAGCTAATGTGGTTCCAGCTCCGAAGAAGGATGGAAGGGTCAGAATGTGTATTGAATACAGGGATCTCAACAAGGCAAGCCCGAAAGATGGGTTCCCTCTACCTCACATTAACATTCTGGTTGATAACACAGCAAACCATGCAATCCTATCATTCATGGACGGCTACGCCGTATATAATCAAGAATTAATGGCCGAGGAAGACATGGAGAAAACCACATTCTCACACAATGGGGTACATATTGCTATACAGTAATGCCATTCGGGTTGAAAAACGCGGGTGCCACCTACCAAAGAGCAGCCACAGCATTGTTACATGATATGATACACAAAGAGGTGGAGGTCTTTGTTGATGATATGATCGTCAAGTCAAAGGATCGCCCAGGCTACATCATTGCACTTCGCAAGTTCTTTGAAAGACTCCGCAAGTACAATATGAGATTAAATCCTGCAAATTGTGCATTCGGAGTTACGTTAGGAAAACTACTTGGATATGTGATCAGTTCTCAAGGTATTGAAATAGATCCTACAAAAGTCAAAGCAATCATGGCCATGCCACCACCCAAGACTGAGAAAGAAATTCGAGGCTTCATTGGAAGGCTGCAATATATAAGTAGGTTCATATCAAAACTCACGACGATATGTGAACCTATATTTAAGAATCTTAAGAAAAATGTTCCAGTCACATGGGATGATGATTGCCAAAAAGCTTTCGACAAAATCAAAGAGTACCTGGCAAACCCACCCGTGCTAGCACCAGCGAGGCCTGACTTTCCTCTTCAACTCTACCTTACGGTCATAAGAGAAACGATGGGGGCAATGATGGCACAAGAGATCGAAACCAAGGAGAATGCAATTTACTATTTGAGCAAGAAGCTTCAAGGATATGAGACGCGATACACACCACTTGAAAAGTTGTGTCTCGCACTCGTGTGGGTCGCGCATGTTGTGTCTAAGATGGATCCACTCAAGTACTTGTTCGAAAAAGCAACACTCAATGGAAGATTATCAAGGTGGATAGTCAACCTTGCTCTGTTTGACTTGAAATTTGTACCACAAAAAGCCATCAAAGGTTCTGCAGTTTCTGACTTCTTAGCAGATTTTCCACTAGAAGAAGTTGAGAAAGAAGAAGATGAGTATGATTTCCCTGACGAAGATCTACTCATGACCGAAGATGATAACTGGGCACTCTATTTTGACGAAGCTTTGAACCAAAAGGGTTGTGGTGTAGGAGTTTTGCTCGTATCACCCAATGAAGAGCATATCCCAATTTCCATGAAGCTCGACTTTGATGTCACAAACAATGTCGCAGAGTACGACGCATGCATCTTGGGATTAGAAACAGCTGTGGCCGGGAATTAAGAAGCTCATAATCTACGGTGATTCCTCACTAATCATCAACAAGATCTCCAAGAGATGGAAGGTGAGAAGTGAAAGTCTCGCTACGTATCAAGCTCATCTGGAAACTCTCACGGAGCAACTAAATGAAGTGGAATATACGTACTTGCCTAGAGAAGAAAACCAGTTTGCCGACGCACTGGCTAAATTAGCATCAATGGTGCGAATTCCAACGGACACAATCAGAATGCCATTGACCATAGAAAGAAGATATGAGCCGGCTTATGTGCACGCACTTGATGATGAACAAGAAGCACAAGAAGAAGATGAAGAACCATGGTATACAGATATCCTTAATTACGTGACGAACGGAGAATATCCTCCTAATACTGATAAAAGGGCACGCCGTGCTTTGAGGCTCCTGGCCTCATAGTATGTGCTCATCAGGGGAGAACTCAACAAAAGGACTACACTAGGGAGAAATCTCTTATGCATAGATAAGAAAGAAGCACACAAAACCATGGACAACCTTCATGCCGGTATATATGGAACGCATATGAATGCTAAGATGTTAGTCCAAAAGATTCAACGACATAGTTATTATTGGACTACTATGGAGAGAGATTGTGACGAATACGTCAAGAAATGTATGAAGTGTCAAGTCTACGCAAATTTGCAGCACGTTCCACCTTCACTTCTCTAAACATATACTTCTCCATGACCTTTCTCTACTTGGGGTATCGACATCATTGGAAAGATAACGCCACCAGGACAAGGGGGGCATGTATTCATCCTTGTAGCAATCAACTATTTCACCAAATGGGTTGAAGATGCCTCATATGCTAAGCAAACAGCAAAACATGTAGCTCAATTCATTGAGAAAAATATCATATGCCGCTATGGGGTACCTCATGAGATGATCAGTGATAATGGAACGCATTTCCAAGCCAAGTGCGCAGAACTATTAAAGAAATATCATATCAAGCATCACAGATCATCACCCTACATTCCACAAACAAATGGTGCGGTCGAATTGGCCAATAAGAATGTGAAAACTATCATCGAAAAGATGACGGAAAATTACAAAGATTGGCCAAGTAAGCTACATTTCGCCCTTTGGGGTTATCGAACCTCTGTTCGTACATCAACGGGGGCTACCCCTTTCTCTTTGGTACAACAAATAGAGCTCGAAATCCCTTCTCTCCAAATCGCGTTGGAAAGCAAATTAGATGAAGTCCACTAGATTAGAGCAAGATATGATGAACTAGTATTACTTGACGAAAAACGCTTGGCAGCTTTGCATCATGTCCAAACCTACCAACAATGTATGGCATGACATTTCAATAAAAAAGTCAAGACTAGAAACATCAAGGAAGGTGACTTGGTGCTCAAGGCACTTCGCAAAAATGTGTTAGATCCAAGGGGAAAATTTAGACCAAACTGTTCAGGTCCATACATTGTTGAATCCATTTTGTCTGGCGGGGTGGCACAATTGGTAGACATGGATGGCAACGGTTTCCACAATTTAACCAACTTGGATCAACTCAAGAAATTTTATGCCTAGTTGCATGGGTTCATGACCCGATAGAGCAACGTTTGGCCTGATTCCTTTTTAAGGATGCGTAGGCAACCCCTCAAGGGGGCCCGACCACTTTAAATAAATAAAATCCTTCCTCCGTCGACTAAGTACAACACACAAGACAGCAAAGTGGAGCTAAAATGGAGAAAATCCTACATCAGCATACGTCGCGCCACGTCAACATCCACCCCCTGACGGCAGAATACCCCATGGCACGGCAATAATAATAAAAAAAAACAAAAAAAAAGTGTCGCGCCACGTCAGCATCCACCACGTCGCGGGAATGTTTACCGTGTCACTTTGGATTTCCAGCAAAAAAAAAATAGCAGACAATCCCGTGATACTGTATTTTACTGTGTGACTCGGTGGATTTTTCCGTGGCGCGGCAAAACCGGGCTTTGCGAATTCTGTTATTTTATTGTTACTTCTTCGACGACTGTTATTGTTCTTTCATTGCGTTCGACTTCTTGACTCGGATACAAAAAAAAATGGTCAATGTAATTTTTATTTAAGGCGAAAATAAATATGCTATAATTATTGAAATAAATGTGACTACAATTATTGGCATCATGAGCCTTATTTAAAAATTAAAAATTATAAATCATATAAGCAAAGCAATATTGATCTAATCCTTCTTCACTTTAGGAAGCTCCTTCTCTTTTTTAACTACGTCGGCCTTCACCATTAATGTGTCTTTTGTAGCCCGAACCGTCACACCTCTAGTTGAACTTTCACCCCTTTCACCTTTCTTAGAATTCTTCGATTGCTTCTCTCTATAAACCATCGTTTCCTTACCCTTTCCTTTCACATAATTCTTCTTTTTAGGCATTATAGGAGTCTTAAACTCAATTCCTTGTGTTCTCAGACCTAGACGATATTTAGGAGGCGCCTTCTTACTTCCAAGACGTCCCTTCACATCAAAGTTGCGTGATCCGACTCTATCCCTTCTACTTCTAGGATTCAACCATGCCTTGTATGCACTAGATTAGGGAGGAGGAGCTTGGTTACTCGCATAAACGGTCCACAAAGGTCTTCCAATCCAATAAGTCTCGTACTTGTAAACGTTACTTTCATGCAACGATACTTCACGAGGACTATCGTTATAGCGTGGAACTACTTGTTCAATCGAGAAGGGCAATAAAAAGTCAACTTTGAAATACTAGGAACGCGACAATACAGAGTATAATTCGTGCCAACCATCCTAGTAAGCCTCTACCAAGGCACCACCCACTGAATGGAAAATTCTCTCTTTGCAAAGAAGACCTTCCAATCATCATATGACATGTTTGCAGAGTAGTTCTTCTTCCTATGGACCACATCATTGGGACCATATTTTTCAATGTCGTCGAGGGCTTCAAAAAGTTCTAAACGTTCCATCAACCAAATCTGCAAAATAAAAAAATAAATAAATCAGTCGAAAAAAAAAATGCAGAAAACCACCCTGACATGGTAGAATGCACCGTGTCACAACAGACATGCATCGTGACACGGTGACTGTAATGTGTCACGGGGGCTAATTTGAGCGCGTTTTTACCTGCAACAGTACTAGAGAGCCCTTCCTGATGGCTTTCCGGTCAGCTTTTGCTTCGTCAAGGTCGCGCAAAGTTTCTCCAAGGCAAGTAGGCATAGGAGATCTCCCAGATTCAACATGTTCAAGCACAGATGCCAAACAAGCATGTCCTACCCTACCGTTTGCAAGCTTGCTAAACATGCAAAAAATATAAGCCCTTCTACGGTATACATGATAAGACTCAAAAACATGACGATTGAATTTTATTTAAATCTGGATTTGTCAAATTCAGATGGCGTTCAAAGTCTTGGTAATAATACTCACATAGGGTAGGCATGGCAATGAGATTTCTGGCAGGAAAACCAAAGATGGCACCGAATTCCTCCGTCAGGGGACAAATTTCATCATAGTCAAATTTGAAACAATGCATTTCAGGACTCCAATAATCTAAAGCTACCCTAAGAAAATCATGTTCAATTGCTACATGCCTCAAGGCTAATAAGCCTCTGACATGAAACAGTTCTAGCTCTCTTTTGTCAGCATTGGTCAAAGAATAAGACCAGTCGCGCAATGTATTATCAAAATTCTGAGACATTATTATTGAAATATGAAATTCTAATTATTTTATGTTTTGTAATTATACATATCACGAATAATTGGTCCTCTTTTATAGCCAAAACGCTTGGAAATACTCAAAATCTATCTTTCTATGCGTGCAAACTACACCGCTGCAGAATTAGCGCACCGTGACACGGGAAATTCCATCGTGTCACAGGAAATAGTGCCGTGACACGGCATGTTTTTCCGTGACACGGTGTACACTGCCGTGTCGTGGTGCTCATACGTCTTCATATTTTTATCCGGATTTTTATTGTTTTGCCTTCATCGTTTATCTTCTAATTCTGTTTTTCGAGAGTTTCATTCCTAATAAAATTCTCCATTTATTTTTTATTTTTTATCTTTATTATTTTTTATTATTTTATTTTTATTTCTATTTTTATTTTGGGGAAGTTGTAAAACTTGTCCCATTTTTATTTTTATTTTTATTTTTATTTTGGGGGAGAAACTTGCCCCATTTTCTTTTTTATTTCTTTTTTACTTTTAGGGAAATTGTAAAATTTGTCCCAATTTTCATTTTCCTTTTTCTTTTGGGGAAGGTAGGTACCCTCCACTTACAATTTTTTTCGCGTCATTAATAAATACATAATTACACACAATGAGTCTCAAGCACACAATAATACACACTAATAAATGCATAAATTGTCAAGTGTCATCAACCAAAGTACAAAATAAAAACCCTCGGTCAAAAATCTGTAGAACTAGAAGAGTGAGGATTAGTATCATCTCCAGCCTGCGAATACGGGAACGGAGGACCAAAGAGTCCTTCTATCATCCGGGTTCGAGGAGTAGTATCCCTACTAGTCCCTATAGCTCCAGTAGCAGACAAACTCAAAGCAGTACCTGTCCAACTGGCAAACAGCGCAGACTGACTCCAAGAGGTAGGAAGCATCGATGGAGGCATCGTCCTAGACAATGGAAATGAAAATAAGCCATGCACTGGTGGAGGAAGCGCCCCATACAATGGAACTGAGTATAAACCATGGTCCACAAGAGTAATGACTGGCCTGAACTCAGGCTGTGAAGGCTGGGAAAATGAAGGTCGCTGCTACTGACCCTGAAAGTGCTGGAATGGCTGAGAAGGCTGAGGCTGCTGCCACTGAGCCTCCTGAAATGACTGAAAAGGCCGAGGCTTCTGCTGAGACTGAGAATGCCAAAAAACCTCAAGAGATCGTCTGCCGCGACTAGGCTCCCCCTCGTCCGAGCCTCTGTGCCTCGAGCGCGAGAGAGACCTCCGTTGCTCCTGAAAAACCCAAAATTAAAAGATGTCAATAGTGCAAGATAGAACAAATGGTAAATATGGGGAAAAGGGTGAATATACCTCGAGAACATCGCTAGAACCGCCCCGACAACTCGCACCTCGTCAAAGCTTGATGATGCAGTACTTCAAAGCATCAACCAACTTCATGAATCCCATCATCTCTAGGTGCGTAAACTGAGAACAAAGCAAAGAAAAATCAGTAACAAGCGGTATTAAAATGGATGAATAATGTGTCAAAAAGCATACCAACTCAAACACATCAGGCAGAGCCTCCTATACCTGTATGAAACCCTCTGGCGCATCAGCAATATGATCCTCTGTAATATCGATCAACAGATTGAGGCGGGAACTCAATCTTCCCCATACGGCGAATAGTCGTCTGAAATTACGATCGAATAATCAGGTTATTCGATGGTTTAAACAGAGACTAGCGACAAAATTCTCAAAAGAAATCATACCTCGGGAAGATGGGGTGGAGGAGCCAAATAAGGAAGCAAGTCCTTTGAATAATCGCCCTCCATACGCATAATCTCCTGCCAAGGAAAAGTGTAGCGCTCTGCCCTGTTTATCAACTCCCTAAGCAAACGTGAGTCCAGTATCGACTCCGCTGGAGGCAAGGTCACCACAAAGCGATCAACACCGTGCTCACGAACAACGCGCTCCCCAAGATACCAAGAAAATCGTCCAGTACCAACAAAAACAGTACAGTATGTCGAGAGCTGCAAGGCCTCGGGAAGATCAGTCATCCCAGCCCATGGCCAATAATGGATCTCAACAGCAACCTAAAAACCATAAAAAATTGCAATGAATGCCGAAAAATAACATCAAGGTGGAGAATAAACTGCTGCAAGATCAATTCTTACACCAACAGAAGAGGTGCCTCGGCACAGCAGCCCGCACAGCGTAGAGACGGACTCCACTCGTGACTCGCCTCGGTCACGCCAGCTAAGCTCCGACAGGGAAATCATGGACCGCTTTGCGACGCCGTCGAGGGGCCAATCACGGAAAGTACTCATAGAACCACAGCTGCAATGAAAAGTAATCTCTAAGCACATGAGTTAAACAGGTTAAAAACAAAACAAAAAGAAGAAAGATCGTCACCTTTACGACTCTCCATAAACCGTAGACAGTGACAGGGGCCTGGTCATTCAGCTGCCTACAGCCATGTTGTAGCGACGAGAGTAGATCGGCATATCCAAGGTTGGCCCAACTATAGGACTACCTCGCCAATCCTGACCAAAGAATGAAGGTAGCAAACGAGCGCACGTGAACTCCTATCAGGAGAAAGAGTCACGAAAATGAGAATCAAAACAAAGATCCGCACTTGCTGCTCAGGTGATGTCTCATCCATGTCAAAGCCACCGGCCTGAACAGAAGCCAACTCTGATCGTCCGCTCTTAGGACCACCTCGAGACACCGGCTAAGTCCTGATATGCTGAACGACCGGACCTAACAAATCTGCTACCTTAGCCGGCCCCCAAGTGAGGTCAGGATTGTGCCGTACGACCAGCTCGGTGAAGCGTAAGCCACTGATCATGCTAAAATTAAGGGGGTCACTATCATCTCCCCCCAAGCAAAGTGAAAAGTGTTGGTAGTATCCTAAAAATACTCCAACAACGCACGAAAAACTGTCGGGACACAATCCGGGGGCTGCAAAATCCTACGACCGCCGAATAAAAATCTCCTAAACCAATAGACTCCCACAAGGCGTTCGTAACAGGATCCCTCGTGATAATCCCATATAGCCACGGAATCAAATCTCCAGCTCCGGATCCATGATGGCGAAGCGTGCCATCGACTATGCCGGCAAGTGGACGGTGAGAAACGTGGTTCTCACGGCAGAAAACCAACTTGTCTGGTGTCCACGGAGGTGGAATCCACCTACCCCTACTCGAAGAAGGGCGAGGCTCTATCTTTAGGGCATCGTCGTCCATGCCCTCAGGAACTGTGGGAGTTTCCTCCCGAAAAGCCTGACGCCGGCCACGAGTAGAAAGATCGCGATCCCGTTGTCTAGGCATGCTATTACAAAAAATAAAAATCTAAATACTTAGCATCATTTCCTAAGTTATTTAGTTATTTATTCAAAACGGCTTAACAGATACCTCAAGTTGCTTTTTCAATTATACGTAAAATTTTTACCTTAAGGCTAAAAATTATCAAATTAATGGAATTATTTCTAATATTTAGTTTCTCCATGATGAACTAATACTACAGTTCTCCTATTTGCATGATACTATGTTCTCCATGACAATATAGTACATACATAAAACAGAGCATATTTCAAAGTTGCACAAGAGCAACAGATCGACACATCATGGCATATTTTACAAGATCTACAACCAATATATCACCAGTTCAAGTGCAAAAAATCACATGAACAACAAGAAAACCATCCCACAAAAGAAGTACCAAATAATGGTGATTTGCCCAATTCTTCACCAAATCATGCAATTTTAGCCCCAAATCGCTCATAAACACATGTACATTCATATACAAGTCATTTCATAGCAAGAATTTTGACATGAAAGCTCAAAATTAAAAACCCCCAATTTGATTTTTTTTTTAGGGTTTCAAGCAAGTATGGAATTTACAACAAAATTTGAGATGAAAGCAAAGGAAACTTACACAGATCTTGGTGAGAAATCGAAAATGAGGAAAATAGCAAAAAATTGGAGCTAATTTGGTGGAGATTTGAGCTCCAAAAGCTCGAAAAACCGCTGAAATGGTGAGGCAATCAGCACAACCACCGCGACACCGTGGTCTGAAGCCGTGGCACACTAGAGCTTCCTCGTGTCACGATGATACCCTAACAGAACCAGCGAACATCTGAAAGCAGCAGCGGCAGAAAATTGGCGAGTCAGAACGGCCTTGGAGCGGGAATAGACGCCGTGACACGGTGGTGTTCTCCGCGCGCCGCTGCAATGCTTCGTGGCACGGTGACCGGAAATGTTTAAAAAAAAAAAGAAAGGGTGAGAACAGAAAGAGATCGAGAATGAAAATGGCGAAGGAGAACTAAGATAATGGAAAGCAGGAGCTCGAATTTAAAGACAAAAATATAACCGTTACACTATTCCATTCCCGTGCCACGTATCCTGTTACCGCGTAACGGCATTCACGCGCGTGGCACAGTGTTGTGATCGAAGCGCGTGGACAATTCAGCAAAAAAAATCATCCCGCGTCACGATGTTGTCCACCGTCAGACGGGGCTGTCCACCGTGTCGCGGGATTGCTCCCCGTGGCGCGATGCCTTTTTGTTTGTCTTGCACGCTCCTTTAACCTTCTGGCAGATATTTTAGCATCTTTGACCAAGTTGGAACGATTTTCCGCAACTTTTGGTCAGTTATCTTCTCATCGGAATTGCGCGGAAAATTTTAATTGGTATTTAAATGGTACCAAAATTACCGATTGACCCCTAACAAGCATTAGGGTTGCATTTTCGACACTTTAAACACCTAATATAGTTGGATAGTCGAATTGAAGGTAAATCATCTACGGCCCACGTTCGGGGATAATCAAACCATCGTACACTTGCAAATTTCAGCGATTATATCAGTTGTCGGTTTTCCTCAAGCATGGAAAACATTATCGGTGGATTTTTCTTCAAGTATAGAAAACTACCAAGTCGATTTTCCTCAAGCATGGAAAACAATATTGGTGGATTTTTCTTCAAGTATAGAAAGTCGTCAAGTCGGCTTTTATCAAGTATGAAAAGCGTTATCGGTGGATTTTTCTTCAAGTATAGAAAACCGCTAAGTCGGCTTTCCTCAAGCATGGAAAGCATTATCGGTGGATTTCTTCAAGCATAGAAAAATGCCAATATCATATGTCGACTTTCCTCAAGCATGGAAGTATCATCCGGTAGGTTTCTTAAGGCTTAGAAAGCTACCGAATTCATCAGTCGACTTTCCTCGGGCATGGAAAGTATTTATGCGAAACGTCATCCGGTGGATTCCTTCAAGCAAAGGAAGCTACCCAACTCATTTGTCACCGATACACTAGTGTCAGATAAGCATTCTATCCCTTTACTCTTTTATCTGCTGAACTAACATTTTTCTGCAGGTATCGGCGTATACAGAGTGATTTAGAATCGCAGAATGTCTTAAATCATTTTCCGTCCCTATCGACTACTTTGACTATCGTTTTCAAAACTGACGCTTCTACAAACTCAGTCAAAGTGGGGGCTTCTGTAGACACCTAAAAATGTCTCCCCAAAACCAAACCCGATGATGGACAATCTTTCACCGCCATTATTGGTCAGGTTCAGTATTTAATCTCGAGAGTGCTTAAAAAAATCGTATTTAGTTAAATTTAGTTTTTAAATAGTCCATGGATCAGTCTTGATGTTTAGTCAAAGCATAGTTTATTTTTAATTTTAGCCCAAACCTTTTTTATTTTATTTTTTATTTTGGCCCAAACCTTTTTATTTTATTTATTTAATTATTTTGGCCCAGCCAATAAAAAATAAATCACAAATGGCCCAAAATTATCAATCGACACTTAGAAAGATTGAACGAAATTAAGGCAAAAATGAATTTAGACGGAAAAATGGACTACAGGTTCCCGCGTCACGGCAGTAAGCACCGCGTCACGGGATCCAATGTCGCGCCACAGTGGTATTCCCCGTGACACGGTGCCTGTGCTGTGACACGATGTAACTCTGTGTCCTTTCCGCGTAAACCCTTCAAGTGTTTTATTCCCTGTAACCTAGTTGTTTCCCTCTTTACACTGTTTTCCACCGTGTCACAGGATTTTCCCCCGTCTTACAGTGCTTGGCACCGTGTGACGGTGTGCACTACCGTGTCGCGGTGCTATTTTTTGGATTTTTATCTTTTTAGGGTTCCGTGTGTTCCCTCTTGTAGTCGTCGTTTGAAGTGCGCCTACGTTAAAAGCATGTGTGAATATGCTTGGCACTCATAGGAAGTGGGAATTGACATATACGATTAGGGACAAATAAAGTAGGGAGCCGCCAACAAGTTTTTAAGGAACTTGTAAACCGTTCACGGATCATAAAAAGGCAACCACGATAAGGGACAACGATAGGCAACAACGATTGACCCGTGAAGGTTACACCCCATTCATAATCCATGAGATTACTAACTCCATATGGTTCGGAACCACGAAAGGAGGATCGGGGATGATGATACGAAGTGAGTCATGGAGTCACATTCGCCCGTATTGGCCTCTACTCGATTCTTATATTGAAAAGCATTCCTGCGATCTCAAAGGCATACAAACAATAATTCAATTTGCTCCAAACTATTATTTAACTAAATTGGTTCAAAATTAATGCACACATTATTCTAAAATATTGGTGATCACTTCAATTAATAACAAGATTAAAAAGGATCCTAAACCGGTTGTCCAAATTATCTTATTAGGCGTGATTTTCAATTACATATTCCCTTTAAACATGCAATATGGTGATCATAAAAAAATAATAGAACAACATTAATATTAAAACCAATTTAATCACAATTCCAACAACATAAAATTGTTAGAAAAAATAATAATAATAAAAGAGCATGATCCTTACTTTGAATCTGTTTGCTTGCAACTACAAAATAATAAACGAGTTAGTAACTTCAAGGAAATAATAGAACAATAATTAAATTAAATTAAATTAAATTAAGTTGATTTTGGGGCCAAACCCTCAAACGATTCTACCTTTCACGCCTTGGCTTAAGGACAGAACCTCGAGTAAAATATGGACTCCTTTGAGTGCTTGAAGAAGAAATTTTTGAAGTGAAAAGGGTAGGCTAGTGTTTAGGTTAATAGCATAGAAGAGAGAAAAATAATAATAATCGAATTCTGGTTGCCCCGTACATCAGAAATGAGGGGGTATTTATAGGGAAATGTGCTGAGGGAGCACACGGAACCCTAAAAAAGTAAAAACCCTAAAAAGTATCCCGTGACACGGTCAGACTGTACCGTGACACGGTCAGACTGTACCGTGACACGGTCAGTTCCAGTCCATTTTTCCGTCTAAATTCATTTTTAACCCTAATTTTTCTTTTGGCTTTTTAAGTGCCGATTTATAATTTCGGGCTTTTTCCTGACTTTTATTATTCGGGCTAAAATAAGAAAATAATGAAATAAAAATAAATAAAATATTTGGGCCAAAAATAAATAATAAAATAATAAAATAAAAAGGTTTGGGCTTAAAATTAATTAATAAGTTTGGGCTAAAATCAAAACTATGCTTTTACCAAACATCAAGACTAATCCATGGACCTTTTAAAAATATGAATTTAGTAAAATATGATTTTTTAAGCACTCTCGGGATTAAATACTAAACCCGACCAACAGTGGCGGTGAAAGGTTATTTATCATCGGGTTTAGTTTTGGGGAGACATTTTTAGGTGTCTACAGAAACCCCCACTTTGACTGAGTTTGTAGAAACGTCAGTTTCGAAAACGATAGCCAAAGTAGTCGATAGGGACGGAGAATGATTAAAGACGTTCTGTGATCCTAAATCATTCTGTATACGCCGATACCTGCAGAAAAGTGTTAGTTCCACAGATAAAAGAGTAAAGGGATAGAATACGTATCTGGCACCAGTGTGTCAGTGACAAACGAATATGGCAGCTTCCTAAGCTTGAAGGAATCTACCGAATGACATTGGTTGAAACGCTTTCCATGCTTGAGGAAAGCCGACTGAAGAGTTTGGTAGTTTTCTAAGCCTGAAGAAAGCTACCGGATAATACCTTCCATGCCTGAGGAAAGTCGACGAACGAATTTGGTGTCATTCTATGCTTGAAGAATTCCACCGATAATGCCTTCCATACTTGAGGAAAGCCGACAAAGAAATTTTGTGGTTTTCTATACTTGAAGAAAAATCCACTGATGATGCTTTCCATGCCTGAGGAAAGCCGACTGGGCGGTTTTCTATACTTGAAGAAAAATCCACCGATAATGCTTTCCAAGCCTGAGGAAAGCCGACTTGGCGGTTTTCTATACTTGAAGAAAAATCCACCAATAACGCTTTCCAAGCCTGAGGAAAGCCGACTTGGCGGTTTTCTATACTTAAAGAAAAATCCACCGATAACGCTTTCCAAGCCTGAGGAAAGCCGACTTGGCTGAAAATTGATAAGTGTATGGTGGTTCGATTACCCCCGAACGTGGGCCGCAGATGATTCACAACTTTAAGCCGATTATCCGACCATATTAAATGCTTAAAATGCCGAAAAAATAAGCTTTGACGCTTGCCAGGGGTAAAATGGTAATTTTAGTCCCCCTTAAATATCAGTTGGGATTTTCCGCGTAACTGTAGCGAAAAATAATCGCCCAATAAACTCGGAAAATCAGTCAAACTAGTCAAAAAGCAAAGAATATTCCCTGACCAAGCACAGTTTTTCCGCGCCACGTCAGCAGGTCCCCGTGACACAGTCAAGGCTTCCCGTCAGACGGGACAAGGATCCCGTGTCACGGGAATTTTTTTCCTTTTTTTTTTTTTATTCTGCTACTTTTGAATCAGTCACATGCAACGGTTACTTTTTTTTTGTCTCTTTCTGTCTTTAAATTCGCATGTTCTTTTTCACACTTCACCACTTCCATTTCATTGTTTATATCTGATTTTCACTCCAAAAAACCTCAAAAAAAAAAAAAATTCTTGCATTGTCGTGTCTCGTCCAGTTGCAACCGGCGCTCGGTTTCTCTTTCCGTCGGCCGGTTTCCACCACCGTGTCACGGTTTTTCTTTTTTTTTTTTTCTTTTTTTTTCTTTTTTGTGCTGTTCGCTGCGGGTTGCTGCTACTGTTGTTCTCGGTTGCTGTTCGTCAGTGCTGCTGCTGCACAACGAGGTTCCGGCGACTATTTTTCTTCCCGTGACACGGGAATTGGTCCCCGTGTCACGTTCACGCTCCACCGAGTCGCGGCAACACTCAGCCGTGTCACGGCGGCCGCGCGATTCTTCGAGGTTCTTCGAGCTTTTGGAGCTCAAATTTCCACCGATTTTGCTTGAATTTCTCGATCTTCTCCTCATTTTCGACCCTCTTCAAACATTCATGTAAGTTTCCTTTGATTTTTTCTTTGAATTTGCTTCACATAAACAATTTCATGACAAACCCTAAAAAATCAATTTGGGGGTTTTTTTATTTTGAAACTTTATGTTGAAATTCTTGCCATGATTCTACTTGTATATGTATACATGTGTGTTTGTGAGAAATTTGAGACAAAAATTGCATGATTTGATGGAGAATTGAGCAAATCACCATTTTTGGGTGCTACTTTGTGAAATAATGTTCATGTTTTGAAATGGTGAAAAAAAATGGTGGTGAATCTTGTGAAATGATGTGTTGATTCATATTTTTCATATGTACTATATTGTCATGGAGAACATAGTATCATGCGGCTAGGAGAACTGTGGTATTAGTTTGTCATGGAGAAACTAAATACCATAATTTTGCCAATTTTTAGCCTTGAGGTAAAAATTTAGCATATAATTCAATAAACAACTAAATAACTTAGGAAATGATGCCAAGAATTTAGATTTTATTTTGCAATTTAAGATTTTTAGGAAATGATGCTAAAAACTTAGATTTTAATAAAATTTAGCATATAATTCAATAAACAACTAAATAACTCAGGAACTGATGCTAAGTATTTAGATATTTATTTTTTATTATAAATATGCAACTTAAAAATGTTTAGGAAATGATGCTAAACATTTAGATTTTTATAATAGCATGCCTAGACGACGAGATTGCGACCTTTCTACCCGCGGCCGGCGTCGGGCTTTTCGGGAGGACACTCCCACTGTCCCTGAGGGTGTGGACGACGACGTCTTGGAGTCCGAGCCTCGGACTTCTACGAGTAGGGGTAGGTGGGTTCCACCTCCGTGGACCCCAGACCAGTTGGTTTTCTGCCGTGAAAACCACGTCTCTCACCGCGCACTCTCCGGCATAGTCGATGGCACACTTCGCCAGCATGGTTCTGGGGCCGGTGATTTGATCCCTCGACATCACCAGGTCATTACGAGGGATCCTACTACGAGCGCCCTATGGGAGTCGTCTGGCTTAGTCGATTTCTACGCGGCGGTTGTAGGGTTTCGCAGCCCCCGGGGTTGCGGCGCGACGGTTGTTCGCGCATTGTTGGAGTATTTCTGGGATACTACCAACACGTTTCACTTTGCTTGGGGGGAGATGACGGTGACCCCCCTGGACTTCAGCATGATCAGCGGGTTGCGCTTTACTGACCGGGCAGTAGGCCAGATGTCTTATCTATCCTGGACATCGGCTGAGGTAGCTGATTTGTTGGGTCCGATTGTTCAGCACATCAGGACCCGACCGGTATCTCGAGGTGATCCTAGGAGTGGACGATCGGAGTCGGCTTCAGTTCTTGCTCACGGCTTCGATATGGAGGATACGACGGCCGAGCAGCAAGTGCGAATCTTCATCTTGATCCTGATCTCTATGACCCTCTCTCCCGACAGGAGTTCACGCGTGCTCCTCTGCTACCTCCCCTCTTTGGCAAGGATCCCCGAGATAGGATCCTACAGCTGGGCCAGTCTTGGGTACGCGGATCTTCTTCTGTCTCTACGTCATGGCTGCCGTCAGCTGAATGACGAGTCACCTGTCACCGTTTACGGCCTGTGGAGAGTCGTAGAGGTGATGATCTTTTCCCTTCTTGTTTCATTTTAGCTTGTTCGACTCGTGTGCTGAATATTACTTTTGTTGCAGCTATGGTTCTACGAGTACTTCCCAGGCTTGGCTCCTCGCCGGCGTCGGGGAGCGGTCCATGACTTCCCCGTCGGGGCCAGCTGGCGTGACCGAGGAGAGTCACGGGTGGAGTCTGTTCCGGCGCTTCGTGGGCTACTACGCCGAGGCACCTCTTCCGTTGGCGTAAGGATTAGCTTTGTTGCGTTTTTTCCTTCTGATGTTGTTTCCGTTGTTTCACGCCTAATTTTTTTATGGTTTCCAGGTTCCCGTCGATGTCCAGTACCATCCTTGGGCCGGGATGACTGATCTACCCGAGGCCCTCCGTCTTTCATTGTACCGTACCATTTTGGTTGGTAATGGGCGCTTCGTTTGGTATCTGGGGGAGCGAGTCGTCCGTCAGCATAGCGGCGATCGCTTTGTGGTACCTTCATCCCCGCCAGAGTCGATGCTGGACTCCCGCTTGATCAGAGAGTTGATCAACAGGGGAGAGCGCTACACTCTTCCATGGCAGGAGCTCGTTCACATGGAGAGTGACTACGCGCGGGATTTGCTTCCCTCTCTGGCTCCTCCACCCCGTCTTCCCGAGGTATGATTTCTTTCGAGAATCTTCTTTGCTAGTCTCTGTTTTAAATAGTCGAATAACTTGATTATTCGATCATATTTTCAGACGACCATCCACCCTGTGGGGAGGCATCAGATTCCTCCTCAATCTGTCCGCTACCCTGGGCCGATCGGTATCACGGAGGACCATATTGCCGACGCGCCGGAGGGTTATAGACAGGCGCAGGAGTCAGTGCCCGAGGTTTTTGAGCCGGTGAGTTTTCTTCGACGCATTATCCACTCTTTTAATGCTGTTTATTACTGATTTTTCTTTGTTTTATCCTCAGCCTAACCGCCCGGAGGTGATGGGAATCATGAAGCTGGTGGACGCGCTGAAGTATTGCATCATCAAGCTTCGGCGTGGTGCGAGTTGTCGGAGCTCTAGCGACGTTCTTGATGTATCACTTATTTTTTTATTTCTGCCATTTGTTTTTATTTTGCATCATTGACACCTTTTGGTTTTGTGTTTTTCAGGAGCGACAGAGGTCCCGCTCGCGCTCGAGGCCCAGAGGCTCGGACGAGGAGGAGCTTGGTCGTGGTAGACGATCTCCTAAGGCTCACCGGCGTTCTCAGCGAGAGCCTCAGACTACTCAGCCATTCCAGGAGGCTCAGTGGCAGCAGGGTCAGTCTTCTCAGCATCCATCATTTTCACAGCCTCCAGTTCCCGAGTTTGGGTCTCCTTTGGATCCTGGTTCATTCTCGGCCCCATTATCCGGGATTCCTCCACCGCTGTCGGGCTTGTTCTCGGTTCCTATGTATGGGACGATGCCTTCGCCGACGATTCCAGTATCTTTGGGCCAGTCTACTCCATTTTCCGGTTGGACGGGTCCTGCCTTGAGCTTGGCTACTGCCGGGCCTACGGGGACTAGTAGGGACGCTACTCCCCGTACTCGGATGGTCGAGGGACTCTTCGGTTCGCCGTTCCCATACACACAGGGTGGACCACATGCACAAGGTCAAGATGAGACTGATTCTGATTCTAGAGATTTTTGACCGAGGGTTTTTGTACATACTGTGATGACACTTGACACATTTATATATTATGACTCTTTGTATATTATTTACAGTTTATATATCTATTATTGTGTGTGTTAGTGTGTGTTTGAGACTCTTTGTGTGTGATTGTGTATTTATTAACGACACGACGAAAAAAAAATAAGTGGAGTAATGGAGGGTACCGACCTTCCCTAAAAGAAAAGAAATAATAAAAAAAAAAAAAGAACACTCAAAATAAAATTACTTTCCCCAAAAGAAAAGAAAAGAAAAGAAATAAAATGATGAATAAATAAATATAAAAAAAAAAAAAAAAATCTACCCCAAAACAAAAAACAAAAGAAATAAAATCTTAAAATAAAATAAAGATAAAAATAAAAAAAAAAAGTGAGAATTTTATTAGAAATAAAACTCTCAGAAAAGACTGAAAAATAAACGTTAAAGATAAAAAAATATAAAAAATCCGGATAGATACGGAAAAGATGAAAAAAAGAAAACGCGTAAAGTGCCGTGACACGGCACTGTTCACCGTGTCGTGGCAAAACCTGCCGTGTCACGGCAAAGGTTCCCGTGACACGGTGGAATTTCCCGTGTCACGGGACGCGTATTATTCAGCGGTTTGTTTTACGCGTGTGAAAAGATAAATTCAGGGCAGTTTTGAGCGCTTTTGCTATAAAATAAGACCAGATCATTCATGATATGCATAATTACGAAACACAAAATAATTTAGAATTTCATATTTCAATAATCATGTCTCAGAATTTTGATAATACATTGCGCTACTGGTCTTATTCTTTGACCAATGCTGAAAAAAGAGAGTTAGAATTATTTCATGTCAGGGGTTTGCTAGCCCTGCGACACGTGGCCATTGAACATGATTTTCTAAGGGCAGCATTAGATTATTGGAGTCCAGAAACGCACTGTTTCAAATTTGATTATGATGAAATCTGTCCTCTGCCGGAGGAATTTGGTGCAATCTTTGGATTTCCTGCTAGAAATCTTATTGCCATGCCTACCTTACGTGAATATTATTACCAAGACTTTGAACGCCATCTGAATCTAACAGATCCAGATTTAAATAGAATTGTTTGTGGTAATGAAGTAGATTTAGAAAAACTTGCTAACTTATATTTTAATCGCCCTATCTCTGAGTCTTATCATGTATATCGTAGAAGGGCATATATTTTTTGCATGTTTAGCAAGCTACTATTTGCAAACGGTAGGGTAGGACATGCTTGTCTAGCGTCTGTACTTGAGCATGTAGAATCCGGAAGATCTCCTATGCCAACGTGCCTTGGAGAAACATTTCGTGGCCTTGACGAGGCGAAAGCTGACCGAGAAGCCATCAGGAAGGGCTCTCTGGTACTACTACAGGTAAAAATATGCTCCGAATATCCCCCGTGACACAAAACAGGCACCGTGTCACGGTTGGGGTCTGCCGTGACACGGTTAAAACTGCCATGTCACGGGAATCTGCAGTTTTTTTTTTTTTTTTTTTTTTTTTTTTTTTTTTTTTAATTCGATTTTGACTATTTTTTTTTCTTTTTTTTTTTTTTGCAAATTTGGTTGATGAAGCGTTTGGAATTATTTGAAGCCCCCGACGATATTGAAAAATATGGCCCCAACGACTTAGTCCGTAGGAAGAAGAATTACTCTGCGAACATGTCGTATGAAGATTGGAAAAATTTCTTTGCAAAGAGGGAATTTTCCATTCGTTGGGTGGTGCCTTGGTGGAGGCTTACTAGGATGGTTGGCACGAATGAAACTCCATATTGTCGCGTTCCTAGTATCTCCAAATTAACCTTTTACTGTCCCTCTCGACTGATGCGGCAGTATGGACTTGAACAAGTAATTCCACGCTATAACGATAGTCCTCGTGAAGTATCGTTGCATGAAAGTAACGTTCACAAGTACGAGGCTTATTGGATTGGAAGACCTTTGTGGACCGTTTCTGCAAGAGACCAAGCTCCTCCTCCTTTATCTAGTGCATACAAGGCATGGTTGAACCCTAGAAGTAGGAGGGAACGATTTGGATCACGCAAGTCTGATGTGAAGAGTCGTCTTGGAGATAAGAAAGCTCCTCTTAAAGATCGTCTAGGTCCGAGAACACAAGGAATTGAGTTTAAGACTCCTAAGATGCCAAGAAAGAAGACCTATGTAAAAGGAAAGGGTAAAGAAAAGATGGTGTATAGGGAGAAACAACCGAAAAAGTTCAAGAAAGGTGAAAGGGGTGAAAGTTCGACTAGGGGTGTGACGGTTCGGGCTACAAAAGACACACTAATGGTGAAGGCCGACCTAATTGAGCAAGAGAAGGATGTTCCTAAAGAGAAGAGAGATTAGATCAATAGTGCTTTGCATTTTATTATTTATAATTTTTATTTAAAATAAGGCATTTGATGCCAATATTTGTAGTCGCATTTATTTTAATAATAGCATATTTATTTCAGCCTTAAAAATAAAAATTACAATGACATTTATCTATTATTTATTTATCCGAGTCAAGGAGTCGGACACAATGGGAGAACGAAAATAAAAACTCGAACAATGAATCCGCAACGAATGCGCCAATAAATAAAACGGGAAACTGAAAATCTGCCGTGTCACGGTGAAAGGGTCCCGTGACACGGTTCAAGTTCCCGCGTCACGGCAAATTTTGTTTTTTTTTTTTTTTTTTTGACAGACAGGGATGACGTGGCACGGAACAATTCTCCCGTCAGACGGGAACAAATCCCGTGTCACGGGAGGCACCCTGTCCTTTTTGCCGTTCAGAGGTTGCCGTGACACGGGAATTTCTCCCGTCAGACGGGAAGAAATCCCGTGTCGCGGCATTTTTCCCCTTTTTTTTTCTTTTTTTTTTTATTATTTTGCCGTGACGCAATGCTGAACCGACGCGCATATTAGATCAACAGAGGGAGGATATTTTATTTTAAAGTGGCCGGGCCTCCTTGAGGGGTTGCCTACGTATCCTAAAAAGGAATCAGGCCAGACGTAGCTCTATTGGGTCATGAACCCATGCGACTAGGCGTAGAATTTTTTGAGTTGATCCAAGTTGGTTAAATTATGGAAGCCGTTACCGTCCATGTCTACCAATTGTGCCGCTCCGCCAGACAGGATGGCTTTAACAATGTACGGGCCTGACCAGTTCGGTCTGAATTTTCCTCTTGGATCTAACACATTTTTACGAAGTGCCTTAAGCACTAGGTCACCCTCTTTGATGTTCCTGGTCTTGACTTTTTTGTTAAAATGTCGTGCCATACGCTGTTGGTAGGTTTGGACATGATGCAAAGCTGCCAAGCGTTTTTCATCAAGCAAGACCAGTTCGTCGTATCTTGCTCTAATCCAGTCGACTTCATCTAGTTGGCTTTCCAATGCGATTCGGAGAGAAGGTATCTCGAGCTCGATTGGTTGTACAGCTTCGACGCCATAGACTAAAGAGAAAGGGGTAGCCCCTGTCGATGTACGAACTGAGGTTCGATAACCCCAAAGGGCGAAATGTAGCTTACTTGGCCAATCCTTATAATTTTCCGTCATCTTTTTGATGATGGTCTTCACATTTTTGTTGGCCGATTCGACTGCTCCGTTTGTTTGTGGTCTGTAAGGTGATGATCGATGATGTTTGATATGATATTTCTGCAACAATTCCGCGCATTCGGCTTGGAAATGTGTTCCATTGTCACTGATCATCTCATGTGGTACCCCATAGCGGCATATAATATTTTTCTCAATGAATTGAGCTACGTGTTTTGCCGTCAGCTTGGCATATGAGGCTGCCTCGACCCATTTGGTGAAGTAGTCGATTGCTACGAGAATGAATTCATGCCCCCCTTGTCTTGGTGGTGTGATTTTTCCAATGATGTCAATGCCCCAAGGGGAGAAAGGCCATGGAGAAGTATACGTGTAGAGAAGCGAAGGTGGAACATGTTGTAAGTTTGCATAGATTTGACACTTCATACATTTCTTGACGTACTCGTGACAATCTCGCTCCATAGTAGTCCAATAGTAACCTTGTCGTTGAATCTTTTGGACTAACATCTTTGCATTCATGTGAGTTCCGCATATACCAGCATGAAGGTTTTCCATAGTTTTATGTGCTTCTTTCTTGGCTATACATAAGAGATTCCTTCCCGTTGCGGTTCTCTTGTGGAGTTCTCCCCTGATGAGCACATACTGTGAAGCCAGGAGCCTCAAAGCACGGCGTGCCCTTTTATTAGTATTAGGAGGATATTCTGTTCTTGTCACATAATTAAGGATGTCTGTGTACCATGGCTCTTCATCTTCTTCCTGTGGTTCTTGTTCATAATCAAGTGCATGAACATAAGCTGGTTCATATCTTCTCTCTATGGTCAGTGGCATTCTGATTGTGTCAGCTGGAATTCGCACCATTGATGCTAACTTAGCTAGTGCGTCGGCGAACTGGTTTTCTTCTCTTGGCAAATACGTATATTCCACTTCATCTAGTTGCTCCGTGAGAGTTTCCAGATGAGCTTGATACGTAGCGAGACTTTCACTCCTCACTTTCCATCTCTTAGAGATTTGGTTAATGATTAGTGAAGAGTCACCGTAGATTCTGAGTTTCTTGATTCCCAAGGCGACAACTGTTTCTAATCCCAAAATGCATGCTTCATATTCTGCGGCATTGTTGGTGACATCAAAGTCGAGCTTCATGGAAATTAGGATGTGTTCTTCATTGGGCGATACGAGCAAGACTCCCACACCACATCCTTTTTGGTTTGAAGCTCCATCGAAATAGAGCGTCCAACTATCGTCTTCGGTCATGAGTAAATCTTCGTCAGGGAAATCGTACTCATCTTCTTCTTTTTCAGCTTCTTCTAACGGGAAGTCTGCTAAGAAGTCAAAAACTGCGGAACCTTTGATGGCTTTTTGTGGCACAAATCTCAAGTCAAATTGAGCCAGATTGACTATCCACCTTGATAATCTGCCGTTGAGTGTTGCTTTCTCGAACAGGTATTTGAGAGGATCCATCTTAGACACGACATGGACTGTATGAGTGAGCATGTAATGCCTTAGTTTCTGTGCGGCCCATACAAGTGCGAGACATAACTTCTCGAGTGGCGTGTATCGTGTCTCATATCCTTGGATTTTCTTGCTCAGGTAATAGATTGTATTCTCCTTGCTTTCGATCTCTTGTGCTAGCATTGCCCCCATCGTTTCTCTTGTGACCGTAAGGTAGAGTCGAAGAGGAAAGTCAGGTATTGCTGGCGCTAGCACAGGTGGGTTTGCCAAATACTCTTTGATTTTGTTGAAAGCCTTTTGGCAGTCATCATCCCATGTGACTGGGACATTCTTCTTAAGCTTCTTGAATATAGGTTCACATATCGTTGTGAGCTTTGATATGAACCTACTTATATACTGCAACCTTCCAATGAAGCCTCGAATCTCCTTCTCGTTTTTGGGTGGTGGCATGGCCATGATCGCTTTTACTTTTGAAGGATCTATTTCAATCCCTCGGGAACTGATCACATATCCAAGTAATTTTTCTGACGTGACTCCGAATGCACATTTTGCTGGATTTAATCTCATGTTGTACTTACGGAGTCTTTCAAAAAACTTGCGAAGTGCAACAATATGACCTGGGCGATCTTTAGACTTGACAATCATATCATCGACATAGACCTCCACCTCTTTGTGCATCATGTCATGTAATAATGCTGTAGCTGCTCTTTGGTAGGTGGCACCCGCGTTTTTCAACCCGAATGGCATTACCGTATAGCAGTATGTACCCCACTGTGTGATAAATGTGGTTTTCTCCATATCTTCTTCGGCCATCAATACCTGATTATATCCGGCATAACCATCCATGAATGATAGGAGTGCATGGTTTGCTGTATTATCGACCAGAATGTCAATGTAAGGTAGAGGGAACCCATCTTTTGGGCTTGCTTTATTGAGATCCCTGTAATCAACACACATTCTGACCCTTCCATCTTTCTTTGGAACTGGAACCACATTTGATATCCATTCCGGATACTTGGATACTCTGATGAAACCTGCTTCCTGATTTCTTCTTTGATTTTGAGAGCCACATCTGGTTTCATTCGGCGCAGCTTTTGTTTGACAGGCTTCATACCTGGAATGAGTGGTATCGTATGTTGAGCTATATCCCTGTCAATCCCTGGCATATCTTGGTATGACCAAGCAAATACATCAACAAATTCATTAAGCAAGTTAATTAGCTCTTTGCGTTTATCTTGACTTAATGTTAATCCAATTTTTACTTCTTTAACAGTCGTATCATTGGAAATGTTAATTGTTTCTGTATCTTCAATAACTGCAGTTTTATTTTCGTGTTCCTCCATTGCTTTTATTATTTCTTTGTCATTTTTATCATTAGCAAAGAAATATTGATCAGGGCTATGGGGAATGGCACACATCGTAAGCAAAGGTATTCATTTCATTGAATTTATTAGCTAATACATCAAGAGAGGCAAGGTCGGCTGCGACCTCACCAGAATTATTAGGACTAGAAAGATAAGACTCAACAAGAGACTCAGGGTTGAACTCTATAGCAGAAAGAGGGTCAGCCTCAGACTCTAAGGACTCATCTACAGACTTAGACTTAGACTCGGACTCGGACCCAGACGATTCTGACTCATCAAACATAGGACCCTCGCCAGCGGTTATTTCCAACTTCTCTCCACTCGGCGTAGTGATCCTCAATGTCTTGCGCCATCCCCTTGAAATGTTGTCGGCTTGGACGATTAACTCGGAGGGGTCGAAATCCTTGTTCGCTATGACGGCTTGAACGAGCTCAGAGTTATCATTGCAGACCGTCTTGGATTCATTTTTCTCCATTCCAAAAAGAAGGTTGATTCCCAGATCATCAGAGTTCAGGCTAGCTGACTTCTCGACTGTGGAGAGCTCTTCATCAATGAAGTCACAATCGAGGAACACCTTGAATCTTGGTTCACGGATCCCATTATGGACAAATGGTTTAGGGAATTCATAGCATGGGAAGTCTTCCCCTTCTTTGATGTACTGGCCGTTGAGAGTGAACGGATATGGATCCATGGCCATTTCCGTCTTCGTGATTCGAGCGTTGTTGCGAGCCTTCATTTTCAAGGCAGCTTGTTTCAGATCTTCCTTTGTCGGCTCGAATCCTAAGCCGAAAGTGTCTTTCTTGAGCGCACCAGGGTGGCCCCAAGATTTAGCCATTTTCTTCTTGAGCCCAAGGGTCATTCCAGGGAAGTGACCTTGCTTCTTCAGAATGGCGTTGATATTGGTATTTGAGTAGGGATCAAAGTCGAGATGGCACCTTTCCTCTTCTTCAATCACAAGAACATCATCTAGTGAAAACCCCTATAGATCTTCATCTTCCTCGCCGTGTTCAACATGGACGATGGGAGTATCAATAACTTGAATGCGCATAGGAGAAGCATCGATAGTAATCGGAATCCCTCCTACTATGGCTTTCACTTTCTGGTGAAGCGACGACGGAATCGCCTTTAGCTCATGAAGCCAAGGGCGTCCTAATAACAGATTGAAAGAGGCCTTAATGTCCACCACCTAAAATTTGGTGCGACGTTCAATGGCCCCAGTAGTTATATTCAGTACGATAGTACCCACGGCTTGACGACGAGTATTATCGTAAGCTCGAATCCCTTGAGTGGAGGGAGTCAACTCTTCATTCTTTATACCCAACTTCCTTGCGGTACGGAGTGGACACACATTGATTGCAGAGCCATTATCAACCAGGCTCATAGGAACATTCATCTGCCTACACACTACAGTGAGGTTTAAGGCCTTATTATGTTGGTCCCCTTCCGTGGGTAGATCCTTATCAGAAAAGGAGATCAGATTGCTAGTACTCGGCAGCTCAGTAGTGAGAAAGTTGACCAATCCTTGAGGAGTCATGTCATCATCAACTCCTATCTTCACCAGAGCATTCATTACAGCCTTTCGATGCTCGTGGGAAGTGGCCAAAAGCTTCCATACATTCATCTCCACCTTGGTCTTTTGCAGCTGTTTGACCACATCGCTATTCACAGGGTCGATGGGATCAACTATCGGATTTGATTGTGGTGGAGGTGGAGGTGGGTTAGGTTGTTGCAACCGTCCACTTCTGGTGAGAACCTTGACCTCAAGGTCCCCCCAAACATCTTCACTGGTGCCGAGAGATGAACAGGCTATGTCTTTGAGATAGACATCTTCATCATCACTATCCCAGATCCCATTCACTTCTTCAGTGCTTGAGATAAATACAACTTCCGGCAGAGGTTCATTCACAGATTGAATGAGTATCGACGGATCAAAGGAGACTTCATCTCCCATGATAGCTAGAGCATCAGAAAGAGGACCTGTTTGAATGTTAGGCTTCTTGCCCCCTGGAGGGACAGGAAGTTGGTTAGCATTAATCAGGTCTTGGATTGCGTCTTTCAACCTCCAACACTTCTCAGTGTTATGACCCTTGCCTTGGTGATACTTGCAATAAGCGTTGGGGTCATAGTTAGCGGTCCTATTCTCAGGTCGAGGTTCTGGAAATGGTCCGATTGGCATAATCAGTCCCTGACCATGAAGACGGTCATAAGCAGCATCATAAGTCATTCCCAAAGGCGTATAAACCCTCCTTTGCCTTTGGAATCTTTGAGGAGGAGCATTAAGGGCCAGGACATCATTGATGTTGATATTGTTGGTAGCATTATTGGGCTTAAAAGACGAAGAAGAAGGAGTGTCGTTCTTCTTGTTTTTCCAAGTGCTGTTGTTATTGTTGCTACCAACAGACTTCATCAGTTCGTCTTCGATATTGATTCCAATATCGTATACAGCATCAAAGGTACTTAGAGGAAGAAACTTCAGGTGTTGCTTGTACTTATGAGTCAGGTTGGCAATGAACAAGCGAACCATTTCCTTCTCCTTGGGAGGATCCACCAAGAGCGCAGCTGTTTCTCTCCACCTGCTTAGGTAAGTGGTGAAGCCTTCATTCTCTTTCTGTTTGAGAATGGAGAGTTCACGTTCAGAAGTCTTGGCCTGGATGTTACACTTGTACCGATTCATAAAGCTTTCAGTAACATCCTCCCAGGTCGCGACATGCTTGGATTCCAGAGAATAGAACCACTGTTGACAGGCATGTTCTAAGGAAAGAGGAAACACCGTAGGGAAGAGTGTCACATCTACTCCCTTAAGAGACATAGTTGCAGAAAAAGCCTTCAAATGGAAAAGTGGATTATCAGTAGGCTTGAACTTGGGAATATCAGCAGTGGAAAACTTCTCAGGAAGCTTCTCTCTTATAGACGAGGAGGTGATAGGTTGTTCCACATAAGTGAACTCTTCGGAAATCTTTCTCATTTGTTCCTTGATCTTGTCCATCGCAGCAGTAGTGACACTGTTTTGCTTGTCTTGCTCTACAGTGCTGACTCTAGTAGTGAGTATCTGCATCATGTCAGACAATCTTTCTATTGTCCTGTTGAGGTTCTCGATGTCTTCCTTAGTGGCCATTGGTTGAAAGTAGACTGGAGACGGATCTTATGGAGATGACTGAGGTGGTTTCCTCGTACGCCTCTTTGGTATAAGAGGTTGTTGAGGTATGGACTCGAACCGTAACAATCTACCCTTGCTTCTTGCCCAAGTGCTGTGACACCGAAACAAACACACTTTTAATGACCAAACTTGACCTTAACCTATCCGGATTAAAAAAAGGAAAATTTTTGTTTTTTTTTTACTTATTTTATTGAAGCTCTACTTAAAAAAAAAAAAGAAAAACATGGGAGGATACCATCCGACTTACTCCGAAAAAAAAAACGACACAAAACGAGACTTCCCTAAAATACGGTCAAAAGTGGTGCACGACTTAAAGCAAAAAAGTGTGTGAACACGACATGTGAGTGATTAAGTGAGGTTATAGATGCGTGTTTTGACCGTATAGCTAGACACGGCTCACTACTGAACACAAAAATCGAGAAAAAAGACTGACAGGATACTTTCCTGGGCACCGTGTCACGGTGCAGACTGTCGTGACACGGTGCAGCCTACCGTCAAACGGTAGACTTTCCCGTGTCACGACACTGTTTACCGTGACACGGCAGAACATGCCATGACACGGTGCGCAGTTCCAGGTCAGTTTTTGTGATTTTTCAGATTTTAATCGATTTTAAGTCCGTACTAATTACTATGTGAGAATAAAAACCCTCGGTCATGGGTTAAACAAAAAGAGAAAACACATGAGGGTTAGCACCAAAACAACACATAGCATTTAGGCACGATGATGTAAAAAAGTTCGCAACCTAAAGTCAAGATCTATGTTCAACTATTGGTCAAGCTTTGGGTGTCAAAAAGGTACCATGGTTAAGAGTTTGGACGCGTTAGCAAGGCAGCCTCCCTTGAGGGTGTATGCCAACGGGCGGCTCCGCGAGTTCGTGATGAAATCGAACTCGACTCCATGGTTTGGGTGGATTTAATGACTCGGATGAACCCTTATTGCCATGACCGTTTTTGGGTCAATAGAGCTTAAATCCCCCGGGGCTAAGACGCATGTAAAACACATACGTTTTTTCAGAAAAATCGAAGGAAGTCGACTGTGAGAAAAGAAAATAAGCCGCCGGTCTGATTTTAGGACTGCCGTGACACGGGAATTTACAGTGTACCGTCAGACGGTACACCGTACCGTGACACGGCAGACTCTGCCGTGACACGACGGTCAGAAAATCTGACTGGTGCCCTGTTTGCTTCTGCGCGCAACCAAGTTATCCAATTTTTCCTACGGGACAGACCTGAATGCGACGTTAAAACGTCTATGCAGATGCAAAAAATGCCAAATTAATCACAGGAATATTTTTTCAAGAATCTTTCAAGTCTCATCCACTCATCTTAATTAAATACCGATCACTCAAATTGATAAATAATTAAGAATCCTCCCCAGTGGAGTCGCCAAATTGTAGGCGTCGCTCGAAGTGCACCTACGTTAAAACATGTGGTGAATATGCTTGGCACTCATAGGAAGTTGGAATTGACATATACGATTAGGGACAAATAAAGTAGGGAGCCGCCAACAAGTTTTTAAGGAACTCTTAAACCGTTCACGGATCATAAAAAGGCAACCACGATAAGGGACAACGATAGGCAACAACGATTGACCCGTGAAGGTTACACCCCATTCATAATCCATGAGATTACTAACTCCATATGGTTCGGAACCACGAAAGGAGGATCGGGGATGATGGTACGAAGTGAGTCATGGAGTCACATTCGCCCGTATTGGCCTCTACTCGATTCTTATATTGAAAAGGATTCCTGCGATCTCAAAGGCATACAAACAATAATTCAATTTGCTCCAAACTATTATTTAACTAAATTGGTTCAAAATTAATGCACACATTATTCTAAAATATTGGTGATCACTTCAATTAATAACAAGATTAAAAAGGATCCTAAACCGGTTGTCCAAATTATCTTATTAGGCGTGATTTTCAATTACATATTCCCTTTAAACATGCAATATGGTGATCATAAAAAAATAATAGAACAACATTAATATTAAAACCAATTTAATCACAATTCCAACAACATAAAATTGTTAGAAAAAATAATAATAATAAAAGAGCATGATCCTTACTTTGAATCTGTTTGCTTGCAACTACAAAATAATAAACGAGTTAGTAACTTCAAGGAAATAATAGAACAATAATTAAATTAAATTAAATTAAATAAAGTTGATTTTGGGGCCAAACCCTCAAACGATTCTACCTTTCACACCTTGGCTTAAGGACAGAACCTCGAGTAAAATATGGACTCCTTTGAGTGCTTGAAGAAGGAATTTTTGAAGTGAAAAGGGTAGGCTAGTGTTTAGGTTAATAGCATAGAAGAGAGAAAAATAATAATAATCGAATTCTGGTTGCCCCGTACATCAGAAATGAGGGGGTATTTATAGGGAAATGTGCTGAGGGAGCACACGGAACCCTAAAAAAGTAAAAACCCTAAAAAGTATCCCGTGACACGGTCAGACTGTACTGTGACATGGTCAGACTGTACCGTCAGACGGTACACTTTCCCGTGACACGGTCAGTTTTGGAGTGACGCGGGAAATTTTCAGAAAACGGAATGAAAAACGCGTTAAGGGTTTACACGGAAAGGACACGGAACTTCCCGTGTCACGGCAGACCTCCCGTGTCACGGGAAGTCCCCCCGTCAGACAGGAAGGGTTCCCGTGACACGGTCAGGCTGTACCGTGACACGGTCAGTTCCAGTCCATTTTTCCGTCTAAATTCATTTTTAACCCTAATTTCTTTCGGCTTTTTAAGTGCCGATTTATAATTTCGGGCTTTTTCCTGACTTTTATTATTCGGGCTAAAATAAGAAAATAATGAAATAAAAATAAATAAAATATTTGGGCCAAAAATAAATAATAAAATAATAAAATAAAAAGGTTTGGGCTTAAAATTAATTAATAAGTTTGGGCTAAAATCAAAACTATGCTTTTACCAAACATCAAGACTAATCCATGGACCTTTCAAAAATATGAATTTAGTAAAATATGATTTTTTAAGCACTCTCGGGATTAAATACTAAACCCGACCAACAGTGGCGGTGAAAGGTTATTTATCATCGGGTTTGGTTTTGGGGAGACATTTTTAAGTGTCTACACCTCTACTCATTTTTTTCTATAAATAACCCCTCATTTCTAATGTACGGGGCATGAATTAACTCTTTTTCTCTCTTCTATGCTCTAGCCTAAATACTAGCCTACCCTTTTTCTTTCAAAATTCCCTATTCAAGCACTCCAAGGAGTCCATACTTTACACGTGGTTTTGTCCTTAAGCCAAAGCGTGAAAGGTAGAATTGTTTGAGGGTTTGGCCCCAAACCAACTCTATTTAATTTAATTTAATTTAATATTGTTTTATTATTATTCCTTGAAGTTAATAACTCGTTTATTATTTTATAGTTGCAAACAAATAGAATCAAAGTAAGAATTATGTTCCTTCTATTTCTATTAATTTTCTAACGATTTTATATTGTTAGACTTATTGTTAAATTGCTTCCGATATTAATGTTTATTCTTTTATTATTATTGATCACCATATTTCATGTTAAAGGGAATATGTATTTGAAAATCATGACTAATAAGATAATTTGGACAACCGGTTTAGGTTCCTTTTTAATCTTGTTGTTTAATCAAGTGATCACTAATATTTTAGAATAATGTGTTGCATTAATATTCAACCAATTTAACATAATAATAATAGCTTGGAGCAAATTGAATCTTTGTTTGCATGCCTTTGAGATCGCATGAATCACTTTTCACTATAAGAATCGAGTAGAGGCCAATACGGGCGAATGTGACTCCATGACTCACTTCGTACCATCATCCCCGATCCTCCTTTCGTGGTTTCGAACCATATGGAGTTAGTAATCTCATGGATTATGAATGGGGTGTAATTTTCACGGGTCAATCGTTGTTGCATATCGTTGTCCCTTTATTCGTGGTTGCCTTTTTATGATCCGTAAACGGTTTACAAGTTCCTTAAAAACTTGTTGGCGACTCCCTACTTTCCTTGCCCTAATCGTATTATGTCAATTCCCACTTCCTAAGAGTGCCAAGCATATTCACACATGCTTTAACGTAGGCGCACTTCGAGTGACGCCTGCACATATTACCCCTTTTTTAATCATCAACAAGCTTGATCATCAAATAATTCTCTTCTCCCTCTTTAGCCGAAATACTAGCCACCCTATTCTTTTAAAATACTTCTTCTAAGCACTCCAAGGAATCCATACTTGATCCGAGGTTCCGTCCTTAAACCAAGCCGTGAAAAGTACAAATAACTAAGGGTTTGGAAAAAAAAAATTTATTTAATTTAATTTCCATTTGATTTATATTTTAATTGAAGTTACCAACAGTTTATTTATAATGTGGCATTTCAAGAAAACGCGGAAAGTGAGTAATTAATCACTTAATTACTCTTATTTTTATTCTTGTTGCTAGTATCATGATTAGGTTTATTTTTTATATTTTATTTGACTAACGCTATTATTTTTAAATTGCTTCCAATATTAATACTTATTTTATTATATTTTACTGATCACCATATTGCATGTTTAAAGGGAATATGTAATTGAAAATCACGATTAATAAGATAATTTGGACAACCAATTTAGATTCCTTTCTAATCTTATTGTTAATTAAAGTGATCACAAATTTTAGAATTATATGTTTCATTAATATTTAACAAATTTAGCCTAATAATAGTTTGGAGCAAATTGAATATCTTTGTTTGCAAACCTTTGAGATCACAAGAATCACTTTTCACTATAAGAATCGAGTGGAGGCCAATATGGGCGAAAGTGACTCCATGACTCACTTCGTACCATCATCCCCGATCCTTCTTTCGTGGTTCCGAACCATATGGAGTTAGTTATCTCATGGATTATGAATGGGGTGTAACCTTCACGGGTCAATCGTTGTTGCCTTTGTTGTCCCTTATTCGTAGTTGCTTTAAATGATCCGTGAACGGTTTACAAGTTCATTAAAAACTTGTTGGCGCGCGGCTCCCTACTTTCCTTGTCCCTAATCGTATATGTCAATTCTCACTTCCTATGAGTGTCAAGCATATTCACCACATACTTAACGTAGGCGCACTTCAAACGACGCTACACATATCAAATTTGTATAATGTTTATTCATAATAATTGAAGATATTATTTGTGAAATTCTTATTGAAGCAATATTTAAAATACTTAAATACAGAAGAAGTATAATATTATCCAAATTAAAAGTAACCTATCAAAAAAATGATAAAAAATTGAGATATCATAGACAAATAGACAATAGCATCTTATAATTGAAGTGCATGATTCAGAATCCAGATTGTAGTTGTAACAAACACAAATCAAATTTTGATCTTAACATACCAAGAAAGATGGGACCACAACTTTTCTTTCTAAGTCAAACAACTCATTGATGACTGAGCATGCATTCAAATTCAACCATGATTAACAAACCCTAATTAAAGAATATTAATTGTAATATGAAAATTAAAATAACAAGTTAGAACCACGAGATGAGAAAATGGATACAGCCGAGATATGAGATATTGCCATATTGGGTATAGAAATTGGGGTAAAATGTAATTTTTAAAATATAAAAATTGTTTGTAATTTAATAATTTTAGAGATTCTGTTAATTATTTGGAAAATAAAAGGGTAAAATAGGAAAAGTAAGAAATGGTCAAACATTGGGATGAAAGGAACATGAAACAGCCCGATCCTCTAAACGGCGCAACATACTCTACCGGTTTTCTTATGATGACGTCATCCACACGTGAACCCATAATTGTTGACCACCTCTCACTCACATGTGGGGTCTCTCACTCTCACGTGCGGCTCCTTTTTCTCTGAATTATTAGAGAATGTGTTTTTGTTATACTACGTCTGTTAATTATTATTTGCAATAAAGGGGTATTATTTGTGAGACATAAAATATTTCTTTGTTGCACAAAATAATTAACGGAGGTAGTACTAAAATTATACTCCCTAAATTTATTCAAAAACTTTTGCATGCCCTCGGTTTACAATAATTTTATTGTACATCGAACATTTTTCGAAAAGTGACCCTTTTTTTTTTACAAAAGTGACCCATATTTTCACAAAAGAGACCATTTTTTTCCATAAAAGTGACCCTTTTTTTAAAAAAAGTGACTTATATTTTTACAAAAGTGATTTTTTTTTCACAAAAGTGACTTTTTCCCAAAAACAGAGTATCAAAATCAATAAAAATAAACACAAACGCATGCAAAAGTATACTTGATTGATGTCGTATGCTTAACGAAATAATGACAATTAACTTAGCTTGTTTCTGAAATTGGGGCTTGAATAGAGAGCTTCTCCTTCTTAAGCTTGTTTCTGAAACAGAGTATCGACGCGAAATCGGGGCAGAACAATTCCTTATTGAATTCTTTTACGGTTTATTCCTGCTTCAATAGGACATGAGGGAATTTTAAAATCAAAAGTTTATAATTTCTTTGGATGGATAACTAATGTCCTTTCTAGGCAAAAATTTGAGATGACGATCTACAAGGAACAATAGATCGGAGTTCGACCGGATTATTGGGAGATGCTAAGGGAGTCGACGGTGGCGCGACAGCTGGGAGTGGCAACAGGGTTGGTGGTTTGGCGGTGGGTGTTTTTCTCGGCGGTGGTCCGGCTGACTTCGGTGGTGACTCCATTGCTTAGAGTTGATGAAGTTACATGCCCTGCCTGATTTACACTAATTTAGTGTAAACCGGATGTTATTAAATATTTGTGAAATTTATTTAGGCAAAAGCTAACGAACGAGACCCGATGTTGAATAAGATAGATAAAAGTAAAATATTACTCCGTAATATGAAATGAACAATAAATACACCAATTGGCACGTGATGTTGACATATATTTCTATGTTACTACTCGTATCATTGTAGAAAATAATTTAAATGTTATCTAATACTTGGGGGCGATCGTTAGCAAGATCTATTTATTTATTTATAAATTGTTTTTGGTTTTTTTTTTTTTAAAAAAAAATTTTATGATGTTTTTGGGTTTGGTTTTACACAAATTTCAAACTTAATAATAATTTAAACAAACTTAATTAATTGAATTCCTCCCCACCTTTGCTTTCATTACTCTACTTGACCTTGTGTTTGGAGCTGCCCCTTTTCTTTCTCTATAAAATGCTGCAATCCCGATAACTTATTTAATACCATAACTAAGAGGGGAAATGACTATTACTCCGTATTAATGATCGTCCCTCTATATTTAAAACTTAATTACGTCAAAAAGTGAAAATACTTGTAATCCCTCCGTTCCCCAAAACTTCGACCCTTTTAGCTTGATTTCGTGGTTATTAAAAAATTTAAATAAAAATAATTAAAAACATATTGAAAAGATAATTTTATGGGGTATGTAACAAAAAGTAAAGAGATAAATTATTAAAAATAAATGAAAAAACAAAACTTTATATGAGGAAGCTAATTTTGCACAAATATTGTAGTAATTGGTGGGAATTTTAATGCAAATGGGTCGATAATTTTGGGACTAAAATTAGGTCAAAATGGTCGAAATTTTGGGGACAGAAGGAGTAGTATACAATTACTCTATGGTGCATTAGGTTTGGTACTTCCTTAGTTTACTACTGAGTATTTTCTTTCATTTATCGAAAAATTGTGCTGTTAATTATACTTCCTCTATTTCATAATACTCTTCATAACATAGTATATATGTTTATGTTAGTTCTGAGTAATCATCAATTATAATGCTAAAACGAACATTAAGAATGACAAATGTCACTTCCGGATGCTGTTTTTTCCCTTCAAAATCCCCCTTTTTTTTTTTATCATTATAAAAAAATATGTTAGATACAAACTTTTTTTTTATAAAAAAGTATTAAGATGCAAAATAATCACATATTAGAATGAATTCTTTCCTAAATAGGTTAGAATTAAACAAATTAAAATCAATTATAAATATATATTTAGAATCACTAATATTTTAAGAGTCAAATTTGGTGCAATATCAAATCATTTTTAGATACTCTTGATGAACACTTCATTTTTAGGAAAAATGGAAGAAAAAAATGGATCATCCTAACTTAGTTTAAGTAACTCCATAAACTCACTTTTTATGTCTGATGACTAATGATTGGTGCTACATAAATATTACTGTATAATATTTGTTTATTTTATTCTTCCAATATTTTTCATTAAGAAATTTTAAAATACTCTTATGGGAAATTTTACATTATAATCCTCTAATTTGCGTTTTCTACATTGTGCCCTGTTTTTTTTAAAGTCTCATTGTAACCCTCACATATGATTAGTAACGATACAATGACCTTGCCGTTATCCCGTATTTAACAAATTTTATTATGTTGTTTAATCACCGTTAGTGGGACCCACTCTCCACTTATTACTATTTTTGTTATCAATGTGTATGTTGGAAAATATTTTCATTAAAGGTTTTGGGGGTCATTTTGGCAACTTGGGTCCAAATTAAGCTCAAATTTGGCCAAAAAAAAGGGTAAATGCATCGTCTTGCATATTAAGAAACATCTCCGGTTAAAAAAAAAAAAAGAAACATCTCGAATTGCATGTTATTATTTTTTTAGCTGCATAAATTGTTCAAGTAAGATTTAACGTCATTTTAGCTTTTAAGAAATCAAATTGAGATCAAAATCGGCAAAACATGTAATAATCTCGTTTTATGTGTCAATTGCATTGTTTCTTAACACGCCAAATGAGACATTAGACATTACGGTTTTTTTTTTGTTTTGCTATTTTTAACTTAATTTGGAATCATTTAGCAAACTTCATTACCTTATATAAACCATTTATAAAAATAGTGACACACAAATCGAAATATCTCTTAATACATAAAACGAGACATTTATGTGTTTTTTTTTTTTTTATTTATTTATTATTTTTAGCTCTATTTGGACTCATAAGGGTCAAAATGACCCTTAAAAATTTTAACAAGACATTTGTTAACAACACAATGGAATTTGTTAACAGTGGGATAACATCGAGGTCACTATATGGTTACCAATTATACCTGATAGTTACAATGTGTAACTTTAAATAACATAGGGCACAACATAAAAATAAAAAAATAAAAAATAAAAAAATAAAAACAAAAAACTAGAGGGTTATAATGTAGAATTTCTCTATACTTATTCATTCTATTTATCAAAAAACATTATATATATTATTGTTCTACTTTTTTAATTAACAACTGTTTATGTGAGTATTTATTTATGTTTTACACTATTGAAATGCACAATAGTTCATGTTCTGGTCTAATTTTTAGTTCATCAATATTTTAATTAGAATCACTTTTTTTTATTATAAAATTGAAATTTTGGTTTTTGTAAAATGCTATATTTGGTTTCTTGGCTAATTTTAATGCGAAGAACATGAAAAGAAAAGGAGTATACCAAATATTATATGTAATCATGTAGATAATTTGATTAATTAACATTAAAAAAAAAAAAATTGTATCTCCTATAAAATATTTTCATACTATTATCATAATACTTCGTGGTTATTATCATAAAATCAGGATTATTACTCCTGTATATTGGGTGCAAATTGCAATGCATAATTTTAAAATACTTACGTAGCATTTGGTTAATAAAAAAATGATGTTAAATTATCACTGTTTTTTTTTTTTTACACTTGGATGGTCTAAGATATAGTTATAATATACTCTTTTCAGTCATTTATCTAATTAACTCTTAGATTATGTAAAAAAGCTATATTTTATTAATTTCTTTGAGAACATCAGATGTTATGTTGTAGACTGAAACATGTGATGTGGCGTGACTACTACCTTCAAAACTAATGGAGGTGTTCCGTCAGATTTGATTTTCTATGAAGATTTTTCATCCTACCTACATGTCACATATCTGGCTATCTATTTGTTTTTTGTTTGCACCAAAATAATTATTTTTGTTCTGTGTCATTCTTGCTACTTCTCCATTTAAAATTTTAAATACATATCCTTGGAAGATACTTCTTCCGTAATTAGTTGATACGTTTCTTTAGTCACGTTTGTCAATGCATATATTCAACTGTTAATATCTTTAATTATTGAAAAGCAAAAATTATAAAAAAGTTGATATTTGTGTTATATGTTATAAATTTTTTCACTTACAAAATTATAAAAAAATTATCTTATACTTCGTACTCTGTAATTTTTTCCACTAAGCTTGCAACATGTATGTAGGCATGTCTTTGCTTGCCTACATGAAATTGCCCACACTTTATTATTGTGTTATGTGTATAGTGATTTGTGAATTGAGTTTTGACGTAGGCCTATTTGGCAAAATTAGTGATAGCTGGTAGCTTTTAGCGGTCAAGTAGTAGTTAACTATTAATGTATCAAATAGGTTAATATAAACGTAAAAGTTTGGGGCTGCCAACAAATATTTTCCATAATTAATCTATTGTTTGGGTTTGCGAATGGAAAAACCAACAAGGACAACACGTCATCACATACGAGTCATTGATCCAATAAGGTTTACTATACACACTATCATAAATTCAAAGCCCCTTAAAAAATATGACTCTATATGGTTTACTACCGGTTACTCTATGCAGTTGAGATAAAATTAGGCCCTTTTTTTTAAAATAAAATGTATAATACTCGCGTGTTTAATAAGTGTTCCACTTGATTTTTATAAAGGTTTAGAACAAAGAGATAAATGTATTAAATTGATAAAACCTATATATATATATATATATATATATATATATATATATATATATATATATATATAATCATACGTATTACTAATTAATTAATTAGGAATTATTTTATAAAAAGGGTATTTTAGTAAATTTATTATTTGAAGCCAAAATGATATTTGAATGTTAGCGCCAAAAGTATTTCGAGATCTAATTATTATTTTGGATAAGATTTATTATACATTTATCTTATTTTATAAACCGAATTATTTATATATTTCGGATATTTTAATAAAAGCAAAATCATATTTTATTAATTATATTAAATGGCCGAAAATTCCCATTTATTTAGCTAGGAAATTTGGATATTCTATGTGTTGAGGGTAAAAATACCCCGTATACGTGGACCAATCCCACAGTGACACGTGGCCCAATTATGGGGTGACACGTGTCACCACGGGAAGATGCCACGCAATCCAGAGCTTTTAAGGTCTCAGGCCAATCCCATAGTGACACGTGGCCCAGTCATAGGGTGACACGTGTCACCACGGGAAGATGCCATGTGTCTAGGCAATATGACCCTTCTAATAAACAGCGCGCCAAAAAGCCCTAACAACGTCAGGGCCCAAATCCCGAGAGATGACGCTGAAAGCCGCAAAACGGCGCCCCCAGAGGGGCACATGGCGATCGCTGATTGCGCAGCCAATCACGTCACGCAAATCTAGGGTATAAACCCTAGAGAGGGGCACGAATCCCACCCCTATAAATACCCCAATCATTTATGATGGGGGGGATTTTCAGACAATTGAAAACACAGAGCATTAAATAGCTCCAACTTCTCTCTACTTTCTCTCTCTAGCCCTTTTTCCGTTCTGATCACTGACTTGATCGTCGGAGGCGAATATTCCGTTGAACGGAATATTCGTGGTTTTGCAGGTGGGACCAACGTATTGCCAGCAAAGCGTGACCAGTATCCCAGGAGATCCAAAAAATACCCGAAACATTTGGCGCCGTCTGTGGGGATACTCGTACGTTATGGCGATAGACGGTCAGACACCTAATCCAGGCGAGGATGGACATGTAGAGGATATAATCCCTACGATCCGTACTAGTGATCCTCTAATAGCCACATTTGAAGAAGCTGATGATCCTCCTGTTACTGCAGCCTCTCTTAAGGGCGCACTTAACAAACTTAGAAAAGAAATTGAAAACGGAGCCTCTACCTCTAGGCAGCCGCCCAGGAGAGAGGAACAAAGGGCTCCAAGAAAGACACACAGCAAAACAGTCCATGCAACGGACGCCGGAAACACTCCATTTCGAAGGCCGACTGGAAGGTCCCCGAGAGTACCGCGGACTAATTTCTCTGACTTGTTGGCGAAAACTCAGTCGGCTGGGGGGAGGGGTAGGCAGCCTCGTAGAGAAGAGCCTGAACCGTCCAGACGATGGAAGGACGCAAGAGAGTATCTTAGGCATAAGCAGCGGGAACGCGTTGCCCACTCGGACACGGCTTCAACCCCAACTATGCCGGATGATTTTTCACATCACTCTCTCCCAACATACCAACACGGCCACCTCCAGTGGAAGTCAGGCAATTCGCACCCCAACTCCTATTCCAGTCTTCCATGCTCCAACTCCTGTTCAGGCCCAATCACTGCAATATCAACCTCAGGGGTTCAATGGCTTGATGCAGCCAAACCCCCAGGCATACGTACAATATGGGCCATATGGGCAGGTGTACGGACAAGCTCCCTATCTGACTGGACCGTCCGTGCAACCGCAACCCATTGATTGGCAGATGCGCCTACTTACTCTGGGAAATAAGACGCCCCCGTTTTCGCAAGATATCCTAAATGCCCCTCAGCCACCAAAAGTGAAGAGTGTACTTGTGGGAGCCTATGATGGCACGAGCAACCCAGAGGAGCACATCATCTCGTACAGGAACCTGATGTATTTGCAAAGTGTAGACGATGCTACGTGGTGCAAATGTTTCCCGGCCACTCTGACGGGTGTGGCACAGGATTGGTTCAACAGTTTGCCGGCCGGTTGTATCAATTGTTTTACCACTCTTAGTTTGCTGTTCGTGGGAAATTTTTCATACAACATACCACCTCGAAAGACTAGCCTTAACTTGGCGACAATCGTCCAAGAAAAAAATGAGGGCTTATGCTCGTACGTCCAGCGATTTAACCAAGAAAAAGCCCAAATTCATAATCTACCGGATGAAATGGCTTACTCTGAATTTCTCCAGGGATTAAGGCACAATGGTTTTAAATTTGACTTGGTAAGGAAAAAGATTCGGACATACGCAGGTGTTCTGCGGGAAGCCGAAGCTTACATTGAGGCGGCGGACTTTTGTTCGCTCACAAAAACAGATGCTCGGAACCTGGGAAAGGTGATGCAGATGGATTCAGTGAAGGTTGAACCCTTCCCCGAGGTAATTATCAGTGAGGCCGATCGGGGGGAGGTCAAAGCCTTGCACAATGATCCCATGGTATTCATTATGAAGATAGCCAATCTGAAGGTCGGACGAATATTGATAGACACGGGTAGCGCGGCTGATATCATCAGCCTGGCCGCCTTGAAAAATCTAAGCTTCCCAGAGGATGCTCTCCAAGACACCACTCACCCGTTGGTCGGATTTGGGGGGAATGTCATTCACCCGGTGGGCCGGATAGATTTACCCGTCCGATTTGGGCAAAAAGGGGAAGGAAGAGATATGGTTGTCCGCTTCTTGGTTGTGAAAGAGCTTACTGGCTATAATGTCATACTCGGCCGCCCTACGCTGAATGCAGCAAAAGCAGTCATTGTGCCTCACCTAATGCTGCTAAAGTTTGAGAGGACGGACGGGAAAATAGGTACAATCCAAGGAAGTCAGAAGATGGCAAAGGAATGTAATCAGTTGGCGGTTAAGCCTACAGCGCGCGGACCAAAATCGTCCGAGCCAAAAGAAGAAGGAACCTCACTCCCAACACACCAGGTCGGCCAGAAGCGTAAGGCGGTCAAGATAGAGCAAGCATAGCAGCTAATGACTGTCGGTCGGCCAGAAGAGTTACGACCCCAGCCGGCCGGCAGTCACCAGGATATAGTGCTCGACCCCGATCAACCAAATCGGACAGTCAGTGTGGGCACTATAGCTTTGGGTGTGCTTGGGGATGAGTTAATTCAATTATTGAGAGAGTTCAAGGATGTATTTGCATTTGAGGTCGGCGAGATGCCAGGCATAAGTCCAGATCTGGCTGTGCACAAATTAGCGGTAAATCCGGCCGTTAAACCTGTCCGCCAGAAGAAAAGAAATCATGGAGAGGAAAGGAATCAGGCGGCCGCAGCAGAAGTTAAGAAGCTTCTGGACGCCGGTTTCATTCGGCAATGCTTTTACCCAGAATGGGTGGCTAATGTGGTCCTTGTCAAAAAACCGAATGGAACTTGGAGAATGTGCGTGGATTACACAGATCTAAACAAGGCATGCCCTAAGGATAGCTTTCCCCTGCCCAAAATCGACCGGCTGGTCGATTCGACGGCCGGGCATGCCCTGATGAGCTTTATGGACGCATACTCCGGATTCCATCAGATTCCGTTATGGGAAGAAGACCAGGAGAAAACGGCGTTCGTGACTGAGCAGGGGTTGTACTGTTACAGAGTCATGCCATTCGGCCTTAAGAATGCCCCAGCTACCTTTCAGCGACATGTAAACACAGTCTTCATAGATCAGCTCGGCCGGAATATGGAGGCGTTCATTGATGATATGATTGTCAAGTCAAAAGAGCCGGCCGACCATTTGAAGGATCTAAGAGAAACTTTTACCAAACTCAGGCGGCATAAGATGATGTTAAATCCAAAGAAATGTGTCTTTGGTGTTGAGTCCGGTAAATTTCTCGGATTTTTAATTGATCAACGTGGAATTGAGGCTAACCCTGAAAAAATCCAAGCTGTCTTGGACATGAAGACACCAAGGACAATTAAAGAAGTCCAAAGATTGACCGGTTGTTTGGCCGCACTTGGTAGATTTCTGTCAAGATCAGGGGATAAGTGCCGCTATTTCTTTCAAACCATAAAAAAGAAAGCTATGTTTGAGTGGACAGAGGAAGCCGAGGAAGCATTTGTACAGCTAAAGGGCCACTTACATACATTGCCTCGGCTTGTCAGTCCACTTAAGAGCGAGAAGTTGTTCATCTATCTTGCTATCTCAGAGCACTCCTTAAGTGTCGTCCTACTTGCTGAGCGGGACGGCCGCCAGATCCCTGTCTACTTTGTTAGCCACGTCCTACATAACGCTGAGCTAAGGTATCCCCCCATTGAAAAATTTGGCTTGGCATTGTACATGGCATCAAAAAAGCTGCGGCCATATTTCTTGGCACATTCAATTGTGGTCTACACAGACCAACCTTTGAAGAAACCATTTACAACGCTAGAGGCAAGCGGCCGTATGCTCAAATGGGCCTTGGAAATGAGAGGTTTTGATATTACATTTGAGCCAAGAAAAGCAATCAAGGGGCAAGCCTTTGCTGATTTTTTAGCTGAAATGACTCGGCCGGATCTTCAGACGGCCGGAGATCAAATCTGGAAAGTGTTCGTGGATGGCAGTGCGACAGACACTGGTTGCGGTGAAGGTGTTATATGCCAATCACCTGAAGGAGATAAGTTTGAGTACGCCCTGAGATTCCAGTTCCAAGCCTCTAATAACGAGGCCGAGTACGAAGCCCTCTTGGCCGGCCTCAGAATGTGTAAGGCGGCAGGAGCGACAAAAATTGACGTGTGCTCGGACTCCCTACTTGTAGTCGGCCAGGTGAATGGAGACTTCGAGGCGAGGGAGCCGGCCATGATAAAGTACTTGAAGATTGTAAAAGAGGAGGCTGAGAGCCTAGATCATTTTACCCTACAGCAGGTCCCACGTTCGTCCAACCATCAGGCGGACGCCCTCTCTAAGTTAGCCTCCTCAGCATCATGTGATACTCCCAGGTCAGTGTTTTGGGAAGTAAAGGAGAAGAGGAGCATTGATGTTGAGCCAGTGCATGCAATTGATAGAAGCTCCACTTGGATGGACGGGATCCTGTCTTACCTCAAGGACGGATTACTCCCGACCGATCCTAAAGAGAGCTGGTTGATGAAAAAGAGAGCGGCTTGGTTTGAAGTTAAGCAAGGAGAGTTGTTCAAAAAGGCATTTGTAAAGCCGTACCTGAAATGCATTACTCCTGAGAGAGGGTATGATGTCTTGGATGATATTCACCAGGGGCAGTGTGGTTCTCACATTGGAGGACGCGCTTTGGCTGAAAAGGCTGCCCGCCTGGGTTACTACTGGCCGAGCTTAAAGTCGGACGCGATGGAAATGGTGAGGAAATGTGACAAGTGCCAGAGGTTCGCAACATTAATTCACCGACCCGCCAACAGCCTTTCGGCCATCAGTAGTCCGCTCCCCTTTGTCAAATGGGGGATGGACATCTTAGGTCCATACACACCAGCGTCCGGCCAGAGGCGGTATGTGTTTGTAGCAGTTGACTACTTCACAAAATGGGTAGAGGTCGAGGCCATCCGAGGCATCAAGTGGACAGATGTTACAGCCTTCATATGGAAGAGTATCATTACGCGTTTTGGCGTTCCCCAGTCTATGGTATTTGACAATGGACCTCAGTTCGAAACGCCTCAACTCAAAAAATGGTTGGAAGACCAAGGCACAGCTCATTGCTTTGCTTCGGTCGGCCGCCCACAAGCGAATGGTCAGGTAGAGGCATACAACAAATTGATCTCCAATGGAATTAAGCGCAAGCTAGAAAAAGCAGGTGGCTTGTGGGCTGACGAATTGATTAATGTGCTGTGGTCCATACGAACCACGGCCAAAAGTTCCACAGGAGAAACTCCCTTCTTCCTAGTATATGGTGCTGAGGCGGTCCTTCCCATTGAAATGTATGAGCCCACTCTTAGGGTGATGCTATATGATGAAGCGGCCAATTGGGAAGCCATGAAGACCGCTCTAGACTTCCTTCCTAAAGCTAGGGGCAATGCGGCGCTTAGGCACGAAATCTATCGTCTTCGGATGACCAGGGCATATAATCGCCGAGTGTCAAAGCGGCCGATAAAATTGGGAGATTTGGTCCTAAGGAAGATGGAAGCGGTGGGGCGAGCAAATGAGGATGGCAAGTTGACCCCAAATTGGGAAGGGCCTTATCGAGTCAGGGAAAAGGTCAGAGATGGGACTTACCGTCTTGAAGCCATGAACGACCGACCCATCCCGCGCACATGGAACACCGACAATTTGAAGAAATATTATGTTTAATTACTTAGCCAAAAAGCTGTGTATACAGCTAGGTCTGTCGACCGAGCAATGTTAAGCCGTACGGCCACGACAATGTAATTTTGACAAATTAATGAAAAAGTCAAACATTGTTATAATTATTTTTCCATTTTATTAATGCTTATTTGTACAGTCATAACTTATACGGATAGGCCGCGTGAAAGTTGCAAGTAGGTTGCTTGCAACATAGCAACACGGTCACAGAACAAAAATAAATTAAGTAAAATAAGAATGGGCAGCTTGATCCCAAAATTCACATGAATGCGTCCGCCCTAAATTAATGCGGACGATAGGGGTAAGGTACCCTGTGAAACCCACATAGTGGGGCAAGGGCATACCAAGGCATTCCAGCCTAGCCGAGCATGAAAATTTTAAGTTGAGATCACACTTGGAATTTCCTGAGTGCGTCCAAGCGATAGTTTCAACGGGCAAACTCAAATAAAGCCAATCGAACGGCCAATTTATGTGTTGATTCGGCGTACCACCTAGTCCAAGGGCAATCATTATTATGATTTGATTAACTTGGTAAAAGTCATACCACCTAAGGTATAAATTCTACCAAGCCAATCAAATCACCCAAAGTATGGACTAGGCGAACGCCGAATAAAGGGGCATACCCCCCAATTGTACGAGGATATAAAAACCAGAAAAGTACGCGTATAAAAATGGAAAAAACTCGTTAAGTATGAACTATGCAAAGTGTGAAGAAGAATAATCAAACTCAAATTAATAAAAGGGCCGCTCAAAAGGCGGTAAAATATCTTACATAAAAACCGCTCAAAAAGGCGGTTGGAAAAGTCAAGAAAACTATACATAAATATAGCTTAAAAGTAGAGAAAGCTGAAAGTCAAGGGGCGGCCGGAGCAGAAGCTGAATCAAGGACTGGGATGGGATCCTGAAGAGCTGCAGGAGAGGCGTCCTCAGCTGGCACCTCTTTGCTCTCCGCTTCACCATCATTGCCGTCCGCCACTTGATTTTCCTCATCCTCTGAGGTTGTTGGTGTGGCGTCCAGCTCAGGAGAAGGCTGGCCAGCCTTCTTAGCCTCTTCCCTGAGGCAGACGAAGTTGAGGCGCTTGGTGAAGCGCTCTTGAAAATAGGCGGCCTCCCCATCCTCCACCATGAGCTCGAACGCTTCGAAGAAGAAACTCTTTAGCCTATCCTCAGCGTTCTGCTCAATGCGGACGACCTCGTCTGCGCTAGGGGCCCGAGGTGTCTTCAGCTGGAGAGTCAAGTCCTCAACGGACTTCTTCAAGGTCTCCACCTCGGCCCTCAGAGTGTCCGACTCGTCCAAGGTCTCCTTCAAGTGTTTTTGGGCCAAGGCCACATCACTCTGAAGCTTTTTAGAGGCCTCGAACCCTGCCCTCCAGCGTTCGCCGTCCAGCAAGGCTTGGTCCCTCTCTTGTCTCATGGCCTCCCTGGCCAAGGACTCTTGCTTTAGGGCCTCGCCCAGCTTCACCAAATCCTCCGTCTGCCGCGCAGCCTTGTCGGACAGCGCGTTGATTTGGGTCTCAAAATAGCGGCGCTGGACGGCCACCTCCCCAGTCACGGCATCCTGGGTCATCTGAATCTGGGCCCAAGCGTGCTTCAGCCGCTCGTTCTCCTTGTCCTTCCATTCCAGGAAGGCATTCAGCCGCAGGAAGAGCCGCGTACAGGTAAATGTGTTAGCAAAATGAGCGAAAAATTGGCTAAGTGTATTTGAGGGAAAAATTTACCTCAGCGCTGCAATTGATCATAGGGCCGAGGAAGCCCTCATGAATTCCCCGCAGCTTATCTCGCTGCTCAGCAGGGACGGCCCGGGCCATGGCCTCCCGCATCGCCTTCCTGTCCGCTCCAGTAAGGGACTGGCCGGGAAGCTTCATTTGTAGCTCCTCTGCAATGTCTGTAGGCGGACGCAAAGAGTTAAACGTAAGCAAAAAAAAAAAGAAAAAAAGATCCAAAGTTATTGGAGCTGACCGCCAGAGAAGTTAGAGGAGTTGGGAGGTTGAAAGAGAACGACGGGGGCGGCGCAGGCTCATTACTCTCCTCCCCCGTCCGGCCGGGCTGATCGCCGGCCGACTGATTGGCATCAAGCCAATCAGATTCATTGACTCTTTGGATGGGCGGAGTCACTTCTGGCCCGGTCGGTTTTGCCTGGGTCGACTTACCCCTATCTTCCGATTTCTCGGACCTAACATGATCCGGCATGGCGGCCGGATCTATGGACTTGGAGGCCCCACTATCGCTCAACCAGGGTTGTTCTCCTTTGGACTGTCTTGAGACAGTCCGCGACGTTGTCTTGGCCGCAGAAGTGGAAGTGGTCTTGGATGCGACCGTCTTCCTTTGCTTGGAGGCCTTGCCGTCCTGATCTGCCTTGGACGCAGGAGACGACTGCTTCCGTTTGGATCTGGGGGTTGGAGTGGCCAGCTGTAGAAACAAAAGTTAGAAAAAGAAAGCAAGATAATATAATAGGCCGAGCCTAGTTAGGAAGAAGATCTCTTCCGAAATGCATACACGGACGTAAGGAAGAAAGCTAGATGGCGAGCCTACTTACTCCTTTAGTTTTCTCGTACAGTCTCTGGCGAGCCTTGTACCGAGCCAAGTCAATCTCAGACATGTTGACCTCCCCTTTTTGCTCCTTGTCCAGCATCTCGTACGCCTCAGCTGAAAGAGGAAGAAAAAGAGTTCGAAAGTTTTTCAAGTTCAAATAATATGTGTAAGTGTAAGAATATGTGTCCGTACGTCCACCTTGGGGCAGGTTCCTGTATAGGCCATAGGCGGACATGAAGGTGGGATCCCGCAGCCAGCTGGATAAAGGAACCCAGTTGCTTGGAACGCGCTCGGTTTTGCCGTTCCTTTTCACCCGCTTGACTTTGAAATATTCAAGCTGGTGCTCCTGGCTGGGGTGGACGGGTGGCTTATCGGGCTTGAGATCCCCACGTCCAAGTTGAATTGGCTCAGCATTGAACCGATTCATCCGCAAGTTAAATTCGACGTCCTTAGTTTTGATGCGGTAGAATCGGTGCTTCTAGTCACGCCACTTGGAGACTCGGTCCATCACCACCATGTAATCCCTAGTGGTGCTCAAGATGAGCCAGCCGTCCGTATCCGCGTCCAGCCTAGTCAGTGAAGGCATCTCACAGAAAACTGCAAAGTCTAGCTCGAAGCCTTTGCAGATGCACGTGACCAGGTACCCAAAAATGTTCAACCAGCTGTTCGGCATCAGCTGGAAGAGAGCAATATCATACTCGTCCAAGATCGTGCGGACAAAAGGATGGAGTGGGAAGCGTAGTCCAACGTCTAAGGCCGCCCTGTAGACGCAGAAGGATCTTTGGCGCGGCCTCTCTTCTTCCCAGGCGGCCAAAGCACGGGACTTCCTTGGAGGTTGGATCTCAAATCCTTCCCCAAGGAGGAGGAATGCCTTGTATTCCTCAAAGTTGTGGTTCAGGTACCCCAAGGCCGTGCTACCCACCATGCAGGCGTACGGATCCTTGAAGTTGTCAATGTTGGCAACCTCCTCCTCTTTGCCCTCTGCGGCCGCCGCTCCACCCTCGGCCGCATTTTCAGCTTCGCCCTCCTCTCGTTGAGGAGCGCTCCCAAACTCGGAGGACAACACTCTATCGAGGTGAGCTGCCTCCGCCGAGCTGCGGCTCCTAGAACTATGGCCGCCCCGGGGGGAGATTGTGTCTTCAAGTGGCCGTTTGCCCTTATCTTTGGCACCGGCCGCCTGACTCCCAGTAGGAGGGGCTCTGCGAGGGGGCAGGTCGGACGGTTCGTTAAGAGAAATCCCCGTTCTTGGTCTGTCCGACCCGCCATATCGGAGATAGAGTTCTGAAGGAGTGGGGACGGACGCACAAGCGTCCGCTCGAGAAGAGGAAGGAGGCCCCTCACAGAGTAGCAACTCGGCCCCATCCATGACCGAGCTGGCATATTGGGGGAACCTCAACTCCGGAGTTTGCCCGAACGTTCCCCCCACTAAAGGAGCGCCTTGAGTTCTTTGACGCTCCTCAAATGAGGAAGTTACCTCCACGGCCGAGCAGTGAGTGCCCGTGGAAGCGGTCGTAGGAGTGGTAGAAGGGGTCTCAGGGTTAACTCTGTTTGGGTCATAAGGCGGCCTAGGGTTTACCAGACTTCCGTCTGGATTTCTGGCCGCGTGACGGTCGTGCGTTTGCATCGTCCGTGCCATGTTCGACTGCAGGGACAGAGAAGAATGGGTGGATATGAGTTGGTACACACTAGAAATGGACCCACTCCATGAAGGAGACAACTCGTCTCCGTCCACTCTAGACTCCTCAGTCCCAGGCGAACGGCCGGCCTCATGAGGAGAAACGGACGAAGCCGAGTGTTGAGCCAGCTTTTAAATAAACAAAGAAATAAAAAGACAAGGAAAAGAAAAACAGGCGGCCTACCTCTGTACGTGTTGAAAACTTGGAAAAACTTGAAGATTGATCGGAAAACTCAACCAATGTCACCGGAAAACTCAAACGCACGGCGGAGCACTTGAAGATTCAAAGGGAAAAACACTTTCTCTCTCTAGAAGCTCTGACTTCTCTCTAGAAAATGTAAAGTTCCAAAGTGCCAAAATGAAGTCAAACCCCTTGTATATATAGGAAAAATTTGTGGGGGTAAGATAGTAAATTCAACTTTCCCGCCCAACTTAGCTAAACGGTTACAATTTGAAAAAAGCGACCTAGAATTTGGAAGGACAAGGAGTAACTCCGTTAAACTAGACGGAAAGGACGACCTAATAAACGGCTTGTCCAAGGAAAGCTGGCAGAACTAAGGCTCTTTCCGAAATGGCAAGACGGTCGCAAAAATCGACGGCCCAGTTTCGTCCGCGCCGCTTGAATAGACAGGCGTTCGCCCTAAAAATGTCAGGCGGACAGAAAGTTGACAAAACTCTAATACATCTGTACGCGCCAAGGCTATTAAAGGTCAGAGGAGCCGGCCTATAAGCGTACAAGCCATCCCCTCTGAGGGGCAAATGTTGAGGGTAAAAATACCCCGTATACGTGGACCAATCCCACAGTGACACGTGGCCCAATTATGGGGTGACACGTGTCACCACGGGAAGATGCCACGCAATCCAGAGCTTTTAAGGTCTCAGGCCAATCCCATAGTGACACGTGGCCCAGTCATAGGGTGACACGTGTCACCACGGGAAGATGCCATGTGTCTAGGCAATATGACCCTTCTAATAAACAGCGCGCCAAAAAGCCCTAACAACGTCAGGGCCCAAATCCCGAGAGATGACGCTGAAAGCCGCAAAACGGCGCCCCTAGAGGGGCACATGGCGATCGCTGATTGCGCAGCCAATCACGTCACGCAAATCTAGGGTATAAACCCTAGAGAGGGGCACGAATCCCACCCCTATAAATACCCCAATCATTTATGATGGGGGGGGGGGGGATTTTCAGACAATTGAAAACACATAGCATTAAATAGCTCCAACTTCTCTCTACTTTCTCTCTCTAGCCCTTTTTCCGTTCTGATCACTGACTTGATCGTCGGAGGCGAATATTCCGTTGAACGGAATATTCGTGGTTTTGCAGGTGGGACCAACGTATTGCCAGCAAAGCGTGACTAGTATCCCAGGAGATCCAAAAAAGACCCGAAACACTATGTATAATAGAAAATCTTATTTTCTTAGTTGGTTATTGGTGAATAATTGGTATTTAATTAATTATTTATTTAACTAATTATTCTATATTATTTAGACAATTATTTTTATTCCTTAAACCGAGCAAAAATCTTCCTAAATACTATTAAGGGAATCCGAAAATCTGAGCTATGGAAAGCTCAAGATTTTCATAGCTCAGATTTTCTTGCCATAATTCTTCCCACATGAGCTAGCTTATAAATACCCCTCTCACATTCTTCACACCAATTCTCTACTTTTCTTCTCCTCTTTTTACACAAATCATCCCGTTTATCTTTGAATCCAATTTTCGAGTACTTCTGGTCCATTTTGGGGTATTTACGTTTCACGGAAGATTTTTCCTCTCGAAAGCTCTTTGAGGTTAGGTTCAAAAATAACCCAATTCGGAGTTATATCAAAGGATTTAAAGCCTCTGCAAGTTTTGCCTATTCTTTCCAACGCAAATCCAATTCTTCTCCTTTTCCTTGGTTTCTTATCTTTTCTTATTCTCTTCTCTTATTTAATTATTATTATCATGGGGGTTTTATAAATATTTATTATGAGTAGTTTTAATTATATAAATTCAGATTTTTAATGATGTTTATGATAAATTAATTTAAAAGGTTCCTGGACATGTAGTTGGGGGGTTTTTAATTATTTGTTAACCTTATATTGATTAAGTTTATATTTATTTGTAGGGTGTGTTCGATCAAGATTCTTGAGGTTCTTTTGGTGTGTTTTGCTAAGCAAAGGTCAAGGTACGTTAGGTGGCTAGATACCTTGAAAGTGATTGGTTTGAATAAGCATGTTTGAATGATTTTATGATCATTGAATTAAAGTAATTGAATTGAATTATGATTTATGAAATAAAAGTATGTTTAAATAATTGGTTTTAATAATTAAATTTGATTATTGATTTTATATAATGTTTTGGATAATTAAAATTATTATTCGTGTTTAAAAGGTTTGATTTTGAAAGCATGTGGAATTAAATAAAAAGGAGTTTGAATTATTATTATTAAAAGGTGGAAGTATTGGATTTAAAGAGGATTTATTGAATTATTATTATTAAAGCTTTATAAGCATGTTAGTAATCCCACTAACAGATTTGGTTTATTTGATAAGACTTTGTATGACCAAGTCTTTCATCAAGAATAGACTTGTAACATAAGGAGACTAGCTTGGGGGGTGTGCACACTTGGGTGAGGAATTGGTTTTAAAGGAATTGAATTTTAATGAGGAATTGGTTTTATTGAATTTGACTATTGATTATTATTATTGAAATTGGTTTTAAGAATTATGAGTTGGAATTATTAGTTTAATTATTGGAATGGATGGAATTGATTTTCAAAGCATGTTTGCTAATAAATTGAGTTTTCATTATCTTGCACTTAGCGTACTTAGCATATTTTGCTAACCCGTATTTTTTATTTTGTTTTGGTTCGCCTTGTTTACTGTAATGGTAAGCAGTGTTGACTAATTTCATATGGAGTCAATAATTGAGCATTTGGAATCCCGGGAATGGTTTCACCTAGATTAGGAAATGTTGGTCTTTATGTTTATTTTGAGTACTCATGACTATAGTTACTATTTATGGTTTATTATTAATAAAAGAAGAGTATTGAAGTTTTCCGCTGCAAAGTATTGGTTTTGTTTAGTAAGTTTTGAGTAGCCTTGCGTAATCACACGGCGGTAATACGCCCAAGTCTATCTCTACGGTATAATTATACTTATCATACTGGTATTTTCGTAGAGGGAGATTTGGGGGTGTTGTGTATATATAAATATATAAGAAAATTTGCAAATTGCAGCCATTTAAAGTTAGTATTTTGCAAATTGCAGCCATTTAAAAAAAATTGCAAATTGCAGCCCAAAAGTTCATATAAATTGTAAATTGCAACTCGATTCAACTTTTTCATCGGTTTACAAGTTGAAAAATCTTCGATTAAGGTTTTAGGGGCCATTTTAGCCCTTAGGGATCCGAATTGAGCTCGGAATCAGCAAAAAAATAACGCAAGTATCTTGTTTTGCGCAACAAAAATGTATCGATTTGTGGGAAACTGTAAATATGAGACACTTACGTTTTTTTTTTCCTAATTCAGAGCTCAATTCGGGCCCCTAAGGGCTAAAATAACCCCTAAAACCTTAACCGAAGATTTTTCAACATGTAAACCGATGAAAAAATTAAATCGGGCTGCAATTTACAATTTATACGAACTTTTGGGCTGTAATTTGCAAAAAAAAAAAAAAAAAAAAAAATTTAAATGGCTGCAATTTGCAAATTTTCCATATATATATAAATATATAGTACCAAGTTATAATGAGAACCAATTGTAAAATAGGAACTATGAACCAATCAAGACCGTTAGATCAGAGACAAGAGGTGCATGATCTAATGGCCGAAAATGATTCAGACAAATTAAATGTAGCACGCAAATTTAGTAGCAATTTCTCTCTCTCTTCTCTCTCTCTCTCTGCTCCGTCATTTTTGCTCTCCTCTCTCTCTACTCTTCTTCTCCATTTTCAACTGCTCACAAGCTTCGAAAACCGCCATAACCGTTCATACAACTGCTTAATTTTGCTATATAATCACAATTATAGCTTCTTCTGTCTACATATTTCATTTTCGGAACAAAAAATTTCGAAAATAGGCAAAAAATGACGAATATTAGGTATTATATCTGTAGACACCCATTTGTGTCTCCCCAAAACCAAATCCAGTGATGAGTACCTTACACGTCGAATCATAATCGAATGAAGCGAAAATGTGGAAAGTCTAGTGTTGCGGATAGTTTTAATTTTCTTTTCTCTTCTCTCGGTTTTTGAAAACTTATTTTAAGAAAACAGCCAATCCAGTTTGGTTGGTCCATGATATGGGTCCAATAGTAGTGTAGTTGGATGGGGCTTGCAAAGACCTTTCCAACGATATATTATAAGCCCAATTCCGATGAATATTGAGGAAGTTACGGCCCAATGATCTAGAGGAGGGCCTAATATGATTTATCATTCCTAATGCAATTAGGAATGGTTTTAGTCTTCTAGAATCTTCTAGAAGGTTCTTTTCATTCCTAATTCAATTAGCATTGATAAATTGACTTTTGTTGACTTTTCAAAGTTTTAATCAAATCAAATAGTATTTTCAAGGAAATTATATGATTTTATCCTCCAGTACGGCAAACTTATCTGATTTTCGAAAACGCGTTAAAATTAGGCTTGGCGCCTGACCCCAGGCTTTGGCGCCTGGAACCAGGCCTGGCGCTAGCCATTGGCGCCTGGCGCTAGTGTTGGTGCCTGGCGCCAGTTAGCCAGGGTTTACGCCAGCTCTGTTTTTTGTGCGTCAGACTCTGTTTTGTTTATTTTATCTTTTTGGCTGATTTTCTCGATAAATAACGTATTAAAAACTCCGTTTTCAATCATCTACATTCACCAATTCTCCTCATTCACAAGTTCTCATCTACAATCAGTTTTAATTAGTGTAGACACCCATTTGTGTCTCCCCAAAACCAAACCCAGTGATGATTACCTTTCACGTCGAATCATAATCGAATGAAGCGAAAGTGTGGAAAGTCTAGTGTTGCGGAAAGTTTTCTTTTCTTTTCTTTTCTCTCTGTTTTTGAAAACTTATTTTAAGAAAACAGCCAATCTAGTTTGGTTGGTCCATGATATGGGTCCAATAGTTGTGTAGTTGGATGGGGCTTGCAAAGACCTTTCCAACGATATATTATAAGCCCAATTCCGATGAATATTGAGGAAGTTATGGCCAATTTACTAAACTGGGCCCGATTTAGTTTTTATATGCGGCCCAATGATCTAGAGGAGGGCCTATTATTAATTATCATTCCTAAAGCTATTAGGATTGATTATAGTCTTTTAGAATACTCTAGAAGGTTCTTTTAAATCCTAATGGAGTTAGGATTGATAATTATGTTTTAAAGAGTTTGAAATTGAATAAAACTACTCCTTTTAAGAATCCTTGTTTTGTACGAAGTGGAATATATTCAGATTTTTTTTTGTGCCTCATAATATTTATCCAAATTTTATATGGTTGGATAGATCTTGAAATTATCTTTCCAATGATATATTATAATATTAAATCCGAGTTATAACGAAAAAGATATGAATGATACATGAAACTTTATCCAAAACTGACACCCTTCCACTATTTTGGCCATATCTTTTTATCTACAAAATATTTATCCTGATTCAAATTGGGTTGGAAAGTAGACTTCAAGAGATTTACAACGACATATTATATGTCTTATTTGGACTTCCGGATCAAAAGATATGATAAAAAAAAAACGCATCAAAAATAGGCATTGGCGCCTAGAACCAGGCTTGGCGCCTAGTGCTAGCCATTAGCGCCTGGCGCTAATTAGCTGGTACTGGCGCCAGCTTTGTTTTGCGTGCACCAATCTCGTTTTGCGTGCGCCAAGTGCTCTGTTTTGATATTTTATCTTTTTGGCTAATTTCTCTGTAAATAACGTATTAAAAACTCTGTTTTCATTCACCAATTCTCACGAATATTCTCATCAACAATCAGTTTTCATTCGCAATCATTAATTCTCTAATTCATTCATCTCTCTCTTTCTTTTTCTAAAATTGCTTTTCACATACAAAATTCCGCATTCGCAAGATCTGGAAACACCTAGCCATATTCGAAGTTGCCTTCGCCCTAGACGTGAAAGGTTTAATTTATGAGGGTTTGGTCCCAAATCTCTATTTCAATTATTTAATTTAATTGTTTGTTTATTATTTTCCTTGAAGTTACTAACGTGTGTATTTTGTTATTAGAAAGAGGTACGAGGCATCAAAGTAAGTGCTTTAATGGTTGTAATTGATATTATGATGTAGAAATCATGTTTATATTGTTATTATGATATTCCTAGTATCATGTCCAGGGTAATATCAAATATATTAAATATGATTGTTGCGATGCCTTTTATGTTCTTCCTAATATTTATGATTGTTAGTATCATGTTAGGGCTAAAGATTTGATTTTTATTGTTTAGTGACATGCTAGGGTTTGTTATTAATCTTGTTAGTATCATGCCTAGGATCTTGCAATTATTATGCTTTAATATTAACATGAACATGATTATGATTATAATCGTTATAATTTATGATTATGAATATTATTATTATTATTATTATTATTATTATTATTATTATTATTATTATTATTATTATTTTGATGATAATTATTTTATTTATGATGATATTATTATTATTATAATTATTATTCATGATATTGATTATTTATTGTGTTGCTTGATTATTTATATTTATTGCTTGATCACGCCTTTTATGCATGCTTAAAGGGAATTTGGTACTTGTAATCACGCTTAATAAGATAATTAATAATCTTGTTAGGGTTATTATGATTATAATTCCAGTGATCGCCAATAATAGTTTATTTGTGCATTAATATTCAACTAACATAGATAAACAGGTTTAGGGTTAAACCTATTGATTGCATGTTAATCGAAAAGCGCACATGAATACGATCAGAATAAAGTAGAGGCCTATTATTAGGGCAGGTTCAATCTCTTTTAGGTTGGATTTGTACCTTCATCCCCGAACCCTTATTTGGTTCTAGACCTTATGGAGTTGACGATCTCTTGGATCGTTAAGGGGTGTAACCTTCATCCTCGTGAACGGTTTACAAGTTCCTAAAAAAACTTGTTGGCGACTCTTTTGCTCTATCTTCTTCCCTTTTGGACGCCAGTGTACTTAAGTGTATGATCATAGTGGGGTTCAAGCTAGTGGGATTAAAAGCTTGAAATTTATTCCCTACAATTAGCATTCTTTAATCTTTCAATTCTTTCTTTCTTTCTCTAAACTTTGCTTCTCAAATACAAAATTCCGCATTCGCAAGATCTAGAAACACCTAGCCATATTCGAAGTTGCCTTCGCCCTAGACGTGAAAGGTTTTAATTTATGAGGGTTTGGTCCCAAATCTCTATTTCAATTATTTAATTTAATTTAATTGTTTGTTTATTATTTTCCTTGAAGTTACTAACGCGTGTATTTTGTTATTAGAAAGAGGTACGAGGCATCAAAGTAAGTACTTTAATTGATTAATTGATATTATGATGTAGAAATCATGTTTATATTGTTCTTATGATATTCCTAGTATCATGTCTAGGGTAATTTTAATATTAAATATGATTGTTACGCTGGTTCCTATGTTCTTCCTAATATTTATGATTGTTAGTATCATGTTAGGGTTAAAGATGTGATTTTTATTGTTTAGTGACATGCTAGGGTTTGTTATTAATCTTGTTAGTATCATGCCTAGGATCTTGCTATTTTTATTATGCTTTAATATTAACATGAACATGATTATGATTATAATTGTTATAATTTATGATTATTATTATTTTGATGATGATTATTTTATTATGATTATAATTTTGTTATCGCTATAATAATTATTATTATGATTAATATGGGTGTTATCATGATGATTATTCTTAATTATATTTGTGATGATTATAATTATTATTTTTTGATTATTTATTATGTTGCTTGATACATTATTATTGTTATTGCTTGATCACACCTTTCATGCATGTTTAAAGGAAATTGGTACTTGTAATCACGCTTAATAAGATAATTAATAATCTTGTTCAGGTTTAATATGATTATAATTCAAGTGATCGCCAATAATAGATTTATTTGTGCATTAAATTCAACCAACATAGATAAACAGGTTTAGGGTTAATCCTATTGATTGCATGTTAATTAAAAAGCGCACATGAATACGATCAAAATAAAGTAGAGGCCTATTATTAGGGCAGGTTTAATCTCTTTTAGGTTGGATTTTTACCTTCATCCCCGAACCCTTATTTGGTTCTAGACCTTATGGAGTTGACGATCTCTTGGATCGTTAAGGGGTGTAACCTTCATCCTATGAACGGTTTACAAGTTCCTAAATCTTGTTGGCGACTCTTTTGCTCTATCTTCTTCCCTTTTGGACGCCACCGTACTTTAGTGTATGATCACAGTGGGGTTCAAGCTAGGGGTTAACGCTGAAATCTATTCCCTACAGTTTTTAGCGACTCCGCTGGGGAGGATTTCTATTTTATTTCCTGAATTTGTTTCGGCAATGATTTAGAATGAGTGGATGAGACTCGAAACGTTCTAAGTATTTCATGTGCGTAATTTTGATTAACATTATTGTCATATGCATAAAAAATATCTCATCGGAAAGACCATCCGTAATGAGTTAAAAACATAGGATTTTACACGTAGGAAATTTGAGAAATATCTTTCACAACTAGGACTGAAATAACACCGCGCGAAACTGGAAAATATTATACAGCACAGAAAGCTGCTGAGGCATGTGGGAAGTAGCGTCAGGGGCCAGAGCTTGGCGCCAGCAATTTAATCGTAGTGCCAAACGCCAGTATTGGCGCCAGGCGCTACAGTTAAAAGCTGGCGCCAGTCTCTGTTTGCTGGCGCCAATTTCCCTCAATACCAAGCCAGAATTATGCGTTCTAATTTCGACCGGTTTTTCGTATTGTTTGCTCGATCCTACTTCCTGATTGATTTTTTTCTCACTTTTCTGAAACCCATATGTGTTCTACATATGGACATAACCATCTGGGAATTCATGCTCCATCTACCCGATTGAACGCTCCGTGCAACAAAGGGTACATCCGAGATGTTGAATTCACCAAACCATGGAAGCTAGTTTTTTCTAAAACTCGCGGTGTCCCATCCACTCGCGCCAACCCTTCACGGTTAAGCTTCCACGCAGTGCATCCGGACAATTAACCATGGACCCTTTATTGACTAAACCATATCCCGAACTTTAGAGAACTAGAACCATGGTTAGGTTGCAAACTCATTGCATTGTGCCTACTTGACTAATTGTGCATTATTTTGTTGTGCATATGGTATATGTTTTTCCTAACCATTTGTTTGACTTGTGTTAAAGACTAAATAAACTGATTAATGACTAAAGGACTTTGTTTAATTAGTTAATTAATTAGAGCTAATAAATAAACATAAAATCGAGTTATAGTTCCTTTATGTCAACCCGGATTTTTATTCCCGTATACTGCACAAACGTCAACTTGTTTTGGTCATAGTCGAAGTTCTAGGAAGAACTACGAGTCGTACAATCTATGGATCTGTAGCCCCGAGTTTTATCTTTAATTTGGCGTTGGTTTCATCCAAATCAGAGTCACAGATAAAAAGTTATGACTAAAATACCACAGTTTTTCCAGTTTAATGCATATACGTGAAGTCTTAACTTAGTCTTTACTTGAGTCTAGTCACATAGTCTAGCCACATGGTCATGACACGAGTCTTAACGTACCATCTACACTTACTAGTCATAGCACACACTTTGAGTATATGTCACCATGACCATGTTTTAGGTTCATACATGAGTCGGTCTTTTCCGTCATTTGAGTTGGGGGGTACATTTTTATTCCTAATTCTTCATATCCCTCCATCTAAATCTTCTTTCACATTCTATTCCCATTTTTTCTTCACTTCTTCCATCCATTGCATGTTGAATAAAGTTTGAGTCAAATAATTAACAATGAATATCCCCAAATTCCTTTTCCACAGTACTTGGTCGAGGAGAGAAGGGCGATTAATCAAGGACAACCTCTTTATTCAAGTCTCACTTTTTGATAAATCAATTCGTCAAAAGAGGAAGGCTAAGAAGATAATGGCAACTCAAGAAGAAGTCAATGAGCTTAGGAACCAATTGATTACCGTTACTGAGACACTGAAACTCCTCACCCTCAAGGTCGATGATCCCGTGAAGCAACAACAAATGAACCTCATGCAAGAAAGTTTGAGGAAGCTATCTAGTAACTATAAGTTTTAGGGAATGAGTTCACAAGGGGTCTCGCTGGACAAGGAGCTTCTTCCGCATAAGTTCAACGCCACTGACATCCCTAAATTCAAGGCAACAGATAACCCTTACTTCCATCTAAGAGCTTTCGAAACTATAATGAGCATTAAGGGTATCGATAAGAAGGTTTTCCCCTCTCTGTTCCCACTATCTCTCGAAACCGTTTGCCAACAATGGTTCTTCTCCCTTGACAAGGAGAAAACCTCTACCTGGGAATCGATAGTAAACGCTTTCGTTGATAGGTACAAGTGCAATATTCAAGTTGAAACCGATCATAGACAACTTGAGATGCTAAGACAAAAAGAGAATGAAGGATTTACTTCTTTCTTTAATAAATGGAGGGAAACTTCCGCCAAGATGATTGAGGTCCCCACCGAAAAGGAATCTGTGAGGATGTTTATCAAGAATCTCCAAGAAAAGTATTCAAAGCACTTAAAATATCAACAAAACTTGAATACTTTCAAGGCCGTTTACGACATCGGAATTGAAATAGAAGATGACCTCGCAAAGCAAAAAGCTACTAACAATAGTAACCACGGTGGCTGGAAAGGAAAGAAGAACGACAATCCTTCTTCTTCCGGAAACACCCACTCTAGTAACAATGTTAGTACCTTTGATCTCAGTGAAGTTTTAGCCATAGATAACCAAGGATCTAAGAAGCAACTAAGGAAAGACTTCACCCCCATTGGGATGAGCTACGATACTGCCTTCGATCGACTCCATGCCAAAGGACTCATTACTCCCATTGGACCTATTCAAGATCCCGCACCTAAAAAAAGATTGCCTAGTTGGAATCCAGACGAACACTGCAAGTACCATCAAGGTAGGGGTCATACTACCGAGAGCTGTTGGAAGCTAAAGGAGGCTATCCAACATTTGAATGATAATAACAAGCTTCCCATGCCTCCAGTTAACAAGAAGAATGAGTGATGATAAAGGAAACAACACAAGACAAGAGGCGAGCTTCAACGACAAGATTTCGTGACCTCTTTTTTCTATTTATTTTTTATTTACTCCTTCCCCAATAAGTCTATCATAGAAACCTTTTCTTTTCTTTTAGATTAATTTTGTAGATTCTCTCTTTTCATTTTTTTTAATAAAATGAGCATTTATTTCCTTATATATGATCATTTCATTGCATTGCACTAAACAAAAAAAAAAAAAAAAAACAAAAAAAAAAACCATGTCGAACTAAGCACAAGGTATACCAATGATTTGAGGCACTCCTTGTAGCCACATCATATCTCATTTCACTTTTCAAATTTACAATCCTTTCTTCATAAACCACTTTGAGCCTCGTCTAACGATAGGCCCTTCTTTTTTCAACCTACATCTACCTAACCTTGGGATGGGATGGTGTGCAATTTATGCAATTGTAAAAAAGACTTGAGTGATTCAAAAAAATTAATATAGCAGCAAAAAATAAATAAAAGTGTACAAAAGGGCAAGTGTTCCAATGTCTTTGATATGAAAATATCTTCGATAAGAACACGTCTCAGATTGCGTCTCTTATCGAGTGCTTGGTACCATGCCTGAGAAACATGAATGCCAAGTGAGTGATAGACCGCATGATCGGGATTTCCCACACTTATTAAAATAAAATAAATGCTAAAGCAAAAAGAGCTAAAAAAGAGTAGGAACTCAAGCACAAAATACAAAGATTCAAAAGCGAAGTTGCACACCTTGGGGGCTTATCTAGGGTCTTGAGCCTTTATCCCCTTCTTCTTTCAAACCTTTAGCCTAACCACGTTACAACCCTTAAAAAGACCTTTTTGAGGTATACACACTTGTGCGAGGCTCGGCAAGAGCTACGTCCGGCCTGAATCCAAACGGATACGTAGGCAACCTCACATCGAGTTGCGGCCGTAATAAAAATGCATTTATATTCACACTTACACCATGATCATATCAAGGGATCTCCAATGCTCATCCCTATTCACTTAGAGCTAGACTTGGGGGCTTGATCCTTACATCATTAGCTTACCTAGCCTAAGAGTCACCACCATTTGACTCTTTTCAATAATATTTTTCCACACACTTAGCCCTTGTGGCCTAGCTTTAGTGTCATTATCACACACTACACCGATACATGACCAAATATATTTCCCTTAGGAACCCTTTGTCATGAAATCTTAACGCTAAAGCATGCTTCGTCAAAATCACTCATAATTGTCATTGCACATTGAAGTATGAAGTACTTAGCCTCCGTGCCTAAGTTACCCAAATACTTTCATCATTGAGTCAACCATTGAGATAGCATAGGATGGATTAATCCTTGCACCTTGAGAGATAGTATCAAACGACATTTGACTAAACTCATTCAACATGCATCTTCAAATCTTCGATTCTTTCTTTTTCGCGTCTTTCTTTTTCGGGAGAAAGTCGGTACCCTCCACAAAAATGACGGAAAATTTTTGCTTTTTGCATTTTTGAGTCACATTGAGTCAACACTATGCACACACAGGTCACGAGTCATACGTGTCATTTCACTTTGAGTTGAGTCAACCTCGAGTCAGTCGATCACAACGAGTCAAGTTTATACCTTGAGTCATGACAAGTCAATGAGTCAAGCAACACTAAGTCTTAGGTCAACCCTAAGATAATTAAAGGGATTGGCAAAGTTCTATAGTCAAAATAAATACAGGTGTAGCAGAACAGGGGAAGACCCTATCACAGCGTTCGGCGACAGAGTCAATTCTTGGCGCCAGAGATATTTCAGCAGCGACAGAGCTCGAAGCCTCTCAGAAAGGTGATTTCGACCTCATACAACAATTTAGGGTTCCTTGGTACGCCAGTTAGCCCCAATGAGCAATTTGACATGATTAAGTAGTCGGTTTGATTACAACAGCAAATAAGTGATCGACCTGATGAAAGATCGTCTCATTTAGCTTAAAGCGCCTAAGCATTGGATCAAAAGCAGAAAAGGCACCGACGTATAGGTTCAAAGCAACGAAAGCGCTGACGTACAGGCATAGCGGAAGCAAAGTTTGAGTGAGCTTTAAAGATCGACAAGTGTTGGTCTTCGGTAATTTTCTTCGGAATATTATCGCAACAACTGAGGATGACTTCAAGTAAAATTATTTTCGACGGCATTCGCTAAGATTGTGGAAGTTTTCACCAAAGATTTGAGAAGATAGCACGAGATGGGCGGTCTTCGACGGCATTCGCTAAGATTGTGGAGGTTGTCACCCAAGATTTGAGAAGATAGCACGAGATGGGCGGTCTTCGACGGCATTCGCTAAGATTGTGGAGGTTGTCACTAGGATTTGAGAAGACAACACGAGATGGGCGGTCTTCGACGGAATTCGCTAAGATTGTGGAGGTTGTCACCCAAGATTAAGAAGATAGCACAAGATGGGCGGTCTTCGACGGCGTTCGCTAGGATTGTGGAGGTTGTCACCAATATATGAGAAGAACGGTTCATGATGAGGCGGTCTTCGACGACTTTTGCTATGATTGGAAAGGTTGTCACTATGATTCAAGAAAAGGCTCGAGATATAGCAACATTGATCGACGGCGTTCCCTAGATTGCGGAAGATCGTCAAAACAAACAACAAGATGGCGTTCCCTAGATTGTGGAGGGTTGTCCCGAACAACTGATGATTGTTTCAAGAGAAGCAATCTTCGATAGTATTCCCTTGGACGTGGAATTTTATCAATGCGGATGAGGATTGTTTCAAGAGAAGCAATCTTCGATAGTATTCCCTTGGACGTGGAATATTATCAATGCGGATGAGGATTTGTTTCAAGAGAAGCAAACTTCGATGGTATTCCCTTGGATGTGGAATACTATCATAGCGGAGGAGGATCGTTTTAGGCGAAGCAATCTTCTAATTTGGAAGCAGTTACAGGTGTAGCAGTTTTCAAGCGGGATGGCATTCTCTAGCTTGCAGGAGGTCATCAAAACAACAAGGATACAACAAATCGGTTACTTTCAGAGACGTGTGCTCAACGGTGCAAGATACGCGTTTCTTAACTCTTTTATCTGTTTAACTAACGCTAGTTTGCAGGTATCGGCGTTACAAGAGTGATTTAGGATCGCAGAACGTTCTGAATCATTCTCCGTCCCTATCGATACTTTGACTTTTGTTTTCGAAACTTGCGTTTCTCCAAACTCAGTCAAAGTGGGGGCTTCTGTAGACACCCATTTGTGTCTCCCCAAAACCAAACCCAGTGATGAGTACCTTTCACGTCGAATCATAATCGAATGAAGCGAAAATGTGGAAAGTCTAGTGTTGTGGATAGTTTTAATTTTCTTTTCTCTTCTCTCTGTTTTTGAAAACTTATTTTAAGAAAACAGCCAATCCAGTTTGGTTGGTCCATGATATGGGTCCAATAGTAGTGTAGTTGGATGGGGCTTGCAAAGACCTTTCCAACGATATATTATAAGCCCAATTTCGATGAATATTGAGGAAGTTATGGCCAATTTACCAAACTAGGCCCGGTTTGAGCTTTATGTACGGCCCAATGATCTAGAGGAGGGCCTAATATGATTTATCATTCCTAATGCAATTAGGAATGGTTTTAGTCTTCTAAAATCTTCTAGAAGGTTCTTTTCATTCCTAATTCAATTAGCATTGATAAATTAACTTTTGTTGACTTTTCAGAGTTTTAATCAAAATCAAATAGTATTTTCAAGGAAATTATATGATTTTATCCTCCAGTATGGCAAACTTATCTGATTTTTGAAAACGCGTTAAAATTAGGCTTGGCGCCTGACCCCAGGCTTTGGCGCCTGGAACCAGGCCTGGTGCCTGGCGCTAGTGTTGGTGCCTGACGCCAGTTAGCCAGGGTTTGCGCCAGCTCTGTTTTTTGTGCGTCAGACTCTGTTTTGTTTATTTTATCTTTTTGGCTGATTTTCTCTATAAATAACGTATTAAAAACTCCGTTTTCAATCATCTACATTCACCAATTCTCCTCATTCACAAGTTCTCATCTACAATCAGTTTTAATTAGCATTCTTTAATCTTTCAATTCTTTCTTTCTTTCTCTAAACTTTGCTTCTCAAATACAAAATTCCGCATTCGCAAGATCTAGAAACACCTAGCCATATTCGAAGTTGCCTTCGCCCTAGACGTGAAAGGTTTTAATTTATGAGGGTTTGGTCCCAAATCTCTATTTCAATTATTTAATTTAATTTAATTGTTTGTTTATTATTTTCCTTGAAGTTACTAACGCGTGTATTTTGTTATTAGAAAGAGGTACGAGGCATCAAAGTAAGTACTTTAATTGATTAATTGATATTATGATGTAGAAATCATGTTTATATTGTTCTTATGATATTCCTAGTATCATGTCTAGGGTAATTTTAATATTAAATATGATTGTTACGGTGCTTCCTATGTTCTTCCTAATATTTATGATTGTTAGTATCATGTTAGGGTTAAAGATTTGATTTTTATTGCTTAGTGACATGCTAGGGTTTGTTATTAATCTTGTTAGTATCATGCCTAGGATCTTGCTATTTTTTTTATGCTTTAATATTAACATGAACATGATTATGATTATAATTGTTATAATTTATGATTATTATTATTTTGATGATGATTATTTTATTATGATTATAATTTTGTTATCGCTATAATAATTATTATTATGATTAATATGGGTGTTATCATGATGATTATTCTTAATTATATTTGTGATGATTATAATTATTATTTTTTGATTATTTATTATGTTGCTTGATACATTATTATTGTTATTGCTTGATCACACCTTTCATGCATGTTTAAAGGGAATTGGTACTTGTAATCACTCTTAATAAGATAATTAATAATCTTGTTCAGGTTTAATATGATTATAATTCAAGTGATCGCCAATAATAGATTTATTTGTGCATCAAATTCAACCAACATAGATAAACAGGTTTAGGGTTAATCCTATTGATTGCATGTTAATTAAAAAGCGCACATGAATACGATCAGAATAAAGTAGAGGCCTATTATTAGGGCAGGTTCAATCTCTTTTAGGTTGGATTTGTACCTTCATCCCCGAACCCTTATTTGGTTCTAGACCTTATGGAGTTTACGATCTCTTGGATCGTTAAGGGGTGTAACCTTCATCCTATGAACGGTTTACAAGTTCCTAAAACTTGTTAGCGACTCTTTTGCTCTATCTTCTTCCCTTTTGGACGCCACCGTACTTTAGTGTGTGATCACAGTGGGGTTCAAGCTAGGGGTTAACGCTGAAATCTATTCCCTACAATATTAAAACTTCAAATTTCATACTCTTTTTTGCTATTTTTGTTGCAATTTTTTACTTATATTTGTCTTTTTTGCTTGATTATGTTAAATTTGAAGTACCAAAAGTTGAATCGGAGTACTTCGAAGTTCAATTTGGGCATTTTTAAGTTTCATTTCCTCTAAATCAGGTATTTTCACAATTTAATTTGTTTTTGTTCAAATTATGTTTAATTTAATTATTATTTTGGTTAAACTTGTTGTAATTTAGGTTTAATTGGTAATAATTTAGAATAATTTTGATTAATTTAGGAGTAATTGTTGATAAAAGTTAATTTATGAGTAATTTTTTAGTGCATTATTGTTGCTTTAGTACTTCTGCTCTGCTATTTGCTATTAAAAATGTTACTACGGAGTAATCAAGGGACTTTGTTTAATTTATGAGTAATTTTTTAGTGCATTATTGTTGCTTTGGTACTTCTGCTCTGCTATTTGCCATTGAAAATGTTGCTACGGAGTAATAAAGTGACTTTGGTTAATTTATGAGTAATTTTTAAGTGCATAATTGTTGCTATTTGCTAAAAGTAGGTAGAGATTTGCAAAATATAGTTAAAAAAATTAACTAAAAGTAACTTAAAAGTAATTTGTTTTAAGTTTCTATAGTTTTGAGTGCATTATTTTTAAAAGTAGACAAAAATTTGCTAAAATTAGATAGAAATTGCCTAAAAATAAATTGATGTGCCTAAAAGTAGATAACATTTTTACAAGTAGATAGAAATATACTAAAAGTGACTTTAAATTGATTAAATGTTACTGAATTACTATGAGATCTATAGCTATTGTGGCTTGTGTATAAATCAATAAATTGATGTGATTTTTGTATTATGGCTTGTGTATAACATATAAAAAAAAATATATAATTCCTTGCTCATTACATTACCCTATACATTATTGTAGACACCCAAATGTGTCTCCCCAAAACCAAATCCAGTGATGAATACCTTTCATGTCATTTAATTAACGGACATAGCGAAAGTGTGAAAAGTCTAGTGATGAGGATGTTTTTATTAAAATATCTCTTCTTTCTGTTTTTGAAAATATTTCTTTTCTTACCCTATTTATGAAAAACGTGCATTCTAGTTTAGTTTGGTCCATGGCAAGGGTCCAATAATAGTGTAGTTGGATGGGGTTTGAAAAGATCTTTCCAACGATATATTATAAGCCCAATTCCGATGAATAATGAGGAAGTTACGGCCAAAATACTAAAGTGGGCCCGGTTTGGTTTTTATATGTGGTCCAATGATCTAGAGGAGGGCCTATTATTAATTATCATTCCTAAAGTTATTAGGATTGGTTATAGTATTCTAGAATACTTTATAAGGTTCTCTTAAATCCTAATGGAGTTAGGAATGATAATTATGTTATAAAGAGTTTGAAATTGAATAAAACTACTCCTTTTTAGAATCCTTGTTTTGTACGAAGTGGAATATATTCAGATTTTATTTTCGTGCCTCATAATCTTTATCCAAATCTTACATGGTTGGATATATCTTGAAATTATCTTTCCAATGATATATTATAATATTAAATTCGAGATATAACGAAAAAGATATGAATGGAATATGAAATTCTATCCAAAACTGACACCCTTCCACTATTTCGGCCATATCTTTTTATCTACAATTTAATCTAATTCTAATTGGGTTAAAAAGAAGATTTCAAGAGCTTTCCAACGACATATTATATGCCTTATTTGGACTTTTGGATCAAAAGATATGATAAAAACAAAATCCGCAAAACTGTCTTGCAGCGCCGGACGACAGGCCTGTCGCCTGGCGACAGGTAATTTTGTTGGCGAGAGAGGCGTGTTTTATTCCTTTTCGAACTCTGATTCTTTTCTATCGATTACGGACCATTTTCTTTATAAGTAGCGTCCGTAGACCTCTGTTTTTAAATCATCAATTCTTAATCAATTCTTCTCACCAATTCTTCTCATCAATTCTCCATCTAATTCTAACCAACTCTCATCAAGAAATTATTGATATTCTCTCTCTCTCTCTCTTTTCTGAACTAGCTTTTCTCAAACAAAATTCCGCATTCACAAGATCTAGACACACCTAGCTAAGTTTGAAGTTGCCTTCGCCCTAGACGTGAAAGGTTTAATTTCTGAGGGTTTGGTCCCAAATCTCTCTTTCAATTATTTAATTTAATTCTTTAATTTTATGAGGATCATTTTCTCTATCCCAAACTACTGCACTTAGCTTTTTCACGAAATCGATTTCATTACAAAAAGCAGTTCCAACCTTTTCAGGTACCTTCCTCATTATGTGCCACATACATAGCTTATGTTTAGTCTTGGTAAAAACCTTTTCTATGGAAATACCCATTGCAGGATCTTGATCAGTGATAATACAAGAGGGTTCTCTTCCCATACACTTCAAAAAAGTTTGAAATAGCCACCTAAAAGAATCTATGTCTTCTTTAGATAATAAAGCAGCACAAAATGTAACACATCTCTTGTAATTATCAACACCAGTAAAGGACAGAAAACCAATGAATATTTATTTGTATCATAGGTAGAATCAAAAGATAAAGAGTCCCCAAATAATCGATAATCTCTTCTACCAATAACATCAGCCCAAAAGACACGGGTCAATTGCCTGCTTTTATCAACACAATAATCAAAATAATAACCCCCTTTACTGGTTTTCACTTTTTGTTCAAGGTTCTGAACAAACATCGCACCTTCAACATTAGAGAGATCTAAACTTTCAAGTCCCTAGAAAAATTTTTGAAATCATTTTTACTGCTCCCGACATTTTGAAACCCACTACAAAGTTCTTTCATGATCCTATAAGACATAACAACCCCTATATTTAACTTTGAGTTGTAAAAAATAAACTTCTTATGAGCAAAATTTAAACCAACTTCATGTTTAGTAACCTGCCTAGTAATAGGTTTCGAAAAAGGATGAGAATGAGATTCATAAAAACAATAAACCATATACTTCCCACCAGTACAAAACCTAAATTTTATCTTAGCATGACAACCAACTATCTTCACAGTCTTTCTCTTTAAATAAGAACCTTCAACTTGTTTACCAGATTTCTTGTTATTTGTCACATACCCTTCTTTGCTACATAATAAATATTTAATTACAGTAACTCCTTTACCAGTAGGATCATCCTTATTCTTTTGTGATTTAGTAGTAATAGAACGGATTTTAAATCCACACTCATTAGCATATTTGTAATAAAAGGCAATACCATCTTGAAGAGTATCAAATATCATTCCAACAAAGGTTGTTTTCCAAAGAACAACCTGGCATATACTCTTCATCACCTCCAGAATTATAATATATCTTAGGAAGCAAAGGCTGGGTGGGTGTTTTGAAAATTCTTACATTGTTATCTTCAGTAGTGACAGAAGAAGAACAATGCTCTACACTATCAGACATGTTCCTGAAAAGTAAATGAATCGAAGGAAAAAGTAAACAAACAATAAATAAAAGTAAATAAACTATAACTAAAAATAAACAAAATTTTAAAAAATATACTAATAAAAACTATTAGAGATATACTAAAAAGTAAATGACTCAGAGCATAAAGTAAAAAAAAAAAATTTTAAAACTTGAAGAAACTAAAAAACATGAAGTTATAAGGATTTAGTAAAACTAATAATGAGAAGTTAATGACTGAATGCAAAAAGTAAATTTAAAATAACAACAAATTATACTACTTGATTAATAACAACAAGCAATATAGCAACTATATGCTGAAAACATCTACAATGAATTCCGTATGTGTAAAACCAAAAAATAGAAATTAAAAACCAAAATCGTAAAAATAAAACATAAAATCAAACACTAAATTGTACAGAATGATTCAAAGAACAATTAATAAGTAAAAATTGGTAAAAAAAATTACGATAAAAACCCTAAATAGGAAAACTCGTAATAAGATAGATAAACAATGAAATCAAAATAAACAACGAAATTACAAATATAATTAGAAAATTACCTCATGAATGAAAAAAAATCGAAGAATTCGATGTAATTGAAGGTCAAAATCGAAAAATCTGGGCAAAAAAATTCGCAAAATCGAAAAATAGATGGCGCGGCAGAGAAAGCAATGTTAGAGAGAGTAAATGAAGACGCGAAGAGAGAGAAAATGAAAGGAAGAGAAAGAGAAAGAAAGGAGGTCATTCAATGTGGAAAAATTACCAAAATGCCATTACTGAAATGAAAAAGGCGGTGAAGCAAGGGCCGTTGGATTGAGAGTGATCAACGCTCCAGATTAGTTCCTAACTCCTATTCTATGCTTAGGTTCTCACATGATCCCATTTATATATATATAATTATTAATAAATTATTGTATAGAAGTGTGAGGATGGAAAATATTTTTTAGAAAATGAAATTGAGTCGGGGACTAGCGAAAAAGTATGGAGCATTTAAATATTGTTAGGGCTGTTTTTTTCAGCTTAATTTCAGTTCAGTCCAGTTCAACTCTAATCAGTTCAGTTTTCTTTTGTTCAGTTTATTTTCTAATTTTCTTCTCTCATAAACAATTCATTTCAGCTCTATCCAGTTCATTTCAGTAAATCATAACAGACCCTTAATCCGTACTATCTTCCAAAATATAGGAATGCTTAATTAAAAAATAAGGTCGAAAAAAAATTAGAGCATATAATAGAAGAGTATCTAAAAAGAAATAAAAACTGGAAAAAAAGAAGAACTTAATTGCGATCGAACCATGGTACTTACCTGAGTAAAGGTCTCTACAAGTAGGCAATTATCGATGTATACAACAGTTATACTTACATCTATTGCACAACAAAATGTATATATAAATTAATTTGGGGCCACAGGAAATAATAGGCCCTAAACGGTTGCGCAAGCCGCACCGGCTAAGGGACGAGCCTGGTTATGAATTAAGATATGAATTTAACTTGAAGATAGTAATCGTCATATTTTAGGTTTAGTAGACTCTTCTAATGACGTGAAAAGTTAAAATTACAATACCATGCAAATAATGTACTCCTTCCGTTACTAACTAGTGAGTGCAAATAGTCCAAACACTTTCTTTTTCTTCAGCCCTAGATTTATTTAAATAATACCAATATGGAAAAGATCAATATATATAATATTATCTTAATTCTCTCGCTATCCCTGTTTAAATAAGAAATTTTCCTTATAGTTCTTACTTAGCTAACATAATTTTTTTTTTCTATATATAGCATGGACCTAATCATTTATCTCTTCTTAGTTTTTACCCATTACTTATTGTAGTAAAAATATAATAAATAAATAAATCCCACTACACTAACTATAATAAAATATTAATGAAATTAAATAATACCCCCATGACCAATTATCAAACAATAAAATAATGAGTCAATTTAATTTGCCTAGAACTCTGTGTCGTCAAAAACATAAATTTTGTCAACTAAATAGGAGGGGTAGAGGGATAAATCTCTCTTTTCGTTACCAAAATGGTAAGACTTGACTTTCTCACTCCTTCAATAAAGTTACGATTATTACGAAACGGAGAGAATATTACACAAAAGATGCCATTGAAATCTAGTGTACACCCTCCGTATTTTAATAAGTATCCGAGATTACATAGGGAGTAATTTCTGATAGACAATGATTAACCCACATACACTTGTTCTACCCCAAATGGTATCACCTTTGCTAGATGATGAGCTACCCAATCCCTCCCCTTTTTACATGGGACCAAGCAAAGGAATTAAATTTACAACTTAAAAACAAGATATCTCTAAATTAGAGAAATAGATCGCTGCTTTCTAAAGACGTTTTATCAGAGTTTTGCAATTTGACTCTAGCCCCACCTCCTTGAATCCGTACTTGCTTGCAAGCTGAACCGCCATAAGCATTGCTTTTGCTTTTGCTTCTACTATCTGTGCTGGCCACCAAGTAGGAACCCTTCTCAAAGTTGAAAGGAGTACCTCACCCTTATGGTTTCTTGCAAGTGGCAACAACTCCCAATCCTACCCAACCCTCATCCACCAAGCTTAGCCTGCGTCTGTGTAGACACCTAAAAATGTCTTCCCAAAACCAAACCCAATGATGAACAACCTTTCACCGTCACTATTGGTCGGGTTCAGTATTTAATCCCGAGAGTGCTTAAAAAATCGATCGTATTTAATTAAATTCAATTTTTGAATAATCCATGGATCAGTCTTGATGTTTAGTTAAAGCATAGTTTTTTAATTTCAGCCCAAACCTTTTTTTTATTTTAGGCCCAAACCTTTTACTTATTTTATTTACTTATTTTCTTTTTTTAGCCCAAATAATAATAAATCAGAAATGGCCCGAAATTATCAATAGGCACTTAAAATGCTGAACGAAATTAGGGTTAAAAATGAATTTAGACGGAAAAACGAACTAAAGACTCTCGCGTCACGACATTAGTCCACCGTGTCACGGGAAATTGTCCCGTCTGACGGTGGGATTCCCCGTGACACGGGGCACCTGTTGTGATATGGGGGTTTCCGTGTCCTTTCCGCGTAAACCCTTGACGCGTTTTGTTTCCCGCTCACTAAATATTTCCCACGTCATACAGCAGTCCACCGTGTCACAAGAATGTTCCCCGTCTGACGGTGGGGATTCCTGTGTCACGGTACACTTTGCCGTGTCGCGGTGTACTTTTTTTAGGGTTTTTATCTTTTTAGGTTCCGTGGGTTCCCTCAGCACATTTTTTCTACAAATAACCCCTCATTTCTGATGTACGAGGCATCAATTAATTCTCTATTTTTCTCTCTTCTATGCTCTAGCCTAAACACTAGCCTACCCTTCTTCTTTCAAAATTCCTTCTTCAAGCACTCCAAGGAGTCCATACTTTACTTGTGGTTCTGTCCTTAAGCCAAGGCGTGAAAGGTAGAACTGTTTGAGGGTTTGGCCCCAAATCAAATCTATTTAATTTAATTATTATTTTAATATTATTTCCTTGAAGTTACTAACTCTTTTATTATTTTATAGTTGCAAGCAAACAGACTCGAAGTAAGAATTATGTTCCTTTTATTTCTATTATTTTTCTAACGATTTTATATTGTTGGAATTATTGTTAAATTGCTTCCAATATTAATGTTTATTCTATTATTTTTTATTGATCACCATATTGCATGTTTAAAAGGAATATGTAATTGAAAATCACGCCTAATAAGATAATTTGGACAACCGGTTTAGGTTCCTTTTAATCTTGTTATTAAATCAAGTGATCACAATATATTAGAATTATATGTTGCATTAATATTAAGCCAATTTAGATTAATAATAGTTTGGAGCAAATTGAATCTCTGTTTGTATGCCTTTGAGATAGCAGGAATCATTTTTTCACTATAAGAATTAAGTAGAGGCCAATACGGGCGAATGTGACTGCATGACTCACTTCGTACCATCATCCCCGATCCTCCTTTCGTGGTTCCGAAACATATGGAGTTAGTAATCTCATGGATTATGAATGGGGTGTAACCTTCACGGGTCAATCAATGTTTCCTTTCGTTGTCCCTTATCGTGGTTGCCTTTTTATGATCCGTGAACGGTTTACAAGTTCCTTAAAAACTTGTTGGCGGCTCCCTACTTTCCTTGTCCCTAATCGTATATATCAATTCCCACTTCATAAGAGTTCCAAGCATATTCACACATGCTTTAACGTAGGCGCACTTTGAGCGACGCTTACAATTTGGTGACTCCACTAGGGAAGATTCTTGGTTATTTATTGATTTGAGTGATCGATATTTAATTAAGATGAGTGGATGAGACTTGAAAGATTCTTGAAAAGTATTCCTGTTATTAATTTGACATTTTTGCATAAGCATAGACGTTTTAACTGAAAGGAATGGTGTGCTTCGAACAAGTGTATTATTCTAATAGCGGATTCAGGATTATTAGAAAGCTAATATAATCAGTAAGGTCAAATGATCGGAATGCCTGGGTGGAGGCCGCTTCCGATCAGTAATATTAATGCATAATTAATATTACAGCTTAATCTTGACTGAACCCTTCGGGTTACACCCTAGCAAATATACGAACCGACTCGACGAATTAAATATTTAGACGTCCGATATTCGAGCTTAGACCGTCAAAACCGAGCGTCGGAAGTCGAGTCAAAATAATAAAAGACAAGACATGAAAATAATAAATCAAAAAGACCAAGATACCCCTAGCATCGGAACGCCCCTAGCAAACCGAGTGCTTGGGGCATTTAATATAGCATGGTGGCTTGCATGCGCAACAAGCCGAGCCTAGGCTGGCTGGTGCGTGCTAGCGCACCAATGCTAGCATCGCTGGCCAACGCGCGCAAGGAGCATCAGATCTCAGCAGCAGCCCGCATCCTTGATCCGCGGCTTGGTGGCTGAGAGCACGAGCAGCCCGCACAAGCCGTGCTGGGCTTGCTGGCCAGCAGCGCCTAGCAGCCTGCACGCTTGTGCTGGGCCTGCTGGCAGCCGCACATGGCAGCCCACCTTGGGTGCCTTGGTGCCCAAGTGTGGTGCCATGTGGCGCAATTTGAGAGGAGGTTTGAGGGGTGTGTTGGCCGGTTTTTGGAGAGGGAGTGGGGAGCAAGTTTGGTCCCCCCCTCCTTCAAATGGTCCTCACCTAACCTCTCTCATGAGCTTGCCACTTGTTGACTTATTACTAGTTTGATTATTTATTTTATTTTAGCTTTAAAATAAAATGGAAAAATCAAATTCTTCCACATTGATGGGAGAGCCTTTTCACTCTCTTGTTTTCCCTATAAATACCCAAGTTGGGGTATTGGGAAAATCACTTGAGTGAGAGTTGAAAAAGGCATCACCATTGTGAAAACCTTTGAACTCATTTAATCACTCGGGTTTTGGTCGGACCTTGCTAACTCCAAGGTAGCAGATCTAAAAGTCGGTGTTTGTCCTTTGTGGGTGGATAACGTTGGAGGCTCGGTATTTTTGGAGCTAAAGCTTTCAAGTAAGTGCCCATTAGGTCGGGCGAAGCAGACGTCAAAGGTAAATTCCGATTTTATCCTTTTATGTTTATTTGTTATGATTTATGGTTTTGTTAATTGCGAGTGGTTCTTTGGGTCGGGGTCGTTTCCGCGGTAAGTTGGACTAACCAAACCCCAACAGCGGTATCGGAGCCACGCTCGTTTATTTTTAAAATCATAATATTTTTCAAGGTGATTTTTATGGCTTAATTTTTCTGGTTTAAGTTGCTAATTAGATTAGTAGCTCGTATTATCTCTTTTAACCTCGTTTTTAAGCTACCTTCAGCCCCGAACCCAGATTTCGACCCAAAAATAGTGAATTTTGGGTGGAAAATGTGTTCTGGAAATGGATTTATTCTTCCAGAGGGCGGTTTTTAGCCAAAAAAACGACCAGAAATGCAATTTTCGAGGGTTTTTTTGTTTTTACGAAATTTTTTTAATCTTTCTAACCTTGAAAATTAATTGCATATTTATAGTGGTTATGTAATTGGTTCAATAAATATTTTATATGCAATTTTAAACCTCTTTAGGCATGATTACTTGGTAGTAATTTGCGCTTGAATCCTTAGTTTTATTTTTTCACATAATTGCAAACTAATTGCATTAAGTGTGAAATTGTTGTTCTTTGAGGCTTCCAACTATTAAAGAATCAATCTTTAATTATGTTAAGTGATTGAAACTTTATATTACTAAATTCCATGAATTTTTGTTAAACTTTATTGATTTAATCATTTTTTAGTTGATTGGAATCATAAAGTTTGAAACTTTGTGATAGAAAAATTGTTTATCTTCATATTGGAAGATATAATTTTTCAAGGATTCACAAGTATTAAAGGTGGAATCTTTATTGAATTTATGTTCATTTTTCCAACTTCCTCTTATTTTGTCAAAAACTCAAAGTTAATTTAAATTAATTAAATTAATAGTGAGTATTTGCCCTATTATTTTTGTTGCACCAAGTTAAACCAATTTAATTAAAGAATGGCTCTTGGGAATTATTTTGGTTACATGCACTTTTAAAAATTTTATTTAAGTTAGACTTGTTTAAATTTTTTAATTTTGCTCATTAAATTAGTTCTAAAATTAATTTAGAATTAATTACGAATGTCACGCAAAATTTGTGATCAAATCCCGAGGCTAAAGGCACGCAAAACAAGGCATAAGCGCCCTAGGCTAGCCGGGATGCATAGCAGCCCGCATGTGGCTGCCAAGGGGCTGCCATGCCCTGTGCGTGCAGCACGCTACCATGTGCATGCGTGCGTGTGTGCTGTGTTGCGTGGGGCTGCTGTGGCGCGGGTATGTGGGGCACGAGCACATGGTGCATCGCTTGGAACTTGGTGCATGCGTCGTGTAATTAGGGGTATGCGTAGACATTGCTTGCGAAGCAATGTAGTGCAATGAATTCGTTCAACATGGCCATCAGGGGCCACGTTTTTGATGTGTGAAAGTTCGCTGATGTGGGTAGTGTAACGCTTAGCGACATCGGGCCCACTCCCACGTTCATTGAGCATCTAACGGTTGTGCGAAATGTGAGCACTCCATGTCTTAGTGTTAGGCATTTAGACACTTCGGACTACTTATTTTTGCTTTAAAATTGTCGTTTTAATTATTTTATTAATCTAATTTGTTTTAATTATTTTAATAAATTTTGGAGGCTAGGCCTCGGTTTTGAGCGACATTGGCAAAATTTATTTTGACAAATTTTGGGATTTACCGTCTTAATTAATTGGATTAATTAAGTTGGATGCGGAATTTAGTGGGAGCTTCAATTGTTAACTTGCGCTTATTTACATAACCGGTTAAAACAACTTTGACTAGTTTTGATTAGGCGTGTTAATTGGATTAACCACCTAGATTAGTTACTAGTTCACGCGTGTTTGTTTATTTATGCATTGTTACTTGTTTATCGTTATAAAATGCATGGGCCATTCACAAATAGTGAATGGATGAATGGAATGTATATTCTCTCACAGGTTTTATGAAATGGCAACAAGTGGGGCCCGAATAGGATAGAAAATACGGACTGCAATCCATGATGTATTTTTGTAAATCTAAATACGGTCTGCGTACCGTTGAGTATTTTTGTACCTTAATATTTAGATTAGTCCTAATCGTAGATACTAGTAGTTGCATTTAATTATGGTCAAGTCTTGAAGATGAAGGTTAGTTCTTGGAAGACGTAGCCATGAAGTTGCAAATGAAGACCTTTTGAAGATTTGAAGATCTCAAGGGGTCATGCTAGTTTCCAAATGCATCTATATTTATGTTTTTCGATATATATATATATATATATATATGTTTATGTATATGAATTATATGTTAGATGCATGTTTAGGATTTCGAATGTTGTGATGATTAATTAAGTTCACTTAAATCAACCAACATAGAAACCCTAGGTCCCTAAATATTGAGTAAAAACTTGTCATTCCAAAACAACACTTACCGGCCAAACGAGGGTAGTGGTGGGCTACGCCAAAGAAAGGCATCACTACCTCTCCTAGGAAGTAAGGCATACTAGGTATGCAAGTTGGTTTTGGTTGTACTCAACGATATGAGTGATGGAGTCCTAACATGTCGTGGCAAAGTTAATAAGTTGTTGAGAGAGCATTAGATGCGACGATTTATTCAACCAAGAGTGGCTTGGATCCATTAGCAAAGCGTTGCTTACCTTAGGAGATTGAGTGTTAAGACAAGCCAAAACATGCTTAACCACTCTTTGTTTCTTCCGATCTTGGAATCGACTTATTCTCACCAAATTGGGGACAACTTTAAATGTGTGAATAATACTTTTTAAATAAGTTGGATTAAAATGCATTTATTCAATCTTATTTAAATTTCATGAATGGTTTTTCATTACAAAATTCTTTCAAATGTAGAATCATTTCTTCAACTATCGACAACAATCTTATGTTCCCAGAACTTCCCGAGAAGTTATCATTTAGCTTAAATTTGGTAAACTTCAAGGAATGGGAAGAGGAACTCCGTTTGACCCTCCGTAATTGCTACCTAGAGCATATCTTGGATACTCCCATCCCGAGTTTCTACTCAAAAGGGATTATGAGCGATATGGCTCATGAGGAGTGGAGTTATTATTGCAAGAGAGTCTCTCGACTCATGGCAAACTCCATTCCGGAACAGTGGAAGAAGAAATTCTCCAACTACCTTCCGGATGTACTTCTCAAGGCTCTAGAAGATGTGGTCAATTTGAGGGTAACAAAGAGCGACAAGGGCAACTATGATGGACTCGTGGAAGAAGTGACTAGGTCATTGTCTAATATGAGGATCAAGCCACCGCAAGATGGATGTCTTAGCAAAGAAAGGCAAGAAGTATGGGCTAGGATCTATAGTGCAAGAGTTAGACCCGCCATGCCACTTCAAGCCTATGTGCAAAAGATGACAAGGTTATTTAACCATCTTAAACAGATTGGTAAACCGGTGGAGGATGAGCAAGTGGCTCACATGCTTTTAAGCTCACTCCAATTGGGGTATGTTGCAATTAAGATGCGACTTACCAACAATCGGAACAAACTGTCCTACAAGGAAGTTGTCCAAGAGCTCCAGAAAACCTATTCTTGCAAGGCGGCTACGTTTGCTCTGAGTCTCAAGAAAAAGGAGTTCAAAAACAAGGCAAAGATGCACTGCTTCTATTGTAGTAAGCAAGGCCACTACAAAAGAGAATGTAGCGAGTATCTGGAAGATGAGGCAAGAGGAAAGATAGCCTTAATCTCAGGTATCATCCACACACTTGAAAATAAGCAATTTATAAGGTATTAGATACCAAAAAAATTGACTCATTTTATGCTCTTATTTCAGGAACGAAATGAGCGATGTTTTTCAAGTGGTCATGAGTACACAAGTGGAAGATTAATAAAATCTATCCAAAGAAAGCTTGTAATCTCATGTATTTTGCCTAAATTTTAAAACTTGTTAAGTTTTATCTACCATACTTTGATCTTGCGACATTGGACGTCATTTTAAACCTTGATCACAAGAACTTTTGTTCAAATGTCTTGTTTATATTTATGGAAATTACACCTTTTGTGTGTTTAGACAAAATTGTTTATGATTCTACCAAAAGAGCTGGGACCATGGAGTCAAACCAAACTTACTTGTGGCATTGTCGTCTTGGCCACATTAACATCAAACGCATCAAGAGACTTCTACAAGAAGGTGTTCTTGACTCTTTCGATTTAGAATCGTTTGAGAATTGCGAGGGATGTTTATTAGGCAAGATGATTAAGCAGCCATTCTCCAAGCTAGGAGAAAGGGTAGGAGACTTATTAGGTCTAATACACACTGATGTATGTGGACTAATGAGCTCAACCACAAGAAATGGACACCGATATTTTATCACCTTCACATATGACTATAGTAGATATGGTTATGTCTAGATAATGTCACATAAATCTGAATTGTTTGAAAAGTTCAAAGAATTTCAGAGTGAAGTTGAAAATCAACTTGGCAAGAAAATCAGAGCCCTTCGATCGGATCGAGGTGGTGGATACTTGAGCAAAGAATTCGATGACCATCTGAAAGAAAAGGGTATACTTTTAGAATTGACACCTCCAGGAAATCCACAATGGAACGGAGTATCCGAAAGGAGAAATCGAACCTTGTTGGACATGGTACGATCAACAATGGGTCTTAGTGATCTTCCTATCTCTTTTTGGGGACTCGCACTTCTAACTGCGGCACTAACACTGAACCGTGCACCATCTAAAGCTGTAGAAAAGACACAATATGAATTATGGACAAAGAAACCTCATAGGTTGTCTTTTCTAAAGATATTGGGATGCGAAGCATAAGTCGGTGTTCGTCCTTTGTGGGTGGATACCGTTGGAGGCTCGGTATTTTCAGAGCTAAAGCTTTCAGGTAAGAGCCTATTAGGTCGGGCGAAGCATGCGTCAAAGGTAAATTCCGATTTTATCCTTTTATGTTTATTTGTTATGCTTTATGGTTTTATTAATTGCGAGTGGTTCTTTGGGTCGGGGTCGTTTCCGCGGTAAGTTGGACTTACCAAACCCCAAAATTAACGTCACATTTAGGTTTGTCCCGTTGGAAAAATTGAATAACTTGATTGCGTACGAAGGAAAATAGGGCAATAATCAGATCTTCTTATTGTCGTGCCACGGCAGAATCTGCCGTGTCACGGTGCAGTTAACCGTCTGACGGTGGGCTGCACCGTGGCACGGTGCTATCTGCCGTGTCACGGTTGTCCTAAAATCAGTCTGGTGGCTTGTTTTCCCTTCTCACAGTCAACTTCCTTTGATTTTTCTAAAAAAAACGTGTGTGTTCTACATGTGTCTTAGCCCCTGGGGATTTAAGCTCTATCAACCCTAAAACACTCATGGCAACAAGGGTTCATCCGAGTTATTAAATCCACCCAAACCATGGAGTCGAGTTCGATTTCATCACGAACTCGCGGAGCCGCCCGTTAGCATACACCCTCAAGGGAGGCTGCCTTGCTAATGCGTCCAAACTCTTAACCATGGTACCCTTTTGACACCCAAAGCTTGACCAATCGTTGAACATAGATCTTGACCTTAGGTTTCGAACTCTCTTTTTACATCATCGTGACTAAATGCTACATGGTTCGTTTGGTGCTAACCCTCATGTGTTTGCTCTTTTTGTTTAACCCATGACTGAGGGTTTTTATTTCCACATAGTAATTAGTACGGACTAAAACTGATTAAAATCTGGAAAATACGCAAATTTAGGCCTCGAATTGCGCACCGTGTCACGGCTGGTCTGTCGCGCCACGGTGTGCAATACTGTGGCACGGTGCATTGCCCCGTCTGACGGTGCTCTGTACCGTGTCACGACAGTCAGCACCGTGACACGGTGCCCAGGAGGTTAGTCCAGTCAGCTTTTTTTGGTCTTCGTGCATGCTTATGTGATTCGTATGTCTGGTTTGGTGTCCCGTCTAACTGTACGGTCATAACACGTGTCCATAACCTTCACTTAATCACTCATATGTCGTGTTCACACACTTTTTCCGTTAGTCGTGCACCATTTCTTGACCGTATTTTAAGGTAGTCTTGTGTCGTTTTTTTTTTGGGTCGTTTTTTTCGGAGTAAGTCGAATGGTATCCTCCCATATTTAAAAAAAATGAATAAAGAGAATTTCAAATGTCAAAATAAATTTTCCGGATGGGTTAAGGTTAAGTTTGGTCATTAAAGGTGTGTTTGTTTCGGTGTCACATCACTTGGTCAAGAAGCAGGGGTAGATTGTTACGGTTCGAGTCAATACCTCAACAACCTCTTATACCAAAGAGGCGTACAAGGAAACCACCACAATCATCTCCACAAGATCCATCTCTAGTCTACTTTCAACCAATGGCTACTAAGGAAGATATCGAGAACATCAACAAGACAATTGAGATGTTGTCTAACATGATGCAAACACTCACCACTAGAGTCAACACGGTAGAGCAAGACAATCAGAACAAAGTCACTGCCGCTGCAATGGACAAGATTAAGGAACAGATGAGTAAGATTTTTGAAGAATTCACTTATGTGGAGCAACCTGTCACCTCTTCGTCCATAAGAGACAAGCTTCCTGAGAAGTTTTCCATTGCTTACATTCCCAAGTTCAAGCCTACTAATAATCCGCTTTTCCATTTGAAGGCCTTTTCTGCGACCATGGCTCTTAAGGGAGTAGATGTGACACTCTTCCCTACTATGTTCCCTCTTTCCTTAGAGCATGCCTGTTAATAATGGTTCTATTCTCTGGAATCCAAACATGTTGCGACCTGGGAGGATGTTGCTGAAAGCTTCATGAATCGTTACAAATGTAACATCCAGGCTAAGACTTATGAACGTGAACTCTCAATTCTCAAACAGGAAGAGAATGAAGGCTTCACCACTTACTTAAGCAGGTGGAGGGAAACAGCTGCGCTCTTGGTGGATCCCCCCAAGGAAAAAGAGATGGTTCGCTTGTTTATTGCCAATTTGACTCATAAGTACAAGCAACACTTGAAGTTTCTGCCTTTGAGTACCTTCGAAGCTGTAAACGATATTGGAATCAATATCGAAGATGAACTGATGAAGATTGTTGGTAGCAACAATAATAACAACAGCACTTGGAAAAACAATAAGAACGACACTCCTTCTTCTTCGTCTTCCAAGCCTAATAATGCTACCAACAATATCAATATCAATGATGTGCTGGCCCTCATTGCTCCTCCTCAAGATTCCAAAGGCAAAGGAGGGTTTACACGCCTTTGGGAACGACTTATGATGCTACTTTTGATCGCTTGCATAGTCAAGGACTGATTATGCCAATTAGACCGTTTCCAGAACCTCGACTAGAGAACAGAACCGCTAGCTATGACCCCAATACTCATTGCAAGTTTCATCAAGGCAAGGGTCATAATACTGAGAAGTGTTGGAGGTTGAAGGATGCAATCCAAGACCTGACTGGAGCTAATCAACTTCCTGTCCCTCTAGGGGGCAAGAAGCCTAACATTCAAACAGGTCCTCTTTTTGATGCTTTGGCTATCATGGGAGATGAAGTCTCCTTTGATCCATCAATACTCATTTAACCTATGAATGAACCTTTGCCATAAGTTGTATTTGTCTCGAGCTATGAAGAAGTGAATGGAATTTGGGATAGTGACGATGAAGACGTCTATCTCAAGGATATAGCCTGTTCGTCTCTTGGCACAAGTGAAGATGTTTGGGGAGACCTTGAGGTCAAGGTTCTCACCAAAAGAAGACGGTTGCAACAGCCTAGTCCACCTCCACCTCCACCGCAATCACAACCAATAGTTGATCCCATCGACCCTGTGAACAACGATGTGCTCAATTTACAAAAGACCAAGGTGGAAATGAATGTATGGAAGCTTTTGGCCACCTCTCATGAGCATCGAAAGGCTGTGATGAATGCTCTAGTGAAAATAGGAGTTGATGATGATATGACTCCTCAAGGACTGGTCAACTTTCTCACTACTGAATTGCCAAGTACTAGCAACTTGATTTCCTTCTCTAATAAAGATCTGCCCCCGAAAGGGGACCAACATAACAAGGGCTTGCACCTCACTGTGGTGTGTAGGCAGATGAATGTTCCTATGAGCCTGGTTGATAATGGCTCTGCAAACAATGTATGCCCACTCTACACCGCAAAGAAGTTGGGCATAAAAAATGAAGAATTGACTCCCTCTACTCAAGGGATTCACGCTTATGATAATACTCACCATCAAGCCGTGGGTACTATCATGCTAAACATAACTACTGGAGGCATTGAACGTCGCACCAAGTTTCAGGTGGTGGACATTAAGGCTTCTTTCAATCTGTTGTTAGGACGTCCTTGGCTTCAGGAGCTAAAGGAGATCCCATCGTTGTTGCACCAGAAAGTGAAAGCCATAGTTGGAGGGGTTCCAATTACCATTGATGCCTCCCCATGCGCGTTCAAGTTATCGATACTCCCATCGTCCATGTCGAACATGACGAAGAAGGTGAAGATCTCAAGGGGTTTTCGCTCGATGATGTTCTCATGATCGAAGAAGAGGAGAAGTGTCATCTCGACTTCGATCCTTATTCAAATACCAATGTTAATGCCATTATGAAGAAGCAAGGGCATTTCCCTGGAATGACCCTCGGACTCAAAAAGAAAATGGCTGAACTTTGGGGCCATCCTGGTGCACTCAAGAAAGATACCTTTGGCTTGGGATTTAAGCCAACAAAAGACGATATGAAACAAGCCCTCCTGAAAATGAAGGCTTGCAATAATGCTCGAATCATGAAGACGGAAATAGCCATGGATCCATATCGATTCACCCTCAATGGCCAATATATCAAATAAGGGGAAGACTTCCCATGTTATGAAATCTCTGAGCCTTTCGTCCACGATGGGAGGCGCAAGCCAGGGTTCGAGATGTTCCTTGATTGTGACTTCGTCGATGAAAGCGAAGAACTCTTCACAATTGAGAAACTAGCTAGTCCAAGCTCTGATGATCTGAACATTAACCTTCTTTTTGGACTAAAGAAGAATGAATCCAAGCCTGTCTGCAATGATGATTCCGAGCTCATTCAAGCTGTTATATCAAGCAAGGATTTTGACCCCTCCGAGTTAATCGTCCAGGCTGATAATATTTCAAAGGGATGGCGCAAGACAATGAAGATCACTACGCCAAGCGGAGAAAAGTTGGAAATAACCGATGGCGAAGGTCCTATGTTTGATGAGTCTGAGTCGTCTGGGTCCGAGTCCGAGTCTAAGTCAATAGACGAGTCCTTAGGGTCTGAGGCCGACCCTCTTTCTGCTATAGAATCCAATCCTAAGTCTCTTGTTTAGCCTTCTGTTTCTGTCCCAAATAATTCCGGCGAGGTCGCAGCTGACCTTGCCCCCCTTGATGTAATGACCAATGAATTCAATAAAATGAATACCTTTGCTTACGATGCGTGTCATTCCCCTAACCCTGATCAATATTGCTTTGCTAATGATAAAAATGACAAAGAAATAATAAAAGCAATAGAAGAACACGAAAATAAAACAACAATTATTGAAGATACAGAAACATTTAATATTTCCAATGATACGACTATCAAAGAAGTAAAAATTGGATTAACACTAAGTCAAGATGAACGCAAAGAGCTAATTAACTTGCGTAGTGAATTTGTTGATGTATTTGCTTGGTCATACCAAGATATGCCAGGAATTGACAGGGATATAGCTCAGCATACGATACCACTCATTCCGGGTATGAAGCCTGTCAAACAAAAGTTGCGCCGTATGAAACCGGATGTCGCTCTCAAAATCAAAGAAGAAATCAGAAAGCAATTTGCTGCAGGTTTCATCAAAGTATCCAAGTATCCAGAATGGATAGCAAATGTGGTTCCAGTTTCAAAGAAGGATGGAAGGGTCAGAATATGTGTTGATTACAAGGACTTCAATAAGGCAAGCCCGAAAGATGAGTTCCCTCTACCTCACATTGACATTCTGATCGATAACACCGCAAACCATGCACTCCTATCGTTCATGGACGGATACGCCGGATATAATCAAGTATTAATGGCCGAGGAAGATATGGAGAAAACCACATTCATCACACAATGGGGTACATATTGCTATACGGTAATGCCATTCGGGTTGAAAAACACGGGTGCCACCTACCAAAGAACAACCACAACATTGTTACATGATATGATGCACAAAGAGGTGGAGGTCTATGTTAATGATATGATCGTTAAGTCAAAAGATCGCCCAGGCCACATCATTGCACTTCGTAAATTCTTTGAAAGACTCCGCAAGTACAACATGAGATTAAATCTAGCAAAGCGTGCATTTGGGCTCACGTCAGGCAAACTACTTGGTTATGTGATCAGTTCTCGAGGGATTGAAATTGATCCCACAAAAGTCAAAGCGATCATGGCCATGCCACCGCCCAAGAATGAGAAAGAAATTCGAGGCTTCATTGGAAGGCTGCAATATATAAGTAGGTTCATATCAAAACTCACGAAGATATGTGAACCTATATTCAAGAAGCTTAAGAAAAAAGTCCCAGTCACATGGGATGATGATTGCCAAAAACCCTTCGACAAAATCTAGGAGTACCCGGCAAACCCACCCGTGCTAGCGCCAGCAATGCCTGACCTTCCTCTTTGACTCTACCTTACAGTTACAAGAGAAACGACGGGGGCAATGCTAGCACAAGAGATCAAAAGCAAGGAGAATGCAAATTACTATTTGAGCAAGAAGCTTCAAGTATATGAGACATGATACACACCGCTTGAAAAGTTGTGTCTCGCACTTGTGTGGGCCGCACATAAACTAAGAAATTACATGCTCACTCATACAGTGCATGTCGTGTCCAAGATGGATCCTCTCAAGTACTTGTTCGAAAAAGCAACACTCAATGGCAGATTATCAAGGTGGATAGTCAACCTTGCTTAATTTGACTTGAAATTTGTACCACAAAAGGCCATCAAAGGTTTTGCGGTTTCTAACTTCTTAGCAAGTTTTCCGCTAGAAGAAGTTGAGAAAGGAGAAGATGAGTACGATTTCCCTGACGAAGATTTACTCATGACCGAATATGATAGTTGGACGCTCTATTTAGATGGAGCTTCAAACCAAAAAGGTTGTGGTGTAGGAGTCTTGCTCGTATCACCCAATAAAGAGCATATCCCAATTTCCATGAAGCTCGACTTTGATGTCACCAACAATGCCGCAGAGTACGAGGCATGCATTTTGGGATTAGAAACAGCTGTGGCCTTGGGAATTAAGAGGCTCAGAATCTACGGTGATTCATCACTAATCATTAACCAGATCTCCAAGAGATGGAAGGTGAGAAGTGAAAGTCTCGCTACGTATCAAGCTCATTTGGAAACTCTCACGGAGCAGCTAGATGAAGTGGAATATACGTACTTGCCTAGAGAAGAAAACCAGTTTGTCGACGCACTGGCTAAATTAACATCAATTGTGCGAATACCAACAGATACAATCAGAATGCCATTGACCATAGAAAGAAGATATGATCCGGCTTATGTTCACGCACTTGATGATGAACAAGAATCACAAGAAGAAGATTAAGAGCCATGGTATACAAATATCCTTAACTACGTGACTAAAGGAGAATACCCTCCTAATACTGATAAAAGGGCACGCCGTGCTTTGAGGCTCCTGGCCTCACATTATGTGCTCATCAGGGGAGAACTCCATAAAAGGACTACACTAGGGAGAAATATCTTATGCATAGCCAAGAAAATAGCACACAAAACCATGGAAAATCTTCATGCCGGCATATGTGGAATGCATATAAATGCTAAGATGTTAGTCCAGAAGATTCAACGACAAGGTTATTATTGAACTACTATGGAGAGAGATTGTCACGAATACGTCAAGAAATGTATAAAATGTCAAGTCTATGCAAATTTACAGCACGTTCCACCTTCGCTTCTTTAAACATATACCTCTCCATGGCCTTTCTCTACTTGGGGTATCGACATCATTGGAAAGACAACGCCACCAGGACAAGGGGGGAATGAATTCATCCTTGTAGCAATCAACTATTTCACCAAATGGGTTGAAGATGCCTCATATGCTAAGCTAACAGCAAAACATGTAGCTCAATTCATTGAGAAAAATATCATATGCCGCTATGGGGTACCTCATGAGATGATCAGTGATAATGGAACGCATTTCCAAGACGAATGCGCAGGATTATTACAGAAATATCATATCAAGCATCACTGATCATCACCTTATTTTCCACAAACAAATGGCGCGGTCAAATTGGCCAACAAAAATGTAAAAACTATCATTGAAAAGATGACGGAAAATTACAAAGATTGGCCAAATAAGCTACATTTCGCCCTTTGGGGTTATCGAACCTCTGTTCGTACATCAACGGGGGCTACCCCTTTCTCTTTGGTCTATGGAGTTGAAGCTGTACAACCAATAGAGCTCGAAATCCCTTCTCTCCGAATCGCGTTGGAAAGCTAACTAGATGAAGTCGACTGGATTAGAGCAAGATATGATGAATTAGTCTTACTTGACGAAAAATGCTTGCCAGCTTTGCATCATGTCCAAACCTACCAACAGCGTATGGCGCGACATTTCAATAAAAAAGTCAAGACCAGGAACATCAAAGAACTGGTGCTTAAGGCACTTCGCAAAAATGTGTTGGATCCAAGAGGAAAATTCAGACCAAATTGGTCAGGCCCGTACATTGTTTAATCCATCTTGTCTGGCGGAGCGGCAAAATTGGTAGACATGGACGGTAACGGTTTCCACAATTTAACCAACTTGGATCAACTCAAGAAATTCTATGCCTAGTTGCATGGGTTCATGACCCAATAGAGCTACGTTTGGCCTGATTTCCTTTTTAAGGATACGTAGGCAACCACTCAAGGGGGCCCGACCACTTTTAAAAAAATAAAATCCTTCCTCCTTCAATCAAGTACACGCGCCAGTTCAGCATTGCGTCACGACAAAATGGAGCTAAAATAAAAAAAATTGCTGGTTCAGCATCCGGAGTCTACCGTGGCATGGGAATTTCCACCGTGTCACGGCAGCTACCACCATGGCACGGTGGAATTGCAGCAAAAAAAAAAAAAATTGCCGCGCCACGGGAATCTCCATTGTGTCACGGCAGTTTCCACCGTGGCACGGTAAAAGTCCAAAAAAAAAAAAAAGATTGCCGCGCCACGGGGTATTCCACCGTGTCACGGCATTTTCCACCGTTGCACGGTGGAATCTCAGACTTTCCGATTTTTTTAGTGACGCAGACTTTGCAAAGTGAGTTATTTGTTCGACGTTTTTTTATTTTCATTCGTCAATTGCGTCCGACTTCTCGACTCAGATATATATATAAAAAAAAGTCATTGTAATTTTTATTTACGGCGATAATAAATATGCTATTATTATTGAAATAAATGTGACTACAATTATTGACATCATGCGCCTTATTTTAAAAATTATAAATCATATAAGCAAAGAAATACTGACTAATCCTTCTTCACTTTAGGAACCTCCTTCTCTTTTTCAACTAGACCGGCCTTCACCATTAATGTGTCTTTTGTAGCCCGAACCGTCACACCCCTAGTCGAATTTTCACCCCTTTCACCTTTCTTAGAATTCTTTGGTTGCTTCTCTCTATAAACCATCTTCTCCTTACCCTTCCCTTTCACATAATTCTTCCTTTTAGGCATTATAGGAGTCTTAAACTCAATCCATTGTGTTCTCGGACCCAGACGATCTTTAGGAGGCGCTTTCTTACTTCCAAGACGACCCTTCACATAAAAGTTGCGTGATCCAACTCAATCCCTTCTACTTCTAGGATTCAACCATGCCTTGTATGCACTAGATAAGGGAGGAGGAGCTTGGTTACTTGCAGAAACGGTCCACAAAGGTCTTCCAATACAATAAGCCTCGTACTCGTGAACGTTACTTTCATGGAACGATACTTCACGAGGACTATCGTTATAGCGTGGAACTACTTGTTCAAGTCCATATTGTCGCATCAATCGAGAAGGACAATAAAAAAGTCAGCCTTAATATACTAGGAACACGACAATACGGAGTATCATTCGTACCAACCATCCTAGTAAGCCTCCACCAAGGCACCACCCAACGAATGAAAAATTCTCTCTTTGCAAAGAAATTCTTCCAATCTACATACGACATGTTCACAGAGTAATTCTTATTCCTGCGAACTAGATCGTTGGGACCATATTTTTCAATATCGTCGGGGGCTTCAAAAAGTTCTAAACGCTCGGAAATACTCAGAATCTATCTTTCTATACGCGTAAACCACACCGTTGCAGAATACGCGCACCGTGACACGGGAATTTATGCCGCGACACGACAGCTTTTGCCGTGACACGGTGTACAGTGCCGTGTCGCAGTGCCCACGCGTTTTTTTTTTTTTTTTATCCTTTTCCTATATTTATCCGGATTATTATTGTTTTCTCTTCACCGTTTATCATGTAATTCTGTTTTTCGAGAGTTTAATTCCTAATAAAATTCTCAATTTTTTTTTATTTTTTATTTTTTTATGTTATTTTTATCTTTATTATTTATTATTATTATTTTTTATTACTTTATTCTTGTTTCTATTTATTTTTATTATTTATTATTTTATTTTATTTTTTACTCTTATTTCTATTATTATTATTTTTTTTCTTTCTTTGAGGAAGTTGTAAACCTTGTCCCATTTCCATACTTATTTATTTTGGAGGAGTTGCAAAAATTTTCCTTTTTTTATTTTCTTTTTATTTCTTTTTTCTTTGGGGAAGGTCGGTACCCTCCACTTACGTTCTTTTTTTCGCATCATTAATAAATACACAATCACACACAATGAGTCTCAAGCACACACTAACACACACTAATAAATACATAAACTGTGAATAATGCACAAAATGAGTCATGATGCATAAGCAGTGTCAAGTGTCACCAACAAAAGTACAAATAAAGACCCTCGGTCAAAAATCTATAGAACTAGAAGAGTGAGGATCAGTGTCATCTCCAGCCTTTGAATACGGGAGCGGTGAGCCAAAGAGTCCCGCCATCATCCGGGTAAGAGGAGTAGTATCCCTACTAGTCCCTGTAACTCCAGTAGCAGTCAAACTCAAAGCAGGACCCGTCCAACTAGCAAACGGTGTAGACTGACTCCAAGAGGTAGGAAGCATCGGTGGAGGCATCGTCCCATACACTGGAACTGAAAACAAGCCTGGCATCGGTGGAGGAAGCGCCCCAGACGATGGAGTTGAGTATAAGCCATGATCCACAGGAGTGATAATTGGCCTAAACTCAGGCTGTGAAGACTGTGAAAACGATTGTCGCTGCCACTAACCCTGAAAGTGCTGGAACGGCTGGGAAGACTAAGGCTGCTGCCAGTGAGCCTCCTGAAACGGCTGAGAAAGCTGAGGCTCCCGCTGAGACTGAGAATGCCGATGAACCTCAGGAGATCGTCTGCCACGACTAGGCTCTCCCTCATCCGAGCCTCTATGCCTCGAGCGCGAGCAGGACCTCCGTCGCTCCTGAAAGACACAAAATCAAAAGATGTCAACAGTGCGAAATAGAACAAATGGTAAAAATGAGAAAAAGTGAACATACCTCAAGAACATCGCTAGAACCGCCCCGACAACTCGCAACACGCCAAAGCTTGATGATGCAGTATTTCAAAGCGTCAACCAGCTTCATGAATCCAATCATCTCCGGGCGGGTAGGCTGAGAACAAAGCAAAGAAAAAAATCAGTAACAAGCGGTATTAAAAGGGATGAATAATGTATCTAAAGCTTACCGGCTCAAAAACATCAGGCAAAGACTCTTGCGCCTGTTTGAAACCCTCTGGCGCGTCAGCAATATGGTCCTCAATAATACCGATCGGCCCCGAGTAGCGGACGGATTGAGGCGGAATCTCAATCCTCCCCACAAGGCGAACAATCATCTGAAAATACGATCGAATAATCAGGTTATTCGACGGTTTAAACAGAGACTAGCAACAAACTTCTCAAAAGAAATCACACCTTAGGATGACGGGGTGGAGGAGCCTAGAAGGGAAGTAAGTCCTGCGCATAATCGCCCTCCATACGCACAAGCTTCTACCAAGGAAAAGTGTAGTGCTCTCCCCTGTTTATCAACTCCCTAAGCAAGCTTGAGTCCATCATCGACTCCGATGGAGACAAGGGCGCCAAAAAGCGATCACTACTGTGCTGACGAACGGTACGCTCCCCCAGATACCAGACAAAGCGTCCAGTTACAACAAAAATAGTGCGGTGCGCTGAAAGCTGCAAGGCCTCGGGAAGATTAGTCATCCCAGCCCAAGGCCGATACTAGATATCAATAGCAACCTGAAAATCACAAAAAGTTGGAATGAAATGCCAAAAATAACGTCAGGATAGAAAATAACGGGCTACAAAAGTAATTCTTACACCAACAGAAGAGGTGCCTCGGCGTAGCAGCCCGCGTAGCGCAGGGACAAACTCCACTCGTGACTCGCATTGGTCACACCAGCTGGCTCCGACAGGGAAGTCATGGACCGCTCCACGACGCCGTCTAGGGGCCTATCCTGGAAAGTACTCATAGAACCATAGCTGCAATGAAAAGTAATCTTTGAGAACATGAGTCGAACAAATTGAAACTAAACAAGAAAAGGAAGACCGTCACCTCTACGACTCTCCATAAACCGTAGATAGTGACAGGGGCCTGGTCGTTCAGCTGCCTACAGCCATGACGTAACGACAAGAGAAGATCGGCATATCCAAGGCCGGCCCATCTAAAGGATCCTATCTCATTGATCCTGAGCAAAGAAGGAAGGTAGCAAACGAGCGCATGCGAACTCCTATCAGGAGAAAGAGTCATGGAAATGACAATCAAAATGAAGATCCGCACTCGCTGCTCAGGTGATGTCTCATCCATGTTAAAACCACAGGCCAGAAGAGAAGCCAACTCTGATCGCGCGCTCCTAGGACCACCTCGAGACATCGGTTGAGTCCTGATGTGCTGAACAATTGGACCTAACAAATCGGCTACCTCGGCCGCCCCCCAAGAAAGATCAGACATCTACTGTACAACCCGGTCGGTGAAGCGTAAACCACTGACCATGCTAAAATCCAAAGGGGTCACTGTCATCTCCCCCCAAGCAAAGTGAAAAGTGTTGGTAGTATCCCAAAAATACTCCAACAACGCGCGAACGACTGTCGCACCACAACCCCGGGGGCTGCGAAACCCTACGATCTCCGAATAAAAATCTACTAAACCAGCAGATTCCCACAAGGCGTTTGTAACAGGATCCCTCGAGATAATCCCATGAAGTAAAGGAATCAAATCTCCAGCTCCGGAACCGTGATGGCGAAGCGTGCCATCGACTATGCCGGCAAGTGGACAGTGAGAAACGTGGTTCTCACGGCAGAAAACCAACTCATCCGACGACCGCGGAGGTGGAACCCTACCCCTACTCGAAGAAGGACGAGGCTCCGTCTCTAGGGCATTGTCGTCCATGCCCTCAGGAACATTGGGAGTGTCCTCCCGAAAAGCATGACGCCGTCCATGAATGGAAAGATCGTGATCCCGTTGTCTTGGCATGCTATTATAAAAATAAAAATCTAAATGCTTAGCATCATTTCCTAAGTTATTTAGTTATTTATTCCAAACAGCATAACGGTTATTTCAAGATGCATTTTCTATTATACGCTAAATTTTTACCTTAAGGCTAAAAATTGGCAAAATAATGGAATTATTTCTAGTATTAAGTTTCTCCATGACGAACTAATACTATGTTCTCCTAATTGCATGATACTATGTTCTCCATGAAAGGAATGGTGTCCTTCGAACAAGTGTATCATTCTGATAGCGGGTTTAGAATTATTAGAAAGCTAATATATTTAGTAAGGTCAAGTGATCGGAATGCCTGGGTGGAGGCCGCTTCCGATCAGTAATATTAATGTATAATTAATATTACAGCATAATCTTGACTGAACCCTTCGGGTCACACCCTAGCAAATATACGAACCGACTCGGCGAATTAATTCGGAAGAAATTAATTTGTCGCCCGAGTGTTAAATATTTAGACGTCGGAAATTCGAGCTTGGAGCGTCAAAACCGAGCGTCGGAGAATCTAAAATGTCGAGCCAAAATTTAGGATTTGGTGAGACGGGAAAATACTTCAAGTAACAAGTAAAATCCTAGCCACACGAAAGGCTCGGAAAGCGCGCCCAATAGGTGCGTTCCACATGGCAGCACACATGGCAAAGCGCCGTGTGGCAGCAAACATGGCAGCCACCTATGGCAGCCGCCAAGTGGCAACGTGCCACGTAGGCAGCGTGCCACGTGGAAGCTCGCCACGTAGCAGCGCACCATATGGTAGCGCGCCATGGTGGCGACAAATATGGCAAGGGCCGTGGCCCAGGGCGATGGGTCATGGACACGGGCCAAAATAAAATAGCCCAATTGAACCCAACTTGGGGCTCAAGGTAGGGTGACACATGGTTAGTTCATATTGCATGTGAATTGCCTTGGGGACCAAGTAGGAAAGTGGTCCTCACCTAACCATGTGACACTTGTTACTTGTTACTTGTTCCTTGATTTATTTAACTAAGGATTGAATTCATCAATCTTTCCATGTAAGATCTTTTTATGAAAAAAGTTCCACATTGAAAGATGAGTGGAATTTACAAGCTATCCTTCCTTATAAATAGCCAAAGCATGACTTGAGAATTCTTTGCTTGAGTGGGAGTTAGAAAGAGCATTGCATTTTGGCAAAAACTCTTAAACTCCCTTAACACTTGGGTTTTGGTCAGACCTTGCTAACTCCAAGGTAGCGGACCTAAAAAGTCGGTGTTCATCCTTTGTGGGTGGATACCGTTGGAGGCCCGGTTTTTTCGGAGCTAAAGCTTTCAAGTAACAGCCCATTAGGGCGGGCGAAGCACGCGTCAAAGGTAAATTCCGATTTTATCCTTTTATGTTTATTTCTTATGCTTTATGGTTTTATTAATTGCGAGTGGTTCTTTGGGTCGGGGTCGTTTCCGCGGTAAGTTGGACTTACCAATACCCAACAACGGTATCGGAGCCACGCTCATTTATTTTTAAAATCATAATATTTTTCAAGGTGTTTTTATGGCTTAATTTTTCTGGGTTGAGTTGCTAATTAGATTAGTAGCTCGTATTATCTATTTTAACCTTGTATTTAAGCTACCTTCAGCCCCGAACCCAAATTTCAACCCAAAAATAGTGAGTTTTGGGTGGAAAAGGCGTTCTGAAAATGGTTTTATTCTTTTAGGGATTAGTTTTTAGCCAAAAAACGACTAGAAATGCACTTTTCGAGGGATTTTTCGTTTTTATGAAAAATTTTAAGTCTTTCTAACCTTGAAAATTAATTGCATATTTATGGTGGTTATGTAATTGGTTCAATACATATTTTATATGCAATTTTAAACCTCTTTAGGCATGATTACTTGGTAGTAATTTGTGCTTGAAAGCTTGGTTTTATTTTTTCACATAATTGCAAACTAATTGCATTAAGTGTGAAATTGTTGTTCTTTAAGGCTTCCAAGTATTAAAGATTTAATCTTTAATTATGTTCAGTGATTGAAACTTTATATTACTAAATTCCATGAATTTTTTTTGTTAAACTTTGTTGATTTAATCATTTTTTAGTTGATTGGAATCATAAAGTTTGAAACTTTGTGATAGAAAAATTGTTTATCTTCATATTGGAAGATATATTTTTTCAAGGATTCACAAGTATTAAAGTTGGAATCTTTATTGAACTTATGTTCATTTTTCCAACTCCCTCTTATTTTGTCAAAAACTCAAGATTAATTTAAACTAATTAAATTAATAGTGAGTAATTGCCCTCTTATTATTTTTGTTGCACCAATTTAATTAAAGAATAGTTCTTGGGAATTATTTTGGTTAGATGGACTTTTAAAATTTTATTTTAAGTTAGACTTGTTTAAATTTTCATTTTTGCTCAATGAATTAATTCTAAAATTAATTTAGAATTGATTAGAGATGTCACACAAAATTGGGAATTAATCCCGAGGCACAAGCACGCAAACCAAGGCACAATAGCCATGTGCATCCCTCAGCCAGCTGGGCTGCTCTCACAGCCCGCATGTGGCTGCCGGGGGACGAGGCTGCTGCGCTTGGTGCGTATGGTGCTAGGTGTGTACGAGGAGCTGTGTGCTGACGTGGTGCATAAGGGGCGTGCGAGATAATGCTAGGCGTAGCAGCAGTGCTAGGCAACTACAGCTAGACGCGCATCGAGTGCGCGCTGCCAAGTAGCACCCAGCAGCATCACAGCACGCTAGGCCGAGGCTGCTAGGCAAGCGCCCAGCACTTGCGTGCGTGTGAGTGCTCAAGGGTGCTAGCCTTGGGTAGTTGATGCACTTTTCTCTCGGTTTTAATTTTGCTTTTTGGCCGTTTTTTTATTTTCATTAATTTTGTTTATTCTAATTAAAAATTTTGGAGGCTAGGCCTCGGGTTTTGAGCGGCATTGGCAAAATTTATTTTTGACAAATTTTGGGTTTTATCGGCTTAATTAATTGGATTAATTAAATTGGATGCGGAATTTAGTGGGAGCTTCAAATTTTAATTGCGCTTATTTACATAACCGTATAAAACAACTTTGACTAGTTTTAATTAGGCGTGTTAATTGGATTAACCACCTAGATTAGTTACTAGTTCACACGTGTTTATGCATTGTTACTTGTTTATCGTTGTAAAATGCATGGGCCATTCACAAATAGTGAATGGATGAATGGAAGAATGTATATTCTCTCACAGGTTTTATGAAATGACAACTAGTGGGGCCCGATTAGGATAGAAAATACGGACTGCGATCCGTGATGTATTTTTATAAATCTAAATACGGTATGCGTACCGTTGAGTATTTTTGTACCTTAATATTTAGATTAGTCCTAATCGTAGATACTAGTAGTTGCATTTAATTATGGTCAAATCTTGAAGATGGAGGTTCTTGGAAGACGTAGCCATGAAAGTTGCAATGAAGACCTTTTGAAGATTTGAAGATCTCAAGGGGTCATGCTAGTTTCCAAATGCATCTATATTTATGTTTTTCGATATATATATATATGTGTGTGTGTGTGTGTGTGTGTGTGTGTGTGTGTGTGTGTGTGTGTGTGTGTGTGTGTGTGTGTGTGTGTGTGTGTGTGTGTGTGTGCGTGTGCGTGTGTGTGTGTGTGTGTTTATGTATATGAATTATATGTTAGATGCACGTTTAGGATTTCGAATGTTGTGATGATTAATTAAGTTCACTTAAATCGACCAATATAGAAACCCTAGGTCCCTAAATATTGAGTAAAAACTTGTCATTCCAAAACAACACTTACCGGCCAAACGAGGGTAGTGGTGGGCTACGCCAAAGCGAGGCATCACTACCTCTCCTAGGAAGTAAGGCATACCGGGTATGCAAGTTGGTTTTGGTTCTACTCAACGATATGAGTGATTGAGTCCTAACATGTCGTGGCAAAGTGAATAAATTGTTGAGAGAGCATTAGATGCGACGATTTATTCAACCAAGAGTGGCTTGGAGCAATTAGCAAAGCCTTGCTTACCTTAGGAGATTGAGTGTTAAGACAAGCCAAAGCATGCTTAACCACTCTTTGTTTCTTTGGATCTTGGAATCGACTTATTCTCGCCAAATGGGGATAATTTTAATGCGTGGATAAGACGTTTAATAAGATTGAAGATTTGCATGAATACCTTTTAATTTTCAAACTTATTATGTTATTTACTTGATAAATGGTTATACTTTGCACATATATTTGTAGAATTCCAAATCAAACTGTATTGCTTTCCATGATTGGTAAAGGAAATCTTTGAGAATGGTTTTCAATGAAAAGTAAAGCATTTCTAAAATACAATTCTCATAAATGACTTTTATAACAAAGTCCGAAAGTGCGGTTGGACATCATGTATTCAAAATAATATGTAGTTTTGATAAAACATGAATTATTGAGTTGCAAACTCAAAATTGTCAATATTGACAACCAACATATCTTTTCGCTTAATACATAGATGAGTAGGACTCATTGATGTTGTAATTCAAGCATGAATTAAAGGAAAAGATGGAACTTTGTTTTACGGCGCATTAGATGCTTGATTATGCCTAACAAAGTATAAAAGTCAAAGACTCTTAAAGAAATGGTTCTTAAAAGATTATGAGATAAAGTATGATAAGAAATATAGGAAACAAGGAACGAAGAAAAGGAATACAATTCCATTTCAACCCATGAGTTCATATTATTGTAGTTAACTTAGCATTTCGTTATCTTCACAAGTATTGAATACCTGCTTGAGTGTTCCACTTTGAAAGTGACCTCAAACTATTGAAGATAAGCTAAGTTATCGACTTACAAGCTAAGAATGAAGCAAGGGGTGCTACATTAGTTGTAAGGACGTATGCTTTGTTTAAAGACCTTTAAGCTAAGTCTAGAACAAATAAATGATTATTGTGTTCCATAATCAGCAATTGATCCGTTTACACACGGAAAGACTCACATTCAAAGAAATGAGCAATAGTTGCAAATTTATTTGAATGGCATGGTTGTCTAAACCATGAGTCAAGAATGCTTGATTATAAACAAACATTATCTTAACATGATAAACTAGCAAAAGCTCAAATTCATGGGCATGATTTGCGTTCCAAACATCTTTAGCAAAGTCACATCGACAAGAACGTACTCAAGGCTCTATTAGATAGGCTCTTGATAGTTGATCTATTCGGAATCTTTCTAAGACAAGCAAGTCTTACTTTTTGAAACCGACAAAGTAAAGAGCTATTGTTCTTGGTATAGACAATTGACTCCGAAAGCTAAAGAGGATTCATTTATTTCAACGTCTCACAAAGAATTTGAAAGAATATGGCTATATTCATCAAAGGTGAACAAACTTGACCTTGAATAGTTCAAGAGTTCAGTGAAGTATAGAATCGACTTGGCAAGATATCAAAACGTCTAGATTAGATCGAGCGATGTTTGCTTGAGCCAAGCGTGACCATCACAAAGTTATGAAATTGAAATATTCATAAATAACTCCACAAAGAACATAGTGTGTCTTCACGGAGACCTCGATGCCATTTAAAAATGACTCAAACAATGATGGATAACATCCCTTACATTAAAGTTCTTAAGATTTACACAAAGGGCTAATGTTACACTAAACAAAATGTTGAAGCTAAGAAAGGACGCCATATTTAATTATGGATAGATTTAACTTCTAAATGTCTTCTCAAGTATATGTCTAAAACTCTTAGCCACATTGGGAGTTCACTGGCTCAGTGGGAGCTAAGTGACTCAGTGGGAGCTCACCGGCTTAGAAAGAGCTATGTGGTTGAGTGGGAAATTAATGGCTTATTAAAGGCTAAGATAGCTCAAGTGGTAGCTAACTATTTGTTTCATCACAACAAACTTTTAGCCAAAGACAATATACATGTCTCTTTGTAAGCATTCAAGTGAGACCATGGGCATTATCTCCACAACCAAATTGAGAACATAGTGTTTGTTGCTCTAAGTGGTGTCTTTTTGGAAAGTAACACGTTTCCAAAACGAGAAGTGGGAGAAAAATGAACTTGATGACCATCGAGCTTAGCAACAAACTAGAACTGAGAATCTCGGAAGACCTTAAAAGGGCTTCGTAAGAATGCTTGATCAAGAATACTCAAAAGGACTTTACAAGTGCCTTAAAAGAGATTCATTTCTCACAAAACTTCAGAAATATTGGAGTAAGATCAACATAATAAAAGGGCTTTGGAAGCTCCTTGAAACTCAGTGGTTGATGCAATTACCTCGTATAGGTATAGAATTCACCAAAGGCTTGGATTGAATCCTATAAATTTCTATTAAGTTAGAAATAAACCTAAGACTTACAAGAATACTATTTACTATTAGATAGTAAAGGAATAATGTCTTGTAAGATAGCTACGATAAATCCAAATTCCGAATAATGGTTAGAGGCCATAAAAATCCGAGATAGACTCCATGTTTGAAAATCATGTTTGAAACTTGATTAATTTGCATAAAGGGTGAAAGACCCATCGATTGCAAATAAGTTTTTGAGGAGAAAACTAACAAATGTGGAAATGTATATGCATACATAGCTAGATTGGATGAAAAGGATACAATTAAATTCACGGAGTTGATAATAAAAACCTATTCACCAATCGGAATGCTAAAGTCTTTTCGTGATTGTTTTAGCAAAATTGCTCATATGAAATATGGCAAAATAGATACCAAAACCGCCTTCCTAAAATAGGATTTTGGAAGTGACTATGGAATAGTTTAAGGGTTTTGAAAATCTAAATAATGCTAGATTTGAAAGCAAGCTCAAGGAATCCGTTATGGGATTTAAGGAAGCATTGCATATAGGAATTGGAACGTATTTTCTCATAAAGTTAATAAGAGGATTGGCTTATGAAGAAACATAGAAATTCTGATGAATAAGAAGTTTAGTGGGAGCAAAAGTAAAGGTCCAACGAGAAGTTTACGAACTCTATTGTGAAATAACTATCAAATGCTTAATGTTTAGATTTGAAAGTATTTTGACAATGGACCAAACAAAAGACGATACTTAGTACGTATTGGGTATTAAGTTCTATTGTATAGACTTGATAAAATGTTTGAACGTGTAAAGGAGTTTACCGTGTTAAACATGAATTGAAGGAATTTGAAAGACTTTCGACCCATATGTATAAAACTAAGTAAATGTTTGAACTAAGTATAAGCTAGGCTAAATACTAAGTCAAACATGAAAGACTCTCATAGAAACTTTCAACCATATCACACAGCAAATTGTTTAGCAAAGACTCGGTGAAACTGAATGAGCTAAAATGACAAATTGATGGAATAAGATTGAGAATTACTCTGCAATTTAATCCATCATGTACGTTGTGATATGGAATCGTCGCAGGACTTACTTGCTTAGAGCATGTGAAGTATGTATGAAGCACCATCAACCTGAATCTATGTATTAGATTGTTAGATTATGGCCAAGAACATCCAAAGTACTTGGATAAGTAACAGGATGAGTTCTTGACTTGTGGAAAAAAATACAATTTGAGAATTGATGTTGCAAGCACAAGCCTTAACAAGGATTAGATCTTTAACAAGGAAGTCGTTTATAAGCACGAGCTAACAATAAGTCGTGGCTTGAGAATGGTAACATGGACATGGATCCATGTGTAATGTGCAGGAATCTAAGGAAAATTTCCATGATCACAAGTGATTAGGGTATCCCAAATCATTGTGAGCCGTTTGGAATGAAACCCAAGCAAAGCATCATCAGGAAGTCTATTAAAATATATGTTGAGAATATTGTTACCTTAATGGCGATATTAAAGAAGATGTTCTATGGAAAGTTCGTTGATAAACGTTAATGATTGTAGGTTGTCAAGTTGAAGGTCTCAATCATGAAATGAGTGGGAGCCATCACTTGGACAATAAATCCTAAATCACATATAATCCATGACACTCTCAAATTTTATCATCTTATTAGGAAAGTGATCAGTAATGAAGATGCTAAGATTAGCAAAGTAGTTATAACTAAACCTATGCAATAAGTGAACGACAACATTCACAATTGCATGAAAGAAATCAAGCATATTAGATATGGGTGTGATTTCTATAGATGTTTTATAAAGAGTGATACTCTTAAAACATTCGGAAAAACCATTTATCATAAGATGAACCATTCAGGTTTTGGAGTAATTTAAAATTTCATGCAATTTTATCACTTCGTTTGCTATTTAATTGTGGTTTAGATTTAAATAACGAGTCCATTCGATTCTTGGAATATTCAAAATAGGGTATCAAGACCAATATTGGTAAGGAAACACCTATTAAGTGAACATTGAATATTATAATCGAAAATTATCCCTAATCAAGGTCATTTAAACGATGGACGATTAATGACCAATTGAGATTAGTGTGTAGTCTGATTTATAGTGTCGTTTCTTGTGCAACGAGGACATGAATGTCATAAATCATTTGCAAAGGTATTGGTTTAGAACCATACTGGATCGACCTATGAGAATACTTTAAGAGATTAAAAATTGTCATAAGTATACTTCTCATTATGGCTATCGGAACCTATTTCCTTGACCATGAGTATTGTGATTTCTCTTGTTTGAGTACTAGTCCGCTTTGATGTTGTCAAACGTCTACCGTAATAGGGGATTATAACGGCAACACTCGGGCGGCTAGGTCCTCTCAGTAAGAGGAGCTACATTACAAGACTGGGAATGTCCCCTTACTAAAAATAGGAAAGATGTCTTTGTTGTATACAAGGCCTCTCGTAGAGCGAGACTGTAAAAGGCATGGCCGTGCTCGGATGGATTTTAGAAAACATCTGTTTATTGACAGTTGGACTCGGAATCGAGAAACACTTCTGGACGTAATAAGGATGATGAAATAATTTTACCTTATAGTTCATGAAGAGACATGAAGAGACATAGGAAAGGGGCTATACACTAAATGCTCACTTGTCCGGAAGGACAAGTGCAAGATTGAAAGGAATGGTGTCCTTCGAACAAGTGTATCATTTTGATAGCGGGTTCAGAATTATTAGAAATCTAATATATTCAGTAAGGTTAAGTGATCGGAATGCCTGGGTGGAGGCCGCTTCCGATCAGTAATATTAATGTATAATTAATATTACAGCTTAATCTTGACTGAACCCTTCGGGTCACACCCTAGAAAATATACGAACCGACTCGACGAATTAATTCGGAAGAAATTAATTCGTCGCCCGAGTGTTTAATATTTAGACGTCGGAAATTCGAGCTTGGAGCGTCGAAACCGAGCGTCGGAGAATCTCGAATGTCGAGCCAAAATTTAGGATTTGGTGAGGCGGGAAAATGCTTCAAGTAACAAGTAAAATCCTAGCCACGCAAAAGGCTAGGAAAGCGCGCCCAATAGGTGCGTGCCACGTGGTAGCACACATGGCAAAGCGCCATGTGGCAGCACACGTGACAACCACTTAGTGGCAGCCGCCATGTGGTAGTGTGCCACGTGGGCAGCGCGCCATGGTGGCGACACATATGGCAAGGGTCGTGGACCCGGGGCGATGGGTCATGGACACGGGCCAAAATAAAATAGCCCAACCGGACCCAACTTGGGGCTAAAGGTTGGGTGACACATGGTTAGTTCACATTTCATGTGAATTGCCTTGGGGACCAAGTGGGAAAGTGGTCCTCACCTAACCATGTGACACTTGTTACTTGTTCCTTGGTTTATTTAACTAAGGATTGAATTCATCAATTTTTCCATGTGGGATCTTTTTGTGAAAAAGTCCCACATTGAAAGATGAGTGGAATTCACAAGCTATCCTTCCTTAAAAATAGCCAAAACATGACTTGAGAATTCTTTTCTTGAGTGGGAGTTAGAAAGAGCATTGCATTTTGGCAAAAACTCTTAAACTCCATTAACACTTGGGTTTTGGTCGGACCATGCTAACTCCAAGGTAGCGGACCTAAAAAGTCGGTGTTCGTCCTTTGTGGGTGGATATCGTTGGAGGCTCGGTATTTTCAGAGCTAAAGCTTTCAAGTAAGAGCCCATTAGGTCAGGCAAAGCACGCGTCAAAGGTAAATTCCGATTTTATCCTTTTATGTTTATTTGTTATGCTTTATGGTTTATTAATTGCGAGTGGTTCTTTGGGTCGGGGTCGTTTCCGCGGTAAGTTGGACTTACCAAACCCCAACACTCCATGACCATGTAGTACATACACAAAACAAAATATGTTTCAAAATTGCACGAAAACAATAGATCGACACATCATGGCATATTTTACGAAATCTACAACCAATATATCATCATTTCAAGTGCAAAAGAACAACATGAAAAACAAGAACACCATTTCACACAAGTAGTACCAAAAAATGGTGATTTGCTCCATTCTTCACCAAATCATGCAATTTTTGTCTCAAATCGCTCACAAACACACATACATACATATACATGCTAATTCATGGCAAGAATTTCAACATAAAACCTCAAAATCAAAAATCCCCAAATTGATTTTTCAAGGGTTTTTACATGAAATTACTCACTTGAAGCAAAATTCGAGACAAAGAGCAAGAGAAACTTACATGGATTATTGTAAGAAATAAGAAATGAAGAGGATAGCACAAAATTGGAGCGAATTTGGTGGAGAATTAAGCTCCAAAAGCCCGAAAAACTACTGGATCTGTGTAATGCAACCACCGCAACCACCGCGATACGGTGGTTAAATCCTGCGGCACGGTAACACCTCCCGTGTCAAGGTGACCCCCAACAGCAGTGACGACACTCCGACAGCAGCAGAAGGCACCCAGACAGCAGCAGCGATAAACGGCAGAAACAACGATGAATAAAAATGGTCGTTCAGCTGGAACCGGCGCTGTGACACGGTGATTAGTCTCGCGCGCCGGTGACACAATTCGTGGCAGGGTGACTAAAAAAATAAAAAATAATAATAAAAGGGAGAAGCGAGAACAGAAGAACAACAAGAGAATGAAAATGGCGAATGAAAACTACAAAAATGTGAAGTAGTGTCAAATATTAAAAGCCAAAAAAATATGATCGTTACGCGACCTCGTCCCGTGCCACGTACGCCATTACCATGTAATGGTTTTCACGTGCGTAGCGTGGTTTTTTAATCGAGGCGCATGGGCATTTTGAACAAAAACAAAATCCCACGACACGGGAATTTCACCATCTGACGGGATTGGTACACCGTGTCGCGGGAATTTTCCACGTGGCGCGGTGCCCGTTTTGCTGTCCTACACACTCCTTGAGGCTGCCAGCAAATATTCCTGGCATTTTGACCAAAATTGCACGATTAGTTTCTCAGTAAAATTACGCGGAAAATTCTAACTGACATTTAAAGGGTATCAAAATTACTATTTTACCCCTAGCTAGCGTCAAAGTCAATTTGTCGACATTTTAGACACCTAATATGGTCGGATAATCGATTTGAAGGTGTGAATCATCTGTGGCCCACGTTCGGGGATAATCGAACCATCATACACTTGCAAATTTCAGCGATTACATCAGTTATCGGTTTTCCTCAAGCATGGAAAACGTTATCGGTGGATTTTTCTTCAAGTATAGAAAACCGCCAAGTCGGCTTTCCTCAAGCATGGAAAGCGTTATCGGTGGATTTTTCTTCAAGTATAGAAAACCTCCATGTCGGCTTTCCTCAAGCATGGAAGGCATTATCGGTGGAATTCTTCAAGCATAGAATGACAGCAAATTCATCAGTCGGCTTTCCTCAGGCATGGAAAGTATCATCCGGTAGGTTTCTTCAGGCTTAGAAAGCTACTAAATTCATCAGTCGGCTTTCCTCAGGCATGGAAAGCGTTTCAACGAACATAATCCGGTGGATTCCTTCAAGCATAGGAAGCTGCCAATCTCATTTGTCACCGATACACTGGTGTCAGATAAGCGTTCTATCCCTACTCTTTTATCTGTGGAATTAACATTCTTAGCAGGTATCAGCGTATACAGAGTGATTTAGGATCGCAGATGGTCTTAAATCATTCTCCGTCCCTATCTGCTACTTTGACAATCGTTTTCGAAACTAAAGTTTCTACAAACTCAGTCAAAGTGGGGACTTCTGTAGACACCTAAAAATGTCTCCCCAAAACCAAACCCGATGATGAACAACCTTTCATCGTCACTATTGGTCGGGTTCAGTATTTAATCCCGAGAGTGCTTCAACAATTGTATTTAATTAAATTCAATTTTTGAATAATCCATGGATCAGTCTTGATGTTTAGTCAAAGCACAGTTTTTTAATTTCAGCCCAAAGCTTTTTTTTATTTTAGGCCCAAACCTTTTATTTATTTTATTTACTTTTTTTCTTTTTTTAGCCCAAATAATAATAAATCAAAAATGGCCCGAAATTATCAATCAGCACTAAAATGTTGAACGAAATTAGGGTTAAAAATGAATTTAGACGGAAAAACGGACTAATGACTCCCGCGTCACGACATTAGTCCACCGTGTCACGGGAAATTTTCCCGTCTGACGGTGGGATTCCCCGTGACACAGGGCACCTGCTGTGACATGGGGGTTTCCATGTCCTTTCCGCGTAAACCCTTGACGCGTTTTGTTTCCCGTTCAATAAATATTTACCGTGTCATACAATAGTCCACCGTGTCATGGGAATGTTCCCCGTATGACGGTTGGGATTCCCGTTTCACGGTACACTTTGCCGTGTCACGGTGTACTTTTTTTTAGGGTTTTTATCTTTTTAGGGTTCCGTGTGTTCCCTTTGCACATTTTTTCTATAAATACCCCCTCATTTCTGATGTACGGGGCATCAATTAATTCTCTATTTTTCTCTCTTCTATGCTCTAGCCTACCCTTCTTCTTTCAAAATTCCTTTTTCAAGTACTCCAAGGAGTCCATACTTTACTCATGGTTCTACCCTTAAGCCAAGGCGTGAAAGGTAGACCTGTTTGAGGGTTTGACCCCAAATCAACTCTATTTAATTTAATTTAATTTAATTATTGTTTTATTATTATTTCCTTGAACTTACTAACTCGTTTATTATTTTATAGTTGCAAGCAAACAGAATCGAGGTAAGAATTATGTTCCTTTTATTTCTATTATTTTTGTAACGATTTTATATTGTTGGAATTATTGTTAAATTGCTTCCAATATTAATGTTTATTCTATTATTATTTATTGATCACTATATTGCATGTTTAAAGGGAATATGTAATTGAAAATCACGCCTAATAAGATAATTTGGACAACCGCTTTAGGTTCCTTTTAATCTTGTTATTAAATCAAGTGATCACAATATATTAGAATTATATGTTGCATTAATATTAAACCAATTTAGCTTAATAATAGTTTGGAGCAAATTGAATCTCTGTTTGTATGCCTTTGAGATCGCAAGAATCATTTTTTCACTATAAGAATCGAGTAGAGGCCAATACGAGCGAATGTGACTCCATGACTCACTTCGTACCATCATCCCCGATCCTCCTTTCGTGGTTCCGAACCATATGGAGTTAGTAATATCATGGATTATTAATGGGGTGTCACCTTCACGGGTCAATCATTGTTGCCTTTTTATGATCCGTAAACGGTTTACAAGTTCCTTAAAACTTGTTGGCGGCTCCCTACTTTCCTTGTACCTAATCGTATACGCCAATTCCCACTTCCTAAGAGTGTCAAGCATATTCACACATGCTTTAACGTAGGCGCACTTCGAGCGACGCTTACAGTCTGCATTCAACTTAATCGCAGAACCTGAGGGAGGCAGCCACTTAGAGGGGCTACGCTTCTGTATAGGCCTAGAAACACCATACATCCTCACTATTTGGAGTTATGCTTCTTGAGAACACATGATTTTTGCGTTTTGACCAGATCAACCACATAAGGAATTCAACAACAAACTTGCATTTTCTTCACATCTGTGCTGCTCCATCTTTCCACCATATCGCATGCATTATCGCTTCTATCGTGAATAAGGATCAAACAATCACTCTCTTCCCCAAATCCTGTACTTTAACACAGTAGAAAATGGCGTGACTGCTAGTCTCCTCTTCCTTTACACACCAAGGACAAGAGGCGCCTTCCAGAAGGTGCTTTTACTTCAATAAAGCTTTCCTCGGCAATGTATTCGAGCGAAGGCACCAGAAGAAGTGGCAAAATTTAGGAGAGGCTTCCATCCCCTATATTTCGACCTAAGCACGATGATACTCATCAAGATTGCAACCCTTCTCAAGCATGTAAGCTGTCTTAGTAGAGTATAGGCTGTCATTCGAAAAAGCTTTGATTTCCCTGGGAGCTCATCAGCGGGATTGATAAGATACACTTCTGGTCGCGTCCATTGAAGGCAGTATAAATGGAACCATAATTCAATTCCATGTTCTCCAAATCAATCAAATCATTCACATTCGAAATTCTTTCAACATCCAAACTAGTCACAAACTGCCCCTCCGAGTCAGCAAGCTAAGGATCGCTCCAAACATTCACATTAAAACCATTCCCTATGTGCCAAATAACTCCTTTCACAAGAGATTTACTACTCCATACACTCCTCCATGAGTAGCTCCTACCTACTCCCAAATTAGAATCAAGAAAGAAGGAATTTAGGTAGTATTTGCCTTCATAACTCGACTCAAGAGAGAGTCATCCCTATGAACAAGCTTCCACGCCTACTTACTGAGCAATGCATCATTAAAAATTTTGAAATATTTAATCTCATCCCTCCAAAACACTTCGGAGTATGCATACCATCCAATGATTTCTAATGCATATTCCGATGAGCACCTTTTTGTCCCCAAAAAAACCTTGTCGTTACTGTTTGAATACTTTGAATGATAGAAATAGGGAATTTTTATACACCCATCAAGTAAGTTAAAATCGCCTTAATTACTGATTTCAGCAGCACTTTTTTCCCAACTTTGGACAACAACTTCTCTTTCCAACCTTGCAATTTCTTCCAAATTCTATCTATTAGAGCTTCAAACATTGCTTTTTTGGATCTTTTGACAGCAGTTGGAATCCCTAAGTACTTCTCATATATGTCCACTTGTCTCATATTCAAAACACCCATTATTTCACTCTTTTGCTCAATGCTCACACCTTTGCTAAAGGACACCTCCGATTTCTCGTAATTAATATTTTGCCCTGATGCTACTTCACAAGTGTTGAGTTAATCAACTATAACTTCGCATTCTCGTCGGTTGGATTTAGCAAACAACAAACTATCATTTGTAAACAAAAGATGTGAAACAACAAGACCACTCCTGCTAGTTGTTGCCCCATGAAGCTCTTTTCCCTGTACTTTATTTTGTAACATGTGAGAAAAAGCATCTGCTACCAAAATAAACAGTTAAGGGGATAAAGGGTCCCCCTTACAAAGCCCCCGGGAGGGAGTCACATCACCGCATACTCTACCATTAACAATAAAAGAGTATGAAATAAACATCAAACAGTCCATAATCAAGTTCACCCATCTACCATCAAAACCCATAGTGAGAAGGAGTTTTTGAGGAAGCCTCATTCAACACGATCATAGGCTTTACTCATATCCAATTTCAGCGCAATAGTGCCTCTTATACCCCTATTTCTCTTCATCATAATGTTACACTTTGACACACAGTTTAGGCAATTTAATTAACTTAAATAAAAATAAGGGGCAAAGGGGTTGTTGAAGTATACAAAATTGTAAAACAAAGTAGGGTTAACAGTTTAATAAAAAGTACAGTTATAAATGTGAGAGAAAAAAATAATAAAAAAAAGTAGTAGTAGGTTTTAAATAGGGACCATGAATGGAGATAAATATAATACGGGGCATTAAAAGGTTGTTTTTTGTCAAAAAAAAAAAGTGTAACACTTATTAAAACATGACCACATTTGGTAAGTGTTACACTTACAAAGTATGGAGAGAGTATCACATAAAATACGAAGTACCCAATTTGATTTCACGAGACATATACTCCCTCGGTTTTTTTTATGTGTCCTATACCCTTGGGTACACAATTTTAGGTAAAAGAATAAAATAGTATATAAGTGGAAGACATATACTCCCCCATTTTTTTAAGTGCTTTATAACCTTGGGCACATAATTTTAGGTAAAAGAATAAAAAAATATATAAGTGGGTATGGTTAGGATAAAAAATTTGAAAAAGTAAAAGAGAGAATTGTGAATGAGGATCATTAGCAGTGGCGGATCCAGGAATTGTACCTAGGGGGTTCAAACTTCATCAAACATCCGATATCTGAATGCACGGATATAAATCGGATATTTAAGTATAAATAGAGTGTTCAAATAAAATACCAATACACAAGTACAAAACAAAATAAGTCCAAATTTCAATAAAAATGCAAAATAAAATGATCCGATACAATAATACTACCTCTGTTAATTGTTATGTCCAGCTTTGGGGTATTATTTGTGAGATATAAAATATTCCAAAGTTTCACATAATATTTAACGGAGGTAGTAACTTTAATTAAATGTCCAAACTTTTCATTGTCACACACTACAATAATTTTAAAAAATAAATAAATAAGCAGTACTACACTACTCTACTACCCATTTAACAGTTAACAATACAAGTATACTACAAAACAATCAACATATTAACAACAAAGAAATTGAAAAACTCAAAATAGACTATTCATTATTAGATTACAATATATAATTGAAAAACAATATACAATTGACAAATTAACACTTAAAAGAAAAAAGATCAACAATCTACAATTTAAACAAGTAAAAAAACATATTAAGATATTGAAGAAATTAAAAAAATAAAAACTAAATAAATAAAAGAGAGAGAAACTGTAGACACCCATTCGTGTCTCCCCAAAACCAGCCCTAGTGATGAATACCTTTCGTGTCGAATCATAATCGAATGAAGTGAAAGTGTGGAAAGTCTAGTGTTGCGGTTAGTTTTTTTTTATTAAAAATCTCTCTTTCTGTTTTCGAAAACCTATTTTATTTTATGAAAATAGCCAATATATTTTACTTTGGTCCATAACAAGGGTCCAATAATAGAATAGTTGTATTGGGCTCAAAAGGAGCTTTCCAACGATATATTATAAGCCCAATTCCGATGAAAAATGTGGAAGTTATGGCCAAATTACTAAATTGTGCTCGGTTTGATCTTTATATGCGGCCCAATGATCTAGAAGAGGGCCTATTATGAATTATCATACCTAATGCAATTAGAATTGATTATAGTCTTCTAGAATCTTCTAGAAAGTTCTTTTGAATCCTAATGGGATTAGGATTGATAATTAAGTTTTATGAGTTTTATTTGGAATAAAAGAAGTGTTTTAAGCGAAATCATGATTTTACCCCTCGTACGGACTTTTACGACATAATTTAATCAAAAAATAGAAACATGTGGAAAAATCTCCTGCAACGCCGAATGTCAGGCTCTCGCCTAGCAACAGGGGTTGTTGCGGCGACAGAGACGTGTTTTATTCCTCTTCAAACTCTGATTCTTTTTTTATCAAATCCGGAATATTTTCATTATAAATAGTGTCCTTAGACCTTCATCAATTCTCACCAACTCTCATCAAGAAGTTCTTGATATTCTCCCTCTCTCTCTTTCTAAACCAACTTTTTACAAACAAAATTCCACATTCACAAGATCTAGACACACCTATCCCAATTCGAAGTTGCCTTCGCCCTAGACGTGAAAGGTTTGATATTTCAAAGGGTTTGGTCCCTAATCTTTATTTCAATTATTTAATTTAATTATTTAATTTTTATAGTTTCCATGAAGTTACTAACGTGTGTATTTTTGTTATTAGAAAGAGGTACAAGGCATCCAAGTAAGTGCTTTAATTGTTTAATTGATATTATGAGATAGAAATCATGCTTAGATTGTTATTTTGATTGCTAGTATCATGTTAGGATGTTTTTTTGATTCCTAGTATCATGTTTAGGGTAACAACTAAAAATTCCTAATATCAAGTATGATTAAAAGAATGCTTCTTATTCCTAATATTCATGTTAGTATCATGTTAGGGCTAAAGCTTTGATTTTGATGTTTAGTGAAATGCTAGGGTTTGTTATTAATCTTGTTAGTATCATTCCTAGGATCTTGCTATAATTATTATGCTTTAACATGATTATTATGATTTTTATCATTATTATTATGATTGTTTTTATGATGATTATTATGTTGCTTGATATTATATATTATGATTATTGCTTGATCACACCTTTTATGCATGTTTAAAGGAAATTGGTACTTGTAATCACGATTAATAAGATAATTAATAATCTTGTTTAGGTTAATTTGATTATAGTTCAAGTGATCACCAATATTAGATTTGTTTGTGCATTAATATTCAACCAACATAGATTAAACAGGTTTAGGGTTAACCTATTGATTACATGTTAGTCAGAAAGCGCACATGACTACGAGAAGAATAAAGTAGAGGCCTATTATTAGGGCAGGTTTTTTTCTTTTTTAGATTGAATTTTTACCTTCATCCCCGAACTTCCAGTCTTGGTTCCAGACCTATTGGAGTTAACGATCTCCTTCACCCTGTGAACGGTTTACAAGTTCCTAAAACTTGTTGGCGACTCTTTTGCTCTAGATTCCTTCCCTTTGGACGCCACCATGCTTAAGTGTATGATCACAGTGGGGTTCAAGTTTGGGGTAATGCTTGAAATATTCCCTACAGATTTTGGCGATTCCACTGGGGAGGATTTCTATTTTAATTCCTAAAATTTATTTTGGCAATTATTTAGAATGAGTGCATGAGACTCGAACAGTTCTAAGTATTTCATGTGCGTAATTTTGATTAACATTATTGTCATATGCATAAAAAAGGTTCTCATTGGAATGACCATCTGTAATGAGTAAAAATTATAGGATTTTTACACGTAGGAAATTTGAGGAATATCTTTCACAACTAGAATCAAAATAATACTGCAAAAACTGGAAAATTCTAAGAACACAGACAGATGCTGAGGCATGTACGAACCAGCGTCTAGAAAACAGAGCCTGTCGCCGAAGATATGGCTTTGTCGCCTGGCAACAATTCTGTCATCTGGCGACTAGGCTTATATCCTAGCGACAGACTCTGTTGTCTAGCGCAGCGTTCTTCCAATACCGAGCCAGAAATCTGCCTTCTTGTTTCGACCAGTTCTAGCACTGTTGGCTCGATTCTACTTCTTGAATGAGTTTTTCTCACATTTCTGAAACCCATATGTGTTCTACATATGGACATAACCCTCTGGGAATTCATGATCCATCTACTTAATTGAACGCTCTGAACAACAAAGGGTACATCCGAGAATGTTGAATTCACCAAACCATTGAAGCAAGTTTAACTCGCGGGGTCCCATCCACACGCGCCAACCCTTCCAAAGGTAAGGCTTCCGCGCGGTGCATCCGGAATCATAACCATAGACCCTCTTTGACTAACCCATATCCTGAACTTTAGAGAACTAGAGCCATGGTTAGGTTGCAAACTCATTGCATCATATTGTGCCTACTTGACTACTTGTGCATTATTTATTGTGCATACTCTATGTGTTTTTCCTAACCGTTTGTTTGACTTGTGTTTAAGCCTAAATAAACTGATTACTGACTAAACTAATTAATTAATTAATTTGAGTAATTAAAGTTTAATAAATTAATCAAAACTGACTTAGTACGACTTTAGGCCTGCCAGTCGAGTAAACATACTGAAAGCAGTCCTAGATTAATGTTCCAGTAATGGCGCAAAAATTTGGGCTGCAACGCCATGCGACAATTCTGTCGTCTGGCGCTGCACTGCAATTTGCAGCGACAGTCCTGTTGCTTTGGCGACAGTTCAGTTTTTTGCTTGAGTCACCACGACGAGTCTAATTAAACAGTTTATTAATCAGTTTGGTTATTTTGTTAACGACAGTAACCTTATTTAGTCCTTAATTAAGTCTAAGCATTTAGTCCCATGGTCTTACACAAGAGTCAAAGCATGTCACTTGCACTCACAAATAAAGCACACACTAATATGAACACTTTGACCATGTCAAGAGAGTTGTATGCGCGTGTTTTCCGTCATTGTTTTTAGGGGAGTAAGTCGAATATTAATCCTCCAATTAAACCACACTTGTTTAAACCCATATACTTGATTCCCAAAATTATGCACCCTATTTTTGATTTTTTCTTTTTCTTTATAAACCCGTAAAGTCAAATTCAATTTGAGTCAAGTCATTGAAACAAATAAAATGGTTTAATTTACAGCGCGTGGTCAAGAAACGAAGGGCGTTTAATTAGAGACAACCTTTTCATTCAAGTACAACTTTTTGATAAACCAGTCAGTCGGAAAAGAAAAGCTAAGAAGATAATGGCGAGTCAAGAAGAAGTCAATGAGCTCAAGAAGCAAATGGCTAGTGTTACTGAGGTGCTAAAAACCTTAACCATCCAAATCAATGACCCTGTGAAGCAACAACAAATGGAGCTCATGCAAGAGAGCTTGAGCAAGATATATAATGACTACATGTTCCAGACATGGCATTAGCTCGCAAGGGGTCTCAGTGGACAAGGAGCTTCTTCCACAGAAGTTCAATGTCAACGACATCCCAAAGTTCAAAGCAACTGACAACCCCTATTTCCATTTAAGAGCTTTTGAGACTATAATGAATATTAAGGGGATTGATAGTAAGGTCTTTCATTCTTTATTTTCTTTATCTCTTGAAAATGTTTGTCAACAATGGTTCTTTTCCCTTGACAAGGAGAAAACCTTTACTTGGGAATCTATTGTAAACGCTTTCATTGATAGATATAAATGCAATATTCAAGTTGAAACTGATCATAAAGAACTTGAAATACTTAAACAAAAAGAGAATAAAGGTTTCACTTCTTTCTTTAATAAATGGAGAGAAACTTCTGCTAGGATGATTGAAGTACCAAGTGAAAAGGAATCTGTGAGGATGTTCATTAAGAACTTCCAAGAAAAGTACTCCAAACATCTTAAGTATCAAAACGATTTGCATACTTTCAAGGCCGTCTATGACATCGGTATTGAAATCGAAGATGACCTCGCAAAGCAAAAAGCCACTAACATAGTAACAACAGTGGCTGGAAAGGTAAGAAGAACGACAATCCTTCTTCTTCCAAAACCACCCACTCAAATAATGTTAGCACCTTTAATCAGAGTGAAGTCCTTGCTATGAACAGCCATGGACAAAAGAAACCATTTAGGAGGAACTTTACTCCTAATGGTATGAGTTATGACACCGCATTCGACCGACTGAATGCAAAAGGTCTTATAACTCCTATTGGACCATTTGGGCATCCACCTGTTGAAAAAAGGACTGCTAACTAGAATCCCAATGCACATTGCAAGTATCACCAAGACAGGGGCCATCTCATTGAGAACTGTTGGAAGCTTAAGGAAGTTATCCAAGACTTGATTGACAGCAATAAGCTTCCATTTCCCCCTGCAAGCAAGAAGCCAAGCATCAACATTGCACCCATCTCTAATTCTTGGCTATCTCTGATGAGGAAAACCATGTTGATCCATCATCCCTCATCAAACCAGTTGAAGAAATTCATGCTACCGAAGAAGAGGAGGAAATCTTTTTCGATGCCATGAGTGATTTCCCTCCCGGACAAGAACCTGCAACTAAGGAAGAAGTATGGATTCTAATACGATCAATGTCGGAGGGAATAGACTTGTTGCGTGAAGCTATTGAATTCGCAAAGAAACAAGAAAAAGTGGTCCAAAACAAGCATGTCAAAACTCCACACACGGAGAAGAAGCCATTTTCTCTCCAAGTAATTGACACACCCAAGAGGAGTAATAAGCCTTACACTCCAATTGGGACTTCCTATGCTAAAATGTTCAAAATGCTCTCCGAGAGTGGTAAGGTTAAACCTCTCGAACCGAGACCATTTGAGTCGTTAAAGAGGACAGATAGGTTCTACTGTCCATATCATCATTCAGGGGGACATACCATCAAGAATTGTTTTAAATTTAAAGATTTAATTCAAAAGCTAATCGATAACAAGAAGCTAGTCCAAATTCCACAAGAACAAGATATTAGCATCAATGGGGTTTGGGACAGCGATGATGTAACACCCCGTATTTTCGAACCACTATTTTACTTGCATTTAAACCTATTAAACCTAATTTCTAATTTAAATCTCAATTTCCAAATCAAATGCTAATTTAATTACTAAAATCTTTGTTTTGATTTAAGGGTTATCCCAAGCTTTTGAATTCTAATGATTTGACAAAACGATTGAAAATTTTAATTTAAAAGGTTTTATACTTGAGTTTTAATCATTTCAACTAAATTTGACATGTCTGAATTGATATTAGATTTAAAGGGTGATTCCTTAAGCTTAAGCGTCAATTCAGTAAGTGTTTATAAATTATATGTAATTTCAATATTTAACTTATCACAATTGATACGGGTCATCATGGATGATTCCTTGACTGAAGTGCCAATTTGATAGGTATAAAATGATTCTATGATTTTAAAGATGTTTTACGTTCAATCGTATCAATATCGATGTATAAAGTTGTATTGGGTGATTCCGTTGACTTGATTATTGAATTGATATTGTTTACAAATTATTTTTTAATTTATATTTATAAAACTCATTATAATGTCCTTTTATTCATTAGGTCATTATAAATGAATAATATTATTGGTTTCGCATATTGCCTCTTTATATTGCTTTTCTGTAAAATATGAACTTTATATATATATTTTTGTTTCGTGATTTAAATTATTGTTTTCATTATTATTATTCAAATTACTATTTATATTATTATTGATTTATCAATAATATAATCTATATTATTATTTTTTTAAACATACTTTCAAATTGCCTCTCGTTACATCCATTTCCTAGTCCAGTTTCGGGCCAACTAGAATTTGTTTATTAGTCGGGTTTCGCCTTAACACTTTCATGACTAAATAGATTAATATAGACTTGTTTATTAGCTTTCCTTATCCCATTCTTAAGCCTCAACTAATTATTCAATCAAGCCCAAAAGAAGAGCCTTTAATTGATGTATATGAGGCTTGTTTGTGAGCTTCATTTGAGCCTATTTTAGGCTGATTTTTGCAGCAGCTTTGAGGGATTAGTGGCTAATCATTTTACCCTAAGTAAATTCCTCTAATCAATGGTAATAACACCTAATTATGGCTGCCCAACTTCTCCACTTCTCCTTCCTTTTTTTACGTGTACATTATATGCTAGCTTCATCAGTTTTTCTTCAGCAAAAAACTCTTCATATACTCTCCTCTCTCTCAGAGCCGTTTTTGAGATTTCAGGGGCCCAAGGGCGAAAGAATAAATCGGGGCCCTATAATATGTAATATTTTTTTTGTTGATATTGATGAGAAATTTTTTTTATATACTTTAATATGAACAAATTATCAGTCTTTAAAGAAAAAAGTTTAGAGCAAATAATCTATTTTAACTATTATATATATATATATATATATATAATTATATATATATATAAAAAGGCTTATAATAAATTGATCGAACTCAATGTAAAAAATAATACTTATATACTACTGCGACAACTACATAGTATGTAACAAAAAAGAATTTATAAAAGAAGCATTATGATCAATATATGATAAATTGATAATACATATAGGGTAATTTTAAAAAAAAATGAAAAAGATATGGAAATTGGAGCTCATGGTAGTCGAACCCCTGATCTTGAGACACATTAAAGCTCAACAACTTTGCTTAACCACTATGCTACAGAGTTAGTAATGTTGATATTTGCATCTATAAATTTTATATAGCTTTCTACTTTACTTAAAGCTGAAAATGGACCCTCTTTTTTCATAGGCCCTGGGCGGGTGCCCCGGCTCAGCGACGGGCCTGCTCTCTCTTCATCTTTTTCGTGAGTTTCAAAGGCAAATCAAGGGGGAAATCTAAGCTTAATTTGCTGCTTAATCAAACTCCAATTCGTGGCCAAATTTCCTCCTCTTTCAAAATGTCAAAACCGAAGAACTTTGAGGGTTCCAAGAGGGCTGCTTGGGTGGGTGTTTGTGCGTGTTGTTGCTGCTGTTTGTGCTTGGTAGTGTTGTCCTTTTCTTCTTGTTTTGGTGGATTATACATCAAGGTAACTAGCCTTTCTTCCCTTAGATTAGAAATGCTAGGTTTTAGGGTTGAATTGATAGGTAGAAATCATGTTAGGATTAGATTGATTTGTTGATTTTCGTTCTTGATATGTATGTCAGAATTTCATGTACAATTAAGGAGATTTTGGGTGTTTGAATCATATTTTTCATGCTTGAATTATCTTACAATCAATCCTCAATAGGTGTATGATATTTTGTTATGATTATATTATGTTTTGTGATGATTTGTGGGGTACTTAAAACTGATTATGTAATCTGATTATGTGCGTATAAGTCTGCAGTTTCTGTGGTGGTTATTGGTCATGAATGAGCCATAAATTCAATGATTTTATTTCATATTATTGTATAGGATTTTTTTACGATCGATTTGATATATTATGGGTAAAATTCGGAGATGTTTAAGGCCACCAAACAACTGAAATTGTGAGCCAATGTAGTGCTGCCAGTGCTGTTTTGGACGTGTGAGTAGCAGTATTTTAGGGCATGATAAACTCTTATTATTGAGGTTAATTGAATATATATCTTCTAGATTATCATGTTAGGATTGTTATAAGTTTATACCTTAGTGAAATTCCATGTTTTTTTAGGCAATTCTACCTTATATACGAGCATGTGTTTTGATTCATTAATCTGTCATGGCAACTTGTGTATCTTGTGTCCTTAAGCCTTAGATTAATTATCTTGATTGATTTTTCTTTCCTAATTTAATTTAGTATCATGTTAGGATATTCCCAATTAATTTGGCATGATTCTAAGAAAGAGTGATTTGTTTTAATGGCGTATAACAAAGTACAGGACCTGCTGCGATCTACTGTGAAAGGAGTGTGATTAGAGAGATTTCAAGATATGTTTTTCCAAATTTCTAAGCCTAAATGCATGATTAAAATGACCTATTGTGTTTTTAGAGTGTGCACTAAAATGGGTTAAGCATAGTTTCATGTTTAAGGTGAGTTTTTAGGTGATTTGGTATGATTGGTACTGTTGTATATTAGTGTAGGGGCTGCTGTAAATATGATTTTATTTTGGCATGTTCTCTCTTGAATTTTAAGTCCAAAATTGTGTTATATGATTCCTAATGAGTGTATGTATATGCCCTAATTTTTATTTCGTATTTGAAGCATGTTTGGTTGGGTTTTTATGATGATTATTTGACTTGTATGTTGTTGTCCTGTCATGGTTGTTTTATGAAATGATAGTTCAGATTTTTTGTTTAATTAAATGATTTTATATAATTTTTATTGTAAATATTATATATTATTTAAAATTATATTTTAAATAGGTGATGAGTGAATTTTTTGGTAATATAAACCCCTAAAGTGAAATATTTCGATGCGTGTTTGAATATGTGGGGGTTGTAATTGTATTGTCGACGTCGTAATGCTTTAGAGAAGGATAACACTGTCTTTAGCATCACTTCGCCAAGAATTCTGAATGCACTTAATTGTTGAATTTTGATAATTAATTATATTCCCAAACTCAGACGATATCTTTTGTGATTTATTATGTCGAAGTGTGTTTTGAATTGAAGTTTCAATTGAATTTACAAATATGATTTTCTTATGCTGTTTGAATTGAGTGTAAGACCATGTTTGGCTTTCCTGCGGATTTTTAAGTGAAATATATTATATTATCTATTTTAAGTGATTTTTGAATTGTGTGTGGGGCCATAGTCGGGTGTGGGGCTGAGTTGCTTCCCGATGGTTAATGAACATGCTAACTACCTAGATTGCGAGTCTTAGGTAGCTCAACCTGGGTTAATTGTTTTCGTCCGGGGGTGTGTAAGACCTTATAGGCATCTACCCATAACCGAGAGTTGGCCAATCTTAGACATGGTCTCTACGAGATGACCGGGGGTTCGTCCTGACAAATCTTAGGAAGTGGATTGCGAGGCCACTAGCGTTCCCTCCATGCCAGTTCTACTGTTTTGAAGGTTTTGAGTTTGAAATATTTATTATTAATTTATTACTTATTTAAAGTTATATATTATGATTGAAATTGAGTGATTTAATATCAATATTCCGGTTTTAAGTTTATTTTGAAATATTTCATTGTTTGTATGGTTTGATGGTTTTAAGTGATTTCATTTGAGTTTTCAAGTTGTTTGTGGTTGTGGTTTCTTTCTGTAAATTTAAGTCTAAAATGTTCTATTTCTGATTTGAGGGAGAACTGCTAGTTGCTCCCCATTGATTGTGGAATGTTGTAATAATTTGCAGGTTTCATTTGTTTATTTGATCTCTGTGACGATGGGTTGGGGATTGAGAGTTAGAACCTAACTTTTAGGCTTGTATGCCTTTTGTTGTTAGCTGATTGTTTAAGTACTTTGAATTTGGTTTGGTTTGATTTTTTTTGGCCGATAAGGGTTGCTCTGCTCTTGGCTTTTGAATGTAATTGATTGGTTATCTTTAAGTTCGTTTGTTATTTTGTTTTGTTCACTTAGTTTGCGCTTAGCTTAAACAACTTAATTTGGATGTGTGAATGAGTTAAATTTGGCCTTTAATCGAATTTTTTTCTAATCGAAGTTAAGTAGCCTCCCATTCAGGCGTAATTTCGCTAACGCTTCCAGTTCCAAAAGAACGGGGTGTTACAGATGATGAAGACGTCTATCTTAAGGATATGGAAGAACCTCCACTTTCAATGACATATTCAGTAAATGATTTTTGGGATGAAGAAGATTCACCCATAGAAGTCCTCACAAGATCTGGGAGAATACAACCTCCCATCTCCACACAACCTATTCCTACCATGCAACAAGTTCCCATACCAATTATAGAGGACAATGATGTTGTCAAGCAATTCAAGAATACTAAGGTCAAAATGAATGTGTGGAAACTTCTAGCTACATCCCGAGAACATAGGCTGGCGGTAATGAACGCCTTGGACAAGATAGGGATAGACTCCGAAACCACTCCTGAGGGGTTTGCTAACTTTCTCATGAGTAACCTCCCTAATCCTACCAATCTGATCACCTTTTCTGACAAAGATTTACCTCTAGAAGGTGACAAGCATTACAAGGCTCTAAACCTCATAACAGTCTGCAAGAGGATGAATGTCCCAATGACTCTTGTAGATAATGGATCGGCAATCAATGTTTGCCCACTTAGAACTGCGAGGATGTTAGGAATAAGGGATAAAGATTTAACCCCGCCAACACAAGGAATAAGAGCCTACGACAACACTCGTTGCCAAGCTCTTGGAAAAATTACCATGAATGTAACAGCGGGAGCAATAGAACATGCCACTACTTTCCAAGTAGTGGACATTAAACCTTCCTTTAACTTATTGTTGGGACGCCCTTGGCTTCATGACCTTAAGGCCGTCCCTTCATCCCTTCATCAGCAATTAAAGGCTATAGTTAGAGGGATCCTTATTACAATCGATGCTTCACCTATGAGGATTAAAGCCGTTAAAAATCTGATTATTAATGTGGAGCATGATGAGAATGATTAAGACTTGTGGGGCTTTAATAAAGAGGTCTCCTTAATCGAGGAAGATGAAAAGACCCCTCTTTGCCTTGACCCCCACTCTAATATGACGGTAAATGCTATTCTCAAGAAACAGGGACAATTTCCAGGAATGACTCTAGGAAAGAAAAAGGAGATAGCAAGGCAAATGGAATTACCTGGCCTCCCTAAATTAGATACTTTCGGACTTGGTTTTGAACCAACTCTAGAAGATCTAAAGCGAGCCTAGGAAAATTCTAAGGCGCGTAGGAACGCTTGCACCCAAAAGAAAGCAATCCCAATGGACCAATATCCTCTTACTCTCAATGGATAGTTTATAAGAGAAGGAGAGGACTATCCATGCCACGAATTTCCCGAGCCCTTTGTTGTAAATGGCATAAGGCAACCGGGGTTTGAAATCTTTCTGGATTGCTACTTTCTAGATGAGATCCCAACTCCTATTCACAATGAGAAAGCACCCCCATGCTTTGACGTTAATATCATGGGACTCCTCTTTGGGCGCGAGAAGGATGAGCCAAAGTATATAGAGGACAACTCCTCGCTCATTCAAACGGTTCTATAAAGCGAGAATTTCGACCCTTCGAAGCTCATCACTTCAGCAGAGGGTTTAGTGCAAGGATGGCGCAAGACGGTCAAGGTGACTACTCCGAGTGGAAGAAAGATCTCAATAACAATAGGACAAGGACCAATGTTTGAAGAGTCGCCTGAGTCAGAGTCAGAATCAGAATCAGAGTCCTTTCCTATAGAGTCTTCCAAGTCTTAGTTGTACCCCCCTATTTCTAATTCTTCTTTTTTGAGCATCTACTCCTAGGATAGTTAGCAATAAAGTCCCTGGGGACATCTCTTTATTTGATGTAATGATTTCCGAGTTTAATAACATGTCTGCTTCCTCTTACTCCTCGTATTTTTCTCTAACCCAAGATGACGAGCATTGCTTAACTAACAATGAAAATGACAAAGAAATTATTAAAGCAATGGAAACACTTGAAAAGAAAACACCAGCAATTGAGGATACTGAAACGGTTGACATCTCAAAGGATCCAACCATTAAAAGAGAAGTTAAAATCGGATTAACGCTTAATAGAGAAGAAAGAACCGATTTAATTAATCTACATAAAGAATTTATCGATGTATTTTCTTAGTCATATGAAGATATGCCAGGTATTAATAGAGAAATAGCTCAACACACCAAACCACTAATTCTAGGAAAGAAACCTGTAAAACAAAAGTTGCGTCGAATGAAACCCAACGTAGCTCTTAAAATAAAAGAAGAAGTTCAAAAGCAAATAACTTCAGGTTTTATCAGGGTATCTAAATACCCCGAATGGGTAGCAAATGTAGTCCTAGTTCCAAAGAAGGATGGAAGGGTAAGAATGTGTATCGACTATCGAGATTTAAATAAGGCAAGTACAAAGGACGACTTCCCTTTACCACACATCGACATCTTAGTAGATAATAAAGTGAATCCCGCGCTTCTCTCGTTTATGGATGGATACGCAGGATACAACTAGATTCTCATGGTGGAAGAAGACATGGAGAAAATGACATTTATAACACCTTGGGGTACTTATTGTTACATGGTAATGCCATTTAGGTTGAAAAACGTGGGTGCCACTTACCAACGAGCAGCAACTGCCCTACTCCATGATATGATGCACAAAGAGGTTGAAGTATATGTGGATGATATGATCGTGAAATCAAAAGATCACCCAGGACATCAAGTAGCCTTAAGAAAGTTTTTCGAAAGGCTAAGAAAATACAACATGAGGTTGAATCCATCTAAGTGTGCTTTTGGAGTCACCTCAGGCAAGCTCTTGGGGTATGTCATAAGCTCTAGAGGAATAGAGATAGACCCAACTAAGATCAAGGCGATTATGTCAATGCCAACGCCCAAAACCGAGAAACAAATTCGAGGATTTATTGGCCATTTGCAATATAGTTCATATCAAAGCTAACAACGATATGTGAACCAATATTCAAGAAACTCAAAAAGAATGTGCCGGTAATATGAGACGATGAGTTTCAAAAAGCCTTTGAAAAGACTAAAGTCTATCTCGCAAATCCTCCCGTATTAGCACCAGCGCTTCCAGGGATTCCTCTTAGGTTGTGCTTAACAGTCACCAAAGAGACAATGGGGGCTATGCTTGCACAAGAAGTAGAAGGAAAAGAAAATGCAATCTACTACCTAAGCAAGAAAATGCTCGAGTATGAGGTACGCTACACACCGCTTGAGAAATTGTGCCTCGCATTAGTGTGGGCCACAACCAAGCTAAGACATTACATGCTTGTGCATACAGTCTTTGTAGTTTCTCGAATGGATCCACTCAAGTACCTATTTGAGAAATCTACACTCAATGGGCGCATATCAAGGTGGATAGACAACCTAGCCCAACTTGATATAAGATTCATGCCTTAAAAGGCTATCAAAGGATCTGTGGTCTCGGACTTCTTAGCGGATTTCCCAATAGAATATTCGACACCAATACATGACAACGAATTTCCAGATGAAGACTTGATGGTCACAGAAGATGATACTTGGACTTTATACTTCGACGGAGCCTCAAACCAAAAGGGATGTGGTGTTGGAGTACTATTAGTATCACCTAAAGAGGAGCACGTTCCAATCTCCATAAAGATAGATTTCGACGTTACCAACAACGCTGCTGAATACGAAACATGTGTGGTAGGCCTCGAAACAGCTTTGGCATTGGGAGTAAAGAAATTGCGAATATTTGGAGACTCTTCCTTGATCATCAATCAAATATCTAAAATATGGAAAGTAAGGAGTGAAAGTTTAGCCCCTTACCAAACTTATTTGGAAACTCTCACCAACCAATTGGAAAAGGTATAATACACATACCTACCTAGAGAAGAAAACCAATTTGTTGATGCCTTGGCAAGACTAGCCTCAATGGTTAGGATTCCTATGAAAATCGAGCAAATACCTTTAACCATAGAAAGAAGGCATAAACCAGCTTACATTTAAGCCATAGAAGATGATGAAGTGGTCCAAGAAGAAGAAGAAGAAGAAGAAGAACCATGGTATACAGACATACTTAATTATGTCACCAAAGGAGAATATCCTCCTCATGCTGACAAAAGAGCAAAACGAGCATTAAGACTCTTGGCTTCCCAATATGTACTCATAGACAACGAGTTACACAAAAGGGTACCTAAGGGTCGAGCTCTCTTATGTGTAGGGAAAAAGGAAGCCCAAAGAGCTATGAGGATAGTCCATGAAGGCATTTGTGGAACTCATGTTAATGGCAAAATGCTATTCCAAAAGATAATGCGAGAAGGATATTATTGGACTACCATGAATAGGGATTGTCATCAATATGTAAAAAGATGCCCTAAATGCCAAATATACGCTAATTTGCAACATGTTCCTCCGTCTCTACTGTACACCTACACCTCACCGTGGCCATTCTCTACATGGGGAATTGATATTATTGGTAAAATTACCCTTCTTAGGACAGGAGGTCACATATACATTCTAGTAGCAATTGATTATTTCACAAAGTGGGTTGAAGCACAGTCATATGCTAAACTCAGTGCAAAACATGTAGCACTCTTTATCGAAAGGAATATTATTTGTCGATATGGAGTCCCACATGAGATGATAAGTGGCAATGGAACTCACTTTCTTGTTACAAAAATACGGTATTCAACACCATCATTCCTCTCCCTATAGACCTCAAGCAAATGGAGCAGTTGAGGCGGCTAACAAAAATCTTAAGACTATTATCGAGAAAATGACATAAAATTACAATGATTGGCTTGACAAACTCCATTTCGCACTTTGGGGTTACCGCACGTCAATTCGTACACCAACAGGAAATACGTCATTCTCCTTGGTTTATGGAATGGATGTCATACAACCCGTAGAGCTAGAAATATCGTCTCTACGCATTGAATTGGAAAGTAAACTCGATGAGGTTGAATGGACTAGGGCAAGATATGAAGAGCTAATTCGACTCGATGAAAAGCGACTAGAAGCTTTACATCATACTCAATGCTATCAAAGCCGCATGGCTAGACACTTTAATAAGAAGGTTAAGACAAGAAACATCAAAGTAGGAGACTTGGTATTAAAAGCTTTAAGGAAAAATGTTTTGGATCCAAGAGGCAAGTTTAGGCCTAATTGATCCAGACCATATATCTTCAAAACCATTTTGTCAGGAGGTGCAGCAAAACTAGCTGATATGGATGGCAATGAGTTCTCAAACATGACGAACCTTGACCAACTTAAAAAGTACTACCCATAATTACTTGAGTAGGACACTCAAGAGAGCTACATTTGCCCTGATTCCTTAGGAAAGGATACGTAGGCAACCCTTTACAGGGTGCGGCCACTTTAATTTTCACAAACCTCGCATCCCAGCAGCAATAAAAATTTGACGCAATATCAGCGCCACAGAAAGGAGTCTGTCGCCAGACGACAGACTGCAACGCAAGGCGACAGAGCCTATCACCCGGCGACAGAAAGCAACGTCTGGCAATAGACGAAAAACAGCGGCGCTAGTTTTCTGCGAATATTTGGGAAAATTTCAGTGTATCTCGGAAAATTTTCAACTTCAGTACTCGAGAAATTTTCTGGAAAATAATTTAAGTTGTTTTCATTGCTTTAATAAATTAAATTAAAAAAAAAAAAGTTGATTTAATTAAAGAAGCTGAAATTGCATTAATAAAATAAAGTAAAAAAATTACATTATTAATGGAATTTAAATAAAAGCTTAAAATAAATTGACTTAAAATTTAAACTAGTCTAATAAATTGGAAGTTAAGCAATGCTTCAATCTTTCTTCTCTTTCTTTGCTCTTTTCCAATTTTTGTGTGAGTCATCTTCATCATCCATGACTTTAGCTAGAAGGCATCCTTTAGAGGACCTTGACGAGTGGAAAACTAGGTCGTTATCTAATCTCCCGTCGATCAAACTAAATTTATAAACACTTAACAAACCTAAATACGAGTATAGAGGCAAGTCAAGGGTCGAACCCAAAGGAACGGTAATGTTCAAGCACTTTCAATTGTGCGCCTAAGCTAGGTCGAAGACGAAGGTAAGAGAGAATACTAACAACTAACAAAACAAGTAACCAAAGAAATAAAACACTAGGAACGGGGATCAACAAGTTATCATGTCAATTGCAACAACTTGGGAAGAGCATGCCAATCAAAGGTTGTGAGGACTAATGATAAGAGCAATCAATAGGAATCAAAGAGCTATCTCCTAATTGTTAAGCTAGGGTTCACTATGAATAACAAACTAAGAGAATCACAATCAAAACCAATTGATAATTGCGATTCCTAAATCAATTGTTCATGTCATTAGCAATTACAATGTAATCTAGCATAATTCTCAAGGCCAAATTGAATTACACACATGCAAACCTTCACTAATCACTTTAATCTCAACAATCAATCAACACAATCCCCAAATTAATCACAATTAATCAATCATACAAGTTTCACCCAATTCCTAGCCAAACAACTATTCAAGAATCATCATCTATCAACTAACAACTATGGAAATCAAGAATCAAAAAAATACCAAGAACAATTACACTAATCAAGCATCAAACATCAAAATTAAACCAAACAAACATGAAATTAAACAAAGAAATAAGGTGAGATAGAGTTAAGAATGCTCATTGATAATAGAGAAGATCTTGAACACAATTGTCACACTTGCATCTTCAATCTCTCAATCACCATTGAAGTTCCTCACTTTCTCTCTCTAAAACTACTCCTAATCTAGCCTAATCTAGAGAGAGAAGCTCTCAACCTAAGAGAGCGAAAACTAAGCTCATGAAAAATTATCAAAAAAAAAAAAATTTCAAAAAGGAATTACAATTCTATTTATAAGCAAAGAAGAAACCGGCAAATCCCGCGCCCTCTCCCGATGAACCCGCGGCCGCGGAGAAATGGGTATAGAACCCTCCGCGGGCTTTCTGGGCAGCACCCGCGCCCGCGGCAAGATAGACCCGCACCCGCGGCTAAAGATGCCGCGCCCGCGGCTAATCCCCTGCTCCCAAAACTCAATCAGGGGGCCGCGGTCTCTCTGAGATGGAGCGCCCTCTCCAGATTTCCCGCGCCCGCGGAGAGCTCGCGGGGCAACCGCGAGAAGCTCCTGCCAAAATCTTGCAATTTTCTCTTCTTAAGCCCACGCCCGCGGCTCCACTGACCCGCGCTCGCGGCCTGCTAGAAATACCTTGGAGACCTCTCCGAGGCCTCTCCAAGGCCTCTCTAAGCCCTCTCTAGCCAAATGCTTCTTCCTTACTTGATCATTAAGGCCCCGACTCGATTCCTTTGCAAAGGTAATTCTCCAAATACCTACCTAAGCAAACAAAGAAAGGAAATAAAAGGAAAAAGAGCCAAATAAAAGGAAAACACGAGGAAAACACGAGAACCATAAAGAAAAGAGGAGAAAGAGAAACCTAAAGAAAAAGGACCAAAAATAAGAGAAGAAAGCATGAAAAAGGGAAAGAAATAACCCTAAAAGACTACCCTATGAGTGCCATAAATGACACTCATCAGACCTACACTCAGTTTTAGAGTAAATGGTTTCTCCCTTAGCTAGGACTCCATGCTTCTTTTCTACCCAAACATTCTTTTTAGAAGTGTTAGCTTTTCTTTTTTCTTTACCCTTAGTAGTGTCTTTCTTCTTAGGCATCACAGGTGCTTTAAATTCCACTTTTTCACCCAAGCATTCCTTAACAAGAATTACTTTATCACCTAGACGGTTCTTCACATTGGTTCTACTCTGATTTTTCTTCATGTCCTTTGTAGGCTTATTAAGAAGCCAATTTTTCACATCATTGGGCAAAGAAGGAGGAACCTTTTGGGTAATCACTTCCCATAAAGGCCTAGGACTCCAATATGTGTCAAACTTCTCTACTTCTTGTGAAACAGGGAATTCATAGGGACGGCGGAGATCCCCTGAAGGAATTGTTTGAAGTAGGTCGTACTGCCTTTTTACCCTACATGGATAATAAAAAGTCATCTTGGTTAATCTTGGAAGACGGCAGAAGGGTTGCTTGTTGACACCAACCATCTTCTCAATTTTCCACCATGGGACGACCCACTTGATAGCAAAGTTGCAAGAGGAAAAAATTTTACTCCACTCATGGCGACCCATTTTAGAGAAACGCTTCTTTTGCCTTAGAAAGCAATTTGGAGTGTATTTTTCAATGTTGTCAGGAGGACTAATTAATTCTAGTCTCTCCATTAGCCATATATTCAAAAAATACAATGCAAATAATTAGTATTACTATACAAAAATATGTTATTGATTTCTGTAATTAAAAATATTATTTTTGTGCCTGTAATAAAATTGGAGAGCCCCGAAAAGGTGCTTTTGGATTTTTCTTTAATTCATCTAGACTAAGCATAGTCTCTCCAACAATTAATGGCATTGGATTCCTTCCAGATTCAACTTGCTCCAAGACAGATAATATGATTGCTTGACCCTTATTAGTTCTACCACTAGTGAGAAGGTATTGGTTAAGCATACAAAAGAGAAAAGCCCTTCTTTTATAAACATGAAAAGACTCATAATATGGTCTATCAAAGTAGTGGCGTGCAAATTCTTTTAAATTAACTACACTACCATCTACAATATTTGTTAGATCTCTGTCTCTTAAATTAAAGAAGCGCTCAAAATCTTTATAATAATACTCATTCACTCTAGGAATTACCGCAAGATCTAATGAAGGGAAGCCGAGGATGACACCAAATTCTTCCGGTAAAGGGCTAATTTCATTACAACCCAGTCTAAAGCAATGTGTATCTGTATCCCAATATTAGGTGGTATGAATAAAATCTATGTCAAGATCAACCCCCTTAATACCATAAATATCTCCCATGTGAAAAAAGTCGAGTTCTTTTCTTTCTTTAGCAGTTAAAGACCGACACTATTCACGAGTAAAATTGCTAAAACTCTTAGTGACTAAAAACATGATTATTTGTTGAGAAACTAAGGTTATAATTAATCTGTTCGAATTATACAGAAAATCGGCAGATTAGGGGGCTATTTATGTACAAAATCGATGCAGTTCGACTCTTGAAAGGATTCGGAGGCAACACACTGCAGCGCCAGACGACAGCGTGAAGCGCGTGGCGACACGAAACGCTGCAAATGCCAGCTCAGCGCACTATGAAAACCGCGTTTTTCTAGACTATAATTCGAATTCGTACAATGACTTTACAATTTTGCCCTTTATTCAATTACCCCATACATATTAATTTAATATATTTTCCTTCCTTTTTTGAATTTATTCAAGCTTAATTAAATTTAGGCTTGTTTTAAGTCCGATTTATTTTTCATTTTTCTTTATGGGGGAGAAAGTTGGATGCCCTCCATTAATAATAAAAATGACGGAAATTTTTGCGCAAAATTAAATATGACGGAAATTTTTTGCACACACACATATGCACATAAAAATGAAAAATAAAATATGCAAAGATAAAGCAGTCATAATAGATAATAGTTTGTATATACAAATATGTCTGATAAATGAGTCATAATACAGTCGGCAAAGTCCTACAAAAGTCAAAATAAAATAATAAACACAGGAAAAACTACGGTGCTGGAGGGCGCATATAATGAGGGATGTTCATCATATCAAAGAACATCGCAGACCGAGGAGTTTGCTCCTCACCGGCTCCGGACTCTCCAGGGGTCGGAAACCTCAACTCAGGGCAAGTCCACCCAGGCTCATCCTGGTGCTGAATCCACAAAGGCAGAGGCTGCGGAGGTTGTTGCAACGACGAGCCAACCTCGTACGTCCCACCACCTACCGGAGGAGCCGATGTCGCGCCTCCTTGGCCTATCGTCCCAGTCTGTGCACCCTCAGAGGAAGAACCCGAGCCCTCCACTGCCTCGGTCCGAGCAGCGCCAGATCGGCCACCTCGGCCACCAGAAGGAGTGCGGCGACGCCTCAAGCCAGATCGAGACGGCTCCCTCCTAGCCTCGGGTCTCGTCCGAGTACGTGAAGGGATAGGCTGTCCTGCAAAATTAAATCAAGTCATATACAAAGAAAATAGAAAGATAAACAATGCAAAAATGAATAGGAAAAAGGGTACCTCCTGGGCAACGTCGTCACAACGATAGGATGCTACATTCCTCATCCTCACCAGCTAGCTCCGAAAGGCGTCTATGCACCTCGCCATCGCTGTCACCACCTCGCGCGAGAACTGTCAGAAAACGAAGTCAGTAACAATACAAGACAAGTATAAATAAATAGCAAGCAAATAACTCACCCGAGTCTGGTGACGAGGAATAGACCGCTTAACGAAGCGCTGGTCCTTAGGAGCCGGAGGAGTCATCTCCTCAACGGGGCCATATGTCTTCTGATAGATAATGGACATCCGAGGAGGAATGAACTCAGCAGGCTCAGCCTGGCAAAAAGTAAACCTAAGTGATAAAACACCACTTGAGGGCTATCTAGCAAAAACCTAAAAGACAAAAAGCATATCGCCACCTCCTCGGACAAAACAGGGGTCGGAGCTAGCAATGACAGCAAGTCCTCCTCGTAGCACCGCCCCGAGCTAGCGTGAGATCGCCAAGGGGTACTAGCAAGTGACCTTTCCTCCAAGTTTAGCAACATCGCATCATGGAACATGTGGCGAGGCGGAGGAGCCGGGACAACAAAAATCTCCGAAGAGTGCTAAATAGACACTCTCTCACCAAGGTACACCGCCGCCTCATACGTCCCCTGTAAGTAGCTACGCTCAGTGGTGTACTGCGCAGCCAGCGAAGTAATAGCCAAACCGACCCATAGCCTATATACCACATCAGGCTCCTGCAAAATATGACTGTAAGGTAAAACTCTATCAAAAGGCAATACAAAGACAACAGCTGTTCGAAAGAACATACCGAGAGGATCAGCTCTCGAACATGGGCAATGGTCGCCCAATCGCTAATGGGACCTCCCCAACAGGCGCCAACACAGCTCGCGAGGAGGTGGTCTCGCCGACACTAGCAACGAAAAATTCTCATAGAACCAGATCTACAAAGACAGAAGAAGATCAGCGAATGCTAATAAGAATCTAGAGCTAACTTTTAAAGAAATAAAGTATACCTCTACGATTCTCCAGAAGCTGGAGAGTGCGATTTTTCCTGTGAAAGCCCTGTGGCGACAGGAATCTCGCAAGCCCCGCAAGAAATCAGCATAGGCCAAGCTGCCCCAATCATAAGTCCCGACCAACTGAAGGTCGCGGAGAGCACGAAGGTAGTAGAGAAGCACCCGACTACCCTTGTCAGGGGAAAAGGTCCCTAACAGCAAGATAAGGAAAAAGATGCGCACCCGCTGCTCACTGGTGGTCGCATCATCCTCGAAAGCCATCGCTACAGTAGACCAGCGGATACACCGAGAGCTAAGTCGTGATGGCTCCACCTCAGCATGGGCCCGAATTGTGATCGGACCAAACAACTCCTCGACTATCGGAGAAAAGGCAGTAATTGTATTGTCGAATGGTAGCGAAGTTGAGTGAAACTCTAGTCCCGAGATGAGACTGAAGTCGACAAGGGTGACAGTCATCTCGCCCCAGGGAAAGTGAAGGTGTTGGTGGTGTCCCAGAAGAACTCCACCAAAGCACGAACCACGTGGTGGCTCGCGTCAAACGAGTACATGGCCTGAGTGGCCCGAAATAGGGCAGTCAGCCCACAAGACTCCCAAAGCCGTCGCAGCTCCTCATCGTCGTGAAAACACTTGTCGTACAGGTTGCTGATAGACTCGTTGCCCGAGCCATGGCTACGCGTCCTCCCGCTAATAATCCCACGACGCACCCTCTCAGAAATGTGGTGCTCGGGAGCGAAAAATAGCGTCCGCTCATCCCACTCAAGGAAGGGACCAAGAGAGGTGGACGGCTCCTCGTCCTCCTTCACGGGCTCGTGCTCCCGTCGATTGTCTCGAGACAGGGAACCAGAAACCACGTTGTCTAACCATACTACATTATGCAAAATTAACAAAAAAAATTAAGGCTCTATAGTATCTAAGGTTCGCCTAGCCGCATGATACTATGTTCGCAAAAAAAAAAAAAAAAAAAAAAAAAAAAAAAAAAAAAACAGAGTACGTAGTACTAAAATAGAGCACGATTTCAATTCGAGCAATCAAATAATTTCTTACAATATTATGATAATTATTGTGACAAATTAAAAAAGAATAGCTAGTAAAAACGCGAAGAACAACCACATTGTTCTCACGACCTCAAGGGGTTCAACAATGGTGAATTGTTCATTTCTCCATCATATTGAGTCAAACAAGTCTCAAAATACTCCCAAGGAAATATACAAACATAATCAAGCAATTTCATGGTACAAAATTCAACAAACAAAGCAAATTAAGCAATTTAAATTTTGAATTTTCAGAAAATTTGTAAATTAACATGCAAAAATTCAGCAAAATTTGAGTGAATTTGAAGAAAACTTACAAAGATCAGCAAACTAGATGAACTAAGCTTCGATTTGCAAAAGGTTTGAGCTAATTTAGTTGAGAAAAAAGCAAGAACGAGTAGATTGAAGTTTGAGGCAAACACGAGCAAAAAACATTAGCAGCGGCGAAATGAGGAAGAAAGGGGATTTATTCAAAAATCCCGACAGCAGCGTCGCACGACAGGAAGAAATTATGGCGACAGCAACCTTCGGCAGCCGCTGGAGCGGCGACAGAGCATGAGGCTTCGTAAAATGATTATTCAGAGCTCGTGCAGCAGTTTGGGTTCCTTGGTACGCTAGTTAGCCCCTCTAAGCAACTTGACATGATTAAAGTAATTGGCTCGGTTACAATCTGTAGACACCCATTTGTGTCTCCCCAAAATCAAACCCGGTGATGAGTACCTTTCGCGTCGAATCATAATCGAATGAAGCGAAAGTGTGGAAAGTCTAGTGTTGCGGATAGTTTTAATTTCTTTTCTCTTCTCTCTGTTTTTGAAAACTTATTTTAAGAAAACAACCAATACAGTTTGGTTGGTCCATGATATGGGTCCAATAATAGTGTAGTTGGATGGGGCTTGACAAGAGCTTTCCAACGATATATTATAAGCCCAATTCCGATGAATATTGAGGAAGTTATGGCCAATTTACTAAACTGGGCCCGGTTTGAGCCTTATGTGCGGCTCAATGATCTAGGGGAGGGCCTAATATGATTTATCATTCCTAATGCAATTAGGAAAGGTTTTAGTCTTCTAGATTCTTCTAGAAGGTTCTTTTCATTCCTAATTCAATTAGCATTGATAAATTGACTTTTGTTGACTTTTCAGAGTTTTAATTAAAATCAAAGAGCATTTTTGAGGAAAATATACGATTTTATCCTCCTGTACGGCAGAATTTATCTAATTTGAGAAAGCGCGTCAAAAAACAGTGTTGGCGCCAAACGCCAGGCATTGGCGCCTGGCGCCAATTAGCTGGTGCTGGCACCAGCTCTGTTTTACGTGCGCCAATGCTCTGTTTTGTTAATTTTATCTTTTTGGCTGATTTTCTCTATAAATAACGTATTTAAAACCCCGTTTTCATTCATCAACAACCAGCTTTCAATTATATTCACCTACAATCAGTTTTCAATTCTCTCTCATTCTCCTTAATCATTCACTAATTCTCTTATTTCCTTAATCATTCATTCATCTCTCTCTCTTTCTCTTTTTTCTAAACTAGTCTTTTACATACAAAATTCCGCATTCATTAGATCTAGAAACACCTAGCCATATTCAAAGTTGCCTTCGCCCTAGACGTGAAAAGTTTAATTTCTGAGGGTTTGGTCCCAAATCTCTATTTCAATTATTTAATTTAATTGTTTTGATTATTATTTTCCTTGAAGTTACTAACGTGTGTATTTTGTTATTAGAAAGAGGTACGAGGCATCAAAGTAAGTACTTTAATGGTTTTAATTGATATTATGATGTAGAAATCATGTTTAAATTGTTATTATGATATTCCTAGTATCATGTTTATAAGAAAAGGTTATAATATCAAATACGCTTATTATGATTCCTGCGATGCTTCCTATGTTCTTCCTAATATTTATGATCGTTAGTATCATGTTAGGGTTAAAGATTTGATTTTTATTGCTTAGTGACATGCTAGGGTTTGTTATTTAATCTTGTTAGTATCATGTCTAGGATCTTGCTATTATTATGCTTTAATATTAACATGAACATGATTATGATTATAATTGTTATAATTTATGATGATTATGAATATTATTATTATTATTATTATTATTATTATTATTATTATTATTATTATTATTATTATTATTATTATTTTGATGATGATTATTTTATTATAATTATTATTATTATGATGATTGTTATTATAATTATTATTATTATGATTATAATTATTATTCATGATATTGATTATTTATTATGCTGCTTGATTATTTTTATTTTTATTGCTTGATAACATCTTTTATGCATGCTTAAAGGAAATTTGGTGCTTGTAATCACGCTTAATAAGATAATAAATAATCTTGTTAGGGCTAATTGTGATTATAATTCAAGTGATTGCCAATAATAGATTTGTTTGTGCATTAAATTCAACCAACATAGATAAACAGGTTTAGGGTTAATCCTATTGATTGCATGTTAGTCAGAAAGCGCACATGAATACGATCAGAATAAAGTAGAGGCCTATTATTAGGGCAGGTTCAATCTCTTTTAGGTTGGATTTGTACCTTCATCCCCAAACCCTTATTTGGTTCTAGACCTTATGGAGTTGACGATCTCTTGGACCGTTAAGGGGTGTAACCTTCACCTCGTGAACGGTTTACAAGTTCCTAAAACTTGTTGGCGACTCTTTTGCTCTATCTTCTTCCCTTTTGGACGCCACCGTACTTTAGTGTATGATCACAGTGGGGTTCAAGCTAGGGGTTAATGCTTGAAATATTCCCTAAACAATCACATTAAGTGATCGACCTGATAAATGATCATCTCACTTAGCTTAAATCGCCTAAACATTGGCTCATTGCAAAGGCACCGACATACTGGTTCACAAACAGCAAAGGCACCAACGTACTGGTTCACAAGCAGCAAAAGCGCCGACGCACTGGCATAGAAAAAGAAAAGTTCAAGAGAACTTAAGAGGATCGACAAGCGTTGATCTTCGGTGATATTCTTCGGAATATTATCGCAACAGATGAGGATGACTTCAAGCGAAGATGTCTTCAACAGCATCCCCTAGCTTGCGGAGAGTTGTCATAAACAACAGGAGGTGATTTCAAGCGGAATTATCTTCGATCATATTCCCTAGCTTGCGGAAGATGGTCACAGGGCGGTAGGAGACCGTTTCAAGCGAAGCAGTCTTCGATAGGATTCTCTAGCTTGTAGAACACTATCATAGCGGAAAATGGAGGCAGTTACAAGCGTAACAGTCTTCAGGCGGTATCCCCTAGCTTGAGGAAGATCGTTAAAACAGCAAGCTAGCGTTCCCTAGCTTGTGGAAGGTTGTCACAACAACAAAGCAATAAATTCGGTTACTTAGAGACGTGTGCTCGACGATGCAAGATACGCGTTTCTTAACTCTCTTATATGTTTAACTAATGCTAGTTTGCAAGAATGATTTAGGATTGCAGAACGTTCTGAATCATTCTCCATCCCTATTGCTACTTTGACTTTTGTTTTTGAAGCATAAGTTTCTCCAAACTCAGTCAAAGTGGCGGCTTCTATAGACACCCATTTGTTTCTCCCCAAAACAAGACCCAGTGATGAATACCTTTCGCGTCGAATCATAATCAAATGAAGTAAAAGTGTAGAAAGTCTAGTGTTGCAGTTAGTTTTTTTATTAAAAATCTCTCTTTCGGTTTTCAAAAACCTATTTTATTTTATGAAAATATCCAATCTAGTTTATTTTGGTCCATAAAAAGGGTCCAATAATAGTGTAGTTGGATTGGGCTCGAAAAGAGCTTTCCAACGATATATTATAAGCCCAATTCCGATGAATAATGAGGAAGTTATGGCCAAAATTTTAAACTGGGCCCGGTTTGATCTTTATATGCGGCCCAATGATCTAGAGGAGGGCCTATTATGAATTATCATTCCTAATGCAATTAGGATTGATTATAGTCCTCTAGAATCTTCTAGAAGGTTCTTTTGAATCCTAATGGGATTAGGATTGATAATTAAGTTTTATGAGTTTTATTTGGAATAAAAGAAGTGTTTTAAGTGAAATCACGATTTTACCCCTCGTACGGACTTTTACGACTTAATTTTATCAAAAAATAAAAAACATTTGGAAAAATCTTCTGCAACGCCGAACGCCAGGCTATCGCCTAGCGACATGGGTTGTTGCGGCGACAGAGGCGTGTTTTATTCCTCTTTAAACTCCGATTCTTTTTTATTAAATCCATACTATTTTCATTATAAATAGCGTCCTTAGACCTTCATCAATTCTCACCAACTCTCATAAAGAAATTCTTGATATTCTCTCTCTCTCTCTCTTTCTAAACCAACTTTTTACAAACAAAGTTCCGCATTCACAAGATCTAGACACACCTAGCCCAATTAGAAGTTGCCTTCGCCATAGATGTGAAAGGTTTGATATTTCAGAGGGTTTGGTCCCTAATCTCTATTTCAATTATTTAATTTAATTCTTTAATTTTTATATGAAGTTACCAACGTGTGAATTTTGTTATTAGAAAGAGGTACGAGGCATCCAAGCAAGTGCTTTAATTGTTTAATTGATATTATGATATTGAAATCATGCTTAGATTGTTATTTTGATTCCTAGTATCATGTTAGGATGTTTTTTTTATTCCTAGTATCATGTTTAGGGTAACAACTAAAAATTCCTAATATCAACTATGATTAAAAGAATGCTTCCTATTCTCTTTCCTAATATTCATGTTAGTATCATGTTAGGGCTAAAGCTTTGATTTTGATGTTAAGTGACATGTCAGGGTTTGTTATTAATCTTGTTAGTATCATGCCTAGGATCTTGCTATAATTATTATGCTTTAACATGATTATTATGATTATGATCATTATTATTATGATTGTTTTTATGATCATTATTATGTTGCTTTATATTATATATTATGATTATTGCTTGATCACACCTTTTATGCATGTTTAAAGGAAATTAGTACTTGTAATCACGCTTAATAAGATAATTAATAATCTTGTTTAGGTTAATTTGATAATTATAATTCAAGTGATCGCCAATAATAGATTTGTTTGTGGATTAAAATTCAACCAACATAGATTAAACAGGTTTAGGGTTAACCTATTGTAGACACCTAAAAATGTCTCCCCAAAACCAAACCCGATGATGAACAACCTTTCACCGCCATTATTGATCGGGTTGATTATTTAATATTGGAGTGCTTAAATCCATATTTCCATAACTTATTTTCCTCTTTTCGTGCCTTTAAACCCAAAATAATTCATTTCGTGTCCTTTAAAATCATTCATTTCGTGTCCTTTTGATAAAAAAAATGTTTAGAACAGTTTATTTTGGTCCATTATCTGGTTCAATGATTGAATAGTTGGATGGGTCTTTAAAAAAGCTTTCCAATGATATATTATAAGCCCAAATCCGAGTTATAACGAATAACTTATGGTCAAAATATTAAATTGAGCCCAAACCGAACCTAAGCCCACCTTACCTACGACCCAATGATCATGTGGAGGGTCCAAATAATTTAATCCCATTCCTAAACCAATTAGGATTAATTGGAAGCTTCTATAAGTTTCTAAAATATCTTAATTATCCTTTTTGAAAAGATAAGATTAAAGAGTTTAAAATTGAATAAAACTTTTCTTTTTGAAAATCCTATTTCTATCTGAATTGAAAGACGTTCAAAGATAGACAGATATTATTTTCGTGCTTCATAGTTTTTATCCAAATCTTATATGGTTGGATATCCTTTTGAATTATCTTTCCAATGATATATTATAATATCAATTCCGAGCTATAACGGAAAAGATATGAATGAAATATCAAACTCTACCCAAAACTGACACCGTCTCACTATTTCGGCCATATCTTTTGTTCTACAAAATATTTTAATCTGATTCCAATTGTGTTAGAAATAAGACTTCAAGATCTTTCCAACTATATCTTATTTATCTTATTCCAATTTCTGGATCAAAAGATATGATAAAAACAAAAACCGCAAAAACTGCAGTCTATCGAGTTTTATTCCGATTTAATTCGGATCTTTTCTTGTTTTTTCGACCCTTCTTTTTTCTCTATAAATAGAGGTCATATCTCCCCTTTTTTCAATCATAACTAAGCTTGATTACAAAATAATTCTCTTTTCCTTATTTAGCCTAAATTCTAGCCGCCCTATTCTCTCATAATACTTCCCCTAACCACTCCAAGGAGTCCATACAATACCCGAACTTCTATACTTAAACCAAGGCGTGAAAGTTATAATTAACTGAGGGTTTGGACCGAATCAACTCTAATTTTTATTTAATTTAATTATTCCAATTTGATTTATATTTTTATTGAAGTTACTAACAGTTTATCCATGATGTAGCAATTCAAGGAAACGAGGGAAGTGAGTAATTAATCACTTAATTACTCTTATTTTTATTCTTGTTGCTAGTATCATGGTTAGGTTTATTATTATTTTATTTAACTATCGCTATTATTGTTAAATTGCTTCCAATATTAATGTTTATTCTATTATTATTTATTGATCACCATATTGCATGCTTAAAGGGAATATGTAATTGAAAATCACGCCTAATAAGATAATTTGGACGACCGGTTTAGGTTCCTTTTTAATCTTGTTGTTTAATTGAAGTGATCACAATATTTTAGAATTATATGTTGCATTAATATTAAACCAATTTATCTTAATAATAGTTTGGAGCAAATTGAATATTTTGTTTGTATGCCTTTGAGATCGCAGGAATCACTTTTCACTATAGGAATCGAGTAGAGGCCAATACGGGAGAATGCGACTCCATGACTCACTTCGTACCATCATCCCCGATCCTCCTTTCGTGGTTCCAAACCATACGGAGTTAGTAATCTCATGGATTATGAATGGGGTGTAACCTTCACGGGTCAATCGTTGTTGCCTTTCGTTGTCCCTTTATCGTGGTTGCCTTTTATGATCCGTGAACGGTTTACAAGTTCCTTAAAAACTTGTTGGCGGCTCCCTACTTTGCTTTGTCCCTAATCGTTGTCCCTAATCGTATATGTCAATTTCCACTTCCTATGAGTGCCAAGCATATTCACAACATGCTTAACGTAGGCGCACTTCAAACAACGCCTACACCTATTGATTGCATGTTAGTCAGAAAGCGCACATGAATACGAGAAGAATAAAGTAGAGGCTTATTATTAGGGCAGGTTCTTTCTCTTTTAGATTGAATTTGTACCTTCATCTCCGAACTTCCAGTCTTGGTTCCAGACCTATTGGAGTTCACGATCTCCTGGATTGTTAAGGGGTGTAACCTTCACCCAATGAACGATTTACAAGTTCCTAAAACTTGTTGGTGACTCTTTTGCTCTAGCTTCCTTCCCTTTGGACGCCACCATGATTAAGTGTATGATCACAGTGGGGTTCAAGTTTGGGGTAATGCTTGAAATATTCCCTACAAAAACAAAGGATTAAGGTAGAACAAATATCCATAACAAATAGAGGTAGAACAAATAGAGGATTAAGAAATTGAAAAAACATATTAAAATACCTTTTTTTTATATTTAAGACAGAGGTTATAAAGCTTTAAATCAAAGCATTTACCTACCCATTACAACTGGTGTATAATTCCAGTCCATGGGTAAGGACACAACACTAGTAGACTTACAAGAGTACAAGACTGACACTCAAGTTCATGACACTGATTGAAGGATGAGAAACTAGAAGTACAAGTACAATAGCTAACGTTCAAAGCAAACTTCTTCTGGTAGTGACTAGTGAGGGGGATCAAAAATAGGGGGATTAACAATCTTCCTCTTCTTGCCAATCTAGACCTGCAACTAGAAAACAGTTAGTAGAAATGATAGAGGCAACACCACTTGGGAACATCCTTCTTCTCTTCCCTGCATTCCGTTGTCAAAAATCCTTCCTTGTAACTGAATATCGACTTATCCTCCTCGAATCACCCTTAGATTTGCAAATGAAATTGAAATTGATGGGGGAAGCAGAAGATAAACTAGATGAGATAGTTATTGAAATTGAAAATACTTATTGTTGACAAGCAGCAAGTAGAACAAATACCTATAACATAATGATCGATTAAGGTAATAGGATTTGGATCTCTATGGACAATAGCAAATACAAATGAACTAATCCCCACAACGTTACCTAAGGGAGTAATCGAGTAGGGTTCCAAATTAAAAAGATAAAAAAAACGAAGAATGTGTCACTGTAAGTCTCGAACCTAGGACCTTCTGTCCAAAAACTACTAACCTATCCAACTGAGTTGCACGCCTAACATTGTTTTTCTAGATCTATAGGGGTTCAGTTGAATCCCCGCTGGATCCGCCCCTCATCATCAGGAATAATGTGTGAGAAAAAAATAGTATAAAATGATAGTAGAGTTACAAGAAATGAGATAATATGAGTGGGTATTTCATTTTTGATAATAAGACACTTAAAACTAGAGGTGTCAATTCGGATAACTGGATGAAGTTTTCGTCGGGTCTATTCGGGTTGGGTCTGTTCGGATCGGATATATTCGGGTCAAAATTATTCTTTTAACTCAAATCGGGTTGGGTCGGATCAAATTCGGGTCATGGTCAATCGATTCCGGGTCGGATATGGGTCGGGTCAAATCCAGATCGGTTCACTTTCGGTTCAAATAAATTCAGATCGGGTTCAAAAAGGTTTAATCAGATTATTTCAGGTCGGATGGATTTGGGTCGGGTTGATTTCGGTTCGGATGATTTCGATTCGGTCAAGTTCGGTTTGATTAAGATAAGGTTGATCCGTATCGTTGATTCATTATTGTTCAATTTCAATTCAATTCTTTTTTGTGTTTGCTGGATTTTGGTCGAGTTGACCAAATTCATATCCAAATAAGGTTATTTTTAAGCTAGAGTTATTATTGAGTTTTGACCTTATTATTGGGTTAATATCAAGTCGTATCATATATTTTTATCGTTTGATTATTAATTACGAATTACGGAATTTTAGTTTTCTCATTTGATCAAGTTATGTGTAATTTTTATCTTTGAGGCAAATTGAAATTGAATAATTATCGATGACTTATCATACCTATATAAGTGAAACGATAAATAATCAGGTAGTGATATATTGACAAATGATAGTTTCAGGGCATCCTACAGCCCCAAACAGCTTTTCGAACTCCCTCAACCAGTTTTCTAAAATGGTAGGGTCAGGCTCCCCTTGATAAGTTGGTGGCTTACTCTGTGCCACTTTCTTAAAGAGCTCCCCCTGAGCATCCCCATTTCCAGTTGAGTTTCTAGCCAGTTGTTGGGCAACTGCTGCCAATTGTCTCACTACTTCACTAAGTTCATTCCCACCAGTGTTGGTACTGCTTCCTCCTGCCATCTTTTTTCTCCTGAATTAAAAGAATCAGGTTCTAAATTAAATATGGTTTAGGTTAGCCCCCAAGGCATTCACTCATCTAAGTTCAAAACCCTTAAAGCTTGCACAATTCATTTGAAGCTAATGAATTTTGAATTGTATTTACTAAAATTTTCAAAATTCATAGCTTTATCAATTAATTATTGATTGCTAACCAACCATACATTTTATAAAGCATCACATAAATAAATAAAATAATTCCCATGAACCCCCGAGGCTTGAAACTAGAATTTAATTTAGTTGGAGTAAGGTTTTTTAGATTTGAGATGGCCACGCGAGTTAAAAAAAATAATTGGAAATGGAATTATTTGTTGTAACTAAGATGAATAACTTAATAGGAAGTAGTAAGGAAGAAAGTGGAATTTTATTGATATAAATAAAGAATGAGTACTAAAATATAAACAAGCTTAATCACTTATGAATGTTCATAAGTTCACTGAATCCTTGTGGCATACCACTTATTACTTAAACTGTAAATAATGAAAATGCTGAAAATAAACTAAGAGTTCCTAATGAAAGAATTTATAGTAATCTAATCCTTTCGAACATTGTCCCTTTTATCAGTAGATTGTTTGTAACTTGAAGGATCGAAGTCATCGTCATTTGAATCCTCCATTAGTTCAGGTGACTCAGGTTCAGGTTCTACTTGTATGAACTCCCCTTCTTTTTCCTCATATGATGATATGTCTATTATAATTGGAGTTGGAGGTGGATTAGGATCAGAAATCTCCATCATTGAACTATCTCCCTCTTGTTGTTCTCCATTCTCTGCTTGATTACCCCCTGATGAAGTAGAAGAGGAACTTTCTGGTTGTTGAATAGGAGGTGGATTGTTCCCTACAGGATTATCGTAGTAGTAGTCAGGGTAGGGAAGATTTAAGCGTTGGTAATGAGCTCTTTCCACTCTTACAGTGTAATTAGTCAAATAAGCATAATCTGGATACCACTGGCCATAATAGTTTTTGTACTTATAATAATTTGAGACGTCTCCTGGAAGGTAAAAGTCAGAAAATCTTTCTTTGATAGCAATGTAGGGAGGCTCTTCTGGCAGACAGTGAACAATCATAGCTGAAATATGATCAGGGGTGTCATAAATTTTGTCTCGTAAGACATTACTCCTATAGGAACAGTAGTATCTGATATTTTCTACAAAGTCATAGGGGTGTTCATCATTTTTCTTTACTAGTGATCCCGTTTGTGTGAATTTGCCAGGAAGGTTAGGCATCCTGTAGAGGAAAAAGGCTTAGAAAAAAATTCCCTTCCCAAAGAAATAAAATAAATACTACAGTTCTTGCAAAAATTTAAGTTCGGTGTTCAATCATACAATTTGAAGAATCCCATAAAATAATACATATATTGCATGCTTTCATCACAAACATTTAGTCATACAACATGCTTGAACACCCTAAAATAAAATTTATGCACACAGGGAAGAAATTAAATTCTAGCCTATATGCCCTTTCCTTTCCTACCCAAGCTCATCAACATATTAATAAAAGCTTTTAACACATAATTCTTACCTCAATCCTTGCTCCCTGTAAAATTAACAAACTAAAAAATATTTTACCCTACTAAAAAAAAAATTTCGAAATTATAGGGAAGGGGCCAAATTTTCGGCCTTCACAAAAATAGAAAAAATAAATAAATTTCGGACACTAAAAAAAAAATTTCGAGTGTCCCTAAAAAATTTTCGGACCAAAATAAATAAAAAAAAATAAAATGAAATAAAAAAAAATTCGGCCCTCTTAATAAAATAAATTAAAATAAAATAAAATCGGAATGAAATTGACATTGTAAAATTAAATTAGCACTTGGCCAAGTTTAAATCATAATAAAAACGTTTTCGTGTTAGTAGTAATTTAAAATCTCAACCTAAGCTCCCAGATACCACTTTATAACACCCTAGAAATTCCTTTCCTTTAAATACACACTTTACTCCTTTTAAAATACGTTTTAGGAATATCTAAGACATTACCGCCACCGTGAAAACGGCTAAGGCAACTATCAAAGATACACAGCGGAAGACTTGAAAACCAAAACTATTTAAATAACACAATTTAAAAACCAAACCAACGAAAGTAAAGTTAAAAATCAACAAAACCAAAGTCAAATAAAATCCACTACAACTTGGAACCATTTAAGGCCCTTATTCAAAACCGAAACAACCAAACTTTTGTGTTAGTCCATAAAGTAATATAATAAAATATTCAATGCATAAAACACATATCCTAATGGAAGCTAGCATGATTCTCTCTTCACTCATGCCCCGTCATGAACATGCTTCAATACCTGAAAAGTGTATCTCTACTTGCCCCCACTACTCTCCATTAAAATGGATCATCGTAGGGCCAAGATAAAGACATGGCCAGACACAAACAACACACACAATCAGCAAAACTGAGTACATAAGCGTAATTAAACACACTAACATGCATTCTCCTATCATCACACACACTTACCTCATTGCACCTGTTTACAAGCACACACAACAATCAACAAGACACTTTAACTAGACACTAAATAATTCATTTAGCGTTGATTACGCATCGAACGGGTTTCCAACTATACCTCCCCCAATAAATTGAGGTTAACTGACACGGGAGCTAACCGTGCCAGCAACAAACCTGTGCCACACATAGGTGGCGGAATTCCAGCGCATAATAATAATAATAAAAAGGAATATACAGCGTCCTGTACTCCGTTAGAAGTTATGATCAAATATAAAGTCACATAACTCCCCCCATATGTTCATACTCAAGGTATATACGTTCCAAGAGTTTTGGTGCGTAATCTCTTTCACTTTACGTTATTTACATATTATTAGACTTGGTGATGACCCTCAAAGCATAACAATTCAATCATCAATAATAATTCAATCACTCAAACATACCAATTTAATTCTTGAATATTTAGTGACCACACAATATTTAATGTTGAACCCTTTTTAATTCTACCTCAGTGTCAAAGACACCTTAAACGCATAAAGCGCCAAAAATCCTATCCCTCGGTGTTAAAAACACCTTAAGTGCACAAAGGCACCAACATACAATTTATTCCTTGTGTACATAGACACTTATATAGCTCCTTTCTCATGCTTAAAACATCAATAAAAATTATATGAACCATAATAAATTTTCTTTTCAATATTCCAAACATAATTAAACAATTAGTTTAATTAAACATGCTCTCTATCATGCCATAAATAAATATGTAGTCCATATAATCATGCCAAAATATAATTTTCCAATCCATAAACCATCACAAATAATTCATGCTTCACAATTCAATCACCAACACCAATAATTCACAACTCAATACATAAACCTTGGCATGATACTACTTGTAATTGATTGAAATTAAACCTAGCATGATTCTACATCATCAAAATATGCTAAGTACGCGAACGTACCTTGAATACGATCTTAAAATCGCCACGACTAGTAAAAATTGCTCACTTCGAAGTCTCCTACACATTAAAATTATAATAGAGCATTAAAACCCACTCTAAACAAATTTCCAGCAATATATACTATTCTAAAACCCCTCTTAAAATAATTAGAATAAGCTGATATTATATTTAAAACACCATAATTAAGTCCCACTTAATGGGTAATTTAAATTTCCTTCAAAAACATAATATTAAGTGCTCTACATAAAATTCCAGCACTTTATTTCTAATTAAAACTTGTTGTAATTTAGTCTTAAAACACTTAAATTGAAGATCTAAACATTAATACCTCATATACTTTCATAATTTTCATAAATCAAGAACCTAGGGTTTCAAAAATTGGGGCTTTTTAAATTAAAACCAAAGCTGAAAATTTATTAGCATAATTACAACAATCAAACATCAAAATTAAATCCCAAAACTCATAAATTATAATTAGATCTAAGCATAGATTAAATTAAAATAAGAAAGCTAAGTTTTTTTTTATATATATATAGTTCGAAAAAGAAAAGGGGAAAAAGAGGAGGAAGAATGGCAGCCACCACCGGCTGCCGGCTGCTGGCGGCGGCCACCAGCTGCCTGCTGGCGGCGGCCACCAGCTGCCTGCTGGCGGCGGCCACCAGCTGCCTGCTGGCGGCGGCCACCAGCTGCCGGTGGCTGGCAGCGGTGGTGAGGGAGAAGGGCAGCCGAAAAAATAAGGGGAAGGGGAAAAAGAAAAATAAAGAAAAATAAGGAGGAGAGAGAGAGAAGTTTATCTTGGGTTTTCTCCACTCTGGGCAAAGTTTGATTTGCCTCATAAGTGGGATATTTATACCCCTTCTCTACTAACCCTCTTCCCTAAACTTTCCTCTTTTAGGTTTTCCTAATTCCTTCCCTAATAAAATTTGTTGAAAATTAAACTTTCCTAAAATAAAACCCCAACTTTTAAATAAAATAATTAAATAAACTTTCCTTTAATAATAATATTAATTAAAATACTTTAATTAAAATAATTACAACTATTTAAATACTTTATAAAATACATACTTTAAATAAAATACGTATAAAAATACGGGGTATTACAATATAGTATACAATTAAGAGTGTCATCTTTTTAAGGTTATTATAAATCTTCAATTGTACAATCTTCAATGTCATCTTTTAGATGAGACGAATATAAAGCTTAGAGAGTAATTTTATATAATTGGTATGTACATGAAGTAAACTTGTTACTCTGGATTATTTATTTATAGAAAAATAAGTGAACTTATTAATAATTAGTAAATATAGTAGTATAAGAACTGGAATAAAAAAAGTCGATAATTAATTGTGGTCGGGTTTAATTCAGATCGGGTAAAAATCAAATCGAGTTAAAATCGGGTTGGGTTGATATCAGTTCGGGTCAAAACAGATCGGATTAGATCGGTTATTTTTCAGGTCAATTTTGGATCAGGTTGAGCTCGGGTCGGGTAAAATCAGTTCGATTTAAGTTCAGGTCGGGTTAAATCGGATTCGAATTGTGCTCAGTTCAGATCAAATCGGTGCCGAGTTAAGTTCAGATCGGGTCAAGTTCGAATTCGGGTGGAGTTCGGAGACAAACTTTAAAGAACGGAAGTAAGAATAATTATCAGTAGAAAGGTTTAACATAATAGCGAGGAACGTGGGTATCAAACGAAAGACATGATGTTGAAATCGCAACTTCCAATGTGTCAGCAAATGTTAGGCCCGTCACGGTCTTTCTGTGAATATAAGTTTTGCCTTACCACGCTTTTTTCTCTATCTCTTTTACCCTTGTAATTGTAACAGTGGTACTTCCTCCATTTTTATACAAGTGTATTAGTTTAAGTTTAACATTAGTCATGTATCATTTTGATCAATACTCCGTATTTATAGTACTTTATATACAAGATAAAGTATAATTTATTATGATTACTTGTTAAAATTGTTTCAAAACAGAATTTTCATGTATTATTAATTATGACGGTTAAACTTTTAAGAAAATCAGGTGTACAAAAATTACTAAAACGTTCATGTGTCACGTAGACTCTTTTATATTACGCCATGTCACTTCATAAACAATTTATATCGCCATGTCACTTCACAAACACTTCATATTATTAAAAATATGAAGACTCGGAGATTCAAACCCCAAACGACTCATAACAAAATTGACGTTACAACCATCTAAGCCAATTATCTCACATATTATAAATATGAAAAAGAAATATACATAAGTGTATATAATTATTAAAGAAAAAAAAAACACTCACATTCATTCTTGATCTTTTAATCCAAATTTATATATAAATACATACAAGTATTATAATATAGAATAAACACAATAAAAAAAAAAATCCAAAATTAGTTTTCTTTTATTAGAATATACTCATAATATGATTTCAAAAGAATAAAAATAAGAATAAAATACCCATAAGAAAAAAAAAATTAACATGCCTTTTAAAGTGTCTAAAATAAAAATGAAATTATTCAAACTGTCACACGGGGTAAAGCCCGGGGTCACACACTAGTTTACTCTTAAAAGTAACCCAATTCAATAAAAATAATCTATACTTTATTGGTAAAGAATCATATTTTAAATTACTAAAATTCAATTACTCCGTATTAGTGATTGAAAGTGATTTTATTACCCTTATAAAACTTTATTATTCTATTTATTAAAAAAAAAATCATATTATGTTCAAAATTATTCAAAAAATGGCAAAAAATTACCCTAAATTAACTTAAAATTACCCTTATATTGCTCGATATACACTAATATTTTTTTTTAAACAAATATACACTAATATTAGTGTAAACTAGATGTATACAAAAGTTTTTGTTAAAACAGAGGGAGTATTGTTTTTCGGATGATTTACAACAATATAGCTTTTTAAAAACTTATTTATGATTTTGCGTTGGAATGAAACTTATTTACGAAAATATAATCCACGTAGGCTTGGGAATACATTTGGAATAAATTTTAATTTCGAGACAAACTGCTACTTAAGGTAGCGGTTTGTCTTTAGTACTACAAGTAAAGATATAGAGTAGCAATTTATAAAGGGTAAAACCGCTACCTCAAGTAGCGATTTTAGTACATAAACCGCTACCTCAAGTAGCGGTTTTACTCTGAAAAATAAAAAAAAACAAAAATAATTTTATCCGAGCCTACGTAAACAGTAGTTCCGTAAGTAGTTCCGTAATTAAATTTAATTTCGACGCAAAAGTGTAAATAAGTTTTTCAAGTAACCATATCTTTATAAATCCATTGTTTTTCTTCTGGACTAGAGAGTCCCACTTTTCTATCCTTTTGTCCTTTTTGTACACAACAATCTGTCACTCCACGCCATTTTCCTCTCCTAGCAGCCAGAAAACAAATTTTGCCAATTGTTTTACACAAAAGCATTTTTGTTCTTCTTACACTTTTCAATTTATTTCAAATCCCACCATTATCTGCTTTTATAGAAAATCTTGCGTGGACCTGGTCCACAATAATATTATTGTGGACCTAAGGTTTATACACACGTAACTGACATTATATTCGACATAGTGACTCTTAATTTTAATATAGTAATCTTATTTTTAAGATAGTAACCTTTTTAAAAACTTGTGTGACCTTTAATGTTATTATGAACTTAAAAAACGATATTATGTTAGATAGTGACCTAATTTTAACATAGTAATCTTTATTATTCATATTGATCATTATATTAAAATTTCATTAAAAAAATTAACCTCTTATAGCTTTTAATGTCACACTAACTTTTATTTCAACATAATAACCTTTATTTTAATATAGTGACCTTTTTTTTTATTAACAAATAAATCATATTGTCTCTAATGTTAGTGGTGCACAATAAATTAGTGTGAACCAGGTCCATTTAAGATTTTGTACTGCTTTTAAGCGCACAATTACATATTTACCATAATCTAACTAATTTTTAATATAAAAAATATGTTTGTTTTTTTTTAAATACATAATACTCAGTAATTTATTACTCGTAAATATACTTCTTCAATTAGTACATTACTTTATGTTGGAGTTATTTATGGAAAATGCTATACAAAGCTCTTAGGGCTACCTATAAGCATTAAATTTACACTTGAAAAATCGTAAAAAAGTAAGAAATCATAAAAATATAAACACTAATTACACTAGTTTACGCGTGTTTTTGTCCTGAATTCCTAATTTTATACAATTTTCAAGAGTGTATAAGGGCTACATATAGCATTACCATTTATTTATTTATTTTTATGTTTTTAGAATTTCGTTATATTAACAAGTTTAGTTAATTTTTTGAAAAATTTTCAATAGAAAGAATATATATATATATATATAATCATGTAAGGTCTTGTTTTATTCCGGCTCAATGAATTCTTTCATGTTATCCAATCTTAATAATTTTGTAACTATGTATATAGAGATAATGATAGTTAAAGAAGTACAGTGACAAACATACAAGGTCAAAACATAATCATTTAAAAGAATTAGAGAAAGTATAAATCACTCGAGATTTAGAAGAAAATTACATCAACGAGTTACAGATGTTTAATTTACATTTATTGTACTATACTATGCAAGTTTTTTTTTTTTTTTTTTTTTTTTAATTTTAATTTTAATTTTAATTTCTCCATCTATATAGCATTTATGGCCAATTATATCATTATAGTTTGATATAGGATTTCTATTTCTTGCAAATTGGACATACAGGAATAAGCTTTTTCTGTCCTGTCAATTTTTTCAGCAGTAATGAGATAAGCATCTTGCATCATTGATATATCATATACTACTTGGGTTCCTCGTTACCACAGCAAAATTGTACCAACAACTGAATGTCATGAAGACATTTGTCTTCATGTCTTGACAGAAGTTTTAATATATTTTGACTTATTATACTTCGTCTTAACTAGGGACCAAGTGACTAATTCTGGTTTAAGTTCCCTAAGAACAAACCAAGTCTGTTATAAGTTCATATAAGTGTCAATAATCCGTATAAGAATGAATAAATTTACCATGACTAACCAAAGTTAAAATAGAAATTCAAAGAGTTTATTTATCCTAATAATATTAATGTGTATTTTTATAATATACAACTTGATGGAGTACCAAATTATTCAAGAAGAGAAAAAGATTGCAGGAAAAAAGGAAAATAATGTTGCTAGGAAGAAGCCTTGGGACAAAAGAGATTAAAAAGGTATCAAAACTTGTCGTTCCTGAAAATCGTCAATCCCCAAATAATGGGAACTCTACCAAGTAACAACTTTTGGTCCTGGTAAATCTGAGACATTCCATGTGATGCTGTAACTGTCTTTTTTAGAGCAAGTACTAAGAAAAAGTGCATCTGCAATATCATTTCTATAATAGCAACTAGCCAAGCCAGAGACTAATGAAGATTTTATGATTCATCTGAAAGCATCTATGTTAGTAGAAAATAGTTCTGAAGCGCAAAGTTAATGCGCCAAAAGAAATAGACACTAGATAGATATAGCAACAAATTTTCCAACTAAACCATTAAATGTATCAGAATTTGCATAATCCTTGGAGAAAATTTATAGGTAAGAAAATAGTGGTATGTGAAGATTCGACACTAAGAGGACCAAAATTTGGCTCAAATGTGCTCGTCCCACATCTGCATCAATCACATAAGGGGGGTCGGGTCACCTAGGAACAACCATAAGATCTACTACCTGTACAATTGCACTCGTTTTTATTATTGCCTCTATGATGCTTCTACGCTCCTAAGTTATCGCTGCTGGAATCCATCAAGATTGTCAACCTCTTTGCTCGTTTTGCAAATTCACTGCACCATCATAAACAGGTTGGTGGCATAACAAATTAGTATTCTGTATTAACAATCGTATTTTATGTTGGTCAGAAAGCCTAGGATCAATAAAAAATCAACAAGAAGCAATTCTCCTCACCTGAATGGTTCATCTCCGACTTGCTTTGAAGAACCAGCACCATCTCTGTAGACTACACGGTTAAGCATATCAGAACTCTCAATACAAAACATATTTGCCAGCCTGCTGCAAAGTTCTTCATATGATTTCAGCAATGTTAGCTCAAGAGTACGGCCAACATCTTCTGACTCCATGAAAACCTTACAGTGACCAGTCTCCAGCTCTGAGTCCATGTCTGCGCGGTTGTCCTTGATCCATGGAAGTTGTTCCATAGAAGAGCGATCCTGGTTATGCCCTGATCCAGAACCGTCAGATACATTACCTGCCTTGTCCACATTTCCTTCTGATGAGCTATTACCTGTAGGAACTGGTGAGACTGTGTCACCTGAACGACTTAGAGACATTTGCTGCTCTGTCAATATTGGTTTTCCAAAGAGCACAAAATGATGTGGCTTTGTCACATCAGATTTCTTTATTGATTGGTTTGAGTTTCCCATAGTGAGCAAGCAAGAAATGTTCTCGTTGCTGCCGGGTTTTTGATAAGTTAATGAACTAGAGGGTCTATTGGGTAGAGTAGTAGTGGGATCAAGTGCTGGGAAGCCACCTGGAAAGAGACCCGACTGTAATTTACTCATGTGAAGATCGGACAGTGAAAGACCGAATTGAGCATGCCTGGCTCCCTGCATGCCAGCAGGAGAATTGTCGGGTAAACATCCAAAAGGGTTACTTGGCCCTAGGAAGTTTCCGGGAAATGAGGGGACCGGAAGTTGGCCATCCATAGGAAAATCTGGATGGTGAGGAAGTCTGAATTTCTTCCTTGGTGGGGAGAAAGGGGACAGATGAATGGCTGGCATATTAGACACTAATTCCACCAGCCATGGACTAACGCGTTTCACATTTTGCAGCAAATCTGGTTCATCCCATGTTACCTAAAACGGGTAGATCTAATTTGTCAGAGAATACTATAGAATATAACACTAACCAGAATTGATTTAGAAAAGATTGAAGACAGGCATTCGAGCAGCATGAGCTCTTTCAAAAGTCATTTCATGATAAAATGAAGAGGGGTTATCTCAATGATTTTCAAACCTAAGAAAAAAAGTTGCAATTTTTAAAAAAATGAAGTGCACACGAGGGCCAAATCGTAGCAAGATAGTAGATTACAGGAAAGCAGATGAGCTATGGCAGGAAAAATGCATAAATTGAAGTCAAACACTAGATGTAAATCCAAAGATTATCAAAATCCACAAGGCAACATCAGTTTAACCAGCATTTTCTTATATATCTGTTTGTGCGGCTGTTTTAGTGAGGTTTTCAATTTAATATTAATTCCCAATAAAAACAAAACAACCTGCCTGGGTACTAAACTAAGAGCTGGTTGTTAGCTAAGTCAATTATTGTAAAGTCAACAAAACATATACATCATCGATTAAAAAAAAAGTAAAGAAGATTTGCAAAATAAAACAAAGACTTCCAGCTCAAAGATGATGTTTTAAGGAATAATTTGTCCAATAGGATTTTAATTTTAATTATTACGGAAGACATTTGTTGGGCTGTAGACCTCCAACCAGGATAGGTTCATGAAGCCAGATTCTATCCTGAATTTTCCTAAGACAAGGAATTGTTTATATTCAACGATTATATTCTTTTTCAAGTCACCTCACAACCAAGACATCAGTCATGATGTGTTGTTGAAAATTAAGCTATTGGTCTCTCTCAAAAGTCCCCTACCAATGGATTATTTGCAATGCAGTCGAAAAAGAATGTTGCTTGAGCATAAATTATAAACAAATCAAATTTTAGTCTGAGCAGATAACAGATTAAGAGAAAGATAAGCTGTGGAAGTAGAACTAGACCAACTTTTTAAATAAACAGGTTTACTAGATTCCATTCTCTAAAAGGAATATGAACTGCAATTTTTTTCCTAGTAACACATATTAATGTAAGCACATATCACCAACGCGTGTTTTACATATAAAACTTGGCTTTTAGGTCCAAGAATATGGTAAAAGCAAGGATAACAGCCACATACACACAAAAAAAAAAAAAAAAAAAAAAAAAAAAAAAAAAAAAAAAAAAAACGCGTACCTGAAGAAGCCTCCAAGGTGAGTCAGACCAGTGCATAGGATCAGCAACCTGAACTGAGGATATGGTGCCCATGAACCAACTTATCCGGGAAGAGTCTTCAGTTTCAAAGGGCATCTTGAACCTCATTCCTGAACACCAACGAATTTGAAGTGCTGCCTTTACATGTCCAGCCTTCACGACAAATTCAGGGGTACCAGCTCTGGGATAGTAAACAACTTCAAAGGGCTGCCCTTTAGCAGCATAAGTTGCAGCTTCAATAACGGACTCCATCTTCACTTTCCCCTTCCCCGAAGCATTACTACCTGAGTTCAATCCAACACCATTACCATTTCTTGAGATCCTGTTTTCATCCTCTCTAAGAAAAGCTGAGAAAGCACCATAGTTCAAAACAGTGGATCCTGGGTTCCATCCAGAAGTTGAATCAAGTCCACCCCCGAGTCCCCTCTTTGCTCTCCGAATCCCAACACACAAGTCCCCATTTTCAGCTCTTAAAAACACAATCGAGTCCCCAGCAATAAGCTTCTTAGCATTCACAAATGTACTCCACCCTGTAGTTAATAAGTGACGCCTAGGGGTTCCTCTATATATATGCCTAAACTTCCAGGGCTCGCCATGTACATCCTTTGCAAGAATGTTCTGCACTGGTGGATCAGCTGAGTAATCTAATCGCGGAAAGATTGTTTCTGCACAATAGCGAGGGACTGAAAACCCTCCTCCGTTATTGGCATCAGACTGAGTCAAAGTCTTAGCAAACGAAGCAGGCTTATTTTCTTGCACTTCAGCACCATGAACTCCAACATCTTCATCACTATAATCAACCTCATTAGTGACAGGATTCAATCGAATCTTGGCATAAACCTCATCCGTCTCCTGGTCAGCTAAGTACCGTATATCCTCGACTCTACACAGAACATACGACGGAATTCGTGGGAAACTCCTAAAATCCACATTACCATTAGCATGCTCAATATGCCCTTGTACAAAGTAATAAATCTTAGCATTCACTGGTGGCATTTGTACCATCCCTCCAGCACAAGCATGCCATAATTGCGAATCTAAACAATTATCAGCCTCTTTTATTTTCTCCTTTGGATCCATAAACGTAATCATGGCAGAATTTCAAGCACAAAAACAACACTTAATCAACCTAACTCCAACTCCACCTTACAACACACTTCTTAATCAATTTTTTTCTGTCAACACAAAAACAAAATATTCAACAAAAATTCATACATCTGATCACCAATATATATAAATACCACAAAAATTAAAAATAAAAAAAATAGTTTGGAAATTTTTTATAAAAAATAAAAATTCACAACGATAAATTTTCTTACCTCAATAAGCAGGTCATCTATAAAAAAAAATTCAATTAGCGGTAATATATTTCTTCTCTTGGACTCGCGAAAAGAGGTAAAATCGGACAATAGCACAGGAACTTCATCAGGGAAAAACAATTAATCAATTAATCCCAAAACACACCTCCAGTTTGAATCAAAATTTGAGCATTGCCGACAAATTCCACCATTAATCAACTGGAAATATATAACAAAAGAGTTGTATATATAGGTATTTCGCAGTGTTAAGTTATACCACCTACAAAACTATCAATAGAATCTTCTCCTTAAAATCGGAATTCGAGCACGAAAGCCTCGAATTCCATTTATACAAGATTGATTTGAAGAAATTGTTTCGGCTTGGAAGTCGAAAGAAGAGCAAGATCTGCACATAATCTGCTGTTAATTTTTGGAGGGTACCTCGACTTCATTCGAGAATTTGTTAGAGCTTGAGTTTTGGGTACTTAGTAGCAGCAAATGAAACAGAGAAACTCCATTGAAAAAGCAAAGATGGATTTTGTTTTTCTGAAGAAAACCTCAGTTGTTTTTTCTACTGAGTTTCTCTCTCTACCGACACGGCCGTAACTGGGAGTGCTAATTTTCTCTCTCCTCTGTTGTCACTTTCTCTCTCTATAAAGGGGAGTTTCTCTCTCTAGAAGTTGGGAAGATTCATTCAAATGGAAGCTTTGGATCATGGAAAAAGGAAGACAGAGGAACAAAAGAGTCCAAATAGCTGCAGCAACACTCAGCACAGTTGTATAAAATGCCTCTTTTATCCTTTTTTTTTTTTTCTAATAATTATAATTATTAAAATTAATTTTTTTTTTTATTAAGTTTAAGCAAGTACCATGGAAGTTTAAGCAAGGGTTCGATATGTGTCTTTTAACTCGATTAATTTTGTTATAAGATTTGATTCTCACTTTTAAGAAACATATAATCCTATAAAGAGAGCGTAGATTTTTGAATCTCTTGTCTTCGGGCATGTTCATATTTACTTATTTTCAGTTCAGTTCAGCTCCAATCAGTTCAATTCAGTTCAGTTCAGTTCAGCTCAGTTGTTAATTTTCATAAACATTTTCATATATTTTTATGCATTTTAATTTTTCAGTTCAGTTTAGTTCAGCTCCAATCAGTTCAGTTCAGTTCAACTCCAATCAATTCAGTTCAGTTCAGCTCCAATCAGTTCAGTTCAGTTCAACTCCAATCAATTCAGTTCAGTTCAGCTCCAATCAGTTCATTTCAATTCAATTCAGCTCAGTAAATATGAACAAGCCCTTCATCTATTTATTCTTTTTTTTTTTTTTTTATGGATTGGATAAAGTATTGTGATTTAGGATTATTGGGGATATATTATTGAACTCCTCTCTTTATTTAATGGATAAGATTTTTAAAATGAAAAGAGATTAGAGGTTTATCATGTTTTATGTTGTCTATCAAGATAGCAAATATTTTATTACAACAAAATTTCAGGAACAAAGAGAAAATAAAAAAGTAAATATAGCTTAATTGCATGACGTTAGATATAATCCTTCCAGTTTATAATATATTTCTTTTCAATATGTATGGTTTTTACGACATACCTTTGACTGTCAATATCTTTAAATGCATACTAACAAAACCTATTACAAAAATTAGTGATATTATTACTCAATAAGTCTTGTACAATGGTCAATTTAAGGGTAACTTTAACAATTGTTATAGTAACTTTAACCCCTTTATTTTTAATTTATAATGAGTTTGAGTGTATTTTAATGCGTAATTTTTAATGGATATATGCTATGAAAGCTAATATGATTAATCTAATTTATCATAAGTAATATTTAAGGTAATATTTATGATAGAGAAATGGTAATTTTTATAGTATATAAGGGTAACTTATAATAATACTTTTAGGGTAACTTTACTACGTGTTACAGTCACTTAATGAAAATTCGCCTTAATCAAATGAATCTAACAATACCATAATTTATGTTTAAATCAATGAGAATAATTGGTCAAAATTTTCACAAACAAATGAGGATTATATTATGGGAAAGAGAGTACCAATATTATCCTTCTTGTTTTTCCTCATTTGTATAGTGGTGAAGAAATAATTGAATATGACATTTGCAATTTAAACAACATACTCTCTGTACCTTAAAAATCTTAAGCCTAAGAGTCTGTTCTTATTGGCTGAATTCAGGTGAGCTGAACTGAGCTGAGTTGAGCTGAGCTGAGCTGAATTGAACTGAACTTATTAATTAGTGATTTTAACTAGGGATTAGTGATCTTTGATTATTTATTATTATACATATGTGTATATACAAATATACATATTAAAATTATTATTATTATTATTAAATATTATTATTATTATTAAATGTTAATATTAGTTATTATTATTATTATTATTATATGTTATTATTAATTATTATTATCATCATCATCATCATCATCATCATCATCATCATCACCATCATCATTATTCTTATTATTATTATTGTCGTTGTTGTAATAAGAGCTTAAAAGACTGAAATTGGCTTTATATCATTAGCAATATCATTAGACATAAACTAAAGTGAACTGAATTGAACTGAACTGAGTTGAACTGAATTGAACTGAACTGAAAACAAACGTATGAGAGCAGGGCCTAAGTTGATTTTTTTAACTTTTTTTGTGTACAGTCGACTTACAATAATATTGTGAATAGTAGTAATATACATCGAACGGTTTTAGGGTGAGTGTATTTTAGCCAATATCGGGTAACTTTTAACCTTCTATGGGCCGGATATCTTTACACATGATATGATTTTAATGTAGACAGGTTTAATAAGGATAATATAGTTACTTTCACTTACTTAAATTTGATTTTTACTCATTTAAGAGAATAACTTTATCAATAAATAATAGATTTTTTTTAATATTAAGGTAATTTAAATTATATTTATATCAAGCAACATTTATTAATTTCAGTTAACTATTGATCATTTTAGGGCAACTTTACAACGAATGCATAATAGTTATTGTACACCCGATTTTTTTTATTTAAATAAGTATTAAAATGTTAATTCCAAATTGTCATTTTTTTTTAAATAAGACAAATATTAAAGAATGAGGGAATAGCTCTTTAATAAGAAGTATATTTTATAATTTACAGTATGTTGTTCTTTGTTTTAATTTTGCCCAATATTCATTGCAAATGTTTAAGTTTTAGTTAATTTGAAAATACACATTAAGACGGATCAAATAATATTTACATGTTTATATATATATATATATATATATATATATATATATATATATATATATATATATATATATATATATATATATATATATATATATATATATATATATAGATAAAGTACTATAGATCCAAACCGAAACAACAAGAGGATTGGATATGGAATACGATACATATATCAAACAAGTAATAACTTTAATTTTTTTCAAGATTATCTATTTTAAAATTTTCACGTCATATATTATTAAAGAAAAAAAAAGTCATATTATGTGTTATAAATTTCGACCATATTTCATTTTGGCCCTTTGTTAAAAAGATAATGAGGCACATTTTAGGTAGCTCATGTAATTATGTAAGTTTATAGTATATACATCTGTCGTGTTAATATTACTTACCAACAATAATAAAAGGCGTGGGTAATCCTCATATTCATATCATACACAAAGAGAAAGAAGGAAGACGATTGATACATACATTAAATTTTCTTATGATCAGTGATTTAAAATGTCTTAGGGTCTGTTCACATTTACTGATTGGAGCTGAACTGATTGGAGCTGAATTGAACTGAACTGAACTGATTGGAGCTGAATTGAACTGAACTGAACTGATTGGAGCTGAACTCAATTGAATTGAACTGAACTGAACTGAGCTGAATATTTTATGAGAGAGGAAAATTAAGAGTTGAACTGAACTGAACTGATTGGAGCTGAACTGAACTGATTGGAGCTGAAATGAATCAAACTGAACTGAAAGTAAGTAAATGTGAACAAATTAATATATATATATATACCACTTGTAGTATGCATGCTCCTATACCACTTGTTTGACATGTACAAATTTCGATTATAAACATCTTTCATGCTTGATAATACTTCCTCTGTATTTAAATAAATTGATAATACTTCCTCCATATTTAAATAAATGAATGTTTGACTTTTTGCATTATTCATCTAATTCACTTTTATTGATTTTTGTGATATATACATAATCACAAACATTAGTCAACATCGTTCATAATGCTTGATAATACTTCCTCTGTTTTTCTTTTTAACTATAACGATTTGCTTAAAATTGTGAGAGTTTTATTTTTAAACTATTGCAACCAAAAGTGAATGATTAAAGTAGTTATTTTGTACAATAATGTATAATTCTATGTATCTTGTAAGTAGTTGGAAATATTTTCCTTTTTCTTTCTTTTTTTTTTTTAAAAAAAAAAAAAAAAAAAAAAAAAAAAAAAAAACTCCCTATGTTTCCGGGTTTTTTTTTTTTTTTTTTTTTTTCCCTCGGGATACTGGTAGCGCTCTCATCAGTTGGATGGACGCAGACACCTGCAAAACACAACGAATATTAAGTTAACCGGAATATTCGTCTCCGACGATCATGTTAGTGATGTAGAACGGAAAAGCCAAAGAGATAAAGTAGAGAGAAATTGGAGCTCTTAAATGCTCTTTTTAATGTTATGTCCCAATTCACCCCTCTCATCATAAATGATTGGGGTATTTATAGGGGTGGGGAATTGTGCCCCTCTTAGGATTATTGCCTTAAAGTTCCGTGTCTTGATTGACGACACAATCAAATGCTGACACATGGCCTAAGAGGGGCGCCGTTTTGTGGCTTTCTCGGAATTTAGGCCTCCTGATATAAGGAGACCCTTTACTCTGTTTTTCGGGTGCTCTTTTAAGTTCTTAAACGTGTCATAATTCTAAAGGGACACATGTCACTCTTTGATTGTGTCACGTGTCATTATGGAATTAATCCACATATGAATGGGGGTAATTTTTACCCTAAACATCCTATGTTTCTTATACGTACTTTCACTATTACAATGTACAAAGTAACTTTTGTGTTCAGGAGAATTAATTGGTGGTATAAGTACAAATTACATAGATAAAGAAAAATATAATAAAAGGTAAATAAGTATAAGAAAAAAGTAAATATATATTACTTACTAAAGGTTGAGTGAATATATAAAAATATCGTGAGGTAAAGTAAAGTGGTACGATAGTGGCCTTGTTTGGCAAATGGCTGTTGGCGGTTGGCTGTTGGCTGGTTCATTTGGCTTGTTTGACTAGCTGGAATATTTGGCTGTTTATAATGGCTTTTGAAATTGGCTGTTTAAGCTGGTTGTTTATAAAAGTGTTTGGGTAAATTAATTGTTGGTTGTTGGCTGTTTATTAGATAATTTGTGGGCCAACAAGCCAAAAGAAAACAAAAAAGCTACTCAAAGCAGCTTTTTCCTTTTGGCTTAAAAGCCAGATTTTTCGCTGACTAAAAAGCCAATTACCAAACACATTTTTTGGCTGTTTGACCTCCTAAAAAAGCCAAAAGCCAAAAGCTAACCAAAAAGCCATTAAAAAGCCAAATACCAAACATGGCCAGTAATTTTTTCTTACTTAACATGAAATTAAAGTAAAAGCACATACATCAAGAGGAAGCACTAATGTAGGTTTGTTATACATTTAAATACTAAAATGTTGAAAAGCACACGGGGATGAGAAAAAGGAGAAGAGAGATGGGTAATTGGAATCACTTTTAAATGTACGACTAAAACCTTATATAATATCATTGACTATGTAGTGATACTATTTTTACACGTAGTTAGGGTTTGCTCACATTTACTTAATTTCAGTTTAGTTCAGTTCAGCTCCAATCAGTTCAGTTCAGCTCAGTAAATGTGAACAAACCCTTATTTAGTATCACCAAATGAATATATAGTACCACTATATACATACATAATAGCTTAAACTTATGGTTGAGGCCCAGGAATATGTTTTATACTCTATCACTCCCCCTCACACGAGAGCCCGTTTGGGCTAGAAGTGTGGATGCAGCATGGGCCCTCCTCATACCCAGCGCTTAATATTCCACTTGAAAGTGGGGGTGGATGAGATTCGAACCCGTGACATTTGTGTCACGCTGGCTCCGATACCATATTAGTGGACCAACTCAACCAAAAACTTAAGCTGATGGTTGAGGCCCAGGAATATGTTTTATACTCTATCAATTTACGTATAATAACCTCATGTCCCTCGTTATTCATTTACTAATACTTCACTAACCTCCCTTTGAAATTACCTCAAAACGGATGTGGGTGAATTTTAAAAAACGGAAGGAGTAATTTTTTTTCTCTTACAAGATTGACTCTTCCTTATTTTGTCAAAGACAGGGTTTGACTAAAATTGTTATATGAGGGTGTAAAAGGGATTCTTGGACGCTTGGAAAAGCAACAAGGAAAACAGTAATTAATTAAAAAAATCATAGATTTTATTTTGGCATCTTTTTCTTCGGATCTAACAAAACCTGTGTGCTGTGCAGCTACCACAAGCAAGATAAAACAACAAAGATCTTTAAAGGAAGCAAGTAAGAAACAGAAACCCATTTTTTATTATCTTTTTTAATTTCATATGGAGTATTAATTAATTAATTATTATTACTCCTAATTAATCTAACTACAATAAGGTCATTTTGGACCTTTTCTCTTTTACCTTGGAACTTTATTTTTAACAATATAATAATAATGTAGTTAGAGTACATAGCTACCTAAGTACGTTTAAAATATAGATTTATTAATTCCTTTAATTGTTATTGTAAACAAAGAAAGAAATCATTATCTTATGATCCTAGATGTTTGGTATGAATGACGTTTTTCGGGCGGTATTTTGGTTCCATGATATCGCGATATTTTAGGTAAATATAGTTTTGTGTGTGCGATATTTTGGCTCCTCTTTCTTGCCATTAAAAACTTCACAGAAACCGTGGTGAAGGTGAATTACTTTTAGAGTTTGAATCTACAATAGTTATTACTTATTAGCACGGACGAATGGATTATTACTCCCTCCGTCTCCGAAAGAACGACTCAGGCCTAATTTTAATCCCAAAAAGAAGGAGCAATTAGCATTAAAATACCACCAATTTGCAATAATATTTGTGCAAAATTAGCTTCCCATATAAAATTTTGTAAATGTATCTTTCCAATATATTTTTACTGATAGATATTATTTTCTAGATAATATTTGTCGGATATATTTGTATATATTTTGTATAATTATCTTATTAGATTCCTAACGTGATTAGGAATAGTCTTGTAACATTATTTAAAGTGATCAATGGTACACACTCCAATTTGAGGAGTTTTCCCGAAATCTAACATGGTATCACAACTTTAGGTTACGATCCTAGTTTTTTTATTTTTTTCCTTCTTCTTGCTTCCGCTACTCAAACTGCCGCCCACCTTTTCTTCTTCACTGATCTTTTTTCACTAGCTTGCAACTATGACAAAAGATGGCGAAACACCACCTCCTCCACCGCCAAAACCACCAGTGAATGAATTTCACCCGGCCCTCGCGGTCAACAATATCAAAACAGCGATCCCGATTACCCTTGACTACACAAACGTCCATTATTTCACATGGGTTGAATTGTTTGAGAACCATGCTTGTGCATATAACATTCTTGATCATATCGATCCCAAGACTCCGAAACCCACAGACATCTCTGATGCGTTTTGGACTCGATTAGATGCGATTGTTAAACACTGGATTTATGGAACGATTTCTGTTGATCTTCTCAACACCGTGTTGTCTAGGAAAGCTACTGCTCAACAAATTTGGGACCGTATCAAAGATATTTTTCAAGATAACAAGAGTACAAGGGCGGTATACCTCGAAAACCAATTTAATACTCTTCATCTTGATACTTTTGCTAATGTTACTGCCTTCTGTCAACAATTGAAAAGCATCGCTGATCAATTAGCCAACGTCGACCAACCTGTTTCGGATAAAAAATTGGTACTCCGTATGGTTGCGGGATTGAACAAAACGGATTTTGATACAGTAGCCACTATGATAGCTCAAACTAATCCGTTGCCGTCTTTTAACACTGCTCGTTCTCGGCTTCTATTGGAGGAAACACGCCGGAATAATGAGACTTCACCACCACCGACCTCGTTTGTTGCCCAACAACAAACATCTCACCAGTCGGACTCTTCATCACAGCAGCAGCCGACCGCCGGCGGCAAGGGAGGCCAGCCCTCCGGGAAGGGTCGCGGCGGCGGTGGTAAGTCACGTGGCAAGGGTCGTGGTCGTGGTGGACCAGGCCGTGGTGCGTCCCCAAATCCGCAACAGCAACAGAATCAACAACAGCAACAATGGCAGCAACAAACCACGCCCAATCCTATTGGGAAGCCTTGGGGTCAGCAGTCTTGGGCCCAACAGCAGTGGCCCAATACCCAGCAGACTTGGCAGCAACAAGGTTGGGCTACTCCACCTGCGCCCTTTCCCACTTCAGGGTCGTATCAGCCTAGGGGCATTCTAAGCCGCCCCCCACAGCAGGCCTATTCCATTGGGCCAGCTAACTACGGCCCACCAATGACCCCAACAGACTTAGGCAGTGCTTACTCGTCGATGGGTCTCTCAACTCCGGACAATGGTTGGTACATGGACTCGGGTGCAACCTCCCATATGACGAACAATGCCGGTACACTTCTTCCCCTTTTTAATTTAAGCACTAATAATCATATTTTAGTTGGCAATGGTCATCGCATTCCAATTACTGGTTATGGTCACACAATCCTTCCAAATAATTCTCTTAGGCTCAATAATGTTCTTCTTGCACCACAAATTATCAAAAATCTTATTTCTGTGCGTAAATTTACTTCTGATAATTCGGTGTCTATTGAATTTGACCCTAATGGTTTTTCTGTGAAGGATCTTCGTACGGGGAGGGTAATAACGAGATGCAATAGTGCCGGGGAACTTTATCCAGTCACCTCAAATACTCCAAGCACATGCCTAGCCACATCTCTCACTGCAGTCACCCCGTGGCATGATCGTCTAGGACATCCCGGGGCTTCCTCTTTACAATTTCTTAGGAGCAATAATTTTATTTCTTGTAATAAGGAGCACGACCCCTCTCTTTGCATTTCTTGTCAATTAGGAAAACATGTTAGACTTCCGTTCTATGATTCAAATAATAATACAGTGCCTGCTTTTGATATTATTCATGCTGATTTGTGGACATCTCCAATTAGGAGTATTAATGGTCATAAATATTATTTGGTTCTTCTTGATGATTTCACTCATTATGTTTGGGCTATCCCCCTTGCTTACAAATCTCAAGCCTTCCAATGTTTTTTACATTTTCGACAATATGTGCAAACTCAATTTGAACGTCCTGTTAAATGCTTTCAAAGTGACCATGGTCGTGAATTTGACAATGATCCGTTATTTTGCCTTGATAATGGAATGGTTTTCAGATTTTCTTGTCCACACACTTCCTCTCAAAATGGGAAAGCCGAACGCATGATTAGAACCATTAATAATGTCAACCGCACTCTATTATTTCATGCTTCCTTACCCCCGTCTTATTGGTCTCATGCTTTAGAAACGGCCAATTATCTTCTAAATATTTTGCCAACTAAATCTCTTAAGCATAAGACCCCGACTCAAACTTTGTTTCATAGAAACCCATCTTATGATCATTTGCGGGTTTTTGGGTGACTATGTTTTCCTAACCTTTCGGCTACAGCTCCACATAGACTAGCTCCTAAGTCAACTCCTTGTGTCTTCTTAGGGTACCCCTCTAACCATCGAAGCTACAAATGCCTAGACCTTGTAACCCGAAAAGTTATTATTTCAAGGCACGTAACCTTCGATGAGTCTACTTTTCCCTTTAAAGACATTGAGAAATTTACTTTGCGGGATTATAAATTTTTGGGTTTTGATGACATCTCTCCACTACTAACTCACTTATTACTGCAGCAGCCCACGTCACAAAATCAGGCCCAAACCCATAATCCCACCCCTATTCACGCTGGTCCGCCTTCACCATTGTCCGCTGGAAACCAAGCGGGCCCAGCAGAACCAAACATCCCAAATCCAGCGACCCATCACTCGGGCGCTGGATCTCCTTCCTCCCCGCGTCTGGGCCCTATCCAGCCAAGGCCAAATTCTCCCACTGCTGCCCCTAGCCCACCTCACTTCACTCCACCAGCCCGTCAGTCCTCCATTCTCACTAGACCACACATTCTCACGTCACCCCAAATGCAGACGAGATCCCGTCATGGCATTACAAAACCAAATCCAAAATATGCCCACTTGTCTATTGAGCATAAATCCCCTTTACCCAAAAATCACAAACAAGCTCTCCAAGACCATAATTGGAATGTTGCGATGTTAGATGAATACAGTGCTTTAATTAAAACGGGAACTTGGGATTTGGTACCTAAACCTATGGGGGTGAATGTTGTTAATTGTATGTGGCTATTTAAGCATAAATACAAGGCTAATGGTGACCTTGAAAGGCAAAAAGCTTGTCTTGTTTGTGATGGTAAGTCGCAGGAAATTGGAGTTGATTGTGATGAGACATTTAGTCCGGTCGTAAAACCGGCTACTATTCGCACAGTACTCAGTTTAGCTATGGCTAAAAAGTGGTCCATACATCAGTTAGATGTTAAAAATGCTTTTCTACATGGTGACCTACAGGAAACAGTTTATATGCATCAACCTCCGGGCTTCTATGATCGGAGTAAACCTGACTATGTTTGTCGTCTTCGCAAGGCTCTATATGGTTTGAAACAAGCCCCAAGGGCTTGGTATCAACGTTTTGCGAATTATTTGATCAAGTTGGGGTTCATCATTGCTAAGAGTGACACTTCTCTTTTCACTTTTAGGTAAGGGAACGATTTGGCATATTTACTGCTTTATGTTGATGATATTATTCTAGTCACTTCTTCTAACAGGTTGCGCGCGGAAATTATTTCTAGCTTACAGACAGAATTTCCTATGTCAAATTTAGGGCCACTGAGTTACTTTTTGGGGATTGCAGTTACGCGCACACCTTCTTATATGTTATTGTCTCAACAGAAATATGCACAGGAAATATTAGAGCGTGCAGGTATGAGTTCCTGTAAGCCTGCCGCCACTCCAGTCGACACTAAGTCTAAACTTAGTGCCAATTCGGGTTCTCCATTCCGGGATCCTACTTTGTATCGCAGTCTTGCAGGTGCACTTCAGTATCTTACTTTTACTCGTCCAGATATTGCTTATGCGGTACAACAGGTGTGTTTATTCATGCATGATCCCAGGGAGCCGCATTTTGATGCGTTAAAACGCATTCTGCGTTATATTCAGGGTACTATTGATCACGGTTTACATTTATATCCTTCTGCTCCTACTCGCTTGATTACTTATACTGACGCTGACTGGGGAGGTTGTCCAGACACCCGTCGTTCCACATCGGGTTATTGTTGTTTTCTTGGGGACAACCTCGTTTCTTGGTCAGCAAAGCGTCAGCCTACCTTGTCTAAATCAAGTGCAGAGGCGGAGTATCGAGGCGTTGCAAATGTGGTTTCTGAAGCTTGTTGGCTTCGTAATTTATTATTGGAGCTTCATTGTCCCCTTCGACAGGCTACTATCGTTTATTGTGATAATGTCAGCGCAATCTATCTCTCTAGTAACCCGGTCCATCACCAACGCACCAAGCATGTGGAATTGGACATCCACTTTGTTCGGGAAAAGGTTGCGTTGGGTGAAGTTCGGGTTCTACATGTGCCTTCACGATTTCATTTTGCGGACATCTTCACTAAGGGCTTATCAAGGGAGCTATTTTTAGACTTCAGATCCAGTCTCTGCGTTCGTCCTCCTACCGCTTCGACTGTGGGGGTGTGATAGATATTATTTTCTAGATAATATTTGTCGGATATATTTGTATATATTTTGTATAATTATCTTATTAGATTCCTAACGTGATTAGGAATAGTCTTGTAACATTATTTAAAGTGATCAATGGTACACACTCCAATTTGAGGAGTTTTCCCGAAATCTAACATTTACTTCTTCTTATTTAACTTTATTAATACCCGCGAAATCAACCCAAAAGGATCGTTCTTTCGGGAATGGAGGGAGTAGTATTTAACTTAGCAAAGTTTAGTCTAGCGGAATGTTTGCATCTCACAAACTTGATGTTATATAATATCAAATCTCATTAGAATAGATACTTTGGGATGAGCATTTTATTACCCTTTCAAAGGGCCTAATCTACTAATTCGAGCGGGGTTGGCTAGTGAGATACTTTGGCCCAATTGGACCATTCTCCTTACCAGTGAAATAAAAAAGAATGACAAGAGTGTTTTTGTAACTTGAGATCTAATAAAACGAACATTATTATGATCTAGTTATTGACTTGATCTGTCAGAAACCAAATTTGTTACAACTAGAGCCGTCAATTTCTAACCTAAACCGTTAAATCTGACAGTTTTAAACCAATCTGAAAAGAAACTAAACGTTAAAAACCCATTTCAAAAAAGAATAAATAATAACTGATCAACCCAAAATTGAACAGAGCCAAATTTGTGCAAACCGTTGATGACCCGACCCGTATCAAGCTGAACCGTTAACCCCCCAAACTGAGAACAACTTGAACTGATTACGTTTAAACCCGACCCATTTTAAACCAAACTCGTTTAAGCCCGATATAAATCTTATGAACCCAAACTATTCCAACTTTTAACCTTTTGTCATCGAACTATTTATAACATGTTGTGACCAAACCGTTTACAACCAGTAATTCGTTGATAGTATAATGTTTACAACTCATAACATATTATGACCGAACCGTTTATAACCCATAACCTATTGTGATCTAATTATTTACAACTCGTAACCTATTATGTGCGAACCATTTATAAATCTGATAGTTTCAAACCGATCTGAAAAGAAACTAAACGTTAAAAACCCATTTTTCAAAAAATCAAAAATGGATCAACCCAAAATTGAACAGAGCCAAATTTGTGCAAACCGTTGATGATCTGACCCGTATCAAGCCAAACCGTTAATTCCCCAAACTGAGAAAAAGTTGAACTGATTACGTTTAAACCCAACCCATTTTAAACCGAAAGTGTTTAAGCCCGATATAAATCTTATGAACCCAAACTATTCCAACTTGTAACGTCTTGTCATCCAACTATTTATAACCCATAATATGTTGTGACCGAACCGTTTAGAACCCATAATTCGTTGAGAGCAAAATGTTTACAACTCGTAACTCGTTATGACCGAGCCACTTACAACTCATAACAAATTTTGACCAAACCGTTTACAACCCGTAACCTATTGTGACCTAAATGTTTACAACTTGTAGCCTGTTAATCTGTTATGTCCGAACCATTTATAACTCGTAACTTGTTTAATTCAAACCATTTCTTCAATAACCTGTTGTTTCATAATTGTTAACAACCCATTATTTGTCCAATCTAAACCTTGAAGGGATTTACGTACAATATTAAGGAATTTCACGAATCTAATTCGTTTGCACCTAATTAGGATCAACATGCATAACATATAAAAAATGACATAATAATACCTTTACAGCTTGAATTATTCCACGTTAGGATTAGATCAAATGTAAGGGGAAATAGAGCCCCAAGCATTGCTCCTATACTCAACACACAAGCTTTGATTGAACATCAACCAATACAAAACTGGTTAGGTGAGAGCGGTAAACCACCGTAATCAAAACCTTCTACGAACAATCGACCACCACTCGATCCACCACACACACGCACGAATGGAGGAAGAGGCAAGAGAGAGAGAGAGAGAGAGAGAAGGGGGGAGGCTAGTCTTGTGTTTGCCAATTAGGGTTTGTTGATTATGTTGAATGATTAACTAACCTTTTTTCAGTCCTAGGAACCTAATCTATATAAAATCTCATTATATTTAGATTGGGAAGGAAGCCCAAAAACCTCTCCTTAGCTTTACATGGTTGACCACCTAGACGGGGCCCAATATGGGTCTTTCCTCTTATATTCAATGTATACCACATAGTGTGACCTTATAAGATCCGTTCTATTGGGTTTTGGCCTATTTCAATAACCCACAAATCCGTTAATACCTCTATTTATGATATAACAACGAAATTAGATCACAATTTGGTAATATGACTTTATCTAGTCTTGTGGCAAATAAAACCCCCACCCAACTTTTGGAAAAGCCCTTGACAACTAACTCACTTTCACCACCATACACTAAGAACATCCCCCTAGCCATTCTCAAGAACTTTAGGATATTCTTAGCAGCTTTCTAGTATGCTTCTCCTAGATTTTCTTGAAATATGCTACATATACTCAAGGTATATTAGACAGTAACAGCCTCAAATCTCCGTCTACTTTTCCTTGACTTTGACCTAATTGACCGAGTTAAATGAACTTTAGAGTAAAAAAAGGGCTTTGGGTTAGTTGGTGATAGCAATTAAAGATGAGCTACACTTAATCAAAGGCCCAATATGAAGAAAGGATCGGTTTAGAGGCAAAAGTAGACAATCCGATTTTCAAAGAGAGTTGGCGCCAAGAAGTAACTACAAAATAGTTAGTGGAGTCAGCCGCAACCGCTCTAATTTGTCTATAAATAGAGGCAAGAGGACCGTATGAAAGAAATCAGCAAATTAATCAACAACAAGCATTTCATTTTCTTTAAGCTTTCTTCTCATCTTTCTTAGTTTTCCCATGGCTTAGTAGCTAAGCGATAGTGTAGTTTTCCATAGCATATACTGTATTGAAGATTGATTGTCTTTTACAATTGTAAGAAAATAGATGTAACCTCTCCTTCAACTTGTACAATTGTAGACCTGAATTTATCCTTTAATTAATGGAGATCATTTGCATCTTTTGTCCTATGTTCATGTACTTGTTTCTTTAAGCAGTCTAACTTATTTAATATCTTTGGAATGCTTCCTTATTATTTGTTTTTGTTACGTTAGCGAGGTTATCAATATATTGAAACTAGTAACTTGAGGGGTAACCCCCTAACACTCTAGAACATGATAGGGTATTTGACTTGTTGGTAAGGAACAATATTTGCCTCAACAACTTTTTTGGCTACCACAATGGGAGAACACTAAACTCAATCCATTTAACTTTGTTAATTTGGAAGTTTCTCCATGGATCCTAAGTATTCAACACTGTAGGGAATATTTCAAGCATCCCACACTTGAGCCTCACTGTGATTATACACTGAAGCATGGTGGCGTCCAAAGGGAAGGAAGCTAGAGTAAAAGAGTCGCCAACAAGTTTTAGGAGCTTGTAAACCGTTCACAGGGTGAAGGTTACACCCCCTTAACGATTCATGAGATTGTTAACTCCAATAGGTCTGGAACATGACTGGAAAATCGAGGATGAAGGTACAAATCCGACCTATAAGAGATTGAACTTGCCCTATAAATAGGCCTCTACTTTATTCTTCTCGTATTCATGTGCGCTTTCTGACTAACATGAAATCATTAGATTAACCCTAAACTTGTTTATCTATGTTGGTTGAATATTAATGCACAAACAAATCTATTATTGGTGATCACTTGAATTATAATCATATTTTGTTCTTAGATTTTAGAGAGAGAAACTTGGTGAATTTGATGAATGCTACTTTCAATCTTGTTCCTCTTTGATTTTGATCAAAGTTTTATAAGATTTCTTTACTCTCTAATGCAATTTTAACTTGATTCTTGAATTTTGATTGAATTACTTGTTGTTTGTTTGATTTGATTTTTGATAGCTTGAGTTTATTTTGAATACAATGTTGATGATGAAATTTGTGATAAGTTTAGTTTTGTTATTCAAATTTGCAATGTGTAGTGAGTAGATTACTTGTTAGGGATATTTTTTTTTGAAGAAACTTGTTAGGGATATGGTGAAGCATGTATGAGTGATAATTAATGGGTAATTGGGAGATTTTGATTGATCATCATTGTGATTAAATTGGTTGGTGAAATTTGTGCATGTGTTTGATATCTTGAGGAGTGATCAAACTTAACTATCAAGCAAGATGGGATAATAGTTTTCATTGATACGAAAATTTAAATTTGCAGCTATTATTATCGACTGATCTTATTTTGAGATTTTCCTTTGAAGTCATTTGTAGAGACGTCTAGCTTGACACTAGGAAATAACTCTTTAAGTGATTTTAATTGCATTTGTTACTGTAGGGAATATTTCAAGCATTACCCCAAACTTGAACCCCACTATGATCATACACTAAAGTACGGTGGCGTCCAAAGGGAAGGAAGCTAGAGCAAAAGAGTCGCCAACAAGTTTTAGAAACTTGTAAACCATTCACAGGGTGAAGGTTACACCCCTTAACGACCCATGAGATCGTTAACTCCAATAGGTCTGGAACTAAAATTGGAAGTTCGAGGATGAAGATAAAAATCCAATCTAAAAGAGAAAGAATCTGCCCTAATAATAGGCCTCTACTTTATTCTTCTCGTATTCATGTGCACTTTCTGGCTAACATGCAATCAATAGGTTAACCCTAAACCTGTTTATCTATGTTGGTTGAATATTAATGCACAAATAAATCTATTATTGGCGACCACTTGAATTATAATCAGATTAACCCTAAACAAGATTATTAATTATCTTATTAAGCGTGATTATAAGTACAAATTCCTTTTAAACATGCATAAAAAGTGTGATCAAGCAATAACAATAATAAATCAAGCAACATAATAATCATCATGATAATCATAATCATAATTGAGATAATCATGTTAAAGCATAATAATAGCAAGACCCTAGGCATGATACTAACAAGATTAATAACAAACCCTAGCATGTCACTAAACAATAAAGATCAAAGCTTTAGCCCTAACATGATACTAACATGCTATTAGGAAAGACAAATAAGAAGCATCATAGAAATTATAATTGATATAAGAAACTTAATTATTACCCTAAACATGATACTAGGAAAAGCATCCTAACATGATACTAGGACTTAAAATAACAATCTAAGCATGATTTCTATATCATAATATTAATAAAACAATTAAAGCACTTACTTGGATGCCTCATACCTCTTTCTAATAACAAAATACACACGTTACTAACTTCGAGGAAAAATAATAAATCAAAACAATTAAATTAAATAATTAAAATAGAGATTTGGTACCAAACCCTCGGAAATATCAAACCTTTCACGTTTAGGGTAAAGGCAACTTCGAACTTGACTAGGTGTGTTTAGTGTTAATGAATAAGGAATTGTGTTTGTAAAAGGCTAGGCTAGAAAAGAGGGAGAGAGAGAATAAACTTTAGCTTAAAGAGAGAGAAGAAATTAGAGAACTCAGGTTAAGAGTTGATGAAAACGGAGGTCTAGGGACCCAATTATAAGAAAATAATCCGGAATCGATAAAAAAGAATCTGAGTTCGAGGAGGAATAAAACACGCTTCTGTTGCCAACGACAGGGCTTGTCGCAAGGCGACATACCTGTCGTTTGGCGATGCAGAAGGTTTTCCACGCGTTTTCAACGCGGAATATATTTTTCAATAAAATCAAGGCTTAAAATCCGTACAAAGGGTAAAATCGTAATTTTATTTAAAACACTTCTTTTATTCCAAATAAAACTCATAAAATATAATTATCAATCCTAATCCATTAGGATTCAAAAGAACCTTCTAGAAAATTCTAGAAGACTATAATCAATCCTAATTGCATTAGGAATGATAATTCATAATAGGTCCTCCTCTAGATCATTGGGCCGCATATAAGAACCAAACCAGGCCCAGTTTAGTATTTTGGCCATAACTTCCTCATTATTCATTGGAATTGGGCTTATAATATATCGTTGGAAAGATCTTTTCGAGCCCAATCCAACTACACCTTTGTTGGACCCTTGTCATGAACCAAACTATATTGGATTGGATATTTTCATAAAATAGAGCAGGTTTACGAAAACAACATGAAAGATTTTTAATAAAAACTAACCACAACATTAGACTTTTCACACTTTCACTTCATTCGATTATGATTCGACGCAAAAGGTATTCATCACCGGGTTTGGTTTTGGGGAGACACAAATGGGTGTCTACAGTTACCTTCCCTAGCATTGTATCCTTGGTTGCATTCTTTCCCAATTAGTTTGACTGTCATGAGTGCATGTGGATCCAAATTCCTTAGTATCCTTAATACCATTCTTGTTTTCAATTAATTGCGTTGTTTAGTTTGCTTAGACTAACCCTCACCTAGTCTTCAGAATAGCTTAGCTGGAGACTTTAGCATATACCACATTCCCTTGGGTTCGACCCGGACTTACCCCTATACTTAGGGTTGGGTTTGGTTTTATAAATTTGGTTTTGATCAGGTTTACTTAGTAATCAACGACCTAGGTTTCACCCGCGTCAAAAATGGCGCCGTTGTCGGGGAATGGCATGGTTATTTGCTATTGTTAATTGAGTCTATTCCATTTATATGAAAAACACAAAAAGATTTTCTTTATTTTAGGCTATTGTAGTTAATATTTCAAGAATCCTACACTTGAGCCCCACTATGATCATACACTTAAACATGGCGGCGTCCAAAGGGAAGAAAGCTAGAGTAAAAGAGTCGCCAACAAGTTTTATGAACTTGTAAACCGTTCACAGGGTGAAGATTACACCCCTTCACGATCCATGAGATCGCTAACTCCATAGTGGTCTGGAACAATGACTGGATATTCGGGGATGAATGTACAAATCCAACCTAAAAGAAATTGAACCTACCCTAAAAATAGGCCTCTACTTTATTCTTCTCATATTCATGTGCGCTTTCTAACTAACATGCAATAAATATATTAATCCTAAATCTGTTTAATCTATGTAGGTTGAATATTAATGCACAAACAAATCTATTATTGGCGATCACTTGAATTATAATCATATTAGCCTAAACAAGATTATTAATTATCTTATTAAACGTGATTACAAGTATAAATTCCCTTTAATCCTGCATAAAAGGCATGATCAAGCAATAACAATAATAATATCAAGCAACATAACAACAATCATCATCATCATGATAATATTCTCAATAAAGCATAATAATGTTAGCAAGACCCTAGGCATGATACTAACAAGATTAATAAAAAATCCTAGCATGTCATTAAACATAAAGATCAAAGCTTTAGCCCTAACATGATATCAGGAAGAAAATAAGAAGCAACCTAAACATGATACTAGAAAGCAATGATAACATCCTAACATGATATTAGGAATTAATATAAAATTATAAGCATGATTTTTGTATCAAAAGAATAGTTAAAGTAATTACTTACTTCGATGCATCGTATCTCTTTCTAATAACAAAATACACACGTTAGTAACTTCAAGGAAAATAATAAATACTACCTCTGGTTCAATTCACTCGCAACAAAGGAATATTTTATGTCTCACAAATAATACCCCTTTGTTGCGAGTAAATTGAACCGGAGGTAGTAATAAATCTAATCAAAGAATTGAAATAGGATTTGGGACCAAACACTAAGAAATTATCAACCTTTCACATCTAGGGCGAAGGCAACTTCGAGCTTGGCTAGGTGTGTCTAGGACTTGTGAATGCGGAATTTTGTATTTGGGAAAGGTTTAAAAAAGAGAGAAGAATAAGCTATTGCTTGAGAGAGTTAAGGATGGTTAAATCTTGATGATTCTGAGTGAATGAAAATGGGGAAATACGACCCTATTTATAAGAGAATAGTTCGGAAATGATAGAAAATAATCAGAATTTGAATTAGAATAAAAATGACCCTTGTCGCCAGCTACAGAGCCCAGCGCGAAATGACAGGCATCCCGCATGGCGACAGGCTATGTCGTTTGGCGACAACTTTGTCGTTTGGAGCTAATTAAAAGATAAAACACACTTTTGTACGAAAGCCTCTTTTAAGTAATTAAATTCCGTTTTTATCAATTTAAAATCAGATTTTATCATAATAGAACACTTGTTTTATTTTAAATCAAATTCTTTATTTCCTAAAAAGATAATTATCAATCCTAACTTCATTAGAACTCAAAATAACCTTCTAGATTATTATAAAAAATTAGAATTAATCCTAATAATTTTAGGAATAATAATTAATAGGCCCTCCACTAGATCATCGGGCCATAAAATCATTTCAGACCCAATTTAGTATTTGGACCACAACTTCCTCATTATTCATGGGAATTGGGCTTATAATATATCATTGGAAATCACTTTGAGAGCTCAACCCAATTACACTATTATTGGACCCTTGTCATGGAAAATCTAAATTGGACCAGCTATTTTCATAAATAGATTAGATTTTTGAAAACAGAAGGAAAGATTTTTATTAAAACAATCGCATCACAAGACTTTTCACACTTACACTTCAATTGATCATCAAGCTACGTGAAAAGTATTCATCAGTGGGTTTGTTTTTTAGGGAGACACATTTGGGTGTCTACAGAAGCCCCCACTTTGACTGAGTTTGGAGAAACACATGTTTCGAAAACAATAGTCAAAGTAGCGATAGGGACGGAGAATGATTCATAACGTTCTGCGATCCTAAATCATTCTTGTAATGCCGATACCTGTAAACTAGCGTAAGGTAAACAGATAAAAGAGTTAAGAAATGCATATCTTGCACCGTCAAGCACACGTCTCTGGATTAACCAATTTTGTTGCTGCATTTTTGTTGTGACAACCTCCACAGTGCCTCGTGAACGCCATTGTCGAAGACCGCTGCTTGTAGCTATCCTCGATTTGTTGTGAAAACCCTCCACATCCTAGGAAATGTTGTCGAAGATGAATCCTTGCACTCATCTTCAGTTTTTACAATTTTCTCATCCTAGAGAATATCGTCGAAGACCACTGCTTGTAGTTGTCTTCAGTATTGCTGTGAAGTCCTTCCTCGTCTTGGGAATCTATCGCGAACCACCACGCCTCGTGCGATCCACTGGATGACAATCTTCCACGCCTTGGGAATTCTACCGCAAACCACCATGTCTTGAGTGATTCACTGAATGACGGTCTTCCTCGCCTTGGGAATTCTTATTGTGAACCACCACGCCTCGAGTGATTCATTGGATGATGGTTTGCCGTGCCTTGGGAATTCTTATCATGAGCTTCTTTGCCTTGAACAAATCACAAATGATTGATGATAATTTCCTTGCCTTGTGTCGTAGACTCCTTCGTCTTGAGCAATCTTCTAAATGATGATTTTCCATGCCTTGGGAAGTCTAATAGTTTAACAGTTTCCACGCCTTGAGAATTCTGTCATGAGCTCCTACGCCTTGAGTAGATCTTAAGTGAAATTCCACTAAGTAACCAGGCCTTGGGATGCAATCACCAACTTTTATGCCTTGGGAAGTGTGCATCAATCGACAATTTTTCTTCGTCTTGGGAAAACTTGTCCGATAATTATGGGTCTCTTTGCCTTGAGAAACTTTTTGTATGAATCATCCATGCCTTAGGATATAATCAGTTTTTTTTGAATCAAAGTTGTTTTGTTCGACAACCTCCACTTCTTAGGGGGGCTTTGTCCAAGATTGCTTCACTTTGAGCCATCTTCGCAAATTGGGTGATAACTATTGCAACCTATGGAATGTTGTCTGAGACCACTACGCCTTGAGCCGCATTGTTCAAATTTTCTTATTTCTTGCCTTGGAAGTGATAGCTTTGCATGTCTTTGAAGACTTGTGTCTTCTGCCTCAAATCTTTGTAAAGATCAGTTGTCCGTCTGGGACATAGTGTACCTGCATATATGTTTTTGATTACAAGACTTTGCCTATGTTTTTCTTAGGGTTGACATAAGTTTTGTTGTGTTTCATGATTTCTTTGACTTGAGGTTGACTCAAATTTTAGTGTGTTAGACTCAACTCGATGTGATATGACACGGCATTACTCAATGTGCATGAATCATGTGTGCATTGTATTGTGATGTGCTTGACTCAAAATGTTGAAAAACAAAATTTTCCATCATTTTTGTGGAGGGCCCCGACTTTCTCCCAAAAAAGAAAGACACAAAAAATAATTGAAGGGAGTGTTTGAGGTGCATGTTGAATGAGCTTAGTCAAATGTATGCGCCGACATTGTATCTCATAGTGTAAGGATTAGTTCATCCTAGGCTATCTCAATTGTTGACTCAATGATGAAAGTATTTGGGTAACTTAGACACGGAGACTAAGAACTTCATACTTTGTGATGCAATGATTTTTACAGCGATGAGTGATTTTGATATGACAAGGCATGCTTCAATGTTTTGTTAAAATTTCATGACAAAAGGTTATTAAGTGACGAGGGGTGGAAGTAGGTCATTAACTAATCCTCCCTTGGTCAAACTAAATTTATAAACACTTAACCAACCTAAATACTAGTATAGAGGCAAGTCAAGGGTCAAACCCAAAGGAATGGTAATGTTCAAGCATTCTCAATTATGTGCCTATGCTAGGTCGAAGACAAAGATAAAGAGGGAATACTAACAACTAACAAACAAAGAACCAAACAAATAAAGCACTAGGTAATGGGGATCAATAAGCAATCATGACAATTGTAGCAATTCGGGAACAAGATGCAAATCAATGGTTGCGAAGACTAATGGTAAGAGCAATCAAAAGAGCTCGATAATCTATCTCCTAGAGGTCTAACTAGTGCGAAATACGAGAGACACTAACTAGGAACGTCACAAATCAAAATCAATCGACAATTGCAATTCCTAAATCAATGATCCATATCATTAGCAATTATAATACAATCTAGCATAATTCTCAAGGCCTATCGAATTACACACATTCACAATTTCCATTAATCACTTTAATCTCAACAATTAATCAACATAATCCCCTAATTTAGCACAATTAATCAATCATACAAGTTTCACCCAATCCCTAGCCAAACAACTACTCTAACATTATCATCTAATCAACAAACAACTAAGGAAATCAAGAATCAACAATATATCAAGAATAACTACACTAATCAAGCATCAAACATCAAAATCAATCTAAAAAAACAAGAATATCAAACAAAGCTATAAAATGAGATAGAGTTAGAAATGCTCGTTGATAATAGAGAAGATCTTCAACACAATTGTCACCATTGAATCTTCAATCTTTCAGTCACCATTGAAATTCCTCACTTTCTCTCTCAAAAATATACTCCTAAACTAACCCTAAAACTAGAGAGAGAAGCTCTCAACTACGCTAAAATTATCATCTAATTTCAATCTCTAATTACTTACAAAATCAGGGTTCCAATAGGTATATATAGGAGGCGCGAAACAAAAACCGAGTGTAAACACCCAATTGTGTCTCCTTAAAACCAAACCTAGTGATGAATACTTTTCATGTCATTTGATTATCAAACAAAGTGAAAGTGTGGAAATTCTAACGATGAGGATGTTTTTATTAAAATATTTCTCTTTCTGTTTTCAAAAATATTTCTTTTCTTACCCTGTTTTTGAAAATAGCCAATTCAATTTGGTTTGGTCCATGATAAGGGTCCAATAATAGTGTAGTTGGATTGGGCTCGAAAATAGCTTTCTAATGATATATTATAAGCCCAATTCCGATGAATTATGATGAAGTTATGGATTAAATTGAATTAGGCCCAATGATTTTAAATGTGGCCCAATGATCTAGAGGAAGGCATATTAATTATTATTCCTAAAGTGATTAGGATTGATTTTAATCTTCTACGAATATCTAGAAGGTTCTTTTTAATTCTAATGAGGTTAGGATTGATAATTATATTTAAGATGTTTTATTTTGAATAAAATATATTAAATCTGATTTTTGAAACTGTTTGGACGCATAATTACTTGTAACTGGTTTTAAAGGTAATTACGCGTGTAAAAGCGCGTTGACTTTTAAACCAGCGCGAGACGATAGAGTCATCGCCAGACGCTGACTTTCGTCGCCTAGCGCTGGCCTTTGTCGTCTGGGGACGAGCTTGTCGTCTGGCACTGAGGTATTTTATTCCAAATATGATTTTTTTTTATTCCATGCTATTTTTCCTATAAATAGGGGTCGTATCTCCCCGTTTTTAATCATTCACAATCATCAACACCCAGAATTCTCTCTCTCTCTAAAAGCTAGAAGCTTTCTCCCTGTCTATTCTTTTTCTAAACCTTCTGACAGGGTAAAGCCGTATCCCCAAATCAAAAGTAATTTCTAAATCCTCTAACTAATGTAGATAGGGAAGTAGGGTCGAATCCACAGAGAAACGAGTCTTTCTATTCCTAATTAACTAATATAATCTAGATTATGAAGTAACCAATATATTATAATCAAAAGGAACTAAACTACGAAGATTAAGAATAAGGAGAAGACAATGAATAAAAGGATCTAGGGCATAGGTTCACCAATAAATAATATTCTAGGGTAAAACATAATAATCAATCATCAATGCATACATTAATCAGATCATATAGGGCTTTCGCTACGTATTACAATCACACAATTAATTTACCGGTATTAAATCTCATCTTTCGGATCTCGACTTAACCATTTATAAATTAACCAGCCTATTGAAACTAGACCTAAACATCAATTCTCATCTGTCGAATCTCGAATCAATATTGTTAAACTCATGCATAAAAGATCTGCGCAAATCTAGTCACAGAGCATTAAATCAATCAATAGGAAATTAATCTAGCATTAACAATCAACAACAATAAATTACCCCTTCATATTATAGAAACTACTCACACATAATAGAAACTAAACTAATCAAAGCAATAAAACAAGACATAATCAAAGGAATAAAATAAACAACTAAGATTAAGAGAAGAGAAATTGTTACCAAAATAAATCTGGAATTAGGAATCACATTAAGAAAAAGTATATAAGAGAGAACTAATCTAAAAGCTAAGTAGAGAGAGAAAATCTAAGAAAAATTAAGAAAGAGTAAAAGAAGGTAAAGAAAAGTACTAAACTCGTTTTACGGAGAAGTATATATACTCCGTAAGAATCCTAAACTAAAACAAACTTAAACGTCAAAAATTAACTCCTAATAATAACACGCGCCCGATCGGGCGCACCTTTTTCCTCCAAGTATGAATCTCGCGCCCGGCCGAGCGCGACTTCGGGTTCCAGCCTTTGCTTCCCTCGCGCGGCCGGGCGCGCCTCCGGGCGCCAGCCTTTTTGGCCGGGCGGCTCTCTTGGGCCACTAATTGGACTACGATTGGGCTCCAATTCTTCGGGCCAATCTGGGTTTCCTCTTCGGGTCTTGAATACTTGGTCCAAACGCCCCGGTATCACATATGCCGAGCCCTTTATCACCGGTTCGATGGCTCTAACCGGCCCTGGGCTATAAAAACTGGTCGTGCTTCTCCAGTGCTCGTAATTGCTCCATAATATCTCGGGAAAAATGCTCCAAAAGTGCAAATCCCTGCAAAAGTCAACCAAATCTACGAAAACACTAGAAAACACCAATTAGTAATAAAAGTGGCTCTAAAGAGCCAAAAACACTACTAATTATGACCAAGGGACGGGGGTAAAATACTATATAAAATAGACACATCACCTTCCCTCTTACAAAATTCCTCATTAATTAGCTCTAGACACACCCAGCCAAGTTCGAAGTTGCCTTTGCCCTAGACGTGAAAGGTTTGATATTTCTGAGGGTTTTGTCCCGAATCTCTATTTTAATTATTTAATTTAATTGTTTGACTTTTGTTATTTTCCTTAAAGTTACTAACGCGTGTATTTTGTTATTAGAAAGAGGTACGAGGCATCGAAGTAAGTACTTTAATTGTTTTATTGATCTTTTGATATAGAAATCATGCTTAGATTATTATTTTGATTCCTAGTATCATGTTAGGATGTCTTTATTGCTTCCTAATATCATGTTTATGATTATCTTGATGCTTCCTATTTCTTTCTTAATATCATGTTAGGGCTAAAGCTTTGATCTTTAATGCTTAGTGACATGCTAGGGTTTGTTATTAATCTTGTTAGTATCATGCCTAGGATCTTGCTATTAATATTATGCTTTAACATGATTATTTTGATTATTATTACATGTGACAAAAAACGATAAAAGGGTCAAAATTTCAAAAAATAAATAGAAACACGAAAAAAGAGAGTTAGAAAACTAACCGGAACAAAGGCTGGAAAAGGAGTCATCCTGGATGCTATAAAAGTCGGATAAGAAGCATCCGGCAACACCAGCTGCTCCGCTGGATAACCAAGGATCGCCTGAGCTCGATCCTCGGCAGATAGCAGGTCCGGACGCAGCATCCGGATCGGGGGATCCGCAGGAACCAAAGGCTCCTCGGTCAAAAGCTGCCAGAGAACACGCTCGCTTAAAAACCAAGCGTCGGTCCTCTGGAACACCGAGAGTCCCGTATAGAGGGCCCAGAAACGGCAACGAACCATGCCAGACCGGATAGCCTCAGGGACTCCGACGATCAAACTCCAAGGACGGAGATCGATCTATAAAACACAACCACATGAAAAATCGTTAAAAATTGAGTAAAATAAAAAAACGAAGAGAGAACATGTAGTTTGGAATACTCACCGAAGCACGAGTCGCCTAAAGAATCCTTTGGCGAAAGTTGCCGGCAGAAGTAGCTCGTCTCCTCTTAATCTCGACCAATCGATTGCCGATAGGGAAACGAGTAGCCCCAAGCACCCTGGGGGCTAAGAAAGGCAGATACGAGTATCCCCAAGCCTATAATTGAGAAAAGATAAGCCTAAAGGAAAAAACGAAAGTAATAATCAGAAAAGCTTAAAATACGTACCTCAAGGATACGACCATGCCATGTAAGCGAGATCCGAGGCACCTCAGTAACTGCCGCAAAATCCATTACCCGGGTCGCCTTGCCCATAGCCATAAACATACGGGCATACGACACCTCCGCCCAACTCAGGTCACCTACTTGCCCCAAATTGATGAGGCAAATATGTAACCCAATGGCAAAACGCTCTCCTCGATCACTCAAGATGGTGATGGAAAGAACATGGGCAATGTATATCCGAGCCAGCTGCTCAGGTGTACACTGCCGATCAAGCTCATCAGCCGACAACTCGTCGGCAAGAACCGAGTACGGACAAGATTGTGCGTACACGTGAAGGGCCGATGCAAGACGGTCCCCCAGAAGGTCGCGTAATCTCTCGTCTGACCCCTTAACGAGCTCTATAACTACAGGCTCGCCTCCGAAAGGAAAACCCGTAATCATAGAGAAATCGAAACGGGTAACCGTCATCTCTCCCCATGGAAAGTGGAAAACGTTGGTGGAATCCCACCAAAACTCCATCAATCCACGGAGGAAAGCTGACGATGCAAACTGGCTCGATAAATCTCGAAAAGCTGCCAGCTGGAAGTCAATCCCAGAAAGTGCTTAAATCTCCTTTACCACCTCGGGCAAACGCTCAAAACGGGCTCGCAGGTCACCAAAGCCGTACAAACGCATGCCAGGCTCAATCTAAAAAAAAACGGTTATGGTTAAAAAAGGAGAAGAAACAAAAGAAAAGAGAAAGAAACAAAAACGCGAAAAACTCATGATGCCGCGCCACCCTCGGATCGAAACGTGGTGGTCTGGGTCCCACTTAAGGACCCTAGGGTCCCAGTTCGGAAGTGCCTCCCAAACCACCTCCTCCTGGCGACGTCGATCGGCCGCGACGCGTCGCTCTCGAACCTCCTCTCGAGGATGGGTCACCGTCTTTCGAGGGCGAACTGCCTCGTCCGGACCAACGAGAACCTCCTCATCATCGACAAACGAAGGCGAGTCCATGCTAAGACGGATAAAATTTCTTTAATTAGTTTATTTTATTTCCTAAACTAAAATAATATACGTATTCTAGACCCATTTTGGCAGCATAACGGCTACCGATAGGGCAAAACACGAAAATCGAATGCCACCCATACTTGGGGGCTACGATACCTACATTTGAACTCAGTAAATGGGGGCTTTTAACACCCAAAAAGGCCATCCTTTACCAGTTTCAACTAAGCATTCAAGGGATTATATTCCAAAATCTCAAAGAATCAACTAATTCTAGACGAATAACAGTAATTTAAACATAATTATCGTATACCAAACAATTTTGGAGTTCGAATATGGTGAAAATAGGCTAAGTATACACTTCGCGCCATTTTTTCGGATTCAAAATTTTCAAAATGTTAATTATGGAAGCAAAACTAGTTCCAATACTACAATTGTTTCATAATTAACAAGTATAACCAAAATAGGCAAACTAAATAATAGAAAATCAAGCAAAAATTCGAAAAAAGAAGCAAGAACGAACTTGAAACAAGAAATGCTCATACAAGGTTCAATACTTAACCATTTTTCATGAAATTTGTAGCAAAACACTCCTTAAACATAGCATAAAAACATAGAGCAAACAATTTCAATAAAAATAAACCGAATCGAAAACCCCCAAATTCGAAAATCGGGGTTTAACGATTCAGAATCGTTTGAATTCAGCCAAAAAATAGCAATTTTTAGCAAAAGACTTACATTAGATTACGAAAAATATGTATTGAGAACGAGATTAGCTTCCTTTAGCTTCAAAAATTGCAAAAAAACTGAGCTTTATAGAGAGAGAATTGTAGAAAATGGCCGAAGAAGGAGAAAAATGGTGAAATGAAAAATCGCGTGTGCGATTTTCATTTTACTGACATAAATGTCGCGCGCAACTTTAGATGTTGCATATGACATACCAGCGCAACTCATAAAGATGCGCGTGCCTGGCCAGTGCGACCTTCTGAGTTGCGCGCGGATACTGGTCACTAAAAGACCGGGATTTTGATTTTGATCCGTTATACCATTTTTTGAACGGTTTGTGCTGGTTATTAGACGTAATGGCGCGCAAATCATTAAAATATTTTTAATTGCTTTGCATATTGTAGTTTATTTTCTTTTTTTGTTAGTTTTTTGCATCATGTTGCATGCACACCGTGCTTTGTGCCTTCCCCAAGCATACGTTTTGAACGTTTTTCGTAAGAGTGCCGTAAGATATTCCGTGGTGGTGCTTTACGTAAAAGCACCCATAGACAGGTTTGTCATTTTACAGTACTAACGTTACAAATGTTCGGTTTTTCTTCTTTTTTCACGTCCGAAGCAAAAAGGAAGGCGTTTTCATGAAGCATAAAAATGCAAATGGCGTATCGTACGGCGCAAAATTGTACGGCGTAGGTGATGCATAAAATTTCACTAAGCCCAAGCTTTGCGAGATCTACCTCTCGGAACTAATAGGTAGAGAATTACTGTAAGCGTTAGCTAAACGAGTCGGCAGGCGCGCCGAACCTTCAGGAACAGACACTTCTTATATGGGAGCAAATACGGTAGTTAGGGCACTTAACAACTTACCGGAAAGTTAGGGTGTCGAATCCAACCCCTGTATAAAGAAGCGACAAGACGATGTCGCGCCTATGTAGTCACGTGCCCTCAGTCCTGAGACACGTGTACTCATCTTGTGGACAAAATTGATGAGAGAGTTGCTGACTTTCTTCCCTCTCACTGAATTTGGATATATGCCTCCAGTCTTGAGACATGTATTTCTATCTTGTGGACGTCTGGCTCGAATACCGGACCATTTCGGCTCGAATACTGAAAACCCCTTTTTCATCTTTTACTTTGTTAAAGTCAGGCTAAAGTTTCAATGACACATCGAGGGACTTTAGACCAACGATGACACGATTGAGAGGAAATCCTCCCTATTATTCTTTGAAAACCGATCTCTTCTCATGCCCTGACATCTCCCAGAATACTTTTACTTGTAAAAGCGTTCTACAATTGCAAAGGATCAATCTAGATTCTTTAGCGCGTTAAGACTAGGAAGGACTTTTTCTAGCCTTAATATCTACTTGTTTTAAACATTTAGCGAACCAAGGATTGTTTCGACATCCTTAAACATTACTGAAAGATTCTCTATCCTTAGAGAACTTTACAAAATGAGTCTCGGATTTATTTCCCTGACTACTTTGATCATCATCTATTCTAGACTCGATCAAAGTGGGGGCTAACTGTAGACATCTACTTTTGGTCTCCTGTCCCGACAGGAAGTGCAATGACGATAAATAAAGCCATCTTTATGTTGGATCAAAGTGAAGAATACTTATGGATAACTGGTTAAGCCACAAAACACAAAAGACTAGCCCAAATTAAAGAAAAGCCAAAACAAAGGTCCAATTAAGTAAACCCGATCATAATTAGGCTTAATCCCGTGCTTAAACCCTAACAATGACGGATTTAGGAGCGCCTAGGTTAAAACTTAGTGCTGCCGCAGAATAAGCCGCGCGCATCTCACAAAGTCACGCTGGGCTGCCGCGCGCAACTAATTCAGTTGTGCGCGACACCCAGCGCAACTTTCAGAGTTGCGCTGTGGAAGATTTGTAATTATTCGGAAATTATATGAAAAATACAAAATCAAATCTTACCATAGAGCCGCGCGCAAGACAAAAAGTTGCTCTGCACATAGCTAAGCAACTCTATAACTTGCGCTGGGATGCCGCGCGCAACTTCATCTGTTGCACGCGAAACCTGCTGCGGCAGAAAGCTCAAAACCCTAAACGTAATCCTTCTCTATAAATACGAGCTTAAATCGTGGCTTTAACAGACAGAAATTAATCGAAAACTCTGGCGAAATAACTTGTGAACTTGTTCCACCTAGCCCTCTTGTTCTAAACACTCACCCTTTCGATACTTTGTTACTACGGTGGAGGTTCCCCAACAAGAAGGTTTCCATAAGTGTTCTAAACAGAGATTTACAAAGGGAAGTGGTAAATTCCCGAGCACTTAGTTAAATCCCCTTTATTTTCTTGTTTAAAAGGAATTTAATTAATTAATTATTGTTGATTGGTCACTTTTAAAATAATTAATTAATCAATTCCACATAGTATCTTGCGGTAAATAAAGATTAGAATTGAATTAAATAATTGTTGGTTGATCACCTACGCCAAGGCGAATCTTATTGTTCTTCCACGAATTTTATTAAATAATTAAGATTAGAATTGAACAAAGTCGTTATTGTTCTTCCATGAATTTTATTAAATAAGAATAACGACTTTGCAATGTAGTTCCTACGTGAATTAACGTTTGTAAATAAAATCAACTAACATAGTTTTAGGTATCGCGTTGCATATATTGTTTGGTGATGAAATTGTGAAAAAGGAAGAGCTAGTAGAGACCGTACTAGGGCTAGGATCACGATTCGCCTCTAAAAGAAACGTTATCTTAGTACCCTTGCTTCCAAACTCAATCTGGTTTACAGACCAATTTTGGCATGGGTAAACTTATGATTTGTGCTAATTATTCCATGAAATCCACATGGAAGAAAGGCATGAACGAGGTTTATGAGTTTTTTCCTAAAACTCATTGGCGACTCCTACTTGTTTCTTATAAAAAAGCGTGATGATAGAATCAATTCTAATTCAAGGTCCCCCAAACAGTCAGGAATTCAAATCCTACTACACCTTAACAAGTGTAAAGTCCTAGGCTTTTAAGTGGCCAAGAGCATTTAAGGAGAGTACCCCTTACGATGGGATCACCCTCCTTACAACATGCTTATGTGATTATGTCACTATGTGCAAAGTGTTAAGATAGTCTTCTTTTTTCTTTTTTTAGTTTGGTCTAGGTTCCCAATTACGAAGTTGTCTCTTCGTGATTTAGCGTCATATTCAAAGGATAACATAAAAAAAAAGGTCAAGTAAAAAACAAATCGAATGAAAAAAAAACGATGATAAAAAAAAACGCTCGAATTGAAAAAAAAAATTATGAGCAGGTGGCGCGCGCAACTGAAGAAGTTGCGCGACCCCTCCCAGCGCAAGTGATTTCGTTGCACGCGATAGCCGCGCGCAACTGAGTCACTTTTGCGCGCCCACTGGACGAGTCAGTTTTGATTTTTCAAAAAACAAATTGACTCGTCCGAACAATATCTTCATTGAAGAATTGTTAAAGACGATGTTATCCGTTTGAATATATTTTGCGTCTTTTTCTTTCTTTTTTCCTTTTAAACAAGCGTATCGATTTACTTATCCTTTCGTACTCCTTTAGGGCTGGTTTTCAAGCTTGGGAAAGAAGACCCCCGGGCACTCGCATTCTACGTTTACCACCCAAAGATCAACCCATTTCAAACCACTTTCCTTCAACAAATAATCCTAGTCCAACAACAATGCCAACCGTCGAAGAACTTCAACAAGAGATTCTTCGTATGAGAGAGGAAAGGCTCAAGAGGTCAAGGAGAGAAGAATTAAGAAGATGGAAAATGCTGAAAAGAAAAAAATTGAAGCTTTAGCCTTACAAGAAAAGATGGAGAAATTATCCATCAAAGAAAAGTCGTTGGAGAAGCTAGTTCTTCGTTCTACAATGGGGAACAAGTACTTTGACGCGGAAAATTTTGCTCCTCCCCCAAGACTTGCTTTACCAGAAAAGTTCGTAGCTACGGACTTGCCAATATTTAAGGTGACCAAATAATCCACAGAATCATTTAATGTGTTTTACTGGCACTATGGCACTAAAGGGAGTTGATCCTAAGCTTTATGCTTTGACTTTCCCTTTATTACTAGACCTAACCGCAAGAGAGTGGTACTATGGGCTAGATCCTAAATTTAAAGCAACATGGGAAGATGTAGTTTCGGCTTTCATCACCCAATATGAGAGTAACGTAGAGTTCAAGTCAACTTTACGTGAACTCGAGATGCTTAAGCAAGGCGACGATGAAGGATTCCTTGCTTTCTATGGTAGATGGCGAGAAAAGGCGGCCCACCTTGCCCAAATGCCTTTTAAACTCGAGTTAGTACAAAAATTCATTGACAACTGTCATGAAAAGTACAACAAACATCTACGTTGCCTTGGTCTAGACACTTTTCAAAAGGTCTATTATGTGGCTACTAGGATTGAAGATGATCTTGCTAAGGAAAAGGCAAACAAACCTCATTATCATCATCAACCTAAGAATAACTTCAAGAAGGGGAATGATAATGCATCATCCTTTATTGACGTGTTTGCGACTTCCACGCAATACAATAACATAAATCGATATGATGATCCTAGAAAAAGATGGACAAAAGAAAGAAAATTTACTCCATTTCCTATAAGATATAAAGAATTGTTAGAAAAACTAAATGAAAAAGGCTTATTTGCGCCAACAGGGCCAAAACCACCCACTCCACAAGAAAGGAGGTTTCCTCAATGGAACGGTAGTGCTTATTGTGCTTATCATAGAGGTGTTGGACACGATACTGAACGTTGCAATGTTTTAAAGCACAAGATACAAGATTTAGTAGACGATGGGAGAATTCCCACGCCTAAACCTAACAATAATGCATCCCCCTTAGGGGTGTTTCACATCGATGAAGACCATATGGGAACGAAGTGATACGTTCAATCCTTTGGACTATATCGCACCCATAGGAGAACCTCTACCCACAATACTCATAGGGGAAACTAATGAAGTATGTGGACTATGGGACGATGACTTTCAAGACTTATATATCTCTAAGTATGCCGCCGTCCCACCTCCATCTTGTTTGCAAAATGAAACAAATGGAGCGCTTGATTTGGATCATTTCTTAGGGAAACCGCAAGATTTATCGAATCTCTCCTTGGATGAACAATGACATCAAGCGCAACTCATGGAACATCTTGAAATGGAGGCACATCCAAAGCCTCTAGAAGAAAGTTGGTTTATGAGTCCTAAGACTAACCCAAATGAGATAGATCATTTAACTCGTTCTAGGCGAGTCTACCAAGCACCACCACCAAATGGATCTTCGACCACACAAAATCAAACTCAAGGTCAAACACAATATACAATATCACCTCCACTTGAGTTGGAAGATCCATTGGTCAAATAACTTCGTCAATCCAAGGCGAATGTTAGCATTTGGGAACTCCTAAGTACTTCTAAAGAACATAGGAATTCTCTCATGAACGCTCTAACGACTTTGTCTGTAAGAACAGACACAACCCCTCAGGACCTCGTTAGCTTGCTTACTAGTGAGAAATTCAACAAGTCAATCATCTTCACTAATGATGATTTGCCTTCAAAAGACACTGCCCACAACAATGCGTTATACTTAACTATGGGATGCAAGGGATACAATATCCCTCAACTTTGGTAGACAATGGGTCGGCTGTAAGCGTATGCCCATTACGAACGACAAAATTCTTAGGCCTAAATCCAGAAAAAAGATTTCCAATAAACAAAACAAAGCATTATGGCCTACGACAATTCAAGAAGATCGGTGTGTGGAACAGTTAAGCTACCAATTACCACAGGCCCAATTCAAAAGATGGTTGAATTCCATGTTATGGACATAAAACCTACATTCAACCTTTTACTTGGACTTCCATGGGTGCATGAGTTTGGTGCAATACCATCCTCACTTCATCAAATGATTAGGTTGAACTATCAAGGGCTTCCTATGACAATTGCAATAAATGATCAATCACTCTTAGAAATAAACCATGATAATGATGAAGAGAACATGTGAGGATTTTCCGTGGAGGCAATCTTCACAATTGAAATGGAAGAAGACTTTGAAGAACCATTCAAGCTTGATTCATATTCCACTCGGATAGTAAACAACATCTTGCTCAAGAGTAGTTACTTTCCTAGGATGCCTTTGGGAATAGGAATGAAGAAATCTCTCTTACTTCCTATCCCAAAGAAAAGCTTCTCCTTTGGATTGGGATATAAACCAACCAAAGAAGAATTGGAGACTCACGATGCAAAAAACAAAGCACGTAGAGACAATAATAAGAAAGGGATAGTCACTTTACTCCCATCTTATTAACAAACCCTTAATGGACAATTCATTAGGGAGGGAGAAGATTACCCATGCTACGACTTTCCGGAACCCTTAGTTTTGGATGGAATCAAGAAGCCTGAATTTGAAATATTTCATGATTGCTACTTCTTGGATGACGATCTTAGTATCGTTAAATCAAAACACCCAACTCTAGGGTGCTATGATGGGCAAGCATTTAAATTGCTATTTAGACTAGAGCAAAATCATGTCACAACAATGAACAATCAAAACGCCATTCAAGATGAAGCTTTTGACCCAACCTTGTTGATCACCCCTTCAAACGAAACTTTTGAGCATGGATGGAGGAAATCTTTCAAATGTATCAATCACAAAGGCGATAAACTGGAAATCGTCATAGGCGAAGGGAAGATGCTTGAAGAATCGGACAATGAATCTATTATAGACTCTTGGGAAGCTAAAAATTTAGGCCTTGTGGCCATTGCTGAGTCTTTATTGTCTAGTTCTAAGGACAAAGATCCCAAAAAGGATTCTTCTCTTGATGTACTCTCTTTTGATTTTAATAATATAAGCTCTATTTCCAAGTATATGCCTTCTCTTGAATCTTTTGAATGCAATAACAATCAATCTAATGAAAATGATAACATTAATAAATTGGTTGAACTAATGAATGAATGAGAGAAAAAGAGCCCTATCGTTGAAGAAACTGAAATAGTTAATATAGGAACTAACGAAAATAAGAGAGAAGTCAAAATTGGCTTAACTCTAAATCCGAAAGAGCGATCGACCCTCATATCGACGCTCAAAGAATTCGAAGACGTGTTTGCTTGGTCATTTAAGGACATGCCTGGAATAGATAGGGAAATCGCGGAACATACCATTCCCTTGAACCCTACTTCTAAACCAGCAAAACAAAAACTTCGACGAATGAAACCTGATGTCGCATTAAAAATAAAAGAAGAAGTACAAAAATAGTTGGACGCCGGTTTTATTCGAGTATGTAATTACCCAGAATGGTTAGCGAACATCGTTCAAGTCCCTAAAAAGGATGGACGAGTTTGCATGTGTGTCGACTTTAGGGATCTTAATAAAGCTAGCCCTAAAGACAATTTTCCTCTACCACATATTGATATATTGGTAGATAACATGGCTGAACATGCGATGTTATCCTTGGATGGATACGCAGGTTACTACCAAATTTTAATGGCAAAAGAAGATGAAGAAAACACATGCTTTATTACCACTTGGGGTACGTATTGCTACACAGTCATGCCATTTGGTTTAAAAAATACAGGAGCTACGTACCAAAGAACGGCTACGACTCTCTTGCATGATATGATGCATACAGAAATAGAAGTGTATGTGGATGATATGATCGTAAAGTCCAAAGATAGAATGGGACATATAATAGCCTTACACAAAATTTTCACTCGCATAAAAGAATATAAAATGCGATTGAATCCACAAAAATGCGCCTTCATCCAATACGAAACAAAATATAGAACCTTGGAAAATACAAGCCTAGCATTAGTGTGGGCAACCAAAAAGTTACGACATTATATGTTACCACACACTACTCATGTGATTTCTCAACAAAATCCGATAAAGTATTTGATTGAACAACCACCCATATAAGGAAGGATATCTAAGTGGTTGGTGATGTTGGCTGAATTTGAGCTAAAATATATTCTTGAAAAATCAATGAAAGGAAAAGTAATTTCTGACTTTCTGGCGCAACATCCAATTCAAACAAGTTGTGCAGAAACTACTCATCTTCCGGATGAAGAGATTCTCATGATACAAGATGACAAATGGGTAATGTACTTCGACGGTGCGTCCAATAAAAAAGGATGTGGCGTAGGAGTGTTACTCATAAGTCCAGAGGGAGCACATACTCCAATCTCTGTTAAATTAGGATTTGAGGTTACTAATAATGCCGCAGAATGTGAAACGTGCATTATTGGACTAGAAGCAGCGGCTAGCATAGGTGTGCAAAAATTAGAGGTATATGGAGACTCCAGTTTGATTATAAATCATATATTAAAAAATGGAAAATAAAGAACTCCACAATGATATTATACCAAGCACACCTAGAGCAACTTATCGAGCATTTTGAACATATTGATTTTAAATATCTCTCAAGGGATGACAATCAATTTGCCGATGCTCTAGCAAAATTAGCCTCAATGATCAACATTCCAGATCACTTAAATATGATGCCATTATACGTTGATAGAAGAGAAGAACCAGCGTATTGCAACGCAATAGAGGAAATAAATGACATTGAAGGAGACAATCCTTGGTATGATCATATCCTCCAATATATTACTTATGGCACATATCTTGAAAATACTTCATCGAAAGACCAACGAGCCTTACGAACACTTGTGGCCCAATATGGTCTAATAAATGGTCAATTATGCAAAAAAGGACCTAATGGTCAAAGTTTATTATGTATAGGCCAACCGGAAGCTACACGCCTTATGGAAAATACTCACAAAGGTGTTTATGGACCCCACATGAATGGTAAAATGATTTCAAAAATAATTTCACGAAAAGGGTACTATTGGTCCACTATGGAACATGATTGCATACAATATGTTAAAAAATGTCCACAGTGCCAAATATTTGCCAATTTACAACACCTTCCACCATCCGAACTATACAATCTCACTTCTCCTTGGCCTTTTTCGACTTAGGGAATTGACATAATTGGAAAAGTCTCTCCAACAGGATCAGGAGGGCACGAGTATGTATTAGTTGCCATTGATTACTTTACTAAGTGAATTGAGGCTGCTTCTTACGTGAATATCACTTCTAAACATGTCGCAAAGTTTCTCGAACGAAACATATTTTGTAGATATGGAGTTCCACATGAACTAATTAGTGATCAGGGATCTAAATTCAAAGCTGAAGTCGAGACCCTCTTAACTCGTTATAAAGTAAAACATCATCACTCATCCCCATAAAGACCTTAAATGAATGGAGCTGTAGAGTCGGCAAATAAAAATATAATAGTCATCATTAAGAAAATGGCAGAAAATTACAAAGACTGGCAGAATAAACTACACTTCGCATTATGGGGTTATATAACGTCTATACGGACATCAATAGGAGTAACTCCATACTCCTTAGTTTTCGGAATGGATTCAGTTCAACCAGTCAAACTGGAAATACCATCCCTATGCATCGTACTTGAAAGTAAGCTACCGGAAGCTGAATGAGTAAGAGCGAGGTATGAAGAGCTTTTATTCCTCGATGAACGACGATTAAGAGCTTTGCATCATGTACAAGTCTACCAAAGGCGCACTGCGCGTCATTTCAATAAAAGAGTAAAACCTATAAATATAAAAGAAGGTGACTTTGTACTAAAGGAGGTTAGGGGTCCACCAACCGATCCAAGAGGGAAATTCAAACCTAATTGGATAGGTCCCTACCGCGTAATTGAAATCCTATAAGGAGGAGCCGTCAGATTAATGGATATTGGAGGAGATGAAATTCGCCAATTAATAAACATTGATCGCCTTAAGAAATATTACATATGAAATCCGGATAAAACTTGTTCACTCATACAACAATTTTTAATTAGCATTCAATTGAAAGATTCTAAGTGTTATGCATTTTACCAAATAACACGGTAAAATACATAACACTTGGGGTGGGGGGGGTAATTTAGAAATAATAAACCGTTCTAAGAGTTCAAATTTTTTCAAACATCACAAAAAAATCTTCACACTTGGGGGGGGGGGGTCAATAATACTAATTATTTTTTTTAAAAAAATTTCGAGACATTCGTAGCACTGGTGTCGTGTGCAACTGGGATAGTTGCGCGCGGACGTCACGCACAACCGATTTTGTTGCGTGCGACAGGCTCGCGCAACTACAGATTTTTTGCGCGCCACCTGATGACGAACTGCGAACCCGAATTTTTGCGTTTGAATGAAGTTGCGATTTCTACTTACGGTAAAAAAAGGGTGTTTCTTAAATATAACATATACTCGGAAAATAAAATTAAACTTTGATTTAATTCTTTTAAACAAGGTTTGATTAATTTTTTTCATTTAAGTTCTATCTAAGAGATTAAAGGAAAAATAAAAAAAATATACATAAAAATAAAAGAAAAAACATTAGAACTACGCAAAGACCTGATTTCGTGATACGAATACGTTGGCAATCTTTATGATTCGGTCATATCAAAATATAAAAATATAAAGCTCATTTTATCTCATTCAAAATTCAAAAGAGAGACATTATTGAACTAGATAGTAAACGAAAAAAAAAACATAGTAGTGATTACATTTTATTCAAAAAAAAAAACTAATGATAAATTTGTGTAACAGTCTAAGGTTTTACTATGTCCTCGACTGTCACAGATGATGGAGGAGTAGTTTCCATCGCAGCATTTTCATAAACCTTGGAGCTTTCCCATGCACTCTTCTTTTTCACCCAAACATTGTTTTTCAATTTAGGGATTTGGGCCTTTGCAACCTGTTTTCCTTTCCCTTTGACTATTGGAGCTTTCTTACAAGTATTTGGTGAAGGTTGTTTGATCTTCACACCTTGTTGCGCAGGTTTGGAGGGAGCTTTCCTTTTTGTTTCCTTCGAACGAGCCTTAGGAGATGAGAAGTCTAATTTTCTTCTCACTCCTTTGTTTTGGCCACTATGAAGAGTAGTAGTGGTTGAATGCATCAAAGGCTTAGGTGGATTGCGAGCGGTGGCGGCTTGAAGTTGAGATCGTGCCTTGTTTAATTCACCCTTATCCGCCCCATTCATCAAAGCCTTGTAAAAGGAAGATAATGTGATACTCGCGGGAGGATTTTGTATTACCCACATAGGAAGACTTGACCAATATTCCATCCAACGAGCAATCCTTTCGGGTTTAAAAGTCACATCTTTAGGGGCATCACAATCTTGCGGGGGAATAAATTGCCGCATCCCGTATTGTCTCATCACCCTACAAGGAAAAATATAAGTAGTACTAGATAGGCCTAAAATCCTAATGTAAGGACAATTGAGACTATTCCTAATCATACTCTTTATGTTCCACCAAGGAATCACAAACCATATGTTAGGAACCCCATGACAGAAAAACGACGTCCATTCCTCATCGTTCTTATGCTTATAAAGGAGTCGACGTCCAGGGAATGTCTTTACTCCATTAGCCTCATGGTTTTGTGGCTGATCAACAATTCGCAAGCGCTCCATGAGCAAAATCTAAAAAAATAAATAAATAAAATTTGTTTGCGATTTTTTACACAAGCAGGTGGTGCGCGTAACTTAACCAGTTGCGCGCACCCTCCGCGCGCGACGAAGAAGATTGCGCTGGTCATGCCAGCGCAACTTCTTGACTTGCGCTGATAAACACCGAAAAAAACGTACGTGTAATAGGAGTGGACACCCCGTGAAACCGTTTTCGTTAGGATCTCCTCTAAGGCGATTAAAGCACAAAACGGTTTCCGCCAAAACCAAAGGAGCGGGTGAATGACATCCCTCTAATTGCTCTACTATGGACACCATTGAATATTCTCCGTATTCGTTGCCTGTCCTAAGTAAACAATTAACAACAAGACAATAACATAAAGCACTAGTTTTAAAGCGTCGTTTAGTCATGTTGTCATGAGGGGCGACGAAGTGTTCAATAAATTGAATTAAGTTCACGCCTTCTTCAGTTCCTATGTTGGTCATATCAATGTCGGACAAGCAAAAAAATCTTTGGAATATAGGTTTGGGATCCAAGAAGGTAGGCGAATAAGTCACAGGGAGAGTGTTTGTAGGGAAACCTAGCAAGGCCTCGAACTCACCAGGAAGGTGGACAATTTCGTCCCCTCTAAACAAGAAAAGATGGTGGTTAGAGTCCCAATGGTTGACTGCGGCATAAAGAAAATCAAAGTTAACCACTAATTGCATATAATTCAATAAAGGGTCGAGGTGGTAAATTTTGAAAGCTAGTTTGTCCTCAGTTGAAAGGGAAGTGACCCATTGCTTCAAACGTTGTTCAAAGGTCTTCACCATTGTTCAAAAAAAAAAAAAAGAGAGAGAACAAGAGTTTAGAGAGATTAATTCTTTTTAATTTCTTATGTTACTAAGCGAATAAATGTGAGATGATCAAAAGCCTACACTAAACCTCATTTAAATAGACCCAAGAGGGGCAAATTTTCGGCAAATTCGGCTTAAAGGAAAGTTCACTGATAGGTGGCGCGCACAACTGATTTACATGCACGCGACAGCCGCGCGTAACTCACATAGTTGCGCGCGTCTCTACTGACGCGACATGTATGTTGGGTTTATTTCCGTATTTTGGCTCATATAATTACGGAATCTTCACGAGATCTTAAGATGAATCATACGCTTGCCTTCTAACACTTTGTGTCCCTTTTTCTTGCCAACTTCTTTTATTATTTTCTTATTTTCTTTTTATTATCGTTTTTTTTTTCTCATTATTTTCCTACTTTCTTTTTCTTTTCCTTTTTTTATTATTATTTTCCTACTTCTTTATTTTCTTATTTTCTTTTTCCTTCTTTTCGCCTTCTTTTTTTGTTCTTTGAGTTTGTTTCGAGGGAAGTAAGTCAGGAACCCTTTCCCTCCCTCAAAATACATGTGACAAAAAACGATAAAAGGGTCAAAGTTCCGAAAAATAAATAGAGACACAAAAAAAAGAGTTAGAGTACTAACCAGAACAAAAACCGGAAAAGGAGTCAGCCTTGATGGTATAAAAGCCAGATAAGAAGCATCTGGTAGCACCAGCTGCTCGGCTAAATAACCGAGGATCGCCTGAGCTCGATCCTCGGTAGACAGCGGGTCCAGACGCAGCATCCGGATCGGGGGATCAGCAGGAACCAAAGACTCCTCGGTCGAAAGCTGCCAGAGAACACGCTCGCCTAAGAACAAGCGTTGGTCCTCTGGAACACCGAGAGTCCCGTATAGAGGGCCTAGAAACGGCAACGAACCATGCCAGACCGAATAGCCTTAGGGACTCCGACGATCAAAATCCAAGGACGGAGATCGATCTATAAAACACAACCACATGAAAATCGTTAGAAAATGAATAAAATAAAAAAAAAACGAAAAGAGAACATGTAGTTGAAATACTCACCGACGCACGAGTCGCCGAAAGAATCCTCTAGCGAAAGTCGCCGGCAGAAGTAGCTCGTCTCCTCTTAATCACGACCAATCGATGGCCGATAGGAAAACGAGTAGCCCCAAGCACCCTGGGGGCTAAGAAAGGCAGGTACAAGTATCCCCAAGCCTGAAATTGAGAAAAGATAAGCCTAAAGGAAAAACAAAAGTAATAACCGAAAAAAGCTTAAAACACGTACATCAAGGTATACGACCATGCCATGTAAGCGAGATCCGAAGCACCTCAATAGCTGCCGCGGAATCCATAACCCGAGTCACCTTGCCCATAGCCGTAAGTATACGGGCATACGACACCTCCGCCCAACTCAAGTCACCTACTTGCCCCAACTCGCTAAGGCAAATAAGTAACCCAATGGCGAAACGCTCTCCTCGATCACTCAAGATGGTGATGGAAAGAACGTGGGCAATGTATATCCGAGCAAGTTGCTCAGGTTTAAACTGCCGGTCAAGCTCTTCAGCCGACAACTCGTCGACAAGAACCGAATACAGATAAGATTGCGCGTACACGTTAAGGGCCGACGCAAGACGGTCCCCTACAAGGTCGCGCAATCTCTCGTTTGATCCCTTAACGAGCTCTATAACTACAGGCTCCCCTCCGAAAGGAAAACCAGTAATCATATAGAAATCAAAAGGGGTAACCGTCATCTCTCCCCATGGAAAGTGGAAAGTGTTGGTGGAATCCCACCAAAACTCCAGCAATCCATGGAGGAAAGCTGACGATGCAGATTGGCTTGATAAATCCCGAAGAGCGGCCAGCTGGGAGTCAATCCCAGAAAGTGCTACAATCTCCTTTGCCAGCTCGGGCAAACTCCCAAAACAGGCTCGTAGGTCACCAGAGCCATACAAACGCATGCTAGGCTAACTCTAAATAAAAGAATAAAAATTAAATAAACGGTTATGGTTTAAAAAGGAGAAGAAACAAAAGAAAAGAGAAAGAAACAAAAACGCGAAAAACTCATGATGCCGCGCCACCCTCGGATCAAAACGTGGTGGTCTGGGTCCCACTTAAGGACCCTAGGGTCACAGTTCGGAGGTGCCTCCCAAACCACCTCCTCCTGGCGACGTCGATCGGCCGCGATGCGTCGCTCTCGAACCTCCTCTCGAGGATGGGTCACCCTCTTTCGAGGGCGAACTGCCTCGTCCGGACCAACGAGAACCTCCTCATCATCGACAAACGAAGGCGAGTCCATGCTAAGACGGATAAAATTTCTTTAATTAGTTTATTTTATTTCCTAAACTAAAATAATATACGTATTCTAGACCCATTTTGGCCGCATAACGGCTGCTGATAGGGCAAAACACGAAAATCGAATGCCACCCATACTTGGGGGCTACGATACCTACAGTTGAACTCAGTAAATGGGGGCTTTTAACACCCACAAAAGCCATCCTATACTAGTTTCAACTAAGCATTCAAGGGATTATATTCCAAAATCTCAAAGAATCAACTAATTCTAGACGAATAACAGTAATATAAACATAATTATCGTATACCAAACAATTTTGGAGTTCGAATATGGTGAAAATAGGCTAAGTATACACTTCGCGCCATTTTTTTCGGATTCAAAATTTTCAAAATATTAATTATGGAAGCAAAGCTAGTTCCAATACTACAATTATTGCATAATTAACAAGTATAACCAAAATGGGCAAATAAAATAACAGAAAATCAAGCCAAATTCGAGTAGAATTGCAAAGAACGAACTTGAACAAAGAAATGCTCATACAAGGTTCAATACTTAACCATTTTTCATGAAATTTGTTGCAAAACACTCCTTAAACATAGCATAACAACATGGATCAAACAATTTCAAGAAAAATAAACCGAATAAAAAACCCCCAAATTTAAAATTTGGGGTTTAACGATTCGAAAATCGTTCGAATTCAGCCGAAAAAGAACAAATTTTAGCAAAAAACTAACTTTGGATTACGACAAATATGAATTGAGGACGAAATTTTCTTCCTTTATCTTTGAAAATCACAAAAAACTGAGCTTCCTAGAGAGAGAAAGAGTCGAAAATGGCGAAGGAAGGAGAAATGGTGAAGTGAAAAATCGCGTCTGCGATTTTCACTTTACTGACATAAATGTCGCGCGCAACTTAAGATGTTGCGCGTGACATACCAGCGCAACTCATAAAGATGCGCGCGCCTGGCCAGCGCGACCTTCTGAGTAGCACGCGGATATTGGTCACTAAAAGACCGGGATTTTGATTTTGATCCGTTTGATCATTTTTTAGCGGTTTTTGCTCGTTATTAGACGTAATAGCGCGCAAATTATCAAAATCTTTCTAATTGCTTTGCATATTGTAGTTTGTTTTCTTTTTTGTTAGTTTTTTTGCATCATATTGCATGCACACCGTGCTTTGTGCCTTCCCCAAGCATTCGTTTTGAACGTTTTTCGTAAAAGTGCCTTATGACGTTCCGTGGTGGTGCTTTACGTAAAAGCACCCATAGACAGGTTTGTCATTTTACTGTACTGACGTTACAAATGTCCGGGTTTTCTTCTTTTTTCACGTCCGAAGCAAAAAGGAAGGAGTTTTCATGCAGCGTAAAAATGCAAATGGCGTATTGTACGGCGCAAAATTGTACGGCGTAGGTGATGCGTAAAATTTCACTCAGCCCAAGCTTTGCCAGATCTACCTCTCGGAACTAATAGGTAGAGAGTTACTGTAGGCGTTAGCTCAACAAGTCGACAGGCGCGCCGAACGTTCAAGAACAGGCACTTCTTGAATGGGAGCAAATACGGTAGTTAGTGCGCTTACTAACTTACCGGAAAGTTAGGGTGTCGAATACAGCCCTTATATAAAGAAGCGATGAGACGATGTCGCACCTATGTTGTCACGTGCCCCCAGTCCAGAGACACGTGTACTAATCTTGTGGACAAAATTGATGAGAGAGTTGCTGACTTTCTTCCCTCTCACTGAATTTGGATATATGCCTCCAGTCTTTAGACATGTATTTCTATCTTATGGACGTCCGGCTCGAATACCGGACCCGGCTCGATTACCAGACCATTTCGGCTCAAATACTGAAAACCCCTTTTTCATCTTTTACTTTGTTAAACTCAGGCTAAAGTTTCAATGACATATCGAGGAACTTTAGACCAACGATGACACCATTGAGAGGAAATCCTCCCCTTTTATTCTTTTAAAACTGATCTATTCTCATGACCTGACATCACCTAGAATAATTTTACTTGTAAGAGCGTTCTACAATTCCAAAGGATCAATCTAGATTCTTTAGCGCGTTATAACTAGGAAGGACTTTTTCTAGCCTTAATACCTACTTGTTTTAAACACTTAGAGAACCAAGGATTGTTTCGACATCCTTAAACATTACTGAAAGATTCTCTATCCTTAGAGAACTTCGTAGTTAGAGTCTCGGATTTATAAATTTCCTTGACTACTTTGATCATCGTCTATTCTAGACTCAATCAAAGTGGGGGCTAACTGTAGACATCTATTTTTGGCCTCCTGTCCTGACAGGAAGTGCAATGACGATAAATAAAGCCATCTTTATGTTGGATCAAAGTGAAGAATACTTATGGATAACTTGTTAAGCCACAAAACACAAAAGACTAGCCCAAATAAAAGAAAAGCCAAAACAAAGGTCCAATAAACTAAACCCGATCATAATTAGGCTTAAGCCCGTGCTTAAATCCTAATAATGACGCATTTAGGAGCGCCTAGGTTAAAACTTAGTGTTGCCGCAGAAAAAGCCGCGCGCATCTCACAAAGTTGCGCAGGGCTGTTGCGCGCAACTTATACAGTTGCGCGCGACACCCAGAGTTGCGCTGCGGAAGATTCAGAACTTTTGGAATTATACGGAAAAATAAAATCGAATCTTACCATAAAGCCGCGCGCAAGACAATTAGTTGCGCTGCACATAGCAGCGCAACTCTATACATTGCGTTGTGATGCCGCGCGCAACTTTATCTGTTGCGCGCAACACCTGCTGTGGCAGAGTGCTTGAAACCCTAAACCTAATCATTTCCTATAAATACGAGCTTAAACCGAGGCTTAGACTGACAGAAATTAACCTAAAACTCTGGTGAAATAACTTGTGATATTGTGCAACCTAGCCCTCTTGGCCTAAACACTCACCCTTTCGGTACTTTGTTACTACGGTGGAGGTTCCTCAACAAGAAGGAGTCCATAAGTGTTCTAAACGGAGATCTAGCAAAGAGAAGTGGTAAATTCCCGAGCACTTAGTTAAATCACCTTTATTTTCTTATTTAAAAGGACTTTAATTAATTAATTATTGTTGTTTGATCATCTTTAAAATAAATAATTAATCAATTCCACATAGTATCTTGCGTTAAATAAAGATTAGAATTGAATTAAATAATTGTTGGTTGATCACTTAAGCCAAGACGAATCTTGTTTATTTTCTTGTCCTTTTCACGAATTTAATTAAATAAGAATATCGACATTACGATGTAATTCCTACGTGAATTAATGTTTGTAAATAAAATCAACTAACATAGTTTTAGGTATCGCGTTGTATATATTGTTTGGTGATGAAATTGTAAAAAAGGAAGAGCTAGTAGAGGCCGTACTAGGGCTAGGAAGACGATTCCCTTCTAAAAGGAATGTTAACTTAGCACCATCGCTCCCGAACTCATTTCCGGTTTATAGACCAATTTGGGCATGGGTATACTTATGATTCGTTCTAATAATTCCATGAACTCCACATGGAAGAAAGACATGAACAAGGTTTATGAGTTTTTCCTAAAACTCATTGGCAACTCCTACTTGTTTCTTACAAAAAAGCGTGATGATAGAATCAATTCTAATTCAAGGTCCCCCCAAACAGTCAGGAATTCAAATCCTACTACACCCTAACAAGTGTAAAGTCCTAGGATTTTAAGTTGCCAAGGGCATTTAAGGAGAGTACCCCTTTACGATGGGATCACCCTCCTTACAGTTGTTTCTTAGGTCTCTGACTATCCATGGCTAAAACATCATTGAGATCAAAGGTACTAACGTTGTTGCTAGAGTGGATGTTTTCAGAAAAAGAAGGATTGTCGTTCTTCTTTTCTTTCAGCCACTATTGTTGCTATTGTTAGTAGCTTTCTGTTTTGCAAGATCGTCTTCAATATCAATACATGTGTCATCGACGACCTTGAAAGTATTCAATTTGTGTTGATATTTCAGATGCTTTGAATATTTTTCTTAGAGGTCCTTGATGAACATCCTTACATACTCCTTTTCAGTAGGAACCTCGACCATATTAGCGGAAGTTTCATTCCCTCCATTTGTTGAAGAAAGAGGTGAATTGAAACCTTCGTTTTCTTTTTTACTTTGGCATCTCAAGTTGTGTATGGTTTGTTTCTACTTGAATATTACACTTGTATCTATCTATGAAAGCGTTTGTTATAGCATCCCAAGTATAGATCTTTTCTTTGTCAAGGGAAAAGAACCATTGTTGGCAAACGTTTTCAAGAGATAGAGAGAACAAAGAGTGAAAGACTTTCCTATCAATCCCCTTAACGTTCATTATGGTTTCAAAAGCTCTTAAGTGGAAATAAGGATTGTCAGTAGGTTTGAACCTAGGGATGTCATTGGCATTGAACTTCTGCGGAAGGAGTTCCTTGTCCACTAAGACCCCTTGTGAACCAATGCCTTGGAACTTGTGGTCATTGGAGAGCTTGTTCAAGCTTTCCTCCATTAGTTGCATCTGTTGCTGTTTTGCAGGGTCATTGACTTGAAGAGCCATAGCCTTGATCATTCCAGTTACATCGGCCAAGTTTTGCCTAATTTCATTGACTTCCTCTTGAGTTGCCATTATCTTCTTAGCTTTTCTCTTTTTTCAAATCGGTTTATAAAAAAGTAGTACATGGATGAAAGCGTTGTCTTTGATTAAACGCCCTTCTCTCCTTGACCAAGTGATGTGGAAAGGGAAATTGTGGATACTTTTTGTTAATTATTTGACTCAAACTCAATTCAACATGCAATAGATGGAAAGAGATCATGGAAAAATATGGGAGTGGTATGAATGGAGAAAGCATGTAGAGAGTGGAAAGATGGAGAGATATGGAAAAATTAGGAATAGATTAGACCCCCAACTCAAATGACAGAAAGGATACTCATTTATGAGCCTAAGACATGGTCATGGTGTGAAAAGAGTACGCACAAAGTGTGTGAATACTTGTGAGTGTAAGTGATATGTTCAAGACTCGTGTCATGACCATGGGAGTAGACTATGTGACTAGACTCAAACAAAGACTAAGTTAAGATTTCATGTATGTGCACTAAACAGGACAGGCTGTAGTATTTTAGTCATAACTTTTGATCTGTGACTCTGAATTAGACGAAACCAATGCCAAATGAAAGATAAAACTTAGGGCTACAGATCCAAAGTTTTTAGGACTTATAATTCTTTCTAGAACTCCGGCTATGGGAATAAAAATCCGGGTTGACTCAAAGGAACCATGACTCAATTTTAGACATATTTATTAGCTCAAATTAATTAATCAATTAAATAAGAAAAGTCCTTTATTAATTGGTTACTTTGTTTAGCATATACATAATTACAAGTCAAACCAAATGGTTAGTTTAGTTATATAATAAGTATGCAAAAGTAAGTGATGCACAAGTAGTCACAATATGATGCAATTAGTTTGCAACCTAACCATAGATCTAGTTCTCTAAAGTTCAAGGATAAGGTTTAGTCAAAGAGGGTCCATGATTATGAGTCCGGATGCACCATGCGTAAGCCTTAACTTTGGAAGGGTTGGCACATGTGGATGAGAAATCGCGAGTTAAACTTGCTTCCACGGTTTGGTGAATTCACAAACTCGGATGTACCCTTCGTTTCCATGAGCGTTCGATTGGGTAGATGGACCATGAACTCCCAGAGGGTTATGGCCATATGTAGAACACATATGAGTTAATAAAAGTGAGAAAAACTCAATTAAGTTGTAGACTCAAGCGAACTGTACTAGAATCGGTCAAAACAAAGAAGGTAGATTTCTGACTTTGTATTGGAGGAACATGGTGTGAGACAATAGGGCCCGGCGCCAGGAGATAACTCTGTTGCCAAACGACATTGTTTTTGCATGGCGATAGAGCCATCACATGGCGCTGACACTGTTTTCTCTGCGCCGGTTCCTACATGCCTCAGCAGCTTTCTATTCTTTAAATTTTCCGATTTTTCGTAGAGTTTTTTCGATCCTAGTTGTGAAGGTATTTCCCAAATTTCCTAAGTGTAAAAATCCTATGTTTTTTACTCATTACGGATGGTTCATCCAATGCTGACCTTTTTATGCATATGTCAATAATGTCAATCAAAATTACGAGCACGAATACTTACAACTTTTTGAGTCTCATTCTCTCATTCTAAATTATTACCAAAATAAATTTTAGGAATTAAAATAGAAATCCTCCCCAATGGAGTCGCCAAAAAACTGCAGGGAAAATTCCAAGTATCCCACACTTGAGCCCCACTATGATCATACACTTAAGAATGGTGGCGTCTAAAGGGAAGGAAGATAGAGTAAAAGAGTCACCAAAAAGTTTTAGGAACTTGTAAACTGTTCACAAGGTGAAGGTTACACCCCTTCACGATCTATGAGATCACTAACTCCATAGTGGTCTGGAACCATGACTGGAAATTAGGGGATGAAGGTACAAATCCAACCTAAAAGAGATTAAAACTGCCCTAAATCTAGGCCTCTACTTTATTCCTCTCATATTCATATGCGCTTTCTGTCCAACATGCAATCAATATATTAATCCTAAACCCGTTTAATCTATGTTGGTTGAATATTAATGCACAAACAAATCTATTATTGGCGATCACTTGAATTTTAATCATATTAGTCTAAACAAGATTATTAATTATCTTATTAAGCGTGATTACAAGTACAAATTCCCTTTAATTCTGCATAAAAGGTGTGATCAAGCAATAACAATAATAATATCAAGCAACATAACAACAATCATCATCATCATCATGATAATATTATCAATAAAGCATAATAATGTTAGCAAGACCCTAGGCATGATACTAACAAGATTAATAACAAATCCTAGCATGTCACTAAACATAGAGATTAAAGCTTTAGCCCTAACATGATACTAACATGATATCAGGAAGAAAATAAGAAGCAACCTAAACATGATACTAGAAAGCAATAAATAACATCCTAACATGATACTAGGAATTAATATAAAGTTATAAGCATGATTTCAGTATCAAAAGAATAATTAAAGTAATTACTTACTTTGATGCCTCGTATCTCTTTCTAATAATAAAATACACACGTTAGTAACTTCAATGAAAATAATAAATAATAAATCTAATCAAAGAATTGAAATAGGATTTGGGATCAAACCCTCAGAAATTATCAACCTTTCACGTCTAGGGTGAAGGCAACTTCGAGCTTGGCTAGGTGTGTCTAGCACTTGTGAATGCGGAATTTTGTATTTGGTAAAGGTTTAGAAAAAGAGAGAAGAATAGGCCAATGCTTGAGAGAGTTAAGGATGGTTGAATCTTGATGATTTTAAGTGAATGAAAACAGGGAAATACGACCCTATTTATAACAGTCCGAAAACGATAGAATATAATCAGAATTTGAATCGGAATAAAACTGACCCCTGTCACTAGCGATAGAGCCCAGCGCAAAACGACAAGCATCACGCATGGCGACAGACTCTGTCGTTTGGCAACATATTTGTCGTTTGGCGCTAATTAAAAGACAAAACGCACTTTTGCACGAAATCCTTTTTCTTAAGTAATTAAACTCCCTTTTTATCTATTTAAAATCAGATTTTGTCATAATTAAACACTTAATTTATTTTTAATCAAATGCATTATTTCCTAAAAAGATAATTATCAATCCTAACTTCATTAGAACTCAAAATAATCTTCTAGATTATTCTAGAAAATTAGAATTAATTCTAATAATTTTAAGAATAATAATTAATGGGACCTCCACTAGATCATCGGGCCATAAAACCATTTCAGACACAATTTAGTATTTGGACCACAACTTCCTCATTATTCATCGAAATTGGGCTTGTAATATATCATTAGAAAGCTCTTTGCAAGCTCGACCCAATTACACTATTATTGGACCCTTATCATGGAACAAGCTAAATTGGACTAGCTATTTTCATAAAAAGAGTATATTTTCAAAAACAGAAGGAAAGATTTTTATTAAAACATCCGCATCGCAAGAATTTTCACACTTTCACTTCATTCGATAATCAAGAGATGTAAAAAGTATTCATCACTGGGTTTGATTTTTGGGAGGACACATTTGGGTGTCTACAGTTACATTTGTAGTCATACTTCCAATCTTTTCTTTAACATTGTATGCGTAGATCTTGTGTTCGTTCTTTATTCCCTTCCGATCCGGAAATTGAAAGGACAATTACAAGGTTGAGAGTTGCCAAACTTTCTCCAAGGCAAGAGAAGAGCACGTCATCATGGGAGATAATCTTAGAGTGGCATTGAAGGAGTTAGGAGTTCTGGGAGCCTATAGGTATGAGAGTGGGATTGCTCTACCTACAACACCGGTAACCAACTTTAAGATTAGACTAGCCATGATTGCTTTGATATAGAGGTGTTAATATAGTTGTGCAAAGCATGGGAGTCCCCTTAATCATCTTATGGAGTTCGAGAAGTATTGCCATACCATTAAGGTGAATTGGGTTTCTCGATCAAGAGTTTATTCTCCTTAAGCATTTCCCTTTTACTCTCATTGGATGTGCATTGGAGTGGTTAAACAAGGAGGTGAAACCAAACTCCGTAAGGACATGGGATGAAGTGACTAAGGAGTTTTTATCTCGGTTCTACCCACAAAAGAAGATGGCCGAAGCAAGAGCTCTCATTCAAAGATTCCAGCAAAAACCCAATGAAAGTCTTTATAAGGCATGGGAGAGGCTCTTATACCCCTAAAAGTTCAATAGGCACAAACTAGATGAACAATTTGGCAAATTTATAGTGATGCTTAGGAAACTTCATCTTACCTTTGCATTACCGATGTGATTGACCAAATGCCAAATTATGCAAAATTTCTTAAGGACATCTTGAGTGGAAAAGAACTTGTGATATGGCATAGAAGTTTATCTTGACCGAGAATTATAGTGTAATCATTATGAACAAGATGCTGCCCAAGTTGAAGGACCTCGGAAACTATTCTATCCCTTGTGCTATCTATAAGATGCAAATTGATAATGCCCGGTATGACTTATGAGCTAGTGTTAGCCTTATGCCATATTCGTTTTATCAAAGACTTGAGTTAGGGCAACTTTCACCTACTAATATTACCTTGTAATTAGTCGATAGCTCAATTAAGATTCCAAAAATGTAAGGTAGAAGATGTTCCTTTGAGGGTAGGAAAAATATTACCTCAGGTGCCATGACTGATGTTAAAAGTGATAAGATTTCTTTCAAGGTTGGAGAAGAAGTCATTGAATTTGATTTGAATAAAAGCATGAAATATCCTTTTTCTTCACTTGAAAATTGCATGAGATTTGAAATCTTGGATGATATTGTGAATTCTATGCATGAGCACTCATTTACTCACTTCTAATGATCCACTTGAGTGTGTATTGTTGAATAAGGAAAAGATAGATGAGCATGGCAAGGAAATGTCTTTCTTTGAAAGATTCATTGGTGAGAGCACGGAAGAGAAGTCAAGATGCATTGCAAGTGGCCTTAACCAAGGAAGGTAAAGGTGTTCCAATTTTAGAGCTCAAACCTCTACCATCACGCCTTAGGTATGAATTCTTAGGCCTCAATTATACTAATCCCGTCATTTTTAGCTCCTCCTTAAATGAGAATCAAGCTCAAGAGTTATGTGGTGTTTTGAGAAGGCACCAAGGTGTTTTGGGTTATACAATTTATGACCTCAAAAGTATAAGCTCAACTTTATGTTCACACCATATCACTCTTGAGGAGGGCGCCTCACCTAGCATTAAAAGGTAATGAAAACTACACCCTCAAATGAGGGAGGTAGTTAAGAAGGAAATCACTAAGCATGAATCATATTCCTCATCTTTAGCTCTAGATGGGTTTCCCCATTCCATGTTGTCCCAAAGAAAGGAGGTATGACCGTTGTAGAGAATGATAGAGGGGATCTCATTTCTACAAGGACAGTCACGGGGTGGTGAATGTGTATAGACTATCGAAGTCTAAACACATCTACCAAAAAGGATCATTTTCCCCTTCCCTTCATTGATCAAATGCTTAAAAGACTAACAAGGCACAAGTATTATTGTTTTCTTGATGGATATTCCGGATTTTTCCAAATTCCTATTCACCGGATGACTAAGAGAAAAAAACTTTTACTTATCCATATGGAACTTTTTCCTATAGGAAAATACCATTTAGGCTTTGCAACGCCCCCTCCACTTTCCAACGATGTATGATGAGAATATTTGAAGATATGTTGGAAGAGGAAAGGGAGGTGTTCATGGATGATTTTTTGGTAAGTGGTGTTTCATTTGAAGCTTGCCTTGAGAATCTTGAGAAATATTTGGCTCGATGTGAGAAGGTTAATTTGGTTTTGAATTGGAAGAAATGTCATTTCATGGTCGAGGAAGTCATTGTCCTTGGTCACAAGATCTCTCACAAAGGAATAAAGGTGGACAAGTAAAAGATTGAAGTGATTGAAAAGCTTCCACCTCCAGTTAATGTGAAAGGAGTGAGATCTTTCTTAGGGCATGCCGGGTTCTATATAAGATTTATCAAGGATTTCTCCCTTATTGCAAAACCTATCAATAATCTTCTTCAAAAAGATTCCAAATTTGTATTTGATGATAGATGCTTGGAGGCTTTTAACAAGTTGAAAAATGCATTGATCTCTACTCCCATTGTCCAGATGGGATTTGCCTTTTGAATTGATGTGCCATGATAGTGACAAGGATATTGTGGGAGTTCTAGGTCAAAGGGTGGATAAGAAGCTCCATGTCAACTACTACATGTAAAAAAAAACCCTAATAGAGCTCAAAGGAACTACACAACAACGGAAAAGGAATTCATGGCGATTGTGAATGCTTTTGAAAAGTTCCGTTGTTACTTGTTGGGTTCTAAGACCATTGTCTTTACGAATCATGCGGCTCTAAAATATATCTTTTCCAAAAAGAAATCCAAGCCAAGGTTGATCCGTTGGGTGCTCGAGCTCAAACCTTTGATATAGAGATTAGAGATAAAAAAAAAAGGAGCGGAAAATGTTATGGCGAACCATCTTTATGGCCTTAAAGATTCCCAAATCCAAGATGATGGTTCTCCAATTGAGGATAGGATGGTTGATGACTCTTTGTATTCCATTAATGTGAAGGAGCTTCCATGGTTTTCTAATTTGGTAAATGACATGGTAAAGTCGTATCCCCAAATCAAAAGTAATTCCTAAATCCTCTAACTAATGTGGATAGGGAAGTAGGGTCGAATCCACAGAGAAACGGATCTTTCTATTCCTAATTAACTAATATAATCTAGATTATGAGGTAACCAATATTTATATTTGAACAATAAACTAAACTACGGAGATCAAGAATAAGGAGAAAATAATATATAAAAGGATCTAGGGCATAGGTTCACCAATAAATAATATTCCAGGGTTGAATATAATAATCCTTCATCAGTGCATAATTAATCAGATCATAAAGGGCTTTCGCTACGTATTACAATCACACAATTAATTTACCGGTATTAAATCTCATTTTTCGAATCTCGACCTAACCATTTATAAATTAACCTGCCTATTGAAACTAGACCTAAACATCAATTCTCATCTGTCGAATCTCGAATCAATATTGTCAAACTCATGCATCAAAGATCAGGCCTAATCTAGTCACAGAGCATTAAATCAATCAATAGGAAATTAATCTAGCATTGATAATTAACAACAATAAATTACCCCTTCATATTATTTATGGATCCCCAATAACCCTAGAAAGGAAACTACTCACACATAATTAATATAAAGAGAATAATAGTATAAAAGTAATAAGGAAACAAAATAATAAAATCTTGATATGAAAAGAAAACTAAACTAAGCTAAAGAAAAAGAAAACTAAAAAGTAAAAACTACCCCCTGGCAATACTACTACGTACTCCTATTTATAAACTAATTCACCGACATAACAAAATCAAGTGGGCCAAATAACAAGCCCACTATGATGAAGCGGAAGAGCTCCCATCAAGCTCGCCTGATCGGGCCAGCTATCCCCCAACCGGGCCCGATCAATAAATCAGCCCAGCAGCTCTGATTTTCTTTGAGATTGGACTTCTTTTGCATTGGGCCCAAAATCCTTAACTTGTTTGATCCGTGGTACTAGCTTGTTCATTACTTGGACTTCTTCAACAATCGAGCCCTTAATCACCAAATTGGCCTTGGGCATCAAATATGCGGTCATAAGATACGATCAAACTCCAATATCTTTGTAGTGGTTTAATAAGCTCCGGAATCATCATAAATCTGCAAATTCCTACAAAATAATACCAACTCTACAAAAACACTAGAAAACGTATATTAGTAATAAAAATAGTTCCGCAGAGCTCAAATAAGCACAAATATGACCGTGGGACGGGGAATAAAAAATATATAAAAAAGACTGATCAAACTCCCCCAAGCCAAACCTTTGCTTGTCCCTAAGCAAAGTAATGAATAAATAAATCAATATTTCACCCCCAAAATAATTTAAATCAATAAATACGATTCAAGGTAAATTTGACAAACATGTATTAAAGTCAACCAATCAAATCCATCTAACTACCAATCTTCCCTAACAATTGTCATATAGAGCAAACCACAAGAGCATATAGAATTCAAGACTAGTGCTTACACACTCAACTCTCCAACCAACCCCTTTATGTGAACAATGCCCTCCCAACTCACACTCTCGTGTGTATAAAACAATGAACGCTCAACCTACTAGTCGACTCGAAATATGTCAAATCATAACTTGTATTGATAAACAACACTTTCACATTCATACAACTATATGCACAAAGGTCGGAAGGTCTTTAAAGCTTGTAATGTAAGGCTACGGTAAAGGGTAGGATAAATTTGGGAATATGTGAGAGAAAAGCTATGATTAAAGGGAGAAAATCCTAATAAAACCCATGATCAAAATAAATAATGATCAACATCTCCAACACAACCAACTCTACAAAAGTTCACCAAACAATCCCATACATAACAACAATCCCAACACTTACATAATCACTCACAAAGTATGATAATAGGAAATAGAGTGAATTAAAACAAACTTTGTACACTAAGTGATCACTGTAATAAGAGATGTTTTATGAATGTAAGCAAGCGTCTTTTCTTTCTTTTTTTTTTTCAAACTTGAACCTTTTTTTTTCTTTTGAAATTTTTTTTTTCTTGAGCAACCTTCAAATAGAACATTTGAAAATATGAAACAACTTTTTTTCTTTGCTCTTCTTTTTTTTTTTTCTTTTTTTACCTCATATTGGAAATTTTAAACTTTGTAACACAAAACATCAATATTTTCCAATCTTAATATCAAAGAACAATCACTCTTCTTTTATTCCCACATTGTGCAAATGATATGCACACTACAACTCCCTCACCTCACCAACTAATAGCTCCCCCATACCAAGCTTGGGACTAGTAACCAATGGGGCTCATATAGTCTTGTAATGTGGCTAAATAAACAATAAAAGGGCACAAGCAACAACATGGGTAACAAGAAGGGACCAAATGTATCTAATATCGTCTGAAGGCTTCCTAAGAAAACAAATGCTTTCTTCTTCCTCAATGTGCATAATATTGAGCTATATAAACATTACTAATAGTTGCAAACCAATAATCAAATTCATTGATACACCAGGAACTAAAACACATTCCTAACCAAATCAACTAGTCAAGCACTATATTCACAAGTAGTTGGGCAAAATTGACTCATGTTAAGGTTTTAAGGCAATCAAATATCAAATCATGATCAACTTATCCTCAATATTTATCATCAATAATCAAGAATCAAAATAATTTCTAAAATTTTTAATCAAGGGACACAGGGAAGCATGATTTATAATTCATAAGAACGTATTTTTGGATTTTTTATTTTTTAAGCAATAAAAATCTAAACTAAGGGAGCAATAAAAACTATACTAAGCACACCAAAAGGAAATAAATAAATAAATAAAATAAAATAAAAAGAGAGAGGGTGAAAGATATACCAAGCGCACACGAGAACCTCCCCCCAAGCTAAATTAGACAATGTCCTCATTGTCTTAAAGGGAAGCTAGTAGTCAAGGTGACTACTCTTCATCATCACCACATCAATGTCACCAAAGCCTCGAGGATTGCAATGCATCTCTTTGGAACAAAATTGGGTAAGAAAGAAACAAAGTGTTAGTGGGAAAAAGTTCAAATTTGAGTCAGGTGCACTATTATGATCATAACTTTTGATATATAAATAATAATACAGTGATTCTAATTGTATTGGAAACTAGACTTGAAGAGATTTCCAATGACAGGTCACACACAAAAATCAGATAAGAAACAAAAAAGTTATGGCCTGTCGAAGTTGACAAAGCTTGCCGACGCGTACACGCTCCCGATCGGGCGAGCTCTGCCCGATCGGGCCCGTGCTACTGATTTGACGGGGCAGCTTGCTGCTACTAATTGCCTCGGGATTCCTTAAGCCCTTTGATCTTTTCTCAACTTTTCTGGTATCTCTGCACAAAATCACACTCCCACAAATATAAGATATACTCTCCTCTACCTCTCTAAAACAAAACAAAAAGAAAACACACAAACAAATAAATAAACTAAATAAAAAGCAACAAAATACGGGTTGCCTCCCGCAAAGCGCTAGTTTATCAAGGTCCCGCTCGACCATACTTCTTCTCTCAATCGGAAGAATTCAATGCCTTGAGTAACTTATCAAACGCTCCTGCAAACATTTCATTAAGCACTATATAGGGCTTAATAGCAAGCACATTTATCCCTACAAAGAAAAAGTTAGGAGCACATAAAGAGAACTCAAGGTAGAAGGAAAAATAAAAAGAGAGAGATTAAAATACACCACAACTTTCTACTTCCTCCGTTAAAAATTTAGAATTAATAGAACAAACATGGAGGTAGTCATTGTCTTTATCATCCAAAAATGACTTGAAAATTCCACCCTTACGAATAACCTCATTATCAACAAAGGAATTTTCAACCACCGTTTCTATAACTAATGATTTTTCAATCACCGATTCGTCAACCAATGATTTTTCAACCACAAATTTAAATTCTATAACCGATGGTTCTTCATCCTCAATAACATTCATATTATTATAGTGTCCATAGACTTTTTCATCAAGAGCCTTCCAATAACTTTCATTAGCAACTAATCGTTTCCGAATATGATCATATGTATATGGAAAGACTCTAAAATCATCCGGAGCACGCACAAAAAACTCACTATAAGGGCATTTAGGATTTTCATGACAAAGACGTTGACAACTACAGTAGTTAGGTGCTGCATAAAAATTATATAATTCTTGTAGCGGCGTAAGCATGAATATTTTCAACTCATAAAAAAAAATTAAAAATTAAAAGACCGAAGAAAATGGCGTAAAAAATGGCCTTTTTACCTTGCATGTGGGGAGTTTTACCTTGCATGTGGCGTAAGCATGAATATGATCATATGTATATAATTCTTGTAGTGGCGTAAAAATTGGATATTTTACCTTGCATGTGGGGAGTTTTCGCCTTCATTCTCCAAGAATCAAAGAAAGAAGCTCAAGAGAGAGGCTAGGCACTATTTGTGGGATTATCTCATTTTGTACAAACAAGGAGTTGATGGCTTGCTAAGGTATTGTGTTCCAAATGAGGAGGTGCAGAGTGTTTTGAAGATGTGCCACTCGGATCCTAGTGGTGGTCATATGAGTGTTTTCAAAACCGTCACTAAGATTCTTCAAAGTGGTTTGGAGTGGCCTCATCTCTTCAGGGATACATGGGATTTTGTCAAGTCATGTGATCGAGGTCAACGTACCGGAAACATATCAAAACACAATGAAATGCCTCAACAACCTATCCTTGAGTTAGAAGTATTTTATGTGTGAGGAATTGATTTCATGGGACCGTTTCCTTCTTCTTATGGGAACCAATACATTCATGTGGCGGTGGATTATGTGTCAATATGGGTTGAGGACATTGCCTCCCAAATAAATGATCACAAGGTGGTGATGAAATTATTAAAAAAGATCATTTTCCCAAGGTTCGGTGTTCCCAAGACGGTGATTAGTCACAATGGCTCACATTTTGTGCAAAATTCCTTTAGAAAGATGTTGAAAAAGCATGGGGTTCATCAACGTTTTGACCTTCCTTATAACCCTCAAACAAGTGGACAAGTTAAGATGTCAAATCAAGGTAATTCTTGGGAAGACGGTTGCTAGAAATAGAAAAGATTGGACGAACAAGCTTGATGATTGCTTTTGGGCTTATTGAACGACTTTAAAGACTCTTATCGGCACCAATGTGTAGGGAATATTTCAAGCATTACCCCAAACTTGAACCCCATTGTGATCATAAACTTAAGCATGGTGGCGTCTAAAGGGAAGGAAGCTAGAGCAAAAGAGTCGCCAACAAGTTTTAGGAACTTGTAAACCGTTCACAGGGTGAAGGTTACACCCCTTAACGATCCAGGAGATCGTTAACTCCAATAGGTCTGGAACCATGACTGGTGTTCGGGGATGATGGTACAAATCCAACCTAAAAGAGATAGAACCAGCCCTAATAATAGGCCTCTACTTTATTCTGATCGTATTCATGTGCGCTTTCTGACTAACATGCAATCAATAGGTTTACCCTAAACTTGTTTAATCTATATTGGTTGAATATTAATGCACAAATAAAACTATTATTGGCGATCACTTGAATTATAATCCAATTAACCCTAAACAAGATTATTAATTATCTTATTAAGCGTGATTACAAGTATCAATTCCCTTTAAACATGCATAAAAGGCGTGATCAAGCAATAACAATAAATATAATCAAGCAACATAATAATAACAATAATCATAACAATAATAATCATTATCCAAATCGTAATCATGAAATTATAATCATAAATCATGTTAAAGCATAATAGCAAGATCCTAGGCATGATACTGACAAGATTAATAACAAATCCTAGCATGTCACTAAACAATAAAGATCAAATATATAGCCCTAACATGATACTAACATGAATATTAGGAAAGGAATAGGAAGCATCATAAATAAGCATATTTGATATTAGAATTTTTAGTTATTACCCTAAACATCATATTAAGAAAAGCATCCTAAAATGATACTAGGAATCAAAATAACAACCTAAGCCTGATTTCTATATCATAATAACAATAAATCAATTAAATTACTTACTTGGATGCCTCGTATCTCTTTCTAATAACAAAATACACACGTTAGTAACTTCAAGGAAAATATAAAATCAAAGAATTAAATTAAATAATTGAAATAGAGACTTAAGAAAGTTTAGACTAGATTTGGGACCAAACCATCAGAAATATCAAACCTTTCACATCTTGGGCGAAGGCAACTTCGAATTATGCTAGGTGTGTCTAGGTCTTGTTAATGCGGAATTTTGTTTGTGAAAAGGTTGGTTTAGAAAGAGAGAGAGAGAGAATCAAGAAATTCTTGATGAGAGTTGGTCAGAGAGAGAATTCCTAAGAATTCATGAGAATTAATTGAAAATGGAGGTTTAAGGACGCTATTTATAGAGGAAATCAGCCAGATATGATAAAAAAACAAATCAGAGTTTCAAAAAGAATAAAACACGACTACAGCGCCAAACACGCGCCTGTTGCCAGACGCTGCGCGTGTAGCCAGACGCCAGGTCTGTCGCCAGGCGATAGAGCTGTCGTATGGCGCTAGAAATAATTTTCCACGGGTTTTCTTATTTTGATAAAATTTAAGCGTACGAGAGGGTAAAATCGTATTTTCCTTAAAAACACTTCTTTTATTCTGATTAAAACTCTTAAAAGTCAACAAAAGTCAATTTATCAATGCTAATTAAATTAGGATTCAAAAGAAACTTCTAAAAGATTCTAGAAGACTATAATCAATCCAAATCACATTAGTTATGATTAATTAGTAATAGGCCCTCCTCTAGATCATTGGGCCGCTTATAAAGATCAAACCGGACCCAGTTTAGTAGTTTGGCTATAAATTCCTCATTATTCATCGGAATTGGACTTATAATATATCGTTGGAAAGCTCTTTTCTAACCCAACCCAACTACACTATTATTGGACCCTTTCCATGGACCAAACCAAACTGGATTGGCTGTTTTCTTAAAATAGGTTTTAAAAAATAGAGAGAAAGAAAATAATAAAACTATTCGCAACACTAGACTTTCCACACTTTCACTTCATTCAATAATGATTCAACGTGAAAGATACTCATCACTGGGTTTGGTTTTGGGGAGACAGAAATCGGTGTCTACAGAAGCCCCCACTTTGACTGAGTTTGGAGAAACGCAAGTTTCGAAAACAAAAGTCAAAGTAGCAATAGGGACGGAGAATGATTCAGAACGTTCCGTGATCCTAAATCATTCTTGTAACGCCGATACCTGCAAACTAGCGTTAGTTAAATAGATAAGAGAGTTAAGAAACGTGTATCTTGCACCGTCGAGCACACGTCTCTGAAAGTAACCGATTTGTTACTGTTGTTGACAACCTTCCATAAGCTAGGGAACGCCATCCTGCTATTTTGATGTTCACTCGTCTCTGAACAATAGAGCTTTTTCCTTGAATCATAGTGACAACCTTCCTAATCATAGCAAAAGTCGCCGAAGACCGCTTCATCACGAACCGCTCTTCTCAAATTTCGGTGACAACCTCCACAATCTTTGCGAATGCCGTCGAAGACCGCCCATCTCATGTTATCTTCACAAATCTTAGTGACAACCTCCACAATCTTAGCGAATGCTGCGAAGACCGCCCATCTCGTGCTATCTTCTCAAATCTCGGTGACAACTTCCACAATCTTAGCGAACGTTGTCGAAGACCGCCCATCTCGTGCTATCTTCTCAAATCTTGGTGACAACCTCCGCAATCTTAGCGGAAGCTATCAAAGACCGCTTCATATTGAATCGTTCTTTTCTCAAATCAAATAATAACCTCCTCAACCATAGTGAAAGCTATCTAAGGTCGCTTCATCTTTAACCGTCCTTCTCGAATCTAAGCGAGAAACTTTTTTTAAATCTTAAAGCCTCCCTGTGGAAGGCTTCGTCATCTTAAATCTTCAAATCAACCCTTCCATCTTTGGAAAATCTTTTTCAAGAACCATATCTGCGATTCTTAAAGGCTTCAAATTGATTTGTGAAAATCTTCCATCCTAGGAATTCTTTGTGAGCCATTATGTCGGTGCTTTTACTGTTTGTTAACCATTATGTCAGTGCCTTTGCTATGAGCCAATGTTTAGGCACTTTAAGCTAAGTGAGACGATCTTTTATCAGGTCGATCACTTTATGTGATTGTAATCAAGCCGACTACTTAATCATGTTAAATTGCTTATAGGGGCTAACTGGCGTACCAAAGAACCCGAAATTGATGCACTAGATCCGTATAATCTAATATGGGGGCCACGCATTATGTCACTGCACCAGCGCCTGCTGAAAGGTTTTGGCGCCGCACTTTGCTTCTGTCGCCAGGCGACATATGTTGTCGCCAGGCGACAACCTTGTCGTCTGGCACTGGAGTCGGGTCTTCCCTTTTTTTCCCTTGCTACTACTATTCGTTGCTCGGTTTTGCACCGAACTTTGAACTTGGTCGTTTCCTTTCAACCAAATCCGCTCAAATCTTTTGTAAATTAAAGCTCTTTTACTCAAACTCTTCTCAACTTGGAAGTCTCATGCGATGTATTCGCGGTTCTTCGAAAAAATCCGAGGATGTTCTTGCTTGCTGGGGTGCAACTGCATTTATATCTTTAACTATAGGACTTCGCTCATCTCTTTAATAATCTTAGGGTTGACCTAAGGCTTAGTGTTGCTTGACTCATTGACTCAACACGACTCAAGATATAAACTTGACTCAATGATGACTCACTTCATGTGACTCATGTGTGCATAGTGTTGACTCAATGTGATAACACGACATGACTCAATGTGTACATGACTTGTGTGTGCGTTGTAATGTGATCGTGTAACTCGAAAATGCAAAAAAGCAAGATGCATGTTGAATGAGCTTAGTCAAATGTCATTTGATAATATCTCTCAAGGTGCAAGGATTAATTTATCATAAGCTATCTTTGATGATAATATTTAGGTAAATTAGGCGCGGAGGCTAATTACTTCATACTTTGTGGTGCAACGATGAGTGATGAGTGATTTTGTTACGACGAAGTATGCTTCAATGTTGTATTAAGATTTCATGACAAAGGGTTCCTAAGGGAAGGACTATTTGGTCATGTATTCGTGAAGTGTGTGAAAGTGACACTAATGTTAGGATGCAAGAGCTAACTGTGAGGAAAGATATTTTGAAAAGAGTCAAATGGTGGTGACTCTTAGGCTAGGTAGGCTAGCAATGTAGGGATCAAGCCCTCAAGTCTAGCTCTAAATGGATAAGGATGAGCATAGGGGATCCTTTGATATGATCATGGTGTGAGTGTGTGAATGTGAATATGAATGTATTTTTATTACGGGCGCACCAAAATGTGAGGTTGCCTACGTATCCGTTAGGAATCGGGCCGAACGTAGCTCTAGCCGAACCTCGCACAAGTATGTGTATACCTCAAAAAGGTCTTTTAGAGGGTTGTAACGTGGTTAGGCTAAAGGTTGAAGAAGAAGGGGATAAAAGGCTCCAGACCCTAGATAAGCCCCCAAGGTGTGCAACTTTGCTTTTGAAACTTTATAATTTTATGCTTGAGTTTTCTCACTTTTAAGCTCTTTATGTTTTTATTTTTGCTCTCTTTTTTTTTTGCTTTTGCATTTTTTTTTTATTTTGAACCCTTTTTTATAAGTGTGGGAAATCCCGATCAAGCGGTCTATCACTCACTTTGCATTCATGCTTCTCAGGCACGGTACCGAGAACTCGATAAGGAACACAATTCGAGACGTGTTCTTATCAAAGATATTTTCAAATCAGACATTGGAACACTTGCCCTTTGTTTCACTTTTTTTTTCTTATTTTTTGCTATTTTAATCTTTTGAAGTCACTCAAGCTTTTTTTGAAATTGAAAATTGCATAAGTTGCACATCAAGGTTAAGTAGATGCGGGTTGAAGAGAGAAAAGTCTATCGTTAGACGAGGCTCAAAGTGGTTTATCAAAAAAGGATTGTATAGTCGAAGGGTGAAAGGTAATATGATGTGGCTACAAGGGGTGCCTCTAATCATGGGTATACATGAGTTGATAAATTATCATCAATCTCAAATATGATATTATTTATCTTTTAATTGTCGATTTGGTTTTTATTCATAATTTTTATTAAAGGAGAAGAAATAATGATCCTACAAGATAAATCTAAGGAGAATAAAAAGATGCATATGCTAGACTTATTGGGGAAAGGAGTAAATAAAAGAAAAAGAAAAAGGAGGTCACGAAATCTTGTCGTTGAAGCTCCTCTTGTCTTGTGTCGTTTTCTTTATCATCACTCGATCTTCTTGCTAGTTGGAGGCATGGGAAGCTTGTCATCATCGATCAATATTGGATAGCCTCCTTTAGCTTCCAACAGCTCTTAGTAGTATGACCCCTACCTTGATGATATTTGCAATGTGCATCTGGATTCCAACTAGGCAATTTCTTTTCAGGTATGGGATCTTGAATAAGTCCAATGGGAGTAATGAGTCCCTTAGCATGGAGTCGATCGAAGGCAGTATCGTAGCTCATCCCAATGGGGGTGAAGTCTTTCCTTAGTTGTTTCTTAGATCCTTGGTTATCCATGGCTAGGACTTCACTGAGATCAAAGGTACTAACATTGTTACTAGAGTGGGCGTTTTCGGAAGAAGAAGGATTGTCGTTCTTCTTTCCTTTCCAGACACTGTGGTTATTTTTATTAATAGCTTTTTGATTTGCGAGGTCATCTTCGATCTCGATGCCTATGTCATAGATGGCCTTGAAAGTATTCAAGTTGTGTTGATACTTCAAATGCTTCGAATACTTCTCTTGGAGATTCTTGATAAACATCCACACAGACTCTCTTTCGGTGGGCACCTCAATAATCTTAGAGAAAGTTTCCCTCCACTTATTGAACAAAGAAGTAAAGCCTTCATTATCTTTTTGTCTTAGCATCTCAAGTTGTCTATAATCGGTTTTGACTTGAATATTTCATTTATACCTATCAATGAAAGCGTTTACAATAGCATCCCAAGTAGAAGTTTTCTCTTTATCAAGAGAAAAGAACCATTGTTGACAAACGGTTTCAAGAGACAAAGAAAACATGAATGAAAGACTTTCCTATCAATCCCCTTAATGTTCATTATAGTTTCAAAGGCTCTTAAGTGAAGATAAGGATTATCTGTTGCCTTGAATTTAGGGATGTTAGTGGCATTATTGAACTTCTGCGAAAGAAGCTCTTTGTCCACCGAGACCCTTTGTGAACTAATGCCCTGAAACTTGTAGTCTCTAGATAGCTTGCTCAAGCTTTCTTGCATGAGGTCCATTTGTTGTTGCTTCACAGGGTCATTAATTTGAATGGTTGAAGCATTCAATACTTCAGTTACGTTAGTCAATTAATTCCTAAGTTCGTTGAATTCTTCCTAAGTTGCCATTATCTTCTTAGCTTTTCTTTTCCGACTAACTGGTTTATCAAAAAGTTGGACTTGAACAAAGAGGTTACCCTTGATTAATCGCCCTTCTATCCTTGACCAAGTACTGTGGAAAGGAAAATTAGGGATATTGACTGTTAATTATTTAATTCAAACTCTATTCAACATGCAAGGATGGAAGAAGGTAGGAAGAATGAAGGTTTTGATATGAAGGAATCATGTAGATGGGAAGATATAGAAGAATTTGGGAATAACGAGGATCCCAACTCAAATGACAGAAAAAACCGACTCATGCATGAACCTAAGACATGGTCATGGTGTGAACTCACGTATGAAGTGTGTGCTAAGACTAGTGCGTGTAGTAAGTGTAGGTGACATGTTAAGACTCTTGTGCGAGACCATGTGGCTAGAGCATGTGACTAGACTCAATAAAGGACTTAACAAAGGTACTGTTAAAATAAAATAATTAAATTGATTAGCAAACTGTTTAATTAGACTCATAGTGATGACTCGAGCAAAATACCGAACTGTCGCCAAAGCAACAGGACTGTCGCCGCACTTTGTAGTGCAGCGCCAGGCGACAGAGTTGTTGCCAGGCATTGCACAAAATAGTGTGGCGCTGCAGTCCAAATCGTGGCGCCATTGCTGGAGCGTTAATCTGGGACTACTTTAATTATTTTACTCTTTGGGACATGCCTAAAGTCGTACTAAGTCAATTCTGATTAAATTATTAGACTTTATTTACTCAAATTAATTAATTAATTAATTAATTAGGCAAAGTCCTTTTAGTCATTAATCAGTTTATTTTTGTCTTAAACACAAGTCAAACAAACAGTTAGGAAAAAACACATAAAGTATGCACAACAAATAATGCACAATTAGGCAAGTAGGCACAATATGATGGAATGAGATTGCAACCTAACCATGGCTCTAGTTCTCTAAAGTTTGGGATATGGGTTAGTCAAAGAGGGTCCATGGTTAATTGTCCAGATGCACCGCGCAATAGCCTTACCTTTTGAAGGGTTGGAGCGAGTGGATGGGACACCGCGAGTTAAAAACTCGCTTCCATGGTTTGGTGAATTTAACATTCTCGGATGTACCCTTTGTTGCACAGAGCGTTCAATCAGGTAGATGGAGCATGAATTCCCAAAGGGTTATGTCCATATGTAGAACACATATGGGTTTCAGAAAAGTGAGAAAAACTCAATCAGGAAGTAGGATCGAGCAAACAGTGCTAAAAACTGGTCAAAATTAGAATGCATATTTCTAGCCCGGTATTGGAAGAACTTGGCGCCAGCGAACAGAGGCCGTCGCCGAAATTTGGTTATGTCGCCTGGAGACAGAGTCTAATCCTCGACGACAGACTCTATTTTATGACGCCAGTTCCTACATGCCTCAGCAGCTTTCTGTGCTCGATAAAATTTTCCAATTTCGCGCAGCATTATTTCAATCCTAGTTGTGAAAGATATTCCTCAAATTTCCTACGTGTAAAAATCCTATGTTTTAACTCATTACCGATGGTCTTTCCAATGAGATCTTTTTTATACATATGACAATAATGTTAATCAAAATTACGCACATGAAATAATTAGAACTTTTCGAGTCTCATCCACTCATTCTAAATCATTGCCGAAATAAATTTCAGGAATTAAAATAGAAATCCTCCCCAGTGGAGTCTCCAAAAAATGTAAGGAATATTTCAAGCATTACCCAAAACTTGAACCCCAATGTGATCATACACTTAAGCATGGTGGCGTCCAAAGGGAAGGAAGCTAGAGCAAAAGAGTCGCCAACAAGTTTTAAGAACTTGTAAACCGTTCACAGGGTGAAGGTTACACCCCTTAACGATCCATGAGATCGTCAACTCCAATAGGTCTGGAACCATGACTGGTGTTCGGGGATGAAGTTACAAATCCAACCTAAAAGAGATTAAACCTGCCCTAATAATAGGCCTGTACTTTATTCTGATCGTATTCATGTGCGCTTTTTGACTAACATACAATCAATAAGTTTACCCTAAACCTGTTTAAGCTATGTTGGTTGAATATTAATGCACAAATAAAACTATTATTGGCGATCACTTGAATTATTAATAAATTAACCCTAAACAAGATTATTAATTATCTTATTAAGCGTGATTACAAGTACCAATTCCCTTTAAACATGCATAAAAGGCGTGATCAAGCAATAACAATAAATATAATCAAGCAACATAATAATAACGATAATATTAACAATAATAATCATTATCCAAATCATAATCATGAAATTATAATCATAAATCATGTTAAAGCATAATAGCAAGATCCTAGGCATGATACTAACAAGATTAATAAAAAACCCTAGCATGTCACTTAACAATAAAGATCAACTATATAGCCCTAACATGATACTAGCATGAATATTAGGAAAGGAATAGGAAGCATCATAAATAAGCATATTTGATATTAGAACTTTTAGTTATTACCCTAAACATCATACTATGAAAAGCATCCTAACATGATACTAGGAATCAAAATAACAACCTTAGCATGATTTCTATATCATAATAACAATAAATCAATTAATGTACTTACTTGGATGCCTAGTATCTCTTTCTAATAACAAAATACACACGTTAGTAACTTGAAGGAAAATATAAAATCAAAGAATTAAATTAATAATTGAAATAGAGACTTAAGAAAGTTTAGACTAGATTTGGGACTAAACCCTGAGAAATATCAAGCTTTTCACGTCTAGGGCGAAGGCAACTTCGAATTATGCTAGGTGTGTCTAGATCTTGTGAATGCGGAATTTTGTTTGTGAAAACGTTGGTTTAGAAAGAGAGAGAGAGAGAGAATCAAGAAATTCTTGATGAGAGGTTGTCAGAGAGAGAATTCCTAAGAATTCATGAGAATTATTGAAAATGGAGGTTTAACGACGCTATTTATAGAGAAAATCAGTCGGATATGATAAAATAAAAAAACAGAGTTTCAAAAAGAATAAAACACGACTATGGCGCCAAACGCGCACCTGTCGACAGACGACAGATCTGTCGCTAGACGCTGCCCGTGTCACCAGACGCCAGGTCTGTCGCCAGGTGACAGAGCTGTCGTATGGCGCTAGAAATAATTTTCCACGCATTTTCTTATTTTGATAAAATTTAAGCGTACGAGAGGGTAAAATCGTATTTTACTTAAAAACACTTCTTTTATTCTGATTAAAACTCTTAAAAGTCAACTAAAGTCAATTTATCAATTCTAATTAAATTAGGATTCAAAAGAAACTTCTAGAAGATTCTAGAAGACTATAATCAATCCTAATCACATTAGGAATGATAAATCAATAGTAGGCCCTCCTCTAGATTATTGGGCCGCATATAAAGATCAAACTGGGCCCAGTTTAGTAATTTGGCCATAACTTCCTCATTATTCATCATAATTGGGCTTATAATATATCGTTGGAAAGTTCTTTTCGAACCCAACCCAACTACACTATTTTTGGACCCTTGCCATGGACCAAATTAAACTGGATTGGATGTTTTCTTTAAATAGGTTTTCAAAAATAGAGAGAAAGAAAATAATAAAACTAACTGCAACACTACACTTTCAACACTTTCACTTCATTCTATTATGATTCAACGTGAAAGGTAATCATCACTGGGTTTGGTTTTGGGGAAACACAAATGGGTGTCTACACACTGCATATAGTCTTGTCTATTGCAAATCTTGCCATCTTCTGGTGGAACTTGAGCACCGTGCTCGTTGGAAAATCAAGAAGATCAATTTGGATTTAGCAAGTGCGGGAAAGCAAAGGTGGCTAGATCTTAATGAATTAGAGGAGCTTAAATTTGATGCATATCATTGTGCTAGCATTTACAAGGCGCATTCTAAGGAAGCTCATGACAAGCTTGTCGAGAAAAAGGAGTTTAATGTTGGTGCAAGGTCCTCCTCTATAATTCCAGGATGAAATTGTTCCACGAAAAACTCATGTCTAGATGGAGTGGTCCTTTCATGGTGCAAGAATTTTTTCTTAATAGAGTTAGGGAAATTTCTTTAATGGATTCATCAGCTTCTTTCAAAGTCAATGATCATCGACTCAAGAAGTATTTCGATGGTGTTTTTATTGGCCTTGTTCATAGAATGACTCTTTATGATCCACCTTGAGAAGGGTGGAGAACGTCAAGCTAATGACGTTAAACAAGCGCTTCTCGGGAAGCAACCCGACTTTTGAACCTTCTTTCCATTTTTCATTTGATTTTATCTTTCTTCTTGATGCTTATGGACTAACCAATTTTCTTTGTTTGTTATGATTTTATTAGTTTTTATATGATGGAGATTAGTTTTCCAGCAATCTTGGTAACAAATTTTTAAGATGAAGTGTTCTTATGCTAATTGGAAGTTTTGAGTAAGAATTGACCTTTGGTGTGTACAAGATGGCGGGTTCATGAATTATGGATGTTGAACCCATTGTCCAGGGGTTTAGAAACTGCCTGTGTCCATGGTTATCATCATCATAGGTATTGTGCGCACTGATGTGTTTGTAAAAGGGTAGGCTAGAAAAGAGAGAGAGAGAGAATAAGATTTAGCTTAGAGAGAGAGAGAGAAAAATTAGAGAATAGTGAGTTTGTGGTGCGAAGGAGTTGCTCCCTTTAGTGAATTTGAATTTAATAGTGAGTTTTTGCTACATCCATGTGAGGTTTTATTTCTTCTTGCTTTCAACATATTTTGCATGAGCGGCGTCGATCCTTGACTATTGCTTGCCTTATCTAGAATTTGACTCTCATCTCCCAAGATCGCGACCGAGCCATTAGGAAGGACAAAGGCATCTTTTCGGGGTGGTAATTTTTACTTTTCTAGGATAGTTTTCTTTTCTTTGTTTTGGATTTACATTTGCCTTCTTGCTAGCCATTTGAGCCATATACCTTTCTTTTGAAGCCACATCTTTAGCTTTTGAGCCTTTTGTTCCATTCTTGTTTCCATCTTTGGTTTTTGTGAAGCATTTGGTCTCTATTGTTTGAGTAGCCTTAAATATCTTTCTTTTCCAGTTTTTTTTGAGGAACCATTGAGATCCTCACTAAAGGTGGATTTGAAGCTAGTTGGGAGAACATGGTAAGATTGTTTGGGATGAAGGTGAATTGTGTCTCTTAGTTCTCTATGCTTATCATATCTTATGTTTCAATCAACCTTGGATATATTGGAACATGCATACCCTTGTTGTATAGAAAGTTTTTATTCACTTGCATTTGATCATTTTTAAAAGTCTATTTCAAAAGCTATTTGTTTGAATTTTCCATTTTGATTTTCCTATCTTTTCAATGATTTGCCTCATTTTTACACTCAAGAGTTATGGGTCAAACTCTTAGGATACCCTTACGTACAAGACCTCACTCGTCCTCATTGGCGATTTTGGGGTTTAAAGGACTTGTTGTGGCTAAAAACAACCGTGATTCCTACGAAAGTGAGTCTTAGTGTACATTCTGATCTTTTTCTTCCCGTTTCTTAGTTTGAATAAATTTTTCATCCTTTTTCTTCTTGCTTTTGTTTTGCTCGAGGACGAGCAAAAGTCTAGCTTGGGGGAGTTTGATGAGTGTCATTTATGGCACTCATTTAGCCTATTTTAGGATGAATTTTCGTTGTATTTATGTCTCTTTTATCTCCTTTCTTCAGTTTTATTGGATATTTCTCTACCTTGTGTTTTCTTAAGTTGTTTTCTCATTTTCTTTCATTTCTTGGTTTATTTTGCTTTTTCACTTTTTTTTTGTTTGCCTTTTTTGAATTTCAGGGAATTGGTGATGTCTAAGGATCCAAATGACCTTCTCTCGAAGCTAAAGGTGCAAGCTGGTTCCTCCTCTTGAAGCTCAAAAGTGAAGAAGTTCAAAATCCAAGTCTTCAAGGTCGCGCTCTCATGCTGTGCGGACATCAAAATCAGTGTTGAACCCACCGTGAAGACCTTTAGAGACTGCCTCTCCCAACATGTATCAAGTGGAGTGCATGGAAGCATCAACGACCGCACGAGAGGGAGGTGCCCTACTCCCAGGCGTGCGCGCGCATGAGTACAGCGCGGGTGCGGAAGTGTGAGGTGCTGCCACACACCTCTCCTTCCCTTGTTTTGTACCCATTTCATTGCGGCCGCGCATGTGGAGGAGAGGTCGCGCCTATTGGGGTTCTTTTTGGACGTTTAACTAATCTTCCTTTGTTAGTTTTACTATATATAGAATTTTTTCAATTTTAGAGAAAGTATGAGTTTTGAATTAGCTTAGAATTAGATTTTTATTAGAACTTTTGAGAGAGAAGCTCAAATTGTGGAAACTTTTGTTCTTAGATTTTAGAGAGAGAAACTTGGTGAATTTGATGAATGCTACTTTCAATCTTGTTCCTCTATGATTTTGATCAAAGTTTTATAAGAATTCTTTACTCTTTAATGCAATTTTAGCTTTTGATTCTTGAATTTTGATTGAATTACTTGCTGTTTGTTTGATTTGATTTTTGATAGCTTGAGTTTATTTTGAATACAATGTTAATGATGAAATTTGTGATTAGTTTAGTTTTGTTATTCAAATTTGCAATGTGTAGTGAGTAGATTACTTGTTAGGGATATGGTGAAGCATGTATGAGTGATAGTTCATGGCTAATTGAGGGATTTTGATTGATCATCATTATGATTAAATTGGTTGGTGAAATTTGTGCATGTGATTGATATCTTGAGGAGTGATCAACCTTAACTATCAAGCTAGATTGTATAATAGTTTTCATTGACACGAAAAATTGATTTGGAAGATATTATTGTCGATTGATCTTATTTTGCAATTTTCCTTTGAAGTCATTTGTAGAGACATCTAGCTTGACCCTTGAAAATAGCTCTTTAAGTGTTTTTGATAGCATTTGTTACCTTCCCTCGCATTGTATGCTTGGTTGAATTCTTGCCTAATTAGTGTGATTGTCAAGAGTGCATGTGGATCCTAATTCCCTAGCATCCTTAATATTATTCTTGTTTTCATTTAATTACGTTGTTTAGTTTGCACTACTACAAAAACTAGAATAAGAAACGCATAATGTAAAACGGGTGACAAAGATAAGCGTTCTATATAACAAAATAGAACGCTTTTCTATGCCAACCGTTGTATATGTTAAATAATATAGAACGGTTCACTACCCAACCGTTTTATATCTTAAAGATTATAGAATGGTTCACTACCCAACCGTTCTATATTTGTTTTATACAAATTAAAAATTATTAAATAAAAAAATTTAAGTAGATATAGAACGGTGTTCAGTAACAACCGTTGTGCGTCTTTTACCCTAAAATTACTTCCGCAATCATCTTTCAATAAATGGTTGCCTACTTTCCTTTTTTCTAGTTTTTGACTCCGAAATTTGCGTTTATGAATTGATATGACTCTTCCTTCTCCAAAACAAGAAAATATATGCAATCTCTCGTAACTTAAATTTTCAGATCTAAATGTTTGTTCCCATTTTTGTTGCTCTTGTAATATATTAGAAAATAAGGGTTTGCACAACCACAGGTCAAGAACTCAAAGGCTATAAAGGTTTGATTCTATTTTTCAATTGATCAAATTTTTTTTACCATCTTAATTAAATTGCTACGTCCTCGAAGTTAATTATTTGATATGATTGAGGGTTTTTTTTTTCTTGTTGTGACGAAATCTATCAAAATTAATTCTTTTTTTTTTTTTTATGGAGTCTTTCGCAAAAATTGAACAAAATCTCTGTATAATTTGATAGGCAATATTTTGTTGTGTTGGGGTTTTTTAATTTTGATAATCAGAGCAGCGATGCAAATTTGAAAAGGTAAGAATCGATGAACAACGACGACAGAATTGGAAGAAGCGAGTTCAACGATTGAATAATCTACGGTTAGAAATTCAACGGCGAACGTTGAGAGTAATGGATTATTCTGATACTAATCGTTGATTTTTCTTGATTCTTCTTAATCAGATCTTTATTTTGAGGTTAATTTTATAGCGTTGTGCAGTTTCATACTTCGTATATTACATTGTTTTTTTTATTCTTTTTGTTAGTTGGGTTGATTGTAATTGAATGATTTTTTTTTTAACACATATTAATCAAAGGCATGAAGAGGAGAAGAGCTGCTTATCGCCAAAAAATCATCTCTTAGTTTTTCTTTTTTATTTTGCATTTTAATTGTATCATAATTGTATTATTAATTTCGTTACCGATAGTTTTGGTATAGACTATTTTAACCATTGATAATTACGAAGTATATTGTTTTCTTTTGTTGTTATGCTATCAAATACTTCAATAATTTTGCATTTAAATTGTACAAGTATTATAATTCTTTTTACTACTCTTGAGTTGGAATTTTACCATTTTGTTTAATTTAGTTTTTAATTAAAAAAAATATTGATTTAATGTAGGCTGCTTGACCTGAAAATCGTACAATTTTTTTTTTTATTGATTAAGAAAGAATAGAGGACGGTTAACTTACAAAACCGTTCTCTATTGTATAATAATATAAAACGGTTAAGCAAGGAAACCGTTGCCTTGTCCTTCTACACATTTAGATTTTAGGGAGGGAATAGAGAACGCTTATGTCGAATGGCCGTTCTCTATAATGAGGGATACAGAACGCCTCATTTATCCGTTTTATAAACTTTACACATCGCTTAGCAGAAGAACGGTCCTAAAGCGTTCTATAAAGCCTATTTCAACAGTTCTCTAAGCCTATTTTTGTAGTAGTGCTGCTTAGACCAACCCTCACCTAGGCTTCGGAATATCTTATCTAGAGACTTTAGCATATACCATATTCCCTTGGCTTTTACCCGGACTTACCCAATGCTTAGGGTTGGGTTTGGTTTTATAAATTTGATTTTGTCGCGTATACTTAGTAATCAATGACCTAGGTTTCACCCGCGTCACCGTGCTTCACCCCTCATATTTTCTATATAAATATGAACCTGATTTACTCAGTTTTAGGGTACCAAATCATTCTCTCTTCCTCTCTTGTACACCTAAAAATAATTTATTCTCTCATATTCTAAGACTTAAACCTATATTCCTAATTACGTTATTCCTTCCTTAAGCACTCCAAGGATTCCATACTTGACCTGAAGTTCCATACTTAAAATAAGGCGTGAAAGGTAGAACCGATTGAGGGTTTGAATAAAATCTACTCTACTTTTAATTTAATTTAATAATTTCAGTTTGATTATTTTTTTTGAAGTTACTAACAATTTATTCATGATGTAACGCGCTGAATGTGAGTAATTAACTAATTTAATTACTTGTTTTATTTTATATTGCTAGTATCATGATTAGGTTTATTATTATTTGATTTGGATAAAGATATTATTGTTAAATTGCTTCCAATGTTGGTGTTTATCTTATTGTTTATTGTTAACCACTATATTGCATATTTAAAGGGAATATGTAATTGAATATAACGCCTAATAAAATAATTTGGACGACCGATTTAGGGTCCTTTTTAATCTTGTTATTTAATCGAAGTGATTACAATATTTTAAACTTATGTGTTGTATTAATATTCAACCAATTTAGCCTAATAACACTTTGGAGCAAATTTAATCTTTGTTTTCATGTCATTGAGATCGCAGTAATTACTTTTCACAATAAGAATCTAGTAGAGGCTTATACGGGCGAATGTGACTCCATGACTTACTTCGTACCATCATTCTCCAATCCTCTTTTCGTGGTTCCAAACCATATGGAGTCAGTAATCTCGTAGATTATGAATGGGGTGTAACATTCCCGGGTCAATCGTTGTTGCCTATCGTTGTCCCTAATCGTGGTTGCCTTATAATGATCCGTGAATGGTTTACAAGCTCCTTAAAACTTGTTAGTGGCTCCCTACTTTGCTTTGTTCCTAATCATTGTCCCTAATCATATGTCTATTCACACTTCCTATGAGTGACAAGCATATTCACAGCATGCTTAACGTAGGCGCGCTTCAAATGACGCCTAGAGATTCTAACTCACAAAATTAGAGTTAACTTTCTCATCTGAAAAGTTTATATTTTTTTTCTCTATTTCATCTTGAATATTATTTCATCTTGCTAGTCTTATGAGTACAAGCATCACGCCATTTATTGTAACTTTTTTCTTTAATCACATCAACGACTTGACTTCTAGTTTTATGTTTCCCTACTAACTTAATTTTGTTATGACTTAACCACCAATAAAAAATCTCATCACTTCTCCTAATATCAAAGGTATACTCTTTTTTGGTCAGATTTTAAAGTAAACTTTTTGTTATTTAAATGTGGACATTTGAACAAAGGACCTTGTTCAAATTAAGCTATTGTTTCCTCATACAAATCTTCTTCCTAGTCACATTTTTCTGCCATGTGAACCATGCTAGCATAATACTTATTCTTAGACCTAGACTCTTATTCCAAAACAATGATATAGCCATGATTGAGACGGATAAAGGCGTGAATTTGATTCAATTCATCGAACACTTTGTTGCTCCTCGAAACAACTTGACTAAACAACGTTTCAAAATTCGTGCTTTATGTTTTTTTTCTTGTTGTCAATTATTTAGGACAGACAAATAATATGGAGATTATTCGATGGTGCTCATAGTAGAGCAAATAGAGGGATGTAATTCACTTGCTCCATTAGCCTTGGAAAAAACCGTACTTTGATTGAACCTTCTTAGGGGAGATCAAAATGAGAATAGTTTCACCGGAAGTCCACTCGTTTTACATGTATGTTTTTTTTTTTCACGTACTCGTCAACATGCGCAACTTTTTAAGTTGCACTGGTTTTCCCAGCACAATCTTCAGGGATGTGCGCGCTGGGCGCGTCCGACTACTTGGCTTGCGCCCGTCACCTGCTGTTGTAATGTCACAAGCTGATATTTTTTAATTTTATTTTTAGATTTGGCTCATGGAGCGCCTACAAGTTGTTGATCAACCACAAAATCTTGAGCCTAATGGAGTGAGATCGTTCCCTGGTCGTCGTATCCTTCACAAGAAAAAGAATAAAGAAGAATGGATGATCTTTTTCTGTCACGGGGTTCCTAATGAGTGCCATTAATGTTACTCATTTGATGAGTATTTAGGTTATTTTTACCTTCTTTTCATAGCTTTCTTTCATAATAAATACTTAGATTTATACGTTTTTCTCTTTATTTCCCTTTTTTCCCTTATTTTGTGTTTTTATGGATATTCTAGTGTTTTCTCCTTTATTTCTCCTCCTTTTGTGGTTGTAGGTGTACGAGGTTTGGGTCATGATATTGGTGTCTTACTAAGTTGAAAGATGCATTTGGAGCAATCTTATAGCATTGGGAAAGCTAAAGGTGGTAGAAATTGGGCATATAAATATACCGTTGAAAAGATCTTTGAAAGGGCTATCCAATTGTATAGACCTTTCTTGGATATTGGGTGGTTAGGTGTTCTAGTTTGCTCGCTTTCAACAATGTAAGTAAGTTCAATTATTAAATCCAATCATTGCATTTGACGCATTTGGGTCCGTTATTAATTAAGATTAAACATGTATGAGCAAGTTTTAAGCCTAATTAGTAATCAGACTAGGCCTTAAGACAACTTTGTCTCAAATATGGGTTTTAACTTACTACATAATGCATTTCGGAGTCCATAAAAACACTTCAACTTTGATCTAGCATGAAGAACGGGTTTTGTAACATGCACTTCTTGTAGAAACATAGGCCAAAAGTAGGTTTTTACACAACCCAACGTTAATTTTGATTTTCTTCACGCTGTCATTAACCATTACCATAATCTTTTTTCTTTAAAAGGGATGAAATAATCCCATTACTTGGCGAGTTTAAGGCTCTAAAAGGCTTCCCTATAATTACTCTCCGTGTGACTTATGTCCCTAACTTGTCATATTCTAAACCCGCTTTTCAGTGATTTTTGGTTTGAAAGACATTGAAATGGCTACGATTGATTCAAATCATGGAATGAATTTGATTCAATTCATCAAACATTATGTAACTCCTCAAAATAATTTGACTAAGCAACATTTTAAAATTTGTTTTTTATGTTTTTGTCTAGTTGTTAATTGTTGACTTCGGACAGGCAAGATTATAGAGATTATTCAATGGTGTCCATAGTTGAGCAAATAGAGGGATGTCATTCACCTGCTCCATTGGCCTTGGCGTAAACCATACTTTACTTGAACTAGCTGTAGGAGAATATAGGTACTAAATTGCGGAATAGACATGAATCATATTCATAAAGCACCTAAACCAAGGATCTCATGCATAACACATAAAGAAGTAAGAATTATACCTTTGAAGTGTGATTCCATAAGTGACCGAGCAAGAACAATAAGGAGAACAAGAACCCCACGTGTGATTCCTCTACTAAGTCCACGAGGACGGATTAAACCTCCACTAATGCTAGTTAGTTGTGACCGAACACTTCAATCACCCTTCTACGGAGATTTAAGCCACAAGCACACCACAACACCACCCACGCGCCACCACACGCTCCACCACACGCGCCACCCAAGGAGGAGGGCCGCACGGACAGGGAGGAGAGAGAGAGCCAAGTGGAGAGAGAGAGAGAGTTAGGGTTTTGGGAAGATTGGATGCTTATGTGATAATTCACTGTATGTCAATTGTTGTGTCATGTAACCCTAGGCATGGTTTATATTTATAGATCATATCTAAAAATAAAACCATGTCAAGTCCAAAACCCATTAGACTCTTCTAATTATCCAAGCCCAACTATCAACATGGTATGTTATAAACTCATGAGAACGACCTCTAACTTATTTAACCCAATACTCTTATGTGTGACCTTGTAGGATCCACTCTATAAGGATTGAGCCATTTAGCTATCCCAAAGATCAATTGTCATATCTAGCACCAAAGATTGACGACCCTATAGAATGAACTAATTATCTCCAAAACCGTGATCCTTGATATATCTAGTAATTGCACTTATCAAAGACATAACTCCTTCAATCTCCCACTTGTCTGACACAAGTGCGCAATATTCAAATTCCTTAAGTCAATGTGTGTCGATTTGATAATATGATTGCATCTCATGTCGTGATCATATTAGTCTACAAATATTTTCTTGAAATACTGAGTTAGATTCACAGAACAAATGATTACTATGTAATGCATTTGAACACGGCCATGCATTTTTTGAAATCTCCCTCTTCAAAAGGCCAAGGAACATTCCTAATTAAGTAGGTAGACTCAATCCAATCTTGTGGCAACCAAAGCTCCCACTCAACTCATGAAGCAACCGGGAAAAACCCTTTATCACCCCAGTTACGGCTAGACGTTTGAGTGTACCACAGTTAAATCAATCATTGAATGGAATCAGTGTTCCACTCATGTCAAAGGAATCCACTAATATATCCGGAAGTTCTATAGTTGAACTTCAAAGTAGGTCTATAGTTCAATCATGCATCATTCATGCATATCCATGTGATTGACTGAGAATCATCACTATGCTCCTATAGCCCATGAAACTGCACTATCTAATCAATCTTACTTGCTAGTCCAATTTAAGAAATCATTTATGTCTAGTTTGATGATTCTGAACTAGGAGCTCAAATAATATATGGATTTTGTTCACTTGTGGGGTTTCATTCACCAGGTCATCAACCTGATGAGCCCATCAATCCATAATTATTTTGGACATTTTATTTAACATCGAAAACCATAATTAAATAAGGAAAATAATAAAATTTCTGATTAAACATAATTCTACAAATGAATGTATTACATATGTAACTAATTTTTCTCCAAAAACAAATACAACTTCTAATTACATCATTTGCCTCAATTTAAATTCATTAGCATGTTTCTCATGCTTTGGAAGTGGAAGGGGTTTAGTAAGTGGAATAACAATATTCTCATCCGTATGAATTTTGCACATCTTGACATCTCCTCTGTCAACGATCTCTCGAATGAGGTGATATTTCCTCTCTACATGTTTGGATTTGAAGTGTGACCTAGGCTCCTTTGATTGCCATTGTTATCACAATACAACTCGATTCCCTTTTGAGCACTTGGTATGATATCCAGCTCATTTAGGAACTTCTTAATCCAAACTGCTTCCTTAGCTGCTTCAACATCAGCTAAATACTTTGATTCTATCATAGAGTCTGCGACAGTGCTTTGCTTCGAACTCTTCTAGCTCACTGTTCCTCCATTTAGACAGAAAATGTACCCAGACTGTGATCTGAAATCATCTCTGTCTTTTTGGAAACTCGCATCTGTATAACCTTTGACAACCAACTAATTTTCGCCACCATATACTAGAAATATTCCTTTAGTACTTCTCAAGTACTTAAGGATGTTATTGGTAGCTGTCCAGTGTGTTTCTCCTGGATTTTCCTGAAACCTGCTACACATACTTAGAGTATATGCAACATCCGACCTTTATCATGGCATACATGATTGATCCTATTGCCGAAGCATATGGTTTATCAACCATACGTCTCATCTCTTCTGGCGTGCTAGGGCACTGAGATTTACCGAGTGTAGTTCCATAAGACACGGGGAGAAATCCTCTCTTAGAGTTTTTCTTGGAATACCTATCAAGAACCTCATCTATATAAGTCTCTTGACTCAATCCAATCATCCTTCGAGATCTGTCTAGATGGATCTTGATCCCCAATATGTATTAAGCCTCACCTAAGTCCTTCATGGTGAAACAACTCTTCAACCATTCCTTGACTGACTCAAGCATTGGTATGTCATTCCCCATGAGTAGTATGTCATCTACATACAAGACTAAGAAAATAATGTTGCTCCCACTATACTTCTTGTATACACAAGTTTCCTTTTCACTTTTGACAAAATCAAACTATTTGATTGCTTTATCAAAACGAAGATTCCAACTCCTGGATGCTTGCTTCAATCTATAAATGGATTTCTGAAGTTTGCATACCTTTCTAGGATTTTCTGGATCTTCAAAACCCTCAGGTTGTATCATATACACTTCCTCCGTCAAGAACCCATTCAAGAAGGCGGTTTTGACATCCATCTGCCAAATTTTGTAATCGAAAAATGCAGCAATCGCTAGAAGGATCCAAATAGACTTAAGCATAGTTATTGGGGAAAAGGTTTCATCATAGTCAATACGATGAATCTGTCTGTAACCTTTTGCAACCAGTCTTGCTTTATGGATGTAGGAATTTCCATCCTTTTCTGTTTTAATCTCGTAAACAGGTTTTACCCCATTAGGCAAGTCAACTAGGGTCCAAACTTCATTTTCAGACATCGATTCCATTTCGGACTTCATGGCCTCAAGCCATTTATCTGAGTTGGGGCTCGCCAAAGCTTGTTTGTAGGTTGTAGGTTCCTCATTATCCAATAATTAGACTTCAGAATTCTCAGTCATCAAAACCTCAAAAAATTATTTGTTTCTGATTCTTGCAGACCTACGTGGGGTATTAGCAACAATAGATATATTCTCTCTAACTCCTTGAAGATTTTCGCATGAATTAGATTCAAGTGGGACGATAGGCGTCTCACTAGTTGAATTAGCTTGCTCCGACGCATGATTAATCGACTCATGCGCCCTCGCCTCTGATGTGGTGTTATCCACATACTTTTGTTGCTCGTCTTGAATTTCTTCGAGAACCACTTTACTCCCACTTGGCTTTCTAGAGAGGAATTCCTTTTCTAGAAAGACACTATCGCGAGCAACAAACACTTTGTTATCTTCGCGAGTGTAAAAGTAATACCCTCTTGTTTCTTTGGGATAACCCACAAAGAAACATTTGTCTATTTTAGGGTGTAGTTTATCACCTTGTAAACGTTTTACATAGGCTTCACATCCCCAAATCTTGAGAAAAGACAACTTTGGAGCTCTTCAATTCCATATCTCATATGGAATCTTTTCAACTACTTTGGACGGGCTTTTATTTAGTATTCTCGCAGTTGCTTCTAATGCATATCCCCAGAACGATATGTGAAGATCAGTAAAGCTCATCATGGACCGAACCATATCTAGTAAGGTCCTATTCCTCCTTTCTGACACACCATTCAAATGTGGCGTTCCTGGAGGAGTTAACTGTGAAAGTATTCCACAATTTATTAGATGTTCATCAAATTCTTGAGTCAAATATTCACCACCACGATCAGATCGCAGTGCTTTAATTGTTTTCCCAAGTTGATTTTGTACTTCATTCTGGAATTCTTTGAACTTTTCAAAGTCTTCCGAATTGTTCTTCATTAAGTAAATGTAACCAAATCTACTTAAGTCATCAGTAAAAGCAATAAAGTAATTAAATCCACCCCTTGATTTTGAACTCATTGGTCCACTTACATCTATATGTATGAGTCCCAAAAGGTCACTAGCTCTTTCACCTATACCCGTGAAGGGTGACTAAGTCATTTTTCCAAGAAAGCATGACTCACAATTTTCAAATGATTCATAATCAAAAGAATAAAGGAGTCCATCCGTACGTAATTTCTGGATGCGCTTTTGGTTAATGTGACCAAGCCTACAACGCCATAGGTAAGTTAGGTTTGAACCATCTGTTCTTTGCTTTTTATGATCAATGCTGTAGACATGAGTTGTATATTCTAAGACATACAAACCATTAATTAATCTTGAGTTAGCATATAACATATTTTCTTTAGAAATAAAACAACATTTGTCTCTTATTTCAAATGAAAATCCTTTAGAATCTAAAACAGGAACTGAAATAATGTTTTTAGTAATTGTTGGTACATAATAACAGTTATTAGCACCAAAATAAGTCCACAGGGAAGTTTCAAGTGATAACTTCCAATAGCAAGTGCAGCAACTTTTGCTCCATTTCCTACTCGAAGCGTTACTTCCCCTTTTGCTAACTTCTTACTTTCTCTCAAGCCATGCACATTATTAACGATGTGAGCACCACAACTGGTATCGAATACCCAAGTGGAAGATGAAATAAGATTAATTTCTACAACAAAAACATCAAGTAACTCCTTACCTTCTGTTTTCACTTGTTTATGATGGGGACACCCTGGTGTATGGCATGGCCAACTACCACAAAAGAATCATTCGCTTCCTCTCCTTTTCAGGAACTCCTCAGCATGGTTGAGTAAATAGTTGATCAATGTCACCGACGAGCCCTCATCATTATGAGTGAGCTTAACTATATCAAAATAATCGTGGAGTGAGAACAAGATAATATCATGTGCAGAGTCATCATCAATCGGTTTCCCAAGGACATCCACCTGATTGAACAATTCAATCAGTTCATTGACATGGGCCCTTACTGACTGACCAGGCATGAGTTTCTTATCCATTATCTTACAATGAACATTTGTAAGCCTCATACCTAATGCTGTCAATCCAGGAATAGTAAATATGAGGGATTAAATTAACGACCTCTCTCACATTATGATCTTTGAAGCCTCCACTTTCTAATGCCCAAATGCCACCTCGACAGATAGCACGGAGACATTTACACAAGTTGGTTAGCTCATAGTGCCTGAATCTTCTTTTCCAACAACTTAGAATAGATTCTAAAATGAGTCTTCTCATTTTCTCTGCATCTGAAACAATTTTAGCATGCCTTTCAGCTTCATAACCTTTAGTATACTCGCTCTCAACAGGTATATATAAACGAGATTCAAGCCTATGTCTTGTGAGAACTTTTCTCAGCTCGTTTTCCATTCCCTAAAGTTTCTGAGATTCAGCCTTAAATTAAGTTTCATTGGTAAAACAATGTTGTCGTATAAGTTATTCATCTACAAACAAAAACAAACGAGACAAAATTCAATAATTATCTTTAATAAATTTAAAGTACCATAAGCGATTTTTAAAACTGGTAACTTTAAAGCATTTATTCAATTTAATTGATCCCTATTGAATAAAATGATTCCAAGATCCATTATTTTTTCAATAATTGACCGGACTGAGGCCCTATCATCAAGTATTGCATTTTCAAGGTGAGTAAACTCTTTACTGATTACAACTCTTTGTAATTCTTGGTTGAATAATTACCCATCACATGTTTAATTATTACCCTTAGCTTCAAGGTTCTAAACCCTTTAGGTAACCTTCTTGAGTATAACCAAGTAAAATTGTAAAACGTGATTTACCCCCACTCCCCAAAGATATAATATGACACCAAGCTAAGGCATGACCCATCATAAATATCGAAGGTTTCATCGGGTTTTTAATTAGAAAAGCAACCTCAATATTATCAGGTCCTAGATTTATTATGTTGTGATTATTTAGTGAACTCTAGCGCATCATCAAGCAACATAAATAAAATCTAACACGCGTGATCTACTAATGCATAAATAAAACATGACGTAGTATGGCCCCTTAATCCTAAAAAAACTAATAAAGCAAAAGCTCCCACTTGAACCTTCTTAGATCTCATCCATCTTGCTCCTTTCGGCCTTCACTCCATGGATTTCTTGGATTAACTGCAACCTGGAATACTATTTTATTCTATCTATAACTTAAATAAAATAAAATAAAATAAAATAAAATTACAAAAATACTTAGCGGTACACAGACCGTATTAAGATTACAAAAATACATCACGATGCGCAGATCGTATTTAGAATCTATAGGCCATACTAGTCTATATAGCAATAAATAACATCATATATTAAAATTGCCATATAATAAATCACTCATCATGCTTTCCTAAACTACAACATCGAATGTTCATAATTAAGGAAACATGACTCCTAAATATCTCATATTTTAATTAATTACTGTAATTAGATAATATCATATATTATTCATGACCAATTATAAAATATCATATATTTTAATTTAGGTATGAGATAGAATCAAATCTTATTTTAATTATGGAAGATAAATCATATTTATTTTCCATGATTATCCTAACTAATTTAGGAGATTCTATCCTAATTACTTGCCAATCACATATTTTAAATCAATTAATATCCTAAAATAATTATGGGATAATCACATTATTTAATCAATTATTATCCAAATAGAATCTTTTGCTCCATAATTATCCAATCTTAACAAAATTAACAAGTTTAACTTTGTCAATTATCTTTTCAAAATCAAAATTTATCTTAATTTTTTTTTTAAATTTTGAAAACTGATTTTTATTCAAAATAAATAAAATTAAATTTTTATGAAATACGCGCCAACCACCATGGTGTGGCCAGCTGGAGCCGGCTACGGTGGCGGTACACCTTGCGGTGTACGCTGCCTTGCAGCGACGCAAGAACAGCAGCAACATCACACACAAATGGAGGTGCACTGCTGTGCTGCTACTATTCGACCTCCTGCCAGTCCGCCCTCCCTCCTAGACCACCACCGGTGCGATAGTCGCCGTGGCTGCGCCACCCAGCCGCGGCTGCCGCACCTAAAAACCCTTTTTTTAATTTTTAATTAAAACAAAACATTTTATTAAAATTAAATTAATGTGGTCCTTTTAATTTTAAAATTAAATCATATTCAATTTCAAAATTAAGGTTCTTCATGAATTTAATCCCCAATTCAATTTAACTTTAAATTAAATAATTTGATCATGAAAAATTCATAATTTTACATGAAATCAAATAGATTAATTTCTTTAAACACATAACTATCGAATTAAATCAAAACCAATACACAAATTTCACAAATTAGGGTTTATAATTTCGAAATTTTGAAAAATAGGTTGGGTGGGGGGGGGGTTCGAATTTTTCGAATTAATTAGGGCAATTTTCTGATAAAATTAAAGCTAATTTGGAGCAAATTAAACAACTTTTAATGATTTATTTTGGTAACTCACATTTAATATAATAATTTACCCATAATTAAATTATTCTCCCTCCTAATTGAATTAAAATTGTGGATTATCAAAGAATTAATACTCAATATATGTAATTGCAAGAGGCTAACTGATACCACTTTAAGAGAATATAGGTACTAAATGAAAGGAATGGTGTCCTTCGAACAAGTGTACTATTCCGTTAGTGGGTTCAGAATTATTAGAAAGCTAATATATTCAGTAAGGTCAAGTGATCGAAATGTCTAGGTGGAGGCCGCTTCCGATCAGTAATATTAATGCATAATTAATATTACAGCTTAATCTTGACTGAACCCTTCGGGTCACACCCTTTGTAGTAAACGAACCGACTCGATGAATTAATTCGGAAGAAATTAATTCGTCGCCTGAGTATTAAATATTTAGACGTCGGAAATTCGAGCTTAGAGCGTCGAAACCGAGCGTCGGAAGTCGAGTAAAAAAATAGTAAATGACGAGACGCGCAAATAATAATAAATCGACAATATTTCCCAAAATACCCCTAGCATCGGAATGACCCGAGCATCCGAGTGCTAGGGGCATTATGTGCCGAGCATTGGTGGCTAGCATGCGCACTAAGCCAAGCCTAGGCTGGCTGGGGCCTGCTAGCGCACCAACGCTAGGCAGCCACGGCCGCAAGTGTAAGCAGCAGCCCGCATGAGCTGTGCGTGGCTTGCTGGCCGCAAGCAGCAGCAGCCCGCACGAGCGTGCGCGGCTTGCTAGCTGCGAGCAGCAAGAGCCTGCATCACCTTGGTGCGGGTGGTGGGCCGTGTGAAATAGGGGAAGCAAATAAAGGGAGGGGAATAGGTGAGGGACGTGTCACAAGGAGATAATGGAGTGGGGAACAAGTATGGTCCCCTACTTTCCAAGTGGTCCTCACATCCCTTTACATATAATAGTGACACTTGTCGTAGATTTATTATTAGTTTGCTTATTTATTTTAATTAAGCTTTAAAATAAATTGTGGAATTTCATGACTCCCACATTGATGGGATAGAAATTCCCACTCTCCCTCTTGCCTATAAATTCCCATCTTGGGTTTTTGGGATGAGTGCTTGAGTAGGAGTTCAATAGAGCATTGCATTAGCAAAAAATCTTAAACTCACATAATACTCGGGTTTTGGTCGGACCTCGCTAACCTCGAGGTAACGGACCTAAAAGTCGCTAGTAGTTTTTGCGGGTGGACTTTCGTTGGAGGCTCTCGTGTTAGCAGGGCTACGCTTTAAAGTAAGAGCCCGACTTTGAGGGCGAAGCACGCGTCAAAGGTAAATTCCGATCTTATCCTTTTATGTTTATTTGTTATGCTTTATGGTTTTATTAATTGCGAGTGTTCTTTGGGTCGGGGTTTTTTCCTCGGTAAGTTGGACTTACCTGACCCCAACACTAATTTGCGGAATACACATAAATCATATTCATAAAGCACCTAAACCAAGGATCTCATGCATAACACATAAAGAAGTAAGAATTATACCTTTGAAGCGTGATTCCACAAGTGATCGAGCAACAACAATAAGGAGAACAAGAACCCCACGTGTGATTCCTCTACTAAGTCCACGAGCACGGATTAAACCTCCACTAATGCTAGTTAGTTGTGACCGAACACTTCAATCAACCTTCTATGGAGATTTGAGCCATGAGCACACCACAACACCACCCACACGCCACCACACGCCGCACGGACAGGGAGGAGAGAGAGAGAGCCAAGTGGAGAGAGAGAGAGAGTTAGGGTTTTGGGAATATTGGTGGCTTGTGTGATAATTCACTGTATGTCAATTGTTGTGTCATTCAACCCTAGACATGGTTTATATTTTAAGATCATATCTAGAAATAAAACCATGTCAAGTCCAAAACCCATTAGAATCTTTTAACTATCCAATCCCAACTATCAAATAGTATGTCATAAACTCATGAGGCCCAATAATGCGCCTCTAACTTATTTAACCCAATACTCTTATGTGTGACCTTGTAGGATCTACTCTATAAGGCTTTGGGCCATTTAGCTAGCCCAAAGAACAATTGTCATATCTAGCACTAAACATTGACAACCTTATATAATGAACAAATTATCTCCATAACCGTGATCCTTGATATATTTAGTAATTGCACTTATCGAAGACATAACTCCTTCACCAGCTTAGAGGGGATTTAAATGAGAACGACTTTACCAGAAGTCCACTCCTTTTAAATGTACTTGTTAATGCGCGTAACTCTAGGAGTTGCCCCGATATGTCCAGCACAATCTTTATTGTTGCGCGCGAATGGCACGCGCGACTAATTTGCTTGCGCGCGCCACGTGCTGTTGTAATTTTTGCAATATAATTTTTGTATTCATTTTTTCAGATTTGTCTCATGGAGCGATTGCAAATTGAGTATCAGCCTCTAAATATTGAGGCAAATGGAGTGATATCGTTCCTTGGTCATTGTATTCTGTACAAGAATAAGAATGAAGAAGAATGGACGACCTTTTTCCGTCATGGGGTTCCTAACATAAGCTTTGTGATTCCTTGGTGGAACATAAGTAGTATAGTTGGGAATAGTTCTAATTATCCCTATATTCACCTTTTAGGCCTTTCTAGTACTACGTACATATTTCCTTGCAGGGTTATGAGACAATATGGGATGAAACATTTTTCCCTCCATAAGATTGTGATGCTCCTAAGGATGTAAATTTTAGGGCGGAAAGAATTCCCTATTGGATTGAATATTGGACTAGCCTTCCTAAGTGGGTAGTGCAAAGTCCCATAGCAAGCATAGTCTTATCTTCCTATTACAAAGCTTGAATGAATAGGGATGATGAGGGAGAATTAAATAAAGCTCGTTAGTAAAATTAAGCCACTTAGGATCGCAATCCATCTAAACCCTTAGTGTAATCGGCCACCACCACTCCTACTAGTGGCCAAAACTAAGGAGAGAGGATAAAATTAGATTTTCCCACATCTCCTAAGGCTCGTTCAAGAGAGCCTAAGAGGAAGGTTGCTCCTAAACCTGCGCAAAAAGGAATAAAAATTGAAGATCCATCTTCGAATCCTAAAAAAAAGGCTCCTTCAAACTCCAAAGATAAGGGGATAAAGGTAGAAAGGCTCGTATTCCCAAATTGAAAAATAATGTGGGTCAAGAAAAAGGGAGGAGGCGGAAGTTCTAACGTTGCTGAAAATACTGCCAAGGATACCACTCCTCCTTCGACTATCACAATTGAGGATAAAGTAAAAACCTTAGTGTGTTACACAATTGTAACACCCTAGAAATTCATCCCTTTTAAAATACCTGTTTTGCCACGTTTAAAACTTTAAATAGGATTATCTAAGACATTACCGCCACCGTGAAAACGTCTAAGGCAACTATCAAAGACACACAGCGGAAGACGAATTTCAAAACCAGTCAACTTGAAAAGTCAATCAATGAAAGTAAATTTAAACCAAAGTTAAACAAAGTAAAATAAAATCAACCTACAACATGGAACCATCATAGGCCCTTATTAAAAACCGAACCAAATTCCCAAAACCTTTGCGTTAGTCATGCATAATAATAATATCATAAATAATTAAAGCAATAACACATCATATACTTATAGAAACTAGCATAATTTGCTCTTCACTCATGAACATTCATGAATATGCTTCATCACCTGAAAAGCTTATCTTTACTTGTTTCCACTACTCTCCAATAAAAATGGGTCATCATAGGGCCAAGATAAAGACAAGGCCAACAAACACATAGTTTATTTAATGTTGACTACGCATCGAACGGGTTACCCCACTAACCTCCCCCAAATAAATTGAGGTTACTGACACGGGAGCTAACCATGCCAGTATCAATAACCACTCGAAAGTGGCTGAATTCCTGCATAATAATAATAAAAGGAATGTATATCGTCCTGTACTCCAGTAGAAGTTATGATAAAATATAAAGTCACTTAACTCCACCCATATGTTCATACTCAAGGTGTATATGTTCCAAGAGTTTTGGTGCGTAATCTCTTTCACTTTACGTTATTTACAGATTATTAAACTTGGTGATGACTCTTAAACCATAATTAATTAATCAACACTAATTGATTTGGGTATTTTACCCGGCCAGGTGGCCCAATCAGAAAGCGCCACGTGTCCTCAGTAAAGGTGCCCTTTGGACCTATGAGATGATGACACGTGGAGGGTGGACAGTCTTCTGTCCTAAACAGACTGATGATCCAGCATGGACCATTCAGACGGCGACACGTGTCACCCAAAAGATGCCCAAAGGCCTTTTGGGCTCAGTGACACGTGTCACTCAGGCATTGCCTCTGGAATGGCGGCCTTCAAGGGCCCAAATCCCGAGGCGTCGTTTTGCGGCGTGACCTAATTCCTAGGTGACCAGATCCGAGGGAGGGCACACTTTCCAAAAGGACCCTATAAATAGGGACATTCTTACATTTATGACAAGAAACAGATATACACGCAATACGAGATAATACGTCACTTATTACAGAGTTGTCATTTTCAAGAACAGACAACACTTTGCCTGAGCTTGGAATCCGAGCAGATAAACTTTACTTCCGCACGCTTTATTACCGAACGCTTACTAACTTAATCTTCGGAGGCGGACCACCGACCATCCGGCGGTCCGTTTTCTTTGCAGGTACAGGCGTCCTTTGCTGAATCCAGTCTCAGTGTTGTAACTCTCCCAAGGGACAAAAACCCCCGAAACATTTGGCGCCGTCTGTGGGGAGAGTACCTCTGAAATGGCTTCACAAGTACTTGTACCGAACCTAGAGGCCAATCGGCCTCTAGAAGACATAGTGGTCCAAACGGACCATGAATCAGGTGACGACGTTGACGTCGAAACCCATGTGGATCCAAATGGATCCCTCATCTCTAAACGCATCCGCAGTAAGGAGAGGCGGGAGCGTCACCATGACCAGGCAGGGCCAAGCAAAACTGCTGGTCAGCCAAAAATTCCCTCGGGGCGGCCGGTTGATCCTTCCCAAGCGGCAGGATCAACTCCCGTCACTCGAGATGAACTAATGACACTCCTGAGCAGCCTCAGGGGTGAAATCAAACAACTCGCCTCAAAGAAGTCGCCTACTCCTAGAAAGGAGCAGTCGGCCAAGAAGCCAGCTGAAGCTGGCAAACAGAAGTCGGTCAGGGACCGTCAGCCGACTCCTCATCCTGCCCCTACGGAGAAGGCCCGACCCCAATTTGACCTTACTCGGCTCTGTTTCCCAGAAACGGGCACAAGAAAAGCCATCCGGCACATACAGCCGGATGGTAGCAAGAAAACATTCTCTGACTCTCGGCAATACATTGAGCAGAAGAGGTTTTACCTTACATGCATGCAACCTGCCCTCTTTGGAGGACAGGCGGCATACGGCTATCAGCCGATGGATTGGCAGCTTAGGATGCAGCACCTTGGAGATCAACCCTCTGCTTTCTCCAGGGAAATAACTGAGGCTGTACAGCCGGCTAAAGTTAAAAACGTTCTGGTTGGAGCCTATGACGGGACCTCCAACCCGGAAGACCACCTGTTAGCATATACCCACCTCATGTATCTACAGGGGTTGGATGATGCCGCATGGTGTCTTTGCTTTCCAGCTACCCTGAAGGGCATAGCCCAACAGTGGTTTGGCAATCTGTCGGCTGGTTGCATAAATAGCTTCTAGACGCTTGCGTTCTTGTTTGCTTCAAACTTCTCTATGAACATCCCTGCCAAAAAGACAAGTCTTGACTTGGGCAATGTACAGCAGGGAGATAGAGAAGGCTTGCGCTCTTATGTCAGGCGGTTCAATCTGGTCTGAATCCAGATTCATGGGCTGTCTGATGAGGTCGCTTTCACAGACTTCTTTAAGGGTCTGAAGGACGGGTCTACTTTTAAGTACGAACTCGTCCGCAAACAAATCTTTACTCTGCAAGGAGCCTTGCAAGAGGCGGAAGCCTATATACAGGCGACCAAACTCTGCTCCTCCAATCAGCAATCGGACCATAAGAAGTCCGACCGGCAGAAAGAGAGTCGGCCTGCTCAGCCGGCTCCAAAGCAAGAAGAGAGCAAAAAGAAAAAGCAAGTTTGGGCCATTGATAACTCTGATCAACTGGCCCAGAAGAAGAAAAAAGAGTGGAAACCGTACGTCCCAAGGTACGAATTCCACAAGGACTGCTGCTCCATCGTCTTGGAAATTAAGGATCGGCTGACTCTTGAGAAGCCGACTCCTATGAAAGGTTCCGCTGAAAATCGGAACAAGAACAAGCATTGCTATTTTCATGAGGATTTTGGCCATGACACGAACGACTGCTTTAGTCTCAAGAGGGAGCTCAACCGTCTGGCCGACAAAGGACAGCTGAAGTCCTATGTGAAGTCCAAACTGACTTCAAAGGCAAATCAAGGGCAGTCCAAGAAAAAGACTCCCCAGTCTGCTGTGAGTGCCGAAACTGATGAAGAACCGGTATACACCATAACAGGCGGCTTTACCGGTGGTGGCCCGACCATTCGGGGCACCAAGGACCATCTAAGAAAGATGGTCAACTCTGTTGAGGAAGGGGATGCGGCAGGCACATCCGCCTTCCCTAAACTTGTCATCACCGAGCATGACAGAGGCAAAGTCCGTCGGCCGCATGATGACCCTGTTGTCATTGAATGCAAGGTCGCCAACCAGCTGGTTGGTCGAATTCTGATTGACACAGGAAGCTCCTCTGACCTCATCAGCCTCAAATGCTTATCCAATCCCAAGTACAAACCGGATAGCATGATGGAGGTCTCCCACACCCTTGTTGGGTTTGGGGCAGGACTTGTGCACCTAGTCGGACGGATTGACTTACCTGTCCGCCTGGGAAGCAGGGGAGACGGTCGGCACATGACCATCCGTTTCCTAGTGGTTGAAGAGCTCACAGCATACAACCTCATCTTTGGCCGTCCCACTCTTAATGAGTGCAAGGCCGTCATCATCCCTGCACTCATGCTAATCAAGTATGAGAAGGATGATGGAACAGTCGGTTCCCTTAATGGGGACCAAAAGACAGCTCGAGAGTGTTACCTCTCGGACGTCAAGCCCGCAGCCGTAGCATCCGGTCGGGGCAAGCAAACGATCGACCTCGACGATGTCGAGGAAGAACAGTCGGCCCCACCAGCCGGAAAGAAAAGAAAAACTGATCAGCTGGTGGTGGTCAAAAAAGAAAAACAATGGCAATCACTGACCGGGGAACGATCAGATGATCTCCGTCCCCAGCCTGCTGGTGAACACATTGATATCCCTCTGGACGACAGCCGTCCAGAGCGGACTGTTAAGGTGGGGATGGTTGCATTTGCAAAGCTGGGGGAGAGCCTTCACCAGCTGTTGAGGGAATTCAACGACATCTTTGCCTTTGAAGTGGAGGAGATGCCAGGCATCAACCCGGATCTTGCTGTCCACAAACTCGCCGTGGATCCTAAAAAGAAGCCCGTCCGGCAAAAGAAAAGAAACCACGGTGAAGAAAGAAGTCAGGCGGCAACTGCCGAAGTAAAAAAGCTGCTGGATGCAAAGTTCATTCGGCCGTGCAATTTCCCTGAGTGGGTAGCTAACGTTGTGTTAGTAAAAAAGCCGAATGAAACTTGGCGGATGTGTGTTGACTACACAGACCTCAACAAGGCTTGTCCAAAGGATATTTATCCATTGCCTAAGATCGACAGTCTGGTCGACTCAACAGCCGGACATGCCTTGATGTGTTTTATGGACACCTATTCAGGTTTCCATCAGATCCCCCTGTGGAAAAAAGATCAAGAAAAGACGGCATTTGTCACAGATCAGGGGTTGTTCTGTTATACGGTGATGCCGTTTGGTTTGAAAAATGCGCCTGCTACTTTCCAACGAATGATTAATACGGTCTTCATTAATCAAATCGGAAGGAATGTAGAGGCGTACATTGATGACATGATAGTCAAATCCAAACAACAGACGAATCATCTTGCTGATCTCCGAGAAACATTCGCCACACTCAGGCGGCACAAGGTCATGCTAAACCGAAAAAAGTGTGTCTTTGGTGTTGAGTCTGGGAAGTTTCTCGGATTTTTGATTGACCAAAGGGGAATAGAGGCCAACCCTGAGAAAATACAGGCGGTAATCGACATGCAGTCGCCCCGTACTGTGAAGGAAGTGCAAAAACTAACAGGTTGTCTGGCGGCCTTGGGGAGATTCCTCAGTCGGTCAGGCGACAAGTGCCTCTACTTCTTCCAGGCAATAAAAAAGAAGACCAACTTTGAATGGGGGGATGATGCAAAGGCGGCCTTTCAAAAGCTGAAAAATCATTTGCACTCTTTGCCAAGGCTTGTCAGCCCTTTGCCCAAAGAGAAGCTCTTCATGTACTTAGCCGTCTCTGACCATGCCCTCAGTGCCGTTCTCTTAGCTGAAAGAGACGGCATCCAGCTCCCGGTGTATTTCATTAGCCATGTTCTGAGAAACGCGGAGCTTTGGTACCCCATGGTTGAGAAATTCGGCCTTGCCCTTTACATGGCCATCAAGAAGCTAAAACCCTACTTCTTGGCGCATGTGGTAGAAGTCTATACTGACCAACCGATCAAGCGGCCACTCACAACCTTGGAGTCTTCTAGATGAATGCTTAAATGGGCTATTGAAATACAAGGATTAGAAATCACTTACGAACCAAGGAAGGCAATAAAGGGGCAAGCATTCGCCGACTTTATTATCGAAATGACAAGGCCGGTTGTACCGGACAATACAGACCAGGTTTGGAAAGTGTATGTGGATGGGAGTTCCACTGTGAACGGCTGTGGTGCAGGGATTATCTGTCAGTCTCCTGAGGGAGATAAGTACGAATACGCACTACGGTTCAAGTTCCAGGTCTCTAACAATGAGGCCGAGTATGAGGCCCTGCTGGCCGGCATTCGGTACTGCAAGACAGCAGGGGCAAAGAAGATAGCCGCCTGCTCTGATTCTCAACTGGTCGTACTCTAGGTTAATGGAACGTGCGAGGCCACTCATCCGGCCATGATAAAATATTTGTAGGCGGTCAAGAGTGAAGTTGGGACACTTGAAGAATTCCATCTAACTCAAGTGCCCAGGTCTTCAAATAATCAGGCGGATGCTCTGTCAAAACTAGCATCATCCGCCTCTTGTGAAACGCTTCGGTCGGTCTTCTGGGAGGTCATGGAAAAGAGAAGTATATCTAATGAAGACCCCATTGGAATTCTCGACTGAAGCTCTACCTGGATGGACAGCATCCGGGCTTATCTTGCAGACGGCACGCTACCTGATTTACCCCAGGAGGCGGCAGCTCTAAAAAAGAAAGCGGCAAACTTCGAGCTGAGACAAGGAGAACTCTTCAAAGCTGGTTTCTTGAAACCCCTATTGAAGTGTGTTACCCCAGAAAAGGGTAGGGAGGTCCTCGAAGATTTGCATGCGGGTTTCTACGCCTCCCAAATAGGCGGAAGGTCTTTAGCTGCCAAGGCCAGGCGGCTCTATTTCTGGCCAACTCTGGAGTCGGACGCTATGGAAATGATAAAAAAATGTGACAAGTGTCAAAAGTTTGGCAAGCTCATCCATCTTCCGGCCACAGACCTGACGGCCATCCACAGCCCAATTTCCTTTGCCAAATGGGGCATGGACATACTTGGGCCTTACACCGCGGCCCCAGGCGGCAAGCGCTACATATTGGTAGCTGTGGATTACTTTACCAAGTGGGTAGAGGCGGAGGCGGTCAAAAACATCAAGACAAAAGACGTTATTTCCTTCATCCGGAGGAACATTATCACTCGCTTTGGGGTGCCCATGTCTATGGTTTTTGACAATGGTCCTCAATTTGAGACGCCTCAACTCAAGACTTGGCTAGGAGAGCAAGGGGTCTCAAGCCTCTTTGCATCAGTCGGCCGGCCCCAAGCAAACGGCCAGGTTGAAGCCTTCAACAAGTTAATCTCAGACGGGATTAAAAAGAAAATTGAACGGGCTGGTGGTCTTTGGGCGGATGAATTACCACACGTCCTCTGGTCCATTAGAACGACTGCTAAAGGGGCAACTGGAGAAACCCCGTTCCTCATGGTGTATGGTGCAGAAGCTGTCCTGCCCATTGAACACTATGAGCCAACTCTTCGAGTCATGTTATATGACGAGGAAGCTAACTGGGAGGCCATGCTGCCTTGCGCCATGAGATTTACCGTCTGAGAATGACACGAGCTTACAACAAGAGAGTACACAAGCGTCCTCTCAAAGTGGGGGACTTTGTGCTACGGAAAATGGAGGCAGTCGGTAGGGCGAATGAGCAGGGAAAGTTAACCCCAAATTGGGAAGGCCCTTACCGAATATATGAGGAAGTAAGATACGACACCTACCGCTTGGAAGAACCAGACGGCAGGAAGCTGCCTAGGACTTGGAATGTAGATAACTTGAAAAAGTACTACTTCTAAGTACGAATGTAAATACCTCAAATTTTGTCATTTAAAAATTTTGTTTAATGAGAATATGCCTTCAATTCCAGCTTGTCTTTTCTTATTATTAGTGGCGCCTGTACAAAACACAGACAACCAATGCATTTAGATGGTGTCTGTCCCAACAGCAGACGTCCCAATCCCTCTGAAGAAGCCGATTGCTTTAAAGCAGTCGTTTCTATGAAATTCTTTAAATTTACGCCAACACTTAACTAATATATGCTTAACTCTTTAGAAGGCCTAAGGCCAGGTAAGATCATTTTGAGGCCAATGGCCGGATATTAGGGAAAACACATAGTCACATAGAGGCCGAATGGTCACAGTCTGCTCCAACATGAGTATGACCGTCTGCTCCAACATGAGTCAGATAACCGACGACGTCCATTTGGGCGAATTCGTCGAGGAGAAGAATCTCCCATTTGGGTGGCACATTGCTCTACAAATACACTAAGCGGCCCTACCGAATGCTAAGGCAGCATTCGCAGTCGTTTAGTTTAATCGAAAGTGAAATCTAAAAGGCCAGAAATTTTCTAATTGTTCTAGCACAGTCGGAAAAGGGTCACTGTTTCATAAGTAGAGGCTATTGAGGCATTAGGCCGGATGCGCCTGTTTTTGTTCTAATGCAAGGCAAGCGGAAAATTTTTACTGATTTACAAGACAACTAATGAGGCCCTTGGCCAGATACGCCTGTTTTTTCCCAAACGCAGGACAGGCGGACTATTACGTATCAAGAAAACAAGCTAAAATACTTAGCAGATTAAAAAGAGACTTGTGGGTCGAATGCGCCTGTTCTTTGCTCTTGGGGCAAGACAGGCGGATTATTCTAAAAGTAAAATTAAGACTAAGTTAAAACTTAGAACCTTATCTCGTCGAGGCCTAAGGCCGAATGCGCCTGCTTTTAGTTCTTGGAACAAAACAGGCGAGAGATTTCTTTTTAGCAAAATTTGCTAAGTCAAAAATATTGTATTTCGCTTGAGCCAATGGATGAATGAAAATAATTATTCATTCGCTCCTGATGGCCGTCTGTCGCGTGGTTTGGGGCAATCACCATAGTGATTGATTGACTTAGAAACCATGAATACTCTTCTAAGTATCAATAATTTCTAAGTCAATCAATCCACTCAACCGAAACCACTCGACATCCGTCCAGGGGCAAGAACATTCGCATGGTATACAGGTTATAATACTTAGCCAAAAAACATGCAATGAAAAAATTTAAAGAACAACAATATGTATAACTTCAGCCAAATGGCCGAATGATTTCAAATTAAAAAAGGCCAAATCGCCATCAGACGATTGGGTAAGATTGTTAGCTGGCAAAGCCAGAGGAATTGTCAAATCACCCGACCCCTCGGTCGGTAAAGACACATGAATACTCGGCACGCAGGCCGGAAGATGAAATGAATGGCCATTCGACCGCAGAAAAAACTACTAAAAGCTTTAAGGGGCAGAGGGATTGTCAGCATTGGCAGCCGCATCATCAGTTGCCGGCTGCTCTTCATTGTCATCACCATCCTCTTCCCCGTCTTCGTCCCCGGAGGAGCCTGAAGAGGAGTCGGCCTCTTCACCATCCGCATCCTCCTCTTCAGCCTGGCGAAGGAGTTCAGCATTGTAATCCTCGTTTGCCTTATCAAACTTGGATTTCCAGATGCCAAAATCAGCACCCGGCTGTACCGCCTCCCATGTCGCCCACATGATGGTTTCGTAGTCTTCCATCATTTGTTTGACAAGGGCCTGCTTCTCCTCCTCAGCCCGAGACTGGAACTTGGCCTTTAGCTGCTCCTGCTGGTTCGCCAGATGCCCCTCCAGGCGGCTAACCCGCTCTTTCTTGGCCTCTTGAAGAGGCTTAAGCTTTTCCTTAAGGCCTTTAACTTTGGCCTTAAGATCATTGATTCTGGAGCGGGCCGAATCCAGGTCCTTCTTCACCTACAGGTTGGCGTCCGCCTGGGAATACATCATATCAAGGGTCAGAAGCTCATTATGAGCAATTTCAAATTGAGCTCGGTCTAAGGCGGACTCGGCCCGAGCTTTAGCGGCTGTTACCTCTTTTGATTTTTTCTGGATTGGCCGTCTAAGCCCTTGGACGCGCAGCATGGCCTTGAAATTAAAAAAAAAAAAAAAAACCGAATGGTCAAAACCAGTCGGATATGTGTTAAATGTTAAGGGAAATTTAGCTAACTCCTTTACCTCGCAGAGGTTCCCCAAGATGGCATCCAATTTAAGGGTGCCGACTCCTCTTACGGACGGCTTGTCCTCAGGGTCAAGTTCCAAGAAGCAACATTAAGCTTTGAAGTTTAATAAAGATGCGGCCCATACCGTCTGGCTGGGCCTCCTCCTCCTTCTCCTTCCCCTGACGTCTCTTCTCTCCTGCTGAGCCGACAGCAGTGCTGGGTTGCTTAAAGCCACCCTTTGATGCCTGAGTGGCATTCGGTTTGCTGACATCCCTGTCAGCTTCGAGAGTAGAGTCGTCCCCTCTTTTGGGCTTCTGAGCGATGTGTTTCCGGTTCTTGCCGGATGCACTCACATCACCCGCCCCTGTTTTTTGGATTTTGGGTTGGGGTTGCTTGGAGGGAGAAGGCCTGGTAGAAACGCTCTGCATGAGTAAAAGGAAAGGCGTCAGAAAAGCAGGCGGGCAAAATGTAACCTATATTGAAAAAATATACCAAGTATCATAAAACTACTACCTTGGGGGTACCGGCTGCCTTTTGCTCATCACTCGCCCTGTTGAGGACGTTGGTGCGGTATTTAGCTGCAGAGACAGCAACCGGCTTCTTCGTTGTCGAGAGCTTTTCCATTGCTTTGTCTGCACAAAAAAGAGGGAGGTAGGCTTTATAAGCATACACTGAAAACAATTTTAAGTTTACTTAAAGACAGACGACCGACTACCTTTCGGCATCTCAGAACTTAGACCACAAGCGGCTAAGAACACCCCATCTTCTAGCCACTTGTAAAGGAGAATGTAGCTCTAGGGGACGACTATTTTCTCCCCATGCTTGTTTGTCCGAACGGACACTGTAAACAGACCCTGGTCAAAAATTTCCTCTTGGGCCCGCCTACGGAGAGGGGGCAAGGCACTCTTGCCAGCCAGGAGGGGCGAATCCTTGTTCCACCGATTGTATTTTTGGTTCAGTCGGCTTTCAGGTGAATGGACAATATAGAACTTAGTTCTCCAGTCCTTCCATTTGTTCTCTTTGCCGACTGCCATCATGTACCCCTTGCAGGTGGTCAAGGTGTACCAGCCTTCGCCGCCCTTGGCAGGCGCTCGGCTGAGATAGTGCATGTGGGCGAATGCCTCAAAGCTGGGATCCACCTCCAGCATTTCACATGCGGCAACGTACCCGATTATATTTATCCATGAATTCGGGACGAGTTTCCAGATACCCAGTTGGTATCCATCCAGTATCCTCTCCACGGCCGGATGGAGAGGGAAGTGTTAGCCAGCCTAAAGGACCGCCTCGTAGCAGCCGAAGGCTTTGTCCTTATAACTGGCCAGGGAGGGCCAGGTTATAGTATCCTCCTTGTTGGGGACGGACAAGGAGAAGCCATGCCCCATTACGATCTTGCGCCTGTAATTGGCAAGACCGGATGTCATGGAGGCCCGCTTGCTTTGCGGGACATGGTGAAAAAAGGGGGCGCGCTCCAAGCGCCTGGAAGCACTCGGCTCCGCCCAGCCTTCCCCCTTTTCTACTGACAAGGACTCCCTTGCAGTATCTATTTTTGCTCGGACCTCCTCTGACTCAACAAAGGCGCTATCAGAAGATGACGAGGCCGAATCGTTATCAGAACTTTCCCCAGAGCTAAGGGACTGCCGGCTAGGGCCAGCAAGGTTCTCCCCTAGACTCTTCTCAGGCGCCTGTTCTGAAGGCTCGGCCTAGTACTGACTGTCGGCTTCCCTCAGTATAGTATCACTTGGGGTGCCGCTTGAAGAAGAGGGAGAATAATAAGTTGGAGTTGGGGGAAGGTCAGAAGAGGGGTTTGGGGGGTGCTCAGAAATCTCACTAGCTGGCACCCTAATGGAGCCGTCTGAATTTGGAGTCTCACTGTCCGAATGGTAAAAGGTACCATCCGGTCTATATCTCCTTGTTGTCTGCTTTGTTCGAGTCATCGTGTCCTGCAGATGCACAGACACTGTCGGATTTGGAGATGTACTTAAAGGAAAGTTCTCGAACGAGCATTCAGCACTCCTGTTCTAGATTCAGCCGTCCCCGGTGACCGGCTGATCGCTAACCTAGGTCGTGCCGTGTACGTTTGGGAAACCATTTGAATAAACGAAAAACACAAGAAAATATAAAAGAAAAGAGCATGCGGTTACCTTAGAAGAAGGTATTTGAGACGCCTGGTTGGCTGAAGCAGTCGGTAGGAAAGGCCGACTGTCGGATGCTTGACAAAAGTCAGGGTCTCTAAGAGTCTTTGAGAGTCAAAAGTCCAGAGATTCTCCAAGATTCGCAAAGGTGTGAAAACAAAAATGAAGTCAAACCTTCCTATTTATAGAAAGGGGAAACCCTAATTTTTCCCCCCAAAATGTAATTTGAAAATTCCCCTAGTCATGTGATGACATCTGTCATAAGCGTCACGTGCAATGCACGTGACCCCTGTGAGGGGCAAATGATTTGGGTATTTTACCCGGCCAGGTGGCCCAATCAGAATGCGCCACGTGTCCTCAGTAAAGGTGCCCTTAGGACCTATGAGATGATGACACGTGGAGGGCGGACAGTCTTCTGTCCTAAACAGACTGATGATCCAGCATGGACCATTCAGACGGCGGCACGTGCCACCCAAAAGATGCCCAAAGGCCTTTTGGGCTCAGTAACACGTGTCACTCAAGCATTGCCTCTGGAATGGCGGCTTTCAAGGGCCCAAATCCCGAGGCGCCGTTTTGCGGCGTGACCTAATTTCTAGGTCACCAGATCCTAGGGAGGGCACACTTTCCAAAAGGAGCCTATAAATAGGGACATTCTTACATTTATGACAAGACACAGATATACACGTAATACGAGACAATACATCACTTATTACAGAGTTTTCATTTTCAAGAACAGACAGCACTTTACCTAAGCTTGGAATCCGAGCAGATAAACTTTACTTCCGCACGTTTTATTACCGAACGCTTACTAACTTAATCTTCGGAGGCGGACCACCGACCATCCGGCGGTCCGTTTGCTTTGCAGGTACAGGCGTCCTTTGCTGAATCCAGTCTCATTGTTGTAACTCTCCCAAGGGACAAAAACCCCCGAAACATTGAGAATAAGTTAGTCAAGTTCCAAGAAGCAACATTAAGCATTGAAGTTTAATAAAGATGCGGCCCATACCGTCCGGCTGGGCCTCCTCCTCCTTCTCCATCCCCTGACGTCTCTTCTCTCCTGTTGAGTCGACAGCAGTGCTGGGTTGCTTAAAGCCACCCTTTGATTCCTAAGTTGCATCCGGTTTGCTGACCTCCCTGTCAGCTTCGAGAGTAGAGCCGTCCCCTCTTTTGGGCTTGAGAGCGATGTGTTTCCGGTTCTTGCCGGATGCACTCACATCACCCGCCCCTGTTTTTTGGATTTTGGGTTGGGGTTGCTTGGAGGGAGAAGGCCTGGTAGAAACGCTCTGCATGAGTAATAGGAAAGGCATTAGAAAAGCAGGCGGACTAAATGTAACCTCTATTGAAAAAATATACCAAGTATCATAAAACTACTGCCTTGGGGTACCAGCTGCCTTTTGCTCATCACTCGCCCTGTTGAGGACGTTGGTGCGGTACTTAGCTGTAGAGACAGCAGCCGGCTTCTTCGTTGCCGAGAGCTTTGAATATATTTAATTATTCAAACAATTAAATATATATATTTAATTATTCAAACAATTAAATATATATATTTAATTATTCAAACAATTAAATATATATATTTAATTATTCAAACAATTAAATATATCAATTTAATTCTTGAATAATTAGTGACCACATAAAGTTTAATGTTGAACCCTTTTTATTTCTACCTCGGTGCCAATGACACCTTAAACGTATTAAGCGCCACAAATCCTATCCCTCGGTGTTAAAAACACCTTAATTGCACTAAGGCAACAACATATAATTTATTCCCTGTGTACGTAGACACTTACATAGATCCTTTCCCATGCTTAAAGCATCAATAAGAATTATATGAACCATAATAAAATTCCCTTTTAATATTCCAAACCAAATTAACCATTTAATTTAATTAAACATGCTCTCTATCATTCCATAAATAAAAGTGATGTTCATAAACAATATTCCAAACTATAATTTTTCATACATTAATCTATCACAAATAAATCATGCTTCATAATTAAATCACCAATAAAATCCAAATCATAATTTTCATTCGAAATCTAGCATGATACTACTTGTAATCAATTAAACACATTTATCATGCCACTACATCAATAAAATTATGCTACGTACACGAACGTACAATAATAATATTCAGTCAAATTGCGACGGTTTTTCTACGACCGTCATCAAAACGGTTGCAAAATATGAAATCTGCGATCATCTAAGGCGCAGTCGCAATATTGCGACCGTTTTTTATAGCGGTCGTAGTTTAGTGACCGCTTTTAGTCTTTTTTAACGGTCGTAAGATAATTTGAACATTTATTTAAAAAATTAAATTAAAAAAATCCCTTTGTGATCGCAAAAAACGGTCGTAAATTGCGACCGTTTAAGAAACGGTCGCAAATTTCCAACCGACTTTACCGGTTTTTTTTTTAAAAAAATTGTAAAAAAGGAACCCCTCACCCTAATCCTGATGCTCACTTAATCCCTCACGCCGCTCAGCCTTCTCTCTCTTTCTCTTTCCTTCTCTTTATTCTTTCTCCTCTTTCTTCTCTCTCCTTCCTTCTCCTTCCTTTCTCTTTCCTTATCCTCTTTCTTTACCGGCGTGTAACTCTTTCATACTTTGATCCGCCACCAGCCTCTCTGATGCGTGCCATTTATGGCACTCTTAGGCTGGGTTTTCTTCTTATTTTTATGCTCATTTTAGTCTTTTATGTCTTGTTTTTAGGTAATAATGCTTGAATTGCATGTTTGTGTGTTAGTTTAGGGAAATGCGTGCTTTTAATGGTTTTCTTATTATTTTATTCATTTCACGGCTATTTCTCTCGCTTCTTCGTTTCTTTAACTTGTTTTGTAGGTTTGTCGAGTTTCTCGGGATCTAATCATCGAGGAGGAAGCTCAAGTGCATCCAAAGAAGTCAACGGAGCCAAGTTCGGGAACTGAAGCCAAGCAAGCAAGCAAGGCCGGCCAAGCAAGAGGCCCCATTAAGCTGTCCCAGGCAGTAAGGAGCAGCATCAAGGCAGCAGCCCTGAGCAGCGCTGCAAGCAGCAGCCATGCACCAAGAAGCGCAGCAGCCACGCACCAAGCGCGTAGCAGCCCTACCCAGCAGCCGCGGGCGCAGGTTGGCTGGTCGCAGGCTAGCTGCTCCTCAAAACTGTCATTTTGGGCAGTTTGCCACCGAGGGCTGGCCGCGGGCACCCCGCAAGCGCGACATCCATGGTGCCCTGTTCTCTTCCGCGGGCGCGGTTTTCTGGATCTTTTTCGCAATTTAGCTTCTTTTCTCCTTTTTTTTTTTATATATTGTACGGTCTTCTTTAGACTTCCTTAATGTAATTCTTTAGTTTATAATAGTTTCTCTCTCCTCTAAGTAGTATTAGGTTAGAATAGGAATATTTCTTTCTAGTTTAGGAGTAGTTTTATAGAGAGAAAGTGAGGGATTTCAATGGTGGTTTGAGAGGTTGAAGATTTAATGGTGACAATTGTATTGAAGATCTTCTTATCAATCTATGAGAATTTCTCACTCTATCTCACCCTAATGCCTTGTTTAATTTCATGTTTGTTTGATTTGATTTTGATGTTTGATGCTTGATTAGTGTAGTTGTTCTTGATATATTTTTTATTCTTAATTTCTTTAGTTGTTTGCTGATAGATGATGATTCTTGAGTAGTTGTTTGGTTATGAATTGGGTGAAACTTGTATGATTGATTGATTGTGATTAATTTGGGAATTGTGTTGATTGATTGTTAAGATTAAAGTGATAATTGAAGGTTTTCATGTGTGTAATTCGATTATGCCTTGGGAATTATGCTAGATTGCATTGTAATTGCTAATGACACGAACAATTTATTTAGGAAATGCAATTATCGATTGGTTTGGATTGTGATTCTCTTAGTTTGTTATTCATAGTGAACCCTAGCTTAACGATTAGGACATAGCTCTTTGATTCCAATTGATAGCTCTTATCATTAGTCTTCACAACCTTTGATTGGCATGACCTTCCCAAGTTGTTGCAATTGACATGATTACTTGTTGATCCTCGTTCCTAGTGTTTTATTTGTTTGCTGGCTAGTTTTTTAGTTGTTAGTGTTACCTCTTACATTCGATTTTGACCTAGCTTAGGCGCATAATTGAGAGTGCTTGAAAATTACCGTTCCTTTGGGTTCGACCCTTGACTTGCCTCTATACTCGTATTTAGGTTTGTTAAGTGTTTAAAAATTTAGTTTGACTTAGGGGGGATTAGTAAACGACCTAGTTTTCCCCTCGTCACTCTCCTACTCCTTCCTCTCTCTTTTTTTTTGCACGGATTATGACGATCATGGTGGTGTTGTTGAGTCCGAAAACGCCTCCCTTAAGATGCGTTGGTGGTGTTGTTAATTAGTTCATGGTTTTTAAGGTCAAATTCGACCATGAAAGCTCTAGATCTGAGGTCAAGTTCGAAGTCAAATCAAGGTTTGAGTTATGTTTTCTTGTTTTTGGTTGATTTTTTGTCTTGTTTTTAGTTGATTGTCGTTTTGTTTTGGTTGATTTTGGGTAATTTGGTTCGTTTTTTTTTTTGGTCTGTTTATTTAGGAAATTTGATGTTTTTTTGGTTGATTTTTTGTCTCGTTTTTTGCTGCCTTTTAGTTTTGTTTTGGTTGATTATTTGGTAATTTGGTTGGTTTGTTTTTGGTATGTTATTTAGGTTTGATTCGATGTCATTTTTGGTTGATTTGATTTTTGGTTTGATTATATTTTTGGTTATTTCTTATTTGATTTTTTATAGTGGCTGGTTGACGTTTTCGGGGTGAAAGACGAAATTCTGGGTGGTTGTGTGGAGTTCTCTCAGTGGTTGGTGGTGTTCAAGGGTCGGCAGTGAGGATTGGTGGTGTTTAAAGGTCGGTTGGTGGGTGGGATCTGCTTTGGGTGGATCTAGGTTAAGGGTGGGTGGGTCTTTTTCTTTTTTTTTTTGTTTGTTTGTTTAATACTTTTAGAGACCGCTTATGACGGTAGCTAATTTCAAGATTTGCGACTGTTTCATAAGGCGGTCGCAATTTTTAATATTTGCGACCGTTTTTTCAACGGTCGTTGAAAATAGTTAAAACGGTCGTTAAAAATCTACGACCGTCAAACAGTCGTAGCATTGTTATTTTGTGACCAAGAGAATAACGACCACCATGTTACGATCGTTTTCAATATTTTCTGCGACCGTTTGCAACAATCGCAATTTGGTCGATTATTAATAGTGGTACCTTGTATACGATCTTAAAATCGCCACGACTAATAGAAATCACTCACTTCGAAGTCTCCTACAATTTAAAATCATAGACAAGTATTAAAATCCTCTCTACACAAATTTCCAGCAATATATATACTATCATAAAACCCCTCATAATTTAATTAAAATAAGCTAAAATTATATTTAAAACATCATACTTTAATCCCAATTAATGGGTAATTGAAAATCATTAAAGAAACTTGATTTTTAATGCTCTACCAAAAATTCCAACATTATATTTTAATGAAAACTTGCTGTAATTAAGCCTTAAAACACACTAATCAAAGTTTTAAACCATTATACATCATAATCCTTCAATAATTCATAATTCAAGAACCTAGGGTTTCAAAAATTAGGGCATTTCAATTTAAAATAAAATCTAAAAATTAATTAACATAGTACTCAAAATCAAAAATCAAAAATCAAAAATCAAATCATAAAACTCATAATTAATAATTAGATCTAGGATTAAACTAATTTTTAATACAAAGTTTTAATTTTTCTTTGTTCAAAAAGGGTGGGTGGCAGGTTGGCAGCGGCAGCCACCACGCCTGCTGCTAGCGCCGGTGGCTGCCTGCTGCCGGCGGCTGACGCTGTTGGCAACTAGCGGCCACCTCCTGGTGGTGGTTGGCGGTTAGGGGGGGTGTGCCGAGAAGAGGGAATGGAAAAAAGATAAAGAAAAATAAAGAAAGAAAAATAAAGAGAAAAGGAAGAGAAGTTACCTTGGGTTTTCTCCACTCAGAGCAAAGCTTGATTTGTCTCAAGTGTTCAATATTTATACCCTCCTCTAGAAACCCTTCTCCCTAAAATTTTCTTTTTTAATATTTCCTAATCCCTTCCCTAATAAAACTTTCTTAAATTAAACCCCAACTTAAATAAAACAATTAATTAAATAAACTTTCCTTTTTATCAAAAATATTTCCAAACTTATTAAAATGAATAATTTAAATACTTTAAATAAAACAATTCAATTTAATTAAATACTTCTCAAAATACTTATTTTAATTAAAATAAGTATAAAAATTTGAGGTATTACAGTCTACCCTCCTTAAAAGGAGTTTCGTTCTGAAACTTGGGAAACAAAATTAAAATTTTTCTTTACTTAATATAATATTGCTGTACTTTTTGTCATACCTTTACTTTTTGTGTCTCATTGAGAACACAATAACTCAAAATGCTCGTTAAAATTGTACAAAATGCAAAAAAACAACTGAAAAATTTAGGGAAAAATCGCGAAATTCTACCGCATTCTACCCCCCTAAAAGAAAACGAGTTACGTCCCCGTAACTCAACATACCTAAAACAACTCAGGGTATTTCTTTTTCATTTCTTCTTCTGCATCCCAAGTGGTTTCCTCATACTCTTGGTTAGACCATAACACTTTTACAATCTTAACGTTCTTATTACGTGTACTACGCACTTTACTGTCAAGAATTTTAACAGGTATCTCTTCATAAGTTAAACTTTGGTCTAGCTCAATGGTTTTAGGTTGTAGCACATGAGATATCAAGTATATACCTTCTTAATTGTGACACATGAAATACATTATGCACTTTTCTTAGCTCCATAGGTAAGGCTAACCTATAAGCTACTTTGCATATCCTTTGCAATATTTCGTATGGGCCAATGTACTTTGGGCTCAGTTTTCCTTTCTTCCCAAATCTCATTACTCCTTTCATTGGTGATACCTTTAATAACACCTTGTCACCAACATCAAACTCCTCTTCTCTATGCTTCAAATCTGCGTAGCTCTTTCGACGATCTTGAGCTGCTTGAATCTTAGCTTGAATTTACCTTGATTCACTTTATCCTCAATCATTTGAGGCCTTATATTCATTGTTTCACTTATATTGTTCCAACAAATTGGACTACGACACTTCCTCCTATATAATGCCTTAAATGGAGCAATTCCTATGCTTACATGATAACTATTACCATAGGAAAATTCAATCAAATCCAAGCTATCCTCCCATCCTCCTTGGACGTCTATAACACAAGCTCTCAACATGTCCTCCAAGGTTTGAATGGTTCTCTCAATTTGCCCATCTGTGGCAGGGTGAAACGTTGTACTCATCTTAAGTGTCGTACCAAATTTTCCTTGCACGCTTTTCCAGAATTTTGAAAGAAACCTTGAATCTCTATCAGACACAATATCCTTTGGAACTCCATGTAACCTCACAACATTCTTGATGTAAGCTTTTGCAAGTTGCTCGATCTACCTAGTCTCCTTCATTGGTATAAAAACTGCAGATTTTGTAAGTTTGTCCACCACTACCCAAATAGAATCATTTTCACTCGTTGATTTTGGAAGGCAAGTCACAAAATCAATTGAAATGCAATCCCACTTCCATCCAAGTATTTCTAGTGATTGCACAGTTCCCTATGGCCTCTTATGCTCTATTTTAACCTTTTGGCAAGTTAGACACTTTGCTACAAATTTCTTCATTCCAGGCCACCAATAAACCTTTTTCAAGTCCTTATATAACTTATCCCCTCCTGGGTGTACTAAATTGGGGGTATTGTGTCTCTCTTCCATTAGCTTTCTTTTCACTTCCTCACACTTTTGAGGTACACAACATCGACTTTGTACCACAAATTTCCATCTTCATGAATTTTGAAATCCGTAGCTTTGCCTTGCTTTATTATCTCACAAATCCTATCCAATTTCAAAACTCCTGCTTGGTTTTCCTTTATCTCATCAAATATGGTTGGTTCGATAGTCAAATTTTCAAGAATACCAGTTGGTACTCCCTCTTCTAAAACTTCTAAATTCATTTTACTCATTTCCATACATAACTCATCAACCACTATCAAGGTATTCAATCCATGACTGGTCTTACGACTTAGAGCATCTGCAACTACATTTGCTTTCCCTTCGTGATACTATATGTCTAAGTCATAATCCGTCGTATACTCTAACCATCTCCTTTGGCGAGAGTTTAAATCCTTTTGAGTGAAAATGTACTTCAAGCTCTTATGTTCTGTGTAAATTCTACATTTCACTCCATACAAGTAAAGACGCCAGATCTTTAGTGCAAATATAATTGCGGCAAGTTCCAAATCATGGATTGGGTAGTTCACTTCATATGTCTTTAACTACCTTGATGCGTATGCAATCACCTTTCCGTTTTGCATAAGCACACATCCCAAACCATTCTTTGATGCATCACTATACACATCATAGATACCACTATCGTCTGGCAGTGTTAGCACTAGTGTTGTAACCAGCTTCTGTTTCAAGAGTAGGAATGATTCTTCACACTTATCATCCCACTCAAACTTCTTATCCTTCTTCATTAGAGTAGTCATAGGTTTAGCAATCTTTGAAAAATATTTCACAAAGCGCCTATAATATCCTGCTAGACCTAAGAAACTCTGAACATTAGACACTATTTTGGGCGTAGTCCAACCCTTTATAGCTTCAATTTCTGCTGGATCTACCTCCATCCCATTCTTAGACACAAAATGACCTAAGAATGCTACCTTTTCCAACCAAAATTCACACTTAGAGAACTTTGCATAAAGATTTGTTTTCTCTTAGTGTTTGCGAAATTGCCCTCAAGTGTTCTACATGCTTCTCTTTGTTCTTTAAATACACCAATATATCATCTATGAACACTACTACAAACGTATCCATAAATTGATGAAACACCCTGTTCATCAGATCCATAAAGATTGCTGGAGAATTTGTCAATCCAATTGGCATCACTTTAAACTCCTAATGTCCATATCTCGTCTTGAAAGCAGTTTTAGGAATGTCTTCATCTGCAATCCACAACTGATGATATCCGGACCTCAAATCAATGTTAGAAAACACGGTTGCGCCTTTCAACTAATCAAACAAATCATCAATCCTTGGAAGTGGATACTTGTTATTTATTGTCAACTTATTCAATTCTATGTAATCAATACACAACCTCATGCTTCCATCTTTCTTCTTAACGTACAGAATTGGTGCTCCCCAAGAAGATGCACTCGGTTTGATGTATCCTTTGTCTAACAAATCCTGCATTTATCCTTCAACTCACTCATTTCTATAGGTGCCATTCGATATGATGCTTTGGATATTGGTGCTGTCTCTGGGACTAAATCTATGGTGAAATAGATTGCTCTCTTAGGTGGCATTCAAGGGATCTCGTCCGAAAATACATCTAGAAATTCATTCACACTTCTATATATTCTGGCCTGGTTGCCTCATCATGATCCATGTTTCTCACACTACAAAAGTACACTGGATGTCCCTTATCATGTATTTGCGATGAATAACTTATTTCTGCATTGTACTTGCTCAACTAATCCATTCCTAAGATGACATCACAATCCTTTAACCTAAACTCGATGAGGTCAGTCTTAACACTTTCCCTTCAATCTATAAAGGTACATTCCTAAATGTTTGGGTACAATTCACTACCCCACCCATCAAAATGGTTACGTTATTGGTAAATCTTCTACTTCTACTATTTCCAAACAGTCTTTAAGTTTCAAAACAATTCTTTTCGAAATGAAAGAAAAAGTTGCACCATAATCAAATAAAACTTTAACAGGAAAAGAGTGAATACAAAAAGTACCAGTGATGACATCTTTTATGGAATCAGCCTCATGCCTACTTAACACATACAGTTTTCCTGTAGCTCCACTTTTCTGTTGATTGTTCACATTACTGCTGTTATTGTTGTTATTTGCTCCATTCTACTGCGCTCCCTTATTCCCATTGAAGTTATTGTTGTTTCCCTGAAAGTTCCTTTAGGCCCCTCCTGAATTATTGTTTTGCTTATTCCCATTATAACCCTTGGAGAAACACTCGTATTCCCTATGCCCTAACTTGTTACAAGCATGACAAGCCACCAAATTTCAATTATAGTCCCTTCCAGGATGGTTATTCTTGCACCTCTTGCAAAAATAACGCCTCTCATTTCTATTATTCCCTTGGTTATTGTTTCTAGCTCCTCCATTAAAGTTACGTCCTCCTTGACACGATTGTTGCCTTAGGTATATTTGTTGGTGTTGTGGATGTTTTTGTTGTTATGGTGGTATTTCTGCTTCTTGAAGTTGTTCTGGTTGCCCAATTGGTTTCCAGAGTTCTATCCTACCTCTTTCCTCTTCTCTTTCACTTCCACATCAGCCAGTTCTTTATTTTTCTTCACCTCCAAAGCATATAAGTGTGCAGCTCTACCATATACCTCATTAAAGGTTTCAAACACTTGTCCACATAACTTCAGTTGTAAATCAGTAGTCAAACCACTCTCAAACTTCCTAGCCTTTTCCTTCTCCGTATAGATGGACTCTTCAGCAAAACGAGACAGCTTAATAAACTTCGTATAATATTTAGTCACTGACATTTCCTCCATCCTGAGGTTTGAGAACTCCTCAGCCTTCTACTTGTGTAAGAAGCTAGGGTAAAACTTATCTCTCACTTTCTCTTGGAACTTATTCCAATTGAATCCATGTACTGCTCTAATCATTGTCTCATTTTTCTACCACCAGAGATTAGCTTCACCTCTCAAGTAATAAGTAGCACAACCCACCTTAGAATTTTCCAGGCATCCAACTGCCCCAAACAGTTTCTAAAACTCCCTTAACCAATTTTCTAGTATGGTAGGGTCAGGCTCTCCTTGATAGGTTGGTGGTTTGCTTTGAGCCACCTTCTTGAAAAACTCACCTTGAGCATCCCCATTATTGGTTGAATTCCTAGCCAATTGTTGGGATACAACTGCCAATTGCCTTACCACTTCAATTAAATCATTTCCATCATTACCAGAATTATTTCCCCCTTGCCATTTTGCTTCTCCTGAATTCAGATCAAGAGTTTATATCAGAAATGGCTTTAGTTAGCTCTCAAGACATACACTCATCTATTACTTAACACCCTTGTAACATTCACAATAAAGTTTGAAGCTAACAAATTGGGATAGAAAAAGCTAAGAATTCCCTAAATTTGTAGCTTTGTCAATCAATTATTTATTGCTAATCAACCATGCATTTAATAAATCATCACATAAATAATAAAAGGAAATTACCATAGATCCCCATAGCTTAGAAATAATTTATTGGAATTAATTTGCTTGGAATTTTGGCTATTGGGATGGTGATGTGAAATGGGAGATTTTGGAGAATGAAATGAATGATTTATCAATAATATAAATAATTTAATAAAGAAATAAATAGGATTTTTATTAATCAAAATAAACTAGAATTTCCAAAGTAATATGGAGTTCTAGAAACTTATGTACTACATAAGCTAACTGACTCAATGTGGTCATGCCACTTATTAATTTAAAATTGAAATAATAATAGTAATATAATGTAATTAAAACTGATTATTCATTACGAGGAAAACTATAAAAATCTAATCTTTTCGGATGTTGTCTCTCTTGTCTAACGACTGCTTGTAGCTACTAGGGTCAAGCTCAGGATCATCTACCTCCTCCATTGGTTCAGGTGACTCTGGTTTAGGTTCTACCTGCACAAACTCTCCTTCTTCCTCATCATCAGAAGAAATATCATTAATAATTGGAGTTGGAGGTGGATTTAGAAATCTCCATGATTGAACTATTTATGTCCCTTTGCTCTCCATTCTCTGCTTGACCACCCTGTGAAGAAGAAGAAGAAGAGGAAATCTCTGATTGACGACTAGGATAAGGGGGATCTTGTCCCACCGGATTTTCATAATAGTAGTCAGGGTATGGAAGGTTAAATTGTCTACAATGGGATTTTTCTACCCTAACAAGGGAGGAAATCAGAAACCTGTAATCAGGGTACCACTGTCCATAGTAGTCGCTATATTTATAGTAATTTGGGATGTCCCTTGGTAATATGGAGGCTCCTCAGACAAACAAAGAACAATCATGGCTAAAATACGACCAGAGCTATCAAAAACCATGTCCTTTAAAACATTACTCTTGTAGGAACAGTAAAAACGAATCTTTTGAACATAATCGTAAGGATGTTCATTAGGTTTCTTTTGGAGGGTTCCTAATTTGGTGTATCTGTTAGGAAGATTCGGCATCCTATAAAGAAAAGACTTAGAAAAGAATTCCCTTTCCCAAAGAAAACAAAATAATACAGTTCTTGCATGAAATAGGTTCAATGTTTAATCAAACAATTTTCTTATTCCTACACACATAATTACATATCCTCAAGTAATACATTCATGATTAAACATTCATAACCTAAATATTAATGCATAAAAGAACATGACTATTTCTAACTTATATGCCCAATTTCTTTCCTACCCATTCTCACCAACATGCTTTTAAAACTATAAACACATAATACTTACCTTAATATTTCTTTCCTGCATAATGAACAAACTAAAAATATGTTTGACTCTTTTTAAATTTAATTTTTGAAATTAAATAGGAAAGAAGACCAAAATTTTCGGCCCTCCCCCTAAAAAAAAAATTTGGACCTTGTTAAAAAAAATCGGTCTTTATTTTTAAAAAAATTCGGTCCTCTTTGAAAAAAAAAATTGGTTTCTTTTTTTATTTAATCAATAATTATTGATCCTCCCAAAATAAAATAAAATAATTCTCTAAAAATTTTCACCAATAAATAAGTACTTGGCCGAGTTTTAAATTAAAACACTTTAAAATACGTTTTTAGCTTCAGTGATAATAAAATCTCAACCAAAGCTCTAATACCACTTTGTAACACCCTAGAAATTCCTCCCTTTTAAAGTATTTGTTTTGCCCTATTTAAAACTTTACATAGGAATATCTAAGACATTACCGCCACCGTGAAAACAGCTATGAAACCTATCAAAGACACACAGCGGAAGACTAATTTCAAAACCATTCAAAATACCCAACTTAAAAGTAAAGTTAAACCAAAATACCCAACCAGTCAACTGGAAAAGTCAATTAACGAAAGTAAAGTTAAACAAAATAAAATAAAATCAACCTACAACTTGGAACCATCATAGGCCCTTATTAAAAACCAAACCAAATTCCCAAAACCTTTGTGTTAGTCATGAATAATAATAATAATAATAATATCATAAATAATTAAAGCAATAACACATCATATACTTATAGAAACTAGCATGATTCGCTCTTCACTCATGCCCATTCATGAATAAGCTTCATCACCTGAAAAGCTTCTCTTTACTTGTTTCCACTACTCTCCATTAAAAATGGGTCATCATAGGGCCAAGATAAACACAAGGCCAACAAACACACAATCAACAAAGCTGTGTACATAAGCGTAATTAACACACTAACATACAATTTCCTATCAACACACAACTTACCTTGTTGCACCTGTTTTTCAAGGATAAAACATTCAATAAAACTTCCCACTAGACCACTACATAATTTATTTAATGTTGACAACGCATCGAACAAGTTTCCCTACTAACCTCCACCAAATAAATTAAGGTTACTGACACGGGAGCTAACCGTGTCAGCATCAATAACCACTCGTAATGTTGGGGTTTGGTGAGTCCGACTCACCGCGGAAACAAACCCAAAAAACAAGACCGCACTTGCAATAAATAAAACCATAAACATAATTAAATTAATTACAAGATTAAGATAAAACGAATACCTTTGGAGTGTGCTTCGCCCGATCGGAAGGGGCTCTTACTTCGAAAGTAAGCCTCGAAATTACGACGGCCTCCAACGATAGTCCACTAACAACTCGACCACCGAAAATGGTCCAATGCCTTGGGGCTAGCAAGGCCCGACCAAAACCCGAGTAATTAATAAGTTCAAAGGTTTTTACAATGGTGATGCCTTTTTCAATTCTTACTCAAGTGCTTTTCCCAATACCCCATCTTGGGTATTTATAGGGAAATGCATGAGCGTGAAAAGCTCTCCCATCAATGTGGGAGAATTTAATTTTCCCATTTATTTTATATCTAAAATAAAATTAATAATCAAACTAGTAATAAATCAACAAGTGAGTGGCAAGCATACAAGGAGGAGTAGGTGAGGACCACATGGAGGAGGGGGGACCAAACTTGCCCTCCACTCATGCCCCTATAACCGACCACCTCCCTTTCTTCTCCTCCATTTGATTTGCGCCATATGGAAGCTCACTTTGGCACCCATGGTTACCTTGTGGGCTGCCATGGGGTGGTTGTGAGGCTTCGGCCCACCTCACTTGCGCCCAAAAGCGTGGGCTGCTAGCTGTCACGGCCTAGAAAGCCACGCACCAAGTGTGCGGGCTGCTAGCTGCCACATGCTAGCACTGCCACGCACACTTGGTGCGGGTTGCTAGCTTTTTGCCGCGCCTCTACTAGCACTCGGTTTTATCGATGCTAGGGGTATTTCGGTCATTGTTGATTTATTATTATTTTTCACGTCTCGTCTTTTACTATTTTCGACTCGACTTTCGACGCTCGGTTTCGACGCTCCAATCTCGAATTTCCGACGTCTAAATATTAATTACTCGGTCGACTTATAAATTAATTCCTAATAAATTCGTCGCTTTGGTTCGTTAGTTTCTTGGGTGTGACCTGAAAGGTTCAGTCAAGATTAAGCTGTAATATTAATTATGCATTAATATTACTGATCGGAAGTGACCTCCACTCAGGCATTCCGATCACTTGACCTTACTGAATATATTAGCTTTCTAATAATTCTGAAGCCACTAACGGAATAGTACACTTGTTCGAAGGACACCATTCCTTTCACGTAAGTGGCGGAATTTTCTACGCATAATAATAATAAAAGGAATGTACATCGTCCTACACTCCAGTAGAAGTTATGATCAAATATAAAGTCAAATAACTCCCCCCATATGTTCATACTCAAGGTGTATACGTTCCAAGAGTTTTGGCGTGTAATCTCTTTCACGTTACGTTATCTACAGATTATTAAACTTGGTGATGACTCTCAAACCATAATCATTCAATCAACAATAATTATTCAAAGAATCAAATATATTAATTTAATTCTTGAATAATTATTGACCACATAATTTTAATGTTGAACGCTTTTTATTTCTACCTCGGTGCCAATGACACCTTAAACGCATTAAGCGCCACAAATCCTATCCCTCGGTGTTAAAAACACCTTAAGTGCACTAAGGCACCAACATATAATTTATTCCTTGTGTATTTAGACACTTACATAGCTCCTTTCCATGCTTAAAGCATCAATAAAAATTATATGAACCATAATAAAATTCCCTTTTCATATTCCAAACCAAATTAAAAATTTAGTTTAATTAAACATGCTCTATATCATGCCATAAATAAAAGTGTGGTTCATAAACAATATTCCAAACTATAATTTTCCATCCATTGATCTATCACAAATAAAATATGCTTCATAATTCAATCACCAATAACAACCAAATCATAATTTCCATTCCAAATCTAGCATGATACTACTTGTAATCAATTAAACACATTTAGCATGCCACTACATCAATAAAATTACACTAAGTACGCTAACGTACCTTGTATACGATCTAAAAATCGACACAACTAATAGATGTTCAGGGTAAAAATACCCCAAATACGTGGTCCAATCCAATGATGACACGTGGCCCAATAAATGGGCGACACGTGCCACCACAGGAAGATGACACGTATTATGATCAAGGAGAGCACCCGAAATATAATATGTTATAGAGGCCCCTTACATAAAGTGGCCCAAAAGTAGCTAGAATGCCGCAACACAGCGCCCCAGGGGACACATGTCCTTCGGTGATTACGCTGCCAATCTATGGCTCTAAATTCAAGGTCACTTACCCTAAAGGGCACAAATCCCCACTCCTATAAATACACCAATCATTGCTGATGGAAGGGGTGGATCATGACATAACATTTAATAGAGCTCTAAAAGCTCCAACTTCTCTCTACTTTCTCTCTCTACATTTATTCCGTTTTCGGTCACTAACTTGATCGTCGGAGGCGAATATCTGAGAACCGGAGATTCGTGTTTTGCAGGTGTCTGCGTCCCGTTGCCTGATTAGAGCATCACTAGTATCCCGAGGGAATCCAAAAATCACTCAAAGAATTTGGCGCGGGGATACTCGTCCGTTATGACTATGGATGGCCAAAAACCAGGGGCCAGCCCTCGCCCTAGCGAGGACCACTTTATTGAGAACATAGTCACAACTTTATTCTAGTGACCCTCTGACCGCTTCATTCTAAGAGGCAGAGGACCGCCCAGTAACTATTGGTTCACTCTTAGTTGCTTTAAACAAGCTTCGAAAGGAAATGGAGGGTAAGCGACCATCTTCTTCTTCGAAGCCGCCTAGGAGATAAGGAGAGGGCCAGCAAAAGAAAACCCAGAGCAAAGGGACCAGTGCAAAAGATGCTAGGAAATACCCCATAACGCCGGCATGAGCGTGTGCCGAGGGTGCCGAGGGAAATTATGTCTCGGTCCCTTGACAAATCGCAGTCGGCTGGGGGGCAAGCCACACGGCCTCAGAAAGAGATTACTGAGCCATCTCGGCGTTGGAAGGATGCTAGAGATTACCTCCGGCACAAGCAGCATGAACAAATAGCCTATTCGGACACAACCTCTACCCCCTCAATGTCGAATGATTTCTCAAACGATACCTCCTCCAAGCGTACCAACACGGCCAGGACCAGTGGGAGTCAAGCTCATCGGACTCAAACGCTACTTCCAATTGCTCAAGTGCAGCTGTTCCAATATTTGCCTCTCTAGAATTTTAACACTTTTTCGCCGACTAACCCTCATGTCTTTGAACAGTATGGGCAGTTTGGCCAGCCATTGGACCAGGCTGCTTACCTGGCCGGACCAATTGCTCAGCCACAGCCCATTCAATGGCAGATGCGCATGCCAAACCTTTGAGAGAAGCCACCTCCATTTTCTCCAGAGATCCTCAACACTCCTCAGCCCGCGAAAGTGAAAAGTGTACTTGTGGGTGCCTATGATGGTACGGAAATCCTGAAAGAGCACGTCACTGCGTATTGTAATCTTATGTACTTGCAATGTGTGGATGATGCCACTTGGTGTAGGTACTTCCCGGCCACCCTCAAGGGTGTCGCGTAGGACTAGTTTAACAACCTGCCGACCGGATGGATCAACTGCTTTACTACTTTAAGCACGTTGTTTGTTGGAAATTTTTCATACAATATATCTCCAAGGAAGACTAGCCTTAATTTGGCTACGATTTAATCAAGAGATTTAATCAAGAAAAAGCCCAAATTCATAATCTACCGGATGAAATGGCCTATTCAGAATTTCTCGGGGGATTAAGGCATAATGGTTTAAAATTTTACTTGGTCCGCAAGAAGGTTCGTACATACGCAGGCGTTCTACGGGAAGCCGAAGCCTATATTGAGGCGGAAGACTTCTTTCACTCACTAAAGATGAAGTACTAGCCAAGGGGGCTGAGAAGAAACAATCTTCTCAGCAAGACTCGGCTGGGAAAAAGAAAGAGGGAAAAGAGCAAGAGAAAGAAAGTCTAGGTATGATGACCTAGAAGCCTAGTCAAAAAAGCTAAGGGCGTACAAGACGCAGTATGAGTTTAACAAAGATTCTTATTCAATCTTGATGGAGGTCAAATATAAGTTCAAATTTGAGCAGCCCACGCCGATAAGAGGCTCGGTTTAGTATAGAAACAAAAACAAGTACTGCCACTACCACAAGGATGTGGAGCACGACACAAACGAGTGCAATAATTTAAAGAAGCTGCTAGACAAGTTGGGCGAAAAGGGCATGCTTAATTCGTACGTGATGAAGTCTAAGTTCCCATACACTCAGACAGATAATAAGTCTGAGAAGAAAAAGCAAAGTGAGAAGGAAAAATATGGAAACAGCACGGACTCTGGTTTGTGGCTGTCATATCAGGCGGTTTCGCTGCAGGCGGCCCGACCATGAGAGGAATTAAGCAGGATGCATGGAATTTGAGAAAGGAAGTAATGCATACCGAAGGAGTTAAGGCCGAGCCCTTCCCGGAGGTAACGGTGAGTGAAGCCGACCGAGGAGAGGTCAAGGCCTTGCACAATGATCCGATGGTATTTATTCTGAAGATAGCCAATTTGAAGGTTTAGAGGATACTGATTAATACGGGTCTCTTGTCCGATATCATCAGCCTCTCCTGCTTGAAAATTTTGAAATTCCCAAAAGATGCACTGAAAGACGTCTGTCACCCGTTGGTTGGGTTTGGAGGGACAGTTATTCATCCGGCCGGACAGAGTGACTTGTCGGTCCGGGTAGGGCAGGAAGGGACATGGTGGTCCGCTTCCTAGTGATCAAAGAGATAATAGGCTACAACGTCATACTAGGCCGACCTACCTTAACTATAGCTAAGGAAGTTATTGTGCCACACCTTATGCTGATGAAGTTTGAAAGATCGGACGGGGAGATTGGCTCGATCAAGGGGAGTAAGAAAAGGGAAAAAGAATGTAATCAATTGGCTGTGAAACCGACTATTCGTGGGCGAGCAAAGTCGTCTGAGCCAAACTCAAATGAAGGGTCACTCCTAGCATACCAGGTCGGCCAAAAGAGAAAGGCGGCCAAGAAAGAGCAAGCATAGCAATTAATGACCGTTGGCCGGCCAGAAGAGTTAAGGCCCCAGCCTGCCGGCGATCACCACGATATAGTGCTGGATCCGGACCAGCCTAATTGGACGGTAAAGGTAGGCACTATAGCCGTACAACTGCTCGGGGACGACCTAGTTAACCTGCTAAGGGAATTCAAAGATGTGTTTGCATTTGAGTTAAGTGAAATGTCAAGTATTAGCCCAGACCTGGTTGTGCATAAGTAATCTGTTAACCAGCTTATTAAGCCCGTCCGTCAGAAGAAACGAAATCACGGAGAAGAAAGGAATCAGGCGGCTGCAGCTGAAGTGCAAAAGCTGTTGGATGCCGGGTTCATTCAGCAATGTTACTATCCAGATTGGGTAGCCAATGTAGTTCTTGTTAAGAAGCTGAATGGAACATGGAGAATGTGTGTTGATTATACTGACCTCAACAAGGCATGTCCGAAGGATAGCTTTCCTTTGCCAAAAATTGACCGGCTGGTCGACCCTACGGCTGGACATGCCCTTATGAGTTTTATGGATACATACTCCGGATTCCACTAGATCCCATTGTGGAAGGAAGATCAAGATAAAACTGCTTTTGTGATTGCTAAAAAGTTATGTCGTTCGGCCTCAAGAATGCCCCGACTACTTTTCAAGACTCGTCAACATAGTTTTAAAAGATTAGATTGGCCGGAACATGGAAGCTTATATTGCTGACATGATTGTCAAGTCAAAAGAGTCGGCCGACCATCTCAAGGATTTTTGAGAAACGTTTACCGAACTCAGGCAACATAAGATGATGTTAAATCTAAAGAAATGTGTCTTTTGTATTGAGTCCGGCAAATTTCTCGTGTTTCTTATCGATCAGCGAGGAATTGAGGCCAACCCTTAAAAGATTCAAGCTATTTTAGACAGGAAGTCGCGAAGGACGATCAAAGAAATGCAAAGACTGACTGGCTATTTACCTGCACTCATCCGATTTTTGTCAAAATCAAGGGATAAGTGCTGATACTTTTTCCAGACTATTAAGAAGAAAGCTATGTTCGAGTGGACCGAAGAGGTTGAGGAAGCCTTCATACAGCTGAAAAACCATTTGCATACATTTCCTCGGCTCGTGAGTCCACTCAAAGATGAAAAGCTATACATGTATCTTGCTATTTCACATCACTCCTTAAGCGTCGTTCTCCTGGTGGAACGGGACGACAATCAGAATCTAGTCTATTTCATTAGCCATGTTCTGCATAATGCCGAGCTTAGGTACCCACCCATTGAGAAGTTTTATTTGGCCTTGTCTATGGCATCCAAGAAGCTACAACCGTATTTTTTATCCCACTTGATTGTGGTCTATACTGATCAACCTCTTAAGAAGTCGTTTGAACTTTGGAAGCCAGTGGCTGAATGCTTTTGTGGGCCTTGGGGCTTAGGGGTTTTGACATAACATTCGAACCCTAAAAAGTACTCAAGGGTCAAGCCTTCGATGATTTTTTTGAAGAAATGACTAGGTCGGATCTATATCCGACCGGGGATCTGATATGGAAAGTTTATGTGGAAAGAAGTGCAACAGCAATAGGATGTAGTGCCGAAATTTTCTGTCAGTCCCCCGAAGTAGATAAGTGTGAATATGCGCTAAGATTTTAAATCCAAGCCTCTAATAATGAGGCTGAGTATGAAGCTCTCCTGGCCGGCCTCAGGATGTGTAAGACGGTAGGAGCAACCAAGATTGATGTGAGCTCGGACTCCCAGCTAATAGTCGGCCATGTGAGTGGTGACTTTGAAGCAAGGGAGCCGGCCATGATGAAATATTTGAAGAAAGTCAGAGAAGAGGCCGAGACCCTAGAGCATTTTAGTCTGCAACAAGTGCCCCGTTCGTCCAATCATCAAGCGGATGCCCTCTCCAAATTAGCATCCTCGGCATCATGTGATACTCCTAGATCGGTGTTTTGGGAAGTAAAGGAAAAAAGAAGCATTGATGCCGAGCCACTACAGACCATTGATAGAAGCTCAAGTTGGATGGTCGGTATCTGTAGACACCCAAATGTGTCTCCCCAAAACCAAACCCAGTGATGAGTACCTTTCACGTCGAATCATAATCGAATGAAACGAAAGTGTGGAAAGGTCTAGTGTTGCGGAAAGTTTTATTTCTTTTCCTTTCTCTTCTCTCTGTTTTTGAAAACTTAATTTTAAGAAAACAGCCAATCCAGTTTGGTTGGTCCATAATATGGGTCCAATAGTGGTGTAGTTGGATGGGGCTTGCAAAGACCTTTCCAACGATATATTATAAGCCCAATTCCGATGAATATTGAGGAAGTTATGGCCAATTTACTAAACTGGGCCCGGTTTGAGTTTTAAGTACGGCCCAATGATCTAGGGGAGGGCCTAATATGATTTATCATTCCTAATGTAATTAGGAATGGTTTTGGTCTTCTAGAGCATTCTAGAAGGTCTTATCATTCTTAATTCAATTAGGATTCTTTAGAGTTTTAATTAGATGAAGTAGCATTTTCGACTGAAATTATATTATTTTATCTTCCAGTACGGTAAAATTATCATAGTTTCGAAAACGTGTTAAAAGCCGGTTTGGCGTCCAACCCCAGGCCTTGGCGCCTGGAACCAGGATTGGCGCCAGACGCCAGCCATTGGCGCCTGGCGCTAGCCACTGGTCCTGGCGCCAATGAGCCAGGGCTGGCGCCAAGTTGTTTCTGTGATCTTCAGACTCTGTTTTGATAAATTATCTTTTTTGGCCGATTTTCTTTATAAATATCATATCGAAAATTCCGTTTTCATTCACGAATCAATCTACAATCTACAATCAACAATCATCAACATTCACGAATTATCTCTATTCCTAAGTCTTCATCAACTATCTTCATCATCTACATCTATCATTCACCAACTCTCATCAAGATTTTCTTGATTATTCTCCCTCTCTCTCTTTTTCTAAACTAGCCTTTTCTCAAATACAAAATTCCGCATTCACAAGATCTAGAAACACTTAGCCATATTCGAAGTTGCCTTCGCCCTAGACGTGAAAGGTTTTAATTTCTGAGGGTTTGGTCCCAAATCTCTATTTCAATTATTTAATTTAATTGTTTTGATTATTATTTTCCTTGAAGTTACTAACGTGTGTATTTTGTTATTAGAAAGAGGTACGAGGCATCCACGTAAATACTTTAATGGTTTAATTGATATTATGATGTAGAAATCATGCTTAGATTGTTATTTTGATTCCTAGTATCATGTCTAGGGTAACTTTAATATTAAGTATGATTAAAAGTACGATGCTTCCTATGTTCTTCCTAATATTTGTTATTGTTAGTATCATGTTAGGGTTAAAGATTTGATTTTTGTTTCTTAGTGACATGCTAGGGTTTGTTATTAATCTTGTTAGTATCATGCCTAGGATCTTGCTTTGCTTTAATATGATTATGATTATGATTATGATTTATGATGATTATTATTTTATTCATGATTATTATTGATTATGTTGCTTGATATGCTATTTATTATTGCTTGATCACCTTTTATGTATGTTTAAAGGGAATTGGTACGTGTAATCACGCTTAATAAGATAATTAATAATCTTGTTAGGTTAATTGTGATTATAATTTCAAGTGATCTCCAATAATAGTTTATTTGTGCATTAAATTCAACCAACATAGATTAAACAGGTTTAGGGTTAATCCTATTGATTGCATGTTAGTCAGAAAGCGCACATGAATACGAGCAGAATAAAGTAGAGGCCTATTATTAGGGCAGGTTCAATCTCTTTTAGGTTGGATTTGTACCTTCATCCCCAAACCCTTATTTGGTTCATGACCTTATGGAGTTGACGATCTCTTGGATCGTTAAGGGGTGTAACCTTCACCTCGTGATGGTTTACAAGTTCCTTAAAAACTTGTTGGCGACTCTTTTGCTCTATCTTCTTCCCTTTTGGACGCCACCGTACTTTAGTGTATGATCACAGTGGGGTTCAAGCTAGTAGGATTTTAAAGGCTCGAAAATATTCCCCACAGTTTTTGGCGACTTCACTGGGGAGGATTTCTATTTTAATTCCTGAATTTGTTTCGGCAATGATTTAGAATGAGTGGATGAGACTCGAAAAGTTCTAAGTATTTCATGTGCGTAATTTTGATTAACATTATTGTCATATGCATAAAAAGGTTCTCATTGGAAAGACCATCCGTAATGAGTCAAAAACATAGGATTTTACACGTAGGAAATTTGAGAAATGTCTTTCACAACTGGGGCTGATATAACACCGCGCGAAACTGGATGATTTTATTGAGCACAGAAAGCTGCTAAGGCATGTGGGAAGTAGCGTCAGGGGACAGAGCTTGGCGCCAAACTTTTAGCCCTAGCGCCAGACGCCAGTATTGGCGCCAGGCGCTACAGTTAAAAGTTGGCGCCAGTCTCTGTTTGCTGGCGCGAATTTCCCCCAATACCGAGCCAGAAATATGCGTTCTAATTTCGACCGGTTTTTCGTATTGTTTGCTCGATCCTACTTCCTGACTGAATTTTTTCTCACTTTTCTGAAACCCATATGTGTTCTACATATGGACATAACCCTCTGGGAATTCATGCTCTATCTACCCGATTGAACGCTCCTGGCAACAAAGGGTACATCTGAGATGTTGAATTCACCAAACCATGGAAGTGAGTTTTTTCTAAAAACTCGCGGTGTCCTATCCACACGCGTGAACCCTTCACGGTTAGGCTTCTACACGGTGCATCTGGACAATTAACCATGGACACTATTTGACTAAACCATATCCCGAACTTTAGAGAACTAGAGTCATGGTTAGGTTGCGAACTCATTGCATCATATTGTGCCTACTTGATTAATTGTGCATTATTTGTTGTGCATACTCTATGTGGTTTTTTCCTAACCATTTGTTTGACTTGTGTCAAAGCTTAATAAACTGATTAATGACTAAAGGACTTTGTTTAATTAATTAATTAATTAATTTGAGCTAATAAATAAACTTAAAATCGAGTCATAGTCCCTTTAAGTCAACCCGGATTTTTATTCTCGTATACTGCACAAACGTCAAATTTTTTTGGTCATAGCTGGAGTTATAGAAAGAACTACGAGTCGTACAACATATGGATCTGTAGCCCCGAGTTTTATCTTTAATTTGGCGTTGGTTTCATCCCAATCAGAGTCGCAGATCAAAAGTTATGACTAAAATACCCAGTCTGTCCAGTTTAATACATATACGTGAAGTCTTAACTTAGTCTTTGCTTGAGTCTAGTCACATAGTCTACCCACATGGTCATGACACGAGTCTTAAAGTACCATCTACACTCACTAGTCTTAGCACACACTTTGAGCACATGTCACCATGGCCATGTCTTAGGTTCATGCATGAGTCGGTCTTTTCCGTCATTTGAGTTGGGGGGTACATTCTATCCCTAATTCTTCATATCCCTCCACCTCCATCATTTTTTTTCTTTTTTCACTTTCTATTCTATCTTTTTTCACTCCTTCCATCCATGTGTGTTGAATCGAGTTTGAGTAATATGATGGACAAACAAAAAAATGAGGGTAATGATGAAACAACACAAGACAAGAGGCGAGCTTCAACGAAAAGATTTCATGACCTCTTTTTCTATTTCTTTTTCATTTTTTCCTTTCCCCAATAAGTCTAGCATAGGCACCTTTTCTTTTCCTTTAGATTAATTTTGTAATTTTTCTTTTCTTTTCCCTTTTTAATAAAATGAGCATTTATTTCCTTATATATGATCATTTCATTACATTGCATTAAAAAAAAAAAAAAAAAAAAAAAAAAAAAAAAAAAAAAAATCCATGTCGAATAAAGCACAAGGTATACCAATGATTTGAGGCACCCTTGTAGCCACATCATATCTCCTTTCGCCCTTCAATTATACAATCCTTTCTTCATAAACCACTTTGAGCCTCGTCTAACGATAGACCCTTCTTTTTTCAACCTACATCTATCTAACCTTGGGATGGGATGGTGTGCAACTTATGCAATTTTCAATTTCATAAAAAGCTTGAGTAATTCAAAAAATAGCAAAAATAAGCAAAATCAAAAATAAAAACAAGTGTACAAAAGGGTAAGTGTTCCAATGTCTTTGATGTGAAAATATCTTCGATAAGAACACGTCTCAGATTGCGTCTCTTATCGAGTGCTCGGTACCATGCCTGAGAAACATGAATGCCAAGTGAGTGATAGACCGCATGATCGGGATTGCCCACACTTATAAAAATAAAATAAATGCTAAAGCAAAAGAAAGAGCTAAAAAAAAGAGTAGAAAACCTCAAGCATAAAAATACAAATATTTAAAATCAAGGTTGCACACCTTGGGGGCTTATCTAGGGTCTTGAGCCTTTATCCCCTTCTTCTTTAAACCTTTAGCCTAACCACGTTACAACCCTTAAAAAGACCTTTTTGAGGTATACACACTTGTGCGAGGTTTGGCTAGAGCTACGTTCGGCCTGATTCCTAACGGATACGTAGGCAACCTCACATCGAGGTGCGGCCGTAATAAACATGCATTCATATTCACATTCACACACTTACACCATGATCATATCAAGGAATTCCCTATGCTCATCCCTTTTCATTTAGAGCTAGACTTGGGGGCTTGATCCCTATATTATTAGCTTACCTAGCCTAAGAGTCACCACCATTTGACTCTTTTCAATATATTTTTCCACACACTTAGCTCTTGCGGCCTAACTTTAGTGTCACTATCACACACTGCACAGATACATCACCAAATATATTTCCCTTAGGAACCCTTTGTCATGAAATCTTAACGCTGAAGCATGCCTTGTCATATCAAAATCGCTCATCACTCATAATTGTCATTGCATCACGAAGTATGAAGTGCTTAGCCTCCGTGCCTAAGTTACCCAAATACTTTCATCATGGAGTCAACAGTTGAGATAGCCTAGGATGAATTAATCCTTGAACCTTGAGAGATAGTATCAAACAACATTTGACTAAGCTCATTCAACATGCATCTTCAAACTTCACTTTCAATTCTTTTTCGCGTCTTTCTTTTTCGGGAGAAAGTCGGTACCCTCCACAAAATGACGGAAAATTTTTGCTTTTTTGCTTTTTTCGAGTCGTACGATCACATTACAATGCACACACGAGTCATGTACACATTGAGTCATGTCATATCACTTTGATTTGAGTCTAACACATGTGTCATTACACTTAGAGTCGAGTCAACCTCGAGTCAGTCAATCATATCGAGTCCAGTTTATGCCTTGAGTCGTGTTAAGTCAATGAGTCAAGCAATGCTAAACCTTAGGTCAACCCTAAGATGATTAAAGATTGGCAAAGATCTATAGTCAAAAGAAATACAGGTGCAGCAGAACAGGGAAGACCCTATCACAGTGTTCAGCGACAAAGTCAATTCCTGGCGCCAGAGATATTTCAGCAACGACAGAGCTTGAAGCCTCCTAGAAAGGTGATTTCGACCTCATGCAGCAATTTCGGGTTCCTTGGTACGCCAGTTAGCCCCTATAAGCAATTTGACATGATTAGTAGTCGGCTCGATTACAATCGTAGTAAGTGATTGGCCTGACAAAAGATCGTCTCACTTAGCTTAAGCGCCTAAAACACTGGCTCATTACAATCGGTTCAAAAGCAAGCACTCAAACGACAATATTTCCAACTATGGATTGTCGCGCATTCTTATTAAACGACAAAGTTTTCCAAAAATTGGATTGTCATCCCCAACTGACAATATTTCCAAAAATGGATTGTCGTGCATCTTCTTCAACGACAATTTTTCCAAGATTGGATTGTCATCTCTAGCAAAGTTTCCAAGCGTGGATTGTCGTGCTCCTTCTTTGTTTGGCAAGTTTTTCCAAGTTCGGTTTGTCATACATTCATACATCGCTGGCAAGTTTTCCGAGATTGGATTGTCATACACCCAGTTTCCTATGGCAAAATTTCTCAAAGGATTGTCGTAGGTCTCTACTCATCATAAATTTCGGCAAAGTTCCTCAACGTGGATTGTCATTCATTTCAGTAAGTGGCAAATTTTCCCGAAGTGGATTGTCGGTCGACTCTTTTTTGCAAATGTTCCAAGACGCGGATTGTCAATTGTGGCAATATTTTCCTAAAAGGATTGTCGCATAGCGTTAGCAAATTTCCAAGGTGGATTGCTTTCAAGAGTTATATTCCAAGATGTGGATTGTCGATCGTAGCAAAGTTCTTATGAAAGATTGTTACGAAGCATTGGCAACTTTTCCAAAAATTGGATTTTGACAAATTTTCTGAGATACGGATTGTCGCTTCATCGTGGCAACATTTCCAAGGATGGATTGTTACGAAGCATTGACAACTTTCCCTAAATCGGATTGTCATACATCATACAAGAGTTGTGTTGGCAACTATTCCCAAAGAAAAGAGGATTGTCATCACAGCAAAAGCACTGACATACTGGTTCACAAGCAGCAAAGCGCCGACGTACTGGCATAGCATCATTAAGGATTAAAAAGCAGTGATCTTTTCGAAGACTATCATAGCGGGCAAAAGAAGCTCTTTGTTATGAGACGAGTGAACATCGAAACAGCAAGGTGGCGTTCCCTAGATTGTGGAGAGTTGTCAGAAACAACTGAGGATTGTTTCAAGAGAAGCAATCTTCGATGGTATTCCCTTGGATGTGGAATATTATCAAAGCGGGGGAGGATAGTTTCAGGCGAAGCAATCTTCTAATTTGGAAACAGTTACAGGCATAGCGGTTTTCAAGCGGGATGGCATTCTTTAGCTTGCAGGAGGTCATCAAGACAGCAGTACGGCAACAAATCGGTTACTTTCAAAGACGTGTGCTCGACGGTGCAAGATACGCGTTTCTTAACTCTTTTATCTGTTTAACTAACGCTAGTTTTGCAGGTATCGGCGTTACAAGATTGATTTAGGATCGCAGAACGTTCTGAATCATTCTCCGTCCCTATCGATACTTTGGCTTTCGTTTTCGAAACTTGCGTTTCTCCAAACTCAGTCAAAGTGGGGGCTTCTGTAGACACCCAAATGTGTCTCCCCAAAACCAAACCCAGTGATGAGTACCTTTCACGTCGAATCATAATCGAATGAAACGAAAGTGTGGAAAGGTCTAGTGTTGCGGAAAGTTTTATTTCTTTTCCTTTCTCTTCTCTCTGTTTTTGAAAACTTTATTTTAAGAAAACAGCCAATCCAGTTTGGTTGGTCCATAATATGGGTCCAATAGTGGTGTAGTTGGATGGGGCTTGCAAAGACCTTTCCAACGATATATTATAAGCCCAATTCCGATGAATATTGAGGAAGTTATGGCCAATTTACTAAACTGGGCCCGGTTTGAGTTTTAAGTACGGCCAAATGATCTAGGGGAGGGCCTAATATGATTTATCATTCCTAATGTAATTAGGAATGGTTTTGGTCTTCTAGAGCATTCTAGAAGGTCTTATCATTCTTAATTCAATTAGGATTCTTTAGAGTTTTAATTAGATGAAGTAGCATTTTCGACTGAAATTATATTATTTTATCTTCCAGTACGGTAAAATTATCATAGTTTCGAAAACGTGTTAAAAGCCGGTTTGGCGTCCAACCCCAGGCCTTGGCGCCTGGAACCAGGATTGGCGCCAGACGCCAGCCATTGGCGCCTGGCGCTAGCCACTGGTCCTGGCGCCAATGAGCCAGGGCTGGCGCCAAGTTGTTTCTGTGATCTTCAGACTCTGTTTTGATAAATTATCTTTTTTGGCCGATTTTCTTTATAAATATCGTATCGAAAATTCCGTTTTCATTCACGAATCAATCTACAATCTACAATCAACAATCATCAACATTCACGAATTATCTCTATTCCTAAGTCTTCATCAACTATCTTCATCATCTACATCTATCATTCACCAACTCTCATCAAGATTTTCTTGATTATTCTCTCTCTCTCTCTTTTTCTAAACTAGCCTTTTCTCAAATAAAAAATTCCGCATTCACAAGATCTAGAAACGCTTAGCCATATTCGAAGTTGCCTTCGCCCTAGACGTGAAAGGTTTTAATTTCTGAGGGTTTGGTCCCAAATCTCTATTTCAATTATTTTATTTAATTGTTTTGATTATTATTTTCCTTGAAGTTACTAACGTGTGTATTTTGTTATTAGAAAGAGGTACGAGGCATCCACGTAAGTACTTTAATGGTTTAATTGATATTATGATGTAGAAATCATGCTTAGATTGTTATTTTGATTCCTAGTATCATGTCTAGGGTAACTTTAATATTAAGTATGATTAAAAGTACGATGCTTCCTATGTTCTTCCTAATATTTGTGATTGTTAGTATCATGTTAGGGTTAAAGATTTGATTTTTGTTGCTTAGTGACATGCTAGGGTTTGTTATTAATCTTGTTAGTATCATGCCTAGGATCTTGCTTTGCTTTAACATGATTATGATTATGATTATGATTTATGATGATTATTATTTTATTCATGATTATTATTGATTATGTTGCTTGATATGCTATTTATTATTGCTTGATCACCTTTTATGTATGTTTAAAGGGAATTGGTACGTGTAATCACGCTTAATAAGATAATTAATAATCTTGTTAGGTTAATTGTGATTATAATTTCAAGTGATCGCCAATAATAGTTTATTTGTGCATTAAATTCAACCAACATAGATTAAACAGGTTTAGGGTTAATCCTATTGATTGCATGTTAGTCAGAAAGCGCACATGAATACGAGCAGAATAAAGTAGAGGCCTATTATTAGGGCAGGTTCAATCTCTTTTAGGTTGGATTTTTACCTTCATCCCCGAACCCTTATTTGGTTCATGACCTTATGGAGTTGACGATCTCTTGGATCGTTAAGGGGTGTAACCTTCACCTCGTGATGGTTTACAAGTTCCTTAAAAACTTGTTGGCGACTCTTTTGCTCTATCTTCTTCCCTTTTGGACGCCACCGTACTTTAGTGTATGATCACAGTGGGGTTCAAGCTAGTGGGATTTTAAAGGCTCGAAAATATTCCCCACAGTATCATTTCCTATTTGAGGCATGGATTGCTTCCAGCCGATCCAAAAGAGAGCTATTTGATGAAAAAGAGAGCGGCATGGCTCGAGATGAAGAACGAGGAGCTATTCAAGAAAGCCTTTGTGAAACTCTATCTGAAATGCCTCATAGAGAGGACATGATGTGCTGGACGACCTCCACTAGGGACATTGTGGTTCGCATATTGAAGGACGAGCCTTGGCTGAGAAGGCCACCCACTTAGGGTATTACTGGCCGAGTCTAAACACATATGCCATGCAGATGGTGAAAAAATGTGACAAGTGCCAGAGGTTTGCGACCCTAATTCATCGCCCGACTAACAATTTTTCGGCCATAAGTAGTCCGCTCCCTTTTGCAAAATGGGGCATGGACATCTTGGGGCCGTGCACGCCAGCATCAGGACAAAGGCGGTATGTGTTAGTAGCATTCGACTACTTTACAAAGTGGGTCAAAGCCAAGGCCATCCGAGGGATCAAATGGACAGACGTGTCAGCTTCCATTTGAAAAAACATAATTACTCGCTATGGGGTGCCACAGTAAATGGTGTTCGATAATGGACCCCAATTCGAAACGTGCCAGCTCAAAGAATGGTAGGGTGACCAGGGCATCTCTCATTGTTTTGCCTCGGTCGGCCGACCACAAGCTAACGACCAAGTTGAGGCCTATAACAAGTTAATCTCTAATGGCATCAAGCATAAGCTTGAGAAAGCAGGCGGTCTGTGGGCAGATGAGCTGGTAAATGTGTTATGGTCCATTCAAACAACATAAAAAAGTTTCACAGGAGAGACCCCATTCTTTTTGGTCTATGGTGCCGAAGAAGTACTTCCAATTAAAATGTACGAGCCTACCCTTCATGTGATGTTATATGATGAATCGGCCAATTGGGAGGCCATGAAGACTGCTCTGGACTTCCTTGCGGAAGCCAGGGGCTATACGACACTCAGACACGAAATCTATCATCTGAGGACGACAAGGGCATACAATCGCTGAGTGTCTAAGCGTCCGCTAAAGTTAGGGGATCTGGTTTAAGGAAGATGGAAGCGGTTGGCCGAGCTAACGAATATGGGAAATTAACCCCAAATTGGGAGGGGCCCTACCGGATTACAGAAGAAGTGAGAGATGGTACTTATCATCTTGAAGCTTTAGACGGCCGTCCTATTCCTCGAACATGGAATATGGACAATCTGAAAAAATATTTTGTTTAAAGCCTGTCAGCCAAATTTTGCATCAGTCATTATGACCAATTAGTTAAACTAAGCCTTCACGGCCGAATGATGTAATTAAGCCAAACGGCCAACAACAACGTAAAATTTTGACAAATATTAATGAAAAGTCAAGCATTGTTGTTAATTTTATTTTCTATATTTATGTTCATAATTATAGCAAGCTGAAAATGCCGAATGAAATTGAAAACATGGTTGTTTACAAATATGCTTATCGGCCACTACAAAATAATCCTGATGGCCGCCTGAAAAGAGAAACCAATGTTGCTTTAACATAGCAACTCAAACTTCCCCAACGTAGGGCATGTAGCGTCGGCCGAGTAGGATCTCAAAAAGAGTCCAACATAATGGATTGACTCGGCCGCACTAAGTCGAGCGATAAACAGAATTGGCTGAGTGAAAATCCTAAAAGTAGGCATTCGTCCACCAGTCATGTGGCGGCCGACTAAAAAGTTAGGAGAGGGCATCATCAGCCAAATCACTTGGCCACGTTTAAATAAAATGTTGACTTTTGAATATAGCAAGGGCATACCTTGATTAGCCACTTGGCCAACAACCCTAAAGGCCAGTCCAACTGTTCGACCCCATCAGAACGAATTGTAGACCAAGAGGGAAACAAAAATTTCCTAAGGCACAAATTGCCTGGTTAAGAGCAAGGATTTCCTAGGCAACTGAGCCTAGTAAATGGGAATTCACAAGTTGAGATCATACTTGGAATTTCTTGAGCCTGTTCGAGCGGTAGCTTTAACGGACTACTCAACCAAAAGCCAACGAAGGTCGTATACTCTAAAATTGATTCGGCGTTCACCTAGTCCAAGGGCAATCATTATATATGATTTGATTAACTTACTAGTAGTAATACCCTTCAAGGTACACATCTACTAAGTTAATCAAACCACCTTGAATTTGGACTACGCAAACGCCGAATAAAGGGGAATACCCCCAATACTCGTACGAATGAGCAATAAGCATATAAAAAATAAAATAAATGCATAAAAATTGCCAAGTACGAAAATGTAAGTACGAAAATGCATAAAACCGCTTAGAAGGCGGCAAACAGATTTAAAACTTAAAATCGCTCAGAAGGCAGTGAAATCCTTACAAAGACCGCTTAAAACAGGCGGCCAATAAAAATTGTTCACAAAAAAGACAGATAAAAAATAAAAAGATTGAAGACAAAAAGTTAAAAATAAGCTGAAGAAGAGGCTCCTCACTCGGTCGCATTGTCACCCCTATTATCAGCATTGGCCGCTTCATCGGTGTTGACCGCATTATCGTCAAGGGTGACCTCATTCTCGGCTACCTCTTTACCGTCGCCCTCGGCTTCATTTTCGTTGTAGCCGGAAGTCTCGACAAAGGGAGAGAAAGGTTGACCGACAGCCTCACAGTCTTCCTTCATGGTAAGAAACTCAGCCTTCTGGTGTACCGCTCATAAAAATAAGCAAGCTCGTATGGTTCCACCATCATGGCAAATGCATCCTCAAAACGGTTTTTTGAGGCGAGTGAGTGTCATCTGTTCGATGCGAACGACGTCAGCTGGAGGAATAGGCCTTGGAGCACTTAGCTGATTTTTCAGCTCTTCTACCTCCTTCCTCAGACGCTCGGCCTCCTGGTTGCTCTAGTCCGTAGCCTGAAGAGCTACGTCCAAGGCTTCCCGACTGGTCTCCAGCTCAGCCCTTAGCTGGTCTGAGGCCTCGGCCGCTTCCTGCCTACTGGCCGCAAGCGTGAGGGCCTCGTCCCTCTCTTTGGTAAGGGTCTCGTTCGCCAGCCTTTCCCGCCTAAGAGCATCGCCCATCTTGACGATGTCCTCATTCTACCGAGTAACTCGGACGGAGCATTCATCACCGTTTGATGGCGAGCCGTCTCTACGGCCAGCAGGCCGGTGTTCTCGTCCTGCAGATTATGGAGATCCGTCCAGGCTACCTCGAGATCACACCTCTGCCTCGGACGCCAGTCTTGGAAGGCAAAGAGCCTAAGAAGAAGCTAAATACGAACAGAAAGAATTAGTAAAGAAAAACGAAATAGCAAAAATTTGGCTAAGTAGATTAGTTGAAGAGCCAGAAGATTACCTCAACGCAGCTGTTGATCATTGGACCGAGATGCCCCTGATGGATACCCCGGTATTTGTCCTAAGTCTTGGCCAGGACGACCTTTTGAAAAGAGTCCCAGGGAGTCTTGCGTTCGGCCCTAGTTAAGGAAGAACCAGAGGCACGAACGTCCAAATCCTTAGAAGTTTCTGCAAAATAAAAACAAGTTAAAGTTCCAAAGAAAAGAAAAAAAAATTAGAAGGGAAAAGGACGAAGAGGTACAAGTACCTTCTTAGAGATTTGCAATGCGTGGACGCCCCTCAGGAGGGGGCGCTGCTGGCCCTGCTCGGCCGCCTTGGTCAGGGAGGGCAGCTCTTCTTCAGTTTGGGAGTTGAGTCGTGGTCGTCCATGTTGTCCAGGGTTGGCTCATCCCCTCCGTCCTTGTGGACGAGTTCATTTTGGGCCACCTCGGACAAAGGTGGCTTCGAGGGCCTGGAGACCCCACTAGGTGCCAGCTCGGGTTATTCTCCTTTAGGTTTCGCGAACGCAACCCGCGACCTAGCCTTGGCCACCGGCGTCCTGGACGCTGAAACCTTTTGAGCCTTGAACGACTCGTCATCCTTTGAAGCAGGCGCCGACCGCTTCCTCGCAAGCCTAGGGGTAGCAAACAGGAAAAATAAGAAAAAGGGGTTCAGTTAGAAATCACCGTTCGGATTGCATTGAAGCAAAGAGCATTGAGTTCAAGTCCAGTCGGCCAAAGGTACTCCACCCCTATCCGAGTAGGGTTGTAGGCAAGAACCTACATTCCTATTTCACTCGGCCATGTTTAATGTGCGAATCAAATAGCTATGTAATGCTACTCCAAGTAAGTAGGTCGGACGTAAAAAAAATTAAAAAAAAAATAAATAAAAAATAAAAAATAAAAAATATTTTCAAGGTAAAGAGATCAGTTGTAACGCTCCATGTTGTAACGCTCCATGTTGAACTCGTTCATGTCCATGTCTCCCCTCTGCACTAGGTCGGGCTTGGCTGCGGCTTCCTCCGAAAATATCAAAGCATTGGAAGTTAGAAAAATTTTCAAAGCAAGAAAAGGACAATGCATATAGCGAAGGTCAACCTTGGGGATAATTCCTGAGCAGGCCGAAGGAGGACATGAAGATAGGATCCCTTAGCCAGATCACTAAGGGAATCCACCTTGGAATGACGGATACACGACTCCCCCCTCTAAATTCTCGCTTGACCCTGAAATAGTCAAGCTTATTGGCGTGGTTTCGGAGAATGGGGGGCGAGTCGGCCAGTTGTAAGGGAGAGGAGTTAAATTTGTTCGTCTTTTTGTTGAACTCTTGATCCCTCGTTTAGACGAGGTAGAACCTCTACTTCCAGTCGCGCCACTTGGACGACTTGAGCAGAGTCACCATGAATTCCGGCTGGGTGATCAGAACAAACAACCCGTCCGAGTCTGCCTCCATCTTCGTCATATTGTGCATGCCGCAGAAGACGGAAAATTTAGGGGTGAAGCCCATCCGAAGACAGGTCACCAAGTAACCTAAAATGTTGACCCAGTTGTTTGGCGATAGCTGGATTAAAGCTATCTAATATTCGTCCAGCAGCTCCTGGACGAATGGGTGAAGAGGAAAGCGAAGACCGAGCCAGAGGTTTGAGGGGGAGTAATTGTATAACCTTCTCCCAGCATGAGGAATTCTTCCCTTTCCTTGAACCTATTATTGAGGTACACCAAGGCAACGTCCCCGATCATACAGCCGTAAGGCTGCTAAAATCATTCTCTTCTTCTTATGCCTCGTCGGCAGCAATTTCATCCTGTTGTTAGGCTGCCTGAGGTTCGGGGTCCCTTGCTGAACCAAAGTCTTGGGATAAGACCCTGTCCAGCTCGTCCGCCTAAGCGGAACTTCCTCCAACCGAGCCCTGCCTTGGCTTGGCCATCACTGGACCTTCAGTCACCAAAGGGGCTTCGCCCTTGTCTTTTGCCCCAGCCCTAGAACTGTGACTTCCAAATGGAACAGGGCGGGGGGAGTCAATGGTTTCGGCAATTACTATGTCGGTCCTAGTTTTGGCCGACCTAAGAGCTTGAGAGAAGGGGGGAGCAAGAGTTCGTCCGGCCTTAATTGAAGGGCCTGGCTGATTTTAGTATAATGCTTGAGCAGCCACTGACGAGTGTGGCCGATTTGGGCCAAATAGAATACGATGGTGGTGCAATGACTGCTCGGGCTGATCTTGTTCAGATCGACTTGCGATATTCCCAGGAGAAGAATAGGGCAAAGAAGACGATAACTCGTCCGCTCCAAGGATCGAGTTAGCAAATAAATCACAATTTACACTCTAACCCCTCTCTGAAGTGGAGGTGCCTAATTGATTCTGGTGCTCTTTAAAAATGGTGGTCACAATGACCACCGAGCACGCACTACCGTCAATAGTAGTGGTGATGTCTGTATTTGTGTTTTAGGGGTTAGTCCCCACGTCCGAGTTGTTCAGATCATAGGAGGCTAGAGGTTGAACAAGAGTGCCGTCAGGATTTTTGGCGGCATGGACATCGTGCATTTTCCTCGTACGCACCATGTTCGGCTGCAGGGACAGAGAAGAATAGGTGCGGATAAGTTGGTACACACAAGAAATGGACCCCCTCCATAAAGACGAGGACTCGTCCCCGTCCACTCTAGATTCCTCAGTCTCAGGCAAACAGATGGCCTCATGAGGAGAAACGGACGAGGCCAAGTGTTAATCCAGGATGTTTGAAACAAAAAATTGAAAAGAAAATTTAAGAAAAGGAGAGTATTCAGTTACCTTCGTCTGAACAGAAAGTCGAAAAACTTGAAGAAGTGCTTGGGAGGTCTTTGTTAAAGAAAGGCCGAAAAGCTCAAGATCTTGGACGGAAAACTTGAATGTGCGGCGGAGCTCTCGAAGAATCCAGGAAGAAGTAGCTTTCTCTCTCTGGAAGCTCTGACTTATCTCTAGACAGCAAGGAAATCCAAAGTAAAAAATGAAGGTCAAACCCTTGCTATTTATAGGCAAAAATTTAGAGGGGTAAAATGGTAAAAGTCGGTTCCCGCCTAAAGAATGCCAAAAGGTTAAAATTCAGAGAATTTAACCTAGAAGTCCAACGGTTAAACTCTTCCATTTGACGGAATCAGTGTAAAAATCCTCCTATTTATGATGGCATACGAACGGGCGTCATAAACACTTGTAACTCTATGCATGTACCTTAGAAGTTGAACCATTCCCTTCGAAGGTGCAATTCAGATTAATGTCAGTAGACACCCATTTGTGTCTCCCCAAATTCAAACCCGGTGATGAGTACCTTTCACGTTGAATCATAATCGAATGAAGTGAAAGTGTGAAAAGTCTAGTGTTGCGGATAGTTTTAATTTCTTTTCTTTTCTCTCTGTTTTTGAAAACCTATTTTAAGAAAATAGCCAATCCAGTTTGATTGGTCCATGATATGGGTCCAATAGTAGTGTAGTTGGATGGAGCTTGAAAAGAGCTTTCCAACGATATATTATAAGCCCAATTCCGATGAATATTGAGGAAGTTATGGCCAAATTACTAAACTGGGCCCGGTTTGAGCCTTATATGCGGCTCAATGATCTAGAGGAGGGCCTAATATAGATTTATAATTCCTAATGCAATTAGGAATGGTTATAGTCTTCTAGATTTTTCTAGAAGGTTCTTTTCATTCCTAATTCAATTAGCATTGATAAATTGACTTTTGTTGACTTTTTGAAATTTTAATTAGAATAAAAGAGTGTTTTTGAGGAAAATACGATTTTATCCTCCTGTACGGTTAAATTCTATCTGATTTTAGAAAACGCGTCAAAAACTTGATTAACGCCTAACACCAGCATTAGCGTCTGGCGCTAATGTCAGCGTCTGGCGCTAACTCCGTTTTTTCACGTCAGAACTCTAGTTCGATTTTCTATCTTTTTGGCTGATTTTCTCTATAAATAGCCTCCTCAAAACTCCGTTTTCAATCATCAATCATCAATCATCAATTCTCATCTACAATCACCAACTCTCTAGTTTTCTCTTCTCTCTCTAAGCTAAAGCTTATTTTCTCTCTTATTCTAAACCAACCTTTTTACATACAAAATTCCGCATTCACAAGACCTAGAAACACCAGCCAAATTTGAAGTTGCCTTCGCCCTAGATGTGAAAGGTTTTAATTTCTGAGGGTTTGGTCCCAAATCTCTCTTTTAATTATTATTTAATTTAATTGTTTTATTATTTTCCTTGAAGTTACTAACGCGTGTATTTTGTTATTAGAAAGAGATACGAGACATCCAAGTAAGTGCTTTAATTTTTTGCATTAATATTATGATATAGAAATCATGTCTAGATTGTTATTATGATTCCTAGTATCATGTTAGGATGCTTTTCTTAATTTGATGTTTAGGGTGACAACAATAAATTCCTTGTATCATTTTTAGGGTAAAGAATATTATGATATCTATAATGCCTTTTATTGTCTTTTCTTATATTTTTGTTAGTATCATGTTAGGGTTAAAGCTTTGATTTTTATTGTTTAGTGACATGCTAGGGTTTGTTATTAATCTTGTTAGTATCATGCCTAGGATCTTGCTCTTATTATGCTTTACCATATTATGAATATTATTGTTATTATTATTACGATTATTATGTTGCTTGATATTTATTGTTATTGCTTGATCACGCCTTTTATGCATGTTTAAAAGGAATTGGTACTTGTAATCACGCTTAATAAGATAATGAATAATCTTGTTTAGGGTTAAGGTGATTATAATTCAAGTGATCGCCAATAATAGATTATTTGTGCATTAATATAATTGATTAAACAGGTTTAGGGTTAATCCTATTGATTGCATGTTAGTCAGAAAGCGCACATGAATACGATCAGAATAAGGTAGAGGCCTATTATTAGGGCAGGTTCAATCTCTTTTAGGTAGAATTTGTACCTTCATCCCCGAACTACCAGTCATGGTTCAAGAACTATTGGAGTTGACGATCTCCTGGATCGTTAAGGGGTGTAACCTTTACCTCGTGAACGGTTTACAAGTTCCTAAAACTTGTTGTCGACTCTTTTGCTCTATCTTCTTTCCCTTTGGACGCCACCGTACTTTAGTGTATGATCACAGTGGGGTTCAAGCTAGGGATAACGCTTGAAATATTCCCTACAATGTTAAAAAAGACTCGTCGGCCGCTGATGGCCGACTGACCATTCGGCGCTTCTCCTTATGAGCGCCAAGAGGAGGCCATCTAGGCATGTGGCCCAATTCAAGGCCGCTCGACCCACTCAGTACGAACAATTCGGCCAAGCTTGTAAAAGAGCTCAGATCATTCAGACTAGGCATTCAGCCCAATATCGCGGATGGACGCTGTCGTCCGACTCCATCTTACAAATTCAAAATGCTTCAATCTCACCCAAGACACTCAAATGAGTGGAAGTCAGAGGAGGTGGCCCCTTTGGGACGAGCCACCCCCTCTGAGGGGAAAATGTTTAGGGTAAAAATACCCCAAATACGTGGTCCAATCCAATAAATGACACGTGGCCCAATATATGGGTGACACATGTCACCATAGGAAGATGACATGTATTATGAACAAGGAGATCACTTGAAATCTAATATGTCATCAAGGCCCTTTACATAAGGAGGCCCAAAAGTAGCTAGAATGCCGCAAAACGGCGCCCCAGGGGACATATGTCCTTCGCTGATTGCGCAGCCAATCAATGGCCCTAAATTCTAGGTCACTTACCCTAATGAACAAAAATCCCCACCGCTATATATACCCCAGTCATTGCTGATGGGAGGGGTAGATCATGACATAAAATTTAATAGAGCACTAAAAGCTCCAACTTCTCTCTACTTTCTCTCTCTACATTTATTCCATTTTCGGTCACTAACTTGATCGTTGGAGGCGAATCTCCGACAACCAGAGATTCTTGTTTTGTAGGTGTCCGCGTCCCGTTTCCAGATCAGAGCGTGACCAATATCCCGAGGGATTCAAAAAATCACCCAAAACAATAGAAATCACTCACTTCGAAGTCTCCTACAATTTAAAATCATAGAAGAGTATTAAAATCCTCTCTACACAAATTTCCAGCAATATATACTATAAAAAAAACCCCTTATAATTTAATTAAAATAAGCTAAAATTATATTTAAAACATCATACTTTAATCCAAATTAATGGGTAATTGAAATTCCTTAAAGAAACTTGATTTTTAATGCTCTACCAAAAATTTCAGCATTATATTTTAATGAAAACTTGCTATAATTAAGCCTTAAAACACTTTAATCAAAGGATTAAATCATTAAAAATCATAATCCTTTAATAATTCATAATTCAAGAACCTAGGGTTTCAAAAATTAGGGCTTTTTGACAAGGGAATAAACGCGTCGTCAATTGTCTATCCCTGGATCAAATACAATTTATACAACCTTTACAAACCAAATACGAGTATAAGGCAAGCATAGGGATCGAACCACAGGGAACGAATAAACACCACCAAATGTTATCGACAATTAAGCTAGTCTGGAATAGGAGATAAATAAATCAAAGTCTTAAGATGCTAAAACAAGAAATAAAACACTAAGAAAAATGGTTTAGGTATAACATTCACTTGAACATAAACAAATGCATAGAAATTGAATTAATTATGAACTAAACATGCTCGAATATCAAAGTAAGGAATCCAATCTAGCCGCCTTCCGGGGTCAATTGGCTTCTCCTAACATAGCCTCTATGTTTCCACATTTGAACCATATACTAGGAGGTGCTATTAAATAACAATCGATAATAATGAACCCTAGCTAAGTCAACTTCCGTTCCTTGTTAGCAAAGATTCACCTTTAATCAACCAAAAATGTGCACTTGCAAGAAGATCAATGAATATCAAGCATATAAAGACTTTAATCACAAATAAATCAAATTCCAAACCCTAGAACATGCTCAAGATCCAACTACACAACAACCATCCCCTTAATGGGAAAAATACTCACTAATCATGCTAACAACAAGATTAATTAACAAATATTCAAGAATCAACATGATTAACAAGCAATACCAACAACTAAAATTATAATCAAAAGAAAGCAATAAAAATAGAGGAGAGAGAGTTAGAGATTCTCATTGATTGAATTTGAAAATCTACAAGCAAGATGTTCAATCTTCCTCTTCAATATCCAAGTTCAACAATGCTTAAACCCTTACTTTCTCTCTCTAAACTACTCTAATTCTAACCTAAACCTAGAGAGAGAAGCTCTCCTAAAAACTAATTAGAGAATAGAATAATTAATAATGTTTATTGTTGATTCTTATTACCCCAAAAATGGGTATTTATACTAAGCTAGCAAAAATAAGAAAAATAAAAGAAGGAAATTAATAAAGAAAAGGAAAATAAAAAATGAAAATAAAACTAAAAGAAAGACATAAGAAAAGGGAAGTAAAACAAACAAAACAAAAAGAAAAAGAAAATATTAAAACCAAAAAGAAATCCCCAAAAAAACTAATCAGACCCAAGCTCTTCTTCTTCGATTTTTTGGTTGTTCTGAACTCCAGTGAAGCGCATCACCATCACCACCGTTCATCAACCATCATCATCAAATCGTCATCGCTCATCCTCATCGTTTATCATCAAGCATCAAATCAAAATCGTACGATCTTCAATAAGAATCACCCGCAGAGCTCGTGGAGTGGTTCGGTCGAACCATGGGTTGGTGTGGTCGAACTACGGGGTTGGTTCGGTCAAACCATGGGTGTGTTCGACCACACCTCTTCAAATGAGAAAACTTCAAAAGTTTCTGACTATTTTGGCACTTCGACCGAACCCTCAACTGTTTGCTCGAACCCAAATGAACATGCATTTTGCTCTAATTTGGGGCCGTTGTTGTGCGATTTGTTGCTGTGGTTGGAGAAGTTGAGGAGTTGCGGCAGGGGTGCGGTGCGCGGTGGCCGAAAATTGCGCGGTTGCTGCTGTAATTGATTTTGGGCTGGTGGCAGTTGGTGGTACTCTGTTACTGGATGGTTGGTGCTGCGGCTGTGCTCGCATGTGGCGATTGGAGGATGCAAGGGGCTGCACGGATTGAGAGGCAGCAAAGGGGTTGCTGTTGTTGTGGGTTGCGCGGTGGCTGGATATTGAGGGTGAGAAGGTGAGCTGGTGTGGCGAATTGTTTGGTGGTTAATTGAAGGTGAAGGAGGCTGCAGCGGTGTGGCTGATTGTGGGTTTGGATGCGGTTGGTTGTGTTGTGGTGGAATATGGGAGCAAGGGAGCTGTGGATTGGTGGATAACCGTGGTAGCAAGGTAGGAGTTCGAAGGAGGCTAGATGAGAAGATAGGGGGAGCAGGGGAGGTTTGGTGTTTTGGTGTGGTGGAGGTAAAGAAAGATTAGAGGGGGATAGAGCGGTGTAGGGTAAGGGACAGCAGCCAGCAAAGTAATGTTCACACACTTTGTCTCGTCCCCGAACTCCGAACTCACTTGACATGAAACCCGGGACCCAAAACACAAAATCGAGGAGAAATCATGACAAATAAAATAAAATAAATAAATTAGAAATAAATAAAGTAAAATAGAAACAAAAGAAATAAAACTAAAAGTAACAAAAATTAAACAAAAACTATACAAGAAAATAAAGTAAAATAAAATAACAAAATAAACATAAAGCTAATTAAAACTATGAAAGTAACAAAGAAAAGGAACGAAATAAAATAAATCGAAAGCAAATAAAATATGAAAATAAACTAAAAAACAATTAAATAAAGAAATTAAATTAAAACATACTAAAACTAAGAAATAAACTATAAACTTTATTAAAAGAAAACAAGAGAATAAAAGGGAAAATAAGCGAAAATAAACACAGAAATAACTCTAAAACTACTCCCTGAGAGTGTCATAAATGCCACTCATCAAATTCCTCCAAGCTAAACCTTTGCCGTCCTCGAGCAAAGCTAAGGCAAAAGAGAACGATGGAATTATTGAAAGCAAAAGGAACAAAATAGAAACAAAGAGAAAGAATGTACATTAACTCACTGTCGTAGGAATCACGGATGCATTTAGCGTATGCATCAAGCCCTTTAAACCCAATGTTGCCAAAGAGGACAAGTAAGCTCTCGTGAGGGTTTCCTAAGAGGTTTAACCCACAACTCTTGGCAATACATAACATTCAAGGCAAAGGTGAAAGCAAGAAAACTCGAGTTTTGACATTTCAAACTAAACACAAACAACGGGCTAAGTGCACAAGAATACAATCCTTTCTAGACATTAAAGGTAGCCAAGCAAAAGAATATCTAAGTTTGGTACACACATAAAGCATGCAAAGGGTAGAGAACTTAGAGGGACTTACACTCCTTATTTCCAACCAAAATTCCGCGTCCTCACTAGTTTTGCATCCACTTTTAAGGTGGTATCTCGAGATTCCTCGAAGGAACCAGAAGAAATAAACAATGAAAAACATTTAGGCTACCCGACATCTTGGCATCAATAGCTCGCTCAATAGGCTTGGCTTGATTACCCTCCACCGGTAGTAACTAAACCTCACTAAGGTCAAAAGGTCTTAAAAGGGTTGAAACGTTTAGGCTAGGGTAAAGGGCGTGGAAATAAATTTAGAAATTGGTGGTAAACTTAGAAGTGAAGCAAGGTTGATCATTCCTCAATTCAAACTCAATAAACTACCAACTTTCAAATAAAAAATTCTAGCAATAGATCACAAAGCAACTCCTCCCCCAAGCTTATTCTTTTTCAACCAAACAAAAATATTTTTGTATTTTCTCAATATTTTTTTCTTTTTTTTTTTCTTTTTATTCTTTGCTCTCGCCTCTTTTAACTTTGAGCGGCCTTTTCTTTCTTTCCTTTCTTTTCTTCTCATTTCCTCAAACCATTCAACATAACAAAGATAATCACATCTACCAAAATTTGAGTTTTTCACTCCTTTTTCATTTTTTTTCCTCTTTTATTAACCAAACATACAAATCAATTCCCAATAATGCTTCACAAAAACTAATAAAGGTGAAAATAAAGCAAAGGTCATAGGTTTGTAATGTGGTTATGCCAAAGAAGGGAAAAAAAGGCTCAAATTGGGTTACTAAATAAGCAAATGCAAAAGAAAAATAAAAGAATAGAAAATAATAGAACAAAACAAAAATTCTAATTGCCTTCATCTTCCCCTAGGTTGGTTCGGTCTCGGTCTTAGGTAGATTAAGCCAAATTCTCGATATAAGCTAGCAATGCCAAGGATCCAAACGCCACACATGCAAGAAATGTAGAAGGCTAGAACAATATAGATACATCCTCACAAGAATAACGATAGTGGAGTAGCAAAAATCACCTTTAGAGCTTCAACTAGCTAGAGAGCGACAACCATCTTACCACAAACCGAGTGAGCTAAGGTCTCATAGCCCTTAATTTCTACTACCTTGGCAAAAAAATATGTGTGAACCAACCCCGAAATTCAAGTGCACGAAAACCTCTAACAACTAGGAAAGAGAGTATTCTAGGTGCTAAAGCCCAAATATGTCCAATATTGAAACAAAACATTTTGAAACCTTGCCTTGAATGCCATGGAAAGACACTATACACACGAATATTCACAAAACAATAATACTCAAGAATGCATATACAATTGTGCAATATGAAAGCATGATCAATCAAAACTACATATACCAAAAGTCAACTCAATAAGGCACTCATGGCCATCCAAACATAGAAAACCGATCTCAATAATAGACTTTGGCAAGTATGAGTGGAATCAATCAAGCAATCAAGAGACTATGGATTAAGAAACCACCAAGAGATATAGATAACCCCCCAAGCTAGCAAATAGCTACTCCCCAAAGCTAGAATGGAGCATTGTCCTCAATGCTCAAAATAAAGACAAAAAGGGTGGGAGGAAGGGGAAGAAAACACATCCACACAACAAATCATAATTCATTCAATCCACATGAATTTAAGAAAGAAAATTTAAGATGAGGGAAGAAGGAAATAGTAAACCAAATGTGAGGTGGGTGTTGAAACCCGCAATTGAGCACATTGTCCACATTTTCATCTAATTCCTCGTCTTTGTTCCTTTTCCAAATGCAAGCAATCATTGGTGCTTCTTCTCAAGGATCTCAATCCTAAATCCTTGCACATGAGTATATGCATCAAGTACCTATACAAATAGACAAGAGAGTAAACAAAAATGAGAAACGTAAAAGAAAGAAAAAGAAAGCAATAAAACACGGGTTACTTCCCGAGAAAGGCTTGCTTAACGTCCAAGCATGACCAATCTAGCAAATAACTCGATAAAGAACGCAACAACTTGTCATATGCACCGGTAAACATATCAAGAAATAGAGCATACACGATGCTCATATGACAAACAAACATAAAGTACAAGGAGACTTTATGCTTGAGAGAAGGGAGAAAAGAAAAAGTAAATGAATCAAAAGAAAAATTAAGAAAATAAGAAGAAAAAGTAGAAAAATAAAAAGAAAAATAGGGAGGCAAACTCTCCTCGCAAAAATCTTTTTGGTTGGCATTATAACTCTTTTCCTCATCAACAATGAAAGAGTTGGGGGCTTTGGAAGCATGAATAGGAAAAGGATCCCTAAGAGGTTCTTTGAGAAAAGAAGGGAGGAACATAGGATAGTAGGAGATATGGTTAAACCTTTGGGAGAAAGTTGTATGAAAAAGGGAATAAGGGGTAGCTAATCCCTCATCACAAGATCTCACATCACTAAGGAGGGAATGAAAATCAATCATGGAATCCTCAAATGAAGAACCCTCACGTTCTACATCTCCCTTAAGCTCATAATTTCCAAAGGATTTAACCTCAACCTCCTCTTCACAACCTTGAACATCTCCCTTAAATTTCTCAAGGCCCACCATCTCAAAATCAAGAGTGAATGGGGGCAAATTTTTCTCAAACTCATCTCTTTCTAATGAAGCCTTATCAGTGAACTCTCTAAGGTTATGGGCTACCGTTTGAAACTCAAGAAATATTTGTGCCATAATCTCAATGGAGTCCAAATCATCATGGATAGACGAGTCAAAAGCTTGCTCACTGGAATCATCTAGGGGACTATGGGGAACACCTTTAGAATTCATGCAAAAATCGGATGCAATACGAGAAAGAACATGCACTTCATCATCATTAGAATGTACCTGATTACATTGAGCTATAGAGGGAAGGGAGTTGAAATCATGCATTACATGGTCACTATGGGGAGCATAAAGTACATCATGGGAATTCATATTATACAAATCATGACAATTAGCATCAACATTAAAAGAATGAGAATCCCAAACATAAGTCTCATGTTGGCCCTCTCCCAATCATAATTATCCCTAGCTAACCATGAATAGAAATCCCAAGCTTCATCCGAAGACATGTCTTGAAATCTACCATTTAACATATTATCAACTACTCCTCTAAAATGCTCATTTAATCCCAAATTAATGATTTTACAATAATCACCCTTGGTAAAACCTTTAACACCATCTAGGAAATCCTTAAGTCTAGTGAAATACACCCAAAACGGTTCATTATCAAATTGAGGAATAGAAATATAAGCCATTTTTTCAAATAAAGCAACACAAATAATTAAAAACCAACAAATACAATGAAAATTATATACAAAGTACTAGTCTCAAAAAGATAACACAACGGTAATGGAAAGTCGTTCCCTGGCAACGACGCCAATTTGACAAGGGAATAAAAGCATCTTCAATTGTCTATCCCTAGATCAAATACAATTTATACAACCTAAAAAAAACCTAATACGAGTATAAGGCAAGCATAGGGGTCGAACCACAGGGAACGAATAAACACCACCAAATGTTATCGACAATTAAGCTAGTCCGGAATAGGAGAAAAATAAACTAAAGTCTAAAGATGCTAAAATAAGAAATAAAACACTTAGAGAAATGGTTTAGGTATAGAATTCAATTGAACATAAACAAAGGCATGGAAATTGAATTAATTATGAACTAAACATGCTCGAATATCGAAGTAAGGGATCCAATCTAGCCGCCTTTCGGGGTCAATTGGCTTCTCCTAACATAGCCTCTATGTTTCCAAATTAGAACCATATACTACAGCGTACTATTAAATAATAATCGATAACAATGAACCCTAGCTAAGTCAACTTCCGTTCCTTGTTAGAAAAGATTCACCTTTAATCAACCAACAATGTGCACTTGCAAGAAGATCAAAGAATATCAAGCATATAAATACTTTAATCACAAATAAATCAAATTCCAAACCCTAGAATATGCTCAAGATCCAACTACACCACAACCATCCCCTTAATGGGGGAATTACTCACTAACATGCTAACAACAAGATTAATTAACAAATAATCAAGAATAAACATGATTAACAAGCAATACCAACAACTAAAATATTAATCAAAAGAAAGCAATAAAAATAGAGGATAGAGAGTTAGAGATTCTCATTTATTGAATGTGAAAATCTACAAGCAAGATGATCAATCATCCTCTTCAATATCCAAGCTCAACAATGGTAAAACCCTCACTTTCTCTTTCTAAACTTCTCTAATCCTAACCTAAACCTAGAGATAGAAGCTCTCTAAAAAACTAATTAGAGAATAGAATAATTGATAATGTTTATTGTTGATTCTAATTACCCAAAAATGGGTATTTATACTAAGCTAGCAAAAATAAGAAAAATAAAAGAAGGAAATTAATAAAGAAAAGGAAAATAAAAAATGAAAATAAAACTAAAAGAAAGAAATAAGAAAAGGGAAGTAAAGTAAAACAAAACTAAAAGAAAAAGAAAATATTAAAACCAAAAACAAATCCCCAACAAAAACCAATCAGACCCCAACTCTTCTTCTTCGATTTTTTGGCTGCTCTGAACTCCATTGAAGCGCATCACCATAACCACTGTTCATCAACCATCATCATCAAATCGTCACCGCTCATCCTCATCGTTTATCATCAAGCATCAAATCAAAACCGTACGATCTTCATTAAGAATCACACGCAGAGCTCGCGGAGTGGTTCGATCAAACCATGGGTTGGTGTGGCCGAACTACGGGGTTGGTTCGGTTGAACCATGGGTGTGTTCGACCACACCTATTCAAATGAGAAAACTTCGAAAGTTTTTTACTGTTTTGGCACTTCAACCGAACCCTCAACGGTTTACTCGAACCCAAATGAACTTGCATTTTGCTCTAATTCGGGGCTGTTGTTGTGCGATTTGTTGCTGTGGTTGGAGAAATTAAGGAGCTGCGGCAGGGGTGCGGTGCGCGGTGGCCGGAAATTGTGCGACTGTTGCTGGATGACAGTTGGTGGTCCTCTGTTGCTGGATGGTTGGTGCTGCGGTTGTGCTCGCAGGTGGCGATTGGAAGAAGCAAGGGACTGCGCTGATTGAGATGCAACAAAGGGGTTGCTGTTGTTGTGGGTTAAGCGGTGGCTGGATATTGAGGGTGAGAAGGTGAGATGGTCTGGCAAATTGTTTGGTGGTTGATTGTGGGTGAAGGAGGCAGCAGCGATGTGGCTTATTGTGGATTGGGATGCGGTTGGTGGTGTTGTGGTGGAATATGGGAGCAAGGGAGCTGTGGATTGGTGGATAACAGTGGTAGCAAGTTAGGAGTTCAAAGGAGGCTAGATGAGAAGATAGGGGGAGCAGGGGAGGTTTGGTGTTTTGGTGTGGTGGAGGTTAAGAAAGATTAGAGGGGGAGAGAGCGGTGTAGGATAAGGGACAGCAGCCAGCAAAGTAATGTTCACACACTTTGTCTCGTCCCCGAACTCCGAACTCACTTGACATGAAACCCGGGACCCAAAACACAAAACCGAGAAGAAATCAAGACAAATAAAATAAAATAAATAAATTAGAAATAAATAAAGTAAAATAGAAACAAAAGAAATAAAACTAAAAATAAAAAAAATTAAACAAAAACTATACAATTAAAGTAAAATAAAATAACAAAATAAACATAAAGCTAATTAAAACTATGAAAGTAACAAAGAAAAGGAACGAAATAAAATAAATCGAAAGCAAATAAAATACGAAAATAAACTAGAAACCAATTAAATAAAGAAATTAAATTAAAACATACTAAAACTAAGAAATAAATTAGAAACTTTATTAAAAGAAAACAAGAGAATAAAAGGGAAAATAAAGGAAAATAAACACGGAAATAACTCTAAAACTACTCCCTAAGAGTTAAATGTCACTCATCACTTTTCAATTTAAAATAAAATCTAAAAATTAATTAACATAATATTTGTAATCAAATATCAAAATTCAAATCATAAAACTCATAATAAATAATTAGATCTAGGATTAAAATAATTTTTAAAATAAAGTTTTTTATATTTTTTTTGTTCGAAAAGGGTGGGTGGTAGCGGCAGCCACCACGCCCGCTGCCAGCGCTGGTGGCTGCATGGTATGACGCTTGACGCTGCTAGCGGCCGGTGGCCACCTACTGCTGGTGGTCGGAGGTGGGGGGGTGTGTCGAGAAGGAGGAAGGGGAATGTGAGAAATAAGTTAAAGAGAAGTTACCTTGGGTTTTTTCTACTCTGGGCAAAGTTTGATTTGCTTCAAATGTTGAATATTTAAACCCCTCCGATAGAAACCCTTCTCCCTAAAATTTCCTTTTTTAATCTTGGATTTTTTTACTTTTACCACCAAAAAAATCGCGAAATTGTTTTTTACTACCAAAAATTTTAAAAGTTTTATTTTACCACCAAAAAACAAATTAAAAATGGTTTTTTACCACCTGCCATCAAAAACCTAACGGAATATTTTAAATTCTTCGATTTTTGTGCCAAACACATCATATTTAGGGGTTTTGGGGGGCATTTTGGCCCTATGGATCCAATTTAAGGTCGGAATCGACAAAAAATGATCGGAAATGCTTCTTTTTGTGCGTTTCAAACTACCTCAGTTTGCGTAAAACACGCAAAACGAGGCATTTTCGACCATTTTTTGTCAATTCTGACTTCAAATTGAGCCCATAGGGCCAAAATGCCGCCTAAACCTATGAACAACATGTTTTGCGCACGAAAATTGAAGAGTTTTTCTTTAAACCGTTAAAGTTAACGGTTTTCTTGATGGTAGGTGGTAAAAAACAATATTTAGAAATTTTTTGGGTGGTAAAATACAACTTTTAAAATTTTTGGAAGTAAAAAACAATTTCGTGATTTTTTTTGGTGGTAAAACTCAAAAAATCCTTTAATCTTTCCTTAATAAAAATTTACTAAAATAAAAAAAAAATTAAATTAAACCCCAACTTAAATAAAACAATTAATTAAATAAAATTTCCATTTTATCAAAAATATTTCCAAACTCGTCAAAATAAATAATTGAAATACTTTAAATAAAACAATTCAATTTAATTAAATACTTCTCAAATACATATTTTAATTAAAATACATACAAAAATACGAGGTATTACAACAATATTTAGTAGTATTTTTTTTTTCAATAAAGTGGTATCCACTACTAGAATTTTTCTATATTACTAGCCAAGTATTAAAATATACTTTTGAATAATTTTATTTTTTGATTAAAAGAGATTTTTTTTAATATTTAATTTGTAATTTAACTTAATAAAAAATTACCTACGTATTCGTATCACGAAATCAGGTCTTGTGTAGATCTTTTGCAATTTTATTTATTTGCTTTTATCTTCTTTAGTCCTACTTGTAGGAAATAAAATCAATGTTTAATTTTGTTTTCCTAAATATATATAAGATTATTAAACACACCTTCATTTTATCAGTAGTAAAATCATAACCAATTTTCTTCAAGCGTAAAAATTTAAGTTCAAAGTCCGTCATCAGGTGGCGCGTGCAACGTCAGGTGGTTCTCGAGCCTACTGCACACAATTAGATTTGTTGCATGAGACAAACTGGTGTTACCTTTTTGAGTTATGCGTGGTTGTTGTGTTGCAAGTGTTATTTTTTCGACCAAAGTTCTAAAATGAGTGAATTTATTTTTGATATTTTATTACCCCCCAAGTGTGAGGAATTTTCATGGAAATCGAATTTGTAATTATTAATCCCAACTTTACGCCATTTACTTTCATTAATCCCAACTATCAATTATTCCCGAATAATCCCAACTTTAGGAGGTATTGACTTTTATCAGGCCTTACCGATTACCAAACCTGTAATAGCAAGTCATTTGCCACGTGTCAACATTCAATAGGTTAAAAAAATTAAAATCAAAATAAAAGAAAAAAATCAAAACAAACCTAGCCAAACACCTCCCAACCACCAATCTGCCACGGTGCCACCCAAGCTTTGACGCCGGATGGCTGCCTCTCCCCCGTTCATCGATTTCCCCTAGCGTCGGTGCCGCAAACAACCTCCCACCGTCCTCCTCTCCTTTTCCACCTCTCCCCCACAATCGAAACACCCTAAAACCACCTTACTCTACTCGCGAAAACCACCTCACTATACTCTTCCCACCATCGATCGCATACGACAATTCCCAGCGACCAAAACGTAACTATGATAGCAAAACGCTGACAACCCTCACAAGCCTGAAGAACTTATAATCCTTTAGGGATTTTGATGGCGTAACCATCAACAAAGACTTCATTGGTGTCTTCAGGGTTAGGGAAATGAACACGAATGTTGTTGACGGGAGGACGAGGTGTTGGACGAACGAGGAGGATCTAATGTTGTTTCAGCGACGGCGGAAGCAGTGTTGTTGAGTTCAAAGGTGAAGAGAAATTGGGTGGGGGAACTTGGTGGTTGCGAGTTGGGAGGGGTTTACTTGGTGGTTGCGGGTTGGGAGGAGTTTCGCGTTCTTGGGCAAGGGTTTAGGTTGGTGATTCATCGGGATGAGGTAGGTCCGGTGCTAGAGGTGGTGCCGGTGGCGGGGTCTGCGGGCTGGGAGGGGGGGAGGAGTTTTCATATTTTTTTGTTAAAAGAATTTTATTATTTTGACCATTTAAAATCTAACATGTGGCAATATAAAAAAAAAAAAAAAAAAAAAAAGAGTTTACCTTTTCTTCAGGTCATCGGTAATTTGGACCTCATAAAAAAAAAAAAACACCCCTTAAAGTTGGGATTATTTAGGAATAATCGATGGTTGGGATTAATTAAAGTAAATGGCTCAAAGTTGAGATTAGTAATTACAAATTTTCCTTTTTTTTTATCTACCCCCTCCCCCCAAGTGTTGGGAATTTTATCGTGGATTTCGATAAAATTTAGAATACTTAAGTGTAAACACCGGATTGTGTCTCCCCAAAATCAAACCCAATGATGAGTACATTTCACGTCATTGATTATCGAGTAAGGTGAAATGTTGAAGAATCTCGTGAATTCCACCTTACCAAAAAATGTTTTGATTCAAAAATCATTTATTACGTGTCCTATTTATGAAAAACGTCCAATCCTGTTTAGTTTGATTCATAATGTGGGTCCAATATTTGTGTAGTTGAATGGGGTTTGAAAGGAGCTTTCCAACTTTATGTTATAATCATAAATCCAATTTATGACGAGGAAATTATGGTCAAATTACTAAACTGGACCCAACCCCAGCTTTATATGTGGATCCAATGATCATTTGGAGGGTCCATTAATATTAGTTAAATTTATAAAACCATTAGGATTTATTTTAAGTTTGTAGAATAATCTAGAAGGTTGTTTTAAGTTCTAAAGGCATTAGGATTGATTATTAGCATCAAGAATCTTCTAGAATGTTCTAATTATCCTCTTTTTGAAAAGTTAATGATTAAGAATTTTATATCGGATAAAACTAGAGTTTTTTTATTGATTAAATTATGATTAAATAAGGATAAGTACGGATATTCGACTAACCCAATTTGATTGGAAGTTGAATTTCGTACGAATCTTTTCTCCTGAAAAGCATCGTCCAGCGATGGAATGTTTGCACAACGATGAAAATATCAGCTTCTAGTGGCATGCGGGGGTTTGTTATTAATCATGTTAGTATCATACCTAAGATCTTGCTAATATTATGCTTTAATGAAATATTATAATGATGGTGATTTGTTATGTCCATATTATTATAATTTTACCTTGTTTGATTATTCGTATTTTGTTGTTATTGTTTGATCACGCCCTCTTTTGTAGGTTTAAAGGAAATTTGTGCTTGAAATCACACTAAATAAAATATTTAATAATTTTGTTTAGACTAATATGATTTTAATTCAAGTGATCGCCAATAAAAGATATATTTGTGCATTAATAATCAACCAACGTAGATTAAAATATACTTAGAAGTTTATCGATTGTATGTTGATTGGAAAGCGCACATGATTCTGATAAAAAATATGTTAGAGGCCTATTTAGGATGGGTTCAATCTCTTTTAGGTTGGATTTGTACCATCTTCCCCGAATATCTAGTCATTGTTCAGGAACACTATGGAGTTAGTGATCTCTGTGATCGTGAATGAGGTGTAGCCTTCACACTCGTGAACGGTTTACAAGTTCTTAAAACTTGTTGGCATCACTTTTGCTCTAGTTTCTTTCCTTTGGATGCCACAATGCTTAAATGTATGATCATAGTGGTGCTCAATGTTTGAAATATTCCCAACATTAAGTGAAAATTTTTATTTTACTTTTTGGTCTACCCCCCTCCCCCAAGTGTTATGAATTTTACAATGGAGTTCGGCAGAATTTATAACCCTTAGAATCTTTTATTTGAATGCTATAAATTTGCATTAGAATATTTGAATGAACGAGTTTGTCCGGAATTTATATGTTATATTTTTTATGGAGATCATATTTATTATTAGTTGATGGATTTCATCACCACCCATATCCATTTATCTAATTGTCCTCCTGATATAATTTCAATTACACAGTATGATCCTATCCAATTTGGTCTGAATTTCCCTTGTAGATTAGTTGGAGGACCATTTTATATAGTATTTTACCCCCGTCCCTTGGTCATAATTAGTAGTGTTTTTGGCTCTTTAGAGCCACTTTTATTACTAATTGGTGTTTTCTAGTGTTTTCGTAGATTTGGTTGACTTTTGCAGGGATTTATGCTTTTGGAGTATTTTCCCGAGATATTTAGGAGCAATCACGAGCACTGGAGAAGCACGACCAGATTTTATAGCCCAGGGCCGGTTGGAGCCATCGAACCGGTGATTAAGGGCCTGGTAGAGGTGATACCGGGGCGTTTGGACCGAGTATTCAAGACCCAAAGAGGAAACCCAGATTGGCCCGAAGAATTGGAGCCCAATCGAAGTCCAAATATTGGCCCAAATGATCCGCCCGGCCAAAAAGGCTGGCGCCCGGAGGCGCGCCCGGCCGGGCGGGAGGAGCGCCCGGTGACGCGCCCGGCCGGGCGCGAGATAGCTATTAAAGATAAAAAGGCGCGCCCGATCGGGCGGTGCCTCGCCCGATCGGGCGCGTGTTTATTTAGGAGACGATTAACGTCGTTTTAATTTGTTTCAGATTAGGATTTTTGTACGGAGTATAAATACTCCTCCGTAATACGATTTTAGGATCTACTTTTCTTCTTCTCTTAATCTTTTCTCTTAGACTTTCTCTCTCTACTTAGTTTTCTCTCTCTAAACCTTTGTTAATTTTTCTTTAGTTAATTTCAGATTTATTTTGGTAACGATTTCTCTTCCCTTAATCTTAGTTATTTATTCTATTCCTTTGATCATGATTTATTTTATTGCTTTGCTTAGTTTATATTTAATTATGTGTGAGTAGTTTAATTTCTAGGGTTTGTGGGGATCCATAAATAATATGAAGGGGTAAATTATTGTTGTTAATTATCAATGCTAGATTAATTTCCTATTGATTGAATTAATGCTCTGTGACTAGATTAGGCCTATCTTTTATGCATGAGTTTGACAATATTGATTCAAGAATCGAGAGATGAGAATTAATGTTTAGGTCTAGTTTCAATAGGCAAGTTAATTTATAAATGGTTAAGTCAAGATTCGTGAGATGAGATTTAATACCGATAAATTAATTATGTGATTGTAATAAGTAGCGAGAGCCCTTTACAATCTGATTAATTGATGCATTGATGATTGACTATTATTGATTGTTGGTATTGCATGATGATTTCTTATTGGATTGTTTTAATGTTTTACAATTGCGGCTTGTAAAAGTATAGCAATATTAAATTGATGAATCGAGCAGATGTTAATTTGATATTAAAGGCTATTTTCAATAAGAACTTAGATCTAGTAAATTGCGAGAGCCTGTTAGATCTATGTTGGTTAATAAATTGCGAGAGCCTGTTAATCATGTTATTTATGCAATGTCAATGATTGATTACCCTATTTTGCCCCGGAGTATTATTTATTGGTGAACCTATGCCCTAGATCCTTTTATATATTATTTTCTCCCTTTTCCTACTCTTTTTAGTTTAGTTTCATATTCAACTTTTAATATTGGTTACTTAAATAATTTAGATTATAATATTTAATTAGGAGTAAAAAGACTTGTTTCCCTGTGGAGATCGACCCTACTTCCCTATCTACTTTAGTTAGTGAATTAGGTAATTATTTTTTATTAGGGGATACGACTTTACCCTGTCAAAATTTGGCGCCGTTGCCGGGGAAACGGTTTTATTTTTATTTCTGATTATTTTTGTAGTCTAGATTATTCCCTTTTTGTCTCAGAGAGCGTTAGTTCTCTGAGACAAATCTCATATTTGCTTCTAGTTTTTGTTTATGCCCAGGTGTTCCAGATCAGGTTACATCCCATTCGATCCTGAGATCGAACGTTCCTTCCATAGACAGAAAAACTTCTACAAGCAAATCCTGGCGGATTCTGGTGATAATAACAATAATCACCGAGATTCTCCAACTGGTTCTAGCAATTCAGAGGCATCATCAGACACAGAATCAGAGATGGCGGTTGCAAAGAAACTTAGTGATTATTCACAACCGAAGCTTACGGATTTTCCACATCTCACTCCCACTCCGGCTCTTGATGAGGTTCAATTTGAAATTAAGCCTCAATTTATAATGATGATAGAGAGGAAGCAATTCAGTGGAGCCAAGGGTGAAGACCCGAATCTTCACATTGCCGACTATTGTCAATATTGCAACACCATAAGGCAAGCCGGGGTCACTCAAGACCAAATCAGGGAGATTCTCTTTCCCTTTTCTTTAACTGGAAAAGCTAAATTGTGGTTTAATGGTTTAAATAGAACTACGCTTGGTATATCTGACTGGGAAACTCTTGTTTTGAATTTTTATAACAAATATTACCCTGCAGAGAGAACAACAGTACTACGGAGTGCGATTCAGAACTTCGCCCAAGAAGCCGATGAGTCTTTATATGAGGCTTTGGAGAGGTTCAAGGACTTACAAAGAGAATGCCCTCACCACAATTTAGCACAATGGCAGTTAATCCAAGCCTTTTATAATGGCATTGGAAATTCTTCTAGAATAATTTTAGACTCTGCAGCTAGTGGGAGATTTATGAATCTTAATGTTGATGACGCAGGTCAGGTTATTGAAGATATGGCGATACACAATTCCCAATATGGGAATCCCAGAGGATTTGCTAACAAGGGGAAACATAGCGTCGACTCTGTATCCTTTTTGCAAGCTCAACTGACCTCTATTTGTCAAAAATTAGATAATCTGAGCACTGCTAACGTAGCCAATGTTTTTGCGATTAATAATAATTCTAATGAGGCTTTCTGTGAAAATTGTGGTATTGTAGGTCATTGGGAGCAAGATTGCAGGAGTTCCGTGGAGCAAGTTAATGCCTTCCAAGCTTATAGGCAGAATAACCCATACTCCAACACTTACAATCCTGGGTATCGGAATCATCCATACCTTTCCTACCGGAGCACTAATGTTCAAAATCCACCACCACAAGAACCACAGGTGCCACAGCAACAGCAGCAGAAATACTATCATCCCAATGTTGGCCAAAAGAATCAACCACAACAACCCCCCTCATCTTCAGACCCTTCTTTAGGGGAAATTAGAGCAATGTTGGTTAATATGCAAAAGCACATGGAGAGCAGAGATGCGACAATTGATCAAATTCTAGCGCATAACAAAATTGTAGATAATCAAATTGCGCAACTTTCCGCTACTCTACAAGCACGCCAACAGGGAGCCCTGCCGGCACAGCCGACTAGGCCTACGGATCAAGCATTTGCAATTACTCTAAGGAGTGGTTCAAACTATGAAGGGCCCTCTATGCCCAGAGTTGATGAACCTATTTTATTAAATAATGCTAATCTTGATTCCATTAAACCAAACAATGTAGTTGCTAGCCCTGCAGGGCTAGAAGATAATACTAACACATCTAATCCTACATTGCAGGGTAAAACTCCGGAGAAGGTGGCTACTCCAGACAAAGAGAAGAATGCTCAAAAGCCAATTATCAAACTTCCTTTCCCCAATCGTCAATTGAAGACAAACTTGGATAAGCAGTTTGGTAAGTTCCTGGAGGTGGTTAAGGATTTGAAGGTAACAGTCCCCTTTACTGAATTGATCACACAAATCCCCTCATATGCAAAATTTATGAAAGAAATTTTGACGAGAAAAAGGTTTATTAGTGAGGTAGAGACAGTAGCTTTCACTGCAGAGTGTAGCGCCGTACTTCAAAATAAGTCTCCACCTAAATTGAAAGATCCGGGTAGTTTTTCTATCCCTTGTCATATCGGTAATCTTCTGATTGATAATGCATTATGTGATTTGGGTGCTAGTGTTAGCGTTATGCCATTATCTGTGTGTTCTAAGTTAAATATGGGTAAATTAAAAGCTACCAATATAACTCTGCAAATGGCCGACCGTTCTTTCAAATACCCCCTAGGTGTTTTAGAGGACGTCCCCGTTAGAGTAGGTAAATTTTATATACCTGTAGACTTTGTTGTTCTTGATATGGCTGAGGATATGCAAACCCCAATTATTTTGGGTAGACCATTCCTTAACACTGCAGGAGCAGTCATAGATGTTAGAAGTGGTAAGCTAACACTATCTGTAGGGGATGATAAAGTGGTTTTTAATCTGAATAATACCCTCAAAAGCTCCATGACTGAGGAGAAATGTTTCAGTGTTAATGTGGTTGTAAATTATTCTAATAAGCCCCAAGCTCTTGAAAAAGATCCCTTGGAGGCGGTATCTTGTGTTGCATCCCTTTCAGATGAGATAGACAAATGGCAGAAGGAAGTCGATGCAATAGAAAGAGCATTCTACAATGTTGGTCTTGGTTTCGAGGATGAACAAGTGGAACCGATAGATCAAGTTGTGCGAATCGAGCCTACGGTAAGTGTTCCGCCAGATCGAGTTGCAAGTGTTGAACACAATGACTATTTGAAGCAACATTCGATCGAAGAAGGGTTTTTAGTGCGTAGCATTGAAGATCCCCCAGTCCAAGTCATGGAGGATCCACCAGATAAGGCGACTTGGCGTCCCACAGGATATGTCAGGAAGCCGCATCGCAGCTTAAACATCGCTAGACCGGGTGAGAAACCACCCGATCAAGCGTTGGGCCAAGGGTCTTAGGAATTGTACTTGGTAAGAAGGTCGTGCAGGACCTAGATAAACCAGCGCTTTGCGGGAGGCAACCCGTATTTTTAATGTTTTTTTTAGATCAGTTTTTATTTTCGTTTTCTTAGGTGAGGAGAGTTGAGGGAATTTAATTAGTTTTATGAGTATTTGTACAGGTTTGAAGGAAAAGAGTTAGACAACTTTTTGAGAACAGAGGAAAATTAGCTCTCCCCGAATTAGTCTCGGGCCCGACCGGGCGAAGCTCGCCCGATCGGGCGCGAGAGCATTGTTTTAAAATAGGAAATTTCGCCCGACCGGGCGCGAATTTTGACGTATACGGACTAATTTGTCCGCCCGATCGGGCAAGCCTCGCCCGACCGGGCGCGAGAAGTGAAGAATTTCTGGGCAAAATTTCGCCCGATCAGGCGAATGGCGCCCGATCGGGCGCGAGAACAAGATGGAAAATTTTGGCCAGATCGCCCGACCGGGCGAGAAGCGCCCGTTCGGGCGTGAACACGAGACAAATTTTATCGCCCGACCGGGCGAAATCCGCCCGACCGGGCGCGAGCTAACTTCCGCGTTTTTTCTTCTTTCTTTCTTCATTTCTTCTTTCCTCCATTACTTTCTCTCTCTAAAACTCAAATTTTCTCTGACTTCTCTCTAAGATTTCTCCTCCATTACCAATCCAAATTCACAACTTTTTATATATTTGTAATCCTCTATTTATCTTCTTCACTCTCATCCAAAAATTTTTTAGTTTTAATTCCAAAAAATTTTTCAACCCATTTCTCTACATGGCTTCAAAGAGGGCAAGATCAATTTTTGGTAGGAACTCCAGCTCGAGGGAGGAGTACGACCCAGACTTACAGCTCCCGTATTGGCCGACGATCCGGATCGTGAGCCGGGAACAGAAAGAACGTTTGGAGCATTTGGTCGGTCGTGAGCTCTTCTGGTGCAGGTGGTGTAGGTGGCAGTGGAGGTGCGGGCTTCGGCTCGATGGACGAGGATGATGAGGACTAGCTATGCTGGGCTAGTTTCCGAGCCAATGAGGACATTGTCTGATTCTGGCTTGGGGGAGATTTTGGTTTGGTATTTTTCTTTTTCTCTTTTCTTTTATTTTTGGTGTGTTTTCTTAGGTTAAATTTTTTTTTGTTTTCTAGGTTAGCTTTATTGCTTTATTTATATATAAAAATCCAAAAATACGTTCCAATGAATTATAAATTATGCTTCCCTGTGCCCCTTACTTTACAAAGTTGTTTTGATCCTTAGTAATTGATGATAGGCATTGTGGATTAGTTGATCATGATTTGATGTTTGAATTGAGATCCCTGGCCACTAATTAGTTCATGTGGAACTCCATATCTACAAAATATGTGTCGTTCGAGAAACTTTGCCACATGTTTAAAAGTGATATTAATGAAAGAAGTGGCCTTGATCCACTTAGTAATGTAGCTGATGGCTATTAATACGGACTCGCGTCCTTCGATTTGTGTTGGAGAAATTTTACCACTAATGTCATTTCCCCAAGTTGAGAATGGCCAAGGGGAAGTGGATTATATAGTTTGGATGGTTAGGTCTTGTAAGTAAGTAAACATTTGGCACTCTAGACATTTCTTGACATATTGGATACAATCATGTTCCATTGTGGACCAACAGTTACCTAAACGTGACATTGTTTTGGAAAGCATATTTCCATTCATGTGACGTCCACAAACAACTTTGTGAGTGTACTCCATAAGGCATGTGGAATCGGGTTGGTTTATACACAATAGGCTTTTACCATTAGGTCCCTTTTAATACAATTGACCATTTACCATCCCATATTAGGTTGCGAGCATTCTCAAAGCCCGCTGGTATTTTGATTAAGTATTTGAAGGATATGTGCCATGAGTAATGTATTGAAGGATATGATCGTACCGGGGATTTTCCCCTTTGATGTCATTTAATTCATGTATTGAGTTGCAATAGACTGTTTTGTTTTTCTTTCAACGCATAATGTCATCACTTTTAATTAATCAGGAATGTTAATCATTGAGGCTAATTTGCTAACGCGATGGAAAATTGATTTTCATCCCCTTAGGAGATACTTAAAATTAACATAATCAAATTTCTTGATGAATTACTCTAGGTGTGCTTGGTATGATATCATTGTGGAGTTTTTAATTTTCTATTTTTTAAATAAATGATTTATTATAAAACTGGAATGTCCATATACCTCTAATTTTTCCTCACCTATGGTAGCTGCTGCTTCTAATCCAATGATGCATGATTCACATTTTGTGGCGTTATTAGTAGCCTCAAAGTCTAGTTTGGTAGATATTGGAGTATTTGCTCCCTCTGGGCTTATAAGTAACACTCCTATGCCACACCCCTTTTGGTTAGATGCGTCGTCGAAGTACATTACCCATTTTTCATCTTGTCTCATCAGAATTTTCTCATTTGGAAGATGAGTGGTTTCTACACGAATTGTTTTTGAGCTAGAAAATCGGATATTACTTTTCCCTTTATTGATTTTTCAAGAATATATTTGAGTTTGAATTCAGCCAAACATCACCAACCACTTAGATATTCTTCCTTAATTGTATGGGGGGTTGTTCAAACAAATACTTTATTGGATTGTGTTGAGAAATCACATGAGTGGTGTGGGGAATCATATAGTGTCATAGCGTTTTAGTTGCCCACCTTAATGCTAAACCTTTATTTTTATTGAATTGTTGTACTTTGTTTCATATTGAATTAACTTTTTACCTATGTAGTATATTGCACGCTCTATTTTATCTACCTCTTGTGCGAGCATAGCCCCTGTGGGCATGTCCGTGACAATGATATAAAGTCTAAGACGTAGTTTGGCTAATTGTGGTGCTAAACGTGGAGGACTTTTGTAATAATTTTTAACTTTTTCAAAGGCCTCTTGGATTCATTTTAATAATTGTTTAATATTGGCTCAAAAGTCATATTCAATTTATTGAAGAATCGACTAATGTACTGCAATTTGCCAAGAAACCCCTTAATTTTTATTTTCTGTATGTGGGGGAGGCATGTCAATCATTTCTATTATTTTTGAGGGATTGATTATAATGCCACGAGTGCTTAATATGTATCCAAGTACTCGTTTATGAGTTTAATCTCATTTTGTACTCTTTTATTCAAGTAAAGAATTTGCGTAAAGCTTTTATATGACACATTATAACTTTGGATTTTACAATCATATTATCCACATATATACCTCTACTTCATTGTGCATCATATTATGTAAGAGAGTCGTAGTTGTTCTTTGGTACAAAGCTCCTGCATTTTTAAGGCCAGATGGCAATAATGTGTAGCAATAAGTACCCCAAGTGGTAATAAAGCATGTAATTTATTCATCTTCTTTAGCCATTAGAATTTTTTTGTAACCTGCGTATCCATCCATAAAGGATAACATCGCGTGTTCAGTCGTATTTTCTACTAATACATCAATATGTGGTAAAGGGTCATCGTTTTTGGGACTAGCTTTGTTAAGGTCCCTACAATCGACAAACAAGCAAACTCCTCCATCCTTTTTAGGGACTGAGACGATGTTTGCTACCCATTTCTGTTAATTATATAAGCGAATGAAACCTTCATCCAATTGTTTTTGTATTTCTTACTTTATTTTAAGGCAATATAAGGTTTCATTTGTCGAAGTTTTTGTTTTACATGCTTAGACATAGGGTTCAAGGGAATGGTATGTTATGCAATTTCCCTATCTATTCCAGGCATGTCCAAGCAAAAACGTCTTTGAATTCTTTAAGCGTCGATATGAGAATCGATCGCTCTTCTAGATTTAAAGGTAAGCCAATTTTAACTTCTTTCGAGTTTTCGTGCATTGCTATATTAATCGTTTTTGTTCCTTCGATCACTGGATTCTTTTGTTCTCGTTCAATCATTAAGTCAATTAATTTATTGATATCATCATCTTCATTAGGTTGATTATTAAAGCACTGAAGGCATATACTCGGAAATAGAGCTCATATTGTTAAAATCAAAAGAAATTACATCAATAGAGGAAATTTGTTTGGGATCCTTACCCTTAAAACTTGAAATTAAAGACGCAGTAATGGCCACAAGGTCTAAATTTTCAGCTTCCTTAAAATCTAAGCTAGACTCATCGTCAGACTCTTCAAACATTTGACCTTCACCTGTGCTGATTTCCAGCTTGTCACCCTTGTGGTTAGTCCACTTGAAGGTCTTTCTCCATCCATGCTCGAAAGTGTTATTATAAGGGGTGATCAATGAGGTTGGATGGAAAGCTTCATCTTGAATGGGATTTTGATTGGTCATGGTGGCAACATGATTTTGCTCTAGTCCAAATAGTAAGTTAAATGCTTGCCTATCATAGCACCCTGGAATTTGGTGTTTTGATTGAACAACACTTAAGCCATCATTTAAGAAGTACCAATTGTGAAAAATATCAAATCTAGGCTTCTTGATACCTTAAATAATTATGGTTCTAGAAAGTCATAGCATGGGTAGTTTTCACCCTCCCAGATGAATTGTCCATTAAGGATTTGATTATAGGATGGGAGTAGGGAAATTATCCATGTCTTGTTGTTGTTCCTTCGTGCCCTTATTTTGGCTTCATGGGCTTCAACTTTTTCGTTGGTTGGTTTATATCCCAATCTAAAAGAGAAACTTTTATTTGGGATAGAAGGTAAGATAGTTTTCTTCATTCCTATTCCCAAAGGCATCCTAGGAAAGTAACTACTCTTAAATAAATTATTGTTTACTATTGGGGTGGAATATGGATCAGTCTTAAAGGGTACTTAAAAATTTTAATTCATTTCTAGTGTACTGATAGCCTCCGTGGCGAATCCTCACATATCTTCCCTGTCATTGTCATGATTTATCTCTAAAAGAGATTGATCGTTTATTGCGAATATAAGGGGAGAAGAATGTATTGCCATAGGAAAACCTTGATAATTCAACCGATCATTTGATGGAGCAAATATGGTATTGCTCCAAGTTCATGTATCCAAAGACGTCCAAGAAGAAGGTTAAATGTAGGTTTTTTATCCATGACATGAAATTCGACCATGTTTTTAATTGGGCAAATTGGTAGCTGAACAGTTTCACACACCGATCTCCTTGAATTGTTGTAGGCCCTAATGCTTTGTCTTGTTTCATGAAAATCTTTTTCTGGGTCTAGGCCAAAATATTTTGCCGTTCTTAATGGGCACGCATTGACAGCGGACCCGTTATTAACTATAGTAAGAGGGATGTTGTATCCCCTGAACCCCACACTTAGATATTTTGCATTATTATAAGTAGTTTCTTTTGATGGCAAATAATCACTAGTAAAGATGATTGATTTGTTGGAATTTCTCGCCAGTAAGCAAGCTAAAGAGATCATTGAGAGTTGTGTCCATTTTTATAGACAAATCAGTTAGAGAATTCATTAGAGAATTCTTATGTTCCTTAGAGGTACTTAGGAGTTCCCAAATGCTAACATTCGCCTTAAATTGACGAATTTGTTTGACCAATGGAACTTCTACCTCAGGTAGAGGTGGTATTGGATTTTGAGTTTGATCGTGATTAGTAAAAGTTCTATTCGGTTACGTTTGATAGACTCTTCCAGAACGAGTTAAGTGATCAATCTCGTTTGGATAAGTCTTAGTACTTGTGAACCAATTTTCTTCTAGAGGCGTTGAACAGGCCTCCATTTCTAAATGTTCCAAGAGTTGTTCTTGATTTCGTTGTTCATCTAGGTAAAGATTTGACTAATCTTGTGACTCTCCCAAAAAAATTATCCCAATCAAGCGCTCCACTTGTTTCAACATGGTGATAAGGTGGAGGTGGGACGATGGCATATTATGAGGCATATAAGTCTGTAAAGTTATCTTCCCATAGTCCCTACACTCTATAGTTGCCACTATGAGTGTTGTGGTTAGAGGTTACCCCATCGTAGTGATGTACTTCAAAGAATTGAATTCATCATTCCTCATATGGTCCTCATCAATATGAAATATTCCCAGTGGGAAAACATTATTATTTGTCTTAGGCGTGGAAATTTTTCCATTGTCTACTTGATCTTAATGCTTGTGTTTTAAATCCTAGAAACGTTAAGTATCATCCCCAACACCCCTATGATAAAGTGCAATAAGTATAACCATCCCACTGAGGATTTCTTCTTTCTATAGAAGGAGGTGGTATTGGCCTTATTGGTGAGAGTAATCCTTTTTCATTTAATTTTTTCAACAATTCTTTATAACTCAAAGGAAATTGATTGCGTGAATTTTCTTTCTCTTGTCCACCTTCAATTCTTCGAGGATCATTATTGTTGTATTATGTTGTATTATTATATTGTGTGGATGTCGCCAAAACATTAATAGAGGATGAAGTGTTATCACTCCCCCTCTTGTAGTTTTTTTTAGGTTGATGATGATGAGGCTTATTTGCCTTTTCTTTAGCAATATCATCCTCAATCCTAGTGACCACAAAATAGACTTTTTGAAAAGTGTCTAGACCAAGGTAATGTAGATGCTTGTTGTACTTTTCATGATAGTTGTCAATGAACTTACTAACTTGAGTTTAGGCGGCCTTTAGGGAAGGTGAGCCGCCTTTTCACTCCATCTACCATAGAAAACAAGGAAACCTTCATCGTCGCCTTGCTTAAGCATTTCAAGTTTAGGAAAAGTGGATTTGAACTCTACATTACTTTCATATTGGGTAATGAAAGCCAAAACTACATCTTCCCATGTATTTTTGAACTTGGCATCTAGCCCATAGTACCACATTTTTTGCGGTTGGGTATAGAGATAAAGGGAATGTCAAAGCATAGAGCTTAGAATCAACTCCATTTAAAGCCACGGTGCCAATAAAACTCATTAAATGATTTTTTAGATTATTAGTAACCTTAAATAATGGTAAGTTTGTAGCTACAAATTGTTCATGTTGAGTAAGTCCTACAGGAGAAGCAAACTTTTCTGCGTCAAAGTACTTGTTCCCCATTGTAGAACGAAGAACATGTTTCTCTAACGTCTTTTCTCATTCGGCTAAAGCATTTATTTTTTGTTTCATAGTTAAAGCCTCGACCTCTTTTTTTTCCTTCTTTTTCGATTTTCCTAATTCTTCTATCTTCGACTTCTTGAGCCTTTCCTCTCTCATGCAAATAATCTCTTCTTGGAGTTGTTCAATGGTTGACATTGTTGGACTAGGATGAGTTAACAAAGGGAGATGGTTCGAAAGGGGTGGATTGTTTGATGGTAAACGTAGAATGTTAATGCCCTGATGTCCTCGTTCCCAAGCTTGGTAACCATCACTAAAGAAAGTAAGAAAAAATAAGAAAACTGACACGCTTGCTTTAATAATAAAATAAAAGAAAAGAAAGAGAAAGGAAAAAGAAGACGCAAATTACGTTAAAAGGGATATCATCGCCTTTCAATAATTAGGTCAGGGTAAAAATGGGTCAGGTTATTATCAATTCAAATTAAAATGGATCGGATATTATTCAATCGGGTATTTGTTAGGTCAATTTTATATCACGTTGAGTTCAAGCGGGGTTAAATTGGTTAAATTTGAGTTCAAGTCGGGTCAAATCGGTTCAGTTGAGTTCAAGCCAGTTCAAATCGATGCCGGGTGAATTTCAGATCGGGTAAAATTGAAATTTAAGTTGAGTTCAAGTTGGTTATAGATTCCTAAATTTCTGGTAACAAATCAAACCGGTAGGTTTTTCTTGGGTCGTGAAAAACGAGCCTGGGTCGCACCCGCCACGAGTGTCCACTTGATAAGTCAATGAGATTCATTCAACCTCAAAACCATATGGCAGATTGGCAATGAAGGATGTATGCCCTTAGCCTTGTAACGTAGACAAAGTTTTCTCTTTTGTTCAACGTGGGATACACGTCTCAATATCCAGTTTTACTTGTTACACTCGATTATTATTATGGGATACAATTTCACTCACATGTGGGTTTGCTCATGGGCTCAATGTAACACACCACCCTTACAAGTAGGTTTTCCATAATAATACTAGCCTAGATCACAACTTAACCCAAGCCGAGCTCTGATACCATGTTAAACGGGTTTAGGCCACACCTATCACGAGTGTCCACTCTATAAGTCCATGGAGCAAAAAGGCTACACATACCATTGTTGTATGTGGTCCCTACATAAAACTCTAATTTGTCATGTTTTGATTGGCTAGAATAATGGGCTCAAGTTCCATTATATTCAATTTATATTTGACTTCTAATTTTCTCCCTTTTTCTAATGATGTGTCAAGATTTTAATGGTGTTGTATGTAGGGATAACATACAATGGTTGTATGTGTATCAGCTCTCGTCCATGGAGTGTCCTGTTGTCCCCCTCCAAATCATAAGACAATAAAGAGAGTAGCCCCTTATCTTTATAAAATGAAAACAATTTTCACTTTTTTCAATATGAGATACACATCCTAATACTTACTCTTACTTTTTACATTCTATTAATGTTAGACAACATTTTTAGTTTTTATTCACACGTGACCATGTGAGTTTGCTCATCAGTTCATCAGGTCAGCCGGTTTTGACATCTAGAATGAGTATGTCAAAAAAAAATTTTAAAATGCAACCTATGTTGGCATTTGTAGTGGTGTACATATTTATGTGATTTACGCCATTCTAAAACCTTGACTAGACTTTCAACAATGCCAAAGAGTTAGGAATTAATACCAAAATTACTAGTCAAAACAGTACTCGAATGTAAAACATTACATTTGAAAGTTGAGAGTTTTGGGGGATGACAGAGAGAAAGAGCAGACAGAGGTCATTTCCAAGGCATTGTTTTTTTGTTTTACTATTATTGTTTTCAGAGCCTAAATATATTTTCCACCAAAATAGGCATAAATTTTGTTAAAACAATATGATTTCGAGAAATGATAAATAAATAAATAACTTGAGCAATAAAAAGTTTGCTTTAAAATTACGGCAAAATGAATATTGTAATCCCAATGAACGAAGACAAAGCACGTAAAATATTGGAATCCCAATGAACGAAGACAAAGCACGTAAAATTTGAGAGATCCAAGTTACGGAAAAGATGGAGCACGGTTTCATGGAACAAACTATGTCGTTCACATTTCTATCATTCATTCGTGCAAACCTTTTGGTTTTACTTGTTTTTTTCCTACCTCATTGACTTCTTCTCCACTAATCTTGGTTACTTAAAAAATATTTGAAATAAAGAATGATAATTAACAACTAATCCGTTTGTTTCTTAACATCTGTCCGTAACATTTTACGGGTGTTTGATGTACAGCTTAATCGTTCGATTAAGGTTTTAGGGGCCATTTTAGGGCTTAAGGAATCGAATTGAGCTTGGAATTAGCAAAAAAATAACGCAAGTGTCTCGTTTTGCGTAACAAAAATGTATCGATTTGTGGGAAAAATGTAAATATGAGACATTTACGTTATTTTTTTGCTAATTCCGAGCTCAATTCGGGCCTCCAAAAGTTAATATTAACCCCTAAAACCTTCACCGAAAATTTTTCAACATGTAAACCGATGAAAAAATAAAATTGGGCTGCAATTTACAATTTATACGAACTTTTTGGCTGCAATTTGAATTGTTTTTTTAAATGGCTGCAATTTGCAAAATACAAACTTTAAATGGCTGCAATTTGCAAATTTTCCAAAAAAAAAGTGAAACTTTCATATAAAGTTTATCTATATATAAACTAAATATTAAAGGAGAACGCTCAGGTTACTCTCCGAGAGATTTTTGCATGTTTCTCTCACCCGCCACGTTGGACAGTTTTAATTCTTAAATAAATTAACCAAATATGGGACCACACCTCCGTTAGTTGTAGTAAGTTAACACCGTGTGTTTCGTTTGTTCTTTCTCTTTCTTCACTTCACCCCACCTCTTTACTCTTGGTCTTGTTCTTCATCCCTCTCTACAGTTGTTCGTCGGCCTCTCTCTTCACTTGCTCGGTGCTCCTCTTTCCTTGGTTTCCTCCATGAATTATATCTTGAATTGGTAAGGTTGTGTACCCCCTCCATTCGATGTTATCCCGAAGAAGCATTTTCCGTAGATCTGATGTACATTGCGCGGCTTGATCGAGGTGAAATTCTGTCGAATCTTACTTTGAATTGTTGTAGAATTTCTAATTGTTGCTGAATTGTTAATTGTTGTTGAATTGTGAGTTGTTTAGATTAAATTTGTTTAGCTAAATTGTTGTAGAATTGCTAATCTCATACGTGGCTTATTTGACTCTTTTTGCCATTAAGGTTTCAATTCAATCATAATTTGAGTTGTTGTTGAATTGGTAATTGTTGTTAAATTATGAATGGCTAAACTAATAAATCTCATAAGTGGTTTAATTTAGGCAATATGGTTTCAAATTCCATACTTATTGAAATAATGTTGAACTCTTGCATCTATTGTTTTTAAACTATAATCTTAAAGTGGTTGGAATTTGTGTTTTGGCTGTTATGCGTTGGATTTATTTATTGTTTCTTGGTAGCTTAATTTCATATTGATTTACACATAATTGATTTGGGTTAACAGTGAGTGCTATTGTTGTTGGGATAAGTATGATAGTTGAGTAATGGTGTGATATGACAGAGATGGATGAGTTTATGGTAAGGGATGTAGATGAAGTGGGTGTGTGTGATCTGTTAGCTAATTTAATTGAAGTTGATTGTAGTAATGGTGATGATGATGAGTATTTGGATACATGGACAGTATTTCCTTTACAAAAAATGTGGGGAATAATGATAACAGGCGTACGCCAATCCAAACCTGTTCCCCAATTCAGTCTATGGAGATTGTTGAAACAAATGTTTCAACAACTAAGGTCTCTATTATGACCTCTGTTGATCCCCTAAAAGTCTGTATGATGTTCAATGGTTGGGAGGAAAATTGAGGTATTTTATAAGTCTTATGTAGAGCAATGTGGGTTTGGAGTTAGTAGAGTTCAAACTGCTTATACTCCAAGGAAAGAGATTAGGGGGATGACTTGGAGGTGTGAGTGTTGGGGTCCACCCAATTTGAGGGCGCAGCAGGAGGCAAAGAAAAGGGAAAAGCTAATGGAAGTTGGAGGAAGTGTTGGGAATAAGAACGGGGACATATTAGAGGATGAGCTTGCCCGGTGCAAAAGAAAATCCAAAACATGTGAGTGTCAAGCTAGGATTTATGCTAGTGTTAATAGGGAAGGACTTTCAGTGTTGATAACGGTTAAATTGGATCATACTCATAAGTTGGACCCCACTATGGCTAAGTTAGTTAAAGAATATCGTATGAAGAAATTGACATCTACTGTTCGTAAGAGGTTGCTTAATTATTATGAGGTTGGAGTACCGGTGAGTAAAATTTGTGGTTGTTTGGGAACTGAAAATGAGAACTTGCCTAATGTCAAGGATATGCAACATTAGGTGTATAAGAAAAGACGTTTGAAGATGGAGGGGGGAGATGCGAATACTATGATTGAATACTTTGATTACATGCAAGCGGACAACCATAAATTTTTCCATGTCAATCGGTTGGATGAACAAGGTCGTTTGAAGGATGTACTTTGGGTTGATGCGCCTAGTACAACCGCATATGAAGATTTTGGAGATGTGATGTGTTTCTATGCAACATATCTCACCAATGAGTATGAGCTCCCGTTTTGTAATTTTGTCGGAGTTAATCATCATGGTCATCATTCGCTCTTGTTAGGTTGTGCTCTAGTATCTCGTGAAGATTCCGTCACATTTCGTTGGATATTCCGTCACTGGTTGTCCTGTATGGGCAACAAAGCTCCTGAAGTAATACTTACAGATCAAGCACCTGCAATGAGGAAGCTCTTAGCCGAAATTATGCCAAACACACATATGGCATATCTTTAAAAAAATTTTAAAAAAACTTGGGAAGTGTGAACTGTAAGTATTTATTGTTTTCTAATGGATTATGTGCATTTAGATGTTCTGATTTAGTGTATGTAATTGTATTCTGCATATTTTTCCATGTTCCCTTATCTTTACAAATATTAATTTCGTGTTGTCTTGTAAGGATTGTTTGATCATAGGGGATTGTCCCCTGTGATGTATCATCATAGGCGATTGTCCATAATGTTGCTAGTCTTGTAATGCTTAGGTGCTGTTATGTCCTGGTCCTACCTTGTAAGGAGGATTTCAGTTTGTTTACCCTTCTGCATATCTCAAGTACAATGAATTCAAAAATCCTTTGAAGATTGACATATACGACAGCTTCACTATCGATGAATTCCAAAAACGATGGTGTGAAGCAATGAAGTTGTATAAGTTAGAGGATAATGAACGGTTGCAAGAGTTGTTTATAGAGCGACACATGTGGGTGCCTGCTTTCATGAAGGAGTACTTTTGGGCGGGGATGAAAACAACGCAGAGGGTGGAGAGCATAAAGAGGTTCCTCGATGGTTTTGTTGATAGGCACACTAAATTATGTGAATTCCTTGAAAAGTATAGCCAGGCAATGAAGAAGAGGGTCACTGATGAAACTGATGCGGATGATAGGGATTCCAAATACATCAGGCGGCTTGTTAGTGGATTCAAAGTGGAAACGTTTTTAAAAAAATCTACACTGATGAAAAAGTCAAGTTCTATAATTAATTTTAATTATATTTATTAGACTGTAACACCCCACATTTATTAGACTGTAATACCCCATATTTATTAGACTGTAATACCCCATATTTATTCAAAGTGGAAACTTCTTTTAAGGGGGAGACTGTAATACCCCATATTTTAAAGCCTATTTAATTAATTTTAGTCATATTTATTAGATTTAAATATGTTTTAATTTGGGTTTAATTAATTTCCCTTATAGAAAAGTTATTTTCTTAAAAGATTTTCACCTTCATTTATTCAAATTATCTTATACACTATATTTTATGGTGTGTTCCCTAAGATATTTTGAGTTATTTATTTATAAATAGTTTCTAAACTTTTGTGATTTCAAAGTGATTTATCAAGCAAATTATATTTTGCTAAACTTTATTTATAAAGTTATTATTTTAAGACTTTAAAGTGATAAAAATTTCTATGAGTCTAAACCCTTTTCTTAACCATGACCATATGTAGGTAATATTTCAAGCGTTAATCCCTATCTTGAACCCCACTGTGATCATACACTTAAGTACGGTGGCGTCCAAAGGGAAAGAAGATAGAGCAAAAGAGTCGCCAACAAGTTTTTTTAGGAACTTGTAAACCGTTCACGAGGTGAAGGTTACACCCCTTAACGATCCAGGAGATCGTCAACTCCAATAGGTCTTGAACCATGACTGGTAGTTCGGGGATGAAGGTACAAATCCAACCTAAAAGAGATTGAACCTGCCCTAATAATAGGCCTCTACTTTATTCTGATTGTATTCATGTGCGCTTTCTGACTAACATGCAATCAATAGGATTACCCTAAACCTGTTTATCTATGTTGGTTGAATTTAATGCACAATAAAACTATTATTTGCGATCACTTGAGTTATAATCAAATTAACCCTAAACAAGATTATTAATTATCTTATTAAGCGTGATTACAAGTACAAATTTCCTTTAAACATGCATAAAAGGTGTGATCAAGCAATAACAATAAATATCAAGCAACATAATAATAATCATCATAACAATAACAATAATAATAATAATAATAATAATAATAATAATAATAATAATAATAATAATAATAATAATAATAATAATAATAATAATAATAATAACAAAAATAATAATAATAATAATAATAATAATAATAATAATAATAATAATAATAATAATAATAATAATAAACATGTTAAAGCATAAAAATAGCAAGATTGCTCTATCCGGCTTTTGGAGGGTCGTAAAGGTAAACTTTATTCCCTATAAAGTTTAGCTCTAGATTTTAGTTAGCACTTGCTGATAACTTTTGCTTCTTGTAGATCTGGTTCTACGAGTACTTCTCCTTAGCTGCGCCGGCGAGACCGTCGCCGCGCAGGCTTCCAGTTAGCGCTTCCTAGGGCAGCCGCCGTGTGGGGATGTCCACTGCCTATGTCCGAGATTGGATCATCTCGGTGTGATTCATTTCTTATTTGACATTTAGTGATGCCTTAGATAGATTCTTGTCTGATTGACGCTCTTTGCAGGAGCCTGAGGTGCTGTACCGACCGTTGGTCGATTTGGCAGTCCCTAGGCTAGCCGCGCAGTATTCTGCTGAGCGTCGCTATTTCTTGGGGACTTATGGAGCGACTGCGTATCTTGGAGAGAGGGTTTCTATTCAGCATTCCTCAGATACCTTTGTCGTTCCTGCTCCTCCACCACGTCACATGTTTAATGCCACGAGGTTGGTGAGAATGTCGGAGGGAGCTGGTACCCCTTGGCGATCTTACACGATCCCTAGGCGATGCTATGGGTAGGTGCTACTGCCGTTGTTAGCTCCAGTTCATGTACCTGCTGAGGATGTGGCGATACGATTTTCAACTTTTACCTTTCGTTAAGTAGCCCCCAAGTGATGCTTTACTGATTTTGTTTTGCCTTGTAAGGAAGATCCTGTTGTGTTCGTGCCACCCCGTATGTCTATTCATTATCAGGGGACATATGGGCCGATTGAGAAGATGATTCCTCCGGCTCCTGAGGGCGAGCTCTTTGTGGAGCGGTCGATTCCTCGTCACCAGACTCGGGTAAGCTTGTTTATTTGCAACATTTTGGCCATATATGTTATGCCTGTTTACTAACTTATTTCTTTGACAGTTCTCACGCGAGGTGGTTTTGGCGATGGCACGATGCATAGATGTCTTCCGTAGCCAGCTCGTTCGGATGAGGAACGTGGCTACCTGCCATCGAGACGACGCTGTTCAGGAGGTACTCTTCCCTTCTTGTGTTTTTGTATTACCGCTTCTATTTTGCCTGTGTCTAATCTTAGTTTCTTTTGCAGGGTCAGCCCATTCTTTCTCGTACCCACACGAGACCTGAGGTGCGGAGGGATCCGGCGAGGTCTAGCTCGAGACGTCGCCGCACTGGTTCGGGAGGTCGGGGCGCTCGTTCTGAGGCTGCTCGTACCGAGGCGGTAGAGGGCTCAGGCTCTTCATTTGATGGTGCACATGTTGCGCCGGTAGGCCAGGGAGAGGCAACCTCGGCTCTTACAGGTGGTGGGATGTACGAGGTTGGCTCGTCATCGCAGCAGCCTCCGCAGCCTCAGCCTCAGGTTGATCTTGGGTGGACGGGTCCTATGTTGAGCTTTCCTCCTCCCGAGGAGACTGGAGCTGGAGCCGGAGCTGGTGGAGAAGTTACTCCTCGTACGGCGCAATTTTATGAGATGATGGGTGTACGTCCCCCGGCGCCGTAGTTTGTTCCTATGCTTTTTATTATTTTATTTTGACTTTGTATAGAACTTTGCCTTTTATTTAGACTCATTATTTAGACATGTTTTGTATATACATACTATTATGAGTTTATTCTTTATTTATCATGTTTTTCATTTTTTATCATTATTATGTGCATGTTTGTGTGTGAAAGGAAATGTGAAAAGTAATTTTGCGCAAAAATTCCATCATTTTTATTATTGATGGAGGGTATCCGACTTTCTCCCCCAAAAAAGAAAAAATGAAAAATAAAAGTCAAATAAAATATTGGATTTATAAAAATTTGGAAGTTAGTCTAAATAAAATCAGAAAAACAATATAATTAATATAATATCTATATTAATTAAGAGGGAGGAATAAACGAATTTTTAGAAAAAGATAAGGAAACCATAAAGTCATTAGCAGACTCGAATCAGGTAAAAAACGCGGGTTTTTAGAAAGCGCGTACGATGAGACATATTAGCGCCAGCTGGCGCCACGTGTTTTGGTGTAGCTCCATGCGTTACACTTAGCGTTTGGCGCCAGGCTCTGGCGTCAGGCACCAATAGTTGGCGTCTGGCGTTAATGAGCGCTGACTCCGAATCCTTCCTGGATTAAAATTGCTCCGATTTTGTGCATAAATAGCCCCCTGCCCAGCCGATTTTCTTCATAATTTCAGCAGATAAAATATTACTTAGTTTTTAGAAAAATAACATCATGTCTCTAGTCTCCAAAAGTTTTACCAACTACACTCATGAATGGTGTTGGTCTCTTAATGCCAAAGAGAGAAAAGAATTAGATGTGTTTCACTTGGGGGGTATTTATGGTGTCAAAGGGGTAGATCTTGATTCAGATTTTATTCATACCGCTTTAGAATATTGGGATGTAGATACTCATTGTTTTAGAATAGGGTGTGATGAAATTAGCCCTTTGCCGGAAGAATTTGGTGCTATTTTAGGCTTCCCTGCACTAGATCTTGTAGTAATCCCTAGAATAAATTAATATTATTATAAGGATTTTGAACGCTTCTTCAATTTAAAAGACAAAGATCTATCAAAAATAGTAGATGGTAATATAGTTAATTTGAAAGAATTTGCTCGCCATTATTTTGATAGACCTTATTCTGAATCTTTCCATGTTTATAGAAGAAGGGATTTCTTATTTTGCATGCTTAATCAATTTTTTTCTTACTAGTGGTAAAAATAATGAGAGTCAATCAATTATATCCACTGTTTTAGAACAAATTGAATCAGGGAGAAATCCAATGCCTTTAATAGTTGGAGAGACCATGCTTAGTCTTGATGAATTAAAGAGAAATCCAAACGCACCTTTTCGGGGCTCTCCAATTTTATTACAGAGAGAAAAATAATATTTTTATTTACAGAAATCAAAAATATATTTTTGTATAGTAATAATAATTTATCTGCATTGCAATTTTTACATATGTGGCTAATGGAAAGACTGGAATTAATTAGCCCTCCGGACAACATTGAGAAGTATACTCCAAATTGCTTCGTGAGAAGGAAGAAACGCTTCTCTAAGATGGGGCGCCATGAATGGAAGAAGGTCTTCGAGTCTTGTAATTTTGCCATCAAGTGGGTCATCCCTTGGTGGAAAATAGAAAAGATGGTTGGTGTCAACAAGCAACCTTTCTGCCGTCTTCCAAGCTTGTCTCGTATGACTTTTTATTATCCCTGCAGGGTAAAAAGACAATACGGCCTACTTCAGACTATTCCTTTAGGTGATCTTCGTCGTCCCTACGAGTTCCCTATCTCCTAGGAAGTAGACAAATTTGATGCTTATTGGAGCGCTAGACCTTTATTGTAGGTAATCACCCAAAAGGTTCCCCCTTCTTTGCCCAATGATGTAAGAAAATGGCTTCTGAAGAAACCCTCAAAGGACGTGAAGAAAAATCAGAGTAAAACTGATGTGAAGAGTCGTCTAGGTGACAAGGTGATTCCTGTTAAGGAACGCTTGGGTGAAAGGATCGAGTTCAAAACACCTATAATGCCTAAGAAGAAGAGTACTGCAAAAGATAAAGGAAAAAGGAAAGCTGACACCACAGAAAAGAAAGCTTGGGTAGAAAAGAAGCTGGAGTCCTAGCTGAGGGGGAAACTATTTACTCCAAGATTGAATGTAGGTCCTCTAAAGGATGCCTACTAGCTAAGGTTATGGATGAGGAAGAAGAAGCAGACAAAAATTGGAAAAGGGCTAAGAAAGAGAAAGAAGATTAAGAGCATTGCTTAATTTCCAATTATTAGACTTAGTTTTTTTTTTTAAATTTAAAGGTAATTTATTTAAGCCTTATTTAAATTCCTTCAATAGTGTAATTTATTTTATTAATGAAATTCCAGCTTTTTAATTAAATTATTTACTTTAAATTTATTTTATTAAAGCAATGAAAACCGAAGAATTAATTTTCCAGAAATTTTTTCGAGTACGGAAGTCGAAATTTTTTCGAAAAACACAGAAATTTTCCCAGACTTTTAATTGTAAACTGGCGCCACAATTCTGTGACTGGCGCCGGCTGCGGCAGTCTGGCTTCAGGCGAAAGACGCCATCGTCTGACGCTAACATTCATCGGCTGGCGCCAGAATCTTTTCTGTGACGCCGATGTTTCGTCGATCTTCTGTTGAATTTTTTTTTTTAAGTCTGGGATGCAAGATTTTAGGAAATAAAGTGGCCGCACCCGTAAAGAGTTGCCTACGTATCCTTTCTTAAGGAGTTAGGCCAAACGTAGCTCCCTTGAGTATCATACTCAAGTAATTATGGGTAGTATTTCTTAAATTGGTCAAGATTGGTTATGTTCGAGAACTCATTGCCATCCATATTAGTTAATTTTGTTGCACCTCCTGATAGGATTGTTTTGACAATGTAGGGTCCAGACCAATTAGGTCTGAATTTTCCCCTTGGATCTAAAACATTTTTCCTTAATGCTTTCAACACCAAGTCTCCTACTTTGATGTTTCATGTCTTGACCTTCTTATTAAAATGCCTAGCCATACGAGTTTGGTAACATTGAGTGTGATGTAGAGCTTCTAGTCGTTTTTCATCGAGTAGAATTAACTCTTCATATCTTGCCCTAGTCCATTCAACTTCATCTAGTTTGCTCTCTCACGCGATGCGTAGAGATGGAGTCTCTAGTTCGACAGGTTGTACGACATCCATTCCATAAACCAAGGAAAATGGCGTATTTCCTGTTGATGTGCGAATTGATGTGCGATAACCCCACAATGCGAAATGAAGTTTGTCAGGCCAATCCTTATAATTTTCCGTCATTTTCTCGATGATAGTCTTTAGATTTTTATTATCTGCCTCGACTGCTCCATTTTCTTGAGGCTTATAAGGGGAGGAATGATGATGTTGGATGCCATATTTTTGTAGCAATTCTTCACATTCGGCTTGAAAGTGAGTTCCATTGTCACTTATCATTTCATGTGGGACTCCGTATCGACAAATAATATTTCTCTCGATAAAGAGTGCTACATGTTTTGCAGTGAGTTTAGCGTATGATTGCGCTTCGACCCACTTCGCGAAGTAATCAATTGCCACTAGGATATATTCGTGGCCTCCTGTTCCTGGGGGAATGATTTTGCCGATGATGTCAATTCCCCATGTAGAGAACGGCCATGGCGACGTGTAGGTGTAGAGCAAGGATGGAGGAACATGTTGTAAATTGGCATAGATTTGGCACTTAGGGAATCTTTTTACGTATTGATGGCAATCCCTATTCATTGTAGTCTAATAATATCCTTCTCGCATTATCTTTTGGACTAACATTTTGCCATTTATGTGAGTTCCACAGTTTCCTTTGTGGACTATCCTCATTGCTCTTTGGGCATCCTTTTTTCCTACACATAAGAGAGCTCGACCCTTAGGTACCCTTTTATGTAGCTCGTTGTCTATGAGTACATATTGGGAAGCCAAGAGTCTTAATGCTCGTTTTTCTCTTTTTCAGCATGGGGAGGGTATTCTCCTTTGGTAACGTAGTTGAGTATATCCGTGTACCACGGTTCTTCTTGTTCTTCTTCTTCGTCTTGGACTACTTCATCATCTTCTATAGCTTGAATATATGCTGGTTTGTGCCTTTTTTCTATAGTTAGAGGCATTTGCTCGATTTCCGTGGGAATCCTAACCATCGAGGCTAGTCTTGCCTAGGTAGATATGTGTATTCTACCTTCTCTAACTGATTAGTAAGAGTTTCCAGATAGGTTTGGTAAGGGGCTAGACTTTCGCTCCTTCCTTTCCACCTTTTGGATATTAGATTGATGATTAATGAAGAGTCTCCGAATATCCGTAACTATTTTACTCCCAATGTCAAAGCTGTTTCAAGGCCTACCACACATGCTTCGTATTCAGCAGCGTTGTTGGTAACGTCGAAATCTGGCTTTATGGAGATTGGAACACGCTCTTCTTTACGTGATACTAGTAATACTCCAACGCCACATCCCTTTTGGTTTAAGGCTCCGTCGAAGTATAAGGTCCAAGTATCATCTTCAGTGACCATTAAGTCTTCATCTGGAAATTCATTGTCTTGTATTGGCGTCGAGTCTTCTATTGGAAAGTCCGATATAAAGTCTGACACCACATATCCTTTGATAGCTTTTTGCGGCATAAACCTTACATCAAACTGGGCTAAATTGACTATCCATCTCGATATACGTCCATTGAGTGTAGATTTCTCGAATAGATACTGGAGTGGATCTAATCGGGAGACTACGAAAACTGTATGCACTAACATATAATGTCTTAACTTGGTTGTGGCCCACACCAAGGCGAGGCACAATTTCTCAAGTGGTGTATAACGTGATTCATATTCGAGCATTTTCTTGCTTAGATAGTAGATTGCGTTTTCTTTGCCTTCTACTTCTTGTGTTAGCAGCTCCCATTGTCTCTTTGGTAACTGTTAAGTACAACCTAAGAGGTATTCCTGTAAGTGCTGGTGCTAATACGGGAGGATTTGCGAGATAGGCTTTGATCTTTTCAAAGTCTTTTTGACACTTTTCATCCCATATTACTAGTACATTCTTCTTTAGTTTTTTAAAGATTGGTTCGCATATCGTTGCCAATTTTGATATGAACCTACTTATGTATTGCAACCGGCCAATAAATCCTCGAATCTGCTTCTCGGTTTTGGGCGGTGGCATCGACATGATTGCTTTGATCTTGGTTGGGTCCATCTCTATTCCTCTAGAGCTTATGACATAACCCAAAAGCTTGCCTGAGGTGACTCTAAAAGCACACTTAGATGGCTTCAACCTCATATTGTATTTTCTTAGCCTATCGAAAAATTTTCTTAAGGCTACTTGATGGCCTGGGCGGTCTTTTGATTTTACAATCATGTCGTCCACATATACTTCGACTTCTTTATGCATCATGTCATGGAGTAAGGCAGTTGCTGCACGTTGGTAAGTGGCACCCGCGTTTTTCAACCCGTATGGCATTACCGTGTAGCAGTAAGTGCCCCATGGTGTTATGAAGGTTGTTTTCCCAATGTCTTCTTCCGCCATGAGAATCTGATTATAACCTGCGTATCCATCCATGAACGAGAGAAGTGAGTGATTTGCTGTGTTATCCACCAGAATATCGATGTGTGGTAAAGGGAAGTCGTCCTTTGGACTTGCCTTATTTAGATCTCGATAGTCAACACACATTCTTACCCTTCCATCTTATTTCAGAACTGGGACGACGTTGGCGAACCATTCAGGATATTTAGGTACCTTGATGAAACCTGCTGTAGACACCCATTTGTGTCTCCCCAAAACCAAACCCAGTGATGAGTGCCTTTCACGTCGAATCATAATCGAATGAAACGAAAGTGTGGAAAGGTCTAGTGTTGCGGAAAGTTTTATTTCTTTTTCTCTTTTCTCTGTTTTTGAAAACTTTATTTTAAGAAAACAGCCAATCCAGTTGGTTGGTCCATGATATGGGTCCAATAGTGGTGTAGTTGGATGGGGCTTGCAAAGACCTTTCCAACGATATATTATAAGCCCAATTCCGATGAATATTGAGGAATTTATGGCCAATTTACTAAACTGGGCCCGGTTTGAGTTTTAAGTACGGCCTAATGATCTAGGGGAGGGCCTAATATAATTTATCATTCCTAATGCAATTAGGAATGGTTTTTAGTCTTCTAGAACATTCTAGAAGGTTCTTATCATTCTTAATTCAATTAGGACTCTTCAGAGTTTTAATTAGATCAAATAGCATTTTCGACTGAAATTATATTATTTTATCTTCTAGTACGGTAAGTTTATTAGATTTTCGAAAACGCGTTGAAAGCCGATTTGGCGTCCAACCCCAGGCCTTGGCGCCTGGAACCAGGATTGGCGCCAGACGCCAGCATTGGCGCTAGCCACTGGTCCTGGCGCCAATGAGCCAGGGCTGGCGCCAAAGTGGTTTTGTGGTCTTCAGACTCTGTTTTGATAAATTATCTTTTTTGGATGATTTTCTCTATAAATATAGTATCAAAAACTCCGTTTTCATGGACGGATTATCAATATTTATTCACCAAGAATCTTCAATTCTCTTCTTAAAATCATTCATTCTTTCTTTTCTAAAACTTTGTTTTCTCGAATACAAAATTCCGCATTCGCAAGATCTTGATACACCTAGCCATATTCGAAGTTGCCTTCGCCTTAGACGTGAAAGGTTTAATTTCTGAGGGTTTGGTCCCAAATCTCTCTTTCAATTATTTAATTTGATTGATTTGATTATTATTTTCCTTGAAGTTACTAACGCGTGTATTGTGTTATTAGAAAGAGGTACGAGGCATCCAAGTAAGTACTTTAAGTGCTTTAATTGATTAATTGATATTATGAAGTAGATTGTTATTATGATTCCTAGTATCATGTCTAGGGTAATTTTAATATCAAGTATGATTGCTACGATGCTTCCTATATTCTTCCTAATACTTATGATTGTTAGTATCATGTTAGGACTAAAGCTTTGATTTTTATTGTTTAGTGACATGCTAGGGTTTGTTATTAATCTTGTTAGTATCATGCCTAGGATCTTGCTATGCTTTAACATGATTATGATTATGATTGATGTTGTTTTTATTAATGATGTTGATTATTTATTATTATGTTGCTTGATATATATCATATTGTTATTGCTTGATCACCTATATTGCATGTTTAAAGGGATTTGGTATTTGCAACCACGCTTAATAAGATAAATAATAATCTTGTTTAGGGTTAATTGTGATTATAATTCAAGTGATCGCCAATAATAGTTTATTTGTGCATTAATACTCAACCAACATAGATTAAACAAGTTTAGGGTTAATCCTATTGATTGTATGTTAATCAGAAAGCGCACATGAATACGAGCAGAATAAAGTAGAGACCTATTATTAGGGCAGGTTCAATCTCTTTTAGGTTGGATTTGTACCATCATCCCCGAACCCTTATTTGGTTCATGACCTTATGGAGTTGACGATCTCTTGGATCGTTAAGGGGTGTAACCTTCACCTCGTGAACGGTTTACAAGTTCCTTAAAAACTTGTTGGAGACTCTTTTGCTCTATCTTCTTCCCTTTTGGACGCCACCGTACTTTAGTGTATGATCACAGTGGGGTTCAAGCTAGTGGGATTTAAAGGCTTGAAACTATTCCCCACAGTTTTTGGCGACTCCACTGGGGAGGATTTCTATTTTAATTCCTGAATTTGTTTCGACAATGATTTAGAATGAGTGGATGAGACTCGAAAAGTTCTAAGTATTTCATGTGCGTAATTCTGATTAACATTGTGGCATATGCATAAAAAGGTTCTCATTGGAAAGACTATCCGTAATGAGTCAAAAACATAAGGATTTTACACGTAGGAAATATGAGAAATGTCTTTCACAACTAGGACTGAAATAACACCGCGCGAAACTGGATGATTTTATTGAGCACAGAAAGCTGTTGAGGCATGTGGGAAGTAGCGTCAGGGGCCAAAGCTTGGCGCCAAACTTTTAGCCGTAGCGCCAGACGCCAGAATTGGCGACAGGCGCTACAGTTAAAAGTTGGCGCCAGTCTCTGTTTGCTGGCGCCAATTTCCCCCAATACCGAGCCAGAAATATGCGTTCTAATTTCGACCGGTTTTTCGTATTGTTTGCTCGATCCTACTTCCTGATTGAATTTTTTCTCATTTTTCTGAAACCCATATGTGTTCTACATATGGACATAACCCTCTGGGAATTCATGCTCTATCTACCTGATTGAACGCTCCTGGCAACAAAGGGTACATCTGAGAGGTTGAATTCACCAAACCATTGAAGTGAGTTTTTTCTAAAAACTCGCGGTGTCCTATCCACACGCGTTAACCCTTCACGGTTAGGCTTCTACGCGGTGCATCTGGACAATTAACCATGGACCCTATTTGACTAAACCATATCCCGAACTTTAGAGAACTAGAGCCATGGTTAGGTTGCGAACTCATTGCATCATATTGTGCCTACTTGACTAATTGTGCATTATTTGTTGTGCATATATATCCTATGCTCCTCTTAACCGTTTGTTGATTTGTGTTTGAGATTATAATTGATGACTTAAAGAACTTTTCCTAATTAATTAATTAATTTGAATCAACAAATTTTTTATTTTTTTTTTCTTTTAATCGGAATTGACCTAGTACGACTTTAGGCATACCCCAGTTGACTAATAATATCGAAAACAGTCCCAGACCGAGGCTCCAATATTGGTGCCAAAATCTGAGCTGTAGCGCCACTGTATGGTGTGTAGCGCAAAACATTTACTAAAAAGTCTGGCGCCAACCACCATATTGTGACGCCAGTCCTGTCGCTTGGCCGACAGTTCGGTTTATTTGTCGAGTCATCACTTAATGTCTAATTTTTCAGTTTCCTGTTTAATTCGGTTAATTTTGCCGGCAATAATGCTTAATTAAATTAATATTCGAGTTTAGGCACTAAGTCCCATGGTCTTACACAAGAGTCCAAGCATGTCACTTACACTCAATACACACTTCAATACACATGTCTTGACCATGATTAAGGGAGTCTTGTGTGCGCGCGTATTTTTCGTCATTTTTTTTAAGGGGGTAAGTCGGATATTAATCCTCCAATAAATAATAAAACTTAAGTTCCCTAAACACATGTACATTATTGCTCCCTAAAAATATGCATACTTTTTGCATACCCTTTTCTTTTAAAAAAATAAAAACCTTAAAGTCAAATTGATTCGAGTCAAGTAATTAAAACGCAAACTGGCTTAATTTACAGCGCGTGGTCAAGAAAGGAAGGACGATTAATCAAAGATAACCTCTTCGTACAAGTCCAACTTTTCGACAAACCTATAGCCCGCAAGAGAAAAGCAAGAGTCATAATAGCAACTCAAGAAGAAGTCAATGACCTCAAGAATCAACTGGCTACTGTAACTGAGACACTGAAACTTCTCGCACTTAAGATCGAAGATCCCGCAAAGCAACAACAAATGGACCTCATGCAAGAAAGCCTAAGCAAGTTGTCCAGTGACTACAAGTTTCAATAACTCACATCCCAAGGGGTCTCGGTGGATAAAGATCTTCTTCCGCGGAAGTTCAGTGCCAACGACATCCCAAAATTTAGGGCAATCGACAACCCCTACTTCCATCTAAGGGCATTTGAAACAATAATGAGTATCAAGGGTGTCGATAAGAAAGTCTTCCCTTCTCTGTTCTCGCTATCTCTCGAGACCGTTTGCCAACAATGGTTCTTTTCTCTCGAAAAAGAAAAGACCTCTACCTGGGAATCCATAGCAAATGCTTTCGTTGATAGGTACAAGTGCAACGTTCAAGTCGAAACTGACCATAGAGAACTTGAAATCCTCAAACAGAAGGAGAATGAAGGCTTCACATCTTTCTTTAACAAGTGGAGAGAAACCTCAGCTAAAATGATTGAGGTACCAAGTGAAAAAGAGTCCGTGAGACTGTTCATTAAAAACCTCCAAGAAAAATATTCAAAACATCTTAAATATCAAAATAACCTTCATACCTTTAAGGCTGTTTATGATATTGGGATTAATATCGAAGATGACTTGACTAAATCTAAAGCTGACAACAATAACTCCAACAGTGGCGGGAAAGGAAAGAAGAACGACAATCCTTCTTCTTCCAAAACCGCCCACTCAAATAATGTTAGTACCTTTAATCTAGGAGAAGTCCTCGCCATGAACAATCAAGGACAAAAGAAACCGTTTAGGAGAAACTTCACTCCTATTGGCATGAGTTATGACAACGCGTTTGATCGACTAAATGCAAAAGGTCTTATAACTCCCATTGGACCATCTGGAGATCCACTAGTCGAGAAGAGGTCGCCTAATTGGAACCCCAATGCACATTACAAATATCATCAAGGTAGGGGCCATTCTACTGAAAGCTGTTGGAAGCTTAAGGAAGCTATCCAAGACCTAATTGACAGTAACAAGCTACCACTGCCCCCTGCCAGTAAGAAGCCGAGTATTGACAATGCACCTCTAGCTCACACATTGGTTATCTCCGATGAAGAAAGCGAAGTTGACCCCTCATCTCTCATTAAACCTGTCAAAGCAACCAATGTCGAAGAGGAAGAAGAAGAGACCTTTTTCGATGTCGAAGATAATCTTCCAGAACCGCCAAATGAGGTAGAGATACGAATACTACACTGTATCTGAGGGAGACATCGCAACTGTTACATGAAACTCTCAAAATTTTGAATGAACTTCACAAGGGATAGATGAAAAACCTAAGAGAGAATTCACACCAGTAAAAACGACTTATGAGGCAAAATACTTTCCCTTACAAGTCACCGAAAGACCCAAGAAGAGCAATAAAGTTTATACTCCAATTAGGATCCCGCATACACAAATGTTTGAAATGCTCTCCGAGAATGGCAAGGTCAAACCTCTCGAACCAAGACCATTTGAATCATTAAAAAGGACAGACAGATATTACTGTCAATACCATCAGTCAGGAGGACACACCCTAGAAAACTGCTTCAAGTTCAAGGATTTGGTGCAGAAAATGATTGATAGAATGGAATTAGTCCAAGTTCAGCAAGAAGAGGACATAAATGTTAATGGAGTATGGGACAGTGATGAAGAAGATGTCTATCTAAAAGACATATTAGGACCTTCACCTTCTGTATCATACACCACGGACGACATTTGGGCTGAAGAAGATTCATTAATAGACGTCCTCACAAGATCCGGGAGAATACAACCTCCCGTTTCAACACAACCTATGCCTACTGTACAACAAGTTCCCATACCTATCATCGAAGACAATGACATCGTTAAACAATTCAAGAAGACAAAAGTTGAGATGAATGTATGGAAGCTTCTGGCAACATCTCGAGAACATAGGTTGGCTGTGATGAATGCTTTGGATAAAATCGGGATAGATTCTGACACTACTCCTGAGGGACTAGCTAACTTCCTCATGAGTGACCTCCCTAGTACGATTAATCTAATCACTTTCTCTGATAAAGATTTACCCCCGGAAGGTGACAAACACTATAAGGCATTAAACCTCACGGTAGTCTGCAAAAGGATGAATGTTCCCATGACTCTTGTAGACAATGGATCGGCTATTAATGTCTGTCCACTTAGGACTGCAAGGATGCTTGGCATAAGAGATGAGGATTTAACTCCGTCCGCACAAGGAATACTCGGCGTCAAGCTCTTGGCAAAATAACCCTAAACGTGACGGCAGGAGCAATAGAACATGCTACTACCTTTCAAGTGGTAGACATCAAAGCCTCATTCAATCTGTTGTTAGGACGCCCTTGGCTCCATGATCTAAAGGCCGTCCCTTCATCTCTCCACCAACAAGTGAAAGCCATAGTTGGAGGAATACCCATCACTATTGATGCTTCGCCGATGAGGATCAAATCAATAGAGAATCCAATCATCAACGTGGAGCACGACGAAGATGATGAAGACCTATGGGGCTTTAACGAAGAAGTCTCCTTAATCCAAGAGGATGAAAGGACATCTCTTTGCCACGACCCCCATTCCAACATGATTATTAACACTATGCTGAAGAAACAAGGACACTTCCCTGGGATGACCTTAGGAAAGAAGAAGGGGATAGCAAAATCTATAGAGTCACCTGGCCTCCCTAAAGTAGATACTTTCGAACTTGGTTTCGAACCGACTCGGAAAGATCTCAAGCGAGCCCAGGACAAACTGAAAGCACGTAGGGACGCTTGTATTCAAAAGAAAGCAATTCCAATGGATCAGTACCCCCTTACGCTTAATGGTCAGTTTATAAAAGAAGGAGAGGACTATCCATGCCATGAATTTCCTGAACCATTTGTTGTAAATGGCATACAACAACCAGGATTCGAGATTTTCTTGGATTGCTACTTCATTGACGAAATCCCAACTCCCGTCTATAAGGAGAAAGCACCCCCATGCTTTGACTTTAACGTCATGGGATTACTGTTTGGGCGAGAAAAGAATGAGTCAGTTTATGAGGAAGACAACTCTTCACTCATTCAAACGGTCCTACAAAGCGAAAACTTCGACCCCTCAAAGCTAATTACTCCAGCTGAAGGAGTATTGCAAGGGTGGCGCAAGACTATCAAGGTGACTACTCCGAGTGGAAGGAAGATATTGATCACGACAGGGCAAGGGCCGATGTTTGAAGAATCGTCGGAGTCAGAGTCAGAGTCTGAGTCAGAGTCTTTCCCTTTAGAACCTTCTAATTCTTTAGCTATAACGCCTCCCCTTCCTATTTCTTCTCCTAGGATAGTTAGTGATCCAGTCCCTGAGGACATATCACTCTTTGATGTAATGATCTCAGAGTACAATAATATCGCTCATTCTTCTTACTTCTCGTGTTCTTCCCTAACCCAAGATGACGAACATTGCTTAGCTAACGATGAAAAAGATAAAGAATTTATTAAAGCAATGGAAACACTTGAAAAGAAAACACCGATAATTGAGGAGACTGAAACAGTTGACATCTTAAATGATTCAACTCTTAAAAGAGAAGTTAAAATCGGACTAACATTGAATAAACAAGAAAGAACCGATTTGATTAACTTGCTTAAAGAATTTATCGATGTATTTGCTTGGTCATATGAAGATATGCCAGGCATTAACAGAGAAATAGCTCAACACACTATACCATTAATCCCAGGAATGAAACCTGTAAAACAAAAGTTGCGTCGAATGAAACCCGACGTAGCACTTAAAATAAAAGAAGAAGTTCAAAAACAAATAACTGCAGGTTTCATCAAGGTATCCAAATACCCCGAATGGGTCGCCAACGTCGTCCCAGTTCCAAAGAAAGACGGAAGGATAGGGATGTGTGTCGACTATCGAGATCTAAATAAGGCAAGTCCAAAGGACGACTTCCCTTTGCCACACATCGATATTCTGGTAGACAACACAGCAAATCACGCGCTTCTCTCATTCATGGACGGATACGCAGGGTACAATCAGATTCTCATGGCGGAAGAAGACATGGAAAAGACAACTTTCATCACACCATGGGGCACTTATTGTTACACGGTAATGCCATTTGGGTTGAAAAACGCAGGTGCTACTTACCAACGTGCAGCAACTGCCTTACTCCATGACATGATGCACAAAGAAGTTGAAGTATATGTCGACGACATGATTGTAAAATCAAAGGACCGTCCAGGCCATCAAGTAGCCTTAAGGAAATTTTTCGGAAGGTTAAGAAAATACAATATGAGGTTGAATCCATCAAAATGTGCTTTTGGAGTCACCTCAGGCAAGCTCTTGGGGTACGTCATAAGCTCTAGAGGAATAGAGATAGATCCAACCAAGATTAAAGCAATCATGTCGATGCCACCGCCCTAGACTGAGAAACAGATTCGAGGATTCATTGGCCGGTTGCAATACATAAGTAGGTTCATATCCAAACTGACAACGATATGTGAACCAATCTTCAAAAAGCTCAAAAAGAACGTACCAGTAATATGGGATGATGAGTGTCAAAAAGCCTTTGATCGGATCAAAGCCTATCTCGTAAATCCTCCCGTATTAGCACCAGCACTTCCCGGAATACCTCTTAGATTATATTTAACGGTTACCAAAGAGACAATGGGAGCCATGCTAGCACAAGAGGTAGAAAACAAAGAAAATGCAATCTATTACTTAAGTAAAAAGATGCTCGAATACGAAACACGCTATACACCACTCGAGAAATTGTGCCTCGCTTTGGTGTGGGCCACAACTAAGTTGAGACATTACATGTTGGTGCATACCGTTTTCGTGGTATCTCGATTAGATCCACTCAAATACTTGTTCGAGAAATCAACGCTCAATTGACGTATTTCAAGATGGATAGTCAACTTAGCCCAGTTCGATGTACGATTTATGCCACAAAAAAGCCATTAAAGGATCCGTGGTGTCAGACTTTCTGGCAGATTTTCCAATAGAAGACTCGACACCAATACAGGACAATGAATTTCCAGATGAAGATTTGATGGTCACCGAAGATGATACTTGGACCTTGTATTTCGATGGAGCTTCAAACCAAAAGGGATGTGGTGTCGGAGTGCTACTAGTATCACCTAAGGAAGAACACGTCCCAATATCAATAAAGCTCGATTTCGACGTCACCAACAATGCTGCTGAATATGAAGCATGCGTGGTAGGCCTTGAAACAGCTCTGGCATTGGGAGTAAAGAAGTTAAGGATATTCGGAGATTCCTCTCTAATCATCAATCAAATATCTAAAAGGTGGAAAGTAAGGAGCGAAAGCCTAGCCCCTTATCAAACCTATCTGGAAACTCTTACCGATCAGTTAGAGAAGGTAGAATACACATATCTACCTAGAGAGGAAAACCAATTTGCTGATGCCTTGGAAAGATTAGCCTCAATGGTTAGGATTCCCACGGATATCGAGCAAATGCCTCTAACTATCGAAAAAGGCACAAACCAGCATATATACAGGCTATAGAAGATGACAATCCAGTCCAAGTTGAAGATGAAGAACAAGAAGAAGAACCATGGTACGCAGACATTCTCAACTACGTCACCAATGGAGAATACCCTCCTCATGCTGACAAAAGAACAAAACGAGCCTTGAGACTTTTGGCTTCTCAATATGTACTCATAAAAAAACGAGCTACATAAAAGGGTACCTAAAGGTCGAGCTCTCCTATGTGTAGGGAAGGTGGATGCACAAAGAATAATGAGAATGGTCCACGAAGGAATCTGTGGAACTCATATAAACGGCAAAATGTTAGTCCAGAAAATAATGCGAGAAGGGTATTATTGGACTACCATGAATAGGGAATGCCATCAATATGTGAAAAGATGCCTTAAGTGTCAAATTTATGCCAATTTACAACACGTTCCTCCATTTTTGCTCTACACCTACACATCACCTTGGCCATTCTCTACATGGGGAATTAACATAATTGGCAAGATCACTCCTCCAGGGACAGGAGGCCACGAATTTATTCTAGTAGCAATTGATTACTTTACGAAGTGGGTTGAAGCGCAATCATATGCTAAACTCACTACAAAACACGTAGCACTCTTTATCGAGAGAAATATCATTTGTCGATATGGAGTCCCACATGAAATGATAAGTGACAATGGAACTCACTTTCAAGCCGAATGTGAAGAATTGCTACATAAATATGGTATCCAACATCATCATTCGTCTCCTTATAGACCTCAAGCAAACGGAGCAGTCGAGGCAGCTAATAAGAATTTAAAAACTATCATCGAGAAAATGACAGAAAATTATAAGGATTGGCCTGACAAGCTTCACTTTGCATTGTGGGGATATCGCACGTTAATCCGTACGTCAACAGGAAATACACCATTTTCTTTGGTATATGGAATGGATGTCGTACAACCTGTTGAACTAGAAATACCATCTCTACGTATTGCGCTAGAGAGTAAACTCGATGAAGTCGAATGGACTAGGGCACGATATGAAGAATTGATCTTACTCGACGAAAAACGACTAGAAGCTCTACATCACACCCAGTGCTATCAAACTCGTATGGCTAGACATTTTAATAAGAAGGTCAAGACAAGAAATATCAAAGTAGGAGATTTGGTATTAAAAGCGTTAAGGAAAAATGTTTTAGATCCAAGGGGAAAGTTTAGACCTAATTGGTCTGGCCCCTACATTGTCAAAACAATCCTGTCAGGTGGTGCAGCAAAATTAACTGACATGGATGGCAATGAATTCTCAAACATGACCAATCTTGACCAACTTAAAAAATACTACCCATAATTACTTGAGTAGGACACTCAAGAGAGCTACGTTCGGCCTGATTCCTTAGGAAAGGATACGTAGGCAACCCATTACGGGTGCGTCCACTTTATTTTTCGACATCTCTGCATTCCAGAATCAACTAGAAGTCAACAAAAAGTCGGAAAAGCTACTGGCGTCTCAAAACAGAGCCTGGTGCCAGCAATAGGACGTTAGCGCCAGACGATGGTATTGGCGCATGGCGCTAGACCTCATTAGCTGGCGCCAATCTGCAATTTCCGGCGCCAGATCGAAAATAAAATCTGGGCAAATTTCGGTGTTTTTCGGAAAATTTTCGACTTCCGTACTCGAAGAATTTCTGGAAAATTAATTTTTTTCGGTTTTTCATTGCTTTAATAAAATAAATTTAAAGTAACAATTTAATTGAAAGCTGAAATTTCATTAATAAAATAAAATTACATTGTAAATGGATTTCGAATAAGGCTGAAATAAATTAACTTTAAATAAAAATTAATAAATCTAATAAATCTAAAGCTAAGCAATGTTCTAGTCTTTCTTCTCCTTCTTTGCTCTTTTCCAATTCTTTTTTGTTTCCTCCTCTTCATCCATTACTTTAGCTAGTAGGCATCCTTTAGAGGACCTACATTCAATTTTAGAATAGATTGTTTCTCCTTCAGCTAGCACCCCATGCTTCTTTTCCACCCAAATCTTTTTGTCTGTAGCTTTCCTTTTTCCCTTGTCTTTGGTAGTATTCTTTTTCTTAGGCATTGTAGGTGTTTTGAACTCAATTCTTGCACCTAAGCGTTCCTTGGCCGGTGTCACCCTGTCACCTAGACGATTCTTCACATCAGTTCTACCTTGATCAATTGAAGACTTCTTCAACAACCACTTCTTTACATCATTAGGTAAAGAAGGGGGAACCTTTTGGGTAATTACTTCCCATAAAGGTCTAGCGCTCCAGTAAGTGTCAAATTTATCTACTTCTTGAGATATGGGATACTCATAGGGAGGACGAAGATCCCCGGAAGGAATATTTTGGAGCAAGCCATATTGTCTCTTTACTCTAAAGGGATAATAATATGTCACGCGAGACAAACTTGGAAGACGGCAGAAAGGTTTCTTGTTAACACCAACCATCCTTTTTATTTTCCACCATGGGATGACCCACCTGATAGCAAAATCACGTGATTCAAAAACTTTCTTCCACCCATGGCGCCCAATTTTAGGAATGCGTTTCTTCCTTCTCACAAAGCAAGTGGGCGTATAATTTTCAAAGTCGTCCGGAAGGCTAATTAATCCTAGCTTCTCCATTAGCCACATCTGTAAAAAAATTCCAATGCAAATAAATTAATATTAAAATACAAAAATATATTTTTTGATTTCTGTAATAAAAAATATTATTTTTCTACCTGTAATAAAATTGGAGAACCGCGAAGAGGAGCTTTTGGGTCCCTTTTCGATTCATCTAGACTAATCATAGTCTCTCCAACTATCAATGGCATTGGATTTCTCCCTGATTCAATTTGTTCTAGCACAGTGGTTATAATTGATTGCCCCTCATTAATTTTACCACTACTAAGACAATATTGATTAAGCATGCAGAATAAGAACGCCCTTCTTCTATATATGTGAAAAGACCCAGAAAGCGGTTTATCAAAATAATAGCGTGCGAATTCTTTTAAGTTCACTACATTGCCATCTACTATTTTTGATAAATCCCTTTCCTTCAAGTTAAAGAAGCGCTCAAAATCCTTATAGTAATATGCATCTACTCTAGGGATTACTATCAGGTCTATTGCAGGGAAGCCTAAAATAGCGCCAAATTCCTCTGGCAAAGGGCTAATTTCATCATACCCTATTCTAAAACAATGTGTTTCAATATTCCAATATTCTAAAGCGGTATGTATGAAGTCTATGTCTAGATCTACCCCTTTAATGCCAAAAATTCCCCCCAAGTGAAATAAATCCAATTCTTTTCTTTCTTTAGCATTAAGAGATCGACACCATTCATGAGAATATTGGGCGAAGGTTTTAGTGGCTAAAGACATGATGATTATTATTTTTTCTAAAGAGAAGGATATTTTTTCGATGAAATTATGAGAAGAATCGGCTGAGCAGGGGGCTATTTATGCACAAATTGCGAGGAATTTCAATCTAACTGGAATACGGAGTCAGCGTCAATTGGCGTCACTCACCGGGAATTGGCGTCACCCATCAGCCTTTGGCGCCACACGCTAGGTGTAGCGCCTGGCGCCACGCGCCACAGGCTGGCGCCAGCTGGCGCCAAATCAGCAGAGGCTGCGCGTGCTCACTCGCGTTTTGATATTAAAACTGGAGTCGGTTTAATGACTTTATGGCCCCGTTTTATTTTTTCTACATATTTTTCTATCTTTTTTTTTCAATTAATTAATTAAATATAACAATTATTTTTTAGTTAATTTTATTTTTATTATATTAATTTTCAAATATCAGCTTTTTTCCTCCATTTTATTTTTCCTTTTTATTTTCTTTTTGGGGGAGAGAGTCGGATAATACCCTCCATCAATAAGAAAAATGACGGAATTTTTGCGCAAAATTGTTATCACACTTGCACACACTAACACACACTAACATAATAATACATAACATAAAGTAGAAAGTGTCTAAATAAAAAGTACAAAAGGCAAAGTTCTATAAAAAGTCAAAATAAAAAACATATACAGAAGCAAACTACGGCGCCGGAGGACGTAGGCCCATCATGCCATAAAACTGCGCCGTCCGAGGAGTCACCTCTCCGCCAGCTCCGGCCTCAGCACCAGCTCCAGTCTCCGTAGGAGGAGGGAAACTTAAAACAGGACCGCTCCAGCCAAGGTCAACCCGGGGATGAGACCGCGGAGGCTGCTGCGATGACGAGCCAACTTCGTACATCCCACCATCTCTGAAAGCCGAGGTAGCCTCTCCTACCGGTGCAGCAGGAGCACCCTCAGAAGAAGACCCTGAGCCCTCAGCAACATCGGCTCGAGCAGCCTCAGAACGACCACCTCTACCTCCGGACGAAGTACGACGACGTCTCGAGCTAGACCTCGCCGGCTCTCTCCGCCCCTCAAGCCTCGTACGGGTGTGAGAAGCAATCGACTGACCCTGTAAAAAGAATTAAATCAGAAACAAGATAAAACTAAAGCGTAATGCAGAAATAATAAGTAAAAAAAGTTACCTCTCGGACAGTGTCGTCTCGACGACAGGTAGCCGCATCCCTCATCCGAATGAGTTGGCTCCGGAAGGCATCTATGCATCGTGCCATAGCCGAAACCACCTCGCGTGAGAACTGTCAAGAAGTTAAGTCAGTAAAAATGCATGACAACTGAATACAAGATTCTGAATTAAAACTAGACTTACCCTAGTTTGGTGACGAGGAATCGACCGCTCCAAAAAGCGCTCGCCCTCAGGAGCCGGAGAAATCATCTCCTCGATCGGCCCGTATATCCCCTAGTAGTGGATGGACATACGGGGTGGCACAAACTCAGTGGGACCATCCTGATAAAACAGAAAGAAATCAGCAAGGTATTACTTGGGGGCTACTCAGCGAAAAACAAAAAGTTAAGGATCTTACCCTCACATCCTCGGCCGGTACAGGGGCTGGAGCCAACAAAGGAAGTAGCTCCTCAGCATAACTCCGCCCAAGGATCACATGAGACCGCCATAGGGAACCAGACTCCTCATCCATGCTCGACAACTCTCTCTCGTCGAACATGTGACGTGGTGGAGGAGCAGGAACGACAAAAACATCGGAAGAGTGCTGGATAGCAACTCTCTCTCCTAAGTACACAACCGCTCCGTAGGTCCCCAGAAAGTAGCGGCGCTCGGCAAAGTACTGTGCGGCTAATCTAGGGACTTTCCAACCACCCCATGGTCGGTATACTACCTCAGGTCCCTATAAAAAAATACCAATCGGGTAAGAACATGTCTAAAACATCGCAGAAGAGCAAGGCAAACACTAAAAGCCGTAACGAGATGATCCGACTCCGGACACGTGCAGTAGACAGGTCCACATGGTGGCCACCCCAAGAGGCGCTCACCGGATACCCCCTCGGCGATGGTCTCGCCGGCGCAATGGAAGGAAAGTACTCGTAGAACCAGATCTACAAGAAATTAAACGCGTGAGTAAATACTAACTAACATCTAGGGCTAAACTTTATAGGGAATAATGATTACCTCTACGACTTTCCAGAAAGCAGACAAAGCAATGTTCGTCCTAAAGGACCTGTGGCGACACGAGTCCCTCATTGCGCGAACGAAGTCAGTGTAGGCCAAGCTGGCCCAATCATAAGTCCCGATCCGCCGGAGATCGCGAACAGCAAATTGAGCATTGTAAGTTTCGAATTTTCATGAAATTCGTGAATGAACATGCCAAAATTCATAAAAACCAGTGTGAGTTGGAGGAAAACTTACATAGATCGGGAATATGGATGAGAAGAGCTTTGATTTGCAACAAATTTGAGCGAATTCGGTTGAGAAATGAGTGAGCAACGATCAATTGAAGTTTTCGGACTTCTCTCGGGCTGTTTCGCGACGAACAGAGCAAGAAATGAAACGGAAAACTGAATTTAAAGAAAATTCCGTGCTGGCGCCAGTCCCTAGGCATTGGCGTCACATTCTGTGCTTGGCGCCAGACGCCAATTCCAGCGCATGGCGCTAATACCATATGGCTGACGCTGGTGGATTTTTAGCGACGCCAAAGCAGCCAGCCACCTGTTGGGGTTGTGCTAGCCTTCTGCAATATATTTTGGGTTCCTTGGTACGCCAGTTAGCCCCTCTAAGCAAGTTGACATGATTAGGTAATCGGCTTGATTACGTAAAGTGATCGACCTGATGAAAAGATCGTCTCACTTAGCTTAAAGCGCCTAAGCATTGGCTCATTAACAAAAGGCACCGACATATAGGTTCAAGAGCAAAGGGCACCGACATACAGGTTCAAAGCAAAAAAGCGCCGACGTACAGGCCTAGCAAAAGCAAAGTTCAGGCGAACTTTTAAAGATCGATAGGCGTGGATCTTCGGTATTTTCCTTTAGGAAATTATCGCATCAAATGAGGATGACTTCAAGAAAAGATGTCTTCGGCATCATTCCCTGGCTTGCGGAAAGTTGTCACAAACAACTGAAGGTAATTTCAGGGCGAAATTTTCTTCGATCATAGTTCCTGAGGCATGGAAGATGATCATAATGCGGATGAGAATTATTTCAAGAGAAATAATTTTCGATGATGTTCCCTTGGACGTGGAATATTATCACAGCGGAGAAGTTAGTTTCAGGCGAAGCAATCTTCTAATTTGGAAGCAGTTACAAGGCGTAGCGGTTTTCAAGCGGGATGACATTCTCTAGCTTGCAGGAGGTCATCAAAACAACAGCAGCAGCAACAATCGGTTACTTCCAGAGACGTGTGCTCGACGGTGCAAGATACGCGTTTCTTAGCTCTTTTATCTGTTTAAATAATGCTAGTTTTTCAGGTATCGGCGTTACAAGATTGATTTAGGATTGCAGAACGTTCTGAATCATTCTCCGTCCCTATCGTTACTTTGGCTTTCGTTTTTGAAACTCGCGTTTCTCCAAACTCAGTCAAAGTGGGGGCTTCTGTAGACACCCATTTGTGTCTCCCCAAAACCAAACCCAGTGATGAGTGCCTTTCACGTCGAATCATAATCGAATGAAACGAAAGTGTGGAAAGGTCTAGTGTTGCGGAAATTTTTATTTCTTTTTCTCTTCTCTCTGTTTTTGAAAACTTTATTTTAAGAAAATAGCCAATCCAGTTGGTTGGTCCATGATATGGGTCCAATAGTGGTGTAGTTGGATGGGGCTTGCAAAGACCTTTCCAACGATATATTATAAGCCCAATTCCGATGAATATTAAGGAATTTATGGCCAATTTACTAAACTGGGCCCGGTTTGAGTTTTAAGTACGACCTAATGATCTAGGGGAGGGCCTAATATAATTTATCATTCCTAATGCAATTAGGAATGGTTTTTAGTCTTCTAGAACATTCTAGAAGGTTCTTATCATTCTTAATTCAATTAGGACTCTTCAGAGTTTTAATTAGATCAAATAGCATTTTCGACTGAAATTATATTATTTTATCTTCCAGTACGGTAAGTTTATCAGATTTTCGAAAACGCGTTGAAAGCCGATTTGGCGTCCAACCCCAGGCCTTAGCGCCTCGAACCAGGATTGGCGCTAGACGCCAGCATTGGCGCCTGGCGCTAGCCACTGGTCCTGGCGCCAATGAGCCAAGGCTGGCGCCAAAGTGGTTTTGTGGTCTTCAGACTCTGTTTTGATAAATTATCTTTTTTGGATGATTTTCTCTGTAAATATCGTATCAAAAACTCCGTTTTCATGGACGGATTATCAATATTCATTCACCAAGAATCTTCAATTCTCTTCTTAAAATCATTCATTCTTTCTTTTCTAAAACTTTGTTTTCTCGAATACAAAATTCCGCATTCGCAAGATCTTGATACACCTAGCCATATTCGAAATTGCCTTCACCTTAGACGTGAAAGGTTTAATTTCTGAGGGTTTGGTCCCAAATCTCTCTTTCAATTATTTAATTTGATTGCTTTGATTATTATTTTCCTTGAAGTTACTAACGCGTGTATTATGTTATTAGAAAGAGGTACGAGGCATCCAAGTAAGTACTTTAAGTGGTTTAATTGATTAATTGATATTATGATGTAGATATCATGTTTAGATTGTTATTATGATTCCTAGTATCATGTCTAGGGTAATTTTAATATCAAGTATGATTGCTACGATGCTTCCTATATTCTTCCTAATACTTATGATTGTTAGTATCATGTTAGGACTAAAGCTTTGATTTTTATTGTTTAGTGACATGCTAGGGTTTGTTATTAATCTTGTTAGTATCATGCCTAGGATCTTGCTATGCTTTAACATGATTATGATTATGATTGATGTTGTTTTTATTAATGATGTTGATTATTTATTATTATGTTGCTTGATATATATCATATTGTTATTGCTTGATCACCTTTATTGCATGTTTAAAGGGATTTGGTATTTGCAACCACGCTTAATAAGATAAATAATAATCTTGTTTAGGGTTAATTGTGATTATAATTCAAGTGATCGCCAATAATAGTTTATTTGTGCATTAATACTAAACCAACATAGATTAAACAGGTTTAGGGTTAATCCTATTGATTGTATGTTAATCAGAAAGCGCACATGAATACGAGCAGAATAAAGTAGAGGCCTATTATTAGGGCAGGTTCAATCTCTTTTAGGTTGGATTTGTACCATCATCCCTGAACCCTTATTTGGTTCATGACCTTATGGAGTTGACGATCTCTTGGATCGTTAAGGGGTGTAACCTTCACCTCGTGAACGGTTTACAAGTTCCTTAAAAACTTGTTGGCGACTCTTTTGCTCTATCTTCTTCCCTTTTGGATGCCACCGTACTTTAGTGTATGATCACAGTGGGGTTCAAGCTAGTGGGATTTTAAAGGCTTGAAACTATTCCCCACACCTGCAGTTATTTGTTTTTTAAATTCTTCTTTTATTTTAAGAGCTACGTCGGGTTTCATTCGACGTAACTTTTGTTTTATGGGTTTCATTCCCGGAATTAGCGTTATAGTGTTTTGAGCTATTTCTCTATTAATGCCCAACATATCTTCGTATGACCAAGCAAATACATCGATGAATTCTTTAAGTAAGTTAATTAAATCGGTTCTTTCTTGTTCATTAAGTGTTAGTACGATTTTAACTTCTCTTTTATTGGTTGAATCATTTGAGATATCAACCGTCTCAGTGTCTTCAATTATCGGTGTTTTCTTTTCAAGTGTTTCCATTGCTTTAATAAGTTCTTTGTCTTTTTCATTGTTAGTTAAGCAATGCTCGTCATCTTGGGTTAAAGAAGAACACAAGAAGTAAGGAGAAGAAATTATATTATTATACTCTGAGATCATTACATCAAAGAGTGATATGTCCTCAGGGACTTGATCACTAACTATTCTAGGAGAAATAGAAGGGGAAGGTGCTACTACTAAAGACCTAGATGACTCTACAGGGAGAGACTCTGACTCTGACTCTAACTCAGACGACTCTTTGAACATCGGTCCTTGCCTTGTCGTGATAAAGATCTTTCTTCCACTTGGAGTAGTCACTTTGACGGTCTTGCGCCACCCTTGTAGTGATCCTTCCGTTGGAGTGATTAGCTTCGAGGGATCGAATTTTTCACTTTGCAGGACTGTTTGAATGAGCGAGGAGTTATCCTCTTTGTATGTTGGCCCATCCTTTTCTCGTCCAAATAATAATCCCATGACATTAAAGTCAAATCATGGGGGTGCTTTCTCCTTATGGACAGGAGTTGGGATTTCATCTGTGAAATAGCAATCCAAGAAAATTTCAAATCCCGGTTGCCTTATGTCGTTTACGACAAATGGTTCGGGAAATTCGTGGCATGGATAGTCCTCTCCTTCTTTTATGAATTGACCATTAAGTGTAAGAGGGTATTGATCCATTGGGATTGCTTTCTTTTGAATGAGAGCGTCCCTACGTGCCTTCGATTTTTCTTTGGCTCGCTTAAGATCTTTCTAAGTCGTTTGAAACCAAGTCCGAAAGTATCTAATTTAGGGAGGCCAGGTGACTCCAGTGGTTTTGCTATTCCCTTTTTCTTTTCTAGGGTCATCTCAGGAAAATGTCCTTGTTTCTTCAGAATAACATTCACGATCGTGTTAGAATGGGGGTCGTGGTAGAGAGGGGTCCTTTCATCCTCCTGGATTAAGGAGACCTCTTCGTTAAAGCCCTATAAATCTTCATCATCCTCATCGTGCTCCACGTTAATTATTGGATTTTCTATAGACTTGATTCTCATAGGTGAAGCATCGATGGTGATATGAATTCCCCCAACTATGGTTTTACTTGTTAATGGAGTGATGAGGGGACGACCTTTAGGTCATGAAGCCAAGGGCGTCCCAACAATAAATTGAATGAAGCTTTGATATCTACAACTTGGAAAGTAGTAGCATGTTCTATCGCTCCCGCCGTTACATTTATGGTAATTTTACCGAGAGCTTGACGACGAGTGTTGTCGTAGGCTCTTATTCCTTGTGTTGACGGGGTTAAGTCTTCATCCCTTATGCCTAGCATCCTCGCAGTTCTAAGTGGACAGACGTTAATAAATGATCCATTGTCTACAAGAGTCATAGGGACGTTCATTCTCTTACAAACTACTGTGAGGTTTAATACCTTATAGTGTTTGTCACCTTCTGGGGGTTAATCCTTGTCAGAAAAGGTGATCAAATTGATGGGACTAGGTAGATCACTCGTGAGGAAGTTAGCCAACCCCTCAGGAGTGGTGTCAGAATATATCCCTATTTTGTCCAAGGCATTCATTACAGCCAACCTATGTTCTCGAGATGTTGCCAGAAGCTTCCATACATTCATTTCAACTTTTGTTTTCTTGAATTGTTTGACGATGTTATTATCTTCAATGATAGGTATGGGAACTTGCTGTGTGGTTGGCATGGGTTGTGTCGAAACGGGAGGTTTCATTCTCCCGGATCTTGTGAGGACGTCTATTGATGAATCTTCTTCAACCCAAAAGTCATCCATGGCATATGACACCAAAGGTGGAGGTCCTACCATGTCTTTTAAGTAGACGTTTTCTTCGTCGCTGTCCCAAATTCCATTATACTTGCATCCCCTTCTTGTGGAACTTGGACAAGCTTCTTTTCATCAATCATTTTCTGAATTAAATCCTTGAATTTAAAACAGTTTTCGATAGTGTGACCTCCTAATTGATGATACTGACAGTAATATCTATCTGTCCTTTTCAATGATTCAAATGGTCTCGGTTCGAGAGGTTTGATCTCGCCACTCTCGGAGAGCATTTTGAACATTTGTATATATGGGATCCCAATTGGAGTGTAGAGTTTATTACTCTTCTTGGGTTTGTCGGTGACTTGTAAAGGAAAACATTTCGCCTCGTAAGTCGTTCCCATGGGTGTGAATTCTTTCTTAGGTTCATTATTCGGGAGTGGAATCTCATCATATTTCTTCTGAAGTTCCTTTATAGCCTTGAGAGTTTCACGTAGCAAGTGCGATCCTTCGATCATAGACAGTGTGAGCGATTGTATATCCTCTTTACTTGCTAGTTCTGGAAGGTTATCCATGGCGTCGAAAAAGATCTCCTCCTCTTCTTCGATGGCAAGGATTTCTTTAACAGGTTTGATGAGAGACGAGGGGTCAACCTCGTTTTCCTCATCAGAGATAGCCAAGGAATGAGCGAGAGGCGCATTATCAGTACTTGGCTTCTTACTGGCAGGGGTTAATGGCAGCTTGTTGTTGTCGATTAAGTCTTCGATAGCTTCTTTAAGCTTCCAACAGTTATCGGTGAGATGGCCCATACCTTGGTGATACTTGCAATGTGCATTGGGGTTCCAGTTAGCCGACCTCTTTTCGACTGGTGACAGGGTAAAGTCGTATCCCCTAATCAAAAGTAAATACCTAAATCCTCTAACTAAAGTAGATAGGGAAGTAGGGTCGATCTCCACAGGGAAACAAGTCTTTTTACTCCTAATTAATTATTATAATCTAAATTATCTAAGTAACCAATATTTATGTTTGAGTATGAAACTAAACTACAAATAATAGGAATAGGGAGAAAACAATATATAAAAGGATCTAGGGCATAGGTTCACCAATAAATAATACTCCAGGGTAAAACATAGTAATCAATCATTGACATTGCATAAATAACATGATTAACAGGCTCTCGCAATTTATTAATCAACATAGATCTAACAGGCTCTCGCAATTTACTAGATCTAAGTTCTTATTGAAAATAGCCTTTAATATCAAATTAACATATGCTCGATTCATCAATTTAATATTGCTATACTTTTACAAGCCGCAATTGTAAAACGTTAAAACAATTCAATAAGAAATTAGCATGCAATACCAACAATCAATAATAGTCAATCATCAATGCATCAATTAACCAGATTGTAAAGGGCTTTCGCTACGTATTACAATCACACAATTAATTTATCGGTATTAAATCTCATCTCTCGAATCTCGACTTAACCACTTATAAATTAACTTGCCTAATGAAACTAGACCTAAACATTAATTCTCATCTCTCGCATCTTGAATCAATATTGTCAAACTCATGCATAAAAGATAGGCCTAATCTAGTCACAGAGCATTAAATCAATAAATAGGAAATTAATCTAGCATTGATAATTAACAACAATAAATTACCCCTTCATATTATTTATTAGATCCCCATAAACCCTAGAAATTAAACTACTCACACATAATTAAATATAAACTAGACAAAGCAATTAAACAAGACATGATAGAAGAAATAAAATAAATAACTGAGATTAAACAAAGAGTAGTAGAGAGAGAAACAAGAGAGAAAATAATACTAAGAGTTTAATTAAGGGAGAGAGAGAAAAGTTAGATAGAGAAAAAGAAAAGAAAACTAACTAAAATTAATCTTAAACTAATGAAAAGGAAACTAAAACTAATTAATCTCCCCGCTAAAACTTGCCCCCCACGTACTACTACCTCCCTTATTATATAAGAAAAGTCAAAGGATAATTTTTGAGGAATCAAACATCTACTCCAACTCAAACTCATCCTAGAAGCAAATCAAGTCCACCGACTTTTGCTTTCCTACCCAATTACGAAATCTCAAATAACAAGATCTGCGGCCCGAGTTTGCTTTGATCCGCTTGATTGGACCCGCGTTGAAGCTCAGAGATTAAAGCCCAGTAACTTTCTTGCAAGCTTAGTTTTGTACGTTTGAGCTATTTAGTTATTTGGCCCAATTTCTTTCCTTGGTTGGTCCATAGTAATAATAACTTGTAAAATCTTGGACGTATCGAGCCCTTAATCACCGAAATAAATTTCTCTAACTCGGCCTTGGGCTTAAAATATACGGTCATAAAATACGATCCGACTCTAATATTTTCGTAGTGGCTCAATAAGCTCAGGAATTATCGTAATTCTGCAAATTCCTACAAAATAATACCAACTCTACAAAAACACTAGAAAACGTATATTAGTAATAAAAATAGCTCCGTAGAACTCAAATAAGCACAAATATGACCGTGGGACGGGGAATAAAAATATATATAAAATAGACTTATCAACTGGTGGGTCCCTAAATGGTCCAATAGGAGTTATAAGACCTTTTGCATTTAGTCGGTCAAATGCGGTGTCATAACTCATGCCAATAGGAGTAAAGTTCCTCCTAAATGGTTTCTTTTGTCCCTGATTATTCATAGCAAGGACTTCACCTAGGTTAAAAGTGCTAACATTGTTTGAGTGGGTGGTTTTGGAAAAATAAGGATTGTCGTTCTTCTTTCCTTTCCAGCCACTGTTGGAGTTATTGTTGGCAGCTTTCAACTTAGCCAGGTCGTCTTCAATATTGATTCCAATGTCGTAGACGGCCTTGAAGGTATGGAGATTATTCAGATATTTGAGATGCTTGGAGTATTTTTCTTGAAGGTTTTTGATGAATAACCTTACAGACTCTTTTTCACTTGGCACCTCAATCATCTTAGCTGAGGTTTCTCTCCATTTGTTAAAGAAGGAGGTGAAGCCTTCGTTCTCCTTCTGCATGAGGATTTCAAGTTCCCTATGGTCAGTCTCAACTTGAATGTTGCATTTGTATCTATCAACGAAAGCGTTTGCTATGGACTCCCAGGTGGAGGTTTTTTCTTTCTCGAGAGAAAAGAACCATTGCTGGCAAACGGTCTCGAGAGATAGTGAGAACAGAGAGGGGAACACCTTCTTGTCGATACCCTTAATGCTCATTATTGTTTCGAAGGCTCTTAAATGAAAATAAGGGTTATCGGTTGCTTTGAATTTAGGGATGCTTTTGGCATTGAACTTCTGCGGAAGAAGATCTTAGTCCACCGAGACCCCTTGTGAACTAATCCCTTGAAACTTGTAGTCACTAGATAGCTTGCTTAGACTCTCTTGCATGAGGTCCATCTGTTGTTGTTTCACAGGATCATCGATCTTAAGGGTTAGGATCTTTAGTGCTTCAGTCACAGTAACCAATTGGTTCCTGAGCTCATTGACTTCTTCTTGTGTTGTCATTACTGTCCTAGCTTTCCTCTTACGAGCAATGGGTTTGTCGAAAAGTTGGACTTGTACAAAAAAGATTGTCTATGATTAACCGCCCTTCCTTTCTTGACCACGCGCTATAACTTAAATCATTTGTATTTTAATTACTTGACTCAAATCGACCTTGACTTTACGGTTTTAAAGAGGAAAAAAAAAATAGGTGCATATTTTGGCAAAAATAATGTGTATATTTTTAGGAACCAGGTATGATTTTTAAATTGGAGGATTAATATCCAACTTACCCCCCTAAAAAAAATGACGGAAAAAACGCGCATACAAGACTCTCTTAGACATGGTCAAAGTATGTGTATTGTTGTGTGCGTTGAGTGTAAGTGACATGCTTGGACTTTTGTGTAAGTCCATGGGACTTGGTGCCTAGAATTAATTAATGACTTAACAAGGTATTATTAACAGTAAAATTTAACCAAATTACTTAGCAAACTGGTTAATTAGATACAAAGTGATGACTCGATCAACAATCCGAACTGTTGTCAAAACAACAGGACTGGCGCCTCTCTTTGCAATGTAGCGCCAGACGACAGCATTGTTGCCAGGCGCCACACTCCACAGAGTGGCGCTACAGTTCAAACTTTGGCGCCATTGCTAAAGCTTCGATCTGAGACTGTTTTCGGTATTATTAATCAACAGGGGTATGCCTAAAGTCGTACTAGGTCAATTCTGGTTAAAAAATTTAGATTTTATTTACCCAAATTAATTAGTTAATTAATTAATTAGGCAAAGTTCTTTTAGTCATTAATTTATTTAATCTTAACACAAATCAAACAAACAGTTAGGAAAAACATATACCATATGCACAACAAATAATGCGCAATTAGTCAAGTAGGCACAATATGATGCAATGAGTTTGCAACCTAACCATGGCTCTAGTTCTCTAAAGTTTGGGATATGGGTTAGTCAATAGAGGGTCCATGGTTAATTGTCCGGATGCACCGCGCGGAAGCCTAATCGTGAAGGGTTGGCGTGAGCGGATAGGAAACCGCGTGTTTTAGAAAAAACTCGCTTCCATGGTTTGGTGAATTCAACATTCTCGCACGTACCCTTTGTTGCTCAGAGCGTTCAATCAGGTAGATGGAGCATGAATTCCCAGAGGATTATGTCCATATGTAGAACACATATGGGTTTCAGAAAAGTGAGAAAAACTCAATCAGGAAGTAGGATCGAGCGAACAATGCTAAAAACTGGTCGAATTAGAATGCATATTTCTGGCTAGGTATTGGAAGAATTTGGCGCCAACAAACAGAGATTGGTGCCGACTTTTGGCTTTAGCGCCTGACGACAAAACAGTCGTCTAGCGCTTAAGCCAAAATACAAGCGCTAACTTCTGTTCGCTGACGCTAATTCCTACATGCCTCAGCAGCTTTCTGTGCTCGATAAAATTTTTCAGTTTCGCGCAGTGTTATTTCGGTCCTAGTTGTGAAAGATATTCCTCAAATTTCCTACGTGTAAAAATCCTATGTTTTAACTCATTACGGATGATCTTTCCAATGAGATCTTTTTTTTATGCATATGACAATAATGTTAATCAAAATTACGCACATGAAATACTTAGAACGTTTCGAGTCTCATCCACTCATTCAAAATCATTGCCGAAATAAATTTCAGGAATTAAAATAGAAATCCTCCCCAGTGGAGTCGCCAAAAAAATGTAGGGAATATTTCAAGAGTTAATCCCTAGCTTGAACCCCACTGTGATCATACACTTAAGTACGGTGGCGTCCAAAGGGAAAGAAGATAGAGCAAAAGAGTCGCCAACAAATTTTTTTAGGAACTTGTAAACCGTTCACGAGGTGAAGGTTACACCCCTTAACGATCCAAGATATCGTCAACTCCAATAGGTCTTGAACCATGACTGGTAGTTCGGGGATGAAGGTACAAATCCAACCTAAAAGAGATTAAACCTGCCCTAATAATAGGCCTCTACTTTATTCTGATCGTATTCATGTGCGCTTTCTGACTAACGTGCAATCAATAGGATTACCCTAAACCTGTTTATCTATGTTGGTTGAATTTAATGCACAAATAAAACTATTATTGGATATCACTTGAGTTATAATCAAATTAACCCTAAACAAGATTATTAATTATCTTATTAAGCGTGATTACAAGTACAAATTCCCTTTAAACATGCATAATAATAGCAAGATCCTATGCATGATACTAATATCAAGCAATAACAATAATCAAGCAATATAATAATAATCATCATAACAATAACAATAAATAATAATAATAAACATGTTAAAGCATAAAAATAGCAAGATCCTAGGCATGATACTAATAAGATTAATAACAAAACCTTAGCATGTCATTAAACATATAAAAATCAAAGCTTTAACCCTAACATGATACTATTAGGAAAGAACATAGGAAGCATCATACTTTTAATGATACTTGTGTTAAAGTTACCCAAAACATGATACTAGGAATCAAAATAACAATCTAAGCATGATTTCAAAATCATAATATCAATTAAACCATTAAAGTTCTTACTTGGATGCCTCGTACCTCTTTCTAATAACAAAGTACACACATTAGTAACTTCAAGGAAAATAATAAACAAAACAATTAAATTAAATAATTGAAAGAGAGATTTGGGACCAAACCCTCAGAAATTAAACCTTTCACGTCTAGGGCGAAGGCAACTTCGAATATGGCTGGGTGTATCTAAGTCTTGCGAATGCGGAATTTTGTATTTGAGAAAAGGCTAGTTTAGAAAAGAGAGAGAGAGAGAGTAATCAAGAAAATCTTGATGAGAGTTGGTGAATGAAAACGGAGTTTTTAGAAGGCTATTTATAGAGAAAATCAGCCCAAAAGATAAAAAATCAAAACAGAGTTCTGACGCGTAAAACAAGGTTAGCGCCAGACGCTGACATTAGCGCCAGGCGCTAACGCTAGCGCCAGGCGCCAAGCTTAGCGTCAGGCGCTAATGCTGGCATTTGGCGCTAACTTAATTATTGACGCGTTTTCTAAAAATCAGATAGAAATTGTCGTACAGGAGGATAAAATCGTATTTTCCTCAAAAACATTCTTTTATTCTGATTAAAACTCTAAAAAGTCAACAAAAGTCAATTTATCAATGCTAATTGAATTAGTAATGAAAAGAACCTTCTAGAAGAATCTAGAAGACTAAAACCATTTCTAATTGCATTAGGAATGATAAATCTATATTAGGTCTTCCTCTAGATCATTGGGCCGCATATAAGGCTCAAATCGGGCCTAGTTCAGTAATTTGGCCATAACTTCTTCAATATTCATCGGAATTGAGCTTATAATATATCGTTGGAAAGCTCTTTTCAAGCCCTATCCAACTACATTACTGTTGGACCCATATCATGGACCAAACAAACTGGATTGGCTGTTTTCTTAAAATAGATTTCAAAAATAGAGAGAGGAGAAAAGAAATTAAAACTATCCGCAACACTAAACTTTCCACACTTTCACTTCATTCGATTGTGATTTGACGTGAAAGGTACTCATCACTGGGTTTGGTTTTGGGGAGAAACAAATGGGTGTCTACACCATAGTTATTGGGCCAATGACTTACTATCATTTTTCTCTAGCCCATAAGAATACTTTGAAGTCCATTTTACACATAACCCAAATCAGATTTTTGTAGCCACAAAATTAAAGGACAAAGAAAATAGAAACCCACCCATCTACCCCAATCAACAACATCAATGTATGATGTTTGTACACCATAACTATGGAATATTTTTTCAATTTACATCCCCAAATGTTACCTCCCCTAGTCTATTAATCTAATGGTAAAAATATTTTCTTACACTTGGAGTTTATCCACTCCATCACCACTATCAAGTTCTTCTCAACCATTAGATGCACCACCCAAATAAACCAATCAACATTGAAGCTTAATTTGATTTCTTCAACATTTTCACCTATAAATAGAGCAAGAAACCAAGCTAATTTTATCTCAATTTTAATTGTAAGAATACCCACAAAATTTCAGCAATTAAACCCAATTATAAAACCCTAAAATTTTCCCCTTCGCTCTCCTTCGCGCCTCCTTGGCTGGGCACCACCACCACCAAGGCCCGCACCCTAGTCGCCGCCCGCCCTCGGCCGACGCCGGCTTCCCATCCACCGTCGGACCACCTCCTTGCACCCACCTCTTTCCTCCTTTGTTCTTTTGTCCCCCTCCAAACCATGACCAAAGTATGGTCTTTGGTGCTTTGTAAAAACCAAAACAAAAATCCTTAAAATCCCAACAATATAAATTCATTCTAATGATATTTGACCCATTAAGAGTAAGTGAGCCCAATCCTTATACTTATGTTACTTTTATTGGTTTAAATCATGTACTTTCATATTTATAATAATTTGTTATTATTATTATTATTATTATTATTATTATTATTATTATTATTATTATTATTATTATTATTATTATTATTATTATTAGTATTATTATTATTATTATATTATTATTATTATTATTATTATTATTATATTATTATTATTATTATTATTATTATTATTATTATTATTATTATTATTATTATTATTATTATTATTATTATTATTATTATTATTATTATTATTATTGTTATCTAACAATGATAAAGTTTAAAGATTAGTTTACAAAAACAAGTATTAATTTTATAAAAGGGTTGAAGCAATTTTTCATGCACAATTAGTTTGAGTCAATATTTTATATCTTTTTTAAAAAAGTATTGATTAGGATTATTGGTTTATTGAAGGGAAGTGTCAATTTCGTTGTTAGAGGTTTCGTATGATTGTATAAAAGATTAAGGTATGTATTCGTGGCTAGATCTTTAACTATGTGATTTTATATGCAAATGTGTTTTATGTTTTAAATAATGAACTATATGCTTGAATGTTGAACAATGATTTATAAATGTTTACAATATAAATCCTCTAAGCATGTTTCAATAAAAACTATTATTCGATCTTATATATTTATATGCTTTATGAGCTTGTTTGTTAACTTACTTTGCTTACCAAATTGTTTGAAAGGGGAAATGTTATCATTTTAATCATCCCATACAAGGGAATTTGAAGATTGATTTATCAAAGATGTTTATTTGATTTTTCTTAACTCCCACTATGCAAAGATAAATGATAAGACTATGAGCTTTGTATGATCTAGTCTTTCCTTGAGTATAGACTATTTAAATGAGTTACTAGCTTGAGGGGTGTGCACACTTAGGTTGGGAAAATGGTTGATGAAAAATGTTGATCTTCCATTTTCTATTGGAATCTACTTTTGAAAAGTTGTTGATTTTGGAATGTTTCTAAATATGGAACTTCTATTTATGAACGGTTTGGATAATGATCGATTATTTCCAAAATGCAAAATCTTACAAATGCGTATTTAATTAAATAAATTGATGATTTACGTATCTAGCATTGTTATGTACTTAGCATTTTTGCTAACGCGTATTTCTGTTTTGTTTTTGGCTTGGCCCTACATATCACTTATGATAAGTAGATAGGTGACGATTATGAGTCGACGTGACCTTAATGTTGCATTGGGAACAAGGGAGATAATCACGTAGTCTATATTTATTGGTTAACGATTTGTATGAAGAGTTCTCGTGTGGTTCAGTTTTGAAAACTATTATTATTTAAAAAAAGTTAAGTATGTATTTTTTCGCTGCAAGTATTTGTATTTTGAAAATCCTTACGTAATCACGTGGCGGTAATGCTCCTTAACTACTCTCTGAATAAGGTTTTGTATCATTATTATTAGAGAGTAATTTGAGGGTGTTACAGAGGAAGAGCTGACCGACTTCAAAAGATTTTACTCAGTTACCTTTAACCCTGTCACAAAAGACAGGTCTTGCGACTGTCACAAGTTTGAGAAGGATTTCATTCTATGTAGGAACATCATAAGAGCGTGGGATGATAATAGGGTTAAAGATATTCCTCCAAATTTTGTACTTTTTTGGTGGTGGAAAGATGTTGTGAAGAGGCACACATGTGAGAATGCAAACGGTACAACAACTTGATCCCTGACCTTGAGGCTTTGTGTGACGATGCGTCTCTAGTAGATGATGAAACGGTTGAGGCTGTTCGCAAAGAAATTTCCAAGCTTCATGAGGTGGTGAAAGAGAAGCGTGCAAAATTGTTAGAACAGTTGGTGGTACCAAATCCGGAGATTAACTCAAAAACTTCTCCCCCTGTCCCTACTCTGATGCCAACCCCTCTTCAACAAGAAACACCCTCCGCAACAATTTCATTAGCTGCCACTACTCAACAAGCCGCTATCAGCCCACAAATTTCTAGAGGCTGCCAGTTCTTGACTTTAAGCAGTCATCCTCCTAACTCCCCTTGGAATATTGGAGATCCAATTATCTAAAAGAAACTTAGAGTGCGACCAAAGGGGTCTAGGAACAAAACCCTTGCTAAGTTAGGGAACAAGACCAACAAGTTAAAAACTGCTAAGGTATTACCATTCCATACTTACTTAGTTAAAAACATTTATAAGGGCACACTGACTACTTATAAAGCTAGTACATTATGTGTTTTGCCTTCAGGGATCTCAAACTCAGGCGCAACCAACTGAATTTCAAGAGTCAAGCCAGTTTGTGAAGAAGCCGGTATATTACTATTGTTTATGTTACTAATTTTATCTTGAAGAAGCTTAAGTTATTTCTAAACCGTAATTGTGTCAACTCAGGTAAGGCGTAAGAAATAGGGTTCAAATCCTTATGCTGAGTTTTGGGAGGCTGCCGGTGAAGCTCAAGTTTTGGGCAATGACCTGTTAATGGATGATTTTAATTGTACCTCACCAATTTCAACCCCTGCAACTATTCTGATGTCTCCATTGTTAACTCCTTCTCAACAATCAATATCCAACCCAAAGATGGCAAAAAAGAGCCCCATTAGCTCCACCTACAACATTGGAGATCCGAATTCAAAAAAGACGCCTAGAGGGCAAACAAAGGGGCCTAGGATCAAAACTCTTGCTGAGTTAGGCTACAACACCCGCAAGTTAAAAACTGCTAAGGTATTACATAGTCACTTGTTACCGTTCGATATAAATTTTTAGCCCTGTTTTGTTACTATACATTTATAAATTGTGTTTATGCCTTCAGGGCTGTGAAAATCAGACGCAACCTACGGATGCTCCGGATACACGACAATCTTTGAAGAAGCCGATATTGGAATTTTGTTTCTGTTCATTATTTTATATTTGTTGTTAAGGCTGTTTGTGTCTAAAGCTTTGAGTTATTTCTAAAGCTTATTTGTGTCTAAAGGTTTGAGTTATTTCTAAAGCATGTTTGTGTCAATTCAGGTGAAGCGTAAGAAGGGTCAAAATTAGCTTGCTGAGTGATGGAAGGAGGCTGGTGGAGCTCAATCAATTCTGTTCTAAACTATGAATCAATTCTGCGCTGAGCATATGACTCAATTCTGTAATGTTTAAAAAATGACTATATTAAGTGCCGAGCCTGTGAGCAATTATTATGTTGTAGGCTTGATATTGACATACTGATCCTAATGTATTTTGGGCACTAATGCATTTGAATAGATGTTTTTAACTAAACCAATCTCTACATTACCATTGTGTTATTACATTGGTTCATACATATGAACTCATCATATTTGACTTGTATAAAGCATAATACAACAGATAAACAACCATACGAAATAGGTAAATTTTATAATCTAGTTCAGCCACTCTTCATATCATACTTATAGAAATTACAACCTATTATCATAATATACTAATTAGACTTATTATAGCTTTCTCATTAACTAATTTGTTACCTAGATCTAGAAACAGCAAAAAAAACCCCTAGAGCAAACCTTATGTGTTGATCATCCTACCACTATTACATTTTAGACCTACAAAAAGACTTCAGTAACAGACATCATGCAATCAATTATCAGAAATTCTCATGCGAAACACGGAAGAATCTTCACTTGTTTCTTCATTTGCTTCATGATTGTTCCAAGAAGCAGATTCCAAACCATTGTGATCATCATCATCGTACGAATGGCTCCCTATTTCGAATGATTTGTCTGAATTGACAGCGACTTCTTTCTCAGTTTCAGTTTCTGAGTCAGAATTCACATCACTTTGAGAATTCTCATCAGTCTCTTCTTCTTCCTCACTATCCTCCTTCGCCTCATCCGTCTCTTCATCTTTGTCTTGCATTTCCTCCTGTCCCTCTTCTACACCAGCACAACCAGCATCCTCACCCTCCCTAGGTTTAGTCTCAGCACAATCAGCACCCTCACCCTCCCTAGGTTTAGGCTCAGCACAACCAACACCCTCACCCTCCTTAGGTTTAGTCTTAGCTTCATCATTGTATGAATCGACAATAATAATTGGCTATTTTCCACAGCCATCCCACACATCTACTCTTTTCCTTTTCTTACTTGTTTCTCCTTTTTCGTTTTTAGTCTCAACCTTTCAAATCCCTTGGTCCTCCAGAAATTCCAGATGACTATTCATCTTCTTCTTCATTTCTGTAGCATACAAACGAAAGCTTGCAGCATTTTCTTCTTTTGATTTCAGTTCATTCGACCTCCAGATTGGTGGCGCAAACACTTTCCCAAAGGTGGGGGTACTATCAGTGCTTACCATTGTTAGAAGATGGAAATTAAGGTGAAAGACAGAAAAGGAAAGAAAGAAAATGTAGGTGAAAGACAGAAAAAGCAATAGAGCCACTCCTTCACATCACGCAATATAAAGACATAATTGGACCAATCACAAGCATGCAATGATGACTAATTCTTGAAAGAATAAAGAATAAAGTCTTTATGAATTCTCAAGCATTGTACTTAGATTTTTTAAAGGCAAAAATAGAAAGTATCTTTTCATAATTTTCCTTTTATGCACAATATCTACACGCACGTGTGTTAGTCGTTGTTCTTATTTTTAGACAACGATTTATCACGTAACTGACTATTTCTTTGCCGGTTTCCAGTTTTTAGACATCAATTTGTCACACAACATAACATTTTTGTAATTCAATACGACTAAATTAAAACTATTAACATCTAATAAATATTAAATCATACATCACAAATTTATAATCCGTAACTTCTAATCTGAAGCGGTAATAAGTTTCAAAATATTATTTGTTCTAATCTATAACTTCTAATTTGAAGCGATAATAAGTTTCAAAATATTATTTATTATAATTCGTAACTTCCAATTTGAAGCGATAAAAAGTTTCAAATACCGTGATAATCAGTTTCAAAATATTATTTATTCTAATAAGCTATAAGTGATAATATGTTTCAAATACCATTGAATGCCTAACTACATCTACGCCCGTTTTTAACATAAAATTAAAAAATACTGCACCTACCCATTACATAAAAATATACAATAACTGTATTAGACTTATACAATACATATATTTAACAGTGCCATTAACTTCACTAATTCCGTGATTATTGAGCTATAGTATGTGTAGACACCCATTTGTGTCTCCCCAAAACCAAACCCGGTGATGAGTACCTTTCACGTCGAATCATAATCGAATGAAACGAAAGTGTGGAAAGGTCTAGTGTTGCGGAAAGTTTTATTTCTTTTCTTTTCTTTTCTCTTCTTTCTGTTTTTGAAAACTTTATTTTAAGAAAACAGCCAATCCAGTTTGGTTGGTCCGTGATATGGGTCCAATAGTGGTGTAGTTGGATGGGGCTTGCAAAGACCTTTCCAACGATATATTATAAGCCCAATTCCGATGAATATTGAGGAATTTATGGCCAATTTACTAAACTGGGCCCGGTTTGAGTTTTAAGTACGGCCCAATGATCTAGGGGAGGGCCTAATATTATTTATCATTCCTAATGTAATTAGGAATGGTTTTAGTCTTCTAGAACATTCTAGAAGGTCTTATCATTCTTAATTCAATTAGGATTCTTCAGAGTTTTAATTAGATCAAATAGCATTTTCGACCGAAATTATATTATTTTATCTTCCAGTACGGTAAAATTATCAGATTTTCAAAAACGCGTTAAAATCCGGTTTCGCGTCCAACCCCAGGCCTTGGCGCCTGGAATCAAGATTAGCGCTAGACGCCAGAATTGGCGCCTGGCGCCAATGAGCCAGGTCTGGCGCCAAGGTGGATTTGTGGCCTTCATACTCTGTTTTGATAAATTATCTTTTTTGGATGATTTTCTCTATAAATATCGTATCAAAAACTCCGTTTTCATTCACGAATCAATCTACAATCTACAATCAACAATCATCAACATTCACTAATTCTCCTTATTCTTTATCATCATTCATCTCATTCACCGAATTCTCTTTATTCATCATCTTTCTTTTCTTTTCTCAATACCATTAATCTTTTAGCATTCTTTCTTTCTTTCTTGCTTTTTCATACAAAATTCCGCATTCATTAGATCTAGAAACACCTAGCCATATTCGAAGTTGCCTTCGCCCTAGACGTGAAAGGTTTTAATTTCTGAGGGTTTGGTCCTAAATCTCTCTTTCAATTATTTAATTTAATTGTTTTGATTATTATTTTCCTTGAAGTTACTAACGTGTGTATTTTGTTATTAGAAATAGGTACGAGGCATCCAAGTAAGTATTTTAATTGTTTTTATGATGTAGACATCATGTTTAGATTATGATATTCCTAGTATCATGTCTAGGGTGTTTTTAATATCAAGTATGATTAAAAGTATGATGCTTCCTATGTTCTTTCTAATATTTATGATTATGATTGATGATTATTTATTTATGTTGCTTGATATGTATTATTTTATTGTTATTGCTTGATCACCTTTTATTGTATGTTAAAGGGAATTTGTACTTGCAATCACGCTTAATAAGATAATTAATAATCTTGTTAGGTTAATTGTGATTATAATTCAAGTGATCGCCAAAAATAGTTTATTTGTGCATTAATGTTCAACCAACATAGATTAAATAGGTTTAGGGTTAACCTATTGATTGTATGTTAATCAAAAAGCGCACATGAATACGAGCAGAATAAAGTAGAGGCCTATTATTAGGGCAGGTTCAATCTCTTTTAGGTTGGATTTGTACCATCATCCCCGAACCCTTATTTGGTTCATGACCTTATGGAGTTGACGATCTCTTGGATCGTTAAGGGGTGTAACCTTCACCTCGTGAACGGTTTACAAGTTCCTTAAAAACTTGTTGGCGACTCTTTTGCTCTATCTTCTTCCCTTTTGGACGCCACCGTACTTTAGTGTATGATCACAGTGGGGTTCAAGCTAGTGGGATTTTAAAGGCTTGAAACTATTCCCCACAGTATGTAAACTTCATTTTAAAAAAAAAAAAAAACTTATTCTTTAATTTTTTTTTTAGGAAATTCTCACCGGTAACACTCAACTTCTGTTTTTTCTCAATGGTAGAATGCTAAATTTTGGATTATCATTGGTAATCACTAATTAGTAGTACTAATTTACTGGTAACATTAATGAAACTTTTACCTAATTATCGACTAACCATGGTTTACTAATAACAAAATTACAAACCTATCCTTCTAAAAAATCACTTCCCTCCTTAATCAATTACCCCTTTATTTAAACCCTAAACGATTATTGCGCATCCTTCCACTGCTATGCTGCTATGCAAGACTTCTTCAAGGTCTTTCTTTCCATTTTCTACAGCAGAAGTATCCTCAAGATACTGGGATTCAGATTTTTCAACATAAACTGTCCGTTTTGATATTAATATTAATTAATTGGATAAAAAAGTTTATGTTTATTACAGAGTATGCATAACAAAGAATATGTTGAAGAAGTGATACGTAATAATTGCCCTTTTTTCCCCTTTGGTATCGGTTTGACTAATTATTAATTTCACCATCAATATTTGTGAATAATATAGTATATGGCTATTTATTGATTTCGAATTTAGAATAAGCCATACCAGTTCAATTACAAATGAGGGCAATCTATACTTCTCAAAGTCTTGGTCATATATTCAAAACTAAAACTTGAATGATTTATGAAGATCAGTATTAGACATGTACCTTTTTCATTCTAGGAACCATTGAGCAAGATGATATGAAAATCAATTATAGTCCAAAATCTTGATCAATCAAGCAAATAATGCAGCCAACTATATTTTCCAGCTAATTTCCCACTTAAATTGGTAACCATGGTTAAGGACTTAGGTAAAAGTTTCATTAATGTTACTAGTAAATTAGTACTACTAATTAGTGATTACCAATGATAATCCAAAATTTAGCATTCTACCATTGAGAAAAAACAGAAGTTGAGTGTTACCGGTGAGAATTTCCCTTTTTTTTAAAAAAAAAAAAAACTCATTTTTTTAATAAAAAAAATTAATTAGAAATAGTAAAAAACTTTTTAATTTAAAAAAAAAATATTGGGACGAAAATTAACAGAAACTACAAAATAAAAAGTTATTATAGAAAAAGGGGGATTGGGGTTGTCAAGAATTGAACCTTTGATGTTGGTGTAGGTAATAAGTAGAGACTTGTGCTATGCAAGGACCATTGGGACGGTGCCATGACCGTGATACAATGTCCTAAAAAAATTCAATTATATTTCTGACCCCACATTTTAGTCTCTTGTGTTTCAATTATATTAATTTTTTTAGGGAAGTTTCAATTACGTAATTTAATGTACAAACTCCCTCTAAAATTATTGTAAAATACATATATTAAACGGTGCCATTAACTTCACTAACTTCGTGATTATTGGGCTATAGTATGTGCACTTCATTTATTTAAAACAAAAAAATCACTAATTATTTTATTTAAAAACAAAACCTCATTTTTTTATTTTTGAAAAAATAAATTATTTAGAAAAAGTAACAAACTATTTAATAAAAAAAAAATTGGGACGAAATTTAACAGAAACTACTAAATAAAAAACTATTATAGAAAAGGGGGCGTGGGGCTGTTAGGAATCGAACCGTTGATGTAGGTAATGTGTAGAGAGTTGTGCTATATAAGGAACATTGGGACGGTGCCCAGACCATGATACAATGTCCTAAAAAAATTCAATTATAAGTTTATTTCTGACCCCCATTTTAGTCTCTTGTGTTTCAATTAATTTTATTTTTTTAGGGAAATTTCAATTACATAATTTATTGTACAAATTCCCTCTTATATTTTCCTTGCCTTTCAAACATAACACCAACACTACTACCCTTAGAAACTTAAACCCTAACCCCTGTTTCTCTCACTTCATCATCAAATATCTCTCTCTCAATTATAAATTTGCCTTGTAATTTCAATTCACTTCGAGCTGGTATTAGTCCGATTTCTCAAGCCTATTTATTCTTGTTTTATTTTATTTACATGCATTAACTTGTTGAATTATGCGAATGAAATGCTCTTCTTTTGATATCTATTCAATTGTGAATTTGCGTTTTTTTTGGATTGATGTTATGAAGTTGATTTTGGATTGATTATTTTTTGTTTGGCGTTGATTTTGATAAACCCGTAATTCACATGAGCTAAATTCTAGTTTGGAATTTTCCTTTGAATATTTATTTTTTTTGGTTAATTTTTTTGAGAATTTGTCTTGTTTGAAGTCGAATTTTGTGTTTTTCGTGTTTGTGATAGTTGAATTTATCTGTTTTAAGTGACACCTGTCCTGTCCTGAATGGGTAGTTTATTAGATCTGTTTTTGGAAGTTGATAATGAATTGTCTGTCAGTTATTCTACTGTTTTTGGTAGTATAATTGTATTCTTGTGGTTCTTTTGGCCGGATTCGGCTATTGATCAAGCATGATATGATTTATAATTTTTAATTTTAATAAAATGACATATAATTATGGTGTTCTTACTATCCATGCTTTAATCCCTTGTTTTTAATTATAATCCCTTATTTTTAATTTTAATCCCTTGTTCTTATGGAAGCAATTTGTTATAGGTGAAGGTATATTGTCCGTTAACCGTTTTGAATTCACAATCGATACTCGTAGGCGGTTAAAAAATGTGGTGAGTTGATTGAGCTAGCTACTTGCTTTGTACTTTATAAAAAAAAATAAGTTGATTTGCTATAGAATGATATGTACTCTGATTATTTTATCAGCCTCTTCTGAAGCGTATGACTCGTGGGGTTAATGACTTATGGCCTGGACCACGTGGGATAAGAATCGTGGAGACATTGTTCTGATCTTATGACAGGGAACTGATAAAACTAAACACATGGACATTTAAAAAAATTGTTTGGGGTGATGGGAGAGTTGAGACGTTTTTAAGCAAGGGTTGGGGCGAATTTGTTAGATCAAACAACTTACAAGTTGGAGATCATATTCTGTTCACCTTAGACAACTTCGTGGACATGATTTATCGGGTTAGTATTTGGAGGGATGACATGGAAATAACCAGAACTGAAGTGGGATCAGATAGTGATGAAGAAGATCCATACTTCAAATTCTAGTTCCTGCACAAGTATGTGCGGAAACCAACAATTTTAAGTAAAACTTGATTTCTTGTTACAATTGAAAATCTTTGATAATTTGTTGTTATACCATCCTATCTTACTTTCCTATCTTATTTTATTGATTTAGAACGTCCCTCTACCCTTTCCAAAGCATATTTCAACGGCCTTGGAAAAGAAACCAAAGTTGCATTGTATAATAACACTAAGAAGTATGAAGCCACAATGCACATTAGGAGGGATCAAAATCAAAAGATTGTTTCTTGCAGCATCAAGAAAGGAATGCTAGAGTTCATTCGTGATGAGGAGGTTGAAGTCGATGAGAAAGTTTGCATTGAGTTGTATGGCATGAATCCAAACCCAACATTAATCATAATTTTTACTTGACAAGTTGTATGGCATCTAGGTTGTTTTCGGCTAGTTTAAGGTATTAAAATGCAATGCTTGTTTTGTTTAAAATACGGATGTAGCTAATATTTTGCCTATTTTGTTTTATTTAACAAGATGCATTTTCCTGTTGCTAAATGTGCTAGAGCTGTAGCTAAAGAGGACTCGGAATTTGAAGTATGAAAGGACGAGGAAAGAGGAATTTTTTTCCCGTGCTACTCGACAGCAGTGTATGTTTATATTAGACGTCTATCTATCCGCTTTTTGTTTAAAACTTTGGGATGTATATTTTGGTTCCACAAAACCTCTAAACTCTGCTGGTTTGTGACTAATCTCGCTGTGTGGAGAGATCTAGTCTATGGCTCTATTTTGCTAACTTTGGCACTTATTGTGTTTAATTAAGAAAATATTTAAGTTATTTGGACTTAGATCATGTAACCTTGCTCTAACTTTGTATCCTAAGTTATTTGGAGCATCTGATTTAATAAGTTCTATTTTGAAATTATTGTTAAATTATTAATGTTACATGATTTATCATTTGTCATAGATAATCTTATTCTGGGTCCATTAAATTGCTGGCCATACCGAAATCATAGTGTGAGCTGATTAAATCTAAGTTACCTAAGGAAAGGAACAATAAATACAATACTTACATAAAAAAAAAGAAACAAATTTAAGACATATAGTCACAGTCCTCAGAGATAGAAGCCACATCTATAAACACGCCTTAAAATAAGGAAGACTCATTGACTGTATGGCTCATAGTCATTTTTTATTGTATCTGAGTCTGTTTTGATATTTAATCTTATTGGGGTGAGCCTTAAAAAGAAACCCTTACCTTTTGTTTTTTATTTATTTTTTAATGGAATGGCAATCCATTACTTATTTCCTTATTTATTTTTTTAGAATTAACAACCATACTTTGAATTAATAAGCATAATTTAAAGTAAACGCGGAAATAGTCATTAAAAAACCCATCACACTAGTGAGGTTTCATTACAAGGCCACGGTGCATCAGCATTACATTTTTTTACTATAAACATTAAAAAAAAAAAAGATTAAAATGGTTCCACTGCAGCAACTAATCATCCTTAACATCCCCAAAACAAGGGAGCTCGTACAAACGACCCACCCAAAACACTGTGGAAACCTATTGGGCTAAATTAGAATGGGCCTTTACCTAACACAAACCTTAAACAAAATGGTAACCAATAAATAGTACATACTACCATGCACCAACACTAACACAGGATGCACCTAAGACCTTGGGAAAACAATAACATAGTCTGAGTTCCTAATCCCAGCTTGGCGAATTGTGTCATTACGTTTCAAATCCCTATTCTGATGCATTAACTTCAAGCAATTCAGGTCATTGTTTACCTCAGTAGCCCATTTAATAAACAATCTCCATAGTTTAGAAGTCAGCTTCTGATGAGCAACATTTATGTCACTCTTAGAGTAGTGTTTATGCTTTGTTTTATCTTGTCTTATGGTATTTTGTAGTTTTTTTGTTCAAATAATGCGTTCATACACGTCTTGATGTGTTTTGGATGAAATCATGTATATGCTTAAATGCTTCCCTTTATTGCGTGTTTTCACCGTTGCCTATACCTTATTGCTTCCCTTGGTGTTTGTGCTTAGGTATTTGAACTCTTGGATTGCAAAGAAGAATACAAGTAAGCACGAGAGTAGAATCGAAGAAGCAAGGTGCTAGGGAGCGCGGCCATAGTGCGCGGGCGTGCAACCCTGTTAGAACCCGTGCGGATGGAAGTAAATTTCTGAATCAAGGCAGAGAGCTTTGCGCGGGTTGTGCGCTACCTGTGCGCGGGCGCACACCCAAGGCACGCGGGCGCACAACTTAGCCAGCAAGCCGCAATCCAAAAAGGCGCGGGCGCACAGTTTTATGCGAGGGCGCACATCAAGCCCTGTTCAGCGTTTTTGCGAGATTCTATTTATATTGGAGGCTTGTTTTTGTATGGGACTTCTTCATATTATTAGATCTTTTTCTCTAGTTTTAGGAGAGAATCTCTCTCTAGGTTTAGCTTAGGATTAGAGTAGTTTAGAGAGAGAAAGTGAGGATTTCACCACTGTTAAGCATGGATCTTGAAGAAGAAGATTGATCATCTTGCTTGTAGACTTTCACCTTCAATCAATGAGAATCTCTAACTCTTTGTCCTCTATTTTCATTGCTTTCATTTGATTATTGTTTTTGATGTTAGTATTGCTTATTAGTCATGTTGATGCTTGGTTATTTGTAAATTAATCTTGTTGTTGGCATGATTAGTAGGTAATTTCTCCATTGAGGGGATGGTTGTGGTGTAGTTGGATCTTGAGAATGTTCTACGGTTTGGAATTGATTTATTTGTGATTAAAGTCTTTACATGATTGATTGTTCTTTGATCTTCTTGCAAAATGCATGTTGTTAGTTGATTGGGAGTGAATTATTGTTGGAAGATGCGATAGCGGACCTAGCAAGTTTCATTTGTATCGATTGTTATTTGATAGCACCTCCTAGTATTTGTTTTAATGTGGAAGCATAGAGGCTATGTCAGGAGAAGCCAATGAACCCTGACAGGTGGCTAGATTGGACCTCTTATATCGATATTCGAGCATGTTTAGTTCATAATTAATTAAACTTCTGTGCCTTTGTTTATGCTTGAGTAATTGCTATTCCTAGACCATTTCCCTTAGTGTTTTACTTCTAGTTTTAGTATGTTTAGATTTAGTTTACTTCCCTTATTCCGGACTAGATTAATGTTGATAGCATTTGGTAGTGTTTATCTGTTCCCTATGGTTCGACCCCTATGCTTGCCTTATTTCCCTTTGTCAAATTGGCGCCGTTGCCGGGGAACGACTTCCATTACCGTTGTGTTATCTTATTGAGACTAGTTCATTGTATATAATGTTATTTAGATTTGTTTTTGTTCTTTTTGTTTTGCTTTTGTTGTTTGTTGTTGAAAAATGGCACGTTTTTCTTTTCCTCAATTTAATGGTGAGTCTTTTAATGTCTACTTACATAGACTTATACGGTTCTTGAACTATAATGGTTGTAATCCTTGTGAAGCTTGTGAGATTTGTTATTATGGTATGAATGGACAAACGAGATGTGAAGTTGAAAGTAGGTTTAATGACGAATTTCGAGCATTGACGGTTCATAGTGCTTGGAACTTTTTTTGTACAGTTTGCTAAGGATGTACGCAATAGGGCATGTAATGTTTTTAATTTTGATTCTCAATGTGATAACAGTTTTATTGGTGGCATGAATCCCCATAATTTGTCTTGTGATCCCATATATGAACCTAGTACAAGTGATTTCAACTCTTTATCTCCATTTGTTGATGACGAATCTCATTTGCTTGATTATGCCCCCTCTCCCCAATATGATGATGCTCATGTTTATAATGTGAATGATCCTCCCTCCTCATCTTCTTGTTCTTACATGGCTCCAAATGATTTCCCTTATGCTTCTAATGAATCCTTTTATGAGGATAATTCTATGGAAAATTTAAGGAAAGAGAAGATTATGGAGAAGTCAATGAATATGATGGAGATTGATAAAGAGATGAGGGAGAAGGATAATGAGATGAAGGAAGTTAATAATAGGGAGACGCAAGCTAGAATGAAGATGCTTGAGAGCCAAATCTCCCACCTAGCTCAACCTCGAGCTATTTCCCCTCCTCCTTCTTTCTTCCCCCATATGAGTGAGGATCCCATTAGAGAGCATTTGAGTGATGGTGAAGGAGTTGAGAATGAAGCTAATTTTGAATTTGTGAATCCTAACCCCCCTCTACCATCTTGATGAATCTTAAGTGTATGTTTGTGACCGTTCAATCTATGAGTATATAGACTCTTTTGAGGTCATGTCCCACATATTTTTCGAGAGTCATAAAAGGACTTATATATTATTTGATGACTTTATCGAGAACGCTTCTTGGAACTTAGTTGAGTTTGAGATGAATATACCTCCATTCATGCACGATTTTGGGACCTTAGGTTTTGAGATAGTTGAAGGAAAGGTTGTTTATTGTGGTGAAAAGGTGGTTGAGGTTGATTCTCTTTGAGTTTTTGAGCTTGAGGCAAGTGTAGATCATAAGTGCCCTTCATTTCAAGATTCTATTATTCATTTTCATGCCCTCAGCTCATTGGCGATGTGAGACCTTGTGGTGAGGGAGTAGCTACCCCTTTTCTCATTTCTCTAAGGTTTGATCACATTCCTCCTTTACCTATTTCTCTCCCTTCCTATCTCAAAGTGCCTATTGGGGAGTCGCATTCTATAGATTATTTTCATGTCCCTCATTCCATCATTGTTGAGGACGAGAGAAATTTCATCAACCAAAAATTTTATGATGAGGATTTTTCGTTTTCCTTTTGTATCCATTCTTCTTTTCCCTCTTCTACTTCTTACTTTCTTGAGTTTCCTTTTGATCCCTCTTCTTCTTTCTTTTAGCATCTCCCTCTTCACTCGTGTGCAATGATCTTGTTACACATTCTTGTTCCGTCATTTGCCTATCTACACCCCCATGAAATGTGTAGTAGTGCATTTGACAAACTCTTGCGTGTGTTGAATTATTATTTCCTAGAGCGGTTTTGCTTGGACATTAAACAAGCCTTTGCGGGAAGTAACCCGTGTTTTATTGCTTTCATTTTCTTTTCTTTTTAGAATTGATTTTCTCTCATGGACGTGTTTGTGTTCCTTGCTAGGTGTAAGGAGGGTGATCCCATCGTAAGGGGTACTCTCCTTAAATGCCCTTAACCACTTAAAAGCCTAGGACTTTACACTTGTTAGGGTTTAGTAGGATTTGAATTCCCTACTGTTCGGGGGACCTTGAATTCGAATTGATTCTATCGTCACGCTTTTTTATAAGAAACAAGAAGGAGTAGCCAATGAGTTTTAGGAAAAACTCATAAACCTCGTTCATGCCTTTCTTCCATGTGGAGTTCATGGAATAATTAGCACAAATCATAAATTTACCCATGCCCAAATTGGTCTAAAAACTAGAAATGAGTTCGAGAGCCAGGGTACTAAGATAATGTTCCTTTTAGAGGGGAATCGTCATCCTAGCCCTAGTACGGCCTCTACTAGCTCTTCCTTTTTTACAATTTCATCACCAAACAATATATGATACGTGATACCTAAAACTATGTTAGTTGATTTTATTTACAAGCATTAATTCGCGTAGGAATTATATTGCAAAGTCGTTATTCTTATTTAATAATATTCATGAAAGAACAATAAATAAACAAGATTCACCTTGGCTTAGGTGATCAACCAACAATTATTTAATTCAATTCTAGACTTTATTTAACGCAAGAAACAATGTGGAATTGATTAATTAATTACTTTAAAAGTGATCAAACAACACTAATTAATTAATTAAAGTTCTTTTAGACAAGAAAATAATGGTGATTTAACTAAGTGCTCGGGAATTTACCACTTCTCTTTGCTAGATCTCCGTTTAGAACACTTATGGACACCTTCTTGTTGGGGAACCTCCACCGTAGTAACAAAGTATCGAAAAGGTGAATGTTTAGGACAAGAGGGCTAGGTTGCACAAGTTCACAAGTTATTTTGCCAGAGTTTTTAGGTTAATTTCTGTCTGTTGAAGCCTCGGTTTAATCTCGTATTTATAGAGAAGGATTATGTTTAGGGTTTCGAGCAATCTGCCGCAGCAAGTGTCGCGCGCAACAGATGATGTTGCGCGCGGCAACCCAGCGCAAGTTATAGATTTGCGCTGCTATGTGCAGCGCAACTTTTGGTCTTGCGCGCGGCTTTATGGTATGATTCTATTTTATATTTTCCGTATAATTTCCGAATAATTACAAATCTTCTGCAGCGCAACTCTTGAAGTTGCGCTGGGTGTCGCGCACAACTGAAATAGTTGCGTGCGGCAGCCCAGCGCGACTTTATGAGATGCGCGCGGATTTTCTGCGGCAGCACAATGTTTTAACCTAGGCGCTCCTAAAGTCGTCATTATTAGGGTTTAAGCATAGGCTTAAACCTAATTATGATCGGGTTTAGTTAATTGGACCTTTGTTTTGGATTTTCTTTAATTTGGGCTAGTCTTTTGTGTTCTGTGGCTTAACCAGTTATTCATAAGTATTCTTAACTTTGACCCAACACGAAGACAGATTTATTTATCGTCATTGCACAACCTGTCGGGACAGGAGGCCAAAAGTAGATGTCTACAGTTAGCTCCCACTTTGATCGAGTATAGAACTGACAATGATCAAAGTAGTCAGGGAAATAAATCCGAGACTCATTCTGCGAAGTTCTCTAAGGATAGAGAATCTTTCAGTAATGTTTAAGGATGTCGAAACGATCCTTGGTTCGCTAAGTGTTTAAAACAAGTAGCTATTAAGGCTAGAAAAGGTCCTTCTTTGTCTTAACGTGCTAAAGAATCTAGATTGATCCTTTACAATTGTAGAATTCTCTTACAAGTAAAAGTATTATGGGTGATGTCAGGTAATGAAAAGAAATCAGTTTTAAAAGAATAAAAGGGGAGGATTTCCTCTCAATCGTGTCATCGTTGGTCTAAAGTCCCTTGATATGTCATTGAAACTTTAGCCTGACTTTAATAAAGTAAAAGATGAAAAAAGGGGGTTTTCGGTATTCGAGCCGAAATGGTCCGGTATTCGAGCCGGGTCCGGTATTCGAGCTGGACGTCCACAAGATAGAAATACATGTCTCAGGACTGGAGGCATATATCCAAATTCAGTGAGAGGGAAGAAAGTCAACAACTCTCTCATCAGTTTTGTCCACAAGATGAGTACACGTGTCTCAAGACTGGGGGCACGTGACTACATAGGCGCGACATCGTCTCGTCGTTTCTTTATACAGGGGGCGGATTCGACACCCTAACTGTCCAGTAATTTAGTAAGCGCACTAACTACCGTATTTGTTCCCATTCAAGAAGTGCCTGTTCTTGATGGTTCGGCGCGCCTGTCGACTAGTTAAGCTGATGCCTACAGTAATTCTCTACCTATTAGTTTCGAGAGGAGGATCTCACAAAGCTTGGGCTGAGTGAAATTTTACGCATCACCTACGCCGTACAATTTTGCGCCGTACGATACGCCATTTGCATTTTTACGCTGCATAAAAATGCCTTCCTTTTTGCTTCGGACGTGAAAAAAGAAGAAAATCCGGATATTTGTAACGTCAGTACAGTAAAATGACAAACCTGTCTATGGGTGCTTTTACGTAAAGCACCACCACAGAACGTCTTAAGGCACTCTTACGAAAAACGTTCAAAACGTATGCTTAGGGAAGGCACAAAGCACAGTGTGCATGCAAGAATGATGCAAAAAACTAACAAAGAAGAAAACAAACTACAATATGCAAAGAAATTTAAAAAGATTTTGATAATTTGCGCGCCATTACGTCTAATAACGAGCCAAAAACGTTGAAAAAATGATCAAACGGATCAAAATCCGGATACCGGTCATTTTAGTGACCAGTAACCGCGCGCAACTCAGTGAGTCACGCTGGCCAGGCGCGCGCATCTTTCTGAGTTGCGCTGGTTTGTCATGCACAACTGATTCAGTTGCGCGCGACACTTAGTTCAGCAAAAAGTAAATCACAAAACGGTTTTCATTTCACTTTCTCTCTCCTTCCTTCACGATTTTCGCATCTTTCTCTCTCTAAAGAACTCGGATGTTCTTGTTTTTCGAAGATAAAGGAAGTAGATCTCGTCCCTTATTCATATATGTCATAATTCGTTCATTCTTGGTTGAATTGGGGCGATTTTGGAACCGTTAAACCCCAAATTTTGAATTTGGGGAGTTTTTGATTCGACTCGTTTTCATGAATTTGTTTGTTTGTCGTTGTGACATATTTAAGCAATATATTGCAACAAATTTCATGTGAAGTGGTAAAGTATTGATCCTGTATGAGTATGTCAAGCATATATGTATTTTTTTTTTTGTTCTAATTTTGATTTTGTGCCTAAATTTTATTTCTCTTTTGTTTTGCTCACATAAACTATACTTGTTAATTTTAATGTAAATTGAAGTGTTTAGAACAACAATTATGCATTAAAATTATAAATGAAAATTTGAACTTTTATAATAGCATGAATTTTTTCTTGCAACTCATGTTTATTTTTTTTATGCGTAAGTTTCAAAATTGGTTTTATCAATGATAAAAATAACCGACGGTTATTATTATTCACTTATAAAACTGTGTTTTCAAGATTTGCACAAAACTAGTTAGTTTAGGAAATTCTTGAAGAGCTCATCGAACTGGTGTAGCTTGGTTATTTTTCGGGTTTGTAAGCCACCATTTTACATTTTCGAATGTTGTAGCCCCCAGTGTTGGGTGACTTCAATGATTTGCTTGTTGTCAATAATTAGACCCTTTCATGTTACTTGAAATGGGTCTACAAATCCCGTGTTTCGTCTTATTATGACAACAACTAGGATCTTGGAAACGATTAAACTAGTGTGTTTAAACCGTTTTTTTTTTACCATTGATAGTTTTAACAAAGAAATTTGCTAATTCTAGAAATATAGGTCATTCATTAGAACATTAAGGGAAAAATGAAATGTTGTTCAAATTTTTCGTCTATTCTTGCTACATTTGAATTCTTTATTTTAAGTTTAAATTTTTTTCACTTTTTTGAATCTAAAGAAAGTAGATGTTATTCTCCTTGTGAAATTCCAATGTGTGCAACAATGGAGAATAGTTTTAAATGAAAACTCCTTAATTTAGAACTTAACGGTCTTCTGTTTACATTCTAACTCATGAAATTGTTTGTTTTGTGTTAATAAAGTGTCTTGATATAATTTTCATGATGAATGATTGAGTACTAAACTTTCATATGAGCAAGTATGTATCATGATTTTGTTTCTTTTGCTCTATACTAGTCATACTCTCTAATCTCTAGAGTAAATTGAAGTATTGAAACAACAATTATGCACTTAGATTAGTTTTTTAAAGTTGAACTTGAAAATAGCTCGAGTATGTAACATGTTAATGGCCAAGTTCAGTTGCAAACTTAGTTTTCAAAGGAACAACATGATTATTTTATCATTTTGATTCATTTGAAAATTTGTAAGGCTCGAGATCTACGTAAACCATTTGTAGTTTAGGGGATTCTCGAAAGTAGCTCGAATGGTATGAATATCTCATTTTGTTTTTATTTATTGATATTGGAGCCCCCATGTCTCGGGTTATGCGCATTCTTGCTATCTCACAAGTCTTGGAGCCCCCATTTTGGGGTAGTTCTAATGACTTGCTATCGTTTAGGCCATCCATATAATCATGATATTGGGATGGACCTATATTTTATGTATATATATGACACATTTGTATATATGTCATTTTTTTGTGTACATTAATGCAAAACAATTTCAAGGGAGGAAAGGGTTCCCGACTTACCCCCCTCAAAAAAATAAACAAACTAAAAAAGAAGGAAAAAAGAAGGAAAAAGAAAAATAAAAAGTAGGAAAATAATAATAGAAAAAAAAAAAGAAAAAGAAAGTAGGAAAACAATGGATAAAAGGAAAAAAATAAAACAAGAAAATAAGAAAATAATAAAAGAAAATAAAAAGTAGGCAAGAAAAAGGGACACAAAGTATTAGAAGGCAAGCGTATGATTCGTCTTAAGATTTCCTGAAGATTTCGTCATTATATAAGCCAAAATACGGAAATTAACCATAATTAAATGTCGCGTCAGGGGAATCGCGCACAACTTCGTGAGTTGTGCGCGGCTGTTGCGCGCATGTAATTTTTTTTGCGCGCGCCACCTGTCAGTGAACTTTGCTTTAAGCCGAATTTGCCGAAAATTTTCCACTCTTGGGTCTATTTAAACGTGGTTTTGTGTAGGCTTTTGATCATCTCGCATTCATTCGCTTAGTAACATAAGAATTTAAAAAGAACTAATCCTTCTAAAATCTTATTCTCTCTCTCTCTTTTTTTTGAACAATAGTGAAGACCTTTGAACAACGTTTGAAGCAATGGGTCACCTCCCTTTCAACCGAGGACAAACTAGCTTTCAAAATTTACCACTAAGACCCTCTATTGAATTACATGCAACTAGTGGTTAACTTTGATTTTCTTCATGTCGTCGTCAACCATTGGGACTCTAACCACCATCTTTTCTTGTTTAGTAGAGGGGATGAAATTGTCCCCCTTCCTGGTGAGTTCAAAGCCTTGCTAGGTTTCCCTACAAACACTATCCCCGTGACTTATTCGCCTACCTTGTCGGATCCCAAACCTATATTCCAAAGATTTTTTGGTTTGTCCGACAATGATATGACCAACATAGGAATTGAAGAAGGCGTGAATTTAATTCAATTTATTAACACTTCGCCGCCCCTTGTGACAACATGACTAAACAACGCTTTAAAATTCGTGCTTTATGTTATTGTCTTGTTGTCAATTGTTTACTTAGGACGGGCAAAGAATATGGAGATTATTCAATGGTGTCCATAGTAGAGCAAATAGAGGGATATCATTCACCAGGTCCTTTGGTTTTTGGCGGAAACCGTTCTGTGCTTGAATCGCCTTAGAGGAGATCCTAACGAAAACGGTTTCACGGGAAGTCCACTCCTATTACACGTACCTTTTTTTCGACGTTTATTAGCGCAAGTCAAGAAGTTGCACTGGCATGACCAGCGCAATCTTCTGAGTTGCGCGCGGTGGGTGCGCACAACTAATTTAGTTGCGCTCGCCACCTGCTCGTGTAATAAATCGCATAATAATTTTTTATTTTTTTTTATCTTTTTCAGATTTGGCTCATGGAGCGTTTGCGTATTGTTGATCAGCCTCAAAACCTTGAGGCTAATGGAGTAAAGACCTTTCCAGAACGTCGAATCCTTTATAAACATAAGAATGAAGAGGAATGGACGTCGTTTTTCTGTCATGGAGTTCCTAACATACGGTTTGTGATTCCTTGGTGGAACATAAATGGTATGATTGGGAAAAGTCTCAATTGCCCTTACATTAGACTTGTAGGCCTATCTAGTACTACTTATATTTTTCCTTGTAAGGTGATGAGACAATACGGGATGAGGCAATATATTCCTCCGCAAGATTGTGATGCCCCTAAAGATGTGACTTTTAAACCCGAAAGGAATGCTCGCTGGATGGAATATTGGTCAAGTCTTCCTAAATGGGTAATACAAAATCCTCCTGCGAGTATCACATATCTTCCTTTTATAAGGCTTGGATGAATGCGGCGGATAAGGGTGAGTTAAACAAGGCTCGATCTCAACTTCATGCTGCCACCGCCCGCAATCCACCTAAACCTTTTATGCATTCAACCACTACTACTCATCCTAGTGGTCAAAACAAAGGAGTGAGAAGAAAGTTAGACTTCTCATCCCTTAAGGCTCGTTCGAAGGAAACAAAAAGAAGGCTCTTTCCAAACCCGCGCAACAAGGTATGAAAATTAAAGAACCTTCACCAAATACTCACAAGAAAGTTCCAATAGTCAAAGGGAAAGCAAAACAGGTTGCAAAGGCCCCAATCCCAATGTTGAAAAACAATGTATGGGTGAAAAAGAAGAGTGTAGGGGAAAGCTCCAAGGTTTGTGAAAATACTGCAATGGAAACTACTCCTCCATCATCTGTGACAATCGAGGACATAGTAAAACCTTAGAGTGTTACACAATTTTACCATCAGTTTTTTTTCGAATAAAGTGTAATCACTACTATGTTTTTTTTTTTTGTTTACTACCTAGTTCAATAATGTCTCTCTTTTGAATTTTGAATGAAATAAAATGAGCTTCATATTTTTATATTTTGATATGACCGAATCATAAAGATTGCCTACGTATTTGCTTTGCAAAATCAGGTCTTTGCGTAGTTCTAATTTTTTTTATATTATTATGCCTTTTTTTTTTTAATCTTTTAGATTGAAATTAAATGAAAAAAAAAATTAATCAAACCTTGTTTAAAAGAACTAAATCAAAGTTTAACTTTATTTTCGGAGAATATGTTATATTTAAGAAACACCCTCTTTTTGTCGTAAGTAGAAATCGTAACTTCATTCAAACGCAAAAAAATCGGGTTCGTAGTTCGTCATCAGGTGGCGCGCGCAACTTCTAGAGTTGCGCGAGCCTGTTACGCGCAACAAAATCAGTTGTGCATGACATCCGCGCACAACTATTCTAGTTGCGCGCGACACCTGTGTTACGAATGTCTCGAAAAAATTTATTTTAAAAATTCGTATTATTACCCCCCCCCCCAAGTGTGAAGATTTTTTTCGTAATGTTCGAAAAAAAAAATTTGAACACTTAGAATGGTTTATTATTTCTTAATTAACCCCCGCCCCCCAAGTGTTATGTATTTTACCGAATTCGGTAAAATGCATAACACTTAGAATCTTTCAATCGAATGCTAATTAAAGTTGGTTGAATGAGTGAACAAGTTTCATCCGGATTTCATATGTAATATTTCTTAAGGCGATCAATGTTTATTAATTGGCGAATTTTGTCTCCTCCAATATCCGTTAATCTGACGGCTCCTCCTGATAGGATTTCAATTACGCGATAGGGACCTATCCAATTAGGTTTGAATTTCCCTCTTGGATCGGTTGGTGGACCCCTAACTTCCTTTAGTACAAAGTCACCTTCTTTTATATTTCTAGGCTTTTCTCTTTTATTAAAATGTCACGCAATGCGCCTTTGGTAAACTTCTACATGATGCAAAGCTCATAATCGTTGCTTATCGAGGAATAAAAGCTCTTCATACCTCGCTCTTACCCATTCAGCTTCCGGTAGCTTACGTTCGAGTACGATGCGTAGGGATGGTATTTCCAGTTCGACTGGTTGAACTGCGTCCATTCCGAAAACTAAGGAGTATGGAGTTACCTCTATTGATGTTTGTATAGACGTTCTATAACCCCATAATGCGAAGTGTAGTTTATTCGGCCAGTCATTGTAATTTTTTGCCATTTTCTTAATGATGATTGTTAAATTTTTATTTGCCGACTCTACGGCTCCATTCATTTCAAGTCTGTATGGGGATGAGTGATGATGTTTTACTTTATAACGAGTTAAGAGGGTCTCGACTTCAGCTTTTAATTGAGATCCCTGATCACTAATTAGTTCATGTGGAACTCCATATCTACAAAATATGTTTCGTTCGAGAAACTTTGCGACATGTTTAGAAGTGATATTCACGTAAGAAGCAGCCTCAATACACTTAATAAAGTAATCAATGGCAACTAATACGTACTCGTGCCATCCTGATCCTGTTGGAGAGACTTTTCAAATTATGTCAATTCCCCAAGTCGAAAAAGGCCAAGGGGAAGTGAGATTGTATAGTTCTGATGGTGGAAGGTGTTGTAAATTAGGGAACATTTGGCACTGTGGACATTTTTAACATATTGTATGTAATCATGTTCCATAGTGGACCAATAGTACCCTTGCCGTGAAATTAGTTTTGAAAGCATTTTACCATTCATGTGAGGTCCACAAACACCTTTATGAGTATTTTCCATAAGGCGTGTGGCTTGCGGTTGGCCTATACATAGTAAGCTTTGACCATTAGGTCCCTTCTTGCATAATTGACCATTTATTAGACCATATTGGGCTGCAAGTGTTCGTAAGGCTCCTTGATCTTTCGATGAAGTATTTTCGGGATATGTGCCATGAGTAATATATTGGAGGATATGATCATACCAAGGATTGTCTCCTTCAATGTCATTTATTTCCTCTATTGCGTTACAATACGTTGGTTCTTCTCTTCTATCAACGCATAATGGCATCATATTTAAGTGATCTGGAATGTTGATCATTAAGGCTAATTTTGCTAGCGCATTGGCAAAATGATTGTCATCCCTTGGGATATATTTAAAATCAATATGTTCAAAATGCTTGATGAGTTGCTCTAGGTTTGCTTGGTATAATATCATTGTGGAGTTCTTTATTTTCCATTTTTTTAATATATGATTTATAATCAAGCTAGAGTCTCCATATACCTCTAATTTTTGTACACCTATGCTAGCTGCTGCTTCTAATCCAATAATGCACGCTTCATATTCTGCGGCATTATTAGTAACCACAAAGTCTAATTTAATAGATATTGGAGTATGTGCTCCCTATGGACTTATGAGTAACTCTCCTACGCCACATCCTTTTTGATTGGACGCACCGTCAAAGTACATTATCCATTTGTCATCTTGTGTCATGAGAATCTCTTCATCCGGAAGATGAGTAGTTTCTGCATGACTTGTTTGAATTGGATGTTGTGCCAAGAAGTCGGAAATTACTTTTCCTTTCATTGATTTTTCAGGAATGTATTTTAGCTCAAATTCGGCCAACATCACCAACCACTTAGATATCCTTCCTTGTATGGGTGGTTGTTCAAACAAATACTTTATCGGATTTTGTTGAGAAATCAATATGTAATGCCCACACTAATGCACGTTTGACTTTTTCTACCTCTTGTGCTAACATGGCGCCTGTGGCTGTGTCTGTAACTGTAATGTATAGCCTAAGAGGTAGTTTGGGTACTGGCGGTGCTAAAATTGGTGGAATTTTGAGATAATCTTTGATTTTCTCAAAGGCCTTTTGGTATTGATCGTCCCATTCATGTTTCTCCTCTTTTTTCAATTTTTTAAATATTGGCTCACAAGTCATAGTCAATTTGTTCATAAATCGACTAATATATTGTAACTTTCCAAGGAATCCCCTAATTTATTTTTCTGTTTGAGGGGGAGGCATGTCAACAATTGCCTTTCTTTAAAAGGGGTCGATCTTGATGCCACGTGTGCTTACTACGCATTCGAGTAACATACCAGAAGTGACTCCGAAGGCGCATTTTTGTGGATTCAATCGCATTTTATATTCTTTTATGCGAGTGAAAATTTTGCATAAAGATTTTATATGTCCCAGTCTATCTTTGTACTTCACTATCATATCATCCACATAAACTTCTATTTCTTTATGCATCATATCATGCAAGAGAGTCGTACCAGTTCTTTGGTACGTAGCTTTTGCATTTTTTAAACCAAATGGCATAATCGTGTAGCAATACGTACCCCAAGGGGTAATAAAGCATGTCTTTTCTTCATCTTCTTTTACCATTAAAATTTGGTTGTAACCTGCGTATCCATCCATAAAGGATAACATCGCATGTTCAGCCGTGTTATCTACCAATATATCAATATGTGGTAGAGGAAAATCGTCTTTAGGGCTAGCTTTATTAAGATCCCTAAAGTCGACACACATACGAACTCGTCCATCCTTTTTAGGGACTGGAACGATGTCCGCTACCAATTCTAGATAATAACATACGTGAATAAAACCGGCGTCCAACTGTTTTTGTACTTCTTCTTTTATTTTCAATGCGACATCAGGTTTCATTCGTCGAAGTTTTTGTTTTACTGGTTTAGAAGTAGGGTTCAAGGGAATGGTATGTTCCGCGATTTCCCTATCTATTCCAGGCATAACCTTGTATGACCAATCGAACACGTCTTCGAATTCTTTGAGCGTCGATATGAGGGTCGATCGCTCTTCCGGATTTAGAGTATAGCCAATTTTGACTTCTCTCTTATTTTAGTTAGTTCCTATATTAACTATTTCAGTTTCTTCAACAATAGGGTTCTTTTGTTCTCGTTCATTCATTAATTCAACCAATTTATTAATGTTATCATCTTCATTAGAATGATTGTTAGAGAATTCAAAAGATTCAAGAGAAGGCATATACTCGGAAATAGAGCTCATATTATTAAAATCAAAAGAGAGTACATCAAGAGAAGAATCCTTTTTGGGATCTTCGTCCTTAGAACTAGAAAATAAAGACTCGGTAATGGCCACAAGGCCTAGATTTTCAGCTTCCCTAGAGTCTAAAATGGATTCATTGTCCGATTCTTCAAACATCTTCCCTTCGCTTGTGACGATCTCCAGTTTATTGCCTTTATGATTGATCCATTTGAAAGATTTCCTCCATCCATGCTCAAAAGTTTCGTTTGAAGGGGTGATCAACAAGGTTGGGTCAAAGACTTCATCTTGAATGGCGTTTTGATTGGTCATTGTTGCGACATGATTTTGCTCTAGTCCAAATAGCAAGTTAAATGCTTGCCCATCATAGCACCCTAGAGTTGGGTGTTTTGATTTAACGATACTAAGATCGTCATCCAAGAAGTAGCAATCATGAAATATCTCAAATATAGGCTTCTTGACTCCTTCCAAAACTAAGGGTTCCGGAAAGTCATAGCATGGGTAATCTTCTCCCTCCCTAATGAATTGCCCATTAAGGGTTCGTTGATAGGATGGGAGTAAAGTGATTATCCCTTTCTTATTATTGTCTCTACGTGCTTTGTTTTTGGCATCGTGAGACTCCAATTCTTCTTTGGTTGGTTTTTATCTCAATCCAAAGGAGAAGCTTTTCTTTGGGATAGGAATTAAGAGAGATTTCTTCATTCCTATTCCCAAAGGCATCCCAGGAAAGTAACTACTCTTGAGCAAGATGTGGTTTACTATCCGAGTGGAATATGGATCAAGCTTGAATGGTTCTTCCAATTCTTCTTCCATTTTGATTGTGAAGATTGGCTCCACAGAAAATCCCCACATGTCCTCATCATCATCATCATGGTTTATTTCTAAGAGTGATTGATCATTAATTGCTATTTTGAGTGGAGAAGCATGTATAGTCATAGGAAGCCCTTGATAGTTCAACCTAATCATTTGATGAAGTGAGGATGGTATTGCACCAAGCTCGTGTATCCAAGGACGTCCAAGTAAAAGGTTGAATGTAGGTTTTATGTCCATAACATGGAATTCAACCATCTTTTGAATTGGGCCTGTGGTAATAGGTAGCTTAACAGTTCCACACACCGATCTTCTCGAATTGTCATAGGCCCTTATGCTTTGTTTTGTTGATTGGAAATCTTTTTCTGGATTTAGGCCTAAGTATTTTTCCGTTCGTAATGGGCATACATTTATTGCCGACCCATTCTCTACTAAAGTTAGAGGAATGTTGTATCCCTTGCATCCCATAGTTAAGTATAACACATTGTTGTGGGTAATGTCCTTTAAAGGCAAATCATCATTAGTGAAAACGATTGACTTGTCAGATTTCTCGCTAGTAAGCAAGCTAAAAAGATCCTGAGGGGTTGTGTCCATACTTACAGATAAAGCCGTTAGAGCGTTCATGAGAGAATTCCTATGTTCTTTAGAAGTACTTAGGAGTTCCCAAATTCTAACATTCGCCTTGGATTGGAGAAGTTGTTTGACCAATGGATCTTCCACCTCAAGTGGAGGTGGTATTGTATTTTGTATTTGACCTTGAGTGTGAAAATTATTTTACTTAAAATAAAGGATATTTTGTGAAAAACTACCTTTTGAATTTTGAATTTTGCGAAAAACTACCCTAATAACAAAATGTTGTAATTAACTACCTTATAACGTATAAAATGTTGTAATTGAACTCCCTCCCACCGGAATAACACATTTGATTTTTATTTTACGGTATTGACCATGTCATGTGAGGGTCACATGACCCTTTAATGACTTAATTCCCCCCTTTTCCCAAATTTTCCCGCTTTGTACAAACTCTTTTCCTTAACAATACGATTATTCATATTTTATATTGTTTATTTGCAACCCCTTTGATAATTATATGGGCCGAATTGGTGTAAAGCGGGAAAAGAGGGGAAAAGAGGGGAATTAAGTCATTAAAGGGTCACGTGACCGTCACGTGACATGGTCAACATGGGGAAATAAAAGTCAAATGTGTCATTCTAGTAGAAGGTAGTCAATTACAATGTTTTATATTTTATAAGGTAGTTAATTACAACATTTTGTTTTTAGGGTTGTTTTTCGCAAAATCTGGAATTTAAAAGGTAGTTTTCACAGAAAAATCCTAAAATAAATTAATTTAGAATTTTATTTAAAATAATAAGTATGTATTTATACATATAACAAAATTATGGTGTTAAATAATTATTTGAATTTAATTATTCATTATACTCTTTTAACTTGGGTACTATTTGTGTCATTTTATTGGTGAGTTTTGGGTAGCCTTAGGATGGGCATATAAGTTGATGAATTCTTTCTATGTGCATTGTATTCAGCTTTTGTGTTATTTAATGTTGAGTGAAGTGATTTATGCTAGGGATTTAAATTATATATGTGTTATGTGGGATGATTTGTGCAATGTAATATCTGTGATTGATCATTATGTGGTATATGAAGCATGTAATTATGTGAGTTTTGATTTGTAGCTATTTAATGATGCTATTTATTTTTTAGGGGGTTGTTGGTAGGATATTTCTATCTTTTATTTGACATTTCATCCAAACCTTATTTCTTAAGAGTATCTATTTGAGCAACCTTATAATTTTTATTGTGGAATATACTTTAAAATTGACGAATTGGTGAAATATTGGGTTGAACACTTGTTTAAGTTAATTTTGTATTTCAAATAGTTATGTACGTGAAACAATGTTTAGTGAACGAGTTTTACTTGGGAATTTTTATAGAATATGTTTATGAAGGAATTAAGTTACGTTGGGGAAGTGGGAAAATAACTTATCGGGCATGCTAATAACTATTAAAGTAAGATCGAGTGAGTCAAACTAGGATCGATTCGTATATAGATGATAGGTAAACGATAAAGATGAGAACTATATTAAGGAATTATAATGAGACGTTTGATAATAATTTGATGTCATCCCATGTGGGGAGTCTATTTGGAGTCAATTAAATATTTTTTTATAAGAAAAAATAAAATCTTATTTAAAAGAAAATGGATGTTGTAAGCATTGCAAACTAAGGGAGAATTTAGATAATGGACTGGTACTTAGTAGAAGAGTTGGATCATGGAGATCTTAAACGAGGTGGAGGAAGACCGAAAATGATTTGTTGAAAGGAGTTCAGAAAGATATAGGGCAAATTGATTTGTAATGAGATATTTAATAGTAAGAGATGGTGCAAGAAGATTTTTGTGGATGACTATATGGAATAATTGCATATGTTTCGTGCAACCGACCTCATTCATGGATTAAGGCTTTGAGTGGTGTTAATTATGAAGTAAGTGACTGCAATCAGATTTTTTTCTTTTGGTTTAATAAGAGCATCTAATGTTTTATTTCTAGCTAAATACATGTTGAGCTACAATGAGTTTAATACCCCTTCAACATATTTGTTCTTTTATATGTTACGCTTCAAATCTTGCTGGAAACTAAGGGAACTATTTTATTATTCTTTTGTCATGTATATGTGTATGGTTGATTAACTTTATTTTATTTTGTTTTCATTTCTTTTAAAAGCGTGAAGTAGGGGTGAAAGTGCGACAATGGTTGCGATAAGTGGGTATTTTTACCAATTTTATGCAAAGGGGTGAATGGCTAATATTAATGCTTTAATTGACAATATTCGCTACTTGTTCATAGTTTAGACCAAAACTGCATTGATCTACTTAAATTTTGCTCTAGTAAAGCTACCATACTTTAAGGAGAGTGGAGACCCTAGTTTTATAGAACTGGATAGTGAAAGATGAGTTTTTGTTGCTTTAATTTGAATTGCTATGAGAAGATGAGGAGAAAATATTTGGCGAAAAGACAATGGAGATACGATTCGAGATACGGTTAACATTAGTGGATATAATTTGGAAACCAATTTAAAGAGAAGTGTATCTATCAATTTTTGCGAAGAAAAAATCTTGAGGAGTCCATTAGGGAGAACTGTGTCTAACAAGCGCTTTGGGAAACTAAATAGTTTTGGGGTTTTGGGATTATCTTTGCGTTATAGTTTTCATAACTTGTAAGTAAAGATGTCTTTTATTCTTTTGTTGTGTCCTAAAAAAAAGATGACCATGAGGAATAAGTATCTACTGACGAAGATCATTAATTGGTTTGATCAAGTGATGGAATCTAGTGTGTTTATATGGTAAGAAATACCTAAAACTGATTTTAGGACTAGAGTTAAGCACTATGAGTTTATAGTCTTGCTTTTTGGGTTCACCCATTCTCTAACAATCTGTTAGCTTTGATGAATCGAATGTTCCATGATTATTTCAACAAATTTTTGTTTTTATTAATGATTTTTTGGCATACTCGAGGAGTTAGGAGGCTGATAATGAAAATTTGTGGATTTCGAAGAAAAACAAGTTAGGAATAAGTCATTACAAAAGAAGAGATGAAAACGGAAGTGTTCTGAGTTATTTGATGAGGTGAGTTACGGGGGCGTAACTCTTTTCCTTAAGAGGGGTAGAATGCGATGTAATTCCGCGCTTTTTACCTCATTATGCTACTTATTGCTTAATTTTGCATGATTTTTCTCGTTATTGCATAATAGTATTATGTTTGCATGCTATTAAAGTATGTAAACTTTAGCCAAAGACGAGTTTATTGAATATTAAGTTCAGTTTGTTGAGTATACATATTGAGGATCAAGCAAGTTACAGCAATATAAAATGCAAAAGTTTGAATAGTTTTGGAGAAATTATGGTTTTTGGATTAAGTTTGAATAGTAAAGTGGCATACCAACTCGCATATTCAAGGTACGTACGAGTTACGAAACCTTGCTTTTAGGTGCATGTTTAAGGACGGATTGAGAACTTAGTATCATGTATAGGGATGACTGGGTTAAATTGTTTGGTTATACATTGTGAATTTTTGTATGACGTGCACTATTCTATATTGCAAGTATTGTTTATGCTCTAATTATGTAAGGTGCGCTTGGAGGCAAAGGTATGTGATTGGTGAAATGATTAATTTATTACTCATTCATGATTATGGAAACAGAATGAGTAAAGGAAGAATTTAAGTCTTATATGGCGAGGTTAAGTTTGTTGGGTGCCTTATGCACTCAAGGTGATTATACACCGAGGTAGTTAAAAGATTTAATAATAAATGTTGCTTGTCACTAATAAATCAAGAATTGAAATTTGTAAGTTTGCTTTACTTTATTGAAATGAAAATGGATTGATTGTGTTGTTTGCAAATGAGTCATCACCAAGTTTAAACTTGTAAATCACATAAAGTGCAAGATGAATGAGCAATAAAACTCTAAATATGTGCACATCTGGAGTCATGACAATCAGGGGATGGGGTACACGGGGTATTAAACGTGCACTTTTCTCGAGGTCGTCTGATCTACGAGTCTTTTATTTCTAATACTTTTCAAAACTAGTAGTTAGATGAGATCTCATACTAACTATGGTCATGGAGTCGCGCCCGTGGTAATTAGATGTTTATTGATGTTTTCGAAAGGAGGCATGAGGTTTTTCTTTTAATGATGTTCCAAATGGAGCATGGGTTGGACAACCTTGTCTATTTCTTAGTCCAATTAAATAAATAAATAAGTTAGCTACTATCAACTAGTGAAGACTTAATAAAATTGATAGTTGAGTCGTGTGTTGAGTCTATAATTTAATGATGCTTGATGTTTGATTATTAGTAGCATGTTAGGGATTTCTTAATTTATTTCGCAGCTTGTATGTACTCAGCTTTGCTGATAGCGTGCTTTTGTGTGTGTCTTTCTTTGGTCATGGCCTTCGCCATTCAATGACCCTGTGACGATCCCATTTTTACACTTGTAATATTGGGGAGCAGATTAATAACAGGTTCTTCCACATGCAGCATTCGCATCAAGGTTGTGGGATTTTGAGTGGAGAGTTGGTTATTATTCGCAGTTTATTTTTTTTCATAAGTTTGAATTTATTTAAACTCTGGTTTTATTTATTTGCTACTTTTGTTGGGTTTTGGATAAGGGCCTTAATGGTTCCAACTTGTAACACTTAATTTGGTTTCATTCGTTGGTTTTAAAACTTATTTATGTAACTGATTTTTCCGCTGCTATTTTCTGATAAAGCCTTAATGTTTGAACACGTGGCAGTAGCACGCCAGTAATTCTCTTGAATATTGTTCAGGGTCCTCACAGGTTTAAAGAGAGAATTATTGGGGTGTTACAGGATCCTTACCAAGGCATGCTTAGATTGAGAACTTAACGTCTAGGTGCCCAAGATCGCGACCGAACTAAATCTATGGACGACAAAGGCACGTTTTTATTTTCTTTTATGTTCCTTTTATTTTGTTACATTCTTTTTTTCATTTACATTCATCCTCTTGCTACCCCTTTGAGCTCATTTCCTTTCTTGGTTACTAGCCTCATTACAAGCCTTACGACCTTTACCCTTAGTTTTGTGAAGCAAAGTTTGGTTGGATGTTTGTTTTGATGATGAAAGTGAATTCAAGTTGGTTTAAGTTCAAAGTGTGTAAAAGGGTTGAAATTTGTATATTTAGTTGATTAGCAAATGCTACAAGAACAGAAAAAAGAAAAGAGCACAAAAAAAAAGATGAGAAAAGTGCATTAAAAAAAAACAAGAAAAAAAAGGGGGTCAATAAAACCATTTTTAGTTGTGATCGTTTCTCTTTAGCTTGAGCATTGAGGACAATACTCCGTTCAAGCTTAGGGGAGTGGTTCTTACTTTGTGTTTAGAGTGTTTGATGAATAAGCTTGGGGAAGATGATAGTTTGGCATTTTTGTTTGATGTTTTGGTGATTTCGAGAGTTTGTTTTTAAGAGACGGCCGCTCTTTTGCTTCACTTAGGAGATACCACCAAAATTTTCAAATTTTTCCTCACCTTTACCCCTAGCCTACGTTACAACCCCTTTTAAAGTCCTTTTGACTTGGATTAGTTGAGTCACTAGTCGGTGGAGGGAGCTAGACTTCAAGCATATGGAGAAGGAATGACTTGGTAATATGTCGGGTTTCCCTATTTTGTATTGTTTAACCTTTGTTCCGGCTCCTTCGTGGAGTCATGAGACGCTACCTTGAAGGGTGGATTTGAATCTAGATGAGGGAACGCGGTAAGAATGTATAAAATGCGGGGGGAGTGGAGCATGTTAGATTTCTCTATGCTTAGCATAGTTTATCTTTCAATCAACCATTGACATCTTGGAATGTTCATACATTTGTCTATTTAGAAAGTTTCGCATTCATTGGTGCTTGTATCTATCTCTTTGTCCATTTAAGTCCATTTGTTTTCTTTTGTTTTTATTTGCCTTGCCTTGCTTGGGTTGCCAAGAGTTGTGGGTTAAACCTCTCAGGAAAACCTCACGAGAGCTTACTCGTCCTCTTTGGCGACATGGGGGTTTAAAGGGCTTGATGCATACGCTAAATGGATCGTGATTCCTACGGCAGTGAGTTAGTGTACATTCTTTCTCTTTGTTTTTATTTTATTTCTTTTGCTTTCAATAATTTCATCTTATTCTCTTTTGCTCTAGCTTTTCTCGAGGATGGGAAAAGGTTTAGCTTGGGGGAATTTGATGAGTAACATTTATGTCACTCTTAGAGTAGTGTTCATGCTTTGTTTTAGCTTGTCTTATGGTGTTTTGTAGTTGTTTTGTTCAAATAATGCGTTCATACACGTCTCGATGTGTTTTTAATGAAATCACGTATATGCTTAAATGCTTCCCTTTATTGCGTCTTTTCACCGTTGCCTATACCTTATTGCTTCCCTTGGTGCTTGTGCTTAGGTATTTGAACTCTTGGATTGCAAAGATTAAGACAAGTAAGCACGAGAGTAGAATCGAAGAAGCGACGTGCTAGGGACCGCAAAACGTGCATGAGAGCGCGGCCGTGTCAAAATCCGCGCGGAAGAAAGTAAATTTTATAATCAAGGTAGAGAGCTTTGCGCGGGTTGTGCGCGTCCTGTGCGCAGGCGCACAATCCCTTGCGTGGACGCACACCCAAGGCACGCGGGCGCACAACTTAACCAGCAAGCCGCAACCCACGAAGGCGCGGGCGCGTAACCCGTTGTGCAGGCGCGCATATGCCTTGCGCGGGCGCACAGTTTTGTGCGAGGGCGCACAGCGAGCGCTGTTCAGCGTTTTCGCGCGATTCTATTTATATTGGAGGTTTGTTTTTGTACATGAATTCGTCATATTATTAGATCTTTTTCTCTAGTTTTAGGAGAGCTTCTCTCTCTAGGTTTAGCTTAGGATTAGAGTAGTTTAGAGAGAGAAAGTGAGGATTTCACCTTTGTTGAGCATGGATCTTGAAAAGGAAGATTGATCATCTTGCTTGTAGACTTTCACCTTCAATCAATGACAATATCTAACTCTTTCTCCTCTATTTTCATTGCTTTCTTTTGATTATTGTTTTTGTTGTTAGTATTGCTTATTAGTCTTGTTGATGCTTGGTTATTTGTTTATTAATCTTGTTGTTGGCATGGTTAGTGGGTAATTTCTCCACTGAGGGGATGGTTGTGGTGTAGTTGGATCTTGAGCATATTCTAGGGTTTAAAGTTGATTTATTTGTGATTAAAGTCTTTACATGCTTGATTGTTCTTTGATCTTCTTGCAAAATGCATGTTGTTAGTTGATTGGGAGTGAATTATTATTAAAAGATGCGATAGCGGACCTAGCAAGATTCATTTGTGTCGATTGTTATTTGATAGCACCTCCTAGTATATGGTTCTAATGTGGAAGCATAGAGGCTATGTTAAGAGAAGCCAATGAACCTTGATATGTGGCCAGATTGGACCACTTATATCGATATTCGAGCATGTTTAGTTCATAACTAATTCAAATTCTATGCCTTTGTTTATGCTTGAGTAATTGCTTTTCCTAGACCATTTCTCTTAGTTTTTTACTTCTAGTTTTAGTATGTTTAGACTTAGTTTACTTCCCTTATTCCAGACTAGCTTAATTGTTGATAGCATTTTGTAGTGTTTATCTGTTCCCTGTGGTTTAACCCCTATGTTTGCCTTACACTCGTATTAGTTTTGTTTAGGTTGTATAAATTGTATTTGATCTAGGGATAGACATTTGACGACGTGTTTAATTCCCTTGCCAGCTTCCCATACACCCTCACCTCTTGCGGAGGAGTACAATTGTTCTTGATGTAGAAGAACTTAAACATCCTTTAAACATTGTATAAAAAAAATAATTACCATTTATTTTCACAAAAAATATGTAAACATCTTCCTAAACATTAAGAAAATAATAGCTAAAGATAAACAAACAAACTAAGAAATTCATTTTACCACTCCATGGACTGAAATTATGTCCCCGATACGGATTCCAGCACTAGCAGCGGTAGCCGTTGGTGCGATTATCCTGCCTTGTTTCTTCAGAATAATCTCCGGGGATGACAAATCAAAACGAGAAGCATAATCACCATAAATGGCTTCAAACGTTTTATCATCCCTCACCTCATAAACAACTCTTAGGTCATATCATTGTTTACTCTTCACAATAGTTGTGTGGCAGTTAACAACTCCTTCTTCCTCGACTCCATGTTGCATCACATCTTGCTCAACCACAGGACCCGCATTCTAATCTACAGCACCAACATTGTTTGCTTTCAGTGCCTGGACGATTGCCAAGCCATTAGCCAATTTCTGCATTACTTTGGCTTTACCAACGGGGGAAGGCTGGTGGGTTGGTGCATGTTCCATAATCCTCATTGAGGCATTATGATTCAAGCTCCATATATACCCTAGCCTTAGACTTAGCTGCTTCCAAGGGAAACGTTTGGTGGTCCTGTTTTTAGTAGGACGTGGAGGCTTTGGTTTCGATTTGGTGGTTACAAGAGGGCTTGAAAGTTTGGGTGTTTGGATGGCTTTGGGTCCCAAAAGAGAAGAAAAAGATTTGTGTTGTGAAGCCATGGAAACCCTAAGCACAGATGTGGAGGATTTTTTTCATGTTTTGGAGGTGAAAATTAAGTTTCCCACCATCATGACTTCTATACTAATGGACATCCAATGACCACTTGACACATTGGAGGGTTAAAGGCGGGAATTTGCTTCAATAGTTCCCAACCCTTGATTACCACATGAGTTAGATACTTTGATAATATTTATAGTTAAGTGTAGTGTTAGTTATACAATAAAAGTGTAGTGTTAAAATTGGACGGAAATATTTGTAGGGTTAAGATTATTTATATTAGTGTAGGGTTAAGAATATTTTCATAATTAACCACATTATTACTATTTAGTTACATTATTTATATTTATATAATAGTGTAGGGTTAAGATTAGTTACATTATTACTGTTTAGTTAAGATTATTTTCACTATTAATTAGTTATTCAAATCATAATTTATATGAGCTAATGTGGCAAACAATTAGTACCATATGAAACAAATGACTAAATCCCTTTAATTAAGATTATTAGTTCAATAAATCAAACTTTTAAATATTATTTTTTTTCCGATCTAATATTAGCAACAAGACTATAAATTCGAAATATTACGTTGATGATTACGGTATTTTGCAAGTCATTCAAATATATGATAATTTTAAAACAATAAAATCATAAGGTCGTGCTTTTTTTTTATGGTTGTTACTCTTTAATGTAAAAGAACACACACAAACGCCTTTTTTTAACTTTAAGTATAATAATTATAACCAGCACATTACAATTTTATAAGTCACTTATGAATTAAAACATATCATTCGATTATTTAGCTAACTTAAAAGCACATTAAAATCGTTATGTACATTATAATCTTTATTTATATTAGTAATAGCCAAATCTTTTTGTACATTATAATCTTTGTGTATATTAGCAATAGCCAAATTGGTGTATGGAGTTTGTATCATTTCCAATATATAGTCCCTAACCTAAAGCTACAAATATCAATGTAAAATTTCTACCAAGCATATAGTTACAAATTTTCTTTTAACATTGGAAACTACCACTTCAAGAATTGCATGTAAATAGGTACTTACCTCCATCCCCTAAATTATGGAATATTTATCTCTTTTACAAAAAAAAAAAATTTATTTGATGGATATGACCTTTCAAAATTAGATGTCATCACCTTGTGTCCAGCTGAATTTGACACTTAGCCAACTTTATCATATCCTTTGTCTGCTTTTTTGCTCAGCTTAATACCCATTGGATAAAACTATCCATCATCTTTAATTGCCTAAGTTACGTAGTACAATTTAATTATTTAACTTTTGCTAAAGAATAGTGAGTTTCTTCATATGATATATTTTTTGCCTATATATTTTTTAAATAAGTGTTATAGTATAATTAATAAATTTCCCTTTGAATAAGCTTTTGTATTTTTTAAATTGTATGCATGGATAATTGGTTCTGTCTGAGCAATTTTTTTCAAAATGTTTTTGAGTAGTCCTAGCAGTTTTTTTCAAAAAAAAATTTGACTAAATGTATAGTCTTAATCAATAGTCTAAAAGATAATTCTATTATTATTTAAAAAAATATATAATTTATTATTGTAAATTAATTTGAAACTTAATCATGGTATTCTACTTGTAATAATCATGAATTTCCAGTCAAAGAAAATTAATATTAAAATTAATATTAAAAGTGCAACAACAATATTAAGACACCATAATTGTTCGAAAGGTGCTTAACAGTACAACTATTAAAAATCTACCTAATGACACACTAGAAGTACTCGTACTCATCGCTGTCCGTGTCCTCCACACCGTGTACACCGGCTACGCTGGGCTTCAAAATCACACCGGGCTACATTAAGTATATATATATATATATATATATATATATATATATATATATATATATATATATATATATATATATATATATATATATATATATATATATTAGTCCATGAAAATTCATTTATAACCGGACAACTATTTTTGTAGATAACACGTGTCCATATAGGCTAGATATCTTATGACGGTAAAGTGGTATTGCATAATTGTCCCATACAACGAGAACTCCACCCAGCCCTTTAATCGGGCTAATTGCCCCAACCAAATAGCTATCCTTAATCTGCTTCGTGATGTAGGCCATGTGCATCTTGCTTGCTCTAGCTTCGGTCACGATAACCACCATAGGGGAGTAAGTTTCCAACAAAATTGCAACATTCTCGGCAAAGGAGGGTATGTGGACACTCCTAGCGTTCCAGACAATTTAATTGTGCAATTCCATCCAAGTCTATTGGCACCATGTAAAATTTGTTTCGGTTTCAATGGGATGGTGTATACTAGGATTTCTTCAAGCCTAATTAGAATTTTTAGATCAAACACTGTTGGGGTTTGGTAAGTCCGACGCACCGCGGATAAAAACCCTAAAATAAGACCGCACTCGCAATAAATAAAATCATAAACATAATTAACTTAATGACAAGATTAAGATAATAAAATTACCTTTGAAGCGTGCTTCGCCCGACCACTAGGGCTCTTACTTGAAAGCTAGCATCGATAATACGAAGTCCTCCAACGATGATCCACCCGCAAAACGATCATCGACTAGTTCTAATGCCTTTGGGTTAGCAAGGCCCGACCGAAAAACCCGAGTAATTGAGCTCAAAGGTTTTCACAAATATGATACCTTTTTAAACTCTTGAGTTCAAAGGTTTTCACTTCTAGTGATCCCTTTTCCAACTCTTACTCAAGCCTCATTTCCAATGCCCCAACTTGGATATTTATAGGGAATGATAAGAGTATGATTATCACTCACATCAATGTGGGACAATGAGATTTTCACATTTTATTTTAAAGCTAAAATAAAATTATTTAAGCAAGCTAGTAATAAATCAACAAGTGTCAACCATACATGAGAGAGTAAGTGAGGACCACTTGGAGAAGGGGGGGACCAAACTTGCTCCCCACTCCTACTCCCTCTCCCAAAAACTGGCCAACACATCAAAACCATCTCCAATCATGTTGTGCCACATAAAAGCCCCACTTGGGCACCAAGGCAGCCAAAGTGGGCTGCCATGCTTGCGGCTGCCACGCACAACAAGCCCAGCACAAGCGTGCGGGCTGCTGTTGCTCTCGACAAGCTAGCCGTGCACGCTATGTGAGGGCTGCTGCTGCTCTTGTGCGTGCACTTGGCTGCGGCAGCCATGCTAGTATTGGTGCGCTAGCACGCACCAGCCAGCTAAGCTTCGTCTTGGTGCACATGCTAGCCACCATGCTACGCATTGTGCCCCTAGCACTCGGTTTTCTCGAGGCATTCCGATACTAGGGGTATTTTTGGAAATACGTTAATTTATTACTATTTGCACGTCTCGTCTTTTACTGTTTTTAACTCGACTTTCAACACTCGGTTTCGACGCTCTAAGCTCGAATTTCCGACGTCTAAATATTTATCACTCGGTCGACTCATTAATTCCTTCCGAATTAATTTGTTACTTCGGCTCGTTAGTTGCTTGGGTGTGACCCGAAGGTTTCAGTTACGATTAAGCTATAATATTGATTATGCATTAATATTACAGATCGGAAGCGACCTTCACCCAGGCTTTCCGATCACTTGACCTTACTAAATATATTAGCTTTCTAATAATTCAGAACCCACTATTAGAATAATACACTTGTTCGAAGGACACCATTCCTTTCAAACACATGGACTAAATCCCTTAGTATGAAATCTGGCATTAACTCAGGGATTTAATTGAAATACCATTTTGTGAAAAAGGAGCCACCCCTTCGTCCATACGCATCCATATCCCTGAGAACAGGCATATAGGTGGGTTGGTGCTTGTCGGTAGCTGACAATTTCATAACTCGGTTTTGTGACCCGTACATAACACCTATTTCTGAGGTACCGCACAATTCATCTACTAACATGCTTACTGGACATTGATTAATCATGGATAAGTCCGTGTCGTCAAAGAAATATGTCGTTGAATTAAAATCCATTTCGGGTTCATCGGTAGGGAAAACAGGAACAAAATACATTGTTTAATAGGAAGGGTGGAATTTCAGGCTTTGTGGATTAATTTTTTCTATCTGTAATTTTGCAAGTTGTGAATAAATGGAATTTGGAATTGTATTCATTTTTAAATTTGTCTTGAGGAATTTGAGCTTCTCAAGTTTTCATTGAAGAGTACATAATGGGCTCTATATACTTCTTAGTTTGTTATCTTTTTAAAAATGTCATCCACACACATGGCAACCAAAGATGTTATTCACAACCTCTAAATCTTTTATTTATAATACTACTCTTAACCCTAAACCTAAACCCAAAACCCTAACCCTAAACCCTTAACCGTAAACCGTAAACCCTAAATCGTAAACCCTAACCTAACCCTAACCCATGAACCCTAGACCCTAACCCTTAACCCTAAACCGTAAAACCTAACCCTAAACCCTAGACCCTAACCCTAAACCCTAAACCATGAACCCTAGACCCTAAACCCTAGACCCTAAGTCATAATCCCTCTAAACCCTAGACCATAAACCCTAAACCCTAAGTTATAATCCCTAAACCCTACCCCCGATACCCTTAATCCTAAACCGTAAAATTTAAATTAGAGTTTATAAGACAATTTCAATACAACATAAATCTTAAACCCACAACAACTATTAATACGATCGATTAACCCTAGATTGTATCTTTCGATTGATTAAATTCTAATTGGGTTAATGACATTTTAAACCCTACCTCCGATACCCTAAGCCGTTAAACGTAAATCAGAACTAATAACAGAATTTCACTACAACATAAATCTTAAACCCTAAACCAACAGTAAAACGATCGATTAACCCTGTGTAATGTTGTTTGGTCATTAAACCCTTAAAAGTTGTAAATCTTATTAGTTTTATAAGAATTCAACCTTGTTTGATGTGATAACATATATGTTCAACATCGATAACCCTAAACCCTTAATATTAAACCCCAAGCCATTATTAATACGACCGATTAATCCTATATTGTACTAATGAATGGTTTGATTAGTAATTTTTTATGATAAATAAACCTAGGTTAAGCTAGTTTGATGTAATATCATATATGTTCAATGTAGATGATATTATTCCTAAAATAATGCCAATTTACCATACATTGTTTATTAAAGCCTATACTCTAACCCTAGACACTTGTTTATTAAAGCAATTTCAAACCTTAAACCCTATCCGCAAATCTTAACTAATGGTGACTAAAACCCAAATCCTAAACCAAAATGTACAATCGATAATCGATAACAGAAACTTTAAAATACAGATATGTTAACCTAAATTCAAATTGAGTCAATGACATTGTAATAAATAGTTCAATTCAAACTTAACCCTTAACAATATTTAATAACTAAAAAAACACATTATTATTAATAACAGATTACAGATTTCCAAAATCTAAATATGGTTATGAACTTAGCATTCATCAACAAAGCTGATCATAATTCATCAACAGTCAACATTGCACTTCAAGAATTGATGGATTGCCATCAAGGAATGATACATGCTATAGTAATATTTGCTATAATGTTTGATACAAGGATTGCCAGCTTGGACATTTTTTGCATGTAGCTGTTATCTAACTACACAACATATAACTATATCATTTTGGTGCCTTAAGAACCGAGCATATAGTACTTCATTCTAAAAAGCAAAAAATTCTTGGCCTATAATTACTCTACTGTTAAAATCATAACATTACTTCTTATCCTAACAGCTTAACACAACTAGTTTTATTTTAAACTTCTTATTCTTGGCAAAAATTGTAAATAAAAAAATAAATAAATAAATGTGCAACATGAACAAAACCGATTCTAGGCATATAATTAGGAAATTAAATATATTGACTAAGTAATCATTATTACTAATCGTTCATAATAACGAAAATATTTTATATTATTTTTTCTGGGGGGCATTAACGAAAAGATTAGATAGTGATAAAATATATATTTTTTAACTTAGTAACAAATTTGTATTAAATTATTAGGCATAATTATTTGTATTGTTGCTTCAAACCTTATCATTACATATGTATATGTACTATAGGTTTCTTGGGAGTACAAATCTAGATGTTAGGTCACATTGGGTGGATACCCATGGTCATAGGTTGCGCCTATGAAGAAGAAAATTCAATTGGCATGCCCTTCCCTAACGTTGTATTGATTTGACAACACAAGCATTTGCTCTATACAAGAAATCTTAATGTGCTTGCTTATGAAAGTACCTCTGTACGGTTTGCCTTTTCCCTTTAAGTATTTGTCTTATTTATTAGTCCTCTTTAAGGTTTATAAGGTTAAATTCTTCTTCTATTTCATTTATATTTCCTTAGTGTAAATAATTTTTAATTAAAAAAATACCAATCATCTTCAATTTGTGACAACTTCTTGGCTTTTTTGACATTAATATATATGTATCAAGAAATTAAAAAAAACAAAAAAACATAATTGGAGGTTGCCTTTATTTATTATTTTTTTTTTAATCTGGCAATCAAACAAAATTAATGTTAAGCGTGAAACAACAATATTAGTACACCATAATTGAATCATTTGCAGTTCATAGTCCCTAACCTACACTTTCTACTGAACATATACTTACAAATTTTTTCTCAACATTGGGAAGTACCATCACTGTTGCATGTACCATCACCTAAATTATGAAATCAGTTTGTTCTTTTTTTAAAAAAAAAAATTGTCTTTGGGTGATATGACCATTCACAAGTATATTTCATCACCTTTTATACAGCTGAATTACATGCTTAGCCAACTTTATCAAATCCTTTTCTTTTCTTTATTAATACCCGGTGGATAAAAGGGTCCATCATCTTTTGAGCCAAAAGGGTCCATCATCTTTTTAGCCAAAACATAATATGTAATGTACATTTTACTTAGACATATCACTGTAGTTGTGAAATAATCTAACGGTTACGATTATAAACAATAATAAATATTGAAAAATTTTGAGTAGTTACATTTGCCATAAGATCAATAGTTTAAAAGAACTAACTAAGAAATTCCAATATTATTATAAAAAAAAAATCTTCTAATGTCGACGGTCTAACAAATTAACGGCTCCAATCATGTCTTCTACGGAGTACTATAATAACGGTTGTGATTTTTAAAAGGACATAAACAAAAACATGACCAACATGGTCAAATTGATAAATTAAGTTGTACTTGTTAATAAAATTGGTATATGAGCATCATGTTCAAACTGATATATCCAAGTAGGGAATAACAAAATGAAAAAAAATTCAAAGAAAAAAAATATTTTTTAATCAAAGAGATATTGAAAGCGAAAACAAAAAAATTAAAACATATATAATTCTAGTTAGGAAAATTATGGAATATAAAAATTTAAATAATTAGTTTATATTAATAAAATATGCAATTGAAATCGAAAAAAAAAACTTTAAAAAGTTGGGGGTGGGGGGGGGGGGGTTGTGAGGATTCAAACCGTGATGCGGGGTGGGAAATCTATAAATAGTTGCGAAATCCAGGTGGACCTTTGGGACGGTGCCTCGACTGTGGTACAATGTCCTCCAAAAAATTATTTATAAGTTTTGAAGTGGCTAGTCATGTGTTCTGACCCCACCATTATTTTTTTGCGATTTTCACATCAAGTTTAAAGGAATTAAATTTTATAAAGATATAAACAAACATGTTTGGTGGGATCTTTAAGTATTTTAAATCATAGGTTTTTCTCAAATTTGATGCTTTTAAGTTCAAACTAGTGTTATAATCAACTTAAATTAAAATATCAGAAAAAATTACACAACGGGCAGATTAAATTTTTTGTCAACAAATTAAATCAATGTGTATAATTAAATTACAATATATTGTTATTATTTAATAATGAATAGAAATTTTTTTGTAAAAGCAGTTTGAATTTTTTGTCCACAAGTTAGATAGTTTTTAATTAATTAAAATGTACAAAGACATATAAATAAGATTTGGAGGGACAACAAGTCTTTTGTCATATTATAACCTATGCCTTGGGAAGTATGCTAATTTGGGTCTATTTACAAGCAAATTCATTCTGCTTCCCACCATATCTAATGAGTGAACAATATAATCTCATACACTAAGAAAATTTGTGGTGAGGAAAGAAAACTAATTTTAGGAGCAATGTAAGGAAATATTTATTGCTTGACTATTTTACAAGACAATACTACTTTAAAAAAATATTACAGTAGTATTGCCTTTAAAATTTAATATTAAATCATGCCTTTAAAACTTAATATTATATTGACTTAATTTAAACATATTTGAAATAAATAAAGTTTACTTATATTTCAAAATATAACTAAATTTGCTTATAACTAAATTTCTTCTTAAATTTCAAAATACAACTACATTTGCTTATGACTAAAATTTGCTTAAAATTTCAAAATATTTCGAAATATAACTAAATTTGACTATAACTACAGTTACTTATACTTCGAAAATATAACTAATTAGTTCAAATAGCTATTAAAAGAAACCGATTGAGGTTGAAATTCGAATTCCGTAAAATGAGACATTTGCTTAATAGTGAAAGCAAAACTTGGCGACCAAAATATACAAATAGAAACTAGCAGTTATAATTTTAAATTATTTTGTTTTTTCACAATTTTTTCCATAGTGAACAATCCAAATGAACAAGAATTATCTTTAACATTGTAATGCTTTAGATTGAAAACAATTATAATTAAAATAAAAATTATTGAAACAGTGACCTCTTAATTGTTACGATAAAAAAGAGAATTATTTATAAATGAGATGAATAAAAACACTAGCATTTAAATATACTAGGGTATAGAGTATGTATTGAAGCCACCTAAATAGATATTTGATACCCTGATTGTATTGTCATGTCGTACAAGAACTTTTATAAAGGCAATAATTGTACGATACACTCTCATTTTTATGCCTATTAGAGGCTTGGGAGCTGAAATTCAACAACTAAATCAACCAATTCTGGTAAGAGTGGAACAGGTAATACAGGAGTTTAAACTCAATTCATGGTTTTAAATTACTTGTGAATTCTATATTTGTAATAATTTTATATATACTGTGTTTAACATATAATTTTAATTTTAATTGCATATGCGAATAAGATGGCTACTTGGAATTATCCTAGCTTTGAAATAGTAGTGAACCAAACACGCAGAATAGGTGTGGTAAGTACATATTTATTTATCTTACTTATATAACATAAATATGATAGATTAGGTATTGATATAATGTTTTGATCTGTAAATGGCAGCGAATTCCAGCATCGTTGGGGCAGTTATTTCGTACTCACAAGGGGAACATTAATGTGTATCAAAGTCTAGGTGCTCAACCATGGAATTGTATTGTTCGAAACATAGAAATGGGGGATCAATGGAAGTATTTTATTGAAGATGGTTGGGAAGGCTTTGTAAACGATAATCAGATAATCATCGGGGACCCTCTGAAGATTTACTTGTGTGACATGTCAACCATTCGTGTTAGAGTATATAGGTCTGGGTTAGAAATAAACAAAAATGACCTACAAGAAATTAGTAGCGACTCCACAGATAACGGTGAAGAGGTCCCATGGTTTAACGCATCTGTAGAATGATATTACACTGAACTTGGTTTAATGGTAATTTAATTTTTTTGAAATAAAACACTTAAAAAACCAATTATTTTTTTAATAGTTTCATATTGGTCACATTAAAAGGGTAATATTAAGAATAATATCAACATGTTTAGATAACACAAAATTAAAAATATTGTCCAGTCCTTTAATATAGTTGAAATTATTTTATAATTGTTAATATTTTAACTTACTATTATAATTTTAGTATGTGCCACTCCAATTTACACGTGAACACCTAGCTGGATTTCAGAATGACACACTAGTGAGAATGCGGTTGGGTGAGACCAAATGGAATGCAATATTGAAATTTGTATGGGACAAAAGCAATAATCTTAGCCATTGTCACATAAAGGATGGTTTGAATAGTAGCATTCGTCCCTAGGACATCAAACAAGAGATGATTGTAGAATATCATGACCACCCAAGCACCCCATCTTTCCAAATGTATTACCATAATTAAATTATGTAGCATATTAGTGATGTTTACCATTGATAAATTATGTAGAAAATTAGCCAAAAAAAAAAATATGTGAGCTAAATTTTGTGTACTTAGCTTAATTAGATGTAGTTACTCAATTTGAAGAATATCAGAAATAAAGATGTAATGATAAATTAACATTGTTTTGAAGCATAAAGGTTTTGATGATGAGGAACTCAAAATAAAGCAAATTCAACTAATAAAGATTTTCAAGTGTTTGATTAGTTTAGGTGAAGTTGATCATGGTGATGGAAGAAGTAGCTGGAACTAAGAAGACATGAAGAGATCTTTATCAAAGAAGTTAAACAAATCCGAAGAAGAGTTCTCTAACAATAACTAGTTCCCTAACAAGAACTGAGTTCCCTAACAGGAACTTGAAGATAGCAAGCTGAGGTTCTTTGGTGGAACTTAACAAGCTTGGAGCCCAAGTAATCTGGCTGAACAAAAGCGCGGCGCAGCTATTAATTTAGTTAAGGTTTTTATCTTTCTAGATTATTTTTAATATGTTAATTAGGTTATTGCACGAAATTTATTAGAAGCGTGACAAGTTAGCTTGGTAAATAAAATAAAACGGAAAATAATAATAGATAGATTTTAGGAAAAGATTTTCTAAAAGTTTTATTTCCTTTAAATCGGTTTGTTAAAAAGATAATTCTTTTTAACAAAATATCTTTTTATCTTTATTTTCCGGAAAAGATTTTATTCATATGATTTACATAAAACCTTGTTTTAAAGATAAGTTAAGTTAACTTATTTATCTTTTAGAAAACCTACTTTCTATACGAGTGTGACTTGTATAAATAGTAGAGAGCAAAATGGTTTTAGGTTTTTGTGAGTTTATGCGTGAAGAAATCTCTGTGCGTAATTGAGTAAGTTTACCAAACTTCTAACTTGTCATATTAGTTTCGGATTTTGTGCATTGCTTGCCTAACATACTAGGTGTCGTATTCTTGTATTGGGTTGGGTTATTTGGGTGTGTTTATCGTTTATATCATACACAGTTTTGTAAGCTTCGTGGTGAGGCTAAGTGTTTGTACTTTGGCAGTACGTGTAGTACTTTGGCAGTACGAGTGAATCTAAGTGTGGTACTTAGGTTGGGTAGGATAGGGTCCTATCAAGTAGCAATTCCAGTGTCTAATAGGTTGTAACTTGGTGTTTGCCCTATTATAGTGGAGTTTGTGTGTTTGAAATCCCTAAGGCAGGGTCGAGGTTTTACTTCCAGTTGGGCCCTGGAAGGTTTCCTCGTAAAATCTATGTGTGCCTTTAAGTTCCTATATGCATTGTTTATTAATTCGCGAAAAGTAGACATTAGGAACTCGATACAATTCACCCCCCTCTTGTATTAATCGTCTCAACTAACACATTGTCTCATTCAAGATCATGCCAATTGTTTTTATTTACAATGTGTCCTATAATAAATTTTCTATGGCCAATGGAATTATTTATAATAAAAATTAACTGGAAAACATTTAAAAAAAATATTCACTACAACTATTTATTTGTAAGCCCAAGTGTTAGTTGAGATGAACAACAATTATGGACAAGTGTCCTTAGACCTTGATGTTATTTATTTTATTTTAATTTTTTTAATTTTTTTTTAAATAAAGACCTTGATGTGAGTATAAAAGAAAACATTGATTTGAGCAACAACCGTGCTCCAATTCTCTTTTAATTTACCCTATCTTAGTCGAAACATTTACACTCTCCTTTCAATGGCTCAACAACAATTCGACCCCAAAAACCATGTTTACCCACCTGGTTGTTACGCTAGAACCTCACCTCCAAACAAAGTTATCTTTCGTGATCCCAAAGTCATTGGTGTTCCTGAATTGAACTTCAACAAGTACATGTTCTTTTGCCTTACGGGTAAAGGCGGAAAACTACAAATGCTGAGTGATCAATGCATCAGAGACATCATTCGAAGTCCAAAAAGCGCGTGGGAATCGAAATTGGATGGAATGCAGATGATTGGTCCATTAGGTATCGCTGTCCCCGCACATTTACCAAATTAAGTTGACATTGTTGGTAGAATGAACATTGTTGATGTTTTTGAAAAACTTAACAAAGAAGATAGGGTAGATGTGTATTATGATACTAGGGACATTAGTGAGGTCATTCCACTTTTCCTTGAGAGTTTCATTGACCCTACCTCAGACATAGATGTAGCAGGTCCGATGTATCCCCTAACTTCTAGGAATGTATAAACCACTTTGGCTTGCTACAGTGATGGTTTCCAAGTGTACTATATTCATGCCAAATTGAGTGAAATAGTGATTACTGCGTGTTCTGGTAGGTTTATGGTTGACCCTTTTCATAGGTACATGGATGTTACACTTGACTGTAGCTTCAAAAAAGGTAGTCTAGCATTTGACTTAGGCTCGAGCATTGTTGTATGGAACGCACATGGTGTTACCCGTCCTTCATTTAGGTGGAATGTTCTTAATGTTGTTGCTGTCCATAAGCCAATCATTTTCATTATAACAAAACTTAGGGTTGGTAGGAAGAACTTTGAAGAAGTTGTTAAGGTTCTTGGTAACGAGGTTGACTGGTCCCTTGATGAGAGTATTGGGATATGTGGTGGCGTGGATGTGATTTGGAATGAAAGGAAGGTTTGTTCGGGAGATTTTATTGTTGCCGGAATGGGGAATTGCCCTTTGAGGGTCCTGGGTGTTCTTATGGTAAGTATTCATTCAAAATTTTCCCTTTTTTTTCCATTGTAATATAATTTGGTATGTAAATATTTCCTAGAACTAGGTGTGACCTATAACGATGTAGGCTGCTAGCCCAGCCAATGGTGAGGCAGGTGGTTCTTCATTCGCCGCTGCTGGAGAGGGAAGTGGTTCTTCGGCTGTCGCTGCTGATGGTGGAGATGCCTAAGATCTGTTCCTGTGGGTGGAGGTGGTATTTCAAAAAAAAGTGTTGCTTCTAAGGATTTGTCTTTATTATTATCTTTTTTAGTTTATGTAATTCGTATGTAGGTGGTTTGTATTAACTAAGACTTATGTGACTGTTACTCCGAATACTTTGTTTAATGTATGAATTAAGGCAATGTAATTGCCATTGTGTGTTATGCATTACTATAATAGTATTATGTGAATGAAAGTTAGTAGAGCATAATGGGAATGGGAATTGGAATGGGAATATAACATAATTAGTGGAATTAACAAATAAAAAAATTAGAATACAAAAAGGAAAAATTGACATTTTCTACCGGCGAAAACACCCGTTGGCACATTTACAACCTGTTTAAAAAATATATTTTAAATTACTACCACACAAATTCCCTAACTGTATATATTACTACCACTTAACAGAATCCGTTAAGGTTCCGTTAAGTGGGCCCCATATTTCATTAAATAATAATTTAAATTATTTTAAAAAAAAACTTTTAAAAAAAAAATTCTCAAACACCTCCCCTCCCCTATCCCAGCGTCAGCTACTCTCACCCCTACCCTTTCTGGCGCACAAATGTTTCCCCGAAGCCGGCGAACCCGACCTCCTCCATTTCCCCTCCTGCCAACCACCCTTAACCTCGTGGTCACGCGCTACTAAACCGTCACCTCCGCCGCAAAATTTCACCAAATTCTTCATCAGCGACGTCCCGACCTTTCCCCCACCACTATGCAGCAAACGAACCCCTTTCCCCTTCTTCTAGCCCTGACCACCATCCCCAAACCACCAGCCAATAGAAACCCTAAAATTCGAAATCGAAAGCGAATTTGAAATCCTAAACCACCAGCCCCAAACAACCAAAATCGAAATCAAAACCCTCGTTTAGGGTGGTTTGAGGCTGGTGGTTTAGGATTAGTGATGGCCAAAAGGGTAAGGGAAGGGGATGGGTCGATTTTGGTGGGAGGGTAGGGAGGGGGGCGATTTTCGATGTGGGAAAGGGAAAGGGGGTGGTTTCCGATTCGGGGTGGGGGTCGGGACGGCAAGTACGGGAAAAGGGAGGGGGTTTGGCTGCATAGGTGGGGGAAAGGGAGGGGGTTTGGCTGCGTAGGTGGGGGAAAGGGAGGGAGTGGGGTCGCGCCAGCCCCGACAGGGGAGAGGGGTGGCAGTTGAGGGAAGGGTGGCAGTGAAGTGGAGGGGTGGCCGCAAGGTGGTTGAACGGTGGTTAAACCCAACTAACGGAAACAGTAACGGTAAAGTCATTTGGTAGTGAACTATATATTTTAGGGATTTGTGTGGTAGCAAAATAATTTATTTTTTTTTAAAACGGGTAGCAAATGTGACACGGGGTGTTTTCGCTGGTAGCAAATGTCAATTTTTCAATACAAAATTAAGATTTATAGTAATTTTGAAGGGTCAAAATAGGATCTTGTTACCTACAACCAAAAAATGAATGACTAAATGACCAAGACTTGTCATTAACCTCCTATAAGTGATGTACATTTTTGGTCAATATTTTTTGTCAATATTTTCATATTAAGTCAATATTTTTTGTCCAAAAGTTTTCTTTGACAAGAACAAAAAATGTTAAAGTACATATTTTTATTATAAAAAATATTTTCTTGCCAAATAAAGTCAAAAAAATCAGAGTAAATAATTTCAGATTTAGTCAATCAATATTATTTGTCAATAATTTCAGATTTTGTCACGATTTTTTGTCAAAATCTATTTTCTTATTTTATTTGACAAAATTGAGCTTATTTGAAACTGAAATGAAAGAATGAATTTGGTAAAAATTACCTATAATTTGGGCCAGCCCAAATATGTAACACCAGACCAAAGGTTGAAAAAAAAAATAATACAAACTCATGTTATCAATAAATGGGTTCTAGCCCAATAATTGTTATTTCAACAACAAATAAACATTGTACTCTATAAAACAAGATAAAAAATGTCTTCAATTTATCGAATACAGGGAAGACCTTATTTAGCTAGTACAATAAATTTACATGGGAGATGTTTGAACCATTCATCATAAATAGCAGCATAGAATTCTTTTGAAGCTCCTCCTTGAAAAGAAAACACAAGTGTTTATTAATTCATAATCCATCCGAATATCATCCTCCTGTATGAAGAAACATGACACGATTAACAGACTTACAAGGCTCTTTAAAACATGAAAGGACGGTGATGGATAGTCAACTCCTAAGACACATAACTTAGTAGGCTCTCCATTTTTTGTTAGCTTTCCTGATTTTGCAACAAGCCAAGTACAACTTCGTCCAACATCTCGATCATGCATCTGGTCCATAAGTTTCAATCAAATTAGTCCAAATCAGCCAATTTTCTGAGGAAAATGTCAGAAAACAAACCCAAACTAACCTGTGCAACAAGTGCAAGAAACTGACAATATAGAGATAGGAGAAAGGTATTTAGGCTATGTAGCAGCACTTGTAATCCATTAGCACCACCACAAAACAACACTTCAGTCTGCATAAACAGCCGAATGAGTAAGTACTCTTCTCACAAATAGAATAAAAATTAATGGTAAGGACAACCACAAACCGGAGCACTGGCAGCCATTCTCACAAGATTACAACCGTCGCGTAATCCTATCCTTCATACATTATGAAATTGTTTACAAAACCATAAGTGCGGTGGACATGTAAAAAAAATAAGAATTATGACAATTGAGTTTGCTTAAACATTACCCATGTAACAAGTTGAGTTAATAGACACACCAAATCTGAAGATAAGGTCCTTCAATTGAGATCAGAGGAGAGCCAAATCAGCTAACAAACAACACAATAAAAACATGTAGAAAATAATTAGCAAGGTTACCTACTAATTAAATGACCAACATCACGAGCAGAAATAACATGACAGAGGTGATGAGGTTCTTCAGCACATGGCAATTAAGTATTGGAATTTCTTGGATTTGAAGGCACAAGGCCTGCTTCAGAGGTTGATCGACAGCGACGTTTATTCTGTTTTACTTGATTTGGAATTGAGTTCTTTGGAGCACCATGCCTCCGCCTCGTGTAATAGTCATAGACGAGAGGTTGAACAAACTCATGAACAAAACCCTAACATGGATATAAACAATATAAAACTCCATTATTATAACCAGAATAAAGGTGGAACAATATAAAAACTAGGTCACAAACAAATATTAATATACCACAGTCATAGACGAAGGGCCATTACTATCCCTAGCATCCTTGGGATGATTCTCGCCATATGCTACATCTAAACTTTACAACAATTAACACACAAAATCACAATTCATTAATGTTAACACAACCATAGTAATCTTTTAACTGAAATTGTATACTAACCCCTAACTTTCTGTTGGGGTTTGGTGAGTCCGACTCACCGCGGAAACAACCCCGACCCAAAGAACCACTCGCAATTAATAAAACCATAAAGCATAACAAATAAACATAAAACGATAAAATCGGAATTTACCTTTGAAGCGTGCTTCGCCCGACCAAATGGCCTCTTACTTGAAAGCTTCGCCTCGCTAACACTAGAGCCTCCAACAGAAATCCACCCGTAAAAACTACTAGCGACTTTTAGGTCTGTTACCTCGAGGTTAGCGAGGTCCGACCAAAACCCCAGTATTATATGAGTTTAAGAGTTTTTGCTAATGCAATGCTCTATTGAACTCCTATTCAAGCAAAGAATTCTCAAGTCATGCTTTGGCTATTTATAAGGAAGGATAGCTTGTGAATTCCACTCATCTTTCAACGTGGGACTTTTTCACAAAAAGATCCCACATGGAAAGATTGATGAATTCAATCCTTAGTTAAATAAACCAAGGAACAAGTAACAAGTGTCACATGGTTAGGTGAGGACCCCTTTCCCACTTGGTCCCTAAGGCATTTCACATGCAATGTGAACTACCATGTGTCACCCAACCTTGAGCCCCAAGTTGGGTTCGGTTGGGCCATTTTATTTTGGCCCATGTCCATGACCCATCGCCCCGGGTCCACGGCCCTTGCCACATGTGTCGCTATAGTGGCGCGCTGCCACGTGGCATGTTGCCTAAGTGGCACGCTACCACTTGGTGGCTGCCACTAGGTGGCTGCCAACGTGGCGGCTTCCACTTGGTGGCTGCCACGTGTGCTGCCACATGGCGTTTTTGCCATGTGTGCTGCCACGTGGCACGCTCCTATTGGGCGTGTTTTCCTAGCCTTTCGCGTGGCTAGGATTTTACTTGTTACTTGAAGCATTTTCTCGTCTCGCCAAATCCTAAATTTTGGCTAGACATTTTGAGATTCTGCGACGCTCGGTTTCGACGCTCCAAGCTCGAATTATCGACGTCTAAATATTTAATACTCGGGCGACGAATTAATTTCTTCTGAATTAATTCGTCGAGTCGGTTCGTTTACTGCTAAGGGTGTAACCCGAAGGGTTCAGTTAAGATTAAGTTGTAATATTAATTATGCATTAATATTACTGATCGGAAGCGGCCTCCACCTAGGCATTCCGATCACTTGACCTTACTGAATATATTAGCTTTCTAATAATTCTGAACCCACTAACGGAATAGTACACTTGTTCAAAGGACACCATTCCTTTCAATCTCCTACTTGTCCTTCAACAACTAAGACTTGCTTGTCTTAGAACGATTCCGAATTGATCAACTATCAAGAGCCTATCTAATAGAGCCTTGAGTACGTTCTTGTCGATGTGACATTGCTAAAGATGTTTGGAACACAAATCATGCCCATGAATTTGAGCTTTTGCTAGTTTATCATGTTAAGATAATGTTTGTTTATAATCAAGCATTCTTGACTCATGGTTTAGACAACCATGCCATTCAAATAAATTTGCAACTATTGCTCATTGCTTTGAATGTGAGTCTTTCCGTGTGTAAACGGATCAATTGCTGATTATGGAACACAATAACCATTTATTTGTTCCAGCCTTAGCTTAAAGGTCTTTAAACAAAGCATACGTCCTTACAACTGATGTAGCACCACTTGCTTCATTCTTAGCTTGTAAGTCGATAGCTTATCTTCAATAGTTTAAGGTCACTTTCAAAGCGGAACACTCAAGCAGTATCCGATACTTGTGAAGATAACGAATTGCTAAGTTAACTACAATAATATGAACTCATGGTTTGAAATGGAATCTTATTCCTTTTCTTCGTTCCTCGTTTCCTATATTTCTTATCATACTTTATCTCATAATCTTTTAAGAACCATTTCTTTAAGAGTCTTTGACTTTTATACTTTGCTAGGCATAATTAAGCATCTAATGCGCCATAAAACAAAATTCCATCTTTTCCTTTAATTCACGCTTGAATTACTACATCAATGAGTCCTACTCATCTATGTATTGAGCGAAAAGATATGTTGGTTGTCAATATTGACAATTTGAGTTTGCAACTCAATACTTCATGTTTTATCAAAACTACCTAGTATTTTGAATACATGATATCCAACCGTCCTTTCAGACTTTGTTGTAAAAGTCATTTATGAGAATTGTATTTTTAAAATGCTTTACTTTTCTTTGAGAACCATTCTCAAAGATTTCCTTTACCAATCATGGAAAACAATACAGTTTGATTTGGAATTATACAAATATAAGTGCAAAGTATAACCATTTATCAAGTAAATAATATAATAAGTTTGAAAATTAAAAGGTATTCATGCAAATCTTCAATCTTATTAAACGTCTTATCCGCGCATTAAAATTGTCCCCATTTGACCTAGGGTTTCTATGTTGGTTGATTTAAGTGAACTTTATTAATCATCACAACATTCGAAATCCTAAACATGCATCTAACGTATAATTCATATATATATATATATATATATATATATATATATATATATATATATATATATATATATATATATATATATATATATATATATATATATATATATATATAGAGATGCATTTGGCAACTAACATGACCCCTTGAGATCTTCAAATTTTCAAAAGGTCTTCATTTGCAACTTCATGGGTACGTCTTCCAAGAACCTCCATCTTCAAGACTTGACCATAATTAAATGCAACTACTAGTATCTACGATTAGGACTAATCTAAATATTAAGGTACAAAAATACTCAACGGTACGCAGACCGTATTTAGATTTACAAAAATACATCACGGACCGCTGTCCGTATTTTCTATCCTAATCAGGCCCCACTAGTTGCCACTTCATAAAACCTGTGAGAGAATATACATTCCATTCATCAATTCACTATTTGTGAGTGGCCCATGCATTTTACAACGATAAACAAGTAACAATGCATGAACACGCGTGAACTAGTAACTAATCTAAGTGGTTTATCCAATTAACACGCCTAATTAAAACTAGTCAAAGTTGTTTTAACCGGTTATGTAAATAAACACAATTAATATTTGAAGCTCCCACTAAAATCCGCATCCAACTTAATTAATCCAATTAATTAAGCTGGTAAAACCCAAAATTTGTCAAAATAAATTTTGCCAATGCCGCTCAAAACCCGAGGCCTAGCCTCCAAAATTTTAATTAAAATAAATTAAAATGAACAAAACGACCGAAAAGAAAAATTAAAACGAGAGGAAAAATGCATCGACTACCCAAGGCTAGCACCCTTAAGCACTGTACACGCACGCAAGTGCTGAGCGCTTGCCTAGCAGCCTCGGCCTTGCGTGCTGTGATGCTGCTGGGCGCTGCTTGGCAGCGCGCACTCGATGCGCGTCTAGCTGCAGCTGCCTAACACTGCTGCTACGCCTAGCATCATCTCGCACACCCTTTATGCACCAAGTTAGCACACACCTAGCACCATACGCACCAAGCGCAGCAGCCTCGTTCCTCGGCAGCCACATGCGGGCTGTGTGAACAGCCCAGCTGGCCGAGGGATGCACATAGCTATTGTGCATTGGTTTGCGTGCTTGTGCCTCGGGATTAATTCCCGATTTTGTGTGACATCTCTAATCAATTCTAAATTAATTTTAGAATTAATTCATTGAGCAAAAATAAAAATTTAAACAAGTCTAACTTAAAATAAAATTTTCAAAGTGCATCTAACCAAAATAATTCCCAAGAACCATTCTTTAATTAAATTGGTTTAACTTGGTGCAACAAAAATAATAAGAGGACAATTACTCACTATTAATTTAATTAGTTTAAATTAATCTTGAGTTTTTTGACAAAATAAGAGGGAGTTGGAAAAAATGAACATAAGTTCGATAAACATTACAACTTTAATACTTGTGAATCCTTGAAAAAATTATATCTTCCAATGTGAAGATAAATAATTTTCTATCACAAAGTTTCTAACTTTATGATTCCAATCAACTAAAAAATTATTAAATCAACAAAGTTTAACAAAAATTCATTGAATTTAGTAACATAAAGTTTCAATCACTTAACATAATTAAAGATTGAATCTTTAGTACTTGGAAGCCTCAAAGAACAACAATTTCACACTTAATGCAATTAGTTTGCAATTATGTGAAAAGTTAAACCAAGCTTTCAAACACAAATTACCACCAAGTAATCATGCCAAAAGAGGTTTAAAATTGCATATAAAATATGTATTGAACCAATTACATAACCACCATAAATATGCAATTAATTTTCAAGGTTAGAAAGACTTAAAAATTTTCGTCAAAAGAAAAATCCCTCGAAAAGTGCATTTCTGGTTGTTTTTTGGCTAAAAACCGAGTCCTAAAAGGATAAAACCATTTCCAGAACGTCTTTTCCACCCGAAATTCATTATTTTTGGGTCGAAATCTGGGTCGGGGCTAAAGTCAGCTTTAATACGAGGTCAAAATAGATAATACGAGCTACTAATCTAATCAGCAACTTAAACCAGAAAAATTAAGCCATAAAATCACCTTGAAAAAATATTATGATTTTAAAAATAAACGAGCGAGGCTCCGATACCGCTGTTGGGGGTTTGGTGAGTCCGACTCACCGTGGAAACAACCCCGACCCAAAGAACCACTCGCAATTAATAACACCATAAAGCATAACAAATAAACATAAAAGGATAAAATCGGAATTTACCTTTGAAGCGTGCTTCGCCCGACCAAATGGGCTCTTACTTGAAAGCTTAGCCACGCTAACACGAGAGCCTCCAACAAAAATCCACCCGCAAAAACTAGTAGCGACTTTTAGGTCCGTTACCTCGAGGTTAGCGAGGTACGACCAAAACCCGAGTATTATATGAGTTTAAGAGTTTTTTCTAATGCAATGCTCTATTGAACTCCTACTCAAGCAAAGAATTCTCAAGCCATGCTTTGGCTATTTATAAGGAAGGATAGCTTGTGAATTCCACTCATATTTCAATGTTGGACTTTTTCACAAAAAGATCCCACATGGAAAGATTGATGAATTCAATCCTTAGTTAAATAAACCAAGGAACAAGTGTCACATGGTTAGGTGAGGACCACTTTCCCACTTGGTCCCCAAGGCATTTCACATGCAATGTGAACTAACCATGTGTCACCCAACCTTGAGCCCCAAGTTGGGTTCGGTTCGGCCATTTTATTTTGGCCCGTGTCCATGACCCATCGCCCCGGGTCCACGGCCCTTGCTACATGTGTAACCATAGTGGCGCGCCGCCACGTGGCATGCTGCCTACGTGGCACGCTGCCACTTGGTGGCTGCCACATGGCACGCTCCTATTGGGCGCGCTTTCCTAGCCTTTCGCGTGGCTAGGATTTTACTTGTTACTTGAAGCATTTTCCCGTCTCGCCAAATCCTAAATTTTGGCTCGACATTTTGAGATTCTCCGACGCTCGGTTTCGACGCTCCAAGCTCGAATTTCCGACGTCTAAATATTTAATACTCGGGCGACGAATTAATTTCTTCCGAATTAATTCGTCGAGTCGGTTCGTTTACTGCTAAGGGTGTGACCCGAAGGGTTCAGTCAAGATTAAGCTGTAATATTAATTATGCATTAATATTACTGATTGGAAGCGGCCTCCACCTAGGCATTTCGATCACTTGACCTTACTGAATATATTAGCTTTCTAATAATTCTGAACCCACTAACGGAATAATACACTTGTTTGAAGGACACCATTCCTTTCACTTTCCATAATCACCTCCGCTTGCAAACCGATAACGCTTAATAGCAACACCAATCTTATTAATGTTCCACACCTTAACTCTAGGAAATTCACCCTAATGTATAGGAAACTGGTTTAACTTGTCAAGATAAAATATCTATCACAACTATCAAATATGAAATATCAATAACAATTGCATCAAAACAAAACAAAACATAAATTCGCTTGTTTTTAAATTTTAATTACATACTACAACAAATATTGTACAACCACCACATCCGCCGGCTACACCAGTGGAGTAAAAATGCCGTGCAAAACTGGAAACACTCTCCATCAACTTATTCAACACCAACTCACACCAATTGTAATAGGAAGCATTCATTGCACAGGTAAGAGCAGGAAACAAATCACAGGCAAACCTTGGAGACTATGTTGGACATAACACCATTTCAAGTGAAAACAACAAGAATAATGTCTTAAATTCCTCTTCCTCATGTTCCTCTCATTTTCCCTCCACCCATTCCATAAGCTTGGAATTCACATGTATGCCTATAGATGTATAAACCCTTATGGCAAACTTCTTTGACCTAGTCTTAGATGGTTGACCATATTTTTCCTAGATGCTAATAACCTTATCATGTAACATAGGTGACATCAATTTACTAGTGGGGACAGTTATGCCCCCATTAGGAATTCCTAATACCCAATGCACTTAGTTAGCAGGTAGCCTAACTTGTTTGCCATCCGGAGCAATAAGCACCTTATTCACAGGATCAATACGAGTCATTATCCAATACCCTAACTGTCGAGGAAAGTGTATGTTAGTTGTAGTCAATAACCCACCAAACCCCATTTCATTAACCCAACGAGTTCTTCTCTCATCGAATGTGTGGCATATTCGAGAAAAGGTCTCAATACGGTAGTTCATATTTGGAGGCTGCAATTCAAATGGGAGCGAACATAAAATTATAACAAACACACTTTTTTATACAAGCGCATTTAATCTTCAAAATAGCATAAAACATACTCAGCAATATAGTGACACATACCCTACCAAACAATTCCCCTTGCTTTTTGATTACCTCACCCTTTCTCTTAACTTGACCGCCTACGCTAATAAGATCATCCTTCATAAAAAAAAAAAAAAAAAACATAATTAACATAACAAATTCAATATTTCAATACCATACAACGCTCCTTATATATCCTTACCACAAAAAGTTCACTTGGTAGTACTTTCCCCCACGGATCTGCTGATCCATTTTTTCCCTGTTAACATTATAATTGACCAATTATGTACATAGTTCCTACACAGCTAAATTGATCAAAGTCAATACAATAGAAATTTATTTCTAATTTACCATTGATGACATCCCTCTTCCATGTTTAACAGAGCACATTATCTCCAATAATTGAGAAAAAACTTACTACAAACACTTATGGCATCCACATTTGACATAGCACATTATCAATCGATATTATCAATCAACGTGCAACATTGAATAAAGGCAACAATTTAAACATAAAAAATGTAATTGTTTTTAACTAGTTGTCCAAGTTGAATCAACATGCAGCTAAGGGCAAAATTGAATACAAATCAGTTCAATATGGAATTAAAAGGGCAAAATTGAATACAAAACTGTTCAATATGGAATTAAACCACATAATAGCAGAACACATACTTACAATGTTACGAATTCAACAATCAATTCCGACAAAACTCGATCAATTCCGACAGATCGATCAATCCGACATACAGAACTTAGCTTAGCCGACGATACTCGGATCATCCACTCAGCCGACGATACTCAGATCATCCACTCAAGTTGTCGCAATTCGCTCATTCGAACTCAGAATTTCGCCTTCTCTCTCTCTCCTAGGGCTTGGCTTGGTTTAACAGTCGTTAGTGAGTGTGCTTGACCGTTAGTCAAACTTTAGAAGTCAATCTCCTCTATTATTGTCGTGAACTTCTGTAATTACAAGTTTAGCCCTGCACTTTATTTTTCATGACATTTATACCCCTTGTGAGAAACATTGTTTGTTTTGCACGGAGCTGAACTTGTATTTAGCGATATTAAAGTGATTTATTGAGTTATATCCCAAAAGTATACGTGTTATATCTACAACAAAATTTTCCCGCCAAAATTTTTTTCCCTTTTATATCACCAAAATTCAATGGTATCATATATATATTTCTATAAGTACACAAAATTTCACAGAAAATTAAAGTACCAATATACTCTTGCATGTTTGTGCTTATACATACCGCCATACCTGGTATGTACCCAAAAAGACCCTTGCACGTCTTCAAAATTTCATGGGCGTACTTGTATTGGCTAGAACGAAATGTTGAACGATAATGTCTGGCCTATTTATTTTGATTGAAATAGTGTATCCAGAAAATAATCTTCACATATTAAGTTGTTTAGCTTGTAAAGGTGGAAATTAATTTTTAAGAGGAAAATTAGTTTTTCCAAGAGTAGAAAATATTTTTTCAATGCTTTGCCTTGCAAGAGAGCCTCAATTTGTCAGTAGAAAAACATGGGGCATTTCTAAAAATGACATATTTGTAAATAAGAGGGATTATATGTTTTTTTTTTTTTTTGAAATCCCGTTATTGGTGGCTTATATTTATAATTTATCCATCAAAATATAGGGAGAAACCTCACAAGGGTTATGGTTCTCCCATACTTGTTTAATACCACAAGGTAAAATACGAGTTAGTTAAGTTATGGGCAACTAAGTTCCTATCTCGTTTTACATGTCACCACAAAATGGAATTAGAATGATTACATGAAGACATAATGTTAAATGACCAACTCAACCAAAAGTTTAAGTTGATGGTTGAGGCCCATGAATATGTTTTATACTCTATCACCCCCCCCCCCCACATAAAAGGCCCTTTGGGCTTGAAATGTGGATGCAACACATGTCCACCCATACCTGACACGAATTAATTCCACTTTGAAAGAGTGGTGGATGAGATTCGAACCCGTGACCTTTATGTCACGTTGGCTCTGATACCATGTTAAAGGATTAACTCAACCTAAAGCTTAAGCTGATGTTGAGACCCATGAATATGTTTTATACTCTATCACAAAATATAATCTAAAATAGCATCAAGATCAGTGAAATAAATCGAGGCCGTTGAAAACTTGGTGATGAGGACTTGGAAATCTTCTTCAAGAATAATTTCAGACAAATCATAGCGTTTGGCTATTCTGATTCCCATGGCTGCTGCTTTGCTCTCTACTACAATCGGTGGCTAGTGGGCTCTAGTGCGTCGAGTTGCTGCAAACATTACCTCCCCTTTCCAGTTTCTTGGAATGACTCCAAGCCTCACCCATCCATCATCACTTAGAGAGGCGTCACAATTAATTTTGGTTGTCCCCTCTGGTGGAGCTACCCATTTCTTTGAGCTGTTATAGGAAGCTTTCTCGACTCCTCCGTAAATTTTGTGCGCATAAAGGCCACAATCAGTAGCAAGTCTGTACACTCAATCAATAACTACAAGGTGGTATTGTTGGAATAAAGGAAGAAAAAAAAACAAGTTTAAAGGAGTAGTTTTTGATTTCTTGCTTTCCCTGGCTGCTAGGGCAATTCCGCCTTGAAGGGCGGAAGAAGGTAGAAACTAATTTTCAAGAAAAACGAAGATTTCTCTTATGCCCAGGCAGACCAGGCAAGCTCGCCAGGTCGGGCGCGAGAAGCATTTTTGCTTGGCGATCTCGCCCAGTTGGGCCAGGTCCGGGCACGTGGGTTACCGATTTCTTGAGCGTCTTTTAGCCTTCTTCTTGGATTCCTTTCTTGCACTCTTTTTATTCCTTATAATCCCCACACTTAAGAAGATGATTATGGTGATTATATCATCATCTTTATTCTGATTTATTCACCTTTTATTGATGCTTGAGATTCTTCATGTTCTTCCATCCATCTTTATATATTGAAGAATCATTATTATGAGAAGATACACTTGATAATAATAATCAAACACAATAGTTTAAACACATTTTCTATATTGGGCATAAGTTACTTGGCTCCAACCTTCCACCAAAAAGTGCCTTTGTGTGGAAGTAGTGTGTTAACCTTAGGGAACATGCCGGCGAATACAATTGTGCACCTCGGTTGCGCCGGAATTTCATTTTCAAGTCAGTGATTTGCATCACGACACACCGTACTCTTTCATTGTCATAAGATCACCTTTTCGATCTTATTAATTATATTTCATTATAGCTTTGGAAATTCCTCTTATATTACAACAGGTATGTGTCTTTTCCATTAAACACCATGTCGTTCCTCCTAGTCCACAGGTTACATAACAAAATAGCGCCCCTGCAGAATTTCTTTTTATCCAGCTTATACTAAGAAATAATTAATTCTAGGAATTGAAAGACATACTAAAGGGCCATAAAGACATTTCTATGCAGTCACACTCCACCCATAGCTCACGAACAGAATGACAATCAAAGAATGCATGTTGCAGCGTTTCTGGAACACCAACGCACCAAGGACAGTCAGAGCACTTGTGCATGTGGTAGGCACGCACAGAAGTCCATAACCAAAAAGGGAGGAAAGAAGGGTATGATAAACCCTTATGGGAAAGGGTTAGGTCGTCCTCTGATCCATTGAAGCCCCATGAAGCTCTTCCATTTCTCCAATGAAGTTTTATCATTTTTGGTTGAACTTTGGTGTTCATAAAAGCCTTCTATTTTTTGCTTGAAAATACTAATATTTTAAGACAAAATTACGGCATTAACCCAAGTTATTGAATAAAAATGACAAATATACCTTTTTGAGGTATGTGAAATTTTTCTCATATTGAGAAATTTGAGGTATAACTAAAAGGGTATATGTGGGTGGTGACTGGTGAACAAATACTTTTTAACAAGTAAGCGATTTAAGAGAATAAAGTTTTAAAGGGTTATTTATGTTGAATATTAATGTATGGGTAATAATAATGCTATCCTATCCTAACCCATTACCCACACCTATATATGTCGATTCGGGTGTCCGAGTTGGGTTAGGTAAGGTCGGGTCTAGGCAAATCTATTTAAAACTTGAGTTAAGCTAAATTATTGTGTCCATGCAAATCAAAATATAAATTGGGTATCTTTCAGATCAATTACAGATTGGGCCAGTTGGGTCGTCAAGTCTTCACACCTCTACCCACACCACAAGTTCAAAAACAAACCCCAACAATGAAACACTCGACATTGACTACATTTGTTCCTACCACCAGCTTCCCCAGCCCCGCCATTAAGGAACACCTTAGTTAATGACCCTAGAAGATAAGAAGATATTGCAATGAGAGTAGGAGAGGCATGGTTAAAATTTTCTAATGTAACACATAATTTGGCTTAAAAAAGTACGATGTGACTAAAGGCCTATTCACATTTACTAAACTGAGCTGAACTGAATTGAACTGATTTGAGATGAAATGAACTAATTGAAGTTGAAACTGAACTGAATTGAATAGAGTTGAAATGAATATTTTATGAGAGAAGAAAATTAGGAGATGAACTGAACTTATTGGAGATGAACTAAAATGAAATAAGCTATTGGAGCTGAACTGAACTGAATCGAACCGAAATAAAGCTGAATTGAACAGGCCCTAAAGCTCTAGCCGTGTAGATGTTATGATCCAATTTGACAACCAAAATTGTATCAAACCTTATATTGAAGGCAAAAAGCTAAGATTGACGACAATGGTGAAAGAGAAACATCGGTAGAGGAAATGAACGGCAATATGGCCGGTGGTATGATATAAGAAGATGGTGGTGGAGGAAAAGGTGTTATCAAAGCTTTGAGGATTGAATAATTACAAGAGAATGAGAGATATAGGAATAGGGTGAGAAATGGAAGGCCCAAATATTTAACCCCATTACAAGCAAGTGTAGGCCTATAATAATCATCCCTTTAATATTGAGGTCCATTAGCCTCAATTTTCAAAATTTCCATTTTCCACCCTATTCCTTTATCTCCTTCCTATAGAATCCGATGACAGTGAATGCTACTCTTCTAAGGACTCGTCTCAGGCGGAAGTTGAAATTGAAACTCCCCAGGTGGCATCACCCGAAGGTGAGGAGACTGACGGGGAGGAGGTTGAGGAGGAAGAGGATTATTAAGAGGAAGAGGTTGAGGGAGTTGCAAATGCATCTACATACGGCAAGTTATGCCCGTATGAATGTCATATTTCGGACAAAAACATTGTGTCCATGAGTGAGGGACTCAAAGCATACAGGGCTTCCTACAAGATGGGGGTAGACTACAAAATTTGCATACCTCAATGCTGAGACTGGGCCAAGATATGACTACAAAAGTGAGATAATATTATAGAATACTAGTGAAACCTAAATTCACATAATACTACTCATTTCTGCAGATTGTGAAAAAAGTTATAATTCCCAAAGACACCAATATATACTAAGACTATTAATTAAAGTTTTTTTAATACTAATTTCTGATTTTGCTTTTCTACTTATTTTGATCATTTTGCTAGATTAGAATAAACCCATGTTCCTATATATACTGTCAACTCAAATTATTCTTAAGACAAGTCATCCTTTTCATCTTTGTATTTTAAGCGACACTTCGTACTTAGATAGGGCAGGAAAGGGTTAGATGCTTGCAAACTCTAGCTAAGACATGTGTATTTTGAACCTAGAAACTCAGACATTAATAACTGAAACTAACCCCCCATAGTATCACATGACACAATCTAGTATAGTTGTATGTCTTCTACTAATGTCTAAACTATAGTTTGCTTCCCAAGTTTACTGTCATCTTAGTAAACTCGGAAAGCAAATTATCATGTCTAAATGCTAGATGATATATTCCAATCCCTTAATACAAAGATGATAGAGGAGTAGAACGAAAAGACACCGACATGACAGTAAACTTACTATGCCGGAAAGAGGGAAGTTGTCCCACAAGCATCAAAGATATCATTACAGTAGAGTCCACAAGGAAAAACATATTTTCTGCTATAAAATTAGTTCAGCCAATGCCAATTTTTATTGAAGAACATAACACTTACAAAAAGCATTTTAAAATCTATGAAGAAAAATACAATAGCATGAAAAAAAGTCCAAAACAAGTAGACTAGTACTAATACTAGTTATAATGATGGATAATAAAAGAGATATATCGCGTAATCAATTACCTTAAAATGTGCAGGGGTTGGAGGTCAGTGGTTTGTTGACTTCGCGAAGACAATAAGGCAGCTTGGATAACTTTTGCCACTCATGTTTTCTAAGAAGATAAAATTGTAAATCTGTCTCATAGTCGATATAAACGGTGCTATAATCTAGAAAAGGTGTACCTTCAGGCTCCAGGAAAGCGCTGTCAGTGGACGAATCATCACCATCATCGTGATTTTCTTGTGCTAGTTCTCTATCAGGTTGAAATTCTATTCCTACCCGTGAATCCTCTGCCCCTTGATGATGGTGTACACCTTCTGGTGAAACGTGTTGTTGCTGTAATAAGGTCATTTCAACGGATAAATCCTCTTGATGATCCTGCAGTAATCCTGCAACTGCTGAATGATCGGGTGGTGGTGGTCTTACAGAAACTAGACTCTCTGTGTAACAAAAAAAAGCCTTGTTTCCAGGAAACCGGAGCGATTTCATTTGTTGAGTACTCAAATCATAGCATGTTATTGTGTTGATGCCAAACACAATTGCCTTATTTTTCCACATCATCTTTGGTTGACTAAAAGATACTACTTCAGGAATTGTTAAAGATTGTTGTTTGTTCCAAAACCCTGTAGGACCATACTTTTGTAATACCCAAATATGCAAACCAAATGTACCGTCTGTGATCATGTTGTCCCTATAGTATATGGTAGGGTATATATTGTTGGAGCCTTGATCGAAAAACCCATCGCAACTCCTTTGACTACAAGGCATAGGGGTCTGAACAAAGACCTCATCAACCATGTCAAAGGAGAGAAGAAAAGAGATACTTCCATATCTACCAAAATCGGAAAATACCCAATGGTGCTTGCGACCATTACAGATAGAAGGACAATTAACAGCACTTACAAACCCACCGTATCCAATAATGTTCAAATCCACATCAATCTGCCTCCAACAATTAGCAGCAAGGGAGTACAATAGTACCACGCTAGAATTGGGGTCGACACCATCAAAACAAACAACCTTGTAATCATTGGTTTCGGAGTCAAACCCGAAACCAAGAAATGACCCTGACAAATCATTTAAGTTGGGGAGTCTAAATACTTGTCTAATAGCCGGGTTCCACAACAAAAACAAAGTTTCATCAAGACCAGTTTTGTGGATATGGAGAAAGAAGAGGCCATTACAAGGGCCGTAAATAAAAACATTTGAAAATATATCACGATGATGAATACCGAACTGGGGTGGTTCATAGACGACAGCAGGTCTAATCTTAAATGCAGTTTCAAATGCAAGGTTTTCGTATGAGAAAATAGAAAAGGAACAGGCGGGGGTAAATTGGGTCATAACAGAATCGTAACCATTATCGGTATGACTTAAACGAACAGAATAATGTTTGGATGCAAATTCAGGGGATTTGATGAGAAAGAGCCAATACTTACAAACACAAGTAAATCGAATCAATGATTTTACAGGCAATCGAGCAAGTATATCGGTTAACGCATCCTCTGGCAACCCCATTTCCTCTTCTCTACAATTCTTCTTCTTCTTCTACCTTTATTAATATTTTTCTTTAATTTTACTCGTATATATGTATTATTACAGCTTACAGGAGGATTGGAGTTTTTATATGAGGAAGATGTGGGGATTGGATGAGAAGATTTTTCCCTAAATAAATAAAAGATTACAAAAGATAATATCTTTAATAGTCAAAGATATTACACCCACAAGATTTGATAATGTTCCATTTCAGAACATTATATCAATCAACAGATAATCTTGATATTATCTTTCATACAAAGTAGGTTGAATGAAAAGGAAATTGAAAGAGGTGAAGAAAGGAAATAGAGAGAGATACAATCGGTACAAATTCTTATGTGCACCCTGTTCCATCTAGGATAGATGGACCACTTATTAAAATGCACCCATATATACATATATAAAGTAGAATTTCTCTTCACTTCTTCTTCCTTCTTCTACTTGCCATCTTTACTTTTATTTTTTTTGTTAATATTTTGTTTCCCTCTTTGCAGAATCTCTCTATCTTCTTCTTCTTCTTCTTCTTCTTCTTCTTCCTAATCTCTTTTTATTTCTTTCTCGATTTTAATTCATTCTTTTTTTTCAAATTCTTATTTTTCTCTCTTCTCTGTAATTTTTTTTCCATTGACTTTTGCATTTAACGTGATGGAAATTGTTGATATTTCTGAAGAGATTAATCCAGGTTAGTTAATTATTATAAATTCATTGTGACCAATATTAATTTATTTTTGATTTTGAGATGAATTTGTGGATGAAGTTATTGTTTTAATATTTATTGAATTGTTAAAACTAATCAGATCAATTTCAATTCGTAATTCATTATGATCGATTTTAATTTGTAATTCATTATGATCGATTAATTGATATTTTTTATTGTTCTTATTAATTTGATCGATTAATTTAGTAAAAAATTCGAACGTCACAAATTTTGAACATTTAGTAAAAAATTCTGAACAATTGAGAATTTTGAACATTTAGTAAATAAAATCCGAACTGAACATTGAAATTTTTGAACATTTATTAAAAATATCTAAACAATCGCAATGTATCACGCCGATGCATTTGAACATTAAGTAAATAAAAAAATCAACTATTGTAAATTTTGAACATATAGTAAAAAAGATCCGGACTAAACATTGAAAATTTAGAACATTTAGTAAAAATATATGAACAATCGCAATGTACCACGCCTATGCATTTGAACATTAAGTAAATAAAAAAAATAAACTATTGCAAAATTTGAACATTTAGTAAAAAAGATCCGAGCTGAACATCGACAATTTTGAACATTTAGTAAAAATACTACATCACAATGTACCACACCTAAACTTTTGAACATTTAGTAAAAAAAATTTGAACGATTGCAAATTTTGAACATTTAGTAAAAAATCCGATCATCGAAAATTTTGAACATTTAGTAAAAATATATGAACAATCGCAATGTATCACGCCTTTAATTTTAAGCATTTAGTAAAAAAAATCTGAACAATTGCAAATTTTGAACATTTAGTAAAAAAATCCGAACATTGCAAATTTCGAACATTTAGTAAAAACATCTGAACAATCGCAATATACCACTACACTCCTTGAAATCGATCAGATTAGCTTCAACAATTCATCATCATCACTACATGTAGAATAATTTGTTGAGTCTCTATAAATTTCAGTGAAGATAAACAAATTACTACTCTTAACTCAAATTATAACTCTTAAATTTAATTGTATTTGTAAAAAACTTAAGAAATTTGCATAAATTTACGTACTTTGTACGAATTTTAAACGAATTTAAGTGTTTTTTTTACAGAAATTACCTTTTTTCCGGAGAATCTTGTTGAGCATGAGCTTCCATGGTTGATTTTAGTTTTTTTATTGAGAGAAAATAGAGAGAGATGAGAGAGAAAGGATATGTTGCCTTGAGGTGAAATGTTGCAGTTTTTTGGGTAAATCAAGTACGTGGGTTAGTATCTGATGCAATCATGTGGGCTGTTTTCAAGCGTGGGCCTGGTCCAGCTATTGTAGCTGCACCAGGGTCCATAGTAGACTAATTGATACAATCGGTAATTCCAAAAGGGGTAGGTAATACGTTCGCTTCTTAAACATCTGCCCGTCACATTTTATGGGTTTTTATAGGAAGTTAAGTTACTGAACCGAATCTATTCAAACATTTTCGGGCCAGTTCTAACTCTGAAAATTGGACACTAATAAAAAGATACTCCAAATTAAACTCGTCTTATGAAAATTTATTTAGATTATAAATTAATGCGGAGTACCAAATTAATTCCAAATTAAAATTTATTTAGATTATATTAAATACCTAATTACGACCACTGATTCTCGTCAAAAAAAAATAATTACGACCACTGATAACCGCACACCTCTCTTTGGCCCAGGTGGGAATTTAATTCCCATAGGAATTTACACTTCCTGGAAAGTTAATTCCTTAATGAAATTTGTAGGAATTTCTTAAATGGGTTTGGTTAGCAATAAGGAAAATTGAAATTCCCATGAATTTTGGTTTACCTACGGAGATTTGGGAATTTACTTCCCATGTTTTGTGGGAAGTTGAAATTCCCATGAATTCTTACTTTTCCTATTTTTACTTTTTCTTGTAAACCAAACAACTATCCATTTTATAAATTCCCATGAATTTTCAATTTTCCCATTTTATAATTACAACCAAACAAGGCTTAGGTGCATTAAGTCTCATATGCCAATGTCTTACTTTTTTTTTTTTCTTTTTCAATTTTGACTTTTGTGGGTAAATTACCCATTTCCCAATTCGTAAACATTGATTTTGCTTTTTACTTCAACTCCCCTATACACAATTGTAGGGAATATTTCAAGCATTATCTCAAACTTGAACCCCACTGTGATCATACACTTAAGCATGGTGGCGTCTAAAGGGAAGGAAGATAGAGCAAAAGAGTCGCCAACAAGTTTTATGAACTTGTAAACCGTTCACATGGTGAAGGTTACACCCCTTAACGATCTATGAGATCGTTAACTCCAATTGTTCTGGAACCAAGACTGGAAGTTTGGGGATGAAGGTACAAATTCAATCTAAAAGAGATTGATCCTGCCCTAATAATATGCCTCTACTTTATTCTTCTCGTATCCATGTGCGCTTTCTGACTAACATGCAATCATTAGGTTTACCCTAAACCTGTTTAATCTATGTTGGTTGAATATTAATGCACAAATAAAACTATTATTGGCGATCACTTGAATTATAATCATATTATCCCTAAACAAGATTATTAATTATCTTATTAAGCGTGATTACAAGTACAAATTCCCTTTAAACATGCATAAAAGGTGTGATCAAGCAATAACAATAAATATAATCAAGCAACATAATCACAATAACAATAATCATGATAAAAATAAAGCATAATAATAGCAAGATACTAGGCATGATAGTAACAAGATTAATAACAAACCCTAGCATGTCACTAAACATTAAAAATCAAATCTTTAACCCTAACATGATACTAACATGATATTAGGAAAGAACATAGGAAGCATTCTTTTAATCATACTTGATATTAGAAATATTAATTAATCATAAACATGAAACTAGAAAGCAATAAAACATCCTAGCATGATACTAGGAAGCAATAAAATAATTTAAGCATGATTTCCTTATCATAATATCAATTAAAACAATTAAAGCACTTATTTGGATGCCTCGTATCTCTTTCTAATAACAAAATACACTTGTTAGTAACTTCAAAGAAAATAATAAAATAAACAATTAAATTAAATAATTGAAATAGAGAATTAAGAAAGTTTAGACTAGATTTGGGACCAAACTCTTAGAAACCAAACATTTTACGTCTAGGGCGAAGGCAACTTCGAATTATGCTAGGTGTGTCTAGATCTTGTGAATACGGAATTTTGTTTGTAAAAAGGGTTGGTTTAGAAAGAGGGAGAGAGAGAATCAAGAAATTCTTAATGAGAGTTGATGAGAATTAGAGGGAGAATTAATGAGAATTGATGATTAAAAACGGAGGTCTAAGAAAGCTATTTATAACGAAAACAGTCCGAATTATAAAAAAGAATCAGAGTTTGCAAAGGAGTAAAACACGATGTTGTCGCCGCAGTAAAGTTTTTTGCGGATTTTTTATTATCATGTCTTTTGATCCAGAAGTCCAAATAAGGCATATAATATGTCGTTTGAAATCTCTTAAATTCTATTTTCCAAACCAATTAGAATCAGATTAAAACCTGTAGTAGATAAAAAGATATGGCCTAAATAGTGGAAGGGTGTCAGTTTTGGATAGAGTTTCATATTCCATTCATATCTTTTTTGTTATAGCTTGGATTTAATATTATAATATATCATAGGAAAGATAATTTCATGATCTATCCAATCATATAAGATTTGGATAAAGATTATGAGGCACGAAAATAATATTTGAATATATTCCATCTTGTACAAAACAAGGATTCTTTAAAGGAGTAGTTTTATTCAATTTCAAACTCTTTAAAACATAATTATCAATCCTAACTCCATTAGGATTTAAGAGAAACTTCTAGAGTATTCTAGAAGACTATAATCAATCCTAATAGCTTTAATAATGATAATTAATAATAGGCCCTCCTCTAGATCATTGATCCGCATATAAGAACCAAACCGGGCCCAGTTTAGTATTTTGGCCATAACTTCCTCGTTATTCATCGGAATCGGGCTTATAATATATTGTTGGAAAGGTATTTTCAAGCCCAATCCAACAACACCATTATTGGACCCTTGTCATGGATCAAACTAAACTAGAATTCACGTTTTTCAAAAAGAGGGTAAGAAATATTTTCAAAAACAAAAAGAAGAGATATTTTAATAAAAACATTCTCATCACTAGACTTTTCACACTTTTGCTTTGTTCGATAATCAATGACATGAAAGTTATTCATCACTGGGTTTGGTTTTTGGGGAGACACATTTGGGTGCTACAGATCCCCTACTTTGACTAAGTTTGGAGAAACGCAAGTTTCGAAAACAAAAGTAAATGTAGCGATAGGGACGGAGAATGATTCAAAACGTTCTGCGATCGGAAATCATTCTTGTAGCGCCGATACCTGTAGACACCCATTTGTGTCTCCCCAAAACCAAACCCGGTGATGAGTGCCTTTCACGTCAAATCATGATCGAATGAAACGAAAGTGTGGAAAGGTCTAGTGTTGCGGAAAGTTTTATTTCTTTTCTTTTCTCTTCTTCCTGTTTTTGAAAACTTTATTTTAAGAAAACAGCCAATCCAATTTGGTTAGTCCATGATATGGGTCCAATAGTGGTATAGTTGGATGGGGCTTGCAAAGACCTTTCCAACGATATATTATAAGCCCAATTCTGATGAATATTGAGGAATTTATGGCCTATTTACTAAACTGGGCCCGGTTTGAGCTTTATGTACGGCCCAATGATCTAGGGGAGGGCCTAATATGATTTATCATTCCTAATGCAATTAGGAATGGTTTTAGTCTTCTAGAACATTCTAGAAGGTCTTATCATTCTTAATTCAATTAGGACTCTTCAATGTTTTGATTAGATCAAATAACATTTTCGACTGAAATTATATTATTTTATCTTCCAGTACGGTAAGTTTATCAGATTTTCGAAAACGCGTTGAAAGCCGATTTGGCGTCCAACCCCAGGCCTTGGCGCCTGGAACCAGGATTGGCACCAGACGCCAGCATTGGCGCCTGGCGCTAGCCACTGGTCCTGGCGCCAATGAGCTAGGTCTGGCGCCAAAGTGGTTTTGTGGTCTTCATACTCTGTTTTGATAAATTATCTTTTTTGGATGATTTTCTCTATAAATATCGTATCAAAAACTCCGTTTTCATGGACGGATTATCAATATTCATTCACCAAGAATCTTCAATTCTCTTCTTAAAATCATTCATTCTTTCTTTTCTAAAACTTTGTTTTCTTAAATACAAAATTCCGCATTCACAAGATCTTGAAACACCTAGCCATATTCGAAGTTGCCTTCGCCCTAGACGTAAAAGGTTATAATTTCTGAGGGTTTGGTCCCAAATCTCTCTTTCAATTATTTAATTTAATTGCTTTGATTATTATTTTCCTTGAAGTTACTAACGCGTGTATTGTGTTATTAGAAAGAGGTACGAGGCATCCAAGTAAGTACTTTAAGTGCTTTAATTGATTAATTGATATTATGATGTAGATATCATGTTTAGATTGTTATTATGATTCCTAGTATCATGTCTAGGGTATTTTAAATATCAAGTATGATCAAAAGTACGATGCTTCCTATATTCTTCTTAATACTTATGATTGTTAGTATCATGTTAGGACTAAAGATTTGATTTTTATTGTTTAGTGACATGCTAGGGTTTGTTATTAATCTTGTTAGTATCATGCCTAGGATCTTGCTATGCTTTAACATGATTATGATGATTATAATTATGATTGATATTATTGTTATTAATGATGTTGATTATTTATTATGTTGCTTGATATTTATTTTATTGCTTGATCACCTTTTATCGAATGTTAAAGGGAATTTGTATTTGCAACCACGCTTAATAAGATAATTAATAATCTTGTTAGGTTAATTGTGATTATAATTCAAGTGATCGCCAATAATAGTTTATTTGTGCATTAATATTCAACCAACATAGATTAAACAGGTTTAGGATTAAACCTATTGATTGTATGTTAGTCAGAAAGCGCACATGAATACGAGCAGAATAAAGTAGAGGCCTATTATTAGGGCAGGTTCAATCTCTTTTAGGTTGGATTTGTACCATCATCCCCGAACCCTTATTTGGTTCATGACCTTATGGAGTTGACGATCTCTTGGATCGTTAAGGGGTGTAACCTTCACCTCGTGAACGGTTTACAAGTTCCTTAAAAACTTGTTGGCGACTCTTTTGCTCTATCTTCTTCCCTTTTGGACGCCACCGTACTTTAGTGTATGATCACAGTGGGGTTCAAGCTAGTGGGATTTTAAAGGCTTGAAACTATTCCCTACAATTTTTGGCGACTCCACTGGGGAGGATTTCTATTTTAATTCCTGAATTTGTTTCGGCAATGATTTAGAATGAGTGGATGAGACTCGAAAAGTTCTAAGTATTTCATGTGCGTAATTTTGATTAACATTGTGTCATATGCATAAAAATGTTCTCATTGGAAAGACCATCCGTAATGAGTAAAAAACATAGGATTTTTACACGTAGGAAATTTGAGAAATGTCTTTCACAACTAGGACTGAAATAACACCGCGCGAAACTGGGTGATTTTATTCAGCACAGAAAGCTGCTGAGGCATGTGGGAAGTAGCGTCAGGGGCCAGAGCTTGGCGCCACACTTTTAGCCGTAGCGCCAGACGCCAGTATTGGCGCCAGGCGCTACAGTTAAAAGTTGGCGCCAGTCTCTGTTTGCTGGCGCCAATTTCCCCCAATACCGAGCCAGAAATATGCGTTCTAATTTCGACCGGTTTTTCGTATTGTTTGCTCGATCCTACTTCCTGATTGAATTTTTTCTCATTTTTCTGAAACCCATATGTGTTCTACATATGGACATAACCCTCTGGGAATTCATGCTCTATCTACCCGATTGAACGCTCCTGGCAACAAAGGGTACATCTGAGAGGTTGAATTCACCAAACCATGGAAGTGAGTTTTTTTCTAAAAACTCGCGGTGTCCTATCCACACGCGTTAACCCTTCACGGTTAGGCTTCTACGCGGTGCATCTGGACAATTAACCATGGACCCTGTTTGACTAAACCATATCCCGAACTTTAGAGAACTAGAGCCATGGTTAGGTTGCGAACTCATTGCATCATATTGTGCCTACTTGACTAATTGTGCATTATTTGTTGTGCATATATATTCTATGTTCCTCTTAACCGTTTGTTGATTTGTGTTGAGACTAAAATTAGTGACTTAATGAACTTTGCCTATTTAATTAATTAGAGTCAATAAAGTTTATTTTCTTCAATCGGAATTGACCTAGTACGACTTTAGGCATACCCCAGTTGGCTAATAATACCGAAAACAGTCCCGGACCGAAGCTCCAATATTGGTGCCAAAATCTGAGCTGTAGCGCCACTGTATGGTGTGTAGCGCCAGACATTTACTAAAAAGTCTGGCGCCAATCACCATATTGTGACGCCAATCCTGTCGCTTGGCCGACAGTTCGTATTATTTGTCGAGTCATCGCCTAGGGTCTAATTAACCAGTTTGCTAATTAATTCGGTTAATTTTCGCTGTCAATAACACCTCGTCAAGTCATAAATCGAGTCTGGGTCACATAGTCTAGCCATATGGTCATGACACGAGTCTTAACATGTCACCTACACTCACTAGTCTTAGCACACACTTTGAGTATACATCACCATGGCCATGTCTTAGGTTCATGCATGAGTTAGTCTTTTCCGTCATTTGAGTTAGGGGGTACATTTTCTTCCTAGTTCTTCATATCCCTCCACCTCCATCTTTCTTCTTCATATTCTATTCCAATCTATCTTCACTTCCTCCATCCATTGCATGTTGAATAAAGTTTGAGTCAAATAATTAACAATAAGTATCCCCAAATTCCTTTCCCACAGTACTTGGTCGAGGAGAGAAGGGCGATTAATCAAGGACAACACCTTTGTTCAAGTCTTACTTTTTGATAAACCGATTCGTCAAAAGAGAAAGGCTAAGAAGATAATGGCAACTCAAGAAGAAGTCAATGAGCTTAGGAATCAATTGGTTACCATGACTGAGACACTGAAACTCCTCACACTTAAGGTCGATGATCCCGTGAAGCAACAACGGATGGACCTCATGCAAGAGAGTCTGAGCAAGTTATCTAGTGACTATAAATTTCAGGGCATGAGCTCGCAAGGGGTCTCGCTGGATAAAGAACTTCTTCCGCATAAGTTCAACGCCACTGACATCCCAAAATTCAAGGCAACAGATAATCCTTACTTCCATCTAAGAGCTTTCGAAACTATAATGACCATTAAGGGTATCGATAAGAAGGTTTTTTCCTCTTTGTTCCCACTATCTCTTGAAACCGTTTGCCAACAATGGTTCTTCTCCCTTGACAAGGAGAAAACCTCTACCTGGGAATTGATAGTGAACGCTTTCGTCGGTAGGTACAAGTGCAATACCCAAGTTGAAACCGACCATAGACAACTTGAGATGCTAAGACAAAAAGAGAATGAAGGCTTTACTTCTTTCTTTAATAAATGGAGAGAAACTTCTGCCAAGATGATTGAGGTCCCCACTGAAAAAGAATCCGTGAGGATGTTTATCAAGAATCTCCAAGAAAAGTATTCAAAGCACTTAAAATATCAACACAACTTGAATACTTTCAAGGCCGTCTATGACATAGGTATCGAGATCGAAGATGACCTCGCAAAGCAAAAAGCTACTAACAATAGCAACCACGGTGGCTGGAAAGGAAAGAAGAGCGACAATCCTTCTTCTTCCGAAAACGCCCACTCTAGTAACAATGTTAGTACCTTTGATCTCAGTGAAGTTTTAGCCATAGATAACCAACGATCTAAGAAGTAACTAAGGAAAGACTTCACCCCCATTGGGATGAGCTACGATACTGCCTTCGATCGACTCCATGCCAAAGGACTCATTACTCCCATTGGACCTATTCAAGATCCCGCACCTGAAAAGAGATTGCCTAGTTGGAATCCAGACGAACACTGCAAGTATCATCAAGGTAGGGGTCATACTACTGAGAGCTGTTGGAAGCTAAAGGAGGCTATCCAACATTTGATTGATAATAACAAGCTTCCCATGCCTCCAGTTAACAAGAAGAGCGAGTGATGATAAAGGAAACAACACAAGACAAGAGGCGAGCTCCAACGAAAAGATTTCATGACCTCTTTTTCTATTTCTATTTCATTTTTACTCTTTCCCCAATAAGTCTAGCATAGGCATATTTTCTTTTCCCTTAGATTAATTTTGTAGATTCTTTCTTTTTCTTTTTTTTTTTTAATAAAATGAGCATTTAATTCCTTGCATATGATCATTTCATTACATTGCATAAAAAAAAAAAAAAAAAATCCATGTCGAATTAAGCACAAGGTATACCAATGATTTGAGGCACCCCTTGTAGCCACATCATATCTCCTTTCACCTTTCGAATTTACAATCCTTTCTTCATAAACCACTTTGAGCCTTGTCTAATGATAGACCTTTCTTTTTTCAACCTACATCTATCTAATCTTGGGATGGGATGGTGTGCAACTTATGCAATTTTCAAAGAACAAAGCTTGAGTGATTTCAGAAAATCAAAATAGCAAAAATAAGCAAAAGCAAAAATAAATAAAAGTGTACAAAAGGGCAAGTGTTCCAATGTCTTTGATATGAAAATATCTTTGATAAGAACACGTCTCATATTGTGTCTCTTATCGAGTGCTCGGTACCGTGCCTGAGAAACATGAATGCCAAGTGAGTGATAGAACGCATGATCGGGATTGTCCGCACTTATAAAAATAAAATAAATGCTAAAACAAAAGAGCTAAAAAAAGAGTAGAAACTCAAGCATAAAAATGCAAATATTCAAAATCAAGGTTGCACACCTTGGGGGCTTATCTAGGGTCTTGAGCCTTTATCCCCTTCTTCTTTAAACCTTTAGCCTAACCACGCTACAATCCTTAAAAAGACCTTTTTGAGGTATACACACTTGTGCGAGGTTTGGCTAGAGCTACGTTCGGCCTGATTCATAACGGATACGTAGGCAACCTCACATCGAGGTGCGGCCGTAATAAACATGCATTCATATTCACATTCACACACTTACACCATGATCATATCAAAGAATCTCCAATGCTCATCCCTATTCATTTAGAGCTAGACTTGGGGGCTTGATCCCTACATCATTAGCTTACCTAGCCTAAGAGTCACCACCATTTGACTCTTTTCAATATATTTTTCCAAACACTTAGCTCTTGCGGCCTAACTTTAGTGTCACTATCACACACTGCACAGATACATGACCAAATATACTTCCCTTAGGAACCCTTTGTCATGAAATCTTAATACAACGCTGAAGCATGCCTTGTCAAATCAAAATCGCTCATCAATAGTAATCATCATTGCATCATGAATTATGAAGTGCTTAGCCTCCGTGCCTAAGTTACCCAAATACTTTCATCATGGAGTCAACAGTTGAGATAGCCTAGGATGGATTAATCCTTGCACCTTGAGAAATAGTATCAAACAACATTTGACTAAGCTCATTCAACATGCATCTTCAAACTTTTGATTTTCTTTTTCACGTCTTTCTTTTTCGGGAGAAAGTCGGTACCCTCCACAATTGACGGAAAATTTTTGCTTTTTTGCATTTTCGAGTCGCACGATCACATTATAATGCACACACGAGTCATGTACACATTGAGTCATGTCGTGTCATATAACTTTGATTTGAGTCTAACACATGTCATTTCACTTCGAGTCGAGTCAACCTCGAGTCAGTCAATATATCGAGTCAAGTTTATGCCTTGAGTCGTGTCAAGTCGATGAGTCAAGCAACGTTAAGCCTTAGGTCAACCCTAAGATGATTAAAAAGATTTCCAAAGTTCTATAGTCAAAAATAAACACAGGTGCAGCAGAACAGGGAAGACCCTATCACAACATTCGGCGACAGAGTCAATTCTTGGCTCCAGAAATATTTCAGCAACGACAGAGCTCGAAGCCTCCCAGAAAGGTGATTTCGACTTCATACAGCAATTTCGGGTTCCTTGGTACGCCAGTTAGCCCCTATAAGCAATTTGACATGATTAAGTAGTCAGTTAGATTACAATTGCAATAAGTGATCGACCTGATGAAGATCGTCTCACTTAGCTTAAAGCGCCTAGGCATTGGCTCAAAAGCAGAAAAGGTACCGACGTATAGGTTCAAAGCAACGAAAGCGCCGACGTACAGGCATAGCGGAAGCAAAGTTCGAGCGAGCTGATCGACAAGTGTTGGTCTTCGGTAATTTTCTTTGGAATATTATTGCAACAACTGAGGATGACTTCAAGTAAAGTTATTTTCGACAGCGTTCGCTAAGATTGTGGAGGTTGTCACCAAAGATTTGAGAAGATAGCACGAGATGGGCGGTCTTCGACGGCATTCGCTAAGATTGTGGAGGTTGTCACCCAAAGATTTGAGAAGATAGCACGAGATGGGCGGTCTTCGACGGCATTCGCTAAGATTGTGGAGGTTGTCACCCAAAGATTTGAGAAGATAGCACGAGATGGGCGGTCTTCGACGGCATTCGCTAAGATTGTGGAGGTTGTCACCCAAGATTTGAGAAGATAGCACGAGATGGGCAGTCTTCGACGACTTTTGCTATGATTGGAAAGGTTGTCACTATGATTCAAGAAAAGGCTCAAGATGTAGCAACATTGATCGACGGCGTTCCCTAGATTGCGGAAGATCGTCAAAACAAACAGCAAGGTGGCGTTCCCTAGATTGTGGAGAGTTGTCACAAACAACTGAGGATTGTTTCAAGTGAAGCAATCTTCGATGGTATTCCCTTGGACGTGGAATATTATCAAAGTGGAGGAGGATAGTTTCAGGCGAAGCAATTTTCCAAATTGGAAGCAGTTACGGGCGTAGCGGTTTTCAAGCGGGATGTCATTCTCTAGCTTGCAGGAGGTCATCAAAACAACAGCAGCAAAGCGGCAACAATCGGTTACTTTCAGAGACGTGTACTCGACGGTGCAAGATACGCGTTTCTTAACTCTTTTATCTGTTTAACTAATGCTAGTTTTGCAGGTATCGACGTTATAAGATTGATTTAGGATCGCAGAACGTTCTGAGTCATTCTCCGTCCCTATCGATACTTTGACTTTCGTTTTCGGAACTTGCGTTTCTCCAAACTCATTCAAAGTGGGGGCTTCTGTAGACACCCATTTGTGTCTCCCCAAAACCAAACCCGGTGATGAGTGCCTTTCACGTCGAATCATGATCGAATGAAACGAAAGTGTGGAAAGGTCTAGTGTTGCGGAAAGTTTTATTTCTTTTCTTTTCTCTTCTTCTTGTTTTTGAAAACTTTATTTTAAGAAAACAGCCAATCCAGTTTGGTTGGTCCATTATATGGGTCCAATAGTGGTATAGTTGGATGGGGCTTGCAAAGACCTTTCCAACGATATATTATAAGCCCAATTCCGATGAATATTGAGGAATTTATGGCCAATTTACTAAATTGGGCCCGGTTTGAGCTTTATGTACGGCCCAATGATCTAGGGGAGGGCCTAATATGATTTATCATTCCTAATTCAATTAGGAATGGTTTTAGTCTTCTAGAACATTCTAGAAGGTCTTATCATTCTTAATTCAATTAGGACTCTTCAGAGTTTTGATTAGATCAAATAGCATTTTCGACTGAAATTATATTATTTTATCTTCCAGTACGGTAAGTTTATCAGATTTTCGAAAACGCGTTGAAAGCCGATTTGGCGTCCAACCCCAGGCCTTGGCGCCTGGAACCAGGATTGGCGCCAGACGCCAGCATTGGCGCCTGGCGCTAGCCACTGGTCCTGGCGCCAATGAGCCAGGTCTGGCGCCAAAGTGGTTTTGTGGTCTTCAGACTCTGTTTTGATAAATTATCTTTTTTGGATGATTTTCTCTATAAATATCGTATCAAAAACTCCGTTTTCATGGACGGATTATCAATATTCATTCACCAAGAATCTTCAATTCTCTTCTTAAAATCATTCATTCTTTCTTTTCTAAAACTTTGTTTTCTTAAATACAAAATTCCGCATTCACAAGATCTTGAAACACCTAGCCATATTCGAAGTTGCCTTCTCCCTAGACGTGAAAGGTTTTAATTTCTGAGGGTTTGGTCCCAAATCTCTCTTTCAATTATTTAATTTAATTGCTTTGATTATTATTTTCCTTGAAGTTACTAACGCGTGTATTGTGTTATTAGAAAGAGGTACGAGGCATCCAAGTAAGTACTTTAAGTGCTTTAATTGATTAATTGATATTATGATGTAGATATTATGTTTAGATTGTTATTATGATTCCTAGTATCATGTCTAGGGTATTTTTAATATCAAGTATGATCAAAAGTACGATGCTTCCTATATTCTTCTTAATACTTATGATTGTTAGTATCATGTTAGGACTAAACATTTGATTTTTATTGTTTAGTGACATGCTAGGGTTTGTTATTAATTTTGTTAGTATCATGCCTAGGATCTTGCTATGCTTTAACATGATTATGATGATTATAATTATGATTGATATTATTGTTATTAATGATGTTGATTATTTATTATGTTGCTTGATATTTATTTTATTGCTTGATCACCTTTTATTGAATGTTAAAGGGAATTTGTATTTGCAACCAAGCTTAATAAGATAATTAATAATCTTGTTAGGTTAATTGTGATTATAATTCAAGTGATCGCCAATAATAGTTTATTTGTGCATTAATATTCAACCAACATAGATTAAACAGGTTTAGGGTTAAACCTATTGATTGTATGTTAGTCAGAAAGCGCACATGAATACGAGCAGAATAAAGTAGAGGCCTATTATTAGGGCAGGTTCAATCTCTTTTAGGTTGGATTTGTACCATCATCCCCGAACCCTTATTTGGTTCATGACCTTATGGAGTTGACAATCTCTTGGATCGTTAAGGGGTGTAACCTTCACCTCGTGAACGGTTTACAAGTTCCTTAAAAACTTGTTGGCGACTCTTTTGCTCTATCTTCTTCCCTTTTGGACGCCACCTTACTTTAGTGTATGATCACAGTGGGGTTCAAGCTAGTGGGATTTTAAAGGCTTGAAACTATTCCCTACAATACCTGAAAACTATTGTTAGTTAAAATAGATAAGAGAGTTAAGAAACGCGTATCTTGCACCATCGAGCATATGTCTCTGAGGGTAACTGATTTTTGCATTGTTGTTGAGACAACCTTCCAAAAGCTAGGGAACGCCATCATGGTGTTTTGATGTTGTGGTCGTGCTTTGCCATTGTTGATGTTCACTCGTAAAAGAGCTTCTTTTTTAGGATTGTTCAATCCTCTCTGAACAATGGAGCTTTTTAGAAGAAATGTCCATGCGTCTTTGAACAAAAGAGCTTTAATAGGCCACGTGTCTCTGAGCAGAAGAGCTTTTATGATATGTCCATGCGTCTCTGAACAAAGATCTTTGAATAATGTGCCCACGCGTCTCTGAGCAAAAAGCTTTTTCATATGTCCACGCTTCTCTAAACAAAGAGCTTTGAATGATATGTCCACGCGTCTCAGAACAAAAGAGCTTTGATGATATGTTCACGCGTCTCTGAACAAAAGAGCTTGAAAGGATTGTCCACGCGTCTCTAAACAATAGAGCTTTGATACTTGAATGTTTGTTGCGATCGTTAGTAGCTTTGCTGAATGGTTGTATCCTGTAAAAATCAAAAGATTGCCAAAAGACTTTTCTATTGCTTTTCTCAGGGTTGACCTAAGGCTTGATGTTTTTTCTTAGGGTTGACCTAAGGTGATTGACTGACTTGAGGTCGACTCAATGTGATTGACTGACTTGAGGTTGACCCAAGGTGAATTGACACGTGTGACTCATAACCTGTGTGTGCATTGTATTGTGATGTGCATGACTCAAAATGCGAAAAAACAAAAAATTTCCTTCATTTTTGTGGAGGGTACCGACTTTCTCCTGAAAGAGAAGGACGCGAAAAAGAATCGAAGTGTTTGATGGTGCATGTTGAATGAGCTTAATCTGTTAACGTTGTCTCTCATAGTACAAGGATTTTAACGTCTTAGACTATCCTAGTTGACTCGATAATGAAAGTATTTAGGTAACTTAGGCGCGGAGGCTAAGTACTTCATACCTTGTGATGCAATGATGATTGATCTTGATATGACAAAGCATGCTTCAACGTTATGTTAAGATTTCATGACAAAGGGTTCCTAAGGGAAGTATATTTTGGTCATGTATCTATGTAGTGTGTGAAAGTGACATTAAGTTTAGGCTGCAAAGGCTAAGTGTATGGAAAGATATTATTTTGAGAAGAGCCAAAAGATGGTGACTCTTAGGCTAGGTAGGCTAACAATGTAGGGATCAAGCCCCCAAGTCTAGCTCTAAGTAGATAGGGATGAGCATAGGGGATCCCTTGATATGATCATTTATGAAAGTAGATATGAATGAATTTTAATTACGGCCGCACCTCGATGTGAGATTGCCTACGTATCCGTTAGGGATCAAGCCGAACGTTGCTCTAGACGAACCTCGCACAAGTGTGTGTATACCTCAAAAAGGTTTTTTTAAGGGTTGTAACGTAGTTAGGCTAAAGGTTGAAGAAGAAAAGGATAAAAGCTCAAGAACCTAGATAAGCCCCCAAGGTGTGCAACCTTGCTTTTGAATCTTTATATTTTTATGCTTGAGGGTTTTAACTCTTATTTAGCTCTCTTTTATTTTTTTGTTTTCGCATTTTTTTTTATTTTGAACCTTTTTTATAAATATGGGCAATCCCGATCATGCGGTCTATCACTCACTTGGCATTCATGTTTTTCAGGCATTGTACCAAGCATTCAATAAGAGACGCAATCTGAGACGTGTTCATATCTAAGACATGTTCATGTCAAAGACATTGGAACACTTGCCCTTTTGTACAGTTTTATTTATTTTTTTACTTATTTTTTGCTATTTTAATCTTTTGAAGTCACTCAAGCTTTTTATGAAATGGAAAATTGCATAAGTTGCACACCATCCTGTAGGGAATAATTTCAAGCGTTAATCCCACTAGCTTGAACCCCACTGTGATCATACACTAAAGTACGGTGGCGTCCAAAAGGGAAAAAGATAAAGCAAAAGAGTCACCAACAAGTTTTTTAGGAACTTGTAAACCGTTCACGAGGTGAAGGTTACACCCCTTAACGATCCAAGAGATCGTCAACTCCATAAGGTCTAGAATCAAATAAGGGTTCGGGGATGAAGGTACAAATCTAACCTAAAAGAGATTGAACCTGCCCTAATAATAGGCCTCTACTTTATTCTGATCGTATTCATGTGCGCTTTTTAATTAACATGCAATCATTAGGATTAACCCTAAACCTGTTTAATCTATGTTGGTTGAATATTAATGCACAAATAAACCTATTATTGGCGATCACTTGAATTATAATCATAATTAACCCTAAACAAGATTAATAATTATCTTATTAAGCATGATTACAAGTACCAATTCCCATTAAACATGCATAAAATGTGTGATCAAGCAATAACAATATATAATCAAGCAACATAATAATAATCAATAATCATGATAATAAAAATATAATCATCATAAATAAAATAATCATCATCAAAATAATAATAATAATAATATTCATAATCATCATAAATTATAATAATTATAATCATAATCATGTTCATGTTAATATTAAAGCATAATAAAAATAGCAAGATCCTAGGCATGTTTTTAATAAGATTAATAACAAACCCTAGCATGTCACTAAGCAATAAAAATCAAATCTTTAACCCTAACATGATATTAACAATCACAAATATTAGGAAGAACATAGGAAGCATCGCAGGAATCATATTTAATATTAAAGTTACCCTAGACATGATACTAGGAATATCATAATAACAATATAAACATGATTTCTACATCATAACATTAATTAATCAATAAAAGTACTTACTTTGACGCTTCGTACCTCTTTCTAATAACAAAATACACACGTTAGTAACTTCAAGGAAAATAATAAACAAACAATTAAATTAAATAATTGAAATAGAGATTTGGGACCAAACCCTCAGAAATTAAAACCTTTCACGTCTAGGGCGAAGGCAACTTCGAATATGGCTAGGTGTTTCTAGATCTTGTGAATGCGGAATTTTGTATTTGAGAAAAGGCTAGTTTAGAAAAGAGAGAGAGAGAATAATCAAGAAAATCTTGATGAGAGTTGGTGAATGATTAGTGAGAATAGGTGAATGATGGATGTAGATGATGAATGAAAACGGAGTTTTAAATACGATATTTATAGAGAAAATCAGCCAAAAAGATAAATTCGACAAAACAGAGTCTGATGCTCATAAAACAGAGCTGGCGCCAACCCTGGCTAGCTGGCGTCAGGCACCAGCACTAGCGCTAGGCGCCAATGGCTAGCGCCAGGCGCCAGGCCTGGTTCCAGGCGCCAAGGCCTGGGGTTAGGCGCCAAGCCTAATACCAACGCGTTTTCGAAAATCCGATAAGTTTACCGTACTAGAGGATAAAATAATATAATTTCCTAAAAAATGTTATTTGATTTTGATTAAAACTCTGAAAAGTCAACAAAAGTCAATTTATCAATGCTAATTGAATTAGGAATGAAAAGAACCTTCTAGAAGATTCTAGAAGACTAAAACCATTCCTAATTGCATTAGGAATGATAAATCATATTAGGCCCTCCCCTAGATCATTGGGCCGTACATAAAGCTCAAACCGGGCCCAGTTTAGTAAATTGGCCATATTTTCCTCAATATTCATCGGAATTGGGCTTATAATTTATCGTTAGAAAGGTCTTTGCAAGCCCCGTCCAACTACACTACTATTGGACCCATATCATGGACCAACCAAACTGGATTGGCTGTTTTCTTAAAATAAGTTTTCAAAAACAGAAAGAAGAGAAAAGAAATAAAAACTTTCCGCAACACTAGAGTTTTCCACACTTTCGTTTCATTCGATTATGATTCGACGTGAAAGGTACTCATCACCGGGTTTGGTTTTGGGGAGACACAAATGGGTGTCTACAGAAGTCCCCACTTTGACTGAGTTTGGAGAAACGCAAGTTTCGAAAACAAAAGTCAAAGTAGCGATAGGGATGGAGAATGATTCAGAACGTTCTGCAATCCTAAATCAATCTTGCAACGCCGATACCTGCAAAACTAGCGTTAGTTAAACAGATAAAAGAGTTAAGAAATGCATATCTTGCACCGTCGAGCACACGTCTCTATAAGTAACCGATTGTTTTGATGACCTCCTGCAAGCTAGAGAATGCCATCCCGCTTGAAAATCGCTACGCCTGTAACTGCTTCCAAATTTGGAAGATTGCTTCGCCTGAAATGATCCTCCTCCGCATTGATAATATTCCACATCCTAGGGAATACCATCGAAGATTATTTCTCTTGAAACAATCCTCATCCGCATTGATAATATTCCACATCCTAGGGAACACCATCGAAGATTATTTCTCATGAAATAATCCTCATCTGCATTATGATCATCTTCCATGCCTAAGGGAATATGATCGGAGACAACTTCGCCCGAAATTACCTCCAGTTGTTTATGACAACTCTCCGCAAGCTAGGGAACGATGTCGAAGATATCTTCTCTTGAAGTCATCTTCATTTGATGCGATAATTTTCCAAAGGAAATTACCGAAGATCTCTGCTTGTCGATCTTTAAAAGTTCGCCTGAACTTTGCTCCTGCTATGCCTGTACGTCGGCGCTTCCGTTCCTTTGAACCTGTACGTCGGTGCTCTTTTGCTCTTGAACCTATATGTCGGTGCCTTTTTTTGCTAATGAGTCAATGCTTAGGTGCTTTAAGCTAAGTGAGACGATCTCTTATCTGGCCGATCACTTTATGTAATCAAGCCGATCATGTCAAATTGCTTAGAGGGGCTAACTGGCGTACCAAGGAACCCAAAAATATGTTGCAGAAGACTAGCTCAACCTCATCAGGTGGCTGGGTGCTTTGGCGTCGCTGAAAAACCATCAGCGCCACCTTATTAGCATTAGCGCCAGGCGCTGATATTGGCGCCGGGCGCCAAGCCAAATTTGTGACGCCAATGCATAGGGCTTGGCACCAGCACGGGGATTTCCTTAACTACCCCTTTCCTCTTCATTTAACTGCTTTGTTCGTCGCGAAACTGCTCGAAGAAACCCGAAAGCTTCAATTGCTTGGTTCTTGCTCGTTTCTCAACCGAATTCGCTCAAATTTGTTGCAAATCAAAGCTCTTTTCATCTATTTTCCTGATCTATGTAAGTTTTCTTCAAACTCACTTCAGTTTTTATGAATTTTTGGCATGTTTATTCACGAATTTCATGAAAATTCGAAACTTATAATGCTCAATTTGCTTTGTTTGTCAAGTTTTATGCCATGAAATTGCTTGATTATGTTTGTATATTTCCTTGGGAGTAATTTGAGACTTGTTTGACTCAATTTGGTGAAGAAATAAGCAATTTGCCATTGTTGGACCTCTTAAGGTCGTGAAGAACAATGTGGCTTGTTCTTGACATTTTTGCTAGCAATTCTTGTCCAATTTGTCACAATAATCACTATAGTGTTGCAAGAAATTGTTTAATTGCTTGAAAAATGCTGTCATGCTCAAATTGAATTTGTGCTCTGTTTTAGTACTACGTACTCTGTTTTTTATGATAATTTTGCACAATGTAGAACCTCAATTTATGATAATTTTGCACAATGTAGCATGGCTAGACAACGAGGCTTGGGTTCACGGTCCTAAAACACTAGACGGGAGCATGAGCCCGTAGAGGATGACGTCACGCCTTCCACTTCGCTTGGTCGTCTCCCAGAGTGGGATGAGCGGACCTTGTTCTTCGCCCTTGTCCACCACATTTCTGAGAGGGTGAGATAGGGCATCGCGCCCGGGAGGACACGGCATCACGACTCTGGCTGTGATGGTTTAGGCGATTTGTACAGGATGTACATCGCCAGGGATCTTGAGACGAGGCTCCTATGGGCGTCTTGTGGACTAGCTACTCTGTTCGAGACCTCTAAGGCTATGGTCGCCTCCAGCGGGGGTCACCACGTAGTGCGCGCTTTGGTGGAGTTCTTCTGGGACACCACCAACACCTTCCATTTCCCTTGGGGCGAGATGATGGTCACCCCTAAGGACTTCAGTCTCATCACAGGACTGGAGTTTACTTCTGTGCCACTGCCGTTTGACAGTGGAATCGACGTCTTTTCTTCGGAGGTCGAGGAGCTGTTGGGGCCGATCGCTATTCGGGCCCGAGCTGAGGTCGAGACGACTCAGTTAAGTGCTAGGGGAATTCGCCGCTCGACGCTGGCAGCGGCTCTTGATGACGATGCGACCACCCGAGAGCAGCGGGTGCGTATCTTTGTGCTGATGTTGTTGTCAGGGACATTCTCCCCTGACAAAGGTAGTAGAGCGTTGCTTTACTATCTTCCTGCTGTCCGTGATCTTCACCGGATCAGGACTTATGACTGGGCCAGCTTGGCCTATGCTGACTTTGTTCGTGCGCTAAGGAACTCATGTCGACACCGGTCCTTTGGGACGAACGTTGCTTTGTCTTCCTTTTGGAAGGTCGTAGAGGTAAACATTTATTCCCTATAAGGTTTAGCTCTGCATATTAGTTAGCACTTACTCACACTTCTAACTCCTTGTAGATTTGGTTCTACGAGTACTTTACTTCTGCTGCGCCGGCGAGACCATCGCCGCGGGGATTTCCAATGAGCGCCTCTTGGGGCGGTCATCATGTGGACATGTCCACCACACATGTCCGGAACCGGATCATCGCGGTACGAGTTTTATTATTTATTTTGCATTTTTCGCGGTGCTTAGACATATTCTTGCCTGATTGATGCTCTTTATAGGGACCTGAGGTGGTATACCGGCCGTGGGGCGGTTGGACAGTCCCTGGGTTAGCCGCACAGTATTCTGCTGAGCGTCGCTATTTTCTGGGGACTTATGGAGCGGTCGCGTACTTAGGAGAGAGGGTCGCTAGACAACATTCTTCTGATGTCTTCATCGTTCCAGTTGCTCCACCACGTCATATGTTTGACGAGGCGCGGTTGTCGATCATGTCTGAGGGAGCTGGTACCCCTTAGCAGTCCCATGTGATCCTCGGGCGGTGTTATGCTGAGGAGCTACTACCTTTGTTAGCTCCAGCCCCCGTACCGGCTGAGGATGTGAGGGTAAGATTTTCTTAGCTTTACTTTCCACTAAGTAGCCCCCAAGTAATGCTTTACTGATTTTTTCTGTTTTATCAAGACGGTGCTGCTGAGTTCGTGCCACCCCGTATGTCCATCCACTACCAGGGGATGTACAGGCCGATCGAGGAGATGATTTCTCCGGCTCCCGAGGGCGAGCGCTTCGTAGAGCGGTCGATTCCTCGCCACCAGACTAGAGTAAGCCTAGTTTTTCCATAATCTTGTGTTCATGTATATCATGTATATTTACTGACTTATTTTTCTGACAGTTTTCATGCGAGGTGGTTTCGGCGATGGCACGATGCATAGATGCCTTCCGGAGCCAGCTCGTCCGGATGAGGAATGCGGCCACTTGTCGTCGGGATGACGTCATTCGAGAGGTAGCCTTTCTTTACTCATTATTTTTGCATTGCTGCTTCAATTTTACTTTGCTTCTGATTTAATTCTTTTTGCAGGGCCAGCCTATCGCTTCTCACACCCGCGCGAGACCGGAGAGGCGGAGGGATCCAGCGAGGTCTAGCTCGAGACGTCGTCGCACTTCGTCAGGGGGTAGAGGCGGTCGCTCTGAGGCTGCTCGAGCTGACGTTGCTGAGGGCTCGGGATCTTCTTCTGAGGGTGCTCACGCTGCACCGGTAGGAGAGGCTACCTCGGCTTTCAGAGGTGGTGGGATGTACGAGGTTGGCTCGTCATCGCAGCAGCCTCCGCGTCCTCAGCCTTAGGTTGATCCTGGCTGGAGTGGTCCCATATTGAGTCTTCCTCCTCCTACGGAGACTGGAGCTGGAGCTGGTGGAGAGGTGACTCCTCGTACGGCGCAATTTTATGACATGATGGGCCTACGTCCTCCGGCGCCGTAGTTTGTTCCTGTGTATATTTTATTTTGACTTTTTTATAGAACTTTGCCTTAAACTCATTATTTATAGACACATTATGCTATTATGAATTTATTTACTGTTGTGTGTATGTTTGTGTGTGCAAGAAAAGTGTGACAACAATTTTGCGCAAAAATTCCGTCATTTTTATTATTGATGGAGGGTATCCGACTCTCTCCCCCAAAAGAAAAAATAAAAAAGGAAAAAATTGAATAGAATGTCGGGTGTTTGGAATTTTAAAATAAAGTCCAAAAAGAAATAATATAAATTAAAAATAATAGCTATATTTAATTAATTAAGAAAAAGGATAAAAAAAGATGTTTAGGAAAATTAAACAGAGCCATAAAGTCATTAACCGACTCGAGTTTAATATTAAAAACGCAAGTTGAGCACGCGAGGCTGGTCTGACAACTTGGCGCCATGCGCTACACTTAGCGTGTGGCGCCAAGCGCTGGCGGTTGGCGCCAATCACGTGATTGTGACGCCAATTGACGCTGATACCGTGTTTCATTCTGATTAAAAGTCTTCGCAATTTGTGTATAAAAATCCTCCTGCCCAGCCGATTCTTCTCATAATTCCAGCGAATAAATAATTCTTTTCTTTATAAAAACAATAATCATGTCTTTAGTCACCAAAACCTTCACCCAATACACTCATGAATGGTGTCGATCTCTTAATGCGAGGGAGAGAAAAGAATTAGATTTATTTCACCTGGGGGGAATTTATGGCATCAAAGGGGTAGATCTTGACCTAGACTTCGTACATACCGCTTTAGAATTTTGGAATGTTGATACTCATTATTTCAGAATAGGGTATGATGAGATTAGCCCTTTGCCGGAGGAATTTGGTGCTATTTTAGGCTTTCCTGCGATAGACCTTATAGCAATCCCTAGAGTAGATGCATATTATTATAAGGATTTTGAGGGCTTCTTTAATTTAAAGGAAAGGGATTTATCAAAAATAGTGGATGGCAACATAGTTAATTTGAAAGAATTTGCACGCCATTATTTTGATAAACCTCTTTCTGAATCTTTTCATATATATAGAAGAAGGGCGTTCTTATTTTGCATGCTTAATCAATTTTTTCTTAGTAGTGGTAAAAATAATGAGGGTCAATCGATTATAACCACTGTACTAGAACAAATTGAATCAGGGAGAAATCCAATGCCATTAATTGTTGGAGAGACTATGATTAGTCTAGATGAATTGAAAAGGGACCCAAAAACGCCTCTTCGCGGCTCTCCAATTTTATTACAGGTAGAAAAATAATATTTTTAATTACAAAAATCAAAAATATATTTTTGTATTGTAATAATAATTTATTTGCATTGCAATTTTTTCGCAGATGTGGCTAATGGAGAGGCTAGGATTAATTAGCCCTCCGGACGACATTGAAAAGTATACTCCCAATTGCTTCGTGAGAAGGAAGAAGCGCATCCCAAAAATTGGCGCCATGGGTGGAGAAAAGTCTTTGAATCACGTGATTTCACTATCAAGTGGGTCGTCCCATGGTGGAAAATAGAAAGGATGGTTGGTGTTAACAAGCAACCTTTCTGCCGTCTTCCAAGCTTGTCTCGTGTAACTTATTATTATCCCTGCAGGGTAAAAAGACAATACGGCTTGCTTGAGAATATTCCTTCCGGAGATCTTCGTCCTCCCTTTGAGTACCCTGTATCTCAAGAAGTAGATAGATTCGATGCTTACTTGAGCGCTAGACCTTTATGGGAAGTGATTACCCAAAAGGTTCCTCCTTCTTTGCCCAATGATGTAAAGAAGTGGTTGCTGAAGAAATCTTCGATGGATCAGGGTAGAACCGATATGAAGAATCGTCTAGGTGACAGGGTGACTCCTGCCAAGGAACGCTTAGGTGCAAGAATTGAATTCAAAACACCTGCAATGCCTAGGAAGAAAAATACTACCAAAGACAAAGGAAAAAGGAAAGGTAACACCACAGACAAAAAAGCTTGGGTGGAAAAGAAGCATGGAGTGTTAGCTGAAGGGGAGACCATCTACTCCAAAATCGAATGTAGGTCCTCTAAAGGATGCCTACTAGCTAAAGTTATAGATGAAGAGGAGGAAGCAGACAAGAATTGGAAAAGAGCTAGAAAGGAAAAGAAAGATTAGGAGCATTGCTTAGCTTTAGATTTATTAGACTTAGATTGTTATTTTTATTTAAAGTTAATTTATTTCAGCTTTATTTAAATTCCATCAATAATGTAATTTTATTTTATTAATGAAATTTCAGCTTTCAATTAAATTGTTCACTTCAAATTTATTTTATTAAAGCAATGAAAGTCGAAAAAAATTAATTTTCCATAAATTCTTCGAGTACGGAAGTCGAAAATTTTCCGAAAAACACCGAAATTCGCCCAGAGCTTATTTCCAGATTGGCGCCAGTTATTGGCATTTGGCGCCTGCCATTGAAGTCTGGCGCCAGGCGCCAATTCCATTGGCTGGCGCTGATGACTTCTGGCTGGCGCCAGGTTTTGTTCTGCGACGCCAATAATTCGCCGATTTTCTGTTGAAATTTTAATTAATTCTGGAATGCGGAGATGTCAAAAAATATAGTGGCCGCACCCGTAAAGGGTTGCCTACGTATCCTTTCTTAAGGAATCAGGCCGAACGTAGCTCTCTTGAGTATCTTACTCAAGTAATTATGGGTAGTATTTCTTAAGTTGGTCAAGATTTGTCATGTTTGAGAATTCATTGCCATCCATATCAGTTAGTTTTGCTGCACCTCCTGATAGGATTGTCTTGACAATGTAGGGTCCAGACCAATTAGGTCTAAATTTTCCCCTGGGGTCTAAAACATTTTTCCTTAGTGCTTTTAATACCAAATCTCCTACTTTGATATTTCTTGTCTTGACCTTCTTATTAAAATGCCTAGCCATACGAGTTTGGTAACACTGAGTGTGATGTAGAGCTTCTAATCGTTCTCATCGAGTAGAATCAATTCTTCATATCTTGCCCTAGTCCATTCAACTTCATCGAGTTTACTCTCTAACGCGATGCGTAGAGATGGTATTTCTAGTTCGACAGGTTGTACGACATCCATTCCATATACCAAGGAAAATGGCGTATTTCCTGTTGATGTACGGATTGACGTGCGATAACCCCACAATGCGAAGTGAAGCTTGTCAAGCCAATCCTTATAATTTTCTGTCATTTTCTCGATGATAGTCTTTAGATTTTATTACCTGCCTCGACTGCTCCGTTTGCTTGAGGTCTATAAGGGGAAGAATGATGATGTTGAACGCCATATTTTTGTAGCAATTCTTCACATTCGGCTTGAAAGTGAGTTCCATTGTCACTTATCATTTCATGTGGGATTCCATATCGATAGATAATATTTCTTTCGATAAAGAGTGCTACATGTTTTGCAGTGATTTTAGCGTACGATTGGGCTTCGACCCACTTTGTAAAGTAGTCGATTGCTACTAGGATAAATTCGTGGCCTCCTGTTCCTGGGGGTGTGATTTTGCCAATGATGTCAATTCCCCATGTAGAGAATGGCCATGGCGATGTGTAGGTGTAGAGCAAAGATGGAGGGACTTGTTGTAAATTGGCATAAATTTGGCACTTAGGGCATCTTTTTACGTATTGATGGAAATCCCTATTCATTGTAGTCCAATAATATCCTTCTCGCATTATTTTTTGGACTAACATTTTGTCGTTTACATGAGTGCCACAAATTCCTTCGTGAACTATTCTCATTACTCTTTGTGCATCCATCTTTCCTACACATAAGAGAGCTCGACCTTTAGGTACCCTTTTATGTAGCCCGTTGTCTATGAGTACATATTGAGAAGCCAAAAGTCTCAACGCTCGCTTTGCTCTTTTGTCGGCATGAGGAGGGTATTCTCCATTGGTAACATAATTGAGTATGTCCGTGTACCACGTTTCTTCTTCTTCTTCTTCTTCTTCTTGGACTAAGTCGTCGTCTTCTATAGCCTGGATGTATGCTGGTTTGTGCCTTTTTTCGATAGTTAGAGGCATTTGCTCGATTTCCGTGGGAATCCTAACCATTGAGGCTAATCTTTCCAAGGCATCGGCAAATTGGTTTTCCTCTCTAGGTAGATATGTATATTCTACCTTCTCTAGCTGATCGGTAAGAGTTTCCAGATAGGTTTGGTAAGGGGCTAGGCTTTCGCTCCTTACTTTCCACCTCTTAGATATCTGATTGATGATCAAAGAAGAGTCTCCGAATATTCTTAACTTCTTTACTCCCAATGCCAAAGCTATTTCAAGGGCTACCACGCACGCTTCATATTCAGCAGCATTGTTGGTAACGTCGAAATCAAGCTTTATGGAGATTGGAACATGCTCCTCTTTAGGTGATACTAGTAGTACTCCAACTGAAAGGAATGGTTTCCTTAGAAAAAGTGTATTATTCTGATAGCGGGTTCAGAATTATTAGAAAGCTAATATATTCAGTAAGGTCAAGTGATCGGAATGCCTGGGTGGAGGCCGCTTCCGATCAGTAATATTAATATAATTAATATTACAGCTTAATCTTGACTGAACCCTACGGGTCACACCCAAGCAAAATATACGAACCAACTCGACGAATTAATTCGGAAGAAATTAATTCGTCGCCCGAGTGTTAAACATTTAGATGTCGGAAATTCGAGCTTGGAGCGTCAAAACCGAGCGTCGGAGAATCTCAAATGTCGAGCCAAAATTTAGGATTTGGCGAGACGGGAAAATGCATCAAGTAACAAGTAAAATCCTAGCCACGCGAAAGGCTAGGAATGCATGCCCAATAGGAGCATGCCACGTGGCAGCACACATGGCAAAACGCCATGTGGCAGCACACGTGGCCGCCACATTGGCAGCCACCTAGTGGCAGCCACGAAGTGGCAGCGTGCCACGTGGCAGCGCCATGGTGGCGGCGCGCCACGGTGACGACACATGTGGCAATGGCCGTGGACCCGGGTTGATGGGTCATGGACATGGGCCAAAATAAAATGGGCCAACCGAACCCAACTTGGGGCTCAAGGTTGGGTGACACATGGTTAGTTCACATTGCATGTGAAATGCCTTGGGGACCAAGTGAGAAAGTGGTCCACACCTAACCATGTGACACTTGTTACTTGTTCCTTTGTTTATTTAACTAAGGGTTGAATTCACCAATCTTTCCATGTGGGATCTTTTTGTGAAAAGTCCCACATTGAAAGATGAGTGAAATTCACAAGGCATACTTCCTTATAAATAGTCATGGCATGGCTTGAGAATTCTTTGCTTGAGTGGGAGTTAAAAAGACCATTCCATAATTTTTGGGAAAACTCTTAAACTCATATAACACTCGGGTTTTGGTCGGACCTTGCTAACCCCAAGGTAGCGGACCTTAAAGTTGTGTTCGCCTTTTTGTGGGTGGATACCGTCGGAGGCGCGGCGCTTGACGTGCTCGTAGCTTTCAAGTAAGAGCCCCGGTTTTTAGGCGAAGCTCGCTTCGAGGGTAAGATTCGTTATCTTTTCTTTGTAATTATTTATTTATGCTTTATGATTTTAATTATTGCGAGTGGTTCCTCGGGTCGGGGTTGTTTCCGCGGTGAGTCGGACTCACCAAACCCCAACAGCGGTATCGGAGCCCCACTCGTGTATTTTTATAATCATGTTTTTCAAGGTTTATTTTGGCTTTATTTTCTGGTTTAAGTTGCTAATTAGATTAGTAGCTCGGTTTTATTTATTTTAATCCCGTTTTTAATGTCGAGTTTGGCCCAGAACCCAGATTTTCGCCCAAGACTAGTGAATTTTGGGTGGAAAACGTGTTCTGGAAAGGTTTTCCTCCCAAGGGGCTTGTGATTTTAGCCAAATTCTGACCAGAAATGCCTTTTTCGAGGGGTTTTTCGTTTTTGACGAAAAATTTTAAGTCTTTTCTAACCTTGAAATTAATGGCATAAATTGTTGATTATATGGTTGATTATTTGCATTATTTTCTGCATTCGAGCATCTTTTTACTTAGGTAATAGATTGCGTTCTCTTTTCCTTCTACTTCTTGTGCTAGCATGGCTCCCATTGTCTCTTTGGTAACCGTCAAATATAACCTAAGAGGTATTCCGGGAAATGTTGGCGCTAATACGGGAGGATTTGCAAGATAGGCTTTGATCTTTTCAAAGGCTTTTTGACACTCGTCATCCCATATTACTGGTACATTCTTCTTGAGTTTCTTGAAGATTGGTTCACATATCGTCGTCAGTTTTGATATGAACCTACTTATGTATTGCAACCGGCCAATAAATCCTCGAATCTGCTTCTCAGTCTTGGGCGGTGGCATTGACATGATTGCTTTAATCTTGGTTGGATCCACCTCTATTCCTCTAGAGCTTATGACGTATCCTAAGAGCTTGCCTGAGGTGACTCCAAAAGCACATTTTGATGGATTCCACCTCATATTATACTTTCTCAGCCTTTCGAAAAATTTTCTTAAGGTTACTTGATGGCCTGGACGGTCTTTTGATTTTACAATCATATCGTCGACATATACTTCGACTTCTTTGTGCATCATGTCATGGAGTAAGGCATTTGCTGCACGGTTGTAAGTAGCACCCGCGTTTTTTAACCCGAATGGCATTACCGTGTAGCAGTAAGTGCCCCATGGTGTTATAAAGGTTGTTTTCTCCATGTCTTCTTCTGCCATGAGAACCTGGTTGTAACCCACGTATCCATCCATGAATGAGAGAAGCGCGTGATTTGCCGTGTTATCTACCAGAATATCGATGTGTGGCAAAAGGAAGTCGTCCTTTGGACTTGCCTTATTTAGATCTCGATAGTCGACACACATCCTTACCCTTCCGTCTTTCTTTGGAACTGGGATGACGTTGGCGACCCATTCGGGGTATTTGGATACCTTGATGAAACCTGCAGTTATTTGTTTTTGAACTTCTTCTTTTATTTTAAGTGCTACGTCGGGTTTCATTCGACGCAACTTTTGTTTTACAGGTTTCCTTCCTGGAATTAGTGGTATAGTGTGTTGAGCTATTTCTCTATTAATGCCTGGCATATCTTCATATGACCAAGCAAATACATCGATAAATTCTTTAAGTAAGTTAATTAAATCGGTTCTTTCTTGCTTATTCAATGTTAATCCGATTTTAACTTCTCTTTTATGAGTTGAATCATTCGAGATGTCAACTGTTTCAGTTTCTTCAATTACCGGTGTTTTCTTTTCGAGTGTTTCCATTGCTTTAATAATTTCTTTGTCTTTTTCATCGTTAGCTAAGCAATGCTCGTCATCTTGGGTTAGGGAGGAACACAAGAAGTAAGGAGAATGAGAAATATTATTATACTCTGAGATCATTACATCAAAGAGTGATATGTCCTCAGGGACTGGATCACTAACTATCCTAAGAGAATAATTAGGAGGGGGAGGTGTTACTACTAAAGACTTAGAAGACTCTAAAGGGAAAGACTCTGACTCAGACGACTCTTCAAACATCGGTCCCTGTCCTGTCGTGATTGATATCTTCCTTCCGCTTGGAGTAGTCACTTTGATAGTCTTGCGCCACCCTTGTAGTGATCCTTCGGCTGGAGTAATTAGCTTCGAGGGGTCGAAGCTTTCACTTTGTAGGACCGTTTGAATGAGGGAGGAGTTATCTTCTTCATAAGTTGGCTCATTCTTTTCTCGCCCAAACAGTAATCCCATGACGTTAAAGTCAAATCATGGGGGTGCTTTCTCTTTGTGGACGGGAGTTGGGATTTCATCAGTGAAGTAGCAATCCAAGAAAATCTCGAATCCCGGTTGTCTTATGCCGTTTACAACAAATGGCTCGGGAAATTCATGGCATGGATAGTCCTCTCCTTCTTTTATAAACTGACCATTAAGCGTAAGAGGGTACTGATCCATTGGAATTGCTTTCTTTTGAATGCGAGCGTCCCTACGTGCTTTCAACTTTTCCTGGGCTCGCTTGAGATCTTTCCGAGTCGATTCAAAACCAAGTCCGAAAGTATCTAACTTAGGGAGGCCAGGTGACTCCAGCGGTTTTGCTATTCCTTTCTTCTTTCCTAAAGTCATCCCAGGAAAGTGTCCTTGTTTCTTCAGCATGGCATTGACAATCATGTTGGAATGGGGGTCATGGCAAAGAGATGTCCTTTCATCCTCCTGGATTAAGGAGACTTCTTCGTTAAAGCCCCATAAGTCATCATCATCCTCGTCGTGTTCCACATTAATAATTGGATTTTCTATAGATTTGATTCTCATTGGCGAAGCATCTATAGTGATTGGAATTCCCCCAACTATAGCTTTCACTTGTTGGTGGAGAGATGAAGGGACGGCCTTTAGATCATGAAGCCAAGGGCGCCCCAACAATAAGTTGAATGAAGCTTTGATGTCCACTACATGGAAAGTAGTAGCATGTTCTATTGCTCCTGCCGTTACATTTAGGGTAATCTTGCCAAGAGCTTAACGACGAGTATTATCATAGGCTCTTATTCCTTGTATGGACGGAGTTAAATCTTCGTCCCTTATGCCGAGCATCCTCACGGTTCTAAGTGGACAGACATTGATAGCCGATCCATTGTCTACAAGAGTCATAGGAACATTCATCCTTTTGCAGACTACTGTGAGGTTTAATGCCTTGTAATGTTTGTCACCTTCTGGGGGTAAATCTTTGTCAGAAAAAGTGATCAAATTAATCGGACTAGGAAGGTCACTTGTAAGGAAGTTGGCTAGTCCCTTAGGAGTAGTTTCAGAATCTATCCCGATTTTATCTAAGGCATTCATTACAGCCGCCCTATGCTCTCGAGATGTTGCCAGAAGTTTCCACACATTCATCTCAACTTTTGTCTTCTTAAACTGTTTAACAATGTCGTTGTCTTCGATGATAGGTATGGGAACTTGATGTACGGTTGGCATAGGTTGTGTTGAAACGGGAGGTTGCATTCTCCCAGATCTTGTGAGGACGTCTATTGATGAATCTTCCTCAGCCCAAATGTCATCTGTGGTGTATGACACAGAAGGTGAAGGTCCTACCATGTCCTTTAGATAGACATCTTCTTCATCAATATCCCAAACTCTATTAATGGCTGTATCCTCTTCTTGTTGAACTTGGACTAGTTTCTTTTCATCAATCATTTTCTGTACCAAATCCTTGAATTTGAAACAGATTTCTATACTGTGACCCCCTGATTGATGATACTGACAGTAATATCTATCTGTCCTTTTTAATGACTCGAATGGTCTCGGTTCGAGAGGTTTGACCTCGCCACTCTCGGAGAGCATTTCGAACATTTGCGCATATGGGATCCCAATTGGAGTGTAGATTCTATTGCTCTTCTTGGGTTTTTCAGTGACTTGTAAGGGAAAGTGATTTGCCTCATAAGTCGTTCTCACCGTGAATTCTCTTTTAGGTTCTTCTTTTGGAAGTGGAAGCTCATCATATTTCTTATGGAGTTCGTTCATAACTTTGAGAGCTTCACGTAGTAGTTGCGATGCCTCCTTCATAGACAGTGTGAGCAATTGTATATCTTCCTTATTCGCCGGTTCTGGAAGACTATCCTTGACATCGAAAAATATCTCCTCTTCTTTTTCTATGGCACATATTTCTTTGACAGGTTTAATGAGAGATGAGGGGTCAACCTCGTTTTCCTCATCGGAGATAGCTAAGGTATGAGCTAGAGGTGCATTGTCAAGGCTTGGCTTCTTACTGGCAGGGGGCAACGGCAGTTTGTTATTGTCGATTAGGTCTTGGATAGCTTCCTTAAGCTTCCAACAGCTTTCAGTGGAATGGCCCCTACCTTGGTGATACTTGCAGTGTGCATTGGGGTTCCAGTTAACCGACCTCTTCTCAACTGGTGGGTCCCCGAATGGTCCAATGGGAGTTATAAGACCTTTTGCATTTAACCGATCAAATGCGGTGTCATAACTCATGCCAATAGGAGTGAAGCTCCTCCTAAATGGTTTCTTCTGTCCTTGGTTGTTCATGGTAAGAACTTCTCCTAAATTAAAGGTGCTAACATTATTTGAGTGGGCGGTTTTGGAAGAAGAAGGATTGTCGTTCTTCTTTCCTTTCCAGCCACTGTTGGAGTTATTGTTGGCAGCTTTTGACTTTGCCAAGTCATCTTCAATATTGATCTCAATGTCATAAACGGCCTTGAAGGTATGAAGATTATTTTGATACTTGAGATGCTTGGAATATTTTTCTTGGAGATTTTTGATAAACAGTCTCACAAACTCTTTTTCACTTGGCACCCCAATCATCTTAGCTGAGATTTCTCTCCACTTGTTAAAGAAAGAGGTGAAGCCTTCATTCTCTTTCTGTTTGAGGATTTCAAGTTCTCTATGGTCAGTCTCGACTTGAATGTTGCACTTGTACCTATCTACGAAAGCGTTGGCTATAGACTCCCAGGTAGAGGTCTTTTCTTTCTCGAGAGAAAAGAACCATTGTTGGCAAACGGTCTCGAGAGATAGTGAGAAAAGAGAAGGAAAGACCTTCTTATCGATACCCTTGATACTCATTATGGTTTCGAATGCTCTTAAATGAAAGTAAGGGTTGTCAATTGCTCTGAATTTTGGGATGTCGTTGGCGTTGAACTTCTGCGGAAGAAGATCGTTGTCCACCGAGACCCCTTGTGATGTAAGCTCTTGAAACTTGTAGTCGCTAGACAACTTGCTTAAACTCTCTTGCATGAGGTCCATTTGTTGTTGCTTCACGGGATCGTCGATCCTAAGTGCAAGAAGCTTTAGTGTCTCAGTCATAGTAGTCAGTTGGTTCTTAAGATCATTGACTTCTTCTTCAGTTGCCATTATAACCTTAGCTTTCCTCTTGCGAGCTATAGGTTTGTCGAAAAGTTGGACTTGTACGAAGAGGTTATCTTTGATTAATCGTCCTTCCTTTCTTGACCACGCGCTGTAAATTAAACCATTTTGCGTTTTAATTACTTGACTCAAATCATCTTGACTTTATGATTTATTTTAAGGGAAAAAGAAAAAGAAAAGGGTGCATATTTTTGGCAAAAATAATGTACATATTTTTAGGGAACTAAGTATTATTATTTTTATTGGAGGATTAATATCCGACTTACCACCCTAAAAAAAATAACGGAAAAACGCGCACACAAGACTCACTTAATCATGGTCAAAGTATGTGTATGGGTGTGTGTGTTGAGTGTAAGTGACATGCTTGGACTCTTGTGTAAGACCATGGGACTTAGTGCCTAAACTCGATCATTGATTCAATTAAACATTATTGACAGCAAAATTAACCGGATTAAACAGAAAACTGATTAATTAGACCCTAGGTGATGACTCAACCAATAATCCGAACTGTCGGCCAAGCGACAAGACTGGCGTCATACTGTGGAGCTTGGCGTCAGACAACATAAATTTCGTCAGGCGCTACACTCCATAGTGTGGCGCTACAGCTCAGATCTTGGCGCCAATATTGGAGCTTCGGTCTGGGACTGTTTTCGGTGTTATTAATCAACTGGGGTATGCCTAAAGTCGTACTAGGTCAATTCCGATTAAAGTATTAGACTTTATTGACTCAAATTAATTAATTAATTAATTAGGCAAAGTTCTTTAAGTCATTAATTTATTTAGTCTCAACACAAATCAACAAACGGTTAAGAGAAACATGGAATATATATGCACAACAAATAATGCACAATTAGTCAAGTAGGCACAACATGATGCAATGAGTTTGCAACCTAACCATGGCTCTAGTTCTCTAAAGTTCGGGATATGGTTTAGTCAAAAAGGGTCCATGGTTAATTGTCCGGATGCACCGCGCGGAAGCCTAACCGTAAAGGGTTGGCGCGAGTGGATGGGACACCGCGAGTTTAGAAAAACTCGCTTCCATGGTTTGGTGAATTCAACATCTCGGATGTACCCTTTGTTGCACAGAGCGTTCAATCGGGTAGATGGAGCATGAATTCCCAGAGGGTTATGTCCATATGTAGAACACATATGGGTTTCAGAAAAGTGAGAAAAAATTCAATCAGGAAGTAGGATCGAGCAAACAATAGGAAAAACCGGTTGAAATTAGAACGCATATTTCTGGCTCGGTATTGGGGGAAATTGGCGCCAGCAATCAGAGACTGGCGCCAGGTTTTAACTGTAGCGCCTGGCGCCAATGCTGGCGTCTGGCGCTACAACTAAAATTTTGGCGCCAAGCTCTGGCCCTTGAAGCTACTTCCCATATGCCTCAGCAGCTTTCTGTGCTCGATAAAATTTTCCAGTTTTGCGCGGTGTTATTTCAGTCCTAGTTGTGAAAGACGTTTCTCAAATTTCCTACGTGTAAAATCCTATGTTTTTAACTCATTACGGATGGTCTTTCCAATGAGATCTTTTTTATGCATATGACAATAATGTTAATCAAAATTACGCACATGAAATACTTAGAACTTTTCGAGTCTCATCCACTCATTCTAAATAATTGCCAAAACAAATTCAGGAACTAAAAAAAAAATCCTCCCCAGTGGAGTCGCCAAAAACTATAGGGAATAATTTCAAGCGTTAATCCCACTAGCTTGAACCCCACTGTGACCATACACTAAAGTACGGTGGCGTCCAAAAGGGAAGAAGATAGAGCAAAAGAGTCACCAACAAGTTTTTTAGGAACTTGTAAACCGTTCACGAGGTGAAGGTTACACCCCTTAACGATCCAAGAGATCGTCAACTTCATATGGTCTAGAACCAAATAAGGGTTCGGGGATGAAGGTACAAATCCAAGCTAAAAGAGATTGAACCTACCCTAATAATAGGCCTCTACTTGATTCTGATCGTATTCATGTGCGCTTTTTAATTAACATGCAATCATTAGGATTAACCCTAAACCTGTTTAATCTATGTTGGTTGAATATTAATGCACAAATAAACCTATTATTGGCGATCACTTGAATTATAATCATAATTAACCCTAAACAAGATTATTAATTATCTTATTAAGCATGATTACAAGTACCAATTCTCTTTAAACATGCATAAAAGGTGTGATCAAGCAATAACAATATATAATCAAGCAACATAATAATAATCAATAATCATGATAATAAAAATATAATCATCATAAATAAAATAATCATCATCAAAATAATAATAATAATAATATTCATAATCATCATAAATTATAATAATTATAATCATAATCATGTTCATGTTAACATTAAAGCATAATAAAAATAGCAAGATCATAGGCATGATACTAACAACATTAATAACAAACCCTAGCATGTCACTAAGCAATAAAAATCAAATCTTTAACCCTAACATGATATTAACAATCACAAATATTAGGAAGAACATAGGAAGCATCGCAGGAATCATATTTAATTTTAAAGTTACCCTAGACATGATACTAGGAATATCATAATAACAATATAAACATATTTCTACATCATAACATTAATTAATTAATAAAAGTACTTACTTTGAGGCTTCGTACCTCTTTCTAATAACAAAATACACACGTTATTAACTTCAAGGAAAATAATAAACAAACAATAAATTAAATAATTGAAATAGAGATTTGGGACCAAACCCTCATAAATTAAGACCTTTCACGTCTAGGGCGAAGGCAACTTCGAATATGGCTAGGTGTTTCTAGATCTTGTGAATGCGAAATTTTGTATTTGAGAAAAGGCTAGTTTAGAAAAGAGAGAGAGAGAGAATAATCAAGAAAATCTTAATGAGAGTTGGTGAATGATTAGTGAGAATAGGTGAATGATGGATGTAGATGATAAATGAAAACGGAGTTTTAAATACGATATTTATAGAGAAAATCAGCCAAAAAGATAAATTAGACAAAACAGAGTCTGATGCTCAGAAAACAGAGCTGGCGCCAACCCTATCTAGTTGGCGCCAGGCTTCAGCACTAGCGCCAGGCGCCAAGGCCTGGGGTTAGGCGCCAAGCTTGATACCAACGCCTTTTCGAAAATCCGATAAGTTTACCGTACTGGAGGATAAAATAATATAATTTCCTCAAAAATGCTATTTGATTTTGATTAAAACTCTGAAAAGTCAACAAAAGTCAATTTATCAATGCTAATTGAATTAGGAATGAAAAGAACCTTCTAGAAGATTCTAGAAGACTAAAACCATTCATAATTGCATTAGGAATGATAAATCATATTAGGCCCTCCCCTATATCATTGGGCCGTACATAAAGCTCAAACCGGACCCAGTTTAGTAAATTGGCCATATTTTCCTCAATATTCATCGGAATTGGGCTTATAATATATCGTTGGAAAGGTCTTTGCAAGCTCCGTCCAACTACACTACTATTGGACCCATATCATGGACCAACCAAACTGGATTGACTGTTTTCTTAAAATAAGTTTTCAAAAACAGAAAGAAGAGAAAAGAAATAAAAACTTTCCGCAACACTAGACTTTTCCACACTTTTGTTTCATTCGATTATGATTCGACGTGAAAGGTACTCATCACCGGGTTTGGTTTTGGGGAGACACAAATGGGTGTCTACACATCCCTTCCCAAGGTTAGGTAGATTTGGGTTGAAAAATGAAAGGTCAGTCGTTAGACAAGGCTCAAAGTGGTTTATCAAAAAATGATTGCATATTTGAAGAGTGAAAGGTGATGTGATGATGTGGCTACAAGCGGTGCCTCAAATCATTTATATACCTTGTGCTCAGTTCGACATGGATTTTTTTTTTTTTTTTTTTTTTTTTTTTTTTTTTTTTTTTTTTGCAATGTGATGATTATATGTAAGGAAATAAATGCTCATTTTATTTAAAAAGTGAAGGGTAAAAATCAAAATCTAAGAAATAAATTCAAGGAGGATGAAGGGTGCCTATGCTAGACTTATTGGGGAAAGAGTTTGAAAAAAAGAAGTAGAAAGCATAAAATCTTGGTGAGAAGCTTGCCTTGTGCATTTGTTTCATCATTACCCTCATTTTTTTTGTTTGTCAATCACATGACTCAAACTCGATTCAACATGCATGGATGGAAGAAGGTAGGAAGAATGAAGGTTGTGATATGGAGAAATCATGTAGAGAATGGAAAGATGATGTAGATGGAGAGATATGAAAAATTAGGAATATAATGTAACCCCAACTCAAATGACGGAAAAAACCGACTCATGCATGAACCTAGGACATGGTCATGGTGTGAAAAGAGTATGTACAAAGTGTGTGCTAAGACTAGTGAGTGTAGGTGACATGTTAAGACTTGTGTCATGACCATGTGGCTAGACTATGTGACTAGACTCAAGCAAAAACTAAGTTAAGACCTCACATTTATGCATTAAACTGGATAGGATGTGGTATTCTAGTCATAACTTTTTATCTGTGACTTGATTGGGATGACACCAACGCCAAATTAAAGATAAAACTCGGGGCTACAGATCCATTGGTTGTACGACTCGTAGTTCTTTCTAGAACTCTGGATATGACCAAAACAAGTTGATGCTTGTGCAGTATACGGGAATAAAAATTCGGGTTGACTTAAAGGAACTATGGCTCGATTTAAGGTATATTTTTTTAAGCTCAAATTAATTAATCAAAGCCCTTTTAGTCATTGGTTATTTTATTAAGACTTATTTACGAACACAAGTCAAACCAAACGGTTAGTTTAGTCACATAATAAGTATGCACAAGTAACAGATGCACAAATAGTCAAGTAGGCACAATATGATGCAATGAGTTTGCAACCTAACCATGGCTCTAGCTCTCTAAAGTTCAGGATATGGGTTAGTCAAAGAGGGTCCATGGTTATGAGTCTGGATGCATCGCGCGGAAGCCTTACCTTTGGAAGGGTTGGCGAAAGTGGATGGGACCTCGCGAGTTAAACTCACTTCCATGGTTTGGTGAATTCAACATTCTCGGATGTACCCTTTGTTGCTCAGAGCGTTCAATCAGGTAGATGGAGCATGAATTCCCAGAGGGTTATGTCCATATGTAGAACACATATGGGTTTCAGAATAGTGAGAAAAACTCAATTAGGAAGTAGAATCGAGCCAACGGTGCTAGAACTAGTCGAAATAAGAACGCATATTTCTGGCTTGGTATTGGAAGAACGCAGCGCCAGCCTACAGGAACTGTCGCCGGGATATGAGCCCTGTCGCCTGGCGACAGAGCCATATCTTCGGCGTCAGGCTCTATTTTCTAGACGCTAGTTCCTACATGCCTCAGCAGCTTTCTATGTTCTTAAAATTTTCCAGTTTTTCGCAGCATTATTTCAATTCTAGTTGTGAAAGCTATTCCTCAAATTTCCTACGTGTAAAAAAACTATAGTTTTGACTCATTACGGATGGTCTTTCCCATGAGAACCTTTTTTTATGCATGAGAACCCATCAAAATTACGCACATGAAATACTTATAACTTTTCGAGTCTCATCCACTCATTCTAAATCATTGCCGAAATAAATTTCAGGAATTAAAATAGAAATCCTTCCCAGTGGAGTCGCCAAAAACTATAGTGAATATTTCAAACATTATCCCAAACTTGAACCCCACAGTGATCATACATTTAAGCATGGCAAAGGAAAGGAAGCTAGAGAAAAAGAGTCGCCAACAAGTTTTAGGAACTTGTAAACCGTTCACAGGGTGAAGGTTACACCCCTTAAAGATCCATGAGATCGTCAACTCCAATAGTTCTGGAACCAAGACTGGAAGTTTGGGGATGAAGGTACAAATTCAATCTAAAAGAGATTGATCTTTCCCTAATAATAGGCCTCTACTTTATTCTTCTCGTATTCATGTGTGCTTTCTGACTAACATGCAATCATTAGGTTTACCCTAAACCTGTTTAATCTATCTTGGTTGAATATTAATGCACAAATAAAACTATTATTGGCGATCACTTGAATTATAATCATATTAGCCCTAAACAAGATTATTAATTATCTTATTAAGCGTGATTACAAGTACAAATTCCCTTTAAACATGCATAAATGGTGTGATCAAGCAATAACAATAAATATAATCAAGCAACATAATCACAATAACAATAATCATGATAAAAATAAAGCATAATAATAGCAAGATCCTAGGCATGATACTAACAAGATTAGTAACAAATAATCCCTAGCATGTCACTAAACATTAAAAATCAAATCTTTAACCCTAACATGATACTAACATTATATTAGGAAAGAAAATAAGAAGAATCCTTTTAATCATACTTGATATTAGAAATATTAATTAACCCTAAACATGATAATAGGTAGCAATAAAACATCCTAACATGATACTAGGAAGCAATAAAACAATCTAAGCATGATTTCTATATCATAATATCAATTAAAACAATTAAAGCACTTACTTGGATGCCTCATATCTCTTTCTAATAACAAAATACACACGTTAGTAACTTCAAGGAAAATAATAAAATACAATTAAATTAAATAATTGAAATAGAGAATTAAGAAAGTTTAGACTAGATTTGGGACCAAACCCTCAGAAACCAAACCTTTCACGTCTAAGGCGAAGGCAACTTCGAATTATGTTAGGTGTGTCTAGATCTTGTAAATGCATAATTTTATTTGTAAAAAGGGTTGGTTTAGAAAGAGGGAGAGAGAGAATCAAGAAATTCTTGATGAGAGTTGATGAGAATTAGAGGGAGAATTAATGAGAAATGATGATAACGGAGGTCTAAGGACGCTATTTATAACGAAAACAGTCCGGATTTGATAAAAAAGAATCTGAGTTTGCAAAGAAGTAAAACACGACGCTGTCGCCGCAATTGCCATTGTTGCCGCGTGACAGGGCTTGTCGCTGTGCGACAAGCCTGTCGTTCGGCGCTACAGGACAATTTTTGTGGATTTTGTTTTTATCATATCTTTTGATCCAGAAGTCCAAATAAGGCATATAATATGTCGTTGGAAATCTCTTGAAGTCTAATTTCCAACCTTATTAGAATCAGTATAAAACTTATATAGATAAAAAGATATGTCCGAAATAGTGGAAGAGTGTCAGTTTTGGATAGAGTTTCATATTCCATTCATATCTTTTTCGTTATAGCTTGGATTTAACATTATAATATATCATTGGAAAGATAATTTCAAGATATATCAAACCATATAAGATTTGGATAAATATTATGAGGCACGAAAATAATTTTTTAATATATTCCATCTTGTACAAAACAAGGATTCTTAAAAGAAGTAGTTTTATTCAATTTCAAACTCTTTGAAACATAATTATCAATTCTAACTCCATTAGGATTTAAGAGAACCTTCTAGAGTATTCTAGAAGACTATAATAAATCCTAATAGCTTTAGGAATGATAATTAATAATAGGTCCTCCTCTAGATCATTGGTCCGCATATAAGAACCAAAACGGGCCCATTTTAGTATTTTGGCCATAACTTCCTCATTATTCATCGGAATTGGGCTTATAATATATCGTTGGAAAGGTCTTTTCAAACCCCATCCAACTACACCATTATTGGACCCTTTTCATAGACCAAACTAAACTAGAATGCATGTTTTTAAAAAAGAGGGTAAGAAATATTTTCAAAAACAGAAAGAAGATATATTATAAAAAACATTCTCATTACTAGACTTTTCACACTTTTGCTTTGTTCGATAATCAATGAAATGAAAGGTATTCATCACTGCGTTTGGTTTTTGGGAGACACATTTGGGTGTCTAGAATAACCCACCAGTAGTCTTTTAGCCCCAAAAGCTTCTACCTTTTCATGAAACTTCACCTTTTAAAAATACCTCAATCGTAATTGCACTTTATTATAACTAGTTTTTGTACACGCTCGTGTTGCACGCGCACCATTTGTTAATATAATTTAGGAAGCCAATATTTTAATCGTTAAAATAATCAATTTGGTTTAGTTTTTGTAATTTTTTGCATGACTTTGTAGTCGTATGAAATATAAATTATTGGAATGAGTGTGTAAGATATAATTACTACCTCCGTTAACTATTATTTGCAACAAAGGGGTATTATTTGTGAGATATAAAATATTCCTTTGTTGCAAATAATAGTTAACGGAGGTAGTATTTCATATCGAATATATTAATGCTAGCAATTATTTAGATCACAAACAATTGATAAGCATTGACACTTATGTTGATATGGAGCATAGAAAATTAGAAAATTTAATATCATTGCTTGGATTGGATCACATGTTTGAGCTTTGTCTTTCTTTGTGTTAATTATTTCTCGGCCATGGGTTACTCAAGCTACTTGGTAGAGGTTACTTGAGCTACTCCTTATCAAGTAACTCCTTAAGCAACCCTTGACTAAGTAACCCCTCGAGTAATCCATGACTAAATCCCTCGAGTAACCACTAACTGAGTAACCCTCCCCCTCAAGTAACCATTGATTGAGTAACCCCTCAAGTAATTAACCCATGACTAAACCCTCAAGTAACTACTAACTGAACTCCTTAAATAACCCTTTACCGAGTAACTCGAGTAACCACTGACCGAGTAGCTCGAGTAACCCATGACCGAGTAACCCCTAATCGAGTAACCCCTCAAGTAACCCTTGACCAAGTGAACCCCTCGAGTAACTCTTGTCCGAACCCGTCAAGTAACCCCTGATTGATTAACCCCTCAAGTAACCCTTGACCGAGTGAACCCCTCGAGTAACCCTTGTTTCAACCCCTATCAAGTAACCCCTTACCGAGTAACTCGAGTAACCCTGACTGAATAACTCGAGTAACCCCTAACAAAATTACTCAGGTAACCCCTGCCACAATTTGTTTCAAAATAATTGCAACACTATCACTACTACAAAAAGCGTGCTTTTTAAAAGTTTTTCAGCCTTTTTTCGACATATAAAAGCGTCGCAAAAATCTTTCTCGACGCTTCTAAAAAGCGTCGAAAAAATGCGAGTTGAAAATTTTGCCAACACAAAAAAATGTCGCGAATTTCGACGCTTTATTGTGTCCAAATTTTTATACGAAGCGTCGCAACTTGCCACGATTGGTGCACTTTCTTAACTTTTGCGACGCTTTTTCACGTCAAGAATTTTAAATTGGTGACGTTTTTCTATGTCCAAATTTTCATACATTTGCTATTTAACATTTTGGAAACGCTTTTTCCAGTCCATATTTTCTAATTTGGGGACGCTCTTTCTTGTCTAATTTTTATTTTCTTTTTTTTATTTTCTTTTTAAATTTCTAGAATACCAAATAAAATACTTTAGTCACTAATAATTATTTCTAATATACTAATATTACAAAAAAAAATGTACAACAAATTTATGCCAATTTTTTTATTAAATATAAATATATTATAGCATATGTACAATATCTCATAGTAATGGGTTTTCTATTACAACAAGTACAATTCCAACTTATGCTTTATTCATGACTAGTTGTAGTGGAACAAAATTCAGAATCACTAATTGAAATCTTTAAATAGCACAATTCTCTCATGTCCCAGCTGCTTTGCCACACACCCATTCTAGCCGCTGCCACCTCAGCTTGTTCAACACCCCACCGAGCCTTCAACCTTATAACAGCCGCAGCCACAACGCACCCTTCATCATCCCTTAACACCACGAACAATCCAATCTGGTTTCCCGCAGCCATATTAGCATCAAAATCTATTCTGATCGCACCAGAAGATGGCAGCCTCCAATCACAAAAAACAAATTAAATACCAAAAACAAATTATTAGAGGTGGACCTACTTTGATAGCATCTACTTTAAGTGGAAAGAATAAAATAAGAGGCAAACCTTCTAACATGCTGAGAATATATATGGTGCATTAACGATGTAATAAGTATTAGTCTTCTCTAGATAGTTCAAGTCGTCAATAGTTGTTATTATAGTCAGCAGCTGCAAATGAATAGATGCAATAAAATTATGACCAATCTATCCATCAAATCTCATCTCAACTAGCTCTAAATAACTTTACCTTTTTAACTTTAGATTGTCCAATATAATCAAGGAAAAATTAGAAATAATACTCCCAAATTTCATCAATTTTTGTAGAATAATCCCAACTTTGGATTATACTAGAATAATCTGAACTTTAGGGGGTGTTCTTTTTCATAAATCCCAAAAACCAGTGACCGGTTGAATATGTTTATTGTATTTTTATTTTTTTTAAAGTGACATGTGTCACATGTTAATTGGTTAAAAAAATTAAAATTAAAAAAAATTTAAAACAAATAAAATAAATAAATAAAAAACACCCAGCCTCAAACTCCCAACTCCGGCAACCCCTCAATGCCGGAAGCTACCCCAACTCTGGCAACCCCTCATCTTCTTTATTCTCTCAAATTCTCAATTGCCCCTAGCCACTAAACCCGGCCACCTGCGCCGTTGGTCAGACACTCCCTCGAAACCCCTCCCTTGAAACCTTCGTTTTCGTTGGTGGGTTTTTGGGGTTTTAACTTTAGGGGCTGCGATTTAGGGGTTTCGGGGATGCGATTAAGGGTTACGGTGGTTGTGTGAGGTTAGGGTGATTTCGCTGGTTGCATGGGGTCACGACCAAATGAAATCCGGTCACGAAACTCACTTGAAACCATTCCCTTAATCCCGAAATGACCTAAATCACCCCTGAATTTGCGAAACTACTTCAGTGGCTGCGTTTTGGGGTTTTAATTCCTGCGAACTTGGGGTTTCGGTGGTTGCGTGGGGGAATTGGAAGGGATTTTGGGAATGGGGAGAAACAACGACGCATGGGGTGGGGGATAGGCGGCAGTTCGGAGAGGGGAGGGGGTGGCGGTCTGGCTATGGTGGTGCGGGAAGGGGACGGTGGGGGAGGGAGGTTGGTGGGTTTTCTGATTTTTTGGTTTTTTTTGTTTTTTTGGTTTTTTTTAAAATTTTTGGACCAATCAGAGCTTGTCACGTGTCAAATGACCTGATATAGTAGGTCATCGACTTTGTTAACCTGATAGGGATTGAAGAAAAATAGCACCCCCTAATGTTAAGATTATTCCAGTATAATCCAAAGTTGGGATTATTCTACAAAAATTGATGAAAGTTGGGATTATTATTTCTAATTTTTCCTATAATTAATCCCATTAAGCCAATGATTATGAAATCCATCTAGAGTCATCTCAGTTCGAGAATAAAACTGATACCCCACATCAATTCCTGCACATTTCACAAACAACGGAACCCAGTTAGTCTCAGAACTGAGATAATGAGAAATCCTTTTTTCTCGGGTTACAAGCACCAACCAGGAAGAAAACCAATTGACTTCTCAGGATAAAATATTTCATTCTTCTCTATTATCTGTCACCAACACATTGAAACAAGTCAACAGCGAATGTAAGTACAACTTGTAATGATTTCACAGTAGGAAGAGTCTAGAAAATGCATGGACAACAATCATATTTGCTTCACAACAACAACACCACAATATATTTTGCAATGTATGAGTGATAAATCAACAACTATATTGTCGATGTGACATCAGTTTAGACGTAAGATCATGTATAGTTAAAAAAATTTACAGAAAGGATTGAAGGCATATTGAGATACGTAATATAATACTGTAGTATAGATGACTATAACAGTCTGAGCCAAAAGGTCTACCATCTAAAGCAATGACATCTGTAGATTGATACAGTAGCAGAAGAATCTCAATTCAATTTGCAAGTATTATTCACATATTAATTATAGGATTGAGTTATGACACGTGAAGGAGGTAAGACTTGAGCCAGTAATCTACATAGTATTCCCTCTAGACATAGGAATTAAGTTATAGAGTATTACAAGATGGGAAGGAACAAGGAAATGATACTTTTCAGCAAAAACAGCCTGGTAGAAAAACCTGATCCATCTCTTATTGATATGAAAAGCCAAATTATTAGTCTTCTCCAGCTCGATCATTTAACAATTTTGTCCTCCACATACCTTACAGGATATTAATGGGACAATGAAAGAATTGAGTTGAGAAACATTAATGGTTTAAAAAGATACCTTTATTTGATTAAGGGCGGATAATTTTAAGCCAGTCATATCAAGCACCTTGATGCAGCTACTAATCAATCGTCCACACTTCTGTGACGCCATTGGTTGCAGAACACAAATCAAAAAGTCCTTTAGATATAGAAAAACACATATGTGCTCCACATGAATACACCCATACAAGCATCTATTCATACTTAAATACTCACCATTACAACACGGTCTCTGTAATCATTCATTTGGATGTGTGATTTCATGTAGTAGTGGACCTATAGAAACAAATGTGATTCAAATAAGAGATAATTATAGTATTATATACAAGAGTAACAAAGTATAGAAGTTAAAAGCAGAGAGATCCTTTTAAGCCAAGCAATAGTTTTGCATAATCATAACATTACACCTTTATTGGCCAAACAGAAAAGATTTTTCCCTACCATTCCAAGCAGCAAGCATGGCAAGAAACAGAGAACCTATCCAGGAATACCTAATCTTACAATCAATCATCAGTATGAACAGTTTAGTGAAGCTGAAAAGAAGAAAACTGTCGGACTGCCCACGGAACATCTTGTGTTTCTAATCTCAATAACTAATAACTCAGTTCAACTAAATCAATGACTCTACCAGGGCAAACAGAGTTTATCCTGAACATTAAAATAGCCAAAGTCCTAAACCATGAAGCATTAATCATCCATGAAATTAAATCATTCTAATGAAGCGGCACAAAAGACAATAGCCCATGGGACATCTTGATCGCAATTCAATTATTTAATTAAGTGTCGAAATTCGATTCTTTTTTTAATTTTTTTTCTTTGCATTTATCATAATGCAATAGTTGACACTGCAAGAGAAAAGATACATATAAAGCAACTCAATCCCCTAATTATCATTCAACACACTTTCTAAATGGTAAAAGGGGCCAAAAAGTGATTAACTTGCGGATGCTTTATCATATGTACTATGCCCCACACCGACAGCAATAACAAGCATACCCTGATAAACACATAAACCACCTTTAGTTGAAATAATACAATTGCAATTCTTTGTTGAAAGGTACCAGAAGCCAAATGCACCCAAAGGATATAGATGAAGGTAGTTTACCTCTTTTGAGTGGCCTAAAAGTCCTACAAGCTGAGAGTCACGCACATTTCGGTACAACTCCGTAGGAACTATTGGTTTCTGGCCAAATGAAATTACTGGATTAGAATGTTAGATCATACATACAGTCTCCTCATGATAATCCACCCACCATGTAAAGACTAAAACTTCCTAAAAGACATTAGTGAATAGTGATACAAAAGAGAAAATTTAAGAAATCACAAAAAAAAAAAAACCTTGAAAGAAGAGAGAAGGAGATCAAGAGACATGCAAATCCAATAGTAAATTCAGAGAAAGAGAGCGTTTTTGAACCTTATTAATTAATATTTAAATTTATATAGCCATTTTCAAATACCATACTTGATTAATTGGACTTTAATTCAAACAAAAAAATGAGTTTAGGGTTAATAACAAACCTAATTTCATGTAAAGAAAGCGGAAAAATGAAAGAGATAAAGCAAATCAAGAATAAAAAAATTACCAATCGGCACCAATTCAGCCGATTAAACACTATCTAAACCCAAAATCACACAGATGTAAACAAGAATAAACAAAAGAACCTCTAATTTAAAAAAAATATATATAAATTGAAGAATAAAATCACCTAACCTACTCCAATACCCCAAACTTCTGCAAAATCAGCAATAAAAGGTCTCGCCATGGATCTCGACTTCGTAACTCCAAGGTTTTTCACTAATCCTTATGCACAAAATAATCGAGCAATTTGGGGATCTAAGAGTTTATTGAAATGAAAATTAAAATTGGGTAGAAGAAAATCAACACCATCAGCCTTAATGCGTGAAGATATGCAACCAATCCCACCAAGGCCATGATAGAAGATCCGAGTGAAGAAGACGATTGAAGAGGGAGAATTTTCATTGAGGGCTAGGGTTTTAGACTTTCAGTTATTGGGGAGAAGATATACGGGAAGGAGTGGGCATTTTACCCCAACTCTTTTTTTTTAATTTGTAGACTAATTATCATGTGCTTTGCTCATGACTAGTATTCTAGACGCCTTTTTACGTAGCCAATAAGAGGACGTAAAAAAGCGTCCATGCAAATCCAAATTTTTACTCAACGCCCTTCCCAAGGCGTCCATAATTGATGGGTTTTGTAGTATGTGTATTTTCTTTGGTAAGACTCCACGACTATTTTTATTATTTCTCTATGAACTACCCCATTTACTTTTTTATTATTATTATTATTTCTCTCTCCTACAAACAAATAAATATATATCACTAATTATACTTTATATTATAAAATCACAAATTTTTCAATTGTACCGTGTAACAAGGGTTATTCGAGTTTCTCAGTATGCGATTACTCAAATTTCCAGGGTTACTCGAGTTTCCTTGTTAGGGATTACTCGAGTTGCTGGGGTAACTCAAGTTACTTGGTCAGGGGTTACAAATTGAGTTACTGCTTATTGAGTAACCCCTGGTCGAGGAACCACTTGAGTAATCCATGACTGAACCCCTCGAGTAACCCCTCCCCCTCGACTCCTCAAGTAATCTCTAATTGAGTAACCCCTCAAGTAACCTCTGACTGAACCCTCAAGTAACCCTTGATCGAACTCTTAAAATAACCCCTGACTGAGTAACTCGAGTAACCACTAATCGAGTAACTTGAGTAACCCGTGACCGAGTAGCTCAAGTAACCTGTGACCGAGGAACCTCTCTAGTAACCCTTGACTAAGCGACCCGAGTAACCCCTAACTGAGTAACCCCTCAAGAAACCCTAGACCAAGTGAACACTTCGAGTAAACCCTGACTTAACCCTTCAAGTAACCCCTGATGATCGAGAAACCCCTCAAGTAACCCTTGACCGAGTGAACCCCATGAGTAACCATTGTCCCAACCCCTCAAGTAACCCTTGACCGAATAACTCAAGTAACCCATAACTAAATAACTCGGGTAACCCCTGACTGAATAACTCAGCATGGGATTAATCGAGTTGCCAGCGCTACTCGAGTTTCTCAGTCGGGGTTACTCATGTTACTTGGTCAGGGGTTACGACTTGAGTTACTCCTTATCGAGTAACCCATCAAGTAACCCCTAAACGAGTAACCCCTTGTTAATCTAAATTGGGAAGACATTAGTCAATTGTTAAATAAATTGTATTTTGTTTACTTTTTTGTATTTTGTGTATGCTTTCGAAATTGTATAGCTTATAAATTATTGAAATAAATATGTGATTGGAAAATAAGATAAAATATGTGTATAAGACGTAGTTACCTCTTTTTGAAAATACATTAACGTTATCCATTAATTTCATCACAAGAAATTCACAAGCATTGAAACTTATGTTGATATAGACTATAGAAAATTAGTAAAGCTAACTTGGATTAGATTACATGTTTGGGCTTTGTCTTGCTCTATGTTAAATGTTTTATTGTGGATATGTGGGCCTTGATATTATTTATCTATTCTTAATAATAAAAAGGGAAAACTTACAAATTTTGTATTTTGGTTATTAAATTTACACAAAGTTTCATATGTGGCTGGCCACACCATGCGGCCAGCCACAATATGAGGCCCAAACGCGCTTCTAGGGCGACTTAGTTGTATTACGGAGTTTTGTTTTAACGGAGTCCGTTACAACATTAAATTTTTTTTTCTTTTTTTGTCTAAATTGTGTTAACCGCCTTTTCTTCTCCCTTGTCACTTTACTTCCTGCATTTCATCTTTCTTAATTTCTCTTTCTTCCTTAATTTTCTTTCGTTAATCCTCTTTAATTTTTTGAATTGTTTTTCCTGCTTTTACTCCATTAATCTACTTGTTATTCCATGGGAAAATAAAAAATCATTTACGGTTAAAGTACCAAAGGATCTTCTTCGAACAATAATGGCGATGATTCAGGTTTTTTTCGCTACTCTATTTTCGGTTTTTATGGATTTTTTTTTCTGTTTTTTATATTTTTTTTGTCATTTTTCATAATTTGTTGTCGTTTTTTTTTGTTGAATTACAGGATCTTCTGTGATAAAAAATGGCAACGATTCAGGTTTTATTGCAACTATATATTTTAGGTTTTTTTGAACGTTTTTGTTGTTTTGATATTTTTTTTGTCATTTCGCATGTTTTCATTAATCTAAAGTTAATTTTGAACTTGTTTTGAATTTCATTGTTCAAACCCTAGGTTTTTATTAATTTAAAGTTACACATGTTTTATCGGTTTTATTTTGTTTGATAATTTCTATTTTGAAACCCTAGGGTATGATTATGCTTTTTTTACTCTTTTTTTTCTGTTTGTTGATCATTTATCGTGTTTTATCTATTTTGCATGTTTTGTACTTTAGTTTTGTTAGTTTGTTGTGATTAATTTGTTTAATAGGTTTGATGAATTGATATATTGTTCTGTTTTAACAAAATTTGATGTGCAATGTTCATATTGTTATTCACAATGATTTCTAGTTTTGACATTGTTTTTTAACACAACATTGTGTTATTTTTGTGTTGCATATGTTTACTTACAGTCTTTGCTCTGCATGTAATCACTTGTTTTTGTTGTGTTTACATGTCATTGTTTTGTTTACATGTTATTGTTGTTTTGCTTTTTTCTGGTAATGTGTTTGAAGTGATCTATACTGTTTTGTGACTTGTTTCTACTATGTTTTTATTTGTTTCTAGTTTGAATGTACATGAGAAATGTTCAATATAAGTAGTGTAGTGTCAGTTATCATGCATAATATTTAATCAGTATAGTTACAGAGGGGGTTACTTTAGGGGTTACTATATATGTTTCCATAGGGATTACTGTTTATGTTATAGAGGGGTTACTATATTGTATGTGTTAGTATAGGGGTTACTTTAAGGGTTACAGAGGGGTTACTTTTGAGGTTACTGTATGGGTTATAAGAAGGGTTACTTAAGGTATTCCATATCTTTTATTCTACAAATGATTTTAATCTGATTCTAATTGGGTTAGAAAGTAGACTTCAATAGCTTTCCAAATATTATTTATCTTATTCAAGGGATTACTTATGGTTTGCTAGAAGAATTACTTAAGGGGTTACTTTAAATTAAATGAGGTATGGGTTACATAAGGGGTTACTAAAGTGATTACTTAAAGGGTTACTATGTTATATGTGTAATTTAGGGGTTACTTTAAGGGTTACTATATATGTCTCCAAAGGGGTTACTATTTGAGTTATAGAGGGGTTACTATATTTATGTGTTACTATAGGGGTTACTTTAAGGGTTCCAATTTAGGTTACAGAGGGGTTAATTTAGGGGTTACTAAAGGGGTTACTTAAGGGATTACTTAAGATATTTCTTAATGGTTCATTAGAAGGATTACTTAAGTGGTTACTTTAATGAGGAATGGGTTACATAAGGTGTTACTAGAGTTATTATTTAAGGGGTTACTTTAATTGGATTTCTAAAAAAGTTAGTTAGGTTGTTACACAAGGGATTACTAGAAGGATTACTTAAGGGGTTACTTTAGGGGTTATACAAGGGTTTATTAAATTAATTACCACAGGGATTATTATATTGAGGTTACTAGAGGAATTACTTAAGGGGTTATTTGTATTTTGTGTTATATGTTTCATAATATTTATAATCCCTAATTTTTATAAGTATTGATATAGTTTAAATTTGTTGTTTAAGATAATAATTGTCACTTTGTATTCTTAACTTAGTTTGATTTGCTTCTTCTGTAGGTGTTGTAAATGATGCTGGGTTAAGTGATGCTGCTGATACTTGTGTTAGTATGGTTCAAGGAGTTGTGCAGGATGCTGGGTTAAGTGGTGCTGCCAATGCTGGTGTTAGTATGGTTAAAGAAGTTGTGCAAGATGCTGGGTTAATTGGTGTTGTTGATTCTGGTGTTAGTGTAAGTTATGAACTTGTGGTGCATACTGGGTTAAGTGGTGGTGTAGATGCTGGTCGCAGTGTGGGTACTGATGATTTGCAACATGCTTATGTGAATAGTAATGATCAGGATGATGTTGAAGCAGCTGTAGATAAAGAGGATGGTGCTCTGTTGATTTCTAGTCTACCTAGTGATAAACAATTGAACTTATTGTCTAAAGATAGTTTTTTGCCAATGAAGAATAGTGTTGTTGAAAGGATTAAGGGCTCAAACTAATTTCAATCAACCTACAAAGAAGAACATGCAAGCACAAAAAACTAAGAACAACCATTAAGAAATCAAAGCAAATAAAAGGGAGACAAAGTTACCGTGGGAAAACCCGAGAACCGGGAGAAAAAAAACCCACCTTGCACTATGGAGTAGTATTGATGATGAATGAATCAAGATTTCAAGCATGAATTGTATATAATTCCAATGCTCCTCACTCAACCTCTCATAAACCCTCTATTAGTGTTTAAAGATTGTGAATACTTGAGGAAGAAGCAAAACAAAGAATATATATAGTCTAGGTAATAAACGACAATCCAAGGGCTAACAATTAAACAAGAAGCACGGGCTGAAATCGAGCCGTCGAAACAGAACAGCAAGGGGTTCGGCCGAACCTACCCTCTGTTCGGCCGAACTTGAGGTGGTTCGGTCGAACCCCCTTTGGTTCGGTCACTCCTCCAAATTTGCAATTTTTCCTCAACTCTCTGCCCCAAGGTTCGACCGAACTTCAGAGTTGCTTGAACTATGTTCGGTCGAACTTCCTTCAAAAAACTTCCTCTTTAATTCTTCCTTATGCCTCCATATATTGATGCATCTCCACACTAATCCTAACAATCTCCCACTTGGAGATAGGATCAATAATGCATACACCATAGACATCCATATATACACTCCTTCCTCAAGAGCACTCAACACATTCATCAAAACAATTTTTCACCATAGCGCAACACTCCATCAAGTTAATGATGGAGTCCAATTGAGGTCCTACACAACCTCAATTTGTCACTAGAAACCACCTTAGTGAGCATATCCGCCGGATTCTTTGAACCGGCAATCTTCCTCAAACACATCGTGCCATCCTTCACCAAACTCCTAGTGTAGTGATAGCGTCTCTTGATGTGTTTAGTGCGATAATGAAACATAGGATTCTTAGCCAATTGAACCGCACTTTGGCTATCACTATACAACGCACAAACATCTTGTTTCATGCCCATTTATTCAAGAAAACCCTTCAACCATTCCATCTCTTTTCCCGCTTCCGACATAGCCACATACTCGGCTTCCGTCGTAGACATAGAGACACACTTTTGGAGCTTGCTCATCCAACTAATGGCCGTACCACCAATAGTGTACACATACCCCGAAGTGCTTTTGCTTGAATCAAAACATCCACCAAAATCGGCATCAACAAAACCTTCCAAGACAACTTCATTCTTCCAAAGCAAAGAGCCATACTTGAAGTACCCAACAAATACCTCAATAGCCACTTCACGGCTTCCCAATGTCTCTCACCCGGATTTGACATGAACCTACTAACAACTCCCACTGCGTGAGCGATATCGGGCCTCGTGCAAATCATAGCATACATCATGCTACCAACGGCCGAAGCATAAGGAACAATGGCCATTTTGTCCTTCTCTTCCCTTGTCTTTGGGCAATCCTCCTTAGTCAACTTGAGCTCACTTGAAAGAGGTGAGCTTCGAGGCTTAGCATCCATCATGTTAAATCTTTTTAGTACCTTCTTGACATACTCCTCTTGAGATAACTTCAACACACCCGTTGAGCTATCTCTAGAAATTCTCATGCCAAGTATTTGCTTGGCCTCACCCAAGTCTTTCATCTCAAATCTTCTAGACAGCTTCTTTTTCAAGTCATTGACAATTTGCATACTAGTTCCCGCAATCAACATATCATCAACATACAAAAGTAAATAGATATAGCCATTGTCATACCTTTGAAAGTAGCAACAATGATCACCTTCCGCTCTCACGAAACCATTGCCTAGCATGAAATTGTCAAACTTCTTGTACCATTGTCTCGGAGCTTGTTTCAACCCATATAGACTCCGTTTGAGTTTGCACACCAAGTTCTCTTGACCCGGAACTTGAAACCCTTCCGGTTGCTTCATGTAGATTTCCTCCTCCAAATCACCATGTAAAAACGCGGTTTTTACATCCATTTGCTCAAGAAATAAGTTCTCCGAAACCACTATAGCCAACAAGATTCTTATAGTGGTCAACTTCACAACCGGAGCAAAGATCTCATGATAATCAATGCCCTCCTTTTGTGAAAAACCTTTCACCACAAGTCTTGCCTTGTACCGAATTGTACCATCCGGTTCTTCTTTCTTTCGAAATATCCACTTGCACAGAAGTGCTCTCTTGCCCTTAGGCAATTCAACCAACACCCAAGTGTTGTTTTTCTCCAATGAAGACATCTCATCTTCCATTGCTTGCTCCCACTTCAACGAGTCACCCATGCCCATTGCCTCTTGATAACATTCCGGTTCACCGGAATCCGTCAACAACAAATAATGCAAGGATGGAGAATATCGATTTGGTGGCTTGATTGGTCTTGATGATCTTCTTACCGTAGGTGGTGTAGAAATCTCTCCTTGAACCACAACGGGCTCACCCATAACTACTCGTTCATCCGTCTCGAAATGATCATCATCATCCGAATCACTAGAATCCGAATCCACCGGGACATGAGCACCATGTTGAGGAGATGCTTGTTGAATTGGCACCTCAACTTCTACTTGTTCAACCTCCTTGCCACTTTTAACTTCACCATCTAGCTCAACATATTTCCACTCATCTCCTATTGATTCTCTTTCCACGGATTTTCCACCAAAGTTGTCCTTATACAAGGAACTCTCATCAAAAGTGATGTCACAATGCCTAACAATCTTTCGATTCTTAGGATCCCACAATCTATAACCGTATTTCTCACATCCATACCCGATGAAGTAACATTTGATGGCTTTTGGGTCTAGCTTATCTCTTTTCTCGGATTGCAAATAGGCCACACAACCAAAGGTCTTCAAGTGAGTGTAGGACACCTCCTTACCACTCCACTTCTCCTCCGGTATCTTGAAATCCAAGGGCACCGAAGGTCCACGGTTTATCAAGTAAGCCGCGGTACTAACGGCATCCGCCCAAAAACACTTTGGGAGGCCCGCAAACAACCTCATACACCTTGCCCTCTCAAGTAAAGTCCTATTCATCCGCTCCGCTACCCCGTTTTGGCGAGGTTTACCGGGAATGGTCCTCTCCAAAACAATGCCATGCTCCTTACAAATGTTTTTGTAAGCTTCTAACTCATACTCTCCTCCATTGTCGGACTTGATTGCCTTAATCTTCTTGCCCGAAACATTTTCAACCTCCGCCTTCCAAGTCTTGAACTTCTCATTCACTTCCGACTTGTGCTTCATGAAATATACCCATACTTTCCAGGTTTGAATCTTTGGTGTTTTAGTGATTTTGGGTTGTGTTGAACTTGAATTTGTGATTGAGCTACAAAGTTTGAGTCTTTAGGTATTCAAAGATTGAATCTTGGGTGTCAAGTTGCATTCTTTGTTGTTGAAAACCTATTGTGAACTTTGTGTGATTGAAAGGATTAAGGGCTCAAACTAATTTCAATCAACCCACTACAAAGAAGAACATGCAAGCACAAAAAACTAAGAACAACCATGAAGAAATCAAAGCAAATAAAAGGGAGACAAAGTTACCGTGGGAAAACCCGAGAACCGGGAGAAAAAAAACCCACCTTGCACTATGGAGTAGTATTGATGATGAATGAATCAAGATTTCAAGCATGAATTGTATATAATTCCAATGCTCCTCACTCAACCTCTCATAAACCCTCTATTAGTGTTTAAAGATTGTGAATACTTGAGGAAGAAGCAAAACAAAGAATATATATAGTCTAGGTAATAAACGACAATCCAAGGGCTAACAATTAAACAAGAAGCACGGGCTGAAATCGAGCCGTCGAAACAGAACAGCAAGGGGTTCGGCCGAACCTACCCTCTGTTCGGCCGAACTTGAGGTGGTTCGGTCGAACCCCCTTTGGTTCGGTCACTCCTCCAAATTTGCAATTTTTCCTCAACTCTCTGCCCCAAGGTTCGACCGAACTTCAGAGTTGCTTGAACTATGTTCGGTCGAACTTCCTTCAAAAAACTTCCTCTTTAATTCTTCCTTATGCCTCCATATATTGATGCATCTCCACACTAATCCTAACAGTTGTTATAGGGAATATTTCAAGCATTACCCCAAACTTAAACCCCACTGTGATCATACACTTAAGTATGGTGGCGTCAAAAGGGAAGGAAGATAGAGCAAAAGAGTCGCCAACAAGTTTTAAGAGCTTGTAAACCTTTCAAAGGGTCAAGGTTACACCCCTTAACGATCAAGGAGATCATTAACTCCAATAGGTCTGGAACCAAGACTGGAAGTTTGGGGATGAAGGTACAAATCTAATCTGAAAGAGAACTGATAAGTGACTTTTATGTCACTTTTAGGGTGTTTATTGAGTCGTTTTCCGGCTTATTTTCCAATAATTTAACCCTTTTTTATCCTTTATTTCTATTATTTGCTTATTCTTGCCTTTTATCTTTATTTTGAGTATTTTTGTAATTTTTAATAGTTTTTAGTTTATTTTCGTGTTTTATTTTATTTTTCTTACTTTTAATGTTTGTAGTTTAAGTTCTTAGTTTTTATTTTTAATAACTTCTCTTTTTATCTTGTTTTCTTATTTATTTTAGTTGCGTATTTTATTTTATTTTACTTCGTTTAATTTTATTATTTTAGTTTTTGTCCCTATCTCTCTTGGTTTTTTTGGTTGTGTAGGTATGTTTTCGGGTTGAAGCACGGATTTCAAAGTCAAATGGTTTGCATTGGAAGTTCGGGACCCGAGTCAATCAAGTTCAACAAAATTCTTACAAGTTGTTGCCCCTAACCTCTTGCTGCTGCTAGCTTACCATACACCACACCATTCCTTAACCTCCACCACACAGCTTCTCCCCTGCTGTTCCCCTGCACCCACGCAACTCCCTTACCACCACACACCACCAGCCACAACAACAACAACAATAACAGCAATGGCAGCGACATCTCTTCTCAAGCCCCCACAGCAACCAATACCCCTTCACCAATTCGCACCAGCAGCCCCTGCTCCTCCTTCTCACACCCACACCTCAATCAACCACCAACCTCAATTCACCAAACCACCTGAACCACCAATCTCCAGCCACGCACCCACCTAATAACTCCCCTGCTCCACCACGCAACTCCAATCAGCCCCGTTACCAGCCCACATCGACCAACTCACCCACGCATATCCACCAACCAATACACCACCAAGAACCACCTTCGTCAGCCACGAATCAACCACCAACCAGACCCCCACACCTAGCAGCCGTAACAGCTACACCAACCAAAGCAGCAGCACCTGCATCATCACGCAATACGCCTCAAATCCGCAATCAACCGCAGCTCCTCCACTCCTCCATCACCCTGCAATCTCTGCTACACCAAAATCGGCCAACACAGCAGTAATTTCCGGCCACCATCATACCAATTTGCGCAAGAAATAGAGCAAAATCAGAGCAAATTACGAATTATCATGGTTCGAGCAAACCAAAGGAGTTCGGTCGAAGTTCGAGTCAGAAACTTTTGAGGTTTTGTAATTTGAAGAGGTGTGGTTCGACCGAACCAACCCCGTAGTTTGGCCGCACCAACCCATGGTTCGACCGAACCATTTCACGAGCTTCGCGCGTGACTTTTAATGAAAATCAAACGGCTGCGATGTGATGATGCTTGATGATGATTTTCGATGAAGGGTGAAGATGATGCGTGATGGTGATGAAAGTTCAAAGTAGCCACGAAAATGGGGGAATTGGGGGTCTGATAATTCGTGGGGTTTGGTGGGAATTGTAGGAATTTATGAGTTTATTTTTCCATTTCATTTTCTTTTCTTTTATTTTATTTTATTTTTAGTTTTGTTTTTTTTTTTGTTTTTAGTTTAGTTATTTTAATTGTTTTAGTTTAGTTTTATTTCTTTTTAGTTTCTTTATTTTATTTTATTTTTATTTAACTTGTATTATAAATACCCCCTTTGGGGTTATTTTCTAAAAAAAACTTTTCAATCAACATTTTATTTTAGATAGATTAGATTAGTTTAGCCTATTTTTTCTCTCTCTTAGGGTTAGATTAGGATTTTTCTCTCTCTAGTTTAGGATTAGTGTAGAGAGAGAAAGCTTGGATTTCCATGGAGTTTTTGGGAGGTCGAAGAAGCAACTTGTGGAACTTCTTCTCATATATTCAATGAGCATTTTCTAACTTTCTCTCATCTTTATTTCTTTGCTTAATTCTGAGTTTTTTGCTTTTTGTTTGTTGATTTGAGTAGATTAATTAGTTTGTTTGTTTAATCTTGTTTTTATTCTTATTTTCCTTGTTTTCCATGTCTTTCTTCATTATGTTAGCTTAGGTCTTGTTCCAGGGAATTGGATGAAGGTTATATTAATGAATTGAATGATTGATTGTGATTAGTATGGAATTATTTCTTGATTATTGTGTATGGGTGATGCTTTTATGGATTAAAATCTTTCTAGCTAATCGATTCTATGCTCTTAATTGTGCTTTCAATCAATTGTGCGAGAGTGAGTTGGTTGAGAGCCCTAAATTCTTCCATACCTTTGCTAGGCTAGTTGCACGAGAGTGAATAGGTTAGTAGGATAATTAACATGCTTAATTGTGCGAGAGTGAGTTAAATGTGTTTATGTTCCTAATCAAGGTCATTTTCACCTATTTGTATGATGTTGTTTAATACATTGATGTGATTGGATTCCCCTTTCCCTAGTTTTAGTTGTTTGTTCTTAGTCATGTTTAGTTTAACCTCTCTCTATCTCACGACCTTTCCTAGGAGTCTAGTTGACACAAATTAATACACTTAGTCCTTTTGGGTTCGACCCTTTACTTGCCACTAACTAGTTTAGTGTAAGTTTAGGTATTATAAATTTCTAATTTGGTTAGGGTTAGTAGTCCCAACCACATACTTTTAACTTCGATCAAATTTTGGCGCCGTTGCCGGGGACTAAGGCGTTCCTTAGTTTGTGTTGATTAGATTAGCTAGTTTCTTGTATATTATTTGATTTTGTTTAATTTTCTTTGTTCTTTGTATAAAAATGGCATGCTTATCTTTTCCTCAATTTGATGGTGAACCCTTCTATGCTTACTTTGAAAGACTAGATGGTTTCCTTAGTTACCATGGGTGTTGTAGGCGTCGTTCGAAGTGCGCCTACGTTAAAAGCATGTGGTGAATATGCTTGGCACTCATAGGAAGTGGGAATTGACATATACGATTAGGGACAACGATTAGGGACAAATAAAGTAGGGAGCTGCCAACAAGTTTTTAAGGAACTTGTAAACCGTTCACGAATCATAAAAAGGCAACCACGATAAGGGACAACGAAGGCAACAACAATTGACCCGTGAAGGTTACACCCCATTCATAATCCATGAGATTACTAACTCCATATGGTTCGGAACCACGAAAGGAGGATCGGGGATGATGGTACGAAGTGAGTCATGGAGTCACATTCACCCTTATTGGCCTCTACTCGATTCTTATATTGAAAAGCATTCCTTTGATCTCAAAGGCATACAAACAATAATTCAATTCGCTCCAAACTATTATTTAACTAAATTGGTTGAATATTAATGCACACATAATTCTAAAATATTGGTGATCACTTCAATTAATAATAAGGTTAAAAGGATCCTAAATCGATTGTCCAAATTATCTCATTAGGCGTGATTTTCAATTACATATTCCCTTTAAACATGCAATACGGTGATCAATAAAAGAATAACATTAATATCAAAACCAAATTAATCACAATTCCAACAACATAAAATCGTTAGAAAAATAATAAAAATTAAAGGAGCATGATCCTTACTTTGATTCTGTTTGTTTGCAACTACAAAATAATAAACGAGTTAGTAACTTCAAGGAAATAATAAAACGACGATTAAATTAAATTAAATAAAGTAAAGTTGATTTTGGGGACAAACCCTCAAACAATTCTACCTTTCACGCCTTGGCTTAAGGATAGAACCACGAGTAAAATATGGACTCCTTTGAGTGCTTGAAGAAGGAATTTTGAAGTGAAAAGGGTAGGCTAGTGTTTAGGTTAAAGCATAGAAGAGAGAAAATAAAATAAGAGAATTCTGGGTGCCCCGTTCATCAGAAATGAGGGGGGTATTTATAGGGAAAATGTGTTGAGGGAGCACACGGAACCCTAAAATGATAAAAACCCTAAAAAAGTATCACATGACACGGTCAAACTGTACCGTGACACGAGAAGCTCCACCGTCAGACGGTACACTTTCCCGTGACACGGTACATTTTTGGTGTGACGCGGGATAAAAAACGCGTTAAGGGTTTACGCGGAGAAGGCACAGAATGTCCCGTGTCACGGCAGACCTCCCGTGTCACGGGAAATCCCACCGTCAGACGGGAAGGATTCCCGTGACACGGTAGGTACCTGCCGTGGCGCGGGAAATTCTAGCCTTTTTTCCGTCTAAATACATTTTTATCCCTAATTTCCTTCGGCATTTTAAGTGCCGTTTGATAATTTCGGGCCTTTTCTGACTTTTTATTATTCGGGCTAAAATAAGAAAATAATTAAATTAAAATAAATAAAGGGTTTGGGCCAAAAATAAATAATAAAACAATAAAATAAAAAAGGCTTGGGCTAAAAATTAATTAATAAGTTTGGGCTGAAATTAAAACTATGCTTTTACCAAACATCAAGACTAATCCATGGACTGTTCAAAAATATGAATTTAATAAAATACGATTTTTTAAGCACTCTCGGGATTAAATACTAAACCCGACCAATAGTGGCGGTGAAAGGTTGTTCATCATCGGGTTTGGTTTGGGGAGACATTTTTAGGTGTCTACAGAAGCCCCCACTTTGACTGAGTTTGTAGAAACGTCAGTTTCGAAAACGATAGTCAAAGTAGCCGATAGGGACGGAGAATGATTTAAGACGTTCTGCGATCCTAAATCATTCTGTATACGCCGATACCTGCAGAATAATGTTAGTTCTACAGATAAAAGAGTACAGGGATAGAATGCTTATCTAACACCAGTGTATTGGTGGAAAATGAGCTTGGTAGCTTCCTATGCTTGAAGGAATCCACCGGATGACGTCTGTTGAAACGCTTTCCATGCCTGAGGAAAGCCGACTGAGGAGTTTGGTAGTTTTCTATGCCTGAAGAAACCTACCGGATAATACTTTCCATGCTTGAGGAAAGTCGACGTATGAATTTGGTGTCATTCTATGCTTGAAGAAATCCACCGATGATGCTTTCCATGCTTGAGGAAAGCCGACTTGGCGGTTTTCTATACTTGAAGAAAAATCCACCGATAACGCTTTCCAAGCTTGAGGAAAGCCGACCGATGAATATGGTGTCATTCTATGCTTGAAGAATTCCACCGATAGTGCCTTCCATTCTTGAGGAAAGCCGATTTGGCGGTTTTCTATACTTGAAGAAAAATCCACCGATAACGCTTTCCAAGCCTGAGGAAAGCCGACTGATGAATATGGTGTCATTCTATGCTTGAAGAATTCCACCGATAGTGCCTTCCATGCTTGAAGAAAGCCGATTTGGCGGTTTTCTATACTTGAAGAAAAATCCACCGGATAATACTTTCCATGCTTGAGGAAAGTCGAAAGATGATGAGATTGCAAGTCTCTGTGTATCGAGAACCTTGCGCCGTGAAATGATGGTGGTCCGCTTGTCCCCGGACGTGGGCTGTAGATGGTGCGCTTGTCCCCCGGACGTGGGCTATAGATGGTCCGTTTGTCCCCGGACGTGGGTTGTTGATAAGACCTGCAAAAATAAATTTGCCAATGGACTCGTATATACTGTGATTGACTTGACCACTAACTTGACCAAGTTTGACTTGATGTGACATGACATGTGTATGACTTGTGAGTGTGTGTGTGTGTGTGTGTGTGTGTGTGTGTGTGCAGACACAAGCAAACGAAGATGCAAAAGCAAAAATTTTCCGTCAATTTTTGTCATGAGTGGAGGGTACCGACTTTCTCCCGAAAAAGAAAGATGTGAAAACTGAACTTTTATTTTCGAACTTCCTTCGATGAAAACTTGGAAAAAGTTTTTGAACTTCCCCAAAATAAAATAATGAAAAAGGAAAGAAGTTTTGAACTTCCTCCTTGAGCAAGACGAAATGAATCGTATGGATTGAATTGCTTGTCCTGAAAATAATGTATGCATGATGCATGTTCTTAGGCCAGGAGGCTAAGCACCTCGATGGTGTAAAGAAGATGAATGAACTTAAGTCATGGAGCTAAGCATCATATATGGTGTAAAGAAGCGATTTTGAACGTCACTTAGGTCTGGAAGCTAAGCATGTATAGTGATTATTGCATAATGAACGTTGCTTAGGTCAAGGAGCTAAGCACGATATGCTTTGTATGATTAAAAATCATTGATATATAAATGTTTCTTAGCACATTATGCGAAACAATGAACATTGCTCAGGAAGCTAAGCAAGTATACAATGTTTCTTCTACGGAATGTTGTCTTTAAGTATGATAAAACATGCACAGTGTTGAAACAAGATTTCATGATAAAGGGCTCTTAAAGGGAACGATGATTGATATGTATATGGATGTGTGAGTGAAGTGTATGAATGTGATGCTAAGGCTGGCTGCAAGGGTTATGGCGATGGAAAGAGATGTGAGAAGAGTTAAAGATGATGACTCTTCAGGCTGGGTAAGCTAATGTGATTTGGGTTCAAGCCCCCAAGTCTAGCTCTAAATGGGTAGGGATAAGCATTGGATATTCTTTGACTCGATCATGCATGGATATGAATATGAATGTGGCCGCACCTCGATGTGAGGTTGCCTACGTATCCGTTAGGAATCAAGCCGAACGTAGCTCTAACCGAACTTTGCACAAGTGTATGTACACCTCAAAGAGGTCTTTCAAGGGTTGTAATGTGGTTAAGTTGATGGTTTAAGGAAGAAAGGGGTAAAAGGCTCAAGACCCGAGAGAATCCCCAAGATGTGTAATTTTGAATTTGAAAATTTTGAATTTTGCAAGTTTATTTTCAACTTTTTTTTTTTTTTTTTTTTTTTTTTTTTTTTTTTGTTTTGAATGTCTTTTTTTCTTTTTTTTTTTTTATTCTTTTGAATCAATGTAGACAATCTCAGATCATGCGGTCCATCACTCACTTAGCATTCATGTTTCTCAGGCACGTACCAAGCATTCGATGAGAGACGCAATTTGATACGTGTTCATATCAAAGACATTGGAACACTTGCCTTTAGCCATTGTTTTATTGTTGCTTTGCTGCTTTTTTTTTTTTTACTTGCTTTTTGAATGTTATACAATTACACATCTTCCAATCCCAGGGTTAAGTGAATGTGGGTTGAAGAAATGAAGGCCAAACGTTAGACGAGGCTCAAAATAGTTGATGAAGATATGGAATGTGATTGAACGGTTAACAGGGAATGACATGGTTGCAAAGGTGCCTCAAGTCATTGGTGTACCTTGGGTTTAGTTCAGTAATTGATTTTTTTTTTTTTTTTTTTTTTTTTTTTTTTTTTTTTTTGAGAATGAATGAATGAATGAAAGATTCTATGATCGAGATGTAAAGGAAAATTGCTCATTTTATTAATGGAAAAGGTGAACGAAACACATGAAACATATAAAAAAATTCAAAGTGGAAAACCTATGCTAGACATGAATGGGGGAGTGGAGAAGAATGATAAAGAAAGAAATCATGAAATCTTGCACGAAAGATCCGTGTGCCTTGTATTCATTACTTCTTGCCGCCTGGAGGGACAGGAAGTTTGTTTGCATCCATCAAGTCTTGAATGGCGTCCTTAAAATTCCAACATTGCTCCGTATTGTGGCCCTTTCCTTGATGGTACTTGCAATAGGCATTGGGATTCCATTTGGCGCTCCTTTCTTCAAGTTTTGGCTCTGGAAATGGCCAATTAGGTGTGATCAAGCCTTGACTGTAAAGGCGATCAAAGGTCGCATCATAAGTCATTCCTAAAGGAGTGTAAGTTCTTTTCTTCTTGGGCAATGGAGTATCAAGGGCTAACACTTCATTGAGATCAACTTGGCTTATATTATTGGTAGTATTTTCGTGCTTAGAAGACGAAGAAGAAGGATGGTCGTTCTTCTTGTTTTTCCAAGTGTTATTATTGTTACTACCAGCAGTCTTTATTAGCTCATCCTCGATATTGATGCCGATGTCGTATACAGCTTCGAAAGTGTTCAGTGGAAGAAATTTGAGATGTTCCCTATATTTATGAGTTAGATTTTGAATAAAGAGGCGAACCATCTCTCTTTCTTTAGGAGGATCTACCAAGAGTGAAGCTGTTTCCCTCCACCTGTTCAGGTAAGCGGTGAAGCCTTCATTCTCTTTCCGTTTGAGAATGGAGAGTTCACGTTCAGAAGTTTTGGTTTGAATGTTACACTTGTAACGATTCATGAAACTGTCGGTGACATCTTGCCAAGTCGCAGTATGCTTGGCATCTAAGGAATAAAACCATTGTTGGAAAACATGTTCTAAGGAGAGAGGGAACACCGTAGGGAAGAGTGTTACGTCCAATCCCTTAAGAGTCATGGTTGCAGAGAACGCCTTCAAATGGAATATTGGATTGTCAGTAGGCTTGAACTTTGGAATATCAGCAGTGGAGAACTTTTCAAGTAGTCTGTCCTTCACATTCAAAGGAGTGGGAGGCCGTTCCACATAAGTGAAATCCTCAGAAATCTTACTCATTTGTTCCTTCAGTTTGTCAAGGGTGGAAATAGTGACCTTGTTTTGTTCCATGGTAGTGACCCTAGTGGTAAGGGTTTGCATCATGGCAGACACTGCCTCGATGGATTTGTTGATGTTCTCAATATCTTCTTTAGTGGCCATTGAAAGGTGATGAGTAATGGAGATGGCAAAGTTCTCTTTGAACGCCTATTAGATCTGAGAGATTGTTGCGGTAATGACTCGAACCGTATTAATCTATCCCCGTTCCTTGACCAAGTACTGTGAAATAAAATAATTCACTTAATTGTTTGACTCATTGCTCAAGATAGGAAAGGAAGGAAAAAAAATAGACATTTGAAAACAGGTGAGAAAACTCCACTCATTTTTTTATTATGACGAAAAAAGGGTGCATGAACCTAATATACGATCATAAACGACCTGGTGCACGACTCGAGTCGGAACATAAAGAAGGTGTGTGGATTATACTTGACTCGTGAGTGACTAAGTGATGTTATAAGACTCGTGGTATGATCGTATGGCTAGACATGTGAACAATAACCAAATTAACACGGAAGACTTAAGAAAAGCTGACTGGACTTATTTCAAGGGCACCGTGACACGGAAAACTGTACCGCGTCACGTGACAAGCTGCCGTGATGCGGTGGTTTTTTTTTTTTTTTGGACATCTACCGTGTCGCGGTAGAAATTTGCCGTGAGACGGTAGAGTTTCCCGTGGCGCGGCAGACCCCTTTTTTTTTTTTTTTTTTTTTTTTTTCAGGTCCACCGTGCCACGGTGGACTGTGCCGTGACACGGTGGACAGTCCCGTGTCGCGACAACCATTCCCGTGCCACAGTGGATGCTGACGTGGCACGGGATTTTTTTTTTTTTTTTTTGCAGGTCCACCGTGCCACGGTGGACTGTGCCGTGACATGGTGGACAGTCCCGTGTCGCGGCAACTATTCCCGTGCCACGGTGGATGCTGACGTGGTACGAGAATTTTTTTTTTATTTTTTTTCAGGTCCACCGTGCCACGGTGGACTGTGCCGTGACACGATGGACAGTCCCGTGTCGCGGCAACCATTCCCGTGCCACGATGGATGCTGACGTGGCACGAGAATTTTTTTTTTATTATTTTTTATTTTTTAAAAAAAATCTATAATTTTGAAATTCTACTTGTTTATTTTTAAAGGGAGGATACCATCCGACTTACTCCGAAAAAAAAACGACACAAAAAACAAGACTAGCCTAAAGTACGGTCAAAAAGTGGTGCACGACTAAAAAAAAGTGTGTGAACACGATATGTGAATGATTAAGTGAGGTTATAGACGCGTGTTTTGACCGTATAGCTAGAGACGACACAAAACTGGACGCAGCATTCGCACAAAAATCGAAAAAAAAGACTGACAGGACACTTTCCTGGGCACCGTGTCACGGTGCAGACTGTCGTGACACGGTGCAGTCTACCGTCAGACGGTATACAGCCCCGTGTCACGGCACTGTTCACCGTGACACGGCAGAACATGCCGTGACACGGTGCGCAGTTCCAGGTCAGTTTTGTGATTTTTCCAGATTTTAACCGATTTTAGGTCCGTACTAATTACTATGTGAGAATAAAAACCCTCGGTCATGGGTTAAACAAAAGAGCAAACACATGAAGGTTAGCACCAAATAACCACATAGCATTTAGGCACGATGATGTAAAAAAAGTTCGCAACCTAGAGTCAAGATCTATGTTCAACTATTGGTCAAGCTTTGGGTGTCAAAAGGGTACCATGGTTCAGAGTTTGGACGCGTTAGCAAGGCAGCCTCCTTTGAGGGTGTATGCCAACAGGCGGCTCCGCGAGTTCGTGATGAAATCGAACTCGACTCCATGGTTTGGGTAGATTTAATAACTCGGATGAACCCTTATTGCCATGAGCGTTTTTGGGTCGATAGAGCTTAAATCCCCCGGGGCTAAGACGCATGTAGAACACATACGTTTTTTCAGAAAAATTGAAGGAAGTCGACTGTGAGGAAAGAAAATAAGCCACCGAACTGATTTTAGGACTGCCGTGACACGGCAAAAATTCCCGTGTCACGGTACTGTGCACCGTCAGACGGTGCATTGTACCGTGACACTGCAGACTGGTGCCCTGTTTTCCTTCGCGTGCAACCAAGTTATCCAATTTTTCCTACGGGACAAACCTGAATGCGACGTTAAAACGTCTATGCAGATGCAAAAATGCCAAATTAATCACATGAATATTTTTTCAAGAATCTTTCAAGTCTCATCCACTCATCTTAATTAAATACCAATCACTCAAATCGATAAATAATTAAGAATCCTCCCTAGTGGAGTCGCCAAATTGTACGCGTCGTTCGAAGTGCGCCTACGTTAAAAGCATGTGGTGAATATGCTTGGCACTCATAGGAAGTGGGAATTGACATATACGATTAGGGACAACGATTAGGGACAAATAAAGTAGGGAGCCGCCAACAAGTTTTTAAGGAACTTGTAAACCGTTCACGAATCATAAAAAGGCAACCACGATAAGGGACAACGAAGGCAACAACAATTGACCCGTGAAGGTTACACCCCATTCATAATCCATGAGATTACTAACTCCATATGGTTCGGAACCACGAAAGGAGGATCGGGGATGATGGTACGAAGTGAGTCATGGAGTCACATTCGCCCGTATTGGCCTCTACTCGATTCTTATATTGAAAAGCATTCCTGTGATCTCAAAGGCATACAAACAATAATTCAATTCGCTCCAAATTATTATTTAACTAAATTGGTTGAATATTAATGCACACATAATTCTAAAATATTGGTGATCACTTCAATTAATAATAAGGTTAAAAGGATCCTAAACCGATTGTCCAAATTATCTCATTAGGCGTGATTTTCAATTACGTATTCCCTTTAAACATGCAATACGGTGATCAATAAAAGAATAACATTAATATCAAAACCAAATTAATCACAATTCCAACAACATAAAATCGTTAGAAAAATAATAAAAATTAAAGGAGCATGATCCTTACTTTGATTCTGTTTGTTTGCAACTACAAAATAATAAACGAGTTAGTAACTTCAAGGAAATAATAAAACGACGATTAAATTAAATTAAATAAAGTAAAGTTGATTTTGGGGACAAACCCTCAAACAATTCTACCTTTCACGCCTTGGCTTAAGGATAGAACCACGAGTAAAATATGGACTCCTTTGAGTGCTTGAAGAAGGAATTTTGAAGTGAAAAGGGTAGGCTAGTGTTTAGGCTAAAGCATAGAAGAGAGAAAATAAAATAAGATTATTCTCGGTGCCCCGTTCATCAGAAATGAGGGGGGTATTTATAGGGAAAATGTGTTGAGGGAGCACACGGAACCCTAAAATGATAAAAACCCTAAAAAAGTATCCCGTGACACGGTCAAACTGTACCATGACACGAGAAGCTCCACCGTCAGACGGTACACTTTCCCGTGACACGGTACATTTTTGGTGTGACGCGGGATAAAAAACGCGTTAAGGGTTTACGCGGAAAAGGCACGGAATGTCCCGTGTCACGGCAGACCTCCCGTGTCACGGGAAATCCCACCGCCAGGCGGGAAGGATTCCCGTGACACGGTAGGTACTTGCCGTGGCGCGGGAAATTCCAGCCTGTTTTTCCGTTTAAATACATTTTTAACCCTAATTTCCTTCGGCATTTTAAGTGCCGATTGATAATTTCGGGCCTTTTCTGACTTTTTATTATTCGGGCTAAAATAAGAAAATAATTAAATTAAAATAAATAAAGGGTTTGGGCCAAAAATAAATAATAAAACAATAAAATAAAAAAGGCTTGGGCTAAAAATTAATTAATAAGTTTGGGCTGAAATTAAAACTATACTTTTACCAAACATCAAGACTAATCCATGGACTGTTTAAAAATATGAATTTAATAAAATACGATTTTTTAAGCACTCTCGGGATTAAATACTAAACCCGACCAATAGTGGTAGTGAAAGGTTGTTCATCATCGGGTTTGGTTTTAGGGAGACATTTTTAGGTGTCTACGGGTGTTCTCTTAATGATGCTTGTGGTATAGCTTATTGGGGCATGAATGAGTATACTAGGGGAATGGTTGAGGACATGAATAATGGTAGATTTTGTCATTTGTCTATGCATGATGCTTGGGATTTCTTCACATGGCTTGCTAAGGATTCTTTAGATAGAGAATCTCATGTTTCTTGCTTTGATTCTCAATACCAAGATTCTTTTAATTTTTGCATGAATTCTCTTTATACTTCTTATGTGCCTTGTGATGATCCAAGTATGCAAATTGACACCCTTCCCCCTTATGCTCATTTTGATGAGGTTTGTGCTAATTTTGATGATGTGCAATTTAACTTTGATCATGAACCTCAACCCAATAACATTGATGCCCAAATTCTCTCTCAAATGCAATATCTCACCCAACAACTCCAAGAGCTTCAAGAGGAACAAAAATTAAGAGAAGTGAGGCTTGCCCAAGTGATGAGTGCTATGTTTGATTTAGATGGACATGAGGCACCTCACTTGGAGTGTGAGAGTGTTGTTGAGGATGATGTAGGGAAAGGGTGTGAAGGTGAGGGGATATTTTCTTGTGATGAGAGGATTTTTGAGGATTTTGATCCTTTTCCTTCCCCATTTGAGCTTGAATGCCATCCTTCCCCTTATTCACCCCCTTTGAGAGCTTCCCTTGGTGAGTATGTGAGTGAGCCATCTTCATGTTTGAATAAGGGAGTTCATGAGGATGATGATGGTGAGTTTGAGAAATCAAGAGAGATTGAGAGTCCCTTGAGTGATGGTGGAAGAGTTGTGAATGAAGAAAATGTCGATTTTGAGGATTCCAACCCCCTTCCCCATCTTGATGAGTCCACCTTGCATGTTGGTGACCCTTTAATTCATGAGTCTTTGGACTCATTTGAGGTTATGGCTAGTATGTTCATTGAAGGTGTAACAAATCATTATAGCCTTTTGAGAGAGTTCATTGGCAATGCTTCATGGGAAAGGGATGAGTTTGAGAGAAACCTTTATCCTTTCATGCATGGTTTAGAGACTCTAGGCTTTGAGGATCTTGAGGGAGTTGTTGTTCATCGTTGTGATAGAGAGGAGGATGAGGTTCTTTCTATTGGAGAGTTTTTGTTTGAGGGAGATGTGAGTCATGAGTATTCTTTTGAGGATTCTATGATTGATTTTCATGCCCTCATTGGTTATGTGAGGCTTTGTGAGACCATTGTTTCTCCTCCCCTTCCTCAAGGAAATTTGACCACATCTCCTACTATCCCATGTTCCTCCCTTCTTTTGTCGAAGAGCCTATTGAGGACCTTCTCTTGTTTGATGAAACTCTTCCTTTTCATCCCCCTTTATTGAGGAAATGGGTGATTGTGCCACCCAAAAAGATTTTGAGGAGGTTTTGCCTTTTTATTCTCTTCCTTATTTTTCTTCTTCTTTCTCTTCTTATTTTCTTGATTTTTCTTTTGATTTTTCTTCCTTGTTTTGGCATCTTCCTCCTCACTTACGTGCAACAATCTTGTTGCACGTCCTCCTTCCTTCATTTGCCTACTTGTTATCATACGAAATGTGTAGTAGTGCATTTGATAAGCTCTTGCGTTCGTTGCAATATTATTTACTAGAGCGGTCTCGCTTGGACATTAAACAAGTCTTTCTCGGGAAGTAACCCGAGGGTTTTATTGCTTTCATTTTCTTTTCTTTTTAGATTAGATTTTCTCTCATGGAAATGTTTGTGTGTTTTTTTCTAGGTACATGACTTGATATACACTTATGCATTGATTTGGATCAAGAATCAAGGAATTTTGACGCCTATTTTTGCTAGCATATGGAAATCGTGATTCAATTCAAGAGGAAATCGGCTTTGAAAGGTTAAATTGGTTCATTTGCGGGTAATTACACCCACCAATATCCGGTAATATCTTTCCTAGATCTTTCTCTAATGGTTGGTGACTCGTTGGACTTGTGTTAGTTTGTTAGATTGATTTCTTTCTATTCCCCTCCCATGGATTATTTTGTTTATATTTGAGTATATTGTCTCATTCAAGCTTGGGGGGAGGGTATTCTATCATGTTTGGTGGGATGTTGATTCATTTACGCCATGCACTTGAGTATATGCATTTCCATGTCTTTTCTTTTATTTTGAAAAATCCAAAAGATTTTTGTTTACTTTCAGGGTAATTTTGGCAAAATGTGTTTTGTTTGTTCTTATTTTGGACATTTTGTTTTGGGTCTTGAATCCTTGAATGTTTTTCTTCCTAAGTGGTAAATGTATGCACGGTTTGAGAGTGTCATTAGTTGACTCTAGGATACTATATGCTAAGGTAGTCGGGTTAAGAACTTTACGGGAATGTGGTAAGATGGAGTTGCTCTCTATAGTGGATTTGAAACCCTTGGTTGGTATTTGTTTGGTTATAATCCCTTGTGAGTTTCATTTGTTCTAGCCTTCATCACCTTGTTGAGCGGCTATTTAGGATCCTTGACTATGCATGTCTTAATCCTTGTTTTGACCTCTAGCTCCCAAGATCATGACCGAGCCACTCTAGGGGAGGAAAAGGGCACCTTTTCTCATTTTTCTTTATCTTCTTTTTATTTTGTTACAAATTTGGTTTTCTATTTTGCATCGACCTACTTGCTAACCAATTTGAGCCTAATTTTCCCTTTCTTGTCTTAACCACATTACAAACCCAATGGCCTATGTTTACCAACCCTTTTAGTTAGTGAAGCATTGGCATGTGAGGTTTGAGTTTTGAGAGTGTTGAAATTTAACAAGACACTTTGTGAATTGGTTTAAGTACGGTATTGAAAGTTGAGATTGAAAAGAAAATGCAAAAAAGTTTGAGAAGAAAGATGCAATTCAAGAAAATCAAATAAAGTTTCAAGAAAAAGCCGTCCATGGTTAAAAAAAAGCAAGGACAAAAAAAAAAGAATAGGAAACAAAAAAACACAAATATATTTTAGCTTGGATTCGGTTTCTTCCCTAGTTTAAGCATTGAGGACAATGCTTCGTTCAAGCTTAGGGGGGGGGAGCGGTTCTTGTTCTTTTTTGTATTTATTATGTGTTAGTGTTGAGTAAGCTTGGGGGAGATGGCATTATTGGTATTTTTCTTTGATATTTTATGACTTCTTTAGTTTGTTTTTGAGAGTAGGCCACTCTTTTGCTTCACTTAGGAAATATCACCAAAATTTTTAAATTTTTACCCCGCCTTAACCCTTAGCCTTACGTTACAACCAATAAAAGACCCTTAGACTTTAGTGGGGTTAGGTCAAAGAACGGTGGAGGGAGATAGACTTCAAACCTATGGAGAGAGTATGCATAGTTGAGATGTTGGGATTACCTTGTCAAAGTTTTTCATTTCTTTATCTTTTTCCGGTTCCTTCGTGGAATCATGTGAAGCTAGCTTAAGGGTTGATTTGAAGCTAGTGGAGAGAACGTGGCCCGATTGGTTGAGGCTAGGGTGGATTGTGTCCCCATTAGTTCTCTATGCTTAGCATATGTTATGTTTCATTCAACCATTGACATCTTGGAACGTGCATACATTTGTCTACTTAGAAAGATTTGTATTCATTGGTGTTTGTTCCTATCTCTTGTCCAAATATGAATTTGTGTTTTCTTCCCTTTTTATGTTTCTTTTTCTTTTCTTTTTATTGCCTTGCCTTGGTTTTTATTTAGAGTTGTGGGTTAAACTCTTAGGACACCCTCACGAGAGCACACTTGTCCTCTAGGGCGATCAAGGGGTTTAAAGGGCTTGGCTTTAGTTGCAAAAATTGACCGTGATTCCTACGAAAGTGAGTTAGTGTACATTCTTGTCTCCTTTAGTGTCTTAGTTTTGCTTGAATAATTCATTCTCCTTCTCTCGTGTTTCATGTTAATTTGCTCGAGGACGAGCAAAAGGTTAGCTTGGGGGAGTTTGGAGCGTTTCTTCTTTTTTTGTATTTAATATGTGTTAGTGTTGAGTAAGCTTGGGGGAGATGGCATTATTGGTATTTTTCTTTGATATTTTGTGACTTCTTCATGAATTTGTTTTTTAGAGTAGGCCACTCTTTTGCTTCACTTAGGAAATATCGCCAAAATTTTTAAATTTTTACCCCGCCTTAACCCTTAGCCTTACGTTACAACCAATAAAAGACCCTTAGATTTTAGTGGGGTTAGGTCAAAGAACAGTGGAGGGAGATAGACTTCAAACTTATGGAGAGAGTATGCATAGTTGAGATGTCGGGATTACCTTGTCAAAGTTTATCATTTCCTTATCTTTTTCCGGTTCCTTCGTGGAATCATGAGAAGCTAGCTTAAGGGTTGATTTAAAGCTAGTGGAGAGAACGCGGTCCGATTGGTTGAGGCTAGGGTGGATTGTGTCCCCATTAATTCCCTATGCTTAGAATATGTTATGTTTCATTCAACCATTGACATCTTGAAACGTGCATACATTTGTCTACTTAGAAAGATTTGCATTCATTGGTGTTTGTTCTTATCTCTTGTCCAAATATGAATTTGTGTTTTCTTTCTCTTTTTATGTTTCTTTTTTTTTTTTTCTTTTTATTGCCTTGCCTTGGTTTTTATTTAGAGTTGTGGGTTAAACTCTTAGGACACCCTCACGAGTGCACACTCGTCCTCTAGGGCGATCTAGGGGTTTAAAGGGCTTGTCTTTAATTTCAAAAATTGACCGTCATTCCTACGAAAGTGAGTTAGTGTTCATTCTTGTCTCCTTTAGTGTCTTAGTTTTGCTTGAATAATTCATTCTCCTTCTCTTGTGTTTCATGTTAATTTGCTCGAGGACTAGCAAAAGGTTAGCTTGGGGGAGTTTGGAGCGTTTCTTCTTTTTTTTTTTTGTATTTATTATGTGTTAGTGTTGAGAAAGCTTGGGGGAGATGGCATTATTGGTACTTTTCTTTGATATTTTGTGACTTCTTGAGTTTATTTTTGAGAGTAGGCCACTCTTTTGCTCCACTTAGGAAATATCGCCAAAATTTTCAAATTTTTACCCCGCCTTAACCCTTAGCCTTACGTTACAACCAATAAAAGACTCTTATATTTTAGTGGGGTTAGGTCAAAGAACGGTGGAGGGAGATAGACTTCAAACCTATGGAGAGAGTATGCATAGTTAAGATGTCGGGATTACCTTGTCAAAGTTTTTCATTTCTTTATCTTTTTCCGGTTCTTTCGTGGAATCATGAGAAGCTAGCTTAAGGGTTAATTTGAAGCTAGTGGAGAGAACGCGGCCCGATTGGTTGAGGCTAGGGTGGATTGTGTCCCTATTAGTTCTCTATGCTTAGCATATGTTATGTTTCATTCAACCATTGACATCTTGGAACGTGCATACATTTGTCTACTTAAAAAGATTTGCATTCATTGGTGTTTGTTCCTATATCTTGTCCAAATATGAATTTGTGTTTTCTTTCTCTTTTAATGTTTCTTTTACTTTTCTTTTTATTGCCTTGCCTTGGTTTTTATTTAGAGTTGTGGGTTAAACTCTTAGGACACCCTCACGAGAGCACACTCGTCCTCTAGGGCGATCTAGGGGTTTAAAGGACTTGTCTTTAGTTGCCAAAATTGACCGTGATTCCTACGAAAGTGAGTTAGTGTACATTCTTGTCTCCTTTAGTGTCTTAGTTTTGCTTGAATAATTCATTCTCCTTCTCTCGTGTTTCATGTTAATTTGCTCGAGGACGAGCAAAAGGTTAGCTTGGGTGAGTTTGGAGCGTTTATTCTTTTTTTTTTTGTATTTATTATGTGTTAGTGTTGAATAAGCTTGGGGGAGATGGCATTATTGGTATTTTTCTTTGATATTTTGTGACTTCTTCAATTTGTTTTTGAGAGTAGGCCACTCTTTTGCTTCACTTAGGAAATATCGCCAAAATTTTTAAATTTTTATCCCGCCTTAACCCTTAGCCTTACGTTACAACCAATAAAAGACCCATAGATTTTAGTGGGGTTACGTCAAAGAACGGTGGAGGGAGATAGACTTCAAACCTATGGAGAGAGTATGCATAGTTGAGATGTTGGGATTACCTTGTCAAAGTTTTTCATTTCTTTATCTTTTTCCGGTTCTTTCGTGGAATCATGAGAAGCTAGCTTAAGGGTTGATTTGAAGCTATTGGAGAGAACGCGGCCCGATTGGTTGAGGCTAGGGTGGATTGTGTCCCCATTAGTTATCTATGCTTAGCATATGTTATGTTTCATTCAACCATTGACATCTTGGAACGTGCATACATTTGTGTACTTAGAAAGATTTGCATTCATTGGTGTTTGTTCCTATCTCTTGTCCAAATATGAATTTGTGTTTTCTTTCTCTTTTAATGTTTCTTTTTCTTTCCTTTTTATTGCCTTGCCTTGGTTTTTATTTAGAGTTGTGGGTTAAACTCTTAGGACACCCTCACGAGAGCACACTCGTCCTCTAGGGCGATCTAGGGGTTTAAAGGACTTGTCTTTAGTTGCCAAAATTGACCGTGATTCCTACGAAAGTGAGTTAGTGTACATTCTTGTCTCCTTTAGTGTCTTAGTTTTGCTTGAATAATTCATTCTCCTTCTCTCTTGTTTCATGTTAATTTGCTCCAGGACGAGCAAAAGGTTAGCTTGGGGGAGTTTGATAAGTGACTTTTATGTCACTTTTAGGGTGTTTATTGAGTCGTTTTCCGTCTTATTTTCCAATAATTTAACCCTTTTTTATCCTTTATTTCTATTATTTACTTATTCTCGCCTTTTATCTTTATTTTGAGTATTTTTGTACTTTTTAATTGTTTTTAGTTTATTTTCGTGTTTTATTTTATTTTTCTTACTTTTAATGTTTGTAGTTTAAGTTCTTAGTTTTTGTTTTTAATAACTTCTCTTATTATCTCGTTTTCTTATTTATTTTAGTTTCGTATTTTATTTTATTTTACTTCGTTTTATTTTATTATTTTAGTTTTTGTCTCTATTTCTCTTGGTTTTTTTGGTTGTGTAGGTATGTTTTCGGGTTGAAGAACGGATTTCAAAGTCAAATGGTTTGCATTGGAAGTTCGGGACCCGAGTCAATCAAGTTCAACAAAATTCTTACAAGCTGCTGCCCCTAACCTCTTGCTGCTGCCAGCTTATCATACACCACACCATTCCTTAACCTCCACCACACAGCTTCTCTCCTGCTGTTCCCCTGCACCCACGTAACTCCCTTACCACCACACACCACCAGCCACAACAACAACAATAATAACAGCAATGGCAGCAACATCTCTTCTCAAGCCGCCACAGCAACCAATACCCCTTCACCAATCCGCACCAGCAGCCTCTGCTCCTCCTTCTCACACCCACACCTCAATCAACCACCAATCTCAATTCACCAAACCACATGAACCACCAATCTCCAGCTACGCACCCACCTAACAACTCCCCTGCTCCACCACGCAACTCCAATCAGCCCCGTTACCAGCCCACATCGACCAACTCACCCACGCATATCCACCAACCAATACACCACCAAGAACCACCTCCGTCAGCCACCAATCAACCACCAACCAGACCCCCACACCTAGCAGTCGCAACAGCTTCACCAACCAAAGCAGCAGCACCTGCATCATCACGCAATACGCCTCAAATCCGCAATCAACCGCAGCTCCTCCACTCCTCTATCACCCTGCAATCTCTGCTACACCAAAATCGGCCAACACAGCAGCGAATTCCGGCCACCATCATACCAATTTGCGCAAGAAATAGAGCAAAATCAGTGCAAATTACGAATTATCATGGTTCGAGCAAACCAAAGGAGTTCGGTCGAAGTTCGAGTCAGAAACTTTTGAGGTTTTGTAATTTGAAGAGGTGTGGTCGAACATACCCATGGTTCGACCGAACCAACCCATGGTTCGACCGAACTATTTCACGAGCTTCGCGAGTGACTTTTAATGAAAATCGAACGGCTGGGATGTGATGATGCTTGATGATGATTTTCGATGAAGGGTGAAGATGATGCGTGATGGTGATGAAATTTCAAAGCAGCCACGAAATGGGGGAATTGGGGGTCTGATAATTCGTGGGGTTTGGTGGGAATTGTAGGAATTTTTTAGTTTATTTTTCCATTTCATTTTCTATTCTTTTATTTTATTTTATTTTTAGTTTTGTTTTTTTTGGTTTTTAGTTTAGTTATTTTAATTGTTTTAGTTTAGTTTTATTTCTTTTTCGTTTCTTTCTTTTATTTTATTTTTATTTAAATTGTATTATAAATACCCCCTTTGAGGTTGTTTTCTAAAAAAACTTTTTAATAAACATTTTATTTTAGATAGATTAGATTAGATTAGCCTATTTTTTTTCTCTCTTAGTGTTAGATTAGGAATTTTCTCTCTCTAGTTTAGGAGTAGTGTAGAGAGAGAAAGCTTGGATTTCCATGGAGTTTTTGAGAGGTTGAAGAAGCAACTTGTGGAACTTCTTCTCATCTATTCAATGAGCATTTTCTAACTTTCTCGATCTCATCTTTATTTCTTTGCTTAATTCTTAGTTTTTTGCTTTTTGTTTGTTGATTTGAGTAGATTAATTAGTTTGTTTGTTTAATCTTGTTTTTATTCTTATTTTTCCTTGTTTTCCATGTCTTTCTTCATTATGTTAGCTTAGGTCTTGTTCTAGGGAATTGGATGAAGGTTATATTAATGAATTGAATGATTGATTGTGATTAGTATGGAATTTTTTCTTGATTACTGTGTATAGGTAATGCTTTTATGGATTAGAATCTTTCTAGCTAATCGATTCTATGCTCTTAATTGTGCTTTCAATCAATTGTGCGAGAGTGAGTTGGTTGAGAGCCCTAAATTCTTCCATACCTTTGCTAGGCTAGTTGCACGAGAGTGAATAGGTTAGTAGGATAATTAACATGCTTAATTGTGCGAGAGTGAGTTAAATGTGTTGATGTTCCTAATCAAGGTCATTTTCACCTATTTGTATGATGTTGTTTAATACATTGATGTGATTGGATTCCATTTTCCCTAGTTTCAGTTGTTTGTTCTTAGTCGTGTTTAGTTTAACCTCTCTCTATCTCACGACCTTTCCTAGGAGTCTAGTTGGCACAAATTAATACACTTAGTCCTTTTGGGTTCGACCCTTTACTTGCCACTAACTAGTTTAGTGTAAGTTTAGGTATTATAAATTTCTAATTTGGTTAGGGTTAGTAGTCCCAACGACCTACTTTTAACTTCGATCAAGAACCTGCCCTAATAATATGCCTCTACTTTATTTTTCTCGTATTCATGTGCGCTTTTTGACTAAAATGCAATCAATAGGTTTACCCTAAACCTGTTTAATCTATGTTGGTTGAATATTAATTCACAAGTAAATCTATTATTAGCGATCACTTGAATTATAATCAAATTAACCTAAACAAGATTATTAATTATCTTATTACGCGTGATTACAAGTACAAATTCCCTTTAAACATGCATAAAAGGTGTGATCAAGCAATAACAATAAAAATATACATCAAGCAACATAATAATAATAATAATAATAATAATAATAATAATAATAATAATAATAATAATAATAATAATAATAATAATAATAATAATAATAATAAATAATAATAATAATAATAATAATAATAAATAATCATGTTAAAGCATAATAATATTAGCAAGATTATAGGCATGATACTAACAAGATTAATAACAAACCCTAGCATGTCATTAAACATAAAAGATCAAAACTTTAACCCTAACATGATACTAACATGCTATTAGGAAAGACAATAAAAGGCATCATAGGAATCATAATTGACATTATATTCTTTACCCTAAGCATGATACTAGGAACTTATTGTTGTCATCCTAAACATCATACTAAGAAAAGCATCCTAACATGATACTAGGAATCAAAATAACAACCTAGACATGATTTCTATATCAAAATATCAATAAAGCAATTAAAGCACTTACTTGGATGCCTCGTACCTCTTTCTAATAACAAAATACACACGTTAGTAACTTCAAGGAAAATAATAAAATCAATGAATTAAATTAAATAATTGAAAGAAAGAATCTAAAGAAAGTTTAGACTAGATTTGGGACCAAACCCTCAGATTTCAAACCTTTCACGTCTAGGGCGAAGGTAACTTCGAACTTGGCGTCTAAATCTTGTGAATGCGGAATTTTGTATTTGAGAAAAGGCTAGTTTAGAGAGAGAGAGAATACATCAAGAAATTCTTGATGAGAGTTGGTGATTGAAAACGAAAGTTTTAGGAGGCTATTTATAACGAAAATCAGCCGGATTATGATAAAAAAGAATCAGAGTTTCGAAATGAATAATACACGACGTTGTCGCCACGAACGCTCCTGTCGCCAAGCGACATACGTTTCGCCGCGACGCCAGGCCTATCGCCAGGCGAGAGCCTGCAGTACGGCGCTGCAGTCAGTTTTTCCACCCATTTTCATATTTTGATAAAATTTAAGCGTACGACGGGTAAAACTGTAATTTCCTTAAAAACACTTCTTTTATTCTGAATAAAACTCTTAAAACTCAATTATCAATGCTAATCACATTAGGATTCAAAAGAATCTTCTAGAAGATTCTATAAGACTATAATCAATCCATATTGCATTAGGAATGATAAATCATAATAGGCCCTCCTCTAGATCATTGGGTCGCAAATAAAAAATCAAATCGGCCAAGTTTAGTTTTTTTGCCATAACTTCCTTATTATTCATCGGAATTGGGCTTATAATATATCGTTGGAAAGCTCTTTTTGAACCCTATCCAACTACACCATTATTGGACCCTTGCCATTGACCAAACTAAACTGGATTGGCTATTTTCATAAAATAGGTTTTCAAAAACAGAGAGAAAGAAAAGAAATAAAAACTAACCACAACACTAGACTTTCCACACTTTCACTTTATTTGATTATGATTCGAAGTGAAAGGTAATCATCACTGGGTTTGGTTTTGGAGAGACACAAAAGGGTGTGTATAGAAGCCCCCACTTTGACTGAGTTTGGAGAAACGCAAGTTTCGAAAACAAAAGTCAAAGCATCGATAGGGACGGAGAATGATTCAGAACATTCTGCGATCCTAAATAATTCTTGTAACGCTGATACATGAAAACTAGCGTTAGTTTAAAACAAATAAAAGAGTTAAGAAACGCATATCTTGCACTGTCAAGCACACGTCTCTGGAGTAACCGGTCTGTTGCTGCATTTCTCGTTGTGAAAACCTTCCACAAGCTAGGGAACGCCATCTTGGTGTTTTAATGTTGATATGTCCACGCGTCTCTAAACAAAGAGCTTTGAATGATATGCTCACGCGTCTCTGAGCAAATAACTTCTTTTGTTTGACGATCTTCCTCAAGCTAGGGGATACCGCCTGAAGACTGATACGCCTGTAACTGCCTCCAATTCTTCTGTGATTGTCTTCTGCAAGCTAGAGAACCCTATCGAAGATTGCTTCGCCCGAAACGACCATATAGAGCTTTGTGACCATTTTCCGCAAGCCAGGGAACATGATTGAAGATTGCTTCGCCTAAAGCCATCCCCATTTGCTGCGATAATACTCTGAAGAGTATCACCGAAGACAAATGCCTGTCGATCCTTTAAAGTTCGCTTGAAATTTGCTTTAGCTATGCCAGTGCGTCGGTGGTTTTGAATTGTGAACTAGTATGTCGGTGCTTCCGTTGTTTATGAACCATTATGTCGATGCCTTTGTAGTGAGCCAATGTTTAGGCGCTTTAAGCTAAGTGAGACGATCATTTATCAGGTCGACCACTTAATACGATTGTAACCGAGCCGATTACTAAATCATGTCAAATTGCTTATAAGGGCTAACTGGCGTACCAAAGAACCCAAAATTGTTGTACGAGGTGGAAATAATCGTTCTGAGAGGCATTACATTATGCCGCCGCTGCAACGTTACTGGCGCCGTGATTTTACCCTATCGCCAGACACTTCACTCTGTCGCTTGGTGACAGAGCTGTCGTGCGACGCTGTGCAGAGATCTACTTTTAGCCTCCTATCCCGACAGGAAGTGTAATGACAATATATAAAATCATCTTCGTGTTGGACCAAAGTGAAAAATACTTATGGATAACTAGTTAAGCCACAAAACAAAAAAGACTAGCCCAAATTAAAGATAAAAGCCAAAACAAAGGTCCAATTAACTAAAACAGATCATAATTAGGCTTAAGCCCGTGCTTAAAACCCAATAATGACAGATTTAGGAGCGCCTATGTTAAATTTTAGTGTTGCCGCAGAAAAAGCCGCGCGCATCTCAAACAGTCACGCTAGGCTACCGCGCGCAACTTATTTAGTTGCGCGCGACACCCAGCGCAACCTCTAGAGTTGCGTTGCGAAAGATTCAGAATTATACGGAAAATATAAAATCGAATCTTACCATAAATCCGCGCGCAAGACAATTAGTTGCGCTGCCCATAGCAGCGCAACCTAATCACTTGCGCTGGGATGCCGCGTGCAACTCCTGTTGAGCGCGACACCTTTTGCGGCAGAATGCTTGAAACCCTAAACCTAATCATTCCCTATAAATAAGAGCTTAAACCGAGGCTTAAATAGATAGAAAATAACCTAAAACTCTGGCGAAATATTTGTGAACTTGTGCAACCTATCCCCTCTTGTGATAAACACTCACCCTTTTGATATTTTGTTACTACGGTGGAGTTTCCCCAACAAGAAGGAGTCCATAAGTGTTCTAAATGGAAATCTAGCAAAGAGAAGTGGTAAATTCCCGAGCACTTAGTTAAATTACATTTATTTTCTTGTTTAAAAGAACCTTAATTAATTAATTAGTATTGTTTGATCACCTTTAAAATAATTAATTAATCAATTCCACATAGTATCTTGCGTTAAATAAAGATTAGAATTAAATTAATTAATTGTTGGTTGATCACTTAAGCCAAGGCGAATATTGTTTATTTTCTTGTCCTTTTCACGAATTTGATTAAATAAGAATAACGACATTACGATGTAATTTCTACGTGATTAATGCTTGTAAATAAAATCAACTAATATAGTTTTAGGTATCGCGTTGCATATATTTTTTGGTGATGAAATTGTAAAAAAGGAAGAGCTAGTAGAGGCCGTACTAGGGCTAGGATAACGATTCCCCTCTAAAAGGAACATTATTTTAGTACCCTCGCTCCCTAACTCATTTGTGGTTTAGACCAATTTGGGCATGGGTAAACTTATGATTCGTGCTAATTATTCAATGAACTCCACATGGAAGAAAGGCATGAACGAGGTTTATGAGTTTTTCCTAAAACTCATTGGCGACTCCCTACTTGTTTCTTACAAAAAAGAGTAATGATAGAATCAATTCTAATTCAAGGTCCCCCAAATAGTCATGAATTCAAATCCTACTTGTAGAGAATATTTCAAGCATTACCCCAAAATTGAACCCCACTGTGATCATACACTAAAGTACGGTGGCGTCCAAAGGGAAAGAAGATAAAGCAAAAGAGTCGTCAACAAGTTTTAGGAACTTGTAAACCGTTCACGAGGTGAAGGTTAACCCCTTAACGATCCAAGAGATCGTCAACTCAAATAGGTCTATAACCATGACTGGTAGTTCGGGGATGAAGGTACAAATTCAACCTTAAAGAGACTGAACCTGCCCTAATAATAGGCCTCTACTTTATTCTGATCGTATTCATGTGCGCTTTCTGACTAACATGCAATCAAGAGGTTTACCCTAAACCTGTTTATCTATGTTGGTTGAATTTTAATGCAAAAATAAAATCTATTATTGGCGATCACTTGAATTATAATCAAATTAACCCTAAACAAGATGATCAAATATCTTATATAAGCGTGATTACAAGTACCAATTCCCTTTAAACATGCATAAAAGACGTGATCAAGCAATAACAATAAAATCCAAGCAACATAATAATAATCAATAATAATAATCATATCATAATAATAATCATATCATAATCATAATAATAAAAATAATCATATTAAAGCTAAAGCATAGCAAGATCCTAGGCATAATACTAACAAGATTAATAACAAACCCTAGCATGTCACTAAACATTAAAAATCAAAGCTTTAACCCTAACATGATACTAACATGAATATTAGGAAAGAAAATAGGAAGCATCGCAATTGTCAGATTTGATATTAAAGTTACCCTAAACATGATACTAGGAATTTATTGTTGTCACCCTAAACATCAAATTAAGAAAAACATCCTTACATGATACTAGGAATCATAATAACAACCTAGACATGATTTCTATATCATAATATCAATGCAAACAATTAAAGAACTAACTTGGATGCTGTAGACACCTAAAAATGTCTCCCCAAAACTAAACCCGATAATGAACAACCTTTCACCGCCATTACTGGTCGGGTTCAGTATTTAATCCCGAGAGTGCTTAAAAAATCGTATTTGATTAAATTCATATTTTTGAACAGTCCATGGATTAGTCTTGATGTTTGGTAAAAACATAGTTTTAATTTCAGCCCAAATTTATTATTTAATTTTAGCCCAAACCTTTTTTTTATTTATTAATTTATTATTTATTTTTGGCCCAAACCTTTTTTTATTTTATTTAATTATTTTCTTATTTTAGCCCAAATGATAATAAATTAGAAAAGGCCCGAAATTATCAATCAGCACTTAAAATGCTGAATGAAATTAGCGTTAAAAATGTATTTAGACGGAAAAGCGGGCTGGGAATTCCCGCGCCACGGCAGGTACCCACCGTGTCACGGGAATCATTCCCGTCCGACGGTGGGATTTTCCGTGCCACGGGAAATCTGCCGTGACACGGGAAATTCCGTGTCTTTTCCGCGTAAACCCTTAACACTTTTTCTTCCCCGTTTACTGAAAATTTCCCATGTCACGGTACAGTTTGCCGTGTCGCGGTATACTTTTTTAGGGTTTTTATCATTTTAGGGTTCCGTGTGCTCCCTCAGCACATTTTCTCTATAAATACCCCCTCATTTCTGATGTACGGGGCACCAATTAATTCTCTATTTTTCTCTCTTCTATGCTTTAGCCTAAATACTAGCCTACCCTTCTTATTTCAAAATTCCTTCTTCAAGTACTCCAAGGAGTCCATACTTTACTCGTGGTTCTGTCCTTAAGCCAAGGCGTGAAAGGTAGAACTGTTTGAGGGTTTGGCCCCAAATCAACTCTACTTTGTTTAATTTAATTTAATTGTTGTTTTATTATTATTTCCTTGAAGTTACTAACTCGTTTATTATTTTGTAGTTGCAAACAAACAGAATCAAAGTAAGAATTATGTTCCTCTTATTTCTATTATTTTTCTAACGATTTTATATTGTTGGAATTATTGCTAAATTGCTTCCAATATTAATGTTTATTTTATTATTATTTTTATGATCACTATATTGCATGTTTAAAGGGAATATGTAATTGAAAATCACGCCTAATAAGATAATTAGGACAACCGGTTTAGGTTCCTTTTTAATCTTGTTGTTAATTCAAGTGATCACAATATTTTAGAATTATATGTTGCATTAATATTAAACCAATTTAGCTTAATAATAGTTTGGAGCAAATTGAATCTCTGTTTGTATGCCTTTCGGATCGCAGGAATCACTTTTCACTATAAGAATCGAGTAGAGGCCAATACGGGCGAATGTGACTCCATGACTCACTTCGTACCATCATCCCCGATCCTCCTTTCATGGTTCTGAACCATATGGAGTTAGTAATCTCATGGATTATGAATGGGGTGTAACCTTCATGGGTCAATCGTTGTTACCTATCGTTGTCCCTTATTCGTGGTTGCCTTTTATGATCCGTGAACGGTTTACAAGTTCCTTAAAAACTTGTTGGCGGCTCCCTACTTTCCTTGTCCCTAATTGTATTATGTCAATTCCTACTTCCTAAGAGTGCCAAGCATATTCACAACATGCTTTTTACGTAGGCGCACATCGAGCGACGCCTACAGATGCCTCGTATCTCTTTCTAATAACAAAATACACGCGTTAGTAAATTCAAGGAAAATAATAAAACAAAACAATTAAATTAAATAATTGAAAGAGAGATTAGGGACCAAACCCTCAGAAATTTAAACCTTTCACGTCTAGGGTGAAGGCAACTTTGAATTATGCTAGGTGTATCTAGGTCTTGTGAATGCGGAATTTTGTGTAAAGGGTGGTTCAGAAAGGAGAGAGAGAGAAAAAGCTTCTAGCTTTGAGAGAGAAAATAATTAGAGAACTAAGGAATTGATGATTGTAGATGATCAAATACGGAGTTTTGAGGATGCTATTTATAAAGAAAATCAGCCAAAAAGATAGAAAATCGAACTAGAGTTCTGACGTGAAAAAATGAAGTTAGCGCCAGACGCTAATGCTAGCGCTAGGCGCCAAGCTTAGCGCCAGGCGCCAATGCTGGCGTTAGGCGCTAACCAGTCTTTTTATGCGTTTTCTAAAATCAAATTGAAATTAACCGTACAGGAAGATAAAATCTTATTTTCCTCAAAAACACTTTTTATTCTGATTAAAATTCCAAAAAGTCAACAAAAGTCAATTTATCAATGCTAATTGAATTAGGAATGAAAAGAACCTTCTAGAAGTATCTAGAAGACTAAAACCATTCCTAATTGCATTAGGAATGATAAATCCATATTAAGCCCTCCCTTAGATCATTGGGCCGCATATAAGGCTCAAACCGGGCCCAGTTTAGTAATTTGGCCATAACTTCCTCAATATTCATCGGAATTGGGCTTATAATATATCATTGGAAAGCTCTTTTCAAACTCAATCCAACTACACTACTATTGGACCCATATCATGGACCAACCAAACTAGATTGGCTGTTTTCTTAAAATAAGTTTTCAAAAATAGAGAGAAAAAAAGAAAAGAAATTAAAACTATCTGCAACACTAGACTTTCCACACTTTCACTTCATTCGATTATGATTCAACGTGAAAGGCACTCATCACTAGGTTTGGTTTTGGGGAGAAACAAATGGGTGTCTACAGAAGCCCCCACTTTGACTGAGTTTGGAGAAACGCCAGTTTCGAAAATAAAAGTCAAAGTAGCGATAGGGACGGAGAATGATTCAGAAAGTTCTGCGATCCTAAATCACTCTTGTAACACCGATACCTGCAAACTAAAATTAGTTAAACAGATAAAACAGTTAAGAAACGCATATCTTGCACCGCCGAGCACACGTCTCTGAAAGTAACCGATTTGCTGCTGCATTGTTGTATTTCTGTATTTTTGACGACCTCCTGCAAGCTAGAGAATGCCGCCTGAAGACCATTACGCTTGTAACTGCCTCCAATTCCACTATGACAGACTTCTGCAAGCTAGAGAACCATGTCGAAGATTGCTTCGCTTGAAACGACCTTCAGCACTTTGTGACCATCTTCCACAAGCCAGGGAACACGATCGAAGACAACTTCGCCTCAAATCACCTTCAGTTGTTTGTGACAACTCTCCGCAAGCTAGGGAATGCTGCCGAAGATATCCTCGCTTGAAGCTATCCTCATTTTTTGCGATAATATTCCGAGGAAAATTACCGAAGACCCACGCTTGTCGATCTTTTAAAAAGCTCTCTTGAACTTTGCTTCCGTTATGTCAGTACGTCGGCGCTTCTGCTGCTTTTGAACCTGTATGTCGGTGCCTTCTTAATTTTGTGAACCAGTATGTCGGTGCCTTTTGATGTATGAACCATTATGTCGGTGCCTTTTGCTGAATGAACCAGTAAGTCGGTGCCTTACGATGAGCTAATTTGTAGGCGCTTTAAGCTAAGTGAGATGATCATTCATCAGGTCGATCACTTCATGTAATTATAATCAAGCCGATTACTAAAATCATGTCAATTTTCTTAGAGGGGCTAACTGGCGTACCAAGGAACCCAAAATATATTGCAAGAGGTTAGAACAACCGTACTGAGTGGCCGGACAATATGACGCTGCTATAATATTACTAGTGGCCGCATATTTGGCTGTAGCGCCAGACGCTAAGCCTTATCGACTGGCACTAAAGTCTGTCGCTTGACGCTAGAGTCGGGTTTTCCATAAATACCCTTCTCTTCTTCATTTCCGCTGCTGCTGCTCGTGTTTTGCTCGAGAAATCGCTCAGAACTTCATTTGGCTCGTTCTTGCTCGTTTCTCAACCGAATTTGCTCAAATTTGTTGCAAATCAAAGCTTATTCCATCCATTTTCCCGATCTATGTAAGTTTCCTCCAAACTCACGCCGGTTAAATGAATTTTGCATGTATTTGTTCACGAATTTCTTTAAAATTCGAAATTTAAATTGCTTAATTCTCTTTGTTTATCAAATTTTATGCCATGAAATTGCTTGATTATGTTTATATATTGCCTTGGGAGTAATTTGAGACTTGTTTGACTCACTTTGGTGAAGAAACAAACAAATCACCATTGTTGGACCTCTTAAGGTCGAGAAGACAATGTGGCTTGTTCTTGACGTTTTTGCTAGCAATTCTTGTCCAATTTGTCACAACAATTACTATAGTATTGCAAGAAATTGTTTGATTTCTTGAAAAATGCCGCATATGCTCGATTTGAATTCGTGCTCTGTTTTAGTACTACGTACTCTGTTTTTTTTTTTTTTTTTTTTTTTTTGCGAACATAGTATCATGCGGCTAGGCGAACCTTAGATACTATAGAATCTTAATTTATGATAATTTTGCACAATGTAGCATGGTTAGACAACGAGGTTCGGGTTCACGGTCCCAAGACGTTCGACGGGAGCACGAGCCCGTAGAGGACGACGCCGATCCGTCCACTTCACTCGACCGACTCCCTGAGTGGGATGAGCGGACATTGTACTTCTCTCCCATCCACCACATTTCTGAGAGGGTGAGACAGGCTATCACAGATGGGAGGACGCGCTGCCATGGTTCCGGTTGCGACACCTTGGGCGACCTGTACAAGATGTACATCGCCAGTGACGACGAGGCGAGACTTCTCTGGGAGTCTTGCGGACTGATTGCACTCTTCGAGACCTCAGAGGCTATGATTGCCTCTAGTGGGGGTCACCATGTGGTTCGTGCTCTGGTGGAGTTCTTTTGGGACACCACCAACACTTTCCACTTCCCTTGGGGGTGAGATGATGGTCACCCCGACCGACTTCAGTCTCATTACGGGACTGCCGTTCGACAACGAGATCAGCGTCTTTTCTCCCGAGGTCGAGGAGCTATTGGGTTCGATTGTTGTGGTCACAGGTAGAAGTAGGTTGTTGGGACTACTAACCCTAACCAAATTAGAAATTTATAATACCTAAACTTACACTAAATTAGTTAGTGGCAAGTAAAGGGTCGAACCCAAAAGGACTAAGTGTATTAATTTGTGCCAACTAGACTACTAGGAAAGATCGTGAGATAGAGAGAGGTTAAACTAAACACGACTAATAACAAACAACTAAAACTAGGGAAAGTGGAATCCAATCACATCAATGTATGAAACAACATTATACAAATAGATGAAAATGACCTCGATTAGGAATAACAACATTTAACTCACTCTCGCACAATTAAGCATGTTAATTATCCTACTAAACTAATTCACTCTCGTGCAACTAGCCCAGCAAATGTATGGAAGAATTTAGGGCTCTCAACCAACTCACTCTCGCACAATTGATTGAAAGCACAATTAAGAGCATAGAATCGATTAGCTAGAAAGATTCTAATCCATAAAAGTATAACCCATACACAATAATCAAGAAACAATTTCATATTAATCACAATCAATAATTCAATTCATTAATATAACCCTCATCTAATTCCCTAGAACAAGACCTAAGCTAACATAATGAAGAAAGACATGGAAAACAAGGTAAAATAAGAATAAAAACAAGATTAAACAAACAAACTAATTAATATACACAAATCAACAAACAAAAAGAAAAAACTAAGAATTAAGCAAAGAAATAAAGATGAGAGAAAGTTAGAAAATGCTCATTGAATAAATGAGAAGAAGTTCCACAAAGTTGCTTATTCAACCTCTCAAAAACTCCATGGAAATCCAAGCTTTTTCTCTCTACAACTACTCCTAAACTAGAGAGAGAAAATCCTAATCTAACCCTAAGAGAGAAAATAAAAAATGGCTAAACTAATCTCATCTAGGTAAAATAAAATGTTCATTAAAAGTTATTAGAAAATAACCCCAAAGGTGTATTTATAATACAAGTTAAATAAAATAAAATAAAATAAATAAAAATAATTAAAACTAAATTCAAAAGCAAAACTAAAATAAATTAAAATAAAAGAAAAATGAAATGGAAAAAGAAACCCCAAAACCGTCAGACCCCTCTTCTTCTTCTTCGAAATTTGTTGCTCTAAAATGGGGTTTTTTCCCATGCTTTGCATCTCACCAAAAAAAACTAACAACCATCATAATCAAATCACTACCGCTCATCATCATTGAAAATCGGCTTCAAGCAAACACCACCGTTCGATCCTCATTAAAAGCCATGTGCATAGCTTGTGAAATGGTTCGGTCAAACCATGGGTTGGTGCGGCTGAACTACGGGGTTAGTTCGGTCGAACCATGGGTGTGTTCGACCACACCTCTTCAATTTACAAAACTTTGAAAGTTTCTGACTCGTACTTCGACCGAACTCTTATTGGTTTGGTCGAACTTGATTAATTTTCCATTTGCTCTGATTTAGCTCTATTTCTTGCGTGAATTGGTAGGGTGATGGACGGAATTAAGTGGATGCGGTGGTCGGAGTCGTGGTTTGGTGAGGTTGTTGCTGTTCGAATGGAATAGGGGAATTGCGTGGTTGATAGTGGTTGTTCGCAGGTGGTTGCGTGAGGTGGATTAAATGGGGGTCTGACGCGGCTGGAGTTTGTGATGGTTGGTGATTGAGAATTGTGGTGCGGCTGGTGGTGGATACAGAGGCTAATGGTGGTAGTTGGCGGTTTGTGAGCTGCAGGTTGCGTGTGGGAGCAGTGCGTGAGGTGGTGAATGGAGGAGGAGAGGGGTTCCTGCTTGGTGTCGTGGTGAGTTCCTGCGGCTGGTTGTTGTTGGTGGTTTAGGGTGGTAGATTGGAGGTGAGTTGGAGTTGTTGCGGGAGTTGTTATGGCTGTAATAGGTGGGTGCGTTTGACGGTGATTTTGGTGGCTGGTGGAAGGTGCGGTTTATGGGAGCAGGGGAGCTACTCTGGTGGTTGTTTGGTGTGTGGAATCTTGAAGCATGTTGTTTGACTCAATTCTCAGACCTTGAACCCGATCGACCAAGGACCCGAAAACACCTAGAACCAAAAACAACACAAGGAGATTATCAAAAGATAAAATAAAATAAAATAAAATAAGATAAATAAAGTAAAATAAAATAAGATAAATAAAGTAAAATAAAATGCTAAAATTAAAGAAATAATTAATTTAAATGAAATAAAAAAATAAAAATAAAACAAGCTAGAAACTAAAAGAAAATAAATAAAACGAGAGAAGAGGGAAATTATTAACTAACACTACGAAAATAAACTAAAACTAATCAAATAAAGATACTAAACACAAAAATACTAAAAATTACCAAAACACTCAAATAAAAGACAAAAGACAAGAATAAGAAAATAATAGAAATAAAGGACAAAACGAGTTAAATTATTGGAAAAAAAGCCGGAAAGCGACTCAATAAACACCCTAAAAGTGACATAAAAGTCACTTATTAGTTGTTCGGGCTCGAGCTGAGGTGGAGTCGACTTAGTTCAGCGCGAGGGGGATTCGCCGCTCGACTCTAGCAGCGGCTTTTGAGGATGATGCGACTACCCAAAAGCAACGGGTGCGCATCTTTGTACTCATCTTGCTGTCAGGGACGTTCTCCCCTAACAAGGGTAGTTGAGCACTGCTTTACTACTTGCCTGCAGTCCGTGATCTACACCGTATCAGGACTTACGACTGGGCCAGCTTGGCCTATGCTGACTTAATCCGATCGTTACGGGACTCGTGTCGACATCGGTCCTTCACGGGGAACGTTTCTCTATCTGGCTTTTGGAGGGTCGTAGAGGTATACTTTATTTGTTGTAAAGTTTAGCTCTAAGCTTTAGCTAGCACTCGCTGATAATTTTTGCCTTTTGTAGGTTTCTAGTGAGTACTTCCTGGGGAAGCCGCCGCGTTGGGATGTTCACTGCTTATGTCCGAGATTGGAGCATCTCGGTATGGTTCTTTACATATTTGAACATTTTGTGATACCTTTGATAGATTCTTGTCTGATAGGCGTTCTTCGCAGGAGCCTGACGTGCTGTACTGACCGTGGGTCGACTTGGCTGTCCCTGGGCTAGCCGCGCAGTATTCTGCTGAGCGTTGCTATTTCTTGGGGACATATGGAGCGATCGTGTATCTTGGACAGAGGGTTGCTATTCAGCATTCCTCGGACACTTTTGTCGTTCCTGCTCCTCCACCGTGTCACATGTTCAACGCCGCGAGATTGGTGAGCATGTCAAAGGGAGCTGGTACCCCTTGGCGATCTTACACGATCCCTAGGCGGTGCTATGAGGAGGAGTTACTGCCGTTGTTAACTCCAGTCCCTGTACCGGCTGAGGAGGTGGCAGTATGATTTTCAGCTTTTACCTTTCGTTAAGTAGCCCCCAAGTAATGCTTTACTGATTTTGAATTGCTTTGTCAGGGTGGACCTACTGAGTTCGTGCCACCTCGTATGTCCATCCACTACTAGGGGACATACGGCCCGATTAAGGAGATGATTCCTTCGGCTCCTGAGGGCGAGCGCTTTGTGGAGCGGTCGATTCCTCGTCACCAGACTCGGGTAAGCTTATTTACTTGCAACTTTTGTCCCTATATGTTATTCATGTTTACTGACTTTATTTTCTTGACAGTTCTCGCGAGAGGTGGTTACGGCGATGGCGCGGTGCATAGATGCCTTCCGGAGCCAGCTCGTTCGGATGAGGAACGTGGCTACATGTCGTCGAGACGACGCCGTTCAGGAGATAACCTCCCTTCTTATGTTTTTGCATTACCGCTTCTATTTTGCATATTTCTAATTTTGGTTTCTTTTGCAGGGTCAGCCCATTCCTTCTCGTACTCGTACGAGACCTGAGGTGCGAAGGGAACCGACGAGGTCTAGCTTGAGACGTCGCCGCACTGGTTCGGGTGGCCACGGCGGTCGTTCTGAGGCTGCCCGCACCGAGGCGGTAGAGGGGTCAGGCTCTTCATCTGAGGGTGCACATGTTGCGCCGGTAGGCTAGGGAGAGGCTACCTCGGCTCTTAGAGGTGGTGGGATGTACGAGGTCGGCTCGTCATCTCAGCAGCCTCCGCAGCCTCAGCCTCAAGATGATCTTGGGTTGATGGGTCCTCTGCTGAGTTTCCCACCTCCCGAGGAGACCGGAGCTGGAGCTGGTGGAGAGGTTACTCCTCGTACAACGCAGTTTTATGAGATGATGGGTGTACGTCTCCCGGCGCCGTAGTTTGTTCCTGTGCTTTTTATTATGTTGACTTTGTATAGAACTTTGCCTTTGTTTAGACTCATTATTTAGACATGCTTGTATATACATACTATTTATGAGTTTATTCATCATTTAACGTTTTTTCATTTTTTTTTTATTTTTTTTTTATTTTTATGTGCATGTTTGTTTGTGCAAAGAAATGTGAAAATATATTTTGCACAAAAATTCCGTCATTTTTATTATTGATGGAGGGTATCCGACTTTCTCCCCCAAAAAGAAAAAATGAAAAATTAAAAATAAAAAAATATTGGATTTATAAAAACTTGGAAGTTAGTCTAAATAAAATCCGAAAAATAATATAATTAATATAATAGTTGTATTAATTAAGAGGAAGAAATAAATGAAAGTAATCAAAAGGAATAATTAAAAAAAAAGTAAAGTCATTGGTCAGACTCGAATCAGGTAAAAAAACGCGGTTTTTGGAAAGCTCGTACAATAAGACACGTTAGCGCCACCTGCCGCCACGCGTTTTGGTGTAGCGCCAGGCGCTACGCTTAGCGTTTGGTGCCAGGCGCCAATGTTTGGCGTCTGGCGCTAATGAGCGCTGACTCCGAATCCTTCCCGGATTAAAACTGCGCCGATTTTGTGTATAAATAGCCCCCTACCCAGTCGATTTTCTTCATAATTTTGGCAGATTAAATATTTTCTTAGCTCTTGAAAAAATAAAAATCATGTCTCTAGTCTCTAAAAGTTTTACTAACTTCAGTCATGAATGGTGTCGGTCTCTTAATGCCAAGGAGAGAAAAGAGTTAGATGTGTTTTACCTGGGGGGTATTTATGGTGTCAAAGGGGTAGATCTTGATTTAGATTTTATTCATACTGCCCTAGAATATTGGGATGCTGATACTCATTGCTTTAGATTAGGGTATGATGAAATTAGCCCTTTGCCGGAAGAATTCGGTGCTATTTTAGGCTTCCCTGCATTAGATCTTGTAGTAATCCCTAGAATAAACGAATATTATTAAAAGGATTTTGAACGCTTCTTCAACTTAAAAGACAAAGATCTAAAAAAAAATAGTAGATGGTAGCATAGTTAATTTGAAGGAATTTGCTCGCCATTATTTTGATAGATCTTATTCTGAGTCTTTTCATGTTTATAGAAGAAGAGCTTTTCTCTTTTGCATGCTTGACCAATATTTTTTCACTAGTGGTAAAAATAATGAAGGTCAAGCAGTTATATACACTGTTTTAGAGTAGATTGAATCTGGGAGAAATCTAATGCCCTTAATAGTTGGAGGGACTATGCTTAGTCTTGATGAATTAAAGAAGAATCCAAAAGCATCTTTCCGGGGCTCTCCAATTTTATTACAGGTAGAAAAATAATATTTTCAATTATAGAAATCAAAAATATATTTTTGTATAGTAATAATAATTTATTTTCATTGAAATGTTTTTACAGATGTGGCTAATGGAAAGACTGGAATTAATTAGCCCTCCAGACAATATTGAGAAGTATACTCCAAATTGCTTCGTGAGAAGGAAGAAACGCTTCTCTAAGATGGGGCGCCACGAATGGAAGAAGGTTTTCGAGTCTTACAAATTTGTCATCAAGTGGGTCATCCCTTGGTGGAAAATAAAAAAGATGGTTGGTGTCAACAAGCAGCCTTTCTGCCGTCTTCCAAGCTTGTCCTGAATGACTTTTTATTATCCCTACAGGGTAAAAAGACAGTACGACCTACTTCAAACCATTCCTTCTGGGGATCTTTGTCGTCCTTATGAATTCCCTGTCTCTCAGGAAGTAGACAAATTTGACACTTATTGGAGTGCTAGACCTTTATGGGAAGTGATTACCTAAAAGGTTCCTCCTTCCTTGCCCAATGATGTGAAAAGGTGGCTTCTGAAGAAACCTTTAAAGGACATGAAGAAAAATCAGAGTAAAACTGATGTGAAGAGTCGTCTAGGTGATAAAGTGATTCTTGTTAAGGAACGCTTGGGTGAAAGAGTTGAGTTCAAAACACCTACAATGCCTAAGAAGAAAAGTTCTGCGAAAGATAAAGGAAAAAGGAAAGCTGACACCACAGAGAAGAAGGCTTGGAAAGAAAAGAAGCATGGGGTCCTAGCTAAAGGAGAAACTATTTACTCAAACATTGAATGTAGGTCCTCTAAAGGATGCCTACCAGCAAAGGTTATGGTTGAGGAAGAAGACGCGGATAAGAATTGGAAGAGGGCTAAGAAAGAGAAGAAGGATTAGAGCATTGCTTAACTTTCAATTATTAAACTTAGTTTTTAAATTTAAAGTTAATTTATTTAAGCTTTATTTAAATTCCATCAATAATGTAATTTATTTTATTAATGAAATTCCAGCTTTTTAATTAAATTATTTAATTTAAATTTAATTTATTAAAGCAATGAAAACCGAAAATTTAATTTCCAGAAATTTTTTCGAGTACGGAAGTCGAAAATGTTCCGAAAAACACAGAAATATTCCCCGATATTTTTCTTAACGTTGGCGCTGCGATTTCGTGACCGGCGCCAGCTGCGGCAGTCTGGCGTCAAGCGACAGAGGCTGTCGTCTAGCGCTGAGGTTCATCGGCTGGCGCCAAAAAATTTTTTATGACACCAATGTTTCTTCGATCTTCTGTTGAATTTTTTTATTAAGTCTGGGATGCGAGGTTTGAAAAAAATAAAGTGGCCGCACCCGTAAAGGGTTGCCTACGTATCCTTTCTTAGGAATCAGGCCAAACGTAGCTCTCTTGAGTGTCCTACTCAAGTGATTATGGGTAGTATTTTTTAAGTTGGTCAAGATTTGTCATGTTCGAGAACTCATTGCCATCCATGTCAATTAATTTTGTTGCACCTCCTAATAGGATTGTTTTGACAATGTAAGGTCCAGACCAGGTATGAATTTTCCCCTTGGATCTAAAACATTTTTCCTTAATGCTTTTAAAACCAAATTTCCTACTTTGATGTTTCTTGTCTTGACTTTCTTATTAAAATTCCTAGCCATACGAGTTTGGTAACATTGAGTGTGATGTAGAGCTTCTAGTCATTTTTCATCAAGTAGAATTAGCTCCTCATATCTTGCCCTAGTCCATTCAACTTCATCGAGTTTGCTCACTAATGCGATGCGTAGAGATGGAATCACTAGCTTGATAGGTTGTACGGCATCCATTCCATAAACCAAGGAAAATGACGTATTTCCTATTGACGTACAAATTGACGTGCGATAACCCCACAATGCGAAGTGAAGTTTGTCAGGCCAATCCTTGTGATTTTTCGCCATTTTCTCGATGAAAGTTTTTAGATTTTTATAAGCTGCTTCGACTGCTCCATTTTCTTTAGGTCTATCAGGAGAAGAATGATGATGTTGAATACCATATTTTTGTAGCAGTTCTTCACATTCGGCTTGGAAGTGAGTTCCATTGTCACTTATCATTTCATGTGGGACTCCATATTGACAAATAATATTTCTTTCGATAAAGAGTGCTACATGTTTTGCAGTGATTTGCCGTATGATTGTGCTTCGACCCACTTTGTGAAGTAATCAATTTCCACTAAGATATATTCGTCACCTCCTGTTCCCGGGGGAGTGATTTTGCCGATGATGTCAATTCCCCATGCAGAGAATGGCCATGTCGATGTGTAGGTGTAAAGCAAAGATGGAGGAACATGTTGTAAATTAGCGTAGATTTGGCACTTATGGCATCTTTTTACGTATTAATGACAATCCCTATTCATTGTAGTCCAATAGTATCCTTCTCGTGTTATCTTTTGGACTAACATTTTGCCATTAACGTGCGTTCCACAAATTCCTTCATGGACTATCCTCATTTCTGTTTGGGCATCCTTTTTTCCTACACATTAGAGAGCTCAACCCTTAGGTACCCTTTTGTGTAGCTCGTTGTCTATGAGTACGTATTGGGAAGCCAAGAGTCTCAATGCTCGTTTTGCTCTTTTGTCAGCATGTGGAGGGTATTCTCCTTTGGTGACATAATTGAGTATATCCGTATACCATGGTTCTTCTTCTTATTCTTCTTCTTCTTCTTCTTCTTCTTCTTCTTCTTTTTCTTTATCTTCTTCTTCTTCTTCTTCTTCTTCTTCTTCTTCTTCTTCTTCTTCTTCTTCTTCTTCTTCTTCTTTATCCTGGATTACTTCATCATCTTCTATAGCTTGAATATAGGCCGGTTTGTGCCTTTTTTCTATAGTTAGAGGCATTTGCTCGATTTCCGTAGGAATCCTAACCATTTAGGCTAGTCTTGCCAAGGCATCAGCAAATTGATTTTCTTCTCTAGGTAGATATGTGTATTCTACCTTTTCTAACTGATTAGTAAGGGTTACCAGATAAGTTTGGTAAGGGGCTATACTTTCGCTCCTTACTTTCCACCTTTTAAAGATTTGATTGATGATCAATGAAGAATCTCCGAATATCCGTAACTTTTTTATTCCCAATGCCAAAGCTGTTTCAAGGCCTACCACGCATGCTTCGTATTCAGCAGCGTTGTTGGTAATGTCGAAATCAAGCTTTATAGAGATTGGAACATGCTCTTCTTTAGGTGATACTAGTAATACTCCAATGCCACATCCCTTTTGGTTCGAAGCTCCGTTGAAGTACAAGGTCCAAGTATCATCTTCAGTGACCATCAAGTCTTCGTCTGGAAATTCATTGTCATGTATTAGCGTCGAGTCTTCTATTGGAAAGTCTGCAAGAAAATCCGACACCATAGATCCTTTGATAGCTTTTTGTGGCATGAACCTTACATCGAACAGGGCTAAGTTGACTATCCATCTCGATATGCGTCCATTGAGTGTAGATTTCTCGAATAAATACTTGAGTGGATCTAATCGGGAAACTACAAAGACTGTATGCACAAGCATGTAATGTCTTAACTTGGTTGTGGCCCACACCAAAGCGAGACACAATTTCTCAAGTGGTGTATAGCGTGTTTCATACTCGAGCATCTTCCTGCTTAGATAGTAGATCGCATTTTATTTTCCTTCTACTTCTTGCGCTAGCATGGCTCCCATTGTCTCTTTGGTAACTGTTAAGTACAATCTAAGAGGTATTCCCGGAAGTGCAGGTGCTAATACGGGAGGATTTGCGAGATAGGCTTTGATCTTTTCAATTGTTTTTTGACACTCGTCATCCCATATCACTGGGACATTCTTTTTAAGCTTTTTGAATATTGGTTCACATATTGTCGTCAGTTTTGATATGAACATGCTTATGTATTGCAACCGGCCAATAAATCCACGAATTTGCTTCTCGGTTTTGGGCGGTGGTATTGACATGATTGCCTTGATCTTGGTTGAGTATATTTCTATTCCTCTAGAGCTTATGACATAACCTAGAAGCTTACCGGAGGTGACTCCAAAAGCACACTTAGATGGATTCAACCTCATGTTGTATTTTCTTAGCCTTTCGAAGAATTTTCTTAAGGCTATTTGATAGCCTAGGCGATCTTTTGATTTCACAATCATGTCGTCCACATATACTTCAACTTCTTTATGCATGATGTCATGGAGCAAGGCAGTCGCTGCTCGTTGGTAAGTAGCACCCGCGTTTGTCTTCTTCCGCCATGAGAATCTGATTATAGCCCGCGTATCCATCCATGAACGAGAGAAGTGCATGATTTGCTGTGTTATCCCCCAGAATATCGATGTGTGGTATAGGGAAGTCGTCCTTTGGACTTTCCTTTCTTAGATCTCGATAGTCGACACACATTCTTACCCTTCCATCCTTTTTCGGAACTGGGATGACGTTGGCGACCCATTCGGGGTATTTGGATACCTTAATGAAACCTGCAGTTATTTGTTTTTGAACTTCTTCCTTTATTTTAATAGTTATGTCGGGTTTCGTTCGACGTAACTTTTGTTTTACAGGTTTCATTCCTGGAATTAATGGTATAGTGTGTTGAGCTATTTCTCTATTAATGCCTGGCATATCTTCGTATGACCAAGCGAATACATCGATGAATTCTTTAAGCAAGTTAATTAAATCGGTTCTTTTTTGTTCATTAAGTGTTAGTCCGATTTTAACTTCTCTTTTATTGGTTGAATCATTTGAGATATCAACCGTCTCAGTTTCTTCAATTATCGGTGTCTTATTTTCAAGTGTTTCCATTGCTTGTATAAGTTCTTTGTCATTTTCATTGTTAGTTAAGCAATGCTCGTCATCTTGGGTTAAAGAAGAACATAAGGAGTAAGGAGAAGAAGCCATATTATTAAATTCTGAGATCATTACATCAAAGAGGGATTTGTCCTTAGGGACTTGATCACTAACTATCCTAGGGGAAGAGATAATAGGAGGAGGTGCTATAACTAAGGACTTTGATGACTCTATAGGGAGAGACTCTGACTCTGACTCTGAAAACTCTTCGAACATCGGTCCTTGCCCTGTTGTGATGGAGATCTTCCTTCCACTTGGAGTAGTCACCTTGACGGTCTTGCGCCACCCTTGTAGTGATCCTTCCGCTAGAGTGATTAGCTTCGAGGGATCGAAGCTTTCGCTTTGTAGGACTGTCTGAATCGGCAAGGAGTTATCCCCTTTGTATGTTGGCTCATCCTTTTCTCGCCCAAATACATGACATTAATTTCAAAGCATGGGGGTGCTTTCTCCTTATGGACATGAGTTGAGATTTCGTCTATGAAGTAGCAATCTAAGAAAATTTCGAATCTTGGTTGCCTTATGCCATTTACGACAAATGGTTTGGGAATTTCATTGCATGGATAATCCTCTCCTTCTTTTATAAATTGTCCATTAAGGGTAAGAGGATACTGATCCATTGGGATTGCTTTCTTTTGGATGCGAGCGTCCCTACGTGCCTTTGACTTTTCCTGGGCTCGCTTGAGTTCTTTCTGAGTCAATTCGAAACCAAGTCTGAAAATGTCTAATTTAGGAAGGCTAGGTGATTCAAGCGGTTTTTCTATTCCTTTCTTCTTTCCTAGGGTCATCCCAGGAAAATGTCATTGCTTCTTCAGAATAGCGTTCACGATCATATTGGAATGGGGGTTGTGGTAGAGAGGGGTCCTTTTATCCTCCTCGATTAAGGAGACCTCTTCATTAAAGCCCCACAAATCTTCATCGTCTTCATCGTACTCCACATTAATTATTGGATTCTCTATAGCTTTAATTCTCATAGGTGAAGCATCGATCGTAATGGGAATTCCTCCAACTATAGCCTTTACCTGTTGGTGGGGAGATAAGGGGACGACCTTTAGGTCATGAAGCCAAGGGCATCCCAACAATAGGTTGAACGAAGCTTTAATATCTCTTACTTGGAACATAGTAGCGTGTTCAATCGCTCCTGCCGTTACATTCATAGTAATTTTACCTAGAGCTTGACGACGAGTGTTGTCATAGGCACTTATTCCTTGCGTTGACGGGGTTAGGTCTTCTTAACTTATGCCTAGCATTCTCGCAGTTCTAAGTGGACAGACATCAATGGCTGATCCATTGTCTATAAGAGTCATAGGGATGTTCATTCTCTTGCAAACCACTGTGAGGTTTAATGCATTATAATGCTTGTCACCTTCTAGAGGTAAATCCTTGTTGGAAAAGGTGATCAAGTTGATAGGACTAGGGAGATCACTCGTAAGGAATTTAGCCAACCCCTCAGGAGTGGTTTCAGAATCTATCCCTATCTTATCCAAGGCATTCATTACAGCCAACCTATGTTCTCGAGACGTTGCCAGAATCTTCCATACGTTCATTTCAACCTTGGTTTTCTTGAACTGTTTGACAATGTCATTATCTTCTATGATCGGTATGGGAACTTGTTGTGTGGTTGGCATGGGTTGTGTCGAAATAGGAGGTTGTATTCTCCCGGATCTTGTGAGGACATCTATGGATGAATCTTCTTCAACCCAAAAGTCATCCATGGCATATGAAACCGAAGGTGTAGGTCCTACCATGTCTTTCAAATAGACGTCTTCTTCATCGCTGTCCCAAACTCCATTAATATTTACGTCTTCTTCTTGTGGAACTTGGACTAGCCTTTTATCATCAATCTTTTTCTTAATTAAATCCTTAAATTTAAAACAATTTTCAATAGTGTGACCCCCCTGATTGATGATATTGGCAATAAAATCTATCCGTCCTTTTTAATTATCCAAATGGTCTCGATTCGAGAGGTTTGATCTCGCCACTCTCGGAGAGCATATTGAACATTTGTGCATATGGGATCCCAATTGGAGTGTATAGTCTATTACTCTTCTTGGGTTTATCGATTACTTGTAAAGGAAAGTGTTTCGCATCATAGGTCATTGCCATGGGTGTGAATTCTTTCTTAGGTTTATTTTTCGAGGGTGGAACCTCGTCATACTTTTTCTGAAGTTCCTTCACAACCTTGAGGGCTTCGCGTAGAAAGTTCCTTCATAGGACAGTGTAAGCAATTGTATATCCTCTTTACTTGCTAATTCTGGAAGGTTATCCACGGCATCGAAAAAGATCTCCTCCTCTTCTTCGATAGCATGGAGTTCTTTGACAGGTTTGATGAGAGATGAGGGATCAACCTCGTTTTCCTCATCAGAGATGGCCAAGGAGTGAGCAAGAGTTGCATTATCAATACTTGGCTTCTTACTGGCAGGAGGCAATGGTAGTTTGTTATTGTCGATTAAGTCTTGGATAGCTTCCTTAAGCTTCCAATAGTTCTCAGTAAGATGGCCCCTGCCTTGGTGATACTTGCAATGTGCATTAGGGTTCCAGTTAGCCGTCCTCTTCTCGACTGGTGGGTCCCCAAACGGTCCAATAGGAGTTATAAGACCTTTTGCATTTAATCGGTCAAATGCGGTGTCATAACACATGCCAATAGGAGTAATGTTCCTCCTAAATGGTTTCTTTTGTCCTTGATTATTCATATCAAGGACTTCACTTAAGTTAAAGGTACCAACATTATTTGAGTGGGTGGTTTTGGAAGAAGAAGGATTGTCGTTCTTCTTGCCTTTCCAGCCACTGTTGGAGTTATTGTTGGCAGCTTTCAACTTAGCCAGGTCGTCTTCAATATTAATTCCAATGTCATACACAACCTTGAAGTTATGGAGATTATTCTGGTATTTGAGATGCTTGGAGTACTTCTCTTGAAGGTTTTTGATGAATAACCTTACGGACTCTTTTTCGCTTGGCACCTCAATCATCTTAGCTGAGGTTTCTCTCCATTTGTTTAAGAAAGAGGTGAAACCTTCATTCTTTTTCTGCTTGTGGATTTCAAGTTCCCTATAGTCGGTCTCAACTTGAATATTGCATTTTTATCTATCAATGAAAGAGTTTACTATGGACTCTTAAGTAGAGGTTTTTTCTTTCTCGAGAGAAAAGAACCATTGTTGGCAAACAGTTTCGAGAGATAGTGAGAACAGAGAGGGAAACACCTTCTTGTTGATACCCTTAATACACATTATTGTTTTGAAGACTCTTAAATGAAAGTAACGGTTGTCAGTTGCTTTGAATTTTGGGATGTCGTTGGCGTTGAACTTCTGCGGAAGAAGATCCTTGTCCACCGAGACCCCTTGTGAGCTAATTCCTTGAAACTTGTAGTCGCTAGACAGTTTGCTCAAACTCTCTTGCATGAGGTCCATCTGTTGTTGTTTCACAAGATCATCAATCTTGAGGGTTACAACCTTTAACGCCTCAGTCACAGTAATCAGTTGGTTCCTGAGCTCATTGACTTCTTCTTGAGTTGCCATTATTGTCCTAGATTTCCTCTTACGAGCGATGGGTTTGTCGAAAAGTTGGACTTGGATAAAAAGGTTGTCTTTGATTAAACGCCCATCTTTTCTTGACCACGAGCTATAAATCAAACCATTTTTTGTTTTAATTATTTGACTCAAATTGACCTTGAATTTACGGTTTAAAAGAGGAAAAGAAAAAAGAAAGTAAAAAAAGTAAGTGCATATTTTTGGCAAAATAAGGTATATATTTTTGGCAATAAAGTATAGGGTTTAAACAAGTTGATTTATTTGGAGGATTAATATCCGACTTACCCCCCCTAAAAAAAATGACGGAAAAAACATGCTTTGACTCTTGTGTAAGACCATGGGACTTAGTGTGTGCTAGTGTGTGCTTTATATAGTGAATGTAAGTGACATGCTTTGACTCTTGTGTAAGACCATGGGACTTAGTGCTTAGACTTAATTAATGACTTGACAAGGTATAATTACCAGTAAAACTTAACCGAATCAACTACAAAACTGTTCAATTAGACATAAGGTGATGACTCGAGCAATAAACCGAACTTTCGTCAAAACGACAGGACTGGCGCCTCTCTTTGCAATGTAGTGCCAGACGACAAGATTGTCGCTAGGCGCTGCACTCCATAGAGAGGCGCTATAGTTCAAATTTTGGCGCCATTGCTGGAGCGTCGATCTGAAACTGTTTTCAGTATTATTACTCTACAGGGTATGCCTAAAGTTGTACTAAGTCAACTCTGATTAAAAATTAGACTTTATTTACTCAAATTAATTAATTAATTAATTAATTAGGAAAAGTTCTTTTAGTCATGAATTAATTTATTTAATCTTAGCACAAGTCAAGCAAACGGTTAGGAAAAACACATAGAGTATGCGCAACCAATAATGCACAATTAGTCAAGTAGGCACAACATGATGCAATGAGTTTGTAACCTAACCATGGCTCTAGTTCTCTAAAGTTCGGGACATGGGTTAGTCAATAGAGGGTCCATGGTTAATTGTCTGGATGCACCGCGCGGAAGCCTAACCGTAAAGGGTTGGCGCGAGTGGATGGGACACCGCGACTTTAGAAAAACTCGCTCCCATGGTTTGGTGAATTCAACATTCTCGGATGTACCCTTTGTTGCTCAGAGCGTTCAATCGGGGAGATGGAGCATAATTTCCCACAGGGTTATGTCCATATGTAGAACACATATGGGTTTCAGAAAAGTGAGAAAAACTTAATCAGGAAGTAGGATCGAGCAAACAGTGCTAAAAACTGGTCGAAATTAGAACGCATATTTCTGGCTCGGTATTGGAAGAACTTGGCGCTAGCAAACAGAGGCCAGCGCCACTTTTTGGCTTTAGCGCCTGGCGACAGAAGCTGTCACATGGCGTTAACGTCAAAATGTTGGCGCTAATCTTTGTTCGCTGACGCTAGTTCCTACATGCCTCAGCAACTTTCTGTGCTCGATAAAATTTTCCAGTTCCTCGCAGCATTATTTCGATCCTAGTTATGAAAGATATTTCTCAAATTTCCTACGTGTAAAAATCCTATGTTTTAACTCATTACGGATGGTCTTTCCAATGAGATCTTTTTTATGCATATGACAATAATTTTAATCAAAATTACGCACATGAAATACTTAGAACTTTTCGAGTCTCATCCACTCCTTCTAAATCATTGCCGAAACAAATTACAGGAACTAAAATAGAAATCTTCCCCAATGGAGTCGCCAAAAATAGTATGGAATATTTCAAGCATTACCCCAAACTTGAACCCCACTGTGATCATACACTAAAGTACGGTGGCGTCCAAAGGGAAAGAAGATAGAGCAAAAGAGTCTCCAACAAGTTTTAGGAACTTGTAAACCGTTCACGAGGTGAAGGTTACACCCCTTAACGATCCAAGAGATCGTCAACTCCAATGGGTCTAGAACCATGACTGGTAGTTCGGAGATGAAGTTACAAATCCAATCTAAAAGAGATTGAACCTTCCCTAATAATAGGCCTCTACTTTATTCTGATCGTATTCTTGTGCGCTTTCTGACTAACATGCAATCAATAGGTTTACCCTAAACCTGTTGATCTATGTTGGTTGAATTTTAATGCACAAATAAAATCTATTATTGGCGATCACTTGAATTATAATCAAATTAACCCTAAACAAGATTGTCAAATATCATATATAAGCGTGATTACAAGTACCAATTCTCTTTAAACTTGCATAAAAGGCGTGATCAAGCAATAACAATAAAATCCAAGCAACAGAATAATAATCAATAATAATAATCATATCATAATAATAATCATATCATAATCATAATAATAAAAATAATAATATTAAAGCTAAAGCATAGCAAGATCCTAGGCATGATACTAACAAGATTAATAACAAACCCTAGCATGTCACTAAACATTAAAAATCAAAGTTTTAACCCTAACATGATACTAACATGAATATTAGGAAAGAAAATAGGAGGCATCGCAATTGTCATATTTGATGTTAAAGTTACCCTAAATATGATACTAGGAATTTATTGTTGTCACCCTAAACATCAAATTAAGAAAAACATCCTAACATGATACTAGGAATCATAATAACAACCTAAACATGATTTCTATATAATAATATCAATGCAAACAATTAAAGCACTTACTTGGATGCCTCGTATCCTTTCTAATAACAAAATACAAGCGTTAGTAACTTCAAGGAAAATAATAAAACAAAACAATTAAATTAAATAATTGAAAGAGAGATTAGGGACCAAACCCTCAGAAATTAAAACCTTTCACGTCTAGGGTGAAGGCAACTTCGAATTATGCTAGGTGTATCTAGGGGTTGTGAATGCGGAATTTTGTGTAAAGGGTGGTTCAGAAAGAAGATAGAGAGAAAAAGCTTCTAGCTTTGAGAGAGAAAAGAATTAGAGAACTAAGGAATTGAAGATTGTAGATGATCAAAAAGGGAGTTTTAAGGAGGCTATTTATACAGAAAATTAGCCAAAAAGATAGAAAATCGAACCAGAGTTCTGACGTGAAAAAATGAAGTTAGCGCCAGACGCTAACATTAGCGCCAGATGCTAATGCTAGCGCTAGGCGCTAATGCTGGCGTTAGGCGCTAACCAGTCTTTTTACGCGTTTTCTAAAATCAGATAGAAATTAACCGTACAGGAGGATAAAATCGTATTTTCCTCAAAAACACTTTTTATTCTGATTAAAATTCCAAAAAGTCAACAAAAGTCAATTTATCAATGCTAATTGAATTAGGAATGAAAAGAACCTTCTAGAAGAATCTAGAAGACTAAAACCATTCCTAATTGCATTAGGAATGATAAATCCATATTAAGCCCTCCCTTAGATCATTGGGCCGCATATAAGGCTCAAATCGGGCCCAGTTTAGTAATTTGGCCATAACTTCCTCAATATTCATCGGAATTGGGCTTATAATATATCGTTGGAAAGCTCTTTTCAAGCTCCATCTAACTACAATACTATTGGACCCATATCATGGACCAACCAAACTGGTTGGCTATTTTCTTAAAATAGGTTTTCAAAAATAGAGAGAAAAGAAAAGAAATTAAAACTATCCTCAACACTAGACTTTCCACACTTTCACTTCATTCGACTATAATTCAATGTGAAAGACACTCATCACCGGGTTTGGTTTTGGGGAGACACAAATGGGTGTCTACACTTGATCGGGATTAAGTAGGTCGTTGGTTCTACTAACCCTAATCAAATTAACAATTTATAATGCCTAAACTTACACTAAACTAGTTAGTGGCAAGTAAAGGGTCGAACCACTAAGGAAGCTCACTCGTCCAACATCAATATCACTAATGCAAGAGTCAAGAAGGGAAATGTTTTTGTTGATATATTGGATAAAAAGCACTAAAACTATGAATAAGCAAAGATAAAGACGAATAAAATCAAGAAAGAACAACGCTAGGGATACGGGGGTGTCAAACATGATTAGAAAAAAGGGGAATAATCGTAGTTATCATGAAGAACATGCCAAAGAACACAAGATCCTACCTAAACAATTCATTTTCATGCAATAGTCTAGGCAAATCAATGAAAGAGGTCTATGCTAATTAGGATCATTCTCATGCATCCCATTAGGCACAAGCTAACCAAAGAATAAAGGGGCACAATACATGGAACTCCATTTTTAACAACTCATTCTCATGCAATCATTAAAATAGAGGTGATTTAAATCTAGTTCAAATCATTTTCATGCATTTAAACTAGAAGGCAATCAAATAAAGTGCTACAATAATCTCAAGTCAATAAAAATCATATCTTTCATCAATTTAAGGTATGTAATCAATCCACTATCATCATTCATCCAACATTCAACACATATTTTCCACCCCCTTCCCCTAGCTAAAAGATTAGCCTAGAGAAAGGAGATTAAACATAATAGCAAAACCAAAAATATATTCAAGAAACACAAAACAAAACATGATTAAAAACAATGAAAACAATAATAACTAGATGAACTAAAAAGACTAACAAAAATAAGCAACAATAAAGCAAATAAATAAAGCTAAAGGAAAGGATTAGAGATTACTAGAGAGAGGATTAATGAAAGATGAAAACTTGAAGGAATTGCTTGATTGGAAATTAAACTTGACCAAAATTGATTACTTGGAAGAAAATTGAGCAATAATCTACTTTTTTCTCTCTAAAAACTATCTAATCTAACCCTAAGAGAGAGAAGCTCTCCTAAACTAACTAAGAAAATAGCATAATGGCCTCCCCTCTAATTACCCCCAAAAATGGGTATTTATACAAAGCTCATAAAACTAAGAAAAATAAAAGAAATAAAAGAATGAGAAAATTAAGGAAAAACAAAAGAAAAAATAAAATAGAAAGGAAATAAGAAAAGGAAAAGGAAAATATAAAAAGAATTAAGAAAATAAAATAAAATAAAAGAAAAAGAAATTAAAATAAACCCACAAATCCCCCAAATTCCCTCAGCCACGATTTCCACTTCTCTTTCATTTGGCTGCTCTGATTTGCATCACCTTCATCACCATCACCACGCATCCCCTCATCTTCACCGTTCATCATCATCATCTTCATCAAGCATCGTTAAAACACGGCCGTTGGATTTCATTAAAATCACGTGCAAAGCTCGTGATGTGGTTCAAATTGAACCCCGATCTACGCGCCCGCGAAGACACCGCGCAGAGGTCGCGCATAGCTTCTGCCTCGACTCTGAATTTGGACTCCAATCGTGTGCGCTTTCTGACAGGGGTGCGCGGCCGCGGAGGTAAGTGTTGCTGCAATTGTTGCGGGTTGCTGCTGGTGTTTCTGTGAATTGGTGGTTGACGTTGTGGTGATTGGAGGTGTTGGGGTTTGCTTGGGTGAATTGGTTGCGGTGGCTGGAAATTGGTGTGATTGAAGGTGGCTGAAATTGAGTGGGTTGCGAAGGCTGGTGGTTGAAATTGGTGGCTGGTGCTGCGAATTGCAGATTGTTGTCGCTGCTGTTCAGGTTTGTGTTTGGTGATAGGTGCAGCGCAACAGTGGTTGCGCGTGAGTGGTGGTGGGTGGTTGTAAGTTGCGATTGGTTGCGTTGTTGGTGTTATTGTGGGGTTGCGCGTTGGTGGAAGCAGGGGATTGTGGCTGGTGGTTTAATTGGAGATGGCTGATGGTGTTGGTGTTGTTGACGGTTGTTGGGTGGTGTTGTGAGGGCTGGTGGTGAAATGGGAATGGTGTGAGTGGGCAGCTTTGCTGTGAGGGCTGGTGGTGGATTGGGAGAGCAGGGAGCAGGGGAAGTGATGTTGTGTGTGTTGGAGCAGGGGAGATGGTGTGGTGGAGGTTAAGGGATGGTGTGGTGTAGGTTAAGAGGTGGGCAGCAGCTAGGTCGGTTAGGGGCATTGTGAAGTTTGCTCGAACCTTGGACCCCGAACACAAACTTGACTTTGAAACCCGGAGCGCCTACAACCAAAAACAACACGAGGGTGAAATAGAAAATAAAATAAAATAAATAAAATAAAGTAAAATAAAATAAGATAAATAAAGTAAAATAAAATGCTAAAACTAAAGAAATAATAAAATTAAATGAAAAGAAATAAAATAAAATAAAATACGAAACTAAAATAAATAAGAAAATGAGATAAAAAGAGAAATTATTAAAAATAAAAACTAACGACTTAAACTACAAACATTAAAAGAAAGAAAAATAAAATAAAACACGAAAATAAACTAAAAACTATAGAAAATTACAAAAATACTCAAAATAAAGATAAAAGACGAGAATAATAAAATAATAGAAATAAAGGATATAAAAGGTGAAATTATTGGAAAATAAGCCGGAATACGACTCAATAAACACCCTAAAAGTGACATAAAAGTCACTTATCAACACTACTACACCCTAACAAGTGTAAAGTCCTAGGCTTTTAAGTGGCCATGGGCATTTAAGGAGAGGACCCCTTACAATGGGAACCCCCTCCTTACACGCTGCAGTCGGGATTTTCGTGTAAATCCCCTTTCTTTCTCGTGTTGCTGCTACTGCTCCTATTTCTTTCAAGTTTGCCGCGGAAAGCTTCGAATTGCTTATTCTCGCTCGTTTCTCAACCAAATTCACTCAAATTTGTTGTAAATCAAAGCTTTGTTCATCTAGTTTGATGATCTATGTAAGTTTTTTCCAAACTCACTCGAATTTTGATGAATTTCGTTCATGTTTATTCACTAGTTCCTTGAAAATTCTAAACTTATATTTCCCAATTTGCTTTGTTTGCCAAATTTTATGCCATGAAGTTGCTTGATTATGCTTTTATATTGCCTTAGGAGTATTTTGAAACTTGTTTGACTCAATTTGGTGAAGAAACAAACTATTCACCATTGTTGAACCTCTTAAGGTCGGGAAAACAATGTGGCTCATTCTTGATGTTTTTGCTAGCAATTCTTGTCCAATTAGTCACAATAATCATCATAATATTGTAAGAAATTGTTTGGTTTCTTGAAAAATGTCATATATGCTTGAACTGAAATTGTGCTCTGTTTTAGTACTACGTACTCTGTTTTTTTTTCCAACATAGTATCATGCGGCTAGGCGAACCTTAGATACTATAGAACCTTAATTTTTGACAATTCTGCACAATGTAGTATGGCTAGGCAGCGAGGTTCTGGTTCCCGGTCCCGAGACACACGACGGGAGCACAAGCCCGTTCAGGAGGACGCCGATATGTCCACCTCACTCGGTCCCTTCCCCGAGTGGGACGAGCGGACACTCTTCTTTGCCCTCGAGGACCACATTTCAAAGAGGGTGCGTCGCAGGATCACTAGCGCTAGGACGTGCAGCCACGGTTCAGGAAACAACACCCTAGGCAAGTTGTACGACAAGTATTTTAGTGGCGATGAAGGGCTGCGACTTCTTTGGGAGTCTTGTGGGTTGACTGCCTTGTTTCGGGCCACGCAGGACATGTACTCTTTTGACGCAAGCCATCACATGGTTTGCGCTTTGGTGGAGTTCTTCTGGGACACCACCAACACTTTCCATTTTCCTTGGGATAAGATGACTGTCACCCCAGCCGACTTCAGTCTCATCTTGAGACTGGAGTTTAGCTCGACCGCGCTTCCGTTCGACAGCTTCATCAGCGTTTTCTCTCTTGAGGTCGATGAGCTGTTGGGTCAGATTGCTGTTCGGGCTCGTGATGAGGTGGAGCCATCACGATTTAGCTCAAAGTGCATTCGCCGATCGACTCTAGCGATGGCTTTCGAGGACGATGCGACCACCCGAGAGCAGCGGATGCGCATCATTGCACTTATTTTGCCGTCAGGGACGTTTTACCCTTACAAGGGTAGTAGGGTGCTGCTTTACTACCTTCCTACTGTCTGCGATCTTTAGCTGATCTGGACTTATAATTGGGCCAGCTTGGTCTATGCCGACTTTCTGCGAGGATTGCGAGACTCCTGTCGACACCGATTTTACACAGGAGACATCGCTCTGTCTAGCTTCTAGAGAGTCGTAGAGGTATACTTCATCTCTTACAAAGTTAGCTCCAAGTTCTTATGAGCACTTGCTGATATATTTTTATCTTTGTAGATTTGGTTCTACGAGTAATTTACTTCGCTTGCGCCGGCGAGGCCTTCTCCACGCGAGTTCCCTGTTGGCGCCTATTGGGGAGATTGCTACAGTAACCAGGCGACTAGTGCCCGTGTTCGAGAGCTGATCCTCTCGGTATGTTCTTTTGCATAGTTGACATCTTTGTATTGCTTTTGATAGAGCTTTATCTTATAGACATTCTTTCAGGAGCCTAACGTGCTATATCGACCATGGGATGGTTTGGTTGTTCCTACGCTGGCTGCGCAGTACACTGCTTAGCGTCGCTACTTCCAGGGGACGTATGAGGCGGCGATGTACCTAGGAGAGAGAGAGTTTCTATTTAGTACTCCACAGAGATTTTTGTCGTCCTTGCTCCTCCGCCACGTCATATGTTCCATGACGCGAGGCTGCTCAACTTATCGGAGAGGTCGCCTGTTGGTACCCCTTGGCGATCTCATGCTAGCTCAAGGCAGTGCTACAAAAAGGACCTGCTGTCGTTGTTAGCTCCGGCCCCTGTTCTTTCTTTTTGCTAGCTCAGGGCGGCGGTATGATTTTTATCTTTTATCTTTTTGCTAAGTAGCCCCCAAGTGATATTCTATTCACTTTGGTTTGCTTTTTGCCAGACCGAGCCTACTGATTTCGTTCCCCCTCGTATGTCCATCCACTATCAGGGGACTTACGGGCCTTTAGAGTAGATGATCCCTCCGGCTCCCGAGGATCAGCGTTTTGTTAAGCGATCTATTCCTCGCCACCAGACTCAGGTGAGTTATTTACTTGCTATTTGTTTATATCTGTCTTGTATTGTTACTAATTTTATTTCTTTGAAAGTTCTCGCGCGAGGTGGTCACGACGATGGCGAGTTGCATAGACGCCTTCCGGAGTTAGCTCGTGCGGATGAGGAACATGGTTTCCTGTTGTCGTGATGACACTGTTCAATAGGTAGCTTTTTTCTCCTTATTCCTGCATTGTTTATATTTCTGTTTTTGTTGCCTCTAACTTGATTTCTTCTTGCAGGAACAGCCTATTCCTTCTCATACTCGGACGAGACCTAAGGTTCGAAGAGAGTCGGCTAGGTCTAGCTCAAGGCTTTGCCGCACTACTTCTGGTGGTCGGGGTGGCCGATTTGATGCTGCTCGGACCGAGGCGGTGGAGGGCTTGGGCTCTTCATCTGAGAGTGCACCGACTAGGCCGATAGGCAAGGGAGAGGTGACTTCAGCTCCGAGAGGTGGTGGGACGTACGAGGTCGACTCGTCGTCGCAGCAGCCTCTGCAACCTCAGCTTCTACTTATTCATCACCAGGGCGACCTTGGGTGGATGGGTCTTGAATTGAGTTTCCTTCCTTTTGGAGAGACCAGAGCTGGTGGGGAGCATACTCCTCGATCTGCGCAGTTCTTTGACATGAAGAACATTCCTCATCATATGCATCCTCCAGCGCCGTAGTTGTACTTGTGTTGCTATTTATTTTGACTTTTATAAGACTTTGCCTGACTGACTCATTTGTTAGATATATTTTGTATATCCATACTATTATCTGTTATGACCGTAATATTTTTGCATTTATTTTTCATTTTTATGTGCATATGTGTGTGTGCAAAAAATTGTGATTAATTTTGCTCAAAAATTTTCATCATTTTTTTTAGGAAAAATTGATTCTAATAATCCCACCTTCGACCGGTTCGCTATTAATAATCCCACCTTTGGATTATTATCTAATAATCCCACCTTTATAAGACATCTTCTTTTATTGTTCCCAAACCTGTTGGTAACCTGTTTTGATAGGTTAAAATGCTATGTGTCACTTTGTGATTGGTTGAATTTCTTAAAAATATAAAAAATTAAAAAAACTACAAAAATAAAAACAGAAAACAAGTCCACACACCAACCCCAGCCACCACTCCCCATCCTCCGGCAGCCCCTCATCCACACCTACACCGCCGAAACCCCATCCCTATCACCACCCAGCGAAACCCAGCCCACCTTTCCCTTAAAAAAAAAAAATTAGATTTATACTAAAATCTAATCCGAAAAATGTAAAGTTCCATTGTAGTTGTTATAATTTGAGTTTTATATTGTTCTTCTTCATTTGTTTTCACGCTGATTTCCAAACTCTTATATCTACTCATTTTTAATTATTTCACTGTACTATTATATATATTTCATTGCTTAAAAAAAAAAGTTTATATATTTCATACAGCCCAAAATTCTGAAAATTAGTAGAAAAATCTTTGAATTTCAACTCAAATTACAATTTCAATTGAGCTTTTTGAGCTCCATTAATGGCGGGTTCAATGATTAAGTTAACCGAATCCATGTTCAATCTATTCTCATTCATTTGGAGCTATTCGACGTTGCGGAAGGGAAGATGGATGGTTTTCTAGGTGGGAAAAGGGTAGAGGGCTGTTTTCGTGGGTGGGGGTGGAAATCAGGGTGGTTTTATGGGAAAGGGGTCGGTTTTTGCTAGGTGGAGGGCCGAGTTCCGGCAGTGTGAGTGCAGAGGAGGGGCTGCCGGAGGATTGGTGTTACGGTGGTCGTGGGGGGTTGGGGGCTGTGGGGATGTTCCGGTTGTTTTCAATTTATTTTAGGTTTTCTTTTTTTTTTTTTTATATAAAAAAAAATTGTTGATTAAATACTTAGTGACATATGTTATTTAAATGGAAAACAAAAGAGTTTACCCAATGTACAGGTTACCAGTAATAAGGGACCAATAGAAGAAGATGAACTATAAAGGTGGGATTATTAAATAATAATAAAAAGGTGGGATTATTAATAGCAAACCGGGCAAAGGTGGGATTATTAGAATCAATTTTTCCTTTTTTTAAATAGAGGGTATCCGACATTCTCCCCCAAAAAGAAAAAATGAAAAATAAATTGGATTTAAAACAAACTTAAATTTAATTAAGTCTGAATAAATCAAAAAACAGAAAAAAAAATATATGTGGGATTTTTGAACAAGGGGTGAAATTGTAAAGTCATTGTATGAATTCGAATCATAGCCAGAAAAACGCGGTTTACATAGCACGTTGTGGAAATGTTGTAGCGCCACGTGTCGCCACGTGTTTAGCTCTGTCGCCGAGCGCTGCGTCTGTCGCCAGGCGACGGACTCTGTCGCTTGGCGACAGACTTGTCGTTTGGCGCTGCAGTGCGCTGATTTCGAGTCCTTTTCGGAGTCAAAATGCATGGATTTTGTGAATAAAGAGCCCCCTAATATGCCGAATTTTTGTATAATTCGAACAGATTAATTATAATCTTAGTTTCTCATGAAATAATCATGTCTTTAGTTACTAAGAGTTTTACCAATTTCACTCGTGAATGGTGTTGGTCTTTAACTGCTAAAGAGAGAAAAGAACTTGACTTTTTTTCACATGGGAGGTATTTATGGTGTTAAGGGGGTAGATCTTGATATTGATTTTATTCATACCGCCTTAGAATATTAGGACATAGATACACATTGTTTTGGACTAGGGTGTGATGAAATTAGCCCTTTACCGGAAGAATTTGGTGCCATCATAGGCTTCCCTTCATTAGATATTGCGGTAATCCCTAGAATAAATGAATATTATTTTAATGATTTTGAGCGCTTCTTTAATTTAAGAGACAAAGATCTAACAAATATTGTAGATGGTAGTGTAGTTAATTTAAAAGAATTTGCACGTCACTACTTTGATAGACCTTATTCTGAATCTTTTCATGTTGATAGAAGAAGGGCTTTTCTCTTTTGCATGCTTAATCAATATCTTCTCACTAGTGGTAGAACTAATGAAAGTCAAGAAATTATATTAACTGTTTTAGAGCAAATTGAATCTGGAAGAAATCCAATGCCATTAATTGTTGGAGAGACTATATTTAGTCTTGATGAATTGAAGAAAAATCCAAAAGCACCTTTTCGGGGCTCTCCAATTTTATTACAGGTAGAAAAATAATATTTTTAATTACAGAAATAAAAAATATATTTTTGTATAGTAATACTAATTTATTTGCATTGAAATATTTTTGCAGATATGGCTAATGAAGAGGCTAGAATTAAATAGTCCTCCTGTCAATATCGAATAATATACTCCAAATTGCTTTGTGAGGCGGAAGAAACGCTTCTCTAAGATGGGGCGCCATGAGTGGAGTAAAGTCTTTGCTTCTTGCAACTTTGTTATCAAGTGGGTCATCCCTTGGTGGAAAATAGAGAAGATGGTTGGTGTCAACAAGCAACCCTTCTGCTGTCTTCTAAGCTTAACCAAGATGACTTTTTATTATCCCTGCAGGGTAAAAAAGGCAGTACGGTCTACTTTAAACAATTCCTTCTGGGGATCTCCGTCGTCCCCATGGATTCCATGTTTCACAAGTAGAGAAATTTGACACATATTGGAGTGCTAGGCCCTTTTTGGGAAGTGATTACTCAAAAGGTTCTTCCTTCCTTGCCCAATGACGTGAAGAGATGGCTTCTTAATAAGCCTTCAAAGGACATGAAGAAAAATCAGAGTAAAACCAATGTGAAGCATCGTCTAGGTGACAAAGTAATTCTTGTTAACGAACGCTTGGGTGAAAAGATTGAATTCAAAATACCTGTGATTCCTAAGAAGAAATACTCTACAAAGGATAAAGGGAAACGAAAAGTTGACACTTTAGAAAAGAAGGTTTGAGTTGAAAAGAAACATGGAGTCCTAGCTAAGGGAGAAACCATTTACTCTAAAATTAAATGTAGGTCCTCTAAAGGATGCCTACTAGCTAAAGTCATTGATGATGAAGAGGATGCAGATAAAAATTGGAAAAGGGCAAAGAAAGTGAAGAAAGATTGAATCATTGCTTAACTTCCAATTTATTAGACTTAGTTTAAAATTTAAAGTTAATTTATTTTATTAAGCTTTCATTTAAATTCCATCAATAATGTAATTTTTATTTAATTTTATTAATGAAATTTCAGCTTTTTAATTAAATCAACTTCTTTTAATTTATTAAAGCAATGAAAACAGATTAAATTATTTTATTTTCTAGAATTTTTTTCGAGTACGGAAGTCGATAATGCTCTGAAAAACACCGAAATTTTTCCTGATATTCCCAGAAGAACGGCGCCGCCGTTTTGCGGCTGTCGTCAGGAGTTGTTGTCTGTCTCCGAGCGACAGGCGCTGTCGCTTTGCGCTACAGTCTATCGGCCGGCAACCTACCTCTTTCTGTGGCTGTAGACACCCAAATGTTTCTTCCCAAAACCAAACCCAGTGAAGAATACCTTTCATTTCATTTGATTATCGAACGAAGCGAAAGTGTGAAAAGTCTAGTGATGTGGATATTTATCTCTTCTTTATGTTTTTGAAAATATTTCTTTTCTTACACTACTTTTGAAAAACGTGCATTCTTGTTTAGTTTGGTCCATTATATGGATCTAATAAAAGTGTAGTTGGATGGGGCTTGAAAAACTTTTCCAACAACATATTATAAGCCCAATTCCGATGAATAATGAGGAAGTTATGGCCAAAATACTAAACTGGGCCCAAACCGGATTTTACCTACGATCCAATGATCATGTGGAGGGTCCAAAGGTTTTATCCTATTCCTAAACTAATTAGGATTAATTGCAAGCTTCTATAAGTTTCTAAAAGATCTTAATTATCCTTTTTGAAAAGATAAGATTAAAGAATTTGAGTTAAATAAAAACTTTCCTTTTTTAAAACTTTCCTTTTTCTTAAATCCTAATTCTATTCGAATTTAAAGATGTTCAAAGACAGTCAGATTTTATTTTCGTACCTCATAATATTTATCCAAATTTTATATGTTTGGATAGATCTTGAAATTATCTTTCCAATGATATATTATAATATTAAATCCGAGATATAACGAAAAAGATATGAATTAGATACAAAATTCTATCCAAAACTGACACCGTTCCACTATTCGGCTATATCTTTTTATATACAAAATATTTTAATCTGATTCTAATTTGGTTGAAAAGTAGACTTCAAGATCTTTCCAAAGAAATATTATATGTCTTATTTGGACTTCTGGATCAAAAAATATGATAAAAACAAAATACGCAAAAACTGATGTCCATCGAGTTCTATTTCGATTCGAATTCGGATTCTCTTCTTATTCTTCGACTCTATTTTTTTTCTCTATAAATAGAGTTCATATCTCCCCTTTTTCAATAACTAATTCTTATCAACTCTCATCAAGAAATTCTTGATACTCTCTCCCTCTTTTCTAAGCCTAGCCTTTTACAAACACAATTCCTCATACATTAGCACTAGACATACCTAGCCAAGTTCGAAGTTGCCTTCGCCCTAGACGTGAAAGGTTTGATATTTCTGAGGGTTTGGTCCCAAATCTCATTTTTAATTATTTAATTTAATTGTTTTGATTTTATTTTCCTTGAAGTTACTAACGTGTGTATTTTGTTATTACAAAGAGATACGAGGCATCCAAGTAAGTGCTTTAATTGTTTTATTGATATTTTGATATAGAAATCATGCTTTGGTTATTATTTTGATTCCTAGTATCATGTTTAGGATGTTTTTAGTATCATGTTAGGATGCTTTCTTTAGTATGATATTTAGGGTGATTTGCTTATATCAATTATGATTTCTATGATGCTTCCTATTTTCTTTCCTAATATTTTTGTTAGTATCATGTTAGGATTAAAGCTTTGATTTTTAATGTTTAGTGACATGCTATGATTTGTTATATTAATCTTGTTAGTATCATGCCTAGAATCTTGTTATTATTATGCTTTAACATGAACATGATTATGGTCATAATTATTATTTTTATAATTGATGATTATTATTATGTTGCTTGATTATATATATTTATTGTTATTGCTTGATCACGCCTTTTATGCATGTTTAAAGGGAATTTGTACTTGTAATCACGCTTAATAAGATAATTAATAATCTTGTTTAGGGTTAATTTGATTATAATTCAAGTGATCGCCAATAATAGTTTTATTTGTGCATTAATATTCAACCAACATAGATAAAAAGGTTGAGGGTTAATCCTATTGATTGTATGTTAGTCAGAAAGCGCACATTAATACGATCAGAATAAAGTAGAGGCCTATTATTAGGGCAGGTTCAATCTCTTTTAGGTTGGATTTGTACCTTCATCCCCAAACTACCAGTCATGGTTCCAGACCTATTGGAGTTAACGATCTCCTGGATTGTTAAGGGGTGTAACCTTCACCTCGTGAACGGTTTACAAGTTCCTAAAACTTGTTGGCGACTCTTTTTCTCTATCTTCTTTCCCTTTGGACGCCACCGTACTTAAGTGTATGATCACAGTGAGGTTCAAGTTTGAGATAATTCTTGAAATATTCCCAACAGTGGCGCTGCTATCTTGTCGAATTTCTATTGCTTCTGGGATGTGAGGTTTGTAAAAATTAAAGGGGCCACACCCTGTAAAGGGTTGCCTACGTATTTTTTCCTAAGGAATTAGGCCAAACGTAGCTCTCTTGAGTGTCCTACTCAAGTAATTATGGGTATTACTTTTTAAGTTGGTCAAGGTTCGTCATGTTTGAGAACTCATTGCCATCCATGTCAGTTAATTTTTCTGCACCTACTGATAGGATGGTTTTGACAATATAGGGTCCGGACCAATTAGGCCTAAATTTGCCTCTTGGATCCAAAACATTTTTTCTTAATGCTTTGTTTTGTGTATGTACTAACATTTATTCATTCTAACAACCTATTTTCCATATGTAGATTGAAATTGGCATTTTGTACTCATTATCATGCATATACAAGGTTATAGGACCATAATAAGTTGGTGAAAATGGCTTAAATAGCTTCTACATAACCATAATAACTATCATGCATATACTTTACTATACACTAATATTGTTTTATGATTGCTTTGACAGGTGCTTATATCTCATGGCGGACGATCATGATCCTCCTTTGGTAGAGGACATTGACGATGATGAGTATGAGGACGAGTACGAGGATGATGACTCCGATGATAGTGATGTGCCTTATGATGTGAATAAGGAAGATGACTTGGGTGAGCCAGAGGATCAGGCTCAAGATGAGTTCGAGCGTAGGCTTGACGATTTTGAAATTTTAGCTGAACGTGCACCGGCCATTGTAAATACAGCACGTGAGATTGTTGGTGAGAACCCGACTCCTGAAAGTCAAGGCCAAGGACAAGATAAAAACAACACATGTGGTGGAGGGGGGGGGGAAAGGCACCGGCTGAAAGAAAAAGAAGGGGTCCGACGAGAAGCTTTAAGAAACCGGACGGTCCCATGGTCTTGGAGTATGACAGCAAAGGCCAACCCGGGCCCAAATGGCGTCGACAATATGCTAATCAAGTTGGCATATGTTCGCGGAAAATCCCCATTACACTTGTAATGCGGAAAGTACCTCCGGGTTTGATTCAAGCATTTTGGAATGATACAAGGGTAAGTGTGTTTTTGGCACATTTAGACAATTTAAGATACCTTAACCTTATGGTTGTTACTAAATAGAAACTAATAGTCGGTTTTAATTTGTGCTTGCAGAGGCAGTTTTCTATTCCTAATGATCCCGAGAAGAAAAGGGTGTTTGTCTCTTTATTAGGGGAAAGATTCAGAGGCTTTAAGACCAAGTTGACTAATCGGTGGATCCACAAGAAGAAGAAGGTGCAAACAAAGAAGAAGAATGCCAAAGAGGATAACCGTCTCCCGTGGCAAATATGGCCGACCGTGTCAAAAGATGATTGGGAAGAGTTCGTTAGAATGAAGAGTCAAAAGAAAGCCATTGTAAGTTTGTGTAAATCTGATCTCAATTGAATAATAGCTTGACACTTTTTGTAGTAATGAGACTAACATTTTTTGTTTTGTAGGAACTTCGAGAGGAAAATCAAGCAAATGCAGAAAAGAAGGAATACGTCCATCGTATGGGTCCTAAGACTTTTGGTGAAAAGAGACCTGAGTGGGTCGGTTCGGGTTTATACCCTAAAGCGCTTCTAGTGGCATCGAAGGAACCCTCTAGTTCCACGATCACTACATTGGTGAGTCGTGCCGATGATTTCTTTTGTTCTCTCCATTCGTTTGATAAGAAAACCGGAAAATGGTTCATCAAGGGTCCGGAAGCCAAAAAACTGGCGGATAAGCTTGTAAGTTACCTATGAATTGTTGAAATTAAGTCACTTTTGCATCTAAATCACTGTACAAACCATTAACTGTTTTACTGACCTCATTTTTCCTTGTGATATAGCTTGAGCACACTCAAGAGATGGTGGAGGGAAAATTTTAACCAAGTGTGGAGAATGACCCTTTCACCATGGCTTTCGGAAGGCCATACCATCCAGGACGAGTAGTAGGTTCGGGAGGGTCATTGCTTGGATGAAATAAGGTGATGGGTCCCGAATACACAAAATCGGGTAGATCTCGAGCCAGTGTTAACTCACCGGGGGAGTTGGATGCCAAGGTGGCATCAATTAAGGAACAAGTACGCAACGAGTTAGTTGGTGAATTGAATGCTTGGGCGAAGCTGATGAACTTACCGACTTTGCCGTTCCTCACTAGTACCCTGGTCGACTCATGTTCTGAAACAAAAGGACAAGGAGAAGGTGATAGACATGGAGGAGATTAGATACGTGGTGAAGATGTGCCACCTGAGGTAAAATCAATTGGGTTATTAACAGTTTTAAAATACCGAGTTAATTGAGATTTGAGGTGCATTGATTGATGTACTGTTGCAGGTTCCTACTCCTACACATGCGGACTCGAGGGAGCTTGAAAATCCAACACCGCATGAATTTCCAGAGTTACAGGTGATTTGTAACCCTCTACCTTAATGAATTTTGTTATATTATCTATGTTGTTGTAAAAGTCCTATTTAACTATCTTCTTTTTATATATATACTTGTGTAGGAAGACACCCGGTGTGCACTTCTAGCCCCGGGGCATGCATATAGTACCGCGTTGAATTTGGTGGCGTATGGTAGTGCCCAACCGACGACGGGTGCTACGGCGGGGCCACATCATTACTCGGTTGGGATCGATTCAGTGGTTGCGGGGTTCGAAGACATCCCACTACCCGTACCGATAGAGGAGGTTGAGATAACAACGCTTTGGCAAGCTGTAGGTAGCCTCGTTGATTGGCCACGTGCATGGGTGAAGTTGATTAATAAGGAGGTAAATTATTTAGTTCTCAATTTTTTTGGCGCAATTCATCAAAATAAAGCCAATTCGAGCCGAAATGGCTACTTACTTGCCTATTTTCTTCATTTCTCAACTTATAAACTCCTTACATCTCAAAACAACTCATAATCACATATTTATAAGTGTTTGTCATATGAAATTACATTAAAATCGCTAAGTTATAAGGTTTTGGGTCCAATTCATCAAAATAAAGCCACTTTGAGCCGAAATGGCTACTCACTTGCCTATTTTCTTCATTTCTCAACAAATAAACTTATACATTCTCAAACCATATCATAATTACATATGTATAAGTGATTGTGACATGAAATTGCATAATAGAAGCAAAGTTCTAATTTTTTTTGCGCATTTCATCAAAATATAGCCAATTCGAGCCGAAATGGCTACTTACTTGCCTATTTTCTTCATTTCTCATCTTATAAACTCCTTGCATCTCAAAACAACTCATAATCACATATTTATAAGTGTTTGTCATTTGAAATTACATTAAAATCGCTAAGTTCTAAGGTTTTGGGTCCAATTCATCAAAATAAAGCCACTTTGAGCCGAAATGGCTACTCACTTGCCTATTTTCTTCATTACTTAACTAATAAACTTATACATTCTCAAACCATATCATAATTACATAAAAATCGCCGAGTTCTAAATTTTTTTTTTTTTTTAAAATATGCAACTTCAGTCGCACCGGGACACCCGAGGGAGCCGCCCCCGCTGCCAGAACTGCGAAGGCAGCCCGCGTCGAGGCCACAGCAGCCCCGACAGGTGGCTGCCAAGGCTGTAGCAGCCACGGCAGGTGGCTGCCAGACTGCTGCATCCTTAGCAGCCGGCAAGCTGCTACAGCCTCGACAGGCGGCTGCCATGGCTGCTGCAGCCTCGGCAGCACCTGCCTGTGCTGCTACAGCCATGGCAGCCACCTGTCGAGGCAGCAGCAGCCCAGGCAGGCTGCTGCCAAGGCTGCAGCAGACTGGCAGCCACCTGCCGTGGCTGCTACAGCCTTGGCAGCCACCTGTCGGGGCTGCTGTGGCCTTGGCACGGGCTGCCTTCGCTGTTCCGGCAGTGGGGGCGGCTCCCTCGGGTGTCCCAGTGCGGCTGCCGTTGTATATTTTTAATAAAAAAAAAATTTTAAGCAATTTATATCATTTCATCAAAATAAAGCCATTTTGAGCCGAAATGGCTACTCACTTGCCTATTTTATTCATTTCTCAACTAATAAACTTATACATTCTCAAACCATATCATAATTACATATGTATTAGTGATTTTGAGTTGAAATTGCATAAAAGAAGCAAAGTTCATATTTTTTTGGCGCATTTCATCAAAATAAAGCCAATTCGAGCCGAAATGGCTACTTACTTGCCTATTTTCTTCATTTCTCAACTTATAAACTCCTTGCATCTCAAAACAACTCATAATCACATATTTATAAGTGTTTGTCATTTGAAATTACATAAAAATCGCCAAGTTCTAAGGTTTTGGGTCCAATTCATCAAAATAAAGCCATTTTGAGCCGAAATGGCTACTCACTTGCCTATTTTCTTCATTTCTCAATTTATAAACTCCTTGCATCTCAAAACAACTCATAATCACATATTTATAAGTGTTTGTCATTTGAAATTACATAAAAATCGCCAAGTTCTAAGTTTTTGGGTCCAATTCATCAAAATAAAGCCATTTTGAGCCGAAATGGCTACTCACTTGCCTATTTTCTTCATTTCTCAACTTATAAACTCCTTGCATCTCAAAACAACTCATAATCACATATTTATAAGTGTTTGTCATTTGAAATTACATAAAATTCGCCGAGTTCTAAATTTTTTTTTTTTTTTAAATATGCAACTTCCGCCGCACCAGGACACTCGAGGGAGCCGCCCCCGCTGCCGGAACAGCGAAGGCAGCCCGCGTCGAGGCCACAGCAGCCCCGACAGGTGGCTGCCAAGGCTGTAGCAGCCACGGCAGGGGGCTGCCAGACTGCTGCATCCTCGACAGGCGGCTGCCATGGCTGCTGCAGCCTCGGCAGCACCTGCCTGTGCTGCTTCAGCCATGGCAGCCACCTGTCGAGGCAGCAGCAGCCCAGGCAGGCTGCTGCCAAGGCTGCAGCAGACTGGCAGCCACCTGCCGTGGCTGCTACAGCCTTGGCAGCCACCTGTCGGGGCTGCTGTGGCCTTGGCACGGGCTGCCTTTGCTGTTCCGGCAGCGGGGGCAGCTCCCTCGGGTGTCCCAGTGCGGCTTCCGTTGCATATTTTTAATAAAAAAAAAAAAATTAAGCAATTTTCATCATTTCATTAAAATAAAGCCATTTTGAGCCGAAATGGCTACTCACTTGCCTATTTTATTCATTTCTCAACTAATAAACTTATACATTCTCAAACCATATCATAATTACATATGTATTAGTGATAGTGAGTTGAAATTGCATAAAAGAAGCAAAGTTCATATTTTTTTGGCGCATTTCATCAAAATAAAGCCAATTCGAGCCGAAATGGCTACTAACTTGCCTATTTTCTTCATTTCTCAACTTATAAACTCCTTGCATCTCAAAACAACTCATAATCACATATTTATAAGTGTTTGTCATTTGAAATTACATAAAAATTGCCAAGTTCTAAGGTTTTGGGTCCAATTCATCAAAATAAAGCCATTTTGAGCCGAAATGGCTACTTACTTGCCTATTTTCTTCATTTCTCAAATTATAAACTCCTTGCATCTCAAAACAACTCATAATCACATATTTATAAGTGTTTGTCATTTGAAATTACATAAAAATCGCCAAGTTCTAAGTTTTTGGGTCCAATTCATCAAAATAAAGCCATTTTGAGCCGAAATGGCTACTCACTTGCCTATTTTCTTCATTTCTCAACTTATAAACTCCTTGCATCTCAAAACAACTCATAATCACATATTCATAATTGTTTGTCATTTGAAATTACATAAAATTCGCCGAGTTCTAAATTTTTTTTTTTTTTAAAATATGCAACTTCCGCTGCACCGGGACACTCGAGGGAGCCGCCCCCGCTGCCGGAATAGCGAAGGCAGCCCGCGTCGAGGCCACAGCAGCCCCGACAGGTGGCTGCCAAGGCTGTAGCAGCCACGACAAGTGGCTGCCAGACTGCTTCATCCTTGGCAGCCGGCAGGCTGCTGCAGCCTCGACAGGCGGCTGCCATGGCTGTTGCAGCCTTGGCAGCACCTGCCTGTGCTGCTACAGCCATGGCAGCTACCTGTCGAGGCAGCAGCAGCCCAGGCAGGCTGCTGCCAAGGCTGCAGCAGACTGGTAGCCACCTGTCGTGGCTGCTACAGCCTTGGCAGCCACCTGTCGGGGCTGCTGTGGCCTTGGCACGGGCTGCCTTCGCTGTTCCGGCAGCGGGGGCGGCTCCCTCGGGTGTCCCAGTGCGGCTGCTGTTGCATATTTTTAATAAAAAAAAAAAATTTAAGCAATTTTTATCATTTCATCAAAATAAAGCCATTTTGAGCCGAAATGGCTACTCACTTGCCTATTTTATTCATTTCTCAACTAATAAACTTATACATTCTCAAACCAAAATAATTCATTTCGTGTCCTTTAAAATCATTCATTTCATGTCCTTTATATAAAAAAGTTTATTCCAGTTTATTTTGGTCCATAATCTGGGTCCATTGATTGAATAGTTTGATGGGTATTTAAAAGAGCTTTCCAACGATATATTATAAGCCCAAATCCGAGTTATAACGAATAAGTTATGGCCAAAATATTAAACCGAGCCCAAACTGAACCTAAGCCCACCTTACCTACGACCCAATGATAATGAGGAGGGTCCAAATTATTTAATCCCATTCCTAAAAAAATTAAGATTAATTAGAAACATCTATAAGTTTCTAAAATATCTTAATTATCCTTTTTTAAAGTCCTCTTTTTTAAAGTCCTATTTTATCCGAATTGAAAGACGTTCAAAGATAGACAGATATTATTTTCGTGCCTCATAGTTTTTATCCAAATTTTATATGGTTGGATAGCCCTTGAAATTATCTTTCCAATGATATATTATAATATCAATTCCGAGCTATAACGGAAAAGATATGAATAAAATGTCAAACTCTATCCAAAACTGACACCGTCTCACTAATTCGGCCGTATCTTTTGTTTCTATAAAATATTTTAATCTGATTTTAATTGGGTTAGAAATTAGACTTCAAGATCTTTCCAACCATATCTTATTTATCTTATTCCGATTTTTGGATCAAAAGATATGATAAAAACAAAACCGCAAAAACTCCAGTCTATCGAGTTTTATTCCGATTTAATTCGGATCTTATCTTGTTTTCTTCGACCCTTCTTTTTTCTCTATAAAAAGAGGTCATATCTCCCCTTTTCCAAACATAAACAAGCTTGATCATAAAATAATTCTCTCCCTCTTTAGCCTAAATACTAGCCTCCCCATTCTTTCACTATTTCTTCCTTTAAGCACTCCAAGGAGTCCCTACAATACCTGAAGTTCTATACTTTAACCAAGGCATGATAGGTAGAATTAACTGAGGGTTTGGACCAAATTAAATCTACATTTAATTAATTTAATCTTAATTTACTTTATATTTTTTATTGAAGTTACTAACAGTTTATTCATGATGTAGCAATTTAAAGGAACGCGCGGAATGTGAGTAATTAATTAATTTAATTACTCTTATTTTATTTTAATATTGCTAGCATCATGATTAGGTTATTTTATATTTAATTTGGCTAACGATATTATGGTTAAATTGCTTCCAATATTGATGTTTATTCTATTATTTTTATGATCACCATATTGCATGTTTAAAGGGAATATGTAATTGAAAATCACGCCTAATAAGATAATTTGGACAAACCGGTTTAGGTTCCTTTTAATCTTGTTGCTTAATTCAAGTGATCACAATATTTTAGAATTTTGTGTTGCATTAATATTCAACCAATTTAGCATAATAATAGATTGGAGCAAATTGAATCTTTGTTTGTATGCCTTTGAGATCGCAGGAATCATTTTTCACTATAAGAATCGAGTAGAGGCCAATACGGGCGAATGTAACTCCATGACTCACTTCGTACCATCATCCCCGATCCTCCTTTCGTGGTTCCGAACCATATGGAGTTAGTAATCTCATGGATTATGAATGGGGTGTAACCTTCACGGGTCAATCGTTGTTGCCTATCGTTGTCCCTTTATCGTGGTTGCCTTTTATGATCCGTGAACGGTTTACAAGTTCCTTAAAAACTTGTTGGCGGCTCCCTACTTTCCTTGTCCCTAATCGTATATGTCAATTCCCACTTCCTATGAGTGCCAAGCATATTCACAACATGCTTTTAACGTAGGCGCACTTCGAATGACGCCTACATTGTGATTGATCTTATTTATGACTAACAAATGCCAATGGACCGTTTTCACCTAGTAAATAGCATAAACATTAAAATTGGACAAAATTAATCAAGTTAGTTTGTTTTTTAGTCTTCCGTGCTATTTGGTCATTGGGTCCTTTTTTTTTTCACAACGTCCTCATGTCTAGCCATACGATCATACCACGAGTCTTATAATATCACTTAATCACTCATGATTCAAGTATAGTCCACACACTTTCTTTATTTTTTTTTACTCGAGTCATACACCGTGTCGTTTATGATCGTATACTAGGTTCATGCACCTCCATTTCTGTCATAATAAAAGATGAGTGGATCGGAGTTATTCTCACCTATTTTCAAATGACTTTTTTTTCCTATCTTGAGCAATGTGTCAAACAATTAAGTGCGGTTGTTTTATTTCACAGCACTTGGTCAAGGAGCAGGGATAGATTGGTACGGTTCGAGTCATTACTACATCAACCTCTTAGACCTAAGAGGCATTTAAAGAGAACTTTGCCATCTCCACGTCACTCATCACCTTCAAACTACTTTCAGTATGGCCACTAAGGAAGATATTGAGAACACTAACAAGTTCATTGAGACAATGTCTAACATGTTACAAGCACTCACTACCAGAGTCAACACAGTAGAGAAAAACACTGTTACTGCGGCCGCAATGGACAAGATCAAAGAACAAATGAGCAAGATTTCTGAGGATTTCACCTATGTGGAACGACCTCCCACTCCTTTGGATGTGAAGGACAGACTTGCTGAAAAGTTCTCCACTGCTGATATTCCAAAGTTCAAGCCTACTGACAATCCAATATTCCACTTGAAGGCGTTCTCTGCAACCATGGCTCTCAAGGGATTGGACGTAACACTCTTCCCTACGATGTTCCCTCTCTCCTTAGAGCATGCTTGCCAACAATGGTTTTATTCCCTAGATGCCAAGCGTACTGCGACTTGGCAAGATGTCACCGACAGTTTCATGAATCGTTACAAGTGTAACATTCAAACTAAAACTTCTGAACGTGAACTCTCCATTCTCAAACAGAAAGAGAATGAAGGCTTCACCGCTTATCTGAACAGGTGGAGGGAAACGGCTTCACTCTTAGTAGATTCTCCCAAAGAAAGAGAGATGGTTCACCTCTTTATTCAAAATCTAACTTACAAGTATAGGGAACATCTCAAATTTCTTCCACTGAACACTTTCGAAGCTGTATATGACATCGGCATCAATTTCGAGGATGAGCTAATAAAGACTGCTGGTAATAACAATAATAACACTTGGAAAAACAAGAAGAACGACCATCCTTCTTCTTCGTCTTCCAAGCACGAAAATATTACCAACAATATAGGCCAAGTTGATCTCAATGAAGTGTTAGCTCTTGATGCTCCATCGCCCAAGAAAAAAAGAAATTACACTCCTTTAGGAATGACTTATGATGCGGCCTTTGAACGCCTTTACGGTCAAGGCTTGATCACACCTATTGGGCCATTTCCAGAGCCAAAACCTGAATAAAGGAGCGCCAAATGGAATCCCAATGCCCATTGCAAGTACCATCAAGGAAGGGGCCACACTACGGAGCAATGTTGGAATTTGAAGGAGGTCATTCAAGACTTAGTGGATACAAACAAACTTCCTGTCCCCCCAGGCGGCAAGAAGTAATGAACACAAGGCGCACAACAGATCCTTTGTGCAAAATTTCATGATTTTTTTTTTCTTTATCATTCATCTCCATTCCCCCATTCATGTCTAGCATAGGTTTCCCATTTTGAATTTTTATATGTGTTTCGTTCACCTTTTCCATTAATAAAATAAGCAAATTTCCTTTAAATCTCGATTATAGCATTCACTCATTCTAAAAAAACAAATCAATTACCGAACTAAACCCAAGGTACACCAATGACTTAAGGCACCTTTGCAACCCTGTCATTCCCTGTTAACCGTTCAATCACATTCCATTTCTTCATCAACCATTTTGAGCCTCGTCTAACGTTTGGCCATCATTTCTTCAACCCACATTTACTTCACCCTGGGATTGGAAGATGTGTAATTGTATAATGTTCAAAAAGCAAGTAAAAAAAATTTAAAAAAAAAAAAGAAAAGAAAAAAGGCAGCAAAGCAACAATAAAACAATGTCTAAGGGTAAGTGTTCCAATGTCTTTGATATGAACACGTCTCAAATTGCGTCTCTCATCGAGTGCTTGGTACCGTGCCTGAGAAACATGAATGCTAAGTGAGTGATGGACCGCATGATCTGAGATTGCCCACATTGATCCAAAAGAATGAAAAAAAAAAAGGAAATTCAAAACAAAAAAAAATATATATGAAAAATAAAACTTGCAAAGTCTAATACACAATTGCATATCTTGGGGGCTTCTCTCGGGTCTTGAGCCTTTTACCCCTTTCTTCCTTAAACCTTCAGCTTAACCACATTACAACCCTTGAAAGACCTCTTTGAGGTGTACACACATTTGTGAAAAGTTCTCTTAAAGCTACGTTCGGCCTGATTCCTAACGGATACGTAGGCAACCTCACATCGAGGTGCGGCCACATTCATATTCATATCCATGCATGGTCGAGTCAAAGAATATCCAATGATTACCCCTACCCATTTAGATCTAGACTTGGGGGCTTGAACCCACATCATTTAGCCTACCTAGCCTAAAGAGTCATCATCTTTGACTTTTCTCACATCTCTTTCCATCGCCATAACCCTTGCAGCCAGCCTTAGTATCACATTCACACACTTCACTCACACATCCATATCCATATCAATCATCCTTCCCTTTAAGAGCCCTTTATCATGAAATCTTGTTTCTACACTGTGCATGTTTCATCATATTTAAAGACAACATTCATTAGAAGAAACATTGTATACTTGCTTAGCTTCCTAACCTGAGAAATATTCATTGTTTCATGCATCGCATAATGTGTTGAGAAACATTTATATATCAATGATTTTTAATCATACAAAGCATATCGTTCTTAGCTCCTTGACCTAGGCAACGTTCATTATGCAATAATCACTTCATCTATATACGGGCTTAGCTTCCAGACCTAAGTGACGTTCAAGATCGTTTCTTTACACCATATATGATGCATAGCTCCATGACCTAAGGTCATTAATCGTGTCACATGATGTAATTGTCCTTAGCCTCCTGGCCTAAGGACATGCATCATGCATACATTACTTTCAAGAAAAGCAATTCAATCCATGCGATTCATTTTGTCTTGCTCAACGAGGAAGTTCAAAACTTCTTTCCTTTTTTCGCGTCTTTTCTTTTTGGGGAAGTTTAAAAAAACTTTTTCAAAATTTTCTCATCGAGGGAAATTCGAAAATAAAAGTTCAGCTTTCACATCTTTCTTTTTCGGGGGAAAGTCGGTACCCTCCACTCATGACAAAAATTAACGGAAAATTTTTGCTTTTGCATCTTCGTTTGCTTATGTCTACACACACACATATACACACACACACTCACAAGTTATACACATGTAATTTTACATCAATTGGTCAAGTCAGTGGTCAAGTCAGTGGTCAAGTCAATCACAATATATACGAGTCCATTGGCAAATTTATATTTGCAGGTCTCAATTACATCCCACGTCCGGGGACAAGCGGATCATCTACAGCCCACGTCCGGGGACAAGCGGACCATCTACATCCCACGTTCGGGGACAAGCGAACCATCTACAGCCCACGTTCGGGGACAAGCGAACTAACTATAGCCCACGTTCAGGGACAATCGAACCACCATCATTTCACGACGCAAGGTTCTCAATACACTGAGACTTGCAATCTCATCATCTGTCGACTTTCCTCAAGCATGGAAAGTATTATCCGGTGGATTTCTTCAAGCATAGAAAGCTGCCAAAATCATCTGTCGACTTTCCTCAAGCATGGAAAGTATTATCGGTGGGTTTCTTCAAGCATAGAAAAACACCAAATTCATATGGAAAGTATCATTCGGTAGATTTCTTCAAGCATAGGAAGCTACCAAACTCATCTGTCGACTTTCCTCAAGCATAGAAAGTATTATCCGGTGGATTTCTTCAAACATAGAAAGCTTCCAAAATCACCTGTCGACTTTCCTCAAGCATGGAAAGTATTATCGGTGGGTTTCTTCAAGCATAGAAAACCGTCGAATTCCTTTCTCGGCTTTCCTCAAGCATGGAAAGCATTATCGGTGGATTTCTTCAAGCATAGAAAAACGCCAAAATCATATGTCGACTTTCCTAAAGCATGGAAAGTATCATCAGGTAGGTTTCTTCAGGCTTAGAAAGCTATCAAATTCATCAGTTGACTTTCCTCAAGCATGGAAAGTGTTTCAACAAAACGTCATCCGGTGGATTCCTTCAAGCATAGGAAGCTATCAAATTCATTTTTCACCGATACACTGGTGTCAGATACACATTCTATCCCTTTACTCTTTTATCTGTTGAATAAACATTTATTGCAGGCATCAGCGTATGCAGAGTGATTTAGGATCGCAGAACGTCTTAAATCATTCTCGGTCCCTATCGACTACTTTGACTATAGTTTTCAAAACTAACGTTTCTACAGACTCAGTCAAAGTAGGGGCTTCTGTAGACACCTAAAAATGTCTCCCCAAAACCAAACCTGATGATGAACAACCTTTCACCGCCATTATTGGTCGGGTTGAGTATTTAATCTTGGAGTGCTTAAATCCATATTTCCATTTCATAAAACCAACCCAACTCCTATCCCATTTCCCCAAAACATAACTTATTTTCCTCTTTTCGTGCCCTTAAACCCAAAATATATCATTTCGTGTACTTTAAAATCATTCATTTCGTGTCCTTTTAATAAAAACGTTTGATCCAGTTTATTTTTGTCCATAATCTGGGTCCAGTGATTTAATAATTGGATGGGTCTTGAAAAGATATTTCCAACGATATATTATAAACCCAAATCCGAGTTGTAACGAATAAGTTATGACCAAAATATTAAACTCAGCCCAAACTGAACCTAAGCCCACCTTACCTACGACCCAATGATCATGTGGAGGGTCCAAATGATTTAATCCAATTACTAAACCAATTAGGATAAATTAGAAACTTCTATAAGTTTCTAAAAGATCCTAATTATCCTTTTTGAAAAGATAATTTTAAAGATTTTGAAATTGAATAAAAACTCCTTTTTTTTAAAGTCCTAATTTTATTCGAATTGAAAGACATTCAAAGATAGACAGATATTATTTTCGTGCCTCATATTTTTTATCCAAATTTTATATAGTTGGATAGACCTTGAAATTATCTTTCCAATGATATATTATAATATCAATTCCGAGCTATAACGGAAAAGATATGAATAAAATATCAAACTCTATCCAAAACTGACACCGTCTCATTATTCTAGCCATATCTTTTATTATATAAAATATTTTAATCTGATTCTAATTGGATTAGTAATTAGACTTCAAGATCTTTCCAACGATATCTTATTCATCTCATTCCGATTTTTGGATCAAAAGATATGATAAAAACAAAAACCGTAAAAACTGCAGTCTATCGAGTTTTATTCCGATTTAATTCGGATCTTATCTTAATTCTTCGACCCTTCTTTTTTTCTCTATAAATAGAGGTCATATCACCCCTTTTCCAATCATCAGAAGCTTGATCATCAAATCCTTCTCTCTTTCTCTCTTTTACACCAAAAATTATTCTCTTCTCTCTCTCTCTCTCAAATTCTAAGCCTTAAACATATATTTCTAATTACACCATTCTTCCCTTAAGCACTCCAAAGAGTCCATACTTAACCCGAGGTTCCGTCCTTAAACCAAGGCGTGAAAGGTACAAATAACTGAGGGTTTGGACCAAATCAAATCTACATTTATTTAATTTAATTTTCATTTAATTTATATTTTTTTATTAAAGTTACTAACAGTTTATTCATGATGTAGCAATTTAAAGGAACGCGCAGATTGTGAGTAATTAATTAATTTAATTACTCTTATTTTATTTTAATATTGCTAGTATCATGATTAGGTTAATTTATTATTCGATTTGACTAACATTATTATTGTTGAATTGCTTCCAATATTAATGTTTATTCTATTATTATTATGATCACCATATTGCATGTTAAAGGGAATATGTAATTGAAAATCACGCTTAATAAGATAATTTGGACAACCGGTTTAGGTTCCTTTTTAATCTTGTTATTAATCGAAGTGATCACTAATATTTTAGAATTATATGTTGCATTAATATTCAACCAATTTAGCTTAATAATATTTTGAAGCAAATTGAATATTTTGTTCGTATGCCTTTGAGATCGCAGTAATGCTTTTCACTATAAGAATCGAGTAAAGGCCAATACGGCCGAATGTGACTCCATGACTCACTTCGTACCTTCATCCCCGATCCTCCTTTCGTGGTTCCGAATCATATGGAGTTAGTAATCTCATGGATTATGAATGGGATGTAACCTTCACGGGTCAATCGTTGTTGCTTGTGTTGTCCCTTATTCGTGGTTGCCTTAAATGATCCGTGAACGGTTTATAAGTTCCTTAAAAACTTGTTAGCGGCTACCTACTTTCCTTGTTCCTAATCGTATACAACAATTCCCACTTCTTAAGAGTGCCAAGCATATTCACACATGATTTAACGTAGGCGCACTTCGAGCGACGCCTACACTAGTGTAACCTTTCTTAGTTCTTCTCTTTACCCCCAACTCATGTGTACATTTGTATGATTGGTAATTCTCAAAAGTTGCTCACTTATCTTTTTTGTGATTCATATCCCGATGAGTTGACTTGGGCGGTAAAAACGTTGGACTTTGTGTAACCATTGATGGTTTGTTTTGGTTTTTGTGTGAATTGTGGGTTAAGCTCATTAGAAACCCTCACGAGATAAAAACTCGTCCTCCAAGGCGAATTAGGGGTTTAAATTTCTTTTCACTTGTGCTAAAAGTGATCATGGTTGTTACCATACGGATTTTTGTATTTGTGTTTCCTCTTTGTTGTCACCCTTGGTTTGATTATTAGCAAGTTATTTTCCTACTTTAGTTTGACATGTTTACTTTGCTCGAGGACGAGCAAAAGCTTAGCTTGGGGGGATTTGATAACTTGTTATTTAGTATGATTTTAAGGTGTTTTTAACCTTGTTTACTTGATAAATTGGTGTTTTAGATCACTTTTATTCTATTATTATGCAATTTTTGTGTATCCTATGCTTCACGGGTTGTTAGTGTTTTTTGTTGAGATTTTAGGTCCAAAGATGACCAATTTAAACCTATGGATGATGAACCAAGGTTAGAAGCAAGAAGATGATGGAAAGAAGCCAAGGCAACAGAGTAAAGTCAATAAGAAAGAGAGATGAGCAGTGGAGAGGCCTCTCCCTAGGCGCGGCCGCTCTTGGTCCTTGGAGAGGCCTCTCCAAGCTCAGCCAAAAGTTCCTGCCATATTGTTGCAAAGTGAGGAAATAAGGAGGAGCGGCTTCTCCTGATCTTGGCGCAGCCTCTCCACATGGAGAGACCTCTCCATGTCATCGGAGAGGCCTCTCCACCTTGATGCAAAATTTCCTGCCTGCCTTGACATATTCAAGAAATTTCGCAAGGAGAGGCCTCTCAAACATAAGGGAGCGGCCTCTCCACCTTTTTGGATAGCCATCTCCACCCTGTTACGGAACATTCTGCCCCAATTTCTCCCAGTTTGGAGCGTCTTCTCCAAGACATGGAGCGGCCTCTCCAGCCCTTAGGAGAGGCCTCTCCAAGCCTTAGAAGAGGTCGCGCCCGATAGGTCCTACAAGCTTTCCATTGCGGAGTTTACTATGTAATTGGGGGTTATAAATAGTTTTTGGGGGCTCATTTGTATAGGGATTCTTCTCTCTTAATTCCCTTTAGTTTTCTTAGGCCCTTAGATTCTCTAAACCCTTTTAATTAGTTTTGTTTTCCTCAAAACTCAATCATTGTAAGAATCATTTGAAGTTTGTTCTATCAATTCCAACAACAATTATTCTCAATCTCCCAATCTTGAAGCATCAATTAGTAATCTCTTTCTCTCTTCTATGTTATTTAATTTTCTAATTTTAATCTTAGTTCTTGCTTAATCTTTGTTAATTTTTCTTGCATGTTCAATCATCCTTGTTTAATCTCTCTCCTAGTTTTATTGAATTCATGTTAACCCTAGATTTAATTGCTAGATTGTTTTTCACCATGATTTGTGAGTTTAGCTAGAGGTTGGGTGAAGACCCAACCAAGCCATGGGTACGGTTGATTGATGTTTGTTCTTGCATGTTCATTCTGGGTTGATGATTAATTGTTAAAGATTTGGTTAATTGCATGTGTAATTGGATGGCAAATTATTGCTCATGTATTCACTTCTATGCTTGCACTGAAGGATGGAGTCTAGTTGTGAGCCTTTTCTTATATGATTATGCTAAATTCCTCTTGATTACGGTTCCTTGTTTGAATGATGTAGTAGTCTTAGTTGCAACAATTATGTGAGAAATACCAATTTCTGTTGCCTTAATGCTTTTTGAATAGATCAAAAGACAAACCCAAGTTAGTAGTCTACTTCCCATCGTTAAGACTTAGTTGGCCTATCTTGTTAGTTGAGTTTGGTTTAAGAATTCTTAGTGTTGTGGCTTCGAAAGAAGGCAATGTCTAGTGCCCTTTCTATCACCCAATTTGTGTTCATGCTTGCTTATTGTTTTGATCCATTGGTTTGGTTGGCGTCGATTCCCATTTCACCCTAGTGTTTGTCTCAATAGTAGTTATTTAATCAGAACCCCTAATTTGTGACCGAACTAGATTGCAATCGTTTCATACTCTCAGTGTACTTACCCATTCCCTGTGGATACGATCCTCTACTTACCCTAGACTTGTCTTAGGTTGGTTTAGGTAGAAAATTGTTTGGCTTTAGGGTGATTGTCCAACGACCAATTATTCTTCTACTAATCACTTGAATTAAAATCATATTTGCCTAAAACAAAATGGAAAAATTGTCAGGAATATTACGACCTTTCAGCGGTATTCCATAAATATAACGACCTTTGGATTATCCCGGTATATTACGACCTTTGATCTTGATCTTCCATAAATTGGACGTAACCGGTTGGTGACCTGTTAAAAGGGTTAAGTGTGACACGTGTCACTTTTTAATTGGCCATATACTTTTTTGTTTGATTTTACAATTTTTTTTATTTTAATAAATGATTTTAATATAAAATGTTGATTTGAATAATTAAAAAAAATAATTTTAATTTTAAAAAATTCCCTTAGCACCCCCTGCCCCCATACCCCCGTGAAACACCCTACAACCACCACCCCTATGAAACCCACCATAGCCGCGAGCCCCACCCACCCCCGTGAAACCCCCACCGTAATTCTCGCTTCTCCGTCCTCTATCTATTGATGCAAGCAAGTATATAGTGTCAGGGTCGAAAATGAAAGGGTTGGGTAGAATTTTAGATGAAGTGGTCGGAAGTCGATTTTGATGGCGGTGGGATTTAGGTGAAGTGGGCGGGTTTTTTGTTTAGGGGTTGGCCGAAATTTGGGAGGGGAATGGAGTAGGCTGGTCGAAAAGGAGAGGGGAATGGGGTGACGTGGTCGGAAAAGGGAAGTGAAGGGCATGGGGTGGTCGCCGGTCTTCGAGTCTAGTCAGAAGGGGAGAGGAAGGTGGCTGTCGGAAAACCCATTGTGCTGCTGGAATGGTTGGGGAAGAAAAGGGTGGGTTTTACATTTTTCTTTCTTTTTTTTATTTGTGTATCTTCTTAATTAAAAATCAGTTTCTTGAAAAAGAAAAATATAAAATCAAATTAAAATTTCTAACCTATCACAATGCAACACGTATCTTGGGTAACCTTTTAAAAAGGTTACCGGTTTTTTGTCCTATTTATGGAAGATCAGGGTCAAAGGTCATAATATTACGGGATAATCCAAAGTTCATTATATTTATGGAAGACCGCTAAAAGGTCGTAATATTCCTGACAATTTTTCCAAACAAAATTACTAATTATCTTATTAGGAATGATTTCAAGTACAAATTCCCTTTAAACTTGCATAAAAGGCTTTATCAAGCAATAACAACAATAATAATATCAAACAACAATAATAATAATTATGAATATTATAGACAGAACAATTTGTCATCATATTAATATTCTCAAAGCATAATAATATTAGCAAGACCCTAGGTATGATACTAAAATGATTAAAAAAAAACCCTAGCATGTCGCTAAACAATAAGAATTAAAACTTTATCCCTAACATGATATTAGAAAGAATAGGAAGCCACCTAAACATGATACTAGAAAGCAATGAAGAACGTCGTAACATGATGCTAGGAATTTAAGGATGCTTTCTAAAGAATTAGAGTAATAAAATTACTCACTTTGATGCCTTGTACCTCTTTCTAATGACAAAATACACGCATTAGTAAACTTCAATGAAATATTAAATCAAATAATAAATCTAAATAATTAAAATAGGGATTTGGGACCAAACCCTCAAAAAGTATCAACGTTTCACGTCGAGGGCGAAGGCAACTTCGAACTTGGCTAGGTGTGTCTAGAACTTGTGTATGCATTATGGTGTTTGTAAAACGCTAGTTTAGAGAGAAAGAGGGAGAAAGAATAAGTTATTGCTTAAGAGCGAGAAGAGAGAGAATTGTGATGATTGTGGATGATTGAAAACGGGGATTGAGGACCCTATTTATAAGAAAAATAGTCCGAAAACAATTGAAAAAAGATCGAATTCGAATCAGAATAAAACAGGTTCCTGTCGCGAACGGCAGCAACCAGCGCTAAACAACGGGAATCAAGCATGGCGACAGGCTCTGTCGCAGTGCGACAAACTTGTCTTTTGGCGCTGATTAAAAGATAAAACGCGCTTTTGTACGAAATCCTTTTCCTAATATAATTAAGTAATTAAACTCCGTGTTTATCAATTTTAAAATCCAATTTATCATAAAACACTTGTTTTATTCCAAATCAAATTCTTTATTTTCTAAAAATAAAATTATCAATCCTAATTCCATTAGAATTTTAAAGAACCTTCTAGATTATTCTAGAAGATTAAAGTCAATCCTAATAACTTTAGGAATAATAATTAATAAGCCCACCTCTAGATCATTGGGCCACAAATAAAGTTCATTTCGGGCCCAACTTAGTATTTTGATCATAACTTCCTCATTATTCATCGGAATTGGGCTTATAATACATCGCTGAAAAACTCTTTGCGAGCCTAATCCAACTACACTATTATTGGACCCTTATCATGAACTATACTAAATAAGACTGGATATTATCATAAATAAAGTAGATTTTCAAAAACATAAATAAGGTATTTTGTTAAAAAAAACAACCGCATCACTAGACTTTTCACACTTTCACTTCATTCGATAATCATTGACGTGAAAGGTATTCATCACTGGGTTTGGTTTTTGGGGAGACACATTTGGGTGTCTACACGACGCCATGTGGCATCCATGTTGACAGCCACCAAGTGGTAACGCACCACGTTGGCAGCCACCAAGTGGCAGCGTGCCACGTTGGTAGCGTGCCACAGTGGTAGCGCGCCATATGTCAATGGCCAAGGACCTGGGTGATGGGTCATGAACGCGGTCCGAAAGGTGGCGACCCAACCGAACCCATCTTAGGGCTCAAGGTTGGGTGCCACATGGTTAGCTCACAATGGATGTGAGTTGCCTAGGGAAGCAAGTGAGGAAGTGGTCCTCACCTAACCATGTGACACTTGTTACTTAGTTATTCCTTGGTTTATTTAACAGGGAATTGAATTCAACATTCTTTCCATGTGGGATCTTTTTGTGAAAAAGTCCCACATTGAAAGATGAGGGAAATTCACAAGGAAGCACTCCTTATAAATAGCCAAGGCATACCTTGGGATTATTCACTTGAGTAAGAGTTAGAAAAGGAATCTCCACTTGAGAAAAAAAACCTTTAAACTCATTAATTACTCGGATAGTCTTTTTGGTCGGACTTGGCTAACCTCTAAGCGCCCTTTGTGAGACTTAGCTTTCTCAAGTAAGAGCTTCGGTGGTCGAGCGAAGCACGCTTCAAGGGTAATTTAGTCTTTTCCCTAATCTTGTTATTTATGTCTTTTAGTTATCTGAATTGTGAGTATTCCTTAGGCTTGAATTTTATTTCCGCGGTGAGTCGGACTCATCAAAACCCATCAAAAAAAGGTGAAAAGACGTCCCAAAAACCTTCAAAAATGTATTCGTTCACCTTTTATGGTTCATTATGGCAACATTTTCAAAAAGGTCGATGGACACAAGAATAGAATGGCATAGTATGCATTTGCCTACCTAAGTAAGTTCTAAATTTACTCAGTGATTTTAAAATAATTAGTCATGTGTTCTGATTTATTACTCATATGTTCTAACTTAATATTCATATGTTCTAACTTATTATTAATATGTTCTAAATTAGTATTCATATATTATAAGGTTTAATCTTATATTATATCATTTAATGCTATTTGTTTTAGAAAAATGGAAACTTATAATCCCACCTTTGCCACTTTCGCTCAAAACAATCCCATCTTTTCGAATTCCCAAAACAATCCCACCTTTGACCCCCATCTTCTCAAAATGAGCCTTTTACCGGTTTGTGAAATGGGTAACTTATTTTAGTAGGTGACTTGCCACATGTCACCTTCTAATTGGTACAATTTTAATTTTTGCAAATTTAAAAAAAAACAAAACAAAAAAAACTCCCCACCACCGTCCACCGCATCACACACCACTTCACCACCCCTCCCTTTTCCCCACCTCCCCATTCCTAATTTTGTGGGTGAGATCAGAGTTCATGGGTGGTCGCGGTTTGTAGGCGGCGGTATTTCGAGGTGGTTTGGGTTTCGTGGGAGATCGGGGTTCGTGGGTGGTTAGGGTTTCGTGGGTTGGCCGGGATTCCGAGGTTGGTGGGTTTCGTGGGTTGGTCGGGATTTTGGGGTTGGTGGGTTTCGTGGGTGAGATCGGCGGGGGTGGTTTGGGTTTCATGGGTGGTCGGGTTTTGTGGGTGGTGGGATTTTGTGGTGGTTGGGGTTCGTGGGTGGTCGGGATTTGTGGGTTTCGTGGGTGAGATCGGAGGGGGTGGTTTGGGTTTCATGGGTGGTGGGAGTTTGTGGTGGCTGGGGTTCGTGGGTGGTCGGGATTCGTGGGTGCTCGGGATTCGGGGGTGGTGGGTTTCGTGGCCATCGTGGGTGGTGGAGATTTGTGGGTGGTGGGATTCGTGGCTGGTGAGGATTCGTGGGTTGGCTGGGTTTTGTGGTGGCTGGCCGGGGTTCGTGGGTTGGTGGGTTTCATGGTGGCTATGGGTTAGGAGAGAGAAAGAAGGTGGTGGGGTTAGGTGGTGATGTTGTGGTTCTTATGGAAGGGTGGTGGTTGTTATGGTGGAAAGCTAAGGTTGAAGATGAGAGATTGAAAAAAAGTAAAAAATAAAAAATAAAAAGTTAACCTGTTGAACAAGTTGTGGGTCATAAGGCCTGTTTTAAGAAGATTAGGGTCAAAGGTGGGATTATTTTGGGAATTCGAAAAGGTGGGATTGTTTTTAGCAGAAGTGGCAAAGGTGGGATTATTAGTTTACAATTTTCCATTTATTTTTATGTTTGTAGTGAGATTTTATATAATAATGGTCAAACTACAATCCGCATAGATGAGATGCCAAGCCTTGCAGCGAACAATCATGTGTTTAATAACATTGTTGATGCTTGATCGCGGATAGATAGGTCGTTCCGCTACTACCCTAACTAAATTAATCATTTATAATACCTAAACCTACACTAAACTAGTTAGTGGCAAGTAAAGGGTCGAACCACTAGGGAAGCACGCTAATTCAACATCAAATATCACTAATGTAAGAGTGAAAGGGGGATTGTTTTTGTTGGTTTTGCTGAGTAAGAATACTAAAACAACAAATGAACAAGAAGATGATAATTAAAATCAATAGAAAATGACGCTAGGGATACGGGGGTGTCCAATATGATTAGAAAGAGGAGAATAATGGTGATTATCATGAAACTTATGCCAAAGAACACAAGATTCTACCTAAACAATTCATTCTCATGCAATAGTCTAGGCAAAACAATGAAAGAGGTCTACACTAATAAGGATCATTCTCATGCATCCTATTAGTTACAATCAAATCAAGAGAATAAAGAATCACAATCCATAAAAACTCCACTTTAATAACTCATTCTCATGCAATCATTAAAATAGAGGTGATCCTAATCTAGTTCAAATCACTTTCATGCATTTAAACTAGAAAACATCAAATAGAGTGCAACAATAATCCCAAGCTAATAAAAATCATGTCTTTCATCAATATATGGCATAAGTTCAATCCAACCATCATCATTCATCCAAAATCAAATCATATCTTCCACCCCCTTCCCCTAGCCAAAAGTTTAGCCTAGAGAAGGGAGATTAAACACAATATCAAAATTAGAAATAAACTCAAAAAACTCAAAGCAAAACATAATTAAAATCAATGAAATCAATAACAACTAGATGAACTAATAAGATTAACAAGAATAAACAACAATAAAACAAATAAATAAAACTAAAGGAAAGGAGAAGAGATTACTAAAGAAAGGATTAATGAAAGATGAAAACTTGAATTCTTGCTTGATTGAAACTTAAACTTGAGCAAAGTTGAATCTTGGAAGAAAATTGAGCAATAATCTATTTTTCTCTCTCTAAAAATTATCTACCCTCACCCTCAGAGAGAGAAGCTCTCTCTAAAACTAGGAAGAAGATCTAAAAATATCCAGTTCTCCCCGTACAAAAACAAGGCTCGCAAATATAAAGGAAGTCGCGAAAAAACGCTGAACAGGGCTTGCTGTGCGCCCGCGCATGGCAGCTGTGCGCCCGCGCAGTGGGCTGTGCGCCCGCGCATTCGTGGGTTGCGCGGCTTGCTGCTTGGGTGTGTGCGCCCGTGCTGCTGGCTGCGCGCCCGCGCACGGCAGCTGTGCGCCCGCGCACAAGTCGCGCGCAGGTCGCGCAAAACTTTCTACCTCGATACTGCAATTTTGCCTCTTTTGTGAGGGTTCTGACAGGGTTGCGCGCCCGCACACATCAGCCGCGCGCCCGTGCACATTGTGCGCGCCCTTGCACGTTGCTTTCTTCGATTTTTCTCTCATGCTTCCTTGGCTTCTTCTATGCAATCCAAGACTTCAAATACCTAAGCACAAACACCAAGGGAAGCAATAAGGTATAGAGAACGGTGCAAACACGCAATGAAGGCAAGCATTCAAGAATTTACGCGATTTCATTAAAAACACATCGAGACATGTATGCACGCATTATTTGAACAAAACAATTACAAAACACCAACAAAACAACTACAAAACACCCTAAGACAAGCTAAAACAAGGCATAAACACTATCCTAGGAGTGACATAAATGTCACTCATCAAATTCCCCCAAGCTAAACCTTTGCTCGTCCTCGAGCAAGACAAAAGAGAAAGGGAGAGGATTATTCAAGCAAAGCTAAGACACTAAAGGAGACAAGAATGTACACTAACTCACTTTCGTAGGAATCACAGTCAATTTTAGCAACTAAAGACAAGCCCTTTAAACCCCTAGATCGCCGTAGAGGACGAGTATGCTCTTGTGAGGGTTTCCTAAGAGCTTAATCCACAACTCTAGACAAAAACCAAGGCAAAACAAAAAGAAAAAGAAAAGCAAACACAAAAAACAAACACAACCATGACCAACATAACATGGCAAGGTTTAGGAAACCAATCAAGCTCAAAGGCGGAAAATACTCCATTTGGACTCAAAAAGAAGAGACATGCACCAAAGAATACTCACCTTTCTCAATACAATGAGGGGAAACACGTTCTATGATGCTCATGGTTGAGAGAGACAAACCTAATCTAAGCATAGAGAACTAGAGAATTCATTCTCTGCCCTAGCCCCATCTAAGACGGTCCACGTTCTCTCCACTAGCTTCAAATCACCCCCTAGTTAGCTCCTCATGCTTCCACGAAGGAACCGGAAAAAGATTCAATTTGTGGAATTAGTGGGTCATCCCGACATCTCAACTATGCATACTCTCTCCATAGGGTTGAAATCTATCTCCCTCCACCGGAATTTGACCTCACCCCTCTAAAGTCTAAGGGTCTTAACTAGGGTTGTAAAGTAAGGCAAAGGGTTAAGGCGGGGTAAAAATTTTAAAAATTTGAAAATTTTGGTGACAATTCCTAAGTGAAGCAAAAGGGTGATCAAACCTCAAAAACCAACTCAAGAAATCACCAAACATCAAACAAAATACCAATAATGTCATCTCCCCCAAGCTTACTCAACACCAACATTCCAGAAAAAAGAAAACGAAGTAACGTTCCCCCCCCCCCCCCAAGCTTGAACGAAGCATTGTCCTCAATGCTTAACTTAGGGAAGAAAACGAAACCTACTTTTTTTTTATATATATATCCTTGCCTTTTTTAACTAAGGACGGCTTTTTCGGGGATGCATTTGCTTTATTACACACAATATATACAATTTACTTTCTTGCTTGGTACAAAGAGCATAATACTTTCTCATTTTCATTACAACACAAAACAAACTCTCAAACCAAAATGCTTCACAAACTAAGGGTTAGGGAAACAAAAGGTCATAAGGCTTGCATTATGGCTCATAATCAAGAAAGGGAATAGGCTCAAAGGGTTGGCAAGAGGAGCAAATGCAAAATAAAAACAAAATATGTAACAAAACAAAAAGAAGATAAAGAAAAATAAGAAAAGAGTGCCCTTTTCCTCCCCTAGTGTGGCTCGGTCACGATCTTGGGAGCTAGAGGTCAAAACAAGGATTAAGACATGCATAGTCAAGGATCCTAAATAGCCGCTCAACAAGGTGATGAAGGCTAGAACAAATGAAGCTCACAAGGGATTATAACCAAACAAATACCAACCAAGGGTTTCAAATCCACTATAGAGAGCAACTCCATCTTACCACATTCCCGTGAACTAAGGCTTTATGGACCCCTAAAAGTTCTTAACCCGACTACCTTAGCATATAGTATCCTAGAGTCAACCAATGACACTCTCAAACCGTGCACACATTTACCACTTAGGAAGAAAAACATTCAAGAATGCAATTCCCAAAATAGAATGTCCAAAATAAGAACAAACAAAACACATTTTGCCAAAATTACCTTGAAAGTAAACAAAAATCTTTTGGATTTTTCAAAATAAAAGAAAAGACATGGAAATGCATATACTCAAGTGCATGGCATAAATGAATCAACATCCCACCAAACATGATAGAATACCCTCCCCCAAGCTTGAGTGAGACAATATACTCAAATATAAACAAAATAATCCATGGGAGGGGAAAATAAAGAAATCAATCCAACAAACCAACACAAGTCCAACGAGTCACCAACCATTAGAGAAAGAGCTAGGAAAGATATTACCGGATATTGGTGGGTGTAATTACCCGCAAATGAACCAATTTAACCTTTCAAAGCCGATTTCCTCTTGAATTGAATCTCGATTTCCATATGCTAGCAAAAATAGGCATCAAACTTCCTTGATTCTTGATCCAAACCAATGCATAAGTGTATATCAAGTCATGTACCTAGAAAAAAGCACACAAACATTTCCATGAGAGAAAATCTAATCTAAAAAGAAAAGAAAATGAAAGCAATAAAAACCTCGGGTTACTTCCCGAGAAAGGCTTGTTTAACGTCCAAGCGAGACCGCTCTAGTAAATAATATTGCAACGAACGCAGAGCTTATCAAATGCACTACTACACATTTCATAGGATAACAAGTAGGCAAATGACGGGAGAAGGACGTGAAACAAGATTATTACACATAAATGAGGAGGAAGATGCCAAAAGAAAGAAGAAAAATCAAAAGAAAAATCAAGAAAATAAGAAGAGAAAGAAGAAGAAAAATAAGGAAAAGAATAAAATGGCAAAACCTCCTCAAAATCTTTTTGGGTGGCATAATCACCCATTTCCTCAATAATAAGGGGATGAAAAGGAAGAGTCTCATCAAACAAGAGAAGGTCCTCAATAGGCTCTTCGACAAAAGAAGGGAGGAACATGGGATAGTAGGAGATGTGGTCAAATTTCCTTGAGAAAGGGACATGAGGAAGGGGAGGAGAAACAATGGTCTCACAAAGCCTCACATCACCAATGAGGGCATGAAAATCAATCATAGAATCCTCAAAAGAACACTCATGACTCACATCTCCCTCAAACAAAAACTCTCCAATAGAAACAACCTCATCCTCCTCTCTATCACAACGATGAACAACAACTCCCTCAAGATCCTCAAAGCCTAGAGTCTCTAAACCATGCATGAAAGGATAAAGGTTTCTCTCAAACTCATCCCTTTCCCATGAAGCATTGCCAATGAACTCTCTCAAAAGGCTATAGTGATTTGTTACACCTTCAATGAACATACTAGCCATAACCTCAAATGAGTCCAAAGAATCATGGATAGAAGGGTCACAAACATGCAAGGTAGACTCATCAAGATGGGGAAGGGGGTTGGAAACCTCAAAATCAACATTTTCTTCATTCACTACTCTTCCACCATCACTCAAGGGACTCTCAATCTCTCTTAATTGCTCAAACTCATCATCATCATCCTCATGAACTCCCTCATTCAAACATGAAGATGGCTCACTCACATCCTCACCATGGGAAGCTCTCAAAGGGGGTGAATAAGGGGAAGGATGGCATTCAAACTCAAATGGGAAATGAAAAGGATCAAAATCCTCAAAAATCCTCTCATCAGAAGAAAATCTCCCTTCACCTTCACACCCTTGGCCCACATCATTCTCAAAAACACTCTCACACTCCAAATGAGGTGCCTCACATCCATTTACATCAACCAAAGCACTCATCACTTGGGCAAGCCTCACTTCTCTCAATTTTTGTTCCTCTTGAAGCTATTAGAGTTGTTGGGTGAGATATTGCATTTGAGAAAGAATTTGGGCATCAATGTTATTGGGTTGAGGTTCATGATCAAAGTCAAATTGCACATCATCAAAATTAGCACAAACCTCATCAAAATGAGCATAAGGGGGAAAGGTGTCACTTTGCATAAGTGGATCATCACAAGGCACATAAGAAGTATCAAGAGAATTCATGCAAAACTTAAAAGAATCTTGACATTGAGAATCAAAACATGAAACGTGAGATTCTCTATCAAAATAATCCTTAGCAATCCATGTGAAGAAATCCCACGCATCATGCATAGACAAATGATAAAATCTACCATTATTCATGTCCTCAACCATTCCCCTAGTATACTCATTCATGCCCCAATAAGCTATACCACAAGCATCACTAAGAGAACACCCATGGTAACTAAGGAAACCATCTAGTCTTTCAAAGTAAGCATAGAAGGGTTCACCATCAAATTGAGGAAAAGATAAGCATGCCATTTTTATACAAAGAACAAAGAAAAGCAAACAAAAATCAAATTATATACAAGAACCTAGCTAATCTAATCAACAAAAACTAATGAACGCCTTATTCCCCGGCAACGGCGCCAAAATTTGATCGCGGATAGATAGGTCGTTAAGCTACTACCTTAACCAAATTAATCATTTATAATACCTAAACCTACACTAAACTAGTTAGTGGAAAGTAAAGGGTCGAACCACTAGGGAAGCACGCTAATTCAACATCAAATATCACTAATGCAAGAGTGAAAGGGGGATTGTTTTTGTTGGTTTTGTTGAGTAAGAATACTAAAATTACAAATAAACAAGAAGATGATAATTAAAATCAATAGAAAATGACGCTAGGGATACGAGGGTAACCAATATGATTAGAAAGAGAAGAATAATGGTGATTATCATGAAACTTATGCCAAAGAACACAAGATTCTACCTAAACAATTCATTCTCATGCAATAGTCTAGGCAAAACAATGAAAGAGGTCTACACTAATAAGGATCATTCTCATGCATCCTATTAGTTACAATCAAATCAAGAGAATAAAGAAGCACAATCCATAAAAACTCCACTTTAATAACTCATTCTCATGCAATCGTTAAAATAGAGGTGATCCTAATCTAGTTCAAATCACTTTCATGCATTTAAACTAGAAAACATCAAATAGAGTGCAACAATAATCCCAAGCTAATAAAAATCATGTCTTTCATCAATATATGGCATAAGTTCAATCCAAACATCATCATTCATCCAAAATCAAATCATATCTTCCACCCCCTTCCCCTAGCCAAAAGTTTAGCCTAGAGAAGGGAGATTAAACACAATATCAAAACTAGAAATAAACTCAAAAAACTCAAAGCAAAACATAATTAAAATCAATGAAATCAATAACAACTAGATGAACTAATAAGATTAACAAGAATAAACAACAATAAAACAAATAAATAAAACTAAAGGAATGGAGAAGAGATTACTAAAGAAAGGATTAATGAAAGATGAAAACTTGAATTCTTGCTTGATTGAAACTTAAACTTGAGCAAGGTTGAATCTTGGAAGAAAATTGAGCAATAATCTATTTTTCTCTCTCTAAAAATTATCTACTCTCATCCTCAAAGAGAGAAGCTCTCTCTAAAACTAGGAAGAAGATCTAAAAATATCCAGTTCTCCCCGTACAAAAACAAGGCTCGCAAATATAAAGGAAGTCGCGAAAAAACGCTGAACAGGGCTCGTTGCCCGCACATGGCAGTTGTGCGCCCGCAAAGTGGGTTGTGCGCCCGCGCATTCGTGGGTTGCGCGGCTTGCTGCTTGGGTGTGTGCGCCCGTGATGCTGGTTGCGCGCCCTCGCACGACAGCTGTGCGCCCGCGCATTAGTTTTTTCGCCCGCGCACAAGTCGCGCGCAGGTCGCGCAAAACTTTATGCCTCGATACTGCAATTTTGCCTCTTTTGCGCGGGTTCTGACAGGGCTGCGCGCCCGCACACATCAGCCGCGCGCCCGTTCATTGTGCACGCCTTTGCACGTTGCTTTCTTCGATTTTTCTCTCATTCTTCCTTGGCTTCTTCTATGCAATCCAAGACTTCAAATACCTAAGCACAAACACCAAGGGAAGCAATAAGGTATAGGGAACGGTGCAAACACGCAATGAAGGCAAGCATTCAAGAATTTACGCGATTTCATTAAAAACACATCGAGACATGTATGCACGCATTATTTGAACAAAACAACTACAAAACACCAACAAAACAACTACAAAACACCCTAAGACAAGCTAAAACAAGGCATAAACACTATCCTAGGAGTGACATAAATGTCACTCATCAATGCTTGGTCATTCATATCGAACGTTGAAAACAGAAGACGAACCCCAGGGTCAACAAACAGATTTTTCAACGCAAGCTTATGTATGATTCTTAATACTGAACTTGGCTTTTTTCATGTTATAAATTAATATTTCATAACATTTTTTTAAATGCTTTCAGAAAATTTTGTGTACGAATTATCACTTTTCTCCAACTGTGAAAATTCAAGATAGATATCCTACTTTATATGAAAGGTTGGATAAAGAGATGAAGCACTCTAAAGTGCAAAACTTTGATAGAGCTCATTTGGTAAGACATTAAGAAATCCATAAGAATTTTAATAAAGATTTCGTTCTTTACAAGCTTTCTTCTTTCTTTCTTTCACTTTTTTTTAAACAACTATTTAAATTTCATGATCTATTATTATATGCGGGTATTTTTTTCATTTGCATCTTCATCACATTACTACCTGATTTGTGTAAATTTTCTAAGCAAGACTCTCGACATGATTGACAATACATATTTAGAATATAAAAATTCTTTTTGGCACAAATACAACAACAAACCAAAGAATTTGGTAATATTTATCTGTCTCATTTACTTGTGCTTAGAATCAGATGTTCTAAACATTTATTTCAATGTTCTAAATCTTAAATCACATGTACTAAAATTATACTCATATGTTCTAAATCAGATGCTTTAAAAAAAATTCATGTTCCAAATAGTACCTGTGCTCTTAACATGTTTACTTATACATTATTAATATTTACTCCGTATGTCATTTTCTAATACTTATTTAAAAGTTTAATTTTTAGTTGAGGGCTTTTGTCATGTTCTTGTCAACCAAGAGATCAAAATGCGATCAAGAGGTTTGTAGTTTCAAAACTAGGACATTAAAAATGAGTTAGAGGACCAATGATAACAACGATGATTGCGGCGTGTTTTTGCTTAAACACATGGAAACATATCATGGTGAGAAAGATACCAAGTAGGATAGAGGATTAGAATTTAATGATGTAAGTTTGTTTTATAGTATTACTCTTGTTCATATGTTCCTGATTTTTATAATATGTTCTAAATTTAAACTCATAAGTTCCAAATTGTATAATGTAAGTAGTAGATTAAATTGAATCATGTAAGTTGTGTGTGTATATATATATATATATATATATATATATATATATATATATATATATATATATATATATATATATGAAGATGTAAAAAGTGGGATAGCGGATACCAAAGTCTAATGATTTTATCTTATTATATTGCAGATCGATCAAATGAAGAAATTGAGATTGGATTTTTGTGCTAAAATATTATCACACAAGGAAAATGAGCTACATCATGAGATAAATTCAAGATCACAGAAATGGGCGAAAGAAAATATTTTGTAATATAATTTTAGAAATAGCATGTAGAATTTTATATAGTATAATTATACATTAAATTGTAAGCCTTCACTCGAAAACTATTTTTCTAAAAGGTTGTATTTGAATATATGGTCTAAATTTTAATCATATGGTCTAAATTAAAATTTTGAAATCGCATCGGAAACATACAACACATATGATAACTAATTATAACTCATATGTTCTAAATTTTTAGTCATATATTCAAAACTTTTACCCACATGTTCTAAAAGTCAAAATATTACTCATGTATTCAAGAACTAAGAATTTAAATGATAAATTTTAATCATATGGTCTAAATTAAAATTTTAAAATCGCATCGGAAACATACAACACACATGATTACTAATTATAACTCATATGTTCTAAATTTTTAGTCATATGTTCCAAAATTTTACCCATATGCTCTAAATATTAATGTCAAAATATTACTCATGTATTTAAGAACTAAGAATTTACGTGATAAATTTTAATCATAAAGTCGAAATTAAAATTTTGAAATCGCATCGGAAATATACAACACACATGATGACTATTATAACTCATATGTTCTAAATTTTTAGTCATATGTTCTAAATTTTTTGTCATATGTTCTAAATTTTTAGTCATATGCTCTAAAGATTAATCACAAGGTCTTTGATATCTTCATCGTCACCCTCTGCCAAACTAACAAAATTATGTATCACTGACCACAACTCATTCAACAACTTTTTCTTGTCGATTATATTGGCACATTGTTGCAACAGATTTCCTCCTAGGTCAAATATTGGCCTTTTTGCTGCCATTGTAGTCCATCTGTTTAGAATATACTGCTCATGAATACTTTCAAACCGTTTTGCTTTCCAAACCCAAACCATGTGCCTGCATGGAATGCCTTGCCTATAAAACAACTTGCAAGAACATGTTGTCTCTTAGTTAGTCGGATTAAACACAACATCAAATATTCTAATTCGATGCCCTTCACTTACTTTTGCAATTTCCAATCCATTTTCTCTCTTAAACTCTTCACACCCACAAGAAAAACAAGTCATTTCTACCTCAGATTGGAAATCATAAAAACAAAAATAGTGTATATGGTTGAGGCATACTTTTCTATCCCTAGTGGTGTCTTGCAGTCTAGGTATTTATGCTTTGAATAATTTTCATTTTGACCTTGAGTGTGTCTCTAGGCATCAATTGCAGCTTCATATCTCATGTAAAACTCAACAAGTGACATGTGAGGATTGATAAAGGAGCAAAAAAAAAAAAAAAGTTATTTTCACTTTCTGATCTTGATGTGGTAAGCATTATTCCTCCCAGGAACACATCTTTGAAATATGCCGGAATCCACTTATCCCTTATCTCGTACATATAACACAACCGCTCATTTCATTCCAATTGAAACTCAACCATCACCGTATTCCACCTTTCTTCAAACTCAGTAGGCTCAATTTCAAGATGCCAAACACAGGCACATATTTTTTTCAGAAATCTTGTTTCCTCCTTTGTGATCGCTCGCCTTACTTTACCTGGAAACTTTTTCATTATATGCCACATACAAACCGATGTTCAGATTTTTAAAACACTCTACTAACAGCAATTTTCATAGTTTGATCTTGATCTGTGATCAGACAGTTAGGTTCATTATTGCCCATTGCTTTAAGAAATGTTTTGAAAAGTCACTCAAATGATTCAATATCTTACTTTGCTATGAAACCAGCCGCAAAAGTGATACAACTCTTGTGATGATCAACCCCTGTAAATGGAGTAAATACCATGTTGTACCTGTTTAGAACATGAAGATCAAATTTCATTACATACAAAATATAACACTACCTTTTTAGAACATGTGAATAAAAATTTAGAACACATGAGTAAAAATTTAGAACACGTGATTAAATATTTAGAACACATGATTAAATCAGAACATAATACATTATTTAGAGCATAGATTTAAGACTGAAGTTTACTTAATTATTTAGAGCATAAAGGTTATAAGTTTATAACACATAATTTGGAACATTAGACTTGAACTTTATAACATTTGAGCATCGGCACCTTGAATGAATGCCTTTAAATCTGTGAGAAAATTTTTAAAATCTTGCTTGGAAGCGCCAACGTTATCATAACCTCCAAGTATTTCCTTCGTCATTCGAAAAGTTTTTACAGGACCAATATTCACCTATTATAGGCACAAAACAGTTTTAGAACATATAAAGAAATTTTTGGAACATGTGAATAATATTTTAGAATATACGAGTAAAATTTTAGAACGTCAGTTTAAAAATTTATGAAAGATTTAGCTTAGAATTATCAAAAATCATTTTTTTGTGCAAAATGTTCATCTTTCTTCCTTATTTTTAAAATAGATTACAACTTGGTGTGTAGAGGGGATAAGTATGTCCTTCATGGAACTGTGTCATTATATACTTTTCATCTTCAGAATGTTTTAGAATCATAAGAGCTCTGCACCCAACACGAGTGACTAATCTTTTTCTTGTTATTGAAATCTTGTCTTCCTTGCTTTGTCCTTCTTTATCATTTAGAATACTCTCAACAATAGGCTTTTTTTTCTCCTTGAAACCCTGTTTATTGCATAAGATATATTGGAATGCCAATTTGTTCTCTGCATGCCTTTTATAGGTAGATTTTCTATGTTAAATCCAGCAGCAAGTGCATATGATTTATAAAATTCAACACCCTCGTCAACACTATTAAACTTCATTCCTATTGCAGGTTTTTTATCATTGCGGCACATAGGAAACTATTCTTTTGTTCCTCCGGGAGTTAATATAGGTACTATTGTAGGAGTAATTGGCACACTTGCATTGGCGTTAGAACCATTATCAAGTTGTTCGTTGTTGTTAATTATTTCTGCACAAAAGTAAGTTTTACAAGTTAATAAAAAATTTAGAACAAGTGAGTACAATTTTGGAACATATGATTTAATATTTAGAACACTGATTAAATCAGAACAGAAGACTAAAACTTATTTAGAGCATAAATTTAAGACTAAAGTTTACTTAATTATTTAGAGCATAAAGATTATGAGTTTATAAAACATAATTTGGAACATTAGACTAAAACTTTAGGAAAAATTAAAATTTGCTACCACCGAAAGCACCCTGTATCACATTTGCTACCCGTTTAAAAAAATATTTTATTTTGCTAACACCTAAAATCACACAATTAAAATTTCACTACCACTTAACGGAATCCGTTAAGTTTATTTTTTTTGAAAAAAAAAAAAAAAACAAAAAAACAAAAAAAAAAACAAAGTAACCCAACCACCACCCACCCCTCCCTTTCCCCCACCCCTATGCAGCCAATGAGCCTTCCCTTTCCCCATTCTCTCTGCCCCGACCCCCACCCCAAACCCAAAACTACTCCTTTTCCTCTTCCTCCCACCAGAATCCGCCCCCCAGCCCCGTTCTCTCCACCAAAATCAACTCCCTCCCCTTCCCTTACTCTTTGTGGTCATCCCTAACCCTAAATTACCACCCTAAAACCATCTCAAGCGAAACCCTAAAATTCGTTTAGGGTGGTTTGGGCTGGTGGTTTAGGATTAGGGATGGCAGAAAGGGTAAGGGAAGGGGAGGGGGTCGATTTCGGTGGGGGGGAATAGGGAGTGGGGGGATTTCCGGTGGGGGAAGGGAAATGGGGTGCTTTCCGTTTCGGGGTGGGGATCGGAGCAGCAAGAACGGGAAAAGGGAGGGAGGGGTTGGTTGCGTAGGTGGGGGAAAGGAAAGGGTGGGGTCGCGTCGGCTGGGGGGAAGGGTGGGGTCACGCCGTCGCCGGCAGGGGGGAAGGGGAATGAGTGGCAGTGAAGTGGAGGGGTGGCTGCAAGGTGGTTGAACGATGGCTAATGGAATCAATAACGGCCTTATTGTTTGGTAGTGAAATATATATTTTAGGGATTTGTATGGTAGTAAAATAAAATATTTTTTTAAACGGGTAGCAAATGTGATACAGGATGCTTTTGGTGGTAGTAAATGTCAATTTTTCCTAAACTCTATAACATAAAAAGCAAATTTTAGAACTTGTGAATAAAAATTTGGAAATTTTAACAATTACCACCTACTAATCTTTCCATTTTAGCAATTACCACCTACTATTATTTTTAAAAAAAAACATTACCACCAACTCTTTTCAAAAACACCAAAAGTTCCCACCTAGTTGCCACTCAACCACCTTATGACGTCATGTGGGTCCCACATATTACCTTCTCTCCCTTTTCCCTCCCATTTCTTATTTCTCACTCAATTTTCCTCTCTCTTGTCTCATTTTTTGCTCAAAGAAATTAGAAACGCTGCAATTCACTTCTCCAAACCAAAATTAAGGAACAAGAATTGGTGTTGCTGCAACATGACAACGATTCCACGAAGAAAGGTATGTTGTTCATTATAATTTAGGGGGTTTCAATTCGTGTTAGAGTTTATGATTTTCATTTTGGGGATTAAATTACTGTAGATGAAATTAAGGTTTTGCAATTCAAATTAGGGGGTCAATTCGTGAAGTAATCAACAACAAATTTTGCATTATGACCTTGTTCTCTTACTTATGAAACATGCAGCTTTGAATTTTAAATTATATCCACTAATTAAACAATAAAAAAACCTACTTCACAACTAATTCATGAATATACTACCACATTACACAAATTTGCACGCAATTATAGTGTAAAGTTTTCTAGGGTTTGAAAAATTCACTGTATAAACTAAAATTACCTTGCTTTTTTTACTCTGTTTTGCTAATTCCAACCAACAAAGTCCTCCTTGCTTGGTCCCCCCTTCAACAATGTTGTTTTCCCACCCAATTGTACTCTCTTACTGCGCTTGAATAAGGTACAAATTTGGGAATTTTTGCAACATTTTTGACCAAGAATTACGAGGGAGAAATAGTATGTGACGCAAGGAAGTAAATTTATTGAAAAAATTAGATGGGTAAGGTTGAATTAATTGCCATTAATGGTGAAGGAGAGAGAAGGAAGACAGGGGAGATGAAAATCGAGTGAGAAATAAGAAATGGAAGGAAAAAGGGAGGGAAGGTAATATATGGGGCCCACGTGACGTTATAAGGTGGTTGAGAGGTAATTAGGTCGGAACTTTCGGTGTTTTAGAAAAGAGTAGGTGGTAATTTTCAATAAAATTATAGAAGGTGGTAATTGCTAAAATGGAAAGAATAGTAGTTGGTAATTGTCATTTCCTACAAATTTAGAACATATGATTAAAACTTTAGAACATGTTGCTTCAGTATTTGCTTGTTCATCCATAATTTTCAACCTGCAAAAATTCAAAAAACACACTTCAAATGAAACATTGATAATATACACAAATTCAATCCAAGAAATCAAGATCAATAAATTTCGAAAATAAAAACGTATAAAAATCGCAAAAATTGAAAAAAAAAACCCCGAAAATCGAACATAAATAAAACATAAAACGAACAAATTCGAGCATAAAAATCGCACAAAAAAACAAGGAAAAAATTGAGAAAAAACTAAGAAAAGTTGCAAAAAAATCGAAGCAAAAAATCGCTTAAAAATTGAGCAAAAATCGCATAAAAATGCTCAATCAAATTGCAGCAAAAATCATAAGAATATAATGAATAGAAAGAATTGAATCGTAAGAATTGAATTACTTACCTAAGAGAGGAGAGAGAAAGTTAAGTTTTATGGAGAGAAAGAGAGAGAGAGATAGAGAGAGAGAGAGAGACATATATATATATATATATATATATATATATATATATATAGAGAGAGAGAGAGAGAGAGAGAGAAAGAGAGAGAGATAGAGAGAGAGAGAGAGGCTGGTAATTTGAGCATGGGTTTGGAGTGTGGGTTTTAGAGATTTTGGAAGGGTTTTATTTAAGCGTAAATTTACATTTATGTCATTACTCTTGGAGTGATCTCAGCTGTTGGATCTAGTTCTATTGAATGGTTGTGATGTATTCTCATATATGATAGATTTCTCATATAAAGACATATTCTCACCGCATCCCTCATGGATCCGGTGAGAATAGACCCATATGTGAGAATTCATACTTATATGAGACCTGATTTTAAATTTAGAACATGTGAGTAAAAATTTAGAACATACGAGTAAAAATTTAGAACATGTGTCTCAAATTAAAATTTAGAACATATGAGTAACAATTTAGAACATCTATGTGAGTAATAATTTAGAAAATCTGATTTAATAATTAGAACATGTGAGTAAAAATTTAGAACATCATACTTAACTTTCTGTAGCATACCGTTTAGAACAAAATGCCTAGAAATTTAGAACCTAGATTCAATGATTCTTAACATATGTAATAGTTCTTAGAAGAATTAACTTATCTTTTCAAAATATAGTTTTAATTGGAACATGATAATCAAATTTTAAGACCTTGAACTCAAAAACAATTCTGAACATATATGCAATATATATTTTTTAGAACATATGCAACATATTTTAGAACATATGTAACTTTTTTATAACATACTTAAATTGTTTAGAACATAATTCGTGAGTATAGAACACGAATTGAAATTCGAGTTTTACAACGAATTGATTTGAAATCAGTTTATTCTTGATTTCCAAGGTAACAAAAACATATGAATTGTTGTTTAGTTTCTTATATTCAATTAAAATTCCTTGAAATTTCAAACTCTATAATTTGCCCAATTTGATTGATTTGGATGAAAAAATTTTGATTTCACATATTAAACTATCAATTAAGCTTGATTTACCTTAGATTAAGCTTCACAACTTGAATCTTGACTATAATTGTTCAAAAGTTGATACAAAACACATGAAATTCTTGATCATGTGATGATGGTGGTTGTCGTGGAAAGGAGAGAGAGTGTTGGCCATGATGTCAAGGAGAATAGAAAGAGTGAGGTAGTGGAGGTGACGGCATAAAGGCTATGGAACAGACGGTGGTGGTGATAGAGAAACTAGAGATTGAATAGTGTTGGTGAGGAGAGGAGAGAGAATGTTGAGGTTGAAGATGATGGGTTTAATTTATTTTCAGAACATCTATTTTAACATATTAGAAGACTCACATATAAAGTTTTCTTACATAAGAGAGGTGTTCTCACATGAGCCTCTTTATATATATATATATATTATAATATAACTAATATATAAAGCTAAACTTTTAGCCAAGCCACGAGCCAGCGACACTTGGCATTCCAGCTTTTCGCCAAGTGTCGTGCCACGTAGGCGAAAATTAGTTATTAATTAGTTTGTGGACTCGGGCGATGCCCCGGATTTTTACATGGGACTGATCATTAATATATGTTGTAATTTATGATTTAAATTTTCTTGTAATTAAATTTGTTGTTCATATTGTCATTTATTACATATTAATATTTTGTATTCAAAAGATTACATAAAAAATCACATAGCTCGGTGGTAAGACACTTAGTTGTAGAATTAGAGGTTGTGAGTTCAAATCATGTGGTGAACATTTTTTTTTTAATTGTAAGTGAATGACATATAATGAAGACAAATGGAAGGGAGAGTCACGTGGCGTTATGAGTAGTTGCATGGGTGACGTGGCGTAGTGGGGGAGCTTACGTGATACGTGGACGCCATTAATATATGTTGTAATTTATGATTAAATTTTCTTGTAATTAAATTTGTTGTTCATATTGTCATTTGCTACATATTAATATTTTGCATTCAAAAGATTATATAAAAAATCACATAGCTCGGTGGTAAGACACTTAGGGTCTGTTCTCATTGATTCATTGACTGAATTCAGCTGAACTGAACTCATTAGAGCTGAACTGAACTGAACTTATTAGAGCTGAACTGAACTGAACTGAAAATAATCGTAAGAGAACAAGCCCTTAGTTGTAGAATTAGAGGTTGTGAGTTCAAATCTTGTGGTGAACATTTTTTTTTAATTATAAGTGAATGACATATACTGAAGACAAATGGAAGAGAGAGCCACGTGGCGTTATCAGTAGTTGCATGGGTGACGTGGCGTAGTGAAGGGAGCTTACGTGACACATGGACGTTGTTAGAAACGTCTTTTAATATATTAGTATAGATATGACACGTATGATTTATTTAAATAAATCTTTTTTGTAGAGTAGGATAAAAAAAAGTTAGATAGATAATAGTTTCAATAGGATAAAAAAGTAATTTCAGAGTTTTATTTTAAAAAATTTTAGATAGATTTAGTAGGATAAAAAACTTATTTTAGAGTTTTGTTTTCAATAAAAATTTTGGTTTAGAATTTTATTTTCAATAAAATTCTAATATTTCTATACAAATGACGGATCCAGAGACGTACAAAAGAAAAAAAATAAAAAATAAAAAAATCAAAGAGACCCGTGATTATATATAATAATATAATATAGGAAAAATACACTTTAATAATCCCAACTTTGCCCAATTTACTTTAAATAATCCTAACTTTCGATTATTATGCAATGATCCCAACTTTAAGGTGTATTTTCTTTCTTCGGTCTCAAACCGGTCAACAAAAGTCAATGACCTAATATTCTAGGTTACCTGACACGTGTCAGGTTGTGATTTGTCCAAAAAAAAGATGAAATAATAACAAAAAAAAAAAAGAAAAAAGCAAAACCAAGCCACCACCAGCCCACAACCACTGGCAGTGACCACCCTCCTCACCTGCCCACATCAAACCACCCCCTCCCCAACCTCTGCTGATTTCAACCCCCTTCCCTTACTTCCAGGCCTGAAATCGGCCCCCCACCCAACAAACCGCCACCTACCTTCACAACACCGCCCCCGCAACCATTCCCCTCCACATACCATTGCCTAATTGGTTGCCCTCCCTTCCCAGATTCCTCAAACAGATCGCCCCTCCTTATCCTCACCCTAAAAACCGGCTACCCTCAACCTATTTCCCCTCCATTTTGTGCACTATTCGCCGATAAAAGCGTAAGTGTGTGGTAGGGTGATGAGGAAATCGGTGGTGGGGAAACCGGTGGTGGGGAAGGTATTTCGGGGTTGGGGGAGGGAGAGCTGTCGCAAATCGATGGTAAGGGCTGGGGGAGGGGGTTGGTTTAAGCTAGGGATGGGATGAGGTGGCCACGACGGTGGTGGTTGCGGCTGGCTAAGGCTTTAGGTTATTTTTTCTGCTTAATTTATTAAAAATTAAATTTTTTTATTTTAATTTTTTAAAGAAATTAACATGTGACACGTGTCAAATAATTTTTTTTAAAAAAAAAAAATTAAGTCCTTCATCAAGTTACCGGTTTTTGGGACCGAAGGAAGAAAATGCACCTTAAAGTTGAGATCATTGCAGAATAATCGAAAGTTTGGATTATTTAAAGTAAATTGGACCAAGTTGGGATTATTAAAGTGTATTTTTCCTATAATATAAGTCCTAACATGCAACCAGCCTTTCCCATATTCTGAGAAAGTGAAATGAGATCACAGCTTTGGATGACCGTTCTTTTTGGTTGCACATTATTAATATCATAACGGACAAGTATGATCGTCAAATGATTATTAATTCATGAGAAGAAAATTCAAATAACATATTTAAGATAAAAAGTTTTAGTTTAAAATTCGATAAACAACTCAAGCATCGCACGGGGAACTAAACTAGTAACTAATATATAAAGCTATGATTTTAGCCAACTCACGAGGCAACGACACTTGGTATCCAACTTTTCGCCAAGTGTCGCGCCACGTATGATGACAACTAAGTAGGTTTTTTAAGGATAAAATTGTTATCTTAGAGTTTTATTTTCGATAAACTTTCAATATTTCATATGCATAAAATATCTTATAAGTTTCAACACAAATCTTATAAATTTGTAATTTTTACATCATAAAATTCGTTTTACAGAATAGTTTAAAACAAGATCCATATATGATGTATTTTAATTGATTAAAATTAATAATTTTTATTTAAATCAAATAAATATAGAATAAAAGAGAAAATTAAAAAAAAATATTTATTTTAAAGGAAAAATTTCTCCCATTAATCTGAACTTTGCCTCGTCTGCCGAAATTAATCCCAACTTTCGTTTATTATCTATCACTCCCAACTTTAGGGGGGTATTAATTTTTGTTGCACCCAACAAGTCATCCAACCTGATGTAGCAGGTCATCTAGACACGTGTCAGCGTATGATTGGTTTAATTTTTTTTTTTTAAAAAAAACCCACAAACCACCCCATGCCCAGCTGCTGCCACCACATCCCCACCCCCAACCCGCTGAAAAACTAGCCCCATTCCCAAAAACCCCTCCCCTGCTACCGGAAACCGCCGCCCAGCCTTCCCTCTCCCTCGAAACCCACCCCTTCCCTACCCCCACCCCCCGAAAACCCCTCCCCCACCCTTTCCCTTCCCCAAATCTCGAAATTAGCCACCGCTAATGAAATTAGCCACGATCGGCCGATTTTGGGTTAAACCCAACCATCCAGCATGAAACTCGGCCAATTTCGACCGTTTTTGGCCATTTCGATGGTCGTATTCACGAAGAAATAGGGGTTGCGGCGTTTTTCTGGTGGTCGTTTTCAGCGGCCAATTTTAAAGGGAAAGGGGAGGGTGGTCGGTCGTCGCCGACACTAGGAGAGGGGAAGCATGATTGGGCGGCAACCGGCGCTCTAGGGGAAGGGGGTCTGGGCAGTGGTCGGTGCTCCGGGGAAGGTGTTGGCTGGCTAGCTGTGGGTGGGTGGGTGCGGGATGTGTTGGTTGGTTTTTTTTTAATCTTTAAATTTATTTATTTATTTTTAATCTTTAAATTTATTTTTTTTTATTTTTGAACCAACCAGGTTGCGACACGTGTGCAACTAATCACAAGTCTGCAAAATTGACCTCTTCAACCGGTTGCAAGTCATTTGGGTGCAATAGAAATTAATACCCCCTAAAGTTGGGAGTGATAGATAATAATCGAAAGTGCGGATTAATTTGGGCGGACGGGGCAAAGTTCAGATTAATGGGAGCAATTTTTCCTATTTTAAATTTTCAGGATTAATTTATCTTTTTCACCAATATTTAAATTTGTAAAGAGTTTAAAATCCTAAAAATAATAGAATACTAAACATGTAAACTACTCAACCCAATATGATTAATATATTGTAGTTAACTAGGATCAAAAATACTTTTTATAAGAAAATTCAATCAATCAAATATAGAAAAAAAAAACTACAAAAATCATTAACCTATACTAAAAGCGAACCTAAAGTGACACTTTTCACAATCTCATTAAAAATTTTCCCGCCCATTTAACTTTCCATTTTTACGCAGATTCTTTAAGGAAATCATTTATAATAATTTAAAATATCTTTCTTCCAATTAAAAATCTTAACAATAATAATTCTCCATATAAACCCAAATAATATATTTTGACAAATAAGTAGTCTTTTATTTGGTATTATTTTTGTAAAAAAAAAATGAGGTAATTATTAAACAATACTACTATATATTATTTTAGTCTTCGATAATACTATAAACTTTTTTTTTCTTCTAATTTTGTTACTTTTGCAATAATGTTTAATTCAATTAAAAATAAAATAATTTTTTTAAGGTATGTATACACTTTATTTTCTACTCTTAAAAGTCGTATCAATACTAACGCAACATGTGCAGGTACTATCCTCATAGAATTTTTTTACAAAAAAATAAAACTTCATAGACCTCGTTTCTTTTTTTTTTTTTTTTTTTTTTTTGAATCAAGTCTAAGTGTCACTAATCTTGACATTGATAGAGTTACATATAAAATTAAGTTATATTTATTTTTGAATTAGTATTATGAGGTTAAATTTTTTATAAAATTCAATGCAATAACTCTTTAGAAAATTTAATAATAACCGTCCATTGCACGGGATTTAAACTATTTTTTTTAAAAGTTAGATCTATCAGTTTGGGTGATAATTTTTTTTCTTTTTATTTTTTTGTGTCTTTGTAGGTGGTATTTTAAAATAAATTTTCTTATGGATAGGGATTCCAAAATTGGGCCGTGGATGATACAAAATTTCCTAAAATAATGTGAACGGAAATATGCAATACAATCCTTGAATCATTGAAGAGGTTTTTTGAGATTCTAAGGATTGAAGAGCTGGCATGATCAAAGCTCTTACTACTAGGGATGGCGGCAACGGGTCAGACTCAGAGCGGATTATGCTAAATCCGACTCCGACCCGACAGGAAGTTGGAGGTTAAATCCGACTCCGACTCCGACTCCGACATCCGACTCGGACTACGACTTCAATATCCGACCTCCGACTCCGACTCCGATCCGACCCGACTCCGAGTTTTTTTTTCATTATTCAATATACTTTGAGATGTTGGACTATTTGGGCCTTTACAACCCACACCCAATGCCACCATGACCTACACAAAAATCCACTATCTATTGGAGTCGGAGTCGGATAATCCGTTAAAGTCGGACAATTGTCGGAGTCGGATTTTTTTCTCGGATTTTTTGTAGGATCCGACTCCAACCCTCCTCCGACTCGGAGTCGGATTATTTTTACGGAGTCGAACTCGGATTACTTTTTTCTCGGACTCGGAGCGGATATTTTACCTCGGTTCGGGGCGGAGTAGGGTCGGATTCGGACTAGATTGTCATCCCTACTTACTACTAATAATACTCATCCCCATTTTTTTTATTTTAGGGTTACGAGAGAAGAGGGAGATGGGAGAGAAAAGGAAAGTTTAGAGAGAGAAAGTTGGGAATCGGGGGAGGTGGAGGTGGGGTGACGAAATATGTATTTAGATGTTTTAATAATGTGAAGGTGAGGGTTGTCTCCTTAATGGTTATGTGAGACTTAATGGTACAATTTTTTATAATTAAACTAGCCTTCTAGCCCGTGCAATGCACGAGTTATTCATATAAAATTGTATTGAGAGTTAGTGAGGAAATATCAATAAGTCATTATAAGGTATAATATGTAATCGGAAACATGATTAAAGAAATAAAAACTTTGGAACTTTAATCGAAAAAGAGGCTTAAAAAGAAGGTGGAAGGGCTAAAATTAAAGAGAGAATGTAGGAAAAGGTTTAATTAAAGGGGAGAGATGAAGATGAAGAGATGAAGTGTGTATGAAAGATGAAGTATAAGTTTAATGAAATAATTAAAAAGAATGGTGTAATAAAAAATTAATAGTGTAAGATGACATGTGGCACTATGGTTAGAGAAGTGTAATAGAATGGATGAGGACATTAGTCTTTCTTAATTTATTGGTTATAATTTTTAAATACTAAAGTATAGATAATAGTGTTAAACTAATGATAAGTATTAAGTATTAAAAATTACCGTGCATGGCACGGGACTTAACCTAGTTATTTATAATATTAAATTTTCAAGATTTATTTATTTCGTTACCTACTTAACTTTGTATTCCGATCCTTTTTATTCTTCCTACTTTGACTTTTTGAAAGAAAATCCAAATTGAAGCAGTATAATAATACATGTAATGTTATTAACCCAAAACTACTAACAATTTTCAGGAATGGTGGTTATATAATTTTAAATATCATCTTATGAACGAAAATACAAAAGTACATTGTTGTTTCTCCAATACGGAGTACCTTCCGATATCCTACATAAATCAATAATATCCTACATAAATGTGTGTGTTACGATTTGACATTCTGGCGAAAAAGAAAAACCAATTAACAACTCGGAGCAACGCCAGAGCACAAAACAAAAATAAAAAGTTCATAATCTAATATGATTGTTATATTGTACTTCATAGTTTTTAATATCCCAAAACTACTAACAACTTTTTAAGAGTAGTGGTAATATATAAGAAAATACATATATTTTTAATTTTACAAATTAATTATATAGTGATCATTAATTCATGAATCATGAGTATCAGATTGAAATAACATATACTTCCTCCGTTCTTTTTTACTTGACCCGCTTTGACTTTTAAACTATTCACCACTCCTCCTTTGACCGTGTTTTGTGAATAATAATTAAAAAAAAAAGCATATTTATGTAAGATATTTTTAAATTCGTCTCAACAAGTACTATCATAATATATAACTTCTATAATTTTTACTTATCGAGAATTAAAGTTATTGATCGTTAAACTTTTGCATTGGCAAGCGTGATAAAAGAAACAGGTCAAGTAAAAAAGAACAAAGGAAGTATATCATCTTACTAATGAACTACAGAATGTAAACTATTGTTTCCCATGTATAGAGTATATTCCTATAATATATATTGCTTTTACATAAATTAATTATATCTTATGTCTAAATATCTTAAACAAAAGAGATTAGATGCCTCTTATATAATATGACTAGATGTAAGCCCGTGCGATGCACAGTTCTAGTAACTCATTTTATTTAATTTAAAATTTTGTATATTCATGAAGATCATTCATTAGATATATGAATAAAATTCCTAATATTATAAGATAATTTTTAAATTTTAACACTAAAGTTATCTTTTGTTGTTTTATTAATTTTACATGACGCTTGAATTTAAAATCCAACCTTATTCACTAATTTTGCTTATGTGACAATTTAAATTTTTAATAAAAAAAAATGACAAATCTCGTTTTTTTATTGATTAAAATAAGTCTTTTTCCTATGCGTTTTTTTAACATACTCGTTCCGTTTAAAATGTTAGTCTCATTTATAATCGTTTAGCTATTAAAAATTATGGGGAATTAGTCATATGAAATTTAGTTTTATTCGTCTCGATGAGCACATTATTAAAATTAAAATTTTATAATATTTGCTAGGGAGATATTAAAGATATTTGCGATAAAAAATTTGCATCCATGTATGTAAAAAAGTTTTTTTTTTTTTTTTTTTTTTTTTTTGAGAAGATAATTATTGGTTTCTAAAAATAATTTAAATTTTAATTATTCTCTATTCCTTGTTTTTACCTATGTGTCAAAATTCTTAAATCTTATTCGTCACTTTTGCTTAGGTGGAGAGTAAATTTTTTAATTCTAAAATAAATTATTAATCTAATTTTTCATTGGACAAAACATTACCTTTTTTTATGTGGCGTGTCGAATGCTCTCAAAAAATGCCTACTTTATTTATATAAATTAGATTTGTATCAATATTATGTGTTAAGATTTGGCATTCGTGACAAAAAGTTAATTATACAATTCAATCAACAACTCGGGGCATCGCCCGGGCACAAACCTAGTATATATATTTTTTCAGCTCGTCTTGTGTCCGGCCACTTAAGGTAACCTCTATAACAATGATTTAATGACCCCTGCAATATCGATCTCTACGGAGCTATTTTTGTTACTAATACACGTTTTATAGTGTTTTTGTAGAGTTGGTATTATTTTGTAGGAATTTGTAGATTTATGACAATTTCCGAGTTTATTGAGCCACTACGAAAATATTAGAGTCGGATCGTATTTTATGACTATATATATTAAGCCCAAGGCCGAGTTGGAGAATTTTAATTCGGTGAATAAGGGCTCAATATATGAGAAGGTACAAGATTCCACAAGTTATTATTATGGACTAACCAAGGGAAAAATTGGGCCAAAGATTTAAATAACTCAAGTGTACAAATCCAAGCTTCCAAGAGAAGTCAACTGAGGGCGAAGTTATATAACGGGCCCGATTTAGCAGCCCAATGCCCGATCAGTCCTAGCTCTTAGTACATGTCGGTTGTTTAAATTCTTTTAGAGTTTTAAGGTGAGTGGGATTTGTGGGTTTCGTTCATTAGTGGGCTTTGTTTGTAGTTAAGTCGGTGGGTTTGATATAAATAGGAGTAGTAGTAGTACGTAAGGGAGGAGGTCAGGAGGTAGATTATGTAGTTATAGTTTTTATTTTCTTTTAGTTTTAGTTTTAGTTTTTTCTTTTCTTTTTTTCTCTCTCTAACTTTTCTCTCTCTCCCTTAATTAAATTCTTAGTATTATTTTCTCTCTTGTTTCTATCTCTACAACTCTTGGTTTAATTTCAGTTATTTATTTTCTTTCTTTCATCATGTCTCCTTCAATTGCTTTGTTTATTTTATATTTAATTATGTGTGAGTAATTTCATTCTAGGGTTTATGGGGATCCATAATTAATATGAAGGGGTAAATTATTGTTGTTGATTATCAATGCTAGATTAATTTCCTATTGATTGATTTAATGCTCTGTGACTAGATTAGGCCTATCTTTTATGCATGAGTTTGACAATATTGATTCAAGAATCGAAAGATGAGAATTAATGTTTAGGTCTAGCTTCAATAGGCAAGTTAATTTATAAATGGTTAAGTCAAGATTCGAGAGATGAGATTTAATACCGGTAAATTAATTGTGTGATTGTAATACGTAGCGAGAGCCCTTTACAATCTGGTTAATTGATGCATTGATGATTGACTATTATTGATTATTGGTATTGCATGATAATTTCTTATTGGATTGTTTTAATGTTTTACAATTGCGGCTTGTAAAAGTATAGAAATATTAAATTGATGAATTGAGCAGATGTTAATTTGATATTAAAGGCTATTTTCAATAAGAACTTAGATCTAGTAAATTGCGAGAGCCTGTTAGATCTATGTTGATTAATAAATTGCGAGAGCCTGTTAATCATGTTATTTATGCAATGTCAATGATTGATTACTATGTTTTACCCTGGAGTATTATTTATTGGTGAACCTATGCCCTAGATCCTTTCATATATTGTTTTCTTCTTATTCTCAACCTTAGTAGTTTAGTTTCTTACTTAATTATAAATATTGGTTACTTAAATAATTTAGATTATATTAATTAATTAGGAGTAAAAAGACTTGTTTCCCTGTGGAGATCGACCCTACTTCCCTATCTACTTTAGTTAGAGAACTTAGGAATTATTTTTTATTAGGGGATACGACTTTACCCTGTCAAAATTTGGCGCCGTTGCCGAGGAAACGGTTTTATTTTTATTTCTAATTATTATTAGAGTCTAGATTATTTTTAATTTTTATTATTATTATTATTATTATTATTATTATTATTATTATTATTATTTTTAATTTTTTTTTTATGAGTTGAAAATATCCATGCTTATGTCACTACAAGAATTATATAATTTTTATGCAGCACCTAACTACTGTAGTTGTCAACGTCTTTGTCATGAAAATCCTGAATGCCCTTATAGTGAGTTTTTTGTGCGTGCTCCGGATGATTTTAGAGTCTTTCCATATACATATGATCATATTCGGAAACGATTAGTTGCTAATGAAAGTTATTGGAAGGCTCTTGATGAAAAAGTCTATGGACACTATAATAATATGAATGTTATTGAGGATGAAGAACCGTCAGTTATAGAATTTGTGGTTGAAAAATCATTGGTTGACGAATCGGTGATTGAAAAATCATTAGTTGTAGAAACGGTGGTTGAAAATTCCTTTGTTGATAATGAGGTTATTCGTAAGGGTGGAATTTTCAAGTCATTATTGGATGATAAGGACAATGACTACCTCCATGTTCGTTCTATTAATTTTAAATTTTTAACGGAGGAAGTAGAAGGTTGTGGTGTATTTTCATCTCCCTCTTTTTATTTTTCCTTCTACCTTGAGTTCTCTTTATGTGCTCCTAACTTTTTCTTTGTAGGGATAAATGTGCTTGCTATTAAGCCCTATATAGTGCTTAATGAAATGTTTGCAGGAGCGTTTGATAAGTTACTCAAGGCATTGAATTCTTCCGATTGAGAGAATGAGTATGGTCGAGCGGGACCTGGATAAACTAGCGCTTTGCGGGAGGCAACCCGTATTTTGTTGCTTTTTATTTATTTTTTTTATTTATTTATTTGTTTGTGTGTTTTCTTTTTGTTTTGTTTTAGAGAGGTAGAGGAGAGTATATCTTATATTTGTGGGAGTGTGATTTTGTGCAGAGATACTAGAAAAGTTGAGAAAAGATCGAAGGGCTAAAGGAATCCCGGGGCAATTAGCAGCAGCAAGCTGCCCCGTCAAATCAGTAGCACGGGCCCGATCGGGCAGAGCTCGCCCGATCGGGCGCGCGTACGCGTCAGCAAACTTAGTCAACTTCGACAGGCTATAACTTTTGCGTTTCTTATCCGATTTTTGCGTGTGACCTGTCGTTGGAAAGATCTTCAAGTCTAGTTTCCAATGCAATTGGAATCACTGAATTATCATTTATATATCAAAATTTATGATCAGAATAGTGCACCTGACTCAAATTTGAACTTTTTCCCACTAACACTTTGTTTCTTTCTTGCCCAATTTTGTTCCAAAGAGATGTATTGCAATCCTCGAGACTTTGGTGACATTGATGTGGTGATGATGAAGAGTAGTCACCTTGACTACTAGCTTCCCTTTAAGACAATGAGGACATTGTCTGATTTAGCTTGGAGGGAGGTTCTCGTGTTCGTATGGTACATCTTTCACTCTCTCTCTTCTCTTTTTACTTTTATTTTTCTTAGTACAGATTTTATTGCTTTCTTAGGTTATTTTTATTCCAATGAATTATGAATCATGCTTTCCTGTGCCCCTTGATGAAAATTTTTCGAAATTGTTTTGATTCTTGGTTATTGATGATAAATATTGTGGATTAGTTGATCATGATTTGATGTTTGATTGTCTTGAAACCTTAATATGCGTCAATTTTGCCAACTACTTGTGAATATAGTGCTTGACTAGTTGATTTGGTAAGGAATGTGTGATAGTTCCATAGTTCCTGGTATGTCAATGAATTTGAGTATTGGTTTGCAACTATTAGTAATATTTATATAATTCATTATTACGCACATAGAGGAGGACGAAGGCATTTGTTCTTTTATTTGTTCTTTTAGGTCGCCTCCAAATGATTGTAGATACATTTGTTCCTTTCTTGCTACCCATGTTGTTGTCTTGACTTTTTATTGTTTATTTAGCCACATTACAAGCCTATTTTGCCCCATTGGTACTAGTCTCAAGCTTGGCTTGGGGGAGCTATTAGTGAGTGAGGTGAGGGAGTTTGTAGTGTGCTTATTATTTGCACAATTTGGGTGGGTTTTGAGAAGTTATTTTGTTCTTGATCGTATGTTTATTTTTGATGAGTTTGAAAGTTTAATCTTCTTGAAAAAATAAAGTATGATGTTATGAAAAAAAAAAAGTGAAAAAAAAATGAACTTCAATAGGAAAAAAAAAAAGCAAAAGAAAAAAAATTGTTTAATGTTCAAATGTTCTAGTTGGAGGTTGATAAAAAAAAAATAAAAAAAAAAATAAAAAAAAAAATTAGAAGTTGAGTTTCATGAAAAATTTCATGTTTGTTAGTAAAGTTTGTTTATTCACTCAAGTTTTACATTATTATATTTTAGGAGTGAAATTGTAAGTGTTGGAAATTATTTGATATTATTGGAGTTGTGTTAGGTGAATTTTTTGTGGAGTTGAGTATGTTGGAGATTTGTTGGTCATTATTTATTTTTGATCTTGGTTTTATTAGGATTTGGCTCCCTTAAGCATGGATTTACTCTTACATTTTTCCCAAATTTATCCTACCCTTTACCCTAGCCTTACATTACAAGCTTTAAAGACCTTCCGACCTTTGTGCATAGAGTTGTATGAATGTGAAAGTGTTGTTTATCAATGCAAGTTATGATTTGACATATTTCGAGTCGACTAGTAGGTTGAGCTTACATTGTTCTTATACACACGAGAGTGTGAGTTCGGAGGGCATTGTTCACATAAAAGGGGTTGGGATGGAGAGCGATCGAGTACATATTTTACTCGCCACATAAAAGAGAGTTGAGTGTGTGAGCACTAGTCTTGAATTCTATATGCTCTTGTGGTTTGCTCTATTTGACAATTGTTAGGGAAGATTGGTAGTTGGACGGATTTGATTGATTGACTTTGATACTTATTTGTCAGATTTACCTTGAATTGTATTTATTGATTTAATTATTATTGGGGTGAAGTATTGATTTATTTATTCATTGCTTTGCTTAGGGACAAGCAAAGGTTTGGCTTGGGGAAGTTTGATGAGTCTATTTTATATATATTTTTATTCCCCGTCCCATGGTCATATTTGTGCTAATTTGAGCTCTACGGAGCTATTTTTGTTACTAATACACGTTTTATAGTGTTTTTGTAGAGTTGGTATTATTTTGTAGGAATTTGCAGATTTATGACAATTTCCGAGTTTATTGAGCCACTACGAAAATATTAAAGTCGGATCATATTTTATGACTATATATATTAAGCCCAAGGCCGAGTTGGAGAATTTTAATTCGGTGAATAAGGGCTCAATATATGAGAAGGTACAAGATTCCACAAGTTATTATTATGGACTAACCAAGGGAAAAATTAGGCCAAAGATTTAAATAACTCAAGCGTACAAATCCAAGCTTCCAAGAGAAGTCAACTGAGGGCGAAGTTATATAACGGGCCCGATTTAGCAGCCCAATGCCCGATCAGTCCTAGCTCCTAGTACATGTCGGTTGTTTAAATTCTTTTAGAGTTTTAAGGTGAGTGGAATTTCTGGGTTTCGTTCATTAGTGGGCTTTGTTTGTAGTTAAGTCGGTGGGTTTGATATAAATAGGAGTAGTAGCAGTACGTAAGGGAGGAGGTCAGGAGGTAGATTATGTAGTTATAGTTTTTATTTTCTTTTAGTTTTAGTTTTAGTTTTTTCTTTTCTTTTTTTCTCTCTCTAACTTTTCTCTCTCTCCCTTAATTAAATTCTTAGTATTATTTTCTCTCTTGTTTCTATCTCTACAACTCTTGGTTTCATTTCAGTTATTTATTTTCTTTCTTTCATCATGTCTCCTTCAATTGCTTTGTTTATTTTATATTTAACTATGTGTGAGTAATTTCATTCTAGGGTTTATGGGGATCCATAATTAATATGAAGGGGTAAATTGTTGTTGTTGATTATCAATGCTAGATTAATTTCCTATTGATTGATTTAATGCTCTGACACTAGATTAGGCCTATCTTTTATGCATGAGTTTGACAATATTGATTCAAGAATCGAGAGATGAGAATTAATGTTTAGGTCTAGCTTCAATAGGCAAGTTAATTTATAAATGGTTAAGTCAAGATTCGAGAGATGAGATTTAATACCGGTAAATTAATTGTGTGATTGTAATACGTAGCGAGAGCCCTTTACAATCTGGTTAATTGATGCATTGATGATTGACTATTATTGATTATTGGTATTGCATGATAATTTCTTATTGGATTGTTTTAATGTTTTACAATTGCGGCTTGTAAAAGTATAGCAATATTAAATTGATGAATTGAGCAGATGTTAATTTGATATTAAAGGCTATTTTCAATAAGAACTTAGATCTAGTAAATTGCGAGAGCCTGTTAGATCTATGTTGATTAATAAATTGCGAGAGCCTGTTAATCATGTTATTTATGCAATGTCAATGATTGATTACTATGTTTTACCCTGGAGTATTATTTATTGGTGAACCTATGCCCTAGATCCTTTCATATATTGTTTTCTTCTTATTCTCAACCTTAGTAGTTTAGTTTCTTACTTAATTATAAATATTGGTTACTTAAATAATTTAGATTATATTAATTAATTAGGAGTAAAAAGACTTGTTTCCCTGTGGAGATCGACCCTACTTCCCTATCTACTTTAGTTAGAGGACTTAGGAATTATTTTTGATTAGGGGATACGACTTTACCCTGTCAAACCCCTTAACACTGACCGAGTAACTCTATAACAATGATGAAGTAACTCTTTTAACATTGATCAAGTAACCCCCATTACACTAGCGAAGTAACTTCTATAGTGGTTGGCCACACGGTGTAGCTAGTCACATATAAAGACTTTGTGATTTTTTTTTTTACCCCATGCAATGCCCAGGTTGTTTATTGAATTTTAGGATAAACCTTGTGGTTTGAATGTTAAATACGGATATAATCACTTTTGATGATACAGGATATTTCATACTTAAATTATTTTTACTAAACTAAAGGTATTTTTACCGATTAAAACTTATTTTTACTAATTGTCTGATATTTTAAATATATAATGGATGTTTTTCAAAGAATTTTTAAAACGAATTTTTGAAATATAACCGAGTTATTAGACTTTTGTTAAAAGTTATGATCAATTTTGTTTATATGAAATATTAGTAGTGTATCAATAATAAAACTCTTTACAACATTTATATCTTTCAAAATCTATCCAAAATATGATTATTTAGCAACCTATTTGTCGCCCACGTGACGCGACACTTGACAAAAAACAGGAAAGCGAAATATGGTCTTACAATTGCTTTTGATATGTAGCATGTTATTATTGACTTGAAATTATTTTTATTAAACCTAAATTTTATTTTATTTTATTTTTACTAATTCTCTATTTTTTTAAAAAAAAAAATTAAATGTAAGAAGCTATACCAATCTATAGTAAATTAAATGTATTATAAATAGATCTTATTTTAAAAAACTTTTTAAAACGAATTTTATGACGAAAATAGAACCGATTTATATGATATTTATTAAAAGTTATGATTAATTTTGTATATATGAAGTATTAGAAGAGACGGAAATAAAATCGATTTATACAATATTTATTAAAAGTTACGATTAATTTTGTATATATATGAAGTATTAGAAGTATATTGATAATAAAACTCTATACAATAATTTTATCTGTAAAAAAAAATTATCCAAAAATCACTTACTTAGCCTCCTATGTGTCATAATAATATCTATTTTTCGCCTACGTGACACGACACTTGGCAAAAACTAAAATGTCAGGTGTCGTTTTCTCATGGCCTGTCTACGAGACTAACTTTATATATTAGTGATATTTTTTTTTTTTTTTTTTTTTTTTGGTGTTTAGAGAGCCACAAGGGCGGGGGTGAAAATCGATCCCAGAATCCCTAGAATCGGGAGGAAAGCTCTAACCATTCGACTTGCAAATTTTCCTGTTAATTAGCACAGATATAGATTTCTAGTTACATACTTCTACTAAAACATGTCAAACAAACGACCAAAAAGTAGTAGATGAAATCAGCACTCAATATCTAGTAAGTGGTAATATACAATTAGAAATGCACATGATATTTTTCGCACATAAAAAATAAAAATAAATAAAAATAAAATAAAAATGAAACCAACAAGAAAATACCAACGAAAACAATTTTTTTTTTTTTTTTTTTTTTTTTTTTTTTTACCTTTCTTCTTATACTAGTACTGAAATTGTATGCTTACATTATAACCTTCTCTATTTTTCGTAGTTGTTAATTAAAAATAGAAAAAATTGATATAACTACCACCGAAAGCACCCTGTATCAGAGTTACTATCCATTTAAAAAAATATTTTATTCCGCTACCACACAAATCTTTAAAATGTATATTTCACTACCAAAGACTACGACCGTTACTGATTCCGTTAGTTGGGTTTAGCCACCGTTCAACCACCTTGCGGCCACCCCTCCACTTCACTTCCACCCGCCCCCTCAACTGCCACCCCCTCCCCCCTGTCGGCGCTGGAACGACCCCACCTCCTCCCCCCAGCCGGCGCGACCCCACCCCCTCCCTTTCCCCCACCTGCGCAACCAACCCCCTCCCCTTTCCCGTAACTTGTTGCCCCGACCCCTCCATTCATACCGTCACCCACAACGCTGAACCACCACAACTCCGATCCCCTGCTCTCTCCAACATCACCAAGCTCAGCCCACACTTCAACCCCCACCGCAACACTGCAGCGAGCATCACCGGAAGAAGCTTCGCTCCACCAGCAGCCCCGCACCACTATCAATTGAAGCTGAATACACTTTGCTGCTATTGATACAAGATGAATGCCCCCATTAATTCAATATAATGCTTAGACTCCATCTCCGTCAATCGTAAACCACATCGCCGCACAAAAATTTCCCCCCTTTTCAAAACCCTAATTGCTTCAATTGTGATTTAATTTCAATCAAAGTCTTCTATCAAATCACTTCAATGGCTCTTTGATCCATTTTTGACGCTTCAGTGCTAGGAACGGAGGTCGAAAACGCCGAAATTAATGGAATTAATGGAAGTAATTCAATTCGGGATGGGGGTTGGGGCAGCGAGAATGGGGAAAGGGGGGTTCAGTGGCTGCGTAGGGGTGGGGTTGTGGGTTCGCACCGGCGCCGGCCGTCGGGGGGGGAGAAGGGGTGGCAGTTGAGGGGAGGGGTGGCTAACTGGCTGGATTTGCGGGTCGGATAATGGGCCGCCCTCTAACTGTAGCGGGTACCCGTTAAATACCCGAATTTTTTTTTTTAATTTTTTTCTTGGCTGCACTTTACTCTCTTCCAGTCTTCCCTCTTCTCCTTTAGGGTTACTTTACTCACTTACTGAGCTCTCTTCTTTCTTCTCTGTTCTCTCTCCTCTCAAATACTCATTTGATTTGTAATTAAATCCCATTTCCCCTCAATTCATTCCTCCAAATCTCCAATTCATTGTTCTATTTATTTTATGACAAAGCCAAGGGTGACTTTACTCACTTACTGGGTAGATTCGACGGTTTTAGTGGTGGTTTGGGATGAGGCGACGGCGGCGATCGGCGAGGAATGGGTGCGCGTGGTAAAATAATGAAGCCGAGAGGAGGTGGTCGTGGAAGAGGCGAAGGTGGCTTGGAGACATTGTAATTTTGTTGCTTGATGTAGTGCTCTAAACTTTCTAACTCTCTGTTACTGTAGTGCTCTCTAGACAAGTAGATACTAGATTGTAGACACTTTGAAGTTTGAACTCTTAACTGTGGTTTGCATTCGATCTGCACTTTGAATCTGATTTTTTTTATTTTTTTTTTTAATTTTTGTGGAAACACTTTGAATCTGAATTTGTTTTGAGCTATGTGAGACTCTGAGCATTTTGTGCTTTAACAAGTATAAAAGAATTGCATTATGTTTGTTTGTTTTTTTTTTTTTTTTTTGTTAAATGATAACAACAGCTTTTCTGTAAAATAAACACAGTAGGTTTTTAATTTTTTTTTTTTTTTGTATAATTAAAAGTTTAAAACAAGTTTTTATACATAAAAGCAGTATGTTATTTTTTTTTTTTGTTTTTTTTGAAAGGGAAAACAATAGGTTTATAATGTAAGATTTTATTTATTTTTTTTTTAAAAAGCATAAATATTAAAATTTCTTACCCGCTATTACCGGGTCGGGTAATGGGCCGACCAAATAACTACCCGCACTTTCGGGTACCCGAAATCCCGGGTACCCGGTTATGAACACCCCTAGTGGCTGGGTTATTTTTTTTTTGAAAAATCTTTTTTTTTTTTAAATAAACTTAACAGAACCTTTAATTATGTGATTTTGGGTGGTAGTAATATAAAATATTTTTTTAAATGGGTAGTAAATCTTATACATAGTGCTTTGGCCGGTAGTAAATGTCAATTTTTCCTTAAAAATAAACCAGTTGAAAGTATGGTATATATAGAGGAATAGATAGTATGACAAAATTGGGGAAAATCCTACAGTGAAATTCCTACCATCAAGACGAAAAAAAAAAAAAACAGTTCATGGTTTGGGTAGAAGAAATATCTGAATGGAAAAGAAAGTTTTTTTAGCAGAAAAATGATTGGGGGGGGGGGGGGGGGGGGTGAGGGGTGATAACATGCAAATGGTTCAAATTACTCATTCGAAGGGGGGGGGGGGTGATAACATGCAAATGGTTCAAATTACTCATTCGAAGGAGAATCGGCTTCTTTCAGGCACGATTTCATGATATCAGCAAGCTTCTTAGAGGCATCTACACAGAGCTCCATTCCCTGGTTCAAATTTGAAAAATTAGGACTTCGTAAATTAACATTTCACTACACTAACAGCATACTTGAAACAACCTGAACAGACAATTAGTGAGAACAGCCAACACAGTAATTACTGGTATTGCTCAACTACTGGCAGTATCAGATATGTAGCAACTCAAACTTCATAGAATCGCTTCCAAGTGCTTTATAAGTTATGAAGAGCAGTTAATTCATACAGTAAAAACAGATGATAAACGGACAAAACATGAGAATTAGAGGGAACAGCTAACAGGAAAGGTCAAGTCTCAGGCTAATGATCTGGTTTGATTCAAGCTTACCACTGACAGTACGTCCAAAAATTTACAAGGCAACAGATATAGATTCAGTAATGAGACATCAATATACACAAATGGAAAGACGATATCCCAAAAATAAAACTCTGTTTTACCTCATGAATCTTTGGGGTTGTCCATTCTCCAGTAATAGCCAACTGTGTGACCTCAGAACGAGAAGGCATGTAGGTAAACATTAAGCTTCCATCTTGGCAGCGTTCCTCATCTAGAAGAGGATCAATGATGAGATTTGGCCCAAGAGATGACTACAAAAGTGAGATAATATCATAAGAATACTTGAGGAAACCTAAATTTCACATAATACAACTCATTTTCTGCAGATTGTGCAAAACGTTATAATTCCCAAATCCACCAATACTACTAATCCAAGAGAATCAAAAACTTGGAGAGGCAAAAGTTACTTCTTCGCAAAATTCGGTAAATTGCTTAGTTGAGTTTCTCTGACTTAGCAACTTTTTTGTCTTTGCAATAATTGCTTGTTCTTTGATTCTCTGTAAATTGATTTCGTTCAATCATAATAATGTGATTTATCAATTGTGGTGCCTTGGTGTATCATGTTAAGTGAGGCATTATTCTGTTCATTCATTTTTTTTAACTTGATTTTGATATTACATTGATTCAAGGCAAACAACTCTAATCAAAATTGGAGGTGCTATTGCATTTGGGAATCAGTTAAGAGTTTTATTACTAGTTGAAGGAGCAGCAGGACTTTACAAAGAGCTTGGAATAAAATGAACATGGGTATGTGAGCTCCTTTGAGATATGGCAGGAACATATCCCCCATCCAAAACAATAAAGCTAGCACTTAAATTTTTTTACCCTCCATCAAAGGCAGGTGGCGCATAATAGAACTTCACCTAAATGTGCGCCCGAAAGCATTGCTGACAGAGAGATTATAAAGAATCTGACTATGCATAAAGAACTTCACTTTAAGACCTTCCTAACATAGCTTCTCAAACTATACAAAATCTGCCAAGTGATGTCAAAACATTTAATCAATGAAATACCTCATGGGCACAACATATCTGTCTAATTGTGTGATCTGTGCGAGGGAAAATTAAATAGAACCAGTCTCACCCCTTAAATGCAAGCAGGGTAACTAGAAAGTTAATCAAAGCAACTGCAAATTTTCTCTCAGTCGCATTAAGTACCTCAGAGACCTAGGAAGTAGTACAAACCTAGAAGGTTGAGTCCCTCTTTGTTGCTGAGGTTTCCTAGCCCTTACAGTCTTTCCTGTGCCATTACCTCATATAGATGAAGAAATATCATTGAAAATAAATAGCATTGACCAGCAGAGGCACAATATCTAATTGAGGACAAACTCAAATTCCTACACCAGCTGGACAGAAGAAAACCAATATAGTTGGCATTTAAGCAACAGGAACATTTTCTTTATGTGCTAGCACAATAATCCCGAAAACCACTAGAGATAAGAGGACAAAGAAATTGAAATAATTAAATCACAACCATACTAGAGAAGTTTACAAAAACATTTATTCTGTTCTTACAGTAATTTTAGCTCTTCTCGTGATTCGACTGCAAAGACCACAGTTATCACACGCCACTCTTTGACATCTGTCTGTGTTATCAAAGTTGAGGCAAAAAAGTTCCATTGGAGAATCTACCAAAATCATAAGGCATTGTCTTGTTGTCTCAAATCTTTCAAGCTCACCTAATATTTCAGCAGTTCATAATACATATTTATGCTCCCAGACACAATCATATATGATTGCTACCATCGACAAGCCTCATCAACAAATGGTAACTTAGAGCACACACAGTAGTTATTCCACTCACCACGTCAAAACATTTATATGCATAGCGCCCACAGACCTCCAAAATCTCTACCCAGGGATCCCAACATGAATGGGTAAGCCCAAAGCCCCTACTTATAAAATCCAATAGCAAGTTTAAATCTAATACCTGAGTTCATCAATGTCAAACAACTACTATAGCCAAACTCTATCATCCTCAGAAAATTGACTCCCATTTGCATACTGCAATTGAGGATAAATTTATTTTCACCTTTGGAACACAAAACGTACATCCCGTGTGAGTTATGAAGGCATAACACACAAGGAGTAGGAAGTTGTACTTGATGAAACCCTTACTCTTGATCCTACGGAATGCTGACTACTTATTTAGTTACTTTAACTCAAGTACCCGACTCAGACAATAATCAGATGTGGGTATGAATGTATGATAGTTATACAATTTGTGATTGGACCAAAACCAAGCAAAATTTTCATAAAAGGTTGTGCCTGATACTTGGACACATACTAATGTAGGACAATGCAAGCCTAGTCCGAATAACATAGCTAATATCTCAAGTCCTCAACTATAACAAAAATCTGGAAAATCCAAATTGCAAGAGACGTTCTTAGATTACCATATCCTTGCCTGATTATGCTTATAAATGTGAAAATTTTCTTGAGATTTGACTTTAATGTATTAGGTTCATTTCTATTCATAATTTCTTGAATTCTTGTATGGAAAAGTTTGATCTGGACATTACGAGAAATGGGCCATAGAACACAATAGGGGACCGTGGGAGTTTCTTTTTGAATTTCCAATGACTTTAAGGTCTTTTTCAAAAAAAAAAAAAAAAAAAAAAAAAAAAAAAAAACAAAAACGGGTGGTTTAGCAGATGGTCATCAGATTGTCTGTATAAAGATTTTTTTTTTTTTTTTCCATGTAATTCCAGATTGTTAGTTAGATGAGCACAGAACAATCGCCAAGGCATGCATGAAATAGAGATGGATATGGAATTGGAAATTGTGGATTTCTAAACTTTTCAAAAGCTATCAGAAGGATTTTGGCAAACCCGGATTTAGTGTTCAACAAGGTAGAAATACTTGTGAGGCCGATCAACCACAATGACATCATTTGGATGGATTAGGCTAGCTAGGGCTGTATTAAGAAGAAAAACAAACAGGATGTCAATACACAACAAAAGCAGAGATGACAATGCACAACAAAGGTTTGGTCATTAAATCCATATTAATGGATTCAATTAGTGATTGAGTTTCATTCCTAAATTTAGAAATTTTGAGCATATATATAAAAGATGATAGACAGATAGCAGGAAATGGATTACAACATAGAGGCCAATATTATTCTTCTTGCATTCCAAAAGGCAAGTCAGTGAGGAAATTATTTTTGGTAGAGAAGCATACCAGAGAAACTGCAGCAACCATATCATACATCATGATCCCCGCATCAGCTAGAGCAAGACTGGCACATGATATGATAACCGGGAGATCACCTGGAGACATGTTCATGAAAGCTAAACAAGGGGCAAACGCGAAATATGTAATGTAAAATGACGCATAAATTAATCTCTCTTTTATGTTGGCAGTAAACAGTAAATGTGTATAGATAAAAAAAAATGGTACAACTATAGACCTACTCTCTCCTCTCTCTCCTCCTTTCTCTCTCCAAAACCCTAGCCTCCATTGTTGAATTTTGAAGGGGCTTCCATCGATTTTAATCGGTGGAAAGCCCCAATTCTTGTTTCTTTATTGTTTTTTTTAGGTTTATAATAATGCTTCCTCCTTTTGGGAGGAACTTTTCTCCCTCGAAAGAAAGGGTTTCCGATCTCCTTCGAAAGACAAGGGTTTTTCGACCTCCTTCGAAAGACAAGGTTTATCTCCTCTTTTCGAGGGAGAAATTTCTTAGTTTTGAATCCATGGTAGCAGATCTAATGGAATGTCGTGAAATTATTTCGTTGGTGAAAAAGTTATCAAGTTTTCGAATACGAACAGATGAATCAGAAGGAAAACATCCTCACGGCTACAAAGGATCGTTAGATTGTCTCTCCAACAAGGCTGTAATTTTCAGCGATATAAGCGGGAGATGCTCCGCGGTGCAAGATCTACTCGGCGATCGTAGTTTTTATGAAGGAAAATTCTATTTGATTCAATATCTTATGTATTGGTTAACGTCGAATCTCTATTGTAGATGTCGTATGACTTTTAATTAATGAAATATTTTTACTATTCAAAAAAAAAAAAAAAAAAAAAAAACAGTAAATGTGTTACTAAATCATTCAAAATCAAAGCATATATTCCAACCAAATCCCCCCCCCCCCTCTCCATTTCTCACCTAAAAATCAGAAGTATAAAATATTAAGGAAGCCTTTTTTTTTTTTTTTCATAAAGTCTACCTCCAGAAACTACCAATGAAAAAAGGAAATGTTTGGATAGCAATCTTTAAAGGAACAAACTTTTGCTCCCAAGATTAGAATATTTTTCTAGCTAGACCATTGAGTTCACAGAAGGATAAGAGAAAAACAGGAAGATTAAGGTTTGGGATTATATAATCACATAAGTTGATTAGTTAGGAAATTCTGAAGGCCTCCCCCACCAACCACCAACATCCTCCTTCCCCCCTCACCCATTTCCATCAACTAAAAGGTTTCCCCATTGTAGATTTATTACAAGATTTATAAGGTAGATGTGGGGAGAGTAATCAACTAATTTGGTAATGATATCCTGTTTAGATCTATAATATGTTGTCAAAGTTTCTGATTTCTACCACCAACATAATCCCCAGAGTAAAAATTTGTGATAGTGGAGTTTGCCATCAAACCATTATCAAAAGTGACAGACCAGCAACAGTGATACTAGTAAAGATCCAGGTATAGTAAAGTAGTTGCAGCTACAAGGGAGAGGTAGCACAGGCAGTGAAGGGGTCAGCGGAAGGGCTATGGCATTATGGACCAGATGGTGGGGACAATAGTACAAAGAGGTATAGAGCATGGCTGCAGGACAAGTCACAACCAGGTACTCGAGGATTGTAGAGGTAGTTAATTACCCATTTATTATCTGGGTAAAGGAACCCAACAGCAAAAGGTTGGTTGGAAGGATCAATCAACTGACATAGGTAGAGAAATTTATAGAAAGAAAGAATGTAGATATAAGAGGGTGGAAGGGTAAGGAGAGAACCATCAAAGACACACAAATCAAAACAATATTGCCCTTTCGGTGATCCTAATAGAACTATCCTAATGAAGCAAAACAGGTTGCTAGAGTCGGGAAATCCCTATGTCCGGAATTCCTTGTGAGTTGTGACATTTTCCCAGCCCATCACTGGTATGGCTGTGAGATAACTTAAAATAATAAAGATTTAAGATTTTGATTATATTCAGGTTTATGTTAGCCAAATGACCCTTATATAAAGGGTCATTGTATTACTTTTTATTTTCAGTTTTTGCAGATAACTTCAGATTTTCCTTTGTGGAATTTACTGTGTTTCAAAAGTGATACACAAACCTTTAATAATAATTTTGAGGGTGAATCAGGATAACTACTTGATTATTTAGATTAGGGGTAGTTTAAGAAGTCAAAACCCTAATTAAAATATCAGAAGTGAGAGTTTGATTAGTTTCAACTTTTAATATTAGGATCCACATCAATCAAATTAGGGTTTAAAATGATTTACTCCCTCCATCACTTTCTGTTTATGGGTGTTTTTTTTTTTAAATGCATCAGTTCTATATTTGGTAATTTTATACTATATTTTATCATTTCTTTCTCTTACTATAAACCCCACTTAATTTATTTTATCATTTCTCTCTCCCATGGTCCCCACTTAAATAATAAAAATATCTACTCTCTCACATACTTTTTCTTTCATGGTCCCCCCATCTTACTTTTACTGTAATAAATTGTTTACCCACTCACAGTATTAGATTACTCTCCTAAACTCCGCACATCAGATGCATTTAAAAGAAAACGAAGGGAGTAACACACATTGGAACAATTGTGTTCCTTTCAATCCTCTCCCCATCACTCCAATTTAGAATAGGTATCTTAAAATATCTAATTATGCCCTAGTGTTGTTACAGAAACTGAGTTGACTCTTTCCACACCTACCGAAACAGCATATGAGTATATGACAATCACCAAAGGTAACTGGAACTAGATTTATGTAAACTTCTATCTTACAATCAAAACAGAACTGCAGAGCACGGCTAAAAAGAGTTAATGACAATTTTAGCTGAAAAGATCCATCATTCCAAAAATCATTTATTGTCATTGCATTTCAGTTAACATTGAGCTTTTTACCATATATCCAGAAACTTATATTATATGTGCAGGCAACTTACTTCCACCAGATTCCATTACTAATGCAAAGACATCAACGGTTGTCTTGGGGAATGATTCCAGTAATATTGCACCCTCTAAAGCTTTATGGAGCACTGAGGAAAACTCTTTGTGTTCAGAGCCCTAAAAAGAGTAATTGCACATACATTATGCAGAAAAACTTCATGAGCAATACAACATAGCACAAAGAGAAAAGATCACCTATTTGGTGCTTAAGAAAATTATGTACCTGTCCACGAATTTGGGTAGCAAAAGGTGTATAGCTGACACTGCAATTTAGCCGGCCAACATTACTGTACATCATTGCCTTCTTACTTTCTCTTGGTCCAAATCTGAAGTAACAAAAATGCATGAAATTGTTACCCACCAAATATATAATACATAAACAAATGTATGCTACAAAGGCTTACAGTTCACAGACACTAATGGTCTGAAATTAAAATAAAAAACCTGCGTACGAAAGTAAAAGGACTTGCTGAAGAAATCACAAAACTCTCTGGTTGGATTTCAAGAAAGAATACTTGAACCATTTAAGTAGCCAATGCTCATGGAATTTCCGACAACAATAACACCAAAGTAAAATCAATTAACTGCAGTTACCAACAGAGAATCCTGTGATTAAAATACAAGATAAAGCACTTCCAACCACTGTTGCTACAAAATCTATGCCATCTACCACTACTAAATACTAGTACAGCAACGAAATTTATGTTAATTTTACGAACCAATAACAATATGCTTACTATTTGTTAAAGTTTTCAACAGGTTATTCAGATTTCAGAAGCAGTCTATGCAACAGCTCAAACTCATAAGCTGTAACATTGGAAGGACACTGGAATGTTGTTGGCCTTGTTGCCACAGTTCTCGTTTCAAACTTTTCTGGCTATATCTGGGAAACCACAATTCCCTACTGGAGATGTGTCCAATAATACAAATGGATAACAAGGTAGAAAGTTTACCATGCGAACATAGGATTACAAGTAACAAATTCCAATCAAACTAACATGGTTCAATTCAATTACCAAATTTCTGAGAGGAACTTGCAGCACAGAAATTTAAATGTGAAAAGGGGGTGAACCCAGCTCAATCAAATTCCAGTTTGCCTATATACTAAATGATAGTAGTCAATTAACATAGCAAGGAAAATAGATAAAATTGAGCAAGACTTCATCAAATGGATTTTCACTGGATAAAATATGCAATATAGGAAGCAAGAGAGGCAGCATAGTGTCTTAAAATGGAGCTCAAAGCATTGGTATCAAGTTATCAACTCCAGCTATAATTCCAAACAACTGGGAAGATGATAAAATTTTTAGATCGATAGGTAGGTCACCATGATAGAGGTAGAAACTCAGGTTTCAATTGGACGTGTTTGGTTCATGGCTAGAAAGAATTTTCCCAGTTTGGACACTAAATTTTTTTTTTTAACTTTATCACAGCAAGAATGACTATTTGCAATGGAACTGATATAAGGGTGATATCCACAAGAAATGTGCTAAAATGAAGACATCTAGTCTAGCAAGGCTGACAATGGTTTCTGTAGAGAGGTCAAAGTATTGGTTGATCAAATCCTTCAGCATTGTCTCTTTTTATTCTCTAAGCCAAAGATAAGCATGCCACTTGTAATATTACAGATGAAGATGCAAGGAATCAGTATGTGAGGGAGGGGCAGATTAGTCATAGCCTATTAGTAGTGTCTTGAGGAATAAGTTAGAGTTAATTGTGAGACTTTTTCTATAAATAGACCTCATTAGGAGGAATAATCATCATGTTGAATATTGTTGAGGTTATGTCATTGGGAGAGAGTGAGCCTCTCGAAAGCTCATATTAGGAGAGAATCCACCTCTCAAAAGTGGAATTATCCTTCTATTAGTGTAATTCGCCTATTATCAATATAGTCATCATTGTTCTTCCCTAATTTCTTCCATATTTAGAGCTGTAATCTGGTTAGAAACCATGCTAATTCCTAGCAAATGGTATCAGAGCAGTTCCTTGCTGGAAGTCCGGCGAACATGGAGTTCTCTGATGTGTTCTCACAGTCAAAGCTCGAGGCAAAAATTGATGAAATTACAGATCGATTGTGCCACAACATAGAGAAGATTTTTGAGGATGCAATTTCTCGAATCAAATTAGGGTCAGGAGTACTTTACGAAGACTTCGAGGAAGATGAACATCAGGTTGGTGAGTTAAGCTCCGAGTGGTCATGTGGCGAGGAGGAACCTCCATCACAGGAGGACAAGAAGGTAGAGGTACTGGAAATTTCCAGATCTAACCGGTACTTTTACTCCGTGGTTCGCACCTTCTCCAATGGCGCGATGGTGGAGCACTCAGGCGGTGGACTTATAAGTCCAGAAGCTTGGTCTAGTGGTGCTGAGACAAATGGATCTGGAAAATTTTTGAGTGTTTTACCAGGAGGTCTCAGCGGTGGTGAAGATGGTTTCGCCACCGGAAGATTTGGAGGACGGAATGGCAGTGCTCAAGGGGGTGTCGCCGGCAATAGATCGAGTGAGAAATGTAATTGTCTCGAAAGGAAATCGCTAGGAGGAGTGTTTGAGAGAGGTGGTGCTGGAGGAAGCGGGTCTGGTGGTGGCCCTGGTTTTTATACCGGCGAGACAGGTGGTGTGGTAGGTTGTTGGAGCAGTGAGTGTGGGACAGAAAGTATGAACGTTGTTTCGAGTAGTGGGGTGAGGAATGGTGATTTCTCTGGCAGGTTTTCCGGCGGTGGTGTTCTGGCCAGAGGTGGCTTGGTCGGTAGAAGGCCCTTTGTGAGCGGCGGATTCGCTGGTGGAAAACTTCAAGGTTGGTTGCTTGGTGGTTTCCAGAAATCATTAGAAAGAGAAGATTATGGGAAAAGCTTGAGTGGATCTTTTGTTGGCTTGGAGAGGAAGTCAAAAATGAAAAGTTCTAGTAAGGGTATTATAGTAATACACCCTGAAGATATTGCAAAATTTATCAGCCAGCTCTCACGTGCTTCAGACAGAATAGATCGCCATAGTGGGTTTCTGAGAATGAATGGGCTTACTCATTTAAAGCCCAACCTATCATCTTTTGGAGTGACTTACAAATTAAAGTCTTCCGATGTTGGGTTTGGTAAATTTAGGCCCATCCATCCAACATCAGTTTTAAAACCCAAATTCATCACCCAAATTGTACATTGCAATTTCCCCTTCCCACAGCCAACAAATCCCAAGTCCACGAAGACCAACTCTACCCAAAATTCAATGCTCTGCTCTCATGACATGCTGATAAAGTATTCAGATTTTCCTGCCATAGAAGGTTCTCAGGAGGGAGCACGAATTTTCAACAATGATCAGGAATTCTTAGTGCAGTTTTCTCTCGCCTTTGTCTTATTTAAGAGCTGAGTCAGAGGCCGGGAATCCAGTTCTGATTATAAACCACCTTGAGGACAAGGTGAATGTTTGGGCGGCGGGTATTGCAAGGAATCAGTATGTGAGGGAGGGGCACATTAGTCATAGCCTATTAGTAGTGTCTTGAGGAATAAGTTAGAGTTAATTGTGAGACTTTTTCTATAAATAGACCTCATTAGGAGGAATAATCATCATGTTGAATATTGTTGAGGTTATGTCATTGGGAGAGAGTGAGCCTCTCGAAAGCTCATATTAGGAGAGAATCCACCTCTCAAAAGTGGAATTATCCTTCTATTAGTGTAATTCGCCTGTTATCAATATAGTCATCATTGTTCTTCCCTAATTTCTTCCATATTTAGAGCTGTAATCTGGTCAGAAACCATGCTAATTCCTAGCAGAAGATGGCTCCAAATATATGAAAGTCAATTTCCTGCAACTTTGATGTCAAGCACTTGAAAGAAATTAGCCTATTTTCAGGGTAACTCAAAAACTCTTCAAAAGCAGATTTGAATGCTGCATCCCAAATTCCAGAGAAGAAATTTCCTTTTTCTAAATATCAGACAACCTTATGGCCTAAACTGCTTGTTCAGACCCACCTGCAAGAAGGTTACAACCCTCTAGGGGCTTATAAGGCTATAATACAATTCTGTCCAACAAGAACAAACACTAAGCTAACCAAAAGGATAACTTAAACCACAATCAATTATAACTCATATAGTGAACCAATCATTCAATCAAACTTGTAGCTTCCTGCACGTTAGTCCCTAACCACATGTACACCTCAGATGCACACTTTTCAAGTCAAAAAAAAGAAATATAGAAAAGCAGGCTAGGTCTTTCATTGTCCAGAACTCGGTACTAACAAGAAAAAAAAAAGATCAACAGTATCGATCAAAAGCATAGGTTACATCATTGACAGTATACATAAGGTTAGACATTATAACAAATTTGTAATCACAGATGATGACAATGTAGCTATGATAATTTGTAAAGGTTATAAATATCACGTAACACTATAATAGTATAATGTATATGAAGCAAAGCCAAGCCAACCCATAACACTGGCAAAAGTCAGCTATATGAAATCTTTAATGGCAAAGATATAATGTTCTAAGGAAAAAAAAAAAAGGGGGGGGGGGGGGGGGGGGGGGGGGGGGGGGGAGTTCCATAAAAAAAATAAACCTTATCAGATTAAGTATCAAATTAAGCGTAAAACTTTCACATTCATAATATTGTAAGTGGAAATATGCATATTTTTTTAAAGCTAATTGTTGAAGCTAGAAAGCCAAGATGCTAGCCAATTTTTTTAGCTTCCTACCTGCTACTGGTGGGAAAACCTAAAGTGCCATAGAAAGAACAAAATGATGTTGCTCAAATATACTCAGATCACAACTGGTAAACATTTAATCAACAAGAATAAACCAGTAAAGAGAAGGGCTGTCTCTAACAGTTGAAGCATCCTGGCTTTCTCCAAAATGAATAAACAATCTTTCCTGTTCAAAAAGATTCTTCATTTACATTTAACTTTAATCCTTGGTGTTCATTAATACATCAATTTTCAAACTATTCAAAACTCTATTATGCTTTGATATTTTCATTTCTTCACTTCTTCACCATATTACTCTCCAAGTCTCCATCCTCCCTTCGACTTGTAGCCTGCACTTTAGTACTACAATTTACCTCTTCTAAATATCTAAAAGGATCCTATATTTTAGTCCATACTAAACAATCATGGAAAACATATGCCACAACATCTTTGCAACCTATTTCTTAGACATGTTGATGCAAAGATTCTGAAGTCATTCCAAGCAATAGAGGTTGGTCACCATAACAGAAATACTTCACCTACACTTCCAAAGAAATTAAGATTATTTCAGTCAAAAACAAGATAATCACTTTCCTCTCCATTATAGAAACCACTTCTAAATTTTAATCAGTAGCATCTAGCATCAATGATATATACCAACTTCCACCAGCTCCTAATACAGTAAAATTCTCAGCTTTAATATACTCTCTGTGCCGGCTTTAACACTTTAAATGTCTTTCATAGAAGAAGCACTCCACATCATCTCAAATCATGCTCCAAAAATCCAACTTACAGTAGCACTCATAGATACACTTAGCTCCTGAATACATTGCACACACTAATTACCAACAGTGACCAGTTCGAATGATTCTACTAAAATAACATAAACCAACCCTTTCTCATATGTTTCTAAACCCTCAACACTTAATAAGGCAACACTGCCATCTAATTTCTCCTTAATTTCTCCTTGCAAGTAGCCAGTCAACTTTTCTTTCCTATGTGTCCCAATAACAAAAGCAATTTCCCTAATTATTTTTTTTACTATGGATTCTTGAAGTTCTTAGATTCCACACCTCCAAACCCTGAGTACTCCCACTCAATGCATGGACTGGGGAGAGGTTCTATTGGCTGGGGATATTTCCTTGTGGCTCATTATCCACAGACCTGAGACCTTAATGGTGACCCAGAGGCTTGACTGGTGCAAGTATGCAGTATAAACCAGAAAAGTGTACACAAGTATTGACCAACAGAAACTGTTACGCTTTCAGGATTATAACTTCTGCAAACCAATGATCATACCAATTTAGTTAAATCCATTAATGATTAACAGTATAGCAATATACATTGTACAAACCAATGTATCATCAGTCCCACTCTCCTTAACTAGGAAAAAGAAATCCATGCAAGCGTAATTACCAGTCTTACAACAACTATTATTTATTTACTACAACTCTTCATAACCCAAGAACTAATTTATTTTTCTTAGTTCCATTTTTTTAAGTTTTATAGTATGTAAATTACTAGTTATTTATAATTGAATATCTGGCCAGTCGCTTCATTGCAATGATGACCAATTTACAGACTATGTAACAAAAAAAAAATCTACCGGGGGGGGGAGAACAAACATAAATCACATTTAACCACATACGTGATTACATGGAACTGATGACACTAACATCTAATAATGAGGTTTCTTATTTTAGAAAGAAAATGTTGTCTACATGCAGAACTTACACAGACACAATGACCTTGGTGTTGCCAAATTCTGCATATGCAGAACCACCAGCAGCATTGACAGCCCCAGTCTTCAAGTCTGCAAAATAAGAGGAAGATTTGAGTAAGTAACCAGAGTCACAATGTCGAAGGCCTATGTCAATTTCATACTTCACTATCCCCAGCTTAGGTAATTTTGCGAATAACTACCATTTAAATGACAGATTTTGGAAACAACTACCATTTTTAAAAAAAAAAAATTGAAACAACTACCACAAAAATAAAAAAAAAGTTTGAGTAGCACTACCTTGACAATTATTCCAGCAAAAATCTCCGGCAGTGGGCCCCACGAATTACACTTTCCCTCCTAAAATTCTTTCTCTCTCCTCTAGATTTAACTGATAAACTTCGTTTGCCCCCTTTTGCCTTTGTTTAAAAAATTTAAAACCCTAATATCTTGATTGTTTTCAATTCCAAGCAAGAGAAGAAGGTAAATTGTTAGGCGAACTCAAGTCAAGGTAATGTATGTCTCATTACCCATTTTAATTGACATAATTTCTCAATTGAATCTTCAAATTAGGGTTCTTGGGGAAAAAAATTGAAATTAGGGATTTCTAAAATTGAGGGTTTTGAGGGCAATTAATCTTTATATCCAATCTAAAGTACATGCGTCAATTCAGGTGGATTTTAGTAGAGAAAGTGTAATTCGTGGGGCCTAGTGCCGGAGATTCTCGCCGAAATAGTTGTCAAGGTAGTGCTACTCAAACTTTTTTTGTTTTTGTGGTAGTTGTTTCGAAAAAAAATTCAAATGATAGATGTTTCCAAAACTCATCATTTAAATGGTAATTCTTCGCAAAATTTCCCCTCGCTTATGATAAAGTTCTTTAGGGCAGAAGGTTCAATTAGTCTCGTACATACGATGAACATATCTCATTGAGCAATGAGTATTCAAGTAATAAAAGAGTAATTTTATAATCGGGGGCATTCTTTACCAACTTTCTGTGTAAATTTCAATCAACATTTTTGCCAATTTGCCTAATTCTCCAATCTAATGCAAAAGAAAATTTATACAAAATTCACTTCAAAAACCCAGAAGTAATTAGCAAGAAAAGACAGAAAACAAGTATGACTTCATACCCAAAACGAATAACAAACACAACATGCAATACGATGAATAACCCAAGGTCCAAAAATCAAAAACATGAAATTGAACATAAAGTAGAAATAATTGATGAATAGAAAAAGGAAAGAGAGGGTAATTACAAGCAGGTCTACACTGGTAAAAGCCACGACCATCAGAACGAACGGCATTAGAGTGATTGAAGGTGGGTTTTTGAGGTTTCTTCTTTTGGGTTGAAGGAGAATATGTAGATGGCGCTGCTCCTGCTTTCGTAGACATCACTATGCCTTTTTATGCCTTGTCTAGGGCCCTAGTTTAACCACAAAATCAACCCAACAACTAGTGTAGAATAAAAAATTAAAAACTAGAAAAACAATATTCAACTTACCTGGAGTGCGGGTGTGCGAACGTCGGGACGCCGGACGTGCGGTGGACGGTGGCAGCGCTGGTTCCAATTTTCCGTCAGGTTATTCAAAATATCCAAGAGAGAGAAGTTTTGTTGTTGTTCTTTGTATTTTTTTTTCCGTTATTCAATCTGTCGCTTAGGTTCAGCGTGGTTTTTTTTTTTTTTTTTTTTTTTGGGGGTTAGGGTCCAGGGGTAGGCGGGTAGCGGGCTAACGGTGATGAGTCGTATGACACTATTTGGCCTTAGTAGTTTAGTTCGTTAGCTTGTAAGCTACTAGAGATCTTGAGTAGGGGTGATAATGAGACTGGACTATTCGTAAACTATTTGAGCTCGGTTCGGTCAAAACTCGGTTTGATAAGGCTCGATACGAATTTGAGATTGGCTCGGAACCTTAATGAGCCGAGCTGATAACACTCTATTCATTGTCAACTCCTTCACCATCACTCAAATGCTCACCAATAGGATCCTCACACTCTCTTGGTTGCTCAAAATCATCATCATCATCCTCAATACACACATTAGATTAGGGTTTTTCACATACAAGCATCAAGGATGACAATTGGCTTTCTAACTCATCTCTTCTTCTCTTTTTATCCTCAATACGCTCCTCATTCTTTTTCATTATTTCTAATTGACCTCTCATAGATGTAAGGATCATCCCCTTACTAGGCCCAAGATCATTATCAAGCTCAATGCGCCTAATTTGAGACTCGAATATATCAACAAGAGATTCAAAAGGTTTAGAAGGTTTAGGTTCAATAAGAGAAGAAGAAGAAGTACAACAAAGATTGGAAGAATGATCATGAGCACAATCATCACATTGGGGAGTGGGGGCACAATCAAACACATGAGATTCATTATTAAGGGAACGAAGCACATCACAAGAAGGCATGGTAAATAATGAAGAAAATTGAAACACGCATAAGCATCAACTTGAGTATGTACCTCATCATCATGAGCAAAAGAGGAAAATAGACTTGAAATCATTTGTTCTAGGTTCACTAATAGGATCATGTGACAAATCATGGGAATTCATGCTAACATTAGGAGAATCAATACATTGCACATCAACATTTTAGAATCATGATTACCCCTATTATAGATATCCCTTGCAAACCAAACATAAAAATCCCAAGCATCATTTATTAATAATGCTCTAAATTCACCATTATGCATGCTTTTAACTTCATCCCTAGTTTGCTTATTCAAACCAAAATAACAAATCTCACAAGCCTCACAAGGATTACAACGATTATAGTTCAAAAACCCTATAAATTTATGGAAATATTCACAAAAAGGCTCATTATCATGTTGAGGAAATGAGAGACATGCCATTTTTATTTTTTATTTTTACAAAACAAACAAAAATCAAATAAAAGAAAAGTATATACGAAGACCTAGACTCAAGCAATCAAAATCACTCAAACATAGACACCGTTCCCCGGCAACGGCGCCATTTTGACGTAGGGAAAATGTAGGTCGTTATCAAATCTTCCCTAGAGCCAAACAAATTTATAAACACTTAGCAAACCTAAATACGAGTATAGAGGTAAGTCAAGGGTCAAACCCAAAGGAACGGTAATGTTCAAGTACTCTCAATTATGCGCCTAATCTAGGTCGAAGTCGAAGGTAAGAGGTAACACTAACAACCAACAAAACAAACAACCAAACAAATAAAACACTAGGAATGGGGATCAACAAATAATCATGACAATTGCAACAACTTTGGAATATTATGTCAAGCAAAGGTTGTAAAGACTAATGATAAGAGCTACCAATTGAATCAAAGAGCTATCTCCTATTCGTTAAGCTAGGGTTCACTATGAATAACAAACTAAGAGAATCAGAATCCAAACCAATTAATAATTGCAATTCCTAAATCAATTGGTCGTGTCATTAGCAATACAATGCAATTCTCAAGGCCTAATCGAATTACACACATGCAAACCTTCATTAATCACTTTAATCTCAACAATCAATCAACACAATTCCCAAATTAATCACAATCAATCAATCATACAAGTGTCACCCAATTCCTAGCCAAACAACTACTCAAGAATAATCATCTATCAACAATCAACTAAAGAAATCAAGAATCAACAAAATATCAAGAACAATTACACTAATCAAGAATCAAACATCAAAATTAAACCAAACAAACATGAAATTAAATAAAGCAATAAAGAGGAGAGAGAGTGAGAAATCCTCATTGATTGATAATGGAGATCTTCAATACAATTGTCATCTTAAATCTTCAATCTCTCAAATAACCATTAAAATCCCTCACTTTCTCTCTCTAAAACTACTCCTAAACTAACCCTAGATCTAGAGAGAGAAGCTCTCAACTTAAGCTAAAATATGAGAGAGAAACTCTAAGATAGTCTAAAGTTGTTCAAAATTAGAAAGGTCGCAGTATATATAGCAAAGAAAAACAAAAGGGACGGAGAGCCATGGTGCGCACGCACAAGAGGATGTGCGCGCGCGTTGCATATGGTGTGCCAGTCATGCACACTGCTGTGCTTACGCACCATAGTGATGGTCGTGCATTCGGCCTCTTGCTTTAGTTCTAGCGCTCACAAGCATGCTCCTCACCGACGCTCTTGAGGTGATGCCCGGAAGGAGGGCATCCTTTTAATCTTCAAATATTTGCGCACTCCGAACCTAAAATCAATGAGAAAACATCCGTAAGAGAGCGGCAAACAAGATTTCATAACTTCACTTGCAAGAAATCAAGTAAAAGTAAGAGAGAAAGAAAAAAGAATATAAATTAAACTAAATTAACTAACTAAGAACAAAAATCATGGAAAACTCATAAAAGTGAATGGAAAACCACAATGAGCTATAAAGATGAAAAATAAGAGAAAACTAGAAAGATTATAAGAAAATAAAGCGAGAAATTATAGAAAAAGGAATCGAAAATTACTCTATTGAGCGCCATAAATGGCGCTCATTAGAGGGTCCACAACGAAGAGAGTTGAGAGATTAAAGTACGTGTGCTCTTCTCCGACTATGGTGTATATGGGGAAAAGGGAGGAGATGAAAAGGAAGGGGTAGGGGTAGGAGTAGGGGTGGGCAATATGTGGTGGTCGGAAGGGACGCACCATGACATCCCTAGAAGAAAAGGAGGTTGAAAAGTTAAAGGAGGTTGAGTAGAGAAAAAACTTCAAAGAAAAAATAAATTAAACCAATGAGGGAGGAACATGTGGAAAATTTACTTATTAAACCGGTTATTACCGGTCAAGGCCCATTAAAAGCAAATAGGTATGAAAGTTCGGATTAATAGATAATAATCAAAGTTGGGATTATTAATAGTGAATCGGTTAAAGTTAAGATTATTAACATAAATTTTTCCGTTAAATCCTACATTTTCTCGATGTCTCACACATAAGTTATATACTTCATTCGTTTTTTTTAGTCGCTACACTTTTTTTTTCACGATCTCCTAGACAAATTCTTAAGGGATAGAGAAAGAGAGAAAAATAAAAGGGACTTATGTGGGCAGAGGAAAAAATAATAGAAAGAAATGCCAAAATTGGAAAATGTTGCAAGAATTTCTAAAATAGGAAAATGTAGCAACTAAACAGAAACGGAGAATGTACAAAATATACATGGAAGATATATATATAAGAAGAGTAACAAAAAGGGTGGGGTGGAGCCCACCTTTTTGTCAGATATGGTTTTATCACGTGCAAAAAAGACAAAAAAAAGAATTGAGACCACAACTATTGAGAGTATATTTTGTACCATTGATGATTTTTCTAAGTACCACTTAAAATGTATTTTATACCACTGAGACTGTAATTTGTACTACTAAAGCATCAATGATATAATTTTACAACCTAATGAGACATTTGAATATTTTTTTTTAAATATTAGTAAAATAATAAATTGTAGCATTGATAATATATTTTGTACCACTGAATTTACAATGACAAAATTTAAATTCTATATAAATGACCTTCATATACGTATTCCACCTTTTGTTTTCTAACTTTATAAAATTATAAAAGTGAATCCTTTAAATAATAAACAAATATTTAAATAGACCTGCTTGTAGTTTTCTTAAACTACGTACCAACCCCAACGTCTCAAGTATTATGAGACGTAGGGAGTAATATATATATTTTTTCATGTAAATTGTTAATTTATGAATACTTTGTATGAAATTTGTTAATGTTATATAAACTCAGTTATAAAAAAAAAAACTAACGATATCATAGAGAGGGCGATTATATATCCAAATATAAATACTTATTTTAAAAAGTGATGAGTTTGCAAAAAGTAGTACCTACATGATAATTAATTTTAACATATCGTTCATTTGAATTGAGATTCCTTTAGAATTAAAATACACCATTCTAGAGTGATTGCTGTTTATCCAAGTGGCTAAGTTTTTCTAGAGATGCGGGGAATTAAAATATATTTTGTCCCATCTACAGCCGGAGGTAAACAATCTGCAAACTCGGAATGAACATTTTTATAAATAACTCCAAATATCTCATTGGTCATAACTGGTTCATGTTTAACCATATAAAAGCCCGGATAGGAAGTATTGTTGTCTTTAACTACATTGCCGGATTACTCAGTAGTAAACTTCATTTTTTCCTATTAACAAAGCAAAATTTTCATTATGTTATTTTTAGTATTTATTCTTTTATAGAATATCATAAATAGAAATATTAAACTAAAAAAAAAAAAATTACACGCACGAAAAAGAGATATTATTATTATTATTATTATTATTATTATTATTATTATTATTATTATTATTATTATTATTATTATTATTATTTCAATGAAATACTTTATTTTAATGTTTACCCCATATCATGATTTCCTGTCAAAGTGCAAGTTATCAGCTTAGTTTCATCATTATTGATGCGTTAAAAATCTATCCAAATTTGATCCAGCAAGCTTCTCAAATCCGTCTAAGTCTTCTTTCCACCATCTACACTCCAAAAAAATAAAATTAGCATATTTGATAAATGGATGATAGCATTAAATTAAATAGAAAAGTGGGGTTTATAAGTTACAAAATGCAATTACCTTGTATCATTTATTCTACAATCGCTAATTATAACACACCATAAGACTAATCGTTGCTTATATAGATATTATTCTTGTCCAAAAACAACTTGATTCCAGAGGAATAACCATGCATGACAATCAAGCCTAAATCTCCACATATGTTATTGATAAAATGTTAATATAATAATAAAAAAGAAGAAAATAATTTGAAAAAGTGAGTTTATAAAAAGTAATACCTACAAGGTTTTTTTTTTTTTTTTTTTTTTTTTTTTTTTTTTAACTTATCGATTATTTTAATTGGGATTCATTAGAATTAAGATACACCTAGCTATAACAATTTTTTTTAAGCCAAATGATTAAGGTTATTTTAGAAATGTGGTGAGCTAAAACATATTCTGTCTCATCTAGAGCTGGAGAAAAACAATCCGCAAACCCAAAATGAGTCTTATTGTAAATAACATCAAATAACCTATTAGTCGTAAATGGTTTATGTTCAACTATGTAAAAGTCTAGATAAAAAGTAGGAAAAATACACTTTATATATCCTAACTTTGCCCAATTTACTTTAAATAATCCCAACTTTCGACTATTCTGCAACAATCCCAACTTTCACCTGCGTTTTCTTTCTTCAATCCCAAACCGGTCAACAAAAGTCAATGACCTCTTACTCTAGGTAACTTGACACGTGTCAAGTTGTAATTGGTTCAAAAACTAAAAAAAAAAATTAAAAAATAATATTAAATCAAAATCCAATTATAAAAAAACCAGCCAAGCCACAACCAGCTCACAACCGCCGGCGGTGGTCACTCACCCCAAACCACCATCTCCGTAGCCCTAGCCCCCAAAACCTCCCCAGAAATCGCCCTACCATCGTGAAAACGACCCACTCAGCCTTCCCCCACCCCCTGAACTCGCCAAAGCCGAAACCCTTGCCTTGAACCCGCCACCCATATAACCCGAAACCACCATAACCTAAGCTGACGACCTTGAAATCGCCACCTATAACTCCTGGAACCACCATAACCAAAGCCGACGACCTTGAAACCGCCACTCACAACCCCCGAAACCAATTGTAACAACAACCTTAACTCTTAAAATCACTTCTCCAACCCGCAAAACCACCTAAAATGCAGCACCCTCACTTTCTCTCTCCTCCAATTGCTGTAAAACGCAAATAAACGGAGATAGGGGAAGGTTTCGTTACGGGGAGGGGGGATGTCGGTCGTAAAATTGAGGTTGGGGGATCGAAGAGGGCGCTTTGAAAGTAGAGGTTGCCGGTTAGGGAAGGGCGGCCACCAACATTTGGTGGCTGGTGGTCTTTGGTTTTTTTTTTTTTTAATTCTAATTAATTTATTTTATTTTGGTGAAGCAATTAGCATGCAACACGTGTCAAATAAATGGTTTTAAATTTTTTTTAACCCTTTCTTTAGGTAACCGGTAATCTGGCTTGAAGAAAGAAAACGCATGTGAAAGTTGGGATCATTGCAGAATAATCAAAAGTTGAGATTATTTAAAGTAAATTGGGCAAAGTTGGGATTATTAAAGTGCATTTGTTGTCTTTAACTATGTTCCGGAGTACTCAGTAGTAAACTTCATTTTTTTCCTATTAACAAAGCAAAATTTTCAATATGTTATTATTGGTGTTTATTATTTATAGAATATCATAAATAGAAGTATTAAATAAAAAAAAATTGTGCATGCACGAAAAAGAGATATAACTGATAGTATTTTCAATTTTACAAAATCATATAAAAAAATCAATTACCTTGAACTTACTCACGGGTCAATTATATAACTTTTCTCTGTCTAGATTTACTAGATGAAGAAATGAAGAATGATGTAACAATGAATAGAGATGATGAGAGAGATGAGAAATACTTTATTATAGTAGGTAGGAATGAATGTAAGGAAAACGGAGTTGAGTTGACATGTTGAATAGCAGTAATAGCACTACATAAGACCGGGTATCATGGCAAAAGAACATGCATGCAAGTATCTATTGGTTCTTCATACAAAGATTCATGAAAATATCCATTGATTCTCTATAATAACCAAAAGGTAAAACATGGTAGATAAAGAGGGTGATGGTTCACATGGTAGATAAAAAGTTATAGTTTATATAATTGATCCAATTCAATTCTATCATCCTAACACACTAATTCCATGTTTGGTATACTTATACAACTAGGAAAAATAGTGAATGATCATGTTTAACAAAGTTAACACCAAGGGATGCAATGAAGGTTCTTGCCAATTTAATAATCCGAAGAAGATAATTATTATTATTATTATTATTATTATTATTATTATTAGGGGTGAACATGATCTGGTTTGGTGCAGTTTGAGTCTAAACCAAACCAAACCGCAAAATACGGTTTGGTCAATTTTCCAAACCAAACCAAACCATATTAGTATTGAAACCAAACCAAACCGTAATAATGAGGTTTGGTGCGGTTTATGATGAGACGACATTTTTTCCTAAAAATTGTCAAATAATAATAAACTTATAATAAAGTTCAAATAATTAGCCCAAAGGGATTAAATAATACTACAAATTTTTAATAAAAATAACAAACAACTAATCAAGTGCTAAGTGCTAACACAATAACACATAATAAAAATAATACATAACAAATTAACCGTGAAAAAAAAACATAATACATTTGTCCAAAAAAATAATTCATACTACATCATACTACATTATAGTTATATGACCAATTGAATTTTAAGTATTGATATTTGAGATTGAGTATAGAGTATAGTAGTATACTGACCGTAAAGTCTTCTAATGATTTTTCATGTTTTTTTATTTTTTTTATAATATATAATAACTATTTTAATTTATTTAAAAATTATATAAATATTAAAATGCGATTTACTGGTTTACGGTTTGGTTTGATTTATAATTTTTGAAAAACCAAACCAAACCGCAAACCATATTTCTCAAAAAATCGAAACCAAACCGTATTTTTCCAAACCATAAACCAAACCAAACCGCTAAAATGCGGTTTGGTCTGGTTTGGTTACGGTCCAGGCCAAACTGTGTACATCCCTAATTATTATTGCTGCTGTTGTTGTTGTTGCTACTACTACTACTACTACTACTACTACTACTACTACTACTACTACTACTACTACTGCTATTATCACTACTATTACTACCTTCGTTTCATATTATTTGTAACGATTTGACATAAAGTAGAGAAGAAAAATGTTTAATCTTTGTAAATAATATGAAACAGAGGTAGTATTACTATTATTGCTACTACTACGATTACTACTAGTATTACTACTTTTACTACTATTACTTATTTTATTTCTATTATTATTACTACTACTACTATTACGGGAAAATACAGGTTTATCAATATGATAAACAAAATCTGTTTATCTAAGGGTATAATAGTCAATAATTGTATTATGGGTAACTTTGTAATTTTGGGGATAAAAGAGGTTAACGAAGTTAATGGAAAATGGGGGATTCAAAGTGCTTCAATGGAGAAATCAGTAGGTGCAATAGTACAAATCGAGCTCACAAACTACATCAATGGAGGAAGACGAAAAGCCGTACCCTTAAGGGTTAACCATACCTATCATTTCTCCATTTTTTTAGGGTTTTTGATAGAAAATAAGGTAGTGGAGATGGTGGGTCACCACCCACGAGGAGGAAGCTTCAATAATCCATTTCCATGGTGGAAGAAGCTTCAATAATGGAGTCAAAAGCTTCAAACGACATCGGCATGGTGCGTCACGAGGAACTAGTAGGAAGAAGCTTCAATAATAGTGATGAATTGGCATATTTCACTGTTCTTAATATTTACATTCAACCATGTTTATCAAATTGATAAACTAGGGCAGCCCCTACTATTACTACTTGTAGACACCTAAAGATGTCTCCCAAAAACCAAACCCGATGATGAACAACCTTTCACCGCCATTATTGTTCAAGTTGAGTATTTAATCTTTAAAGTGCTTAAATCCATGTTTCCATTCAATACATTTCATAAATTAATCCATTTCCTAACTCATTTCCCTAAACCATAACTTGTTTTCCTCTTTTCGTGTCCATATCACAAAATTGAGAGAAACTATTTTTATAGCCTCATAATTTTGTTCCAATTATTGTTTTGTTAGATAGGCCTTGTAATAAGCTTTCCAACCATATATCATAAGCCCAGTTTTGATTTAAAACGAAAAAGATATGAGCAAAATACTAAACTCGGCCCAAAACCAATACCCTTCTACTAAAACAACCATATATCAAAATCTAAAAATTATTTTGACCTGATTCTAATTGGGTTGGAAATTAAACTTAATAATATTTCCAATGATATATTATATGCCTTATTCCAAGTTACGGATCAAAAGTTATCACGATTTTAAAAACGCGTAAAAAAAACTAGAATTACCGCGCACAGTGTATAAGCACCATGTCACGGCGCCTGATGACCTGGCACTGTTGGGGTTTGGTGAGTCCGACTCACCGCGAAAACAAATCCAAAAACAAGACCGCACTCGCAATAAATAAAACCATAAACATAATTAAATTAATCACAAGATTAAGATAAGATAATTACCTTTGGAGCGTGCTTCGCCCAAATGGAATGGGCTCTTACTTCGAAAGCAAGCCTTGAAATTACGATGGCCTCCAACGATAGTCCACCCACAACTCGACCACCGAAAATGATCCAATGCCTTGGGGTTAGCAAAGCCCGACCAAAAACCCGAGTAATTAATGAGTTCAAAGGTTTTCACAATGGTGATGCCTTTTTCAACTCTTACTCAAGTGATTTTCCCAATACCCCAACTTGGGTATTTATAGGGAAAAGCTAGAGAGTGAAAAGTTCTCCCATCAATGTGTGAGAATTTGATTTTCCCATTTTATTTTAAAGATAAAATAAAATTAATAATCAAACTAGTAATAAATCAACAAGTGGCAAGCTCATGTGAGAGGTTAGGTGAGGACCATTTGGAGGAGGGGGGACCAAACTTGCTCCCCACTCCCTCTCCCAAAACCGGCCAACACAACACCTCACACACCTCTCACCATGCGCCACATGGCACCCACCCTTGGGCATCAAGGCACCCAAGGTGGGCTGCCTTGTCGTGGCTGCCACACCCAGCCAGGCCCAGCAGTGATAGGCAGCACGCATTGGCCCAGCCATGATGCTGCTAGCTGCTGCGGCTGGCGCGCCTAGCGTGCTAGTTGCTGCGGCTTGCTGCGGCATGGCTGCTAGCCAATGCGCGCACAAGGCAGGGCCCAACATGCTAGCACGCACTAGGCAGTGCCTAGCCTTGCGATGCTAGCCTTGGTGTGCTAGCACGCACCAGCCAACCTAGGCTCGGCTTGGTGAGCGTGCTAGCCACCATGCTAGGTCATATGCCCCTAGCACTCGGTTTGCTCGAGGCATTCCGATGTTAGGGGTATTTTGGTCTTTGTTGATTTATTATTATTTTCATGTCTCGTCTTTTACTATTTTTCAACTCGACTCCCGACGTTCGGTTTCGACGCCCTAAGCTCGAATTCCCGACGTCTAAATATTAATTACTAGGTCGACTTAGTAATTCCTTCCGGATTAATTCGTCACTTCGGTTCGTTAGTTGCTTGGGTGTGACCCGAAGGGTTCAGTCAAGATTAAGCTGTAATATTAATTATGCATTAATATTACTGATCGGAAGCGGCCTCCACCCAGGCATTCCGATCACTTGACCTTACTGAATATATTAGCTTTCTAATCATTCTGAACCCACTAACGGAATAGTACACTTGTTCGAAGGACACCATTCCTTTCAATCTCCCACTTGTCGTTCAGGACAAGTGCGCATTTAGTGTACAACCTTTTTCCCATGTCGCTTAATGTCTCTTCATGAACTATAAGGTAAGATTATTTTGTCATCCTTATTACGTCCAGAAGTGTTTCTTGATTCTGAGTCCGACTGTCAATAAACAGATGATTTCTAAAATCCATCCGAGCACGGCCATGCATTTTCACAGTCTCGCTGTACGAGAGGCCTTCTATATAACAAAGACATCTTCTCTATTTTAGTAGGGGGACATTCCCAGTCTTGTAATGTAGCTCCTCTTACTGAGAGGACCTAGCCGCCCGAGTATTGCCGTTATAATCCCCTATTACGGCAGACGTTTGACAACATCAAAGCGGACTAGTACTCAAACGAGAGAACTCACAATACTCATGGTCGAGGAAATAGGTTCCGATAGCCATAATGAGAAGTATACTTATGACGATTTTTTAATCTCTTAAAGTATTCTCATAGGTCGATCCAATATGGTTCTAAACCAATACCTGTGCAAATGATTTATGACAATCATGTCCTCGTAGCACAAGAACCAGTGCTATAAATCAGACTACACACTAATCTCAATTGGTCATTAATCGTCCACCGTTTAAATGATCTTGATTAGGGATAATTTTCGATTATAATATTCAATGTTCACTTAATAGGTGTTTCCTTACCAAGACTGGTCTTGATACCCTATTTTGAATATTCTCAAAATCGAATGGACTCATTATTTAATCCTGGACCACAATTAAATAGCAAACGGAGTGATAAAATACTGCATGAAATTTATATTACTCCAAAACTTGAATGGTTTTTCTTAGTGTCTTACATTAAATGTTCAAAATTTAACTAAAACACTAGACAAGGAAATCAAAGCCAGTCTCCTACATGCTTGATTCCCATTACCTCAACGTGCTTGTTGTGCTTCACTTGAGGCAAAGATTTAGTAAGTGGATCGGCTACATTGTCATCCGTTCCAACTTTGCAAATTCTGATTTCACCTTTTGATTTCCATTCTCGAATCATGTGAAACCGCCGTTTAACATTTTTGACCTTCTGATGTTCCCTTGGCTCTCTGGCCTGAGCAATAGCTCCATTGTTGTCACAATAGAGGGCTATTAGACCCTTTATGGAGGGTACAACATCAAGTTCACCAACGAACTTACGAATCCAAACACCCTCCTTAGATGCTTCAACAGCTGCTAAGTACTCGACTTCTGTTGTAGAATCTGCAGTTGTACTCTGCTTCGCACTCTTCCAACTAAATGATCCTCCATTTAGACAGAACACATATCCAGATTGCGATTTGAAATCGTCTCTGTCTGTCTAGAAGATTGCGTCGGTATAACCTTCCACAACTAATTCCTCTAAACCACCATACACCAGGAATTTATCCTTGTTCCTTTTCAGGTACTTTAGGATATTCTTGGCCGCAGTCCAATGGCCTCTCCTGGATATGATTGGTAACGGCTCGTAGCACTCAAGGCATACGATACATCTAGCCTAGTACATATCATGGCATATATGGAATTTGATTCATTCTTACCCGCTCATCAGGTGTCTGTGGACACTACTTCTTGCTTAGGGTTATGCCATAAGACATTGGCAGGTGACCTCTCTTGGCCTCCTCCATGCCAAATCGAGCAAGTACCTTATCAATATAAGTACTTTGACTCAATCCAATCATCCTTTTTGATCTATCCCTATAGATCTTGATGCCTAGTATGTACTGAGCCTCTCCTAAGTCTTTCATTGAGAAGCACTTTCAAAGCCAAGCCTTTACAGACTCTTACAACGGAAGGCTGTTTCCAATGAGCAATATGTCATCGACTTATAAGACTAGGAAGGCGATGTCACTCCCATTGACCTTCTTGTAAACACAAGATTCATCTGGATTCTTGATAGAACCAAACTTACCGATGACTTCATCGAATCGCAGATTCCAACTTCTGCTTCCTTTCTTTAGTCCATAAATGGACTTCTTAAGCTTACAAACCTTCCCAACATTGTTTTGGTCGACAAAACCTTCAGGTTGTGTCATATACACAGTTTCTTCCAAAATACCATTTAGGAAGGCGGTTTTGACATCCATCTGCCATATTTCATAATTGTAATATGCAGCAATCGCTATGAGGATCCGAACGGATTTCAGCATTGCAAGGTTTCACCGTAATCAATACCATGAACTTGTATGCATGTAACCTTTTGCCACCAATCTAGCTTTGTAAATGAATACATTTCCATCTTTGTCGGTTTTCATCTTGAAAATCCACTTACATCCGATAGGTGTATAACCTTTGGGTAAGTCAACCAAGTCCCAGACTTGATTTTCAAACATGGAATCCATTTCAGATCTCATGGCCTCTTGCCATTTAGCAGAGTCGGTACTTTCCATCGCTTGCTTGTAGGTTGCCGGTTCATCTCCATCCATAATCAGGATGTCCACTGAGATCTCGGTTAATACTAAACCAAGATATCTATCAAGTTGAGATCTCGGCCGCTGAGACCTACGTAGGGTAATGGATTGAGCATTTGCATTGCCGGTTTGACTTTGCACATTTTGATCATTTTGACCTGCGTCAACAGATGTTGTTTGAGCACTTTGACTGTCATTCTGATTTTGTTGCTCATCCTCACGAACTTCGTCGAGTTTGATTTTCCTCCCACTTGTCATTTTGGAAAGGTGTTCCTTCTCCAAAAAGACACCATCGCGAGCAACAAACACTTTGTTCACCGATTTGTTGTAGAAGTAATATCCTTTGGTTTCTTTTGGGTAGCCCACAAAGTAAACCTTTTCAGATTTGGGATGAAGTTTGTCAGAAATCAATTTCTTGACATATGCTTTGCATCCCCATATCTTTAGAAAAGACAACCTAGGAGGTTTCTTTGTCCATAATTCATATGGAGTCTTTTCTACAACTTTTGATGGTGCACGGTTCAGTGTTATTAGTGCCGCAGTTAGAAGTGTGTGTCCCCAGAAAGAGATAGGAAGATCACTAAGACCCATTGATGATCGTACCATGTCTAACAAGGTTCGATTTCTCCTTTCGGATACTCCGTTCCATTGTGGAGTTCCTAGAGGTTTCAATTATGAAAGTATACCCTTTTCTTTCAGATGGTCATTGAATTCTTGGCTCAAGTATTCACCACCTCGATCTGATTGAAGGGATTTCATTTTCTTGCCAAGCTGATTTTCAACTTCACTCTGAAATTCTTTGAAATTTTCAAACGATTAAGATTTATGCGACATTAGGTAGACATAACCATATCTACTATAGTCATCTGTGAAGGTGATAAAATATCGGTGTCCATTTCTTGTTGTGGAGCTCATTGGTCCACATACATCAATGTGTATTAGACCTAATAAGTCTCCTGCCCTTTCTCCTAACTTGGAGAATGGTTGTTTAATCATCTTGCCTAATAAACATCCCTCAAAATTCTCAAATGATTCTAAATCAAAAGAGTCAAGAACACCTTCCTGTAAAAGTCTCTTGATACGTTTGATGTTAATGTGGCCAAGACGACAATGCCACAAGTAAGTCTGGCACTTGACTCCATGGTCTTAGCTCTTTTGGTAGTATTATTCACATTATAAACTTGTTTGTCTAAATTAAGCACATAAGGACCATTTTCAGAATGTGCAATACCATATAAAACATTACGAGATAAAACGAACATTCATTGTCCTTTACTCGAAATTCAAAACCCTTGTCGTCCAACGCCAAAATTGAAATGATGTTTTTGGTAATGTTAGGAACATAATAAACATTATCTAGTTCCAAAACTAGCCCTGTGGGCAAAGACAAACTGAGAGTTCCTACGGATACGACACTAATTCTGGCTCCATTGCCGACCCGGAGTTCAATCACTCCCTTCTCTAGCCTTCTAGCGTTCCTTAGTCCCTGAGAATTGGAACAAAGGTGTGAGCCACATCTGGTATCTAATACCCATGCTAAGCTAGTGAAGTTAAAGTCTATAACGAATATGCCTGATTCAGAAGTAACGGTTCCGTTCTTCTTATATTCCTTGAACTGGAGGCAATCTCTCTTCCAATGTCCTTTCTTCTTACAGTAGAAACATTCGGAATCAGATTTAGAAGACGCTACCTTCTTTTCTTTGTTATCCATGGTAGCTTTAGACTTAGGCGGAAAGGTTTTCTTCTTACCCTTCCCCTTAAAGCCTTTCTTCTTCTTGCCTAAGAATTTGAACGACTTGCCCTTTTTAATCATGAGCATATCATGCTTCCCCTTATCCTTGAGCGTTTGCTCTGCTTGCTTCAACATACCATGAAGCTCGGTGAGGGTTTTCTCCATGTTGTGCATGTTATAGTTCATCTTGAACTGATCATAGCCTTTGTGCAACGAGTGGAGAATGATGTCAATTGCCATCTTGGTTGAATACCCCGCATCAAGCCTTCCCATGTTCTCAAACAATCCTATCATTTTGAGTACATGTGGGCTGACTGGCTCTCCTTTCTTGAGCTTGCTCTCAAGGATGTGCCTGTGGGTTTCAAACCTTTCAGTTCAGGACTGCTCTTGGAACATATTCTGCAGTTCAGAAATGATCTCAAAAGCTGTCTCCTTTTCAAAGAAAGTCTTTTGAAGCTCCGGAGACATTGTGGCCAACATGATGCATTTGACATCTCAATTGGCACTTTGCCATCGATTTAGGGCAGCCTGAGTCATCTCCTCATTGGGAGCCTCGGGCATTTCCTCATCAAGGACATATTCCTTTTGCTCTTGCATGAGAACAATTTGCAAGTTCCTTTGCCAATCAAGAAAATTTGGCCCACTCAACTTCTCCTTGTCGAGAATTGAGCGTAACGAGAATTGGTTGTTTGAGTTATTTGAAGACATGATTCTACAATTGAAAGAATTTGAAATGAAAAACCATTCATAATACTTAAATAAGATTGAATTCATGCATTTTTAATCAAACTTATTTAAAACGTCTTATTCACACATTTAAAATTTGTCCCCATTTTGGGTGAGAATAAGTCGATTCCAAGATCCGAAGAAACAAAGAGTGGTTAAGCATGCTTTGGCTTGTCTTAACACTCAATCTCCTAAGGTAAGCAACGCTTTGCTAATGGCTTCAAGCCACTCTTGGTTGAATAAATCGTCGCATCTAATGCTCTCTCAACAATTTATTCACTTTGCCACGACATGTTAGGACTCTATCACTCATATCGTTGAGTACAACCAAAACCAACTTGCATACCCGGTATGCCTTACGTTCCTTGGAGAGGTAGTGATGCCTCGCTTTGGTGTAGCCCACCACTACCCTCGTTCGGTTGGTAAGTGTTGTTTTGGAATGGCAAGTTTTACTCAATATTTAGGGACCTAGGGTTTCTATGTTGGTTTATTTAAGTGAACTTAATTAATCATCACAACATTCGAAATCCTAAACATGCATCTAACATATAATTCATATACATAAACACATATATATATATATCGAAAAACATAAATAGAGATGCATTTGGCAACTAGCATGACCCCTTGAGATCTTCAAATCTTCAAAAGGTCTTCATTTGCAACTTCATGGCTTCGTCTTCCAAGACTTGACCAAAAATAAATGCAACTACTAGTATCTACGGTTAGGACTAATCTAAATATTAAGGTACAAAAATACTCAACGGTTCGCAGACCGTATTTAGATTTACAAAAATACATTACGGATCACAGTCCGTATTTTCTATCCTAATCGGGCCCCACTAGTTTCCATTTCATAAAACCTGTGAGAGAATATACATTCCATTCATCCATTCACTATATGTGAATGGCCCATGCATTTTACAATGATAAAAAAGTAACAATGCATAAACACGCGAGAACTAGTAACTAATCTAGGTGGTTAATCCAATTAACACGCCTAATTAAAACTAGTCAAAGTTGTTTTAACCGATTATGTAAATAAGCGCAATTAATATTTGAAGCTCCCACTAAATTCCGCATTCTACTCAATTAATCCAATTAATCAAGCCGGTAAAACCCAAAATTTGTCAAAATAAATTTTGCCAATGCCGCTCAAAAACCCGAGGCCTAGCCTCCAAAATTTATTAAAATAATTAAAATTAATTAAAATAAACAAAACGGCCAAAAGGCAAAATTAAAACCGAGAGAAAAAAATGCATCGACTACCCAAGGCTAGCACCCTTGAGCACTCATACGCACGCAAGTGCTGGGCGCTTGCCTAGCAGCCTTGGCCTTGCGTGCCGAGATGCTGCTGGGCACTGCTTGGCAGCACGCACTCGATGCGCGTCTAGCTGCAGTTGCATAGCACTGCTGCTACGCCTAGTATCTTCTCGCACGCCCCTCACACACCAAGTCAACACATAGCTCCTTGCACACACCTAGCACCACACGCACCAAGTGTAGCAGCCATCATTTCTCGGTAGCCACATGCGGGCTGTGCGAGCAGCCTAGCTAGCCGAGGGATGCTCATGGCTATTGTGCCTTGGTTTGCGTGTTTGTGCCTCGGGATTAATTCCCGATTTTGTGTGACATTTTTAATCAATTCTAAATTAATTTTAGAATCAATATTTTGAGCAAAATAAATGAAAATAAAACAAGTCCAACTTAATTAATTCATTCAAGTGCATTTAACCAAAACAATTTCCAAGAACCATTCTTTAATTAAATTGGTTTAACTTGGTGCAACAAAATGAAAAAAAAGGGGCAATTTCTCACTATTAATTTAGTCAATTTAAATTAATCTTGAGATTTTTGACAAAGTGAGAAGGAGTTGGAAAAATATGAACTTTAATATTCAAATGAAAAATCCAACTACTAACATTTGTAAATCCTTGAAAAATTATATCTTCCAATATGAAGATAAACAAATTTCTATCACAAAGTTTCAAACTTTTGATTCCAATCAACTAAAAAATGATTAAATAAAAAAAGTTCAACAAAAAATTCATGGAATTTAGTAACTCAAAGTTTCAACCACTTAACATAATTAAAGATTTAATCTTTAGTACTTAGAAGCCTCAAAGAACAACAATTACACACTCAATGCAATTAATTTGCAATTATGTGAAAAATAAAACCAATCTTTCAAACACAAATTACCACCAAGTAATCATGCTTAAAGAGGTTTAAAATTGCATATAAAATATGTATTGAACCAATTACATAACCACCATAAATATGCAATTAATTTTCAAGGTTAGAAAGACTTAAAACTTTTCATCAAAACGAAAAATCCCTCGAAAAGTGCATTTCTGGTCGTTTTTTGGCGAAAAACCGAGCCCTGGAAGAATAAAACCATTTCCAGAACGCCTTTCCACCCAAAATTCACTAAATTTGGGTCGAAATCTGGGTTCGGGAGCTGAAGACAGCTCTAATACGAGGTTAAAATAAATAAAACGAGCTACTAATCTAATTAGAAACTTAAAACTAGAAAAATTAAGCCATAAAAACACCTTGAAAAATATTATGATTTTAAAAATAAACGAGCGAGGCTCCGATACCGCTGTTGGGGTTTGGTGAGTCAGACTCACCGTGGAAATAAACCCAAAAACAAGACCGCACTCGCAAAAAATAAAACCATAAACATAATTAAATTAATCACAAGATTAAGATAAGATAATTACCTTTGGAGCGTGCTTCGCCCAAACGGAAGGAGCTCTTACTTCGAAAGCAAGCCTCGAAATTACGACGGCCTCCAATGATAGTCCACCCACAACTCGACCACCGAAAACGGTCTAATGCCTTGGGGTTAGCAAAGCCCGACCAAAAACTCGAGTAATTAATGAGTTCAAAGGTTTTCACAATGGTGATGCCTTTTTCAACTCTTACTCAATTGATTTTCCCAATACCCCATTGGGAATTTATAGGGAAAAGCTAGAGAGTGAAAAGCTCTCCCATCAATGTGGGAGAATTTGATTTTCCCCTTTTATTTTAAAGCTAAAATAAAATTAATAATCAAACTAGTAATAAATCAACAAGTGGCAAGCTCATGTGAGAGGTTAGGTGAGGATCATTTGGAGGAGGGGGGACCAAACTTGCTCCCCACTCCCTCTCTCAAAACCAGCCAACAAAACACCTCACACACCTCTCACCATGAGCCACATGGCACCCACCCTTGGGCATCAAGGCACCCAAGGTGGGCTGCCTTGCCGTGGCTGCCACGCCCAACAAGCCCAACAGTGTTAGGCAGCACGCATTGGCCCAGCCATGCTGCGGCATGGCTGCTAGCCAATGCGCGCACAAGGCAGCACCCAGCATGCTAGCACGCACTAGGCAGTGCCTAGCCTTGTGATGCTAGCCTTGGTGTGCTAGCACGCACCAGCCAGCCTAGGCTCGGCTTGGTGCGCGTGCTAGCCACCATGCTAGGTCATATGCCCCTAGCACTCGGTTTGCTCGGGGCATTCCGATGCTAGGGGTATTTTGGTCTTTGTTGATTTATTATTATTTTCATGTCTCGTCTTTTACTATTTTTCGACTCGACTTCCGACGTTCAGTTTTGACGCTCTAAGCTCGAATTCCCGACGTACAAATATTAATTACTCGGTCCACTTATTTATTCCTTCAGGATTAAGTCGTCGCTTCGGTTCGTTAGTTGCTTGGGTGTGACCCGAAGGGTTCAGTCAAGATTAAGCTGTAATATTTATTATACATTAATATTACTAATCGGAAGCAGCCTCCACCCAGGCGTTCCGATCACTTGACCTTACTGAATATATTAGCTTTCTAATAATTCTGAACCCACTAACGGAATAGTACACTTGTTCGAAAGACACCATTCCTTTCAGGCACAGTGCATGGTGCCGTGACACGGTAATTTACGACGTGTCATGGTGCTATTTTCCATTTTTTTCGCATTAAAATCCACCGTGACACGTGTAAGGAGGGTGTTCCCATCGTAGGGGATCCTTCTCCTTTGATGCCCATGGCCCCTTAAAGCCTAGGACTTTACACTTGTTAGGGTGTATTAGGATTTGAATTCCTGACTGTTTGGGAGACCTTTGAATTAGAGATGATTCTATCATATACGCTTTTTTGTTAGAAACAAGTAGGAGTCGCCAATGAGTTTTAGGAAAAACCCATAAACCTCGTTCATGCCTTTATCCCAAGTAGAGTTCAAGGGATATTTAGCATGAATCATAAGTTTACCCATGCCCAAATTGGTCTATAAAACCAGAAATGAGTTTGGGAGCGAGGGTACTAAGATAACGTTCCCTTTAGAGGGGAATCGCGATCCTGGCCCTAGTGCGGCCTCTACTAGCTCTTCCTTTGCACAATTTCATTTCCAAATAATATATGCAACGCGATACCAAAAAACTGTGTTAATTGATTTTATTTACACACATTAATTCACATAGGAATTACATCGTAAGGTCGTTATTCTTATTTAATCAAATTCGTGAAAAGAACAATAAAATAAACAATATTCGCTTTGACTTAGGTGATCAACCAACAATTATTTTATTCAATTCTAATCTTGATTAACAAAAGAATACTATGTGAAATCAATTAATTTATTATTTTAAGGCGATCAAACAACACTAATTAATTAATTAAAGTTCTTTTAAATAATAAAAATAATGTTGATTTAACTAAGTGCTCGGGAATTTACCACTTCTCTTTGATAGATCTCCGTTTATAACACTTATGGACTCCTTCTTGTTGGGGAACCTCCACCATAGTAACAAAATATCGAAAAGGGTGAGTGTTTAGGACAAGAGGGTTTGGATGCACAAGTTCACAAGTATTCTGCCAGCGTTTAGGTTAATTTTCTGTGTCTTGAAGCCTCAGATTAGGGTCTTATTTATAGGGAATGATTAGGTTTAGGGTTTCGAGCATTCTGCCGCAGCAAGTTTCGCGCGCAACTGAGTAGGTTGCGCGAGGCTGTCGCGCGCAAGTGAATAGGTCGCGCGCGGTATACGCGCGCAACTATTTGTCTTGCGAGTAGCTCTATGGTAAGATTCGATTTTCCAATATTTTAATATTCTGAATCTTACTCGAGCGCATCTCTGAAAGTTGCGCGCGACTGCTGGGCGCGACTTTGCGAGATGCGCGCGATATTTTCCGCGACAACTTTTATTTTAATCTAGACGCTTCTAAATCCGTCATTATTGGGTTTTAAGCACGGGCTTAAGCCTAATTATGATCGGGTTTAGTTAATTTGGACCTTGTGTTGACCTTGTTCTTTTATCTGGGCTAGTCTTTTGTGTTTTGTGGCTTAACCAGTTATCCATAAGCATTCTTTACTTTGATCCAACACGAAGATGGTTTCATTTATCGTCATTGCACTTCCTGTCGGGACAGGAGGCTAAAAGTAGATGTCTACAACACGATACCTGTTGCCGTGACACGGTATTTCTCACCGTGTTACGGTGCTTTTTCCGTGTATTTTCCGCGTTTTCTCACGCACGTTTTTACTATAACACGGTGTACTGTACCGTGCCACGGTGGACACTGCCGTGTCACGAAATTTTTTCGTGTTTTCTCCGCGTAAACCCTTCACACGTTTTATCTTTTGTAGCCTATTTTCTGTCCCGCGTCACTCCAGTTTTCCCCGCGTCACACCAATTTCCCTTGTGTCACGGTATTCTTTGCCGTGTCGCGGCATACTTTGCCGTGTCGCAGCGTGCTGTTGACGTGCCGCGACAACCTTTTTTAGGGTTTTATCTTTTTAAGGTTTCGTATGTTCCCTCTGCTCATTTTCCCTATAAATAGGACCTTCATTTCTATAGTTCGAGGCACCAAATCCTTCTTTCTTCCTCTCTTTTACACCAAAAATCATTCTCTTCTCTCTCTCTCTCTCTCTCTCTCTCTCTCTCATATTCTAAGCCTTAAAACTATATTTTTAATTGCACCATTCTTCCCTTAAGCACTCCAAGGAGTCCATACTTAACCCGAGTTTCCGTCCTTAAACCAAGGAATGAAAGGTATAATTAACTGAGGCTTTGGACCAAATCAACTCTACTTTTTATTTAATTTAATTGTTTCCATTTGATATATATTTTTTTATTGAAGTTAATAACAATTTATTCATGATGTAGCAATATAAAGGAACGAGCGGAATGTGAGTAATTAATTAATTTAATTACTCTTATTTTATTTTAATATTGCTAGGATCAAGATTAGGTTAATTTATTTTTGATTTGACTAACGCTATTATTGTTAAATTGCTTCCAATATTAATGTTTATTTTATTATATTTATTGATCACCATATTGCATGTTCAAAGGGAATATGTAATTGAAAATCACGTTGTAGACACCTAAAAATGTCTCCCCAAAACCAAACCCGTTGATGAACACCTTTCACCGCCATTATTGGTCTAGTTGAGTATTTAATCTTTGGAGTGCTTAAATCCATGTTCTATCCAATATATTTCATGAACCAATCCAATTTCTAGCTCATTTCCCTAAACCATAACCTATTTTCCACTTTTCGTGTCCACTGAGAGAAACTGATTTTATGGCTCTACAATTTTGGTCCAATTATTATTTTTTTGGATAGGCCTTTAAATAAGCTTTCCAACCATATATCATAAGCCCAATTCCGAGCTATAACGAAAAAGATATGAGCAAAACACCAAACTCGGCCTAAAACCTACACCCTTCCACTAAAACGGCCATATCTTAAAATCTACATATTTTTTTGACTTGATTTTAATTGGGTTGGAAAGTAGACTTGATAATATTTCCAATGATATATTATATGCCTCATTCCGAGTTACGGATCAAAAGTTATGATGGTTTTAAAAACGGGTAAAAACCCGGAATCACCGCGCACAGTGCAATTCCACCGTGTCACGGGAAATTGCACCGTCTGACGGTGGGAATCCCCGTGACACGGTTCCCTTGCTGTGACGCGGGGCTATTCCGTGTCCTATTTGTGTTCTTAGTACCTAAACAACTCCCGCGTCACGGCATTTTCCACCGTGTCACGGGAATTTACACCGTCTGACGGTGGGATTCCCCGTGACACGGAGCTGTTTCCGTGTAATTTCCGCGTCTCCCATACCGTGACACGGTGCATTGTACCGTGTCACAGTACCTGTGCCGTGTCACGGGACATTCCGTGTCTTTTCCGCGTAAACCCTTAACGCGTTTTCCTTCCCGTAACCTAAATATTTCCCGTGTCACGCAAATTTGTACCGTGTCACGGGAAAGTTTCCCGTATGACGGTGGGATTTCCCGTGTCACGGTACACTTTGTCGTGTCGCGGGATACTTTTTTAGGGTTTTTATCATTTTAGGGTTCCGTGTGCTCCCTCAGCACATTTTCTCTATAAATACCCCCTCATTTCTGATGTACGGGATACCAATAATCATTCTCTCTCACCTTACACCAAAAATCATTCTCTTCTCCCTCTTTAACCTAATTTCTAGCCTCCTTATTCTTTCATAACAATTCCCCTAAGCACTCCAAGGAGTCTATACTTAACCCGAGGTTCCGTCCTTAAACCAAGGCGTGAAAGGTACAAATAACTGAGGGTTTAGACCAAATCAAATCTAATATTTATTTAATTTAATTTCCATTTACTTTATATTTTTTATTGAAGTTACTAACAGTTTATTCATGATGTAGCAATTTAAAGGAACGCGCGGAATGTGAGTAATTAATTAATTTAATTACTCTTATTTTATTTTCTTATTGCTAGTATCATGATTAGGTTATTTCATATTTAATTTGACTAACGCTATTATTGTTGAATTGCTTCCAATATTAATGTTGTTCTATTATTATTATGATCACCATATTGCATGTTTAAAGGGAATATGTAATTGAAAATCACGCCTAATAAGATAATTTGGACAACCGGTTTAGGTTCCTTTTTAATCTTGTTGTTTAATTGAAGTGATCACAATATTTTAGAATAATGTGTGCATTAATATTAAACCAATTTAGCTTAATAATAGTTTGGAGCGAATTGAATATTTTGTTTGTATGCCTTTGAGATCGCAGGAATCACTTTTCACTATAAGAATCGAGTAGAGGCCAATACGGGCGAATGTGACTCCATGACTCACTTCGTACCATCATCCCCGATCCTCCTTTCGTGGTTCCGAACCATATGGAGTTAGTAATCTCATGGATTATGAATGGGGTGTAACCTTCACGGGTCAATCGTTGTTGCCTATCGTTGTCCCTTATTCGTGGTTGCCTTTTATGATCCGTGAACGGTTTACAAGTTCCTTAAAAACTTATTGGCGGCTCCCTACTTTCCTTGTCCCTAATCGTGTCCCTTATCGTATTATGTCAATTCCCACTTCCTATGAGTGCTAAGCATATTCACACACGCTTTTAACGTAGGCGCACTTCGAGCGACGCCTACAATTTGGCGACTCCACTGGGGAGGATTCTTGGTTATTTATCGATTTGAGTGATCGATATTTAATTAAGATGAGTGGATGAGACTTGAAAGATTCTTGAAAAATATTCCTGTGATTAATTTGGCATTTTTGCATATGGATAGACGTTTTAACGTCGCATTTAGGTCTGCCCCGTAGGAAAAATTGAATAACTTGATTGCATATGAAGGAAAACAGGGCACCAGTCAAATTTTCTGACTGCCGTGCCACGGAAAAATCTGCCGTGTAACGGTACAGTGCACTGTCTGACGGTGTGCCGTACCGTGGCACGGGAATCTTAGCCATGTCACGGCAGTCCTAAAATCAGTCCGGTGGCTTATTTTCTCTTCTCACAGTCAACTTCCTTTGATTTTTCTAAACAAACGTGTGTGTTCTACATACGTCTTAGCCCCGGGGGATTTAATCTCTATCAACCCAAAAACGCTCATGGCAATAAGGGTTCATCCGAGTTATTAAATCCACCCAAACCATGGAGTCGAGTTCGATTTCATCACAAACTCGCGGAGCCGCCCGTTGGCATACACCCTCAAGGGAGGCTGCCTTGCTAACGCGTCCAAACTCTTAACCATGGTACCCTTTGACACCAAATAAACTTGACCATAGTCGAACATAGAACTTGACCTTAGGTTGCGAACTATTCTTTGCATCATTGTGCCTACGTGTTTTATGTTTGGTCGTTTTGATCCTAACCTTAACGATCTTTCTTTGTCTATGGTGGATTATTTTATGACTAACGATTGCCAATGGACCGTACTCACTTAGTAATTAGCAAAAAAAAAAAAAAAAAAAAACGGGGAAGGGTTGCCGCGACACGGGACTGACCACCGTGTCACGGCACAGTCCACCGTGGCGCGGTGGACGTGCAGAAAAAAAAAAAAAAAAAAGTCTGCCGCGCCACAGGAAACTCTACCGTGTCACGGCAACTTTCCACCGTGACACGGTGGATTTCTATTAAAAAAAAGGGGGGGGGGGAAGGGTTAACGCGACACAAGACTGTCCACCGTGTCACGACACAGTCCATCATGGCACGGGAATGTTTACCGTGGCACGGGAAAGTTCACCGTGTCACGGCAATTTCCACCGTGACACGGTGGATTTTCCACACAAAAAAAAAACCCAAACCGCGTCAGTCAAGTCTTCCGTGTTAATTTGGTCCTCGCGTCAGTCATTTTGGTTATTGTTCACATGTCTAGCCATACGATCATACCACGAGTCTTATAACATCACTTAGTCACTCACGAGTCAAGTATAGTCCACACACTTTCTTTATGTTCCGACTCAAGTCGTGCACCAAATCGTTTATGATCGTATATTAGGTTCATGCACCCTTTTTTCGTCATAATAAAAAACTGAGTGGAGTTTTCTCACCTGTTTTCAAATGTCTATTTTTTTTTCCTTCCTATCTTGAGCAATGAGTCAAACAATTAAGTGAATTATTTTATTTCACAGTACTTGGTCAAGGAACAGGGATAGATTAATACAGTTCGAGTCATTACCGCAACAATCTCCCAGATCTAATAGGCGTTCAAAGAGAACTTTGCCATCTTCATTACTCATCACCTTACAATGGCCACTAAAGAAGATATTGAGAACATCAACAAATCCATCGAGGCACTGTCTTCCATGATGCAAACCCTTACCACTAGGATCACTACCATGGAACAAAACAAGGTCACTGTTTCCACCCTTGACAAACTGAAGGAACAAATGAGTAAGATTTCTGAGGATTTCACTTATGTGGAACGGCCTCCCACTCCTTTGGATGCGAAAGCCAGACTCCCTGTAAAGTTCTCCACTGCTGATATTCCAAAGTTCAAGCCTACTGACAATCCAATATTCCATTTGAAGGCATTCTCTGCAACCATGGCTCTTAAGGGATTGGACGTAACACTCTTCCCTACGGTGTTCCCTCTCTCCTTAGAACATGCTTGCCAACAATGGTTCTATTCCCTAGATGCCAAGCGTACTGTGACTTGGCAAGATGTCACCAAAAGTTTCATGAATCGTTACAAGTGTAACAATCAAACTAAAAATTCTGAACGTGAACTCTCCATTCTCAAACAGAAAGAGAATGAAGGCTTCACCGCTTATCTGAACAGGTGGAGGGAAACGGCTTCACTCTTGGTAGATACTCCCAAAGAAAGAGAGATGGTTCGCCTCTTTATTCAAAATCTGACTCACAAGTATAGGGAACATCTCAAATTTCTTCAACTGAACACTTTCGAAGTTGTATACGACATCGGCATCAATATCGAGGATGAGCTAATAAAGACTGCTGGTAGTAACAATAATAACACTTGGAAAAACAAGAAGAACGACCATCCTTCTTCTTCGTCTTCTAAGCACGAAAATACTACCAACAATATAAGCCAAGTTGATATCAATGAAGTGTTAGCTCTTGATGCTCCATTGCCCAAGAAGAAAAGAACTTACACTCATTTAGGAATGACTTATGATGCGGCCTTTGATCGCATTTACGGTCAAGGCTTGATCACACCTATTGGACCATTTCCAGAGCCAAAACCTGAAGAAAGGAGCGCCAAATGGAATCCCAATGCCTATTGCAAGTACCATCAAGGAAGGGGCCACACTACGGAGCAATGTTGGAATTTGAAGGACGTCATTCAAGACTTGATGGATGCAAACAAACTTCCTGTCCCTCCAGGCGGCAAGAAGTAATGAATACAAGGCACACAGATCCTTCGTGCAAGTTTTCATGATTTCTTTCTTTATGATTCTTCTCCATTCCCCCATTCATGTCTAGCATAGGTTTTCCACTTTGAATTTTTTTTTTATATGTTTCATGTGTTTCGTTCACCTTTTCCATTAATAAAATGAGCAATTTTCCTTTACATCTCGATCATAGAATTTTTCATTCATTCATTCATTCTCAATACAAAAAAAATCAATTACCGAACTAAACCCAAGGTACACCAATGACTTGAGGCACCTTTGCAACCCTGTCATTCCCTGTTAACCGTTCAATCACATTCCATTTCTTCATCAACCATTTTGAGCCTCGTCTAACTTTTGGCCTTCATTTCTTCAACCCACATTCACTTAACCCTGGGATTGGAAGATGTGTAATTGTATAACATTCAAAACGCAAGTATTAAAAAAAAGCAGCAAAGAAACAATAAAACAATGTCTAAAGGCAAATGTTCCAATGTCTTTGATATGAACATGTCTCAAATTGCGTCTCTCATCGAGTGCTTGGTACCGTGCCTGAGAAACATGAATGCTAAGTGAGTGATGGAGCGCATGATCTGAGATTGCCTACATTGATTCAAAAGAATGAAAAAAAAAAGAATGAAAAAAAATATACTGAAAATAAACTTGCAAAATTCAAAATTTTCAAATTCACAATTACACATCTTGGGAGCTTCTCTCGGGTCTTGAGCCTTTTACCCCTTTCTCCCTTAAACCATCAACTTAACCACATTACAACCCTTGAAAGACCTCTTTGAGGTGTACATACACTTGTGCAAAGTTCGGTTAGAGCTACGTTCGACCTGATTCCTAACAAATACGTAGGCAACCTCACATTGAGGTGCGGCCACATTCATATTCAAATCTATACATGATCGAGTCAAATAATATCCCATGCTTATCTCTATATCCCTACCCATTTAGAGCTAGACTTGTGGGCTTGAACCCACATCACATTAGCTTACCCAGCCTAAAGAGTCACCATTTTGACTCTTCTCACATAAATTTCCATCACCATAACCTTTGCAGCCAGCCTTAGTATCACTTTCACACACTTCTTTCACACATACATATCCATATCATCTTTCCCTTAGGAGCCCTTTATCATGAAATCTTGTTTCCCTACCGCGCATGCTTCATCATCTTTCAAGACAACATTCATTAGAAGAAATGTTGTATGCTTGCTTAGCTTCTTGACTTGAGCAGTGTTCATTGTTTCACGCATCACATAATGTGCTGAGAAATATTTATATATCAATGATCTGTGATCATACAAAGCATATCGTGCTTAGCTCCTTGACCTAAACAACGTTCATTATGAAATAATCAATTCATACGTGCTTAGCTTCCAGACCTAAGTGACGTTCAATATCGCTTCTTTACACCATATATGATGCTTAGCTCCATGACCTAAGTTTATTCATCTATCGTGTCACATGATGTAATTGTCCTTAGCCCCCTAGCTTATGAGCATGCATCATGCAAGACAAGCAATTCAATTCATACTATTCATTTTGTCTTGCTCAACGAGGAAATTCAAAACTTCTTCCCGTTTTCATATTTTTTCGTTTGGGGAAATTCAAAAACTTTTTCAAAATTTTCTCATCGAGGGATGTTTGAAAATAAAAGTTCAGTTTTCATGTCTTTCTCGGGAGAAAGTCGGTACCCTCCACTCGTCTCATGACGAAAATGACGGAAAAATTTTGCTTTAGCATTTTCGTGTTTGTGCACATACTCACCCAATACACATCTACACACAATCACAAGTCATACACATGTCATGTCATGTCAAGTCAAGATTGGACAAGTCAGTTGGTCAAGTCAGTCATAGTTTATACGAGTCCCTTCGCAAATTTTATTTTGTAGGTCTCATCCACAACCCAAGTTCGGGGACAAGCGGACCATCTAGGGCCCACGTTTGGGGACAAGCGAACAATTTACAGCTAGGGATGGCAACTGGTCGGAATCGGAGCGGATTATGCTAAATCCGACTCTGACTCGACAGGAAGTCGGAGGTTAAATCCGACATCCGACATCCGACTCCGACTTCAATATCCGACCTCCGACTCTGACTCTGATCCGTCCCGACTCCGAATTTTTTTTTCATTATTTAATATACTTTGAGATGTTGGGCTATTTGGGCCTTTACAACCCACACCCAATGCCGCCATGATCCACACGAAAAATCACTATCTATTGGAGTCGGAGTCGGATAATCCGTTAAAGTCGGACATTTGTCAGAGTCGGATTTTTTTCTCGAAATTTTTATAGGATCCGACTCAGAGTCGCATTATTTTAACGGAGTCGAACTCGGATTACTTTTTTCTCGGACTCGGAGCGGATATTTTACCTCAGATCGGGGCGGAGTAGGGTCGGATCCGGACTAGATTGCCATCCCTATTTACAGCCTACGTTCGGGGACAATCGAACCAACTACATCCCACGTACGAGGACAAGCGGATCATCTACAGCCCACGTTCGGGGACAAGTGAACCATTTAAAGCCCACGTTTGGGGAAAATTGAACCAACTACAGCCCACGTTCGGGGATAATCAAACCACCATCATTTCATTGCGCAAGGTTCTCGATACACAGAGACTTGCAATCTTATTAGACAAGTTTTTCCTCAAGCATGGAAAATTGTCGGTCGTTGCCATATCTCAAAGCGAAGAAGTCAGCGATTACATCATATGTCGACTTTCCTCAAGCATGGAAAGTATCTCAACCGGTGGGTTTCTTCAAGCATAGAAAACTACCAAAATCATCTGTCAACTTTCCTCAAGCATGGAAAGTATTATCGGTGGGTTTCTTTAAGTATAGAAAACCATCAATTCATAAGTCGACTTTACCCAAGCATGGAAAGTACCATCCGGTAAATTTCTTCAAGCATAGAAAGCTATCGCACTCATCAATCGACTTTCCTCGGGCATGGAAAGTATCTCAACAAAATGTCATCCGGTGGACTCCTTCAAGCATAGGAAGATACTAAACTCATTTGTCACCGATACACTAGTGTCAGATACACATTCCATACCTTTACTCTTTTTTTTTTTGTAAAACTAACACTTTTATGCAGGTATCGGCGTATACAGAGTGATTTAGGATCGCAGAACGTCTTAAATCATTTTCTGTCCCTACTGACTACTTTAAATATCGTTTTCGAAACTGACGTTTCTACAAACTCAGTCAAAGTGGGGGCTTCTCTAGACTCCTAAAGATGTCTCCCCAAAACCAAACCCGATGATGAACAACCTTTCACCACCATTATTGGTCGGGTTTAGTATTTAATATTTGGAGTGCTTAAATCCATGTTTCCATTCAATACATTTCATAAACTAATCCATTTCCTAGCTCATTTCCCTAAACCATAAATTGTTTTCCTGTTTTCGTGTCCACATCACATAACCAAGAGAAACTGATTTTATGGCCTCATAATTTTATCCAATTATTTTTTTGTTGGATAATTCTTGAAATAAGCTTTCCATCCATATATCATAAGCCCAATTCCGATTTAAAACGAAAAAGATATGAGCAAAATACTAAACTCTGCCCAAAACCGATACCCTTCTACTAAAACGGCCATATCTTAAAATCTACAAATGTTTTTTACCTGATTTTAATTGGTTTTGAAAGTATATTTGATAATATTTCAAATGATATATTATATGCCTTATTCCAAGTTACGGATTAAAAGTTATCATGATTTTAAAAACGCGTAAAAAACTGGAATTACCACGCACAATGTAAAAGCACCGTGTCACGGCGCCTGATGATGTGGCACGGTGTCTGGTGCCATGACACGGTAATTTACGACGTGTCACAGTGCTGTTTTCCATGTTTTTTTGCATTAAAATCCACCGTGGCACGGTACCTGTTGCCGTGACACGGTATTTCTCACCGTGTCACGGTGCTTTTTCCGTGTATTTTCCGCGTTTTTACACGCACTTTTTTACCGTGACACGGTGTACTATACTGTGCCACGGTGGACACTTCCATGTCACGGTACGTGAGCCGTGTCACGGAATTTTCTCATGTTTTCTCAGCGTAAACTCTTCACGTGTATTATCTTTTGTAGCCTATTTTCTGTCCCGCGTCACACCAATTTCCCCTGTTTCACAATATTCTTTGCCGTGTCGCGGCGTTCTGTTGACGTGTCGCGGCAACCTTTTTTAGGGTTTTTATTTTTTAGGGTTCCGTGTGTTCCCTCTGCTCATTTTCCCTATAAATAGGACCCTCATTTCTACAGTTTGGGGCACCAAATCCTTCTCTCTTCCTCTCTTTTACACCAAAATCATTCTCTTCTCTCTCTCTCTCATATTCTAAGCCTTAAACCTATATTCTTACTTACACCATTCTTCCCTTAAGCACTCCAAGGAGTCCATACTTAACACGAGGTTCCATCCTTAAACCAAGGCGTGAAAGGTATAATTAACTGAGGGTTTGGACCAAATCAAATCTACTTTTTATTTAATTTAATTGTTTCCATTATATATATATTTTTTTTATTGAAGTTACTAACAATTTCTTCATGATGTAGCAATATAAAGGAACGAACGGAATGTGAGTAATTAATTACTTTAATTACTCTTATTTTATTTTAATATTGCTAGGATCATGATTAGGTTAATTTATATTTGATTTGACTAACGCTATTATTGTTAAATTGCTTCCAATATTAATGCTTATTTTATTATATTTATTGATCATCAAATTGCATGTTTAAAGGGAATAATATGTAATTTAAAATCACGTCTAATAAGATAATTTGGACAACCGATTTAGGTTCCTTTTTAATCTTGTTGTTTAATCAAGTGATCACAAATATTTTAGAATTATGTGTTGCATTAATATTCAACCAATTTAGCCTAATAATAGTTTAGAGCAAATTGAATTTTTGTTTGTATGCCTTTGAGATCGCAGGAATCACTTTTCGCTATAAGAATCGAGTAGAGGCCAATACGGGCGAATGTGACTCCATGACTCACTTCGTACCATCATCCCCGATCCTTCTTTCGTGGTTCCGAACCATATGGAGTTAGTAATCTTATGGATTATGAATGGGGTGTAACCTTCACGGGTCAATCGTTGTTGCCTATAATTTTCCCTTATTCGTGGCTGCCTTAAATGATCCGTGAACGGTTTACAAGTTCTTTAAAAACTTGTTGACGGCTTTCTACTTTATTTGTCCCTAATCGTATACGTCACTTCCCACTTCCTATGAGTGCCAAGCATATTCACCACATGCTTTAATGTAGGCGCACTTCGAACGACGCCTACGCTACTACTACTAATACTACTAGTATTACTACTACTACTAACTACTACTACTACTACTAATACTACTACTACTACTACTACTGCTGCTACTACTACTATGCACTTCGAACGACGCCTACGCTACTACTACTAATACTACTAGTATTACTACTACTACTAACTACTACTACTACTACTACTACTACTACTACTACTTCTACTACTACTACTACTACTAGTACTACTACTACTACTACTACTACTACTACTACTACTACTACTACTAGTGTTGTTGTCGTTGTTGTCGTTGTCGTTGTTGTTGCCATTGTTGTCGTCATCGTTATTGTACCCTTAGAAATCACTTGACAATAGGTATTTTTTCTAGGTATGTCCACCAAAGAACTCATTTGCCTAAACTGAGGATGAAAAATAGACCTATAACGGCAAATGGGTTGACCCGAAGACTTGGCACTGAATTGTAAAGTGACGAACTTCAAATTGAAATAACAAAATTTTCCCACAAACTCTTGTAAATTCATCCATTCCATATGACTATCAACATCAGATAGGGTTGTCATGCAAACCAAACTATTGTGTGCCACTAGAGCACCTAAGGACTACAGTAAAATGGGAACCAGCTGAGACTTTATTATGGGCACCGTATGTCGCTCCATCACTGGATACATGTAGTGAAATTAAGGTAAAGGACATCTCTATATGGACTTCACATCGTGGGAGACCTTTACCATAATAGAGGGGATAACCTTCTCCGGATACGATTGCAAAATCGGAGCATGCGTGGATTGCAAAATGGAAGCTGACGGGTTCTCTGAAGTGTACACCGCCTATTTCTCCGATCCAATTCCCCTAAAACTTAGCTGAAGTAGAAATAGAGGTCTCTGCTTCCCTAGAATTTACATCTTAGGGGACCTATCTGGTTGAAGTTTTACTTAGACGAACCCTGTTGGGAATATTTCAAGAATCCTACACTTGAGCCCCACTGTGATCATACACTTAAGCATGGTGACGTCCAAAGGGAAGTAAGCTAGAGTAAAAGAGTCGCCAACAAGTTTAGGAACTTGTAAACCGTTCACAGGGTGAAGCTTACACCCCTTAACGATCCAGGAGATCGTTAACTCCAATAGGTCTGAAACCATGACTGGAAGTTCAGGGATGAAGGTACAAATCCAACCTAAAAGAGATTGAATCTGCCCTAAAACTAGGCCTCTACTTTATTCTTCTCGTATTCATGTGCGCTTTCTGACTAACATACAATCAATAAGTTTACCCTAAACTTGTTTAATCTATGTTAGTTGAATATTAATGCACAAGCAAACCTATTATTGGCGATCACTTGAATTATAATCATATTAGCCTAAACAAGATTATTAATTATCTTATTACGTGTGATTACAAGTACAAATTCCCTTTAAACATGCATAAAAGGCGTGATCAAGCAACAATAAATAATATAATATCAAGCAACAATATATAATAATAATAATAATAATCATCATAATCATATCAAAGCTTAATAATAATATCAGGGTCCTAGGCATGATACTAACATGATTAATAACAAACCCTAGCATGTCACTAAACATTAAAGATCAAAGCTTTAGCCCTAACATGATACTAACATGGTATTAGGAAAGAAATAGGAAGCATCATAATAATATTATAAATATTAGTTAACCCTAAACATGATACTAGGAAGCAATAAAACATCCTAACATGATATTAGGAATCAACAAAATAATCTAATCATGATTTCTATATCAAAAGAATAATAATTAAATTACTTACTTCGATGCGTCGTATCTCTTTCTAATAACAAAATACACCGCGTTAGTAACTTCAAGGAAAATAATAAACAATTAAATTAAATAATTGAAATAGAGATTTGGGACCAAACCCTAAAAAATTATCAACCTTTCACGTCTAGGGCGAAGGCAACTTCGAACTTGGTTAGGTGTGTCTAGAACTAATGTATGTGGAATTTTGTGAGAGGGAAGGTTTAGAAAAAGAATAGAGAGAGAAATAAAGCTTCTAGCTTTTAGAGAGAGAAAGAGAAAATAGAGAGAGATGATGGTTGTGAATGATGATTGTGAATGAATGAAAAACGGGGAGATACGACCCCTACTTATAGAAAAAATAGCTCGGAAACAAATCAAGTCATATTCAGAATAAAATACCTCCTGTCGCCAATGACAAGAGTTAGCGCCAGACGACGGGAGCAACGCCAGGCGACAGCTATCAGCGCTAGGCGACAACTTTTTCGTCTCGCGCTAAGTCAAAATTAAAACGCGCTTTGTACGCGGAATCTTCTTCTTAATACGATTAAGCAGCTAATTCCGTGTTAAGCAGATTATAATCATATTCGTGTCAAATCACATATTTTATTCAAAATAAATCTCTTTAAAATATAATTATCATTCTTAATCTCATTAGCATTTAAAAGAACCTTCTAGATTATTCTAGAAGATGAAAATCAATCCTAACAACTTTAGGAATAATCATTAATAGACCTTCCTCTAGATCATTGGGCCACATGTAAAATCATTTTGGGCCAAATCTAATTTAATCCATAACTTCCTCTTTATTCATCGGAATTGGGCTTATAATATATCGTTGGAAAGCTCTTTTTGAGCCCAATCCAACTACATTATTATTGGACCCTTATCATGGACCAAACCAAATTGGACTGGCTATTTTCATAAATATAGTGAAAGAAGAAACATTTTTTAAAACAGAAAGAGAGATATTTTAATAAAAACATCCACCTCACTAGACTTTTCACACTTTCACTTTGTTCGATAATCAAATGACGTGAAAGGTATTCATCATTGGGTTTGGTTTTGGGGAGACACATTTGGGTGTCTACAAACCCAAATAGACATTAAGGACATGGATTTAGAATGGTATAAATGAATGATATTACCTTGCTTAACCTACAGAAAATTTGAGGAAGAAAGTCAAAGGGATGAACTCGAACCATTTCGAGTTACAAACTCATGAATACGAGGGACTTCAGCTTCTTGACGAAAAGGTGGTTAAGACTTACAATTACTATCATTACCAATAAAAACTGATTAGAGATCACATTCTATATCAACACTCTCTGAAATCCTGTCATTACCAACAAAATTTAATTGGAAATCACATTCCATATTAACACTCTCTAAAATCGATGGTGATAGAGAGATTAAAATCTTTATCTCCGCCAGACAAACTAGGCAATAATATTGACTCCGAAACAACTGATGAACTTAACACACTACATTGAAGATCAGCAATCGGTGTAGCCATATCCGCAAAACAACAATCCCTTTTGACCTAAAAACCAATTATATTGCCATCGAAGATTTGGAATTGAAAGTCGACTTAACTTGGGTAACAGATTGGACCATCTTACCCTTTTGTTTCTGATCGACTAAAGACACATCCTGTTGTAGCAAACCCTCAACATTAATTTTGTTACCACCTCTGTATTATTAGGATCACCTTTAGTAGCCTTTATCAGATCCTTTCTGACATAATGAAGCTTGCCTAGTTCTTGATACGTAGAGGCCTTCCTATAAAGAGCCTTAACATGACAACAATCAAACTCTAACACGAAGGAACAAAGCTTAACAACAACAGAATAATTAAGAAGCTTCAAAGCATATGTAGTACTTTGGAAATTTCCTCCTTTTAAAATACTGTTTTTACACTAAATCAATCCTTTTTAGGAAATAACCAATATATTACCGCCACCGTGATAATGGCTAAGACTATTTTTCAAAGTCACATAGCGGAAGACTAAAAATTAAAACCAACTTTCAAAATAAAACTTGAGTTCACAACCTCAAAATGAAAGTAAAATTAAATGTTCACAATGCAAGTTGGAACCAATCCAAACATGGCCCTTTTAAAAACCAACTTTAAAACCAAATTAACAATGTTAGTCCATAATAAATATACTAGTAATTCAAAAAATAATACTAAGAAAGCATAACAAGTAACTCTCTACACTCATTCCCTCTATGCTCTTCATGCTTCAAATATCTGTCACTTTCTCTTTATTTCAATCCCTCTACTCACCATATAAATGAGTCATAGTAGGGTCAATCCAAAGGAAATCCAAACAAAAACAGCAAAGTAAGAATCAGCAAAATCGAGTACATATGTACCACACTAATATAAATATCCTAACATCAATAAATTATTTAAAACATGCTCGCCATACAATCACAAGTCAACTTACCTTTGACTCATACTAACAACATTAATTATTATATAATTATTTTAGATTACGCATCGAACGAGTTTCCTCCCTTGAATATAGCCCATTTGAATATTGAGCTTTCAATTAGGGAGTTACCCCAATTGGAACCTACTATGTCACCTTGTGATGGATTTCCAGCGCGATAATAATAATAAAAAAAAGCACAACGTCTTGTACTCCTGTAAAAACTATAATTAAATATAAATCCCTATAACCCCCCATATGTTCATACTCTAGGTGTATACCCGTATATACATTCCAAGAAATTTTGGTGTGTATCCTCTTACACTTTACGTGATTTACCAATTTAACTTGTGGTGACTCCAACCAGTCAATCAAGAATAAACACAACAACAATCAACACATGCTTCCATTTAATTCTTGAATTAATTAGTGAGCACATACCCCCTCCGTTCCTTAATACAAAGCCTCATTTCCTTTTTTGGTAAACCAAAATACAATGCCTCTTTCTATTTAAAGGTTGTATTTTTTGACATTATTACCCTCTTTTTGATGAGTTGTCATCTTTTTTCCTTTATTTTTTTTGTATTTTTAACTTCAATTCCCAACAATTTCTCTCTCTATCTCTTCAATTACTCTTAAGTACTTTTTCTTTCTCTCTATCTCTCTCGAACCCCACACGCATATATGTACTTTTAATCATTAGTTTTAGGAATTTACAACTTTCTTAATTCCTACGCAAAAATCAAGAGAGGCTATGTATTAAGGGACGGAGGGAGTAATATTTATTTTAATTAAGGTTTCTTGTCTAGTTTTGTGCACAAAATTGCACGATTACTACCTTGGTGCGTAAAATGCACTACTAAACTTCCTTGACTCAAGCTCAACTTACATGAGTGAGTAAATAATCAAACTAGCTTCTTGACTCAACACCAATAATAAAGGGGTGAGAAATAAAATCATGAATCATGCTTGATAATTCTAACTTTAGCTCTTCTAAACATACATAAGCCTTGCTTATTGAATTCATGCTTCCTTGATACTTGGAAATAAAATATACTTCCATGATTCATACATATTTAACTTGTATCATGCCTCAAATAACATAGTCACATGCTTGCATAATAATTCTTGATCAACCATCATCAAATTCAAGCATATAATCAACCAAACATGCTACTAATTCGTCACTTGAGCACACTTTGCATTCCTAGCATGATACTACGCATACACAATTAATCTTATGCGCATACGTAGCTTGAATAATAGTGCCTAAACTTGGCCACACTCGCTAGAAATCACCTATTTCAAAGCTGGAACAAATAAGAATACATAACTATAATTTATCCACTATTCTCACAAATTTCCAGCAACTATAATACACTTAAACCTTACTAGTTAACCCGATTTAATGATATAAAAGCCATAAAAACCTTTACTGTAAGTGGGTACTTTAAATCCTTTCAAACAGACTTAATTTCTATAAATTAAATATAATTCCAGCATACTTATTTAATGTAAAAAATCACTAATAGACTAAGAAATCAGATTTAAATCATTAAAACCTTTTTCCCTTTTATGGTTAATCAAACCCTAACACAATATTTTAAAATTAGTGTGTATAATTAAACTCCAGCATTAATGTCAGGGCTTAATACTCATTAGAAACATGTTTAAACCATTAATTTTACAATCACAACAACCTACGATCAAACCCTAACCTACATTAAATTCTTAAATTCTAGGGTTTATAAGTTGGGGTTTTTAATTAAATTAAAACCTAAAAATTATAGGAATAATTTAACAACATCAAATACCCAAAATCAATACCAAACATAATAAAAAAAAAATATGCTTTAAATTAATAAAAACAACTAGAATTAAATTAGGAGAAAAAAAAAACAGTTTTTTTATATACTACTAAACCATGAGGAGATAGAGAGAAAAAAGAGGGACGATGGCCGGCTGGTGGTCGCCAGCGGTCCGCTGGTGGCGCCGGTGTGAAGGAAGAAAAAAGAGAGAGAGAGAGAGAGATAGAGAGAGGCATGGGAAAGTGGAAGAAAAAGAGAGGGAAAAGGTGAGAGAAAATAGGAGGAAAACTTTTTTTTAATGAAATTTGACAATATGATTTTAGAGTGTAAAATTCTTGGGGTTTTAACATATTTATATTCCCCTTATAAAACAAAAAACACTTAATTACCAAAACGTCATTGCTAAACATACTTTCCCTTAACTTCTCCCTTAGGCCAAATTGTTGGGCTCTTAAGTGTTCTTAAATTCCCAACAAGTTGATCAAACAATTTATATGATGACCCAATTCAAAACACTTTTATTGTCTCAATCAATGACTCATATTATTTTATACACACTTGCATAATATTTAAATAATTGTTTCTTTAAAATAAAAGGAAAAATTAGAAAAAAAATAATCCCAACTTTCATCAATTTTGATACAATAATCCCAACTTTGGATTAATCTGGAATAATCCGAACTTTAGGGGGTCTTCTTTTTCTTCAATCCCAAACCGGTCAACAAAAGTCAATAACCCATTATATTAGGTCACTTGACACGTGTCAAGTCCTGATTGGTCTAATTTTTTTTTTTTAAAAAAAAAACAAAAAACTAAAAAATTATAAAAGGAAAAATTAGAAAAAATAATCCCAACTTTCTTCAATTTTGGTACAATAATCCCAACTTTGGATTATTCTGAAATAATCCGAACTTTGGGGGGTATTCTTTTTCTTCAGTCCTTATGACCGGTTACCTGTTGAGAAGGTTAATTTTTTTTTTTATGATTTTTAAAAGCCACGTGTCAGCACATGATTAGTCCAAAATAAAAAAAAAATTGAAAATTTAAATAAAAAAAAAAAAAACATAAACCCACCCGCCCCTTCCCCCTTAACCCACCAGCCCCCCACCCAAACCACCCACTCCACCAGCCCCTCCCCCACCCTTTTCACCAGCCCACACCCGAAAACACCCCCCACGCAGCCGGAAAACCGCCCCACCCCCCGATTACCACTCCCCACCCGTCGAAACCCCTCCCCCTCCCTTCCCCCACCCACGAAACCCTCTCCCTCTCCCTTCCCCCATCCCGTAAAAACTCCCCCCTCCCCTTCTCACACCAACCAAACCCAAACCCTGACTGACGCCGGCCACCCTATCTCTGAAGCTTGACGCCGGCCGTTACGACGTCGCTTCCCCCACCCCCTCTTTCCCCCACGACGGTATACCACAACCCCCTTTCAATCTTTCGAAACCGCAGCCCCCTTGGCCTTCCATACCCTAAAACCACCTAAACAAAAACGGGAAGCCACCCTAACCCCCACCTAGGACTAATTGGTGGCGATTTTTGCGGTTGCGAGTTGGCTGGCGGTGGCGTGCTGCTGTGTGATGCGATTGCGAGTTAGCTAGGGTGGCGATTTGGGGTTTTTGAGAGTCGAAGAGGGGTTTTCTTGGTGGTTGTGTGGGGGAATGAGAGGGGTTTCAGGGATAGGGGAAACTGGCGACGCTAGGGATGGGTAGAGGGCGGTGGTCTAGCGAAGGAGTGGTGGAGGGATGGGCAGCAAGGGTGGGGCCGTGAGGGAAGTGGCTGGTTTTTTTTTTTTTTTTTTTTTTGGACCAATCAGGAATTGACACGTGTCAAGTGACCTGATATAATAGGTCATTGACTTTCATTGACCGGTTTGGGATTGAAGAAAGTAAATAACCCCCAAAGTTGGGATTATTCCAGAATAATCCAAAGTTGGGATTATTGTGCAAAAATTGATGAAAGTTGGGATTATTTTTTCTAATTTTTCCATTAAAATAAAAAAGAAAAAAAAAAACTTCCCTCCCTCAAAACCACCAGCCCCCCACCCAAAGCTGGTGGTTTAGGAGGAATTATGGTTTTTTTTTTTATTTTCAAAGTTTTTTTTTAATTTTTTTTATTTTGGACTAATCATGTACTGACACGTGGCTTTTAAAAAACATAAAAAAAAAAAAATAACCTTCTCAACAGGTAACCGGTCATAAGGACTGAAGAAAAAAAAAACCCCAAAGTTCGGATTATTCCAGAATAATCCAAAGTTGGGATTATTGTACCAAAATTGATGAAAGTTGGGATTTTTTTTCTAATTTTTCCAAAATAAAATGAATTTTTTAATTTATAATACTGAATAAAATAAATAATTTATATTCTTCCTCCGTTTTTTTAGTTGCTACACTTTTATTTTCACGGTCTCCTGGACAGTTTTTTAAGAGGAGAGAGATAGAGAGAAAAATAAGATGGACCCATGTGGGTAGGAGAAAGATAGAAAGAAAAAAATGTCAAAAATGGAAAATGTTGCAACAAATTAAAAATTTCCAAAATAGAGAAGTGTAGCAACTAAAAAGAAACGGAGGAAATATTTAAAAATATACTACAAATATGAAGTTTTACAGCATAAGCCGCAAGATTGAGACGTAAGGCAAATGCCAAAGATCGAAACGAAGAAAAGCTTCCACAGAACACAGCATAGTAAAACACAACAATTTACTAACCAACTCATTCTTAGAAAAGGCAAGTTTAAACTAGACAACCTTAAATAAGGAGTTCTCGTGCTCCCTGAACTCCGAGGAACAAACAACAACATCACCAGGATTATCCATAGAGGAATGAAGGTGAAAAATACTGTCATCATTGAAATCACCGGGAAGATGAAAAGAACTAAAGGCTGGAAATAACTATATAATCAGACTCAAAATTCTAAACTAAGAGCAAAAAAATATATAAAAAATAAATTAAAAAACAGAACAGAAAAAACATACACCACAACTACCCAAGTAGGAGGAAACTCCACCAAGCACACCCATTCAACGGCTTCTACAAACCAAAAGAAAGAAGAACCACTATAACATAACAAAATAAAACTGCAGTAACAACTCTTTACAAAGAGGCAAATCAACCCAAGTAAAAGAAAATCCTGAAAAGAGACAAAACTTATCAAGGTACTCCCTCCGTTACGAGTTACTCGCAACAAAGAGGGAGTTTGCGGACTCCTAGGCAAAAGATGGTAAGTGTAATTAACAAAAAATAAGGGCATATGTTTAGTATTAATCCAACACAAAAAAATTAAAAAAAAAAATCAAACACTACCACCTAGCACCTAGCAGCAGCACCACCAGTCCTCCACCACCACCTAGTAGTACCACCACCACCACCTAGAAGCACCACCATCTAGCACCAAATTTCGCCCACAACCCACAAAATTCGACAACCACAACCCCGATTTTGCACCACCACCTAGTTGTACCACCACCCTAACCCTGATTTTTCCCACAACCCAGAAAATTCGACAACCCCGATTTCGCCCACAACCCAGAAAATTCGACAACCTTGATTTCGCCCATACCCGGATTTCGACCCACAAAACCCACAACCCCAATTTCGCCCACAACCTAGCAAACCACAATCCACGAACTAAGAGAGCCCAAAACTCCATCCCCTAAGAAAAATGCAACTCTAAATATATGACCCAAACAGATGTAAATCACAAACTAATTCATCAATTAAAGCTTTAATTGGTCAAATTTAACCATAAAACTCTAGATCTAGAGTTTTCATGGTAAAATTTGACCATAAAACCTTCAAGTTAAGCTTCACCGGCAATGACAAAACAACAAGAAAAGGAAGAGAGAGAAAATGGTGGCAGCCACAAGCAACGGGGCTGCGGTAGTGACTTGATAAAAAGAGATAGGATACCGGCGGCGGCGGTAGTGGTTGATAAACCAAATATGGGAGATTGGTGGTGGTGGTGGTTAATAAACAACGACAGAGAAATTCTTGGTGATGAAGAGATAGGAGATTGGTGGTGGTGGTTGATAAAGAAGGTGATGATGAATTTAGATGGAAGGGGAATTTATTTTGAAGGAAATGATTAAGTTAATTTATGATAATGCTTAAGTTAATAAGATAAAATTAGTAATTTAATTAGGGTGTTAAAAAAAACGTGGGGGTAATGTTGTAAAATCACACAAAAAAACCTACCATAAAAGGAAAAAAAATAAGTTTGTTGCAAGTAATGTGTACTGGCCATTTTTAGTAATTGTTACGAGTAATTCGTAACGGGGGGAGTATTTAGAAAACAAAAAAAAAGGAGATAATAATTAACCCATGAATAGAAAAAGAAAATCAGAACATATATACAAGGGAATTAAAAATATTTAAACAAACAAAAAAAAAACAGGGGTATTAAAAAGAACAGAAACTAAACACCAACATCTAATCAATGCAACCTAATTAAAGGAAAAACAAGAACTGAAGGGGAAAAGTCAACGACAGTAAACAAACAAAGAAAAAGAGAATAAAAAACCTAGAAAAACTCGGGGTTGCCGACAAAAGGAATAACCCAACGACCAAGAACGAGAGGAGGGTTAAGGCTCATTGGCGAACCAGAAGTGGAGATGCCTAGCTAACCCAGTTCGTTAGTGAGCAGGCCCGAGCGGTAGGAAGCGGTGGGTTACAGAGAACCCGGGGGAGAGAGTGGGAAGCGGTGGGTTCTTTGTTATTATTATTATTATTATTGTTCTTATTGTTTTTAGGAAATATTGAAAAATACCATCAACTATTGTTCATGTTTAAGAAATTACCACCTCAAGTTTTTTATATTGTACATTACCACCTACATTTCTTAAAAACACTCCCATCTCTTTTCTCGAACCCTCCTAAATGATATCACAGCGGACCCATGCCACTACCAATTTTTCTTCTCTCTTCCTTTGATTTTCACCTTTTTTCTTCCCTTTTCTTCCTAATAAACCAAATTTAATTTGCAACTAATTAACCCTAGAATCAACTCCCCAAATTTAATTTATAAACCCTAATTTCAATTGAAAAAACCACAAATTGATTTTATAAACCCTAATTAAACAAAACTCTCTATAATATGATTATGCCCTCGATTTTGCATTGTCATTTGGCTTGAACAACAATTAGCAAATTAAAACCCTAAATAACACCTAATTGATTTTAAAATTAGACAAAGAGGAAGAGAGAGGAAGAAGAAGAAGAAAAAAAATAGGTGAGAATTGAGGGAAAAGATAGGTACATTTGGTAATGAAGCCCATAGTTAGGGGGGTTTGGGAAAAGAGTTGGATGATTTTTTTTCTTCATATTTTTAAGAAAAGTAGGTGGTAATGTACAAAATAAAAAAAACTTGAGGTGGTAATTACTTGAACATGAACAATAGTTTGTGGTAATTTTCAAATTTTCCTTGTTTTTGTTATTATTATTATTGTTATTTGTTACTATTATTAATATTGTTATTATTAATGCTACTATTATTAATATTGTTATTATTGTTGTTCTAAGGACTTATATCTAGTTAAATTTTCAACTAGAGATATGTAATTATAAGTTCAAATAAGTTGAAATAAGCTCAAACAAGTGAAAGGGTAGAACGAGCCCTTGGTTCCTCTGCCACCTTTCCTCCTTGAGGTATTGGTTTAATCTTTTTACCTCAAACCTTAATGGAAGAAAGGTAATAAAGGCCACAACATGCCTTAAGCATATCATTAGAGGAGAACCAAAAGCATTTACAACTAGTTGTGCAATGGATATGGAGTATAATACTTGTAAGAAATTTTAAATGAATCTGGATTACACTAATTTATTGTAGACCACTAACATTAGAGATAATATGATTGTTTTATTAATAATAAAAAAAAAAAGTCACTATATTAAAATAAAAGTTATTATGTTTAAATAAAAGTCAGTGTGACATCATAAAGCTATAAGAGCTTATGTTAAAATTAGATCACTATACAACATAATGTTGTACTTAAAATTCATAATAACATTAGGGTCACACAAGTTTTTAAAAAGAATACTATAGTAAAATTAGGGGTCACTATGTTATATAATGTCAATTACATGTGTATAAACCTTAGGTCTACAATAATATTATTGTGGACCAGGTCCAAGATTTTCTACAATTTTTTTCATTAATCTAGCGAGAATCAAGACCTATAGTACTCGGAGTTATTACACTAGTGGTCTTTACAGACCGCAGTGAGATTAAAAATCAAGCAAACAACAAATAGAGTGACGGGAAAAGGAAAAGTAACTTGTCATTTACGTAGTGCATGCTAACAAGTCTTAGAGGATTCACATTAACTGCTCCCGTCAACCAAATCCAGACTAATTAGAAATCTACAAGTCGGTCAAAACGGGATCAACTTAAGAGCAACAAATTCTTACAAAGAAGCAACCAAGTTATACATGTCCTCTGACATAAAACTGGTAGGATTAAAAAACAAAATGCCAAAGAGAACCTAATTGTAGAGATCATCTTCATCAACTCCACCAGCAGAAGCAGCAAATGCATCTGTACCAGTAGTCCCAGAAGTGGTATTGGCGAAACGGAACTCTGTACCAAAACCTCTAGATTGCTGTAAGGTCTGAGCAAATGCCTGATACTTACGGATATCAGCATCGCTGACACTTCTCCGGGCAAATTTCATGGATTCCTCAAAATGCGCAGCCTTGATTTCAGCAACTTCATCATCCACATCCTCCTCCATAGCCTCAGGGTTATCTTTTCTCCTTCTCTCTCTTTCAATGTCCTGGAATTCAACAAAGACAGTTAATAAAAAGAAAAAAATAGTCTAGAGAACAGAAAGAACTCCAAAGAAGGTTAGTTTTCAAACATCTCTCTAATTCTGATAGCTTAAAATTGTATAGGTGAATAAGAACAGTTAAATTTTCACGTCACACAGGCATCAAATTCTGATAACTTAAAATTGCAGGAACACAGATAAAAGAATTAAAATTCAAAATATCACACGCATCAAAATACTTGCCTTCTCAATGTTCTCTCTGATGGCATATTTGCAAGCTCGCTGACATATTTCAGTTATATCTGCCCCACTGAAGCCCTGAGTGTACTTGGCAAGCGCTCTAATATCAACATCTTTAGCAATAGGCGACTTCCTCAATGCAGCCTTAAAAATCGAATAACGAGATTCCTCATCTGGAAGAGGAATATATATTAGTTGATCAAGACGACCAGGTCTCAGAAGCGCTGGATCAATAATATCAGGTCTATTGGTGGCTCCAATGATGAAAACAGTTTTTTTGGCAGACATGCCATCCATTTCAGTCAAAAGTTGATTCAAAACCCTGTCAGCGGCACCACCTGCATCACCTGAACTGCTTCCCCTCTGCAAAAACACAACCACAGAACACAGTTGAATCAGCCAGATTGACTATAAAATGAAACTACAACAAAATACTAATTACTGACAAAAAAAATGCCTTGAAAAAAAGATGTAATGTGAGAGGTTGATGTGATCCATGGGGGCAAACTCATCCAGAAAATTACTGAAGCAGGAATAAATTAGGATTTAAAGTGTTAAATTACAGAAATGAAATGCATAATGCAATTCAGACATTGAAGTTCCAGCATCCACCCCCAACCCCCACCCCAACAAAATACTAATTACTTATAAAAAAAAAAGGCCTTGAAAAAAAGATGTAACGTAAGAGGTTGATGTGATCCATGGGGCAAACTCATCCAGAAAATTACTGAAGCAGGAATAAATTAGGATTTAAAGTGTTAAATTACAGAAATGATATAATGCAATTCAGAATTTCAGACATTGAAGTTCCAGCATCCACCCCCCACAACCCCCACCCCAACCAAAAAAAAAGAGAAGAATTTAAATTGTATACTGATTTTAGTGTACCCTTAATTTCTGTTTTATGGCTAACCAATGCTTAAATAAATGAATTTAATAACCAACCCTCCTATCTAATCTAACCAATAAACAACCCACACTCTCCTGGGTTGATTTTGAAGTGTTCTTTTCTCCTCCACCATGCCCCAACACAGTGCGACCCATATCTGATATCTCTATCTTTAGTCTTTACCTTCTTCATCTTCTTCACTTTCTCTCTCTTCTCATAACCATCTCTTGCCTCTAAGTCAGATTACAAGGTAGATATTCCTTCACTCACAGTCTAGTTCTCTTGAAAATTAAAAAAATAGAAACAATTTTTTTCCCCTGGATGTGAATATCAATTTAATCTGCTTTTCTAATACGGGGTTGAGTTTTTATTTTATTATTTTAATGTTCAACTAAGCCTCCCAGGTTCAGTTTTAGAAATAAATCTCACCTTTTTGCTTGTAAAGTGGCACTAAGAAGTCTGCTTATTTTCACTTATTTCGGGTGTGATAAGTTCACATAAGTTCAATTAAAGGAAATTAAGTTCTAATAATGGTTACCCAAGTACAAATTACAACTAAAATAAGTTTTAATAAGGTTTAATAAGTTTAGGTAAGTGAAAATCAAGTGAATAGAACACACTTATATATGCTCTCTCTTTTCCAACCTCTTCTATTGTTTATCCACACCCACCTATTCTCCTTAAATGGTTAACCCATCTTCTAAATCCCAAATATTGTAATTAAAAGTTTGAATCTTTGGCTTTTACCCACTTAAAAACACTCAAAAATTTTGGATTTCAACCTTGGAGATCCAAGATATCAAGCCCACTCAATGTGGAGGAAACCACCACCATTTCAAGACTGGCACAACAACAGTAAAAGCAACAACCACCACCAGTTTGGTCAAGATGGGTGTTAACTAGGGATAGGTTAGTAAATCTAAGATTAAGTTTAGAAAGTAGTCATTAAATTGTTGGATCAGCCATAAAGTCTATATATCAGCACATAAGGACTAGTATTGGAATATGCATTATCACTGGGTCACTTGAGAAAACAATTAAATAATTTTTTTTAAAAAAAAACCCACCCAGTAGAATTTTCAATTACCATGACGCCACCACATTAAAACTTCCCAAGTAAATAAATAAATGTAAACCTAGAACAACTAATGTCTTAAGATTATTAACAACTAGCTCATCAAAGCAGAGTTCAAATCAATGTATAACTGCAAAATATAAAAGGTTTAGGTAAGAGAAACTCTTTAAAAAAAGACACAAGTGTGCCTTCAAAACTTTCCCTTTCCCAATGGTGTTTTCAAATTTCTCCATTAAAATTTTTGGCAGAACTAACAGAACAAGCTGAAAGCTCCCAGTATGGACAATAGCATCACAGGATAAATTCTATGCAAATGCCAAACCTTTTGAAAGGGGAGTGAATTAAACCACTTAAATTCTTAAAAGCCACAACTTAAAAAAAAAAAAAAAAAAAAAAACTTGACCATTTGACATAAAAGAAGATAATATATGTCTATATCCCATCAATAACAAAAAAAAAAAATTAAAATACAGACGTCAAAAAAAAAAAAAAAAAAGTATATGTGCGCACCTGAGTTGCAATTGAGTCAAGCTCATCAAAGAATAGAACACATGGAGCTGATCCGCGGGCCTTGTCAAAAATCTCTCTGACATTAGCTTCACTCTCTCCAAACCACATTGTTAGCAATTCAGGCCCTTTCACACTGATGAAGTTAGCCTGACATTCATTAGCAATAGCCTTTGCCAGCAAAGTCTTTCCACATCCAGGAGGCCCGTAGAAAAGAACTCCCTTGGAAGGAGACATTCCAAATTTCTCGAATTTCTCAGGATGCTCCACAGGATATTGAACAGTCTACATCAGGAATACATCATGTGTTCAGTCTACAGTATAGAAGATAAAGAAAAGTGAAAAGCAATTGAAGGCAAATAGAAGCACCTCTTGAAGTTCCCTTTTGACATTTTCAAGGCCACCAATGTCATCCCAAGAGACATTAGGAACTTCCACAACCTGACAATAAACAAATACAAAGATAATCAACAAAAACTACAAGAACAGAAAGGGATTTAATACTAATGATATCACAACATAACCCAACCGTTTCACGCAGAGCAGATGGATTGCTCTGCCCAAGAGCAGTATGGAAGTGTTCATTCGTGACAGCCATGGAATTAAGGATCTCAGCGTCAATAGTCTCGTCTTCCAGGTCAATTACATCCATCTTTTCTCTGATACATTGAAGTGCAGCTTCAGTGCACAAGGCAGCTAGGTCAGCACCAACATAACCATGTGTTTCCTTAGAAATTTTTTCTAAATCAACCTGTTTGACAAATAGAAACTCAATTAAACAGTTTATTATAGCAGAGACATTTTAATATTAATTTTTAGAGAAAAGGTACATACATCTTCAGAAAGCTTCATGTTTTTCGTGTGAATTCGAAGAACCTCAAGTCTCCCAATTTCATCTGGAACACCAATATCTATTTCTCTGTCAAATCGACCAAACCTTCTCAGTGCTGGGTCAATGCTGTTAGGACGATTTGTAGCACCCATAACAATAACGTGTGCCCGTGATTTAAGCCCATCCATAAGAGTCAAAAGCTGGGAAACAATACGCCTCTCAACTTCTCCATGGGTTTTCTCTCGTTTGGGAGCAATAGAATCAATTTCATCAATGAAAATGATGGATGGAGCATTCTTCTCAGCTTCCTCAAAAGCTTTCCTAAGATTGCTTTCACTTTCCCCAGCCAATTTTGACATGATCTCTGGCCCATTGATACAAAAGAAGAATGCACCAGTTTCATTTGCCACGGCTCGGGCTATCAAAGTCTTTCCCGAACCTGGTGGTCCATAGAGCAAAATTCCTTTTGGTGGCTTGACACCAATAGATTTGAACAATTGTGGATGTCTCAATGGCAACTCTACCAGTTCCCTAATTTGGGCCATCTGTTTCCTAACACCACCCACGTCATCATAACCAACCTCATCTAATCTATCCTCCTCTTCTCGTTTAATTGGCTCACCCTCGCAAAAAATCTCAGTATCCGGGGCAACAACACAATATTCAGGAGGATCAGTCTCAATAACCTTAAATTCAACGCTTCTCATTCCTCCTCGCACAAGAAAATAGTCTCCCTTCCTCACTGGCCGGTAAGCTTCCAGAAAATAAGCTGCAAAGCACACAAAAATAGATGGCAAGTAAACTCACTGCAGATGGTTACAAATAGCTAGATATAAAGGTTGACCCATTATGCAAAGGCTGTACCAAAAAGGATTTCAACTAGACGTATCATGGTGATTAATTCTGTAACATGCATTACAAAAATCACACAATTTGCTATAGATAATTATGTTACCCTACCATCAATTATATTGCATTACTAAAGCTGTGATTCACAAATTGCATGTACTTGAAAATTGGCTTTCTCTCACTAGAGTCCCACTTAAAACCCATAATTCAGATTAGGTTACCAAGAGAGAAACTAAACCAAATACAATGACGCTTTTTTCTTGCAAAGGGAGTGTACGAAACCATTTGCTCATATCTTAGTGGATAAGATCCTAAATGTGAAATTTTCAATTTTAATTATTCAAAATGTGTGTTTCAGAGCATTTGAATGAATGAAGTGTGACATAATATCTATGATGCCACTCGATACCACCCTTACTACAACACCATTATTTCCCAAAGTACCATAGCAAAACATATATAAATCATAAAACTGTTTAACTGATGAGCTAGTTTAAACATCATAATTTATGGACCAGCAAATTATACAACCACATAAATCCACTGTCCTTATATAAGTATTTATCAAACCATACAAATATTAATTTAGACCACTCAATTACTTACGGGGAATAACACACTAATTGCACATTAATGCACACATCATAAAGATCATTTCAGATCATAAGTAATGAATCTTAGCTTTCTTGAATAAATCAAATTGTAGATAACACTTTCTGAAAGAACACTCAAGAGAATAATCCCTCTAAAGCTAATTAACTAGCTCACTTACAGTTATGAACATAAATTAAGAAAAGTAAAGAAAAGGGGTAGAATCTAGTGCCCATTGGTAAAGCCTTAAGCGATGGGTTTGGCATAAATATATAGGGCCATGGCACCAATGAAAAAATGAAGGGTGATTGGAAATATCAATTTCCTTCCAAAAAAGAAATCAAAGTTATAAAATTAAAATAAAATAAATCATAAACAGAAAAGACTTTGCTACCTCAGCCCACAGCTTGCATCAAATCAATCAACACAACTACAACAATCAAAACAACTACACAACTACACCTTGATACATGAGTTCACTTTAGGGAAGGTCCAAATAAAGAAAAACAAGCAACTTTATAAGAGATTTAAATTGCAAGAATTTGTCTTAGATTATCTCAAAGACTCTCCATGGGATTTTCCAATTTCCTACTTCAGAGCAAAATACATTCAATCTTGGCTACTTGGCTAGTTCTTGTGTCTCATTTTTTTCAGGAAAAAACATGTAGCTACATGATAACTGGTAGGTTTTTTTTTCCTTCTTTTAAACAAGAGCTCAGGCACTCAAGATTAGTTTAAAAGAAGGATAGAGTCAAAAATTGAGTGCAGAAAATAATTATATTGCATTTTTAATGGTATTTTATGATTTTATTTTAAACACGTGGCTTAAACTTCAGTAACATAAATAATTTTAGTGCTGGAAAGTGGAAACTTACGTTTTAGGTATGCATCAAATAGATTTCCAGTGACACCCTCAATGGTATCATCAATAGGAAGAATATGCACACGCTTCCCATATTTCACATCAGGACATTGGTGTACAGAAATCACATCTGCAAGTCGCACCCTTAAATTAGATCTCACAACCTTGTTCATTCTTATCTTATGTTCTTCGCATGTCTCATCAGCAAGGGCAATGCAGATTGTGTCCTTCCTTTTCTTTCCCTAGAAAATGTCACCAAAACAGATGATGAAAGTCAGAACTCAAAAATCATTTTAAAAAAAAAAAAACATAAAAAAAATCTTGTAGTAGGAAATCAAAATCATAGTGGTTGTTCAGTTCACATTTGAAATAGAAGTTCCCATGAATTTCAAATTTGAAGGAATAAATTTCAAATTCATGGGAATATCACACAAAGGTTGGACCACATACAGAGCACTGTAAATGTAGATAAACTCCCAGATTTTTTATCTCTCATGAACTGAAGAAAGCACCAAAATTTAGAGGCTTTACCAGAGAACAAGTCAAGACATCTAGTTCTCCATCACATTATACGTTTCAATTCATTATTTTGTACTTAGTAAGGGTAATTAGTTTCCATGATCGATTAATCGGTGACCTAAATATTCGACAAAACACCTTCAATCCCTTCTAACATGGACACAACACCCCCAGATGCCCCACTTCCCAAATAACATAAAATCAAAGTGTCATACATAAACCTATAAATCTCTCCAACCCTCATCATTAATCACGCATTAATCCGAAACACCACCATTAGCAACAATATAGATTCTACACGACTTCAAAACACGCACAATTCTAAAAACCCTAAGTAACCAGGAACATCAAATAGTACTTAGTATATAGTACAAAAATCACAAGATCAACAGAAATCATAAATTCATAACAAAAATCAACAATAAATATAAGCATAAATTAAAAAAATAAAAAAAATAACAACCTTGATTAGAACAGTATCACCACGAAAAAGCTGAAGCTTTTCCATGGTATCAGGGTGCATAGAAACAACCGAATTATCATCATTCAAAGCTTCATCGACAACCAAACGATTCACAGCCTTCTTACGCTCAAGAATCGCAGTACTAAAATCTCTTTTCGCTCCCTTACTGTCAAAAATCCACAATTGAGTTGCGCAATTATCAGTAAAATTCAACAAAATCATCAAAATTTCGCAATTAAATTACATGATTAAAAGTTCATAATTTCACAATTGAATTACATCAAAAATAGAAATCATCGAAATTCAGAAATATGATGGAAACTTACTCAGAGGATTCAGCAGGATCCGCCATAGATTAAAGGTTGTTGTTGATTGAATACGAAAAAAAAATTTTTGCAGAGCGAAGAAAGAAGAGAGAGAAAATAAGAGTAATTAAGGGAAGAAGAAGAGAGGTGAGATATTTATAATGGTTGCAGTTTAGATGAGTAGGTACGGCTTCCTTTCGTGCGTAGAAAGAAACACTTTTTTTTTTTTTATAGGATAAAAGTTGATAGGGCCTTAAAGTCTTCACAAATCCTAATTAAGGCAGAATTTCATTAAAGAAATAATTTTTTTGAAGGAAAATTTATTGTAATATGAATTAAAGTTACTACAAAATATTTCATATTATCTTTCTATATTACAAAAGTTACTATTTTTCTAATATAAATTTTATCCTTAAAAATAATTATGATATTATGTGAGGATGACAAATGTCACTATCTCATTGGCTTATCTTATGTATAAAATATATATATACATCTATTATTACAAAGACTAGAATAGGCCCGGTCTACAATAACTTATTGTAGATCCAATCTTCTTATATATCATACGAATGTGATTATATCATACGAGATGTGATTATATATATTACTACAAAAGTGATTATATCATTTTGAAGTTGTTATGTAAATGTATAACTCAAAAAATGAATTTATCATTATAAAAAGTATCAAATAGTAAATTACATCATTTTAAAACATGATTTTTAAATTTTATCATTCTAAAGATAATTATATAATCTCATTAAATGGTTTAATATGAGATTATATAATTCAAAATATGACTCACAAAAAGATAATTATATTATCTAAAAAATTGATTATATCATCCAAAATGTTTTTTTTTTGGTGTTCTACCTGGTTCACCCTCGGGTCCTCCCTACCAAGTGTAGTCCCAATCACCACTACATCAACAGGCAATTGGTATATCATCCAAAATGTGATTATATTATTTGAAAGTGTCAAATTTTGGGTCTACAATAATTTATTGTAGACCGGGTCCATACAAGACCAATTGATCTATTATTATACTAAAAGACAAGCGCCTCAATGTGAGGATGACAAATGTCACTCTTTCATTGGCTTATCTTATGTATAAAATATATCTATATAATTACTATTTACATATTCAAGCATGGTTATTTTTGTTAAACTTCAAACAATAAAAGCAAGTTTCTATACATGCATAAGATTTTCATGATTTCCTAACATAAATATTGATTTAATTTTTTATAATAAATATATATTTTCCAATACTACAAATAATCCATAAAGTCTTTCCAATCTTTATTTATAGTCAAGTTAAAGAATAATAACTAATTTGAAGCAATATGATTAAAGTGGCATAATTAAGGAAACAAATATTTCGTATTTTGAAAGGCTAATATTGTTTTTATTTTTTATGAAAATTAAATAAAATCGATATAATTTAGTTTGACGTCAATGAAATCAATACTAACATTTTAAAAAAACCAGATGTACAATAAAATATTGCGCACCTATTATAAAAGCTACCCTGTAATGAATTTATGCTTTATTGATAAAAGTTACCCAAAATAGTCTACAAGTTATCCTAAATTCAATTCAAGTAATCGGATGAATATAAAAGTTTTTGATAAAGATACAAAATAGTGTAAAAATTACTTTTATCGTTTGTTGTACTCCACAAATACTGAATGCTGAGCCGAAATGTTGTCTTGGAAAAAATACATAATCTTGAACATAAATTTAATTTTAATCGGCCTTTCATTTTCTATGTCGAAAAACTAACATTTTGATTTAAAAATCGTGCATTGCTCATGTACTATACTATATATACAACAATCATGTGCAATAATTGAAGGAATTGTGTCTTCGATAAGTGCAATTACTAGATATATCAAGGATCATTATTATGGAGATAATAAGTTCGTTCTTTTGGGTCATCATTATCTGTTGCTAGACTATGATCAATGATCTTTGGGCTAGTCAAATAGTCCAAAGCCTACTAGAATGAATCCTATGAGGTCACACAACAAGGGTGTTGGGTTAAGCAAGTAAGAGGCCCATTAATGGGCCTCATGAGCAACTAACTAATCATGAAATGGATTGGGCTAGCATAGTTAGATGAGAATTAGGTTTTGGGCTTTTGACATGGGCTCTTATTTAGAGATGAGATCTATAAATAAGATCCATGCCTAGGGTTGCTTGTAAGCAGTCATAATTCACACACAGTGTATTTTGACATCAAGGCAACCAATCCCAAATACCCTAATTCCTCTCTCTAACTCACGGCCGGCCACCTTGGCGGCGCGTGTGGTGGTTCGTGGTAGTTCATGGTGGTTCGTTGCTCGCACTTCTCCATAGAAGGTCAATTGAAGGGTTTAATTGCAACTAACTAGCATTAGTGGAGGTCTTAATCTGTGCCTGTGGACAAAGTAGAGGAATCACGCTTGAGGTTCTTTATCTCCCAATGTTCTTGTTCGATCGCACGTGGAATCACGCTTCAAAGGTACGATTATATGTTCTTTATGTGTTATGCATTAGATATTGAGATTAGGTACTGTATGAATATGATTCATGATTATTTCCGCTGCGTAGTACCTGTAGGGAATAAATTTCAAGCTTTAAACCCACTAGCTTGAATCCCACTATGATCATACACTAAAGTACGGTGGCGTCCAAAAGGGAAGAAGATAGAGCAAAAGAGTCGCCAACAAGTTTTTTAGGAACTTGTAAACCATTCACGAGGTGAAGGTTACACCCCTTAACGATCCAAGAGATCGTCAACTCCATAAGATCATGAACCAAATAAGGGTTCGGGGATGAAGGTACAAATCCAACCTAAAAGAGATTGAACCTGCCCTAATAATAGACCTCTACTTTATTCTGATCATATTCATGTGCGCTTTTTAGTTAACATGCAATCAATAGGATTAACCTAAACCTGTTTAATCTATGTTGGTTGAATATAATGCACAAATAAATCTATTATTGGCGATCACTTGAATTATAATCACATTAACCCTAAACAAGATTATTAAATATCTTATTAAGCGCGATTACAAGTACCAATTCCCTTTAAACATGCATAAAAGATGTGATCAAGCAATAAATATAAATATCAAGCAACATAATAAATAATCAATATCATCATATTAATAATAATCATCATCAAAATAATAATAATAATAACATCCATAATCATCATAAATTATAACAATTATAATCATAATCATATTCATGTTAATATTAAAGCATAATAATAATAGCAAGATCTCAGACATAATACTAACAAGATTAATAACAAACCCTAGCATGTCACTAAGCTATAAAAATCAAATCTTTAACCCTAACATGATACTAACAATCATAAATATTAGGAAGAACATAGGAAGCATCGCAGGAATCATAATAAACATATTTGATATTATAACCTTTTCCCTAAACATGATGCTAGGAATATCATAATAACAACGTAAACATGATTTCTACATCAAAATATCAATTAAAACCATTAAAGCACTTACTTTGATGCCTCGTACCTCTTTCTAATAACAAAATACACACGTTAGTAACTTCAAGGAAAATAATAAACAAACAATTAAATTAAATAATTGAAAGAGAGATTTGGGACCAAACCCTCAGAAATTAAACCTTTCACGTCTAGGGCGAAGACAACTTCGAATATGGCTAGGTGTATCTAAGTCTTGCGAATGCGGAATTTTGTATTTGAGAAAAGGCTAGTTTAGAAAAAGAGAGAGAGAGAGAGAGAATAATCAAGAAAATCTTGATGAGAGTTGGTGAGAATTGAGAGAATCAGAGAATTAATGATTGCGAAAGAAAACTGATTGTAGGTGAGAATTCGTGAGAATTGGTGAATGAAAACGGAGTTTTTAATACGTTATTTATAGAGAAATCAGCCAAAAAGATAAAATATCAAAACAGAGCACTTGGCGCACGCAAAACAAGATTGGCGCACGCAAAACAAAGCTAGCGCCAGCACCAGCTAATTGGCGCCAGGCGCCAATAGCTGGAAATTCACGCGTTTTTGTTTTTATCATATCTTTTGATCCGGAAGTCCAAATAAGGCATATAATATGTCGTTGGAAAGCTCTTAAAGTCTACTTTCCAACCCAATTAGAATCAGATTAAAATATTTTGTAGATAAAAATATATGGCCAAAATAGTGGAAGGATGTCAGTTTTGGATAAAGTTTCATGTCTCATTCATATCTTTTTAGTTATAACTCGGATTTAATATTATAATATATCATTGGAAAGATAATTTCAAGATCTATCCAACCATATAAAATTTGGATAAATATTATGAGGCATGAAAATAAAATCTGAATATATTCCACTTCGTACAAAACAAGGATTCTTAAAAGAAGTAGTTTTATTCAATTTCAAACTCTTTAAAACATAATTATCAATCCTAACTCCATTAGGATTTAAAAGAACCTCCTAGAGTATTCTAAAAGACTATAATCAATCCTAATAGCTTTAGGAATGATAATTAATAATAGGTCCTCCTCTAGATCATTGGGCCGCATATAAAAACCAAATCGAGCCCAGTTTAGTATTTTGGTCATAACTTCCTCGATATTCATCGGAATTGGGCTTATAATATATCGTTGGAAAGGTCTTTTCAAACCCCATCCAACTACACCATTATTGGATCCTTATCATGGACCAACCAAACTGGATTGACTATTTTCTTAAAATAAGTTTTCAAAAACAGAGAGAAGAGAAAAGAATTAAAACTATCCGCAACACTAAACTTTCCACACTTTCACTTCATTCGATTATGATTCGACGTGAAAGGTACTCATCACTGGGTTTGGTTTTGGGGAGACACAAATGGGGGTCTACAGTACCTATAATTCCCTTCAATAATTTATGTTGTTTTATACATAATAATACTTTTAACTATAATAGTATGTGTATATAATATAATATTTTTTATAATATTGTAGGCGTCGTTTGAAGTGCGCCTACGTTAAAGCATGTGTGAATATGTTTGGCACTCATAGAAAATGGGAATTGACATATACGATTAGGGACAAATAAAGTAGGGAGCCGCCAACAAGTTTTTTAGGAACTTGTAAACCGTTCACGGATCATAAAAGGCAACCACGATAAAGGGACAACGATAGGCAACAACGATTGACCCGTGAAGGTTACACCCCATTCATAATCCATGAGATTACTAACTCCATATGGTTCGGAACCACGAAAGGAGGATCGGGGATGATGGTACGAAGTGAGTCATGGAGTCACATTCGCCCGTATTGGCCTCTACTCGATTCTTATAGTGAAAAGTGATTCCTGCGATATCAAAGGCATACAAACAAAGATTCAATTTGCTCCAAACTATTATTAGGATAAATTGGTTTAATATTAATGCAAAACATAATTCTAAAATATTGTGATCACTTGAATTAACAACAAGATTAAAAAGGAACCTAAACCGGTTGTCCAAATTATCTTATTAGGCGTGATTTTCAATTACATATTCCCTTTAACATGCAATATGGTGATCATAATAACAATAAAATAAACATTAATATTGGAAGCAATTCAACAATAATTTGTTAGTCAAATAAAATATAAAATAACCTAATCATGATACTAGCAATATTAAAATAAAATAAGAGTAATTAAATTAATTAATTACTCACATTGTGCGCGTTCCTTTAAATTGCTACATCATGAATAAATTGTTAGTAACTTCAATAAAAATATAAAGCAAATAAAAATTAAATTAAATAAATGTAGAGTTGATTTGGTCCAAACCCTCAGTTATTTATACCTTTCACGCCTTGGTTTAAGGACGGAACCTCGGGTTTAGTAAAGACTCCTTGGAGTGCTTAAGGGAAGAATGTTGTGATTAGGAATATAGGTTTAAGGCTTAGAATATGGGAGAGAGAGAAGAGAATGATTTTTGGTGTAAAAGAGAGAAAGAGAGAAGGATTTGATGATCAAGTTTGTTGATGATTGAAAAAAGGGAGATATGACCTCTATTTATAGAGAAAAAAGAAGGTTCGAAAAATTAAGATAAGATCCGAATTAAATCGGAATAAAACTCGTTAGACAACGGTTTTTGCGGTTTTTGTTTTTATCATATCTTTTGATCCAGAAATCGGAATGAGATGAATAAGATATCGTTGGAAAGCTCTTGAAGTCTACTTTCTAAAACAATTAGAATCAGATTAAAATATTTTATATAATAAAATATATAGCCGAAATAGTGGGACGGTGTCAGTTTTGGATAGAGTTTGACATTTTATTCATATCTTTTCCGTTATAGCTCGGAATTGATATTATAATATATCATTGGAAAGATAATTTAAAGAGATATCCAACCATATAAAATTTGGATAAAAACTATGAGGCACGAAAATAATATCTGTCTATCTTTGAATGTCTTTCAATTCGGATATAAATAAGACTTTAAAAAAAAGGAGTTTTATTCAATTTCAAACTCTTTAATCTTATCTTTTTAAAAAGGATAATTAAGATCTTTTAGAAACTTGTAGAACCTTCCAATTAATCCTAATTGGTTTAGGAATTGGATTAAATCGTTTGGACCCTCCACATGATCATTGGGTCGTAGGTAAGGTGGGCTTAGGTTCGGTTTGGGCTCAGTTTAATATTTTGGCCATAACTTATTCGTTATAACTCGGATTTGGGCTTATAATATATCGTTGGAAAGCTCTTTTTAAGCCCCATCCAACTATTTAATCATTAGACCCAGATTATGGACCAAAATAAACAGAAATAAACGTTTTTATAAAAAGGACACGAAATGAATGATTTTAAAGGACACGAAATGAATTATTTTGGATTTAAAGGCACGAAAAGAGGAAAATAAGTTATGGTTTGGGGAAATGGGCTAGAAGTTGGGTTGGTTTATGAAATGGAAATATGGATTTAAGCACTCCAAGATTAAATACTCAACCCGACCAATAATGGCGGTGAAAGGTTGTTCATCATCGGGTTTGGTTTTGGGGAGACATTTTTAGGTGTCTACAAATATAAAAAGGTAAATGTATATAATATAATATTTTATAACACGTGTCCTCCATACCAAGTGTAGTTTCAACCACCGCTACACCAATTGGTTGTTGGTGTAGTGGTGGTTGAGACTACACTTGGTAGGGAGGACTTGTGTTCGCTCCCCTGCAACAACAATCGGAAGGGGAGTGGAACCTAATAACCTAGATCTGATCCTCAAATCTGGATTAGCCCGAAGGGTGAACCGGATAGAACACCCAAAACTCAATGCATATATGACAGGAATTAACTTATTCTTTATCTATCTTATACAAAACTCCAAAGTCTAATTTTTTTTCAAAATAATTTTTGTTAATATGAAAGATATAAACCTATCAAAATGTATATATATAGTTAAATTGTTTAATAACTTATATCAAATGCATAGTTTTATTAAAATTATTTGCATGTAATCATTAAATGTGTTGGATGTTGTGTAGCTATGCAATGTCCAAAACTTTAGTTGAGCGACTTTGATTTAGTGATTGTACGGTAAAAAGATATTGACTTCGATCTTGAAACCTAATAGTCTAATAAATTCTAAATAGAAAAATTAAAACAAAAGGAAATGAAAATAGTAAATGGCTTTAAATATTGAAATAAACATATCCTTTTAAATCAATTTAGCAAATTCAAAAGACAATTTTAAGGCTTTTAAAATTAAATGGGGGAAAATATATGTAAAAAGAACATTTTTAGATATATAAATGTCCATGCACTATTATAAGAGTTTTGTTAACCTTTTTATAATTAAGGTAGGGATAAATCTTAATAAAATATACTTCGTATATTTTATTTATAATAAAATTATCAGTATCCATACCTATATTCGAAGTATTTGTGTTGTATACTATATTTAATCAGCTGTTGGTTATATATATGACTATTATATAATATATGGTTTTTGGCACAATGCTTAACTTAAGAAAATATATGTACTGGTAGGTCAAATATAAGGTTATTATTGTGTTTATAGATTTAATGAGTGCGACGGGTAAATAAAACATGTATATATTAGATTGATTGTAGCTACTGATGCGGATGGTATGATAAAAATTTTTTAGTTTTTTCTCAATAAATTAGTCCACTTCTTATATAGTTATGTAGAGTATTATTTAATTATTTTTCAATTAATAAAATAATATTATAAAAAATTAAAAGAAATTCAAATAACATAAAATACTATTCAGATAACGTTCCTTTAATTTTTTTTTTTATTGACCATTAGTAACTAAGTCCTTTTATAGTAAATGAATTACCTTTGTTTTTATTTTTATTTTTCCTACGGGTTTAATAATTTGATTTATAAATCGCGCATCGCACGGGCACTATGCTAGTACTTGTATTAAATCAATAACTTTGTTTCAAAAAAAAAAAAAACAATCAATCAATAACTATATACTAAAAGACACAACAACAATGACACGTGTCATTTCCTGGTGTATCCTTAGTATTTTTTTTAATTAATCCGAAAATTTTATTTAAGGAATTTATTTGAAAGAGAAGTTTTTGTTGACAAGCAAATAAACAAGCAATAATATTTACCTTTCTTATGTTATTAAACAATTAAGTACGGAATAATAAGGAAATAAATAATCTTTTTACAAAAAACGTAATTATGGTGAAATCTGGGTTATTCTACAAAGATATTAACTTCTTATTTTGTATGCCATAAATTAATTTATAGAAAGAAAATATGGAGTAATTAACATAACTGTGCATGGCACGGGACCTAACTTAGTTTATGTTGATATTAGGTTGTTGGAGTCTTTTTAGAAGTTATTAGCATAGTTTTTTTTTTTTTTTTTTTTTTTACAACAACAAAATTGACATTGATTAAAAAGCGTTATTAGCATATTAAGTTTTTTTTTTGAGGAATGTTATTAGCATAATAATTGAGGTCAATAATTAAAGTGAACTTATGAACATTTTGAACTCAAAAAAAAAAAAAAAACATATGAAAACAAAAATCCAAAGATAAGTTACTGTGGACCCCGTGCATCGCACGGGTGCTAACCTAGTTAATCATATTAGCGAGTCTTTATATCATGTATATTAGGATTTTGATTTTAAAAAAATTATTAGAGCGTCATATTATTTTTAGAGTGTTATGGATAGGATTATGCCACGTGACATTGTTATGTTAAAGCACCAAGTAGGATTAAAATTAAAATTTTAAATTTATAATAAAAATAAAATGATATCTTTTTAAATTGGAATTTTATCTAAGAGAAAAGAAACAATCCATCAATCAATAATCTATCTATTAACTATTACCAAAACAAAACGTGTTGATGTCATCAATTCCTTAAAGTGTCATACGTATCAAGCTCTCATTAAAAAATTTTCCTCCAAATTTAATTATGATGTCATCAATTTTTTTTTTTTTGCCCTTTCCTTTTGCTTGCTAGATTTTAGGATTAAGTAGGCTTAAAACTAAAAATACGAAAGTTGACTTTGGCACGAATATTGTTGTATACTCATTACTACTTTTGAATCTTTTCAATATACAAAAATATTAGATATTGATAGCTAATAATATATATTTTTTAAGCTTCCACTCTAAATATATAAGCTCAACAGATGATGAAACATTAAATACATTTTTTCTAACCATCATTTTAGAAAATTTTATACTTGTATAATATTGTAGTAAATATTATAATGCAACAATAAATAATAAACATATTAAAAAAAGGACTATGTACATGTTTTTTTTTTTTTTTTTTTAATATCTATATACCCTTTTTTTAATATTATTTTTTAAAAGCAAGCCAAGTTATTTTTAAATGATATCAACAACAAAATATATAAAAGAAATATGGAAAAATTACTTATCACCAAAGTGCAACGCACTGGTACTATACTAGTTATATACTAAAAGACACACCAGCAATGACACGCGTATCTCCTGGTGTGTTCTTTATTTAATTTTTTTTTTATTTTTTTTTTTGAAAACCATATTTGAGTAATTTTCTAATAAGGTTAAAAAGGATTAATTAAAATATAAATGGTTTTAATGATAGCGAAATAATTATAGCGTGGTTATACAAGCAAATCAATCATAGCAAGAGTATTTTATATTTTCTTTTTAACAATAATCTTCTCTACTTTCTACACTAGATTTAGCCTAAAATATTCATAATCATATTTCAAATAATATATTTCTTAATCTAAAAAATTTTAATTGACAAGAAAGAAATGAATATATATATATATATATATATATATATATATATATATATATATATATATATATATATATATATATACAAAAAAAAATGTTCAATTTTACTCGAATATTTTTTATAAACAAAACAATGTGTATGTTCAATAATTTCTATAAAAATTAAAAATACTCATTAAAGTTTCCAGGGTAACTTTGGTAAATTAAAACAATGGATTGAATGATTAATGGTAATCTATCTATCAATTTATATAATAAGGCGTAACTAGGAAAAAAAAGAATGACACGTGTCATTTTTAGTTAAAAAATTAGAAAATACGGGAATTAAGGAGTTTGGAGTAACCTTAAAACCCATGATTAGAAAATACAATGGGAATTACAAGACAATTATTATTGTCTTTGAATAAACAAAGATAGAATCAATAATCAATAACTTATTATATACTAAAAGACACACCAGCAATGACACATGTCATCTTCTGGTGTGTCCTTAGGACCTATCCTATTCAATTATAGTGCTGCACATGGATTCAGATTGTTCAAAAGGGTGAATAAAAATTATGGTTTCCGTGCAACCATTAATTCCAAAACAGAAAAATAATTAAAGTAATGCCACGTCACAATTATTTAGGGATAATTAGGGGATATTTGGTAAAAATTCACTTACTAAAAAGAGAAAGTAGGAATGTAATTTTGAAATACCCAAAAAGGAGAGCATGAATGTAATTAAGGACAGAGGGAGTACTATAAAATAATATTTCCCTTATTGTATTCCACTTATACATTCAGCAAAAATTTTAATCTTTTATTTAATACTATGCAATTATCGATAGCTTTGTGATGCAATCCACAATATTTTTATTAGTTGTGTATTACTGCATTATGCCCTAGGTTTTCTTTAGTACAATATTTTTAATTTTTTTATTTGTAATTACATAATTTTAGCTTATTTTACAATTATTCATACAATTTTTATAATTAAATATAGTGTTAAACTAATAATAAATAGTGAAAATTAACTACCGTGCATAGCACAGGACCTGATATAGTTTATATTATTTCAATATTTCGTATATATACAAAAATACTACTACCTCTGGTTTTTTTGTAGTTGATACGTATTCCTTTTTGGGATTTTTTTAGTTGACACGAATATATTTTAGGTAGTTTCGTATTGTTAAATGACAATTTTACCCACACTATTTCTTCTCCAAAAATGACCCCACTCTCTTTCCTCTCTCCTCCATACCCCTCTCTTTCTTTTGGCAGACCTTCAACCTCTCCTCTATGCTCAGTCTCTGTCCCCTAGATTCTGCACTAGTTCATTTTTTTTTTCTTTTTCCAATTATCAAACACCATTATCAATTGATTAATTACTTAGTCTTAGTCACATTCCTGACACCAGCGCCCTCAAACTACAAATAAATGTAAACAATTTAATTCTAATTTTACATATCCATATTCAATTTCGATCTTCACCTTTGCCATCCATTATTGAAGTCGCCCGTTATGAAGATTAATGGGGCAAAAAAATTAGTGACAATTACAATTTCATTTAATTGAAAAATCTATCTATACTTATATATTAAAAAGCGTCTATACTTATTATATATTAAAAAGCGTTCGTAAAACAGAATATGTTCCACGTGTCACTTTTTTCAAGTTCGACATATCACTTTCACATATATTAGGTTTGCATCTAAAAATTTCTTATACAAGACTTAAACTCAAGACCAATAAGTCTTAAGTTAAGAGTCTTACCATCTTAGTCATTTATTAATTGTGTATTTTTTATCCAACAAAATTATAGTTAAATTAGATAAATTAATATGTGTCTTATTATACTGTTTGTTTTCATTATATGTAATGATTGAGTTTGACAAATAAAAAATGTTTATATCAAGACTTAAAATCAAAACCAACAAATCTTTACTATCTAAATAGTCGAATTTGATTAGCAAATTAAACAAGTACAAACTAGCAATCCGGGACATTGCCGGGGCTACACACTAGTTTTGAGATAAAAAGTTGCTTGAGTAAAGATACCACCATTGTTAAGCCTTAAGCTTTTTTATAATCTCCTTTTCTCTCTCCTCTGTAATTGGGTCTTTACACTAACAATTGAAATATTTGCTTCGTTGATGTTTTTAGAGTTCATAGATTAAATGTATTGCTTTAAACGTGGTATTTTTTTTGTTTCCTGATTTTATTTTTGTCTATGTAATATGTGAAGTTTAATGAGTTCTTAAATTTGAGAGGAGAGAGAATAGGGTCTTTTCTTTTTTTTTTTTTTTTTTTTGTATTTTTGCATGTCTCCCTTACCCCCCCCTTATTTGTTACACCACCACACATGCACCACCGGCCGTCCACCACCACAGCCGCCTGCCATCACCAGCACACGCCGGCAGCGACAACCACAAGGCAAGCGTGCGGCAACAGCTCGACCTTGGTGGTCATGCGCACCCTTTTTAAAAAAATATTCTTTTTGGTTTTAATTTAATCCATCCTTGATCTAATTATTATTTTTGGGTTGTGTGATGATTTTTATGATGCTTGATTATAAATGTTATGTAGTAGTATATGGAGTATCATCTTGGTTATGTACTTTTACGTAATATCCTCGTAGGGAATAATTTCAAGCCTTAAATCCCACTAGCTTGAACCCCACTGTGATCATACACTAAAGTACGGTGGCGTCCAAAAGGGAAGAAGATAGAGCAAAAGAGTCGCCAACAAGTTTTTAGGAACTTGTAAACCGTTCACGAGGTGAAGGTTACACCCCTTAACGATCCAAAAGATTGTCAACTCCATAAGGTCTAGAACCAAATAAGGGTTCGGGGATGAAGGTACAAATCCAACCTAAAAGAGATTGAATCTGCCCTAATAATAGGCCTCTACTTTATTCAGATCATATTCATGTGCGCTTTCTAATTAACATACAATCAATAAATTAACCCTAAACCTGTTTATCTATGTTGGTTGAATATTAATGCACAAATAATCTATTATTGGCGATCACTTGAAATTATAATCACAATTAACCCTAAACAAGATTATTAATTATCTTATTAAGCGCGATTACAAGTACGAATTCCCTTTAACATGCATAAAAGGTGTGATCAAGCAATAACAATAAAATAATATCAAGCAACATAATAATAAATATCAATAATAATAATAATATTCATAATCATCATAAATTATAACAATTATAATCATAATCATGTTCATGTTAATATTAAAGCATAATAATAGCAAGATCCTAGGCATGATACTAACAAGATTAATAACAAACCCTAGCATGTCACTAAGCAATAAAGATCAAATCTTTAACCCTAACATGATTCTAACAATCATGAATATTAGGAAGAACATAGGAGGCATCGCAACAATCATATTTAATATTAAAAATACCCTAGACATGATACTAGGAATATCATAATAACAATATAAACATGATGTCTACATCATAATATCAATTAAACAATTAAAGCACTTACTTTGATGCCTCGTACCTCTTTCTAATAACAAAATACACACGTTAGTAACTTCAAGGAAAATAATAATCAAACAATTAAATTAAATAATTGAAATAGAGACTTGAGACCAAACCCTCAGAAATTAAACCTTTCACGTCTAGGGCGAAGGCAACTTCAAATATGGCTAGGTGTTTCTAAATCTTGTGAATGCGGAATTTTGTATGAAAAGCAAAGTTTAGAGAAAGAAAGAAAGAAAGAATTGAAAAATTAAAGAATGCTAATTAAAACTGATTGTAGATGAGAACTTGTGAATGAGGAGAATTGGTGAATGTAGATGATTAAAAACAAGTTTTTAATACGATATTTATAGAGAAAATCAGCCAAAAAGATAAATTAAACAAAACAGAGTCTGACGCACAAAAAACAGAGCTGGCGCCAACCCTGGCTAGCTGGCGCCAGGCACCAACACTAGCGCTAGGCGCCAATGGCTAGCGCCAGGCGCCAAAGCCTGGGGTCAGCGCCAAGCCTATTTCCAACGCGTTTTCAAAAATCAGATAAGTTTGCCGTACTGGAGGATAAAATCATATAATTTCCTCGAAAATGCTATTTGATTTTGATTATAACTCTGAAAAGTCAAAAGTCAATTTATCAATGCTAATTGAATTAGGAATGAAAAGAACCTTCTAGAAGATTCTTGAAGACTAAAACCATTCCTAATTACATTAGGAATGATAAATCATATTAGGCCCTCCCCTAGATCATTGGGCCGTACATAAAGCTCAAACCGGGCCCAGTTTAGTAAATTGGCCATAACTTCCTCAATATTCATCGGAATTGGGCTTATAATATATCGTTGGAAAGGTCTTTGCAAGCCCCATCCAACTACACTACTATTGGACCCATATCATGGACCAACCAAACTGGATTGGCTGTTTTCTTAAAATAAGTTTTCAAAAACAGAGAGAAGAGAAAAGAAATTAAAACTTTCTGCAACACTAGACTTTCCACACTTTCACTTCATTCGATTATGATTCGACGTGAAAGGTACTCATCACTGGGTTTGGTTTTGGGGAGACACAAATGGGTGTCTACTGAAGCCCCCACTTTGACTGAGTTTGGAGAAACACAAGTTTCGAAAACAAAAGTCAAAGTACCGATAGGGACGAAGAATGATTCAGAACGTTCTGCGATCCTAAATCACTCTTGTAACGCCGATACCTGCAAAACTAGCGTTAGTTAAACAGATAAAAGAGTTAAGAAACGCGTATCTTGCACCGTCGAGCACACGTCTCTGAAAGTAACCAATTGTTGCCGCTTCTGTTATTTTGATGACCTCCTGCAAGCTAGAGAATGCCATCCCGCTTGAAAACCGCTACGCCCGTAACTGCTTCCAAAATAGAAGATTGCTTCGCCTGAAACAATCCTCCTCCGCATTGATAATATTCCACGTCCAAGGGAATACCATCGAAGATTGCTTCTCTTGAAACAAATCTCCATCCGCATTGATAATATTCCACGTCCAAGGGAATACTATCGAAGATTATTTCTCTTGAAACAATCTTCATCCGCATTGATAATATTCCACGTCCAAGGGGATACTATTGAAGATTATTTCTCTCGAAACAATCTCCATCTGCATTGATAATATTCCACGTCCAAGGGAATACTATCGAAGATTATTTCTCTCGAAACAATCTCCATCCGCATTATGACCATCTTCCATGCCTAAGAGAATATGATCGAAGACAACTTCGCCCGAAATTACCTTTAGTTGTTTGTGACAACTCTCCGCAAGCTAGGGAATGCCGTCGAAGATATCCTCACTTGAAGTCATCCTCATTTGATGCGATAATTTTCCAAAGGAAATTACCGAAGATCCACGCCTGTTGATCTTTAAAAGTTCGCCTGAACTTTGCTTCCGCTATGCCTGTACGTCGACATTTCTGCTGCTTTGAACCTGTACGTCGGTGCCTTTTTGCTTTTGAACCTATATGTCGGTGCTTTTTGTTAATGAGCCAATGCTTAGGCGCTTTAAGCTAAGTGAGACGATCTTTTATCAAGTCGATCACTTTAGGTAATCAAGCCGATTACTAAATCATGTCAAATTGCTCAGAGGGGCTAACTGGCGTACCAAGGAACCCAAAAATATGTTGCAGAAAGGTTGAACAACCCTACCAGGTGGCTGGGTGCTCTGGCGCCGCTGAAAAGCCATCAGCGCCACACAGCTGGCATTAGCGCCAGGCGCTGAGATTGGCGCCAGGCGCCAAGCCAAATTTGTGACGCCAATGCATAGGGCTTGGCGCCAGCACAGGGATTTCCTTAAATACCCCTTTCCTCTTCATTTTGCTGGCTGCTCGTCGCGATTTTGCTCGAAAAAATCCGAAAACTTCAATTGCTCGGTTCTTGCTCATTTCTCAACCGAATTTTCTCAAATTTGTTGCAAATCAAAGCTCTTTTCATCTATTTTCCCGATCTATGTAAGTTTTCTACAAACTCACATCGGTTTTTATGAATTTTTGGCATGTTTATTCACCAATTTCATGAAAATTTGAAATTTGTAATGCTCAATTTGCTTTGTTTGTCAAGTTTTATGCCATGAAATTGCTTGATTATGTTTGTATATTGCCTTGGGAGTAATTTGAGACTTGTTTGACTCAATTTGGTGAAGAAATGAGCAATTTGCCATTGTTGGACCTCTTAAGGTCGTGAAGAACAATGTGGCTTGTTCTTGATGTTTTTGCTAGCAATTTTTGTCCAATTTGTCACAATAATCACTATAGTGTTGCAAGAAATTGTGTGATTGCTTGAAAAATGCCGTTATGCTCAATTTAAATTTGTGCTCTGTTTTAGTACTACGTACTCTATTTTTGCGAACATAGTATCATGCGGCTAGGCGAACCTTAGACACTATAGAACCTTAATTTATGATGTTTTTGCACAATGTAGCATGGCTAGACAACGAGGTTCGGGTTCACGGTCCCGAAACACCAGACGGGAGCATGAGCCCGTAGAGGATGACGTCACGCCGTCCACTTCGCTTGGTCGAATTCCGGAGTGGGATGAGCGGACCCTGTTCTTCGCCCCCGTCCACCACATTTCTAAGAGGGTGAGACGGGGCATCACGCCCGGGAGGACGCGGCATCATGGCTCCGGCTGTGATGGTTTGGGCGATTTGTACAAGATGTACATCGCCAGGGATCTTGAGACGAGACTCCTATGGGAGTCTTGCGGGCTAGCTACTCTGTTCGAGACCTCTGAGGCTATGGTTGCCTCCAGCGGGGGTCATCATGTAGTGCGCGCTTTGGTGGAGTTCTTCTGGGACACCACCAACACTTTCCATTTCCCCTGGGGCGAGATGACGGTCACCCCTACGGACTTCAGTCTCATCACAGGACTGGAGTTCACCTCTGTACCACTGCCGTTTGACAGTGGAATCGACGTCTTTTCTTCGGAGGTTGAGGAGCTGTTGGGGCCGATCGCTATTCGGGCCCGAGCTGAGGTCGAGACGACTCAGTTTAGCGCTAGGGGGATTCGCCGCTCGACGCTGGCAGCGGCTCTTGATGACGATGCGACCACCCGAGAGCAGCGGGTGCGCATCTTTGCGTTGATGTTGTTGTCAGGGACATTCTCCCCTGACAAAGGTAGTAGGGCGTTGCTTTACTATCTTCCCGCTGTCAGTGATCTTCACCAGATCGGGACTTATGACTGGGCCAGCTTGGCCTATGCTGACTTTGTCCGTGCGCCGAGGGACTCGTGTCGACACCAGTCCTTTGGGACGAATGTTGCTTTGTCTGCCTTTTGGAAGGTCGTAGAGGTAAACATTATTCCTTATAAATTTTAGCTCTACATATTAGTTAGCATTTACTCACACTTTTAACTCTTTGTAGACCTGGTTCTACGAGCACTTCCCTTCTGCTGCGCCGGCGAGACCATCGCCGCGGGGATTTCCAGTGAGCGCCTCTTGGGGCGGCCACCATGTGGATATGTCTACTACATATGTCCGGAAATGGATCATCGCGGTACGACTTTTATTATTTATTTGCTTTTTTGCGATGCTTTAGGTATACTTTTGCCTGATTGATGTTCGTTGTAGGGTCCTGAGGTGGTGTACCGGCCGTGGGGCGGTTGGACAGTCCCTGGGTTAGCCGCACAGTATTCTGCTGAGCGTCGCTATTTCTTGGGGACTTATGGAGAGATCGTGTACTTAGGGGAGAGGGTTGCTAGATAACATTCCTCTGATGTCTTCGTCGTTCGTGCTGCTCCACCACGTCATATGTTCGACGAGGCGCGGTTGTCGAGCATGTCTGAGGGAGATGGTACCCCTTGGCGATCCTATGTGATCCATGGGCAGTGCTATGCTGAGGAGCTACTACCGTTGTTAGCTCCAGCCCCCGTACCGGCCGAGGATGTGAGGGTAAGATTTTTCAGCTCTTACTTTCCATGAAGTAGCCCCCAAGTAATGTTTTACTGACTTCTTGTTTTTATCAGGACGATGCTGCTGAGTTCGTGCCACCCCGTATGTCCATCCACTACCAGGGGATGTACGGGCCGATTGAGGAGATGATTTCTCCTGCTCCCGAGGGCGAGCGCTTCGTAGAGCGATCGATTCCTCGCCACCAGACTCGAGTAAGCCTAGTTATCCACAATCTTTGTTTTTGTCCATATATCATGCATGTTTAATGACTTATTTCTCTAACAGTTTTCACGCGAGGTGGTTTCAGCGATGGCACGATGTATAGATGCCTTCCGGAGCTAGCTCGTCCGGATGAGGAATGCGGCCACTTGCCGTCGGGATGACGTCATCCGAGAGGTAGTCTTTATATTTTTTGCATTACCGCTTCAATTTTGTCTTGTTTCTGATTTAATTCTATTTGCAGGGCCAACCTATTGCTTCTCACACCCGCACGAGACCTGAGGGGCGGAGGGATTTGGCGAGGTCTATCTCGAGACGTCGTCGTACTTCGTCAGGGGGTAGAGGCGGTCGCTCTGAGGCTGCTCGTGCTGACGTTGCAGAGGGCTCGGGATCTTCTTCTGAGGGTGATCATGCTGCACCGGTAGGAGAGGCTACCTCGGCTTTCAGAGGTGGTGGGATGTACGAGGTAGGCTCGTCATCGCGGCAGCCTGCGCAGCCTCAGCCTCAGGTTGATCCTAGGTGGAGTGGTCCTACATTGAGTCTTCCTCCTCCTACGGAGACTGGAGCTGGAGCTGGGGCTGGTGGAGGGGTGACTCCTCGTACGGCACAATTTTATGATATGATGGGCCTACGTCCTCCAGCGCCGTAGTTTGTTCCTGTGTATATTTTATTTTGACTTTTATAGAACTTTGCCTTAGACTCATTATTTATAAACACATTTTGTATATTTATTCTATTTTGAGTTTATTTGTTTATTATTATTATGTGTATGTTTGTGTGTGAAAGAGAAGTGTGACAAACAATTTTGCGCAAAAATTCCGTCATTTTTATTATTGATGGAGGGTATCCGACTCTCTCCCCCAAAAAGAAAAATAAAAAAAAGAAAAGTCAAATAAAAAGTCGGGTGTTTGGAATTTAATTTAAGTAAAGTCCAAGAAAGAATAATATAATTAAAAATAATAGCTATTTTAATTAATTAAGAAAAAGGATGAAAAAGATGTTTAGGAAAAATAAACGGAGCCATAAAGTCATTAGTCGACTCGAGTTTAGGATTAAAAACGCAAGTTAAACACGCGCGTCTGATGTGGCAACTTGGCGCCAGCTGGCGCCACAATATGGCGCGTGGCGCCAGGCGCTACACTTGGCGTGTGGCGCCAAGCGCTGGCGGCTGTCGCCAATTACGGGGTTTTGACGCCAATTGACGCTGATACCGTATTTCATTCAGATTAAAACTTCTCGCAATTTGTGTATAAATAGCCCCCTGCCCAGCTGATTCTTCTCATAATTCCATCGAATAAAATTATTCTTTGCTTTAGAAAAAAAAAATAATAACCATGTCTATAGTCACCAAAACCTTCACCCAATACACTCATGAATGGTGTCGATCTCTTAATGCTAGGGAGAGAAAAGAATTAGATTTATTTCACTTGGGGGGAATTTATGGCATCAAAGGGGTAGATCTTGACTTAGATTTCATACATACCGCTCTAGAATTTTGGAATGTTGATACTCATTGTTTTAGAATAGGGTATGATGAGATTAGCCCTTTGCCAGAGGAATTTGGTGCTATTTTAGGCTTCCCTGCAAAAGACCTCATAGTAATCCCTAGAGTAGATGCATACTATTATAAGGATTTTGAGCGCTTCTTTAATTTAAAAGAAAGGGATTTATCAAAAATAGTAGATGACAATATAGTTAATTTGAAAGAATTTGCACGCCATTATTTTGATAGACCTCTTTCTAAATCTTTTTATATATATAGAAGAAGGGCGTTCCTATTTTGCATGCTTAATCAATTTTTTCTTAGTAGTGGTAAAAATAATGAAGGCCAATCAATTATAACCACTGTTTTAGAACAAATTGAATCAGGGAGAAATCCAATGCCATTGATAGTTGGAGAGACCATGATTAGTCTTGATGAACTGAAAAGGGACCCAAAAGCACCTTTTCGCGGCTCTCCAATTTTATTACAGGTAGAAAAATAATATTTTTAATTACAGAAATCAGAAAAATATATTTTTGTATTGTAATAATAATTTAATTGCATTGCAATTTTTTTACAGATGTGGCTAATGGAAAGGCTAGGATTAATTAGCCCTCCGGACGATATTGAGAAGTATACTCCTAATTGCTTCGTGAGGAGGAAGAAACGCTTCCCTAAGATTGGGCGTCATGGGTGGAGAAAAGTCTTCGAATCACGTGATTTTGCTATCAAGTGGGTCGTCCCATGGTGGAAAATAAAAAGGATGGTTGGTGTTAACAAGCAACCTTTCTGCCGTCTTCCAAGTTTGTCCCGTGTGACTTATTATTACCCCTGCAGGGTAAAAAGACAATACGGCTTGCTTCAGAATATTCCTTCCGGGGATCTTCGTCCTCCCTATGAGTACCCTGTATCTCAAGAAGTAGACAGATTTGATGCTTACTGGAGCGCTAGACCTTTATGGGAAGTGATTACCCAAAAGGTTCCTCCTTCTTTGCCCAATGATGTAAAGAAGTGGTTGCTGAAGAAGTCTTCGAAGGATCAGGGTAGAACTGATGTGAAGAATCGTCTAGGTGACATGGTGATTCCTGCCAAGGAACGCTTAGGTGCAAGAATTGAATTCAAAACACCTGCAATGCCTAGGAAGAAAAATGCTACCAAAGGGAAAAGGAAAGCTAATACCGGGTGGAAAAGAAGCATGGAGTGTTAGTTGAAGGGGAGACTATCTACTCTAAAATTGAATGTAGGTCCTCTAAAGGATGCCTACTAGCTAAAGTTATGGATGAGGAGGAGGAAGCAGACAAAAATTGGAAAAGGGCTAGAAAGGAAAAGAAAGATTAGGAGCATTGCTTAGCTTTAAATTATTATACTTAGATTATTTTTATTTAATTTAAAGTTTATTTGTTTCAGCTTTATTTAAATTCCATCAATAATGTAAGTTTATTTTATTAATGAAATTTTAGCTTTCAATTAAATTATTTACTTTAAATTTATTTTATTAAAGCAATGAAAACCGAAAAAAATTAATTTTCCAGAAATTCTTCGAGTACGGAAGTCGAAAATTTTCCAAAAAACACCGAAATTTGCCCAGAATTTATTTCCGAATTGGCGCCAATCATTGGAGTCTGGCGCCAGGCGCCAATTTCATCGGCTGGCACTGATGATTTCTGGCTGGCGCCAAGCTCTTCTCTGCGACGCTGATAATTCGCCGATCTTCTGTTGAATTTTTAATTAATTCTGGAACGCGGAGATGTCGAAAAATAAAGTGGCTGCACCCGTAAAGGGTTGCCTACGTATCCTTTCTTAAGGAATCAGGCCGAACGTAGCTCTCTTGAGTATCCTACTCAAGTGATTATGGGTAGTATTTCTTAAGTTGGTCAAGATTTGTCATGTTTGAGAATTCATTGCCATCCATATCAGTTAGTTTTGCTGCACCTCCTGACAAGATTGTTTTGACAATGTAGGGTCCAGACCAATTAGGTCTAAATTTACCCCTTGGATCTAAAACATTTTTCCTTAGTGCTTTTAACACCAAGTCTCCTACTTTGATATTTCTTATCTTGACCTTCTTATTAAAATGCCTAGCCATACGAGTTTGGTAACACTGAGTATGATGTAGAGCTTCTAGTCGTTTCTCATCGAGTAGAATTAATTCCTCATATCTTGCCCAAGTCCATTCAATTTCATCAAGTTTACTCTCCAACGCAATGCGTAGAGATGGTATTTCTAGTTCGACAGGTTGTACGACATCCATTCCATATACCAAGGAAAATGGCGTATTTCCTGTTGATGTACGGATTGACGTGCGGTAACCCCACAATGCGAAGTGAAGTTTGTCAGGCCAATCTTTGTAATTCTCCGTCATTTTTTCGATGATAGTCTTTAAATTTTTATTAGCTGCCTCGACTGCTCCGTTTGCTTGAGGTCTATAAGGGGAAGAATGATGATGTTGAATGCCATATTTTTGTAGCAATTCCTTACATTCGGCTTGAAAGTGAGTTCCATTGTCACTTATCATTTCATGTGGGACTCTGTATCGACAAATAATATTTCTCTCGATAAAGAGTGCTACATGTTTTGCAGTGAGTTTAGCGTATGATTGCGCTTCAACCCACTTTGTGAAGTAATCGATTGCTACTAGGATATATTCGTGGCCTCCCGTTCCCGTGGGAGTGATTTTGCCGATGATGTCAATTCCCCATGTAGAGAATGGCCATGGCGATGTGTAGGTATAGAGCAAAGATGGAGGGACATGTTGTAAATTTGCATAAATTTGGCACTTAGGGCATCTTTTTACATATTGATGGCAATCCCTATTCATATTAGTCCAATAATATCCTTCTCGCATTATCTTTTGGACTAACATTTTGCCATTTATATGAGTGCCACAGATTCCTTCGTGGACTATCCGCATTTCTCTTTGTGCATCTTTCTTTCCTACACATAGGAGAGCTCGACCCTTAGGTACCCTTTTATGTAGCTCGTTGTCTATGAGTACATATTGAGAAGCCAAAAGTCTTAATGCTCGTTTTTCTCTTTTGTCAGCATGAGGAGGGTATTCTCCATTGGTGACATAATTGAGTATGTCCGTATACCACGGTTCTTCTTCTTCTTCTTCTTCTTCTTCTTCTTCTTCTTCGCCTCGAACTACTTCGTCGTCTTCTATGGCTTGGATGTATGCTGGTTTGTGCCTTTTTTCTATAGTTAGAGGCATTTGCTTGGTTTCCGTGGGAATCCTAACCATTGAGGCTAATCTTGACAAGGCATCAGCAAATTGATTTTCTTCTCTAGGTAGATATGTGTATTCTACCTTCTCTAACTGATCGGTAAGAGTTTCTAGATAGGTTTGGTAAGGGGCTAGGCTTTTGCTCCTTACTTTCCACCTTTTAGATATTTGATTGATGATCAAAGAAGAGTCTCCGAATATCCTTAAATTTTTTACTCCCAATGCCAAAGCTGTTTCAAGGCCTACCACGCATGCTTCATATTCAACAGCATTGTTGGTAACGTCGAAATCAAGCTTTATGGAGATTGGAACATGCTCCTCTTTAGGTGATACTAGTAGTACTCCAAAGCCACATCCCTTTTGGTTTGAGGCTCCGTCGAAATACAAGGTCCAAGTATCATCTTCAGTAACCATTAGGTCTTCATCTGGAAATTCATTGTCTTGTATTGGCGTCGAGTCTTCTATTGGAAAATCTGCTAGAAAGTCTGACACCACGGACCCTTTGATAGCTTTTTGTGGCATGAATCTTACATCAAACTGGGCTAGATTGACTATCCATCTTGATATGCGTCCATTGAGCGTAGATTTCTCGAATAGATACTTGAGTGGATCTAATCGGGATACTACGAAGACGGTATGCACCAGCATATAATGTCTTAACTTAGTTGTGGCCCACACCGAGGCGAGGCACAACTTCTCGAGCGGTGTATAGCGTGCTTCGTATTCGAGCATATTTTTGCTTAGGTAGTAAATTGCGTTCTCCTTGCCTTCTACCTCTTGTGCTAGCATAGCTCCCATTGTCTCTTTGGTAACCGTCAAATATAACCTAAGAGGTATTCCGGGAAGTGCTGGTGCTAATACGGGAGGATTCGCGAGATAGGCTTTGATCTTTTCAAAGGCTTTTTGACACTCGTCATCCCATATTACTGGTACATTCTTCTTGAGCTTCTTGAAGATTGGTTCACATATTGTCGTCATTTTTGATATGAACCTACTTATGTATTGCAACCGGCCAATAAATCCTCGAATCTGTTTCTCAGTCTTGGGCGGTGGCATTGACATGATTGCTTTGATCTTGGTTGGGTCTACCTCTATTCCTCTAGAGCTTATGACGTAACCCAAGAGCTTGCCTGAGGTGACTCCAAAAGCACACTTAGATGGATTCAACCTCATATTATATTTCCTTAGCCTTTCGAAAAATTTCCTTAAGGCTACTTGATGGCCTGGACGGTCTTTTGATTTTACAATCATGTCGTCGACATATACTTCGACTTCTTTGTGCATCATGTCATGGAGTAAAGCAGTTGCTGCATGTTGGTAAGTAGCACCCGCGTTTTTCAACCCGAATGGCATTACCGTGTAGCAATAAGTGCCCCATGGCGTTATAAAGGTTGTTTTCTCCATGTCTTCTTCTGCCATGAGAATCTGGTTGTAACCTGCGTATCCATCCATAAACGAAAGAAGTGCGTGATTTGGCGTGTTATCCACCAGAATATCGATGTGTGGCAAAGGGAAGTCGTCTTTTGGACTTGCCTTATTTAGATCTCGATAGTCGACACACATCCTTACCCTTTCGTCTTTCTTCGGAATTGGGACGACGTTGGCGACCCATTCGGGGTATTTGGATACCTTGATAAAACCTGCAGTTATTTGTTTTTGAACTTCTTCTTTTATTTTAAGAGCTACGTCGGGTTTCATTCGACGTAACTTTTATTTTACAGGTTTCATTCCTGGAATTAATGGTATAGTGTGTTGAGCTATTTCTCTATTAATGCCTGGCATATCTTCATATGACCAAGCAAATACATCGATAAATTCTTTAAGTAAGTTAATTAAATCGGTTCTTTCTTGCTTATTCAATGTTAATCCGATTTTAACTTCTCTTTTATGAGTTGAATCATTTGAGATATCAACTGTTTCAGTTTCTTCAATTATCGATGTTTTCTTTTCGAGTGTTTCCATTGCTTTAATATTTCTTTGTCTTTTTCATCGTTATCTAAGCAATGCTCGTCATCTTGGGTTAGAGAAAAACACGAGAGGTAAGGAGAATGAGAAATATTATTATACTCTGAGATCATTACATCAAAGAGTGATATGTCCTCAGGGACTGGATCACTAACTATCCTAGGAGAAGAAATAAGAGGGGGAGGTGTTACTACTAAAGACTTAGAAGACTCTAAAGGTAAAGATTCTGACTCAGACTCAGACTCAGACGACTCTTCAAACATCGGTCCTTGCCCTGTCGTGATGGATATCTTCCTTCCGCTTGGAGTAGTCACCTTGATAGTCTTGCGCCACCCTTGTAGTGATCCTTCAGCTGGAGTAATTAGCTTTGAGGGATCGAAGCTTTCACTTTGTAGGACTGTTTGAATGAGCGAGGAGTTATCCTCTTTATACGTTGGCTCATTCTTTTCTTGCCCGAATAGTAATCCCATGACGTTAAAGTCAAAGCATGGGGTGCTTTCTCCTTGTGGACGGGAGTTGGGATTTCATTAGTGAAGTAGCGATCCAAAAAAATATCGAATCCCGGTTGTCGTATGCTGTTTATAATAAATGGCTCGGGAAATTCATGGCATGGATAATCCTCTCCTTCTTTTATGAACTGACCATTAAGCGTAAGAGGGTACTGATCCATTGGAATTGCTTTCTTTTGAATGCGAGCGTCCCTACGTGCTTTTGACTTTTCCTGGGCTCGCTTGAGATCTTTCCGGGTCGGTTCGAAACCAAGTCCGAAAGTGTCTAACTTAGGGAGGCCAGGTGACTCCAGCGGTTTTGCCATTCCTTTCTTCTTCCCTAGGGTCATCCCAGGAAAGTGTCCTTGTTTCTTCAGCATGGTATTGATAATCATGTTGGAATGGGGGTCATGGCAAAGAGGGGTCCTTTCATCCTCCTGGATTAAGGAGACTTCTTCGTTAAAGCCCCATAAATCTTCATCATCCTTGTCGTGCTCCACATTAATAATTGGATTCTCTATGGATTTAATCCTCATAGGCGAAGCATCGATAGTGATTGGAATTCCCCCAACTATAGATTTTACTTGTTGGTGGAGAGATGAAGGGACGACCTTTAGATCATGAAGGCAAGGGCGTCCCAACAACAAGTTGAACGAAGCTTTAATTTCTACTACTTAGAAAGTAGTAGCATGTTCTATTGCTCCTGCCGTTACATTTAGAGTGATCTTTCCAAGAGCTTGACGACGAGTGTTGTCGTAGGCCCTTATTCCTTGTGTGGACGGAGTTAAATCTTCGTCCCTTATGTCGAGCATCCTCGCAGTTCTAAGTGGACAGACATTGATAGCCGATCCATTGTCTACAAGAGTCATAGGAACATTCATCCTCTTGCAAACTACTGTGAGGTTTAATGCCTTGTAATGTTTGTCACCTTCTGGGGGTAAATCTTTGTCAGAAAAGGTGATCAAATTAATCGGACTAGGAAGGTCACTTGTGAGGAAGTTGGCTAGTCCCTCAGGAGTAGTGTCAGAGTCTATCCCAATTTTGTCTAAGGCATTCATTACAGCCAACCTATGTTCTCGAGATGTTGCCAGAAGTTTCCACACATTCATCTCAACCTTTGTCTTCTTAAACTGCTTAACAATGTCATTGTCCTCAATGATAGGTATGGGAACTTGTTGTGTGGTTGGTATAGGTTGTGTTGAAACGAGAGGTTGCATTCTCCCAGATCTTATGAGGACGTCTATCGATGAATCTTCTTCACCCCAAATGTCATCTGTGGTATATGACACAGAAGGTGTAGGCCCTACTACATCCTTCGGATAGACATCTTCTTCATCACTATCCCAAACTCCATTGATGGTCGCATCCTCTTCTTGTTGAATTTGGACTAGTTTCTTCTCATCAATCATTTTCTGTACCAAATCCTTAAATTTGAAACCGTTTTCAATAGTGTGACCCCCTGATTGATGATACTGACAGTAATATCTATCCGTCCTTTTCAATGATTCGAATGGTCTCGGATCGAGAGGTTTGATCTCGCCACTCTCGGAGAGCATTTCGAACATTTGTGCATATGGGATCCCAATTGGAGTGTAAATTTTATTGCTCTTCTTGGGTTTTTCAGTGACTTGTAAGGGAAAATGCTTTGCCTGATAAGTCGTTCCCACTGGTGTGAATTCTCTTTTAGGTTCATCTTTCGGAAGTGGAAGCTCATCATATTTCTTATGGAGTTCGTTCATAACTTTGAGAGCTAGTTGCGATACCTCCCTCATAGATAGTGTGAGCAATTGTATATCTTCCTTATTTGCCGGTTCTGGAAGGTTATCTTTGACATCGAAAAAGATTTCCTCTTCTTTTTCTTTGACACAGATTTCTTTGACAGGTCTAATGAGAGATGAGGGGTCGACCTCGTTTTCCTCATCGGAGATAGCCAGGGTATGAGCGAGAGGTGCATTGTCAATGCTTGGCTTCTTACTGGCAGGGGGCAACGACAGTTTGTTATTGTCGATTAGGTCTTGGATAGCTTCCTTAAGCTTCCAACAGTTTTCAGTGAGATGGCCCCTACCCTGGTGATACTTGCAGTGTGCATTGGGGTTCCAATTAGCCGACCTTTTCTCAACTGGTGGGTCGCCAAATGGTCCAATAGGAGTTATAAGACATTTTGCATTTAATCGATCAAATGCGGTGTCATAAATCATGCCAATAGGAGTGAAGTTCCTCCTAAATGGTTTCTTCTGTCCTTGATTGTTCATAGCAAGGACTTCTCCTAAATTAAAGGTGCTAACATTGTTTGAGTGGGCGGTTTTGGAAGAAGAAGGATTGTCGTTCTTCTTTCCTTTCCAGCCACTGTTGGAGTTATTGTTGGCAGCTTTTAACTTAGCCAAGTCATCTTCAATATTGATCCCAATGTCATAAACGGCTTTGAAGGTATGGAGGTTATTTTTATATTTGAGATGCTTGGAATATTTTTCTTGGAGATTTTTTATGAATAGTCTCACAGATTCTTTTTCACTTGGCACCTCAATCATCTTAGCTGAGGTTTCTCTCCACTTGTTAAAGAAAGAGGTGAAGCCTTCATTCTCTTTCTGCTTGTTGATTTCAAGTTCCCTATGATCAGTCTCGACTTGAATGTTGCACTTGTACCTATCAACGAAATCGTTTGCTATGGACTTCTAGGTGGAGGTCTTTTCTTTCTCAAGAGAAAAGAACCATTGTTGGCAAACGGTCTCGAGAGATAGTGAGAACAGAGAGGGGAACACTTTCTTATCAATACCCTTGATACTCATTATTGTTTCAAATGCTCTTAAATGAAAGTAAGGGTTGTCAATTGCTCTGAATTTTGGGATGTCGTTGGCGTTGAACTTCTGAGGAAGAAGCTCTTTGTCTACCGAGATCCCTTGTGATGTAAGCTCTTGAAACTTGTAGTCGCTAGACAACTTGCTTAAACTCTCTTGCATGAGGTCCATCTGTTGTTGCTTCACGGGATCATCAATCTTGAGTGCGAGAAGCTTCAGTGTCTCAGTCACGGCAGCCAGTTGGTTCTTAAGATCATTGACTTCTTCTTGTGTTGCCATTATAGTCTTAGCTTTCCTCTTACGAGCTATGGGTTTGTTGAAAAGTTGGACTTGTACGAAGAGGTTGTCTTTGATTAACCGTCCTTCTTTCCTTGACCACGCGCTGTAAATTAAACCATTTTGCGTTTTAATTACTTGACTCGAATCAACTTGACTTTACGGTTTATTTTGAGGAGGAAAAGAGAAAAAGAAGGAAAAGGGGTGCATATTTTGTGGCAAAAATAACGTACATATTTTTAGGGAACTAAGTATAGTTTTTAGGGAACTAAGTATAGTTTTTTTTTTATTTGGAGGATTAATATCCGACTTACCCCCTAAAAAATGACAGAAAAACGCGCACACAAGACTCTCTTAAACATGGTCAAAGTATGTGGATTGGTGTGTGCATTGAGTGTAAGTGACATGCTTGGACTCTTGTGTAAGACCATGGGACTTAGTGCCTAAACTCGATCATTGACTCAAATAAATACTATTGACAGCAAAAAATTAACCGAATTAAATAGAAAAATGATTAATTAGACTCTAGGTTATGACTCGACCAATAATCCGAACTGTCGGCCAAGCGACAGAACTGGCGTCGCACTGTGGAGCTTGGCGCCAGACGACAGAGCTGTCGTCAGGCACTACACTCCATAATGTGGCGCTACAGCTCAGACCTTGGCGCCAACATTGGAGCTTCGATCTGGGACTGTTTTCGGTGTTATTAGTCAATTGGGGTGTGCCTAAAGTCGTACTAGGTCAATTCCGATTAAAATATTAGACTTTATTGACTCAAATTAATTAATTAATTAATTAATTAATTAGGCAAAGTTCTTTAAGCCATTAATTTATTTAGTCTCAAAACAAGTCAAAAAACGGTTAAGAGAAACATAGAATATATATGCACAACAAATAATGCACAATTAGTCAAGTAGGCACAATATGATGCAATGCGTTTGCAACCTAACCATGGCTCTAGTTCTCTAAAGTTCGGGATATGGTTTAGTCAATATAGGGTCCATGGTTAATTGTCCGGATGCACCGTGCGGAAGCCTAATCATGAAGGGTTGGCGCGAGTGGATGGGACATCGCGAGTTTTTAGAAAAAACTCGCTTCCATGGTTTGGTGAATTCAACATCTCGGATGTACCCTTTGTTGCATGAAGCGTTCAATCGGGTAGATGGAGCATGAATTCCCAGAGGGTTATGTCCATATGTAGAACACATATGGGTTTCAGAAAAATGAGAAAAAAATCAATCAGGAAGTAGGATCGAGCAAGCAATACGAAAAACCGGTCGAAATTAGAATGCATATTTCTGGCTCGGTATTGGGTGAAATTGGCGCCAGCAATCAGAGACTGGCCTGATTCCAGGCGCCAAAGCCTGGGGTCAGCGCCAAGCCTATTTCCAACGCGTTTTCGAAAATCAGATAAGTTTGCCGTACTGGAGGATAAAATCATATAAATTCCTCGAAAATGCTATTTGATTTTGATTAAAACTCTGAAAAGTCAAAAGTCAATTTATCAATGCTAATTGAATTAGGAATGAAAAGAACCTTCTAGAAGATTCTTGAAGACTAAAACCATTCCTAATTACATTAGGAATGATAAATCATATTAGGCCCTCCCCTAGATCATTGGGCCGTACATAAAGCTCAAACCGGGCCCAGTTTAGTAAATTGGCCATAACTTCCTCAATATTCATCGGAATTGGGCTTATAATATATCGTTGGAAAGGTCTTTGCAAGCCCCATCCAACTACACTACTATTGGACCCATATCATGGACCAACCAAACTGGATTGACTGTTTTCTTAAAATAAGTTTTCAAAAACAGAGAGAAGAGAAAAGAAATTAAAACTTTCCGCAACACTAGACTTTCCACACTTTCACTTCATTCGATTATGATTCGACGTGAAAGGTACTCATCACTGGGTTTGGTTTTGGGGAGACACAAATGGGTGTCTACAATCCTAAAATTATTATATAGTACTCCGTAGTTGATATTTATTAATTTCGTTTTGCTATTATAATTTTTTTTAAACATAAATATAACTTCAATTTTTTATCTTAAGTTTTTAAATTATTTGATTGATGTTACTGTCTTCTTCGTTAATTAGAACTTGGATTTATTAAATTGAAATAAATTACTTTTATATATCAATTATTATTTCATTCATCAGATATTTACTTTAATATCAAAATTTTAATTTTTAAAATTAGTTTTTAAAGTAATTTAAATCAAAATAACAAAAGATATTTTTCAATTTTTTTTAAAAATGATTTAAATCATAAATTAATATTTGTTGTTTTTTTTTTCCTACGTGGTTATACTCTCAAATTCTATTTGTTAAGTATGCTTAAGTGGTGAATAAATTTTGTAATTCTTAAATAAAATATAAATCTAATTTATCATTGATCGAAATGATACTTTAGCTTGGCACGCCGAACCCATGTGTAGACACCAAATCGTGTCTCAAAAAAACCAAACACAGTGTTGAGTACTTTTTACGTCATTTTGATTATCGAACTAAGTGAATTGTGAAAGAGTCTCGTGATTCCTCTGTTTTTAATAAAAATACTTCTTTATTTTCGAAAATCTTTCTTTTCGTACCTCATTTATTAAAAATGTACAATCCAATTTAATTTGGTCCATGATATGGGTCCAATAATTGTGTAGTTGGATGAGGCTCGAAAAGAACTTTCCAACGATATATTATAAGCCAATTCCGATGAATAATAAGGAAGTTATAACCTTAATATTAAATTGGATCTTAAATGAGTTTTATGGGCATCCCAATGATCAAGTAGAGGGTCCATTAATTATCATTCCTAAAGTCATTAGGAATTACTTTAATTTTCTAGAATAGTCTAGAAGGTTATTTTAATTTCTAAAGAGATTAGAATTAATAATTATATTTTAGTAAAGATTAAAAATTTCAATTGAAATAAAATAAGTGTTTTACAGAAATTTAATATGATTTAAATGACAAAGTACAGACTCTAATTACCAAATCATATTGGAAAAAGGATTCCGTACACCAAAAATCGTCACGCAGCACCATCGCACTGCGACAGGTCCATCGCGTCGCGATAGGCCTCTCACATCGCGAGAGCGCCATCGCGTTGCGATAGTCCTGTCGCACCGCGATGGGAGTAATTTTACTTGGATTGAAATTCGATCTTCTCTGACCAGTTTCGGATGTTTTTCTCTATAAATAGAGTCGTATTTTCCCGTTTTCAATCATCAACAATCATCTATTCTCTCTCTCAAAGCTAGAAGCTTATTCTTTCTCCCTCTTTCTAAGCTTTGCCTTTTCAAAAACAACATTCGTCCATCACGAGACTTAGACACACCTAGACAAGCTCAAAGTTGTCTTCGCCCTAGACATCAAAGGTTGATAATTTCTGAGGGTTTGGTCCCAAATCCCTATTTCAATTATTTAAATTGATCGTTTAATTCAATATTTTTATTGAAGTTACTAATGTAGGAGTTTATAGGTACGAATGCGGAAAGCATGAATCATATTCATATAACACCTAATCCCAAGATCATGCATAACACATAAAGAATTAGAATTAATACCTTTGAACCTCAAGTGTGATTCCTCTACTTGGTCCACAGACACAGATTAAGACCTCCACTAATGCTAGTTAGTTGCAATTGAACCCTTCAATTGACCTTCTATGGAGAAGAACAAGCAACGAACAAATCATGAACCACCACGAGGGGAGGGGATAGGCGTGTGGTACAGCGGGAGAGAGAGAGGTTTTGGATTACTGGTTGCTTGGTGCACAATTAACTGTTAATTGTGTTGTGTCATACAGCCCTAGGCATGGACTTTATTGATAGATCTCATCTCTAAATAAGACTCCATGACAAAGCCCAAATCCTAACTCTAATCTAATTATACTAGCCCAATCCAATTCATGGTAAAATACTTGTTCATGAGGCCCATAAATGGGCCTCTAACTTGCTTAACCCAATACCTTTGTTGTGTGACCTCATAGGATCCATTCTAGTGGGCTTTGGACTATTTGACTAGCCCAAAGATCAATGATCATAGTCTAGCAACAGATAATGACGACCCAAAAGAACGAACTTATATCTCCATAATAGTGATCCTTAATATATCTAGTAATTGCACTTATCGAAGACAAAAATCTTTCAATCTCCCACTTGTCTGAGACAAGTGCACAATATTCAAATTCCTTAAGTCAATGTGTGTCGATTTGATAATATGATTGCATCTCATGTCGTGATCATATTAATCTACAAATCTTTTCTTGAGAAACTGAGTTAGAATTATAAAACAAATAATTACTTTGTAATCCATATGAGTACGGCCATACATTTTCTGAATTCTCCCTCCTCAAGGGGCCAAGACACATTCCTAATTAAATAGGTAGACTCAATCCAATCTTGTGGCAACCAAGGCTCCCACTCAAATCATGAGGTAACCAGGAAACACCCTTTATAATCTCCAGTTACGGGAAGACGTTTGAATGTACATAGTTACATCAATCATTGAATGAAATCAATGTTCCACTCATGTCAAAGGAATCCACTAATATATCCGGAAGCTCTATACTTGAGCTTCAAAGTAGGTCTATAGTTCGATCATGCATCATTCATGCATATCCATGTGATTGATCGAGCTTCACTATGCTCCTATAGCCCAAGAAACAGCGCTATCCAATCAATCTTACATGCTAGTCCATTTAATGAGATCATTTATGTCCACTTTAATGACTCTAGACTAGGAACTGGAATAATGTATGGATTTTGTTCACCTATGGGGTTTCATTCACCAAGTTATTTAAATAAATTAACCTGACTAGCCCATCAATCCATAATTATTTTGGACATTTTATTTAATCTTGAAACCACGATTAAATAAGATTGAAACTTTGTTTCAATTGATAAACATAATTCTGCAATGAATGTATTACACATGTAACTTGTTTTTCTCCAAAAACAAATACAACTTCTAATTACATCATTTGACTCAATCCAGTTTCATTAGCATGTTTCTCATGCTTTGGAAATGGAAGGGGTTTACTAAGTAGAGTTCATGAGACATTCTCATAAACATGAATTTTGCAATTTCTAAATCTTATAATCATTTTCATCTCCATACACTAAGAATTTTCTTTGCCCTTTTGCAAGGAACTCTGAAATTTCTAATTTGTATTCCAACGTTATATTGGATTTCGATTGAAATCTATCATCACTTGTTCTTAAAACGCGTGAATCAAATAGACGAGTATAGTCCATGACATGCATGATGCATCCTTTGCATATTGCATAAGGATCATCACTCAAAACATTAATTTCATAAACCTTTTTCAAAGCATTGAATCATTAAACAATGTGCCATGTTATATGGGATTGAAACTCTTTCAATATAATGTTGAACCTCATAAGAATCTTATCAATATAAGCTTCTTAACCAAATCACCCAATTAGACAAATTAATCAAGTGTCATTAGGGATGGCAACGGGTCAGATCTGGACCGGGTCCAGATGGACTCGGATCCAGATCCGTTTTTGTATATAGGATCCAGATCCGACCCGGATCCGTCGGGTTTAGAAAAATGAAGACCCGGAACCAGATTCGTCGGGTCCAACGGATCCGGGTCCAAAACGGGTCCAATATATTTTGCCTAATTTTTTTGCAATAAATGTAATGTTTGGGTCAAAAAATTTATTTCAAACTTACGTTGTTGGTTATTAAATTCAATCCCACATTAACCAACTTATACACTAATATTTTGAATTAAAATTATAAACAACAAAAAAAATACGATGTTACATATGAGCTAGTGAAAAAAAAACGATGATGTATATAATGTGAGCATCCAAAATTCATCTCTTGAAAAGGTTAATCTTTATCATTACTAACATTATCAACATGTTTAATAAAGAAACAAACAATTTCAGTTTTTTTTAATAGGAAAAATAAAAAAACGGGTCCACGGATCTAGATCCGGGTCTAGGGCCCAGACCCAGATCCAGATCCGTTTTTGTCAGCAGGACCCGGATCCGAACCAGATCCGCCGGGTCCAAAATTTGAAGACCCAAATCCGTGAAAAACGGATCTGGATCCACGGATCTGGGTCGGGTCCAGATCCACTGACATCCCTAAGTGTCATACACTTGCTTAAAGACTTAGAATCTATTTCAGATTTCCTGGTTTTTAAACCACTTGGAGTCATAACTTGTCAAATCATCTTTATTATTTGCATAATCATCATGTTCCAAAATGAATTTTTTAGAACTCTTAATTAATATGAAATCATATTTCTTTGACTAAGTCATATGCTAGTCATCATTGTGGGTTTTTATGTAACAATTGAAACTCATACAACAACTTTGTTTAGCTTCAATGAGAAACGAAAATAGAGGATGTGCACTTGGAATGTACTACCTTCGACACATGGTTATTATTCCCATTACACTTAATGAGACCACGCGTTGTCATTTATAACATGAGGTGAATCATGCTCATATTGTTGCTTTGATTCGATTACTTCTCAAATTTCTTCAAGATTTTCGAAATCATTTTTCGCTCTCAAACTTTTTGAGATTCTTGTACTCCCACTTTCCTTTTGAGGAGGCATATTTAGCATAGGGTGAACCAATCATGGTTTGAACCATGTTTGTTTGTTGCTTTTCTCAAACTCTTTCGAGATTTATACTACTCCCACTTGACCTTTTGGAACAATTTCCATAAGGCCACCTACTTGAGCAACAAACCTTTTGTGCTAAGTATGATTTGTGTAGTAGTACCCCGTGCTCTGTATAGGAATTGATCGTGCATTAAACGATTTAATACAACTTTTATTCCTTGCTTTGTAGTAAGACTTTATAAGAACTCTTCTTATCCATATCATATATGAAACCTTTACTACATTTTGATTTGACCTATGTATCATTTTTTAGTTTTGTAGCTTATCTTAAAAGTATATCCCTTGAACAATGGTCGGAAGATAGGTGATTTACATCCATTATCAAAATATATCTCATATAGATTGATATCTCCCTTTCATGAACATTTCATAAGGTTTTCTTTCGGAGTTTGTTGTAAAACGATTTCACAACTCTTGGATGTTATCAAGGTCTTGGCTTAATTCTCATTATTACGATCATATCGGAATACTTTGAATGTATTTCCAAGTAAATGTCTTGACTCAAATTTTCACAATTACAATCATATTGTAATGTAATCATTATCTTGTCAAGTTGATGGTGAACTTCATATCGAACCTTTTGAACTTTTTCAATATATTCATAGTTATGCTTCAACTAAGCACAAGTGATCATATCACAAGTGAAGTTTCATTGTCCGTCCCTAGCCTTTGAATCTTTGGTTTTCTTACATCGATATGTATTCGACCTTGAGCTCACATCATCATTTCTCTAAATGGTGATTTTGTCAAAATTTCAAATTAGAATGACAATTACATATATCAATAAATTCACAATCTAATGATATTGAAAGTCCATCCCTTTGGATCTTTCGCATGCAATGTTCATTTCCATTCGAATTAATTGACATATTAGAGTCAATTTATATATATATAGAAATGGTTTAATTATTTCTATCATATAGAATTTTAAACCTATTTAGCAATTCAAAACACATTTTGACTCAATGAAGCATAGAATAACATTTACTCCATGGTTTTTTGAATCTACAATGTTTAGTCATTACTAAAATTGATTAGTATTTCGATAATGGCAAGAATCAATAACATTTATTTAATTTAGTCAATTACTAGGTAAGGTGAAATATAGGTTTTACTTGCAAAGTTGCAACTTTTGCTTCCAAACTTGTAGATTCTACTTGTGAAGTAGCAACATTTACTTCTAAACTTGTAGATTTATTTCTCCCTTAGCCATAAGTTCTTCCTTTAGTTCAACCACATTGTGAAATGAGTGATCTAAACAAGACATCTTATGTCCAAGAAGTAGCAATATGCTAAATTAATTTCTATAATATACTTCTTAAATTTGGAACATTTCCATTTTTTTTTAACCTTCCAACTATATGAGGTAGTTTCTAATCAATTGGAATTGGTCCATTTAATTTGAAACATTTGTTGTTCATGACAACTTTTAGCATGTAAGTAGTCTAGGTTTGAGAAGTAGCAATTTTTTTGCATTTCTTGGCCTATAAATTCTTAATGCAATCCTCATATATTCTTAAACCTTTCCCATTTGAGCCACTTAGAACACTTCTCTTAGGTTCAAAATGATACTTTGCTCAACTACTTTAAGCACTTTTCATGATTTTGCTAAGTCTTATTCAATCATTATTCATATTAGAGTTTAATCAACTATTTAACTCTTATATAAAGTGGATGAAGAATAGCGTCATTTGATCAACTTTTGATCATAGAGATTTCCAATCACTTTCTTATATTCAATCATATTGAAGATAAGAGATTTTATTGGACTTTTATACGTGTCTTTTAGAGGGTTTGTACCTCCCATCTCATTGTATCCCTTGAAACACCTTTCAAAATGAAGATGTGTTGGCACTTTACTCAAACATTTTGAATAAATACCAACCTTAGACATGTGACATGGTTTCTAAAACTTGCCTTTTAGAACCATCTTTAGCAAAATTGGAATATAGGTTTATGGATTATCTTTTAACCTTTTGAGAACGTTTCTCAACTTTATTTTCAATCGAGGAGATTATATATAATAATAAAATTAGAACGACATGTTACTTGTAAGTAAACACAAAATTCAATTATGTTTAATATAAATTTAAAGTGCCATAAGCGAATTAAATTGGTAACTTTAAAACATTTATTCGATTTTAATTTATCCCTATTGAATAAAATGATTCCAAGATCCTTTAATTGTGCAATAATTGACCGGACTTTGGCCCTACCATCAACCATTACATTTTCAAGGTGAGTAAACTCTTTACTGATTACAACTCTTTGTAATTCTTGGTTGAATAATTACCCATCACATGTTTAATTATTACCCTTAGCTTCAAGGTTCTAAACTCTTTAGGTAACCTTGTTGAGTATAATCAATCAAAAGTGTAAAATTTGTTTTACCCCCACTCCCCTAAGATATAATATGACACCCAGATTTAGCATGACCCATCATAAATATCGAAGGTTTCATCGGGTTTTTGATTGGAAAAGCTACCTCAATATTACCGGGACCTACATTTATTATGTTGTGATTATTTAGTGAACTCTAGCGCATCATCAAGCAACATAAATAAAATCTAACATGCATAATCTACTAATGCACAAATAAAACATGACATAGTATGACCCCTTAATCCTAAGAAAACTAATAAAGCAAAAAGGCTCCCACTTGAACCTTCATGGATCTCATCCATCTTGCTCCTTTGGGCCTTCACTCCATGGATTTCTTGGATTAACTGCAACCTGTAATACTATTCTATTCTATTTACTACTTAAATAAAATAAAATAAATTACAAAAATACTTAACGGTACGCAGACCGTATTTAGATTACAAAAATACGAAACGATACGCAGATCGTATTTAGAATCTACGGGCCATACTAGTCTTTATATATATAGCTAATGTGTCTATTTTATATAATATTTTACCCCCATACCTTGGTCATAATTGGTAGTGTTTTTGGCTCTTTTGAGCCACTTTTATTACTAATTGGTGTTTTCTAGTGTTTTCGTAGATTTGGTTGACTTTTGTAGGGATTTGCACTTTTGGAGCATTTTCCCGAGATATTATAGAGCAATTACGAGCATTGGAGAAGAACGACCTTCTTTGAAGCCCAAGGCCGGTTAGAGTCATCGAACCGGTGATTAAGGGCTTGATATAGGTGATACCGGGACATTTGGACTAAGTATTAAAAACCCAAAAAGGAAACCCAGATTGGCCCGAAGAATTGAAGCTCAATCGAAGTCCAAATAGTGGCCCAAGAGTGCCGCCCGGCCGGGCGAGGGAAGCAAGGCTGGCGCCCAAACTCGCGCCCGGCCGGGCGCGAGAAGTGTATCTGAAGAAAAAAGGCGCGCTCGATAGGGGTTAATTATCGACGTTTAAGTTTGTTTTAGTTTAGGATTCTCGCTTAGTATAAATACTTCTCCGTAAAGCGAGTTTAGTATCTCCTTTTACTCTTTCTTAATTCTTTCTTAGATTTTCTCTCTCTACTTAGCTTTTAGATTAGTTTCTCTCTATTATACTTTGTTCTTAATTTTATTCTTAATTCCAGATTTCTTTGGTAACGATTTCTCTTCTCTTAAGCTTAGTTATTTATTTTATTCCTTTGATCATGTCTTGTTTTATTGCTTTGATTAGTTTAGTTTTTATTATGTGTGAGTAGTTTTATTTCTAGGGTTTGTGGGGATCCATAAATAATATGAAGGGGTAATTTATTGTTGTTAATTGTCAATGCTAGATTAATTTCCTATTGATTGATTTAATGCTCTGTGACTAGATTTGTGCAGATCTTTTATGCATGAGTTTGACAATATTGATTCGAGATTCGACAGATGAGAATTGATGTTTAGGTCTAGTTTCAATAGGCAGGTTAATTTATAAATGGTTAAGTCGAGATTCGAGAGATGAGATTTAATACCGGTAGATTAAATTAATTGTGTGATTGTAATACGTAGCGAAAGCCCTTTATGATCTGATTAATTTATGCATTGATGATTGATTATTATGTTTTACCCTGGAATATTATTTATTGGTGAACCTATGCCCTAGGCCTTTTATTCATTGTTTTCTCTTTATTCTTAATCTTCGTAGTTTAGTTTCCTTCGATTAAATTATAATATTTTGGTTACTTTATAATCTAGATTATATTAATTAATTAGGAATAGAAAGACTTGTTTCTCTGTGGATTCGACCCTACTTCCCTATCTACATTAGTTAAAGGATTTAGGAATTACTTTTGATTAGGTGATACGACTTTACCCTGTCAAAATTTGGCGCCGTTGCCGGGGAAACAGTTTTATTTTTATTTCTGATTATTTTTGTAGTCTAGGTTATTTCTTTTTGTCTCAGAGAACGTTAGTTCTTTGAGGCAAGTCTCATATTTGCTTTTAGTTTTCTTTGTTTATGCCCAGGTGTTCTAGATCAGGTTACATCCCATTCGATCCTGAGATCGAACGATCCTGAGATCGAACGATCCTGAGATCGAACGATCCTTCCATAGACAGAAGAATCTTTCCAAGCAAATTCTTGCGGATTCTGGTGATAATAATAATCACCGAGATCCTCCAACTAGTTCTAGCGATTCAGAGGTATCATCAGATCCAGAATAAGAGATGACGGCTCCAAAGGAGCTTAGTGATTACTCACAACCAAAGCTTACAGATTTTCCACACCTTACTCCCACTCTAGCTCTTGATGGGGTACAATTTGAGATTAAACCCCAATTTATAACGATGATAGAGAGGAAGTAATTTAGTGGAGCTAAGGGTGAAGATCCAAATCTTCATATTGCAGATTATTGTCAGTATTGTAATACCATCAGGCAAGCTGGGGTCACACAAGACTAAATCAGGGAGATCCTCTTTCCTTTCTCTTTAACTGGAAAAGCCAAATTATGGTTTAATGGATTATATAGAACTGCACTTGGTATAACTGACTGGGAAACTCTTGTTTTGAATTTTCATAACAAATATTATCCTGCAGAGAGAATAGCCGTACTACGGAGTGCAATTCAGAACTTTGCCCAAGAAGCCGATGAAACTTTATATGAGGCTTGGGAGAGGTTCAAGGACCTACAAAGAGAGTGCCCCCACCATAATTTAGCACAATGGCAGTTAATCAAAGCCTTTTACAATGGCATTGGAAATTCATCTAGAATAATCTTGGATTCTGCAGCTAGTGGGAGGTTTATGAATCTTAATGTTGATGATTCAGGTCAAGTTATTGAAGATATGGCGATACATAATTCCCAATATGGGAATCCTAGAGGCTTTGCTAACAAGGGGAAGCATAGTGTTGACTCTTTATCCTTTTTGCAAGCTCAATTAACCTCTATCTGTCAGAATTTAGATAATCTTAGCACTGCTAATGTAGCTAATGTTTCTACAATTAATAATAATGCTAATGAGGCTTTCTGTAAAAATTGTGGAATTGTAGGTCATTGGGAACAAGATTTCAGGAGTTTCGTGGAGCAAGTTAATGCCTTTCAAGCTTATAGGCAGAATAACCCATACTCCAACACCTACAATCCTGGGTACCGGAATCATCTGTACCTTTCCTACCGGAGCACCAATGTCCAAAATCCACCACAAGAATAGGTGCCACAACAACAACAACAGAAATATTACCACCCCAATGCTAGCCAGAAGAACCAACCACAACAATCCTCCTCATCTTCCGACCCTGCTTTGGTAGAAATTAGAGCGATGCTGGTTGATATGCAGAAGCACATGGAGAGTAGAGATGCCCAAATTGATTCAATCTTAGCACACAATAAAATTGTAGATAATCAAATTGCGCAACTTTCCGCTACTCTACAAGCCCGTCAACAGGGAGCTCTACTAGCACAGCCGACCAGGCCTACGGATCAAGCCTATGCAATTACTCTAAGGAGTGGTTCAAACTATGAAGGGCCCCCTATCCCCAGAGATGATTGTAGACACCCATTTGTGTCTCCCCAAAACCAAACCCAGTGATGAGTACCTTTCACGTCGAATCATAATCGAATGAAACGAAAATGTGGAAAGGTCTAGTGTTGCGGAAAGTTTTTATTTCTTTTCTCTTCTCTCTGTTTTTGAAAACTTATTTTAAGAAACAGCCAATCCAGTTTGGTTGGTCCATGATATGGGTCCAATAGTAATGTAGTTGGATGGGGCTTGCAAAGACCTTTCCAACGATATATTATAAGCCCAATTCCGATGAATATTGAGGAAGTTATGGCCAATTTACTAAACTGGGCCTGGTTTGAGCTTTATGTACGGCCCAATGATCTAGGGGAGGGCCTAATATGATTTATCATTCCTAATGCAATTAGGAATGGTTTTAGTCTTCTAGATTCTTCTAGAAGGTTCTTTTCATTCCTAATTCAATTAGCATTGATAAATTGACTTTTCAGAGTTTTAATCAAAATCAAATAGCATTTTCGAAGAAATTATATTATTTTATCCTCCAGTACGGTAAACTTATCGGATTTTCGAAAATGCGTTAAATTTGAGATTGGCGTCTGACCCCAGGCCTTGGCGCCTGGAACCAGACCTGGCGCCTGGCGCTAGTGTTGGTGCCTGGCGCCAGCTAGCCAGGGTTGGCGCCAGCCCTGTTTTCTAAGCGTCAGACTCTGTTTTGTTAAATTATCTTTTTTGGCTGATTTTCTCTATAAATATCGTATTAAAAACTCCGTTTTTATACACCAATTATCATCATCTACATTCATTCACCAATTGATTTCATTCATCTCTCTTAAACATTCATTCAATTCTTTCTTTGCTTTTCATACAAAATTCCGCATTCGCAAGATCTAGAAACACCTAGCCATATTCGAAGTTGTCTTCGCCCTAGACGTGAAAGGTTTTAAATTTTGAGGGTTTGGTCCCAAATCTCTCTTTCCATTATTTAATTTAATTGTTTTGATTATTATTTTCCTTGAAGTTACTAACGTGTGTATTTTGTTATTAGAAAGAGGTACGAGGCATCAAAGTAAGTGCTTTAATGGTTTTAATTGATTTTATGATGTAGACATCATGTTTATATTGTCATTATGATATTCCTAGTATCATGTCTAGGGTAATTTTAATATTAAATATGATTGTTACGATGCTTCCTATGTTCTTCCTAATATTTATGATTGTTAGTATCATGTTAGGGTTAAAGATTTTATTTTTATTGCTTAGTGACATGCTGGGATTTGTTATTAATCTTGTTAGTATCATGCCTAGGATCTTGCTATTTTTATTATGCTTTAATATTAACATGAATATGATTATTATTTTGATGATGATTATTTTATTTATGATTATTATTGTTATGATTTTATTATTATGTTGCTTGATATATTTTATTGTTATCGCTTGATCACACCTTTTATGCATGTTTAAAGGGAATTGGTACTTGTAATCACGCTTAATAAGATATTTAATAATCTTGTTTAGGGTTAATTGTGATTATAATTCAAGTGATCGCCAATAATAGATTTATTTGTGCATTAGTATTCAACCAACATAGATTAAACAGGTTTAGGGTTAATCCTATTGATTGCATGTTAATTAAAAAGCGCACATGAATACGATCAGAATAAAGTAGAGGCCTATTATTAGGGCAGGTTCAATCTCTTTTAGGTTGGATTTGTACCTTCATCCCCGAACCCTTATTTGGTTCATGACCTTATGGAGTTGACGATCTCTTGGATCGTTAAGGGGTGTAACCTTCACCTCGTGAACGGTTTACAAGTTCCTAAAAAACTTGTTGGCGACTCTTTTGCTCTATCTTCTTCCCTTTTGGACGCCACCGTACTTTAGTGTATGATCACAGTGGGGTTCAAGCTAGTGGGATTTTAAAGGCTTGAAATTATTCCCTATAGTTTTTGGCGACTCCACTGGGGAGGATTTCTATTTTAATTCCTGAATTTGTTTCGGCAATGATTTAGAATGAGTGGATGAGACTCGAAAAGTTCTAAGTATTTCATGTGCGTAATTTTGATTAACATTATTATCATATGCATAAAAAAAGATCTCATTGGAAAGACCATCCGTAATGAGTTAAAAACATAGGATTTTACACGTAGGAAATTTGAGAAATATCTTTCACAACTAGGACTGAAATAACACCGCGCGAAACTGGAAAATTTTATCGAGCACAGAAAGCTGCTGAGGCATGTGGGAAGTAGCGTCAGGGGCCAGAGCATTGGCGCCAGAATTTTAACCGTAGCGCCAGACGCCAGTATTGGCGCCAGGCGCTACAGTTAAAAGCTGGCGCCAGTCTCTGATTGCTGGCGCCAATTTCCCCCAATACCGAGCCAGAAATATGCGTTCTAATTTCAACCGGTTTTTCGTATTGTTTGCTCGATCCTACTTCCTGATTGAATTTTTTTCTCACTTTTCTGAAACCCATATGTGTTCTACATATGGACATAACCCTCTGGGAATTCATGCTCCATCTACCTGATTGAACGCTCCGTGCAACAAAGGGTACATCCGAGATGTTGAATTTACCAAACCATGGAAGCGAGTTTTTCCTAAAACTCGCGGTGTCCCATCCACTCGCGCCAACCCTTCACGGTTAGGCTTCCGCGCGGTGCATTCGGACAATTAACCATGGACCCTCTTTGACTAAACCATATCCCGAACTTTAGAGAACTAGAGCCATGGTTAGGTTGCAAATGCATTGCATCATATTGTGCCTACTTGACTAATTGTGCATTATTTGTTGTGCATATATATTCTATGTTTCTCTTAACCGTTTGTTGACTTGTGTTAATACTAAATAAATAAATTAATGACTTAAAAAAAAACATTGCTCAATTAATTAATTAATTATTTAATTTGAGTCAATAAAAGTCTAATATTTTAATCGGAATTGACCTAGTACGACTTGAGGCATACCCCAGTTGACTAATAACACCGAAAACAGTCCCAGACCAAAAATATTGGCGCCAAGGTCTGAGCTATAGCGCCACACTATGGAGTGTAGCGCCTGACGACATCTATGTTGTCTGGCGCCAATCTCCTCAATGTGACGCCAGTCCTGTCGCTTGGCCGACAGTTCGGATTATTGGTCGAGTCATCACCTAGAGCCTAATTAATCAGTCTTCTGTTTAATTCGGTTAATTTTCGCTGTCAATAACACCTTGTCGAGTCATTAATCGAGTCTTAACCACATAGTCTAGCCACATGGTCATGACACGAGTCTTAACGCACCATCTACACTCACTAGTCTTAGCACACACTTTGAGTATATGTCACCATGACCATGTCCTAGGTTCATGCATGAGTCGGTCTTTTCCGTCATTTGAGTTGGGGGGTACATTCTATTCCTCATTCTTCATATCCCTCCACCTAAATCTTCTTCACATCCTATTCCAATCTTTCTTCACTTCCTCCATCCATTGCATGTTGAATAAAGTTTGAGTCAACTAATTAACAATAAGTATCCCCAAATTCCTTTTCCACAGTACTTGGTCGAGGAGAGAAGGGCGATTAATCAAGGACAACCTCTTTATTCAAGTCTCGCTTTTTGATAAACCGATTCGTCAAAAGAGGAAGGCTAAGAAGATAATGGCAACTCAAGAAGAAGTCAATGATCTTAAGAACCAACTAGCTACCGTGACTGAGACACTGAAACTTCTCGCACTTAGGATCGATGATCCCGTGAAGCAACAACAAATGGACCTCATGCAAGAGAGTTTAAGCAAGTTGTCTAGCGACTACAAGTTTCAAGAGCTTACATCAGAAGGGGTCTCGGTGGACAAAGATCTTCTTCCGCAGAAGTTCAACGCCAACGACATCCTAAAATTCAGAGCAATTGACAACCCATACTTTCATTTAAGAGCATTTGAAACAATAATGAGTATCAAGGGTATCGATAAAAAGGTTTTTCCCTCTCTGTTCTCACTATCTCTCGAGACCGTTTGCCAACAATGGTACTTCTCCCTTGACAAGGAGAAAACCTTTACCTGGGAATCGATAGTAAACGCTTTCGTTGATAGGTACAAGTGCAATATCCAAGTTGAAACCGACCATAGACAACTTGAGATGCTAAGGCAAAAAGAGAATGAAGGCTTTACTTCTTTCTTTAATAAATGGAGGGAAACTTCCGCCAAGATGATTGAGGTCCCCACCGAAAAGGAGTTTGTGAGGATGTTTATCAAGAATTTTCAAGAAAATTATTCAAAGCACTTAAAATATCAACACAACTTGAATACTTTCAAAGCCGTCTATGACATAGGAATCGAGATCAAAGACGACCTCGCAAAGCAAAAAGCTACTAACAATAGTAACCACGGTGGCTGGAAAGGAAAGAAGAGCGACAATCCTTTTTCTTCCGAAAACGCCCACTCTAGTAATAATGTTAGTACCTTTGACCATAATGATGTCTTAGCCATGGACAATCAAGGATCTAAAAGGAAACCCAGGCGAGAGTTTACACCCATTGGAATGACCTACGATGCTGCTTTCGATTGTCTCTATGATCGAGGATTAATCAAACCTATTGGCCCTACCGAGGATCCAACACCAGAAAATCGATCTTTGAGATGGAATCCAAACTCCTATTGCAAGTACCATCGAGGGCACGGTCATACTACTGATGAATGCTACAGGTTTCAAAACCTCATTCAAGATCTCATAGAGGCAAATAAGATCCCATTGCCTCTAGCTAGCGAGAAGACTGGATGATGTCGGAGCAAACAACACAAGACATAGGCGAGCTTCAACGACAGGATTTCATGACCTCTTTTTCTATTTCCTTTTCATTTTTTCCTTTCCCAATAAGTCTAGCATAGGTACCCTTTCTTTTCTTTTAGATTAATTTTATAGGATTTTTTCCTTTTTCTTTTAATAAAATGAGCATTTATTTCCTTATATATGATCATTTCATTATATTGCATCAAATATATATATATAAAAAAAAAATCACTGTCGAACTAAGTACAAGGTATACCAATGATTTGAGGCACCCCTTGTAGCCACATCATATCTCCTTTCACCATTCAAATATACAATCCTTTCTTCATAAGCCACTTTGAGCCTCGTCTAACGATAGACCTTTCTTTTTTTCAACCTACATCTACCTAACCTTGGGATGGGATGGTGTGTAAATTATGCAATTCTAAAAAGCTTGAGTGATTTCAAAAGAAATAGCAAAAATAAGCATAAGCAAAAAATGAAAACAAGTGTACAAAAGGGCAAGTGTTCCAATGTCTTTGATATGAAAATATCTTCGATAAGAACACGTCTCAGATTGTGTCTCTTATCGAGTGCTCGGTACCGTGCCTGAGAAACATGAATTCCAAGTGAGTGATAGACCGCATGATCGAGATTGCCCACACTTATAAAAATAAAATAAATGCTAAAGAAAAAAGAGCTAAAAAAGAGTAGGAACTCAAGCATAAAAACACAAAGATTCAAAAGAAAGGTTGCACACTTTGGGGGCTTATCTAGGGTCTTGAGCCTTTATCCCCTTCTTCTTTCAAACCTTTAGCCTAACCACGTTACAACCCTTGAAAAGACCTTTTTGAGGTATACACACTTGTGCGAGGTTCGGCTAGAGCTACGTTCGGCCTGATTCCTAACGGATACGTAGGCAACCTCACATCGTGGTGCGGCCGTAATAAAAATGCATTCATATTAACATTCACACACTTGCACCATGATCATATCAAGGGATATCCAATGCTCATCCCTATTCACTTAAAGCTAGACTTGGGGGCTTGATCCCTACATCATTAGATTACCTAGCCTAAGAGTCACCACCATTTGACTCTTTTAACAAATAATATCTTTCCACACTCTTAGCTCTTAAGGCCTAGTTTTAGTGTCACTATCACACACATCACACATACATGACTAAATATACTTCCCTTAGGAACCCTTTGTCATGAAATCTTAACACAACGTTGAAGCATACCTTATCATATCAACATCACTCATAATTGTCATTGCATCACAAAGTATGAAATGCTTAGCCTCCGTGCCTAAGTTACCCAAATACTTTCATCATTGAGTCAACCATTGAGATAGCCTAGGATGGATTAATCTTTGCACCTTGAGAGATAGTATCAAATGACATTTGGCTAAGCTCATTCAACATGCACCTTCAAAACTTCGATTCTTTTTTCGCGTCTTTCTTTTTCGGGAACCCTCCACGGAAAATGACGGAAAATTTTTGCTTTTTGCATTTTCGAGTCGAACGATCACATTACAATACACACACGAGTCATGTACACATTGAGTCATGTCGTGTCATATCACTTTGATTTGAGTCTAACACATGTGTCATTTCATTTTGAGTCGAGTCAACCTCAAGTCAGTGGATCACATCGAGCCAAGTTTATACTCTGAGTCATGTCAAGTCAATGAGTCAAGCAACGCTAAACCTTAGGTCAACCCTAAGATAATTAAAAAGATTGGCAAAGTTCTATAGTCAAAATAAATACAGGTGCAGCAGAACGGGGAAGACCCTACTCCAGAGATATCTCAGCAACGACAGAGCTCGAATCCTCTCAGAAATGTGATTTCGACCTCATGCAGCAATTTCGGGTTCCTTGGTACGCCAGTTAGCCCCTATAAGCAATTTGACATGATTGAGTAGTCGATTTGATTATGGTCTAAGTGATCGACCTGACCAAAGATCGTCTCACTTAGCTTAAGTGCCTAAGTATTGGCTCATTACAAGAACCAAAGCATCGGTTCAAAAGCAAGCACTTAAACGACAATATTTCCAAATATGGATTGTCGCGCATTCTTGTTAAACGACAAAGTTTTCCAAAAATTGGATTGTCACCCCCAACTGACAATATTTCCAAAAATGGATTGTCGTGCATCTTGTTGAAGAAAAATTTTTCCAAGATTGGATTGTCATACACCTAGTTCCCTATGGCAAAATTTCCCAAAGGATTGTTGTAGGTCTCTATTCATCATAAATTTCGGCAAAGTTCCTCAACGTGGATTGTCATTCATTTGAACAAGTGGCAAATTTTCCCGAAGTGGATTGTCGGTCGACTCTTTTTGCAAATGTTCCAAGACGCGGATTGTCAATTGTCGCAATATTTTCCTAAAAGGATTGTCGCATAAGCGTTGGCAAATTTCCAAGGTGGATTGCTTTCAAGAGTTATATTCCAAGATGTGGATTGTCGATCGTAGCAAAGTTCTTATGAAAGATTGTTACGAGGCATTGGCAACTTTTCCAAAGATTGAATTTTGGCAAATTTTCCGAGATACGGATTGTCGCTTCATCGTGGCAACATTTCCAAGGATGGATTGTTACGAAGCATTGACAACTTTCCCTAAATCGGATTGTCATACATCATACAAGAGTTGTGTTGGCAACTATTCCCAAAGAAAAGAGGATTGTCATCACAGCAAAAGCACCGACATACTGGTTCACAAGCAGCAAAACGCCGACATACTGGCATAGCAAACATTAAGAAGCAGTAATCTTTTCGAAGACTATCACAGCGGAAATTGGAGTCATATAAAAAAGAAGCTCTTTGTTCAGAGACGAGTGAACATCGAAGCAGCAAGATGGCGTTCCATAGTTTGTGGAAAGTTGTCAAAAAGCAACTGAAGGTGATTTCAAGAGAAATAATATTCGATAGTATTCCCTAGGATGTGGAATATTATCAATGCGGAGGAGGATCGTTTCAGGCGAAACAATCTTCCAAATTTGGAAGCAGTTACAGGCGTAGCAGTTTTCAAGCAGGATGGCACTCTCTAGCTTGTAGAGGTCATCAAAACAATCGGTTACTTTCAGAGACGTGTGCTCGACGGTGCAAGATACGCGTTTCTTAACTCTTTTATCTGTTTAACTAACGTTAGTTTTGCAGGTATCGGTGTTACAAGATTGGTTTAGGATCGCAGAACGTTCTAAATCATTCTCCGTCCCTATCGCTACTTTGACTTTTGTTTTCGAAACTTGCGTTTCTCCAAACTCAGTCAAAGTGGGGGCTTCTATAGACACCCATTTGTGTCTCCCCAAAACCAAACCCAGTGATGAGTACCTTTCACGTCGAATCATAATCGAATGAAACAAAAGTGTGGAAAGGTCTAGTGTTGCGGAAAGTTTTTATTTCTTTTCTCTTCTCTCTGTTTTTGAAAACTTATTTTAAGAAAACAGCAAATATAGTTTAATTGGTCCATGATATGGGTCCAATAGTAATGTAGTTGGATGGGGCTTGCAAAGACCTTTCCAACGATATATTATAAGCCCAATTCCGATGAATGTTGAGGAAGTTATGGCCAATTTACTAAACTGGGCCCGGTTTGAGCTTTATGTACGGCCCAATGATCTAGGGGAGGGCCTAATATGATTTATCATTCCTAATGAAATTAGGAATGGTTTTAGTCTTCTAGATTCTTCTAGAAGGTTCTTTTCATTCCTAATTCAATTAGCATTGATAAATTGACTTTTCAGAGTTTTAATCAAAATCAAATAGCATTTTCGAAGAAATTATATTATTTTATCCTCCAGTACGGTAAACTTATCGGATTTTCGAAAACGAGTTAAATTTGAGCTTGGCGTCTGACCCCAGGCCTTGGCGCCTGGAACCAGGCCTGGCGCCTGGCGCTAGCCACTGGCGCTTGGCGCTAGTGTTGGTGCCTGGCGCCAGCTAGCCAGGGTTGGCGCCAGCCCTGTTTTCTAAGCGTCAGACTCTGTTTTGTTAAATTATTTTTTTTGGTTGATTTTCTCTATAAATATTGTATTAAAAACTCCGTTTTCATACACCAATTATCATCATCTACATTCATTCACCAAATTATTTCATTCATCTCTCTTAAACATTCATTCAATTCTTTCTTTGCTTTTCATACAAAATTCCGCATTCGCAAGATCTAGAAACACCTAGCCATATTTGAAGTTGCCTTCGCCCTAGACGTGAAAGGTTTTAATTTCTGAGGGTTTGGTCCCAAATCTCTCTTTCCATTATTTAATTTAATTGTTTTGATTATTATTTTCCTTGAAGTTACTAACGTGTGTATTTTGTTATTAGAAAGAGGTACGAGGCATCAAAGTGCTTTAATGGTTTTAATTGATTTTATGATGTAGACATCATGTTTATATTGTCATTATGATATTCCTAGTATCATGTCTAGGGTAATTTTAATATTAAATATGATTGTTACGATGCTTCCTATGTTCTTCCTCATATTAATGATTGTTAGTATCATGTTAGGGTTAAAGATTTGATTTTTATTGCTTAGTAACATGCTGGGATTTGTTATTAATCATGTTAGTATCATGCCTAGGATCTTGCTATTTCTATTATGCTTTAATATTAACATGAATATGATTATTATTTTGATGATGATTATTTTATTTATGATTATTATTGTTATGATTTTATTATTATGTTGCTTGATATATTTTATTGTTATCGCTTGATCACACCTTTTATGCATGTTTAAAGGGAATTGGTACTTGTAATCACGCTTAATAAGATATTTAATAATCTTGTTTAGGGTTAATTGTGATTATAATTCAAGTGATCGCCAATAATAGATTTATTTGTGCATTAGTATTCAACCAACATAGATTAAACAGGTTTAGGGTTAATTCTATTGATTGCATGTTAATTAAAAAGCGCACATGAATACGATCAGAATAAAGTAGAGGCCTATTATTAGGGCAGGTTCAATCTCTTTTAGGTTGGATTTGTACCTTCATCCCCGAACCCTTATTTGGTTCATGACCTTATGGAGTTGACGATCTCTTGGATCGTTAAGGGGTGTAACCTTCACCTCGTGAACGGTTTACTAGTTCCTAAAAAACTTGTTGGCGACTCTTTTGCTCTATCATCTTCCCTTTTGGACGCCACCGTACTTTAGTGTACGATCACAGTGGGGTTCAAGCTAGTGGGATTTTAAAGGCTTGAAATTATTCCCTACAATGATGAACCCGTTTTAATAAATAATGCTAATCTTGATTCCGTTAAACCTGACAATGTAGCTAATAGCCCTGCAGGGCTAAAGCATAGTACTAATACATCCAATTTTACATTGCAGGGTACGACTTCAGGGAAGGTGGCCACTCCAGATAAGAGCAATAATGCTCCAAAGCCAGTTATCAAACTTCCATTCCCCAATCGTCACTTGAAAACAAATTTGGATAAGCAGTTTGGTAAGTTTCTGGAGATTTTAAAAGATTTGAAGGTGACAGTTCCCTTCATTGAATTGATTACACAAATTCCTGCATATGCAAAATTCATGAAGGAAATATTGACAAGAAAAAGGTCTATTAGTGAGGTAGAGATATTAGCTTTCACTGCAGAGTGTAGTGTCGTTGTAGGGAATAATTTCAAGCCTTTAAAATCCCACTAGCTTGAACCCCACTGTGATCATACACTAAAGTACGGTGGCGTCCAAAAGGGAAGAAGATAGAGCAAAAGAGTCGCCAACAAGTTTTTTAGGAACTTGTAAACCGTTCATAGGATGAAGGTGACACCCCTTAACGATCCAAGAGATCGTCAACTCCATAAGGTCTAGAACCAAATAAGGGTTCGGGGATGAAGGTACAAATCCAACCTAAAAGAGATTGAACCTGCCCTAATAATAGGCCTCTACTTTATTCTGATCGTATTCATGTGCGCTTTCTGATTAACATACAATCAATAGGTCAACCCTAAACCTGTTTATACTATGTTGGTTGAATATTAATGCACAAATAAATCTATTATTGGCGATCACTTGAATTATAATCACATTAAACCTAAACAAGATTATTAAATATCTTATTAAGCGTGATTACAATTACCAAATTCCCTTTAAACATGCATAAAAGGTGTGATCAAGCAATAACAATAAATATCAAGCAACGTAATAATAATCATAATCACGACAATAAAATTATAATCATCATAATAATAATAATATTCATAATCATCATAAATTATAACAATTATAATCATAATCATGTTCATGTTAATATTAAAGCATAATAAAAATAGCGAGATCCTAGGTATGATACTAACAAGATTAATAACAAACCCTAGCATGTCACTAAGCAATAAAAATCAAATCTTTAGCCCTAACATGATACTAACAATCATAAATATTAGGAAGAGCATAGGAAGCATCATAGCAATCATATTTAATATTAAAATTACCCTAGACATGATACTAGGAATCATAATAACAATGTAAACATGATTTCTACATCATAATATCAATTAAAACCATTAAAGTACTTACTTTGATGCCTCGTACCTCTTTTTAATTACAAAATACACACGTTAGTAACTTCAAGGAAAATAATAAACAAACAATTAAATTAAATAATTGAAATAGAGATTTGGGACCAAACCCTCAGAAATTAAACCTTTCATGTCTAGGGCGAAGGCAACTTCGAATATGGCTAGGTGTTTCTAGATCTTGCGAATGCGGAATTTTGTATGAAAAAGCCAAGTAAGAATGTTTTAATAGAGATGAATAATGGATGTAGATGATGATAATTGATGAATAAAAACGGAGTTTTTAATACGATATTTATAGAGAAAATCAGCCAAAAAGATAAATTAAACAAAACAGAGTCTGACGCTCAGGAAACAGAGCTGGCGCCAACCCTGGCTAGCTGGCATCAGGCACCAGCACTAGCGCCAGACCTGGTTCCAGGCGCCAAGGCCTGGGGTTGGACGCCAAGCTTTATTTTAACGCGTTTTCGAAAATCCGATAAGTTTACCGTACTGGAGGATAAAATAATATAATTTCTTCGAAAATGCTATTTGATTTTGATTAAAACTCTGAAAAGTCAACAAAGTCAACTTATCAATGCTAATTGAATTAGGAATGAAAAGAACCTTCTAGAAGAATCTAGAAGACTAAAACCATTCCTAATTTCATTAGGAATGATAAATCATATTAGGTCCTCCCCTAGATCATTGGGCCGCATATAAAGCTCAATCCAGGCCCAGTTTGGTAAATAGGCCATAATTTCCTCAATATTCATCGGAATTGGGCTTATAATATATCGTTGGAAAGGTCTTTGCAAGCCCCATCCAACTACACCACTATTGGACCCATATCATGGACCAACCAAACTGGATTGGCTATTTTCTTAAAATAAAGTTTTCAAAAACAGAGAGAAGAGAAAAGAAATAAAAACTATCCGCAACACTAGACTTTCCACACTTTTGTTTCATTCGATTATGATTCGACGTGAAAGGTACTCATCACTGGGTTTGGTTTTGGGGAGACACAAATGGGTGTCTACAGAAGCCCCCACTTTGACTGAGTTTGGTGAAACGCAAGTTTCGAAAACGAAAGTCAAAGTATCGATAGGGACAGAGAATGATTCATAACGTTGTGCGATCCTAAATCATTCTTGTAACGCCGATACCTGCAAAAACTAGCGTTAGTTAAACAGATAAAAGAGTTAAGAAACGCGTATCTTGCACCGTCGAGCACACATCTCTGAAAGTAACCGATTTGCTGCCGCTTTACTGTTGTTTTGATGACCTCCTGCAAGCTAGAGAATGCCATCCCGCTTGAAAACCGCTACGCCTGTAACTGCTTCCAATTTGGGAGATTGCTTCGCCTGAAACGATCCTCCTCCGCTATGATAATATTCCACATCCTAGGGAACACCATCGAAGATTATTTCTCTTGAAACAATCCTCATCCGCATTGATAATATTCCACATCCTAGGGAATACCATCGAAGATTATTTCTCTTGAAACAATCCTCATCCGTATTGATAATATTCCACATCCTAGGGAATACCATCGAAGATTATTCCTCTTGAAACAATCTTCAGTTGTTTGTGACAACTCTCCGCAAGCTAGGGAATGTTGTCTTGCTCCTTGTGAACCAGTACGTCGGTGCTTTTGCTGTGATGACAATTCTCTTTTCTTTGGGAATAGTTGCCAACATAACTCTTGTATGATGTATGACAATCCGATTTAAGGAAAAGTTGTCAATGCTTCGTAACAATCCATCCTTGGAAACGTTGCCACGATGAAGCGACAATCCATATCTCAGAAAATTTGCCAAAATCCAATTTTTGGGAAAAGTTGCCAATGCTTCGTAACAATCTTTCATAAGAACTTTGCTACGATTGACAATCCATGTCTTAGAATATAACTCTTGAAAACAATCCACCTTGGAAATTTGCCAACGCTATGCGACAATCCTTTTAGGAAAATATTGCCACACTTGACAATCCGCGTCTTGGAACATTTGCAAAAAAGAGTCGACCGACAATCCACTTCGGAAAAATTTGCCATTTGCTGAAGACAATCCACGTTGAGGAACTTTTGCCGAAATTTATGATGAGTAGAGACCTACGGCAATCCTTTGGGAAATTTTGCCATAGGGAAATGGGTGTATGTCAATCCAATCTCGGAAAACTTGTCAGAGATCTATGAATGTATGACAATCCGAACTTGGAAAAACTTGCCAATAAAGAAGGAGCACGACAATCCACGCTTGGAAACTTTGCCAGAGATGACAATCCAATCTTGGAAAAATTGTCGTTGAAGAAGATGCACGACAATCCATTTTTGGAAATATTGTCAGTTAGGGATGACAATCCAATTTTTGTAAAACTTTGTCGTTTAATAAGAATGCGCGACAATCCATATTTGGAAATATTGTCGTTTAAGTGCTTGCTTTTGAACCGATGCTTTGGTGCTTGTAATGAGCCAATACTTAGGCGCTTAAGCTAAGTGAGATGATCTTTCATCAGGTCGATCACTTAGACTGTAATCAAATCGACTACTCAATCATGTTAAATTGCTTATAGGGGCTAACTGGCGTACCAAGGAACCCGAAATTGTTGTATGAGGTCGAAATCACCTTTCTGAGAGGCTTCGAGCTCTGTCGCTGCTGAGATATCTCTGGCGCCAGGCGCTGAAGTAGGGTCCTCCCTGTTCTGCTGCACCTGTATTTATTTTGACTATAGAACTTTGCCAATCTCTTTATCCATCTTAGGGTTGACCTAAGGCTTAACATTGCTTGACTCATTGACTTGACACGACTCAAGGTATAAACTTGACTCGCTGATTGACTGACTCAAGGTTGACTCGACTCAAAGTGAAATGACACATGTGTTAGACTCATGACCCGTGTGTGCATAGTGTTGATTATGCGACTCGAAAATGAGAAAAAGCAAAAAATTTCCGTCATTTTTGTGGAGGGTACCGACTTTCTCCCGAAAAAGAAAGACGCGAAAAAGAATCGAAGTTTCGAAGATGCATGTTAAATGAGCTTAGTCAAATGTCATTTGATACTATCTCTCAAGGTGCAAGGATTAATTCATCCTAGGCTATCTCAATGGCTGACTCAATGATGAAAGTATTTGGGTAACTTAAGCACGGAGGCTAAGCACTTCATACTTCGTGATGCAATGACAATTATGATTGATGAGTGATGTTGATATGACAAGGCATGCTTCAGCGTTAAGATTTCATGACAAAGGGTTCCTAAGGGAAGTATTTGATAGTGACACTAAAGCTAAGCCACAAGAGCTAAGTGTGTGGAAAGATATTATTTGTTAAAAGAGTCAAATGGGGGTGACTCTTAGGCTAGGTAAGCTAATGATGTAGGGATCAAGCCCCCAAGTCTAGCTCTAAGTGAATAGGGATGAGCATTGGATATCCCTTGATATGATCATGGTGCAAGTGTGTGAATGTGAATATGAATGCATTTTTATTACGGCCGCACCTCGATGTGAGGTTGCCTACGTATCCGTTAGGAATCAGGCCGAACGTAGCTCTAGCCGAACCTCGCACAAGTGTGTATACCTCAAAAAGGTCTTTTTAAGGGTTGTAACGTGGTTAGGCTAAAGGCTGAAGAAGAAGGGGATAAAGGCTCAAGACCCTAGATAAGCCCCCAAGGTGTGCAACCTCGCTTTTGAATCTTTGTATTTTTATGCTTGAATTTCTATTCTTTTTTAGCTCTCTTTTATCTTTTGCTTTAGCATTTATTTTATTTTTATAAGTGTGGGCAATCCCGATCATGCGGTCTATCACTCACTTGGCATTCATGTTTCTCAGGCATGGTACCGAGCACTCGATAAGAGACGCAATCTGAGACGTGTTCTTATCAAAGACATTTTCATATCAAAGACATTGGAACACTTGCCCTTTTGTACACTTTTATTTATTTTTATTTTTCTATTGCTTTCTATTTATTTTGATCTTTTGAAATCACTCAAGCTTTTTAGAATTGCATAAGTTGCATACCATCCCATCCCAAGGTTAGGTAGATGTGGGTTGAAAAAAGAAAGGTCTATCGTTAGACGAGGCTCAAAGTGGTTTATGAAGAAAGGATTGCATATTTGAAAGGTGAAAGGAGATATGATGTGGCTACAAGGGGTGCCTCAAATCATTGGTATACCTTGCGATCAATTCGACATTTTTTTTTTTTTTAATGCAATGCAATGTGATGATCATATGCAAGGAAATAAATTCTCATTTTATTAAAAGAAAATAAAGAATCTACAAAATTAATCTAAGGAAAGGAAAAAGTGCCTATGCTAGACTTATTGGGGAAAGAAAAGAAGGAAAAGAAATAGAGAAAGAGGCCATGAAATCTTGTCGTTGCAGCTCGCCTCTTGTCTTGTGTCATTCGCTTTATCATCACCCAGTCTTCTCGCTAGCTAGAGGCAATGGGACCTTGTTTGCTTCTATGAGATCTTGAATGAGATTTTGAAACATGTAGCATTCATCAGTGGTATGACCGTTTCCTCGATGGTACTTGCAATAGGAATTTGGATTCCATCTCGAAGATCGATTTTCTGGTGTTGGATCCTCGGTAGGGCCAATAGGTTTGATTAATCCTCGATCATAGAGACAATCGAAAGCAGTATCGTAGGTCATTCCGATGGGTGTGAACTCTCGCCTGGGTTTCCTTTTAGATCCTTGATTTTCCATGGCTAAGACATCATTATAGTCAAAGGTACTAACATTATTACTAGAGTGGGCGTTTTCGGAAGAAGAAGGATTGTCGCTCTTCTTTCCTTTCCAGCCACCGTGGTTACTATTGTTAGTAGCTTTTTGCTTTGCGAGGTCGTCTTCGATTTCAATTCCGATGTCATAAACGGCCTTGAAAGTATTCAAGTTGTGTTGATATTTCAAATGTTTCGAATACTTCTCTTGAAGATTCTTGATAAACATCCTCACAGACTCCTTTTCGGTGGGGACCTCAATCATCTTGGCGGAAGTTTCCCTCCATTTATTAAAGAAAGAAGTAAAACCTTTATTCTCTTTTTGTCTTAGCATCTCAAGTTGTCTATGGTCGGTTTCAACTTGGATATTGCACTTGTACCTATCAACGAAAGCGTTTACTATCGATTCCCAGGTAGAGGTTTTCTCTTTGTCAAGGGAGAAGTACCATTGTTGGCAAACGGTTTCAAGAGATAGTGAGAACAGAGAGGGAAAAACTTTCTTATCGATACCCTTAATACTCATTATGGTTTCAAAAGCTCTTAGATGAAAGTAAGGATTATCCGTTGCCTTGAATTTTGGGATGTCGTTGGCATTGAACTTATGTGGAAGAAGATCTTTGTCCACCGAGACCCCTTGTGAACTCATGCCCTGAAATTTATAGTCACTAGATAGCTTACTTAGACTCTCTTGCATGAGGTTCATTTGTTGTTGTTTCACGGGATCATCGACCTTAAGGGCGAGAAGCTTCGGTGTCTCAGTCACAGTAGCCAGTTGGTTCTTAAGATCATTGACTTCTTCTTGAGTTGCCATTATCTTCTTAGCCTTCCTCTTTTGACGAATCGGTTTATCAAAAAGCGAGACCTGAATAAAGAGGTTGTCCTTGATTAATCGCCCTTCTCTCCTCGACCAAGTACCGTGGAAAAGGAATTTGGAGATACTTATTGTTAATTATTTGACTCAAACTTTATTCAACATGCAATGGATGGAAGAAGTGAAAAAAGATTGGAATAGAATGTGAAGAAGATTTAGGTGGAGGGATATGAAGAATTAGGAATAGAATGTACCCCCCAACTCAAATGACGGAAAGACCGACTCATGCATGGACCTAAGACATGGTCATGGTAACATATACTCAAAGTATGTGCTAAGACTAGTGAGTGTAGGTGACATGTTGAAACTCGTGTCATGACCATGTGGCTAGACTATGTGACCGAGACTCGATTGATGACTCGACAAGGTGTTATTGACAGCGAAAATTAACCGAATTAATTAGCAAACTGGTTAATTAGACCCTAGGTGATGACTCAACCAATAATCCGAACTGTCGGCCAAGCGACAGGACTGGCGTCACACTGTGGAGCTTGGCGCCAGACAACATAGCTGTCGTCAGGCGCTACACTCCATAGTGTGGCGCTACAACTCAGACCTTGGCGCCAATAGTGAAGCTTCGGTCTGGGACTGTTTTCGGTGTTATTAGTCAACTGGGGTATGCCTAAAGTCGTACTAGGTCAATTCTGATTAAAAAAAAAAAATAGACTTTATTGACTCAAATTAATTAATTAATTAATTAATTAGGCAAAGTTCTTTAAGTCATTAATTTATTTAGTCTCAACACAAGTCAAACAAACGGTTAAGAGAAACATAGAATATATATGCACAACAAATAATGCACATTTAGTCAAGTAGGCACAATATGATGCAATGCGTTCGCAACCTAACCATGGCTCTAGTTCTCTAAAGTTCGGGATATGGTTTAGTCAATAGAGGGTCCATGGTTGATTGTCCGGATGCACCGCGCGGAAGCCTAACCGTGAAGGGTTGGCGCGAGTGGATGGGACACCGCGAGTTTTAGAAAAAACTCGCTTCCATGGTTTGGTGAATTCAACTTCTCGGATGTACCCTTTGTTGCACAGAGCGTTCAATCGGGTAGATGGAGCATGAATTCCCAGAGGGTTATGTCCATATGTAGAACACATATGGGTTTCAGAAAAGTGAGTAAAAATTCAATCAGGAAGTAGGATCGAGCAAACAATACGAAAAACCGGTCGAAATTAGAACGCATATTTCTGGCTCGGTATTGGGGGAAATTGGCGCCAACAAACAGAGACTAGCGCCAGCTCTTAACTGTAGCGCCTAGCGCCAATACTGGTGTCTGGCGCTACAACTAAAATACTGGCGCCAAGCTCTGGCCCCTGACGCTACTTCCCACATGCCTCAGCAGCTTTCTGTGCCCGATAAAATTTTCCAATTTCGCGCGATGTTATTTCAGTCCTAGTTGTGAAAGATATTTCTCAAATTTCCTACGTGTAAAATCCTATGTTTTTAACTCATTACGGATGGTCTTTCCAATGAGATCTTTTTTATGCATATGACAATAATGTTAATCAAAATTACGCACGTGAAATACTTAGAACTTTTCGAGTCTCATCCACTCATTCTAAATCATTGCCGAAACAAATTCAGGAATTAAAATAGAAATCCTCCCCAGCAGAGTCGCCAAAAACTGTAGGGAATAATTTCAAGCCTTTAAAATCCCACTAGCTTGAACCCCACTGTGATCATACACTAAAGTACGGTGGCGTCCAAAAGGGAAGAAGATAGAGCAAAAGAGTCGCCAACAAGTTTTTTAGGAACTTGTAAACCGTTCATAGGATGAAGGTGACACCCCTTAACGATCCAAGAGATCGTCAACTCCATAAGGTCTAGAACCAAATAAGGGTTCGGGGATGAAGGTACAAATCCAACCTAAAAGAGATTGAACCTGCCCTAATAATAGGCCTCTACTTTATTCTGATCGTATTCATGTGCGCTTTCTGATTAACATACAATCAATAGGTCAACCCTAAACCTGTTTATACTATGTTGGTTGAATATTAATGCACAAATAAATCTATTATTGGCGATCACTTGAATTATAATCACATTAAACCTAAACAAGATTATTAAATATCTTATTAAGCGTGATTACAAGTACCAAATTCCCTTTAAACATGCATCAAAAGGTGTGATCAAGCAATAACAATAAATATCAAGCAACGTAATAATAATCATAATCACAACAATAAAATTATAATTATAATCACGACAATAAAATTATAATCATCATAATAATAATAATATTCATAATCATCATAAATTATAACAATTATAATCATAATCATGTTCATGTTAATATTAAAGCATATTAAAAATAGCGAAATCCTAGGCATGATACTAACAAGATTAATAACAAACCCTAGCATGTCACTAAGCAATAAAAATCAAATCTTTAGCCCTAACATGATACTAACAATCATAAATATTAGGAAGAACATAGGAAGCATCATAGCAATCATATTTAATATTAAAATTACCCTAGACATGATACTAGGAATCATAATAACAATGTAAACATGATTTCTACATCATAATATCAATTAAAACCATTAAAGTACTTACTTTGATGCCTCGTACCTCTTTCTAATTACAAAATACACACGTTAGTAACTTCAAGGAAAATAATAAACAAACAATTAAATTAAATAATTGAAATAGAGATTTGGGACCAAACCCTCATAAATTAAACCTTTCACGTCTAGGGCGAAGGCAACTTCGAATATGGCTAGGTGTTTCTAGATCTTGCGAATGCGGAATTTTGTATGAAAAAGCCAAGTAAGAATGTTTTGATAGAGATGAATAATGGATGTAGATGATGATAATTGATGAATCAAAACGGAGTTTTTAATACGATATTTATAGAGAAAATTAGCCAAAAAGATAAATTAAACAAAACAGAGTCTGACGCTCAGGAAACAGAGCTGGCGCCAACCCTGGCTAGCTGACGTCAGGCACCAGCACTAGCGCCAGGCGCCAGGCCTGGTTCCAGGCGCCAAGGCCTGGGGTTGGACGCCAAGCTTTATTTTAACGCGTTTTCGAAAATCCGATAAGTTTACCGTACTGGAGGATAAAATAATATAATTTCTTCGAAAATGCTATTTGATTTTGATTAAAACTCTGAAAAGTCAACAAAGTCAACTTATCAATGCTAATTGAATTAGGAATGAAAAGAACCTTCTAGAAGAATCTAGAAGACTAAAACCATTCCTAATTTCATTAGGAATGATAAATCATATTAGGTCCTCCCCTAGATCATTGGGCCGCATATAAAGCTCAATCCAGGCCCAGTTTGGTAAATTGGCCATAATTTCCTCAATATTAATCGGAATTGGGCTTATAATATATCGTTGGAAAGGTCTTTGCAAGCCCCATCCAACTACACCACTATTGGACCCATATCATGGACCAACCAAACTGGATTGGCTATTTTCTTAAAATAAAGTTTTCAAAAACAGAGAGAAGAGAAAAGAAATAAAAACTATCCGCAACACTAGACTTTCCACACTTTCGTTTCATTCGATTATGATTCGACGTGAAAGGTACTCATCACTGGGTTTGGTTTTGGGGAGACACAAATGGGTGTCTACAGTCGTACTTCTAAATAAATCTCCACCTAAATTAAAAGATCCGGGTAGTTTTTCTATCCCTTGTTATATTGGCAATCTAATGATCGATAATGCAGTGTGTGATTTGGGTGCTAGCGTTAGTGTTATGCCATTATCTGTGTGTTCCAAGTTAAATATGGGTAAATTAAAAGCTACTAATATTACTCTACAAATGGCCGACCGTTCTTTTAAATACCCCTTAGGTGTTTTAGAGGATGTTCCTGTTAGAGTAGGTAAATTTTATATACCTGTTGATTTTTTTGTTCTTGATATGGTTGAGGATATGCAAACTCCAATTATTTTGGGTCGACCATTCCTTAACAATGCAGGAGCAATTATAGACGTGAGAAGTGGCAAATTAACACTATCAGTAGGGGACGATAAAGTTATTTTTAATCTTAATAATACCCCTAAAATCCCCATGACAGAGGAGAAGTGTTTTAGTGTTAATGTGGTTCATAATTATTCTAACAAGCCCCAAGCTCTTGTAAAAGATCCCTTGGAGGCGTTATCTTGTGTTGCATCCCTTTCAGATGAGATAGACAAATGGAAGAAGGAATTTGATGCGATAGAAAGAGCCCTCTACACTGTCGGTCTTGGCTTTGAGGATGAAAAGGTGGAATCAAACAAGCAAGTTGTGGAAATTGAGCCTACGGTGAGTGTTCCGCCAGATCGAGTTGCAAGTGCCAAATGCAGTGACAGTTTGAAGCAACCCTCGATCGAAGAGGGATCTTTAGTGCGGAGTATTGAAGAGCCCCCAATCCAAGCCATGGAGGATCCACCAGATAAAGTGAATTGGCGCCCCACAGGTTATGTCAGGAAGCCACGTCGTGGCCTAAACACCGCTCGACCGGATGAGAAACCACCCGACCAAGCGTTAGGTCAAGGGTCCTAATTCTTGTACTTGATAAGAAGGTCGTGCAGGACCTAGATAAACCAGCGATTTGCGGGAGGCAACCCGTATTTTAATGCTTTTTAGACTAGTTTTTCTTCCTTTTTCTTATGAGAGGAGAGAGGTAGGGGTGAAAGTTCGGTTTTCGGTTTGGTTTTTTGCCAAAACCGAAACCGAACCACCCTAATTCGGTTTTTGGATTTTAGAAACCGCACCACTTCACTTTAGAAACCGAACCAAACCAAACCATATTTATTTCGGTTTCATAAAAAAAAAACGAACCAAACCGAATTTTCATATCAAACATCATAAACATCAAACTTTGCAAAAAAAAAACCAAACCAAACCCAATCAAAACCGAACCAAACAAAACCAAACCAATCCATAAAAACATATTTAAACAAGTTTTAACCTTATTCACCACCCCTAACCAAGATCCGCACCTACAACAACCCACAACCCACCTTATTTCACCACCCTTCATCCCTTTCACCCAAACCCTAACCCTAGATCGACCCAAAAAAGCCAAAACAACCTACCAGTCTACCACCACCGCAATTGAATCACACACCGCCATATAAACAAAGTAGAAAAAAAAACTCAAACCAAATTAAAAGAAAGAAAAAGAGGACATACCTCATTCCACCGAAAAACCTCAAATTTGGGTTTCAAAGGTCAAATTCGACCATGAAAACTCTAGATCTAGTGTTTTCATGGTCGAATTTGACATGAAAACCCTTTAGTAGATGCCCTTAATGGAGTTTAAACTTCAAAAAAACCTCAGGATAAGTGCAAACTGAGAAGAGGACAAGAGAAAGAGTGAAAAACGACTAAGAAGAGGAGAGAGAGAGGGTAGAGTCGCTGAGGAGAGAGAAGAGGAAAGGAGAGGTGAAATATGAGAATTAGGGTTTTTTTCCTTTATATACTTAGGGTTAAATCTGTTGGGCTAGGGTATTTTTTTGGGTTTGGGCCTAATTTCGGTTTGGTTCGGTTTTGTTCGGTTTTTCACTTTCTCAAACCGAAACCGAACCGAAAACCGAAATATTCATTTTTTCAAAACCGAAACCGAACCACTTAAAAAAAAACCAAACCATATTTGTTATTCGGTTTGGTTCGGTTTTAAACCGAGTTTATTTCACCCCTAGAGAGAGGAGTGAATTTAATGAGTTTTATGAGCTTTTGTACAGGTTTGAAGGAAAAGAGTTAGCCAAAAATTGAAGAAAAGAAGAAAGTAAAAAATTCGTCAAATTAACCTCAGGCCCGACCGGGCGCGACAGCGGGGTTAAAAAATCGGGTGTTTTCGCCCGACCGGGCGCGAGAGTAGAAGAAAAATCGGGCATTTAGATCTTCCGATCGGACAATCGCCCGCCCGACCGGGCACGACAGCCTTCGGGTTATTTGTTCTCCTTTCTTCTATCTTTTCTCATTCTTATCTCTTTCCTCCATAACTTTCTCTCTCTAAAAACTTAAAACCTCTACCTTCTCTCTAAGATTTTATCTTCATTTCTCACCCAAATCCAAATATTTTTACATATTCTTAATCCTCTCTTCATCCTCTACAATCTTATATATAAATTTTCAAATTCCATTCAAATCATTTTTTTTTCATACCCATTTTACATTATGGCTTCAAAGAGGGCTCGATCGATTTTCGGAAGGAATTCTAGCTCGAGGGAGGAGTACGACTTGGATTTACAACTCCCCTATTGGCCAACGATCCGTATTGCTAGCTAGGAGCAAAAGGAACGGCTTAAACACCTAGTCGGGCGCGAGGTAATTCCTTCATGGTGGTTACACCGCCCTACTTTAGAAACTTATGGTTTGTATGATTTTGTTAAATGATTTTTGAATGACATAGGAATGAGAAAATTCGTTGATATGCATTATCCTACATACCGTGAATTAACTTGTGAATTCTTGTCTTCTTTGAAAGTTGTAAATAGTAGAAATGGGCCGAATTTATATTTTAGGTTGAACAATAGGAATATTAGTTTAACATATGTGGAATTTTGTAAATTATTTGAATTAAATTCTGAATTACCATTCCAATGGCATGCTGATTACAAAATGGGTGATATTTATCATGCTTTGACTGGTTTGCCTACCCCCGACCCCCAACATGCTAGTACAAAACCTATCCATCACCCTATCCCAAAAATCAGGCAAAGATTTGCGGGTTTGTGTTTTCTGGGTAGGAACGAGCCTCATAATGCCCAAACCAACGAACTAGCTGTAATAAAACACTATGTGTATGGGTTTGGGAAACTGAACATAGGTAGGTACATCATCCACTATCTGAGCAGACATGCCACATCCAGTACCTAGTCTCGTACCCCCATTCGTATAGGAGGCCTTATCACTAGGATAGCAGTGAAAAAGGTCAGTTTTGTTGAGAGTGGACCCCACCAACTGACCAACTATGGACCGGATACCTATATGACTGCTAGGTATTTTAAGGAGTTGGGGTGGGTACGACTGGACAGTGAGAAGACACCCCACTGGTGTATTAGGACTGGGACCGAGCAACCAATGCCCATCTTTTCCCTGCATAGTCCTGACTTGACTGCCTTTCCCCCTGGGCAAGCATCCTACACGTATGACCTTTTAGTTGCCAACGCTAAGGGGCAAGCACCACCAGTACTACCACCAGTTCCACCACCCCAGCCAGAGCCCGAGGTAGCATGTTCTCCACCTCGCATGTCTCATTCTGTCCCCCATGTTGACTCTAACCCAGTTTGGGACTTTTAGAGTATATGTCCGGCTTTAGGCCGTATCGAGCATTCTCACACTGACCTTAGGAGGATGGTAGACTCCATTGACCAGAGGTTAGGGTACCTGGAGAGGAACCAGGGTAGAGCTCTCTACCCTATGTACGATGATTATGCTCGTCGGGGCAACATTTCCGACGATGCTATCTACCCTGATTGGTTTCAGCGTCCACCCCAGGGATACGATAGGGATCCCACTACCTATGGTATTTATATTGACTATTCTGCCTTCCATGGGTACGGCCAGGACATTCCTTTCGGGGGACCGGCGGGGGGGGAGTTTTCATGCTGATTATTTTGGTGGTAGCTCTTCTGGTGCAGGTGGTGCAGGTAGCAATGGAGGTGGAGGTTTCAGCTCCATGGATGAGGATGATCAGGACTAGCTATGCTGGGCTAGTTCCCGAGCCAATGAGGACATTGTCTGATTCTGACTTGGGGGAGATTTTGGATTTGATATCTTTTCTTTTGTTTTTGGTGTGTTTTCTTAGTTTAGATTTATTGCTTTCTAGGTTAGTTTTATTCCTTTCTTATATATGGAAAAATACAAAACATACAAAAAAAAAATCCAAAAATACGTTCCAATGAATTGTAAATCATACTTCCCTATGCCCCTTACTTGAGAAAATTGTTTTGATTCTTGGTATATGATGATAAGCACTGTGGATTATTTGATCATGATTTGATGTTTGATTGCCTTGAAACCTAAACATGCGTCAATTTTGTCCAACTACTTGTGAATATAGTGCTTGACTAGTTGATTTGGTTAGGAATGTGTGATAGTTCCTGGTATGTCAATGAATTTGAGTATTGGTTTGCAACTATAAGTAATGTTTATATAACTCATTATTATGCACATTGTGGAGGATGAAGGCATTTGTTCTTTTAGGTAGCCTCCAGATGATTGTAGATACCCTCCCTTCTTGCTACCCATGTTTTTGCCTTGACTTTTTGTTGTTTATTAGCCACATTACAAGCCTATTTTTCCCCATTGGTTACTAGTCCCAAGCTTGGCTTGGGGGAGCTATTAGTGAGTGAGGTGAGGGAGTTTGTAGTGTGCTTATTATTTGCAATAATTGGGTGTGTTTTGAGGAGTTATTTTGTTCTTGATCATGTTTATTTTTGATGAGTTTGAAAGTTATATTTTCTTGAGAAAAAAAAATAAAGCATGATGTTATGAAAAAAAAGAGAGAAGTTCAAGAAAAAAAGAAAGAGAAAAAAATAAGTGAACTTCAATAGAAAAAAAATCAAAAGAAAAAAAAATTGTTTAATGTTCAAATGTTCTAGTTGGAGGTTGATAAAAAAAAAAAAAAAAAAGAATTGAGCTTCAATGAAAAAAATTAAGTTAGGAGATAAAGTTTGTTTATTCACTACAGTTCTTCATTATTATATCTTATGAATGAATTTGTAAGTGTTGGGATTGTTGTTTATAATTGGAGTGTATTTGGTGAATTTTTGGTGGAGCTGAGTATGTTGGAGATTTGTTGGTCATTATTTATTTGGATCATGGGTTTTACTAGGATTTGCTCCCTTAAGCATAGCTTTTCTCTCACTTGTTCCCAAATGATTCCTACCCTTTACCCTAGCCTTACATTACAAGCTTTAAAGACCTTCCGACCTTTGTGCATAGAGTTGTATGAATGTGAAAGTGTTGTTTATCAATGCAAGTTATGATTTGACATATTTCGAGTCGACTAGTAGGTTGAACGTAGATCTTTTATACACACGAGAGTGTGAGTTGGGAGGGCATTGTTCACAATAAAGGGGTTGGTTGGAGAGCGATCGAGTACATCTTTTACTCGCCACATAAATGAGAGTTGAGTGTGTGAGCACTAATCTTGAATTCTATATGCTCTTGTGTTTGCTCTCTTTGACAATTGTTAGGGAGGAAAGGTAATTGGATGGATTTGATTGGTTGATTTTGAAGCATGTTTATTTGATTTACCCTGAATTGTTTGTGCTTGATTTTTACTTTTTGGGGTGAAGCATATTTATTTATTCATTGATGAGATCTTTGCTTAGGGACAAGCAAAGGTTTGGCTTGGGGGAGTTTGATGTGTCTATTTTATATAGTATTTTACCCCCGTCCCTTGGTCATAATTAGTAGTGTTTTTGGCTCTTTTGAGCCACTTTTATTACTAATTGGTGTTTTCTAGTGTTTTCATAGATTTGGTTGACTTTTGTTGGGATTTGCACTTTTAGAGCAATTACGAGCATTGGAGAAGCACGACCATCTTTGAAGCCCAAGGCCGGTTAGAGTCATCGAACCGGTGATTAAGGGCTCGGTATAGGCGATACTGGGGCATTTGGACCAAGTATTAAAGACCCAAAGAGGAAACCCAGATTGGCCCGAAGAATTGGAGCTCAATCGAAGTCCAAATAGTGGCCTAAGAGTGCCGCCCGGCCAAAGAGGCTGGCGCCCGGCCGGGCGAGGGAAGCAAGGCTGGCGCCCGAACTCGCGCCCGGCCGGGCCAGAGAAGTGTATCTGAAGGAAAAAGGCGCGCCCGATTGGGCGATGCCTCTCCCGATCGGGCGCGTGTTATTATTAGGGGTTAATTATCGACGTTTAAGTTTGTTTTAGTTTAGGATTCTCGCTTAGTATAAATACTTCTCCGTAAAGCGAGTTTAGTATCTCCTTTTACTCTTTCTTAATTCTTTCTTAGATTTTCTCTCTCTACTTAGCTTTTAGATTAGTTTCTCTCTATTATACTTTGTTCTTAATTTTATTTTTAATTCCATATTTCTTTGGTAACGATTTCTCTTCTCTTAATCTTAGTTATTTATTTTATTCCTTTGATCATGTCTTGTTTTATTACTTTGATTAGTTTAGTTTTTATTATGTGTGAGTAGTTTTGTTTCTAGGGTTTGTGGGGATCCATAAATAATATGAAGGGGTAATTTATTGTTGTTAATTGTCAATGCTAGATTAATTTCTTATTGATTGATTTAATGCTCTGTGACTAGATTTGCGCAGATCTTTTATGCATGATTTTGAAAATATTGATTCGAGATTCGACAGATGAGAATTTATGTTTAGGTCTAGTTTCAATAGGTTAATTTATAAATGGTTAAGTCGAGATTCGAGAGATGAGATTTAATACCGGTAGATTAATTGTGTGATTGTAATACGTAGCGAAAGCCCTTTATGATCTGATTAATTTATGCATTGATGATTGATTATTATGTTTTACCCTGGAATATTATTTATTGGTGAACCTATGCCCTAGACCTTTTATTCATTGTTTTCTCTTTATTCTTAATCTTCGTAGTTTAGTTTCCTTCGATTAAATTATAATATTTTGGTTACTTTATAATCTAGATTATATTAATTAATTAGGAATAGAAAGACTTGTTTCTCTGTGGATTCGACCCTACTTCCCTATCTACATTAGTTATAGGATTTAGGAATTACTTTTGATTAGGCGATACGACTTTACCCTGTCAATAGAAATAAATAATATCATATATTATAAAGTGACATATAATAAATCACTCATTATGCTTTCCTAAACTACAACATCGAATGGTCATAATTAAGGAAACATGGCATAAAATATCTCATATTTTTAATTAATGCAATTAGATAATATCATATATTATTCATGATTATCAATAAAATATCGTATATTTTAAATTAGTCATGATTAAGAATCAAATCTTATTCTAATCTTAAAAGATAAATCATATTTATCCTCAAAGATTATCCTAACTAACTTAGGAGATTCTATCCTAATTACTAGTCAATCACAAAATTTTAATTCAATTATTATCCAAAAATAATTATGGGATAATCACATTATTTAAATCAATCTTTATCTTTTTGAAATCTTGCTCAACAATCCTTAAAATTTCAAAGATTAAAACAAATTTTAAGATTTGAAATTATCTTAACAAATTTTATCCAAAATTAACAACTTTAAATAAGGATAATTAACAAAAATCAACTTTTGAAATTTGATTTTATCCCCAAAATAAAATCAGATTTTATTTTGAAAATATTTTTTAAAAGAAAATAATTTGAATAAAAACATTTTTTTTTTTGTTAAAACCTGCTGCCACGTCAGCCAGGAAAAACCCAGCCAGCGCAGCAACAGACAACCGCAGCCTAACCAAGCCACGGCACTACCGCAACCGCGACCAGGAATACACCCAGCCACGGCGCAACCTGACTGGAACTGTTCCAGTCAGATACTGATGCTACGGCCTGAGGGTTATCCGCGCGACGCAGTTAGGCCGGAGCCCAGCCACGTTCGTTGCTGCTGCCAATCGGCGACTCGCTGCTGCCGCCAATTGTCGCCTCCCTCACTACCCCTCTTTCGACCACTTGGGCAGCCGTCGTGGCCACCTGACTGTGGTTCGTCCACCCAGCCACGGCTGCCCCCTCCCAAATTAATTCCCCCCCCCCTTTTAGAGAGATTTAATCTAATTAAACAACTTTTGCAAAATTAAATTAAATTAGGTCTTTTGAATTAAAACACAACATTTATGCCTAATTAAATTTTAAAATCAAATTCACAATTCAATTTCAAATTTAGGGTTTTTCACAAAATTAATTCAAATTTAATCTAACTCTTAAATCAAATTATTGATTATACAAAAATCATATTTTATGTATCAAATAAATCTAATTAAATTTATGAAGCATAAAATATTCGAAAATCATCAAAATTAAGCACAAAATCAAAATTTAGGGCTTTATTTCAATCACAATTTTCGAAAATTCTAGGGCTTAAATCGGATTTTGCTAGAAAAATTGAGCAATTTAAATCATATTTAAAAAATTTCAAAATTAAATCTCATTTAATATAAAGATTGAACCATAATTAAATTATTCTCCCTCCTAATTGAATTAAAATTGTGGACTATCAAAGAATTAAAATTCAATATGCTAACTGATACCACTGTAGGAGTTTATAGGTACGAATGCGGAAAACATGAATCATATTCATATAGCACCTAATCCCAAGATCATGCACAACACATAAAGAATTAGAATTAATACTTTTGAAGCGTGATTCCACGTGCGATCGAACAAGAACAAGGGAGATAAAGAACCTCAAGTGTGATTCCTCTACTTGGTCCACAGGCACAGATTAAGACCTCCACTAATGCTAGTTAGTTGCAATTGAACCCTTCAATTGACCTTCTATGGAGAAGAACGAGCAACGAACAAATCACGAACCACCACGAGGGGAGGGGATAGGCGTGTGGTACAGTGAGAGAGAGAGGTTTTGGATTACTGGTTGCTTGGTGCACAATTAACTGTTAATTGTGTTGTGTCATACAACCCTAGGCATGGACTTTATTTATAGATCTCATCTCTAAATAAGACTCCATGACAAAGCCCAAATCCTAACTCTAATCTAATTATACTAGCCCAATCCAATTCATGATTGGTTACTTGTTCATGAGGCCCATAAATGGGCCTCTAACTTGCTTAACCCAATACCTTTGTTGTGTGACCTCATAGGATCCATTCTAGTGGGCTTTGGACTATTTGACTAACCCAAAGATCAATGATCATAGTCTAGCAACAGATAATGACGACCCAAAAGAACGAACTTATTATCTCCATAATAGTGGTCCTTGATATATCTAGTAATTGCACTTATCGAAGACAGATTTCCTTCAACTAACGCGTGTATTGTTTTGATAGAAAGAGATACGAGGCAACAAAGTGAGTAATTTCATTGCTATTTATTTAGAAAGCGTGCTTAGATTATTTTATTAATTCTTGGTAATATGTTAAGATGCTTTTATTATTTTCTAGTATCATGTTTAGGGAGTTAACTAATATTTCTAATATCATGTCTGTTTCTAGTATCATGTTAGAGATTAAGCTTTGATTTTTTATTATTTAGTGACATGCTAGGGTTTGTTATTAATCATGTTAGTATCATGCCTAGAATCTTGCTAACATTATTACACTTTAATGAGATTGAGATCATTTTGGTGATGATGATGATTTGTTGTATCAATAATTTATATGTTTCTTGATATTATTGTTATTGCTTGATCACGCCCTCTCTTACAAGTTTAAAGGGACTTTTTATTTGAAATCACGCTTAATAAGATAATTAATAATTTTATTTAGGCTAATGTGATTTTAATTCACGTGATCGCCAATAATAGATTTATTTGAGCAATATTCAACCAACCTAGATTAAACAGGTTTAGGATTAATATATTGATTGTATGTTAGTCAGAAAGCGCACATGAATATGAGAAAGACAAAGTAGAGGCCTATTTAGGGCATGTTCAATCTCTTTAAGATTGGATTTGTACCTTCATCCCCGAATATCCAGTCATGGTTCAGGTTCACTATGGAGTTAGCGATCTTATGGATCATGAAGGAGTGTAACCTTCACCCTGTAAACGGTTTACAACTTCTTAAAACTTGTTGGCGACTCTTTTGATCTGAGTTCCTCCCCTTTGGACGCCACCATAAGTGTATGATCACAGTGAGGCTCAAGTGTGAGATGTTTGAAATATTCCCTCCACCATGCGATGTACGTTTTTTTTTTTATTTTTATTTTTTATTTATTTTTTTTTATTTCATTCTGTATAATTTTTAGTTTTTAAAATAATTTAAAACAAATTTTAAATACTAAAAATAATTTTTAGTTTTGTAAAAAGAAGATAAGTATTTAGTTTTTTAAATAATTTAAATCCTAATAAATCACTACTAGTTGTTTTTACCTACGTGTTAAAAATCTAAAATCTTATTTGTTAGTTTTGCTTAGGTGGTGAGTGAATTATTAATTTTTAAATAAAACAAAAAATTTAATTTTTGATTGGTCAAAATAATACCTGTACTTATGTGGCGTCGAATGCTCCCAAAAAATGCCTACTTTATTTGTATTTAATATATTAAGGGATTATATGATCATATTAACATTCAAGCCATAAAATTTATCTTAAATTAGTGTCGAGCCATGTAGAAGACAAATAAGTATTATTGTGACACTAATGATGCTAAGTAAGCAAATTTCTAATAGATTTTTTAAGATAAAAAATTTGTATTGTATTGATTTTTTTTTCTTTTTTTGAAACCTTGTATTGAATTTTATTGTTGATATATTTCTAATAATTCATATATAAAAAATTAATCATAATTTTTAACTACTAACACGTCTAAATTATAATGATTTTTTAATCCTAGACATTTTTTCTTTTGAATAGCAAAAATATTTCAGTAATTAAAAGTCATACGAAATCTACAACAGAGATTCGACGTTAACAAATACATAAGATATTGAATCAAATAGAATTTTCCTTCATAAAAACTACGATCGTCGAGTAGATCTTGCACTGCGGAGCATCTCCCGCTTATATCGCTGAAAATTACAGCCTTGTTGGAGAGACAATCTAACGATCCTTTGTAGCCGTGAGGTTGTTTTCCTTCTGATTCATTTGTCCGTATTCGAAAACTTGATAACTTTTTCACCAACGAAATAATTTCACGACAATCCATTAGATCTACTACCATGGATTCAAAACTAAGAAATTTCTCCCTCGAAAAGAGGAGATAAACCTTGTCTTTCGAAGGAGGTCGAAAAACCCTTGTCTTTCGAAGGAGATCAGAAACCCTTTCTTTCGAGGGAGAAAAGTTCCTCCCAAAAGGAGGAAGCATTATTATAAACCTAAAAAAAAACTATAAAGAAACAAGGATTGGGGCTTTCTACCAATTAAAATCGATGAAAGCCCCTTCAAAATTCAACAATGGAGGCTAGGGTTTGGAGAGTGAATAAGGGATTATATGCTATTCATAGAGTGCTCTACATGTTATAAAATTTAATATTCAACCCAAAACAATTCGGGCATCGCCTAGCACAAAACTAGTATATAATTAAAAGAAGTATTTTTCGAGAGCATTAGACACGCCACTTAAGCAATTCAACCAATGAAAAAAGAGATTCACTTAGAATTAAAAAATTAATTGCCACATAATTAAAATTAACAAATGAAATTTTTTTAGTTTAGAATTTAAAAAAGGAATAGTAATTTATGATTTAAATTATTTTTAAAACAACAAATAGTATCTTTTCATATTAAAAATTAAACCTAATATCTAACGAAAGAGATAACATATACAAAGGCATGACCAATTTAAAAAAAGATTTTTATATTTGAATGAAAAAAAATCAATTCACATTCAAAATTTTGTCTGGCACATTTGGTGAACGATCATTAACCATGAGATTTCAAATCGTGCTGCTAACACTTATAATGTATTAGTTTTCACATTAGATTAGTTGTATCATTTTTATTTTTAAGCCAAATTAAAATCGAATTATTGATAACCTACATAAGTGAGAGTGTGAGACAATAAAAAGAGCTAATGACAAATTTATATGATAGCCTCATATTGATTAAAATTGAACTTGTGACCTTGTGTATAGTAAATTTGATTTTTTTTTTTTTTTTTTTTTTTTTTTTAACGGGAAATATACATTTCATTTTATTGCAATACAAACTTGTTATTCTCACGGCTCACATAAATACCTTCTAAAAGAAAGCTCTTAGGGCCTGTTCACATTTACTGAACTGAGCTGAGCTGAACTGAACTGATTGGAGCTGAACTGAACTGAACGGAATTGAGCTAAAATGAATATTTTATGAGAGAGGAAAATTAAGAGCTGAACTGAACTGAACTGAACTGAACTGAACTGATTGGAGCTGAACTGAACTGAACTGATTAGAGCTGAACTGAACTGAAATTAAGTAAATGTGAACAGACCCTTAATGATTAATGAAAAAAACAATTATTGAAGTAATTACTTCTAGCCCTATGTGATATCGAACGACCCTGAAATTGATTACTAATGATCCCTAAGTTTTCCATTTTATTTTGAGTTAATGACATTTTGAATCTTCTTTATCTTTATTGATGTTCTTAGTATTGATATTAGATGATGATTATGCTTGATTGATGTTCCATATCTCCAAAATCCTACTAATGAACCCTACATTTCCTTATTAATTAGGAAAATTTGCAAATTGCAGCCATTTAAAGTTTGTATTTTGCAAATTGCAGCCCAAAATTTCGTATAAATTGTAAATTGCAACCCTATTCAACTTTTTCATCGGTTTACATGTCGAAAAATATCTGGTTAAGGTTTTAGAGGTCATTTTAGCCCTTAAGGACCCGAATTGAGCTCGGAATTAGCAAAAAAATAACGTAAGTGTCTCATATTTATAGTTTCCAACAAATCGATACATTTTTGTTATGTAAAACGAGGCACTTGCGTTATTTTTTTGCTAATTCCGCGCTCAATTCGGGCTCCTAAGAATTAAAATGGCCCCTAAAAACATAATCGGAGATTTTTCGATTTGTAAACCGATGAAAAAGTTGAATCGTGCTGCAATTTACAATTTATACGAACTTTTGGGCTGCAATTTGTAATTTATTTTTTTAAATGGCTGCAATTTGCAAAATACGAACTTTAAATGGCTTCAATTTGCAAATTTTCCTATTAATTAATTATTTCAGATTATAAACTTTGCCTTTTGCCTTCTCCAGAACTATGAGAAGATGTCCCCTTTCAAATTTTACCTAAGTAACAGCAAATAATATTGATTTGAAGGAAAACATTATTATTACATGTTCCTGAAATATTTCCATAATAGTCAATTAGAAATACATGTACAGTGGTGCAACACCATCAAGATTGAACACAGTTTTGTATAGTCCTTCACAAGCCACTTTTGTACAGAGCGAAGGAAAATATGCAAGGAAATATGTACCACAGGCAACCCCCCACCGGTCCTTGCCCAAAATAACCCCCCAAAAAAGACGAAAAATTAAAATTGATCTGAGCATGACAGAGAATTGATGAAGCCTCCAATAAGCTACCGAGATCCATTGCAAATTGAAAGAAAAGCTACTGAGATCATTTATCCTACCCACCAAATGCTATACTTGAAGAGATTGCACTCCAGCTTTATCACTTTTATCAATTTTACCAGCGAAGGAAGCACCTCCTTGAGTACCGGTAGTTGGCGATGGAGGTCGTTTTTCATCCAAGCCAAAGAATGGGCAATTTTGGAATGCATCCAGGCTGCTAGCTAGAAGACGATTCAGGCCACTCAGGCTATCACTTAAGATTAGATCTTCACTATAGTATTTACATTTAGGTATATCCAGCTCTAAAGGTCCTAATGAGTCAGGCTGGAAATCAAACATAAATATAGAAAAGCAGTGAGAACTACAATATGCAGACATGGTGATACTGAAAGGATAATTATATTCACAAAGAGAAACAGTCCAAAAAAAAAAAACTACATGCATTGTGTACTTATTTTTAAAAAAAATACAATGTATCTCCAAGGTTTGCAAAAGAATAAAATATAAAAAATAAAAATCCCCCACTTCCTTAAGACTAACCAATAAAATATTATATCGTGAAACCCTCTCACTAATTAACCAAAACCCAAAAACTCGTTTTGATTAATGGGAATGGTAATGGTAAGAAACAGAGTAACACACTTTAAGGTTTAGTTAACCATTATATGTTGAGGGAGATGGGGAAGTTGGTTAACAGCATTATTGACATTAGTTCAAGGGTAGGAAAGAGATTAATTGAACAAGATTTACGGTGAGTTATTTTTTTTTAACACAAGGGTATCTCATGTATTCTTTAGAACCATAAGGCTACAAGATTCAATATCTAAAAACAGAAGGAAAGAAAATTAATGCACAAACCAGTACTTAAACAGAATGATATTTAAAGATGAAAACATACCCAATAAATATCTGTCAGACTACTAAAATCTTTAGCAGAATTCCCAGTCTCATGAGTTTCAGATGCACACTCATCCATTGGGTCTTCCGAGACATTTCCCTTAACCATGGCTTCATCCTGTGATCCAAACTAATTAAAAATTTGTGGAAGTGTTTGGTGACAATAGCAATTAACATGTTTACAAGTAGCCCGTCAATAAAAATAAAATACGTAGAAGTTTTGCAGTTAAAGATAAAAACCTGAACTTTATTGCCGGTCCTGGCTGGACTAGTTTGATAAGTTTCAGAATCAGCAATTGAAGTTGCCACTAAAACCTGGTTGTTAGGGACAGCTCTGTTCTGAAATGAAAATGCATCACACGTTTCTTCAGCATCCCAAATTGATGGTGAATGTGTAGAGGGTCCAGAGAAGCCAATCTTGCTTTGTCTATATATATGGGCAGCAATTGCTGCATCAAATGAGTCACAAGTGAACGGAATTGCCTCAACACACTGAGAACTTCTAAAAGCAGGATTCTCAACCCCATTGGCATCCATAACATCTACATCTTCAGTTAACAACTCCCCAACACTAGCATTTGTAAGGCTATCAGCCCATTCTCGGGTTGACAAACTCGTACTCTTTCTTGCTCTCTGGTCAACCTACACAAAGCACAGGGATCAGAACTTGAGAAGTTTTAAACAACCGTGACGACAAGCAGTCATCAGGAATTCTTTACAAAAATTCTGAAATACAATCGATCATCACCCAAAAAAAAAAAAAAAGCAAAAAAAAAAAAAAAAAAAAAAAAAAAAAAAAAAAAAAAAAAATTGAAAATCCCCTTCCAAAGCTCTGCCAATAAAAACCTTAACTGTTTATTATAAAGAAAATCCCAACCTGAGAGTTTGCTAAAAATAGCATGGACAAGCACTACAACACTTTATGTCTACATCAAGCATCCTCAACATATTTCATAATAAAAAAAAATTAAAAATTGTGATGTGTCAGCCAAGTCCTCCAGCTAGACACCCTATGGTCAGATAACAATTTACCAAGTTATTGAGGGGAAAATAATTAAAAGGAATTAAAACAAGAAAAGCCTGCAATATATCTTGAAAAGAGAAATTTCGTAAGAAGAAACTTGAAAAAAATGTATGAAGAAATTATATGAATACACAATATGCTATTATGATACCCACAAGAAGACAAAAGAGAAGGCACAACTTACAAATGTTTTAAATTTTGGAAAATTAGATTCATCACAAGGTTCATATTTCTTTGACAATACACTAGATCCTAAGTTGTGCATCTCAAAGATATCATTGGAAAGTTCAACATCAGCATTCTTATTTGCTTCACCAAAAGTAGCGACTGCTGACTCTTTGAGAGCTCTTTTTTGTTTTTCTAGGGTTTGCTGATCACCAAGAAAGTGAACAGCAAGTTTTTCCAGATTGCTCTTCTCCTCTATTTGTGGAAGTGATTGTTCCCGAAGTGCATCCTGTCTTCTACTTTCTTGCACATCAAAATCGATTGCAGGTACATAAGTTGTTTGCGAGGTTCTTGATTGAAGCTCAGTGCTAGAAATCCAGCCATATCTTCATAAAAAAAAAGAAGAAATAATCATCATATGAATAATTAGCACTGCAATACAACTCCTATCATGAAGGGAAGTTGGAGGCAAAGAGAACCTCAATCGGAACACTGCAGGGCTACCAATCACGGCATAGACTTCAGCAGCAGTTACATCAGAATCTCGAGTCCATCTCTGATATCGCACCAAATTTTCTCTTTGAATATTGGATGGGAAAAGCATGAGCTCCCCAGATGCGACACTAGAATTGCCCCACTTACGATCAAGATGTTCCAGAATGGATGATATCTTCTTTCGTGTACTTAAAGTCAGTTCCAAGAAAGGATTACGCTTGTCCTGCATAACCATCCCATTATATCCCATCATTAACATTTTTAATTAGCTGTTTTCACTGATTCAATGTGATAAGCAGAGAAACCAATTTTATCTCACCATTTCTAGAGCCTTTCTGGTAGTTTGATCAATTGGGAACAGCTGTAGTTTAAGTTTCATGGTAGCTTGTACATTGTCCTCAATGGCCATGCTTTTGGAAATATTTGATAAATTTACTTGTTCTTGCACTGAAGGCCCTAAATCAGTTTGCTCTGTACAGTTCAACTGAAGTTTCATGGTAGCTTGTAAATTGTCCTCAATGGCCATGCTTTTGGAAATATTTGATAAATTTACTTGTTCTTGCATTGAAGGGCCTAAATCAGTTTGCTCTGTACAGTTCAACTGACCTATATAAGTTTGAGTCATCAAGAAATTGGAAAAATATCAATCAATTTAGGTACATAATTAACATTAATCCTAAAACATTTGCTTAAATGGACAGCACTGTCAATCCACCTTGATGAAAAGTGCAATTTTCACCAGCAGTGCGCTCCAGGTGCTCAGCAGCATCAGCAACCAAGGAGACACCAGCCATGGCAGCCTTCTCCCATCTTTTGATTGCAGCTGCAGTAACAGCACCTGTATCAGACCAAACATGACTCTAAATATTACTAATTTCATAAAACAAGGCAGGGCTCAGGAGCCTTCATTACTTAATGCTGATAGTATGCCTGCTAAATTTTTTATAAATAAAATTGGAAAGCAATGAAAGACTTAATAAAACATTTGGGAGGGAAAGAACTGCAGAACCATCTTTGGCCATATTCTCTTCCATTTAAAAAGCTAATATTAAGCAAAAATCAGTTTTAATTGACAAAAACAAGTTTCAATCAGTAAAATCAGTACATACAAATATCCAAGAGAAAAAACACTAGAGCATCTGCAAAAATACTCTTTCATCAGTAATAATTATTTCAGTTCAGTAAAGTTGATCAGTTGAAGAGAATAATGCCCAAGTATGATGATAATTTTTATCAAATAGAACAAAGAGTAAGTTTCAAATGTAACGGTGTGACTTGAAAGTAATACTAAGTAATTATAGATGATGGGTGAAACTGTTTGACCCAAAAGGTGATAAATTCTTGCATGCAATAAATTAAGGAATCGAGTATTCAGTAAAGTAAGCAAGGATATGCCATCTAGGCATCTATCACAAAGAACACTGGTAGGCTATCATTAGTTCTCTAACAGTCTAACTCAAAGATCACTAGGTAAAGCACCCAGGAAAAGAGTATGACCAACAAAAATCAAATGCAATTTAGATAGTTGCAGGATCTATGTATCAGAAATATATAAACTTCAAGTCACATTCAAAAGGTATCCAGTTAAACAACCTCATGATTTCAAGAATGAGGGAAAAATGAAATTTTATGTACATGTTTTAAAGCTCTATACCATCAACCTACAGTAAGTCCAACAAAATAAAGACTTGTAATTCATGGCTACGAAAGATGAAGGTATTGTACCAGATTTTCGTCGTTGCCTTGATGGCTTTTTATGAGAGGGCTCTCCTTTATTGCTACTGCGAATAACGCCAATACTAGAACAACGTCGTGTTGAAGGCCCTTTTCCTGGGCTCACTTTCTGACCATTCTGGCTGTCAACTAGAACAATTTTTACAGCTCGTGCATCATTGGCAGACAACTTGTTCTGATTTGTAGCAGTAGGCAAAGGAGAGGAGTGATTTTCCCCTTGAAGTGCTTGTTTCTTTACGTTCTTCTTTCTATCTTTCATAAGTTGGTTTTCCTGTAAGCAGAAGGGAATCTCCAGTACTGAAGTTGCTCCAAAAATTCAAATTATATTCACAATGACGGAAAACTTAGTTCAGACTCACCAGTGTCTCTACGATAGTTTTAAACCTGCGTGGCTTCAGATGAAGTTTTGAGGCCTTGCAACTGTACTTTTCCAATAAAGACCACCTGATGCATTCAAAAATAAATGCAAAATAAGAAAATACAGATGAAGAGATGGTAAACAAGAACAATTGGTTTATAAGTCTACAAAGACCTAGTCTATTAAAAAAGTTACATGTGTAACAACTCCATCAGCACAAGAGGGGGAAAAAAAAAAAAAAAAAAAAAAAAAAAAAAAAAAAAAATTAACAAACTATTTAGTGACGAATCACATCTAACTTAAAGTTCCAGGTTATGACCAAACAGTTCCATGTTATGCACAAAAGAACAACCAACAAAGGCAATTCCCCAAAGTGAAAAATATTGCAATTGCTAATTTGCCATTCTTTGCAATTTAATTATTAATCTAAAGGCAATAACTTCACAATTTCTACTGTTGTTTCACTGCTGGCATCATCAATTATCTTCCAGATGTGTGGAACATCACGAAAGATTGCACCAATAAATTCCAATTAAATAATCAAACTAAAAGCAAGTGCTCCTTAATATGTAATTGCAGGCAAGAGGCTTTCTTTATGTCTTCCACATGTTTGGACATCATAGTCCACAAGCAGCCATTACCTTACAGACCTAGGAGGCATTTAGTCCACAAGGCATGGTGGGTGTGGCAATAATCAGCTTACCAGCTAAAGAGAGATATTTAGGCACAGAGCTATGGGATCTCAACTCCATTTACTGCTAGATTTTAAATCCATCTCTCAACTCACAAAATGAACCCTACTCTACTTCCTAATTTCTTGCTAAATTGCCTCCAAACCCTCTTAAATTTAAATGTTGAAAGGTATACTTCAATCTGCAACTATAGAAAATCAAACACAAAGGAAGGTAGCCTCAAATAAGGTTATTAAACATGAATTCTATGGCACTGTACCTACCGGATCCCTAATTAAATAATGGGTATACAATATATCATATATCAAGCAAAGATAGAAAACCTGCTAACACTGTTTTTAATATATGGCACTAAGGACTAACCTGAATCATATATCAAGCAAAGATAGATAACCTGCTAAAACTGTTTTAATACTATGGCACTAAGTACTAAGCTGAAATTATTACTGAGCCTATTTCCTAGCTAAGTTGAAGTGAAGTTAATCCAAAATAATATCCGAGTTATTTTACTACATAACACTCTTTAGTTTACTCGTAGTAGATTTAGTTCAATTAATTTCGGTTTAGAGCTAATAAATTATGATAAATTCATCTGGGATTAATTTGATAAAATAAGTTTGGAGGATTTTAGGGTTTCCAAGTGAAAGAAAATACTTCTACCTCCAATTGCAGTTCCAATGCGAATTGCAATACAAACTTTTTAAAAGGGGCAAATTGTTTGGTGACACACCTTATTAGTAAGATCTGACTTTGCACAGAGCACGAAGCACAAATCAAAAAGCTATACAAAAACAATTTTGTTCAATCACCTCAAGCCCTCAACTTTTCTTGTTAATATATTAATCATAATAAGCTGTTCGAGTTAAAAAATTCACATAGCTTATATAGACATCCTATAGACCTATACCTGACTGAGCAACAAAGTGCACCAGTTACCCCTATATTGTATATTTGTATTGATAGGGAACTTCTATGATAAGGCAACATATCCATTTCATATACCAAAACAATAGAGAGAATCATACAATGTGAAGACATTGTTGAAACAAAAGACTGATTAGAAATCATATTACCAGCGCAACATTGCAGCATTAGTGTCTTTGGAATTTTTGGCATCCAAACACAAGTCAGGACCCAATAACTTGTTCATGCGCCTCACAAGTCGGTAGTAATAATGTCTGACCTGGATCATAACAATTAACAAAAGAAACTGTTAGCAAATGTACAATATGGACATGGAAACATATACATGCAATCATTCAGGATACCTGGTCCTTGTTTTTACTTTGAACCCGACATGTGATCTTTTCAAAATTCTGCACTTGTGAAATAGTAGATACCCTATTAGAAAATACAATTATAAAATATATCACCTATAAAACTAAGGAAAGAACTTGCCTTGCCAACTTGCCGCAATGCAGTGAAGAAACTTTCCTCCTCCTCCCGTGTCCATGCAGCCCACTGTCGGGTTGGTCGTTTTGCTGCAATTGATTCACACTTAATGATGACAACCTAAGTTATGTTGACTCTCCCGTAAAGCGTAATATAAACTACAGCTTACCAGGCTGTGAAGCAACACCATTGTCAGATGTCGATGTTATTGTCGGTGGTCCATCGCTGTGACTAACATCGGTACAAGGACTATGCTGTTTAAGGCATTGTAAAGGAACCTTTTCCGGTGACTGCATACTTACAACATGACAAGATATCTACACTTTCATGACGTACTCCTGTCTTAAACTTCAATCAATGACAATATAACCTCCGAATCTACATCAACCACAAGCTTAATTACACTTAAGACAACAATTTAACTAAAAGAGACCAAATAAAAATGTGTGAATCAACAAGCAAAATCATAAACATTATTGATATCAACATAACAAAACTAAATGATGCTCTATGACACAGATAACCAATCATCCATTAGCAAAATATTTTCATGGCGCAATCCGAAAACCTCACCCACGATACAGATGAGGACAGTTGAAACTTTCACCACATTTATTATCAAATACGCGTTACAAATTAAATTAAAGATTCCAACAGATAGAAAAACAATGCAATTGAGTTTGATTAGTTCTTTAAAATAAATTATCAATCGAAATCTCAATTAATACCAGCTCAAGAAAGAATCAAGTTCGCTTATCCCCAAAAAAATAATTTTTAAGGAAATACATAGATTCAATTCATCTAAATTCGACTAATACTCAAGGAACACACACAAAAATTAACGAATTTTAACTGATGCACCGGAAAATTAAGTAGGAGCAAAAAAAAAAAAAAATCAGAAATAGACCAAAAATTAAAATTATAGAGAAAATTTGACAAAATGGAATCAAAAGTTATTAAAGAATAAACCTAATTACCGAATTTCAGCAACGATTGCAAAAGGCTTAATCATTTACTGGAAAATTTTATGGAACTAAGACGAAAATTGCAAAAATTAGAGCGAGAAATGTACCACAACTGAATCGTCGGTGACGATGATGGTAGCCGGGGTGACGAACAACCGGCAAAGCTTCTCTGAAAGTTTATTTTTTGATTTTTTTTTTTTTTTACCTTTTTTTTTTTCCCTTTTTTTCCTTTTGAAATTCTTTGACTTCTATTTAAACCATGAGAATATGTTACTTTTTTGTTTTCTAATATTTAAAGGTATAATCATCAATTTACTAATTTAAACATGGGTAACTTTGTAATTGCAACAATAAGAAAAGTAAATATAGGTTCAATGATAGCTTTAAGAGAAGGTATTGAGCACGGACTGCCGAACGAATAATTAACGACATAATTACAAGAGACATAGGCAATGCCACTACTGAGGAGAAGAATGAATTTTTTGGCGAAGGCAAGCATACGAGTAATGAAAATCATTGTCATTGCCGTTGTCGTCGTCATCATCGGCGGCGTTGTTATTGGCGGTGTTATCGTCAACAGTGAGAAACTCATAAACTCATCGAGAATGAACACATCATCCATGGCGGAAGAGGAGAGAGAAAATAAAGGTTGTTGATTATTTTGTGGGTCTCTACTTCGTAATCATTGTTGATTTAACTTTTTAATTCTTTTTATAAATTAAGTTTTATTGTCTAGATGATATCATTAACAAGTTGCATGATATCCTTTATAACTAAACGTGATATCATGTATATCAGCGAACAAATAGAACATATCTGCCAACTGATATCTATTACCAGCCAACATTAGGAACATATATATCAAGCATTAATAAAATCAACACGAGCCAACAAAATGAATATATCAGCCAACATTAGAAACATATATATACCAGGCATTAATAAAATCACATCAACTAATAAAAGGAACATATATATCAGGCATTAATAAAATCACATCATCCAACAATAGGTACATAGCAGGCAATAAAAGATACATATCAGCCAACAGAATGAACATATTAGCCAAAAAAATATACATATTAGCCTACAAAAGAAGCATATCAGTCAACAAAGGATGAAATTAGAGAGAAACATGAGAGAAAATGAGCGAACCCTGACTCCTCCAGAGATTCAAGATCAACTGACTCGATCAAGAAAAATAACGCATTTAATTTTTAATAAGGATGATCAAATGAATAATCAATCAATGGAATAAGATCCATCTCCCCCAAATTTTTGGTATTTCGAATAAGAATGAATTGAATTCTCAGAGGCGAGAACCAATAGGTCATACTGCCTTCCAACATCAAAGCTAGAGGCCTAGTATATCTTTTCGGGACCTCCTAAGAGATATTCAATTAAAGCAGCAGGGGCAAGGAAACTCCATTGACTTAATCGAGGAAGATGACGATTATGAGGATAATGTAGCATGGACGTGGCAAATGGGTCATTCGGGTTGGGTATGGGTCGGGTCATTTCGGGTCAAAAGGTTATCGAGTCAAGTTCGGGTCGAGTCGGGTCATTATGGGTATCGGGTTGATTTCGGGTCGACTGATAATCGGGTCGGGACAGTTTGGGCCGGGTCAATTTTCGGGTTGGGTCAGTTCGGGTCGGGTCATTTTCCGGTTAACTTCGAGTCGGGTCATATTCGGGTGATTCATTGGGTTAAATTTAACTCTGTATATATATTTATTTATTTTTTTGACGAAAAACTCACTATATTTATTAAGGCTATTTTTTTCATGGATTATAGTAATTGTTTGACTTTTATTGACCTTATTTTTATTTTTATTTTTTATTTTTTTTTTGTGTTTAGACTGAGAATCACTTTCAGGATCTCCTAAAACTAAGAGGGGTGCTCTAACTAATTGAGTTATACCTCACTCTCTTATTGATCTTAGTTTTAATATTCCTATTATCATTGTCATTGTTGTAAAAATTCTTTGAATTATTCTTATACTCCCTCCGTCCCAAATTACTCTTAACGATTTGACATTTTGCACTATTCACACATCTCACTTTGACCATCTTTTTTAGCTATTATATGAAAGTCAATGTAGTCATATAAGATGTTGTAGTTGGGTCTATTTTAATGTATAATTTCCTAATTGTAGGCGTCGCTCGAAGTGCGCCTACGTAAAAGCATGTGGTGAATATGCTTGGCACTCATAGGAAGTGGGAATTGACATTACGATTAGGGACAACGATTAGGGACAAATAAAGTAGGGAGCCGCCAACAAGTTTTTAAGGAACTTGTAAACCGTTCACGGATCATAAAAAGGCAACCACGAATAAGGGACAACAAAGGCAACAACGATTGACCCGTGAAGGTTACACCCCATTCATAATCCATGAGATTACTAACTCCATATGGTTCGGAACCACGAAAGAAGGAGCGGGGATGATGGTACGAAGTGAGTCATGGAGTCACATTTGCCCGTATTGGCCTTGTTTCGGGTGTTTTTTGGATTTCCTGGGATACTGGTCACGCTCTTCTGGCAACGAGACGGTCCAACTTGCAAAACAACGAATATTCCGATCAACGGAATATTCGCCCCCGACGATCAAGTCAGTGATCAGAATGGAAAAGGCTAGAGAGAGAAAGTAGAGAGAAGTTGGAGCTATTTAATGCTCTGTTGTTTGTAAATGTCTCAATCCCTCCCCTTCATAAATGATTGGGGTATTTATAGGGGTGGGACTCGAGCCCCTTTCTAGGGTTTGTACCCTAGATTTGCGTGGCGTGATTGGCTGCGCAATCAGTAAATGCCACGTGCCACTCTGGGGGCGCCGTTTTGTGGCTTTCATTGATATCTCTCGGGATTTGGGCCCTGACGTGTGTTAGGGTTTTCTGGCGTGCTGATTATTGAGGGAACACATGCCCTTAAACACATGGCATCTTCTCATGACAACACGTGTCACCCTCTGACTGGGCCACGTGTCGCGACGAGACTGGCCTGAGGCCTTAAGGGCTCTGAATTGCGTGGCATCTTCCCGTGGTGACACGTGTCACCCTATAACTGGGCCACGTGTCACTATGGGATTGGTCCACGTATACGAGGTATTTTTACCCTTAACATTTGCCCCTCAGAGGGGGTGGCTCGTACGCTTACAGGCCGACTCCTCTGACCTCAAATAGCCTTGGTGCGTACAAGTGTATTAGGGTTTTGTCAGTTTTCTATCCGCCTGACAATTTTAGAGTGAACGCCTGTCTATACAAATGGCGCGGACGAAGGTAGGCCGTCTTGCTTTTGGGAGATGCGGCCGTCTTGCCATTGCGGAGAGAGCTTTAGCTCTGCCAACTTCCCTTTGGACGCGCCGTTTATTAGGTCATCTTCTTTTCCGCCTAATTTAACGGAGTTGCTCCTTGTCCCTCCAAATTCTAGGTCACATTTTCAAATTGTAACCGTTCAGCTGTGTTAGGCGGGAAAGATGAATTTACTATCTTACCCCCATAAATTTTCCCTATATATACAAGGGGTTTGACTTCATTTTGGCACTTTGGAACTTTACATTTTCTAGAGAGAAGTCAGAGCTTCTAGAGAGAGAAAGTGTGTTTTCCTTTGAATCTTCAAGAGCTCCGCGCGTGCGTTTGAGTTTTCCGGGAACATTTGTTGAGTTTTCCGATCAATCTTCAAGGCTTCCAAGTTTTCAACACGTACAGAGGTAGGCCACCTATTTTTTTTTCCTTGCATTTTTATTTCTTTGTTTATTTAAAAGCTGGCTCAACACTCGGCTTCGTCCATTTCTCCTCATGAGGCCGGCCGTTCGCCTAGGAGTGAGGAGTCTAGAGTGGACGGAGACGAGTTGTCTCCTTCATGGAGTGGGTCCATTTCTAGTGCGTACCAACTCACATCCACTCATTCTTCTCTGTCCCTGCAGTCGAACATGGCACGGACGATGCAAACGTACGATCGTCATGCGGCCAGAAATCCAGACGGAAGTCTGGTAAAACCTAGGCCTCCTTATAACCCAAATAATGCTAACTTAGAGACCCCTTCTACCACTCCTACGACCGCTTCCACGGGCACTCACTGCTCGGCCGTGGAAGTAACTTCCTCGTTCGAGGAGCGCCAAAGAACCCAAGGCGCTTCTACTACGGGGGGAACGTCCGGGCGAACTCCGGGGTTGAGGTTCCCCCAATATGCCAGCTCAGTCATGGATGGGGCCGAGTTGCTACTCTGTGAAGGACCTCCTTCTTCTTCTCGGGCGGACGCTGATACGTCCGTCCCCACCCCCTCAGAACTCTATCTCCGATATAGCAGGTCGGACAGACCAAGAACGGGGGTTTCAATTAATGAACCGTCCGACCTGCCCCCTCGCAGAGCACCTCCTACAGGAAGTCAGGCGGCCGGTGCCAAAGATAAAGGCGAAAGGCCACTTGAAGACATTATCTCTCCCCGAGGCGGCCATAGTTCTAGGAGCCGCAGCTCAGCGGAGGCAGCCGATCAGGACAGAGTGTTGTCTTCCGAGTTTGGGAGCACTCCTCAGCGAGAGGAGGATGAAGTTGAGAATGCGGCCGAGGGTGGAGCGGCGGCCGCAGAGGGCGAGGAGGCGACCGAGGAGGATGTTTCCAACATTGACAACTTCAAGGATCCGTACGCCTGCACAGTGGGTAGCACAACCTTGGGCTACCTGAACTACAAATTTGAGGATTACAAGGCATTCCTCCACCTTGGGGAGGGATTCGAGATTCAGCCCCCACGGAAGTCCCGCGCCGTGGCCGCTTAAGAAGAAGAGAGGCCGCGCCAAAGATCCTTTAGCGTCTACAGGGCGACCTTAGACGTCGGACTGCGCTTCCCCCTCCATCCTTTCGTCCGCACAATCTTGGACGAGTATGACATAGCCCTCTTCCAGCTGATGCCAAACAACTGGTTGAACATTTTTGGATACTTGGTGACGTGCATCTGCAAAGGCTTCAAGCCAGACTTTGCAGTTTTCTGTGAGATGCACTCACTTACTAAGCTAGACACGGACACGGACGGCTGGTTCATCTTGAGCACCACTAGAGACTACATGATGGTGGTGGACCGCGTCTCTAAGTGGCGTGACTGGAAGCACCGATTCTACCGCATCAAAACCAAGGATGTTGCATTCAACTTGCGGATGAATCGGTTCAATGCCGAGCCAATTCAACTTGGACGCGGGGACCTCAATACTGTTAAGCCACCCGTCCACCCCAGCCAGGAGTACCAGCTTGAATATTTCAAAGTCAAGCGGGTGAAAAGGAACGACAAAACTGAGCGCGTTCCAAGTAACTAGGTCCCTTTATCCAGCTGGCTGTGGGATCCCACATTTATGTCCGCCTATGGCCTGTACAAGAACCTGCCCCAAGGTGGACGCATGGACACATATTCTTACACATACACAGATTATTTGAACTTGAAGAATTTTCTAACACTTTTTCCTTTTCTCTTTCAGCTGAGGCGTACAAGATGCTTGACCTAGAGCAGAAAGGGGAGGTCAACATGACCGAGATTGACTTGGCTCGTTACAAGGCTCGCCAGAAGCTGTACGAGCAATCTAAAGGAGTAAGTAAACCCATCTTGATTTCTTCTTTTCGTCCGTGTATGCATTACGGAAGAGATCTTCTTCCTAACTTGGCACGACCTATCAATTATATTATCTTGCTCTCTTTTTACTAACTTTTGCCTCTACAGCTGGCCACTCCAACCCCTCGGTCCAAACGGAAGCAGTCGTCCCCTGCGTCCAAGACGAACCAGGACGGTAAGGCGTCCAAACAAAGGAAGACGGTCGCGTCCAAGACCACTTCCACTTCTGCGGCCAAGACGACGCCGCGGACTGCCTCTAAGCAGTCCAAAGGAGAACAACCCCGGCTGAGCGATAGCGGGGCCTCCAAGTTCATAGATCCGGCCACCATGCCGGGTCATGTTAGGTCCGAGAAATCGGACGATAGGGGTAAGTCGACCCCGACAAAACCGACCGGGCCTAAATTGACTCCGCCCGTTCAAAGAGTCAAGGAAACTGATTGGCTGGAGGCCACTCAGTCGGCCGGCGACCAGCCTGGCCGGACGGGGGAAGAGGGTGACGAGCCTGCGCCGCCTCCACCCTTCACTTTCAACCTTCCTACCCCTCCAAGCTTCTCTGACGGTCAGTCCAAGTAACTTTGGATTTTTTATTTTGTTTCTTCTCTCTTTTTTACTAAGCTTACATTAAACTCTTTGCGTCCGCATACAGATATTGCAGAGGAGCTACACATGAAGGTGCCCGGCCAGTCCCTTACTAGGGCGGACAGGAAGGCCATGCGGGAAGCCATGGCCCGGGCCGTCCCTGCTGAGCAGCGAGATAAGCTGCGGGGGATACATGAGGGCTTCCTCGGCCCCATGATCAATTGCAGCGTTGAGGTAACTTTTACCCTCTCATGCACTTAGTCAATTTTTCACTCTTACTTTTCTTTACACGACTACCCTGTACGCAACTCTTCCTACGGCTGAATGCCTTCATGGAATGGAAGGACAGGGAGAATGAGCGGCTGAAGCATGCCTGGGCCGCAATTCAGAAGGCCCAGGATGCCATTACTAGGGAAACGGCCGTCCAGCGCCGGTATTTCGAAACCCAAATCAACGCCCTGTCCGACAAGGCGGCACGATAGGCTGAAGATTTGGTGAAGCTGGGCGAGGCCCTTCAGCATGAGACCGTGGTCAGAGATGCCATGAGACAGGAGAGGGATCAGGCCCTGCTGGACGGCCAGCGCTGGAGGGAAGGGTTCGAGGCCTCCGAGAAGCTTCAAAGTGATGTGGCCTTGGCTCAAAAACACTTGAAGGAGGCCTTGGACGAGGCGGACACTCTGAGAGCCGAGGTGGAAAGTTTAAAGAAGTCCGTTGAGGACTTAACTCTCCAATTGCAAACATCTCGGGCTCCCAGTGCGGACGAGGTGGTCCACATTGAGCAGAATGCTGAGGACAGGCTGAAGAGCCACTTCTTTGAGGCTTTTGAGCTTATGGTGGACGAGGGAGAGGCGACCTTTTATCAGGAACGCTTCACCAAGCGTCTTAACTTTGTCTGCCTCAGAGAAGAGGCTAAGAAGGCCGGGCAACCTTCACCTGAGCTAGACGTCACGCCAACTACCTCAGAAGAGGAGGAAATCGAAGAAGTGGCGGCCAGCAAAGATGGTGAGGCTGAGAGCAAGGGGACGCCTGCTGATGACGCGTCTCCTGCCGCCAGAGTCCAGCTTCTACTCCAGCCGCCCCGTGATTTCAGCCTTTTTCTGCCTTTGTCAATTATTTTATTTTTGTTTTGTGTCTGCCGCCTTTTTGTGCGGTTTTATGTAAAGCACTTTGCCGCCCTTTGAGCGGTCTTTTATAAATTCAGCTTTTCAGATTTTGCTTCAAATTTTACACTTATGTTTTTTCATTTTCGTACGCGTACTTTTTCACGTTTTTGTATCTTCTTACAATTGGGGGGTATGCCCCTTTATTCGGCGTTCGCCTAGTCCATATTTTGGGTGGTTTGATTGACTTGGTAGAATTTATACCTTAGGTGGTATGACTTCTAACAAGTTAATCAAATCATAGTAATGATTGCCCTTGGACTAGGTGGTACGCCGAATCAACACATTATTTATCGTTCAATTGACTTTATGTGAGTTTGTCCGTTGAAACTATCGCTCGAACGCACTCAGAAAATTTCAAGTATGATCTCAACTTAAAATTTTTAAATTTGGCCGGGCTGGAATGCCTAGGTACGCCCTTGCCCCATTAAATAGGTTTCACAGGGTACCTTACCTTTTTCGTCCGCCTTAGTTATGGGCGGACGCGTACATATGACTCGGGGTCGAGTTGCCCGTTTTTATTTTATTTAATTTACTTTTGTTCTGCGACCGAGTTGCTATGTTGCAAGCAACCTACTCGCAAATTTTACGCGGCGTATCTGTATAGGTTATGACCATGCAAATAAGCATAAAATAAATGGAAAATAATATAACAATGTTTGACTTTTCATTAATTTATCAAAATTACATTGTTGTGGCCGTACGACTTACATTGCTCGGTCAACAGACCTAGCTGTATACACATCTTTTGGCTAAGTACTTAAACTTAAACATAATATCTCTTCATATTGTCAGTGTTCCATGTACGCGGAATGGGTCGGCCGTTCATGGCTTCGAGACGGTAAGTCCCATCTCGGACCTCTTCCCTGACTCGATACGGCCCTTCCCAATTTGGGGTCAGCTTGCCATCCTCATTTGCTCGTCCCACAGCCTCCATCTTCCTTAGGACTAGATCTCCCAATTTTATCGGCCGCTTTGACACTCGGCGATTGTATGCCCTTGTCATCCGTAGACGATAGATTTCGTGTCTTAGCGCCGCGTTGCCCCTAGCTTCAGGAAGGAAGTCTAGGGCGGTCTTCATGGCTTCCCAATTAGCCGCTTCATCATATAGCATCACTCTAAGGGTAGGCTCATACATTTCAATTGGGAGGACAGCCTCGGCACCATAGACCAGGAAGAATGGGGTTTCTCCTGTGGAACTCTTGGCCGTGGTTCGTATGGACCATAGCACATTGACCAACTGACAAGGGAATAAACGCGTCGTCAATTGTCTATCCCTAGATCAAATACAATTTATACAACCTAAACAAACCTAATACGAGTATAAGGCAAGCATAGGGGTCGAACCACAGAGAACGGTAAACACCACCAAATGTTATCAACATTAAGCTAGTCCGGAATAGGGGATAAATAAACTAAAGTCTAAAAATGCTAAAACAAGAAATAAAACATTAAGGGAAATGGTTTAGGTATAGCATTCACTTGAACATAAACAAAGGTATAGAAATTGAATTAATTATGAACTAAACATGCTCGAATATCGAAGTAAAGGATCCAATCTAGCCGCCTTCCGGGGTCAATTGGCTTCTCCTAACATAGCCTCTATGTTTCCACATTAGAACCATATACTGGGAGGTTCTATTAAATAACAATCGATAGTAATGAACCTTAACTAAGTCAACTTCCGTTTCTTGTTAGCAAAGATTCACCTTTAATCAACCAACAATGTGCACTTGCAAGAAGATTAAAGAATATCAAGCATATAAAGACTTTAATCACAAATAAATCAATTCTAAACCCTAGAACATGCTCAAGGTCCAACTACACCACAACCATCCCCTTAATGGGGAAATTACTCACTAATCATGATAATAACAAGATTAATCAACAAATAATCAAGAATCAACATGATCAACAAGCAATACCAACAACTAAAATAATAATCAAAATAAACAAATAAAAATAGAGGAGAGAGAGTAAGAAATTGCTCATTAATTGAAGATGAAGATCTACAAAGGATTGAACAAGCTCCTTCTTCAATATCCAAGTTCATTAATGAAGAAAACCTCACTTTCTCTCTCTACCAAAGAAGACTAATCCTAACCTAACCTAAAACTAATTAGAGAGAAGAATAGATAGTTATTGAATATATTTTCTAATTACCCCAAAATTGGGTATTTATACTAAGCTAATAAAACTAGGAAAAATAAAGGAGAAATAAAAGAAGGAAATAAAATAAAGAAAGAAAAGGAAAAGGAAAGGAAATAAAAAGTAAAAGAAAAAAGAAAAAAAAGAAAAAACCAAAACCCCCTAAAACACCAGCTACCCGATTTTCCTTCTTCTTGGCTGCTCTGATTCGATTGAAACGCACCACCATCACCACCGTTCATCAACTATCATCATCAAATCGTGGCCGTTCGACCCTCTTTAAAAACCATGCGCGAGTCTCGTGAAGCGGTTCGGTCGAACCGTGGGTTGGTGCGGCCGAACTACGGGGTTGGTTCGGTCGAACCATGGGTATGTTCGACCACTCCTCTTCGATTAACGAAACCCACAAAGTCTCTGTCTCGAACTTCGACCGAACCACAAACGGTATGCTCGAACTTGATTGATTTTCAATTTGTTCTGAATTGCTTAATTGCGGGGCCGAAATGCTTGTGTGAATTGGTTGCTTAAATGTTGCTGGTTTAAGTGCCGCTGATTGCGGGTGTAAATTGGGGCGGTGGTGAAGTTGGTTGCTGCGGTTTCGGCTAGTGGAGATGCAGCTGCAATTGGGTGATGGTGGTAGGCGTCGTGGTTGAGGTGCGGCTACTGTTGCTGCTGCAGTTGGGGTTGCGGGTTGGTTAGGTTGGTTGAATGGTGGTTGTTGTTGCTGGTTTTTGCGGGGTTGCAGGCTGCGGATTGGAGCAGGGATTGCGTGGCTGCTGTTGTTATTGGTGAATTGGTGGCTGTGAGCGCGAGGGAGCAGGGGGTAGTGGTGGCTGGTGCAGTGGGCGCGTGAATTGGTGGGTGATTGTGGTGCTTGCGGGGTTACAGGCTGGTTGTGTGTGGTGTTTGGTTGTGGTCGTGTGAGGTGGTGAGAGCAGGGGGTAGCTGCTGTTGTGTGGTGGCGCTGCTGTGGTGTGTGGTGGCGCTGCTGTGGTGAAGGATAAAGAGGGGTGTGGTGAAGGTTAAGGGGCAGCAACAAGGTAGCACAACACAGTTTGCTTGGCTCAAAATTTGTGCCTCGAACCTCGGACTTCGAACTTGATTTGAACATGGAAATCGAGCGTCAAACCGAACACACCTACAAACACGAGCAAGATTGAGGAGAGAATTGGGACAAAGAATAAAATAAAATAAAATGAAAATAAACAGAGGACGAAATAAAACAAAACCACGACAAATAAAATAAAATAAATAAAATAGAAATAAATAAAATAAAAATAGAAAATGAGAGACATAAAACTAAACTAATAAAAATAAACAAAAACTATACAAGCAAATAAAGTAAAATAAAATACGAAAATAAACTAAAGCTAATAAAATAAAGAAAATAAACTAAAACGCCCCAAAATTACCGAATAAACAAGAAATATTATTAAGAGAAAACAAGAGAAAGAGAGGGGAAAGTAAGATAAAATAAACACGAAAATGACTCTAGAACTACTCCCTAAGAGTGACATAAATGTCACTCATCACCAACTCATCAGCCCATAGGCCGCCTGCCCTTTCAAGCTTGCGCTTAATTCCATTGGAGATCAACTTGTTGTATGCCTCTACCTGCCCATTGGCTTGTGGTCGGCCAACTAAAGCAAAGCAATGAGCTATACCTTGGTCCTTCAACCATTCTTTGAGTTGAGGCGTTTCGAACTGGGGACCATTGTCGAACACTATAGACTGAGGAACGCCAAAGCGTGTAATGATACTCTTCTATATGAAAGCTGAAACATCCGTCCACTTGATACCCCGGACAGCCTCAGCCTCTACCCACTTTGTGAAGTAGTCTACCGCTACAAACACATACCGCCTTTGGGCGGACGCTGGTGTGTACGGTCCTAAAATGTCCATCCCCCATTTGGCAAAGGGGAGCGGACTACTGATGGCCGAAAGACTGTTGGCGGGTCGGTGGATTAAGGTTGCAAACCTCTGGCACTTGTCACACTTCTTTACCGTTTCCATGGCGTCTGACTATAAGCTCGGCCAGTAGTAACCTAGACGGGCAGCCTTTTCAGCCAAAGCTCGTCCTCCAATGTGAGAGCTGCACTGCCCCTGGTGAAGATCGTCCAAGACATCATTCCCTCTCTCAGGAGTGATACATTTCAGGTATGGCTTCACAAATGCCTTTTTAAACAACTCTCCTTGCTTAATTTCAAACCAGGCCGCTCTCTTTTTCATCATCCAGCTCTCTTTAGGATCGGCCAGGAGTAATCCGTCCTTTAGGTATGATATGATCCCGTCCATCCAAGTGGAGCTTCTATCAATGTTATGTACTGGCTCAGCATCAATACTCCTTTTTTCTTTTACTTCCCAAAATACCGACCTAGGAGTATCACATGATGCCGAGGATGCTAACTTAGAGAGGGCGTCCGCCTGATGATTGGACGAACGAGGAACCTGCTGTAGAGTAAAATGATCTAGGCTCTTAGCCTCCTCTTTTACAATCTTCAAGTATTTTATCATAGCCGGCTCCCTTGCCTCGAAGTCACCATTCACCTGGCCGACTACAAGTAGGGAGTCTGAGCATACATCAATTTTTGTTGCTCCTTCCGCCTTACACATTCTAAGGCCGGCCAAGAGGGCTTCGTACTCGGCCTCATTATTAGAGGCTTGAAACTGGAATCTTAGAGCATACTCAAACTTATCTCCCTCAGGAGACTGACATATAACACCTACACCACACCCAGTAGCTGTTGCACTACCATCCACGAACACTTTCTAGATTTGATCTCCGGCCGTCTGAAGATCCGGCCGAGTCATTTCAGCTAAAAAATCAGCAAAGGCTTGCCCCTTAATTGCTTTTCTTGTCTCAAACGCAATGTCAAAGCCTCGCATTTCCAAGGCCCATTTAAGCATACGACCGCTTGCCTCTAGAGTTGTAAATGACTTCTTCAGAGGTTGGTCTGTGTAGACCACAATTGAATGTGCCAAGAAGTATGGCCGCAGCTTTTTCAATGCCATGTATAATGCCAAGCCAAATTTTTCAATAGGGGGATACCTTAGCTCGGCGTTATGGAGTACGTGGCTAATAAAGTAGACAGGAATCTGGTGGCCGTCCCGTTCAGCAAGTAGGACGACACTTAAGGAGTGTTCTAAGATGACAAGATAAATAAATAGCTTCTCGCTCTTAAGTGGACTGACAAGCCGAGGCAATGTATGTAGATGGCCTTTTAGCTGTACGAATGCTTCCTCAGCCTCCTCTGTCCACTCAAACATGGCTTTCTTTTTTATGGTTTGAAAGAAATAGCGGCACTTATCCCCTAATCTTGACAGAAATCTACCAAGTGCTGCTAAACAGCCGGTCAATCTTTGGACTTCTTTGATTGTCCTTGGTGACTTCATGTCCATGACGGCTTGGATTTTTTCAGGGTTGGCCTCAATTCCACGCTGATCAATTAAAAATCCGAGAAATTTACCGGACTCAACACCAAAGACACATTTCTTTGGATTTAACATCATCCTATGCCGCCTGAGTTCGGTGAAAGTTTCTCGTAGGTCCTCCAAATGGTCGGCCGGTTCTCTTGACTTGACAATCATGTCATCAATGTACGCCTCCATATTCCGGACGAGCTGATCTCTGAAGACTGTGTTAACAAGTCGTTGAAAGGTAGCTGGGGCGTTCTTAAGGCCGAATGGCATAACTTTGTAACAATACAACCCCTGCTCAGTTACGAACGCTGTTTTCTCTTGATCTTCTTCCCATAATGGAATTTGATGGAATTTGGAGTATGCGTCCATAAAACTCATCAGGGCATGCCCGGCCGTCGAATCAACCAGGCGGTCGATTTTGGGCAAGGGAAAGCTATCCTTTGGGCATGCCTTATTCAGATCGGTGTAATCCACGCACATTCTCCAAGTTCCATTCGGCTTCTTCACAAGGACCACATTGGCCACCCATTCTGGGTAATAACACTGCCGAATGAAACCGGCGTCCAGAAGCTTTTTGACTTCTGCTGCTACCGCCTGATCCCTCTCTTCTCCATGATTCCTTTTCTTCTGGCGAACAAGTTTAATGGCCGGGTTTACAGCCAACTTATGCACGGCCAGGTTAGGGCTTATACCTGGCATCTCGCCAACATCAAATGCAAATACATCTTTGAACTCTCTCAATAATTGAATTAACTCATCCCCAAGCACACCCAAAGTTATAGTGCCCACACTAACCGTCCGACCTGGTTGATCGGGGTCAAGCACTATATCCTGGTGACTGCCGGCCGGCTGGGGTCGTAACTCTTCTGGCCGACCGACAGTCATTAGCTGCTATGCTTGCTCTATCTTGGCCGCCTTACGCTTCTGGCCGACCTGGTGTGTTGGGAGTGAGGTTCCTTCTTCTTTTGGCTCGGACGACTTTGGTCCGCGCGCTGTGGGCTTAACCGCCAACTGATTACATTCCTTTGCCATCTTCTGACTTCCTTGGATTGTACCTATTTTCCCGTCCGTCCTCTCAAACTTTAGCAGCATTAGGTGAGGCACAATGACTGCTTTTGCTGCATTCAGTGTAGGACGGTCGAGTATGACATTATATCCAGTCAGTTCTTTCACAACCAAGAAGCGGACAACCATATCCCTTCCTTCCCCTTTTTGCCCAAATCGGACAAGTAAGTCTATCCGGCCTACTGGGTGGATGACATTCCCCCCAAATCCGACCAACGGGTGAGTGATGTCCTGGAGAGCATCCTCCGGGAAGCTTAGATTTTTCAAGGCGGCCAGGCTGATGATATCAGCCGCGCTACCCGTGTCTATTAATATTCGTCCGACCTTCAAATTGGCTATCTTTATAATGAATACCATGGGATCATTGTGCAAGGCTTTGACCTACCCCCAATCGGCCTCACTGATGATTACTTTGGGGAAGGGTTCAGCCTTCACTAAGTCCATCTGCATCACCTTTCCCAGGTTCCGGGCGTCCTGCTTGATCCCTTTCATAGTGGGACCGCCTGAGGCAAATCCTCCTGATATCACGGCCACAAAGCCTGAGTCAGTGTTGTTGCCATCATCTTCTTTATCTTTGCTCTTATCATTCTTCTGTCTTTGCTCGGACGTGTTGTTTGTCCGTGTGTAAGTGAATTTGGAATTCATTACATACGAATTCAGCATGCCCTTCTCGGCTAACTTGTCCAGCAGTCTCTTCAAGTTGATACAATCGTTTGTGTCATGTCCCACGTCCTTGTGGTAATGACAGTACTTGTTCTTGTTCCTATACTGAGCCGGGCCTCTCAGCGGCTGTGGCTTCTCAAACTCAAACTTATCCTTGATTTCCATCAAGATAGAATAACAATCCTTGTTGAATTCAAACTGAGGCTCGTACGCCTTGACCTTCTTAGACTTCTGTGGCTGGGCATCAGCCACCCAGACTTCCTTTCTCTTTTTTCCTTCTTTCTTTTGGCTGGTCGAGTCTTGCTGAGAAGGTTTTTTCTCATCCCCCTTGGCCGGCGCTTCTGATTTCGTAAGCGAACAAAAGTCCGCTGCCTCAATATAAGCTTCGGCCTCTCGCAAAACACCTGCGTATGTCCGAATCTTTTTCCTTACCAGGTCAAATTTAAAACCATTGTGCCTTAATCCCCGGAGAAATTCAGAGTAAGCCATTTCGTCCGGCAGATTATGAATTTGGGCTTTTTCTTGGTTAAATCGTTGGACGTACGAGCGTAAGCCCTCATTCTTTCCTTGGACGATTGTCGCCAAGTTAAGGCTAGTCTTTCGAGGTGGTATGTTGTATGAAAAATTTCCCACAAACAACAAACTAAGAGTAGTGAAACAATTGATACACCCGGCCGGCAAAAACTGTTGAACCAATCCTGCGCCACACCTTTCAGAGTGGCCGGGAAACATTTGCACCAAGTAGCGTCGTCTACGCTTTGCAAGTACATCAGGTTCCTATACGAGGTTATGTGTTCTTTTGGGTTGCCCGTGCCATCATAGGCTCCCACAAGTACACTCTTCACCTTCGGCAGCTGAGAGGCATTTAAAATATCTTGCGAAAACGGGGGCGACTTATCTCCCAGAGTAAGTAGACGCATCTGCCAATCGATGGGCTGTGGTTGCACGGACGGTCCAGCCAAGTAAGGAGCCTGTCCGTACACCTGCCCGTATGGCCCATATCATCCGTATGCCTGGGGGTTCGGCTGCATCAAGCCATTGAACCCCTGAGGAGGTTGATATTGCAGTGATTGGGCTGGAATAGGAGTTGGAGCATGGAAGACTGGAATAGGAGTTGGGGTGCGGACTGCCTGACTTCCACTGGAGATGGCCGTGTTGGTATGTTGGGAAAGAGAATGATGTGAAAAATCATCCGGCATAGTTGGGGTTGAGGTCGTGTCCGAGTAGGCGGCGCGCTCCCGCTGCTTATGCCGAAGGTAATCTCTTGCGTCCTTCCATCGTCTGGACGACTCAGGCTCCTCTCTTCGAGGCTGCCTACCCCTCCCCCCAGCCGACTGCGTTTTCGCCAGCAAGTCAGAGAAATTAGTCCGCGGTACTCTCGGGGACCTTCCAGTCGGCCTTCGAAAGGGAGTGTTTCCAACGTCCGTTGCATGGACTGCTTTGCTGTGTGTCTTCTTTGGAGCCCTCTGTTCCTCTCTCCTGGGCGTCTGCCTAGAGATAGAGGCTCCATTGTTTTCAATTTCTTTTCCGAGTTTGTTAAGCGCGGCCTTATAAGAGGCTGCGGTAACAAGAGGGTCATCAGCTTCTTCAAATGTGGCTATCAGAGGATCGCTAGTACGGATCGTAGGGATTAAATCCTCTACATGCACATCCTCGCCTGGATTAGGTGTCTGACCGTCTATCGCCATAACGTACAAGTATCCCCACAGACGGCGCCAAATGTTTCGGGTGTTTTTTGGATTTCCAGGGATACTGGTCACGCTCTTCTGGCAACGAGACGGTCCAACCTGCAAAACAACGAATATTCCGATCAACGGAATATTCGCCTCCGACGATCAAGTCAGTGATCAGAACGGAAAAGGCTAGAGAGAGAAAGTAGAGAGAAGTTGGAGCTATTTAATGCTCTGTTGTATGTAAATGTCTCAATCCCTCCCCTTCATAAATGATTGGGGTATTTATAGGGGTGGGACTCGTGCCCCTTTCTAGGGTTTGTACCCTAGATTTGCGTGGCGTGATTGGCTGCGCAATCAGTGAATGCCACGTGCCACTCTGGGGGTGCCGTTTTGCGGCTTTCATTGATATCTCTCGGGATTTGGGCCCTGACGTTGTTAGGGTTTTCTGGCGTGCTGATTATTGAGGGAACACATGCCCTTAACACATGGCATCTTCTCATGACGACACGTGTCACCCTCTGACTGGGCCACGTGTCGCGACGAGACTGGCCTGAGGCCTTAAGGGCTCTGAATTGTGTGGCATCTTCCCGTGGTGACACGTGTCACCCTATAACTGGGCCACATGTCACTATGGGATTGGTCCACGTATACGAGGTATTTTTACCCTCAACAAGCCTCTACTCGATTCTTATAGTGAAAAGTGATTCCTGCGATCTCAAACGCATACAAACAAAAAATCAATTTGTTCCAATCTATTATTAAGCTAAATTGGTTTAATATTAATGCAACACATAATTTTAAAATATTGTGATCACTTGATTTAATAACAAGATTAAAAAGGAACCTAAACCGGTTGTCCAAATTATCTTATTAGGCGTGATTTTCAATTACATATTCCCTTTAAACATGCAATATAGTGATCATAAAAATAATAGAATAACATCAATATTGGAAGCAATTTAACAATAATATCATTAGTCAAATCGAATAATAAATAAACCTAATCATGATACTAGCAATATAAAAATAATAAGTAATTAAATTAATTAATTACTCACATTCCGCATGTTCCTTCTAATTGCTACATCATGAATAAATTGTTAGTAACTTCAATAAAAATATAAATTAAATTGAAACAATTAAATTAAATAAATATAAATTTGATTTGGTCCAAACCCTCAGTTAATTCTACCTTTTCATGCCTTGGTTTAAGTATAAAACTTTAGGTATTGTATGAACTCCTTGGAGTGCTTAAGGAAGAAATGATAGAATAGGGAGGTTAATGTTTAGGATAAAGAGGGAGAAAAGAATTATTTGATGACCAAACTTGTTGATGTTTGAAAAAAGGGGATATATGACCTCTATTTATAGAGAAAAAAGAAGGGTCGAAAAATTAAGATAAGATCCGAATTAAATCGGAATAAAACTCGATAGACAACAGTTTTTGCGGTTTTTGTTTTTATCATATCTTTTGATCCAGAAATTGGAATAAGATGAACAAGATATAGTTGGAAAGCTCTTGAAAGCTACTTTCTAACCCAATTATAATCAGATTAAAATATTTTATAAAACAAAAGATATAGCCGAAATAGTGAGACAGTGTCAGTTTTGGATAGAGTTTGACATTTTATTCATATCTTTTCCGTTATAGCTCGGAATTGATATTATAATATATCATTGGAAAGATAATTTCAAGGGATATACAACCATATAAAATTTGGATAAAAACTATGAGGCACGAAAATAATATCTGTCTATCTTTGAACGTCTTTCAATTCGAATAGAATTAGGACTTTCAAAAAAAGGAGTTTTATTCAATTTCAAACTATTTAATCTTATCTTTTCAAAAAGGATAATTAAGATCTTTTAGAAACTTATAGAAGCTTCCAATAATCCTAATTGGTTTAGGAATGGGATTAAAGCTTTTGGACCCTCCATATGATCATTGGGTCGTAGGTGAGGTGGGCTTAGGTTCGGTTTGGGCTCAACTTAATATTTTGGCCATAACTTATTCGTTATAACTCGGATTTAGGCTTATAATATATCGTTGGAAAACTATTTTAAAGCCCCATCCAACTATTTAATCATTGGACCCAGATAATGGACCAAAATAAACTGGATCAAACATTTTTATAAAAAGGACACGAAATGAATGATTTTAAAGGACACGAAATGAATTATTTTGGGTTTAAAGGCACGAAAAGAGGAAAATAAGTTATGGTTTGGGGAAATTGGCTAGGAATTGGGTTGGTTTTATGAAATGGAAATATGGATTTAAGCACTCCAAGATTAAATACTCAACCCGACCACTAATGGCGGTGAAAGGTTGTTCATCATCGAGTTTGGTTTTGGGGAGACATTTTTAGGTGTCTACACTAATATAAACTTTTTATAAATTTATAATTATTTACTAAAAGAAGTTAAAGGTCGGGACATTTTCGGGTCAGGTCAACTTCGGGTCTCGGGTCAACTTTGGGTCGGGTCGTTTCGGGTCTCGGGTCAACTTCAGGTCGGGTCATCTCGGGTCGGGTCATTTTGGGTAGGGTCATTTCGGGTTTTGGGTCAATTTCGGGTCACTGGTTTCGGGTCGATTTCGGGTCATGGGTTGGGTTATTCGGGTCGGGTTATCGGGTCTGGGTCAGGATTGCCAGGTCTTATGTAGCACCAGAAAGACTAGATGATGATGTTAGGTGTCCAGTCATTTTGCTCACAAAAGAAGAGAAGAAGGCAATGAGTAAACCCTGGAAGAGTACTTTTATAATTTGAATGTTTGATGAGAGCCTGGAATTCATGGGTCTCGTGAAATGTTTGAAAACGAATTGGTAATTGAAAGGTAATTTATCCCTTGCGTATATTGGATGCAAGTATTTTATTGCTAGATTCAACAATCAAGACAACTACAGTTATGTGCTTACCCAAGAACCATGGCTAATCGATGACAAGCATTTTAACAATTCGAAAATGGTTTACAAATTTCATCCCAAAAGAGGCATCTTTGAATGTTCTAACTACATGGGTAAGAATTCTAAACCTATCAGTGGAATATTTTGGTAAGGAAGTCCTGAAGAAAATTGTAGCAAAAATAGGAAAGTCATACGGGTTGATAAATCCACGGCTTTTGATGAACGAGGCCAATTCACTAGACTGAGTTTTGAGATTAACCTTACAAAATCGCTACTGTCAAAGCTTTGGCTAAAGGGTAGAATTTGGAGAATCTACTATGAAGGTATTAAGATGATTTGCTATAAATGTGGCAAGTTAGGCCATGTTGAAGATCAATGTGCATCGAAAAATCCTAATTATGATGACATGCTGGCTGTGGAGATGAATTCTCAAATTGACCAAAAGCATAGAGAAGAAACTCCAAAGCAAGCTCCCAACCCTGAAGAGGAACAAGACTATGGGTCTTGGATGTTGGTTAAGAAACTGATTCGAAGAGAAACCCGAGGCCATAAGGAGCCTAAAATACGGGAAAGATCCTATGCAAAGACAAAACAGGGGAAAATTAAGGAAACAAATAACAAGAAAGCTGGAGGTAGCGATGGAATTGATATCAGTTCCCGTTTTGAAGCCTTAAATCAATGAAATCCCAAAGCTGAAGATGTGGATGCTGTGCTAAATCTAGAAGATTTATCTTCAAAAGATATGATGACAACTACCAAATCTTTATCTTGAGTTAGGTGTGGAAATGATCAACTTAGGGGATAATTCTAAAAAAGTATCTCAAAATATTGTTGGAAAATATATCTAGTAGCAAAAAAATTATGTTTCCTATATTCTTGGGAAAAATAGCTAGGAAAAAAAAGATAATAATTTTGGTTAAAATAAAGCAGAGGTAATTTACCAAAAAAAAGTCATCCAAGTGACCCCACTCCAGAATAGTTTCGCAGCAAATTCAATTGTGGTTATTGAAGAGGGTTTCTCTACAAGGTCAAGAGATAGAAAGGAAAATAATCCTTTTGTTTTCCAAGATAAAAAATACAGAAGCCATTCAAAAGCAAGTAAACACAAAGGATTCTTCAGAGGCACTAAGCAAGCAATCAGATGGACCCCAATGTGACAATTATCGAATCGAGAGCAATATTGCTCAATATTCCACTATAGAAAATCCTTTGCATAGGATAAAGGATGGAGATGCCTTACTTGGGCATAAAGACCCTCTGATGAACGTGTTGGAAGTGAGGATGGAAATGTGATTCGAATTGGAGCCAGAACCATCAGAATTGATAATCGCTCTATTAATTCCAAATGAGGTTAGACGATTGATGCCCCTTATTTCGGATGCATATATGAGAACCTTAAAAACTATTCCTGTTTCAATGGTTGATACAATACCGAATTTGAATCATGATTTTCTACCTATTACTTGTATGGTATGGAACGTACAGGAAGCGGGTAGTAGACCTTTTATTTCTGTCCTTAAGGAATTAATTCTTACTCACAATCCAAATGTTCTAGCCCTAATTAAAACACACATGGAGGTTAACAAGCTGAAAATATTACCACTATACTTCGATTTGGAGGTCACACAAGGGTGGATGCACAAGGCTTCAGTGGTGGTGTAGGCGTCGTTCGAAGTGCACCTACGTAAAATCATGTGGTGAATATGCTTGACACTCATAGGAAGTTGGACTTGACATAATACGATTAGGGACAAAGAAAGTAGGGAGCTTCCAACAAGTTTTTAAGGAACTTGTAAACCGTTCACGGATCATTTAAGGCAACCACGAATAAGGGACAATGAAGGCAGCAATAATTGACCCGTGAAGGTTACACCCCATTCATAATCCATGAGATTACTAACTCCATATGGTTCGGAACCACAAAAGGAGGATCGGGGATGATGGTACAAAGTGAGTCATGGAGTCACATTCGCCCGTATTGGCCTCTACTCGATTCTTATAGTGAAAAGTGATTCCCACAATCTCAAAGGCATATAAACAAAATATTCAATTTTCTCCAAACTATTATTAAGCTAAATTGGTTTAATATTAATGCACCACATAATTCTAAAATATCGTGATCACTTGATTAACACAACAAGATTAAAAAGGAACTTAAACCGGTTGTCCAAATTATCTTATTAGGCGTGATTTTCAATTACATATTCCCTTTAACATGCAATATGGTGATCAATAAATATAATAATTGAATAAACATTAATATTGGAAGCAATTTAACAATAATAGATTTAGTCAAATCAAATAGTAATAATAACCCTAATCATGATACTATCAATATAAAATAATAAGAGTAATTAAGTGAATTAATTACTCACTTTCCACGTTTCCTTGAATTGCTACATCATGAATAAACTGTTAGTAACTTCAATAAAAATAAATCAAATTAAAACAATTAAATTAAAAGTAGAGTTGATTTTGTCCAAACCCTCAGTTAATTATACCTTTCACGCCTTGGTTTAAGGACGGAACCTCGGGTTAATTATGAACTCCTTGGAGTGCTTAGGGGAAGTATTATGAAAAAATAAGATGGCTAGTATTTAGGCTAAAGAGGGAGAAGAGAATGATTTGTGATCAAGCTTGTTGATGATTGAAAAAGGGGAGATAGGACCTCTATTCATAATTAAAATGAAGGGTCGAAGAATTAAGAAAAGATAAGAATTCGAATTGGAATAATACTCTTGCGATAGACAACAATTTTTGCGATTTTTGTTTTTATCATATCTTTAGGTCCAAAAATCGGAATAAGATAAATAATATATCGTTAGAAAGCTCTTGAATTCTAATTTCTAATACAATTAGAATCAGATTAAAATGTTTTTTTTATAATAAAAGATATGGTCGAAATAGTGAGACGGTGTCAGTTTTGGATAGAGTTTGGTATTTCAATCATATCTTTTTCGTTATAACTCGGAATTAATATTATAATATATCATTGCAAAGATAATTTCAAGGGATATCCAACCATATTGTATTTGGATAAAAACAATGAGGCACTAAAATCATATCTGGCTATCTTTGAACGTCTTTTAATTCGAATAGAATTTAGACTTTCAAAAAGAAAAGTTTTATAATTAAGATATTTTAGAAACTTATAGAAAATTCTAATTAATTCTAATTGGTTTAGGAATGGGATTAAATAATTTGGACCCTCCACATGATCATTGGGTCGTAGGTGAGGTGGGCTTATTTCGGTTTGGGCTCAGTTTAATATTTTGGTCATAACTTATTCGTTATAACTTGGATTTGGGCTTATAATATATCGTTGGAAAGATATTTTCAAGCCCCATCCAACTATTCAATCATTAGACCCAGATTATGGACCAAAATAAAATGGACTAAACATTTTTATAAAAAGGACACGAAATGAATGATTTTAAAGGACACAAAATGAATTATTTTGGGTTTAAAGGCACGAAAAGAGGTAAATAAGTTATGGTCTGGGGAAATGGGATAGAAATTGGGTTGGTTTATGAAATGGAAATATGGATTTAAGCACTCCAAGATTAAATACTCAACTCGACCAATAATGGCGGTGAAAGGTTGTTCATCATCGGGTTTGGTTTTGGGGAGACATTTTTTTGGTGTCTACAGGTGGTATCTGGATTTACTGGAGATCGGACTCGTGACGATTAAACCCATAATGAAGCACGGTTAATTTATCACTCTTGATGTTAAAAAGGTTGATTGTGATCCTTGATTCCTTGGTACTTTATGGCGGTATATGCTAATGGACCCGACTAAATGTCATGATTTATGGAGGGAACTCAAGCAGTTTGCTACACTCATAATATATAAACATTGGATGTTTTACGAGGATTTGAACGATATGAGGTTTGTGTGGGAAAGGAATACTAGTTATGCTGAAACAAATATACATTCTTCAAAATTTAATGAATGGGTAGAGGACATGGACTTGTTAGAAATTAAGTTCTCTGACTCCTCTCACACGTGGTCAAGAGGCACAAATGTTAATACTTGAAAGAATCCTCGCTTTGATAGAGCTTTATGCAATGGGGATTGGAGTCTCCGTTTTGCTAATGCTGCTATTAAACACTTACCGGCCACTCAATTTGATCATTGCCCCCTTTTGATCTCACCGAATGGTTTTTCTCCAATCTCAAGCATTAATAAACCTTTCAAATTTCAGGTAAACCTCTTAGTTAAAAAATGAAGAATTTCGTGAGTTTATGGAGAAAAAGAGGGATAAAACAGCCCCTATTATCCCACATTAAGAGCAACTATTCACTAATTTGCAAGAGTGGAACAAAAACACCTTCCATAACATCTTTAAAAAGAAGCGTCAACTCATGGAAAGACTAGCTGGGGCGCAACGAGCATTAGCTATTCAGCGTACGAGAGATCTTATTAAGTTAGAGTCACGCTTGACACAAGAATTGGATGAAATTTTGGAGCAAAAAGAAATTTTATGGTATCAATAAAAATCGCGTGTTGAATGGATACGGGATGGGGATATAAATACTACTTTTTTTTAATTAAATACTATTACTAGGCGTTGGAGGAACAAGATTAGTTCCATAAAGGAATCTGTTAAAGGTCAATGGTTGCATGATAAACAAGCAGTTCAAGGGAATATTTTGAACTACTTCATTCAAAACTTTGTTTCAAAAGGAACAACAAGAAAAGTTTGCTGCAAGACCTTCGGGTATGGTAGTTTCCCAGAGTTTACCTCTTGTGATTGGGCGCGATTAATGAGACCTTTCACTAAATGTGAAATTCAATTTGTGGCAAAAAATATGGGATCACTAAAGGCCTCGAATTCGGATGGCCACCAATCTTTATTTTTTCAAAAGCATTGGGATCTAGTAACAGAAAATGTACATAAGCTTGTGTTGGAGGTTCTTGAGGGTAAAGGTTTACCGGCAAATTTAAATAATACCTTTATTGTGTTGATTCCCAAAGTTGATCATCCGGAGCTAGCTAATTAATTTCGTCCTATTAGCCTTTGTAATGTAATTTACAAACTCATTACGAAAGCTATTGCTAATATGATAAAGCCTATGATGCCTCACTTGACTACTTGTACGTACCCAAACTAGTTTCATTTCTAGAAGGCAGATCACGGATAATATTGTAATTGTTCAGGAAGTAATTTATACAATGAAGAATAAACAAGGTAATATAGGATTCATGGTAGTCAAAATTGACTTCGAAAAAGCCTATGCTAGGCTTAGATGGGATTTCATCCATGATGCTTTGTATGAAATTTGCTTCCCGGAAAGATTGATTGAGGTGATTATGAAGTGTGTCACAACCTTGTTGATGAAAGTTTTATGGAATGGTGAACCGACTGCTTTTTACTCCAAGTAGAGTTATATGGCAAGGAGACCCCCCTCTCCTAGTATCTCTTTGTCCTTTGTATGGAGCACTTAAATCAGATTATTGAAGAATCAATTATTGCGGATAATTGGAATCCTATACAAGCTAGTAGAAATGGCCCACAACTTTACAATTTGTGCTCCACTGATGATATTATTTTATTTAGTGAAGCAGTGTTTCCAAGCCGAGAATATGAAGGAATGTTTGCAATGCTTTTATAATGCTTCACGGCAAAAAATTAGCTTTGCTAAATCAAGAGTCTATTTTTCTTAAAATATGAGTTCGGATTCCACGAGAGTTGTAAGCAATGCTTTGGGGATTCAAGAGGTCGATGACCTTGGGACTTACCTTGGTATGCCAATGCTTACGAGCAGAGTTACGAGGGCAACCTTTGGATACTTATATGATAGAATTGATAGATGATCAACTTGATGGATGTCGAAGTATCTTTCCGTAGCTGGCAGAATAACTCTTGCCAAATCCACTATCTCTACTATGGATTCATATGCAATGCAATCGACTAAATTACCGTGTAATGTTTGTGATAATATAGATAAAAGAACTAGAAGATTTGTTTGGGGTGGGGCTAAAAAGGGGAGAAAGATTCATTTACTTTAATGGGAATGTCTTCAAAAGCTAAAGGAACAAGGTGGACTAGACTTACGTTCCTCTAAGTAGACTAATTCAACCTTTCTTTTCAAATTGGGTTGGCATATGTTGACAAAACTGAACGCTTTATGGTCTAGGGTCCTCTATATATAGAAAGTATTGTAAAGGACGTTGTGATATGACATGCTCGAGTCTAAAGCAAACATGTCAAATGTATGATGGGGAATAACCGAAAATGATAAGATTTTGTGTAAAGGGGATCGAGAGTAGCAATAAGTAATGGAAATAATACCCTTTTTTGGGATCATAGGTGGGCTACAAGTAAACCTTTGAGAGAGATAGCTATTAGCAAACTTCCATAGGACCTAGATGGAGCTACTGTGGCTGAAATGTGGGATAGCTCGGTGTACACACCTGATTGTGTCTCCCCAAAATCCAAACCTAGTGATGAGTACTTTTCATGTCATTGAATATCAAATAAGGTAAAATGTTTAAGAGTCTCGTGAATTCTTCTATTTTCTAAAATGTTTTAACATAAATAATTCATTTTGTATTTCAAAAATCATTCATTTCGTATACTATTTATGAAAAATGTCTAATCTAATTTAGTTTGGTCCATAATATGAGTACAATAATTGTGCAGTTGGATATGGTTTGAAAAGAGCTTTCCAACGATATATTATAAGCCCAATTTTGAGTTATAATGAGGAAGTTATGGTCAAAATACTAAACTGGGCCTAAAATGGTTTTATGGACAACCTAATGATCATGTGAAGGATCCATTAATTATGATTGTATTCCTAAATTCATTAGGATTTATTTTATCATAGTCTTCTAGAATTATCTAGAAGGTTATATTGAGTTCTAAAGGGATTATGATTAATAATTATTATTGATAAAAGAATTCTACTTCGGATAAAACAAGTGTTTTAAAAGGATTAAATCTTATTCAATAAAAGATAAGGACGGACTCCTTTTTTACCGTTTCGATCGATTTTTCTCTATAAATAAGGTCGATTTTCCCCATTTTAAAAAAACCCACAATCATCATCTCTCTCTCTCTCTCTCTCTCTTGAGTTTTTCTAAGCCTTTCTACACCGTTTTACAAAATACACCATTCTTCATTCACGAGTCTTAGACACACCAAACCAAGCTCAAAGTTATCTTAGGCCTCGACATGAAAGGTTGATAAATCTGAGGGATTGATCCCAAATCCATATTTCAATTGATATTATTTCAATTGTTTGATTTAATATTGCTCTTGAAGTTACTAACGTGTGTATTGTTTTGATAGAAAGAAATACGAGACATCAAAGTAAGTAATTTAATTACTTAATTATTCTTTTGATGTAGAAATCATGCTTAGATTATTTTTTGTAATTCCTAGTATCATGTTAGGATGCCTTTATTGATTCCAAGTATCATGTTCAGATCCCTTTATTGATTCCTAGTATCATGTTAGGAGTAAATCTTAGCTTTGATCTTTAATATTTAGTGACATGCTAGGATTTGTTATTAATCTCGTGAGTATCATGCATAAGATCTTGCTAATATTATTATGCTTTGATGAGATTGTTATGATGATGATTGTTGTGTCAATATTATTATGTTGCTTGGTATATTATTGTTATTGCTTGATCACGCCCTCTTTTGTAGGTTAAAAGGGAATTTGTACTTAAAATCACGTTTAATAAGATAATTAATAATTTGAATTAGGCTAATATGATTTTAATTCAAGTGATCGCCAATAATAGATTTATTTGTGCATTAATAATCAACCAACATAAATTAAACAAGTTTAGGATTAATATATTAATTGTATGTTAATCGAAAAGCGCATATGAATATGAGAAGAACAAGGTAGAGGTCTATTTAGGGCGAGTTTAATCTCTTTTAGGTTGAATTTGTACTTTCATCCCCGAATATCCAGTCATAGTTCAGGACCACTATGGAGTTAGCGATCTCTGTGATCGTGAAGGGGTGTAACCTTCAACCCGTGAACGGCTTACAAGTTCCTAAAACTTGTTGGCGACACTTTTGCTCTAACTTCCTTCTCTTTGGACGCCACCATGCTTAAATGCATGATCACATTGGGCTCAAAGTTGATGCTCGAAATATTCCTTATAGTTTTTTGGCGACTCCACTAGGGAGGATTTCTATTTTAGTTCCTAAAATTTATTTTGGCAATTGATTTAGAATGAGTGGATGAGACTTGAAAGTTAAAACATTCTAAATATTCATGTGCGTAATTTGATTAGCATTATTGCATAAGCATAAAAAGGTCTGCAATTGAAAGACCATATATAATGCGTTAAAAACATAGGATTTTTACACGTAGGAAAATTGGAAAATATCTTTCACAACTAAAATCGAAAAAATACTACAAAAATCGGAAAACCCCGAGAACACAGAAAGCCGCCGAGGCATGTAGGAACTATTGCGAGACAACATGTTCCATCGCAGTGCGATGGCCTTGTCGCGATGAGATAGCTTTATCGCGGTGCGACAGAGCCATCTTCCCGCGATAGATACTGTTTTCTCGCGTCGAGTTCTTCCAATACTGAGCCAAAACCCGCCTTATTATTTTGACCGACTCGAGTACTGTTTGGCCGATTTTACTTTTTGAATGAATTTTTTCCTTCTAATCCGAAACCCATATGTGTTCAACATGTGGCTTTAGTCCTTGGGAATTCACGCTTCATCTACCTAATCAAACGCTCCGTGCAATGAAGGGTACATTCGGGTTTGTGAATTCGCCAAATCATGGAAGCAAGTTAAGCTTGAGGGGTCTCATCCATATGCGCCAACCCTTCCAAAGGTAAGGCTTCTGCGGGATGTATCCGAACTGATAACCATGGACCCTCTTTGACTACCATAATCCTTGAACTTTAGAGAGCTAGAGCCATGGTTAGGTTACAAACTCATTGCATCATATTGTGACTACTTGATTACTTGTGCATCCTTTGCTTGTGCATAACCTATGTGTGATTAAGCTAACCATTTGTTTGACTTGTGATTAATAATAAGTCTAAATAAATTGATTTGATGACTAAAAGACTTTGCTTAATTAATTAATAATTACTTAATTCGGATTATTAAAGTAATAATATTCGACTTAACATGACTTAGCACGACTTTAGGTTCACCCTTTTCAAGTGGAATACTGGAAACAGGTTCAAACTGAAGTTTAAATGTCGACGCGAAAGTTTGGCTTGTGATGCAAAATGTCAGGGCCCATCGCAATGCGATAGTGATATCGTGTTGCGACAGTGCCATTGGTCACGCGATGGTCCAGTATTCTGCTCAGGTTTTCGCTTCAAGTCTAATTTATTAATTAATTAGTAACCAAGGTCATAATTTAGTCGTTTATCGAGTCTAGTCACATGGTCATGACACGAGTCTTGAACATATCACTTACACTCACAAGTCTTCACACACTTTGTACTTGATTTTTCACACCATGACCATGTCTCAGGTTCATGCATGATTCGTCCTTTCGGTCATTCGAGTTGGGGGTCTATCTCATTTCGGAAATTTCTATAGCTTTACACATTCTTTCACATCACTTTCCATACATTACATACCTCACAACTTTCTTCTATAACACTTTCCACTTTCATCTTACATGCTTTCTCCATACATATCATTCCCCTCATACTCCACGATCTTTCCCCATCTATGCACGGCGAATTGAATTTGAGTCAAATAATTATGGGAAATTCTTTTTGAATGGGTAAACCTCTAATTTTTATTATTCTCAATGGTGAATTGTAAAAAAAGTTATTATCCTTGGTGAACTATATTTTAAAAAATTAAGTCATTGGTAACATTACTAATTGTAATTAGGATTTTATTAACCATGGTTAACTATTCTAAGTAAAAAAAGGTGTGATGTCTAAAATACCCCCATTTAATTTACCCTAACTACATATGTCAAATCATTTTAAACGCTCAGACTTCTCTTCATCTTCATTCTTCATCTTTCATCCTTCGACATTGATGATTGCTCATCTTCTCCAAAATTATAATTGAAATTTTGCATGAAAAATCTAGGTTTTTTTTTGCAACTTTGATCTGGGTTACTATTTGTAGTTGGTAGTGGTAATTAAACACAATTTGAGTGAAAATTGAAGATAGTGTGAGGGATTTTGTTCTTGAATTGCGGGTTCTAAAATTCGTGTTAGGGTAAGACGATCGACATCAAAGTTCGAGCTTTTTGGGAAAAATACCACCATTTAATTAGACTGAATTGAATTCAGGTATGTATTTTTGGGTAGTAAACATTTTCCTATGCTCTGTTTTTTTTTTATAAGTACAGCGGGGTTGAATATGAAATGATGTTGATGGTATGGGTTCATTTTATCTGATTGTTGATGGTAATTGTTAAAGTTCACCTTTTTCTTTGTTTAGGGTTCTGATTATTAGGTAATTCTTGTTTATTGTTGGACTGGTATGCTATTTTAGGGCAAATTCTTATACAACTATTTGTTGGATGTTCTTTGGTTTGATTGATGCAGAATGGTTGATAAAATTGTGCTACAAATTCAATATAGGGGTATTGATGTGTCTGTTCTGGTTGATGATGTTGACAAGGTTAACTTGATAGACCTTGTTGTAGAGTATTTGGAAAAATCTAAGGAGAATAATGTTGAAACACCCCAAACACCCATCTTTTTAGTATGTGGATAAAATGAGGCATGTTAAACTTGAAAGTGATGCTGATTTGATGAAGATGTTTGCAAATTTGCCTGATAAATTGGAGATATACATATGGGTTGGATGTGGTGTTAAAGATATAGTAAGCTTGTTGCAGCAGCAAGATCATTAATGGATGGAAAGCAACAAGTAGGTGAACCAGTAGCTAAGGCAGTAGTTGAACTAGTAGGTAAGTCAACAATTGAACCATAAGTTAGAAATAGGAAAAAACTCACACCTAGAAAGAAAAAACAACCTGAGATTGTGGAAGATGAAGTTGTTAGTCAGGATGATTTTGATAGACATGTCAAGGGATTAGGTAATTCAAACACCGTGACTAGACTTGAGATTCTAAATTATGACCCAGATGAAACTTGGGCTGAAAGGGAAGCAGAGTTGGCAGCAAACCCTCAACCTAAGGGTAGAGGGAGGGGGAGAGGGAATGAAAGAGGGAGAGGGAGATATTCTGAAACAGAGAGAGGGAGAGGGAGAGGGTCTGGCAGAGGGAGGGGAAGAGGGAATGCCTTAAAGACATGGTTCAACATTTCCCCTACTCCCTGGCAGAGTGACCAGCCTAACCAACAGATGAACCAGACCAAAGTAATGATCTAAATGCAAATGATTTTCAGATGCCCCATGACATCATCACACAAGACAGTCAAGCTCAACCACAAACCCAATCTTTGATTCCTCCCTTGCAAAACATAGGTGAGTTTGGGACTAAGCCTAATTCAGGTGAGGGTGATTCTTCTACATCTTCTAGAGTGTCAGCCTTTTTTCAAAAGAGATTACCTAGGACAACTGCTAAGAGAAAGAAGATTGTGATTAGCACCAGTCAAAGTGGAAGAGGGAGTGAACAACAACTAGGGGAACAAAATAGGATCAGGACTCTAGCTGTTAGCTTAAGTGAAGATGCTGTGGACACTGGTATACAACTATTTGATGATGAGGATGATAGTGAAGATGATGGCTCGTTCCCTACTACTAGGTTTGATGAAGAGTTGAGTGATGAGTCAGATGAGTTGAGTTTAGAGGATGAAGAAGACTTGCCTAAGGATGAGTATGGGCCTATGATTGAAGACAGCTATGACCCTTTTGAAGATGAGAAGTTTGAGTGTGAAAATGAACAAGACAATTATCTAACCAAGTTGTACAACAATGGAGAAGTTTATAAGGATGAGGGATTTGGGAAGATAGTTTTGAAGCCTGGCAGCTGTTCATGGATTAACAAAACCTCAAGGATGTGGTGAAGGATTAGTGCATTTAGTGTGGATTTGCAGTGGTTATTGACTTTGCCAGCAACAAGAGATATTTTTCTAGGTGTTCAGATGTGAACTGTGGGTGGAGATTGCATGCATCAGCGCTTCCAGATGGTACAACTTGGGCAATAAAAAAAATACAAAGCCTAGAGCATACTTGTCAAGGACTTGAGATAAGAAACAACATGGTGAATGTTAAGTGGGCAATGAGGGTTTTACTTGAAGACATCAGGGGAAACAATGATGTTCCAGCCAAGGCTCTGAATCAGTTGTTATGGAAAAGATATGGAGTTACCATGGCACAAAGCACCTTGTATAGGGTAAGGACAAAGACTTTAGTGGAAATTCATGGAGGCCATGATGTTTCCTACAAGGAATTGCCTAGATACTATGATGTTATCAAGGAGCTGAACCCTAACTCATTAGCTTTCTATGCATGGAACAATGTTAGTCCTGACAGACCTATGGTGTTCAGATCCATATTCATTGCATTTAAAGATGCACTTGATGAGCTGAGTGTTGAGTGCAGAAGTCTGATTGGTGTAGATGGAGCTCATCTAAAGGGCAACTATGGCGGGGTCTTACTTTCTGTAGTTGCTTAATAATGAAATATTTCCTATATCTTGGGCAATAGTTGGAGCAGAAGATACTACTAGCTAGAATTTTTTCATATATCACTTGAAAAATGCTCTACAACCAAGTGGCAGGGGTGATGATTGGGGCATCATTAGTGATAGGCAAAAGGTATATTGGTTATGCTATCTTATAAGTTACTTTAATTATAGTACACTATGCAATGTAAACCTAACACATGATGTTCATTTGTGCAGGGTATTGATCTTGCAATTTCTGAAATTTGGCCTAAAGTGGGCAGAAGGTTCTGCTGCAAGCACTTGATCAAGAATTTTAAGAAGGAATTTCCTGGTTTATTGATGTTTCAACTATTCTAGAAGGCTGCCGGAGCATACAATCCATTCACATTCAAAAAGGCAATAGAGGCATTGCAAAAGGCCAATCCCCTAGCTCTAGTTTGGCTCTCAAAGCTTGGACCACAATCAAGATGGTCAAAGCATGCCTTTAATCCAGTTGTGAAGTGTGATAGCAAGTTAGCAACAAATCTAACTTTGTTGAAAGCTTTAATGCCACCATGGGCATTGATAGATGCAGAACAGTACTAACTTTTCTTGAAGGTACTTCACTAGGCCCTACCTAATTTTAAGATTTAGTTTTATAGTAATTAAGAAAGCACTACAGCTAATTTGATGGCATAAAATTGTACTACAGGTATTAGAAGACTAACTATGGTTAGAATGGCAACCAGAAGGGAAGCATGTGAGAGCTGGAGAGATGATGTTTGCCCTAACATCATGAAAAGGCTGCAAGTGATTAGCCATGAATCAAGGACATGCAAGTGTTTGAAATCTGGAGATGGAGAATTTGAAGTGCTTGATGGAAAGTTTGTGCTTCCTGTCAACCTAAAGGGAAAAACCTGTGTGTGTAATGCTTGGCAACTGTCTGGATTGCTATGCAAACATGCTATGAGGGAAATATTGCATGACAATCATGACCCTAGGGCCTACATTAGTGAGTGGTACTCTGCCAACAGGTACAAACTGGCTTATGCCAACTCTATCAAGGCCATACCAGATGTGGAGCAATAGCCCGAAAGCAATTATCTAGATATTTCCCACCAGCAATGAAAAGAGGTATAGGCAGGCTTGCTAAGAACATGTGGAGGGAAGAGGGTGAGCAAGCAAAAGGGAAGAGGTTCAGAACTATAAGGTGTGGAAAATGCTAACAATTTGGGCATAACTCACAGATGTGCCAAGGTGGCTTGACAAGATAAGACAAGGCTGCCTTAGGTGAAAGCTCAACTGCTCAGCCCACAGAAAAGCAACCAAAAAAGCAGAGAAAAGGTGTATCAATGAGCCAACCACAACCAGCAAAAGTGGCATCATCTTCAAAACCATTAAAAGTCTCACCAAGGACAAGGAAAGCAAAAAGAGGTGTTTCAGCATCACAACCTGCATCTTAGTGTCTTAGGGAAATTTGTTCAAAACAGTGCATGTATTTTGAGAATGCTAAGCTAGTTATTTTGCTTATAAGTTAATTGTATGTGTCACACAGTCATATAGTGTGTGTTTTTGGACAACTTATGGATTAATGTAATCTTTTGCTTTTGACAATTCTCAATGAAATATAAAGCATTATTATTAAGTAAAGACATTGAAAAAACTCATACATTGTGCACAAAAGTAGTAATACTAATTTCATTCAACCATTTGCATAACAAAGTACATCAGTTTTAATTCATACTCCTAATACATTCCCATCGACATCAACATTCTAATTCACCATACTAATCCCAATCTAATTCATCATTTTGTAACAACAAATAACATTACAAAATACATAAACAAAGCCATCTTCACAATTAATTTAATGAAGTTTAGCAATTCATCCAGCCTTGAATTAACAGCAATAAGAGAACCTTGTCCAACCTCCAATTTGCCTCCAACCCTGATTATATCCTGCTCCTTCAACCAACAGAAAAAATCGAGTGCCCTGCACTTGTCAAATAGTCTTCTAGGGTTCTTTGTTGTCTCTTAAACCATCACTGCAACAACTTGGGGGGGGGGGGGTACACAATTGCAGCGCATATGCTTGACCCTAGCAATCCGATCGTCCATGGTGATTGGCTTGGAGAAAATCTTACTGTTCTTCATGATATCAAAGAGAATTTGGGGAAATTCGTGAAATTAGGGTTTGAATAAAAGGGGGAAATCGTGAAATAAGGGTTTGAATAAAAGGGGAAAATTGATTAGGGATATATAAGGATGAGGAAATCAATTTAGAGGGAAAATCTGATTTGTTAATAGAGTAAATTTGTTATTAGGTCAGTAGTCACCATGGTTAGGCTTAAAATCCTAATTACAATTAGTATTGTTACCAATGACTTAATTTTTTAAAATATAGTTCACCAAGGATAATAACTTTTTTTACAATTCACCATTGAGAATAATAAAAATTAGAGGTTTACCAAAGAGAATTTCCCAATATTTAACAATAAGTATCCATAACTTCCCCTTCCACAACACTTAGCCAAGGAGAGAAGGGCGTCTAATCAAGGACAATACTTTTGTTCAAGTATTACTCTTTGATAAACCGATTTGACAAAGAAAAAGGTTCATAATAATGGCCAGTGAAGAAGAAGTTTTTTTAGGAGATACCGGGGAAAACGCGTCAAGTCTAAAAGAGGACGTTCATAAACTACGAAATGTTATTGTCATGCTTAAATGTATGATCACAGTGGGGATCAAAGTTGGGTGTTTGAAATATTCCCTACACTCGGGCACCTGGAATCGGAATAAATTCGCTGATTTATTTGTAGGACATTAAATACTATAAGCACAATTACATAAATCACATTCATGATCATCTAAACACTAAGATCAATGCATAACACATAAAGAACAAATAATAATACCTTTGAAGCGTGAATCCACGTTCAATCGAGCAAGAACAACGAGAGATATAGAACCCCAAGTGTGATTCCTTTACTTAGTCCACGGGCACAGATTAAACCTCCACTAATGCTAGTTAGTTGTGATTGAATGCTTTATTCAACCTTCAATAGAGAAAAGAGAGACACGAACTAACCACGATCCACCACCACGAACACCACGAGCCACCAAGGGGGTGGCCGGCCTTACTAATAGGGAGAGGGAGGGGAGGGCAGTGAGAGTGAGAGAGGGATTAGGGTTTAAGACTTGGTTGCTTGAGTTACAATTAATTGACTTGTGAATTTTTATTTCAATCAAAGTCATGGATCTTATTTATTGATAATATCTATAAATAAGAGTTCATGTCAAGCCCAAACTCTTTATCCTAATCAATACTCTATCCCATCACTCCATATGGTATGTCATGATCTCATGAGGCCCGTGAATGGGCCTCTTACTTGTTTGACCCAATACCCTTGTTGTGTGACCTTATAGGAACCATTCTATTAGGCTTTGGACTATTTAACTATCCCAAAGATCATTTGCCATATCTATCACCAGACAATGACGACCCTATAGAATGAACTAATTATCTCCATAATAGTGATCCTTGATATATCTAGTAATTGCACTTATCGAAGACATAATTCCTTCAATCTCCCACTTGTTTGAGATTTGATAATATGATTTCATCTCAAGTCGTGATCATATTAATCTACAAATCTTTTCTTGAAATCTGAGTTAGAATTACAAAACAAATGATTATTGTGTAATCCATTTGAGCACGGCCATGCATTTTCTGAATTCTCCCTCTTTAAGAGGCCAAGAAACATTCCTAATTAAATAGGTAGACTCTATCCAATCTTGTGAAACCAAAGCTCCCACTCAATTCTTGAAGTAATCGGGAAACGTCCTTTATAGCCCCCTTTTATGACATGACGTTTGAATGTACCATAGTTAAGACAATTATTGAATGGAGTCAATGTTCCACTCATGTCAAAGGAATCCACTAATATATCAGGAAGCTCTATATTTGAACTTCAAAGTAGGTCTGTAGTTCGATCATGCATCATTCATTCATATGTATGTGATTGACCGAGCATTATCACTATGCCCGTATAGCCTATGAAACTGCGCTATCCAATCAATCTTACATGCTAGTCAATTTAATGAAATTATTTATGTCCAATTTAATGATTTCGAACTAGGAACTTAAATAAATAAATGGATTTTTTTCACCTGTGGGGTTTCATTCACCAGGTCATCAACCTGATGAGCCCATCAATCCATGATTATTTTGGACATTTTATTTAACATTAAAACCATAATTAAATAAGATAAATAATAAATTTCTAATTAAACTTAATTCTGCAAATGAATGTATTACATATGTAATAAGTTTTTCTCAAAAACAAATACAACTTAAATTACATCATTAGCTTCAATCTTGTAGCTCTAGCATGACTCTCACGCTTGGGCTACGAAAGGGGTTTAATAAGTGGATTAGTAATGTTCTTATCCGTATGAACTTTGCACATCTTGACATCTCCTCTGCAAACGATCTCTCCATTGAGATGATACTTCCTCTTAACATGTTTGGATTTGAAGTGTGACCTTAGCTCCTTTGATTGAGCAATGGAACCATTGTTGTCACAATATATACAACTCAATTCCTTCCTGAGCACGTACTTGGTACAATGTCAAACTATGTGAGGAATTTCTTAATCCAAACTGTTCCTTAGCTGCTTCAATGGCAGCCAAATACTCTGATTATGTCGTAGAGTCTGTGACAGTGCTTTCATTCGAACTCTTCCAGCTTATTGCTCCTCCATTCAGATAGAAAATGTACCCTAATCGGGATTTTAAGTCATCTATGTCTGTTTGGAAACTCGTATCCGTATATCCCTTGACTACAAACTCATCTTCGCCGCTATACACTAGATACATTCATTTAGTCCTTCTCAAGTATGTTCTTTGCAACTTTCCAGTGTGCTTCACTTGGATTTGCCTGAAATCTGCTACACATACTTAGAGCATATGCAACATCTGACCTTATACATATCATGGCATACATGATTGACCCTATTGCCAAAGAATAAGGTTTATCAACAATACGTCTCATCTCTTCTAGCGTTTTAGGGCACTGAGATTTACTGAGCGTAATGCCATGAGACATGGGCAGAAATCCTCTCTTAGAGTCTTTCATCGAAAACCTGTCAAGAACTTATCAATATAAGTCTCTTGACTTAGTCCAATCATCCTTCGAGATCTGTCTTGATGGATCTTGATTCCCAAAATATACTAAGCCTTACCCAAGCCTTTCATGGAGAAACAACTCTTCAACCATTCCTTGACTGACTCAAGCATTGGTATGTCATTTCCCATGAGTAGTATGTCATCTACAGACAAGACTAAGAAAAGCATGCTGCTCCCATTGGATTTCTTGTATACAAAAGGTTCCTCTTTGTAGACATCCACTTTTGGCCTTCTGTCCCGACAGGAAGTGCAATGACGATAAATAAAACCATCTTTGTGTTGGATCGAAGTGAAGAATGCTTATGGATGAATGGCTAAACCGCAAAGACACAAAAAGACTGGCCTAACCCAAAACAAATACAAAACAAGGTCCAATTAACTAAATTCGATCATAATTAGGCTTAAGCCCATGCTTAAGACCCAATAATGATGGATTTAGAGGCGCTTAGGTTAAATTTAATGCTGCCGTAGAAAAAGGCGTGCATCTCAATGAGTTGCACTGGCTTGGCACGCGCAACTAGTTCAATTATGCGTAACACCCAGCGCAACTTCTAGAGATGCGCTCGCGGAAGATTCAAAATTTTGTAAAAATATAAAATCGAATATTACCATAATACCGCGTGCAACACATTTAGTTGCGCGACAGATTTCTTAAAACCCTAATTGCACCCATTCCCTAAAATTGGTGCTTAATACGAGGCTTAAACACACAGAAATAAACCTAAAATCCTGGCAGGAGCTCTTATGAACTTGTGCTACCAAACCCTTTTGTCCTAAACACTCATTCCTCTTAATCTTTGGTACTATGATGGAGGTTCCCGAACAAAAAGAAGTCCATAAGTGTTCTAAACGGAGATCTAACAAAGAGAAGTGGTAAATTCCCGAGCACTTAGATAAATCACTGTAGACACCCATTTGTGTCTCCCCAAATGGAAATAAAATAACCCTTGACTTGCCTCTATACTCGTATTTAGGTTTGTTAAGTATTTATAAATTTAGTTTGACCGAGGGAAGATTAGATAACGACCTAGTTTTCCCCTCGTCAAAATGGCGCCGTTGCCGGGGAACGGTGTCTTTGTTTGAGTGTTTTTGATTGCTTGAGTCTAGGTCTTTGTGTATATTTTTACTTTTATTTGATTTTTGTTTGTTTTGTGAAAAAAAAATGGCATGTCTATCATTTCCTCAATATAGCAATGAGCCTTTTTGTGAATATTTCATTAGACTTGAGGGATTTTTGGACTATAATTGTTGTAATATTTGGGAGGCTTGTGAGATTTGTTATTTTGGTTTGAATGAGAAAACTAGGGATGAAGTTGAATGTATGCATAATGGTGAATTTAGAGCATTGTCAATTGATGATGCTTGGGATTTTTATGTGTTGTTTGCTAGGGATGTTTATGATAGGGGTAATCATGAGTCTAATATTGATATGCAATTTCTTGATTCTTCTAATATTAGCATGAATTTCCATGATATGTCACATGAGCCCTTAAGTGAACCTAGAACACATGATTTCAACTTTATTTCTCCTTTTGTTCATGATAATGAAGTGCAAGCTCAAGTTGATGCTAATGGTGTGTTTCAATATTCTTCATTATTTACCATGCCTTCTTGTGATGTTCTTCATTCCCTTAATGATGAATCTCATGTTATAAATTGTGCCCCCACTCCCCAATGTGATGTATATGCTCATGATCTTAATGTTGATTCTTCCTATATTGGTTGTACTTCTTCTTCTCTTGTTGAGCCTCAACCTTCTACATCTTTTGAATCTCTTGTTGATACATTTGAGTCTCAAATTAGGCGCATTGAGCTTGATAATGAGTTTGGGCCTAGTAAGGAGATGATTCTTAATTCTATGAGAGGTCAATTAGAGATAATGGAAAAGAATGAGGAGCGTATTGAGGAGGAAAAAAGAAGAGGGGAAGAGTTAGAAAGCAAATTGTCATCCTTGATGCTTGTTTGTGATAAATCCCAATTTAATGTGTGTGTTGAGGATGATGATGATGATTTTGAGCAATCAAGAGAGTGTGAGGATCCCATTGGTGAGCATTTGAGTGATGGTGAAGGAGTTGAGAATGAAAAGAGTGTTGATATTGAAATTTCTAACCCTCTTTCCCATCTTGATGAGTCTCATGTGCATGTTTGTGACTCTTCTATCCATGAGTATTTCGACTCGATTGAGGTTATGACCAATGCATTCTTTGAGAGTCAAAAGAAAACCCATAGCCTTTTAAATGAGTTCATTGAGGATGCTTCATGGGAGAGAGATGAGTTTGAAATGAATTTGCATCCATTCATGCATGGTTTTGAGACCTTAGGCTTTAAAGTTGTTGAGGGAGTTGTTGTTCATAGTTGTTATGGAGGGGATTATGTTGTTCCTCTTGGAGGTTGGATGTTTGAGGGAGATGGATATCATGAGTGTTCTTCTTTTGAGGACTCTATGATTGATTTCCATGCTCTTATTAGTGATTTGAGGCATGGTGGTGAGAAAAATTTCATTTGGGAGACTATAGCCCCTTTTCTCTTTTCTCATACCCCTTCTTCAAGAAGATTCAACCATATCCCTTACACTCCTATTTCCCTCTCTTCTTTTGTCAATGAGCCTATTGGGGACCCTATTGTCTATGATAATTTGAATGAAGCTCATTCGTCCCAAATTGAGGAAAAGGGTGATGTTGCCACCCAAAAATATTTTGAGGAGAGTTTGCCTTCTTTTTCTTCTTTTTCTTCTTTTTCTTTTTCTTCATATTTTGTTAAATTTTCTTTTGATTCTTCCTCTTCCTTTTCTTGGCATCTCTCTCCTCATTTGTGTGCACTATCCTTGTTGCACGTACTCTTCGCGTCATTTGCCTACCTTCTCTCCTATGAAATGTGTAGTAGTGCATTTGACAAGCTCTTGCGCGCGTTGAATTATTATTTTCTAGAGCGGTCAAGCTTGGACCTTAAGCAAGCCTTTCTCGGGAAGTAACCCGTGTTTTATTGCTTTCATTTTCTTTTCTTTTTAGAATAGATTTTATCTCATGGAAATGTTTGTGTTCCTTTTGCTAGGTACATGACTTGATATACTTTGGTGCTTCTATTTGGATCAAGAATCAAGGAAGATTGGCACCACATTTGCTAACATATAGAAGGCAAGATTCAATATTAGAGGTTGTTAGCTTTGAAAGGTTAAAATTGGGTCATTTGCGGTTATTTACACCCACCTAATATCCGGTAATATCCTTCCTTGCTCTTTCTCTAGTAGATGATGACTTGTTGGACATATGTTGGTTTGATTGGATTAACCTCCTTGTTTTTCCCCTCCCGTGGAATATTTGATTTAAGTTTGAGCATGTTGTCTCATTCAAGCTTGGGGGAGGGTATTCTATCATGTTTGGTGGAATGTTGATTCATATATGTCATGCACCTTTGTATATGCTTTTCCATGTTCTCATATTTTGAAAAAAACTCAAAAAAGATTTTTGTTTCTATCAAGGCAAAATTGCATTGTGTTTTATTTTGTTATTGCTTTGGACATAATAACATTTAGACTTGTATACTTGAATGCTTTTCTTCCTAAATGGTAGTGGTGTGCACGGTTTGAGATACGTTTGGTTGATTCTAGGATAAAGCATGCTAAGGTAGTTGTCTAGAACTAGGGGGATCATGAAACCGGATTTTACTTGTTTGTGGCATGTTGGTAGTTGCTCCCTATCTTCGATTTGACAACCTTAGTGAGTTTTTGCTACAATCATGTGAGATTTATATTTGTTCAAGCTTTCATCATATTCTTGCATGAGCGGCATGGGGTCCTTGACTTTGCAAGCCTAATCTATAAAGTTTGATGTATGATTCTTAAACCGAGACCGAGCTATCTAGGGAGGACAAAGGCACCTTTTTCGTGGTGGTATTTTTCATTTTTAGGTTAGTTTGATTCATATTTGTTTTTGGGTTTCCATTTGCCTTCTTGCAACCATTTGAGCCTTATACCTTCTTTTCAAGCCACATCTTTAGTTCTTTGGCCTTTTGTTTCATTTTCTTTCTATTCTTGGTTTTTTGTGAAGCAAATTGATCGCGTATGATGGAGTTTGTGGTGGATAAGTTGGAAATTTGGTTTTTATGAGTGCTAGTTTGTGATTAAGTCTTCTTTGTGAATAATGGCAAGTGTTTGAGTAAAAGCCGTCCTTAATCATAAAAGGCATGGACTAATAAATTGCATTATAGAAAAAGCCGTCAGAATTTAGCAAAAGGCGAGGACATTGCAAGTTTAAGTAAAAAAAAAAAGAAAAAAAAATTGAAAAAAGTGAAAATTCAAAAATATTTTGATGTATTCTTTTCTCCTTCTAAGCATTGAGGACAATGCTTCATTAAAGCTTGGGGGAGAAGCGTTTATGCTTTTTGTATATATTTCTTGTGAGTATAGCTTCAAATAAGCTTCGGGGTGTTGCTTTTGCTTGGTGATTTCTTGATCGTGTTGTTAAGGATTGATCACCCTTTTGCTTCACTTTTTAGGAAAACCTCCAAATTTTAAATTTTAGCCTACCTTCACCCTTTATGCCTTATGTTACAACCTTGGGGAAATACCTTTCGACCTAGAAAGTTGAGTCACTATTCGGGGGAGGGAATCATGGGTCATTGCCTAAGGAAAGGGGATGCGAAGTCAAGATGTCGAGTAGCCCAAAAATTTGATCTTTTTCCGTTTCCTTCGCGGAATCTATGAGATGCTCACTATGGGGAGATATGAGATTAGTAGGGGGAACGCGGTAAGACCGTTTGGGATGAAAGTGGAGTGTGATAACTAGTTCCTATGCTTAGCATTTTTATGTTTCAATCAACCTTAGGTATCTTATAGCGTGCACTCCCTTACTTGTTTAGAAAGATTTGCATTCATTGTGCTTGTACATTTGCAAAAGTCCTTTCATGAAGATTTGTTTGCTTTTCTTGTATTTTGTTTTCCTTTTCATGCTTTGCCTTGTTTGTATTATTATGAGAGTTATGGGTAAACTCTTAGGATACCCTTACGAGATCATCACTCGTCCTCTAGGGCGATCTAGGGGTTTAAATGGCTTGTCTTTAGTTGCTAAAATTGACCGTGATTCCTACGAAAGTGAGTTAGTGTATATTCCCATCTTCTCTAGTTTTCTCGTTTCTTTCTTTGCTTGAATAATGTCATCATTTTTCCCTTGGGTTGGATTTTGTTTTGCTCGAGGACGAGCAAAAGTTTAGCTTAGGGGAATTTGATCCGTGCCATTTATGGCACCTTTAGGCTATGTTTTCTTTATATTTCTATGCTCCTTTGTAGTCGTTTATGTCGTGTTTTTAGAGAATAATGCTCGATTCGCGTGTTTTTGTGTTAGTTTAGAGAAATGCATGCTTTTAATGGCTTTCTTATCATTTTATTCATTTCTCGGCTATTTCTCTTGCTTCTCCGTTTTTTTGTCTTGTTTTGTAGGTACGTCGCGGGCTATATGCATGGGAATTGAAAATAGCACCCACTAGGATCAATATGCACTTTTCGGAATTGAATTTGAGTTTGAACAAAGGAAAACGAAGAATTGCAAAGTATCAAATAGGACCTTTGTGCATTGTTTTAGTCATATCTCAAGTTCTAAAAATCAGATTAGGGTGATTCAAGTTGGGTTGGAAACTAGACTTAAAGAACTTTCCAATGATAGGTCGCATGCCTTCATACGATTCTTAGATCAGAAGTTACAGCCTTCTGAAGTTGGCCCTGGAAAACTGCCGCGGGCGCGGGCTACAGTACCCGCGGGCGCGGGGTTGCTGCAGCTCCAAAACTGCCGTATTTGGGCAGTAAGCACCCGCGGTTGTCCCGAGGGCCCCCCGAGGGCGCGGGCTTGGGCCGCGGGCGCGGCTATTGAGGTGTCCGTTCCCCTCCGCGGGCGTGGGTTTCTGGGTCTTTTACGATTTTAAGCTTCTTTTCTCCTTTTGTTTATATAGTTTTTGGTTTCCTTTATTATTCATTCACGTAATTCTTTAGTTTTAGTTTAGTTTTCTCTCTCTTAGGTTGAGAGCTTCTCTCTCTAGATTAGGCTAGATTAGGATTAGTTTTAGAGAGAGAAAGTGAGGAATTTCAATGGTGATTGAGAGATTGAAGATGCAAGTGTGACAATTGTGTTGGAGATCTTCTTAATTATCAATGAGCATTTCTAAACTCTATCTCATTCAATTGATTTGTTTAATTTGATGTTTGTTTGGTTTGATTTTGATATTTGATGTTTGATTAGAGTAATTGTTCTTGATATTTTGTTGATTCTTGTTCTCTATAGTTGATAGTTGATTTGATGATGTTGTTTGAGTAGTTGTTGGCTAGGAATTGGGTGAAACTTGTATGATTGATTAATTGTGATTAATTTTGGAATTGTGTTGATTAATTGTTGAGATTAAAGTGATTAATGAAGGTTTGCATGTGTGTAATTCAATTAGGCCTTGAGAATTATGCTAGATTGCATTGTAATTGCTAATGACACGAACAATTGATTTAGGGATTGCAATTGTCTATTAGTTTTGAATGTGATTCTCTTGATTTGTTATTCATAGTGAACCCTAGCTTAACAATTAGGAGATAGCTCTTTGATTCCAATTGGTTGCTCTTTTCATTAGTCCTCACAACCTTTGATTGGCATACTCTTCCAAGTTGTTGCAATTGACATGATTACTTGTTGATCCCCGTTCCTAGTGTTTTATTTCCTTGGTTACTTGTTTTGTTAGTTGTTAGTATTCTCTCTTACCTTCGTCTTCGACCTAGCTTAGGTGCATAATTGAAAGTGCTTGAACATTACCGTTCCTTTGGGTTCGACCCTTGACTTGCCTCTATACTCGTATTTAGGTTTGTTAAGTGTTTATAAATTTAGTTTGACCGAGGGAAGATTAGATAACGACCTAGTTTTCCCCTCGTCAGTAGGAGGGCACGAGTACGTATTAGTAGCCATCGATTACTTTACTAAGTGGATTGAGGCCGCTTCTTACGTGAATATCACTGTAAGGAGGGTAATCCCATCGTAAGGGGTACTCTCCTTAAATGACCTTGGCCACTTAAAAGCCTAGGACTTTACACTTGTTAAGGTGTAGTAGGATTTGAATTCCTGATTGTTTGAGGGACCTTGAATTAGAATCGATTCTATCGTCACGCTTTTTTATAAGAAACAAGTAGGAGTCACCAATGAGTTTTAGGAAAAACTCATAAACCTCGTTCATGCCTTTCTTCTATGTGGAGTTCATGGAATAATTAGCACAAATCATAAGTTTACCCATGCCCAAATTGGTCTATAAACCAGAAATGAGTTCGGGAGCGAGGGTACTAAGATAACGTTCCTTTTAGAGGGGAATCATCATCCTAGCCCTAGTACGGCCTCTATTAGCTCTTCCTTTTTCACAATTTCATCATCAAACAATATATGCAACGCGATACCTAAAACTATGTTAGTTGATTTTATTTACAAGCATTAATTCACGTAGGAATTACATTGCAAAGTCGTTATTCTTATTTAATAATATTCGTGAATAAATAAACAAGATTCGCCTTGGCTTAGGTGATCAACCAACAATTATTTAATTCAATTCTAGTCTTTATTTAACGCAAGATACTATGTGGAATTGATTAATTAATTATTTTAAAAGTGATCAAACAACACTAATTAATTAATTAAAGTCCTTTTAAACAAGAAAAATAAAGGTGATTTAACTAAGTGCTCGGAAATTTACCACTTCTCTTTGCTAAATCTCCGTTTAGAACACTTATGGACACCTTCTTGTTGGGGAACCTCCACCGTAGTAACAAAGTATCGAAAGGGTGAGTGTTTAGGACAAGAGGGCTAGGTTGCACAAGTTCACAAGTTATTTCGCCAGAGTTTTTAGGTTAATTTCTATCTGTTGAAGCCTCGGTTTAAGCTCATATATATAGAGAAGGATTAGTTTTAGGGTTTTAAGCTTTCTGCCGCAGGAGGTGTCGCGCGCAACAGATGAAGTTGTGCGCGGCAACCCAGCGCAAGTTATAGAGTTGCGCTGCTATGTGCAGCGCAACTATTGGTCTTGCGCATGGATTTATGATAAGATTCGATTTTATATTTTACGTATAATTTTCGAATAATTACAAATCTTCCGCAGTGCAACGCTAAAAGTTGCGTTGGGTGTCGCGCGCAACTGAAATAATTGCGCGCGGTAGCCTAACGCGACTTTGTGAGATGCGCGCGGCTTTTTCTGCGGCAGCACTAAGTTTTAACCTAGGCGCTCCTAAATCCATCATTGTTAGGGTTTAAGCACGGGCTTAAGTCTAATTATGATCGGGTTTATTTAATTGGACCTTTGTTTTAGCTTTTCTTTAATTTGGGCTAGTCTTTTGTGTTTTGTGGCTTAACCTGTTATCCATAAGTATTCTTCACTTTGATCCAACATGAAGATAGCTTTATTTATCGTCATTACACTTCCTGTCGGGACAGGAGGCCGAAAGTAGATGTCTACAGTTAGCCCCCAGTTTGATCGAGTCTAGAATAGACGATGATCAAAGTAGTCAAGGAAATAAATCCAAGACTCATTCTGCGAAGTTCTCTAAGGATAGAGAATCTTTTAGTAATGTTTAAGGATGTCAAAACAATCCTTGGTTCGCTAAGTGTTTAAAACAAGTAGCTATTAAGGCTAGAAAAAGTCCTTCCTAGTCTTAACGCGCTAAAGAATCTAGATTGATCCTTTGCAATCGTAGAACGCTCTTACAAGTAAAAGTATTCTGGGTGATGTCAGGTCATGAGAAGAAATCGATTTTAAAAGAATAAAAGGGGAGGATTTCCTCTCAATCGTGTCATCGTTGGTCTAAAGTCCCTCGATATGTCATTGAAACTTTAGCGTGACTTTAACAAAGTAAAAGATGAAAAAGGGGGTTTTCGGTATTCGAGCCGAAATGGTCCGGTATTCGAGTCGGACGTCCACAAGATAGAAATACATGTCTCAGGACTGGAGGCATATATCCAAATTCAGTGAGAGGGAAGAAAGTCAGCAACTCTCTCATCAGTTTTGTCCACAAGATGAGTACACATGTCTCAAGACTAGGGGCCTGTGACTACATAGGCGCGAAAACGTCTCGTCGCTTCTTTATACAAGGGGTGGATTCGACACCCTAACTGTCCGGTAAGTTTGTAAGCGCACTAACTACCGTATGTGCTCCCATTCAAGAAGTGCCTGTTCCTGAAGGTTCGGCGCGCCTGTCGACTCGTTAAGCTAACACCTACAGTAATTCTCTACCTATTAGTTCCGAGAGATAGATCTCGCAAAGCTTGGGCTGAGTGAAATTTTACGCATCACCTACGCCGTACAATTTTGGGCCGTACGATACGCCATTTACATTTTTACGCTGCATGAAAACGCCTTCCTTTTTGCTTCGCACGTAAAAAAAGAAGAAAACCCGGACATTTGTAGCGTCAGTACAGTAAAATGACAAACCTGTCTATGGGTGCTCTTACGTAAAGCACCACCACGGAATGTCTTAAGGCACTCTTACAAAAAACGTTCAAAACGTATGCTTGGGGAAGGCTCAAAGCACGGTGTGCATGCAATATGATGCAAAAAACTAACAAAAAAGAAAATAAACTACAATATGCAAAGCAATTAAAAAGACTTTGATGACTTGCGCGCCATTATGTCTAATAAAGAGCAAAACCGTTCAAAAAAATGATCAAACGGATCAAAATAAAAAATCCAGTCTTTCAGTGACTAATATCCGCGCGCAACTCAGAAGGTCGCGCTGGCCAGGAGCGCGCATCTTTCTGAGTTATGCTAGTATGTCACGCGCAACAGATTCTGTTGCGCACGACATTTATGTCAGTAAAATGAAATCGCTGGGCGCGATTTTTATTTCGCTCTTTCTTTCTCCTTCCTTCGCCATTTTCGACCCTTTCTCTCTCTAGGAAGCTTGGATTTTGTTTTTCAAAGCTAAAGGAATTAGATCTCATCCCTTATTTATATTTGCCATAATTCGTACATTCTTGGCTGAATTTGGGCGATTTTCGAACCGTTAAACCCCCAATTTTGAATATGGGGTTTTTTTATTTGACTTGTTTTCATGCATTTGTTTGTTTATCGTTGTGACATGTTTAAGCAATATATTGCAACAAATTTCATGTGAAGTGATAAAGCATTAATCCTTGTAGACACCCATTTGTGTCTCCCCAAAACCAAACCCAGTGATGAGTACCTTTCACGTCGAATCATAATCGAATGAAATGAAAGTGTGGAAAGTCTAGTGTTGCGGAAAATTTTATTTCTTTTCTCTTCTCTCTGTTTTTGAAAACTTATTTTAAGAAAACAGCCAATCTAGTTTGGTTGGTTCATGATATGGGTCCAATGGTAGTGTAGTTGGATGGGGCTTGCAAAGACCTTTCCAACGATATATTATAAGCCCAATTCCGATGAATATTGAGGAAATTATGGCCAATTTACTAATCTGGGCCCGGTTTGAGCTTTATGTACGGCCGAATGATCTTGGGGAGGGCCTAATATGATTTATCATTCCTAATGCAATTAGGAATGGTTTTAGTCTTCTAGATTCTTCTAGAAGGTTCTTTTCATTCCTAATTCAATTAGCATTGATAAATTGACTTTTGTTGGCTTTTTAGAGTTTTAATCAAAATCAAATAGCATTTTCGAGGAAATTATATTATTTTATCCTCCAGTACGGTAAACTTATCGGATTTTCGAAAACGCGTTGGAATCAGGCTTGGCGCCTAACCCCAGGCCTGGCGCTAGCCAAGAGCGCCTGGCGCTAGTGTTGGTGCCTGGCGCCAGCTACCCAGGGTTGGCGCCAGCCCTGTTTTCTAAGCGTCAGACTCTGTTTTGTTAAATTATCTTTTTTGGCTGATTTTCTCTATAAATATCGTATTAAAAACTCCGTTTTCATTCATCAACTAAAACCGATTCTCATTAATCATTCACCAATTATCATCATCTGCATTCATTCACCAATTGATTTCATTCATCTCTCTTTAAACATCCAATTCTTTTCTAAACTTTGTTTCCACATACAAAATTCCGCATTCACAAGATCTAGAAACACCTAGCCATTTTCGAAGTTGCCTTCGCACTAGACGTGAAAGGTTTAATTTCTGAGGGTTTGGTCCCAAATCTCTCTTTCAATTATTTAATTTAATTGTTTGTTTATTATTTTCCTTGAAGTTACTAACCTGTGTATTTTGTTATTAGAAAGAGGTACGAGGCATCAAAGTAAGTACTTTAATTGGTTTTAATTGATTTATGATGTAGAATTCATGTTTATATTGTTGTTATGATATTCCTAGTATCATGTCTAGGGTATTTTTAATATTAAATATGATTCCTGTGATGCTTCCTATGTTCTTCCTAATATTTATGATTGTTAGTATCATGTTAGGGCTAAAGATTTGATTTTTATTGCTTAGTGACATGCTAGGGTTTGTTATTAATCTTGTTAGTATCATGCCTAGGATCTTGCTATTTTTATTATGCTTTAACATGAACATGATTATGATTATAATTGTTATAATTTATGAGGATTATAAATATTATTATTATTATTTTGGTGATGATTATTTTATTTATGATTATTATTGTTATGATTTTATCATGATTATTATTATGTTGCTTGATATTTATTGTTATTGCTTGATCACACCTTTATGCATGTTTAAAGGGAATTGGTACTTGTAATCACGCTTAATAAGATAATTAATAATCTTGTTAGGGTTAATTTGATTATAATTTCAAGTGATCGCCAATAATAGATTTTTTTGTGCATTTAAATTCAACCAACATAGATTAAACAGGTTTAGGGTTAAACCTATTGATTGTATGTTAATCAGAAAGCGCACATGAATACGATCAGAATAAAGTAGAGGCCTATTATTAGGGCAGGTTCAATCTCTTTTAGGTTGGATTTGTACCTTCATCCCCGAACTCTTATTTGGTTCATGACCTTATGGAGTTGACGATCTCTTGGATCGTTAAGGGGTGTAACCTTCACCCCGTGAACGGTTTACAAGTTCCTTAAAAACTTGTTGGCGACTCTTTTGCTCTATCTTCTTCCCTTTTGCACGCTACCGTACTTTAGTGTATGATCACAGTGGGGTTCAAGCTAGTGGGATTAAAGCTTGAAATATTCCCTACAGTTTTTGGCGACTCCAATGGGGAGGATTTCTATTTTAAATCCTTAATTTGTTTCGGCAATGATTTAGAATGAGTGGATGAGACTAGAAAAGTTCTAAGTATTTCATGGGCGTAATTTTGATTAACATTATTGTCATATGCATAAAAAAGATCTCATTGGAAAGACCATCCGTAATGAGTTAAAAACATAGGATTTTACACGTAGGAAATTTGAGAAACGTCTTTCACAACTAGGACTGTAATAACACCGCGCGAAACTGGAAAATATTATCGAGCACAGAAAGCTGCTGAGGCATGTGGGAAGTAGCGTCAGAGGCCAGAGCTTGGCGCCAGCATTTTAGTCGTAGCGCCAGACGCCAGTATTGACGCCAGGCGCTACAGTTAAAAGCTGGCGCCAGTCTCTGATTGGTGGCACCAATTTCCCCCAATACCGAGCCAGAAATATGCGTTCTAATTTCGACCGGTTTTTCGTATTGTTTGCTCGATCCTACTTCCTGATTGAATTTTTTCTCACTTTTCTGAAACCCATATGTGTTCTACATATGGACATAATCCTCTGGGAATTCATGCCCCATCTACCCGATTGAACGCTCCGTGCAACAAAGGGTACATCCGAGATGTTGAATTCACCAAACCATGGAAGCGAGTTTTTTCTAAAATTTGCGGTGTCCCATCCACTCGCGCCAACCCTTCACGGTTAGGCTTCCGCGCGGTGCATCCGGACAATTAACCATGGACCCTCTTTGACTAAACCATATCCCGAACTTTAGAGAACTAGAGCCATGGTTAGGTTGCAAACGCATTGCATCATATTGTGCCTACTTGACTAATTGTGCATCATTTGTTGTGCATATATATTTTATGTTTCTCTTAACTGTTTGTGGACTTGTGTTGAGATTAAATAAATTAATGACTTAAAGAACTTTGCCTAATTAATTAATTAATTATTTAATTTGAGTCAATAAAGTCTAATATTTTAATCGGAATTGACCTAGTACGACTTTAGGCATACCCCAGTTGACTATTAACATCGAAAACAGTCCCAGACCGAAGCTCCACTATTGGCGCCAAGGTCTGAGCTGTAGCGCCACACGATGGAGTGTAGCGCCTGACGACAGCTATGTTGTCTGGCGCCAAGCTCCACAGTGTGACGCCAGTCCTGTCGCTTGGCCGACAGTTCGGATTATTGGTCGAGTCATCACCTAGGGTCTAATTAGTTAGTTTTCTGTTTAATTCGGTTAATTTTTGCTGTCAATAATGTTTAATTGAATCAATGATCGAGTTTAGGCACTAAGTCCCATGGTCTTACACAAGAGTCCAAGCATGTCACTTACACTCAACGCACACACCAATACACATACTTTGACCATGATTAAGTGAGTCTTGTGTGCGTGTTTTTCCGTCATTTTTTTAGGGGGGTAAGTTGGATATTAATCCTCCAATAAAAAAAAATAATACTTAGTTCCCTAAAAATATGTACATTATTTTTCCAAAAATATGCACCCTTTTCTTTTTTTTTTTCCCTTAAAATAAACCATAAAGTCAAGATGATTCGAGTCAAGTAATCAAAACGCAAAATGGTTTAATTTACAGCGCGTGGTCAAGAAAGGAAGGACGATTAATCAAAGATAACCTCTTTGTACAAGTCCAACTTTTCGACAAACCTATAGCTCGCAAGAGAAAAGCTAGGGTTATAATGGCAACTCAAGAAGAAGTTAATAATCTTAAGAACCAACTGGCTACTGTGACTGAGACACTGAAGATTCTTGCACTTAGGATCGATGATCCCGTGAAGCAACAACAAATGGACCTCATGCAAGAGAGTTTAAGCAAGTTGTCCAGCGACTACAAGTTTCAAGAGCTTACATCACAAGGGGTCTCGGTGGACAAGGATCTTCTTTCGCAGAAGTTCAACGCCAACGACATCCAAAAATTTAGAGCAATTGACAACCCTTACTTCCAATTAAGAGCATTTGAAACAATAATGAGTATCAAGGGTATCGATAAGAAGGTCTTCCCTTCTCTGTTCTCGCTATCTCTCGAGACCGTTTGCCAACAATGGTTCTTTTCTCTCGAGAAAGAAAAGACCTCTACCTGGGAGTCTATAGCAAACGCTTTCGTTGATAGGTACAAGTGCAACATTCAAGTCGAGACTGACCATAGAGAACTTGAAATCCTCAAACAGAAAGAGAATGAAGGCTTCACCTCTTTCTTTAACAAGTGGAGAGAAGCCTCAGCTAAAATGATTGAGGTGCCGAGCGAAAAAGAGTCTGTGAGACTGTTTATCAAGAATCTCCAAGAAAAATATTCCAAGCATCTTAAATATCAAAATAATCTTCATACCTTCAAGGCCGTTTATGACATTGGGATCAATATTGAAGATGACTTGGCTAAGTCAAAAGCTGCCAACAATAACTCCAACAGTGGCTGGAAAGGAAAGAAGAACGACAATCCTTCTTCTTCCAAAACCGCCCACTCAAATAATGTTAGCACCTTTAATTTAGGAGAAGTTCTTGCCATGAACAACCAAGGACAAAAGAAACCATTTAGGAGGAACTTCACTCCTATTGGCATGAGTTATGACACCGCATTTGATCGATTAAATGCAAAAGGTCTTATAAATCCTATTGGACCATTTGGGGACCCACCAGTTGAGAAGAGGTCAGTTAACTGGAACACCAATGCACACTGCAAGTATCACCAAGGTAGGGGCCATTCCACTGAAAGCTGTTGGAAGCTTAAGGAAGCTATCCAAGACCTAATCGACAATAACAAACTGTCGTTGCCCCCTACCAGTAAGAAGCCAAGCATCGACAATGCACCTCTAGCTCATACTCTAGCTATCTCCGATGAGGAAAACGAGGTTGACCCCTCCTCTCTCATTAAACATGTCAAAGAAATCTGTGCCATATAAAAAGAAGAGGAGACCTTTTTCGATGTCAAAGATAGCCTTCCAGAACCGGCAAATAAGGAAGATATACAATTGCTCACACTGTCTATGAAGGAGGCATCGCAATTACTACGTGAAGCTCTCAAAGTTATGAACGAACTCCATAAGAAATATGATGAGCTTCCACTTCCAAAAGAAGAACCTAAAAAATAATTCACACCAGTAAGAACGACTTATGAGGCAAAGTGCTTTCCCTTACAAGTCACTGAAAAACCCAAGAAGAGCAATATAATCTACACTCCAATTGGGATCCCATATGTGCAAATGTTCGAAATGCTCTCCGAGAGTGGCGAGGTCAAACCTCTCGAACCGAGACCATTCAAGTCATTAAAAAGGACAGATAGATATTACTGTCAGTATCATCAATCAGGGGGTCACACTATAGAAAACTGTTTCAAATTCAAGGATTTGGTACAGAAAATGATTGATGAAAAGAAACTAGTCCAAATTCAACAAGAAGAGGATACAACCATTAATGGAGTTTGGGACAGTGATGAAGAAGATGTCTATCTAAAGGACATAGTAGGACCTTCACCTTCTGTGTCATACACCACAGATGACATTTGGGCTGAAGAAGATTCATCAATAGACGTCCTCACAAGATCCGGGAGGATGCAACCTCCCGTTTCAACACAACCTATGCCCACCATACATCAAGTTCCCATACCTATCATCGAAGACAACGACATTGTTAAATAGTTTAAGAAGACAAAAGTTGAGATGAATGTGTGGAAACTTCTGGCAACATCTCGAGAACATAGGTTGGCTGTAATGAATGCCTTGGATAAAATTGGGATAGATTCTGACACTACTCCTGAGGGACTAGCCAACTTCCTCACAAGTGACCTTCCTAGTCCGATTAATTTGATCACCTTTTCTGACAAAGATTTACCCCCAGAAGGTGACAAACATTACAAGGTATTAAACCTCACGGTAGTCTGCAAAAGGATGAATGTTCCTATGACCCTTGTAGACAATGGATCGGCTATCAATGTCTGTCCACTTAGAACCGCGAGGATGCTCGGCATAAGGGATGAAGACCTAACTCCGTCCACACAAGGAATAAGAGCCTACGATAATACTCGTCGTCAAGCTCTTGGCAAGATTACCCTAAATGTAACGGCAGGAGCAATAGAACATGCTACTACTTTCCAAGGAGTGGACATCAAAGCTTCATTCAACTTATTGTTGGGACGCCCTTGGCTTCATGATCTAAAGGCCATCCCTTCATCTCTCCACCAACAAGTGAAGGCTATAGTTGGAGGAATTCCAATCACCATCGATGCTTCGCCTATGAGAATCAAATCCATAGAGAATCCAATTATTAATGTGGAGCACGACGAGGATGATAAAGACCTATGGGGCTTTAACGAAGAAGTCTCCTTAATCCAGGAGGATGAAAGGACATCTCTTTGCCATGACCCCCATTCCAACATGATTGTCAACGCCATGCTGAAGAAACAAGGACACTTTCCTGGAATGACTTTAGGAAAGAAGAAAGGAATAGCAAAACCGCTAGAGTCACCTGGCCTCCCTAAGTTAGATACTTTCGGACTTGGTTTCGAACCGACTCGGAAAGATCTCAAGCGAGCCCATGAAAAGTTGAAGGCGCGTAGGGACGCTCGCATTCAAAAGAAAGCAATTCCAATGGATCAGTACCCTCTTACGCTTAATGGTCAGTTCATGAAAGAAGGAGAGGACTATACATGCCATGAATTTCCCGAGCCATTTGTTGTAAACGGCATAAGACAACCTGGATTTGAGATTTTCTTGGATTGCTACTTCACTGATGAAATCCCAACTCCCGTCCATAAGGAGAAAACACCCCCATGCTTTAACTTTAACGTCATGGGATTACTGTTTGGGCGAGAAAAGAATGAGCCAACTTATGAAGAAGATAACTCCTCACTCATTCAAACGGTCCTACAAAGTGAAAGCTTCGACCCCTCGAAGCTAATTACTCCAACTGAAGGATCACTACATGGATGGCGCAAGACTATCAAAGTGACTACTCCAAGCGGAAGGAAGATATCAATCACGACAGGGCAGGGACCGATGTTTGAAGAGTCGTCTGAGTCAGAGTCTTTCCCTTTAGAGTCTTCTAAGTCTTTAGTAGTAACACCTCTCTCTCCTATTTCTTCTCCTAGGATAGTTAGTGATCCAGTCCCTGAGGGCATATCACTCTTTGATGTAATGATCTAAGAGTATAATAATATTTCTCATTCTCCTTACTTCTTGTGTTCTTCCCTAACCCAAGATGACGAGCATTGCTTAGCTAACGATGAAAAAGACAAAGAAATTATTAAAGCAATGGAAACACTCGAAGAGAAAACACCGGTAATTGAAGAAACTGAAACGGTTGATATCTCGAATGATTCAACCCATAAAAAAGAAGTCAAAATCGGATTAACATTGAATAAACAAGAAATAATCGATTTGATTAACTTACTTAAAGAATTTATCGATGTATTTGCTTGGTCATATGAGGATATGCCAGGCATTAATACAGAAATAGCTCAACACACTATACCACTAATTCCAGGAATGAAACCTGTAAAACAAAAGTTGCGTCGAATGAAACCCGACGTAGCACTTAAAATAAAAGAAGAAGTTCAAAAACAAATAAATGCAGGTTTCATCAAGGTATCCAAATACCCCGAATGGGTCGCCAACGTCGTCCCAGTTCCAAAGAAAGACGGAAGGGTAAGGATGTGTGTCGACTATCGAGATCTAAATAAGGCAAGTCCAAAGGACGACTTCCCTTTGCCACACATCGATATTCTGGTAGATAACACAGCAAATCACGCGCTTCTCTCGTTCATGGATGGGTATGCAGGTTACAACCAGATTCTCATGGCAGAATAAGACATGGAGAAAACAACCTTTATAACACCATGGGGCACTTACTGCTACACGGTAATGCCATTCGGGTTGAAAAACGCGGGTGCTACTTACCAACGTGCAGCAACTGCCTTACTCCATGACATGATGCACAAAGAAGTCGAAGTATATGTAGACGACATGATTGTAAAATCAAAAGACCGTCCAGGCCATCAAATAGCCTTAAGGAAATTTTTCGAAAGGCTAAGAAAGTATAACATGAGGTTGAACCCATCAAAATCATAAGCTCTAGAGGAATAGAGGTAGACCCAACCAAGATTAAAGCAATCATGTCAATGCCACCGCCCAAGACTGAGAAACAGATTCAAGGATTTATTGGCCGGTTGCAATACATAAGTAGGTTCATATCAAAACTGACGACGATATGTGAACCAATCTTCTAGAAGCTCAAGAAGAATGTACCAGTAATATGGGATGACGAGTGTCAAAAAGCCTTTGAAAAGATCAAAGCCTATCTCGCAAATCCTCCCGTATTAGCACCAGCACTTCCCGGAATACCTCTTAGGTTATATTTGACAGTTACCAAAGAGACAATGGGAGCCATGCTAGCACAAGAAGTAGAAGGCAAAGAGAACGCAATCTATTATCTAAGTAAAAAGATGCTCGAATACGAAATACGCTATACACCGCTCGAGAAATTGTGCCTCGCCTTGGTGTGGGCCACAACTAAGTTAAGACATTACATGTTGGTGCATACCGTTTTCGTAGTCTCCCGATTAGATCCACTCAAATATCTATTCGAGAAATCTACACTCAATGGACGCATATCAAGATGGATAGTCAATCTAGCCAAGTTCGATGTAAGGTTTATGCCACAAAAAGCTATTAAAGGATCCGTGGTGTCAGACTTTCTAGCAGATTTTCCAATAGTAGACTCGACGCCAATACAAGACAATGGATTTCCAGATGAAGACTTGATGGTCACTGAAGATGATACTTGGACCTTGTATTTCGACGGAGCCTCAAACCAAAAAGGATGTGGCGTCGGAGTGCTACTAGTATCACCTAAAGAAGAGCACGTTCCAATCTCAATAAAGCTTGATTTCGACGTTACCAACAATGCTGCTGAATATGAAGCATGCGTGGTAGGCCTTGAAACAGCTTTGGCATTGGGAGTAAAGAAGTTAAGGATATTCGGAGACTCTTCTTTGATCATCAATCAGATATCTAAAAGATGGAAAGTAAGGAGCGAAAGCCTAGCCCCTTACCAAACCTATTTGGAAACTCTTACCGATCAGTTAGAGAAGGTAGAATATACATATCTACCTAGAGAAGAAAACCAATTTGCTGATGCCTTGGTAAGATTAGCCTCAATGGTTAGGATTCCCACGGAAATCGAGCAAATGCCTCTAACTACCGAAAAAAGGCACAAACCAGCATACATCCAAGCTATAGAAGACGACGACTTAGTCCAAGAAGAAGAAGAAGAAGAAGAAGAACCGTGGTACACGGACATACTCAATTATGTCACCAATGGAGAATACCCTCCTCATGCTGACAAAAGAGCAAAGCGAGCGTTGAGACTTTTGGCTTCTCAATATGTACTCATAGACAACGAGCTACATAAAAGGGTACCTAAAGGTCGAGCTCTCTTATGTGTAGGAAAGATGGATGCACAAAGAGTAATGAGAATAGTTCACGAAGGAATCTGTGGCACTCATGTAAATGGCAAAATGTTAGTCTAGAAAATAATGCGAGAAGGATATTATTGGACTACAATGAATAGGGATTGCCATCAATACATAAAAAGATGCCCTAAGTGCCAAATTTACGCCAACTTACAACATGTCCCTCCATCTTTTCTCTACACCTACACATGGCCATGGCCATTCTCTACATGGGGAATTGACATCATTGGCAAGATCACTCCCCCAGGAACAGGAGGCCACGAGTTTATACTAGTAGCAATCGATTACTTTACAAAGTGGGTCAAAGCGCAATCATACGCTAAACTCACTGCAAAACATGTAGCACTCTTTATCGAAAGAAATATTATCTGTCGATATGGAGTCCCACATGAGATGATAAGTGACAACGGAACTCACTTTCAAGCCGAATGTAAAGAATTGCTACAAAAATACGGCATTCAACATCATCATTCTTCCCCTTATAGACCTCAAGCAAACGGAGCAGTCGAGGCAGCTAATAAAAATTTAAAGACTATCATCGAGAAAATAACTGAAAATTATAAGGATTGGCCTGACAAGCTTCACTTCGCATTGTGGGGTTATCGCACGTCAATTCGTACATCAACAGGAAATATGCCATTTTCCTTGGTATACGGAATGGATGCCGTACAACCTGTCGAATTAGAAATACCATCTCTACGCGTCGCGTTAGAGAGTAAACTCGATGAAGTCGAATGGACTAGGGCAAGATATGAAGAATTGATTCTACTCAACGAGAAACGACTAGAATCTCTACATCATACTCAGTGTTACCAAACTCGTATGGCTAGGAATTTTAATAAGAAGGTCAAGACAAGAAATATCAAAGCAAGAGATTTGGTATTAAAAGCGCTAAGGAAAAAAGTTTTAGACCCAAGGGAAAAATTTAGACCTAACTGATCTGGCCCTTACATTGTCAAGACAATCCTATCAGGAGGTGCAGCAAAACTAACTGATATGGATGGCAATGAATTCTCAAACATGACCAATCTTGACCAACTTAAGAAATACTACTCATAATTACTTGAGTAGGATACTTAAGAGAGCTACGTTCGGCCTAATTCCTTAAGAAAAGATACGTAGGCAACCCTTTACAGGTGCGACCACTTTATTTCTCAACATCTCCGCGTTCCAGAATTATTTAAAAATTCAACAGAACATCGGCGAATTGTTGGCGTCGCAGAACAGAACCTGGCGCCAGCCAGAAGTCATCAGCGCCAGTCGATGGAATTGGCGCCTGGCGCCAGACCTCAATTTCATGGCATAAAACTTGACAAACAAAGTGAATTGAGCATTATAAGTTTCGAATTTTCATGAAATTCGTGAATAAACATGCCAAGAATTCATAAAAACTGATGTGAGTTTGAAGAAAACTTACATAGATCAGGAAAATAGATGAAAAGAGCTTTTATTTGCAACAAATTTGAGCGAATTCGGTTGAGAAACAAGCAAGCAATGAGCAATTCAAGTTTCGGACTTCTTTCGAGCAGTTTTGCGACGAGTAGCCAGGAAAATGAAGAAGGAAAGGGGTATTTAAGGAAGTCCCCGTGTTGGCGCCAGGCCCTATGCATTGGCGTCACAAATTTTTCTTGGCGCCTGGCGCCAATATCAGCGCTTGACGCTAAGGCCAGTTGTGTGGCGCTGATGGTTTTTCAGCGACGCCAAAGCACCCAGCCACCTGATGAGGTTGAGCTAGCCTTCTACAACATATTTTTGGGTTCCTTGGTACGCCAGTTAGCCCCTCTAAGCAATTTGACATGATTTAGTAATCGGCTTGATTACATAAAGTGATCGACCTGATAAGAGATCGTCTCACTTAGCTTAAAGCGCCTAAGCATTGGCTCATTAGCAAAAGGCACCGACATATAGGTTTAAAAGCAAAAGAGCACCGACATATAGGTTCAAAAGAAAAAGAGCGCCGACGTACAGGCATAGCGGAAGCAAAGTTCAGGCGAACTTTTAAAGATCGATAGGCGTGGATCTTTGGTAATTTCCTTTGGAAAATTGTCGCATCAAACGAAGGTGACTTCAGGAGAAGATATCTTCGACAGCATTCCCTAGCTTGCGGAGAGTTGTCACAAAAAACTGGAGGTAATTTCGGGCAAAGTTGTCTCCGATCATATTCCCTTAAGCATGGAAGATGATCATAATGCGGATGGAGATTGTTTCAAGAGAAATAATCTTCGATGGTATTCCCTAGGATGTGGAATATTATCAGTGCGGATGAGGATTGTTTCAAGAGAAATAATCTTCGATGGTATTCCCTTGGACGTGGAATATTATCAATGCGGAGGAGGATCGTTTCAGGCGAAGCAATCTTCTAGTTGGAAGCAGTTACAGGCGTAGCGGTTTTCAAGCGGGATGACATTCTCTAGCTTGTAGGAGGTCATCAAAACAATCGGTTACTTTCTGAGACGTGTGCTAAACGGTGCAAGATACGCGTTTCTTAACTCTTTTATCTGTTTAACTAATGCTAGTTTTGCTGGTATCGGCGTTGCAAGATTGATTTAGGATCGTAGAACGTTCTGAGTCATTCTCCGTCCCTATCGATACTTTGACTTTTGTTTTCGAAACTTGCGTTTCTCCAAACTCAGTCAAAGTGGGGGCTTCTGTAGACACCCATTTGTGTCTCCCCAAAACCAAACCCAGTGATGAGTACCTTTCACGTCGAATCATAATCAAATTAAACGAAAGTGTGGAAAGTCTAGTGTTGCGGAAAGTTTTATTTCTTTTCTCTTCTCTCTGTTTTTGAAAACTTATTTTAAGAAAACAGCCAAAACTTATTTTAAGAAAACAGCCAATCTAGTTTGGTTGGTCCATGATATGGGTCTAATGGTAGTGTAGTTGGATGGGGCTTGCAAAGACCTTTCCAACGATATATTATAAGCCCAATTCCGATGAATATTGAGGAAATTATGGCCAATTTACTAAACTGGGCCCGGTTTGAGCCTTATATGCGGCCCAATGATCTAGAGGAGGGCCTAATATGATTTATCATTCTTAATGCAATTAGGAATGGTTTTAGTCTTCTAGATTCTTCTAGAAGGTTCTTTTCATTCCTAATTCAATTAGCATTGATAAATTGACTTTTGTTGACTTTTCAGAGTTTTAATCAAAATCAAATAGCATTTTCGAGGAAATTATATTATTTTATCCTCCAGTACGGTAAACTTATCGGATTTTCGAAAACGCGTTGGAATCAGGCTTGGCGCCTAACCCCAGGCCTTGGCGCCTAGAACCAGGCCTGGCTCCTGGCGCTAGTGTTGATGCCTAGCGCCAACTAGCCAGGGTTGGCGCCAGCCCTGTTTTCTGAGCGTCAGACTCTGTTTTGTTAAATGATCTTTTTTGGCTGATTTTCTCTATAAATATCGTATTAAAAACTTCGTTTTCATTCATCAACTAAAACCGATTCTCACTAATAATTCACCAATTATCATCATCTACATTCATTCACCAATTGATTTCATTTATCTCTCTTTAAACATCCAATTCTTTTCTAAACTTTGTAACCACATACAAAATTCCGCATTCACAAGATCTAGAAACACCTAGCCATTTTCGAAGTTGCCTTCGCCCTAGACGTGAAAGGTTTAATTTCTGAGGGTTTGGTCCCAAATCTCTCTTTCAATTATTTAATTGAATTGTTTGTTTATTATTTTCCTTGAAGTTACTAACGTGTGTATTTTGTTATTAGAAAGAGGTACGAGGCATCAAAGTAAGTACTTTAATTGGTTTTAATTGATTTATGATGTAGAATTCATGTTTATATTGTTGTTATGATATTCCTAGTATCATGTCTAGGGTATTTTTAATATTAAATATGATTCCTGTGATGCTTCCTGTGTTCTTCCTAATATTTATGACTGTTAGTATCATGTTAGGGCTAAAGATTTGATTTTTATTGCTTAGTGACATGCTAGGGTTTGTTATTAATCTTTTTAGTATCATGCCTAGGATCTTGCTATTTTTATTATGCTTTAACATGAACATGATTTTGATTATAATAGTTATAATTTATGATGATTATGAATATTATTATTATTATTTTGGTGATGATTATTTTATTTATGATTATTATTGTTATGATTTTATCATGATTATTATTATGTTGCTTGATATTTATTGTTATTGCTTGATCACACCTTTATGCATGTTTAAAGGGAATTGGTACTTGTAATCACGCTTAATAAGATAATTAATAATCTTGTTAGGGTTAATTTGATTATAATTTCAAGTGATCGCCAATAATAGATTTATTTGTGCATTTAAATTCAACCAACATAGATTAAACAGGTTTAGGGTTAAACCTATTGATTGTATGTTAATCAGAAAGCGCACATGAATACGATCAGAATAAAGTAGAGGCCTATTATTAGGGCAGGTTCAATCTCTTTTAGGTTGGATTTGTACCTTCATCCCCGAACTCTTATTTGGTTCATGACCTTATGGAGTTGACGATCTCTTGGATCGTTAAGGGGTGTAACCTTCACCTCGTGAACGGTTTACAAGTTCCTTAAAAACTTGTTGGCGACTCTTTTGCTCTATCTTCTTCCCTTTTGGACGCCACCGTACTTTAGTGTATGATCACAGTGGGGTTCAAGCTAGTGGGATTAAAGCTTGAAATATTCCCTACAATCCTGTATGAGCATGTCAAGCATATATGTGTTTTTTTTTTTTTTTTTTTTTTTCTAATTTTGACTTTGTGCTTGAACTTTATTTCTCTTTTGTTTTGCTCACATAGACTATACTTGTTAATTTTAATGTAAATTGAAGTGTTTAGAACAACAATTATGTATTAAAATTATAGATGAAATTTTGAACTTTTATAATAGCATGAATTTGTTCTTGCGACTCATGTTTATTTTTCATGCATAAGTTTCGAAATTGGTTTTATCAATGATAAAAATAACTGACGTTTATTATTGTTCACTTTTAAAACTGTGATTTCAAGATTTGCACAAAACTAGTTAGTTTAGGGAATTCTTGAAGACATCATCGAGCTAGAGTAGTTTAGCTATACTTTGGGTTTTGAGCCCCCATTTTATGTTATCGAATATTGTAGCCCCCAATGTTGGGTGACTTCGATTACTTGTTTGTTTTTAGTAATTAGACCCTTTCATGTTGCTTGAAATGGGTCTAGAAATCCTGTGTTTTGTCTTATTATGATAACAGCTGGGATCTTGGAAACTAATGTGTTTAAATCATTTTTTGACCATTCATAATTTTAACAAAGAAATTTGTTAAGTCTAGCAATATTGGTCATTCATTAGAACAAGTAAGCGGAAAAATGAAATGTTGTTCAAATTTTTCGTCTATTCTTGCTACATTCGAATTCTTTCTTTTAAGTTCAAATTTTGTCACTGTTTTTAATCTCGAGAAAGTAGATGTTATTCTCCTTGCGAAATTCCAATGTGTGCAACAATGGAGAATAATTTTAAATGAAGACTCCTTAATTTAGAATTTAGGAGTCTTTTGTTTACATTCTAACTCATTAAATTGTTTGTCTTATGTTAATAAAATGTCTTGATACAATTTTCATGATGAATGATTGAGTACTAAACTTTCGTATGAGCAATTATGTTTTATGCACCATGATTATGTTATTTTTGCTCTACACTAGTCATACTCTCTAATCTCTAGAGTAAATTGAAGTATTGGAACAACAATTATGCACTAAGATTAGTTTCTGAAGTTGGACTTGAAAATGACTTGAGTATGTAACATGTTTAATGGCCAAGTTTAACTGCAAACTTAGTTTTCAAAGGAACAACATGATTGTGATACATTTGAAAATTGTAAAGCTCGAGATCTACGTAAAACCTTTGTAGTTAGGCGATTCTCGAAAGCAGCTCGAATGGCATGAATATCTCATTTTGTTTTTATTTATTGATATTGGAGACCCCATGTCTCGGGTTATACGCATTCTTGCTATCTCACAAGTCTTGGAGCCCCCATTTTGGGGTAGTTCTAATGACTTGTTTAGGCCATCCATATAATCATGATATTGGGATGGACCTATATTTTTTTTTTTGTATATATGTCATTTTTTTTTTCATGTGCACATTACTACGAAAAATTTCGAGGGAGGGAAAGGGTTCCCGACTTACCCCCTTAAAAAAAATAAACAAACTCCAGAAAAGAAGGCAAAAAGAAGAAAAAGAAAAAAGAAAAATAAAAAGTAGGAAAATAAATAGAAAAATAAAAAGAAAAAGAAAGTAGGAAAACAATGGAAAAAAGAAAAAGAAAAAGAAAACAAGAAAATAAGAAAAGAAAATAAAAAGAAAATAAAAAAGTAGGCAAGAAAAGGGACACAAAGTGTTAGAAGGCAAGCGTATGATTCGTCTTAAGATCTCGTGAAGATTCCGCCATTACATGAGCCAAAATACGGAAATTAACCATAATTACATGCCGCGTCAGGGGAGTCGAGCGCATGTAATTTTGTCGCGCGCAACTCAGGAGTTGCACGCGCCACCTGTCAGTGAACTTTCCAATAAGCCGAATTTGCCGAAAATTTGCCACTCTTGGGTCTATACAAACGTGGTTTTGTGTTAGATTTTGATCATCTAGCATTCATTCGCTTAGTAGCATAAGAAATTAAAAAGAATTGATCTCTCTAAAATCTTATTCTCTCTCTCTTTTTTTTTTTTGAACAATGGTGAAGACGTTTGAACAACATTTGAAACAATGGGTTACTTCTCTTTCAACCGAGGATAAACTAGCTTTCAAAATTTATCACTTGGGCCCTTTATTGAATTATATGCAATTAGTGGTTAATTTTTATTTTCTTCATGCCGCCGTCAACCATTGGGACTCTAAACACCATCTTTTTTTGTTTAGAGGGGATGAAATTGTCCCCCTTTCTGGTGAGTTCGAGGCCTTGCTAGGCTTCCCTACAAACACTCTCCATGTGAGTTATTCGCCTACCTTGTCGGATCCCAAACCTATATTCCAAAGATTTTTTGGTTTGTCCGACAATGATATGACCAACATAGGAACTGAAGAAGGCGTGAATTTAATTTAATTTATTGAACATTTCGTCGCCCCTCGTGACAACATGACTAAACAACGCTTTAAAATTCGTGCTCTATGTTATTGTCTTGTTGTTAATTGTTTACTTAAGACAGGCAAAGAATACGGAGATTATTCAATGGTGTCCATAGTAGAGCAAATAGAGGGATGTCACTCACTCGCTCCTTTGGTATTGGCGGAAACCGTTTTGTGCTTGAATCTCCTTATAGGAGATCCTAACAAAATCGGTTTCACGGGAAGTCCACTCCTATTACACGTACATTTTTTTTCGGCGTTTATCAGCGCAAGTCAAGAAGTTGCGCTGGCATGACCAGCTCAATCTTCTGAGTTGCGCGCGGAGGGCGCGCGTAACTGATTAAGTTGCGCGCGCCACCTGCTCGTGTAATAAATCGCAAAATAAATAATTAATTTATTTATTTATTTCAGATTTGGCTCATGGAGCGTTTGCGAATTGTTGATTAGCCTCAAAACCTTGAGGCTAATGGAATAAAGACATTTCCTGGACGTCGAATCCCTTATAAGCATAAGAATGAAGAGGAATGGACGTCATTTTTCTGTCATGGAGTTCCTAACATACGTTTTGTGATTCCTTGGTGGAACATAAATAGTATGATTGGGAATAGTCTCAATTTCCCTTACATTAGGCTTTCAGGCCTATCTAGTACTACTTATATTTTTCCTTGTAGGGTGATGAGACAATACGGGATGAGGCAATATATTCCTCCGCAAGATTGTGATGCCCCTAAAGATGTGACTTTTAAACCCGAAAGGATTGCTCGTTGGATGGAATATTGGTAAAGTCTTCCTAAATGGGTAATACAAAATCCTCTTGTGATGAGACAATACGCAAAATCCTCCTATGAGTATCACATTATATTCCTTTTATAAGGCTTGGATGAATGCGGCAGATAAGGGTGAATTAAACAAGGCTCGATCTCAACTTCAAGCCGCCACCGCTCCCAATCCACCTAAGCCTTTGATGCATTCAACCACTACTACTCCTACTAGTGGTCAAAACAAAGGAGTGAGAAGAAAGTTAGACTTCTCATTCCCTAAGGCTCGTTCGAAGGAAAAAAGAAAGGCTCCTTCCAAACCCGTGCAACAAGGTGTGAAAACTAAACAACCTTCACCAAATACTCACAAGAAAGCTCCAATAGTCAAAGGGAAAGGAAAACAGGTTGCAAAGGCCCCAATCCCAAAATTGAAAAACAATGTTTGGGTGAAAAAGAAGAGTGTAGGGGAAAGCTCCAAGGTTTCTGAAAATGATGCAATGGAAACTACTCCTCCATCATTTATGACAATCGAGGACATAGTAAAACCTTAGAGTGTTACACAATTTTACCATTAGTTTTTTTTTTTCTAATAAAGTGTAATCACTACTATGTTTTTTTTTCTTTTTCCGTTTACTATCTAGTTCAATAATGTCTCACTTTTGAATTTTGAATGAAATAAAACGAGCTTCATATTTTTATATTTTGATATGACCAAATCATAGAGATTGCCTACGTATTCGCATTACAAAATTAGGTCTTTGCGTAGTTCTAATTTTTTTTATTATATTATTATGCTTTTTTATTTTATTTTTTCTTTAATCTCTTAGATAGAAATTAAATGAAAAAATTAATCAAACCTTGTTTAAAAGAATCAAATCAAAGTTTAATTTTATTTTCTGAGTATATGTTATATTTAAGAAACACCCTATTTTTATCGTAAGTAGAAATCGTAACTTCATTCAAACGCAAAAAATCGGGTTCGCAGTTCGTCATCAGGTGGCACGCGCAACAAAATTAGTTGTGCGTGACATCCGCGCGCAACTATTCCAGTTGCGCGTGACACCTGTGCTACGAATGTCTCGAAAAATTTATTTTAAAAATTCGTATTATTACCCCCCCAAGTGTGAAGATTTTTTAGTATTGTTCGAAAAAATTTGAACACTTAGAACGGTCTAAATTACCCCCCAAGTGTTATGTATTTTACCGTGTTATTCAGTAAAATGCATAACACTTAGAATCTTTCAATTGAATGCTAATTATAGTTGGTTGTATGAGTGAACGAGTTTAATCCAGATTTCATATGTAATCTTTCTTAAGGCGATCAATGTTTATTAATTGGCGAATTTCATCTCCTCCCATATCCATTAATCTGACGGCTCCTCCTGATAAGGTTTCAATTACGCGGTAGGGACCTATCCAATTAGGTTTGAATTTCCCTCTTGGATCTGTTGGTGGACCCCTAACCTCCTTTAGTACAAAGTCACCTTCTTTTATATTTCTAGGCTTTACCCTTTTATTAAAATGACGCGCAATGCACCTTTAGTAGACTTGTACATGATGCAAAGCTCTTAATCGTCGCTCATCGAGGAATAAAAGCTCTTCATACCTCGCTCTTACCCATTCAGCTTCCGGTAGCTTACTTTCAAGTACGATGCGTAGGGATGGTATTTCCAGTTCGACTAGTTGAACTGCGTCTATTCCGAAAACTAAGGAGTATGGAGTTACCCCTATTAATGCTCGTATAGATGTTCTATAACCCCATAATGCGAAGTGTAGTTTATTCGGCCAGTCTTTATAATTTTCCGCCATTTTCTTAATGATGATTGTGATATTTTTATTTGCCGACTCTACAGCTTCATTCATTTGAGGTCTGTATGGGGATGAGTAATGATGTTTTACTTTATAACGAGTTAAGAGGGTCTCAACTTCAGCTTTGAATTGAGATCCCTGATCACTAATTAGTTCATGTGGAACTCCATATCTACAAAATATGTTTCGTTCGAGAAACTTTGCGACATGTTAAGAAGTGATATTCACGTAAGAAGCAGCCTCAATCCACTTAGTAAAGTAATCAATGGCAACTAATACGTACTCGTGCCCTCCTGATCCTGTTGGAGAGACTTTGCCAATTATGTCAATTCCCCAAGTTGAAAAAGTCCAAGGGGAAGTGAGATTGTATAGTTCGGATGGTGGAAGGTGTTGTAAATTAGCGAACATTTGGCACTGCGGACATTTTTTTAACATATTGTATGCAATCATGTTCCATAGTGGACCAATAGTACCCTTGCCGTGAAATTATTTTTAAAAGCATTTTACCATTCATGTGAGGTCCATAAACACCTTTGTGAGTATTTTCCATAAGGCGTGTGGCTTCCAGTTGGCCTATACATAGTAAGCTTTGACCATTAGGTCCTTTTTTGCATAATTGACCATTTATTAGACCATATTGGGCCGCAAGTGTTCGTAAAGCTCGTTGGTCTTTCGATGAAGGATTTTTGGGATACGTGCCATGAGTAATATATTGGAGGATATGATCATACCAAGGATTGTCTCCTTCAATGTCATTTATTTCCTCTATTGCGTTACAATACGCTGGTTCTTCTCTTCTATCAACGCATAATGGCATCATATTTAAGTGATCTGGAATGTTAATCATTGAGGCTAATTTTGCTAGCGCATCGGCAAATTAATTGTCATCCCTTGGGAGATATTAAAAATCAATATGTTCAAAATGCTCGATGAGTTGCTCTAGGTGTGCTTGGTATAATATCATTGTGGAGTTCTTTATTTTCAATTTTTTTAATATATGATTTATAATCAAACTGGAGTCTCCATATACCTCTAATTTTGCACACCTATGCTAGCTACTGCTTTTAATCCAATAATGCACGCTTCACATTCTATGGCATTATTAGTAACCTCAAAGTCTAATTTAACAGAGATTGGAGTATGTGCTCCCTCTAGACTTATGAGTAACACTCCTACGCCACATCCTTTTTGATTGGACGCACCGTCGAAGTAAATTACCCATTTGTCATCTTGTGTCATGAGAATATCTTCATCCGGAAGATGAGTAGTTTTTGCATGACTTGTTTGAATTGGATGTTGTGCCAGGAAGTCGGAAATTACTTTTCCTTTCATTGATTTTTCAGGAATATATTTTAGCTCAAATTCAGCCAACATCACTAATCACTTAGATATCCTTCCTTGAATGGGTGGTTGTTCAAACAAATACTTTATCGGATTTTGTTGAGAAATCACATGAGTAGTGTGTGGTAACATATAATGTCATAACTTTTTGGTTGCCCACACTAATGCTAGGCTTGTCTTTTCCAAAGTGCTATATTTTGTTTCGTATTGGATGAATATTTTGCGCATATAATATATTGCACGTTCGACTTTTTCTACCCTCTTGTGCTAACATGGCGCCTGTGGCTGTGTCTGTAATTGTAATGTATAACCGAAGAGGTAGTTTGGGTACTGCTGGTGCTAAAATCGATGGACTTTTGAGATAATCTTTGATTTTCTCAAAGGCCTTTTGGCATTGATCGTCCCATTCATGTTTCTCCTCTTTTTTCAAATTTTTAAATGTTGGCTCACAAGTCATAGTCAATTTATTGATAAATCGACTAATGTATTGTAACTTGCCAAGGAATCCTCTAATTTCTTTTTCTGTTTGAGGGGGGAGGCATGTCAACAATTGCCTTTATTTTAGAGGGATCGATCTCGATGCCACGTGTGCTTACTTTATATCCGAGTAACTTACCAGAAGTGACTCCGAAGGCGCATTTTTGTGGGTTCAATCGCATTTTATATTCTTTTATGCGAGTGAAAAATTTGCGTAAAGCTTTTATGTGCCCCATTCTATCTTTGGACTTCACTATCATATCATCCACATACACTTCTGTTTCTTTATGTATCATATCATGCAAGAGACTCATGGCCGTTCTTTGGTATGTAGCTCCTGCATTTTTTATACCAAATGGCATAACCGTGTAGCAATACGTACCCCAGGGGTAATAAAGCATGTCATTTCTTCATTTTCTTTTGCCATTAAAATTTGGTTGTAACCTGCGTATCCATCCATAAAGGATAACATCGCATGTTCAGCCGTGTTATCTACCAATATATAAATATGTGGTAGAGGAAAATCGGTTTTAGGGCTAGCTTTATTAAGATCCCTAAAGTCGACACACATACGAACTCGTCCATCCTTTTTAGGGACTGGAACGATGTTAGCTACCCATTCTAGGTAATTACATACGCGAATAAATCCGGCGTCGAACTGTTTTTTGTACTTCTTCCTTTATTTTTAATGCGACATCAGGTTTCATTCGTCGAAGTTTTGGTTTTACTGGTTTAGAAGTAGGGTTCAAGGGAATGGTATGTTCCGCGATTTCCCTATCTATTTCAGGCATGTCCTTGTATGACCAAGCGAACACGTCTTCGAATTCTTTGAGCGTCGATATGTGGGTCGACCGCTCTTCCGGATTTAGAGTTAAGCCAATTTTGACTTCTCTCTTATTTTCGTTAGTTCATATATTAACTATTTCAGTTTCTTCAACAATAGGGTTCTTTTGTTCTCGTTCATTCATTAATTCAACCAATTTATTAATGTTATCATCTTCATTAGATTGATTGTTAGAGCATTTGAAAGATTAAAGAGAAGGCATATACTCGGAAATAGAGCTCATATTATTAAAATCAAAAGAGAGTACATCAAGAGAAGAATCCTTTTTGGGATCTTACTCCTTAGAACTAGAAAATAAAGACTCAGTAATGGCCACAAGGCTAGATTTTCAGCTTCCCTAGAGTCTACAATAGATTCATCATCCGATTCTTAAAACATCTTCCCTTCGCCTGTGACGATCTCCAATTTATCGCCTTTGTGATTGATCCATTTGAAAGATTTCCTCCATCCATGCTCAAAAGTTTCGTTTGAAGGGGTGATCAACGAGGTTGGGTCAAAGGCTTCATCTTGAATGGCGTTTTGATTGGTCATTGTTGCGACATGATTTTGCTCTAGTTCAAATAGCAAGTTAAATGCTTGCCCATCATAGCACCCTAGAGTTGGGTGTTTTGATTTAACGATACTAAGATCGTCATCCAAGAAGTAGCAATCATGAATATCTCAAATCCACGCTTCTTGATTCCTTCCAAAATTAAGGGTTCTGGAAAGTCGTAGCATGGGTAATCTTCTCCCTCCCTAATGAATTGTCCATTGAGGGTTTGTCGATAGGATGGGATTAAAGTGATTACCCCTTTCTTACTATTGTCTCTACCTGCTTTGTTTTTCGCATCGTGAGACTCCAATTCTTCTTTGGTTGGTTTATGTCCTAATCCAAAGGAGAAGCTTTTCTTTGGGATAGGAAGTAAGAGAGATTTCTTCATTCCTATTCCCAAAGGCATCCAAGGAAAGTAACTACTCTTGAGCAAGATGTTGTTTACTATCCGAGTGGAATATGGATCAAGCTTGAATGATTCTATCAAGTCTTCTTCCATTTCGATTGTGAAGATTGGCTCCATGGCAAATCCCCACATGTCCTCTTCATCATTATCATGGTTTATTTCTAAGAGTGATTGATCTTTATTGCTATTTTGAGTGGATAAGCATGTATAGTCATGGGAAGCCCTTGATAGTTCAACCTAATCATTTGATGAAGTGAGGATGGTATTGCACCAAGCTTGTGTATCCAAGGAGGTCCAAGTAAAAGGTTGAATGTAGGTTTTATGTCCATAACATGGAATTCAACCATCTTTTGAATTGGGCATGTGGTAATTGGTAGCTTAACAGTTCCACACACCGATCTTCTTGAATTATCATAGGCCCTTATGCTTTGTTTTGTTGATTGGAAATTTTTTTCTGGATTTAGGCCTAAGTATTTTGCCGTTCGTAATGGGCATACGTTTACAGCCGACCCATTGTCTACCAAAGTTAGAGGGATGTTGTATCCCTTACATCCCACAGTTAAGTATAACGCATTGTTGTGGGTAATGTCCTTTAAAGGCAAATCATCATTAGTGAAAATGATTGACTTGTCGGATTTCTCGCTAGTAAGCAAGCTAACGAGATCCTGAGGGGCTGTGTCCGTACTTACAGACAAAGCCGTTAGACCGTTCATGAGAGAATTCCTATGTTCTTTAGAAGTACTTAGGAGTTCCCAAATGCTAACATTCGCCTTGGATTAGCGAAGTTGTTTGACCAATGGATCTTCCACCTCAAATAGAGGTGGTATTGTATTTTGTGTTTGACCTTGAGTTTGATTTTATGTGGTTAAAGATCCATTTGGCGGTGGTGCTTGGTAGACTCGCCCAGAACGAATTTAATGATCTATCTCATTTAGGTTAGTCATAGGACTCATAAACCATGTGGTTAATGATCTATCTCATTTAGGTTAGTCATTTAGGTTAGTCATAGGTTAGTCATAGGACTCATAAACCATGTGGTTAAAGATCCATTTGGCGGTGGTGCTTGGTAGATGTGCCTCCATTTCAAGATGCTCCATGAGTTGTGCTTGATGCCATTGTTCATCCAAGGAGAGATTTGATAAGTCTTACGATTTCCCCAAGAAATGATCCCAATCAAGCGTTCCATTTGTTTCATTTTGCAAACAAGATAGAGGTGGGACAGCGGCATACTTAGAGACATATAAGTCTTGAAAGTCGTCATCCCATAGTCCACATACTTCATTAGTTGCCCCTATGAGTATTATGGATAGAGGTTCTCCTATGGGTGTGATATAGTCTAAAAAATTGAACGTGTCACTTCCCATATGGTCTTCCTCGATGTGAAACACCCCTAAGGGGGATGCATTATTGTTAGGTTTAGGCGTGGGAATTCTCCCATCGTCTACTAAATCTTGTATTTTGTGCTTTAAAACGTAGCAACGTTCAGTATCGTGTCCAACGCCTCTATGATAAGCACAATAAGCACTACCATTCCATTGAAGAAACCTCTTTTCTGGTGGAGTGGGTGGTGTTGGCCCTATTGGGGCAAGTAAGCCTTTTTCATTTAGTTTTTCTAGCAATTCTTTATAGCTTACAGGAAATGGAGTAAATTATCTTTCTTTTGTCCATCTTTTCCTAGGATCATCATATCGATTCGTGTTATTGTATTGCGTGGAAGTCGTAAATATGTCAATAAAGGATGGTGCATTATCATTCCCCTTCTTGTAGTTATTCTTAGGTTGATGATGATAATGAGGTTTGTTTGCTTTTTCCTTAGCAATATCATCTTCAATCCTAGTAGCCACAGAATAGACCTTTTGAAAAGTGTCTAGACCAAGGTAACGTAGATGTTTGTTGTACTTTTCATGACAATTGTCAATGAATTTATGTACTAACTCGAGTTCAGGAGGCCTTTGGGCAAGGTGGGCCGCCTTTTCTCGCCATCTACCATAGAATGCAAGGAAACCTTCATCGTCGCCTTGCTTAAGCATCTCAGGTTCCATAAAGTTGACTTGAACTCTACGTTACTCTCGTATTGGGTGATGAAAGCCGAAACTACATCTTCCCATGTTGCTTTAAATTTTGGATCTAGCCTATAATACCACTCTCTCGCGGTTGGGTCTAGTGATAAAGGGAAAGTCAAAGCATAAAGCTTAGGATCAACTCCCTTTAGTGCCATAGTGCCAGTAGAACACATTAAGTGATTTTGTGGATTATTGGTCACCTTAAATATTGGCAAGTCCATAGCTACGAACTTTTCTGGTAAAGCAAGTCCTGGGGGAGGAGCAAACTTTTATGCGTCAAAGTACTTGTTCCCCATTGTAGAACGAAGAACTAGCTTCTCTAACGCAGTGGTTCTCGTGGTGTTGCGTGGCTAAAGGGGGGAGAGAACGACTGGCTGTTTTTGGTGGTTTAAGGAGGTTTGTGGGCCGGTTTCCGGTGAGTTTGGAGGCTGGGGTTTGGGTTCCAGTGAGTTAGGGGGTGGCTGGCATTTTGGTTTTAGTTTTTTTTTTTGTTATTGTTTTGTAATTTTTTTTTTAATTTTGTTTGGACCTATCTCATGTGGACACGTGTCTAGGTAACTTGCAATACCAAGTTAGATTATATGTTCGGTGCAATAGAAATTAATACCCCATAAAGTTGGGAGTGATTGATAATAAACGAAACTTGGGATTAATTTGGGAGGACGAGGCAAAGTTCAGATTAATGGGAGCAATTTTTCCTGTAAGTTATTAAACAAAGTTTGATTAATTTTCATTCTATTTCTACATAAGAGGTTGAAGAAAACATATATAAAAAAAACATAATACAAACATTGCAAAGAACTACGCAAAGACCTAATTTTGTAATACGAATACATAGACAATCTTTATGATTCGGTCAAAAAAAAAAATATAGTTAAGCTCATTTTATTGCATTTGAAAAAAAAAACAAGAGGCATTGTTGAAGTAGATAATAAATTAAAAAAAAAACATAGTATTGATTACACTTTATTCGAATTAAACTAATGACATATTGTGTAACACTCTAAGGTTTTACTATATCCTCAATTGTCACAGTAGACGCAGGAACAGTTTCCATCGCAGTAGTTTAAGCAACCTTAGAGCTTTCTCCTTCATTCTTCTTTTTAACCCTAACATTGTTCTTCAATTTAGGAATTGGGGTCTTTGCAACTTGTTTTTATTTTCCTTTAACAATTGTTGGGGTCTTCTTGCGAGTATTTAGTGAAGGTTATTTAATCTTCACCCCTTGTTGCGCAGGTTTAGGAGGAGCCTTTCTCTTTGGTTCCTTTGAACGAGCCTTAGGAGAAGAGAAATCTAATTTTCTTCTCACTCCTTTTTTTTGGCCACTAGGAGGAGTAGTGGTGACCGAATACATTAAAGGTTTGGGTGGATTGCGAGCCGAGGCGACTTGATTTTGTGACCGAGCCCTGTTTAGTTCACCCTTGTCTGCCGCATTCATCCAAGCCTTGTAGAAGGAGGATAACACAATACTCGCATTAGGACTTTGTACTACCCATCTAGGGAGACTTGACTAATATTCCATCCAACAAGGGATCCGTTAGATTTAAAGTTTACATCTTTAGGGGCATCACAATCTTGAGGGGGGATAACTTGTTTCATTCCGTATTTTCTCATCACCCTACAAGGAAACATGTAAGTAGTACTAGATAGGCCTAAAAGCTTAACATAGGGACAATTAAAACTATTCCCAACCGTACTACTTATGTTCCACCAAGGAATCACAGAGCGTATGTTGGGAACCTCAAGACAGAAAAACGACGTCCATTCTTCTTCATTCTTGTGTTTGTAGAGAATTCAACGTCCAGGGAATGTTCTCACTCCATGAGCCTCAAAATTTTGTGGCTGTTCAACAATTCTCAAGAGCTCCATGAGCCAAATCTGAAAAAAAAAACGAAGAAAATTAATTTGCGACATTACACGAGTAGGTGGCGCTCGCATCAAAATTAGTTGCGCGTGCAATCCGCGCGCCTTAGAGAAGATTGCGCTGGTCAGGCCAGCGCAACATCCTAACTTGCGCTGGTCAGGCCAGCGCAACTTCCTAACTTGCCCTGCTTTACGACGAAAAAAAACGTACGTGTAATAGGAGTGGACTTCCCGTGAAACCATTCTCGTTAGGGTCTCCTCTAAGGCGATTCAAGCATAGAACGGTTTTCGCCAAAGCTAAAGGAGCAAGTGAATGACATCCCTCTATTTGCTTTACTATGGACACCATGGAATATTTGACAACAAGACAATAACATAAAGCACAAATTTTAAAACGTTGTTTAGTCAAGTTGTCACGAGGGGCGACGAAATGTTCAATAAATTGAATTAAATCCACGCCTTCTTCTTTTCCAATGTTAGCCATATAATTGTAACTCAAACAAAAAAATCTTTGAAAAACCTGTTTGGGATCTGACAAATTAGGGGAATATGTCACAGGGAGAGTATTTGAAGGGAAGCCTAGTAGAGCCTCAAACTCGCCAGGTAATGGGACAATCTCATCCCCTTTGAAAAGAAAGAGATGGTGGTTCGAGTCCCAATGATTGACAGCGGCATGGAGAAAATCAAAATATATAACTATTGCATATAACTCAATAGAGGGTCAAGGTGGTATATTTTGAAGACTAGTTTATCCTCAGTTGAAAGGGAAGTGACCCATTGCTCCAACCGTTGTTCAAAGGTTTTTGCCATTGATCAATGTGTAAAAAAAAAAGGAGAAGGGAAAGAAATTAGAGAGATTAATTCTTTTTAATTCTTTATAGCACTATTAAGCGAATGAATGCGAGATGATCAAAAGCCTACACAAAACCACGCTTAAATAGACCCAAGAGGGGCAAATTTTCGTCAATTTTGGCTCTAAGAAAAGTTCACCCGCGGGTGGCGCGCGCAACCAATTTACATGCGCGCGACAGCCGACATCCAGTTGCGCGCGTCTAGTCTGTCGTGACATGTCGTTTTGATTTATTTTCGTATTTTGAACTCCATAATAACGGAATGTTGACGAAATCTTATGAATAATCATACGCTTAAATTTGTTAACTCTTGTGTCCTTTTTTTATGCTTTATTTTATTTTATATTATTTTATTTTCATTTTCTTATTTTCTTTTTCTCTTTCTTTCTTTTTTTCTTTTTCCCTTCTTTTTTCACTTTCCTTTTCATGTCCTCTTTTATTTGTTCCTTTTTTCGTCATTTTTCGAGGGGGGGTGAGTCGAGAACCCTTTCCCTCCCTCGGGAAACTTCTTTCTTTACTAAAAAAAAAAAACAAAAAAAAACCATGGAAACAAAAGAAAAAATATAATGACATATATATAAAATGTGTGTTATATGTACGAAAAATATAATACAAAAAATTATAAATATATGTACATATGTTTCCAAAAAAAAAAATATAAAAGGAAGTCAGGATGCTCGGCGACTCCCGGACGGCTGCTATACATCCTGCAAAATCCAAGCAAAGATTAATACACAAACTGTGTAATAACTTTGATAAAAGAAAAAGAAATAAACTTAACGCAACCATCCGATGATCACGGCATGATAAAGCCACGAGGGCTCTCTGATAAGAAGCTCGGAAAGCACGTATAGTCCTCAGCATGTTGTTCACGGTCTCCCGCGATACCTGTTCCAAATACAAGGATAGTTAACGAACAAATATATATGAAAAAATAAATGTAAAAACAAATACATATACAAAATGAACATATACCTACTCAACCGTCTTAGGAACATACATTATGTCCTCCTCCTCCTCCACTGCTGGGAGAATCTCACGAATTACTGATCCAAAAGCATCAGCATACGTGACCTCCGTCGTTGGAGGTACCCAACCACCTAGCTCGACTCGCTAAAAATGCAATAAAAGAGTCAAGGTTCCGAAAATAAAAGAAAAATAAAAAGAACACATATGGTAAAATACTAACCAGAATAAAAGCTGGGAAAGGAGTCAGCCTAGATGCGATGAAAGCCTTGTAAGATGCATCCGGCAGCACCAGCTGCTCCGCTGCATAACCGAGGATAGCCTGAGCTCGATCCTCGGTAGACAGCAAGGCCGGACGCAACATTCGGATCGGAGGATCTGTAGGAACCATAAGCTCCTCGGATGAAAACTGCTAGAGAACACGCTTGCCTAAAAACCAAGCATCTATCCTCTAGAGGACTGGAAGTCCCTGATAATGGGCCCGGAAACGGTAACGAATCATGCCAGACTGGACAGCCTTAGGGACTCCGACGATCAAACTTCAAGGACGGAGATCGATCTACAAATACAGTCACATGAAAAATCATAAAAATAAATAAACAAAAATCGAAAAAAAGAGAAGATGCACATGTGGTTGAAATACTCACCAACGCACGAGTTGCCGAAAAGATCCTCTGGTGAAAGTCTCCGGCTGAAGTGGCTCGCCTCTTCTTAATCGTGACCAGTCGATGGTCAATAGGAAAACGAGCAGCTAGAGCATCCTGAGGGCTAAGAAAGGCAGGTACGAATATCCCCCAGCCTATAAAAAGTGAAAAATAATAAGAAAAAGAAAACAAAATGGCGATAAAAAGATAATTTAAAGGATAAGTACGCACCTCAAGGATACGACCATGCCATGTGAGGGAGATCCGAGGCACCTTAGAAGCTGTCGCGAAATCCATCACCATAGTCGCCTTTCCCATAGCTGTAAGCAAACAGGCATACGACACCTCGGCCCAACTCAAGTTACCTACCTGCCCCAAGTCACTGAGGTAAATAAGAAACCCACTGGCGAAACGCTCTCCCCGATCACTCAAGATAGTGACGGAAAGAACTTGATCAATGTATATCAGAGCCAGCTGCTCAAGTGTACACTACCGATCAACCTCGTCAGCCGACAACTCATCGGCAAGAACCGAGTACGGACAAGACTGGGCATACATGTGAAGGGCCGCCGCAAGACGGTCCTGTTTAGGGTAAAAACAACCCCAAAATGTAGTCCAATCCCGTAGTGACACGTGGCCCCGTTAAAGGGCGACACGTGTCCCTATGGGAAGATGACGTGTGTCAGATGCCCTAAAAGCACCTGAAATCAGCAAGAGAAAGGGCCCTTATTACATTAGGGCCCAAATCTCGAGGAACGTCATTGAAAGCCGAAAAGCGGCGCCCCCATGCGACACGTGGCACTCTCTGATTGCGCAGCCAATCATGTCACAGAATTTTAGGGTACAAACCCTAAAGGGGAACGCACTCCCACCCCTAAAAATACCCTTATTATTTATGATGGGAGGGGTGGATGGTGACATAAACTTAAAAAGAGCATTAAAGAGCTCCAACTTCTCTCTACTTTCTCTCTGTAAACATTCTGTTTCCCGATCTCTAACTTGATCATCGGAGGCGAATATTCCGGTAGAGGAATATTCGTTCATTTTGCAGGTGTCCGTGTCTCATTTCCTGAAGAGTGCGACCATTATCCTAGGAGATCACAAAAAACCCCAAAACATTTGGCGTCGTAGGTGGGATACTCATCCGTTATGGTAATAGACGGTTAGACACCTAATACCGGCCCTCGTCCAGGCGAGGAAGGCCATGTAGAGGACATAATCCCTAAAATCCTTACTAGCGATCCGCTAACCGCCTCATTTCAAGATGCCAATGACCCTCCTGTTATCGCAACCTCTCTGAAGGCCGCGCTCAACAAGCTCCGGAAGGAGTTTGAGAGCAACAAAGCCTCTACCTCTAGGCAGCCGCCCAGGAAGTAGGGGGAGAGGGCTCCAAAGAAAGCTCAAAACAAAGCGACTAATGCAACAGACGTTGGGAACACCCCATTTCGCCGACCGACTAAAAGGTCTCCAAGGGTGCCATGGACAAATTTCTCTGATCTGTTGGCGAAAACCCAGTCGGCTGGGGGGAGGAGTAGGCAGCCTCAAAGAGAAGAGCCTGATCCATTTAGACGGTGGAAGGATGCAAGGGATTATCTCCGGCATAAGCAGCGGGAACGTGTCGCTTACTCGGACACGGCTTCAAAAGAGAAGAGCCTGAGCCGTCTAGACGGTGGAAGGATGCAAGGGATTATCTCCGGCATAAGCAGCGGGAACGTGTCGCTTACTCGGACACGGCTTCAAAAGAGAAAAGCCTGAGTCGTCTAGACGGTGGAAGGATGCAAGGGATTATCTCCGGCATAAGCAGCAGGAACGTGCCGCTTACTCGGACACGGCTTCAACTCCAACAATGCCGGATGATTTCTCCAATCATTCTTTTTCCCAGCATAGCAATTCGGCCATCTCCAGTAGGAATCAAGCTGTGCGGACTCAAACCCACATTCTATTTCAACCGCCTCAGTATACGCCTCCTTAGGGTCTTAACGACATTCTGCAGCCGAGTCCCCAAGTCTTCGGACAATTTAGGCCGTTCGGTCAGACGTTCGGTCAGACACCTTATCTGGTCGGACATCCTGTGCAGCCTCAGCCAATTGATTGGCATATGCGGTTCCTGACTCTTGTAGATAAGTCGCCTCCGTTTTCGCAATATATTTTAACTGCTCCTCAGCCGCCGAAGGTGAAGAGTGTACTCGTGGGAGCCTATGATGGCACGGGCAACCTAGAGGAACACATCACCTCGTACATGAACCTAATGCACTTGCAAAGTGTAGATGAAGCTACATGGTGCAAATGCTTCCCGACCACCTTAAAAGGTGTGGCGCAGGATTGGTTCAATAGCCTTCCGGCCGGGTGCATTAATTGTTTTACCACCCTCAGTTTGCTGTTTGTAGGGAATTTCCCCTACAACATTCCACCAAGAAAAACAAGTCTCAACTTGTCAACAATTGTGCAAGGAAAAAATGAAGGACTACGCTGGTACGTCCAAAGATTTAACAAAGAAAAGGCCCAAATCCATAATCTTCCGGAGGAAATGGCATACTCTGAATTTCTCCAGGGATTAAGGCATAATGATTTTAAGTTTGACTTGGTAAGGAAAAAGATTTGGTCATACGCAGGTGTTTTGTGGGAAGCCGAAGCTTACATTGAGGCGGCGAACTTTTTTTCACTCACAAAATCAGAAGCCCCGACCAAGGGGCTGAACAACCTTCTCAGCAAGACTCGGTCGGCCGAAAGAAAGAATGAAACAAGAGGAGAGAAGTCTGGGTGGCCGACGGCCAGCAGGCTGGGTCAAAGAAAGTCAAGACGTACGAGCCCTAGTATGAGTTCAACAAGGACTGTTACTCCATCCTGATGGAAATCAAAGATAAGTTCGAGTTTGAAAAGCCCCGGCCACTGAGAGGCCCGGCTTAGTACAAGAACAAGATCAAGTACTGTCACTACCACAAAGATGTGGGTCATGACACGAACGATTACATCAACCTGAAGAGGTTGTTGGACAAGCTGGCCGAGAAGGGCATGTTGAATTCTTACGTATTGAAGTCCAAGTACACATACACACGGACATACAACACATCTGAGAAGAAACATAAAAATGATAAGAAAAAAGACAAGGAAGAGGATGGGAATAGCACTGATTCAGGCTTTGTGGCTATGATATCAGGAGGTTTCGCCTAAGGCGGCCCCACCATGAAAGGGATCAAGCAGGACGCCTAGAACTTGGGAAAGGTGATGCAAACGGATGCAGTAAAGGCTGAGCCCTTTCTGAAGTAACAATCAGTGAGGCTGACCGGGGTGAGGTCAAAGCCCTACACAATGATCCTATGGTATTCATTATGAAGATAGCCAACTTGAAGGTCGGACGAATATTGATTGATACGGGTAGCTCGACCGACATCATCAGCCTGGCCGCCCTGAGGAATCTAAGCTTCCTAGAGGATGCTCTTCAAGACATCACTCACCCGTTGGTAGGATTTGGGGGGAATGTTATCCACCCAGTTAGGCTGATAGACCTACCCGTCCTCTTTGGGCAAAAAGGGGAAGGAAGAGATATGGTTGTCCGTTTCCTGGTGGTGAAAGAGCTAACTGGATATAACGTTATCCTTGGCCGTCCCACGCTGAATACAGCTAAGGCAGTCATTGTACCTCATCTAATGCTGCTAAAGTTCGAGAGGACAGACGGTAAAATTGGAACGATCCAAGGAAGTCAGAAAATGGCTAAGGAATCACTACAAGAATCAGATCAAATAGCAACGTATCGGTTCCGACGGACCTAAAAATCCGTCGGAAAAATTGATATTTCCGACGAATTAAAAAATTCCGTCGGAAAATAAATCCGTCGGAATAATTGGATGTTTCGACGGAACCTTCCGTCGAAAAGGTCAATTCCGACGGAAAAATATTCCGTCGGGAATTTCCGACGGAAAAATCCATTGGAATTATAATTTAAAAAAAAAAGTATTTAAACCTCTAACCCTAATCCCCCCCTTTTATCCGCCCCTTTTTTTCTCACCTCTTTCCTCTCTTTCTCTCTCCTGCTGGTCCTCCTCATCTCCCTCCTTCTTTCCTTCCTTCTCTTTCTCTCTCCTCCTATTACTCCTATTCCTCCTCATCGGTCCGCCCTTTCTCTCCTTTCCTTTTTTTTAATTTCTTCTTCTATTACTTCTCTCCTCTTCCTTTTCATGTCCTCTTTCTTCTATCACCACCAACAACAACATCACTACCATCACCACCAACAACAACCAACATTGCCGCCATCAGCGCCACCAACAACACCACAACCACCGTGCAACAATAATGGCAACGCCCAACAACATGAATTGCAAAGCCACCGCGCAAGAATCGTGAATTAGATCTAGTTTTAATTTAGGTTACTTTGTAGATCTAGTTAATTTTTTATGTAATTGTAATGTTAATTTATCAATTTTATAGATAATTGTATAATTATATGTTTCCTTTAATTTTTGTTGTTTAATTGTCGTTTTTTTTTAATATTCTTATGAAATTCTTGTTAAATATGTAGATCTAGTGGTTTTGATTTATTTGTGTGGTATTTTTCGATTTAATTGTCTTTATTTTCATATTTTTGGGTTGATTTTCGATTATTGAGGTAAATTTTCGGCTTTTTTTTTGCGAAGTTTGGTGTTTTGGGGTTATTGTGTGCGTGTGCTAGTTTCGGTGTGCAGTGGGGTGGTGTCGGTTTGAGTGTGGTGGTGTGCAGTGGGGTGGTGTCGGTGCGAGTGTGGTGGTGTCGGTGTGAGTGTGGTGGTGTGCAGTGTGGTGGTGTCGGTGCGAGTGTGGTGGTGTCGGTGTGAGTGTGGTGGTGTGCAGTGGGGTGGTGTCGGTGTGAGTGTGATGGTGTGCGGTGGGGGCTGGTTGGGTGGGCTGGTGGTATGAGGTGGTAGCTGGTGGTGGGAGTTGGTGGTGCGGGCTTTTTATTTTGTTTTTTTTAAGAAATTTCCGACGGAATTTCCGTCGAAAAATTCTGACGGAATCGGATTCCGTCAAAAATTTTCGATGGACTTTTCCATACCAGAAAAACCTCTTTCGACGCTAAATTCCGTCGGAATTTCCGTCTGAAAAAGTGTCGATTTTCCTACGAATACCTTTCTGACGACACTTTTCGACGGAATTCCGTCGGAAACCCGGTTTCCGACGGGAAACATGGTGTTTTCGACAGAATTTTTTCGTTGGAATTAAGCTGTTTTCTAGTAGTGAATGTAATCAGTTGGCTGTTAAGCCTACCACACGCGGACCAAAATCATCCGAGCCAAAAGAAGAAGGAACCTCACTCCCAGCATACTAGGTCGACAAGAAGCGCAAGGCGGCCAAGATGGAGCAAGCCTAGCAGCTAATGACTATTGATCGGCCAGAAGAGTTAAGGCCCCAGGCAGCCGGCAGCTAAGAGGAAATACCAAATAGTGTTTGAGCGACTACATGCCAAAATATTGGTAAATGAAAACCGCTTATAATAACAGTGGTATTGTGAAATTAAGAAGAGGATAAAGAGTACATAATGAAATAGGTATTGTAAGGAAAAAAAAAAGGAAAATTTGTTCAAAAGGACCACTTAAGTCGTCTCTTTTGTTCAAAAGGACCTATTAAGAAAGTGCTTGACCCCGATCAACCAGGTCGGACGGTTAGTGTAGGCACTATAACTTTAGGTATGCTTGGGGATAAGTTAGTTTAGATGCTAAGAGAATTCAAAGATGTATTTGCATTCGAAGTTTGTGAGATGCCAGGAATAAGTCCTGACCTGGCCGTGCATAAGCTGGCCGTGAATCCGTTGATAAAACCTGTCCGTCAGAATAAAAGAAGTCATGGAGAGGAAAAGAATTAGGTGGCCGCGGCTGAGGTGAAGAAGCTGCCGGATGCCGGTTTCATTCGGCAATGTTATTACCCAGACTGGGTAGCTAATGTAGTTCTCGTGAAGAAGTCGAATGGGACTTCAAGAATGTGTGTGGATTACACAGGTCTGAACAAGGCATGCCCTAAGGATTGTTTTTCCTTGCCCAAAATTGACCGCCTGGTTGATTCAACGGTCGGGCATGCCCTGATGAGTTTCATGGACGCATACTCCGGATTCCATGAAATTCCCCTATGGGAAGAAGATAAAGATAAAACAGTGTTCGTGACTGAGCAGGGGTTGTACTGTTACAAAGTTATGCCATTCAACCTCAAGAATGCCCCTGCCACCTTTCAGTGACTTGTTAATACAGTCTTTAGAGATCAGCTCGGCCGGAATATGGAGGCGTACATCGATGACATGATTGTCAAGTCGAAAGAGCCGGCCGACCATTTGAAGGATCTGCGAGAAACTTTCACCGAACTCAGGCGGGATAAGATGATGTTAAATCCAAAGTAATGTGTCTTTGACTCTTTGGTGTTGAGTCCGGTAAATTTCTCGAATTTTTGATTTATCAACGCGAAATTGAGGTCAACCCTGAAAAAATTCAAGCCGTCCTGGACATGAAGTCACCAAGAACAATCAAAGAGGTGGAAAGGTTGACCGGCTTTTTAGCAGCACTTGGTAGATTTCTGTCATGGTCAGGGGATAAGTGCCATTATTTCTTTCAAAGCATCAAGAAGAAAGCCATGTTCGAGTGGACATAAGAGGTCTAGGAAGTGTTCGTACAGCTAAAAAGCCATCTGCATACATTGCCTCGGCTCGTCAGTCCACTCAAGAATGAGAAGTTATTCATTTATCTCGCCATCTTTGAACACTCGCTAAGTGTCGTCATGCTTACTGAAAGGGACAGCCACCAGATCCCATTCTATTTTATCAGTCATGTACTTCACAACGCCGAGCTTAAGTACCCCTCTATTGAAAAATTTGTCTTAGCATTGTATATGGCGTCAAAGAAGTTGCGGCCGTATTTCTTGGCACATTAAATTGCGGTCTACACAGACCAACCTCTGAAGAAGCCATTTACAACCTTAGAGGCCAGTGGTCGTATGCTTAAGTGGGCCTTGGAACTGAGAGGCTTTGACATTACGTTCGAGCCAAGAAAAGCAATCAAGGGGCAAGCCTTTGCGGATTTTTTGGCTGAGATGACTCGACCCGATCTTCAGCCGCCCGGAGACTAGATCTGTAAAGTGTTCGTGGATGGTAGCACAACAGCTATCGGGTGTGGCGCTGGTATCATATGTCACTCTCCTGAAGGAGATAAGTTTGAATATGCAATGAGATTTCAGTTCCAAGCTTCAAACAATGAAGCTGAGTATGAAGCCTTGTTGGCCGGCCGAAGAATGTGTAAGGCGGCCGGGGCAACCAAAGTTGAAGTTTGCTCGGACTCCTGGCTTATAGTCAGCCAAGTCAATGGTGGCTTCGAAGCAAGGGAGCCATCCATGATGAAATACATGCATATGGTTAAGGAAGATGCCGAGGGCCTAGAATATTTTTCTTTACGGCAGGTTCCTCATTCAAAAAATCATCAAGCGGACGCGCTCTCCAAGTTAGCTTCCTCGGCATCATGTGACACTCCTAGATCAGTGTTTTGGGAAGTAAAAGAGAAGACGAGTATTGATGCCGAGCCTATTTGGATCATAGATGGAAGTTCAACCTGGATGAACGGAATTATTTCCTACTTAAGGAATGGAATTCTTCCGGACGATCCTAAAGAGAGTTGGCTGTTGAAGAGGAGAGTGGCCTGGTTCGAGATGAAGAACGGGGAGTTATTCAAGAAGGCTTTTGTGAAGCCCTATCTTAAGTGTATTACCCCAGAGAGGGGGCATGATGTGTTGGATGACCTCCATCAGAGGCACTATGGTTCCCATATTGGAGGACGGGCCTTGGCAGAAAAAGCCACCCACTTGGGGTACTACTGGCCAAGCTTGAAGTCAGATGCCATGCAAATGGTGAAAAAGTGTGACAAGTGCCAGAAGTACGCGACCTTAATCTATCGGCCGGCTAACAACTTATCGGCCATAAGCAGTTCCCTCCCCTTAGCAAAATGGGGCATGGACACTTTAGGGTCGTACACTCCAGCGTCTGGCCAAAGACGTTATGTGCTGGTGGCCATGGACTATTTCACCAAATGGGTCGAAGCCGAGGCCATCGGGGGCATTAAGTGGACGGATGTGTCAACCTTCATATGGAAGAGTATAATTACTCGTTACAGAGTACCTCAGTCAATGGTGTTCGACAGTGGACTTCAGTTCGAAACGCGCCAGCTCAAGGAATGGTTAGGAGACCAGGGCATAACTCATTGTTTTGCTTCAGTCGGCCGACCACAAGCTAACGACCAACTTGAGGCCTACAACAAATTGATCTCAAATGGAATCAAGCCATACTGAATCAGGGAAGAAGTTAGAGATGGCACGTACCGTCTTGAAGCCATAGATGGCCTCTAAATCCCACGAACGTGGAACACTGATAATCTGAAAAAATATTATGTTTAAGTCTTTTCTTAGTATTTAACCAAAAAGCTGTATATACAGCTAGGTCTATCGACCGAGCAATGTAATTTTGACAAATTAATGAAAAGTCAAACATTGTTATCTTATTTTGCTGTTCTACTTATACTTATTTGCACTTTCATGGTTTAAGCTGAAATGTCGAGTGAAACCTGTAACTAGGTTGCTTGCAACAGAGTAACCCAGCCTATAAAGGCTAAACAAGATTGCTGAAGTGAGAAAGGTTACGAGATTGCTTGCAACATAGCAACCCGGTCGCTAAGGCAACCCAAAGAAAACGAAGAAGAAAAACTGACTTTAAGCCGCAGATATACGTCCGTCCCTCACATGGACGGACGGTAAAGGAAAGGTATCCCAAATTAGCCCAACGCAATTACCCCCCTTTAATGGGGCAAGGGCATACCTAGGCATCCTAGCCCAGCCAAACTTACAAAAATTTTAAGTTGAGATAATACTTGAAATTTCTTGAGTATGTCCGAGCGATAGTTTCAACGGACGACTCACACAATGCCCATTAAACGGCCGCATAATCTTTTGATTCGGCGTATCATCTTGTCCAAGGGCAATCATTACTATGATTTGATTAACTTGCAAGTAGTCATACCCTCTGAGGCATAAATACTACCAAGTTAATCAAACCAATCAGAATATGGACTAGGCGAACGCCGAATAAAGGGGCATACCCCCCCCCCCCATCGTAAGAAAACGCAAAAACATGCAAAAGTGCAAAAGTATGTAAAATTTTGCTAAGTACAAAATAGATAAAAAAAAAAGAGGTTGCATTAATTAAAAACTGCTCGAAAAAGCGGCATTTAAATATCTTACAAAAATCGCTCGAAAAAGGCGGCATTTAAATAAAATCAGAAAATGTTTAACAAAGGTAGAAAAATGAAAAGCTGAAATCATGGGACGGCCTGGGCTCTATGTAGCTAGGTCATGGCCTTGGACGGGCTCTTCGGAGGCAGGAAGGGACGCATCATCAGCATGCGTTTCTTTGCTTTCCTCCTCGCCTTCAGCTCTGTCCGCCACCTCTTCATTTTCCTCATCTTCTGAGGTAGTTGGCGTAAAGTCCAGCTCAGGAGAAGGCTGCCCGGCCTTCATAGCCTCTTCCCTGAGGCAGACGAAGTTGAGGCATTTGGTGAAGCGTTCCTGATAAAAGGCTGCCTCACCCTCGTCCACCATGAGCTCGAACGCCTCGAAGAAGTGGCTCTTCAACCTGTCCTCAGCACTCTGCTCGATGCGGACCACCTTGTCTGTGCTAGGGGGCCGAGGTGCCTTCAGCAGTTGGGTTAAGTCCTCGACGGACTTCTTTAAAGTTTCCACCTCGGCCCGTTGAGCATCGGCCTCATCCAAGGCCTCCTTCAAGTACTTTTGAGAGGCCTTGAACCCTTCCTTCTAGCGCTAGTCGTCCAGGACAACCTAATCTCTCTCTTGTCTCATGGCGTACCTAGCCACGGACTCTTGTTCAAGAGCCTTGCCCAGCTTCACCAGATCTTCAGCTTACCGCGCTTCCTTGTCGGACAGCGCGTTGATCTGGGTCTTGAAGTACCGACGCTGGACGGTCGTTTCCCCAGTAACGACATCCTGGGCCTTTTGAACCTTATCCCAAGCATGTTTCAGCTTCTCATTTTCTTTGTCCTTCCATTCGAGGAAGGTAGTCAGCCGCAGGAAGAGCTGAGTACAAGAGAAAACGAGTTAGCAAAATAAGAATGAAAAAATTGGCTAAGTATTAGAGTTGAGAAAGCTACCTCAGCACTGCAGTTGATCATTGGGCCGAGGAGGCCCTCATGAATTCCACGCAGCTTGTCTCGCTGCTCAGCAGGGACGGCCCTGGCCATGGCTTCCCTCATGGCCTTCCTGTCCGCCCCAGTAAGAGACTGGTCGGGCAGCTTCATATTCAGCTCCTCCGTAATATCTGCACGCGGGCGCAAACAGTTTAGTTTGAGTGAGCAGACTTTAAAAGAAACAGAGTGCAAAGTTGTTTAAACTGACCGTCTGAGAAGCTCGGAGGAGTAAGAGGGTTGAAGGTGAATGAAGGAGGCGGTCTAGGCTTGTCACCTTCCTCATCTGTCCGTCCATCTCAAGCCAATCAGATTTTTGGACTCTTTGGACGGGCGGAGTCACTTCGGGTCCGATCGGTTTTGCCGGGGTCAACTTACCCCTATCATCCGATTTCTCGGACTTATCATGGACCGGCGTGGCGGCCGGATCCACGGACTTGGAGGCCCCGCTATCACCCAGGCGGGGTTGTTCTCCTTTGGACTGCTTAGAAGCAGTCTGTGACGTAGTCTTGGCCGCGATGGTGGAAGTGGTCTTAGATGCGACCGTCTTCCTTTGCTTGGACGTCTTCCCGTCCTTGTCATTTTTTGCAGCCGAGGATGACTGCTTTCGTTTAGCCCTTGGGGTAGGAGTTGATAGCTGAAAAGAGCATGTAAAAGTTAGCAAAATATAAGTAGTGCCACTACTAGAAAAACATTTATTTGCAGCGGTAAAAAATCATTAATTTGCTGCGTTTTTTGGATGGCAGCAAACGCCATGGCAGCAAATCATGTGATTGATTTGCTGCGGCGACATCCGCTGCAAATCAATGCATTTATTTGCGGCGGATTTCTATTTCAACCCCCGTAAATAAATACATTCTACTAATAAAATAATAAATTATTTGCTGCGCTTTATGTGTAACACCCGCTGCTAATTAATAGTATTTTTAAAAAAAAAAAAAACCATTATTTGGTAATAAATAATTAATAAATCAAAATTTCGACAGCACCTCCTCTGTTTTTACGTGTAATATACCCATGAAGGACCTGTATTCCTCAACTTTATGAACAAAATACTTTAAATTAGCCCAAAATTAGATTACCACAATACATATGATAAATTGTATTGTACGATTCAATTTTCTACATACAAAAAATATCACTCCAAAACAAAAGTCAAAAAATATTGCCGCGAAACTATGATCACACGCAATAATTAGTGAAATATGATGCCCATATGTTCCGCACTTCTTCAATATCATCATCAGTGTAAGGATCTTCATTTAAAGACATGCAAACCTATGAACATGATAAAATATATATAGTAAGTCATCAAAGTAATTTTAATAACAATAATAATATCATAGTAGAGAGTTGCCCCCCTCCCCCCTGTCATATAACTAAGTTGTGTTCTAAGCCCCATCACACCCGAGCAGCCATGCTAGCTTTGATGCACAAAAACAAAGGATATCTTGATTAATGCCTCCTTAATATGTGGTACTAAGTATAATCCTAAATACCAACTGAAGCATCAAATAGATTATTACTTTAACAAAGGTTCAGTGGGCACATAAATTAGTTAGCAGATTGTCCTGAAAACAGGCTAGATTCAAAATAATGCAACTGTGATTTACCAAAAAAAATAAATAAATAAATAAATAAATGATGCAACTGTGAAGCTACTGTGAAAAAAAAAAACGCCTTTAATTTGTTGGATATCTTTATTTGGTTTAAATAAGGCTATATATAAATAGAAGATTCATTTTGAAGACATTAGTAATGATAAGAATGAAAGGTCATACTCATACCTCATCAATATCATTTGCTTCACCGTATTTGGAGAGTATGTCATACATGTATCTCATTGTGTAAAAGCCACACTCGGTACCACCTCTTTGTTGAGCACACTAAGTAAAATTCAACAAAAAAAAAAAAAACAGATTAAGGTGTATAATTGTTTTAAGGGTACTGTAGACACCTAAAAATGTCTCCCCAAAACCAAACCCGATGATAAATAACCTTTCACCGCCACTATTGGTCGGGTTTAGTATTTAATCCCGAGAGTGCTTAAAAAATCGTATTTTATTAAATTCATACTTTTGAACGGTCCATGGATTAGTCTTGTTGTTTGGTAAAAGCATAGTTTTAATTTCAGCCCAAACTTATTAATTAATTTTAAGCCCAAACCTTTTTTTTTTATTACTTATTTTTGGCCCAAACTCTTTATTTATTTTTATTTAATTATTTTCTTATTTTAGTCCGAATAATAAAAGCCAGAAAAAACCCGAAATTATCAATCGGCACTTAAAAAGCCGAAAGAAATTAGGGTTAGAAATGAATTTAGACGGAAAATGGACTGGAAGTTCCCGCGCCACGGCAGACTGCAACCGTGTCACGGGAATCCTTCCCGTCTGACGGTATGACTTCCCGTGACACTGGAGGTCTGCCGTGACACGGGACATTCCGTGTCCTTTCCGCGTAAACCCTTAACGCGTTTTTCATCCCGTTTTCTGAAAATTTCCCGCGTCACTCTAAAAGTGTACCGTGTCACGGGAACGTGTACCGTCTGACCGTGTCACGGTACAGTCTGACCGTGTCACGGGATACTTTTTTAGGGTTTTTATCATTTTAGGGTTCCGTGTGCTCCCTCAGCACATTTTCCCTATAAATACCCCCTCATTTCTGATGTACGGGGCACCAAGAATTTTATTATTTTATTTTCTCTCTTCTATGCTATTAACCTAAACACTAGCCTACCCTTTTCACTTCAAAATTCCTTCTTCAAGCACTCAAAGGAGTCCATATTTCACTCGAGGTTCTGTCCTTAAGCCAAGGCGTGAAAGGTAGAACTGTTTGAGGGTTTGGCCCCAAAAAAATCAACTTTATTTCATTTAATTTAATTTAGTTATTGTTTTATTATTTCCTTGAAGTTACTAACTCGTTTATTATTTTGTAGTTGCAAACAAACAGAATCAAAGTAAGGATCATGCTCCTTTTATTTTTATTATTTTTCTAACGATTTTATGTTGTTGGAATTGTGATTAATTTGGTTTTAATATTAATGTTTGTTCAATTATATTTTTATTGATCACCATATTGCATGTTTAAAGGGAATATGTAATTGAAAATCACGACTAATAAGATAATTTGGACAACCGGTTTAGGTTCCTTTTTAATCTTGTTGTTAATTCAAGTGATCACCAATATTTTAGAATTATGTGTGCATTAATATTAAACCAATTTAGTTAAATAATAGTTTGGAGCAAATTGAATTATTGTTTGTATGCCTTTGAGATCACAGGAATGTTTTTCAATATAAGAATCGAGTAGAGGCCAATACGGGCAAATGTGACTCCATGACTCACTTCGTACCATCATCCCCGATCCTCCTTTCGTGGTTCTGAACCATATGGAGTTAGTAATCTCATGGATTATGAATGGGGTGTAACCTTCACGGGTCAATCGTTGTTGCCTATCGTTGTCCCTTATCGTGGTTGCCTTTTTATGATCCGTGAACGGTTTACAAGTTCCTTAAAAACTTGTTGGCGGCTCCCTACTTTATTTGTCCCTAATCGTAATATCAATTCCCACTTCCTATGAGTGCCAAGCATATTCACAACATACTTTAACGTAGGCGCACTTCGAGCGACGCCTACAATTTGGCGACTCCACTGGGGCGGATTCTTAATTATTTATTGATTTGAGTGATCGATATTTAATTAAGATGAGTGGATGAGACTTGAAAGATTCTTGAAAAAATATTCCTGTGATTAATTTGGCATTTTTGCATCTGCATAGACGTTCTAACGTCACGTTCAGGTCTGTCCCGTGGGAAAAATTGGATAACTTGGTTGCGCGCAAAAGAAAAAGGGCACCAGTCAGATTTTCTGACTGCCGTGTCACGGTACAGTGCACCGTCTGACGGTGCACAGTACCGTGACACGGGAATTTCTGCCGTGTCACGGTAGTCCTAAAATCAGTCCGGTGGCTTATTTTATTTCCTCACAGTCGACTTCCTTCGATTTTTCTGAAAAAACGTATGTGTTCTACATGCGTCTTAGCCCCGGGGGATTTAAGCTCTATCGACCCAAAAACGCTCATGGCAATAAGGGTTCATCCGAGTTATTAAATCCACCCAAACCATGGAGTCGAGTTCGATTTCATCACGAACTCGCGGAGCCGCCCGTTGGCATACACCCTCAAGGGAGGCTGCCTTGCTAACGCGTCCAAACTCTTAACCATGGTACCCTTTTGACACCCAAATCTTGACCAATAGTTGAACATAGATCTTGACTCTAGGTTGCGAACTTTTTTACATCATCGTGCCTAAATGCTATGTGGTTGTTTGGTGCTAACCTTCATGTGTTTGCTCTTTTGTTTAACCCATGACCGAGGGTTTTTATTCTCACATAGTAATTAGTACGGACCTAAAATCGATTAAAATCTGAAAAAAAATCACAAAACTGACCTGGAACTACGCACCGTGTCACGGCATGTTCTGCCGCGCCACGGTGAACAGTGCCGTGACACGGGAAAGTCTACTGTCTGACGGTAGACTGCACCGTGTCACGACAGTCTTCACCGTGACACGGTGCCCAGGAAAGTGTCCTGACAGTCTGTTTCTCGATTTTTGTGCGAATGTTGTGTCCAGTTTTGTGTCATGTCTAGCTATACGGTCAAAACACGCGTCTATAACCTCACCTAATCACTCACATATCGTGTTCACACCCCTTTTTTTTTTTTTAGTCGTGCACCACTTTTTGACCGTATTTTAGGGAAGTCTTGTTTTTGTGTCGTTTTTTTTTCGGAGTAAGTCGGATGGTATCCTCCCATGTTTTTTTTAAAAAAAATAGAGTTTCAAAATTATAGATTTTTAATAAAATATTTTTTCCGGATAGGTTAAGGTTAAGTTTGGTCATTAAAGGTGTGTTTGTTTCGGTGTCACAGCACTTTGACAAGAAGCAGGGGTAGATTGTTGCGGTTCGAGTCCATACCTCAACAACCTCTTATACCAAAGAGGCGTACAAGGAAACCACCTCAATCATCTCCACAAGATCCATCTCCAGTCTACTTTCAACCAATGGCCACTAAGGAAGACCTTTGAGAACCTCAACAAGACAATCGAAAGATTGTCTGACATGATGCAGACACTCACCACTAGAGTCAGCACTGTAGAGCAAGACAATCAAAACAATGTCACTACTGCTGCAACGGACAAGATTAAGGAACAGATGAGCAAGATTTCTGAAGAGTTCACTTATGTGGAACAGCCTGTCACCTCTTCGTCCATAAGAGAGAAGCTTCCTGAGAAGTTTTCCACTGCTGACATTCCCAAATTCAAGCCTACTGATAATCCGCCTTTCCATTTGAAGGCTTTTTCTGCAACTATGGCCCTTAAGGGAGTAGATGTGACACTCTTCCCTACGGTGTTTCCTCTTTCCTTAGAGCATGCCTATCAACAGTGGTTCTATTCTTTGGAATCCAAGCATGTCGCGACCTGGGAGGATGTTGCTGAAAGCTTTATGAATCGGTACAAGTGTAACATCCAGGCTAAGACTTATGAACGTGAACTCTCCATTCTCAAACAGAAAGAGAATGAAGGCTTCACCACTAACTTAAGTAGGTGGAGAGAAACAGTTGCGCTCTTGGTGGATCCTCCCAAGGAGAAGGAAATGGTTCGCTTGTTCGTTGCCAATCTGAGTCATAAGTACAAGCAACACTTGAAGTTTCTTCCTCTAAGTACCTTTGAAGCTGTATACGATATTGGAATCAATATCGAAGATGAACTAATGAAGTCTGTTGGTAGCAACAATAACAACAGCACTTGGAAAAACAAGAAGAACGACACTCCTTCTTCTTCGTATTCTAAGCCCAATAATGCTACCAACAATATCAACATCAATGATGTGCTGGCCCTTAATGCTCCTCCTCAAAGATTCTAAAGGCAAAGGAGGGTTTATACACCTTTGGGAATGACTTATGATGCTGCTTATGACCGTTTGCATGGTCAGGGACTGATTATGCCAATCGGACCATTTCCAGAACCTCGACCTGAGAATAGGACCGCTAGCTATGACCCCAATGCTTATTGCAAGTTTCATCAAGGCAAGGGTCATAACACTGAGAAGTGTTGGAGGCTGAAAGATGCAATCCAAGACCTGATTGATGCTAACCAACTTCCTGTCCCTCCAGGGGGCAAGAAGCCCAACATTCAAACAGGTCCTCTTTCTGATGCTTTGGCTATCATGGGAGATGAATTCTCCTTTAATCCGTCAATACTCATTCAACCAGTGAATGAACCTCTGCCGGAAGTTGTATTTATCTCAAGTACTGAAGAAGTGAATGTGATCTGGGATAGTGATGATGAAGACGTCTATCTCAAAGACATAGCCTGTTCATCTCTTGGCACCAGAGAAGATGTTTGGGGGGACTTTGAGGTCAAGGTTCTCACCAGAAGTAGACGGTTGCAACAACCTAACCCACTTTCACCTCCACCACAATCACATCCGATAGTTGATCCCATCGACCCTGTGAACAGCGATGTGGTCAAACAACTGCAAAAGACCAAGGTGGAGATGAATGTATGGAAGCTTTTGGCCACTTCCCACGAGAATCGAAAGGTTGTGATGAATGCTCTGGTGAAAATAGGAGTCGATGATGACATGACTCCTCAAGGATTGGTCAACTTTCTCACTACTGAGCTGCCAAGTACTAGCAATCGGATTTCCTTTTCTGATAAGGATCTACCCCCGGAAGGGGACCAACATAATAAGGCCTTACACCTCACTGTAGTGTGTAGGCAAATGAATGTTCCCATGAGCCTGGTTAATAATGGCTTTGCAATCAATGTGTGCCCACTCCGTACTGCAAAGAAGTTGGGTATAAAGAATGAAGAATTGACTCCCTCCACTCAAGGGATTCGAGCTTACGATAATACTCGCCGTCAAGCCGTGGGTACTATCATATTGAATATAACTACTGGGGCCATTGAACGTCGCACCAAATTTTAGGTGGTGGACATTAAGGCCTCTTTCAATCTGTTGTTAGGACGCCCTTGGCTTCATGAGCTAAAGGCGATTCCGTCATCGCTTCACCAGAAAGTGAAAGCCATAGTTGGAGGGGTTCCGATTACTATCGATGCTTCCCCTATGCGCATTCAAGTTATTGATACTCCTATCGTCCATGTTGAACATGACGAAGAAGATGAAGATCTTTGGGGGTTTTCACTAGATGATGTTCTCGTGATCGAAGAGGAGGAAAAGTGCCATCTCGACTTCGATCCCTATTCAAACACCAGTATCAATGCCATTCTGAAGAAGCAAGGTCACTTCCCTGGAATGACCCTTGGGCTCAAGAAGAAAATGGCTAAATCTTGGGACCATCCTGGTGCGCTCAAGAAGGATACTTTCGGCTTGGGATTCAAGCCAACAAAAGAAGATTTGAAACGAAGCTGCATTGAAAATGAAGGCTCGCAACAACGCTCGAATCACGAAGACGGAAATGGCCATCGATCCATATCCGTTCACCCTCAATGGCCAGTACATCAAAGAAGGGGAAGACTTCCCATGCTATGAATTCCCTGAACCATTTTTCCATAATGGGATCCGTGAACCGGGATTCGAAGTGTTCCTCGATTGTGAATTCATCGATGAAGACGAAGAGCTCTCCACAGCCGAGAAGCCAGTTAGCCTGAACTGTGATGATCTGGGAATCAGCCTTCTTTTTGGAATGGAGAAAAATGAATCCAAGTCGGTCTGCAATGATAACTCCGAGCTCGTTCAAGCTGTCATAGCAAACAAGGATTTTGACCCCTCCGAGTTAATTGTCCAAGCTGACAACATTTCAAGGGGATAGCGCAAGACATTGAGGATCACTACGCCGAGTGGAGAGAAGTTGGAAATAACCGCTGGCGAGGGTCCTATGTTTGATGAGTCTGAGTCGTCTGGGTCCGAGTCCGAGTCTGAGTCTAAGTCTGTAGACGATTCCTTAGAGTTTGAGGCCGACCCTCTTTCTACTATAGAATTCAACCCTGAGTCTCTTGTTGAGTCCTCTCTTTCTAGTCCTAATAATTCTGGTGAGGTCGCAGCTGACCTTGCCTCTCTTGATGTATTAGCCAGTGAATTCAATAAAATGAGTACCTTTGCTTACGATGCGTGCCATTCCCCTAGCCCAGATCAATATTGCTTTGCTAATGATAAAAATGACAAAGAAATAATAAAAGCAATGGAAGAACACGAAAATAAAACAGCAGTTATTGAAGATACAGAAACAGTTAACATTTCCAATGATACGACTGTTAAAGACGTAAAAATTGGATTAACACTAAGTCAAGATGAACGCAAAGAGCTAATTAATTTGCTTAGTGAATTTGTTGATGTATTTGCTTGGTCATACCAAGATATGCCAGGAATTGACAGGGATATAGCTCAGCATACGATACCCCTCATTCCAGGTATGAAGCCTGTCAAACAAAAGCTGCGCCGAATGAAACCAGATGTTGCTCTCAAAATCAAGGAAGAAATCAGGAAGCAATTGGCCGCAGGTTTCATCAGAGTATCCAAGTATCCGGAATGGATAGCAAATGTGGTTCCAGTTCCAAAGCAGGATGGAAGGGTCAGAATGTGTGTTGATTACAGGGATCTCAATAAAGCAAGCCCAAAAGATGGGTTCCCTCTACCTCACATTGACATTCTGGTCGATAATACAGCAAACCATGCACTCCTGTCATTCATGGATGGTTACGCCGGATATAACCAGGTATTGATGGACGAAGAAGACATGGATAAAACCGCATTCATCACGCAATGGGGTACATATTACTATACGGTAATGCCATTCGGGTTGAAAAACGCGGGTGCCACCTACCAAAGAGCAGCTACAACATTGTTACATGACATGATGCACAAAGAGGTGGAGGTCTATGTCGATGATATGATTGTTAAGTCTAAAAATCGCCCAGGCCATATTGTTGCACTTCGCAAGTTTTTTGAAAGACTCCGTAAATACAACATGAGATTAAATCCAGCAAAATGTGCCTTCGGAGTCACGTCAGGCAAATTACTTGGATATGTGATCAGTTCTCGAGTAATTGAAATAGATCCTTCAAAAGTAAAAGCGATCATGGACATGCCACCACCCAAAAATGAGAAGGAGATTCGAGGCTTCATTGGAAGGTTGCAGTATATAAGTAGGTTCATATCAAAGCTCACAGCGATATGTGAACCTATATTCAAGAAGCTTAAGAAGAATGTCCCAGTCACATGGGATGATGATTGCCAAAAGGCTTTCGACAAAATCAAAGAGTATTTGGCAAACCCACCCGTGCTAGCGCCAGCAATACCTGACTTTCCTCTTCGACTCTACCTTACGGTCACAAGAGAAACGATGGGGGCAATGCTAGCATAAGAAATCGAAAGCAAGGAGAATGCAATCTATTACTTGAGCAAGAAACTTCAAGGATATGAGACGCGATACACACCACTTGAGAAGTTGTGTCTCGCACTTGTATGGGCCGCACAGAAACTAAGACATTACATGCTCACTCATACAGTGCATGTCGTGTCCAAGATGGATCCTCTCAAATACTTGTTCGAGAAAGCAACACTCAACGGCAGATTATCAAGGTGGATAGTCAATCTGGCTCAATTTGACTTGAGATTTGCTCGTATCACCCAATGAAGAGCACATCCCAATTTCCATGAAGTTCGACTTTGATGTCACCAATAATGCCGCAGAATATGAAGCATGCATTTTGGGGTTAGAAACAGCTGTCGATTTGGGAATTAAGAAACTCAGAATCTACGGTGATTCTTCACTAATCATTAACCAAATCTCCAAGAGATGGAAAGTGAGAAGTGAAAGTCTCGCTACGTATCAAGCTCATTTAGAAACTCTCACGGAGCAACTAGATGAAGTGGAGTATACGTATTTGCCAAGAGAAGAAAACCAGTTCGCCGACGCACTAGCTAAATTAGCATCAATGGTGCGAATTCCAACTGATACAATCAGAATGCCACTGACCATAGAAAGAAGATATGAGCCGGCTTATGTTCATGCACTTGACGACGAACAAGAACCACAAGAAGATGAAGAGCCATGGTATACGGGCATCCTTAATTATGTGACAAGAGGAGAATACCCTCCTAATACTGATAAAAGGGCACGCCGTGCTTTGAGGCTCCTGGCCTCACAGTATGTGCTCATCAGGGGAGAACTCCACAAGAGAACTGCAATGGGAAGAAATCTCTTATGTATAGCCAAGAAAGAAGCACAAAAAACCATGGAGAACCTTCATGCTGGTATATGTGGAACACACATGAATGCAAAGATGTTAGTCCAAAAGATTCAACGACAAGGTTACTATTGGACTACTATGGAGAGAGATTGTCACGAATACATCAAGAAATGTATGAAGTGTCAAGTCTACGCAAACTTACAGCATGTTCCACCTTCACTTCTCTACACGTATACTTCTCCATGGCCTTTCTCCACTTGGGGCATTGACATCATTGGAAAAATAACACCACCAGGACAAGGGGGCATGAATTCATTCTCGTAGCAATCGACTACTTCACCAAATGGGTCGAGGCTGCCTCATATGCCAAGCTGACGGCAAAACACGTAGCTCAATTCATTGAGAAAAATATCATATGTCGCTATGGGGTACCACATGAGATGATCAGTGATAATGGAACACATTTCCAAGCCGAATGCGCGGAATTATTACAGAAATATCATATCAAACATCACCGATCATCACCTTACAGACCACAAACAAACGGGGCAGTTGAATCGGCCAACAAAAATGTGAAAACTATCATCGAAAAGATGACAGAAAATTACAAGGATTGGCCAAGTAAGCTACATTACGCCCTTTGGGGTTATCGAACCTCTGTTCGTACATCGACAGGGGCTACCCCTTTCTCTTTGGTCTATGGAGTTGAAGTTGTACAACCAATCGAGCTCGAAATACCTTCTCTTCGAATCGCATTGGAAAGCCAACTAGATGAAGTCGACTGGATTAGAGCAAGATACGACGAACTGGTCTTGCTTGATGAAAAACGCTTGGCAGCTTTGCATCATGTCCAAACCTACCAACAGCGTATGGCACGACATTTTAATAAAAAAGTCAAGACCAGAAATATCAAAGAGGGTGACCTAGTGCTTAAGGCAATTCGTAAAAATGTGTTAGATCCAAGAGGAAAATTCAGACCGAACTGGTCAGGCCCGTACATTGTTAAAGCCATCCTGTCTGGCGGAGCGGCACAATTGGTAGACATGGACGGTAACGGCTTCCATAATTTAACCAACTTGGATTAACTCAAGAAATTCTATGCCTAGTCGCATGGGTTCATGACCCAATAGAGCTACGTTTGGCCCGATTCCTTTTTAGGATACGTAGGCAACCCCTCAAGGGGGCCCGGCCACTTTAAAATAAAAAAAAAATCCGCCCTCTGTTGATCAAATATGCGTGTCGGTTCAGCATTGCGTCACGGCCAAAAAAAAAAAAAAGGAAAATTGCCGCGACACGGGACATTAACCGTGACACGGTGGACCTGAACGAAAAAAGGAGGAAGGAAAATTCCCGTGACACGGGAATTTATCCCGTCTGACGGGAGAAGTTCCTGTGCCACGTCACCTTCTGTCGGCGAAAAAAAAATAAAAATAAAATAAAAATAAAATAAAATTGCCGTGACGCGGGAATTTGTACCGTGACACGGTGGAATTTCAGTTTTTCCGTTTTATTTTTGGAATATTGGCGCATTCGTTGCGAATTCATTGTTCGAGTTTTTATTTTCATTCTTCCATTGCGTCCGACTCCTTGACTCGGATAAATAAATAATAAATAAAAGTCATTGTAATTTTTATTTTTAAGGCTGAAATAAATGTGCTATTATTAAAATAAATGCGACTACAAGTATTGGCATCATATGCCTTATTTTAAATAAAAATCATAAATCATAAAAAGCAAAGCACTATTGATCTAATCTCTCTTCTCTTTAGGAACATCCTTCTCTTGCTCAATTAGGTCGGCCTTCACCATTAATGTGTCTTTTGTAGCCCGAACCGTCACACCCCTAGTCGAACTTTCACCCCTTTCACCTTTCTTGAACTTTTTCGGTTGTTTCTCCCTATACACCATCTTTTCTTTACCCTTTCCTTTCACATAGTTCTTCTTTCTTGGCATCATAGGAGTCTTAAACTCAATTCCTTGTGTTCTCGGACCTAGACGATCTTTAGGAGGAGCTTTCTTATTTCCAAGACGACTCTTCACATCAGACTTCCGTGATCCGAATCGTTCCCTCCTACTTCTAGGGTTCAACCATGCCTTATATGCACTAGATAAAGGAGGAGGAGCCTGGTCACTTGCAGAAACGGTCCACAAAGGTCTTCCAATCCAATAAGCCTCGTACTTGTGAACGTTACTTTCATGCAACGATACTTCACGAGGACTATCGTTATAGCGTGGAATTACTTGTTCAAGTCCATACTGCCGCATCAGTCGAGAGGGACAGTAAAAGGTCAGTTTGGAGATACTAGGAACACGACAATATGGAGTTTCATTCGTGCCAACCATCCTAGTAAGCCTCCACCAAGGCACCACCCAACGAATGGAAAATTCCCTCTTTGCAAAGAAATTTTTCCAATCTTCATACGACATGTTCGTAGAGTAATTCTTTTTCCTACGGACTAGGTCGTTAGGGCCATATTTTTCAATATCGTCGGGGGCTTCAAATAATTCCAAACGCTCCATCAACCAAATCTGCAAAAAAAAAAAAAAAAAAAAAAAAAATAATAATAATAATAATAATAAAAAAAAAATAGTCAAAAAAAAATAAAATAAAAAAATATATATTTGCAGATTCCCGTGACACGGCAGTTTTAACCGTGTCACGGCAAACACCCACCGTGACACGGTGCCTGTTTTGTGTCACGGGGGCTATTCGGAGCGTGTTTTTACCTACAGTAGTACCAGAGAGCCCTTCCTGATGGCTTTTTGGTCAGCTTTTGCCTCGTCAAGACCACGAAATGTTTCTCCAAGGCACGTCGGCATAGGAGATCTTCCGGATTCGACATGCTCAAGCACAGACGCTAGACACGCATGTCCTACCCTACCGTTTGCAAATAAGAGCTTGCTAAACATGCAAAAAATATATGCCCTTCTACGATACACATGATAAGACTCAGAGATAGGGCGGTTAAAATATAAATTAGCAAGTTTTTCTAAGTCTACTTCATTACCACAAACAATTCTATTTAAATCTGGATCTGTTAGATTCAGATGGCGTTCAAAATCTTGGTAATAATGTTCACGTAAGGTAGGCATGGAAATAAGATTTCTAGCAAGAAATCCAAAGATTGCACCAAATTCCTCCGGTAGAGGACAGATTTCATCATAATCAAATTTGAAACACTGTGTTTCTGGACTCCAATAATCTAATGCTGCCCTAAGAAAATCATGTTCAATAGCTACGTGTCGCAGGGCTAGCAAACCCCTGACATGAAATAATTCTAACTCTCTTTTTTCAGCATTGGTCAAAGAATAAGACCAGTCGCGCAATGTATTATCAAAGTTCTGAGACATGATTATTGAAATATGAAATTCTAAATTATTTTATGTTTCGTAATTATGCATATCATGAATAATCTAGTCTTATTTTATAGCAAAAGCACTCGAAACTGCCCAGAATTTATCTTTTCATAAGTGTAAAACACACCGCTGAATAATAGGCGTCCCGTGACACGGGAAGTTCCACCGTGCCACAGGAGCTTTTGCCGTGACACGGCAAGCTCTGCCGTGACACGGTACACAGTGTCGTGTCACGACACTTTACGCGTTTTCTTTTTTTCAGTTTTTCCCGTATCTATCCGGATTTTTTTATAATATTTTATCTTCACCGTTTATTTTTTAGTTTTTTCTGAGAGTTTTATTTCTAATAATATTCTCACCTTTTATATTCTTATTTTTATCTTTATTTTATTTATTTTAAGATTTTATTTCTTTATCACATTATTTATATTTTGTTTTTTTTTTTTAATTTTTTTTTTATTTTGGGGAAGGTAATTTCATTTATTTTATTTCTTTATCATTTTATTTTTGGAAAAGGTAATTTTTATTTATTTTATTTCTTTATCATTTTATTTTTATTTTTATTTCTTTTCTTTTGGAAAAAGTAATTTTATTTTGCTTGTCTTTTTATTTCCTTTTCTTTTGGGGAAGGTCGGTACCCTCCATTACTCCACTTATGTTTTTTCGTCGTGTCGTTAATAAATACACAATCACACACAAGGAGTCTCAAACACACACTAACACACAATAATAAATACACAAACCGTAAATAATGTACAAAGAGTCGTAATACATAAATATGTCAAGTGTCATCATAGTATGTACAAACAAAAACCCTCGGTCAAAAGTCCCTAGAGCCAGAATCAGTCTCGTCTCCACCCTGTGCATACGGTCCACCCTGTGCATATGGGAACGGCGAACCAAAGAGTCCCTCCACCATGCGAGTACGGGGAGTAGCGTCCCTACTAGTCCCTGTAGCCCCAGCAGTAGCCAAGCTCAAGGCAGGACCCGTCCAGCCGGAAAACGGAGTAGACTGGCCCAAAGACACTGGAATCGTCGGTGAAGGCATCGTCCCATACATCGGAACCGAGAACAAGCCCGACAGCGGTGGAGGAATCCCAGATAATGGAGCTGAAAATGAACCAGGATCTAAAGGAGTCAGAACAGACCCAAACTCAGGCTGTGGAGGCTGTGAAAACGACTGTCGCTGCCCCTGACTCTGGCCCGGAAAGCGCTGGGAAGACTGACCCTGCTGCCACTGAGCCTCCTGAAATGGCTAGGTAGTCTTAAACTCTCGTTGAAAAAGAGAACGCCGGTGAGCCTCAGGAGATCGTCTACCACGACCAAGCTCCTCCTCGTCCGAGCCTCTGGGCCTCGAGCGCGAGCGGGACCTCCTTCGCTCCTGAAAGATACAAAATCAAAAGGTGTCAACAATGCAAAATAAAACAAAATGGTAGAAATGAAAAAAATAAGTGATACCTCAAGAACGTCGCTAGAGCTCCGACAACTCGCACCACGCCGAAGCTTGATGATGCAATACTTCAGGGCGTCCACCAGCTTCATGAATCCCATCATCTCCGGGCGGTTAGGCTGAGGATAAAACAAAGAAAAGTCAGTAACAAGCAGTATTAAAAGGGTGGATAATGCGTCGAAGAAAACTCACCGGCTCAAAGACCTCGGGCAGAGACTCCTGCGCCTGTCTATAACCCTTTGGCGCGTCAGCAATATGGTCCTCCGTGATACCAATCGGCCCTGGATAGCGGACAGACTGAGGAGGAATCTCGATCCTCCCCACAGGGCGGATGGTCGTTTGAAAATATGATCGAATAATCAAGTTATTCGACTATTTAAAACAGAGACTAGTAAAGAAGATCCTCAAAAGAAATCATACCTCAGGAAGACGGGGTGGAGGAGCAAGAGAGGGAAGCAAGTCCCGCGCATAATCACTCTCCATGTGAACAAGCTCCTGCTATGGAAGAGTATAGCGCTCTCCCCTGTTGATCAACTCTCTAATCAAGCGGGAGTCCAGCATCGACTCTGGTGGAGATGAGGGCACCACAAAGCGATCGCCGCTATGCTGACGGACGACTCGCTCCCCCAAATACCAGACAAAGCGTCCGGTACCAACCAAAATGGTACGGTACACTGAAAGACGCAGGGCCTCAGGTAGATCAGTCCTCCCGGCCCAAGGACGATACTGGACATCAATGGGAACCTGGAAACCATAAAAAGTTGGCGTGAAACAACGGAAACAACATCAGAAGGAAAAAACGCAACAAAACTAGTCCTTACGCCAATAGAAGAGGTGCCTCGGCGTAGTAGCCCAAGCAGTGCAGGGACGGACTCCACCCGCGACTCTCCTCGATCACGCCAGCTGGCCCCGACAGGGAAGTCATGGACCGCTCCACCTCGCCGGTGAGGAGCCAAGCCTGCGAAGTACTCGTAGAACCATAGCTGCAATGAAAAGTAATCTTTAGCACATGAGTCGAACAAGCTAAAGTGAAATAAAAAGGGAAAAGATCATCACCTCTACGACCCTCCACATACCATAGACGGTGATGGGAGACTCGTCATTCAGCTGCCGACAACCGTGGCGTAGCGACAAAAGGAGATCCGCGTACCCAAGACTGGCCCAGCTATAGGATCCTATCTCATGGATCCTGGCCAAAGAAGGGAGGTAGCGAAGGAGTACGCGTGAAATCCTATCAGGAGAAAGGGTCATAGAGATCAGGATCAGGATGAAGATTCACACCCGCTGCTCAGCCGTCGTATCCTCCATCTCGAATCCGCGAGCTAGAACTGAAGCCAGCTCAGATCGTCCACTCCTAGGACCACCTCGAGACACTGGTCGGGTCCTGATGTGCTGAACAATCGGACCCAACAAATCAGCTGCCTCAGCCGATCCCCAAGATAGATCTGACATCTAGCCTACAGCCCGGTCGGTGAAGCGCAGCCCGCTAATCATGCTGAAGTCCAGGGGGGTCACCGTCATCTCCCCCCAAGCAAAGTGAAAGGTGTTGGTAGTATCCCAGAAATACTCCAACAATGCGCGAACGACTGTCGGCCCGCAACCCCGGGGGCTGCGAAACCCTACAACCGACGCGTAGAAATCTACCAAGCCAGCCGATTCCCATAGGGCGCTCGTAGCAGGATCCCTCGTAATGACCTGGAGAAGTCGAGGGATCAAATCGCCGGCTCCGCAACCATGTTGGCGAAGCGTGCCATTGACTACGCCGGAGATTGGGCGATGAGAGACATGGTTTTCACGGCAGAAAACCAACTGGTCCGGAGTCCACGGAGGTGGAACCCACCTACCCCTACTCGTAGAAGTCCGAGGCTCGGACTCTAAGACGTCGTCATCCATGCCCTCAGGGACAGTGGGAGTGTCCTCCCGAAAAGCCCGACGCTGGTCGTGGGTAGAAAGATCGCAATCTCGTCGTCTAGGCATGCTATTATCAAAATCTAAATGTTTAGCATCATTTCCTAAACATTTAATTCAAGTTGCATATTTATAAAAATAAAAATAAAAATACTTAGCATCATTTCCTAAGTTATTTAATTTTTTGAATTATATGCTAAATTTTTACCTCCAGGCTAAAAATTGGCAAAATTATGGTATTTAGTTTCTCCATGACAAACTAATACTACAGTTCTCCTAGCCGCATGATACTATGTTCTCCATGACAATATAGTACATATGCAAAATATGAATCAACACATCATTTCACAAGATTCACCACCATTTTTTCACCATTTCAAGAGCAAAACCTGAACATTATTTCACAAAGTAGCACCCAAAAATGGTGATTTGCTCAATTCTCCATCAAATCATGCAATTTTTGTCTCAAATTTCTCACAAACACACATACATACATATACAAGTAAAATCATGGCAACAATTTCAACATAAAACCTCAAAATCAAAAATCCCCAAATTGATTTTTAAGGGTTTTTTTTCATGAAATTACTTATGTGAAGCAAATTCAAGACAAAAATCAAAGGAAACTTACATGGATGCTTGTAGAGGGTCGAAAATGAGAAAGATGGCAAGAAGTTACAGGAAAATCGGTGAAAATTCGAACTCCAAAAGCTCGAAAAAGCTCCGGCCACCAGCGGACCGCCGCGACACGGTCAGCACAATCCGTGACACGGCAAAGCTGTCCCGTGTCACGGTACGCTCAAAACGCGACGGAGCTCCAATGACCCCGACGGCAGCTCCGGCGGAAGGCAGCAACAGCAACAGCAGCAGTGAACAACAGCAGCAACAAACCGCAGCAAAAATAAAAAAAAAAAGAAAAAATAGATCTGCAAAACCGCCGTGTCACGGTTGCAGTTACCGTGTCACGGTGAGCTTGGACGGCCGGCGGTTTTCCTTAAACGTGGCGCGGCGTGGCGTTTGTGTAAAGCAAGAAGTGAAAATGGAGAAATATAGAAAGGAGATGAGAAATGGCGAAAATGTGAAGCAAAAATGTGAATTTAAAGCAAAAAGTAACCGTGCAACGGACCCCGTTCCCCGTGCCACGGTTACCGTTATTGTGTAACGGTACAATTTGAAGTGGCGCGCTGATTCACGTTGACCAATTCAAACAACAAAATAAAAAAAGGGGGGAAAACGTTCCCGTGACACGGGATTCTTTCCCGCCTGACGGGAGTTATTCCCGTGTCACGGCGATCCTGTGACGTGGCGCGACAATCCTTTTACGTGGCGCGGCAATTCTGCACATTGTCAACGAATATTCCTGGCGTTTTTTACTAGTTTAACTGATTTTTCGAGGTTATTGAGCGGTTATTTTTCGCTAGAATCACGCAGAAAATTCTAACTGATACTTAAAGGGGACTAAAATTACCATTTTACCCCTGGCAGGCGTCAAAGTCTATTTTTCGGCATTTTAAGCACTTAATATGGTCGGATAATCGGCTTAAAATTGTGAATCATCTGCGGCCCACGTTTGGGGATAATCGAATCATCATACACTTACCAATTTCAGCAATCGTCGGCTTTCCTAAGGCTTGGAAAACGTTATCGGTGGATTTTTCTTCAAGTATAGAAAACCGCCAAGTCGGCTTTCCTCAGGCTTGGAAAGCGTTGTTGGTGGATTTTTCTTCAAGTATAGAAAACCGCCAAGTCGGCTTTCCTCGGGCATGGAAAGCATTGTCGGTGGATTTTTTCTTCAAGTATAGAAAACCGCCAAGTCGGCTTTCCTCAGGCTTGGAAAACGTTATCGGTGGATTTTTTCTTCAAGCATAGATAACCACAAAATTCCTTTGTCGGCTTTCCTCAAGCATGGAAGGCATTATCGGTGGAATTCTTCAAGCATAGAATGACACCAAATTCGTTCGTCGACTTTCCTCAGGCATGGAAAGTATTATCCGGTAGCTTTCTTCAGGCTTAGAAAACTACCAAACTCTTCAGTCGGCTTTCCTCAAGCATGTAAAGCGTTTCAACAAATGTCACTCGGTGGATTCCTTCAAGCTTAGGAAGCTGCCAAATTCGTTTGTCACCGATACACTGGTGTCAGATACGTATTCTATCCCTTTACTCTTTTATCTGTGGAATTAACATTTTTCTGCAGGTACCGGCGTATGCAGAGTGATTTAGGATCGCAGAACGTCTTAAATCATTCTCCGTCCCTATCGGCTACTTTGACTATCGTTTTCGAAACTGACGTTTCTACAAACTCAGTCAAAGTGGGGGCTTCTGTAGACACCTAAAAATGTCTCCCCAAAACCAAACCCGATGATAAATAACCTTTCACCGCCACTATTGGTCGGGTTTAGTATTTAATCCCGAGAGTGCTTAAAAAATCATATTTTATTAAATTCATACTTTTGAACGGTCCATAGATTAGTCTTGTTGTTTGTTAAAAGCATAGTTTTAATTTCAGCCCAAACTTATTAATTAATTTTAAGCCCAAGCCTTTTTTTTATTTTATTACTTATTTTTGGCCCAAACTCTTTATTTATTTTTATTTAATTATTTTCTTATTTTAGTCCGAATAATAAAAGCCAGAAAAGGCCCAAAATTATCAATCGGCACTTAAAAAGCCGAAAGAAATTAGGGTTAGAAATGAATTTAGACGGAAAATGGACTGGAAGTTCCCGCGCCACGGCAGACTGCCACCGTGTCACGGGAATCCTTCCCGTCTGACGGTAGGACTTCCCGTGACACGGGAGGTCTGCCGTGACACGGGACATTCCGTGTCCTTTCCGCGTAAACCCTTAACGCGTTTTTCATCCCGTTTTCTGAAAATTTCCCGCGTCACTCTAAAAGTGTACCGTGTTACGGTACAGTCTGACCGTGTCACGGGATACTTTTTTAGGGTTTTTATCATTTTAGGGTTCCGTGTGCTCCCTCAGCACATTTTCCCTATAAATACCCCCTCATTTCTGATGTACGGGGCACCAAGAATTTTATTATTTTATTTTCTCTCTTCTATGCTATTAACCTAAACACTAGCCTACCCTTTTCACTTCAAAATTCCTTCTTCAAGCACTCAAAGGAGTCCATATTTCACTCGAGGTTTTGTCCTTAAGCCAAGGCGTGAAAGGTAGAACTGTTTGAGGGTTTGGCCCCAAAAAAATCAACTTTATTTCATTTAATTTAATTTAGTTATTGTTTTATTATTTCCTTGAAGTTACTAACTCGTTTATTATTTTGTAGTTGCAAACAAACAGAATCAAAGTAAGGATCATGCTCCTTTTATTTTTTTTATTTTTCTAACGATTTTATGTTGTTGGAATTGTGATTAATTTGGTTTTAATATTAATGTTTGTTCAATTATATTTTTATTGATCACCATATTGCATGTTTAAAGGGAATATGTAATTGAAAATCACGACTAATAAGATAATTTGGACAACCGGTTTAGGTTCCTTTTTAATCTTGTTGTTAATTCAAGTGATCACCAATATTTTAGAATTATGTGTGCATTAATATTAAACCAATTTAGTTAAATAATAGTTTGGAGCAAATTGAATTATTGTTTGTATGCCTTTGAGATCACAGGAATGTTTTTCAATATAAGAATCGAGTAGAGGCCAATACGGGCAAATGTGACTCCATGACTCACTTCGTACCATCATCCCCGATCCTCCTTTCGTGGTTCTGAACCATATGGAGTTAGTAATCTCATGATTATGATTGGGGTGTAACCTTCACGGGTCAATCGTTGTTGCCTATCGTTGTCCCTTATCGTGGTTGCCTTTTTATGATCCGTGAACGGTTTACAAGTTCCTTAAAAACTTGTTGGCGGCTCCCTACTTTATTTGTCCCTAATCGTAATGTCAATTCCCACTTCCTATGAGTGCCAAGCATATTCACAACATGCTTTAACGTAGGCGCACTTCGAGCGACGCCTACAGGTACCAGAATAGATTCCATTCATACGATATCATCTAAAACATACTATTTACTTACCTTCACAAGTTTCCATAGAGGTTCTTTTCTATTCACACGGTTTCCATTTAGCTTAAACCTCGTGAATAAACTCTTCATTTTCATTACAAAGGTAGAATTATAAGTATATTACTTGTTGCATATGTCTTACATATAATGTATATATAGAAACAAGAAACAATAAAATAGACTTACAAGCTCATAATAGTCTTCATTTTAACATTTCTCCTTGTCGTGGTTGGTCGAGCAGAGTCAAATTGATAAATAGTGCAAGTAGGTACACAGATTACCAAAAGCATCCAATGTTCCCTACGCCAAAAGGTAAGAATGTAAAATTCATCACATGTATGTATACTTAAGGGGTACACAATATGGAACTTTGTTACTACGTACTTACTCTTGAAAAATTGGTGTCATAATGAATTTTGCCCCATTTTCAACTGATTTGCTTACTGCTTTGAAGATATAGTCATGAATATCATGCAAGCTCTTACGGATTCTGGTTTCACAAGTTTGCTCTGGACACAACCACCCAATCGCAAAAGCTTTGTCTTTTGATTTCAAATCTTGTTGAAGTAATCTAGATATACAAAATCAACTTAATGTTATGATAACAGGGAGGTGCATATAAACGCAAAATTTGTAATCACTATGACACAATGGCTTGCTTATTACCTCATGAATACTTGAATAATTGATATGTTCAGCTTCGCTCCTCTTAAGAACTGAGAGACATCCTCCTTATTTACCCATGCAATCCCATCTTTTTCAAAATGAAATACAGTGTGATCTAATATTATAGCAATGGGTTCCCCATCTGCCAAGGAGTCGAAAAATGTTGCCAGCCACTGACAATTCGGGGTAAGAGATTCCATCAACATTTGAGAAACAAGTACGGTTCTTTGGGTGGCCTCTCCAGAGCGTAAGTCATTGCTTGCGATCTCTGGTGATAACGGCTTGAGTTTCTTTGGTTGGAGTGATTCCTAAAATGTGTAATGTAAATTAAGTTACTTAATTTAATAAGGGTTTGAAAATGTTGATTTGCTAAAGTAATTTCAGCTTTCAGTTAGTTAATTTATTAAGGGTCTGGATAAAAAAAATTAGAAGTATGTTAGACATGAAAACTTACCTCAGTCTGGAATTTTATCAATGACAACGGCCATTGTACAAATGTATTAATCCCATGTTGTAACACTTCGATCTCAAACGTCGGGATAGGAACGGGAAGTGGTAGACCATATAACTCCTCATGTATAGTATGAATTTCCACCTTCACATGACCAAGTAAGATGGCCATAAGATGAACCAATTCATTCTGAACAGGTGGATAAGCAGTAGCACTCCCCACGTCATATATCGATAATGTTTCAGGATCCTTTAGAAGTAAATTACATAAAGTCTTACCCTACAATTTAATTAAACATAGTAAGTCAATTTCTACCTACAACCAAGAATGTTAAGTATTAAGTTCATTGCAAAAGTATTAAATCAACAAGTAATTAATAGTAGTTACCTGGAGGTCGAGTGGCAGAAGCTCGTTTTGCTTTGATGGTGAAGTAGAAGGCACACTGGTACTAGTATCTTGCCCCGGTTTATAGGTAGTATCATTAGGCAACCTGAAACCCATGTCAAGTAAGTGTGAAGACATTTTGTCCCTCATGATTGCATCAAACTCCTCTTTCAACTCTTGGCGAAGTTCATTTTTTAAAGCTTCTCGTTCTTCAGTTGAAGTTCTAGTTTGGCAACACTTGGTCCTTCCTACTTCCTTGCCAAATGCCTTCTTGATCCCGACGTTAACGCCTCCAAAACCTCTTGCATGACCCGTATGATCTGGCTTCTGCCCAAAGTCCATGAATAATGCATCCTTGTTTCGGTGTGGATTAAATTCTCCTTTTTCTTGCTTCTCTCGATAGTTAAGCTGTGTAAATTAAAAATAAATTATAAAGCCTTAATAAAACTTATCAAAAACAGGCACGGAAAATAAAAAAATAAAAAAATTATACTTACATATGCATCAGCCACTTCCTTAATTTTGGGGTTCGGGATGTATCTTTTACCAGTTGCCTTGTCCTTCCTATGCATTGCACATATCCAATCATCACCTCGATTGATTTCAATGGTAATTTCTTTGGTTTTTTCCTTGCATGATTTCGACGATGTGGATTTGCGAGACAGATAAAAACCCTCCTTAATCCAAATCTTTCTGCTGTCCTCGTAGTTTCTCTGCCCTATACCATGATGATGAATATTCATACTCGCACTCTTCTAGGCCTTCTCTCTCTTTGCCTAATCATGAATTTTGTTTTGGTTAAATTCAAAACTTTATTTATTAAATTGCCAATAAATTAAAGGAAAAATTAGAAAAAATAATCCCAACTTTGTCTAATTTACGTAGAATAATCCCAACTTTCGTTAATACTGGAATAATCCGAACTTTGGGGGGTCTTCTTTTTCTTCAATCCCAAATACCGGTTACTGGTTGAATAGTTTTTTTCTTTTTTTCTTTTTGTTAAAGTGACACGTGTCAATTATTAATTGGTTAAAAAATATATAAAAAAAAAACAAAAAATAACCAAAATTAAAAAAAGAAAAAACCACCCACCCAAAACCCCAACAACCCTAAACGTCCGGCAACCCGCCAGCCCAACCACCTCCCTTGTCGCCGGTCGTCTCTCCCCCACCACCAGGCACCATCCCAGCCTCTAGGGTTGCCGCTCCGACCAAACCACCATCCCCTCCCCGAAACTCCCATGCCACCACTAGCCGCACTCCCGAAAACCCCAAAAACCCCTTCCCCCACCATCAAAAAATCCGTCTAAACCAGCAGCCCCACTCGAAACCCCTCTAACCACTTTGCCCACTCTGGAAAACCACCAAAAATCCCTTCCTCCACCATCGAAAACCTAAGCCGCTAGGGTTTTTTACGGTGAGAAATAGGCTGTTGGGGTTTTCGGGAGTGGGCAAGGTGGTTTTAAAGGGAGTTTCGACTGGAAAATTAGGGAATTGTGGGTGGAAGTGGGTCGCAACTCCGGCACAGGGCGTTAGGGGGGAAAGCGGCGCACAGTTGGGGCAGGGGAAGGGAGGTGGTTGCGTGGCCGGCGGTGGCAGGTTGTGGTGGGGGTGGGGGTTACAGTTGTCAGGTAGGGGAATTAAGGGTTTTTTGTTTTTTTTTTAATTTTTTTTTTAATTTTTCTTATTTTTAGACAAATTGTAACTTGACACGTGGCACATAACCTGTTACAACAGGTCATTGACTTTTGTTGACCGGTTTGGGATTGAAGAAAAAGAAGACCCCCCAAAGTTCGGATTATTCCAGTATTAACGAAAGTTGGGATTATTCTACGTAAATTAGACAAAGTTAGGATTATTTTTTTCTAATTTTTCCTAAATTAAAATAATGATATTACCTTTGCTGCATCGGACATCTTTGTTTTTTTAAATAATTTCCAATCTCCTTCCTTTATGTGTCTGTAAAGTTGGTATGGCTCGCGACCTTCCTCTTGTTTGGACTTTTTTCGTGTGAAAATTATCCATCCAGACACTAGTTTAGCTTTAAAATCTCCAAATCTCTTAACTACTGCACTTAAAAACACCTTTTTTTATCTCTGGATCATCAGGTATATGGAATTGGGCCTGTTAGGAATAATAATATAAGTGGAGAAACACATCAGTTAATCATTTACATAAAGTTATTCACATTTGCAGTATAATAGCAGCCCCATTTGCATAATTCAGAGGTGACAATAGTAAATTTTAGATAACTAGTTAAGAAAAGGTGATAGCTTTTGATTTAGAGTTACCTGTGTCTCTTGCCACAAAGTATTCTTTAAACCTTCACTGACAGTAGTACCCCATTCCCAATTGATGTTCAGCTTGCGTATACACAAGCCAAGCTGTTGACCATACTTAAACCTCCATTTCCCAGTTGGACGCAAGAAACGATCAAATTCAAGGTGCATGGGTTCATTCACTCTTAAACCTCTAGTCGGACATCTTCCTTTACCAGTGCCACGACCTCTTCTTGTACACATCCCTTTATTAGCATTTTTCACAGCTAGATGGGTCGTATTTGCAGTAAAAGGTGTTGCAATTGTCATATCAACATCAGACATAGAAGCTGCATCAGCCATCCTTTCATAATTATCAAACATTTGCTCTAATTCATCATTAGCAATGTCCTCTGGTTCACCCTTATCAACCTCTACTTCAACATCACACTCGGGATCACTCTCAGATTTATCAGACAACTCTTTGTCATCATCAGCTTCCCTATCACCATCAAATTCAGCATTACAGGCCATGATCCTTAACCTACAAGTGTACAAAAATAATCAGAAACACCTCACAACATTATAGGTAAGAAATTGGAAATACAAGATAAGTTATTTTTGAGGAATTGTATGTGGCTGAGATTAGCCTCCAATTCCTTTTTACTGTCAAACATATGTTGTGAAATTCATATTTTGTGCTTGAAACTAACTCATCAGGATTAGTGTTAGAATAATTTTTTTTTAAAAAATCACTAAAACTGGTAGAGAAGTAAGATAATCCAAATGCAGAGATCTGCTATACCAATTTGAAATACATAGTAACTGAAGTACACAATAACTACAATACAGAAACAAGAAGAATTGTCAACGACACTAAAATACACAAAATAACATCTGAAGTACTTAATAACTACATTACAGAAACAATAAGAACTGTCACTGGCACTAAAATACACAAAATAGCAACTGAAGTAATAATGCTCTATGATCAACAGGAACTAATCATTAAGTTTCTTCGACAGTAATCCCTTCTTGGTGATCTACGCGCATATAATTAGTGTCAACATCTAGTCCTTCTGGTATATGACAATCTGGAATTGAGAATGGTGGCGTGTCATCAAACTTATCATACTCTTCTTCATCATCTACATCACCTATCCCTAGAATGTATCTCTTCCCTTGAACAACAACATACAATTCATTGTCAACGATGTCACTTACGTAGAACACTTGTTTAGCTTGTGATGCTAATATAAATGGCTCTGCAGTGTCACGGAAACGACTCTTGTTAACTAAAGTGTAATTGAATGGTCCATCCTTTTTCACACCACGTCGCCCTTTATCAGACCACTTGCATTGAAATAGTGGAACTTTATATTCTGTGTAATTAAGCTCCCAAATTTCCTGGATTACTCCGTAGTATGATAAGGTCGCATCAATGGGGGACTTATCCTTGGCACTTGCAAATTCTCTGGAAGAAGCAACAACCGTAACACCACTATTTTGCACGGTCCTTGACTTTTTATCTTGGCGTTCAGTGTAGAAACTATATCCATTGATGTCATACCCTTCAGAAGAGAGTATAGTTTCTTGAGGACCATATGCTAACCATTTGATCATTTCAGAGACGATGTTTCCTGTTTCAGACAACTCATGCATCACTTCATCACGAAACCAATCAACAAAAAGGCGATTATGTACTAACATTAGGGCCCTTTCACCTTTGGAAGGATTTTTTTTATCTCAACTCACTCATATGCTTGTCAAGGTAAGGATGAACCTCCGTAACATGATGTAATACAAAGAGGTGAGCTTGCATATACTTGTCTGGAGGGGCGAATATATCTTTACCACCAACTGTACCCTTACCATCAAGCCTCCCTTCATGTCGAGATTTTGGGAGTCCAATAGGCTGTGCTCTAGACACAAACTCAGCAATAAAGTTACCAACCTCCTCTGCCACCGTCCCTTGAACAATACAAGCTTCCGGTCGAGCTGGATTCCTCACCTTATGTTGCATGGATCCCATATGTCTTTCAAATGGGTAAGCCCATCTCATAAAGACCGGACCACAAAGCTTAATCTCTCGAACTAGATGAATGACCAAATGAACCATTATGTCAAAGAAGGAAGGGGGGAAATACATTTCAAATTGACACAATGTTACGATGACCTCTGATTGCAAACTATCTAACTTTTTCGGATCAAGCACCTTATTGCATATAGTATTGAAAAATGAAAAAAGTCTCGTGATGGCATCTCTAACATGCTTACGCAATATCCCACGAATAGCAATCGGCAAGAACACTTGCATCATGACATGACAATCATGGGATTTCATGCCAACCAATTTCAAGTCGGTCTTGGAGACGAGTCTTTTAATGTTGGATGAATATCCACTAGGAACCTTTATGTCATAAAGGCATTCACAGAATTTCCTCTTCTCCTCTCGAGACAATGTATAACAAGCGGGAGGCAAATACGATGAGGTGCCCTTTCCTTTCCTTGCATTTTCCTTAATCACGGGCCATAACTCTGGTCGAATCTTCATTTCCATCATATCTTTGCGAACCTTTACCCCATCTTTTATCTTGTTTGGAATGTTAAACAATGTACCGAGGATGGCATCACACACATTCTTTTCTATATGCATGACATCCAAACAATGTCTAACAGGTAAATGTTGCCAATATTCAAGCTTCCAAAACACTGACTCCTCCTTCCAAATGACCTCGGGATCGGTGGCTTTATTCGGTTTCCCAAACACCGTTTCAATACCTCTAACTCGATCATAAACTTCTGTTCCCAATAATGGCCTACGAGCTATCCCCTCTTCTACCTTACCATTAAATACAGCTTTTTTCTTTCGGTAAGGATGCTTCCTATCAAAGAACTTTCGAGTAGCTCTATATACATACTTCCCAGAATTTGGCAAATAGGTAGATTCTGTATTGTCATCACATATTGGACATGCCTTCTTTCCCTTGATCTTATACCCTGATAGATTACCATAAGCTGGAAAGTCATTGGTTGTACAAAAGAGCATAGCTCGCAAAGTAAAAGATTCATTACAATGAGCATAAAAAACCGAGATTCCTTCGTCCCACATTTTTTTCACATCATCGATGAGTGGAGCAATGTAGACATCAATATCGTTTCCGGGCTGCTTGGGACCTGATATCAGCAACGGCATCATCATATATTTCCGCTTCATACATAACCAAGGAGGAAGGTTATAAATAACCAAGAGAACTGGCCATGTGCTGTGTTGTGTGCTCAAACTACCAAATGGATTCATTCCATCCGTACATAGGGCAAGCCTAAGATTCCTTTCTTCTTTGCCAAATTCTGGAAATTGATTATCAATAAGAGCCCATTGTGGAGAATCTGTCGGGTGTCTTAGAAGTCCATCTTACTTCCTACGATCAGCATGCCATCTTAAATTTTTTGCATCATTCTTTATTGAAAACAATCGCCGAAACCTTGGCATTATAGGCATATACCAAAGCACTTTGGCAGAAGGGCCTTTACTTCCCTCCCCGGATTGAACTCCATCGGGAAACTTGTAACGAGACTTATGGCATCGAGGACAATTATCCAAATGTGCAAATTCGTTTCGATACAATACACAATCATTCGGAAAAGCATCTATTTTCTCATACTCCAAACCAAACGGGCACATCAACTTCTTGGCATAGTAGGTCAACTTAGGCAATTCATGACCCTTCGGAACCATATCTTGCATCGTTTCCAGCAAGGATGTAAAGCTTGTATCAGACCAACCATGCTTTGATTTCAAGTTGAATAAGGTTAGCACGGCGGATAACTTGCTATATGCAGTACATCCAGGGTATAATTGCTTCTCAGCTGCTTCAGACAATTTCTCAAATAAATGAGGTCGTTCATCAAAATCATGTTGAGCCCCCTTTATCATTTCTTCTATATTGTCTTCCTCATTGTCATACTCCTCATCAACATAAACCTCATCAAAGTCATTACCCTCATCTAGTTCAGACCCATTATCTCCTAAACCAACAATTTCATCATCATGAACATGTGGATGTTCAAGTTCAAGTTCGAGTTCGGCATTAGATTGCACATATCGGTCATGCATTGAATGTAATGTAGAATTTCCCCTGAACACTCCACTCTCACCGTTCCATAACCAATCATGATATTGTTGCCGAAATCCACGTCGAATAATGTGGTCCCTAAGTGTGGTGATATTATGCACCCTTTCAACATTTTGGCAATCAACGCAAGGACAATAAAATTCATCATCCTCTATGCTAGATTGATGATCTAAAGCACATTTGCAAAATTCCTCTACCCCACTCAAGAACTCGATCGAATTTCGTGGACCATACATCCAACTTCGATCCATTTCAATAAACCAACCACTACAAACACAATATTTTTGAAGAAGTAATATGTTAAAACATGGGAACTAATTCATCATATTTCAAACATAACCACAAGTAAGTTTCAAATGGACATATAAGCTTATGCAATCTTTACCAAACATAACATTTATTTTTAAGAAGCATATAATTAATACATAATACAAAGCCACTTGCAATAACCATATCATAGAAATAGTAGCTCACCAAGAATTATAATAAATATGTGCATGACCAATACAAACTTATAAAGAAAAATATGAAAGGAAAGATAACGTACCAAAGTCACAATTAAAGGTGGTTGGTGCCAAGCTAGCAAGGACAAAAGTGATCATATGTTTGGCCTTCACTTCTCATTTGTTCAACAAACTTCCTAGTGAAAAAATGCATTAGCATAAAAATGTTACCAAGTACACTAAATCATCATTTAAAATAAATTAACTACGAGCATTGAGTCTTGAACTAATACCTTGGAAATGTTTTTAAGAGATAATTAATAATTCTCCAGAGGTTTCAAGGTACGCAGTAATATCATCATCACTGTCACAGATAAAATGCAGTAATCAAGGGAATACACCAATAACAGGGAGAGGCAAAACTGATGCTTTGAAGTTGGGCAATATATTATGCCTAATATTCTGCTGAAGACTATATCCCTGTTGTGATACATTGACCCTTAAAGGCAATGACTTTACTCAACTCCCTCTTTCATTATTCATACATTATAATACATACACCAGATACATCCTAATCATAAGCAAACTCAATTCATGAAATCAATGGAGCAATAAAATGGGTTCCTAATATTCTCAATCACCAATGCAACAGTTCACTAAGCAAATCTAAATTCACACGCAAACCCAGTTCATTGAATCAACAGATTTAAATGGGTATCAAAATTGTCTAACAAAAAATTACCAAATTCACATAAGCAGCAAATCGATAAAAATTATAACCAAGAACAAGCTAGCTTAGATTAAGGAAATTCATTAAAAAAATACTAAAAAACCCAGAAGCAGCAAATGAGCAAATTCATGCATAAAAAAAAAATCAGAACAGCCTAGAAGCAACAAATTAATAAAAATAAAAACCTAGAACAAGCTGCATTGAGCAAATTCACCACAAATTCGAACAACCCAGAAGCAATAAGTTGATAAAATTAAAACCTAGAACAAGGTAGAAAGCTAATTCACGAAAAAATTAACCCAATTAACCCAACAATTGTGAATTTGACGAAAAAATGAGACTTTTTTTTGCTTCAATGATTCGTTTTTTCTAGCTTCAATAAACCCAACAATTGTGAAATTGACAGTCGATGAAAATACTACGAGTAACTCAAATTGATACTCGTTGATTTACAAAAAAAAAAAATTAATTAAAAAGTATTTACCTGATTAGGGTTTCGTCCTACAATTCGACAGTGAGGCTGCGGCGGCCGTTTGTAGAGACTGAGGCGGAGGAACGGTCGGCGATGGTTGTGGAAAGTGAGGTGGCGGAGAGTGAGGTGGTGGATTTTGAAGCAAGAACTTTTTTTTTTTTTTTTTTTTTTTTTTTTTTTTTACAGAAGAAGCAAGCAGAACGTGAGGGAGGGAGGAGTGAAATGAATTAGGGGCTAAGGGCGGGTAAGGATGAAAGGGTTTAGTGTAAGGGGGAAAATATTGATTTGCTGCTTATTCTTTAAAAAAACCCCTGTAAATTAATAGTTTTGATTTATGTACATTTAAAACCCCTTTTAACTTGCAGCGTTTTAACAAAAATGCAGCAAATTAATAACAGCAAATAAATATTTTTCTAGTAGTGTGCAATGCATTAGTGTCCGTGTGGAGCTGGGAAGGAGGTCCCTTCCATCATGCCAACACGGACGCAAAATTACGTCCGTGAGAATTCAAAAAGGAGGGCTTTCTCAACATACCAACACGGACGAAAAGATACGTCCGCGTGATGTTAGGATGTATGTTCCTCCCAATACTCTAACACGGACGAAAAGGAGACATGGAGGAGGAAAGAGATGTTTTTACCTCCTTTGTTTGCTCGTACAACTTTTGACGAGCTTTGTAGCGAGCCAAGTCGATATCCGACATGTTCACCTCCCCCTTTTGTTCCGGATCCAGCATCCTGAATGCCTCAGCTGTAAAAATAAAAAGAGAAGAAGAAAGTGTTAGAAAATTTTTCAACTGGAAAAACTATGCACGTACAAAAAATATGTATGTCCAAGCGTCCACCTCGGGACAAGTTCTTGTACATGCCGTAGGCCGACATGAACGTAGGGTTCCGAAGCCAACTGGTTAGAGGGACCCAGTTACACGGAACGCGCTCAGTTTTGCCGTCCTTCTTCACTCTTTTGACTTTGAAGCAGTCAAGCTAATTCTCTTGGCTGGGGTGGACGGGTGGTTTATCAGGCTTGTGATCCCCGCGTCCAAGCTGAATCGGCTCAACGTTAAACCGATCCATCCGCAAATTGAACTCGACTTCCCTAGTTTTGATGCGGTAGAATCGGTGCTTACAATCACGCCATTTTGAGACGCGGTCAACCACCACCATGTAGTCTCTGTTGGAGCTCAGAATAAACCAACTGTCCGTGTCTGCGTCCAGCTTGGTCATTGAGTGCATCTCACAGAAGACCGCAAAGTCCGGCTTGAAGCCCTTACAGATGCACGTCACCAAGTACCCAAATACGTTCAACTAGCTATTCGGCATTAGCTGGAAGAGAGCGATGTCATACTCGTCCAAAATAGTACGGACGAAAGGGTGGAGAGGAAAGCGCAGTCCAACGTCCAAGGCTGCCCTATAGACGCTGAAGGCCCTTTGGCGCGGCCTCTCAGCCTCCCAGGTAGCCACATCATGTGACTTCCTCGGAGGCTGAATCTTAAATCCCTCCCCAAGGTGGAGGAATGCCTTATATGTTTTAAACTTGTCGTTTAGGTAGCCTAAGGCCGTGCTACCCACCGTACATGCGTACGGATCTTTGAAGTTATCAATATTGACGACGGCCTCCTCGGTCGCCGCCTCACCTTCGTCTGTCTCACCCTCGGCCGCCTTCTCAACTTCTTCCTCTTCCTCTTGGTGAGGAGCGCTCCCAAACTCAGAGGACAACACTCTATCCAGATCTGCTGCCTCGGCCGAGCTGCGGCCCCTAGAGCTATGGCCGCCTCTGGTTGAGGGAAAGTCTTTAGGAATTAACGGGCTTTTACCCTTATCTTTGGCAGTGGCCTCCTTATTTCCTGTAGGAGGGGCACTGCGAGGAGGCAGGTCGGACAGTTCATTGATCGAAATCCCCATTCTTGGTCTGTCCGACCTGCTATATTGGAGATGGGGTTGAGAAGGAGATGGGAAGGACGGATCAGCGTCCGCCCAAGAAGAGGAAGGAGGTCCTGTTGGGGTTTGGTGATTCCGACTCACCGCGGAAACAACCCCGACCCAAAGAACCACTCGCAATTAATAAAACCATAAAGCATAACAAATAAATATAAAAGGATAAAATCAAAATTTACCTTTGAAGCGTGCTTCACCCTCAAAGTCGGGCTCTTACTTGAAAGCTTTAAGCTCCGAAAATACGCGAGCCTCCTACGGAAATCCACCCGCAAAAACTACTAGCGACTTTTAGGTCCGTTACCTCAAGGTTAGCGAGGTCCGATCAAAACCTGAGTATTATATGAGTTTAAGAGTTTTTGCTAATGCAATGCTCTATTGAACTCCTACTCAAGCACTCTTCCTAAAAACCCAAGATGGGTATTTATAGGCAAAAGGGAGAGTGGGAACTTCTATCCCATCAGTGTGGGAGTCATGAAATTCCACAATTTATTTTAAAGCTAAATTAAAATAAATAAGCAAACTAATAATAAATCTACAAGTGGCACTATCATACGTAAAGGGTGGTGAGGACCACATGGAGAGTAGGGGACCATACTTGCTCCCCACTCAATACTCTCCTTGTGCCACATGTCCCTCACCCCACTTGCTTCCATATGCTCCCACTTGCTTCCCCTAGTACTCGGCCCTATGGCCCAGCTGCAGCCCAGCCGAGAGCCCAGCCTCGCACTTGATGTTGAGGGCTGCTGCTATGGCTAGCAAGCCACGCACACAAGTGCGGGCTGCTGGCCCTTGCATGCGTTGCTAGCTGTTGCTAGTGATGGTGCGCTAGCACGCACCTGGCGGCCATGCATGGCTCGGCTTGGTGCGCTTTCGAGCCACCTATGCTAGGACATTTTTTCCCCTAGCACTCGGATGCTCGGGGCACTCCGATGCTAGGGGTATTTTGGGAATATGGTCGATTTATTATTATTTTGCGCGTCTCGTCATTTACTATTTTTGACTCGACTTCCGACACTAGGTTTCGACGCTCTAAGCTCGAATCGCTGACGTCTAAATATTTAATACTTGGGCGATGAATTAATTTCTTCCGAATTAATTCGTCGAGTCGGTTCGTTTACTTCTAAGGGTGTGACCCGAAGGGTTCAGTCAAGATTTAGCTGTAATATGAATTATGCATTAATATTACTCATAAGAAGCGACCTCCACCTAGGCATTCCAGTCACTTGACCTTACTGAATATATTAGCTTTCTAATAATTCTAAACCCACTAATGAAATAGTACACTTGTTCGAAGGACACCATTCCTTTCAATCTCCCACTTGTCCTTCCGGACAAGTGCGCATTTAGTGTACACCCTTTTTCCTATGTCGCTTAATGTCTCTTCATGAACTATAAGGTAAGATTATTTTGTCATCCTTATTATATCCAGAAGTGTTTCTCGATTCCGAGTCCGATTGTCAATAAACAAATGATTTCTAAAATCCATCCGAGCACGGCCATGCATTTTCAGAGTCTCGCTCTACGAGAGGCCTTGTATACAACAAAGACATCTTCCCTATTTTATTAAGGGGACATTCCCAGTCTTGTAATGTAGTTCCTCTTACTGAGAGGACCTAGCCACCCGAGTGTTGCCATTATAATCCCCTATTACGGCAGACGTTTGACAACATCAAAGCAGACTAGTACTCAAACAAGAGAACTCACAATACTCATGGTCGAGGAAATAGGTTCTGATAGCCATATTGAGAAGTATACTTATGACGTTTTTAATCTCTTAAAGTATTCTCATAGGTTGATCTAGTATGGTTCTAAACCAATACCTGTGCAAATGATTTATGACATTCATGTCCTCGTAGCACAAGAAACGGTGCTATAAATCAGACTACACACTAATATCAATTGGTCATTAATCTTCCATCGTTTAAATGACCTCGATTAGGGATAATTTTCGATTATAATATTCAACGTTCACTTAATAGATGTTTCCTTACCTAGACTGGTCTTGATACCCTATTTTGAATATTCCAAGAATAGAATGGACTCATTATTTAATCCTAAACCACAATTAAATAGCAAACGGAGTGATAAAACTTGAATGGTTCATCTTATGATAAATGGTTTTTCCAAATGTTTTAAGAGTATCACTCTTTATAAAACATTATAGAAATCACACCCATATCTAATATGCTTGATTTCTTTCATGCAATTGTGAATGTTGTCGTTCACTCATTGCATAGGTTTAGTTATAATTACTTTGCTAATCTTAGCATCTTCATTACTGATCACTTTCATAATAAGATGATAAAATTAGAGAGTGTCATGGATTATATGTGATTTAGGATTTATTGTTCAAGTGATGGCTCCCACTCATTTTCATGATTGAGACCTTCAACTTGACAACCTACAATCATTAATGTTTAGCAACAAACTTTCCATAGAATATCTTCTTTATTATCGCCATTAAGGCAACAATATTCTCAATAGATATTTTAGTAGACTTCCTGATGATGCTTTGCTTGGGTTTCATTCCAAACGGCTGACAATGATTTGGGATACCCTAATAACTTGTGATCATGGAAATTTTCCTTAAATTCCTGCACATTACACATGGATCCACGTCCATGTTACCATTCTAAAGCCACGACTTATTGTTAGCTCGTGCTTATAAATGACTTCCTTGTTAAGGATCTAATCCTTGTTAAGGTTTGTGCTTGCAACATCAATTCTCAAATTGTATTTGTTTCCACAAGTCAAGAACTCATCCTGTTACTTATCCAAGTACTTTGGATGTTCTTGGCCATAATCTAACGATCTATTACATAGATTCAGATTGATTGGTAATACATACATACTTCAGATGCTCTAAGCAAGTAAGTCGTGCGACGATTTCATATTCCATCGTACATGATGGATTAAATTGCAGAGTAATTCTCAATCTTATTCCATCAATTTGTCATTTTAGCTCATTCACTTTCAGTGAGTCTTTGCTAAACAGTTTGATGTGTGTTATGGTTGAAAGTCTCTATTAGAGTCTTTCATGTTTGACTTAGTATTTAGCCTAGCTTATATTTAGTTCAAACATTTACTTAGTTTTTTACATACGGGTCGAAAGTCTTTCAAAGTCCTTCAATTCATGTTTAACACAATAAACTCCTTTACACGTTCAAACATTTTATTAAGTCTATATAATAGAACTTAATACCCAATACGTACTAAGTATTGTCTTTTTCTTGGTCCATTGTCGAAAATACTTTCAAATCTAAGCATTTAGCATTTGATAGTTATTTCACAATAGAGTTTGTAAACTTCTCGTTGGACCTTTACTTTTTCTCCCACTAAACTTCTTATTCATGAGAATTTATATGTTTCTCCATAAGTCAATCCTCTTATTAACTTTATGAGAAAACACGTTCCAATTCCTATATGCAATGCTTCCTTTAATCCCATGATAGATTCCTTGAGCTTGCTTTCAAATCTAGCATTATTAAGATTTTCAAAACCCTTAAACTATTCCATAGTCACTTTCGAAATCCTATTTTGGGAAGGCGGTTTTGGTATCTATTTTGCCATATTTCATATGAGAAATTTTGCTTAAACAATCACGAAAAGACTTTAGCATTCCGATTGGTTGAATAGGTTTTTATTAAAATCAACTCCGTGAATTTAATTGTATCCTTTTTATCCAATCTAGCTATGTATGTATATACATTTCCACATTTGTTAGTTTTCTCCTTGAAAACTTATTTGCAATCGATGGGTCTTTCACCCTTTATACAAATTAATCAAGTTTCAAACATGGTTATCAAACATGGAGTCTATCTCGGATTTTTATGCCCTCTAACCATTATTCGTAATTTGGATTTGTCGTAGCTATCTTACAAGACATTATTCCTTTACTATCTAATAGTAAATAGTATGCATGTAAGTCTTAGGTTTATTTCTAACTTAATAGAAAATTTATAGGATTCAGCCCAAGCCTTCGGTGAATTCTATACCTATACGGGGTTATTGCATCAAACACTGAGTTTTAAAGCGCTTCCAAAGCCCTTTGATATTCTTAATCTTACTCCAACTTTTCAAAAAATTTTGGTGGTCATCGAGTTCATTTTCCTCCCACTTGTAGATTTGGAAACGTGTTACTTTCCAGATAGATACCACTTAGAGCAACAAACACTATGTTCTCAATTTGGTTGTGGAGGTAATGCCCATGGTCTCACGTGAATGCTTACAAAGAGACATGTATATTGTCTTTAGGTAAAAGTTTGTTGTGAAACAAACAGTTAGCTCCCACTTGAGCTATCTTAGCCTTTAATGAGCCATTAAGCTTCCACTTAACCACCTAGCTCTTGCTAAGCTAGTGAGCTCCCATTGAGTCACTTAGCTCCCACTGAGCCAATGAACTCCCACTGTGGCTAAGAGTTATAAGAATATACTTGAAAAGACATTTAGAAGATAATTCTATCCATAACTAAATATGGCGTCCTTTCTTAGCTTCGACATTTTTTTTAGTGTAACATTAGTCCTTCGTGCAAATATTAAGAACTTTATAGGAAGGGATGTGATCCATCATTGTTCGAGTCATTTTTAAATGGCATTAAGGTCTCCTTGAAGTCACATTATGTTCTTTGTGGAGTTATTTATGAAAATTTAATTTCATAACTTTGTGATGGTCACGCTTGGATCAAGCAAATATCGCTCAATCTAATCTAGACGTTTTGATATCTTGCCAAGTCGATTCTGTAATTTATTGAACTCTTGAACTATTCAAGGTCTAGTTTGTTCACATTTGATTAATATAGCCATATTCTTTCAAATTCTTTGTGAGTCGTTGAAGTAAATGAATCCTCTTTAGCTTTCGGAGTCAATTGTCTATACCAAGAACAATAGCTCTTTACTTTGTCGGTTTTAAGAAGTAAGACTTGCTTGTCTTAGAACGATTTTGAATCGATCAACTATCAAAAGCGTATCCAATAGAGCCTTGAGTACGTTCTTGTCGATGTGACATTGCTAAAGATGTTCGGAACGCAAATCATGCCCATGAATTTGAGCTTTTACTAGTTTATCATGTTAAGATAATGTTTGTTTATAATTAAGCATTCTTAACTCATGGTTTAGACAACCATGCCATTAAAATAAATTTGCAACTATTTCTCATTGCTTTGAATGTGAGTCTTTCCGTGTGTAAACGGATCAATTGCTGATTATGGAACACAATAACTATTTATTTGTTCCAGCCTTAGCTTAAAGGTCTTTAAAAAAAGCATATGTCCTTACAACTGATGTAGAACCACTTGCTTCATTCTTAGCTTGTAAGTCGATAACTTAGATTATCTTTAATAGTTTGAGGTCACTTTCAAAGTGGAACACTCAAGAAATATCCGATACTTTTGAAGATAATGAATTGCTAAGTTAACTACAATAACATGAACTCATGGGTTGAAATGGAATCTTATTCCTTTTCTTCGTTCCTTGTTTCCTATATTTCTTATCATACTTTATCTCATAATATTTTAAGAACCATTTCTTTAATAGTCTTTGACTTTTATACTTTGTTAGGAATAATTAAGCATCTAATGCGCCGTAAAACAAAGTTCCATCTTTTCCTTTAATTCACACTTGAATTACTACATCAATGAGTCCTACTCGTTTATGTATTAAGCGAAAAGATATGTTGGTTGTCAATATTGATAATTTAATTTTGCAACTCAATACTTCATGTTTTATCAAAACTACCTAGTATTTTGAATACATGATGTCCAACCGTCCTTTCGGACTTTGTTATAAAAGTCATTTATGAGAATTGTATTTTAGAAATGCTTTACTTTTCTTTGAGAACCATTCTCAAAGATTTCCTTTACCAATCATGGAAAGCAATACAGTTTGATTTGGAATTCTACAAATATAAGTGCAAAGTATAACCATTTATCAAGTAAATAACATAATAAGTTTGAAAATTAAAAGGTATTCATGAAAATCTTCAATCTTATTAAACGTCTTATCCACGCAGTAAAATTGTCCCCATTAGGCTAGAATAAGTCGATTCCAAGATCCAAAGAAACAAAGAAACAAAGAGTGGTTAAGTATGCTTTGGCTTGTCTTAACACTCAATCTCATAAGGTAAGCAACTCTTTGCTAATGGCTCCAAGCCACTCTTGGTTGAATAAATCGTGACATCTAATGCTCTCTCAACAATTTATTCATTTTGCCACGACATGTTAGGACTCCATCACTCATATCATTGAGTACAACCAAAACCAACTTGCATACCCGGTATGCCTTACGTTCCTTGGAGATGTAGTGATGCCTCGCTTTGGCGTAGCCCACCACTACCCTCGTTCGGTTGGTAAGTGTTGTTTTGGAATGGCAAGTTATACTCAATATATAGGGACCTAGGGTTTCTATGTTGGTTGATTTAAGTGAACTTAATTAATCATCACAACATTCGAAATCCTAAACATGCATCTAACATATATAATTCATATACATAAACAAATATATATCGAAAAAAATAAATATAGATGCATTTGGCAACTAGCATGACCCCTTGAGATCTTCAAATCTTCAAAAGGTCTTCATTTGCAACTTCATGGCTTCGTCTTCCAAGACTTGACCAAAATAAATGCAACTACTAGTATCTACGATTAGGACTAATCTAAATATTAAGGTACAAAAATACTCAATGGTTCGCAGACCGTATTTAGATTTACAAAAATACATGACAGATCACAGCCCGTATTTTCTATCATAATCGGGCACACTAGTTGCCATTTCATAAAAAACTGTGAGAGAATATACATTCCATTCATCCATTCACTATCTGTGAATGGCCCATGCATTTTACAACGATAAACAAGTAACAATGCATAAACACGCGAGAACTAGTAACTAATCTAGGTGTTTAATCCAATTAACACGCCTAATTAATACTAGTCAAAGTTGTTTTAACCGATTATGTAATTGACGTAATTAATAATTGAAGCTCCCACTAAATTCCGCATCCATCTTAATTAATCCTATTAATTAAGCCGGTAAAACCTAAAATTTGTCAAAATAAATTTTGCCTATGCCGCTCAAAAAACCGAGGCCTAGTCTCCAAAATTTATTAAAATAATTAAAACCAAATTAGACTAATAAAATAATTAAAACGGCAAAATAAGCAAACACGAAGCCAACCGTACTCAAGTGGTTCACGCGCTACATACGTGTCACATGAAAGTCAAGGTTGTCTAACAACCCTGCACTATACGGCTTACCGCACATAGCACTAGCTAGGTACACCCTAGTAGTGTTTGCTACGCGTTACAAGGTGCTAGACATAAGGCCACGGCTGCTTGCCCCTTACACCAAAACACCAAGCACATACATGCACTAAACGCTCGCACACCCCACGCACATGGCCGCACGCATCGAGCATTCCCTTGGCAGCCACATGCGGGCTGCTATGTAGCCCGGCTAGCCAAGGGAGGCTTTGCCTCGATTTGTGTGCCATAGCCTCGGGATTTTAATCCCAAATTTCGCGTGACAATTTATTAATTTTAAATTAATTTTAGAACTAATTTTCGTGAGCAGAATTGAAAATTTCAACAAGTCTAACTTAAATAAAAAAATCATCCAAGTGCATGTAACCAAAATTAATTCCAACAACCATTCTTTAATAAAATTGGTTTAACTTGGTGCAACAAAAATAAGAGGACAATTACTCACTATCAATTTAATTAATTGAAATTAATCTTGAGTTTTTGACAAAATAAAAGGGAGTTGGAAAAATGAACATAAGTTCAATAAAGATTCCAACTTTAATACTTGTGAATCCTTGAAAAAATTATATCTTCCAATATGAAGATAAATAAATTTCTATCACAAGTTTCAAACTTTATGATTCCAATCAACTAAAAAATGATTAAATCAACAAAGTTCAACAAAAATTCATGGAATTTAGTAACTCAAAGTTTCAATCACTTAACATAATTAAAGATTGAATCTTTAGTACTTGGAAGCCTCAAAGAACAACAATTTCACGCTTAATGCAATTAGTTTGCAATTATGTGAAAAATAAAACCAAGCTTTCAAACACAAGTTACCACCAAGTAATTATGCCTAAAGAGGTTAAAATACATATAAAATATGTATTGAACCAATTACATAACTACCATAAATATGCAATTAATTTTCAAGGTTAGAAAGACTTAAAATTTTTCGTTAAAACAAAAAATTCCTCGAAAAGTGCATTTCTGGTCGTTTTTTAGCTAAAAAACGAGTCCTAAAAGGAAAAACCATTTCCAAAACGCCTTTTCCACCAAAAATTCACTATATTTGGGTCGAAATCTGGGTTCAGGCTGATGATAGCTTTAATACGAGGTTAAAATATATAAAACGAGCTACTAATCTAATTAGCAACTCTAAACCAGAAAAATTATGCCATAAAAAAACACCTTAAAAAATATTATGATTTTAAAAATAAACGAGCGAGGCTTCGATACCGCTGTTGGGGTTTGGTGAGTCTGACTCACCGCGGAAACAACCCCGACCCAAAGAACCACTCAGAATTAATAAAACCATAAAACATAACAAATAAACATAAAAGGATAAAATCGGAATTTACCTTTGAAGCGTGCTTCGCCCTCAAAGTCGGGCTCTTACTTGAAAGCTTTAAGCTCCGAAAATATGCGAGCCTCCTACGCAAATCCACCCGCAAAAACTACTAGCGACTTTTAGGTCCGTTACCTCGAGGTTAGCGAGGTCCGATCAAAACCCGAGTATTATATGAGTTTAAGAGTTTTTGCTAATGCAATGCTCTATTGAACTCCTACTCAAGCACTCTTTCCAAAAACCCAAGATGGGTATTTATAGGCAAGAGGGAGAGTGGGAATTTCTATCCCATTAATGTGGGAGTCATGAAATTCCACAATTTATTTTAAAGCTAAATTAAAATAAATAAGCAAACTAATAATAAATCTATAAGTGGCACCATCATATGTAAAGGGTGGTGAGGACCACATGAAGAGTAGGGGACCATACTTGCTCCCCACTCAATACTCTCCTTGTGCCACATGTCCCTCACCCCACTTGCTTCCATATGCTCCCACTTTCTTTCCCTAGTACTCGGCCCTATGGCCCAGCCGCAGCCCAGCCGAGAGCCCAGCCCCGCACTTGATGTTGTGGGCTGCTGCTATGGCTAGCAAGCAACGCACACAAGTGCGGGCTGTTGGCCCTTGCGTGCGCTGCTAGCTGTTGCTAGCGATGGTGCGCTAGCACGCACCAGCCGGCCATGCATGGATCGGCTTGGTGCGCTTTCTAGCCACCTATGCTAGGACATTTTTTCCCATAGCACTCGGATGCTCGGGGCACTCCGATGCTAGGGGTATTTTGGGAATATGGTCGATTTATTATTATTTTGCGTGTGTCGTCATTTACTATTTTGGACTCGACTTCCGACGCTAGGTTTCGACGCTCTAAGCTCGAAATTCTGACGTCTAAATATTTAATACTCGGGCGACAAATTAATTTCTTCCGAATTAATTCATCGAGTCGGTTCGTTTACTGCTAAGGGTGTGACCCGAAGGGTTCGGTCAAGATTAAGCTGTAATATTAATTATGCATTAATATTACTAATCGGAAGCGGCCTCTACCTAGGCATTCCGATCACTGGACCTTACTGAATATATTAGATTTCTAATAATTCTAAACCCACTAACGGAATAGTACACATGATTCGAAGGGCACCATTCCTTTCAGGTCCTTCACGAGATAGCAACTCGGCCTCATTCATGACCGAGTCGGCATACTGGGGGAACCTTAGTTCCGGAGTTCGCCTGGATGTTCCCAACACAGAAAAAACGACTTGAGCTCTTTAGCGTTCCTCTAAAGAAGAAGTAACCTCCACGGCCGATTGATGAGTTCCCGTGGAGGTGGTTGTCCGGGTAGTAGACCCGGTCTCAACGTCAGTGCTATTTGGGTCATAAGGGACCCTAGGATTCACCAGACTGTTGTCTGGATTTCTGGCCGCATGACGATCATGCGTGTGCATTGTTCTTGCCATGTTCGACTGCAGGGACAGAGAAGAATAGGTGGAGGTGAGTTGGTACGCACTACAAATGGACCCACTCCATGAAGGAGACAACTCGTCTCCTTCCACTCTAAACTCCTCAGTCCCAGGCGAACGACCGGCCTCATGAGGAGAAACGGACGAAGCCGAGTGTAGAGCCAGATTTAAAATATATATATATATATATATAATAAAAACAAAGGTAAAGGAAAAGAAAGTAGGCGGCCTACCTCTGTACGTGTTGAAAACCTGTCAAGTTCTTGAAGGTCTTGAAGATTGACCGGAAAACTCAAAAATGTCCGGAAAACTCAAACTACGCGGCAGAGCTCTTGAAGATTAAGGGGAAATCACTTTCTCTCTCTAGAAATGCTATGACTTCTCTCTAGAATTCTCGAGATTGTAAAGTGCCAAAATGAAGTCAAACTCCTCATATTTATAGGCAAAATGGTAAAACCATCTTTCCCGCCCAAGAGTTTGAACGGTTACTTTTTGAAAAAGTTAACCTAGAGTTCAAAAAGCCGTTACGAGGGATCCATCAATTTGGATGAAAAAAGAGACGGATGACTAACACCGCGTCCAAATAGATGGCTAAGTTAACGGAATTAAAATTTCCATCTCAAAAGACCTAGCATCCGCACTTTCTTCCAAAATCCCAGGTGGGAAGATCTGGCCGCCTAATTTCTGGACCTTAATAGTCTGGGAAAAATTCCATGCGAACAAGACACGACTTTTGGTCTAAAAAGTGTCCGCCCCTTCAATTAGCGGACATGATCTGTCCGCCCCTACATACAAGCTCAAGTCTCCGCATACTCGGACGCATTAAGACGAGTAGAGGATCAGAGGAGGCGGCCTATAAGCGTATGAGCAACCCCCTCTGAGGGGCAAATGTTTAGGGTAAAAATAACCCCAAAAATGTGGTCCAATCCCGTAGTGACACGTGGCCCAGTTAAAGGGAGACACATGTCCCTATGGGAAGATGACGCGTGTCAGATGCCCTAAAAAGCACCTGAAATAAGCAAGAGAAAGGGCCCTTATTACATCAGGGCCCAAATCCCGAGGAACATCATTGAAAGCCACAAAGTAGTGCCCCCATGCGACACGTGGCATTCTCTGATTGCGCACCCAATCATGTCACAGAATTTTAGGGTACAAACCCTAAAGGGGCACACACTCCCACCACTATAAATACTCCAATAATTTATGATGGGAGGGGTGGATGGTGACATAACCTTAAAAAGAGAATTAAAGAGCTCCAACTTCTCTTTACTTTCTCTCTCTAAACTTTCTGTTTCCCGATCTCTAACTTGATCGTTGGAGGCAAATATTCCGGTAAAGGAATATTCATTCATTTTGTTGGTGTCCGTGTCTCATTGCCTGAAGAGCGTGACCAGTATCTCAGGAGATCACAAAAAACCCCGAAACAGGTCCCCCACGAGGTCACGCAGTCTCTCTTCTGACACCTTAACGACCTCCATAGCTACGGGCTCACCTCCAAAAGGAAAACCCGTAATCATAGAGAAATCGTAAGGGGTAACCGTCATCTCTCCCCATAGAAAGTGAAAAGTGTTGGTGGGAGCTGATCCCCGAAAGCTCCACAATCCCCGAAAACTCCAACAATCCACGAAGGAAAGCCAACAAAGCAGGCTAACTCGATAAATCCCGAAGAGCCGCCAATTGGGAGCTGATCCCCGAAAGCTCCACAATCCCCTTTACCACCTCGAGTAAACTCTCAAAATGACCTCGCGGATCACCAGAGTCGTATAGGAAAATGCTAGGCTCACTCTAAAAAAAGAAAGGCACAAAAGAGAGTAAAAAACTTGTTTCGGAGAAAAAAAAAAGAAATACAAAAAGGGGCGCAAAAGACTCACAATGCCGCGCCAACCCTAATCAAGACGTGATGTTTTGGGTCCCATTTAAGGACCCTAGTGTCCTAGTTGGGAGGAGCCTCCCAAACCACATCCTCCTGGCGACAACGATCAGCTCCGACGCGTCGCTCTTGAACTTCCTCAAAAGGACGGGTCACCCTCTTTCGAGGGCAAACCGCCTCGTTAGGCACAGGATCTCTTATAACCTCCTCAGCATCGACAAATGGAGGCGAATCCATGCTATGAATAGATAAAGTTTTTTTATTAGTTTTTTTTTTCTTCTAAACTAAGCTAATATACATGTTTTGGACCCATTTCGGCAGCATAACGGCTGCCGAAAGGGCAAAACACAAAACTCAAATTCCACCTGTAGACACCCATTTGTGTCTCCCCAAAACCAAACCAGGTGATGAATACCTTTCACGTCAAATCATAATTGAATGAAGTGAAAGTGTGAAACGTTTAGTGTTGCGGTTGGTTTTTATTAAAATTCTCTTCTTTCTCTCTATTTTCGAAAACCTATTTTATGAAAATAGCCAATAAAGTTTAGTTTGGTCATTGACAAGGGTCCAATAATAGTGTGGTTGGATTAGGATCGAAAAGAGCTTTCCAACGATATATTATAAGCCCAATTCCGATGAATAATGAGGAAGTTATGGCCAAATTACTAAACTGGGCCCGGTTTGATCTTTATATGCGGACCAATGATCTAGAGGAGGGCCTATTATGAATTATCATTCCTAATAAAATTAGGATTAACTATAGTCTTCTAGAATCTTCTAGAAGGTTCTTTTGAATCCTAATGTGATTAGCATTGATAATTGAGTTTTATGAGTTTTATTTGGAATAAAGGAAGTGTTTTGATTGAAATTGCGGTTTTACTCCTCGTACAGACTTTTACGCTTAATTTTATTAAAAAATAGAAAATGTGTGGAAAATTGATATTCTTCTTAAAACCTCGATTCTTTTTTATTATATTTCGGATTATTTTCGTTATAAATAGCGTCCTTAAATCTCCGTTTTTAATTACCAACTCTCATCAAGAAATTCTTGATATTCTCTCTCTCTCTCTTTTTCTAAACCAACTTTTTACAAACAAAATTCCGCGCTCACAAGATCTAGACACACCTAGTACAATTCGAAGTTGCCTTCTCCCTAGACGTGAAAGGTTTGATTTCTAAGGGTTTGGTCCCAAATCTCTATTTCAATTATTTAATTTAATTGCATTGATTTTATATTTTTCTTGAAGTTGCTAATGTGTGTATTTTGTTATTAGAAAGAGATATGAGGCATCCAAGTAAGTATTTACTATTTTAATTGATATTATGATTTAGAAATCATGTTAGGATGTTTTTCCTAGTATCATGTTAGGATGCTTTTCTTAGTATGATGTTTAGGGTGACAACAATAAGTTCCTTATATCAATTATGATTTCTATGATACTTCCTATTTTCTTTCTTAATAGCATGTTAGTATCATGTTAGGGTTAAAGCTTTGATTTTTATTGTTTAGTGACATGCTAGGGTTTGTTATTAATCTTGTTAGTATCATGCCTAGGATCTTGCTATTATTATGCTTTATTTTTTAACATGAATATGATTATTTTAATTATGGTTATTATTATTTGGGTTATGATTATGATGATGATTATTATTTTGAGTATGATTATGTTGCTTGATGTTATTGCTTGATCACGCCTTTTATGCATGTTTAAAGGGAATTTCTACTTGTAATCACGCTTAATAATGATAGTTTTATTTGTGCATTTAATATTCAACCAACATAGATAAACAGGTTTAGGGCTAAACCTATTGATTTCATGTTAGTCAGAAAGCGCACATGAATACGAGAAGAATAAAGCAGAGGCCTATTATTAGGGCAGGTTCTTTCTCTTTTAGATTGGATTTGTACCTTCATCCCCGAACTTCCAGTCTTGGTTACAGACCTATTGGAGTTAACGATCTATTGGATTATTAAGGGGTATAACCTTCACCCTGTGAACGGTTTACAAGTTCCTAAAACTTGTTGGCGACTCTTTTGCTCTAGCTTCCTTCCCTTTGGACGCCACCATGATTAAGTGTATGATCACAGTGGGGTTCAAGTTTGGGGTAATGCTTGAAATATTCCCTACACCACCCATGCTAGGGGTCTACGATACCTGCAGTTAAACTTAGTAAATGGGGGCTTCTAACACCAAAAAAAGCCATCCTATACCAGTTTCAACTAAGCATTCAAGGGATTATGTTTCAAAATATCAAAGAATCAACTATGCCTAGACGAATAATAGTAACAATAATGTAATTATCATCTACCAAACAATCTTGAAGTTTGAACATGGCAAAAATAAGCTAAGTATACACTTCGCGCCAATTTTCGGATTCAAAATTTTCAAAACATTATTTACGAAGATATAACTAGTTCTAATACTATAGTTACTTCATAATCAACAAGTATAGCCAAAATGAGCAAGCAAAATAACAGGAAACAAACCAAATTCGAAGAAAAGTGCAAAAAACGTACTCGAACGAAGAAATGCTCATACAGGTTCAATACTTAGCCATTTTTCATGAAATTTGTTGCAAAACACTCCTTAAACATAGCACAATAACATGGAGCAAACAATTTCAAGATTAATGAAAACCCCCAAATTCGAAAATTGGGGTTTAATGATTCAAAAAACACCCAAATTCCGTCAGAAACAAATGAATTTAAACAATAAACTTACATTGGATTGTGGCAAATGTGAATTCAGGGTGAGATCTACTTCCTTTGGCTTCAAAAATTGCAAAAAACTGAGCTTTTTAGAGAGAGAGAGAAGAACGAAAATGGTGAAGGAAGAAGAAGAAGAGTGCAAAATGAAAATCATGCTCAGCGATTTCTTTTTGCTGACTTAAATGTCGCGTGCAACAAAAACTGTTGCGGGTGACAGACTAACGCAACTCAGAATGATGCGCGCGCCTGGCCAGCGTGACCCAGTGAGTTGCACGCTGATATTGATCACTAAAATCACCGGTATCTAGATTTTGATCCGATTGATTATTTTCCAACGGTTTTTGCTCGTTATTAGACGTAATGGCGCGCAAATTATCAAAATATTTTTAAATTGCTTTGCATTTTGTAGTTTTTTTTCTTCTTTGATAGTTTTTTGCATCATTTTGCATGCACACTATGCTTTGTGCCTTCCCTAAGCATACGTATTGAATGTTTTACGTAGTGGTGCTTTACGTAAAAGCTCCTATAGACAGGTTCTCCATTTTACTGTACTGATGTTATAAATGTTTGAGTTTTCTTCTTTATTCACGTCCACAGCAAAAAGGAAGGCGTCATCATGCAGCGTAAAAATGTAAGGCTTTATCATACAGCGTAAAATTGTATGGCGTAAGTGTTGCGTAAAATTTCACTTCTTCCCTAGCTCTGCGAGATCTACCTCTTAGAACAAAAAGGTAGAGAATTACTTTTCTTTAGGCGTTAGCTCATGAGTTGACACGCACGCCAAACCATTGAGGAACAGACACTTCTTGATTGGAAGCAAATACGGTAGTTAGTGCTCTTACTAGCTTACCGGATAGTTAGGGTGTCGTCCACCCCCTGTATAAAGAGTGATGAGACGATATCGCACCTATGAAGCCACGTGCCCCCAGTCTTGAGACATGTGTACTCATCTTGTTGACAAAACTGCTGAGAGAGTTGCCGATTTTCTTCTCTCTCACTTGATTTGGATATATGCCTCCGGTCCAGAGACATGTATTTCTATCTTGTGGACATCAAGTATTGCGTTTTGACAAGAGAATTGTCAAGAACTCTATTTCGGCTGCGAAAGCCAAAAGGCTGCGAAAGCCGAAACATTCTTTTTATCATCTTTTCAAATTGTTAAAATCAGGCTAAAGTTTCAATGACGTATCGAGGGACTTTAGACCAACGATGAAATTATTGGGAGGAATCATCCCCTTTTAATCCTTTTTAAACCGATCTCTTCTCATAACATGACATCACCCAAAACACCTTTACTTGTAAAAGCGTTCTACAAATGCAAAGGATTAATCTAGATTCTTTTGCGCGTTAAGAAGTAGAAAATACTTTTTCTAGCCTTAATAGTTACTTGTTTCAAACACTTAGCGAATCAAGGATCTTTTCGACATCCTTAACATTTCTGAAAGATTCTCTATTCTTTGAGAACTTTCGCATAATAAATCTCGGATTTATTCCTTGGGCTATTTTGATCCTTGTCTCGATAAAAGTGGGGGCTAACTGTAAACATCTACTTTTGGCATCCTGTCCCAACAGGAAGTGCAATGACGATAAATAAAACCATCTTCGTGTTAGATCAAAGTAAAGAATGCTTATGGATGACTAGCTAAACCGTAAAGACACAAAAAGACTGGCCTAACCCAAAACTAATACAAAACAAGGTCTAATTAACTAAACCCAATCATAATTAGGCTTAAGCCAGTGCTTAAGACCTAATAATGACATATTTAGAGACGCCTACATTAAATTTAATGTTGCCGTAGAAAAATCCGTGCGCATCTCAATGATTCGCGCTGGTCTGGCGTGCGCAACAAATTCAGTTGCGCGCAACACCCAGCGCAACTTCTAGAGATACGCTCGCGGAAGATTCAGAATTTTGTAAAAATATAAAATCGAATCTTACCATAATACCGCGCGCAAGACATTCAGTCGCGCTGCTTATAGTAACGTAACTAAATTACTTGCGCTGGGATGCCGGCATGCCGCGCACAACTCATCAAAATGCGCGTGACACCTGCTATGGAAGATTGCTTAAAACCCTGATTGCACCCATTCCCTATAAATAGGGGCTTAATACGAGGCTTAAACACACAAAAATTAACCTAAAATCCTGGCAAGAACTCTTGTGAACTTGTGCTACCAAACCCTCTTGTCCTAAACACTCACCCCTCTTAATATTTGGTACTACAGTGGAGGTTCTCGAACAAGAAGGAGTCCATAAGTGTTCTAAACAGAGAACTAGCAAAGAGAAGTGGTAAATTCTCGAGCACTTAGAAAAATCACATTTACTTTTCTCGTTTAAAAGAACTTTAATCAATAAAATAGTGTTGTTTGACCACTTTAAAAGGATATTTAATTAATCAATTCCACATAGTATCTTGTGTTAAATAAGATTAGAATTGAATAATTAATTGGTTGATTGATCACCTAAGCCAAGGCGAATCTTGTTTACCTTTTCTCCTTTCACAAATTTTAATTAAATAAAGAATAACGAATTTGCAATGTAATTCCTACGTGATTAATGCTTGTAAATAAAATCAACTAACTTAGTTTTAGGTATCACGTTGCATATATTGTTTGGTGATGAAATTGTAACAAAGGAAGAGTTAGTAGAGGCCTCACTAGGGCTAGAATAGCGAATCTCCTTTAAAGGGAACGTTATTTTAGTACCCTCGCTCCCGAACTCATTTCTGGTTTATGTAGACCAATTTCGGCATGGGTGAACTTACGATTTGTGCTAATTATCCCATGAACTCCACATGGGAGAAAGGCATGAACAAGGTTTATGGATTTTCCCAAAACTCATTGGAAACTCCTACTTGTTTCTTACAAAAATGCGTGATGATAGAATCAATTCTAGTTCATGGTCCCCCAAATAGTCAGGAATTCAAATCCTAATACACCTTAAAAAGTGTAAAGTCCTAGGATTTTAAATGGCCATGGTCGTCTAAGGAAGGACCCTCTATGATGGGAACACCCTCCTTACACTCTTCACTCTTGAGAAAATCAAACTGTTTGATTGCCTCATCAAATTGAAGGTTCCAACTCCTCGATGCTTGCTTCAATCCATAGATAGAACTCTGAAGCTTGCATATCTTTCCAGGATTTTCTAGATCTTCAAAACCCTCAGGTTGTGTCATATACACTTCCTCCATCAAGAACCCATTCAAGAAGGCGGTTTTGAAGCCCATTAGCCAGATTTTATAGTTGAAAAATGCAGGAATCGCTAGAAGAATCTGAATTAACTTAAGCACAGCTACAAGGGAAAACGTTTCACCATAGTCAATACCATGAATCTGTTTATACCCTTTTGCAACCAGTCTTTCTTTGTGATGTAGGAATTTCCATCCTTGTTTGTTTTAATCTTGTAGACCCACTTGCAACCGATAGGTTTTACCCCATTAGGCAAGCCTACCAGGGTCCACACAGCATTTTCAGACATCGATTCTATTTCGGACTTCATGGCCTCAAGCCATTTATCTGAGTTGGGGATCGCCAAAGCATTCTTGTAGGTTTTAGGTTCCTCATTCTCCAATAAGATTTCGGAATCCTCGGTTAACAGAACCTCAAAAAACTGTTTGTTTCTGATTCTGGTAGACCTACGTGGGGTATGTAGGAGAAACAATAGAAATATTCTCTCCAAATGTTTGAAGATTTTGGCAAGAATTAGATTCAAGTGGGACGATAGGAGTCTTGCTTGTCAAATTAGCTTGCTCCGGCACATGATTTGTGGAATTAGCCGATTCATGCACCCTCGTCTCTGATGTGGTGTTATCCACATCCATTTGTTGCTCGTCTCGAATTTCTTCGAGAACCACTTTACTTCCACTTAACTTTGTAGAAAGAAATTATTTTTCTAGAAAGACACCATCGTGATCAACAAACACTTTGTTATCTGCACAATTTTAGAAGTAATACCCTTTTTTTTTGGGATAACCCACGAAGAAACACTAGTCTGATTTAGGGCCTAGTTTATCGCCTTGTAAAAGTTTTTCATAGACTTCACAACCCCAAAAATTGAGATAAGACAACTTTAGAACTTTTCCAGTCCATAACTCATATGGTGTGTTCTAAGTCAAGTTGTAGTGCTTAACATTGTTAATGTTGTGCGGAAACTGCAAAGAAGTGAGGCTAACAAGGAAATGGAGCTAAAGGGTGTACTAGAAGTGTTCAAGTGACCAAGAAAGCTTCATATTTTTAATTTATGATTATTTTATGATGATTTTAGACTTATTTCCAGTTTTGATGAGACAATATTTCGGTTTTCTTGTTTGAATGCTGATTTGGTTTTTACTTGGCTTGGACAAGTGTTGATCCGGCCATGACCAAGGAAATAAATAGTTTTCATTTTGCTAGATATGAGTTGATTTTGTTTTATGACATTGATATAAGTAGATCACAAAAGCAAATTTAGATGATTTAAACTAAACTTACTTATAACAAAGTAAGGTTAGGTCAGATAAAGCATTTTCTCATCCAAAATAACAAAAGGATGGACTCTTATTCTAATTTGATTATGAATCACTTGAGAATTAAAAGTCATGCTTGTAAGGTAAGATGACCAAATTGCTTTTTAGTTGAAAGGGTGAAGGAGATAATGACCTTTTGGAACTCATACATATGATGTGTGTGGACCAATAAGTTCAAGAATTAGCAAGAGATTTAACTATTTCATTGCTTTTACTAAAGATTTAAGTAAATATGTTGATAATTACTTAATGAAGTGAAGATTGGAATCATTGAAATGTTCAATATTCTAGAGTAAAATGTAAAATCAGTTTGAGATAAACAAATTAACACCACAATATGATTGTTGTGATAAACATTTAACTCAAAATTAAAGATCATCTAAAGGAAATTGTTGAATTAATTCACAATCTAGAAACACTACAATGAAAAATGTGTGTTAGAAATAAGGAATCAAACTTTGCTTGCCATGGTTCGATCCTAGAATGACTTTAATGATTTACAAATATCGTTTTGAGGATATATATTACAACAACAATTGCGAACAAACTAAACTAAACTCAACCAAAGCAATTTAAAAGACGTCATAAGAGTTATAAATTGGAAATGTTCCAAAAGTTTTCTTTTCTAAACAGGATTAAAGTTTATGGAATCGATGTAAAATTTTTACAAACATGACATAATAAACCCTAAATCAGACAAATAATTCTTCGTGGGTTTTCCCATGGAAACTAAGAGGTATTATTTGTACAATCGTGTGGATAACAAAATGTTTGTTGCTCACGATAGTGTCATTATAGAAAGAAATCTCTCTACAAAGCCAAGTGGGAGTGAAGTTAGATCTCGATGAGATTCAAGACGAGCAACAAATGGATGTGGTTAACACTACATTAGAGACGAGGGCATATGAAATCAGCTAATTTGATAAATCATAAGTCGAAGCAAGCTAATTCAACTAGCGAGACTTCTATCGTCCCACTTGAATGAAAGGCTTCAAAAAGTTGAAGAGAATAATTCTATTGTTTTTCACACCTATCGTAGGTTACTTAGGATCAAAACAAATAGTTTGTTGAGATTCTGAGAAAAGTGTGGATTCTAAAATTTTCCTATTTGAATGGTTAAAAAGAACCCATAGCCTATACTATAAGCATACTTTGGGTAAGTTCCAACTCAGAAAGTGGCTTAAGGCCATGAAATCTAAAATGGACTCCATGTCTGTAAAGATGTGTTAGTCCATGATAGCCTTACAAATTGGGTTAAACCTATTAGATGTGTAAGCCTATTCGGATTCTTCTAGTGATTGCTGATTTCGATTACGAAGTTCAGCATTGGATATCAAAATCACCTTCTTGAAATGTTCTTGATGAAGGATATGTATATGATACAACCTAAGGGTTTTGAAATCCAAATATCATAGAAAGTTTTGCAAACTTTAGAAATTCATTTATGGATTGAAGTAAGCATCAGGGAGTTGGAACATTCGTTTTTTATTAGGCAATCAAACAGTTTGATTTCCTTAAATAACAAAAAGAAATCTTGTAGAGACAAGAATTTTAGTGGGAGCAATTGGCCTTCTTAGTCTTGTCTGTAGATGACATACAGTTCATATGAAATGACACATTAATGCTTGAATAACTCAAGCAGTGGTTAAGGAGTTGTTTCTATATGAAAGACTTAGGAGATGTTAAGTATATATTGGGAATCAAGATCCATGAAATGAATCTTGAATAATGATTGGACAACATTGAGAGACTTATTTTGATAAAGTTCTTGACAAGTTCATGAAGCAAGACTCTAAAAGAGGATGTCCTCCCATGTTTCATGGTATTACGCTTAAAAAAAAACTTAGTGCCTTTAAAATCTAGTAGAGTTGACTTGTATGGATAGTACGTGTACCTTATGCTTCTACAAAAGGGTCTATTATATGTGCCATGATATGCACAAAGCAAGATGTTACATATGACTTGTGCATGTGTAGCATGTTTTAAGTAAATTCAGAATAAGCATACTGAAAGTTACCAAGAGCAAATCCTTGAGTACTTGAGAAGGATTAAGGGAATGTTTCTAGTTTGTGATGGTAAAAGTGAACAAGTTGTCAAAAGATTATACAAATGCAAGTTTCCAAAGAGGCAAAATGACTTTAGATGTTGATCTAGATTCATTTTGTGTCTGAATGGAGAAGGACAATAAGCTTGAAGAGTTCAAAGCACAACACTGTTGTATACTCAATATCAGAATATGTATTTTAGCTACAGTAAGAGTAGTTAAGAGGAAGTGTGGATCAAATTGTCTGTGACTAAAAGGACACCTTTGCCAAAACAAAGGAGCTAGGGTCACATCACAAATCCAAACAAATAGATATGAGATATCACCTCATTTATGGAGATCAATGACAAGTGAGATGTCGTGATTTGCAGAGTTTTATCATGAGTGAGAATATCATTCATTAAACCCCTTCCATAGACTAAAGTATAAAATTCATAGTAAAGTCTTGGATTATAGCAAGTTATATAATTCAAGTTGTGTATGTTTTGAGAAAACATATTACATAAGGAATGCATATATTTGCAGAAATTTTTAATTCTCTTATTTAATTATGGTTTTGTAAATAAAATAAAATGTCCAAAATATTTATGAATTGATGGGCTCATCAGGTTGATGACTTGGTGTATGAAACCCCACAGGTGAACAAAATTCATATATTATTTAAGTTCCTTGTTCGCAATCATTAAAGTGAACATAAATGATTTCAATAAATGGTCTAGCATGTAAGATTGATTGGATAGCGCAATTTCATGGGCGATAGGGGCATAGTTATGCTCGATCAATCACTTGGATATACATTAATGATGCATGATCGAACTATTGACCTACTTTGAAGTTCAAGTATAGAGCTTCCGAATATATTAGTGGATTCCTTTAACATGAGTGGAACATTGACTCAATTCAATGATTGATTTGACTGTGGTACATTCAAACGTCTACCTAGAGGGGAGCAAAAATTCCGGGTATCCGGAATTGGAACCGGAATCGGTTAGGAACCGGCGGGTCCACAGTTGGAATTGGACCCGGTGGTTCCAATTCCAGGTAATAAATTAAGGACCCGATTATAACCAATTCAAACTCATATTTCAAGAAACGATTGTAGATTAATATGATCTTGACACGTGATGCAATCATATTATGAAATCAACACACATTGATTTAAGGAATTTGAATATTGCACACTTGTCTCAGACAAGTGGGAGATTAAAGGATTTATGTCTTCATCCTGTGCAATTACTAGATATATAAATGGATCAAATTATGGATATAATCAAGTTCGTACATTTGAGTCGTCGTTATATCATAGCTAGAGGTACTAACGATCTTTGGACTAGTAAAATAGATCAAAGCCCAATTGGACGGATCCTATAGGGTCACACAAAGGGTCTAGATCGAGCACGAGAGGACAAGGCCCTTGATGGGCCTCATCCCCTATAGTGGCCGGCCATGTAGAGGTTTTAGAGAGGTTTCGGGCTTCCTAACCTAGTCTAATTATAATACGATTATAAGTAGACTAGGTGCCTAGGTAATTTTACAGAAATGTTTTACTGTTAAGTTGAAACCCTAATTAGCAAACACATACGAAACCAGTTTCTCTCAAAACTCCTCTCTCTCTTACGACACTCTCTCTCCTCGGCGCCAGTTGTGGTGGTGGTTCGTGATGGTCGGTTAGTCCATTAAAGGTGGTGATCGCGGTTTTCCTTTTTCACTCGATCAATCTAATATTAGTGGACGACTCGTTCGAATCCGGTGGACTAAGTAGAGGAGCAACGCTTGGGACTCTATTCTCTCCCTGATTTGCCTGTCAATTTGCTACGTGGAATTCACTCTTCAAAGGTATGATTATGTGTCTTGTGTGTTTTGCATGCGATCTTGAGATTAGGTGCTTTATGAATATGATTCATGTTTTTCCGCTTTATAGTACCTATAAACTCTTTCAAAAATTCCCACCCATAAGTTCGCAAGTACACATCACTGTCACAGTCTAATTAGTAGTACGTATTTCTCGTGTTTTCTGCCTTACAAAAAATATATCCCAACTTAGATGGCTTATATACCAACTATTGCTAAGATATCCAATATCGTATATAGTATCAACTTTTTGGTATATAGTGTCCACTTTTTGGTACTGAACTATAACCAATGGAAAGTTTAATTATGAAAATTAAGTTTTGAAATTTAACCATTTTATTTTGGTGATTAAGACTACACTTGGTAGGGAGGACTCGTGTTGGATCCCCCACAACAACAATTGGAAGGGGACTGGAACCTAGCCACCCAGAAATGATCCCCAAATTTGAATTACCCCAAAGGGTGAATAAGTTGGAACACCAAAAAAAAAGAGTCTAATATCAAGGTTCACTCGTTAAAACTAAAGAAGTAGTGTCGGGAAAAAAAAATTAAACAATACTATTGAGTTTTTTAGTATCAAAAACATTTTCCGATACTAAATTTTCTGATACTAAAGACCTCTTTTCTAGTAGTGTATGATGAAAAAAAATTAAAATAGAAAGTATGAGTTAGCAAATAAGTTAACAACACCCTGGTGCAAAATATAAAATTCTTTTTATTTAATTAAATATGCTTTGTAAATGGGAAGACACGAGCCCCCACGTGTTATCATGACTGAATAGATGATGTATGTGACTATGTGGTGCCATGTCATACGTTTATTATAACTCATTAAGCCAAAAAAAATAAAAAAAAAATAAAAATTGTTAGCATTAATGTTCGAACCTATGACCTCGTTGAGGTAAATATTGCTCTTTACATACAAGTTAAATACTATATCTTGTTCTAGAGTATTAGGGGGGTTTCCCCTCGAGTTACTAGTTTCAAATATTTATAAGCTTGTTAACGTAAAACAAACAAATAGGGAAGCTTTCCCAAAAGAAATAAATCAAATTAGATTGCTCAAAGAAACGAGTAGATAAACATATGACAAAAGATACAAATGCATTCCATTAATGAAATGATAGAGTCGAGTCTATAATTGTACAAGTTAAAGGAGAGGTTACCTCCATGGTCGTACAATTAGAAAAGACGAACGATCTTCAATACATGCTATGTGATAAACCACATTATTGCTTGGCTATTAAAAGAGATGAAATCCTTGTTGTTGAGTTATGACAGGGTAAAGTTGTATCCCCTAATCAAAAGTAATACCTAATTCCTCTAACTAATGTAGATAGGGAAGTAGGGTCGAATCCACAGAGAAACGAGTCTTTCTATTCCTAATTAACTAATATAATCTAGATTATTAGGTAACCAATATTTATATGTGAATAATAAACTAAACTACGGAGATCAAGAATAAGGGGAAAACAATATATAAAAGGATCTAAGGCATAGGTTCACCAATAAATAATATTCCAGGGTAAAACATAGTAATCAATCATTGACATTGCATAAATAACACGATTAACAGGCCTTCGCAATTTATTAATCAACATAGGTCTAACAGGCTTTCGCAATTTACTAGATCTAAGTTCTTATTGAAAATAGCCTTTAATATCAAATCAACATCTGCTCGATTCATCAATTTAATATTGCCATACTTTTACAAGCCGCAATTGTAAAACGTTAAAACAATTTAATAAGAAAATATCATGCAATACCAATAATCAATAATAGTCAATCATGATTGCATCAATTAACCAGATTGTAAAGGGCTTTCGCTACGTATTACAATCACACAATTAATTTACCGGTATTAAATCTCATCTCTCGAATCTCGACTTGACCATTTATAAATTAATCTGCCTATTGAAACTAGACCTAAACATTAATTCTCATCTGTCGAATCTCGAATCAATGTTTTCAAACTCATGCATAAAAGATCAGGCCTAATCTAGTCACTGAGCATTAAATCAATCAATAGGAAATTAATCTAGCATTGATAATTAACAACAACAATTTACCCCTTCATATTATTTATGGATCCCCATAAACCCTAGAAATAAAACTACTCACACATAATTGAATCTAAACTAATCAAAATAATAAAGCAAGACATGATAAAAAAAATAAAGTAAATAACTAAGATTAAGAGAAGAGAAATCGTTACCAAAATAAATCTGGAATTAAGAGTAGAATTAAGAACAAAGGTTTAAGAGAAAAGAAATCTAAGAGTATAATTAAGAGAGTAAAGAAAAAGTAAAAAGGAGAAGAAGAGGTCCTCAAATCGTATTACGGAGGAGTATTTATACTCCGTACAAAAATCCTAAACTAAAACAAATTAAAACGACGTTAAACGTCTCCTAAGAAATACACGCGCCCGATCAGGTGAGGCACCGCCCGATCGGGCGCGCCTTTTTGCTCATATAAATAATCTCGCGCCCGGCCGGGCGCGTCACCGGGCGCCAGCCAAAGCTTCTCCCGCCCGGCCGGGCGCGCCTCCGGGCGCCAGCCTTTTTGGCCGGGCGGCTCATTTGGGCCACTATTTGGACTTCGATTGGGCTCCAACTCTTCGGGCCAATCTGGGTTTCCTCTTCCGGTCTTGAATACTCGGTTCAAATGCCCCGGTATCACCTATACCGAGCCCTTAATCACCGGTTCGATGGCTGTAACCGGCCCTGGGCTATAAACTCTGGTCGTGCTTCTCCAATGCTCGTGATTGCTCCAAAATAACTCGGGAAAATACTCCAAATGCAAAAATCCCAGCAAAAGTCAACCAAATCTACGAAAACACTAGAAAACACCAATTAGTAATAAAAGTGGCTCTAAAGAGCCAAAAACACTACTAATTATGACCGAGGGACGGGGGGTAAAATACTATATAAAATAGACACATCAAACTCCCCCAAGCCAAACCTTTGCTTGTCCCTAAGCAAAGATCTCATCAATGAATCAATAAATATACTTCACCCCAAAAAGTAAAAATCAAACACAAACGATTCAGGGTAAATCAAATAAACATACTTCAAAGTCAACCAATCAAATCCATCCAATTACCTTTCTTCCCTAACAATTGTCAAATAGAGCAAACCACAAGAGCATATAGAATTCAAGACTAGTGCTCACATACTCAACTCTCATTTTTGCGGCGGGTAAAAGATGTACTCGATCGCTCACCATCCAACCCCTTTATGTGAACAATGCCCTCCCAACTCACACTCTCGTGTGTATAAAACAATGGACGCTCAATCCTACTAGTCGACTCGAAATATGTCAAATCATAACTTGCATTGATAAGCAACACTTTCACATTCATACAATTCTATGCACAAAGGTCAGAAGGTCTTTAAAGCTTGTAATGTAAGGCTAGGGTAAAGGGTAGGATAAATTTGGGAATAAGCGAGAGAAAAGCTATGCTTAAAGGAGCCATATCCTAATAAAATCCATGATCATAATAACTAGTGATCATACATCTCCTACATAACCAACCCTAACATCAACCAAATATACTCCAGTCATAATACATAATCCCAACTCTTACTCATAAGATATAATAATGAAGAAATAGAGTGAATAAACAAACTTTATTTCCAAACTTGAATATTTTTTCATTGAAACTCACTTTTTTTTCTTGAACAACCTCCAACTGGAACATTTGAACATTTTTTTCTTTTGAAGTTCACTTATTTTTTCAATTTTTTTTTTCTTTGAACTTCTCTTTCTTTTTTCTCATAACATCATGCTTTATTTTATTGAAGAAAATATAACTCTCAAACTCATCAGAAAAATAAACATGATAAAAAAACAAAACAACTTCTCAATAACCCACCCAAATTGTGCAAATAATAAGCACTACAAACTCCCTCACCTCACTCACTAATAGCTCCCCCAAGCCAAGCTTGGGACTAGTAACCAATGGGGCAAAACAGGCTTGTAATGTGGCTAATAAAACAACAAAAAGTCAAGGCAACAACATGGGTAGCAAGAAGGGAACAAATGTATCTACAATCATCTGGAGGCAACCTCAAAGAACAAATGCCTTCATCCTCCTCAATGTGCATAACAATGAATCATATAAACATTACTTATAGTTGCAAACCAATACCTCAAATTCATTGACATACCAGGAACTATGGAACTATCACACATTCCTTACCAAATCAACTAGTCAAGCACTATATTCACAAGTAGTAGGACAAAATTGACGCATGTAAAGGTTTCAAGGCAATCAAACATCAAATCATGATCAACTAATCCACAATGCCTATAATCAAATACCAAGAATCAAAACAATTTTCTCAAGTAAGGGGAACAGGGAAGCATAATTTATAATTCATTATAACGTATTTTTGAATTTTTTTTATTTTTCAATTTTTTTGTATTTTTGTATATATAAGAAAGCAATAAAACTAACCTAGAAAGCAGGAAATCAAACCTAAGAAAACACACCAAAAATAAAAGAAAAGAGAAAAAGAAATATACCAAACCAAAATCTCCCCCAAGCCAGAATCAGACAATGTCCTCATTGGCTCGGGAACTAGCCCAGCATAGCTAGTCCTGATCATCCTCATCCATCGAGCCGAAACTCGCACCTCCACTGCCACCTGCACCACCTGCACCAGAAGAGCTACCACCAAAATAATCAGCGTGAAAACTCCCTCCCCCCGCCGGTCCCCCGAAAAGAATGTCATGGGCGTACCCGAAGAAAGACGAATAGTAAGTGTAAATACCACGGGCAGTGGGATCCCTATCGTATCCCTGGGCTGGAGGCTGAAACCAGTCAGGGTGAATAGCGTCGTCACGAATGTTGCCCTGACGAGCATAATCATCGTACATAGGGTAGAGGGCTCTACCCTGGTTCCTCTCTAGGTACCCTAACCTCTGGTCTAGGGAGCCTACCGTCCTCCTAAGGTCAGTATGGGAATGCTCGATACGTCCTAGCGCCTAACCTATACTCTGAAGATCCCAAACTGGGTCAGAGTCAACATGAGGGACGGAGTGGGACATACGAGGTGGAGAGAAAGCCACCTCGAGCTGAGGCTGGGGTGGTGGAACTGGTGGTGGTGGTGCCTGCCCCCTAGCGTTGGCAACTAAAACATCATAAGTGTAAGAAGGTTGCCTTCGGGGGAAGGCGGTCAAGTCAGGACTAGGTAGGGGAAAAATGGGCAAAGGTTGCTCGCTCCCAGTCCGAATACACCAAAAGGGTGTCTGCTCGCTATCCGGTGTAACCCACCCCACATCCTCAAAATACCTAGCATTCATGTAGGTATCTGGTCCACAATTGGTCACCTGGTGGGGTCCGTCTACTACAAAACCGGCCTTTTTCACCGCTATTCGAGTGATAAGGCCACCTAAACGGATAGGGGTCTTGGAAGTGGTACTGGCTATGGCATGCCTACTCAAATGGTGAACTATAAACCTACCTATGTTCAATTTCCCGTACCCGTACACATAATGTCCTATGACAGCTAGTTCGTTAGATTGAGCGTTATGAGGCTCGGCCCTACCTAAAAAACACAAACCCGCAAATCTTTGCCAGATTTTTGGGACAGGGTGGTGAATAGGTTTGGTACTAGCATGTTGGGGGTCGGGGGTAGGCAAACCAGTCAAAGCATAATATAAGTCACCCATTTTATAGTCTGCATGCCACTGGTGAGATAATTTAGAATTTAATTCAAAAATTTTACAAAATTCTACAAAAGTTAAACTAATATTTCTATTATTTAACCTGAAAAATAAATTTGTCCCATTTCTACTACTAACAACATGAAAAGTAAACAGGAATTCACAAGTAATTTCTCGGTATGTAGGATAGTGCATGTCAAAAAAATTTCTCATGCCATTCAAAAATCATTTTACAAAATCATACAAACCAAATGATTCTAGGGTAGGGCGGTGTAACCACCGAGAAGGAATTACCTCACGACCGATTAAGTGCTCTAGCCGTTCCTTTTGCTCTCGGCTCACAATCCGGATCGTCGGCCAGTACGGGAGTTGCAAGTCCGGGTCGTATTCCTCCCTCGAACTGGAGCTCCTACCAAAAATGGACCTAGCCCTCTTTGAAGCCATGTTTAAGAAATGGGTTTGAAAATTTATTGAATTAAAACTGAAAAATTTTTATATGAAAGTGTAGAGGATGAAGAGAGGATCACAAATATGTAAAGAGTTTTGAATTTGGGTAAGAAATGGAGGAGAAATCTTAGAGAGAAGGTAGAGAGAATTTGAGTTTTAGAGAGAGAAAGTAATGGAGAAAGAAGAAAGAAAGAAGAAAAAGTTAGCGGATGCCATTCGCGCCCAGTCGGGCGGTGGGTCGCCCGGTCGGGCGATCTGGGTTATTTCGCATGCTGGTTCTCGCGCCCGGTCGGGTGGCCTTCGCCCGGTCGGGCCATCTAATTCACCCAAATTTCGTACCCTTTCGCGCCCGGTCGGGAGCCTTTCGCCCGGTCGGACGATCTAAAGATGCGATTTCTTCAAACTCCCGCGCCCGGTCTAGCGCCCTTCGCCCGATCGGGCGATCTGTAGGCCAAAAATTTCGCCCTTCTAGCGCCCGGTCGGGCGAGGCTTGCCCGATCGGGCGGACAAATTAGTCCGTATACGACGAATTTCGCGCCCGGTCGTACGCCACTCGCCCGATCGGGCGAAATTACTTATTTCCAGATCCTTGCTCTCGCGCCCGATCGGGCGAGATTCGCCCGGTCGGGCCCGAGACTAAATCGGCGAAATATTATTTTTCCTCTTTTCTCCAAAATTTGGCTAACTCTTTTCCTTCAAACCTGTACAAACACTCATAAAACTCATTAAATTCCCTCATCTCTCCTCCCATAAGAAAAAGAAAAGAAAAACTAGCCTAAAAAGCATTAAAAATACGGGTTGCCTCCCGCAAAGCGCTGGTTTATCTAGGTCCCGCACGACCCTGTTACCAAGTACAATATCTAGGACCCTTGGCCTAACGCTTGATCGGGTGGTTTCTCACCCGGTCTAGCGGTGTTCAGGCTGCGATGCGGCTTCCTGACATACCCTGTGGGACGCCAGATCACCTTATCTGGTGGATCCTCCTTGACTTGGATTGGGGGGTCTTCAATGCTACGCACTAAAAATCCTCTTTCGATCGGAGGTTGCTTCAAATTGTCATTGCGTTCAAAGCTTGCAACTCGATCTGGCGGAACACTTACCGTAGGCTAGATTTGCACAACTTGCTCGATCGGTTCCACCTGTTCATCCTCGAAACCAAGACCAACATTGTAGATTGCTCTTTCTATTGCATCAACTTCCTTCTTCCATTTGTCTATCTCATCTGAAAAGGATGCAACACAAGATACCGCCTCCAAGGGATCTTTTTCAAGAGCTTGGGGCTTGTTAGAATAATTTACAACCACATTAACACTGAAACATTTCTCCTCAGTCATGGAGCTTTTAGGGGCATTATTCAGATTAAAAACAACTCTATCATCCCCTACTGATAATGTTAACTTACCACTTCTTACATCTATGACTGCTCCTGCAGTGTTAAGGAATGGTCTACCCAAAATAATTGGGGTTTGCATATCCTCAGCCATATCAAGAACAACGAAATCTACAGGTATATAAAATTTACCTACTCTAATGGGGACATCCTCTAAAACACCTAAGGGGTATTTGAAAGAACAGTCGGCCATTTGTAGAGTTATATTGGTAGCTTTTAATTTACTCATATTCAACTTAGAACACACAGATAATGGCATGACGCTAACACTTGCACCCAAATCACATAATGCATTATCAATCAAGAGATTGCTAATATGACAAGGGATGGAAAAACTACCCGGATCTTTTAGTTTAGGTGGAGACTTATTTTGAAGTACGGCACTACACTCTACAGTGAAAGCTACTGTCTCTACCTCACTGATAGACCTTTTCCTCGTCAATATTTCTTTCATAAATTTTGCATATGAGGGGATTGGTGTGATTAATTCAATAAAGGGAACTGTTACCTTCAAATCTTTTACCACCTCCAGGAACTTACCAAATTGTTTATCCAAGTTTGTCTTCAATTGACGATTGGGGAATGGAAGTTTGATAATTGGCTTTGGAGCATTATTACTCTTGTCTGGAGTAGCCACCTTCTTTGGAGTTGTACCCTGCAATGTAGAATTAGATATGTTAGTATTATCTTTTAGCCCTGCAGGGCTATCAACTACATTGTTTGGTTTAACGGAATTAAGATTAGCATTATTTAATCAAACAAGTTCATCAACTCTGAGCATAGAGGGCCCTTCATAGTTTGAACCACTCCTTAGAGTAATTGCAAATGCTTGATCCGTAGGCCGGGTTGGCTGCGCCGGCAGAGCTCCCTGTTGGCGGGCTTGTAGAGTAGCAGAGAGTTGCGCAATTTGATTATCTACAATTTTATTTTGCGCTAGAATTTGATCAATTGTCGCATCTCTACTCTCCATGTGCTTTTGCATATTAACCAACATTGCTCTAATTTCCGCCATAAAAGGGTCGGAAGATGAGGGGGTTTGTTGTGGTTGGTTATTCTGGCTAGCATTGGGATGATAATATTTCTGCTGCTGTGGCGCCTGTGGTTATTGTGGTGGTGGATTTTGAACATAAGTGCTCCGGTAGGAAAGGTATGGATGATTCCGATACCCAGGATTGTAGGTGTTGGAGTATGGGTTATTCTGCCTATAAGCTTGGAAGGCATTAACTTGCTCCACGGAACTCCTGCAATCTTGCTCCCAATGACCTACAATACCACAATTTTCACAGAAGGCCTCATTAGAATTATTATTAATTGCAAAAACATTAGCTACATTAGCAGTGCTCAGATTATCTAATTTTTGGCAAATAGAGGTTAGTTGAGCTTGCAAAAAAGGATACAGAGTCGACACTATGCTTCCCCTTGTTAGTAAATCCTCTAGGATTCCCATATTGGGAATTGTGTATCGCCATGTCTTCAATAACCTGACCTGCATCATCAACATTAAGATTCATAAATCTCCCACTAGCTGCAGAGTCTAAAATTATTCTAGAGGAATTTCCAATGCCGTTATAAAAGGCTTGGATTAACTGCCATTGCGCTAAATTATGGTGAGGGAATTCTCTTTGTAAGTCCTTGAACCTCTCCCAAGCCTCATATAAAGATTCATCGGCTTCTTGGGCAAAGTTCTGGATCGCACTCCGTAGTACTGCTGTTCTCTCTGCAGGATAATACTTGTTATAGAACTTCAAAACAAGAGTTTCCCAGTCAGTTATACCAAGTGTAGTTCTATTTAAGCCATTAAACCATAATTTAGCTTTTCCAGTTAAAGAGAAGGGAAATAGAATCTCCCTGATTTGGTCTTGAGTGACCCCGGCTTGCCTGATGGTGTTGCAATATTGACAATAGTCGGCAATGTGAAGATTCGGGTCTTCACCCTTGGCTCCACTGAATTGCTTCCTCTCTATCATCGTTATAAATTGAGGTTTAATTTCAAATTGAACCCCATCAAGAGCCGGAGTAGGGGTGAGATGTGGAAAATCCGTCAGCTTTGGTTGCGAATAATCACTAAGCTTCTTTGGAGCCGTCATCTCTTATTCTGCATCTGATGATGTCTCTGAATCGCTAGAACCAGTTGGAGGATTTCGGTGATTATTGTTATTATCACCACAATCCGCCAGGATTTGCTTGTAGAGATTTTTCTGTCTATGGAAGGAACGTTCGATCTCAGGATCGAATGGGATGTAACCTGATCTGGAACACCTGGGCATAAACAAAAACTAGAAGCAAATGTGAGATTTGTCTCAGAGAACTAACGCTCTCTGAGACAAAAGGGAAATAATCTAGACTACAAAAACAATCAGAAATAAAAATAAAACCGTCTCCCCGGCAACGGCGCCAAATTTTGACAGAGTAAAGTCGTATCCCCTAATCAAAAGTAATACCTAAATCCTCTAACTAATGTAGATAGGGAAGTAGGGTCGAATCCACAGAGTAACGAGTCTTTCTATTCCTAATTAACTAATATAATCTAGATTATTAGGTAACCAATATTTATATGTGAATAATAAACTAAACTACGGAGATCAAGAATAAGGGAAAAACAATATATAAAAGGATCTAAGGCATAGGTTCACCAATAAATAATATTCCAGGGTAAAACATAGTAATCAATCATTGACATTGCATAAATAACACGATTAACAGGCTTTCGCAATTTATTAATCAACATAGGTCTAACAGGCTTTCGCAATTTACTAGATCTAAGTTCTTATTGAAAATAACCTTTAATATCAAATCAACATCTGCTCGATTCATCAATTTAATATTGCCATACTTTTACAAGCCGCAATTGTAAAATGTTAAAACAATTCAATAAGAAATTATCATGCAATACCAATAATCAATAATAGTCAATCATCAATGCATCAATTAACCAAATTGTAAAGGGCTTTCGCTACGTATTACAATCACACGATTAATTTATCGGTAGTAAATCTCATCTCTCGAATCTCGACTTAACCATTTATAAATTAATCTGCCTATTGAAACTAGACCTAAACATTAATTCTCATCTGTCGAATCTCGAATCAATGTTGTCAAACTCATGCATAAAAGATCAGGCCTAACCTAGTCACAGAGCATTGAATCAATCAATAGGAAATTAATCTAGCATTGATAATTAACAACAACAATTTACCCCTTCATATTATTTATGGATCCCCATAAACCCTAGAAATAAAACTACTCACACATAATTGAATCTAAACTAATCAAAGTAATAAAGCAAGACATGATAAAAAGAATAAAGTAAATAACTAAGATTAAGAGAAGAGAAATCGTTACCAAAATAAATCTGGAATTAAGAGTAGAATTAAGAACAAAGGTTTAAGAGAAAAGAAATCTAAGAGTATAATTAAGAGAGTAAAGAAAAAGTAAAAAGGAGAAGAAGAGGTCCTCAAATCGTATTACGGAGGAGTATTTATACTCTGTACAAAAATCCTAAACTAAAACAAATTAAAACGACATTAAACGTCTCCTAAGAAATACACGCGCCCGATCGGGCGCGCCTTTTTGCTCATATTAATAATCTCGCGCCTGGCCGGGCGTGTCACCGGGCGCCAGCCAAAGCTTCTCCCGCCCGGCCAGGCGCGCCTCTGGGCACCAGCCTTTTTGGCCGGGCGGCTCATTTGGGCCACTATTTGGACTTCGATTAGGCTCCAAGTCTTCGGGCCAATTTGGGTTTCCTCTTCCGGTCTTGAATACTCAGTCCAAATGCCCCGGTATCACCTATACCGAGCCCTTAATCACCGGTTCGATGGCTCTAACCGGCCCTGGGCTATAAACTCTGGTCGTGCTTCTCCAATGCTCGTGATTGCTCCATAATAACTCGGGAAAATACTCCAAAAGCATAAATCCCTGCAAAAGTCAACCAAATCTACGAAAACACTAGAAAACACCAATTAGTAATAAAAGTGGCTCTAAAGAGCCAAAAACACTACTAATTATGACCGAGGGACGGGGGGTAAAATACTATATAAAATAGACACGTCAAGTTATTTGCTAATGTCCTTTTAGGGAAAAGTATTGGCACATAGCATCTATACGTTTTAGAAACATATAGGATGACAAAATGTTCCACTACAACCTAATAAGTGACATGTGGTAGTGTAGGGAATATTTCAAGCATTAATCCCTAGCTTGAACCCCACTATGATTATACACTAAAGTACGGTGGCGTCCAAAGGGAAAGAAGATAGAGCAAAAGAGTCGCCAACAAGTTTTTTAAGGAACTTGTAAACCGTTCACGAGGTGAAGGTTACACCCCTTAACGATCCAAGAGATCGTCAACTCCATAAGGTCTTGAACCAAATAGGGTTCGGGGATGAAGGTACAAATCCAACCTAAAAGAGATTGAACATGCCCTAATAATAAGCCTCTACTTTATTCTGATCGTATTCATGTGCGCTTTTTGACTAACATGCAATCAATAGGATCAACCCTAAACCTGTTTATCTATGTTGGTTGAATATTAATGCACAAATAAACTATTATTGGCGATCACTTGAATTATAATCAAAATTAAGCCTAACAAGATTATTAATTATCTTATTAAGCGTGATTACAAGTACCAATTCCCTTTAAACATGCATAAAAGGCGTGATCAAGCAATAAAAATAAATATAATCAAGCAACATAATAGTCATCATAATAATAACAACTATTATAAGAATAATAATTATAATCATAGAAATAAACATGTTCATGTTAAAGCATAATAATAATAGCAAGATCCTAGGCATGATTAAATTAAAACTATCCGCAACACTAAACTTTCCACACTTTCACTTCATTTGATTATGATTCGATGCGAAAGGTACTCATCACTGGGTTTGGTTTTGGAGAGACACAAATGGGTGTCTACAGAAGCCCCCACTTTGACTGAGTTTGGAGAAACGCATGTTTCGAAAACAAAAGTCAAAGTATCGATAGGGACGGAGAATGATTCAGAACGTTCTGCGATCCTAAATCATTCTTGTAACGTCGATACCTGCAAACTAGCATTATTTAAACAGATAAAAGAGTTAAGAAACGCGTATCTTGCACCGTCGAGAAAACGTCTCTGAAAGTAACCGATTTGCTGCCGCTTTACAATTGTTTTGATGACATCATGCCAAGAGAATGCCATCCCGCTAGAAAAACGCTACGCTTGTAACTGCTTCCAATATATTGAAGATTGCTGCGCTTGAAACGATCCTCTTTTGCTTTGATAATACTCCACGTCTAAGGGAATACTATCGAAGATTGCTTCGCTTAAAATCACCTTCAGTTGTTTTTGACAACTCTCCACAATGTAGGGAACGCCATCCTGCTGTTTCGATGTTCACTCGTCTCTGAACAAAGAGCTTCTTTTTTTTGGGATATGTTCACGCGCCTCTGAACAAAGAGATTGATAATAGGATGCCCACGCGTCTTTAAGCAAAAGAGCTTGAAAGAAATGTCCACGCGTCTCTGAACAAAAGAGCTTCGATGATATGCCCACGCGTCTCTGAGCAAAAGAGCTTGATGGAAATGTTCACGCGTCTCTGAACAAAAGAGCTTGAAAATAGGATACCCACACGTCTCTGAGCAAAAGAGCTTCGATGATAATATTCCAAATAAAAATTTCCGAAGACCAACGTTTGCCGATCTCTAAAGCTCGCTTGAACTTTGCTTCCGATAAAACCAGTATGTCGGTGTCTCCGTGATGAGCCAATTCTTAGGCGCTTTAAGCTAAGTGAGACAATCTTTCATCAGGTCAATCACTTATTGCGATTGTAATCAAACCGACTACTTAATCATGTCAAATTGCTCATAGGGGCTAACTGGCGTACCAAGGAACCCGAAATTGCTGTATGAGGTCGAAATCACCTTTCTGAGAGGCTTCGAGCTCTGTCGCTGCTGAAATATCTCTGGCGCCAAGAATTGGCTCTGTCGCCAGACGCTGAGATCTAGCGCCAGGCGCTAAAAACTATTACCAGACGCTAGATGTTTTCGTCTGGCGCTGGAGTAGGGTCTTCCCTATTCTGCTGCACCTGTATTTATTTTTGACTATAGAACTTTGCTAATCTCTTTAATTATCTTAGGGTTGACCTAAGGTTTAACGTCGCTTGACTCATTGACTTGACACGACTCAAGGTATAAACTTGACTCGCTGTGATTGACTCGAGGTTGACTCGACTCGAAGTGAAATGACACGTGTGACTCATGACCTGTGTGTGCATAGTGTTGATTCAATGTGACTCAAAAATGCAAAAAAGAAAAAAAATTTCCGTCATTTTTGTGGAGGGTACCAACTTTCTCTCGAAAAAGAAAGACACGAAAAAAGAATCGAAGTTTTCGAATGTATGTTGAATGAGCTTAGTCAAATGTTGTTTGATACTATCTCTCAAGGTGCAAGGATTAATCCACCCTAGGCTATCTCAATGGTCGACTCAATGATGAAAGTATTTGGGTAACTTAGGCACGGAGGCTAAGCACTTCATACTTTGTGATGCAATGATGATTGATGTTGATATGACAAGGCATGCTTCGGTGTTGTATTAAGATTTCATGACAAAGGGTTCCTACGGGAAGTATATTTGGTCATGTATCTGTGAGGTGTGTGAAAGTGACACTAAGGTTAGGCTGCAAGAGCTTAGTGTGTGGAAAGATATTATTTTTAGAAGAGTCAAATGACGGTGACTCTTAGGCTAGGTAAGCTAATGATGTAGGGATCAAGCCCCAAAGTCTAGCTCTAAATAAATAGGGATGAGCATTGGAGATCCCTTGATATGATCATGGTGTGTGAATGTGAATATGAATGCATGTTTATTATGGCCGCACCTCGACGTGAGGTTGCCTACGTATCCGTTAGGAATCAGGCCGAACGTAGCTCTAGCCGAACCTCGCACAAGTATGTGTATACCTCAAAAAGGTCTTTTTAAAGGTTGTAACGTGGTTAGGCTAAAGGTTATAGAAGAAGGGGATAAAGGCTCAAGACCCTCGATAAGCCCCCAAGGTGTGCAACCTTGCTTTTGAGTATTTGTATTTTTATGCTTGAGGCTTTTAATTCTTTTTTAGCTCTTTTTTTTTTTTTTTGCTTTAGCATTTATTTTATTTTCATAAGTGTGGAAAATCTCGATCATGCGGTCTATCACCACTTGGCATTCATGTTTCTCAGGCACGGTACCGAGCACTCGATAAGAGACGCAATCTGAGACATGTTCTTATTAAAGACATTGGAACACTTGCCCTTTTGTACACTTTTATTTATTTTTATTATTTTTGCTATTTTAATCTTTTGAATTCGCTCAAGCCTTCTTTAGAATTGTATAAGTTGCACACTGTCCCATCCCAAGGTTAGGTATATGTGGGTTGAAAAAGAGAGGTCTATCGTTAGACGAGGCTCAAAGTGGTTTATGAAGAAAGGATTGTAAATTAGAAAGGTGAAAGGCAATATGATGTGGCTACAAGGGGTGCCTCAAATAATTGGTATACCTTGTGCTTAATTCGACAATGATTTTTTTATTTTTATTTTTTTTTAATGCAATATAATGAAATGATCATATGTAAGAGAATAAATGCTCATTTTATTTAAAAGGGGAAAATAAAGAATTTACAAAATTAATCTAAGGGAAAAGAAAGGTGCCTATGCTAGACTTATTGGGGAAAGGGTAAATAAAGAAAAAGAAAAAAGATGTCATGAAATCTCGTCGTTGAAGCTCGCCTCTTGCCTTGTGTTCATCATCACTTGGTGTTCTTGCCGACTGGAGGTATTGGAAGCTTGTTATTGTCAATCAAATGCTGGATAGCCTCCTTTATCTTCCAACAGCTCTCAGTGGCATGACCCCTACCTTGATGTTACTTGCAGCGCATGTTTGGATTCCAACTAGGCAATCTCTTCTCAAGTGGGGGATCTTGAAGAGGTCCAATAGGAGTAATGAGTCCCTTGGCATGGAGTCGATCGAAAGCATCATCGTAGCTAATTCCAATAGGGGTAAAATCTTTTTTCGGTTGCTTTCTAAATCCTTGATTATCCATGGCTAAGATCTCATTAAGGTCGAAAGTACCAACACTATTACTAGAGTAGGTGTTTTCGGAAGAAGAAGGATAGTCGTTCTTCTTTCCTTTACAGCCACTGTTGTTATTGTTACTGATCTTGGCCTTCTTGTCGCGCGGAGAAACATGAAAGAGATTTGAATCAATTAGATCTTGAACACAATCTTTGAGGGCGAGACATGCTTCGGTGGTATGACCACGACCTCTATGGTATCGACAGTAAGAATTTGGATCCCCATTGGGAAACCGTTTTTTAGGTGGAGAGTCTTGACTGGGACCAATGGAGTGAATATGACCTTGATCATGAAGACAGTCAAAAGCTTCATTGTAAGTCATTCCTATTGGTGTGTACTCTTCAATGGTCCGTTTTTCCCCTGGCTTAGGAGCATTGAGTTCTTCGTTAAACTCTTGGCAAGAATTTTGTTCGATGACCATCACCCAATTTGCTAGTCCTTCTACCACATTCAAGAGCATGGCAACCACATCTTGCAGTTTTCGAACGTCCTCTTTTAGACTTGAGGAGTCTTCCCTGGTATTATCTAAGAAAAGACTTTCATCCCCCCAATCATGGCCACTTCATCGAGAGAGGTTATATAAGCTGTCTCGATCATGGGTGACGAGGGGAAAACTAGGTCGTTATCTAATCTTCCCTCGGTCAAACTAAATTTATAAACACTTAACAAACCTAAATACGAGTATAGAGGCAAGTCAAGGGTCGAACCCAAAGGAACGGTAATGTTAAAGAACTTTCAATTATGCGCCTAAGCTAGGTCGAAGACTAAGGTAAGAGAGAATACTAACAACTAACAAAACAAGTAACCAAGGAAATAAAACACTAGGAACGGGGATCAACAAGTAATCATGTCAATTGCAACAACTTGGGAAGAGCATGCCAATCAAAGGTTGTGAGGACTAATGATAAGAGCAATCAATAGGAATCAAAGAGCTATCTCCTAAGTGTTAAGCTAGGGTTCACTATGAATAACAAACTAAGAGAATCACAATCAAAACCAATCGATAATTGCAATTCCTAAATCAATTGTTCATGTCATTAGCAATTACAATGCAATCTAGCATAATTCTCAAGGCCTAATTGAATTACACACATGCAAACCTTCACTAATCCCTTTAATCTCAACAATCAATCAACACAATTCCAAAATTAATCACAATTAATCAATCATACAAGTTTCACCCAATTCCTAGCCAAACAACTATTCAAGAATCATCATCTATCAACTAACAACTATGGAAATCAAGAATCAACAAATTATCAAGAACAATTACACTAATCAAGCATCAAACATCAAAATTAAACCAAACAAACAAGAAATTAAACAAATCATTAAGGAGAGATAGAGTTAAGAATGCTCATTGATAATAGAGAAGATCTTGAACACAATTGTTACCCTTGTATCTTCAATCTCTCAATCACCATTGAAATCCTTCACTTTCTCTCTCTAAAACTACTCCTAATCTAGCCTAATCTAGAGAGAGAAGCTCTAAACCTAATAGAGAAAACTATTCTAAGACTAAGAATTATGTGAATGAATGATAATAAAAACCCCCAAAAACAATATATAAACAAAAGGAGAAAAGAAACTTAAAATCGTAAAAGACCCAGAAGTCCGCGCCCTCGGAGAAATCGGCAGCGCCCTCGGACACCCCAAAATCCGCGCCCGCGGCCAAAGCCCGCACCCGCGGGGCCAAAGTCCGCGCCCACGGGGAGCCCGCGGCCAGCCCGCAGAGAGTTACTGCCCAAAATGGCAGAAATGGGTTACGGCAGATTTGCAGGGCCAACTTTGGAAGGCTCTAACTCACGATCTAGGAATCGTATGAAGGCTTTTGACCTATCATTGGAAATCTCTTCAAGTCTAGTTTCCTACCCAAATTGAATCACCTCAATCCGATCTGTAGAACTCGGGATATGGCCGAAACAATGCACAAAGGTCCTTTTTGATACTTTGTAAGCCTTCATTTTCCTTTGTTTCTTAGATTGGCTTGACTTGCGTGCTTGGCTTCCCTAACTTGCCTCCGTTAAATTCCTTGAATGCACTTGAGCTCCCTCCTTGATGATATTAAATCTCGGGAAGCTCGACACACCTACAAAACAAGTCAAACAAACGGAGAAGCGAGGGAAATAGCCGAGAAATGAATAAAATAATAAGAAAACCATTAAAAGCACGCATTTCTCTAAACTAACAGACAAACACACAAATCAAGAATTATTCCCTAAAAATACAACATAAACGACTAATAACGAGCATAGAAATATAAAGAAAACTTAGCCTAAAGGTGTCATAAATGGCACGGATCAATGGGCTCTCCTACAGGTGTGATAAGAAGTGATGGATCGAAGGATGCTTGATCTTCTTCGATGACTAGAATCTCGGAAGTTTCATTGTTATCGATCAGATCTTGAATAGCTTCTTTAGTTTCCAACACTCCTTAGTGTCGTGACCCTTTCCTTGGTGATATTTGCAGTGCTTATTGGGGTCCCACTTGGGTGGCCTGGCTTCTGGAACTGGATCTTTGATAGGCCCTGTGGGCATGACTAGCCCTTTGTGATGTAACTTCTTGAAAGATGTTTCATAACTCATACCAAGTGGAGTGAACACCCTTTTTGACCTTTGGATTCGTGATTTGAGGCGTTCGTGGCATGCACCTCATTAATGGGAGAGGAAGAAGAAGGATGGTCGTTCTTCTTTCCTCTCGCATTATTATCTTTCAGAAGGTCATCTTCAATGTCAATGCCTATATTATAGACAGCCTTGAAAGTATTCAAATTATATTGGTATTTTAAGTGCTTTGAATACTTCCCTTGGAGATTCTTGATAAATATCCTCACAGATTCTTTTTCGGTAGGAACCTTGACCATATTAGCGGAAGTTTCCCTCCATTTATTGAAGAAAGACGTGAACCCTTCGTTTTCTTTTTGTTTTAACATCTCAAGTTGTCTATGATCTGTTTCGTCTTGGATGTTGCACTTATATCTATGTATGAAAGCGTTTGTTATCGACTCCCAAGAAGAGGTTTTCTCTTTGTCAAGGGAAAAGAGCCATTGTTGACAAACGGTCTCAACAGATAGAGAAAATATAGAAGGGAAGACTTTCTTATCAATACCCTTAATACTCATTATGGTTTCAAAAGCTCTTAGATGAAAGTAAGGGTTATCTGTTGCCTTGAATTTTGGGATGTCAGTGGCATTGAACTTATGCGGAAGAAGTTCCTTGTCCAGCGAGACCCCTTGTGAACTAATGCCCTGAAATTTATAGTCACTAGATAGCTTGCTCAAGCTTTCTTGCATGAGGTTTATTTGTTGTTGCTTCACAGGGTCATCAATTTTGAGGGTTAAAGCCTTTAACACCTCAGTCACGTCATTCAATTGAAACCTAAGTTCATTGACCTCTTCTTGACTTGCCATTATCTTTTTATCCTTCCTCTTTTGACGAATTTGTTTATCAAAAAGTGAGACTTGAATAAAGAGGTTGTCCTTGATTAATCGCCCTTCTCTCCTCGACCAAGTACTGTGGAAAAGGAATTTGGGGATATTTATTGTTAATTATTTGACTCAAACTTTATTCAACATGTGATGGATGGAGGGATTGGAATAGAATGAGCAGAAAAATGATGTAGATGGAGGGATATGAAGAATTAGGAATAGAATGTACCCCCAACTCAAATGACGGAAAAAACCGACTCATGCATGAACCTAAGACATGGTCATGGTGACATATACTCGAAGTGTGTGCTAAGACTAGTGAGTGTAGGTGACATGTTAAGACTCGTGTTATGACCATGGGACTTAGTGCCTAGACTCAATTAATGACTCGACAAAGTATTATTGACAGTAAAATTTAACCGAATTAATTAGCAAACTGGTTAATTAGACACTAGATGATGACTCGATCAATAATCCGAACTGTCATCAAAGCGACAGGACTAGCGTTGCACTATGTAGTGTAGCGCCAGACGACAGAGCTGTCGCCAGGCGCCACACTCCACAGAGTGGCGCTACAGCTCATATTCTGGCGCCAATTCTAGAACTTCAATCTAAGACTGTTTTCGGTGTTATTAATCAACAGGGGTATGCCTAAAGTCGTACTAGGTCAATTCCGATTAAAATATTAGACTTTATTTACTCAAATTAATTAATTAATTAATTTGGCAAAGTTCTTTAAGTCATTAATTTATTAAATCTCAACACAAGTCAAACAAACGGTTAAGAAAACATATATATGCACAACAAATAATGCACAATTAGTCAAGTAGGCACAATATGATGCAATGAGTTTGCAACCTAACCATGGCTCTAGTTCTCTAAAGTTCGGGATATGGTTTAGTCAATAGAGGGTCCATGGTTAATTGCCCGGATGCACCGCGCGGAAGCCTAACCGTGAAGGGTTGGCGCGAGTGGATGGGACACCGCGAGTTTTAGAAAAACTCGCTTCCATGGTTTGGTGAATTCAACATTCTCGGATGTACCCTTTGTTGCTCAGAGCGTTCAATCAGGTAGATGGAGCATGAACTCCCAGAGGGTTATGTCCATATGTAGAACACATATGGGTTTCAGAAAAGTGAGAAAAACTCAATCAGGAAGTAGGATTGAGCAAACAATACGAAAAACTGGTCGAAATTAGAACCCATATTTCTGGCTCGGTATTGGAAGAATTTGACCCCAGCAAACAGAGGTTGGTGCCAGGATTTAGCTGTAGCGCCTGACGACAGAGCTGTCGTCTGGCGCTACAGTTAAATGTTTGGCACCAGCTTCTGTTCGCTGACGCTAATTCCTACATGCCTCAGCAGCTTTCTGTGCTCGATAAAATTTTCCAGTTTCGCGCAGTGTTATTTCGGTCCTAGTTGTGAATGATATTTCTCAAATTTCCTACGTGTAAAATCCTATGTTTTAACTCATTACGGATGGTATTTCCAATGAGATCTTTTTTATGCATATGACAATAATGTTAATCAAAATTACGCACATGAAATAGTTAGAACGTTTCGAGTCTCATCCACTCATTCTAAATCATTGCCGAAACAAATTCAGGAATTAAAATAGAAATCCTCCCCAGTGGAGTCGCCAAAAAACTATAGGGAATATTTCAAGCGTTAATCCCTAGCTTGAACCCCACTGTGATCATACACTAAAGTACGGTGGCGTCCAAAGGGAAAAAAGATAGAGAAAAAGAGTCACCAACAAGTTTTTTAAGGAACTTGTAAACCGTTCACGAGGTGAAGGTTACACCCCTTAACTATCCAAGAGATCGTCAACTCCATAAGGTCTTGAACCAAATAGGGTTCGAGGATGAAGGTACAAATCCAACCTAAAAGAGATTGAACCTGCCCTAATAATAAGCCTCTACTTTATTCTAATCGTATTCATGTGCGCTTTTTGACTAACATGCAATCAATAGGATTAACCCTAAACCTGTTTATCTATGTTGGTTGAATATTAATGCACAAATAAACTATTATTGGCCATCACTTGAATTATAATCAAAATTAACCCTAACAAGATTATTAATTATCTTATTAAGCGTGATTACAAGTACCAATTCCCTTTAAACATGCATAAAAGGCGTGATCAAGCAATAAAAATAAATAAAGCAACATAATAGTCATCATAATAATAACAACTATTATAAGAATAATAATTATAATCATAGAAATAAACATGTTCATGTTAAAGCATAATAATAATAGCAAGATCCTAGGCATGATACTAACAAGGTTAATAACAAATCCTAGCATGTCACTAAGCATCAAAAATCAAAGCTTTAACCCTAACATGATACTAACATGAATATATATTAGGAAGAACATAAAAGGCATCATAACAATCATACTTAGTATTAAAGTTACCCTAGACATGATACTAGGAATATCATAATAACAACCTAAACATGATTTCTATATTATAATATCAATTAAACCATTAAAGTACTTATTTGGATGCCTCGTACCTCTTTCTAATAACAAAATACACGCATTAGTAACTTCAAGGAAAATAATAAAATCAACAATTAAATTAAATAATTGAAATAGAGATTTGGGACCAAACCCTCAGAAATTAAACCTTTCACGTCTAGGGCGAAGGCAACTTCGAATATGGCTAGGTGTTTCTAAGTCTAATGAATGCGGAATTTTTATATTTGAGAGGAAGCTAGTTTAGAAAAAGAGAGAAAGAGAAAGAGAGAGTAATCAAGAGATCCTTGATGAGAGTTGGTAGATTGTAGATGAGAATTGATGATTGTTGATGAATGAAAACGGAGTTTTTATGACGTTATTTATAAAGAAAATCAGCCAAAAAGATAAAATATCAAAAACAGAGTTTTGACGCAAATAAAATTGGATTGGCGCTAGACGCCAACATTAGCGCCAGGCGCCAATGCTAGCGCCGGGCGCTACAGCTGGCGTTTGGCACTGATTCAGAAATTCACGCGTTTTCTTAAAATCAGATAAAATTTGCTGTACAGGATGATAAAATTGTATTTTTCCTCAAAGATGTTCTTTGATTTTAATTAAAACTCTAAAAAGTCAACAAAAGTCAATTTATCAATGCTAATTGAATTAGGAATGAAAAGAACCTTCTAGAAGAATCTAGAAAACTAAAACCATTCCTAATTGCATTAGGAATGATAAATCTATATTAAGCCCTCCTCTAGATCATTGGGCCGCATATAAGGCTCAAACCGGGCCCAGTTCAGTAAATTGGTCATAACTCCCTCAATATTCATCGGAATTTTTCTTATAATATATCGTTGGAAAGCTCTTTTCAATCCCTATCCAACTACACTACTATTGGACCCATATTATGGACCAACCAAACTGGATTGGCTGTTTTCTTAAAATAGGTTTTCAAACACAGAGAGAAAAGAAAAGAAATTAAAACTATCTGCAACACTAAACTTTCCACACTTTCACTTCATTCGATTATGATTCGACGCGAAAGGTACTCATCACTGGGTTTGGTTTTGGGTAGACACAAATGGGTGTCTACAGGTAGGTATTTTAGGAGAAAATAATCAACGACATAGGATGACAAAAAGTATCACTACATGCATAATATTATACAAAAAGTACTATTAATACAACTTATACTTTAATGATACATTATAGTACACAAAAATGTACCCCTGTAGAAAAATATCAAATGAAAAAAATAAAAATAAAAACCCCATAATGCCCTCCTATATGCATGCATGCTTAACCTATAGGTGTTAAGCGCCTATATGCACTCGTCCTTTTAGACCCGACATTTATATTCATACGCAAAATGGAGCGGTTATGGCTGACTCTTATAAATGTTGTACAGTTATGCTTCTTAGAGCCAATTCTATTTTGAAAATTAAAATCACCCATTAACCTTCAAATTCGGTCTCTATATATAATTGGGCCCTGGTGTGATATAGCCAATTGTTGTTATGTTTTAATCAAACAAGCCCAAAGACCCTTCACTGACTCTATGACTTCTTAACTTGGTCAAAAGTCAAGAAAGTAAATCAAAAGTTAAAAATCAGATTTTTGGGTGTACCCGACTATGTTACTTGGACACGCCATTTTTGGCCTCATACCCGGGTCAGTATGACCCGACACGGACCCGGGTATGAAATCCGTTCGGGACACTTCATTTGGCTCTCGAGTATGGAATAGTTGTCTTGGATCTTAACAGAGGAGAGAGGAGAGAGAAATAAAAAAAATGAATGGTGGAGTCTTTTATTGGACCCACACTCCACTTTTTCTTTTTACAGAAATTTCAACATATGCTTTTAAAATTTGGCAGTATCAATAAGAGTTTTGGCAGTATTAGACTATTATATTAGGTACTTAGGTAGTAGACTAGTAGTAGTACTACTTTTCGTTAAAAAAAAAAGTAGTAGTATTGTACACAGTACATTATACAGTCTAATTTAAAATAAAAATTGCTAATTTTTTTATAAGGACTTTCTACGATTATCCTTTTTTTTTCTTTTATTGTCGTATCCGTACCTGAGTCCAAAGTTATGACGGTGTCCCCGTGTCCTAAATTTTTTTAAATGAGGAAGCAGACACTCGGATCCGTACCAATATCAGATACCTGTACCTGTGTCAATGTAACATAGGTACCAGACCTCATGCTTATTATACTTTAATTTGAACCGTTATTCCAATGGCACATCTCATGTCTATTATGTTTTGTTAAAAAGACTTAATCTTATTCATAAACTTAAAGTTGAACAAAGCAAATTAATAGTTTTAGATACTAGACATTAGATAATATACTTTGATGTTCAATAATAATTTGGAAAATATTAACATAGTAGGAGTAATGAAGTAAATGCAAACATTTCAATCTATATTTATATTATATTTCATTGCATAATTTTTATTATAAAAACTCATTCATACCAAAAAAGTTGTTATAGATACTATCATTGAATTTTACGTTATTGTTGGTTTACTTTATTATGTTGCTGGTATTTCATAAAAACTCACAAAATAGTACTCCCTCTGTCCCCGAAAGAACGACCCTTTTGGGTGGATTTCACGGGTATTAATAAAGTTAAATAAAAAGAAGTAAAAGTATATCGGAAAAATAAATTTACATGGGGTTTACAAAAAAGTAGAGAGAGATACTAATAAAAGTATATGGAAAAACAAAATTTTATATGGGGAAGCTAATTTTGCACAAATATTATTGCAAATTGGTGGGTATTTTAATGCTAACTAGATTAGTACTCGTGCGATGCACGGTTAAACATTTTATAATCTAACATATAATTAAATTAATTTGTGACAGTGAGGCGTGATTAGAACTTCTTTTTCGATTTAAGGGATCATAAACATTATTGTTTTTTTTATTTATTTTTTATTTTTTATTTTTTTATCACCGGTCTTATATCTTTTAAATATCAATAAAAATTGTTGGTTAATAAATTACCATAAAAATATTACTAAAAGAATTAAGATGCAACTCTAAGTAAAATAAAGGATAAAAAAAATTAAGATGCAACTCTAAAGTAGTAAAATAAAGGAAAAAGAATTAAGGTGCAACTCCCACCAAGTAAATTAGGAAAAGCAAACCCATTTACCATTATTCTGACATAACTTCTACCAAATAAAAGTAGAATTTTTTTTTTTTAATGAAATTTCAGATATTTTATCATTTCCTCTTCAAGAAATTGTAGAACATGAGCATATCATACTCGCAGGAGATTCATATCCGAGATCTTAAGCCTTATTAATGTCGAAGCTCGATTCGATTTCTGCATGCTGAAATTTTAATTGAAAGGTAAGAATCATGTTTTATACATTCATATAATTTTTAGTCCACTTCAATTATTTAACAATACAATTTTGCTGTGGAAAACTAAGGTACTGTGTACTTTAATTTCACTCCTAAAAATTTGGTAATTGCAATTTTGGATCATGTGTTAGAGTTTGATAAGAGTAATCTTGATATTAGCTAATTAATAAGCATCGACATCTGCTTTAATTTGTTTTATACTATATATGTATTTTCCTCAAAGTATAGTCTTAGTTTGATAAGGATTACTTTTTAATGATATGAGTATCAATTTTTTTTTTCACATTGTTTATGCTAAACGATTATATATAGCAATTGAGCATAGTTGTATTATTAATTCTAGTTCAATAGTTAGTTCTATCATAAGCTTATAACTCTTGATTTACCTTCTTTTAGGAAGGTCAACAACCCCTTCTTGCTTAATGCAATGTGTGATGGAATGTCTGCAATGTCTGTAGCAAAAAGATCACAAATAATACCAAACACATTACTGTAGAAATCATCAAAATATGTAGTTAAAAATGACAAATCTTTTAATTTCTTCTACGAAAATATTAGATAGTTTACGGCAATACCTAGTCACAAATTTTGGAATACCTCCTTGTATACTACATTAGTAGTAGTACAATCGATCTGACCTTCCTCGTCCCAAATAAGAATTTTCAATTCTTTTTTTGATTTCACCCTTGAAATTGCAACGTATAATTGACCGTGACTAAACACGAACTTGGTAAATATAGTCCAACATGTGAAAGGGATTGACCTTGACTCTTATTTGTCGTCATTGCAAAACAAAGAGCCAATGGAAACTGCCTTCTTTGCATCTTGAAAGGAAATCAGTTATCTGATGGCTTAAAACCATGCGAGGTATGAATACTTTGTGCCCAATATTGCTTCCAGTGATGATTTTCGCCTCAATTACATGATTGCCCAACCAAATTACCTGTAATCTAGTACCATTGCACAAGCCCTCAGGTTGGTTAATGTTTCTTATTAACATTACTGGGACACCTACCTTTAGCTTTAACTTGTGATTTGGTAATCCAGAGCATCTAATGCTATTTAAAAAATCCGGAGAATACAAATCATCATGACTCCCTGGATTGTAGATGGTGTCGGAACTATTGATACTTTTTCTTCTCCTTCTACCTTTAGTAAGTATTCATTCACTATCTCTACCACTTCATGGGTTGGAGCAAGAATTGCCCTCTCTTGAAAATAGACAGGGTTACTAAGGTTTTGTAGTATAAAAGGATATGTACATTCTATTAGCGAAGCCATAGGATCACTTTTATCTTTAATAAGGATGTCATCTGGTATTTTAATAATTGCTTCCCCGTCATTTGGATCTTCAATGCTCCCATCACCAATTTTTAATATCCATTCTGAAAACTCCTTTAACTCCCTCAAATCTGAATCAAGATTAGCTTGAAGTCGCATGTTTTTGGTCAATCTTAACACTTTACATAAATTCCACAAATAAGAAGAGTTTATTGTGGATGAAACAATATCTTGTCTAGTTCCCTTTGGAATGACGGGTAATATTTGTCGAAAGTCACCTCCAAACACAATAACCTTTCCACCAAATGGCCGCTCTAAGTTTCTTGGATTAGAAGTTCTTAGGATATCCCTTAAACTTCTATCTAAAGCCTCAAAGAAGAACCTGTGACTCATGGGTGCTTCATCCCAAAAAATGAGCTTAGCCCTACTTATAAGTTGAGCTAAATTTGTACCTGTAAATCATAAAATGAGAAATAATACTGTAATTCCACTAAGGTTGTGTTTGGATTCAATCATTTCATTTGAAATCTAGAATTTCAAATTTGGAATTTGAATTAATGACATTCAATTCCAAATTCTCTGTTTGGAAAAAACTTAGAATTTCAAATTTATCAAAATTCTCTCTTCCTTGCTTACTTTCCCTGACATTCAAATCCCCCAACTTGTTCATCCAAATCTCATTCCTCCTCATGTTCATCCAAATCCCCAAATTGTTGACCCAATTAGATGAGAAATCGGCATCAATCAACCCAAATTGTGATTCAAATTAACATATCAATGGTGGTCGGTGGTCTGAAAATTGTTTTTTTAAAAAAAAAAAAAAAAAACCCTTAGTAACTTTTCGATCGAGGAGAACGCAAACAAGCTGCTTTAATGGAGGATAGAATCTTCAGTAATACAGAGTACATCGACGGAGGAGAGAGAGCTAAGAAGTTGCTTCAATGGAGGAGAGAGAAAAAAAATTGGAGAAACCTAAAAAGACCTAGGAGAGAGAAATTGGGGTAATTTTTTTTACCCGTGAGAATTTGAAATGACATCTTATGAGATAGAATTTGCAATTCATTGATTTGGATATAATTAATTCATGGCTTGGATTTGGCCCAAATCAGAATTTCAAATTTTTGTATTACCCAAACAACTCATTTGGCCCAAATCAGAATTTCAAATGAAATCCTTGATACCAAACAGACCATAAGAGTATATAATACAAATATACAATAGCTCAAATTGTGTTTCATTCTGTTCAAAAGTGAAAAAAAAAAAAAAAAAAAAAAAAAAAACCCTTGAATCTTAAAAAAAAAATTATTTTTCTAAAGTATCACAACAACTATGATACTTAAATCAACTGATATTAAACACAAATCAATGATCAATGAAATCCAAATTGACAGTAATAATACTACTTTATTCATGATTATTATAACCTGCCATCTTAAGGTACCTACTTATTAGTTGAGCTAAGTTTGTACCTGGTCGTATGTTGCAAGTCGATTCTTCGTTCACATTAATAGGGATTGAAAACCTTGAATGTGCATTTCGCCCTGCAATAAGAAGAAGAGATGCTATCCCACTAGAGGCAATTGTTAACACAATATCACCTTTAGAACGGATAGCAGCCGATAAAGTTCTCCAAATAAATGTCTTTCCTGTTCCTCCATGGCCATATATGAAAATAAACACCTCCTTCACCAATTTATACAACACTCATTATTTTTTCCATACACCTCTTTTTGCTCATTAGTTATTTTGGCCAAGATCTGCTCGCTAGATTCGACCAGGTTCTATAGGTTAACAGCTAGATTAATGAGGATGTGAATGATAGCGTAGGTTCAAAGAATGGGGGTGAATAACCTACGAAAGATGAACAAAGGGGAAAGGGAAGAAAAGACACAAGATGATGACGCAGAAAACCCCAGGAATAAGGGTAAAAACTGCGGGTGGCGTTGAGTCCACCAATCTACTAGTTTGAGAATGAATTACAGGTACAATACAGGTTGTTTTGTGACTAAAAATGAATCTGTAATTTAATACTAATTGCTAATGACTATGAAATATGTTGCCTAGGGTTCGTATCTTGTGTTTTTACAACGGTCTTCTATCCTATTTATAATAGGGGAGCCTTTTGAAGTCTTGTAACAGCTTCTTTGATGATTCCTTGAAAGTAGGAGCTAGCTGCCAGGTTCAGCTTCGAGATTCATGCCATGTTCTCTTTGTGTTTATCCTTTGCCTTTTGACTTGTTCCTTGCTGGTGGTTAGTTGGAGAATAGTGGAAGTGTCCTCCATGAAAATAGGAGAAGTAGTTTGACTCCTTGATTTGGTCTTCAACGAATATGGACTTATTTATGGTGCAGATACATTTAACATTTCTAATTGATTTATACCTGATGGGAAATATTTCCTCATTGATTGTAGGAAAACTTATAACAACTTTGACTTCATTCAAACTTGGATTCTCTTAGAATATTCCTTGGAAATATCTTTGTTTGATTTTGTTTAATACATGGAACCAGGTAACTGATCACGTAGCAATACCTGTAACCTAGCAACCTGTGACCTGCAACCTAGCAACCTGCAGAAATCTGAACATGTAGTAAAAATTTAGGCACAACAGTTTGCCCCCAGCTTGTCTCTTGGATGTACCTGTTGCATCTATGAGGCAAGCTAAATGATTTCGAAAGATAAATTTTGACATAAAATTTTCCTAAGATAATTCTTTAGATTCGAAAAGTTACAACAACTTCTTAATATTAAAACGTTGATCTTAGCTTTTGAAAATATGTTTTACTTTGCTCATGGGGAAAGGTTAGTTTATCTTTAGACTTTGGACATTCGATGCTAGGTTCTTTGGAATAAAGTAGACTTTGATTTGACTTTCGTTGTTCTGCGATTGTGCTTTTGCTTTGAATATCTTTGGTATCTGGCGCATTGGCCCTTAGTACGTCGTAGCTTTGGTCGTCATTGATATCTGGCGCATTGGCCCTTAGTACATCGTAGCTTTGGTAGTCATTGATATCTGGCGCATTGGCCCTTAGTGCATTCGTAGCTTTGAAAGTTATTGATATCTGGCGCATTGGCCCTAGGTTCATTCGCAGCTTTGGCAGGTTGTAGCTGTACCTAGAACTCAGATTGTATCCCTAGGATTCAGGTTGTCCAATTGAATCTGTAAGGAAGTAGGTTAGAGATGATCGTTGGTGTTGCCGCTAATGGCCCTCCGATGCTTATATTATTACTGATTTGACGGAAATATATAACCAAATTAAAGCAATAAACATATATATATATATATATATATATATATATATATATATATATATATATATATATATATTTATTAATAACTAACTTAGAAAGAAGATGTATGTAACTTGAGAATAACTTAGAAGTAGTAAACAGGTTAGATATAATGCGTTGATAACTTGAAAATAACTTAGAAATAATTTAAAGAAATTTAGAAGAAACCTGGAGACAACCTAGAAGGTTCTTAGAAATGGCAAGTTTTTAGATGTGCTACATTCCAGCTTCTAGGTACTAGCTTACCTTAGGCTCTTTAACAACCTTGTATGGGCCTTCCTAGGTTGCCCCCAACTACATGCGGGTACTCCAGAACGAGAACTTAGATGGATTCATCTTCTTCTGCACGAACTTCAGCCATGGCCCTGGTCCTAACTTCTTCAAAAGAAGCACATGGATATCTGGTCAACTCGTAATACAACCTAGATTGATAAATAAGGCCTTGGCGAAATGCTTCTATGGATGTTGAGTGATCGCAGTTCTTAATGCTGACCATTTCTTTGTTGAACCTGCTCCAATATTCTCTAGTTGTCTCATTCTGCTATTGGACGACGCGGTACAGGTCACTGCTCTGCCTCTCCAGCTCCCTGCTAGTTGCAAATTGTTGATAGAACCTGTTTGCCAAGTTAGAGAAGCTGCTGATAGATCCCGACTTCAGGTTGATTAGCCACTGGAGTGCAGGTCCAGATAGAGTAGCGCCAAAGGACTTGCACATGGTAGGCTCAATAAGCTCCCACGGGATTGATAGCTGCCACATCCTTTGCTTGTACTGAGCTACATGATCTTGAGGGTCAGTGGTCCCATCGTACTGGGGAATATTGGTATGTTCATCTTTTCGGGAATCTGAACTCGCGCAATCTCCTCCACAAAAGGAGACTCATTAAATCCATCAGGAGATTCATAAGCCACGGGCTTCGGCACACCTTGTAGCCGACTCAAGAGCTTCATCATTTTCCGGCTTTGGGCTTTGAGAACAGCTACTCTATCAGCCATAGAGTTAGTCTCTTCACCTGATTCCTTTCCAAGCTTCTTGGGATTACTATCTTCTCCTTCAGATTCATCGAATGAAATCATGGATAATTGAGGGATATCCTCGGTTCTGACCCGCTTCTTTTTCTTGCTCTTGACAGATTCAAGCTCCTTGGTCAGCTTTTCCAAGGATGCTTGAGATTCGGCCTGGAACTTCTCCAGGGTTGCTTGAGACTCGGCCTGGAGCTTCTAATTCCGCTCCCGAGAGGCTCTCAATTCTTCCTGCAATTGCTCGATTAGTTCGTTCATATTCGGATTGGGATCGGGATTTCCGACCGTGATGAAGAATTGACAAATTGATCTAACTGTATCCCCACAGACGGCGCCAAACTGTTTTGGCCAAGATCTGCTCGCTAGATTCGACCTGGTTCTATAGGTTAACAGCTAGATTAATGAGGATGTGAATGATAGCGTAGGTTCAAAGAATGGGGGTGAATAACCTACAAAAGATTAACAAAGGGGAAAGGGAAGAAGAGACACAAGATGATGACGCAAAAAACCCCAGGAATAAGGGTAAAAACTGCGGGTGGCGTTGAGTCCACCAATCTACTAGTTTGAGAATGAATTACAGGTACAATACAGGTTGTTTTGTGACTAAAAATGAATCTGTAATTTAATACTAATTGCTAATGACTATGAAATATGTTGCCTAGGGCTCGTATCTTGTGTTTTTACAACAGTCTTCTATCCTATTTATAATAGGGGAGCCTTTTGAAGTCTTGTAACAGCTTCTTTGATGATTCCTTGAAAGTAGGAGCTAGCTACCAGGTTCAGCTTCGAGATTCATGCCATGTTCTCTTTGTGTTTATCCTTTGCCTTTTGACTTGTTCCTTGCTGGTGGTTAGTTGGAGAATAGTGGAAGTGTCCTCCATGAAAATAGGAGAAGTAGTTTGACTCCTTGATTTGGTCTTCAACGAATATGGACTTATTTATGGTGCAGATACATTTAACATTTCAAATTGATTTATACCTGATGGGAAATATTTCCTCCTTGATTGTAGGAAAACTTATAACAACTTTGACTTCGTTTAAACTTGGATTCTCTTAGAATATTCCTTGGAAATATCTTTGTTTGATTTTGTTTAATACATGGAACCAGGTAACTGATCACGTAGCAATCTGTAACCTGTAACCTAGCAACCTGTGACCTGCAACCTAGCAACCTGTAGTAAAAATTTAGGCACAACATTAGTTAAGCTAGACAACAGAATATTGTGTTCATTTTGTAAAGTGGCCCTATCATAGCAAAGTTTATCTTGTATCAATTTGTTGGAGGCTTTTGAGATGATCATTTCATTTGGATAAGGCATGTCAGAGTATCTTTTAAGGCTACTTCCAATCCTATTTTAGATCTTCTCAATCTCTGCCAAAGTGTAATTTTTTACTTGCGCATCACTAAGACGCACATCTGCATGTATCATTTGAGGAATTCACCAAAAACCAAGCGATTACTAAAGGATCTTTGTAAAGGTTTGATAAAAATGTGATAATACATATGTGATTTCTCATTATAGAAAAATGTAGATGACATAAACTTATTAAGTACCACACATAAATGAATTTTTCTTTTCATAGAAAGTCATTCCATAATTTAAATTGATAAATGAAGCAATATACTTAAATATAAGCATCAATTTTGCTAGGTTACATGTACTAAAACAAACCGTCAACAGATAGATAAAGAGGAAGTACTTAATACCGTGAACTCCTAAAATCCTTCGTTGTTTATGAAGAATATCATCTGAAAGGTATATCCATGTCTTTTCTCACACTAACTCAGGTTTAGATAGGCTCTCAGATAGTAAAAGCATTGCAAAAAGAGCTCATAAATAGTTAGCAGTTTCCCAAAAACTTGCTTCTTTTATGCCTTCAATGTACTCATTATCGTCATCCAATAATCCTAATGCAGAGCAAGCTTCTTTAAAACAAGGGTATACTACTCCATGTATCATACGTATGTCCTCATAGCAAGTAGGCCCTTTCACTTTGCTCAATAAGATCATCAGATAGTATAACTCACCAGAACCGATGTGAACATGATGAATTCCTGTAATGGAGAACCCATTTGGTCTTTGTTCCCATTTCCTTAATTTAGACTTCCAAAAAAATTTTGTAGGAAAATCCACATAAGTTAGATTTTTAGCATTTTCATCCACCTTATTACATGCCATCCATGCCAAAAATATTGATTGATTAATCCCTGGACGATTGATAACAGAATCAATTGAATCTTCATCCTCGAAAATAACACTTTGCTCACTAGAAAGATGAAAAGACAATCTTTGTACTGGAGGATATCTATAGTGAATGTCAAAACCAAATATTCTCCATACAGCTTCACATGGAGAAATATACCTACAGTCATAATACATCTTTATTTCATCCACAATACCATTATTTTCATCTTATCCACCTTGACCTTGAGAAATGGATGTTGTGACCCGATCATGCCCCTTATTTACATACTTAAATAAGTACTTAATAGATCGAGATTGATTGCACCATTCAACATTGATGTGAGCTTGGTACTTTAATAGAAGCTTTGGATTATAAGGAACCACAAACCCATTATTTAAAAAAATTCTTTTTTTCCACTGTATTTCCGTTATCTCTTCTTCTGTAAATAGGATAACCTTCTTCATCAACACTTGTTCTCTCTTGGAATTTTTTGGGAAATTTTTTTGAACATATTTTGTCCTTCATACACGGTGAGTTCATATTTAGTGCTCCACAAGGACCATGTATCATCAAAGACTTAACAGCTGCATACAATTATGGAAACTCTTCTTTGTTAAGAATCTCTGCTGATATGATCTTATCAATATCCACTGGATTAGGGAATTTGTCATCACGATGCATGAATAACAATATGTGAGCATGAGGAAGCCCGTGCTTTTGAAACTCCATTGTATAAACAACTGCAAACAAAATTTATAATGCATATTGCATTATTACTTTGATAATAATTGAACATATTTTATGGTATAATTCCTAAAAGAATTAAAGTAAAAAAATCGTCAAAATAAAAAAATATAAGTGTAGAGTCAAACCTGCTTGGACACGACCAAAGATTTGTTTATCTCGCAAGTCTTTAATTAGTTGATCTAATTTGATTTTGAATATCCTACAAAGGATGTCAGGTCTATCTTCAGGTTGTAAACCCCTTTCTGTCACAAATCTAGTGATCTCTGGCCATTTAGGATTGCAAGTGAATGTTATAAATAAATCAGGGTAGCCATAAGACTTGCAAAGAGCCATTGCTTCTCGATAGTTTTGATCCAAGTATCTAGCCCCACTTGTGAATGAAGATGGTAAAAATACCCTCTTTCCCATGGAGGAAGGGTTGGTATTCCCTTCATGAACAGCTTCAGCTAAATTTTTTATTGTTTCAGATCTTAAGTTTTTTTTTATTAGCTCGAATGTAAGATAATCTATGTGCTTCTATCATAGTGTAAGAATCCACCACAAATTGCTGGAACAACTTTCTTGCAAGTAGTATTGTTGCATCTTCATTTTGTCTCTCTTGAATTCGAAAAGCAAAGAACTCTCTCATACTCAATCTTGTTCTTTTTCTTGATGAAGTTCCTTCAGTAGTATCTCCCAATGAAATATCAACTCTATATCCATCTTCTCCATATGGAAATGATAATGGGTATTGAAGTGCAAGATAATCAGGATGTAGCTTATTAATGCGGCACAGTGATCCACTTTGTGTTTCAAGAACAATGTCTCTCTCATCATGGGAGCTGCATATATCACCAATAATGAGTGCAACCACCTCTGAAGCACTTGGAAGATTGTATGTCCTTCCATATGTACCCCTTCTTCCAATCAGCTTTAGCTTGATATTTTCACACTCATTTGAATCACATCGATCCCTTGCCATCCGAAATGACTAAGTTAGAGGGTTATGCTCATCTAGCATTTTCTTTAAATCCTCAACAATATCAGCATCATATGCATCTAAGTTATCTCGCGAACTTTAATTATATCAATTACACATGTATTTGAAACATAAATAAAAGAAAAAAATAGGGTATCTATAGTAATGAAAAGGGACCAAAATTTCTTATTAGTAAGATATTCTCATGGTTAAAAATATTTTATCAAACTAACCTAACTGAAGAGATTCCGTTCAAAACTTCATTATCAGTATCATGTATGTAAAGTTGTAAACTTTGGAGATGACCCTGGGTTCGGAAGTAAACTTCCAATCCTATGGTAGCTTTGTCCATGTAACCTAAACACATATGGCCCGCGACCTTTATTGATAGAATAATCGACCTTTCCACCCATTGATGTGAAAGAGAACATCATGTTGAAGAGGCGGATATTTTTAATAAAGCGTCTACTTTTAGCATCCTTATTTTCAAGAAACCTTTTAAGAATTAGAGGAGGATCTTTCAATAAAGGTAGTTTTACTTTCCCACGCATACAACAAAATGAAAATTTCGGTTGAGATGATCTTCTATCTTTTCGAACTCTCTTCATACCACATCCTTGCACCACAAGATGTGCATGTCCATATTAGATCTCCAATATCCCAATATTCTCCTAACATGAATATAAATAATTAATTTGCAACTATGATGACAAAAATATTATAATGTTGTGTATTAATAGATGCTTGTAGATGTGCTTCATTATAAATTAAGAAGAAACCTGTTGTATGCATCGAAATATCATCAATATCCTCCTCCACATCATTATCACTCTCCACATTATTATCACTCTCCACATTATTACCACTCTCCGCATTTTCTGAAAAAGACCCTATGTAGTTTAATTTATGAGTGCTCACTTAAGTTAAAACCAAATATAAAAAAAATACAAAAGTACTTAGTGATTTTTAAGGCAAAACATTTAATCATGGACTCATGCACTTCGTCCATTGCAATGATTTGATTGTCCGGAGTTGTATCTCTACAAACATTTATGTTGTAGCTTGTTGACGGCAATGTAGTTTTATCATGGTTGATTACAGGTGGTCGATGTTGACAAGAGTACCTTGATAAAGGTGTGACTGGTACCATTGAGGGTGCCATTAATAAAGTGGGTATGTACAGTGTTATTATATAAACAATATATAAATAAAATTGATCAGAATAATAGTGAGAAGAAAGTTGACTTACTGGGAGACTTTCGGCTGAAAGTGTCATTTCTAATGATATGCTTTCTAGAGCTTAAGGCATTAGATCCAATTCTCAGTTGACCACTTTGAAAAGGACAATCACGATGGTCCAAAATTGTCAATCGAGGTTTACCGGAAACTATAATATTTATCAAAATAGGTAAGTAAATAGTTTTTACATAAAATTGAATTATATAAAATTTAAATTTACAATTATCACTTACATGTTTTTTGCATAGAGTAGCATCAAGATTATGTTGTAGTGAATCATCAGTTACGTTTGATATGTTCTTTACAGCATGACTGATAGTAGAAGCACTTTGAATCACTTGTTTTCCGGTATTGACAATACCACTACTTGGAAAAGATTGCTCAGATGAAGGACATCCACGCAAGTGTGTCAAGGCTATTGATGGAGGTGTCATGAAAGCTAATTAATTTTCAAAGGTTAGTCTCATGTAACATAAAATAAATATAGGTGTTACATGATAAATTGAAATTAAATTAGGAAATTTTAGATTTTAACACAGACAAATCAATGAAAATTGATATTAACACCACAAAAAAAAAAAAAAAAAAAAAAAAAAAAAAAAAAAAATTAACACCACATAAAAAAAATTAAAATTAGAATTTATCACCAAAATCTTGCTTTTGTTAACGGAACTATTACTGGACCCCACTCCAACGGATAGTTTTTACAAATCTCTTATAAATGCACGATTCTCTCCATTTTTCTTCTTTTGTTAGCAAATTTTTCGATTACATAAGTTGATTCTGGTCGCATTTCATTCCAAAAAGCGATTTCATATCAAGAATTCTAGGGTTTGCTTGGTACGAGGGAGGAATTGAAGGTAGTAACAGGTATTTTTGTTCATGCATCAAAATCGCACCTTTTATCCAATGTAATGGCAAATTGAGCTTGTTTGGTATTTAATTATTGTTTAAATTGAGCTGGATTTGGTGATTGGATTAGTAATTTAGTCATGTAAATGCACAATTTGCAGGTCTTAGGGTTTAATTGAAAATGAAATTAGGGATTTTCATGTTAATAAGTTTTAATTGAAAGTTTTTGTTAAGAATTTTAATTCGTATGTGTACAAAGCACTAAACGTTATATTCATCCTCAATTGATGCAGATTATGTCTTCTTTGAGCTATTCCCCTTCAAAGGAGAAAAAATGCAACTACGGAGTGGCAATGGCGAGGCTAACTAGCTGGACTAGGGAGAATCCAGGGAGGAAGTTTAGAGCTTGCAAGTTTTTTTTATCCAGTCACAGAATCAAGGGGGTGCAAGGTCTTCGAATGGGTTGATCAACCCGATGGGACAGAATGGCAAACAAGGGTTATCAACAACCTCTTGTTGGATAAGAAGTTGCTTAAGGGTGAAGTGAATGAGTTGAAAAGGGAAGTTGATGAAATCAGTGGGCAAAGGAGGTGCCTACTTAATGAAGTTGACAATTTGAAGATGAGATGCAAGGCTTTGAATGCTGAAAGAAAGAGAATGAACAGGGACTGCAAGGCAGGGGGGTCTCTTTAGTGAATTATTTATGGGTGAGCATGGCTATCTGTATTAGTTTGTCAATTGGTGTATTTTTCCTAATGGTTAGGGGTGTGTAGTTGTAAGCTAATAGAAGTAGGTGTTTGAATTATCATTTTGTGACTTGAAGTGTTGGGATCTTTTGTGTAATGAAATTCCAAATTTCCAAATATTTTAGTGAATGAATTCCAACTATTTATTATCATGTGTTTGTTGTTCATTTATGATGGTTTTAACTTGAAATTGAAAGCATGCATGCATTAAAGTAGGGATTAATTGGGGAATTGGTGAAGTGAACATAAATATTCATAAAGACTTGCCAAAAGGTGTTTACTTCAACCTGTTTTAATGGCAATGACAGCCATACAAAATGTACCTAACCCAAGTTTCTGATTGTTCAAATGCTAATGCTAATGACAACCCAACAAAAAACAGACATAAGTGAAACATAAAAACACATTGTTTTCTAGCTATTACATCACTGAGTGAGGCTTACACCCTTGATATTTTGCAGCTTGCCCCTTGTTATCACACTTGTGTGTGATGGTTGTTGAACTGAAGTTGTTGCAGGCTGGCTGGAGGAAGCATTGACCTTTGACTTAACCTGCTGCTTTGCCTTTGGCTGAGTTGAGCTCGGTTGACTTGAGCTCTGTTTTAGGAATGAATAACTAAGTCAGCTTGCAGAACCAACTTAATAAAAGTACAGAAACACATGGTTCAAGTGTTATACCTTTTTGGTAGCTTTAACTTCTTTCTTCTTCCTCTCCTCCACCATCCAAGGAGTATTAGAGGGTGGTCTGCCTGGTGGCCTTGGCTCAACAGTTGCTGGTGCAGCAGGGTTTTTACAGGTCTTGGCATAATGACCAAAACCTGCACATTTACTGCATTATTTCTTCCTCTTTGCTGTGTTTGGCTGTCCACTTGCAGTAGAACATTCCCCTGGTTCAAGTTTTCTTTTTTTGCTCTTTGGTCTTACAGGGTGTACCTTAAATGCAGGAGGCTGTGGTTACCTCATATTCACTCTCTCCCAGTGTTTAGGACCAGGCATGAGTTGGACACGTGGTTCATAAGCCTTCCTGTATAAGTCCATGGTGTAATAAGGGTCCACATATGCCTCTAGTCACCCCTCATGTCCATCATGCATGAATAAGCATGCACACAGGGAATCCCAGTTAGTTCCCAATGATAACAGGTACAAGTTTCCTTTTGTAATTCCACACACTCTTGATCATCCATCAACTGCACTTCAAATGTTTCATCTCTTGATGGTTGCACAACACACTTCCTAGCAACAAATTCTATCCTAGCTAAGACATTCCTCACATAAGGGGTAAGGTTGCTTGTAATTTGTTTAGAATCCTCCCACTTCTCATTGTTCCTATTCATTACATACCTCCTCATCCATTCCATTTGGGTGAGGATAGGCTTATCTCTGGCAGGCCTGATGACTGCATTGAAAGTCTCACACATGTTGTTTAACAACATGTTGGACTTGAAGTTAGATGAAAATGCATGTCTTGACCAAGACTGGGTGGGAATGTTCACCAAATAATCATATGCCTCTTGTGATAACTCTTTGATAGAGTCCATGACAAATTTGAATTTAAACTGACAATAATGTAAGCAAATTTAGCACAGGAACCAGTTCAAAAGCAAGACAAGAACAAACATTAAATGAGTATGAGAATATTACTTACTTCAGTTGTTGATCTGGCTGCTGCCCAAAACAGTTCCTTGTATGTTGACCCAGGGAATTTGAGCTTGAAGTTTGCCCAAATGTGCCTAACACAGAATCTTTTTTCAGCTTTTGGAACTCAGCCATTGCTTCCAGTAGACCCTAGCATATTCATTCACAAATTGAATAAGTTGTCCTAATTACTTACATAAAGATAAGATTAACAACTAAAAATGAATATGTGAAAACATGAACTCTTACCTTTTGCCTGTCTGACATTATTGTCAGCCCTGCTCCTTGATCATGTGTGAACATTGCCATAAGAGACTCTAAGAACCAACCCTAACTCTCTTTATTCTCTTCCTCCACTGTTGCCCAAGCTAGAGGGAATAGGTTGTTATTCCCATCCTTAGCTACTGCCACCAGGATTTGTCCAGGATATGCACCCTTGAGGTGACAACCATCCACCCCAATCATTGGCCTACAGCCCTTAGCAAAGCCATCTCTCAAAGGCCTCAAACAAATGAACATTCTCAAAAACAAAGAGGGCTCAGGACTGTCTATACCATCCACAACCACATTGCACCCAGAACCAGGGTTATACTTAATCACAACTCTTCCATAATCCCACACCCTAGTATACTGCTCCCTTGCTGAACCAAATATGGTGAGTTTAGCCCTACACCTAGCCATCCATGCTTTAAAGTATGTCACCTCAATTCCCAAGTCATTAAGAACCCTAGCCCTAATATCCTTAATTCTCCATGCAAAATTACTCCTAAACTCCTCTAAGTACTTGTCTGCTATGTATTCAGCAGTAATATCATGTTCTTCTTCACTATAAGACAAGTGTGTTTCAATTTACAGCTTTTAATTTGCCAAGTTTCCTGCTTCACTAGTTTTGATGCATACACCTTAAAATGACACTTTACTCCCCCCCACACATGTACATGCAAGCATTCTACAAGTATAACTGTTGAACTTACAGTCACATCTATACCTACACTATACTGTAATCCTCCTACTGTCATTATGCAAGAAATAAAACTCATACCTCTCTTGTATGGCATGCAGTCTCAATACCCTTCTCAAGATTGCAGCATTCTTGAACTTCTGCCTTAGCTGCAGCTGGATGGGCTTCAGGAAGTCCACATCTTCATTAAACCATGGAGCAATATCCTCCTCTGAATCAGATCCACACAAGCTTCTGGAACTCTCCAAATCACCATCTTCAGCCTCTTGATTGATCCTGACTGTTCCTATATCCAGGTCATCTTTCAAATCTAACCTCTTATCTTTAACAATACCTTGATCTATGCCACTGCCCTGCAGTTTCCTCAAAGTCTTGTTAACCTTCTCTAAGATCTCCTTAGACCCTTCAATAAACCATTCTTCATCCCCTTCATTAAATTCTTTTTCACCTGGTTCCCAATCTAAGTCATCATCACTGTAATCTGAGCTAGAGTAATCAGATTTATTTTTACCAACATCCTGCTCTTCAAACACCAATGCTTTAGCCTTTGCTGAGGCTCAAGACACTCCAGCTTCTGCAACCTTCCCCTTCAATTTCTGCCTCAACAAATTCTCCCTTGGTGGAATTTCCTCCCTTTTAGTTTCAGTCTTCTTAAACCTAGGGCTACTCCTATTACTAACAGTAGAAGTACTTTGACCGTTCTTCCCTTTTTTACTAACCTTATCCTATGGGTGGGGATTGGTTTGGGCCTGAGTTATATATGGGCTTCAAATTGGGCTATGCTTTGACAAAGACTTCAACATACCCCTCTCCATTTCTAGTCTCTAAAAGGCCCCTCACTTCATCACTGTTGATTAATTCTCTTCTACCAGTGTTAAAGGTTTTCCCCTTCTGCCTATACCAACAGTTGAAATACACAGGCACCTCCATATCACCATTAACAAATCCATGAATTGCAGCTGACCTAATCTCCTGTACATCCAACTTAGACACTTGGACTTTTCTTCTCCAATAACACCACCCCCCACACCAACAAAGCAACTGTCTATCTTTGCTAACTCTTTTAGGGACAAAAGCACCCCCCACTCTTAAACAGATGTCAACCATATCTTCATTGTTACCCATTATCTACCCACCAATAACATAGATAGAATAGTATTATTAAAAGCAATATAATAGCAACACATTACTAATCAACTACACTAATTGAATATTTAACTACAAAGAATCCAGTCCAACATGCATCAATAAACAAATCATACATATACAATCAATTTACATAAACCCTCATTAATTAATCCCAAATTTCAACCTAAACCATTAATTAACCTAATTCGCATAGTCAATTTCAAAATATTCGATTTTTCTAGGGTTCTCTGTTTCAATTGCCAAAAGTAACCCCAATTAAGCATAAAATTGCAAAATTGACATCAACCATTCACCAGTAATTGCTGTAAAAAGATAAAAAAGATACCTTCTTTGGAATCTATCACCTGTAATTTTCAGATTGCCAACAACTTTCTCCTTTGAAGATGAATGACGAAATCCTCGAAGGCTATTCTTCTGCAACAATGACAGCTCCCTTGTACTCTGCTATCCCCAACCACACAATTTTAAGAAATTGAATGCCCTAGATGAAGATATTATTTTGAGTACATTTAGAATCAGAGAGATCGAATTCAATGAAGATGGTTGGAAGTAATCAATGAAGGAGGAGGAATCGTGTTTACTATGTCCGAAAATTGGAGGTAAGCCTAAAACATGGGACCCACGTCACTTTTCCGTCACAGAAACCGTTATTTGGTGGTAACTTCTAATTTTAATTTTTTTATCTGGTGTTAAAATAAACTTTTTTTTTTTGTGGTGTTAATATCAATTTTCATTGATTTGTCTGGTGTTAAAATCTAAAATTTCCATTAAATTAACGTACTATTTGATTTGTCTTTCAGTGGAAATCTGGACATGCTTTTATTTTCAAAAGAGTGCGAAGATAACACAGATGAATTTCCCATGGATTGTTGATTTGAATTCGGATAGTAATTTTCTGCAATGCATCCGGTTGAGTTTCATGTAACAGTGGCGGATGTAGAATATTTAAGGTGGAGGGGCACTAAATAAAAAAAATAAATAAAATGCTTGTATAAAGACTTGGAACCCTAGACTTTTCACCAAACTCAACGCATTACCACTATGACAAAGCTAATGTGATGTTATTTATTGCATTAAAATTGTATTTAACCTATTAATTTACAACTTTAACTTAATAAAAAAAAATAAAAAATGGGGGGGTCGGTGCCACCCAGGCCCCCTTAATAGCTCCGCCACTGCATGTAAGCAAATTAAATGCAAAACAAACATGTTGATGACAAAATAATTGAGTACTATAGGTGGAAATCATACCTTGCATTGATGTATTGTTGGTCTTGCGCCTCTTATGGTCAATATCAATTTTCTTTTCATCCTTGCCATTTTTTTGTTGTCTTTCTCCATTGATTAAGGACTTTTTTTTTTACTATTCAATAAATGACTGATTTTCTTCTAATAAGTTAGGGTGAAATAAAGAGGGATGAGGAGAAAAAGAAAATATATTAGCACTAACCAACTAAAATTTTGAACAATTGACTAAAAAATGGGAGGGAAAAGGCTGCACTTGAATAGTAAACGCTTGGTTTTTGGTATTGTTGATAAAGATTACAACAAAGTCCAATATTTTAGTAAAAACAATAACAATAAGAGTTCAAAAATATATGAAGAGTTGTTGCCATTATTTATTTATCTTTGTACCCATGTAAAAGGATATTAGTATTAATTCATTTCTAATTATGCCATAATTCATTCCTTAAATTTTTTTTTTGGCATCCTATGTAAATATTATTAGTATTCTTATCTGAAATAGTTTGAGATATTTAATTTTTTTCCTTTACCTAATTATTGATCCACAATTCTAGAAAAGTAGCTTAGTAATTTATTTATTTATAATAAATAATGTACCCATGTAAAAGTAGATGTGATTTATATGATGAAGTTTCCTTTAAGAACATGGAATCTAATATTTGTTGTAGAGATAATTTCACCTTTGCTACAATTTGAACTTTTTTGAGGAACACTTAAATGTTTTCAAGTCTAACAAAATATTTGTTAAGCATTTTTTCCTTCATTGTTAAAATATGAAACCATTTTTAGAGGATGGATCTATATTAGCCAAATTTATAAGAGGTTAACGTAATTTCAAATGAACTAATTTATTCCAAATCTTTATCTTTTTCTACAACTTTTGTCAGTATATTCCTTTTTAAGTGCATTTTAATAAGGGAATAATGTCCACTTATATTTAGGTTATATGAAAAGTTATTGTAAAGTAAACATACGTGCATATAAATTAGTCATTCCAAAATCCTAATCATTAAAAAAAACATAGAACATCTTAACATTATAAGGTTTCAAAAGGAAATCCAAAATCTATTCATCATAAAAAAAAAAAAAAAAAAAAAAAAAAAAAAAAAAAAAAAAGAGAGAGATATATGCATAGAAAATTAGTCATTCCAAAATCCTAATCATTAAACATAAACACTAAACATCAACCTTATAAGGTTTCAAAAGGAAATCCTAAATTTTTTTATCATAATAAACGAGACAGCCTCTTAATGTTTGATTCCAGAATATATAAACTTCATTGCAGCCCATGTATCAATTCTCATCCTTTTCAATCTTTACTTCAGCCCTCTTCTTCTTAGTGGTAGATAATTCAGCTTCAAAGTCACATGAATCAACTTCTATTGTTCGTTTGATTGATATGCTAGGAGATGACCCTAACAGTTGATCATTATCTTCAACGCATGAAATTGATTCCTACAAATTATAGCATAAGTAAATAAAGTTTATAACTGATATACTTTTAATTTTTTTTTTTGATTTTTTTCATTTTTTGAAAATTGTTGTTGTACGTAGTTGTAATCAGCATTACCTTCTCCACGTTAGCGATTGCTTTATGTCCATCGTAGTTGATTGATACAGAATTTGAAGCATCATCCTATGAAGAAGAAAAGCATAAGTAAGGAAAAAAAATTGCATACATCAAGTTACAGCAAAAAAATTAACTTATCCAAAAATATAATATAAACCTTAGTGATGGTAGGAGTACTTAAGAAAGACTGCATTAGGTCATCATTATCACTCATTTTATTTATAGCATAAACTTCCCACTTTTGCTTGAGGTTGTAATCAGAAATCTCAACTTTAAAAAGAAACTTTTTTCCCACAAGATTGTTGAGTTCCTCTAGACATGAATCAATATCATCAACCTATTGAATTTATATATTTGGTAAGTAAATAGTTAGTATAGCCATTCTTAAATAGAGGTGATTGATTAAGTTTCTTCCTATATACACACTATAACTGCACCTTTGATAAATAGTCCTTCAAATCATAAGCAGACTTGTGCACAATAGACATTACTTCCGGATCAAACATGACAAATGATGCACTACCACTTTCATCAATTACTCGAATCTGAACTTTGAACCTGGTTAAAAATTTGTATGAGGTTATAATTATATCAAATTCCATCATTGATAAATAAAAATGAATAATTCTATTGCGTAATATATCTATATACATGTATACCAACCTTTGAATTACATCTTCATCAACAATCGATTTGTTGCATTTTTTGTAGAAGAAAGTAGTGGCTGACTTTTCACCATTATTGTCAAATATTTTTTCATTGTTTTATGTTACTTTCTTTGCATTTTTTGCATGCTAAATAATACCATCCATGATCCAATTGGAGACTTAAGGCCTGTTCTCATTGACTGAACTCAGCTGAACTGAAATGAACTGAACTGAACTAAACTCAACTGAACTAAGCTGAACTAAACATGAACTGAACTGAACTAAACTGAACTGAACTAAACATGAACTGAACTGAAATGAATATTTTATAAGAGAAGGAAATTAGGAGCTGAACTGAACTGAGCTGAACTGAATTTCAACGTAAGAGAACAGGCCCTTACAATTGTGGTCAATGCAATACAGTACATTGGTTTGTCAATTTCAGGTATCTCATCTAATGTTTTTCTATCATGCAATTGAAGAAATTCATCACTCATAGAGATTGAGCTTTGGGTAGGTTGTGTGAGCCTACGAACAAAAGCATTCCTTGCATTAGAATACAAATTACATTAACGAAAGCCAATATAAATATTTAATTAAAAATAGTAAAGGGAAAGCATCATATGATAAGTTTATGCATTAACTAACCTTTATTTGAATAAAACAACATCATCAATGTCATCCGCGTTTAAAAATATTCGTGTAGAAAATAATGTGTTTGACAACGTCATTTCACCTATAAATTACCATACAACATAAGCTTATTTAGATAATAATATATGTAATCATTTTGTGAAATACAATTGAATATTTTTTCGATACCTCTCCATTTCTTAATTTTTCCAAATTGGAGGATAAGAATAGCAAGCATTGGATCATTAGTTTCAAAAAAGTTGAAGACATCTTCTGCATATTTGATCCCATAAAGTGCATGTTAGTTTTGTAGCCCTGTAATATTCATGAAACTATACATGTTATATAAATCACCAAAAAAATGTAGTTTAGTAAAATATATTAAGTGCCAAAGGAAAGAAAATATACCTAATATCATTCAATTCTATAGTAAGCCTCTTAGTTTCCTTTCCATTTCGTTCAATACTTTCAACGGAACCAACTATCACAACTTGTGCAATAATGTCTACAAAAAAATCCCATGATTATAAAATTGATTTTATAATGTATTCGTATTACATAGAATATTTTAAATATTAGTAAATAGATTGAGTTATATAGCTTACCTATCAGGAACTTATCATCCAATTTTTTTGATAATATATCATCAAATGATATTAAGTTAAACCCATGTAGAGGGATGGGTAAGTTTTCTTCACAAACATTAACAGTTGTTGAGTAGAAAAAATTAATCTTGTAGAGATGGTGTGTTGCCCTAAAATCTCCGCTGTTTTCCCCAACACCAAAATTACCAATGATACGTAAGTGGCCTTCCGCAAGCATATCAGAAAATTTTCAAATCAAAGACTTCTTAACTGTAGCTTGAATTCTACTACCCTATACATGCAAACAAAAAAATCGGATAAGATGATTAGAGTATATTAAAAATATGATATATGAGTTATTTAGTATTAGATATTTGGTTACCTTTTCATCTAAAAACACCATTTCAATACTGCCATCTTTATTTTGATTTTCAAAACTTGGAGGTTTCCACAACCGTACAATTCTTATCTTAAATCTTAATAGTCATGATCCCCACCATTGGTGTAATTTCTTCCACGAAATTGGATACTTCTGCCATTTTAATACTTATGTTTGCGAAACAGAGGTATTACGTATTTTAATAAAATGGATAAGTTATGATTTCGTAAGATGCCCATGTATTTATAGTAAAATTAATTGATTTAAATTTTAAATTATGATGTTGATAGTTTTAATATTTTATCAATTCATAAAATTGCTAAAATTCAGAGGGCCGGGTACATATATACGTTATATTGGAATAGTGCATTTTTCAACCTTTTCCCATATATGAGTATAAGTACATAGTTTACACCCAAAAATTGCAAATTATACAACTTTATTTATTCGGATGAGTACACAAAAAAAAAAAAAAAAAAAAAAAAAAAAAAAAAAGAGAGAGAGAGAGAGAGAGAGATAAGTAGATAAGATTTGGGATAAGAACAAAAATAACTGTACTCAATAAATAAAGATTGCTCAGAATCTCAGAAGATGAAGAACATCATCTATCCCTCAATTTTAGGAAAAGTAGTTTATTGTCATAGATTTCAATTATCATTTTTTTACATATAAAAAAAATAATAATGTGTATCTAGTATTATCCAATAATAATAATTTTTGTTTTGTTTTTGTTTTTTTTTTTAATATTTGTATAACATGCAAGACAATTTGGGCGGGAAAATTTTTTATAATAAAGTGACACGTGTCCAGGTTGGGGGAAAAATGTCGTCGGTGGTTTCTACTTTAGTTATAGTTATAGATGGGTCATTTTTTTTAGGACTAAAATTAGGCCAAATAGGTCGTTCTTTCGGGGACGGAGGGAGTACTAGACTTTGCAATTTTCGAGGCATTTTACTGCAAAGTATGTGACATTGTACTGCAAAAGTGGTTGGCAAAAACCAATTTTTTTTTTTTTTTTATTTCTTTCTATTGGAGTCACGTGACATTTTTTTTTTGTTTTTACAATTCTATTTTCCTTTTTTTTTTACATCTATCTTTATTTATAGATTGGTCCTTTGCTAGAGATATTAAAGTCTTTAGTTGCTAGAGGCTGAGACATTCACCTCCCTGCATATATTTTTAATTGAAACATTTCTTCTAGATACATATGCCGATGCAAAACTTTGAGCAACAACATCTTTTATTATTAATTAGTAAAACTTATAATAATTAAAATTTAGTACATTTCCGCCAAAAAAATAAAAAAAAAAAAAAAAAAAAAAAAAGTACATCACCAGTAATTGATACTTGGTAGTTATTCGAATGTCAAAATAATATTATTAGGTGTCATATAATTGCCTTTCTACATCACCGGCTATCTTTTTACACAACATCAATCTATACATGGGAGCCCCGCGAGCAAGGACATGTCGTTCCCAATCAGACCGAACTCCAAATGGATTTTCTGTAAGCCATCCTCCTGGGCCTGCTATCATACTCTTATCATCATAGGCAATGGCAAGTGTATTCTTTCCTTCATCTAAGAATTGCTTGCACATTCTCATCGCAACTTCTTCAATATCTGACTGAAGAAACACCTACAATACGACAGAATTGGGGGAAGCTTATACATGTCAGCTTGAAGGTCAAAAATATAGCAGCAGACTAAAGATTGAATTTACAGAAGCAGCAAAGATATATGTAGTCCAAATACGGAATATGTGAATCGTAAACAATTTAACAGCTTACAGATGTCCACCCCCCTTCCCCCTCACCTGGTCAAGCCCTCCAACATAAACATAGTGATTCAAAACAATAAGATACTCAGTCAAAAAGTAGCCGTGCCAGTTGTACAGCAAGTAGGCAATATATAGGGGGTGCCCAGGAAATAAAATTTTGATAAAGAAAAGGAATTGGTAAAGATAGTACTGTAAGATTATTCTACCTTCCCACCGGGAGCAAGCTCATCGGCTATGGCTTCAACTAGCGACCTCTTCACCATCCTCCATCTATGCTCAGGTTCATTGAAATCAGGGTTAGGACACTGTAATATAACAAAACAGTTAGCTGGAATGCTGGATATATAATCTTTTCGAAGATAGCACAATGAAACTTGATGTGACAAACTAGCAAGCAGTCATGTCTAAGAGAGCAAGAGCAAAGTGCACCATGTGAAAGGCATTAGCTACGAGAAAATCAGCTCTATTAAAATTATATATTAACACATAAAACAAAACTAGTACTGACACAGTCTAGGAAAAATATGCTTGGGTTCCAAATGAAAATTTGAATACTTACAGATGCAACGAACAGGTAATTCAGCTTAGGATTCTATTGAGGCTGATGCGTGTTAAGTCGCATCAGAGAAATGATGCATTTGATTTAGTTTTAGTTAGTTCATAGTAACAGAATTCAACATATTTGGGTCGACCATCAATTAATTATATATGAAAAAAAATCAATCACATACTCGTTCTAGACATTAAGTTTTGGATAAATTTTGATCAAATCAAGCCAATTTCAGTTTTGTACAAGATTGGGTTTCTGGGTTCAGGTCGAGTTCAGATCTCATGCAGATATCTTAAACTAGTTATCTGTATGGGTAAGTTGGGTCAAGTTTACTAACTTTATTTATAATATACAGATCACCAATATTGTATTTGATTGTCGTTCACCCAGATTGAAACTATTTTTTAAGTACCCACTCTTATCCAACATAGTTGCACTGAAAGAATGCTAAATACAATGAGTTAGACAGAAGTGTGCTAATTAATACAGAAATTTGTTAATTGACAAGCATACAAGCGAGCACAGATGTCACAACACATAATATCTCAATTCTGTAGGATTTTAACAGAAAAGTGGTGCACTAACTAATTTTAAGCACCAGTTTTGACAGGTTAGATAGCTCCCGTGAAGAGGCACTTTCGCCACGCCTTGGTATTCTGGATAGAGCAGATTGCATGGGAGTTTATAGTCTACTGCTAATAGCAAATACATATTACATGAGAAGAGGATAAGGGGAATTATATAAATATAACTGGAGTTTTATATAGCATTACTAGCTAAAGCCCAAGTTACTAAACATATTAATGGATACCTAGTGGCAATGATGCACGGGTACGCCAGACTTGAGCCGTCTCCCGTACCGGGGACGTATCGGGGACGGGTACGGTACGGGTACGGCCCAGATACGTCCCCATGGCGTCCCCTTGATTTTGGGTACGGGAATGCTTTTTGGATACGGGTAGGAGCAGATCTGGGGACGTTTTGCCAAGATTTTGCCGTACCCAACCCAAAAATCAAAGCCAACCCATTTTAAAAAACCATCTTTTACTTGCCTAATTCGATTAGTCTGGAAATAAAACCCTAAAATTGAAGAAGGCCGTTAATGATTCGTTGGAGGAGTAACCACCAGCGACACCTACAGCCGACACTAGCGACCGGAGGCCAGCAACGAAGTTTTGTTCTCACTCTTCCTAGCTCCTCTTTCACTTTTTTTTCCCTTTTCTTTTCTTCATGTTAAATCTGATTGAAGTTTTTTTTTTTGAACAATTAAGTTTTGGTTTTTTTTTTTTTTTCCCTTCTTTTTAGTTTATGGTTTTTCTTTTTTATTTCAATTCGTGGTAGCCACAGCCCACAGGTTAGTACTTAGTAGGTGATTTTGTTTTCTATTTTTTCTTTTTTAATCTTGAATCCTAGCTCTTATTTTATTTGGAGATTGCGACCTAAGCCAGATTTGAAAAACAGTTTGATCGTTGAAGCTTGAATCGACCTCTCATATTTGTGTTGTTTAAGACATTGAATTAAGTACTATGTAGTTTCTCTTTTAATGTGTGTTGTATGATTTTTTTGAAATAATTTAATGATTTATAGTTTTTTTTTTTTTTTTTTTTTTTATGCCGTATTCATGCCGTACCCGTTTTTTGAAATTATGATTTTGCCGTATTCCGCCCCTGTACCCGTACCCGTTTTTGTACCCGTATCCGTATCAGTGCAACCTAGCCTAGTGGAGCTACAATGATTACCGCATACACTAAGACTTTGAGTGCTAATGCTTGAGTGCAAAACCTACAAAGACAATAACACAATCTAGACAAAGGAAAATGAAGCTAAAAATTGCTCAGAATGCAGGTATGGAAGATTTACATTTGCATATACAAAATAAGAAAAATCTGTTCTAAAGGCTGAAAGTATATGACAGCTCTAGAAACACTATCAGTCACAGTTTCTGACAGTGGGGTATACGTACACCTTATATCAATATACAAAAATTATACGGAGTAACAATAATTTTATATTTACTTACTTGAATTGAAACAAGAATGAGTCGTCCTGGATAACAGGAGACAATGGTCCGAAACGTTGATGTAGCATTTGTTCCTATGAAGTGTCTTATCACAGATAAAACCAAAACCAAAACCAAGTTAGTTTAAAAATTGGTCTTTAAATATCTTACAGGACTGAACAATGTTAATAAAGCCACTGAAGAGAGAATTGGCATATCATGCACGTGTTATAGACAGAAGTCGCTGTTTCAGTCGAGTGTAATTGTGCTGTTTCCTATCCATAAGACGGATTATAATCGTACTCAAGGCTTGAACATCTATTCTCACTTCAGTTCTATGCTTATGCAATTCAAGACAAACCGTAATACAGATCTCATAAAAACTGCAGACTAATACAAGGGTGCTAGATTTACGAAATCACGGCCTAAGTGTATATATATGTGTGCAAATGTCTTATCAGATAGATTAGACAAATAAACAGGGTCTCAAATATTTTTTGACTATTAAATAAGTAGATGAGCTGAAAAGTTCTAGCATTTCTTTTGCATTGGTAACCAGAGCCTCCTTGATGCCTTTAACTTTTCTTTTTTGATTTATTTTTTCAGTTTTTGGACAAAAATTAATTAGAACAGTCCTAACTATAGAAAACTTTCTTTAAACAGTGCAACATTTTGATTGTCTAAGGCTAGTCCTAACAACGGGGAATACATTCCTAAAATGGTCCTTGAGTCCCTTTAACAAATATGTTTTGTTTTTTTTTTTTTTTTTTTTTTTGTTTTGTTTTGTGTATTTTTTTTTCAAAGGAATGCTAGGAGAAAGAGCAACATTGATTGTAAAGTGATCCCAGGTGAGAGTAAGGCAACCCAACATAGACATTTGATGCTTAATTTTTGAGGTAGAAGATGTATAAGGTAGAGAAGACCACAAAGTAAGATTAAGTAGTGGCAACTAGAGGTGAAGCAAAAAAAATATTGTAGATAATATGTCCACTACAATTATGAGGTCATTTAATATGGATACATATATGTATTCAATAGGGAATAAATTGGATAGAGATAAGTGTACTACCGGATACGGACACATTGGTGAAACACAGAAGAGTGACAAGTGAAAAAGATCAAAACACAGAAGAGTGACAAGTGAAAAAGATCAAACACGTGTTCTATAATATATGTTACAAGAGTTGTTAGAGGAATGAGAACAAGTAGTATAAACAGGATAAAGAAGCTAAAACAGAACGATAGATGGTCATATGACATGTAAAAGCAAAGGTGAAACAAGATCTTTATGCAAGCCTGGATTTGAAAAAATGGCATTAATAGACTTGCTCATCTGAGAGTAAGAAGAAACGAGATTATTTTTGAAAGATAAGAGTGTGAAGAGATTAAGGATAACTGGAGGCCCTACTTTGATATAGATGGGAATGAAGAAAGGCCCGATGTCATCCCTATTGAGGTTTCGAAAGGTCAAGTTAAACGATTGGCGACAATGTTGGGGAAGTTTAAAATGCCATTGGAAAGGTATTTTACTTACGATTGGCGACATTGTAAGAATAATAGTATGAAACTCAGGGAGAAATTTATTGAACAAATGCTAAGATGTTGAAGATCTCGGGAATAGGAAGATCAAATATTAGGATAAGAAGGATTTACTTATGGTTTTCTTTGACGTACACAATGCTTATGATAAGGTACAAATGAAAATACTTTGGTGGGATTTAACAGAGAGCTCATATTGTGGAAATTAATGATACATAGTATTAATAACGACATATATGAGGGAGCTAACAAGCCTGGTAGCCATGTGAAGAAGAAGAGTACCTTATCACGATTAGAATAAATCAAGGTTTTATGCTTTGTCCTTTTATTTTTACCAATTAAGACATTCGAACTCAAGTTAAGTTCAAAACAATATACCATGGTGCATGATATTTGCAGGTGTTAATTGATTAGACGAAAGAAGGGATGGAAGTAATTTGAAATAGTAGAGACTAGGGCCGTCTTAATCAATTTGGGGGCCCTGTGCTACCAAAAATTTGGGCCCTTAAAATTTTACTAAGTATTTCGTATTGATTACTAAGTACTTTGTATATGATAATATATTATGCAAAACTTACTATTTATCAGATTTAATTATATGAAAAAAAAAAATCTATCTTTGTAACAAAATTTGAGCAACATTATTTGTTTTACTTAGTACATAGTTTTATACTATTGTATAAGCTAAACCTTCACAATTAAAAGACATCCACACTTAAGCTCAAATTTACGCTTAAATATTTTTCAACAGTAAAATAAAGTAAAATAAATTAAAAATTAATTTATTATGTGGTATGTTTAGCACAATTCAACAATTTAATAGCTTTAGAAATAAATTAATATGGTACAAATAAAGCTAGCAAAAATCATATTGGAAATAGGATTAACCTGATTGAAATTTGGGAGGCTTGCCTAATGTATGACTTTAGAATTTTAACCTTCATCCATTTGATGAATTTTGCAATTTACCCGATTCCCCTATCGATCCATCCTTAATGCTCAATTGTATCAATCCATCCTTAATGCTCATTTGTTAAAGAGTACTAATCCATACTTTGCTAGATACGTTACTCTGATAGTCTGATTATACTAATAATGAAATTTTTTTGAGTTATTGAGAGGTAGAAAGGAAGATTTGTTAATTATAAATAAGAAAAACACTAATGAAATTCATGGATGGAGTTTGAATTTGAGAATCAGAAAAAATATAACGAGTAACTAATGATTTATTTATTTTTATTTATTTTTAATTTTTTTTTTTTTTTGTAAAAATCAACCAAATAATTAAAGGTAAATTGCTGAAAATTGAAACCATACAGCGAGAAAGATAGAGTTGGAGACTTGGGAAGTGGGATTTTCACTGATAAAACAACTAGATTTGCGTGATTTCAGTATGCAGTTGTAAAGAAGAAAGTAAAAAAAAAAAAAAAAAGTAAAAAGTAAATTCTTGATAAAAGTAGAGCTGGTTGCACACCCTCTTCAGCGGGTCAATCCTTTAAATATTATATCCAATTTCATTTTTTTTTTTTTTTTTTTGACAGAAATTTGCATAATATTTCATTTTTATTCCCACTAATCTAATTCTAAAGGAAATTTGCATAATATTTCCTAACTGCTATTTCGTCAAAAATGATCCTAAGAAGTTAGATTTGAGTGGGAGCAATGGCTGCAGACGAAGGAAAGGTAAGACTCGAAAAATTCGATGGTGCGGATTTTGGGTTTTGGAAGATGCAGATTGAAGATTATTTATACCAGAAAAAAGCTTTATGAACCTCTCTCGGGAAAAAAAACCAGAGGGTATGAAAGATGAAGATTGGAATCTTCTAGACAGACAAGCCCTTGGAGTTATTCGGTTAACGTTATCATGCAATGTTTTTAATATAGCAAAGGAAACGACCACGACAGGTCTAATGAAAGCTCCCTCTAGTATGTATGAGAAGCCATCGGCTTCTAATAAAGTTCATTTAATGAGGCGGTTATTCAATTTGCGGATGACAGACGACCAGTAGCCCAACATCTTAATGAACTCAATTCAATCACAATCCAATTGGGTTCAGTCAAAATTGATTTTGAAGATGAAGTTAGAGCATTGATACTTTTGTCTTCATTACCAGATAACTGGAATGCTACGTCACAGCTGTGAGTAGCTTGTATTTGACGATGTTCGTGGCCTGGTTCTCAGCGAAGAGATTCGACGGAGAGTCGGGAGAATCATCAACCTCTTCAGTTTTACATACAGAGTCAAGAGGAAGAAATTCAACCAAAAGAAACGAACGTGGAAGATCAAGCTATTGAGGTAAATCCAGAGATAGGAGATCAAAATCAAGGACTCCCAATAATTCCCAAAACTTGAAGTTTATTGAGTGTTGGAATTGTGCAAAGACAGGGTATTATAAAAATCAGTGCAGGAATGCACCGAAAAACCAATAAGTAAAGGCAGAGGCAAATGTTACTTCTACCGTAAAAGAAGATGATGCATTGATATGCTCTTTAGAGAGCAAAGAAGAATCTAAGGTGTTAGATTCTGGAGCATCATTCCACGCTATGAGAAGTATGTCCCTGGAAACCTTGGAAAAGTATACCTTGGCAATGATCAACCTTGTGATATAGTTGGTAAAGGTGTAGTGAAGATTAAGTTAAATGGGTCAGTTTGGGAGCTGAATGTAAGGCATATTCCAGACCCAAGAAAGAAATTGATTTCAGTTGGCCAGTTGACCACCGAAGGCTACACTACAAACTTCCAAGATGACAATTGGAAGATTTCAAAGGGAGCAATGACAATTGCTCATGGTAAAATGAGTGGTACTCTTTACATGACAGCACGGGCATGTTGTTTAATATCAGTTGCAGTAGAAAATGAAAATTCCAAATTGTGGCACCAAAGACTTGGCAACATGAGTGAGAAACGGATTAAACAAATGCATTCTAAAGGGAAATTACCGGGCCTTGAATCAGTTGATATGGACATGTGTGAAGAATGCATACTTGGAAAGCAGAAGAGGGTAAGCTTCCAAACTAATGGTAGAACCCCAAAGAAGAAAAAGTTGGAGCTTGTACACTCTGATGTTTGGGGACCAACAACTACTTCATCCATAGGTGGAAAACACTACTTTGTCACTTTTATTAATGATCACTCCAGGAAGGTATGGGTTTACTTTCTAAAATAAAAATCCGAAGGGTATGAAACTTTCAAGCGATGGAAAGCTATGGTGGAAAATGAAACAGGTCTGAAGATTAAAAAGTTCAGATTCGACAATAATGGTGAATATGAAGACACCACATTCAAGAAGTTTTGCTATGAGCATGAGATCAAGATGGAAAGAACGGTGCCAGGTACACCTCAACATAATGGTGGTGTGGTGGTGTAGCTGAGCGTATGAACCGAATGTTGACAGAAAGAGCCAGAAGCATTCGTATACAGTCAGGTTTACCGAAGCAGTTCTGGGCAAAAGCATTTAACACATCAGCTTACTTGATCAACCAAGGACCATCGACTCCATTAGACTACAAAATACCAGAGGTATGGACTAGAAAAAATATAAATTTGGCTTACTTAAAGGTTTTTGGTTGTGTAGCATATGTGTATATTAGTGATCAAGGCAGGAATAAGCTTGACCCTAAATCTAAGAAATGTACTTTTATTGGCTATGGCGGGGATGAGTTTGGATACCGCATATGGGATGATGAAAATAAAAAGGTGATCCGGACTAGAGATGTGATTTTTAATGAAAGATTCATATACAAGGATAGACACAAAACTGAAGCCAGCGACTCAGTAAAAAGTGTGCCGATGTTTGTAGATGAAGATTATAGCCCCGATAGTACGGTGAAAGACACGCCTATAAGAGAACCTCAACAAGAAGAATCTGTTGGACATGTCCATACACCACAGTCCAACATGCCACAACCTTCTAGTCCAGCACCACTATTGAGAAGGACTACTCGTCCACATGTACCAAACAGGAAATACGTGAATTATTGACAGATGAAGGAGTACCTGAATGCTATAATGAAGCATGTCAGATAAGTGATGCTAGCAAGTGGGAGCTTGCAATGAAAGATGAGATGAAATCTTTTGACTTCAAACCAAACATGGGAATTAACTGAGTTACCCATGGGTAAAAAGGCACTTCACAACAAATGGGTATATCGAGTGAAAAAGGAGCATGATGGTTCCAAGAGATACAAAGCTCGATTAGTAGTTAAAGGATTCCAACACAAAGAAGGAGTTGACTACAATGAGATTTTCGCACCAGTTGTGAAACTTAATACCATTAGAACTGTGTTATGTATTAATGCCATTGAAAATCTTCATCTTGAACAATTAGATGTGAAGACTACATTTCTTCATGGAGATCTAGATGAGGAAATATACATGCATCAACCAGAAGGTTTCTTAGAAAATGGAAAAGAAAATATGGTGTCTAAACTTAAGAAAAGTTTATATGGTCTAAAACAAGCCCCGAGACAGTGGTACAAAAAGTTTGATAACTTTATGCACAAGGAAGATTTCCCTGACCAGTGTTGCTACATCAAGAGATATCAATCAAGTTATATCATTCTACTACTTTATGTCGATGATATGTTAGTAGCAGGGTCAAATATGGATGATATAAGAAGGTTAAAGGAGCAATTGTCAAAGGAATTTGACATAAAGGACTTGGGTCCAGCAAAGAACATTCTTGGAATGCAAATTACAAGGGATAAGCATAAAGGTATATTGAAATCATCTCAATCAGAATACATCAAACGTGTTTTACAGATATTTAGTATGAGTGATGCCAAGCCAGTTAGTACACCCTTGGCAACCAGACGGAGGAAGATAGAGACTATATAGCTAAGGTTCCATATGCGTCATACATTGGTAGTTTGATGTATGCAATGGTTTGTACAAGACCGGACATTGGACATGCAGTGGGAGTTGTTAGCAGGTTTATATCAAATCCAGGAAAAGTTCATTGGGAAGCAGTGAAGTGGATTTTGAGGTATCTATGAGGTACTATATAGAAGTGTTTGTACTTTGGTAAAGGTGAATTATAAGTACAAGGTTATGTTGATGCTGACTTTGGAGGTGAAGTCGATCGCCGTAAAAGCACCACGGGTTATATATTCACCGTTGGAAATACAACGGTTAGTTAAATGTTGCAATTACAGAAGATTGTTGCTCTATCCACTACAGAGGCTGGATATGTAGCGGTAACTGAAGCTAGTAAAGAGATGAAATGGCTTCAAGGTTTATTAACTGAGTTGGATTCAAGCAAGAGAATAGTGTTTTGTACAGTGATAGTCAAAGTGCGATACACTTGGCAAAGAATACAGCATTTCATTCTAGAACAAAGCACATTGGACTTCAGTATCATTTTATTCGATCTTTATTAGAAGATGAAGTGCTAACATTGGAGAAAATTCAAGGAACTAAGAATCCGGCAGATATGTTAACAAAAACGGTGACTAATGACAAACTGAATTTGTGTTCAACTTTAGTTGGCCTACTTGAGTAAAATAAGAAAACATTATCTTGCATGAAGTAAAGGTGTGAAGACAAATTAAAAATCAGTCTTCAAGTGGGCGATTGTTGAGATATAAGCCTTTATTTAACATGCTAAAAATATGAAAGGTTGAGGATTAAGGAGCCTTAATTTAGTGTAACTAAATTAAATTAATGGTTCATACATTTGCTAAATAATAGGTGGGTAGCATTGTTTCTATAAGCCTATATATAAGTAATGTTTTGTTTTTCATTTTTAAACATCCCAAAAACAAAAAGAAAACATAAGGCAGATAGAGAGAAGCTTTAAGAGAATTATTAGAGAAAATTCTCGGGTGTAATTGGGGTGCATATGGTTGAGTTGTAATAAGTGTTGTGAACACTTGTGTATTATTTATCTTCTTTAGTAAAGTTTTGCAGCATAATTAGAGATACAAATATTGCTCGTTTATTTGTATTGATTATATTATTATTTTTATCCCCACTAATCTAATTCTAAAGGAAATTTGCATAATATTTCCTAACATATAAATACTTCCCCTTTTGTTCATTATTAAGGACAAAAGTTTTAGAATAGATTTCAGCAACTTTCCTCTTAGTCAGCAACTTAATTCATTGAATTAGTTGCTCAAATTAATCATTGTAGAAGCAAATTTCAAGGTTTATTATCGGGTTTTCAGCAATTGTATTCAACATTGAAGCTCCATCTTAGTAACTTCTTCACTTTTCTGTAGTTTATTTTTTGAATTTATTTTGTTCTTGCAAGTCTTTTGTATCTCTTTTGATCTTGATAATGTTGCATGTTAGTTATATCTTTAGTAAATTACTTTTCCCCAATTATTGAACTACTTAAAGCCCTAACTTAGTACCAAGAGGGTTCATTGAACCCACATATTTTTTTGAAAAAAAAATATAAGTTTTAATTTTTTGTTTTTGTTTAAAAATAGTTAAAATAAATTTTTGTGAGGTAAATAATCAAATGTGTAAGTCTGGTCAATTGGTAAGAGAAAGATGGTTAGAGCAACAAGGCTCCTCTCAAGTCCAGGGTTCGAGGCTACCCGCCCTCATTTTTTTTAAAAATGTTGTAAGAAATTACCTTATAAAAAGGTAAATGTTGTAAGATACTACCATTGGTCGGAAACAACGATACACGGAACACAGACGATGGCGCATTCTGCGAACTAGATCCTGTGTCCTGAAATGCGGAACTGACTCGTTTCGGTTCGTGGTGGTTATCAATTTTTCACGTAATAAAAACCCATATCATCCAAAGAATTGTATTTAATTTAACTTTAAACTTTTAATTTCCATTTTTTTTCTTTTTTCAAAGAAATCAGATTATATATATGTATTCAAGGAAATAACCAAATGATCCGGGAACTCTATACCCTACGTACCGCGTTCCCGTTCCCGCACCACATTCCATAACGTCCTACGTTCCGGGTAACGTTGGTCGAAAAGTCACCGTTGACTTTCATTTTCCAGCGTTGACCACATCACGTGGCAATGACGTGACTTTTAATTCACCCTTTCCCTCCTTTTTTCTTAATTGGCACGTGACGTGGTCAACGCCGGAAAATAAAAGTCAACAATGACTTTTCGACCAAGGGTAATTTCTTAGAACATTACCCTTTTATAAAGTAGTTTCTTACAACATTTTTTTTATTAGATATTCTTGCAAAAAAGTGCTTTATAAGGTAGTTTTTCACAAAATGACCTTAATTAATATATGATCATCGGTTTTTTAAGATTTCGAACTCACGATTCGGAATTCCTAATTCCTTGATATGCCACTACTTAGTACTTTGCATGTTACTCACAATGAGTTGTGAGTAGTCCTCTTTGCTAGGGCTTGGGTAAAACTCAACCTAATGGTTAATTAAGTGACTTTGGGATAAGTATTGATTATTGAATTGATTATATGAGATTGTTTGTTAGTTCACTTTGATAGGAGTAGCTACCCTTGATTTTGTCCTTAATGGCAATATACAGGGCTTGAGTCTAGTTCATCATTAAAAGAAAAATACAAAAAGAGTTTGTTTCTTTTTGGCTATATATATAGCCTTGTTGCCAATTGCAATTGTTGTATGTGTATGTACAGAACCCATCACCTTACGATCCAGAGATTTAACGAACTTATAGAAGAAGGAGAGCCAACTCTAGGCCCTTAAATACTTCCCCAACTAGAGAGTTCAATTTCGAGGAACAACAAGAATAAATGGGTGAACCACCACCACCACCACCACAAAGACCTTTGGAACTCCAAGAGCTTATAGACATGGCCGGCTAAGGACCTGTGCAAACAGGCCCTTAGCACAGGGCCTCCAAATTTGGAGGGCCCAAAATTTCGGAGTCCAAGCCTTAAGTTTAATAAAAATAAAAATAAAAAAAATAAAAAAAATAAAAAAGAAAAGGAAAAAGTCAGCAATACTTCACGTGAAAAGGGCCAACTGTTCCTCACTTCCTCCATTTACTCCCCACTTGTCTAGATTCTTCATCTCCTTCCTTAGTAATTAGCTCTAGATTCTTCATCTCCTTCCTTAGTAATTAGCTCCATCAAAATAGCCCCAACTTCCCAAAATTTCTGAAATTTTCTTTAATTTCCTTTCTTTGATTCTTTGAATTATTCCTATTTTGTCATTTAATTTTATTGTTTTACCCCCAAATTTTTAATTTTCCAAATTTAACATTTTGGTTTCAAAAAAATTACAACGGGTATGAAGAATTTTTCATCAAATCTCGAATTGCTTTCAATGGAGATATTAATTTCGTGTATTCCACAATTAAACCCCTTAATTTTCGTTTATCAAACGGTAAAATTTTTTACCCCTTATAAATTTCATTTCAATCATCAATTTTTTTCAATTACTTGTGTTCTTCGTACTCAAATTACATTTAACAAATAAAAAAACAATTAAGAAATTGGTTAACAAGAAAATCAGAGCCAAGGGGGTTGCGGCAAATCGTGAAATCGCCAAGACGCCAACCATTGTGGCCTTGCGGTTGTGCGAGTTCGTTGCTGTGAATGCTATTCTTGGAGACTTGTATAGTAGCAGTGTAGCACGTGAATCATATATCAATGGCAAGTGGATTATGTCAGGTTGTTTCTATCCTTTTGCAATTTAAATTATTAGATTAATTGTATAATTTATTTTTTTGGGTGAGTTGTTTGATTGTTTGTTTAATTAGTATTTAGTAAGTACTGTTAAAATTTTATTTTTAGATTTTAATTATGCCTCCCAAAAGAAAGTATGTATGTGGTCATGATAAACGTATGAAAAAGAAAAAAAATGAAGAGTTAACTCAATCTCTAAGAGGATCCCTTCACAAATTTCTAATAAAAGAACCACAAATTTCTGTTGAAAATCAAGATGTTGATGATGTTAATGCTGAAATTCCCGAGAATGTTGATGATGTTAATGCTGAAATTCCCGAGAATGTTGATGATGTTAATGCTGAAATTCCCGAGAATGTTGATGATGTTAATGCTGAAATTCCTGAAAATGTGGTTCTTACTGAGAATGTTAATAGTGTTGATTTTGATGTGCCCACTGAAAATGATAATGTGGATGAAAAAGACAATTTGAATAATTTGTTGGTTGATGATGAAGAGCATGATACTGATGAAAATGGTAATAATAATGAAGAGCAACCAACCCAATTTGATTACTCTTTTGATATATTTGATCCAAGAAATTGGGATGCTCTTGAATCGAAAATGATTGATTTAGTAGTGACGAAAGGCCCTAAAAGAGACCATTCTATTGTAAAGGGTCCTAAAGATAAATTTTCTAGACGCTTTACGGCTAATTTATATACTAGAGTTTTATCTAATGGAGAGAAATGTGATCGAGATTGGCTTGTTTATTCGAAAGAACTTGATAGAGTATTTTGTTTTTGTTGTAAAATTTTCAAAAAAGGAATTGGTAGAGGTCAATTAACTAATGATGGTTTTAGTGATTGGGCACATATTGGTGAGAGACTTAAAGAGCATGAAACCGGTATTGAACATGTTAAGAATATGGCAACTTGGTATGAGTTGCGTCTAAGGCTCAAAAAGAATGAAACTATTGATAAAACAGCTCAAAGACTAATTGAGAAGGAAAAGGATCACTGGAAAAATGTTTTAAAAAGAATTGTTTCAATTGTGAAATTCCTTGCTAAACATAGTTTAGCCTTTCGTGGTTCTAACGAGAAATTATATCAAAATAGCAATGGCAATTTTTTGGGCTTGATTGAAATGTTAGCAGAGTTTGATCCAATTATCCAAGAGCATGTTACACGTATCACAAATGATAAGTTACACTTTCATTACCTTGGGCATAACATCCAAAACGAGCTAATACTTTTGCTTGCTTCTGCAATTAAAAATGAAATCTTAAAAAAAATCAAACGAGCAAAGTATTTCTATGTGATACTGATTGTTAGGATTCTTAAATGTGAATGATACAACTGGTTAGGGGCTTTTTGATGTTTTATAAAAAGAATTGAAAAATCTTGGTCTTGACATATTTGATGTACGGGGACAAGGATATGACAATGGGTCAAATATGAAAGGAAAACATCAAGGTGTACAAAAGAAACTTTTAGATATAAATCCAAGAGCCTTTTATACTCCTTTTGGTTGTCATAGTCTTCATTTAACATTGTGTGATATGGCTTACTCTTGCAATAAAGCTAAGGATTTTTTTGGAGTTATACAACGCATATATACCATTTTTGCTAATTCTACTAAGAGATGGCAAATTTTGAAAGATAATGTAAAAGTGTTAACTCCGAAATCATTGTCATCCACTCGTTGGGAGAGTCGTATAGATAGTGTCAAAGCTATAAAATGTCAAATGTCAGATTTTAGAGAAGCTTTACTTGAAGTGTCAGATAATGATCTTGATTTTAAACTAAGTAGTGAAGCTAATCTTTGGCAACAAATGAGCTAGGTGATTTTGAGTTTTTAATGTCAATTATTATATGGTTTGAGATATTGTCTGCAATTAATATGGTTAGCAAGCTTTTGCAATAAAATGATATGGTTATTGATGTTGCTATGGAAAAAATAAAGGAGTTGATTTCATATTTTGAAAAGTATAGAGATACTGGATTTTATAGTGCCTTGGATGATGCTAAAGAAATTGCTATCGAATTGAATATCGATCCAATATTTCCTCAAAGGCGTGTTATTAAAAGAAAAAAAACAATTTGATGAGAATTTAGATACCCCTTCACTTGAGTTATCAGGAAGAATCTTTTAGAGTAAACTATTTTCTTATCCTTGTTAATCAGGCTATTGTTTCTCTTAATAAAAGATTTAAGCAATATCAAGAGTATGAAAGTATATTTGGTTTCATGTTTACTTCTGAAAAGTTAGAATCATTAGATGATGCATCTTTGAAGTCGTGTTGTAGTCATTTTGAGCAAGCATTAAGACATAATGGGCAATCTGATATTGATGGAAATGAACTCTATGTGGAGTTTAAGTTATTAAGGGATATTTTTTCATCAATGCCAACAAAAAAGATGGGAGTTATTGATATATTAAAATTTTTGAATGATGTAGATTGTTTTCCGAATGCTAGTATTGCTTATAGGATCTTATTGACTATTCCTGTGACAGTTGCTTCTGCAGAAAGAAGTTTTTCAAAATTGAAGTTGTTGAAATCTTATTTGCGGTCTACCATGTTACAAGAAAGGCTTAATGGATTGGCGTTGATAGCAATTGAAATTGATCTTTTGGAGAAGGCGGAATATGAAGATATGCAAGAAATGCTAGAAGAATAGCTCTGTTTAATAGTTTGATCTTTTAATAATTAAGAATGTATTTTGATATTAATCATATTATTTACAATTTAAATAAAGTACTTTGTGTTTTTATGCTTCTTTTTAATATATTGTTATATGATAATTTCGTTTTTAAAAAAATTTAGGGCCCAATTTCTAAGTTTAGAACAGGGCCCCCAAAATGATTAAGACGACCCTGCTTATAGAGCTTCAAGTGGGGTTGCTCTTCCAACACCTCCGACCAATGTTTTTTAGATTCAGCTCGTGATGATAAATTTGATTGAAATGAGGCAATTTAATGGAGCAAAGCTCGAGACCCCCTTGCACACTTGAACGAGTTTGAGAAATATTGTAACACGATCAAGGTGAACGGGAATGGGGTCTCTGAAGAGATTGTGAGATTAAAGCTTTTGAGATTAAAGCTTTTTCATTTCTCCCTAATAGGAAGAGCTCTTGAGTGGCTTGAGAAGGAGATAAGGCCCAATTCTTTGAGAACTTAGGATGAAGTCACCACGACTTTCCTAGCAAGATTCTACTCTTAATAGTAGACGGCCGAAGCAAGGGCATTGATCCAAGGCTTCCGGCAAAGACCTAGTGAAACCATATATGAGGCATGGAAAAAGTATAAAGAATATCAAAAGGAGTGTCATCATGGTATTCCCACATACCATGTGCTTCAAATTTTCTATGGAGGCTTGAGCCCCAAGGGAAGCCTAGTTTGGATGCGAGAGCCGGTGGATCGATAATGAATAAGACAGAGAAGCAAGTGACAAAGATCATGGAGGATGTTGTGAGGCACCATATGGTTTGGCAACAAGGGGAAAGGGAGTCCCCAAGAATATAAGGGAATGTGATTTACTCCACCGATCACCTCAGACCATCAACACTCATGGTATAAAATTTATACCATTCCTCTCTCTTTACCACTTTCTCACTCCTCCACATCATCTATACCACAATACAATATACTTTCTCCAAAAATCATCCCTCCCGTGGTATAAAAAAAAGTTTACAACCACACTTTCTCTCTCCTATTTGTATTAATAATACACTTAATTTAATTATAATTATATTTCATTTTATTATTGGAAATAACTAATTAATATTTGTAAAGTTAATTAAATAAAATAAGCAATTTATGTAGTAAAAAGTGAATTCGAAAAAATATATAAAACTATATTAATATTGGTGTCTATGTGTAACTGTGTAAGTCTTGAAAAAATATGAACAATGGTAATTTTTTCATAATTTTTTACTTTATAATTTTTTCTTAAAATGCAATTAAAAAAAAAAAAAAAAAAGGTTCATGTTTCACGGGGACCAAAGCAATTGTTTACCATGGGATGGTATAATACCATCAAATGGTATAGTTTTATACCACTAATGTAGTAAAAAATTGCATGTTTTTTATGAGTTTTTACACCGTGGTACAAAATTATACCACGAGTTTTACATCTCAAATCACCAATCTCGGCAAAGAGATGACATCAATCAAAGCCAAGCTTGATTATCTTTCTTCACACCAAGAGCATCCTTCCCAATCTAAGGGGAGAGGTATGAATTCTAATCCTTCTACTTCTACCTCTAATAACATGCCTAGTAGGTGTCTTTTTTGTGAAAATTGTGGCTCTTATGATCATGATACTTCTTCTTGCACTTATGACTCCCAACCCCAATATGAGGATGGTAATGAACTTGAAAATGGATATGTGAATGCTTTGTCTTATGATAATAGACCTATATGTGACAATCAAAGGTATCTACTACCTAATCAAAGAGGGCAAGGGGGAAATTCCTATAATCAAAGAAATAATGATATGATTACCATAACCAAAACCAAGGGACCAAAGGGACCGAAATCCCTAAGGTAACTACAACCAACAAGGTGGTTATGGTAACCATAACCATAATAAAGGGAAATATGGGAATCAAAATCAATATCACCAAGGACGAAACACTAATGCTAGGAACAATTGGAATAATATCAACATTTGAGGGTTTTCTAATCAAAATGCTTCTAATTCCAATGTGAGAAGTACTAAAGCTCCTTAAGATAATTATTATGCACATGCACCTGCACTTAGACCTAATTTAAAGGAAATGATAGAAAGTCAAACAAAGATGTTCAACACTTTGATGGCCACTAGTAATAAGAAATTTAGTGAAGTAATGACTCATAATAAAATGCTTGAAACACAAATTTCTCAATTGGCAAATGCTTTTAAGGAAGGGGCTATCACTTCCAAACTTGCGCCACAAGGGCTAGACCCAAAGAGGTCCATCAATGCTATAACAACTAGGAGTGGGAAGATTTTGGAAGAGAGTGTCCCGAAAGAAAAACTATGAGTAAGTGAGCCTCCATTTAAGAGTGAGTTTGTGCATGAAAGAGAAGGAGCTTTTAATAATGAGAAAGAGAAAGAAACAGAAGAGTGGAGAAAGAAAGAGATTTGGATATTAAGGAAAAGAAGAGGGGAAAAAGAAAGAGATTTGGATATTAAGGAAAAGAAAAAGGGAGATAGAAAAATATTTGGATATTAGGGTATTGGATTGTTAGGGAAAAGAATCATCAACTTATGAATCATCACAATTATCATCAAAAAGAGACCAAGGGCAAACCAACCATGTCATGCATTCAACCATCAAGATATCCAACCTCAAATAGACCAAAGCTAATATAGATGAAAGAGGCTCTAAAGCACACATATAATAATAAGTAAGGCAAACACATCAACATTCCACATCTAGGCTCAAACTTCTCAATACATGCACAAAAATAGCATTACAAATAAGCTCATACACTATCAAAACTGAAAACCACCCCTATGCACAAGGACGACAAGACCTCCCCAAGCTAGACATTTGCTTAAAGTTCCCATAATAAAATGTACATAATGAAAAATATCATCCTCCGAAGCTAGAAATCGACACCGCCCTCAGTGTTACAAATGATGGGAATGGAGAAAAGGGAGCGGTAACTACAAATGTCTACATATCACCCCCATCATCCTCTTGGCGGCGATGGCATGAATAATTTGGATCTACATCGCCAGTATAAGAGGGATGATCAACATAAGGAGGAAGATCTTAGTTGGGACAATTTTGGTAGTGGCCGAAATCCGACGCACTACTCTCGCCCCAACCACCATCATACCCGGGTACATCAAAAGTATCCCTTAAGGAGTGGTTATCGATGTCCTTGGGGGTCATATTACCACAAGTCTCGGTGACGTGGTAATAGGAAGGGTCCCCCCTAAAGTCACAACCCCCGGGTTGTGTTTGTGTATAATCGAAGGGAAGATAAGATCGTAACTCCGAAATGGAGCTACAGGGCCCTTGCCAATAACAGTAGGTGGGTTGGTTGTTCCAACCCGGAATTGGCCCTTCTTGAACGAGGCGGTAAGAGTAGTTGACATAGGAAGGAAAGTCTAGCCTTTCAACTTGGTTTTGATATGTCATCTCACAAACGAAGCTTTGGTATTCATTTGCTTGTAAAATTCTTTGGTTGGTTAGATTGAGTTGGTTGAAAGTAGATTCTAGGTCAAAGGAAGAAGAAGATGAAGAAGAAGAAGAGGAACCACCTATGAATTGTGGAATAGTGAAATTGCTATGGCGGCGAGGTTGGGATGGTTGGTCTTGGGAATTCCTATGGGGAGTGGCTTAATTGGCACTTGCCAAGTGTTCCCCACGGTGTTCATCACCGCTGCATTTGTAAGCATGCAACGGTGCTAACTCTTGACCAACCAAGAGTATTGTGTCACACGACCATGGATTTCAACAAGCATATGCATTGATGAAAGTCCACCAATGTCAAGGACATTGGAACCATTTATAAGTAGTTGGTATACCCCAATGCCTTTGAGATGATCGTGATCATTACCCCGCATTTTATCTTTCCTCTTAACTCCATACTCTTCCTTATTTCTATACACCTCTTTATAAACAAGTATCCCATATTTACATTACCCTTAAGGTCCCCCTCAAATTGAAAAGTTATAAAGAGGCATTTAATCTCCTCTTTATTGAGCTTTCTAAGGTCTTGCTTCGAAAAGCAAGCATACCCCATAATTCGCATGAATATACGGAGCGCAAGGTGGCTAGCATGGCTAGACCGGGTAGTAAAGTTGGGATACCTCATTATAGTATTCCACCAAACTTGCTCTTCATGAGTCTTTAGAGACTAAGGAAAATAGTGTAATGGATGGGACAGAGTAGTGGACTAGTGGTAGAATGCACACAACATAAGCGTATAACATAACTTAACATATACATTTTTTTCCTTCTCGTTCTTTTTTCCTTAAAACATTGTGTTTTGCAAACTTTTCTCCCTTAAGAATATTATATTTAGGAAAAATTGCAAAAAACCACCTTTTATAACAGTTTTTTTGTAAAAAAAAAAAAAAAACACCTTATAAAATCTTTTTTGTGAAAGCACACCTAAAACCACTTTTTTTTTTTTTTTTCGAATTAACACCTTAACCAAGTTTCCAGTGTTTGACTTGGTTTTCCGGCGCTAATGCACGTGTGGGTCACGTTATCTCATAAAACCACATTCCTTTATATTTTTCCCCTTTCCCTCACCAACACCACCTCACCGCCATCACCACTTCACTGCCACCCCCCAACACCACCTCACCGCCACCACCATCTACCACCCTCACCAACACCATCTCATCTAATAAATCTACTCCCATGAAAATTTCATCCACCCAAAAACCCCACACACCTCCTCACTCCCTTCCTCCATTGAAGCCCAATATTGCAAGCACATAAATAAATTGAATCAAAGACCATATTGGTGGCATACTAAACAAATTGGCCCCTCGAAATTACTACTAATTTCATCATAAACACATTGGTGGGCATAAATCAGTCCCAAAATAGCAACCTAAATTTTCAATTACAAACCGTAATTTATGTAATTTTGTAAATCTAACATAATTAATAAGCAATTTCATTAATTAAACAACTTACTAGCCTCGAAATTAGGTTAATTACAGCAATTTGAGCTCAACAATGGAGTTTCCTCCTTCAATTGAAAGTAATTGAGGCTTGTTTGGAAGAATAGAGGTGAGAGAAAGTTCAATTAGAGGGAAAAAAGGGGGGAAATTAAGAAAGAGGGGTTTTGACCGGTCCACGTGCGACACAGGTGAGGGTCACTGAACACCAAAGTCAAACACCAGAAACCAAGTTAAAGTGTTACTTCACAAAAACAACAACAACAACAAAAAAAAAAAAAAAAAAAAAAAAAAAAAAAAAAAAAAGTGGTTTTAGGTGTGCTTTCACAAGAAAAAATTTATAAGGTGCTTTTAAACACAAAAAAAGTGTTATAAAAGGTGGTTTTTTGCAATTTTCCCTTATATTGATTACTTTCTTGATATTCTTCTCACACCTTTTCATTTTTTTCCCTAAAATTATTACAGTTTTATTTTTTATCCACTCTTTAGATCTCATCTTCACCTTCTTTTATAGAACTTCTTAATTTACTTTTTATCACATCCTCTTATTTTGGGTTTCCATACACACCGTTCTTGTAGCACCATCACATTCCTCACTCTCCACCCAACATCCCATCCTTTTCCATTAGCAACCCTTATCCTTCCCCTTTCATCATTAGCCTAAAACCTTCCTATTCTATTTGATATAACTTCCTCCAAAATTTCAGGAACATGCACATCGGTATTCATGAAGATGAAGAGTCAGAATTTTGTTAAATTGCTTTTGAAAAACAAGATATAATCACAAGGGTTTGTGGATTTCACAAACCACAACAAATTCATGAATTGAGAACTTGATGATTCAGCTATAGCAAGGAATAAATGAATGACGATAAATCATGATTCAGTCATACCTTTGATTTCTAATGGTGGTCTATGGCTTTTCTTTTCCCTTTCTTCTAGGTAGCAGGAATCAGGCGATTGGGGAGAGAGCCAGAGTAAAATCTGTGGTAGAGAAGGGAAGAGGAAGAAGGGCAGATGATTTACAGGTGGTAGCTGTGGCAGTGGCAGATAGTGGTGGGCCTGATCGGGCGAGTAGTGTGTGTGGTGGTTGATGTGAGGATGGGAGGGGCAGCAAGGGAGGATGGTTGGACAGTCGTGAAGAACAAAAGGGGTTAGGAAAAGAAACCTGGGATAAAAAATTTGTTTACCTATTTAACAAGTTGCAAGTCACAACTCACAAGAGACCAATTTTAGACTCAAAAGGACTATTCACAATTTATCAATCAGTAGGTAGGACTATTTAGAAAGGATGAGAAACAGTTGGGAGTTTGGGGCTGTTATTGTCAGTTTTTCTTTTTTTTAAAAAAAAAATTATTTTATTATAACTTTATTAATATTATGTAAGATGGGTGAAAGAGTTGATAAGAAATCTAGCTGATTAATGAAATCTGCAGATTCATAAAGCAATACTCCATATATCAAGGATAAGTTATACATACAAATTCTTCAGTCCTGATTGATCTGCAGACTTCAGACAGCGATTGACCAACTGAAACAAGTTATATAGAGGTAGATTTAATATCCACATCTGCATAACAGCCAATTTGGGGATTCACTGAATTGGAAGGGAGCATGCAATAACCTTTTCATTGATCTCTAGACCGAGAAAATTTAGATCCTTCTGCATATTAGCCATTCCCATGAGAAATAATCCATTTCCTACAATAATTGTAAACTTTTAGTCAGTGGTAGAAAATTCACACTCTTCTTTGGCATAACGATAATCTATTAGAATTAGAGACTATATACCAAAAAGGACACTATAACCTCTCAAGGCTCAACAATGTGAGAGTGCTACAAACAATGAATGCTGAAAACCAGAATCAATATGTTAGATTAAACTAGATACAACTATCAAATCAGGTGCGGATCCGAGCGTTCCTTACCGTCCTAAGTTCTATACAATTAATTAACCATCAAAGATTAAATTAAAATGAAGTGCAGAAAAAATACAGAACACTTTCACATCATTGGATTGTAACTTGCTGTTGGAAACCTATGTAATGTCAACAGAAGTTCCTCCATCTGCCCTAGGGGATATAAGTAGTGTTTTCTACATTTGTCCATTAAATAGGGTGACTTTGCTCAAAGGGGTTGGGCAAGCAGGGCAAAGTTTTTCCAATGTTGAGAAAATTAGGATCATGGTTCATGTGAACTCACCCGATGGGGTCAAAGGACAACCTGAGGCGGCAACATGGATCTTCTCCTGATTTGTTTCCTTTTTCTTTCTCTCTTATATGTACAACCCTTCAATTGCCAGATTCATTATTCAAAAAGATTAAACCCTATTTTTGGTGAACAGATTTAGAGGAAGTTGTGTTAACTCTAAGGGGTGTTCACCAATGGTGGCATATTTGCTTCTAAGAACCACTGCGCAACTCTACCTGTTGATTTGAGATCTACAAATTCAATAAAGTTCTTTAATTTCTCTTACTATTTTTACTACAACTATAACAGGCTAACAACAAACAACTTGAGCTCATAAGAATAATGCTTTAAAATTAACTCAAGAAAACTTTAGCAACATTCAAAATGTGACCACCATCTATATCATCTTTCCTGGGGATGCAAATGAGTACATATTCATGTTAGTTTCACTTAGACAAGCTTCCACTACAAACCCATTCATTTAGTTGGTTATATGAATAAATCATCCATTGTTAGAAGTACTTGAGTGACAAGAAAGGAGATAGAAAATGAAAAGCGAGAAAAGTCCTACATAGAGAGAAATTAAAATTAAACTTTTTCCTTGTTTATATGTTTGATTGGTTTACTATAATTTGGGAAGTGGAAGGAGAGATGATGGACCGAGCAGGTGCCATGACCAAGCCAGGCTTTGGGTTTGGGGTAATGCGATGTGCGGGCGGGGGTGGGTTATGGACCCCTTATTTTTAGTTGATTTTAACCGGTAAAAGTTACTTAAAATCAAACCAAATTTGGCTTTAGCTTATTTGAACGGTAGTATCTTGGTGGTTGATTCAACGCCTCTCTTGAGTTCGACCCTTTCTTACCCTTGCTATTAGTTAGTGAGACCAAGATAGGATTTATCTTTGGTAGGCTCAACAACGGCCAATCAAATTTTAGCGTCGTTGCCAAGGAGGCAAAGTCACATTGAATGTATTATTGTTGAATGAAACTAAATGTGTGTATATGTATAATAGTTTCCTTATCTTAATTTTTGTTCTTGTGTTCTTAACTTGTGATAGTCATTGCTAACGTTTTTCTTAGCTTTGTTTCACATTGCATGACTCGAAAGAGTAAGCAATCATCGCTTATTACCGTTGATCTAGAGTTGAACAAGAGAGGAATACAAGGACCGAGTTCTCCATTGTTTATTCGGATTCCAATTCGAAAGAGGTTTTTGTAACCAACGAAGAAGACAAAATGGGAGAGAATCCTCCTTCACCTTTGCTAAGAGACTATGACCACCCCAACGCTTTCCAGCTTCGGAGCTGCATACTTCTTCCCACCACAAATGCAAACTGCTTCGAGCATTCACCTCAACTAATCCGTATGATTCAAAGCGATCAATTCAGAGGTAGTTCTCATGAGTGTCATTTTTCTCATTTGGACAACTTTCTTGAGTTGTATACCACTATCAAGCAAAACAATATTATGGAAGAGTTCATCCGTATGTACATGTTCCAATTCTCCCTCCGTGACAAAGCAAAGCATTCGTTGAGAACGGTTGAAGAGGGATCATTAAGTACATGGGACGAAGTCACTAGAGCCTTTCTTGGAAAGTATTGTCCTCCGTAAAAGACCGCCGAATTGAGAAGAAAGATGACCAATTTCAATCAACATATTGATGAAACATTGAGTGAAGCTTGGGAGCGTTTCAAAGATTACACAAGGAAATGCCCACACCATGGTTTTACATCATGGATCATTGTACAAAGCTTCTATGACGGTCTTACTCCTATTTCAAGGGCCAACCTTGATTCTGGGGCCGGTGGTAGCCTTAAAAAACTATCGGTGTGATTGAGGAAGTGGCCAAGCATTATGCATATGGAGGTGTTCGAAGGAAACCTCAAACAAAGAAGGGTGGAATTCATGATCTTAGTGCAATAGATCTTATTGCATCAAGGTTCGATACGCTATCTCACAAGCTAGATAAAGCTACCCTGGCACCCTCAATCTCATCTTCACAAGTCATGTCTTCTCATTGGAGGAAACGATCACATGTCCTCTTATTGCAACTCAACAAATCAAGAACAAGCGGCAGCAATTGGCAAATAAATGAGCAATAGTCCAAATCCTACAACCAAAGATGAAACCCCAACAAAACACGAGATAGAAGAAACAAAACCAAGGCCCCCCACAAAACAACTACAACCAAAATAAAAACCAACCTCAAAACCACTACAACCAAGTAACGAACCCCATTCTCAAAACCAACAAACTCCATATCGTCATCCTAACCAAAGAGATCAAAACCAAGAAGGTTTCCAACGGCCTTTAGCATCTCACATACTACTTTCAACCTCACAAATCTCATATAACATGCAACAAATGTGTCTAAAAAAGTAACCAACTAAGCACAACAAAATCGACAGCAACAACCAATCTTAAGAGCTCACACACAAAACACTCCCCTAAGGCACTTACCATCCCCATATATAGAAAAACAATGTAAAACAACCCCCTCAAGCTAGGCTTTGACACCAGCCTCGATGTTCCTGGATAAGAAAAGAGGGGTAGGGGATGGTAAAAGAGGTGCTTACTCTTCATCCATATCATCGCCCTCATCATCATCCGCTCTAAGTGGGGCTTTATCGGTGTAGGGGAGCAAATCATAGTTTGGTTTACTACGATAATGATCGTTATCAGGTATTCCATGAGTGCCCCATCCACCCAGCCGGGTAGGAAACCGTAATGCCCTCTATACAAGTGGTCATGTGACTTTAGGTAAAGGGGAATGGAAGATGAAGAACTAGACTCACTAGGTGGGTAGGGGATGTAATAGTATCTAGGGTCAACCCTATAGTCACTACCCGGGTTGGGTGTAGTCAAAGGGTGGGTAGGAGTGTGTCTCGGTCAAGGAGCTACGTGGCCCTTGCCGAAAAGGGGTATGTGGATTGGCTGTTAGACCAACCCGGCACGGGCCCATCTTGAATGGGTCAAGGAGCTACATGGCCCTTACCACCCTCATAGCCGGGTAGGAAACCGTAATGCCCCCTATAAAAGTGGTCATGTGACTCTAGGTAAAGGGGAGCAGAGGATGAAGAACTAGACTTACTAGGTGGGTCGGGGATGTAATAGTAGTTAGGGTCACCCCTATAGTCACTATCCTCGGGTTAGGTGTAGTCAAAGGTTGGGTAGGAGCGTGTCTCGGTCAAGGAGCTATGTGGCCCTTGCCAAAAAGGGTATGTGAACTGGTTGTTGGACCAACCCGGCACGGGCCCCTCTTGAATGGGTCGGTTAAAATAGTTAAGGTAAGGGGGAAAGTAGCCCCTCTCAACTTGGTGTTGATATGATTGTTGTGCTACATAACTTTTATATTCTAAATGCTTTGAATGCATGAGGTTCATATTTCTAAAAGCAGACTCATGATCAAATGGGGAAGAGGAAGAGGAACCTACCAAAATCGGGCACGGTTACGATGGAAGTGCTAACCCTCTTAGGCTCTATTGTAGGTTTTCTCCTAGGTGAGGGTAGTGGAGGATCTACCTCGGGAATGTTGTCTCCCGGAAGCAAGGGTTCAAAGGGAATCACCCAAGTAGTAGCCGCACCCACAGTTAGGGTCAAGTGAGGAAAGGAAAGGTAGCAATGGTGCTTACCCTTCACTCTCCAACTATAGATGTCGGCGCGGTTTGATGCCTTAATGAAGGAGCGCTTTATCATTGCATCAATGTCCATGGATTTAGAGCCACCCACCGGTTTCATCAAGCTAGGATGATGTTGAAATTTAAGGGCTTTAGCTATTACGGTGATCATACTCCCACATTGGATATCCCTATTCGCTTTTTCTCTCAAATCAATACATATATTGATGAATCTAAACCCCATGTCCACTTGCCCATCAAAGTCTCTCTTAAACCTTGAAGCCATGTAGAGGACTTTTATTTCCTCTCTTGTAAGTTTGCCTAAATCTTTTTTCGAGTAACAAGCACACCTGATTAGTCCATGAAAGTAGCGGAAAACTAGGCTATACATATGGTTAGCAAGGCTTGATTTGGTTATGAAAATAGATTGTTTGCCACTTCATTTCGCCAATTTGGCTCATTATAGTTTCTTACATCTTCATTGAAATGATCAAAGATGTGGTTCAAAGGGTTCCAACCGAAAATCTCATTTAGTCTTGTGAGAGTTAATGTTCTCTCGCCATTGAACATTCGAAATGTGATTTTGAATTCCGAGAATTCCCCTTCATGGGAAATTTTAGTGGCTTTGAAGGATGATAAGAATTCAAGGGTGAGATCGACATTGGTTTGCTCTTTTTGCTAAAGTCTGGCCACCCAAAATTTTCAGCTACTCTCCGCACTCTTACATCTATCCCAAGAGATTGACAAGCATTTGGGTCGTAGAACTTTGAGGGAAGGAGTTTTCTTTTTTTGAGGTCAATGTGTGCGGACTTGAAAGTGCCTATGATTTTAATAATTGGCGGTTGGTTGGGTTTGAGTTCATTTGCAATAGAGGAAGATGGAGTAGTGGCTTTTGATTTTCTCTTCCCAAAGACCATGACTTTTCTTCTCTAATTTAACCAATTTTCACCAACAACAATTTCATTTTTTCCAATCAACACCAACAAGTCACTCACAACAACAATAATCAACAACCAACAACATTCAACAACTAAACTTGGACAATGATTTCACAATTTATCTCACAATTTTTTTTTCAAGTTAACTAATCACAAAATCCTCACAAAAATTCAAAAATCCACCATCTACACCACATTTCCAACACATAAAACCCAATTTTTCACACTTTTAAGTAAGGAGAAGAAAACCCCCAAATTTCATCATCCATTTGAAGAACAAGTGGGTCAATGAATTTGAAACAAGGAGGTTTGAATTTGAGCAAGGTTTAGCAAATTTAGAGTATTTTCATACTCTAAGGGGTATAATTTCTTTCCTTTATTCACTTTCCCTTTTGAACCCTAGGGTTCTTCTTGTAAATTTCTTCAATTTGGTAAATTGGTGTGAATTTTCTCATTCTTGTGTGTGAAATTGTGGAATATATTGTTGATATTGTGAGTAAAGTGCTACATTGTCTACTATATTGTGGAATTTGTGAATGGTGAACTTGAAAAAAAAAAAAAATTTGTGAGATTAATTTGTGAAATCATTGTCCAAGTTTGGTTGTTGAATGTTGTTGGTTGTTAACTATTGTTGTTATGAGTGACTTGGTGTTGATTGGAAATAATTGAAATTGTTGTTGGTGAAAATTGGTTAAATTAGAGAAGAAAAGTCATGGTCTTTGGGGAAGAGAAAACCAAAAACCACTACTCCATCTTACTCCATCTTTCTTTACTGCTAATGACCCCGAAGCCAACCAACCACAAATTATTAAAATCATAGGCACCTTCAAATTCGCACACAATGACTTCAAAAAAAAGAAAAATCCTTCCCACAAAGTTCTACGACCAAAAAGCTTGCCAATCTCTTGGGATAGAAGTAGGAGTGCGGGAGTAGCTGAAAATTTTAAGTGACTAGACTTCTTCCAAAAAACAGTAAACCTATGCGGATCTCACCCTTGAATTCTTATCCTCTGTCAAAGCCACTAAAATTTCCCAAAAACATGAACTATGTTCAATGCCGAGAGAACATTAATTCTCACAAGATTAAATGAGATTTTCGGTTGGAACCCTTTAAACCACATCTTTGATCCTTTAAACGAAGATGTAAGAAACTATAATGAGTCAAATTGGTAGACTGAAGTGGCAAACACTCCTATTTTCAAAACCAAATCAAGCCTTGCTAGCCATATGTAAAGCCCAGCTGCACCTTTTATAGACTAATGGGGTACGCTTGTTACTCGATAAAAAGATTTAGGCAAACTTACAAGAGAGAAAAAAAGAAGTCCTATGCATGGCTTTAAGGTTTGAGAGAGACTTTGATGGGCAAGTGAACATGAGGTTTAGATTCATTAATAGATGTATTAATTTGAGAGAAAAAGCCGAGATGAATGGGGATATCCAATGTGCGCGTATGATCACCATTATAGCTAAAGCCCTTAAATTTCAACATCATCTTAGCTTGACGAAACCGGTGGGTGGCTCTAATTCCTTAGACATAGATGTAATGATAAATCACTCCTTCATTAAGGCATCAAACCGCGCCGACATATATAGTTGGAAAGTGAAGGGTAAGCACAATTGCTACCTTCCCTCTCCTCACTTGACCCTGTGGGTACGGCTATTACTAGGGCAATTCCCTTTACACTCTTGCTTCCGAGAGACAACATTCCCGAGGTAGAGCCAACACTACCCCCACCTAGGAGAGAGCCTATGAGAAAGCCTAGGAGGGCTAGCACCTCTACCGTGCCCGATGATTTGGTAGGTTGCTCTTCCTCTTCCCCATTTGATCTTGAGTCTGCTTTTGGAAACATGAACCTCATGCATTCACAACATTTAGAATATCAAAGTTATGTAGCACAACAATCATATCAACACCAAGTTAAGAGGGGTGACTTTCCCCCCTACCTCAACTACCCTAACCGACCCATTCAAGAGGGTCCCATGCCGGGTTGGTCCAACTGCCAATTCACATACCCTTTTTGGCAAGGGCCACATAGCTCCTTGACCGAGACACGCTCCTACCCAACCTTTGACTACACCTAACCCGAGGATAGTGACTATAGGGGTGACCCTAACTACTATTACATCCCCGACCCACCTAGTAAGTCTAGTTCTTCATCTTCCGCTCCCCTTTACCAAGAGTCACATGACCACTTGTATAGGGGGCATTACGGTTTCCTACCCGACTATGAGGGTGGTAAGGGCACTCATGGAATGTCGGATTAAGGTCATTACCGTAGTCAACCAAACTGTGATTTTCCCCTACACCGATGCCCCTCCTCCGGGAACCCTAGACAACATTGGCCTTAACTATAACTTTGTTTACTCGCCCGTTAAAGCCCCACTTAGAGCGGATGATGATAAGGGCGTTGATATAGATGAAGAGTAGGTACCTCTTTTACCATCCCCTACCCCTCTTTTCTTATCTAGGGACATAAGGCCGGTGTCAAAGCCTAGATTTGGGGGGTGCTTAACATTGTTTTTCTATATATGGGGATGGTAAGTGCCTTGGGGAAGTGTTATGTGTGTGAGCTCTTGAGGTTGGTTATTAGTGTCGATTTTGTTGTGCTCGTTTATTGTGCTTAGTTGGTTACTTTTTTAGACACATTTGTTGCACATGTTATATCAGATTTGTGTGGTTGAAAGTCGTATATGAGATGCTAAAAGCCGTTGGAAGCCTTCTTGGTTTTGATCTCTTTGGTTAGGATGGCGATATGGAGTCTGTTGGTTTCGAGAATTGGGTTGGTTACTTGGTTGTAGTGGTTTTGAGGTTGGTTTTGATTTTGATTGTAGTTGTTTTGTGGGGGGCCTTGGTTTTATTTCTTTCATCCCGTGTTTTGTTAGGGTTTCCATCTTTGGTTGTAGGATTTGGAGTATTGCTCATTTATTTGTTAATTGTCGTCGTTTGCTCTTGATTTGTTGAGTTGCAATAAGAGGACATGTGATCGTTTCCTCTCAAGTCTCACAAGACATGACTTGTGAAGAGCTTTAGGGTGTGAGGGTGGCTTGATCTAGCTTGTGAGCTAGCGTATCGAACTTTGACGCAATAAGATCTATTGCACTAAGATCATGAATTCGCCCTTCTTTGTTTGAGGTTTCCTTCGATCACCTCCATATGCATAATGCTTGGCCACTTCCTCAATCATTTTATAAGCATCGTCCACTGATATCTTTTTAAGGCTACCACCCCACCCCACCCCCCCCCCCCCCCCGCGAATCAAAGTTGGCCCATGAAATAGGAGTAAGACCGTCATAGAAGCTTTGTACAATGATCCATGATGTAAAATCTTGGTGTAGGCATTTCCTTGTGTAATCTTTGAAACGCTCCCAGGCTTCACACAATGTTTCATCAGTGTCTTGATTGAAATTGGTGATCTTTCTTTTCAATTCGGCGGTCTTTTTCGGAGGACAATACTTTCCAAGAAAGGCTCTAGTGACTTCGTTCCATGTAATCAATGATCCCTCTTCAGCTAGCTGTTCTCAACAAATGTTTTGCTTTATCACGGAGAGAGAATTGGAACATGTATATACTGATGAACTCTTCCGAAATATTGTTTTGCTTGATAGTGGTACACAACTCAAGAATGTTGTCCAAATGAGAAAAAAGACACTCATGAGAACTACCTCCGAATTGATCGCTTTGAATCATACGGATTAGTTGTGGTGAAACCTCGAAGTTGTTTACATTTGTGGTGGGGAGACGTATGCCACTCCGAAGCTGGAAAGCGTTGGGGTGGTCATAGTCTCTTAGCAAAGGTCGAGGGGATTCTCTCCCATTTTGTCTTCTTCGTTGGTTACAAAAACCTCTTTTGAATCGGAATCCGAATAAACAATGGAGAACTCGAGTTTACCTTGCAAAAGTCTCCTTATGTTCCTCAAGGTCTTGTTCAACTCTACATCAACGAGAATAAGCGATGATTGCTTACTCTTTCGTGTCATGCAAAGTAAAACAAAATTAAGAGATACGTTAGCAATTACTAATTTCCTATCACAAGTTAAGAACACAAGAACAAAAATTAAGATAAGGAAACTACTATACATATACACACATTTAGTCTCATTCAACAATAATACATTAAATGTGACTTTGCCTCCCCAGCAACAGGGCCAAAATTTGATAGGCCGTTGTTGAGCCTACCAAAGATAAATCCTATCTTGCTCTCACTAACTAATAGCAAGGGTAAGAAAGGGCCGAACCTAAAAGAGGTGTTGAATCAACTACCAAGACACTACCGTTCAAATAAGCTAAATGAAGCAAAATTTGTTTGATTCTAAGTAACTTCTACCGGTAGGCACCTCTTTTACCATCCCCTACCCCTCTTTTCTTATCTAGGGACATCGAGGCCAGTGTCAAAGCCTAGCTGGGGGGATGCTTTACATTGTTTTTCTATATATGGGGATGGTAAGTGCCTTGGGGGAATGTTTTGTGTATGAGCTCTTAAGGTTGGTTGTTGGTGTCTATTTTGTTGTGCTTGTTGATTGTGCTTACTTGGTTACTCTTTTAGACACATTTGTTGCATGCTATATGAGATTTGTGAGGTTGAAAGTGGTATGTGAGATGTTAAAGGCCGATGGAAGCCTTCCTGGTTTTGTGGTTAGTCTTGACTTAGAATACTTGCATTTTTATGTGGTTTCCCTCACTGTTCTCATATACATGTGTATTAGAGTATTTATCCAAATTATGACTTTGATTATTCAATCTCGCTTCACATGTCTTGTTTGACGATGTTTATGGTTTCATGATAATGATTGTTGGGTTGGTGGTTAATTTGATGAGATAATTGGTGAGTCATGCTCCCTTTTTAATCCAAAGCCGTTAAATCCAAATTTGCTTCCTTGAAATCCAAACTTGTTTTCTTGAAATCCAAACTTCTTATCATGTGAATATTATTTCTCCTCTCTAGTTAGTGATGTGATTCATGTGAATACTCTCCTGAAAAAAAAAATTGAAAAATGAAAAAATTGCCCAAGGATGAAACTCAAATGAAGATTCTTATGTTTTTCCCTTGTTTGGCTCTTGAGTGATGAGTAATTAGGTTTTTTTTTTAAAAAAAAATGTGTATGCAAGTGTTAGGGTCAATTATTTCTAGAACCTAACATGTAAACCTAAAAGGGAGGGAAAAAAAAATTACCACTTCCAATATCAACAACCAAAGGTTGAGAAGGATCAGGGTAAACCATGTTCCACTCTATCTCGGATGGGTAAGCCTGCAATATTTGCCAAGGGTTACAAGTACGTCAAATTAGTATGCTCTATTCATTGGTTTATAAAACTTATAAGGCGTCTTACATCAAGAATCAGTTGCATCACTTCAATGGCAAGGAAAATGTAAAATATTTTAGAAATATTAAGAATATCAACTGATTAGGAAAAAATCAAATCTACTCATTGCAAAAAAAAGAAAAAAAAAAAACTGTTATAAAAATGGCCCTCTTACATCTTTACAAGGCTGTATTAGTTTAGAGCTAATTCTTCTTGGACAAGTAAAAAACTACATATAAACTATAACTTAAGTTTTATTCCCCATTGTTTGAGAGAAAAACCTCGGGTTTTCTAAAGCCTCTCACTACCTTCCAACATGCATTCATTCCTGATTGATTGTCCTATTTGATTTTTACACATTATCCAATGCAATATTATCAAGCTAAATATTATGGAAAAAAAAATTAATAATTACAACTTGGAAACCATAAATCGAGATGAATTTTTAACAAGATCTTACATGGTTGAAGTATATATTTAATTATTTATCCTTAAAGTATTAGACTCATAAGCCGTAGAATCACTAAAGATTCCAAATAGGAAAATCAATTAGGAGCGGACGGAGTATTAATTTAAAAACAAGAAATAAATAGAAAAGCTATTCTCACTAAAGCACCTAAATGTGTTACTTGCTATGGACCAGTTAAAAAATTATAATTCTGCAATGATGGATGATAAGTCTTCCCATAACGAAACATAACATACAAACAAGATATTTCATTTTGAAACCACTATCAAATTCCAAAATCTTTTTATCCATTATGTTAAAGACGTAAAATCAAGTGGAAGCTAAGCTTCCAAGTGGTCACGCAATTGTAAAACGAGTTCCAAGAGGGGTGATCTTAAGTGTGGGCATTTGAAGGAGAACTATTTTAAGTAGATTCTCTGGGATTATGACTCTCAACAAACTTAAACTCTCGTGTAACATAAACCCTTGAAAGTTAAAACTTTTTTATCAAATCTGTAAAAATAATGAAAAAATTAAATGTAATAAACTCTGAGAGCCTATTGATATCCACAGAAAAGATTCAGATAGTGATCACAAATTAAAAGACCTTTCTGTCCAATATCTCATCAACTATATCTCATCCCTAAGAGCAACCTTAAAACCCATAAAAGAAGCATATGAGATATTTTTTCAAAGATTTAAAAGTAAAAACTAGTGCTTTATCATCCGACATGCCCATGAAAGCGTCACTTGCAACATCTTAAAATTAAACAAGTTCTAAGGATATTTACTGAAACAATTCTCGTTAACCATTGTTCATTATCAAAAAGCACATTCTAAAGAGCTAGCCAATCACATGTAGATCTTTTGTCACCAAATTGATAATGGCTAAATTCCTCACCTACCTAAGACCCCACAAAAACTCCTTTGTAATTTTCTTATTGGTTCTCCAAAGACACTTTATAGATATACAAAGGAAAATAATTGCAAGAAAAACAATATCAAACAAGCATGACCCATAATACAAAGAAATAAAATAGTGTTCCAAACTTCCAACCACTTTATGCCTTGGTTCTCTTGAAAATCTACTTAAAAGATTCTAGAGAAAGAAAAACGGGGGGCAGGACCACAGGGAGTCCTAAATGCCTTCGTAGAGAACGTGATCAGCAAATACTTTCTCTGATATCATAAAATTACAGCAAATTGACTTTCTACTATCTCATACTTATTTTGAAAACATGCTTTTTACTAATAGAATATAAAGAAATGTGATTAAGAAAAATGTTGTAACCTAAAATATATATATATTTCAATATTTACATTTTTTTTAAAAACGCGATAGCCAATTGCTTCTACTTTAAGGGAACTAAAAATGTTTTGTTTCTTTTTTGATACAAAGAATGGAGGTTAAACCACAATGTGAATAAACTAAACCAATACACGCCACTTGTTGCCATACTCAGTTTAAGGTCAAACCGTCCAATTCCAATATCCAGTTTCCAAAAGCCAAATTGATAGCAAGTGATTAACAAAGAATATTAACATGAGAATAGAATCCTACCACGGCAATAAAAGGGGGGACTAGACTAGCAGGTACCCAAATAAAGTTCTTCAACAGTTCCTATTAGCAGTTTAGCACCTCTTGTGACTTTTTTACTATGCACATAACCAACAAGTGTGAACGGATACGAGAGATTGAATCACTCAACCAATCACCCTTCAAAGTACTAACCCATAAGTTTTCCCCTAGTGATTTACAATGCTGACAAAACAGTACAAAAGTAAGAACTAATTGACCCAAAGCCACCTAGAATTCAAATCTGATTGACCATTGCTCTCATGAGCTTTTAGTAGCTGTATACCTTATGCCATCTCTTTCCAAATTTAGGGTAAAACCTTGCAAGTTTTAGCACCATTACAGCTCCTTGAGCTTTTAGTAGCTATATACCTTATGCCATCTCTTTCCAAATTTAGGGTAAAACCTTGCAAGTTTTAGCACCATTACAGCTCCTTTGAGCATAAACATCTATAATATAACTTCATTTAGGATAAGCACCAGTAAAAGATAAGGAAAATTTTATTTATTTAACATTTATAACTTTGAAGAGTAATATTTTCTGTTAAAGATGAAAATGAAATTTATACTCTTATTAAGTGCTACAATTTGTCTTGAAATTCCTCTACAATACCCTAACTGTTTATTATAGCAGTCACCTTAACAGTTCAGTGTGCCAAATACACTTTCGACCTCTTCAACATACTATAACACCCTTTCTAGAATCGTAATCAATAAATGAAAAACTGACAAATGAAGATCCTTGGTGAATGGTATAAAAGGCTGACCAAATGGTTTACCAAAAAGGTCCTATAGAAAAATCAGTGAAGCACCAATTGGGCAATTGGTGCAGCCAATGGCAGTAGTTGTCATCTAAAAGTCCAGATAGTAAAAAATACTCAAATGACATACACGTAAGTTGGTAACAGAAATTGTATACCACTACAAAACATCAATCTTTTCAAATGACATACACGTAAGTTGAATCCAATTATTACACGCACAAGCTGATAGCATAATCAATGGAATCTAATAGGCTGTCTAGCCATAGAATAAAAACTAAAATAATTAGAGAGAGAGAGAGAGAGAGAGAGATCATACTCTGTCCATCGCGAGAACCCCTGGAAGATTTCTTCCTTTCAAATATTCCCAAACAACAGATGCATGCTCAATCATAGTATATGTTTGTGCAGATCTAGATATCTGAAGAGCTGTTTCACAAGCCATATGCCCAATAATTGTTATATGACAGCCGTTTTGGCTTACTTCATCAAGAATACATGCCAATTTACCCTCTCCACCACTATTTTGATGAGACTGTCTAACTTTCACAGGACCTATCCATGTAATTTTCTGAAAATGGAAAGCATCATATAAGCAGGTAGTTAAATTTCGATTATGACTAATAGAAAAAATGTATCTATATTGCAAAGGTTTAAGAATGTGACATAGGTAAACCCAGATCATTACTGCAAAAATCCAATACAGGTAAAATAACAAAATATGAAACGCCAAATGCTAAAAATGAAACAAGTACTACGGAGATGACCAAGTGCTAATGCCATCTACAAGACCACTAGAGTCGAGCATTAATAAAGCTGAAAATAAAACTCCAGTTATTCGGCAGAAAAATATAGTTTTATTTCATTGGTTTATATGGGGTAAATTTTGTGGTTCAAGCATGAAAGTTTGAATGTGAAGGTAACAAGCTTCTATTTTAAAATTCAATTGACTCATTAAGCTGGTCTGAAGAGCTTAAAAAGGAGAAAGGACACAAATCTAGAGATAGATTGAGGATTGGGAAGAGTGGTCACAAAAAGGAAGCAGCCAGAAATGCCTACAGGCACAATTGAACTGTAAATATATTGGTTTACAAAATACCCAAATTCCCACTCACCATAAATTGGAAAACAGAGGAATAAAATAATGATTACAGAAATATGATGGGTTATGCTCACATACATACAAAAGTCAATGATTATCTAGTCCTTCTATCACATTCACCAGATGATCTAGTGCCTCCTCTGATTATGAAACAAGATCCCATTCATCCTATTCACCAGCTGACACCATTTAATGCCTTCTGGCTCATGGTTTCATGGTGTTCATGTTAGAGCTGCCTCTCTAAAATTATATTCCTCTCTAACAATAGATTCTCATAGAACTATGCCATGAATCCAGCAGCCAGCCCAACATTATTAGTTGCAACAAGAATGGCTAGAGGGAACTCCATCAGCTTTTAGAGAATAATATAAGATATATTTTGAGAACAGCTTCAGATCAAAAGAGAACAAATTTATTATATATCCATGTTTTAGCCACTTTGTTCACAACTGTGATCAAGAACTTGCATTTCTCGGTTTCTCCCACTAAAACTCTAACCCGTCCCTTAGTACACTTTAGTGCATATGATCAATAGGGTTCCTTAGTGTTGAATGAAGTACTTGAATAAAAAAGATTAAAAAGTAATTGTAATTGGAATGGTTCATTAAATCTTATTAGACTTGTCAATAATGGTTGAGCATGAAAAGATGGTGAATGCTGAAAGCTTAATTCATAAATCATTTAGTATGATTCACCAAATCTTATTAGACTTGTCAATAGTGGGTTATTAGTAATAGGAACACAAAAGGATAGTGAATACTGAAAGCTTATTTTATGAATTAATAAAATTCAGTAGGTGCATCATGTGGCAGACCATATTTGTGCAATCTCTTATATTGCATGACATAATTCGTATGTAGAGTTGTAGACTAAGAGCCATACTAAATAGGAAGGACCACAAGCAAGGTGTTGGCCTGTTGGATAGGTCAATGAGAGACTCACAACTCAAATGAGTGATTATTCTGCCTTTACAGGGGCTAATTATTTAAAGTAGGAAGAAGATAAAAATCACTGAGCAACTTGATTGTTGTTGGTAGTAAGAGAGACACATATAGAAGAGTATGAAAAAGAGTTTAGAGATGAGATGTCTTTGAGTTACCTTCCTGTGGAAAATTTCTTTCATGGTGCTTGTGTATTTCAATTGGACCCTTGCTTGGTTATGTATACACCCTTAAATCTGCCTAATCATCATTAAAAGGTACAGGACTTATAAGCAAACTTGGACATTGACATTCGTGATCAATTTTGTGCATATTGGGGAATGCCAACAAAGATAGTTGTGACAACCTCTTAAACATGAGAAAATTACTAGGAAAAAGGATAATGGTAGGGTCAAGAAGTATGTGAATAGCACTATTTGAAAACTGTGTCTCAAGTGGGATTATCTTTCTTTCTAACTGGTATGTTCAAATAAACCAACATAATATTTCACTCTCTGTGTATTCACTATACAATACACAGCTCCTGTAATAACTATTCATATTATGAAACAATGGAAGTAGTCACCTTACATCTTGAAAGGTAAGTGGCAATTTCATTGAATGAGTTTGATCCAAGATCAACAGGTTCCCAACCTAATACAGTAAGAGAAAGCACTAATGAATTTTCTCCCATCATTGAAATCAACATTGTGCGGAAATCCATCTTCCGCATAATTTACAACAGACATTACCCTCATTACAGCTTTACAAGTGAGAGCACATCAAAAATATCAATCAATGTTTTAAAAGTACAAGAATTTAAAAGAATTTATTAGGGCTAATCAAAAAATCAAATAAACAATTTTAAATTTGAAGTTTGCTCAATACCCAACAACCAACTAAGCAAAGCAACTTTAACACTAATACGGCCATGTCTAAAAAACAACAAAGTAATACCCACTACAAGTGCATTTATGAAAAAGGTTTGAGGTAAAGAGATACATAACTTCCTTTCCCTTCAATATCAACTATAGTAGATAATAAGTTTTGGAAAGACTAGAAGAAAAAAACAATTTCAAAAGTAGAAGATCGCAAAGAAGAGATACTAATAGGAGTACTAAAAGCTTTGAATAGAATCAATACAGAGAAAAAACAAAAATTTTAAGAATGACAGTAGAACAAAACTTAGTTATCTGACAGTCCAAGCAATGAAATCTGATATGATTGTAGTGGTATCATCTTTTCAGCTTGACTTCATAGCTGAAAAAGTTGAATTCACAACCTAGTTTTGCTTGTTGTTCATATAATAAATGGTGACTTTATATGCCTCTTATTAATAAGCACATGCTAAAATATTCATCATTTACCATATGTATACTTTTGAAGTTAACCCAGAAATTCCAAATTCTTGACATTCAGATGTACAGAAGCCTATAATAATGAATTTCTGAACTTTTATTACAAATATTACTTTACAACCTAGGAGTATAAATAGCCTATATTGTATCAGCTTCTTCTGTTAAGATTCTTTGATGCCCTTCCTTTTTTTTTAAAAGGTTATTAGATAAGGGGTATTATTATAATGTTAGTCATAATGCTAGTCAAGTTTGACATTTGATAAAGCCAACTCATGCTTTTAGATCCAAGAGAAGGAGATAGACATGGGAAAAAAAAAAAAAAAAAAAAAAAAAAAAAAAAAAAAGAAGAAGAAGATGAAAAGACCAAACATAAAAATTGAATGAGGCAAGACTGCAGGACCTCAACAAAAGCATTCATTTTTAAAGATCTTGAGCATGCAAGTCAATAGATATAGCAATATAAGTGTTTCAAGGATAGAATAATTTTATCCAATTTTCCCACACAAAATGCAAGAGAAAACTCAAAATAGGAGAAACTTACCATCCACGATATTATGAGCAAGAAATGATTTTTCTTGCATCTGCAAGTGATTATGCTTGCATAAGAAATCACTTGGTAATAGAATATGTATGCTTCTACTTTCAGCATACCTCACTATTTCTAGAGCCTCTTTGACTCCTTCATGTTCAACCAAATACAAGGGAACAGGCTTTCCCATGACATGCATGATTTGTAGCGCCATCATCCCCACAAAAACCAAACCATCACATTTAGATGCTAAAACACGCAAGGCTTTTACTTTGTCCTTAATATTTACTCCTCCTACCTATACCAAATGATGAAACATTAATCAATGTTAGTAATTATGACTTGCCGTGAAATAAGCAGCATAACTGAATAAAACAAAATAGATATTAAGAAGTAAATAGTAGGGAATACCACTGCAACACTGGGACTCAGTTCACATTCTGGAATTGTCTTCAATTTGGCCAAACACTCTTCAAAATAAAAACCAGCTAGGCAAGCATAACAAAACTGGGTAACTCCAACAGTTGATGCAAGAATTTTGTGAGCTGTAGAAAACGAATCGTTGACAAAAATATCTATCCCGGAAGCTAATCTCCTAGCAAATTCTGAGTTGTTGGCAAGTTCTTGTTTGTAGTTTGAAAGATTTTCAAGAAGAATGATATCTACTTCCTCAACTTTCTCCAAATTTGGCTGCTGGTGTTCATAAAAGCATTTACTAGGGAGAACCTTCAATTTGAGCACTGATGAAAGGAATTCTGCTAATGAACAAATGCAACAGGAAATAAATTAGCATCTCTTCTATTAAAAGTGGGCTAATAAGAGCCGGAGTAAATGAACAAACAAAAACAACAGGTAATAGGTTAGTGTTTCATCCATCAAAAGCGTGCTTAATAAGAGCTGGACTACTAAATGAACCAATGAGGTCGTCTGTTTTGGTTTAATCCCAACCAGTGAGAGTACAAGAAAGAGAAGGCTGAGACGAGTACAGAGGAAAAAATTGAAAAAAATGTTCTAAAAATATTTGAATGAACTAATCAATACCCTACAATAGTCAGTGATAGAGCATATAATTAGTGGCAGAGCATAGAGTAATCCTTGAATACAATTTTTGATTGTAATCCACCAGTTTCATGCTAAGCTTGTTACTTACCAGCAGCACGAGCCAATTAACAGGTACACCTTGTTTGTTGTTTAGACAGAATTTTGTTGGCTCTTTGGAAAATGGATAAATTCTTTCAGTCTCTAATACCTTATTGTTATAGGTTGTACAAGTTACTCCCTTTGTTTCTAATTAACTGCAACACTTTTCTTTTTCATCCATTTTTGATTCATTACAACACTTATTTGGTAAGGACACACAACTATTTTATTATTTCCCTGTCATCATCCTCACATACACTACTGTTTATTATTCCTCTATCCCACTGACAACTAAATAGACCCTCTCTTGTTATACTTCATATATAAAATTCAGATTTTAGTCCCCACCCTATAATCAAGCAATGCCTACTTTTGCAATTAATCCGAAACGGAGAGAATATCAAATTCATAGAATCCAACACTTAAAACATTTCAAGACATGGTAATAGTTAAAGAGCAATAGTGGATATGGAAGGACAATTTGTTACCCCACATCTCACATATAGTACCAAATGATGAAAACCTAAAAGGCATCATCTATATAATACTTCCTCTATTTCACAATACTTGCATCATATTGACTTTTTACACTATACCCATTTTAACTTAGACTTTGAATAATTACAGCATCTAACAAAAAATACCATTATTATAGTTTTTTTTATGATATTTATTGAAATATAACAATAGATGCTTAAGGTCAAAATAATGCATAGGCAAATGTGCATGGTCAAAATGACACAATGACTGTGAAATAAAGGAAGTATAAAATTACACATCTTTTTGTTGAAGGCATATAATAGGCGCAACATTGTAATTGGGTCTACTGACTCTACTCATATTAGCTGATAGCATTGAACATTAAAGCTTTTGAATTTTATTTATCTTTTGTAAGTTGAAAATTCTTCCAAGATTGTCATTGATTGTTAAATCTCTAAATAAATTAATCTACAAAAACTTTTGCATGCCCCCGGTTTACAATAATTTTATTATACATCGAACATTTTGCGAAAAAGTGACCCTTTTTTCTTACAAAAGTGACCCTTTTTTCTTACAAATGTGACCCTTTTTTCACAAAAATGACCATTTTTTCGTAAAAGTGACCCTTTTTTCCAACAAAAGTGACCCCTTTTTTCCACAAAAGTGACCCTTTTTTTTTCACAAAAGTGACTTTTTTTTCGCAAAAGTGACCCTTTTTTTTACAAAGATCGGGAATTTCCCAATAAACCATGGTTAAGGAATGGGGGCACATCAGTTGATTGGGGGTTATTGAGAGATTGGAGGAAGGTTTTTTGGTTGGACAGGGGTTAGTTTGGGGGTTAATTTGATATTATAGTCCTTACAAAAACTGATCCTGTTAGTATTCATTCATGCTATTTCTAGCTTCAGACTACCACAGGCGAGCTACTTCATCCATTATTGATTTATGTGGTTTCAGACCTGCAGCCTTCATTTCATACAAGGTCTTTAAGCGTCAATGTACGATCCATGGTGTATAAAACCAGTAACCATCGCATTCCAACACACATCGGGTTTTTTGGTGGTGATGGCGGAGGTAAAGGGGGAGGTGGAGGCGGCGACGGGGGTTTAGCTGGAACAGTGGCCTGGGTTGAGGTTTCACTCTCTCTCTCTAGCTCACTCTTTCTCATTTTTTCAGGTAAAGGTTGAGCCGATTTACAATAACGATATTGTACATCGGATTTTTTCTAATATTTGTGATTAATCTATTGGAAATCATAGTTTTGTTGATCAGCCTTGTAACTTCATATATACAAAGTATTAATTTGAAATTTAAAAAAAAAAAAAAAAAAAAACACACACACACACGCACACACACACACACAATCATGGCCTCAGTTTATACTAGTGATAAACTGATAAACTTTCCCTGAACTACTAAAGAACTACTAAACTACAACCACACTCCTCACCAAAAGCCACAATGTTACTATCCTTGAAGCAGAAAAGCTTACTCAAAAGTGCTTTAGTGCTACACAATCAAATCAACAAGCTGCAAATCAGAAAGCTGTAGAAAATAACAACCAGAGTCATACCTGCAACAGTCTCTTCAGATAAAACCTTGGAACTGCATTTGACTGTCCAACTACTAGCCAAAACTACCTTTGCTCCGGCTTCATATATGTATTTAATAGTTAATAATGCATTGGAAATTTTTGAGATAGATTCGTCCAGATCCTGGTGAAGCAGGATGGAAGAATCAAATCTGACCATGACAACTTTTGCAGAAAGCTCCTCTTTAGGGAATCTTTGAAGAGTTTGTATAGGTGGAAAGCCTTTCTCCCTGTCATGATCTTTGGCCTATGTACAAAAAAGAATTTAAATCCAATCCAAGTCAACTTACAAGGCATTGTAATTAGATTTCAAGCTTTATAAATGCAGCTAGGGATGATAAAGAACCTAAGCAAGCTACTCAAGATTGCCTAGCACCATCATAATCTTATAAGAAAAAAACATAAATAAAACCCTTTACCATCTTTTGTATTTGTTTTAGAAGTTCTTATTTTACATGAGCTTACACATTGTAAAGTGCACAGTCCTAGGCTACCACGGTAATTATGTGTAGTTTTAATACACAGTAATCTAGGTCTTACTGAAAATTGTCGCTGAAACAAATGAAGTAGAAGAGAGCTGAGAAATAGATTAGGAAAGCTAATAGAGGAATTATTTTTGTCACAACTAGTGAAAAGAAGTTGATTAGAACATATTTGTCACTTGCCACAAGAACAAGTCCATGATAGCCTCATACTTATGACAGATTGACTTTACAATTTCCTGGCGTAATCAGTGCCATATAGTAAGCTCACAGAAACCAAAAAATCATTTCAATTTTGGACAATAAATAAATCTTATGCTCAATGGGCTAAGCAAGTTGAGAGCACCCTATATACCTTATTAAGGATGTAATTCTTCTATTACAGACGAAAGACTTTTCATGTCTATATGTGAGTTGTTACTAACATTCTACACTATAAGTAGTTAACTAGACTACAGTCAGAAAGAGAACAGACATCATTTTGTGACTCTATACTTTATTAGCAGACTAAACAAGAGAACCTGCCTGGGTTTCTGGCAGTGCAGATTTTAATGACATTAGAAGACGCTCTCCAGCTCATTGTAGGCTTAGACGCTTTCGTCCTAACAAAGAATTTCTGATACATATATAGGGGAGTGCAAGATGTGAATGTGTGATTCAAGCTCTTTACAATAGTCTGACAACAGGCATAGCTGATACATTTCACAGTGTAATTGTACCAAACGAAACTCATGAGATTCTTTATACACCCGGGTGCAAGATACACCCAAGATAATTTTTGTTTATTTTGACGATTATTGCTCATAATCAAATGAGCAAAAAAATACCTTACGCCCAAGTGTATATAATAATTTTCAATAAAACACAAATCAAAAATGGTAAAAAGTAGAGCATTAAATTATAGTACCTTACAAGAGATGCTTGCAGCATTACTTGACACCTCCCAGGACCCTACTAAAAAGCACATTACAACATCAAACAAATTTATCATTTTATCTTATAAAAGAATCAAAATATTGAACCGTTTGAAATAAGATGGTTAAGTAATTACCTAAAGGTGAAGATGAAACCCCTCCATTTCTGTGAAAATTGGCAATTTTTCCATGATATAAACATGCTTTATTACAAGTAATTAACACCAGGGATTGGCTGCAAACCCCATGAAAGCTATATTTATTGGAAGATAAGGTTGTTCCTTGCAAAAAATTAACTCCAGTGGTACATTGAGCGATTTGAGCCATCATCCTTAAATAAAAACACGAAACCCAAATTACAAAAATCAAATAAAATACATAAATAATTTACCCAAAAAATGTATAATTAAAGGAGAAGTAGAATTATCCACAACATTAATATTGACAAACGTCAGAGACTCACAGTAAGCACTCTTAGCAGCTTACGGCATGGATAAAGTCGTAGAGAGAGAGCGCTCTGTTATGGAGTTATGGTGTAATAAAAATAAGGTCTTGTTTAGTTGGAGGTAAATAACATGAGAAATTCTATTTCATAAAGAAATAGAAATTGCATGTGTTGTTTGGTTGAAGCAAATTTATCAAAGTAGGCAAAATAGAAATTTCAAGGGGTAATTTCACTAATTCACTATTAGGTAAAGACTAATATAAACCCGGTCCACATTAATATTACTGTGGACCGAGCTTCCATCACGTGATTATCACAGATTCTTTTTTGGGAAGCTTCCTTTTAATTTCCTCTCTCCTCCTGACATATCATTTTTTCTCTCTTCTTTCTTCTTTTTCTCTCTCCTCCTTTGATGTTCTTCTCTATACACTTCAACAATGGTGAAGGCGAGAGAAGGAAGTTCATTAAAATCAACAGTGGTGAAGGCGAGACGATCATCAAATTGGAGTAAACGAAGAGGATTACGATCATCAGTTGGGCGGCCTTGCAAAGGTATTTAATTAGGTTTTCGATTAATTAGTTCAATTTTTGTGTAAATCGTCCAATTCTGTTTAATTTAACGTTAGATTTTCAATTTTAGTGTTTAAATTTCATTTTTAAGAGGTATTTTAGTATTTGATTGGATTTTTAGGGTTTAGTTTTTACAATAGCTTAATTCTACTGGTTTTCCTCTCTCCTGAGTTCGTTGTTCGTAGTTTTAGTGCATTGATTTTAGTCGAAAAGCTTTAGAAATTGCAGAATGTGTGCTTATGCGTGCAAATATAAGAAAACAATTACTGGACCAAATATTAATATAATTATAAGATATCAATTGTGATTATATCAATATAAATATGATTATAAGATATCAATTGTGATTATATCAATATAAAAGTGAATATATGAATATAAATATGATTAAAAATTAGATTATATCAATATAAAAATGATTATAAGATTTTAATTGTGATTATATCAATATAAATATGATTATAAGATATCAATTGTGATTATATCAACATAAAAGTGACTATATCAATATAAATATGATTATAAGATATCAGTTGTGATTATATCACATCTTTCATTAATAATAATGATCCTCATATTTATTTTGTATGTTTCATTTACAGAACCAAATCACGATACTAGAGAAACTACTGAACCAAAATATGATATCGGAGAAACTACTGAATCCTAGATTGATTAGAAGGAGAGAGAAAAAACTTCGAGCTCTGATGATGAATTGTTAATGGCGTCGATGGATGAAGAAGATGCATGAATTTTTTGGGGTTTTATGGGTTTAAGGGTTAGTGGGCTGGGCTGGAGACTTTTTACTGTCTTCTATTTGGTGGTTTGGGCACGTGAGACTTTGGGTCCACAATAAGTTTATTGTGGACCGGGTCCACCCAAGATGAATTATCTCTATTATATGAGCCCTTTCCCTAAATAATGTTGGGAGATTATCTAATTCCCAAATTACAGCTACTCTTTTTTTAATTCCCACTATACCGTACACGTCACCGGTTCAGTGGGAATTTTTTAAAAAAAACGGGTTTATTAGAAAACCGCTACTTGAAGTAGCGGTTTGTATTTACTAATTAATTTTTTAATAAAATCACTTTCTCCCCTTCCATTGTAAAGTAATTCAGCAGAATCATCCAAAAAGAAAAAATAAAAATAAAAATTCGAACGACACTCCTCAAGTAGCCTTCCAACGCAGCAATCCCTCGCGCTGGAAGCCGTTTTCGCCACCATCGACGCCTTCCTACGGTTGTTTGCCGACAAAGATTGCTGTGAGAATATAACCAGAAACGAGGATATATCAAAGGTTTTGTGATTGTCGACATCGATTGCACGCCAAATTGCACCGATTATCAAAGGTTTATGGAACTTGGGGATACAACTATTCAAGTACTTGAAGGTTTAATTTTGACTAATTTACAGATATTTTGTTTTTAAAGAAAAACTTACAAAACAAACCCATAAACCGCTACTTGAAGTAGCGGTTTTAATTTCATTTAAACCGCTACTTGAAGTAGCGGTTTACAAAATTAAAACCGCTACTTCAAGTAGCGGTTTATTCTCATAACACCGCTACTTGAAGTAGCGGTTTATTGCTGGACCGAGAAAAACAAAACCGGTTTGTTTTCCTTAGCTGACGTGGATGGTATAGTGGGAATTAAAAAAAGAGTAGTTGTAATTGGGAATTAGATAATTTCCCAACATTATTTAGGGAAAGGGCTCCTATTATATTTCTTTTTTATGTTTATTAATTTTTATTGAACGAAATTATTTTTACTGAACTGAACTTATTTTTGCTGAACATAAATTATTTTTATTGAAATGAAATTATTTTACTGAATATTATTTTTTTTAAGGTGAAGTGAACATGGCCTAATTTTATACTCCCTCCATCTCATAATACATGAGACGTCGGACATTTTTCACTATTCATATATTAAGTTTGACTATAATTTTTACTAACATAATAAAAATATATTTTATCATAAAATATGTTGTTAGATAGGTTTTAATATAAAGTTTCATTATATAATTTTAAAAATAATTTTCATAAATATTTAATTATATAACAATAAAGTCAAACTAGTGAATTGCCATGTGTGTAATGTTTTACTGTGTCATTTATTATGGGACAGAGGGAGTATTAAACAAAGGAAATGGATTTTTTTCCCTTGCCTTTCAAGGATGAAGGACCTTTTTGAAAGGAATGGTGTCCTTCGAACAAGTGTATTATTCTGATAGTGGGTTCAGAATTATTAGAAAGCTAATATATTCAGTGAGGTCAAGTGATCGGAATGCCTGGGTGGAGGCCGCTTTCGATTAGTAATATTAATGCATAATTAATATTACAGCTTAATCTTAACTGACCCCTTCGGGTCACACCCAAGCAACTAACGAACCGAAGCGACAAATTAATTCGGAAGGAATTAATGAGTCGACCGAGTAATAAATATTTAGACGTCGGAAATTCGAGCTTAGAGCGTCAAAACCGCGCGTCAGAAGTCGAGTCAAAAATAATAAGAAGACGAGGCGAGAAAACGGTAATAATCAACAATGACCAAAATACTCCTAGCATCGGAACCCCGAGTGCTAGGGGCAATGCCGAGCTAGCAGCCCGCACCAAGTGCAGGGCTTGCTAGCAAGCTGCGGCTAGCAGCCCGCACTAGGTGCGAGGCAAGCTAGTAGCAGCCCGCACGCAAGTGCAGAGGCCTGCTGGCTGAAGGTGCTAGCAAGCAGCCCGCACTTTGTGGTGCAGGGATGGCTGGGCCGAGGCTAGGGGCAGCAGCAAAATGAGAAGCCCACTTGGGTGCCTTGGTGCCCAAGTGGGGGTTTCCATGTGGTGCAAGGTGAGAGAGAGAGAGTGGAGAGCAAGTTTGATCCCCCCCTCTCCAAGTGGTCCTCACTTACTCTCTCATTTATGGTTGACACTTGTTGATTTATTACTAGTTTGCTTAAATAAATAAAATGTAAAAATCTCATTGTCCCACATTAATGGGAGAGATAATCATACTCTCATCATTCCCTATAAATACCCGACTTAGGGAATTGGAAATGATGCTTGAGTAAGAGTTGAAAAAGGGATCACTAGTAGTGAAAACCTTTGAACTCAAGAGTTGAAAAAGTAAGGTAACACCTTTGTGAAAACCTTTGAACTCAATTACTCGGGTTTTTCGGTCGGGCCTTGATAACCCCAAGGCATTGGACGTAGTCGGTGATCGTGTTGTGGGTGGATCATCGTTGGAGGCCTTCGTATTATCGAGGCTAGCTTTTAAGTAAGATCCCTAATGGTCTGGCGAATCACGCTTCAAAGGTATATTTATTATCTTAATCTTGTCATTAAGTTAATTATGTTTATGGTTTTATTTATAGCGAGCGCGGTCGTGTTTTTGGGTTTGTTCCCACAGTGAGTCGAACTCACCAAACCCCAACAGAGGTATCGGAGCCTCGCTCGTTTATTTTTAAAATCATAATATTTTTCAAGGTGTTTTTATGGCTTAATTTTTCTGGTTTTAAGTTGCTAATTAGATTAGTAGCTCGTTTTATCTATTTTAACCTCATATTAGAGCTCACTTCAGCTCCCGAATGAATTTTAGGTGGAAAAGGCGTTCTGGAAATGGTTTTACCCTGACCAGAAATGCATTTTTCGAGGGTTTTCGTTTTGACGAAAAATTTTAAGTCTTTCTAACCTTGAAAATTAATTGCATATTTATGGTGGTCATGTAATTGGTTCAATCCTTATTTTATATGCAATTTTAAACCTCTTTAGGCATGATACTTGGTAGTAATTTGTGTTTGAAAGCTTGGTTTTATTTTTCACATAAGCTTGGTTTTATTTTTCACATAATTGCAAATTAATTGCATTAAGTGTAAAATTATTGTTCTTTGAGGCTTCTAAGTACTAAAGATTCAATCTTTAATTATGTTAAGTGATTGAAACTTTGAGTTACTAAATTCCATGAATTTTTGTTGAACTTGGTTGATTTAATCATTTTTTAAGTTGATTGAAATCATAAAGTTTGAAACTTGTGATAGGAAGTTGTTTATCTTCATATTGGAAGATATAATTTTTCAAGGATTCACAAGTATTAAAGTTGGAGTCTTTATTGAACTTATGTTCATTTTTCCAACTCCCTTTATTTTGTCAAAATCTCAAGATTAATTTAAATTGATTAAATTAATAGTGAGTAATTGCCCTCTTATTTTTGTTGCACCAAGTTAAACCAATTTTATTAAAGAATGGTTCTTGGAATAATTTTTGGTTTCATGCACTTGGATGAATTTTATTTAAGTTGGACTTGTTATATTTTTATTTTTCCTCAAAATTAATTGATTCTAAAATTAATTTAGAATTGATCAAATGTGTCACACAAAATCGGGATTTTTCTCGAGGTATGAGCACCTCAAATCGAGGCCGAAGAAGCCCGAGCTAGCTCACGGCCATCCAGACTGCTCACGCAGCCATGGGCTGCTGAGGCTGCTCGGGTGCCTCAATTGTGATGTTGATGTGTGTGTCGTATATGGCTGCTATGCGTGCAACCCTTGGCGCACCATGATAGCCTTGTGGCTTGCCATGGGTAAGCCGCTTAGGGTGCTTGCATTGAGCGTGTTTGAGTGCATGTGTGTTGACAGGGTAAAGTCGTATACCCTAATCAAAAGTAATACCTAAATCCTCTAACTATAGTAGGTAGGGAAGTAGGGTCGATCTCCACAGGGAAACAAGTCTTTTTACTCCTAATTAATTATTATAATCTAAATTATTTAAGTAACCAATATTTATAATTAAGTAAGAAACTAAACTACTAAGGTTGAGAATAGGAAGATAACAATATATGAAAGGATCTAGGGCATAGGTTCACCAATAAATAATACTCCAGGGTAAAACATAGTAATCAATCATTGACATTGCATAAATAACATGATTAACAGGCTCTCGCAATTTATTAATCAACATAGATCTAACAGGCTCTCGCAATTTACTAGATCTAAGTCCTTATTGAAAATAGCCTTTAATATCAAATTAACATCTGCTCGATTCATCAATTTAATATTGCTATTCTTTTACAAGCCGCAATTGTAAAACATTAAAACAATCCAATAAGAAATTATCATGCAATACCAATAATCAATAATAGTCAATCATCAATGCATCAATTAACCAGATTGTAAAGGGCTCTCGCTACGTATTACAATCACATAATTAATTTACCGGTATTAAATCTCATCTCTCGAATCTTGACTTGACCATTTATAAATTAACTTGCCTATTGAAACTAGACCTAAACATTAATTCTCATCTCTCGATTCTTGAATCAATATTGTCAAACTCATGCATAAAAGATAGGCCTAATCTAGTCACAGAGCATTAAATCAATCAATAGGAAATTAATCTAGCATTGATAATCAACAACAATAATTTACCCCTTCATATTATTTATTAGATCCTCATAAACCCTAGAAATTAAACTACTCACACATATTAAAAATTAAACTAATCAAGGTAATAAAATAAATCGTGATGAAAGGAATAAAATAAATAACTAAGATTAAGGGAAGAGAAATCATTACCAAAATAAATCTGGAATTAATGAAAGAATTAAGAACAAAGGTTTAGAGAGAGTTTAAGAGAGAGAAAACTAAGTAGAGAGAGAAAGTCTAAGAAAGAAGGTACTAAAATCGTATTACGGAGGAGTATTTATACTCCGTACAAAATCCTAAACTAAAACAAATTAAAACGACACTAATCGTCTCCTAAAAATACACGCGCCCGATCGGGCGAGGCACCGCCCGATCGGGCGCGCCTTTTTTGACTCTAACACTAATCTCGCGCCCGGCCGGGCACGTCACCGGGCGCCAGACTAAGCTTCTCCCGCCCGGCCGGGCGCGCCTCCGGGCGCCAGCCTCTTTGGCCGGGCGGCTCATTTGGGCCACTATTTGGACTTCGATTGGGCTCCAATTCTTCAGGCCAATCTGGGTTTCCTCTTTGGGTCTTGAATACTCGGTCCAAATGCCCCGGTATCACCTATATCGAGCCCTTAATCACCGGTTCGATGGCTCTAACCGGCCCTGGGCTATAAACTCTGGTCGTACTTCTCCAATGCTCGTGATTGCTCCAAAATATCTCGGGAAAATACTCCAAAAGCATAAATCCCTGCAAAAGTCAACCAAATCTACGAAAACACTAGAAAACACCAATTAGTAATAAAAGTGGCTCTAAAGAGCCAAAAACACTACTAATTATGACCAAGGGACGGGGGTAAAATAATATATAAAATAGACACATCATGTGTACTTGGTGTTTTGGTGCGAAGGGGCAAGCAGCCGTGGCCTTGTGCCTAGCACTTTGTAACCCGTAGCAAACGCTACTAGGCTCTACCTAGCTAGTGTTACGTGGGGTGGTGAAGGCACGTGCGCCAAGCCGTATAGTGCAGGGTTGTTAGACAACCTTGACTTTCATAAGCACGTATGTAGTGCGTGAACCACTTGAGGACGGTTGGCTTATATTGCCGTTTTAATTATTTTATTAATTTAATTTGGTTTTAATTATTTTAATAAATTTTGGAGGCTAGGCCTTGGTTTTTTGAGCGGCATTTGCAAAATTTTATTTTGGCAAATAATTGGGTTTTACCGGTTTAATTAATTGGATTAATTAAGTTGGATGCGGAATTTAGTGGGAGCTTCAAATATTAATTGCGCTTATTTACATAATCGATTAAAACAACTTTGAATAGTTTTAATTAGGCATGTTAATTGGATTAACGACCTAGATTAGTTACTAGCACATGCGTGTTTTATGCATTGTTACTTGTTTATCGTTGTAAAATGCATGGGCCATTCACAAATAGTGAATGGATGAATGAAATGTATATTATCTCACAGGTTTTATAAAATGGCAACTAGTGGGACCCGATTAGGATAGAAAATACGGACTGCGATCCGTTATGTATTTTTGTAAATCTAAATACGGTCTACGTACTGTTGAGTATTTTTGTACCTTAAAATTTAGATTAGTCCTAATCGTAGATAATAGTAGTTGCATAATTTTAGTCAAGTCTTGAAGACGAAGGTTCTTGGAAGACCAAGCCATGAAGTTGCAAAAGAAGACCTTTTGAAGACTTGAAGAATTCAAGGGGTCATGCTAGTTTCCAATATGCATCAAAATGCTTATGCTTTACATATTTATGAACATTTATATATGAATTATATGTTAGATGCATGTTTAGGTTTTCATTATGTTGCGATGATTAATTAAGTTCACTTAAATCAACCAACATAGAAATCCTAGGTCCCTAATAATATTGAGTAAAATTTGTCTTTCCAAAGCAACACTTGCCAACCGAATGAGTGTGATGGTGGGCTACGCCAAAGCGAGGCACCATTACTACTCTTAGGAGCGTAAGGCACACCGGATGTGCATGTTGGTTATGGTTGAACTCATCGGTATGAGTGAGGAGTCCTCACATATCGTGGCAAAAGAGATATATCTTCAAGACGCATTAGATGCGACGATTATCTAACCAAGAATGGCTTGGAGCCATTAGCAAGGCAATGCTTACCTTAGGGTAACAAGTGTTAGGACAAGCCAAAGCATGCCTAATTACTCGTTGATCCCTTGGATCTTGGAATCGCCTTATTTTCACAAAATGGGGACAATTTTAAGTGTAAATAAGACGTTAAATAAGTATCGAAATATGCATGAATTAAATTCAATCTTATTTAAGTATTATGAATGGTTTTTCATTTCAAATTTTTTTCAATTGTAGAATCATGTCTTCGAATAACTTAAACAACCAGTTTTCATTACGCTCAATTCTCGATAAGGAGAAGTTGAGTGGGACCAATTTTCTTGATTGTCAAAGAAATTTGCGCATCGTTCTTATGCAAGACCAGAAAGAGTATGTTCTTGATGAGGAAATGCTCGAGGCTCCCAATGAGGAGGTGACTCAGGCCGCCCTTAACCAATGGAAAGTAGCCGATCGGGATGTCAAGTGCGTTATGCTAGCCACTATGTCTCTTAAGCTTCAGAAAACCTTCTTTGAGAAGGAATCAGCCTATGAGATCATATCTGAGCTACAAAATATGTTTCAAGAACAGGCTCGATTTAAAAGGTTTGAAACCCACAGGCAGATCCTTGAGACTAAGCTCAAGAAAGGAAAGCCAGTCAGCCCACATGTACTCAAAATGATCGGATTATTCAAGAACATGGGAAGGCTTGATGCGGGGTATTCAACCGAGATGGCTATTGACATCATTCTCCATTCCCTTCACAAAGGCTATGACCAGTTCAAGATGAACTACAACATGCATAGCATGAGAAAACCCTCACCGAGCTTCATGGCATGTTGAAGCAAGCTGAGCAAACGCTCAAGGATGAGGGGAAGCATGATATGCTCATGATCAAGAAGGGCAAGCTGTTCAAACGCACGGGCAAGAAGAAGAAAGGCTTCAAGGGGAAAGGTAAGAAGTACTTTCCGCCTAATCCGAAAGCTACCAAGGACAACAAGGAAAAGAAGGTAGCATCTTCTAAATCTAATTCCGAATGCTTCTATTGTAAGAAGAAGGGACATTGGAAGAGAGATTGCCTCAAGTTTAAAGAAGATAAGAAGAACGGAACCGTTGCTTCTGTATCAGGTATTTACGTTATAGACTTTAACTTCACTAGCTCAGCATCATGGTTATTAGATCTTGGATGTGGCTCACACCTTTGTTCCAATTCTCGGGGACTAAGGAACACTAGGAAGCTAGCGAAGGGAGAGGTTGAACTCCGGGTTGGCAATGGAGCCAGGATTGGTGTTGTATTCGTAGGATCTCTTAGTTTGTCTTTGCCCAACAGGCTAGTTTTGGAACTAGACAATGTTTATTGTGTTCCCAACATTACCAAAAACATCATTTCAATTTCGTCGTTAGACGCCAAAGGTTTTGAATTTCAAGTTAAAGACAATTCATGTTCATTTTATCTCAATAATGTTTTATATGGTACGACACATACTGAAAATGGTCTTTATGTGCTAAATTTAGACAAAGGAGTTTATAACGTCAATAATCCCACCAAGAAAGCTAAGACTACATAGTCTAGTCAGACCTACTTGTGGCATTGTCGCCATCAAACGCATCAAGAAGCTTCTACAAGAAGGCATTCTTGACTCATTTGATTTAGAATCATTTGAGAATTGCGAAGGATGTTTACTAGGCAAGATGATATAGCAACCATTCTCCAAGTTGGGAGAAAGGGCCGGTGACTTATTGGGCCTAATACACACCGATGTATGTGGGCTAATGAGTACACCCGCAAGGAATGGTTATTGGTATTTCATAACCTTCACGGACGACTATAATAGATATGGATATGTCTACCTAATGTCACACAAATCAAAATCGTTTGATAAATTCAAAGAATTTCATAGTGAAGTTGAAAATAAACTTGGCAAGAAAATCAAAGCGCTTCAATCGGATCGAGGTGGCGAATATTTGAGCCAAGAATTCGATGACCATCTGAAAGATCATGGTATACTTTCAGAACTGACACCTCCCGGAACTCCTCAATGGAATGGAGTATCCGAACTAAAAAATCGAACCTTGTTAGACATGGTACGATCAACTATGGGTCTTAGTGTTCTTCCAATCTCTTTCAGGGGACATGCACTTTTAACCGCGGCACTTACACTGAATTGTGCTCCATCAAAAGCTGTGGAAAAGACTCCATATGAATTATGGACAAATAGACCTCCAAGGTTGTCTTTTCTCAAGATTTGAGGATGCGAAGCTTATGTCAAGAGACTCATGTCTGAAAAAATTTGCCCAAAATATGACAAGTGTTTCTTTGTGGGTTATCCAAAAGAAACCAAAGGGTATTACTTCTACAACAAATCCGAGAACAAAGTGTTTGTTGCTCGTGATGGTGTCTTTTTGGAGAAGGAGCACCTTTCTAAAATGACAAGTGGGAGGAAAATCAAACTCGACGAAGTTCGTGAAGATGAGCAATAAAATCAGAATGACAGTCAAAGTGCTCAAACAGCATCTGTTGACGAAGGTCAAAGTGATCAAAATATGCAAATTCGAACCGACAATGTAAATGCTCAGTCCATTACCCTACGTAGGTCTCAGAGGTCGAGATATCAACCTGATAGATATCTTGGTTTAGTATTAACCGAGAATCAGGACATCCTGATCATGGATGGAGATGAGCCGGCAACCTACAAGCAAATGATGGCAAGAATGACTCTGCTAAATGGCAAGGGGCCATGAGATCTGAAATTGATTCCATGTTTGAAAATCAAGTCTGGGACTTGGTTGACTTACCCGAAGGCCACCTATCGGATGTAAGTGGATTTTCAAGTTGAAAACCAACAAAGATGGAAATGTATTCATTTACAAAGCTATATTGGTAGCAAAAGGTTATAGACAAGTTCATAGTATTGATTACGATGAAACCTTTTCTCCAGTTGCAATGCTTAAATCCGTTCGGATCCTCCTAGCGATTCCTGCATATTACAATTATGAAATATGGCCGATGGACGTTAAAATCACCTTCCTAAATGATATTTTGGAAGAAAATGTGTATATGACATAGCCTGAAGGTTTTGTCGACCAAAACAACGCTAGAAAGGTATGCAAGCTTAAGAAGTCCATTTATGGATTAAAGCAAGCAAGCAGAAGTTGGAATCTGCGATTTGATGAAGCCATTAGTAAGTTTGGTTTTATCAAGAATCCAGATGAGTCTTGTGTTTACAAGAAGATTAGTAGGAGTGACATCGCCTTCCTAGTCTTATATGTCGATGACATTTTGCTCATTGGAAACAACATTCCATTGTTAGAGTCTGTAAAGGCTTGGCTCGGAAAATGTTTTTCAATGAAAGACTTGGGAGAGGTTCAGTACATACTAGGCATCGAGATCTATAGGGATAGATAAAAAAGGATGATAGGATTGAGTCAAAGTACTTATATTGATAAGGTACTAGCTCGATTCAACATGGAAGGAGCAAAGAGAGGCCACCTACCCATGTCGCATGGCATAAACCTAAGCAAGATGCAGTGTCCAAAGACACTTGATGAGCGAGAAAGGATGAATCAGATTCCATATGCTTTGCTTAATGGATCAATCATGTATGCCATGATATGTACTAGGCCAGATGTATCGTATGCCTTGAGCGCTACTGTAGGGAATAATTTCAAGTCTTTAAAATCCCACTAGCTTGAACCCCACTGTGATCATACACTAAAGTACGGTGGCGTCCAAAAGGGAAGAAGATAGAGCAAAAGAGTCGCCAACAAGGTTTTTAGGAACTTGTAAACCGTTCACGAGGTGAAGGTTACACCCCTTAACGATCCAAGAGATCGTCAACTCCATAAGGTCATGAACCAAATAAGGGTTCGGGGATGAAGGTACAAATCCAACCTAAAAGAGATTGAACCTGCCCTAATAATAGGCCTCTACTTTATTCTGCTCGTATTCATGTGCGCTTTCTGATTAACATGCAATCAATAGGATTAACCTAAACCTGTTTAATCTATGTTGGTTGAATATTAATGCACAGATAAACTATTATTGGCGATCACTGGAATTATAATCACAATTAACCCTAAACAAAATTATTAATTATCTTATTAAGTGTGGTTGCAAATACCAATTCCCTTTAACATGCAATAAAGGTGATCAAGCAATAACATAAATATCAAGCAACATAATAAATAATCAACATCATGAATAAACATGAATTATAATAATTATAATAATCATCATGAAAATAATAATAACAGTAATATTCACAATCATCATAAATTATAACAATTATAATCATAATCATGTTCATGTTAATATTAAAGCATAATAAAAATAGCAAGATCCTAGGCATGATACTAACAAGTTTAATAACAAACCCTAGCATGTCACTAAGCAATAAAAATCAAATCTTTAGCCCTAACATGATACTAACATGAATTAATATTAGGAAGAACATAGGAAGCATCACAACAATCATATTTAATATTAAAATTACCCTAGACATGATACTAGGAATCATAATAACAATATAAACATGATATCTACATCATAAAATCAATTAAAACCATTAAAGTACTTACTTGGATGCCTCGTACCTCTTTCTAATAACAAAATACACGCGTTAGTAACTTCAAGGAAAATAATAATCAAAACAATTAAATTAAATAATTGAAAGAGAGATTTGGGACCAAACCCTCAGAAATTAAAACCTTTCACGTCTAGGGCGAAGGCAACTTCGAATATGGCTAGGTGTTTCTAGATCTTGCGAATGTGGAATTTTGTATGTGAAAACAAAGTTTAAAAGAAAAAGATGAAAGAAAGAGATGAATGATTGATATGTCTATTTTATATAGTATTTTACCCCCGTCCTGTGGTCATTATTAGTAGTGTTTTTGGCTCTTTCAGGCCACTTTTATTACTAATATGTGTTTTCTAGTGTTTTCGTAGTTTTGGTTGAGTTTTGCAGGGAATTGCACCTTTGGAGCATTTTCCCGGGATTTTTATAAAGCAACTACGAGCATTGGAGGAACGCGACCACTTTTGGAGCCCAAGGCCGGCTAGAGTCATCGAGTCGGTGATTAAGGGCTCGGTTATTTGGATCAGGAGGCAATTAGACCATGTATTCGAGACCCGAGAGGAAATATGGATTGGGCCGAGAAATCTAGCCCAATCGAAGTCCAAGCCTCGAAGAAGAAGACCGGACCCGATCGGGCAAGCATATGCCCGATCGGGCGAGATGCATGCTGGTGCGTGTCCCAAGGCGCGCCCGATCGTGCGAGGCTTAGCACGATCGGGCGGGGCTATGAGAAGACCTGAGCGAGCAAAAAGGCGCGCCCGATCGGGCGGCCTCTAGCCCAATCGGGCGCGTGTTTCTGGAGAACCATTTTTTGACGAGCATTTAGTTTCTAATTAGGAGTTGTTTTAGTTTTGTTTTAAATACGTTTTGTGCGGAATAATTAGGGGTCTCTTCTCTTAGACCCTCTTCTTCTTCTCTTAATCCTTTTCTCTTAGACTTTCTCTCTCTACTTAGTTTTCTCTCTCTTAATCTCTCTCAAAACTTTTGTTCCTAATTCTTTCTTTAATTCCTGATTTATTTATTTCGGTAACGATTTCTCTTCCCTTAATCTTAGTTATTTATTCTATTCCTTTCATCATGATTTATTTTATTACTTTGATTAGTTTAGTTTTTAATGTGTGTGAGTAGTTTAATTTCTAGGGTTTATGGGGATCTAATAAATAATATGAAGGGGTAAATTATTGTTGTTGGTTATCAATGCTAGATTAATTTCCTATTGATTGAGTTAATGCTCTGTGACTAGATTAGGCCTATCTTTTATGCATGAGTTTGACAATATTGATTCAAGAATCGAGAGATGAGAATTAATGTTTAGGTCTAGTTTCAATAGGCAAGTTAGTTTATAAATGGTTAAGTCAAGATTCGAGAGATGAGATTTAATACCGATAAATTAATTGTGTGATTGTAATAAGTAGCGAGAGCCCTTTACTGTCTGGTTAATTGATGCATTGATGATTGACTATTATTGATTGTTGGTATTGCATGATGATTTCTTATTGGATTGTTTTAATGTTTTACAATTGCGGCTTGTAAAAGTATAGCAATATTAAATTGATGAATCGAGCAGATGTTAATTTGATATTAAAGGCTATTTTCAATAAGAACCTAGATCTAGTAAATTGCGAGAGCCTGTTAGATCTATGTTGATTAATAAATTGCGAGAGCCTGTTAACCATGTTATCTATGCCATGTCAATGATTGATTACCCTATTTTACCCCGGAGTATTATTTATTGGTGAACCTATGCCCTAGATCCCTTTATATATCGTTTTCTCCCTACTCTTATTCTTTGTAGTTTAGTTTCATACTTAATTATAAATATTGGTTACTTAAATAATTTAGATTATAATAATTAATTAGGAGTAAAAAGACTTGTTTCCCTGTGGAGATCGACCCTACTTCCCTATCTACCTTAGTTAGTGATTTAGGTAATTATTTTTGATTAGGGGATACGACTTTACCCTGTCAATGATTAAGAGAGAATTAGAGAATTAATGATTGCGAATGAAAACTGATTGTAGGTGAATATTCGTGAGAATTGGTGAATGAAAACTTGTGAATGAAGAGAGTTGATCAAAGCTAATTAAAACTAATTGTTGATGAGAATTCGTGAATGAAAACGGAGTTTTTAATACGATATTTATAGAGAAAATCAGCCAAAAAAGATAATTTAACAAAACAGAGTCTGAAGATCGAAAAACAATCTTGGCGCCAGCCCTGGCTAATTGGCGCCAGCACCAGTGGCTAGCGTCTGGCGCCAAGCCTGGTTCCAGGCGCCAAGGCCTGGGGTTGGACGCCAAACTGGATTTCAACGCGTTTTCGAAAATCTGATAAATTTACCGTACTGGAAGATAAAATAATATAATTCCAATCGAAAATGCTATTTGATCTTGATTAAAACTCTGAAAAGTCCTAATTGAATTAGGAATGATGAGAACCTTCTAGAATGTTCTAGAAGACTAAAACCATTCCTAATTGCATTAGGAATGATAAATTATATTAGGCCCTCCCCTAGATTATTGGGCCGTACATAAAGCTCAAACCGGACCCAGTTTAGTAAATTTGCCATAACTTCCTCAATATTCATCGGAATTGGGCTTATAATATATCGTTGGAAAGGTCTTTGCAAGCCCCATCCAACTACACCACTATTGGACCCATATCATGGACCAACCAAACTGGATTGGCTGTTTTCTTAAAATAAAGTTTTCAAAAACAGGGAGAAGAGAAAAGAAATAAAACTTTCCACAACACTAGACCTTTCCACACTTTCGTTTCATTCGATTATGATTCGACGTGAAAGGCACTCATCACCGGGTTTGGTTTTGGGGAGACACAAATGGGTGTCTACAGCTACGAGCCGATACCAATCAGACCCAAGAGAGACGCATTGGACTGCGACCAAGAATATCCAAAAGTACCTGAAAAGGAACAAGTATAAATTCCTGGTCTATGGTGGCAAAGATGAATTGGTTGTTGAGGGTTACACCGACGCAAGCTTCCAGACAGATAGAGACGACTTCAAGTCACATTATAGGTACATATTTTGTCTCAATGGAGGAGCGTTTAGTTATAAAAGTGCTAAGCAAAGCACAATTGTTGATTCTACAACCGAAGCCAAATACTTGGCAGCATCTGAGGCAACTAAGGAGGCAGTTTGGATTCGCAAGTTCATTGGTGAACTTGGTGTTGTACTCTCCATCGAGGGACCAATAGACCTCTATTGTGACAACAATGGAGCTATTGCTCAGGTCAAAGACCCAAGAGAACATCAGAAGGTCAAACATGTCAAGCGACGGTTTCACATGATTCAAGAATGGAAATCAGACGGTGAAATTAGAATTTGTAAAGTTGGAACGGATGACAATGTAGCCGATCCACTCACTAAACCTTTGTCTCAAATGAAGCACAACAAACACGTTGAGGCAATGGGAAACAAGCACATCGGAGATTGGCTTTGATTTCCTTATTTTAGTGTTTTAATTAATTTTGGACAATTTTATGTAAAGCACTATGATGAACCATTCAGTTTTGGAGTAATTAAATTTTTCATGCAATTCAAATCACTCCAGTACTATTTAATTGTGGTTTAGAATTAAATATTGAGTCCATTCGATTTTAAGAATATTCAAAATAGGGTATCAAGACAATGTCTTGGATAAAGAAACACCTATTAAGTGAACATTGAATATTTTAATAAAAAATTATCCCTGATTAAGGTCATTTAAATGATGGACGATTAATGACCAATAGAGATTTGTGTGTAGTATGATTTATAGCACCGTTTCTTGTGCTACAAGGACATAAATCATTTGCACAGGTATTGGTTTAGAACCATACTGGATCGACCTATTAGAATACTTTAAGAGATTCAAAATCGTCATAAGTATATTTCTCATTATTGCTATCGGTACTCTTTTCCTCGACCATGAGTATTGTGAGGTCTCTTGTTTGAGTACTAGTGTGTTTTGATGTTGGTCAAACGTCTACCGTACATGGGGATTATAACGACGACAATCGAGCGGCTAGGTCCTCTTAGTAAGAGATGCTACATTACAAGACTGGGAATGTCCCCCTACTAACAATAGGGAATATGTCTTTGTTGTTTACAAGGCCTCTCGAAGAGCGAGACTGTGAAAATGCATGGTCGTGCTCAGATGAATTTTAGAAATCATTTGCTTATTAACAGTCAAACTCGGATTTTGAGAAACACTTCTGGACGTAGTAGGGATGACGAATAATCTTACCCTATAGTTCATGAAGATACATGAAGTGACATAGGAAAAGGGCTATACACTGAATGCTCACTTGTCCGGAAGGACAAGCGAGAGATTGAAAGGAATGGTGTCCTTTGAACAAGTGTATTATTCTGATAGTGAGTTCAGAATTATTAGAAAGCTAATATATTCAGTGAGGTCAAGTGATCGGAATGCCTGGGTGGAGGTTGCTTTCGATCAATAATATTCATGCATAATTAATATTACAGCTTAATCTTAACTGAACCCTTCGGGTCACACCCAAGCAAATAACGAACCGAAGCGACAAATTAATTTGAAAGGAATTAATGAGTCGACTGAGTAATAAATATTTAGACGTCAGAAATTCGAGCTTAGAGCGTCAAAACCGAGCGTCGAAAGTCGATTCGAAAATAATAAGAAGACGAGACGAGAAAACGGTAATAAATCAACAATGACCAAAATACCCCTAGCATCGGAACCCCGAGTGCTAGGGGCAATGCCGAGCTAGCAGTCCGCACTAGGTGCGAGACAAGCTAGCAGAAGCCCTCGGCAACAGCAGCCCGCACGCAAGTGCAGGGGTCTGCTGGCCGATGGTTCTAGCAAGCAGCTCGCACTTTGTGGTGCGGGGATGGCTGGGCCGAGGCTTGGGGCAACAGCAAAATGAGAAGTCCACTTGGGTGCCTTGGTGCCCAAGTGGGGGTTTCCATGTGGCGCAAGGTGAGGGATAGAGTGGAGAGCAAGTTTGGTCCCCCCCCCCCCCAAGTGGTCCTAACTTACTATCTCATGTATGGTTGACACTTGTTGATTTATTACTAGTTTTCTTAAATAATTTTATTTTAGCTTTAAAATAAAATGTGAAAATCTCATTGTCCCACATTGATGGGAGAGATAATCATACTCTCATCATTCCCTAAAAATACCCAACCTCGGGCATTGGAAATGATGCTTAAGTAAGAGTTGGAAAAGGGATCACTAGTAGTGAAAACCTTTGAACTCAAGAGTTGAAAAAGGTATCGCCTTTGTGAAAACCATTGAACTCAATTACTCGGGCTTTTCGGTCAGGCCTTGCTAACCACAAGGCATTGGACATAGTCGGTGATCAAGTTGCGGGTGGATCATCGTTGGAGGCCTTCGTATTATCGAGGCTAGCTTTCAAGTAAGAGCCCTAGTGGTCGGGCAAAGCACGCTTCAAAGGTATATTTGTTATCTTAATCTTGTCATTAAGTTAATTATGTTTATGGTTTTATTTATTGTGAGTGCGGTCTTGTTTTTGGGTTTGTTTCCGTGGTGAGTCGGACTCACCAAACCCCAACACTTTTAACGTACTTGTGATAGTGTACCATATATAACGAATCTAGTTACCAATTAGACCAAAAATGGTTAGCATTTTGTGGTACCCATTTTTTACTAATCAAAAGTAGAAGTCAAAATCCTATGTAAGTCGATAATTTGACTGAAAAAAGAAATTAGAGTCGCCACTCTATATTTGCCCGAATAGAGACAAAATTTTTTTTATGGCCGTTTTTGAATAGAAAACAACATAGTCTTCATTAGGTGAGGCACTATATAAGTATGGTATTAGAATACTAGAGATCTAGGTACGGGGTATAAGTTAGGAAGATCGAACATTTGAAACTCGTTTCTTCCTCTGTTCTAACGAACCGGCTCTTACTAGTACGTTGTTAATTGGTTATGGTTATTCACATACTTTTCCTTAAACTTATGCATAAAACACGTAAATTTTAACATTGTCAATCACAATTAAATGAAAAATAAAAGAGAAATGAACCTTGTGATATATGGTGGGTTTGAGCATTAAAGTTGCCCTACATATCTTTCATTGTGGGATTTGAATCCACTCCCAGATCAAAACCTTATGTGGTTCTAACGAACGTCCATTTAAACATGGTCAAAATTTTATACAAGGTTTCGAAAAGGTTTATTCTTTTAGGAGGGGTGGTCGATCAGTATAGGATCATTTGAATGAAGCTGAGCAATCTTGCTTTCAAGATGGAGGTCAATTTATCGAGGTTGAGGAAGTCACTAGAGTCGGCGCCATAGGAGCTTTTTTGAGAAGAATATTTTTTTTTTTATAAAATGCGTTTCAATTAACGACTTTAGGGTTGACCAACTTCCGAAAAGAGATTGTATGGGCTTATTTGAGTATGCTTAAAGGGCATTTTATTTGGTATGAATCGAGAGGAATACAAAGGAAATGTATTTGGATTGTATGAAATTGACTTATACAAAATGGACTTTCCATATGGCTTAAATTCAAATGATAGATAGTGAATTGAAAACCTTAATCATGTTAGATTATGTAGGCAATCTATCAGAGATAATGAAAATTTAAAAGTATAATTCTCCGTGGCAAATAGATCATATTGTAACCTGTCGTGATTTAATATTCAATTTTACCCTTTTATTTAAATGTAAGCCATAAGCCACGTTTTACTGAATTAAAAGTTAGTTGTCTCTTTATTAAGAAATGCATAAGGAAATTTTGCTCTTCCGAACGGTGCTGGAATTAAAGCTTAAACAAAAGTTCTTTAAAAGTTATATGGCATTCCATTCCAAAATAAATAAATGATTTATAGTGCTCCTTTCATATAGTCATAGGATATGAAAAATACTTAAAAGAAAAAAAGTTTTAGTCTTAAAATGATACATATGTGTCTCTTTTTTGGATGAGATTAATATTAATTCAAGGCGTGAATAATTTACAACTTCCTTAAATAACTAAATTCAAAATATTTTAAGAAAATAGTTACCCGAGGTATATATAATAGGGTGGTACGGATTATATAATGTTCATTCTTCTCTTTCTTAAATTTCTTTAGAGTTTCAAGTTTACCTGACCTTTCAGACTTTATATCTTATTTTCCAACGATTGGATTTGAGCATATGATATGTCTTTGGAAAAGTCTACATGTCTGTTATTACATATCAAAACATATCAAAATTTGGGATCCATCCAACGATTGAATTAAGAGATAATGAATTGTCCTTAAAATCACTCCAGTTTGGGACGTTCATGGGGAACTGAGTGATAATGGTCAAAGTACTTCGAAAGTAGCATGTTCCTTTTAATGGTATGTTAAGGACATACATATAGATGCTCTGCAAGAAATTCTCCTTTTTTAGAATCCATTTGAAATGCCAAATAAAAAAGATATTCTTGGTTGGGAAGAATAGTCTCGAACCAGTTTAATATTTTAATACATTATTTTTTAAAAATCATAGAAAATAGAGTATTTATGCTATGAGGACGTGTGACCCCAATTTAGAAAGCTTAAGGAATCTATATTCTATATATTCAATTTTTCTTTTTGTTTTTTTTTTTTATAATATGATCGGTCAAAAATAGCAAATGGGCAAACCTGTAATCAGAAATTTGTGATGTTAGTAAGCCTTAACGTCTGATTTTTTTGTGGATTGGTTAAAATTTATCTTTATAAAATTCCAAGTCTCATACTCTCCTAAATACATAATCTTACTATGAAAATTTTATTTTTGATTTTAATCATGGAAAACGATTTTACAAAATTAAAAATAAAGTAGTCGAAAATGTTACTTTGCTAAAATTCCATCATTCATTCCTTAGAGCTTCCTTATGCATTTCGTACAATTATCATTGCTTCCATTTTGTGTTCTGAATAATGATGATTCACACAAGAGGAGCAATAAAACAAACCATGTATACTCACTTTCAAACTTTCTCACGGTCCGTCAAATTCTACTTGGTTTCCAAATTAGGAAACCGACACGTATAGTGCCCTGGAGGTTATGGAACACACAAAAGTAGAAAGTTAGTAAGTTTATATCAAATAATTGGAAATCACAAATGAAAAGAAAGAAAATATTACCTTTGGCTTTGAGTACCTATCTTGGGAAATTAGTAAAAGTAGTGTAAATTATAACCGATGTAAGTTGAGGCAAAGTCATTCTACTTGATGTTTTGTTATACTTATTTCTTTTACTAAAAAATAATTTTGTTTTTAGATTACTTTTTTATATCTAATAATAGTGCCGAAATAATTTAAACTTCTTTTAGTGTTTTTTTTTTTTTTTTTTTTTTTTTTTTTTTTTTTTTTTTTTTTTTTAAGTAGTTCTCTAGGATTTTTTTTTTCTTTTTCTTCCCCTTTCTTTGTGAAGGGTGGGTGGTATTTATAGGAGCAAATGGGAGCTAAAACACAAAATACAAAAAACATACTGCTTATACGAAATAAATATGTATGAATACAAGAGTTAGGTAAAAATTGTAACAAAATTCATCTTAATGAGATAGAGGACAATTAAAATTAACCTACTATTACATAGAAAGCTTAATTACTAATTTGACTGAATAAATGACAATATTATTAACGACTAAACATAATTAAAAGCACTAATAAAATTTTAACACAATTATTATTTGGTACTACTTTCCTTTGAATAGTGTACTTCCTTGCACATACTCTTCGTATTTCAAACTTACCATAGCCAAACCAGACTACTACAAAACCCACTTATCACAAAATAACAAGGAGAAAAATGTTGTTTGCCATTGATTATGGATAGTCATATCACCTTATGGTTTGGGAAGAAACACGGCTGAGTGATATAACGTATTGTCATATCACACCATTGTATGATTTTCTATGCTAAATTACAACCATGGCTTACCATTTTCTTCTTCGGCATGGATTTGACATATCAAATGAGTAATGGCAAAGGTATCTTTGCTTAGAGCCACTCTTTCACTGTTGAATATTGTCATCATTGCAATAATCAAGAAGAGAAATAGTATGCATACCTTAGTACCTTACACTTGTTATTTCTGAGTGTACGGAACAAAAAAAAAAGTCATGAAGGTATTGTTGTAATGGAGTTTTGATAAAAAGTCGAAAGGAAGGAAGAAGATGAAATAATGAAGCATCAGTACGTTATTAACAAGGTAAATTTGGTTAGATTAAAACAAGTTGAAAGAAGTTAAAAAATAAATATAATAAAAGTTGGGGAGAGCCGTGACTTTGGTAATTGTATGCATGCATTCATGCATTTTCATGCAACCTTGATTTTTAGTTATTGTTGTTGTATGGTTTTTTTGACTTTTACCACAAAAAAAAAAATCACAAAATTGTTTTCTACTACCAAAAATTTTAAAAGTTTTATCTTACCACCAAAAATAATTAAAAACTGTTATTTTATAACCTTCTGTAAGAAACCTAACGAAATATTTTAAATTCTTCGATTTTTGTGCCAAACACATCATTTGCAGAGGGTTTTGGGGGGCATTTTGGCCCTATAGTTCAACTTCGAGGTCAAAATTGACAAAAAATGATAAAAAATGCTTCCTTTTACGTGTTTTAAAATACCCCGGTTTGCGTAAAACACGAAAAACGAGGCATTTTCGATCTTTTTTTTTGTCAATTATGACATCAAATATGGCCCAAACGGCCTAAATGCCCCCTAAACCTATGAACAACATGTTTTGCGCACGAAAATTGAAGAATTTTTTCAAACGTTAACTTTAACGGTTTTCTTGACGATAGGTGGTAAAAAACAGTTTTTAGAAATTTTTTTGGTGGTAAAATAAAACTTTTAAAATTTTTGGTAGTAAAAAACAATTTTGTGATTTTTTTTTTGTGATAAAAGTCGATAAAAGTAAAAAAAAATCCTTGTTTTATTATTGTTTTACTTTTTTTTTAATAGTTATATACTAAAAGATGATTGAAAATATAAAAATAACAATGACAATAGGATAAATGAAATCAATAGTACTAAAATTTTATTTGGGGTTTGAAAAGGGTAATATAGAATGGATTGCGATTTTTTAAATTATACGGATTAGAGGGTCAATATTTAATACTTCCGACCATGATACGTCAAACGGAATAATTGTTACGTACGTCAGTGGTAACAACATTGTTTTTATTTAATTTATAAAAGATAAACTTACTACTAATATTAGACTAAACGATTACACGATTGAGATATGATAAAAATACGGATACGATTTGCTCCCTATAAAAGGAAGATTTCCCTTATCCGAAATCACCATTCACCCCTAATATACCAAAAAACATACTCTTTTCCTTTTCATCTAAGGCTTCCATGGCTCCCGACAACCAAAACCGTCACGCTCCCTCTCCGTTCGACGAGCATTTTCGAGTGCTTAATTTATATTTAGCTTTGATTATGGCGTTAGTGGTGCTACTAATGGCGTTAATGATTTTCATAATCATGAATAAATGTTGATTTGAAGTTTTCGGCACGGAGTGTACAAGGTTCGAGTTGTGCTTCAAATTAACATCGTGTTTTATTCGTAAATTAGAGAAGTACACATTGTAAGAGTTTTATGTACTCCGAAATTATAAATAAACATCACTTGCATTCATCTCTTATGCCTAATTATTGCGGTTGTTGTTAACATAATTTAATTTGTTATTATAATTATAAAATTTTAGTTAATTGAAAGTAAACAAAAGAAAGTATGGAAAATAGGGGATCAAAATTCGGTGTCTAAACATTTAAATCCTCTAATTAAGCCAAAAGCAATAGGAAAATAAGAATGATCCCAACTTTGCCTCATGCTCTCAAATAAATCCTAACTTTCGATTATTTTTTAATAATCCGAACTTTGATATGAATTTGCTTCCACTGGTCCCAACCGATTATCTAACTTATTATAACAAGTTACCATACACGTGACAACCTATGATTGGTCTACAAAAATAATTGAAAAAAAAAAATCAAACCAAAAAAATAAAAAAAATCAAACCAAAATCCAAACCCAAACCCAACCCTATCAGGCGGCAACCCCTGCCACCTCTACCCTTCCATCGTTGAATTCGGGCATCCCCACCCTACCTTTCCCCGATTCTGGCCACCCCCTCTATATTCAGTGAGCCTACCCCATAATCAAAATCACAATTTACTTGTATTTAAACATAGAATTTTTCCATCAAACATGTCTTCAGCCTTCCATCAGGATTTCCTTGTCTTGCTCCTCGAGATATTATTTTTGAAAAGTACGCAAATTAATTAACTTTTATAAGATGTTCTATAGTTATAATTCATATATTTTTTTAATTTCTTCAATCATTGCAAACTTGAACGTCTTTATAATTTGTATACTTGTCAAATTCAAACATCGACAACCGGGGTAAAGTTCGTCAAGATATGATAGGTGGGTCGTCGGGATGGTGGGATTCGCTGGGTGCCGGCGGGGTTGGGGTAAGTAGATTGGGGGGGGGGGAGGGGGTGGCTGAGTCGGCTGACTACAGGGGTTGTTGATTTTTTTTTTCAATACGTTTTTATTTTTTATAAATTTTTTCAAAAATTTAATTGTTTTTATAATTTTTTTACCAATCATGTGGTGACATATATGCAAATAATCCCAATGTACAAATGTTAACCTGTTTAGACGGTTTCAAGTCACTTGGGACTATTTATAGTTAAAAGGGTATAAAATTGGGATTATTAAAAAAAAATCAAAAGTTGAGATTATTTTGGGCGAATGAGGCAAAGTTGGGATTATTTTTGTCAATTTTTCCAAAGCAATTTGGCTAATTGAGCTGTTGAGCATAAATTAAGTAATTGACTTCATTTAGGAAGGCATGAAAAATACTTTGAGAGAGAAAAAATTAATTCTTTTGAAGCACAACTTATTAGGAGTTCTTTACTAAAACTCTAACCTTCCCCCATGTGATTCAAAAGAGAAATAAAGATCAAGAAATTGAGCATTGGATATTTAATTTTACAAGTACCAATGTCTTGTGGACTTGAATTATATTCTACAGTCATGTCGGGTGGACTTTGCCTGGAACCTTTCATGAAGTTAGTAAAACACAGTTGCGTAGTAAACTTTTCTCAAATCAAAGGTCTTGTTTGGTTTTATCAATTTTATGTAGGCACTCAAAATTTCAAAGGAAATACATAAATGGTGTGTTGTTTAATTTGGTTAACAAAAAAAAATGCAAAATGGAGGAAATAGAAATTCCTAGGTGTAGGTGTCATTCGAAACGCGCCTACGTAAGCATGTTGTGAATATTCTTGGCACTCATAGGAAGTGGGAATTAACATGCAAATAGGGACAAATAAAGTAGGGAGCCGCCAACAAGTTTTTAAGGAACTTGTAAACCGTTCACAGATCATTTAAGGCAGCCACAAATAAGGGACAACGATTGATTTGAGATTACTAACTCCATATGGTTCGGAACCACGAAAGGAGGATTGGGGATGTTGGTATGAAGTGAGTCATGGAGTCACATTCGCCCGTGTTGGCCTCTACTCGATTCTTATAATGAAAAGTATTCCTGCAATCTCAAAGGAATGCAAACAAAGATTCAATTTTCTCCACACTATTATTAGGCTATATTAGTTGGATATTAATGCAACATATAATTCTAAAATATTGTGATCACTTTAATTAAATAACAAGATTAAAAAGGATCTTAAAGCGGTCGTCCAAATCATCTTATTAGTCGTTATATTCAATTCATATTCCCCTTAAACATGCAATATGGTGTTCAATAATAAAAAAATATAATAAACATCAACATTAGAAGCAATTTAACAATAATATTGTTAGTCAAATCAAGGATCGGAATACCGTGACACGATGAACAATCCTAATCATAATACTAGCAATATAGAAATAAAATATGAGTAATTAAGTGATTAATTACTCACTTTCCGCGTTTCCTTGAATTGCTACATCATGAATAAATTGTTAGTTACTTCATTAAAAATATAAAATCAAATTGAAACAATTAAATTAAATTAAAAGTAAAGTAGATTTGGTCCAAACACTCAATCGGTTCTACTTTTCACGCCTTGGTTTAAGTATGGAACTTTGGGTCAAGTATGGGCTCCTTGGACTTTTAAGGAAGGAATTATGTAATTAGGAATATAGGTTTAAGTCTTAGAATATGAGAGAGAGAGAGAGAGAGAGAGAGAGAGAGAGAGAGAATGATTTTTTTTGGTGTACAAAAGAGGAAGAGAGAATGATTTTTGGTGCTCCGAAACTGAGGAAATCAGCCTCGTATTTTTAGAGAAAATGCGTAGGGTGAAGCACGGAACCCTAGAAGCAAAAAGGCACCGCGGAAAAACCCTTGGAAAACACCGCGACAAGGCTCGGAATAGCGTGACATGGTGCACAATCCCGTGACATAGTATTTATATCGTGCTGCGATATTTTCCAATTTTCACATGTTTTTAGAACTATGATAAATTCTGATCCGTAACTTGAAATAAGACATATAATATATTGTTGGAAAGATTATAATGTCTTCCAACACAATTGAAATTAGGTCAAAATATTTTGTAGATTTTAAGATATGGCCATTTTAGTGCAAGTAAGTGTGTCGATTTTGGGCCGAGTTTTAGTGTTTTGCCCATATCTTCTTTGTTTTAAATCGGAATTGGGCTTATGCCGTTGGAAAGAATTGAAAGGCCTAGCCAACCAAGCAATATTTGGATCAAAATTATAGGCCACAAAATAAGTTCAAGCCCGGTTTTGTGATGTGGACTCAAAAAGGGGAAAGTAAGTTATGGTTTGGGGAAATGGGCTAAGAATTGGGTTTGATTTGTGAAATGTATTAGATTGAATATGGATTTAAGCACTCTAAATATTATATACTCAACCTTAACAATAATGACGATGAAAGGTTATTCATCATCGGGTTTGATTTTGAGGAGTCATTTTTAAGTGTCTACATTAGGAATTTCAATTTCCCATATAATGTGGGAATTCATTTACCCACCTCTCCTTAGGTCAATAAAATTTCCTAGGAATTTTAATTTTCCTAATGCCAACCAAACACACTAATGAGCAATTTCCTAAGAATTTGAGGAAGGAAATAATTTCCCATGATTGTAAATTACCATGGGAAGTTAATTTCCTTTGCAACCAAATGTCTCCAAAGAGTTCTCACGAAATTAAAAATGCCCTACATTTGCCTATATTTTTCATGAATTCTCTAGAGGTCCTAGCCTTTAGAACCTCATAGGGGTTGGGTGTAGCCCCCACATTCACATAGGTAAGTTCATCAAGTTTGTACTGTCACAAACCACCTTTAGTGAAGCTACAAACTTATTAAAATAAAGTTCTTTGACTCAACCTCACAAACGTAATAGTAAATAGTACCATATCTCTTCATTAATAGGAATGGTTGTGGTACTATACTTGAGTTCTTTTGTGACTTTGTTTGACCTATTATATTTAAAATTTCTAAGATGGGTATTGTAGACACCTGATTGTGTCTCCCCAAAAACCAAACCCAGTGATGAGTATCTTTCACGTCATTGTTTATCAAATAAGGTGAAATATTGAAGGGTCTCGTGAATTTCCCCTTTTCTTAAATGTTTTAATCTAAAAACAATTTATTTCGTATTTCTAAAATCATTCATTTCATGTCCTATTTATGAAAAACGTCCAAACTAGTTGATTTTGGTCCATAATTTGAGTCCAATAATGGTATAGTTGGATGGGGTTTGAAAAGAGATTTCCAACGATATATTATAAGCTCAACTCCGAGTTGTAATGAGGAAGTTATGATCAAATACTAAACTAGGCCTAAAGAGATCTTTATATGCGGACCCAATGATCATGTGGAGAGTCCATTAATATTAATTATATTTCTAAAACCATTAGGATTTATTTTAAACTTTTAGAATTATCTAGAAGGTTGTTTTAAGTTCTAAAGGCATTATGATTGATTATTATCTTCTAAAAGTTTCTAATTTATCCTATTTTTGAAAAGATAATAATTAAGAATTTTATGTCGGATAAAACAAGTGTTTTTTAATAGATTTAATTCTAATTTAATAAAGATAAGTATGGATAAGTACGAATATTTGACTAACCCAAATTTGATTAGAAGTTGGATTCCGTAAGGATCTTATCTTCTGAAAATCATCGCGCAGCGATGGATCCATCACACAGTGATGAAAATATCGGGTAGCGATATCCCCATCGTGACGCGATGAATCCATCGTTAGGTGATGAAACATGTTTTACTCTATATAAGATTTAGATCGTTTTATGATCTTTTCAGTCGTTTTTTTTCCTATAAATAAGGTTTTTTTCTTTCGTTTTGATTCACCAACAATCATCATCTATTTCTCTCTCTAACCTAAAGTTTATTCTTTTTCTCTCCCTCTTGTTTTTCTAAGCCTATGCACAAATTTCGCAAACACACACCGTACGTCCTTTGCAAAACTCGAATACACCTAGTCAAGCTCGATGTTGCCTTAGACCTCGACGTGAAAGGTTGATAATTATGAAGGTTTGGTCCCAAATCCATATTTCAATTATTATTATTATTATTATAATTATTGTTTAATTTAATATTTTCATTGAAGTTACTAACGTGTGTATTGTTTTGATAGAAAGAGGTACGAGGCATCAAAGTGAGTAATTCAATTACTCTCTTCCTTTAGAAATCATGCTTAGAATATTATTCCTAGTATCATGTTAGGGAATTAATTAATATTTTTAATATTATATTGCTTTCTAGTATCATTTTTGGGATAAAGCTTTGATTTTTATTATGTAGTAACATGCTAGAATTTGTTATTAATCATGTTAGTATCATGCCTAGGATCTTGCTAATATTATGCTTTGAGAATATTATTATTATGACGATGATTGTTGTGTCAATATTATACATTGCTTAATTATTTATTGTTATTGCTTGATCACGCCTATTCCTATAGGTTTAAAGGGAATTTGTACTTGAAATCACGCTTAATAAGATAATTAATAATTTCCTTTAGGCTAATATGATTTTAATTCAAGTGATCTCCAATAATAGATTTATTTGTGCATTAATAATCAACCAATATAGATTAAATATGCTTAAGATTAATTTATTTATTTTATGTTGATCGGAAAGCGCACATAAATATAATAAGAATAATGTAGAGGCCTATTTACGGCGGGTTCAATCTCTTTTAGGTTGGATTCTTACCATCATCCCCGAATATCCAGACATAGTTCCGGACCACTATGAAGTTAGCGATCTCTGTGATCGTGAATAGGGTGTAACCTTCACACCCATGGACGGTTTACAAGTTTCTAAAACTTTTTGGCGACTCTTTTTCTCTAGCTTCTTTCCCTTTGGACGCCACCATGCTTAAATGCATGATCACAGTGAGGCTCAAAGTTGGTGTTTGAAATATTCCCTACAGGTATGAATCACAATTCACTCCTCATAGGCTTAAATCCATTACTTATGTTGACTCCAAACACCATTTTTTTTTTCTACAAAGGCCTTTGTTGAGGGAATCACTAATATGCCTCTCACATCACGTGATCACTTTTTTTTTTCAATGATTAGTATCCAAGCCTCTAGAATGTATACATTTCTTTTTCATTGTAAGCTCTCAATTGTAACTTATAACTTACCAACAAATTAATATAAGTGGAGTTGTTTTCCCCCACAATGGAAATCTACTAATAGACATTGCAATAAGATATCATAACACTTTGAGCCAAAACTTCTTAATTAGTGGACTCATCCTTATTAGTTACCTTGTAAACATTTTAAACCTGCACATTTACTCTTTATTTCACGTTACTATATAATGATCATTGGTGAACACTTTCGCAATCTACACATGCACTATGATTATATCATGACAATTTTCTTGTTACATAAGAAACATCAAGCTAGAAGTAGATGTTTCACAATCATAGTCAAACTAAAAGCTAGATCACGAGAATAATCACGTAGTGACTTCTCACACCATAGATTTGGTGCTCAATTAAACTTACATTAGAAACTTATTTACCTTGTATTATTTCTTATAAGGACACAATACAAAACTAGCTTAAGTACCATGTCAAGCACTAGAAAGTGACATGTGTATATTTGGTGTATATGACATTATCCCTAAAGGTATTTGGTGCGGCAAGCCGCACCAAACAATTTGTGCGTCAAGTATATATGATATGTAGTATTTGATCAAATATGTATTGTTTGATAAAGGATATGTACAACGCGTGTTGGAGGATATGAATTATTTAATAGAGGATATGTACAGTTTTGTTGTAGGATATGTATCGTTTGTTATAAGATATGTAGTATTTGATAGAGGACATGTACCATTTATCTTTAGTAGAGGATACTATAGTTTGTTAGAGGATATCATCATATAACAAACAGAGGATATCATAGACACAATTATAAATTATATCATATAGCCAATAAAGGATATCATTCAGCCTATAAATTATATTGTAGACACAATTATAAATGATATCATATAGCCAATAGAAGATATCATCCAGCCAATAAAGGATATCATAGACACAATTATAAATGATATCATGTAGTCAATAGAGGATATCATCCAGCCAATAGAGGATATTATAGACATAATTATAAATGATATCATTAGCTGATAGAAGATATCATCCAGTCTATAGATGATATCATATACATAATAGAGATGATATCATCTATCTTATATTATAGGATCAATAGAAGATATCATCCAACTTATAGAAGATATCATAAAAACAATAGAGGATATAAAAAAAAAACCAATAGAGGAGATATTGTAGGCGTCGTTTGAAGTGCGCCTACATTAAAGCATGTGTGAATATGCTTGGCACTCATAGGAAGTGGGAATTGACATTACAATTAGGGAAAAGGATTAGGGACAAAGAAAAGTAGGGAGCCGCCAACAAATTTTTAAGGAACTTGTAAACCGTTCACGGATCATAAAAGGCAACCACGAGAAAGGGACAACGATAGGCAACAACGATTGACCCATGAAGGTTACACCCCATTCATAATCCATGAGATTACTAACTCCATATGGTTCGGAACCACAAAAGGAGGATCGGGGATGATGGTACGAAGTGAGTCATGGAGTTACATTCGCCTGTATTGGCCTCTACTCGATTCTTATAGTGAAAAGTGATTCCTGCGATCTCAAAGGCATACAAACAAAATATTCAATTTGCTCCAAACTATTATTAAGCTAAATTGGTTGAATCTGAATGCAACATATAATTCTAAAATATTATGATCACTTAATTAAAGAACAAGATTAAAAAGGATCCTAAACCGGTTGTCCAAATTATCTTATTAGGCGTGATTTTCAATTACATATTCCCTTTAAACATGCAATATGGTGATCATAATAACAATAGAATACAATTTAATATTGGAAGTAATTTAACAATAATTCCAACAATATAAAATCGTTAGAAAAATAATAGAAATAAAAGGAACATAATTCTTATTTTGATTTTGTTTGCTTGCAACTATAAAATAATAAACGAGTTAGTAACTTCAAGGAAATGATAATAAAACAATAATTAAATTAAATTAAATAATATAGAGTTGATTTGGGGCCAAACCCTCAAACAGTTCTACCTTTCACGCCTTGGCTTAAGGACAAAACCACGAGTAAAGTATGGACTCCTTGGATTGCTTGAAGAAGGAATTTTGAAAGAAGAAGGGTAGGCTAGTGTTTAGGCTAGAGCATAGAGGAGAGAAAATAGAGAATTAATTGATGCTTGTACATCAGAAATGAGGGGGTATTTATAGAAAAATGTGCTGAGGGAACACACGGAACCCTAAGAAGATAAAAACCCTAAAAAAGTGCACCGCGACACAGTAGGGGGCACCGTGTCACGGTGCCTGGCACCGTTAGACGGGACAAATCCGACACGGTGGACAACTGTGTGACGCGGGAAATATTTAGGGTACGGGGAATAAAACGCGTGAAGGGTTTACGTGGAAAGGACACGGAACTGCCCTGTGTCATGGCAGGGGCACCGTGTCACGGGGAATCCCACCGTTAGACTAGGAACATTCCCGTTACACGGTGGACTTCTACCGTGACGCAGGAGCCTGTAGTCCATTTTCTCGTCTAAATTCATTTTTAACCCTAATTTCGTTCAACATTTTTAAGTGCCGATTGATAATTTCGGCCCATTTCTGATTTATTATTATTAATTGGGATAAAATAAATAAATAAATAAAATAAATAAAAGGTTTGGGCGAAAATAAATAATAAAATAAAAAGGTTTGGGCTGAATTTAAAAAAAAGAACTATGCTTCGACTAAACATCAAGACTGATCCATGGACTATTCAAAAATTGAATTTAATTAAATACGATTTTTTAAGCACTCTCGGTATTAAATATTGAACCCGACCAATAGTGGCGGTGAAAGGTATTTCATCATCGGGTTTGGTTTCGGGGAGACATTTTTAGGTGTCTATAGAATCCCCACTTTGATTGAGTTTGTAGAAACGTCAGTTTTGAAAACGATAGTCAAAGTAGTCGATCGGGACGGAGAATGATTTAAGACGTTTTGCGATCCCAAATCACTCTGTATACGCCGACACCTGAAGAAAAATGTTAGTTCCACAAGATAAAAGAGTAAAAGGATAGAATACGTATATGACACCAGTGTTTTGATGACAAATGAGTTTGGTAGCTTCCTATGCTTGAAGGAATCCACCGGATGACGTTCGTTGAAATGCTTTCCATGCCTGAGGAAAGTCGACTGATGAATTTGGTAGCTTCTAAGCTTGAAAAAATCTACCAGATGATACTTTCCATGCCTGAGGAAAGTCGACGTATGATTTTGGTGTTTTTCTATGCTTGAAGAAATCCACCGATAATGCCTTCCATGCTTGAGGAAAGCCGACTTGGCGGTTTCTATACTTGAAGAAAAATCCACCGATAATGTTTTCCATGCCTGAGGAAAACCGACTTGGCGGTTTTCTATACTTGAAGAAAAATCCACCGATAATGTTTTCCATGCCTGAGGAAAACTGACAAATGATATAATTGTTGAAATTTGTAAGTGCATGATAGTTCGATTATCCCCGAATGTGGGCCACAGATAATTTACCTTTAAGTCCACTATTCTACTATATTAGGCGCTTAAAGTGTCGAAAATACAACCCTAATGCTTGTTAGGAGTAAGTCGGTAATTTTGACACCTTTTATATACTAATTAAAAATTTTCCGCGCAATCCCGGTGAGAAAATAACTGACCAAAAGTTGCGAAAAATTGCTCCAAATTGGTCAAAGATGCCAGAGTATTTGCCAAAAGGTCAAAAGGAGTGTGTAGGACAAAAAAGGTCACCGTGCCACGTGGATGTTCCCCGCGACACGGTGCCTCTCCCCGTCAAACGGTGGGGATTGCCCGTGACGCGGGATTTTCTTCTTCTTTTTTTTTGTTTTTTTTTTAAATCTTACTGTTACTTGGTAACAGGGTACGTGGAACGGAACAGAGGAAGATAACGACTATTTTTTTTCTCTTTAAATTTGTTGCTTCCTTCCCCATTTTCTCGTTTCTCATTCACCATTTGCTCACTCCTTCGCTGATCTCTTTCTCTTCTCCATTTTTTTTAAAAAAAATTTCCCCAGACCATCGTGCCACGGCCGGCGTCACCGGCGTGCGGGGATACACACCGTGACACGGTGTCCGCAGCGCACAGTTACACCCTTTTTTTATTATTTTTTTTTCGAATTGTTGCCGCTGCTGCTATCGGCGTCACCTGAGGTCGCCGCTGCTGCTTACGGAGCTCCGCCACCGTTCCATATTCACCGTGCCACGACTTTTAGCCACCATGTCACGGTGGTTGCTGCTGCCTCGTTTCGGGTTTTTCGAGCTTTTTCTAGCTCAAATTTCTAGCCAATTTGCTCCAATTTTTTGTTAACTTCCTCATTTTTGATTTCTCACAAGGATCTATGTAAGTTTCCTTTGCTTTGTCTCAAAATTTATTGTAAATTCCATATTTGCTTGAAACCCTAAAAAAATCAAATTTGGGGTTTATAATTTTGAGCTTCCATGTCAAAATTCTTGCTATGAATTGACTTGTATATGGATGTATATGTGTTTGTGAGCAATTTGAGACCAAGTTTGTGCGTTTTGGTGAGAAATTGAGCAAATCACCATTTTTTGGTACTACTCGTATGAAATGGTGTTCTTGTTGTTCATGTTGTTCTTTTACACTTGAAATGATGATATATTGGTTGTAGATTTTGTAAAATATGCCATGATGTGCCAATTTATCGTTCTTGTGCTATTTTGAAACATATTTTGTTTTGTGTATGTACTACATTGTCATGGAGAACATAGTATCATGCAATTAGGAGAACATAGTATTAGTTCGTCATGGAGAAACTAAATACTAGAAATAATTCCATTGTTTTGCTAATTTTTAGCCTTGAGGTAGAAAATGCCCCTTAAGGTAACTGTTAAGCCCCTTTTTAATAAATAACTAAATAACTTAGGAAATGATGCTAAGCATTTAGATTTTTATTTTTGTAATAGCATGCCTAGACAACGGGATCGCAATCTTTCTACTCGTGGCCGGCGTCAGGCTTTTCGGGAAGACACTCCCACAGTTCCTGAGGGCATGGACGACGATGCCCTAGAGACTGAGCCTCGCCCTTCTTCAAGTAGGGGCTGTGGGTTCCACCTCCGTGGTCGTCAGATGAGTTGGTATTCTGCCGTGAGAACCATGTTTCTCACCTTCTCACCGTCTACTTGCCGACATAGTCGATGGCACGCTTCGCCATCATGGTTCCGGAGCTGGAGATTTAGTTCCTCGACTTTATGGGATTATCACGATGGATCCTGTTACGAACGCCTTGTGGGAATCTGCTGGTTTGGTAGATTTTTATTCGGTGGTCGTAGGATTTCGCAGCCCCCGGGGTTGTGGCCCGTTAGTCGTTCGCGCGTTGTTAGAGTATTTTTGGGATACTACCAACACTTTTCACTTTGCTAGGGGGGAGATGACAGTGACCCCCCTGGATTTTAGCATGATCAGCGGTTCACTCTTCACCAATCGGGTCGTACAGCAGATGTCTGGCCTTTCTTGGGAGGCGACTGAGGTAGCTGATTTGTTAGGTGCCTTGAGGTGGTCCTAGGAGCGGGCGATCAGAGTTGGCTTCTGTTCTGGCCCGTGGATTTGACATGGATGAGACATCACTTGAGCAGCGAGTGCGGATCTTCATTTTGATTCTCATTTCCATGACTCTTTCTCCAGATAGGAGTTCGCGTGCACTCGTTTGCTACCTTCCTTCTTTGGTCAGGATCAGTGAGATAGGATCCTTTAGTTGGGCCAGCCTTGGATATGCCGATCTTCTCTTGTCGCTATGTCATAGTTGTAGGCAGCTGAATGACCAGGCCCCTTTCACTGTCTACGGTTTATGGAGAGTCGTAGAGGTGACGATCTTTCCTCTTCTTGTTTTGTTTTAATCTGTTTGACTCATGTGCTCAAAGATTACTTTTCAATGCAGCTATGGTTCTATGAGTACTTTTCGGGATTGGCCCCTCGACGGCGTCGTGGAGCGGTCCATGACTTCCCTGTCGGAGCTAGTTGGCGTGACCGAGGCGAGTCACGAGTTGAGTCTGTCCCTACGCTACGCGGGCTTCTACGTTGAGGCACCTCTTCTATTGGTGTAAGAATTAATTTTTTAGCCTGTTATTCTCTACCTTAACGTTATTTTCGGCGTTTCATCGCAACTTTTTATGGTTTTCAGGTTGCTATTGATATCCATTATCGGCCTTGGGCTAGGATGACTAATCTTCCCGAGGCCTTGTAGCTTTCGGCGTACCGCACTGTTTTTATTGGTACTGGACGCTTTGTCTGGTATCTTGGGGAGCGTGTTGTTCGTCAGCACAGTGATGAACGCTTTGTGGTTGCCCTTGCCTCCGCCGGAGTCGATGCTGGACTCATGCCTGCTTAGGGAGTTGATAAACACGGGAAAGCGCTACACTTTTTCTTGGCAGGAGCTTGTGCGTTTGGAGGGCGATTATTCGCAGGACTTGCTTCCCTCTTTGGCTCCTCCACCCTATCTTCCCGAGGTATGATTTCTTTTGAGAATTTTGTTGCTAGTCTCTGTTTAAACCGTCGAATAACTTGATTATTCGATCGTATTTTCAGACGACTGTTTGCCGTGTGGGGAAGATTGAGGCCCCGCCTCAATCCGTCCCCTACACGGGGCCGATCGGTAATACTGAAGGTCATATTGCTGACGCGCCAGAGGGTTTCAGACAGGCGCAGGAGTCTTTGCCTGATGTGTTTGAGCCGGTAAGATTCTTTACACATTATTCATCCTTTTTAATACCGCTTGTTACCGATTTTTATTTGTTTTATTCTCAGCCTACCCACCCGGTGATGATGGGATTCATGAAGCTGGTTGACGCTTTAAAGTACTGCATCATCAAGCTTCGGCGTGGTGCGAGTTGTCGGGGCGGTTCTAGTGATGTTCTTGAGTATGTTCACTTCTTCTTTTTTTTTTTTCATTTATACCATTTGTTCTATCTTGCACCATTGAAATCTTTTGATTTTGTGTCTTTCAGGAGCAACGGAGGTCCCGCTTGCGCTCGAGGCATAGAGGCTCGGACGAGGGGGAACCTAGTCGTGGCAGACGATTTCCTGAGGTTCGTCGACATTCTTAGTCTCAGCTGGAACCTCAGTCTTCCCAGCCATTCCAGCACTTTCAGGGTCAGTGGCAGCGACATTCATTTTCACAGTCTTCACAGCCCGAGTTTAGGCCAGTCATCACTCCTGTGGATTAGGGTCTATAATCAGTTCCATTGTCTGGGGCGCTTCCTCCACTGGTGCCTGGCTTGTTTTCAGTTCCAGTGTCTAGGACGATGCCTCCACCAACGCTTCCTACCTCTTGGAGTCAGTCTACGTCGTTTGCCAGTTGGACTGGTCCTGCTTTGAGTTTGACTGCTACTGGAGTTACAAGGACTAGTAGGGATACTACTCCTCGTACCCGGATGATGGCGGGACTCTTTGGTTCACTGCTCCCGTATTCACAGGCTGGAGATGACACTGATCCTCACTCTTCTAGTTCTATAGATTTTTGACCGAGGGTCTTTATTTGTACTTTGGTTGATGACACTTGACACTGTTTCACTTTGTACATTATTCATAGTTTATGCATTTATTAGTGTGTATTAGTGTGTGCTTGAGACTTATTGTGTGTGATTGTGTATTTATTAATGACGCGAAAAATAAGACGCAAGTGGATGGTACCGACCTTCCCCAAAAGAAAAAAGAAATAAAAAAGGACAAGTTTTACAACTCCTCCAAAATAACAAAAATAAGCATCGAAATGGGACAAATTTTACAACTTCCCCAAAAGAATAAAGGAAAATAAAGATAGAAAAATAATTGTAATAGAAATAAAAATAAAGTAATAATAAATAATAAAATAAAATAATAAATAATAAAGATAAATAGAAATAATAATAAAGTAATAATAAAATAAAATAATAAAGATAAATAAAATATATAAAAAAATGGAGAATTTTATTAGGAACGAGACTCTCGAAAAACAGAATTAAAAGATAAACGGTGAAGATAAAACAATAAAAATCCGGATAAACATAGGTAAAGGATAAAAAATGAAAACGCGTGGGCACCGCGACACTGCACTGTACACCGTGTCACGGCAAAAGCTGCCGTGACGCGTCATAAATTCCCGTGACACGGTGGAAATTCCCGTGTCACAGTGCGCGTATTCTGCAACAGTGTGGTTTACGCGTATAGAAAGATAGATTTTGAGTATTTCCAAGCGTTTTTGCTATAAAATAGGACCAGTATATTCGTGATATGCATAATTACGAAACATAAAATAATTTTCATATTTCAATAATAATGTCTCAGAATTTTGATAATACATTGCGCGACTGGTCTTATTCTTTGACCAATGCTGACAAAAGAGAGTTGGAATGGTTTCATGTCAGATGCTTATTAGCCTTGAGACATGTAGCGATTGAACATGATTTTCTTAGGGCAGCTTTAGACTATTGGAGTCCAGAAACACATTGTTTTAAATTTAATTACGATGAAATCTGTCCCCTGTCAGAGGAATTCGGTGCCATCTTTGGGTTTCCTGCCAGAATTCTCATTGCCATGCCTACCCTACGTGATTATTATTACCAAGACTTTGAACGCGAGCTGAATCTGACAGATCCAGATTTAAATAGAATTGTGTGTGGTAATGAGGTAGACTTAGAAAAACTTGCAAATTTGTATTTCAATCGCCTTGTCTTTGAGTCTTATCATGTATACCATAAAAGGGCTTATATTTTTTGCATGTTTATCAAGATTTTATTTACAAATGGTAGGGTAGGACATGCTTGCCTAGCGTCTGTGCTTGAACATGTTGAATTTGGGAGATCTCTTATGCTTACGTGCCTTGGAGAAACTTTGCGCGGCCTTGACGAAGCAAAAGTTGACCGGAATGCCGTTAGGAAGGTCTCTCTAGTACTGTTGCAGGTAAAAACGCGCTCTAAGTAGCCCATGTGACACAAAACAGGCACCGTGTCACGGTGCATGTCTGCCGTGACACGGTGAAGCCTGCCATGTCACGGTGGGTCTCTGCAAATTTTTTTTTTTGAATTCTTCGACTGATTTTTTTTATTTTGCAGATTTGGTTGATGGAGCGTTTAGAACTTTTTGAAGCCCCCGACGATATTGAAAAATATGGTCCCAACGATCTAGTCCGCAGGAAGAAGAATTACTCTGCGAACATGTCATATGAAGATTGGAAGAATTTCTTTGCAAAGAGAGAATTTTCCATTCGGTGAGTGGTGCCTTGGTGGAGGCTTACTAGGATGGTTGGCACGAATGATACTTCGTATTGTCGCGTTCCTAGTATTTCAAGGCTGTCATTTATTGTCCTCCTCGATTGATGCGACAATATGGACTTGAAAAAGTAGTTCCACGCTATAACGATAGTCCTCGTGAAGTATCGTTGCATGAAAGTAACGTTCACAAGTACGAGGCTTATTGGATTGAAAGACCTTTGTGGACCGTTTCTGCAAGTATTTAAGCTCCTCCTCCCTTATCTAGTGCATACAAGGCATGGTGGAATCCTAGAAGTAGAAGGGATCGAATTGGATCACACAACTTTAATGTGAAGGGCCGTCTTGGAAGTAAGAAAGCGCCTCCTAAAGATCGTCTAGGTCCGAGAACACAAGGAATTGAGTTTAAGACTCCTATAATGCCTAAAAAGAAGAATTATGTGAAAGGAAAGGGTAAGGAGAAGATGGTTTATAGAGAAAAGCAATCAAAGAATTCTAAGAAAGGTGAAAGGGGTGAAAGTTCGATTGGGGGTGTGACGGTTCGGGCTACAAAAGACACATTAATGGTGAAGGCCGACCTAGTTTAAAAAGAGAAGGAGTTTCCTAAAGTGAAGAAGGATTAGATCAATATTTCTTTGCTTATATGATTTATAATTTTTATTTTTTTTAAAATAAGGCGCATGATGCTAATAAATAATAGTAGCATATTTATTTTCGCCTTAAATAAAAATTACAATGACTTTTTTTTTATATATATCCGAGTCAAGAAGTCGGACGCAATGGAAGAATAACAAACATCGAACAAATAACAAAATTCGCAAAGTCTGCGCCACGAAACAATTCACAAAGTCCGATTCCTCTTTTGTTTTTTGTTTTTTTTTTTAGAATTCCACCGTGCCACGGTGGAAACTGCCGTGACACGGCGGAGTTCCCTGTGACGCGACAACTTTTTTTTTGCTGGACTTCCACCGTGTCTCGGTGGAAACTTCCGTGACACGTTGGAGTTCCCCATGGCGTGGCAACATTTTTTTTGTGCCACGGTGGACTTTGTCGTCTGACGATGGTGTCTGCCGCGGCGCGGTGGATGCTCAACTGGAAATTTTTCTTGATTATAGCTCCATTTTGTCGTGGCGCAATGCTGAACTGGTGCGTGTACTTGATCGACGGAGGAAGGATTTTATTTTTTAAAGTGGTCGGGCCCCCTTGAGGGGTTGCCTACGTATCCTTAAAAAGGAATCAGGCTAAACGTAGCTCTATTGGGTCATGAACCCATGCAGCTAGGCATAGAATTTCTTGAGTTGATCCAAGTTGGTTAAATTGTGGACACTATTACTGTCCATGTCTACCAATTGTGCCGCTCTGCCAGACAAGATGGATTTAACAATGTACGGACCTGACCAATTTGGTCTGAATTTTCATCTTGGATCCAACACATTTTTGCGAAGTGCCTTAAGCACCAAGTCACCTTCTTTGATGTTCCTAGTCTTAACTTTTTTATTGAAATGTCGCGCCATACGCTGTTGGTAGGTTTGGACATGATTCAAAGCTGCCAAGCGTTTTTCGTCAAGTAAGACTAGTTCATCATATCTTGCTCTAATCCAGTCGACTTCATCTAGTTAGCTTTCCAGCGCGATTTGGAGAGAAGGGATTTTGAGCTCTATTGGTTGTACTACTTTAACTCCATAGACCAAAGAGAAAGGGGTAGCCCCAGTTGATGTACGAACAGAAGTTCGATAACCCCAAAGGGCAAAATGTAGCTTACTTGGCCAATCTTTGTAATTTTCCGTCATCTTTTCAATGATAGTTTCCACATTTTTGTTGGCCGATTCGACCGCACCATTTGTTTGTGGCCTGTAGGGTGATGGTCTGTGATGCTTGATATGATATTTCAGTAATAGTTCCAGGCACTCGGCTTGGAAATGCGTTCCATTATCACGGATCATCTCATGAGGTACCCCATAGCGGCATATGATATTTTTCTCAATGAATTGAGCTACATGTTTTGCTGTTAACTTAGCATATGAGGCAGCTTCGACCCATTTGGTGAAATAGTCGATTGTTATGAGGATGAATTCATGCCCCGCTTGTCCTGGTGGCGTTATCTTTCCAATGATGTCGATACCCCAAGTAGAGTAAGGCCATGGAGAAGTATATGTGTAGAGAAGCGAAGGTGGAACGTGCTGTAAATTTACATAGACTTGACATTTCATACATTTCTTGACGTATTCGTGACAATCTCTCTCCATGGTAGTCCAATAATAACCTTGTCGTTGAGTCTTCTAGACTAACATCTTAGCATTCATATGCGTTCCACATATGCCGGCATGAAGGTTTTCCATGGTTTTGTGTGCTTCTTTCTTGGCTATGCATAAGAGATTTCTACCTAGTGCAGTCCTCTTGTGGAGTTATCCTCTGATGAGCACATACTGTGAGGCCAGGAGCCTCAAAGCACGACATGCCCTTTTAGCAGTATTAGGAGGGTATTCTCCCTTTGTCACTTAATTAAGGATATCTGTATACCATGGTTCTTCATCTTCTTCGTGTGTTTCTTGTTCATCATCAAGTGCGTGAACATAAGCCGACTCATATCTTCTTTCTATGGTCAACGATATTCTGATTGTGTCTGTTGGAATTCGCACCATTGATGCTAATTTAGCCAGTGCGTCGGCAAATTGGTTTTCTTCTCTAGGCAAGTACATATATTCCACTTCATCTAGTTGCTCCATGAGAGTTTCTAGATGAGCTTGATACGTAGCGAGACTTTCACTTCTCACTTTCCATCTCTTGGAGATCTGGTTAATGATTAGTGATGAATCACCATAAATTATGAGCTTCTTAATTCCCAAGGCCATAACTGTTTCTAATCCCAAGATGCATGCCTCGTACTCTGCGGCATTGTTAGTGACATCAAAGTCGAGCTTCATGGAAATTGGGATATGCTCTTCATTGGGTGATACGAGCAAGACCCCTACACCACAACCCATTTGGTTCGAAGCTCCGTCGCAATAGAGCGTCCAACTATCATCTTCGGTCATGAGTAAATCTTCGTCAGGGAAATCATACTCATCTTCTTCTTTCTCAACTTCTTCTAGTGGAAAATCTGCTAGGAAGTCAGAAACCGCAGAACCTTTGATGGCTTTTTGTGGTACAAATTTCAAATCAAACTGAGCAAGGTTAACTATCCACCTTGATAATCTTCCATTGAGTGTTGCTTTTTCGAACAAGTACTTGAGAGGATCCATGTTGGACACGAAATGGAGTGTATGAGTGAGCATGTAATGTCTTAATTTTTGTGCGGCCCACACAAATACAAGACACAACTTTTCAAGTGATGTGTATCGTGTCTCATATCCTTGAAGCTTCTTGCTCAAATAGTAAATTGCATTCTCCTTGCTTTCGATCTCTTGTGCTAGCATTGCCCCCATTGTTTCTCTTGTGACCGTAAGGTAGAGCCGAAGAGGAAAGTCAGGCATTGCTGGCTCTAGCATGAGTGGGTTTTCCAGGTACTCTTTGATTTTTTCGAAAGCTTATTGGCAATCATCATCCCATGTGACTGGGATATTTTTCTTAAGCTTCTTGAATATAGGTTCACATATCGCTGTGAGTTTTGATATGAACATATTTATATATTGCAGCCTTCCAATGAAGCCTCGAATTTCTTTCTCATTCTTGGGTGGTGGCATGGCCATGATCGCTTTGACTTTTGTAAGATCTATTTCGATCCCTCGAGAAATGATCACATATCCAAGTAGTTTGCCTGACGTGACTCCGAAGGCACACTTTGCTGGATTTAATCTCATGTTATACTTGCGGAGTCTTTCAAAAAACTTGCGAAGTGCAATGATGTGGCCTGGGCGATCTTTTGACTTGACGATCATATCATCAACATAGACCTCCACCTCTTTGTGCATCATATCATGTAACAATGCTGTGGTTGCACTTTGGTAGGTGGCACCCGCATTTTTCAACCCGAATGGCATTACCGTATAGCAATATGTACCCCATTGTGTGATGAATATGGTTTTCTCCATATCTTCTTCGGCCATTAATACTTGATTATATCCGGCGTACCCGTCCATGAACGATAGGAGTGCATGGTTTGCTGTGTTATTGACCAGAATGTCAATGTGAGGTAGAGGGAACCCATCTTTCGGGCTTGCCTTATCTAGGTCCCTGTAATCAACACACATTCTGATCCTTCCATCCTTCTTTGGAACTGGAACCACATTTGCTATCTGTGGGGAATAGTTTCAAGCCTTTAAAATCCCACTAGCTCGAACCCCACTGTGATCATACACTAAAGTACGGTGGCGTCCAAAAGGGAAGAAGATAGAGCAAAAGAGTCGCCAACAAGTTTTTAAGGAACTTGTAAACCGTTCACGAGGTGAAGGTTACACCCCTTAACGATCCAAGAGATCGTCAACTCCATAAGGTCATGAACCAAATAAGGGTTCGGGGATGAAGGTACAAATCCAACCTAAAAGAGATTGAACCTGCCCTACACATTCCAATTCAACTTTTTCCCTCAATTTAAACATCAATTCATCTCCATCTTATTGATAAATATTTCAAATCAAACTATACTGTCTAAATAAATGGATAAACCCATGATTAAAATCAACAAACTAAATTGTTGAAAACCACCAAGCATTTTGATTAACAAGACTAGGTCTTATGAAACTGTACTATCAATATATAATCACAACATAAAATTAAATACTAGTAATAAATCACAAAGCTATTCAATTTGCACCAAGTAAATATAAGCAATATGTTTCACAATTATGCGAGAAGTGGATGTAGAATAAGACAATAGTTGAGACAAACAAGAATTCAAATCGTCAGAGTAGTTGAATAGAACAAGTAATTGTGCTTCAATTTGGTTCTCACACAAAGCATAATAATAAAATTTAAAACCAGAAAAATTAAAAGAAGAAATTAAAGAGTACTTCCCTGGATCGATAAAGGCTAGACAAGTTGAATTCGGATGAAATTGAAGTAGACCATGCCCAATTTGGGTTTTTGTAGTCAGGGATTTGAGTTAAGGGAGAAAGTGTTGTGGTGAAATTTTCAAGCCATTGCCAAGGTGACTCCAATAGCAGTGGCAGAGGTAACGGCGGTGGTGGTGGCCTTGCGGCGACGGGTTTAGATTTGGATTCCGCTTTCTGAAATAGAGAGAGTGATTAATTTGAGGGTTTCGTGGGAGTTAAGATTGAGGTGGGACTGGAAGAGAGATACAGAGTAGGAGTATTAATTTGATTAATTTACAATTTTACTTTAAAAATGAAAATTTTAAAGCGGCTTTGTATTTTACTTGTATGACACGTGTGCAGTTATAGTTAATCTTTAAAGTGGGTAAATAATTTTTCGTGTAAAAAAAAAAGTCAACATTTGTAATTAAATTTTTCAACAAAAAATTTGCTGCAAGAGAGCAGCAACCCTATCTAAAAGAGTTTCTACAAAAGCTTATATATTTTCCTAAAAAAAAACTCAAAAAAAGAATAAAAAAATGCAAAGCGCTTCTATATTTGTAACTTTTTCTTGTAGTGAAACCGTAAGAATAAAGGTGGGTGAATGTAATGATTTACAAAATGGGTGCTACAAGTAAATATTGGGTAGAGATAAGAAGGAAAAAATTTGATAAGAAAAATTACAAGGATTGAGCATATCAAATCAAGTGTTACAACCAAGTGCTACCCAATATCAAAGTGTTACATTAAAGTGTTACCTAATATTACGGTGTTACAAAAAGTGTTACTTAATAGCTGAATGTTACAAAAGTGTTACGTAAAAATCAAACAAGCATGAAATTTTTAAAGTGTTACCAATGGGTGTTACTTAAACCCAAGTTTGTAGTAGTGTGGATTGTTTTCAAGAGTTATATTCCAAGATGTGGATTGTCGATCGTAGCAAAGTTCTTATGAAAGATTGTTACGAAGCATTGGCAACTTTTCCAAAAATTGGATTTTGGCAAATTTTCCGAGATACGGATTGTTGCTTCATCGTGGCAATATTTCCAAGGATGGATTGTTACGAAGCATTGACAACTTTCCCTAAATCGGATTGTCATACATCATACAAGAGTTGTGTTGGCAACTATTCCCAAAGAAAAGAGGATTGTCATCACAGTAAAAGCACCGACATACTGGTTCACAAGCAGCAAAACGTCGACGTACTGGCATGGCAGCATTAAGGATTAAAAAGCAGTGATCTTTTTTAAGACTATCACAGCGGAAATTAGAGTCATATCAAAAAGAAGCTCTTTGTTCATAGACGAGTGAACATCGAAACAGCAAGGTGGCGTTCCCTAGATTGTGGAGAGTTGTCACAAACAACTGAGGATTGTTTCAAGAGAAGCAATCTTCGATAGTATTCCCTTGGACGTGGAATGTTATCAATGCGGATGAGGATTGTTTCGAGAGAAATAATCTTCGATAGTATTCCCTTGGATGTGGAATATTATCATAGCGGAGGAAGGTCGTTTCAGGCGAAGCAATTTTCCAAATTGGAAGCAGTTACGGGCGTAGCAGTTTTCAAGCGGGATGGCATTCTCTAGCTTGTAGAAGGTCATCAAAACAACAGTAAAGCGGCAGCAAATCGGTTACTTTCAGAGACGTGTGCTCGACGGTGCAAAATACGCGTTTCTTAACTCTTTTATCTGTTTAACTAACGCTAGTTTTGCAGATATCAGCGTTACAAGAGTGATTTAGGATCGCAGAACGTTCTGAATCATTCTCCGTCCCTATCGATACTTTGACTTTTGTTTTCGAAACTTGCGTTTCTCCAAACTTAGTCAAAGTGGGGCTTTTGTAGACACCCATTTGTGTGTCCCCAAAACCAAACCCAGTGATGAGTACCTTTCGCGTCGAATCATAATCGAATGAAGTGAAAGTGTGGAAAGTCTAGCGTTGCGGATTGTTTTAATTTCTTTTCTTTTCTCTCTGTTTTTGAAAACTTATTTTAAGAAAACAGTCAATCCAGTTTGGTTGGTCCATGATATGGGTCCAATAGTAGTGTAGTTGGATGGGGATTGCAAAGACCTTTCCAACGATATATTATAAGCCCAATTCCGATGAATATTGAGGAAGTTATGGCCAATTTACCAAACTGGGCCCGGTTTGAGCCTAATATGCGGCCCAATGATCTAGAGGAGGGCCTATTATTAATTATTATTCCTAAAGCTATTAGGATTTATTATAGTCTTTTAGAATACTCTAGAAGGTTATTTTAAATCCTAATGGAGTTAGGATTGATAATTATGTTTTAAAGAGTTTGAAATTGAATAAAACTACTCCTTTTAAGAATCCTTGTTTTGTACGAAGTGGAATATATTCAGATTTTACTTTTGTGCCTCATAATATTTATCCAAATTTTATATGGTTGGATAGATCTTGAAATTATCTTTCCAATGATATATTATAATATTAAATCCGAGTTGTAACGAAAAAGATATGAATGAGACATGAAACTTTATCCAAAACTGACACCCTTCTACTATTTTGGCCATATTTTTTTATCTACAAAATATTTTAATCTGATTCTAATTGGGTTGGAAATTAGACTTTAAGAGCTTTCCAACGACATATTATATGCCTTATTTGAACTTTCGAATCAAAAGATATGATAAAAACAAAAACGCGTTAAAAACAGGCTTGGCGCCTGGCGCCAATGGCCAATGTCTGGCGGCAACCTCTTTTTGCGTGCGCCAGACTCTGTTTTGTTTATTTTATATTTTTGGCTGATTTTCTCTATACATAACGTATTAAAAACTCCGTTTTCATTCACCTACAATCAGTTTTCATTCGCAATCATTAATTCTATAATTCTCTCTTTATCATTCACCATCACTTTTTCTCTTATTTTCTCTCTTTCTTTAAACTTTGCTTTTCATATACAAAATTCCGCATTCATTAGGTCTAGAAACACCTAGCCATATTCGAAGTTGCCTTTGCCCTAGACGTGAGAGGTTTAATTTCTGAGGGTTTGGTCCCAAATCTCTATTTCAATTATTTAATTTAATTGTTTTTTTTATTATTGAAGTTACTAACGTGTGTATTTTGTTATTAGAAAGAGGTATGAGGCATCAAAGTAAGTACTTTAATGGTTTTAATTGATTTATTATAATGTAGATATCATGTTTAAATTGTTATTATGATATTCCTAGTATCATGTCTAAGGTAATTTTAATATTAAATATGATTCCTGCGATACTTCCTATGTTCTTCCTAATATTTATGATTGTTAGTATCATGTTAGGGTTAAAGATTTGATTTTTATTGCTTAGTGACATCCTAGGGTTTGTTAATAATCTTGTTAGTATCATGCCTAGGATCTTGCTATTTTTATTATTCTTTAATATTAACATGAACATGATTATGATTATAATTGTTATAATTTATGATGATTATGAATATTATTATTATTATTATTATTATTATTATTATTATTATTATTATTTTAATAATGATTATGTTATTTATGATTATTATTGTTTTGATTATGATTATAATTTTATGATGACTATTATTATTATCATGATTATTATTATGTTGCTTGATGCTTATTATTTATTGCTTGATCACACCTTTTATTGCATGTTTAAAGGGAATTTGTACTTGTAATCATGCTTAATAAGATATTAATAATCTTGTTTAGGTTTAATTTGATTATAATTTCAAGTGATCGCCAATAATAGATTTATTTGTGCATTAATATTCAACCAACATAGATAAACAGGTTTAGGGTTAATCCTATTGATTGCATGTTAATTAGAAAGCGCATATGAATATGATCAGAATAAAGTAGAGGCCTATTATTAGGGCAGGTTCAATCTCTTTTAGGTTGGATTTGTACCTTCATCCCCGTACCCTTATTTGGTTCTAGACCTTATGGAGTTGACGATCTCTTGGATCGTTAAGGGGTGTAAACTTCACCTCGTGAACGGTTTACAAGTTCCTAAAACTTGTTGGCGACTCTCTTGCTCTATCTTCTTCCCTTTTGGACGCCACCGTACTTTAGTGTATGATCACAGTGGGGTTCAAGCTAGTGGGATTTAAAGCTTGAAATCTATTCCCCACAGTACCCGAACTTATCGGTTCCGGTTATGGGTTTCACTTTTAGTGATTTTGGTTATCGAGTACCCGAACCGTTAGTACTAACGGTACGAATACCCGTCCCATGCTCACCCCTAGCCGAAATAGGTCTAAAACATGTACATTAGCTTAGTTTAGAAAAAATAAACTAATAAAGAAACTTTATCCATAGCATGGATTCGCCTCCATTCGTCGATGCCGAGGAGATTCTAGGAGATCCCGTGCCTCACGAGGCGGTTTGCCCTCGAAAAAGGGTGACCCGTCCTCGTGAAGAGGTTCGGGAGCAATGCGTCGGAGCTGATCGACGTCGCCAGGAGGATGTGGTTTGAGAGGCTCCTCCCAACTTGGACCCTAGGGTCCTTAAGTGGGACCACAATCATCACGTCTCGATTAAGGGTTGGCGAGGCAATGTGATTCCCTTGCGCCTCCGATTTTTTTCTTTTTCTTCGAAACGAGTTGTAACCATATTCTTACTCTCTTTTGTGCCCTTCTTTTTTTAGAATGAGCCTAGCATGTGTCTGTACGGCTCTGGTAACCTGCGAGGTCGTTTTGAGAGTTTACCCAAGGTGGTAAAGGAGATTGTGGAGCTTTCGGGGATCAGCTCCCAGCTTGCTGCTCTTCAGGATTTATCGAGTCAGCCTGCGTCGTTGGCTTTCCTTCGTGGATTGCTAGAGTTTTGGTGGGATTCCACCAACACTTTTCACTTTCCATGGGGAGAGATGACGATTACCTCTTACGATTTCTCTATGATTACAGGTTTTCCTTTTGGAGGTGAGCTCGTAGCTATGGAGGTCGTCAAGGGGTCAGACGAGAGACTGCGACCTCGTGGGGGATCGTCTTGCAGCGGCCCTTCACATATATGCGCAGTCTAGTCCGTACTCGATTCTTGCCGATGAGTTGTCAGCTGACGAAGTTGATCGGCAGTGTACACCTGAGCAGCTGGCTCGGATATACATTGCTCACGTTTTTTCCGTCACTATCTTGATTGAGTGATCGGGGAGAGCGTTTCGCAATTGGGTTACTTATTTGCCTCAGTGATTTGGGGCAGGTAGGTAGCTTGAGTTGGGCGGAGGTGTCGTATGCCCATATGCTTACAGTTATGGGCAAGGCGACCCGGGTGATGGATTCCGCGGCAGCTACTTAGGTTCCTCGGATCTCCCTTACATGGCACAGTTGTATCCTTGAGGTACGTACTTATCCTTTAAATTTTCTTTTAATCACCATTTTCGTTTTCTTTTTCTTATTATTTTTCGCTTCTTATAGGCTTGGGGATATTCGTACCTACCTTTCTTAGCCCCCATGACGCTTAGGGTTGCTCGCTTTCCTATCGGCCATCGACTGGTCACGATTAAGAAGAGGCGAGCCACTTCAGCCGGCGACTTTCGCCAGAGGATCATTTCGGCGACTCGTGCGTTGGTGAGTCCTTTTAACAACACATGTGCATCTTTTTTTTTATTATTTTTTGATGATTTTCATGTGGCTGTGTTTATAGATCGATCTCCGTCCTTGGAGCTTGATTGTCGGAGTCCCTGAGGCTGTCCGGTCTGGCATGATTCGTTGCCGTTTCCGAGACCTTTATCAGGGGCTTCAAGTGCTCGAGAGGACAGACGCTTGGTTTTTAGGCCAGCGTGTTCTCTGGCAGTCTTCATCCGAGGAACCTGCGGTTCTTGCGGATCCTCCGATCCGGATGTTGCGTCCGGACTTGTTGTCTATCGAGGATCGAGCTCCGGATATCCTCGGTTATCCAGCAAAGCAACTGGTGCTGCCGGATGCATCTTACAAGGCTTTCATCGCATCCAGGCTGACTCCTTTCCCAACTTTTGTTCCAGTTAGTATTTTACCATGTGTTTTTTTATTTTTTTTTATTTTCGGAATTTTGACTCTTTTATTGCGTTTTAGCGAGTCGAGCTAGGTAGTTGGGTGCCTCCTACGGTGGAGGTCACATATACCGATGCTTTTGGGTCGGTAATTCGCGAGATTCTCCCAGCAGCGGAGGAGTAGGAGGACATACCGTTTATTCTTGAGACAGCTAGGTCGGTATGTTTATTTTGTATATGTATTTGTTTTTATATTTATTTTTTTCATATACGTTTGTTCGTTAACTGTCCTTGTATTTGGAACAGATACCGCGGGAGACCGTGAACGACATGGTGAGGACTATACGTGCTTTCTGAGCTGCTTATCGGAAAGCCCTCGTGGCTTTATCATACCGTGATCATCGGATGGTTGAGGTAAGTTTATTTCTTTTTATTTTATCAAAGTTATTACATAGTTTGTGTATTAATCTTTGTTTGGATTTTGCAGGATGTACAACAGCCGTCCGGGAGTCACCGAGCACCCTGACTTCCTTTGTATATTTTTTTTTTTTTTGAAAACATATGTACATATATTTATTATATTTTTTTGTTGTACATATAACACACATTTTGTATATATGTCATTATAATATTTTTTGTTTCCATGAATTTTTTATTATTTTATTTTATTTTTTATTTTTCCTAGGAAGGGAAAGGGTTCCCGACTTACCCCCTCGAAAAAATAACAAAAAAAAGAACAAAGAAAAGAAGACAGGAAAAGGTAAGTGAAAAGGAAGGGGAAAAGAAAAAAAAAAAGAAAGAGAAAAGGAAAATAAGAAGAAAATAAAAAAAATAAAAAAAATCATAAAAAAGGACACAAGAGTTAACAAAATTAAGCGTATGATTAGTCATAATATTTCGTAAATATTCCGTTTTTAGTAGTTCAAAATACAGAAATAAATCAAAGCGACATGTCGCGACAGACCAGACGGGCGCAATAAGAAGTCTTGCGCACGGTTGTCGCGCACATGTGAATTAGTTGCGCGCGCGACCTTCGGGTGAACTTTCCTTAGAGCGAAAATCGCTGAAAATTTGCCCCTCTTGGGTCTATTTAAGCGTGGTTTTGTGTAGGCTTTTGATCATCTCGCATTCATTCGCTTAGTAGTTCTATAAAGAATTAAAAAGAATTAAACTCTCTATTTCCCTCTCTTTTTTTACATATTGATCAATGGCAAAAACCTTTGAACAACGGTTGAAGCAATGGGTCACTTCCCTTTCAACTGAGGATAAACTAGCCTTCAAATTATACCACCTTGACCCTCTATTGATTTATATGCAACTAGTTATAAATTTTGATTTTCTCCATGCCGAAGTCTCCATGCCGCTGTCTCCATGCCGCTGTCAATCATTGGGACTCGAACCAGCATATCTTTCTTTTCAAAGGGGATTAAATTGTCCCATTACCTGGCGAGTTTGAGGCTCTACTAGACTTCCCTGCAAATACTCTCGCTGTGACATATGCCCCTAGCTTGTCAGATCCCAAACCTATATTTCAAAGATTTTTTGGTTTGAATGACAATGATATGGTTGACATTGGAAAAGAAGAAGGCGTGGATTTGATTCAATTTATTGAACACTTCGTCGCCCCTCGTGACAACTTGACTAAACAATGTTTTAAAATTCGTGCTTTATGTTATTGTCTTATTGTCAATTGTTTACTTAGGACAGGTAAAGAATATGGAGATTATTCCATGGTGTCCATAGTAGAGCAAATAGAGGGATGTCATTCCCCCACTCCTTTAGCTTTGGCGGAAACCGTTCTATGCTTGAATCGCCTTATAGGAGACCCTAACGATAATGGTTTCACGGGAAGTCCACTCCTATTACACATACGTTTTTTCACTAAACATACGCTTTGTGATGTGGTAGATGCTAATCTTGAAGATGCACTTTCCACCTTAGTGCAAGACGGAAAATTGCGCGTGATTCTATTTTTTATTATAATGATTCGTTTACGTACTTTATAATCAAACTAATGACATTACTTCTTATGAGGTTCGTCATTAGAAGTTCACATCCCTTAATAGGACGTCGGCAATATGTTTATTCTGAAACGTGCCTACTTTCGTGTTCATCATGTTTTTGTTGTAATTGATCAACCTTGATTTAAGAGTATAATTTATTTACCTTTTCTATAATTTAAAAAGAAAATCCCGAAAACCTTACTTGGGATGTTTGCCACACATCCAAAAAAAAAAATAGAGAGAGAAGAGAGAAATAGAGCAAAAAAAAAAATCGTTCTTAAAAAAAGTGATACAAACAAAAAAAAAAGAGAGAGAGAGAGAGAGATAATGAATGATAAAACCGACAAAATGATTTCTTGGATTTTACATTCGGAGGCCATTATTCTGTTTAAGCAAATAGTAATATATTATCCTTTTAAGATGAGCAATATGATAATCATAATTAAAAAAATTATATATAGATCTCTATTGCTATTTAAATGATCAACAAATACCATAGTATATTTGATCATTTTAAGGAGTATGTTCGGGTTGATTAATATTCCTAAAAATTTGATGAGCATTTTCAATCCAACTTTCTTGTCTTTCTCTTCTACCTTTTTCGAAAACAATTCATTTAAAGTAAATTCCTTAGATGATTACCTTGTTGAAGTCAACACAAATCATGACATTCCATTAATGATTGTTCGTGGGTTTTTTGACATTCTTCATTAACAAACTTGCTTAAAGTGAATTCGTATTACAAGGATTAAAAAAAAGAAATAAAACAATCATTTTGACTTTGATTCATTGTTTGAATGTTTGGTAGAAAAAGTTTAAGTGAACGCGCTCAATTTCTCGTGATACACATTAATAGATCATCTTCCACTTTCGCATACTAGTCCAATCATGGGTGAAAAAGCAGCATTTGAGAAACTTAGAGAGGAACTCCAAAACCTAAAGGCCCTACGAGAAGAAGAAGACCAAATGAAGGCTCATAAAAAAGTAGAAAAGGCTAAAATAAAAGCAAAAAAAGAAAAAGAAAACATTCTGCAAGAGCCGAAAGAGTAGAGACCTTGGAGAAACTTCTCCTTCGAACTAACTCAGGGAATAATTACTTCAATTATGAGATTGCACCACAACCTAGTGGCAAGACTCTCCCAAAAAAGTTCTTGACTACGGATTTGCCAACTTTGAAGGTTACAGACAATCCTAGGACTCACTTAATGAACTTTATTGGAATTATGGCATTAAAAGGGGTTGAGCCAAGCCTATATGCATGTAATTTTCCTCTTTCATTGGACCAAACTACTAGATCATGGTTTTATAAACTCGATGCAAAACAAACTTCAACTTGGAGTGACGTTGTAAAAGCGTTTTTAGCCCAATATGGAGATAACATCGAGCTCACAACTACCTTGCGCGATCTCGGATTGCTTAAGCAAGGGGAAGAAGAAGGCTTCATTGATTTCTTTTCCAGGTGGCGATCAAAGGTTGCTCTTATTTCACAAAGACTTCCAGATCATGAACTTGTCCCAAAGTTCATAGATAATATGTCTCCACCATACAAGTGCCATTTACAATACCTTGGTTTAGACACATTTCAAAAAGTCTATACTATGGGAACATTAGTTGAATGGGACTTGATAAATAAAACCATGAATCATATAGATGGACTTGATTTTTAGAGAGGATTTCACATACGTCAGAAATGGACAAAGCTCAAAGACGCAATCTCAAGAAGTTGTCAACAATTCAAGATGTAGCACCCTAGGTCTTGTTTTAATTTGTTTCTTTCCTTTGTTTTTTATGATAGACTAAGAGATTCATGCTGTCGAATCTACTTATTTTGTACTCTCATTACTTAATGAATAAAAAATTTATTTTCAAGTATGTCTATCTTGTTTTCTTTTCAATCTCTTTAGTGTTATTGACTCGAATTAAATAAGACGTATACATACAAACATGCAATATCTAAAGGCATACATACTCAACACTTAAAGAATCTTGATGAGCTTTGGCTTACAAGATGTATTGAATGAAAAGAGTCCCATCTTAGGCCCACAAAGAAAGGATATGATGATTTCACCAACGCATGAGGCAACTTGAAACTCCACAAATATAATCCCATGTTCTTAACCTTAGAGAAAATCCATCTTTTTGGCAGCCCTTTTGAGCCTCGACAATTGAGCCTTAGTTATTCAACCTATTTTATTCCATACCTTGGGATGGGAATGGTGCAAAGAGATACAAATACAAAACTAGGGGAACAAAACATAAGAGGGGGACACAAAGTTAGTCTAAAACCAAAAGCCCAATGCAAAAGAAAAAAAAAAAAGAAATCGTTCTAAACCCAAAACATAACTTGTGAAAAAAAAAAAAAAAAAAAAGAGAGAGAGAAGGGAAAAGACAAAGAGAACAAGGAAAAGGCACCTTATGTAGGAGCTGTCACACAAAGCAGAAAGGTTTTAATTTGATAAGCACCAAAAGTAAAGGATTTTGGGAGTATACTTGAGCCTGTCCATTCTTCATAACCCCAAGCCTAGCCACGTTACAACCTTGGAAAAGCCCTCCTTGAGGTAGACCATAACTATATACCAAAATCATCATTCCATGAAAATATGGTCAATCTTTGGCCTTTTATGGACCTACTATTGAGTAATCATGCCCATATATAAAATGCATGAAGTATTGAGTTATGATTACAAGATCATATAAAAAAAATTCAAATGATTTGGAGGATTTGATAGCCATTGACTTGGTTACATCATGTTAGTAAAGCCATCGAATCAAACTAAATTCGATGTTTTCCATATCTTTTGCCAAAGAAAAATTAGATGACTATCATTTTAAAAAAAAAAATCATCTTATTTTCTTTTAATAATAGGGTTATTTATTACCAAGGTAATTCAGGTTCTATATACATTGCCTAGAAAGAAAAAAAGATAATAAAATAAATTGATTTGATATATCGACAGCCTCGACGTTAGCTTTAGATGTCTTTTAAAACTCTTGAGCATTGGTTTGCTCACTTATCATGAGCAACTAATATGTTCGTCTGCGTGGGATATCTCCATCTTCTCTAATAAGCTGGGAACATTGATTGAACATGATCGCTACATGAAAAAATGATCGTTATCACTATTACACGTATACCTCACTTCCAAGTCATCACAATGATTCAACTATTAAGTCAATAATCCTTGCTTTCGAAAACATGTCTAATTTTCTTTCTTTATTCTTCTACGGGAAAGTTGAATTCCCCTTCCTTTTTATGCAAATCCCTCTTTTTTGTTCATTTCTGTTTGGGGGGGGGGGGGGGGTAAGTCAAGATGATCCCTCCCATTTGGAAACTAAAATACTTGAAAATAGTATAATTTTTTGAAAAATAGTATAATTTTTTCACCCTTTGCCTGAAACAGGGGGCTTAAAAAAGCCTGGACATCCCCACTTCTATCTATTTACAGATTTGAACTCGCTATTTATGCTGCGAAATCAATGTCATGCAAATCTTATTATGAACCATCTTAATAACTTTAAATGACAAAGGGATGAATATATACCACTTCCTAGCATATGTATACATGAATTCCAAAAGCCACCTAAGTCTACACTTGGGGGCTTGAAATTAAAAATATAGGTCTCACCTTAACTTTCATTTTAAAATGAGACCATATTTTGGAAAGTGATTCGAATGATTTTATAAATTATTCTAACACTTCACCAAACCTAGGTTTGATAAACATTCATTTTCAAACTACGGTGCTTATTTAATTGAAAGAACTTCGCTTTCAATTAGCAAAATACGACAATGATGACAAGTAGAAAAACATAAACAAAATCAGATATACGAAAGTTTGCTCACATTTTCATATCTTTGTTGAAATAAGTTGAAAATTACAACTTATCTTCATCAATCTTGGACAAAAAAGTCACACTCATTTACGAGCTAGACTTTTCTTTCCATTTTAGGTCCAGTTTTGAAAATAATATAATTATTGGACCCCTTTTCAAATTTTTAATTCTAGTTCGAAACAACATGTTTCTAATAAAAATAGTATTCAAAATTTCCTTTCTGAATTTTTGTTTTCTCAAATAAATAAATTTTCAGATTCTCAATAACCGTTTGGATAATACTTGTATATACATAAATATTTCCAAAAGGAATGAATTAAGATTAGACTTCTTCTTCACTCGAGCTTGTTCTCGCTTAGTTCTCCTGCAAATATTGGCTAAGGGGTGGTAAACAAACCACCTACAAGACCAAAATCAAAGATTGATAAGAACAAAGAAAATATTTTATGTTCTAAATCAACTTTGAGAATAAAATCACCGCAATGATCTTTACAACCGTTTAGACATTAGGTAAGATTACTAAACCTTAAACACAATTGTTTTGGTTTATAAACAAGCAAAGAACTAACTTGTTTTCTTGAAAATGACTTTAACTAAAATATGAAAGCCATGTCATTGTCCTAAATATCTCAAAACAAAAACAGGACATATGCATAGTTCCATCTCAATATCATATGAATGGCCTAAACAATAGCAATTCATTAGAACTACCCCAAATTGGGGGCTCCGAGACTTGTGAATAGCAAGAATGCGCATAACTCAACACATGGGGGCTCCAATATCCACCAAAAAATGAGATATTCATGCCATTCGAGCTACTTTTGGGAATCACCTAAGCTACAAATGGTTTACATAGATATCGAGCCTTACAATTTTCAAATGCATCACAATGATTTAATAATCATTTGGTTCCTTTGAAAACTAAGTTTGCAACTGAACTTGGCCATTAAACAAGTTACATATTCGAGCCATTTTCAAGTTCAACTTCAAAAACTAATCTTATTGCATAATTGTTATTTCGATACTTCAATTTACTCTAAAGATTAGAGAGTATGACTAGTATAGAGCAAAGAAACAAAATCATGATACATAAAAAAATACTTGTTCTTACGAAAGTTTAGTACTCAATCCTTCATCATGAAAATTGTATCAAGACACTTTATTAACATAAGACAAACAATTTCATGAGTTAGAATGTAAAGAAAAGACTCCTAAGTTCTAAATTAAGGAGTCTTCATTTAAAAATATTCTCCATTGTTGCACACATTAGAATTTCGCAAGGAGGATAACATCAACTTTCTCGAGTTTCAAAACAGTAACAACATTTCATTTTCCCTCTTACTTGTTCTAATGAATGACCAATACTACTATGCTTAGCAGATTTCCTTGTTAAAACTATGAATGGTAAAAAACGATTTAGACACACTAATTTAATCGTTTATAAGATCCTAGTTGTTATCATAACAAGACAAAACACGGGATTTATAGACCCATTTCAACCAACATGAAAGGGTCTAATTATTAAAAACAAACAAGTCATCAGAGTCACCCAACATTGGGGATTACAATATTCAAAAAACACAAAAGGGGGGCTACAATATTTGAAAACATAAAAAGGGGGCTCAAAAGGTCGAAGTATAGCCAAACTATTCTAATTCGAAGATGTCTTTAAGAATTTCCTAAACTAACTAGTTTTGCGCAAATCTTGAAATCACGGCTTTATATATAAGTGAATAATAATAACCTTCGGTTATTTTTATCATTAATAAAACCAATTTTGCAACTTATGCATGAAAAAAAGTAAACATGAGTCGCAAGAAAAATTTCACGCTATTATCAAAGTTCAAAATTTCATTTATAATTTTAATGCATAATTGTTGTTCTAAACATCACTTCAATTTACATTAAATTAAACAAGTATAGTCTATGCGAGCAAAAAAAATGAGAAACAAAGTTCAAGCACAAATTCAAAATTAAAAAAAAAACACAAATATGCTTGTACATGCTCATACAGGATCAATACTTTACCACTTCACATGAAATTTGTTGCACTACATTGCTTAAACATGTCACAACAACAAACAAACAAATTCATGAAAGCAAGTCAAATCGAAAACCCCAACTCCAAGTTAGGATTCTTCATTAGATTTCTCCATATTATTGACCAAGATCAAAGTCTGGTAAAATAAAAGGAGCAAGATTTACTTTCCTTAGTTTTAAACGACAACCAAAAAATGGGAAGAGATCAAAATTAGAGAAAGAGGAAAAGAAGAAAGTGAGCTTCAGATCGCGCTTCTCCAACTCTTTTACTAATTCAAATGTTGCGCGAAACTCATCAAGCTGCGTGTGGCATCCCAGCGCAACCTAGTTTCTTGCGCGCGCCTGGCCAGCGCGACTTACTATGTTGCGCGTGGACACTGGTAATTTAAAAGACCAGTACTAAGATTTCGATCCGTTTTGAATTTTTCCCAAACGGTTTTGTACATTGTTAGACGTAATAACGCGCGAATTATCGAAATCTTTTAAAATTGCTTTGCATCCAGTAGTTTCTTTTTTTCTTTGATAGTTTTTTGCATCTTCCTGCATGCACAATGTGCTTTGTGCCTTCCCTAAGCATACGTTTTGGACGTTTTTTGTAAGAGTGTCTTAAGACATTCCGTAGTGGTGCTTTACGTAAAATCTCCCATAGACAGGTTTGTCATTTTACTGTACTGACGTTTTAAATGTCTGGCTTTTCTTCTATTTTCACATCCACAGCAAAAAAGAAGGTGTCATCATGTAGCATAAAAATGCAAGGCATTATCATACAGCGTAAAATTGTATGGCGTAGGTGTTGCGTAAAATTCACTTCTTCCCCAGCTTTGCGAGATCTACCTCTCGGAACTAAAAGGTAGAGAATTACTTTACTTTAGACGTTAGCTCACGAGTCGACAGGCACGTCGAACCATTCAGGAACATACACTTCTTGATTGGAAACAAATACGGTAGTTAGTGAGATTACTAGTTTACCGGACAGTTAGGGTGTCGTCCACCCCCTGTATAAAGAGCGACGAGACGATGTCACACCTATGTAGTCACGTGCCCCCAGTCCTCAGACACGTGTACTCATCTTGTGGACAAAACTGCTGAGAGAGTTGCCGATTTTCTTCTTTCTCGCTGGATTTGGATATGTGCCTCCAGTCTTGAGACATGTATTTCTATCTTCTAGACATCGAGTATTGCGTTTTGACAAGCAAATTGTCAAGAACTTTATTCCGGCTGCGAAAGCGGAAATGTTTAGGCTGCGAAAGCCAAAAGGCTGCGAAAGATGAAACATTCTTTTATCATCTTTTTAAACTTGTTAAAATCAGGCTAAAGTTTCAATGACATATCCAGGGAATTTAGACCAATGATAACATGATTGGGAGGACATCATTCTATTTAAATCCTTTTTAAACCGATTTCTTCTAATGACATGACATCACTAAGAACAACTTTACTTGTAAAAGCGTTCTACAATTGTAAAGGATCAATCTAGATTCTTCAGCGCGTTAAGACTAGAAAATACTTTTTCTAGCCTTAATAGCTACTTGTTTCAAACACTTAGCGAATTAAGGATCGTTTCGACGTCCTTAACATTTCTGAAAGCTTCTCTACTCTTTGAGAACTTTGCGGAATAAATCTCGGATTTATTTCCTTGACTACTTTGATACTCGTTTATTTTAGACTCAATCAAAGTAGGGGCTAAATGTAGACACCTACTTTTTTCCTCTTGTCCCGAAAGGAAGTGCGATGATGTTATAAAAATCCGTTCTTCATGTTAGATCAAAGTTGAAGTGTTTATGGACTACGAAATGCATTATGAAGTAAGTTAAAACTTATATTTGAGACCAAGTAATCGTAGAGCCTTGTCCAATTACTAATTAGACCTAAAACATGCTCATACATGTTTAAACTTGATTAATAACGGACCCAAATGCGACAAATGCAATGATTCGATCCAATGGATCTTACATTGTTGAAAACCGAGCCAAACAGGTAAAACAACCATCATATTTCCGTTTATGGCCTATACATATGGATATCCCTTTCAAAGATATTTCCAACAATATATTATAAGCCGAATTCCGAGTTAAATCGAAGAAGTTATGATCAAAACACTAAACCGGGCCCTAAAACCGACACCCTTGCACTCCAACTGCCATATCTTTGATCCATAACAGATTTTAACCTAATTTTCACGGAATTGGAAAGTAGACATTCATATATTTCCAATGATATCTCACACGCCTAAATCCGACTTCGTAATCAAAAGTTATGGAAGTTTTAAAAATGCATTTTCGTATAAGGCAAACCGCATCCCATCGCAACTCGGTAAGTTTTGCGCACGACTCATTAAGATGCGCGCGGCAACCAGCGCGACTCAGAGAGTTGCGCACGCCACCTAACGGCGCGGCTCTAAAAACCTAAACCTAGATCCCTACGCCTATAAATAGGGGTCTTCGTTCAGCATTACGGGGACCGAAAAATCAGAATTAAAATCCTAGCATTCTCAAAACCCTAATCTCTCAACTTCTCTTAATATCATACTACTTTTTTCTTCTCTCTTCCCAAATACTTTCCAACCCTAATTGAATCCATTGAAGTCCTTGGAGGTACGACGAAGAAAGCAAGTCCATAAACGCATTAAACGGAGATTTAACATAAAAGAATAACGGTTAGTTTCCTGAGCACTTAGATAAATCACTTTTCTTTTATTGTTTAAATAACTTTAATTTAATAAGTAGTGTTATTTGATCACTTTAAACAAACTTTTAATTAAATAAATCACATAGTATTATTTCGTTTAATCAAGACTAGAATTTGATAATTAATTGTTGTTTTATAACTTAAGACAAGGCGAATATTGTTTATTTTGTTCTTTTCACGAATATTGATTAAACAAAGAATAATGAATTTTGCAATGTAATTCCTACGTGATTAATGCTTGTAAATAAAATCAACTAACTTAGTCTTTAGGTATCACGTTGCATATATTTTTTGGTAATGAAATTGTGAAAAAGGAAGAGCTAGTAGAGGTCGTACTAGGGCTAAGATAACGATTCCATCCCCTCTAAAGGGAACATTATCTTAGTACCCTCTCTCCCGAACTTTATTTCTGGTTTATGTAGACCAATTAGGGCATGGGTAAACTTACGATTCGTGTTAATTATCCCTTCAACTCTACTTGGGAGAAAGGCATGAACGAGGTTTATGAGTTTTCCTAAAACTCGTTGGCGACTCCTACTTGTTTCTTAAAAAAAAGGGTGATGAGAGTATCATTTTTTATTCAAGGTCTCCCAAACAGTCAAAAATTCTATACTAATACACCCTAACAAGTGTAAAGTCCTAGGCTTCTAAAGGGCCATGGGAATCTAAGGAGAAGGATCTCCTACGATGGGAACACCCCCCTTACAACCTTTCACGTCATTTGATTATCGAACGAAGTGAAAGTGTGAAAAGTCTTGTGATACGATTGTTTTAATAAAAATAACTCTTCTTTCTGTTTTCCAAATGAACTTTATTTATGAAAATGTCCAGTCCAATTTAGTTTGGTCTATAATAAGGGTCCAATAATAGTGTACTTGGATTGGGCTCGAAAGGAGTTTTATAACGATATATTATAAGCCCAATTCCGATAAATAATGAGGAAGTTATGGCCAAAATACTAAATTGGGTCTGAAATGTTTTTATGGCCCAATGATCTAGTGGAGGGCCCATTAATTAATATTCCTAAAGTTATTAGGATTTATTTTAATCTTCTAGAATAGCCTAGAAGGTTGTTTCGAGTTCTAATGAGATTAGGAATGATAATTATATCTTTTATGAAAATAAAGAATTCTATTTGGATTAAAACAAGTGTTTTTAAGAGATTAATCTGATTTTCAAAGATAAATACGGATGTTGTTAATCGAATTTAATTAGATTAAGGATTCCGTACATGTATTTTATAAAACACGTGAATCAGCGCGCCACGACAAGCCTGTCGCACCGCGACAGGGCTATCGCGTCGCACTAGACTTTGTCGTTCTGCGACAGAGGCAGTTTTACTCCTAATAGGATTCGGTGTTCGTATTTCCCCGTTTTTATTCATTAACAACAATAAACAATCATCTAATTATATTCTCTTCTCTCTCTTGAGCAATAGTTTATTCTTTCTCCTTCTTTCTAGCCTAGCTTTTTTACAAACAAAATACCGCGTTCGCGAGTTCTAGACACACCTAGCCAAACCCGAAGTTTCCTTCGCCCTAGATGTGAAAGGTTGATAATTTCTGAGGGTGTAGTCCCAAATCCCTATTTCAATTATTTAAATTAATTGTTTGATTTAATATTTTCTTTAAAGTTACTAACGCGTGTATTTTGTTATTAGAAAGAGATATAAGGCAACAAAGTAAGTTGTTTTATTGTTCTATTTCTTTAGAAAGCATGTTTATATTATTTTAATTCCTAGTATCATGTTAAGATGTTATTTATTGCTTTCTAGTATCATGCTTAGTGTTGAAGCATAAAGGTTTTGATGATGAGGAACTTAAACTAAAGCAAACTCAACTAATAAAGGTTTTCAAGTGTTTGGTTAGTTTTGGTGAAGTTGATCGTGGTGATGGAAGAAGTAGCTGGAACTAAGAAGACATGAAGAGATCTTTATCAAAGAAGTTAAACAAATCAGAAGAAGAGTTCTCTAACAAGAACTAGTTCTCTAACAAGAATTGAGTTCCCTAACAGGAACGTTCCTTAACAAGAGCTTGAAGACAGCAAGCTGAGGTTCTTTGGTGGAACTTAACAAGCTTGGAGCCCAAGTAATCTGGCTGAACAAAAGCGCGGCGCAACTATTAATTTAGTTAAGGTTTTTATCTTTCTAGATTATTGTTAATATGTTAAGAAGGTTATTGCACAAAATTTATTAGAAGCGTGACAAGTTAGCTTGGTAAATAAAATAAAACGGAAGATAATAAAAGATAGATTTTAGGAAAAGATTTTCTAAAAGTTTTATTTCCATTAAATCGGTTTGTTAAAAAGATAATTCTTTTTAACAAAATATCTTTTTATCTTTATTTTCCGGAAAAGATTTTATTCATATGATTTACATAAAACCGTGTTTTAAAGATAAGTTAAGTTAACTTATTTATCTTTTAGAAAACCTATTTTCTATACGAGTGTGACTTGTATAAATAGTAGAGAGCAAAATGGTTTTAGGTTTTTGTGAGTTTATATATGCGTGAAGAAATCTCTGTGCGTAATTGAGTAAGTTTACCAAGCTTCTAACTTGTCATATTAGTTTCAGATTACGTGCATTGCTTGCCTAACATACTAGGTGTCGTATTCTTGTATTGGGTTGGGTTATTTGGGTGTGTTTATCGTTTATTTCATACATAGTTTTGTAAGCTTTGTGGTGAGGCTGAGTGTTTGTACTTTGGCAGTACGTGTAGTAATTTGGCAGTACGAGTGAATCTAAGTGTGGTGCTTAGGTTGGGTAGGATAGGGTCCTATCAAGTAGCAATTCCAGTGAGGAACTTGTGAAACTAAAGGTCCGTGTCTAATAGGTTGTAACTTGGTGTTTGCCCTATTATAGTGTAGTTTGTGTGTTTGAAATCCCTAAGGCAGGGTCGAGGTTTTACTTCCAGTTGGGCCCTGGAAGGTTTCCTCGTAAAATCTGTGTGTGCTTTTAAGTTCCTATATGCATTGTTTATTAATCCACGAAAAGTAGACATTAGGAACTCGATACAATTCACCTCCCCTCTTGTATTAATCGTCTCAACTAACAATTGGTATCAGAGCAAGGTTCTCACGTGTAAGCAGATAACTTTGCTGAGTAAGTTCCTGGAGAGATGAATTACAAGGAGAAGCTAAAAGAAGGGTATTCCACCCAACGTCCACCCATGTTCAATGGTAAGTTTTACACCTACTGGAAGAACAGGATATAGATCTTTATTAAGGCTGGAAATTACCAGGTTTGGCGTGTTATTGAAACTGGTGATTTTGAAATAACTACAACCAATGACAAGAACAAGGTAGTTCCTAAACTTATTTCCGAATATAATAAAGAAGACTATCAGAAACTTGAATTAAATGCTTTAGCTATAAAGTATTTGCACTGTGGACTTGGACCTCATGAACATAATCGTATCATGGGATGTAAGTCTGCAAAAAAGATTTGGGATCTACTAGAGGTAACTCATGAAGGTACCAATGAGGTAAAACGTTCTAAAATTGATTTGTTGATGTCTAGATATGAAAGGTTTGAAATGCAATCAAAGGAATCTATAGAGGAAATGTTTACTAGGTTCAATGATATTATTAATGAACTGAATTCTCTTGGCAGACACATTCCTATTGATGAACATGCTAGAAAGATCTTAAGGAGCCTACCACAAGATGAACGATGGAGATCCAAGGTTACTGCCATGCAAGAAGCCAAGGACTTCACGAAGTTTAACATGGATCAACTAGCTGGATCATTGATGACTCATGAACTTCACTTGAGTTCCAATTCTGAAAGTTCCAAGAATAAGAGTCTTTCTCTTAAGGCCCAATACTCAAAGGAATCGGAAGCTGATGAGGAAGAGATGGCAATGCTAGTTAGAAAGTTCAAAAGGATGATGAACTACAAGAAGTTTGATAGTGTAGGGAATAATTTCAAGCCTTTAAAATCCCACTAGCTTGAACCCCACTGTGATCATACACTAAAGTACGGTGGCGTCCAAAAGGAAGAAGATAGAGCAAAAGAGTCGCCAACAAGTTTTTAAGGAACTTGTAAACCGTTCACGAGGTGAAGGTTACACCCCTAAACGATCCAAGAGATCGTCAACTCCATAAGGTCTAGAACCAAATAAGGGTCCGGGGATGAAGGTACAAATCCAACCTAAAAGAGATTGAACCTGCCCTAATAATAGGCCTCTACTTTATTCTGCTCGTATTCATGTGCGCTTTCTGATTAACATGCAATCAATAGGATTAACCCTAAACCTGTTTAATCTATGTTGGTTGAATTTAATGCACAGATAAACTATTATTGGCGATCACTTGAATTATAATCACAATTAACCTAACAAGATTATTAAATATCTTATTAAGCGTGGTTGCAAGTACCAATTCCCTTTAAACATGCAATAAAAGTGATCAAGCAATAACATATAAAATAATGTATCAAGCAACATAATCAATAATCATGAATAATAATTATAAATAATCATGGCAATAATGAATATCATAACCATAGCAATCATATATATTAATAGTCATAATTATAACAATATTCATGATAAAGCATAATAAAAGTAAGATCCTAGGCATGATACTAACAAGATTAATAACAAACCCTAGCATGTCACTAAACATTAAAAATCAAATCTTTTGCCCGAACATGATACTAACATGAATAAATATTAGGAAGAAAATAAAAGGCATCAAAACAATCATATTTAATATTAAAATTACCCTACACATGATACTAGGAATCATAATAACAATATAAACATGATATCTACATCATAAAATCAATTAAATCAATAAAGTACTTACTTGGATGCCTCGTACCTCTTTCTAATAACAAAATACACACGTTAGTAACTTCAAGGAAAAAAATAATCAAAACAATTAAATTAAATAATTGAAATAGAGATTCGGGACCAAACCCTCAGAAATTAAAACCTTTCACGTCTAGGGCGAAGGCAACTTCGAATATGGCTAGGTGTTTCTAGATCTTGTGAATGCGGAATTTTGTATGAAAAGCAAAGTTTAGAAAAGAGAATAAGAGAATAATCAAGAAAATCTTGATGAGAGTTGGTGAATAAAGAGAGTTGATGAAAGCTAATTAAAACTAATTGTTGATGAGAATTCGTGAATGAAAACGGAGTTTTTAATACGATATTTATAGAGAAAATCATCCAAAAAAGATAATTTAACAAAACAGAGTTTGAAGATCGCAAAACAGCATTGGCGCCAGCCCTGGCTAGTTGGCGCCAACACCAGTGGCTAGCGCCAGGCGCCAATGGTTAGCGTCTGGCGCCAAGCCTGGTTCCAGGCGCCAAGGCCCGGGGTTGGTCGCCAAACTGGATTTCAACGCGTTTTCGAAAATCTGATAAATTTACCGTACTGGAAGATAAAATAATATAATTTCTTCGAAAATGCTATTTGATCTTAATTAAAACTCTGAAGAGTCCTAATGGAATTAGGAATGAAAAGAACCTTCTAGAAGATTCTAGAAGACTAAAACCATTCCTAATTGCATTAGGAACGATAAATCATATTAGGCCCTCCTCTAGATCATTGGGCCGTACATAAAGCTCAAACCGGACCCAGTTTAGTAAATTGGCCATAACTTCCTCAATATTCATCGAAATTGGGCTTATAATATATCGTTGGAAAGGTCTTTGCAAGCCCCATCCAACTACACCATTATTGGACCCATATCATGGACCAACCAAACTGGATTGGCTGTTTTCTTAAAATAAAGTTTTCAAAAACAGGGAGAAGAGAAAAGAAATAAAACTTTCCGCAACACTAGACCTTTCCACACTTTCGTTTCATTCGATTATGATTCGACGCGAAAGACATTCATCACCGGGTTTGGTTTTGGGGAGACACAAATGAGTGTCTACAGAAGCCCCCACTTTGACTGAGTTTGGAGAAACGCAAGTTTCGAAAACAAAAGTCAAAGTATCGATAGGGACGGAGAATGATTCAGAACGTTCTGCGATCCTAAATCAATCTTGTAACGCCGATACCTGCAAAACTAGCATTAGTTAAAACAGATAAAAGAGTTAAGAAACGCGTATCTTGCACCGTCGAGCACACGTCTCTGAAAGTAACCGATTGTTGCTGCTGTTGTTGTTTTGATGACCTCCTGCAAGCTAGAGAATGCCATACCGCTTGAAAACCGCTACGCCTTGTAACTGCTTCCAAATTAGAAGATTGTTTCGCCTGAAACTATCCTCCTCCGCAATGATAATATTCCACGTCTAAGGGAATACCATCGAAGATTGCTTCTGTTGAAACAATCCTCAGTTGTTTGTGACAACTCTCCACAATCTAGGGAACGCCACCTTGCTGTTTCGATGTTCACTCGTCTCTGAACAAAGAGCTTCCTTTTTATATTTTCACGCGTCTCTAAACGAAGAGCTTGATAATAGGATGCCCACGCGTCTCTGAGCAAAAGAGCTTGAATGAAATGTCCACGCGTCTCTGAACAAAAGAGCTTTGAAAGGAAATGTCCACGCGTCTCTGAACAAAAGAGCTTGAATGAAATGTCCACGCGTCTCTGAACAAAAGAGCTTGAATGGAATGTCCACGCGTCTCTGAACAAAAGAGCTTTGAAAGGAAATGTTCACGCGTCTCTGATTAATAGAGCTTCGGTGCTTGAATGTTTGTTGCGATAATGTTCTGAAGAAAAATTTCCAAAGAACAACGTTTGTCGATCTCTAAAGCTCACCTGAACTTTATTCCGCTAAAACCAGTATGTCGGTGTTTCCGTAATGAGCCATATCTTAGGCGCTTTAAGCTAAGCGAGACGATCTTTCATCAGGTCGACCCCTTATTGTGATTGTGATCAAACTGACTACTTAATCATGTCAAATTGCTTATAGGGGCTAACTGGCGTACCAAGGAACCCGAAATTGTTGTATGAAGTCGAAATCACCTTGCTGAGAGGCTTCGAGCTCTGTTGTTGTTGAGATATTTCTGGTGCCAAGAATTGATTATGTCGCCGAACGCTGTGATAGGGTCTTCCCTGTTCTGCTGCACCTGTATTTATTTTTGACTATAGAACTTTGCCAATCTCTTTAGCCATCTTAGGGTTGACCTAAGGTTTAATGTTGCTTGACTCAATAACTTGACACGACTCAAGGTATAAGCTTGACTCGAAGTGAAATGACACGTGTGTTAGACTCAAATCAAAGTGATATGACACGACATGACTCAATGTGTACATGACTCGTGTGTGCATTGTAATGTGATCGTGCGACTCGAAAATGTAAAAAGCAAAAATTTTTGTCACTTTTATGGAGGGTACCGACTTTCTCCCAAAAAGGAAAGACGCGAAAAAGAATCGAAAGTCTTGAAGGTGCATGTTGAATGAGCTTAGTCAAATGTTGTTTGATACTATCTCTCAAGGTTCAAGGATTAATCCATCCTAGGCTATCTCAACTGTTGACTCCATGATGAAAGTATTTGGGTAACTTAGGCACGGAGGCTAAGCACTTCGTACTTCGTGATGCAATGATGAGTGATTTTGACGAAGCATGCTTCCGCGTTAAGATTTCATGACAAAGGGTTCCTAAGGGAAATATATTTGGTCATGTATCTGTGCGGTGTGTGAAATTGACACTAAAGCTAGGCCGCAAGAGCTAAGTGTGTGGAAAAATATATTATTGAAAAGAGTCAAATGGTGGTGACTCTTAGGCTAGGTAAGCTAATGATGTAGGGATCAAGCCCCCAAGTCTAGCTCTAAATGAAAAGGGATGAGCATTGGAGATTCCTTGATATGATCATGGTGCAAGTGTGTGAATGTGAATATGAATGCATGTTTATTACGGCCGCACCTCGATGTGAGGTTGCCTACGTATCCGTTAGGAATCAGGCCGAACCTAGCTCTAGCCGAACCTCGCACAAGTGTGTATACCTCAAAAAGGTCTTTTTAAGGGTTGTAACGTGGTTAGGCTAAAGGTTATAGAAGAAAGGGATAAAGGCTCAAGACCCTAGATAAGCCCCCAAGGTGTGCAACTTCGCTTTTGAATCTTTGTATTTTTATGCTTGAGTTTCTACTCTTTTTTTTAGCTCTTTTTGCTTTAGCATTTATTTTATTTTTATAAGTGTGGGCAATCCCGATCATGCGGTCTATCACTCACTTGGCATTCATGTTTCTCAGGCACGGTACCGAGCACTCGATAAGAGACGCAATCTGAGACATGTTCTTATTGAAGATACTTTCATATCAAAGACATTGGAACACTTACCCTTTTGTACACTTGTTTTCGTTTTTTATTATTGCTTATTTCTTGCTATTGCTTTCTTTTGAATTTGCTCAAGCTTTCTTTAGAATTGCATAAGTTGCACGCCATCCCATCCCAAGGTTAGGTAGATGTAGGTTGAAAAAAGAAGGGTCTATCGTTAGACGAGGCTCAAAGTGGTTTATGAAGAAAGGATTGTATAATTGAAGGGCGAAAGGAGATATGATGTGGCTACAAGGGGTGCCTCAAATCATTAGTATACCTTGTGCTTAATTCGACATGGTTTTTTTTTTATTTTTTTTTTAATGCAATATAATGAAATGATCATATGCAAGGAAATAAATGCTCATTTTATTAAAAAGGGAAAAAGGAAAAATCTACAAAATTAATCTAAAAGAAAATAAAAGGTGCCTATGCTAGACTTATTGGGGAAAGGAAAAAATGAAGAAGAAATAGAAAAAGAGGTCATGAAATCTTTTTGTTGAAGCTCGCCTCTTGTCTTGTGTTGTTTCATCATTACCCTCATTTTTTGTTTGTCAATCATATGACTCAAACTCGGTTCAACACACATGGATGGAAGAAGTGAAGAAAAATGGAATAGAAAGTGAAAAGAGAAAAAAATGATGGAGGTGGAGGGATATGAAGAACTAGGGATATAATGTACCCCCCAACTCAAACGACGGAAAAGACCGACTCATGCATGAACCTAAGACATGGCCACGGTGATGCATACTCGAAGTGTGTGCTAAGACTAGTGAGTGTAGGTGACATATTAAGACTCGTGTCATGACCATGTGGCTAGACTATGTGACCAAGACTCGATTAATGACTCGATAAGGTGTTGTTGACAGCGGAAATTAACCGAATTAATTAGCAAACTGGTTAATTATACCCTAGGTGATGACTCGACCAATAATCCGAACTGTCGGCCAAGCGACAGGACTGGCGTCACACTGTGGTGGTTGGCGCCAGACAATTAAGTAAATGTCTGGCGCTACACACTACAATGTGGCGCTACAGCTCAGACCTTGGCGCTAATATTGGAGCTTCGGTCTGGGACTGTTTTCGGTATTATTAGTCAACTGGGGTATGCCTAAAGTCGTACTAGGTCAATTTCGATTAAAAAAAAAACTTTATTGACTCAAATTAATTAATTAATTAATTAATTAGGCAAAATTTCTTTAAGTCATTAATTTTAGTCTCAACACAAATCAACAAACGGTTAAGAGAAACATAGAATATATATGCACAACAGATAATGCACAATTAGTCAAGTAGGCACAATATGATGCAATGAGTTCGCAACCTAACCATGGCTCTAGTTCTCTAAAGTTCAGGATATGGTTTAGTCAATAGAGGGTCCATGGTTAATTGTCCGGATGCACCGCGTAGAAGCCTAACCGTGAAGGGTTAACGCATGTGGATGGGACACCGCGAGTTTTTAGGAAAAAACTCACTTCCATGGTTTGGTGAATTCAACATCTCAGATGTACCCTTTGTTGCCAGCAGCGTTCAATCGGGTAGATAGAGCATGAATTCCTAGAGGGTTATGTCCATATGTAGAACACATATGGGTTTCAGAAAAGTGAGAAAAAATTCAATCAGGAAGCAGGATCGAGCAAACAATACGAAAAACCGGTCGAAATTAGAACGCATATTTCTGGCTCGGTATTGGGGGAAATTGGCGCCAGCAAACAGAGACTGGCACCAGCTTTTAACTGTAGCGCCTGGCGCCAATACTGGCGTCTGGCGCTACGGCTAAAAGTTTGGCGCCAACCTCTGGCCCCTGACGCTACTTCCCACATGCCTCAACAGCTTTCTGTGCTCAATAAAATCATCCAGTTTCGCGCGGTGTTATTTCAGTCCTAGTTGTGAAAGACATTTCTCAAATTTCCTACGTGTAAAATCCTATGTTTTTTACTCATTACGGATGGTCTTTCCAATGAGAACCTTTTTATGCATATGACAATAATGTTAATCAAAATTACGCACATGAAATACTTAGAACTTTTCGAGTCTCATCCACTCATTCTAAATCATTGCCGAAACAAATTCAGGAATTAAAATAGAAATCCTCCCCAGCGGAGTCGCCAAAAACTGTAGGGAATAATTTCAAGCCTTTAAAATCCCACTAGCTTGAACCCCACTGTGATCATACACTAAAGTACGGTGGCGTCCAAAAGGGAAGAAGATAGAGCAAAAGAGTCGCCAACAAGTTTTTAAGGAACTTGTAAACCGTTCACGAGGTGAAGGTTACACCCCTTAACCATCCAAGAGATCTTCAACTCCATAAGGTCTAGAACCAAATAAGGGTCCGGGGATGAAGGTACAAATCCAACCTAAAAGAGATTGAACCTGCCCTAATAATAGGCCTCTACTTTATTCTGCTCGTATTCATGTGCGCTTTCTGATTAACATGCAATCAATAGGATTAACCCTAAACCTGTTTAATCTATGTTGGTTGAATTTAATGCACAGATAAACTATTATTGGCGATCACTTGAATTATAATCACAATTAACCTAACAAGATTATTAAATATCTTATTAAGCGTGGTTGCAAGTACCAATTTCCTTTAAACATGCAATAAAAGTGATCAAGCAATAACATATAAAATAATGTATCAAGCAACATAATCAATAATCATGAATAATAATTATAAATAATCATGGCAATAATGAATATCATAACCAAAGCAATCATATATATTAATAGTCATAATTATAACAATATTCATGATAAAGCATAATAAAAGTAAGATCCTAGGCATGATACTAACAAGATTAATAACAAACCTTAGCATGTCACTAAACAATAAAAATCAAATCTTTAGCCCTAACATGATACTAACATGAATAAATATTGGGAAGAAAATAAAAGGCGTCAAAACAATCATATTTAAAATTAAAATTACCCTACACATGATACTAGGAATCATAATAACAATATAAACATGATATCTACATCATAAAATCAATTAAATCAATAAAGTACTTACTTGGATGCCTCGTACCTCTTTCTAATAACAAAATACATACGTTAGTAACTTCAAGGAAAATAATAATCAAAACAATTAAATTAAATAATTGAAATAGAGATTCGGGACCAAACCCTCAGAAATTAAAACCTTTCACGTCTAGGGCGAAGGCAACTTCGAATATGGCTAGGTGTTTCTAGATCTTGTGAATGCGGAATTTTGTATGAAAAGCAAAGTTTAGAAAAGAGAATAAGAGAATAATCAAGAAAATCTTGATGGGGGTTGGTGAATAAAGAGAGTTGATGAAAGCTAATTAAAACTAATTGTTGAAGAGAATTCGTGAATGAAAACGGAGTTTTTAATACGATATTTATAGAGAAAATCATCCAAAAAAGATAATTTAACAAAACAGAGTTTGAAGATCGCAAAACAACATTGGCGCCAGCCCTGGCTAGTTTGCGCCAATGATTAGCGTCTGGCGCCAAGCCTGGTTCCAGGCGCCAAGGCCCGGGGTTGGACGCCAAACTGGATTTCAACGCGTTTTTGAAAATCTGATAAATTTACCGTACTGGAAGATAAAATAATATAATTTCTTCGAAAATGCTATTTGATCTTGATTAAAACTCTGAAGAGTCCTAATGGAATTAGGAATGAAAAGAACCTTCTAGAAGATTCTAGAAGACTAAAACCATTCTTAATTGCATTAGGAACGATAAATCATATTAGGCCCTCCTCTAGATCATTGGGCCGTACATAAAGCTCAAACCGGACCCAGTTTAGTAAATTGGCCATAACTTCCTCAATATTCATCGGAATTGGGCTTATAATATATCGTTGGAAAGGTCTTTGCAAGCCCCATCCAACTACACCATTATTGGACCCATATCATGGACCAACCAAACTGGATTGGCTATTTTCTTAAAATAAAGTTTTCAAAAACAGGGAGAAGAGAAAAGAAATAAAACTTTCCGCAACACTAGACCTTTCAACACTTTCGTTTCATTCGATTATGATTCGACGCGAAAGGCATTCATCACCGGGTTTGGTTTTTGGGGAGTCACAAATGGGTGTCTACAGATAGGAACAAGAAGTTTGCAAGTTCCAGAAACACAACTTTTTCAAATGTGGGTCTAAAGATCACTTTATCAAAGATTGTCCTCAACCAGATGGTGAGAAAGGAAAGACTAAGGGCAAGGAGCAATCCAAGGAGTCAAGAGTCTATAAGCCTTACTTCACCAAGGACAATGTGAAGAAAGCCATGTTAGCTGCCTGGGGAGATTATGATTAAGCGGAAGAGGAAGATCAACCATCAGAAGAAACTGCTCATCTATGCTTGATGGCAAAGACTGATGAAAAGGCAAAATTGGAAGCGTTAGAATCTGAGGTATGGTTTTCTCAAAAAGAACTTAGACATTTCTCTAAAGAAAACTTAATATTTGCTGTTTTAGAAATTCAAGAAGAATAGAAAGAATTGCATAGAGCTAAACAGCAAAGTGATAAAGCTTTGGTAACTTTTAAAGAAAACAGTGAGTGGGTCGATAATATGAAATTTGATATTCAATATAGATTCTTTAGTCTGTTTGATGATAATAATCACTTGAAAGAAACTATAGAAGGTTGAAACATGATAACATAATGTTAAATGTGGAACTATCCTTGAAGAAACTTTGTATAGAAACTCCTGATTCTGAAGTTCCTCAAATTGCTCATTATCCGAATTTTGAAAAACTAAAATCTGATTTGGAGGATATGAAAGCGGATAAGGCAAAACTTGAGGGGGAACTTGAGAAAGCTAGGAAAGGTAAACAACCTATAGACTACAGAGTTCCAGATTGGATCACTAAAGCTCAAACTAAGAGAACGGAAGGTTTGAGTTTCAAAAAGAAGTTCCAAAAGGAAAAGAAGTATGTTGAACTGCCTAGTAGTATGTTTGTTATTTCTGTGGAAATACTGGACACAAACAGGTTAAGTGTCCTAAGAAAGAAAAGAGTACACAGAAAAATGAAAAACATGTAGAATAGATTTGGATCAAGAAGAATGATGAACCCGCTGCTGTTACACAGAGACCCAAGGAAACCTGGGTTCCTGAAATTAACGTTTGATTTCTCATGCAGTTTTCAGTGAGGGGGAACAACACTTGGTACCTTGACAGTGGTTGTTCTAAGCACATGACTGGAGACAAATCTAGATTTCTCTCACTGGATGCCTACTATGGAGGAACTGTGACCTTTGGAGATAACATGACAGGAGATATAGTTGCAATTGGCAAAGTAGGAAGGTCAAGTTCCCATGCTATTGATAATGTATTTTTAGTCGAGGGTCTCAAGCACAACTTGTTAAGTATCTCACAATTTTGTGACAAAGGTAACTCTGTAAGCTTTACTTCTAATAAGTACAGAATCATTCACAATGACACTGGGAACGTTGTTCTGGAAGGAACTCGTAAAGGGAACACATATGTTGTGGATCTTAACGAAGTTCCTAACAGCAGTCTAACATGTCTGAGTGTCATTGAGGATGATCCTCTATTATGGCACAAATGATTTGGCCATGTGTAGACACCCATTTGTGTCTACCCAAAACCAAACCCAGTGATGAGTACCTTTCACGTCGAATCATAATCGAATGAAACGAAAGTGTGGAAAGGTCTAGTGTTGCGGAAAGTTTTAATTTCTTTTCTCTTCTTTCTGTTTTTGAAAACTTTATTTTAAGAAAACAAACAATCCAGTTTGGTTGGTCCATGATATGGGTCCAATAATGGTGTAGTTGGATAGGGCTTGCAAAGACCTTTCCAACGATATATTATAAGCCCAATTCCGATGAATATTGAGGAAATTATGGCCAAATTACCAAACTGGGCCCGGTTTGAGCTTTATGTACGGCCTAATGATCTTGGGGAGGGCCTAATATGATTTATCATTCCTAATTCAATTAGGAATGGTTTTAGTCTTCTAGATTCTTCTAGAAGGTTCTTTTCATTCCTAATTCAATTAGCATTGATAAGTTGACTTTGTTGACTTTTCAGAGTTTCAATCAAAATCAGATAGCATTTTCGAAGAAATTATATTATTTTATCCTCCAGTACGGTAAACTTATCGGATTTTCGAAAATTTGTTAAAATCAAGCTTGGCGTCCAACCCCAGGCCTTGGCGCCTGGAAACAGGCCAGGCGCCTGGCGCTAAGGCTGGTGCCTGGCGCCAGCTAGCCAAGGTTGGCGCCAGCTTTGTTTCCTGAGCGTCAGACTCTGTTTTGTTAATTTATCTTTTTTGGCTGATTTTCTCTAAAAATATCGTATTAAAAACTCCGTTTTCATTCACCAATCATCACCAATTATCATCATCTACATTCATTCATTCACCAATTGAATCATTCATCTCTCTTAAACATTCAATTCTTTCTTACTTTGCTTTTTTAATACAAAATTCCGCATTCGCAAGATCTAGAAACACCTAGCCATATTCGAAGTTGCCTTCGCCCTAGACGTGAAAGGTTTAAATTTCTGAGGGTTTAGTCCCAAATCTCCCTTTCAACTATTTAATTTAATTGTCTGTTTATTATTTTCCTTGAAGTTACTAACGTGTGTATTTTGTTATTAGAAAGAGGTACGAGGAATCAAAGTAAGTACTTTATTGATTAATTAATGTTATGATGTAGAAATCATGTTTATATTGTTATTATGATATTCCTAGTATCATGTCTAGGGTAACTTTAATATTAAATATGATTGTTACGATGCTTCCTATGTTCTTCCTAATATTTATGATTGTTAGTATCATGTTAGAGCTAGCTTTGATTTTTATTGCTTAGTGACATGCTAGGGTTTGTTATTAATCTTGTTAGTATCATGCCTAGGATCTTGCTATTATTATTATGCTTTAATATTAACATGAACATGATTATGATTATAATTATTATAATTTATGATTATTGTGAATATAATTAATATTGTTATTTTGATGATGATTATTTTATTTATTATTATGATTATTATTATCTTGATTATGATTATAATTTTATTGTTATGATATTTATTAATGTTATGTTGCTTGATATTTATTGTTATTGCTTGATCACACCTTTTATGCATGTTTAAAGGGAATTTGTACTTGTAATCACGCTTAATAAGATAATTAATAATCTTGTTAGGGTTAATTGTGATTATAATTCAAGTGATCGCCAATAATAGTTTATTTGTGCATTAATATTCAACCAACATAGATTAAACAGGTTTAGGGTAAACCTATTGATTGCATGATAATTAGAAAGCGCACATGAATACGATCAGAATAAAGTAGAGGCCTATTATTAGGGCAGGTTCAATCTCTTTTAGGTTGGATTTGTACCTTCATCCCCGAACCCTTATTTGGTTCTAGACCTTATGGAGTTGACGATCTCTTGGACTGTTAAGGGGTGTAACCTTCACCTCGTGAACGGTTTACAAGTTCCTAAAAAACTTGTTGGCGACTCTTTTGCTCTATCTTCTTCCCTTTTGGACGCCACCGTACTTTAGTGTATGATCATAGTGGGGTTCAAGCTAGTGGGATTTTAAAGGCTTAAAAATATTCCCTACAGTTTTTCGCGACTCCACTGGGGAGGATTTCTATTTTAATTCCTGAATTTGTTTCGGCAATGATTTAGAATGAGTGGATGAGACTCGAAAAGTTCTAAGTATTTCATGTGCGTAATTTTGATTAACATTATTGTCATATGCATAAAAAGGATCTCATTGGAAAGACCATCCGTAATGAGTCAAAAACATAGGATTTTATACGTTGGAAATTTGAGGAATGTCTTTCACAACTAGGACTGAAATAACACTGCGCGAAACTGGAAGATTTTATCGAGCACAGAAAGCTGCTGAGGCATGTGGGAAGTAGCGTCAATGGCCAGAGCTTGGCGCCACACTTTTAGCCGTAGCGCCAGACGCCAGTATTGGCGCCAGGCGCTACAGTTAAAAGTTGGCGCCAGTCTCTGATTGCTGGCGCCAATTTCCCCCAATACCGAGCCAGAAATATGCGTTCTAATTTCAACCGGTTTTTCGTATTGTTTGCTCGATCCTACTTCCTGATTGAATTTTTTCTCACTTTTCTGAAACCCATATGTGTTCTACATATGGACATAACCCTATGGGAATTCATGCTCCATCTACCCGATTGAACGCTCCGTGCAACAAAGGGTACATCCGAGATGTTGAATTCACCAAACCATGGAAGCGAGTTTTTTCTAAAGCTCGCGGTGTCCCATCCACTCGCACCAATCCTTCACGGTTAGGCTTCCGCGCGGTGCATCAAGGCAATTAACCATGGACCCCCTTTGACTAAACCATATCCCGAACTTCAGAGAACTAGAGCCATGGTTAGGTTGCAAACTCATTGCATCATATTGTGCCTACTTGACTAATTGTGCATTATTTGTTGTGCATATATATTCTATGTTTCTCTTAACCGTTTGTCGACTTGTGTTGAAATTAAATAAATTAATGACTTAAAGAACTTTGCCTAATTAATTAATTAATTAATTATTTAATTTGAGTCAATAAAGTCTAATTTTTCTTTAATCGGAATTGACCTAGTACGACTTTAGGCATACCCCAGTAAACTAATAACACCGAAAACAATCCCAGACCGAAGCTCCACTATTGGCGCCAAGGTCTGAGCTGTAGCGCCACACTATGGTGTGTAGCGCCTGACGACAGCTATGTTGTCTGGCGCCAACCTCCACAATGTGACGCCAGTCCTGTCGCTTGGCCGACAGTTTGGATTATTTGTCGAGTCATCACCTAAGGTCTAATTAATCAGTTTTCGGTTTAATTCGGTTAGTTTTGCTGTCAATAATGTTTATTTGAATCAATGATCGAGTTTAGGCACTAAGTCCCATGGTCTTACACAAGAGTCCAAGCATGTCACTTACACTCAATGCACACACCAATACACATACTTTGACCATGTTTAAGAGAGTCTTGCGTGCGCGTTTTTTTCTTCATTTTTTTTAGGGGGGTAAGTCGGATATTAATCCTCCAACCTAAAAATATGTACATTATTTTTGCCAAAAATATGCACCCTTTTTTCTTTTTCCTCTTTTTCCCTTAAAATAAACCATAAAGTCAAGTTGATTCGAGTCAAGTAATTAAAACGCAAAATGGTTTAATTTACAGCGCGTGGTCAAGAAAAGAAGGACGATTAATCAAAGATAACCTCTTCGTACAAGTCCAACTTTTCGACAAACCTATAGCTCGCAAGAGGAAAGCAAGGGTTATAAAGGCAACTCAAGAAGAAGTCAATGATCTTAAGAACCAACTGGCTACTATGACTGAGACACTGAAGCTTCTCGCACTTAGGATCGACGATCCCGTGAAACAACAAAAAATGGACCTCATGCAACAGAGCCTAAGCAAGTTGTCCAGTGACTACAAGTTTCAAGAGCTTACATCACAAGGGGTCTCGGTGGACAAAGATCTTCTTCCGCAGAAGTTCAACGCCAACGACATCCCAAAATTTAGAGCAATTGACAACCCTTACTTCCATTTAAGAGCATTCAAAACAATAATGAGTATCAAGGGTATTGATAAAAAGGTCTTCCCTTCTCTTTTCTCACTATCTCTCGAGACCGTTTGCCAACAATGGTTCTTTTCTCTCGAAAAAGAAAAGACCTCTACTTGGGAGTCTATAGCAAACGCTTTCGTCGATAGGTACAAGTGCAACATTCAAGTCGAGACTGGCCATAGAGAATTTGAAATACTCAAACAGAAAGAGAATGAAGGCTTCACCTCTTTCTTCAACAAGTGGAGAGAAACCTCAGCTAAAATGATTGAGGTACCAAGCGAAAAAGAGTCTGTGAGACTGTTTATCAAGAATCTCCAAGAAAAATATTCCAAGCATCTTAAATATCAAAATAACCTCCATACCTTTAAGGCTGTTTATGACATTGGGATCAATATTGAAGATGACTTGGCTAAGTCAAAAGCTGCCAACAATAACTCCAACAGTGGCTGGAAAGGAAAGAAGAACGACAATCCTTCTTCTCCCAAAACCGCCCACTCAAATAATGTTAGCACCTTTAATTTAGGAGAAGTTCTCGCCATGAACAACCAAGGACAGAAGAAACCATTTAGGAAGAAATTCACTCCTATTGGCATGAGTTATGACACTACATTTGATCGATTAAATGCAAAAGGTCTTATAACTTCCATTGGACCATTTGGGGACCCACCAGTCGAGAAGAGGTCGGTTAACTGGAACCCCAATGCACACTGCAAGTATCACCAAGGTAGGGCCATTCTACTGAAAGTTGTTGGAAGCTTAAGGAAGCTATCCAAGACCTAATTGACAATAACAAACTGCCGTTGCCCCCTGCCAGTAAGAAGCCAATCATCGACAATGCACCTCTAGCTCATACTCTTGCTATCTCCGATGAAGAAAACGAGGTTGACCCCTCATCTCTCATTAAACCTGTCGAAGAAATCAATGCCATAGAAAAAGAAGAGGAGATCTTTTTCGATGTCAAAGATAGCCTTCCAGAACCGGCAAATAAGGAAGACATACAATTGCTCACACTGTCTATGAAGGAGGCATCACAACTACTACGTGAAGCTCTTAAGGTTATGAACGAACTCCAAAAGAAATATGATGAGCTTCCATGTCCAAAGGAAGAACCTAAAAGAGAATTCACACCAGTGAGAACGACTTATGAGGCAAAGTATTTTCCCTTACAAGTCACTGAAAAACCCAAGAAGAGCAATAGAATCTACACTCCAATTGGGATCCCATATGCGCAAATGTTCGAAATGCTCTCCGAGAGTGGCGAGGTCAAACCTCTCGAACCGAGACCATTTGAGTCGTTAAAAAGGACAGATAGATATTACTGTCAGTACCATCAATCAGGGGGGCACACTATAGAAAACTGTTTCAAGTTCAAGGATTTGGTACAGAAAATGATTGATGAAAAGAAATTAGTCCAAGTTCAACAAGAAGAGGATATAACCGTTAATGGAGTTTGGGACAGTGATGAAGAAGACGTCTACCTAAAGGACATAGTAGGACCTTCACCTTCTGTATCATACACCACAGATGACATTTGGGCTGAAGAAGATTCATCAATAGATGTCCTCACAAGATCTGGGAGAATGCAACCTCCCGTTTCAGCGCAACTTATGCCCACCATACAACAAGTTCCCATACCTATCATAGAAGACAATGATATTGTTAAACAGTTTAAGAAGACAAAAGTTGAGATGAATGTGTGGAAGCTCCTGGCAACATCTCGAGAGCATAGGTTGGATGTAATGAATGCCTTGGATAAAATCGGGATAGATTTTGACACTACTCCTGAGGGACTAGCCAACTTCCTCACAAGTGATCTTCCTAGTCCGATTAACTTAATCACCTTCTCTAACAAAGATTTACCCCAGAAATCTCACGGTAGTCTGCAAAAGGATGAATGTTCCCATGACTCTTGTAGACAATGGATCGGCTATCAATGTCTGTCCACTTAGAACTGCGAGGATGCTCGGCATAAGGGATGAAGACTTAACTCCGTCCACACAAGGAATAAGAGCCTACGATAATACTCGTCGTCAAGCTCTTGGCAAAATAACCCTAAATGTAACGGTAGGAGCAATAGAACATGCTACTACTTTTCAAGTAGTAGACATCAAAGCCTCATTCAATTTGTTGTTGGGACACCCTTGGATTCATGATCTAAAGGCCGTCCCTTTATCTCTCCATCAACAAGTGAAAGCCATAGTTGGAGGAATCCCAATCACTATTGATGCTTTGCCTATGAGAATTAAATCCATAGAGAATCCAATCATCAATGTGGAGCACGACGAGGATGATGAAGACCTATGGGGCTTTAACGAAGAAGTCTCCTTAATCCAGGAGGATGAAAGGACATCTCTTTGCCATGACCCCCATCCCAACACGATTGTCAACACCATGCTGAAGAAACAAGGACACTTCCCTGGGATGACCCTAGGAAAGAAGAAAGGGATAGCAAAATTGCTAGAGTCACCTGGCCTTCCTAAGCTAGATACTTTCGGAATTGGTTTCGAACCGAGTCGGAAAGATCTCAAGCGAGCCCAGGAAAAGTTGAAGGCGCGTAGGGACGCTCGCATTCAAAAGAAAGCAATTCCAATGGATCAGTACCCTCTTACGCTTAATGGTCAGTTCATAAAAGAAGGAGAGGACTATCCATGCCATGAATTTCCCGAGCCGTCCAAGCCATCAAGTAGCCTTAAGGAAATTTTTCGAAAGGCTAAGAAAATATAACATGAGGTTGAATCCATCGAAATGTGCTTTTGGAGTCACCTCAGGCAAGCTCTTGGGATACGTCATAAGCTCTAGAGGAATAGAGGTAGATCCAACCAAGATTAAAGCAGTCATGTCAATGCCACCGCCCAATACTGAGAAACATATTCGAGGATTTATTGGCCGGTTGCAATACATAAGTAGGTTCATATCAAAACTGACAATGATATGTGAACCAATCTTCAAGAAGCTCAAGAAGAATGTACCAGTAATATGGGATGACGAGTGTCAAAAAGCTTTTGAAAAGATCAAAGCCTATCTCGCAAATCCTCCCGTATTAGCACCAGCGCTCCCCGGAATACCTCTTAGGTTATATTTGACGGTTACCAAAGAGACAATGGGAGCCATGCTAGCACAAGAGGTAGAAGGCAAAGAGAACGCAATTTATTCCCTAAGTAAAAAGATGCTCGAATACGAAACACGCTATACACCGCTCGAGAAATTGTGCCTCGCCTTGGTGTGGGCCACAACTAAATTAAGACATTACATGTTGGTGCATACCGTTTTCGTAGTCTCTCGATTAGATCCACTCAAGTATCTGTTCGAGAAATCTACACTAAATGGACGTATTTCAAGATGGATAGTCAATCTAGCCCAGTTTGATGTACGGTATATGCCTCAAAAAGCTATTAAAGGATCCGTGGTGTCAGACTTTCTAGCAGATTTTCCAATAGAGGACTCGACACCAATACAAGACAATGAATTTCCAGATGAAGACTTAATGGTCACTGAAGATGATACTTGGACCTTGTATTTCGACGGAGCCTCAAACCAAAAGGGATGTGGCGTCGGAGTGCTACTAGTATCACCTAAAGAAGAGCACGTTCCAATCTCAATAAAGCTTGATTTCGACGTTACCAACAACGCTGCTGAATATGAAGCATGCGTGGTAGGCCTTGAAACAGCCTTGGCATTGGGAGTAAAGAAGTTAAGGATATTCGAAGACTCTTCTTTGATCATCAATCAGATATCTAAAAGGTGGAAAGTAAGGAGCGAAAGCCTAGCCCCTTATCAATCCTATCTGGAAACTCTTACCGATCAGTTAGAGAAGGTAGAATACACATATCTACCTAGAGAAGAAAACCAATTTGCTGATGCCTTGGCAAGATTAGCCTCAATGGTTAGGATTCCCACGGAAATCGAGAAAATGCCTCTAACTATCGAATACTCAAGAGAGCAAATGCTCGAATACTCAAGAGAGCTACGTTCGGCCTGATTCCTTAAGAAAGGATACGTAGGCAACCCGTTACGGGTGCGACCACTTTATTTTTCGACATCTCCGCGTTCCAGAATCAATTAAAAAGTCAACAGAAAATCGGCAAATTATTGGCGTCATAGAACAGAGCCTGGCGCCAGCCATAAGTCATCAGCGCCAGCCGATGGAATTGGCGCCTGGCGCCAAACCTCAATAGCTGGCGCTAAACGCCAATTACTGGCGCCAATTTGGGAATAAAATCTGGGCGAATTTCGGTGTTTTTCGGAAAATTTTCGACTTCCGTACTCGAAGAATTTCTGGAAAATTAAGTTTTTCGAATTTCATTGCTTTAATAAAATAAATTTAAAGTAAACAATTTAATTGAAAGCTAAAATTTCATTAATAAAATAAAATTACATTATTGATGGAATTTAAATAAGGCTGAAATAAATTAACTTTAAATAAAAATAACCGTCTAAGTCTAATAAATCTAAAGCTAAGCAATGTTTTTAATCTTTCTTATCCTTTCTAGCTCTTTTCCAATTCTTTTCTACTTCCTCCTCTTCATCCATTACTTTAGCTAGTAGGCATCCTTTAGAGGACCTACATTCAATTTTGGAGTAGATGGTCTCCCCCTCAGCTAGCACTCCATGCTCCTTCTCCACCCAAACTTTTTTGTCTGTGGTGTTAGCTTTCCTTTTTCCTTTGTCTTTGGTAGTATTTTTCTTCCTAGGAATTGTAGGCGTTTTGAATTCAATTCTTGCACCTAAGCGTTCTTTGGCAGGAGTCACCCTGTCACCTAGACGATTCTTCACATCGGTTCTACCCTGATCAATGGAAAATTTCTTCAGCAACCATTTCTTTACATCATTAGGCAAAGAAGGAGGAACCTTTTGGGTAATCACTTCCCATAAAGGTCTAGCGCTCCAATAAGCATCGAATCTATCTATTTCTTGAGATACAGGGTACTCATAGGGAGGACGAAGATCCCCGGAAGGATTATTCTGAAGCAAGCCGTATTGTCTTTTCACCCTGCAGGGATAATAATAGGTTACACGAGACAAGCTTGGAAGACGGCAGAAAGGTTGCTTGCTAACACCAACCATCCTTTCTATTTTCCACCATGGGATGACCCACTTGATGGCAAAATCACGTGATTAAAATACTTTTCTCCACCCATGACGCCCAATTTTAGGGATGCGCTTCTTCCTTCTCACGAAGCAATTGGGAGTATATTTTTCAATGTCATCCGGAGGGCTAATTAATCCTAGCCTCTCCATTAGCCACATCTGTAAAAAAAAATTGCAATGCAAATAAATTATTATTACAATACAAAAATATATTTTTTGATTTCTGTAATTAAAAATATAATTTTTCTAGCTGTAATAAAATTGGAGAACCGCGAAAAGGTGCTTTTGGGTCCCTTTTCAAGTCATCTAGACTAATCATAGTCTCTCCAACTATTAATGGCATTGGATTCCTCCCTGATTCAATCTGTTCTAGTACAGTGGTGATAATTGATTGACCCTCATTATTTTTACCACTACTAAGAAAAAATTGATTGAGCATGCAAAATAAGAACGCCCTTCTTCTATATATATGTAAAGATTCAGAAAGAGGTTTATCAAAATAATGGCGTGCGAATTCTTTCAAATTAACTATGTTGCCATCCACTATTTTTGATAAATCCCTTTCCTTCAAATTAAAGAAACGCTCAAAATCCTTATAGTAGTATGCGTCTACTCTAGGGATTACTACGAGGTCTATTGCAGGGAAGCCTAAGATAGCACCAAATTCCTCTGGCAAAGGGCTAATCTCATCATACCCTATTCTGAAACAATGCGTATCAATATTCCAAAATTCTAAAGCGGTATGTATGAAGTCTAGGTCTAGATCTACCCCTTTGATGCCATAAATTCCCCCCAAGTGAAATAAATCTAATTCTTTTCTGTCTCTAGCATTAAGAGATCGACACCATTCATGAGTGTATTGCGTGAAGGTTTTAGTGGCTAAAGACATAATTATTATTTTTTCTAAAGAAGAGAATAATTTTATTCGCTGGAATTATGAGAAGAATCGGCTGGGCAAGGGGCTATTTATGCACAAATTACGAATAGTTTTAATCAGAATGAAACACGGAGTCAGCGTCAATTGGCGTCAAACCCCCGAGCTTGGCGCCAACCGCCAGAGCTTGGCGCCACACGCTAAGCTTAGCGCCTAGCGCCACGGGCCATATTGTGGCTCCAGCTGGCGCCAAGTCACCAAGACAGCCGCGCGTGCTTAGCTTGCGTTTTTAATATTAAACTCGGGTCGGTTAATGACTTTATGGCTCCGTTTAATTCTCATAAAAATCTTTTTTTTTATCCTTTTCTTAATTAATTAAATATAGCTATTATTTTTTTTTTAATTTATATTATTATTTTTGGACTTTATTCTAAATTCCAAACACCCGACATTCTATTTAATTTTTTCCTTTTTATTCTTTCTTTTTGGGGGAGAGAGTCGGATAATATCCTCCATCAATAATAACAATGACGAAATTTTTGCGCAAAATTGTTGTCACACTTCTTTTGCACACACTAACATACACATAATCATAAATTTATGATAACATAAAAATACAAAATGTGTCTCTAAATGATGAGTCAAAGGCAAAGTTCTATAAAAAAGTCAAAATAAAATATACACAAGAACGAACTACGGCGCCGGAGGACGTAGGCCCATCATGTCATAAAATTGCGCCGTACGAGGAGTCACCTCTCCACCGGCTCCAGCTGCAGCGCCAGCTCCAGTCTCCGTGGGAGGAGGGAGACTCAAGATAGGACCACTCCAGCCAGGATCAACCTGAGGCTGAGACCGCGGAGGCTGCTGCGATGACGAGCCAACCTCGTACATCCCGCCACCTCTGAAAGCCGAGGCAGCCTCTCCTACCGGTGCAGCAGGAGCACCCTCAGAAGAAGATCCCGAGCCCTCAGCAACGTCCGCTCGAGCAGCCTCAGAGCGACCGCCTCTACCCCATCATCAAAATAACAATATTAATTATATTCACAATCATCATAAATTATAATAATTATAATCATAATCATGTTCATGTTAATATTAAAGCATAATAATAATAGCAAGATCCTAGGCATGATACTAACAAGATTAATAACAAACCCTAGCATGTCACTAAGCAATAAAAATCAAAGCTAGCCCTAACATGATACTAACAATCATAAATATTAGGAAGAACATAGGAAGCATCGTAACAATCATATTTAATATTAAAGTTACCCTAGACATGATACTAGGAATATCATAATAACAATATAAACATGATTTCTACATCATAACATTAATTAATCAAAAAATTACTTACTTTGATGCCTCGTACCTCTTTCTAATAACAATATACACACGTTAGTAACTTCAAGGAAAATAATAAACAAACAATTAAATTAAATAGTTGAAAGAGAGATTTGGGACCAAACCCTCAAAAATTAAAACCTTTCACGTCTAGGGCGAAGGCAACTTCGAATATGGCTAGGTGTTTCTAGATCTTGCGAATGCGGAATTTTGTATTAAAAAAGCAAAGTAAGAAAGAATTGAATGTTTAAGAGAGATGAATGATTCAATTGGTGAATGAATGAATGTAGATGATGATAATTGGTGAATGAAAACGGAGTTTTTAATACGATATTTATAGAGAAAATCAGCCAAAAAAGATAAATTAACAAAACAGAGTCTGACGCTCAGGAAACAGAGCTGGCGCCAACCCTGGCTAGCTGGCGCCAGGCACCAGCCTTAGCGTCAGGCGCCAATGGCTAGCGCCAGGCCAGGCCTGGTTCCAGGCGCCAAGGCCTGGGGTTGGACGCCAAGCTTGATTTTAACGCGTTATCGAAAATCCGATAAGCTTACCGTACTGGAGGATAAAATAATATAATTTCTTCGAAAATGCTATCTGATTTTGATTGAAACTCTGAAAAGTCAACAAAGTCAACTTATCAATGCTATTTGAATTAGGAATGAAAAGAACCTTCTAGAAGAATCTAGAAGACTAAAACCATTCCTAATTGCATTAGGAATGATAAATCATATTAGGCCCTCCCCAAGATCATTGGGCCGTACATAAAGCTCAAACCGGGCCCAGTTTGGTAATTTGGCCATAATTTCCTCAATATTCATCGGAATTGGGCTTATAATATATCGTTGGAAAGGACTTTGCAAGCCCTATCCAACTACACCACTATTGGACCCATATCATGGACCAACCAAACTGGATTGTCTATTTTCTTAAAATAAAGTTTTCAAAAACAGAAAGAAGAGAAAAGAAATTAAAATTTTCCGCAACACTAGACCTTTCCACACTTTCGTTTCATTCGATTATGATTCGACGTGAAAGGTACTCATCACTGGGTTTGGTTTTGGGGAGACACAAATGGGTGTCTACAGAAGCCCCCACTTTGACTGAGTTTGGAGAAACGCAAGTTTTGAAAACAAAAGTCAAAGTATCGATAGGGACGGAGAAGGATTCAGAACATTCTGCGATCCTAAATCAATCTTGTAACGCCGATACCTGCAAAACTAGCATTAGTTAAACAGATAAAAGAGTTAAGAAACGCGTATCTTGCACCGTCGAGCACACGTCTCTGAAAGTAACCGATCTGTTTTGATGACCTCCTACAAGCTAGAGAATGCCATCCCGCTTGAAAACCGCTATGCCCGTAACTGCTTCCAAATTAGAAGATTGCTTCGCCTAAAACTATCCTCTCCGCAATGATAATATTCCACATCCTAGGGAATACTATCGAAGATTATTTCTCTTGAAATAATCCTCAGTCGCATTGACAATATTCCACATCCTAGGGAATATCATCGAAGATTATTTCGCTTGAAATAATCCTCAATCGCATTGACAATATTCCACATCCTAGGGAATATTATCGAAGATTATTTCGCTTGAAATAATCCTCAATCGTATTGACAATATTCCACATCCTAGGGAATATCATCGAAGATTATTTCGCTTGAAATAATCCTCAGTTGCTCGTGACAACTATCCGCAAGCTAGGGAACGTTGTCGAAGATATCTTCTCTTAAAGTTATCCTCATTTGATGCGATAATTTTCCAAAGGAAATTACCGAAGATCCACGCCTGTCAATCTTTAAAAGTTTGCCCGAACTTTGCTTCCGCTATGCCTGTACGTCGGCGTTCTTGTTGCTTTGAACCTGTGTGTCGGTGCTCTTTGCTCTTGAACCTATGTGTCGGTTTCTTTTTTGCTAATGAACCACTAGGGAAGCACGCTAAATCAACATCAAATATCACTAATGCAAGAGTGAAAAGGGGATTGTTTTGTTGGTTTTGTTGAGTAGAACACTAAAACTACAAGTAAGCAAGAAAATGATGATTAAAATCAATAGAAAACGACGCTAGGGGTTCGGGGGTTTCAAACATGATTAGAAAGAGGGGAACAATGATAGTTATCATGATGAACATGACAAAAAACACAAGATTCTACCTAAATAATTCATTCTCATGTAATAGTCTAGGCAAATCAATGAAAGAAGTCTATGCTAATTAGGATCATTCTCATGCATCCTATTAGACACAAGCAAATCAAAAGAATAAAGAAGCACAATACATGAAAAACCATTTTAACAACTCATTCTCGTGCAATCATTAAAATAGAGGTGATCTTAATCTAGTTCAAATCATTTTCATGCATTTAAACTAGAAGACAATCAAATAAAGTGCAACAATAATCTCAAGCCATTAAAAATCATGTCTTTCATCAATTTAAGGCATGTAATCAATCCAACTATCATCATTCATCCATCATTCAATGCATATCTTCCACCCCCTTCCCCTAGTTAAGAGTTTATCCTAGAGAAGGGAGATTAAACATAATATCAAAACTAGAAATAAACACAAGAAACTCAAAACAAAACATGATTGAAATAAATGAAATCAATAATAACTAGATAAACTAATAAGATTGACAAAAATAAGTAACAATAAAACAAGTAAATAATATTAAAGGAAAGGAGAAGAGATTACTATAGAAAGGATTAAAGAAAGATGAAAACTTAGCTTGGATACTTGCTTGATTGATGGAAGATTAAAGCTTGAGCAAAGTTGAATACAATAAAGGAAGCTTGAATAACAATCTATTTTCTCTCTCTAGATTAGGCTAATGTCCTATGGAATTAGTACTAAGTGTTTTCTATTACAAAGAGTCCCGTCTATATATATGTGGCTCCCCCCAAAAGAAAGAGACTTGGACAACAAGGCGCAAATAAATCAGAAATCCAGCCGTGCGCGCCCGCACACGACATATGCGCGCCCGCGCAGTAGGTGTGTGCGCCCTCTCAACGTAGTGCGCGGCCGCAACTTTGATGGTACAGAGAAAATGAGCGCGCCCGCACATTAGTCTTGCGCGCCCGTGCATCAGGTGTGTGCGCCCGCACACAAGTCGCGCACAAGGTCGCGCAAACTCTCTGGTTAGGCTCTGTTTCTTCAGTCTGGTTGTGCGGGTTCTGACAGGGCTGCGTGCCCGCACAGCCTAACATGTGCGCCCGCACAGAAGCCGCACAGCACCCCGCGCACAACAGGTAGCTTGGCTTCTTGATATCCTCTTTCTTTCGGCACATAATACCTACAAAACCAAAGCATGGAAATCAAAATAAAAACAAAGCGAGAAGACTAAGAGAAGGGAAGATAAGGGGGAAAAGAAAAGAGGAAGCAAAACTAAGTAAAAATGCTTAGAAAAAAGGCCAAACAAGTGCAAATGAGGGGAGAATCCTTAGAGAAAAAGGATAAAAGAGTGGCATAAATGCCACTCATCAAAATCCCCCACACTTGCCTCTTGCTTGTCCTCAAGCAAGGAAAACTGGAACAAAAAGACAAACACAACAAACATAACATGACAAGGTTTTCGCAAAACCAATCAAACCTCAAGGTAATGGAATGCTCAATTTGGACTCGTTTGCAAATAAATGCACCAAAGAATACTTATCTTTCTCAATTCAAAGAGGGAAAACACGTTCCAAGATGCTCAATGTTGAAGAAGACAAACCTAAGCTAAGCGTAGAGAACTAATGATTTCATTCTCCGCCCTAGCCCCAACCAAGACGGTCCGCGTTCTCTCCACTAGCTTCAATTCATCCCCTAGCTAGCTCCTCATGGTTCCTCGAGGGAACCGGAAAAAGAAAATTTTATGTGGAGTCATAAGGTCATCCCGACATCTCAACTATGAATACTCTCTCCATAGGGTTGAAATCTATCTCCCTCCACCGTCCTTTAACCACGCCCCTCTAGAATCCAAGGGTCTTAAGTAGGGTTGTAATGTCATGGATAGGGGTTATGGTTGGGAAACAATTTGAAAATTTTGGTGGCAATTCCTAAGTGAAGCGTAAGAGTGGCCATCTCTCAAGAACATCCTAAGAATTGAACCTATTCTTCAAACTTACAATCTTTTAAAACAAACCACACCACATTACTTCAATTTTTTTTTTTTTTTTTTTGCTTGGTTTTCATGAGTTTCAACTTTCTTGCCAAGCCTTTTTGCGTAGTCTTTTCATGAATAGCCTTTCAAAACCTTATTTGAATCAAATTACACAAACTTTCTTGCTTAATTTCAACATTATCAAACTCGAACCTCACAAGCCAATGCTTCACTAACTACAAGGGTTGGTAGAACATAGGTTGATAGGTTTGTAATATGGCTAAGTCAAGAAAAGGGAAATAAGGCTCAAATTGGTTAGCAAGAGGGTGAATGTAAAAATGAAAACCAAATTTGTAACAAAACACAAAGAAAACAAAGAAAAATGAGAAGAAATGCCCTCTTCCTCCTCTAGAGTTATATGGTCACGATCTTGGGAGCTAGACCCCAACACAAAGATAAAGACATGCATAGTTAAGGATCCTAAATGTCGCTCACAAGAATGATGAAGGCTAGAACACATGACGCTCACATGGGATAAGAAATGTAGCAAATACTAACCAAGGGAATCCTATCCACCATAGAGAGCAACACCATCTTACCACTTTCCCATGAACTAGGGGTTCAAACGTCCTCAAATGTTCTAAATCGGGCTACCTTAGCTTACAATGTGTCTAACTCAACCCAAAGCATTCTCAAACCAATCCAAAAGAGTGAGCAAATTACACATCAAAAATCATTTCAAATTGTCATAATTATGCTTGTAACACAAAAAGTGGAAAACAAAACAAAAGAAAGAGGAAGAAATCAAAAAGGTTCACATACGAGGCATATAATTCAAATAAATCCCAATCGTCATACAAGTGATCGTTCGATAACAAAATCAACGATCCCAGGTTCCATAGAACCAAAAGCAAACATCCTCGAACCATTCAACTTCTTCCTAAGCTAAACCTAAGCTAAACACCCAAGGAAAAAGAAAATAAAAGAGAGGAAAGGTCTCACCAAATTCCGCTTGAAATGAAGACAAGATAAATTATGCAATCTCACCGAGGGGGGCTCGAATTGCCCTTTGACTTCCTTTATCTCCATTTCCAAGCTTCAAAAGTGAGCCAAAATGAAAGAAACGACTGAGATGAAACAAAAATAAAATAAAAAAAAAGTTAAAAATCAAAGAAAGAAACTAAGAATTTAAACGAAATGAAGAAATAGAAATAAAATAAGATAAACTAAAAGAAATTTGGATTAAGGGAAATTTGAAGTATTGGGTGTTTGGATTTTTCCTCATGGGAGCGCCATCACCTACACAAACACTTGAAAATTCATTAGCAAAAACTTATCAAAATCACCCAGGGACATAATCATCACAATCAAGCAGATAAATCAACATCAAAACATAATAAAGCCAACCGAACCATGAGAGCTCTACCACCTACAATGAATCCCCCTCCCCCACACTAGCATGATGACAAGCCTTCCCCCACACTATAAAAAAAAAATCCCTTTGCCTCTTACACACCCCCCACACTAAAACATTGCACCGTCCGCGGTGCGCCAAATTAAAAACATTGGGAGGGGACAAAGGGGAGAAATAAAGAACAAGGGGGGCTAGTGGCCACTAGGGCCGGCTTCGTCATCATCTCCATCATCCTCGGTGTTGTAAGAGAAACCGTCCGGAGGGATGCCGTGTGGGTCCCAACCACCGGAGTAACCCGGAGGCCAACCATAGTGACCTCGGAAGAGGTCTTGTTGCCATTGAGGCAACGGGTCGAAAGGGGCGGGAAGCTGAAGAGGGGAAGGGTGGGTAGGGTCGACATATGGATAGTTGGGGTCACCCCGAAAATCGCTCCCCCCGGGGGCACGATAATCGTACCCGGTTTCCGTCGGGTAGTCTACCCGGGGAACACCGTGGGAGGAAGGCCCTAGCCAAGTAGGTTGTGATACCTGCCACCCAGGGACCGGCCCTTGTTGGGGTGGCCAATAGGGGTAGCTTACCGGGGGGGTGACCTCACCCCTATCCACGGCCGCACCATAAAGAGCTTGGGTTTGCATAAACATACCCTGTTGGTTCTCCATTATGCTCTGCACGCCAAGTTGCATACTCATCATTTGTTGTTCAAGGCTACTCATGCCCTGATGATGTTGCTGTTGTTGTTGTTGTTGTTGTTGTTGTTGTTGTTGTTGTTGCTGTTGTTGTTATTGTTGTTGTTGTTGTTGCTACTGTTGTTGTTGTTGTTGTTGATGCTGTTGTTGCTGTTGGCCGACTTCCATATTCCTTAAGACACCCAGAGCAGTGGGTAGCACACCATTATCTCGCGAGAACTTCTATACATTCCTTGCATTCCGTTCCAGATATGTACGGCTGGGTATGGTAAGATACAATGGGGCTCTCGGTCAACTATCCAGGCATGAAAATTGTTGGCATCTGAAGTTCCTTGGAGGAACCCCGACCTTCTCATCTGTTGTATGTCGATGAATAGATCTTTGTCGGCCCAAACTTGAGTGCACGAGGGGAAGAAGCGTTCATAGTTGAGCTTCTTCGCAATCCTTGTAATCATCCCACCGAGGGCAATTTCTCCTGTCTTGTGGCCAGACTTGATTGCCTCGCAGCACAAGACGAACCAGTACCCCATATTGAGCTGCCCTTTCAATTCCTCCCTAGTGGCAACCCACAAAGTAAATAGCTCCTCATGCGAGAGCTTGCTCATGTCTTGCTTTCTAAACACCGCAAACCCCAGAATGCGGTGTAGAATACGGAGCACAGGGTGGATAATATGGTTGGCCACCGAATACCTAGTGTTGAACTCTTCAAAGTCGGTAATCGTTTGCCACCATCTGAATGCATCGTACTTAGGGAACAGGCTCAACGAAGGGGCAAGGAGGTCCGCCTTGGGGTTCAAATCCAACAATACATTAAGATCACTCAGAGTCATAGAGTGCCGGTTGTTGAACAGTTGGAAGGAAATTTGGAAGTCGTTCCCAAGAGGCTCTTTTTCAAAAGAGGCCAAGAATTCGAAGGTGGGCTCCTTATAAGTTCGGTATTGATGTTTGATGAACTCAATCATGCCCAAGTTATCAAGGAGCGACCTTATATCGTCGTCAATCCCTAAAGCTCTCATGGAGCGTTGATCATAGTGTCGGAAGGGATTTAACTTACGTCCGTGAAGGTCGTTGAAGAACGTAGCATGGACCTTATTCGAAAATCTCAATCTAGGGGGAACATTAGGTCCTTGAGCTTGAGTTTGTTGGGTACTCGGTTCTTCAACCGTTAACCTGGACTCCTTTCTGCTCTTTCTTTTGCTCATTACGTTCAACCAATACAAAAAACCCAACCAAAAGGAGATCTACCTTTGAACTTAACCAACAATTGAAAAACAACAACAACCAAAGTCTCAACAATCTGCAAAAGGGTTAGTGCTAACAACTAACCATACAAATATAACGCCCAAGACAACAAGAATCAACAACAAAGCAGTCAATCAAAACACATTATGATAGCAAGCAATTCTCATGAAATTAGTTGCATTATCAACAATACAAACACCAAATTTCTCAACTTAATTTCATGAAAATGGCTTCTAAAACAATAGTATTAACAACAATGTCCCCACAATCACTAAATTTCACACTAATAACCAACAAATCCTTCACAAAGAAAACCAAAATCACATGCAATTCACTCAAGCTAATTCATGTTTAATAGCTAAAAATTTTGCATAAATAAGTGAAATTAAGTAATAAAATAGCAAAATTTAGAGTTATACCACTTTGTAGAAGCTTGAACACCACTAAGAGCCTCCAAGAACACCACCTTCAATAAAGCTTGCAAACCATGAAAATGGGGGATTTTTGGGTATTTTGGAGAGAGAAAGTGGGTGAATTTGTGAGTAGAGTGAAAGTTTTTGATGGATTTGAAAGAAAATCAATGGAATTTATGAGAAATGGGTGAAATTTGAAAGTTAGGGTTTGGGTTTGTGAGGAGAGAGAAGAGAGCATGAAAATTGGGTTTCGAAAATATGAGAATGAAATCGGGAAGAAGAAGGTTAAAACCCGATTTTCCTGCTCTGCGCGCCCGTAAAGGTGAGCTGCGCGCCCGCACAAATGATCTGAGCGCCCGCACAAAAGCCGCGCACTAGGTCGCGCAAACTCTCTGTCTTGAATCTCAACTTTTGATTAAATCTGTGCGGGTTCTGACAGTGAACGCGCGCCCGCACAGAAACCATGCGCGCCCGCACATAGGTCGCACAGCAAGTCGCGCAAACTTTCTGCCTCGAGCTTCAATTTGTGAATAAATCTGTGCGGGTTTTGACAGTGCCTGCGCGCCCGCACAGATCACACTGCGCGCCCGCACAGTTGTCGCGCACAGGGTCGCACAGAGTAATTTCGATTTATCCTCACATCCTCGAAATAGAAAAACCTTGTTCCTTCATCATCCAAACACCTATTAACAAAAAAGGTGAAAAAAAATAATCAAATTCAAATTCAAAAAGGAGAAAGTGAAATCGGAATATTCTAAAAAAAGAGTTTAGAAAGGAGTTAGAAACTCGGGTTGCCCCCCGAGAAGCGCTTCTTTATGAGGTCACTAGCTTGACCATGAGAAAAATTCTTCAAGTGGGAGGCTTGGGATCCAAAGGATCAAGCAATATACATTCGATGATACCAACTTCTTCCTTGCAAAAGCAATGCTTTAAATGATGACCATTAACCATACACTTGTTACCATCGGCATCTAACTCAAAGGAGCCATAAGGAGTAGTCTTTGAAATCATAAAAGGACCCGACCACTTTGATTTGAGTTTACCCGGAAACAAACGAAGCCTTGAGTTGAAAAGCAAAACCTTGTCTCCAACTTTAAAGTTCTTGTTTCGAATATGTTGGTCATGCCACTTTTTGGTCTTCTCCTTATATAACCTTGAGCTTTCATAAGCATCATCTCTAAGCTCTTCAAGTTCATTGAGCTTAAGCAATCTCTTCTCACCGGCCAACGATAAATCCATATTGAGCTCTTTGATGGCCCACCAAGCCTTGTATTCCAACTCAACCGGGAAGTGACAAGCCTTTCCATAGACCAACCTATAGGGGGTCGTGCCAATTGAAGTCATGTACGCCGTCCTTAGAGCCCATAGCGTGTCATCAAGTTTGAGAGACCAATCTTTCCTTGATTTGTTCACCATCCTTTCAAGAAGATTTTTGATTTCACGATTTGAGACCTCCACTTGTCCTTGAGTTTGAGGGTGGTAAGGTAATCCAACCTTGTGATGAACGCCATATCTCTTGAGAAGAGCTTCAAATTGCTTTTTGGCGAAATGTGAGCCTCCATCACTAATTAGCACCCTCGGAACTCCAAACCTAGGAAAGATGATGTTCTTTAAGAGCTTAAGCACAACCTTGTGATCATTGGTAGGTGAGGGTATGGCTTCAATTCATTTTGTCACATAATCGACCGCTACCAAGATATATAGATTCCCACAAGAAGAAACGAAAGGCCCCATAAATCCACCCCCCAAACATCGAAGGGTTCAACTTCTAAAACACTTTGTTGGGGCATTTCGTCCCTCTAAGTAATGCCTCTGCTCCTTTGACATCTATCACATTGCGCAACAAATTGGTGGGCGTCTCTATGCATTGTCGGCCACCACAATAAGGATTGAGAGATTTTTGCCACTGTTTTGTCAACACCACCTTGTCCTCCACATGGTAGTGAGTGGCAATGCTCAAGAACACCCTGAATTTCATGATCTGGAACGCACTTCCGATAAAGGACATCTTCACATTGCTTGAATAGGTATGGGTCATTCTAAAAGTATCTTCTCACCTCCTTGAAAAACTTCTTCTTTTGTTGAGAAGAGTACTCCGGGGGAACGACTCCACACGCAAGATAGTTGGCTATATCCGCGTACCAAGGGGTAGAAGTTGACACCAAATCCATGAGAGCCTCGAATCCTATCTCATCATTAATCGGTACATACTCCTTGTTCTCAAATGGTAGCCTACACAAATGATCTGCTACATAGTTCTCCGCTCCCTTCTTGTCCCTCATTTCCATGTGAAAGTCTTGGAGAGAGAGAACCCAACGGATCAAGCGAGGCTTTGCTTCTTTCTTGGTCATGAGATACCGCACCGCGATGTGATCCGTGTACACGATAACTTTTGAGCATATGAGATAGGACCGAAACTTATCGAATGCAAACACTACCGCTAACATCTCTTTCTCCGTTGTTGTGTAATTCCTTTGAGCCTTATCTAAAGTCTGACTTGCGTAGTAGATGACACATGATTTTCCTTATTTCTTTTGACCAAGAACGGCACCTACTGCAAAGTCACTAGCATCGCACATTAGCTCAAAAAGCAAGCTCCAATCCGGATCTTGCACAACAGGAGAAGAAATGAGAGCTTCCTTGAGCTTACGAAACGCCTCAAGGCAAGCTTAGCCTCATTAAAGTAAAAAAAACCTCTTTTTTGAGTAGTTCGGTCAAGGGTTTGGCGATTGAAGAAATATCTTTGATAAACCTCCGGTAAAAATCGGCATGCCCAAGAAAAGCCTGTACCCCCGTGATGGAAGTAGGAGGGGGCAACTTTTCAATCACCGAAACCTTGGCTGGATCTACTTCAATGCCATTTTTTGAAACCTTATGGCCGAGGACAATGCCCTCCTCAACCATAAAATGGCATTTTTCCCAATTTAAAACCAAACTCGTCTCTTGACACCTTTTCAAAACTTTTTCAAGGTTAAAAAGACAAGTGTCAAAAGACGAGCCACCATCACTAAAATCATCCATGAAAACCTCAATTTCTTTTTCAAGCATCTCAGAGAAAATGAAAGTCATGCATCTTTGAAAAGTAGAAGGAGCATTGCATAATCCGAATAACATTCTTCGGTATGCAAATGTCCCATATGGACATGTGAAAGTAGTTTTCTCTTGATCACTTGGATGGATAGGGATTTGAAAAATCCGGAATACCCATCCAAGAAACAAAAGAAAGCATGGTTAGAAAGCCTTTCAAGCATTTGGTCCATGAAAGGGAGAGGAAAATGATCTTTCTTGGTGTTTTTGTTCAATCTCCTATAATCAATGCACATTCTCCAGCCGGTCACCGTCCGAGTGGAGATTTCCTCTCCCTTTTCATCCTTGATTATGGTCATTCCACCCTTCTTTGGAACCACATGAACCGGGCTAACCCATTTGCTATCGGAGATAGCATAGATGATGCCTGCCTCACGTAGTTTCAAAATTTCTTTCTTCACAACCTCTTGAAGGTGGGGGTTCAACCTTCTTTGAGGTTCAATGGAGGTGGAATGATCATCTTCAAGATGAATATGATGCATGCATAAAGTAGGGTTAATACCTTTAATATCATCAATGTTATACCCTATCACATCCCTATATTTCCTAAAAACATCAAGAAGTTTTAACAAATTAAAACCATCTAGGGTAGCATTGACAATAATAGGGTATTTTCCCTCCTTATCAAGAAAAGCATATTTCAAAGAAGGGGGAAGGGGTTTGAGTTCTACCTTGGGAGGAGGCTTAGAACTCTCCTCCAATTTCTCCTCCTTGGACTCAAGCTAGGTCTCAACTTGTTGTTCAACTTCCTCCTTTGAGGATTCCTCCATTGCCATGACAAATTCTTTAGCCTCTGAAGAGAGGAACTCTTCTTTGCATGTAAGAGCTTCTATCATTGTATCTTGAGGCCTCATCATGACCCTCCCCAAACAATCTAGCTCTTCATTCACAACATCAACTCTACAGCATTTTTCAACCATGGGGGTCTTAAGCAACTTCGAAAATTCAAAGACAATTTTTTCATCGGCCACTTCACAAGTGATGGTGTTGTTCTTTCAATTGATGACCGCCCCCAAAGTTTTAAGAGCTTCACGTCCCAAAATCAAAGGAGTGTTAACATCTTCCTCCATATACATCACTACAAAGTCACAGGGCACGTAGATGTGTCCCACTTGAATTTGAACATACTCAAGCTCTCCACAAGGTAATTTCACCGATCGATCGGCTAATTGAATTGTCTTACTTGTAGGGATCATCTCAATATTGAGTTTTTGAGCAATGGATAGAGAGATTAAACTAACACTTTCTCCAAGATCGGCTAAGGCGCCCTTAGCTTCCATGTTTTCGATTTTTACCGGCAAAGTGAAACTTCCTAGGTCTTTTTCCTTCTTGGGCATCTTATGTTGGACAAGAGCACTCACTTGATGTGGAAGGGTGATAAGCTCATCATTGAGCTTCCTCTTGTAGGTGAGAATATCTTTGAGGAACTTGGAATAAGATGGCATTTGTGTCACAACTTCAATAAAAGGGAGGTTGATATGCAAATTCTTCATGACACTAAGAAATTTTGTGAACTTGTCATTCAACTTCCTCTCCGCAAGCCGACCGGGAAAAGGAACCGGTCCATCAAGATTCCTAGCCTCACTAGGAATTGAAGTTGTCTTCTCATTGTCAATCTTCTTCTTCTTCGAACCTCCTTCTATCTCATCACCTTTTTCTTTCTCACCTCCCTTGTTTTCATTCACACTCTCCTCTCCTCCCTTCTTTTCCTCACTATCCCCTTCATTTGTTCCTTCATAGGAAGTTCCCGACCTCAATGTGATTGCCTTGCATGTATCGGGTTTTGGATTGTGAGATGGGTTAGGTTGTGGTTGTCCGGGTAGAGTGGATGGTTAACTGAAAGGAGTTCTCTCGGCCAATTGAGCTAGTTGTGAATCAACCATCTTGTTGTGAGATCTTATCTCTTGCATTTGTTGCCCAAAAGATTGCATTTGCGCATGCATGGCTTGGAGGAGTTGAGTTTGAGTTAGCTCCGCTTGAGGTGCTTGTTCTTGATGGTTTCTTTGAGGTGTTTGGGTTTGATTGTTGTATTGGTTGTTCCTTAGATAGCTTCCTCTTGGGTTTTAGGGTTGAGATGGAGGAGGATTTTAATATTGAGGATTGGAGTTATAGGAAGGTTGAGCTTGTTGGTTCCATTGTTGAGGTTGAGGTACAAACCCGGGTGGTGGTTGTCTCCAAGCTACTCCACCGCCGCTTCCTCTAAATCCCTCTTGCCTTGTGTTGTATGTCGCTACATGTTCGGGGCTTAAACCTCCACAATAGGATGTATCATGGTTCGTTCCTCCACAATTTTGACAAGAGAAAGAGTTAACTTGAGAAGAGCTCGCTCCACCACTTGAACTTGCATTCACACTCGTGTTCAATTTGGAAAGCCTTGTTGTTAGTTGATCAATTTGATGTTGTAATTGATCAACTTTCTCCAATTCGTAAATACCACCTCTCTTTGGAGCGTTTCTTCTTCGGCCCCCCAAGAGTAATTCTTTGCTACCTCTTCTATTGTGGCTACAACTTGATTTTGTGGGATCTTGATTAATTGACCACCCGCCCCCGCATCCAAATTGGCTCATGACATGGGCTCCAATCCGTCGTAGAAAAACCGCATGAGCAACCCTTGATTGTACTCATGGTGGGGACATGCTTGCACCAACTCTTTGAATCTCTCCCATGCTTCACCAAGACTTTCATCGGCCTCTTGCTCAAATGATGCAATTTTCCTTCTCATTTCGGCGGTCTTCTCTTCGGAGATAAAGCGCTTCAAGAACGCCTTTACAACCTCCCTCCATGTTGTGAGAGAGTTAGGCTTTACTTGCTTTAGCCATTTCTTTGCTCGTCCGGTGAGAGATTGCCGGAAAAGGTGCATACAAATGTAGTCTTGACTCACTTCATTGGTTTGCATCATTGCGCACAATTCAAGGAATTGGCCCAAATGTTCAATAAGGTCCTCACTTGCACTTCCAGAAAATTGCTCCGATTGGACCATTCGAGTATATTGTGGATGGATTGAGAAGTTGGTTTCCGTGACGGGTAGCAAAATCCCTCCCGTGAGCTCATAATCTTCCGGATTTCCGAAATCACGAAACAAGACATCATTTTCTTGTCCCGCCATTGATTCGCGTGGTGAACTTGAAGAGTAAGTATCACTCTCACTATCAACTATATCACCAAAACCTCTTCCCTCGTCTTGATAAAGCCTACGGACTTGTCTCAAGGTTCGGTTGATTTCGTGGTCAATTTGATGTGAGGGTGCTCCTTGAGACCTCCTAAGCATTCACCAAAGCTAAGAAAACAATTAGCAATGGATTTCCATGGCAAAAAGGAGAAAAGGAAAGGGGAAGAAATCCTCGGGCTCAAAATCGAAAGGGAAGAAGAAAACAAAGCCAAGAACGAGGAACCTCGAAGAGCAAAAACAGAGTATGGCCATGGATGATGTCTCGGTTGAAAGCTGGCTGGATGGGGAGGCGATTGAGGAGATTCCGGTGAGAATGGTGACGGAGGAGGATAAGGCTCTGCATAGTGAAGAGTTCAATCGATGGCTACAGGTAATTCGAACCCCTAGTCCTGTGCATTTCAATGGAACATTAGATTCTGATGTTAGTACTGGGTCTATTAATCCGACTCCATTGTTGATGATTAATGAACCTGATGGGTTAGGAAATGATTTTCATGTTAATCTGGAGAAAAACTTTTTGAACCCCCAATTTGGGAACCCAGTTTTTGAAACCCCTGTTTCTGCCATTCCTAATGAATCGGGTGGTATTAGCTGGAGTAGCATGTTTAAGAATACGATTGATGAGGGTTTAAATCTTGCTGGTAGTACTAGTGTTGATTGTAATTCATGCTGCAAAATGGATAATAGGGAAGAGGTGAAGATGAAGTTAACTGAGGAGGATGTACTACCTGAAATTGAGTTTTGGAAGTCAACAATTGTATGTTATGTTCTTTGTGGTAAACCTTCACTGTCTGTAATGAGTGGGTTTGTGCGAAGGATTTGGGGCAAATATGAAATAGATAGAATCTCTGCTATGAATAATGGGGTTTTTCTGGTTCGATTTAAGACAGTGGTAGGAAGGGAAAAGGTGATGAACTCTGCACCTATCTTGTTTGATGGTAGACCTGTAATGATGAAGAGGTGGGAGCCAGGTTTGGATTTGGGAAATGAGAAGGTGTTTGAAGTTCCCACTTGGGTCAGATTGCCAGGATTAAACTTAAAATTCTAGGGTCAATCTTCCTTAATGAAAATAGCTGGGCTAATTCGGGTACCAGTTAAGACTGATAGAGGCACAGCTACTAAGGAAATGCTTGAGTATGCTAGGATAATGGTCAAGGTGAAAATAAAGGGTGAACTACCAGATGAGATTGAGTTTCAGGATGAATGTGGTGTTGATGTTAAGCAGAAAGTGATATATGAAAGGAAGCATATTATTTGTGGTGTCTGTAGAGGTATGGGACATGGAGATAGGGATTTCCCTAATCACAGAGTTAAGACTTAGAAGCCACTTGCTAAGAATCAACAACAAAGGCAGCAGAAGAAACCTATGGTAAGGAAGGTTTGGATGCCTAAGGCTCAGCAAAATCAGCAGGCAGAACAACCTCAAGGCATCAGAGTGGATAAGAACAAGTTTTATGTTGATGTTGATCCAGATATTGTTTCTGGAATAGCTGATGGTGATAAATGTGCTATGGGATCAGTATGCAGAACAACAAATGGGAGGGTACTGTTTGGTGACTGGGAGACAGGGGAGTGCTCATACACTCTCCATGGATAATTGGGGTTTTTGGAATGTCGGGGGCCTTAACAAACTAAATAAAGTTTGTGATGTTCTTTGGTTTTTGAAAAACCAAGGAATTGGTTTGTTTGGGCTCCTGAAGACTAAAGTGAAGGCTGGTAATTTTGGTAAGGTCTTCACTGGTTTTGGTGGTAAGTGGTCTGTGACTGCAAACTATAGTAAGCATCCTGGAGGGAGAATTTGGATTGTTTGGTTACCTAATATCTTTCAGGTAGAGATTGATAGAGTTGAAGCCCAGTTAATCCATGTGAAAGCTGTTCACAAGGCTTCTAAGTTTGTATTCTGGTATACAGTTGTTTATGGGCTGAATACTGCAGATGAAAGGGAGGTGTTGTGGCATCAGATTGGGGAGATAAAAAAGGACATTCTGGGTCCATGGATCTTGGGGGGTGACTTCAATAATGTTTTGAATACTGAGGACAGAATTGGTTCCCCAGTTACATTTGCTGAGATTGAAAAGTTCAGACAATGTGTTAGGCAAAATGCTCTAATTGTTTTTAAAGTTGGGGGTTTGTTCTTTACTTGGAATAACAAGAAGCAAGGGAGTGATAGAGTGTGCACAAAGATTGATAGGATCTTGGTTAATGATCTGTGGACTGAAAACTGCAGAGAGTTTAGAGCTGATTTCTTGCCTGAGGGATTAATGGACCATTGCCCTTGCATTATGAGACTGTTTGGGTGTAATGGGAATGTTAAGAAACCTTTCAGGTTTTTTAATATGTGGATTGATGCTCCAGGATACCAGGAAGCTGTTCAATAGGCTTGGAATAGTGATGTGAGAGGAACTGACATGTTTATTGTGGTGAAAAAGCTGCAAAAGGTGAAAGAAGCTCTCAAGGTGTTAAATCTGACTAATTTTTCCTCAGTGGAGAGTGCAGATGCCAATGCTGATGCTGATTTAGCAAAGGTGCAGTGTCAATTGAACAAGGATCCTCAGAATTTGGAGTTGATTCAAATGGAAAGTGATGCCAGGGAAAGATTCTTAGCTGCTCATACTGCAAAACTGAAGTTTTTGAAGCAGAAAGCCAAGTTACATTGGATGAAAGAAGATAATGTTAAGCCAAGTTACATTGGATGAAAGAAGGTGATGTTAACTCCTCTTACTTTCATGCTTGTATTAGGAAAAGGAGAATGCATAATAATGTGTATAGCATTCAACTTGAGAATGGTGATATCATTCAGGACCCTGATAAAATTGCAGAAGCTTTTATTAGTTTCTACAAAGAGTTATTAGGCACTGGTGGGACCCCTTCTAGACAAGTCCATCAAGTTGTTATAGATGCTGGTCCTATTGTGAATGATGAGCAACATCTGAGTATCTGCAGAGTGTTTACTGAGGATGATGTGAGAAATGTTGTTTGGAGTATTAAGGATGACAAGGCACCTGGCCCTGATGGTTTCTCCAGCAAATTTTTCAAGCATGCTTGGGGAGTGGTGAAGAATGATGTAACACCCCGTCCTTTTGGAACTGGAAGCGTTAGCGGAATTACGCTTGAACGGGAGGCTACTTAACTTCGATTAGAAAAGTCAAGCTTAACCTAGGTCTAAAAGTCAAATTTAACTTATTCACACATCCAAATTAAGTTGTTTAAGCTAAGCGCAAACTATGTGAACAAAAGAAAATAGCAAACAAACTTTAACATGGACAAATCAATTACATTCAAAAGCCAATGGCAGAACAACCCTTATCGGCCAAACTAGACTAAATTCAAAATAATTAAACAGTCAACTAACAACAAAGGCATACAAGCCTAAAAGTTAGGTTCTAAACTCGCAATCGCCAACCCAGCGTCACAGATATCAAATAAACAAATGAAACCTGCAAATTATAACAACGTTCCACAATCAGTGGGGAGCAACTAGCAGTTCTCCCTAAAATCAGAAATAGAAGATCTTAGACTTAAATTAACAGAAAGAAACCATAACCACAATCAACTTGAAAACTCAAATGAAATCACTTAAAACCATTAAACCATACAAACAATGAAATATTTTAAAATAAACTTAAAACAGATTTATCAATATTAAATCACTCAATTTCAATCATATTAATATATAGACTTCAAATAAGTAATAATTTAATAATATAAATATTTCAAACCCAAAACCTTCAAAACAGTAGAACTGGCATGGAGGGAACGCTAGTGGCCTCGCAATCCACTTCCTAAGGTTTGTCAGGACGAACCCCCGGTCATCTCGCAGAGGCCGTGTCTAAGATTGGCCAACTCTCGGTTATGGGTAGATGCCTATAAGGTCTTACACACCCTCGGACGACAACAATTAACCCAGGTTGAGCTACCTAAGAATCGCACTCTAGGTAGTTAGCATGTTCATTAACCATCGGGAAGCAACTCGGCCTCACACCCGACTATGGCCCCACACACAATTCAAAAATCACTTAAAATAGATAATACAATATATTTCACTCAGAATTCTGCAGAGAATCCAAAAATGGTCTTATACTCAATTCAAACTGCATAAGAAAATCATATTTCTTAAATTCAATTGAAACTCCCTTTCAAAACACACTTCAACTTAATAAAACACAAAAGGTATCGTCTGAGTTTGGGAATATAATTAATTATCGAAATTCAACAATTAAGTGAATTCACAACTCTTGGAGAAGTGATGCTAAAGACAGTGTTATCCTTCTCTAAAGCATTACGACGTCGACAATACAATTACAACCCACACATATTCAAACACAAATAGAAATATTTCACTTTAGGGGTTTATAATACCCAAAAATTCACACATCACTTATTAACATATAAATTCAACTAACATATAATAGTTATAATAAAAATCCCATTAATTCATTTTATTAAACAACAAATCCAAACTAGAATTTCATAAAACAACCAAAACAGGACAGCAACAAGTAACTCCGAAAATCATCATAAAAACCCAACCAAACATGCTTAAAATGCAAAATAAAAATTAAGGCATATAGATACACTCATTAGGCATCATATAAAACCATTCCGGACTTAAAATTCAAAAGAGAACATGCCAAATTAAAGTCATATTTACAGCAGCCCCTACACTAATGTACAGCAGTACCAATTATACCAAATCACCCAAAAACCCACCTTAAACATGAAACTAAGCTTAGCCCATTTTAGTACACACTCTAAAAACACAATAGGCCATATTAAATGCATTTGCGCTTAGAAATCAAGGAATACACAATTGAAAATCACCATCCTTCACACGCCTAGCAGATTAGGGGCAGCAGCTATGTTGCACTAATTTAGGCACTTTAAACTATCTTAAATTATATAAAATCATGCTATATCAATTTAGGGAATATCCTAACATGATGCTAATTCAAATTAGGAAATGAAATCAATCAAGATAATTAATTTAAGACCTAAGAAGATATACTAAACATGTTGTCAGCAATCCAAGAGTTTAGAATATACATGCTCATAAAAAGATAGAATTTTGCATATAAACATGGAATTTCGCTATGGTATAAACTCCTAGATAATACTACCATGATAACTTAGAAGATATATTCAATTGGTCACAAATATAAGATATATACATGCTCATAAACTCAATCTAACATCACGTTCTTAATTCACGTTGGCAGCACAACTTGTCTCACAAAATCAGTCATTTGGAGGCCTTAAACACCTCCGAATTTTACCCATAATATATCAAATCGATCGTAAAAAAATCCTCTACAATAATATGAAATATAGTCATTGAAATTAAGGCTTAACCAAGACCAGAAAGAACTACAGAAACAGCAGTCTCACACACACACATCAGTCACGTACATCATACTTGTAAGCCCCAAAATCATGTTATAACTTGATTAAAACACATCAAAAACATCATAAAACAATTAGGGATTGATAGTAAATAATACTAGGCATGAAATTCATGTGTTAAACTCATAAAATAAGGCCAAATCCATTCCGAAACCAGACATACTCACTACATACGAAAATTGAAATCATTCCTAACCCTGACATGCTTTCTACCCATCAATTCAACCCTAAAACCTAGCATTTCTAATCTAAGGGAAGAAAGGCTAGTTACCTTGATATATATACCACCAAAACCCAAAGAAAAGGACAACAACACCGCACACAAACAGCAGCAACCAAACGCACAACACCCACCCAAACAGTCTTGTGCCTTGCTTCGTTTCCGTGTTGTTTTTATAGGGGAAATGGAGCACGACTTTTGCAGAGTTTATGGCAGTATGTTAGTCTTTGATTTCCCCTTGATTCCCACCTTGAATCCCACGAAAAATATGGGGAGAAGAGGAGTGAGTTGCTGCATCTTTTGGGTGGAGAAAAACTGATGAAAGTTAGCCTTGTTTTGTACGTTATAAGAGAAGGAGAAGGAGAGGAGTTGGGCAGCCATAATTAGGTGTTATTACCATTGATTAGAGGAGGTTACTTAGGGTAAAATGATCAGCCAAATATCCCTCAAAGCTGCTATGTACATCAGCGTAAAATGGGCTCAAAAGAAGCGCACCAACAAGCCCCATAATAACTAGGTTCAAGGCTTTTCGTTAGGCTTGATTAAATGATTACTTTAGGTTAAGAATGGGTTTAAGGAAGTTAATAAACAAGTCTATCTTAATCTATATAGTCATGAAAGTTTTGAGGAAAAACTCGACCAATATATAAATGCTAGTTGACCCGAAACTAAACTAGGAAAGGAAAGTAATGGAAGGCATTTTTAAAACGCGTTCAAAAACAACAATATAGATTATATTATTGATATCTCAATAATAATAATGAAAATAACAATTTAAATCACAATAAAAAAAATTATATATAGGTCATATGTACCAAAGAGCGACATAAAAGACGAAATGCGAAACCAATAATATTATTCATTTATAATGACCTAAATAATTAAAGGACATTGTAATGAGTTTTATAAATATAAAATAAAGAATCGTTTATAAACAATATCAATTCGATAAACGAGTTGACGGAATCACCCAATACCACTTTACTTATCGATATTGATACAATTGAACGTAAAACGTCTTAAAAACCCTAAAATCATTTTATACATATAGAATTGACACTTTAGTCAAGGAATCACCCATGATGACCTGTATCAATTTCAATAGGTTAAATATCTAAATTGACACTTAAACTTAAGGAATCACCCTTTAAAGCTAATCTCAATTCAGACAAGTCAAATACAGTTTGAAATGATTAAAACTCAAATATACAACATAATACCTTTCAAACATTTTGTCAAAATATTATAATTAGGGTCTTAAAAGCTTGGGATGACCCTTAAATCAAATAACGGTTTTAATAATTAAATTATTAGCATTTTAATTTAGAAAAATAGAGTTTCAAAATAGAATTTAGGTTTAATAAGTTGAAATGCACACAAAATAGTGGTTCAAAAATACAGGGCGTTACAAATGAGGTGTGTAAGGCAGTTTTGGGGTTCTTTGAGCATGTTCAGCTGCTGAAATAGGTGAATGCAACTACTTTGACTCTGGTACCCAAATTAGACAATGCTACTAAAGTCACTCAGTTTAGACCAATTGCATGCTGTAATGTGTTGTACAAGATCATTTCTAAGATGCTATGTGAAAGACTCAAATAGGTGCTGCCTGGCTTAATTAGTGAGAATCAAAGTGCTTTTATTGCTGGGAGATCTATTCTGGACAACATTTTAGTGTGCCAGGATATGTTAAAAGAGTACAATAATAAGAGAAAGGCTCCTAGATGTACTATTAAGATGGATTTGAGGAAAGCATATGATTCTGTGCACTGGTCCTTTATCCATGATATGTTGCAGTCTTTGAACTTCCCAAGTAAGTTCATATCTTGGGTCATGGAGTGTGTTACTTCCCCTTCTTTCTCTATTATGATTAATGGTGGTCTGAATGGATTTTTTAAGGGCAAGAAAGGAATCAGGCAAGGTGATCCTATGTCACCATTGGTGTTTGTCATTGTGATGGAGTACCTTTCAAGACTGCTTTAAAAAGTGGGTGCAAAGAGAGGCTTTAGATTTCACCAAAGATGTAAATCTTTAAGATTAAATCACCTAATTTTTGCTGATGATTTGATGTTATTCTCCTATGCTGATAAGAAGTTTGTCTCCCTCCTTGTAAGGGCTTTGAAAGCTTTTGAGGGTTGTTCTGGTTTACAGGCTAATGTTGATAAATCTGTTATCTACTTTGGGAGTGTGCAGTCTGAAATACAGCAGGAAATTGTGTTTGAGTCTGGGTTTGTTATAGGAGAAACTCCTTTCAAATATCTTGGCATTCCTCTGAATGCTAAATACTTGAGAGTCTCTGACTTTGATGTTATAGTTGATAAGATGCTGACTAGAGTAACTTGCTGGTCTAGCAGAAATCTGTCTTATATTGCAAGAGTTGTGCTGGTGAACTCTGTTCTGATTAGTTTGCATACTTATTGGGCTTAGTGTGTGCTATTACCTAAGTCAGTTATCTTGAGGATTACTCAGTTGTGAAGAGCTTTTCTTTGGTGTGGAGATGCTATTTTATCTAAGGCTCCCCCAATTGACTGGGATTGGGTCTGCAAAAGCAAAGCTGAGGGTGGCCTAGGTATTAGAGATTGTGGAATGTGGAACAGGGCAGCTTTGGGGAAGTATGTGTGGAAAATAGCTAAGAAAGAGGATTCTCTTTGGGTGAAATGGGTTCATGTTGTGTACATTAAAGACCAAGACTGGTGGAATTATAGTCCTAAAAGATCTGCAGGATGGGCTTGGAGGAGATTATGTGCAGTTAAGGACCAGCTAAAAGAAGGGTTTGAGCAAAATAGCTGGATGAATGGCACTTATAGAATTGCTGAGTGCTACAAATGGCTGCAGGGAGCTGGAACAAAGGTGGATTGGTGTATATGGGTTTGGAATAAGTTCAATATCCCCAAGCATTCTTTCATATTATGGCTTGCTATGCATGATAGACTCAGAACAAGAGAGAAACTCTTGAAATATGATGCCTGTGCTGAAGATAGTTGTTTGTTGTGTGGTGCTAGTATTGAGGACAGACAACATTTGTTCTTTAATTGTAGATACAGTCAAGACTGTTTTATGAGAATTGCTCATTGGCTCCATATTCCAATTCAGAACTTCTGCATTGATGAGGTTTATAGGAATTGGCTTAGAGCGGTGAAAGATAAGGTGCAGCAGAAGGTGGTTCTGGCAGTTCTGGCTTGTGTTGTTTATCACATCTGGTTTGCCAGGAACACTGCTTTCTGGCAGAAAACTATTATTCACCCTTCAAACCTGTGTAAGGGTATTGGTAGGGTGAGCATGGATAGAGTCAAACAGCTTATAAACAAGAAATTGAACAGATTGCAGTGCAAGTGGATTCAGGAGCTTTGTAGCAGCATCCCAAACTAGTGTTGTTGTGTTTGTTTTTAGTTGGCTTTATTTTTGTATGCTCTAGTCCTTTTTAGTTGTTTTCAGGTTTTGCTTTACTCTCTCTTAGTTGATCCCTTCCTAGAAGGTGGCAACTAAGGAGTTTAAAGCTTGAAGGGGGTTGGCCTTTGTGTTAGGCCTTGTGTTGTTTTGGAGGTGCCTTGTTTAGGCTTGTAATTGTTGTACATTTGTACAGTTTTTTTGTTAGAAATATACTTGCTTACTTACCAAAAAAAAACAATTAGCAATGACAAGGATGATAAAACAAAAAAAAAACAAAAAGAAAAGAAAGCAAAATGACTCTAACAAAAGCAATAATAAACGCTAAACAAGCCGCTTCCCCGGCAACGACGCCAAAATTTGATAGGGATAAGATAGGTCGTTATGCTACCACCCTAATCAAATTAATCATTTATAATACCTAAACCTACACTAAACTAGTTAGTGGCAAGTAAAGGGTCGAACCACTAGGGAAGCACGTTAAATCAACATCAAATATCACTAATGCAAGAGTGAAAAGGGGATTGTTTTGTTGGTTTTGTTGAGTAGAACACTAAAACTACAAGTAAGCAAGAAAACGATGATTAAAATCAATTGAAAACAACGCTAGGGGTTCGGGGGTTTCAAACATGATTAGAAAGAAGGGAACAATGATAGTTATCATGATGAACATGCCAAAGAACACAAGATTCTACCTAAACAATTCATTCTCATGCAATAGTCTAGGCAAATCAATGAAAGAAGTCTATGCTAATTAGGATCATTCTCATGCATCCTATTAAACACAAGCAAATCAAAAGAATAAAGAAGCACAATACATGAAACTCCATTTTAACAACTCATTCTCATGCATCTTGGATACTTGCTTGATTGATGGAAGATTAAAGCTTGAGCAAAGTTGAATACAATAAAGGAAGCTTGAATAACAATCTATTTTCTCTCTCTAGATTAGGCTAATGTTCTATGGAATTAGTACTAAGTGTTTTCTACTACAAAGAGTCTCGTCTATATATATGTGGCTCCCCCCAAAAGAAAGAGACTTGGACAACAAGGCGCAAATAAATTGGAAACCCAGTCGTGCGCGCCCGCACACGACATATGCGCGCCCGCGCTGTAGGTGTGCGCGCCCTCTCAGCGTAGTGCGCGGCCGTAACTTTGAGGGTACGGGGAAAATTAGCGCGCCCGCACATTAGTCATGCGCGCCCGCGCATCAGGTGTGTGCGCCCGCACACAAGTCGCGCACAAGGTTGCGCAAACTCTCTGGTTAGGCTTTGTTTCTTCAGTCTGGCTGTGCGGGTTCTGACAGGGCTGCGCGCCCGCACAGCCTAACATGTGCGCCCCCACAGAAGCCGCACAGCACCCCGCGCACAACAGTTAGCTTGGCTTCTTGATATCCTCTTTCTTTCGGCACATAATACCTTCAAAACCAAAGCATGGAAATCAAAATAAAAACAAAGCGAGAAGACTAAGAGAAGGGAAGATAGGGGGGAAAATAAAAGAGGAAGAAAAATTAAGTAAAAATGCTTAGAAAAAAGGCTAAACAAGTGCAAATGAGGGGAGAATCCTTAGAGAAAAAGGATAAAAGATTGGCATAAATGCCACTCATCAGCAGACTGGATTAATGCTATGCAAGCTAAACTAAATGAGTTCGAAAGAAATAAAGTTTGGCATCTGGAACCTAGGCCCAAGAATAAGAAGACTATAGGTTTGAAGTGGGTGTTTAGGAACAAGCTAGATGAGCATGGTATTATTGTCATAAATAAAGCAAGACTTGTTGTACAAGGTTTCAATCAAGAAGAAGGAATAGACTATGAAGAAACATTTGCTCCAGTAGCCAGGTTAGAGGCTATTCGTTTACTTATTGCTTTTGCTGCTTATATGGGATTCACGTTGTTCCAGATGGATGTTAAATGTGCATTTTTAAATGGATTTCTAAATGAAGAAGTCTATGTGGAACACCCTCATGGATTTGAAAGTCAGGAGTTCCCAGACCATGTCTATAAGCTTGACAAGGCTCTTTATGGGTTGAAGCAAGCTCCTAGAGCATGGTATGAAAGGTTATCAAAGTTCCTTTTGAAAAATGATTTTTAACGAGGCAAAATTGATTAAACTTTGTTTTTGAAGTCAAATGGAACTGATATCCTAGTTGTACAGATTTATGTAGATTATATTTTATTTGGTGCAACTAACGAATCTTTATGCAAGTATTTTGCTGACCTTATGAGTGGAGAATTTGAAATGAGTATGATGGGAGAATTAAATTTCTTCCTCGCATTGCAAATTAAGCAAACTGAAGATGGAATCATGGTCCATCAACAAAAGTATTTCAAGGAACTGATCAAGAAATATAAGCTTGAAAATGCTAAGACCAATGATACTCCAATAGGTTTAACAACTAGAATGGATGAAGATCCATCTGGAACTTGTGTCGATCAACCTATGTACCGAGGTATGATAGGTTCTCTACTTTACTTAACTGCTAGTAGACCTGAAATATCTTTTAGTGTAGGTTTGTGTGCTAGGTTCCAAGCAAATTCAAAGGAGTCTCACATGAAAGCAGTAAAGAGAATCCTTAAATACTTGAAAGGAACTGATGACTTGTGTCTCTTCTATCCTAGAAGTGACTCATTTGATTTAATTGGCTTTACTGATTCTGACTATGCAGGTGATTTGGTTAATAGAAAAGCACTTCAGGTATGGTACAATTTTTAGGACCTTGTTTAGTTTCTTGGGGTTCCAAGAAGCAAAACACAGTTGCATTATTTACAGCTGAAGCTGAGTATGTGGCAGCAGCAGCATGTTGTTCACAAGTACTCTGGATAAAGCAACAGGTTAGAGATTTTGGTCTAATATTTGAATGTGTACCTATTTACTGTGATAACACAAGTGCTATATGTATTTCTAAGGATCCAGTTCAGCACTCTAAGGTAAAACAAATCCACATTAGGCATCACTTTCTAAAAGATAATGTGGAGCAAGGGAATATTAAATTGGAATTTTGTAATGCGGAATATCAACTTGCAGATATTTTGACCAAACCCTTGAACAGAGAAAGATTTGAGAAATTGAGACTGGAACTTGGGATGATCAAGCTGAATTGATTGCTTCTGAAGTTCCAAGATATGGAAAAGTCGAAAATAATGTAAATAGAGCAAAAAGAGCATTTAGCACAATCTTGGTGTGCTAAACATAGCTGAAGTGTCACCGTTGTTGATCACTAGAGGTTAGTTCATTAAATTGCTTAATTAAATTTGCTTGTAGTAGTGTACGTTGCATGTGTGTAGAAAGCGTGTTCCAATTGCGTGTTTTATTTTCAGAAAATTCTTTTTGTAAAATTAAATGAATTTGGAAAGAAAATAATTTTGGAAAATTCATCGTGCCAAATTGATTTCGAAAAATTAATTGAATGCGTTCAATTAAATGACTGAACAATGACCCATTAACTCCATCACACCGCTTCAGAAATTATAAAAGCAACTTTCACCCACTACTTTCACCTCACTGTCAAATCAATTTAACCCACCTCCAGTAAAAATCATCAAAGCTCTAAACCACCTTCAAAAACCATGGTTATCATTGCTGAAATCGTTTCCTCAGAAAATTCCCAGAATTCAGAAAGAACTATTCAAGAAGCAACCTCTCCCTTAGCCATGGTGAACTACAAAGCCTCGCCTTCCACCATAAAAGATTCTCAAAATCCTAAACCCTCGTTGTCTGAACCTAAATCATCAAGGCTAAACCCTAATCTCAACGATGAAGCAGAAAGCAAGAAGGAAACCTCTGTTTTCGAAAGACTTAAAGAATGGAAGGAAAAGAGATTCAGAGGAAAAACTTTTGAAGAGAAGATGGTAGAGGTGGATGCTTTTGCTAGAGGAGAAAATTCAGATGATGAGAAAGATGAAGAAGAAAAAGAGGGTGAAGAGGAACATAATGGATCATAATATAGAGATGAGGTTGAAGAGGAAGATGACGGTGAGCAATCGGAACTTAGTGTTGATGCTAAGAGGTATGTTGTTGGACATAGACTAGATTTAGACTGGTGCAAGAAGGCTAGGTTTTTAGAATTTCTTGATTTGGTTAAATTTCAAGGGTGGGAATATTTGTTAACAATTGCTTCAAACAATGTCATGTATCCTGCTGCAATGACTGAGTTTTGTTCCAAGTTTCAAGTTAAACAAGGAAAAATCTCTAGTATGGTTAATAAAAAGAAAATTGAATTTGATGTTAAAAAATTAGGAAAATTTCTGAAAGTACCAACTGATGGGTACGAAATGTATTTAAAAGGAAAGGGAACAGTGAAAGTAGGGAATTATTTAGGAGGTGATATTGTTGAAACCCTAGGAGGAAAAAGGGGGAAGAATGTCATGAGCCATAATGATCTGAGTCCCTTGAACAAGTTACTTTTTAACTTGGTTCGAAAAACAATTCTGCCTAGGACACAAAAGAAGAGTGAAGCCTGTTTGATGGATATGGCAGTTATTTTTTGTCTCTCTCAGAAAATTAAAGTCAACTTTCCATCACTAATGTATCAACACCTAGTACACTGTGTTCCAAGGAAGAGCAAAGTGGGCTATGGAGCCGTTCTGTCTACTGTCTTTGAATCACTTGGTGTAAAATTGAAGGGAGTTTATGAGGGTTTGGAAGAGAAACCTGAGAATGTGATAGATGGTGAGACTCTACAGGACATCAGTCTAGAGGTTGTGAATGGAAAGGTTAGAAGAGTTGAAGAGAAAAAGAGTGTAGGAGGAAAAAGAAAAGGGAAAGAAGTTCCAGAGCAGCCTGTGAGGAAGAGCAGGAGATTATCTACTAGTTCTGCTCCTAAGACTAGTATGGAAGAACCTCTGGAACTTGATGTTGAAGAAGACAAGGTTATAGCTGGGCAAGTTGCAGAACTGGTTGATAGGGTTGAAGTTGCTGAAAAGCAGATTAAAGCTGTCACAGGAAGGATGAAAAAGTTGGAGAAAACTGTGCATAAACTTGAGAGTAGTCTCAGGTCTCAGAAGCTGGAGTTCCAAATGGTAGTTAAACGTATAGAAGACAAACTGGAAGCTTCTGCACAGCAAACCAAGGAGGACAACTAGAGAATCTTAGAGCTCCTTCAGACCTGATTAACCTTCAATCCTAGCCTAGCCTAATTCAGTTTTTTTTAGCCTTTTCTTATTTCAGTCTGGAACAATTCAATTTCTGTCTTTAAGTTTTTGAACAAATTTATTTTGGTTTGTAAAAATTTGTTAAGCATGATGTTGATCTCTTGGTATTTTTAATAGAATGCTTTTGGAACTGCTTATACATGTATGTTAGTGTACATTATGAATGCTTATGTAGGAGAGTGGAACTAACTTAAGGGAAGTTAGCAGCGCTGCCTTCAGTTTCCCACACTCGATGAATTGCTTGTGGGGTTGTGGCTAGATGCTTAATAACTTGAAAATACACGACTTTTTGATAATGCCAAAAGGGGGAAAAGAAAAGGCAAACTTGGATGCTGAAGTTGTTTGGGTTCCAGTTGAGAAAGTATCAAAAAATTTCTCTAATATGATGCCATTTATTTTTGTTTAGTTTACGTTGTTTATTTTGTTTATTTTGTTTCTGTTTTTTATTTACTTTCAGTCAATATACCAAAAACACAAAAATACGACCTTCTATTTTGTTTAACTTGTTTCTAGAGTTTGCTTAAGTTTGTCATCATCAAAAAGGGGGAAATTCTTGAAGCATAAAGGTTTTGATGATGAGGAACTTAAACTAAAGCAAACTCAACTAATAAAGGTTTTCAAGTGTTTGATTAGTTTAGGTGAAGTTGATCGTGGTGATGGAAGAAGTAGCTGGAACTAAGAAGACATGAATAGATCTTTATCAAAGAAGTTAAACAAATCAGAAGAAGAGTTCTCTAACAAGAACTAGTTCTAGAGAACTAGTTCTCTAACAAGAACTGAGTTCCCTAACAGGAACGTTCCTTAACAGGAACTTGAAGACAGCAAGCTGAGGTTCTTTGGTGGAACTTAACAAGCTTGGAGCCCAAGTAATCTAGCTGAACAAAAGCGCGGCGCAGCTATTAATTTAGTTAAGGTTTTTATCTTTCTAGATTATTGTTAATATGTTAAGAAGGTTATTGCACGAAATTAGAAGCGTGACAAGTTAGCTTGGTAAATAAAATAAAACGGAAGATAATAAAAGATAGATTTTAGGAAAAGATTTTCTAAAAGTATTATTTCCTTTAAATCGGTTTGTTAAAAAGATAATTCTTTTTAACAAAATATATTTTTATCTTTATTTTCCGGAAAAGATTTTATTCATATGATTTACATAAAACTGTGTTTTAAAGATAAGTTAAGTCAACTTATTTATCTTTTAGAAAACCTACTTTCTATACGAGTGTGACTTGTATAAATAGTAGAGAGCAAAATGGTTTTAGGTTTTTGTGAGTTTATGCGTGAAGAAATCTCTGTGCGTAATTGAGTAAGTTTACCAAGCTTCTAACTTGTCATATTAGTTTCGGATTTCATGCATTGCTTGCCTAACATACTAGGTGTCGTATTCTTGTATTGGGTTGGGTTATTTAGGTGTGTTTATCGTTTATATCATACACAGTTTTGTAAGCTTCGTGATGAGGCTGAGTGTTTGTACTTTGGCAGTACGTGTAGTACTTTGGCAGTACGAGTGCATCTAAGTGTGGTGCTTAGGTTGGGTAGGATAGGGTCCTATCAAGTAGCAATTCCAGTGAGGAACTTGTGAAACTAAAGGTCCGTGTCTAATAGGTTGTAACTTGGTGTTTGCCCTATTATAGTGGAGTTTGTGTGTTTAAAATCCCTAACGCAGGGTCGAGGTTTTACTTCCAGTTGGGCCCTGGAAGGTTTCCTCGTAAAATCTGTGTGCACTTTTAAGTTCCTATATGCATTGTTTATTAATCCGCGAAAAGTAGACATTAGGAACTCGATACAATTCACCCCCCTCTTGTATTAATCAACTCAACTAACACTTAGGTTGCTTCCTTTTTTCTTCTATCATGTTAGTATCATGTTAGGGATAAAGCTTTGATCTTTATTGCTTAGTGACATGCTAGGATTTGTTATTAATCTTTTAAGTATCATGCCTAGGACCTTGCTAATATTATTATGTTTTCATGAGATTGAGAATATTATTATGATGATGATGGTTGTTATTATTATGTTGCTTGATATATTATTATGTTATTTCTTAATCACGTCCTCTCTTGTAGGATTAAAGGGAATTTGTACTTGCAATCACGCTTAATATAGATAATTAATAATCTTGTTTAGGCTAATATGATTATAGGAAAATTTTTCGAGAACTACACGCTTAATAGGGTTATTTGGAAACAACTACCCACTAAAAAATTTTATCAAAAAAACTACCCCCTAAATTTAAAAAGTTATAGTAGCACTACCCATTTGCATTTTCCGACGAGAAAGTCCGGCGTGTGGGGCCCACTTTTTCAATTTTTCTTCTGAAAATCCCTCATTGAAGAAGTCAAAACAAGTAGGGTATGTAATTCATAGGTAATTCTTCTCTTTTAATCCATTAATTATGAATTTTGATGTTAGGGTGTAATGATTAGAAAAATTAGGGTTCTTAGAAATTGGGGATAATTTGAAATTGGTTGAATTTGTTGCTTTTAATTCAAATTGGTTATCCTAGGGTTACGAATTAAGGTCCAATTTGGCATTGCATCGTGTCTTTTCATAGTAAAATTGAAAAAGTGGGCCCACGCATCGGACATTCTCGCCGGAAAATGCAAATGGGTAGTGCTACTCTAACTTTTTAAATTTAGGGGGTAGTTTTTTTGATAAAATTTTTTTGTGGGTAGTTGTTTCCAAATACCCCTATTAAGCGTGTAGTTCCTGATAAATTTTCCATGCTTATAATTCAAGTGATCGCCAATGATAAATTTTTTTGTGCATTAATATTCTACCAACATATATTAAACACGTTTAAGGTTAATATATTGATTGTATGTTAGTCAGAAAGTGTACATGAATATGAGAAGAATAAAGTAGAGGTCTATTTTTAGGACAGGTTCAATCTCTTTTAGTTTGGATTTATACCTTCATCCTCGAATATCCAGTCAAGAAAATTTATCTATAGAGGCAAAACTTTGAGGCAAATAATTTTTTATAGCCTCTAAAAGATATATTTAGCATCAATAAAATTATGACTGCCTCTAAATGTTCTTTTTAGCATTAGTGGATTATAGGTTGCCCCTAAATGTTCTTTTTACCATCAATGAAATTATTGTTGCCTCTAAAAGATAGTTTTAGCATTAGTGAATATAATCTTGCTTCTAAAAGTTCATTTTTAGGATTAGTGAAAATTTGTTTGCCTCTAAAAGTTAGTTTTAGCAATAATGTATTTTATCTTGCCTCTAAAAGTTAGTTTTATCAATAATGTATTTAATGTTGCCTCTAAAAGTTTTTTGTAGCATTAGAGAAAATATGGTTGGCTCTAAAAGTTTTTAAGTGGCCTTTTAAAAAATCGGAAATTGTATGTATACTAATGCTAAAAAAGGAAATTGATTAAGTGGTTATTCTTCAATCTTGTACAGTTGGAGCCTTTAATTTTCACACAATTATTTTTCTCACCAAGGTTTAATTTTATGGGTTGAACACCATAAGTTTGCCAAGATTGTAGATAAATAACAAAAGCGAGCTCTTTCTCTATGGATGAAGGGTTAAGTGGTTATTAATTTTGTTAGTAAATATTTTTCAATGATTTTGTGCCACTATTTTTTATTATTAAATCAGTTTAGTAGATAGAATAAGTTTTTCACTTTTGATAACCATCCGTATCAACTTGAATTTTTGTAATTATGAATAAATGCTTGAATATATCTTTTAATTATTTTTTTTTTGTCTTTGTCATAGTCCTATTATAACTTGAAGTTAGTATTAATTTTGAAAGGAACAAAGAGTACCAAGCTAGTAGTAATTAATACTCATGAGTTTTTGTTTTTTGCTTCAAAATGAAAAATTATATATATAAGATAGTATGGAGTAATGTGCTTTACTCGTATAAATTGGCCAATTGAAGACTTTGGTAGGAGTAATTAATATAGACAAATCACAAGTGAAAACAATGTGCAATAGTAATGGATTGATCCAATATATATGTGATGTGAGCACTGCAATAGTACTTAAAAGCGAAAACAGCGCCATGCAACCTCTCGTGCAAGTATCCACAATATGAAAAACACTCATAATTGATTATATATATTTTTTGGTATAAAATAAATATTAGAAATCAAAGTTTCTTACAAAAAAAAAATTTATGTGCTTAAATCAAATCACAATGATATATAAAAATTAACATCACATGTAAAGTAGGAACCTATAGAATAGACGATAATGGTTTTATAATTATATTAAAAAAAGATAAAAATAAATGTCAAAATAATAATAATAATAATAATAATAATAATAATAATAATAATAATAATAATAATAATAATAATAATAATAATAATAATAATAATAATAATAATAAAGGGTCATGGATATATAGTATCCATATAATTATTTTCGTCATGATCATTGACCTCCGGAACATCATAGGAGTTTCTTGGTGTGGTCCTAACTATAACCTTCCAATTTGGCTTCAAAACATCATTAACATAAAATACTTGGCGAGCTTGTGCAGCTAATATGTAAGGATCATTAGCTAACAACTTTGATGTATTAATGCTTATGAAGTCAAAACAATCCGTATTGATCCCTCGACCATGACTATGCACATCCCACCAATCACACTTAAACAAAGTGACACGATTTCCTCCAATATATTGAACTTCTATGACTTCTTGTAAGAGGCCGTAATAATCAAGGATTGATGCTCCACTTTCTCCATTCACAACAATCCCACTATTTTGTGTTTCTCTTCCCCTTTCATTGTCCTTTGTACGAAACATAAATCCATTAACCATGTAGCCATTTAAGGAAATCACTGCACGATCTGGACCTTGTGCTAATGCTCTTAAGTTAGTAGTAGCACTTGGATGATTTTCCTTTGACAAAATTGTCACCTATAAAATAGATAAAAAAATTTAACTTAGAAGATTATCATAAAATAATGTTAAAAAAATATTTAACCATAAGTCTTAGGATTTAGCTTGTCAATTATGTTTCCATGAAGCTGCACTCGAACCAATTATCATTTTTTTTTATTAATAATCATGGCAATCTTTTCACCATAATATGCACTAATTTAATGAATATACTCATGTTCTAATTTGCACCAAACAAAAAAAAGTGAAAAAAATATCAACAAAAAAATAGAGACATATATACTATGTATAATAGTAACCATAAAAAAGAAGAAATCGAGTTACAATAGTTACAGTTGTAAAAATAACAAACTACAAAATTACATCTTCATTCATCAATCCCACCAAATATCATCACAAATCACAAATCTCGATTGCCTTAGACTATACAACCACAAAGTACCCAATAAATTGGTCCTTCAATCACAAAGCACTACCTCCTACCTTTTAATTACTGGAAAAAAAAACATAAGTAATAAGCAAAAAAGACCCATGATATTCCAAGACCCATGATGATGAACAGTAATTAAAAAAATAGGAAGAAGAGGATACAGAGAAGATGGTGTACACTGTATAGTATTGAAGAACAGGAAAGATGGTATTTTAACGTTAAAAAAAATAAAATGTAAACAAATGGGCCCACTTTATGTAAATCAACCTGTTTACCAGGTAGCCAAGTTACTTGAACTATTTTGAGAAAATACTCATAATATATATATATAGGGGAAGGTTCAAGTGAGAACCTCTCTTACAATAAGAACTCATTTAATAGTGAGAACTTGTAATCCTATCCGTCAGATTAAAATGAGCGGCTCAGATAAAGGATTTTATTTAATGACTATAATGACACCATATAAAAGCTTAAAAAAAATTAGCCCCTTCCCCTTCTTCTTTCACTTGAACCTCCCCCTATATATATATTGACAACAGCCCCATATACAATACTTGAGAGTAGTAAAATGTAAACTGTAGTATGGATTATTTTGAGAAAGAAGCTAATAGTTTGGATTATTGATATTAATTTTTTTGTATATTAAACATTGTGGTCGCTACACAATTTTATGAAATAAGAAGAAATATATTTCAACATAGGAAAAAATATAAGAATAAGTAAATACTTACTTGATCTCTAAACCATGTTATGAAATCTCTTTTATGAGAAGAAATCATCTTCTTGTTACTCGTAGCATTGCGAGTGTACTCACTGCGATAGTTAATTAGCAAAGTTATATATATTTTCTATATAAGAATCTTTGTACTTGCGAAAATATATATATATGGAACTTACTCAATAAATGGTTGTACTTCGTCACAATTATTCAGCACATAAAAGTGAACTTCTTCCCATTCCTTTGTAGTAAGTAAACGAGGACATTCCTTCCCAAATGCTCTACCTCTTGTCTCAAATATAGGTAGGATATCAGTTGGAAAATTTTCACGATCATCATAAATTTTATCTGGTTTGATAAATCTTGTCTCTATATCCTCCATATATCTTGAACAAAATGTCAAGCATTCCTCTAAAAGATAACCTTCTGCAATTGATCCTTCTGGGTGACCTTTAATGCGTACATACCCTTTTAATTTTCCAAGATACCTATAAATAAATTAAATATTACATATTTATTTATTATTATTACTATAATAACAAAATAAAAATAAAATGAAATTTATCTACCTTTAAATGGGGTACATCCAACGATAATGAACTGGTCCTGCAATCAAATCTTCACTTGCAAGGTGAATGGGTAAGTGTAGCATGATCACAAAAAAGGAAGGTGGAAAAATTCTTTCTAGCTCACATAGGGTAACACCAATTTGTTTTTCAAGTTGCTCTAACTCATCAATCTTCAAAGCCTTAGAACATAACTCTTTGAAAAAGGTGCTCAACTGAATAAGGGGATCAGACAATGATTTAGTCCAACCACGTATAGCAAGAGGCAATAGATGTTCCATAATAACATGATAATCATGGCTTTTTAATCCAGAGAGTTTACGTTATTTAAGGAGAGAATTTTTTGAAATATTTGAAGCATACCCATCTGGAAACTTCACACTAGTCAAAAAATTACACAAATCTCTCTTTTGCTCCAAAGATAATGTATGAGGAGCCGGAGGTAGCTCTTTTGATTTATCAGGATGTGTTATAGGGTGCAATGACTTTCTAATTTTCATTTCCACTAGATCAAGACGTGCATTCAAATTATCCTTAATTTTTCCTTCAATATCCAATAGTGTCCCAAGTAAAGTTTCACACACATTTTTTTCTATATGCATTACATCCAAATTATGACGTATTAAAAGACTATGCTCTTTTTTCGCCATAATTTATTTTGTTTTGTCTTTTTCTTATCACGCTTTCTCTTTTTCTTATTACATTCAGCTTGTTCAACATCATTTTGCTGTAATACTTCCTCACCGGATAATGGTCTAGGTGCAGGTCTCAGCTCTTGTTTCCCATCAAAGGTTCTTCCATCATATCTCCATTTATGATCTAAAGGTAAGAATCTACGGTGACACATATAACAATGTTTATTTCCATTTGGTAACCACTCAGAACAAGTATCGCTATTACAAGACGGACAACCAACAGCTCCTCCAGTTTTCCAACCTGATAAATCACCATAGGCAGGATAATCACTTATAGTCCATAACAAAGATGCATGCATTTTAAAGTTCTCTTTCTTTGAAGCATCATATGTTTCAGCACCAACTTCCCAAAGTAATTTTAGCTCCTCTATTAAAGGTTGCAAATAAACATCAATCTTATCTTTCGACCCCTTAGGACCTGGTATAAGCATTGAAAGAATGAAAGAATGTTGCTTCATACAAAGCCATGGAGGTAAATTATATGGTATAAGAACTACCGGCCATGTACTATGAGCAATATGACCATTTCTAAAGGGACTAAACCCGTCACTTGCTAACCCAAGGCGAACATTTCGAGGTTCAGAGGCAAATGAAGGATATTTTTCATCAAAAAATTTCCACGCTTTAGAGTCTGCTGGATGCCTCATTATACCATCAGGATCATCAACACGCTCATCATTATGCCATCTCATACTTGCTGCAGTTTTGGATGACATATACATTCTTTGAAGCCTGGGAATCAAAGGAAAATAACGCATTGTCTTTCTAGGAGTCCTTCTAGGCTTACATTGTGATGTTGAAGATTCATTATTACGTTCATCAATTTTCCATCTAGAAGCATGACACTTTACACATTCATTTGTATTAGCATGATCCTTCCAGAATAGCATACAATTATTAGGACAAGCATCAATTTTGATAGACTCAAGGGAAAGGCTCTTTATCATCTTTTGAGCATCATAAAAAGAATTTGGCAGAGTGTTACCTTCAAGCAATGCTCCTTCAAGCAATGCTTCTTTAAATAAATCAAGAATCATAGACAAACTTTTATCACTTATTCCACCTAAGCATTTAATGTGGAATAACTTAAGCAAGAAAGACAATTTTGAGAATTGCTTACAGCCAGGATACAACTCATTCTCAAGATCACCCATCAATGTGTAAAAGTTTTTTGTTGCTTCCGGAGGATCTTTGCTTTCACTCACGCCAATTGTCTCGTCCCCCACGACATTGTCAGATTGTACTCCAAAGGCATCATGTAGCATATCAGACACGACATCATGCTCATGCAATGGGTATTCATTTGACTCAATTATAATATTTTCAAGAATTGTTGAATCATCAACCCGTTCTCCATGTCGCAACCAACGTGTATAACTCTTAACAATCCCAAATTTAAGCAAATCTAACTCTATTTCGTCTCTACATTTTCTCCTTTCATTGTTGCATTTAACACATGGGCAAGGCAATACAACTTTGGCATTTTTTTGTGAAAAAGCAAATTCCAAAAACTCTTTTACACCAATCTTGTACCTAGGGTCATTGTTTTTTGTATTGCATCCACTCGCGATTCTTTGACACCATGATCTCCTATATAATTATCATATTAAGATGTATAAACAACTTTTTTTTTTTACTTTCTTTTTTTTTTTTTTTTTTTTTGAGGTAAACATGTATAAACAAGTTAATTACATTAAAGATGTTGTAACATAACTGCAAATAAATAATCACAAAATTAAGCAAACAGAATTTAAGGAAAATAAACTATTTATAGCACATAAATGACAATTACATGATCAATTATACACAACACAGTAACAATGAAAATAATTCCATAATAACAGTAAGTGGACCAAACTATCAATTCATTATATTGTAGATAATTTACAAGGGATTCAAAGAGTACTTGATTGGTTAGTTAATGTTTCAATATACTTTAATAAATAACCTATGCAAAACTTTGTAGACATCGGGTTCAAAACAAATAACAATTTTAGCTACTGCATTAGTTTATCAAATTGACATATAAAGATACTCCAAATATCATGAAATAGTTGAACATGTATTTGATTAATATTATTTAATTAGAAAAAGTTAGTTCCTTAGAATCTTTTTACACAAAGCCTACAACAGTTTTGTTAGGTGCCTTCCATGGAGATTAATACATTATATATAGGATGATATTCATGAAGTGTGAGCACTTTAACTTCCAAGATAGCATTAAAATTGATAATTTTAACATTCAATTTAATTTTCACCATCAGAGTATTCAAAGTATGATAATGAACTGAAAAACAAGAACCCTAAATTCAAAATAACTATATCAAAAAAATTACTTCTATTTGATAAATTAAACAAATCAAATTACCTTATCAGTGATAGGTATTCCAAAAAAAAATCAAATTCTTCTAATTCCAAGCTCTATTTTACTTCGTCTTGTTCTTCTCTTCCAGAGGTTGAGCAGTATAATTCCTTCAAAATTGACTTTTGAGATTGCTTATGGTAATGGCATAGGTGGAAACTTTGATTAAGAATGTAAACAAAAGGTTAATTTACCACGTACTTCACGGATAGGGGAAAATTTTGGAGAAATAAATTATGGAAAAAAAAAAAAACTTTCTCTAAATATTTGGGGTTGCTCTGTTCCGAAACTTAAACTATTTTGAATAAAATTTTGCCATCTAATCAAAAAAAGAATAAAATTTTGCCATCTAATCAAAAAAATTTATATTTTTCAATTTTTATCCTAATAAGTTGTTGAAGTTAAAGATAACTTAGGAAGATTTGGTGGGATGTTTTAGGTTTTGGGGAAATGGTGGCGGAAGAAACTAAGGCCAACATTGTAGGGGTATATGTAAGGTCTGTATGAAGGCAGTAGGGAAATAAGTCCAATACAACAAACAAATTTACTTTCTTTTTTTGGGTGTTGCTTTTATTGTTGCTCCGTATAATTTTACCATAACATAATTTTAAAAAATTTTAGAAAAACAAATTTTTATTTGTGACTGACCACACTATATGCCCTGGTCAAGGTTACTTATATGAGGTTCCTCGTTTGGTATGGGGTTACTTAATTTGGGATACTTATTCAGGAGAAACTCGTTTGGTCAAGAGTTACTTATTCAGGGGTTAATTGTTTAGTTAGGGGTAAATTATATGGGTTACTGATTCAGAGGTTAATTATATTCAAGGGCTACTTAGTTGGTCATGGGTTACCCTCATATAAATTATACGCCAAGTAACCCTGAATAAGTAACTCCTACAAGTAAAATCTGCCATACAGTGTCACCAGCCACACAAAAAAGTTTTTTATTTTAAATACTTTAATATAATAAAATGAAATTATTGAGAAGTAAATATAAACAAAATAGGGTACTTCGTACTACAATAAAAGTAGAGATGCAAATTAGGGTACTTCGTACTACAATAAATTATTGAGAAGTAAATATTGTATTGTGAGTTATGTATATCAAACAAAAGTAGAGATGCAAATTAAATGTATAATAATCAATGTAATAATAAAAAAAATATAATTTCTTAATTACATATTGTCTCTATTTCTAAATAATTAACGCGTTTGATTTTTTATAAACTCAAGAGCAAAACTAGCTTATGGTGACACACGTATTAAATAGAGATAGGAGAAATAAAAATGTGTGGGAACATGTTTGACTTTTTATAAACTCCAAGGCAAAACTAGCTTACGTGTGAGTATTTGAAACAATGTGTATGTATGAAATAGAGAGAGGAAAAATAAAAATGTGTGGGAAAATTAAAAGATTACGGATTAAAAAATCTAATTTCCATATTTGACTAAACTATGACATTATACATACACTAACTTGTTAATATATGATCTAGTCTAATGCGAATGATGATTTTTGAAATAAGTTGATATCAATATAAATGATGTTCTGTGGACATAGCCAACGTTTATACTACCTCCGTTACAGGTTATCTGCAATGATTTGACATAAAACAGAGAGAGAAAATATTTAATCGTTGCACATAACCTGTAACGGAGGTAGTAATTCATTTTAAATTTGGGTGTAACAGTTGCACAATTAATGAAATAGATACATTCATAATACTTGAAAAACTAATGTAAGGGCATGTTCATATCTACTAAACAGAGCTGAACTGAAATGATTGGATCTGAAATGAATATTTATGAGAGAAGGAAATTAGGAGCTGAACTGCACTGAACTGATTGGAGTTGAACTGAAATTAAAATAAAGTGAACATGCCCTGACTTGACACTATCTACATATGCCTTGAATTAGTATCTGGTAAAGACAAACTCTAATTATTATAAGTATTGATTTTTAAATATTATCTTTGATTTGTAACAAATGGTAATAAGTTGATACTTTCTTCATATTTTTTAATTAACTTTCTCAATTTTCCTTTTACCATCATACCTTATTACTTGCTCCTATATCTTATTTATAAACTTTTAATAATGTTTTACAATTTTCTTCCTCACTAGTAGCTTGGTCTCCACATATCATATGTTAATATTATTTTTTAATATTCTCTCCCCTCCACTCGTATATCAGTTTGGTTTTCGGGGTTTTTTTTTTTTAATTTTTTAACCAACCCCACTTCCACCATAATATAATACGAAAAACTTTATAATATCTTACACTATCGTGATCTACACCCAAAGCCACCACTACTTGATTTTTTTTATACCGTACGTAAGATATTTTACATAACATCATATGTATTCATAAAAACCTTTAGTCAAATTAATATACTAGTATAAATAGTTCCTAAATAGTATAATAAAAGTCAAACAATTTTGTTATTTTTAGCATGAATGTATGTTGTATATTATAGTCAATTACTCACTAGATCTCAAATATTTCCCACCCCTACAAAAAAACAAACGGAGGAAAAGAAAAAAAAAAACCAACACCTTAAACGATGGCCTCGTATCTTCCGCCATATTCCCCAAAAAGAACCAAAAAACCCACCAAATTTTCATATCTTTTCTTCAATTTCAAAACTCGGAAATTAAAATGGAAACAAAAATAAAGTTTTTGATTATCTTGGCGGAATTATGATCCAAAATAGTGAAACTTTCGAAATTGAACTAGCCCAAAAATTGAGAGGGAATTTTTATTTTTTCATCTGTTATTCCCTCCTAAAATCTCCACAATTGAAATACAAGTATGTGGTAAATAATCCCTTGTCTATCTTTCTTAATTAAATTTTTCTCCTTTAATTTCACACTAAGCAATCGCAAAAGTTATATCTTATAGAATCATACTGCTCTTCTGCTCGAACTCGAAGACGAACCAAAAGAAGAAAATCATCGATTGGAAGCATCCGAATTCGATTTATTTGTTGGAATCACCGTCCAAGGTAATTAGTATCTTTATTTCATCAATAGAAGTAATATTTGCTGGTTGTTTTTTTTTTTTTTTTTTTTTTTTAGAATTTAAGAGTATTCTAAATTTTTAGATTGAACAACGAATTTAGGATTATTATTCATATTTTTTAAATTGAACTATTTTGAATGTGAATCGGAGACTGTTCGGGTAGTAATGAAGGAAGTTGGAGAACGTTTAATGGTGTCTTTGAGAAGCATGGCAGCTTTGAGATCGGTTTCTCTGTCGATAATATGGTCGATGGTTTTGTTCTTGACCCATTTTAGGCAAACTTTGGTGATCATCTGCCATTGTTGGTGGTTGCGGAAGGTGGAGGAAGCGGAGGAGGTCGTGGTGGAAACCAGGGGCGGATTATAGTTAAGGCTGAACTGGGCTTGGCCCTTGATAACTTTTGAGATAAAAAAAATTACCCATTAAAAATAAAAAAAAAATAAAAAAAGAAAAAAAAACTACATAGTAATTGCTTTTCTTAATTGCTTTTCCTAGCAGCGTAAAGCTAAATACAACCCACAACCCTTTTCCCTTGTTTTAATACTTATACGTTTTTTTTTTTTTTTTATTTGGTGTTCCATCCGGTTCACCCTTTGGGCTAATTCGGATTCGGGGATCAGTTCTGGGCGGTTAGGTTCCAGTCCCCTCCCGATTGTTGTTGCCGGGGATCGAACACGGGTCCTCCCTACCAAGTGTAGTCCCAATCACTAGTACACCAACAACCAATTGGTAATACTTATACGTTTATTCAATCAATGTATTGTTTCAAGGCGGAGCAAATTCCAAAACAAGTGAACAATATCATATACCCGTAGTTTCAATTTTTTATGTAAGTTTTTGGTTTTCAATTTTTATTTATTTATTATTCTTTTTTTGGCAATTAAATATCTATGTGATACGGTGGAAAGGGAGATGTAGTGGGATTTGAGGAGAGAGATGAGAGTTTGAGGGTTGAAAAGCATTTAGTTGGCAAGTCAAGTGAGAGTTTGTTGTTGTTTACGAGAGGTTCAAATGATTGGGAATTAAAATTTTTAAATTGAAGAAGGCAAGAGTAGAGGTAATTGAGGCCGAACCGCCTTGTAATTGAATAAAAATTGTATCAAGCTTGATGTTTACTGTCTACTATTATACTATAGGGGATGTTTTGATTAACTTACATAAGTTGAATTAAATTGTGTTTATTGGTTGAATTTTTTGCAAATATGTGTAAATTAATGAATTTTGTTAGGAAAAAAAGAGATATATAAGAATACACAACATATAACAATGTCTTGTGTGAGAAAAATATGAGGTATAAAAGAATAGATAACATAGGATATATATCTTTAAAGTAACTTTCTCATACTACCCTCTTTTTAATTTTCTCTATTATCAAAACACTTAATTATTCAAAGAAATATTTGTCATAGAAATATAAATAAAGGACTGGTAGAAAGGTGTAAATTTGAGTGATAATTACATAAAACAGAAAGGCTATGGGAGGATAGAGAAAGAAATAAAAGGGTGAGTGTTGAATAGCTAGTCAGGGTGATGCGTGATTTGGGTGGAAAGCGTATATTCAATGCTAGTTCCTGTAAACTTTGATTAAGGGTTGAAATTTTGTTTCGTTCGGTTAAATAGCTGAGTGTAAACTACTTTTTTTATGTATGGGTCAAATACATATATAGACAAATTTATGACATTATAGGTTTCTTAATGTGTCAAATTGACATATTAATCGAGTAATTAAAAAATTATTTTCTTTAAATCAGAATTCTATTTTTTTTTCTCTAGCTCTAAAATGTCAAAATCAGGAGGAAAGACTCTTTCAAAAGAAAATGAGTATGAACTGCAAAGACTCAAGATAATTGAAGCTAACAAGATGATGAAAACGTTGGGCATAAAGCGCATTGCTGCTTCTTTAACAAGCTTAGTAGATAGCTCAAAAGTTAAGAAAAGTAAACAAAAGTGTAATGCATCTCTTGAGAAAGATGGTGATTATTTACCCGATGAGAATGAGGAAGTTGAGTATGAGAAAGAAACTCACAATATATCTTCAAACAAGAAGGTATTGCCTTTTATTATTATTTTTTTCATTAGTTTGTTATTCTACTTTTAATACTTCCAGAGATGTTGGCATGTTATTATTAACCATTATGTATTCCAAATTTACTAGTAGTGTAACTATTAAAAAAGTTTCTTTGTAAAATTTTTCTTGAATACTATCTAATAATTGTACATTATTTTTTATTTGGGTACCTACTCTTTGTTATAAAATTTTTCAGGTTATAATTAATCAATAATTAATCAGATCAAAGAAAGAAAGGGGTCGAAGGAACAATCTCATTCCACCAATGTCAGTTGCTAGGTATTTAAGATCAAACAAAGAAAAACAGGCAAGACATGGATATAAAAATGCTGATAAAACCAAAACATCGATGAAAGTACAAGGTTAGTTTCTTTTTATACATTTCTATTTATAATTTCATATACGATCAAGATATGCATTAATATTTTATAAATTTTCAAATTTTAATAATTACTAGGATTTGAACGAAGAAATGATGGTGAAAGTAGTGGTCATTCTCAAGGTACATTAACATAATTATTTTTATTATACAATCATCTGTTTTAGAATATTTATGCGATTTCTTATCTTTGGCATATTCTACTAATCTGGCCCCAAAATGCACTTGATATAGGGCAAGATGAAGTGCAACACTTTGCGAACAATATTGATAATGATTTGCACAGTCAAGAAGGTGATAACAATTTAGATCAAACAAGAGACATTTATTTAGAAGATCAAGAAAATTTCAACAATGCACACATGATTAGAAGTTATGATGATGAAATACCTATAAATGAAGGAGAAGACAACAATGGTATTTCTCATTATTTATTCAATGATTTCTATCTACATTGCTAGAGTTAACCATTGCAGAATGTTTTTATATTATAGGAACTAAAAAGAAGAAAAAAACTTATAAGACCAACACTCCTAGAGGTCCTACAAGAAATCTTCAAATGGCAAAAATGAGACCCGGTGAGAAAAAAAAAAGTGGATTTTAACATAAGAGGTCAGCCAATTGGTGTAAATAGAGCTTGTTTGGCAAGTTACTATGGTTCCCTTGTACGAGATCCTCTTAATGCTCCACTTTATGAGGTGAAAGTATTTTCAAAAATCCCAAAAGAAAATAAGGAGAAGATGTGGCAACTTGTTCTGGTAATTTTTTTTAAAAAAAAATTTATATCTTGTTACAAATAGATTATGTTTTCTTGCAATTTTTTTTTTTTTTTTTTTGGTTCTAATTACTACATTTGTATGTATTGTCAAGGAAAAATTTGATATAGGACTTGAGGATGATCAGGATGAAGAAGAACGTGAAAAGAAGTTAAAGGAAAGGAAAAAATATATCATGGAATCTTTCAACAAGAAGTACAGGAATTTTCGCGCAAGATTGAAGAGTACATATTATGATACAGTGGATACAGATGAAGATCGACTTAAAGAAGAAAATATGCCTCCAAATGTCGATGAAAATGACTGGAAATGGCTTGTTGATTATTTTGGGTCACCAGAATTTAAGGTATAGTATAATGTTATCATATATTTATTTATTTCTCTATTAGTGTTGGACATCAATTATATATTACAATTCAAATTTTAAAGGCCATAAGTAAAAGAAATGTTGACAATCGGTCTTACCAAGATGTTGGACACACTGCTGGGACAAAGAGTTTTGCTCAAAAAGCCGAAGACATGGTAATCTCTTTCTTTTATTTTTTTTTTTTTGTATAAAAAAAAATTAATTTGATGATGTGACTTTTTATTATGTCAGTTCAAGCGTGACAAAGTAATGCCAAGCATGTTGGATTTATATGAGGAAACTCATTCAAAAAGTGATAAAGAACCTATCACTGAAGTGGCAAAAGAAACCATGGTAAGAAATTACGTAATACATATAGTATAGAATAATAGTGAAAAATTATACTATATCTATAATATATTAGAAAAGCTACTGAAAAAATCCTATAAATATATTAATTCCTTATATTTTCGTTTTTTTATTTCTTTATATTATTGAAGATATAGTAACTATGAAAATAAAATTGTGGAGGTGGTATATGTGTTGTGATTAAAATGATGGTGGAGCTGTTTTATGTTTATTGTGTGACAAAGCAGGTTGAAACGACTATATTAAAGTTGGTTTTCAGTCATATTACAAGGGAAATACTGTCAAAATTTCTGTAGAAGTAGAGATACAGTTTATTTGTCATTAGTTAAAAAGACTTGTGACCTTTTTTCTCTCTCTAGAATCAATCTTGTATATAATTAATTGACTTTATTTGTAAATATAAGTGTTTATTATTAGTTTTCCCTTTTTGTATGATCTTACATTTAAATTTTTTCATATAGTCAAAAATTAAAGAGCTCCTTGTGCAACGTGAGGCGGGAGAAATAGATATGACCGATGAAGAAATCTATGCAAAAGTTAAACCCATTGGTAAGCGTGGTCGTTATCGTGGAAAGGGAGTTAGTCCTTCTATTACATCATTATATGGGACATTTAGTGAAGGAGAAAAGTTACGCAAAGAAGCTGATGAAGCAAAGAATGAGGCAATAGAGGCTAGAAAAGAGGCAAAAGAAGCTAATGTGAAAAATAAAGCCCTAACTAAAAAGATGAGACGCCTTCAAAAGAAAATGGAGGTCATGAAAGATTTCATGGGGAATATTTTGAGCCATCTAGGTTATGATTTGTCTGAATATGGATGAGGTATACTTCATTATTTAATATTATTATATGATTATTGAATTAAATTTAAGAAATATATTTTATTGGTCATTGCATACTAATTATGAAATTATAGGTTAATGATAACGTCGATGACGATGTGGATGATGATGAGAATGACGATGAGAATGATGATGAAGAGGATGATGAAATGCAAGTAGATGAAGAGTAACAGTACTTATTTTTTTTATTCATTGTAAGTTTTAGTGAAATAAATTTTTTAATCTTTCTTTGGATTTTATAATTTTTATTAATGATAATTTATAGTTTTTTATTTTATTTTATGGATTAGTGATTTATAATTATTTTAATTTAATTTTTCGTCATTATGACAAATATTAATTTCATACTTTTTAATGACAGGAAATTATATAATGAAGATGGCTAGAGATCGAATTAGAAGAAATTGAAGAAAATAATGTTGTTTTCAAGCTTATAGTTTTAGATGAAAACTCCCTCTTATTCACATAAATACATTATCCAATTTTTTTATTATTAATTTTTATTTATTTATTCATATGCCTGTTTTGAAATTAAGTAGTTTAGTAACTCCATAAATTTTTTTGGGATCAATTATGTAATGACTACTAAATTATTAATAATATCATTGTTGTTTGATTCAATGAAATCAACTTGCTTTATAATGTTATACTGACATAGTTAATTCTTTAAAATGATTTTGTCTATTAATGTACACAAATTATATCATAAAATGTAATATTGTTGTAATATATATTTCTGTACATTTTGAATCAGAGGCATATATCATGCATTCTGCCTCTAAGAACCTTTCATGTCAAACTTCTGATTTGCATCTAAATATCATTAGCATTAATATACAAGATTGCATCTAATTATATTTTGAGACAAAATTACATAATTGCCTGTAAATGTATATGATATATATAAAAGCAATAAACAGGTATAATGCCTCTAATTATATTTTGAGGCAAAATAGTATGGCTGCCCCTAAATATATATGGTATTTAGAAGCAAATTTACATAATGCCTCTAAATATATTTAGGGTCAAGATTATATGGTTGCCTCTAATTATATTTAGGGACAAGGTTATACGGTTGCCTCTAAATATATGGGTTTTTTAGAAACAATGCATTGTATTGCCTCTAAAAGAGGCATTAGGGGCAACCATCAATTAGTGACGGAATTTTTAGAGGCACTTGAATAGTTATCTCTGAAAGGTATTAGAGGCAATATCATTATTATTAGAGGCATTTTTTACTTGATTCTATAACTAATTTTTTTTGTAGTGTCAGAAATTATAAAAGTACCTTTCACCCACTACTTTCACCTCACTGTCAAATCAATTTAACCCACCTCCAGTAAAAATCATCAAAGCTCTAAACCACCTTCAAAAACCATGGTTATCATTGCTGAAATCGTTTCCTCAGAAAATTCCCAGAATTCAGAAAGAACTATTCAAGAAGCAACCTCTCCCTTAGCCATGGTGAACTACAAAGCCTCGCCTTCCACCATAAAAGATTCTCAAAATCCTAAACCCTCGTTGTCTGAACCTAAATCATCAAGGCTAAACCCTAATCTCAACGATGAAGCAGAAAGCAAGAAGGAAACCTCTGTTTTCGAAAGACTTAAAGAATGGAAGGAAAAGAGATTCAGAGGAAAAACTTTTGAAGAGAAGATGGTAGAGGTGGATGCTTTTGCTAGAGGAGAAAATTCAGATGATGAGAAAGATGAAGAAGAAAAAGAGGGTGAAGAGGAACATAATGGATCATAATATAGAGATGAGGTTGAAGAGGAAGATGACGGTGAGCAATCGGAACTTAGTGTTGATGCTAAGAGGTATGTTGTTGGACATAGACTAGATTTAGACTGGTGCAAGAAGGCTAGGTTTTTAGAATTTCTTGATTTGGTTAAATTTCAAGGGTGGGAATATTTGTTAACAATTGCTTCAAACAATGTCATGTATCCTGCTGCAATGACTGAGTTTTGTTCCAAGTTTCAAGTTAAACAAGGAAAAATCTCTAGTATGGTTAATAAAAAGAAAATTGAATTTGATGTTAAAAAATTAGGAAAATTTCTGAAAGTACCAACTGATGGGTACGAAATGTATTTAAAAGGAAAGGGAACAGTGAAAGTAGGGAATTATTTAGGAGGTGATATTGTTGAAACCCTAGGAGGAAAAAGGGGGAAGAATGTCATGAGCCATAATGATCTGAGTCCCTTGAACAAGTTACTTTTTAACTTGGTTCGAAAAACAATTCTGCCTAGGACACAAAAGAAGAGTGAAGCCTATTTGATGGATATGGCAGTTATTTTTTGTCTCTCTCAGAAAATTAAAGTCAACTTTCCATCACTAATGTATCAACACCTAGTACACTGTGTTCCAAGGAAGAGCAAAGTGGGCTATGGAGCCGTTCTGTCTACTGTCTTTGAATCACTTGGTGTAAAATTGAAGGGAGTTTATGAGGGTTTGGAAGAGAAACCTGAGAATGTGATAGATGGTGAGACTCTACAGGACATCAGTCTAGAGGTTGTGAATGGAAAGGTTAGAAGAGTTGAAGAGAAAAAGAGTGTAGGAGGAAAAAGAAAAGGGAAAGAAGTTCCAGAGCAGCCTGTGAGGAAGAGCAGGAGATTATCTACTAGTTCTGCTCCTAAGACTAGTATGGAAGAACCTCTGGAACTTGATGTTGAAGAAGACAAGGTTATAGCTGGGCAAGTTGCAGAACTGGTTGATAGGGTTGAAGTTGCTGAAAAGCAGATTAAAGCTGTCACAGGAAGGATGAAAAAGTTGGAGAAAACTGTGCATAAACTTGAGAGTAGTCTCAGGTCTCAGAAGCTGGAGTTCCAAATGGTAGTTAAACGTATAGAAGACAAACTGGAAGCTTCTGCACAGCAAACCAAGGAGGACAACTAGAGAATCTTAGAGCTCCTTCGGTCCTGATTAACCTTCAATCCTAGCCTAGCCTAATTCAGTTTTTTTTTAGCCTTTTCTTATTTCAGTCTGGAACAATTCAATTTCTGTCTTTAAGTTTTTGAACAAATTTATTTTGGTTTGTAAAAATTTTTTAAGCATGATGTTGATCTCTTGGTATTTTTAATAGAATGCTTTTGGAACTGCTTATACATGTATGTTAGTGTACATTATGAATGCTTATGTAGGAGAGTGGAACTAACTTAAGGGAAGTTAGCAGCGCTGCCTTCAGTTTCCCACACTCGATGAATTGCTTGTGGGGCTGTGGCTAGATGCTTAAAAACTTGAAAATACAGGACTTTTTGATAATGCCAAAAGGGGGAAAAGAAAAGGCAAACTTGGATGCTGAAGTTGTTTGGGTTTCAGTTGAGAAAGTATCAAAAAATTTCTCTGATATGATGCCATTTATTTTTGTTTAGTTTACGTTGTTTATTTTGTTTATTTTGTTTCTGTTTTTTATTTACTTTCAGTCAATATACCAAAAACACAAAAATACGACCTTCTATTTTGTTTAACTTGTTTCTAGAGTTTGCTTAAGTTTGTCATCATCAAAAAGGGGGAAATTGTTGAAGCATAAAGGTTTTGATGATGAAGAACTTAAACTAAAGCAAACTCAACTAATAAAGGTTTTCAAGTGTTTGATTAGTTTAGGTGAAGTTGATCGTGGTGATGGAAGAAGTAGCTGGAACTAAGAAGACATGAAGAGATCTTAATCAAAGAAGTTAAACAAATCAGAAGAAGAGTTCTCTAACAAGAACTAGTTCTCTAACAAGAACTAGTTCTCTAACAAGAACCGAGTTCCCTAACAGGAACTTGAAGACAGCAAGCTGAGGTTCTTTGGTGGAACTTAACAAGCTTGGAGCCCAAGTAATCTGGCTGAACAAAAGCGCGGCGCAGCTATTAGTTTAGTTAAGGTTTTTATCTTTCTAGATTATTGTTAATATGTTAAGAAGGTTATTGCACGAAATTTATCAGAAGCGTGACAAGTTAGCTTGGTACATAAAATAAAACGGAAGATAATAAAAGATAGATTTTAGGAAAAGATTTTCTAAAAGTATTATTTCCTTTAAATCGGTTTGTTAAAAAGATAATTCTTTTTAACAAAATATCTTTTTATCTTTATTTTCCAGAAAAGATTTTATTCATATGATTTACATAAAACTGTGTTTTAATGATAAGTTAAGTTAACTTATTTATCTTTTAGAAAACCTACTTTCTATACGAGTGTGACTTGTATAAATAGTAGAGAGCAAAATGGTTTTAGGTTTTTGTGAGTTTATGCGTGAAGAAATCTCTGTGCGTAATTGAGTAAGTTTACCAAGCTTCTAACTTGTCATATTAGTTTCGGATTTCATGCATTGCTTGCCTAACATACTAGGTGTCGTATTCTTGTATTGGGTTGGGTTATTTAAGTGTGTTTATCGTTTATATCATACACAGTTTTGTAAGCTTCGTGATGAGGCTGAGTGTTTGTACTTTGGCAGTACGTGTAGTACTTTGGCAGTACGAGTGAATCTAAGTGTGGTGCTTAGGTTGGGTAGGATAGGGTCCTATCAAGTAGCAATTCCAGTGAGGAACTTGTGAAACTAAAGGTCCGTGTCTAATAGGTTGTAACTTGGTGTTTGCCCTATTATAGTGGAGTTTGTGTGTTTAAAATCCCTAACGCAGGGTCGAGGTTTTACTTCCAGTTGGGCCCTGGAAGGTTTCCTCGTAAAATCTGTGTGTGCTTTTAAGTTCCTATATGTATTGTTTATTAATCCGCAAAAAGTAGACATTAGGAACTCGATACAATTCACCCCCCCTCTTGTATTAATCAACTCAACTAACACTTAGGTTGCTTCCTTTTTTCTTCTATCATGTTAGTATCATGTTAGGGATAAAGCTTTGATCTTTATTGCTTAGTGACATGCTAGGATTTGTTATTAATCTTGTAAGTATCATGCCTAGGACCTTGCTAATATTATTATGTTTTCATGAGATTGAGAATATTATTATAATGATGATGGTTGTTATTATTATGTTGCTTGATATATTATTATGTTATTGCTTAATCACGCCCTCTCTTGTAGGATTAAAGGGAATTTGTACTTGTAATCACGCTTAATATAGATAATTAATAATCTTGTTTAGGCTAATATGATTATAGGAAAATTTTTCGAGAACTACACGCTTAATAGGGGTATTTGGAAACAACTACCCACTAAAAAATTTTATCAAAAAAACTACCCCCTAAATTTAAAAAGTTATAGTAGCACTACCCATTTGCATTTTCCGACGAGAAAGTCCGGCGTGTGGGGCCCACTTTTTCAATTTTCTTCTGAAAATCCCTCATTGAAGAAGTCAAAACAAGTAGGGTATGTAATTCATAGGTAATTCTTCTCTTTTAATCCATTAATTATGAATTTTGATGTTAGGGTGTAATGATTAGAAAAATTAGGGTTCTTAGAAATTGGGGATAATTTGAAATTGGTTGAATTTGTTGCTTTTAATTCAAATTGGTTATCCTAGGGTTACGAATTAAGGTCCAATTTGTCATTGCATCGTGTCTTTTTATAGTAAAATTGAAAAAGTGGGCCCACGCATCGGACATTCTCGCCGGAAAATGCAAATGGGTAGTGCTACTCTAACTTTTTAAATTTAGGGGGTAGTTTTTTTGATAAAATTTTTTTGTGGGTAGTTGTTTCCAAATACCCCTATTAAGCGTGTAGTTCCTGATAAATTTTCCATGCTTATAATTCAAGTGATCGCCAATGATAAATTTTTTTGTGCATTAATATTCTACCAACATATATTAATCACATTTAGGGTTAATATATTGATTGTATGTTAGTCAGAAAGTGTACATGAATATGAGAAGAATAAAGTAGAGGTCTATTTTTAGGACAGGTTCAATCTCTTTTAGGTTGGATTTATACCTTCATCCTCGAATATCCAGTCATGGTTCTAGACCACTATGGAGTTAAGGATCTCATGGATCGTGAAGGGGTGTAACCTTCACCCTATGAACGGTTTACAAGTTCCTAAAACTTGTTAGCGACTCTTTTTCTCTAACTTCTTTCCTTTTGGACGCCATCATACTTAAGTGTATGACCACAGTGGGCTCAAGTGTGGGATGCTTGAAATATTCCCTACAGTATCCTGTAGTATTTTTGTAATCTAAATACGGTTTGCGTACCGTTAAGTATTTGTGTAATTTATTTTATTTTATTTTATTTAAGTAGTAGATAGAATAGAATAGTATTACAGATTGTAGTTGATCCAAGAAGCTAATGGAGTGAAGGCCCAAAGGAGTTAGATAGATGAAATCCATGAGTAGGAGTTTTGCTTTATTAGTTTTCTAGGATTAAGGGGTCATACTATGCCATTTTATCTATGCATTAGTAGTTTATGCATGTTATATTTTATTGATGCTTGTGATGATGCGCTTGAGTTCACTAAAATAATCACAAACATAATGAATCTAGGTCCCGGTAATATTGAGGTTGTTTTTCCAATTAAAAACCCAATAAACCTTTGATATTGGTGATAGTCATGCCAAAGCTGGGTGTCGTTTTATATATTGGGAGAGTTAGGGTAAATCAAGTTTAAAAATTTTAATTGGTTATACTCAACAAGGTTACCCAGATAGTTTAGAACCTTGAAGAAAAGGGTAATAATTAAACATGTGATGGTTAATTATTTAACCAAGAATTACAAGAGTTGTAATCAGTAAAGAGTTTACTCACCTGGCCTTGAAAATTTAATGGTTGACGGTAGGGAAAAATTCCGGTCAATTATTGCACAAAAAGGGTCTTGGAATCACTTAATTCAAATCGGGATCAGTTAGATTGAATGAAGTGTTTTAAAGTTACCAAATTTAATTCGTTTATGGTACTTTAAATTTTATTAAACATAATTGAATTTTGCATTTATTAATAAGTAATATTTCGTTCTAATTTTATTTTGATATATAATCTCCTCGATTGAAAATAAAGTTCGGAAATGTTTTCAGAAGGTTAAAAGATAATCCATAAACCTCATTTAAATTTTGCTAAGATGGTTCTAAAAGGAAAGTTTTAGAAACCCATATCACATGTCTAAAGTTGATTTCATTGAACTCAAAACGTTTGAGTTAAATGCCAACACATGTTCATTTTGAAAAGTGTTTCAAGGGATATAATGAGATGGGAGGTACAAACCCTGTAAAAGACAAGTATAGAAGTCTAATAAAATCTCTTATCTTCATTATGATTGAAAGTAAGAAAATGATTGGAAGTCTCTATGATCAAAAGTTGATTTAAAGACAATGTTCGTCATCAATTTCATATGGAGTTAAATAGTTGATTAAACTCTAATATGAATAATGATTGAATAGACTTAGCAAAATTTTGAAATGTGCTTAAAGTAGTTAAGAAAAGTATCATTTTGAATCTAAGAGAAATGTTCTAAGTGGCTAAAAGGGAAAGGTTTAAGAATATATGAGGATTGCATTAAAAAGTTAAAGGCTAAGAAATGTAAACAAGTTGCTACCTCTCAAACCTAGAACTACTTACATGCTAAAAGTTGTTATGAACAACTAATGTTTCAAATTAAATTGACCAATTCCAATTGATTAGAAACAACCTCATACAGTTGGAAGGTAAAAGAATGGAAATGTTCCAATTTAAGAAGGAAAAAATTAGAAAAAATAATCCCAACTTTCTTCAATTTTCGTAGAATAATCCCAACTTTCATTTATTCTGGAATAATCCGAACTTTGGGGGGTCTTCTTTTTCTTCAATCCCAAATACCGGTTAGCGGTTGAATGGGTTTCTTGATTTTTTTTTAATCTAAAGTGACACGTGTCACGCGTTAATTGGTTAAAAATATAAAAACAAAAAATTAAAAAAACAAAAAAAAAATCAGCAAAACCCCAAATCCGGCCACCCTGCGCCGATGATTCGAGCCATCTCCGGCGGCAGATGCTACTCCCCTCCCCTCCCCAAACCCCGACGCTGGTTTCCCCCCTCCCCTGTGCTGATTTCCTTCCCCCATCCCCTGCACCGATTTCCCCCTCCCCCAACGCTGGTGATGCGACCCAGCTTCCTCCCCTCCATTTCTGCCGCCACCACCACTCGCAACTCCTTTTCCAGCCACCACCAGCACTCAAAACTTCCTTTAATTGTCTCCCCAACTCCCGAAAACCTATAAACACCCTTCCCCCACCATCGAAAATCCTAGCCGCTAGGGTTTTCGACGGTGAGGAAGTGGTTGTTGGGGGTTTTCATAAGGGGTTTCGAATGGAAAAGAAGGAGATTGGGGGTGGAGGTTGGTCGAAACGCCGGCACAGAGGCTTTGGGGAGAAAGGGGCGCACATTTTGGGCAGGGAAAGGGAGGGGTTGGCGCGGCTGGCGATGGCAGTTGGTGGTGGTGGTGGGGGTTACGGTGGAAGGCAGGGTATTCAGGGTTTTCTGGTTTTTTTTTTTTAAAAAAAATTATTTTTTTTAAAATTAAATTATTTGTTTTTGGACCAATTGCAGCTTGACACGTGGCACATAACCTATTACAGTAGGTCATTGACTTTCGTTGACCGGTTTGGGATTGAAGAAAAAGAAGACCCCCCAAAGTTCGGATTATTCCAGAATTAATAAAAGTTGGGATTATTCTACGAAAATTGAAGAAAGTTGGGATTATTTTAGAAATTATTTTAGCATATTACTACTTCTTAGACATGTGATGTCATGTTTAGTTCTCTCTCATTGAGAATGTGGTTGAACTAAATGAATAAGTATGGCTTAGGAAGAAATAAATCTACAAGTTTAAAAGAAAATGTTGCTACTTCACAAGTAGAACAAGCCTGGAAGCAAAAGTTGCAACTTTACAAGTAGAACTTATGCTTCACCATGCCTAGTAATTGACTAGAATTAAATAGATGTTATTTATTATTGTCATTATCAAACCATACCCATTCAATGTTAGTAATGACTTAGCATTGAAGATTAAAAAAACATGGAGTAAATGTTATTATATGCTTTATTGAGTCGTGATGTGTTTTGAAAAGCTAAATAGGTTTAGAAGTTCTATATGATAGATATATATAAACCAGTTCTATGTATATAAATTGTCTCTAAAAAGTAAATTAATTCGAATGAATTTGAATATTGCATGCGGAAGATCCAAAGGGGTCGCCTTTCAACATCATTAGATTATGAATCTATTGATAAATGCAAACATCATTCTAATTTGAAAATTTTGACAAAGTCACCATTTAGAGAAATGATGATGTGAATTCGAGGTCAAATTCATATCGATGTAAGAAAACCAAAGGTTCAAAAGCTAGAGACGGACGATGAAACTTCATTCGTGATATGATCACTTGTGCTTAGTTGAAGCTAAAGTGTGAAAATTTTGAAAAGTTCAAAAGTGTAGTATGAAGTTCATAATCAACTTAACAAGATAATAAATGCACTACAATATGATTGTAATGTTGAAAGTTTGAGTTAAGACATTTACTTGGAACCATATTCAAAATATTGCGATATGATCGTAATAATAAAAATTTAAGCCAAGACCTTATTAAACATCCAAGAGTTGTGAAATCGTTTTACTACAAACTTTGAAAGAAAACCTTATGAAGTGTCAATGAAAAGGAGCTATCAATCTATATGAGATATATTTTGATAATGGATGAAAATACCCTATCTTCCAACCATTATTCAGGGGATACACTTTTAAGATGAGCTACAAAACTAAACAAAACTACATATATCAAAATAAAATGTAACAAAGGCTTCATATGTGATATGGATAAGAAAATTTCTATAAAGTCTTTGCACAAAGCAGAGCATAAAAGGTGTATTAAATCTTTTGATACACGTTCAATTCCTATACAGAGCACGGGGTACTTCTACACATGTCATACTTAGCACAAAATAATTATTGCTCAAGTAGGTTCCCTTTATGGAAAAGATGTCATTTCCAAAAGGTCAAGTGGGAGAAGTGTAAATCTCGAAAAAGTTTGAGAAACGCAAAAAAAAAAAAACATGGTTCAAACTATGGTTGGTTCACCCTATGCGAAATGTGCCTTTTTAGAAGGCAAGTGGGGATATAAGAATCTCAAAAAATTTGAAAGCCTTGAAAGAGTTCAAGAAAAGTTATTTCAAAAATCTAGAAGAAATTCGAGAAATAATCGAATCAAAGCAACAATATGAGCATGATTTATCTCATGTTATAGATGACAACGCGTGGTCTCATTAAGTGTAATGGGAATAACAACCATCTATCGAAGGTAGTACATTCCAAGTGCACGTCCTCTATTGTCGTTTCTCATTGAAAACTAAACAAAGTTGTTGTATGAGTTTCAATTGTTGCATAAAGACCCACAATGATGACTAGCATAAGTAAAACTTAGCCAAAGAAATATTATTTCATGTTAACTAAGAGTTGTAAAATATTTATTTTGGAACATGATGATTATGAAAGTAATAAAGATGATTTGACAAGTTATAACTCCAAGTGGTTTAAAAGCCAGTAAATCTGAAATAGATTATAAATTTGTAAGCAAGTGTATGACACTTGATTAATTTGCCTAATTGGGTGAAACCCTTTATAAGCAAAACAAACAAGAAAGAAAAATGTTTTCTAAACAAAGCAAAGACTTGTTAAAGGATTCAACTAATTCATAGTATGCCTACGAATACAATGAAACATTTACATTAGTCACGTTACAAAGATCTATTAAAGATATTGTAGTGATTTCTACCTTAAGAGATTTGGTAGATGGATTTCAAAACACTTTCTTGAAATTGTTTGTGAAAAAAGATTTGTATATGATACAATCAAAATGATTTTGAAAAAACAATAATCCTACGGATGCATAAAAGATCCTTTAATGGATTGAAGTTAGCATCATGGAGTTAATGTCCTTAATTTTGTAAGTCAAATTGTTTGATGTTCTCGTAAAATAAAGAAAAGGTCTTGTGTACACAAGATGTTTAGTGGGAGCTATACATTCTTTTTAGTCTGGTATAAAGATCAATTATTCTTTTCTTGAAGAGTCAAGTAATGGCTAATGCATTTTGTATGAAAAACCTTGTAGAGGAATATGAGTACGGATGGGATTTAAGATCTATAAAGATAGGTCTCAAAGGATGTTTAACCTTTATTAAGAAACTTATATTAATAAAATTCTTATGAGGTTCAACGTTATATTGAAAAGAGTTTCAATCCCATATAACATGGCACAAAGCTTAACAAGATTCAATACTTTGAGAAAGGTTGATGCAATTAAGGTTTTGAGTGATGCTCCTTATGCAGTTTGCAAAGGGCGCATCATACATGTCATGGACTATACTCGTCTATTTGATTCACGTGTTTTAAGGACAAGTGATGATAGATTTCAATTGAAATCCAATGTAATATTGGAATACAAATTAGAAATTTCAAAGTTCCTTGCGAAAGAACGAAGGAAGATTCTTAGTGTATGGAGATGAATATCTATACTTAGTATTTAAAAACACAAACCACAAATTTTTCATTTGACACATGGCATCACAATTCACAAGTCACTCATCACCCCATATGCCACATGTTATCTCCCTTAATATTAATGTTTAAGTCTTTATGCATTATACAACTTGCAAATTCAAGTAAGAAAATGAAGTGTTTCATTTCCACCATAATAAAATAATTTTTTAATTAATACACATTACATAAACATATAAATTATAATAAAAATTGTCTTTTCATCTCCGAGACTTTAAATATAATTTAAAATAATATGTCATTTTATATCCCACAATCTTCACGTATATATATCTAACTAAATTCATTCATCGTCTTCACGGTTCTATCCTCACTCTTTTTGTTCTTTTAAATTTAGAAATGAAACAATCTTCCTACATATGAAAATAATTAACCCAAATAACAACCCGTGCATTGAACGGGCCAAAAAGCTAGTTATTATAAATTTTAGAAGTTGCAAAATTCATATTTATGAGAATTTCTCATGAATTGTACTTACTAAACCCCTTCCGTGACCAAGGTATGAAAGTCATACCAAGGTTCTTGGATTGAAGAAAGTTATGTAATTTAAGTTGTGTATGTTTTGAGAAAACATATTACATAAGTAATACACACTACTACAAAATTGGGCTTAAGTAACATCCATTAGTAAAACTCTAAAAATTTCATGATTGTTTGATTTTTACGTAACACTTTTGTAACATTATGGTATAAGGTAACATTTTTTGTAACACTTCATTATTATGTAACATTTTATTATAACACTTTGATATTAGGTAGCACTTGATTGTAACACCAATTTTTTTTTTTTTTTTTTTTTTTTTTTTTTTTTTTTTTTTTTTTTTTTTTTTTGAAAAAAAGAAAAATACTTAACTTGATATGCTCAATCCTTTTTTTTTATCAAATATTTTTATTAAAATCGACCCTCATAGCTTTCTTCCTAGTATTTCTCCATCCCTCAAGCTTTATTTCTTCGGTCCTTTTCTTTCTTCCTCCCACTCGCTCAATCATCGTTCTCCTCTATCCCTCCCTTTCTCTTTCTCGATCTTCTCAAAGATGAAAGTATAGCCGCAGCCGCAGCTGCAACCACATCCACAACTATAAAAAAAAATGGCATAAGATCACAAACTAGAGGAGAGAGAAGCTGGAATAGTGGTGGTGTTTGATACTCCGATTATGAGCTCAATTTCGCCTATCAAACCCTAATTTATATTGTGAAACTACATCACTATCAGGTTTTACTTCTTTCCTATTTCAATTTCATGTTTGATTGCCATAATTTTGATTATAATAGTTTATTTTTTAAGATTAGGGTTTCAAGCTCAACACACTATTCGTACAAATTACACTAGTGTTAAATTAGAGAGAATGACAGGGAGCATATTTTACAATCACGACTTTGCAACACCCTCTTTTGCTCTTGTTCATGTCCCTGTTTCTCTCTCTCTCCTACACTTCATCTTTTTCTTTCATTGTTTATTGCTCAACCAAATTACTGATTCACCACTTTAATATTTATATATTTTCAAAATCTAATATGATTTTTTTTTTTACTTTTGTGCTTAATTGTTGATTGGATTAGTTTAATCAGTAGTATTCTCTATGTATATTGCAAAAATATGATTGCTAAATTAGTTTTAGTATGTACGAAGTTCTATTTAATTTGATATAATTCTATAACGTATTGGATTGTAAATGGAAAATGAAGTGTATTAGTTTTAATTTCATAGAGTTGTAGAGTGTTACAATCTGACATCGTATTTTGTTAGTTATGTTTAAAAATATTGATGTTTGATTGGTTATTGGATGAAATACAAGCAAGGAACATGTATATAGATTGCAGAGTATATCTTGAAATGTGGCAATTTGTGAATTTTGGGAAATGGTCTTAGGTTTAAGGTGTTTGACCCTAATTTTTGTATCAGGTAGTTTGTAGGTGGAATGTATAGTTTGTAAGTTCTTGTAAAATGATTGATTGTTCCAATCTTTCCCTTTTGCTATATGTGTGTACGTTTAGCTTGTTTTGAAAATGATAGGACCATATCATTTATACCACCAGAAGGGTCATTAAATCTCATGACATATCATCTTATACCATTTTTTTTTGCTATACTATACCTATTTCCTTCAATATTTACTTCATTTCCGGGTTTTGCATACCCCCTCATATTCTATGCATGTTTACATTCATCTTGAGGAGTTCTTGAGACTAATGGTGATGTGAACACAACACTTACAAGTATAACCTTGCAGGTTTAGGGAGGAAATGGATTTAAAGGCTCGACGGATTATTCAACTTGCTCTTTCTAATGAAATACTGAGAGTTATTGCTAAGGAAATTAATGTAGCATTTTAACATTAGTTTGAGTCACCTTATAAAACTAATAGTCACCAATCATATCATATATTATTCTAGATTATACTTTAAGATCTTATTTTAAAAAAAACATGAAAAAAATAAAAAAATTATACTTTTAGAGATAATTAACAAAGTGAGGTTTATGTCCACTGCAATGTTTGCGTGCCTCATCTCCTAGATTCATAATCATCCGTATTCCATAATTATTCCTATAGTAGCTCATTTAATATTTTCCCCTATATTTGTCTTATGATAGAAGCATGTTTATTTTGCACATATTCTAATCAAACCTGTAGAAATGCAATTGATTTGCATGTGGTTCATGACTGGTACATTAACATAAATCAAAAAGCTTAAATTTGCAGATTATTTTACTTGTTGCCTCAATGTAGTATGGTATTTTGCTTCTAGTGTAAAATTTTGAAATACTTCCTGCCTTTGTGGTGAAATTAATGTGGCAACTTCCTGATTCTAGTTTCAAATGACATTTTAATCAAGTTAGGAGAAAAATACAACCTGTTTTTAATGGCATTGATATATTGAGTAGCAGCCTGAATTATATATGCATATTGATTGAGTTCAGAGCAAATTCCAGCATGTCTTTTAGTCGAAATGTAAGCTGATGCAATGAAAGGTTCAGATTAATATAAACTAAGTTTTGCTTACTAAACCTTTTTTTTTTTTTTTTGCTAATTTACTAGTATCATGTGCATTGTGGAGACGTACAATCACTGCATTTTATTAACCGAGTTAAAAATTTCAAGATTGATTTCATTTAACAATAAAGAAAATTAGGCCTTTTTAGTGTAGGTTCTATGTAGTTTTTTTTGGTGCTACACAGATGGATTAATAAATGATCGTACTTGATAGAGTGCTTAGTTCTATAATGTGTTATCTAGTGTAGTTATTTGCTTGTTGGTGCAGAATACTATAGATAAAATATGTTCAATTTTTTTTTTGTTTTCTTTCTGTTTGGGCGGTTACTAGGAATTTTAAGCAGTTGGAGAGGTGTTAGTTGTAGGCCATGGAATAACTGGCAGAAAGGTGGGTCATCTTTCTGCTTATGTTGGTAGTCCAATGAGTTCATATGCAGAGGAGCAGATCCTTCCCGTTGGCAGAGTTGTTCGTGTTCCGCCTTCTACATCATCTACCATGCTCAAGGGACTGACAACCCAATATTTAGTCCATAGCAGTTTTAAGGTACACTGTGTTCTTCTCTCTGTATGTTGTTATTGATTATAGGCCTGTTAAATTGTAAATTTACCCTCTCTGAATGAACTTCACACTAGGACTAGGTTCTCATACTTTTCCCTTATTTCTAGTGTGTATTTGTAAATGAAGTTATGCTCCCCTATGACAATGACTTATCTGTATATGTCTAAGCATGTTATTCAACATTTAATTTGATGACAATCATTAGCACATCACCCATGTCAGTTATAATTGGCAAATGCAATAATGCTTTGAATTCTCTTTTTACTGTTTTATAGGTCACAAGTAGGCAAGTAGATTGCATAAGAAAACATATACCTCATGAATCACTCATGAAGTCGACTATTAAAGGCACAAACAGTACCACAAGTATATTTTTAAGAAGTGGTTTTTAATTTTTATTTTTATTTATTTATATTTTTTTGCATTATTTAGATCCAAATTTTAGAATGATAAAGGGTTGTTATAAATTGTAATATTGTCTATTCTTCCAACTTATATTGCAATATTAAGATGTTTCCTTACAGCTGATTTAATGCAGATAGAAGTAAATTGTTGTCCACTTCTTCATACCAAGTATATGTCCTTAGATTTGATGCTTGTTGCTGTTGCTGTTGTTGCCTGTTGCTACTGTTCTGCTTCCGAGCTACTACTGTTCTGCTGCCGAGCTACTGCTGCTCTGCTTCTGATCTGCTGCTGTTTTATTTTCGAGCTGCTATTGTTTTGCACATTGTAAGTTTTATTCATTCGTTGAAATTGTAATATTACAAGCATTTATATATTAATAAAATTATCCATTTTTATATACATATAATGGTTTGTTTATCAATATTTACTTTTTTTTTGGCATAAAGGGCACTAGTTCAAGAGGAAAATCGATGCCCTTTATTGACGTTAAGGGCACCAGTTTGGCCTTTAAACCGGTAGCCATAACCTCTGTCATGGGAAAACCCTCAAAAAGGCATCGGTTCAAAACCGGATCCCTTGGTTTTGAATTGGTGCCCATTACACTTTCTACTAGTGAATAATAAAATGTTACTGTAGGGAATAATTTCAAGCGTTAATCCCTTAGTTTGAACCCCACTGTGATCATACACTAAAGTACGGTGGAGTCCAAAAGGGAAGAAGATAGAGCAAAAGAGTCGCCAACAAGTTTTTTTAGGAACTTGTAAACCGTTCACAGGGTGAAGGTTACACCCCTTAACGATCCAAGAGATCGTCAACTCCATAAGGTCTTGAACCAAATAGGGTTCGGGGATGAAGGTACAAATCCAACCTAAAAGAGATTGAACCTGCCCTAATAATAGGCCTCTACTTTATTCTGATCGTATTCATGTGCGCTTTTTGACTAACATACAATCAATAGGTTTACCCTAAACTTGTTTATCTATGTTGGTTAAATTTAATGCACAAATAAATCTATTATTGGCGATCACTTGAATTATAACCATATTAAACCTAACAAGATTATTAATTATCTTATTAAGCGTGATTACAAGTACAAATTCCCTTTAAAAATGCATAAAAGGCGTGATCAAGCAATAACGATATATATATATATATATGTATATATATATATATATATGTATATATATATATATATGTATATATATATATATATATGTATATATATATATATATATACATATATATATATATATATACATATATATATATATATATATATACATATATATATATATATATATACATATATATATATATATATATATATATATACATATATATATATATATATATACATATATATATATATATATATACATATATATATATATATATATACATATATATATATATATATATATATATATATCAAGCAACATAATAATCATACTAATAATAATTATAATCATGAATTATAAAGAATAATCATAATCATAATAATAAAAATAATCATAATAACAATACTCATCATAAATTATAACAATTAGAATCACAATAAAATTAATCATAATTAACATAATCACGTTAAAGCATAATAATAATAGCAAGATCCTAGGCATGATACCAACAAGATTAATAACAAACCCTAGCATGTCACTAAACAATAAAAACCAAATCTTTAACCCTAACATGATACTAACAATCATAAATATTAGGAAGAACATAAGAAGCATCATACTTTTAATCATACTTGGTATTAAAGTTACCCTAGACATGATACTAGGAATCAAAATAACAATCTAAGCATGAACTCTATATCATAACGTCAATCAAAACCATTAAAGTACTTACTGTGATGCCTCGTACCTCTTTCTAATAACAAAATACACACGTTAGTAACTTCAAGGAAAATAATAAAACAAAAAAATTAAATTAAATAATGGAAATAGAGATTTGGGACCAAACCCTCAGAAATTAAACCTTCCACGTCTAGGGCGAAGGCAACTTCGAATATGGCTAGGTGTATCTAGATCTAATGAATGCGGAATTTTTATATTTGATAGAAGCTAGTTTAGAAAAGAGAGAGATTAATCAAGAGAATCTTGATGAGAGTTGGTGAAAATTGGAGAGAACTGGTTATCGATGAAGACTGGTTGTTGAAAACGGAGATTTTACGACGTTATTTATAAAGAAAATCAGCCAAAAAGATAAAATATCAAAACAGAGTCAGGCGCACGTAAAACTGAACTAGCGCCAACGCTAGCCATTGGCGCCAAGCGCCAACACTAGTGCCAGGCGCCAAGCATAGCACCAGACGCTACAGCTGGCGTTTGGCGCTGATTCCGAAAATCACGCGTTTTCTTAAAATAAGATAAAAATTGCCGTACAGGAGGATAAAATCGTATTTTCCTAAAAAATGCTCTTTGATTTTAATTAAAACTCTGAAAAGTCAACAAAAGTCAATTTATCAATGCTAATTGAATTAGGAATGAAAAGAACCTTCTAGAAGAATCTAGAAGACTAAAACCATTCCTAATTTCATTAGGAATAATAAATCATATTAGACCCTCCCCTAGATCATTGGGCCGCATATAAGGCTCAAAACGGGCCCAGTTTAGTAAATTGGCCATAACTTCCTTAATATTCATCAGAATTGGGCTTATAATATATCGTTGGAAAGCTCTTATCAAGCCCCATCCAACTACACTACTATTGGACCCATATAATGGACCAACCAAACTGGATTGGCTGTTTTCATAAAACAAGTTTTCAAAAACAGAGAGAAGAGAAAAGAAATTAAAACTATCCGCAACAATAAATTTTCCACACTTTCACTTCATTCAATTATGATTCGACGTGAAAGCTACTCATCACTGGGTTTGGTTTTGGGAGACACAAATGGGTGTCTATAAAAGCCCCCACTTTCACTGAGTTTGGAGAAACGCAAATTTCGAAAACAAAAGTCAAAGTATCGATAGGGACGGAGAATGATTCAGAACGTTCTGCGATCCTAAATCATTCTTGTAACGCCGAATACCTGCAAACTAACGTTAGTCAAACAAATAAGAGAGTTCAGAAACGCGTATCTTGCACCGTCGAGCACACGTCTCTTAAATAACCGATTTGCTGCTGCTTTACTGTTATTTTTATGACCTCCTGCCAAGAGAATGCCATCTCGCTTGAAAACTGCTACGCTTGTAACTGCTTCCAATATAGAAGACTGCTTCGCTTGAAACAATCCTCTCCCGCTTTTATAATATTCCATGTCCAAGGGAATACTATCGAAGATTGTGTCGCTTGAAACAATCCCCATCCGCATTGATAATATTCCACGTCCAAGGGAATACTATCGAAGATTGCTTCGCTTGAAACAATCTTCTTCCGCTTTATGACCATCCTCCACGTCTAAGGGAACATGGTCGAAGACAACTTCTCTTGAAATTACCTTCAGTTGTTTGTGACAACTCTCCACAATCTTGGGAATGCTGCCGAAGATATCTTGCTTGAAGCTATCCTCATTTGTTGCGATAATTTTCCAAAGAAAATTACCGAAGATCTCCGCTTATCGATCTTTAAAAGCTTGCTTGAACTTTGCTCTCGCTATGCCTGTACGTCGGCGCTTTTGTTGCTTTGAACCTGTACGTTGGTGCCTTTGTTGTGATGACAATCCTCTTTTATTCGGGAATAGTTGCCGTCACAACTCCTGTATGATGTATGAAAATCCGATGTAGGGAAAGTTGTCAATGCTTCGTAACAATCCATCCTTGGAAATGTTGCCACGATGAAGCAACAATCCGTATCTCGGAAAATTTGCCAAAATCCAATTTTTGGGAAAAGTTGCCAATGCTTCGTAACAATCTGTCATAAGAATTTTGCTACGATCGACAATCCACACCTTGGAATATAACTTTTCAAAGAAATCCACTTTGGAAATTTGCCAACGCTATGCGACAATCCTTTTTAGGAAAATACTGCCACAATTGACAATCCGCGTCTTGGAACATTTGCTAAAAAAGAGTCGACCGACAATCCACTTCGGGAACATTTGCCAAAAAAGAGTCGACCGACAATCCACTTCGGGAACATTTGCCACTTACTGAAATGAATGACAATCCACGTTGAGGAAGCTTTGCCGATTTTTTATGATGAATAGAGTCCTACAACAATCCTTTGGGAAATTTTGCCATAGGGGACTGGGTGTATGACAATCCAATCTCAGAAAACTTGCCAGCGATGACAATCCGAACTTGGAAAAACTTGCCAAACAAAGAAGGAGCAGGACAATCCACGCTTGGAAACCTTGCCAGAGGTGATAATCCAATGTTGGAAAAATTGTCGTTGAAAAAGATGCACGACAATCTATTTTTGGAAATATTGTTAGTTGGGGATGACAATCCAATTTTTGGAAAAATTTGTCGTTTAATAAGAATGCGCGACAATCCATATTTGGAAATATTGTCGTTTAAGTGTTTGCTTTTAAACCGATTGTAATGAGCCAGTGTTTTAGGCGCTTAAGCTAAGTGAGACGATCTTTCGTCAGGTCGATCACTTAGACTGTAATCAAACCGACTACTTAATCATGTCAAATTGCTTATAGGGGCTAATTGGCGTACCAAGGAACCCGAAATTGCTGTATGAGGTCGAAATCACCTTTCTGAGAGGCTTCGAGCTCTGTCGCTGCTAAAATATCTCTGGCGCCAAGAATTGACTCTGTCGCCAAACACTGGGATCTAGCGCCAAGAGCTGAAATCTATTTCCAGGCGCTAAATGTTTTCGTTCGGCGCTGGAGTAGGGTCTTCCCTGTTCTGCTACACCTGTATTTATTTTTGACTATAGAACTTTGCCAATCTCTTTAATTATCTTAGGTTTGACCTAAGGTTTAACGTCGATTGACTTATTGACTCGACACGACTCAAGGTATAAACTTGATTCGCTGTGATTGACTCGAGGTTGACTCGACTCGAACTCGAAGTGTTTGACACATGTGACTCATGACCCGTGTGCGCATAGTGTTGATTATGCGACTAGAAAATGCAAAAAAGCAAAAATTTTCCGTCATTTTGTGGAGGGTACCGACTTTCTGCTGAAAAAGAAAGACGCGAAAAAGAATCGAAGTTTTTGAAGGTGCATGTTGAATGAGCTTAGTCAAATGTTGTTTGATACTATCTCTCAAGGTGCAAGGATTGTAACATCTTAGACTATTCTAGTTGACTCGATAATGAAAGTATTTAGGTAACTTAGGCACGGAGGCTAAGCACTTCATACTTCGATATGCAATGACAATTATGATTGATGTTGATATGACAAGGCATGCTTCAACGTTGTGTTAAGATTCCATGACAAAGGGTTCCTAAGGGAAGGTATATTTGGTCATTTATCTGTGATGTGTGTAAGTGATTCTAAAGTTAGGCCACAAGGGCTAAGTGTGTGGGAAAATATTATTTCAAGAAGAGTCAAATGATGGTGACTCTTTTGGCTAGGTAAGCTAATGATATAAGGATCAAGCCCCCAAATCTAGCTCTAAATGAAAAGGGATGAGCATAGGAGATCCCTTGATATGATCAATTATGAAAATATGAATGCATTTTTATTACGGCCGCACCTCGATGTGAGGTTGCCTACGTATCCGTTAGGAATCAGGTTGAACGTAGCTCTAGCCAAACCTCGCACAAGTGTGTGTATACCTCAAAGAGGTCTTTTAAGGGTTGTAACGTGGTTAGGCTAAAGGTTGTAGAAGAAAGGGATAAAAGCTCAAGACCCTCGATAAGCCCCCAAGGTGTGCAACCTCGCTTTTGAATCTTTATATTTTTATGCTTGAGTTTCTACTCTTTTTTAGCTCTTTATTTTTTGCTTTATTTATTTTATTTTCATTAGTGTGGGCAATCCTGATCATCCGGTCTATCACTCACTTGGCATTCATGTTTCTCAGGCACGGTACCGAGCACTCGACAGAGACGCAATCTGAGACGTGTTCATGTCAAAGACATTGGAACACTTACCCTTTTGTACACTTTTATTATTTTTTTTGTTTTTGCTTATTTTTGCTATTTTAATCTTTTGAAATCACTCAAGACTTTTGATATTGCATAAGTTGCACATCATCCCATCCTAAGGTCAGGTAGATATGGGTTGAAAAAATGAAGGGTCTATCGTTAGACGAGGCTCAAAGTGGTTTAAAAAAAAGGATGTATAATTGAAGGGTGAAAGGTAATATGATGTGGCTACAAGGGGTGCCTCAAATCATCGGTATACCTTGTGCTTAATTCGACATGGATTTTTTTTTTTTTTTTAATGCAATGCAATGCGATGATCATATGCAAGGAAATAAATGCTCATTTTATTAAAGGAAAATAAATAGAGAATCTACAAAAGTAATCTAAGGGAAAAGAAAGGTGCTTATGATAGACTAATTGGGGAAATGAAAAAGAAATAAAAAATAGAGGTCATGAAATCTTGTCGTTGAAGCTTGCCTCTTGTCTTGTGTCATTCGCTTCATCATCACCCAGTCTTCTCGCTAGCTAGAGGCAATGGGATCTTGTTTGCTTCTATGAGATCTTGAATGAGATTTTGAAACCTGTAGCATTCATTAGTGGTATGACCATTTCCTCGATGGTACTTGCAATAAGAGTTCGGATTCCATCTCGAAGATCAATTTACTGGCGTTGGATCCTCGGTAGGGCCAATAGGTTTGATTAATCCTCGATCATAGAGACGATTGAAAGCAGCATCGTAGGTCATTCCAATGGGTGTGAACTCTCTCCTGGGCTTCCTTTTAGATCCTTGATTGTCCATGGCTAAGACATCATTATGGTCAAAGGTACTAACATTATTACTAGAGTGGGCGTTTTCGGAAGAAGAAGGATTGTCGTTCTTCTTTCCTTTCCAGCCACCGTGGTTACTATTGTTAGTAGCTTTTAGCTTTGCGAGGTCATCTTTGATTTCGATTCCGATGTCATAGACGGCCTTGAAGGTATTCAGATTGTGTTGATACTTTAGATGCTTCGAATACTTTTCTTGGAGATTCTTGATAAACATCCTCACAGATTCTTTTTCAGTGGGCACCTCAATCATCTTAGCGGAAGTTTCCCTCCATTTATTAAAGAAAGAAGTAAAGCCTTCATTCTCTTTTTGTCTTAGCATCTCAAGTTGTCTATAGTCGATTTCAACTTGAATATTGCACTTGTATCTATCAATGAAAGCGTTTACTATCGATTCCCAGGTAGAGGTTTTCTCTTTGTCAAGGGAGAAGTACCATTGTTGGCAAACGGTTTCAAGAGATAGTGAGAACAGAGAGGGGAAAAACCTTCTCATCGATACCCTTAATGTTCATTATAGTTTCGAAAGCTCTTAGATGAAAATAAGGGTTATCTGTTGCCTTGAATTTTGGGATGTCAGTGGCGTTGAACTTATGCGGAAGAAGTTCCTTGTCCAGCAAGACCCCTTGTGAACTAAAGCCTTGAAATTTATAGTCACTAGATAGCTTGCTCAAACTTTCTTGCATGAGGGTCATTTGTTGTTGCTTCATAGGGTCATCAATTTTGAGGGTTAAAGCCTTTAACACCTCAGTCACATCATTCAATTGATTCCTAAGTTCATTGACCTCTTCTTGACTTGCCATTATCTTTTTAGCCTTCCTCTTTTGACGAATTGGTTTATCAAAAAGTGAAACTTGAATAAAGAGGTTGTCCTTGATTAATCGCCCTTCTCTCCTCGACCAAGTACTGTGGAAAAGGAATTTGGGGATATTTATTGTTAATTAATTTGACTCAAACTTTATTCAACATGCAATGGATGGAGGAAGTGAAGAAATATTGGAATAGAATGTGGAGGAAAATGATGTAGATGGAGGGATATGAAGAATTAGGAGTAGGACGGATGTACCCCCCCAACTCAAATGCCGGAAAAAACCGACTCATGCATGAAGCTAAGACATGGTCATGGTGACATGTACTCAAAGTGTGTGCTAAGACTAGTGAGTGTAGGCGATATGTTAAGACTCGTGTCATGACCATGTGGCTAGACTATGTGACTAGACTCGAACAAAGACTAAGTTAAGACCTCGCGTATATGCGTTAAACTGGACAGACTGTGGTATTTTAGTCATAACTTTTTATCTGTTACTCTAATTGGGATGAAACTAACGCAACATTAAAGATAAACCTCGGGGCTACAGATCCATATGTTGTACGACTCGTAGTGCTTCCTAGAACTCCGGCTATGAGCAAAACAAATTGACATTTGTGCAGTATACGGGAATAAAAATCCGGGCTGACTCAAACGAACTATGATTCGATTTTAGACATATTTATTAGCTCAAATTAATTAATCAATTAATTAAGCAAAGTTCTTTAGTTATTAATTAGTTTATTTAGTTTTAACACAAGTCAAACAAACGGTTAGGAAAAATCACATAGAGTATGCACAACAGATAATGCACAATTAGTCAAGTAGGCACGACATGATGCAATGAGTTTGCAACCTAACCATGGCTCTAGTTCTCTAAAGTTCGGGATATAGGTTAGTCAAAGAGGGTCCATGGTTATTTGTCCAGATGCACCGCGCGGAAGCCTAACCGTGAAGGGTTGGCGCGAGTGGATGGGACACCGCGAGTTAAGAAAAACTCACTTCCATGGTTTGGTGAATTCAACATTCTCGAATGTACCCTTTGTTGCTCAGAGCGTTCAATCAGGTAGATGGAGCATGAATTCCCATAGGGTTATGTCCATATGTAGAACACATATGGGTTTCAGAAAAGTGAGAAAAAATTTAGTCAGGAAGTAGGATCGAGCATACAATACGAAAAACTAGTCGAAATTAGAACGCATATTTCTGGCTCGGTATTGGAAGAGTTTGGCGCCAGCAAACAGAGCTTGGCGCCAAGTTTCAGCTGTAGCGCCTGGCGCCAATGCTGGCGTCTGGCGCTACAGTTAAAAATATTGCGCCAATCCTCTGGCCGCTGACGCTAATTCCTACATGCCTCAGCAGCTTTCTGTGCTCGATAAAATTTTCCAGTTTTGCGTAGTGTTATTTCGATCATAGTTGTGAAAGATATTTCTCAAATTTCCTACGTGTAAAATCCTATGTTTTTAACTCATTACGGATGGTCTTTCCAATGAGATATTTTTTATGCATATGACAATAATGTTAATCAAAATTACGCACATGAAATACTTAGAACGTTTCGAGTCTCATCCACTCATTCTAAATCATTGCCGAAACAAATTCAAGAATAAAAATAGAAATCCTCCCCAGTGAAGTCGCCAAAAACTGTAGGGAATAATTTCAAACGTTAATCCCCTATTTTGAACCCCACTGTGATCATACACTAAAGTACGGTGGCGTCCAAAAGGGAAGAAGATAGAGCAAAAGAGTCGCCAAAAAGTTTTTTTCGGAACTTGTAAATCGTTCACAGGGTGAAGGTTACACCCCTTAACGATCCAGGAGATCGTCAACTCCATATGGTCTTGAACCAAATAGGGTTCGGAGATGAAGGTACAAATCCAACCTAAAAGAGATTGAACCTGCCCTAATAATAGGCCTCTACTTTATTCTGATCGTATTCATGTGCGCTTTTCGACTAACATACAATCAATAGGTTTACCCTAAACTTGTTTATCTATGTTGGTTGAATTTAATGCACAAATAAATCTATTATTGGCGATCACTTGAATAATAACCATATTAAACCTAACAAGATTATTAATTATCTTATTAAGCGTGATTACAAGTACAAATTCCCTTTAAAAATGCATAAAAGGTGTGATCAAGCAATAACGATATATATATATCAAGAAACATAATAATCATACTAATAATAATTATAATCAAAAATCATAAAGAATAAAGAATAATCATAATCATAATAATAAAAATAATCATAATAACAATAATACTCATAAATTATAACAATTATAATCACAATAAAATTAATCATAATTAACATAATCACGTTAAAGCATATAATAATAGCAAGATCCTAGGCATGATACCAACAAGATTAATAACAAACCCTAGCATGTCACTAAACAATAAAAATCAAATCTTTAACCCTAACATGATACTAACAATCATAAATATTAGGAAGAACATAAGAAGCATCATACTTTTAATCATACTTAGTATTAAAGTTACCCTAGACATGATACTAGGAATCAAAATAACAATCTAAGCATGAACTCTATATCATAACGTCAATCAAAACCATTAAAGTACTTACTGTGATGCCTCGTACCTCTTTCTAATAACAAAATACACACGTTAGTAACTTCAAGGAAAATAATAAAACAAAACAAAACAATTAAATAATGGAAATAGAGATTTGGGACCAAACCCTCAAAAATTAAACCTTCCACGTCAAGGGCGAAGGCAACTTCGAATATGGCTAGGTGTATCTAGATCTAATGAATGCGGAATTTTTATATTTGAGAGAAGCTAGTTTAGAAAAGAGAGAGAGTAATCAAGAGAATCTTGATGAGAGTTGGTGAAAATTGGAGAAAACTAGTTATCGATGAAGACTGGTTGTTGAAAACGGAGTTTTTACGACGTTATTTATAAAGAAAATCAGCCAAAAAGATAAAATATCAAAACATAGTCTGGCGCACGTAAAACTGAACTAGCGCCAACGCTGGCCATTGGCGCCAGGCGCCAACACTAGCGCCAGGCGCTACAGCTGGCGTTTGGCGCTGATTCCGAAAATCACGCGTTTTCTTAAAATCAGATAAAAGTTGCCGTACAGGAGGATAAAATCGTATTTTCCTCAAAAATGCTCTTTGATTTTAATTAAAACTCTGAAAAGTCAACAAAAGTCAATTTATCAATGCTAATTGAATTAGGAATGAAAAGAACCTTCTAGAAGAATCTAGAAGACTAAAACCATTCCTAATTGCATTAGGAATGATAAATCATATTAGGCCCTCCCCTAGATCATTGGGCCGCATATAAGGCTCAAAACGGGTCCAGTTTAGTAAATTGGTCATAACTTCCTTAATATTCATCAGAATTGGGCTTATAATATATCGTTGGAAAGCTCTTGTCAAGCCCCATCCAACTACACTACTATTGGACCCATATCATGGAACAACCAAACTGGATTGGCTGTTTTCATAAAACAAGTTTTCAAAAACAGAGAGAAGAGAAAAGAAATTAAAACTATCCGCAACACTAAACTTTCCACACTTTCACTTCATTCGATTATGATTCGACGTGAAAGGTACTCATCAATGGGTTTGGTTTTGGGGAGACACAAATGGGTGTCAACAATTACTATTAAATTAATTAACAAGGTGTTACATGAGTTTGCAAAAAGTGATACATAATATCGAATATAGTGATACCAAATGTCAAAAGATGATTGAAAATGTTACCTAATAATCAACAAGGTGTTACATTAGTTTTCAAAAGTGATACATAATATCGGATAAAGTGTTACTATACGATTGAAAAGTGTTACTAAAGTTAAGTAAGTGTTACATAAGAAATAAAAAGTATCACTTTAAAAATGATACTAATTATGTCAAAAGTGTTACATAAGAGAGTTTATGGTAACACTTTTGCAAGTGTTACCATACGTTACCCAAAGGGTTACATAATACCTAAGGTAACATGGGCGGATGTATCACCCACTATAGTGTTACCTATTGTCTATAATAACACTTTTACCACTTTATGTAACTGTAAACACCCATTTGTGTCTCCCCAAAACCAAACCCAGTGATGAGTACCTTTCACGTCGAATCATAATCGAATGAAACGAAAGTGTGGAAAGGTCTAGTGTTGCGGAAAGTTTTATTTCTTTTCTCTTCTCTCTGTTTTTGAAAACTTATTATAAGAAAACAGCCAATGCAGTTTGGTTGGTCCATGATATGGGTCCAATAGTAGTGTATTTGGATGGGGCTTGCAAAGACCTTTCCAACGATATATTATAAGCCCAATTCCGATGAATATTGAGGAAGTTATGGCCAATTTACTAAACTGGGCCCGGTTTGAGCTTTATGTACGGCCCAATGATCTTGGGGAGGGCCTAATATGATTTATCATTCCTAATGCAATTAGGAATGGTTTTAGTCTTCTAGATTCTTCTAGAAGGTTTTTTTCATTCCTAATTCAATTAGCATTGATAAATTGACTTTTGTTGACTTTTCAGAGTTTTAATCAAAATCAAATAGCATTTTCGAGGAAATTATATTATTTTATCCTCCAGTACGGTAAACTTATCGGATTTTCAAAAACGCCTTGGAATCAGGCTTGGCGCCTAACCCCAGGCCTTAGCGCCTGGAACCAGGCCTGACGCTAGTGTTGGTGCCTGGCGCCAGCTAGCCAGGGTTGGCGCCAGCCTTGTTTTCTGAGCGTCAGACTCTGTTTTGTTAAATTATCTTTTTTGGCTGATTTTCTCTATAAATATCGTATTAAAAACTCCGTTTTCATTCATCAACTACATCTATCATTCACGAATTTTCACCAATTATCATCATCTACATTTATTCACCAATTGATTTCATTCATCTCTCTTAAACATTCAATTCTTTCTTTCTTTGTTTTCACATACAAAATTCCGCATTCGCAAGACTTAGAAACACCTAGCCATATTCGAAGTTGCCATATTCTTTCTGAGGGTTTGGTCCCAAATCTCTCTTTCAATTATTTAATTTAATTGTTTGTTTATTATTTTCCTTGAAGTTACTAACGTGTGTATTTTGTTATTAGAAAGAGGTACGAAGCATCAAAGTAAGTACTTTAATTGTTTTAATTGATATTATGATGTAGAAATCATGTTTACATTGTTCTTATGATATTCCTAGTATCATGTCTAGGGTATTTTAATATTAAATATGATTGTTACGATGCTTCCTATGTTCTTCCTAATATTTATGATTGTTAGTATCATGTTAGGGTTAAAGATTTGATTTTTATAGCTTAGTGACATGCTAGGATTTGTTATTAATCTTATTAGTATCATGCCTAGGATCTTGCTATTATTATGCTTTAACATGAATATGATTATGATTATAATTGCTATAATTTATGATGATTATGAATATTATTATTATTATTATTTTGATAATGATTATTTTATTTATGATTATTATTGTTTTCATTATGATTATAATTTTATGATGATTATTATTATTGTCATGATTATTTATTATTGTTGCTTGATATATATTTATTATTTATTGCTTGATCACGCCTTTATGCATGTTTAAAGGGAATTGGTACTTGTAATCACGCTTAATAAGATAATTAATAATCTTGTTAGGGTTAATGTGATTATAATTTCAAGTGATCGACAATAATAGATTTGTTTGTGCATTAATATTCAACCAACATAGATAAACAGGTTTAGGGTTAATCCTATTGATTGCATGTTAATCAGAAAGCGCACATGAATACGAGCAGAATAAAGTAGAGGCCTATTATTAGGGCAGGTTCAATCTCTTTTAGGTTGGATTTGTACCTTCATCCCCGAACCCTTATTTGGTTCATGACCTTATGGAGTTGACGATCTCTTGGATCGTTAAGGGGTGTAACCTTCACCTCGTGAACGGTTTACAAGTTCCTTAAAAACTTGTTGGCGACTCTTTTGCTCTATCTTCTTCCCTTTTGGACGCCACCGTACTTTAGTGTATGATCACAGTGGGGTTCAAGTTAGTGGGATTTTAAAGGCTTGAAATTATTCCCTACAGTTTTTGGCGACTCTGCTGGGGAGGATTTCTATTTTAATTCCTGAATTTGTTTCGGCAATGATTTAGAATGAGTGGATGAGACTCGAAAAGTTCTAAGTATTTCATGTGCGTAATTTTGATTAACATTATTGTCATATGCATAAAAAAGATCTCATTGGAAAGACCATCCGTAATGAGTTAAAAACATAGGATTTTACACGTAGGAAATTTGAGGAATGTCTTTCACAACTAGGACTGAAATAACACCGCGCGAAACTGGAAAATTTTATCGAGCACAGAAAGCTGCTGAGGCATGTTGGAAGTAGCGTCAGGGGCCAGAGCTTGGCGCCAGCATTTTAGTCGTAGCGCCAGACGCCAGTGTTGGCGCCAGGCGCTATAGTTAAAAGCTGGCGCCAGTCTCTGATTGCTGGCGCCAATTTCCCCCAATACCGAGCCAGAAATATGCGTTCTAATTTCGACCGGTTTTCGTATTGTTTGCTCGATCCTACTTCCTGATTGAATTTTTTCTCACTTTTCTGAAACCCATATGTGTTCTACATATGTACATAACCCTCTGGGAATTCATGCTCCATCTACCCGATTGAACGCTCCGTGCAACAAAGGGTACATCAGAGATGTTGAATTCACCAAACCATGGAAGCGAGTTTTTTCTAAAATTCGCGGTGTCCCATCCACTCGCGCCAACCCTTCACGGTTATGCTTTCGCGCGGTGCATCCGGACAATTAACCATGGACCCTCTTTGACTAAACCATATCCCGAACTTTAGAGAACTAGAGCCATGGTTAGGTTGCGAACGCATTGCATCATATTGTGCCTACTTGACTAATTGTGCATCATTTGTTGTGCATATATATGTTTCTCTTAACCGTTTGTTGACTTGTGTTGAGACTAAATAAATTAATGACTTAAAGAACTTTGCCTAATTAATTAATTAATTATTTAATTTGATTCAATAAAATCTAATATTTTAATCGGAATTGACCTAGTACGACTTTAGGCATACCCCAGTTGACTAATAACACCGAAAACAGTCCCAGACCAAAGCTCCAATATTGGCGCCAAGGTCTGAGCTGTAGCGCCACACGATGGAGTGTAGCGCCTGACGACAGCTATGTTGTCTAGCGCCAAGCTCCACAGTGTGACGCCAGTCTTGTCGCTTGGCCGACAGTTCGGATTTTTGGTCGAGTCATCACCTAGGGTCTAATTAATCAGTTTTCTGTTTAATTCGGTTAATTTTGCTGTCAATAATGTTTAATTGAATCAATGATCGAGTTTAGGCACTAAGTCCCATGGTCTTACACAAGAGTGCAAGCATGTCACTTACACTCAACGCACACACCAATACACATACTTTGACCATGATTAAGAGAGTCTTGTGTGCGCGTTTTTCCGTCATTTTTTTTAGGGGGGGTAAGTCGGATATTAATCCTCCAATAAAAATAATAATACTTAGTTCCCTAAAAATATGTACATTATTTTTCCACAATAAAAATAATAATACTTAGTTCCCTAAAAATATGTACATTATTTTTGCCAAAAATATGCACCCTTTTCTTTTTATTTTTCCCTTAAAATAAACCATAAAGTCAAGATGATTCGAGTCAAGTAATTAAAACGCAAAATGGTTTAATTTACAGCGCGTGGTCAAGAAAGGAAGGACGATTAATCAAAGATAACCTCTTCGTACAAGTCCAACTTTTCGAAACCTATAGCTCGCAAGAGAAAAGCTAGGGTTATAATGGCAACTCAAGAAGAAGTCAATGATCTTAAGAACCAACTGGCTACTGTGACTGAGACACTAAAGCTTCTCGCACTTAGGATCGACGATCCCGTGAAGCAACAACAAATGGACCTCATGCAAGAGAGCCTAAGCAAGTTGTCCAGCGACTACAAGTTTCAAGAGCTTACATCACAAGGGGTCTCGATGGACAAGGATCTTCTTCCGCAGAAGTTCAACGCCAACGACATCCCAAAATTCAGAGCAATTGACAACCCTTACTTCCATTTAAGAGAATTCGAAACAATAATGAGTATCAAGGGTATTGATAAGAAGGTCTTCCCTTCTCTTTTCTCACTATCTCTCGAGACCGTTTGCCAACAATGGTTCTTTTCTCTCGAGAAAGAAAATACCTCTACCTGGGAGTCTATAGCAAACGCTTTCGTTGATAGGTAGAAGTGCAACATTCAAGTCGAGACTGACCATAGAGAACTTGAAATCCTCAAACAGAAAGAGAATGAACGCTTCACCTCTTTCTTTAACAAGTGGAGAGAAATCTCAGCTAAGATGATTGAGGTGCCAAGTGAAAAAGAGTCTGTGAGACTGTTTATCAAGAATCTCCAAGAAAAATATTCCAAGCATCTTAAATATCAAAATAATCTTCATACCTTCAAGGCTGTTTATGACATTGGGATCAATATTGAAGATGACTTGGCTAAGTCAAAAGCTGCCAACAATAACTCCAACAGTGGCTGGAAAGGAAAGAAGAACGACAATCCTTCTTCTTCCAAAACTGCCCACTCAAATAATGTTAGCACCTTTAATTTAGGAGAAGTTCTTGCCATGAACAACCAAGGACAGAAGAAACCATTTAGGAGGAACTTTACTCCTATTGGCATGAGTTATGACACAGCATTTGATCGATAAAATGCAAAAGGTCTTATAACTCCTATTGGACCATTTGGGGACCCACCAGTTGAGAAGAGGTCAGTTAACTGGAACCCCAATGCACACTGCAAATATCACCAAGGTAGGGGCCATTCCACTAAAAGATGTTGGAAGCTTAAGGAAGCTATCCAAGACCTAATCGATAATAACAAACTACCATTGCCCCCTGCCAGTAAGAAGCCAAGCATCGACAATGCACCTCTAGCTCATAATCTAGCTATCTCCGATGAGGAAAACGAGGTTGACCCCTCCTCTCTCATTAAACTTGTCAAAGAAATCTGTGCCATAGAAAAAGAAGAGGAGATCTTTTTCGATGTCAAAGATAGACTTTCAGAACCGGCAAATAAGGAAGATATACAATTGCTCACACTGTCTATGAAGGAGGCATCGCAATTACTACGTGAAGCTCTCAAAGTCATGAACGAACTCCACATAAAATATGATGAGCTTCCACTTCCGAAAGAAGAACATAAAAGAGAATTCACACCAGTGAGAACGACTTATGAGGCAAAGTGCTTTCCCTTACAAGTCACTGAAAAACCCAAGAAGACCAATAGAATCTACACTCCAATTGGGATCCCATATGCGCAAATGTTCGAAATGCTCTCCGAGAGTGGCGAGGTCAAACCTCTTGAACCGAGACCATTCGAGTCATTGAAAAGGACAGATAGATATTACTGTCAGTATCATCAATCAGGAGGTCACACTATAGAAAACTGTTTCAAATTCAAGGATTTGGTACAGAAAATGATTGATGAAAAGAAACTAGTCCAAGTTCAACAAGAAGAGGATATAACCATCAATGGAGTTTGGGACAGTGATGAAGAAGATGTCTATCTAAAGGACATAGTAGGACCTTCACCTTCTGTGTCATACACCACAGATGACATTTGGGCTGAAGAAAATTCATCAATAGACGTCCTCACAAGATCCGGGAAGATGCAACCTCCCGTTTCAACACAACCTATGCCCACCATACATCAAGTTCCCATACCTATCATCGAAGACAACGACATTGTTAAACAGTTTAAGAAGACAAAAGTTGAGATGAATGTGTGGAACTTCTGGCAACATCTCGAGAACATTGGTTGGCTGTAATGAATGCCTTGGATAAAGTCGGGATAGATTCTGACACTACTCCTGAGGGACTAGCCAACTTCCTCACAAGTGACCTTCCTAGTCCGATTAATTTGATCACCTTTTCTGACAAAGACTTACACCCAGAAGGTGACAAACATTACAAGGCTTTAAACCTCACGGTAGTCTGCATAAGAATGAATGTTCCTATGACTCTTGTAGACAATGGATCGGCTATCAATGTCTGTCCACTTAGAACCGCGAGGATGCTCGGCATAAGGGATGAAGATTTAACTCCGTCCACACAAGGAATAAGAGCTTACGATAATACTCGTCGTCAAGCTCTTGGCAAGATTACCCTAAATGTAACAGCAGGAGCAATAGAACATGCTACTACTTTCCAAGTAGTAGACATCAAAGCTTCATTCAACTTATTGTTGGGACGCCCTTGGCTTCATGATCTAAAGGTCGTCCCTTCATCTTTCCACCAACAAGTGAAGGCTATAGTTGGAGGAATTCCAATCACCATCGATGCTTCGCCTATGAGAATCAAATCCATAGAGAATCCAATTATTAATGTGGAGCACGACGAGGATGATGAAGACCTATGGGGCTTTAACGAAGAAGTCTCCTTAATCCAGGAGGATGAAAGGACATCTCTTTGCCATGACCCCCATTCCAACATGACCGTCAACGCCATGCTGAAGAAACAAGGACACTTTCCTGGGATGACTTTAGGAAAGAAGAAAGGAATAGCAAAACCGCTGGAGTCACCTGGCCTCCCTAAGTTAGATACTTTCGGACTTGGTTTTGAACCGATTCGGAAAGATCTCAAGCGAGCCCAGGAAAAGTTGAAGGCGCGTAGGGAAGCTCGCATTCAAAAGAAAGCAATTCCAATGGATCAGTACCCTCTTACGCTTAATGGTCAGTTCATAAAAGAAGGAGAGGACTATCCATGCCATGAATTTCCCGAGCCATTTGTTGTAAACGGCATAAGACAACCGGGATTCGAGATTTTCTTGGATTGCTACTTCACTGATGAAATCCCAACTCCCGTCCATAAGGAGAAAGCACCCCCATGCTTTGACTTTAACGTCATGGGATTACTGTTTGGACGAGAAAAGAATGAGCCAACTTATGAAGAAGATAACTCCTCACTCATTCAAACGGTCCTACAAAGTGAAAGCTTCGACCCCTCGAAGCTAATTACTCCAGCTGAAGGATCGCTACATGGATGGCGCAAGACTATCAAAGTGACTACTCCAAGCGGAAGGAAGATATCAATCACGACAGGACATGGACCGATGTTTGAAGAGTCGTCTGAGTCAGAGTCTGAGTCAAATTCTTTCCCTTTAGAGTCTTCTAAGTCTTTAGTAGTAGCACCTCCTCCTCCTATCTCTTCTCCTAGGATAGTTAGTGATCCAGTCCCTGAGGACATTTCACTCTTTGATGTAATGATCTGAGAGTATAATAATATTTCTCATTCTCCTTACTTCTTGTGTTCTTCCCTAACCCAAGATGATGAGCATTGCTTATCTAACGATGAAAAAGACAAAGAAATTATTAAAGCAATGGAAACACTCGAAAAGAAAACACCGGTAATCGAAGAAACTGAAACAGTTGACATCTCGAATGATTCAACTCATAAAAGAGAAGTTAAAATCGGATTAACATTGAATAAGCAAGAAAGAACCGATTTAATTAACTTACTTAAAGAATTTATCGATGTATTTGCTTGGTCATATGAAGATATGCCAGGCATTAATAGAGAAATAGCTCAACACACTATACCACTAATTCCAGGAATGAAACCTGTAAAACAAAAGTTGCGTCGAATGAAACCCGACGTAGCACTTAAAATAAATGAAGAAGTTCAAAAACAAATAACTGCAGGTTTCATCAAGGTATCCAAATACCCTGAATAGGTCGCCAACGTCGTCCCAGTTCCAAAGAAAGACGGAAGGGCAAGGATGTGTGTCGACTATCGAGATCTAAATAAGGCAAGTCCAAAGGACGACTTCCCTTTGCCACACATCGATATTTTGGTAGATAACACGACAAATCACGCGCTTCTCTCGTTCATGGATGGGTACGCAGGGTACAACCAGATTCTCATGGCAGAAGAAGACATGGAGAAAACAACCTTTATAACACCATGGGGCACTTACTGCTACACGGTAATGCCATTCGGGTTGAAAAACGCGGGTGCTACTTACCAACGTGCAGCAACTGCCTTACTCCATGACATGATGCACAAAGAAGTCGAAGTATATGTCGACGACATGATTGTAAAATCAAAAGACCGTCCAGGCCATCAAGTAGCCTTAAGGAAATTCTTCGAAAGGCTAAGAAAGTATAACATGAGGTTGAACCCATCAAAATGTGCTTTTCGAGTCACCTCAGGCAAGCTCTTGGGATACGTCATAAGCTCTAGAGGAATAGAGGTAGATCCAAACAAGATTAAAGCAATCATGTCAATGCCACCGCCCAAGACTGAGAAACAGATTCGAGGATTTGTTGGCCGGTTGCAATACATAAGTAGGTTCATATCAAAACTGACGACGATATGTGAACCAATCTTCAAGAAGCTCAAGAAGAATGTACCAGTAATATGGGATGACGAGTGTCAAAAAGCCTTTGAAAAGATCAAAGCCTATCTCGCAAACCCTCCCGTATTAGCACCAGCACTTCCCGGAATACCTCTTAGGTTATATTTGACAGTTACCAAAGAGACAATGGGAGCCATGCTAGCACAAGAGGTAGAAGGCAAAGAGAACGCAATATATTACCTAAGTAAAAAGATGCTCGAATACGAAACACGCTATATACCGCTCGAGAAATTGTGCCTCGCCTTGGTGTGGGCCACAACTAAGTTAAGACATTACATGTTGGTGCATACCGTTTTCGTAGTCTCCCGATTAGATCCACTCAAATATCTATTCGAGAAATCTACACTCAATGGACGCATATCAAGATGGATAGTCAATCTAGCCCAGTTCGATGTAAGGTTTATGCCGCAAAAAGCCATTAAAGGATCCGTGGTGTCAGACTTTCTAGCAGATTTTCCAATAGAAGACTCGACGCCAATACAAGACAATGACTTTCCAGATGAAGACCTGATGGTCACTGAAGATGATACTTGGACCTTGTATTTCGACGGAGCCTCAAACCAAAAGGGATGTGGCGTTGGAGTACTACTAGTATCACCTAAAGAGGAACATGTTCCAATCTCAATAAAGCTTGATTTCGACGTTACCGACAATGCTGCTGAATATGAAGCATGCGTGGTAGGCCTTGAAACAGCTTTGGCATTGGGAGTAAAGAAGTTAAGGATATTCAGAGACTCTTCTTTGATCATCAATCAGATATCTAAAAGATGGAAAGTAAGGAGCGAAAGCCTAGCCCCTTACCAAACCTATCTGGAAACTCTTACCGATCAGTTAGAGAAGGTAGAATATACATATCTACCTAGAGAAGAAAACCAATTTGCTGATGCCTTGGCAAGATTAGCCTCAATGGTTAGGATTCCCACGGAAATCGAGCAAATGCCTCTAACTATCGAAAAAAGGCACAAACCAGCATACATCCAAGCTATAGAAGACGACGACTCAGTCCAAGAAGAAGAAGAAGAAGAAGAAGAAGAACCGTGGTACACGGACATACTCAACTATGTCACCAATGGAGAATACTCTCCTCATGCTGACAAAAGAGCAAAGCGAGCGTTGAGACTTTTGGCTTCTCAATATGTACTCATAGACAACGAGCTACATAAAAAGGTACCTAAAGGTCGAGCTCTCTTATGTGTAGGAAAGATGGATGCGCAAAGAGTAATGAGAATAGTTCACGAAGGAATCTGTGGCACCCATGTAAATGGAAAAATTTTAGTCTAGAAAATAATGCGAGAAGGATATTATTGGACTACAATGAATAAGGATTGCCATCAATATGTAAAAAGATGCCCTAAGTGCCAAATTTACGCCAACTTACAACATGTCCCTCCATCTTTGCTCTACACCTACACATCACCATGGCCATTCTCTACATGGGGAATTGACATCATTGGCAAAATCACTCCCCCAGGAACAGGAAGCCATGAATTTATCCTAGTAGCAATTGATTACTTTACAAAGTGGGTCGAAGCGCAATCGTACGCTAAACTCACTGCAAAACATGTAGCACTCTTTATCGAAAGAAATATTATTTGTCGATATGGAGTCCCACATGAAATGATAAGTGACAATGGAACTCACTTTCAAGCCGAATGTGAAGAATTGCTACAAAAATACGGCATTCAACATCATCATTCTTCCCCTTATAGACCTCAAGCAAACGGAGCAGTCGAGGCAGCTAATAAAAATTTAAAGACTATCATCGAGAAAATGACTGAAAATTATAAGGATTGGCCTGACAAGCTTCACTTCTCATTGTGGGGTTATCGCACGTCAATCCGTACATCAACAGGAAATACGCCATTTTCCTTGGTATATGGAATGGATGTCGTACAACCTGTCGAACTAGAAATACCATCTCTACGCATCGCGTTAGAGAGTAAACTCGATGAAGTTGAATGGACTAGGGCAAGATATGAATAATTGATTCTACTCGACGAGAAACGACTAGAAGCTCTACATCATACTCAGTGTTACCAAACTCGTATGGCTAGGCATTTTAATAAGAAAGTCAAGACAAGAAATATCAAAGTAGGAGATTTGGTATTAAAAGCACTAAGGAAAAAAGTTTTAGACCCAAGGGGAAAATTTAGGCCTAACTGGTCTGGACCCTACATTGTCAAAACAATCCTGTCAGGAGGTGCAGCAAAACTAACTAACATGGATGGCAATGAATTCTCAAACATGACCAATCTTGACCAACTTAAGAAATACTACCCATAATTACTTGAGTAGGATACTCAAGAGAGCTACGTTCGGCCTGATTCCTTAAGAAAGGATACGTAGGCAACCCTTTACGGGTGCGGCCACTTTATTTTTTGACATCTCCGCGTTCCAGAATTATTTTAAAATTCAATAGAAAATCGGCGAATTGTTGGCGTCGCAGAACAGAACCTGGCGCCAGCCAGAAGTCATCAGCGGCAGCCGATGGAATTGGCGCCTGGCGCCAGACCTCAATAGATGGCGCCAAATGCTAATGACTGGCGCCAATTCAGAAATAGAATCTGGGCGAATTTCGGTGTTTCTCGGAAAATTTTCGATTTCCGTACTCGAAGAATTTCTGGAAAATTAATTTTTTCGATTTTCATTGCTTTAATAAAATAAATTTAAAGTAAATAATTTAATTGAAAGCTAAAATTTCATTAATAAAATAAAATTACATTGTTGATGGAATTTAAATAAAAGCTGAAATAAATTAACTTTAAATAGAAATAACAATCTAAGTCTAATAAATCTAAAGCTAAGCAATGCTCTTAATCTTTCTTTTCCTTTTTAGCTCTTTTCCAATTCTTGTCTGCTTCCTCCTCTGCATCCATTACTTTAGCTAGTAGGCATCCTTTAGAGGACCTACATTCAATTTTGGAGTAGATGGTCTCCCCTTCAGCTAACACTCCATGCTTCTTTTCCACCCAAGCTTTTTTGTCTGTGGTGTTAGCTTTCCTTTTTCCTTTGTCTCTGGAAGTATTTTTCTTCCTAGGCATTGCAGGTGTCTTGAATTCAATTCTTGCACCTAAGCGTTCCTTGGCAGGAGTCACCCTGTCACCTAGACGGTTCTTCACATCGGTTCTACCCTGATCAGTCGAAGATTTCTTCAGCAACCACTTCTTTACATCATTGGGCAAAGAAGGAGGAACCTTTTGGGTAATCACTTCCCATAAAGGTCTAATGCCCCAGTAAGCATCAAATCTGTCTACTTCTTGAGATACAGGGTACTCAAAGGGAGGACGAAGATCTACGGAAGGAATATTCTGAAGCAAGTCGTATTGTCTTTTTACGCTGCAGGGATAATAATATGTTACACGAGACAAGCTTGGAAGACGGCAGAAAGGTTGCTTGTTAACACCAACCATCCTTTCTATTTTCCACCATGGGATGACCCACTTGATAGTAAAATCACGTGATTCAAAGACTTTTCTCCACCCATGGCGCCCAATTTTAGGGATGCGCTTCTTCCTTCTCACGAAGCAATTGGGAGTATATTTTTCAATGTCGTCCGGAGGGCTAATTAATCCTGGCCTCTCCATTAGCCACATCTGAAAAAAATTGCAATGAAAATAAATTATTATTACAATACAAAAATATATTTTTTGATTTATGTAATTAAAAATATTATTTTTCTACCTGTAATAAAATTGAAGAGCCGTGAAGAGGCGCTTTTGGGCCCCTTTTCAATTCGTCTAGACTAATCATAGTCTCTCCAACTATTAATGGCATTGGATTTCTCCCTGATTCAATTTGTTCTAGTACAGTGGTTATAATTGATTGACCCTCATTATTTTTACCACTACTAAGAAAAAATTGGTTAAGCATGCAAAATAGGAACGCCCTCCTTCTATATATATGAAAAGATTCAGAAAGAGGTTTATCAAAATAATAACGCGCAAATTCTTTCAAATTCACTTTATTGCCATCTACTATTTATGATAAGTCCCTTTCCTTTAAATTAAAGAAGCGGTCAAAATCCTTATAATAGTATGCATCTATTCTAGGGATTGCTATAAGGTCTATCGCAGGGAAGCCTAAGATAGCACCAAATTCCTCCGGCAAAGGGTTAATCTCATCATACCCTATTCTGAAACAATGAGTATCAACATTCCAAAATTCTAAAGCGGTATGTATGAAGTCTAGGTCAAGATCTACCCCTTTGATGCCATAAATTCCCCCCAAGTGAAATAAATCTAATTCTTTTCTCTCCCTCGTATTAAGAGATCGACACCATTCATGAGTGTATTGGGTGAAGGTCTTGGTGACTAAATACATGATTATTATTTTTTCTAAAGAAGAGAATTGTTTTATTCGCTGGAATTATGAGAAAAATCGACTGGGCAGGGGGCTATTTATACACAAATTGTGAAGAATTTCAATCAGAATGAAACACGGAGTCAGCGTCAATTGGCGTCAAAACCCCGTGATTGGCGCCAACCGCCAGCGCTTGGCGCCACACGCTAAGTGTAGCGCCTGGCGCCACGCGCCATAGTGTGGCGCCAGCTGGCGCCAGGTTGCCAGACCAACCGCGTGTCCTCAACTTGCGTTTTTAATATTCGACTCGAGTCGGTTAATGACTTTATGGCTCTGTTTAAACCTTTTCTATCCTTTTTCCTAATTAATTAAATATAGCTATTATTTTTAATTTATATTATTCCTTTTGGACTTTATTTTAATTTCCAAACACCCGACATTTCATTCGATTTTTTCCTTTTTTATTTTTTCTTTGGGGGAGAGAGTCGGATACCCTCCATCAATAATAAAAATGACGGAATTTTTGCGCAAAATTATTGTCACACTTTTTCTTGCACACACTAACATACACATAATAATAACAATCGAATAAACTCATAATGGCATAAATATACAAAATGTGTCTATAAATAATGAGTCTAAGGCAAAGTTCTATAAAAAAGTCAAAATAAAATATACACAGGAACAAACTACGGCGCCGGAGGACGTAGGCCCATCATATCATAAAAATGCGCCGTACGAGGAGTCACTTCTCCACCGGCTCCAGCTCCAGTCTCCGTAGGAGGAAGACTCAATATAGGACCACTCCAGCCAGGATCAACCTGAGGCTGAGGCCGCGGAGGCTGCTGCGATGACGAGCCAACCTCGTAAATCCCGCCACCTCTGAAAGCCGAGGTAGCCTCTCCTACCGGTGCAGCGTGAGCACCCTCAGAGGAAGATCCCGAGCCCTCTGCAATGTCAGCTCGAGCAGCCTCAGAGCGGCCGCCTCTACCTCCTGACGAAGTGCGACGACGTCTCGAGCTAGACCTCGCTGGATCCCTCCGCCCCTCAGGTCTCGTGCGGGTGTGAGAAGCGATAGGCTGGCCCTGCAAAAAGAGTTAAATCATAAACAAAGTAAAATTGAAACAACAGTGCAAAAATAATGAGCAAAGAAAGGCTACCTCTCGGATGACGTCATCCCGACGGCAAGTGGCCGCGTTCCTCATCCGGACGAGCTGGCTCCGGAAGGCATCTATGCATCGTGCCATAGCCGAAACCACCTCGCGTGAAAACTGTCAGAAAAATAAGTCAGTAAATATACATGATATATGAACATAAGATTCTGAAAAAAAAAACTAGGCTTACTCTAGTCTGGTGGCGAGGAATCGACCGCTCTACGAAGCGCTCGCCCTCGGGAGCCGGAGAAATCATCTCCTCGATCGGCCCGTACATCCCCTGGTAGTGGATGGACATACGGGGTGGCACGAACTCAGCAGCACCACCCTGATAAAACGGAAAAAATCAGCAAAGCATTACTTGGAGGCTACTTAGTGGAAAGTAAAGCTAAAAAAATCTTACCCTCACATCCTCAGTCGGAACAGGGGCTGGAGCTAACAAAGGTAGTAGCTCCTCAGCATAACACCGCCCGAGGATCACATGGGACCGCCAAGGGGTACCAGCTCCCTCAGACATGCTCGACAACCGCGCCTCGTCAAACATATGACGTGGTGGAGCAGCAGGAACGACGAAGACATCATAAGAGTGTTGTCTAGCAACCCTCTCTCCTAAGTACGCGACCGCTCCATAAGTCCCCAGAAAATAGCGAAGCTCAACAGAGTATTGTGCGGCTAAACCAGGGACTATCCAACCGCCCCACGGCCTGTATACCACCTCAGGTCCCTATAAAAAGCATCAATCAGGCAAGAATACATCTAAAGCACCGCGGAAGAGCAAGATAAACAATAAAAGTCATACCGAGATGATCCGGTGCCGGACATGTGTAGTGGACATGTCCACATGATGACCGCCCCAAGAGGCGCTCACTGGAAATCCCCGCGGCGATGGTCTCGTCGGCGCAACGGAAGGAAAGTACTCGTAGAACCAGATCTGCAAAGAGCTAAAAGTTTGAGCAAATGCTAACTAATATGCAGAGCTAAACTTTATAGGGAGTAAATGTTTACCTCTACGACCTTCCAAAAAGCAGACAAAGCAACGTTCGTCCCAAAGGACCGGTGGCGACACGAGTCCCTCAGTGCACGAACAAAGTCAGCATAGGCCAAGCTGGCCCAGTCATAAGTCCCGATCCGGTGAAGATCACGGACAGCAGGAAGATAGTAAAGCAACGCTCTACTACCTTTGTTAGGGGAGAATGTCCCTGACAACAACATCAGCACAAAGATACGCACCCGCTGCTCTCGGGTGGTCGCATCGTCATCAAGAGCCGCTGCCAGCGTCGAGCGGCGAATTCCTCTAGCACTGAACTTAGTCGTCTCGACCTCAGCTCAGGCCCGAATAGCAATCGGCCCCAACAGCTCCTCGACCTCCGAAGAGAAGACGTCGATTCCACTGTCAAACGGCAGTGGCACAGAAGTGAACTCCAGTCCTGTGATGAGACTGAAATCCGTAGGGGTGACCATCATCTCGCCCCAGGGGAAATGGAAGGTGTTGGTGGTGTCCCAGAAGAACTCCACCAAAGCACGCACTACATGGTGACCCCCGCTAGAGGCGACCATAGCCTCAGAAGTCTCGAACAGAGTAGCTAGTCCGCAAGACTCCCATAGGAGTCTCGTCTCAAGATCCCTGGCGATGTACATCCTGTACAAATCGCCTAAGCTATCACAGCTAGAGTCGTGATGCCGTGTCCTCCCGGGCGCGATACCCTGTCTCACCCTCTCAGAAATGTGGTAGACAGGGGCGAAAAACAAGGTCCGCTCATCCCACTCCGAAAGCCGACCAAGCGAAGTGGAAGGCGTAACGTCATCCTCTACGAGCTCATGCTCCCGTCTAGTGTTTCGGGACCGTGAACCCGAGCCTCGCTGTCTAGCCATGCTACATTGTGCAAAATTATCATGAATTAAGGTTCTATAGTATCTAAGGTTTGCCTAGCCGCATGATACTATGTTCGCAAAAACAGAGTACGTAGTACTAAAACAGAGCACAAATTCAAATTGTGCGTAACAACATTTTTCAAGCAATCAAACAATTTTTTGCAACACTATAGTGATTATTGTGACAAATTGAACAAGAATTGCTAGCAAAAACATCAAGAACAAGCCACATTGTTCTTCACGACCTTAAGAGGTCCAACAATGGCAAATTGCTCATTTCTTCACCAAATTGAGTCAAACAAGTCTCAAATTACTCCCAAGGAAATATACAAACATAATCAAGCAATTTCATGGCATAAAACTTGACAAACAAAGCAAATTGAGCATTATAAATTTTGAATTTTCATGAAATTCGTGAATAAACATGCCAAGAATTCATAAAAACTGATGTGAGTTTGAAGAAAACTTACATAGATCAGGAAAATAGATGTAAAGAGCTTTGATTTGCAACAAATTTGAGCGAATTCGGTTGAGAAACGAGCAAGCAATGAGCAATTGAAGCTTTCGGGTTTCTTCGAGCAGTTTTGCGACGAGGAGCCAACGAAATGAAGAAGGAAGGGGGTATTTAAGGCAATCCCCGTGCTGGCGCCAGGCCCTATGCATTGGCGTCAGAAATTTTGCTTGGCGCCTGGCGCTAACGCTAAATAGGTGGCGCTGATGTTTTTTCAGCGACGCCAAAGCACCCAGCCACCTGATGAGGTTGTGCTAGTCTTCTGCAACATATTTTTGGGTTCCTTTGTACGCCAGTTAGCCCCTCTAAACAATTTGACATGATTTAGTAATCGGCCTGATTACATAAAGTGATCGACCTGATAAGAGATCGTCTCACTTAGCTTAAAGCTCCTAAGTATTGGCTCATTAGCAAAAGGCACCGACATATAGTTTTAAAAGCAAAAGGCACCGACATACAGGTTCAAAAGCAAAAGAGCGTCAGGCGTTGATCTTCGGTAGTTTCCTTTGGAAAATTATCGCATCAAATGAAGATGACTTCAAGAGAAGATATCTTCGACAACGTTCCCTAGCTTGCGGAGGGTTGTCACAAACAGCTGGAGGTAATTTCGGGCGAAGTTGTCTCCGATGGTATTCCCTAGGATGTGGAATATTATCAATGCGGATGGAGATTGTTTCAAGAGAAGCAATCTTCGATAGTATTCCCTTGGATGTGGAATATTATCAATGTGGATGAGGATTATTTCAAGAGAAATAATCTTCGATGGTGTTCCCTAGGATGTGGAATACTATCATTGCGAGGAGGATCGTTTTAGGCGAAGCAATCTTCTAATTTGGAAGCAGTTACGGGCGTAGCGGTTTTCAAGCGGGATGACATTCTCTAGCTTGCAGAAGGTCATCAAAACGAATCGGTTACTTTCAGAGACGTGTGCTCGACGGTGCAAGATACGCGTTTCTTAACTCTTTTATCTGTTTAACTAATGCTAGTTTTGCAGGTATCGGCGTTGCAAGATTGATTTAGGATCGCAGAACGTTCTGAATCATTCTCCGTCCCTATCGCTACTTTAACTTTCGTTTTCGAAACTTGCGTTTCTCCAAACTCAGTCAAAGTAGGGGCTTCTGTAGACACCCATTTGTGTCTCCCCAAAACCAAACCCAGTGATGAGTACCTTTCACGTCGAATCATAATCGAATGAAACAAAAGTGTGGAAAGGTCTAGTGTTGCGGAAAGTTTTATTTCTTTTCTCTTCTCTCTGTTTTTGAAAACATATTTTAGAAAACAGCCAATCCAGTTTGGTTGGTCCATGATATGGGTCCAATAGTAGTGTAGTTGGATGGGGATTGTAAAGACCTTTCCAACGATATATTATAAGCCCAATTTCGATGAATATTGAGGAAGCTATGGCCAATTTACTAAACTGGGCCCGGTTTGAGCTTTATGTACGGCCCAATGATCTTGGGGAGGGCCTAATATGATTTATCATTCCTAATGCAATTAGGAATGGTTTTAGTCTTCTAAATTCTTCTAGAAGGTTCTTTTCATTCCTAATTCAATTAGCATTGATAAATTGACTTTTGTTGAATTTTCAGAGTTTTAATCAAAATCGAATAGCATTTTCGAGGAAATTATATTATTTTATCCTTCAGTACGGTAAACTTATCGGATTTTCGAAAATGCGTTGGAATCAGGCTTGGCGCCTAACCCCAGGCCTTGGCGCCTGGAACCAGGCCTGGCGCCTGGCGCTAGTGTTGGTGTCTGGCGCCAGCTAGCCAGGGTTGGCGCCAGCCCTGTTTTCTGAGCGTCGGACTCTGTTTTGTTAAATTATCTTTTTTGGCTGATTTTTTCTATAAATAACGTATTAAAAACTCCGTTTTCATTCATCAACTACATCTATCATTCACGAATTTTCACCAATTATCATCATCTACATTCATTCACCAATTGATTTCATTCATCTCTCTTAAACATTCAATTATTTCTTTCTTTGTTTTCACATACAAAATTTCGCATTCGCAAGACTTAGAAACACCTAGCCATATTCGAAGTTGCCTTCACCCTAGACGTGAAAGGTTTTAATTTCTGAGGGTTTGGTCCCAAATCTCTCTTTCAATTATTTAATTTAATTGTTTGTTTATTATTTTCCTTGAAGTTACTAACGTGTGTATTTTGTTATTAGAAAGAGGTACGAAGCATCAAAGTAAGTACTTTAATTGTTTTAATTGATATTATGATGTAGAAATCATGTTTACATTGTTCTTATGATATTCCTAGTATCATGTCTAGGGTATTTTAATATTAAATATGATTATTACGATGCTTCCTATGTTCTTTTTAATATTTATGATTGTTAGTATCATGTTAGGGTTAAAGATTTGATTTTTATAGCTTAGTGACATGCTAGGATTTGTTATTAATCTTGTTAGTATCATGCCTAGGATCTTGCTATTATTATGCTTTAACATGAATATGATTATGATTATAATTGCTATAATTTATGATGATTATGAATATTATTATTATTATTATTTTGATAATGATTATTTTATTTATGATTATTATTGTTTTCATTATGATTATAATTTTATGATGATTATTATTATTGTCATGATTATTTATTATTGTTGCTTGATATATATTTATTATTTATTGCTTGATCACGCCTTTATGCATGTTTAAAGGGAATTGGTACTTGTAATCACGCTTAATAAGATAATTAATAATCTTGTTAGGGTTAATGTGATTATAATTTCAAGTGATCGCCAATAATAGATTTGTTTGTGCATTAATATTCAACCAACATAGATAAACAGGTGTAGGGTTAATCCTATTGATTGCATGTTAATCAGAAAGCGCACATGAATACGAGCAGAATAAAGTAGAGGCCTATAATTAGGGCAGGTTCAATCTCTTTTAGGTTGGATTTGTACCTTCATCCCCGAACCCTTATTTGGTTCATGACCTTATGGAGTTGACGATCTCTTGGATCGTTAAGGGGTGTAACCTTCACCTCGTGAACGGTTTACAAGTTCCTTAAAAACTTGTTGGCGACTCTTTTGCTCTATCTTCTTCCCTTTTGGACGCCACCGTACTTTAGTGTATGATCACAGTGGGGTTCAAGCTAGTGGGATTTTAAAGGCTTGAAATTATTCCGTACTGTAACATTTTTTGGGTGTTACTTAAGGTTAGTTATGTACTAGCGACATTAACTTGCTGAATTATGTTTATCAATTGAAACAAAATTTTAACCTTATTTAATTATGGTTTTAATGTTAAATAAAATGTTCAAAATAATTATGGATTGATAGGCTCATCAGATCAGGTTGATGACCTGGTGAATGAAACCCCACAGATAAACAAAATCCATATATTATTTAAGTTCCTAGTTCGAAATCATTAAAATGGACATAAATGATTTCAATAAATGGACTAGCATGTAAGATTGATTGGATAGCGTAGTTTTATAGACTATAGGGGCTTAGTGTTGATGCTTGGTCAATCACATGGATATGCATGAATGATGCATGATTGAACTATAGACCTACTTCGAAGTTCAAGTATAGAGCTTCCGGATATATTAGTGAATTCCTTTGACATGAGTGGAACATTGATTTCATTCAATGATTGTCTTAATTGTGGTACATTCAAACATCATGCCGTAAAAGGGGGATTTAAAGGATGTTTCTCGGTTACTTCAAGAATTGAGTGGGAGCTTTGGTTTCACAAGATTGGATTGAGTCTACCTATATAATTAGGGTTGTGTCTTTGCCCCTTGAAGAGGGAGAATTCAGAAAATGCATGGCCGTGCTCAAATGGATTACATAGTAATCATTTGTTTTGTAATTCTAACTTGGATTTCAAGAAAAGATTTGTAGATTAATATGATCTCAACATGAGATGCAATCATAATATCAAATCAACGCACATTGACTTAAGGAATTTGAATATTGCGCACTTGTTTCAGACAGGTGGGAGATTGAAGGAATTATGTCTTCAATAAGTGCAATTACTAGATATATCAAGGATCACTATTATGGAGATAATAAGTTCATTCTTTTGGGTTGTCATTGTTTGGTGCTAGATATGACAAATGATCTTTAGGCTAGTTAAATAATCCAAAGCCTAATAGAATAGATCCTATGAGGTCACACAACAAAAGTATTGGGTTAAACAAGTAAGAGGCCCATTAATGGGCCTTATGAGGATATGACAAGTCATGTAAGGAGTAGGGCTAGTATAATTACAAGTGGGCTAGTAGTTTGGGCTTCACATGGACTCTAATTATATATGTGATATATAAATAGAGGTCATGTCTAAGGGTTGGCGTAAGTCATAATTTACCCATACAATAAATTGTGAAGCAAGCAACCAAACACCTTGACCCCTCTCTCTCACACTCCTCTCTCTTCCTCCCCTTTGTCCGTACGGTACGGACTACCCAAGCAAGGTGGTTGCTCACAGTGGTAGTGGTGGTGGTTCGTGGCTCATTCATTCCTCTCTTCTCTGTTGAAGGTTGATTGAAGCGTTCAATCACAACTAGCTAGCATTAGTGGAGGTTTAATATGTGCCTGTGGACCAAGTAGAGGAATCACGCTTGGGGTTCTTTATCTCCCATTGGTCTTGCTCGATCGCACATGGAATCACGCTTCAAATTTACAATTATATGTTCTTTATGTGTTATGCAATGAACTTGGTTATTAGATGCTTATGAATATAATTCATGAAATTCCTCTTAGAGTATCTAAAGTCCTGCAATTAATTCCATATTCTCTGTCCTTTTATTCTCTCTATTACTTTTGATTTTTTATTATTTCTTATTCTTCCACCAACCTCACTACCTCCATATTTTATTACTTTCTCCTAAAACTCCGCGCATGGAGAAATGGAGCAAGTATTTAAAAACGGTGGGAGTAATATAATATACTTCTTGAATCTAATAACTTTTATTTTAAATTCTGCGAGATAAAAACTTTGTTCAACAATATCAGAATATGATTTGTAATATTTGTTCATTGAAGTTGTCCTAAACGCATTAGTCGGTTTTAAAATGTGAATCTTTGAGGTCCAACAACAAATGCATAGAGTTTTACCCCCTTGAAATTGTTTCCTCTAGATTCTATGTTTCGTAATTGCTACAGAGTACAATTATCATTTATAAATATTTCTTGTACTTCCCTTAGTTATATGCACAATGGCTATCTTAGTAAAGAAATTTCAACTATATATCCTCGTGCTATCTAAAATGGTGGTTAATGTATTTATCCATATTTTAGATGTTCTAGTGGCTCCACCATGTCTATTTTATTATGTGTTGATATGTTTTAATTTCAACAACGAATGGATAAATGTAACAAGTCCTTGTAATATTATTCTTATTATATATGCTTTGAGGAATCGACTCATGGACCAAATACCCTAGAAAACTTGAATTAAGAGTTGGCATGTCATTGGGAAATTGGGATGAATTTGTGACATAACTTGTTAAGATATTGTATATATGTAAAGTATATGCAGGATCCATAGTAGTTGCAAACAATATATTTGGATATTACCAACGTACTTCAAATGTGCATTTATTGCCAAGTGCTTGGTAAATGTCATTAATCTAAATTTCAATTTTGTAAATTTAACATTTGAAATAGTCTACAAATTATTAATTCTGTTAATGTATCAAAATTCCAAAAATAAATTGCAAAAATAAGTTGGAAAAAGCAAATGAACGCCTCCATAGCGTTGGATAAGATAACGAAAAGTAGAAATATTAAACTAAAATGAACATTAATTGCACCAATCGACACGTGATTTTGACATGCATTCATTCCCAAATTAAAACCACTTTTAGAAGTTTTTTAAATACTTTTCTAACGCCCCGAGGACGTTCGTTAGCAACATCCTAATAAGTTTCACATTACCAAGGTGAAAAGACGTTTGTATTTGAATTGAAATTTTGGTTGAAATTCATTTATGTCCAACGTAACCATCATAAGTATAAACACATCCCTAACCGTCACTTTCCAACACTTTGAGTAGTTGAGATGCATTTTCAAGATTTAAAAAAAAAAATTGAAACGAATAATCCCACCTTTGTCATTTTTGCTCAAAACAATCCTACATTTACGTATTCCAGAAATAATCCCACCTTTTACCTCATCTGCTTAAAATAATCTCTTGTCTTGTTTGTAAGATTAGTAATTGATTTTAGGAGGTGACTTGCCATATGTCACCTTCTAGTTGGTATTATTATTTTTTAAATAATTAATAAAGAAAAAAAAAAGACCTCTTCATCACCTTCTCCCTTCAAGAACTCCACCTGAAGAAACAACCCTCCATGCCCTACCCGCCCCTCTCTGCCGGAGTAACTTCCTCCCCACACCCCTTCCCCGCCGGCTTAAGACTAATTTCATTCTCCTTTTGTTACGATCACTTTTTGTAACTAATCTGCGAAACTCTATGTAGGCTTCATTTGAAGTGCGCCTACATTAAAGCATGTGTGAATATGTTTGGCACTCATAGGAAGTGGAATTGACATATACAATTAGGGACAAGGAAAGTAGGGAGCCGCCAACAAGTTTTTAAGGAACTTGTAAACCGTTCACGGATAATTTAAGGCAACCACGATAAAGGGACAACGATAGGCAACAACGATTGACCCGTGAAGGTTACACCCCATTCATAATCCATGAGATTACTAACTCCACATGGTTCAAAACCACAAAAGGAGGATCGGGGATGATGGTACGAAGTGAGTCATGGAGTCACATTCGCCCGAATTGGCCTCTACTCGATTCTTATGATGAAAAGTGATTCCTACGATCTCAAAGGCATGCAAACAAAATATTCAATTTGCTCCAAACTATTATTATGCTAAATTGGTTTAATATTAATGCAACACATAATTCTAAAATATTAGTGATCACTGGATTAAACAATAAGATTAAAAAGGATCTTAAACCTGTCGTCTAAATTATTTTATTAGGCGTGATTTTCAATTACATATTCCCTTTAAACATGCAATGTGGTGATCATAAATAATAATATAATAAACATTGATATTGGAAGCAATTTAACAATAATAACGTTAGTCAAATCAAATATAAATTAACCTAATCATGATACTAGAAATATTAAAATAAAATTAGTAATTAAATTAATTAATTACTCACATTCCGCGCGTTCCTTTAAATTGCTACATCATGAATAAATTGTTAGTAAATTCAATAAAAAAATATAAATCAAATGGAAATTAAATTAAATAATTGTAGAGTTAATTTGATCCAAACTCTCAGTTAATTATACCTTTCACGCCTTGGTTTAAGGACGGAACCTCAGGTCAAGTATGGACTCCTTGGAGTGCTTAAGAGAAGAATGGTGTAATTAAGAATATAGGTTTAAGGATTAGAGTATGAGAGAGAGAGAAGAATGATTTTTGGTGTAAAAGAGAGAAAGAGACAATGATTTGGTGTTCACGCTTGTTGATGATTGAAAAACGGGTGATATGACCTCTATTTATAATGAAAAAAGAGGGTTGAAGAATTAAGAAAAGATAAGAATTCGAATCAGAATAAAACTCTCGGGATAGACAGCAGTTTTTGCATTTTTTTGTTTTTATCATATCTTTTGATCCAGAAATCGGAATAAGATAAATAATATGTTTTTGGTAATCTATTGAAGTCTACTTTATAACCCAATTAAAATCAGATTAAAATATTTTTTAGAATAAAAAATATGGCCGAAATAGTGGGATGGTGTCAATTTTGGATAGAGTTTGATATTTCATTCATATCTTTTCCGTTAGAGCTCTGAATTGGTATTATAATATATCATTGGAAATATAATTTCAAGGGATATCCAGACATCTAAGATTTGGATAAAAACTATGAGGCACGAAAATAATATCTGTCTATCTTTGAACGTCTTTCAATTCGGATAGAATTAGGACTTTTAAAAAGAAAAGTTTTATTAATTTCAAACTCTTTAATCTTATCTTTTCAAAAAGGATAATTAAGATCTTTTAGAAACTTATAGAAGCTTCCAATTAATCATAATTGTTTTAGGAATGGGATTTAATCCTTTGTACCCTCCACATGATCATTGGGTCGTGGGTAAGGTGGGCTTAGGTCTGGTTTGGACTCAGTTTAGTATTTTGGCCATAACTTATTCGTTATAACTCGGATTTGGGCTTATCATACATCGTTGAAAAGCCTTTTTCAAGACCCATCTAACTATTCAATCATTGGACCCAGATTATGGACCAAAATAAACTGGACTAAATGTTTTTATAAAAAGGACACGAAATGAATTATTTTAAAGGACACGAAATGAATTATTTTAAAGGACACGAAATGAATTATTTTGGGTTTAAAGGCACGAAAAGAGGAAAATAAGTTATGGTTTCGGGAAATGGTCTAGGAATTAGGTTGTTTATGAAATTTATTGGGATTGAATATGGATTTAAGCACTCCAAAGATTAAATACTCAACCCGACCAATAATGGCGGTGAAAGGTTGTTCATCATCGGGTTTGGCTTTGGGGAGACATTTTTAGGTGTCTACACTCTAATTCTAATCTTCTTAATGAAAATTAAGAACATAATGATTACTATTCTTTAATCAAGTTATTGATCAAGAGTTTATGACTTTAGAATCTTAATTATTGCCATGCTGATTCTGATATAATTTTTCATTATGTCAAAGTAAATTTTTGTTATTCTGATTTAAATAAAAAATATTACAAATTTCATATTTTGGTTGAACCAATATCACGGGTTCCATTTAATTTTCTAAAAAAAATTTCACTATCTTGTGGGTTTAAACTTTAAATTAATTTTAAAAATTCCGTTTTTCAAATTGTGGGATGTTTGATTGATTTTTTGGGTTCAATTAATTATCCTTAAATTTTGTAATCTTCTCTTGATTCTATTCATGGGTGAGAGAATAATATGTCTTGTAGAAGATGACAATATTATTTGTTTCCTCAATGCTACTCATGGGCTTGACCACATTATTCTTGAAACATATGAGTCGGTTTTAGGGGGTTTTGCCGTTTCGAGATAGTTGGGCGGTTGGGTTTTGGGTGGTCGGTTTTAAGGGTTTTAGGGTGATGAGTGTCATTTATGGCACTCATTTAATTCTCTCTAGGGTGGAATTCATGCTATTTTATAGCTCTTTTCTTTATTTTTCCTTAGTTTTACTCTTTATTTCCTTAGTTTGCATTTTCTTAGTTGAATTTCTATTTTTATGCATTTCTTGATTTATTTTGTTATTTTCTCTTTTATTTGCTTGTTTTCGTTCATTTTTCAGGTTATGATCGTAATCCAAGGATTCCCGAGTCTCCTTCCCAAGTTTTACATTGTTTGAGATGCCTCTTGCCTACCATTTGGAGTTCAAGTTTGAAGGAGTGTATAGTCACAGTCTTCTAGCTTGTGCATGCAAGCGGTGGGTACACCATTCTTGGTGTTGAACCCACTGTGGAGGCTATTTGAAGACTACCTCCTTCCGTGTTCATCAACATCATCAAGTGGAGCACACGAGGAAGAGCAAAGTCGAAGGTGAAGGAGGTTGTGCAAAGACCATGGCGCGGCCGCGCAGCCTGGTGGTGCGGTCGCGCCTCTCCTGTGCGCGGGCGCGCCTCTCAAGGTCTCTGTTCCGTACCCAGTTTTGCGCGGCCGCGCTCCCCCTTGAAGATGGTCACGCCTGTACGGGTCTCTTTGGACGATCTAACTACCTTCTCTTTATTAGTTTTAATATATATAGATTATCCTTCTACTTTTAGAGAGAGAAGAGTTAGTTTTAGAATTAGGTTAGATTTTGTAGAGAGAGAAACTCTAGTTTGTAGAGAGATAAGTTCTTGATTGATGATTAAAGATTGATAATTCTAAGTATTTTCTCCATTGATTTGAAGCAAGTTTGTAAGGATTTCTTTTACTTTAATGCAACCTTTAGTTTTTTATTTCAATTGGTTTGTTAATTGTTCAAGTTTGATTGATTGTGATTGATTTTAGTTTGATTAATATGATGATGATGAATTTTTTGTTTAGCTTAGTTTTGATCTTTATTTCCATGGATTGTGAGTAGTTTTCTTGCTAGGGGAACGGTGAAGCATATATGAGTAATGGATTGATGCTAATTGGGGGAAATTGATGGAGTTGATGTAGTGATTAAATTGGTTGATTGATTATGTGCATGTATGTGATTGATTGAAGAGTAGCTAACTTTGATTGTTGCACTAGATTGCATTGTAAGTTCACATTGATACAAACAATTGATGTGCGGCTTGCATTTGTCGATTGAATTAGTTTGTGAAGTTCCTAGCTAGAGTCTCTCGTAGTTGGTGCTAGTTTGACCTCTAGGAGAATAGCTTATCATACTCTCTTGATTGCTTAATTGATTTTCCCTCGCAACACTCGACTTAGTCAATTCCAATCCCGATTAGTTGTATCCATTGCATGTATATGTGGATCCTAAACACTAGTGTTTGATATATTTGGTTTTAATCTCGTTTTCTTAGTTGTTTAAAGTACACACACCTTACTTCACTTCTTCGAAATATCTTAGCTTTAGCATTAGCATTCACCTCCCATTCCTAGTGGTTCGACCCTCGACTTACTCCTATGCTAGTTATAAGGGTGTGTTGAGTGATTATAAATTTTGTTTGGCCTAGGGAAGATTAGTCCAACGACCTAGTCTCCACCCTTAGTCATAGGGTGGTCATTTTTAGGGGTTTTGAGGTGGCTAGGTGGCCAAATTTTAGGGGTCAGTGGGGTACGGTGGTCAGGTGACAGGGGTAGGGTCGTGAGGGTTTTGGGTGGGGCTCTGGTGGTGGTGGTAATGGAGATCTGCCATTGAAGGTGGGAGATAGAAGGTAGAAGGAGAGATTTATGAAATATAAAAAATAAATAAATAAATAAATAATAAAAAACCTTACTTGTACAACAGGTTATAAGTAAAAAGGATCCTTTTGAGCAGATGATGGGTAATGATGGGATTATTTCTAGATTATTTAAAGATGGGATTGTTTTGAGCAGAAGTGATAAAAGTGAGATTATTAGTTTCAATTTTTCAAAAAAAAAATAAAATTGAATTCTACTTTTTTTTCTCACACACATCTTTTCACTTCTTTCACTTCCTTAGTTCACCTATCAAATAAGATTATTAGAATATGGAGAATCCAAACCATCCACAATACTTGGTCAGTGTATATGGTTCTCTAAAATACCCATGTATTTGTCCAAACCACCATTTGGAAAAAAACGTACTTGAAGTTAGAAACACCCATATGGCACAGGAATCAATTAGGAAACATGATGTAACAAAAAAAGATTATAGGGAAAAAAAATCAATTTTTTAAATCCAAGAATAAAGGTATAAACTATAATCTCTTCAAAGTGGGTAGTTTGATAAATTTCCTACAAGGAGAAATTTTCCGATTGATGGAAACGAGTGATAAACTTCAATGCAAGTTTTCAAATGTTGGTACGAAGCCATTACACACACTTTCTTACCATGACTTTGCTGCTTAGAGGTATGTTAAGCGTCTCTACTATCGAACAATCATTGAGCCTAAAGAAGAAGGAAAGCCTGATGTAGCATATACAGATGCATTTTCCAAATAAGGGATTTTAATTATCAGGAACGAAAATTGCATACCTTGGCATTTCAAATAGATATATAATGCACGTTAATAATTTCCTTTATATATATATACATATTTCCATACATATATATCGATACATATTTCCTTAATACATACATATAAAGCTGCAGGAAAGAAACTAATGGAGAGATTCTCTCGTTTGTACTGGATGGCTTGTGTAACTCATTGTTTGGATCCTCTTTTGAAAGATATTGGAATGAAAAGTCCAATAAAGCCTGTTATAGATAAGCAAGGAACGTCTCCCAATTCATCTATAAGTATAAATGGGCAGTTGATTGCATGAACAGATTTACTAGTGTTAGATTAGATCTCACACGACATGGAGTCACATGATTTGCAACGCAATTGATAATGTTGGAAAGTGTTGTAAGACATAAGATTGTTTTCAGGGCCGACCCTCTCCCTGTGCAAACAGAACTATTGCACAAGACCCCCAATTTTCTATTTTCAATTAAAGCCCAACCATAGTTTAAAAACAATAAAAAATCAAAAGTCAGCCATCATCGATATCTCTACAAGAACAATCAATCTACTAGTACGTACCTTCCATTTTCAATATCAAACTTTCCAAATTCCAATCTCTAATTTAATTTCATTACTTTGAATATGAAATTTCCATCACTTTTTCTTTTCCATATCTCATTCAATGCTAATTCTCATTAACCTTTTTATTTTATCCAAAAAAATTATTAATTATCTCACCTTCCTCTTCCAATTTTCAATGGAAGAATTACTTTTTCAGTCTTTACAATTACTTCTCTTGATTTTCGTTTATTATTAAGCTCTTTTTAAATAACTTGAAGGTTAAGATTAGCATGAAGCTGTATATGATGTTGTTAATTATTCAAATAATAGTATGAGTACATAAGATTTTAAGTGTATATAGTATGAGTACATATATCCTTGTAATATGACATTATTTTTGAAATAATATTTAAAAACTATAATTTTATTTCCGTTAAGGCCCCATTTTATAGTTTAGAATAGGGCCCCGAAATTTAACGGAATGGCCCTGCCTGTTTTGCAAGACATTTTTTATTCTAGTACTTGGGTGACTTCGAGATTTAGTTAGGGATGTTAGTGGGGTGGGTCAAGTAGGATACCCGCCTCATCCTTGCTTCAATGGGGCGGGGATGAGTCTTGGTTTGGTGGGTGGTGGGGTGGGGATGGGGATAAAAATTATACACGCCATGGGTGATGGGACAAGGGCGGATTTTACATTGTACCCGCCCCATCCTCGCCTTGCTCCACCCGCCTCACTTCGTATAGGTATAAAAATACACTTTATTAATCCCAACTATTGCCGATTTACTTCTAACAATCCCAAATAAGGTTTATTTTTTAACAACCCTAACTATGCCCTTAGTTTTCCTCCAACAGTCCCAATCGGTCAACAAAAAGTCAACAACCTATTGTAACAGGTACCATGACACGTGTCAACACGTGATTGGTCCAAATTTTAAAAAAAATTAAAAACAAAATAAAAACAAAAAAAACCCCAAAAATTCCCAACCACCTTCTCCACCGCAAAACCCTAGCTGACTTCCTAACATCGCCGGGCGGAAACTCAACGGCCACCACCATTACCCACCGGACATCGCCGACCTAACCTCAACAACCCTAGCTGGCCCAATCCCGACCCCCGAAACCACCTACCCAACCACCCTGTTGGACTTGTTGGTGGTTTGGGGAATCAGGGTGACTGAGAAGGTGGTTTCGAGGGTCGAGGATAGGTCACCTAGGGTCGTAAAGGTGAAATCAACTGGTTTTGGTGGTTAGTGGGGACGTGTGGCTATTTTTCGGCGAGTTTTTGATGGGTTTCGCGGTGTGGGGTTAGGGTGTTGCGGTGGTTAGTGGAGAAGGTGGTTGGGTGGTTTTGGGGGTTGGGAGAATGTGTCGGCCATTTTCGGGGTGGGGGAGGGTGGCTTGGTGGTTTTGGGGGTTGGACGGCCGGTTTCCCGATTGGCTGGCGTTTGGTTGGCGGTTTCCTGTGGGCTGGGGGTGGCTGGAATGAGTTTTGTTTATTTTTTTTTCTTTTTTTTCCTTTTTATATTTTTTAACATTAGGCCAATCATGTGCTAACAAGTGGCATTTAAGAAAAGAAAAAAAAAATTTACCTTTTTAGCAGGTAACCGGTTTTTGGGACTGTTGTAGGAAAACTAAGGGCATAGTTAGGATTGTTAAAAAATAAACCTTAGTTGGGATTGTTAGAAGTTAATCGGCAATAGTTGGGATTAATATTAACAATTTTAATATTAGGAAAACTTAGAAGCTAAAAAGGTGTGTAATATTAACAATTTTTTTTGTTGGGATGTGGGGATTAGGCGGGTCTTAGGTGGGGATTTAGTGGGGATGGATAACCAAGTGGGGGATGGGGCGGGATGGTTTTGGAATTGCACTCACCGGAGCGGAGATGGGGATGAATTTTGAACCCGCCGCGAGGATGGGGATGAAAATTTTAGGTGGGGATGGGGATGGGAAGGCCAACGTCCGCTCTGCCCTGCCCCATTAACATCCCTAGATTTAGTCAAATGAGAGACGTACTAGCTGCTAAAGTTCGTGATACTTTGTCTAAAAATTCTTCCATTGTTGTTGCCAAAATTTGGGAAAATGCTGATGAAATGATAAAAAATACAAGAGTCCGTCTTACAAGTATTAAGGCTTGTTGATGGAGATGTGAAACAAAAAATGGGTTTTGTATATGAGGTAGTGGAGTGTTGTAAGCTGACAATTAAAAAGAATTGTACATATTACAAGAATTTTTGGAAGATGACAGACAAAAGAAGGAATATTCAATTACATACAGATTTACATGCAGCAGGTAATATTCACAAAATCATGTTTTTATTCTCTTCAATGTAATTATACTTATGTTAAAAAATATTTAAACTAATTTTGTATATTTGTGTCACGTTCAAGGATGTTTCTTAAATCCTAAATACATGTACGGAGATAATGACATTGAAAATAACCATGAGCTGTTAGTAGGGATGAGAAAAGTAATCACCAAACTTGAAAGGGATCCAAATATGAAATCAGGGCAACCCAACAAGTAAGTAATTATTATACATTTTTTAAAAAAAATCCTTTGTAAGATTACTTTTAAACATATACACATATTAACTATGTTAAAAATCACATATTTACATGTATCGCGATAAGGTTGAAAGTTTTGGTAGTAGTTCGACACAAAGGGCAATACAACACATGGACCTAGGTAATTATATATATTAATTATACGTATTAAATATTTAAACATCGCATTAATTTACTATACATGATTTACTTAAAAAAAATATATAATATTATGTTACGTTCAATGCATGTTTGCATCTACGTGGATGACGTGTGAAGATAGTGCACCAAAACTAAGGAAAATTGTTGTGAGAGTATTAAGTCAAACCACATAATCATCAAACTGCTAGAGAAATCGAAGCATGTGGAGTTTGGTTCATATTAAAACAAGAAATCGATTAAGCTATGGTAAGCTCCATCAAATGTCTACCTTTGATACAACATGAAGTTAAAATTGAGACATATGAGGAGGCACAGTGGCGATTGAGCTAAAAATTAGTCATGATCCAATTAATTTGGATTACATATTTGATGTTGATGATCCTTTAAACGAATTGTTAGAGGAATCAGAAGCTTTGTTTCGAAGGAGATGATCTCAGTTGGCTAGATGATGGTGATGATGGTGTTGGAGAAGGTGGTGACAGAGGCGATGGAAGTCAAATTGGCAACACTGTTCAAGGTTCCTCTATTCTTCATAAATCTGCGCATAATCGATTAAGTTCTGATAATAAGCAATCCGCTTTGACACCACCAAGTAGTGACGATGGAGATGATGGAAATGATTTTATCTCTTCTTACTCATTGAGGCAATCAAGTGGGCACTTTCAATACCCACCATCCATGGCTAACCCTCCAAACTCTTAATTTGAACAATATTACTCACAAGGATTTCAAAGGCATGCAAGAGAAAGACGATCTTCAATTGAACCTCTTGATATTGATGCATCACGGAATGAATTATCCACAAATATTTTTCCATGTGAATCAGTAACTTCCAACCCCCAAGATTACAACTACCAAAGTCCTTTTCATCATATCCTCAATCTACAATAGGTTTGCCATTCGCAGGAGCGAGTGGAAGTGAATTTGGCTTATCAAGAACCACATTATCCCTTCAATCAAAATGGTCTTCATATTGTCAACCATGACACCTTGAATTATGGTGGTGTGCACTATTATCAACCTACATATTATTGGTGATGGAGCGGTAACTCTAGTCAAAATGAGACCACATGGATGGATGAAGTAGGATCATACATTTTCGACAAAGGCGAATCTTCTTTAGGTGTCCCCTAGTAGAAGCCCCAAAAATCACATTTACCCAGTAAAAAAATAACCCAAGTTAAAAAGTTAAAAGGAATATGCAAGCCTAGATAAGTTACCAAGGGTCACGTCTTTCTTATTTTATTTATTTATTTTTGTTTCTTTCATCTTATCTTTTGGCATTTCAAGGTTAAAATCAGGTCCCACAATATCAAAAAAAATTTAAAACTTAATGATCTTTGTACTTTTTTTTTTAGACAGAAGGGGAAAGGAGGGAAGCCTCCAAATTAAGAAAACTTTCTACAAGCAGTGGCTAGAATATGGGCTTTAGCCACTTTGGACCTATCTACCTTAATACGTATGACATACTTCCTTTTCTACGTCTCTCTATAAATGTCTCTAACAATATGCTTCAGTTCTTCTTCTGCCTTATCCGGATGCTTCAACGCTTCGACTATTGGAACTGAATCTGTTTTGATCAGCATGTTTTCAACGCCTACATGAGCTACTCTTAGAGCTTCCAAAACAGCCAATCCCTCTGCTTGAGTTGGAATAGTGTAGACACCCATTTGTGTCTCCCCAAAACCAAACCCGGTGATGAGTACCTTTCACGTCGAATCGTAATTGAATGAAGTGAAAGTGTGGAAAGTCAAGTGTTGCGGATAGTTTTAATTTCTTTTCTCTTCTCTCTGTTTTCGAAAACCTATTTTAAGAAAATAGCCAATCCAGTTTGGTTGGTCCATGATATGGGTCCAATAGTAGTGTAGTTGGATAGGGCTTGAAAAGAGCTTTCCAACGATATATTATAAGCCCAATTCCGATGAATATTGAGGAAGTTATGGCCAAATTACTAAACTAGGCCCGGTTTGAGCCTTATATGCGGCCCAATGATCTAGGGGAGGGCCTAATATGGATTTATCATTCCTAATGCAATTAGGAATGGTTTTAGTCTTCTAGATTCTTCTAGAAGGTTCTTTTCATTCCTAATTCAATTAGCATTGATAGATTGACTTTTGTTGACTTTTTAGAGTTTTAATCAGAATAAAAGAGTGTTTTTGAGGAAAATACGATTTTATCCTCCTGTACGGTTAAATTCTATCTGATTTTAGAAAATGCGTCAAAAACGGGATTAGCGCCTAACGCCAGACATTAGCACCTGGCGCCTGGCGCTAGCGTTAGCGCCTGGCGCTAATATTAGCGTCTGGCGCTAATTGTCAGTGTCGGCGCTAATCAAGTTTTATTTGCGTCAGAACTCTGATTTGTTTTTTTTTTCTTTTTGGCTGATTTTCTCTATAAATAGTCTCCTAAAAACCCCGTTTTGGGATAACCAGATCTAGAACCTCCAATCTACAATCACCAACTCTCATCAAGAATCTCTTGATTACTCTCTCTCTCTCTCTTTTCTAAACTAGCCTTTTGCATACAAAATTCCGCATTCACAAGACCTAGATACACCTAGCATTGTTCGAAGTTGCCTTCGCCCTAGAAGTGAAAGAGGTACGAGGCATCCAAGTAAGTACTTTATTGGTTTAATTGATATTATGATATAAAAATCATGCTTAGATTGTTATTTTGAATCCTAGTATCATGTTAGGATGTTTTCCTTAATTTGATGTTTAGGGTGACAACAATAAATTCCTAGTATCATGTCTTGGGTAATTTTAATATCAAGTATGATTAAAAGTATGATGCCTTTTATGTTCTTCCTAATATTTATGATTGTTAGTATCATGTTAGAGTTAAAGCTTTGATTTTTTTAATGTTTAGTGACATGCTAGAGTTTGTTATTAATCTTGTTAGTATCATGCCTAGGGTCTTGCTATTATTATGCTTTAACATGATTATTATGATTATGATTATTATAATTATTATTATTTTGATGATTATTTTTTTTTATTATTATTATGATTATTTTGATTATAATTTATTATTATTATTATTATGGTGCTTGATTTTTTATTGTTATTGCTTGATCACACCTTTTATGCATGTTTAAAGGGAATTTGTACTTGTAATCACGCTTAATAAGATAACTAATAATCTTGTTTAGGGTTAATTTAATTATAACTCAAGTGATCGCCAATAATAGATTTATTTGTGCATTAATATTCAACCAACATAGATAAACAGGTTTAGGGTAATCCTATTGATTGCAGGTTAGTCAGAAAGCGCACATGAATACAATCAGAATAAAGTAGAGGCCTATTATTAGCAGGTTCAATCTCTTTTAGGTTGGATTTGTACCTTCATCCCCGAACTACCAGTCATGGTTCTAGACCTATTGGAGTTGACGATCTCCTGGATCGTTAAGGGGTGTAACCTTCACCTCGTGAACGGTTTACAAGTTCCTAAAACTTGTTGACGACTCTTTTGCTCTATCTTCTTTCCCTTTGGACGCCACCGTACTTTAGTGTATGATCACAGTGGGGTTCAAGTTAGGGGTAATGCTTGAAATATTCCCTACGATTTTTGGCGACTCCACTGGGGAGGATTTCTATTTTAATTCCTGAAATTTATTTCGGCAATAATTTAGAATGAGTGGATGAGACTCGAAAAGTTCTAAGTATTTCATGTGCGTAATTTTGATTAACATTATTGTCATATGCATAAAAAAGATCTCATTGGAAAAACCATCCGTAATGAGTTAAAACATAGGATTTTTACACGTAGGAAATTTGAGGAATATCTTTCACAATTAAGATCGAAATAATGCTGCGTGAAACTGGAAAATTTTATCGATCACAGAAAGTTGCTGAGGCATGTAGGAACTAGCGTCAGCGAACAAAGATTAGCGCCAACGTTTTGACTTTAGCGCCAGACGACAGTCTCTATCGCCAGGCGCTAAAGCCAAAAAGTGGCGCTGGCCTCTGTTTGTTGGCGCCAAGTTCTTCCAATACCGAGCCAGAAATATGCGTTCTAATTTCGACCAGTTTTTAGCACTGTTTGCTCGATCCTACTTCCTGATTGAGTTTTTCTCACTTTTCTGAAACCCATATGTGTTCTACATATGGACATAACCCTCTAGGAATTCATGCTCCATCTACCTGATTGAACGCTCTGAGCAACAAAGGGTACATTCGAGAATGTTGAATTCACCAAACCATGGAAGCGAGTTTTTTCTAAACTCGCGGTGTCCCATCCACTCGCGCCAAACCTTCACGGTTAGGCTTCCATGCGGTGCGTCCGGACAATTAACCATGGACCCTCTTTGACTAACCATATCCCGAACTTTAGAGAACTAGAGCCATGGTTAGGTTGCAAACTCATTGCATCATGATGGGTCTACTTGACTAATTGTGTATTATTGGTTGTGCATTCCCTATTTGATTTTTCCTAACCGTTTGCTTGATTTGTGCGAAGATTAAATAAATTAATTTAAGACTAAAAGAACTTTGCTTATTTAATTAACTAATTAATTAATTAATTTTGGTAATTAGAGTCTAATAATCTAATCAGAGTTGACTTAGTACGACTTTAGGCATACCCTGTAGAGTAATAACACCGAAGGCAGTTCCAGATCAACGTTCCAGCACTGGCGCCGAGATTTGGACTGCAGCGCCACTCTGTGGAGTGTAGCGACTGGCGACAACTCTGTCGTCTGGCACTACACTACACAGTGCGGCGCCAGTCCTATCGTTCTGGCGACAGTTTGGTATATTGCTCGAGTCATCACTTTGTGTCTAATTGAACAGTTTGCTAATCAATTCGGTTAGTTTTTACTGCTAATAATACTGTATCAAGTCATTAATTGAGTCTAGTCACATAGTCTAGCCACATGGTCATGACACGAGTCTTAACATGTCACCTACACTCACTAGTCTCAACACACACTTTGTACATACTCTTTTCACACCATGACCATGTCTTTGGTTCATGCATTAGTCGGTTTTTTCCGTCATTTGAGTTGGGGGTACATTCCATTCCTAATTCTTCATATCCCTCCATCTACATCATCTTTCTTCACTTCCTCCATCCATTATTGCATGTTGAATAGAGTTTGTGTCAAATAATTAACAATGAATATCCCCAAATTCCTTTTCCACAGTACTTGGTCGAGGAGAGAAGGGTGATTAATCAAAGACAACCTCTTTATTCAAGTCTTACCTTTTGATAAACCGATTGGTCAAAAGAGGAAAGCTAAAAAGATAATGGAAACTCAAGAAGAAGTCAACAAACTTAAGAATTAATTAACTACCGTGACTGAGGCATTGAAGGTTTTAACCCTAAAAATCAATGACCCTATGAAGCAACAACAGATGGACCTCATGCAAGAAAGTTTGAGCAAGTTGTCTGGTGACTACAAGTTTCAAGGCATTAGTTCACAAGGGGTCTTGGTGGACAAAGAACTTCTTCCGCATAAGTTCAATGCCAACGACATCCTAAAATTCAAGGCAACAGATAATCCTTATCTTCACTTAAGAGCCTTTGAAACTATGATGAACATTAAGGGGATTGATAAGAAAGCCTTTCGTTCCTTGTTTTCCTTATCTCTGGAAACCGTTTGTCAACAATGGTTCTTCTCCCTGGACAAAGAGAAAACCTCTACCTTGGAATCGATAGTAAACGCTTTCATTGATAGGTATAAATGCAATATCCAAGTCGAAACTGATTATAGACAACTTGAAATGCTAAGACAAAAACAGAATGAAGGCTTTACTTCTTTCTTCAATAAGTTGAGGGAAACTTCCGCTAAGATAATTGAGGTCCCCACCGAGAAAAATTCTGTGAGGATGTTTATCAAGAATCTCCAAGAAAGGTATTCAAAGCACTTAAAATATCAACACAACTTGAATACTTTCAGAGCCGTCTATGACATAGGTATCGAGATCGAAGACGACCTCACAAAGCAAAAAGCTACTAACAATAGTAACCACGGTGGCTAGAAAGGAAAAAAGAACGACAATCCTTCTTCTTCCGAAAACGCCCACTCTATTAACAATGTTAGTACCTTTGATCTCAGTGAAGTTTTAGCCATGGATAACCAAGGATCTAAGAAGCAACTAAGGACTGACTTCACCCCCCATTGGGATGAGCTACGATACTGCCTTCGATCGACTCCATGCAAGGACTCATTACTCCCATTGGACCTATTCAAGATCCCGCACCTGAAAAAAGATTGCCTAGTTGGAATCCAGATGAACACCGCAAGTACCATCAAGATAGGGGTCATGCTACTGAGAGCTGTTGGAAGCTAAAGGAGGCTATCCAACATTTGATTGATAATAACAAGCTTCCCATGCCTCCAGTTAATAAGAAGAGCGAGTGATGATAAAGCAAACAACACAAGACAAGAGGCGAGCTTCAACGACAAGATTTTGTGACCTCTTTTTCTATTTCTTTTTTACCCTTTCCCCAATAAGTCTAGCATAGGCACCTTTTTATTCCCCTTAGATTAATTTTGTAGATTCTTTCTTTTTTCCTTTTAATAAAATGAGCATTTATTTTCTTGCATATGATCATTTCATTACATTGCATCAAAAAAAAAAAAATCCATGTCAAACTAAGCACAAGGTATACCAATGATTTGAGGCACCCCTTGTAGCCTCCTCATATTATCTTTTACCCTTCAAATATGCAATCCTTTCTTGATAAACCACTTTGAGCCTCGTAGACCTGAGTTTCTTCAACCCACATCTACCTAACCTTGGGATGGGAAAGTGTGCAACTTATGCAATTTTTAAAAAGCTTGAGTGACTTCAAAAGATTAAAATTGCAAAAAAAAAAAAAAAAAAGCAAAATAAATAAATAAATAAAAGTGTACAAAAGGGCAAGTGTTCCAATGTCTTTGATATGAAAATGTCTTCGATATGAATACGTCTCAGATTGCGTCTCTTATCGAGTGCTCGGTACCGTGTATGAGAAACATGAATGCCAAGTGAGTGATAGATCGCATGATCGGGATTTCCCACACTTATAAAAGCAAAAAAAAATGCAAAAGCAAAAAAAAAGAAGAGAGCAAAAATAAAAATAAAAATAAAAGAGTAGAAAGCCTCAAGCATAAAAATACAAAGATCCAAAAGCAAAGTTGCACACCTTGGGGGCTTATCTAGGGTCTTGAGCCTTTATCCCCTTCTTCTTCATAACTTTAGCCTAACCACGTTACATCCCTTCAAAAGACCTTTTTGAGGTATACACACACTTGTGCGAGGTTCGGCTAGAGCTACGTTCGGCCTGATTCCTAACGGATACGTAGGCCGTAATAAAAATGCATTCATAATCACACTCACACATTCACACCATGATCATATCAAGGGATCTCTAATGCTCATCCCTATTCATTTAGAGCTAGACTTGGGGGCTTGATCCCTACATCATTAGCTTACCTAGCCTAAGAGTCACCACCATTTGACTCTTTTAAAAAATAATATCTTTCCACACACTTCACCTTTGCGGCCTAACTTTTGTATCACTTTCACACACCGCACAGATACATGACCAAATATACTTTCCCTTAGGAACCCTTTGTCATGAGATCTTAACACGACGCTGAAGCATGCCTTGTCATGTCAAAAGGCCCAACATCACTCATAATCATCATTGCATATCGAAGTATGAAGTGCTTAGCCTCCGTGCCTAAGTTACCTAAATACTTTCATTATCGAGTCAACTAGGATAGTCTAAGATGTTACAATCCTTGTACTGTGAGAGACAACATTTGATTAAGCTCATTCAACATGCATCTTCAAAAAACTTCACTTCGATTATTTTCGTGTCTTTCTTTTTCGGGAGAAAGTCGGTACCCTCCACAAAAATGACGGAAAATTTTTGCTTTTTGCATTTTTGAGTCGCACGATCACATTACAATGCACACATGAGTCATGTACACATTGAGTCGTGTCATGTCATACCACCTTGATTTGAGTCTAACTTATGTGTAAAACACTTTGAGTCGAGTCAACCTCGAGTGAGTCATCGCAGCGATTCAAGTTCATACCTTGAGTCATGTCAAGTCAATGAGTCAAGCAACGCTAAGTCTTAGGTCCACCCTAAAGAAAGATAATCAAAGTCCTATAGTCAAAGATATAAATGCAGGTACATCCCAGCAAGCGAGGACATTCCTGGATTTTTTCGAAAAACCGCAAATATGACACAGGAGATTCCTCCAAGATAAGAGGAATTACATTGATCGATAAATTAAAGATGAAGAGCTTTAAATTACAAAATACTTGAGCGGATTTGGTTGAAAGAAAACGACCAAGCTCAAAGTTCGGAGCGAAACCGAGCAACGGCGGCAGCATGAGCAGAATAGGGAAGACCCGACTCCAGCGCCAGACAACGACATCCAGCGTCTAGCAGCAGATTACAGCGCCTAGCGCTAGATCCCAGCGTCTAGCGACAGAGCCAATTCTTAGCGCCAGTAGAATTTCCGTGGCAACAAAGATCAAAGCCTCGTACAACAATTTTAGATTCCTTGGTACGCCAGTTAGCCCCTGTAAGCAATTTGACATGATTGAGTAGTCGATTTGATTACAACCGCAAATAAGTGATCGAACTGATGAAAGATCATCTCACTTAGCTTAAAGCGCCTAAACGTTGGCTCATCACAGAAGCACCGACGTAATGGTTCACAGCACCGACATACAGATTCACAATTCAAAGCGCCGACATACTGGTTTACAAGTAGCAGAAGTGCCGACGCACCGGCTAAAGCAAAGTTCAAGCGAGCTTTAAAGATCGACAAGCGTTGGTATTCGGTAGTTTTCTTCGGAATATTATCGCAACAACTGAGGATGACTTCAAGAGAGGTTATTTTTAGACAGCATTCGCTAAGATTGTGGAGGTTGTCACCAAGATTTGAGAAGATAGCACGAGATGGGCGGTCTTCGACGACATTCGCTAAGATTGTGGAGGTTTTCACCCAAGATTTGAGAAGACAGCACGAGATGGGCAGTCTTCGACAGCATTCGCTAAGATTGTGGAGGTTGTCACCGAGATTTGAGAAGAGCGATTCGTGATGAGGCGGTCTTCGACGACTTTTGCTATGATTAGAAAGGTTGTCACTATTATTCAGAAAGAGGCTCCAGATGTAGCAGCATTGATCGACGGCGTTCCCTAGATTGCGGAAGATCGTCAAAACAAGCAGCAATATGGCGTTCCATAGATTGTGGAAGGTTGTCACAACAGCAAACAACAACAAATCGGTTACCCTTTAGAGACATGTGCTCGACGGTGCAAGATACGCGTTTTTAAAACTCTTTTATCTATTTAACTAATACTAGTTTGCAGGTATCGGCGTTGCAAGAGTGATTTAGGATCGCAGAACGTTCTGAATCATTCTCCGTCCCTATCGATACTTTGACTTTCGTTTTCGAAACTTGCGTTTCTCCAAACTCAGTCAAGCTGGGGCTTCTGTAGACACCCATTTGTGTCTCCCCAAAACCAAACCCAGTGATGAGTACCTTTCACGTCGAATCGTAATCGAATAAAGTGAAAGTGTGGAAAGTCTAGTGTTGCGGATAATTTTAACTTCTTTTCTCTACTCTTTGTTTTCGAAAACCTATTTTAAGAAAACAGCCAATCCAGTTTGGTTGTTACATGATATGGGTCCAATAGTAGTGTAGTTGGATAGGGCTTGAAAAGAGCTTTCCAACGATATATTATAAGCCCAATTCCGATGAATATTGAGGAAGTTATAGCAAAATAACTAAACTGGGCCCGGTTTGAGCCTTATATGCGGCCCAATGATCTAGGGGAGGGCCTAATATGGATTTATCATTCCTAATGCAATTAGGAATTGTTTTAGTCTTCTAGATTCTTCTAGAAGGTTCTTTTCATTCCTAATTCAATTAGCATTGATAAATTGACTTTTGTTGACATTTTAGAGTTTTAATCAGAATAAAAGAGTGTTTTTTAGGAAAATACGATTTTATCCTACTGTACGGTTAAATTCTATCTGATTTTAGAAAACGCGTCAAAAACGGGATTAGCGCCTAACGCCAGACATTAGCGCCTGGCGCTAAGCCTGGCGCCTGGCGCCTGGCGCTAATGTTAGCGTCTTGCGCTAATTGCCAGCGTCGGGCTAATCAAGTTTTATTTGCGTCAGAACTCTGATTTGTTTTTTTATCTTTTTAGCTGATTTTCTCTATAAATAGTCTCCTAAAAACCCCGTTTTGGGATAACCAGATCTAGAACCTCAAATCTACAATCACCAACTCTCATCAAGAATCTCTTGATTACTCTCTCTCTCTCTCTCTCTCTTTTCTAAACTAGCCTTTTGCATACAAAATTCCGCATTCACAAGACCTAGATACACCTAGCATTGTTCGAAGTTGCCTTCGCCCTAGACGTGAAAGAGGTACGAGGCATCCAAGTAAGTACTTTAATGGTTTAATTGATATTATGATATAGAAATCATGCTTAGATTGTTATTTTGATTCCTAGTATCATGTTAGGATGTTTTCCTTAATTTGATGTTTAGGGTGACAACAATAAATTCCTAGTATCATGTCTAGGGTAACTTTAATATCAAGTATGATTATAAGTATGATGCCTTTTACGTTCTTCCTAATATTTATGATTGTTAGTATCATGTTAGAGTTAAAGCTTTGATTTTTTTAATGTTTAGTGACATGCTAGGGTTTGTTATTAATCTTGTTTGTATCATGCCTAGGGTCTTGCTATTATTATGCTTCAACATGATTTTTATGATTATGATTATGATTATTATAATTATTATTATGATGATTATTGTTTTGATTATTATTATGATTATTTTGATTATAATTTATTATTATTATTATGTTGCTTGATTTTTTATTGTTATTGCTTGATCACACCATTTATGCATGTTTAAAGGAAATTTGTACTTGTAATCACGCTTAATAAGATAATTAATAATCTTGTTTAGGGTTAATTTGATTATAACTCAAGTGATCGCCAATAATAGATTTATTTGTGCATTAATATTCAACCAACATAGATAAACAGGTTTAGGGTAATCCTATTGATTGAATGTTAGCCAGAAAACGCACATGAATACGATCAGAATAAAGTAGAGGCCTATTATTAAGGCAGGTTCAATCTCTTTTAGGTTGGATTTGTACCTTCATCCCCAAACTACCAGTCATAGTTCCAGACCTATTGGAGTTGACGATCTCCTGGATCGTTAAAGGGTGTAACCTTCACCTCATGAACGGTTTACAAGTTCCTAAAACTTGTTGGCGACTCTTTTGCTCTGTCTTCTTTCTCTTTGGACGCCACCGTACTTTAGTGTATTATCACAGTGGGGTTCAAGTTAGGGGTAATGCTTGAAATATTCCCTACAAGTAGCCACGAAAACTCTTCTACTCCCTTGTATGTGTTGCCATTGAGAGTTGTCTGTAGTCCAGGCGATTACCGCTTTCCATATCTTTGCACTTCCTTTCTTCTCTTCCTTCCAAGCTGCATCCACACACACCGAGGCAAATTGAGGAGAGGCGGCCTTCCCAAATGTCCAGATTACTAGGGGTATGGCCTTTGACCCATAAATATTTTGAGACATGTCTCTGCACTTTCTTCTTAAATGAGCACTCTCCCAGCTAGTAGCATGCGACTGTGCCATTTCCAAAATAATATTTGGGTTAACACTCACGCCCTTGAAGATGATATCATTTCTATGTAACCAAATTGCCTACAGAGTAGCCACCAAAAGTGTTAAGGCCTTTGGAAACTCCTGTAAACAATTCAGACAATAAGAGATAAAATTCGTGCACCATTCCCTGCAAGATAGAAAGTTTGGGTTAGTAGAAAAAATTCCAAGATGTGAGGCAGCCCACACCCTTCTAGAGATCTCACACAGCCTGAATAGGTGATTCATGCTCTCAGCTTCCTTGTTGCAGAGTGGGCATAATCCTTGCACTTGGACTCCTCTTTTTACCATATTATCTGCAGTTAGAAGATTGTTTTGAGATATATTCCAGATAACAATTTTCCTTTCGGGGGAATGTTAGTTTTCCACCATAGCTTCCAGAATGCTTCTTGTTTAGGTCTCCATGTGGACGCCTTAGCACTTGCTACAGCCACCCAATAGCCCGATTTGAAAGCGTATTCTTCATTCTTTTCCGCTAACTGTAGGGAATATTTCAAGCGTTAATCCCTAGCTTGAACCCCACTGTGATCATACACTAAAGTACGGTGGCGTCCAAAGGGAAAGAAGATAGAGCAAAAGAGTCGCCAACAAGTTTTTTAGGAACTTGTAAACCGTTCATGAGGTGAAGGTTATACCCCTTAACGATCCAAGAGATCGTCAACTCCAATAAGGTCTTGAACCAAATAGGGTTCGGGGATGAAGGTACAAATCCAACCTAAAAGAGATTGAACTTGCCCTAATAATAGGCCTCTACTTTATTCTGATCATATTCATGTGCGCTTTCTAACTAACATGCAATCAATAGGATTAACCCTAAACCTGTTTATCTATGTTGGTTGAATTTAATGCACAAACAAATCTATTGTTGGCGATCACTTGAATTATAATCAAATTAACTCTAACAAGATTATTAATATCTTATTAAGCGTGATTACAAGTACCAATTCCCTTTAAACATGCATAAAAGGCGTGATCAAGCAATAACAATAAAAATCAAGCAACATAATAATAATCAAAATAATAACAATAATAATCATAATAAATCATAACAATTATAATCATAATCATATTAATATTAAAGCATAGCAAGATCCTAGGCATGATACTAACAAGATTAATAACAAACCCTAGCATGTCACTAAACAGTAAAAATCATATATGTAGCTCTAAGATGATACTAACAATCATAAATATTAGGAAGAACATAAAAGGCATCATACTTGATATTAAATTTACCCTAGACATGATACTAGGAATTAAAATAACAACCTAAGAATTAACTCTATATCATAACATCAATAAAAACCATTAAAGTACTTACTTTGATGCCTCGTACCTCTTTCTAATAGAAAAATACACACGTTAGTAACTTCAAGGAAAATAATAAATAAAACAATTAAATCAAATAATTGAAAGAGAGATTTGGGTCCAAACCCTCAGAAATTAAACCTTTCACGTCTAGGGCGAAGGCAACTTCGAATATGGCTAGGTGTATCTAGTGCTAATGAATGCAGAATTTTTATATTTGAGAGAAGGCTAGTTTAGAAAATAGAGAGAGTAAGAGAGTAATCAAGAAAATCTTGATGAGAATTGGTGATTGAAAACGGGGTTTTTACGACATTATTTATAAAGATAATCAGCCAAAAGGATAAAATATCAAAACATAATTCTGACGCAAAAAACCACATTGGCGCCAAACGCTGATCTTAGCGCCAGACGCTAAGATTGGCGCCAAGCGCCAAAGCTAGCGCCAGGCGCCAAGCTTAGCGTCAGGCGCTACAACTGGCGTTTGGCGCTGACTAGGAATTTGACGCGTTTTCTTAAAATCAGATAGAAATTTCCGTACAAGAGGATAAAATCGTATTTTTCCTCAAAAATGCTCTTTGATTCTAATTAAAACTCTAAAAAGTCCACAAAAGTCAATTTATCAATGCTAATTGAATTAGGAATGAAAAGAACCTTCTAGAAGAATCTAGAAGACTAAAACCATTCCTAATTTCATTAGGAATGATAAATCATATTAGGCCCTCCTCTAGATCATTGGGCCGCATATAAGGCTCAAAACGGGCCCAGTTTAGTAATTTGGCCATAACTTCCTCAATATTCATCGGAATTGGGCTTATATTATATCGTTGGAAAGATCTTATCAAGCCCCATCCAACTACACTACTATTGGATCCATATCATGGACCAACCAAACTGGATTGGCTGTTTTCTTAAAATAAGTTTTCAAAAACAGAGAGAAGAGAAAAAAATTAAAACTTTCCGCAACACTAAACTTTCCACGCTTTCACTTCATTCGATTATGATTCGATGCGAAAGGTACTCATCACCGGGTTTGGTTTTGGGGAGACACAAATGGGTGTCTACAGAAGCCCCCACTTTGACTGAGTTTGGAGAAACGCAAGTTTCGAAAACAAAAGTCAAAGTATCGATAGGGACGGAGAATGATTCAGAACGTTCTGCGATCCTAAACCACTCTTGTAACGCCGATACCTACAAACTAGCGTTAGTTAAACAGATAAAAGAGTTAAGAAACGCGTATCTTGCACCGTCGAGCACACGTCTCTGAAAGTAACCGATTTGTTGCTGCTTTTGTTGTTTTGATGACCTTCTGCCAAGAGAATGCCATCCCGCTTGAAAACCGCTAGGCTTGTAACTGCTTCCAATATAGAAGATTGCTTCGCTTGAAACGATCCTCTTCCGCTTTGATAATATTCCACGTCCAAGGGAACACTATCAAAGATTGCCTCGCTTGAAACAATCCTCTTCCGCTTTGATAATATTCCACTTCCAAGGGAACACTATCGAAGACGACTTCGCTAGAAATCACCTTCAGTTGTTTTTGACAACTCTCCACAATCTAGGGAACGCCGTCGAAGATATCTTCGCTTGAAGTTATCCTTACTTGTTGCAATAATTTTCCAAGGAAATTACCGAAGATCTCTGCTTGTCGATCTTTAAAAGCTCGCTTGAACTTTGCTTCCGCTATGCCTGTACGTCGGCGCTTTTGTTGCTTCTGAACCTGTACGTCGGTGCCTTTTGTTAATGAGCCAATGCTTAGGCCCTTTAAGCTAAGTGAGACGATCTTTCATCAGGTCGATCATCTTATGTAATCAAGCCAATTACTAAAAATCATGTCAAAATGCTTAGAGGGGCTAACTGGCGTACCAAGGAACCCAAAACATATTTCAAAAAAATTAGAACAACCGCACTGAATGGCTGAACGTTCTGGTGCTGCTGAAATAACGTCAGCGCCACACAATTGGCTGTAGCGCCAGACGCTGGGATTGGCGCCAGGCGCCAAGCCTATCTGTTGACGCCAAGATCTAGCGCTTGGCGCCAGAATAGGGTATTCCTTAAATACCCTTTTCTTTTTCATTTTCGCTGTTGCTCGTCGCGTTTTTGCTTAAAAATTTCCAAAAATTCATTTGCTTCGTTCTAGCTCGTTTCTCAACCAAATTTACTCAAATCTGTTGCAAATCAAAGCTTATTTCATCCACTTTCCCGATATATGTAAGCTTTCCTCGAACTCACACCGATTTTATGAATTTTGCATGTATTTATTCTCGTATTTCATAAAAATTCGAAACTTAGAATTGTAGACACCTAAAAATGTCTCCCCAAAACCAAACCCGATAATGAACAACCTTTCACCGCCACTATTGGTCGGGTTCAGTATTTAATCCCGAGAGTGCTTAAAAAATCATATTTTATTAAATTCATATTTTTGAACAGTCCATGGATTAGTCTTGATGTTTGGTAAAAGCATAGTTTTAATTTCAACCCAAGTTTATTATTTAATTTTAGCCCAAACCTTTTATTTATTTTATTTAATTATTTTCTTATTTTAGCCCAAATAATAATAAGTCAGAAAAGGCCCGAAATTATCAATCGGCACTTAAAATGCCGAATGAAATTAGGGTTAAAAATGTATTTAGACGGAAAAGCGGGCTGGGAATTCCCGCACCACGACAGGTATCCACCGTGTCACGGGAATCATTCCCGTCTGATGGTGGGATTTTCCCGTGACACGGGAAATCTGCCGTGACACGGGAAATTCCTTGTCTTTTCCGCGTAAACCCTTAACGCGTTTTCTTCCCCGTTTACTGAAAATTTCCCGCGTCACACTAAAAAAGCACCATGTCACGGGAGTGTTTCCCGTCTGACGGTGGGACTTCCCGTGTCACGGTACATTTTTCCGTGTCACGGGATACTTTTTTAGGGTTTTTATCATTTTAGGGTTCCGTGTGCTCCCTCAGCACATTTTCTCTATAAATACCCCCCTCATTTCTGATGTACGGGGCATCAATAAATTCTCTAGTTGATTTTTCTCTCTTCTATGCTCTAGCCTAAACACTAGCCTACCCTTTTTCTTTCAAAATTCCTTCTTCAAGTACTCCAAGGAGTCCATACTTTACTCGTGGTTCTGTCCTTAAGCCAAGGCGTGAAAGGTAGAACTGTTTGAGGGTTTGGCCCCAAATCAACTCTACTTTATTTAATTTAATTTAAATATTGTTTTATTATTATTTCCTTGAAGTTACTAACTCGTTTATTATTTTGTAGTTGCAAACAAACAGAATCAAAGTAAGAATTATGTTCCTTTTATTTCTATTATTTTTCTAACGATTTTATATTGTTGGAATTATGGCTAAATTGCTTCCAATATTAATGTTTATTCTATTATATTTTATGATCACTATATTGCATGTTTAAAGGGAATATGTAATTGAAAATCACGCCTAATAAGATAATTTGGACAACCGGTTTAGGTTCCTTATTAATCTTGTTATTAATTAAAGTGATCACCAATATTTTAGAATAATATGTTGCATTAATATTCAACCAATTTAGCTTAATAATAGTTTGGAGCAAATTGAATATTTTGTTTGTATGCCTTTGAGATCGCAGGAATCACTTTTCACTATAAGAATCGAGTAGAGGCCAATACGGGCAAATGTGACTCCATGACTCACTTCGTTCCATCATCCCCGATCCTCCTTTAGTGGTTCCGAACCATATGGAGTTAGTAATCTCATGGATTATGAATGGGGTGTAACCTTCACGGGTCAATCGTTGTTGCCTATCGTTGTCCCTTATCGTGGTTGCCTTTTTATGATCCGTGAACGGTTTACAAGTTCCTTAAAAACTTGTTGGCGGCTCCCTACTTTATTTGTCCCTAATCGTATTATGTCAATTCCCACTTCCTATGAGTGCCAAGCATATTCACCACATGCTTTTAACGTAGGCGCACTTCGAACGACGCCTACAAGAATGCTTAATTCTCTTTGTTTGTCAAATTTTATGCCATGAAATTTCTTGATTATGTTTATATATTGCCTTGGGAGTAATTTGAGACTTGTTTGACTCAATTTGGTGAAGAAATGAACGAATTGCCATTGTTGAACCTCCTAAGGTCGGGAATGCAATGTGGCTCGTTCTTGATGTTTTTGCTAGCAATTCTTGTCCAATTTGTCACAATATGTACTATAGTGTTGCAAGAAATTGTTTGATTGCTTGAAAAAATGTCGTTATGCTCAATTTGAATTTGTGTTCTGTTTTAGTACTACGTACTCTGTTTTTTACGAACATAGTATCATGCGGCTAGGCGAACCTTAGATACTATAGAACCTTAATTCGTGATAATTCTGCACAATGTAGCATGGCTAAACAGCGATTTTCTGGTTCACGGTCCCGAGACATTCGACGGGAGCATGAGCCCGTGGAGGACGATGCCGAGCCGTCCACTTCGCTTGGTCGACTCCCTGAGTGGGATGAGCGGACCTTGTTCTTTTCCTCCGTCCACCACATTTCTGAGAGGGTGAGACGGGGCATCACCGTTGGGAGGACGCGCTGTCATGGCTCCGGCTGTGACGGTTTGGGCGATCTGTACAAGATGTACATCGCCAGATATGTCGAGACGAGACTCCTATGGAAGTCCTGCGGTCTTACTGCGCTGTACGAGACCTCCGAGGCAATGGTTGCCTCCAGCGGGGGTCATCATGTAGTACGTGCTCTGGTGGAGTTCTTTTGGGACACCACCAACACTTTCCACTTTCCTTGGGGGAAGATGATGATCACTCCTACCGACTTCAGTCTCATCACAGGAATGGAGTTTAGCTCCATGTCACTGCCGTTCGACAGCGGGATCGACGTCTTTTCCCCTGAGGTCGAGGAGCTGTTGGGGCCGATTACCATTCGGGCTCGAGCTGAGGTAGAGTCGTCTCAGTTTAGCGCTAGGGGGATTCGCCGCTTGACTCTGGCAGAGGCTTTTGACGATGGTGCGACCACCCGAGAGCAGCGAGTGCGCATCTTTGCGCTTATTTTGTTGTCAGGGACGTTCTCCCCTAATAAGGGTAGTAGGGCGCTGCTTTACTACCTTCCCGCCGTCCGCGATCTACATCGGATCGGCACTTATGATTGGGCCAACTTGGCCTATGCTGACTTCATTCGAGCGTTGCGGGACTCGTGTCGACACTGGTCCTTTGGGACGAATGTTGCTCTGTCCAGCTTTTGGAGGGTCGTAGAGGTAAACATTATTCCCTATAAAGTTTAGCTCTACACTTTAACTAGCACTTGTTGATAATTTTAACTCCTTGTAGATCTGGTTCTACGAGTACTTCCCTTCTGCTGCGCCGGCGAGACCGTCGCCGCGCGGGTTTCCAGTCAGTGCTTCCTGGGGCAGCCGCCGTGTGGGGATGTCCACTGCGTACGTCCGAGATTGGATCATCGCGGTATGATTCTTTTTTTATTTGCCATTTTGTGATGCTTTAGATAGATTCTTGCCTGATTGACGTTCTTTGCAGGAGCCTGAGGTGTTGTACCGGCCGTGGGTCGGCCTGGCAGTCCCTGGGTTAGCCCCGCAGTATTCCGCTGAGCGTCGCTATTTCTTGGGGACCTATGGAGCGACTGCATACCTTGGAGAGAGGGTTGCTAGACAGCATTCCTCCGATACCTTTGTCGTTCCTGCTCCTCCACCACGTCACATGTTCAACGCCGCGAGGTTGTTGAGCATGTCAAAGGGAGCTGGTACCCCTTGGCGATCTTGCACGATCCCTGGGCGATGCTATGCGGAGGAGCTACTGTCGTTGTTAGCTCCAGTTCCTGTACCGGCTGAGGATGTGGCGGTACGAATTTTCAGCTTTTATCTTTCGTTAAGTAGCCCCCAAGTAATGCTTTACTGACTTGGTTTTTCTTTATCAGGACGATGCTGCTGAGTTCGTGCCACCCCGTATGTCTATCCATTACCAGGGGACATGCGGGCCGACTGAGGAGATGATTCCTCCGGCTCCTGAGGACGAGCGCTTCACAGAGCGGTCGATTCCTCGCCACCAGACTCGGGTAAGTTTACTTATTTGCAACTTTTGTCCATATATATTATGCATGTTTACTGACTTGTTTCTTTGATAATTCTCGCGCGAGGTGGTTTCGGCGATGGCATGATGTATAGATGCCTTCCGGAGCCAGCTTGTCCGGATGAGGAACGTGGCTACTTGCCGTCGGGACGACGTCGTTCAGGAGGTAGTCTTTCTTTCATATGTTTTTGTACTACCGCTTCGATTTTGTCTTGTTTCTGATTTCAATTCCTTTTGCAGGGTCAGCCTATTCCTTCACGTACCCGCACGAGACCTGAGGTGCGGAGGGATCCGACGAGGTCTAGCTCGAGACGTCGCCGCACTACTATTTGGGGTGGACCGGTCCCACGTTGAGTTTTCCTCCTCCTGCGGAGACTGAAGCTGATACTGGAGCTGGAGCCGGAGCAGGTGGAGAGGTTACTCCTCGTACGGCGGAGTTTTATGCGATGAAGGGTTTGCCTCCCCCGACGCCGTAGTTTGTACCTATGCTTTTTATTTGTTTTTGACTTTGTATAGAACTTTGCCTTTTAGTTAGACCCATTATTTTTCTTTAGACATATTTTGTATATACATACTATTATGAGTTTATTTTATTTATCATGTTTCTTTCATTTTTTATTATTATTATTATTATGTGCATGTTTGTGTGTGCCAGAAAGTGTGACAAGTAATTTTGCGCAAAAATTCCGTCATCTTTATTATTGATGGAGGGTATCCGACTTTCTCCCCCAAAAAGAAAAAATGAAAAAAGGAAAAAATAAACTATTGGGTTTATAAAAACTTGGAAATTAATCAAAATAAAATCCCAAAAAGGATAATATAATTAATATAATAGCTATATTAATTCAAACAAAAGGAATAAAAAGATGTTTAGAAAAAGATAAGGAAGCCTTAAAGTCATTAGCAGACTCGAATTAAGGTAAAAACGCGATTTTAGAAAGCGCGTATAACGAGGCAAATTGGCGCCAGCTAGCGCCACGCGTTTTGGTGTAGCGCCAGGCACTACACTTAGCGTTTGGCGCCAAGCTTTGGCGTTTGGCGCCAATAGCAGCGTCTGGCGCCAAATAGCGCTGACTCAGTATTCTTCCCAGATTAAAACTGCTCCGATTTTGTGCATAAATAGCCCCCTGCCCAGCCGATTCTTTTCATAATTTCAGCAAATAATTCTTAGCTTTAGAAAAATAATATAATGTCTCTAGTCACCAAAACTTTTACCCAATACACCCATGAATGGTGTCGGTCTCTTAATGCCAAAGAAAGAAAAGAATTAGATGTATTCCACTTGGGGGGAATTTATGGTATCAAAGGGGTAGATCTTGACTTAGATTTTATTCATACCGCTCTAGAATATTGGGATGTTGATACTCATTGCTTTAGAATAGGGTATGATGAAATTAGCCCTTTGCCGGAAGAATTTGGTGTTATTTTAGGTTTCCCTGGAATAGATCTCATAGTAATCCCTAGAATAGATGCATATTATTATAAAGATTTTGAACGGTTCTTCAATTTAAAAGAAAGGGATTTATCACAAATAGTAGATGGCAACATAGTTAATTTAAAAGAATTTGCTCGCCATTATTTTGATAAACCTCACTCCGAATCTTTTCATATTTATAGAAGAAGGGCTTTCTTATTTTGTATGCTTAATAAATTTTTTCTTGCTAGTGGTAAAAATAATGAGGGTCAATCAATTATAACCATTGTACTACAACAAATTGAATCAGGGAGAAATCCAATGTCATTGACAGTCGGAGAGACTATGATTAGTCTTGATGAACTGAAAAGGAACCCAAAAGCACCTTTTCGAGGCTCTCCAGTTTTAGTACAGGTAGAAAAATAATATTTTTAATTACAGAAATCAAAAAAATATATTTTTGTATAGTAATAATAATTTATTTGCATTGCAATTTTTTTTACAGATGTGGCTAATGGAAAGGCTAGAATTAATTACCCCTCCGGACAATATTGAGAAGTACACTCCGAATTGCTTCGTGAGGAGGAAGAAACGCTTCTCTAAGATGGGGCGCCACGAATGGAAAAGAATCTTCGAATCACGCAATTTTGCTATCAAGTGGGTCATCCCGTGGTGGAAAATAGAAAGGATGGTTGGTGTTAACAAGCAACCTTTCTGCCGTCTTCCAAGTTTGTCCCGTATGACTTATTACTATCCCTGCAGGGTAAAAAGACAATACGGCCTTCTTCAGAATATTCCTTCCGGAGATCTTCGTCCTCCCTACGAGTACCCTGTCTCCCAGGAAGTAGACAGATTTGAAGCTTATTGGAGTGCTAGACCTTTATGGGAAGTAATTACCCAAAAGGTTCCTCCTTCCTTGCCCAATGATGTGAAGAAGTGGCTGCTGAAGAAACCTTCAAAGGACTTGAAGAAAGATCAGGGTAGAACTGATGTGAAGAGTCGTCTAGGTGACAGGGTGATTCCTGCCAAGGAACGCTTAGGTGAAAGAATTGAATTCAAAACACCTGCAATGCCTAGGAAGAAAAGCACTACAAAAGATAAGGGAAAAAGGAAAGCTGACACCACAGAGAAAAAAACTTGGGTAGAAAAGAAGCATGGAGTCCTAGCTGAAGGGGAAACTACCTACTCTAAGATTGAATGTAGGTCCTCTAAAGGATGCCTACTAGCTAAGGTTATGGATGAGGAGGAGGAAGCAGATAAAAATTGGAAAATGGGCTAGGAAAGATAAGGAAGATTAGGATCATTGCTTAATTTCCAATTATTAGACTTAGTTTATATTTTTTATTTAAAGTTAATTTATTTCAGCTTTATTTAAATTCCATCAATAATGTAATTTTATTTTATTAAGGAAATTTCAGCTTTTAATTAAATTATTTACTTTAAATTTATTTTATTAAAGCAATGAAAACCGAAAAAAATTAATTTTCCAGACATTTTTCGAGTACGGAAGTCGAAAATTTTCCGAAAAAACACTGAAACATTCCCAAAATTTAACTGTGAATTGGCGCCACAATTTCGGTACTGGCGTCGGTCACGACGGTCTGGCGTAAGGCGACGGTGCCGTCGTCTGGCGCTAACGGTCTTCGGCTGGCGCTAATGCTCAACTGTTGGCGCTGGAACGTTTTCCGTGACGCCGATATTTCGCATATTTTCTGTCGAATTTTTTTTTTTAATTAATTCTGGGGCGCGAGATTTTTTTAAAAATAAAGTGGTCGCACCCGTAAAGGGTTGCCTACGTATCCTTTCTTAAGGAATCAGGCCAAACGTAGCTCTCTTGAGTATCCTACTCAAGTAATTATGGGTAGTATTTCTTAAGTTGGTCAAGATTTGTCATGTTCGAAAACTCATTGCCATCCGTATCAGTTAGTTTTGCTGCACCCCCTGACAGGATTGTTTTGACAATGTAGGGTCCAGACCAATTAGGTCTAAATTTACCCCTTGGATCTAAAACATTTTTCCTAAATGCTTTTAACACCAAGTCTCCTATTTTGATGTTTCTTGTCTTGACCTTCTTATTAAAATGCCTAGCCATACGAGTTTGATAACACTGAGTGTGATGCAGAGCTTCTAGTCGCTTTTCATCGAGTAGAATCAATTCTTCATATCTTGCCCTAGTCCATTCAACTTCATCGAGTTTGCTCTCTAATGCGATGCGTAGAGATGGAATTTCTAGTTCGATAGGTTGTACGGCATCCATTCCATATACCAAGGAAAATGGCGTATTTCCTATTGATGTGCGAATTGACGTACGGTAACCCCACAATGCAAAGTGAAGTTTGTCAGGCCAATCCTCTTAATTTTCCGTCATTTTTTCGATGATAGACTTTAAATTTTTATTAGCTACCTCGAATGCTCCATTTGCTTAAGGTTTGTAAGGGGAAGAATGATGATGTTGAATGCCATATTTTTGTAGCAATTCTTCACATTCGGCTTGAAAGTGAGTTCCATTGTCACTTATCATTTCATGTGGGACTCCGTATCGACAAATAATATTTCTTTCGATAAAGAGTGTTACATGTTTTGCAGTGAGTTTAGCGTATGATTGCGCTTCAACCCACTTTGTGAAGTAATCAATTGCTACTAGGATATATTCGTGACCTCCTGTTCTTGGGGAAGTGATTTTGCCGATGATGTCAATTACCCATGTAGAGAACGGCCATGGAGACGTGTAGGTGTAGAGCAAGGATGGAGGAACATGTTGTAAATTGGCATAGATTTGGCATTTAGGGCATCTTTTTACATATTGATGGCAATCCCTATTCATTGTAGTCCAATAATATCCTTCTCGCATCATCTTTTGAACTAACATTTTGCCATTTATATGAGTGCCACAGATTCCTTCGTGGACTATCCTCATTGCTCTTTGTGCATCCTTTTTTCCTACACATAAGAGAGCTCGACCCTTAGGTACCCTTTTATCTAGCTCGTTGTCTATGAGTACATATTGGGAAGCCAAGAGTCTTAATGCTCATTTTGCCCTTTTGTCAGCGTGGGGAGGGTATTCTCCTTTGGTGACATAATTGAGTATGTCCGTGTACCACGGTTCTTGTTCTTCTTCTTCGTCTTGGACTACTTCGTCGTCTTCTATAGCCTGGATGTATGTTGGTTTGTGCCTTTTCTCTATAGTTAGGGGCATTTGCTCGATTTCCGTGGGAATCCTAACCATTGATGCTAGTCTTGCCAAGGCATCAGCAAATTGATTTTCTTCCCTAGGTAGGTATGTGTACTCTACCTTCTCTAACTAATCAGTAAGAGTTTCCAGATAGGTTTGGTAAGGGGCTAGACTTTCGCTCCTTACTTTCCACCTTTTAGATATTTGATTGATAATTAAAGAAGAGTCTCCGAATATCCTTAACTTTTTTACTCCCAATGCCAAAGTTGTTTCAAGGCCTACCACGCATGCTTCATATTCAACAGCATTGTTGGTAACATAAAAATCAAGCTCTATGGAGATTGGAACATGCTTTTCTTTAGGTGATACTAGTAATACTCCAACGCCACATCCCTTTTGGTTTGAGGCTCCGTCAAGGTATAAGGTCCAAGTATCATCTTCAGTAACCATTAAATCTTCATCTGGAAATTCATTGTCTTGTATTGGCGTCGAGTCTTCTATTGGAAAGTCTGCTAGAAAGTCTGACACCACAGATCCTTTGATAGCTTTTTGCGGCATAAACCGTACATCAAACTGGGCTAAATTGACTATCCATCTCGATATGCGTCCATTAAGTGTAGATTTCTCAAATAGATACTTGAGTGGATCTAATCGGGAGACTACGAAGATGGTGTGCACTAGCATGTAATGTCTTAACTTGGTTGTGGCCCACACCAAGGCGAGGCACAACTTCTCAAGTGGTGTGTAGCGTGCTTTGTATTCGAGCATCTTCTTGCTCAGATAGTAGATTGCGTTTTCTTTGTCTTCTACTTCTTGTGCTAGCATAGCTCCCATTGTCTCTTTAGTAACCGTCAAATATAACCTAAGAGGTATTCCGGGAAGTGCTGGTGCTAATACGGGAGGATTTGCGAGATAGGCTTTGATCTTTTCAAAGTCTTTTTGGCACTCGTCATCCCATATCACTGGTACATTCTTCTTGAGCTTTTAGAAGATTGGTTCACATATCGTCGTCAATTTTGATATGAACCTACTTATGTATTGCAACCGGCCAATAAATCCTCGAATCTTTTTCTCGATTTTGGGCGGTGGCATTGACATGATTGCTTTGATTTTGGTTAGGTCTATCTCTATTCCTCTAGAGCTTATGACATAACCCAAAAGCTTGCCTGAGGTGACTCCAAAAGCACACTTAGATGGGTTCAATCTCATATTATATTTTCTTAGCCTTTCGAAAAATTTCCTTAAGGCTACTTAATGGCCTGGACGGTCTTTTGATTTTACAATCATGTCGTCGAGATATACTTCGACTTCTTTATGCATCATGTCATGGAGTAAGGTAGTTGTTGCACGTTGGTAAGTAGCACCCGCGTTTTTCAACCCGAATGGCATTATCGTGTAGCAGTAAGTGCCCCATGGTGTTATGAAAGTTGTTTTCTCCATGTCTTCTTCTGCCATGAGAATCTGGTTGTAACCTGCGTACCCATACATGAATGAGAGAAGCGTGTGATTTGTCGTGTTATCCACCAGAATGTCGATGTGTGGTAAAGGGAAGTCGTCCTTTGGACTTGCCTTATTTAGATCTCGATAGTCGACACACATTCTTACCCTTCCGTCTTTTTTCGGAACTGGAACGACGTTGGCGACCCATTCGGGGTATTTAGATACCTTGATGAAACCTGCAGTTATTTGTTTTTGGACTTCTTCTTTTATTTTAAGAGCTACGTCGGGTTTCATTCGACGTAACTTTTGTTTTACAGGTTTCATTCCTGGAATTAGTGTTATAGTGTGTTGAGCTATTTCTCTATTAATGCCTGGAATATCTTCGTATGACCAAGCAAATACATCGATAAATTCTTTAAGTAAGTTAATTAAATCGGTTCTTTCTTGTTTGTTAAGTGTTAATCCGATTTTAAATTCTCTTTCATTGGTTGAATCATTTGAGATATCAACCGTCTCAGTTTCTTCGATTACCGGTGTTTTCTTTTCAAGTGTTTCCATTGCTTTAATAATTTCTTTGTCTTTTTCATTGTTAGTTAAGCAATGCTCGTCATCTTTGGTTAGAGAAGAACACAAGAAATAAGGAGAAGAAGAAATATTATTATACTCTGAGATCATTACATCAAAGAGTGATATGTCCTCAGGGACTTGATCACTAGCTATTCTAGGAGAAGAAATAGAAGGGGAAGGTGCTACTACTAAAGACCTATATGACTCTATAGGGAGAGACTCCGACTCAGACTCTGACTTAGACGACTCTTCAAACATTGGTCCTTGCCCTGTCGTGATGGATATCTTCCTTCCACTTGGAGTAGTCACCTTGATAGTCTTGCGCCACCCTTGTAGTGATCCTTCAGCTGGAGTAATTAGCTTCGAGGGATCGAAGCTTTCGCTTTGTAAGACAGTTTGAATGAGTGAGGAGTTATCCTCTTTATAAGTTGGCTCATTCTTTTCTCGCTCAAATAGTAATCCCATGACGTTAAAGCAAAAGCATGGGGGTGCTTTCTCCTTATGGACAGGAGTTGGGATTTCATCTGTGAAATAACAATCCAAGAAAATCTCAAATCCTGGTTGCCTTATGCCGTTTACAACAAATGGCTCGGAAAATTCATGGCATGGATAGTCCTCTCCTTCTTTTATAAATTGACCATTAAGTGTAAGAGGATACTGATCCATTGGGATTGCTTTCTTTTGAGTGCGAGCGTCTCTACGTGCCTTTGATTTTTCCTGGGCTTGCTTGAGATCTTTCCGAGTTGGTTCGAAACCAAGTCCGAAAGTGTCTAACTTAGGGAGGCCAGGTGACTCCAGCGATTTTGCTATTCCCTTCTTCTTTCCTAGGGTCATCCCGGGAAAATGTCCTTGTTTCTTCAGAATAGCATTTACAACCATGTTGGAATGGGGGTCATGGCAAAGAGGGGTCCTTTCATCCTCCTGGATTAAGGAGACCTCTTCGTTAAATCCCCATAGGTCTTCATCATCCTCGTCGTTCTCCACATTGATTATTAGATTTTCTATAGACTTGATCCTCATAGGCGAAGCATCGATGGTGATAGGAATTCCCCCAATTATAGCTTTTACTTGTTGGTGGAGTGATGAGGGGACGGCCTTTAGGTCATGAAGCCAAGGGCGTCCCAACAGCAAATTGAATGAAGCTTTAATATCTACTACTTGGAAAGTAGTAGCATGTTCTATTGCTCCCGCCGTTACATTCATGGTGATTTTACCAAGAGCTTGACAACGAGTGTTGTCGTAGGCCCTTATTCCTTGTGTAGACGGAGTTAAATCTTCATCCCTTATGCCTAGCATCCTCGCAGTTCTAAGTGGACAGACGTTGATGGCCGATCCATTGTCTACAAGAGTCATAAGGACATTCATTCTCTTGCAAACTACCGTGAGGTTTAGTGCCTTGTAATGTTTGTTACCTTCTGGAGGTAAATCCTTATCAGAAAAGGTGATCAAATTAGTTATACTAGGAAGATCACTCGTGAGGAAGTTAGCCAACCCCTCAGGAGTAGTGTCAGAATCTATCCCAATTTTGTCCAAGGCATTCATTACAGCCAGCCTATGCTCTCGAGATGTCGCCAAAAGTTTCCATACGTTCATTTCAACTTTTGTCTTCTTAAACTGCTTAACGATATCATTGTCTTCAATGATAGGTATGGGAACTTGTTGCATGGTTGGCATGGGTTGTGTTGCAACGGGAGGTTGCATTCTCCCGGATCTTGTGAGGACGTCTATCGATGAGTCTTCTTCAGCCCAAATATCATCCATGGCGTATGACACAGAAGGTGGAGATCCCACTATGTCTTTTAAGTAGACGTCTTCTTCATCACTATCCCAAACTCCATTAATGGTTTCATCATCTTCTTGTGGAACTTGGACTAGTTTCTTTTCATCAATCATTTTCTGAATTAAATCCTTAAATTTAAAACAGTTTTCAATAGTGTGACCCCCTGATTGATGATACTGACAGTAATACCTATATGTCCTTTTCAATGATTCGAATGGTCTCGGTTCGAGAGGTTTGATCTCGCCACTCTCGGAGAGCATTTCGAACATTTGTACGTATGGGATCCCAATTGGAGTGTAGATTCTGTTACTCTTCTTGGGTTTTTCAGTGACTTGTAAAGGAAAGCGCTTTGCCTCAGAAGTCGTTCCCATGGGTGTGAATTCTCTCTTAGGTACATCTTTCGGGAGTGGAATCTCGTCATATTTCTACTGAAGTCCCTTTATAGCCTTGAGAGCTTCACGTAGAAAATGCGATCCTTCCATCATATACAGCGTGAGCAATTGTATATCTTCTTTACTTGCCGGTTCTGGAAGGCTTTCCATGGTGTTGAAGAAGATCTCCTCGTCTTCTTCAATGGCATGGATTTCTTTGACAGGTTTAATGAGAGACGAGAGGTCAACCTCGTTTTTCTCATCAGAGATAGCCAAGGCATGAGCGAGAGGTGCATTATCAATGCTTGGCTTCTTACTGGCAGGGGGCAATGGCAGCTTGTTGTTGTCAATTAAATCTTGGATAGCTTCCTTAAGCTTCCAACAGTTTTCGGTGAGATGGCCCCTACCTTGGTGGTACTTACAGTGTGCATTGGGGTTCCAATTAGCTGACCTTTTTTCGACTGGTGGGTCCCCAAATGGTCCAATAGGAGTTATAAGACCTTTTGCATTTAATCGATCAAATGCGGTGTCATAACTCATGCCAATAGGAGTAAAGTTCCTCCAAAATGGTTTCTTTTGTCCTTGATTATTCATAGCAAGGACTTCACCTAAATTAAAAGTGCCAATGTTGTTTGAGTGGGTGGTTTTGGAAGAAGAAGGATTGTCGTTCTTCTTTCCTTTCTAGCCACTGTTGGAGTTATTGTTGGCAGCTTTTAACTTTGCTAGGTCGTCTTCAATATTGATTCCAATGTCATAGACGGCCTTGAAGGTATGGAGATTGTTTTGATACTTGAGATGCTTGGAGTATTTTTCTTGAAGGTTTTATATGAATAACCTTACAAAATCTTTTTCACTTGGCACCTCAATCATCTTAGCTGAGGTTTCTCTCCATTTGTTAAAGAAAGAGGTGAAGCCTTCGTTCTCTTTCTGCTTGAGGATTTCAAGTTCCCTATGGTCATTCTCAACTTGGATGTTGCACTTGTATCTATCAATGAAAGCTTTTGCTATGGACTCCCAGGTAGAGGTCATTTCTTTCTCGAGAGAAAAGAACCATTGTTGGCAAACGGTCTCGAGAGATAGTGAGAACAGAGAGGGGAACACCTTCTTATCGATACCCTTAATACTCATTATTGTTTCGAAGGCTCTTAAATGAAAATAAGGGTTATCAGTTGCTTTGAATTTCGGGATGTCGTTGGCATTGAACTTCTGCGGAAGAAGATCTTTGTCCACCGAGACCCCTTGTGAACTAATCCCTTGAAACTTGTAGTCGCTAGATAGCTTGCTTAGACTCTCTTGCATGAGGTCCATCTGTTGTTGCTTCACGGGATCATCAATCTTAAGTGTGAGGAGCTTCAGTGTCTCAGTCACGGTAACCAATTGGTTCCTAAGCTCATTGACTTCCTCTTGTGTTGCCATTATTGTCCTAGCTTTCCTCTTACGAGCTATGGGTTTGTCGAAAAGTTGAACTTGTACGAAAAGGTTGTCTTTAATTAACCGTCCTTCCTTTCTTGACCACGCGCTGTAATTTAACCCAATTTGCGTTTTAATTCCTTGACTCAAATTGACTTGACTTTACGGTTTTAAAGAGGAAAAAAAAATATGGGTGCATATTTTTAGCAAAAATAATGTAGATATGTTTTAGGGAACTAAGTATAGCTTTTAAATTGGAGGATTAATATCCGACTTACCCCCCTAAAAAATGACGGAAAAAAAAACGCGCATGCAAGACTCTCTTAGACATAGTCAAAGTATGTGTATTGGTGTGTGCGTTGAGTGTAAGTGACATGCTTGGACTCTTGTGTAAGACCATGGGACTTAGTGCCTAAACTCAATTAATTACTCGACAAAGTATTATTGACAGTTAATTAACCGAATTAATTAGCAAACTGGTTAATTAGACACTAGGTGATGACTCAATCAATAATCCGAACTGTCGTCCAAACGACAGAACTGGCGCCGCACTATGTAGTGTAGCGCCAGACGACAAAGTTGTCGCCAGGCGCCACACTCCACAGAGTGGCGCTACAGTTCAGACTTTGGCGCCAATGCTGGAACTTGAAACTGAGACTGTTTTCGATGTTATTAATCAATAGGGGTATGCCTAAAGTCGTACTAGGTCAATTCTGATTAAAAATATTAGACTTTATTTACTCAAATTAATTAATCACTTAATTAATTAGGCAAAGTTCTTTAAGTCATTAATTTATTAAATCTCAACACAAGTCAAACAAACGGTTAAGAAAACATATATATGCACAACAAAAAATGCACAATTAGTCAAGTAGGCACAATATGATGCAATGAGTTTTCAACCTAACCATGGCTTTAGTTCTCTAAAGTTCGGGATATGGTTTAGTCAATAGAGGGTCCATGGTTAATTGTCCGGATGCATCGCGCGGAAGCCTAACCGTGAAGGGTTGGCGCGAGTGGATGGGACACTCGAGTTTTAGAAAAAACTCACTTCCATGGTTTGGTGAATTCAACATTCTCGGATGTACTCTTTGTTGCTCAAAGCGTTCAATCAGGTAGATGGAGCCAGAGGGTTATTTCCATATGTAGAACACATATGGGTTTCAGACAAGTGAGAAAGACTCAATCAGGAAGTAGGATCGAGCAAACAATACGAAAAACTGGTCGAAATTAGAACGCATATTTCTGGCTCAGTATTGGAAGAATTTGGCGCCAGCAAACAGTAGTTGGCGCCAGGATTTAGCTGTAGCGCCTGACGACAGAGTTGTCGTCTGGCGCTACTGTTAAATGTCTGGCGCCAGCTTCTGTTCGCTGACGCTAATTCCTACATGCCTCAGCAGCTTTCTGTGCTCAATAAAATTTTCCAGTTTTGCGTAGTGTTATTTCGGTCCTAGTTGTGAAAGATATTTCTCAAATTTCTTACGTGTAAAATCCTATGTTTTTAACTCATTACGGATGGTCTTTCCAATGAGATCTTTTTTTTATGCATATAACAATAATGTTAATCAAAATTACGCACATGAAATACTTAGAACGTTTCGAGTCTCATCCACTCATTCTAAATCATTGCCGAAACAAATTCAGGAATTAAAATAGAAATCCTTCCCAATAGAGTTGCCAAAAACTGTAGGGAATATTTCAAGCATTAATCCCTAGCTTGAACCCCACTGTGATCATACACTAAAGTACGGTGGCGTCCAAAGGGAAAGAAGATAGAGCAAAAGAGTCGTCAACAAGTTTTTTAGGAACTTGTAAACCGTTCACGAGGTGAAGGTTACACCCCTTAACGATCCAAGAGATCGTCAACTCCAATAAGGTCTTGAACCAAATAGGGTTCGAGGATGAAGGTACAAATCCAACCTAAAAGAGATTGAACCTGCCCTATTAATAGGCCTCTACTTTATTCTGATCGTATTCATGTGCGCTTTCTGACTAACATGCAATCAATAGGATTAACCCTGAACCTGTTTATCTATGTTGGTTGAATTTAATGCACAAACAAATCTATTGTTGTCGATCACTTGAATTATAATCAAATTAACCCTAACAAGATTATTAATATCTTATTAAGCGTGATTACAAGTACCAATTCCCTTTAAACATGCATAAAAGGCGTGATAAAGCAATAACAATAAAAATCAAGCAACATAATAATAATCAAAATAATAACAATAATAATCATAATAAATCATAACAATTATAATCATATTAATATTAATATTAAATCATAGCAAGAGCCTAGGCATGATACTAACAAGATTAATAACAAACCCTAGCATGTCACTAAACAGTAAAAATCATATATGTAGCTCTAACATGATACTAACAATCATAAATATTAGGAAGAACATAAAAGGCATCATACTTTTAATCATACTTGATATTAAATTTACCCTAGACATGATACTAGGAATTAAAATAACAACCTAAGTATGAACTCTATATCATAACATCAATAAAAACCATTAAAGTACTTACTTTGATGCCTCGTACCTCTTTCTAATAACAAAATACACACGTTAGTAACTTCAAGGAAAATAATAAATAAAACAATTAAATCAAATAATTGAAAGAGAGATTTGGGACCAAACCCTCAGAAATTAAACCTTTCACATCTAGGGCGAAGGCAACTTCGAATATGGCTAGGTGTATCTAGTGCTAATGAATGCGGAATTTTTATATTTGAGAGAAGGCTAGTTTAGAAAATAGAGATAGAGTAAGAGAGTAATCAAGAAAATCTTGATGAGAATTGGTGATTGAAAACGGGGTTTTTACGACGTTATTTATAAAGAAAATCATCCAAAAGGATAAAATATCAAAACAGAGTTCTGACGCAAAAAACCACATTGGCGCCAAACGCTGACCTTAGCGCCAGACGCTAAAATTGGCGCCAGGCGCCAAGCATAGCGTCAGGCGCTACAGCTGGCGTTTGGCGCTGACTAGGAATTGACGCGTTTTCTTAAAATCAAATAGAAATTGCCGTACAGGAGGATAAAATCGTATTTTTCCTCAAAAATGCTCTTTGATTCTAATTAAAACTCTAAAAAGTCAACAAAAGTCAATTTATCAATGCTAATTAAATTAGGAATGAAAAGAACCTTCTAGAAGAATTTAGAAGACTAAAACCATTCCTAATTGCATTAGGAATGATAAATCATATTAGGCCCTCCCCTAGATCATTGGGCCGCATATAAGGCTCAAAACGGGCCCAGTTTAGTAATTTGGCCATAACTTCCTCAATATTCATCGAATTGGGCTTTTAATATATCATTGGAAAGCTCTTGTCAAGCCCAATCCAACTACACTACTATTGGATCCATATCATGGACCAACCAAACTGGATTGGCTGTTTTCTTAAAATAAGTTTTTAAAAACAGAGAGAAGAGAAAAAAAATTAAAACTTTCCGCAACACTAAATTTTCCACACTTTCACTTCATTCGATTATGATTCGACGCGAAAGGTACTCGTCACCGGGTTTGGTTTTGGGGAGACACAAATGGGTGTCTACACTAACCATCTAAACTCATCTTTGTATTCATGACTCGGGACATAAATAGAAAGGATTTCCTTAACTGTGTCCTCCTCAAAGCTCTTCCAAATGAGGTTCGCATTCCATCTTCTCTCTGTGGTGAGGAGATCACTTACCTTTCCTGATTGGCTTTCCAAAGGTTGAGCAATCCTCGAGATCTTTTTCTCCTTAACCCAGATATCTTGTAGTATGCTGGTGTCTTTCCCATTTCCAATACGCTTCCCTATTGCACATTTCATAGAGTTGACAGCTCTAACCAAGCTCTTTGCTGCCTAGGAACTCTTTGCGAGGTATTTTCCACTATATCCCAGAGATAGGGGATCTCCTCCATACCTTGCAGCAAAAATCTTACTAGCTAGAAGGTTTGGGTTCTTATACATTCTCCACCCTTGCCTCATAAGAAGGCTGGAGTTGATAAACTCCACATTTTTAAGCCCCAATCCTCCTTCTGATTTATGCAATGGAAGGATTTCCTTTTTTCTTCAGGCAATAGCTCTCTTTCCATAGCTTGAACTCCATCAGAAGCTTATTAGGAAGCTATTAATTTTCCTTGTGATTCCTCTTGGGCTAGGGCTACCAGGATAGAGTTTATCAAAATCAGCTTACCTGCTTGGCTTTGCTTAGAGAACTTCCAAGAAGTGATTTTTTGTTGTATCTCATCCACAATAGGAGTAAACTAAGAGCTTGATCTTCCATCTACATCCATGGGACACCCCAAGTATTTGCCCAGTTCCTTAGAGCTCTTCACTTTTAAAGGTTGTCTCATTATTCTCAAAAATCTAGAGGGGGTATTTGGACTAAAAATGATAGATGATTTTTTCTCATTCACAACCTCTCCCAAAATTAGGCAAAACTCATCCAACACCCTTTTCACAGCTCTACAGGCATTCGGTGTAGCTTTGAAACAGAACAAGGCATCGTCTGCGAAGAACAAGGGATTGATCTCAGGAGCTCGTCTAGCTATCTTTATACCTCTTAGTTCTCCTTCTTCCTTCAGCTTCAAAAACTTCCGAGAGAGAACCTCCATAACCAAGATAAACAGGTAAGGAGATAGGGGGTCTCCCTGCCTGAGACCAACCTTTGGTTTAAAAAATTCTGTTGGTTCCCCATTTATAAGGATTGTTGTAGACACCTAAAAATGTCTCCCCAAAACCAAACCCGATGATGAACAACCTTTCACCGCCACTATTGGTCGGGTTCAGTATTTAATCCCGAGAGTTCTTAAAAAATCGTATTTAATTAAATTCAATTTTTGAATAGTCCATGGATCAGTCTTGATGTTTGGTCAAAGCATAGTTTTAATTTCAGCCCAAACTTATTTTACTGTTTTATTATTTAATTTTGGCCCAAACCTTTTTTATTTTATTATTTATTTTTGGCCCAAACTTTTTATTTATTTTTATTTACTTATTTTCTTATTTTGTCCCAAATAATAATAAAATCAGAAAATGGCCCGAAATTATCAATCGGCACTTAAAATGCTGAACGAAATTAGGGTTAAAAAATGAATTTAGACAGAAAAACGGACTGAAATCTCCCGCGTCACGGCAACAGTCCACCGTGTCACGGGAAACTTTCCCGTCTGACGGTGGGGTTTCCCGTGACACGGGACATTTGCTGTGACACGGGGGTTTCCGTGTCCTTTCCGCGTAAACCCTTAACGCGTTTTCTCCCCCCGTTCACTAAATATTTCCCGCGTCACGCAAATGTGTACCGTGACACGGGAATGTTTCCCGTCTGACGGTGGGATTTCCCGTGTCACGGTACACTTTGTCGTGTCGCAGTATACTTTTTTAGGGTTTTTATCATTTTAGGGTTTCGTGTGTTCCCTCAACACATTTTTTCTATAAATACCCCCCTCATTTATGATGTACGGGGCATCAATTATTTCTCTATTTTTCTCTCTTCTATGCTCTAGCCTAAACACTAGCCTACCCTTCTTCTTTCAAAAATCCTTCTTCAAGCACTCCCAGGAGTCCATACTTTACTCGTGGTTCTGTCCTTAAGCCAAGGCGTGAAAGGTAAAACTGTTTGAGGGTTTGGCCCCAAATCAACTCTAATTTACTTAATTTAATTTAATTATTGTTTTATTATTATTTTCTTGAAGTTACTAACTCGTTTATTATTTTGTAGTTGCAAACAAACAGAATCAAAGTAAGAATTATGTTCCTTTTATTTCTATTATTTTTCTAACGATTTTATATTGTTGGAATTATTGTTAAATTGCTTCCAATATTAATGTTTATTCTATTATTTTTATGATCACCACATTGCATGTTTAAAGGGAATATGTAATTGAAAATCACGCCTAATAAGATAATTTGGACGACCGGTTTAGGTTCCTTTTTAATCTTGTTATTAATTCAAGTGATCACTATATTTTAGAATTATGTGTTGTATTAATATTCAACCAATTTAGCATAATAATAGTTTGGAGCGAATTGAATATTTTGTTTGTATGCCTTTGAGATCGCCAGAATCATTTTTCACTATAAGAATCGAATAGAGGACAATACGGGCGAATGTGACTCCATGACTCACTTCGTACCATCATCCCCGATCCTCCTTTTGTGGTTCCGAATCATATGGAGTTAGTAATCTCATGGATTATGAATGGGGTGTAACCTTCACGGGTCAATCGTTGTTTCCTATCGTTGTCCCTTATCGTGGTTGCCTTTTTATGATCCGTGAACGGTTTACAAGTTCCTTAAAAACTTATTGGCGGCTCCCTACTTTCCTTGTCCCTAATCGTATATGTCGATTCCCACTTCCTATGAGTGCCAAGCATATTCACCACAAGCTTTTAACGTAGGTGCACTTTGAGCGACGCCTACAACTACATAAGAAACTGACTTGATATAGCTATTTAACCACTTTCTCCATTTATTCAGGAACTCCATCTTAACCAAAATGTTCTCCACCAAGTCCTAGCAAACACGATCATAAGCCTTGCTTAAGTCAATCTTTAAGATGGCTTCAAAGATGCCCCCTTTTTTCCTAGACTTCACCAGGTTCAGAATTTCATGCGCATTGTAGCAATTATCCATCATTACTCTTCCGGGAACAAACGCATTTTAGAAGTCACCAATCACTTCTAAGAGGATATCTTTAAGTCTATTAACTAGGAACTTCGAGATGATCTTGTATAAATAGTTACACAAGCTTATTCGTCAGAAATCCTCCACCTTTGATGCATGTTTCACTTTTGGAATGAGTGTGATGAACGTCTTATTGGTTTCTGTTAGCATGTTCCCACTTCTAAAGAAATGTTGCACAGCTTTCACAATATTTTATTTGATTGTCGTCCAATGTTCCTGGAAGAACAAGGGAGGGGATCCGTCAGGGCCTAGAGATTTCAGGGGATGTGGGGCAAAAACCGCATTTCGTATCTCCATCTCTATAAATGGCCTTGATAGCCAATCTTTGTGAGATGGGATTAAGGACGGAAGGTCAGCTAGCCATTCATCCATGAGACCCATTCGTTGTTGGGCCTGATCTTCTGAGAGTGATGGGCCCTTAAACAGATCCTGGAAATACGCTCAGAATTGGGCTTTTATACCTTGAGCATCTTTCATCCATTCCTCTTGGGTCGATTTGATAGCTCTTATTTCCATCTTGCCTGATCTTTGCTTAACACTTTTTAAGAAAAAAGCCGTTGAACAATCCCCGAACTCATCCCACTTCGATTTTGCCCTCTGTCTCCAATACCACCACTTCTGTCGTGCTTCCTCTTCTAATCTCTTACGAGACTCGATCTCCAGAGAGGAGGCTATGAGATCATGATCATCCATTTTTTGCTGGTCTTCTAGCCTTTCCTTGAAATGTTGCCAGTTCCAATCCTTGTTGAGTTGGTTGAAATCTAAACTCCATTTCTTCAGTCCTTGTCTGCACCTCGCAATTTTCTTTTGCAAATTAAACATGGGAGAACCTTTGAAATTTTGTTGCCATGATTCATATATTAAACTCTGGACATCTTTATGTTTTAGACACCAAGCTTCCATCTTATAGGGTGAGTGCTTCCTACCCCTTGTTTCCTCTAACTGGAGGACAATAGGCACATGGTCTGAAAACATTATTGGCAAGTTCCACACCCTAGCATCTAGAAACAACATCATCCACCCATCATTTGCGTAGGCTCTGTCTAGTTGTTCATAAATTGGATCATCGACTCTATTTTTACACCAAGTGAACTTCAAACCTTTGCATGGTATTTTGATTAAATTATTAACAATTGTCCAATTTACGAATTGATTAAGTCCTAGAATGGATTGTCGACCTCCTATTTTTTGTTCCAAGGATTCTAGTTGATTGAAATCACCTATCAAGACTAGATTTCCTTGGTAGATGGTCATAAGATCTTGGAGCTTGGACCAAACATTGGCTCGTCCTATCACATATGGGCTACCGTAAACACAAGCCAAATAAAAGCGAACACCGCCTGCTTGATTCACATTACAAAGGACTACAAAAGGGTGGACTTCAACCACGCTAACTACTACCCTATCCGACCAACAAAGGAACAGGCCTCCTTTGTTGGCAACAGCATTATAGCCTACACTACTGTTATATCCCAGATTACTGAAAAAGGGGGTTAGTGAGTCATAAATATATTTAGTTTCACACAAGAAAATAAAATCTACGTTAAGCCTAGCCGCTAAAAACTTGACTGCCGGGAAAATTGGGGAGTTGCTATCACTTGCTCCCCTGCAGTTGCAACTAAGGATGCTCATTTTCCTCCCAAAGGTTGTGGGCCAGCCGCGTCGTCACCTTTCTCTTTGGCTCCCTTCTTGTTCTGAACTTCTTCCTTGGGAGTCGTCTCCTCATCCGAGTCAACGTAGACTTCCTTTGCCGCAATTCTAAGCACTTGAATTCTAGTAGATGACCCCCCTTCTTCCACTTCCATAAACTTCTCCCAAAGATCATCATCCTTACTAAGTTCGAACCTAAAATTTTCACACATCTTTTCCACCCTGTCCAGCTTGCTCCTCTTCCTAGGGGAAACATCCAAGCCCTCTGGCTCCAAGGGTCTTTTCTCCATTCCCTCATCCGATTTCAAAATTTTCTTTAAATCCTCTTCCACTCCTGGGCTCCATGTCTTCTTCCTCGGCCTCCCCTCAGTAAACCTCCTTCCCTTTCTCTTCTTAAACAACATCTTTCGCTCTTCATGAGAGTAAAATTCCTGTTCGAAATCCGATGACTCCTCACCTGATTCTATATCTAGCTTACTCAGGTCCAGAAGAGGAGTCAAAGAGTCCGAAGAAATGGAGGATGGAGCAGTATTAAAGGACTCTATGGATGCTGGCAAGTTTGGAAGGGTATTGGGCTCTTGAGAATCTGCCTTAGGACTTACACAGACAGAAGGTGAAGAGGGTTCAACATGTCCCTTGAGCTTAGGTCAGGCATGAGCTGACCCCACCGGACAATGATTGAGGTCAAAAATTGGCTTTTTTTAGGAGAGAATATTAGGGTTTGGAGGGATACGTAGGATTGGGATGCTTGAAACTTACGGAAGGTTTTCAGCTCCTCCTCATTCATCATCTCTTTTGGGAAAAAGAATTCAATCTTTCTAAAAATTGGGTCAACTAAAATACTCTTAGGTCTGAAGGGATCCAATAAAGGGTTTAGAGTATAAACTCTATCTGTGGGGCATAAAATGACTTTATAGTCGTCCTCACTTTCCATTTTTGAAGGCAACATGTGGGGAAGGAAATAGGCAGTTGGTGGTTGGGGATGAAAAATTAAAAGAAAACGATAGTTCCATATAGGACTAAGAGGATTGAACGGGGAGTAGTCATTATAAGGCAGGAAATAAACGAATAACTCAGATAAGTTCTCCCCTGACTCGCAATCAATGACAGTAGTTGGGGGAACTAGGAGAGACAAGTCTCCTAAAGCAAAATTCGGGGGAAAAAGAAATAAAGGAGCTGAAAGGTTGGGGTGAGTATAAATGAGGCTCTTAAAGGACTCAGGTTTTGTGTCTCGAGGTTGCTTACTTGGCAAAAAAATAGCCCTCACAAGGATAAAACTTAACAGGGTTCAACATGGCCTGGTCAATTAGAGCAAAATTGACAGAAAGGTTCATAAATGAAGTAGTTGGGGGGAAATTACCTGGATTAAGCTCGATATTCTCAAAATTAGGCTCAACGGGACGGGAATCCGTCTGCGTTCCGTTAGGAACTTTGACCATGGCTTCTGTGTTCTCTTCCTTCGATTGACCCTGATCTGTTTTAGTGACCCTTTGATCCTCCTCAGGTCTGGGATTAAGATTGCTCTGAAGAAGTACCAAAGACAAAGGAGACCCTTTATCAACAACCTTATCTGGAGAATCCAAGAATTTAAACCTTTTCTGCCTCTGGCTTTCAGGAGTAGTCAAAGGACTTGTTCTGGTGCACCATGTTGTAGCATATCTTCTCTTAGGTTTCTGAGATCGGACAAACTGCTGGACTAACCTCTTTAACAACTCTTCACTGTTATTTCCTATCTGGAGTGAAGGAATAATAACATGAGGCAACTCTTCTAATCCTCTTCTATTTCTGATGGAACTCTTCTTACAAGCAGAAGATGCTTCTCCTTGAGAACCTTCTTTCCCTGTCGAAGGTAACCAGGTTGCCGGATGACTGCTTTTCAGTTTCTTGACTATGTTACAGTCCCCTGAGACCCTTTCATCCTCTGCTTCCAGAGAGTCTCTTTTACGGTTCCTATTACTTGGACCGGAGTTGTTCGAGTCTCCAGAGTCTCCAGAGGAGGAGGAATAAAACTCCTCATTTGAATGCTCCTCTCCATTTTGGTGGTTGGAGTCTCCATTGCCCTCTGAGTCTTGTTGTGGAGATTGATTTGGGGGAGTATGAACGAACGATTGAGACGCAGGACTAGGATGAGGATATACCCTTAAATTCACTCTGGTCGTTCGAAATCGTTCTTTATCTTCCAGGCCCATCAATTTCTTGGAATACAGGGGGATCGGTGAACTAGTTAGAAGGAGATCATGATTGGCTCCACAGAGTCCCCTGATTCGATTTCGTACTTCACTACCTGCTGCCTGACCCGGAGTCCTACACATAGGATGCCTATGGCCTACATTACCACACGCATGGCAGAAGACAAACACCCCCTCATACCTCATGAACACCCACATAGCTTTATCATGACTTATCTCATAGAAGAACCCTGGAATTAGAGGCCTATTAATTGGAATTGCGATTTTTGCTCTTATTATACTGTGAGGTCTGTCATCCATTGAAGCTTGATCAAATCTAATGATCCTTCCCATTCTTTCTAGCATTCTTTTTGCAACTTGAGGTTGGCATTCCTCAGTTGGTAGCCCCTCAACTCTTACCCAAATGGACGTTTCGAAGAGATCCACATTCTTGACATCTGAACCCATATTCCAGCCTTTGAAGCACACTAAAGCGCCTTTGTATGATGCTGATCCCATCGACATTAAATTATCTCTGTCTTCCCAAGAAGTACAGAAGAAAAAGAACAAATCCTTAAAGTGACTAACTTTTTGAACTATGATATAAGTGTTAGTCTTCCATACATTATCCACCCAGTTTTGCAATTGTGTTTCGGAAAACTCTCTGACATCCCAGACTTTTGCCACCACCGCTAAACTATATTTATCGACATCCTCCGGATAGTCAGATGAGAGCTTGGGAATGCCAATTCCCATTCTAGTGAGATGGTTGCAACAATTTCGGTGAAACATTTAGGTAGGAGAGCGTTGAGTCTGAGAGGAAGGAAAAACAAAAGTTAGCTGAGAATTTCGAAGAACTGGAAAAAAGAAGAGAAGCTTCTCTAGTGAACTAGCTAGAGAGGAAAACACTCTCTAAAGTTTAGAGAAACAAACGTTGTACTTTGTTTTTTGAGTTATTTAATGTACTTTTTTTACATAGTTATGTAGCTTTTTTTTATGTAATTTTTAACTCTATTTTGTTAAATTTTATAGACTATCACAGTTTGACAATCTATTTAATTTATTTTACAAAATGTATAATATACTTGAATATCTTAAATTATTTAGTTAGAAATAATAAATTGTAACAACTCTGAAAAAATCCTTAAAAGGAAAAGAAAAAAAAAAGTACTTACAATTTTAATCTTACTTTGGAAGTATAAGTTTATGAGGTCAATAATTTAATAATTTTATGATGTTGTAACTATACGATTTTAATTTTTTCGGCCTCCAAAATAAAATTTTCCAACATCCGTCACTGACTTTTGGGGAAACTGAAATAATCAATAACGATGGATATGTCCAGCAAGATCCTCCTCACCACACTTTTTGGTATTGAGAATTTCAGATGTAATATTTGTAGAATATATGGCTTTATGCATCCTTTCGGGAACATAGTTTGTTGTATTTATCTTAGGAAAAATGGTCAAGAATATTATGGCCTTTGTCCGATCTTCTAAATATAAAACGATCTTTTGATTATTCCCCAATAAAAGGACCTTTGACTAATCTTCCATAAATAGGATAAATAACCAGTTACCTATTTCTCAGGTTAAAGAAATACATGTGTCACATTATGATTGGTGAGAATTTTTAATTTTAATTTTTACATTTATTGTTTTTAAAAAAAATAAATAAATAAAAAAACCTTAATTAAAAAAAATAAATAAATAAAAACCTTAATTAAAAAAAAAAAAAATTCCTCCCACCCTTTTTCCCTCCCCTATCATCCCGTTCCCCCTCCCCTTCCCCTTGTTCTTCCCACAACACCATAAAATTGCACAAAGTGCTTCATTAAACAAGACAATAACCTAATCCTAATAAAGAACTCCCAAATACTTTCACAAATTGGTATGCAATTCGATTGCCAAGTCCATGTTTGATGGACAAATGAACGAAGAAGAAAGCAAGAGCTATTATCCATGGAATTGGGTCACCAAAAGCGGAAAATGCGGCGGCAATGGGTTAGGATGAACCAGGTTTGAGAACCCACGAGCCAGCAAGCATTTCTGGAACCACATTATAACCCCCAAATTGATGTGGTTAAGAGTTTGATTGAAGCTCCCTGCCATGGTTGTGGTTGAATTTCAGGTGGGTTTGTTGCAGAAGTTGAAATGGGTTTGAATTTGAGAGTGTTGGTGACGGTGGAGGAGTTGGTTGGGGTTTTTGGGCAAGGGTGAGGGTGTTGGTTGGTATTCCGTTGATGGTGGCCATGATGGGGGCTTCGGTCGTGGTACGATGGTGGTTGTTGAGGGTGGTGCTGTTGTTAAAAAGAAAAATCGCCCTCGAGTATCTAACTAACGCCCGCAAAATATAATAAAATTACGTATTTATCCTTAACGATTATAAAAATAATTTAATTTTACCTTAATTTCACACTTTTACTGTACACAAAACTTTTTACCGTTCTCTCTAGTGGTCAATGGCCACTAACGCTCATCAAACAACCACCCCAACCACTGTGAGTTTCAAAATCAAAAAAATTTTTTAAATTTTGCAAAATCAAATTCGTTAGATCTTATGGACAACGACGAAATACTAGAAACACAACCGCTCGCTAAAGGCTCGTCAAACCATAAGGAATCGGTATGTCGTGATAATTTTTTTAAAAAAAATTCAAAACCCAAGAAACGCCTAGAATTTTCGAATACCCTAGGCTGAAACGCCTAGTTTTTTCGAAACATCCTAGGCTATTCGAAAAAACTAGGCGTTTCAGCCTAGGGTATTCTAAAAAACTAGGCGTTTCAGCCTAGGGTATTCTAAAACACTAGGCATTTCACCTTAAACGCCCAAATTTTTCATACAACCACACGGTTGTTCGCATGAAGTAGGCGTTTGAGCCTAGGACGTGCGAAAAATCTAGGCGTTTGCCGCAAATTCAGAAAATAAAATTAAGAAAAAAACTTTTTCTCCGCCGACGACCGACTTCCCTTTGTCCTTAATTACTCGTCATTACCGCAGCTGTGTAGATCATGAAACCGGAGGTAAGGAGTTGGTGGTTAAAAGAGGAGGAGGAGGAAGAGGTGGTGGTGGTGGTGGAAGTGGTGGTTAGTATGAAGAGGTGGTAGTGGCGGGTAGTATGAAGAGGGGGGTAAATTGAGGGGGTAATTTTTTATTAAAATAGGGTAAATTTGTAATTTTAGTTTATTTTGCGGGCGTTAGTTAGATATTCGAGGACGACGTTTAGCTTTCCACTTTTTTTTTTAAAGCAACAAGAAGTATCATTTAATTAATAAGAAAATTGTAAAAAAAAAAACAATTTACCAATCACTTAGTGACATGTGTCACACTAACTTATTAAGCCGGTCACCAACCGATTACGTCCTATTTATGGAAGATGCATGTCAAAGGTCGTTTTATTAGGAAATAATCAAAAGATTGTTTTATTTTTAGAAGATCGAGCAAAGGTCATAATATTCTTGACAATTTTTCCTTTATCTTATTAAACTTTGTAATTTTTTTCGTTGTTAACTAAATTATGTGGTTATTATTATAGTCATTTAAATAATAATGATTTGATTTTCTTAATTAAATTAATTATATTTGCTCTCTATTTATTCGTCATAAAATCATTAAAAATAAAAAATAACGTGTTTTAAAATAAAAAAAATATGTAAAAAATGAAACCAAATTTATAAATATATTTACCGATCATAAAGATATATAAATAATTTTTAAAAATTGCTTTTAATATATGAATTACAAATTTATAATTATAATTACAATTATAATTCATATTAATTACAAATATACTATACCTGCTTAAGCTTATGTGAGAAAAAAAAAATTACAAATCTACATATTTTGGGCTTCAATTTGGTTACAAACACCCTCAAAATACTGTAAAGCTATTCTGCCGCAACGACCATTACCCAGTCCGCTGCACCAATACCGATACCACGACCGTTCCAGATATCGCGACCACGACCACATTTTTATTCTATGAGTAGGAGACTATAATATGCCAGTTCTTATTTATTCCAGCTTAGTAATTGGATTTCAGTAGCTTGCTTGTTGGGCAGTACTGCAACATGGATGTATTATCTTCTTATGAAAACCAGGGTTTGTAACAAAGTTTTCTACTTGCTATCAGCTATCTACGAAAAATCTATAGGCAGAGGATCAGGGTATGGACTTTAGGGAGCTAGGAAGGAGAAGATTTTAGGGACTGCATACAAAAAGAGAAAACAAGACGACAAGCACACGAGCACAAAGACAACAGACACATGAACGAGCGAGACATTAGCTTAACTGAAATGCTAAGCATCACATAATGCAAAACATATTTCACAAAAAGCAGCGTTCTTCAACATATCATAACACAAATTCATACAACCTCATTTTGGATACTACCTCCCAAAACTTTAACTAAGTTAGTTGGCATCCCCAAAAAAAAAAAAAGGTTCATTTCCATACTCTTGTACATATCATTGCACTTTTGGATCCACTTTTTTTTTTTTACTAGTATTATTATTACATATATTCTACTTTATCCATTTCTCTCTCTTACTTCCAAATTATTTTCTTGAAAAGTGAAGTGTAAATTGAAACGGAGGGAGTAATGAAACCAGGCAAATTATTTATTTGAAAAAGGAGTATATGAAACAAGGCAGAAATTTAGGTCAATTTCAAAGCCACTGACCTCAACCACAGGATCTTTGAAGACTATCAACTCTGCAACTGAACAAAAGCCATCCTGAAGTCTTAAAATCCTAGTTATTAGTCAAACACACCAATATAAATCTTCAAACACTATGACCACATATCATTACCTGCAAAATCCTAAAATTTCAAAAACACAATTCGCAATCAAATATACTCAAAATCCTTGTAAGAGATACTTGAGTAAACATTGAGATTATACACAAAGAAATTATTACCAGGACAACAGACAGAAATATAGCCAACTAGTAGCAACACTAGCAAGGTTTATATAACCTTAAATAATCATACCTATAGTATTGCACTTTCACCTTCTTCCAACTGCAGAACTTACCTCACTAAACTGAGAAACATCAAGCAAGGAGCTAGAGCAAAGTTTTAGAACAAGGATAAGACAGCTGAAATAAGCAGAAGGGTGCTACTTTTGAGGGGTAAAAAGATGCATAACCCTTCTACACTTTTGGCATAATGTTTCTAGCTGCCAAGAATAAGCAAAAGGTTAAAATTACCTGGAAGTAAATGTAATGACACACAAACATGCACTGATTAGCTACATAACAAAACATGTAAAATAAAAACACATAATATAGAAGGGCTGCACAATATGTGGAGCCAAAGAAGAATTATCTGAAGAACAATCAGAATGAGCTAGAAATTAACTGTTTTATCAAGTGAAAACTTCAATAACCTCGGTAACTAATACAATAAAATGTCACTACACAGCATGAGGCTGCATGACCAAGAGAAAGAACCTCGTTAGGTTAGCATAGAGAGTGTCTAAAGTATAATACAAATGCATAAGAAAAGAACTTCTATTTCAAGGTAAAAACTCTGTAAATGTTACAGGTTGAGAGTTTGTACATTCTTCGCCACAAAAGACGCTCACTCACGTATATAGAAAAATAGGAAAAAAAAGATTAAGAAAAGATAACAAGAAGATATGAAACAGAGTAAACAAGTAAGAAACCTACAAAGAATTACAGCTTTAAAGAAGCAATTGCTTCAGTCTTAAAATCAACCCTCAGACCCAGCACTCTCCTCACGTCTGCAGGAGTTAGTCTCCAAGTCATTGGCCCTGAATTCTCACCCCAGAAATCCAAAATCTCAGAGACCTTTTCCAAGTTCAAAATGGTGGCCATCTGGGTAAGCCGAGCAAATTTATCTCTCACGGTTCTTTGAGTCATGCTTGAGAAATGGCTTACCAAAGTCCTAGTATCTCTGTCAAGCTGTAAACCTCCAAGTTGACTGAACCTTTTCTGCATCATTATGAGTTCAAGCCTCTTGGTGATAAAATCTATGATGAGATGGACAAAAGTATCATAGTTGTTCGCGGTCATTACAGGCTGAAGCCACGCTGCATTAGTTTCAACAGCATGAAGAAGCCTCTGGACCCATGGATCATTCACCTCATTATCTGCATATTCAGCCTCTGATAACTCATAACTAATGGTTCCCACATTGTCCACGATTGGGCGTATTCGAGGAGTAATAGTTCCAACAAGTTGATCCATGCCAGCATTTAATGCCTGCTTGAAAATGTTGTTCGTCTCTCCCAACATGGACAGACAAGATTTTATTTTCTCTCGATCACCTGGTGCCGGAAATACCTATTAAAATGGACAAAGGCTCCTCAATATATGGAACTCATAATCAATCCCTTGACAGGAAAGACATACATAGCAAGTCTTGCAAACATAACTTGAAATGACTAAGGCCTCACTTAAGTAACACATCAGAAATACTGATTAATATCCCAGAAAGACAAACACTACTAATCTCAGTGGGAAGGACATCACACGGAGATCCTAATCTTAAAAAGAAAAGAGGGGGGGGGGGGGGGGGGAATGGTGAAATCAGTAGACGCTACGGACTTAATTGGCTTGAGCCTTAGTATGGAGACCTACTAAGTGAAAACTTTCAAATTCAGAGAAACCCTGGAGTCAATAAAAATGGGCAATCCTGAGCTAACTCCTTTTCTTTGTCAAAAGCATGAGATTCCTCGTTCTTATTCTTAAACGAGTTTCCGAGAGGGCTTAGTTGATCCATGATTTATCTTTCATTTATTTCGAAAAAAGAAAGAAATGTATTGATAAAATCCGATTTTTTTTTTTTTTAATTGATTCTTTTCTGATCGAGATGTATGGAGACTGACATTGTACAGTTATTGACTCTTATAATCATTAGAGAATATGATCCTATCTAAACTTCAATCTTCCCATAATTTTAATGTCCTACAAAAACAATATCCTTAAGAAACTTGACCAACTGTGAATAATCAATGATACATACATAAAATGCAATTATAATGATAAGAAAATGCAATGAATCAACCCACAACACCCATTGTCTACACGCGCAGCAGGAGGCTACAGAGACAGGGGAATGCTCACAACCCACAAGTCCACAACTACAACATGCAACAATTCATAAAAGCTGCAAGCAGCTGTTTTGGCTTATTAGCTTACTTAAATTGGTCTTGGGATGAAGACAAAGTTAATTAATGTAGTAATTAAGGCTATATGCCACATCATGTAATAAGGTAGAGTAATATGAATAGGAGAAGCTTAAGAGAGAGAAGGCATTCAGAAACTTGTTTTGGAACATTAGAAAGTCATGGCCTAAAGCCATTAGTTTGTATCTTGAAGCCATTAGCTATTATCTATCAATCATCCTGTCTTTCCCAATTCTTGTGCTTGATCTTGTTAGTTAATTTGTTCAACCACGCAGTCCGTTGCAGAAATGATAAAAAGAATGAAGTTTCAACATATATAAGGTCTTTCTTTTGGGGAGAGGGTCAACATAATAAAGTTTAAAAAAGAAGATTGAGTTCCAATAAACATTTAAAGATTTATCATCTAAAATCACATGTAAAGTTACGTGAGAATATAAAATGAGCTCAATCTATCATGCAGCACTAAAACCTAGTCAACAAGTTCCTGGAAAATAGTCAAGATACTAAAATGAAGCATACATCACATCAGTTCAAACTTCAGACATATACTGTATGCAAGAAAGAACATATCAGGAAAATAGGTAAACTTTCATTGGGCAATAAACTAATTTAATTAAGAAATCTAAGATTTACCTCTGCACATTGCTCCTCAATCTCATGGCGTAGTTTAAGGATGTATTCGCAACTGACGTCTATATTATTCAAAGCTGTGGCAATTTCTGTTCCAGTCTTCTGAACACCAACACCTCCCAAAAACAACTTTGCACCTAGATTTGGCTCCCTCATCTTCTGCTGCAAAGCTTCAAGATACTCATTACTCAACAAGTTGGCAGCCCCATTCAAAACAGAAACCACAGACTCGCTTTTGGAAGTGGATATCGCCCTTCGACAACAACTTTGCAAGACATAAAAAACATCATCCACCATGGACGTTGTCAAGCTATCGGACACATGCTCATCGATCTTGATAGCCTTTTTTACATTCTCCACCATGAAGAATTCCTCCAAGACGACATAATACTCAGTTACTTCATGAAGACCTGTACTAAATTTCCCATTTCTAAAAGCCTTGGTAGCTCTTGGAACAAGCTCTGGATCAATCGAACTAAGCCCTTTGATTTTTGACACCATATACACAATGTAATCCTCACCTAATCGGGTGAGGGACAAAATCTCCTCCAAATAGAGCTCCACCTCCCTTGGATCAGGACCCTCCACACTCCCAACTGAGAGCAAATTCTCGCTATAAGAGTTAATATCTCTAGTCAATTTCATCAATTTTCTATACTCCATATACTTCTTCAAAATTAAAAAACCCCTTGAATCACACTCTTCTTGCAGCTCACAGATGGCATAGACTATTCCATCCTCCCCACACAATATCCGCAAAATCTCATCATTTTCCTCAATAGCCAACACAATATCTGTAAACAAATTAGTCAAGCAAGCTACAAAATTAGCCTGGCTACTACTATTCGTATAACTATTCTCCATTAACTCCACCAATTGATCAAACTCCATCCTAGACCTCATAGAAACTACCTTCTTCAAGTAATTCACATATACCTGCAACACACAATAACAAAATCATTCAAATTCATACACATTCACTCACACAATAACAAAATCATTCAAATTGATACACATTCACTCACACGCCAAAACTTTTCCAACATTAACAGTTATTATAACCTACATTTCCCAAATAAAAATTACCTACATTATGACCAAATCAACATATACCGTGCTTAAATTCCACTACTTAAATAACCCAATCTCATATAAATCGAAAACAATTCAAACTTACACAATAATCATGAAACAAAAACCATATTTGTAGCTAAATAAATACTAAAACCTTATGCAACACTAAAAAAAAAAAAAAAAAAAAAAAAAAAAAATCCAAATCCTTACTCATCTACTCCCACATTCCTACATTTCCCCACATAAAGAATACCTACATTTTGCCTAAATCAACAAATATGATACCAAGCACGATTTCAATACTAAAACAACAACCCAATTTCATGTACAATAAAAACAATCCAATTCCACCCATCACACATAAAACACAACCATACCAATCACCGCGATTACAATACTAAAACAAAAACCCAATTTCATGTACAATGAAAACAATCCAATTCCACCCATTACAAATGAAACACAACCATAATTGCAACATGAACAAAACTCAAAATCTCAAAAATTACCTGCAACCCCTCTTCTTCGATTCCGAGAAGGGGATATAGGCGAATAAATCTGACAACAGAAGGATGATCCCTTTGATCAACAGCAGCAAGAAGCTTCTTCTTAACAATACCCTCCAATTGTTTCTTATAAGCAAGCAATTCCTCCTTCTGAGACGACCCAGAAGAATCCCGAAACTTCAAATCAATTTCCAGAAACTTCTTAACATGTTCAGCAGCCGATTCATAATCATCAGACTCAAGCGAAGCTTTAACCGAATCAATGCAAGCAGATTTCTGAGAAATGGCATCAAGTCGCAAAAGGGTGGAAGAAACGCGGGATTGAGCGAGGTCAAGTTCACGGACTTTAGCAGAGACATTGTCGGCGAGAACAGAAGTTGATCGGACGGAGGAGAGGATATGATCGGCGTCAGATCGGACGATGGAGAGGACTTGAGAGGATTTGAGGAGAGAAGAGAGATGGGTGTCGAGGGAAGAGCGTTGAGAAAGGAGGGATTCGAGGTTGACGTCGAGAGAGCGTTGGTAGGCGATGCACTCGTGGAGGAGACGAGTCATTGTGCCGACGTCGGTGAGGGAGCGGAGTTGGGAGAGGGCTTCTGGGGTCCCGAATTTTATGGAGAATTGTTGTGGTTGTGTTGTGGAGGTGGTGGGTGTTGATGGGGTGGTGGTGGTGGTGGTGGACGCCATTGATGAGATCTGGAAAGTGAGAGTGAGAGGTTTTTTATCTGGTGAATTGAAATGTGTCGACGGTTTGATGACTGGTAATATGAACTGTTATGGAGTCATTTTTACGGATTACTGTACAATTTACTACCAGCTAGGAGTTAGAGACTGTAATTTTGAGAATCAAATACGAAGTGCAATTTACCCGTTGAGAGTTTGATACTAACAGAAATACTTGCGTGGACCTGGTTCACAATAATATTATTGTGGACCCGAGGTTTATACACACGCAACTGATATTATATTGAACATAGTGACCTTTATTTTTAACATAGTAACCTTATTTTTAACATAGTAACCTTTATTAAAAGTTGTATAATGTTTAATACTATTGTGAACTTAAAGTACGACGTTATGACCCTAATTTTAACATAGTGACCTTTATTATTAATATTGACCTTATAAAATATTTCATTAAAAAAATTAACCTCTTATAGCCTATATATTACCAAAATGACTTTTATTTTCAACATAGTAACCTTCATTTTATTATAGTGACTTTTTTTTTTATTAATAAAACAACCATAGTTTCTCTAATGTTAGTGGTCCACAATAAATTAGTGTGAACCAGGTTCATTTAAGAATTTGTATGATACTAGACCTCGCAATTCTGATAGACCCGTGAGTCGTGACTCAAAACTTAACTTGAAAATAACAACTTTAAATTGATGTGAAATCTGAAATCTATTCGACTTGGCTCAAATGTAGAGTTAACCTAATACCCGAGATGACCGACTCGAAGTTGACCTGATTTGATTTTAATCCAAATTGTTTGACTTGAACTGACCCTATACCCCAAATACCCCGAATTAAAAAATTACTTAATACTTGAACTAAAAATGTTTGGTGCCATAAATGACTCAAATTGTTTCATCCCTCAAACTCACAAACCGAATAAAATTATCGATTTGAGCTTGATCCACAATATCGACACAAAATGAACGATCCGAACATGCCCCGAATCGATTTGACCCGACCCAAACATAACATACTCGGCCCAAATTGGACCAGACCTGAACCCAACACGAATGTTAGCTGATCTGACTCAAAATTGACCTGAACCCAACACGAATGTTAGCTGGTCTGACTCAAAATTGACCTGACCTTACCCAAACCCAATGCGAATGTTAGCTGATCCAAAATGACCTGACCCGAAATTGACCCAACTCTAATGAGTCGTTTGCATGTCTAGTTAAAACTAGTTGAAATTGACCTCAAAGATATGCAGTTTTGTGACAGCTACCCATTTTTTTTTTTTTTAATGAACAATTACCCCTAAGATGTCTTTAGTTAGTCTAGCATTATTCACTGACGGATTTCATCCAATTGAGTTGTTTGTAGGGCCCACACCTATGTTTTCTCACCCAATTAACTCTCTTCCCACTTATTTCAAGTCTTACTATTGTTCTCTCCTCCTACAACTCATCAACATTCAAAAATTCGAGCAATTAGACATAATTTCTCACCAAATTAGATACGGAGTAATATTTTAAGCTATTGTTGTAATCGTGTCCTATTTAATTGGTTTAGGCATTTTAATTAACTTCCTTTATCATAATTAGGGATTCAATTTAGGATTTATGGATTCAATTATTTATTTTTAGGGTTTAGGGTTTGAATTGAATTAGGGGTTTTGCTTTTTTGGGTTTTAAGGTTTGAATTCAATTGTATTTTATGAGTAATTAGTAAGTAGGAAAGAAAGAGACAGTGCATGAGGGGAAAGAAAAAGGCTTTTTTCTAAAAAGAGGGAAAGTATTTCCTTCTCTAATTGTGAAAGGTAAAAGAGAAGGAAAATTGATGGAAAATTGTGTGACAAATGTAGGTGTGGGCCCTACAATCACTCAAATGAATCGAATTCGTTAGAGAGTAGTGCTAAATAAACTTTATACATCTTAGGGTAGTTGTTGATAAATAATAATAAATAATAATAATAATAATAATAATAATAATAATAATAATAATAATAAAATAAAACGGTAATTGTTCACAAAACTCCTCATTTTTGGGTAGTTCCTGACAAAATTTCCTTAAAAAACCTTATAAAATATTAATTTTTAGTGTTATATCAGATATTTTATTCTAATATCTGACGAATGAGATATCATATTTATAATTAGTTCATTAATTATAATTCATTTTCCATATAACTAACCTCAATTATAGTGAGATAATATCTAGAAAGTCTTATGAAAATATTACTTCTCAAATAATCTAATATATTTCCCACCATATATATCCATAAGCTAGCCAAAATCTAGTGATGAAATTTATTATTTCAAAATTAAAATAAAATCGGTCCATCAAACTCCACATGTACTTTCAAATTTTGTATCATTATTTTAGAAAAGTACAAAAGCCATAATAATCAATTATATTATAATAAAAAATATAATCCAAACCTTTATTAACATATAACAGTACAGGGATACATAAAAAAAACAAATATATAAATAAATAAAAGAGTAAAGTTAAAGACACCAAATCTTATAGACAATAAAAATTGATTATAAATTCCAAATAAAAAAAACAAATATATAAATAAATAAAAGAGTAAAGTTAAAGACACCAAATCTTATAGACAATAAAAATTGATTATAAATTCCAAATAAATACCACTAATAAGATCCTAAGCATGTTTGAAGTTTTGATGCAAGCTATTAGATTGCCCAAAAGTTCTTTAAAACGAAAGAGAAATTGAAGAAGCCTAATAGTGTTGTGGTTGTTGTAAAATAAGTGTTTCAAAGACTACGAATAACATGAATATTATAATTGTTTGATCAAAAGGAAGATGGTGTGGCGTGACTTCGTCACTACCTTTGAAAACGAATTTCGACGCAACTAAGGTGCACATTATATCGCCGCTACGTTCCCTAAGGTTACATACCACTCTCACTCAAAGACACTTTTGGATGAGAGGTGGAGTCATATAAACTTATGCCCAAGGAACAAATGTATTTAGCTAATTTTTTTTGTGTATAATGTATATCTAAGAAGAAGATAACCAAGCCAAATTTATAAGGATGAAGTTTTCAAGCTAGAGGATGAATTTAGACATCAAAAGGTGATTAAATCATCATAAACATTCACTTCAATGAGAGGTACAAGAGAATCCAAGAGATGAAGGAAGAATGCCAAAAGGTGAATGTATGGGCGTGTTCGGCGTTAACTTTTGAGTAGCTTTTAGTGGTTAACAAAAAATGTGAGTGTTTGACAAAGTAGTGGTTAGGATAGCTTTTAGTGGTGGAGGTAGTTTTTTGTGAAAAGTTAGAAAGATTAGCTTTTGAAATTAGAGGTAGCTTTTCAAGTAGCTGTTGAAAATTTAATCTATAGTTTTAAAAATAAAATATTGATTTTTATATGTAACAGCTAGTCAACCACTACTTTATCGAACACTCATATCTAAATTATTTATCTTCACAGCTAACAGTTTGTTGACAGCTAACAGCTACCTACACAACTAACAACTATCTCCACAGCTACAGTTATCTTCACAGCTATATTTTGCCGAACACGCCCTATGTAGACATGAAAAGTCTACTCTACAACTCACTTGTGGGCAATCGTTGTAGGGCAATCGTTGTTGGCCTACAACACGATTGTCCACAAGTGGGATGTGATTATGTGGAGTAGACTTTTTATGTCTATTAGACCCGATTACAATTTTCTTTTGCGTTTTGGTTTTAAATGATTTTTGCCTTAAAACCCGGTATATTAAACCCAAAATAACAATCGGTATGCTTTTTCAACCCAAAACCTTGGCTTGAAATGGGTCAATATTTTGGACAAAGCCCGGCCCGGTCCGTGTTCACCTCAAAAACCCCTCATATATTCGAGCGTTCTCCTTCATCCCTCAAACCGACAAACCCCCAGTCTATCCAAAGGCGAGAGAGAAATGGAGAAATACTTCGGAAATGCATACAGAGGAGACCCAGGGATTCCACACACAGATCCAGACCGTTTCTTGAACATCTGGATTGGTTCCGCTGCTTTCTCTGCTCTTGCCTGGTTCAATCCCTACATGTGGCAACTCACCAATCAATGGAAGTTCTGTTTCTAATCCCTTTCTCCTTTTTTCTCTTCTTCTTTCTTTTCTTGCTCATTATTTTGCTTTCATTTTACCCTTTTTTTCTGCTTTAATTATCCCTTGAAATTCCCCAATTCCCCCCCCCCCTTTTTTTTTAATTGGGGTTTGTTGGTTTTACAGATTTTGGAGTAATAATGAATGCAGTTGTGTGTTGTTTGATTTGCATGATTAATTTTATTTCTTTTTAATGTATTGCGAAGGATTTGAAAATCATTTCACACTGTTATTTTAATGCTTTGTTTGGATAATGTTATAATTCATCTTGTTTGTAGCATGTATCTTACAATTGGGGAAAGGATTTTCTATGCTTCACTTGAGACTATTACGGCCCATTTAGTAGGTGTTAATAAATGACCATATTGAGAGTGATTTTAGATATAATATGAAATTGAAACTATGAAATTTCATAGAATTTGTTAATACTTCAAAGTTCAGTGTCCTCTCCTTAGTTGGCTAAATTATGCCTTTTAAGATTCTTAGTGTAATGCTTTAACCAATGAATCTTCCTCCACTTTTGACTATTGAAGCTAATATCTTCACCGTTTTTTTTTTTCAATTTAAAATCATTTTCCATTTTGTTTCTACTCAGATTATCCTTTAGGCTTTGTTTGTTTTGATAGATAAAAAATTCAGGAACGTTATTTTATCAAGAAAACAATCTTAAATGGAAAAAATGATTATAGAAAAATAATGGTGAAAAATAAAAATGGAGGGGAAAGGGAGGGGAAGGATAGAGGAGAGAATATAGAGAAGTGAGGAGTAAAGAGAAACATGCGGCATACCTTATATTAATTCTTTCAATTTCCTTCTGTTCTTTAATCTATAAATTTCCTCGCTTTAAACCTGCATTTCTGTTAATTGTGCATTGAGTTATATGACTAGTATTTCAACTACCCAAAAGATAACAGAGAAATAAAATACAGCTTTGTTGGTGACTTGGTGGTGAATAGGCAATAGTGTAGTTTTCATTTGTGGTATGTACAAATAAATTATAGGCTTAAATTCCCTATTTAGGGATCTGAAAATTATTTATTCCCAATTCAATGTGTTTTTGGATGGTCATTTCAACTCCATTTCTTTAAATTTTGAAAGACTTAAACTACTTTGTCCAACTGCAATGTAGGAGAAACCCCCTGTTCAAATCCCTCTCTGAAGTTAAACATGGTGCCTGGATTTGATCATCTTGGATTTTAGGGATATGATTGCTTATGTTTAGAAAAATTACATCAACTATGCCCCACATTAGCATTCTTACTGATGGTGATTGCTTTGACGTACTTTCAGTATAGCTATATAGTCTATGACAATGTAGAGAAAAATTGCTGTTGGTGAAGTGGTTATTAATGCAAAAAAAGACACCAGTTTCATAGTTCTGATTGGGAGTGCTGCAGTTTCCTTATTGTTTTTTCGCTGTTATTGTGGAGTTCGTTAGTACAAAGGGAAATATTAGTTTACTAAAAATGGAGAAGAATTAGTTGGATATTATCTTTTTCTTGGTGGTTGGAAGCTATAGGATTCTTTATCTGCTTGTGATAAAAGGCTGGTTTAGCTTGATTTTGCGCAAATATTTGTTGAAAGATTATGCTTGAGCATGTCTGAACTTGTGTTTATCCCACGTACCTATTTAGTGATATTCATTTATAATTGTTTGGGGGAATTAACTCCTTTGCATTCTGTCCTGAGGTAGCTGATCTCCTGAAGCTGCTGAAACTCCCAAGTCTTTTAAGTTCTTTAGAAGAAAACTCCTGTTCTTGTCTATAGTCCCTACTGTAGGACTAGGTTGTAAATCTGAAACTGTTTTGAATTTTTATGGTGTGTATTTGTATAATAAAGGCTTATAATTTTATTTTTGGGTCACTGAAATGCTGCTTTTGGCTGCCTGAAAAGCTAATTGCTGTTGTATATTTTTATCTTTTATGCAGCCTGACTTGTTACTAAATGGTAACTTTTTTTCCTTCATAAGTTTTTATTAGTATAGATGTTCCATTCATTTTTCTTTTGTATTGGTATATAAATATTTGGTATTACGTAATTTTTCAAGTTTATTTGGTCAATGTTCTCATGCTGTAACTTGCAATTTGTAGTTGGCATGATAAAGCTATGTTGTATGAGCAGCATCACTGGAAGAAGGCCATGGCTAAGAAGCAACCTTACAAATTCAAGGTACATTACTTGTTGCTTGAGTTTATATGCTAGGCTAGAGATGGTGGTATACGATTATGAATAGTCTTTGTTCAAATTTTTATTTCTTTTGTGTTGCAGTGGAATGAATACATGGACAAAGATGCTCGAGACTCTTACTACTTCAACTGGCCTGTATATTTTCCCTAGACTGTTGTGTGATCCTACTGCTTTGCCATGTTATTTGGTCATTTAGACTTATTGTGTGATCCTACTGCTTTGTCATGTTATTCGCTTAATTTTCTGGAGCATCTCTTTGATTTCTTTTAGCCCTTTAGGGCTTGAGGGGGAAAGTGTGTGCAGTACAAAACTATAATTTCTGTTTTTATCTATATAATCTGGATAAATTTTTGCCTACTAAATTATCTCAAGTTAGACCAGGGGGTTTTTCTGTATTGCCTATCTAGATACTGATATTTTGTCAGCCTGTGAATTCGATTAAAGTACTAAGTACCTGTCAAAAAAAAAAAAAAAAAAAAGAATTAAAGTACTAAGTAACTACTTTGCAATAAGGAGAAGTTAGTAGGATGGATAATGAATTTTATGTATGAATTTTATGTTAGTAGGAAAAAATAGCGTGTGCGGCCGGCTGACACACACCAAAATAGTAAACAGGTAACCTTTGATCAATCGAGGAACCCATGACTAATTAAGAATTTTTTTTTTTTTTTTTTTTTTTTTGAGGGGGGAGATTAAAAATCATTAATAATAAGCCATACGGCACTTACATAAGAGATCGTAATCGAACAATACAAAGACAAAAGAACCAATTACAAGTTTGAAATAAAGGAAATTACAATTGCACTCGCAAAATGACTTTCTTAAGTACCCTTGGCTCATATAACGCTGTCCTATGCAGCCTCTTGCAAGGGGGTCTGACAATATGTTGTAGTTTCTGACGTGATCCTTCATTGGCTCAGAATCTCGTACTCCTCGACCTGAAATCAAAATTGGTGTCGTACATTTCACCATAGACAAGGCAATCTCCGATTCAAACACGGATATCGGCATGGAAGCATAACCCTTTAGTCCAAACCAACAGAAGATCCAACCGAAGCCCCATAGCCAAAAAACCCGGCTTAAATCCTGCACCAGAATATATTATTATTATTGCTTAAAAGATTGTTTAATTATTTGGTTACAACAACATTCCTATCTAATTCAAGGATAATGATAAAAATCGCACAATAATTGATGAATAACTTATTTTATTATACGGGGTACATTATTACAAAAAATATCTATGGTTAATAGTATTTAATCTAATTGCATTTCTTCTTCTTCTTCGAAGTCGTTGCCTAGTTAAATTGGTTGAGAACTGTTAGAATCCGAGCGATCAGAAGTAGACATTTCATCATCGTTGTCGTTTTGTGCATAGGTATGATCTTGCGAGCGATATTCGGCATCCAACCAATCCTTGAGACACACGCATTTCAAGTGTTTCAGGTTTTAGATTTGTTCTTTTATCGTCTAAAACCCTTTCTGATGCACTAAAAGCTCGTTCGGAGGCAATGGAGGAAACTTGGATAGCGAAAATATCACATGCCATTGTTGCCAAAAATTGGATGTTTTGTGCTATGTGCTTTCCACCAATCAAGGAGGTCGAGGCCGTACTTTTCTTCTTCGTCCATGCCTTTCATGAAGTCATAACTTAAGTACATTTGCAACTCTGAAACCTCGTTTTGTGTTCACCTAGACGATGATTCACTACCTGAAAACTTAGACATCATGTTAGCAGCTTGTGCATATAAATCTTTGTTCCTTTTACTTACGGTTTTGGATGATTGAGAAAGAGCCAATCGAGAAACGGTTTCATATTTAGATTCATAAACTCTATACAATGCAAAAAATTGATCGGTCACATTAGCTTTATAAGACTCAACATCATCATCAAATTGCATGAATTGAAAATATATATCAATTAATATAAATGTGCCATCATACTTTTGCCTGGGATCTATAATAGAAGCAAAAATATATATCATAGGAAGATTTGGGTAATATTTACGCCATTTTTCCTCCATTGATGGAAGATATTCATCATAATCTTGTTGGGATCGATGTTCAGCGAAAAGTTGGGCAAGTAAACATGCATTGCTAAGAAAAGATTGAGAACAAGGATTATAAATTGAAGAAAAACAATGTGTCATACTGTATAATAATTGAAAAAATTGCATATGTTTTTCACAATAAGACCAATCTTCTTCTAGTAAAGCAAATTGTGGAAACTTTTGATTAAAAAAAACTGTTAGTGGAACCTTGTACTCGATTGCCTTACTCAACATTTTGTACGTGGTATTCCACTTTGTTGGACAATCCGTTTGGATTTTGATAACCTTTATTTTTTGCTGATTAAGAAAAGTTTTTCATTCCTTAAATCTCGTGTTAGAACTGTTAATAGAAATAATAGCATTTCTAATTTTGTGATAAAATGGACCAATTGCATTAGTTCCATCTTTCACACACAAATTAATAACATGACAAATGCATCCAATATGGTGTACATCTCCATCTAATATGACATCGGTCAATTGTTGTTTAACTAAATTTGCATTAAATATTATGGATGTTACATTATCAAATGTTATAGACATGATTTTGGGCTTAAGATTATATGCATCAATAACCTGCATTAAATGATGAGAAATATTAAGACCGTTGTGTGGGTATTCTAGCATTTTAAAATGAATAATGCGTTTTTGTAATAACCAATCATTATCCACCCAATGACAAGTCACACACAAATAATAATATCCATAATTACTATCCCATGCATCTGCGGTCAAAGAAACTCTACAAGTAAGATTACTTAATTCTTTAGCTAACCTGATTCTGTACTCTAAAAAAGTTTTCATGGCAACTGAACGAACAGTTTTTCTAGAGATTTTTTTATGTTGGGGTTGTAGTGCTCTACTAATGTAATTGTTAAATAGATCATTTTCGGCAAAGAGAAAAGGTTGTTCAGTATGTATTAACATTCTCCCAAGTTCATCCCTATCCCTCTCATAATTATAAGTGAAGCTATGTGGATGATGTTGAGAAATTTGGGATGTCGTAGAGGAGGAGGAAGAGGGGTTCGGGTTTGATGCCATAATTAAAAATACCACAATTAATTTAAACAAAAAAAAAAATAATTAATCACAATAATAATAATAGTACAAGTAATAATAACAATAATAACAAGAATAAGAATAATAATAACAAAAGCAATAACAATAACAATAATAACAATATAATAACAATAATAAATAAAAATAAAAATAAATTAGATCTTACAACCAGGCTTCGATTGCTTTCCACTAAATAATTTCACAAGCTTCTAATTTTTTTGTAAGATGTTTGATAATTGAATTCGAGAGAATTAGAGAATTAAAGATTATAAGATTATTTAGAGAATTGAGAATAGATAAATTGTGGAAAGAAAAGGATGATGAGTTGATGTATTTATAGAGAATTAGAGAAATTAACCGTTAGAAGCAAAAATTAGCCGGTAGAAAGCAAAAACTAGCCGTTAAGTTAGAGTTGTTGGGAAATATGGCTGTTGCTCGTGCCATGCCGTGCCGGGCCGTGCCACCTGCAGGCTCGTGCCGTGCCGGGCCACTAGCGTGCTGACTATTTCTAACCCTCGAACCACCGAGATGATTCGTGAGTTGTGACATCCAAAAGGCTAAAACTAAATACTCCGTAAATTAGAGGCGTTAGTGCGTTACAAAAAATGGGCTATCAGGCCCAAATAAAAAAATAAATAAAAACAGAATACTGGAATTGTGTCTTATCCCACTTCTTCAAGGTAAAACAATGGCGGTCCGCCATCTTCCCTGGGCTGTTAATGGCGGAAGACCGGCTAAATTAACTGCTCGAATGACAACTCCTGCTATCCCAAAAGTAAAATTTATCCAATTTAAGAAATGGGTATCTGAAGTTGGGTCCAAATCTCTGAAACTTGCTCTTTCTAGCTCTCTTGCTCTTGCACTCTCTTTTAATGGTAATTGCTAAGTCTCCTCCTCTTTTTTTTTTTTTTTTTTTTTTTTATTTTTTTATTTTTTATTTTATTTTTATTTATTTATTTATTTATTTTTTTTTATTGTTTTAGCTGTTTTTAACTCTTTTGTGTTGGCTGATGATTTATTGGATAAGAGCATCAGCTTGAAGTCTTGAACTTACGAATGAAATGAAATTGTTTTTTTTTTTTTTTTTTAATTATTTTTTATTTTTTAATTATTTTTTATTTTTTAATTTGCATTGTTAAAGCTTGTTTTTAGTTGTAAATTAAAATTAGGCAGCCTACGTAGCTTATCTGCAATTGTCTGATTTTTCCTTGAACTTTATTAATCTTTATTTGAACTAGTTCGAATAAGTGAAAATCCGGTGAATAAACAAGCCTCGTATGAGCTATGTTACTTGAAACTCTATGGTATCCGACAAATTTTTTCACGTAGTCAAACTTGGACACTCAGGTACTCCTCCTTTGGTGTACAATTGTTATCCAACATGTGTGATCAAGTGCGAGTGACATAGATTTTGGGTATGGTTTGTATTATTGCAACATAGAAGTACAATAGGTAAATGGTTTTGTAGTCCGATTTGGCTTCCCAAATTCGGAGTAGTCCTTTTGTGCTCTACCTTTATAACTCGTTTGTTGGGTGTTGATATTTGACAAAAAACATATTATTAAGAAGTAAAATTGCTAGAGATGTCCCATGACAATTTCTATGGTAATGCTTCTCAACATTTGACTCTGTGTTTCACTTCCTTGATTTTCAATACAAGCTCTTGGAGTGATGCTGCTTATAATGGTAATGGTAGTCTATGAAGAAAAGCACATATTTGAGGCTGTGGGGGTATAATCGGGAATAGATAAGCATTAATATGGTCATTGACATAAGAATTTAGTCACTATCATTACCATCGTTTGTTACTGCCTATCAAATGGGTTGTTGAGCGGAAGCCTTCTTTACGGCTCTAGAAAAAATGGTGCATATCTTGAGGCTGAAGCTTTAGTGAGCAAGGGGTTTATTTTGTTCAAAGTTATCACATATATATCATTGTAAGCTCATTTCTTCTTAGGGAACTCTATGGATTCATAACTTTATGCCAAGAATATACTATAATAGTTTGATCATCTCACCAGGTCCTAGCAGTTTTCTGTTACCAAAACTTAACCTTAGCAGTTATTTAGTGGCAACCTTGAGAATGCATACTGGATTCTTCCTTCAAAAGTTATTTTTGTCTTCATTATTAAAGTTAAACCTTATTTCATTAGAAAAGACAGTCAGGTAATTTTCAAAGTAACCTCTTAAATCATAGGACATGATGAACACATAGTTACGTGTAATAAACTTCCTCTGCAGAAAAGGAAAGAAGAAGATAGTAGGCATTTGTTGCCCAATATATATATATATATATATATATATATATATATATATATAGTGACAGACTCCATATAACCAGGAGCATATATATTTCATTGGTATTGCATTGGATTTTAGAAGGTGGAAACTGAAAAGCTAAATAAGGACTGGAATGGCCTGTAACCCTAACAGTTTTTTAACAGACCGACCAAACTCTTCAGCTCTTGAACAGTTTCTGGTCAACTTTTGTAGCAAATAATTCATTTACATGAGTTCACCCAGTAGGTTAGGGCTCTGTTTTTATGGTTAGGCAATATTAAATTTTTTCACTGCTTCTGAGGGATTAGGTAAACAAATTCTCCTGGATTTGACTTTCTTTTTGTATAATTTTTTTTATTGACATTCTTTAATCTGATGAAATTAATATACATATGCAAGTGATTAATTACTTCAACAACTTCGTAGATAAAAAAAGGTTCCTTGTCCGGGATGAAGCATTGACTTCAAATTATTATGATTAATATTTTTTTTGTTAATTTTACATAACCATAAGAAGCATAGTAAGAAGTTCATGATCTTGATGCATCTACCTTGGTAGTTCCTGGATCTTTATGTTGGACACTGTATATGTTTTGGACACTGTATATGTTTTACGAAAATTCTATCTTTGGTGGTTAGTTATGCAATTTGCTGGATACCTTTCTTTTCTCAAGCAGCTGAAATTGGATTATGCATTACTTTTTGTAGGAGTTGAGTATGCTGAAGCCAAAACAGGTGTTAATAAACCTGAAATGCTCCCTAAAGAATACACTGCTGTTATTGATGTGGCTGGCTTCCTTTCTGCTGGGCAGGTCTGCTATCTTTCCATTCTTATTAAGCTATAATCTATATTATGCAACTGCCTAGGATTTAACTATTGACATGTTGAGGTGCTCCTCTGTGGAATATTTTCTTTATCAATTAGATACTCGCATCAGAGTTATCATATGCTTTTGGTCTAACTGGAGTCCTGCAATGACCATTGTCAGAGTTCTTTGTGATTAGGGCAGATGACTTTCGGTAACAAACCAATATAGACGATATCCAGAACACTATGTTTAGTGGAAAGACATACTTCAGCTTACTTAAGTGGGACATCGCCTCTTGAAGTTTTTAATCTATGCCTCCTTGTTTCCTTTATTGACACTCACTGGTTAGGGGGAGGATACAATTGGCCAAATCACCATGCCAGTTGGTTACTGTAGCAATACAACTTTATTAATTCCTAGATATAGAAACACCACTAGGAAGTAGTAGAGAGAAATGATGGATACAATAACACCCTGCAAGTATAGAAAACTTAAGTAATACCATGTTGGAAATATAGAAAACTTCCCAATAGTATCAACTTCTCTGCATTTAAGTCTTTAGTTGTAGTAAACCTAAATTAAGGATACAAATAGCCATGGATGTAATTAGTAAAAGTCAAGTTTTGCATATGAAAAGTAACCAAACACTTAGTGTTCTAAGGCTACCTCTTGGTGGTGTTACAATATCCAAGGTTTTGCTCTGCTACTTCCTAGTGGTGATCTTTGTCCATAAATTAAAAGAGTTGTATCGTCGCAGTGTGGTGATTGACTATTGTTATTCTACCCCATTACCCCTAGTCAGTACGGTGTCAAATTGGTACTAAAAGGCTTATTTAACCTTTCGGCCACCTTTCATTGAAGTTCTCATGTTGACAAGGCCGATGACGCTACTTCACTACTCATCATTGTAGAACTTGGTTTATTCACCCACATAATGTTGGCCACCATACTACCCCACCGTTTTCCTGCCACTTTCCCCTCGCTTGAATTCCCCACCCAAAGAAAAAATTACCTCCACCATAACCCCTACCACTGTACTCCATCGCGCCATCACCTTCACTTCGTCCCACCCCATTGCTAAGGACCCAATAATCTTACAACCTGTTTACATGAATCTTACCCCTCCTAGGTAATTCTCTCACACCTCATTTTGTCTCTTAAAAATTACATTTTTTTTGTTTTTGTTTATTTTTTTAAAAATTTTATTAGAGACTCTGATTTTCACGCCCATAGCACTGTGATCACCTTATAAGAGAAATAATGTTTTAAATTAGGCCCCTTTTGTTGGTTGAGGTAGTGACCCGTTATTAGGAAAAAAATAGAGAGTTGTACAAAGTAGTGATTTAAGTAGCGGTTAGTGCGTTAAAAATATTACCATTTTAAAAGGATCGGGTAAACGTATGTCCAATTTTGGTTACTTTTAAGCAATATGTATGTGTATTTTTTGTAAAAAATTGAATTATAATATTTTAACCGCTACTTTTGCCTAACACTCATAGAATCAATCGTGACTTTGATAGCTAATCTCTACCTACTACTAATCGATAGTTACTGATAGTTACTTTTTAACCGCTACTCGATTTCTAAACCCTACCCACCATCGCTAGATTTGTCAAATAAGGCATTAGCCTTATATTAGGTTTGAAAAATGGCAAAAAGAAAGTGAATAACATGTGTATAGAGAGTGTAGTTATAGATTTTATTTATTTGTTGTGGAGAAAATCATCAACTACACCCTGTTTATGACACGCTCACATAGAAGAGAAATCTAAAAACTTCAAACGTCTTGCACATTATGAAGTTACCACTAATTCATCCCATTAACAAGACGACGAACAATCGGATGGTGCAAATGATGATTTCAATCCATTCCAGCAAACCGATGGTGATAATTAAGTGGAAAAACATCAAATTCCCGTCAAATCCATTATCCTCGATACCTAGAAAAGGAATTTTTGAATTAAAGTTGAAAATTCTGATTTAATTGGAGGTTCTCATTTAGATGAGTTCATCGAATAGCTCCACACCGTTGAACGTGTCTTTGATTTAAAGGATATCCTACCCGATCGCAATGTCAAGTTAGTCGCCATAGTATTTAAGAAGCTTGCATCCATTTGGTGGGAAAATCTAAGTTGGCAATGAGAACAAGAAGGTCGTAATAAAATTTGTAATTGGATAAATTGAAGCGTGAACTCAAGTATAATTTTTTTTCCCTAGTCACTATTGCCAAGATATGTTTCTAAATGTATTGCTGAATTTGAAGACTTGTCAATAAAATATCACAATGCCGAGCTGAAAGAACAAATGGTTGGAAAGAATCTTAATCGGCTTGGATTAAAAATCTCTGAAGTTGTACAACTCAAAAAATATTGGTTATTTAACGATGTCACCAAGCTTGTTTTAAAAGTTAAAAGCTATGTGAAGGAGAAGACGGGATTCAAAGTTGTCCCTAAGGATACTTCAGGTCAACTCTAATACCACCACAAAATTAGTTGAAAAATATTTCGCCGCAGTTCCTAAAGTTGGCCTTAAGTATTTTAAATTGCTTTGGTTGCGGTTTTAGAATTTTCAACCGTTTTCGTTGCGATGAAGTTTCCTTAGAGAAAACTTTAAATCCATCTTCTTCTTTAGATGTTGGCTTTTAACTTTTAAAACAAGTTTGGTGACGTCGTTGATAGTTGGAGACTTGGAGTTGTACAACTTTTGAGATTTTTTAATACAAGCTTGTCAAGAATCTTGCAATCGTTTGGTCTTTCGACTCGACATTTAAGTAAGGGTTTGAGGGAACTTTGGAACTCACGAGTGGCTTGATTTCCTTTTACTCGATTTGTCTTTATTTTTTGCCCCATTGTATGTTTTGGGCTCAAAATTAATTAATTTTTTTTTACTATAAATCCTCACTAATCTATAAGAAATAGTGTAGTAATGTGGGATCTTGTTAGATTCGTTACCATGTCTATTGATAAGAGTTTCATCTCATTATCAAGTTTTATGAATTTTGCGTGTATAGAATTGAAAATATTTATGTTTTAAGACGCATCTCGAAACCATGAAAAATGAAATAGGGCAAACCAATAGTAGAGTTTAAATCCCGAGTGGTTTGTGGTTTTTCTTCTTAGTTGGCAAAAGAAGTTTCTATGTAAAAATCTTTCTTGCACTTCATATTCCTTGAAGTTTTCGTTCTGCATTAACAGTGTTAATCTCCTTTCTACAATTTCCCCCTTCCTTTGGTCCTTCCCCCACTTGTAGTGTTCCATCTAAATTACATAATTCAACCTAAGAACACTCAAAGTTGTTTATTTTTCATTTGCAAAGCCTGAGTTCTATTGATTACATCCATGGCTATTTATAACCTTAATTTTAGGCACTATTACAACTAAAGAAATACAGTTAGGGAAGTTAATACTAATATACTATTGTGAAGTATTCTATATTGCTGCTGATATGGGGGCTATTAGGGGTTCTATAGTCAAACCTCATCATAAAAAACAGTTCTTAGAAGTAAATCACATTAGGATTCTTTTGTCCCAAACAAAAGCTGAAATGCTGGAGATCTACTTCAACTGTTAACTCAGGAGTCAGGACTTCATAAGCAAGTTTTAAGAAAAGGAAGCCTGGTATCTTTTTATTTGACCTTAAGCATAGAAATGTACATTGGTGATTAGTCACTGGTTAATGTAAATGGAATGGATGCCCTCATGAATTACTGCAAAAGAGGATAAACTATCTCTGGCTTTTTGATTGTATATGTTGTAGATTATTATACAGAGCGTACAGCATATACTGTTGGCAAAACAATAAGTTTTACCTGGAAGTGAATATTCATACTGCAATGACAATTTTCCAGGAAAAGAGGCTTGCAGAGGAGATTGCTGACCTTGAGAAAGATACAGGATTCAAGTTGAGAATCTTGGCGCAAAATTACCCAGATACGCCTGGTAGCCACAGCTTTCTTTCCTTGCTTTTTTACCCCCTCCAAGTTATAATTTTTCTTAGAAGTCTACATTTTCTGATTTTCAGTAATTTTTGGCATAACTTTATAGAAGAATATAACCATAGTCTTCACACAGGGTTGGCTATCAAGGATTTTTGGCAAGTGGATGATAGAACAATTGTCTTTGTTGCTGATCCTACTTTTGGTAAAAATATTGTTTTTGGAACTCCTCTTGAATAAATCTTGTGCTGGTACATTATATGATTAGAATGCAACTGATTGATAGGGAATATATTGAATTTCAATGTGGGAGCTCAAGTTGATCTTGACATACCGCGTAGTTTCTGGAGTCGTTTGGCTGGGAAATATGGAAATATATTCTACTGGAAAGAACAGGTAAAAGTCCCTTCAATCTCAAAGCAATACCTTTTGTTTGCCATCTTTTACATTTCAAGTTCAGGGACAGGTAGTTTTGGACTTTTGGTTGTGTGATGTAGCGGAGATTACTTTAATCATGTCGTTTCGTAAATGTCGAATTGCATAGCTAGTTAGGTATCTATTAGGGGTTCATGTCTCGGTTAATCTGTTGCCCCTTACCCAACTGAATCTGCATGACTCCTTGATTTTGTATTTGTTGTAGGGAGAAGATGCATCGATTGAAGCTGCCGTTAATGCTATATCTTATTGCTTAAGAGAACCTGTTGGTCCAAGTAATTGCTCAGAGGTAAAATAAATGGAACGTTCTTGGAGACCTCAAGGAAGAAATTCCCTGTTTTGATAGCTTAAAATATTAATATTGTTACATTATTCTTTTGGAAGTTGGTATGCTCATAGAAGTTTCCTGTTTGTTCATAGAAGTTTCCTTTCCCTGTGTAATTTCAAAATTCACATACTACAAATCACTACATAATATATATGACTTGTAAAGTTCATTTTAAACAAACATTTGTCTATTAATTACTCCCTCCGTCCCTAAATTACATTCTTGGAATATATTTTAAGTATTCCAAAATTACATTCCTCCTTTCCATTTTTAGTAAGTTTTTTTTTTTTTTTTTTTCTTCAAATATCCCAAATCAATTCTCTTTTTCTGTTGTATATTTAATGCTTTCTCACTCTTACTATCCTAATCTCATTCTTATTTTCTCTCTCCATCGTTTTTTTCAAGTTTGTACTTCTCATAACTAACCTAATGAATATGATTGGTTCTTAATTTTCAATTAGAAGCATGTTATTGGTTTTTTTTTTTTTTTTTTTTTTTTTTTTTTTTTTTTTTTGTCAAAGGATTGATGACAAGACATCATTAATCATTAATCTATCTTTGTTTACTCAAAGACATCATGTAATGTTTTCTATTTCCCATTGAAATATTTCATTATTGTTATTTGTTTTATTCTTTCTTCCTTGATTCCCGTGTAATTTTACAAACAAGAATGTAATTTAGGGACGGAGGGAGTATATTGAATCCCAAATTAGCAGTTTGAATTTTAAAACTTAATGCTTTATGCTTAAAATTGTCTTGTCTTAGAATTTGTTCTGCAGTATCTTTTGTACTAAGACCTAAGACATGCATTCTTGAATAACAACGAAAATATATAAATGCCTAAGACGCATTTACATATGAACTCCCTAATTTTGCCAAATTAAACTCCGTGTATTAAATGTGTAATTGTTGATCATTTATTATCAAACATTCTGCAAATGAGGTGAGGTGGAAAGCTTTTATTTATTCTTTTTTTTAATTTTTTTAGATAATACCGATATTAAAATGACTAAAAGGAAATTAGATCGATCAATCAATTAATCAAAGCATTAATCCCATAAGTGGGGTTGAGTACATGAACTAAAAGTGATTATTCCGTGTAATCATCGACAAGAATCTTCCTCCATCCCTTACGATCCAACGTCTTATCCTCACAGAAATTCATATACTTCATATCCTTCCAACCAAGTCATTTTTGGTCTCTCTCTCCCTCGTTTGACCTCTCCATGGTCCCACTCTTCTACTCTTCTTGCTGGTACACCCTCGGATCTCTGTCTTACATGTCCAAACGATTATTTCTTAGTTTGTCTGCAATGTCTGTCACCCCTACTTTCTTGCGAATAATCTCATTTCTGATTATATGTCTTATAGTGTTCTTGCATCACATTTTGTACCATAAAGTAAGGGCCTGTTCTCTTACGTTGAAATTCAATTCAATTCAGTTCAGTTCAGCTCAGCTGAGCTCAGCTCCTAATTTCCTTCTCTTATAAAATATTCATTTCAGTTCATTTCATTTCAGTTCAGCTCAGTTCAGTTCAGTTCAGCTCAGTCAATGAGAACATGCTCTAACACTAGTCTTATGGGCCTTATGGCAATCCTGTAGAATTTTCCCTTCAACTGTAAGGGAATGTTTCAGTCACGTAACATTCCTGTGCCCGCTCTCCACTTAAACTTGACCTTTGTTAGTTGAGATGAACTCTACAAGAGGGGGGGGGGGGTGAATTGTAGATGAGTTCCTAATGACTACCTTTTGCAAATATAAAACAGAATAAAATAGGAACTTGCAAAGCACACAGGATTTTACGAGGAAACCTTCTAGTGCCCAACTAGAAGTAAAACCTCGACCCTACCTTAGGGATTTCAAACACAAACACTTCCACTATAATAGGGCAAACACCAAGTTACAACCTATTATAATTAAGCCTCTACTCACAAGTTCCTAAATGAACTTGCTACAAAACAGAACACTGTTCTACCCAGTCTAAGTCCCACACTCAGACTCTCTTGTACTCCCTAAGTACAGATCTTTCCCCTTCTCACCAGAAGCTCTCTCTGTATGCAATGATAATAAAAATACTCTCACCCAAATAATCCCAAACCAAATACAAGTATTAACACCTAGTATATGATAGGCAAGCTATGCATGAAACCCGAAACTAATATGACAAGAGTATAAGCTTGGCAAACTTACACAATTAAAGCTCCGCAATTCTTCACGCATAAACTCACAAAAAACCTAAACTCCTATTATTCTCTACTATTTATACAAGTATTACTCGTATAGAAAGTAGGTTTTCATAAAGATAAATAAGTAAAACTTAACTTATCTTAAAACACGGTTTTTAAGTAAATCCTTTGAAGAAAATCTTTTCAGAAAAATAAGATAGAAATATTAAGTTAAAAAGCATAATATCTTTTTAACAAACTGATTTTAAGAAATAAACATTTAAAGAAAATCTTTTTCGATTTCTATCTTTTATCTTTTCCGATTTTAATTTATTTTCCAAGCTAACTTGTCACGCTTCTAATAAATTTCATGCATATCCTACTTAACATATTTAACAATGAATCTAGAAGATAAAATCTTAACTAAAACATTGCTGTGCTGCGCTCTTGTTCTGGTAGGTTTACTTGGGCTTCACGCTTACTAAGTTCCTCCAAAGATCTTAGCCAGCCATCTTCAAGTTCCTGTGAAGGAACGTTCCTGTCAGGGAACTCAGTTCCTGTGAGGGAACTCTTCTTCTATTTTGAATAACTTTCTTGATAAAGAACTCCTTCAAGTCTTCTTAGCTTCAGTTACATCTTCCATCTCCAAGATCAATTTCACCTAAACTAAACAAACACTTGAAAAGCCTTTAAGAGAAGAGTTTGCTGTAACTTAAGTTCCTCATCATCAAAACCTTTAAACATCAATAACCTTAATGTTTCTTTGACCTCAACATTAAGATTAAGCTTATCAATCGTTTTCCTTGTCCCATTTTGCAGTGTTGTGGACTTGTGGTCATGGTATGAGATGGGTAAGAAGACTGTGGTGTGGGATTAGTGACGGCAGGGGATGTGATTTGTTGAGTTGAGAGTGATGTATGGTCACTTATTTTGGTGTTCCAAACGGTTCACCCTTTGGGCTAGTCCGGATTCGGAGATCAGTTCTGGGTGGTTAGGTTCCAGTCCCCTCCCGATTGTTGTTGCGGGGGATCGAACATGAGTCCTCCTTATTAAGTGTAGTCCCAATACCACTACACCAACAACCAATTTGTAGTGATGTATGGTCACTTGACAGAAGAGGAGTTGTTGTGGAGTGGCCAGCTAAAGTAGCCATGGTATATTAATTGCATGACTTGTATCACTAGATGATGTTGAAGAAGAGTTGGAAAGAGTGTAGTCGGAGTAGGTGGATTTTGAGTAGTGGAATTAGGAGCAGCAGATGAGTTTGGAGGAGAATTAGAATTAGAAGTAAGAAGAGAATTTGGAGGATTAAGTGCCAGTTGCAGCTGTGGCATATAAATAGGAATTGAGATAGGACACCACTGTTCTATTAGTGTGGGTAAAAAGGAGATTAGGTTTACAAGATCAGAAAATGGGAATTTTTTTCCACAAAATGAACACGTCCAGATGTGTAGATTTTGTTAGTTATGGGATCAAGACAGTAATACACTAATAGGCAATTTGAGAGGAGTATCCAACAAATACACATGGAGTAGATTTTGGGTCTAATTTATGCTTAGTGTAGGGTTTTAACCAATAATAACATAGGCAACCAAAGCTTCGTAATTTGTTGTAATTAGGTTGTTTCCTGAGAATGGAGACGCATTTTTCAAGGGGGGAGTAGGAAGGCAATTTATCGAAAATATTCTAGTGGCATACATGTATGATATAATAAGGATAGGAATGTCTCAACAATATGTCGATGACGTCTCCAAGATAATTCGTTATGTTGAGGAGTGTGTGGAGGAGTAGGTAAGTTTAGATATGCCGTCAATGGCTAAATAATCCTACAAAGATTCATATTTACCCTCATTATCAGAGTGTAGAGTAATAAGAGGGAGTTGAAAGAATTTCTTAACTAAGGATTTGAATCGAATAAATATGATTTAAGTGTCTGATTTTTGTTTTTAAGGAAAAAGCCATATGTATTTTGTTTAATGATCTACAAATATCATGAGAATATATTGGGGCAATCCACAAATCAGTGTACATAGGCAAATTCTTATATGTGGCTAGCCACATGGTGTGGCCAGTCCGTTTCATATAACGGACTCCGTTATACCAAACGGGTCCGTTATTTTAAATTAAAAAAAAAACATGCTTTTCTTTTTTTTTTTTTTTTTCATTTTATTACATCAAAAGGTTCTTCTTTTCCAAAGTTTTCTCATTTTCTCTGTTTTCATTTTCTCTCTCCTCAAACTGTTCGACTTTCATTTTCTCTCTCCTCAAATTCTTCTCCTCAAATTCTCTCTCCTCTAAATTGTTCTTTTAGTTGATATTGACTAAAATCAAGATAATCTTCCCCAAGGGAAAGAAAGGATCGACATATACGCTGAACTCTTCTGCTTCTGATATAAATCAAATCCTAATTTTAGTAATTTTTCGAATTTCCTGTCATCTATGCTCTGCAATTTGAACAAGCATCGTGAGATTGTTTTGGATGGTGTGAAAGAATTCGTGAGTAGAAATCAAGCAATTTATGAAGAATTACTAGAGAATGAAAAGAAACAAAAGGCAGATGAAATGGAGGCTGCTAAGAAGATGCTGGAGGAGCTTGCTAATGTAGAAGATACAACAATAGTTACTTTTTTCATTATGTAGGGATTACTTTTAAAAATTACAGTGTACTTGTTTTAGGGGTTACTCGTTGGTTTTATAGGGTTACTTTTTAGTGTTATAGGGGTTACTTGTTGGTTTTACAAGGGTTATTTGTAAAGTTTTAGGGGGTTACTTGTTACTCGTAGTTTATTAGGAGTTACTTGTTAGTTTTACAGAATTTGCTTGTTAAGTTAGAGGGGTTACTTGTTAATTTTTGTTATGTTTCAGGTGTTACTTGTTAGTTTTATAGGGGTTACTTGTTAGTTTTATAAGGGAAACTTGTTATTTTTAGGGGTTACTTGTTAATTTTTGTTAGGGTTACTTGTTTATTTTAGGGGTTACTTGTTAGTTTAGCAGGGGTTACTTGTTAATTTTTGTTAGGGTTACTTGTTTATTTTAGGGGTTACTTGTTAATTTTTGTTAGGGTTACTTGTTTATTTTAGGGGTTACTTGTTAGTTATACAGGGGTTACTTGTTGATTTTTGTTAGGGTTACTTGTTTATTTTAGGGGTTACTTGTTAATTTTTGTTAGGGTTACTTGTTTATTTTAGGGGTTACTTGTTAGTTATACAGGGGTTACTTGTTAATTTTTGTTAGGGTTACTTGTTTATTTTAGGGGTTACTGGTTAATTTTTGTTAGGATTACTTGTTTATTTTAGGGGTTACTTGTTAGTTTAACAGGGGTTACTTGTTAATTTTATAGGGGTTACTTGTTAATATTTGTTAGGGTTACTTGTTTATTTTAGGGGTTACTTGTTAATTTTTATTAGGGTTACTTGTGGAGGTTGTCACCCAAGATTTGAGAAGATAGCACGAGATGGGCGGTCTTCGACGGCGTTCGCTAAGATTGTGGAGGTTGTCACCAAGATATGAGAAGAACGGTTCATGATGAGGCGGTCTTCGACGACTTTTGCTATGATTGGAAAGGTTGTCACTATGATTCAAGAAAAGGCTCAAGATGTAGCAACGTTGATCGACGGCGTTCCCTAGATTGCGGAAGATCGTCAAAACAAGCAGCAAGATGGCGTCCCCTAGATTGTGGAGAGTTGTCACAAACAACTGAGGATTGTTTCAAGAGAAGCAATCTTCGGTAGTATTCCCTTGGATGTGGAGTATTATCAATGCGGATGGGGATTGTTTCAAGAGAGGCAATCTTCGGTAGTATTCCCTTGGATGTGGAATATTATCAATGCGGAGGAGGATCGTTTCAGGCGAAGCAATATTCTATATTGGAAGCAGTTACAGGCGTAGCGGTTTTCAAGTGGGATGACATTCTCTAGCTTGTAGGAGGTCATCGAAACAACAGTAAAGCGGCAGCAAATCGGTTACTTTCAGAGACGTGTGCTCGACGGTGCAAGATACGCGTTTCTTGACTCTTTTATCTGTTTAACTAACGCTAGGTTTGCAGGTATCGGCGTTACAAGATTGGTTTAGGATCGCAGAACGTTCTGAATCATTCTCCGTCCCTATCGATACTTTGACTTTTGTTTTCGAAACTTGCGTTTCTCCAAACTCAGTTAAAGTGGGGGCTTCTGTAGACACCCATTTGCGTCTCCCCAAAACCAAACCCAGTGATGATTACCTTTCGCGTCGAATCATAATCGAATGAAGCGAAAGTGTGGAAAGTCTAGTGTTGCGGAAAGTTTTATTTTCTTTTCCCTTCTCTCTGTTTTTGAAAACTTATTTTAAGAAAACAGCCAATCCAGTTTGGTTGGTCCATGATATGGGTCCAATAGTAGTGTAGTTGGATGGGGCTTGAAAAGACCTTTCCAACGATATATTATAAGCCCAATTCCGATGAATATTGAGGAAGTTATGGCCAATTTATTAAACTGGGCCCGGTTTGAGCTTTATATACGGCCCAATGATCTAGGGGAGGGCCTAATATGATTTATCTTTCCTAATGTAATTAGGAATGGTTTTAGTCTTCTAGAATCTTCTAGAAGGTTCTTTTCATTCCTAATTCAATTAGCATTGATAAATTGACTTTTGTTGACTTTTAAGAGTTTTAATCAAAATCAAATAGCATTTTCGAGGAAATTATATGATTTTATCCTCCAGTACGGCAAACTTATCTGATTTTCGAAAACGCGTTGGAAATAGGCTTGGCGCCTGACCCCAGGCTTTGGCGCCTGGAACCAAGCCTGGCGCTAGCCATTGGCGCCTGGCGCTAGTGTTGGTGCCTGGCGCCAGCTCTGTTTTTTATGCGTCAGACTCTGTTTTGTTTAATTTATCTTTTTGGCTGATTTTCTCTATAAATATCGTATTAAAAACTCCGTTTTCATTCACCAATTCATCATCAATTCTCCTCATTCATCTACATACACCAATTCTCACGAATTCTCATCAACAATCAGTTTTCATTCATCATCAATTCTCTCTAATTCTCTTCTTAATTCATTCATCTTTCTTTTTCCAAACCTTGTTTTTTCATACAAAATTCCGCATTCACAAGATCTAGAAACACCTAGCCATATTCGAAGTTGCCTTCGCCCTAGACGTGAAAGGTTTAATTTCTGAGGGTTTGGTCCCAAATATCTCTTTCAATTATTTAATTTAATTGTTTGTTTATTATTTTCCTTGAAGTTACTAACGTGTGTATTTTGTTATTAGAAAGAGGTACGAAGCATAAAAGTAAGTGCTTTAATGGTTTTAATTGATATTATGATGTTGAAATCATGTTTACATTGTTATTATGATATTCCTAGTATCATGTCTAGGGTAATTTTAATATTAAATATGATTCCTATGATGCTTCCTATGTTCTTCCTAATATTTATGATTGTTAGTATCATGTTAGGGCTAAAGATTTTATTTTTATTGCTTAGTGACATACTAGGGTTTGTTATTAATCTTGTTAGTATCATGCCTAGGATCTTGCTATTATTATGCTTTAATATTAACATGAACATGATTATGATTATAATTGTTATAATTTACGATGATTATTATTTTGATGATGGTTATTTTAGTTATGATGATTATGATTATAATTTTATTATTGCTATTATTATTATGATTATTATTATTATTGTTATGATGATTATACTTATTATTCATGATATTCATTATTATTATGTTGCTTGATGCTTATTTATTTATTGCTTGATCACGCCTTTTTATGCATGTTTAAAGGGAATTTGTACTTGTAATCACGCTTAATAAGAATTTAATAATCTTGTTTAGGGTTAATTGTGATTATAATTTCAAGTGATCGCCAATAATAGTTTATTTGTGCATTATATTCAACCAACATAGATAAACAGGTTTAGGGTTAATCCTATTGATTGCATGTTAATTAAAAAGCGCACATGAATACGATCTGAATAAAGTAGAGGCCTATTATTAGGGCAGTTTCAATCTCTTTTAGGTTGGATTTGTACCTTCATCCCCGAACCCTTATTTGGTTCTAGACCTTATGGAGTTGACGATCTCTTGGATCGTTAAGGGGTGTAACCTTCACCTCGTGAACGGTTTACAAGTTCCTAAAACTTGTTGGCGACTCTTTTGCTCTATCTTCTTCCCTTTTGGACGCCACCGTACTTTAGTGTATGATCACAGTGGGGTTCAAGCTAGTGGGATTAAAGCTTGAAATATTCCCTACAATTACTTGTTTGTTTTAGGGGTTACTTGTTAGTTTAACAGGGGTTAGTTATTAGTTTTACAGGGCTTACTTGTTAATTTTACAGGGGTTACTTGTTAATTTCTTCAATTTTAATGTATCTATTTTCATCTTCCAGATCTAATTCCTGATTACTGGTTTGGATTTCGAGATTCATCAAAGAATCTTCAATTTGTTCGATCTCTAATGATTCTTGTGAATCAGGTAATTTTTCGAATTCTTCTACCATTGTTATTCTTGAATTTCTGGAAGAAAAATTGTGTGAGGTTTCGCTCAATTTTTGCATTTGTTCCTCGTTTTTTTCGCCGCAATAAATGAGTTGTTATGGGTTTTAAGGTTTAGAAATTTGCGCCGGTTTTATAGAGCCATTTTGTTCAGCGCTTGTTTCCTAATCCCGTTATACGCTCGTCGTTCTCCGTTATTTTGCTGACTTGGAAGCAGGCCACACGGTGTGGCCTGCTGCACCAAAAAGGCACCGGTGTACATATATTGTAAGGGAGCAGAAGAGGAAATAGAAAATGGTAACTGATGACTCTTATTGCAAGCACAAGAGTTGCAATCTAAGGTAGAAATGCTAGAAATATTCGTTCGGGAAATAAGTCGTCTATTTATTTATTTATTTATTATTATTTTTATTATTTATTTATTTATTTATTTATTATTATTATTATTATTATTATTATTATTATTATTATTATTATTATTATTATTTTATTTTATTTTATTTTATTTTATTTTTAAAAAACAGATAAAGTTATACAACCTTTAAAAAGTTAGTTGGAAGCCGAGATACAATCTGGGCCCCCACTCCTCTAGCTATTGCAAAACCTACCCTAGTGAAGATATGAGCAGCACGTGCCCCAATGTCTTGAGTTGTTGAGAACTTCTGGATCCGCTTCAGCAAAGAACCTGCCTCCTTCTCTAATTCCCCAAGTGAAGAGATAGAGAAAGGAAGGAAGCCATATCCAATTGTCTGACAACTGGATTCGTACTTGACCCACTCCCGATTAGTCGCATCAGCCACAACTCGACCAGGAACAAAATCAGATAACCCAGACTGTGTCAAAGGAGAAGACCCAGTCAAGTCAACACGGACATCGCGACCACAATCCCAGGAATAAATTAACACATCTGAAGGTCTAAGGTCCCCGTCGTTCTCTCTAGACAACCCAATATTAACCTTCTTTCTAGCTGAAATCCCAGATCGATAACAAATATCAACCAAAGTATCCCGAACAACATTATGCCGATGTTAAATACCCACCATACCAGCACATGAAACCACATGATCACCGAAAATATCCCTAGTGAAAACCCTTGAACAAGTAGAGCACGATGTTGAGATAGGAAATAGTGGAACACCCAATCTGCAACACAACACACATCGGTAAGTCTTTGCGTTCATCGTCTGACCCAACCCTGAAATAGGAACCGCCCAAAGCCAAGCAGAGGTGTGATCTTCCTGCAGATTGTCGAGGAGATAAAGAAAAGGTAGATTCAGCAGAAGCGGTAACCTTTGTGAAGTATATATCTGCCAATTTCTTCATGAGTTTTGGGGGCAAAGACCTCACTAGGATTGCAAAAAATGTCAGACTCAACCGTTCCATTAAACAAACTCAACGCATCTTCAAAGGCTCGACCAAGGCCAACAATGCCAGCACGCTGAAGGAGCTTTGTCTGCAACCCAGCAAATTGAAGTCGGGAGGCAAGAAAAACATAATGGCGAACATCACCTGCGGAATAAACACCAAGCCCTCCAAACACAAATGGTAAGGTGGCAAGCTGCTACTGCCAATCGCCAAAACCAAGCCCCGAAGCAGTAACAATACACTCCAAGGAAGATCGAAGAGCCCCGTCGAATGTGAGCTGAGCCGCCTCAAAAGTACTAGGAGGACAAGTACGCAATGTAAAGTAGAGTTTAGAAACTCCGGTATATGCCCTAAGTAACAATAGCTCGCAGTGAGGATCATCAAGAATAGCAACCCTATCAATAAGCGCAATGGTCTTGGTCACCCTCTGAATCACAAGCTCACCACTAAAACTAGAATCGGAACTAGCGGGACCACCAAGCAACTTAACACCACGCAAAGGTCTAGAAATATTAGGAGGAAAGACACCTACAAGCCTGCTTCGAGGGTATTCTGTAAGCCAGAAAACTTCAGTTTTTTCCACGTTAAGATGCAACCCTAAACGAGGGCCATCTTCCATAATCAATTGCAGAACCTTCCTTACCACCAACGTGTCACCAACAATAGTGCCACCATCTATATACCAAGCCTGAAGACATATATCAAAAGCGTATATGATAATACACACCAGGGGTTGTAAAACCAAAGCAAAAAGAAGAGGACCAAGGGGATCACCCTGCTGCACCCCCTGAGACGACCATAAGGTTTGGTCCCCATAATACAATCTATCTGGATTAGAATAGCAAAACTCAACCCAACACGAAATGCCCGGACAACGACGACGAACTTCACGTAACATTACTGTACGATCAACTAGATTAAATGCATTTTGAAAATCCACCAACAACATAGAAAGACCAACATCAGAACCACTACACGGTCCTCAATCAATCGATTCATAACATGAAGAATTGCCTCACCACCTGAAGAAACCCCAACACCAAATTGGAGACCATTAAAGTAACTTCTCAAAGACTGGTCAACCATAACAGCACCCACCTTCGAAACCAGACACCGCCAAACAGTACCCACAATTATAGGACGAACATTACCACCGGGTTTAACAAGTGCTGTAAGAGGAGCACTAGCAATATACTCTCCCAGTTCCATAGGACATATTCTAGATAAAAATAGATTAACCAAGCCGTAAATAGAGTCAACTAACTTATCTGATACAGCCACAGCAGCACCACTCAAGCAATCCATAAGGTGCTGAGCACGTAAACCGTCCCTACCACATGATGTGCCACGTGGAAAACTCTTAATCCGATCCAAAACAACAACAGAAGTAGTAACAAGATGAAGGCCATCAAAAGGTATATCAGGCAAGGATGAAGCTGGAGAAGTAGGGTGTTGAGACCGTAAATCCGCGAGAGTGACGTCATTTTAAGGAGAAACGCCCAAAGAAGAAAGTATCCGAACTGCAGTGGTGTAATGGCCATCAAAAATCTTTCTACGACACTGCTTGATATTACGCTCCTCCAAATCAATGTCATCATCATCAACCCCTAAGAAAATAGGAGAATCCTCCACCAAAGTATCCCTCACAAGCTGCAAATTACCACCTGGTGCATTCCAAGAACAAATAGCACAAGAAATACTCTCTTCTTGAAGACGACGTTTTACTAAAGACCTAGACTCAGAGCTGCTCCGCGGACGAAAGGATTTAAGGGTGCAAAGAGGCATCACCAACAAAGAGACCCAACTAGAAATGTCATTAGACTTAGATATCACCTTATCAAGAGCACCTTTCAGAACCCTAGAAAACCCCAAACGACACTTGGGAGGGATAGACTTCACAATGCGGAAACCCTAAGTGAACAAACAATCAAGTAGAGCCACATCAAAACCACCGTTATGATCTCGCACCAAACCATCCACATGTCCAATTCGAGCAGAAGAAGTAGGAGCTTCCGGCTTGGTGAAATTATGAAGCACAAAACGAACAATACCATCTCCTTCATCAGGGGGGTGACACATCCTCACCCCTACCATGACGACACTTAGATATTATTATTATTATTATTTATTTTTTTTTATTTTTTATTATTATTATTATTTTTATTATTTTTATTTTATTTATTATTATTATTATTATTATTATTTTTTATGATGGCCTAATAGATGGTGCTAGTTAAGTGAATCAGTTTTAATGCTTGTGAAAGTTTGAGGTGGAGTGAATGGGATTTTATATACACTTGACCTAACTAGACCTTGGGAAAGATACGTCCCGATTTTGAGGTCTTTCACAAGAAAAGAAGTTGGTGGAAATTCTATTGAAGAGTTATTGTCAATGCATTACGAGTAGACATGGAAGGAACATAAAGAACATTATGTAGTTTAAGAGAAGAGGATGAATGAGAAAGATATAGAGAGAGCCAATGTGAGAGATTTTTAAACATGTACCATCTTCGATGATTAATTCCTCGGTGTCATTGTAAGGGGAATGCAAGGCCAGATTGTTGAGGTCGGATGTGACATGGTGAGATGCACCACATCATAAAGAGATTGATAAAAGGTTGTGCTTTATTATTGATTTTGAGAAAACATATATAGTAAATTATAAGCTAATGTTAAGTATGTGTAAACATAGTCATTAAGGCTAAAAGTGAGGGGGATAATATCTAAGAGAATAATATCTAGAATATTTAAGGGAAATTCTCAATCGTAGCCCTTTATTTTTTCCTTTTCTCAATGGTAGCCATTTTTTTTTTCGATTCTCTTTGGTAGCCCTAAACTTTCATATTTTTACAACCATAGCCTTAATGATGATTTTCCATTAAATTTCTGTTAAATCTAACTACTGTCTACGGATTCCAATAATTATAAAAATAATACAAAACATACAAAAACATACAAAAATCAGAAAATACCCCCACAAATACCTCGACCCTCATTTCTCCTTTGTCCTCAACCTCCAAACTCCATAGATTTAGCTCTACACCTTCATCACCATTGTTTGATAAATATATAAATGTCCATCAACCTCCAAACTCTCAATTGTTTAATTATCAGAAGTTTGAAGTGCTCTTCATTTCTCCATACTCCTCCTTTTTATTTTCAATCAAATTCTAGGGTTCTTCATTTTCGCGGGAGTATTTTTCGTGGATGGTGTTTTCGTGCATATGGGTGGTGATTTATGGTTTTCTCGGGTTGGGGTGGGTGGGGTTTTTGCAAGGGTATTTCATTTTGGAAGGGTTTTGGTAGGTGTAGGTGGTAATTTTGTGAGTTAGTTGCGGGTTTCTTGGGTGGGGTTTTTTTTATGGGTGGCGGTTCCATGGGGGTGTTTTCATGGGTGGAGTGGATGGCTGATTTTGTGGTGGGTTTTGGGGTTTTTGGTGGCCAATTTCGTGGGTCTGTGGGAGGTTGTTGCGGTTGAGTGGAGGGGGGATGGAGAGGGGGTGGTTGTTGCGGTGGAAGAGGGGACGTAGATGTAGTGGTTGTTGGAGTGGAGGTTGTTGCAGGTAGAGGGTTTTGGGGTTGGAGGTGAGGAAGATGAGTGAAGGGAAGGAGAGAGTAAATGGTTAAGAGAGAGAGAGAAGATGGTTGACACAATTTAAAGTTAACAAATATTTAACGGTTTAGACTTAATAAGGTTACAATTGCAACTTTTTAAAAGTTGAAGGCTACCATTAAGAGTGCAAAAAAAAAAAAAAAAAAAAAACAAAAAAATTGGCTAACATTGAGAATAAGAAAAAGTAGGGGGCTACTATTGAGAATTTCCCAATATTTAAAGAATAATATATAATCTTAAGGATTGACATAGTCACTCCTTATCATCGTGGAGAGGGCGCCGGAGGAAAGTGGTGAATGAGATGCCAGTGGAGAAGGGGGACTACTGGGCTGGCAGTAGAGGGGAAGGGGAGGGCGGTGAGCTGTTTTGTTAGTAAAATAAATAATTTCATTATTAAAAAACTTAAAAACTAACTAGGCCATAGTTAATGATTTTAAATTAAAACGACTATTATATTTGTAATCAATAATATAATGTTACCAAAGATAATACTTCCTCCGTTCTGTTAATATTGCAACAAGGAGGAAATTACGCATCCAAAACACATTTTATATGCTAAATATCTATAATTGTGTAAGAGTAAAAATTATAAAAAGTTGATATTGTGAAAGTATTATATGAGACGAATCCAACAAGATCCCACTTGGATATATTTTGCTTCACGTATAATTTATATTATATGGTCAAACAAGAGTGATGAATAGTGTAAAAAGTCCATTGTTGCAATATTAATAGAACGGAGGAAGTAGAGTTTTTTTCAATTCACCATTGAGAAAAATAAAAGTTCAACGTTACTGTAATACCCCATATTTTTAATGTATTTTATAAATTATTTATTTATTTATAAAATATAATTTTGGGTCAAATTATTTTTATTATGGGATTTAAATAATACAAGGTTTAATTTTTGGGTTAATAAGTATTTAATCCAAATGTGGCCATCTTCATAATAAACACAATCATCCTATTTTTTATATTTGGGCCAACTATTTTATTATTCAATTCCATAATTTTTATAAAGCCCAAACCTACCCTAAACAATCCTACACACTATAAATACTCATCCAATCTCCAAAATTTTTCCACCCAAAAGGTCAAATGGTCAAGGTAAACAATTTTCCCTTTTCTTTTTCTCTTTTTCCTTATATTTTTCTTTTCCCCCTTTCTTTTCCTTTTCTTCTTTGTTCCACACAGGAACAGTGGCTGTGCGTGGGCTCGTTTCCACCTCAGCATCGCCGCTACCACCACCCCACTATTGCCGCTACTCCACCGCAGCCGTCCTCCGGCGCCGCTGCAGGCCGCCAGCCACCCCCTTGGCTTGGTTCCTTCTTTCCTCTTCCTCTTCTTATTTTTATTTATTAGTTTGGTTTTTATTTTTATTGGTTTCAAAATGATTAATTTATTATCAAATCATGTTTTAATTGATTTAAAGATATAATTTCAGATTATTAATTTGGTTTATTATTTTCATATTTTGATATGATTAAAGTTAAAGCTTCTTATTTATTCAAGACTTGATTTTAGGGTTCTTGTATAAATTAGTTTGGGGCTTTTATATACTCAATGTTTCTATGAATAATTTAAGTATAAAAATGTATTTTGATGAAGTTTTAATGAGTTTTTTTATTGTACTACATTGCTGGAATTTATTTAAAGTAGTAGAATTGTGATTTTAATAAAAGGGTTAATTACCCATTAAAGAAGAGTTTAATTAGAGGTTTTTAAATAATTTTCAGATTATTATAAGTTATTTAAAGTGAGATTAAGCTGCTGAAAATTGTGTATACAAGGGTAATTAATATAGTATTATTGTCCCTTTATGTAGGAGACTTGGTTCGAGAGGTGTTGTAGTGTATTTGGCCACTTTAAGGGCTTAATTGAGGTACGTAAGCGTACTCGAAAATTTATTAAGCGTGTAGAAACATGCTAGGATTTATTTAATTGATTCCAAGTTAGTGTCATGCTAGGTTTTGATTGGAATGGTTGAATTGAAATGAGATTGGTAATTTGAATTGGATCGATCGAGTTAAGATTGGTTTTGGTGAATTATTGTGAAGCATGATTGGTTAAAATAAATTATTTATTGGAATTAATGATATTGGAATATTGTCATTGACCCATATTTTTAATTATTGGCACGTTTGAAGGTTTACTCAATTAAACTAAATGTTTAATTTTGTTTGGAATATTGAAAAGGAATTTTATTATGGTTCATATAATTTTTATTGATGCTATAAGCATGAGGAAGGAACTATTTAAGTGTCTTTGTAAACGAGGAATAAATTGTATGTTGGTGCTTTAGTGCAATTAAGGTGTTTTTAACACCAAGGGATAGGATTTTTGGTGCATTAAGTGTTTAAGGTGTCTTTGACACCGAGCTAGATTTAAAAAGGGTTCAACATTTAACATTATGTGGTCACTAATTATTCAAGAATTAAATTGGAGTGTTTAATTGTTTGAATAATTATAATGTTGATGTTATTATGATTTGAGAGTCATCACCAAGTTTAATAATATGTAAAGAACGTAAAGTGAAAGAGATTACGCACCAAAACTCTTGAAACGTATATACCTTGAGTATGAACATATGGGGGGAGTTATGCAACTTTATATTTGACCATAACTTCTACTGGGAGTACAAGACACTGTACTTTCCATTTTATTATGCGCAGGAATTCCGCCACTTACGAGTGGTTCTTTTATAATGGCACGGTTACCTCCCGTGTTCGTACCCCTTTATTTGGGCAGGTTAGGGGGAAACCCATTCGATGCGTGATCAAGCCAAATAAATAAATTAGTTATTTATATTATGGGGTCATGTTGTATGTTGTATACCTGTAAACAGGTGCAACAAGGTAAGTTGTGTGATGATAGGGTGAAAGCATGTTAGTGTGTTTTATTTATGCTTATGTACTCAGCATTGATGATTGTGTGTTTGTATGTTTATTTGGCCTTGTCTTTACTTTGGCCCTACGACGACCCATTTCTTATGGCGAGTAGTGGGGACAAGTAGAGAGGAACTTTTCAGGTGATGAAGTATATTCATGATGGGCATGAGTGAAGAGCGAAGCATGCCTAGTTTCCATAAGACTATGATGTGATTCATTGCTTTATTTATTATATTATATTATGCTTGTGAGACTAACGCAAAGGTTTTAAGTTTTATCTGGTTTTACAAAAGGCATACAATGGTTCCAAGTTGTAGGTTGACTTCGTTTGACTTTACTTTCGTTGGGTTGACTTTCTAAGTTAACTTGTTTTGAATGTTTTAAAAGATTGTCTTCCGTCGTGTGTCTTTGATAAGTGCCTTAGCCGGTTTCACGGTGGAGGTAATATCTTAGATTTTCCTATTTTTGAGTTTTAAAAAGAGCAAAACAGGTATTTTAAAGGAAAGGAATTTCTAGGGTGTTACAACCACATAGAATTTTTTTATTATTTAATTTTTATTTGTGCTATTACATTTATAATGTAAACAAATGAGGGAAATTCTCTATGGTAAAATCGAACTTTTCAATTTTCTCATTGATAAATGTTAAAAAAAATTATTATCCTCGGTAAACTTGAATTTTTAATTCCCAATGATAACATCTATTTTAATATAAACTCACTAACTATGGTTTTCTTTTATTTTCTAATAATTAAATTATTTTTTTTTTACAAAAACCAAACTCTTTCTGCCTATACCACTGCCCATGCCACCACCGCGACGCGGAACCCCAACCCCCAAACCACTGCTCAAACCACCACCGCAACACAAAACCCCAAACGCCTAAATTAAACCACTACTACTACTACTACTACTACTACTACTCCTACAATCTGGGCCCCGGCTCAGCAACACGTACAACAACATCCTTCTCTAATTCCCCTAACAAAGAAAAGGAGAAAGGAAGAAAACCATAGCCAATAGCCCTGCAACGCGCCCCATACTTGTCCCGCTTCTGCTAAGCCGCCGCAGACACAACACGACCAGGAACGAAGTCAGACAACCGCGATTGTGTCAAAGGTGAAGACCCCGTCAAGTCAACACATACATCAAGGCCTCTATCCCATGAATAAAGCAACACATCTGCTTGTCGAAGAGCTCCGTCGTTCCCTCCAGTCAACCCAACGTTAACCTCCTTTCGAGCATAAATCCCAGACCAAAAACAAATATCAACAAGGGTGTCACGAACAATGTTGTGCCGATGTTTAATACCCACCATCCCAGCACAAGAAACTGCATGATCCCCATCAATATCCCTACAAAAACCCTTGAGCAAGCAGAACACGGTGTTGAAATGGAGAATAAAGGAACACCCAACCTGTAGCAAAGAACACTACGGTAAGTCTTACCATTCATAGTCTGACCCAAACCCGATATCGGGACCGTCCCCAACCAGGCCGAAGAGTGATCCCCCCTATTGGGACTTCCATAAGGCAACCTAACGTGCATATAAGGAGAAAGTGGAATCCGCAGATGCAGTGACCTTCGTGAAATATATATCTGCCAATTTTTTCATGAGTCTCGGGGCAGCGATCTCACTAGGGTTACTCATAAGGTTAGTCTCCACAGTCCTGTTAAAAAGACTACGAGCACCATCGAAGGCCGATCTCGGACCAACAATACCAGAATTGCTAAGAAGCGTAGCTTGAAGACCAGAAGAATGCAGACGCGGCGCAAGGAAAGCATAGTGCCGAACATCACTCGCCGAATAGACACCCAAACCACCATAAGCAAAAGATAAGGTGGCAAGTCGCCATTTCCAATCACCAAAACCAGGCCTCGAAGCAGTAACAATGCGCTCCAAAGAAGCCCGAAGGGCCACATCAAAAGAATTTTGTGCCGTTTCAAAAACACGAGTTGTAATACCCGTGAATTTTGTATTTTATAAAGTATAAAAATCAGATATTATTTCGTATCTTTTATTTTATATCTTATTATTTGATAGAGGTTTAAAACCCTATTTTAATTGAAATAGAATTCTATATTTTTAAGGGTATATAAACTATTATAATTTAACCCTATTAAGTTTTTGATACAAAAATATTCTGCAGCCGTTTTGATTTATAATTCCTAGTTTTTTTTTTCTTCTTTATCTTTACTCCACTTTGTTCGTGGGTTTATAGTTGCATCCTACTATTAATCTCAGCATTAGAATAAACATTTATCTTCATGATCATTAATTGGTCAAACCACTTTATTTTTATTCCAAAGTTTCGAGTGATGTTTGTAGTTGTGATCATTAGCAATTGCGGAGTAGTCATGTGTAATTGCGGCATTTCCCCCTTCTATTAGATCTATTTATTTCCGAAAGGTAACTACACTATCAATCCTTTGGAGTTGTTTGATATTAATGTGGTTGTATTATTATTATTATGTGTTAATTTATTGGACATGTTTGGTTATAATTTGTTTATTGATTGTATTTATATTATTATGTGAAGTTTCATGAATGTTATTCGTATGATTATGTTTCGGAAACATATGGTTAATTTATGATGATGTATGATTTAATTTTTATATTATTTTATTTTATTATATTGATCGATTGTGTTATAATTTCTAGGGTTTTTAATGTTGTTTCTATAGGGAGTAATGTTTTATCGAGGTTTTAGAGTTGCTAATGTGGAGTATTATTTTTTTGGGTTGAGATTTGATTATATTTGGGTTATTAGTATTATTTTCCTTAATAGTTATCGAATTGTTATGTTATTTGGGAACATGTGCCAATATTGAGATATTATAAATTAATTTGTGAATGGTTATTTGATCGATGTATGAGATCAAAAGGTTGAGAATGATTATTTTGTTCTTGGTTTGAGGCTCGGCGTTATATAACTTAGTCCTTGGCTTGTTGGTAAGAGGGTAATAATCATGAGTTAAGAATGAGGTACAATATTTATTTATATTTATTTTTCTATGGTCCCCTACAGTGGGAATTGACCCGTATGTGGTTTGGTTCAAGGTGTTTTCTGGTTATTGGGAGTATTCAAGTTTTTATACTTGTTGGTTTTATTCGAATTACCCATATCCAAGGCTAGGTATAGAACAACGAGCATGACACACTTATGGGTTATATGAGTTGATTGAGTAAAGGTTCGAATTATTATTCGAGGTTGCGTTGATACAGGTTATTTTTAGAGTACAATGTGTAATGTAGTTTCGAACTACATTGTTTATTTGAGCAAGTATTGTCAATTATTTTATTATACTCTATATACTCTGATATGTGATGATTACTCAGCTTTTTGCTGACGTGTGTGTTATTTTGTTATGCTACTTGTGTTTGCGGCCATGTCTTTTTCTTATGGTGGCCCTACGACGATCAATTTTGGAATTTGTCCTTAATGGTGAGCAGTTAAGTTTGTCTAAACAGGTTGATCAAGTGGTCGTAGCTAAAGGATCTCAAGTGTTTTGATTAGTTTGTTATAACAAGTTTATAAAGTTATATAAATAGCTCAGTTAGTTTATTGGGTTGTAATTATTGGGATTTTGTAAGCCTTAAACACTTGACAGGTTGTTGAGTGTGGCGGTAATACCTCCGATTTAGGTGTATGCTTCCGCAATTTTATTCAAAGGTTGTTTACTTTCCTTTAATTCCTATTTATTATCAGCTAGTAAATCGGGGGTGTTACACAAGGAGGACAAGTGCACATAGAAAAGTACAATTTCGAAACCCCAGTACACGCATGAAGAAGCAACAACTCGCATTGGGGATCATCGAGCTTAGCAACAACATCCATTAGCACAATGGTGTTCGACACTCTCTGCATAACAAGCTCACCATAGAAAGAGGAATCATCACTGACAGGACCACCCAACAACTTAACGCCATGGACAGGATGACCAATATCAGGAGGAAAGACACCCACGAGACGACAACGAGGGTCCTCCGAGGGCCAGAAAACTTCCGTTTTCTCAACGTTGACATGGAGTCCAAGACGAGGTCCTTCCGCCAAAATAAACTCCAAAACCTTTCCTACCACTAAGGTGTCACCAATAATAGTGCCTTCATCTAAATACCAAGCATGTAAACATAAATCAAGAGAATCCCTAATTTGGCACACCAACGGATGAAGAACCAAAGCAAAAAGCAAAGGGCCTAGAGGATCACCCTGCTGCACCCCTTGACATGACCATAAGGTATGCTCCCCGTAAAACAGCTTGGCAAGAGTAGAGTAACAGAATTAAACCCATCGCGAGAGAGCTGGACAATGGAGATGAACCTCACGCAACAAAGCCGAACGGTCCACCAAATTAAAAGCATTCTGGAAATCCACCAGCAACATAGAAAGGCCAACATCACTGCCACAAGCCTCAACCAAACGATTAACAGCATGAAGAATAGACTCACCACCCGCCGGCACCCCGACACCAAGCTGAAGACCTCCTAGATAGCTTCTTAGACGCAGATCAATTAAAGCATCCCCAACCTTTGAAACCAGATGCCTCCAAACGGTACCGCAATAGGCCGAATACCACCACCAGGTTTAACAAGAGGCGTAAGAGGAGCACTAGCAATATATTCACCCAATTCCATAGGACATTTCCCAGCGAGAAAAAGATTAACCACCTGCGTAATAGAGGCCACCAACTCATCTGAAATAGCAACTGCAGCACCACTCAAACAATCCATAAGGTGTTGAGCACGCAAGCCGTCTCTACCGCATGACATACCTTGCGGAAAACCCCTAATCTGATCTAAAACAACACCAGGATTAGCAATAAGGTGTTGATCAACGGGAATATCGGATAAGATAGAAGCCAGAATGGAAGGGTGCTTAGCTTGCAAATCTACAAGGGTAGCATCATTGTAAGGGGAAAGACCAGAAGACGAAAGAACCCTAATTAACCGCAGCAGTGTAATGTTCGTCAGAAATCTTTCTCTTACACTACTTAATATTACCCTCAGACAAATCAACGTCCTCATCAGCATCCAATAAAGGCGGAGACACATCAGCCTACGTGTCGCGCACAAGTTGCACATAACCACCAGGCTCACACCAAGAACGAATAGTAGAAGTGATAATCTCTTTCTGCCGCTGACGCTTGACACCCGAAGAACACACTGGACTACTCCTCGGAGAAAAGGTTTTAAGGACACAGAGAGGCAACACAAGCAATTAAACCCAACAAGAGATGTCATCAGGCTGGCAAATCACCTTATCAAGGGCCCTTTTGAGAACCCGAGAAAAACCCAATCGACACTTAGGAGGAATAGATTTCACCGAACGAAACCGCTTAGATAGAAGACTATCAAGAAGAGCAACATCAAAAGAAAAATGAGGCTCACGAGACAAACCAGGAACAAGATCAGATGCCACCAAAGAAGGACCCTACGGTCTTGGAAAACCATAAAGAACAAAATTCACAACACCATCCCCAGAATCAGGAGGGTCCACAAAATCAACGGGACCATGCCAATACTTCGTACGAAGATTATTATTATTATTATTATTATTATTATTATTATTATTATTATTATTATTATTATTATTATTATTATTATTATTTTGAGGTTTTATGTCCCTCGGGAGAGTTACAACACTAAGATTGGATCCAGCAAGGGGCGCCTGTACCTGCAAAACAAACGGACTGCCGGTTGGTCGGTGGTCCGCCTCCGAAGATTAAGTTAGTAAGGTATTTGGAGCAAAACGTGCGGAAATAAAGTTATCTGCTCGGATTCCAAGCTCGGGTATTGTGCTGTCTATTTCTTGAGAACGACAGCTCTGTAATAAATGTTGATGTGACGTGTTGTCTCGTGTTTCGTAATATGTCCAATAAATGAGGGAATTGTCCCTATTTTTAGGGTCTTTTGGGGAAGTGTTCCCTCCCTAGGGTTTGATGACCTAGGGATTAGGGCACGCCGCAAAACGGCGCCTCAAAGTTTGGGCCTTTGAAGGCCGCCATTTCAGAAGTGATATCTGAGTGACACGTGTCACTTATCCTAAGAGGCCATTTGGGCGTCTCTTAGGGTGACACATGTCGCTCTCCTATTGGTCCACTTTGGTTCATCAAACATCCCAAATCTAGGGTGATATCTGCCTAACACGTGTCACCATCTGGAAGGTCCATGGTAGCGCCCCTTCCAGCGACACGTGGCAGGCTCCAATTGGGCCACTTGACCGGGTATAAAATACCCAAATCAATTTCCCCTCAAAGGGGTCACGTGCTTGGCACATGACGCTTGTGACAGGTGTCGGCCTCTGATTGGCCGAATTATTACTTTTTACTCTTTGGAGAATCTAGGGTTTTAACCCTAGGGTTTCACCCCCTCTATAAATAGAAGGTTGACTTCTCCTTGGATTCACACTTGCGTGAATCTTCGAGAAAATCTTGAGTCTGCTGACTTTCAAAGACTTTGACCTTCCAGAGCATCCGGCAGTCGGCTCCCTTAGTTCGCCTACTTCAACAAGCGCCCAAGACCGACGACTCTCGTTACCTTCTTCTAAGGTAACCGCATGATCTCTTTTTACTTATTTCTTTGCATTTTTTCTTTATCAAAATGGTTTCCCAAACGCACCCGGCACGAACTAGGTTAGCGATCTGCCAATCACCGGGGACGGCTGAATCTAGAACTATGAGTGCCGAATGCTCGTCCGAGAACTTTGCTTTAAGTACACCTCCAAATCTGACAGTGTATGTGCCTCCGCAGGACACGATGGCCAGAACAAAGCAAACAACACGGAGATATAGGGCGGATGGTTCTTTTTACCATTCGGACAGTGAGACTGCCAATTCTGATGGCTCAATTAGGGTGCATGTCTATGAGATTAGTAGAGACCCGCCTAGCACCGTCAGCACTCCAAATGACTCATTTTTGGAGGAGTGCGACGAGGAATTTGAGAACCCCGGGCCGAGTGGATCGGTTCCAGATGATGCGCTGGGGGAGGACACTGCTGGCAACAACCGGCAGTCCCCTAGCTCCGAAGAGAACTCTGATGATGACTCTGTGTCATCATCTTCCAACTGCGTCCCCCTTGACTCAGAGGAGGCGCAATCGAACCTGAAAGCTGCCAGAGAGTCCCTCTCCGTTGAGAAGGGAGAGGGCTGGGAGGAGCTGTTCCGTCTGCTTCCAGGCGGCATGAGCGTGCGCCTTACTATCTGCACGTCCCAAAAGGCAGGCGGAAGATCATGAAGGATGATCTTCCCAAATTTCTTTCTGACCATGTCATGGGACATGGCTTTCTTCTGTTCGTGCCGGATGCTATGGACACGGTCACCTGGTCTGAGATGGATGTTTATGGTGACTAGTGCTTCGGCTGCTACGAGGCGGCCATCTAGGCAGGACTTCACTTTCCTCTCCATCCGGCTGCGGAGAGGATCTTGGATGGATACCAACTGGGTATCTGGCAACTAGCCCCTAACTCTTGGGTAAATATCTTGGGCTACGTTGCCGCCTGCGAAATGCTGGAGGTGGATCCCTGCTTCGAGGCGTTTGCTCACATGCACTATCTGAGCAGGACGCCCAATCCAAGCGGGATCGGCTGGTTTACTTTGACCAGCCACACCCGGTACATGATGACGCTGGGGAAAGAGAACAAGTGGAAGGACTGGCGGACCAAGTTTTACATAGTCTCTTTCCCAGACTCCCAAAGGAACAGGCGGTACAACCGATGGACTCAGTATCCTCGCCTCTTGGCTGGGAAAAAGGCTCTTTCGCCTGTTCCTAGGCGGGCTAAAGAGGAGATCTTTGACCGGGGCCTCTTTACTGTGGCCGTTCGGACAAACAATGAGACGGGGGTTAAGGAAGTCACCCCCCAAAGCTATATTCCCCGATTCGAGTGGCTCTCAGACGGGACGTACTTGGCCGCCTGCGGGCTTAGTACTGAGATGCCGAGAGGTAGCTGGCCGCATGATTTTCCTACATTTGCTTGCTTTTGTTTATTTGTTTCTTTGCTAACTCTTGGTTTTTTGTTGCAGACAAGGCAATGGCCAAGCTCCTTGCACACAAGAAACCAGCCCTCTCAGCCGCCTTCTACCGCTCAAACCTGAAGCAGGCGGATGAGCAGCCACCAGGCGGCACTCCTAAGGTAACGAGCTTGAAAAGTTTTAGCTTAATGAGATGTGTAACATATTCTGTTTCTGAGACTCACACTTAGAATTCTTTTCAGAGTGCCTTATCAAAGCCTGCCCCCTCTTCTCAGCCAAACCCCAAGCTGCGAAAGTAGACGGCTGGCGACGTTTCCTTGAACCGGAGGAAACATGTCTCCACCAAGCCTACCAAGAAAGGAACATGCGCCTCCTCCCCCACCAAGATTCCTATAAAGCCGGACGCTCAACAACGAGTGTCGAAGAGTGGCAAACAACCACTCACCACTGCTGGCGGCACAGCAGGTGGCAGCAAAGCTGCAAGGGGGGAAGGAGGTAAGTCATCCGACCATTCGAACATGCGCTTCATAAAACGTCATTCTTCTTAGTCTTGACTTAGCTCTATTTGTTTTGATAAATGCCCCAGCGAGGCCAACTGTCCTCCATATGGCCAGACGGATGCTCAGGACGCTTGATCCTGAGGACAAGGCGACCGTTAGAGGGGTCGGCACCCTGGACGTGGATGGCATTCTTGCGCTTCTTTGCGAGGTACAATTTCTTACAACTTGATTAATTTACATATTTTTGTCGAATGGTTTCTGATGAGTTTCTTTGGTTTAGACGCCTGCAAGCTATGCTGCGCGTGAGCGGTCTCAAAGGGCCCCTCAATGAGAAGACTAGGGAGGTAAAGGCAGCGAATGCTCGGGCCGCCTCTACTTAGGAAAAAGCTCAGTTTGAGATTGCTCAAAATGAGATTCTAACACTTGATATGTTGTATTCCCAGGCGTCTGCCAACCTGCAAGATCAGCAGAACTTGGACGCGGCCAAGCAGCGAGTGAAGGAGCTCCAGAACCAGGTCAAGGGTCTGAACAAGAAGCTGGACAAACTCAAGGAGGTGGAGTCCAAAACGGCTAGCCTGGAGGCGACGGTCAAGAGACTCAAAGGGCGGCTGAGCAACCAGGAGACCCAACTCCGGACCAAGTATAGGTCCTTGATGGAGGAGGAGAAGCAAGCCCTGGTCAAAAAAATGATGGACGACAATGAGGCCATCATGCGTGCGGCCTGGGCGGCTGCTCAACCGTCTGCCGATTATCAAACTTGGAAGGTCCAGTTTGATAAGGCTAATGACGAGTTTAATTCCCGTCTCCTCAAGGAAGCTCAGGAGGCGGCCGAGAAGGAGGCGGTTGCCAAGAGTGCCTCTGAGGAGTCCAGCTCGTCTGGTGGCTCGTTGTCTGGGGACGAGGAGGAGGATGATCAGGAGGGAGATGCGGAACCCAAGGAGCATGCGCCGGAGGACAAGGCGGATGCCGATGCTGAGAAGCTCCCCTGATCTTTAAGCTTTAAGTCTGTTTTTTCTGCGGCCGAATGGCCAGTTACTCTGCTTTTCCGGCCTATGTGCCGAGTAAAAATGTATCTTTACCGACCAGGGGGTCGGGTAATTCAACAATTCTTCTAGCTTAGCTAGTTAACACTTTATAATCGTCAATTTTGACGGCTGTTAATTTTTATGAAGCATCCGGTTGTTTGGCCGATTTTATTTATATTGGTGTTTATGCTTTAAAAATTTTCAAAGCTTCCAATTTTTATGCATAGATTTTTAGCTAAGTATTTTAGCTTGTATAGTATGCGAATGTTCTTGCCCCTGGATGGATGTCGATCGGTTTCGGTTGATTGGATTGATTGACTTAGAAATTATTGATACTTAGAAGAGTATACATGGTTTCTAAGTCAATCAATCATTATGGTGATTGCCCCAAACCAAGCGACAGACGGCCATGCAGAGCAGTCGATCCTTTGATTTCATCCGTCCATAGGCCTCGTTAAAATAAGATGCTAAGTTTTAACTTAGCTTATTTGTTAAGGAAAAATATTCCGCCTGGTTTGCCCCAGAGCAAAGCACAGGCGCATCTGGCCTGAGGCCTCTCTTTTGTATAAATAATCTGCTAAGTATTTTAGCTCGCTTTCTTAATAAGAAAAGGTCCGCCTGTCCTGCCTTAGAGCAGAAGCAGGCACATTCGGCCATAAGCCTCGTATACGTAGAATGCTAAGTTTTTAGACTTAGCTTTTTGATTGAAAAACAGTTTTCCGCCTGTCTTGCCCCAGAGCAAAAACAGGCGCATCCGGCCTTATGCCTCGATAGCCTCTAATCATGAAACAGTAACCGCTTTCCAATTGTATTAGAACAGTTGAAAAACTCTCGACCTTTTAGATTTCACTTTAGATTAAATCAAACAACTGTGAATGTTGCCTTAGCATTCGGAAGGGCCGTTTGATGTATTAGTAGAGCAATGTGCCACCCAAATGGGAGATGCTTCTCCTCGACAAATTCGCCCGAATGGACGTCACTGGTTATCTGACTCATGTTGGAGCAGACGGTCATACTCATGTTGGAGAAGACTGTCGCCGTCGGCCTCTATTGTTTTATTAATATTCGGCCATTGGCCTCTTTAAAATAATATGCGGCCTTAGGCCTCTTTAAAAATGGTAAATAGCCGTTAAGTGTTGGACTTAACTTAAAAATAAATTCGTAGGGTCGACTGCTTTGGTGCAGTTGGCCCCTTCAGATGGATTGGGGCATCTGTTGTTGGATCAGACGTTTTGCAAATAGGGTGGCCGTCTGCACTTTGTACAGGCAACGCTAATATAATTTACATAGATTAGTAAAAAGACAAGTTGGGAAACAAAGGCATATTCTCATTAACAAAATTTTGAGACATTTACAAAAATTCTTAGAAGTAGTACTTTTGTAAGTTGTCTACATTCCAAATTCTAGGCAGCCGCTTGCCGTTTGGTTCTTCCAGGTGGTAGGTGCCGTCTCTTACTTCATCATAGATTTGGTAGGGGCCTTCCCAATTTGGGGTTAGCTTTCCCTTCTCATTCGCCCTACCGACTGCCTCCATTTACCGTAGCACAAAGTCCCCCACTTTGAGAGGACGATTCACGCTTGTGTACTCTTTTGTTGTAAGCCCGAGTCATTCTCAGACGGTAAATCTCATGGCGCAAGGCAGCATTGCCCCTGCGCTCTGGAAGTGAGTCCAATGCTAGCCGCATGGCTTCCTAGTTTGCATCTTCGTCATACAACATGATTCGAAGAGTCGGCTCATATTGTTCAATGGGCAGGACAGCTTCTGCACCATACACCATGAGGAATGAGGTTTCTCCAGTTGCCCCTTTTGCGGTTGTTCTGATGGCCCAAAGGACGTGTGGTAATTCATCCGCCTAAAGGCCACCAGCTCTCTCCATTTTCTTTTTGATCCCGTCTGAGATTAACTTGTTGAAGGCTTAGACCTGGCCGTTTGCTTGGGGCCGGCCGACTGATGCAAAGAAGCTTGAGACTCCCTGGTCCCCCAACCAAGTCTTGAGCCGAGGCGTCTCAAACTGAGGACCATTGTCAAAAACCATAGACATAGGCACCCCGAAACGAGTGATAATATTCTTCCATATGAAGGAGATGACATCTTTAGTCTTGATGTTTTTGACCGCCTCCGCCTCTACCCACTTGGTAAAGTAATCCACAGCTACCAATATGTAGCGCTTGCCGCCTGGGGCGGCTGTGTAAGGCCCAAGTATGTCCATGCCTTATTTAGCAAAGGGTATTGGGTTGTTGATGGTCGTCAGGTCTGTATCCAGACGATGGATGAGCTTGCCAAACTTTTGGCATTTGTCACATCTTTTGACCATTTCTATTGCATCCGACTCCAGAGTTGGCCAGAAATAGAGCCGCCTGGCCTTGGCAGCTAAGGACCTGCCGCCTATATGGGAGGCGCATAAACCCGCATACAAATCTTAGAGGACTTCTTTACCCTTCTCTGGGGTAACACACTTCAACAGAGGTTTCAAAAAACCAGTCTTGAAGAGTTCTCCTTGTCTCAGCTCGAAGTTTGCCGCTCGCTTCTTCAGAACAGCCGCCTCCTGGGGTGAATCAGGGAGCGTGTCGTATGAAAGATAATGCCGGATGCTGTCCATCCAGGTTGAGCTTCGGTCGAGAATTCCAATGGGGTCTTCATTAGATATACTTGTCATTTCCATGACCTCCCAGAAAACTGACCGAGGCGTTTCACAAGAGGCGGACGATGCTTGTTTGGACAAAGCATCCGCCTGATTGTTTGAAGACCTGGGCACTTGATTTAAATGAAATTCCTCAAGTGTCCCAACTTCATTTTTGACCGCTTGCAAATATTTTACCATGGCCAGGTGGGTGGCCTCGTACATTCCATTGACTTGGAGTACGACCAGTTGTGAATCAGAGCAGGCGTCAATTTTCTTTGCCTTTGCCGCCTTGAAATACCGGATACCGCCTAGCAGGGCTTCATATTCAGCCTCATTGTTACACACTTGGAACTTGAATTGTAGTGCATATTCATACTTATCTCCCTCAGGAGATTGACATAAAATCCCTGCACCACAGCCGTTTGTAGTGGAGCTCCCGTCCACATACACTTTCCAAACCTGGCTGGTATTGTCCGGTGCAACCGGCCTTGTCATTTGAACAATAAAGTCGGAGAATGCTTGCCCCTTTATTGCCTTCCTTGGTTCGTAAGTGATTTCCAATCCTTGCATTTCAATCGCCCATTTGAGCATTTGTCCAGAAGACTCCAAGGTTGTAAGTGGCCGCTTGATCGGTTGGTCAGTATAGACTACTACCGCATGTGCTAAGAAGTAAGGTTTTAGCTTCTTGATGGCCATGTAAAGGGCAAGGCCAAATTTTTCAACCATGGGGTACCAAAGCTCTGCATTCCTAAGAACATGGCTAATGAAATAGACCGGGAGCTGGATGCCGTCTCTTTCAGCTAAGAGAACGACACTGAGGGCATGATCGGAGACGACTAGATACATGAAGATCTTCTCATTGGGAAAAGGGCTAACAAGCCTCGGCAAAGAGTGCAGATGAGTTTTTAACTTTTGAAAGGCCGTCTCTGCGTCATCCCCCCATTCAAAGTTGGTCTTCTTCTTGATTTCCTGGAAGAAGTAGAGACACTTGTCACCTAATCGGCTGAGGAATCTCCCAAGGCCGCCAGACAACCTGTTAGCTTTTGCACTTCTTTCACAGTACGGGCGACTGCATGTCGATTACTGCCTGTATTTTTTCAAGGTTGGCCTCTATTCCCCTTTGATAAATCAAGAATCCGAGAAACTTCCCAGACTCAACACCAAAGACACACTTTTTTGGGTTCAGCATGACCTTGTGCCGCCTGAGTGTGGCGAATGTTTCTCGGAGATCAGCAAGGTGATCCGCCTGTTGTTTGGATTTGACTATCATGTCATCAATGTACGCCTCTAAATTCCTTCCAATTTGATTAATGAAGACCGTATTAATCATTCGTTGAAAAGTAGCAGGCGCATTCTTCAAGCGAAACAACATCACTGTATAACAGAACAACCCCTGATCAGTGACGAATGCCGTATTTTCTTGATCTTTTTTCCACAGGGGGATTTGGTGGAAGCCTGAATAGGCGTTTATAAAACTCATCAGGGCATGTCCGGCTGTTGAATCGACCAGACTGTGGATCTTAGGCAGTGGATAGCTATCCTTCGGACATGCCTTGTTGAGGTTGGTGTAGTCAACACACACGCGCCAAGTTCCATTCGACTTTCTTACTAACACAACGTTAGCTACTCACTTAGGGAAATTGCATGGCCGAATGAACTTGGCGTCCAGGAGATTTTTTTACTTCGGCGATTGCCGCCTGACTTCTTTCCTCGCCGTGGTTTCTCTTCTTTTGCCGAACGGGCTTCTTTTTGGGATCCACGGCGAGTTTGTGGACAACGAGATCCGGGCTGATGCTTGGAATCTCTTCCACTTCAAAGGAAAAGATGTCTTTGAATTCTTTCAGCAGCTGGTGCAGGCTCTCACCCAGCTTAGCAAATGCAACCGTCCCCACCTTAACCGTCCGCTCTGGCCGACTGTCGTCCAAAGGGATATCAATGTGTTCGCCAGCAGGCTGGGGACGGAGATCATCTGACCGTTCCGCGGTCAATGATTGCTATTGCTTTTCTTTTTTTACCACCACCAGCTGATCAATCTTTCTTTTCTTACCGGCTGGTGGGGCCGAATGATCTTCCTTGATATCATCAAGGTCGATTGTCTGTTTGCCCTGGCCGGCTGCTGCGGCCGCGGGCTTGACGTCCGAAAGGTAACACTTTTGAGCCGTCTTCTGGTCCCCGTTAAGGGAACCGACTGTTCCATCATTCTTCTCATACTTGAGCAGCATGAGAGCAGGAATGATGACGGCCTTGCACTCGTTTAGTGTGGGTCGGCCAAAGATGAGGTTGTAGGCAGTGAGCTCTTCAACCACTAGGAAATGGATGGTCATGTGCCGACCGTTTCCCTTATTTCCCAGGCGGACGGGCAAATCAATTCATCCGACTGGGTGCACAAGTCCTCCCCCAAACCCAACAAGGGTGTGAGAGACCTCCATCATTCTATCCGATTTGTATTTGAGGTTGGATAAGCAATTGAGGCTGATGAGGTTAGAGGAGCTGCCTGTGTTAATCAAAATTCGACCAACCAGTTGGTTAGCCACTTTGCATTCAATGACCACAGGGTCATCATGCGGCCGACGGACTTTGCCTTTGTCCCGTTCGGTGATGATGAATTCAGGGAAGGCGGATGTGCTTGTCGCCTCTCCCTTTTCAACAGAATTCACCATCTTTCTCAGATGGTCCTTGGTGCCCCGAATTGTCGGGCCACCCCCGGCGAATCCTCCTGCTATTGTATATACCGGATCTTCATCTGTTTCGGTACTAATAGCAGGCTGGGGAGTTTTCTTCTTGGGCTGCCCCGGATTCACCTTGGAAGTCACTTTGGACTTTACATAGGACTTCAGCTGTCCCTTGTCGGCCAGACGGTCAAGCTCCCGCTTGAGACTAAAGCAGTCGTTCGTGTCATGGCCGACATCCTCATGGAGGTAGCACTGTTTGTTTTTGTTTCGATTTTCAGCGGAACCTTTCATAGGAGTCGGCTTCTCAAGAGTCAGCCGATCCTTGATCTCCAAGAGGGTGGAGCAGCAGTCCTTGTAGAACTCGTACCTTGAAACGTACGGATTCCACTCATTTTTCTTCTTCTGGGCCGGTTGATCGGAGTTATCAACGGCGCAGATCTGTTTTTTCTTTTTGCTCTCTTCTGGCTTTGGAGCCGGTTGAGTAGGCCGACTCTCCTTCTGTCGGTCAGACTTCTTTGAGTTCGACTGTTTGCTAGAGGAGCATAGTTTGGTCGCCTGTATACGGGCTTCCGCCTATCGCAGTGCTCCTTGCAGAGTGAAGATTTGTTTGCGGACGAGTTCATACTTGAAAGTAGACCCGTCCTTCAGACCCTTGAAGAAGTCTATGTGGGCGACCTCATCAGACAGCCCATGGATCTGGATTCTCACCAGATTGAACCACCTGACATAGGAACGCAACCCTTCTCTATCTCCTTGTTGTACATTGCCCAAATCAAGGCTTGTCTTTTTGGCAGAGATGTTCATAGAGAAGTTTGAAGCAAACAAGAACGCAAGCATCTTGAAGCCATTGATGCAACCAGCCGGCAGGTTTCCGAACCACTGTTGGGCTATGCCCTTCATGGTGGCTGGAAAACAGCGACACCATGCGGCATCATCCAACCCCCGTAAGTACATGAGGTGGGTGTATGCTAGCAGGTGGTCTTCAGGGTTGGAGGTCCCTTCATAGGTTCCAACCAACACATTCTTCACCTTGGCCAACTGTTCGGCTTTGGCTATCTCCCTGGAGAATGCAGAGGGTTGATATCCAAGGTGCTGCAGCCTAAGCTGCCAATCCATGGGCTGATAGCCGTATGCCGCCTGGCCTCCAAAGAAGGCAGGCTGAATGTAAGGTAAAGCAGGCGACTGGTACAATGGCGGAGCCATGTACTAGGCCGACTGTATCACATGAGGGCCAGACTGAACCCGAGGGCTGCTTACTGGGGTCTCATGTACAGATTGGGAATACCCCACAGAGGTATTCTGAAAGCTGTCATGGTAGGTCGACGTAGAGGCTCTGATAGTTGGGTTCTCTTCTGCTCGATGTAATGTCGAGCATCGGAGAACGTTTTCTTGCTACCATCCGGTTGTACTTTCCGAATGGCTTTTCTTGTACCCGTTTCTAGGAAACGGAGTCTGGAGAGGTCAAATTGGGGCCAAGCCTTCTCCTAGGGGGCAGGATGAGGAGTCGGCTTGCAGTCCCTGATCGACTTTTGTTTACCACGCTGGGCTGACTTTTTGGCCGACTGCTCCTTTATAGGAGTAGTCGACTTCTTGGTGGCAAGCTGCTTTATTTCACCTTTGAGACTGCTCAGGAGTTTCATGAGTTCGTCTCGGGTGACTAGGGTTGATCCTACCGCTTGGGAAGGATCAACCGGCCGCCTTGAGGGCTTTCTTGGCAGTCCAGCCGTCTTGCTTGGACCTGCCTGATCATGGTGACGCTCCCGCTTTTCTTTACTACGGATGCGTCTAGAGATGAGGGACCCGTTAGGATCCACATAGGTTTTGACATAAGCGTCATCTCCTGAATCATGGTCCGTCTGGACCAGTAAGTCTTCCGGAGGCCGATTGGTCTCAAGAGTCGATACAAGTTCTTGTGAAGCAATCTTAGAGGTACTCACCCTACAGACGGCGCCAAATGTTTTGGAGTTTTTTGTCCCTCGGGAGAGTTACAACACTAAGACTGGATCCAGCAAGGGGCGCCTGTACCTGCAAAACAAACGGACCGCCGGTTGGTCGATGGTCCGCCTCCGAATATTAAGTTAGTAAGGTATTCGGAGCAAAATGTGCGGAAATAAAGTTATCTGCTCGGATTCCAAGCTCGGGTATTGTGCTGTCTGTTTCTTGAGAACGACAGCTCTGTAATAAATGTTGATGTGACGTGTTGTCTCGTGTTCCGTAATATGTCCAATAAATGAGGGAATTGTCCCTATTTATAGGGTCTTTTGGGGAAGTGTTCCCTCCCTAGGGTTTGATGACCTAGGGATTAGGGCACGCCGCAAAACGACGCCTCAAAGTTTGGGCCTTTGAAGGCCGCCATTTCAGAAGTGATATCTGAGTGACACGTGTCACTTATCCCAAGAGGCCTTTTGGGCGTCTCTTAGGGTGACACATGCCGCTCTCCTATTGGTCCACTTTGGATCATCAAACATCCCAAATCTAGGGTGATATCTACCTAACACGTGTCACCATCTGGAAGGTCCAAGGTGGCGCCCCTTCCAGCGACAAGTGGCAGGCTCCGATTGGGCCACTTGGCCGGGTATAAAATACCCAAATCAACTACTACTACTACTACTATTATTAATACTATTATTATTATTATTATTATTATTATTATTATTATTATTATTATTATTATTATTATATTTCAAAAACATAAGTCATACAACCTACAATAAATTAGTGAGAAGCCGAGATACAATCTGGGCCCTACTCCTCTAGCTATAGAAAAACCTACCCTAGTAAAGATATGAGTTGCAGCGCGCGCCCCAATATCTTGAGTCTTCCAGAAGTTCTGGATCCGCTTTAGCAATGCAATAGCGTACTTTTCTAATTCCCCAAGAGAAGAAAAAGAAAAAGGAAGGAAGCCATATCCAATTGCTCGATAACTTGATTCGTACTTGACTCGCTTTCGATTGGCCGCATCAGACACTACCCGTCAAGGAACAAAGTCAGAAAGCCCAGATTGTGTCAACGGAGAAGACCATGTCAAGTCAACACATACATCGCGACCAAGATCCCATGAATAAAGTAACACATCTGCTGGTCTAAGAACCCCATCGTTCCCTCCAGATAACCCAATGTCCACCTCCTTTCTAGCTGAAATCCCTGACCGATAACAAACATTAACAAGGGTATCCCGAACAACATTATATCAATGTTTAATGCCCACAATACCAGCACAAGACATTGCGTGATCACCGAAAATATCCTCAGCAAAAACCCTTGAACAAGCAGAGCACGACGTCGTGATAGAGAACAATGGAACACCCAAGCGGTAGCACAACACAAAGCGATAAGTCTTGGCGTTCATCGTCTGAGCCATCCCCGAAATAGGGACCGCCCGAAGCCAAGAAAAGGTGTGATTACCCTGCTGTGATTTCCATAATGCTGATTTTTGAGGAGTTAAAGAAAAAGCAGATCTGCAGAAGTGGTAACCTTTGTGAAATATATATCTGCTAATTTCTTCATGAGTTTAGGGGCAGCGACCTCACAAGGATTACTCAAAATGTCAGACTCCACTGTTCCATTAAACAGACTCAACGCATCCTCAAAGGCTCGTCCAAGACCAATAATGCTAGCATTCCGAAGAAGTTGTGTCTGCAACCCAGCAGACTGCAACCGAGAAGCAAGAAAAGCATAGTGACGAACATCACCTGCTGAATAAACACCAAGCCCTCCAAATGCAAATGGTAAGGTGGCAAGCCGCCACTTCCAATCACCAATCCCAAGCCCCGAAGCAGTAACAATACGCTCCAAGGAAGATCGAAGAGCTCCATCAAAAGTGCGCTGAGCCGCCTTAAAAGTACTAGGAGGACAAGTACGCAATGCAAAATAGAGTTTAGAAACTCCGGTACGTGCCCTAAGTAACAACAGCTCACACTGAGGATCGTCTAACATAGCGACCTTATCCATAAGGGCAACGGTCTTGGTCACCCTATGCATCACAAGCTCACCACTAAAACCAGAATCGGAACTAGCGGAACCACCAAGCAACTTAACACCACGCAAAGGTCGAGCAATATTAGGTGGAAAAACACCCACCAGCCTGCTTCGAAGGTCTTCTGTAGGCCAGAAAACTTCAGTTTTTTCCACGTTTAGACGTAACCCAGAACGAGGTCCTTCCTCCATAATCAACTGCAGAACTTGCCCCACTACCAAAGTGTCACCAATAATCGCGTCGTCGTCTAAATACCAAGCCTGAAGACATACATCAAAAGTCTCTCTGATTTTATACAGCAAGGGTTGTAAAACCAAAGAAGAAAGCAAAGGACCAAGGGGATCACCCTGCTATTATTATTATTATTATTATTATTATTATTATTATTATTATTATTATTATTATTATTATTATTATTATAAACAAAACCTAAAGAAGCAATCTAATTACAAGAAATTAGTAGGGAACCGAGATACAATCTGCGTCCCCACCCCTCTAGCTATAGCGAAACAGATCCTGTGTGAAGATGTGAGCAGCTGCACGAGCACCAATATCTTGAGTCTTTTTGAACGCCTAAAGCCTCTTCATCAATGCAACAACGTCCTTATATAATTCCCCCAATGAAGAAAAGGAGAAGGGAAGAAACCTATAGCCAATCACCCTGCAACGCGCGCCATACTTATCCTTCTTCTGCTGAGCAGCAACCGACACAACACGGGCAGGAACGAAGTCGGACAACCCAGATTGTGTCAATGGAGAAGGCCCCGTCAAGTTGACACATACATCAAGGACTCTATCAAAAGAATAAAGCAACACGTCTACTGGTCGAAGAGTCGCGTCGTTTCCTCCTGTTAACCCAACGTTAACCTCCTTTCTCCCAGAAATCCCGAAGCGAAAACAAATATCAACAAGGGTATCACGAACAGCATTGTGCCGATGTTTAATACCCACCATCCCAGCATAAGACACTGCATGATCCCCAAAAATATCCCCCTCGAAAACCCTTGAGCAAGCGGAACACGTTGTTGAAACGGAGAACAGTGGACCGCGCAATCTATAGCAAAGAACATAACGGTAAGCCTTACGATTCATAGTTTGACCCAACGTTGATATTGGGACGGTTCGTAACCAGCCCGAAGTGTGATCCCTCTGCCGGGACTTTTATAAGGCAACCTAACACGGATATAAGGAGAAAGTGGATGTTGCAAAAGGAGTAACCTTCGTGAAATATATATCTGCCAATTTCTTCATAAGTTTGGGGGCAGCGATCTCACTAGGGCTATGTAGAAGGTCAGTCTCCACAGTCCTATTAAAAAGACTTAGAGCATCATCGAAGGCTGGTCTTGAACCAACAATACCGGAATTGCAAAGAAGGGTAGCCTGAAGACCAGTAGACTGCAAACGCGATGAAAGAAAAGCATAGTGCCGAACATCACACGCTGAATAAACACCCAGTCCACCATAAGCAAAGGGCAAGGTGGAAATTTGCCATTGCTAATCACCAGAACCAGGCCCCGAAGCACTAACAATGCGCTCTAAAGATGCCCAAAGAGCCACATCAAAATAAATTTGGGCCGCTTCAAAAGGACGAGGGGGACAAGTGCGCATAGAAAAGTAGAGTTTGGAAACCCCAGTACACGCATGAAGAAGTATCAACTCACATTAGGGATCATTGAGCTTAGCAACAACATCCATTAGCACAACGGTCTTTGTTACTCTCTTCGAAACAAGCTCACTACAAAAAGGGAATCCGCACTGACAGGACCATCAAGCAACTTAACACCATGCATAGGAGGAAAGAAACCTATTAGACGATTACGAGGGTCCTCCGAGGGCTAGAAAACTTTCGTTTTCTCAACATTGACATGAAGGCCGACGAGTGGTCCTTCCGCCAAGATCAAATCAATAACCTTTCCTACCACCAAGGTCTCACCAATAATAGTGTCTTCATCCAAATACCAAGCCTGCAAACATAAGTCAAACGAATCCCTGATCCAGCATACCAACGGATGGAGAAGCAAAGCAAAAAGCAAAGGGGCAAGAGGATCACCATGTTGCACTCCTTAACAAGACCATAAGGTATGCTCCCCATAAAACAGCCTGGACGGAGTAGAGTAACAGAATTCAACCTAACGCGAGAGAGCTGGACAATGAAGACGAACCCCACACAACATAGTCGTATGGTCAACCAAATTAAAGGCATTCTGGAAATCAACCAACAACATAGAGAGGCAAACATCACTACCACGAGCCTCAACTAAACGATTAACAGCATAAAGAATAGCCTAACCACCCGCCAGCACCCCAACACCAAACTGAAGACCTCCTAAATAGCTGCCGAGACGCGGACCAATTATAGCAACCCCAACATTTGAAACCAGACGCCGCCAAACAATACCCACAACAATAGGCCGATACCACCACCAGACTTAACAAGTGGCGTGAGAGGAGCACTAGCAATATACTACCCCAACTCAGCAGGATATTTCCCTGAGAGAAAGAGATTAACCACCTACATAATAAATCCCACCAACTCATCTTAAATAGTAACTGCAACACCACTCAAGCAATCCAGAAGGTGTTGAGCTCTCAAGCTTATAGGAGTTTATAGGCACTATAAAACGGAAAATCATGAATCATATTTATAAAGCACCTAATCCCAAGATCGCATGCATAACACACAAGACGCATAATCATACCATTGAAGCGTGATCTCCACTAAGCTAATTGACTGGAAAATCAGAGAGAGAATAGAGCCCCAAGCATTGCTCCTTTACTTAGTCCATGAGTTTTGAACGAGCCGTCGACCAATAGATTGGTCGAGTGAAAGGGAAAGCCGCAATCGCCACTTTAAATTAACTAACCGATCACCATGAGCCACCACAACCGGCATCAAGGGAGGAGGAGAGAGCTATGAGAGACAGAGAGAGAGGTTTTAGGGGCTTGGTCTCGTGTTTGTTAACTCAGGTTTTGATCTTATTGATCAATTGACTTGCTTTTCAAAAACCTAGACAACTAGTCTACTTATAATCACATTATAATTAGACTAGGTTGGGAAGTCCAAAAACCTCCAACCTTCTCTATATGGTCGGCCATACTAGGGGATGAGGCCCATCATGGGACTCGTCCTCTTGTGCTCGATCTAGGCCTTTTGTGTGACCTTATAGGATCCGTCCAATTGGGCTTTGTCCTATTTTACTAGCCCAAAGATTGTTAGTACCTCTAGCTATGATATAACGACTACCCAAATGTACGAATTTAATTATCTCCATAATTTGAACCATTTATATATCTAGTAATTGCACACTACGAAGACATAGTTCCTTCAAAGCCGTCTCTATCGCATGACGTACCCCGCGCAAAAACCCTAATCTGGTCTAAAATAATAGTAGGAGATGCGATAAGGTGATGATCAACAAGGATATCTGGTAGCATAGGAGTGGAAAAGGAAGGATTCTTAGCTTGTAAATATGAAAAAGTAGCATCATTGTATGGGGCAAGACCAGAAGACAAAAGAACCTTAACCGCAGCAGTGTAATGTCCATCACAAATCGTTCTCTTATGGTGCTTAATATTATGCTCAGATAAATCGTGATTATCATCACCATCTAATAAAGGTGGAGACATGTCAGCCAACGTGTCCCGCACAAGCAGCATAGAACCACCAGGCTCTCACCAAGAACGAATAGCAGTGGAGATACTCCCTTCCTGTCATTGATGCCTAACACCCGAAGAACACTCACAACTACTCCGAACGAAACTGCTTGGATAGCAAACTATCAAGGAGAGCAACATCGAAAGCAAAATGAGGCACCTGAGGCACACTAGGAACAAGACTAGAAATCTTCGAAGAAAGACCCAGTGGTTTTGCAAAACCATAAAGAACAAACCGAATAACATCATCCTCTGAATCAGGTGGGTCCACAATAGAATCCGAACCACGACCATGTCGACACTTCGTACGAAAAGTATGAGTCTTGAAACACTCCCCACAAAGCCAATTGCCCATACGACGAAAAGTTGACTTTGCCTCTAAGAAAATAGCAAAATCAGAAGTACAAAAATGTTTCAAGTCATATCCCTCGCATCCGCACAACAATGACGGTCACGGAGATGATTGATTCAAGAAGTTTTAGTGAGCCCATTTCCCCTGCCATTATTATTATTATTATTATTATTATTATTATTATTATTATTATTATTATTATTATTATTATTACTATTATTACTATTATTACTATTATTATTATTATTATTATTATTATTATTATTATTATTATTATTATTATTATTATTATTATGATTATGATTATTATTATGATTATGATTATGATTATTATGATTATGATTATGATTATGATTATGATTATGATTATGATTATGATTATGATTATGATTATGATTATTATTATTATTATTATTATTATTATTATTATTATTATTATTATTATTATTATTATTATTATTATTATTATTATTATTATGATTATGATTATTATATATATATGTCTCAAAAATAGATAAAGTTATACAACCTATAGAAAAGTAGTGGGAAGCCGAGATATAATCTGAGCCCCCACTCCTCTAGCTATAGATAAGCCAATGCTAGTAGAAATATGAGTAGCGGCATGAGCCCCAATGTCTTGAGTCATCGAGAATTTCTGAACCCGCTTCAACAACGCAACAACCTCCTTGTCTAATTCCCTAAGTGTAGAAAAGGAAAAGGAAAGGAATGCATATCCAATTGCGCGACCACTAGAATCATATTTGACCCGCTTTCGATTAGCTGCATTAGCCACAACCGGTCGAGGAACAAAGTTAGATAGTCCAGATTGTGTCAAAAGAGAAGACCCTATCAAATCAGCACAAACATCGCGACCACAATTCCAAGAATAAAGTAACACATCTGCAGGTCTAATAAGGGCAGCGTCATTCCCTCCGGACAACCCAATGTCAACCTCCTTTCTCGCTGAAATCCCAGACCTATAGCAAACATCAACAAGCATATCCCGAACAATATTATGCCAAGATTTAATACCCACAATACCATCATATGGCACCGCGTGATTACCAAAAATATCCCCTGTAAAAACCCTTGAACAAGTAGAGCCCGGCGTTGAGACATTGAACAGTGGAGCACCCAACCGGTAGCACAACACACATCTTATTATTATTATTATTATTATTATTATTATTATTATTATTATTATTATTATTATTATTATTATAATAATAATAATAATAATAATAATAATAATAATAATAATAATAATAATAATAATAATAAAATAATAATATCAAAAAACCTACAAAGTCAACCAATTTACAAGAAATTGGTGGGAAGTCGAGATATAATATGGGCCCCCACCCCTCTAGCTATAGCAAACCCGATCCTGATGAAAATGTGAGAAACTGCACGAGCACCAATATACTGAGTCTTAGCGAACACCTATACCCGCTTCAGTAACGCAGTAGCATCCTTCTAGTAACCTGTTTAATAGTTTACAAAATGGAACGACCTTTAATACACATGTGCTATAATGGAACATGACCTGCTAGTAACATGTTTAATAGTTTACATATGACACGTGTCACAATATCATTGGTCAATTTATTTTTAATAATTTTGTTTTAAAAAATGAAAAAATAATCTTAAAATTAAATTAAAAAAATAACCCCCTTTCCCTTCCATTCCTTTTCATCGGTTTGCACCAGCCCCCAACCGGCCTGTTCCGACCCTCTTCCCTTTCTCTTCCTTGTTTCTATCCCCCCTCCTCTTCCCGGAGCCACATCCCCTTCCCTTCCCCATTTCCGGCCCTCTCTCCTTACCGAAAACAACCAAGAATCCCTTTCCCAGAAATGACCTCAGTGTAGGAGATTATAGGTACTAAATTGCGGAAATATATGAATCATATTCATAAAGCACCTAAACCAAGGATCTCATGCATAACACATAAAGAAGTAAGAATTATACCTTTGAAGCGTGATTCCACAAGTGATCGAACAAGAACAATAAGGAGAACACGAACCCCACGTGTGATTCCTCTACTTAGTCCACGAGCACGGATTAAACCTCCACTAATGCTAGTTAGTTGTGACTGAACACTTCAATCAACCTTCAACGGAGATTTGAGCCACGAACACACCACAACACCACCCACGCGCCACCACACGCACCACTCACAAGGGAGGGTCGTATGGACAGGGAGGAGAGAGAGAGGGCAAAGTAGAGAGAGAGAGTTAGGGTTTTGGGAAGCTTGGTTGCTTGTGTGACAATTTACTGTATGTCAATTGTTGTGTCATGCAACCCTAGGCATGGTTTATATTTATAGATCATATCTAGAAATAAAACCATGTCAAGTCCAAAACCCATTAGACTCTTCTAACTATTCAAGCCCAATTATCAATATGGTATGTCATGAACTCATGAGGCCCAATAATGGGCCTCTAACTTGTTTAACCCAATACTCTTATGTGTGACCTTGTAGGATCCATTCTATAAGGCTTTGGGCTATTAAGCTAGCCCAAAGATCAATTGTCATATCTAGCACCAAACATTGACGACCCTATAGAATGAACTAATTATCTCCATACGTGATCCTTGATATATCTAGTAATTGCACTTATCGAAGACATAACTCCTTCAATCTCCCACTTGTCTGAGACAAGTGCGCAATATTCAAATTCCTTAAGTCAATGTGTGTCGATTTGATAATATGATTGCATCTCATGTCGTGATCATATTGGTTTACAAATCTTTTCTTGAAATACTGAGTTATATTCACATAACAAATGATTACTATGTAATGCATTTGAGCACGGCCATGCATTTTCTGAATTCTCCCTCTTCAAGGAGCCAAGACACATTCCTAATTAAATAGGTAAACTCAATCCAATCTTGTGGCAACCAAAGCTCCCACTCAACTCATGAAGCAACCGGGAAACACCCTTTATAATCCCTAGTTACGGCTGGACGTTTGAGTGTACCACAGTTAAATCAATCATTGAAGGGAAAAGGAATCCACTAATATATCCGGAAGTTCTATACTTGAACTTCAAAGTAGGTCTATAGTTCGATCATGCATCATTCATGCATATCCATGTGATTGACCGAGCATCATCACTATGCTCCTATAGCCCATGAAACTGCACTATCCAATCAATCTTACATGCTAGTCCAATTTAAGAAATCATTTATGTCCAGTTTAATGATTCTGAACTAGGAACTTAAATAATATATGGATTTTGTTCACCTGTGGGGTTTCATTCACCAGGCCATCAACTTGATGAGCCCATCAATCCATAATTATTTTGGACATTTTATTTAATATCGAAAACCATCATTAAATAAGAGAAATTAAATAATAAAATTTCTAATTAAACATAATTCTGCAAATGAGAGCATTACATATGTAACTTATTTTTCTCCAAAAATAAATAAAACTTCTAATTACATCATTTGCCTTAATCCAGATTCACTAGCATGTTTCTCATGCTTTGGAAGTGAAAGGGGTTTAGTAAGTGGATCAGCAATGTTCTCATCCGTATGAATTTTGTACATCTTGACATCTCCTCTGTCAACGATCTCTCGAATGAGGTGATATTTCCTCTCTACATGTTTGGATTTGAAGTGTGACCTAGGCTCCTTTAATTGAGCAATGGTGCCATTATTATCACAATACAACTCTATTCCCTTTTAAGCACTTGGTATGACATCCAGCTCAGTTAGGAACTTCTTAATCCAAATTGCTTCCTTAGCTGCTTCAATAGCAGCTAAATATTCTGATTCTGTTGTAGAGTCTGCGACAGTGATTTGCTTCGAACTCTTCCAGCTCACTGCTCCTCCATTTAGACAGAAAATGTATCCAGATTGCGATCTGAAATCATCTCTATCTGTTTGGAAACTCGCATCTGTATAACCTTTGACAACTAACTCATCTTCGCCACCATATATTAGAAACATTCCTTTAGTCCTTCTCAAGTACTTAAGGATGTTCTTGGCAGCTGTCCAGTGTGCTTCTCCTGGATTTGCCTGAAACCTGCTAAACATACTCAGAGCATATGCAACATCCGGCCTTGTACATATCATGACATACATGATTGACCCTATTGCCGAAGCATAAGGTTTATCAACAATACGTCTCATCTCTTCTGGCGTGCTAGGGCATTGAGATTTACTGAGCGTAATGCCATGAGACATGGGGAGAAATCCTCTCTTAGAGTCTTTCATGGAATACCTATCAAGAACCTTATCAATATAAGTTTCTTGACTTAATCCAATCATCCTTCGAGATCTGTCTCGATGGATCTTGATCCCCAATATGTATTCAGCCTCACCTAAGTCCTTCATGGAAAAACAACTCTTCAACCATCCCTTGACTGACTCAAGCATTGGTATGTCATTTCCCATGAGTAGTATGTCATCTACATACAAGACTAAGAAAACAATGCTGCTCCCACTAGACTTCTTGTATACACAAGGTTCCTCTTCACTTTTGACAAAATCAAACTGTTTGATTGCTTTATCAAAGCGAAGATTCCAACTCCTGGATGCTTGCTTCAATCCATAAATGGATTTCTGAAGTTTGCATACCTTTCTAGGATTTTCTGGATCTTCAAAACCCTCAGGTTGTATCATATACACTTCCTCCGTCAAGAACCCATTCAAGAAGGCGATTTTGACATCCATCTGCCAAATTTCGTAATCGAAAAATGCAGCAATCGCTAGAAGAATCCGAATGGACTTAAGCATAGCTACTGGGGAAAAGGTTTCATCATAGTCAATACCATGAATCTGTCTGTATCCTTTTGCAACCATTCTTGCTTTATAGATGTAGGAATTTCCATCTTTGTCTGTTTTAATCTTGTAAACCCATTTGCAACCAATAGGTTTTACCTCATCAGGCAAGTCAACTAGGGCCCACACTTCATTTTCAGACATTGATTCCATTTCGGACTTCATGGCCTCAAGCCATTTATCTGAGTTGGGTCTCGCCAAAGCTTGCTTGTAGGTTGTAGGTTCTTCATTCTCCAATAAGAAGATTTCAGAATCCTCAGTTATCAAAACCTCAAAAAACTGTTTGTTTCTGATTCTTGCAGACCTACGTGGGGTAGGAGCAACAATAGAAATGTTCTCTCCAACTCTTTGAAGATTTTCGCATGAACTAGATTCAAGTGGGACGATAGGAGTCTTGCTATTTGAATTAGCTTGCTCCGACGCATGATTAATCGACTCATGCGCCCTCGCCTCTGATGTGGTGTTATCCACATCCATTTGTTGCTCGTCTCGAATTTCTTGGAGAACCACTTTACTTCCACTTGGCTTTCTAGACAGGAATTCCTTTTCTAGAAAGACACTATCGCGAGCAACAAACACTTTGTTATCTTCGCGATTGTAGAAGTAATACCCCTTTGTTTCTTTTAGCTAACCAACAAAGAAACATTTGTCTGATTTAGGGTGTAGCTTATTGCCTTGTAAGCGTTTTACATAGGCTTCACATCCCCAAATCTTGAGATAAGACAACTTTGGAACTTTTCCAGTCCATATCTCATATGGTGTCTTCTCAACTGCTTTGGACGGGCTTCTGTTTAGTACTCTGGCAGCTGCTTCTAATGCATATCCCTAAAATGATATGTGAAGATCAGTAAAGCTCATCATGGACCTTACCATATCTAGTAAAGTCCTGTTCCTCCTTTCTGACACACCATTCAACTATGGCGTTCCTGGAGGAGTTAACTATTAAATTATTCCACAATTAATCAGATGTTCATCAAATTCTTGGGTTAAATATTCACCACCACGATCAGATCGTAATGCTTTAATCGTTTTCCCAAGTTGGTTTTGTACTTCATTCTGGAATTCTTTGAACTTTTCAAAGGATTCCGACTTGTTCTTCATTAAGTAAACATAACCATATCTACTAAAATCATCAGTAAAAGTAATGAAGTAATTAAACCCACCCCTTGCTTTAGAACTCATTGGTCCACACACATCCGTATGTATGAGTCCCAAAAGGTCACTAGCTCTTTCACCTATACCCGTGAAGGGTGACTTAGTCATTTTCCCAAGCAAGCATGACTCACAATTTTCAAATGATTCATAATCAAAAGAATAAAGGAGTCCATCCTTATGTAATTTCTGGATGCGCTTTTGGTTGATGTGACCAAGCCTACAATGCCATAGGTAAGTTGGGTTTGAACCATCTGTTTTATGCCTTTTATGATCAATACTGTAGATATGAGTTGTATATTCTAAGACATTGCGTTAGCATATAACATGTTTTCTTTCGAAATAAAACAACATTTGTCTCTTATTTCAAATGAAAATCCTTCAAAATCTAAAACAGGAACTGAAATAATGTTTTTAGTAATTGTTGGTACATAATAACAGTTATTAAGCACCAAAATAAGTCCAGAGGGAAGTTTTAAGTGATATCTTCCAATAGCAAGTGCAACAACTTTTGCTCCATTTCCTACTCGAAGCGTTACTTCCCCTTTTGCTAACTTATTACTTTCTCTCAAGCCCTGCACGTTATTAACAATGTGAGCACCACAGCCGGTATCAAATACCCAAGTGGAATATGAAGTAAGGTTAATTTCTACAACAAAAACATCAAGTAACTCTTTACCTTCTGTTTTCACTGGTGTATAGTGGGGACACCCTGGTGTATGGCATGGCCAACTACCGCAAAAGAAGCATTCACTTCCTCTCCTTTTCAGGAACTCCTCAGCATGGTTAAGCAACAGATTGATCAATGTCACCGACGATCCCTCATCATTATGAGTGAGCTTGACAATGTAAAAACCATCATGGAGTGAGAACAAGATAATATCATGTGCAGAGTCATCATCGATCGTTTCCCAAGGACATCCATCTGATTGAACATTTCAATCAGTTCCCTGACATGGGCCCTAACTGACTGACCAGACATGAGTCTTTTAGCCATTATCTTACAATGAACATTGTAAGCCTCATACCTAACGCTGTCAGTCCAGGAATAGTAAATCTGAGGGATCGAGTTAACGACCTCTCTTACATTATGATCTTTGAAGCCTCCACTTCCTAATGCCCCAATGCCACCTCGACATATAGCACGAAGACATTTGTACAAGTTGGTTAGCTTATAGTGCCTGAATCTTCTTTTCCAACAACTTGGAATAGATTATAAAATGAGCCCTCTGATTTTCTCTGCATCTGAAACAATTTCAGCATGCCTTTCAGCTTCATATTTTTCTGTATACTTGCTCTCAACAGGAATATATAAACGAGATTAAAGCCCATGGCTTGTGAGAACTTATCTCAACTCATTTTCCCATTCCCTGAAGTTTCTGAGATTCAGCCTTAAGTTAAGTTTCATTGGTAAAACAGTGTTGTCGTATAAGTTATTCATCTACAAACAAAAACAAACAAGGCAAAATTCAATAATTATGTTTAATAAATTTAAGTACCATAAGCGATTATAAAACTGGTAACTTTAAAGCATTCATTCAATTTAATTGATCCCTATTGAATAGAATGATTCCAAGATCCTTTATTTGTGCAATAATTGATCGGACTTTGGCCCTACCATCAACTATTACATTTTGAAGGTGAGTAAACTCTTTACTGATTACAACTCTTTGTAATTCTTGGTTGAATAATTATCCATCACATGTTTAATTATTACCCTTAGCTTCAAGTAACTAAACTCTTTAGGTAACCTTGTTGAGTATAACCAATCAAAAGTGTAAAATTTGTTTTACCCCCACTCCCCTAAGATATAATATGACACCCTGCTTTGGCATGACCCATCATAAATATCGAAGGTTTCATCGGGTTTTTGATTGGAAAAGCTACCTCAAAATTACTGGGACCTAGATTCATTATGTTGTGATTATTTAGTGAACTCTAGCGCATCATCAAACAACATAAATAAAATCTAACATGCATAATCTACTAATGCATAAATAAAAAACATGACATAGTATGGCCCCTTAATCCTAAGAAAACTAATAAAGCAAAAGCTCCCACTTGAACCTTCATGGATCTCATCCATCTTGCTCCTTTGGGCCTCCACTTCATGGATTCTTGGATTAACTACAACCTGTAATACTATTCTATTCTATCTACTACTTAAATAAAATAAAATAAATTACAAAAATACTTAACGGTACGCAGACCGTATTTAGATTACAAAAATACGAAACGATGCGCAGATCGTATTTAGAATCTATGGGCCATACTAGTCTATATAGCAATAAATAACATCATATATTATAAAATGCCATATAATAAATCACTCATCATGCTTTCCTAAACTACAACATCGAATGTTCATAAGTAAGGAAACATGGCTCCTAAATATCTCATATTTTAATTAATTACTGTAATTAGATAATATCATATATTATTCATAACCAATTATAAAATATAATATATTTTAATTTAGGTATGAGATAGAATCAAATCTTATTTTAACTATGGAAGATAAATCATATTTATTTTCCATGATTATCCTAACTTTTAGGAAATTCTATCCTAATTACTTGCCAATCACATATTTTAAATCAATTAATATCCTAAAATAATTATGGGATAATCATATTATTTAATCAATTAATATCCAAATAGAATCTTTTACTCCATATTTATCCTATCTTAACAAAATGAACAACTTTAACTTTGTTAATTATCTTTTTCAAAATCAAAACTTATCTTTTAATTTTTAATTTTGAAAACTGATTTTATCCAAAATAAAGTAAATTTTTTTTTTTGGAGGAAAAACCGCGTTAGCCACCGTGGTGTGGCCAGCCGAAGCCGGCCACGGTGGCCGTACACCTTGCGGTGTACGGTGCCCTGAAGCGACGCAAGGACAACATACAGCAACAGCACACGCAACAGGGTGGTGCACTGTTGCGCTGCCCCTGTCCGACCCATGCCCAGCCCACCCTCCCTCCTGGACCACCGCCGGTGCGGCAGTCGCCGTGGCTGCGCCACCCAGCCGCAGCTGCCGCACCTAAATTTCCTTCTTTTTTTTATGTTTATTTTTAATTTAAAACCAAACATTTTTATTAAAATTAAATTAATGTGGTCCTTCTAATTTTAAAATTAAATCATATTCAATTTCAAAATTAGGGTTCTTCATGAATTTAATCCCCAATTCAATTTAACTTTTAAATTAAATAATTGATCATGAAAAATTCACAATTTAACATGAAATCAAAAGGATTAAATTCTTTAAACACATAATATCGAATTATATCAAAATCAAAACAAAAAATTTCATAAATTAGGGTTCTTGATTTCGAAATTTTCGAAAATTAGGGTGGGGGGGTTCGAATTTTTTGAACTTTATAGGGCAATTTTCGGATCAAATTAGGGCTAATATGGAGCAAATTAAACAACTTTTAATGATTTTATATGTTAAATAACATTTAATATAATAATTGACCCATAATTAAATTATTCTCCCTCCTAATTGAATTAAAATTGTGGATTATCAAAGAATTAATACTCAATATATGTAATTGCAAGAGGCTAACTGATACCATTGTAGGAGATTATAGGTACTAATTTGCGGAAATATATGAATCATATTCATAAAGCACCTAAACCAAGGATCTCATGCATAACACATAAAGAAGTAAGAATTATACCTTTGAAGCGTGATTCCACAAGTGATCGAACAAGAACAATAAGGAGAACAAGAACCCCACGTGTGATTCCTCTACTTAGTCCACGAGCACGGATTAAACCTCCACTAATGCTAGTTAGTTGTGACTGAACACTTCAATCAACCTTCAATGGAGATTTGAGCCACGAACACACCACAACACCACCCATGCGCCACCACACGCGCCACCCACAAGGGAGGGTCGTACGGACAGGGAGGAGAGACAGAGGGCCGAGTAGAGAGAGAGAGAGAGTTAGGGTTTTGGGAAGCTTGGTTGCTTGTGTGACAATTTACTGTATGTCAACTGTTGTGTCATGCAACCCTAGGCATGGTTTATATTTATAGATCATATCTAGAAATAAAACCATGTCAAGTCCAAAACCCATTAGACTCTTCTATCTATTCAAGCCCAATTATCAATATGGTATGTCATGAACTCATGAGGCCCAATAATGGGCCTCTAACTTGTTTAATCCAATACTCTTATGTGTGACCTTGTAGGATCCATTCTATAAGGATTTTGGCCTATTAAGCTAGTCCAAAGATCAATTGTCATATCTAGCACCAAACATTGACGACCCTATAGAATGAACTAATTATCTCCATAATCGTGATCCTTGATATATCTAGTAATTGCACTTATCGAAGACATAACTCCTTCACTCAGAACCATTTCCCTTCTTCCCTATTGCCGTAAAACCACCTTATTATCAAAACCCATTCCCTCAAATCCCTAACCTATCAGAAAAGGATGAAGATTGCGCAAATTGAGGACGAGGTAGGAGTTGGGGCCGTAATTAAGGACAAGGAAGGGAGAAGGGCCGAAATAGCGGACAAAGTGGGCAGGGTATGTCGAAATCGAGGATGAGAAATGGAGAGGTGGACGGAAACGGAAATGGAAGGGGATAGAGGATCGGATACAAGGACACGAAGGGAGGGGGAACCGAAAACGGATGTGGAAGGGGAATGGGGCCGGAAACAAGGATAGGGTCTGGGAAAGGGGGTTTTCTAGTGAGGAGTCTAGTGGAGGGGGCATGTGGTTTCCGGTGAAAGGGGGAGGGGGCTGGACGAAGGGTTTTTTTTTATATTTTATATTTTGATTTTTAAGGTTTTTTTTTATTGTTTTTATTAAAACCATTAATTTTTTTAAAAATGTAAAAATAAATAAAATACAATATTAACAAATAATAATGCAACACTTGGCAAATGTAACTTGTAAAATAGGTTACCGATTTTTGTTTCATTTATGGCAGATGTGTGTCAAAGGTCATTCCATTTTGAAATAATCTAAAGGTCGTTCCATTTTTGGAAGACTGTTGAAAGGTGGTGTTATTCTTGGAAAAATTTTCTAGTATTTATACAAAACCTAAGCTTATAAGATAGGAAACCATCTTTCTAAAACATATGATAGCCTAACTATAAATCTTAAAGATATATTCACTAAATAATATCTTAACATAAAATAAACCTAAACATTTTATTCTCTTAATGATATCTACGGAAAATATATCACACATATATATTCCGATATCTCATATGTTTAACAAAAAAAACAATGCGACAATAAAAGGTATAAGCAAAAAAAAAAAAAAAAAAAAAAAAAAAGCATTGTTGCTATGATTAACAGTTGACAATGTGCATATCCTGGCAACCATGACTAAGGGCCCGTTCTAATAGATTGAAATCAGCTGAATTGAACTGAAATGAATATTTTATAAGAGAAGGAAATTAGGAGCAGAGCTGAACTGAATTGAACTGAACTGAAAATAAACGTATGAGAACAGGCCCTAACTATAGTCAATCTTCTTTTTATAAATGTGGCGTAACTCATGTAAATAATAAAATGAAAATTAATTACAAAAGAAAAATAATGTATACATAAATAATTATTTGAAACACCATATACTTGCGAATAAATATATGAATGAAAAAGAACAAAAACATGTGTATTTAATCCCAAAATATAGCAGTGAGCATTTTAAAATGTAATGCATCATGCATAGGATTGGGTATCATTTTCAAAGAATACAAACCATATCAAAAACTAAAAGAAAGGAATGCATATGCATCTTTTACATTTATAATCCAAAAGAATTATGCTAATCTAATTAGTGTGTATTTGGAAATTAAAATCTAACTAGACTGCATCAACTAAACAAAAACTTGATCAACAATAAACATAAAAATTTGTTGTTGTCTTAGAATTTCTCCTCCAATAATATCTTTTGTAACTCTTCAGGCTTACAAGGTACAACCAATGCACCTTCTTGTTGAAAACCATACTCTTCTTCAGCTTCTTTTAACAATTTTAGAAGTGTAGGGTTTCTTAAAAACCTTAACTCCACCACAAACTTCCTCAGCTCGGCCTCCCCATCGTCACCCTTCCCTGCTAACACCGCGAAATGCCCTTTTGGTGGCAATGCCGCGTTTTGGCCTAGGATCTCGACCAACTCTTCGTTACTAGGGATCGTTCGAATTGGTTGCAATTGTAACACTTTCATGCACCACCCTAGCTTCTTTACAAACTTCTTGAGCTTCATTAGACTCATCATTTTTCCTACCATATTTTTTTGGATTGACTTGCTTGCTTTTCTTGGTTATAGAATTGGAATATATATATTTTTTTTAATAATGTGTATTTTGTTTTTGGTGTTTGGGATTCTTGTTAAGGGTTATATATATAACGAGGTATGACAGAGAATTGGGTAATAAAAATTGTAAGAAAATGAAGGTTCTATGAAAGTGATGTGGGATCATTGTATACAGACTATAATAATTTATTAAAAATAAAATAAAATAATAATAATAATAATAATAATAATAATAACATAAATTTAATTAAAATTTGCATTAATTGTAAGAACATTTGTTAGTCAGATGTTTTCCTGAGTCTTACAAAGTAGGGTCTTTAAAATACGCGGTCTACAGTTGCTCATGTCTTACCTCACCGCTCTTAACTTGCTGGCTACACTACAGTGTTCTTCTTTAGGGCGGTTTGAATATTTTTTTATTTATTTTTTAATTTTAATTTTAATATTTTAATTAATTAATTAATTGATTAATATATATATATATATATTTTTTATATTCAACTTGTTTGAAATTATTTTATTTTTTTGAAAGAATTTAAAAATGTGTTCTTTAATAATGTTACTGTCATTACTAAATGCTAATGCACGTTTTTCGCCTAAGAACGAAAATTATTATTTTGGTAGTTATTTAATCATTTGTTTATCTTAAGGTTCATTATAATTAGCTAATGATATCATTCAAAGGAAATTCGAGAAACTTATGAAGCTTGATTTATTGAATTGAAAGCAGGCCCGTCCCTCAGGTAGGGCAATAGGTGCCATCGCCCGGGGCCCAACTGAAGGAGGCCCAAATTTACATTAAAGCCAGATTTATTAAAAAAAAAAAAAAAGAAAAAAGAAAAAAAAGAAAAAGAAAAAATCTTAATTAATGATACTACCTACGCATGCTTTTCTCCAGTTTTCCATATCATGTTCATCAGTTCATATTCCCAATTCCCAAATCTCAAGTTCTCAACTTCCAATTCCTATATTCATTCCTAATTAGTTTCCCAAAAATATTTTAATTGCGATTTTCCAACTCCCCTTCCTAAATAATCTCTTTTCAGCCAAATTCAATTGATCTTCTTCCCGTTTTTTTTTTTTTTTTTTTTTTTTTTTTTTTTTTTTTTGTGTAATTTTCAACCACATTAATCTCCAAAAACAACTCTAATTCAATAATCAAACGGTCTTCTTCCTTGATTTTCAATTGAATTCGCCTCACATTATTCACCTATAAATAATCCCCCATCCAATTATTCTACATCTCAATTCAATTTTCTGATTTATTTTCTTACTCTTTGTTTTGATTTAAACACTTGTAATGGGTATTACGGTGGACGAATATCGAAAATTTGGAGATCGATTTTGCTATGCTCAGGTAATGTCAATTTTTTGTTTTTAATTTTTGAATTTAAGATTTTGTACAGTAATTTATAATTGCAAATTTTTTTTTGGTCTTGGGTAAAATTTAAATCAATTCTTTTGTGTGAATTATTTTATTGTAGTTCATTGCTTGCGGATTTGGAGTCGGAACCTTGGACTTCAATTGTTCAAATTTGAGGCAGCCTTTTTGATTTTGCAATATAAGAACACACAAATCAGGTTCTATTGTTCTTTAATTCTTGTTAAAATTGTTGTTTTATATTTTTGTAGAATACTATGTTGCCTAGAAAACATTTATCTGGTAGTGAAAAAAGGAAAGAAAAGAAAGCATATTGATGTCGACACTATTATTGGTGATTTTGCATTTAGAAATGCTCGTAGACAATGTTTTGTATGATGATTAATAAATTTTAAGTTTACTGTTTTTTTTTTCCTTTACTGTAAGTTTGCAATTTTTTTTTTTTTAATCATTTAAAAAACAAAATTTATTTTTCATTTTTTTACTTCACTCGATAATAAGGGCCCCAAATTTTCATTTCGTCCATAGGCCACCAAAAAGCTAGGAACGGGCCGGGCCTGATTGAAAGGTGGACTATTCGTTTAGAACAACATATAAGTTATACTTGTATTTAGTTCACATTATTTTTCAGATTTATAGTCTTGTTGAACGTTGGCATGAGACTTATTACAAGTATGAGATGTTTTATAAGTTATATATGCATGCAAATATGCAATAAACTCTATTTCTTCGTTATTAAAAGCCTTATTCTGTTACTACTACATTTTTTTATTATTAAATTTATAGGGTACGTACATTTCATACAGCTTTTTGATTATCTTGAATTTTATATAGATATAAGTTTTTATTAGACAAATTCTTGTCAATTAATACAAAAAATTGGACATTCATATAGATTTTTAAAAGTTCAAAAGAATTATTGAACATATTATCATGTATCAGCAAGGGCGGGGCTAGAAATGCCTAAATTTTGGGGTCCCTATTCAAATAGACTCGAGTGAGTTTTGAACCCTAGTCTCAAAATTATCATAAATACAGCATGATTATTGATCCAACTAGTGTTTTGTACAACTATTAGTGAAACAAATTGTATATTCAATTCGTTTTTAAATACTTGCTTTATTTCTCTTGGCAGGTATGCTGATGCTAATCCTAATATAAATTCTAACAATTAAAAATTAATAATCTATTCATTGAGACGATTCCAACAAGTACTTACAAGGGTTTATTTTTATTATGTATAAATCACAAACATTAGTCAAAGTTGAACAAATGAATAGTGCAAAAAATAAAAATGGAGCAAGTATTTAAAAATGAAGGGAGTATATACTAATTTTCGGGACTTTTTTTTTTTTGGGAGCCTTATTCTGTGGCCCACCTTGCACCGACCCAGCCCCACCACTGTGTATCAGTTTCGGGTGGGAGGATTCACTTTGAAATAGACTCATACAATACTTTGTGAAATCAAAATTAATCATCTTTTTAAAAAAAAAAAAATTAAATTAACAGTGAATTGGATGACTTATTGTCTTATTGACTTGACTTAACATTGGGCGGTTTAGATAGGACGAGATGAACATACACAAGCAGTACAGATGTAATAATCAAACACATGTTTAGTACTGTAGCATTCATTGATTAGTATGAACTCCGTACAACATGCAAACGTAGTCCGTACAAGGGTGAAGGGTAGCTCAACTTCATTTTCAGATTTTGGGGTCTTATTTAACGTCGGCAAACAATTAAGTTCTACATTTTTACCTGGTTTGTATAAGTTGAATTAACATGTCTTATATTAGATTGAAGAATAAGTGGACAAAATCTTGTAGTTATAGAGCAAAAGGTGTTATTACTCACATGTGTAGTCTTTGACATGTTTTGTCCTTTGAATTATAATGATAACGAACTTCTTTTTGTAAGAATGCTTTTCATTCTCTAGTTGTTAATTTTTTAGCTATTTTATGAAGTTAAAATGGCCAACTTAATGAATGGTTGTAGTATGATGGGCTTAAGTTCTGCTCTAGCTACTATTCTTCGTTTGAGTTGATGAATTTCAAGTGATAAGTATAAATGAAATAAGCTGTTCAAGGATTGCAACATATCTTTTTGGGATGAATTTGAGCTAGAATGAAGCAAAACGTCAACAAAAGAGCTAGAATCGATAAAAACTAACTCATGTTCACTTTTTTCTCATAACTTTTGATCTTCAAATGCACATGGAGTGATTTTTAATTTTGTTGGAAACTAAATTTAAAGAGATTTCCAAAAATAGGTCACATGCCAAATTCTAACAAGAAACAAGAAAGTTACGATGTTTTGAAGACAAGTTGTTTGCGGCATGATGATATTGTAACCTAGGCCACCCGATTAGACAAGATTGTTCGGTCTGACCAAATGAAGTTTGTTTGGAGATGTAACTTTGTTTGTAAAGAAGATTTCAAGGTCAAGTTTGTGCCTGACAAGGAGAGATCGACCGGTAAGGTAGGGCGAACCTTTGCAAGGCTCAGAATCTCACTTTTTGGGGGGGGGGGGGATTTTAATCCTTTAATTTTCTTATAAGTACCCCTTTTAAAGTATCACTACAAAAATGAAAGCTTTTTAGCAACTAAGTTTGGCAACAAATTTTTAAAATGTTGCTAAATAGCAACGAATCTAAATTTTTTCATTGCCTAATTAAAAGCGACATTTTATGCTTTAGTTTTTAATAAACAATGGCTACATATTTTTGATTTGTTGCTTTTTAAAACAAATTTTCTTACTAGTTATTACTAGACGGCATCATATTTTTCTCTTGTTGCCAAAAAGTAACAAACTATGACAACAAATATTTTATTTGTATTGATTTAGAAACAAACAAATACAATGAATTTTTGAATTGTTTCCATTAGAAACAAGTCTTCTAAATTATTGTTGCTAATTGATAACGCATTATTTTGTTTGTTGCCATTAGAAACGAGTTGTGTTATTTATTGTTGTTAATTTATATGTAAGCCACTTTTTGCTGTAATGTATAAAATTATTTGTTGCTAAAATGACATCAAATAGAGACGGATTTCAATTTCGTCTCTAATTTAGAGACGGTTTTTTGATTTTGTCCCTAATTTGGAGACAAATTTTTCAATTTCGTCTCTAATATTTTGTTCACTTATTATAAATTATATGCATAGAAGTAAACAAATAGTACTTGGTATAGTTGGTAAGAGATTCACCATCTGACTTTGAGGTCGCAAGTTCGACTCCTACCAAATGCGATTCTTGAGACTGGGGATTCAAAGAGCCTTACATGCAAAGTCGGGCTGAGTTGACCTAACCTGAGTGAGATTTCAAATTGGTAAAGGCCGAGATCGGGTTGAACCGAATTGCTAATAGGGATTGGGTTTTTGTCTCGTAGTGTTTATAGCAACCAATATTAATGATTTGTAGCTATTTTTATGAACCAACTTTAATAATTTGTTGCTATTTTTAATTTACGAACCAACATTAATAATTTGTTGCTATTTTAGGAACTAACATTAATAATTTGTTGCTAATTTTAGCAACAACCAATGGTAATTTGTTGCCAGAGTTGGCAACGAATGCACCAAAAACAGCAACAATCATGGAAACTATATTTTAATTGATGCAATATTGCAACAAAATTGCTTTGCAATTGGTTTCCAAAATCCCATGGCAACAAGCCTTTTAGCAACAACAAATTTTTGTTTCCAACCCGTTGCTAAATAGAGTTGGAAACGGATTTTTGGTGAATAGCAACAAATTTTAGTTGATGCTATATTGATTTTTTTTTGTAGTGTATGTACTTATAAAACATCCTTTGATAGATGCAAACTAAATTGGCCTCAACACTCTAAAATATGAGCTGATCTGAATTCACCCAACACCATGTTCTAGTTGTCAAAGCATCACTAACTAATGACGAGGTGTAAAGTGTGTCTTTAATGAACATCCCGGCCACTGATTATTTCACCATAGCCGGTGAATATTTTATTTTATTTTGTTCTTTTTGTAATTTTTTTTAACCCTAACCTAAATATCACATAATGATACTCTATTTTCGAATTTATTTGCTCTGATTCTTCTCTCACTTTTTTTAACCAAGCTTTCCAATTCTTCCTCAATTTGAAAACCCTAAAAATTTTCGAATTCAATTTTTCCCCAATTGAACCATGAGCTCAACATCATCGTCATCGTTCAATAATGATAAATTAAATTCAAGTGGTACCCGTGATAGGTTGTATTGTGGACGTCGATTACCTGTTGTACTTTGCACCACGTGGAAGTTCAACGAAAACCAAGGAAAATGTTGCTATGCATGGGTAGTCGATGGTTCTTATTATTTTTGTTAGATATGCAACCATTGATCAGTATATATAATAACTAAATTCAGATTTAGAATAGAACTTGCACAAAGAAGTTAATTTACCATTACACAAGAAGTTCAATTCATGAAAGTCAAGTGTTGAAGAAACCAACATAGTACTTCATATAAGTTAGGTTATGATCGAATATCATATTAATTTTATGATGGTTTTAAGTCAACAATTCGTTGTAAATCATCATTACATAGAACTAGTATATATCTAAAATATAAGTATATGCATAATCTAGTGTTGTTGAGGATTCTAATGAACAATAATGATAATGATAGTCTAAAGTATGTGTGTACACATTATTCTGGTATTGACGTGGAGATTAGAGGGAAGAATTTTATGGGTTGGCTTGGATCATTTGACTTTGACTAGTATTTTATGGGCACTAATTAATAACACCTTCATAATTGTAACCTCTAACAAGTACTCCTACTTTATTGAGTTCATATATAAGTGCCAGATGGGAACGCGTACGGCGTATGGTGTACGGATAAAGGACAGTTGCTGATGCAGAGTTTATTGGGAAATGGGGTGTCTTACTGTCCTAGTGGCTGGTGCAGGCTATGTAAATTGTAATGTACGAGTACGTGAATACAATTATGTGAATTTTGAATTTGCTTATTTTATATATGAAGTACAAACTACAAAGTGAATAATTAGACCAGATTAGATTAGATTACACTTTAGACAATAAGGTATATAGAATTGAAAATTAGATAATACACTCGGGTGCACCAACACCCGGGTAAGCAAAAAAAGGCGGAAAGAACATATAGTGTTTGATAAAGAACATACCTTTGTTTGACAAAGAACATACCTTTAATATGTTCTTTGAGTGTGATCAGTGTGTTCTTTGAGTAAAATTATATGTTTTTTACATTATAACTTATGTTAATTAAATGTTGATAAACATATATATTTTTTTGGGTTTAATAATACAAAGTATGTTCTTTGAATTTGACGTGTATGTTCTTTAAGGTCGTAGTGACGCCCAAATTCTATTTTTATTATCTCATGTCATATTTAAATTACTTTTATTATCTTATCTTCTTTGAGTTTGATTAGTGTGTTATTTAGGTATTAATTATATGTACTTTACAATATAAATTATGTTCTTTTAACATATGTTATTTTGAAATTTGATATTGAAATCTTAAATTATTTTTAATTGAAAATAATATTAGAGTAAAAAAACTTAATTATTATGGGAAGTTGAATTTTTTTTGGAGAGATAGAAAACTATTTTTGGGGGAAATGATATCTTTGGTAAGGATTTTTTAAGAGGTGATCAACATTGGCATGACTCGCATCCCGACCCGATCCGGCCCGAAATAGGGTGGGTTTGGGCAAACCTAAAAATGCATTTTAAGTTAAAACTCGAACCGGGCTCGAAAAAAGCCCGATAACCCGCTACTTTTCTACGGGTTTGGGCACGAGAAATTATGATATGGCGCGGCCATACTCGATTTTTTATCACCTCTAAATTTTTTCCGTTACTAATGTGTAATTTTTCAGAAAATTTTATTAAGTTTTTATCTCGTTCTTTTTATTATATCTGTATGTTCTTTGGTAATGCATGTTTTTGTCAAATACAAACATGCTCTTTGTCAAATACATGTATGTTCTTTATTAAACACAAGATGTTCTTTCCGCCTTTTTTATATATATCCGGTTGTACGATGAGCACTGTACATCCGTGTGTATAAACCACGGATTAATATAGAATAGATTATAGATAATATATATTAAATTAGTTATTGGCATGGGCAATGCCCTGGATGATCATTTTAAATTTGTAAGTTTGATCAACATTAAATTAGAAGGTTAATGTTCAATTGTATGTACTATTTTACTCCCTCTGTTTTATTTATTTAATTTATTTGTATCACTTTTTTTTTTGGGGGTATTTTTTTTTTCTTATTTTTTTTTGACATATGCTAAAACAAACTACACTACTAAACACCACTAAACATTATTAAAAGACAGTAAACTAGTATTAGCCGCCGTTGCCCGCAAATGTGCCTTTTGCACCTTGATCTTGTCTACCTTTTGAATGCTACACCAGGAGAAGGTTGATCCCAAACGAAGAATCTGATCCACTGTCCATCTTAGATCAACGTCGATGTTGCTTTTATTCCTCAACATCCTAACCATATTCTCCGAATCCGTGTAAATTGTTATCGATGTTAGATGTTGAAGAGCTCCCCACTTAAGACCATGGATACAAGCATGCATCTCAGTTTGCACGGCGAACTGAGCTAGGCCATATGTCGCACCTCTGATACCATCGAACTCATCTTCCTCCACCCCATCTGGACACCACCCCATTCCTGATCTCCTTGTCTGCTTATTCCATGACCCATCGACTTGTATCACAGTTGACCCTTCTTGAGTTCCATCATTAGATAGAATCGCCCGCATGAAACCTGGCGGGTGATCATGGAAACTCTCTAGAGGGTGCAGGCAGCGTAAGGTCGTCTCTCCATTATCGGCAAAAAGATCATGTTGACGCAATCCCTCTGAAATAATTGCCGGAGTTGACAACACATTCGACCCTGATCTCCTAAAAACCCTGTTATTCCTAGTTTTCCACAAACCCCACAAAGTGGCTAAGAAGAAGGTAATCCTATGGCCTTGTTTCCCATCCAAGCTAAGGTAAAGCTGGATATAGTACAGAAACCAATCTACAAAGGACTGGTTTGCATTATCTTCTAAGTGGATGCCTAGTATTCCACCCCTCCAAATATTTTTTGCCTTCGTATATAAACCTGAACATATGTTGCATATCTTCCTCCAAATCCTCACAAAGATCACAGTAAACTTGATTATCCAACCCTCTTCTACCCAGGTTAACTCTTGTCGCCAAACCATTATGGAGTAATTTTCACACAAAAAGTTTCCATTTGGGAAGTATATGGAGAGCCCAGAAAACTTTATAAAACTCCAAAACCGCCCCATTTCCTATCCAAGACTCCAAACCTTTAACAAAAGCATAACCCGTTTTGACCGTATAACGGCCAGACTTATGATCTAACCAGTACATGTAGTCGTATACCTCCGTCACTGGCACTTCCATTGATGCTATAACAGTCGCATCCCTTAGATTAAAACAAGAATTGAGTCTTATGTGATTCCACCCTGTACCATCTTGGTCTAACAAATCCCTAGCCTTCCAATTCCAAATCTCGCTCGTCGTATCCAAAGAGTGCGTTGTCGGTATCTTCCCTTCTATCCACCTATCTTTCGTAGCCATAATTGTTTCCCCATTCCCAAACTTCCATCCACACCCCTGAACCAAAATGTTCCCAACTTTAACTAAGCCTCTCATTCCCCAAAAGTAGGGCCTGCTTCCCAACGACGCTGGTTTCCTTATTTGAATATGACTTACAAAACGTGCCCTACACACCTTAAACAACAAAAGATGAGGATTGTTACTTACTCTTCATACCTGTTTCATAAGAAGAGCACTATTCAAGCAAACCAAATTGCGCACTCCTAATCCTCCCATACCCTTAGGAAGTTGAATTGTGTCTCTATTAACCCAATGCATACCCTGTGACCCCATAGACGCCCAGAAGAATCTTGACATAAGTGAATCCACTTTGTTAGCAATATAAACTGACATCTCAAAACAAGTAAGGACATTGGCTATTAATGCTATCAGCACCGAATTAATCAAAATTAGCTTTTGGGATTGGGAGAGGGGAACTGCATTCCACCCAGCAATCTTCTTACTAATCTTATCCACAATGAAATGAAAGGTTGTTGCCTTTGTTCCTACCATGTCAATAGGCACCCCCAAATCCGGATCCAGCTGACTAACCTGTCCCATGCACAAAATGTTTTTAAACATTCTTTGATCAATGAGAGGAGTATTGGGGCTAACTTTGAAGTGCAATTTTCCCAAGTTTATTTGCTGTCCAGAAACTTTGCAAAACCCGTGTAAGATATTAGTGACAGTTTGACAGCTACCTTCCGTTGCCTTGAAAAAGAGAAGGGCATCATCTGCAAAAAATAAGTGGGAAATAGAGGGGCCTATTCTTGCTAGTTTAATGCCCTCAAACATCTTCAAAGCAAAACCTATATCCAACATTCTTGAAAGTATATCCATACAGAAAAGAAATAAATAAGGAGATAAAGGATCTCCCTAACGTAATCCTCTTGTGGGCTTGAAATGTTGAGACATATCTCCATTTAGTAGAACTCTTTATGAAACTGTAGAAATGCACTGATGGATCATGTGAATCCAGTGAGGAGAAAACCCATAGTCCTGTAAAACTTGTAGTAAGAACGTCCAATTTACCCTGTCATAAGCCTTGCTCATATCAATCTTGACCGCCGCTAGAAAATTTTTTCCCCTTCTCCTCTTATTTATCATTTCTAATACCTCATGGCTCAAAATAATATTATCTGTCATTTGTCTCCCAGTAAGAAATGCATGTTGAGTCTTTGAGATCAAGTCCGGCATAACATGTTTCAACCTGCTAACTAAATACTTGGACATGTACTTATAGAAGCGTTCTCAGGCGACTCAACTTTAGGAATCATAACCAGAATGGAATGATTCCATTCTTTCAAGAGAAATCCTGTCTTTAAGAAACTCCTGGCCGCAAGAGTAACTATCTGACCCACCGTATTCCAATGTTTTTTCAAAAAACTCCGCCGTAAAACCATCTGGCCCCGAGATTTTGAACCATTGAGGCTAAACATCGCTCTCCTTATCTCCTCGTCAGTAAAATCTTTGTCCAAATGGGCGAGCTGTGAAGGTAACATCTTTGGGATATCTAACTCCCTCAACACCATTGCCGTGTCATTACCTTGGTGTAACGGTTGAGAAGTACAAAACACTTTTTTCATTGAGTCCACCACCAAATTTTTAATTGTTATCGAGTCCTCCTCCCAGTTTCCATCTACATTCTTTAGTGTCAAAATCTGGTTTCTATTTTGTCTAACCTTCACCCTTGAGTAGAGTAAAGAGGTAGGGAGATCCCCTGTAGAGATCCATCTTTCTTTCAATCTCTGGTTCCAGTATGCAACTTGCATTGCCGTCAAATTCAATTCTTCATAAACAAGTGTGACATAGTGTAGACACCTACTTTTGGCCTCTTGTCCCGAAAGGAAGTGCGATGATGTTACAAAAATCAGTTCTTCATGTTAGATCAAAGTTAAAATGTTTATGGACTATGAAAAGCATTATGAAGTAATTTAAAACCCATATTTGAGACAAAGTTATCTTAGAGCCTTGTCCGATTACTAATTAGGCCTAAAACTTGTTCATACATGTTTAAAATTGATTAATAACGGACCCAAATGCGTCAAATGCAATGATTGGATCCAATGGAACCTACATTGTTGAAAACCGAGACAAACAGATAAACAAACCATCAAATTCCCGTTCAAAGCCTATATATATGGATAGCCCTTTCAAAGATATTTCCAACGGTATATTATAAGCCCAATTCCGAGCCAAAACGAAGAAGTTATGATAAAAACACTAAACCGGGCCCTAAAACCGACACCCTTGCACTCCAACGGCCATAACTTTTGATCCATAACGTAGTTTAACCTAATTCCAATGGCATTGAATCTCACACGCCTTAATCCAACTTCGCAATCAAAAGTTATGGAAGTTTTAAAAATGCGTTTTTGTATAAGGCAAACCGCAAACCGCCGCAACTCAATTAGTTGCGCAACTCATTGAGATGCGCGCGGCACCCACCGCGACTCAGAGAGTTGCGCACGCCACCTGACGACGCGGCTCTAAAACCCTAAACCTAGATCCTTACGCCTATAAATAGGGGTCTTCGTTCAGCATTGCGGGGACCGAAAAATTCAGAACTAAAACCCTAGTATTCTCACAACCCTAATCTCTCAACTTCTCTTACTATATCATACTACTTTTTCTTCTCTCTTCTCAAATACTTTCAAACCCTAATTGAATCCATTGAAGTCCTTGGAGGTAAAAAGAATAAAGAAAGTCCATAAACACATTAAAAAGGAGATTTAACATAAAAGAAGAACGGTTAGTTTCATGAGCACTTAGATAAATCATTTTTCTTCTATTGTTTAAATAACTTTAATTGATTAATTAGTGTTGTTTGATCACTTTAAACATACTATTAATTAATTAATTCACTTAGTACTCTTTCGTTAATCAAGACTAGAATTTGAATAATTAATTGTTGTTTTATCACTTAAGACAAGGCGAATCTTGTTTATTTATTGTTCTTTCACGAATATTATTAAATAAGAATAACGAATTTTGCAATGTAATTCCTACGTGTTTAATGATTTTAAATAAAATCAACTAACTTAGTCTTTAGTTATCACGTTGCATATATTGTTTGGTAATGAAATTGTGAAAAAGGAAGAGCTAGTAGAGGCCGTACTAGGGCTAAGATAGCAAATCCCCTCTAAAGGGAACGTTATCTTAGTACCCTCGCTCCCGAACTCATTTCTGGTTTATGTAGATCAATTTGGGCATGGGTAAACTTATGATTTGTGCTAATTATTCCATGAACTCCACATGGAAGAAAGGCATGAACGAGGTTTATGAGTTTTCCTAAAACTCACTGGCGACTCCTACTTGTTTCTTACAAAAAAGCGTGATGAGAGTATCATTTCTAATTCAAGGTCTCCCAAACAGTCAGGAATTCAAATCCTAATACACCCTAACAAGTGTAAAGTCGTAGGTTTTTATGTGGCCATGGTCATTTAAGGAGTGGACTCCTTACGATGGGAACCCCCTCCTTAAAGTGGCGACTCCGCTGGGGACTTAGAGGTTACAAGATTAGTTCGTAGTTATGGTTCAAGGTTCCCAACACAAGGTTGCCTATAGATTGTAACGAGAACTAACTTGGATAATCCCTAGTTAGAGAGCGAGACTCGAACGCATAATATCTTCCTTTTTCACAAAAATAAAAATCAAACAAGCAACATTGCATCATGCATAATCATAGCACAATTTAACCATTATATTGGGGATTGGCTCATTGACTAGGGGTTGCCAACACTAGGCTTCTATCCCAAAATCAATAACAATCATCCCACCCATATCGCCAACAAAATGTTGCGAGGGCTATGTCGTGGGTCAACACGTTGAGTGATTGATTCGTGTATCGTCCCTTAAGATATGGTACCTTTGGACACCCAAGCCTTGACCTTAGAATGATATTGTATGCTTTGACGGTTCCTTTTATGTGCTTTTGTGACTACATGAATTTGTATTTCATGTCTAATCTAACTAATTCCAACTTGTTACCTAGAGATATAATAAAAAAAAAATTCACAAAAATTATGGTTCGACAAAAAAAAAAAAAAAAAATTGTTTATCGTTCTTTTTGCGTTTTCGCAAAAAAAATAAAAAAAAAAAAAAAATAAGTCGAACCTACCAGGTGGCACGCGCAACTGTCAAAGTTGCACGAGCCCTCCAAGCGCAAGTTCTGAAGTTGTGCGTGGCACCTCCGCGCAACTCTGTGTCATGTGCGCGCCCACTGTTCAACGTTGACTTTGACTCATTATGAGCAATATTATACGGAGAAAACGATACTACCGCTTCAAGGTTAATCGTTAAGTAGGTGCTAAAAATATCTCTTTGGCTAACAACGTTGTCTAACTTTTACTACGATAGTCTTTTTTCGAAAAACATGTTTTTTTATCGTCTTTTTGCGTTTTTGCAAAAAAAAAAATTATCGTTCTTTTTGCGTTTTCGCATAAAAAAATATTGCGTTTTCGCAACATAAAAAAAAAAAAAAACCGCATGTGGTAGATGTTACTCTTGAAGATGCACTCTCCACCTTAGCGCAAGACGGTAAATTGCACGCGATACTATTTTTTTATTATGATGATTCGTTTACGTACTTGATAATCGAGCTAATGACATTATTTCTTATGAGGTTCGTCATTAGAAGTTCGCATCTCTTAATAGGACGTCATCAATATGTTTATTCTTCAACGTGCCTATTTTTGTGTTCATCATTTTTTCAGTTGTAATTGGTCAACCTTGATTTAAGAGTATAATTTATTTACCCCTTCTATGGTTTAAAAAGAAAATCCCGAGAACTTTACTTGGGATGATTGCCTCACACAAAAAAAAAAGAGAGAGAGAAAAATAGAACGAAAAAAAAAGAAATGTCGTTCTTAAAAAAAAAAAAAAAAAAAAAAGAGAGAGAGAAGATAATGAATGATAAAACCGAGAAAATGATTTAATTATTTCTTGGATTTTACATTCGGAGGCCATCATTCTTTTTAAACAAATAGTAATATATTATCCTTTATAGATAAGAAATATGAGAATCATAATTAAAAAAAAAAAAAAAAGATATCGATCTCTATTGTAATCTAAATGATCAACAAATACTACAGTATATTGATCATTTTAAGGAGTACGTTCGGGTTGATTAATATTCCTAAAATTTGATGAGCATTTTCAATCCAACTTTCTTGACTTTCTCTTCTACCTTTTTCGAAAACAATTCATTTAAAGTAAAATCCTTAGATGATAACCTTGTTGAAGTCAACACAAATCATGACATTCCATTAATGATTGTTCGTGATTTTTTTTTTGACATTCTTCATCAACAAACTTGCTTAAAGTGAATTCGTATTACAAGGATTAAAAAAAAGAAGCAAAACAATCATTTTGACTTTGGTTCATTGTTTGAATGCTTGACAGAAAAGGTTTAAGTGAATGCGCTCAATTTCTCGTGACACATATTACTAAATCATCTTCCACATTTGCATACTAGTCCAATCATGGGTGACACAGCAACATTGGAGAAACTTAGAGAGGAACTACAAAACCTAAAGGCCCTACGAGAAGAAGAAACCCAAATGAAGGCTCATAAAAAAGCAAAAAAGGCTAAAATAAAAGCAGAAAAAGAAAAAGAAAACATTATGCAAGAAAAAGCAAGAGCCGAAAGAGTAGAGGCCTTGGAGAAACTTGTCCTTCGAGCTAACTCAGGGAATAAGTACTTCAATTATGAGCTTGCACCACAACCTAGTGGCAAGACTCTCCCAGAAAAGTTCTTGACTACGGATTTGCCAACCTTTAAGGTTACAGACAATCCTAGGACTCACTTAATGAGCTTTATTGGAATTATGGCATTGAAAGGGGTTGAGCCAAGCCTATATGCATGTACTTTTCCTCTTTCATTGGACTCAACTGCTAGATCATGGTTTTATAACCTCGATACAAAACAAACTTCCACTTGGAGTGACGTTGTAAAGGCGTTTTTAACCCAATATGGAGATAACATCGAGCTCACAACTACCTTGCGTGAACTTGAATTGCTTAAGCAAGGGGAAGAAGAAGGCTTCATTGACTTCTTTTCTAGGTGGTGTAGACACCCATTTGTGTCTCCCCAAAACCAAACCCAGTGATGAGTACCTTTCACGTCGTATCATAATCGAATGAAACGAAAGTGTGGAAAGTCTAGTGTTGCGGAAAGTTTTATTTCTTTTCTTTTCTCTCTGTTTTTGAAAACTTATTTTAAGAAAACAGCCAATCCAGTTTGGTTGGTCCATGATATGGGTCCAATAATAGTGTAGTTGGATGGGGTTTGCAAAGACCTTTCCAACGATATATTATAAGCCCAATTCCGATGAATATTGAGGAAGTTATGGCCAATTTACTAAACTAGGCCCGGTTTGAGCTTTATGTACGGCCCAATGATCTTGGGGAGGGCCTAATATGATTTATCATTCCTAATGCAATTAGGAATGGTTTTAGTCTTCTAGATTCTTCTAGAAGGTTCTTTTCATTCCTAATTCAATTAGCAATGATAAATTGACTTTTGACTTTTCAGAGTTTTAATCAAAATCAAATAGCATTTTCGAGGAAATTATATGATTTTATCCTCCAGTACGACAAACTTATCGGATTTTCGAAAACGCGTCAAAATCAGGCTTGGCGCCTAACCCCAGGCCTTAGCGCCTAGAACCAGGCCTGGTGCCTGGCGCTAGCCATTGGCGCCTGGCGCTAGTGATGGTGCCTGGCGCCAGCTAGCCAGGGTTGGCGCCAGCTCTGTTTTCTGAGCGTCAGACTCTGTTTTGTTTAATTTATCTTTTAGCTGATTTTCTCTATAAATATTGTATTAAAAACTCCGTTTTATTCATTCATTCATCACCAATTCTCACCTATTCTCATCTACAATCATTCTCCAATTCATTCATCACCAATTCTCCTCATTCACAAGTTTTCACCTACAATCGGTTTTAATTAGCATTCTCTTAATTCTTAATTCATCGTTCTCCTTTTCTAAACTTTGTTTTTCAAATACAAAATTCCGCATTCACAAGATCTAGAAACACCTAGCCATATTCGAAGTTGCCTTCGCCCTAGACGTGAAAGGTTTAATTTCTGAGGGTTTGGTCCCAAATCTCTATTTCAATTATTTAATTTGATTGTTTTGTTATTATTTTCCTTAGAGTTACTAACGTGTGTATTTTGTTATTAGAAAGAGGTACGAGGCATCAAAGTAAGTATTTTAATTGATTAATTGATATTATGATGTAGAAATCATGTTTATATTGTTATTATGATATTCCTAGTATCATGTCTAGGGTAATTTTAATATTAAATATGATTCCTGCGATGCTTCCTATATTCTTCCTAATATTTATGATTGTTAGTATCATGTTAGGGTTAAAGATTTGATTTTTATTGCTTAGTGACATGCTAGGGTTTGTTATTAATCTTGTTAGTATCATGCCTAGGATCTTGCTATTTTTATTATGCTTTAATTTTAACATGAACATGATTATGATTATAATTGTTATAATTTATGATGATTATGAATATTATTATTATTTTAATGATGATTATTTTATTTATGATTATTATTGTTATGATTATAATTTTATTGTCATGATATTTATTGATTATAATTATGTTGCTTGATTATATTTATTTTTATTGCTTGATCACCTTCATTGCCTGTTTAAAGGGAATTGGTACTTGTAATCACGCTTAATAAGATATTAATAATCTTGTTTAGGGTTAATATTATTATAATTCAAGTGATCGCCTATAATAGTTTACTTATGCATTAATATTCAACCAACATAGATAAACAGGTTTAGGGTTAATCTATTGATTGCATGTTAATTAAAAAGCGCACATGAATACGATCAGAATAAAGTAGAGGCCTATTATTAGGGCAGGTTCAAATCTCTTTTAGGTTGGATTTGTACCTTCATCCCCGAACCCTTATTTGGTTCTAGACCTTATGGAGTTGACGATCTCTTGGATCGTTAAGGGGTGTAACCTTCACCTCGTGAATGGTTTACAAGTTCCTAAAAAAACTTGTTGGCAACTCTTTTGCTCTATCTTCTTACCTTTTAGACGCCACCGTACTTTAGTGTATGATCACAGTGGGGTTCAAGCTAGTGGGATTAAAGCTTGAAATTATTCCCTACAGGTGGCGATCAAAGGTTGCTCTTATTCCACAAAGACCTCTGGATCATGAACTTGTCCCAAAGTTCATAGACAATATGTCTCCACCATACAATTGCCATTTACAATACCTTGGTTTAGACACATTTTAAAAAGTCTATACTGTGGGAATATTAATTGAAATGTTCTTGATAAATGAAACCATGAATCATATAGATGAACTTGATTTTTAGAGAGGATTTCACCTACGTCGGAAACGGACAAAGCTCGAAGACGCAATCTCAAGAAGTTATCAATAATTCAAGATGTAACACCCTAGGTCTTGTTTTGTTTCTTAACTTTGTTTTATGATAGACTAAGGGATTCATGCTGTCGAATCTACTTATTTTGTACTCTCATTAATTAATGAATAAAAAATATATTTTCAAGTACGTCTATCTTGTTCTCTTTTCAATCTCTTTATTGTTATTGACTTGAATTAAATAAATGTATACATATAAACAGGCAATATCAAAAGGCATACATACTAAACACTTTAAGAATCTTGATGAGCTTTGGCTTACAAGATGTATTGAATGAAAAAAGGCCCATCTTAGGCCCACAAAGAAAGGATATGATGATTTCACCAACACAGGAGGCAACTTGAAACTCCATAAATATAATCCCATGTTCTTAACCTTAGAGAAAATCCATCTTTTTAGCATCCCTTTTGAACCTCGTCAATTGAGCCTTAGTTATTCAACCTACATTATTCCATACCTTGGGATGGGAATGGTGCAAAGATACAAATAGAAAACTGGGGGAACGAAACATAAGAGGGGGACACAAAGTTAGTCTAAACCCAAAAGGAAAGATCAAATGCAAAAGAAAAATAAAAAAAAAATCGTTCTAAACCCAAAACAAAACTTGTCAAAAAAAAAAAAAAAAAAAAAAAAAAAAAAAAAAAAAAGAAATGATAGATGACAAGGAAAAGACATCTAATGTAGGAAGTTTCCACACAAAGAAGAAAGGTTTAAATTTGAGAAGCACCAAAAGTAAGGGATTTTGGGAGTATACTTGAGCCTGTCCATTGTTCATAACCCCAAGCTAGCCACGTTACGACCTTGGAAAGGCCCTCCTTGAGGTAGACCATAACCATATACCAAAGTCATCATTCCATAAAAATATGGCCAATCTTAGGCCTTTGCACATATGGACCTGCTATTAAGTAGTCATGCCCATATATAAAATGCATGAAGTGTTGAGTTATGATTACAAGATCATATAATTTTTTTTTTTGGATGATTTGATAGCCATTGGCTTGATTACATTATGTTAGTAAAGCAATCGAATCAAACTAAATTCGATGTTTTCCATATCCTTTGCCAAAGAAAAATGAGATGACTATCACTTTTTTTAAAAAAAAACACAATCATCTTTTTTTTTTTTTTAATAATAGGGCTATTTATTACCAAGGTAATTCAAGTTCTATATACATTGCCTAGAAAGAAAAAGATTTAACACAATAAATTGATTTGATATATCGACAGCCTTGACGTCAACTTTAGATGTCTTTTACAACTCTTGAGCATTGGTCTTTTCACTTGTCATGAGCAACTAAAATGTCCGCCTACGTGGGATATCTCTATCTTCTCTAAGCGAGGAATATTGATTAAACATGATCGCTACATGAAAAAAATGATCGTTATCACTATCACACGTATACCTCACTGCCAAGTGATCACGATGATTCAAATATTAAGTCAATAATCCTTGCTTTTCGAAAACATGTCTAATTTTCTTTCTTTGTTCTTCTATGGGAAAGTTGGATTCCCCTTCCTTTTTATACAAATCTGTCTTTTTTGTTCATTTCTTTTTTAGGGGGTAAGTCGGGATGATCCCTCCCATTTGGCAACTAAAATACTCAAAAATAGTATAATTTTTCCGCTCTTTGCCTCAAATTGGGGGCTTAAAAAAGCCAGGATATCCCCACTTCTCTCTATTTACATATTTGAATACGCTATTTATGCTGCGAAATCAATGTCATGCAAAGCTTATTACGAACCATTTTAATAGCTTTAAATGAAAAAGGGAAGAATACCACTTCCTATTATTTGACCAAGATAATTAGTTATGTTACTTGATCAAACAATTTATGATAAACATATGCAATATTCCTCAAATTGAAAATACAAATCTTGGGGCCTTAAATTAACATGAGAAACATCCCCTAGCATATGTCACCTAAGTCTACACTTGGGGCTTCAAACTAAAAATACAAGTCTCACCTTAACTTTCATTTTAAAATGAGACTATATTTTGGAAAGTGATTAGAACAATTTTATAAATTATTCTAACACTCCACCAAACCTAAGTTTGATAAACATTCATTTTCAGATTATGGTGCTTATTTAATTGAAAGAACTTCACTTTCAATTAGCAAAATATGACAATGATGACAAACACTAAAAAGTAGAACATAAACAAAATTAGATATACAAAATTTTGCTCACATTTTCATATCTTTGTTGAAATAAGTTGCGAATTACAACTTACCTTCATCAATCTTGGACAAAAAAGTCACACTCAATTACGAGGTAGACTTTTCTTTCCATTTTGGGTCCAGTTTTGAAAATTATATGATTATGATTTTTGCCTACTAGAAAAATTTGCTTTTCAAAACAAATTATTGGACCCTTTTCAAATTTTGAATTCTTATTCGAAACAACATGTTTCTAATAAAAATAGTATTCAAAATTTCCTTTTTGAATTTTTGTTTTCTCAAAATAAATAAATTTTCAAATTTTCAATAACCGTTTGGATAATACATGTATATACATAAATATTTCCAAAAGGAATGAATTAATATTCGACTTCTTCTTGACTCGTAATTGTTCTTGCTTATTGGCTAAGGGATGGTAAGCGAACCACCTACAAGACCAAAATCAAAGATTGATAAGAACAAAGAAAATATTTGATGTTCTAAATCAACTTTGAAGAATAAAATCACCGCAATGATCTTTACAAACGTTTAGACATTAGGTAAGATTACTAAACCTTAAACACAATTGTTTTTGGTCTACAAACAAGCAAAAAACTAACTTGCCTTCTTGAAAATAACTTTAACTAAAATGTGAAAGCCATATCACTGTCCTAAATATTTCAAAAACAAAAATAGGATATATACACAGGTCCATCTCAATATAATATGAATGGCCTAAACAATAGCAAGTCATTAGAATTTACCCCCAATTGGGGGCTCCAAGACTTGCGAAATAGCAAAAATGCGCATAACCCGACACATGGGGGCTCCAATATCAACAAAAAAAATGAGATATTAATGCCATTCGAGCTACTTTCGAGAATCGCATAAACTACAAATGGTTTACGTAGATCTCGAGCCTTACAATTTTCAAATGAATCAAAATGATATAATAATCATGTTGTTCCTTTGAAAACTAAGTTTGCAATTAAACTTGGCCATTAAATAGGTTACATACTCGAGCCATTTTCAAGTTCAACTTCAAAAACTAATCTTAGTGCATAATTGTTGTTTCAATACTTCAATTTACTCTAGATATTAGAGAGTATGACTAGTATAGAGCAAAAGAAACAAAATCATGATACATACTTGCTCATATGAAAGTTTAGTACTCAATCATTCATCATGAAAATTGTATCAAGACACTTTATTAACATAAAACAAACAATTTCATGAGTTAGAATGTAAACAAAAGAATCCTAAATTCTAAATGAAGGAGTCTTCATTTAAATTAATCTCCATTGTTGCACACATTGGAATTTCGCAAGGAGGATAACATCTACTTTCTCGAGATTCAAAATAGTGACAAATTTAAACTTAAAAGAAAGAATTTAAATGTAGCAAGAATAGACGAAAAATTTGAACAACATTTCGTTTTTCCCTTACTTGTTCTAATGAATGACCAATATTACTAGAATTAGCAAATTTCTTTGTTAAAACTATCAATGGTCAAAAAACGGTTTAAACACACTAGTTTAATCGTTTCCAAGATCTTAGTTGTTATCATAATAAGACAAAACACGGGATTTGTAGACCCATTTCAAGCAACATGAAAGGGTCTAATTATTGACAACAAGCAAATCATCGAAGTCACCCAACACTGGGGGCTACAACATTCGAAAATGTAAAATGGGGGCTTATGAACCCGAAATATAACTAAGCTACACCAGTTTGATGATCTCTTCAAGAATTTCCTAAACTAACTAGCTTTGTGCAAATCTTGAAATCACAGTTTTATAAGTGAATAATAATAACCATCGATTATTTTTATCATTATTAAAACCAATTTTGCAACTTACGCATGAAAAAAAATATATAACAATAAACATGAGTCGCAAGAACAAATTCATGCTATTATAAAAGTTCAAAAATTCATTGATAATTCTAATGCATAATTGTTGTTCTAAACACTTCAATTTACATTAAAATTAACAAGTATAGTCTATGCGATAAATAAAGTTCAAGCACAAAGTCAAAATTAGAACAAAAAATATATATATAGGCATGCTCATACAGGATCAATACTTTGTCACTTTACATGAAATTTGTTGCAATATATTTCTTAAACATTTCACAACGACAAACAAACAAATTCATGAAAACAAGTCGAATAAAAAACCCCCAAATTTAAAATTTGGAGATTAACGGTTCGAAAATCGCCCAAATTCAGCCAAGAATGGACGAATTATAGAAAATATGAATAAGGGATGAGATCTACTTCCTTTAGCTTCGAAAAACAAGGAAATCCGAGTTCTTTAGAGAGAGAAAGAAGCAAAAATCGTGAAGGAAGGAGAGAGAAAGCGAAATGAAAAATCGCGCTCAACGATTCTCTTTTTGCTGACTTAAATGTCGCGTGCAACTGAATTAGTTGCGCGTGATAGACCAGCGCAACTCAGAACGATGCGCGCGCCTGGCCAGCGCGACCTACTGAGTTGCACGCGGATACTAGTCACTAAAATGACTGGTATCCAGATTTTGATCCGTTTGATCATTTTTTTCAACGGTTTTTGCTCGTTATTAGACGTAATGGCACGCAAATTATCAAAATATTTTAAGTTGCTTTGCATTTTGTAGTTTTTTTTCTTCTTTGTTAGTTTTTTGCATCATCTTGCATGCACACCGTGCTTTGTGCCTTCCCTAAGCATACGTTTTGAACATTTTTCGTAAGAGTGCCTTAAGACGTTCCGTGGTGGTGCTTTACGTAAAAGCACCCATAGACAGGTTTGTCATTTTACTGTAATGACGTTACAAATGTCCGGGTTTTCTTCTTTTTTCACGTCCGAAGCAAAAAGGAAGGCGTTTTCATGCAGCGTAAAAATGCAAAATGGCGTATCGTACGGCGCAAAATTGTACTGCGTAAGTGTTGCATAAAATTTCACTCAGCCCAAGCTTTGCGAGATCTACCTCTCGGGACTAAAAGGTAGAGAATTACTGTAGGCGTTAGCTCACGAGTTGACAGGTGCGTCGAACCTTCAGGAACAGGCACTTCTTGAATGGGAGCAAATACGGTATTTAGTGCGCTTACTAACTTACTGGACAGTTAGGGTGTCGAATTCATCCCCTGTATAAAGAAGCGACGAGACGATGTCGCGCCTATGTAGTCACGTGCCCCCAGTCCTGAGACACATGTACTCATCTTGTGGACAAAACTGATGAGAGAGTTGCTGACTTTCTTCCCTCTCACTGAATTTGGATACATGCCTCCAGTCCTGAGACATGTATTTCTATCTTGTGGACTTCCGGCTCGAATACCAGACCCGACTTGAATACCGGACCATTTCGGCTCTAATACCGAAAACCCTTTTTCATATTTTACTTTGTTAAAGTCAGGATAAAGTTTCAATGACATATCGAGGGACTTTAGACCAACGATGACACGATTGAGAGGAAATCTTCCCCTTTTATCCTTTTAAAATCGATCTCTTCTCATGACTTGACATCACCCAGAACACCTTTACTTGTAAAAGAATTCTACAATTGCAAAGGATCAATCTAGATTTTTTTAGCGCGTTAAGACTAGTAAAAAAATTTTCTAGCCTTAATAGCTACTTGTTTCATACACTTAGCGAACCAAGGATCGTTTCGACATCCTTAATATTTCTGAAAGATTCTCTATTCTTAGGGATCTTCACAGAACGAGTCTCGAATTTATTTCCTTGACTACTTTGATCATCGTCTATTCTAGACTCGATCAAAGTGGGGGCTAACTATAGACACCTACTTTTGGCCTCTTGTCCCGAAAGGAAGTGCGATGATGTTACAAAAATCAGTTCTTCATGTTAGATCAAAGTTGAAATGTTTATGGACTATGAAAAGCATTATGAAGTAAGTTAAAACCCATATTTGAGACCAAGTTTTCTTAGAGCCTTGCCTGATTACTAATTAGGCCTAAAACATGTTCATACATGTTTAAACTTGATTAATAACGGACCCAAATGCGTCAAATGCAATGATTAGATCCAATGGAACCTACATTGTTGAAAACCGAGCCAAACAGATAAACCAACCATCAAATTCCTGTTCAAAGCCTATACATATTGATATCCCTTTCAAAGAGCTTTCCAACGGTATATTACAAGCCCAATTCCGATCCAAAACAAAGAAGTTATGATCAAAACAATAAATCGGGCCCTAAAACCGATACCCTTGCCCTCCAACGGCCATAACTTTTGATCCATAACATATTTTAACCAAATTTCAACGGCATTGGAAAGTATACATTCAAATATTTCCAATGATATCTCACACGCCTTAATCTCACCTCGCAATCAAAAGTTATGGAAGTTGTAAAAACGCGTTTTCGTATAAGGCAAACCGCAAACCAACGCAACTCAATTAGTTGTGCGCGCCTTGCGCGCTCAACTCATTGAGATGCGCGCAGCACCCAGCACGACTAAGGGAGTTGCCCGCGCCACCTGAAGGCGTGGCTCTAAAATCCTAAACCTAGATCCCTACGCCTATAAATAGGAGTCTTTGTTTAGCATTGCGGGGACCGAAAAATTCAGAACTAAAACCCTATTATTCTCACAACCCTAATCTCTCAACTTCTCTTACTATCATACTACTTTTTCTTCTCTCTTCTCAAATAATTTCAAACCCTAATTGAATCCATTGAAGTCCTTGGAGGTACAAAGAAGAAAGAAAGTCCATAAACACATTAAAACGGAGATTTAACATAAAAGAAGAACAGTTAGTTTCCTGAGCACTTAGATAAATCACTTTTATTTTATTGTTTAAATAACTTTAATTGATTAATTAGTGTTTTCTGATTACTTTAAACATACTATTAATTAATTAATTCACATAGTACTCTTTCGTTAATCAAGACTAGAATTTGAATAATTAATTGTTGTTTTATAACTTAAGACAAGGCGAATCTTGTTTATTTATTGTTCTTTCACAAATATTATTAAATAAGAATAACGACTTTTGCAATGTAATTCCTACGTGATTAATGATTGTAAATAAAATCAACTACCTTAGTCTTTAGTTATCACGTTGCATATATTGTTTGGTAATGAAATTGTGAAAAATGAAGAGCTAGTAGAGGCCTTACTTGGGCTAAGATAGCAATTCCCCTCTAAAGGGAACGTTATCTTAGTACCCTCGCTCCCGAACTCATTTCTGGTTTATGTAGATCAATTTAGGCATGGGTAAACTTATGATTTGTGCTAATTATTCTATGAACTCCACATGGAAGAAAATCATGAACGAAGTTTATGAGTTTTCCTAAAACTCATTAGCGACTCCTACTTGTTTCTTACAAAAAAGTGTGATGAGAGTATCATTTCTAATTTAAGGTCTCCCAAACAGTCAGGAATTGAAATCCTAATACACCCTAACAAGTGTAAATTCGTAGGCTTTTATGTGGCCATGGGCATTTAAGGAGAGGACCCCTTACGATGGGAACCCCTTCCTTACACATAGTTGTGAGCCTCTTGAGTGTTAGTAATGGGAGATCCCTCTGTAGAAAGGGTGTTGGTAAGAGCCTTACAATTGATCCCCCATAACTTTTGTTTTGTAGACACCATTTGCGTAGAAGAAGCTAAGGAGTAATTAGTTTCCTTGTTAATCTAAACATCGCTGATCCACAAACATGATTTCTCCATTCATTCTGAATAATAACTCCTACCTCTTTAAATCCCAAGCACCAATCCTCAATTTGGTACGGTCTATATTTTGGCAAGAGAACACCACATGATTCGAAAATGATAGCAGCATGATCAAATGAAATTAGAGGTTGGTTAATAATCCTGCTGCCCGGGAATAAATTAAACCAATCATTTGACATATAAGCTCTATCTAATCTCTCCAAAATTTGATCTCCATCAAAACGTTTATTACACCAAGTAAACCTTGGCCCGGAGAAAGGAACATCTAACAACCTATTGTCCAATCTCCATTGCGAAAACACTCCATTACCCCTAATGTACGATGCTCCACCTAGCTTATCTTCCAGTAATTCAAGTTGGTTAAAATCTCCAAGAATAATAGAAGTTGGGTAGGAATTAGTTAAATTAACCAAAGTACTCCAAAAAATAAATCTACATCAAGCAAAGGAGGGTCGTACACAAAAAACATATCATATTTATTTCCACTAACTTCCAAAGCATTACAGTGAACTAGATTTTGTGAAGAGCTAATACAAGAAACCTGCAAGTTATTCCAACCTAGCACTACTAAACCACCCTTAGTACCTATTGCATCTACTCCACACACAAAAGGACATCTAGAACTAAACATATTTAATACCCTGACAACCGAGCATTTAGTCTCGGATAAGAACAGAAACTCCGGCTTATGTACATTGCATAACCAAAAGATGTAAGGTAACTTCGTCGAGTCTTCTGTATTAAGCCCTCGACAGTTCCAGGATATTGTCTTCACTTTTTGTTAGAGGAACTAATCCCCGCTGAAGTGTAACCATACGGGAGATTAGTAAAAGGCTGAACATCCATATCCAAAGTAGAATCTGAGTCAAAGTTATCAGAATCTAAAAATTCAGTAACCTTGTGTTTTTTGCATACTTCATTCGAAACCCGAATAACAAGTCTTTTATGCTTGATTTTTGTATCACTCTTATTAGTTGTAGAAGAAGTGATCTCTAGTCCAGGTTCAACGCCCATGTCACTAGCAAGAGTAGTATCAGTTAAACATTTTGCAAATCCTTTTCTTCTCCCATCCTTCTCCTTTATGCTGAAACCTCCTTTTGCTTCTAATCTTTCTAGCCTGAGTTGCCTTCGCTTTTGTAACCAATTGGTAGTACAGTACCGCAACTGTGGAAGTTGGTCGCAAGAAGTGAACCTAGGTAGGCACCCTGCAAAATTTCTGCTTCTCTTTTTTCCTCAAGTCAGTTTCTTGTGATCTGAACTAGCTGATGCAAAGCCTTCCATATGAGCTGAAGGAGAACTAGAAGGAGCAGGAATACCATCATCCGGATACAAGACTATAGGTGCTAAAGTAGAAGATTGATTTGGTGATGAAATAGCCGAAATGTTCAGAGGGATAGCAATAGGCGTCGGAATTGGATTCACCGGACTCCTTTTCCTTAGTGAGCGCAAGAAAGATCAAGCTTTGCGTACCATCTTCTGAACCCCAATAATCTGATCCATAGGACCATGCTCCTGAACCGGAAGGGGAATCGGGGTGTAAACATCGTTAATGCATACTTGTGGGCGTCCCTCAACAAAGGGAGTCTGAACTCCATCAATATAGACGTGCGGCCGGAGAGAAAGAGTTGTGTCTGGAACATTATAGATAAGAGGCGAAATAGGGTTTGGAGAGTTTACTGGTTGGATAGAAGTACTCCCTATTTCGAATTGAGAATTAACAAATTGAGGTCGTGGGCCATGGTGAGCATCAGGATCAAAATTTGGAACATGTAATTCAGAGACAGACATATAAAATGGGCCCCCTGCATCCGAATCAACTTGCTTACCCTTTCCTCAATCCTCAGCCCTAGAAATAAATTGAGCATGTGGGTCATTAAAAAAAACCAAACCTCGTACCTGGAGACAGAACACCTGTGCACATATTGTTCCTTGTGTCGGGATCAACATTCGCTACATTCGGATGATTGACAGCATGTGAAACGTCCATTAGAGCCGTGTTTTGCACCTAACTATCATCTAAATCATTCTCAAACTCCTCTGGAGCTAGTAAGAAATGATCCTTAGAGGAATCACTACTTGTAAGATCAACAAAGTTATTATTGAAATTGTTTTTGTTCTGGTGCAGATAGTTCATATTTCCATGTGAATCATCATCACCTCCACCATCTGAAAATCCATCGTGCCCATGAATTCCAGCATTAAAATCCTCATCATCGCCCGGATCATCAAAACCATTATTTCCATGGTCATTGACATCCCCCATTTCGACAAGGACTAGTCGAGTATTTCGATGAATAAACGAGTCAGGAAGACCCTCAATCATATTAGTACAGAAAGGTTGTGCAATTGGTCCATAAATAACTATGTTGCACTCCCTTACTAGATTTTCAAAACGTAATTCTATTCTTTGAATGGCATCATAATTTGAAAACCAACAATTTTTAGTGTAATGCCCAACAGAGCCACACTTTTTACAGAATTTGAAAACCCCCTCATACTGAAAAAAAAAAACCCCAAATAGCTTGTTTAGGAATATTAGTAAGTAAGAAAGCATCTGGAATTAGCGGCTTTGAGAGAACAACTATCATGAGCACTCTGTAGTCCGGATTTGCTGGTTCATATTCACCAAAATCTTCGACCCTCAGGATATATCCCACATGCCTTAAAGCTTCTACTGCCCACTCTAGATCCAGATGATCAAGCAGCAACCCTATAACCTTAACCCAAATTTTCACAAGATCAAAGTTGATAGTGCACAACACCAGACTATTCTTCCCCCGACAAAACAAGATCATTCTTCCGTCAATCACCGCAGTATCTTGTTCCAAAATTGCATTAGTATCCCTTGAATTTGAGCAAATAAAAGCATAGTAATTACCAATTCTTCTTACCTTGATTGGTCCTTTGGATATCCACCTTGTATCGACTATGGTCTGAACGATTTGCCTTGAAGGAGGGTTAGGACCGAAAAACCTTCCTATAACCAAAGACTCCCAGTTAATCGGTGGCCGCAACCTACTCTGAGAAGGGAAATTCCCATGAACTCCCATCTTGCTATACCTAGTATCCTCTTCTTGAAAAGCCATTGAAAAGTTCTGAGTTTGTGAATTGAAAAGGTAGAACTGAGGAGATAAAGCAAAGTAAATTGAATTTGAAGTAAAAAGGTAGGAGCGATTAAATAGGATAGTAAATTTGCTGAGTAATAGTTACTGTTCCATGCAATAAATGCACGAACTCCGCGTGTTGAGACAGGAATTGTTCCACTTAAGATTGTAGATAGACACTCCGGCAAAAATTATTGGCTGTTGAAACGGCCAAGAACAACACCTTCTGGGTAAAAGAGGTAAACCCTAGGTTTCTCACTTTTCGTGAGTTGAAACTCTAAAAAATTAGAGAGGAAATTAAGCAGTGTGCTTGATGGATGAAAGAGCCCTTAACTGATACATCACTTTTATATTTGGTAACTTTATACTATATTTTATCATTTCTTTCTTTTACTTAAAACCTCACTCAACTTATTTTATCATTTCTCTCTCTTCCATGGTCCCCACTAAAATAATAAAAATATGGAAATTTCACCAAATGCCCCTGAGTTATTTTTTATTCACCAAATACCCATCAAAACTTTCAAATTCACCATATATCCCTGAATTTAATAAAAAATATCACCACATGCCCAAATGACTAACGGACGTTAAACTCCGTTAGTCATTAGGGTTAAATAAGCCACGTGGTTGGATCTAATTGGTTATTTTTTAAAAAATTATTTAACTAAATATTATAATTATAAAACTTAATTAAATTTTCAAAAAAACAAAATCATTTTTAACCCCAACCTGCCACCTTCTGCCGGCGAAACCCAAGCCCGACCACCTCCCTATAACCGCCACCCGCAAGCCTCCCCACTACACCAGCATCGCCCCTTCCACCAACCCTGCACTGGTGCTGTAACATCCCCGATTTACTAACTAATAATAAACAAGAATTAAAGGAAAAATAAACAACCTTTAAATAAAATAGCGGAAACATACACCGAAATCGGAGGTATTAGTGCCACACTCAACAACCTGTCAAGTGTTAAGGCTTACAAAATTCCAACTGTACAACTCAATAAATCTAGGTGAGCTATTTATACAACTTTACAAACTTGTGAGATCACACTAATCGAAACACTTGAGCTCCTTTAGCTACGACCACTTCATTAAACTGTTTAGAAAATCTTGACTGCTCACCATTAAGGACAAATTCCAAAATAGATCGTCGCAGGGCCACCATAAGAAAAAGACATGGCCGCAAACACAAGTGGCACAAAAAACACATACACGTCAGCAAAAAGCTGTGTAATTACCACATATCAGAATACAAAAAATATTGTAATAATTAATATTATTAGCTCGCTTAAACAATGTAATTTAGAACTACATTACACATTGTACTCTGAAAAGTAACTACTGTCAACTCAACCTCGATTAATAATACAATCCTCCACTCAACTAACTCATAACCAATAAGTGTGTCACGCTCTTTGTACTATACCTAGCCTTGGACATGGGCTATTCGAATAACAAACCAACAAGTATAAAAACTTCAATACTCTCAATAACCAGAAAAAGAAAACCTTGAACCAGACCACATACGGGTCAATTCCCACTATAGGGGACCATTGAAAAATAAATAATAAAGATTGTACCTCATTCTTAACTCATGATTATGATCTCCTTACCAACATGCCAAGGAATAAGGTCTATTATGCCGAGCCTCAAACCAAGAATAAAAATAATAATCCTCAACCTTTTGATCTCATACATTGAACAAATAATTATGCATAAACAATGTCAACAATGGCACATGTTCCCAAATAACATAACAATTCAATTCAAAAACATCTCAACACTTAGGGAAATAATACTAGCACCCAAAAATAATCAAATCTTAACCCAAAAAATAATACTATGCACTAACAACCCTAAAACCTTGATAAAACAATACTCCCTATAACAACAACATTAAAGCCCTAGAAATAATTGTACAATCAATATATACAACAAAAATAATATGATAATCAAATCAAATCAAATCAAATCATACAATATCATAATAATTAATCATATATACAAGGAGTACTATTAATAAATCATATCACACATAATAATAATACAAAATATAATACAAACATCTCTAAAATTTTGTGTGATTAGCTTTCCGACGAATACCCACACATTGAGACAAAACTAAAAACTGTAAAGAAACTACTACTCCAGAAATTCGAGGGCCACACATTGATGATCAAATAAAATCATATGATGAGAATATTGATACATGCATAAAGGCTAGCAAGTGAATAACATTAGATGTTGAATGATACGTAGGAATAAAAATAAAGGAACTAGGAAAAAGAAAAGAAAGTCAGGAGAAAGCTGCGACTTTCACCTAATATATTTAGGGTTTAAATTTATGAGGCTTTTTAAATGAGAAGATCTTAAAATAATAAGTATCCTATTAGACTTAAAATAGGTTTAATAATTTGATAAGATAAGAAAATAAATTGTAACTTATACAAAATATATACATATACATATACATATACATATACATATACATATATATATATACACATTTAATCACAAATTATACGGGTATTACAATCTACCCTCCTTAAAACAAATTTCGTCCCCGAAACGTAAAATAGAAAAAAAAAAAGGGTATTACAGGTGCTCGCTCATTCCCCGAACCACCGCACCGTTTTCCTTCCTTGCTTTGAATCACAAAACCCCTCACCGAAAGTCTGGCAACCATACCCAAACCCCTTCGCCGGTAGCCCAATCCCTTCCCCCACGCCGTTGCTGCCCACCTAAGTCGAAAACCACCACCTTGAACATTAAAACCCCAAAATTGAATCCCTAGGTTTCAATTTTAGGGGTATTTAATTTTGGGGTTTCTAAATTTGGGATTCGATTTTGGGGTTCATGGGTTGGAGATGGCAGGGGGAAGGGCATTTGGGTTCGCCGGCACCGGAAGGGCGATATCGCCGAAGGAAGGAGGGGTTTGGACGACATTGGTGGGAAGGAGACGAATTTTCGAGGGTGAAAGGGATTTCAGCGGATCGTGGAAGGGTGGCTGGGTTGCGTTGCCGTGCGGGTTGGCTAGGATGGTCGCCGACGTGATGGTTCAAGGTTGGGTCGCCGGCACGGTGGAGACAAGCTGCTGAGACTTGGGTGGTGGCAGTGGCAGTAGGCTGGTTTTTGGGGCTGGGTTGTGGAGGGGTGGGGTTGGCTTTTTTTAAAAAAAAATAATAAATAAATATTTAAAAATCTTATTAATAGAAAAGACAACCAATAAGATGATGCAACGTGGCTTACTTAACCCTAATGACTATCGGAGTTTAACGTCCGTTAGTCATTTGGGCATGTGGTGAAATTTTTATTAAATTTAGAGGTATATTGTGAATTTGAAAGTTTTGATGGGTATTTGGTGAATAAAAAAATAACTCAGGGGCATTTGCAAAATTTAATTTCGGCAAATAATTGGGTTTACCGGCTTAATTAATTGGATTAATTAAGATGGATGTGGAATTTAGTGGGAGCTTCAATAATTAATTGCATAAAATTATATAATCAATGAAACAACTTTGACTAGTTTTAATTAGGCATGTTAATTGTTTTCACGACCTAAATGAGTTACTAGTTTGCGCTCATTTTATGCATTGTTACATGCTTTATCGTTGCGAATTGCATGGGCTATTCACAAATAGTGAATGGATGAATGGAATCTATATTCTCTCACAATTTTTATAAAATGGCAACTAGTGGGGCCCGATTAGGATAGAAAATACAGACTGCGATTTGTGATGTATTTTTGTAAATATATATACGGTCTGCGAACCGTTGAGTATTTTTGTACCTTAATATTTAGATTAGTCCTAATCGTAGATACTAGTACTTGCATAATTATGGTCATGTCTTGGTGACGAAGGTTCTTGGAAGACGAAGCCATGAAGTTGCAAAAGCCGTCCCTTTAAGACTTGAAGATTCAAGGAGTCGTGCTAGTTGCCAAATGCATCTTTATTTATGTTTTCGATATATTTATGAGTATTTATATATGAATTATATGTTAGATGCATGTTTAGGCTTTCGAATGTAGTAATGATTAATTAAGTTCACTTAAATCAACCAACATAGAAACCCTAGGTCCCTAAAATATTGAGTTAAATTTCCTATCTAAAACAACACTTATTGATCTATTGAGAGTAGTGATGGGCTACGCCAAAGCGAGGCATCACTATTACTCCATAGACTCATAAGGCATACCGGGTATGCAAGTTGGTTTTGGTTATACTCAACGATATGAGTGATGGAGTCCTAACATGTCGTGGCAAAGTGGATAAATTGTTAAAAGAGCATTAGATGCGACGATTTATTCAACCAAGAGTGGCTTGGAGCCATTAGCAAAGCGTTGCTTACCTTAGGAGATTGAGTGTTAAGACAAGCCAAAGCATGCTTAACCACTCTTTGTTTCTTTGGATCTTGGAATCGACTTATTCTCACCAAAATGGGGACAATTTTAATGTGTGAATAAGATGTTTTAAATAAGTTTGATTAAAATGCATGATTTCAATCTTATTTAAAATACTATGAATGGATTTTCATTTTAAAATTCTTTCAAATTGTAGAATCATGTCTTCAACTATCGACAACAATCTAATGTTCCCAGAACTTCCCGAGAAGTTAACATTTAGCTTGAATTTTGTAAACTTCAAAGAATTGAAGGAAGAACTTCGTACGACCCTCCGTAATTGCTATCTAGAGCATATCTTGGATACTCCCATCCCGAGTTTTTACTCAAAAGGGGTTATGAGCAATGGAGCTCATGAGGAGTGGAGTTTAATTGCAAGAGAGTCTCGCGACTCATGGCACACTCCATTCCGAAAAAGTGGAAGAAGAAATTCTCCAACTGTCTTCCGGATATACTCCTCAAGGCTCTAGAAGATGTGGTCAATCTGAGGGTCACAAAAAGCGTCAGGGGCAACTATGACGGACTTGTGGAGGAAGTGACTAGGTCACTGACTAACATGGATCAAGCCACCGCAAGATGGGTGTCTTAGAAAAGAGAGGCAAGAAGTATAGGCTAGGGTCTATAGTCGTAGACTTAGGCTCGGGATGCCACTTCAAGCCCATGTGCTCAAGATGAAAAGGTTATTCAACCACTTGGAGCTGATTGGTAGACCGGTGGAGGATGAGCAAGCGGCTCATATGCTTTTCAGCTCACTCCACTCGAGATAGGTTGCAATTAAGATGCAACTTACCAACAATCGAAACAAACTATCTTACAAGGAAGTTGTCCAAGAGCTCCAGAAAACCTATTCTTGCAAGGCGGATAAGTTTGCCCAAAGGCCCAAGAAGAAGGAGTTTAAGAACAAGGCAAAGATGCTCTGTATCTATTGTAGTAAGCAAGGTCACTAAAAGAGAGAATGTAGTGAATATCTAGAAGATTAGGAAAGAGGAAAAGGAGCCTCAATCGCAGGTATCATCTTTACACTTGAATATAAGCAATTTACAAGGTATTAGATACCGGAAAATTAACTCACTATGTACTCCTATTTCAGGAACAAAGTGAGCGGCGCTTTTCAAGTGGACATGAGTACACAAGTGGAAAATGAAGATTATCTATCAAAAGAAAGCTTATAATCTCATGTTATTTTGTCTAGATTTAAAACTTGCTTAGTTTTATCTACCATACTTTGATCTCATAACGTAGCACGCCATTTTAACTTTGATCTCAAGACTTTTGTTTTATGTCTTGTTTACATTTATGGAATGACACTTTTGTGTGTTTAGAAAAAATTGTTTATAATGATACCAAAAGAGCTAAGACCATGGAGTCAAATCAGACTTACTTGTGGCATTGTCGTCTTGGCCAACTTAACATCAAACGCATCAAAAAACTTCTATAGGAAGGTGTTCTTGACTCTTTTGATTTATAATCTTTTGAGAATTGCGAGGAATGTTTATTAGGCAAGATGATAAAATATCCATTCTCCAAGCTGGGAGAAAGAGCAGGAGACTTAATAGGTCTAATACACACCGATGTATGTGCACCAATAAGCTCCGCCAAAAGAAATGGACATTTATATTTTATCATTTTCACAGACAACTATAGTAGATATGGCTATGTCTACCTCATATCGCATAAATTTGAATCGTTTGAAAAGTTCAAAGAATTTCAGAGTGAAGTTGAAAATCAGCTTGGCAAGAAAATCAAAGCCCTTCGATCAGATTAAGGTGGTGAATACTTGAGCCAAGAATTCGATGATCATCTAAAAGAAAAGGGAATACTTTCATAATTGACACATCCAGGAACTCCACAATGGGACGGAGTACCCGAAAGGAGAAATCGAATCATGTTAGACATGGTACGATCAACAATGGGTCTTAGTGATCTTCCTATCTCTTTCTGGGGACACACACTTCAAACTGCGGCACTAACACTGAACCATTCTCCATCAAAATCTGTGGAAAAGACTCTATACGAATTATGGACGAAGAAACCTTCTAGTATGTCTTTTCTAAAGATATGGGGATACGAAGCATATGTCAAGAAATTGATTTCTAACAAACTTCATCCCAAATCTGACAAGGTTTACTTTGTGGGATACCCAAAAGAGACCAAAGGGTATTACTTCTACAACAAAATCAGAATGATAGTCAAAGTGCTCAAACAGCATCTGCTGACGCAGGTCAAAATGATCAAAATGTGCAAAATCAAACTTACAATGCAAATGCTCAGTCTGTTACCCTACATAGGTCTCAGAGGCCAATATCTCAACCTGATAGATATCTTTGTTTAGTATTAACTGAGAATCAGGACATCCTGATCATGGATGGAGATGAACCGACAACTTACAAGCAAGCGATGGCAAACACCGACTTTGCTATATGGCAAGAGGCCATGAGATCTGAAATGGATACCATGTTTGAAAATCAAGTCTGGGACTTGGTTGACTTACCCAAGGTTACACACCTATCGGATGTAAGTGGATTTTCAAGTTGTAAACCGATAAAGATGGAAATGTATTCATTTACAAAGCTAGATTGGTAGCAAAAAATTACTGACAAGTTCATGGTATTGATTACGATGAAACCTTTTCTCCAGTCGCAATGCTTATATCTGTTCGGATCCTTATAGCAATTGCTACATATTACAATTATAAAATATGGCAGATGGACGTCAAAACCGCCTTCCTCAATGGTATTTTGGAAGAAATTGTGTATATGACACAACCTGAAGGTTTTGTCGACCAAAACAATGCTGGGAAGGTTTGTAAGCTTACGAAGTCCATTTATGGGCTAAAGCAAGCAAGCAAGCAGGAGTTGGAATCTACGATTCAATGAAGCCATCAGTAAGTTTGGTTTTATCAAGAATCCAGATGAATCTTGTTTTTACAAGAAGGTCAGTGGGAGTAACATTGCCTTCCTAGTCTTATATGTCAATGACATATTGCTCATTAGAAACAACATTCTGTTGTTAAAGTCTTTAAAGGCCAGGCTCGGAAAGTGTTTCTCAATGAAAGACTTAGGAGAGGCTCAGTACATACTAGGCATCAAGATCTATAGGGATCAATCGAAAAGGATTATTAGATTGAGTCAAATTACTTATATTGATAAGGTACTTTCTCGATTTGGTATGGAAGAGGCCAAGAGAGGTCACCTGCTAATGTCACATGGCATAACCCTAACCAAGAAGCAGTGTCCACAGACACCTGATGAGCGGATAAGAATGAATCAGATTCCATATGATTCGCTTATTGGATCGATCATGTATGCCATGATATGTACTAGGCCAGATGTATCGTATGCCTTGAGTACTATGATCCGTTACCAATCAGATCCAGGAGAGGCCCACTGGACTGCGGCCAAGAATATCCTAAAGAACCTGAAAAGGAAGAAGGATAAATTCCTGGTGTATGGTGGTTCAGATGAATTAGTTTTTTAAGGTCATACTGACGCGAGCTTCCTGACAGACAAAGACGATTTCAAATCGCAATCGGGATATGTGTTCTATCTAAATGGACGAGCGTTTAGTTGGAAGAGTGCCAAGTAGAGCACAGCTGCAGATTTTACAACTAAAGCCAAATACTTAGCAACTGCTGAAGCAGCTAAGGAGGTTGTTTGTACCCTCAACCAAAGGCCCAATAGCCCTCCATTGTGACAACAATGAAGCTATTGCTCAGGAAAGAGAGCCAAGGGAACATCATAAAGTCAAACATGTCAATCTGCAGATTTTACAATTGAAGCTGAATACTTAGTGTAGACACCTAAAAATGTCTCCCCAAAACCAAACCCAATGATGAACAACCTTTCACCGCCATTATTGGTCAGGTTGAGTATTTAATTATTAGAGTGCTTAAATACATAATCAATCCCAATACCATAAACAACCCAATTCCTAGCCAATTTCCCCAAACCATAACTTATTTTCCTCTTTTCGTGTCTTTAAACCCAAAATCATTAATTTCGTGTCCTTTTTATAAAAACGTTTAGTCCTGTTTATTTTGTTCCATAATCTGGGTCCAGTGATGAAACAATTGGATGGGGTTTGAAAAGAGATTTCCAATGATATATTATAAGCCCAAATCCGAGTTATAACGAATAAGTTATGGCCAAAATACTAAACTAAGCCCACCTTACCTACGACTCAATGATCATGTGGAGGGTCCAAAAGCTTTAATCCCATCCCTAAACAGTTAGGATTAATTGGAAGCTTCTATAATTTTCTAAAATATCTTAATTATCCTTTTTGAAAGGATAAGATTGAAAAGTTTGAAATTGAATAAAACTCTTCTTTTTTAAAGTCCTAATTCTATCCGAATTGAAAGACGTTCAAAGATAGTCAGATATTATTTTTTTGAATCATAGTTTTTTTTATCCAAATCTTATATATAGTTGGATATCCCTTGAAATTATCTTTCCAATGATATATTATAATATTAATTCCGATCTATAATGAAAAAGACATGAATGAAATATCAAACTCTATCCAAAACTGACACTATCTCACTATTTTGGCCATATCTTTAATTATAAAAAAGATTTTAATCTGATTTTAATTGGTTTAGAAAATAGACTTCAAAAAATTTCCAACGACATATTATTTATCTTTTTTCGATTTCTGGATCAAAAGATATGATAAAAACAAAATCCGCAAAAACTGCTGTCTATTGCAAGAGTATTATTCCAATTCGAATTCTTATCTTTTTTTAATTCTTTGACCCTTCGTTTTCCTTATAAATAGAGATCATATCACCCCTTTTCAATCATCAACAAGCTTGATCACCAAATCATTCTCTTTTCCTCTCTTCTACACCAAAAAATCATTCTCTCTCTCACTCTCATATTCTAAGCCTTAAACCTATATTTCTAATTACATTATTTCTTCCTTAAGCACTCCAAGGAGTCCATACTTAACCCGAGGTTCCATCCTTATACCAAGGCATGAAAAGGTAGAATTAACTAAGGGTTTGGACCAAATCAACTCTATTTTTTATTTAATTTAATTTTTTTAATTTGATTTATATATTTATTACAGTTACTAACAATTTATTCATGATGTAGCAATTCAAGAAAACGCGGAAAGTGAGTAATTAATCCCTTAATTACTCATATTTTTATTCTTATTGCTAGTATCATGATTAGGGTTATTATTATTATTATTATTATTATTATTATTATTATTATTATTTGATTTGACTAATGATATTATGGTTAAATTGCTTCCAATATCAATGTTGATTCAATTATATTTTTTATGATCACTATATTGCATGTTAAAGGGAATATGTAATTGAAAATCACGCCTAATAAGATAATTTGGACGACTAGTTTAGGCTCCTTTTTAATCTTGTTATTTAATCAAGTGATCACTAATATTTTAGAATTATATGTTGCATTAATATTCAACCAATTTAGCATAATAATAGTTTGGAGCAAATTGAATCTTTGTTTGTATGCCTTTGAAATCGCAGGAATCACTTTTCATTATAGGAATCAAGTAGAGGCCAATACAGGCGAATGTGACTCCATGACTCACTTTGTACCATCATCCCCTATCCAGGAGATTACTAAATCCATGACTCCGAACCATATGGAGTTAGTAATCTCCTGGATTATGAATGGGGTGTAACCTTCACGGGTCAATCGTTGTTGCCTATTGTTGTCCCTTTATTCGTGGTTGCCTTTTATGATCCGTGAACGGTTTACAAGTTCCTTAAAAACTTGTTAGCGGCTCCCTACTTTGCTTTGTCCCTAATTGTATTATGTCAATTCATACTTCTTATATGTGCCAAGCATATTCACCACATGCTTTAACGTAGGCGCACTTCAAACGACTCCTACACTTAGCAGTTGCTGAAGTAGCTAAGGAGGCTATTTGGATTAGTAAGTTCATTGGTGAACTTGATGTCATACCCTCAATCAAGGGTCCAATATTCCTCTATTGTGACAACAATGGAGCTATTTGTCAAACAAGAGAGCCAAGGGAACATCAGAAGGTCAAACATGTCAAGAGGCGGTTTCACATGATTTGAGAATGGAAATCAGAAGGTGAAATCAGAATTTGCAAAGTTGGAAAGGATGACAATGTAACCGATCCACTTACTAAACCTTTGCCTCAAGTGAAACACTACAAGCACGTTGAGGAAATGGGAATCAGGCATGTAGGAGAATGGCTTTGATTTCCCTGTTTAGTGTTTTAGTTACTTTTGAACATTTAATGTAAGACAGTAAGAAAAACCAATCAAGTTTGGAGTTGTATAAATTTCATGCAATATTTTATCACTCCTTTTGCTATTTAATTGTGGTTTAAGATTAAATAATGAGTCCATTCACATATGAGAATATTCAAAATAAAGTATCAAGACCAGTCTTGGTAAGGAAACACCTATTAAGTGAACATTGAATATTATAATAAAAAATTATCCCTAATCGAGGTCATTTAAACGATGGACGACTAATGACCATTTGAGATTAGTGTGTAGTTTAATTTATAGCACCGTTTCTTGTGCTACAAGGACATGATCGTCATAAATCATTTGCACACGTATTGGTGTAGAACCATATTGGACCGTTGTGGGGAATAAATTCAAGCGTTAATCCCCTAGCTTGAACTCCATTGTGATCATACACTAAAGTACGGTGGCGTCCAAAAGGGAAGAAGATAGAGCAAAAGAGTCGCCAACAAGTTTTAGGAACTTGTAAACCGTTCACAGGGTGAAGGTTACACCCCTTAACGATCCAAGAGATCGTCAACTCCATAAGGTCTAGAACCAAATAAGGGTTCGGGGATGAAGGTGCAAATCCAACCTAAAAGAGATTGAACCTGCCCTAATAATAGGCTTCTACTTTATTCTGATCGTATTCATGTGCGCTTTTTAATTAACATGCAATCAATAAGATTAACCCCAAACCTGTTTATCTATGTTGGTTGAATATAAATGCACAAACAAATCTATTATTGGCGATCACTTGAATTATAATCATATTAACCCTAACAAGATTATTAATTATCTTATTAAGCGTGATTACAAATACCAATTCCCTTTAAACATGAATAAAAGGCGTGATCAAGCAATAACAATAAATATATCAAGCAACATAATAATAATAATAATAATAATAATAATAATAATAATAATAATAATAATAATAATAATAATAATAATAATAATAATAATAATAATAATAATAATAATAATAATAATAATAATAATAATAATAAATATAATCATGATCATAAAATTATAACAATGAAATAATCATCATAATAATAATAATAACAATAATAATAATCGTCATATTAAAATAATAATCATCAAAACAATGATAATAATAACATTCATAATCATCATAAATTATAACAATTATAATCATAATCATGTTCATGTTAATATTAAAGCATAATAATAGCAAGATCCTAGGCATGATACTAGCAAGATTAATAACAAGCCCTACCATGTCACTAAACAATAAAAATCAAATCTTTAACCCTAACATGATACTAACAATCATAAATATTAGGAAGAACATAGGAAGCATCGTAACAGTCATATTTAATATTAAATTTACCCTAGACATGATACTAGGAATATCATAATAACAATCTAAACATGATTTCTACATCATAATATCAATAAAAACCATTAAAGTACTTACTTTGATGCCTCGTACCTCTTTCTAATAACAAAATACACTCGTTAGTAACTTCAAGGAAAATAATAATTAAAACAAATTAAATTAAATAATTATTAAAAGAGAGATTTGGGACCAAACCCTCAGAAGTTAAACCTTTCACGTCTAAGGCGAAGACAACTTCGAATATGGCTAGGTGTTTCTAGATCTTGCGAATGCGGAATTTTGTATGAAAAAGCAAGTTTTGATGAGAGAAAGAGATGGTGAATGATTAAAGAGAATTTGTGAATTGATGAAAACTGGTTGTTGATGAATGTAGATGAATGTTGATGAGAATTTGTGAATGAAGACAGAGTTTTTAATACGTAATTTATAGAGAAAATCAGTCAAAAAGACAAAATTAACAAAACAGAGTCTGGCGCACGCAAAACGAGATCGGCGCCAGCCATTGGCCATTGGCGCCAGGCGCCAACGTCATTGCCTGGCGCCAATGCTTGGCTTTAGGCGCCAATCTTGTTTTTGACGCGTTTTCTAAAATCTGATAAATTTTTCCGTACAGGAGGATAAAATCGTATCTTTTCCTCAAAAATGTTCTTTGATTTTAATTAAAACTCTGAAAAGTCAATAAAAGTCAATTTATCAATTCTAATTGAATTAGGAATGAAAAGAACCTTCTAGAAGAATCTAGAAGACTAAAACCATTCCTAATTTCATTAGGAATGATAAATCATATTAGGCCCTCCCCTAGATCATTGGGCCGCATATAAACCTCAAACCGGGCCCAGTTTAGTAAGTTGGCCATAACTTCTTCAATATTCATTGGAATTGGGCTTATAATATATCGTTGGAAAGCTCTTGTCAAGCCCCATCCAACTACACTACTATTGGACCCATATCATGGACCAACCAAACTGGATTGGCTGTTTTCTTAAAATAAGTTTTCAAAAACAGAGAGAAGAGAAAAGAAATTAAAACTTTCCGCAACACTAGACCTTCCACACTTTCGCTTCATTCGAAAATGATTCGACGCAAAAGGTACTCATCACTGGGTTTGGTTTTTGGGGAGACACATTTGGGTGTTTACAATCGTCCTATGAGAATACTTTAAGAGATTAAAAATCGTCATAAGTATATTTCTCATTATTGCTATCGGAACCTATTTCCTCGACCATGAGTATTGTGAGTTTTCTTGTTTGAGTACTAGTTCGCTTTGATGTTGGAAAACGTCTTCCGTAATAGGGGATTATAACGGAAACACTCGGGTGGCTAGTTCCTCTCAGTAAGAGAAGCTACATTACAAGACTGGGAATGTCCCCCTATTAAAATAGGGAAGATGTCTTTGTTATTTACAAGGCCTGTCGAAGAGCGAGACTGTAAAATGCTTGGCCGTGCTCGGATGGATGTTAGAATGACGAATCAATCTTACCTTATAGTTAATGAAGAGACATTATGTGACATAAGAAAAATGCTATACACTAAATACGCACTTGTCCGGAAGGAAAAGTGAGAGATTGAAAGGAATGGTGTCCTTCGAACAAGTGTATTACTTCGATAAAGGGTTCGGCATTATTAGACAGCTAATTATTCAGTAAGGTCAAGTGATCGGAATGCCTGGGTGGAGGCCGCTTCTGATCAATAATATTAATGTATAATTAATATTATAGCTTAATCTTGACTGAACCCTTCGGGTCACACCCGAGAAACTAACAAACCGAATTGACTAATTATTTCAGAAGAGATTAATGAGTCTCCCGAGTAATTAATATTTAGACGTCGGAAATTCAAGCTTGGAGCGTCGAAAGTTAAGTGAATTGTCTTAATTAGTCAAACAACATATTTACCTTAGCTTGGATGCTTATTGTAAAGGTATTGATATACCTGGAAGGTAGAACAAGACTTCGGACAAGAACGTGTGCCGAGGACACCAACCGCACTACTCGGGCCTAGCATACTGGGTGACCCTGTGCGTGCTGGCTGATGGTCGTACCACAAGGGCCTAGCTAGCATGCTAGGCAAAGCGGGCTACCAAGCCGCCCAACACTAGGCTCAGCATGATGGCTAGCCTTAGTGTGGGCTGGGCATAGTGCAGAGTAAGGCTAGCTGCTAGCCGAGCCTTGCGGCAAGGCCTAGCAGCAGCCCGCGGGGAGCAATGAGGCCCAGTAAGGCTGGCAGCCAGGCAGGCCTTGCACCGAGGCCCAACAGCGGCTCAGCCTTAGAGCACAAGGCTTCTGCTTCGACACACCTTGTTGCCTAAGGTGGCTGCTGCCATGTGGCGCAAGGTGGGCGGACATCCAACCTTGGTCCTCAAGGCTTGGTGGTCCTTCCACCGACCCTCCTTGTTCTTGTGCCACTTGTCGTTTGCTTGTTTGCTTAAATATTTAATTTAATTTAGAATTAAATTAAATCATTCTTTTTCTCACTTTATCATTTCTCCAACATGGATAGATGATGGAAAATTTTTTGAGCCTTTGCCTATAAATACCAACCAAGGGAGTTGGGAATTATTCACTTGAGTAAGTGTTAAAAAAGGCATCATAGTGTGAAAACCTTTGAACACTAATTACTCAGGTTTTGACGTCGGGCCTTGCTAACTCCAAGGCAATAGACCGAGTTCGGTGCTCGTGTTGCGGGTGGTCTTCGAAGGAGGTTGCCGTGTGAGCGGGACTTGAGGGCTTTCAAGTAAGAGCTCGTTTTGGTGAGCGAAGAACGCTACAAAGGCAATAATATCTTACTTAGTCTTGTGTTTATGTTAATTATGCTTATGGTTATAATTATTGTGAGTTTGGTTTTGGGGTCGGGTTTCCTTCCGCGGTGGGTCGTACTCACCGAAACCCAACACTATGATCAAAAGTTGATCAAATGACATCATTATTCATCCATTTAATATGGAGTTAAATAGTTTATTAAACTCTAATATGAATAATGATTGAATAGACTTAGCAAAATCTTAAAAAGTGCTTAAACTAGTTAAGCAAAGTATCATTTTGAACCTAAGAGAAATGTTCTAATTGGCTCAAATGGGAAAGGTTTAAGAATATATGAGGATTGCATTAAGAAGTTTTAGGCCAAGAAATGCAAACAAGTTGCTACTTCTCAAACCTAAAACAACTCATATGCTAAAATTTGTTATGAATAACAAATTTTTCAATTAAACAGACCAATTCCAATTGATTAGAAGCAACCTCATAACAGTTGGAAGGTAAAAGAATGAAAATGTTCCAATTAAAGAAGTATATTATAGAAATTTATTTAGCATATTACAAATTCTTGGATATATAATGTCATGTTTAGTTCTCTCTCATTGAGAATGTGGTTGAACTAAATGGAGAAGTATGGTTGAGGGAGAAAAAGATCTACAAGTTTAGAAGCAAATGTTGCTACTTCACAAGTATAATCTACAAGTTTAGAAGCAAAAGTTGCAACTTTACAAGTAGAAGCTTACTTTTTCCACCTTACCTAGTAATTGGCTAGTATTAAATAAATGTTATTTATTCTTGCTATTATCGAAATACCATTCAATGTTAGTAATGACTAAGCATTGAAGATCCAAAAACATGGAATAAATGTTATCCTATTCTTTATTGAGTCACGACGTGTTTTGAAAAGCTAAATAGGTTTAAAAGTTCTATATGGTTGATATAGATAACAAGTTCTATATACAAAAATTGTCTCTAAAAGTCAAATAATATTAATGAATGAACATTGCATGCCGAATATCCAAAGGGATGGACTTTAAATATCATCATATTATGAATCTATTGATATATGTGAACTTCATTCTAATTTGAAAATTTTAACCAAGGCACCATATAGAGAAATGATGATACAAACTCGAAGTCAAATACATATCGATGTAAGAAAACCTAAGGTTTAACAATTGGACACAGACAATGAAACTTCATTTGTGATATGATCACATGTTCTTAGTTGAAGCTAAAGTGTGAAAATTTTGAAAAGTTAAAAAAGGTTTAGTATGAAGTTCATAATCACTTAATTGACAAGATAATAAATACACTACAATATGATATTAATGGTGAAGGTTTGAGTCAAGACAGTTACTTGGCAATATATATTCAATTTATTACGATATGATCGTGATAATGAGAATTCAAGCCAAGACCTTGATAAACATCCAAGAGTTGTGATATCGTTTTACAACAAACTCAAAAAGAACCTTGTGAAGTGTTTATGAAAGGAGTTATCAATCTATATGGGATATATTTTGATTATGGATAAAATTACCTATCTTCCAACCATTATTCAAGGGCTATAAAACTAAACTAAACTACATAAGTCAAATCAAAATGTAGCAAAGGCTTCATATGTGATATGAATAAGAAAAGTTCATATGTGGTTTATAATACTTTTTGATAATTTTATTTTTGAAATTAAATACGAATTATTATGTTACAAGAACTAACGATAAATATAGTTATAGTGTTACACCAATAATAGCACGGGAACTAACCTAGTTAATATGATAAAGCTAAACTAAGAAAAGCATAATCTAAAACTAAACTACCTGATACTAATGTACTCCTTTATTTCCCTATATAAGAAAAGTTAATGGCCACCAATCCCACTAACAATATAACTCCTATTAACAAAATCCTTTGTGAAGTCTAATAAACAAGTCACTCCCTACGTAAGAACCAAAGCTATTGGGATGTTTTGCATCAAGGCCCAACCGAATCAAAAGTAGCAGCAATAATCACTCGCCCTGCCCAACAGACTCGCGAGATTGGATCTTGTAACTTGAATTGGGCTGATTCAAAACTTGAGCCCAGCCTCCTCTTTTGGACTTGGATGTAATACTAACTTGTAAAATTTAGACTCTTCACTAATTGAGACCTTAATCACCAAATTAAATTTCTCTGACTCGGCCTTGGGCTTAAAATATTCGTTCATAAGATGCGATCAACTCCAATATATTTGTAGTGGCTTAATAAGCTCGAGAATTGACATATATCTGCAAATTCCTATAAAATAATACCAAAAAAATAATTACTAGAAAACGTATATTAGTAATAAAAATAGCTCCGCAGAGCTCAAATAAGCACATATATGACCATGGGACGGAGAATAAACAAGGAAATAAAATAGACTCATCAAAACCTATGGTAGACATGAATGAGGGAAGGGAGATGAATGGAAAAAAAAAAAGAAATCATGCATGAAGGATCCGTTGTGCGCCTTATCTTCATTGCTGCTTGTCACTTCTTACCACCTGGAGGGACGAAAAGTTTGTTGGCATCTACAAAGCCTTGAATGGCGTCCTTCATATTCCAGAATTGCTTGATAGAGTGGCCCCTTTCTAGATGGTACTTACAGTGAGCATTACGGTCCCACCTAGCTCTCCTTTGTTTAGGTTTTGGCTCTGGAAATGGCCCAATTAGTGTAATCAAGGCTTAGCCGTAAAGACGATCAAAGGCAGCACCGTATGTCACTCCCAAAGGATTGTAAGTTCTCCTTTTCTTTTGAATGGGAGCGTTAAGAGCTAAAACTTCATCGAGATCCACTTGGTTGATATTCTTGGTAGTATTTTTGGGATTAGAAGACGATAAAGAAGGAAGGTCGTTCTTCTTGTTTTTACAAGTGTAATTATTGTTACTACCATCAGTTTTTATTATCTGATTTTTATTTGAATGATTTTTGCTGGTTTATTGCATTTTTTTTTGTTCAACTCTATTGTTTTATGTTTGTTTGTTGTGGGTTTTTTAAACCTAATTCTCGCTTAATTACCTTTTGTTTGACGGAATTTATTCTAATTTTTTATCTTTCTTTGCTAGTTTGATATTTTTGGGTTCAGGTCTTTCGGTTTTATATATTGAATTATAATCAATTAGTCTCGTTTCATGGATTGAAATGACTTTTTTTAGCATGATTTCTGTATGATCTTTGGATTGAAGCTGCTATCGATAAATTTTAAATGATTTGAATACAAAAAACATGATATACTAGCATGTCTTTGACCATATAATCAGATCTTGTATGTTGAAAGTTTTAAATTTTATGATTATTTTTATTTTTCATAATTTATATTCAATTCGCCATATATCTCTAAATTATATGATTATTTTTATTTTTCATGATTTGATTAGAGTATTATTTTCGTTCTGATGCTCAAATTGATGTTCATCCTGCGTTTATTGTGTTATTAGCTGCAATTAGCAAGTATTATGTCCCTTATGTGAGAAATTAAGCAATTAAGAGTTCTAAGTGTAACTGATATTGTTTCAGGCTGAGCTAATTGATCCAGCAGTAAAGGGAACGATGAATGTCCTAGAAACCTATGCTATAATTCCATCCATTAAACACGTGGTTTTAACATCTTCAATGGTTGATGTTCTGCTCACTGGTAGACCTATGACTCCTGAACCTTTAGTTTATGAAACATGGTTTTCTGTCCCATAAGTGTGCGAGAAACTACAGATGGTTTGCATACTTACAATAAAGTTCAAGCCAGCCCCAGTTGATCTTTATGATTGACGAAATTCGTCAATCTAATGGAATAATTGTAATATTGAAGAGAAGTTTTCATGCCACCTCATGAGTGAAGATAACGCCAATTTAACGATCGTTTGTCGTCACTTTACCAACACCACCATTAAAATTTCCTCCATTGAAAAGCTTCCTGCTTTTTCCTCCATTAAAGCTTCCCCGACCTCGACCGCCATTGAAGCTTCCCGACCTTAACCACCATTAAATTAAAGCTTCCCGACCTCGACCACCATTGAAACTTCCCCAATCTCCACCCACCTTCCCTGATTTCAAACAAAAACCCTATGAATGAAAGGTGAAATTAAGGGCATGGTCAACCCCAAAGAGTAGGGGTGACTATGTCCTCCATTGAAGCTCCATCAATTGAGCTTGATTTTTGAAAATGTAGAATAAAGTGATGTCCGCAGCGAAAGGAGATAAGATAGCAAATGTCAGTGGTTGTGATGGTGGTGTTTGTGGTGAAGAAATGAGGTTGAAAATTTTGGAGTTGAAGTGCCATTGTTGATGTAAGTTAGAGAAGTGAGGAGAGAGAAAGTACTAGCAAAGAGGAAAAGGGAAGGAAAAAGCTAAACTAACAGACATCCTAGCAAATTTACAAACATATCCCAATTAATTCATTGAAGTGTCAATTTTACCCTTATGATTAACATATTATGTCAATCATAAAGATTAACTTGTATTTCCTCATAAAGTTCTGATTAGATCTTATGTTCTAAATGGTATAGAATACAAAAATTGACCAACTGAAACCTGGTTTTATTATACAGAAGTGTAGGGAATAATTTCAAGCCTTTAAATCCCACTAGCTTGAACCCCACTGTGATCTTACACTAAATTACGGTGGCGTCCAAAAGGGAAGAAGATAGAGCAAAAGAGTCGCCAACAAGTTTTTTTTAGGAACTTGTAAACCGTTCACGAGGTGAAGGTTACACCCCTTAACGATCCAAGAGATCGTCAACTCCATAAGGTCATGAACCAAATAAGGGTTCGGGGATGAAGGTACAAATCCAACCTAAAAGAGATTGAACCTGCCCTAATAATAGGCCTCTACTTTATTCTGATCGTATTCATGTGCGCTTTCTAATTAACATACAATCAATAAGATTAACCCTAAACCTGTTTATTTATGTTGGTTGAATATTAATGCACAAATTAATCTATTATTGGCGATCACTTGAATTATAATCAAATTAACCCTAAACAAGATTATTAATTATCTTATTAAGCGTGATTACAAGTGCCAATTCCCTTTAAACATGCATAAAAGGTGTGATCAAACAATAACAATAAATATAATCAAGCAACATAATAATAATCATCATAACAATCATAATCATGTTAAAACATAACAATAGCAAGATCCTAGGCATGATACTAACAAGATTAATAACAAACCCTAGCATATCACTAAACAATAAAGTTCAAATATATAGCCCTAACATGATACTAACATGATATTAGGAAAGAATAGAAACCTGTATTCATGTGCGCTTTCTGACTAACATGCAATCAATAGGATTAACCCTAAACCTGTTTATTTATGTTGGTTGAATATTAATGCACAAATAAATCTATTATTGGCGATCACTTGAAATATAATCACATTAACCCTAACAAGATTATTAATATCTTATTAAGCGTGATTACAAGTACAAATTCCCTTTAAACATGCATAAAAGGTGTGATCAAGCAATAACAACAAATAATATATCAAGCAACATAATAAATTATCATCAATAATAATAAAATCATAACAATAATAATCATAAATAAAATAATCATCATCAAAATAATAATAATAATAATATTCATATTCATTATAACAATTATAATCATAATCATGTTCATGTTAATATTAAAGCATAACAAAAGCAAGATCCTAGGCATGATACTAACAAGGTTAATAACAAACCCTAGCATGTCACTAAGCAATAAAAATCAAATCTTTAACCCTAACATGATACTAACAATCATAAATATTAGGAAGAATATAGGAAGCATCGTACTTTTAATCATACTTAATATTAAAATTGCCCTAGACATGATACTAGGAATATCATAATAATAATATAAACATGAATTCTACATCATAACATCAATAAATCAATTAAAGTACTTACTTTGATGCCTCGTACCTCTTTCTAATAACAAAATACACACGTTAGTAACTTCAAGGAAAATAATAATCAAAACAATTAAATTAAATAATTGAAATAGAGATTTGGGACCAAACCCTCAGAAACTAAACCTTTCACGTCTAGGGCGAAGGCAACTTTGAATATGGCTAGGTGTTTCTAAGTCTTGTGAATGCGGAATTTTGTATGTGAAAACAAAGTTAGAATTAAGGAAAGAGAGAAAGAATTAGAAAACTAATTGTAGATGAATGATCGTGAGAATTGGTGATGAATGAATGAATAAAACGGAGTTTTTAATACGATATTTATAGAGAAAAATCAGCCAAAAGATAAATTAAACAAAACAGAGTCTGACGCACAGAAAACAGAGCTGGCGCCAACCCTGGCTAGCTGCCGCCAGGCACCAACACTAGCGCCAGGCCTGGTTCCAGGCGCCAAGGCCTGGGGTTAGGCGCCAAGCCTGATTTTAACGCGTTTTCAAAAATCCGATAATTTTACCGTACTGGAGGATAAAATCATATAATTTCCTCAAAAATGCTATTTGATTTTGATTAAAACTTTGAAAAGTCAACAAAAGTCAATTTATCAATGCTAATTGAATTAGGAATGAAAAGAACCTTCTAGAAGAATCTAGAAGACTAAAACCATTCCTAATTACATTAGGAATGATAAATCATATTAGGCTCTCCCCAAAATCATTGGGCCGTATATAAAGCTCAAACCGGGCCCAGTTTAGTAAATTGGCCATAACTTCCTCAATACTCATCAGAATTGGGCTTATAATATATCGTTGGAAAGGTCTTTGCAAGCCCCATCCAACTACACTACTATTGGACCCATATCATGGACCAACCAAACTGGATTGGCTGTTTTCTTAAAATAAGTTTTCAAAAACAGAGAGAAGAGAAAAGAAAATTAAAACTTTCCGCAACACTAGACTTTCCACACTTTCACTTCATTCGATTATGATTCGACATGAAAGGTACTCATCACTGGGTTTGGTTTTGGGGAGACACAAATGGGTGTCTACAAAAGCCCCCACTTTGACTGAGTTTGGAGAAACACAAGTTTCGAAAACAAAAGTCAAAGTATCGATAGGGACGGAGAATGATTCAGATTGTTCTGCGATCCTAAATCAATCTTGCAACGCGGATACCTGCAAACTAGTATTAGTTAAATAGATAAAAGAGTTTTAAAAACGCGTATCTTGCACCGTCGAGCACACGTCTCTGAAAGTAACCGATTGTTTTGATGACCTCCTGCAAGCTAGAGAATGCCATCCCGCTTGAAAACCGCTACGCCCGTAACTGCTTCCAATATAGAAGATTGCTTCGCCTGAAACGATCCTCATCCGCTATGATAATATTCCGCGTCCAAGGGAATACCATCAAAGATTATTTCTCTTGAAACAATCCTCATCCGTATTGATAATACTCCACGTCCCGGGGAATACTATCGAAGATTACTTCTCTTGAAATAATCTCCATCCGCATAGATAATATTCCACGTCCAAGGGAATACTATCGAAGATAACTTCGCCCGAAATTACCTCCAGTTGTTCGTGACAACTCTCCGCAAGCTAGGGAATGCTATCGAAGATATCTTTTCTTGAAGTCATCTTTATTTGATGCGATAATTTTCCTAAGGAAATTACCGAAGATCCACGCCTGTCGATCTTTAAAAGTTTGCCTGAACTTTGCTCCCGCTATGCCTGTACGTCGGCGCTTCCGTTGCTTTGAACCTGTATGTCGGCGCTCTTTTGCTCTTGAACCTATATGTCGGTGCTTTTTGCTAATGAGCCAATGCTTAGGCGCTTTAAGCTAAGTGAGACGATCTTGGTCGATCACTTCATGTAATCAAGCCGATTACTAAATCATGTCAAATTGCTTAGAGGGGCTAACTAACGTACCAAGGAACCCAAAAATACGTTGCAGAAGGCTAGCACAACCTCATCAGGTGGCTGGGTGCTTTAGCGCCGCTGAAAAACCATCAGCGCCACCTTATTAGCATTAGCGCCAGGCGCCAAGTCAAATTTGTGACGCCAATGCATAGGGCTTGGCGCCAACACGGGGATTTCCTTAAATACCCCTTTCCCCTTCATTTTGCTGCTGCTCGTCGCGATTTTGCTCGAAAAAAGTCCGAAAACTTCAATTGCTCGGTTTTTGCTCGTTTCTCAACCAAATTCGCTCAAATTTGTTGCAAATCAAAGCTCTTTTCATCTATTTTCCCGATCTATGTAAGTTTTCTTCAAACTCACATTAGTTTTTATGAATTCTTGGCATGTTTATTCACGAATTTCATGAAAATTCGAAATTTATAATGCTCAATTTGCTTTGTTTGTCAAGTTTTATGCCATGAAATTGCTTGATTATGTTTGTATATCGCCTTGGGAGTAATTTAAGACTTGTTTGACTCAATTTGGTGAAGAAATGGACAATTTTCCATTGTTGGACCTCTTAAGGTTGTGAAGAACAATGTGGCTTGTTCTTGATATTTTTGGCTAGCAATTCTTGTTCAATTTGTCACAATAATCACTATAGTGTTGCAAGAAATTGTTTGATTGCTTGAAAAATGTTGTTTTGCTCAATTTGAATTTGTGCTCTGTTTTAGTACTACGTACTCTGTTTTTTGCGAACATAGTATCATGCTTCTAGGCGAACCTTAGATACTATAGAACCTTAATTTATGATAATTTTGCACAATGTAGCATGGGTAGACAGCGAGGCTCGGGTTCACGGTCCCGAAACACTAGACGGGAGCATGAGCCCATAGAGGATGACATCACGCCTTCCACTTCGCTTGGTCGGCTTCCGGAGTAGGATGAGCGGACCCTGTTCTTCGCCCCTGTCCACCACATTTCTGAGAGGGTGAGAAAGAGCATCGCGCCCGGGAGGACACGGCATCATGGCTCTGGCTGTGATGGTTTGGGCGATTTGTACAGGATGTACATCGCCAGGGATCTTGAGACGAGACTCTTATGGGAGTCTTGCGGGCTAGCTACTCTGTTCGAGACCTCCGAGGCTATGATTGCCTCCAGCGGGGGTCATCATGTAGTGCGCGCTTTGGTGGAGTTCTTCTGGGACACCACCAACACCTTCCATTTCCCCTGGGGCGAGATGATGGTCACCCCTACGGACTTCAGTCTCATCACAGGACTGGAGTTCACTTCTGTGCCACTGCCGTTTGACAGTGGAATCGACGTCTTCTCTTCGGAGGTCGAGGAGCTGTTGGGGCCGATCGCTATTCGGGCCCGAGCTGAGGTCGAGACGACTCAGTTTAGTGCTAGGGGAATTCGCCGCTCGACGCTGGCAGCGGCTCTTGATGACGATGTGACCACCCGAGAGCAACGGGTGCGCATCTTTGCGTTGATGTTGTTGTCAGGGACATTCTCCCCTGACAAAGGTAGTAGGGCGTTGCTTTACTATCTTCCTGTTTTCCGTGATCTTCACCGGATCAGGACTTATGACTGGGCCAGCTTGGCCTATGCTGACTTCGTTCGTGCGCTGAGGGACTCATGTCGCCACCGGTCCTTTGGGACGAACGTTGCTTTGTCTGCCTTTTGGAAGGTCGTAGAGGTAAACATTTACTCCTTATAGAGTTTAGCTCTACATATTAGTTTAGCATTTACTCATACTTTCAGCTCTTTGTAGATCTGGTTCTACGAGTACTTTCCTTCTGTTGCGCCGGCGAGACCATCGCCGAGGGGATTTCCAGTGAGCGCCTCTTGGGGTGGTCACCATGTGGACATGTCCACTACACATGTCCGGAGCCAGATCATCACGGTACGACTTTTATTATTCATTTTGCATTTTTCGCGATGCTTTAGATATATTCTTGCCTGATTGATGCTCTTTATAGGGACCTGAGTTGGTATACCGGCCGTGGGGCGGTTGGACAGTCCCTGGGTTAGCCGCACAGTATTCTGCTGAGCGTCGCTATTTCTTGGGGACTTATGGAGAGGTCGCGTACTTAGGAGAGAGGGTTGCTAGACAGCATTCCTCTGATGTCTTCGTCGTTCCTGCTGCTCCACCACGTCATATGTTCGACGAGGCGCGGTTGTCGAGCATGTCTGAGGGAGCCGGTACCCCTTGGCGGTCCCATGTGATCCTCGGGCGGTGTTATGCTGAGGAGCTACTACCTTTGTTAGCTCCAGCCCCCGTACCGGCTGAGGATGTGAGGGTAAGATTTTCAGCTCTTTACTTTCCACAAAGTAGCCCCCAAGTAATGTTTTACTGACCTTTTTGTCTTATCAGGACGGTGCTGCTGAGTTCGTGCCACCCCGTATGTCCATCCACTACCAGGGGATGTACGGGCCGATCGAGGAGATGATTTCTCTTGCTCCCTAGGGCGAGCGCTTCGTAGAGCGGTCGATTCGTCGCCACCAGACTAGAGTAAGCCTAGTTTTTCCAGAATTTTCGTGTTCATATATCATGCATTTTTACTGACTTATTTTTCTGACAGTTTTCACGCGATGTGGTTTCGACGATGGCACGATGCATAGATGCCTTCCGGAGCCAGCTCGTTCGGATGAGGAATGTGGCCACTTGCCGTCGGGATGACGTCATCTGAGAACTTTTTGCAGGGCCAGCCTATCGCTTCTCACACCCGCACGAGACCTGAGGGGCGGAGGGATCCGGCGAGGTCTAGCTTGAGACGTCATTGCACTTCGTCAGGGAGTAGAGGCGGTCGCTCTGAGGCTGCTCGAGCTGACGTTGCAGAGGGCTCGGGATCTTCTTCTGAGGGTGCTCATGCTGCACCGGTAGGAGAGGCTACCTCGGCTTTCAGAGGTGGTGGGATGTACGAGGTAGGCTCGTCATCGCAGCAGCCTCCGCGTCCTCAGCCTCAGGTTGATCCTGGCTGGAGTGGTCCTATATTGAGTCTTCCTCCTCCTACGGAGACTGGAGATGGAGCTGGAGCTGGAGCTGGTGGAGAGGTGACTCCTCGTACGGCGCAATTTTATGATATGATGGGCCTACGTCCTCCGGCGCTTTTATTATTGATGGAGGGTATCCGACTCTCTCCCCCAAAAAGAAAAAATAAAAAAGGAAAAAATCGAATAAAATGTCGGGTGTTTGGAATTTAAAATAAAGTCCAAAAAGAATAATATAAATTAAAAATAATAGCTATTTAAATTAATTAAAAAAAGGATAAAAAAGATGTTTAGGAAAATTAAACGGAGCCATAAAGTCATTAACCGACTCGAGTTTAATATTAAAAACGCAAGTTGAGCACGCGCGGCTGATCTGGCAACTTGGCGCCAGCTGGCGCCACACTATGGCGCGTGGCGCCAAGCGCAACACTTAGCGTGTGGCGCCAAGCGCTGGCGGTTGGCGCCAATCACGGGATTGTGACGCCAATTGACGCTGATTCCGTATTTCATTCTGTTTAAAACTTGTCGCAATTTGTGTATAAAATCCCCCTGCCCAGCCGATTCTTCTCATAATTCCAGCGAATAAAATAATTCTCTTCTTTAGAAAAACAATAATCATGTCTTTAGTCACCAAAACCTTCACCCAATACACTCATGAATGGTGTCGATCTCTTAATGCTAGAGACAAAAAGGAATTAGATTTATTCACCTGGGGGGAATTTATGGCATCAAAGGGGTAGATCTTGACCGCTTTAGAATTTTTGAATGTTGATACTCATTGTTTCAGAATAGGGTATGATGAGATTAGCCCTTTGCCGGAGGAATTTGGTGCTATTTTAGGCTTTCCTGCAATAGACCTTGTAGTAATCCCTAGAGTAGACGCATACTATTATAAGAATTTTGAGCGCTTCTTTAATTTAAAGGAAAGGGATTTATCAAAAATAGTGGATGGCAATATAGTTAATTTGAAAGAATTTGCACGCCATTATTTTGATAAACCTCTTTCTGATTCTTTTCATATATATATAGAAGAAGGGCGTTCTTATTTTGCATGCTTAACCAATTTTTTCTTAGTAGTGGTAAAAATAATGAAGGTCAATCAATTATAACCACTGTACTAGAACAAATTGAATCAGGGAGAAATCCAATGCCATATAGTTGGAGAGACTATGATTAGTCTGGATGAATTGAAAAGGGACCCTAAAGCGCCTTTTCGCGGCTCTCCAATTTTATTACAGGTAGAAAAATAATATTTTTAATTACAGAAATCAAAAAATATATTTTTTTATTGTAATAATAATTTATTTGCATTGTGATGAGTGACATTTATGTCACTCTTAGGAAGTATTTTTAGAGTCATTTTCGCGTTTATTTTATCTTATTTTCCCTTTCTTTCTCTTGTTTTCTCTTAATAACATTTCTTGTTTATTTTGGTAATTTTGTCGTGTTTTAGTTCTTTTCGTAGTTTTTATTAGAATTAGTTTATTTTTGTATTTTATTTGCTTTTGATTTGTTATATTTCGTTCTTTATTTTTCCTTGAAAGTATTCTAATTTACTTTTATTTATTTTAATTGGTTTTGAGTCTATTTTATTTCACTTTCTTTGCTTGTATAGTTTTTGTTTAGTTTTTATTAGTTTTAAGTTTATTTTGTTATTTATTTGATTTTATGTACTTGTATAGTTTTATTTAATTTTTATTAGTTTAGTGTTATTTCTCTTTTTCTATTTTACTTTATTTTATTCCTAATTTATTTATTTCTTTTTTATTTGTCTTGATTTCTCCTCGGTTTTGTGTTTAGTGTCCCGGGTTTCATGTCAAGTGAGTTCGGAGTTCGGGGACGAGTGAAAGTGTGCAATTCTTCTTTGATGGATGCTGCCCACCTCTTATCCATCACCCCACCATATCTTATCCTGCACCACAACAGCACCTCACTCCCCTGCAACCCCGCAAACACCACACACACCACCACCTCACTCCCCTGCTCCCTGCTACACCAACACAGCCCAAACCAGCCTGCAACCCCTCACACCACTCACCACCAGCCAACAACCACTTGACCACCAATTGCAACAGCATCTCACACCTCCTCCTTCCACCCTCACGCACACAGCAGCCCACCAATTTACACCACACAGCAGCCCACCAATTTACACGTCACAGCACCCAAACCAGCCACATAACACCACTCACCACCAGTCCAGCCTTACCACTGCAAACACCACACACACCAGCAGCCACCCAAACCACTAACACCGTTGCTCCCCCCACCTCCAGCTCCCACGCACCTGACTACCAATTTCACCCCTGAACGCAACTCCCCTGCTGCCACCAATCAACCACCACCAACCTGTAGGGAATTATAGGTACTACGTAGCGGAAATAAACATGAATCATATTCATACAGTACCTAATCCGAAGATCTAATGCATAACACATAAAGAACATATAATCGTACCTTTGAAGCGTGATTCCACATGCGATCGAGCAAGAACAATGGGAGATAAAGAACCTCAAGCGTGATTCCTCTACTTGGTCCACGGGCACAAATTAAGACCTCCACTAATGCTAGTTAGTTGCAATTGAACCCTTCAATTGACCTTCTATGGAGAAGTGCGAGCAACGAACCACCACACGCGCCACCAAGGTGGCCGGCCGTACGAACGAGGGGAGGAGAGAGATAGCTGTGAGATAGAGAAAGGAATTAGGGTCTTTGGGATTGGTTGCCTTGATGTCAAAATTCACTGTGTGTGAATTATGACTGCTTGGTTGCAACCCTAGGCATGGATCTTATTTATAGATCTCATCTCTAAATAAGAGCCCATGTCAAAAGCCCAAAACTTATTTCCAATCTAACTATGCTAGCCCAATCCATTTCATGATTAGTTAATTGCTCATGAGGCCCATTAATGGGCCTCTAACTTGCTTAACCCAATACCCTTGTGTGTGACCTCATAGGATCCATTCTAGCGGGCTTTGGACCATTTGACTAGCCCAAAGATCATCTCTCATAGTCTAGCAACAGATGATGACGCCCCAAGAGAACGAACTTATTATCTCCATAATAGTGATCCTTGATATATCTAGTAATTGCACTTATCGAAGACACAACTCCTTCACAACCCGCAATTGCCCAAACCAACCACGCATTCCTATCCCCTGCACCAATTAAGCAACCAATCGACCCAAAAATCAGAACAATTAGCGAATTAATCAAGTTCGAGCAAATCAATGAGGGTTCGGCCGAACGTCGAGTCAGAGACTTTGGGGGTTTTGTTATTCGAAGAGGAGTGGTCCAACATACCCATGGTTCGACCGAACCAACCCCGTAGTTTGGCCGCACCAACCCGTGGTTCGACCGAACCACTTCACGAGCTTCTCACGCGAGTTTTAATGAAAATTGAACGGCCTTGATTGATTGCTGGTTGATGAAGATGTCGGTGATGATTTTGAGCCATTGATGATGGTTGTTTGATGATGATGATGGAGCAGCCATGAATATCGAAGAAGAAATGGGGGTAGCTGATTGTTTTGTGGGTGGGGGATTTGTTTTGTTTTTCTTTTATTTTTATTTCTTTTTCTTTTCCCTTTTCTTATTTTCTTTCTTTTATTTTAGTTTCTTATTTTTACTTTTCCTTTTTAATTTATTTTATTTTCTTTTCTTTTCTTTTTCTATTTTTCCTAGTTTTATTAAGTTGGTATAAATACCCAATTTAGAGACATTCAATAAGTATCCATTCTACTCTCTAATTAGTTTTAGTTTAGGTTAGGATTAGTCTTCATTGGTAGAGTGAGAAAGTGGGATTTTCTTCATTAATGAACTTGGATTTTGAAGAAGGAGCTTGTTCAATCCTTTGTAGACCTTCATCTTCAATTAATGAGCAATCTCTTACTCTCTCTCCTCTATTTTTATTTGTTTTATTTTGATTATTATTTTAGTTGTTGGTATTGCTTGTTAATCATGTTTATTCTTGATTGTTTGTTAATTAATCTTGTTATTAGCATGATTAGTGAGTAATTTCCCCATTAAGGGAATGGTTGTGGTGTAGTTGGACCTTGAGCATGTTCTAGGGTTTAGAATTGATTTATTTGTGATTAAAGTCTTTATATGCTTGATATTCTTTAATCTTCTTGCAAGTGCACATTGTTGGTTGATTAAAGGTGAATCTTTGCTAATAAGAAACAGAAGTTGACTTAGTTAAGGTTCATTACTATCGATTGTTATTTAATAGTACCTCCTAGTATATGGTTCTAATGTGGAAACATAGAGGCTATGTTAGGAGAAGCCAATTGACCCCGGAAGGCGGCTAGATTGGATCCTTTATTTCGATATTCGAGCATGTTTAGTTCATAATTAATTCAATTTCTATGCCTTTATTTATGTTCAAGTGAATGCTATACCTAAACCATTTTCCTTAATGTTTTATTTCTTGTTTTAGCATCTTTAGACTTTAGTTTATTTATCCCCTATTCCGGACTAGCATAATTGTCGATAACATTTGGTGGTGTTTATCCGTTCTCTGTGGTTCGACCCCTATGCTTGCCTTATACTCGTATTAGGTTTGTTTAGGTTGTATAAATTGTATTTGATCTAGGGATAGACAATTGACGACGCGTTTATTCCCTTGTCCCATTGCAATTTTTTCACAGATGTGGCTAATGGAGAGGCTAGGATTAATTAGCCCTCCGGAGGATATTGAAAAGTATACTCCTAATTGCTTCGTGAGAAGAAACAAGCGCATCCCTAAAATTGGGCGCCATGGGTGGAGAAAAGTCTTCGAATCACGTGATTTTGCTATCAAGTGGGTCGTCCCATGGTGGAAAATAGAAAGGATGGTTGGTGTTAACAAGCAACCTTTCTGCCGTCTTCCAAGCTTATCTCGTGTAACTTATTATTACCCCTGTAGGGTAAAAAGACAATACGGCTTGCTTCAGAATATTCCTTCCGGGGATCTTCGTCCTCCCTATGAGTACCCTGTATCTCAAGAAGTGGATAGATTTGATGCTTACTGGAGCGCTAGACCTTTATGGGAAGTGATTACCCAAAAGGTTCCTCCTTCTTTGCCCAATGATGTAAAGAAGTGGTTGCTGAAAAAATCTTCGACTGATCAGGGTAGAGCCGGTGTGAAGAATCGTCTAGGTGACAGGTGATTCTTGCCAAGGAACGCCTAGGTGAAAGAATTGAATTAAAAACACCTACAATGCCTAGGAAGAAAGGTGCTACCAAAGACAAAGGGAAAAGGAAAGCTAACACCACAGATAAAAAAAAATGGGTGGAAAAGAAGCATAGAGTGTTAGCTGAAGGGGAGACTATCTACTCCAAAATTGAATGTAGGTCCTCTAAAGGATGCCTACTAGCTAAGGTTATGGATGAAGAGGAGGAAGCAGACAAAAATTGGAAAAGAGCTAGAAAGGAAAAGAAAGATTAAGAGCATTGCTTAGCTTTAGATTTATTAGACTTAGATTGTTATTTTTTATTTAAAGTTAATTTATTTCAGCTTTATTTAAATTCCATCAATAATGTAATTTTATTTTATTAATGAAATTTCAGCTTTCAATTAAATTATTTACTTTAAATTTATTTTATTAAAGCAATGAAAATCGAAAAAAATTAATTTTCCAGAAACTCTTCGAGTACGGAAGTCAAAAATTTTCCGAAAAACACCGAAATTCTTCCAGAGTTTATTTCCGAATTGGCGCCAGTTATTGGCATTTGGCGCCTGTCACTTAAGTCTGGCGCCAGGCGCCAATTCCATCGGCTGGCGCTGATGACTTATGGCTGGCGCCAAGCTCTTCTTTGCGACGCCGATGATTCGCCGATTTTCTGTTGAATTTTTTAATTAATTCTGGAACGCGGAGATGTCGAAAAATAAAGTGGTCGCACCCGTAAAGGGTTGCCTACGTATCCTTCCTTAAGGAATCAGGCCGAACGTAGCTCTCTTGAGTATCCTACTCAAGTATTTATGGGTAGTATTTCTTAAGTTGGTCAAGATTTGTCATGTTTGAGAATTCATTGCCATCCATATCAGTTAGTTTTGCTGCACCTCCTGACAGGATTGTTTTGACAATGTAAGGTCCAGACCAATTAGGTCTAAATTTTCCCCTTGGGTCTAAAACATTTTTCCTTAGTGCTTTTAATACCAAATCTCCTACTTTGATATTTCTTGTCTTGACCTTCTTATTAAAATGCCTAGCCATACGAGTCTGGTAACACTGAGTGTGATGTAGGGCCTCTAGTCGTTTCTCATCGAGTAGAATCAATTCTTCGTATCTTGCCCTAGTCCATTCAACTTCATCGAGTTTACTCTCTAGTGCAATGCGTAGAGATGGTATTTCTAGTTCGACAGGTTATACGGCATCCATTCCATATACCAAGGAAAATGGTGTATTTCCTGTTGATGTACGGATTGATGTGCGATAACCCCACAATGCGAAGTGAAGCTTGTCAGGCCAATCTTTATAATTTTCCGTCATTTCTCGATGATAGTCTTTAGATTTTTATTAGCTGCCTCGACTGCTCCGTTTGCTTGAGGTCTATAAGGGGAAGAATGATGATGTTGAATGTCGTATTTTTGTAGCAGTTCTTCACATTCGGCTTGAAAGTGAGTTCCATTGTCACTTATCATTTCATGTGGGAATCCATATCGACAAATAATATTTCTTTCGATAAAGAGTGCTACATGTTTTGCAGTGAGTTTAGCGTACGATTGCGCTTCGACCCACTTTGTAAAGTAATCGATTGCTACTAGGATAAATTTGTGACCTCCTGTTCCTGAAGGAGTGATTTTGCCAATGATGTCAATTCCCCATGTAGAGAATGGCCATGGCGATGTGTAGGTGTAGAGCAAAGATGGAGGGACATGTTGTAAATTGGCGTAAATTTGACATTTAGGGCATCTTTTTACATATTGATGGCAATCCTTATTCATTGTAGTCCAATAGTATCTTTCTCACATTATTTTCTGGACTAACATTTTGCCATTTGTATGTGTCCCACAGATTCCTTCGTGGACTATTCGCATCGCTCTTTGTGCATCCATCTTTCCTACACATAAGAGAGCTCGACCTTTAGGTACCCTTTTATGTAGCTCGTTATCTATGAGTACGTATTGGGAAGCCAAAAGTCTTAATGCTCGTTTTTCTCTTTTGTTAGCATGAGGAGGATATTCTCCATTGGTGACATAATTGAGTATGTCCGTGTACCATGGTACTTCTTCTTCTTCTTCTTCTTCTTCGCCTTGGATTACTTCGTCGTCTTCTATGGCCTGGATGTATGCTGGTTTGTGCCTTTTTTCTATAGTTAGAGGCATTTGCTCGATTTCCATGGGAATCCTAACCATTGAGGCTAATCTTGCCAAGGCATCAGCAAATTGGTTTTCCTCTCTAGGTAGATATGTATATTCTACCTTCTCTAACTGATCGGTAAGAGTTTCCAGGTAGGTTTGATAAGGGGCTAGACTTTCGCTCCTTACTTTCCACCTTTTAGATATCTGATTGATGATCAAAGAAGAGTCTCCGAATATCCTTAACTTCTTTACTCCCAATGCCAAAGCTGTTTCAAGGCCTACCACGCATGCTTCATATTCAGCAGCATTGTTGGTAACGTCGAAATCAAGCTTTATTGAGATTGGAACGTGCTCTTCTTTAGGTGATACTAGTAGTACTCCGACGCCACATCCCCTTTGGTTTGAGGCTCCGTCGAAATACAAGGTCCAAGTATCATCTTCAGTGACCATTAGGTCTTCATCTGGAAATTCATTGTCTTGTATTGGCGTCGAGTCTTCTATTGGAAAATCTGCTAGAAAGTCTTACACCACGGATCCTTTAATAGCTTTCTGTGGCATAAACCTTACGTCGAACTGGGCTAGATTGACTATCCATCTTGATATGCGTCCATTGAGTGTAGATTTCTCGAACAGGTACTTGAGTGGATCTAATCGGGAGACTACGAAAATGGTATGCACCAACATGTAATGTCTTAACTTAGTTGTGGCCCACACCAAGGCGAGGCACAATTTCTCGAGCGGTGTATAGCGTGTTTCGTATTCGAGCATCTTTTTACTTAGGTAATAGATTGTGTTCTCTTTGCCTTCTACTTCTTGTGCTAGCATGGCTCGCATTGTCTCTGTGGTAACCGTCAAATATAACCTAAGAGGTATTCCGGGAAGTGTTGGCGCTAATACGGGAGGATTTGAGAGATAGGCTTTGATCTTTTCAAAGGCTTTTTGACACTCGTCATCCCATATTACTGGTACATTCTTTTTGAGCTTCTTGAAGATTGGTTCACATATTGTCGTCAGTTTTGATATGAACCTACTTATGTATTGCAACCGGCCAATAAATCCTCGAATCTGTTTCTCAGTCTTGGGCGGTGGCATTGACATGATTGCTTTAATCTTGGTTGGATCTACCTCTATTCCTCTAGAGCTTATGATGTATCCCAAGAGCTTGCCTGAGGTGACTCCGAAAGCACACTTAGATGGATTCAACCTCATATTGTATTTTCTTAGCCTTTCGAAAAATTTCCTTAAGGCTAGTTGATGTCCTGGACGGTCTTTTGATTTTACAATCATGTCGTCGACATATACCTCGACTTCTTTGTGCATCATGTCATGGAGTAAGGCAGTTGCTGCACGTTGGTAAGTAGCACCCGCGTTTTTTAACCTGAATGGCATTACCGTGTAGCAGTAAGTGCCCCATGGTGTTATAAAGGTTGTTTTCTCCATGTCTTCTTCTGCCATGAGAATCTTGTTGTAACCCGCGTACCCATCCATGAACGAGAGAAGTGCGTGATTTGCTGTGTTATCTACCAGAATATCGATGTGTGGCAAAAGGAAGTCGTCCTTTGGACTTGCCTTATTTAGATCTCGATAGTTGACACACATTCTTACCCTTCCGTCTTTCTTCGGAACTGGGACGACGTTGGCGACCCATTCGGGGTATTTGGATACCTTGATGAAACCTGCAGTTATTTGTTTTTGAACTTCTTATTTTATTTTAAGTGCTACGTCGGGTTTCATTCGACGTAACTTTTGTTTTACAGGTTTCATTCCTGGAATTAGTGGTATAGTGTGTTGAGCTATTTCTCTATTAATGCCTGGCATATCTTCATATGACCAAGCAAATACATCGATAAATTCTTTAAGTAAGTTAATTAAATCGGTTCTTTCTTGTTTATTCAATGTTAATCCGATTTTAACTTCTCTTTTATGAGTTGAATCATTCGAGATGTCAACTGTTTCAGTTTCTTCAATTACCGGTGTTTTCTTTTCGAGTGTTTCCATTGCTTTAATAATTTCTTTGTCTTTTCATCGTTAGCTAAGCAATGCTCGTCATCTTGGGTTAGAGAAGAACACAAGAAGTAAGGAGAATGAGAAATATTATTATACTCTGAGATCATTACATCAAAGAGTGATATGTCCTCAGGGACTGGATCACTAACTATCCTAGGAGAAGAAATAAGAGGGGGAGGTGTTACTACTGAAGACTTAGAAGACTCTAAAGGGAAAGACTCTGACTCGGACTCTGACTCAGACAACTCCTCAAACATCGGTCCCTGTCCTGTCGTGATTGATATCTTCCTTCCGCTTGGAGTAGTCACTTTGATAGTCTTGCGCCACCCTTGTAGTGATCCTTCAGCTGGAGTAATTAGCTTTGAGGGGTCAAAGCTTTCACTTTGTAGGACTGTTTGAATGAGCGAGGAGTTATCCTCTTTATAAGTTGGCCCATTCTTTTCTCGCCCAAACAGTAATCCCATGACGTTAAAGTCAAAGCATGGGGGTGCTTTCTCCTTGTGGACGGGAGTTGGAATTTCATCAGTGAAGTAGCAATCCAAGAAAATCTCGAATCCCGGTTGTCTTATGCCGTTTACAATAAATGGCTCGGGAAATTCATGACATGGATAGTCCTCTCCCTCTTTTATGAACTGACCATTAAGCGTAAGGGGGTACTGATCCATTGGAATTGCTTTCTTTTGAATGCGAGCGTCCCTACGTGCTTTCAACTTTTCCTGGGCTCGCTTTAGATCTTTCCGAGTCGGTTCAAAACCAAGTCCGAAAGTATCTAACTTAGGGAGGCCAGGTGACTCCAGCGGTTTTGCCATTCCTTTCTTCTTTCCTAAAGTCATCCCAGGAAAGTGTCCTTGTTTCTTTAGCATGGCGTTGACAATCATGTTGGAATGGGGGTCATGGAAAAGAGGGGTCCTTTCATCCTCCTGGATTAAGGAGACTTCTTCGTTAAAGCCCCATAGGTCTTCGTCATCTTCGTCGTGCTCTACATTAATGAATGGATTCTCTATGGATTTGATTCTCATAGGCGAAGCATCGATGGTGATTGGAATTCCACCAACTATAGATTTCACTTGTTGGTGGAGAGATGAAGGGGCGGCCTTTAGATCATGAAGCCAAGGGCGTCCCAACAAATAAGTTGAATGAAGCTTTGATATCTACTACTTGGAAAGTAGTAGCATGTTCTATTGCTCCTGCCGTTACATTTAGGGTAATCTTGCCAAGAGCTTGACGACGAGTGTTATCGTAGGCTCTTATTCCTTGTGTGGACGGAGTTAAGTCTCCATCCCTTATGCCGAGCATCCTAACAGTTCTAAGTGGACAGACATTAATAGCCGATCCATTGTCTACAAAAGTCATAGGAACATTCATCCTTTTGCAAACTACCGTGAGGTTTAATGCCTTGTAATGTTTGTCACCTTCTGGGGGTAAATCTTTGTCAGAAAAGGTGATCAAATTAATCGGACTAGGAAGGTCACTTGTGAGGAAGTTGGCTAGTCCCTCAGGAGTAGTGTCAGAATCTATCCCGATTTTATCCAAGGCATTCATTACAGCCAACCTATGTTCTCGAGATGTTGCCAGAAGTTTCCACACATTCATCTCAACTTTTGTCTTCTTAAACTGTTTAATAATATCATTGTCTTCAATGATAGGTATGGGAACTTTATGTACGGTTGGCATAGGTTGTGTTGAAACGGGAGGTTGCATTCTCCCAGATCTTGTGAGGACGTCTATTGATGAATCTTCTTTGGCCCAAATGTCATCTGTGGTGTATGACACAGAAGGTAAAGGTCCTACTATGTCCTTTAGATAGACATCTTCTTCATCACTGTCCCAGACTCCATTAATGGTTGTATCCTCTCCTTGTTGAACTTGGACCAGTTTCTTTTCATCAATCATTTTCTGTACCAAATCCTTGAATTTGAAACAGTTTTCTATAGTGTGACCCCCTGATTGATGATACTGACAGTAATATCTATCTGTCCTTTTTAGTGACTCGAATGGTCTTGGTTCGAGAGGTTTGACCTCGCCACTCTCGGAGAGCATTTCGAACATTTGCGCATATGGGATCCCAATCGGAGTGTAGATTATATTGCTCTTCTTGGGTTTTTTCAGTGACTTGTAAGGGAAAGTGCTTTGCCTCATAAGTCGTTCTTACTGGTGTGAATTCTCTTTTAGGTTCTTCTTTTGGAAGTGGAAGCTCATCATATTTCTTATGGAGTTCGTTCATAACTTTGAGAGCTTCACGTAGTAATTGCGATGCCTCCTTCATAGATAGTGTGAGCAATTGTATATCATCTTTATTTGCTGGTTCAGGAAGGTTATCCTTGACATCGAAAAAGATCTCCTCTTCTTTTTCTATGGCACTGATTTCTTTGACAGGTTTAATGAGAGAGGAGGGGTCAACCACGTTTTCCTCATCGAAGATAGCTAGGGTATGAGCTAGAGGTGCATTGTCAATGCTTGGCTTCTTACTGGCAGGGGGCAACGGCAGTTTGTTATTGTCGATTAGGTCTTGGATAGCTTCCTTAAGCTTCCAACAGCTTTCAGTGAGATGGCCCCTACCTTGGTGATACTTACAGTGTGCATTGGGGTTCCAGTTAACCGACCTCTTCTCAGCTGGTGGGTCCCCAAATGGTCCAATAGGAGTTATAAGACCTTTTGCATTTAATCGATCAAATGCGGTGTCATAACTCATGCCAATAGGAGTGAAGTTCCTCCTAAATGGTTTCTTCTGTCCTTGGTTGTTCATGGCAAGAACTTCTCCTAAATTAAAGGTGCTAACATTATTTGAGTGGGCGGTTTTGGAAGAAGAAGGATTGTCGTTCTTCTTTCCTTTCCAGCCACTGTTGGAGTTATTGTTGGCAGCTTTTGACTTAGCTAAGTCATCTTCAATATTGATCCCAATGTCATAAACGGCCTTGAAAGTATGGAGATTATTTTGATATTTGAGGTGCTTGGAATATTTTTCTTGGAGATTTTTGATAAACAGTCTCACAGACTCTTTTTCACTTGGCACCTCAATCATCTTAGCTGAGGTTTCTCTCCACTTGTTAAAGAAAGAGGTAAAGCCTTCATTCTCTTTCTGCTTGAGGATTTTAAGTTCTCTATGGTCAATCTCGACTTGAATGTTGCACTTGTACCTATCAACGAAAGCGTTTGCTATAGACTCCCAGGTAGAGGTCTTTTCTTTCTCTAGAGAAAATAACCATTGTTGGCAAACGGTCTCGAGAGATAGTGAGAACAGAGAAGGGAAGACCTTCTTATCGATACCCTTGATACTCATTATGGTTTCGAATGCTCTTAAATGGAAGTAAGGGTTGTCAATTGCTCTGAATTTTGGGATGTCGTTGGCGATGAACTTCTGCGGAAGAAGCTCTTTGTCCACCAAGACCCCTTGTGATGTAAGCTCTTGAAACTTGTAGTCGCTAGACAACTTGCTTAAACTCTCTTGCATGAGGTCCATTTGTTGTTGCTTCACGGGATCATCGATCCTAAGTGCAAGAAGCTTCAGTGTCTCAGTCACAGTAGCCAGTTGGTTCTTAAGATCATTGACTTCTTCTTGAGTTGCCATTATAGTCTAAGATTTTCTCTTGCGAGCTATGGGTTTGTCGAAAAGTTGGACTTGTACGAAGAGGTTATCTTTGATTAATCGTCCTTCCTTTCTTGACCACGCGCTGTAAATTAAACCATTTTGCGTTTTAATTACTTGACTCGAATCAACTTGACTTTATGGTTTATTTTAAGGAAAAAAGAAAAGGGTGCATATTTTGGCAAAAATAATGTACATATTTTTAGGGAACTAAATATTATTATTTTTTTATTGGAGGATTAATATCCGACTTACCCCCCTAAAAAAATGACGGAAAAAACGCGCACACAAGACTCTCTTAATCATGGTCAAAGCATGTGTATTGGTGTGTGCGTTGAGTGTAAATGACATGCTTGGACTCTTGTGTAAGACCATGGGACTTAGTGCCTAAACTCGATCATTGATTCAACTAAATATTATTGACAGCAAAATTAACCGAATTAAATAGAAGACTGATTAATTAGACCTTAGGTGATGACTCGACCAATAATCCAAACTGTCGGCCAAGCGACAGGACTAGCGTCACACTGTGGAGCTTGGCGCCATGCGACAGAACTGTCGTCATGCGCTACACTCCATAGTGTGGCGCTACAGCTCAGACCTTGGCGCCAATATTGGAGCTTCGGTCTAGGACTGTTTTCGGTGTTATTAGTCAGCTGGGGTATGCCTAAAGTCGTACTAGGTCAATTCCGATTAAAATATTAGACTTTATTGACTCAAATTAATTAATTAATTAATTAATTAGGCAAAGTTCTTTAATCTATTAATTTATTTAGTCTCAACACAAGTCAACAAACGGTTAAGAGAAACATAGGATATATATGCACAACAAATAATGCACAATTAGTCAAGTAGGCACAATATGATGCAATGCGTTCGCAACCTAACCATGGCTCTAGTTCTCTAAACTTCGGGATATGGTTTAGTCAATAGAGGGTCCATGGTTAATTATCCGGATGCACCGCGCGGAAACCTAACCGTGAAGGGTTGGCGCGAGTGGATGGGACACCGCGAGTTTTAGAAAAACTCGCTTCCATGGTTTGGTGAATTCAACATCTCGGATGTACCCTTTGTTGCACAGAGCGTTCAATCAGGTAGATGGAGCATGAATTCCCAGAGGGTTATGTCCATATGTAGAACACATATGGGTTTCAGAAAAGTGAGAAAAAATTCAATCAGGAAGTAGGATTGAGCGAACAATACGAAAAACCGGTCGAAATTAGAACGCATATTTCTGGCTCGGTATTAGGGAAAATTGGCGCCAGCAAACAGAGACTGGCGCCAGATTTTAACTTTAGCGCCTGGCGCCAATACTGGCGTATGGCGCTACAACTAAAACACTGGCGCCAAGCTCTGGCCCCTGACGCTACTTTCCACATGCCTCAGCAGCTTTCTGTGCTCGATAAAATTTTCCAGTTTCGCGCGGTGTTATTTCAGTCCTAGTTGTGAAAGACATTCCTCAAATTTCCTACATGTAAAATCCTATGTTTTTAACTCATTACGGATGGTCTTTCCAATGAGATCTTTTTTATGCATATGACAATAATGTTAATCAAAATTACGCACATGAAATACTTAGAACTTTTCGAGTCTCATCCACTCATTCTAAATCATTGCCGAAACAAATTCAGGAATTAAAATAGAAATCCTCCCCAGTGGAGTTGCCAAAAACTGTAGGGAATAATTTCAAGCCTTTAAATCCCACTAGCTTGAACCCCACTGTGATCATACACTAAAGTACGGTGGCGTCCAAAAGGGAAGTAGATAGAGCAAAAGAGTCGTCAACAAGTTTTTTTTAGGAACTTGTAAACCGTTCACGAGGTGAAGGTTACACCCCTTAACGATCCAAGAGATCGTCAACTCCATAAGGTCATGAACCAAATAAGGGTTCGGGGATGAAGTTACAAATCCAACCTAAAAGAGATTGAACCTGCCCTAATAATAGGCCTCTACTTTATTCTGATCGTATTCATGTGCGCTTTCTGACTAACATGCAATCAATAGGATTAACCCTAAACCTGTTTATTTATGTTGGTTGAATATTAATGCACAAATAAATCTATTATTGGCGATCACTTGAAATATAATCACATTAACCCTAACAAGATTATTAATATCTTATTAAGCGTGATTACAAGTACAAATTCCCTTTAAACATGCATAAAAGGTGTGATCAAGCAATAACAACAAATAATATATCAAGCAACATAATAAATTATCATCAATAATAATAAAATCATAACAATAATAATCATAAATAAAATAATCATCATCAAAATAATAATAATAATAATAATAATATTCATAATCATTATAACAATTATAATCATAATCATGTTCATGTTAATATTAAAGCATAATAAAAATAGCAAGATCCTAGGCATGATACTAACAAGATTAATAACAAACCCTAGCATATCACTAAGCAATAAAAATCAAATCTTTAACCCTAACATGATACTAACAATCATAAATATTAGGAAGAACATAGGAAGCATCGCAGGAATCATATTTAATATTAAAAATACCCTAGACATGATACTAGGAATATCATAATAACAATATAAACATGATTTCTACATAATAACATCAATTAAATCAATTAAAGTACTTACTTTGATGCCTCGTACCTCTTTCTAATAACAAAATACACACGTTAGTAACTTCAAGGAAAATAATAATCAAAACAATTAAATTAAATAATTGAAATAGAGATTTGGGACCAAACCCTCAGAAACTAAACCTTTCACGTCTAGGGCGAAGGCAACTTCGAATATGGCTAGGTGTTTCTAAGTCTTGTGAATGCGGAATTTTGTATATGAAAACAAAGTTAGAATTAAGGAAAGAGAGAAAGAATTAGAAAACTGATTGTAGATGAATGATCGTGAGAATTGGTGATGAATGAATGAATAAAACGGGGTTTTTAATACGATATTTATAGAGAAAAATTAGTCAAAAGATAAATTAAACAAAACAGAGTCTGACGCACAGAAAACAGAGCTGGCGCCAACCCTGGCTAGCTGGCGTCAGGCACCAACACTAGCGCCAGGCGCCAGGCCTGATTTTAACGCGTTTTCGAAAATCCGATAATTTTACCGTACTGGAGGATAAAATCATATAATTTCCTCAAAAATGCTATTTGATTTTGATTAAAACTCTGAAAAGTCAACAAAAGTCAATTTATCAATGCTAATTGAATTAGGAATGAAAAGAACCTTCTAGAAGAATCTAGAAGACTAAAACCATTCCTAATTACATTAGGAATGATAAATCATATTAGGCCCTCCCCAAAATCATTGGGCCGTATATAAAGCTCAAATCGGGCCCAGTTTAGTAAATTGGTCATAACTTCCTCAATACTCATCGGAATTGGGCTTATAATATATCGTTGGAAAGGTCTTTGCAAGCCCCATCCAACTACACTACTATTGGACCCATATCATGGACGAACCAAACTGGATTAGCTATTTTCTTAAAATAAGTTTTCAAAAACAGAGAGAATAGAAAAGAAAATTAAAACTTTCCGCAACACTAGACTTTCCACACTTTCACTTCATTCGATTATGATTCGACATGAAAGGTACTCATCACTGGGTTTGGTTTTGGGGAGACACAAATGGGTGTCTACAAGAAGTGGTATTTTTTATCAAAGACATTGGCGGAAGAAGCTGCGTGGAATTTAGCCAAAGAATATGGCCTTGATATGGTGTCGATAAACCCTGTAGTCGTGATAGGCCCTTTGTTGCAGGCTTGCAGCCAACAATCAATGCTAGTTCTTTTGCTGTTTTAAGCTTGGTTAACGGTATGACCATCTCGTTTATTGGCATGAAAAGCTTTGCACTTTGAACTTAATTGGACTTGAATAGCTATTATCTGAAACTTTCTTCAAGATATTAAACTATTTTTGAGTTATTTTAGGATCAGAAAGCTACCAAAATGTAACCTTTGGATGGGTGCATATCAAAGATGTAGCTGAAGCACATATTCTGGCATTCGAGGTTCCTTCATAAAATGGGAGATATCTGTTAAACGAAAGCGTGAAATATGTTTGAGAAGTTGTAAAAATCTTAAAAGAACTTTACCCTGATCTCAAAATCCCAACCAAGGAATTTTGTTCATTCTTCTACGGATTTAAGAGCTTAGTATCCTTCATTATTCACTGGCTCACTGCATGTTCTTATGGTTTAATCTTTATGGGTTTTTTCATTTTTTCTAAATTATTTTGGTGAGAAATTTTCTGTTTTGTTGAGACTTGTAGCAAATTGATTACATGGACAGAAATCTCTTAAATGTAGGTATTACTTGTTCTGTTTTCACAGGGTTGCTTCTCCGAGAAATCAAAGTTGTTGCCAATTGCACTGCTAATATTCACATAATTATATCATGATGGTGGTTAATTTGAGTCATTTTCTAAGGACTTGAAGTTGGCTGAATTAAAACTAGATAAGAAACTAAAATACATTGAATAAGACTGAAGGACAGTCGGTTCTGGTTGAATTAAAATGTTGGAGCTTATTGTTCTTCTCTTACAACTTTTGTAAAGTTGAGTCGTACTTTAATTGATCATTTTCATTTCTTTTATGCTTTTATATGGAATCGTTTGTTGGATATAATTATTTTATATTTCGTTTTATAAACTTTAATGTTAAATGCAGGAGAACATGATACCCATACAAGGCTACAAGAGGATATTGGCACAACCCCAATATAGGAGAAGGTGCATACAGCATATTAGGCTGAAGTACTCTGAAATAAAGATGCACTCATTTATAAAATCTAGAATGGCCCCCAAAATGAACCTGATCAAGAAGGGCTCTACATAAAGCATAAGGCTCTTTCATAGTCTAGATAAAGTGTCCAGTCCAAGGTGGCACAAGTCTGAATTTCAAGAGGTTGGAATCAATGTAAAGCCGTGTTTCTAGTACAGTTACAAAGACTGAGGTTCCAGACCCAAAGTGTTCAAATTATACATGTTATTGTCCTTATTTATTTATTATTTTTTTTTAGGGGAATATGTTATTTTCCTTATATACAATGTGTTATTATTGTTACCATTAAAATTGTACTCTTTTCTGTAGTTTTGGTTTTTAGGTTATGATTGTATCTGTGTAAATATTATTCTCATGATTTTTTTTTAAAAAAAAAGTAAAAAAAAATTCTCATAATAATGACATGATTGTTAGTCCAGCATGTGCTGGATTTTTTTTTTAAAATGGATCACAAACTATTCGTAACGGGCAAATTTTATGCCCGTTACCAATAACGGATTTTTTGTAACGGGAAAAACGTGTGCCCGTTACGAATAACTTTTTCTATTCGTAACGGCCACAGACGTAACGGCCGCTGCCCGTTACGAATACATGGTTTTTTCCCGTTACGAATGACTTTTTTTCCGCTAGTGCATGGTCTAAAGAGAGAGGGAATATCGTAGGGAAGAGTGTTACGTCCAATCCCTTGAGAGCCACGGTTACAGAGAAGGCCTTCAAGTGCGTGGAACATTGGGTTGTCAGTAGGCTTTAACTTTGGAATGTCAGCGATGGAAAATTCTCAGGGAGTTTGTCCTTGACAGCCAAAGAACTGCAGGTTGCTCCACATAGGTGAAGTCCTCGGAAATCTTACTCACTTGCTCCTTTATTTTGTCCATCGCGGCCACAGTGACATTATTTTTTCTCCATGGTGATGACCTTGGTAGTGAGTGTTTGCATCATGGCAGATAGCGCCACTATGGATTTGTTGATGTTCTTAGTATCTTCCTTAGTGGCCATTCGAACGAAATGAAAGTAGTTTTAAGGTGATAAGTGACGTGGAGATGGAAAAGTTTTCTTTGAACGCTGGTTGGGTCTAAGAGGTTGCTGCGGTAATGACTTGAACCGTACCAATTTATTCCTGATCCTTGACCAAGTACTGTGAAATATAATAAATTCACTAAATGGTTTGACGCACTGATCAAAATAGGGAAAGATAGACATTTGAAAAAAGGTTAGACAAACTCCACTCATGTTTTTGATAGAAAAAGAGGTGCATGAACCTAGTATACGATCATAAACTACATGGTGCATGACTCGGGTTGAAAATAAAGAAAGTGTGCGGACTATACTTGACTCGTGAGTGACTAAGTGATTTTATTAGACTCGTGGTATGATCGCATGTCTATACAAGTATGTAAACAGTAACCAAAATGACTGAAACAAGGACTCAATTAGCACTGAAGACTAAAAATGAGCTTACTAGACTAAACCTTGGGCACCATGACACGGCACTACTACCGTGACACGACAAGTTACACCGTTATGCGGTGCTCTTTGCTGTGACATGGTGCTGACTTCCGTGACGCGGTGTTACTGACGTGGCACGGTAATCAGATTCAGGTTTTGTTTTGTTCAATTTTCTTGTTTTTGTCAATTTTAGAGTTTACGCTAATTACTTAGTATGGTTCATTTGCATTCATTAGTCATAAAATAAACCACCATAGATAAAGAAAGATTGTTAATGTTAGGATCAAAATGATCAAATATACACGCATAAGGCACGTAGGCACAATGATGTAAAGAAGAGTTTGTAACCTAAGATCAAGTTCTATGTTCCACAATGATGGAGTCAAGTTTGATTTAATCACGAATGGGCGGCTCCACAAGTTCGTAATTAAATCGAACTCGACTCCATGGTTTGGGTAAATTTGATAAGTTGGATGAACCTTTATTGCCATGAGAGTTTTTGGGTTGATAGAGCTTAACTTCCTCGAGGCAAAAAACGTAGGTAGAACACACACGTTTTTTTTCAGAAAAGTCAAAGAAAGCTAATAACAAGAAAAAGAATGGAACCATTAAAAGAATTTTGCAGGCACCGTGTCACGGTGGAAAATGCCGCGACATGGTACAGTACACCGCTTGACTACATGTGTAGGCGTCGTTCAAAGCGCAACTACGTAAGCATGTTGGAAATATGCTTGATACTCATAGGAAGTGGGAATTGACATATACAATTAGTGACAAGGAAAGTAGGGAGCCGCCAACAAGTTAATAAGGAACTTGTGAACCGTTCACAAATCATAAAAGGAAACCACGAATAAAGGGACAACAATAGGCAACAATGATTGACCCGTGAAGGTTACAGCCCATTCATAATCCACGAGATTACTAGCTCCATATGGTTTGGAACCACGAAAGGAGGATCGGGGATGATGGTACGAAGTGAGTCATGGAGTCACATTTGCTCGTATTGGCCTCTACTTTATTCTTATTGTGAAAAGTAATTCATGTGATCTCAAAGGCATACAAACAAATATTCAATTTGCTCCAACTATTATTATGCTAAACTGGTACAATGTTAATGCAACATATAATTCTAAATTATTGTAATCACTTGATTCAACAACAAGATTAAAAGGGAAACTAAACTGGTTGTCCAAATTATGTTATTAGACGTGATTTTCAGTTGCATATTCCCTTTAAACATGCAATATGATGATCGATAAAAAATATAATCAAATTAACATCAACATTGGAAGCAACTTAACAATAATAACGTTAGTTAAATAAAATAATAAAAATAATAACCCTAATCATAATACTAGTAATAAAGAATAAAATAAGAGTAATTAAGTGATTAATTACTCACTTTTTGCGTTTCCTTGACTTGTTACATCATGAATAAATTGTTTGTAACTTAAATAATAAATAAAATTGAAATAATTAAAATAAAAAGTAGAGTTGATTTGGTCCAAACTCTTAGTTAATTCTGCCTTTTCACGCCTTGGTTTAAGGACGGAATTTCGGGTCAAGTATAGACTCTTTGGAGTGTTTAGGGGAAGTATTGTGGAAGAATATGAAGGCTAGTATTTATGCTAAAGAAAGAAAGAGAGAAGAGAATGATTGTTGGTTCCCCCGAACTGAAGAAATTAGCAAGGTATTTATAGAGGAAATGAGCAGGGGATTCCATGAAACCCTATAAGAGATAAGTGCCACGGTAAAACCCTAATTGAGCATCGCGTCACGGTATGTGCACCGTGACACGGTACTGGACACCATGACGCGGTACCCACCGTGGCGCGGTAATGCACACTGTGACACAGTGTATTGTTTTAATTAAAAAAACGTCCAGATTCATTAAGCGTGTGATGTGTACCGCAACCAATAAAAATACCGTGACACGGTACAAAGCACCGTGACACGTCAGCATATACGTGGAGCAGCAAATAAATCCAGGTCATATAATATATCGTTAGAAATCTTATCAAGTCTACTTTCTAAACCAATTAGAATCAATTGAAAATATTTTGTGGATTTTAAAATATGTCCATTTTAGTGAAAGGGTGTCGGTTTTGGGCCGAGTTTACTGTTTTGCTCATATCTTCTTCATTTTAATCGAAATTGAGCTTATGATATATCGTTGGAAAGCTTATTAAAAGGTCTATCCAAAAAAATAATACTTGGATCAAAATTTTAGGTCCATAATATCAGTTTCTCTTGGTTTTGTGATGTGGACACGAAAAGAGGAAAATAAGTTATGGTTTGGGGAGATGGACTAAGAATTTGGTTGGTTCATGAAATGTATTCAATTGAATATGGATTTAAGTTTTCCAAAGATTAAAATACTCAACCTGAACAACAATGGCGGTGAAAGGTTTTTCATCATTGGGTTTGGATATTGAGACATTCACAGCTAAAAATACCGTTTTTTGCAACCGTCTCAAACGGTCGCTGAAAATAGTAAAAACGGTCGATGAAAATAATTGTGACCGTCAACAGTCGTAATAAGGTGGTCATTATTTTCTTGGTCGCAAAAATCTAAAATAACGACTAATTGACGGTCTCAGATTTTATTGCGACTGTTTTCTGATCTTCAACGTCCGTGTGTGAAATTGCGACCGTTTTTTGTGTCGGTCGCAAAACTGAAAATTTGCGACCGCCCAAAGACAATTACTTAAATTATAAAAATAAATTAAAAAAAAATTAGCCCAAACACACCCCACTGCCTACCCAGCTACACCACCATAAACCACCACTACCGCCCACCAGTAATGCTACCGCCAACCAATAACCACCCATAACCCAAAAAACTATGAATTTATCAAAATACCCACAAAATTAAATCAACGGCTATTTCACCAAATGCCACTAAGTACTTAAAAAATTCACCAAATGCCATCAAGGTTTTCAAAATCCACTAAATGCCATCGGGCTTTTAAGAAATTCACCAAATGTCATTAATGACTAACGGCCGTTAACTCCGTTAGTCATTAAGAATAAATCTTGACACGTGTCATCATATGATTGGTTCATTTTAATAATTATTTTAATTAATAAAAATATATTTTTTTCCTTCATTTTCGTGGCAAAAATTGTTCGGTATAGTTTTGGGGGTCATTTTGACCCTTTATGAATACAAATTAAGCTCGGAATTGACAAAAAAAAAATAACGTAAATGCTCCATTTTGTGTGTTGAAAAATATTTCGATTAGCGTGTCATTATTTTTTAACCATCAAAATTGATCGGTTAAGGTTTTGGGGGTTATTTTGATCCTTTATGAAAAAAAAATTAAGCTCATAATTGACAAAAAAAAATAACGTAAATGCTCTGTTTTGTGTGTTGAAAAATATTTCGATTAGCGTGTCATTATTTTTTAACCATCAAAATTCATCGGGTAAGGTTTTGGGGGTCATTTTGATCCTTTATGAGAACAAATTAAGCTCGCAATTGACTAAAAAATAGCATATATGCCCCGTTTTGTATGTCAATATCGTAATATTTTTTTTCGGAAAAAAATGCGAAACGGGTTATTTACGTTTTTTGCCAATTTTGAGTTTAATTTGTACCCATAAAGGGTCAAATGACCCTCTAAACCTTACCCGAACAATATTCGTCACGAAAATCGAAAAAAAAGTATTATTTTTATTCATTAAAATAAGTAATTAATGTGTATTAATTTTAAAAAGTAATGGCATTTGGTGAACTAATTTTCCAAAATAATGGCATTTGGTGAAATAAGAATTGCATTAACTGAAAACTAACGTCCATATGCTATTAGTGGCACGAGGTGTCATTGTATTGTTTGTCAGTGGCATTTGGTGAATTTTGAAAACTTTTATGGCATTTGGTGAATTTTGTAAGTACTTAGTGGCATTTGGTGAAATAGCCGTAATGATAATCATGTTAAAAATAAAGCATAATAAAAATAGCTTGATCCTAGATATGATACTAACAAGATTAATAACAAACCTTAGCATGTCACTAAAGATTAAAGGATCAATTAGCTCTAACATAATACTAACATGATATTAGAAAATAAATAGGAAGCATCATAGAAACATACATGATATTAGAAGCTTTTAGTTATTACCCTAAACATAATACTAAGAAGCAATAAAACATTCTAACATGATACTAGGAATCAACAAAATAATCTAAGCATGATTTCTATATCAAAAGATCAATAAAACAATTAAAGTACTTATTTCGATGTCTCATACCTCTTTCTAATAACAAAATACACGCGTTATTAACTTCAAAGAAAATATTAAAACAAATAATTAAATTAAATAATTGAAATAGAGATTTGGGACCAAACCCTCAGAAATTATCAACCTTTCACGTCTAGGGCGAAGACAACTTTGAACTTGGCTAGGTGTGTCTAGAACTAATATATGAGGAATTTTGAAAGAGGGAGGGTTCAGAAAAAAAAAAAAAAAAGAGAGGGAAAGCTTCTAGCTTTTAGAGAGAGAGAGAGAGAGAGAGAGAGAGAGAATGATTGTGAATGTAGATTGTAGATGTTGATGATATGAAAACAGGGAGATACGACCCCTATTTATAGGAAAAATAGCACGGGATCAAAGAAAATCAAATTCCGAATAAAATACCTCATGTCGCAAACAACAGGAGTCAGCGCCAGACGACAAGCTCGTCGACATACGACGAAGGTCACCGCCTGGCGACGACTCTGTCGCCTCGCGCTGGTTCAAAAGTCAACGCGCTTTTACACGCGTAATTACCTTCAAAACCGATTACAAGTAATTATGCGTCCAAGAAGTTTTAAAATCAGATTTAATATATTTTATTCTAAATAAAACATCTTTAAAAAAATATAATTATCAATCCTTATCTTATTAGAATTAAAAAAGAGCCTTCTAGATATTCCCAGGAGACTAAAATCAATCCTAATCACTTTAGGAATAATAATTAATAGGCACTCATCTAGATCATTGGGCCACCTTTAAAAATCATTGACCTAATTTAATTTAATTCATAATTTCCTCATAAATCATCGGAATTAGGCTTATAATATATCATTGGAAAGCTCTCTTCGAACCCAATCCAAGTACACTATTATTGGACCCTTATCATGGACCAAACTAAATTGGACTGGCTATTTTTTATAAATAGGGTAAGAAAAGAAATATTTTAGAAAACAGAAAGAGAAATATTTTAATAAAAACATCCTCGACACTAGACTTTCCACATTTTCACTTCGTTCGATAATCAAATGACGTGAAAGATATTCATCACTGGGTTTGGTTTTGGGGAGACACAATTAGGTGTCTACAGGTTATTATTTATATTATTTGATTCAACTAACGTTATTATTGTTAACTTGCTTCCAATGTTGATGTTAATTTTATTATACTTTTTATTGATCACCATATTTCATGTTTAAGGGGAATATGTAATTTAAAATCACGCCTAATTTAATAAGATAATTTGGACAACCGGTTTAGGTTCCCTTTTAATCTTGTTGTTTAATCAAGTGATCACAATATTATAGAATTATCTGTTGCATTAACATTCAACCAATTTAGCATAATAATAGTTTGGAGTGAATTGAATATTTTTTTGTATGCCTTTGAGATCACATGAATCGCTTTTCACAATAAGAATCAAGTAGAGGTTAATACGGGCGAATGTGACTCCATGATTCACTTTATACCATCATCCCCGATCATCCTTTCGTGGTTCCGAGCCCTATGGAGTTAGTAATCTCATGGATTATGTATGGGGTGTAACCTTCATGGGTCAATCGTTGTTACCTATCGTTGTCCCTTTATTCGTGGTTGTCTTTTATGATCTGTGAACGGCTTACAAGTTCCTTAAAAAATTTGTTGGCGGCTCCCTACTTTTCTTGTCCCTAATCGTATATGTCAATTCCCATTTTCCATGAGTGTCAAGCATATTCACAACATGCTTACGTATACGCGCTTCGAATGATGCCTAAACCTATATATAAGGTCCGATTCAAAAACCTGATGAGTCGCCTTATACTTATTAGGAAACTCGATCAATAGGTGAGTTTTCTTGGCTATGACTCTCACCTAATGAGTCGCCTAATATGTATAAGGCGACTCGATAAGTTAATGAGTCGCACGTTATATACAGGTGACTTTTAAAATCTAATTTATATCACTGAATAAGTCGGTTTATAGAGTCACATGCATATATGGTGCGACTTGTAAACCTATCAAGTCACCTCATGTATATTAGGTGACTTGTTGGTCCTTTGTTGATTTTAACCCGAATTTAACAGTCGTCTAATAAGCATGAGGCGACTCGATATGTTTACAAGTCGCACCTTTTATACAGGCAACTCTAAAAGTCTGACTTGTTAGGTGCTTTATTATATAACTACTACCTATAAAGTCACCTAATACTTAAGACGCTACTCGATAGTTTGATTCTTACAATATATATATACTTTGGCATAATGGCAAGAGCTTAAACCTTCCAGGGAAAAGAACTAGAGATAAAAAATGCTAAGTAGCATAAACATTGACACTATATGAGCTAATAAAAATAGTTCGAAAAAAATGTTGATTTTTTACGTGTCGCCTCTTTCAACACAAGCAACACAATAGATTAACCTGTGGAGTCTCCTTTTTCAACACAAGCGACACAATATCTTTTTTCAACACAAGAGACACAATATCTTAACATATAGAGTTGCCTAACAACTAATAGGTGACTTATATAAAAGCTATCGAGTCGCCTCTGAGGCGACTCCTAAAGTTGGAACCTATTGTATCAGTTGCTGTGAAGTCTCCTTTGAGGCGGACTCGTTAGGTCATTTACAGGCGACTCAATAGGGGTTTTTTTTTAGCGAAGTTATTTGATTAGCCAACCATACTCAAAACTTAAGTAGCAAAATGGCATGTTATACTTTGCATAATTAAATAATGTTAGTTACTTTCTTACCAATTAGATGGTAGATTATTGTGTAAGTTACTAAGGAGTGAGTAATTACATGATAATATTATAGATGAAAATTAAATAGGGATGTTACACATATAAAAAGTTTTTCAAGTAAACTAATATAATTACTCTAAGGAAGTTACGCCTATAAAGAGTTTTTACAAGAGATTTTACATGAATACAATATGTGTGGGCAAAGAGTAATGACACATAGGATGACACGTAGAATTTATGTGGTGCCAAATCTTGAGGTAAGGGGTGACACATGACAACACCATGTTATCTCTTTGAGTTTTAATAATATATATAGATACTCCAAAGGGATAATGTTATGCATGTTCTAAAGGGATAATGTTTGTGGAAAATATTTATTAGATGTCTCGTACATTAAGTATTACTCCCTTCGTTTTTAAATATTTGTTATATTTCTTCATGTGCGAAGTTTAAAGAAAAATTGGAGAAAGATAAAAAAAAATATAGAGGTAATAATGGGGTTAGTGGAAGGTAAATTGAAGGAGAGAGAATTTAAAGGTAATAAAATATAATTCTATTGGGTCCTACTATTTGAGAGAAATGAATTAAATATATTGTAAAAGCTTTTCAAATTAAAAAAATGGAGCAAGCATATAAAAACGGTCGAAAGTGAAAAGTGGAGTATTTGAAAACAAAGCGAGTAAAATATTAAGGCTTGTTTAGTTCACCTTATTTTTGCTTATCTGAACTGAACTGATCTGGTTTGATCTAATCGTATCTTATCTTATCTGATCTGATTGTCTTATTTGACCAAACTTTGACCTTAAATGTACGATAATCTATAAGGAAAAAATATATTCAGTTTTCATTATGAAATTATTTTTTTATGAAGTTATAGATCTTTAGCGATAAAAAACTGCACATAAAAAGATGATTTGATCTGAACTTATTTTTTCTAATTTGAACTTTTTTTTTTATTTGACCTGAACGGAACTTATTTTTTCTGAAACAAATGATAATAAGTTAAACTAAATAAGGTCTAAGTCAACATTAAAACATGAGAATTTTTGCTTTGAGAATAGGTGAATATTTTGGTAAATAAAAATAGTTGCATTGAAAGTGGGTATATATGAGGAAAAAAGTGTAAAATAATAAATTAATATAGGAAATAATTGAAACATAATCGATAAGGACACGCCCAATGTGGCAAACGCAACCAACATTTTGGAACGGAGGGACCGAGGGAGTGGATAATTTGATTTTATTGTACCTGTCAATTTTTTAATTTTTTTTATTTACGGCTTGTTTAGTTTATCTTATTTTTACTTGTACGACCTGGTCTGATCGTTGATCTGTTGATTCTGATCTGATTGTCTTATTTGACCTTAAGTGTACAATTATCTATAAAAAAAAAATTATATCAAGTGGGGGTCTTGTAAGATTCGTATTATATGTATTTTACTACTATGTAATTTTCAAAAGTTTTTATTACGAAATAAAAACTATTTAGCGATAAAAAAATGCACATAAAACGATAATATGATCTGATTTAAGCTTTTTTCTGATCTAAACTTATATATTTAAGACAAATAAAAATACGTTGAACTAAACAAGGCCTTAGTGGGGGTGTGGGAACCATTGCTATTGTTGGTGCGAGTAAGGAATTGAATAATTGTCTTCATAAAAGTTGGAAAAAAAAAAGGGACCAATAACAAGTGGGAGCAAGGCCTCGTTCACTTCACATTATTTTTGTTGAACTGAAATTATTTTTAATGAACTGAAATTATTTAAACTGAACTTAAATTTTTTTACTGAAAAATTAATTTTACTGAATTGAAATTATTTTTGCTGAACTGAAATTATTTTTATCGATTTTCTATTATATTTATTCTTTAAGTTTAATGATTTTTATTGAACTGAAATTATTTTTACTAAATTAAAACCATTTTTTTTGAACTGAATTTTGGATTAAAATTATTTTACTGAATATTATTTATTTAAAGTGAAGTGAATAGGGTCTAAATATATGAAAATTTACTAAGATAATTCAATTTAAGGAAAAATGTACAATTGTGTCAACTCAAAAGGGACGCCCCTATAAGGAAAGTTTGTCAACTCAGAACGTACAAAAAAAAAAATATTATTAACTTGTACATTAATATATTTAAAAACATTTTACTTGATACTAACTGTTTTACACATAGTTTTAAAAAATGTTTTACACATTACTCATAAGTTGAAGTCAAAGTTTGTATAGTGTATCAATTACTTCCTCCCCTTTTTTAATTGCACCATTTTTGTGTTAGGGAAGAATTGCATATTAATTTCATGTTTTCCTTTATGATAAGCTTTTATAAACTTATATCACTTAGCTTGTATACACACTGAATACCTATTAACCCTTATATACATTTGATAATAAACCATTATCCCCCACCTTTTACTCCCTTCTTAATTCTTATGTCCAAATAAAATGACCGAATTAAAAAATGAAGGACGTACTATGGAATGGAGCAGAGACATATTTAGAAAGGAGCATTCATGTAAGATTGTAAGTAATGTAACAATATAAGATAAAGGATGTCTAGGTTGAATTTGAGTCGAGTTGAACACAAGTCAGGTTAGAGTGGTTAGTGACGAAGGGAAAACTAGGTCGTTATCTAATCTTCTCTCGATCAAACTAAATTTATAAACACTTAACAAACCTAAATACGAGTATAGAGGCAAGTCAAGGGTCGAAGCCAAAGGAACGATAATGTTCAAATGCTATCGATTTAGGTGCCTAAGCTAGGTCGAAGCCAAAGATAAAGAGAGAATACTAACAACTAACAAAACAAGTAACCAATGAAATAAAACACTAGGAACGGGGATCAACAAGTAATCATGACAATTGCAATAACTTGGGAAGATCATGCCAATCAAAGGTTGTGAAGACTAATGATAAGAGCTATCAATTGGAATCAAAAATCTATCTCCTAATTGTTAAGCTAGGGTTCACTATGAATAACAAATTAAGAGAATCACAATTCAAACCAATCAATAATTGCAATTCCTAAATCAATTGGTTGTGTCATTAGCAATTACAATGCAATCTAGCATAATTCTCAAGGCCTAATCGAATTACACACATGCAAACTTCCATTAATCACTTTAATCTCAACAATCAATCAACACAATTCTCAAATTAATCACAATCAATCAATCATACAAGTTTCACTCAATTCCTAACCAAACAACTACTTAAATATTATCATCTATCAACAAACAACTAAAGAAATCAAGAATTCACAATATATCAAGAACAACTACACTAATCAAGTATCAAACATCAAAACCAAATCAAACAAACATGAAATTGAATAAAGCAATAAAGAGGAGAGAGAGTGAGAAATCATCATTCATTGATAATGCTCATTGATTGATAATAAAAATCTCCAATACAATTATCATCTTGAATCTTCAAACTATCAAATAATCATTGAAATTCCTCACTTTCTCTCTCTAAATTTACTCCTAAAACTAACCCTAGATCTAGAGAGAGAAGCTCTCAACTAAGCTAAAAATATGTGGTCTAATTTTGGATCTCTAATTGTTCTCTCATTTTACCCCAAAAGTGGGTATTTATATTTACAAGGTTAAAAGAAAATAAAAGAGAAAAGAAAATAAAAGAAAAAGAAATGAAATAAAAATAAAAGTAAATAAGAAAAGAAAAGGAAAGTAAAAGGAAAATAAAAGGAAAAGGAAAATAAAAAGAGAATTAAAAGAAAAGAAAACCAAATTAAGAAGTAAGAGGCTTCGAATATAGCGGCTCTTCAAGTGGGAATCAATCCCCTGCTTCTCACTCTACCAATCATGCGCATCACCATCTTTTGATCATCAAATTAATCGAGATCAACGGCCAATTTACACCCAGCTTGTGCGCACGCATCAATGGGTCACTTGGAGGTCGAATGGGCGGCCGGAAGTGTTCGAATCGGGATGCGAAAATAAGAGAGCTGCTCCGATGATTTTAGTGCGGTAAGGGGGTGTAGCAGCTCGGTGTTGCAGGGCTGGTAGGTGCGGTTGGAAGGTGGTACCAAGGTGGTGGTTGTTTCGGGATGTTGGAGGCTAATTTGTGTTGCGGTTTGCGAGGAGCTTGTGACTGATTTGTGGTTGTTCCGAGAACAATGGAACAGGGGAGCTGCTGGCCGAAACAGGGCACTATAGCCGCGCCCGCGGTGCTGGAGCCCGCGCCCGCGTTGAGCCCGCGGCCGGACCGCGGTGGCTTACTGCCTGAAATTTGCTGTTTTGGTGTACGCGATCCCGCGCCCGCGTCTGGCATACCCGCGTCCAAGGATGGCTGGGTTGCTTTGCTGCTGCGGTGCGGTGGCTGCTTGATGGGATGAGACTTGTTGGCTTGTTATCGTTGCAATACTTAATTGATTTTCAATTTAAGACCTCGAAACATCAAGCTTGAACATCGGAACTCCGATTTGAATCGTGTCTTGTCCCGAGCAAACACCTACACGAACAACCGAACATGAGGGAGAAATAAGAGACAAATAAAATAAAATAAATAAAATGAAAATACATAAAGTAAAAATTAAAAATAAAATAAATAAAACTAAAACTATGAATTAAGGACTAAAATCATGAAAAACTAATAAAAACTAATCAAAACCCAAAATGAGTTATTAAAATGGAAAAACAAGGGAAAATAAATTAAAAAAATTATATGAAAATAAAGAAAGAAAATATAAAAAAAAGGACCTAAATCTTATTCTTATGAGCGTCATAAATGACGCTCATCAGTTAGTGTGTGACAAGTCGAGTTAAATTTAGATCAGGTTGATAACATTGACAGGGTAATGTCGTATCCCCTAATCAAAAGTAAATACCTAAATCCTCTAACTAACGTAGATAGGGAAGTAGGGTCGAATTCACAGAGAAACGAGTCTTTCTATTCCTAATTAATTAATATAATCCAGATTATAAAGTAACCAATATATTGTAATCAAAGGAAACTAAACTACGAAGATTAAGAGTAGGGAGAAAATAATATATAAAAGGATTTAGGGCATAGGTTCACCAATAAATAATACTCCGGGGTAAAACATAGTAATCAATCATTGACATTGCATAAATAACACGATTATCAGGCTCTCTCAATTTATTAATCAACATAGATCTAACAGGCTCTCGCAATTTACTAGATCTAAGTTCTTATTGAAAATAGCCTTTAATATCAAATTAACATCTGCTCGATTCATCAATTCAATATTGCTATACTTTTACAAGCCACAATTGTAAAACGTTAAAACAATTCAATAAGAAATTATCATGCAATACCAATAATTAATAATAGTCAATCATCAATGCATCAATTAACCAGATTGTAAAGGGCTTTCGCTACGTATTACAATCACACAATTAATTTACCGGTATTAAATCTCATCTCTCGAATCTCGACTTAACCATTTATAAATTAATCTGCCTATTAAAACTAGACCTAAACATTAATTCTCATCTGTCGAATCTTGAATCAATATTGTTAAACTCATGCATAAAGATCTGCGCAAATCTAGTCACAGAGCATTAAATCAATCAATAGGAAATTAATCTAGCATTGATAATTAACAACAACAATTTACCCCTTCATATTATTTATAGATCCCCATAAACCCTAGAAATAAAACTACTCACACATATTAAGAACTAAACAAATCAAAGCAATAAAATAAGTCATGATGAAGGGAAATAAGATTAAGAGAAGAGAAATCGTTACCAAACTAATCTGTAATAATGGAAATAATCAAGAACAAGAGTTGAGAGAAGAGTTAAGAGAGAGAAAAGATCCTAAGTAGAGAGAGAAAGTCTAAGAAAGAAGATCCTCTCCGTACAAAATCGTATTTAAACGTTTTCTAAAACAAGAATTAAAACTAAACATCATCAGGTCTTCTAAAAACGCGCGCCCGATCGGGCGAAGGGCCGCCCGATCGGGCGCGCCTTTTTCTTCGCGTTCTTCCCAAGCAGCATCGCCCGATCGTGCTAGATGCTCGCACGATCGGGCGCGCCTTAGCATGCACAGCACTATGGTTTGTCGCGCCCGATCGGGCTAGAGGTTGCCCGATCGGGTCTTTGCTCCCCTTGAGGCTTGGACTTCGATTGGGCTAGATTTCTCGGCCCAATCCGAATTTCCTCTCGGGTCTCGAATACTTGGTCCAAATGCCTCGGGATCCCAATTACCGAGCCCTTAATCACCGGCTCTCACCGATCCTGGGCTCCAAAAGTGGTCGCGTCCTTCTAGCTTCCGTAGTTGATCCATAAAGCCCGGGAAAATGCTCCAAGAGTGCAATTTCCTGTAAAATACAACTAAAACTACGAAAACACTAGAACACACAAATTAGTAATAAAAGTGGCCCGAAAGAGCCAAAAACACTACTAATAACGACCAAGGGACGGGGGTAAAACACTATATAAAATGGACATATCAAATTCCCCCAAGCCAAACCTTTTCTTGTCCCTAAGAAAAGAGCTCATCAATGAATCAATAAATATACTTCACCCCAATCATCAAATCAAAAACCAACGATTCAAGGCAAATCTAATGAACATGCTTCAACATCAATCAATCTTATTCATCTAATCACCCTTCCTCCCCAACAATTGTCAAGTAGAGCAAACCACAAGAGCATATAGAATTCAAGACTAGTGCTCACACACTCAACTCTCATTTATGTGGCGAGTAAAAGATGTACTCGATCGCTCTCCAACCAACCCCTTTATTGTGAACAATGCCCTCCCAACTCACACTCTCGTGTGTATAAAAACAATGAACGCTCATCCTACTAGTCGACTCGAAATATGCCAAGTCATAACTTGCATTGACAAACAACACTTTCACATTTACATAACTTCTATGCACAAGGTCAGAAGGTCTATAAAGCTTGTAATGTAAGGCTAGGGTAAAGGTAGGATAAATTTGGTATTATGTGAGAGAAAAGCTATGCATTAAGGGAGCCAAAACCTAATAAACCCATGATCAAAATAACGATGATCATATATCTCCATCAACATAACCAACTCCAACAAAAACCACCAAATACAACTCTAATCATCATAAACAATCCCAACACTCACAATAATCACTCATAAAATATGAAAATGTAGAACTTTGAGTGAAAAACAAACTTCGAATTCATTCTTTTTTTTTCTTTTTTTTTTTTCTTTAGAACTACCTTCAAATAGAACATTTGAGCATTAATTTTTTTTCTTTTGCTCTTTTTTTCCTTTTTAACTCATATTAGAAATTTCAACTTTGAAACACAATATCAATATTTTCCAATCAAAAATCAAAGAACAACAACTCTTCTTTTATTCCCACATTGTGCAAATAATATGCACACCACAACTCCCTCACCTCACCAACTAATAGCTCCCCCAAGCCAAGCTTGGGACTAGTAACCAACGAGGCTCAAATAGGCTTGTAATGTGGCTATATAAACAATAAAAGGGCACAAGCAACAACATGGGTAACAAGAAGGGAACAAATGTATCTAATACTCTGAAGGCCACCTAAAAGAATGAACGCCTTCGTCCTCCTCATGTGCATAATAATAAGTCATGAAACACTACTCATAGTTGCAAATCAATACTCAAATTCATTGACATACCAGGAATTATGGAACTATCACACATTTCCTAACCAAATCAACTAGTCAAGCACTATATTCACAAGTAGTTGGGCAAGATTGACTCATGTTTAGGAATCCAAGCAATTAAACTTCAAATCATGACCAACAAATCCACAATGCTCATTATCAATAACCAAGAATCAAAACAAATTTTTCTCAAGTATGGGGCACAGGGAAGTATGATTCATAATTCATTGGAACATATTTTTGAATTTTTTTTTTATTTTTCAAATTTTTTTGCATTTTTCATAAATAAGAAAGCAATAAAGACTACACTAAGAAAGCAATAAATAGAGAAAAGAGAAAGAGGATTACCATATATACAAGAAATCTCCCCCCAAGCCAAATCAAGCAATGCCCTCATTGACTTGGGAGGGTATCTAGGAAGAGCTACTCCTCATCGTCATCCATCCTCTCATATCCTCCTCCATGACTCGAGCCGGCACCACCCTGGCTTGGTCCAGCACCACCATAACCCGAACCACCTGCAAAGTAGTTAGGGTCCACATTCCCACCCATACCCCCAAAAGGAGCATCACCCCCATATCCGTGGACTGAAGAGTAGTCCACATAAGTACCATACGCACCGGGGTGAGAATACCCTCCTTGGGGGTATTGGAACCAATCGGGAGTAAGTGAATCGGGAGGAATAGCCCCCCGACGGGCATAATCGTCATACATGGGGTATAGGCCCCTCCCGAGGTTCCTCTCTATGTAACCAAACCGCCCATCTAAGGATCTTAACCTAGAATCTAGGTTTTGCATCAAACCCTCAACTCTCCCTTGCCCCGTCTCGATACGGTCTAATTGGCTCCTAAAAGCCGAAAAGTCATAAGGGGCATTGGGGTCGACGTTATAGTCGACCGAGGAAGTGGGCATGCCATAGGTGAAGGGTGGAGGTGGTTGGTAGTGTGGTGAATGGTGAGTGGGGGAATGGTCTAGGGGGGATTGGTGGGGTTGTGGTGAAGGGTGAGGTGGTAGAACCTCACCTTGACCATTAATCTCGAAAGTATAAGAAGGCTTCCCCTTCTCGAATTTGGTCAAGGCGGGGTTGGGTAAGGTAAAGGCTTGGTCCCTCCTACCCGATTGTCGGTGGACTATCCACCAAGTATCACTCCCCACGGGTTGCACCCAGTTCAAACTCCCTAAATAGGGTAGGTCCATAAGGTTTGATCCTACAACTTTCCTATGCCCATCCGGGTTCCAACCTAGGTGTTTCCTAGCAATGTGGGTCACTAACCCACCAAAATAAATAGGTGCCCTAGACCTACTAGCCTTGGCCGCATTGGCCGCCCTTTGGAAGTGATTGGATATCCTATGGGGTATGTTCAATTTTTCGGCGGTAGGAATTACATAGGATGCCAAAAGTTCCAATTCATCTCTCCTAACATTTGCCGGTTCATGCCTCCCAAAAATAGTGAGGCCGGCAAATCTTTGCCAAAATTTTGGGACGGGATGTTGAATCCACGTCCCTTTGGCATGCTGGAGGTTAACTAAATCCTCCCCAGTTAGCCTCTTATAGACCACGGCGGTGTGGTCTTGAGAGGGTTCAATCGGTTTATCCGATTTTAAATCAAACAACTTTCCGAATTCTTTAAGAGTTAGTCTCACATCGTTGTTTAATAATCGGAATTGTACATGAGAAATTAGTGCAATCATTTTAATAACATTAAAACTTGAAATAAATTCTAATGTTAAGTAGTCATACGTATCATGGCACATTTGAAAGAAACCACTCATGCCTATACCTTTGAACAATTTTTCCAAATATTTATCTAAGCCTAACCTAACTAGTGTGGGATGATGAATAAAATGGGTAGAGATTACCTGGCGATCGATGAGGTTTAGCATCCTAGCCCGTTGCTCCTCCGAGGTAATGACAACCTCCTCCCATCCCGGAATTTGAAGATCCGGGTTGACCGTTGGTTGTGGTGCCCTCGAACTCTCACCCCTTTGTGTCCTTGAACGTTTTGAGGCCATTATATGAGGAAAAATTTGATGCTTGGAGCTTTTTCTCCCTAGGGGTTTGAAGGAAGTATGAGAGAAAGTGGGAGAAAATAGGTGGGAAATGTGGAGGAAGATGTGAGGATTAATAATATGTAAAAATTTTGAGGTTTTGATGGATGAATTTTAGGAGATCTTGAAAAAGAAGTGAGTTTGAAGGTGTAAAAATGGAGGTTTTAGAGAGAGAAAGTAATGGAGAAGAAGATGAAATAAGAAGAAAGTGAGGAAAGAAAGAAGAAGAAAAATATAAGGGGACGGCCAAAAATAGGCGCGCCCGATCGGGCGGATCATTTGAATATCCAGAATTGAAGTTGCGCGCCCGATCGGGCGAGCTCTGCCCGATCGGGCGCGAACACGAACGAAAAATTCGCCCTATGGCTCGCCCGATCGGGCGAGCTTCTCCTGACATATCTTTTCCTCCACTCGATTTGCGCCCGATCGGGCGAAATTTCCTGGAGTTTCTGACTCTCTTTACGCGCCCGATCGGGCAAACTCGCCCGATCGGGCGAAGTTTGCTCGACTATCCAGCTCTCCTTGCGCGCCCGATCGGGCAGCCACACCCGATCGGGCGGAATTAAGGCTGGAATTTGCCTTGCTTGCGCGCCCGATCGGGAGAGCTCCGCCCGATCGGGCCCGTGCCCGGTCAGATTTCCGTAGCTTTTCTTCGTCTTCAAATTTTTCTAAGTCTTTCGACCTCTTAAACCTATACCTGTTCAAAAACACTTATAAACGGTAAAATTTCACTCTCCTCGCCTCTCAAAATAAAAATGAATGAAAAGGAAAAATAGTATAGAAAGCAAGAAATACGGGTTGCCTCCCGCAAAGCGCTGGTTTATCTAGGTCCCGCACGACCTTCTTACCAAGTACAATATCTAGGACCCTTGGCCTAACGCTTGATCGGGTGGTTTCTCACCCGGTCTAGCGGTGTTCAGGCTGCGATGCGGCTTTCTGACATACCCTGTGGGACGCCAAATCACCTTATCTGGTGGATCCTCCTTGACTTGGATTGGGGGATCTTCAATGCTACGCACTAAAAATCCTTCTTCGATCGAGTGTTGCTTCAAATTGTCATTGCGTTCAACACTTTCAACTCGATCTGGCGGAACACTTACCGCGGGCTCGATTCGCACAACTTGCTCGATCAGTTCCACCTGTTCATCCTCGAAACCAAGACCAACAGTGTAAAGCGCTCTTTGTATTGCATAGGCTTCCTTCTGCCATTTGTCTATCTCATCTGAAAAGGACGCAACACAAGATACCGCCTCCAAGGGATCTTTTTCAAGAGCTTGGGGCTTGTTAGAATAATTTTCAACCACATTAACACTGAAACATTTCTCCTCAGTCATGGAGCTTTTAGGGGCATTATTCAGATTAAAAACAACTTTATCATCCCCTACTGATAGTGTTAACTTACCACTTCTTACATCTATGACTGCTCCTGCAGTGTTAAGGAATGGTCTACCCAAAATAATTGGGGTTTGCATATCCTCAGCCATATCAAGAACAACAAAATCTACAGGTATATAAAATTTACCTACTCTAACGGGGACATCCTCTAAAACACCTAAGGGGTATTTGAAAGAACGGTCGGCCATTTGTAGAGTTATATTGGTAGCTTTTAATTTACCCATATTCAACTTAGAACACACAGATAATGGCATGACGCTAACACTAGCTCCCAAATCACATAATGCATTATCAATCAAGAGATTGCCAATATGACAAGGGATAGAAAAACTACCCGGATCTTTTAACTTAGGTGGAGACTTATTTTGAGGTACGGCACTGCATTCTGCAGTGAAAGCTACCGTCTCTACCTCACTAATAGACCTTTTTCTCGTCAATATTGCTGTCATAAATTTTGCATACGAGGGGATTTGTGTGATCAATTCAGCAAAGGAAATTGTTACCTTCAAATATTTTACTACCTCCAGGAACTTACCAAACTGCTTATCCAAGTTTGTCTTCAATTGACGATTGGGGAATGGAAGTTTGATAATTGGCTTTAGAGCATTATTACTCTTGTCTGGAGTAGCCACCTTCTCTGGAGTTGTACCCTGCAATGTAGAATTAGATATGTTAGTATTATCCTTTAGCCCTGCAGGGCTATCAACTACATTGTTTGGTTTAACGGAATCAAGATTAGCATTATTTAATAAAACAGGTTCATCAACTCTGGGCATAGAGGGCCCTTCATAGTTTGAACCACTCCTTAAAGTAATTGCAAATGCTTGATCCGTAGGTCGGGTTGGCTGCGCCGGCAGAGCTCTCTGTTGGCGGGCTTGTAGAGTAGCGGAAAGTTACGCAATTTGATTATCTACAATTTTATTATGCGCTAGAATTTGATTAATTGTCGCATCTCTACTCTCCATGTGCTTTTGCATATTAACCAACATTGCTCTAATTTCCGCCAGAGAAGGGTCGGAAGATGAGGGGGTTTGTTGTGGTTGGTTCTTCTGGCTAGCATTGGGATGATAATATATCTGCTGTTGTGGCGCTTGTGGTTCTTGTGGTGGTGGATTTTGAACATTAGTGCTCCGGTAGGAAATGTACGGATGATTCCGATACCCAGGATTGTAAGTGTTGGAGTATGGGTTATTTTGCCTATAAGCTTGGAAGGCGTTAACTTGCTCCACGGAACTCCTGCAATCTTGCTCCCAATGACCTACAATACCACAATTTTCACAGAAAGCTTCGTTAGAATTATTATTAATCGCAGAAACATTAGCTACATTAGCAGTGCTCAGATTATCTAATTTTTGGCAAATAGAGGTTAGTTGAGCTTGCAAAAAGGATACAGAGTCGACACTATGCTTCCCCTTGTTAGCAAATCCTCTAGGATTCCTATATTGGGAATTGTGTATCGCCATATCTTCAATAACCTGACCTGTATCATCAACATTAAGATTCATGAATCTCCCACTAGCTGCAGAGTCTAAAATTATTCTAGAGGAATTTCCAATGCCGTTATAAAAGGCTTGGATTAACTGCCATTGCGCTAAATTATGGTGAGGGCATTCTCTTTGTAAGTCCTTGAACCTCTCCCAAGCCTCATATAAAGATTCATCGGCTTCTTGGGCAAAGTTCTGGATCGCACTCCGTAGTACTGCTGTTCTCTCTGCAGGATAATACTTGTTATAGAAATTCAAAACAAGAGTTTCCCAGTCAGTTATACCAAGTGTAGTTCTATTTAAGCCATTAAACCACAATTTAGCTTTTCCAGTTAAAGAGAAGGGGAAGAGAATCTCCCTGATTTGGTCTTGAGTGACCCCGGCTTGCCTGATGGTGTTGCAATATTGACAATAGTCGGCAATGTGAAGATTCGGGTCCTCACCCCTGGCTCCACTAAATTTCTTCCTCTCTATCATCGTTATAAATTGAGGTTTGATTTCAAATTGAACCCCATCAAGAGCCGGAGTAGGGGTGAGATGTGGAAAATCCGTAAGCTTTGGTTGTGAATAATCACTCAGCTTCTTTGGAGCCGTCATCTCTGATTCCGCGTCTGATGATGTCTCTGAATCGCTAGAACCAGTTGGAGGATTTCGGTGATTATTGTTATTATCACCAGAATCCGCCAGGATTTGCTTGTAGAGATTTTTCTGTCTATGGAAGGAACATTCGATCTCAGGATCGAATGGGATGTAACCTGATCTGGAACACCTGGGCATAAAAAAAAACTAGAAGCAAATATGAGATTTGTCTCAGAGAAATAACGCTCTCTGAGACAAAGAAGGAAATAATCTAGACTACAAAAACAATCAGAAATAAAAATAAAACCGTTTCCCCGGCAATGGCGCCAAATTTTGACAGGGTAAAGTCGTATCCCCTAATCAAAAGTAAATACCTAAATCCTCTAACTAACGTAGATAGGGAAGTAGGGTCGAATCCACAAAGAAACGAGTCTTTCTATTCCTAATTAATTAATATAATCCAGATTATAAAGTAACCAATATATTGTAATCAAAGGAAACTAAACTACGAAGATTAAGAGTAGGGAGAAAATAATATATAAAAGGATCTAGGGCATAGGGTCACCAATAAATAATACTCCGGGGTAAAACATAGTAATCAATCATTGACATTGCATAAATAACACGATTATCAGGCTCTCGCAATTTATTAATCAACAAAGATCTAACAGGCTTTCGCAATTTACTAGATCTAAGTTCTTATTGAAAATAGCCTTTAATATCAAATTAACATCTGCTCGATTTATCAATTCAATATTGCTATACTTTTACAAGCCGCAATTGTAAAACGTTAAAACAATTCAATAAGAAATTATCACGCAATACCAATAATTAATAATAGTCAATCATCAATGCATCAATTAACCAGATTGTAAAGGGCTTTCGCTACGTATTACAATCACACAATTAATTTACTGGTATTAAATCTCATCTCTCGATTCTCGACTTAACCATTTATAAATTGATCTGCCTATTAAAACTAGACCTAAACATTAATTCTCATCTATCGAATCTTGAATCAATATTGTTAAACTCATGCATAAAAGATCTGCGCAAATCTAGTCACGGAGCATTAAATCAATCAATAGGAAATTAATCTAGCATTGATAATTAACAACAACAATTTACCCCTTCATATTATTTATAGATCCCCATAAACCCTAGAAATAAAACTACTCACACATATTAAGAACTAAACAAATCAAAGCAATAAAATAAGTCATGATGAAGGGAAATAAGATTAAGAGAAGAGAAATCGTTACCAAACTAATCTGTAATAATGGAAATAATCAAGAACAAGAGTTGAGAGAAGAGTTAAGAGAGAGAAAAGATCCTAAGTAGAGAGAGAAAGTCTAAGAAAGAAGATCCTCTCCGTACAAAATCGTATTTAAACGTTTTCTAAAACAAGAATTAAAACTAAACATCATCAGGTCTTCTAAAAACGCGCGCCCGATCGGGCGAAGGGCCGCCCGATCGGGCGCGCCTTTTTCTTCGCGTTCTTCCCAAGCAGCATCGCCCGATCGTGCTAGATGCTCGCACGATCGGGCGCGCCTTAGCATGCACAGCACTATGGTTTGTCGCGCCCGATCGGGCTAGAGGTTGCCCGATCGGGTCTTTGCTCCCCTTGAGGCTTGGACTTCGATTGGGCTAGATTTCTCGGCCCAATCCGGATTTCCTCTCGGGTCTCGAATACTTGGTCCAAATGCCTCGGGATCCCAATTACCGAGCCCTTAATCACCGGCTCTCACCGATCCTGGGCTCCAAAAGTGGTCGCGTCCTTCTAGCTTCCGTAGTTGATCCATAAAGCCCGGGAAAATGCTCCAAGAGTGCAATTTCCTGTAAAATACAACTAAAACTACGAAAACACTAGAACACACAAATTAGTTATAAAAGTGGCCCGAAAGAGCCAAAAACACTACTAATAACGACCAAGGGACGGGGGTAAAACACTATATAAAATGGACATATCAAACATGTCATGGAGTAGAAACATATTTAGAAAGGAGCATTTATGTAAGATTGTACGTAATATTCCCATATAAGATAAAGGATGTCTAGGTTGAATTTGAGTCGAGTTGAATACAAGTCAGGTTAGATTGGTTAGTGCGTAACAAGGCGAGTTAAATTTGGATTAGGTTGATAACATGTCGTGGAGTAGAATCATATTTAGAAAGTAGCATTTATGTAAGGTTGTAAGTAATGTAACTATATAAGATAAAGGATGTATAGGTTGAATTTGAGTCGAGTTGAATACAAGTCAGGTTAGATTGGTTAGTGCGTGACAAGTCAAGTTAAATTTAGATCAAGTTGATAACATGGCAGCATCGGGTTCGAGTTAAAGTTTCGGGTCGGTTAACTTCTTACATCTCTATTTTTGTCACCTTGATATACGTAATTGAAATGTACATAAAATGGCTTATTTGTAAATAAATGCTTAACACATCAAATTACATGGTTAAACTGTTAATCAATATAATGATTCTACCCTAAAACCCGATAACTAAATTAGTGGTTCCAAGCAAGGTTATCAAGATCGAGATCTTATTTTGGATCGATGAGAGGAGTAGGATCGAATTAGTAAAATTGAATCGTAGAATCGTAAGTATAACACCCCCAAATAACTCTAGCTCCAATAATAATGATTACAAAACCTGATTAAGAGAGTAACTTAGGAGCATTATCGCCACGTGATTATGTAAGGATTTTCAAAAAAGAGGCTTGCAGCGGAAGAAATACATACTTAACTATTATATATTAATAATAATATTGATAATAGCTTTCATAATTGAAACACATGAGAACTCTTCATACAAAACGTCAACCATGAAACCTAGACTACATGATTATTGTCCTTCATCCCCAATGCCACATTTAGATCACGCCGAGTCATCATCACCTATCTACTTATCATAATGATAAGTAGGGCCAAGCCAAAAAGAGAAATACGTATTAACAAAAACGCTAAGTACATACCAATGCTAGATACGTAAAAATGTAAAATCAAGTTATTTAATTAAATATGTTTTCGTAAGATTTAGCATTTGTATATAATAATTATTCAAACCTTCCATAAATAAAAATCTCACATTTAGAAATGTTTAGAAGTTTTTTTTTTTTTAAAAAAAAAAAAGAGAGAAATGTTTAGAAGAATTTCGAAAACTATCAACATTTCAAAACCAATGACTTTCCCAAAATAGATTAATAGAAATGGAATATCAATGTTTTTCGTAAACCATGTTTTCACCTAAGTGTGCACACCTTCCAAGCTAGTAGGGACTCCTTACATAGTGCTATCAAGGGGAAATACTAGGTCATACATAACTCATAGTCTTCAATTTTATATCCGAATTGTGGGAGTCATAAAAATCCAATATATATCTTTGATAAATCAACCTTCCAATTCCCATCTATGGGATTTCAATATCATTTGTTCTTTAAAATGAATTTGAATTCAAGTATGTGTATAAACAACTTTTTAGAACATTGAAATTATTTCCAAAGATCAAACTATAAAACATTTCACAATATTTATTTCATAAATATTCATAAATCCTTGTTCAATACTCAAATATAGTTCATCATTCAAAATACAAAACACATTTGTATAAAATCACATATTTAAAGATCTAATTAACCATGAGTATGTACCTTGATTTTTACAACTATTCCACCTAGATTTACAACCACGAATTATCACTTAAATAAACATTATATGGAGTATTTTAAATAAGCATCAAATATGAAACTTGATAAAAATCATAAATTGAAAATAAAAATTAGTTTTCGGAAGACTTACTCCAAAATAATATAAAGTAGCAAAGCTCACAGGAAGGTTCACGTTAGAAAGAAGAAGACATATCTTGCAGAGGTCATATCTCATAGTATATAACTCCGAATCGGGTGATTCTTGAGTCTAACCTCAAGGAATTTTCAAGAGCAACACCTTTGTCTCAATAACAAAAGGCTAAAAATGGTCAAAAGTGGTTGAAAAATGGCTTGGAACATATACGGGATGAACTAATAAGAAAATGAAAGACATAAGAAGAAAGAAAGAAGAAAAGAAGGATGGAGCTTTGAGAGCAAGATGAGAGTTTGGCATAAAATGGCTGAACTTTGGTATCTATTTGTAGAGTTTGAGAACTCTATTGACATCATGTATGATGTCAACAACTTGGGGGTCAAGTATTCAACCTTGTAGAGGAAGTTTATGACTTTAGTCATGTTATTGATGTCAACAATTTAGAGGTCAAGTATGATGTAAAAACTTGGTGACCAAGTTCATGCTTATAGAAGAAGTATTGACTTTGGTCTTTTATGTTGACTTGGAGACTAATGAAATAGACTTTGGTCATGCTTACAGAAGAAGTATTGACTTTGGTCTTTCTGTTGACTTAGAGAAGGATGCACACAAAGTAGAAAAATCTTATTTTTGGCTACTGAATTCCTGGCTTGCATATCAAAATATTTTATAAAACATAATTTTAACTTAATGATTTTCATAAAAAAAAAAACTAAATAAAATTCTTTTGAGTCACTTTAGAGCATAGTAATATGTATTATTATTATTTTCCTAATAAATATGAGGTATTCAAGTCAAAACATAATTATAATTCATAAAACGGGTTTAAAAATACGGGGCATTACAGTAAGATTCTACAATATTGATAAAATAAAAGGTAATAATAAGGTTGCTACATAATTAGATAACATTTTTTAAGCCATAAAATTGGTAAAATTTATAATTTTAGTAGTTAGATAGTAATTTTCTTAGCTTAGAGAAAAGTTTGATTGCTTTAGGCTCATTTTAATAATAAGTAAAAAGTAAGATTGTATGATCCTACTTGATTCCGACCGATCTTGCGCAATTCTTTCCAATCCTGACTGATCCTGTACAATCCAATAATAATTTAAGTGAAAAACAGGATAGTCCGATCCCACCCGATCCTGTGCGATCCTGACCGGTCCTACAACGATCATGCTTACTCTGCGATTCTACATCCAATCCGAATTGTTTGGCTAAAATGGGATCGTAGGATCACACGATTTGCATTGCGATTTTGACAATGGTTCCATAGAGTGAGGTTTAGACAACGCACTGAATTGTAATTTGTGTGGTTTGCAGTTTGAAAGTTGTCGTACGGTTTTTGAAAATGAATCGCGATTTGTGGTTTGGTGCAGTTCCAAAACCAGACTTTGATGCGATTTGCAGTTTTTATACTATATTTTTATTAAAAAAATATAAAAGAACTATAATATATGAGCTTATCTTTGACTAATAGCTAATTAAAGGTAAAAGAACAAAAATATAAGAGCTAATCTTTGACTAATATATTTGAATTATAAATTAATAATATCGAAATAAATCAAAAGTTTTGTTTTTAAGAAAATAATTATAATTTTTAAAAGGTACGATTAAACCGCAAGTTGCACCACACCAAAGCGTATTTTACGATGCGATTTGGTTAGAAGTGTAGTTTCACACTAGGGGTGTCAAAAACTTACCTGACCCAAAAGGTTTACCTGAAACCGAACTGTTTTTGAACTGGTTGAACCCAAAAGGTTTTCCTCCAAATTCGATCCGGAATCAATCCAAAGTTAACTTGAAATCTATTTTACCCGGAACTTTACGATCCAAACCCAACTTGGTATCGACTCATTATTTATCTGAAACCAATAAAACCCGACAATTCAAGACCTGGATTCGATTTAACCCAAAACGAAATCTACCCAAAACCATTTATACCCAAAAATACCTCATTTTACCCGGCCTTTTTTTTACCCGATTCAAAACTACCCGCAACCTTACTAACCTGACCCAAAACTTATGAGTTAATTAGTTAACGATTTCTTTTATTATAGTGGAGACCATGGGGTTTTGAATATAAAGTGTAGTTAATGGGGGTTATGTTTAATTGTTAGTAGAAGAGAAAAATTCTACTAACAATTAAAAATGGGGTTGATAGGATTGAAAGATAATAAAATACTTGTATAGAAAATAGCTCTATAATGAGTTTAAAACTAGAGTGAGCCCGTGCAAAATGCACGGGATATATAAGAAAAATTATATTTAAAATATGGAAAGTTGATTTTGATGTTGTAATTTAGACTTGAGCTGTAATGGTCGGTTTTGTTGAACCCTAATTAGCTCTGTTGTACTGAGTATTAATAAACGTATTAATAATGTGCTGACACCTACTGTGCTGTGCTATGCTATGCTGAAATATGATATTCTATGCTTTGCTTTGAAGGTCAAAAACAGAATCTTACTCTTTTATGTCGGTGGCCACGCAATGCTATTATGGGGTTTACTTTTTTAAAGTTATAGAGGTTACCCATTCAATGTTATAGGGGTTACTCATGTTACTCGGTTAGTGTCATATGGGTTAGTGTCTTGCTCTAGGAGTTACATACTTTGTTCTGTTGCAAGTAGTTATTCGCTAAGGCCAGTTGCACAAAAACGTGTTGTACATTTATGATTAAAGAAGTGGAAAATGTTTGGAGGGTAGTCCCTAAAAAAATTGCATATAAGGTTGGAGATTTAGAGTACTATAGTGAATTGTCGATAAAGGAACTGTATACTCGTGCTAATGCATGACATATATTATACTATGTACAAAAAAAAATACTCGTGAAACAAAGTGAAATGATAGTAAGTAGTGTTTTAAAAAAAAAGAAAATTTGCAAATTGCAGCCATTTAAAGTTCATATTTTGCAAATTGCAGTCATTTATTTATTTATTTATTTTTTTTTTTTGCAAATTGCAGCCCAATAGTTCGTATAAATTGTAAATTGTAGCCCAATTCAACTTTTACATCGATTTACATGTCGAAAAATCTTCGGCTAAGGTTTTAGGGGCCATTTTAGCCCTTAAGGGTCCAAATTGAGCTCGAAATTAAAAAAAAAAATAACATAAGTGCCTCGTTTTGCGTAACAAAAATATATCGATTTGTAGGAAACTATAAACATGAGACACTTAAATTATTATTTTGCTAATTCCGAACTCAATTCGGTCCCCTAAGCACTAAAATGACCTCTAAAACCTTAAACAAAGATTTTTTTTGACATGTTAACCGATGAAAAAGTTGAATTGGGCTGCAATTTGCAATTTTTTACAAACTTTTGGGCTGCAATTTGCAAAAAAAATAAATTTAAATGACTGTAATTTGCAAAATACGAACTTTAAATGGCTGCAATTTGCAAATTTTTCTAAAAAAAAGTGAAATGTTGGGGGTTTTGAGTGCTATAGTGAATTGTTGATAAAAGTATACTCGTGCTTATGCATGTCATATGTTATACAACGTACCCAAAAAAAAAAAAACCACAAAGTGAAATGTTAGTTGTAGTCCCTTGAAAAAAAAAAAGAAAAAAAAAACCAAAAAGAAATAGTGAATGGATAGTTATTGATTTAAAAAAAAAAAAAAAAAAAAAAATAGTGGGATTGGTAGTTATTTTTTTTGTTTTTTTTTTAAAAAAAACAACTTAAATGCATGAGAGTTGAGCATTTGGATTTTGGAGCACTCTCATCAAAACGACTCTGTAATTATATTATAGATTACATGATTGATTTGAACTGAGATATAACCGAATTCGAAATGAGCTGATTCAAAGTTTATTAAATCCATTTTGACCCAAATAAACTCAATTAAATATGAATTCAAGCTTAATTGAACTCGATATGACTCGATCCGAATTCGACTTGACCCGAATTCGATTTCTACCTAATCATATCTTGACCCACCTTTGACTCTAATATAATTAAGCTTGATTCGACTTGATTTGGTTTTTTAGGATAAATTGACCCGTCAGTACCCAATCCAAACACCCCGACCCATTATGAGCTAATCAAACTCCATCTGGGTACCTGATTTGACACCACTATTTCACACCAAACTGCACTGCCACCACCCCTAAGGGTCTGTTCTGTTCCGTTGAAATTCAGTTCAGTTCAGTTCAGTTCAGTTCAGCTAAGTTCAGTTCAGTTCAGTTTAGTTCAGTTCAGTTCAGCTCAACTCTTAATTTATGTCTAATGATATTGCTAATGATATAAAGCCAAATTTCATTCTTTTAAGCTCTTATTACAACGACAACAACAACAAAAACAATAATAATAATAATAATAATAATAATAATAATAATAATAATAATAATAATAATAATAATAATAATAATAATAATAATAATAATAATAATAATAATAACAACAACAATAATAATTGAAATAATAATACTAATAATAATAATCAATAAATAATAATAATCATCAATAAATAATAATAATAATAATAAATAGTATATGTGTTTAAAATGTTTAGAAGTTTCAAGTTTTTAATATATTTTCCATACATTTTATAATATATTTTCCATACATTTTATAATTATAATTATATAGTATATTTTTCGTAAATATTTTAATATGTATATTTGTATATACACATATGTATAGTAATAAATAATCAATAAATAATCAAAGATCACTAATCCGTCGTTAAAAATCACTAATTAATAAGTTCAGTTCAGTTCAACTGAGTTCAGTTCAGTTCAGCTGAGTTCAGTCAATCGGAACAGGCCCTAAGTATCACCCCAAATACAATCATTACGACATTACCTATGTGCCATCCCCAATCTCCTACACTTGATAGGCCCAATTATAAAAGCCATACTTTCATTCGAAACAAAAAACCCAACTCAACTAAACCAAAGAAAGCCATTTTAGCATTTTGCACATCGTTTTACTTTCACTAAATCAAGCCTAAACCCTGAAAAACTGTAACTCTAGCAGAAGAGAGACTGAATCAGCTGAAGAAGCCATGAAAAGAGCTCTTCTAAGAAATGCTTCACTCTACACTCGAAACTTTCTATCTTCTCCTTCAATTTCTTCCAAACAAATCCCATCAATTCAAAATGTAATCTTACCCCCAATTTCTCATTCTTTTTCTCGCAGATTTTTCTCTTCTGAAGGTGATTCTTCTGACCAAAACCCTAAACCTTCTCCTCCTGAAATCAGCTTGGTTCAACCCCAGGTTCAGGATCCCACCACTGATGTCGAAGATTTCAGTAATGAAGGTTTTTTATTCACCCCTTTTGTCTTGATTTTATTGGGGTTTTACTGTTTTTGGGTATTTGATGTATTATAGATTAGTTGTATAGTTGTTTTAATTTATTGGTATTTATTTTTTGGATCTTAGATAGTTCAAATTCTTGTTAATGGTGAAAATGTGAGATTTTGATTTTCATTGAGTTGAATATCTGGTTTCAATTTGTTATGTAATCTTTAGTTAAATGTAATTGAAGTTACTGGCATCGAACAATCCTTAATTTTTGTTAAAAAAAAAATAAAAAACCTTAATCAAGGTACCTTTTGATTTAATGTAAATGGATGGTAATTTTAAGATGTTTTGAGTTGTTTCCCTTGTGTATTTTAGACGATGATTCTGATAATGAATAATTGTTTGAATTTAGAGCTGAAAACGAGGATAGAAAAGTACATGAATGGTGATGAAGAAGCGCTTTCATCGGTCTTTGAAGCCATATTGGCGAGGAGGTTAATAGGGAAGCATGAAGAAACTGACGACGAAATAACAGAGGATCTCCGATTCAGTCCAATAGATGATGTAGTTGACGAAGAAGTTGAGTCGGATTTTGAGGACGGTCATAAAACAGATGATGATATTCCTGACTTGTACAATGCCAAGGATATAGTTGTCAAAAGGATGATGGAGGATGAATATTTTAACATGGATGACAAAAAGTGGAATGCCATCATCAAGGAAGCAACTGAAAAAGGATTTGCTAAGGACATGAGGGAGTGTGAGGAGATTTTGGAGGATATGCACGATTGGGACAAGCTCCTCCCAGGTATATATCCATAATCTTTCATTTATTGCTAGTTTCTTATCAGCAATGATGTCTTACAATTTCTTAATCTATTTATTTGTTTTCTATCACTAATTTACTACTTATATATCCTTGCTGTTAACAGACGAATTTAAGTGATAGAATATGATTTATTTTCAATGCTAAGTCTCCATTTATTAAACAATGAATGTAAACGGATTATTTCAGACGACATGAAGCAGAAAGTCCAAGCAAAGTTCGATGAGTTGGGAGATAAGTGTGAAAGACAGGAGCTTGAACCAGAGGAAGCATATCAGCACTTCAAGGAGTTTGAAGATCAGATTGTAGCTGAGTATATAGAGAAGGTGGAGGCAGAGGGAGCTCCACAATCCGATGAGGGGACTGAGCAGGTTGACAAAAAGAAGTCTGATGATCCACCAGGTGTGGGTCCAGTCCTTAGATGGCATACACGAGTGGTATTTGCACCAGGTGGTGACGCTTGGCATCCTAAAAACAGAAAGGTAAAATTATCAGTGACAGTGAAGGAGCTTGGACTTTCAAAATATCAGTTTCGTCGTTTGAGGGAAATAGTAGGGAAACGATACCATCCTGGAAAAGACGAGCTAACAATCATAAGTGAGAGGTAAGCTTGAGATAAATCTCTGTAGTTTTTATAATTAAAATTGCCAAACTATAGTCCTACAACACGTAGACTTTAAGTGCATTTTGTGTTCTGAAATTATTAAAGTATTTCGAATTTGGTCTGTTATATCTTTAGCCTTAAATGAAATCATGTTGGGCAGAAAAGTGTGAAGTGAAATAGCAAGGAGACAACATTGATTACTAACAAGTACTTGTATACTACTTTCTATGAAATTGAAGATTCAACAATAAATAGTTAATCTATGTATGCTTTCTGTATATTGACATTGTCTTAGGAGTCTGACTGGTGGAAAGAATGTAGAATTAAACAGTCACTACATAATGTGGTTAGCATCACCTTGACTTAACTTGAATGGAAAATTAGTTGTGTGTAAAGCCTTTCACCTATTGGTGAATTTGATTGGATTGATGCCAGATGCCCTAGATATGATCATATGAAGCAGTGTGGACTTGTAGAGGTTGAGAGCCCAGCTAACTCGTCTTTGTTTGGTAAAAAAATTTTACTCTTTTTTTTTTTTTTTTTTTTTTTTTTTTTTTTTTGGATGATTAGTAATTTAGTATTAGTGTATCCGTATTTAGGTAGAAGGCTTTTGTTCTTTTGGAAGGGTTTATAGTAATCTTAAATTTAACCCATCTTGATTAATTACAAGCCCTTTGACCTAATATTTGGCCCTCCTGTGAATTATTGGGAATATGTGTACTGGAACACCGAGCAGTAGCACTGCTGGGCTAATTAATATGATTAGTAGCGTAGTGTAATCTTGTACTCTAAACACATACAAAAACATCCCAGGAAGTATTTTTTGTTTTAGGGAAACATTTTTGATGTACTTGTATACTTCTAAGTGTTATTTACATGAATATGCTTGGATTGAGAGTGATGCATTACTAAGTTTTTAAAAGTCAAATTAAAGAAACTAAAAGTGAATGTAAGGAAAGATGAGATAGTGATGTGTAATTGTAAGAAGGATTATTAAATTGAGTAGTTTTGGTGTGGTGAGAGATTGAGAGTTGGAGAAAAAGGAACTAATACCCTCATTTTGTGGTAATAATTATCCTGATGGAAGGGTGGGTAACTATTACCCTCATTATGAAGGTAACAATTCCTCCATTTCTCTACTTTCTTCATGTCACAACTGCCTTATTTCATTAGTAAACCCTTTATCCTATAATGTCACCTCTAATCACTTATGCTTCTCGTAGTTTGACTTTTATTACTCCCTTTATTTATTACTCCCAATCCTTTATGGCCTAAGTGTTATCACATCAAAGAATGAAAAGAAACAAAACTTAAAAACAATACATGAGACTATTTGAGAAGCACTCAAAAAACCTGGGACGAAACTCACAATTAGTTTAAGAATATGGGTGAAACTTGGGTTTTATGTATAATTCCAATTTTAATTTCCTTTTCCTTTATTTTGGAGCATTGTGGTGATTAAATCTGTTGATGATTGTTTTGCTGGTTCACTGCTTGCTGATATGTCTTTTGTGCTAGGCTTGCCTAGTTTTTGCCTTCTGTCAATTGCTCAACATTTGGTTGCTATTGTACTATCTAATAACAGAAGTGAACGACATTGTTTCAATCATATTTTTGTGATCTGTTTCTGTGGGTTACAAGTCACATTATATCCGATTTCTTCATGTTGCTCACAAAATAGTTAGCTGCCCTTTGAATTGGATCTTCCTTGCATGTCTGGGAACATATCTCATTAGAAGACTATTTTGCTTTCAGGTTTGAACATCGTGAAGAGAATAGGAAGGATTGCCTGAGAACGTTGCTTAATATTATTGAAGATGCTGGTAAAGCTAATGCATTGGTAGAGGAGGCTCGAACGTCGTATGTCAAACAAAGGCTTAAAGCCAACCCAGCATTTATGGAAAGGCTTCATGCTAAGACAAAGAAGGCCCCAGCTGCTATTCCTGCAACACAGTTTTGCAAAGTTTTTCATAGCCCTTTTTGTTGAGGCAGTGCACTTGACACATCAAATTGTTTTGGTAGCTTGAGGCATTGAAGTGTGAACCTGAAAGTTTTTTGGTGTAGATTGCTTTTTAATAGAGGCATATGTATGTCTGATATGCTAGTAGATGTGCAGGCGAAGTTCAGGCTCATCCTAGAAACAATGGGATCTTTAATTTTGGTCCGTTGCCATCTAAATAACCGTGATAATATGATTTTAGGCTTGTATTATCCTTATAAAGGACTAAACTAATACAAACTTGAGGCTATACTTTACTTGACACATCCATTGTGGGAATTGAATCTAGTGGAATATGATATTCTAGATTCTGTTGAAACCCATTGTAACCCACTTATGAGTGTCCCATATTGGAGAAAGAGGAAAGATGATTTCACTTTATAAGGTAGAAGAGTACCTCCTATTATTGCCAATTGGTTTTAGTATGGAAGCTCCAAAGCCTTGTTTGTGGACCAAACTCTCCTCCTTATTCGGATTGCCCAGGCCCATTTCATATTGTTTCCAAATTTAACATGGTATCAGAGCCCAGGTTGTGGGTCTCTTCTAAACTGGGTATTTAATCGCTACTGGATAAAGATTTACCTCGACAGGATGTCCAGCCCCTAAGAGGATTATTAATCTGGCCTTATCCAGTTAGCTATGAAGTTCTGAGGACATTCATAAGTGAGGAGTGTTGAAACCCATTGTAACCCACCAATGAGTGTCCTACATTGGAGAAAGAGGAGAGATGATTTCACTTTATAAGGTAGAGGAGTACCTCCTACTACCTCCTACTATTGCCAATTGGTTTTAGTATGGAAGCTCCAAAGCCTTATTTGTGGACCAAACTCTCCTCCTCCTTATTCGGATTGCCCAGGCCCATTTCATATTGTTTCCAAATTTAACAAATTCGTTTATTTGTTTTCTTATTGATCTTTCCATTGACATTCTTGTTCATCTGAAGAAAAAAGTACTGTGTCATATCTATTTTGTTTCCAGAGTATTATCCATACGACTCTTCAATTGTTGTTTGCAGTTGTAGACATTTTTCAAGCACATTGATGTGATTCATGATCATCTAAGTTTTTATTTGGTATTTTTGGCTGTTTACTTTTCACAAATTTTTTTTCTTGTTTTAGCCTTGTTGGTTAAATTCTTGTTACTAATTAAAATCTATTATAATGTCTAAGGATATGATTTAGGAATGTTATGGGTAGAATAGATGAGATACTCTCTTTGTTTTTATAATTGCAACACTTTACCAATTCGTAATATTATGTTGAGTTGAACAAATTAAACAAAAGTATGAGCATAGTAGGAGGGGTGAACGATCAATCATGTGAGGAGGGAAATAATAATACTAGGTTAGGCTCTGTAGTATGTATTCTTTTTTTCTTTTTTTATTCAAGTGGAGTATTTGATACAGTTCAATGGAATATAATATGCAAGAGATGATTGGTCAAATAGATATTTTAAAGGCAAAATTGGCGTCAACACTCTGAAGTTTGGCGAAGGTGCATTGAGCACCCTCAACTTTACAAAGTAGCTAAAACACCACAAAGTACGGATGCAGGTGTAGTGTGTGCCTTTAATGAAATTTTCCGACCAAAAAAGTTGTCTGAGAACGGAATCTTTTATTTTAATTTATTATTTGCTCACTCTTAATTTTTTTTTCTCCCTTTAATCCTAAAACTAAACCTCATGTGACACCCTCTCTCTTTCTTTCTTTTCACCTTCCATTTTTATTCCTCTCTGATCATTAATTTCTCACCAACCCAAATTGAAAACCTCCATTTTTGCAGAGCTTCAACATCAGAAGACATCATCAACGGCGGGAGCAATTTGATTTTGTCAGATACTGTAAGTTACCTTAACTCAGAATTTTACATTTTTCGCACTGAATTTTGGTTTGTGAATGAATTATTGGATCAATTTTTTTTTTTTTTTACTAATTTGGTGAAATGTGTAGTGGAAAAAGTCTGATTTTTTTATTTTTTTTTTTTTTACTGCATTGTGCTTGATTTATGTAGTTGATGTGTTTTTGTTGCTATATTGTTTAATTGTACTATCATGCGTGCTGATTATAGAATAAATTTTGTTAATTTGGTTGTAATTCCATGTATTTTTGCGAAATTGAGTTAGGTGATGGATAATGATAAGTTTACTATTAAACTTAATCATGGAGGGATATTAACTCCTGATTGGCAGTACATTGGGGGAGAAGTGCACTATTGGGATAATGTTGATCCCGATTATGTGATTTACTTTGAATTTTTAGCCATGTTGAAGGAGGAAGGGGTAAAATACAGTACTGCATGTGGTATGTATTATCTTTTGCTTGGTTTGGATTTGGAAAAAGGTCTAGTAAGAGTGTGGAAGGATAGTGAAGTGTTAGATTTTGTTAAAGTGGGTCTTGAGAATAGGATGGTTGAATTGTATGTGATTCATGGGGTGGAAGAACCAGAAGAAGTCACCTTTCTTAAAGGCCCTAGTTAAGCAAAACCAAGTGTGCCAATTGTGGCAAGCAGTCAAACAAATACAAAAATGCCTATCCCAAAATCCACTGAAAGGAAGAAACTTTCACTAAGAAAACCAATTAGGACTATCCCTAGAAAACAAAAAACCCCAGCAGTCCCAAACCCTTCCTCACAATCTACTAACACTTAATTTAGGAAAAAAACCACCACCAAGAGCACCAATTAGGACTAGCCCCAGAAAACAAAAAACTCCAATTATACCCAAACCTTTCTCATAGTCTGCCAACCCACCATGTAGGATTAAGAAAACAACAAATCAAGTAACCTGTACCAGAAAGGGCTTGACAAAATTAGGTCTAGACTTGAATATCTAAGTACACCTAATGATGTTGGTGACAGTGTTCTTGATTTTGGTGGAAATGGAGAGAATGCTGATGAGTTGGGAATTGATGGAGTTGGAGATAATTTAGATGATTTGAGAGATGATGGTCAGTCATGTGAGTACATACATGTAGAGGATTGGTATGACACTGAAGGTGAGGGTTATAACTCTGAAAGTGATCATGATTTTGCAATTAATGATGAGGATGGTGGTGATGTTGAGTATAAGGACTGTGATTGGGTTGGTAGTGAGGGTGAAATTGACCTAAGTCCAGCTGAATCTCTGGAGGACAATGATGACGGATGTGATGATGATTACCAACAGGAGTAGAGTAATTCTAATGATGAGAAACATGAGCAGTCAGTTATCAATTTGAAAAAGAGCAAGAAAATTCCAAGTAACACTTAAGAAGCTGGGATTTCCAGGGAAAAAGAGTTGTTAAGCATACCATTATCAAGTGGATGGGAGAGTGAGTATGAGGATGAAGATGAAGATTTAATCCCTAACTTAGATGTTGAAGATAGTGAAGGTGAACTACAAGAACTAACAACCAATGTAGTCAAAGTAGTACGTGGATAAGAACACTGATTCTAAGAAGCTTGTATGGCATGTGGGAATTAAATTCCACTCTCCTGAACGCAGTGTATGCAGGGTATAGCATCAGGTGGTACAATGTTGAGAAAAATAAGAAAATGGAAGCTAGGTGCAAGTGTGGGTGTAAGTGAAAGTTGTATGTATATTAGGATGGTGAGCATAAGTCCTTTGTTGTGAAATCATTCAATCCAGAGCACACATGCAACAGGGCTGATTATGAGAATTTGCAAGCTAAGGCTGGTTGGTTTGCTAAGAAGTATTTGCAGAAATTCAGAGACAATTCTAACTAGTCAAGGAAAAGGTTGGAAAAAGATGTGATGGAAAGGTTTGGGGTTAGACTCTCAAAGTGGAATTGCTACAGAGTTAAATCTCTTCCTCATAAGATACTTCATGGTAACTTGTTTGATCATTACTCTCAGCTGGCCACTTATCTGTTTGAGTTGAAAAAGAGTGATGATGGTATGAGGTTGCAATTGCAGACAACTGAAAGAGAAAAGGATGGTGATCATGTTTTTAACAGATTGTACATCAGCTTTCCAGCTCTACAGGAAGGGTACATGTCTAGTTGCGGGAAGGTGTTATGCATTGATGGTTGCTTTCTCAAAACTTTCTTGGGGGGGGGGGGCAATTGCTAACTGCAATTGGTCGTGATGGAAACAACCAAATGTTTCCAGTTGCTTGGGGTGTGGTAGAGACTGAAAATAATGACTCATGGTCTTGGTTCTTAGAAAAACTAAAACATGATATACCTGACTTTGGTGGAGAAGATAGCAAAGTTATTTCTGATCAACATAAGGCAATGTAAAACTTTAATTTCCTTACATATTACCCTAACAACTTGTGTAACTATGCTAAACAAAACTCTTGGCAGCAGTGAAGCTTTGGTTTCCACTTGTGGAACACAGACTATGTGCAAGGCACATATACCCACCATGGCACAAGAAACATGGAGGTGATGAGTTGAAGAAGCTGTTCTAGAGGGCAGTGTATGCATACAACAAGGCAGGCCATGAAAAGGCTCTTGAAGAAATGAAAACAATCTTTCCTGCTGTAGAAGACTTCATCAAACAAAACCCTCAAACTTTTTGCAGATATGGATTCTGAATAGCCACTAAGTGCAACCTAGTGGTAAATAACCTAGTAGAGACCTTCAATGGGTGGATACTAGAAGCTAGATCTAAACCAATAATACACATGCTTGAAGACATAAGAAGGGCTTAGATGGAGAGGTTATTCATGAAGAAAACTCTAATGGAGAGAGATAAAGACATAATCTATCCAAGAATAAGGAAAAGACTTGAAAAAAACAAAGAGTATGCCATGTTTTGCGCTGTATTGGCATCTGGAAGAATAGAGTGTGAAGTTCTTCATGACATGGAAGTTTTAGTGGTTAATTTAGATTTAAAGACATGCACTTACATGCAGACGGTGGGACCTACATGGTTTCCCTTGTTGTTATGCCATTGCAGCATGTAAGTGGCTAAGAGTACCATGTGAGGATTATGTAGATGCAAGGCTTACTAAGGCAAAGTATCTGGAAGCATATAGTGGTTCAATTAAACCACTAAGGGGAGAGAATCACTGGGAACATGTAATTTTCCCATTGCACCCACCTGAGATAAAAATGGGAGCAGGAAGACTAAGAAAGGCTAGGAAAAAAGCTCCCCATGAAAGACAAGAAAAGCCATGCAAATTAAGTAGGCATGGTTTGAAAATGAGTTGTAGTGTCTGCAAGTTAAAGATGCATACCAAAAGAAAATTCCATCTCAAACCAAGTGATAGTACACCAACTAACCAATTGCAAAAGGTAATCTTCAACCTTATCTATGACTATCTATAACTATTGAGAGCTACTACTTACAACTAACAACTAATTCTTTCTTCAGGTAAGCAAAAGAGGAAGAAAATAAAAACCAATCTGCATTTGCAACTGTTGCAGCTCCTACCAAGAAAGCAACAAGAACACCGGCCAGGAACACTTCTGCATCTTTTGTACATACACGTACCACAAGATCTGCATTTGCAAGACAAAAAGCAGCTTCAGAACCACATAGAGGGAGGGGTAAACCAAGAAAAGGAACTAACTCCATCCTAACAGACTGTGGAGAAGTGGGAACACAAGCTTCAACAGCAGCTCAGCAACCTTGAAACTTCAGCCATGGCAGATTTAATGTTTAGAGTTGGTATTTTGAATGTACATTTTTTGGGATACTGGGCTAGTCAAAGTTCGGATCTAAAACAATTAGTTTTTGTCCTTGTAAAAGCATAAAAGTACACATGTTGGTTTTACCATTATTGGTCCTTATTTTATTATACTATCACACAATACAATAACAACAAATAAGATATGAAACAAAACCTGTTTTCATTTCATTTCATGAATTAAAAAGAGTATATCTTGGTTTCCCACACAAATTTCGATCACAGTACTACATATTCAAATACTGTAAAACATACTATTATACCTTCTCATATACTACTACCCACCCTACTTAATTTAACTACATCTTCACCAACCTACAGTCTTACACAAAAAAAAAAAAAAAAAAAAGAAGCTTATCCAACAAATGCAGATTGCCACAATATAGCCCCTTTCTCTTCCACTCATAGCCTTGAGTTGTTGCTTCAATGTCTTGTTCTCATCTTTAAGTGCTCTTAGTTTTACCCCATATTCATATGCTTGCTTTTGAGTGCCTGTGTTTTTCTCCAGATGCTCCAATTCAGCTTCCATCATCTTATTATCTACAGCTAAACCATTAATTACTTCAATTGCGCGAGGTTCATAGTCTTCCTTATCAATCCACTCAAAAAACTTGCAATCATCAACCTGCATTTCCAAATGAATCTACTTCATTCCATTCCAAATCAAAAAAATTAACACTGACATTTCAAATTCCAATTGCCTTCCACTTTGAACACCCATAGAAATGCTTCCCTTGATTTTCATTAAACTTCCACGCAGTGCGAATTGCAGCAGGCAATCGATGTCCACAATACACCCTCACATTTGCACGAGAATTCGATTTCCTCCTAAACGAAGTGGTTGGCGTTGAGCTCATGCTTCAATAATTGGGGAAGAATTTCAATTCGAAACTTTTTAGGGTTTTCAAATTAGGGAAGAACTAGAATATGAGAAGAGGGTTTTCAAATTGGGGAAGAACTTGGATGATAAGAAGAGGGTCACGTAGGTTTCAAGAAAAAAAAAAAGAAAGAGGGTGTCACGTGAGGTTAAGTTTTAGGATTAAAGGGAGAAAAAAAAATTAAGAGGGAGCAAATAATAAATTAAAATAATAGATTCCGTTCTCAGGCAACTTTTTTGGTCGAAAAATTTCATTAAAGACACGCACTACTCCTGCATTTGTACTTTGTGGTGTTTTAACTACTGTGTAAAGTTGAAGGTGCTCAGTGCACCTTCGCCAAACTTCAGAGTGTTGAGGCCAATTTTGCCTATTTTAAATATACATCTTTAACCATCAATATTCTAAAAAAAATTCAACAGCAAATTGATTTCATTTTTTATAGTTAACTAAATAAGTACATTGAAAATTTTCGATAGCAAATTGGTACAGTATCATTTAAGAAAAAATATGGGGACAAATTGGTATGTCCCCTCCCTCGCTTGAGATCATCTAAGGGTACATTAAAAGAGTTGTGGAAATAGAATGATGTTGGATGATGAGAAAATGAAATTTTAACTCAAAAGCAGCACCATTATATCTAAATCCTGGAGGAAAGCTGAGAAGAAGAGCCAGAGTAGTCGAACATAGGCGTCAACAACTGATTCATGACAGCCAAAGACAGAAGTGGAACCGAGGATTCATAAACTGAGACATGGAATGTTGCAAAGGCTATTCAACTAAACAGTTTCAGCACAAGATCACTTGAAACTGGTACACCTCAAAATATTGGGCATGACTTAATTCTGTAATGACTAATGAATCTCATCAAAGAACTAAAAAACTTATCCAACGACTGAACTCAGCCATGTCATAAGTTAAAGATTTATTTTTGGTAGTCTAAGAGCACAGTGTCCTTGCGGAAATGCCAAGTGCTTGAGATAAACACCGAAAATCTCATGTGACAATGCATTATGCCATAAATGTAACGTGGTGAAGCAGTAACAAGATTCACAGCCAGACACCAAGAATCTTGCTAAATGTTCTCAGAATCATAGGTGATCAAACATTCACACTTGCTATTTGCTTGGATTTCGAAGGGCCAATGAGAAGAGCAACACAGAAATGTACAAAAGATAAGCATAGAATGGAGATAGACAACTACTAATATCTGGCCATCGAAAAAAACAGGTTAACAAACTATTACGCGTTGAGATCTTTTCATACGGAGTCCCTACACTGAAGCTTCAGAAGGTCAGTTTGTTAGCTAAGACCTAAATCAGCCTGCTTATAACATGCAGGATGATTGGCCTCTTACACAAACATATTTATTGCCGAACTCACAATCTTATACCAAGTATAATCCAGCCATGATGTTGCATCATGTAGGGTGGAATATCAGTATACTCACACAAGAAATATATCTTCTGTTGAATTGAAGACAGCGCAAAACAGTGAAAACACCCAGTTGCAGACAGGACTTTTATCATAGGCTCATAGCAAGTAGCAAGACTAGCAACACCCCAATATATACTTCCTTTATTTTCATTTCATTTTCACATTGAAAGACTTGACTCTAACATCTCATTATTCATATTACACATCCCATTTAAAAGACAAGGCATAGTAATATGTCGATAGAACTTAAACAGTTACAATTAGATGAACTAAAGTACGTTATTATTTCATAAATCCTGTGCACTACGAGCCTAAATGAGCAGATACATAAGCAAGGGGGATTATTACTTAAAGTATACAGCTAAAACATACTCTATGATGTCAAGTTCATATAGTGGGTTTGCGCTCAAAACCTGATCCAGGATCCTCATTTGAAGGATCAACATTAAGGGCAGTAACCATAGCATCAGGTGGTCCACGGCGACAACGCTGCATCATCTCATCCACGACTTCAGCCTTGCCCGAAAAAAGAGCTTCCACAGACCCATCTCTCCTATTTCTCACCCAACCCTTCAAACCCAATTGATTTGCATTCTCAATCGTCCAATTTCTGTAGAACACTCCTTGAACTCGGCCCTTGATCATACATCTTACCTGCCCAAAACAACAACAAAAAGCTTAAGTCTCAAAAAGAAATGGATTTCAATTTATTCAGAAAATTTTAAGAAAAATAATTCGATCCACTTTTATAATTTCCAACCAGATGGCCTAAAACATTTCTAAATGCGCAAGATCACTTCAGAAATTGGGTAAATTTAATGAATTTATTAATAGTCCCACACATTCATAATTGAAAAATCAGTTAAGTATCAACATTCCTCATTACTTCGTATTACATATCAGACTACGTTCAGATAAGTGGAAATCAGGAAAACAAAGCATGCCATTTCAATCGATAACTAATGTTTCAGCTAACTTGCCTAGCTATCAAATGTTTGTAGTCAATTAATACACGTTCTTATAAAAATCATTATTCAACAAACATCAATCACTGGTAGGAAAGAAAATAATAACAATTAAGTCACCAAAATTCTGAATACCATATCAAATTTACAACATTAAAAATCAATTATGTACCAAATCATCTCAATATAACCCACCATATAAAAGAAAAATATAATTGTTACAACATTAGAAATATACAGAAAAATCAAGAAAATAACACCAACAAAAATAAAAATTTTACGAAGAGCAATCAAATTAAACAACAAATTATCCTTAAACGAAAACTGGGAATTGAAACAACATTAGAAATCTACAGATAAACCCCAGAAAATTACACCAACAAAAATCAAAATTTTACAAATAGCAACCAAATTAAACAACAAATTACCCTTAAACAATAATTGGGAATTATATAAATATAAATAAGAAAGAAATTATAATAAAAATTCTTACTGTTTTGTTAGAATCCTGACTGATGGGTGCGCCATGTTCATCATTCTGAGACATCATCGAAAACCGAAGAGAAGATAAACAAGATCGGCGCAAAGGAAGTATAGAAAGAGAAGGAAAACGAAGAGAATTGCAATTCGAGTAAAGAGGAAAATAACAATAAGAAATAGAAGAAACTGGAGACGCAAGAATACTGGAGAATCTTCTATAATGTACATAGTTATTGACATTATTATTAGTTATATTTATACAATTGGGATTTCGGAATATTGAGCTGGAAATTCGGGTCCATGAATATGATGATGGGGAGATAATTGTGTGTTTATTATTAAGTTGGGAATTTAGAATTTGATTCAGATTCTGTGACTGTGATTGTGGTAGTGCTAAAGTGAATGATTTAGCCATAGATTTGTTAGCTAAATTTTACGAACACGATGATGATTGGTGAGTTGAGTAGGTTTGGTACTGTTGATTTTGACCATGGAGAGTCTAGAGCTCTTGAAGAGTCAAGAAGGATTGTGATTAAACAATAAATAAATAAAAATAAATTTACTATATATTACTTTCTATATTTGAAAATTTTAATTTAGATGCATTATTTTTCTTTTTGGTTAATCAAAAGTGTAAAAAGATTGAGCTTAAATTGGCTCGAAATGTTAATGAGGCGAGTCGAATATTTCAATACTCTACACAAAAATTGGTGAGAAAGTCGAATTCTTTTATACATTATTATATTTAATCAAATTAAAAATCTTTTGATTCAATAACTTTATTTTGCAATAATAATTAATAAATATATATCATTTACGTACTCATATCATCACATGTATACTTCTTATGATACAAAATTAAAGAGAAAAAACAAATTTTACGCTATTTAGAAGGGCATGTTCACATTTACTTTATTTCAGTTCAGTTCAGTTCAGTTTAGCTCAGTTCAGTTCCAATTAGTTCAATTCAGTTCAGCTCCTAATTTTCCTCTTTCATAAAATATTCATTTTAGCTCAGTTCATTTCACTTCAGTTCAGTTCAGTTCAGTTCAGCTCAGCTCCAATCAATTCAGTTCAGTTCAATTCAGCTCTAATTGGTTCAGTTTAATTCAGTTCAAATCTCAACTCGTCATAAGCTTGGTCTTCCGGTTCCCCCATATCCGTCTCCTTATTAACATCATACAACTCGTCACCATCATCACCATCCATATCCTCATCAGAATGAAGGTTCTCATCAGGATCCATGATATGTGCACACCTACAGTAAACAAGCAAAGCATGTTGTTAGTCATCACTAATGACAATCAAATCTGAGGCACGAAGAAAGACAAACACTTACCCAACTTCTTTGGTTTCATAACAAATTCACATATAATCCTCTAAACAATTCATATATTTAGTTCATATTACATGCTTATACTTTGAAAATGCAAAAAAATAAAACACTTCCTGAAATAAACAAGGTTGTTGGAGCATAAGATATTTAGTAAATAAAACATGCATTAATAAAAGTACCTCATTCGTGTATTCCCTCATTGTGGTCAGATCGAATATAAGTAGCATCATCATCATCAGTTGCTACATCAAGTGTAGGAGCAGTGAAAGGGGGAGAATCATCAAATGCATCATATTCTTCCTCGTCCTCAACCTCTCCAACCCCTAAAATTCTCCTTTTTCCAGACAGGACCATGGACCATTTTGGATCGGACGGGTCAGTTACATAGAACACTTGCCTAGCTTGAGATGCAAGGATGAATGGTTCAAGACTATCCCGCAAGTGGCCAAGATCTACAAGAGTGAAGTCATCATTTCTCACGTTGCGCCTATTATTATCGACCCATTTACACTTGAATAGACCAACCTTGAAGTCACGGTAATCTAGTTCCCATATTTCCTAAATTCGTCCATAGTATGATAATAGTGCGTCAACTGGTGATGTATCCTTCGCACTTGCAAAATCTCTTGATGAAGCCACAAGAGTGACACCACTATTTTGAGTCGATGAGGATTTCTGATCCCGACTTTCAGTCTAAAATGTGTACCCATTTATATCATATCCCTCAAATGAATGAACATCTTCCTTTGGACCATAATCTAGCCACTTCATTGTATCAGACACAGTCTCATCAATTGACGCATCACACGATCATGGAACCACTTCACAAACATCTTATAATGCAACTGCATTAGTGCTCTTTCCCCTTTTGATGGATATTCAACACGCAAACTATCCATGTTCTCTTCTAAATATGGGTGAACCTCCGCAATATGATGAAGCACAAATAGGTGAGCTTGCATGATTTGATCTCGAGCAGCCCAGATCCTTTTTGACCCGATTTTGCCATGAACATCAAGTCTCCCTTTATTTCGGGAAGTGGGAAGCCCAATAGGTTCGGCAACGGCAACATACTCTGCCACGAAATTCCCAATCTCCTCGGACACAATTCCTTGTATCATACGGCCTTCCGGATGGGATGGATTTCTTACTTTATCTTGCAGTGTACCCATGTGTCGTTCAAAAGGGTAGCACCACCTCATAAATACTTGACCGCACAACTTAATCTCACAAACCAAATGCAGAATCAAATGCACCATTATGTCAAAAAGTGAAGGTGGGAAAAACATCTCAAATTTGCACAAAGTTACCACAACATTCGCCTGGAGAGCATCAAGTGTAAAGGGATCAAGAACTTTGCTGCAGATAGTATTGAAAAACCCACAGAGGCTTGTTATAACTTCTCTCACGTGCTTTGGTAAAATACCACGAAGTGCAATCGGTAGGAAAACTTGCATCATCATGTGACAATCATGGGATTTCATACTTGTCAACTTCAATTCTCCATTTAAGGAAACAAACCTTTTCATGTTTGACGAGAACCCAGATGGAAGCTTAATGTCATACAAACAAGCACAAAACCTCCGTTTTTCTTCCTTTGATAATGTGTAGCAAACTGGAGGTAAATACACCTTTTGGTTCTTTCCTTTTCCATCACCTTTCTTCTTTGCGATACCCGTGGCCTTTTCCTTTCGCTTCCCCTTACGGTTTTGACCACCATCTTCGTTTCCCTTTTCCTTAACCTTCTCCATCCCTACCTTAGCTTGAACCCACAACTCCGGACGAACACCCCACTCTTGCAAATCTAACCGCGCACTCTTGCCATCCTTCGTTTTTCCAGGAATGTTCATAATTGTCCCCAGAATTGCATCACAAACATTCTTCTCTATATGCATCACATCGAGACAATGTCTAACATCATGTTCTTTCCAGTACTCAAGCTTCTAAAAGATTGATTCCTTTTTAAAGAGAGCGTGTGGGTCAATTGGTTTTGTTGTTTTACCAAAAACACACGGAATACCCTTCACTCTCTCATAAACCTCCTTTCCACTCAATGTCCTAGGCGCAACCCCCTCCTCAACTTTCCCATCAAAGGCCTTTTTCTGCTTACGATACGGGTGATCGCGCCTAAGAAATCTTCGGGTCCTCACGTACACATATTTGCCATAGTGGTCAAGGTACACGTTCGGTGTGTCATCAATACAAATGGGACATGATTTATGCCCTTTGTTCTTGTACCCGGACAGATTGCCATATGCAGGAAAATCATTGATGGTCCACATAAGGGCAGCACGCAAAAGAAACATCTCGTTCTTATGGGCATCCTAAACGGTAACACCTTCGTCCCACATCTTTCTCAAATCATCAATAAGGGGCTCAAGGTAAACATCAATGTCGTTTCCAGGTTGCCTTGGCCCCGTTATCAAAAGTGAAAGCATTATATATTTCCGTTACATACACAACCACGGAGGCAAGTTGTAAATCACTAAAAGTACCAGCCATGTGCTATGTTTAGTACTAAGAGTGCCAAATGGCTTCATACCGTCTGTGCACAACCCAAGCCTTAAATTTCTGACTTCACCACCAAATTCCCTAAACTTCATATCGATGTTCTTCCATTGTGGAGAGTTAGCAGGATGCTTCAACAAACCATTTTTCTTTCTTCCCTCAGCATGCCATCTCAGGTTCTTGGCATCTTTTGGTATTGAAAATAGACGCTTTAACCTTGTAATAATAGGAAGATACCACAACACCTTGGCAGGAGGTCCTTTACTACCAGCATTGCAGCTTGATCGCTTGTAACGCGACTTACCGCAACGTGGACACTCCTCCAACTCTTCATATTCATTTCTATACAGAACACAGTCATTAGGACATGCATGTATCTTCTTATACTCCAAACCAAATGGACACATTAGTTTCTTTGCATAATAATAGGAATTAGGAAGTTCATTCCCATCTGGAAACATATCACATAACGCAGTCAACAAAGAAGTGAAACTAGTGTCACTCTAGTTATGCTTAGACTTAATGTTAAATAGTGTAAGCACGACTGAGAGTTTTGTGTATTTTTTGGACCCGGGATACAAAGGCTTTTTGGCAGCCTCTGATAATGACTCAAATACATCAGGTCGGTCACCAAATTCACCTTCAACATCACGCATCATCTCATCCAAGTGATCATCACCACCACCATCCTCGGTGTCATCCCCTTCACCACCATCATCACTCCCATTTTCTTCTTCAACATGAATCTCGGCACTTTCAACATGCGTCTCATTGCCAACAACATTCTCCCTATACGATCCCTTCTCACCATGCCAAACCCAAACATGATATTGAGGCCTAAACCCATGACATTGTACATGAGCCATGATGGTATCCACACTATTGACCCTTATGACATTATTACAATTGACACAAGGACAATAAAGGTAATTGATACCCGTTCTAAGCTGATACTGTGAAGCACTCTTGCAAAACTCTTGAACCCCATTAAAAAATCCAATGTATCACGTCTACCATACATCCAACCGCGATCCATTGACGCTTTAAATTGCCTTTAAACATACCAACACATTTCAAACAATGATAAATGTAACATATATTATGTAATCAAAGTACATAGCATATATATCATCCATATATCGTAAAAATGAATGCTCCCAAAAGGTCCTTATCACTCCAACCTAACCCATACTTGAACGTCTAATCTCACTAGTGAATGTATGTCAACTTTTCAATTTTAAGGAAAATCCGGCAGCATTTCCCCCCAGTTCTCCAAGTACACGATGTAGGTAATAACTTACCTACATATGTTCCCAGAGAACATGGTGAGAAAATGAGAAGCCCGGATATTCCTTAAAATCGAAAAAGAGACATACATTCACTACCTAAGTGAGATTAAACGTCCAAGAACAGTCCTAACTGGGGACTATTCAAGACTTTCTCCTATTAAGAAAGACTCGAACGGGTATCTAGGCAAATGATGATGCAAGCATTCAATTATTATTTGCATTTATTTGACATTCAACAATAAACAAGTTCATTCATTTAAATAGGGATAATAATTAAATGAACGTACATACAATCAAACTAAGTTTACTTGTATATATATATATATATAGCAATCCATTATATTCATACATTGCAATTTACTAACCACATTTAACAAACTAAAATGTTAACTAATATATATTCTATTCATAAATTTCATTTAAAGCTACTCAAATTCAAACAATATATATATACATATGAAACTTGAATTAACTACTTGAAACCCTAACTTGAAATTTTGGAATAACAAACAATTAATACTAATTAATACATATGAAACTAAAATTTAGCAAGAACTCACCCTAATTTGAGAGTGAGAAAGACAAAGATTGAGGGATAAGGATGACAATTGGAGGGAGAGAGAGAGACAACAGAGAGTTGTCGTGCTTGGGCTCGGTTCAACAACACCCTCGAACAGGCACCACCACCAAGTGCACCCACGAACAACCACCAACAACCTCGACCAACCACCAACAACCTCGACCAACTAGCAGCAGCCTCGAGCAGCCTCGACCCACGACCCACAACGCAGCTTCACTTAAATAGCCAAATTACAAAATAAAATAAAAAAAGTATATGAATGGAGTGGTGGTGGTGGTGGCCGGAATCTGAAGAAGGGAGAAGAGAGGTGAGGACGAGGGAGACAGAGAGGAGGAGTGAAGGCGGGTGACTTGAAATTTTTGGGAAGTGAAGTGGTGAAATTTCAGGGAGGAGAAGAGAGGGTGTATCCCGCTTTTTTTTTTTTTTTTTTTTTTTTAAAATGGTAAGCGGTTCGGCCTTGAACCGCTTGCCAATTTAACTAATGGTAAGCGGTTCAAGGCCAAACCGTTGGCCATTAGTTAAAAGGCAAGCGGTTCGCGCCAAAACCGCTTGCCAATTCACTTCCCTCTTTTTTTTTTAATTAATTAAATGGGAAGCGGATTTTGTAAACCGCTTGCCTATTATGGCTTCCCATCACATTTATTCTACTAGTGAAGAGGAGAAGAAAAACTTTGTCTTTTGAAAAAAAAACTAGATCCCCTTAAAGAAGGAGAAAAACGCAGTGTCTTGGGGGGTGAAAGTTCCTCCTAAAGAGGAAGAGTTATTATGAACCAAAAAACAAACAAAAGTAACAAATCAAAAATCAAGTAAGAAAACCCTAAAATTTTCTCCGTTTTCTCTTTAAACCTAGCCACAATAGTTAAACTTAGGGGCTGCCATTGTTTTTTAATTGATGGTAAGCTTCAAATTCTTCTTTAATATAATGTTTTTAGCAAATAAAGATCACCAATTGTATGGTGATTATAGTCAATCCCTCCATGTAGGTTTGGACGGTCCCTCCATGTAGGGTTTAGTATTGTTTGTTTTTAGTGTGTTCAGGTTTACAAATTTGGAAGATTCTTCTAGCAAATTTGTGGAATTGCGGGTCTGTTGTCTGTTGGTATAGGGGTGCAGATTTCAAACATTTGTCTTGCAAATTTGCAGTTTTTGATGTCCAATCAAGTTTTATCACTTTTGCGACTATAAATCAATGGAGCTCCGTCAAGAACGATGCAAAGACATCTAAATTATCCAGAATCAGTTCAAAAGCGATGCCATTAGTTTAGTGGTGTTTATTTCTTGTATTGAGAATTTAGATCTCATAAAGGATGATTGTAACTGCCGAATGATTATTATTATTTAAAGAAATCACCCCTCCCTATTCCAAAAAAAAAAAAGAAAAAAAAAGAGTAGTGCAGAGAAAAACACAAAAGAATATTGGGGCTTTTCGCCGGTAAAAACTAATGGATAACCCTCCTAAAATTCAATATGGAAGCCTATGGTTTTAAAGAGAGGAGAGATACCTTGCTAGATAGTACATACAATCTGTAGTACCTTGTAAATTTCCTTTTTTTTTTTTAAAAAAATATACTTTCTACTCTAAATAAAACCCTTTTTAGGAAATATCCAAAATATTACCGCCACTATGCTAAATGCTAAGGCTAATTTTCAAAGTCAAACATCAGAAGACTAAAATAAAAACCAACTTTTAAGAAATAAAACTTGAGTTCACAACCTCAAAAAAAGAGTAAAATTAAATTGTTCACAAGTTAGAGCCAATCCAAACATGACCCTTTTTAAAATCCAACTTATAAATCAATAAACATAATATTGTTAGTCCATAAACCTTAATTCAATAACTCATAATATAAAACTAAGAAAGCATTGCAAGTAACTATGTACACTTCTTCCCTTCATGCTTCAAGCACTGATAGGATAAAGTCGTATCTCCTAATCAAAAGAATTATCCAGGTCTTGTAGCTAAAGTAGATAGGGAAGTAGGGTCGACTCCACAGAGAAACAAGTCTTTCTATTCCTAATTAATTAATATAATCTAAATTATTAAGCAACCAAATTATTTTTAGAGGAATTAAACTAAAGAGAATAAATAAACTAAAGCGATTAAAAATTATATGATTAAAAATAAAACAAAGCCTAGGGTATAGGTTCACCAGTAAATAATATTCTAGGGTAAAACATAATAATCTATCATCGATGCATCAATTAATCAGATCATAAAGGACTTTTTCTATGTATTATAACCACAGAATAAATCTACCGATATTAAATTGCATCTCTTGAATCTTGACTTAACCATGTATAAATTAAACTGCCTATTAAAACTAAGCCTAAACATCAATCCTCATCTCTCGGATCTCGAATCAATATTGCAAAAATCATACAATTAAACCAGACCTAATCTAATTGCATATCATTAAATCAATCAATAGGAAATCAATCAAAGCATTCAAAATCAACAATAATAATTCACCCCTTCATATTATTATGGATCTCCACAACCCTAGAAATAGATCTACTAACACATATTAAAATTTAAACTAAGCAAAGCAAATAAACAAGACATGATTAATCAAAGCAATTAAATTACTGAAAATAAAAAGAGAAGAAATTATTACCAAAGTAAATGAAAGTAATGAATAGCATAAACCAAAAGTGTAGCGAGAGAGAACAAGAGTAATAATCCAAAAGCTTAAAACTAAATGTGAGAAATTAACTAATTAGAGGAGGTAATCATATATAGCTTAACAAAAGGTATTTATACTTAATCTAAAAATCCTAATTAAAAACAAAGTAAAAATGGTCGAAATCCTCTTCGAAAACATGCGCCTGTTCGGGCGGAGATTCGCCAAGCCAGGCTCACATTTTTAGTGAGTAAAGCTTGCTTGCGCCTGGTCGGGAGTGCATCAACTACCTTTCTTCCTTCTACCTCGCCCGGCCGGGCACGCCTTAGGGCGAGGCCACTACTCTATCCTTCCTTCCTTCCTCTCTAGGCTAGGCGCGCCTCAGGACGAGCCACTACCCGGCGGTCAGGCGAAGGTCTGGGCAATTAGGATCTTCGATTTGGGCTACTTCTCTTGGCCCAAATCCGGGTTTCCACCTTCGCTCTTGAATACTTGGTCCATTGCCTCGGTCTCTTCTTTGTCGAGCCCTTAATCACCGATTTGATGACTTTAAACGGTCTTAGGCTACGGAAGATGGTCATATTTCTCTAATGCTCGTAGTGGTTCCAATAAGTCCGGGAAAATGCTTAAAATCTGCAATTTCTATAAAACAATACCAAATCTATAAAAACACTAGAAAAAATATTAGTAATAAAAGTGGCTCTAAAGAGCCAAAAAATACATCTAAATATGACCAAGGGACGGTGGTAAAATACTATATAAAATGAACATATCGAGTACCTGCCACTTTCCCTTTATTTCAACCCTCTACTCACCATATAAATAGGTCACAATAGGGCTAACCATAGGAAAGCCAGCACAAACACAAAAGTACGGATCAACAAAAGATGAGTACATATGCACCACACTAATATGAATATCCTATCATCGATAAAATAATTAAAACATGCTCTCCATACAATCACAAGTCAACTTCCCTTTGACTCATAACTAGAAATATTAATTAATAAATAATAACTTGGGATTACGCATCGAATGAGTTTCCTTCCTTTAAAATAGCCCATTAAAAATGGAGCTTCCAATCAAGAAGCTACCTCAATTGGCACCTACTATGTCACACTTGGTGACAGAATTCCAGCGCATTAATAATAAAAGAAAGTACAACGTCCTGTACCCATGTAGAAGCTATGATCAAATATAAAGTCACATAAGTCTCCCCATATGTTCATATTCAAGGCCTATACGTTCTAAGAGTTTTGGTGCGTATCCTCTTACACTTTACGTGATTTACCAATTTAACTAATTATGACTCCAACCAATCAATCAAGAACATACACAACAATATTTAATACACACTTCCAATTCAAACTTGAATAATTAATGAGCACATACTATTTATTTTAATTATGGTTCCTTGTCTAGTTTTGTGCACAAAATTGCACAATTACTACCTTGGTGTATAGAATGCACTAAGAAACTTCCTTGACTCAATCTCAACTTAATTGAGCGAGTAGATAAATAAACTAACTTCTTTACTTAACACCAATAATAAATGGGTGAGAATTAATTTCATGAATCATGCTCAATAATTCTAATTATAGCTCTTTTAAACATACTGTAGGGAATATTTCAAACACTCAACTTTGAGCCCCACTATGATCATGCTTTAAGCATGGTGGCGTCCAAAGGGAAGGAAGTTAGAGTAAAAGAGTCACCAACAAGTTTTAGGAACTTAGAAACCGTTCACGAGGAAAGGTTACACCCCTTCATGATCACAAAGATCGCTAACTCCATAGTAGTCTTGAACCATGACTGGAATTCGGGGATGAAGGTACAAATATAACCTAAAAGAGAATAAACTTGCCCTAAATAGGCCTTTACTTTGTTCTTTTCATATTCATGTGCGCTTTTCGATCAACATACAATCATTATATTAACCCTAAGCATATTTAATTTATGTTGGTTCATTATTAATGCACAAATAAATCTATTATTGGCGATCACTTGAATTAAAATCATATTAGCCTAAACAAAATTATTAATTATCTTATTAAGCATGATTTCAAGTAAAATTTCCCTTTAAACCTGCAAGAGATGGGTTGATCCAGCAATAACAATAATAATATTAACTCCACAAATCATCATCATAATAATCTCAGCAAAGCATAATATTATTAGCAAGATCCTAGCCATGATACTAAAAAGATTAATAACAAATCTTAGCATGTCACTAAACAATAAAAATTAAAGATTTATTCCTAACATGATACTAGAAAGCAATAAAGACATCCTAACATGATACTAGGAATTAATAAAATAATCTAAGCATGATTTCTATATTAAAAGAATAGTTAAGTAATCAAATTACTTACTCTGAAGCCTTGTACCTCTTTCTATTAAAAGAATACACACGTTAGTAACTTCAATGAAAATATTAGATCAAATGATAAAAATAATATCAATTGAATACAAATTAGGGACCAAACCCTTAGAACTATCAACCTTTCACGTCGAGGTCTAAGGCAATTTTGAGCTTGGTGATGTGTGTCTAAGTCTCGTGATGAACGTATGGTGTATTTTGAAAAAGCTAGGCTTAGAAATCAAGAGAGAAAGAAATAATAGGCTAATAAGCTTAGAGAGAGAAATAAAGATGATGATTGTGGGTGATTATTGATTGAAAACGGGGAAAATCGTCCTTATTATTAGAAAAAAAGACCGTTACGATAAGAAAAGATTATGAATTTGACTCAGAGTAGAACCAGCTCCATTGCGGCGCGACAGGGCTATCACGACGCAATAGCTCTATCACACATCGACAGGCCTATTGCAGCGCGATGGACCTATCACGGCGCGATAGAAGCTGTATGAGAAATTCCGTACGGAGTCCTTCCTCCAATTGAATTGAGTTACTTAGAGTTGATACTTATCTTTTATTAAACCGGTTTTTTTTTTTTACAAGAAGAAGAATATTATCATTAATAAATAGCCATACAACATCTACAATAATAATAAAGATTTGTAAACCACGGATCTAGAGAAAATAACATTAATTTTATAATCAAAAGCATAACTAATTTGCATATCGGGCATAGCTCACACTCCACCACTTCAAACTTGATGCGAGGAGTGATTTTCGTTGTCTTTGCATCTTTCCAAGTAGAGACATTTGCAATATGCGCTGATGTTGTGATCGTAGAGTTGATGACGAACCCTAAACCCATATGAATCCAAATCACCTTCTCAATTATTATCAAAACCCTAAAAATAAAATTCTCATCCATAGATGAGAATCAAAATCCTAGGAAATTGGAAAACCCCCCAAAAAAATTGGGACACACTCTCACAAATGGAGAGAACAAAAAAAAGCAAAACAAATCAAATAACAAAAAAGTGAATTAAATAAAATAAAAAGGGTCGGAAATAGTCTAATTTCTGAAGAAATTAGACTAATTCCGGCCTAAACGGCCAAGAAAATTAAAACCCTAAAGAGAGTAGAGAGAGAAGAGAGAAAAGAGAGAAGAGGGAGTCAGCCGACTATTTTATTATTAATCCGGATTTAATCCTTTTAAAACACTTGTTTTATTCCAAATAGAATTCTTTATCTTTTCAAAATCAATAATAATTATAATTATTAGTCTCAATCCCTTTAAAACTTAAAATAACTTCTAGATAATTCTAGAAAACTAAGATAAATCTTAAAGACTTTAGGAATACAATTATAATTAATGGATCCTCCACATGATCATTGGGCCGCCCATAAAACTCAGTTAGACCCAGTTTAGTATTTTGACCATAACTTTCTTGTTATAACTCGGAATTGGGCTTATAATAATATATCGTTAGAAAGCTCTTTTCAAGCCCCATCCAAATACACAATTATTGGACCAATATCATGGAGAAAATTAAACTGGATTGGATGTTTTTCATAAATAGGATATGAAATGAATGATTTTCGAAAATAAGAAATGAATAATTTTTATGAAAACATTTTAGAAAACAGGAGAATTTACAAAACTTTTCAACATTTCACCTCGTTCGATATTCAATGATGTGAAAGATACTCATCACTGGGTTTGGTTGTTGAGGAGACACAATTAGGTGTCTACACATACACTAGGATGTTTTGCACGCGCAAAGCGCGCATTGCTAGTTGGAATTTTAGGGTGTAATTTTTGTCTTGAGGTGGAGGTTTTTTATTTTCATTTTCCAAATTCATAATGAGTTTGAAAAGAAATTTATGTTTGGTTACTTGTTACATATGTTTCTAAAGAAGCATTGAGTATGGTTGTTGTTTTAAAAAATTGATAATAATGTTTTTGGTAAGGGAAAAAAATGAAGTGTATTCTATTAAGAAACTAATTTTTTGTAAAAAAGAAAAGAGTGTTAAAAATTGATCAATTTAGTTATGTTGTTTTTGTGTTAACAATAGGTGTTTAGAGATGTTTTTAATTTGCATGTAGCCTAAATGTATAAGCTTGATTGAAGTCCAAATACAATAAATGATGATTTTGTAAAGCAAGGAAAATGAAGTGCTTAAGAATGTAGAGATGCTTTCAATTTGCGTGTAAGCCCAAATGTATAAGCTTGGATGAGTGGATGACAATTTAAATTTTGCTAACAAACCTGTAGTCTTGGTCCATTTACTAAACAATATAGGGACATTTTTTATAAGCCCAAATGCTAGCTTAGTGTCGTAGCTTAGTTTATTTTTACTTTGTTATCAATCATATAGAAGTTATATATTTAGGTTATAAACACTAGTAGGAAAAACTAAATGGGAAGCCCCAAATGGCAAGCGGTTTTTAAAATCTGCTTCTAAAAACCCACCAAAAAAAGTAAGATGTGTATATGCAAGCGGTTTAGGTTGAACCTCTTCCACAAATGTAATGGGAAGCGGTTCAAACCGCTTGCCAATTTTTTTTTTTTTTTAAAAAAAGCAGGACATCAAATATCAAAGAGTTTGGTTGAATTTTTTGGCCAAAATTTTCAAGCTTCATTTCAGCATTCTCTCTCCCGCGTTCAATCTTCAATTCACCTATCTCTCTCTGGAATACTCCACCTCAAACACCACTCCCTTCACTCCCTTTTCTCTCAGCTTTTGTTAGTTTATTTGGTTCGGGTTGCTGCTGCGTAGGGGTGCACTTTTGTTGCTCTTCGTGGGCAAAATACTCGTTAGTTGCTGGTGGGTGTTCGTGGTTGTCGTTGGGCTGCTGGTGGTGTTTGTGGGTGGCTAGTGGTGGTCGTGGGTGGCTGATTTTCCCCCTACCACCACACCTTTCTCTCCCTGCCCTAACTTGTTCAAAGGCACAACAATAGACTCTCTCTAACCCCACATTCCTTCTCTTTATCACTCTCAAATTAGGGTAAGTTCTTGCTAAATTTTACTTCCATATGTTTTAATTGTTTGTTTATTCCAAACTTTAAAGTTAGGGTTTCAAATTTAGTTAACACAATTTTATCTTAAGTGTTTTATTAATTGTTTGTTTATTCCATAATCTTAATTATTACTTTAATTGTTACTCAAATTAGGGTTAGAGTTTGTTACTATATATATATATATATATATATATATATATATATATATATATATATATATATATATATATATATATATAATGCTAGTGTTTGTTAATTGCTCGGAACCGCAGGTTCCAAAACCGGAACCTATAGATCAGTTTCCGATTTCAAATAATAAAATTGCGAATCTGTTGCAACAAGTTCTGGTTTCGGGTAATAAAATTTTAGACCCGGAACTTGTAGGGTACCCGGTTAGTATAGGTTCCCTATAGGTTATATGAAACCAGAACCTATATTTTGCATATAAATATAACAATATATTACTTATTTAATATTCTAAAAGATTTAATATATTTTTCCAAAAAAAAGCAACACATGTAAATTTTGATATATCCCACCAAAAAAAAAAATGTAAATTCAACAATATACTTACTTAATTTGTATTTTAGAAGATCCCACATGAAGTAATTAACTTAAATATATTCACACTTAATAATGGCAACTAAAAACATTGTTTGATATGGAGTATATCATACGAGTAACATGTAATATTATAGTTGACCCACATACAAATATCATGCTTTGAAAATCTGAATGAAAAATTGCAATTACACATGCTACAATAACTCTTTTGAAATATATTATCTTAAATAAGTTAACAATTGATTTTTATTTTTATTTTTATTTTTATTTTTATTGTATGCATCTTCCAAATATGATTTACCTTTTTTTTAGGGATACTTCAAGATATGATTTACTTATATCACCTTGATTGTATCAAGTGAGTCTATAGAGTAAACTAATTGCTTATCTTGTTACCAAAGGTGAGTAAACTATTAAGTTAAGTATGATATTTAAATGATACTAAGTAAATCATATATAAAATTGCTTAGAGTACGTTAAGTATTATTATGTTGAAATAGTTGTGTTAAAGATATGTCAAATTTTTGTATAGCTTAAATTAAAAAAGATTTGACATATCTTTAACACAAATATATAGCTCTATAAAAATTTCTTAACATAATTTTGATTAGTTTCTACTTTATTTTATATCTAACATATTTTTTGTAATCATTCATTTTGATCCAAATTTGTCAACTATATTTTTAGAATTTAATTTTTTTTTTGTTTATAAAAATGGGAAATTTTGCATTTAACCACATTTTAAATCTCATTTTTTGCAATCAACTACCTTTTAAAAAATATGTTACCGAAGATCACAATTTCATTAAAAAATGTTTCAACTTAACACCTTACGCCAAAAAGTAATTGTTTGACTTAAAACTTTGGCGTTGACCGTTGCACATAACGTTTAATGAGCCCTCACCCCCCTTTTCTTTATTTTTTCCCCTAAACTCTTTCGAATTACCTCTCTTTTTCTCCTCTCATGCTCCTTATTCTTTCTCATTCTTGCATTTACATCAAATCGACAATGGCTGACCAATTTGCAAACAAGATTTAATAGGCTATTTATTGCATGTAGTTGTAATAGTTGCTGGGTGTAATGAGGGTAATCCCATCGTAGGGGGTCCTTCCTTAGATGCCCATGACCATTTAAAAGCCTAGGATTTTACACTTGTTAGGGTGTATTAGGATTTGAATTCAAGTGAGGATAAACTATCCTTCAAAATATACCACCTTGACCCCCTATTGAATTATATGCAATTAGTTATAAACTTTGATTTTCTCCATGCTGCTGTCAATCATTGGGACTCGAACCACCATCTCTTTCTTTTTAAAAGGGATGAAATTGTCCCATTACCTGGCGAGTTTGAGGCTCTATTAGGCTTCCCTACAAATACTCTCCCTGTTACATATTCCCCTAACTTGTCGAATCCCAAACCTGTTTTTCAACGATTTTTTGGTTTGAGTGACATTTATATGGTTAACATTGGAAAAGAAGAAGGCATGGATTTAGTTCAATTTATTGAACATTTCGTCGCCCCTCGTGACAACTTGACTAACAACGCTTTAAAATCCGTGCTTTATGTTATTGTCTTGTTGTTAATTGTTTACTTAGGACAGGTAAAGAATACGGAGATTATTTCATGGTGTCCATAGTAGAGCAAATAGAGGGATTTCATTCACCCGCTCCTTTAGCTTTGGTGGAAACCGTTCTATGCTTGAATCGCCTTAGAGGAGACCTTAACTAGAATGGTTTCACGGGAAGTCCACTCCTATTACTCGTACATTTTTTTTTGTCAAAAAGCAGCGCAAGTTGGGAAGTTACGCTGGCTTGTCCAGCGCAATCGTCTCCGATGCACGCAGATGGCGCGCGCGACTGATGTTGATGCGCGCGCCACCTGCTCGTGTAATTTCGCAAATTAATTTTTTTCGTTTTTTTTCTTCAAATTTGGCTCATGGAGTGCTTGCGAATTATTGAACAACAAGAAAATTTTGAGGCTTATGGAGTGAGAACATTCCCCCGACGATGAATTCTCTACAAACTTAAGAATGAAGAAGAATGGACGTCGTTTCTCTGTCATGGGGTTCCCAACATACGCTTTATGATTCCTTGGTGGAACATAAGTAGTATGGTTGGGAATAGCTTAATTGTCCCCATATTAGGCTTTTAGGCCTATCTAGTACTACTTACATTTTTCCTTGTAGGGTGATGAGACAATACGGAATGAAACAACTTATCCCCCCTTAGGATTGTGATGCCCTTAAAGATGTAATTTTTATACCTGAAAGGATCCCTCGTTGGATGGAATATTGGTCAAGTCTCCCTAGGTGGGTAGTACAAAGTCCTAATGCGAGCATTATGTTATCCTCCTTCTACAAGTCTTGGATGAATGTGGCGGACAAGGGTGAGCTAAATAAGGCTCGATCACAAAATCAAGCTGCCTCGGCTCGCAATCCACTCAAACCTTTGATGCATTTGGCCACCACTACTCCTCCTAGTGGCCAAAACAAAGGAGTGAGAAGAAAATTAGACTTCTCATCTCCTAAGGCTCGTTCGAAGGAACCAAAGAGAAAGGCTCCTCCTAAACATGCGGAACAAGGGGTGAAGATTAAAGAACCTTCACCAAATACTCGCAAGAAGGCCCCAAAAATTGTTAAAGGAAAAGGAAAACAGGTTGCAAAGGCCCCAATCCCTAAATTGAAGAACAATGTTTGGGTTAAAAAGAAGAGTGAACGGGAAAGCTCTAAGGTCCCTGAAACTAATGCGATGGAAACTACTCCTCCGACTACTGTGACAATTGAGGATATAGTAAAACCTTAGAGTGTTACACAATATGTTATCAGTTTAATTCAAATAAAGTGTAATCACTACTATGTTTTTTTTTTTTTTATTTTTTTTTATTTTTTTTTATTTTTATTTTTAAATTTATTATCTAGTTCAACAATGCCTCTTGTTTTTTTTTTGAATTTCGAATGGAATAAAATAAGCTTGATTATATTTTTTTTATGTGACCGAATTATAAAGATTGCCTACGTATTCGTATTATGAAATCAGGTCTTTGCGTAGTTCTTTGCAATATATATATATATATATATATATATATATATATATATATATATATATATATATATATATATATATATATATATATATATATATATATATTATATTATTTCTTCAACCTCTTATGTAGAAATTGAATGAAAAAATTAATTAAACTTTGTTTAATAATTTAAATCAAAACTTTATTTTTATTTTCCAAGTATATGTTATTTTCAAGAAACGCCATCTTTTTTTTATCGCAAGTAAAAATCGCAATTTTATTCTCTCGCAAAAATTATGGGTTCGTAGTTCGTCATCAGGTGGCTCGCGCAACGTCTAAGGTTGCGCGAGCCTGCCGCGCGCAACTGATTCAGTTGCGCTTAACATCCGCGCGCAACTATTTTGTTGCGCGAGATACCTGTGCTACGAGTGTTATTATTATTACTATTTTTTTTGCATTATTACCCCCCAAGTGTGAAGAGTTTTTCGTGGTGTTCGAAAAAATCTGAACACTTGAATGGCATATGTTTTGTTTTTAAATTACCCCCCAAGTGTTATGAACTTTATCGTGTTATTCGGTAAAGTGTGTAACACTTAGAATCTTTTAATTGAATGCTAAAAAAATGATTTATTTAATGAATGAACGAGTTTATTTGGATTTCATATGTAATATTTTTTAAGTCGATCAATGTTTATTAGTTAGCGAATTTCATCACCTCCAATATCCATTAATCTGACAGCTCCTCCTGATAGAATTTCAATTACGCGGTAGGGCCCTATCCAATTAGGTTTGAATTTCCCTCTTGGATCCGTTGGTAGGCCTCTAACCTCTTTTAGTAAAAAGTCACCTTCTTTGATATTTCTAGGTCGTACCCTTTTGTTAAAATGTCGCGCAATGCGTCGTTGGTAGACTTGTACATGATGTAAAGCTCTTAATCGTCGTTCATCGAGGAATAACAGCTCTTCATACCTCACTCTTACCCATTTAGCTTCCGGTAGCTTACTTTTCAGTACGATGTGTAGGGATGGTATTTCTAGTTTGACTGGTTGAACTGCGTCCATTCCAAAAACTAAGGAGTATGGAGTTACTCCTATTGATGTTCGTATGGATATTCTATAACCCCATAGAGCGAAGTGTAGTTTATTCGGCCAGTCTTTATAATTTTCTGCAATTTTCTTAATGATGACTGTTATGTGTTTATTTCCCGATTCTACAGATCCATTCATTTGAGGTCCATATGGGGATGAATGATGTTGTTTTACTTTATGTAGGGAATAATTTCAAGCTTTAATCCCACTAGCTTGAACCCCACTGTGATCATACACTAAAGTACGGTGGCGTCCAAAAGGGAAGAAGATAGAGCAAAAGAGTCGCCAACAAGTTTTAAGAACTTGTAAACCATTCACAGGGTGAAGGTTACACCCCTTAACGATCCAAGAGATCGTCAACTCCATAAGGTCTAGAACCAAATAAGGGTTCGGGGATGAAGGTACAAATCCAACCTAAAAGAGATTGAACCTGCCCTAATAATAGGCCTCTACTTTTTTCTGATCGTATTCATGTGCGCTTTCTGATTAACATGCAATCAATAGGATTAACCCTAAACCTGTTTATCTATGTTAGTTGAATATTAATGCACAAATAATCTATTATTGGCGATCACATGAAATATATTCACAATTAACCCTAAAAAAGATTATTAATTATCTCATTAAGCGTGATTACAAGTACAAATTCCCTTTAAACATGCATAAAAGGCGTGATAAGCAATAACAAAATAAATAAAAATCAAGCAACATAATAATCATAATCATGAATAATAATTATAATAATCATAATCATAATATCATCAATATAATAATAATAATAATAATAATAATAATAATAATAATAATAATAATAATAATAATAATAATAATAATAATAATAATAATAATAATAATAATAATAATAACAATTATAATCATAATTATGTTCATGTTAATATTAAAGCATAATAAAAATAGGAAGATCCTAGGCATGATACTAACAAGATTAATAACAAACCCTAGCATGTCACTAAGCAATAAAAATCAAATCTTTAACCCTAACATGATACTAACATTCATAAATATTAGGAAGAACATAGGAAGCATCGCAGGAATCATGATAACCATATTTGATATTATAACCTTTTCCCTAAACATGATACTAGGAATCATAATAACAATATAAACATGATTTCTACATCATAATAACAATTAAAGTACTTACTTTAATGCCTCGTACCTCTTTCTAATAACAAAATACACACGTTAGTAACTTCAAGGAAAATAATAATCAAAACAATCAAATTAAATAATTTAAATAGAGATTTGGGACCAAACCCTCAGAAATTAAACCTTTCACGTCTAGGGCGAAGGCAACTTCGAATATGGCTAGGTGTGTCTAAGTCTTGCGAATGCGGAATTTTGTATGTGAAAAAAGGCTAGTTTAGAAAAAGAAAGAGAGAGAATAATCAAGAAAATCTTGATGAGAGTTGGTGAATGATTAAAGAGAGAATTAGAGAATTAATGATTGCGAATGAAAACTGATTGTAGGTGAGAATTGGTGAATTGGTGATTGAAAACGGAGTTTTTAATACGTTATTTATAGAGAAATCAGCCAAAAAGATAAAATATCAAAACAGAGCACTTGGCGCACGTAAAACGAGATTGGCGCACCTAAAACAGAGCTGGCGCCAGAACCAGCTTATTGGCGCCTGGCGCCAATGGCTAGCACTAGGCGCCAATGGCTGGCGCCAGGCGCCAGGCCTGGTTCCAGGCGCTGATTTAAGAAATTCACGCGTTTTTGTTTTTATCATATCTTTTGATCCAGAAGTCAAAATAAGGCATATAATATGTTGTTGGAAATATCTTAAAGTCTACTTTCCAACCCAATTAGAATCAGATTAAAATATTTTGTAGATAAAAAGATATGGCCAAAATAGTGAAAGAGTGTCAGTTTTGGATAAAGTTTCATGTCTTATTCATATCTTTTTCGTTATAACTCGGATTTAATATTATAATATATCATTGGAAAGATAATTTCAAGATCTATCAAACCATATAAAACTTGGATAAATATTATGAGGCACGAAAATAAAATCTGAATATTTTCCACTTCGTACAAAACAAGGATTCTTAAAAGGAGTGGTTTTATTCAATTTCAAACTATTTAAAACATAATTATCAATCCTAACTCCATTAGGATTTAAAAGAACCTCCTAGAGTATTCTAAAAGACTATAATCAATCCTAATAGCTTTAGGAATGATAATTAATAATAGGCCCTCCTCTAGATCATTGGGCCGCATATAAAAACCAAATCGGGCCCAATTTAGTATTTTGGCCATAACTTCCTCGATATTCATCGGAATTGGGCTTATAATATATCGTTGGAAAGGTCTTTTCAAACCCCATCCAACTACACCATTATTGGATCTTTATAATGGACCAACCAAACTGGATTGAATATTTTCTTAAAATAAGTTTTCAAAAATAGAGAGAAGAGAAAAGAATTAAAATTATCCGCAACACTAAACTTTCCACATTTTCACTTCATTCGATTATGATTCGACGTGAAAGGTACTCATCACTGGGTTTGTTTTTGGGGAGACACAAATGGGTGTCTACAGAAGCCCCCACTTTGACTGAGTTTGGAGAAACGCAAGTTTCGAAAACGAAAGTCAAAGTATCGATAGGGACGGAGAATGATTCAGAACATTCTGCGATCCTAAACCACTCTTGTAACGCCAATACCTGCAAAACTAGCGTTAGTTAAACAGATAAAAGAGTTAAGAAACACGTATCTTGCATCGTCGAGCACACGTCTCTGAAAGTAATTGATTGTTTTGATGACCTCCTGCAAGCTAGAGAACGCCATCCCGCTTGAAAACTGCTACGCCCGTAACTGCTTCCAAATTAGAAGATTGCTTCGCCTGAAATGATCCTCCTCCGCTATGATAATATTCCACGCCCAAGGGAATACCATCGAAGATTGTTTCTCTTGAAACAATCCTCATCCGCATTGATAATATTCCACGTCCAAGGGAATACCATCGAAGATTATTTCTCTTGAAATCACCTTCAGTTGCTTTTTGACAACTTTCCACAATCTATGAAACGCCATCTTGCTGTTTGTTTTGACGATCTTCCGCAATCTAGGGAACGCCGTCGATTACTGTTGCTACATCTCGAGCCTTTTCTTGAATCATAGTGACAACCTTTCCAATCATAGCAAAAGTCGTCGAAGACCGCCTCATCATGAACCGCTCTTCTCATATCTTGGCGACAACCTCCACAATCTTAGCGAACGCCGTCGAAGACCGCCCATCTCGTGCTATCTTCTCAAATCTCGGGTGACAACCTCCTCAATCTTAGCGAATGCCGCCGAAGACCGCCCATCTCGTGCTATCTTCTCAAATCTTGGGTGACAACCTCCACAATCTTAGCGAATGCCGTCGAAGACCGCCCATCTCGTGCTATCTTCTCAAATCTTTGGTGACAACTTCCACAATCTTAGCGAATGCCGTCGAAAATAACTTTACTTAAAGTCATCCTCAGTTGTTGGGATAATATTCCGAAGAAAATTACCGAAGACCAACACTTGTCGATCTTTAAAGCTCGCTCGAACTTTGCTTCCGCTATGCCTATACATCGGCGCTTTCGTTGCTTTGAACCTATACGTCGGTGCCTTTTCTGCTTTTGAGCCAATGCTTAGGCGCTTTAAGCTAAGTGAGACGATCTTTCATTAGGTCGATCACTTATTTGCTGTTGTAATCAAACCGACTACTTAATCATGTCAAATTTTTCATAGGGGCTAACTAGCGTACCAAGGAACCTGAAATCGCTGTATGAAGTCGAAATCACCTTTTGGAAAGGCTTCGAGCTCTATCGCTGCTGAAATATATCTGGCGCCAAGAATTGACTTTGTCGCCGAACGCTGTGATAGGGTCTTCCCTATTCTGCTGCACCTGTATTTATTTTTGACTATAGAACTTTGCCAATCTCTTTAATCATCTTAGGGTTGACCTAAGGTTTAGCGTTGCTTGACTCATAACTCAAGGTATAAACTTGACTCTCTGTGATTGACTAACTTGAGGTTGACTCGACTCAAAGTAAAATGACACATGTGACTCGTGACCCGTGTGTGCATAGTGTTGACTCAATGTGACTCAAAAATGCAAAAGAAAAAAATTTCCGTCATTTTTGTGGAGGGTACCGACTTTCTCCCGAAAAAGAAAGACGCGAAAAAGAATCGAAGTTTTGAAGGTGCATGTTGAATGAGCTTAGTCAAATGTTATTTGATACTATCTCTCAAGGTGCAAGGATTAATCCATCCTAGGCTATCTCAATTGTTGACTCAATAAAAGTATTAGGGTAACTTAGGCACGGAGGCTAAGCACTTCATACTCCGTGATGCAATGACAATTATGATTGATGAGTGATGTTGATATGAAAAGGCATGCTTCAATGTTAAGATTCCATGACAAAGGGTTCCTAAGGGAAGTATATTTGGTCATGTATCTGTGATGTGTGTGAAAGTGACACTAAAGTTAGGCCGCAAGAGCTAAGTGTGTGGAAAGATATTATTTCAAGAAGAGTCAAGTGATGGTGACTCTTAGGCTATGTAAGCTAATAATATAGGGATCAAGCCCCCAAGTCTTGCTCTAAGTGAATAGGGATGAGCATAGGAAATCCCTTGATATGATCATGGTGCAAGTGTGTGAATGTGAATATGAATGCATGTTTATTACGGCCGCACCTCGATGTGAGGTTGCCTACGTATCCGTTAGGAATCAGGCCGAACGCAGCTCTAGCCGAACCTCGCACAAGTGTGTATACCTCAAAAAGGACTTTTTAAGGGTTGTAACGTTGTTAGGCTAAAGGTGAAGAAGAAGGGGATAAAGGCTCAAGACCCTAGATAAGCCCCCAAGGTGTGCAACCTCGCTTTTGAATTTTTATATTTTTATGCTTGAGTTTCTACTCTTTTTTAGCTCTCCTTTATCTTTTTCTTTAGCATCTATTTTATTTTAATAGGTGTGGGCAATCCCAATCATGCGGTCTATCACTCACTTGGCATTCATGTTTCTCAGGCACGGTACCAAGCATTCGATAAGAGACGCAATCTGAGACGTGTTCTTATCGAAGATATTTTCATATCAAAGACATTGGAACACTTGCCCTTTTGTACACTTTTATTTATTTATTTCTTATTTCAAGTCACTAAAGATTCTTTTAGAATTGCATAGGTTACACACCATCCCATCCCAAGGTTAGGTAGATGTAGTTTGAAAAAAGAAAGGTCAATCGTTAGACGAGGCTCAAAGTTGTGTATCAAGAAAGGATTGCATATTTGAAGGGTGAAAGGTGATATGATGTGGCTACAAGGGGTGCCTTAAATCATTGGTATACCTTGTTCTTAGTTCGACATTTTTTTTTATTATTTATTTAATTTTTTTTTTTGGTTCAATGCAATATAATGAAATGATTATATGCAAGGAAATAAATGCTCATTTTATTAAAGGGGAAAAAGAAAAAATCTACAAAATTAATCTAAGGGAAAAGAAAGGTGCCTATGCTAGACTTATTGGGGAAAGGGTAAATAAAAAAAGAAATAGAAAAAAGAGGTCACGAAATCTTGTCGTTGAAGCTCGCCTCTTGTCTTGTGTTGTTTCCTTTATCATCACTCGCTCCTCTTGTTAACCGGAGGCATGGGAAGCTTGTTATTATCAATCAAATGTTGGGTAGCCTCCTTTAGCTTCCAACAGCTCTCAGTAGTATGACCCCTACCTTGATGGTACTTGCAGTGTTCGTCTGGATTCCAACTAGGCAATCTCTTTTCAGGTGCGGGATCTTGAATAGGTCCAATGGGAGTAATGAATCCTTTGGCATGGAGTCGATCGAAGGCAGTATCGTAGCTCATCCCAATGGGGGTGAAGTCTTTCCTTAGTTGCTTCTTAGATCCTTGGTTACCCATGGCTAAAACTTCACTAAGATCAAAGGTACTAACATTGTTACTAGAGTGGGCGTTTTCGGAAGAAGAAGGATTATCACTCTTCTTTCCTTTCCAGCCACCGTGGTTACAATTGTTAGTAGCTTTTTGCTTTGCGAGGTCATCTTCGATTTCAATTCCGATGTCATAATCTGCCTTGAAAGTATTCAGATTGTGTTGATATTTTAATGCTTCGAATACTTCTCTTGAAGATTCTTGATAAACATCCTCACATACTCCTTTTCGGTGGGGACCTCAATCATCTTAGCGGAAGTTTCCCTCCATTTATTAAAGAAAGAAGTAAAACCTTCATTCTCTTTTTGTCTTAGCATCTCAAGTTGTCTATGGTCGGTTTCAACTTGGATATTGCACTTGTACCTATCAAGGAAAGTGTTTACTATCGATTCCCAGGTAGAGGTTTTCTCTTTGTCAAGGGAGAAGAACCATTGTTGGCAAACGGTTTCAAGAGATAGTGGGAACAGAGAGGGGAAAACCTTCTTATCGATACCCTTAATACTCATTATGGTTTCGAAAGCTCTTAGATGAAAGTAAGGATACTGTTGCCTTGAATTTTGGGATGTCAGTGGCGTTGAACTTATGCGGAAGAAGTTCCTTGTCTAGCGAGACCCCTTGTGAACTCATGCCCTGAAATTTATAGTCATTAGATAGCTTCCTCAAACTTTCTTGCATGAGGTTCATTTGTTGTTGCTTCACGGGATCATCGACCTTGAGGGTGAGGAGCTTCAGTGTTTCAGTCATGGTAACAAGTCGGTTCTTAAGATCATTGAATTCTTCTTGTGTTGTCATTATGGTCTTAGCTTTCCTCTTTTGACGAATCGATTTATCAAAAAGCGAGACCTGAATAAAGAGGTTGTCCTTGATTAATCGCCCTTCTCTCCTCGACCAAGTACTGTAGAAAAGGAAATTGGGGATATTTATTGTTAATTATTTGACTCAAACTTCATTCAACATGCAATGGATGGAGGAAGTGAAGAAAGATTGGAATAGAATGTGAAAAAAGAAAAAGATGATGGAAGTGGAGGGATATGAAGAATAGAATGACGGAAAAAAAAAACCGACTCATGCATGAACCTAAGACATGGTCATGGTGATGTGTACTCAAAGTGTGTGCTAAGACTAGTGAGTGTAGGTGACATGTTAAGACTCTTGTCATGACCATGTGGCTAGACTATGTGACTAGACTCAAGCAAAGACTAAGTTAAGACTTCACGTATATGCATTAAACTGGACAGACTGTGGTATTTTAGTCATAACTCTTTATCTGTGACTCTGATTTGGATGAAACCAACGCTAAATTAAAGATAAAACTCGGGGCTACAGATCCATAGGTTGTACGACTCGTAGTTCTTCCTAGAACTCTGGATATGACAAAAACAAGTTGACGTTTGTGCAGTATACGGAAATAAAAATCCGGGTTGACTTAAAGGAACTATGACTCGATTTTATATTTATTTATTAGCTCAAATTAATTAATTATTTATTTAGTCTTAACACAAGTCAAACAAACGGTTAGGAAAAATCACATAGAGTATGCACAACAAATAATGCACAATTAGTCAAGTAGGCACAATATGATGCAATGCGTTTGCAACCTAACCATGGCTCTAGTTCTCTAAAGTTTGGAATATGGTTTAGTCAATAGAGGATCCATGGTTAATTGTCCGGATGCACCGCGAGGAAGCCTAACCGTGAAGGGTTGCCGCGAGTGGATGGGACACTGCGAGCTTAGAAAAACTCACTTCCATGGTTTGGTGAATTCAACATCTCGGATGTACCCTTTGTTTCACGGAGCGTTCAATCGGGTAGATGGAGCATGAATTCCCAGAGGGTTATGTCCATATGTAGAACACATATGGGTTTCAGAAAAGTGAGAAAAAATTCAATCAGGAAGTAGGATCGAGCAAACAATACGAAAAACCGGTCGAAATTAGAACGAATATTTCTGGCTCGGTATTGGGGGAAATTGGCGCCAGCAAACAGAGACTGGCGCCAGCTTTTAACTGTAGCGCCTGGCGCCAATACTAGCGTCTGGCGCTACGACTAAAATGCTGGCGCCAAGCTCTGGCCCCTCACGCTACTTCCCACATGCTTCAGCAGCTTTCTGTGCTCGATAAAATTTTCCAGTTTCGCGCGGTGTTATTTCAGTCCTAGTTGTGAAAGATATTTCTCAAATTTCCTACGTGTAAAATCCTATGTTTTTAACTCATTACGGATGGTCTTTCCAATGAGATCTTTTTTATGCATATGACAATAATTTTAATCAAAATTACGCACATGTAATACTTAGAACTTTTCGAGTCTCATCCACTCATTCTAAATCATTGCCGAAACAAATTCAGGAATTAAAATAGAAATCCTCCCCAGTGGAGTCGCCAAAAACTGTGGGGAATAATTTCAAGCTTTAATCCCACTAGCTTGAACCCCACTATGATCATACACTAAAGTACGGTGGCGTCCAAAAGGGAAGAAGATAGAGCAAAAGAGTCGCCAACAAGTTTTAAGAACTTGTAAACCATTCACAGGGTGAAGGTTACACCCCTTAACGATCCAAGAGATCGTCAACTCCATAAGGTCTAGAACCAAATAAGGGTTCGGGGATGAAGGTACAAATCCAATCTAAAAGAGATTGAACCTTCCCTAATAATAGGCCTCTACTTTATTCTGATCGTATTCATGTGCGCTTTCTGATTAACATGCAATCAATATGATTAATACTAAACCTGTTTATCTATGTTGGTTGAATATTAATGCACAAATAATCTATTATTGGCGATCACTTGAAATATAATCACAATTAACCCTAAATAAGATTATTAATTATCTCATTAAGCGTGATTACAAGTACAAATTCCCTTTAAACATGCATAAAAGGAGTGATCAAGCAATAACAAAATAAATAAGCATCAAGCAACATAATAATCATAATCATGAATAATAATTATAATAATTATAATCATAATATCATCAAAATAATAATAATAATAATAATAATAATAATAATAATAATAATAATAATAATAATAATAATAATAATAATAATAATAATAATTAGGTTTTGAATTTCTCTCGTTTAGGGGTGATTAGGGTAGGCTTCCACGTCCTTTTTCCGGCGCAATTTCCGGCGATTAGGGACGATCGGGTCAGGCGAGTTCAGGCCAGGTGGTTCCGGTGGGTCTTTGGTTTTTTTTAGGGGCAAAATTAAGATGGTTTTGGGCGAATTTGGTGTAGTTTTGAGGCGCAATATCCTCGCAAGTTTTCAGGCAGCATCTCCTTGTTCAGGCGAAATTAAGGTGGTTTTATAGCTGGTTTCCGGCGACTTTGAGGCAGGTTTTCGAGGTGTTTTTGGGGCTGTTTACAGGAAGGTAATCGGGACAGTTTTCAGGCAGTTTTTGAGGTGTTTTGGGGCTGTTTACAGGCAGTTTTCAGGCAGTTAATCGGGGGGCTATTGGGTCAATTTTTCGGGCTGTTTTCCTATCAGATTCTGGTGTTGCTTGGGTCAACTGGTGCAATTTTCAGGCGGTTTGTTTGGTGCAATTTTGGCGTTGTTTTGGGTGCTGTTTGAGTGCATTTTTCTCCAATTTCCTGGTCAGTTTCTTTGGTTATTTTGAGGTGCAAATTTTTGGTCTGTTTGGGTGGTGTTTTCGTGCTTTTTGGGTGCTTTTTGCTGGTCATTTCGGGTGCATTTTATTGTGCTTTTGGGTGTAGTTTGTGGTGGTTATTTTGGGTTATTTAAGTGCTGTTTTTCGATTGGTATTTGCTCCGACTTTGGTGGTGGCTGTGTAGCCATGTCGGTGAAGTTTCATTGTCCCTTTGTGGGTCTTAGTGGGTGTCAAGATGGGAGTGGCAATGGGCTTACAAGGCGTTCTTTAATCAAGCATATTCATGATCGTCATTGTTGTACTGGTGCGCGGGATGTTACACGTCAGTCTCTTACTTCTAATTTGGCTGTTTATATTGAGGCGGAAGTTACTTTTACGCGTATGGGGATTTGGTTTTGTGGGGTTTGTTACAAAACTCATACGCTTCGTTCTTGGTGTCGTCACGAGAGGGGTGAGGATGTATCACCCCCTGATGAAGGAGATGGTATTATTCGTTTTGTGCTTCATAATTTCTCCAAGCCACAAGCTCCCTCTTCTTCGACTCGTATTGGACTTGTGGATGGTTTGGCGCGAGATCAGTTTTGTGGTTTTGACGTGGCTCTCATTAATGCTTTGCTCTCAAAGGGGTTTCGTACTGTGAAATCTATCCCTCCCAAGTGTCGTTTGGGGTTTTCTCGGATTCTGAAAAGTGCTCTAGATAAGGTGATCTCTAACCCTAATGACATTTCTAGTTGGGTATCGTTGTTAGTGTTACCTCTTTGCACCCTTAAAACCTTTCGGCCGCGGAGTAGTCGTGAGTCAAGGTCTTCCGTAAAGCGTCGGCATCAAGAAGAAAGTATTTCCCGGGCTATTTGTTCTTGGGGTGCACCAGGTGGTAGTGTGCAGCTTGTGAGGGAAACTTTGGCTGAGGATGCTCCTACTATGTCGGTGGTTGATGATGAGGACCTTGATTTGGAAGAGCGTAATATCAAGCAGTGTCGTAGGAAGATTTGTGATGGTCATTACACCGCTGCAGTCCGAGTTCTTTCTTCTTCAGGTGTTGCTCCGTATAATGATGTCACTCTTGCGGATTTGCTTTCAAAACACCCTTCTTCTTCACCTCCTTCCTTGCCTGCTGATATTCCTGTTGATCAACTTCATCTCATTGCTTCCTCTGCTGTTGTTTTAGATCGGATTCAGAGTTTCCCGCGTGGCACATCGTGTGGTAGGGATGGGTTACGTGCTCAACACCTTATGGATTGCTTGAGTGGTGCAGCTGTGGCTGTCTCAGACGAGTTGGTTGACTCTATTACCGGGGTGGTTAATCTGTTTCTAGCTGGTAGATGTCCTATGGAACTAGGAGAGTATATTGCTAGTGCTCCTCTCACACCCCTTGTCAAGCCCGGTAGTGGAATTCGTCCTATAGCTGTGGGTACCGTTTGGCGGCGTCTGGTTTCGAAAGTCGGTGCTGTTATGGTTGGGCAGTCTTTGGGAAGTTACTTTGATGGTCTTCAATTTGGCGTTGGGGTTTCTTCAGGCGGTGAGGCCATTATTCATGCTGTGAATCGATTACTTGAGGTTCGTGGATCTGATGTTGGTCTTTCAATGTTGTTGGTGGATTTTCGTAATTCCTTCAATCTAGTTGATCGTGCGGTCATGTTACGTGAGGTCCGTCGTCGTTGTCCAGATATTTCGCGGTGGGTTGAATTCTGCTACTCTAATCCAGCTAGATTGTATTATGGGGACCACACCTTATGGTCGTCTCAGGGGGTGCAGCAGGGTGATCCCCTTGGTCCTCTGCTTTTTGCTTTGGTTTTACAACCCTTAGTGTGTAAAATTAGAGATACTTTTGATGTATGTCTTCAGGCTTGGTATTTAGATGATGGCACTATTATTGGTGACACGTTGGTGGTGGGGAAAATTTTGCAGCTGATTATGGAGGAAGGGCCTCTTTTTGGGTTACATCTTAACGTGGACAAAACTGAAGTTTTCTGGCCTACAGAAGACCCCCGAAGCAGGCTTTTGGGTATCTTTCCACCTAACATTGCTCGACCTTCGCGTGGTGTTAAGTTGCTTGGTGGTCCTGCTAGTTCTGATTCTGGTTTTAGTAGTGAGCTTGTGATGCATAGGGTGACCAAGACCATTGCGCTTATGGATAAGGTTGCTACGCTGGATGATCCTCAGTGTGAGCTATTGTTACTTAGGGCTTGTACCAGAGTTTCTAAACTCTACTTTGCGTTGCGTACTTGTCCCCCTAGTACTTTTGAGGCGGCTCAGCGCACTTTTGACGAGGCTCTTCGATCTTCTTTGGAGCGTATTGTTACTGCTTCAGGACCTGGGTTTGGCGATTGGCAGTGGCGGCTTGCCACTTTACCATTTGCGTTTGGAGGGCTTGGTGTTTATTCTGCAGGTGATGTTTGGCATTATGCTTTTCTTGCTTCTCGGTTGCAGTCTACTGGGTTGCAAACAAAGCTTCTACGACATGCTGACATTGTTGGTCATGGTCGAGCTTTTGAAGACGCCTTGGGTTTGTTTAATGGCGTGGTGGAGTCTGATTTTTTAAGTAATCCTAGTGAGGTCGCTGCCCCAAAACTTATGAAGAAATTGGCAGATATATATTTCACGAAGGTTACCGATTCTGCAGAATCCACCTTTTCATTATCCCCTCGTCTATCAGCATTGTGGAAATCTCAGCAGGGAGATCACACGTCTGCTTGGCTTCGGGCCGTTCCTATTTCAGGATTGGGTCAGATTATGAATGCAAAGACTTATCGATGTGTATTATGCTACCGATTGGGTGTTCCGTTGTTCTCTGCCTCGACACCGTGCTCTGCTTGTTCGAGGGTTTTTCCAGGGGATATTTTTGGCGATCACGCGGTGTCGTGTGCTGGTATCGTGGGTATTAAACATAGACATAATGTTGTTCGGGATACCCTAGTTGATGTTTGCTATCGTTCTGGGATTTCAGCAAGGAAAGAGGTTGATATTGGGTTGTCTGGAGGGAACGGTGATGCCCTCAGACCTGCTGATGTGTTACTTTATTCTTGGGATCGTGGTCGCGATGTCTGTGTTGATTTGACAGGATCTTCTCCTTTGACAAAGTCAAGGTTATCTGACTTTATTCCTGGACGGGTTGTGGCTGATGCAGCTCAGCGGAAGCGGGATAAGTATGAGGCTCGTTGTCAGGCGATTGGATATGGGTTCATTCCCTTCTCCTTTTCTTCGTTTGGTGAATTAGAGAAGGAGGCTATTGCGTTGCTTAAGCGAATTCAGAGGTTCTCGACGACGCAAGACATTGGAGCACGTGCTGCAGCTCATATTTTTACTAGGGTAGGCTTTGCTATAGCTAGAGGAGTGGGGGCCCAGATTGTATCTCGGCTTCCCACTAATTTATTGTAGGTTGTATGACCTTTTGTTTTTGAGATATAATAATAATAATAATAATAATAATAATAATAATAACAATTATAATCATAATCATGTTCATGTTAATATTAAAGCATAATAAAAATAGCAAGATCCTAGGCATGATACTAACAAGATTAATAACAAACCCTAGCATGTCACTAAGCAATAAAAATCAAATCTTTAACCCTAACATGATACTAACATTCATAAATATTAGGAAGAACATAGGAAGCATCGCAGGAATCATAATAAGCATATTTGATATTATAACCTTTTCCCTAAACATGATACTAGGAATATCATAATAACAATATAAACATGATTTCTACATCGTAACAACAATTAAAGTACTTACTTTGATGCCTCGTACCTCTTTCTAATAACAAAATATACACGTTAGTAACTTCAAGGAAAATAATAATCAAAACAATCAAATTAAATAATTGAAATAGAGATTTGGGACCAAACCCTCAGAAATTAAACCTTTCACGTCTAGGGCGAAGGCAACTTCGAATATGGCTAGGTGTGTCTAAGTCTTGCGAATGCGGAATTTTTTATGTGAGAAAAGGCTAGTTTAGAAAAAGAGAGAGAGAGAATAATCAAGAAAATCTTGATGAGAGTTGGTGAATGATTAAAGAGAGAATTAGAGAATTAATGATTGCGAATGAAAACTGATTGTAGGTGAGAATTCATGAGAATTGGTGAATTGGTGATTGAAAACGGAGTTTTTAATACGTTATTTATATAGAAATCAGCCAAAAAGATAAAATATCAAAACAGAGCACTTGGCGCACGTAAAACGAGATTGGCGCACCTAAAACAGAGCTGGCGCCAGAACCAGCTTATTGGCGCCAGGCGCCAATGGCTAGCACCAGGCGCTGATTTCAGAAATTCACGCGTTTTTGTTTTTATCATATCTTTTGATCCGGAAGTCCAAATAAGGCATATGATATTTCGTTGGAAAGATCTTAAAGTCTAATTTTCAACCTAATTAGAATCAGATTAAAATATTTTGTAGATAAAAAGATATGTCCAAAATAGTGGAAGGGTGTCAGTTTTGGATAAAGTTTCATGTCTCATTCATATCTTTTTCGTTATAACTCGGATTTAATATTATAATATATCATTGGAAAGATAATTTCAAGATCTATCCAACCATATAATATTTGGATAAATATTATGAGGCACGAAATAAAATCTGAATATATTCCACTTCGTACAAAACAAGGATTCTTAAAAGGAGTAGTTTAATTCAATTTCAAACTCTTTAAAACATAATTATCAATCCTAACTCCATTAGGATTTAAAAGAACCTCCTAGAGTATTCTAAAAGACTATAATCAATCCTAATAGCTTTAGGAATGATAATTAATAATAGGCCCTCCCCTAGATCATTGGGCCGCATATAAAAACCAAATCGGGCCCAGTTTAGTATTTTGGCCATAACTTCCTCGATATTCATCGGAATTGGGCTTATAATATATCGTTGGAAAGGTCTTTTAAAACCCCATCCAACTACAACATTATTGGATCCTTATCATGGACCAACCAAACTGGATTGACTATTTTCTTAAAATAAGTTTTCAAAAACAAAGAGAAGAGAAAAGAATTAAAACTATCCGCAACACTAAACTTTACACACTTTCACTTCATTCGATTATGATTCGACGTGAAAGGTAATCATCACTGGGTTTGGTTTTGGGGAGACACAAATAGGTGTCTACACTTTATAACGAGTTAAGAGGGTCTCAACTTCAGCTTTGAATTGAGATCCCTGATCACTAATTAGTTTGGGTGGAACTCCATATCTACAAAATATGTTTCTTTCGAGTAACTTTGCAACATGTTTAGAAGTGATGTTCATGTAAGAAGCGGCCTCAATCCACTTAGTAAAGTAATCGATGGCTACTAATACGTACTCGTGCCCCCCTGCTCCTGTTGGAGATATTTTTCCAATTATGTCAATTCCCCAAGTTGAAAAAGGCCAAGGGAAAGTGATATTATATAGTTCGGATGGTGGAAGGTGTTGTAAGTTAGCAAAAATTTAACACTCTGGACATTTTTTAACATATTGCATGCAATCATGTTCCATAGTGGACCAATAGTACCCTTATTGTGAAATTATTTTAGCAAGCATTTTACCATTCATGTGAGGACCACAAACGCCTTTGTGAGTATTCTCCATAAAGCGTGTGGATTCAGGTTGGTCTATACACAATAGGCTTTGACCGTTAGGCCCCTCTTTGCATAATTGACCATTTAATAGACCATATTGGGCTGCAAGTATTCTTAGGGCTCGTTGGTCTTTCGATGAAGTATTTTCAGGATATGTGCCATGGGTAATATATTGGAGGATATGATCATACCAAGGATTGTGTCCTTCAGTGTCATTTATTTCCTCCATTGTGTTGCAATATGCTGGTTCTTCTCTTCTATCAACGCATAATGGCATCATATTTAAATGATCTGGAATGTTGATCATTGAGGCTAATTTTGCTAGCGCATCGGCAAATTGATTATCATCCCATGGGAGGTATTTAAAATAAATGTGTTCAAAATGCTCGATGAGTTGCTCTAGGTGTGCTTGGTATAATATCATTGTGGAGTTCTTTATTTTCCATTTTTTTAGTATATGATTTATAATCAAACTAGAATCTCCATATACCTCTAATTTTTTGCACACCTATGCTAGCTGCTGCTTCTAAACCAATAATGCACGCTTCACATTCCACGGCATTATTAGTAACCTCAAAGTCTAGTTTGACAGAGAGTGGAGTATGTGCTCCCTCTGGACTTATAAGTAACACTCACACGCCACAACCTTTTTGATTGGAAGCACTGTCGAAGTACATTACCCATTTGTCATCTTGCGTCATGAGAATCTCTTCATCCAGAAGATGAGTAGTTTCTGCATGACTTGTTTGAATAGGATGTTGGGCCAGAAAATCGGAATTTACTTTTCCTTTTATTGATTTTTCAGGAATATATTTTAATTCAAATTCGGCCAACATCACTAACCATTTGGATATTCTTCCTTGTATAGGTGGTTGTTCAAACAAATAATTTACCGAATTTTGTTGAGATATCACATGAGTAGTGTGTGGTAACATATAATGTCGTAATTTTTTAGTTGTCCACACTAATGCTAAACTTGGTTTTTCCAAGGTGCTAAATTTTGTTTCATATTGAATTAATTTTTTGCTTATGTAGTATATTGCACGCTCGACTTTCTCTACCTCTTGTGCTAGCATGGCACCTGTGGCCGTGTCTGTAACCATGATGTATAGCCTAAGAGGTAGTTTGGGTACTCGTTGTGCTAAAATTGATGGACATATGAGATAATCTTTGATTTTCTCAAAGGCCCTTTGGAATTGATCATCCCATTCCTGTTTTTATTCTTTTTTCAATTTTTTGAATATTGGCTCATAAGTCATATTCAATTTGTTGATAAACCAACTAATGTATTATAGTTTGCCAAGAAACCCCCTAATTTCTTTTTCTGTTTGAGGGGGAGGCATATTAACGATTGCCTTTATTTTAAAGGGATTGATTTCAATACCACGTGTGCTTACTACGTATCCGAGTAACTTACCAGAAGTTACCTTTGAAGGCGTATTTTCGTGAATTCAATCGCATTTTATATTCTTTTATGCGAGTGAAAAATTTGCATAAAACTTTTATGTGTCCCATTCTATCTTTGGGCTGTACAATCATATCATCCACATATACTTCTATTTCTTTATGCATCATATCATGTAAGAGAGTCGTACCCGTTCTTTGGTACGTAGCTCCTGCATTTTTTAAACCAAATGGCATGACTGTGTAGCAATATGTACCCCAAGGGGTGATAAAGCATGTCTTTTCTTCATCTTCTTTTGCCATTAGGATTTGTTTGTAACCTGCGTATCCATCCATAAAGGATAACATCGCATGTTCAGCCGTGTTATCTACCAATATATCAATATGAGGTAGAGGAAAATCGTGTCCTTAAAGTCGACACACATGCAAACTCGTCCATCCTTTTTAAGGACTGGGACGATGTTTGCTACCCATTCCGAGTAATTACATAAGCGAATGAAACTTGCGTCTAATTGCTTTTGTACTTCTTCTTTTATTTTCAAAGCGACATCAGGTTTCATTCGTCGAAGTTTTTGTTTTACTTGTTTAGAGGTAGGGTCCAAGGGAATGGTATGTTCCGCAATTTCCCTATCTATTCCAGGCATGTCCTTATATGACCAAGAGAACACGTCTTCAAATTCTTTGAGCGTCGATATAAGAGTCGATCGCTCTTTCGGATTTAAAGTTAAGCCAATTTTGACTTCTCTTTTGTTTTCATTAGTCCCTATATTGACTGCTTCAGTTTCTTAAATTATAGGATTCTTTTGTTCTTGTTCATTCATTAGTTCAACCAATTTATTAATATTATCATCTTCATTAGATTGATTGTTATAGCATTCAAAAGATTCGAGAGAAGACATATACTCGGAAATAGAGCTCATATTATTGAATTCAAAAGAGAGTACATCAAGAGTAGAATCCTTTTTGGGATATTCGTCCAGAAAATAAAGACTCAGTAATAGCCACAAGGCTCAAATTTTTAGCTTCCTTAAAGTCTAAGCTAAACTCATCATCCGATTCTTCGAACATCTTCCCTTCTCCCGTGATGATCTCCAGCTTATCGCCATTATGATTATTCCACTTGAAAGATTTCCTCCATCCATGCTCGAAGGTTTCATTAGAAGGGGTGATCAACGAGGTTGGGTCATAAGCTTCATCTTAGATGGCATTATGATTAGTCATGGTAGCAACATGGTTTTGCTCTAGTCCAAATAGCAAGTTGAATGCTTGCCTATCATAGCACCCTGGGGTTGGGTGTTTTGAATCAACGATTTCGAGATCGTCATTTAAGAAGTAGCAGTCATGAAATATCTCAAATCTAGGCTTCTTGATTCCTCCCAAAACTAATGGTTCTGGAAAGTCATAGCAAGGATAATATTCTCCCCCCCTAATGAATTGTCCATTAAGGGTTTATAAGTAAGATGGGAGCAAAGTGATTATTCCCTTTTTATTGTTGTCTCTACGTGCTTTGTTTTTAGCATCGTGAGTCTGTAGTTCTTCCTTGGTTGGTTTGTATCCCAATCCAAAAGAGAGACTTTTCTTTGGGATAGGAAGTAAAAGAGATTTCTTCATTCGTATTCCCAAAGGCATCCTAAGAAAGTAACTACTCTTAAACAAGATTTTGTTTACTATCCGGGGGGAGTATGGATCAAGCTTGAATGATTCTTCAAGACTCTCTTCCATTTCGATTGTGCAGATTGGCTCTGCGGAAAATCCCCACATGTTCACTTCATCATTATCATGGTTTAAATCTAGAAGTGATTGGTCATTTATAACTATTTTGAGAGGAGAAGCATGTATAGTCATAGGTTGCCCTTGATAGTTCAACCTAATCATTTGATGAAGTGAGGATGGTATTGCACCAAGCTCATGTATCCAAGGACTTCCAAGTAGAAGGTTGAATGTGGGTTTTATATCCATGACATGGAATTTAACCATCTTTTAAATTGGGCCTGTGGTGACTGGTAGCTCAACAGTTCCAACACATCGATCTCCTCGAGTTTTCATAGGCCCTAATGCTTTGTGTTGTTGAATGAAAATCTTTTTCCAAATTAAGGCCTAGATTTTTTGCTGTTTGTAGTGGGCACACATTTACACCTGATCCATTGTCTACTAGAGTGAGAGGGATATTGTACTCTTTGCACCCCACAGTTAAGTATAATGCATTGTTGTGGGTAGTGTCTTTTGAAGGCAAATCATCATAAGTGAAAATGATTGATTTGTTGGATTTCTCGCTAGTACACAGGCTAACGATATCCTGGGGGGTTGTGTCTGTACTTACAGAAAAAGCCGTTAGAGCGTTCATAAGAGAGTAATGCTAACATTCGCCTTGGATTGGCGAATTTGTTTGACCAATGGATCTTCCACCTCTAGTGGAGGTGGTATTGAGTTTTGTAATTGACCTTGAGTTTGATTTTGTGTGGTAGAAGATCCATTTGGTGGTGATTGGTAAACTCGCCCTGAACGAGTTAGATGATCTATTTTGTTTGGGTTAGTTGTAGGACTCGTGAACCAACTTTCTTCTAGAGGCTTTGAATGTGCCTCCATTTCAAGATGTTCCATGAGTTGTGCTTGATGCCATTGTTCATCGAAGGAGAGATTTGATAAGTCTTGTGACTTCCCCAAGAAATAATCCCAATCAAGCGTTCCATTTGTCTCATTTTGGAGACAAGATGGAGGTGGGACGGCGGCATACTTAGAGACATATAAGTCTTGAAAGTCGTCGTCCCATAACCCAATCACTTCATTAGTTGCCCTATGAGTGTTGTGTTTAGAGGTTTCCCTATAGGTGTGATATAGTCCAAAGGATTGAACATATTATTTCCCATATGGTCCTCATCAATGTGAAATACCCTTAGTGGGGATACATTGTTGTTAGGTTTAGGCGTGGGAATTCTCCCATCGTCTACTAGATCATGTACTTTGTGTTTATGACATAGCAATGTTCGGTTTCATGCCTAGTGGGGTTTCATAGCAACGTTCGGTTTCATCGTCTACTAGATAAGCACAATAAGCATTACCATCCCATTGAGCGTACCTTTTTTCTGGTGGAGTGGGTGGTGTTGGCCCTGTTTGTGTAAGTAGACCTTTTTCGCTCAATTTTTCTTATAATTCTTTATAGCTCACAGGAAATGGTGTAAATTTTCTTTCTTTTGTCCATCTTCTTCGTGGATCATTACTGTTATTATATTGCGTGGAAGTCGCAAATACATCAATAGAGGATGAAGTATTATCATTCCCCTTTTTGTAGTTATTCATAGGTTGATGATGATAAGGTTTGTTTGCTTTTTCTTTAGAAAGATCATATTCAATCCTAGTAGCCACATAATAGACCTTTTGAAAAGTGTCTAAACCAAGGTAACGTAGATGCTCGTTGTACTTTTCATGACAGTTGTCAATGAACTTTTGTACTAACTCGAGTTCAGGTGGCCTTTGTGCAAGGTGAGCTGCCTTTTTTCGCAATCTACCATAAAAAGCAAGGAAACCTTCATCGTCACTTTGCTTAAGAATTTCAAGTTCACATAGAGTCGATTTGAACTCTATGTTACTCTCATATTGGGTAATGAAAGCCGAAACTACATCTTCCCATGTTGTATTTAATTTCAGATCTAGCCCATAGTACCACTCTCTCGCGGTTGGGTCTAGAGATAAAGGGAAGTCAAAGAATACAACTTAGGATCAACTCCCTTTAATGCCATGGTGCTAGTAAAACACATTAAGTGGTTTTGTAGATTATTAGTCACCTTAAATATTGGCAAGTCCGTAGCTACAAACTTTTTCGGTAAAGCAAGTCCTGGGGAGGAGCAAACGTTTTTGCATCGAAGTACTTGTTCCCCATGGTAGAACGAAGAACAAGATTCTCCAACGACTTTTCTTTGATGTATAATTGTTCCATCTTTTGTTGCAAGGCTAGAGTCTCGACATTTTTCTTTCCTCGGCCTCTTGAGCCTTTTCTTCTCTCAAGGGAGCAATCTCTTCTTGTAGTTGCTCAATGGTTGACATTGTTGTTGGGCTAGGATTAGTTATCGAGGGAAGGTGGTTTGAAAGGGGTGGATTGTTTGATGGTAAACGTAGAATGCGAGCGTCTAGGAGTCTTCGTTCCCAAGCTTGAAAACCGGCCCTATAAGAAGTACGAAAGGATAAGTAAATCGATACGCTTGTTTTAGAAAAAAAGGAGAAAGAACGCAAAATATATTTGAATGGATAGCATCACCTTTAAAAAATTCGTTAATGAAGATATTGTTTGAACGAGCCAATTTCTTTTCGCAAAAATCAAAATGGCTCGTAATAGTAGTTGCGCGCAAGTGACTAAGCTGCGCGCGGTTGGCTCGCGGATCCGAATCACTTGCGCCGGCTGGGGTCGCGCAACTCATTGAGTTGCGCGCCACCTGCTCGTAAAGTTATTTTTTTATTCGAGCGTTTTTTTTTATATTTGTCATCATTTTTTCGATTTTTTTTATGTTACCCTTCGAATATGACTCAAAATTACGAAGAGACAACTTCGCAATTGGGAACCTAAACCAAACTAACAGAAAAAAAGATATCCTAACACGTCGCATATAGTCACGTAATCACATAAGCATACCATAAGCCAAGATACACATAATGCCATTCTAAGGTCAAAGGCTTGGTTGTCTAAGGGTACCATATCTTAAGAAATGATGCACAAATCAATCACTCAACGTGTTGACTCATAACATCACTCATAACCACACATAGGTGGCGGAATTCCTGCGCATAATAATAATAAAAGGAATGTACAACGTCCTGTACTCCAGTAGAAGTTATGATCAAATATAAAGTCATATAACTCCCCCCATATGTTCATACTCAAGGTGTATACGTTCCAAGAGTTTTGGTGCGTAATCTCTTTCACTTTACGTTATTTACAGATTATTAAACTTGGTGATGACTCTAAATCATAATCATTCAATCAACAATAATTATTCAATCAATCAAATATACCAATTTAATTCTTTAATAATTAGTGACCACATAATATTTACTGTTGAACCCTTTTTAATTCTACCTCGGTGCCAATGACACCTTAAACTCATAAAGCGCCACAAATCCTATCCCTCGGTGTTAAAAACACCTTAAGTGAACTAAGGCACCAACATATGTTGGGGTTTGGTGAGTCCGACTCACCGCGGAAACAAACCCAAAAACAAGACCGCACTCGCAATAAATAAAACCATAAACATAATTAAATTAATCACAAGATTAAGATAAAACGATTACCTTTGGAGCGTGCTTCGCCCGACCGAAAGGGGCTCTTACTTCGAAAGCAAGCCTCGAAATTATGACGGCCTCCAACGATAGTCCACCCACAACTCGACCACCGAAAACGGTCAAATGCCTTGGGGTTATCAAGGCCCGACCAAAACCCGAGTAATTAATGAGTTCAAAGGTTTTCACAATGGTGATGCCTTTTTCAACTCTTACTGAAGTGCTTTTCCCAATACCCCAACTTGGGTATTTATAGGGAAATTCATGAGTGTGAAAAGCTCTCCCATCAATGTGGGAGAATTTGATTTTCCCATTTTATTTTAAATCTAAAATAAAATTAATAATCAAACTAGTAATAAATCAACAAGTGGCAAGCTCATGTGAAAGGTTAGGTGAGGAACATTTGGAGGAGGGGGGGGACTAAACTTGCTCCCCACTCTCTCCCTCACCTTGCGCCACTTGGCAACTCCCACTTAGGCACCAAGGCACCCAAGTGGGCTTCCCATTTGCTGCTGCCCTTCTCTCGACCCAGCCATCCCCGCAACACAAAGTGCGGGCTGCTGCTCGCACTCTCGGCCGACACCCCCATGCACTTGCGTGCGGGCTGCTGCCGCCGAGAGCTGCTGCTAGCATGCCGCGCACCTAGTGCGGGCTGCTAGTTGCAGCATGCGAGCACGCCACGCACTAGGTGAGGGCAGCTAGCCGTAGCTTCCTAGCAAGCCCTGCACTTGGTGCGGGCTACTAGCTTGGCTATACCCCCTAGCACGCGGTGTTCTGATGCTAGGGGTATTTTGGTCTTTGTTGATTTATTATTATTTTCATGTCTCGTCTTTTACTATTTTTCGACTCGACTTATGACGTTCGGTTTTGACGCTCTAAGCTCGAATTCCCCGACGTCTAAATATTAATTACTCAGTCAACTTATTAATTCCTTCCAGATTAATTCATCGCTTCGGTTCGTTAGTTGCTTGGGTGTGACCCGAAGGGTTCAGTCAAGATTAAGCTGTAATGATCGGAAGCGGCCTCCACCCAGGCATTCCGATAACTTGACCTTACTGAATATACTAGCTTTCTAATAATTTTGAACCCACTAACGGAATAGTACACTTGTTCGAAGGACACCATTCCTTTCAATTTCCCACTTGTCCTTCTGGACAAGTGCGCATTTAGTGTATAACCTTTTTCCTATGTCGCTTAATGTCTCTTCATGAACTATAAGGTAAGATTATTTTGTCATCCTTATTACGTCCAGAAGTGTTTCTCGATTACAAGTCCGACTGCCAATAAACAGATGATTTCTAAAATCCATCCAAGCACGGCCATGCATTTTCACAGTCTCACTCTACGAGAGGCCTTGTGTATAACAAAGACATCTTCCCTATTTTAGTAGGGGGACATTCCAAGTCTTGTAATGTAGCTCCTCTTACCGAGAGGACCTAGTCTCCCGAGTGTTGCCGTTATAATTCCCTATTACGGCAGACGTTTGACAACATCAAAGCGGACTAGTACTCAAACAAGAGAACTCACAGTACTCATGGTCGAGGAAATAGGTTCCGATAGCCATAATGAGAAGTATACTTATGACGATTTTTAATCTCTTAAAGTATTCTCATCGGTCGATCCAGTATGGTTCTAAACCAATACCTGTGCAAATGATTCATGATAATCATGTCCTTGTAGCACATGAAACGGTGCTATGAATCAAACTACACACTAATCTCAACTGGTCATTAATCGTCCATCGTTTAAATGACCTCGATTAGGGTTAATTTTTTATTATAATATACAATGTTCACTTAATAGGTGTTTCCTTACCAAGACTGGTCTTGATACCCTATTTTGAATATTCCAAGAATCGAATGGACTCATTATTTAATTCTAAACCACAATTAAATAGCAAACGGAGTGATAAAAATTGCATGAAAGTTTAAATTACTCCAAAACCTGAATGGTTCATTTTATGATAAATGGTTTTTCCGAATGTTTTAAGAGTATCACTCTTTATAAAACATCTATAGAAATCACACCCATATCTAATATGCTTGATTTCTATCATGCAATTGTGAATGTTGTTGTTCACTTATTGCATAGGTTTAGTTATAACTACTTTGCTAATCTTAGCATCTTCATTACTGATCATTTTCATAATAAGATGATAAATTTGAGAGTGTCATGGATTATATGTGATTTAGTATTTATTGTTCAAGTGATGGTGTAGACACGGAAATTTTATGAGTGTCATACATTAAATTAAATAAATTAATTTGGGTTAAAATCATATGAATGATCCATTTTAATTAATTTTGGCCCACCTAAATAAATAATCTGAATTAGTTAAATAAAATTCGGATTATAAAATAAATTCAACGGACCAGGTTAAAAGAATTTTAAGTCATAAAATGGGCCCGGCCCAGACCTACTAAGTCCACTCAAGGGGTTCTCATCTCCTATATAAACCATTCCTCCATCAGTTGAGGGGATCCAGAAATTATTATTCCAAGAGCTCATAAAACTCAAACGGAATTCTCTCTGAAGTAAGTCAACAAGCACATCAAACTCGTGCCGACTTGTTCGGATACACTCAAACACATTTGAACGGGACTAAGCTTAAAGCCCTCGTTCAGGTGTATTCAAACAAAACCCTTGAATACAGGTTGACATCATCAAATGTCACCCTGTGTTCAAACTCAAGTCGACGTCATCAAACGTCACCCTACAAGTGTCACACACGTGTCATCGTCAAGCTGCGGAATAGAATCAGAGGACTTAGTTTATTTTATTATAAACTTTTATACAGAGATTGTACCCAAAAATCACATATTAATATAAATTCATTTGTTACTTTATTTCTCGTCTTTATTTATTTAGACTCGAAATTTGTGTAAACAAATTTTTGGCACGCTCGGTGGGACTATCTCTGCATCTCATCTCTGTTTCCGTACTTTCAAAAAATAAAAAACTTGAAATGGCCTCAAAGACCCCTATCGTCAAAAGGATCTCTGCTATAGCTCAACAAAGGGTTGCTGAGTTGGCTGAAATGCTTAACAGCCAAAATGATGAGGGCATCGTGACTAGAGGGATGAAGCAAGCTGTTGTTGACTCCGCCGCAAGAAGCTTGCATGCCGCGTCAATCCCAACCAAAGCACGAAAAAGTCGCGCTCGTCTTGCTGCTTCTGTGAGGTCTCTCACGTCCTCCACTCATGAACCACATGAGAGTCTTGTGTTAGGTTCATTAGAGCCTGTCATCCATACAAACTCACTCTTATGAAGGACATGAGAATGAGTTTAGTGTGAGTTCACATGAACCTTAGTGAGTTTAGTGTGAGTTCAGATGAACCTACTTTTGTTGCTGTTATGGTGACGCACATTAAGACGGTCGAACATCAACTGGCTGAAATGAGCAGTACCCTTGAGCAGCTGAAGAAAGATGGGGAGGAAAAAGATGCTCAAATAAAACAGCAAAATGAACAAATTGCTGCTTTGACAAAGAAACTTGAGAAAAAAGCGATTGAAACTGAAAGCGATGACAGCTCAGATGGTAGCATTAAATCGACGGAATTAAAGCCAAATGGGGCACAAAATTTAATCAATGCTGAACAAGTTCAAGTTATGATAGTCAATGCTGTCAAGAGCCAACTTGGAGGAGGAGGTTCATATAATAGTCGACGTTATGTGAAGCCTTACACTAGGAGGATAGATGAGCTGAAAATGCCGTTTGGATACCAACCTCCAGAATTTCAACTCTTTGATGGAAAGGGTAACTCAAAACAACATGTTGCACATTTTATAGAGACGTGCAGCAATGGTGGTACCAAGGGTGACCTGCTTGTTAAACAATTCGTTCGTTCTCTTAAGGGAACCGCTTTTGACTAGTACACCAACTTAGAGGCTGAGTCCATTGACAATTGGGATCAAATGAAATGAAGTTTTTGGGGGCGATTCTTCAGCACTGAGCGTGTCATTAGCATGACTGAGCTAACTCAAATTACGAAGTGGGATGAAAAGCCAGTCATTGATTACATCAACCGCTGGCGCGCTCTAAGTTTGGAATGTAAGGATCGACTCACTGAAACTTCTGCCATAGAAATGTGCATTAATGGGATGAGTTGGGAACTACATTACATCCTAAAGGGTATCAAACCAATATCTTTTAAGGAGTTGGCGACGAGAACTCATGCCATGGAACTCTCGATCACCTACAACAGGAAGAAAAAGGGGCTTGCTTCATAAGCCAGGAAAGAAAAAAAGGAGTATTATAAAAATGACATGTCCTCCAAAAGTTCAACTAAGGAGACGTTGTCTATGACTACTTCTTCTGCACCCATCAAAATTTCAGGGAAGAAGAAAGAAGAAAGTAAGGGTTCATCTTCGAGATTTGTCAAGAAATATAAACCCACTTTGAAAGAGCTTCAAGCTAAGAAGTACCCTTTCCCAGACTCTAACTTGTCTGGCATGTTAGACAAATTGCTGGAAAACAAAATCATCGAGTTGCCTGAGTCAAAGCGCCCTGAGCAGATGAACAAGACATCCGATCCCAATTATTGTCTGTATCATAGGTTGATTAGTCATCCTATTGAAAAGTGTATAAAACTTAAGGAGAAAATTATGCAATTGGCAAAGGATGGGACAATCGATCTAGATGTCGACGAGCTAGTGACATCAAATCATGCCTCGGTAGCTACTGAACCATCATTTCAGGCTCAAACTTTGCAATTTGGAAGTTTGGAGCCTGTGATCATACTTGTTGAGAGTCAATCTATTCAACACAAAGTCTCATCTCAGGTTGAACACAAAACACATGTTAACTCCCGAGATGAAGATGATGACGAAGGGTGGACATTGGTGACTAGGAGAAGGCCAAGGAAAAAGAGCATAATCCTAAACCACAACCTTTTCATCGCAAAAGAAAGCAACAAAAGAAGAGGAAATCCAAGCATTCAAAGGGTAAAAAGAAAGCAAAAAAGGCCAGCAAGCAAAAGGTCCTCCCTATTGATTTTCTTGAGCAAGAGTCGTTGTCTCCTGTAACTTTGGAGGAATATTTCCCGGAAGACTACTTTACTGTGGTTACGGCGAATACAGTTTCCTTTGTGGAAAGTGAGGAGGAACAAGTTGATGATGATACATCAACAAAATCAGTTGTACAACAATATGAGGTGATAGTAAATCCAAAAATATCTACTGTCTTGGATGCTCTTCCTTCACGCATGGGATGGAGGCAAATTTTCATTTGCCTAATGAAATGTGTCAACAATTATCTCTTGCACTTCAACACCTAGAGTTGTATGCCGATAAGGTGAAAAATGCTGGATAACCTGCGGAAGATGCCACAAAATGTGTGTCGTACAATGCAGCCTTGGCGTTCACAGATGATGATTTGTTAATGGGGTCAAAACCCCACAATAGACCCTTTTTTGTGTCAGGGTATATCCGTGAACAAAAAGTGAGTCGCATTTTAGTTGATGGTGGATCTGATGTTAACATCATGCCAAAATCCACTATGATAAAGTTAGGAATCAAGATGGATGAACTCTCTAGCAGTCGCATAGTGATCCAAGGATTTAACCTTGACAGTCAGCGTGCAATATGCATAATACCCCTTGAACTCACAATGGGAGAGTTAACGTCATCAACTCTCTTTCATGTGATTGACACAAAGACATCATACAAAATGTTGCTAGGACGCCCTTGGTTGCATGAGAATGGTGTGGCAGCATCAACCTTCCACATCAATGTCTCAAGTACTATCGTGGAGGCGAAAAGAAGATAAATGGGGATGTCAAACCCTTTAGCAAAGCAGATTCTTACTTTGCTGACGCCAAGTTTTTTTTTGAAGAAGAAGCGTCAAGTGAGATACTACCTTCCCAAGTTCTTTCAACAGGAAAAAGAGAAGTTAAGGAGAGCATTTCTTTGGTTTCAAATGACAAAAAGACATCTTATGTTGAGGAGAAGTCTCAACAAAAGGTAGAAGTGGACGAAAAGAGTGTCTCTCAGCTCGTCATAAAAGAAAAGCCAAAGTTGTCAACTCCTATTTTGCGATACATCCCAAAATCACGTCGCAATGAGGGAGAATCACCTTTTGTGTGTCGAGAGGTTAACTTTGATGCTAAGGTAGCAAAGCCAATTGATGACACTACTCTCCAAAACTTGAAGAGTAAAACAACTGTACCATTGGGTAAAGGCGCGCAAAGTCCAATTTCTAAGTTATCAACACAGTCATCTAAGGCAAAAGAGCTTAACAAAGCAAAGTTCGGCCAAAATGCATACAAACTATTGGCAAAGGCAGGATATGACTTTGAAAACCCAACACCCCTGGGTAAGGTCATAGACATTAAACCTAACGGACTCAATGCTACTCAGAAGAAACTGCTTGACTATGGCTATAGTTATCAAGAATCCAAGGCAGGCCTAGGGTTTCAGCACCCCAAACCAATCAAAATTGGTGTATGGCGTAAAGTAGACGCTTCTTCCTCACAGTACATTACTGCCGAGGAATTCAAGGAAGGTGAAGGTAAGAACGATGTTCCCTCACCCAGAACTTCTGTATTTAATCGACTTCAACCATCTACTATGAGGAATCATGTCTTAGTGTTCGATTGGCTTGGAGAATGTGACCATAAGGTTAAAGAAACTTCAAGTTCGCAACCCTTAAGACAAAAGGTATATGTCTTTAACCGCGTAGGCATGACAAGTGCCTCTAGCAAAGAACAAAGATAGTCAGCTTTTAGTCGCATAAAGAAAAGGGAAGACAATGTCATGAAAAATGATGAGTCGAAAAGTGTTGTTCCCTCTCGCATGAAAAGAACGCAAGACATAGATATTACTGAGAAACAACCTTTAAAGGCAAGAGTTTGCACCGTGGTTTTCACTAACCAAAATGAGTCATCCGACCATGCTATAGAGGAGCATAAGGAGATTGTTTCCACGAACCATGTGACGGCTGAAGAGGTGCCAAATCCCGACGAGGAAATAGAAACTGATGAAGCTCCCAAGACACTTGAAGACGGGGGGCAAGAAACAGTAGATGAGTTAAAAGAGTTAAACCTTGGCACTCTCGAAGACCCACGCCCTATATACATTAGTGCTCTTCTTACCCAAGCGGAAGAACAAGAGTACTTAAAATTACTCTCTGTGTACAAAGATGTCTTTGCATGGAGTTACAAAGAAATGTCAGGTCTTAACACGAAAGTCGCCGTTCATCTATTAGCAATTAAAAAAGGTGTGAGTCCAAAGAAGCAATCACAAAGGCGATTCAGGCCAGAGTTGATCCCGGAAATTGAATCTGAGGTAAACAAACTCATCATGTGAAAGTGTGGAAAGTCTAGTGTTGTGGTTAGTTTTTATTTCTTTTCTTTCTCTCTGTCTTTGAAAACCTATTTTTAAGAAAACAACCAATCCAGTTTGGTTTGGTCCATAGCAAGGGTCCAATAATGGTGTATTTGGGTCGGGTTCGAAAAGAGCTTTCCAACGATATATTATAAGCCCAATATCGATGAATAATAAGGAAGTTATGGCCAAATTACTAAACTGGGCCGGGTCTAATATTTATATGCTGCCCAATGATCTATAGGAGGGCCTATTATTGATTTATCATTCCTAATGCAATTAGGATTGATTATAGTCTTCTAGAATCTTCTAGAAGGTTCTTTTGAATCCTAATTTAAGTAGCATTGATAAATTGACTTTAATTGACTTTTAAGAGTTTTAATCAGAATAAAAGAAGTGTTTTTAAGGAAATACAATTTTTCCCTCTCGTACGGTTAAATTTTATCAAAATAAGAAAACGCGTGGTAAAATTATTTCTAGCACCATACGACAGCTCTGCCGCCTGGCGATAGGCGCATGTTTGGCGCTGCGGTCGTGTTTTATTCTTTTCGAAACTCTGATTCGTTTTTTGTCATATCCGGCTAATTTTCTCTATAAATAGCCTCCTAAAACCTCCGTTTTCAAGGATCAATTCTCATCAAGAATCTCGTGATTATTTTCTCTCTCTGTCTCTGTTTTCTAAACTAGCCTTTTGCACACACAATTCCGCATTCACAAGATCTAGAAACACCTAGAAAAATTCGAAGTTGCCTTTGCCCAAGACGTGAAAGGTTTTAATTTCTGAGGGTTTGGTCCCAAATCTCAATTTCAATTATTTGATTTAATTGTTTGATTATTATATTCCTTGAAGTTACTAACGCGTGTATTTTGTTATTAGAAAGAGGTATGAGGCATCCAAGTAAGTACATTAGTTGATTTATTGATTTTATGATTCCTAGAAATCATGTCTAGGTTGTTATTATGATTCCTAGTGTTATGTTAGCGCGTTTTGATCTTCCTAGTACCATGTTTAGGGTAACAACTATAATTTCTAATATCAAATATGACAATTGTGATTCCTGCGGTGCTTCCTATCTCTTCGTAATATTCATGTTAGTATCATGTTAAGGTTAAAACTTTGAATTTTATTGCTTAGTGACGTGATAGGGTTTGTATTTAATCTTGTTAGTATCATGCCTAGGATCTTGCTATTATTATGCTTTAGCGTTGATATGATTATTTTAATTATGATAAATATGGTTATGATTGTTATTATTTATGATGATTATCTTGTCGCTTGATTATATTTATTGTTATTGCTTGATCACGCCTTTTATGCATGTTTAAAGGGAATTTATACTTGTAATCACGCTTAATAAGATAATTAATAATCTTGTTTAGGGATAATTTTATTATAATTCAAGTCATCGCCAAAAATAGATTTATTTGTGCATTAATATTTAACCAACATAGATTAAACAGGTTTAGGGCTCACCTAATGATTGCATGTTAGTCAGAAAGCGCACATGAATACGATCATAATAAAGTAGAGGCCTATTGTAGGGAATAATTTCAAGCCTTTAAAATCCCACTAGCTTGAACCCCATTGTGATCATACACTAAAGTACGGTGGTGTCCAAAAGGGAAGAAGATAGAGCAAAAGAGTCGCCAACAAGTTTTTAAGGAACTTGTAAACCGTTCATAGGATGAAGGTTACACCCCTTAACGATCCAAGAGATCGTCAACTCCATAAGGTCATGAACCAAATAAGGGTTCGGGGATGAAGGTACAAATCCAACCTAAAAGAGATTGAACCTGCCCTAATAATAGGCCTCTACTTTATTCTGCTCGTATTCATGTGCGCTTTCTAATTAACATGCAATCAATAGGATTAACCCTAAACCTGTTTAATCTATGTTGGTTGAACATTAATGCACAAATAAACTATTATTGGCGATCACTTGAATTATAATCACAGTTAACCTAAATAAGATTATTAATTATCTTATTAAGCGCGATTACAAGTACCAAATTCCCTTTAAACATGCAATAAAGGTGTGATCAAGCAATAAATATCAAGCAACATAATAAATAATCATAACAATAATTATAATCGTTATCAAAATAATAATATTCATAATCATCATAAATTATAACAATTATAATCATAATCATGTTCATGTTAATATTAAAGCATAACAAAAGCAAGATCCTAGGCATGATACTAACAAGGTTAATAACAAACCCTAGCATGTCACTAAGAAATAAAAATCAAATCTTTAACCCTAACATGATACTAACAATCATAAATATTAGGAAGAATATAGGAAGTATCGTACTTTTAATCATACTTAATATTAAAATTACCCTAGACATGATACTAGGAATATCATAATAATAATATAAACATGAATTCTACATCATAACATCAATAAATCAATTAAAGTACTTACATTGATGCCTCGTACCTCTTTCTAATAACAAAATACACACGTTAGTAACTTCAAGGAAAATAATAAATCAAACAATTAAATTAAATAATTGAAAGAGAGATTTGGGACCAAACCCTCAGAAATTAAACCTTTCACGTCTAGGGCGAAGGCAACTTCGAATATGGGTAGGTGTTTCTTGATCTTGCGAATGCGGAATTTTGTATGAAAACAAGGTTTAGAAGAAGAAAGAGAGAGATGAAAGATTAAAGAATGCTAATTAAAAACTGATTGTAGATGAGAACTCATGAATGAGGAGAATTGGTGAGAATTGGAGAATGAAAACGGAGTTTTTAATACGATCTTTATAGAGAAAATCAGCCAAAAAAGATAAATTAACAAAACAAAGTTTGACGCTCAGTAAACAGAGCTGGCGCCAACCCTGGCTAGCTGGCGCCAGGCACCAATGGCTAGCGCCTGGCGCCAAGCCTGGTTCCAGGCGCCAAGGCCTGGGGTTGGACGCCAAACTTGATTTCAACGCGTTTTCGAAAATCTGATAAATTTCCCGTACTGGAGGATAAAATAATATAATTTCTTCGAAAATGCTATTTGATTTTGATTAAAACTCTGAAAAGTCAACAAAGTCAACTTATCAATGCTAATTGAATTAGGAATGAAAAGAACCTTCTAGAAGATTCTAGAAAACTAAAACCATTCCTAATTGCATTAGGAATGATAAATCATATTAGGCCCTCCCCAAGATCATTGGGCCGTACATAAAGCTCAAATCGGGCCCAATTTAGTAAATTGGCCATAACTTCCTCAATATTCATCGGAATTGGGCTTATAATATATCGTTGGAAAGGTCATTGCAAGCCCCATCCAACTACACCACTATTGGACCCATATCATGGACCAACCAAACTGGATTGACTGTTTTCTTAAAATAAAGTTTTCAAAAATAGAGAGAAGAGAAAAGAAATAAAAACTTTCCGCAACACTAGGCCTTCCACACTTTCGTTTCATTCGATTATGATTCGACGTGAAAGGTACTCATCACTGGGTTTGGTTTTGGGGAGACACAAATGGGTGTCTACACCTATTATTAGGGAAGGTTCAATCTCTTTTAGGTTGGATTTGTACCTTCATCCCCCAGTCATGGTTCCAGACCTATTGGAATTGACGATCTCCTGGATCGTTAAGGGGTTTAACCTTCACCCTGTGAACAGTTTACAAGTTCCTAAAACTTCTTTGCGACTCTTTTGCTCTAGTTTCCTTCCCTTTAGATGCCACCATGCTTAAGTGTGTGATCACAATGAGGTTCAAGTTTGGGGTAATGCTTGAAATATTTCCTACAGTTTTTGGCGACTCCACTGGGGAGGATTTCTATTTTAATTCCTGAATTTGTTTCGGCAATGATTTAGAACGAGTGGATGAGACTCGAAAAGTTCTAAGTATTTCTTGTGCGTAATTTTGATTAACATTATTGTCATATGCATAAAAAAAGATCTCATTGGAAAGACCATCCGTAATGAGTTAAAAACATAGGATTTTTACACGTAGGAAGTTTGAGGAATATCTTTCACAACTAGGATCAAAATAATGTTGCGCGAAACTGGAAAATTTTATCGAGCACAGAAAGCTACTGAGGCATGTAGGAACTGGCGTCAGAAAACAAAGTCTGTCGCCGAGGATTTAACTCTATCGCTAGGCGACAATCCTGTCGCCAGGCGACAGAACAAAATTACGGCGACGACCTCTGTTCGCTGGCGCCAAGTTCTTCCAATACCGAGCCAGAAATATGCATTCTAATTTTGACCAGGTTTTAGCACTGTTTGCTCGATCCTACTTTCTGATTGAGTTTTTCTCATTTTTCTTAAACCCATATGTGTTCTACATATGGACATAACCCTCTGGGAATTCATGCTCCATCTACCTGATTGATCGCTCTGTGCAACAAAAGGTACATCCGAGAATGTTGAATTCACCAAACCATGGAAGCGAGTTTTTTTTAACTCGAGGTGTCCCATCCACTCGCGCCAACCCTTCAAAAGGTAAGGCTTTCGCGCGATGCATCCGGACAATTAACCATGGACCCTCTTTGGCTAACCCATATCCCGAACTTTAGAGAACTAGAGGCATGGTGAGGTTGCGCACTCATTGCATCATATTGTGCCTACTTGACTAATTATGCATTATTTGCTGTGCATACTCTTTGTGTTTTTCCTAACCGTTTGTTTTAATTGTGTTTAAGACTAAATAAACTGATTATTAACTAAAAGGACTTTTCCTAATTAATTAATTAATTTGAGTAATTAAAGTCTAATAATTTTATCGGATTTGACTTAGTACGACTTTAGGCATGTCCTTTAGAGTAATAATATCGAAAGAAGTCCCAGATTAACGCTCCAGCAATGGCGCCGCAATTTGGACTGCAGCGCCACACTTTGTTGTGCAACACCTGGCGACAACTCTATCGTCTGGCGCTGCACTTCAGAGTTCGGCGACAGTCCTGTTGCTTTGGCGACAGTTTGATATTTTTCTCGAGTCATCACTATGAGTCTAATTAAACAGTTTGCTAATCAATTCGATTATTTTTGTTCATAACAGTACCCTTGTTAAGTTCTTAATTGAGTCTAGGCACTAAGTCCCATGGTCTTACCCAGGAGTCAAAGCATGTCACTTGCACTCACAATATTAAGCACACATTTATATGTATGTACACCTTGACCATGTCTAAGAGAGTTTTGTATGCACATGTTTTCCGTCATTTTTTTAGGGGTGTATGTCGGATATTAATCCTCCAATTAAACCACTTGTTTGAACCATATACTTGATTCCCAAAAATATACACCCTATTTTTCCTTTTTTCTTTTTTCTTTTACTTTATAAACCCGTAAACTCAAAGTCAATTTGAGTCAAGTCATTAAAATAAATGGTTTAATTTACAGCACGTGGTCAAGAAAGGAATGGCGTTTGATCAAAGACAACCTTTTCATTCAAGTACATCTTTTTGACAAACCAATCGCTCGAAAAAGGAAAGCTCAGAAGATAATGGCAACTGAGGAAGAAGTCAACGAACTTCGGAATCAATTGACTGACATAACTGAAGTGTTGAAAGCTTTAACCCTCCAAAATAATGATCCTGTGAAGAAACAACAAATGAACCTCATGCAAGAAAGCTTGAGCAAGCTATCTAGTGACTACAAGTTTCAGGGCATTAGTTCATAAGGGGTCTCGGTGGACAAGGAGCTTCTTCCGCAGAAGTTCAATGCCAACGACATCCCAAAATTCAAGGCAACTGACAACCCTTATTTCCATTTAAGAGCTTTTGAAACAATAATGAGTAGTAAGGGTGGTATTGATAAAAAAGTATTTCCTTCTTTATTTTCCATATCTCTTGAAACCGTTTGCCAACAATAGTTCTTTTCTCTTGACAAAGAGAAAACCTCTACTTGGGAGTTAATAGTAAACTGTTTCATTGATAGGTATAAGTGCAATATTCAAGTTGAAACTTATTTATAGGGAACTTGAAATACTTAAGCAGAAAGAGAATGAAGGTTTCACTTCTTTCTTCAATAAATGGAGAGAAACCTCTGCTAGGATTATTCAAGTACCAAGCGAGAAAGAATCTGTGAGGTTGTTCATCAAGAACCTTCAAGAGAATTACTCCAAGCATCTTAAGTACCAAAATAATATACACACTTTCAAGGCCGTCTATGACATTGGAATTAACATTGAAGACGGCCTTGCTAAGCTAAAAGCTGCTAATAATAACACCAACAGTGGCTGGAAAGGCAAGAAGAACGACAATCCTTCTTCTATCAAAACCACCCACTCAAAAAATGTTAACACCTTTAATTTGAGTGAAGTCCTTGTTATGAACAACCAAGGACAAAAGAAACCATTTACTAGGAAATTTACTCATATTGGTATGAGTTATGACAAGGCATTTGACCGACTGAATGCAAAAGGTCTTATAACTCCTATTGGACCATTTGGGGACCCACTAGTTGAAAAGAGGACAGCTAATTGGAATCCCAATGCACACTGCAAATATCACCAAGGTATGGGCCATCTCACTGAAAATTGTTGGAAGCTTAAGAAAGCTATCCAAGATTTAATTGATAACAATAAACTACCATTGCCCCATGCCAGTAAGAAGCCAAACATCCACAGCTTACCTCTCGCCCATGCCTTGGCCATCTCCGATGAGGAAAACGATGTTGATCCCTCATCTCCCATCAAACCTATTGAAGAAATTCATGCCATCGAAGAAGAGGAGGAAATATTTACCGATGCCCTAGATGACTTTCAAAGAACCAGCAAGCAAGGAAGATGTGCGAAGTCTTATATAATCCATGTGGGAGGAAGCAGACTTACTATGTGAAGCTCTTGAATTTGCAAAGAAACAAGCGGAGGAACTTCAGAAAAAGTGTGATAAAATTCCACCCACGAAGAAGAAAGCATTCCCTCTACAAGTAATCGACAGTCCCAAGAAGAGTAATAAACTCTATACTCCTATTGGGACTACATATGCTAAAATCTTAAAAATTCTCTCCGAGAATGGTAAGGACAAACCTCTCGAGCCGAGACCATTTGAATCTCTAAAGAGGACAGACATGTTCTACTATCCATACCATCAATCAGGGGGACACACAATTGAAAACTTTTTTAAATTTAAAGATTTAATTCAGAAAATTATTGATGATAAGAAGCTAGTCCAAATCCCACAAGAAGAAGAAATAAGCATCAATGGGGTTTGGGACAGCGATGAAGAAGACGTCTACCTAAAGGACATAAAAAAACCTCCACTTTCGGTGTCATATTCAGTAGGTGACTTTTGGATGAAGAGGATTCACCCATAAACGTCCTCACAAGATTTGGGAGAATGCAACCTCCCGTCTCTACACAACCTATACCAACCGTGCAGCAAGGTCCCAACCTATCATAGAAGACAATGATATTGTCAAGCAATTCAAAAAGACCAAGGTCGAAACGAATGTATGGAAACTCCTAGCTATGTCTCGAGAGCATGGGTTGGCATTAATGAATGCCTTGGATAAGATAGGGATAGATTCTGACACCACTCCTGAGGGGTTGACTAACTTCCTTACGAGTGATCTCCCTACTCCTATCAACTTGATCACTTTTTCTAACAAAGATTTACCTCCGAGGTGACAAGCATTAAAAAGCATTAAATCTCATAGTAGTCTACAAGAGAATGAATGTCCCAATAACTCTTGTAGACAATGGATCGACAATTAATGTCTGTCCACTCAGAACTGCGAGGATGTTTGGCATAAGGGATGAAGACTTAACCCCGTCAACACAAGGAATAAGAGCTTATGATAATACTCGTCGCCAAGCTCTTGATAAGATTACTATGAATGTAACGGGGGGAGCAATAGAACATGCAATTACCTTCCAAGTGGTAGATATTAAAGCTTCATTCAATTTATTGTTGGGACGCCCTTGGCTTCATGACCACAAGGCCGTCCCTTCATCTCTCCACCAACAGGTAAAAGCCATAGTTGGAGGAATCCCCATCGAAATCGACGCTTCGCCCATGAGGATTAAAGCTGTGGAAAATCCGATCATCAATCTGGAGCATGATGAAGATGATGAAGACTTATGAGGCTTTAATGAAGGCGTCTCCTTAATCAAGGAGGATGAAAGGAACCCTCTCTGTCACGACCCCCACTCAAATATGAAAGTAAATGCTATTCTCAAGAGACAAGGGAATTTTCCTCAAATGACTCTAGGAAAGAAAAAGGGAATAGCAAAACAACTGGAGTTACCTAGCCTCCCTAAGTTAGATAATTTTGGGCTCAGTTTTGAACCGACTCGGGAAGATCTAAGCGATCCTAGGAAAGGTCTCAGGCGCGTAGGAACGCTCGCATCCAAAATAAAGCAATCCCAATGGATCAGTATCCTCTTACTCTCAATGGAAAATTCATAAGAGAAGGAGAGGACTATCCATGCTATGAATTTCATGAACCTTTTGTTGTAAATGACATAAGACGATCGGGATTTGAAATCTTCTTAGATTGTTACTCTCTAGACGAAATTCCAAATCCTATTCACAAGGAGAAAGCACCCCCATGCTTTGACTTTAATGTCATGGGATTACTATTTGGGCGAGAAAAAGATGAGCCGAGATACATAGAGGATAACTCCTCGCTCATCCAAACGGTCCTACAAAGTGAGAACTTTGACCCTTCAAAGCTGTTCACTCCAGCGGAAGGATAAGTACAAGGGTGGCGCAAGACAATCAAAGTGAATACTCCAAGCGGAAGAAAAATCTCTATGACAACAGGGCAAGGACCGATGTTTGAAGAGTCGTCAGAGTTAGAGTCAGAGTCCTCTTATGTAGAGTCATCCAAATCTTTAGTTGTAGAACCCCCTCTTTCTTTTATTTCTACTCCTAGGATAGTTAGTAATCAAGTCCCTGAGGACATTTCCCTTTTTGATGTAATGATTTCAAAGTTTAATAATATGTCTTATTTTGCTTACTCCTCGTGTTTTTCATTAACTCAAGATGATGAGTATTGCTTAACTAACAATGAAAATGACAAAGAAATTATTAAAGCAATAGAAACACTCGAAAAGAAAACATCGATAATTGAGAAAAATGAGACGGTTGATTTCTCAAATGATTCAACCATTAAAAGAGAAGTTAAAATCGGATTAACACTTAATGAACAACAAAGAACCGATTTAATTAATCTACTTAAAGAACTTATCGATGTATTTGCTTGGTCATATGAAGATATGCTAGGTATTAATAGAGAAATAGCTCAACACACTATACCACTAATTCCAGGAATGAAACTTGTAAAACAAAAGTTGCGTCGAATGAAACCCGACGTAGCTCTTAAAATAAAAGAAGAAGTTCAAAAACAAATAACTGCAGGTTTTATCAGGGTATCCAAGTACACCGAATGGGTAGCCAACGTGGTCCCAGTTCCGAAGAAGGATGGAAGGGTAAGAATGTGTGTCGACTATCGAGGTCTAAATAAGTCAAGTCCAAAGGACCACTTCCCTTTACCACACATCGATATTTTGGTAGATAATACAGCAAATCATGCACTTCTCTAGTTTATGGATGGATACGTAGGACACAATCAAATTCTCATGGCAAAAGAAGACATGGAGATAACAACATTCATAACACCATGGGGTACTTACTGTTACACGATAATGTCATTCGAGTTGAAAAACGCGGGTGCTACTTACTAACGAGCAGCGACTACCTTACTCCATGACATGATGCACAAAGAGGTTGAGGTATATGTGGACAACATGATTGTTAAATCAAAAGATCGCCCAGGACATCAAGTAACCTTTAGAAAATTCTTTGAAAGGCTAAGAAAATATAACATGAGGTTGAATCCATCCAACTGTGCTTTTGTAGTTACCTAATACAAGCTTTTGGGATATGTCATAAGTTCTAGAGGAATAGATATAGACCCAACCAAGATCATGTCAATGCCACCGCCCAAAACCGAGAAACAAATTCGAGGATTTATTGACCGGTTGCAATAGTTAAGTAGGTTCATATCGAAATTAACAACGATATGCGAACCAATATTCAAGAAGCTCAAAAATAATGTACTAGTAATATGGGATGATGAGTGTCAAAAAGCCTTTGAAAAGATCAAAGCCTATCTCGCAAACCCTCCCGTATTAGTTCCAGCACTTCAGGGGATACCTCTTAGGTTGTACCTAACAGTCACCAAGGAGACAATGGGAGCCATGCTTGCATAAGAAGTAGAAGGTAAGGAAAATGCAATAAACTATCTAAGTAAAAAGATGCTCGAGTATGAAGTACGCTATACACCGCTTGAGAAATTGCGCCTCGCATTGGTGTGGGCCGCAACCAAGCTAAGACATTACATGCTCGTGCATACAGTCTTTGTAGTTTCCCGAATGGATCCACTTAAGTATCTATTCGAGAAGTCTACACTCAATGGGTGCATATCAAGATGGATAGTCAACTTAGCCCAGTTTGATGTAAGATTCATGCCTCAAAAGGCTATCAAAGGATCTGTGGTCTCGAATTTCCTAACAGATTTCCCAATAGAAGATTCAACACCAATACACGACAATGAATTTCCAGATGAAGACTTGATGGTCACAGATGATGATACTTGGACTCTATACTTCGATGGAGCCTCAAACCAAAAAGGATGTGGCGTTGGAGTATTATTAGTATCATCTAAAGAAGAGCACGTTCCTATCTCCATAAAGCTAGATTTCAACGTTACCAACAACGCTGCTGAATACGAAACATGCGTGGTATGCCTTGAAACAACTTTGGCATTAGGAGTGAATAAATTACGAATATTCGTGGACTCTTTATTGATCATCAACGATATTTGTAAAAGATGGAAAGTATGGAGTGAAAGTCTATCCCCTTACAAAACATATCTTAAAACTCTCATCCATCAGTTAGAAAATGTAGAATACACATATCCACCTAGAGAGGAAAATCAATTTGATGATGCTTTGGCAAGACTAGCCTCAATGGTTATGATTCCTACGGAAATCAAGAAAATGCCTCTAACTATAGAGAAAAGAAAAAAACCGTTTTATATTTAAGCCATAGAAGATGATGAAGTGATCCAAGAAAAACAAGAACAAGAACCGTAGTATATGGATATACTTAACTATGTCACCAAAGGAGAATACTCTCCTCATGCTGACAAAAGAGCAAAACGAGAATTAAGACTCTTAATGAATGGCATTTATGCCACTCTTTTATGCTTTTTTTCTAAGGATTTTTCCCCTTATTTGCACTTGTTTGAGCCTTCTTTAAGCAATTTACCTCATTTTGTTTTCTCTTTTCTCTTCTCGTTTTCCTGGAATGGATGTCGTACAACTTGTAGAGCTAGAGATACCATCTCTACGCATTGCATTACAAAGTAAACTCGATGAAGTCAAATGGACTAGAGCAAGATATGAAGAGCTAATTCTACTTGATGAAAAACGACTAGAAGCTCTACATCATACCCAATGCTATCAAACCCGTATGGCTAGACAATTTAATAAAAAGGTCAAGACAAGAAACATCAAAGTATGAGACTTGGTGTTAAAAACATTAAGAAAAAATGTTTTAGATCCAAGAGGCAAATTTAGGCCTAATTGGTCCAGACCCTATATTGTCAAAACAATCCTATCAGGAGGCGCAGCAAAACTAACTGACATGGATGGCAATGAGTTCTCAAACATGATAAATATTGACCAACTTAAAAAGTACTACCCATAATTACTTGAGTAGGATACTCAAGAGAGCTACGGTTGGCTTGATTCCTAATTAATTCTTGCAAACCTCACATCCCAAAAAAAGAAAAAAGAAATTCGACGGAACACTAGCGTCGCAGAAAAAGCCTGTCGCCGGCCAACATACTGCAGCGCAAGGCGACAGTGCATGTCGCCGGGCGACAGATGGCAACGGCCGACAACAGCCGCAAAACGGCGACGTCGTTCTTCCGGGAGTTCCTGCGCAAATGTCGGTATTTTTCGGAAAATTTTCGGCTTCCGTACTCGAAAAAATTTCTGGAAAATAAAATTTTTCTGTTTTCAATGCTTTAATAAATTAAATTTAAAGATGTTGATTTAATTCAAAAGCTGAAAATTCATTAATAAAATAAAATAAAAATTACATTATTGATGGAATTTATATAAAAGCTTAATAAAACAAATTAACTTTAAATTTAAAACTAAGTCTAATAAATTGGAAGTTAAGCAATGCTTCAATCTTTTTTCTCTTTCTTTGCTCTTTTCCAATTTTTATCTGCATCCTCTTCATCATCCAAGAATTTAGCTAGTAGGCATCCTTTTTGAAGACCTACATTCAATTTTAGAGTAAATGGTTTCTCCCTTAGCTAGGACTCCATGTTTCTTCTCTACCCAAACCTTCTTCTCTGAAGTGTCAGCTTTTCTTTTCCCTTTATCCTTTGTAAAGTCTTTCTTCTTAGGTATCATAGGTGTTTTGAATTCAATCTTTTCACCCAAGCGTTCCTTAACAGGAATCACCTTGTCACCTAGACGATTCTTCACATTGGTTTTACTCTGTTTTTACTTCATATCCTTTGAAGGTTTCTTGAGAAGCCACCTCTTTACATCATTAAGCAAGGAAGGAGGAAACTTTTAGGTAATCATTTCTCATAAAGGTCTAGCGCTCCAATATGCATCAAATTTCTCTACTTCTTGTGAAACAGGGAATTCATAGGGACGGCGAAGATCCCCAGAAGAAATTGTTTGAAGTAGGTCGTACTGTCTTTTTACCCTGTAGGGATAATAAAAAGTCATCTTGGTTAAGCTTGGAAGACGACAGAAAGGTTGCTTGTTGACACCAACCATATTCTCTATTTTCCACCAAGGGATGACTTTATTCCATTCATGGAGCCCCATCTTAGAGAAGCGTTTCTTTCGCCTCACAAAGCAATTTGGAGTATATTTTTCAACATTGTCATGAGAACTGATTAATTCTAGTCTCTCCATTGGCCATATCTGCAAAAAATTTCAATGCAAATAATTTAATATTACTATTCAAAAATATGTTTTTGATTTCTGTAATTAAAAATATTATTTTTCTACCTGTAATAAAATTGGAGAGCCTCAAAAAGGTGCTTTTGGATTTCTCTTCAATTCATCAAGACTAAGCATAGTCTCTCCAACAATTAATGGCATTGGATTTCTCCCAAATTCATTTTGCTCCAAAACAGTTAATAAAGTTGCTTGACCCTCATTAGTTTTACAACTAGTGAAAAGATATTGGTTAAGCATACAAAAGAGAAAAGCCCTTCTTCTATAAACATGAAAAGATTCAGAATAAGGTCTATCAAATTAATAGCGTGCAAATTCTTTTATATTAACTACACTACCGTCTACAATATTTGTTAGATTTTTGTCTTTTAAATTAAAGAAGCGCTCAAAATCATTATAATAATATTCATTTATTCTAGGGATTACCGCAAGATCTAAGGTGGAGAGATGGCACCAAATTCTTCCGGTAAGGGCTAATTTCATCACACCCTAGTCTAAAATAATGAGTAACTTTCCCAATATTATTCTAAGGCGGTATGAATAAAATCTATATCATGATCTACCCCCTTAACATCATAGATACCTCCTATGTGAAAAAAGTCAAGTTCTTTTCTCTCTTTAGCAGTTAAAGACCGACACCATTCACGAGTGAAATTAATAAATCTCTTAGTAACTAAAGACATGATTATTTGTTGAGAAACTAAGATTATGATTAATCTGCTGGAATTATGAAGAAATTCGGCAGATTAGGGGGCTATTTATACACAAAATCGATGCAGTTTCAATCTGAAAAGGATTCAGAGTCAGCGTACTTCAGCGCCAAACGACAAACTACGGCGCTGGAGGACGCAGATGATGAGGGACGCCCATCAATCAAAGAACTGCGCAGAACGAGGAGTATGCTCCCCACCAGCTCCAGCTCCAGCTCCAATCTCTCCAGGAGTGGTAAAACTCAGCTCATAACACATCCACCCAAGGTAGCCCTGATGAACCGATAAAGGCTGAGGCTGCGAAGGCTGCTGCGATGACGAGTCGACCTCGTACAGCCCACCACCTCTCGGAGCCGAGGTGGTATCTCCCTAACCTACCGGCCCGGCGTGTGCACCCTTAGATGAAGAGCCCGAGCCCTCCACTGCCTCAGTTCGGGCAGCGTCTGATCGACCACCCCAACAACCAGAACTAGTGCGGCGACGCCTCGAGCTAGATCTCGCCGGCTCTCTCTACACCTCAGGTCTCGTCCGGGTACGAGAAGGAATGGGCTGACCCTACAAGAAGAAACCAAGTCAGAAACAATCAAATAAAAATATAACAATGTAGAAATAAGAAAGAAAACTACCTCCTAAACAGAGTCGTCGCGACGACAGGTATCCACGTTCCTCATCCGAACAAGCTGGCTCCGAAAGGCGTTTATGCACCTCACCATCGCCGTGACCACCTCGCGCGAGAACTGTCAAAGAAATACAAACAGTAACAATACAAGACAAATATGAACAAATAGCAAGTAAACTCACCCGAGTCTGGTGGCGAGGAATCGATCGATCCATAAAGCGTTAATTCTCAGGAGCCGGAGGAATCTCTCTTTGATGGGCTCGTATGTCCCCTGGTAGTGGATGGACATACGAGGGGGCACGAATTGAGTAGGCCCAGCCTGACAAAAAGCAAACCAAAGTGAGTAAAATATCACTTGGGGGCTACATAGCGAAAGGTAAAAGATAAAAATCATACCGCCGCCTCCGCAGACTGAACAAGGGCCGGAGCTAACAACGGCAGCATCTCCTCCTCGTAGCACCGCCATAGGATTGCATGAGATTGCCAAGAAGTACCAATAGGCGACCTCTTGGACATGCTGAGTAGCCTCACGTCATTGAACATATGAGATGGCGGAGAAGCAGAGACGACAAAAATATCCGAGGAGTGCTGAATATCGACTCTCTCTCCTAGGTACGCCGCCACCCCGTATGTCCCTAGGAAGTAGCGACGCTCAGTAGTGTACTGCGCGGCTAGCCCAGGGACAACCAAGCCGCCCTATGGCTGGTACAACACCTTAGGCTCCTGTAAAGAATACCTATGAGATAAAGATCTACTAAAAATAAATGCAAAAATGATAGTTATGCACAAGATCGTACCGAGAGGATCTGCTCTCGAACATGGAAGGTAGTCGCCCGGATGTAGCGGCTTCCCTAGCAGGCGCCCATAGGAAACCTGCATGGCAACAGCCTCGCCGGCGCGAGTGAAGGAAAGTACTCGTAGAACCAAATCTACAAAAGACAAAAGATATCAGCAAATGCTAACAAGAACTTAGAGCTAACATTATGGGAGATAAAGTATACCTCTACGACTCTCCTGAAGCCGGAGAGAGCGATGTCTCCTGTGTAGGACCGGTGTCAACACAAGTCTCGCAACGCACGCAGAAAATCGACATAGGCCAAGCTGGCCCAGCCATAAGTCCCGATTAGTGGAAGATCGTGGACAGAAGGAAGGTAGTAAAGAAATGCCCTACTACCCTTTTCAGGGGAAAACGTCCCTGACAGCAAGATAAGCGCAAAGATGCGCACCCGCTGCTCTCGGGTGGTCGCATCATCCTCGAAAGCTGTCGCAAGAGTCGACCGGCGAATACACTTGGCGCTGAACTGTGATGACTCCACCTCAGCACGGGCCTGAACATCAATCGGACCCAGAAGCTCATCAACCTTAGGAGAGTAGACACTAATGTTGCTGTCGAACGTCAGCGTAGTAGAACTGAACTCAAGTCCCGAGATGAGACTAAAGTCGGGTAGGGTGACCATCATCTCACCCTAAGGAAAGTGAAAAGTGTTGGTGGTGTCCCAAAAGAACTCCACCAGAGCGCGGACCACGCACCTCTGTCAAAAGAGCTCATAGCCTGCGCGGCCTCAAACAGGGCAATCAACCCACAAGACTCCCAGAGAAGTCGCAGCCCCTCATCGCCGCTAAAATAGTTGATGTACAACTTGCCTAAGGTCTCGTTGCCCGAGCCATGGCTGCGCGTCCTACCACTAACAATCCCACGACGCACCCTCTTAGAAATATGGTGCACGGGGGCAAAGAACAACGCCCGCTCGTCCCACTCAAGGAGCGGGCTCGTGCTCCCGTCGTGTATCACGGGACCAAGAACCAGAACCTCGCTGTCTAGCCATACTACATTGTGCAAAATTGACAAAAATTATGGCTCTATAATATCTAAGGTTCGCCTAGCCCCATGATACTATGTTCGCAAAAAAAACAGAGTACGTAGTACTAAAACAGAGCACAATTACAATTCAAGCATATATCGCATTTTTCAAGCAATCAAACAATTTCTTACAATATTATGATAATTATTATGACAAATTGGGCAAGAATTGCTAGCAAAAAATCAAGAACGAGCCACATTGTTCTCCCGACCTTAAGAGGTTCAACAATGATGAATCGCTCGTTCCTTCTCCAAATTGAGTCAAACAGGTCTCAAAATACTCCAGTGCAATATACAAACATAATCAAGCAATTTCATGGCATAAAATTTGACAAACAAAGCAAATTGAGCCATATAAGTTTCGAATTTTTAAGAAATTCATGAATAAAAATGTGCAAAATTCATCAAAATTCGAGTGAGTTTGGAAAAAACTTACATAGATCAGAAAACTAAATGAAAAAAGCTTCGATTTGCAACAAATTTGAGCGAATTTGGTTGAGAAACGAGCAAGAACGGACAATTCAAAGTTCTCGTGGCGGAACTCGAACGGAAAAAGCAGTACCAGCAGAATGAGAATGAAAGGAGATTTATTCAGAAATCCCGACAGCAGCGTCGCACGACAGCTCTGTCGCCGAGCGATAGAGTGCAGCGCCGAGCAACAGGGAGAAATTGCGGCGACAGTCATGTGGCAGCGACGACACAACGTGAGGCCTCTCAGAACGATTATTTCAATCTCGTACAGTAGTTTTGGTTCCATGGTATGCCAGTTAGCCCATATAAGCAACTTTACAAGATTTAGTAATTGGCTCAGTTACAATTGCATTAAGTGATCGACCTAATAAATTATCGTCTCACTTAGCTTAAAGCGCCTAAACATTGGCTCATTGCAAAGGCACCGACATAATGGTTCATAAACAGCAAAGGCACCGACATACTGGTTCACATGCAGCAAAAGTGTCGACGCACTAGCATAGCAAAATCAAAGTTCCAACGAACTTTAACAGATTGACAAGCGTTGGTCTTTGGTGATACTCTTTAGAGTATTATCGCAACAAATGAGGATCACTTCAGGCGAAGCAACCTTCGGTCATATTCCCTGGCTTGCGAAAGATGGTCACAAAGCGGTACAAGATCGTTACAAGCGTAGCAGTCTTCAGGCGGTTTCCCCTAGCTTTAGGAAGATCGTCAAAAGCAGCAAGATAGCATTCCTAGCTCGTGGAAGGTTGTCACAACAGCAAATGCAACAAATTGGTTACTATCAGAGACGTGTGCTCGACGTTGCAAGATACGCGTTTCTTAACTCTTTTATCTGTTTTAACTAACGATAGTTTGCAGGTATCGGCGTTACAAGAATGATTTGGGATCGCATAATGTTCTGAATCATTCTCAGTCCCTGTCGATACTTTGACTTTTGTATTCGAAACTCGCGTTTCTCCAAACTCAGTCAAAGTGGGGGCTTCTGTAGACACCCATTTGTGTCTCCCCAAAACCAAACCCGGTGATGAACACTTTTCACGTCAAATCATAATGGAATAAGTGAAAGTGTGGAAAGTCTAGTGTTGCGGTTAGTTTTTATTTCTCTTCTTTCTCTCTGTTTTCGAAAATCTATTTTATGAAAATAGCCAACCCAGTTTAGTTTTGTTTATGGAATGGGTCCTATAATAGTGTAGTTGGATGGCACTCGTAAAAAGCTTTCCAACGATATATTATAGCCCAATTCCGATGAATAATGAGGAAGTTATGGCAAAATTACTAAACTGAGCCCGTTTTGATCTTTATACGCGGCCCAATGATCTAGAGGAGGGCCTATTATTATTTATCATTCCTAATGCAATTAGGATTGATTATCGTCTTCTGAAATCTTCTAGAAGGTTCTTTTGAATCCTAATGAGATTAACATTAATAATTGAGTTTTATGAGTTTTATTAAGACTAAAATAAGTGTTTTAAATGAAATTACAGTTTTACCTCTCGTACGCTTAATTTTATGAATAATATGAAAACGTGTGAAAAAACTTCCTGCAGCATTGCACCACAGGCTGTCACTAGGCGACAGGCCTGTCGCCCGACGATAGAGGCTTGTGCGGCGCCAACGTCGTGTTTTATTTTTCTTGAAACTCTGATTCTTTTTTATCATATTCCGGCTTATTTTCGTTTTAAAAAGCCTCCTTAAACCTCCGTTTTGAATTACCAACTCTCATCAAGAAAATCTTGATACTCCCTCTCTCTCTCAATCTAGCCTAGACTTTTACAAACAAAATTCCGCATTCACAAGATCTAGACACACCTAGCCAAATTCGAAGTTGCCTTCGCCCTAGACGTGAAAGGTTTGATATTTCTGAGGGTTTGGTCCCAAATCTCTATTTCAATTATTGAATTTAATTCTTTAATTTTATATTTTCCTTGAAGTTACTAACTTATGTATTTTTTTATTAGAAAGGGATACGAGGCATCCAAGTAAGTTCTTTAATTATTTAATTGATGTTATGATAAAGAAATCATGTTTAGGTTGTTATTTTGCTTCCTAGTATCATGTTAGGATGTTTTTATTGCTTCCTATTATCAAATTTAGGGTGATTTGCTTATATCAAGTATGATTTCTGTGATGCTTCCTATTTTCTTTCCTAATATCATGTTAGTATCATTTTAAGGCTAAAGCTTTGATCTTTGATGTTTAGTGACTTGGCGGGGTTTGTTATTAATCTTGTTAGTATCATACCTAGGATCATGTTATTATTATGCTTTAGCGTTAACATAATTATTATAATTATGATTATAATTGTAATGATGATTATCATTATTATGATTATTATTATTATTATTATTATTATTATTATTATTATTATTATTATTATTATTATTATTATGTTGCTTTATATTAATTTATTGTTATTGCTTGATCACGCCTTTTATGCATGTTTAAAGGGAATTTGTACTTTTAATCACGCTTAATGAGATAATTAATAATCTGGTTTAGGGTTAATATGATTATAATTTAAGTGATCGCCAATAATAGTTTTGTTTGTGCATTCATATTCAACCAACATAGATTAAACAGGTTTAGGCTAAACCTATTGATTACATGTTAGTCAGATAGCGCACATGAATACGAGAAGAATAAAGTAGACTCCTATTATTAGGGCAAGTTAAATCTCTCTTAGGTTGAATTTGTACCTTTATCCCCGAACTTCCAATCGTGGTTCCAGACCTATTGGAGGTAACGATCTCCTAGATCGTTAAGGGGTGTAACCTTCACCCTGTGAACGGTTTACAAGTTCCTAAACTTGTTGGGGACTCTTTTGCTCTAGTTTCATTCCCTTTGGACGCCACCATGCTTAAGTGTATGATCAAAGTGGGGTTCAAGTTTGGGGTAATGCTTGAAATATTCCCTACACTAGACGAGATCCTTATCAGTATCCGAGCTACTAGAAGACTGGATAACTTTGGAAGGCTGCCCCGGATTCGTCTTAGAAGCCGCTTTGTACTTCAGGACAAAGGACTTCAACAATCCCTTATCATCCAAAAGATCCAACGTTCGCTTGAGACTATAGCAGTCGTTGGTGTCGTGGCCCACCCCCTGATAGAAGTGGCAGAATTTATTCTTGTTCCGCGACTGAACGAAACTCTTCATAGGATTCGGCTTCTCAATAGTCAGCCAGTCCATCACCTCTTTAAAGATGGTGTAACACTCTTTATTAAATTTATACCTTGAGATATACAGTTTGAATTCTTTCTTCTTCTTCTTGGACGGCTGAACAGGTTCCTCAACCGCCAAAACTTCTTTTCTCTTTTTGCTCTCTTCAGCTTTCTAAGTCGGCTGAGCGGACCGACTCTCCTTTTGTTTGTCGGATTTCTTTGAGTCTGACTGATGAATGGACGAGCAGAGGTCGGTAGCTTGAATAAAGCTCTCCGCCTCTATCAACGCCTCTTGAAGGGTGAAAACCCTCTTTCGAACCAGGTTAAAGCTAAAGGTCAACCCTTCCTACAGACCCTGAAAGAAGTCTGTATAAGCTACCTCGTCATACAGCCCTTGGATTTGAATTCTCACCAGGTTGAACAGCCAGACATAGGAGCAAAGTCCTTCTCTATGTCGCTGCCGGATGGTGCTCAAGTCGAGACTTGTCTTTTTGGCAGGGATGTTCATCGAGAAGTTGGAGGCAAACAAGAAGGAAAGTTTCCTGAAGCTGTCGATGTATCCGGAAGGCAGGTTGCCAAACCATTGCTGGGCAATGCCCTTCAATGTAGCCGGGAAGCACCAGCACCACATAGCATGCTCCAGCCCTTGCATGTGCATAAGGTTGGAGTAGGCCATGAGGTGATCCTCCCGGTTGGTGGTACCATCATAAGCACCCACCAACACATTCTTAAACTTGGCCGGCTGTGCAGCCTCAGTTATCTCCTAGGTGAACATAGAAGTTTGTTCACCAAGTTTGAGCAGTCAGAGCTGCCAGTCCAAAGGTTGGACGTTATATGCCGCCTGACCCCCAAAGAGGGTCGACTGCATGAAGTGAGGAGAATACGAGCCGTAGACCATACGGGGGTACGCACGGTGCAATCCTAATCATTTGAGGGCTAGAGTGGACGGTATTACCGCCTATATGGCTCTCGTGCAAAGATTGAATATTCCCTGCATATGTATTCTTGAAGCTGTCTGGAAAGCTCGATGTAGAGGCAGACTCAGAAAGCTGGTGACTTCTCCTGTGGGTGATGATATTCCGAGCGTCAGGAGTTGATTTTTTTTGCCCAACGGTTGTTTCTACCTGCGGGGGTTTCTTGGATTCTTCTGCGGTAGAAGAATCTTGGACCAATCAAGGGTCCCGACTGCCTTATCCTTTGGATGAGGAGTTGGTTGTCTGTCCCTGAGTGGCTTCCTCCTCTTTGGAGGTGTCTTCCTTGCCGACTGACCCTTGCTTGGGCCAGCCCTGCTTTTAATGATTAAATCCTGATTTCACCCTTGAACCAAGTCATAAATATCATGAGTTCGTCCTGGGTGAATGGGGCGGATCTATTTACCGTGTGGGTTTCCCATTCCAGCAGGCCAGGGGGCCTGCTTGTACCCGCTTGGCTTGCACCCCGCTTTAGAGTGTCTCTAGGACGGATGCGCTTAGTGATCAGAGAGCCATCTTTGGCTATGTAAGTCTCGACCTGGGGATCATCATCCTAATGGTCAGAAAAGACCTCCGGATGATTAACCGCATGGTCAGAAGGTGGTAAAGACTCTTGAACCATCCTTGAGGTACTCTCCCCACAGACGACGCCAAATGTTTTGGGTGTTTTTGTCCCTCGGGAGAGTAATAGCTCGAGGACTAGTCCAATTGCGCCTGTACCTGCAAAATAACAGAGACTCCGGGTGTTTGGATATTCGCCACCGACGGTCAAGTTATTACTTAAATATGTGTGGGGAAAAGTGCGGAAAATAAAGTGAGATCTTCTTGGATTATGAGATCAGGTGTTTCTTTGATGTGAGAGAATGTAAGGTAGGTGTAATAAATGATTGAATGTGTCCCCAAATTTTGGGAATATCTCCCTATTTATAGGGTCATTGGAGGACGTGCTCCTTTCTAGGTCATTTGACCTAGATATGTGGGCTGTGCCGTTTTACGGCGTTCTTGGCAATTGGACCTTGAAGGCCGCAATTCAGGAAGCATCTGAGGTTCACACGTGTCTGCTGGAAATTAGCCCAAATGGACCTTTCCAGGCCTAACACGTGGCCTTCTCTTATTAGACCACGTGGATAGGGTAATTTTACCCTAAACAATTAGTATTTGCAACCATTGATTTGCATGTTGTTCCCGATTTGCTACAATTGTCATGATTACTCGTTGATCCTCATTCCCTAGTGTTTTATTTGTTTGGTTTTTCGTTATGGTTGTTGGTTAGTGTTTGCCTTTTATCCTTAGACTTCGACCTAGCTTAGGCATTGATTGAGAGCACTTGAACATAACTGTTCTTAGTGGTTCGACCTTGACTTACCTCTATACTTGTATTTAGGTTTTTTAAGTGTTTATAAATTTAGTTTGACCGAGGGATGATTAGTCAACGACCTAGTTTTTCCCTTTGTCAGTCATGCAAATGTTTGATCTGTCCGGAAATTTAGATGGTACTTACCAAATATCGTTATTATTGGATGAATCTAATTAATCAAGTAATCCTAATGATGGATCTGTCCGAAAATTTAGATGATACTTACCAAATATCTTTAGAATTGGATAAAATAGGTACTTTTGTTTTTAGAATTTGGTAGTTATTGGATTCTATTATAGAATTTGCTTCTTCTTGCTGAAGAGTATCAAATACAAGTAGTATATTCCTTAAGTTAAGGGCAATTAACATCTCAAAAATTGGTAGTATATCATATAATGAATAGGAACATTATTACATATATATTACTCCAATGGTTTTCGCAAGAGACTTGCTTCCAATTTAGAAAATTCTCTAGTTACTAGCTTAACCATTGGAGCTAAAAATTTAAATTAGCGTGGTCAAGCAAATTAGCTTAATAAAATTTGCTTGAGAAATAAAATTTCCAATAAGATAGGCTGATACATTAATTATATTAAATGTAAAAATCTAATTAAGAAGTTGAGGCTCAATTTAATCACAAGCTACTAGCTAACCTGTGGGGCACAAATTAGCTACAAAACAAATTAGCTTATAAATCTAATTTGGCAAAAAATTAATAAAATTCTAATCATTTTAATAATTTAATTTAAACCATACATTAGTACATGTTAAATTTTAATGTTTCATATTAATGTTACAAATGATGTTATAATTTTTATGTGAAATAATTAAAATATAAAGTAAGATTTTGTTGTACAAGCATTTAATTCAAAGTGAGAAAGTTACTTTTACAATGTTAATATCACCCTACTTTAAGGATTCTTGTTTGCTTATATAATGTATGCATGGGGAAGAATCAATTTTAATGATTCAAATAATTCATGTGATACCATATAATAATATATGCATACCTATAAATTAGGGTCATCAAACAGGTATTGTTGTGTCGGATCGGAATTGTATTCATGTGAATGTTTAGCGGGTTGGAAAATAGTTGTAGCAATGAACATCCTTAAGCCAAATGAACGGGTCAAAAATCCTTAAGCGAAATCAATGGGTCGAAAATCCTTAAGCCAAATGAACGGGTTGTAAATGCTTAAGCGTAATCTGCTTAAATGGGTCGAAAAATCATTAACATTGTATGTATTCATTTATATGATTGGGTTATGTGTGTCAATTTTGGGTTGGAAATTTCAACCTAAATGTAAACATGTTTAATTTTGTGCTTAGCCCATTCCTTCTAACTCGTATATTTTATATCATGATTGTGTCGAGTTATCGTGTCTTGTCAACTTTAATTAGACAGCCCTATTTGAAATGATTCAAGTGCAATACTTTATAGAATCGATTTTAATTATTAAAATGCAGGACATTAATAAGTATTAATTATTTAGTAAGGTCCCAATAAATATGTTCTTCATTCTCAAAACTATGGGCGATTTCATCATTGAAGGTATAGAATATACAACTTTTTTTAAAAAATTAATAATTAATCATTTAAAAATAAATCGTACATAATATTCGTATTTTTTTTTTATAATTTAAGTGTCGTGACTATTGCATAGCCTATAGTAAGAACACAAAGGTGCATGCTAACTATGTGTTTCCTCTGCCTTGCTACAATACTAGTAGAATTTGAAGAGCTTTCTTCCAATTAGATTTATTTAAACTCCACCTCTATGTTCATCACTTCCTACGAACCCTACATTTCTCATTCTAAAGATTTTCTTTTTTAATCCTTAAACAGATTCAATGGCAGAAGGTTCTTCAACTACTTGTAAACAAATAAGTGGAGATGATAGTAGACTAAGGTTCTTCAACTTATCTGGTTTACATACTTTATTCCTGGCTTTGATCAGAGAAAGGGTAACGAAAAATGGTTGAGAATTGCATAGACATTAAGAAGAGGTTTCAAGATACCAAGGATGATAAAGCAGGGAAAGGGAAAATGGTAGGAGTATGTGAATGGTATATACCGAATCTTCGCCACGTGTGAGTTGGAATGGAGCAAATGCTAAAAAAAATTTTGAGGCACAAGGATGAACTTGATTAAGTGCTCGGAGAAGAAGAGGCAAAGGAGAAGATGGCTAAAAAAAAAAAAAAAAAAAAAAAAAAAAAAAAAAAAAAAAAAAAAGGGAGGAAGAAAAAAGAAAGAGGAAGCAAAGGGCAAAGTAAAAGCAAATTTTAGAGAGGAAGAAGGAGAAAGCTCAGATAATTAAGAGATGGTATAACCCGATTCTCCGGTACAGTTCTTTGAGGAATCAGACTATGACTCTGATAATGATAAGCACTATCACTTGGAGAGAATTTATAATGCAAATATGTAAGGTTGATTATGCTTTATATTAATCTTGTACATCATGGGTAGTTAATTTTGAACATGAATGCATTTTAATGCATTTATAGAATATGTAATGGCCTCTCTTTTATTTGGAATACACCTTTTGTAATATGTGAAATACATGCATTCCATATATGAAATGATAATACTTTTGGTATTGTCTTAGTCTTTAGCATTCCATATATGAAATAATAGTATTTGTGGTATTGTCAAAATCAAGTAGCATCCATGTAAAAATTTATATTTTAATAGTGATGATGACCTAGTTCCGGCAAGGAAGTCAGACTGTGTTGTTGGTGAATCATGTAAGATGAAAGGTGGGTTGGTAATGGAAATGGTGTTGTGGATGGTGATGTTAAGGTCGAGGAAGCGGACATGGAGATAAGCGATGATGAGGGAGTGGTTAAATAAGTTGACCATGAGGAAGTAGTTGTCTTAGGTAATCAAGTGGAGCAGCATCCTGTTTTGGTGAATGTAGTAGAGGAACCATTTGTTGTGGCTGAGCAAGTGGAAGAAGAACAAGAGGAAGAAGAGGGGCAGTAAATGGAAGAAAAAGAAGAGGAGGAGCTAGAAATGGAAGAAGAAGAAGAAGAAGAAGAAGAAGAAGAAGAAGAAGAAGAAGAAGAAGAAGAAGAAGAAGAAGAAGAAGAGGAACAGGAGGAATAGGACAATAATAATGAAGAGGAGGAGAATGAAGCTGATGGAAATGGCATTTGCTTGCCGAATTTTAAGTTCATTTTCATAAAAGCTTATCTTCAGCGACCAAAAAATGTGAGTCTTCATAAACTTAAACATATTTCCTAACTTAATTTAATTTTTGTTGAAGCTTTTTTTGAATTCTGTTTTTTTTTGGTATTATTGTTTACAGAATGTCCCTTTGGATTTTGCTAAGAAGTTTTTAGGTTGATTTGGTGAGAAAAATGATGTTATTCTCCAAAACTTTGATGAATAATTTGAAGTAGAGCTGAAAATATTGAGGAAAGGGAATACAATTACTCAATGCTCATTAAAGAATGGTGTAAGGCTGTTCATAGAAAATTTAGGGGTTTTTATACATAGACGTTGGGGAACACCTACAAGGAACCACCAACCCCAAAACAATTTGAAAATTTGAATTTTGGGAACCGCCCATCGTTGGCTTCAAATATCTTAAAGGAAATTGGATTTCGAATCCCATGGATATTACCAGGAGCACATATGGACGATTCCAAAAACATTTGCTAGCCAAAGTTTTGGGGGTAGACAACCAACTAAATTAACATAAAATTAAAAATTTTGGTTCTTTTATCAAATGTCAAGGTTATAGGGTAATGCGTTGTAGGTTATTGTATACTCCGTCACTGGTGTCGAGGCTATGCGTTGCCACTGGATGTTATTCACGTGCAAGATAGCATTGTCATATGTTAGTGGAAAGGGAATGTTAATGGTATAGCAACATGGTAGCTGTTTCTACATCATTGACATTGGTAATCTTATGAGCCATGAATTACGTATAGTACACGTACATGCTCGCAATTATTACACTCAGATTAACCAAGCACTCAAATATATATATATATATATATATATATATATATATATATATATATATATGTGTGTGTGTGTGTGTGTGTGTGTGTGTGTGTGTGTGTGTGTGTGTGTGTGTGTGTGTGTGTGTGTGTGTGTGTGTGTGTGTGTGTGTGTGTGTGTGTGTGTGTGTGTGTGTGTGTGTTATATATATATATATATATATGGTTGAGATCCAATGAGAAGGGTGAGAAGGAATCAAAGCCATTCATACAAAACAATCTAGTGGCCGATATTAAAAAAAAAAAAATACAAGCAGCTTTACTTCATCTTCATCACCGAACTAATACTGATAATTACCGAACCAGTGCTGATATTTACCGTTGTTAAAATTTTGCAGTTTTCCTTTTAATAAATCCCTGCCATTTTACTTAGCTCCCACTAATTCAAGAACCTCATATTTAATGAAGCCTGACCAATTACGCACAATTTTTCACTCGTTGTGCACTTTTATCAGACATTTTTCTTCTATTCTATCTCTAAAAATTATGATGTCTTTCCATTGTTTTTTTTATCAATAAATTTCAGCTTAATCGGTTTAAAATAGATGATTATTACATTTGGCTGCACAAATTTAGTCTGTTATATGGAGATACAAGAGTTGATTTGAGCTTAAATTCGGTAGTTGTTCTAATTCTAACTTATCTAAATTTTTTTTTAGAAATTACTAGCAGTGCGCCAAAAAGCATCTGAAGTAGTGGAAGCCTCTGACCCATACTTATCTTCGTATCCCTCTCATCCCCACTGTCGCTACCAGAAGACAAATACCCGCCATGATCATCTCCATCGGCATCTGAAACCTTCTCCTCAAAACGATCTGCTACGTTTTTTTAAGACCTCGGGTTGTTTTTTAATCCATCCAGATCCTCCGGGTTGTTCCCAAGGTAATTGTCATTCTTCAGGAACATGGACTTTTCATAAAATTCTTTCTTCTAAGTTGAAGAATTTGGTTTTCCCCAATAGTCTTGTTTTCACTATCCTTTCATGTTGGTCTCTTCAAATTCTCAAGCTAATGAATACCTAGACTTCTTATCAGAATCCCATGAAGATTGAGACTTTCCCTCTCCTTTTCTAGTATCCCAGTTACTCAAACCGTCTTCACTGACACTTTCAGCATTACTCTATGGTTGTCTCCAAGAGGATTTTGCATTGTTCTCTTTCTTCTGAAAATCCCAACTTCCATTCTATACATCAACTTTATTTTCACCTTATTCCTCTGCAGCATCTTCCTCACCATGATCTACATCATCTTCCCCAGCCTCGTCATTAGCATCCCCATCCTCCATTTCCTCATCAGCATCACCATCTTCCTTTTCTGCATCACCGCCATCACCACCAAATTCATTCAATTCTTCCATCTGAGAATTTCCACCTACGACATTATGTTCCATAGGACATCCTCCATCACCACCATCATCCCTCTGTTCTACAAGGCCTCCAGCAACATCAACAGTCCTACCCACAACACTACCCCTGTTATTTTCAATAATCATCTCTACAAGTTGCAAAGGTTCAACAATCAGTCCAATTTCGCCATGGGCGATCCAAGCCTTTCTTCTATCTTTCCCTAATTGCCAATATAGCTTCGCAATGCGCTGCTTCGAAGCCGCTATAGCTTTTTTTTTTTTTAAACAACTCAATTCATTAATAAAAAGCCATCTGACATCTACAAATGAAATCTAAATTAACAAATACATAAAATTGAATCAAATTAGGTTTTCCCTCATCAGAGCTACAATCGTTGAAAAGATATTGCACTTTGGTACATCTCTCGCACACATTGCTAGAATATACAGCCTTTTCGGAAAGACGGTCTAACGATTTGTTGTAGCCGTAAGGATAATTCTCATTTGATTCGCCTGAACACATTTGAAAATTTGACAACCGTTGCGATCCCGAAATAATCTTTACCAAAGAACTGACAATAGGGAAAAAGATAATTACTTTTTTATGAACCCTGACGCACAAACAAACCCTAAACAAAAACAAACAACTAAACTAACAAAAACTAACGACTCCACCATAGGGAGACAGACGAATATCTACAATACTTGTGTAGATTTATTGAAACCTAAATTGCAAAACTAAATAAAATTAAAGGAAAAGGGTCGGAAATAGTCCAATTTCCGAAGAAATTAGACTATTTTCGGCCTAAACGACCAAGTTTTTGAAGAAACCCTAGAAGAGAGGAGATGAGAGGAGAGGCGTGCAGTTTCACAACTTTTTGTTGGTCCGAAGCCGCTGTAGCTGCGATAACAAAACTGTTGCTTCTTGTAACTTTACTGTATGTGCAGCTCTGATGTTGGCTAAATGTTCTACCTTAGCCTTTTTCCTGCTCTCGAATGTCTTCAATCTCAACACAAATAACTTCAAGATGTGCTTTCAACTCGTGCAATTCCCTCCTATCTGCCATTGTTTACTAAAAAAGATAGAAAACCAATTGAGCAACACATACATTTAAAAGGAAATTGTTGAGAAGTGAAAAATGAAATTAAAATGCATAAAATTCAGGAAGACAACTGGTGATATAAATAGAAAACATTATAAAGACTAAAGAAAGAGAAATGAAAAGGCAGCTTTGAATGAAGTCAAAAAGACTTTAAGAACAGAGGAGGGAGAAATGAAAGGCTATTAGAAAGAAATGAAAAGGCTACAATTTTAATTCATCAATATCAGTAATTACAACTCTTTATGCCGCCAAATTCAATTCCTTTACATAAAAAACAACACCAAATTATACTAAGGTACAATTTGGCGGCATAGTATAAAAAACAACACCAAATTATATGAAGTTTTTTTTTGACACAAAATATCTTAAGAAAACTATGTGTCAAAAAAAAACTTCATATACTACGTATTTAACATTCATTCACCGATTTCAACTCTGACTATAAGCCTTACAAATTAATTTACAAAACTATTGTCTATACATAAATTAAAGGATGAAGGTTGTATCTCAAGCCACTAATATCGAGTTTTTCCTCAAACACCACCTTATGGATCACTCTATATCCTAGAACAAAATTTCACTTCCGACTCAAACCATGGCAATAAAATAAAAGATTTCGTTCACTTAAGTTCCATGGTTATACCTATATTAAGAACCCAAAATACCAAAAAAAAAAAAAAAAACCAATAAGATAAGCAAGTTATACTATAAACTCGCAAATAATAATATTTAAACATTTGCAACTTTTAAAAACATTAAATATACATTAAACCATGGTTATGTGTTAAGAACCATTAACAATTAATTAGGCAACCACTAAATATTTAACCCACCCATAAACATTATGCTAGGCCTAATTCACAACACAACTCAACAATTTTAAAATGGACCCTAAAAAAATATGTTTACAAACTTTGGTCAAAGGACAAAATCAATCAATATTACTTGGTTTACAAATCTATACCCTCACATAGATACCAATCATACAAAATTTCTTAAAATATTACAACAAACTAAATTTTTTTTTTAAAATTTAAAAATTTTATCATTTCAAATATAGAATCGATTTTCGACGAAATGAAAAAGACATATATGGTAGAATCGTAACCATGGAGTACAACCCTAATCTAATTGCATACATAATTGTTTATTCAAACTTACATGCATATTGAAAAACGACTCTAATACCTATAATAAGCACAAAAATAGCATAACTATAACAGAACGCAGTTCATTTATTCACCTTATCAAAGACATCATTATTATTTGTCATTTGAAATACCTACAAAAAATTTAATTCAAACTCATAACCTTCTATAAAAACGAAAAAAGAAAACACCCCCATATTGCCACACCTCCAACAAGAAAAACATGTTGTACTTCAAAAATTTTAATTAATTTACGACATTTCATTGAAAGAACACAATAGTCTTTTGAAAAGCTATAGTAAATGAAATTGAAGATAGATCAAAAAATTAATTTCAATTCTACCGTAAATAACATTATAATAACAAAAATCAACAACTAAAGGATGACAAAGACTGAAATTAACGCATGCAAGTAAAAAATAAATAACATTATTATAACACAAATCAACAACTAAAGGAGTACAACACTAAAATTAACGCATGCAAGTAAAAAAAAAAAAACCCAATTCATAACTACTAATAATTAACACAACCCCCCATCCACCTCAAAATTATAATTCGATATGAAAAATAAAAGGTGTCGATATTGTTGACATTAATTCGGTAACCTTTATCAATAGACCACTCTTAAAAATAAAACATTAAATTGTGCGTTTCTCAAACCATATAATAATACGACATTATCATGCTAAGAACTTCTAACTCAATCCACCACAAAAGCCTATATCATGCTAAGTACATAAATTAAATAGCAATATAAATTGCATGAAAGAATGAGAGGGATCTAAATCATTTTAAACCTTTATCAATAAATTAATCTAACAAATGAAACATTTAAGAGGATCTGGATGGAATACAGAACAACTGGAGGTCTCAAAAGGAAGGTAGCCTACTTGCATTTGGTTGTGAACTGTTGAACGATAGTAATGAAGCTATATGTATCTAAAAGTTTGAGAATTGCTATAAATGAGGCAAGAGTGATAGTACTCCTCTCCCCCAATTTTTCTCGCTCTTTTCCTCCCAACCGCTAAACTTACAACCACATACATGCATGCTAACTTTGCAACCTCGATATTAATTTCAAAAACAATGATATGCTCAAGTCACTAAAAAACAATTGCAGCCTAAAATGCATGCAACAGTATTATACCGAAATCAATTATATGAAAGCAATCTAACAACATGCACAAAGCAGAAAAGAACATAGTGTCACAAATAAATTCGAACCAAATCATAACAAAAATTACAAACAAATAACAACATACATATATATAATAGCAATCTTAAGTACATGCAATAGATCAGTAAAATATTTAGTATTTCAAATGAAATCAAACCATATAAAAACATCAAAATCAAACAAACTAATAATATGTGCAAGTAAACTCACACACAAATATTGAACAAATAACATGAAACAGCGACTCTGTTTAGAAGATGGATTCACATGATGAAAAATGCATTTGATTCTAATTAGCTCTGTTTTAAGTTTGATTATTTCAATGGGTTGCACTCCTGACTCATACCATTTCTTTGGCATGAAAAGAGTTGTAGTGAAATGTCGATGGATCACTACATAGCTTTATAATTCAATGTGTGGCACTTGACATCCGACTTAATGAGTGACACTTGCAGTGTACTCCAAGTGTCACTCATTGAGTAATGGGACACTTCTTCAAACAGTTCCTTCTGCACCTGTTCCTCTTCTCGTTCATTCTCCTCACTCTGCTCATCATCTTCTTCCTCATCTAGTGTGTCGTCCTCATTTTATCAACAAATTATCACTTTATCTAATTTGATGTTAGAACTATAATTACTAACATGAAACAACATCATTTAATCAAGACAAAGATGATTGATAAAAAAATATCATTATAAAAAGGTAAAAATCGAACCTTAAATCAAAGTCTTAATGGTTTGTTAGGGAACAAGGATTTCATTTAAAATTCTGAATTTGTCCCAATCAACTTGTTTGGAAACATTTAGAATTTTGAATTGGATTTCACACAAATCCAACCCTTTAAACAAGTCCATCTTAATCAATTTGAAATCCAATCCTTTTAACAAATATCCCCTCCTCTCTTTCTTTCTCTTCTCAGCCACCATTAATGGAAGCTCAAATTATTATGCCTGATTTTTTATTTTTTTTTTGCCTTCATGTACTTATCATTTGACAACCATTATTATTCTTCTCTTTAATGATAATTCTTAATATAAATTTCTATTCTCCATTAAAGCTTGAAGCTAATTGTTCAAACTCAATCAAGTATAATAACACATGTTTAAATTACATTGAAACAATATCGAGATTAACGATGTCGACTCCGACGAACACGATGAAGAAGACGAAGCAAAGCAATGAGGAGAGAGAAATCAAATTGGTGTAAAAAAATCATGAATCAAGGGATCGAAAAAATTGATACGGAGTATGATTTCATATTTAGCCTAATTTATGGAGTACTAAAATTTACTGCATGTTTTTAATTCTTGAATTTAATTGCAGATTTTCCCAAACACTTTGTGAAATTGAAATGTTACAATACAAATTCTGGAATTTCCCAAACTTGATTTTTGGAATTGCATTTCCAGAATTCAAATACAAGAATTAAATTCTTTCATTTCAAATGAAATCAAGGTTTCCAAACACTACCTTATTCCATTCTGAACATCAAATTCTTTAATTCCATTTTGAACATTGAATGTAAGACAATGGATAACGCATGCAAGTAAAAAATAACCAAATTCATAACTAATGACAATTAACAAAACCCGACCTCAAAATTATCCCAAATATAGAATTACGGAACCAAAATAAAAATCCCAGAGATCCAATCAAGTAATCTCATGAAAATCTGTGAATTGGGTGAAAGTATAATACTCCAAATTCGAAAAAATCTTAATTAACAGCAAATACAAAATTCAGTCAAAGATACACCCAAATAACGAATTATCAAATTTCAAATTATATATCAATCAAACCCCTCAATAATTACTCGATAATGACGAAAAAATTCCAGGTAATTTCAAATAAAGCTTGCGTGCAAATTAAACGACTAATTTGAATGTTGTTAGGAGCAAAAAGTGAAACACCAATTGTGAATTATTAAAGCCTAATTACAATATTATTATTTTGGAACTCAGGAAAACACAATTTTAAAATTGTGGATAAATACTTACCAAAAGTATTTCACATTAATGCATGAATAGCTTATCGGAGTATTTCACAATAATCAAACAACCAAGGGAACCACCACTACCACCACCGTCCTTATCCCAACATTCGACTATCTTCTACCTCACTCCGGTCAACCGAATTCATCCGACAAATATAAACTTAATTAATTTCACATTATGAACTTAGGAAGTAGGGGTCTCCTCGTAGTGAATGAGGTAGAAAGAAAGAGCTTTGTATACGAAATATTCTAACCTCAAAAACAGCTTCAACTCAATGGCAGAACAAATTCATGAACCACTTCCATGGAGAATGAAAATAAGGTTCGGAGGAGAGAGAAAAATAATAGCATAAATGAATGTTGGAGCAGAAAAGAAGGAAAAAGAAAGAATAAATGCAAGGGCAATTTCGGACAAAAAAACCAAGGGCAAATTCAAGACATCACTATTCCTTTTGTAGTTACTGTTCACTTTCAAAGTTTTGCCAAAAATCCTGTTTTTTCAACTTGGGGCTTTTAAGGGTTAGAGATCTTGATTATCTCCATCTTTAGGAAACAACGTTAACTTTAGTACTATTTCAACTATGTTGGCACTATCATATTGAACACATGCATCAGTACAGCCTTCATCAGGTTCCTCTGCATCTGATTGAATTACAATGAGTTCATTGTCTGATATGTTCTACTCATCTTGCTTTATCTTAGCACCATGTTGCTATACCATTAACATGCCCTTTCCACTAATGTATAATAACTCTATCTGCACGTGAATAACATCTAGTGGCAACACATAGCCTCAACACCAGTGACAGAGTACATAGTAACCTACAACGTGTTACCCTATAACCTTGACATGTGATAAAAGAACCAAACTTTTAAATTTTGTGTAAATTTTGTTGGTTGTCTACCCCTAAAACTTTTGCTAGCAATTTTTTTTGAACCATCCATAGGTGTGCATGGTAATATCCATGGGATTTGAAATCAAATTTCCTTTAAAAGATTTGAAGCCAACGGTGGCGGTTTCCCAAAATTCAAAAGTTCAACTTGTTTTGGGGTTGGCAGTTCCTTGTAGGTTTTCCCCCAACGTCTATGTATAAAAGTAAAAACCCTAAATTTTCTCTCTCCTCAGAAATCCCTTTTCATTTTCTCTCTCTTAATTCTTAGTTCAATTCAAACTAAACCAACAGTGACAATTAAATTTTGTTGAAGATACATCATTAATAAACTGCATACAGCATAATATAATACTCTTACTAATTTCCCTTAATCTATCGTCTAAACACTCAACAATTATTAAGCAGTACAGTGAAGTTGCTAATATTGTTAGAATAAGAGCCGTATTTCTTACACCAATAGAGACTCTACTTTGTCATTATTGAAATAAATTTTAATCCCCAACAAAACATTGCTTGGATGTAATGCTATTTTTTTTTTCAAACAAGATGTAATGCTATTTCTAAAACAACAGGATTATTGCTTGTCAAGAAGATAGCACCAACTCTTTTGAAGAAGTTCATAAGTAATTTGATCCATTTGGATGTAAGGTAACGTAGGAGATGTTACAAAATGATTAGTTGGGTATTTTTTTTGAAGTCCATTATAATTATAATAAAGCCTATCTCCTTTAAAATGTCCCTATTTACAATCAGCAAAATTTTGCATTCACCACAGACATCATATCTCACACACCGCACGTTCTGCTACTTCTTTCCCTCCCTGGATTAAAAAAAATTCAAACTGGTTATTACAAACTGTAATATAAACAAGAAGTATTAGGGTTACATCAACTAGAAATAAAGAGATCTTACGGAGTGTGGTTGTTGATGCCATTGATAAAGGGTGAAATGTTATAGCGTTAGTCTGGGCAGACAACAAGGCCTTTTGATGCATTACTAGCTTAAAGAAATGTCATCAAGCTATGCCCACAATTATTTTCACGATTCGTGAGGAAATAAACATCTCTAACGTATTTTGTGATGATTGTCAAGTCCCTGATGGATCTGTCTGCTTTTATTATGAACCTGCTTAGTTACTTTTCTAACTTTTAGTTGTTGCTGTTTTTCTACCCCCAACATAATTTTCAAACAAAGGGTTTTGAAATTCTAATAATAAAGGTCTACGTACCCTTCATTAAGATCAAAGACTACTAGAAGGGGAGGCAATAGTCCCCTGTTCACCATTGTGTAGCACAGATATAAGTTCTCAATATATTCTTTTATCATGACCTAAACCAATGAGAAATTCACATTAATCAAGGAAGTCAGCAGTTAGTTACGTATATTACAACAGTGATAATAATAATGCCTGCAAAACAGTGCATGATTGAGTTCATAAGAAACTACCGTATCACGAATATTTAAATGGAGTAGACTGGCAAAATGGATTTGGATGATTCTCGCATTTAGACTTTAGTTTTTAGGCCGACATATTCTTGCCATATAAATTTAGAAAGAAAAGATATAGTCTAGGACTTCAGCTTTTCTTGCAGTTTGCATTATTGTTATGCACTGACTTGAAGTATTACCACATTTTCCTGACATACTAATAAAAAGCTCACACACATCTAGCACAACAACAACATGAATCCAACTTGCATGACATTCACCTTAATAACAATTGTAAGGAGGGTGATCCCATCGTAAGGGGGTCCTTCCTTAGATGCCTATGGCCATTTAAAAGCCTAGAACTTTACACTTGTTAAGGTGTAGTAGCTAGGATTTGAATTCCTGACTGTTTGGGGGACCTTGAATTAGAATTGATTCTAAGTAGGAGACGCCAATGAGTTTTGAAAAAACTCATAAACCTCGTTCATTCCTTTCTTCCATGTAAAGTTCATGGAATAATTAGCACGAATTGTAAGTTTACCCATGCCCAAATTGGTCTACATAAATCAGAAATGAGTTCGGGAGCGAGGGTACTAAAATAATGTTCTCTTTAGGGGAGAATCGTGATCCTAGTCCTAGTACAACCTCTACTAGCTCTTCCTTTATTACATTTTCATCACCAAACAATATATGCAATGTGATACCTAAAACTAAGTTGATTTTATTCACACACATCAATTCACGTAGGAATTACAATGCAAAGTTGTTATTCTTTATTTAATCAAATTCGTGAATAGGACAAAAAAATAAATAATATTCTCCTTGGCTTAAGTGATCAACCAACAATTAATTATTCAATTCTAATCTTATTTAACACAAGATCAGATACTATGTGGAGTTGATTAATTAAGCCTTTTAAAATGATCAAGCAACACTAATTAATTGATTAAAGTTCTTTTAAACAAGAAAATAAAAATTATTACCTAAGTGCTCGGGAATTTACCACTTCTCTTTGCTAGATCTCCGTTTAGAACACTTATGGACTCCTTCTTGTTCAGGAACCTTGATGAGTGACATTTATGTCACTCTTAGGAAGTAGTTTTAAAGTCATTTTCGCATTTATTTTATCTTATTTTCCCTTTCTTTCTCGTGTTTTCTTTTTAATAAAGTTTCTAGTTTATTTCTTAGTTTTAGTATGTGTTAGTTTAATTTCTTTATTTAATTGGTTTCTAGTTTATTTTCGTATTTTATTTGCTTTGGATTTATATTATTTCGTTCTTTTCCTTGTCACTTTCATAGTTTTTTTTAGTTTAAAGTTTCTTTTGTTATTTTATTTTATTTGCTTGTATAGTTTTTGTTTAATTTTTATTAGTTTAGTTTTATTTCTCTTATTTTCTATTTTAGTTTATATATTTTTCCATTTTACTTATTTTATTTTATTTTATGTCCCGATCCTCTCCTCGGTTTTCTTTGTGTGTGTAGGCTTGCTTCGGATTGAGGTTCGAGTTTCAAATTATTCAAGTTCGAGGTCCAAGCTGAATTCCCAAGCCATATTCATCCACCTAGCTGCTTCCCCTTATCCTACACCGCTCTCTCCCTCTCAAATATTTCTTAACCTCCACCACACTGAAGTAAACCAAACCTCCCACTCCTTCACGCGATTGTAGAAGCCCCTGCTGCCACACCATCTACCCAAAACACCACTCACCTCCAATACACCAATCTTCCAAACTCCTCTGCTCCCTGCCATCAAACCCAAATCAGCTACTTCCTCACTCAACCCACACCTAGCAACAGCTACAACTCGAACAGTAGCAACCCACCTATAACAGCCTTCACCTCAACACCAATCACAACCAATTGCAGAAGCCGCACTGACTCACTCAACCCAGCGCAACCGCAACACCACCGCACCAATTTACAACCACCACCAGCCTCCAATCACAGCCGCAATTCGGCCCCTCAATTAAGCAAATATTAGAGTAAACTACCATTTCAATTAAGTTCGGGCAAACCGCATAGGAGTTCGATCGAAATGCCAAAAATTGTCAAAAGTGTCCGAAGCTTTCGATGTTTTCTTATTTGAAGAGGAGCGGTCGAACACACCAATGGTTCAACCGAAACAACCCCGTAGTTCGGTCGAACCTACCCGAGGTTCAATCAAACCATTTCACGAGCTCTGCGCGTGATTATTTATGAAGAACAACGACCTTGATTTGATGTTTAATGATTGAAGATGATGATGAGCGGTTGTGATTGAAGATTATTATTGTTGATGATGGTTGATGAAGGAAATCAGACAGTTTGATGGTGATGTGCTTCAATGGAGTTCAGAGCATCCAATAATCGAAGAAGAGAAAATTGGGTCTGGTTGTTTTGGGTGGAAATTTTGGGTTTTGTTATTTTTAATTTCTTTTTCCTTTTATTTTTCTTTCTTTAGTTTTCTTTTGTTTATAATTATTTTCCTTTTTTTTAGTTTTACTTATTTTATTTCCCTTTCTTTTATTTAGTCTATTTTTCCTAGCTTTGTATAAATACCCATTTTTTGTGGTAATTAGATATTCCATAATTATTCTTTTTTCTTAATTTGTTTTAGGAGAGCTTCTCTCTCTAGGTTTAGCTTAGGGTTAGAGTAGTTTAGAGAGAGAAAGTGAGGGTTTCACCATTGTTGAGCTTGGATTTTGAAGAAAAAGATTAATCATCTTGTTTTTAGACTTTCATCTTCAATCAATGAGAATCTCTAACTCTCTCTGCTCTATTTTATTTACTTTCTTTTGATTATTATTTTAGTTGTTAGTATAGCTTGTTAATCATGTTGATGCTTATTGATTTGATGATTGATATTGTTTTTAACATGATTAGTGAGTAGTTTTCTTACTAAAGGAATTTGTGATGGTGTAGTTGAATCTCAATTATGCTTTGATATTGAAATTGTTGTGATTGTGATTAAAGTCTTTGTTTTGCATATCTTACTAGTAGTTTCTCTTGGGTGGCCAACCATTAGTCATAACTAGGTGGATTGACCTAGGTTTTAGGGATAGCTCGGCTTAGAAATTTACATTGAACGGTTTTGCTAAATTATTACCTTAATTTGCTCAACCTAAGACGATAGTGTAGGTTGTTGATAAATCGAGAAAGCAATTGACTCCGATAGGATGTTAGATTGTGACTTAAACCGTTGATATGTGATGCTTAGTTTGCGTTCAATAACGATTTCATGTCTATTCATGCTTGAGTGAATACTCACCTATACCATTTCCTTTAGTGTTTTATTTCTTGTCTTAGCGTGTTTAGACTTTAGTTTAATCATCTCTTATTCCGGACTAGCTTTATTCTTGATAACATTTGGTAGTGTTTACTCGTTCCCTGTGGTTCGACACATATGCTTGCCTTATACTCGTATTAGGTTTGTTTAGGTTGTATAAATTGTATTTGATCTAGGGATAGACATTTAACAACGCATTTATTCCCTTGTCAAACCTCCACCGTAGTAGCAAAATATCAAAGGAGTGAGTGTTTAGGACAAGAGGGGTTAGGTAGCACAAGTTCATAAGTCATTCACCAGAGTTTAGGGTTAATTTCTATCTCTTTAAGCCTCGGATTAAGCCTCTATTTATAGGGAATGGGTAGGTTTAGGGTTTTGAACATTCTGCCGCAGCAGGTGTCGCGCACAACTGGATGAGTTGTGCGCGGCCAACCAGCGCAAGTGATTGAGCTTCGCTACTATAAGCAGCGTAACTAATTGCCTTGTGCGCGGCTTTATGGAAAGATTCAATTTTCCAATTTTCTGAAACTCTGAATTTTTCACGAGTGCAACTCTGACAGTTGCGCTGAGTGTTACGCTTAACTGAATTAGTTGTGCGCGCCAGCCAAACGCAATTTCTTGAGATGCGCGCGTTATTTTCTACGGCAGCACTTATTTTAACCTAGGCGCTCCTAAATATTTCATTATTGGGTTTTAAGTATGGGCTTAAGCCTAATTATGATCGGATTTAGTTAATTGGACTTTGTTTGGCTTTGTTTCTTGGTTTGGGCTAGTCCATTGTGTCTTGTGGTTTAACCAGTTACCCATAAGAATTTTTTTACTTCGATCCAACACGGAGATGGTTTTATTTATCGTGATTGCACATCCTATCACCATAGGAGGCCAAAAGTAGATGTTTACAGTTAGCCCCCACTTTGATCGATTCTAGAATACACGAGGATCAAAGTAGTCAAGGAAATAGTTTCGAGACTCATTCTGCGAAGTTCTCAAAGAGTAGAGAATCTTTCAGAAATGTTAAGGATGTAGAAACGATCCTCGATTCGCTAAGTGTATGATAAAAGTAGCTATTAAGGCCAGAAAAAGTTATTTCTAGTCTTAACTCGCTAAAGAATCTAGATTGATCCTTTGCTTTTGTAGAACGCTTTTACAAGTAAAGGTGTTCTGGGTGATGTCAAATCATAAGAAGAGATCGGTTTAAAAAGGGGAGTAAAGGGGGTGATTTCCTCTCAATCATGTCATCGTTGGTCTTAAGTCCCTTGATATGTCATTGAAACTTAAGCCTGACTTTAACAAAGTAAAAAGATGAAAAAGGTATTTTCGGCATTCGAGCCTAAACGCTTTCGGCATTCGAGCCTAAATGTTTCGGCATTCGAGCTTAAATGTTTTGACATTCGAGCCTAAATGAGGCACATATCCAAATCCAGTGAGAGAGAAGAAAGTCAGCAACTCTATCAGCAGTTTTTTCCACAAAAGGAGTACACGTGTCTTAGGACTGGGGGCACGTGACTACATAGGGCGACATCATCTCGTCGCTCTTTATACAGGGGGTATGGACACCCTAACTTTCCGGTAAGCTAGTAAGCTTACTAACTACCGTATTTGCTTCCAATCAAGAAGTGTATGTTCCTGATGGTTTGACGCGCTTGTCGACTCGTGAGCTAACGCCTAAAGTAATCCTCTACCTTTAGTTCCGAGAGGTAGATCTCACAAAGCTTGGGTTGAAGTGAAATTTTACGCAACACCTGCGCCATACACTTTTACGTTGTACGATACGTCTTACATTTTTACGCTTCATGATGATGCCTTCCTTTTTCTTTGGACTTGAAAAAAGAAGAAAAGCCAGACATTTGTAACGTTAGTATAGTAAAATGACAAACTTGTTTATGGGAGCTTTTACATAAAGCACCACTACAGAATGTCTAAAGACACATTTACGAAAAACATTCATAACGTATGCTTAGGAAGGCACAAAGCACAGTGCGCATGCAAAATGATGTAAAAAACTAACAAAGAAGAAAATAAACTACAAAATGCAAAGCAATTAAAAGATTTTGATAATTTGCGCACCATTACGTCTAATAACGAGAAAAAACCGTTGAAAAATGATCAAACGGATCAAAATCTGGATACCGGTTATTTTAGTGACCAGTATATGCGCGTAACTCAGTAGGTCGCGCAGGCCAGGCACGCGCATCAATCTGAGTTGCGCTGGTCTATCACGTGCAACTAATTCAGTTGCACGCAACATTTAAATCAGCAAAAAGAAATCGCGTAGCGCGATTTTCAGTTTGCATTCTCTCTTCATCCTTCACCATTTTCGACCCTTTCTCTCTCTAGACATCTCTGTTTTTTGATTTTTTTGAAGCCAAAGGAAGTAGATCTCGTCCTCTATTCTTATTTTCCATAATTCAATGTAAGTGTTTTGTCATATTTTGTTTGATTTTGGCTTAATTGGGATGATTTTTGAACGATTAAAACCTCAATTTTCAAATTTGGGGGTTTTCATTCGGTCCATTATTCTTGAAATTGTTTGTTCCATGATGTTATGCTATGTTTAAGGAGTGTTTTTCAACAAATTTCATTAAAAATGGTTAAGTATTTAACCTTGAATGAGCATTTCTTTGTTTAAGTTCGTTCTTGCTTTTTCTTCGAATTTTGCTCAAATCTGTTGTTTTTTCTTGCTCATGTTGGTTGCATTTTCTGATTACGAAGTGGATTATATCATTGGAACTAGTATTACTGTTATAATTCACATTATGCAAATTTTAAAATTGAAAAATGGCGTAAAACATACTCTTAGCTCATTTTTTGCCATGTTAATTTAAACCTTCAACATTGTTTGGTATATATATATATATATATATATATATATATATATATATATATATATATATATATATATATGAAGCATGTTATAAAGCATGTTATTCGTCTAGGAGTAGTTGATTCTTTTGAGATTTTGGAATACAATCCCTTGAACGCTTAGTTGAACCTGGTATAGGATGGCTTTTGTGGGTGTTAGAAGCCCCCATTTATTGAGGTTAACTGCAGGTATTGTAGCCCCCAAGTATGGGTGGCATTCAATTTTCGTGTTTTGCCCTAACGGCAGGCATTGTGCTGCCAAAACGGGTCTAGAACATGTATATTAGCTAAGTTTTAGAAATAAAATAAACTAATAAAGAAACCTTATCAAATCATAGCACGGACACACCTCAATTTGTCAATGCGGAGGAGATTCTAGAAGGTCCTGACGAGGTGGTCCGCCCTCGAAAGAGGGTGACCCATCCTCGTAAGGAGGTTCGGGAGCGACGCATTACAACCGATCGACATCGCTAGGAGGATGTGGTTTGGGAGGCTCTTCCCAACTGGGAATCTAAGGTCCTTAAGTGGAACCAAGACCATCATGTCTCGATCAGAGGGTGGTGCGGCATCGTGAGTTCTTTACTCCTTCGTTTTTCTTTTTTTGGTTTTTTTCTCCTTTTCAAACTATAACCGTTTTTTTTTATTCTTTTTACTTTCCCTTATAGTGAGCCTAGCATGCGTCTATACGGATCTAGTGAACTGCAAGCCCATTTTGAGAGTTTGCCCAAGGTGGAAAGAAGGTTATGGAGCTTTCGAGGATCAGCCACCAGCTGGCGGCTCCTCGGGATTTATCGAGTCAGCCTGCGTCGTCAGCTTTCCTCCGTGGATTGATGGAGTTTTGGTGGGATTCCACCAACAGTTTTCACTTTCCACGGGGAGAGATGACGATTACCCCAAGGAGGGGAAAACTAGGTCGTTATCTAATCTTCCCTCGGTCAAACTAAATTTATAAACACTTAACAAACCTAGATACGAGAATAGAGGCAAGTCAAGGGTCGAACCCAAAGGAACGGTAATGTTCAAGCACTTTCAATTATGCGCCTAAGCTAGGTCGAAATCAAAGGGTAAAGGGAGAATACTAACAACTAACAAAACAAGTAACCTAAGAAATAAAACTCTAGGAACGGGGATCAACAAGTAAGCAAGTCAATTGCAACAACTTGGAAAGATCAAGTCAATCAAAGGTTGTGAAGATCAATGTTAAGAGCAATCAATTGGAATCAAAGCGCTATCTCCTAATTGTTAAGCTAAGGTTCACAATGAATAACAAACTAAGAGAATCACAATCAAAACCAATCGATAATTGCAATTACTAAATCAATAGTTCGTGTCATTAGCAATTACAATGCAATCTAGCATAATTCTCAAGACCTAATTGAAGTACACACATGGAAACCTTCACTAATCACTTTAATCTCAACAATCAATAAACACAATTCCTAAATTAATCACAATTAATCAATCATATAAGTTTCACCCAATTCCTAGCCAAACAACTATTCAAGAATCATCATCTATCAACTAACAACTATGAAAATCAAGAATCAACAAAATATCAAGAACAATTACACTAATCAAGCATCAAACATCAAAATTAAACCAAACAAACATGAAATTAAACAAAGCAATAAGGTGAGATAGAGTTAAGAATGCTCATTGATAATAGAGAAGATCTTGAACACAATTGTCACCCTTGTCTCTTTAATCTCTCAATCACCATTGAAATCCTTCACTTTCTCTCTCTATAACTACTCCTAATCTAGCCTAATCTAGAGAGAGAAGCTCTCAACCTAAGAGAGAAACTATTCTAAAAACTAAGAATTATATGAATGAATGATAATAAAAACCCCCCAAAACAATCTATAAACAAAAGGAGAAAAGAAGCTTAAAATCGTAAAAGACCCAGAAGCCTGTGCCCTCGGAGAAATCGGCCGCGCCCGCGGACACCCGGGAAGCCGCGCCCGCGGCCAGCCCGCAGGGAGTTATTGCCCAAAATCGGCAGAAATAGGTTGCGGCAGATTTGCAGGGCCAACTTCGGAAGGCTGTAAATCATGATGTAGGAATCGTATGAAGGCGTGCAACCTATCATTGGAAAGCTCTTTAAGTCTAGTTTCCAACAAAAATTAAATCACTTCAATCCAATCTAGATTACTCGATATATGGCCGAAACAATGCACAAAGGTCCTTTTTGATACTTTGTAAGCCTTCATTTTCCATTGTTTCTTAGATTGGCTTGACTTGCGTTCTTGGCTTCCCTAACTTGGCTCCGTTAAATTCCTTGAATGCACTTGAGCTCCCTCCTTGATGATTAAATCCCGGGAAGCTCGACACACCTACAAAACAAGTCAAACAAACGGAGAAGCGAGGGAAATAGCCGAGAAATGAATAAAATAATAAGAAAACCATTAAAAGCACGCATTTCTCTAAACTAACACACAAACACGCAAATCAAGCATTATTCCCTAAAAACACGACATAAACGACTAAAAACGAGCATAGAAATATAAAGAAAACATAGCCTAAAGGTGCCATAAATGGCACGGATCAACCCCTTTTGATTATTCTATGATTACGGGTTTTCCTTTTGGAGGCGAGCTCGTAGCCATAGATATCGTTAAGGGGTCAGACGAGAGACCGCGTGACCTTATGGGGGACTATCTCGCGACGACCCTTCACGTGTATGCGCAATCTTGTCTGTACTCGGTTCTTGTCGATGAGTTGTCGACCGACAAGGTTGATCGGCTCGGATATTAATTGCTCACGTTCTTTCCGTCACTATCTTGAGTGATCGGGGAGAACTTTTCGCTATCGGTTTACTTATTTTCCTTAGTGATTTGGGGCAAGTAGGTAACCTGAGCTAGGAGAAGGTGTCGTATGCCCGTATGCTTATAGCTATGGGCAAGGTGACCCGGGTGATGTAATCCGCGGCTTCTATCGAGGTGCCTCGGATCTCCCTTACATGGCACGGTCGTATCCTTGAGTTACGTAATTTAAGTTTCTTTCAATCATTATTTTGTCTTTTCCCCATTAAACTTATCATTTTTCAATTTTCTTTTAGGCTGGGGGATACTTGTACCTGCCTTTCTTAACCCCCAAGATGCTTTGGGCTGCTCGTTTTCCTATCGGCCATCGACTGGTTGCGATTAAGAAGAGACGAGCCACTTCAGCCGGCGACTTTCGCCAAAGGATCCTTTCGGCGACTCGTGCGTCGATGAGTATTTCAACCACATGTGCATAGGGATGGCAATGGATCTGGACCCGACCCAGATCCGTGGATCCAGATCCGTTTTTAAGGATTTGGGTCTTCAAATTTTGGACCCGACGGATCCGGGTCCTGCTGACAAAAACGGATCTGGATCTAGGTCTGGGCCTAGACCCGTATCCAGATCCGTGGACCCGTTTTTTTATTTTTCCTATTAAAAAAAACTAAAATTGTTTGTTTCTTTATTAAAATTTTTGATAATGTTAGTAATGATTTAGATTAACCCTTTCAAGAGATGAATTTTTGATGCTCATATTATATACATCATCGTTGTTTTTTTACTAGCTCATATGTAACATTATATTTTTTTTTTGTTGTTTATAATTTTAATTCAAAATATGAGTGTATAAGTTGGTTAATTTGGGGTTGAACTTAATAACAACAATGTAAGTTTGAAATAAATTTTTTGACCCGAACATTACATTTATTGCATAAAATTAGGCAAAATATATTGGACCCGTTTTGGACCCGGATCCGGACCCATATCCGTTGTACTCGACGGATCCGGATCCGGGTCTTCATTTTCTAGACCCGACGGATCCTATATACTTTCACTTCATTCGATTATGATTCGACGTGAAAGGTACTTATCACCGGGTTTGGTTTTGAGGAGACACAAATGGGTGTCTACAGAAGCCCCCACTTTGACTAATTTTGGAGAAACGCAAGTTTCGAAAACAAAAGTCAAAGTAGCGATAGAGACGGAGAATGATTCAGAACGTTCTGCGATCCTAAATCATCCGTGTAACGCCGATACCTGCAAACTAGCATTAGTCAAACAGATAAAAGAGTTAAGAAACGCGTATCTTGCACCGTCGAGCACACGTCTCTAAAGTAACTGATTTGCTGCCGTATTGTTGTTTTGATGACCTCCTGCCAAGAGAATGCCATCCCACTTGAAAACCGCTACGCTTCTAACTGCTTCCAATATTGAAGATTGCTTCGCTTGAAACGATCCTCTTCCGCTTTGTGACCATCTTCCACGTCTAAGGGAACATGATAGAAGACAACTTCGCTTGAAGTCATCTTCAGTTATTTGTGACAACTCTCCACAATCTAGGGAACGCTGTCGAAGACATCCTTGTATGAAGCTACCCTCATTTGTTGCGATAATTTTCCAAAGGAAATTACCGAAGACCTCCGCTTGTCGATCTTTAAAAGTTCGCTTGAACTTTGCTTCAGCTATGCCTGTACGTCGGCGCTTTTGCTGCTTTTGAACCTGTATGTCGGTGCCTTTTGTTGAATGAATGAACTAATATGTCGGTGCTTTTTGCGATGAGCCAATGCTTAGGCGCTTTAAGCTAAGTGAGACGATCTCTCATCAGGTCGATCACTTGTGTAATCAAGCCGATTACTAAAAATCGTGTCAAATTGCTTAGAGGGGCTAACTGGCGTACCAAGGAACCCAAATTATATCGCAAAAGGTTAGTACAACCGTACTAAGTGGCTGAACAATCTTGCGCCGCTGAAATAACATCAGCGCCAATAATCTGGATGTAGCGCCAGACGTTGGAGCTAGCGCCAGGCGCTACGCCTTTCAACTGACGCCAAAGTCTGGCGCTTGGCGCCAGAGTCGGGTATTCCTTAAATACCCTTCTCTTCTTCGTTTTCGCTGCTGCTCGTTGCGTTTTTTGCTCGAAAATTTCCAGAAATTCATTTGCTACATTCTTGCTCGTTTCTCAACCAAATTCGCTCAAATTTGTTGCAAATCAAAGCTAATTCTATCCATTTTCCCGATCTATGTAAGTTTTCTTCAAACTCACACTGGTTTTAATGAATTTTGCATGTGTTTCTTTTCGAATTTCATGAAAATTCAAAATTTAGAATGCTTAATTCTCTTTGTTTATCAAATTTTATGCCATAAAATTGCTTGATTATGTTTATATATTGCCTTGGGAGTAATTTGAGACTTGTTTGACTCAATTTGGTGAAGAAATGAACGAATTGCCATTGTTGAACCTCTTAAGGTCGAGAATACAATGTGGCTCGTTCTTGATTTTTTGCTAGCAATTCTTGTCCAATTTGTCACAATAATCACTATAGTATTGCAAGAAATTGTTTGATTGCTTGAAAAATGCCATTATGCTCAATTTGAATTTGTGCTCTGTTTTAGTACTACGTACTCTGTTTTTTTTTTTTTTTTGCGAACATAGTATCATGCGGCTAGGCGAACCTTAGATACTATAGAACTTAAATTTGTGATAATTCCGCACAATGTAGAATGGATAGACAACGAGGTTCCGGTTCACGGTCCCGAGACGTTCGACGGGAGCATGAGCCCATAGAGGACGATGCTGAGCCGTCCACTTCGCTTGGTCGACTCCCCGAGTGGGATGAGCGGACCTTATACTTTTCCCCCGTCTATCACATTTCTAAGAGGGTGAGACGGGGCATCACTGTTGGGAGGATGCGCTGTCATGGTTCCGGATGTGACGGCTTAGGCGATCTGTACAAGATGTACATCGCCAGAGATGATCAGACGAGACTTCTATGGGAGTCTTGCGGGCTTGCTGCGCTGTACGAGAACTCTAAGGCAATGGTTGCCTCCAGCGGGGGTCACCATGTAGTTCGTGCTCTGGTGGAGTTCTTTTGGGACACCACCAACACTTTCCACTTTCCTTGGGGTGAGATGATGGTCACTCCTATCGACTTCAGTCTCATCACAGGACTGGAGTTTAGTTACGTGTCACTGCCGTTTGACAGTGGGATCGAAGTCTTTTCCCCTGAGGTCGAGGAGTTGTTGGGTCCGATTGCTATTCGGGCTCGAGCTGAGGTTGAGTTGACTCAAGTCAGTGCGAGGGGGGTTCGCCGCTCGACTCTAGCAGCGGCTTTGGACGATGGTGCGACTACCCGAGAGCAGCGGGTACGCATCTTTGCACTCATCTTTCTGTCAGGGACGTTCTCCCCTGGCAAGGGTAGTAGGGCACTACTTTACTATTTTCCTGCCGTCCGCGATCTACACCGGATCGGGACTTATGACTTGGCCAGCTTGGCCTATGCTGATTTCATTCGAGCGCGGCGGGACTCGTGTCGACATCGGTCCTTTGGGACGAATGTTGCTTTGTCCATCTTTTGGAGGGTAGTAGAGGTAAACCTTATTCCCTGTAAAAGTTTAGCTCTACGTTTTAGTTAGCATTTACTGATAACTTAAGCTTCTTGTAGATCTGGTTCTACGAGTACTTCCCCTCAGCTGCGCCGGCGAGACCCTCGCCGCGCAGATTTCCAGTTAGTGCTTCCTGGGGCAGCCGTCGTGTGGGGATGTCCACTGCATATGTCCGAGATTGGATCATGTCGGTATGATTCTTTTCTTATTTGACATTTTGAGATGCTTTAGATAGATTCTTGCCTTATTGACGCTCTTTGCAGGGGCCTGAAGTGTTGTACCAACCGTGGGTCGACCTGGCAGTCCCTGGGTTAGCCGCGCAGTATTCTGCTAATGGGGACTTATGGAGCGACTGCATACCTTGGAGAGTGGGTTGCTATTCAGCATTCCTCCGATACATTTGTCGTTCCTGCTCCTCCACCACGTCACATGTTTAACGCCACAAGGTTGTTGAGCATGTCAGAGGGAGCTGGTACCCCTTGGCGATCTTACACGATCCCTGGGTGATGCTATGCGGAGGAGCTACCGCCGTTGTTAGCTCCAGTTCCTGTACCTGCTGAGGATGTGGCGGTACGATTTTTCAAATTTTACCTTGAGTGAAGTAGCCCCCAAGTAATGCTTTACTGATTTTGTTTTGCTTTGCCAGGACGATACTGCTGAGTTCGTGCCACCCCGTATGTCTATCCATTATCAGGGGACATATGGGCCGATTGAGAAGATGATTCCTCCGGCTCCTGAGGACGAGCGCTTCGTGGAGCGGTCGATTCCTCGCCACCAGACTCGGGTAAGCTTGTTTATTTGCAACTCTTGTCCATATATGTTATGCATGTTTACTAACTTATTTCTTTGACAGTTCTCACGCGAGGTGGTTTCGGCGATGACACGACGCATAGATGCCTTTTGGAGCCAGCTTGTCCGGATGAGGAACGTGGCTACCTGTCGTCGAGACAACGCTGTTCAGGAGGTAGTGTTCCCTTCATATGTTTTTGTATTACACTAATGGAAAAAAGGTCATCCGTAACGGGCAAAAAGAGCCCATCTGTAACGGGCAGCGTCCGTTACGTATGTGGCCGTTACGAATAACCCATTATTTGTAACGGGCATCTCAAACACCCGTTACAAATAACCCCGTTATTCGTAATTGGCACATGTTTTGCCCGTTACGAATACTTTGAGATTTAATTAAAAAAAAATCCAGCACATGCTGGACATCTAGCTAGCTTACACAATTATTTTATCAGTCAATATATATATTTATTTATTTTATACAAGTATAGTATACACTTAATAATTACAGAGTAATATACAATCAACAATTTAATTATTTCCTAATATAACTAAAACTAAAAACAAAGCAAAAGCAAATCTCAAAACAAAGCAGCTGCTCACAAATGAACACACTACATTCCAGAAGCTACTTTCAGATTCCCTGAAGTAGCTGATTAGGTAAGCGATTGGCTTCAGAATTTGTATAGTGTGGTGAAGCTTTGGTGATGTGCATACAAAAGTAACAAATAAGCCCTCGGACCATCCCCTAGTCTTTTTAGTGCCATTACAACTGCTCTTCTTTCAGCACCTTTGGTGGAAGGCTGGCTAACTATTTCCACCAGTTGATAGCTAACTTCAGCCTGCTTGCTGTAATGGCATTTTGGAGCGCTATCAACATCGTTGTTTTGAGGGATCCCCTGTCATTGGCATCTTCCACCACTGTCTCTACTTCGTCTAGAGCTGCTAATGCTTCCTCCACCCTTCTCTCAGTTAGGAGCACTTCTAGGGACTCGAGGAATTCATTCAACCATGTCTCAAAACATATAATTTTGTTGGATTGTCCTTAAATAAAAAAAATGAGAATCCAAACCACACGAAGACCTATATTGACTAGTCCCAAGATACATCAAACAAATTATACAGAAAATAAAAAATGAACCAGCACCATAAACAAGACGAACAAAACACAAAGAACTAAAAAAAGGGAGGTCAAAAGACAAAGTAAATTGAAGTTATCAGGTATTACCACTTGAGGGTGTCCCAAGTAAATTATAAAAAGCTAAAATAACAAAGAATTGCATATTTGCAGAAAAATGTTAAGTAATCATATCATAAATTATTACGTCTATGTCCAAATATAATTAAATCTCAAACTTCAGTCTAAACAATTAATCATACAAACAAACCATTCAATAATTACAATCAAAATTACTCCTATTCTCCATTAATCAACAATAATCAAGCTAAAAACAATCATCAATTTCGCATAATTTGTACGGAAAACAAGCAAATTCAGAAGATACCAATAACATTTCAGTAAAAAAAAATAAATAAAAATCAAAAACAGGAGAAACATACGTTAACCACCACCAAGGACCTTATGAACAGGCTTATCTCTACCAAAAAGACGATAATTCTTAGACTTCAAAGAAGGAGCAGATTTATCGTCATTCGGAATTGGAAGAAGAAGAATCATGGTAAAAATTACATACCAGTTGGAGCTCATAAAGCAAGCACAATAAGGAAAAAAATGGGGCAAATGACTGCTAAAATTTGTCAGTCTGCCTAGGCAAAAACACTAGAGAACTTTTTTTTTTTTTTTGTATTAAGCGTTAATCAAGAAACATGTAAACTTTTTGTAAAATCAAATATAGTGCTTGTTGAACATGAATACACTGTCAAGCTAGAATATTATCTAATTTGACTTTTGACTGTACTAGCTAATAGAGAATTAGGTAAGTGATGAGTGGCATTTATGCCACTCTTTTTATCCTTTTTCTCTAAGGATTCTCCCCTCGTTTGCACTTGTTTGGCCTTCTCTCTAAGCAATTTTACTTAGTTTTGCTTTCTCTTTTCTTTCTCCTTTATCCTCCCTTTTCTTAGTCTTCCCGCTTTGTTCTTACTGTGCTTTTCATGCTTATGCTTTGTAGGAACCATCGAGATTTTCAAGAGGAGGAAGCTAAGCTCAAAGGAGGCTAGAGGAAGCATGATTCAGAAGAGGTTCGGCCGAACCTCCTGATGGTGTGGCCAAACCAAGGTGTGGCCGAACCTGCTCAGTGGTTCGGCCGAACTTCGAGGCAGGGGCAAGATGAAAATCGGCAGTTTTGCAGGAGTGGCCGAACCGCAGGAGTTCGACCAGACCAGGATCAGGCAGGTTCGACCGAACCTGCTCAGTGGTTCGGCCGAACTTCGAGGCAGGGGCAAGATGAAAATCGGCAGTTTTGCAGGAGTGGCCGAACCGCAGGAGTTCGACCAGACCAGGATCAGGGAGGTTCGACCGAACCTACCCATGGTTCGGCCGAACCTACCCTGTAGTCCGGCCGAACCTTCCCATTTGTTCGGTCGGACCTCTCCTTTTGTCAGCTGACTCTGTACGGACTATATAAGTCCCCTTCTTAGAACGTTTTGGGGGATTAACTTAGTTTTAATTTTCTACATTTTTAGCTTAATCTAGAGAGAGAAACTTCATTAGTAGAGAGAGAAAGTGTGGATTTCTATTGATGAACTTGGATATTGAAGAAGGAGCTTGATTGAACCTTTGTAAATCTTCATCTTCAATGAATGAGCAATCCCTTACTCTCTCTCTTTACTTTTGTATCTAGTTTTGTTTGCTTATTTTGATTTTCCTTCTTTGCTTATTGATCATGTTGATGCTTATTGATTTGATGATTGAAATTGTCTTCAATATGATTTGTGAGTAGTCACCTAGCCAAGGTTGTGGGGATGGTGTAGTTGTTAATTGATTCATGCTTATGATGTTGGGGGTTATGTTAATGGTGATTAAAGTCTTTGTATGCTTGATATTCTTTGGTCTTTCTTGCAAGTGCACATTGTTAGTTGATCAAAGATGAGTCTTTACTAACAAGTAACGGAAGTTGACTTAGTCGAGATTCATTACTATCGATAATTCTTTGTTTGCACCTTCTAATATATGGTTCTAATGTGGAAGCATAGAGGCTATGTTAGGAGGAATCGATTAACCCCGGAAGGCGGTTAGATCGAGCTTTATTTCGATATTCTTGCATGCTTAGTTTACCATTGCTTTGCTTCTGTGTTATTGCATGATCAAGTGACATCTACATCTACCCACTTCCCTTGGTGTTTAGTTATATTGATCTTTAATCATTCTTAATCCTTAGTTTAATCTCTTAGTTATTCATACTTCTTGTCCCGAGATAGCTTAAAGTCTTAAGTAGTGAATGCGGTGTTTATGCATGTCTCCCTGTGGTTCGACCCCTCTATTTACCCTATACACGTATTAGGTTGGTAGAGCGTTATAAATTAATTTGACTTAGGTGTAGTCGCTCAACGACACGATTATTTCCTTGTCAAATTGGCGCCGTTGCCGGGGGGAGACGGTTTCCATTGCTATTTCATTGCTTGTTTAAGACTATCTCACCTTTATTTGTTAGTGTTCGCTACTTTTGTTACTTGTCAGTGCTTACGTTCTTCTTAGCTTTGTTGTATGAACAGAGGACGAACCCGCTCAAGATCTTTAATTCCCATCGATCCAGAGCTAGAGAGGTCTTTGTCCCTACTTCGAAGAGAAGCAAGAGCAAGGAGTAGAAATTCCCGCACTCCAACGAGAGGAGTAAGAGAATTAGAAGATACTCCACCCTCTTCACCCTCAAGTGAAGAATTAGATAGCCCTAAATCATCTTCGAATTCAGAAATCAACCCTTTCTCAGCCTATAAGTTTGAAAGTAAAGAAGGTTCTAAAATGGGAGAGAATACGCCTTTGAGTCGTCTTGGGGCCCCCGAAGCTTTTAGAGCGCAAAGTGGGATCCTAACTCCTACTACTCAAGCCAACAATTTCGAGATCAAGCCTAATTTGATTGCCTTGATTGAGAGGAAACAATTCTCGGGTGGAAAGTTTGAGAGTCCTCATGAGCACCTAAAAGAGTTTGAGAAATATTGTGACACAATAAAGGCCAATGGAGTGACTCAAGAATATATTCGCCTCAAAATGTTTCCATTTTCGCTAATTGGGAGAGGTCTAGAATGGCTAGAGAAGGAGGTGCCCCCTAATTCTCTCACGACATGGGACCAAGTGACTACGGCTTTCTTGAGGAGGTTTTATAACCATAGGAAGACCGCCGAGGCTCGGTCTTTGATTCAAGGTTTTCGCCAAAAGAGTGGTGAGTCTCTAAGTGCGGCATGGGAACGATACAAAGAGCTTCAACGTCAATGCCCACACCATGGGATACCCAAGTATCAACTCATTCACACTTTCTATGGAGGTCTCACACCTCAAGGAAGAACAAGCCTAGACGCCGCGGCCGGTGGTCCAATTATGAACAAAGGAGAGCATGAAGTGGAGTGTATTATAGAGGAAGCCGCAAAGCACTATGATGATTGGTACGAAGGAGAAAGGGATGCTACTTCTAGCAAGGGCGTTTATGCATTGGAGCAAGCCAACGCAATCAACAACCTTTCTACCCAAATCTCCAAAATGACCAAGCAAATGGATGAATTGATGAAAGAAAGGCCCAACCCTCATGGTAATATCTCCCCTTCAACCAAGGGAGGCAATGGTATGGATACTTCCTCCCCCTCTTCTTACAATACAATGCCCCAAGGGTGCATGTTTTGTTCTAATTGTGAAACCTATGATCATGATACCTCTCAATGTGTCTATGCTTGTGAAGTTCAACCCCCTTCCCATGAACATGATAGTAATATGGAAAATGTCAATGCTATGAATTTTGCTCCTAGAATGGGAAATGTAGGAAACTTGAGGCCAAACTCCAATCAAATGGGGAATTGGAATCAAGGTGGAAACCGTGGTTGGAACCAAAACGGGGGTGGTTATGATAACCAATACCATGGTGGGGGAGGCCCTTCCAATTTCAATGGAAGGGGCTACTCTAACCAAAGAGGATATGGTAATCAAAACCAACAACCTAATCCCCGATACCAAGACCATCAAAATCAAAATTTTGGTGACCAAGGTAACATGGGAAACAATCAACAAATGAATGTTCCTAACCAAGGCACCGGAGGCAATAGGGGCCAATTTGTTTCTAACTATGCCCAAACTAATAGGCCTCCGGGTTTCCATCAACCCCAACTTCCTCCACCTCAACAACCTCTTCAAATTAAAGCCCCTCCAATAGATCCCGTGATGGCTAAATTAGATGCTCTTTTAAAAATGCGTGAGGAGGATCAAAAGAAGCATGAAGAGGCTCAAAAACGAACCAATGCTCATATGAAAATGCTTGAGACTCAAATTGCTCAACTTGCATCTAATTCATCCCCTTCTTCTTCTTCTCCTTCTTCTTCTCACATCCCAAGTCAAGGAGTCAACCCAAAACCTTTGTATGCCGTGACAACAAGGAGTGGGAAGGTAGTAGGGAGTGACCCTTTAATTGAGGAAGAACCCCAAGAAGAGGCGGAGTTAGAGAATGAGGGTGAAAAACCCAATGAGCCATTGAGTGTTGAAAAAGAAAAACAGGTTGAGGTGCTCAAGGAAAAAGAAGCCACCCCCTTGCCCCTAAATCGCCAACCTAGAGAGGAAAAGCTACCCTTTCCACAACGATTTGTGAGAGCTAAACTTGATGCCCAATTTGGGAAGTTTTTGGAAGTCATTAAGAATTTGCATATCTCCGTCCCTTTTGTTGATGCTATGAAGCAAATGCCCCACTATTCCAAATTTTTGAAAGATCTTTTGAGTGGAAGAAGGGAGTGTGAGACGGTGAGTTTAACCGCCAATTGTAGTGCAATTCTTTCCAACAAACTACCTACCAAATTGAAAGATCCGGGTAACTTTTCCATCCCTTGCTCTATCAATGGCATTGAATTTGATAAAGCCTTGTGTGATTTAGGAGCAAGTGTGAGTCTCATGCCCTATTCCGTCTACCAAAAGCTTAGTGTAGGAACCCTCTCTCCCACTAACATTACTCTCCAACTAGCGGACCGTTCCGTTAAGTTCCCCATGGGCAAAGTTGAGGACATTCCCCTTAGGGTAGGAAAGTTCACATTCCCCGTGGATTTCTATGTGCTAGAAATGGATGAGGATGAGAGGATTCCTATAATTTTGGGTAGGCCATTTCTAGCCACTTCTAGAGCTATCATCGATGTGAAGGAGGGGAAGATATCCTTGAAAATTGACAATGATTCTATTGAGTTTGATTTGAACAATGTCATGGAACAACCCTCCTCAAGTGGTGAATGCTTTAGGGTAGATATTCTTGATACGGTTCTTGATGAATTTTCTCGCTCCCACTTGCATGCCACTAATGATCCCCTTGAAATTGTGTTGTTGAATGAATCAAAGATAGGTACTCACAAAGAAGACATACAATTCTATGAGGATTTGCTTGAGGAAAGCAAGGAGTGCAAGGGCGCGAGCATGGAAGAAGAGGCTCCTTACATTCACGACCTCTTTCAAGTTGAAGAAAGAGAAGAGAGTCCCAATGGTAAGGGAGCACCAAAGGTAGACTTGAAACCTCTACCTTTGGGCTTGAGGTATGCATTTCTTGGTCCCAACGAGTCTTTCCCCGTGATTGTAAATTCTAATCTAACGGAGGAGCAAACCTCCCTCTTGATCAATGTTTTGAGAAATCACAAAAAAGCTTTGGGTTATACTATTGATGATATCAAGGGTATAAGTCCATCTTTATGTATGCACAAAATTGATCTAGAGGGAGATGCCAAACCCGTCAGGCAAAGGCAAAGAAAGCTTAACCCTTCCATGCAAGAGGTTGTGCGGAAAGAAGTGGCTAAGCTTCTTGATGCGGGAATTATTTACCCAATTGCTCATAGTGATTGGGTATCTCCCGTGCAAGTTGTGCCTAAGAAAGGGGGCATGACGGTAGTGAAAAATGATCATGATCAACTAGTACCCACTAGACTTGTTACCGGTTGGCGCATGTGTATTGACTATCGCCAACTTAACACAAGTACATGCAAAGATCATTTTCCACTACCGTTCATTGATCAAATGTTGGAAAGGCTTACAAAGCATTCCTTCTATTGTTTCCTTGATGGTTACTCGGGATTTTTCCAAATCCCAATTGACCCTAAGGATCAAGAGAAGACAACTTTCACATGCCCCTACGGTACTTATGCGTATCGTAGGATGCCTTTCGGGCTTTGTAATGCCCCCGCAACATTCCAACGTTGCATGATGTCCATTTTTAGTGATATGATTGAGGATGAGATAGAAGTCTTCATGGATGACTTCTCCGTTGGAGGAGCCACCTATGAAGATTGTCTATCTAATTTATCTCGTTGCTTAGAAAGGTGTGAGAGGGCTAACCTCGTGTTGAATTGGGAAAAGTGCCACTTTATGGTCGAAAGTGGGATTGTTCTTGGGCACAAAATTTCCCATGCCGGCATTGAGGTCGATAGAGCCAAGTTTGAGGTCATCGAAAAACTTCCTCCCCCCACCAACGTGAGGGAAGTGAGGTCTTTTCTTGGCCATGCCGGGTTCTATCGGCGCTTTATTAAAGATTTTTCAATGATTGCTAAGCCTCTCACATCCCTATTGCAACAGGATAAGGAGTTTGTGTTTGATGATGCTTGTCATAAGTCCTTTTGTAGGTTGAAAGAAGCCCTTTGCACCGCTCCTATTGTCCAAGGTCCGGATTGGTCTCTTTCATTTGAGCTCATGTGCGATGCAAGCGACGAGGCCATTGGATCAGTTCTTGGACAACGAAAGAATGGAAAACTTCATGTCATACATTATTTGTCTAAAACTCTCAATGATGCCCAACGAAACTACACAACTACCGAGAAGGAGTTCCTAGCGGTTATCCATTCATTCGAGAAGTTTAGAACCTACCTCATTGGTTCTAAGACAATTGTGTATACCGACCACTCGGCTCTCAAATATTTGATAGGGAAGAAGGAAGCTGAACCAAGGTTGTTGAGATGGGTTTTAGTCCTCCAAGACTTCGATTATGAGATGAGAAACAAGAAGGGAGCCGAGAATGTGGTGGCGGATCACCTCTCAAGGTTGGGCGGTGCAAGGTTTGAAGATGATGGCTTGCCAATAGAGGACGCTCTAAGAGATGATGTGCTTTATGTCCTTGAAGTGAAATCGGAGCCTTGGTATGCGGATATTGTGAATTACTTAGCTTGTAGTGCCATACCACCAGATTTCACTTCACAACAACGTCGAAAACTCAAGCACGAGGCCAAGAGATACATTTGGGATGATCCCATTTTATTGAAAAGAGGGGTCGATGGTTTGTTGAGGAGATGCGTCCCCAACGACGAGGTTCAAAGTGTTCTCCATATGTGCCACTCTTCTCCCTGTGGTGGGCATATGAGTGCTCAAAAGACCACCTCAAAGGTCCTTCAATCTATGCTCTTTTGGCCTTCTCTATTTAAGGATGTGTGGATATTTGTCAAAACTTGTGATAGATGTCAACGGATGGGGAATATTTCTAGAAGGGATGAAATGCCGCAAAATCCCATCCTTGAGCTTGAAGTTTTTGATGTGTGGGCTATAGACTTTATGGGCCCTTTCATTTCTTCACATGGGAACAAGTATATTTTGGTCGCCGTTGACTATGTGTCAAAGTGGGCGGAGGCCGTGGCTTCTCCAACGAATGACTCTAAGGTGGTGGTCAACCTTTTCAAAAAGGTGATCTTCCCGAGATTTGGTGTCCCAAGAGCAATTATTAGTGATGGGGGATCGCATTTCAAGCACCACACCTTCGTTCGACTACTTGATAAATATGGGGTTTCTCACAAGCGAGGGCTTGCATACCACCCTCAAACGAGTGGCCAAGCGGAGGTCACCAATAGAGAGCTCAAGGTGATTTTGGAGAAGACGGTTGCTAGGACAAGGAAGGATTGGTCCTCCAAACTTATTGATTCACTATGGGCTTATAGGACCGCCTTCAAAACTCCAATAGGGACCACTCCCTACAAGCTTGTCTATGGGAAAAATTGTCATTTGCCCGTGGAGATGGAGCATCGAACGCATTGGGCAATCAAGAAAATCAACTTTGATCTCCATAGTGCGGGTGAGCAAAGGCTTCTAGAGCTACATGAGTTAGAGGAGTTGAGGATGTTTGCCTACGATAGCGCAAGCATGTATAAGGCGCGGACTAAGGCTTGGCACGATGCTCAAATTGTCAAGAAGGAATTCGTCAAAGGCCAAAAAGTCCTCCTATTCAACTCCCGCTTGAAGCTTTTCCCGGGCAAACTTAGGTCAAGATGGAGTGGGCCGTACATTGTCACGGAAGTGTTTCCTTATGGAGCCTACGAAATTTCCCAAGACGGCCACTCCCCTTTCAAAGTCAACGGTCACCGTCTCAAGCCCTATCATGAAGGATTCCCAAGTGATGAACCAGTTTCTGTGACACTTCTTGATGTGCATCGTCAATTCGACCCTCCTTGATCAACTCAAGGAACGTCGAGCTAACGACGTTAACCAAATGCGCTTCCGGGAGGCAACCCGAGTTTCTAACCCTTTTATACTTTTTCTTTTAATGTTGCTTCTATTTTTCCATCTACGACTTTGGATTGTTTGGATTTTTGGGTTTTGATTGTGCTTGGGCTTTAGATATACTTTGCATCCAGCATGATTGTAATGTGTTTAGATGTGTGTTAGAGGACTATTTTTACTTGCGTGATTCTTTATGGAAGTTTGGCCGAACCACTTCATGTTCGGCCACTGTAGCAATTTCAAGGATTTATGGCAACATTCTGCCAAAAACAAAAATATTGACTTCTGGCAGAAGGTTCGACCGAACCCATGGGAGGTTCGACCGAACTTATACTGTAGTGCGGCCGAACTTCCCTGGTTCGGTCACTCCTTAATTTTTAGAAATTTCCAGCAACTTTCTGCCAGAATCTGAAAATTTGCAGTTCCAGCATAGGTTCGACCGAACCCAAGTATGGTTCGACCGAACTTAATTCGTAGTGCGGCCGAACTTCTCTGGGTTCGGTCACTCCTCTCTTTTTGCGATTTTGCTGGAACTTTCTGCCCGGATTTTGAAATGTAGAGTTTTGGCAATGGTTCGACCGAACCAAAGGGGAGTTCGGCCGAACTTTTACTGTGGTTCGACCGAACATACCCTCGGTTCGGCCGAACCTATCTTCAGAATCGAAAAAAAATGCTGCCATGTTTTCTATTTTGCTGCATTTTCGTGAATATCACTTCCATCTTTGTCACCTACCCCATTCTTCTCCTTCTCACTCTAAACCTCCATTGCACCTCCCCTTACAACCTCAAATCTCCATCAAAATCACTCCAATCTTCATCCTTTCTCACTTATTTTCCATCCTTCACTCAACTTTTGCAATCTCTACCAAAAATTCCTACCAAACACACCCATCTTTCCATTTTCCCCAATTTCAAGGGTTTAAGTGCTTCGGTGTTTTTGGGTTTTTACTTCCTTCCAATCAATTGTGGTATGTTTGTTCTAGCTTTTGCAAGTTTATTTCTTTAATTTCTTATAGTTTTACCATGTTTTACATATTTAAGTGTGAATTATGGTATTCTTGAAATTATTAGTAATGACTTGTTTATTTCATGTGGTTCTTTGGATTGACTTGTTGCAATTGATTGGTTGTTCATAGTAGAACATGTTCTTATGATGATTATGCATGTTTATCTTGGTTTTATTTTGATCTCAATGTAATTGAGTGTTGATTTCATACTAGGGTATTCATGTTACCATTTTATGATTGAGAAACGCATGAGTTGGATGTTATTGGAGATTGTTATTCATGGTTTTGGCTTGATTTTGATGGTTTGATGATTGGATATCATGAAAATAAGGGGACATCATGCCAAATTTCCCTTAGACCTTGTTAGGACTAATTTAGGAATGACATAGGAATCCTTATTCAAACCTTGGTCAAAATGTATTCATGCGTGCCTTGAATTGTATACTCTCAAGCATACACTTTTACCTTGGTTAAGTACTTGGCTTCTTATGTCATTTCCTATCAATTTGTTCTAATGATATGCTCTTGGTGAATTTGTAGAACCACGATGTTCGGCAAGGGAAAAGGAAAGTCAAAGAGGAAGAGGGTGGGAGAATCCTCAGCAACGCAATTCCCACCTCCTCCCGGCATCAACGATCATGGCATTATTGCTCCGGACGAGCAATTTTGGCCTATATATGCATCACTCATCAAGCGTCCGATTAGGTCCACAAGGTTCTTTTGCCCTCAAACTTTGAGGAAGCTGGGAATATTGGATGAGGTGACTAGGTTGGCTCAAAACTTTGGTTGGGGCGACTTCATCCACCTCCACGCTCACACTTACGAGCGTGTGACCTTGGAATTCCTTGCCTCCCTCCGCAAGGAAGTTTTTGAGCCGGAAGATGTCGATGAGGATCCTCAACTCATTATACACTTCAGGATGTTCAACGAGGATCACTCTCTAACGGAGAGTGATCTAAATGAGATCTTCTTTTGGCACGCCACTGGCCTTGATCACCCGTCTGAAATGACCTCCTCCCATCGCATTCCTTACAACGAGCAAGAGTGGTGGAGGAGCATCACAAACAAGGATAGGTTCCAAACTAATACCTCAAAGGTCAACAACATCATCCATTTAGCCTTGAGGTATTTTGTACGACTTCTACAATACGCCGTGTTCTTCAAAGCCAACCTCGGCTCCATGGTAAAAGACAAGGTCGCTTGCCTATTCTTGGCCGACAATCCTCAACGGCTAAAATTTCAATGTTCCTCCACCTTTATCCAACGGCTCTTGGATACTAGGGACAACCGTCTAGGTGATGAGATATTTATGGGTGGCATGATTACTATCATTGCTCTCTCTTTGAAGGGTGGAGCATACAAGGACCAAATTGAATTGCTCCCACCCGTGCACCAAAACCGAGAAGAGCTCACCGACGAGTTCCCTCCCTATGCTCTATCCATAAGCGCCCTCCGTCACAGCCGCTTCCTCAATTTCACTACTAGCAAGCGCCGTTTTATCCTCCTGGTCGATAGGGAGATCGAATGGTGTATCCTCCCGGACCCCGACCTCACTACGGTGGACCACTCCGCTCCTCTCAAATGGAAGATCCCTCAGCAAATCATCCCCAATGAGCTGAGGCGAACTAGAGCCCGGGGCGGAGCTCCTCAACCTCCACCAGTCCTCCATCAAGAGCAAATCAATCCCCCCCTTAGCGGGGGAGGTGAGGCATCTTCTTCTTCTTCCTTTCCTCCTTTTGATTTCAATGCCCTTCGTAGTACCCTCGATGATATTCGTCGAGACAATCAAGCTTCCATTGAGCAATGGGGGTACTACGCGAGGACAAATTATGACAATCTTGTGCAAGCGGGCATTCAAGCGCCCTATGTGAACTACCCTTACCACCCTCCTCAAGAGGGTCCGGTCAATCATTGGGGACCCTATGATCCTCAACACCCCACCCCCCCTTGCTACGCCTATTGGGAAGGTCCCATCGACCCTACCCAACGCGTTGGCACCCCCCCATACGACCCCTATCGTCCGGGTGGGTGTGATCCGGCTTATGACCCGGCTTCCGCATCCACCCCCGCTCCTTTTGATGGTGGTTGGGGTACCCAAGGGTGGCCCTATGAGCACTTTAACCAACCCTTCCACCCTTTCATGGACACTCCCGGGTTTGATCCTAACAACCCCCCTCAACCTAGGGGGCGAGGAGATGATAACCAGTGATGCTGTGGGAAATCTTCCCTTTCCCCCCGATCTTCTCACTTGTCACTTTTGCTCGGGACGAGCAAAGGAATAGCGTGGGGGAGGATGTCCTTTTGGTTGGTTGAAGTGTACATAGGAAGGTAGGATGGTAGGGTAGTTGCTTGCACATAAGGAGGATAGTGAGGATAGTGGCTTTGTGGTATTGATGTGGCGTTGTGGCGGTGGTGATGATGTTGGTGATGTTGTGATGGTGATGTGATGGGATGGTGATGTTTTATGATTATTGATGTGATGATGATGATGATGTTTTATGGTTATTTTTGCTGATTTCTGATGATTTTCTTTGATGATCCCCGAGTCTTTGTAGGTGGAGATGCTCCCGAAAAGAAAAAAAAATCCAAATTTCCCGAAACTCCAAATCCCCTTAATCCAAACTTTGTAGATAGCTTTTTATTAATTTTTCTTCTTTTTGTTTGATTCTTTAGTCTTTTTCTTTGTTTTCTAACCTTTTCTTGTTTTGTTGTAGTTTCTTTTGTTTGGCTCACCTTTATTGAAGCTTGAAGCGGAGATGTAGGACGTTAAGGAGCAACACTAGCTCCCTTGGTGAGATTGGATATATTACCTTGTCTTATATTTCAAGCGACATTCGGTGAGACCTTTCCTCTCTTTCTTTTTCTTTTCCTTTGAGTGCTTAGTTTAGGTCTAGTTTAGGAAGAGTTGAATGGTTCGAGGTTGATTGATTTTGGTTCCAAGGAACCTGGGATCGTTGATGTTGATATCGACGATCACTTGTATGTCGATTGGGATTTATTTGATTTACATGCCTCGATTATGAACCTTTTTAATTTCTTCCTCCCTTTTGTGTGTTTTTCTTGTTCTCTTTTGTGTAACGAGCATGACTAAGACAAGTTGAAACATTTTTGATGTGGATTTGCTCATTCATTTGGATTCAAGAATTTATGTGCCTTTTTGATGACATGGCTTTGAATGCTTACCTTCCTAGTTGATGAGGGTTTACACGGTTTAAGAATGCTTAAGGTTGAATTAGACACATTGTAAGCTAAGGTAGCCCGGTTTAGAACTCTTGATGACGTTTGAACCCCTTAGTTCACGGGAAAGTGGTAAGATGGTGTTGCTCTCCGTAGTGAATAGGATTCCCTTGGTTGGTATTTGCTTATTTTTATCCCGTGTGAGCGTCGTTTGTTCTAGCCTTCATCACTCTTGTGAGCGGCGTTTTGGATCCTTAACTATGCATGTCTTAATCTTTGTGTTGGTAGTTAGCTCCCGAGATCGTGACCAAACAACTTTAAAGGAGGAAGAGGGCATTTCTTCTCATTTTTCTTTGTTTTCTTTGTGTTTTGTTACAAATTTGGTTTTCATTTTTACATCCACCCACTTGCTAACCAACTTGGGCCTCATTCCCCCTTTCTTGATCTAGCCATATTACAAACCTATCGGCCTATGTTCTACCAACCCTTGTAGTTAGTGAAGCATTGGTTTTTGAGGTACGAATTCGAGAGTGTTGGTTTTAGGGCAAGAAAGTTGTGAAAATTGGTTCAAATGAGATTTTGAAAGTTATTCATGAAAGGAAATATTTGCAAAAAGTTTGTGAGGAAGGATGCAACGTATGAAGTTCAAAAAAAAAAAAAAAAAAAAAAAAAAAAGGGGAAGGAAGAGGAAGAGGAAATGATGAGAGAAATGAAGTAATGTTATGAAATTTTGTATTGAAGGTTGTAATTTGAATTTAGGTTCAATTCTTAGGTGGTTCTTGAGAGATGGCCACTCTTCTGCTTCACTTAGGATTTGCCACCAAAAAAAAAAAAAAAATAAATAAAAAAAAAAAATAAATAAAAAAAAAAAAAAAAAAAATTCAAATTAATTCCCAACCTTAACCCTTAGCCATGACATTACAACCCAAGTTAAGACCCTTGGACTTGGAGAAGTGCGGTCAAAGAACGGTGGAGGGAGATAAATTTCAACCTTATGGAAAGAGTGTGCATAGTTGAGATGTCGGGATAACCTCATGACTCCACAATAAATTTCTTTTTCCGGTTCCCTCGAGGAACCATGAGGAGCTAACTTGGGGATGATTTGAAGCTAGTGGAGAGAATGCGGTCCGTCTTGGTTGGAGCTAGGGTAGAGGATGAAATCATTAGTTCTCTACGCTTAGCTTAGGTTTGTCTCCCTCAACCATGAGCATCTTAGAACGTGTTCCCCCTCTTTGAGTTGAGAAAAGTAAGCATTATTTGATTCATGTCCCTATGTTAGAGTCCATTTGGAGCATTTCCCATCGTGAAACTTGATTGATTTTCTTAACCCTTGTCATATTATGCTTGTTGTGTGTGTTGTCTTTTTGTTTTAGTATTCCTTGCTTGAGGACAAGCAAAAGGCAAGTGTGGGGGATTTTGATGAGTGGCATTTATGCCACTCTTTTTATCCTTTTTCTCTAAGGATTCTCCCCTCGTTTGCACTTGTTTGGCCTTCTCTCTAAGCAATTTTACTTAGTTTTGCTTTCTCTTTTCTTTCTCCTTTATCCTCCCTTTTCTTAGTCTTCCCGCTTTGTTCTTACTGTGCTTTTCATGCTTATGCTTTGTAGGAACCATCGAGATTTTCAAGAGGAGGAAGCTAAGCTCAAAGGAGGCTAGAGGAAGCATGATTCAGAAGAGGTTCGGCCGAACCTCCTGATGGTGTGGCCGAACCAAGGTGTGGCCGAACCTGCTCAGTGGTTCGGCCGAACTTCGAGGCAGGGGCAAGATGAAAATCGGCAGTTTTGCAGGAGTGGCCGAACCGCAGGAGTTCGACCAGACCAGGATCAGGCAGGTTCGACCGAACCTGCTCAGTGGTTCGGCCGAACTTCGAGGCAGGGGCAAGATGAAAATCAGCAGTTTTGCAGGAGTGGCCGAACCGCAGGAGTTCGACCAGACCAGGATCAGGGAGGTTCGACCGAACCTACCCATGGTTCGGCCGAACCTACCCTGTAGTCCGGCCGAACCTTCCCATTTGTTCGGTCGGACCTCTCCTTTTGTCAGCTGACTCTGTACGGACTATATAAGTCCCCTTCTTAGAACGTTTTGGGGGATTAACTTAGTTTTAATTTTCTACATTTTTAGCTTAATATAGAGAGAGAAACTTCATTAGTAGAGAGAGAAAGTGTGGATTTCTATTGATGAACTTGGATATTGAAGAAGGAGCTTGATTGAACCTTTGTAAATCTTCATCTTCAATGAATGAGCAATCCCTTACTCTCTCTCTTTACTTTTGTATCTAGTTTTGTTTGCTTATTTTGATTTTCCTTCTTTGCTTATTGATCATGTTGATGCTTATTGATTTGATGATTGAAATTGTCTTCAATATGATTTGTGAGTAGTCACCTAGCCAAGGGTGTGGGGATGGTGTAGTTGTTAATTGATTCATGCTTATGATGTTGGGGGTTATGTTAATGGTGATTAAAGTCTTTGTATGCTTGATATTCTTTGGTCTTTCTTGCAAGTGCACATTGTTAGTTGATCAAAGATGAGTCTTTACTAACAAGTAACGGAAGTTGACTTAGTCGAGATTCATTACTATCGATAATTCTTTGTTTGCACCTTCTAATATATGGTTCTAATGTGGAAGCATAGAGGCTATGTTAGGAGGAATCGATTAACCCCGGAAGGCGGTTAGATCGAGCTTTATTTCGATATTCTTGCATGCTTAGTTTACCATTGCTTTGCTTCTGTGTTATTGCATGATCAAGTGACATCTACATCTACCCACTTCCCTTGGTGTTTAGTTATATTGATCTTTAATCATTCTTAATCCTTAGTTTAATCTCTTAGTTATTCATACTTCTTGTCCCGAGATAGCTTAAAGTCTTAAGTAGTGAATGCGGTGTTTATGCATGTCTCCCTGTGGTTCGACCCCTCTATTTACCCTATACACGTATTAGGTTGGTAGAGCGTTATAAATTAATTTGACTTAGGTGTAGTCGCTCAACGACACGATTATTTCCTTGTCAGTAAGCAACTCCACCTACTTGATGAGGACCAACTAGAATCAGAGAAAACCCAAAAGAATAAAACAACATATGATTTGCTTTATTTTTTTGTGATGATACCGCAATATACCATACATAATCAGCAATCACGTACTTACTCATATTTTCTAGCGAGAATCCACAAAACAAACAGAGCACCATAAACCTGTTGATCTTGCAAATTATGCTTCACCTAGTGAAGAAGGCCAGACCACTGCTCAGGGTAATCAACATGGATAATTGTTTTGAGGCACTCGCCCAACTGCACCCTACAAATAGCAACCACAATAAACATCAAACGCCCTTCAAAATTGAAATTTGGATATGATAGCTCACATAGATAACAATAGCACAGGAAATAGCCATACCTCAAAAGCGGTAGAACTTGAACCACAAACACAAGGATATTTTCTCTCACCAAGGCTTTATCAGCCGGTGAGATCTTTGATTGCTCCTCTGAAATAAAAAAAAAAATATAACCAAGCATACAATATCAATATCGAATCAATATCGAATGACCGAGCTACGACAATTAAAGTCAAAGTCTTAACCACTACACGAAAGGAAACGAAATGGGATCATGAGGCGACCAATTCTTGGCAATAAAGTTCTTGAAATGAATACTAGCAACCTGTCTCACTGCCATATCGCAATTCCCATCAACTATTATCTGTAATAGCCTGATCGTATCATAGATAGAATGACTAACATTACAATAGGATCATAGATAGAATAACAAACATTGCAATAGCTTAACATATTATCTGTTCTTGATAAAATATAGAAATGCATAGATAGGATCATATATAGAATGACTAACATTGTAATAGCTTAACAAATTATCTACTACCATCTGTTTCAGGGACTAACATATATAGTAACATTTCATTAGCTTCTATCAACTACAAAAAATCAATCTACTAGTGATTAAATTGACTTGCGATCATTAACTGCTACAAGGAAGAGACATAATTCACATAAAATCAGCCTTTTATTCATCAATACCTAGAGATAAAATAGTAGTACAACTTTGACACATACCCAAATCCAAATCGAAGGCAGCCTCTAAAGTTCTTTTTTTTTTAAAAAAAAAAAATAAAAAAAAATCAGAAACTAGTGATTCAGATCAGTGCAAGGATTGAAAAATGCAAGTCATATGCTTAACAGAACTCGAAGAACCCTAGAATTAATCAACATGCCATATCGGGTTTCTTAGTTCTCTCTATAAACAAAAAAAATTACAAAAAAATTCGGCAATCAGGTATTAATCGACAAAGATGAACAAAATTCATTACTAATTGCATGTATTACTTGTTTCTATTGAAGAACATATTTTTTTTAGATTTATTATTCGTTTAGACATACAAAGGATAATCGAACCATACAAATGCCAAAAATGAATCAAATACAAATTGCATGTTGAACAAAAAAAGCAAATTAGAATTCACAAGAACAAATTCAAGAATTTAAACAATTAGATGCCCAGAAATCAATTCAAGAAGAGGAAAAAACAATTGAAGGACTTCTTACCTCACGATCTAAAATGGTTGAAGTTTTAGGCAAAGCTATCCCAAATTATAAGAATTGTTCTTCAGTAGTTTTTGACAATTCGCCGCTATCTAGATCCAATATCTAGAATTCACTATAAGAGGAACAACAAATTAACACTGATTTCTTTTTCTTCGCACTGTGCACTGCCTGTAATAAAATCTTCGAACACTTTTTCACATACCCATCAACCATAATTTCTCTGTAAGAGCATAAAAAGAGATGAGGAACAAGGGGTAGGAGGACGTTTTGAAAGCTCAGATTAATGGAGGAGAAGGGAAAGAGGCTGGTGAATGACGGGGAGGAGAGGGGAGGAGAGAGAGAGAGACTGATGAGAGAGAAAGAGGTGTGACGGCTATTAGGTGAAACCCTAAAAAGCCAAAAACGAGCTCCTCTCATCAGTGAGGCCTGTTACGTGTAATATAGTATTCGTAACGGGCAAAAAAGTGTCATGTATTCGTAACGGACACTATTTTTGTATTCGTAACGGACACTATTTTGCCCGTTACGAATAAATAAGTATTCGTAACGGACACTATTTTACCCGTTACGAATATCTTAATTGTAACGAGCAAAGTTTTGCCCGTTACAAATAGCCTGTTACAAATGAGATTTTTTCCACTAGTGGTACTGCTTCTATTTTGTTTGTTTCTGACTTTAATTTCCTTTGCAGGGTCAGCCAATTCCTTCCGTACCCGCACGAGACCCGAGGTGCGGAGGGATCCGGCGAGGTCTAGCTCGAGACGTCGCCGTACTACTTCGGGAGGTAGGGGCGGTCGTTCCAAGACTGCTCGGGTAGAGGGCTCAGGTTCTTCCTCTGAGGGTGCACATTCTGCGCCGGTAGGCTAGGGAGAGGCTACCTCGGCTCTTAGAGGTGGTGGGATGTACGAGGTTGGCTCGTCATCACAGCAGCCTCCACAGGCTCAGCCTCTAGTTGATCTCGGGTGGGCAGGTCCTACGTTGAGCTTTCCTCCTCCCGCGGAGACTAGAGCTGATGTTCGAGCTGGAGCCGGAGCTGGAAGAGAGGTTACTCCTCGTACAGCGGAGTTTTATGCGATGATGGGTTTACGTCCCCCGGCGCCGTAGCTTATACCTGTGATTTTTACTATTTATTTGACTTTGTATATAACTTTTCCTTTTAGTTAGACTAATTTTTTAGACATATTTGTATATACATACTATTATGAGTTTATTTTATTTATCATGTTTTTTATTTTTTATTATTATGTGCATGTTTGTGTGTGCAAAGAAATGTGACAAATAATTTTGCGCAAAAAATCCGTCATTTTTATTATTGATGGAGGGTATCCGACTTTCTCCCCCAAAAAGAAAAAAAAAGAAAAAAGGAAAAGTCAAATGAAATATTGGATTTATAAAAAACTTGGAAATAAAATCCAAAAAATAATATAATTAATACAATAGCTAAATTAATTAAAAAAAAGGAATAAATGAATATTTAGAAAAAGATAAGGAAATCGTAAAGTCATTACAGACTCAAATTAAGTTAAAAACGCGGTTTGTAGAAAGCGCGTACGCTGAGGCAAATTGGCGCTAGCTGGCGCCACGCATTTTGGTGTAGTGCCAGGCGCTACACTTAGCGTTTGGCGCCAGGCTCTGGCGTCAGGCGCCAAGAGTTGGCGTCTGGCGCTAAAGAGCGCTGATCCCGAATCCTTCCCAGATTAAAACTGCTCCGATTCTGTGCATAAATAGCCCCCTGCCCAGCCAATTCTCTTCATAATTTCAGCAGATAAAATATTTCTTAGCTTTTAGAAAAATAATAACATGTCTCTAGTCACCAAAACTTTTACCAATTACACCCATGAATGGTGTCGGTCTCTTAATGCCAAAGAAAGAAAAGAATTAGATGTGTTTCACTTGGGGGGTATTTATGGTATTAAAGGGGTAGATCTTGACTCAGATTTTATTCATACCGCTCTAGAATATTGGGATGTAGATACCCATTGCTTTAGAATAGGGTATGATGAAATTAGCCCTTTGTCGGAAGAATTTGGTGCTATTTTAGGTTTCCCTGCAATAGATCTTGTAGAAATCCCTAGAATAGATGCATATTATTATAAATATTTTGAACGCTTCTTCAATTTAAAAGACTGTGATTTATAAAAAAAATAGTAGATGGTAACATAGTTAATTTGAAAGAATTTGCTCGCCATTATTTTGATAAACCTTACTCCGAATCTTTTCATGTTTATAGAAGAAGGGCTTTCTTATTTTGTATGCTTAATCAATTTTTTCTTACTAGTGGTAAAAATAATGAGGGTCAATCATTTATAACCACTGTATTAGAACAAATTGAATCAAGGAGAAATCCAATGCCTTTAATAGTTGGAGAGACCATGATTAGCCTTGATGAATTAAAGAGGGATCCAAAAGCACCTTTTCGGGGCTCTCCAATTTTATTACAGTTAGAAAAATAATATTTTTAATTACAGAAATCAAAAATATATTTTTTTATAGTAATAATAATTTATTTGTATTGCAATTTTTTTACATATGTGGCTAATGGAAATGCTGGAATTAATTAGCCCTCCAGACAATATTGAGAAGTACACTCCAAATTGCTTCGTGAGGAGGAAGAAACGCTTCTCTAAGATGGGGCGCTATGAATGGAAGAAGGTCTTCGACTCCTGCAATTTTTCCATCAAGTGGGTCATCCCTTGGTGGAAAATAGAAAGGATGGTTGGTGTAAACAAGCAACCATTCTGCCGTCTTCCAAGCTTGTCTTGTATGACTTTTTATTATCCCTACAAAGTAAAAAGAGAATACGACCTACTTCAGACTATTCCTTCCGGAGATCTTTGTCTTCCCTACGAGTTCCCTATCTCCTAGGAAGTAGACAAATTTGATGTTTATTGGAGCACTAGACTTTAATGGGAAGTAATTACCCAAAAGGTTCCTCCTTCCCTGCCCAATGATGTGAAAAAGTGGCTCCTAAAGAAGCCTTCAAAGGACGTGAAGAAAAATCAGGGTTAAACTGATGTGAAGAGTCGTCTAGGTGACAAGGTGATTCCTGCTAAGGAACGCTTAGGTGAAAGAGTTGAGTTCAAAACACCTACAATGCCTAGGAAGAAGAGTACTGCAAAAGATAAGGGGAAAAGGAATGCTGACACCACAGAAAAGAAAGCTTGGGTAGAAAAGAAGCATGGAGTCCTAGCTGAAGGGGAAACTATCTACTCCATGATTGAATATAGGTCCTCTAAAGGATGCCTACTAGCTAAGGTTATGGATGAGGAGGAGGAATCAGACAAAAATTGGAAAAGGGCTAAGAAAGAGAAAGAAGATTAAGAGCATTGCTTAATTTCCAATTATTAGACTTAGATTATTTTTTTATTTAAAGTTAATTTATTTAAGCTTTATTTAAATTCCATCAATAATGTAATTTATTTTATTAATGAAATTTTAGCTTTTAAATTAAATTATTTACTTTAAATTCATTTTTATTAAAGCAATAAAAACCGAAAAATTAATTTTCCAGAAAGTTTTTCGAGTACGGAAGTCGAAAATTTTCCGAAAACACCGAAATATTCCCAGACTTTTAACTGTAAATTGGCGACACACTTTTGCGATTGGTGCCGGCTGCGGTAGTCTGGCGTCAGGCGACGGTGCCGTCGGCTGACGTTGATGTTCATCGGCTGGTGCCAATGATTAACGTCTGGCGCTGGAACGTTTTTCGTCATGCCGATATTTTGTCTATCTTTTGTTGAATTTTTTATTAATTTTGGGATGCGAGATTTTTGAAAAATAAAGTGGCCGCACCCGTAAAGGGTTGCCTACGTATCCTTTTTTAAGGAATCAGGCCAGACGTAGCTCTCTTGAGTATCCTACTCAAGTAATTATGGGTAGTACTTCTTAAGTTGGTGAAGATTTGTCATGTTCGAGAACTCATTGCCAACCATATCAGTTAATTTTGCTGCACCTCCTGACAGGATTGTTTTAACAATGTAGGGTCCAGACCAATTAGGTCTAAATTTACCCCTTGGATCAAAAACATTTTTCCTTAATGCTTTTAACACCAAGTCTTCTACTTTGATGTTTCTTGTCTTGACCTTCTTATTAAAATGCCTAGCCATACGAGTTTGGTAACACTGAGTGTGATGTAGAGCTTCTACTTGTTTTTCATCGAGTAGAATTAATTCTTCATATCTTGCCCTAGTCCATTCAACTTCATCGAGTTTGCTCTCTAACGCGATGCGTAGAGATGGAATCTCTAGTTCAACAGGTTGTACGACATCCATTCCGGAAACGAAGGAAAATGGCGTATTTCCTGTTGATAAGCGAATTGACATGCGATAACCCTACAATGCAAAGTGAAGTTTTTCAGGCCAATCCTTATAATTTTCCGTCATTTTCTCGATGATAGTCTTTAGATTTTTATTAGCTGCCTCGACTGCTCCATTTGTTTGAGGCCTATACGGGGAAGAATGATGATGTGAATGCCATATTTTTGTAGCAATTCTTCACATTCGGCTTGAAAGTGAGTTCCATTGTCACTTATCATTTCATGTGGGACTCCGTATCGACAAATAATATTTCTCTTGATAAAGAGTGCTACATGTTTTGCAGTGAGTTTAGCGTATGATTGCGCTTCGACCCACTTTGAGAAGTTATCAATTGCTACTAGGACATACTCGTGGCCTCCTGTTCCTGGGGGAGTGATTTTGCCGATGATGTCAATTCCCCATGTAGAGAATGGCCATGGTGACGTATAGGTGTAGAGCAAGGAGAGAGGAACATGTTGTAAATTGGCATAGATTTGGCACTTATGGCATCTTTTTACGTATTGATGGCAGTCCCTATTCATTGTAGTCCAATCATATCCTCCTCGCATTATCTTTTGAACTAACACTTTACCATTTATGTGAGTGCCACAAATTCCTTCGTGGACTATCCTCATTGCTCTTTGTGTATCCTTTTTTCCTACACATAAGAGAGCTCGACCCTTAGGTACCCTTTTATGTAGCTTGTTGTCTATGAGTACATATTGGGAAGCCAAGAGTCTTAAAGCTCGTTTTTCTCTTTTGTCAGCATGTGGAGGGTATTCTCCTTTGGTGACGTAGTTGAATGTATCCGTGTACCACAGTTCTTCTTCTTCTTCGTCTTGGATTACTTCATCATCTTCTATAGCCAGGATGTATGACAGTTTATGCCTTTTTCTATAGTTAGAGGCATTTGCTCAGTTTCCGTGGGAATCCTAACCATTGAGGCTAGTCTTGTCAGGGCATCAGAAAATTGATTTTCTTCTCTAGGTAGATATGTGTATTCTACCTTCTCTAACTGATTAGTGAGAGTTTCTAGATAGGTTTGTTAAGGGGCTGGACTTTCGCTCCTTACTTTCCACCTTTTGGATATTTGATTGATGATTAATGAAGAGTCTCCGAATATTCGTAACTTTTTTACTCCCAATGCCAAAGATGTTTCAAGCACTACGTGAAAACATGAAATTGGCACCGGTTCAAACCCGGCCTAAGGCACCGGTTTGAACCGGTGCCAATGTGGAGGGTGCCAATTACCCCCTTTTTGGCACCGGTTCAAAACCGGTGCCATAAACAGGTTTTGGCACCGGTTAACCGGTGCAAAAGATACTAAAAAAAAAAAAAAATTATCCTCCTTTTGGCACCGGTTAACCGGTGCTAAAAATGTCCAAAAAATTAATTTTTTTCTTTTTTTTTTGGTTTTTTTTCACTTACCAATTAAATCTATCAAGTGAAAAAAATAACAATCACAACAAAAATCGAACTGGTTTCAATATATATAATCCAAACTTTACAATACATAATCAAATCCAAAATTACAATATAGATCAATTACAACTAACATATAAATAAATAAAAAAAAATTACATTATAAATCATAAAAAAAATTACATTATAAATCATAAAAAAAATTATAATATACTAGTAAATCAAAAAAAAAATTACAATATGAACATATCAATATTCTTGCATAATCTGTACCTGCACTAATTAAAACAGAAAAAAAAAATCAATTGGTAAAAATAAGCTTAAGAATTAATAAAAAAAAAAAACCAGAAATTCAAGTTGAAATAAAAATCGAAATTATCAAAAACGAAAAAAAAACCAATTAAAAATCAATATCAATATCGGAAAAAAATCAAAATCGAAATTATCAAAAACGAAAAAAAAAACCAATTAAAAATCAAAATAAATATCGAAAAAAAATCAAAATCGAAATTATCAAAAACAAAAAAAAAAAACCAAAATTGAAATCGAAAAAAAGAAACCAAAAATTCGAAAAAAAACAAAATTGAAATCGGAAAAAAAAAAAACCAATTAAAATTGGAACCCAAAAAACCAAAATTAAAAACAAAATCCCAGAAATCGAAAACAAAAACCAAAATCAAAAATCAAAATCAATATTGAAAACGAAAAAACCAAAATCAAAAACAAAATCCCAGAAATCGGAAAAAAAAAAAACTAAAATCAAAATTGAAACCCAGAAAACCAAAATCGAATAAAAAATCCCACAAATCGAAAAAAAAACCAAATACGAAAAACGAGTGAGTCAATCTTTAAGCAAAACCCAGAAAACCAATCTTAAAATCTTTAAGTCAATCTTAAAATCGAAAAAAAAAAAAGCAAACCCAGAAAACCAAAATCGAAAAAAAAATCCCACAAGAGATTTTGTGGTGGTGGCGGCGGTTGTTGTTGTTGGTGCTCGAACTTGGTGGTGGTGGCGGCGGCAGATCTAAGGGAGAATATGAACGAAGAACGAATTGAGAGAGAGGAGAGAGAAGGAGAGGAGAGGAAATGGGGGACGAATGGAGGCGAATAGAACTTAGGTTTTAGCAGGGATAGAACTAGGGGGAATGGAGGAGAGAGAAGGAGAGGAGAGGAAATAGGGTTTAATAATGCTCCGTTTTTTTTTAATATGATGGACCGGTTTAGTGGCACCGGTTCAAACCGGTGCCCTTTGTATTTTTGTCACCGGTTCGATCTGAACCGGTGCCATTACTCTTGGTCTAAAATCCCGCCCATTTTTAGGGCGGTTTTTGGCACCGGTTTGGTGTGAATCGGTGCCATTTGGGGGTTGCCTTTTTGTATTTTTCTACTAGTGAAGGCCTACCACGCACGCTTCGTATTCAGCGGCGTTGTTGGTCACGTCGAAGTCAAGCTTTATGGAGATTGGGACATACTCTTCTTTAGGTGACACTAGTAATACTCCAACGCCATATCCCTTTTGGTTTGAGGCTCCGTCGAAATATAAAGTCCAAGTATCATCTTCAGTGACCATCAAGTCTTCATCTGGAAATTCATTGTCTTGTATCGGCGTTGAGTCTTCTGTTGGAAAGTCTGCTAGGAAGTCTAACACCACAGATTCTTTGATAGCTTTTTGCGGCATAAACCTTACATCAAATTGGGCTAAATTGACAATCCATCTCGATATGCATCCATTGAGTGTAAATTTCTCGAATAGATACTTGAGTGGATCTAATCGGGAGACTACAAAGACGGTATGCACTAGCATGTAATGTCTTAACTTGGTTGTGGCCCACACCAAGGTGAGGCACAACTTCTCAAGTGGTGTGTAACGTGCTTCATATTCGAGCATTTTCTTCCTTATATAAAAGATTGCGTTTTCTTTGCCTTCTACTTCTTGTGCTAGCATAGCTCCCACTGTCTCTTTGGTAACTGTTAAGAACAACCTAAGAGGTATTCCGAGAAGTGCTGGTGCTAATACGGGAGGATTTGCGAGATAGGCTTTGATCTTTTTAAAGGCTTTTTGACACTCGTGATCCCATATTACGGGTACATTCTTTTTAAGCTTTTTGAAAATTGGTTCACATATCGTCGTCAATTTTGATATGAACCTACTTATGTATTGCAACCGGCCAATGAATCCTCGAATCTGCTTCCCGGTTTTTGGCGGTGGCATTCACATGATTGCTTTGATCTTTCTTGGGTCTATCTCTATTCCTCTAGAGATTATGACATAACCCAAAAGCTTGCCTGAGGTGACTAAAAAAGCACACTTAGATGGGTTCAACCTCATGTTGTATTTTCGTAGCCTTTCGAAAAATTTCCTTAAGGCTACTTGATGGCCTGGGCGGTCTTTTGATTTTACAATCATGTCGTCGACATATACTTCGACTTCTTTGTGCATCATGTCATGGAGTAAAGCAGTTGCTGCACGTTGGTAAGTGGCACCCGCGTTTTTTAACCCAAATGGCATTACCGTGTAGCAGTAAGTGCCCCATGATGTTATGAAGGTTTTTTTCCATATCTTCTTCTGCCATGAGAATCTGATTATAACCTGCAAATCCGTCCATAAACGAGAGAAGTGCGTGATTTGCCGTGTTATCCACCAGAATATCGATGTGTGGTAAAGGGAAGTCGTCCTTTGGACTTGCCTTATTTAGATCTCGATAGTCGACACACATTCTTACCCTTCCATCTTTTTTCGGAACTTGGACGACGTTGGCGACCCATTCAGGGTATTTAGATACCTTGATGAAACCTGCAGTTATTTGTGTTTGGACCTCTTCTTTTATTTTAAGTGCTACGTCGAGTTTCATTCGACGTAACTTTTGTTTTACAGGTTTCATTCCTGGAATTAATGGTATAGTGTGTTGAGCTATTTCTCTATTAATGCCTGGCATATCTTCGTATGACCAAGCAAAAACATCGATAAATTATTTAAGTAAGTTAATTAAATCGGTTCTTTCTTGTTCATTAAGTGTTAGTCCGATTTTAACTTCTCTTTAATTGGTTGAATCATTTGAGATATCAACCGTTTCAGTTTCTTTAATTACCGGTGTTTTTCTTTACGAGTGTTTCCATTGCTTTAATAAGTTCTTTGTCTTTTTCATTGTTAGTTAAACAATGCTCGTCATCTTGGGTTAGAGAAGAACAGGAGAAATAAGGAGAAGAAGATATATTATTGTACTCTAAGATCATTACATCAAAGAGTGATATGTCCTCAGGGACTTGATCACTAACTATTCTAGGAAAAATAGAAGAGGAAGGTGCTACTACTAAAGACCTAGATGACTCTATAGGGAGAGACTCCGACTTAGACGAATCTTCAAACATTGGTCCTTGCCCTGTCGTGATGGATATCTTTCTTCCACTTAGAGCAGTCACTTTGACGGTCTTGCGCCAGCCTTGTAGTGATCCACCGGTAGAGTGATTAGCTTCGAGGGATCGAAGCTTTCGACTTGTTGGACTATCTGAATGAGCGAGGAGTTATCCTCTTTGTGAGTTGGCTCATCCTTTTCTCGCCCAAATAATAATCCCATGACGTTAAAGTCAAAGCATGGGGGTGCTTTCTCCTTATGGACAGGACTTGGGATTTCATCTGTGAAATAACAATCCAAGAAAATTTCAAATCCTGGCTGCCTTATGTCGTTTACGACAAATGGTTCGGGAAATTCATGGCATGGATAGTCCTCTCCTTCTTTTATGAATTGACCGTTAAGTGTGAGAGGGTACTGATCCATTGGGATTGCTTACTTTTGAATGCGAGCGTCCCTACGTGCCTTTGATTTTTCCTGGGCTCGCTTGAGATCTTTTCGAGTCGGTTCGAAACCAAGTCCGAAAGTATCTAATTTAGGGAGGCCAGGTGACTCCAACAGTTTTGCTATTCCTTTCTTTTTTCCTAGGGTCATCCCAGGAAAATGTCCTTGATTCTTTAGAATAGTATTTACAATCATGTTGGAATGGGGGTCATGGCAAAGACGGGTCCTTTCATCCTCCTTGATTAAGGAGACCTCTTCGTTAAAGTGCCATAAGTCTTCATCATCCTCATCGTGCCCCACATTAATTATGGGATTTTCTATAGACTTGATTCTCATGGGTGAAGCATCGATGGTGATAGGAATCCCGCCAACTATGGCTTTTACTTGTTGGTGGAGAGATGAGGGGACAGCCTTTAGGTCATGAAGCCAAGGGCGTCCCAACAGTAGATTGAATGAAGCTTTAATGTCTACTACTTGGAAAGTAGTAGCATGTTCTATTGCTCCCGCCGTTACATTCATGGTAATTTTACCAAGAGCTTGACGACGAGTGTTGTCGTAGGCACTTATTCCTTGTGTCGACGGAGTTAAATCTTCATCCCTTATACCTAGCATTCTCGCAGTTCTAAGTGGACAGACGTTAATGGCCGATCCATTATGTACAAGATTCATAGGGACGTTCATTCTCTTGCAAACTACTGTGAGGTTTAATGCCTTATAGTGTTTGTCACCTTATGGAGGTAAATATTTGTCAGAAAAGGTGATCAAATTGATGGGACTAGGTAGATCACTCGTGAGGAAGTTAGCCAACCCCTTAGGAGTGGTGTCAGAATCTATCCCTATTTTGTCCAAGGCATTCATTATAGCCAACCTATGTTCTCGGGATGTCGCCAAAAGTTTCCATTCGTTCATTTAAACTTTCGTCTTTTTGAATTGTTTGACGATATCATTATCTTCAATGATAGGTATGGGAACTTGTTGTGCGGTTGGAATGGGTTGTTTTGAGACGGGAGGTTGCATTCTCCCGGATCTTGTGAGGACGTCTATCGATGAGTCTTCTTCAGCGTAAAAGTCATCCATGGCGTATGACACCGAAGGTGGAGGTCCTACCATGTCTTTTAAGTAGACGGCTTCTTCATCACTGTCCCAAACTCCATTAATACTTGCATCCTCTACTTGTGGAACTTGGACTAGTTTCTTTTCATCAATCATTTTCAGAATTAAATCCTTAAATTTAAAACTGTTTTCGATAGTGTGACCCCCTGATTGATGATACTGACAGTAATATCTATCTGTCCTTTTCAATGATTTGAATGGTCTTGGTTCGAGAGGTTTGATTTCGCCACACTCGCAGAGCATTTCGAACATTTGTTTATATGGGATCCCAATTGGAGTGTAGAGTCTATTACTCTTCTTGGGTTTTTCAGTGACTTGTAAAGGAAAACGCTTCGCCTCATAAGTCGTTCTCATGGGTGTGAATTCTCTCTTGGGTTTATCTTTCGGGAGTGGAATCTCGTCATATTTCTTTTGAAGTTCCTTTATAGCCTTGAGAGTTTCACGTAGCAAATGCGATCCTTCCATTATAGACAGTGTGAGTGATTATATGTCCTCTTTACTTGCTGGTTCTGGAAGGTTATTCATGGCGTCAAAAAAGATCTCCTCCTCTTCTTTAATGGCATGGATTTCTTTAACAGGTTTGATGAGAGACGAGGGGTCGACCTTGTTTTCCTCATCAGATATAGCCAAGGAATGAGCGAGAGGCGCATTATCAATACTTGGCTTCTTACTGGCAGAGGGCAACGGCAGCTAGTTGTTATTGATTAAGTCTTGGATAGCTTCTTTAAGCTTCCAACAGTTCTCGTTAAGATGGCCCCTACCTTGGTGATACTTGCAGTGAGCATTGGGGTTTTAATTAGCCGGCCTCTTTTGAACTGGTGGGTCCCCAAACGGTCCAATGGGAGTTATAAGACCTTTTGCATTTTATCGATCAAATGCAGTGTCATAACTCATGCCAATAGGAGTAAAGTTCCTCCTAAATGGTTTGTTTTGTCCTTGATTATTCATAGCAAGGACTTCACATAGGTTAAAAGTGCTAACATTTTTTGAGTGGGTGGTTTTGGAAGAAGAAGGATTGTCGTTCTTCTTTCCTTTCCAGCCACTGTTGGAGTTATTGTTGGCAGCTTTTAACTTAGCCAAGTCGTCTTCAATATTAATTCCAATGTCGTAGACGGCCTTGAAGGTATGGAGATTATTTTGATACTTGAATATTTTTCTTGAAGGTTTTTGATGAATAACCTTACAGACTCTTTTTCACTTGGCACCTCAACCATCTTAGATGAGGTTTCTCTCCATTTGTTAAAGAAAGAGGTGAAGCCTTCGTTTGCTTTCTGCTTGAGGATTTCAAGCTCCCTATGGTCAGTCTCAACTTAAATGTTGCATTTGTATCTATCAACAAAAGCGTTTGCTATGGACTCCCAGGTGGAGGTCTTTTCTTTCTCGAGAGAAAAGAACCATTGTTGGCATACGGTCTCGAGAGATAGTGAGAACAGAGAGGGGAATACCTTTTTGTCGATACCCTTAATACTCATTATTGTCTCGAAGGCTCGCAAATGAAAATAAGGGTTATCGATTGCTTTGAATTTCGCGATGTCGTTGGCATTGAATTTCTGCTGAAGAAGATCTTTGTCCATTGAGACCCCTTGTGAACTAATCTCTTGAAACTTGTAGTCGCTAGATAGCTTGCTTAGACTCTCTTGCATGAGGTCCTTCTGTTGTTGTTTCACGGGATCATCAATCTTAAGTGTGTAGGAGCTTCAGTTCCTCAGTCACGATAACCAGTTGGTTCCTAAGCTCATTGACTTCTTCTTGTGTTGCCATTACTTTCATAGCTTTCCTCTCACGAGCAATGGGTTTGTCGAAAAGTTGGAATTGTACGAAAAGGTTGTCTTTGATTAACCGTCCTTCCTTTCTTGACCACGCGCTGTAATTGAAACCATTTTGCGTTTTAATTACTTGACTCAAATCGACTTGACTTTACGGTTTTAAAGAGGAAAAAGTTAAAAAAAAAAATTGGTGCATATTTTGGCAAAAATAACGTATATATTTTTTAGGGAACTAAGTATGGTATTTAAATTGGAGGATTAATATCCGACTTACCCCCCTAAAAAAATGACGGAAAAAACGCGCATAAAAGACTCTCTTATACATTGTCAAAGTATGTGTATTGGTGTGTGCGTTGAATGTAAGTGACATGTTCGGACTCTTGTGTAAGACTATGGGACTTAGTGCCTAGACTCAATTAATGACTTGACAGTAAATTTTACCGAGTTAATTAGTAAACTGGTTAATTAGACATAAGGTGATAAATAAGAGGGTCGAAGAATAAGAGAGTTGTCAGGAAGACTAGCTAAATGGGTTGTACACATCAAACAGTACGATATAATTTTTGTACCACAAAAGTCTGTCAAAGGACAAGCCATTACTGATTTCTTTGCCGACCATCCAGTACCACCTGAATGGGAGATGTCCGTTGATTTTCCTGGAGAAGATGTGTTTAACATCGAAATACTACCACCATGGGAAATGTATTTTGACGAGGCTCCTCGTCAAGACGGCGCAGGAGCAGGGGTAGTCTTTGTGTCGCCAGAAAAGCACGTTTTACCTTACTCATTTGTGCTAACTTAGTTGTGCTCAAACAACATGGCTGAGTACCAAGCTCTTATTATGGGTCTTCAAATGGCAGTTGAAATGGGAATTCAAGATCTTGATGTTTATGGAGATTCGCAACTCGTTATAAGTAAACTTTTAGGCTAATATGAAGTCAAGAAAGAGGATTTAATTCCTTATCACAAACATGCATCAAGATTGCTTGACAAGTTTGACATTGTCAAGCTAAGCCATGTTCCAAGGAGTGCCAACAAGATGGCTGACGCGCTTGCCGGTCTTGCAGCCACTTTGGCACTGGGGGCAGAGGAAACCATGTATGTGCCTGTTTGCAATCGTTGGGTAGTTGCACCTGAAGAATATGAAGTTGAAGATGACGAGGTAAAGGAGGTTGACATGATCACTATCTGCCAAATTGACAAAGAAGACTGGCGTTAACCAATCATCGACTATTTGGATCACCAAAAGCTGCCTAATGATCCACGACATCGAATAGAAATTCGCCGTCGAGCCTCACGTTTTGTTCTCTTCAAAGGGACTCTTTATAGACGATCTTTTGACAAGCTATGGTCGAGATGTCTAGAAGATGAAGAGGCAGCCAAAACAATAGAGGAATGTCATTCAGGGATTTGTGGAGCTCATCAATCTGGTCCTAAGCTTCATGATCGTATCAAAAGAGCGGGGTATTATTGGCCCTCAATGGTTCAAGATTGCATGGAGTTTGTTAAAAAGTGTGAAGCATGTCAATTTCATGCAAACTTCATTCACCAACCCCCAGTACCACTACATCCAACTATGACATCATGGCCATTCGAAGGATGGGGTCTTGACGTGGTTGGTCCGATCACGCCAAAGTCATCTGGTGGTCACGCTTACATACTGTCTGCCACTGATTACTTTTCTAAGTGGGCTAAAGCTGTTCCCCTTCGTGAGGTGAAAAAAGAAAATGTTGTCGATTTCATTCACACCCATATCATTTACAGGTATGGAATTCCTCACAGAATTGTCACTGACAATGGAAAGCCATTCGTCAACAACTTGATGGATAGCCTTTGCCAAAAGTTGAAGTTCACGCAACATAAGTCATCCATGTACAATGCTCCTGCAAATGGTCTAGCTGAAGCATTTAACAAAACGCTTTGTAACTTTCTAAGCATGGTCGTTGGAAAGTCTAAACGTGACTAGCATGAAAAGATAGGGGAAGCACTTTGGGCATATAGGACGACATACAAGAATGCAACACAATCAACCCAATATTCGTTGGTGTATGGTGTTGAGGCTATCCTACCCTTAGAAGTTCAAATTCCATCACTAAGAATTTCCATTCAAGAGGATTTAACTAGTGATGAAAATGACAAGCTTCGATTGGCTCAGCTTGAAGCACTTGATGAGAAAAGATTACAAGCTCAACAGAAATTGCAATGTTATCAAGCTCGCATGACACGTGCATTCAACAAAAAGGTTCGACCTCGTTCTTTTCAAGTAAGAGACATGGTCTTGGCAGTGAGAAGGCATATCATTACTTCGCACAAAACTGGAAATAAGTTCACATCAAAATGGGATGGTCCTTATGTGGTACGAGAAGTCTACACTAATGGAGCATACAAAATTGCTGATGGTGAGGAATTGCGCGTAGGTCCAATTAATGGCAAGTTTTTAAAGCGCTACTATTCATGAAGTGCAAGCCTTGTAAACTCCCAAGTAAGAGGATAAACTACTTACAAAAAAAAAAAAAAAAAAAAAAAACAATATTTGAACTACGTTGGCTTGATCTTGCAAGATAACCCGTTTATTTAGCAAGTACGTAGGCAGCTTGAAAAAAAAAATCAAGTGTAGCTACATAAAAAAAAATCATCATCATTGTACTACTCCTGGCCCGCAAGAGTATAAATTGTGTACGGCTAAACAAAAAAAAAGAAAAAAAGAAAATCCCTACTCCTGGCCCGCAAGAGTATAAATTGTGTACGACGAAATAGTAATGAAATAAATCCATATGATAGAATGAATAAAATAAAATGTCAAGATCAAAATAAAAAAATAAATAAAAAAAAATGTCAAAAAAAAGTAGTGTTGTTCAACTACTTAACCATAAAAATAAATAAATTAATAAATAAGGGGTAGTCTATTCTCAATCCATCCATTCAGAAGGTTAGAGCATTGACTGAAGCTCTTGAAGTTGAACTTTATGTTGCTCCAATTGGACTGTCTCATCAGCACTCAGAACAGGAGTTGCATGTAAGGCGTCCAAAATCTGCTTCGCAGCATTCATTTGTTCTTCAATTGATTTGATAGATCCTTTGCTAGCCACCAAGTCATCTGTTAGACAATTCTTCTCTTTGCAAGCTTTCGTCAATTTAGCTTCAAGGTCTTCTACTCTTTTTGTGACTAAGGCATCTTGTTCCTTTAATTGCTCTTGCCTTTTCTGCTCATTAGCATGGTTGGACTCCGCTTGCTTGAGAAACTCAGATTGAGCAAGTATGTCTCTTGTTACTAGTTCAGATCTTTGTCGTTTCGCTGCAGCCTCCTCCAAAGCAAGGTAGGATTTGACTGAACAAATATAAGACTCAACTTTACGCTTCAGCGGAGCCGAGTCACCCTTGAGGTTTTGTATACCTCGATACACCATAGACGCTTCTTCAAACTTTTTGGGTACCTCCGAACAAGGTGACCCTTGCAACATTGCCAAGTATTGAGCGCCTATGTGTTTTATTGCATCTGCAAAAATAGTACTAGAGAAGGGGCCTGGTCGAAACGTGTTTGCAGACATAGTAGGAGCGCAAACACGTTGAGATGAAGCTGTACGGTCATCACCAACTGACTGTCGAACTTCTAAAGCGTGGGAGGCAAGCTCAAGAGAATGAGGACCATCTAATGACTTTAGGCTTTGAGTAGGAGATTGTATTTCCTTCCTTGGTAAACTGGGAGAATTCTCACGAACTTTATTCTTGGCGATCCTTATTGCTTTCCCCTTGCCAGCAGTTGGTCTCGGTATAGGTAAAATAGCTTCAACCTCTAAGAAGTCAGCGACGACACTCTCGAAGTCTTGATCATCCTAAAAAAAAGAAAAAAAAATATCAATTAAAAAAAAAAGAAAAAGTATCAAATACTTACAAGCAGTATGTTAGTAGGAACGATAAGAAAATCTTGAAGATCGCCAAAGGAGTCCGCATCGTTTAAATTGATGTCCTTTTCATCAACAACGTCTGATCGCCTCTTACTCCTACGTTTATTTATTTAGTTGACGTAAGATTCTCCGTCACTAGAGCTTCCTCCTTGGCTGACATCTCTAGCTGTCATCGATTTAGAGTTGCCTTGTCTGGACAGAGGCTCGTGACTCCTTTTACCACTAGCATTGGTCTTCGGTCGAGGAGCACTTGTGTCACCGGCATGTTCCTGGCTCTTCCTAGACTTGTTGGGATCAGTTTCAATACTTGCGCAAAGAACGTCAACCTTGTCTTAAAGGTTATTAACTGTCACTTTATACCACAAAGACCGAAAAGCCCAAGTTACAAGTTCACGCCAATTTAGGGAAAGACAAGGAGTCAACACCCGGGATTGACTGCCACAAAACAAAATCAAGTCCTAATGCCGAAGAGCTTCATAATAGCCTACAGATTGACGATCATCCATGGCACGCGTAAGAATACCGGGAGCATCTTGACAAAACCCAAATTGTCTACCAAATCGATGAGGATTGTAAGGCTCTATGAAAAATTTGTCACCGGAGCGTACAGGAATGTAGCTAGAGCGAAGGGAGATGAGGTAGCCAAACTGTGGAATTTCGAGCTTCCCATCATCAAACAAAGCCATGTTCTTGTTCTTATTCGGCACGGTACACCCAACCCTTGCTGTGGTCCCTTCATTTATCAAATCTCGTGCTTCTTTATCCTTAAAATGCTTTGAACTTTGAGAACCCGAGAATACAGTCATTAAAGGGCCTGGGAGAGCTAAATCCAAATTGTGATGAGTTCCGAAATAGTATGCGAGCCAACTATACAAGTAATGAGTCGGGAAGAATGAACTAGAATAAGAAGGCTTGGGAGGCCTCAAAATGTCGTTTAGACCATGATAAATGCTTCCCAGGACAGGAACTGCCAAGCTGAACGGTTTACCACAAGCTGGTTGCGATCTCAAACATCTTGGGTCTTATCGATCTACTATGACACTATGGAAGTACAAATGCGCATAACCAACAAGACAAGAAAGTAGCCGTATAGGCTATTCCCCTTCTATTGTTGTCGGGAAGGCCTAAACGCTCAAACATGGATAATTCTTCATTTGTCCACATTGTAGGTACGTCTGGTAACGTTCCGTTAGGGTCATGTGTAGATTGTGGAGGAGTCGAGAGATATCTTGTCCTCTTTGGCGGTGCAGCATAGCGAATTTTCTTCTGGTACCAAAATCTAATCCATTCTTTGGCTGGAACCTCCTTCCTTAAGCCAGATTCTTTTTAAAGGCAATGATAAGCAACAAACAAATGCTCACAAGGCTTTGAAATGTAACGTTTGTTGTCCTCATTTGTTGCTGTTAGGGTTGCAAAAAATGAGGGACAGTCTCATCATAAATTTCCCCATAAATGGGTAAGCCACCAAGTCTGTGCAAATCCCACAGTGAAATGGACCACTCTCCTGCCATTGTATGGAGTGTATTTGTGGTAGGGCACCAACTCTCACACAATGCTCGTAAAATATGCGAATTTTTATCATAGGAGTAAAGTGAGGCATAGAAAGCATTGTAGATTGATGCTGATTTAAGATTATCCCTCGAGCGACAGAGAACGTCCTCAGTCCACTCTCGATAGCCTAGGATGAAGCATGATTCGCCATACATCTTTAGAACAGCGGATCCCCATATCATGGACCATTTAATAATGGAACGACCCAATAAGGGAAGTAAGTTGTCTGTTGCAGGTCTATTCTGAAGGGTGTCTTGGATCTTGTAAACCTTTGTGGTGTCGAAGATATTAGCAATTTCAACAAACATGCCACTGCAGAAATTTTGCTTACAAATACTTGTTTGCATGCCATTAGGCCGCCGCAATGATTGTCGAATTTGTAGACGCGTGCCAGTTTTGGGGTTGTCACCCTCTTGATCGACGAGAGAAAGATAGGATCGAGAACCTTCATTGAATTCCACTACGTGCACCTTGTCCATGATCAAAGACTAAAAACAATAAAAACAATATTAGAGTGTTTGACATGGCACATGTATAATGAGTATGTTATGAAGGCAATCTCGTATTTGAATTTCGAGTAGGTCAGTCATAAGATGTCAAGTTCATAACGATTGGCATACATGACTTGACATCTCGATGGGTTCATAACAAAGGGTCCTGACCCATCGCGACATGGGCGACTCAAATCTTCAAGTTATCAGACCTGTCTTAAAGACCTCAAGATCATAACGACTGGAATACATGACTTGACGCCTCCGACGAGTTCGTAACAAAGCGTCCTGACTCATCGCGACAAGGGCGACTTCAAATCTTCAAGTTATCAGACCTGTCTTAAAGACGCCAAGATCATAACGACTGGCATACATGACTTGACGTCTCCGATGAGTTCATAACAAAGGGTCTTGACTCATCGCGACAAGGGCGATTTCAAATCTTCAAGTTATCCGGCCAGTCTTAAGATGTCAAGTTCATAACGATTAGCATACATGAATTGACATCCCCGATGGGTTCATAACAAAGGGTCCTGACCCATCGCGACATGGGCGGCAACGTATGGCTACCTTGCAAAGCTGTCATATGTACACCATCACAGAGAACAAATTTACCGTACATGCAAAAAAAAAAAAAAAAAAAAAAAAAAAAGTGCAGTGTTGCAAGTAACATGAAATTACCACAATTCAGTTATGCTTAAGATACTGGTTATGGGTCAACAATTGTTGCTACATTAAGGTAATTGTATCGAATTACAACAAGAATCAGGCAAAAGCAACATCACTCAGCAAACAATTGGTAATTAATTATTGATGATCACAAAGTTCCGGCAATACGAGACAAAATTGCAATTAAAAAAAGAAAGTAAGCAAACAAACTTACTGAACGTAAGTATGTTTGACTTCTTGAAAAACCAATTGCTCCCAAAATCCTTTTGCTTTTATTGCTGCAAATTCATAGAATATTAATCATGGTTTAATCATGATGAATGAGAATTGATTAATCACAATAAGAAAGGCATAAGTTAGGTATTAATCACCTATTGTTGTTGACGATCAACTTGTTGCAACAATACTCCAAAATTATCAAGTTCCTTGAGACGGCGACAATCGAAAGTGGGATGTCAAGGAAAATTCTCAAAGAATGTAAAAAAACAATGGAAGATGTAATTGTGATTAAATCTAAGGTGATTAATTAGTAAAAAAAAATAGAAGCACGAAAGTTCGGATATTTGTCTTGGCGGCTGCAAATTCGAGAACATATATATATATAAAAAAAAAAAAGCAATTGCTGGGGAAAGTCGGCTACCTGTGTTCGTCAAAAGCATGTCCACCGTGATGAAGAAATATAGAAGGGTCAAATTCCTTATTTTTATAGGTTTCGGTTGGCAATTATCTTTTAGGATATCAACCCTAGTACAATTAGGAGTCTAACCTTGGGGCTCAAGAATTCCCATAAACCAAACCTAGTACTTAAAAAAAAAAAAAAGTACTAGTGACTTCCAAGTCAAATAAAAGGGTCGAGACCTTGTCACGCCAAACACTTTAAATCGTGTATGTGACACAGTCTCAAGGGGGCAATTTTTAGACACGGAAATTTTATGAGTGTCATACATTAAATTAAATAAATTAATTTGGGTTAAAATCATATGAATGATCCATTTTAATTAATTATGGCCCACATAAATAAATAATCTGAATTAGTTAAATAAAATTCAGGTTATAAAATAAATTAAACGGACCAGGTTAAAAGACTTTTAAGTCATAAAATGGGCCAGGCTCAGACCTACTAAGTCCACTCAAGGGGTTCTCATCTCCTATAAATACACCATTCCTCCATCAGTTGAGGGGATCCTGAAATTATTATTCCAAGAGCTCATAAAACTCAAACGAAATTCTCTCTGAAGTAAGTCAACAAGCACATCAAACTTGTGCTGACTTGTTCAGATACACTCAAACACATTTGAACGGAACTAAGCTTCAAAGCCCTCGTTCAAGTGTATTCAAACAAAACCCTTGAATATAAATTGACATCATCAAACGTCACCCTGTGTTCAAACTCAAGTCGACGTCATCAAACGTCACCCTACAGGTGTCACACACGTGTCATCGTCAAGCTGCGGAACAGAATCAGAGGACTTAGTTTATTTTATTATAAAATTTTATACAGAGATTGTACCCAAAAATCACATATTAATATAAATTCATTTGTTACTTTATTTCCCGTCTTTATTTAGACTCGAAATTTGTGTAAATAGATGGCTCCCACTCATTTTCATGATTGAGACCTTCAACTTGACAACCTACAATCATTAACGTTCATCAACGAACTTTCCATAGAACATCTTCTTTATTACCGCCATTAAGTTAACGATGTTCTCAACATATATTTTAGTAGACTTCCTGATGATGCTTTGCTTGGGTTTCACTCCAAACGGCTCACAATGATTTTGGATACCCTAATCACTTGTGATCATGGAAATTTTCCTTAAATTCCTGCACATTACACATGGATGCACGTCCATGTTACCATTCTCAAGCCACGACTTATTGTTAGCTCGTGCTTATAAACGACTTCCTTGTTAAGGATCTAATCCTTGTTAAGGTTTGTGCTTGCAACATCAATTCTCAAATTGTATTTGTTTCCACAAGTCAAGAACTCATCCGGTTACTTATCCAAGTACTTTGGATGTTCTAACGATCTATTACATAGATTTAGGTTGATTGGTACTACATACATATATACTTCACATGCTCTAAGCAAGTAAGTCGTGTGACGATTCCATATCTCAGCGTACATGATGGATTAAATTGCAAAGTAATTCTCAATCTTATTCCATCAATTTGTCATTTTAGCTCATTCAGTTTCGCTGAGTCTTTGCTAAATTGTTTGCTATGTGATATGGTTAAAAGTCTCTATTAGAGTCTTTCATGTTTGACTTAGTATTTAACCTAGCTTATACTTAGTTCAAACATTTACTTAGTTTTATACATACGGGTCCAAAGTCTTTCTAAGTCCTTCAATTCATGTTTAACACGATAAAATCCTTTACACGTTCAAAAATTTTATTAAGTCTATACAATAGATCTTAATACCAATATGTACTAAGTATCGTCTTTCGCTTGGTTCATTGTCGAAAATACTTTCAAATCTAAGCATTTAGCATTTGATAGTTATTTAACAATAGAGTTCATAAATTTTTCGTTGGACATTTATATAATTTACTTTTGCTCCCACTAAACTTCTTATTAACTTCATGAGAAAACATGTTCCAATTCCTATATGCAATGCTTCCATTAATCCCATGACGGATTCCTTGAGCTTGCTTTTAAATCTAGCAATTATTTAGATTTTCAAAACCCTTAGATTATTTTCATAATCACTTCCAAAATTCTATTTAGGAAGGCGGTTTTGGTATCTATTTTGCCATATGTCATATGTTCAATTTTTGCTAGATCAATCACAAAAAGACTTAACCATTCCGATTGGTGAATAGGTTTTTATTAAAATCAACTCCGTGAATCTAATTGTATCCTTTTCAACCAATCTTGCTATGTATGCATATACATTTCCACATTTGTTAGTTTTCTACTTGAAAACTTATTTGCAATCAATTGGTCTTTCACCTTTCATGCAAATTAATCAAGTTTCAAACATGATTTTCAAACATGGGGTCTGTTTCGAATTTTCATGGCCTCTAAACATTATTCGGAATTTAGATTTGTCGTAGCTATCTTACAATACATTATTCCTTTATTATCTAATATTAAATAGTATGCTTGTAAGTCTTAGGTTTATTTCTAACTTAATAGAAATTTATAGGATTCAATCCAAGCTTTTGGTGAATTCTATACCTATACGGGGCAATTGCATCAACCACTGAGTTTCAAGGCGCTTTCAAAGCCCTTTTATTATGTTGATCTTACTCCAACATTTCTGATGTTTTGTGAGTAATGAATTCTCTTTTAAGGCACTTGTAAAATCCTTTTAAGTATTCTTGATCAAGCATTCTCACGAAGTCCTTTTAAGGTAATTTGAGATTATGAGTTCTAGTTTGTTGCTAAGCTCGATGGTCATCGAGTTTATTTTCCTCCCACTTGTCGTTTTGGAAACGTGTTACTTTCCAGAAAGACACCACTTAGAGCAACAAACACTATGTTCTCAATTAGGTTGTGGAGGTAATGCCCATGGTTTCACTTGAATGATTACAAAGAGACATGTATATTGTCTTTGGGTAAAAGTTCGTTGTAAAACAAACAGTTAGCTCCTACTTGAGTTATCATAGACTTTAATGAGCCATTCAGCTCCCACCAACCACCTAGCTCTTGCTAAGCCGGTGAGCTCCACTAAGTCTCTTAGCTCCCACTGAGCCAGTGAACTTCCACTGTGGCTAAGAGTTTTAGACATATACTTGAAAAGACATTTAGAAGATAATTCTATCAATAATTGAATATGGCATCCTTTCTTAGCTTTGACATTTTGTTTAGTGTAACATTAGTCCTTCGTGCAAATCTTAAGAACTTTATAAGAAGGGATGTGATCCATCATTGTTCGAGTCATTTGTAAATGGCATCGAGGTCTCCGTGAAGTTACACTATGTTCTTTGTGGAGTTATTTATAAAAATTTCAATTTCATAACTTTGTGATGGTCACGCTTGGCTCAAGTAAATATCGCTTGATCTAATCTAGACATTTTGATATCTTTCCAAGTCGATTATGTACTTCACTGAACTCTTGAACTATTCAAGGTCAAGTTTGTTCACATTTGATGAATATAGCCATATTCTTTCAAATTCTTTGTGAAACGTTGAAGTAAATAAATCATCTTTAGCTTTCGGAGTCAATTGTCTATACCAAGAACAATATATCTTTACTTTGTCGGTTTCAACAAGTAAGAATTGCTTGTCTTAGAACGATTCCGAATCGATCAACTATCAAGAGCCTATCTAATAGAGCCTTGAGTATGTTCTTGTCAATGTGACATTGCTAAAGATTTTTGGAACGCAAATCATGCCCATGACTTTGAGCTTTTGCCAGTTTATCATGTTAAGCAAATGTTTGTTTATAATCAAGCATTCTTGACAAATGGTTTATACAACCATGCCATTCAAATAAATTTGCAACTATTGCTCATTGCTGTGAATGTGAGTCTTTCTGTGTGTAAACGGATCAATTGCTGATTATGGAACATAATAACCATTTATTTGTTCCATCCTTAGCTTAAAGGTCTTTAAACAAAGCATACGACCTTACAACTGATGTAGCACCACTTGCTTCATTCTAAGCTTGTAAGTAGATAACTTAGCTTATCTTCAATAGTTTGAGGTCACTTTCAAAGTGGAACACTCAAGCAGTATCCGATACTTGTGAAGATAACAAATTGCTAAGTTAACTACAATAACATGATCTCATGGGTTGAAATGGAATCTTATTCCTTTTCTTCGTTCCTCGTTTCCTATATTTCTTATCATACTTTATCTCATAATCTTTAAGAACCATTTCTTTAAGTGTCTTTGACTTTTATACTTTGTTAGGCATAATTAAGCATCTAATGCGCCGTAAAAAAAAGTTCCATCTTTTCCTTTAATTCACGCTTGAATTACTACATCAATGGGTCCTACTCATCTATGCATTAAGCGAAAATATATGTTGGTTGTCAGTATTGACAATTTGAGTTTGCAACTCAATACTTCATGTTTTATCAAAACTACCTAGTATTTTTAATACATGATGTCCAACCGTCTTTTCGGACTTTGTTATAAAAGTCATTTATGAGATTTGTGTTTTAGAAATGCTTTACTTTTCTTTGAAAACCATTCTCAAAGATTTCTTTTACCAATCATGGAAAACAATACAGTTTGATTTGGAATTCTACAAATAAAAGTACAAAGTATAACCATTTATCAAGTAAATAACATAATAAGTTTGAAAATTAAAAGGTATTCATGCAAATTTTCAATCTTATTAAACGTCTTATCTACGCATTAAATTTTGCCCCCATTTGGCGAGAATAAGTCGATTCCAAGATTCAAGGAAACAAAGAGTGGCTTAGCATGCTTTGGCTTGTCTTAGCACTCAATCTCCCAAGGTAAGCAACACTTTGCTAATGGCTCTAAGCCACTCTTGGTTGAATAAATCGTGGCATCTAATGCTCCCACAACAATTTATCAACTTTGCCACGACATGTTAGGACTCCATCACTCTTATTGTTGAGTACAACCAAAACTAACTTGCATACCCTGTATGCCTTACGTTCCTTGGAGAAGTAGTGATGCCTCGCTTTGGCGTAGCCCACCACTACCCTCGTTCGGTTGGTAAGTGTTGTTTTGGAATGACAAGTTTTAATCAATATTTAGGGACCTAGGTTTTCTATGTTGGTTGATTTAAGTGACCTTAATTAATCATCACAACATTTGAAATCCTGAACATGCATCTAACATATAATTCATTTACATAAACATATATATATCGAAAAACATAAATAGAGATGCATTTGGCAACTAGCATGACCCCTTGAGATCTTCAAATCTTCAAAAAGTCTTCATTTGCAACCTCATGGCTTCGTCTTCCAAGACTTGACCAAAATAAATGCAACTACTAGTATCTACGATTAGGACTAATCTAAATATTAAGGTACAAAAATACTCAACGGTTCGCAGACCATATTTAGATTAACAAAAATACATCACGGATCACAGTCCGTATTTTCTATCCTAATCGGGCCCTACTAGTTGCCATTTCATAAAACCTGTGAGAGAATATATATTCCATTCATCCATTCACTATCTGTGAATGACCCATGCAATTTACAACGATAAACAAGTAACAATGCATAAACACACGAGAACTAGTAACTAATCTAGGTGGTTAATCCAATTAACACGCCTAATTAAAACTAGTCAAAGTTATTTTAACCGGTTATGAAAATAATAAATGAAGCTCCCACTAAATTCCGCATCCAACTTAATTAATCCAATTAATTAAGTCGGTAAAAGCCAAAATTTGTCAAAATAAATTTTGCCAATGTCGCTCAAAAAACCGAGGGCTAGCCTCCAAAATTTTAATTAAATAAACAAAATAATTAAAATAATTAAAACGACAATTTAAGCAAAAAATTACGTAGTCCAAAATATCCAAGTGCCTATCACTAAGATTTGGAGTGCTCACAACTCGCACACAACTCGCACGATCTCATTGCACCACATTGCTTCACAAGCAATGTCTACGTACGCATATTCCCCTTAATGATGTACCAAGCTATCCACAAAAAACAATCCTCAAGTAAGCTCAAATGTAAGCACAATAGGAGGCTTACCCACGACAAGCCACAAGGCTGCTATGGTGCGTCAAGGGCTGCACGTGCAGCAGCCACCACGCGCATGTGCACCATTTCGAGGCGCCTAGTAGCCTCGGCAGCCCCATGTGGGTTGCGTAAGCAACCCGACTGGCCGAGAGCATGCTTGGGTATCTTAGGCCTCGATTTGGTGCTCATGCTTCGGGAAAAAGAAGTCCCGACTTTGTGTGACATATTTAATCAATTGCTAAATTAATTTTAGAATCAATTAATTTTAAGGAAAAATGAAAATTATAATAAGTCCAACTTAAATAAATTCATCCAAGTACATAAAACCAAAATTATTCCAAGAACCATCTTTTAATAAAATTGGTTTAACTTGGTGCAACAAAAATAAGAAGGAAATTACTCACTATCAATTTAATTAATTTAAATTAATCTTGAGTTTTTTACAAAATAAAAGGGAGTTGGAAAAATGAACATAAGTTCAATAAAGATTCCAACTTTAATACTTGTGAATCCTTGAAAAATTATATCTTCCAATATGGAGATAAACAAATTTCTATCACAAGTTTCAAACTTTATGAAAGGAATGGTGTCCTTCGAACAAGTGTATTATTCTGATACCGGGTTCAGAATTATTAGAAATCTAATATATTCAGTAAGGTCAAATGATCGGAATGCCTGGGTGGAGGCCACTTCCGATCAGTAATATTAATGAATAATTAATATTACAAATTAATCTTGACTGAACCCTTCGGGTCACACCCTAGCAAATATGCGAACTGACTCGACGAATTAATTCGGAAGAAATTAATTTGTCGCCCGAGTGTTAAATATTTAGACGTCAAAAATTCGAGCTTAGAGCGTCAAAACAGAGCGTCGGAAGTCGAGTCAAAAAAATAGTAAAAGACGAGACATGAAAATAATAATAAATCAACAAGACCAAAATAACCCTAGCATCGGAATTCCCTGAGCAAACCGAGTGCTCGGGGCATTTGATATAGCATGGTGGCTAGCATGCGCACCAAGCCAAGCGTAGGCTGGCTGGTGCGTGCTAGCGCACCAATGCTAGCATCGCAACACTAGGCATAGCCTAGTGCATGCTAGTGCTGCCTTGTGCGCGCATTGGCTAGCAGCCATGCTACAACAAACCGCAGTAGCTAGCACGCAATGCGCGCCAGCCGCAGCAGCATGGCTGGGCCATTGCGCGCATGCTATCGTGCTGGGCCTGCTGGCAGCCGCGCATGGCAGCCCACCTTAGGTGCCTTGTTACCCAAGTGTGGTGCCATGTGGCGCAACTTGAGAGGAGGTTTGAGGGGTTTGTTGTCCGATTATGTTTATATATTGCCTTGGGAGTAATTTGAGATTTGTTTGACTCAATTTGGTGAGGAAATGAACAAATTGCCATTGTTGAACCTCTTAAGGTCGGGAATACAATGTGGCTTGTTCTTGATGTTTTGGTTAGCAATTCTTGTCCAATTTTGTCACAATAATTACAATAGTATTGCAAGAAATTGTTTGATTGCTTGAAAAATGTCGTTATGCTCAATTTGAATTTGTGCTCTGTTTTAGTACTACGTACTCTGTTTTTTGCGAACATAGTATCATGCGGCTAGGCGAATCTTAGATACTATAGAACCTTAATTTATGATAATTCTGCACAATTTAGCATGGCTAGACAGCGAGGTTCCGGTTCACGGTCCCGAGACGTTTGACGGGAGCATGAGCCTGTAGAGGATGATGCCGCGCCGTCCACTTTGCTTGGTCGACTCCCCGAGTGCGATGAGCAGACCTTGTACTTTTCTCCCGTCCATCACATTTCTAAGAGGGTGAGACGGGGCATCACTGTTGGTAGGACGCGCTGTCATGGTTCCGGTTGTGACGGCTTGGGCGATCTGTATAAGATGTACATCGCCAGAGACGATCAGACGAGACTTCTATGGGAGTCTTGTTGTCTTACTGCGCTGTTCTAGACCTCCGAGGCAATGGTTGCCTCTAGCGGGGGTCACCATGTAGTTCGTGCTCTGGTGGAGTTCTTTTGGGACACCACCAACACTTTCAACTTTCCCTGGGGTGAGATGATGGTCACTCCTACCGACTTCAGTCTCATCACAGGACTGGAGTTTAGCTCCGTGCCACTGCTGTTCGACAGCGGGATCGACGTTTTTTCTTCTGAGGTCGAGGGGCAGTTGGGTCCGATTGCTATTCGGAATCGAGCTGAGGTAGAGTCGACTCAGTTCAGTGCTAGGGGGATTCTCTTCTCGACTCTAGCAGCGGCTTTCGACGATGGTGCGACCACCCGAGAGCAGCGGGTGCGCATCTTTGCACTTATCTTGTTGTCCGGGACGTTCTCCCCTAACAAGGGTAGTAGGCCGGTGCTTTACTACCTTTTTGCCGTTCGCGATCTACACTGGATCGGGACTTATGACTAGGCCAGCTTAGCCTACGCTGATTTCATTCGAGCCCTCCGGGACTTGTGTCGGCATCGATCCTTTGGGTCGAATGTTGCTTTGTCCAGCTTTTGGAGGGTCGTAAGGTAAACCTTATTCCCTATAAAGTTTATCTCTACATTTTAGTTAGCATTCACTAATTACTTTAGCTTCTTGTAGATCTGGTTCTACGAGTACTTCCCCTCTGCTGCGCCGGTGAAACCATCGCCGCGCAGGTTTCCAGTTAGCGCTTCGTGGGGTAGCCGTCGTGTGGGGATGTCCACTATATATGTCCGAGATTAGATCATCTCAGTATGATTCTTTTCTTATTTGACATTTTGTGATGCCTTAGATAGACTCTTGCCTGATTAACGCTCTTTGCAGGAGCCTGAGGAGCTGTACCGACCGTGGGTCGACTTGGAAGTCCCTGGGTTAGCCGTGCAGTATTCTGCTGAGCGTCGCTATTTCTTGGGGACTTATGGAGCGACTGCATATCTTGGGGAGAGGGTTGCTATTCAGCATTCCTCCGATACCTTTGTCGTTCATGCTCCTCCACCACGTCACATGTTTAACGCCACGAGGTTTGTGAGCATGTCAGAGGGAGCTGGTACCCCTTGGCGTTCTTACATGATCCCTGGGCGTTGCTATGGGGAGGAGCTACTGCCATTGTTAGCTCCAGTTCCTGTACCTGCTGAGGATGTGGCGGTACGATTTTCAGTTTTTGTCTTTCGTTAAGTAGCCCCCAAGTGATGCTTTACTGATTTTGTTTAGCCTTGTTAGGACAATAATGCTGAGTTTGTGCCACCCCGTATGTCTATCCATTATCAGGAGACATATGGGCTGATTGAGGAGATGATTCCTCCGGCTCCTGAGGACGAGCGCTTCGTGGAGCGGTCGATTCCTCGTCACCAGACTCGGGTAAGCTTGTTTATGTGCAACTTTTGTCCATATACGTTATGCATGTTTACTGACTTATTTCTTTGACAATTCTCACGCGAGGTGATTTTGGCGATGGCAAGATGCATAGATGCCTTCTGGAGCCAGCTTGTCCGGATGAGGAACGTGGCTACCTGCCGTCGAGAAGACGCTGTTCAGGAGGTAGTCTTCCCTTCATATGTTTTTGTATTACCGCTTCTATTTTGCCTGTTTCTGATTTTAATTTCTTTTGCAAGGTCAAACCATTCCTTCTCGTGCCCGCATGAGACCTGAGGTGCGGAGGGATCCGGCGAGGTCTATCTCGAGACGTCGCCGCACTACTTCGGGAGGTAGGGGCGGTCGTTCTGAGGCTGCTCGTACCGAGGCGGTAGAGGGCTCAGGCTCTTCATCTGAGGGTGCACATGCTGCGCCGGTAGGCCAGGGAGAGGCTACCTCGGCTCTTGCAGGTGGTGGGATGTACGAGGTCAGCTCGTCATCGCAGCAGCCTCCGCAGCCTTAGCCTCAGGTTGATCTTGGGTGGACGGGTCCCTTGTGAGCTTTCGTCCTCTCGCGAAGACTGGAGCTGATGCTGGAGCTGGAGCCGGAGCTGGAGGAGAGGTTACTCCTCGTACAGCGGAGTTTTATGCGATGATGGGTTTACGTCCCCCGGCGCCGTAATTTATTCCTGTGCTTTTTATTTTTTTTATTTTGACTTTGTATAGAACTTTACCTTTTAGTTAGACTCATTTTTTAGGCACGTTTGTATATTTATACTATTATGAGTTTATTTTATTTATCATTTTTTTTTCATTTTTATTATTATTATGTGCATGTTTGTGTGTGCAAGAAAGTGTGACAAATAATTTTGCGCAAAAATTCCGTCATTTTTATTATTGATGGAGGGTATCCGACTTTCTCCCCCAAAAAGAAAAAAAATGAAAAAAGAAAAAGTCAAATAAAATATTGGATTTATAAAAACTTGGAAATTAGTCTAAATAAAATCCAAAAAAATAATATAATATAATTAATATAATAGCTATATTAATTAAATATTTTTTTTAAAAAAAAGATAAGGAAACCGTAAAGTCGTTAGCAGACTCGAATTAGTTCGAAAACGCGGTTTTGCAGAAAGCGCGTACGTTAGGCGCTACACTTAGTGTTTGGCGCCAGGCTCTGGCGTTAGGCGCCAATAGTTGGCGTCTGGCGCTAAAGAGCGCTGACTCCGAATCCTTGCAAGATTAAAACTGCTCCGATTATGTGCATAAATAGCCCCCTACCCAGCCGATTCTCTTAATAATTTCAGCAAATAAAATATTTCTTAGCTTTTAGAAAAATAACATCATGTCTCTAGTCACCAAGAGTTTCACCAACTACACCCATGAATGGTGTTGGTCTCTTGATGCCAAAGAAAGAAAAGAATTAGATGTGTTTCACTTGGGGGGTATTTATGGTATCAAAGGTGTAGATCTTGATTCAGATTTTATTCATACCGCTCTAGAATATTGGGATGTAGATACTCATTACTTTATAATAGGGTATGATGAAATTAGCCCTTTGCCGGAAGAATTTGGTGCTATTTTAGGTTTCCCTGCAATAGATCTTGTAGTAATCCCTAGAATAGATGCATATTATTATAATGATTTTGAACGCTTCTTCAATTTAAAAGACAGGGATCTATCAAAAATAGTAGATGGTAACATAGTTAATTTAAAAGATTTTGCTCGCCATTATTTTGATAGACCTTACTCCGAATCTTTCCATGTTTATAGAAGAAGGGCTTTCTTGTTTTGTATGCTTAACCAATTTTTTCTTACTAGTGGTAAAAATAATGAGGGTCAATCAATTATAACCACTTTATTAGAATAAATTGAATCAGGGAGAAATCTAATGCCTTTAATAGTTGGAGATACTATGTTTAGTCTTGATGAATTAAAGAGGAATCCAAAAGCACCTTTTCGGGGCTCTCCAATTTTATTACAGGTAGAAAAGTAATATTTTTAATTACAGAAATCAAAAATATATTTTTGTATAGTAATAATAATTTATTTGCATTGCAATTTTTTTACAGATGTGGCTAATGGAAAGACTGGAGTTAATTAGCCCTCAAGACAACGTTGAGAAGTACACTCCAAATTGCTTCGTAAGGAGGAAGAAACGATTCTCTAATACCCTCTAAAGGATGTGAATAGTCGTCTAGGTGACAAAGTGATTCCTGTTAAGGAACGCTTAGGTGAAAGAATTGAGTTCAAAACACCTACAATGCCTAGGAAGAAGAGTATTGCAAAAGATAAGGGAAAAAGGAAAGCTGACACCACAAAAAAGAAAGCTTGGGTAGAAAAGAAACATGGAGTCCTAGCTGAGGGGGAAACTATTTACTCCAATATTGAATGTAGATCCTCTAAAGGATGCCTACTAGCTAAGGTTATCGATGAAGAGGAAGAAGCAGACAAAAATCGGAAAAGAGCTAAGAAAAAGAAAGAAGATTAAGAGCATTGCTTAATTTCCAATTATTAGACTTAGTTTATTTTTTTTTAATTAAAGTTAATTTATTTAAGCTTTATTTAAATTCCATCAATAATGTAATTTATTTTACTAATGAAATTCCTGCTTTTTAATTAAATTATTTACTTTAAATTTATTTTATTAAAGCAATGAAAACTGAAAATATTAATTTTCCAAAAATTTTTTCGAGTACGGAAGTCGAAAATTTTCTAAAAAACACCGAAATATTCCCAGGCTGTTAAATGTGAATTGGCGCTACCGATCAGCGACTGGCACAGGTTACGGGAGTATGGCGTCAGACGATGGTTGCCGTCGTTTGGCGCTAACGATCATCGTCTGGCGCTAGAACTTTTTCTGTGACGTCGATGTTTCGTCGATTTTTTGCCGAATTTTTATTAATTCTGGGATGCGAGAATTTTAAAAAAATAAAGTGGTCGCACCCGTAAAGGGTTGCCTACGTATCCTTTCTTAAGGAATCAGGCCAAACGTAGCTCTCTTGAGTATCCTACTCAAGTAGTTATGGGTAGTATTTCTTAAGTTGGTCAAGATTTGTCATGTTCGAGAACTCATTGCCATCCATATCAGTTAATTTTGTTGCACCTCCTGACAGGATTATTTTGACAATGTAGGGTCCAGACCAATTAGGTCTAAATTTTGCCCTCGGATCTAAAACATTTTTCCTTAATGCTTTTAACAACAATTCTCCTACTTTGATGTTTCTTGTATTGACCTTCTTATTAAAATTCCTAGCTATACGAGTTTGATAACACTGAGTGTGATGTAGAGCTTCTAGTCATATTTTTGTAATAATTCTTCACATTCGGCTTGAAAGTGAGTGTCATTGTCACTTATCATTTCATGTGGGACTCCGTATCAATAAAAAATATTTCTCTCGATAAAGAGTGCTACATGTTTTGCAGTGAGTTTAGTGTATGATTGCGCTTTGACCCACTTTGTGAAGTAATCAATTGCTACTAGGATATATTCGTGGCCTCCTGTTCCTGGGGGAGTGATTTTGCCGATGATGTCAATTCCCCATGTAGAGAATGGCCATGGCGACGTGTAGGTGTAGAGCAAGGATGGAGGAACATGTTGTAAATTGGCATAGATTTGGCACTTAGGGAATCTTTTTACGTATTGATGGCAATCCCTATTCATTGTAGTCCAATAATATCCTTCTCGCATTATCTTTTAGACTAACATTTTGCCATTTATGTGAGTGCCACAAATTCCTTTGTGGACTATCCTCATTGCTCTTTGTGCGTCCTTTTTTCCTACACATAAGAGAGCTCGACCCTTAGGTACCCTTTTATGTAGCTCGTTGTCTATGAGCACGTATTGGGAAGCCAAGAGTCTTAAAGCTCGTTTTGCTCTTTTGTCAGCGTGGGGAGGGTATTCTCCTTTGATGACATAATTGTGTATATCCGTGTACCACGGTTCTTCTTCTTCGTCTTGGACTACTTCATTATCTTCTATAGCCTGGATGTATGCTGGTTTGTGCCTTTTTTCTATAGTTAGAGGCATTTGCTCGATTTCCGTGGGAATCCTAACCATCGAGGCTAGTCTTGCCAAGGCATCAGCAAATTGATTTTCTTCTCTAGGTAGATAGGTGTATTCTACCTTCTCTAACAGATTAGTAAGAGTTTCCAGATAGGTTTGGTAAGGTGCTAGACTTTCGCTCCTTACTTTCCACCTTTTGGATATTTGATTGATGATTAATGAAGAGTCTCCGAATATTCGTAACTTTTTTACTCCTAATGCCATAGCTGTTTCAAGGCCTACCACGCATGCTTCGTATTCAGCAGTGTTGTTGGTAACGTTGAAGTCAAGCTTTATAAAGATTGGGACATGCTCTTCTTTAGGTGATACTAGTAATACTCCAACGCCACATCCCTTTTGGTTTGAGGCTCCGTCGAAGTATAAGGTCCAAGTATCATCTTCAGTGACCATTAAGTCTTCATCTGGAAATTCATTGTCTTGTATCGGCGTCGAGTCTTCTATTGGAAAGTCTGCTAGAAAGTCTGACACCACAGATCCTTTGATAGCTTTTTGTGACATAAACCTCACATCAAACTAGGCCAAATTGACTATCCATCTCGATATGCGTCCATTGAGTGTAGATTTCTCGAATAGATACTTGAGTGGATCTAATCGGGAGACTACAAAGACGGTATGCACTAGCATGTAATGTCTTAACTTGGTTGTGGCCCACACCAAGGCGAGGCACAACTTCTCAAGTGGTGTATAGCGCGCTTCATATTCGAGCATTTTATAGCTTAGATAGTATATTGCATTTTCTTTGCCTTCTACTTCTTGTGCTAGCATAGCTCCCATTGTCTCTTTGGTAACTGTTAAGAGGTATTCCGGGAAGTGCTGGTGCTAATACGGGAGGATTTGCGAGATAGGCTTTGATCTTTTCAAAGGCTTTTTGAAACTCGTCATCCCATATTACTGGTACATTCTTCTTAAGCTTCTTGAAGATTGGTTCACATATTGTCGCCAATTTTGATATGAACCTACTTATGTATTGCAACCGGCCAATGAATCCTCGAATTTGCTTCTCGGTTTTGGAGCAAGGCAGTCGCTGCACGTTGGTAAGTGGCACCCGCGTTTCTCAACCTGAATGGCATAACCGTGTAGCAGTAAGTGCCCCATGGTTTTATGAAGGTTGTTTTCTGCATATCTTCTTCTGCCATGAGAATCTGATTATAACTTGCATATCCATCCATGAACGAGAGAAGTGCGTGATTTGCCATGTTATCTACCAGAATATCGATGTGTGGTAAAGGGAAGTCGTCCTTTGGACTTGCCTTATTTAGATCTCGATAGTCGACACACATTCTTACCCTTCCATCTTTTTTCAGAACTGGGAAGACGTTGGCGACCCATTTAGGGTATTTAGATACCTTGATGAAACCTGCAGTTATTTGTTTTTGGACCTCTTCTTTTACTTTAAGAGCTACGTCGGGTTTCATTCGACGCAACTTTTGTTTTACAGGTTTCATTCTCGGAATTAGTGGTATAGTGTGTTGAGCTATTTCTCTATTAATGCCTGGCAAATCTTCGTATGACCAAGCAAATACATCAATAAATTCTTCAAGTAAGTTAATTAAATCGGTTCTTTCTTGTTCATTAAGTGTTAGTATGATTTTTAACTTCTCTTTTATTGGTTGAATCATTTGAGATATCAACCGTCTTAGTTTCCTCAATTATCGGTGTTTTCTTTTCAAGTGTTTCCATTGCTTTAATAAGTTCATTACCTTTTTCATCGTTAGTTAAGCAATGCTCGTCATCTTGGGTTAGAGAAGAACACAAGAAGTAAGGAGAAGAAGATATATTATTGTACTCTGAGATCATTACATCAAAGAGTGATATGTCCTCAGGGACTTGATCACTAACTATTCTAGGAGAAGATATAGAAGAGGAAGGTGCTACTACTAAAGACCTAGATGACTCTATAGGGAGAGACTCTGACGACTCTTCGAACATCGGTCCTTGCCCTGTCGTGATGGATATCTTTCTTCCACTTGGAGTAGTCACTTTGACGGTCTTACGCCACCCTTGTAGTGACCCTTCCGCTGGAGTGATTAGCTTCCAAGGATCGAAGCTTTTGCTTTGTAGGACTGTTTGAATGAGCGAGGAGTTATCCTCTTTGTAAGTTGGCTCATCCTTTTCTCGCCCAAATAATAACCCCATGACGTTAAAGTCAAAGCATGGGGGTGCTTTCTCCTTATGGACAGAAGTTGGGATTTCATCTGTGAAATAACAATCCAAGAAAATCTCAAATCCCGGTTGCCTTATGCTGTTTACGACGAATGGTTCGGGAAATTCATGGCATGGATAGTCCTCTCCTTATTTTATGAATTGACCATTAAGTGTGAGAGGGTACTGATCCATTGGGATTGCTTTCTTTTGAATGCGAGCGTCCCTACGTGCCTTTTTTTTTCCTGGGCTCGCTTAAGATCTTTCTGAGTCGGTTCGAAACTAAGTCCGAAAGTATCTAATTTAGGGAGGCCAGATGACTCTAGCGGTTTTGCTATTCCCTTCTTCTTTCCTAGGGTCATCCCAGGAAAATGACCTTGTTTCTTCAGAATAGCATTTACGATCATGTTAGAATGGGGGTCATGGCAAAGAGGGGTCCTTTCATCCTCCCGGATTAAGGAGACCTCTTCGTTAAAGCCCGATAAATCTTCGTCATCCTCATCGTGCTCCACATTAATTATGGGATTTTCTTTAGACTTTATTCTCATAGGTGAAGCATTGATGGTGATAGGAATTCCCCTAACTATGGCTTTTACTTGTTGGTGGAGAGATGAGGGGACGGCCTTTAGGTCATGAAGCCAAGGGCGTCCCAACAGCAAATTGAATGAAGCTTTAATGTCTAATACTTGGAAAGTAGTAGCATGTTCTATTGCTCCCGCCGTTACATTCATGGTAATTTTCCAAGAGCTTGACGATGAGTGTTGTCGTAGGCCCTTATTCCTTGTGTTGACGGGGTTAAATCTTCATCCCTTATACCTAGCATCCTCGCAGCTCTAAGTGGACAGACGTGATGGCTGATCCATTGTCTACAAGAGTCATAGGGACGTTCATTCTCTTGCAAACTACTGTGAGGTTTAATGCCTTATAGTGTTTGTCACCGTTGGAGGTAAATCCTTGTCAGAAAAGGTGATCAAATTTATGGGACTAGGTAGATCACTCGTGAGGAAGTTAGCCAACCCCTCAGGAGTGGTGTCAGAATCTATCCCTATTTTGTCCAAGGCATTCATTATAGCCAACCTATGTTCTCGGGATGTCGCCAAAAGTTTCCATACATTCATTTCAAATTTTATTTTCTGGAACTGCTTGACGATATCCTTATCTTCAATGTTAGGTATGGGAACTTGCTGTGTGGTTGGTATGGGTTGTGTTGAAACGGGAGGTTGCATTCTCCCGGATCTTGTAAGGACGTCTATCGATGAATCTTCTTCAACCCAAAAGTCATCCATAGCGTATGACATCGAAGCCGAAGGTGGAGGTCCTACCATGTCTTTTAAGTAGACGTCTTCTTCATCACTGTCCGAAACTCCATTAATATTTGCATCCTCTTCTTGGTGAACTTGGACTAGTTTCTTTTCATCAATCATTTTCTAAATTAAATCCTTAAATTTAAAACAGTTTTCGATAGTGTGACCCCCTGATTGATGATACTGACAGTAATATCTATCTGTCCTTTTCAATGATTTGAATGGTCTTGGTTCGAGAGGTTTGATTTCGCCACACTCGCAGAGCATTTCGAACATTTGTTTATATGGGATCCCAATTGGAGTGTAGAGTCTATTACTCTTCTTGGGTTTTTCAGTGACTTGTAAAGGAAAACGCTTCGCCTCATAAGTCGTTCTCATGGGTGTGAATTCTCTCTTGGGTTTATCTTTCGGGAGTGGAATCTCGTCATATTTCTTTTGAAGTTCCTTTATAGCCTTGAGAGTTTCACGTAGCAAATGTGATCCTTCCATCATAGACAATGTTAGCGATTGTATGTCCTCTTTACTTGCTGGTTCTGGAAGTTTATCCATGGCGTCAAAAAAGATCTCCTCCTCTTCTTCGATGGCATGGCTTTCTTTAATAGGTTTGATGAGAGACGAGGGATCAACCTCGTTTTCCTTATCAGAGATAGCCAAGGAATGAGCGAGAGGCGCATTATCAAAACTTGGCTTCTTACTGGTAGGGGGCAATGGTAGTTTGTTGTTGTCAATTAAGTCTTGGATAACTTCCTTAAGCTTCCAACAGTTCTCGGTGAGATGGCCCCTACCTTGGTGGTACTTGCAGTGTGCATTGGGGTTCCAGTTAGCCAACCTATTTTCGACTGGTGGGTCCCCAAATGGTCCAATGGGAGTTATAAGACCTTTTGCATTTAATCGATCAAATGTGGTGTCATAACTCATGCCAATAGGAGTAAAGTTCCTCCTAAATGGTTTCTTTTGTCCTTGATTATTCATAGCAAGGACTTCCCCTAGGTTAAAAGTGCTAACGTTGTTTGAGTGGGTGGTTTTGGAAGAAGAAGGATTGTCGTTTTTCTTTCCTTTCCAGCCACTGTTGGAGTTATTGTTGGCAGCCTTTAACTTAGCCAGGTCGTCTTCAATATTGATTCCAATGTCGTAAACAACCTTGAAGGTATGGAGACTATTTTGATACTTGAGATGCTTGGAGTATTTTTTCTTGAAGGTTTTTGATGAATAACCTTACAGACTCTTTTTCACTCGGTACCTCAATCATCTTAGCTGAGGTTTCTCTCTATTTGTTAAAGAAGGAGGTGAAGTATTCGTTCTCCTTGTGCTTGAGGATTTCAAGTTCCCTATGGTCAGTCACAACTTGAATGTTGCATTTGTATCTATCAACGAAAGTGTTTGCCATGGACTCCCAGGTGGAGGTCTTTTCTTTCTCGAGAGAAAAGAACCATTGCTAGCAAACGGTATCGAGAGATAGTGAGAACAGAGAGGGGAAAACCTTCTTGTCGATACCCTTAATACTCATTATCGTTTCGAAGGCTCTTAAATGAAAATAAGGGTTGTCGGTTGCTTTGAATTTTGGGATGTCGTTGGCATTGAACTTCTGCGGAAGAAGATCTTTGTCCACCGAGACCCCTTGTGGACTAATCCCTTGAAACTTGTGGTCGCTAGATAGCTTGCTTAGACTCTCTTGCATGAGGTCCATCTGTTGTTGTTTCACGGGATCATCGATCTTAAGGGTTAGGAGCTTCAGTGCCTCAGTCACGGTAATTAGTTGGTTCCTAAGCTCATTGACTTCTTATGTTTCCATTACTGTCCTAGCTTTCCTCTTACGAGCAACGGGTTTGTCGAAAAGTTGGACTTGTACGAAAAGGTTGTCTTTTATTAACCGCCCTTCCTTTCTTGACCACGCGCTGTAAATTAAACCATTTTGCGTTTTAATTACTTGACTCAAATTGACCTTGACTTTACGGTTTTAAAGAGGAAAAAAAAAAGTGCATATTTTTTGGCAAAAATAATGTATTTATTTTATATATTTTTTAATAACTAAATATGTCTAATTTTAAATTGGAGGATTAATATCCCACTTACCCCCCTAAAAAAATGACGGAAAAAACGCGCATACAAGAACCTCTTAGACATGGTCAAAGTGTGTGTATTGGTGTGTGCGTTGAGTGTAAGTGACATGTTTGGACTCTTGTGTAAGACCATGGGACTTAGTGCCTAGACTCAATTAATGACTTAACAAAGTATTATTGACAGCAAAATTTAATCGAATTAATTAGCAAACTGGTTAATTAGACACAAGGTGATGACCCAATCAATAATTCGAACTGTCGTCAAAACGACAGGTCTGGCGCCTCTCTTTGCAGTGTAGCGCCAGACGACAGAGCTGTCGCCAGGCGCCACACTCCACAGAGTGGCGCTACAGTTCAAACCTTGGCGCCATTGCTGGAGCTTCGATCTGAGACTGTTTTCGGTGTTATTAATCAAAAGGGGTATGCCTAAAGTCGTACTAGGTCAATTCTAATTAAAATATTAGACTTTATTTACTCAAATTAATTAATTAATTAATTATTTAATTAGGCAAAGTTCTTTTAGTCATTAATTTATTTAATCTTAACACAAGTCAAACAAACGGTTAAGAAAAACATAGAATATGCACAACAAATAATGCACAATTAGTCAAGTAGGCACAATATGATGCAATGAGTTTGCAACCTAACCATGGCTCTAGTTCTCTAAAGTTCGGGATATGGTTTAGTTAATAGAGGGTCCATGGTTAGTTGTCCGGATGCACCGCGCGGAAGCCTAACCGTGAATGATTGGTGCGAGTGGATGGGACACCGCGAGTTTTAGAAAAAACTCGCTTCCATGGTTTTTTGAATTCAACAATCTCGGATGTACCCTTTGTTGCTCAGAGCGTTCAATAAGGTAGATGGAGCATGAATTCCCAGAGGGTTATGTCCATATGTAGAACACATATGGGTTTCACAAAAGTGAGAAAAACTCAATCAGGAAGTAGGATCGAGCAAACAATGCAAAAAACTAGTCGAAATTAGAACGCATATTTCTGGCTCGGTATTGGAAGAATTTGGCACTAGCAAGCAGAGATTGGCACCGGATTTTGGCTGTAGCGCCTGGCGACAGAACTGTCGTCTGTCGCTACATTTAAAATTCTGGCGCTAATTTTCTCTTCGCTGACGCTAATTCCTACATGCCTCAGCAGCTTTCTATGCTCGATAAAATTTTCCAGTTTCGCGTAGTGTTATTTCGGTCCTAGTTGTGAAAGATATTCCTCAAATTTCCTACGTGTAAAATCCTATCTTTTAACTCATTACGGATGGTCTTTCCAATGAGATCTTTTTTATGCATATGACAATAATGTTAATCAAAATTACGCACATGAAATACTTAGAACGTTTCGAGTCTCATCCACTCATTCTAAATCATTGCCGAAATAAATTTCAGGAAATAAAATAGAAATCGTCCCCAGTGGAGTCGCCAAAAAACTGTAGGGAATATTTCAAGCGTTAATCCCCTAGCTTGAACCCCACTGTGATCATACACTAAAGTACGGTGGCGTCCAAAGGGAAAGAAGCTAGAGCAAAAGAGTCGCCAACAAGTTTTTTTAAGGAACTTGTAAACCGTTCACGAGGTGAAGGTTACACCCCTTAATGATCCAAGAGATCGTCAACTCCATAAGGTCTAGAACCAAATAGGGTTCGGGGACGAAGGTACAAATCCAACCTAAAAGAGATTGAACCTACCCTAATAATAGGCCTCTACTTTATTCAGATCATATTCATGTGCGCTTTCTGACAAACATACAATCAATAGGATTAACCCTAAACATGTTTACCTATGTTGGTTGAATATTAATGCACAAATCAACTATTATTGGCGATCACTTGAATTATAATCATATTAACCCTAAATAAGATTATTAATTATCTTATTAAGCGTGATTACAAGTACAAATTCCCTTTAAACATGCATAAAAGGCGTGATCAAGCAATAAAAATAAATACAAAGCAACATAATAATTATCAATAATAATAATTTATAATCATAATAACAAATTATAATTAAAATAATCATCATCATAAACATGTTAAAGCATAATAATAGCAAGATCCTAGGCATGATACTAACAAGATTAATAACAAATCCTAGCATGTCACTAAGCAATAAAAATCAAAGCTTTAGCCCTAACATGATACTAACAAAAATAAATATTAGGAAGAACATAAAAGGCATCATACTTTTAATCATACTTGATATTAAAGTTACCATAGACATGATAGTAGGAATATCATAATAAAACCTAAGCATGATTTCTACATAATAATATAAAAAAAAAATCATTAAAGTACTTACTTGGATGCCTCGTACCTCTTTTTAATAACAAAATGCACATATTAGTAACTTCAAGGAAAATAATAAACAAACAATTAAATTAAATAATTGAAAGTGATTTGGGACCAAACCCTCAGAAATTAAATCTTTCACGTCTAGGGCGAAGGCAACTTCGAAATTGGCTAGGTGTTTCTAAATCTAATGAATGCGGAATTTTTATATTTTGAGAGAAGGCTAGTTTAGAAAAGAAAGAGAGAGAGAGTAATACAGAAAATCTTGATGAGAGTTGGTGAATCAAAACGGGGTTTTTAGGAAGCTATTTATAGAGAAAATCAACCAAAAAGATAGAAAAATCAAAAACAGAGTTCTGACGCGAAAACCCAGGTTAGCGCCAAACGCTGACGTTAGCGCCAGGCGCCAAGCGTAGCGTCAGGCGCTATAGCTGGCGTTTAGCGCTGACTAAGAAATTGACGCGTTTTCTTAAAATCAGATAGAAATTGCCGTACAGGAGGATAAAATCGTATTTTCCTCTAAAACGTTCTTTTATTCTGATTAAAACTCTAAAAAGTCAACAAAAGTCAATTTATCAATGCTAATTAAATTAGGAATGAAAAGAACCATCTAGAAGAATCTAGAAGACTAAAACCATTCCTAATTGCATTAGGAATGATAAATCCATATTAGGCCCTCCTCTAGATCATTGGGCCGTATATAAGGCTCAAACCGGACCCAGTTCAGTAATTTGGCCATAACTTCCTCAATATTCATCGGAATTGGGCTTATAATATATCGTTGGAAAGCTCTTTTAAAGCCCCATCCAACTACACTACTATTGGACCCATATCATGGCCCAACCAAACTGTATTGGATGTTTTCTTAAAATAGGTTTTCAAAAACAGAGAGAAGAGAAAAGAAATTAAAACTATCCGCAACACTAAACCTTCCACACTTTCACTTCATTCGATTATGATTCGATGTGAAAGGTACTCATCACCGGGTTTGGTTTTGGGGAGACACAAATGGGTGTCTACACATCTACATTTATGTTTTTCAATGTATATATATATATATATATCCTTATGTAAATGAATTATATGTTAGATGCATGTTTAGGATTTCGAATGTTGTGATAATTAATTAAGTTCACTTAAATCAACCTACACAGAAACCCTAGGTCCCTAAATATTGAGTAAAAACTTGCCATTACAAAACAACACTTACCGGCCGAACGAGGGTAGTGGTGGGCTACGCCAAAGCGAGGCATCACTACCTCTCCTAGGAAGTAAGGCATACTGGGTATGCAAGTTGGTTTTTGTTGTAATCAACGATATGAGTGATGGAGTCCTAACATGTCGTGGCAAAGTGAATAAATTGTTGAGAGATCATTAGATACGACGATTTATTTAGCCAAGAGTGGCTTGGAGCCATTAGCAAAGCGTTGCTTACCCTAAGAGATTGAGTGTTAAGACAAGCCAAAGCATGCTTAACCACTCTTTGTTTTTTCGGATCTTGGAATCGACTTATTCTCGCCAAATGGGGACAATATTAATGCGTGGATAAGACGTTTAATAAGATTGAAAATTTGCATGAATACCTTTTAATTTTAAAACTTATTATGTATTTACTTGATAAATGGTTATACTTTGCACTTTTATTTATAGAATTCCAAATCAAACTGTATTGCTTTCCATGATTGGTAAAGGAAATATTTGAGAATGGTTCTCAAAGAAAAGTAAAGCATTTCTAAAATACAATTCTCATTATTGAATTTTATAAAAAAGTCTGAAAGGACGGTTGGACATCATGTATTCAAAATACTAGGTAGTTTTGATAAAACATGAAGCATTGAGTTGCAAACTCAAATTGTAAATATTGACAACCAACATATCTTTTTGCTTAATACATAGATGAGTAGGACTCATTGATGTAGTAATTCTAGCGTGAATTAAAGGAAAAGATGGAACTTTGTTTTATGGCGCATTAGATGCTTAATTATGCCTAACAAAGTATAAAAGTCAAAGACTCTTAAAGAAATAGTTCTTATAGTAAGGTTATGAGATATTGCACAATAAGAAATATAGGAAACAAGGAACAAAGAAAAGGAATAATATTCCATTTCAACCCATGAGTTCATGTTATTGTAGTTAACTTAGCAATTCGTTATCTTCACAAGTATCGGATACTGCTTGAGTGTTCCACTTTGAAAGTGACCTCAAACTATTGAAGATAAGCTAAGTTATCAACTTATAAGCTAAGAATGAAGCAAGTGGTGCTACATCAGTTGTAAGGACGTATGCTTTGTTTAAAGACCTTTAAGCTAAGGCTGGGAAAAATAAATGGTTATTGTGTTCCATAATCAGCAATTGATCCGTTTACACACGGAAAGACTTACATTCAAAGCAATAAGCAATAGTTACAAATTTATTTGAATTTTGCATGGTTGTTTAAACCATGAGTCAAGAATCCTTGATTATAAACAAACATTATCTTAACATTATAAACTAGCAAAAGCTCAAATTCATGGGCATGATTTATGTTCCGAACATTTTAGCAATGTCACATCGACAAGAACGTACTCAAGGCTCTATTAGATAGGCTCTTGATAGTTGATCGATTCGGAATCATTCTAAGACAAGCAAGTCTTACTTGTTGAAACCGACAAAGTAAAGAGCTATTGTTCTTGGTATAGACAATTCACTCCGAAAGCTAAAGAGGATTCATTTACTTCAACGTCTCACAAAGAATTTGAAAGAATATGGTTATATTCATCAAATGTGAACAAACTTGACCTTGAATAATTCAAGAGTTCAGTGAAGTACAGAATTGACTTGGTAAGATATTAAAACGTCTAGATTAGATCGAGCGATGTTTGCTTGAGTCAAGCTTGACCATCACAAAGTTATGAAATTGAAATTTTCATAAATAACTCCATATAGAACATAGTGTTTCTTCACGGAGACCTCGATGCCATTTAAAAATGACTCGAACAATGATGGATCACATCCCTTCCTATAAAGTTCTTAAGATTTGCACGACGGACTAATGCTACACTAAACAAAATGTCGAAGCTAAGAAAGGACGCCATATTAAGATATGGATATAATTATCTTCGAAATGTCTTTTTAAGTATATGTCTAAAAGTCTTAGCCACATTGGGAGTTCATTGGCTCAGTGGGAGCTCACCAGCTTAGCAACAGCTAGGTGGTTGACTAGGAGCTTAATGGCTCATTAAAGGCTAAGATAGCTCAAGTGGGAGCTAAATGTTTGTTTCACAACGAACTTTTACCCAAAGACAATATACATGTCTCTTTGTAAGCATTCAAGTGACACCATGGGCATTACCTCCACAACCTAATTGAGAACATAGTGTTTGTTGCTATAAGTGGTGTCTTTCTGGAAAGTAACACGTTTCCAAAACGACAAGTGGGAGGAAAATGAACTCGATGACCATCGAGCTTAGCAACAAACTAGAACTGAGAATCTCAGAAGACCTTAAAAGGACTTCGTGAGAATGCTTGATCAAGAATACTCAAAAGGACTTTACAAGTGCCTTTAAAGAGAATTCATTACTCACAAAACATCAGAAATGTTGGAGTAAGATCAGCATAATAAAAGGGCTTTGGAAGCGCCTTGAAACTCAGTGGTTGATGCAATTACCCCATATAGGTATTGAATTCACCAAAGGCTTGGATTGAATCCTATAAATTTTCTAATAAGTTATAAATAATGGTTTTTTCACCAAATGCCCTTGAACTTTTCAAAAATTCACCAAATACCCTCATGTTTTAAAAAATTCACCAAATACCACTGACGTTTGTTAATATTCACACCGTGACCTCAAATTACCCTTGACGTTTGTTAATATTTTGAGGTCACGGTGTGAATATCAACAAACGTCAGTGGTATTTGTTGAATTTTGAAAAACTTGAGTGTATTTAGTAAATTTTTGAAAAGTTCAAGGGCATTTGGTGAAAAAACCGTATAAATAAACCTAAGACTTACAAGCATACTATTTACTATTAGATAGTAAGGGAATAATGTCTTGTAAGATAGCTACGAAAAATCCAAATTCCGACTAATGGTTAAAGGCCATAAAAATCTAAGATAGACTCCTTGTTTGAAAATCATGTTTGAAACTTGATTAATTTGCATAAAGGGTGAAAGACCCATCGATTGCAAATAAGTTTTCAAGTAGAAAACTAACAAATGTGGAAATGTATATGCATACATAGCTAGATTGGTTGAAAAGGATACAATTAAATTCATGGAGTTGATTTTAATAAAAACCTATTCACCAATCGGAATGCTAAAGTCTTTTTGTGATTGTTTTAGCAAAATTGCTCATATGAAATATGGCAAAATAGATACCAAAACCGCCTTCCCAAAATAGGATTTTGGAAGTGACTATGGAATAGTCTAAGGGTTTTTTAAATCTAAATAATGCTAGATTTGAAAGCATGCTCAAGGAATCTATTATGGTATTTAAGGAAGCATTGCATATAGGAATTGGAACGTGTTTCTCATGAAGTTAATAAGAGGATTGACTCATGGAGAAACATAGAATAAGAAGTTTAGTGGGAGCAAAAGTAAATTATATGAAGGTCCAATAAGAAGTCTACTAACTCTATTGTGAAATAACTATCAAATGCTAAATGCTTATATTTGAAAGTATTTTCGACAATGGACCAAGCAAAAGACGATACTTAGTACGTATTGGGTATTAAGTTCTATTGTATAGACTTTATAAAATGTTTGAACGTGTAAAGGAGTTTACCAGGTTAAACATGAATTGAAGGACTTTGAAAGACTTTTGATCCATATGTATAAAACTATGTAAATGTTTGAACTAAGTATAAGCTAGGCTAAATACTAAGTCAAACATGAAAGACTCTCATAGAGACTTTCAACCATATCACATAGAAAACAGTTTAGCAAACACTTAGTGAAACTTAATGAGCCAAAATGACAAATTGATGGAATAAGATTGAGAATTACTCTGCAATTTAATCCATCATGTACGTTGTGATATGGAATCGTCACAGGACTTACTTGCTTAGGGCATGTGAAGTATGTATGAAGTACCAATCAACCTGAATCTATGTAATAGATCGTTAGATTATGGCCAAGAACATCCAAAGTACTTAGATAAGTAACAGGATGAGTTCTTGACTTGTGGAAACAAATACAATTTGAAAATTGATGTTGCAAGCACAAGCCTTAAGAAGGATTAGATCCTTACAAGGAAGCCGTTTATAAGCATGAGCTAACAATAAATTGTGGCTTGAGAATGGTAACATGGACGTGGATCCATGTGTAATGTGCAGGAATTTAAGGAAAATTTCCATGATCACAAGTGATTAGGGTATCCCAAATCATTGTGAGTCGTTTAGAATGAAACCCAAGCAAAGCATCATCAGGAAGTCTACTAAAATATATGTTGAGAATATTGTAGGTGCGGGCAGCTAGCCGCAGCTTCCTAGTAAGCCCTGCACTTGGTGCAGGCTGCTAGCTTGGCTATACCCCCTAGCACGCGGTGTTCCGATGCTAGGGGTGTTTTGGTCTTTGTTAATTTATTATTTTTTTCACGTCTCGTCTTTTACTATTTTTCAACTCGACTTCTGACTTTCGGTTTCGACGCTCTAAGCTCAAATTCCCTAACGTCTAAATATTAATTACTCGATCGACTTATTAATTCCTTCCGGATTAATTCGTCGCTTTGGTTCGTTAGTTGCTTGGGTGTGACCCGAAGGGTTCAGTCAAGATTAAGCTGTAATATTAATTATGCATTAATATTACTGATCGGAAGCGGCCTCCACCCAGGCATTCCGATCACTTGACCTTACTGAATATATTAGCTTTGTAATAATTCTGAACCTACTAACGAAATAGTACACTTGTTCGAAGGACACCATTCCTTTCAACATACAATTTATTCCTCGTGTACATGGACACTTATATAGCTCTTTCCTCATGCTTATTGCATCAATAAAAATTATATGAACCATAATAAAATTCCTTTTCAATATTCCAAACCAAATTAAACATTTAGTTTAATTAAACATGCTCTCTATCATGCCATAAATAAATATGTGGTTCTTAAATAATATTCCAAGCTATTATTTTCCATTCAATAATCCATCACAAATAAATCTTGCTTCATAATCCAATTACCAATAACATCCAAATTATAATTTCCATTCCAAACTTAGCACGATATTACTTGTAATCAATCAAACACATTTAGCATGCTAGTACATCAACATAATTATGCTAAGTATGCGAACGTATCTCAAATAAGCCCTTAAAGTAGCCGATTACACTACAACAATTCCCGAACCAAGTCTCCTACATAAAGGGACAATAATACTATATTCATTCTCCTTGTATACACAATTTTCAGCAACTTAAATTTACTTTAGACTACTTAAAATAATTTGAAAATTATTTAAAAACCCTAATTAAACTCCTTTTTAATGGTTAATCACACCCTTTTATTAAAATCACAATTATACTACTTTAAATAAAATTCCAGCATTTTAAACTAATCAAAAATCCTTTAAAACTTCATCAAAATACATCTTTATACTTAAATTATCCATAGAAAAATTATCTCTTGCCCTTTAAACTCAAGGATAAAATTTAAAGCATAATAAACACTTTGTTAAAAATCAAAAACTGCCCGAAAATCATGTTTGGAGGCTGAATTTGGCGACGAGAGGGTGTTGTTCACTACCATAGGTAGTGAGTATTTCTTAAAACGTTGTTTCCACATGGAAAACACTACCTTTTTTTTTTTTTTTTTTTTTTTTTTTTTTTTTTATCAAAATCGGATGAGTTCTGATCAAGATTAAAACGGGATTAATATCAATGAACGAAAATCTTAAAATTAAAACACGAATTTAGGTGTCAAAATAATCTGGAATTAAGTTAAACTAATCAGTAGTTATAATCACCAAAATTTCAAAACATCATTACTATAAAAGCCCTAAATCAATTCTTCATATAAAACCCTAAAATCATTATTTTCAATAATTAAAAACCCTAGGTCATAAAATTTAAAATCTGAAAATTATGACATTTATAAAATCTGAAATTATAAGTTTAATCATCAAAATACAATTTGATACTAATTAAATTAATTTCAAAAAATAAAATCAAAACCCATAGACCAATAATTATAATTATACAAATTAATAAAATAAAGGAAAAAGAAAATAAGACTAACCTTTTTGTGTGGGAAATTTTTGGGGATTCATGGGGTATTTATAGGGTAGAGTGTGTAGGGTCAAATTTGGGCTTATAAAAATGTGGGCTTAAGTTATGGGATAGGGCTTAAGTTATGAGTTTTGGAATGGGTTATTCCAATAAGATTATGTATGAATAATTTACATTGCCCAATAACTAATAAACGTTTGGCCAAAAATATATTTTACTTTTATAAAACTTTATATTTAATATACTTTAACCCTTTAAAATATTTAATTAAAATACTTAAGCCCTTAACAATACATTTTATTAATACTTAAATACTTTATAAAAGTACATAAAAATACGGGGTATTATATTGGAAGCCCCCTAGTCAATGAGCCAATCCCCAAAGGTTAAAAGGTGCTATGATTATGCATGATGCAATGTTGCTTGTTTGGTTTTTTACTTTTATTCAAAAGGAATATATTATGCGTTCAAGTCTCGCTCTCTAACTAGAGATTATCCAAGTTAATTCCCTTTACAACCCATAGGCAACCTGGTGTTGGAAACCTTGGACCATAACTAAGAACATATCATGTAACCTCTAAGTCCCCAGTGGAGTCGCCACTAAAAGGAAGGTGATCCCATTGTAGGGGGTCCTTCCTTAGATGTCCATGGCCATTTAAAAGACTAGGACTTTACACTTTTTAGGGTGTATTAGGAGTTGAATTCCTGACTGTTTGGGGGACCTTGAATTAGAATTGATTCTATCATCACGCTTTTTTGTAAGAAACAAGTAGGAGTCGCCAATGAGTTTTGGGAAAACCCATAAACCTCGTTCATGCCTTTCTCCCATGTGGAGTTCATGGGATATTTAGCATAAATCATAAGTTTACCCATGCCCAAATTGGTCTACATAAACAAGAAATGAGTTCTGGAGCGAGGGTACTAAAATAACATTCCCTTTAAAGGAGAATCGCTATTTTAGCCCTAGTGCGGCCTCTACTAGCTCTTCCTTTTTTACAATTTCATCACCAATCAATATATGCAACGCGATACCTAAAACTAAGTTAGTTGATTTTATTTACAAGCATTAATCACGTAGGAATTACATTGCAAAGTCGTTATTCTTTATTTAATTCAAATTCGTGAAACGAGCAAAAGTAAACAAGATTCACCTTGGCTCAGGTGATCAATCAATCAATTAATCATTCAATTCTAATCTTATTTAACACAAGATACTACGTGGAATCGATTAATTAAATGTCCTTTTAAAGTGGTCAAACAACATTATTTTATTGATTAAAGTTCTTTTAAACAAGAAAAGCAATTGTCATTTATCTAAGTGCTCGGGAATTTACCACTTCTATTTGCTAGATCTCCGTTTAAAACCGTAGACTACCATTTTTGTGTCTCCAAAACCAAACCCAGTGATGAATACCTTTCATGTCAAATCGTAATCGAATGAAGTGAAAGTGTGGAAAGTCTAGTGTTGCGGTTAGTTTTTAATTCTTTTCTTTCTCTTTGCTTTTGAAACCTATTTTAAGAAAATAGCCAATCCAATTTAGTTTATTCCATGGCAAGGGTCCAATGATGGTGTAGTTGGGTCGCGTTCAAAAAGAGCTTTCCAACGATAAATTATAAGCCCAATTCCGATGAATAATGAGGAAGTTATGGCCAAATTACTAATCTGGGCTCGGTTTGATCTTTATATGCGGCCCAACGATCTAGAGGATGTCCTATTATTGATTTATCATTCCTAATGCGATTAGGATTGATTATAGTCTTCTAGAATCTTCAAGAAGGTTCTTTTGATTCCTAATTTGATTAGCATTGATAAATTGACTTTTAAGAGTTTTAATTAGAATAAAAGAAGTGTTTTTAAGGAAATTACAGTTTTACCCTCTCGTCCACTTAAATTTACCAAAAAAAGAAAACGCGTGGAAAACTGATTGCAGCGCCGGACGACACGCTTGTCGCCTGGCGACAGACATGGCGTTTGGCGACACGTCTGGCGTCTAGCGACAGCGTCGTGTTTTATTCTTTTCGAAACTCTGATTCGTTTTATTCTCAATAAATAGCCTCCTAAAATCTCCTTTTTCAATCACCAATTCTCATCAAGAGATTCTTGATATATTCTCTCTCTCTCTTTTCTAAACTAGCCTTTTCTCAAATAAAATTCCGCATTCACAAGATCTAGACACACCTAGCCAAGTTCGAAGTTGCTTTCGCCCTAGACGTGAAAGGTTTGATTTCTGAGTGATTGGTCCCAAATTTCTCTTCCAATTATTTAATTTAATTGTTAGATTTAATATTTTCCTTGAAGTTTCTAACGTGTGTATTTTGTTATTGGAAAGAGATACGAGGCATCCAAGTAAGTGCTTTAATTGTTTTATTGATATTATGATATAGAAATCATGTCTAGGTTATTATTTTGATTCCTAGTATCATGTTTGGATGTTTGATGTTTTGAACGACAACAATGAATCCTAGTATCATGTTTAGGGTAAAGGTTATAATATCAAATATGCTTATTATGATTTCTATGATGCTTCCTATTCTCTTTCCTAATTGTATGTTAGTATCATGCTAGGGTTAAAGTTTTGATCTGTAATGTTTAGTGACATGCTAGGGTTTGTTATTAATCTTGTTAGTATCATGTCTAGGATCTTGCTATTTAATATTATGCTTTAACATGATTTATTATGATTATGATTATTATTATTATAATGATTATTATGTTTCTTGATTATATGTTTATAGTTATTGCTTGATCACGCCTTTTATGCATGTTTAAAGGGAATTTGTACTTGTAATCACGCTTAATAAGATAATTAATAATCTTTTTTAGGGTTAATATGATTATAAGTCAAGTGACCGCCAATAATATATTTGTTTGTGCATTAATGTTCAACCAACATAGATAAACAGGTTTAGAGTTAACCTATTGATTGCATGTTAGTCAGAAAGCGCACATGAATACGAGAAGAATAAAGTAGAGGCCTATTATTAGGGTAGGTTCTTTCTCTTTTAGATTGGACTTGTATCTTCATCACCGAACTACCTTTTATGGTTCCAGACCTATTGGATTTGACGATCTCCTGGATCGTTGAGGGGTGTAACCTTCACCTTGTGAAGATTTACAAATTCCTAAACTTGTTGGCGACTCTTTTGTTCTAGCTTCCTTGCCTTTGGACGCCACCATGCTTTAGTGTATGATAACAGTGGGGTTCAAGTTTGGGGTAATACTTGAAATATTCCCTACTGTTTTTGGCGACTCCACTAGGGAGGATTTCTATTTTAACTCCTGAAATTTATTTCGGCAATGATTTAGAATGAGTGGATGAGACTCGAAAAGTTCTAAGTATTTCATGTGCGTAATTTTGATTACCATTATTATCATATGCATAAAAAAGATCTCATTGGAAAGACCATCCGCAATGAGTTAAAAACATAGGATTTTTACACATAGGAAATTTGAGGAATATCTTTCACAACTAGGATCGAAATAATGCTGCGAAAAACTTGAAAATTTTATCGAACACAGAAAGCTGCTGAGGCATGTAGGAACTGGCGTCTAGAAAACAGAGCTTGTCGCCGATGATATGGCTCTGTCACCAGGCGACACTTCTGTCACCAGGTGACAGATTTATATTTTGTCGACGGACTCTGTTAGCTGGCGCTGCGTTCTTCCAATACCGAGCCAGAAATATGAGTTCTAATTTTTACTAGTTTTAGCATTGTTTGCTCGATTCTACTTCCTTATTGAGTTTATCTCACTTTTCTGAAACCCATATGTGTTCTACATATGGACATAACCCTCTGGGAATTCATGCTGCATCTACCTGATTGAACGCTCTGTGCAACAAACGGTACATCCGAGAATGTTGAATTCACCAAACCATGGAAGTGAGTTTTTAACTCGCGGGGTCCCATTTACTCGCGCCAACGCTTCCAAAGGTAAGGATTCCGCGCGGTGCATTCATACTCATAACCATGGACCCTCTTTGACTAACCCATATCCCAAACTTTAGAGAACTAGAGCCATAGTTAGGTTGCAAACTCATTGCATCAAATTATGCATACTTGACTAATTGTGCATTATTTGTTGTGCATAATCTATGTGTTTTTCCTAACCGTTTGTTTGAATTGTGTTTAAGACTAAAATAAACTAATTAATGACTAAAAGGACTTTTCCTAATTAATTATTTAATTAATTCGAGTAATTAAAATCTAATAATTTAGTCAGAATTGACTTAGTACAACTTTAGGCATGTCCCGTAGAGTTAAAATACTGAAAGCAGTCCTAGATTTGTGCTCAAGTAATGGCACCACAATTTGGGCTAAAACGCCACACACTGCTGTGCAACGCCGGGCGACAACTATGTCGTCTGGCGCTGCACTGCAGAGCGCGGCGACAGTCCTGTTGCTTTGGCGACATATCAGCATTTTACTCGAGTCATCACGACGAGTTAAAAACTCTCCATCTACATCATCTTTCCATTCTATACATACTTTCTCCATATCACAATATTCATTCTTCCAACCTCCTTCTATCTATTGCATGTTGAATAGAGTTTGAGTCAAACAAGTAACAGTGAATATCCCTAATTTCCCTTTCTACAGTACTTGGTCAAGGAGAGAAGGGCGATTAATCAAGGACAACACCTTCATTCAAGTTCAACTGTTTGATAAACCAGTCGCTTGAAAAAGGAAAGCCAAGAAGATAATGGAAAGTCAAGAAGAAGTTAATGAGCTCAAAAAGCAAATGGCTAGTGTTACTGAACTGTTAAAGACCTTAACCCTCCAAATTAATGACCCTGTGAAGCAACAACAAATGGAGCTTATGCAAGAAAGCTTGAGCAAGCTATCTACTGATTACAAGTTCCAGGGCATTAGTTTAGAAGGGGTTTCGGTGGACAAGGAGCTTCTTCCGCAGAAGTTCAATGCCAACGACATCCCAAAATTCAAGGCAACTGATAACCCTTATTTTCATTTAAGAGCTTTGGAAACAATAATGAGTATTAAAGGTATTAATAGAAAAGTATTTCATTCTCTATTTTCCTTATCTCTTGAAACCGTTTGTCAACAATAGTTCTTTTCTATTGATAAAGAGAAAACTTCAACTTGGGATGCTATTGTAAATGCTTTCATTGATAGATAAAAATGTAATATTCAAGTCGAAACCGATTATAGACAACTTGAGATGCTAAGACAAAAAGAGAATGAAGCTTTACTTCTTTCTTCAATAAGTGGAGGGAAACTTCCGCTAAGATGATTGAGGTGCCCTCCGAAAAAGAATCTGTGAGGATGTTTATCAAGAATCTCCAAGAGAAGTATTCGAAGCATTTAAAATATCAACATAATTTGAATACTTTCAAGGCCGTCTATGATATCGGTATTGAAATTGAAGATGACCTCGCAAAGCAAAAAGCTACTAACAATAGTAACCTCAGTGGTTGGAAAGGAAAGAAGAACGACAATCCTTCTTCTTCCGAAAACGCCCACTCTAGTAACAACGTTAGTACCTTTGACCATAACGGTGTCTTAGCTATGGATAATCAAGGATATAAAAAGAAACCCAGGAGAGAGTTCACACCCATTGGAATGACCTACGATGCTGCTTTTGATCGTCTCTATGATCAAGGATTAATCAAACCTTTTGGCCCTATCGAGGATCCAACGCTAGAACAGCGACCGTCAAGATGGGATCCCAATTCTTATTACAAGTACCATCAAGGAAATGGTCTTACCACCGATGAATGCTACAGGTTTCAAAATCTCATTCAAGATCTCATAGAAGCAAACAAGATCCCATTGCCTCTAGTTAGCGAAAACACTGGGTGATGATGAAGCAAACGACACAAGACAAGTGGCGAGCGTCAACGACAAGATTTCATCACCTCTTTTTCTATTCTTTTTCATTTTTCCTTTCTCTAATAAGTCTAGCATAGACACCTTTCTTAGATTTATTTTGTAGGCTTTTTCTTTTTCCTTATAATAGAATGAGCATTTATTTTCTTGCATATGATCATTTCATTGTATTGCATTATTAAAAAAAAAAATTCCATGTCGAACTAAGCACAAGGTATACCAATGATTTGAGGCACCCCTTGTAGCCACATCATATCACCTTTCACCCTTCAAATATACAATCCTTTTTTGATAAACCACTTTGAGTCTCGTCTAACGATATATCTTTCTTTATTCAACCCACATCTACATAACCTTGGGATGGAATAGTGTGCAATTTATGCAATTTTCAAAAATCTTGAGTGATTTCAAAAGATCATAATAAATAAAATAATAAAAAATAGATAAAAGTGAACAAAAGGGCAAGTGTTCCAATGTCTTTGACATGAACATGTCTTTGATATGAACACGTCTCAGATTGCGTCTCTTATCGAGTGCTCGGTACCGTGCCTGAGAAACATGAATGCTAAGTGAGTGATAGACCACATGATCGGGATTGCCCACACTTATAAAAAAAAAGAGAGAGAGCAAAAAAAAAAAAAGAAAAAAAAAATTAAAGTGCTCAAAAGTAAGGAAACTTAAGAATATAAAGATTCAAAAGCAAGGTTGCACACCTTGGGGGCATATGCAGGGTCTTGAACCTTTATCCCTTTCTTCTATAACCTTAAGCCTAACCACGTTACAACCCTTAAAAAGACCTTTTTGAGGTATACACACACTTGTGCGAGGTTCGGCTAGAGCTACGTTCGGCCTGATTCCTAACGGATACGTAGGAAACCTCACACCGAGGTGCGGCCATAACAAAAATGCATTCACATTCACATTCACACACCATAATCATATCAAGGGATCTCCTACGCTTATCCCTATTCATTTAGAGCTAGACTTGGGGGCTTGATCCTTACATTGTTAGCCTACCTAGCCTAAGAGTCACCATTATTTGACTCTTCTAAAAATAATATATTTCCATACACTTAGCCTTTGCGGCCTAGTATCACTATCACACACATCACAGATACATAACCAAATATACTTCCCTTAGGAACCCTTTGTCATGAAATCTTAACACAACGCTGAAGCATGCCTTGTCATATCAAGATCAATCATCATTACATCACAAAGTACAAAGCACTTAGCCTCCGAGCCTAAGTTACCTAAATACTTTCATTATCGAGTCCACTAGGATAGTCTAAGATGTTATAATCCTTGTACTGTTAAAGACAACGCTAACGAATTAAGCTCATTCAACATGCACCTTCAAAAACTTCGCTTCTTTCTTTTTTCACGTCTTTCTTTTTCGGGAGAAAGTCGGTACCCTCCACAAAAATGACGAAAATTTTTGCTTTTTTGCATTTTCGAGTCGCACGATCACATTACAATGCACACACGAGTCATGTACACATTGAGTCATGTCGTGTTATCACATTGAGTCAACACTATGCACACACGAGTCACACGAAGTGAGTCATCATTAAGTCAAGTTTATACCTTGAGTCGTGTCAAGTCAATGAGTCAAGTAACACCAAGTATTAGGTCCACCCTAATTACATGAGCAAAGTCCTATAGTCCAAAATATAAATGTAGGTACATTCCAATGAGCAAGAACATTCCTGGATTTTTCGAAAAGCCGCGAATGAAAACCTGACTCCAGCGCCAGACAACAAAGCTGTCGCCTGGCGACAGAAGAAAAGCGTGGCACCAGAGTCTTCTAGCAGGCGCCGGTGCGGCGACACAATGCGTGGTCCCACATTAGATTATGCGGACCTCATACAACAATTTCGGGTTCCTTCGTATGCCAGTTAGCCCCTGTAAGCAAATTGACATGATTAGTAGTCGGCTCGATTACAGTCGCATTAAGTGATTAACCTGACGACGATCGTCTCACTTAGCTTAAGAGCCTAAGCATTGGCTCATTATTCCAAGCACCAACGCACTGGTTCAAAAGCAAGCACTTATACGATAATTTTTTCCAAGATTGGATTGTCATCATCAACTGACAATATTTCCAAATATGGATTGTCACGCATCTTCTTTTACGACAATTTTTCCAAGATTGGATTGTCATCCCCAACCGACAATATTTCCAAAAGTGGATTGTCGCGCAACTTCTTCAACGACAATTTTTCCAAGATTGGATTGTCATCTCTAGCAAAGTTTCCAAGCGTGGACTGTCGTGCTCTTTCTATGTTTTGCAATTTTTTCCAAGTTCGAATTGTCATCTCTGGCAAGTTTTCGGAGATTGGTTAGTCATGCACCCATTTTCCTATGGCAAAATTTCCCAAAGGATTTTCGTAGGTCTCTATTCATCATAAAATTCGGCAGAAGTTCCTCAACGCGGATTGTCATTCATTTCAGTAAATGGCAAATTTTCCCAAAGTGGATTGTCGGTCGACTCTTTTTTGCAAATGTTCCAAGACGCGGATTGTCAATTGTGGCAATATTTTCCTAAAAGGATTTTCGCATAGTATTGGCAAATTTCTAAGGTGGATTGTTTTCAAGAGTTATATTCCAAGATGTGGATTGTTGATTGTAGCAAAGTTCTTATGACAGATTGTTACGAAGCATTGGCAACTTTTCCCAAAATTGGATTTTGGCAAATTTTCCGAGATACGGATTGTCACTTCATCGTGGCTGTAGGGAATTATAGGTACTAAGCAGCGGAAAAACATGAATGATATTCATACAGTACCTACTACCAAGATCTAATGCATAACACATAAAGAACATATAATCGTACCTTTGAAGCGTGATTCCACGTGCGATCGAGCAAGAACAATGGGAGATAAAGAACCCCAAGCGTGATTTCTCTACTTAGTCCACGAGCATGGATTAAATCTCCACTAATGCTAGTTAGTTGTGACTGAACACTTCAATCAACCTTCAACGGAGATTTGAGCCACGAACACACCACAACACCACCTACGCGCCACCCGGGGAGGAGGGCCATACGGACAGGGAGGAGAGAGAGAGAGGGCCGAGTAGAGAGAGAGAGAGTTGGGAGTTTTGGGAAACTTGGTTGCTTGTGTGACAATTCACTATATGTTAATTGTTGTGACATGCAACCCTAGGCATGGTTTATATTTATAGATCATATCTAGAAATAAAACCATGTGAAGTCAAAACCCATTAGACTCTTCTAACTATCTATGCCCAATGATCAACATGGTATGTCATGAACTTATGAGCCCAATAATGGGCCTCTAACTTGTTTAACCCAAGACTCTTATGTGTGACCTTGTAGGATCCACTCTATAAGGCTTTGGGTCATTAAGCTAGCCCAAAGATCAATTGTCATATCTAGCACCAAACATTGACGACCCTATAGAATGAACTAATTATCTCCATAATCGTGATCCTTGATATATCTAGTAATTGCACTTATCGAAGACATAACTCCTTCAGAACATTTCCAAGGATGGATTGTTATGAAGCATTGACAACTTTCCCTAAATCTGATTGTCATACATCATACAAGAGCTATGTTGGCAACTATTCCCAAAGAAAAGAGGATTGTCATCACCCCAAAGCATCAGTAGCAAAATTCAAGCAGCATTAAGGATCAACAAGAAGTGGTCTTTGGTAATTTTCTTTGGAACATTATAGCAACAACTAAGGATGGCTTCAGGCGGAACAATCTTTGATCATATTCCCTAGCTTGCGGAAGATAGTCACAAGGCGGTAGAAGGTCGTTTCAGGCAAAGCAATCTTGGATAGTATTCTCTGGCTTGTAGAAGTCTATCACAGCGGAAATTGGAGGAAGTTACAGGCGTAACAGTCTTCAGGCGGTATCCCCTAGCTTAAGGAAGATCGTCAAAAGCAGTAGGATGGCGTTCCCTAGCTTGTGGAAGGTTGTCACAACATCAAATGCAACAAAATGGTTACTCCCAGAGGCGTGTACTTGACGGTGCAAGATACGCGTTTCTTAACTCTCTTATCTGTTTTAACTAACGCTAGTTTACAGGTATCGACGTTACACGAATGATTTAGGATCGCAGAACGTTCTGAATCATTCTCCATCCCTATCGATACTTTGACTTTAATTTTGTTTTTGAAACTTGCGTTTCTCCAAACTCAGTCAAAGGGGGGGGGGGGCTTCTGTAGACACCCATTTGTGTCTCCCCAAAACCAAACCCAGTGATGAATACCTTTCACGTCGAATAATAATCGAATGAAGTGAAAGTGTGGAAAGTATAGTGTTGCGGTTAGTTTTTAATTATTTTCTTTCTCTTTGTTTTTGAAAACCTATTTTAATAAAATAGCCAATCTAGTTTAGTTTAGTCCATGTCAAGGATCCAATAATGGTGTAGTTGGGTTGGGTTCGAAAAGAGTTTTCCAACGATATATTATAAGCCCAATTCCGATGAATAATGAGGAAGTTATGACCAAATTACTAAACTGGGACCGGTTTGTTCTTTATATGCGGCCCAATGATCTAGAGGAGGGCCTATTATTGATTTATCATTCCTAATGCGATTACGATTTATTATAGATTTCTAGAATCTTCTAGAATGTTCTTTTGATTCCTAATTTGATTAGCATTGATAAATTGACTTTTAACAGTATTAATTAGAATAAAAGAAGTGTTTTTTTAGGAAATTACAGTTTTACCCTCTCGTACGCTTAAATTTTATTAAAATAAGAAAACGCATGGAAAACTTATTGCAGCGTCGTACGACACGTCTGTCGCCTAGCGATAGACCTCGCGTTTGGTGACTGGCGACAGGCGTGTGTTTGGCGACAACGTCGTGTTTTATTCTTTTCGAAACTCTGATGCGTTTTCTATCATATCCAGCTAATTTTCTCTATATATATCCTCCTAAAATCTCTCTTTTCAATCACCAAATCTTATTAAGAAATTCTTGATATACTCTCTCTCACTCTCTCTCTCTTCTAAACTAGCCATTTCTCAAATAAAATTCCGCATTCACAAGATCTAGACACGCCTAGCCAAGTTCGAAGTTGCCTTCGCCCTAGACGTGAAAGGTTTGATTTCTGAGGGTTTGGTCCCAAATTTCTCTTTCAATTATTTAATTTAATTGTTTGATTTAATATTTTCCTTGAAGTTACTAACGTGTATATTTTGCTATTAGAAAGAGATATGAGGCATCCAAGTAAGTGCTTTAATTGTTTTATTGATATTACGATATAGAAATCATGTCTAGGTTATTATTTTGATTCCTAGTATCATGTTTGGATGTTTGATGTTTTGAAAGACAACAATGATTCCTAGTATCATGTTTATGGTAAAGGTTATAATATCAAATATGCTTATTATTATTTCTATGATGCTTCCTATTCTCTTTCCTAATGGTATGTTAGTATCATGTTAGGGCTAAAGCTTTGATCTTTAATGTTTAGTAACATGCTAGGGTATGTTATTAATCTTTTTAGTATCATGCCTAGGATCTTGATATTTAATATTATGCTTTAACATGATTTATTATGATTATGATTATTATTATTATAATGATTATATGTTTATTGTTATTGCTTGATCACGCCTTTTATGCATGTTTAAAGGGAATTTCTACTTGTAATCACGCTTAATAAGATAATTAATAATCTTGTTTAGGGTTAATATGATTACAATTCAAGTGATCGCCAATAATAGATTTGGTTGTGCATTAATGTTCAACCAACATAGATAAACGGGTTTAGGGTTAACCTATTGATTACTTTTTAGTCAGAAAGCGCACATGAGTACAAGAAGAATAAAGTAGAGGCATAATATTAGGGCAGGTTCTTTCTCTTTTAGATTGGACTTGTACCTTCATCCCCGAACTACCAGTCCTGGTTCCAGACCTATTGGAGTTGACGATCTCCTGGATCGTGAAGGGATGTAACCTTCACCCTGTGAACGATTTACAAGTCCCTAAAACTTGTTAGCGACTCTTTTGCTCTAGCTTCCTTCCCTTTGGATGCCACCATGCTTTAGTGTATGATCATTGTGAGGTTCAAGTTTGGGGTAATGCTTGAAATATTCCCTACAAGAACACTTATGGACTTCTTCTTGTTCGTGAACCTCCACCGTAGTAACAAAGATTAAGAGGGTGAGTGTTTCGGACAAGAGGGTTTGGAAGCACAAGTTCACAAGAGTTTCTACCAGGATTTTAGGTTAATTTCTATGTGTTTTAGCCTCGTATTAAGCCCCTATTTATAGGGAATGAGTGCAATTAGGGTTTTAAGCATTCTGCCACATCTAGTGTTGCGCGCATATGGATGAGTTGCCCGCGGCATCCCAGCGCAAGTGATTTAGCTGCGTTGTTATGGGCAGCGCAACTGAATGTCTTACGCGAGGTTTTATGGTAAGATTCGATTATATATTTTTATAAAATTCTAAATCTTCCGCAAGCACATCTCTAGAAGCTGCGCTGGGTGTTGCGCACGGATTTTTTTGCGGCAGCTTTAATTTTAACCTAGGTGCCTCTAAATCCGTCATTATTGAGTCTTAATCACGGGCCTAAGCCTAGTTATGATCAAATTTAGTTAATTGGACCTTGTTTTTGGTCAGGCTAGTCTTTTGTGTTTTAGCGGTTTATCCAGGCATTCATAAGCATTCTTCACTTCTGATCTATGCAACACGAAGATGGTTTTATTTATTGTCATTACACTTCCTGTCGGGATTGGGGGCCAAAAGTAGATGTCTACACTGGTTAAATCAAATAAGGTAACAAAAATTGACTTTTCATCTTCTACTTGTCTCTGGTACTATTTTCGTCCCATTGCATCATTTTATCTAAATAATTCTCTGAACTTTTTTGGTCGTCATCAATGGTGAAAGGTACAAGAGGCAAACACAAGGCTCAATTTAAGGGGGGGGGGGACCAGATGGGAGATTTTTCATATTCCCAGGTACGTTTTAATGACATGTTTGAATTTTTTACTGTATTTTGAGTTGGGTGAGACAATAAAGTACTAGGAGCTTTTAATCCCAAATTAATTAAGTAAATAACCAACAATTATGCTGCATGTGGTTGTGTGTTACTTGAAATTTATAATTGTTAGTTATTAATCAGTGACCTAATTTTGTAATCAGTGCAATTTTAGTGTTTTACTACTGCTGTTGTTGCTTGAATTTGCTGCTGCTGTTGAGTATGTGTTGGTTTATGTTGTTTTTCATGCATGTGTATCAAGTTTAATGGGAAAGATAATGTGTTTTGACCTTGGTATATACTAAAAAGGGGAAAAAGGAATTTTAGACTGTATTATGGGGGGTTTTTGTCACTAATAAAAAGAAAAGGGTTACTACTTATGAACCAGGACCTACTAGTTATAATGGGATGAGTTTACACCCAAATGTAGAAGAATTATGTAACTTTGAGTTTATGTATTGGATTAGGCATGAGTTAAAGTATGATGATGATGTGGGTCAGATTTAGTTAAGAAAAAAGGGTTGTACTCTCTTTAATGGTAGGAAACAATTGGAAAGTGATAAAGAGATTCCTGAGTTGTTAGTTACTCTTGACAATGATGGGTGGAAAAACCTATATGTGGTTCACCATGTGAGAGTGGAGACAGTTGAGGGTAAGAAAGGACAAGATGATGAGTATGATGATGTGTTGGAGGATGAGTATGATGAATTTAGGACTGTTGATTATGTAGTGGACTGGTTCAATGTTGAACACTTGGTGGGGTTTGCTAAAAAGGGTAAAGGGGTAGCTGAGTCATCAAGTTAAATGGTCCCACATGAAGAAATTAATAACCCTGGATCTTAAAATACATGCTCACAAGTAACACTTTCAACTGTTAACCACCCTTGTTCCTCCTCATAGCAAACTGAAAACAAAAAAACCCCTACTTTAACTATACTTTCAAAAAACCAAATAGATCTAACCTAGCTCCTAAATTTAAAAAGTGGTTAGAAGCAACTCAGATGGCTATATATGATAGTGAGGTGGGAGTTGAAGGGGATGAACATCAGGGGCTAATGGGTGAAGGTTTTACTGATTTCGATGATAGTGATGTTGAGTGGAGTGAGGAAGGTGGGAAGAATGTTGGATAAGAAGATGGTATAGTAAACTTAGATGCTGATGTTGATTTAGGTGAGTTTGATGATGAGAGCATACCTGATTAAGATAATGAGACAGGGATCCACTACCCTGTTTTCAATCTTACTGTAAATTTCAAACACAAGATTTAGGAGTCCCTTAGTCCTAAAATTCCATCTGTTTATGTGTTTATGAGAGCATCATGCAATAGAGAGTTGTTATAACTATTACTTTCTTCACAATGATAGCAAGAGAGCAACTCTTTTTTGTGTGAATAAGTGTGGTTGTAATTAGAAGCATGGTAATTGTGAAGTGTACATGTGAGACGAGTAGGAAATGCATGTTTAAGGTTCATTGTAGGAAGGTGAAAGGTGAAAGCACACTACAAATCAAGGCTTTGAAATTGAATCACATTTGTGGGAGGCACCATGTTAACAACAAGGTGACATCCCAATATTTAGCATAGATGTTTTTGGATGAATTGAGGGACACACCTAAATGGAAACTAAGAGATTTTATGGTTAGATCAATGAAAGTTACACGTGTTACTCTTGGTTATTACAAGTGCTACAGAGCTAGGGAAAAATCAATGAAAATGATTCATGGTGATGCTATAAACCAATGTAGAAGGGTATGGGATTACCGTGAACCAATTAGGGCATATAATCCAGGAAGTACAGCAGTAGTCAAGTGCATTGGCATGGAACATCCCCATCCACCCTTCTAGAGAATGTATGAGTGTTTTCAACTTTATAAGGAGGGATTTATGGTAGGTTGTAGACCCAAATTAGGAGTTGATAGTTGCCACTTGAAGGCACTTATTCCTGGAATATGTCTGGCTGCATTGGGCAAGGATGGGAACAACAACTTGTTCCATGTTGCTAATGAGTGTCATTTATGACACTCATTTAGCCTCTTTTTAGATGATTTTTAATTTCTTCTGCATCTCTTTTATCATTACTGGAACAACATCAAGCCAATCAGATGCTGCAACCTGACAAAACATAGCATCTACTACAACAACTCCTCCTAATTCTACCTCACAACCTGCTGCCAAGTCTGGTAAAAAGAGGGGAAAACCTCCAGCTACAAATGCTTTAAAAAGTGAGCACCAAATTCTTCAAAAGGTGCATCTTCAAAAGTGTCAACAACTCCAGCAACATCTAAGGGACCAACTGCCTTAAAGAAGCAAAAGACTAATTCTTCCAGTGTTATAAGCTCTCAGTGTTCTACTTCATGAATCAATTGTTAAATGTGATCTGATTTTGACTATAAGTATTGGTTTCCAACTTTATTTATTGAACAAATTACTAGTTCTTAGTGTGTATGACATTTGCAACAATCTTTAATTAAGATGCACTTATTTTGACAACATTTGTGTTCCCTTTTGTTTTGGTTATTTTTCTGAATTTATGTTTGCAAAGTATATAGAGCATATGAAAAGAACTGAGCAATATTAAATTAGGAAAAAGGAGTCAAGCTCATTTTATTTCATTTCAACACTACACTAGCACAGTCTATACACTTAGCACTAAATAACACCTACTTCAACCAACTAATTCATACTACTACCTATTTTTCAAAGTACAATTCATGCTATCATTTTCACCATGATAAAACTAAGAAAAATAGATACATCCACACATAGCAACATAGTCACTCCAAAAAGTGTCACCTTGCACCTTCTTTGACTTCTTTACCTTCATTTTTAGTTTATCAAACTCATCCTTAAACCTCTTATTTTCATTCTCTAAGCAACATAATCTTATTTGCAAATCATTAACTTCTCTTTCAAAAGTTGTTTGTCTATGAGAAGAAGATTTATGGTGTCGCGTTGCCAACTAGTCATATCTTCATCAACCCACCTAAAGAAGTTGCAGTTCCGTTGATTTGTGTTAGGGTTGTAAAATTTGCAGGCCTTGAATCTTCGTGCTAGGTTCTCATAAGTCTAAGACTTTAACCTTGTAGTTGGGATAATGTAGGGAATATTTCGAGCATCCCACACTCGAGCCCCACTGTGATCATACACTTAAGCATGGTGGTGTTTTGCAAGCAACAAACACTTTGTTCTCTGATTTATTGTAGAAGTACATTTTGGTTACTTTTGGGTAGCCCACAAAGTAAACCTTATCAGATTTGGGATGAAGTTCGACAGAAATCAATTTCTTGACGTATGCTTCGCATCCCCATATGTTTAGAAAAGACAACCTAAGTGTTTTCTTCGTCCATAACTCTTATAGAGTCTTCTCTACAGCTTTTTGTGGAGTACGGTTCAGTGTTAGTGCCGTAGTTAGAAGTGTATTTCCCCGGAAAAAGATAGGAATATCACTAAGACCCATTGTTGACCGTACCATGTCTAACAAGGTTTAATTTCTCCTTTCGGATACTCCGTTCCATTGTGGAGTTCCTGAAGGTGTAAATTATGAAAGTATACCCTTTTCTTTCAGATGGTCATCGAATTCTTGGCTCAAGTATTCACCACCTTAATCCGATCAAAGGGCTTTGATTTTCTTGCCAAGCTGGTTTTCAACTTCAATGAGAAATTCTTTGAACTTTTCAAACGATTCAGATTTATGTGACATGAGGTAGACATATATAGCCATATCTACTATAGTCGTCTGTGAAGGTGATAAAATATCAATGTCCATTTCTTGTGGCGGAGCTCAATGGTCCACATAAATCGGTGTGTATTAGACCTAATAAGTCTTCTACTCTTTCTCCCAACTTAGAGAATGGATGTTTGATCATCTGGCCTAGTAAACATCCCTCGCAATTCTCAAATGATTCTAAATCGAAAGAGTCCTGAACACCTTCATGTAGAAGTTTCTTGATGCATTTAATGTTAATGTGGCTAAGACAATAATGCCACAAGTACGTAAGTCTGATTTGACTCCATGGTCTTAGCTCTTTTGGTAGAATTATTCACATTATAAACTTGTTTGTCTAAAGAAAGCACATAAAGATCATTTTCATAATGCAATACCATATAAAACATTATTAAGATAAAACGAACATTCGTTGTCCTTTAATTTAAATTCAAAACCTTTTGGTGTCCAACGCCGAAATTGAAATGATGTTTTTGGTAATGTTGGGAACATAGTAACAACTTTCAAGTTCCAAAAAAATCCCAGAGGGAAAAATTAAGCTAAGAGTTCCTACGGATACAACTGCAATTCTGGCTCCATTGCCGACCTGAAGTTCAACCTCTTCCTTCGCTAGCAACCTAATGTTCCTTAGACCTTTAGAATTGAAACAAAGGTGTGAGCCACATCCGGTATCTAATACCCATGATGTTGAGCTAGTGAAGTTTAAGTCTATAAGGAATATACCTGATTTAGAAGTAACGGTTCCGTTCTTCTTATCTGCTTGAACTTGAGGCGATCTCTCTTCCAATGTCCCTTCTTCTTATAGTAGAAGCATTCAGAATCAGATTTAGAAGACGTTACCTTCTTATCCTTGTTGTCTTTGGTAGCTTTAGACTTAGGCGGAAAGGTCTTCTTCTTACCCTTCCCCTTAAAGCCTTTCTTCTTCTAGCTTTAGAATTTGAATGGCTTGCCCTTTTTTACCATGAGCATATCATGCTTTCCCTCATCCTTGAGCGTTTCCTCGGCTTGCTTCAACATATAATGAAGCTTAGTGAGGGTTTTCTCCATGCTGTAAATATTATACTTCATCTTGAACTGATCATAGCCTTCGTGCAGCGAGTGGAGTATGATGTCAATTGCCATCTCGGTTGAATACCCTGTATCAAGCCTTCCCATGTTCTCAAATATTCCTATCATTTTGAGTACATGTCGGCTAACTGACTCCCCTTTCTTGAGCTTGCTCTCAAGGATCTGTTGGTGGGTTTCAAACCTCTCAGTTCGAGCCTGCTCTTGGAACATATTCTGCAGCTCAAAAATGATCTTAAAAGCTGTCTCCTTCTCAAAGAAAGTCTTTTGAAGCTCAGGAGAAATTGTGGCCAACATGATGCATTTGACATCCCCATTGTCACTTTGCCATCGGTTTAGGGCAGCCTGAGTCACCTCCTCATTAGGAGCCTTGGGCATTTCCTCATCAAGGACATATTCCCTTTGCTCTTTCATGACAACAATTCACAAGTTCCTTTGCCAATAAAGAAAATTTAGCCCACGCAACTTCTCCTTGTCGAGAGTTGAGCGTAACAAGAATTGGTTTTTTGAGTTATTTGAAGACATGATTCTACAGTTGAAAGAATTTTAAATGAAAAACCATTTATAATATTTTAAATAAGATTGAAATCATGCATTTAATCAAACTTATTTAAAACATCTTATTCACACATTAAAATTGTCCCCATTTTGGTGAGAATAAGTCAATTCCAAGATCTAATGAAACAAAGAGTGGTTAAGCATGCTTTGGCTTGTCTTAACACTCATCTCCTAAGGTAAGCAACGCTTTGCTAATGGCTCCAAGCCACTCTTGGTTGAATAAATCGTCGCATCTAATGCTCTCTCAACAATTTATTCACTTTGCCACGACATGTTTGGACTCCATCACTCATATCATTGAGTATAACCAAAACAACTTGCATACCTGGTACGCCTTATGAATCCTATGGAGTAATAGTGATGCCTCGCTTTGGCGTAGCCCATTACTACTCTCAATATGTCGATAATTGTTTTTTTGGAGTGGCAATTTTACTCAATATTTTAGGGACATAGGGTTTCTATGTTTATTGATTTAAGTGAACTTAATTAATCATCACAAGATTCGATATCCTAAACACGCATCTTACATATAATTCATATATAAATGTTCATAAATATATATCGAAAAACATAAATAAAGATGCATTTGGTAACTCGCATGACCCTTTGAATCTTCAAGTCTTCAAGGGACGGCTTTTGCAACTTCATGGCTTCGTCTTCCAAGAACCTCCGTCTTCAAGACATGACAAAAATTATGCAAACACTAGTATCTACGATTAGGAATAATCTAAATATTAAGGTACAAAAATACTCAACGGCTCGCATGCCGTATTTAGATTTACAAAAATACATCACGGATTGCAGTCCGTATTTTCTATCCTAATCGGGCCCCACTAGTTGCCATTTTATAAAACATGTGAGAGAATATACATTCCATTTATCTTTTCACTATATGTGAATGGTCGTGCATTTTACAACAATAAAACAAGAAACAATAAATAAATCGCGCGTAAACTAGTAACTAATTTAGGTTGTTAATCCAATTAACATGCCTAATTAACCTTAGTCAAAGTTTTTTAATTAATTACATAATTTAACGCAATTAATTATAGAGGCTCCCACTAAATTCCGCATCCATCTTAATTAATCCAATTAATTCAGCCAGTAAACCCATTTATTTGCCAAAATTAAATTTTTGCAAATGCCGCTCAAAAACCAAGGCCTAGCCTCCAACATTTATTAAAATAATTAAAACAAAATTAAATTAATAAAATAATTAAAACGACAAAATAAGCAAACACGAAGCCAACCGCACTCAAGTGGCTCACGCACTACATGCGTGTCATATGCAATGCGACTTGGCGCACGTGCCTCCACCACCCCACGTAGCACTAGCTAGGTCGACCCTAGTAGCGTTTGCTATGGTTTACCTGGTGTTAGGCACATACCCCATGGCAACTTGCTCCTTCGCACCAAGCACCAAGCATGCACATGCTACCCACGACCGCGCAACATAGCAACACGCACGCACGGCCACGGCGCGCTGCTGCTCGACCTGTGATGCTATGCGTCTGCTACGGCTAGGCACACACAACCACTCTGCCTTTGTGTGTGGCGCGCACCAGGCAGCCACATGCAGGCTGCACAGCAGCCCGGTTAGCCGAGGGGTGTTGCTTGGTTTGCGTGCCACACTCTCGGGATTTAAAAAGTCCGAGTTTTTGCGTGACTAATTAATTAATTCTAAATTAGTTTTTAGAACCTACTTAGTGAGCAAGAATAAAAAAATTAAATAAGTCCAACTTTAATTAAAATTCACAAAACTGCACACAACCAAAATTATTTCCAAGAACCATTCTTTAATAAAATTTGTTTAACTTGGTGCAATAAATTAATAAGGGCATTCAGTCACTACTAATTTAATTAATTTGAATTAATCATGAGATTTTGACAAAATAAAAGGAAGTTGGAAAAATGACCACAAGTTTAGTAAAAAATTCAAACTTTGATACTTGTGAATCCTTGAACAGATTATAACTTCCAATATGAAGATAAATGAAATTTATATCACAAGATTTAAACTTTATAATTCCAATCAACTTAATACATGATTAAATCAAAAGTTCAACAAAAAATTCCTGGAATTTAGTAACTCAGTTTTAATCACTTAAAACAACTAAAGATTGAATCTTTAGTACTTTAAAGCAACAAAGAACAAACTTTTCACACTTCATGCAATTAATTTGCAATTATGTGAAAAATAAAACAAAACTTTCAAACACAAATTGCTACCAAGTAATCATGCTTAAAGAGGTTTTAAATTGCATATAAATTAAGGAATGAACAGAATACATAACCACAATAAATATGCAATGAATTTTCAAGGTCAGAAAGACTGAAATTTTTTTGTCAAAACGAAAAAAACCCTCGAAAAGTGCATTTATGGTCATTTTTTGGCTAAAAAAAAGCCCTAAATTGTAAAATCATTTTAGAATGTCTTTTCCATTAGAATGTCTTTTCCATAAAAAATTCACTATTTTTAGGCAAAAATCTGGGTTCGGGGATGAAATTAACTCTAATACGAGAATAAAATTAATAAAAACGAGCTACTAATCTAATTATAAAATAAGCAACTTAAAACCAGGAAAATTAAGCCATAAAAGCACCTAGAAAAATATGATTATAAAAATAAATGAGCAAGGCTCCGATACCGCTATTGGGTTTTGGTGAGTCCGACCCACCGCGGAAGAAAACCTGGCCCCAAAACCAAACTCACAAAAATTATAGCCATAAACGTAATTAACATAAACACAAGACTAAGTAAGTAATTTATTACCTTTGTAGTGTTATTCGATCACTAAAACGAGCTCTTACTTGAAAGCCTTCAAGTCCCGCTCACACGGCGACCTCCTTTGAAGTCCACCCGCAATGCGACACAGAAATCGATCTATTGCCTTGGATTTAGCAAGGCCCGACCATAAAACCTAAGTAATTAGTGTTCAAAGGTTTTCACATTTTGATGCATTTTTCAACACATACTAACTAGATTGGTATTTTATAGGCAAAGGCTCTCAAAATTCCCATCATCTTTCTATGTGGGAGATTTTTATTTTACCCATTTTATTTTAATTTTAAAATAAAATAAATAAGCAAGCTACTAATAAATCAACAAGTGTAAAGCTCACATAAGGGGTTAGGTGAGGACCATTTGGAGGAGGGGGGACCAAACTTGCTCCCCACTCCTCTCTAAAAACCGGCCACCTCATTCCCTCACACCCTCTTGCTTTGTGCAACATGGCAGCCCCACTTGGACACCAAGGCACCCAAGTGGGCTGTCAAGCCTTATTTCCATGCTTACGGCCACCTAGAGCCAGCAGGCCCAGCACGCGTGTGCGGGCTATTGCAACCGTGGGCTCCTGCTTGCGCTCTCGACCAGCAAGCCTTGCACCATGTGTACGGGCCCCTGCCGAGGGCAACTGCTGGCCCCATGTGGCTGCGACAACCATGCTAGCATAGGTGCGCTAACACGCACCAGCCACCCTAGGCTCGACTTGTGCGCATGCTAGCCACCATGCTAGGCTATATGCCCCGAGCACTTGGTTTTCTTAAGGCATTCCGATGCTAGGGGTATTGTGGGATTTTTTTTGTTTATTAGTTTTTCTTGTCTCGTGTATTATTATTTTCGACTCGAATTCCTAAGCTCGGTTTCGACGCTCCAAGCACGAATTTCTGACGTCTAAATATTAATTACTCGAGCGACTCATTAATTCCTTCCATATTAATTCGTCTCTCCAGTTTGCTAGTTGTTTGGGTGTGAACCGAAGGATTCAGTCAAGATTAAGCAGTAATATTAATTATTCACTAATATTACTAATTGGAAGCGGCCTCTACCCAGGCATTCCGATCACTTGAACTCACTAAATAATTAGCTTTCTAATAATTCTGAACCCTCTATCAGAATAATACACTTTTTCGAAGGACACCATTCCTTTCATCACCCGCCTTTTTCAACCCGAATGGCATTAACATGTAATAGTAAGTGCCCCATGGCGTTATGAATGTAGTCTTTTCCATATCTTCCTCGGCCATGAGAAACTGGTTGTATCTTGCATATCCATCCAAAAACAAGAGAAACATATGATTTGATGTATTATTTACCAAGATGTCGATGTATGTTAAAGGGAAGTCGTCCTTTGGACTTGCTTTATTTAGATCTCTGTAGTCGACACGCATTCTTACCCTTCCATCCTTCTTTGGAACTGGTACCACATTTGCAACCCATTCTGGGTATTTAGATACCCTAATGAACTTCTTCTTTTATTTTAAGGGATACGTCGGGTTTCATTCAACGTAACTTTTGTTTTACAGGTTTCATTCCTGGAATTAGTGGTATTGTGTGTTGAGCTATTTCTCTATTGATTCCTGGAATATCTTCATATGACTAAGCAAATACATCGATAAATTCTTTTAGTAGATTAATTAAACTGGTTCTTTCTTCTTTAGTAAGAGTTAATTCGATTTTAGCTTTTATTTTTATGTTTGGATCTTTGAAATATCCACTGTTTCAGTATCTACTATTACTGGTGTTTTGTTCTCAAGTGTTTCCACTGCTTTAATTATTTCTTTGTCACTTTCATTGTTAGTTAAGAAATGCTCGTCATCTTGAGTTAAGGAATAACACGAGGAGTAAGCGAAATAAGACATGTTATTAAATTCTAAAACTATTACATCAAATAAAGAAAGGTTCGTTGGGACTTGACAACTAACTATCCTAGGAGTAGATGCTAAAGTAGAAGAGCTAGGGAAAGGTGCTATATCTAAAGATTTTGAAGACTTGATGGGGGAAGACTCAAATTCAGACTCTGACTAAAATGACTCTTCGAACATGGGTCCTTGTCCTGTTGTTATAGAGATCTTTCGTCCGCTTGGTGTAGTCACCTTTATAGTCTTTCGCCATCCCTTGACTAGTCCCTCTACTGGAGTGATAAGCTTTAAGGGGTCAAAGCTCTCACTTTGCAGTGCAGTATGAATGAGCCCGGAGTTATCTTTAATTCATTTTTTCTCATTTTTCTCGTGCCCAAAAAGAAGTCCCATGACATTGAAGTCAAAGTGTAGGGAATATTTCAAGCATTACCCCTAGCTTGAACCCCACTGTGATCATACACTAAAGTACGGTAGCGACCAAAGGGAAAGAACATAGAGCAAAAGAGTCGCCAACAAGTTTTAGGAACATATAAACCGTTCACGAGGTGAAGGTTACAGCCCTTAACGATCCAGGAGATCGTCAACTCCAATAGGTTTGGAACCATGACTGGTAGTTCGGGGATGAAGGTACAAATCCAACCTAAAAGAGATTGAACCTGCCCTAATAATAGGCCTCTACTTTATTCTGATCGTATTCATGTGCGCTTTCTGACTAACATGTAATCAATAGGTTTACCCTAAACCTGTTTATCTATGTTGGTTGAATATTAATGCACAAATAAAACTATTATTGGTGATAACTTGAATTATAATCATATTAACCCTAAACAAGATTATTAATTATCTCATTAAGCGTGATTACAAGTACAAATTCCCTTTAAACATGCATAAAAGGTGTGATCAAGAAATAACAATAAATATCAAGCAACATAATAATAATAATAATAAAAATAATCATAAACATAATAATAATAATTATAATAATCATCATCATAAAATTATAATCATAATTAAAATAATCATGTTAAAGCATAAGAATAGCAAGATCCTAGGCATGATACTAACAAGATTAATAACAAACCCTAGCATGTCACTAAACAATAAAAATCAAAGCTTTAGCCCTAACACGATACTAACATGAATATTAGGAAAGACAAATAGGAAGCATCGCAGGAATCACAATTGCCATATTTGATATCAGAAATTAAAGTTATTACCCTAAATATGATACTAGGAAAATCAAAACATCCTAACATGACACTAGGAATCATAATAACAACCTAGACATAATTTCTATATCATAATAACAATGCAAACAATTAAAGCACTTACTTTGATGCCTCGTACCTCTTTTTAATAACAAAATACACGCGTTAGTAACTTCAAGGAAAATAATGATCAAAGAATTAAATTAAATAATAATTGAAATAAAGATTTGGGACCAAACCCTCAGAAATATCAAACCTTTCACGTCTAGGGCGAAGGCAACTTTGAACAATGCTAGGTGTGTCTAGTGCTAATGTATGAGAAATTGTGTTTGTAAAAGGCTAGGCTAGAAAGAGAGAGAGAATCAAGAATTTCTTGATGAGAGTCGGTGAATGAAAACGGAGTTTTTAGGAGACTATTTATAGAGAAAATCAGCCAAAAAGATAAAAAAAATGAAACAGAGTTCTGACGCGCAAAAATAAGGTTAGCACCAGACGCTGACAATAGCGCCAGGCGCTAACGCTAGCGCCAGGCGCCAAGCTTAGCGTCAGGCGCTAATAACTGGCGTTTGGCGCTGATTAACTTTCTAACGCTTTTTCTAAAGTCAGATAAAAATTAATCGTACAGGAGGATAAAATCGTATTTTCCTCAAAACATTCTTTTATTCTGATTAAAACTCTAAAAAGTCAATTAAAGTCAATTTATCAATGCTAATTAAATTAGGAATGAAAAGAACCTTCTAGAAGAATCTAGAAGACTAAAACCATTCCTAATTGCATTGGGAATGATAAATCCATATTAGGCCCTCCTCTAGATCATTGCGCCGCATATAAGGCTCAAACCAAGCCCAGTTTAGTAATTTGACCATAATTTCCTCAATATTCATCGGAATTGGGCTAATAATATATCGTTGGAAAGCTCTTTTCAAGCCCTATCCAACTACACCACTATTGGACCCATATCATGGACCAACCAAACTGGATTGGCTGTTTTCTTAAAATAGGTTTTAAAAAGCAGAGAGAAAAGAAAAGAAATTAAAACTATCCGCAACACTAGACTTTCCACACTTTCATTTCAGTCGATTATGATTCAATCTGAAAGGTACTCATCACCGGGGTTGGTTTTGGGGAGACACAAATGGGTGTCTACACAAAGCATGGAGGTACTTTCTCCTTATAGATAGGAGTAGGAATGTCATCTAAGAAGTGGCAATCTAGGAAGATTTTGAACCCCAGTTATCTTATTCCATCTTTGACAAAGGGCTCGGGAAATTCATAGCATGGATAATCTTCACCCTCTCTTACAAATTGTCCATTAAGGGTGAGGGGATATTGATTCATTGGGATTGCTTTCTTGTGGGTACGAGTATTTCTTCGTGCATTAGCCTTTTCCCGGGCTTGCTTGTAGTCTTTCGGAGTTGGTTCAAAACCAAGTTCTAAAGTATCTAATTTAGGAAGGCCAGACGATTTTGTTTGCATAACTACTCCTTTCTTTTATTCTAGAGTCATTCCGGGAAATTGTCCTTGTTTTCGGAGTATGCCATTAAATATCATGTTTGAATGGAGGTTGTGGCAAAAAGGGGTCCTTTCATCTTCCTCGATTAAGGAGACCTCTTCTATGTTAAAGCCCCATAAGTCTTCATCGTTTTCATCGTGCTCAACGTTTATGAGAGGTTTATCAATTGCCTTGATTCTCAATTGTGAGGCATCGATTGTAAAAGGAATTCCTCCAACTATGGCCTTCACTTTTTGATGAAGTGATGAAGGGACAATCTAAAGGTCATGAAGCCAAGGGTGTCCCAACAGTAAGTTGAAAGAAGCTTTGATGTCAACAACTTGGAAAGTTGTAGCATGTTCTATGACTCCTGCGGTAACATTCATAGTAATAGTCCCAAGAGCTTGGCACCGAGTATTGTCATAAGCTCTTAGTCCTTGTGTTTATGGAGACAAATCTTCATCCCTTATCCCCAACATCCTCGCAGTTCATAGTGGGCAAACATTAATTGCTTACCCATTATTTACCAGCGTCATTGGGACATTCACTCTCTTGCAGACTACTTTGAGGTTCAAGGATTTATTGTGTTTATGATCTTATGAAGGTAAGTCCTTGTCGAAAAAGGTAATTAAATTTATGGGACTTGGAAGATAACTCGTGAGAAAATTAGGTAATCCCTCAGGAGTGGTTTCTGAATCTATCCCTACTTTAGCCAAAGCATCCATTACTGCAATTCTATGTTCACGAAATGTGACTAATAGTTTCGATACGTTCATTTCGACCTTAGTCTTTTTTAGTTGTTTGACAACATCGTTGTCTTTTATGATAGGTATGGGAACTTGTTGAGTGGTAGGGATAAGTTGTGTAGTGATGGGAGGTTGCACTCTCCCTGATCTTGTGAGGACATCTTTGGGTGAATCTTCTTCATACCAAATGTCATTAACTGGGTATATTGTGGAAAGCAGAGTTTCTTCCACATCTTTGAGGTAAACATCCTCATCATCATTTTCCCATACTCCGTTGATGCTAACATCCCATTATAGTGGGATTTGGACCAACTTCTTACTGTCAATTAATTTTTGGATTAGACCTTTGAATTTGAAATAGTGCTCTATGGTATGTCATCCTACTTGATGGTATGTGCAACAGAAATCTTTATGTCCTCTTTAATGATTCAAATAGTCTTGGCTCGAGAGGTTTGATCTTCCTACTCTTGAAGGGCATTTGGAACATGTTAGCATAAGAGCTCCTAGTTGGAGTTTAAGACTTGTTACTCCTTTTAGGTGTTTTAACTACTTGTAGAGAAAATGGTTTTCTATTAATATCCTTTGTAGGTGTCACCTCTTGAATATCGTGTTTATTTTGAGTTGTCTTTCTATAATCAAGGGCCTCGCTACAAATGACCATTACTTCCTTCATCAGTTGGTTAAGGGCCCTTACTTTCTCTTTTGTTGTAAGTTGTTGACTTGGAGGAAGATCACTCATGGCATCAAAGAAGGTTTTCTCCTCTTCTTCAAGGGCATGAGCTTCTTTTATTGGTTCGATGAAGGGTGATGGGTCAATATCGCTTTCCTCATCGAAAATAGCCAAGGAATCTGAGAGTGAAGCGTTATTGATACTTGGCTTCTTGCATGCAGGAGGCAACGGAAGTTTATTACTATGAATTAAGTCTTGAATAGCTTCCTTTAGCTTCTAATATTTTTCAGTAAGATGATCCTTACCTTGATGGTATTTACAATGTGCATTGGGGTTCTAACTAGCCGTCCTCCTTACGACCGGCGGATCTCCAAATGGTCCAATGGGAGTTATGAGACCTTTTATATGAAGGAGATCAAATGTGGTGTCATTACTCATGCCAATAGGAGTATAGTTCTTCCTACATGGCTTATTTTTTCCTTGATTATTTATAGCAAGGACTTCATTTAGATTAAAGGTGCTAACATTGTTTGAGTGGGTGGTTTTGGAAGAAGAAGGATTGTCGTTCTTCTTTACTTTTCAGCCACTATTGGTGTTGTTAGCAGCTTTTTGTTTTGCAAGGTCGTTTCGATGTTGATTCCTACGTTGTAAACAGCCTTGAAAGTACTCAAATTTCCTTGGTACTTGAGGTGCTTAGAATATTATTCTTGTAGGTTCTTAATGAACATCCTTACAGATTCTTTCTCACTAGGCACCTCACTCATTTTGGCAGAAGTTTCCCTCCACTTATTAAAGAATGAGGTGAAACCTTCGTTCTCTTTTTAATTTAATATTTCAAGCTCTCTATGATCAGTTTCAACTTGAATGTTACATTTATACTTATCAATGAAAGAGTTTACTATCCCATCCCAAGTAAAAATCTTGTCTTTGTCAAGAGAAAAGAACCATTGTTGGCAAACGGTTTCAAGAGATAAAGAGAACAAAGAATGAAAGACTTTCTTATCAATTCCCTTAATGTTCATTATGGTTTCAAAAGCTCTTAAGTGGAAATAAGGATTGTCAGTAGGTTTGAACCTAGGGATGTCATTGGCATTGAACTTCTCGGAAGAAGTTCCTTGTCCATCGAGACAGCTTGTGAGCTAATGCCCTAGAACTTGTAGTCATTGGAAAGTTGGTTCAAGCTTTCCTCCATTCGTTGCATTTGTAGTTGTCTCGCAGGGTCATTGACCTAATGAGCCATAGTCTTCTTGAGTTCCCATTATCCTCTTAGCCTCTCTCTTTAGACGGATCGGTTTATCTAAAAGGGAAACTTGGACAAAAGTTTTGTCCTTGATTAGCCGGCTTTCTCTTCTTGACCAAGTACTGTAAATTAAACCATTTTTGTTTTATTGACTTGACTCAAATTAACTTTGATTTTATTGGTTTTTTTTTTAAAAAAAAAAAAAGCAAAAAAGCAAAAATATGGTGCATATTTTTGGGAATCAAGTTTAAGGTTTAAACAAGTATGGTTTAATTGGAGGATTAATATCCGACTTACCCCCCCTAAAAAAATTACGGAAAAGATGCGCACACAAGACTCTCTAAACATGGTCAATGTAAAATATAAAGTGTGTGCTTTTTGTAGTGAGTGAAAGTGGCATGCTTTAACACTTGTATAAGACCATGGGACTTAAACTCAATTAAGGACTAAATATATATTCTAACTTTTTATAAATTGATTAATCAGACTCAACGTGAAGACTCAAGCAAAAAACTGGACTGTCGCTGAAGCAATAGGCCCAATGCGATGCGACAAGGTTATTGCATAACGCTAGACACTAGCGTGTTGCGCCATAGTCCAAACTCCTGCGCCGTTACTAGAGCAGTCGTCTGGGTCTGTTTCCAGTATTTTACTCTAAAAGGACCGTCCTATATTCGTATTAAGTCAGGTTTGATCAATTTATTTAGACTCATATTAATTAATTAATGAAGCAAAGTCCTTTAGTCATTAATTAATTTATTTAGGATTATTAAGAAGTCAAACAATGGTTAGTGTAAGCACACATAGGCTATGCACAAGTAAGAATGCACAAATAGTCAAGTAAGCACAATATGATGCAATGAGTTTGCAACCTAACCATCACTCTAAATCTCTAAAGTTCACGGATATGGGTTAGTCAAAGAGGGTCCATGGTTATGAGTTCGGAAGCACCGAACGGAAGCCTTACCTTTGGAAGGGTTAGCGCGAGAGGATGGGACCCCTTGAGTTAAAATCGCTTCCACGGTTTGGTGAATTCAACAAACTCGGATGTACCCTTCGTTGCCATGAACGTTTGATTGAGTAGATGGAGCGTGAATTCCTAGAGGGTGATGGCCATATGTAGAACACATATAGGTTAAGATAAGTAATAAAACTCAATAAGGAAGTAGAATCGATTGAACAATACTAGAATCGGTCGAAACAAAGAAGGTAGATTTTTTGCTCGGTATTGAAAGAATATGGCGCGAGACAACAGAGCTTGTCGCCATAAGATAGCTCTGTCGCCAAACAACATTGATGTCGCATGGCGCTGGCTCTGTTTTTTTGGGCCGGTTCCTACATGTCTCAATAGCTTTCTGTTCTTTGAACTTTTCGATTTTTCATAGCGTTTTTTTGATCCTAGTTGTGAAAGATATTTCCTAAATTTTCTACGTGTACAAATCCTATGTTTTGACGCATTAAAGATGGTCTATCCTATGCGGACCTTTTTTATGCATATGTCAATAATGTCAATCAAAATTACGCACATGAATACTTAGAACATTTCGAGTCTCATCCACTCATTCTAAATTATTGCCAAAAGAAATATTAGGAATTAAAATAGAAATCCTCCCCGGCTGAGTCGCCAAAAAACTGTAGGGAATATTTCAAGCGTCCCATACTAGATCCCCACTAGGATCATACACTTAAGCATGGTGGCGCCCAAAGGCAAGGAAGCTAGAGTAAAAGAGCCGCTAACAAGTTTTAGGAACTTGTAAACCGTTCACAGGGTGAAGGTTACACCCCTTCACGATCCATGAGATCGCTAACTCCATGGTGGTCTAGAACCATGAGTGGATATTCGGAGATGAAGGTACAAATCCAACCTATAAGAGATTGAACCTGCCCTAAAAATAGGCCTCTACTTTATTCTTCTCATATTCATGTGCGCTTTCTTACTAACATACAATTAATATATTAATCCTAAACATGTTCACCTATGTTAGTTGAATATTAATGCTCAAAAAAAACTATAATTGGCAATCACTTAAATTATAATCATATTAGCCTAGGGGTGCTTATCAAGCGAGTCGATCACGAGCTAAGGGGTGCTCAACTCAACTCGAAAACTTTTTACATGTGCTCAACTCGTGCTCACTAAAGTTTCGAGCAACTAAAATCTTCTCGACTCTTGCTCGTTTAAGTTTCGAGTTGAGTCGAGTAGCTCACGGTCTGCTCTATTAAATTTTGGTCCTTTTCTTATTATATGCCTTTATTTATTTATTTGTTCAATTTCTATTGTTTTCCTTGTTATATATTGATATTATTAAACATTTACTCTTTCTTTTTTTATTATATAAATTAAGACTTAATAAGTGTTAAATTTGTTTAAAGATAGTAACTTTGTTTGCGAATTCTATATTAATATTATATTATCGAGTTGATCACGAGCTTATCGAGTCAAGTTAGAGCTTGCTCAACTCGTGCTCGTTAACATCTCGAGTCAAGCTAACTCGAGTTGAGTTTTGACCGAGCGTTGACCTAATCGAGTACGAGTTGCTCGCGAGCTGCTCAACTCAATTAAAGCCCAGCGCGAAACGACAAGGATCACGCATGGCGACAGGCACTGTCGTTTGGCGCTGGTTTAAGATAAAATGCGCTTTTGCACGGAATCCTTTTCTTAATATAATTAAGCAATTAAAACTCCATTTAATTAATTTTAGATCAAATTTTATCATAATTAAACACATGTTTTATTTCAAACCAAATTCATTATTTTTCTAAAAGATTAATTGTCAATCCTAGTGCCATTAGAACACAAAATAACCTTCTAGACTATTAGAATATTATAATCAATCCTAATAATTTTAGCAATAATAATTAATGGGCCCTCCACTAGATCATTGGGCCATAAAACCATTTCAGACCCAAATTAGTATTTGGACCATAATTTCCTCATTATTCATTGAAATTGGGCTTATAATATATCACTGGAAAGCTCTTTACGAGCCTGACCCAACTACACTATTATTGGACCCTTTATCATGGACCAAAGTAAATTGGAATAGCTATTTCTATAAATAGAGAAGATTTACAAAAACAGAACGAAAGATTTTTATTAAAACTAACACATCATAGGACTGTTCACACTTTCACCTCATTCGATAATGAAAAGTAGTCATCACAGAGTTTGGTTATTGGGGAGACACAATTGGGTGTCTACACATCGTAATTGTTGAACCGGCCGACCTGCCATCTTGCAGCGCTCCTCCTCCTGGAAATCAAGAGGACACTAGGAGGAAAGATAAGGGCAAAGGGCCCTTAGTTCTGGAGGGATTTTCTATCTCCGAAGGTAGCCGGGGCTCTAAAACTAGGAGCTCGCTGGAGGCTACTGAATTGGACGCTGTGCTGTTCTCAGATGTTGGGGCCACCACCCACCCTAATGAAAGGGAGGTGGAGAATCATGAAGTGGAGAACCTAGAGGCCTAGGAGGCTTATGAGGAGGCCAATGCAAACAATTTTAAAGATTCATACACCCGTCCAGTTGGAGATACGGCCCTAGACTTTCTTAATGACGGGCTGGAGGAGTTCAAGAGCTTCCTTATGATGCTTGGGGAAGGTTATGAGCTCAAGGCTCCAAAGCGTTCTTATTCTGTGGTCGCTTGGGAGGATGAGAGGCCATGCAAGCACGCCTTCTGCGTATACCGCGCTACTCTCGAAGTGGGACTCCGCTTCCCTCTTCATCCATTCGTCTAGGAGCTCCTGGACGAGTACAAAATTGCCCTCTTCTAGCTGATGCCGAACAGCTGGTTGAACATCTTTGGATACTTGGTGACTTGCATCAGGAAAGGCTTCAAGCTGGACGTCCTAGTATTCTGTGAGATGCACTCTACGGTTTGCCTGGACAGAGGGAAGGACGACTGGTTTATTTTAGGCACCACCAACTATATGGTGGTGATAGGCCGTGTGTCCAAGTGGCGTGACTGGAAGAACCAATTCTACCACATCAAGAAAAAGAATATGGAGTTCATTTTAAGGATGAATAGGTTCAACGCAGCCCCTATTCAGCTCGGCCGCAGGTCAAACCGTCCGTACAAACCACTCGTCTATCCGAACTATGCATACTAACTTGACAACTATGGAGTAAAGAGGGTAACTAGGGGCAGCAAATCGGTGGTCGTGCCTAAAAATTGGAATCCCTTTTCCAGCTAGCTCAGGGATCTGGTTTTAATGTAGGTATGCGGCCTGTACCGCAATATCACCCAAGGTGGATATTCGTACCTAAGCAACTTATGAGTAAATTATATAAAAGAATTTCTTACTCTTTTTCCTTTTTCTTGCACAGACGAAGCTCTAGCCATGCTGGACCTAGAGTAGAAAGGTGGGGTAGACATGTTAGAGCTTGACTTAGCTCTGTACAAGGCCCGCCAGCAACTGTACAAGCAAACCAAGGAGGTATTGGTCGTCTGCTTGCCTTTCAAAAAAATATACTTTTTTTTGCCGAGTTGGTATGTTGGAAGAGGATTCCTTCTAGTTTTAACACGGACATCTTCATTCTAACCCTTCGTCCGGCTTGAAACTTTGGAAAGGGCTTTCTTTACAAATATGCTCGAACGCTCCATCTTGGCCTTTCCTAACTTTGCATTATTTTCTTTGAATTGGCCACTCCCACCCCAAGGTAAAAGAGAAAGCAGTCGGCCTCTACTTCAAAGGAACGGAAGGCGTCCAAGTCACGCAAGAGCACTACCTATAAGGGGATTCCTAACGTACAGGCGACCAAGAAGAAGTCGCGGACTGCTCCAAAGCAATCTGAAGGAGAGCCACCCCAACTATTACCTAGTGGGGGCTCTTAGTCCATAGATTTGACTGCTGAGTCGATCTACGAAAAGTACATCTTAAAGGACGACGAGGGTAAGTCAATCCCGGCACAACCGACCCTCCCATCTCGACTTTGCATGTCGAGTTGGTAAAAAAGTCTGATTGGTAGGCAGTTGCCTCTCATCCGGCTGAGGATCAACACAGTCGCTAGGACGGAGTAGGGGACTGTAGACACCTATTTGTGTCTCCACAAAACCAAACCCAGTTATGAGTACCTTTCACGTCGAATCATAATCAAATGACGTGAAAGTGTTGAAAGTCTAGTGATGAGGATGTTTTAAATTCTTTTCTTTCTCTATGTTTTTTAAAACCTATTTTATAAAAACAGCTAATCCAATTTGGTTTGGTCCATATCAAGGGTCCAGTAATGGTGTAGTTGGTTTGGTTTCGAAAAGAGCTTTCCAACGATATATTATAAGCCCAATTCCAATGAATAATGAGGAAATTATGGCAAAAATACTAAACTGGGCTCGGTTTGATCTTTATGTGCGGCCCAATGATCTAGAGGATGGCCTATTATTGATTTATCATTCCTTATGCAATTAGGACTGATTATAGTCTTCTAGAACCTTCTAGAAGGTTCTTTTGAAACCTAATTTAATTTGCATCGATAAATTAACTTTTAAGAGTTTTAATTAGAATAAAAGAAGTGTTTTTAAGGAAATTACAGTTTTACCCTCTCGTACGCTTAAATTTTATCAAAAGAAGATAACGCGTGGAAAACTCATTGTAGTTCCGTACGACAAGTCTGTCGCCTGGCCACAGCCCTGTCGTCAGGCGACAGGTGCGTGTTTGGCGACAGCGTCGTGTTTTATTCTTTTCGAAACTCTGATTCATTTTTTTATCATATCTGGCTGATTTTCACTATAAATAGCCTCTTAAATCCTCCATTTTTAATCATCAATTATCATCAATTCTTCTCACCAATTCTCATCAAGAAATTCTTGATATCTTCTCTCTCTCTTTCTTTTCATAACTAGCTTTTCTCATACAAAATTCCGCATTCACAAGATCTAGACACACCTAGCCAAGTTTGAAGTTGCCTTCGCCCTAGATGTGAAAGGTTTAATTTCTGAGGGTTTGGTCCCAAATATGTCTTTCAATTATTTGATTTAGTTCTTTGATTTTATATTTTCCTTGAAGTTACTAACGTGTGTATTTTGTTATTAGAAAGAGGTACGAGGCATCCAAGAAAGTGCTTTAATTGTTTTATTGATATTATGATAAAGAAATCATGTCTATATTCCTATTTTGATTCCTAGTATCATGTTAGGATGTTTCCCTTAATTTGATGTTTTGAATGGCAACAATGATTCCTAGTATCATGTTTAGGGTAAAGGTTATAATATCAAATATGCTTATTATGATTCCAGTGATGCTTCATGTTAGTATCATGTTAGGGTTAAAGCTTTAATTTTTAATGATTAGTGACATGCTAGGGTTTGTTATTAATCTTATTAGTATCATGCCTAGGATCTTGCTATTATTATGCTTTAACATGATTATTTTAATTATGATTTTTTTTATGATTATTATTATGTTGCTTGATATATATTTATTGTTATTGCTTGATCATACCTTTTATGCTTGTTAAAGGGAATTGGTACTTGTAATTACGCTTAATAAGATAATGAATAATCTTTTTTAGGGTTAATATGATTATAATTCAAGTGATCGCCAATAATAGTTTTGTTTGAGCATTAATATTCAACCAACATAGATAAACAGGTTTAGGGTAAACCTATTTATTGCATGTTAGTCAGAAAGCGCACATGAATACGAGAACAATAAAGTAGAGGCCTATTATTAGGGCAAGTTCAATTTCTTTTAGATTGGATTTGTACCTTCATCCCCGAATTTCCAGTCTTGGTTCCAGTCCTATATAGGATTTAACAATCTCATAGATCGTTAAGGGGTGTAACCTTCACCCTGTGAACGGTTTACAAGTTCCTAAAACTTTTGGCGACTCTTTTGCTCTCGCTTCTTTCCCTTTGGACGCCACCATGCTTAAGTGTATGATCACAGTGGGGTTCAAGTTTGGGGTAATGCTTGAAATATTCCCTATAGTTTTTGGCGACTCCACTGGGAGGATTTCAATTTTAATTCCTGAAATTTATTTTAGCAATGATTTAGAATGAGTTGATGAGACTCGAAAAGTTCTACATATTTCATGTGCGTAATTTTGATTAATATTATTGTCATATGCATAAAAAATATCTCATTGGAAAGACCATCCGTAATGAGTCAAAAACATAGGATTTTTACACGTAGAAAATTTGAGGAATATCTTTCACAACTGGGATCGAAATAATGCTGCGAAAAACTAGAAAATTTAATCGAACACAGAAAGCTGCTGAGGCATGTAGGAACTGGCTTCTAGAAAACAGAGTATGTCGCTGATGATATGACTCTGTCACCAGGCGACAGAGCTATATTGCGGCGACGGCCTCTGTTCGCTGGCGCAAAGTTCTTCCAATACCGAGCTAGAAATATGAGTTCTAAGTTTGACCAGTTCTTGCACTATTTGCTCGATTTTACTTCCTGATTGAGTTTTCTCACTTTTCTAAAACCCATATGTGTCCTATATATGGACATAACCCTATGGGAATTCATGCTCCATCTACATGATTGAACGCTCTGTGCAGCAAAGGGTACATCCGAGAATGTTGAATTCACCAAACCATGGAAGCGAGTTTTTAACTCGTGGTGTCCCATCCACTCACGCCAACCCTTCGAAAGGTAAGGCTTCCGCGCGTTGCATCTGGACAAATATCCATGGACCCTCTTTGACTAACCCATATCCTGAACTTTAGAGAACAAGAGCCATGGTTAGGTTGCAAACTCATTGCATCATATTGTGCCTACTTGACTAATTGTGCATTATTTGCTGTGCATACTCTATGTGTTTTTTCCTAACTGTTTGTTTGACTTGTGTTTAATCCTTAAATAAACTTATTAATGAATAAAAGGACTTTGTCTAATTAATTAATTAAAGTAATTGAAGTCTAATAATTTAATCAGAATTAAACTTAGTACGACTTTAGGCATGTCCCTTAGAGTTAAAATACTTAAAGAAGTCCCAGATTAACGCTCCAATAATGGCGCCACACTTTGGGCTGCAACGCCACACACTGCTGTGCAACGCCGAGCGACATCTCTGTCATCTGGCGCTGCACTGCAGAGTGCGGCGATAGTCCTGTTGCTTTGGCGACAGTTCAGTATTTTGCTCGAGTCATCACGACGAGTCTAATTCAACAGTTTGCTAATCAGTTCGATTATTTTTTTAATAACAGTACCTGTGTTAAGTCCTTACTTGAGTCTAGACACTAAATCCCATGATATTACACAAGAGTCTTAAAATGTCACCTACACTCACTAGTCTTAGCACACAATTTGTATATGTCACCATGACCATATCTTAGGTTCATGCATGAGTCGGTTTTTTCCGTCATTTGAGTTGGGGGTACGTTCTATTCCTAATTTTTTCATATCTCTCAATCTACAACATCTTTCCATTCTCTACATGCTTTCCCCATATTACAATATTTATTTTTCCAATCTCCTTCCATCTACTGTACGTTGTATAGAGTTTAAGTCAAATAATGAATATACCTTATTTCCCTTTCCACAGTACTTGGTCGAGGAGAGAAGGGCGATTAATCAAAGACAAAACCTTTGTTCAAGTTCAACTTTTTGATAAACCAGTGAGTCGGAAACGAAAAGCTAAGAAGATAATGGCAATTCAGGAAGAAGTCAATGAACTTAAGAAGCAAATGGCTGACGTGACTGAGGTGTTGAAGGCTTTAACACTCTAAATCAATGACCTTGTGAAGCAACAACAAATGGAGCTCATACAAGAGAGCTTAATCAAGATATCCAATGACTATAAATTCTAGGGCATTAGCTCGCAAGGGGTCTCGGTGGACAAGGAGCTTCTTTTGCAGAAGTTCAATGCCACTGACATCCCTAAGTTCAAGGCAACAGATACTCCTTATTTCAAATTAAGAGCCTTTGAAACTATAATGAACATTAAGGGAATTGATAGGAAAGTCTTTCATTCCTTGTTTTTGTTAACTCTTGAAACCGTTTGTCTACAATGGTTCTTTTCTCATGATAAAGAGAAAACTTCTACTTGGGATGCTATTGTAAACGCTTTCATTGATAGGTATAAGTGTAATATTCAAGTCGAAACCGATTATAGAAAAATTGAGATGCTAAGACAAAAGGAGAATGAAGGCTTTACTTCTTTCTTTAATAAGATTATTGAGGTGCCCTCCGAAAAAGAATATGTGAGGTTGTTTATCAAGAATCTCCAAGAGAAGTATTCGAGGCATTTGAAATATCAACATAATTTGAATACTTTCAAGGCCGTGTATGACATCGGTATTGAAATCAAAGATGATCTTGTAAAGCAAAAAGCTACTAACAATAGTAACCACAGTGGCTGGAAAGGAAAGAAGAACGACAATCCTTCTTCTTCCAAAAACGCCCACTCTAGTAAAAATGTTAGTACCTTTGACCTTAACAGTGTCATAGCTATGGATAATCAAGGATATAAAAAGAAACCCAGGATAGAGTTCACACCCATTGGAATGGCCTACGATGCTGATTTCGATCGTCTATATGATCAAGGATTAATCAAACCCATTGGCCCTACCGAGGATCCAACGCCAGAAAAGCAATCTTCAAGATGGGATCCCAACTCCTATTGCAAGTACCATCAAGGAAATGGTCATACCACCAATGAATGATACATGTTTCAAAATCTCATGAAAGATATCATAGAATCAAACAAGATCCCATTGCCTCTAGCTAGCGAGAAGACTGGGTGATGATGAAGCAAACGACACAAGACAAGAGGTGAGCGTCAACGATAAGATTTCATGACCTCTTTTTCTATTTTCATTTTTCCTTTCCTCAATAAGTCTAGCATAGGCACCTTTCTTTTCCTTTAGATTTATTTTGTAGGTGTTTTTTTCCCTTTAATAAAAATGAGCATTTATTTTCTTGCATATGATCATTTCATTACATTGCATTGTAAAAAAAAAAAAATATGTTCGAATTAAGCACAAGGTATACCAATGATTTGAGGCACCCCTTGTAGCCACATCATATGACCTTTCACCTTTGAAATACACAATCTTTATTGATAAACCATTTTGAGCCTCGTCTAACAATAGACCTTTCATTTTTCAACCCATATCTACCTAACCTTGGGATGGGATGGTGTGTAACTTATGCAATTTTCAATTTCATAAAAAGCTTGAGTTACTTCAAAAGATTAAAATAGCAAAAAAAAAGAGCAAAAAAATAATAATAAAAGTGTACAAAAGGGCAAGTGTTCCAATGTCATTGACATGAATATGTCTTTGATATGAACACGTCTCATATTGCGTTTCTTATCGAGTGCTCGGTACCGTGCCTGAGAAAAAAGAATGACAAGTGAGGGATAGAACGCATGATCGGGATTGCCCACACTTATAAAAATAAAATAAATAAATGCTAAAGAAAAAAAAAAGAGCTAAAAAAGAGTGAGAAACCTCAAGCATGAAAATACAAATATTGAAAAGCAAAGTTGCACACCTTAGGGGCTTATCTGGGGTCTTGAGCTTTTATCCCTTTCTTCTCCAACCTTTATCCTAACCACGTTACAACCTTTAAAAACACCTTTTAGAGGTATACACACACTTGTGCGAGGATCGGCTAGAGCTACGATCGGCCTGATTCCTAACGGATACGTAGGCAACCTCACATTGAGGTGCGGCCGTAATAAAAATACATTCAAATTCACACATCATGATCATATCAAGGGATCTCCTATGCTCATCCCTATCTACTTAGAGCTAGATTTGGGGGCTTGATCCTTACATAATCAGCTTACCTAGCTTAAGAGTCACCATTATTTGACTCTTCTAAAAATAATGTCTTTCCACACACTTAGCGCTTGCAGCCTAACCATAGTGTCACTTTCTCATACTGCACAGACACATGACCAAATAATCCTTCCCTTAGGAACCCTTTGTCATGAAATCTTAACACAACGCTGAAGTATGCCTTGTAATATCAACATCAATAATCATTGCATCAAAAAGTATGAAATACTTAGCCTCCGCACCTAAGTTACCTAAACACTTTTCATTATCGAGTCAACTAGGATAGTCTAAGATGTTATAATCCTTGTACTAAGAGAGACAACGTTAATAGACTAACCTTATTCAACATCCACCTTCAAAAACTTCGCTTCTTTCTTTTTTCGCGTCTTTCTTTTTCGGGAGAAAGTCGGTACCCTCCATAAAAATGACGGAAAATTTTTGCTTTTGCATTTTTCGAGTCAAGCACATCACATTACAATGCACACACGAGTCATGTACACATTGAGTCATATCGTGTTATCACATGGAGTTAAGTCTACACGCACGAGTCGATTTGAGTACATCAAGTTACACGTCGAGTCAAGTAACACTAACTCTTAGGTTAACCCTAAAAAAAAGCAAAGTCCTATAGTGAAAAATATAAATGCAGGTGCATCCCAGCAAGCAAGAACATTCCCAGATTTCATGAGATCCTTCCAAGAAGAGAGGAGTTACATGGATTAGTAAATTAGAGATGAAGAGATTTAATTTACAAAAGGTTTGAGCGGATTTGGTTGAAAGGAAACAACAAAGTTCAACGTTCGTAGTTAAACCGAGCAGCAGCAGCAGCAAAAGCAAAATAGGGAAGACCCGGCTCCAGCGCCAGATGACAAGGTTGTCGCCTGGCGATAGCATCTGTCGCCTGGCGACGGAAGAAAAGCGCGGCGCCAGAGTCCTCCAGCAGGCGCCAGTGCGGTGACACAATGCGTGGCCACCATATTGGATTATGCGAACCTCATACGGAAATTTCGGGTTCCTTGGTACGCCAGTTAGCCCCTATAAGAAAATTGACATGATTAGTAGTCGGCACGATTACAATCGCAGTAAGTGATTGACCTGACGACGATCGTCTCACTTAGCTTACGCGCCTAAGCATTGGCTCATTACAAGCACTAACGCAAGCACTTATACGATAATTTTTCCAAGATTGGATTGTCATCCCCAAGTGGAAATATTTCCAAATATGGATTGTCGCACATCTTCTTTTACGATAATTTTTACAAGACTGGATTGTCATCCCCAACTGACAATATTTCCCAATGTGGATTGTCGCGCAACTTCTTCAACGACAATTTTTTCAAGATTGGATTGTCATCTCTAGTATAGTTTCCTAACGTGGATTGTCGTGCTCCTACTCTGTTTGGCAAATTTTTCCAAAGTTTGGGCTGTCATCGCTGGCAAGTTTTCCGAGATTGGATTATCATACACCCAATTCCCTATGGCAAAATTTCCCAAAGGATTGTCGTAGGTCTCTACTCGTCATTTCAGTAAGTGGCAAATTTTCCAAAAGTGGATTGTCGATCGACTCTTTTTGCAAATATTCCAAGGCGCGGATTGTCAATTGTGGCAATATTTTCGTAAAAGGATTATCACATAGCATTGGCAAATTTCCAAAGTGGATTGCTTTCAAGAGTTATATTCCTAGATGTGGATTGTCGATCGTAGCAAAGTTCTTATGACAGATTGTTACGAAGCATTGGCAACTTTTCCAAACAATAGATTTTGGCAAATTTTCCGAGATACGGATTGTCGCTTCATCGTAGCAACATTTCCAAGGATGGATTGTTACGAGGCATTGACAACTTTCCCTAAATAAAATTGTCATACATCATACAAGAGTTGTGTTGGCAACTATTCCCAAATAAAAGAGGATTGTCATCACCAAAAACATCAACAGCATAATTCAAGTAGCATTAAGGATCAACAAAAGTGGTCTTTTGAGGACTATCACGGCGGAATAGGAGGCAGTTACAATCGTAGCAGTCTTCAGACGGTATCCCCTAGCGTGAGGAAGATCATCAAAGCTCTTTGTTCAGAGACGCGTGGACATAGAAACATCAAAACAACAAGATGGCGTTCCCTAGCTTGTGGAAGGTTGTCACAACAGCTAAAGCAACACAAATCGGTTACCACTAGAGACGTGTGCTCGATGGTGCAATATACGCATTTCTTAACTCTTTTATCTGTTTTAACTAACTCTAGTTTGCAGGTATCGGCGTTACAAGAATGGTTTAGGATCGCAAAACGTTCTAAATCATTATCCGTCCGTATCGATACTTTATTTGACTTTTGTTTACGAAACTTGTGTTACTCCAAAATTCAGTCAAAGTGGGGGCTTCTGTAGACACCCATTTATGTCTTCCCAAAACCAAACCCATTGATGAGTACCTTTCACGTCAAATCATAATCAAATGAAGTGAAAGTGTGGCAAGTCTAGTGATGAGGATGTTTTTAATTCTTTTCTTTCTCTCTGTTTTTGATAACCTATTTTATGAAAACAGCCAATACAGTTTGTTTTGGTCCATAGCAAGGGTCCAATAATGGTGTAGTTGGGTTAGGTTTGAAAAAAGCTTGCCAACGTTATATTATAAGCCCAAATCCGATGAATAATGAGGAAGTTATGACCAAAATACTAAACTAGGCTCGGTTTGATCTTTATGTGCGGCCCAATGATCTAGAGGAGGGCCTATTATTGATTTATCATTCCTAATGCGATTAAGATTGATTATAGTCTTCTAGAATCTTCTAGAATGTTCTTTTGAATCCTAATTTAATTAGCATCGATAAAATGACTTTTTAGAGTTTTAATTAGAATAAAAGAAGTTTTTTTAAGGAAATTACACTTTTACCCTCTCGTACGCTTAAATTTAATCAAAATAAGAAAACACGTGGAAAACTGATTGCAGCGCCGTACCACACGTCTGTCTGATGGCGACAGACCTGGCGTTTGACGACACGTCTAGCGACAGCCCTATCATCTGGCGACAGGCGCGGGTTTGGCGACAGCGTCGTGTTTTATTCTTTTCGAAACTCTGATTCATTTTTTATCATATCCGGCTGATTTTCAATATAAATAGCCTTTTAAAGCCTCCGTTTTTAATCATCAATTATCATCAATTCTTCTCACCAATTCTCATCAAGAAATTCTTAATATCTTCTCTCTCTCTTTCTTTTCAAAACTAGCTTTTCTCATACAAAATTCCGCATTCACAAGATCTAGACACACCTAGCCAAGTTTGAAGTTGCCTTCGCCCTAGACGTGAAAAGTTTAATTTCTGAGGGTTTGGTCCCAAATATCTCTTTCAATTATTTGATTTAATTCTTTGATTTTTTTATTTTCCTTGAAGTTACTAACGTGTGTATTTTGTTATTAGAAAGAGGTACGAGGCATCCAAGTAAGTTCTTTAATTGTTTTATTGATATTATGATATTGAAATCATGTCTAGGTTCTTATTTTGATTCCTAGTATCATGTTAAGATGTTTCCCTTACTTTGATGTTTTTAATGGCAACAATGATTCCTAGTATCATGTTTAGGGTAAAGGTTATAAGATCAAATATGCTTATTATGATTCCTATGATGCTTCTTATTCTCTTTTCTAATATTCATGTTAGTATCATGTTAGGGTTAAAGCTATAATTTTTATTGCTTAGTGACATGCTAGGGTTTGTTATTAATCTTGTTAGTGCCTATGATCTTGTTATTATTATGCTTTAACATGATTATTTTGATTGTGATTATTTTGATGATTATTAATATGTTGCTTGATATATATTTATTTTTATTGCTTGATCACGCCTTTTATGCATGTTAAAGGGAATTGGTAGTTGTAATCACGCTTAATAATATAATGAATAATCTTGTTTTGGGTTAATATGATTATAATTAAAGTGATCGCCAATAATAGTTTTGTTTGAGCATTAATATTCAACTAACATAGATAAACAGGTTTAGGGTAAACCTATTTATTGCATGTTAGTCAGAAAGCGCACATGAATACGAGAACAATAAAGTAGAGGCCTATTATTAGGGCAAGTTCAATTTCTTTTAGATTGGATTTGTACCTTCATCCCCGAATTTCCCGTCTTCGTTCCAGACCTATTGGAGTTAACGATCTCATGGATCGTTAAGGGGTGTAACCTTCACCCTGTGAACGGTTTACAAGTTCCTAAAACTTTTTGGCGACTTTTTTGCTCTAGCTTGCTTCCCTTTGGACGCCACCATGCTTAAGTGTATGATCACAGTGGTCAAGGTAATCCCATATTTCATTCTTGCGTTCGCTTTGTATTTTTACTTAGTATATTTCTCACTATTCATACTTATTGACTTTCACTCGTCCGCATGCATCTCTCCCTTCATCTCTCTGCCTTCCAAGAGTGGAAGGACAAAGAGAACAAGAGAATCAAGAAGGCCTAGGCCCAAATCAGGAACGCTGAGGATGCGAACACTAGCAACGCCACCCTCCTTAAGCTTCACTATGAAACGGCCCTCAACGCTTTGACCAGTAAGGAAGCTCGACAAACGGAGGATATCGTAAAAATAAGGAAAGCCCTTGATAGGGAAGAGATGGTGAGGCAAACGGCCGAACAACAGCGGGACGAGGCGATCCAAAATTGTGTCTCAATGGAAGGAGGGCTTCGAAGCCTCCGAGAAACTGATGGCCGATTTATCCTCGTCCCAAACAACCCTCAAGTCCGCCCAAGACGAGGCGGCCTCCCTTAAGCTCCAGGTAGATGAGCTAAACAAGTCCGTTGCTGACTTGTCTGAGAAGCAGAAGGCCCCTCAGTTGCCTAGTGCAATGGAAATCGTCCACATTGAGCAAAAGTCCGAGGAGAAACTGAAGAATCATTTCTGTGAGGCCTTCGAGCTGATGAGCGAGAAAGGAACGACTACCTACCATCCAGAGCGCTTTACCATGCGTCTGGAGTTTTTCTGCCTCAAAGAGGAAGCTGAGAAGGTCAACTGACAAGGTAAAGTCGTATCCCCTAATCAAAAGTAAATACCTAAATCCTCTAACTAAAGTAGATAGGGAAGTAGGGTCGAACTCCACAGGGAAACAAGTCTTTTTATTCCTAATTAGTTATTATAATCTAAATTATCTAAGTAACCAATATTTTTGGGAATAAATTCTATACTACGAAGAATAAGTTTATGGAGAAAAGAAACAATAATAAGGAAGCCTAGGGTCACAGGTTCACCAACAATTAATATTCCGGGATAGAACGAAGTAATTAATAATTAAGAATGCACAAAAAACATGATTAACAGGCTCTCGCAATTTATTAATCAAATAGATCTAACAGCCTCTCGCAATTTACTAGATCTAAGTTCTTATTGAAAATAGCCTTTGATATTAAATTAACATCTGCTCGATTCATCAATTCAATATAGCAAAACATTCAAAATCAAATTACATCTGCTCGATTCATAATCTAATTGCAAAGAATTAAAACAATTCAATAAGAAATTATCATGCAATATCAATAATCAATATTAACAAACTATCCCTTCATATTAATTATGGATCCCCATAAACCCTAGAATGAAACTACTCACGCATCATCATAACTAAACCAATCAAGTAAATAAGTAAAAGCATAATCAAGGAAGCAAATAAAATAACTGAAATTAAAAGGGAAGAAATTGTTACCAAAAAGAATTCTGGAATTAATGGAATAATTAAGAACAAAAGTTAAGAGAGAATTTAAGAGAGAGAAAAATACTAAGTAGAGAGAGAAAGTCTAAGAAGGAAGGTAATCTAAAAATTCCGTACAAAATCCCGATCGGGCGCGCCTTTTTCTTCGCGTTCTTCCCAAGCAGCATCGCTCGATCGTGCTAGAGGCTCGCACGATCGGGCGCGCCTTAGCACGCACAACACAATGGTCATGTCGCGCCCGATCGGGCGGTTGCTTCTCCTTGTGCTTGGACTTCGATTGGGCTTGATTTCTCGGCCCAATCCGGATTTCCTCATCAGGTCTTGAATACTTGGTCCAAATGCCTCGGGATCCCAATTACCGAGCCCTTAATCACCGGCTCTCACCGATCCGGGGCTCCAAAAGTGGTCGTGTCCTTCTAGCTTCCGTAGTTGATCCATAAAGCCTGGGAAAATGCTCCAAGAGTGCAATTTCCTATAAAATACAACTAAAATTACGAAAACACTAGAATACACAAATTAGTAATAAAAGTGGCACGAAAGAGCCAAAAACACTACTAATAACGACCAAGGGACGAGGGTAAAACACTATATAAAATGGACATTTCAAACTCCCCCAAGCCAAACCTTTGCTTGTCCCTAAGCAAAGAGCTCATCAATGAACATATAAAACATACTTCACCCCAATAATCAAATCAAAAACCAACGATTCAAGGAAAATCTAATGAACATGCTTCAACATCAATCAATCTTATTCATTTAATCACCCTTCCTCCCCAACAATTGTCATGTAGAGCAAACCACAAGAGCATATAGAATTCAAGACTAGTGCTCACACACTAAACTCTCATTTATGTGGTGAGTAAAAGATGTACTCGATCCCTCTCCAACAAACCCCTTTAATGTGAACAATGCCCTCCCAACTCACACTCTCATGTGTATAAAAACATTGAACGCTCATCCTACTAGTCGACTCGAAATATGCCAAGTCATAACTTGCATTGACAAACAACACTTTCGCATTTACATAACTTCTATGCACAAGGTCGGAAGGTCTTTAAAGCTTGTAATGTAAGGCTAGGGTAAAGGTAGGATAAATTTGGGATTATGTGAGAGAAAAGCTATGCATTAAGGGAGCCAAAACCTAATAAACCCATGATCAAAATAACGATGATCATACATCTCCATAAACATAACCAACTCTAACAAAAACCACCAAATACATCTCTAATCATCATAAACAATCCCAACACTCACAATAATCACTCATAAAAATATGATAATGTAGAACTTTGAGAGAAAAAAAAACTTTGAACTCATTCTTTTTTTTTCTACTTGAAATTTTTTCTTCTTTTTTTTTTTCTTGACCAACCTTCAAATAGAACATTTGAGCATTAAAATTTTTCTTTTGCTCTTTTTTTTTTTCTTTTTAACCCATATTGGAAATTTCAACTTTGAAACACAATATCAATATTTTCCAATCAAAAATCAAAGAACAATAACTCTTCTTTTATTCCCACATTGTGCAAATAATATGCACACCACAACTCCCTCACCTCACCACCTAATAGCTCCCCCAAGCCAAGCTTTGGACTAGTAACCAATGGGGCTCAAATAGGCTTGTAATGTGGCTAAACAAACAATAAAAGGGCACAAACAACAACATGGGTAACGAGAAGGGAACAAATGTATCTAATACTCTGAAGGCTACCTAAAAGAATGAACGCCTTTGTCTCCTCATGTGCATAATAATAATTCATGAAACACTACTCATAGTTGAAAATTAATACTCAAATTCATTGACATACCAGGAATTATGGAACTATCACACATTTCATAACCAAATCTACTAGTCAAGCACTATATTCACAAGTAGTTGGGCAAGATTTACTCATGTTTAGGAATCCAAGCAATTAAACTTCAAATCATGACCAACAAATCCACAATGCTCATTATCAATAACCAAGAATCAAAACAAATTTTTCTCAAGTATGGGGCACAGGGAAGTATGATTCATAATTCATTGGAACGTATTTTTGAATTTTTTTATTTTTGAATTTTTTTGTATTTTTCATATATAAGAAAGCAATAAAAACTATACTAGGAAAGCAATAAAAACGATACTAGAAAGCAAATAAAAAGACAAAAGGAAGAGAATTACCAAGTGAAAGAACACCCCCCAAGCCAAATCAAACAATGCCCTCATTGACTTGGGAGAGTAGCCTACTCCTCATCCTCATCCATCCTCGAATAGACCCCACCGTGGCTAGAAGCGGCTCCTCCATGGCTAGAGCCACCACCTCTATACCCCGAACCACCTGCAAAGTAGTTAGGGTCTACATTCCCCTCAAGCCCACCAAAAGGTACATCGGTCCCATAACCATGGACCGATGAGTAGTTGACATAGGTACCAAAGGCACTTGGGTTCGTATATCCACCTTGTGGAGATTGGAACCAATCAGGGACAAGTGAATCGGGGGGAATAGCCCCCCGACGGGCGTAGTCATCATACATGGGGTATAAACCCCTCCCTAGGTTCCTCTCCACGTACCCTACCCTTCGATATAGAGACCCTACTCTAGTATCCAAATCTCTAACCAAACCCTCAATTCTCCCTTGCCCCGTCTCAATCCGATCTAATTGGCTCCTAAAAGCCGAGAAGTCATAAGGGGCGTTGGGGTCTATGTTGTAGTTTGTAGAGAAAGTGGGAATATCGTATGTAAAGGGTTGAGGTGGTGGATAATGTGGTGAATGGTGAGGAGGTAAGTGGTCAATGGGAGAGTGATGAAGTTGAGGTGAAAGGTGAGGTGGTTGCACCTCACCTTGACCGTTAAGCTCAAAAGTGTAAGAAGGCTTCCCCTTCTCAAATTTGGTAAAGGTGGGGTGGGGTAAAGTGAAAGCATTATCCCTCCTACCCGATTCCCGTTGGATCACCCACCATGTCTCCCCTCCCATGACATTAACCCGATTAAGGCCACCTAGATAGGGTAGGTCCATAATAGTTGGGCCGGCTACCTTACCGTCATCGTTAGGGACAAAGCTAAGGCGTTTGACCGCTATATGTGTAACTAGGCCACCAAAGTAAATGGGTACCCTAGACCTACCCGCCTCGGCCGCATTGGCCACCCGTTGGAAGTGGTTGGCCATTTTATGTACTATATTGAGCTTTTCACTCCTAGGGATCATGTATGAGCCTAGTAATTCAAGATCATCCCGCCTAACATTGGCGGGTTCATGCCTTCCAAAAATGGTAAGGCCAACAAACCGTTGCCAAATATTTGGCACGGGATGTTGTATCCAAGTTCCTTTAGCATGTTGGAGGTTCAAATTGGGATCCCCCGTAAGGGATTGATAGACAACGGCAATGTTGTCTTGGGGCGGTTCAAGGGGCCTATCCGATTTCAACTCAAAAATTTTTCCAAATTCTTTCAATGTCAATCTAACATCATTATTGAATAAACGAAATTGAACATGAGAAATTAAAGCATTTGATTTTATGACATTAAAACTAGAAACGAATTCTAAGGTTAAATAATCATAAGTATCGTAATGCATGTTAAAGAAGAACCGCTCATGCCAACTCCTTTGAATAATTTTTCTACATGCTTATCAATTCCTAGTCTAATAAGGGTAGGGTGATGAATGAAACGAGTGGGAATTACCTGCCTCGTGATGAGGTTAAGTATCCTCTGTTTTTGCTCTTGGGTGGTGATGACCACCCTCTCCCATCCCGGAATTTGCAAATCCGGGTCGATTCTCGCCTCTAGTTGCCTAGAGCCTTCCCCCCTTACCGTTCTTGATCTCTTGAAAGCCATTGAGATTAGAAAGTGTAGGAATTAGGTGGTTTTTCTCTCTTAGGGTTTAGAGAAAATTGAGAGAAAATGGTAGAAATTGTGTTTAGATTGTAGAGAAAGATGAAAGGATTAGAAATATGTAAAAATCTTTGAGTTTTAATGGAAGGATTGGAGAAGATCTTGAAAAATAAGTGAGTTTGAAGGTGTAAAAATGGAGGTTTTAGAAAGAGAAAGTAATGGAGAAGAGGATGAAATAAGAAGAAAATGAGGAAAGATAGAAGAGGAAAAATATATGGACGGCCAAAAATAGGCGCGCCCGATCGGGCGGATAATCTCAAATTCCAGAATCATAGTTGCGCGCCCGATCAGGCGAGCTCCGCCCGATCGGGCGCGAACACGAACGAAAAATTCGCCCTATGGCTCGCCCGACATATCTTTTCCTTCACTCGATTTGCGCCCGATCGGGCGAAATTCGCTCGAATTTCTAACTCTCCTTTCGCGCCCGATCGAGCAACCTCGCCCGATCGGGCGAAATTTGCTCGACTTTCCAGCTCTCTTTGCGCACCCGATCGGGCAATTTCGCCCGATCAGGCAAATTTAAGGCTGAAAGTGCACCTTCCTTGTGCGCCCGATCAGGCGAGCTCCGCCCAATCGGGCCCGTGCCTAGTCGGTTTCCTTTGCTTTTCCTCGTCTTCAAATTCTTCTAAGTCTCTTGACCTCTTAAACCTATACTTGTACAAAAACACTTATAAATGGTAAAATTTCACTCTCCTCGCCTCTCTAAAATAAAATTAAAAATAAATAAAAAGGAAAACTAGTCTAGAAAGCAAGAAATACGGGTTGCCTCCCGCAAAGCGCTGGTTTATCTAGGTCCCGCACGACCCTCTTACCAAGTACAATGTCTAGGACCCTTGGCCTAACGCTTGATCGGGGGGTTTCTCACCCGGTCTAGTGGTGTTCAGGTTGCGATGCGGCTTCCTGACATACCCTGTAGGACGCCAAATCACCTTATCCGGTGGGTCCTCCTTGACTTGGACTGGGGGATCCTCAATGCTACGCACTAAAAATCCTTCTTCGGTCGAAGGTTGCTTCAAATTGTCATTGCGTTCAATACTTGCAACTCGATCTGGCGGAACACTTACCGTAGGCTCGATTCGCACAACATGCTCGATCGGTTCCACCTGCTCATCCTTGAAACCAAGACCAACATTGTAGAGTGCTCTTTCTATTGCATCGACTCCCTTCTGCCATTTGTCTATCTCATCTGAAAAGGATGCAACACAAGATACCGCCTCCAAGGGATCTTTTTCAAGAGCTTGGGGCATGTTATAATAATCTTCAACCACATTAACACTAAACATTTCTCCTCAGTCATGGAGCTTTTGGGGGCTTTATTCAGATTAAAAACAACTTTATCATCCCCTACTGATAGTGTTAACTTACCACTTCTTACATCTATGACTGCTCCTGTAGTGTTAACGAATGGTGTACCCAAAATAATTGGGGTTTGCATATCCTCAGCCATATCAAGAACAACAAAATCTACAGGTATATAAAATTTACCTACTCTAACAGGGATATCCTCTAAAACACCTAAGGGGTATTTGAAAGAACAGTCGGCCATTTGTAGAGTTATATTGGTAGCTTTTAATTTACCTATATTTAACTTAGAACACACAGATAATGGCATGACGCTAACACTAGCACCCAAATCACATAATGCATTATCAATCAAGAGATTGCCAATATGACAAGGGATAGAAAAACTACCCGGATCTTTTAATTTAGGTGGAGACTTATTTTGAAGTACGGCACTACATTTTGCAGTAAAGGCTACCGTCTCTACCTCACTAATAGACCTTTTTCTCGTCAATATTTCCTTCATAAATTTTGCATACGAGGGGATTTGTGTGATTAATTCAGTAAAGGGAACTGTTACCTTCAAATCTTTTACCACCTCCAGGAACTTACCAAACTGCTTATTCAAGTTTGTCTTCAATTGACGATTGGGGAATGGAAGTTTGATAACTGGCTTTGGAGCATTATTACTCTTGTCTGGAGTAGCCACCTTTTCTGGAGTTGTACCCTGCAATGTTTGGTTTAACGGAATTAAGATTAGCATTATTTAATAAAACAGGTTCATCAACTCTGGGCATAGAGGGCCCTTCATAGTTTGAACCACTCCTTAGAGTAATTGCAAATGCTTGATCTGTAGGCCGGGTTGGCTGCGCCTGCAGAGCTCCCTGTTGGCGGGCTTGTAGAGTAGCAAAGAGTTGCGCAATTTGATTATCTACAATTTTATTGTGCGCTAGAATTTGATCAATTGTCGCATCTCTACTCTCCATGTGCTTTTGCATATTAACCAACATTGCTCTAATTTCCGCCAGAGAAGGGTCGGAAGATGAGGAGGGTTGTTGTGGTTGGTTCTTCTAGCTAGCATTGGGATGATAGTATTTCTGCTGTTGTTGCTGTGGCGCCTGTGGTTCTTGTGGTGGTGAATTTTTAACATTAGTGCTCCGGTTGGAGAGGTACGGATGATTCCGATACCCCGGATTGTAGGTGTTTGAGTATGGGTTGTTCTGCCTATAAGCTTGGAAGGCATTAACTTGCTCCACGGAACTCCTGCAATCTTGCTCCCAATGACCTACAATACCACAATTTTCACAGAAGGCCTCGTTAGAATTATTATTAATCGCAGAAACATTGGCTACATTAGCAGTGCTTAGATTATCTAATTTTTGGCAAATAGAGGTTAGTTGAGCTTGCAAAAAGGATACAGAGTCGACACTATGCTTCCCCTTGCTAGCAAATCCTCTGGGATTTCCATATTGGGAATTGTGTATCGCCATAACTTCAATAACCTGACCTGCATCATCAACATTAAGATTCATAAATCTCCCACTAGCTGCAAAGTCTAAAATTATTCTAGAGGAATTTCCAATGCCGTTATAAAAGGCTTGGATTAACTGCCATTGCGCTAAATTATGGTGAGGGCATTCTCTTTGTAAGTCCTTGAACCTCTCCCAAGCCTCATATAAAGATTCATCGGCTTCTTGGGCAAAGTTCTGGATCGCACTCCGTAGTACTGCTGTTCTCTCTGCAGGATCATACTTGTTATAGAAATTCAAAAGAAGAGTTTCCCAGTCAGTTATACCAAGTGTAGTTCTATTCAAGCCATTAAACCACAATTTAGCTTTTCCAGTTAAAGATAAGGGAAAGAGAATATCCTTGATTTGGTCTTTAGTGACCCCGGCTTGCCTGATGGTGTTACAATATTGACAATAGTCGGAAATGTGAAGATTCGGGTCTTCACCCTTGGCTCCACTGAATTGCTTCCTCTCTATCATCGTTATAAATTTAGGTTTAATTTCAAATTGAACCCCATCAAGAGCCGGAGTAGGGGTGAGATGTGGAAAATCAGTAAGCTTTGGTTGTGAATAATCACTAAGCTTCTTTGGAGCCGTCATCTCTGATTCTGCGTCTGATGATGTCTCTGAATCGCTAGAACCAGTTGGAGGATTTCGGTGATTATTGTTATTATCACCAGAATCCGCCAGGATTTGCTTGTAGAGATTTTTCTGTCTATGGAAGGAACATTCGATCTCACGATCGAATGGGATGTAACCTGATCTGGAACACCTGGGCATAAAAAAAAACTAGAAGCAAATGTGAGATTTGTCTCAGAGAACTAACGCTCTCTGAGACAAAAGGGAAATAATCTAGACTACAAAAACAATCAGAAATAAAAATAAAACCGTTTCCCCGGCAACGACGCCAAATTTTGACAAGGTAAAGTCGTATCCCCTAATCAAAACTAAATACCTAAGTCCTCTAACTAAAATAGATAGGGAAGTAGGGTCGAACTCCACAGGGAAACAAGTCTTTTTATTCCTAATTAGTTATTATAATCTAAATTATCTAAGTAACCAATATTTTTGGGAATATTAAGTTTATGGAGAAAAGAAACAATAATAAGGAAGCCTAGGGTCACAGGTTCACCAACAATTAATATTCCGGGATAGAACGAAGTAATTAATAATTAACAATGCACAAATAACATGATTAACAGGCTCTCGCAATTTATTAATCAACATAGATCTAACAGGCTCTCGCAATATACTAGATCTAAGTTCTTATTGAAAATAGCCTTTGATATTAAATTAACATCTGCTCGATTCATCAATTCAATATAGCTAAACATTCACAATCAAATTACATCTGCTCGATTCATAATCTAATTGCAAAGAATTAAAACAATTCAATAAGAAATTATCATGCAATATCAATAATCAATATTAACAAACTATCCCTTCATATTAATTATGGATCCCCATAAACCCTAGAATGAAACTACTCACGCATCATCATAACTAAACCAATCAAGTAAATAAGTAAAAGCATAATCAAGGAAGCAAATAAAATAACTGAAATTAAAAGGGAAGAAATTGTTACCAAAAAGAATTCTGGAATTAATGGAATAATTAAGAACAAAAGTTAAGAGAGAATTTTAGAGAGAGAAAAATACTAAGTAGAGAGAGAAAGCCTAAGAAGGAAGGTAATCTAAAAATTCCGTACAAAATCGTCTTTAAACGTTTTCTAAAACAAGAATTAAAACTAAACTTAATCAGGTCTTCTAAAAACGCGCGCCCGATCGAGCAAAGGGCCGCCCGATCGGGAGCGCCTTTTTCTTCGCGTTCTTCCCAAGCAGCATCGCCCGATCGTGCTAGAGGCTCGCACGATCGGGCGCGCCTTAGCACGCACAACACAATGGTCATGCCGCGCCCGATCGTGCTAGAGGTTGCCCGATCGGGCGGTTGCTTTTCCTTGTGCTTGGACTTCGATTGGGCTTGATTTCTCGGCCCAATCAAGATTTCCTCCTCGGGTCTTGAATACTTGGTCCAAATGCCTCGGGATCCCAATTACCGAGCCATTAATCACCGGCTCTCACCGATCTTGGGCTCCAAAAGTGGTCGTGCCCTTCTAGCTTCCGTAGTTGATCCATAAAGCCCGGGAAAATGCTCCAAGAGTGCAATTTCCTGTAAAATACAACTAAAACTACGAAAACACTAGAACACACAAATTAGTAATAAAAGTGGCCCGAAAGAGCCAAAAACACTACTAATAACGATCATGGGACGGGGCACTATATAAAATGGACATTTCATCAACGAACCTCCTCTAGAACTTGAAGATACCTCGTCCGACTCTGAAGAAAAGGGGGACGATGATGATGATGAGGTGGAGGAGGATGATGCCGAACCAACTAAGGAGGGGAAGGCAGCCAAGGGGGAGCCAACGGACGCTTCAGCCAAGCCGTCCAATAAAGGGGAGGCGGCCGAGGAGAAGCCTGCTGATGATGTGGCCGAGAAGGAGTCGGCCTTGGAGGAGCCTGCTAATGACGATAAGTTGGCTGAGTAAAGAGATCAGGTCCTCCAACACCAAATTTTTAAGTTTCTTGTACTTAGATTTTTTTTTCATTCATTTTTTATGTCAAATAATTTCTGAGCGGTTTTTATTTAATTTAATTTTGCCGCCTTGGAGGAGCCTGTTTGAGCGGTCTTGTAAGATATTTTGCCTCCCTCTGAGCGATTTTTATTTAATTTGATTTTGGTGCCTTATGAGCGGTTTTTATGAATTTCCATACTTAGCAAATTTTACACACTTTGTTACGCTTTTTATTGCTTTTGTATAAACACTGGGGGTATGCCCCTTTATTCGGCGTTCGCCTAGTCCATATTCTTGGTCATTTTGATTAACTTTGTAATTTTTATACCTAGAAGGATATGACGACTACTAAGTTAATCAAATCATAGTAATAATTGTCCTTGGGCTAGGTGAATCGCCGAATCAACATTGGTATACGGCCGCTTAACCGACTTTGTTTGAGTTGTCCTTTGATACTATCGCTCGGATGCAACTCAAGAAATTTTAAGTAATATCTCAACTTGGAAATTTCTTAATATTAGCTGGGCTTGTACGCCTAGGCTAGCCTTTAACCCTGTTTAGGCAACTTTTGTGGCTTCCTATTTTTCAGTTGTCCGATTATGTTGAGGTCGAACAGGCTGGTTAACTTTTAAGTTATTGTGGCCAAGTGGTATAGCTAAGGGATGCCCTGGCTATACTTCTACTCGGCCGCATTGTAACAATTTTGTGAGGGCCAAGCTGCTATGTTGGAAACAACATCATTATTACTTTGTCCGGTATTTCTGCTTAAGTACTCATAAATAAATGATAGGAATTTAAATAGAAATGTTTGAATCTTCATTAATTATGTCAAAATTACATTTTTAAGGGTCGTACGACTTTAATTACAAGGCACGGTCATCTAGACCCAGTTGCATATGCAACTTTTTTGCTAAGTAATAGAGTTAAACATAATACTTTCTTAAATTGTTCGAATTCCAAGTACGAGGAATAGGACGGCCATCTAAGGCTTCAAGGAGGTATGTACCATCCCTTGTACCATTCCTTACTTCTTCTTTGATTCGGTATGGCCCTTCCTAGTTAGGGGTTAACATTCCATCTTCATTAGCTCGCCCAACCGCTTCTATTTTTCTCAAAACGAGATCCCCCATCTTTAGTAGACGCTTAGACACCTTGCGGTTGTATGCCCTCATCATTTTAAGATGGTAGATTTAATGTTTAAGCGCCGCATTGCCCTTGGCTTCTGGAAGATAGGTCCAGGGCCGTCTTCATAGCCTTCCTATGGGCCAACTCATCATATAGCATTACCCAAAGGGTAGGTTCGTACATCTCAATTGGTAGTACGGCTTCAGCACCGTAGACTAGAAAGAATGGGGTCTCTCCTGTTGAACTCTTAGTTGTGGTTCGAATAGACCATAACACATTCACCAACTCGTCTTCCCAAAGGCAACCTGCTTTCTCAAGCTTGTGCCTGCTACCGTTGGAGATCATCTTGTTGTAAGCCTCAACTTGGCCATTAGCTTGCGAACGTCCGATCGAGGCCAAACAACGAGTGATGCCCTGGTCACTTAGCCAATTTTTGAGTTAGGGCATTTCGAATTGGGGTCCATTATTGTCGAACACCATCGACTATGGCGCACCATAACGAGTGATTATATTTTTCCAGATAAAAGCCGGACACATCCGTCCCCTTGGTCCCTCGAACGGCCTCCCACTCATTTGGTGAAGTAGTCTACTACTACTAACACATACCACCTTTGCCCGAACGCAGGAGTATACTGCCCTTAGATGTCCATGCCCTATTATGCAAAGGAGAGTGGAATGCATATGGACAATAAAGGTGGCAAACCTTTGCACTTCATTTTTTCACCATTTTCATGGCGTCTGAATTCATGTTTGGCTTGTAGTACCCCAAATGGGTAGCCTTTTCTGCTAAGGCCCGTCCGCCTATATGGGATCCACATTGCCCTTTGTGGAGGTCATCCAATACATCATGCCCTCTATCTAAGGTGACATACTTTGAGTACGGCTAAACAAATGCTTTTTTGAATAGCTCCTCATTCTTCATTTCGAACTAGGCCGCTTTCCTTTTCATTAGCCAGCTCTCCTTGGGACCGTCCAAGAGTGTTCTATCCCTCAGACATGAGATCACCCCATCTATCAAAGTGGAGCTTTTGTCTATGATCTGTACGGGTTTAGCATCAATACTCTTCTTTTCTTTTACTTACCAAAATACCGATCTGGGAGTATCACATGATTCCGTGGATGATAACTTGGAGAGTGCGTCTGCTTGATGATTTTCTTAACGAGGAAATTGTTGTAGGGTGAAATGTTCTAGATCGTCGGCCTCATCTTTCACCATCTGAAGATATTTCATCATGACCGTCTCCCTGGCCTTATAGTCAATATTAACCTTGCTGACTATTAGTTGGGAGTCCGAACTAGCATCAATTTTTGTTGCCTCGGCCACCTTACACATTCAAAGGCCAGCCAAAAGGGAATCATACTCAGCCTTATTATTAGAGACTTGAAACTGAAATCTCATTGTATATTCAAACTTATTCTCCCTCAAGAGAGTAACAAATGATACCAGCACAACATCTGGTTGTTATAGCACTTCCATCCACAAAAACCTTCCAGATCTGATCCCTTACCGGCTGTTAATCATCAAAGGCCTATGATGCGTGCCATTTATGGCACTCTTAGGCTAGGTTTTCTTCATATTTTTATGCTCGTTTTTAGTCTTTTATGTCGTGTTTTTAGGGAATAATTCTTAATTTGCGTGTTTGCGTGTAATTTTAGAGAAAGGCGTGCTTTTAATGGTTTTCTTATTATTTTATTCATTTCTCGGCTATTTCTCTCGCTTCTCCGTTTATTTAACTTGTTTTGTAGGTGTGTTGAGTTTCCCTGATTTAACCATCAAGGAGAAAGCTCAAGCGCATTCAAAGAATTCAACGGAGCAAAGTTTGAGAAGCTAAGTATGCAACTCAAGCAACCAAGCGCGCTTCGCAAGCACCAAGAAGCTACCCCAAAGCAGCAGCCAACGCACAGCAGCCCAGCCAACAGTCGTGGGCTGGCCGAGAGCGTGAGGTGGCTGGCCGCGGGTGCATGTCTCTTGGTCGCGGAGGCGGGTGGCTGCAACCCAAAACTCCCACTTTCGAGCAGTAAGTAGCCGCGAGCTAGCCGCAGGCGCGGGCTTGGGGGTGTTCTCCTCCACGGGCGCGACAAAGTTCTCTGCAGGCACGACTTTCTGCTTTAACTTGCGATTTCATTTCTTTTCTCCGTTTTTTTATATTTTGTACGGTTTTCTTTAGTCTTCATTCATTTAATTCGTTAGTTTAGAATAGTTTCTCTCTCCTCATAGGAGGATTAGGTTAGTTTAGGAGTCTCTCTCTCTATATTAGGAGTAGTTTTAGAGGGAGAAAAGTGAGGGATTTCAATGGAGTTTGAGAGATTGATGATACAAGGGTGACAATTGTGTTGAAGATCTTCTCTATTATCAATGAGCATTCCTAACTCTATCTCACCTTATTACTTTGTTTAATTTCATGTTAGTTTGATTTGATTTTGATGTTTGATTCTTGATTAGTGTAATTGCTCTTGATATATTGTTGATTCTTGATCTCCATAGTCGATTGTTGATAGATGATGATTCTTGAGTAGTTGTTTGTCTAGGAATTGGGTGAAACTTGTATGATTGATTAATTGTGATTAATTTGGGAATTGTGTTGATTGATTGTTGAGATTAAAGTTATTAATGAAGGTTTGCATGTGTGTAATTCGATTAGGCCTTGAGAATTATGCTAGATTGCATTGTAATTGTTAATTACATGACCAATTGATTTAGGAATTGCAATAATTTATTGGTTTTGATTGTGATTCTCTTTGTTTGTTATCATAGTGAATCGTAGCTTAACATTTAGGAGATAGCTCTTTGATTCCAATTGATTTCTCTTATCATTAGTCTTCACAATCTTTGATTGTCATACTCTTCTCAAGTTGTTGCAATTGACATGATTACTTTTTTATCCCCATTCCTAGTGTTTTATTTCCTTGGTTACTTGTTTTGTTAGTTTTTTGTATTCTCTCTTTGTCTTTAGCTTCGACCTAGCTTAGGCACCCAAATCAAAAGCATTTGAACATTACCGTTCCTTCGGGTTCGACCCTTGACTTACCTCTATACTTGTATTTAGGTTTTTTTAAGTGTTTATAAATTTAGTTTGACCGAGGGAGGATTAGATAACGACCTAGTTTTTCCCTCATCAAATTGGCACCGTTGCAGTGGAACGGTGTCTATGTTTGAGTGTTTTTGATTTCTTGAGTCTAGGTCTTTGTATATACTTTACTTTTATTTGATTTTTGTTTGTTTTGTGAAAAAAAAATTGGCATGTCTATTATTTCCTCAATATGACAATGAACATTTTTGTGAATATTTCAATAGACTTGAGGAATTTTTAGACTCTAATTGTTGTAGTCTTTGGGAGGCTTGTGATATTTTCAATTTTGGTTTGAATGAGCAAACTATGGATGAAGTTGAAAGCATGCATAATGGTGAATTTAGATTTTTGTCAATAGATGATGCTTGGGATTTCTATGTTTGGTTTGCTCGGGATGTTTATAATAGGGGTAATCATGATTCTAATATTGCTGCGCAATGTCTTGATTCTTCTAATGTTAGCATGACTTCCCATGATTTGTTACATAATCCTTTAAGTGAACCTAGAACATATGATTTCAACTCTATTTCCCCTTATGTTCATGATGATGAGGTGCATGCTCAAGTTGATGCTAATGGTGTTTCAATATTCTTCATTATTTACCATGCCTTTTTGTGATGTGCTTCGTTCCCTTAATGATGAATCTCATGTGTTTGATTGTGCCCCCACTCCCCAGTGTGATGTATATGCTCATGATCTTAATGTTGATTCTTCCAATTTTGAGTGTACTTCTTCTTCTCTTGTTGAGCCTTAACCTTCTACATGTTTTGAATCTCTCATTAATATATTTGAGTCTCAAATAAGGCGCATTAAGCTTGATAACGACCTTGGGCCTAGTAAGAATATGATTCTTCAATCTATGAGAGGTCAATTAGAGATAATGAAAAATATTGAGGAGCATCTTGAGGAGGGAAGGAGAAGAAAATAAGAGTTAGAAAGCCAATTGTCATCCTTGATGCTTATTTGTGAAAATTCCCAATTTAATGTGTGTGTTGAGGATGATGGTGATGATTTTGAGCAACCAAGAGAGTGTGAGGATCCCATTGGTGAGCATTTGAGTGATGGTGAAGGAGTTGAGAATGAAGAGGGTGTTGATTTTGATAACCTCAACCCTACTTCCCATCTTGATGATTCTCTTATGCATGATTGTGATTCTTCTATCCATGAGTATTTAGACTCGATTGAGGTTATGACCAATGTGTTCTCTGAGTGTCAAATGAAAACCCAGAGCCTTTTGAGTGAGTTCCTTAAGACTGCTTCATGGGAGAGAGATGAGTTTGAAATGAATTTGCATCAATTCATGCATAGTTTTGAGAGTTTGGGCTTTAAAGATGTTGGGGGAGTTGTTGTTCATAGTTGTAGTGAAGGGGATTATGTAGTTCCTCTTGGAAAATGGATGTTTGAGGGAGATGATGATCATGAGTATTATTCTTTTGAGGATTCTATGATTTATTTTCATGCTCTTATTGGTGATTTGAGGCATGGTGGTGAGGAAGAGTTCATTTGTGAGACCATAGCCCCTATTCCCTCCTCTCATGTCCCTTTTTCAAGCAATTTCAACCACATCCCCTACACTCCTATATCCCTCCCTTCCTTTGTTGATGAGCCTATTGGGGACCCCCTTGTCTATGATGATCTTAACGTCCCTCATTCGTTTATTTTTTAGGAAAAGGGTGATGTTTGCCACCCAAAAATATTTTAGTGAGGAGGATTTGCCTTTTTCTTTTTCTTTCCATTCTTTTATTTCCCCTTCTTCTTCTTATTTTCTTCTTTTTCCTTTTGATCCCTCTTCATCTTTCTTTTGGCATCTCCCTTCACAAGTTGTTGCAATTGACATACTCTTCTCAAGTTGTTGCAATTGACATACTCTTCTCAAGTTGTTGCAATTAACAATAATTAGTCTTCACAACTTTTGATTGGCATACTCTTCTAAAGTTTTTGCAATTCACATGATTACTTGTTGATCCCTGTCCCTAGTGTTTTATTTCCTTGGTTACTTGTTTTATTAGTTGTTAGTATTCTCTCTTTATCTTTAGCTTCGACCTAGCTTAGGCACCTAAATCGAAAGCATTTGAACATTACTGTTCCTTTGGGTTCGACCCTTGACTTGCCTTTATACTCATATTTAGGTTTGTTAAGTGTTTATAAATTTAGTTTGATCAAGGGAGGATTAGATAAAGACCTAGTTTTCCCCTCGCCAGCCAGCCCCTTGATTGCCTTTGTTGAAGCTTAAAGGTTTTAATGATGAGGAACTTAAACTAAATCAAACTCATCTAACAAAGGTTTTCAAGTGTTTGATTAGTTTAGGTGAAGTTGATCGTGGTGATGGAAGAAGTAACTGGAACTAAGAAGACATGAGGAGATCTTTATACAAAAATTTAAACAGAAAAGAAGAAGAGTTCTCTAACAACAATTAAGTTCTCTAACAAGAACTGAGTTCCCTAACAGGAACTTGAAGTCAGCAAGCTAAGGTCCCTAGAGGAACTTAGTCTACGTGGAGCCCAAGTAACCTACCTGTACAGAAGCGCGGCGCAGCAATTTAATTTAGCTAAGGTTTTTATCTTCTAGATTATTGTTAATATGTTAAGTAGGTTAATGCACGAGATTTATTGGAAGCGTGGCAAGTTTGCTTGGTAAATAAATTAATAAGGAAAATATTTGAGAAATTGAGATTGGAACTTGGGATGATCAAGTTGAATTGATTGCTTCTGAAGTTCCAAGATATGGCAAAATAAAAAATAATGTAGATAGAGCAAAAAGAGCATTTAGCACAATCTTGGTGTGCTAAACATAGCTGAAGTGTCACCGTTGTTAATTACTAGAGGTAAGCTCATTAAATGCTTAACTGTAATAATTAGTAGTAATGTACTTTGCATATGTGTAGAAAGCGTGTTCCAATTGCGCGTTTTATTTTCAGAAATCTTTTTTGTAAAAATTATTTGAATTTGGAAAGTAAAGAATTCTGGTAAATTCATCCTGCCTAAATGATTTTACAAAATTAATTGAACATGTTCAATTAAATGACTGAACAGTGAACCCATTAATTTCCATCACACCGCTTCATTAATTATAAAAGCATCTTTCACCCACCACTTTCACCTCACTGTCAAATCACTTTGACCTTCCTTCAGTAAAAAACCATCAAAGCTCAAAATCACCATTCAAAAACCATGGTTATTATTGCCGAGATTGTTTCATCAGAAAATTCTCACCACTTTGAAATAACAATCCAAGAAGAAACCTCTCCTTTAACCATGGTAAACTACAAAGCTTCTCCAACATCAATCAAAGACTCGGAAAACCCTAAACTCAGCAAAGAAGTGGAAAGCGAGAGTAAACAAGAAGAATCCTCTGTTTTTGAACGAATCAAAGAATGGAAAGAAAAGAAGTTGAGAGGAAAAACACTCGAGGAAGTGAAACAAGAAAAAAAAACCAGTTTAGTTAATGTAGACGCCCATTTGTGTCTCCCCAAAACCAAACCCATTGATGAGTACCTTTCACGTCGAATCATAATCGAATGAAGTGAAAGTGTGGAAAGTTTAGTGTTGCGGATAGTTTTAATATCTTTTCTCCTCTCTCTGTTTTTCAAAACCTATTTTAAGATAACAGCCAATCCAGTTTTGTTGGTCCATGATATGGGTCCAATAGTAGTGTAGTTGGATAGGTCTTGAAAAGAGCTTTCAAATGATATATTATAAGCCCAATTCCGATGAATATTGAGGAAGTTATGGCCAAATTACTAAACTGGGCCTGGTTTGAGCCTTGTATGCGGCCAAATGATCCGGAGAAGTGCCTAATATGGATTTATCATTCCTAATGCAATTAGGAATGGTTTTAGTCTTCTAGATTCTTCTAGAAGGTTCTTTTCATTCCTAATTTAATTAGCATTGATAACTTGACTTTTGTTGACTTTTTAGAGTTTTTGTCAGAATAAAAGAACGTTTTTGAGGAAAATACGATTTTATCCTCCTGTACGGCAATTTCTATGTGATTTTAAGAAAACGCGTCAATTTCTTAGTCAGCGCCAAACGCCAGCTGTAGCGCCTGACGCTAACGTCAGCGTTTGGCGTTTACCTGGTTTTATGCGTCAGAACTCTGCTTTTGATTTTTTATCTTTTCGGCTGATTTTTTCTATAAATAGATTCCTAAAAACCCCATTTTCATTCACCAACTCTCATCAAGAATCTATTGATTTCTCTCTCTCTCTTTTCTAAACTAGCCTTTTAACAAACACAATTCCTCATACATTAGCATTAGACACACCTAGCCAAGTTCGAAGTTGCCATCGCCCTAGACGTGAAAGGTTTAATTTCTGAGGGTTTGGTCCCAAATCTCTCTTTCAATTATTTAAGTTAATTGTTTGATTATTATTTTCCCTGAAGTTACTAACATGTGTATTTTGTTATTAGAAAGAGGTACGAGGCATCCAAGTAAGTACTTTAATGGTTTAATTGATATTATGATATAGAAATTATGCTTAGATTGTTTTTATGATTCCTAGTATCATGTCTAGGGTAATTTTAATATTAAGTATAATTAAAAGTATGATGCCTTCTATGTTCTTCCTATTATTTATGATTGTTAGTATCATGTTAGGGTTAATGATTTGATTTTTTATGTTTAGTGACATGCTAGGGTTTGTTATTAATCTTGTTAGTATCATGCCTAGGATATTGCTATTATTATTATGCTTCGACATGATTATAATTATTATTATGATGATTATTTATTATGTTGCTTGATATTTTATTTTTATTGCTTGATCACACCTTTTATGCATGTTTAAAGAGAATTTGTACTTGTAATCACGCATAATAAGATAATTAATAATCTTGTTAGGGTTAATTTGATTATAATTCAAGTGATCGCCAATAATAGGTTTTATTTGTGCATTAATATTCAACCAACATAGATAAACAGGTTTAGGGTTCAACCTATTGATTCCATGTTAGTCAGAAAGCGCACATGAATACGATCTGAATAAAGTAGAGGCCTATTATTAGGGCAGGTTTAATCTCTTTTAGGTTGGATTTGTACCTTCATCCCCGAACCCTATTTGGTTCAAGACCTATTGGAGTTGACGATCTCCTGGATCGTTAGGGGGTGTAACCTTCACCTCGTGAACGGTTTACAAGTTCCTAAAAAACTTGTAGGCGACTCTTTTGCTCTATCTTCTTTCCCTTTGGACGCCACCGTACTTTAGTGTATGATCTCAGTGGGGTTCAAGCTAGGGGATTAACACTTGAAATATTCCCTACAATTTTTGGCGACTCCACTGGGAGGATTTCTATTTTAATTCCTGAAATTTATTTCGGCAATGATGTAGAATGAGTGGATGAGACTCAAAACGTTCTAAGTATTTCATGTGCGTAATATTGATTAACATTATTGTCATATGCATAAAAAAGATCTCATTGGAAAGACCATCCGTGATGAGTTAAAACATAGGATTTTACACGTAGGAAATTTGAGAAATATCTTTCACAACTAAGGACCGAAATAACACTGCGCGAAACTGGAAAATTTTATCGAGCACAGAAAGTTGCTCAGGCATGTAGGAATTAGCGTCAGCGAACAGAAAATTAGCGCCAGAAATTTGACTGTAGCGCAAGACGACAGTTCTGTCGCCAGGCACTACAGCCAAAATCTGGCGCCAATCTCTGTTTGCTGGCGCCAAATTCTTCCAATACCGAGCCAGAAATATGCGTTCTAATTTCGACCAGTTTTTCGCATTGTTTGCTCGATCCTACTTCCCGATTGAGTTTTTCTCACTTTTCTGAAACCCATATGTGTTCTACATATGGACATAACCCTATGGGAATTTATGCTCCATCTACCTGATTGAACGCTCTGAGCAACAAAGGGTACATCCGAGATTGTTGAATTCACCAAACCATGGAAGCGAGTATTTTCTAAAACTCGCGGTGTCCCATCCACTCGCGCCAACCCTTCACGGTTAGGCTTCCGCGCGGTGCATCCGGACAATTTAACAATGGACCCTCTATGGACTAACCCATATACCGAACTTTAGAGAACTAGAGCCATGGTTAGGTTGCAAACTCATTGCATCATATTGTGCCTACTTGACTAATTGTGCATTATTTGTTGTGCATATGGTATATGTTTTTCTTAACCGTTTGTTTGACTTGTGCTGAGATTAAATAAATTAATGACTAAAAGAACTTTTCCTAATTAATTAATTAATTTGAGTTAATAAAGTCTAATATTTCAACCAAAATTGACCTAGTACGACTTTAGGCATACCCCTGTTGATTAATAACACCAAACAGTTTCAGATTGAAGCTCCAGCAATGGCGCCAAAGTCTGAACTGTAGCGCCACTCTGTGGAGTGTGGCGCTTGGCGACAGTTCTGTCCTCTGGCGCTACACTGCAAAGAGAGGCGCCAGTCCTGTCGTTTTGACGACAGTTCGGATTGTTGATCGAGTCATCACCTTGTGTCCAATTAACCAGTTTTGCTAATTAATTCGGTTAAATTTTACTATCAATAATACTTTGTTAAGTCATTAATTGAGTCTAGGCACTAAGTCCCATGGTCTTACACAAGAGTCCAAGCATGTCACTTACACTCAACACACACACACCAATACACATACTTTGACCATGTTTAAGAGAGTCTTGTATGCGCGTTTGTTCCGTCATTTTGTTAGGGGGGTAAGTCGGATATTAATCCTCCAATGTAAATACCATACTTGGTTCTTAAAAAAAATATACACATTATTTTTTGCAAAAAATATGCACCTATTTTTCATTTTTCCTCTTTAAAACCGTAAAGTCAGGTCGATTTGAGGCAAGTAATTAAAACGCAAAATGGTTTAAATTACACGCATGGTCAAGAAAGGAAGGGCGGTTAATCAAACACAACCTTTTCGTACATGTCCAAATTTTCAACAAACCCAATTCTTGTAAGAGGAAATCTAGGACAGTAATGGCAACACAAGAAGAAGTGAATGAGCTTAGGAACCAACTGGTTACCGTGACTGAGGCACTAAAGCTCCTAACCCTTAAGATCGATGATCCCGTGAAACAACAACAAATGGACCTCATGGAAGAGAGTCTAAGCAAGCTATCTAGCGAATACAAGTTTCAAGGGATTAGTTCACAAGGGGTCTTGGTGGAAAAAGATCTTCTTCCGCAGAAGTTCAATGCCAACGACATCCCGAAATTCAAAGCCACCGATAACCCTTATTTTCATTTAAGAGCCTTCGAGACAATAATGAGTATTAAGGGTATCGATAAGAAGGTTTTCCCCTCTCTGTTCTCTCTATCTCTCGAGATCGTTTGCCAACAATGGTTCTTTTCTCTCGAGAAAGAAAAGACCTCCACTTGGGAGTCCATAGCAAACGCTTTCGTTGATAGATACAAATGCAACATTCAAGTTGAGACTGACCATAGGGAACTTGAAATCCTCAAGCAGAAGGAGAACGAAGGCTTCACCTCCTTCTTTAACAAATGGAGAGAAACCTCAGCTAAGATGATTGAGGTGCCGAGTGAAAAAGAGTCTGTAAGGTTATTCATCAAAAACCTTCAAGAAAAATACTCCAAGCATCTCAAGTATCAAAATAATCTTCATACCTTCAAGGCCGTCTACGACATTGGAATTAATATTGAAGAAGACATGGTTAAGTTGAAAGCTGCCAACAATAACTCCAACAGTGGCTGGAAAGGAAAGAAGAACGACAATCCTTCTTCTTCCAAAACCACCCACTCAAACAACGTTAGCACTTTTAACCTAGGCGAAGTCCTTGCTATGAATAATCAAGGACAAAAGAAACCATTTAGGAGGAACTTTACTCCTATTGGCATGAGTTATGACACTGCATTTGATCGATTAAATGCAAAAGGTCTTATAACTCCTATTGGACCATTTGGGGACCCACCAGTAGAAAAGAGGTCGGCTAAATGGAACCCCAATGCACACTGAAAGTATCACCGAGGTAAGGGCCATCTCACCGAAACTCTTGGAAGCTTAAAGAAGCTATCCAAGACTTAATCGATAACAACAAGCTACCATTTCCCCCTGCCAGTAAGAAGCCAAGTATTGATAATGCGCCTCTCGCTCATTCCTTTTCTATCTCTGATGAGGAAAACAAGGTTGACCCCTCGTCTCTCATCAAACCTATTAAAGAAATCCATGCCATCGAAGAAGAGGAGGAGATCTTTTTCGACGCCATGGATAACCTTCCAGAACCAGCAAATAAAGAGGACATACAATCGCTCACACTGTCTATGATGGAAGGTTCGCATTTGCTACTTGAAACTCTCAAGGCTATAAAGGAACTTCAGAAGAAATATGACGAGGTTCCACTCTCGAAAGACGAACCTAAGAGAGAATTCACACCCATGGGAACGACTTATGAGGCAAAGCATTTTCCTTTACAAGTCACCGATAAACCCAAGAAGAGTAATAGACTCTACACTCCAATTGGGATCCCATACATACAAATGTTCGAAATGCTCTCCGAGAGTGGCGAGATCAAACCTCTCGAACCGAGGCCATTCGAATCATTGAAAAGGACGGATAGATATTACTGTCAGTATCATCAATCAGGAGGTCACACTATCGAAAACTGTTTTAAATTTAAGGATTTAAATCAGAAAATGATTGATGAAAAGAAACTAGTCCAAATTCCACAAGAAGAGGATGCAAGTATTAATGGGGTTTGGGACAATGATGAAGAAGACGTCTACTTAAAAGACATGGTAGGACCTCCACCTTAAGTGTCATACGCCATGGATGACTTTTGGGTTGAAGAAGATTCATCGATAGACGTCCTCACAAGATCCGGGAGAATACAACCTCCCGTTTCAACACAACCCATGCCAACCACACAACAAGTTCCCATACCTATCATTGAAAACAATGACATCGTCAAGCCGTTTAAGAAAACAAAAGTTGAAATGAACGTATGGAAACTTTTGGCGACATCCCGAGAATATAGGTTGGCTGTAATGAATGCCTTGGACAAAATAGGGATAGATTCTGACACCACTCCTGAGGGGTTGGCCAACTTCCTCACGAGTATCTACCTAGTCCCATCAATTTGATTCCCTTTTCTAACAAGGATTTACCCCCAGAAGGTGACAAACATTATAAGGCATTAAACCTCACAATAGTTTGCAAGAGAATGAGCGTCCCTATGACTCTTGTAGACAATGGATAAGCCATTAACGTCTGTCCACTTAGAATTGCGAGGATGCTAGGTATAAGGGATGAAGATCTAACCCCGTCAACACAATGAATAAGGGCCTACGACAACACTCGTCGTCAAGCTCTCGGTAAAATTACCATGAATGTAACGGCGGGAGCAATAGAACATGCTACTACTTTCCAAGTAGTAGTTATTAAAGCTTCATTCAATCTACTATTGGGACGCCCTTGGCTTCATGACCTAAAGGCCGTCCCCTCATCTCTCCACCAACAAGTAAAAGTCATAGTTGGGGGAATTCCTATCACCATCGATGCTTCACCTATGAGAATCAAGTCTATAGAAAATCCCATAATTAACGTAGAGCACGATGAGGATGACGAAAATTTATGGGGCTTTAACGAAGAGGTCTCCTTAATCCAGGAGGATGAAAGGACTCCTCTTTGCCATGACCCCCATTCTAACATGATCGTAAATGCTATTCTGAAGAAACAATGACATTTTCCCGGGATGACCCTAGGAAAGAAAAAGGGAATAGCAAAATCGCTGGAGTCACCTGGCCTCCCTAAATTAGACACTTTCGAACTTGGTTTCGAACCGACTCGGAAAGATCTTAAGCGAGCACAGGAAAAATCAAAGGCACGTAGGGACGCTCGCATTCAAAAGAAAGCAATCCCAATGGATCAGTACCCTCTCACCCTTAATGGTCAATTCATAAAAGAAGGAGAGGACTATCCATGCCATGAATTTCCCGAGCCATTTGTCGTAAACGGCATAAGGCAACCGGGATTTGAAATTTTCTTTGATTGTTATTTCACGGATGAAATCCGAACTCCTATCCATAAGGAGAAAGCACCCCCATGCTTTGAATTTAACGTCATGGGATTATTATTTGGGCGAGAAAAGGATGAGCCAACTTACAAAGAGGATAGCTCCTCGCTCATTCAAACAGTCCTACAAAGCAAAAGCTTCGATCCCTCGAAGCTAATCACTCCAGCGGAAGGATCACTACAAGGGTGGCGCAAGACCGTCAAGGTGACTACTCCAAGTGGAAGAAAGATATCCATCACGACAGGGCAAGGACCAATGATCGAAGAGTCGTCTGAGTCAGAGTCTCTCCCTATAGAGTCGTCTAGGTCTTTAGTAGTAGCACCTTCCCCTTCTATCTCTTCTCCTAGAATAGTCAGTGATCAAGTCCCTGAGGACATATCACTCTTTGATGTAATGATCTCAGAGTACAATAATATATCTTCTTCTCCTTACTTCTTGTGTTCTTCTCTATCCCAAGATGATTAGCATTGCTTAACTAACAATGAAAAAGACAAAGACCTTATTAAAGCAATGGAAACACTAGAAAAGAAAACACCGGTAATTAAAGAAACTGAGACGGTTGATATCTCAAATGATTTAACCAATAAAAGAGAAGTTAAAATCGGATTAACACTTAAAGAACAAGAAAGAACCAATTTAATTAACTTACTTAAAGAATTTATCGATGTATTTGCTTGGTCATACGAAGATATGCCAGGCATTAATAGAGAAATAGCTCAACACACTATACCACTAATTCCAAGAATGAAACCTGTAAAACAAAAGTTACGTCGAATGAAACCCGACGTAGCTCTTAAAATAAAAGAAGAGGTCCAAAAACAAATAACTGCAGGTTTCATCAAGGTATCTGAATACCCTGAATGGGTCGCCAACGTCGTCCCAGTTCTGAAAAAAGATGGAAGGGTAAGAATGTGTGTCGACTATCGAGATCTAAATAAGGCAAGTCCAAAGGACGACTTCCCTTTACCACACATCGACATTCTGGTAGATAACACGGCAAATCACGCACTTCTCTCGTTCATGGACGGATACGCAGGTTATAATCAGATTCTCATGGCAGAAGAAGATATGGAGAAAACAACCTTCATAACATCATGGGGCACTTACTGCTACACGGTAATTCCATTCGGGATAAAAAACGCGGGTGCTACTTACCAACGTGCAGCAACTCTCTTACTCCATGACATGATGCATAAAGAAGTCGAACTATATGTCGACGACATGATTGTAAAATCAAAAGACCGCCCAGGCCATCAAGTAGCCTTAAGGAAATTTTTCAAAAGGCTAAGAAAATACAATATGAGGTTGAACCCATCTAAGTTTGCTTTTGGAGTCACCTCAGGCAAGCGTCATAAGCTCCAAAGGAATAGAGATAGACCCAACCAAGATCAAAGCAATCATGTCAATGCCACCGCCCAAAACCGAGAAACAGATTCGAGGATTTATTGGCCGGTTGCAATACATAAGTAGGTTCATATCAAAATTGACGACGATATGTGAACCAATCTTTAAGAAGCTTAAGAAGAATGTACCGGTAATATGGGATGACGAATGTCAAAAAGCCTTTGAAAAGGTCAAATCATATCTCGCAAATCCTCCCGTATTAGCACTAGCACTTCCCAGAATACCTCTTAGGTTGTACTTAACAGTTACCAAAGAGACAATGGGAGTTATGCTAGCACAAGAAGTAGAAGGAAAAGAAAACGCAATCTACTATCTAAGCAAGAAAATGCTCAAATATGAAGCACGTTACACACCACTTGAGAAATTGTGCCTTGCCTTGGTGTGGGCCACAACCAAGTTAAGACATTACATGCTAGTGCATTCCGTCTTTGTAGTCTCCCGATTAGATCCACTCAAGTATCTATTTGAGAAATCTACACTCAATGGACGCATATCGAGATGGATAGTCAATTTAGCCCAGTTTTATGTAAGGTTTATGCCGCAAAAAGCTATCAAAGGATCTATGGTGTCAGACTTTCTAGCGGACTTTCCAATAGAAGACTCGACACCGATACAAGACAATGAATTTCCAGATGAAGACTTAATGGTCACTAAAGATGATACTTGGACCTTATACTTCGATGGAGCCTCAAACCAAAAGGGAAGTGGCGTTAGAGTATTACTAGTATCACCTAAAGAAGAGCTTGTCCCAATCTCCATAAAGCTTGACTTCAACGTTACCAACAACGATGCTGAATACGAAGCATGCGTAGTAGGCCTTGAAACAGCTTTGGCATTGGGAGTAAAAAAGTTACGGATATTCGGAGACTCTTCATTAATCATCAATCAAATATCTAAAAGGTGGAAAGTAAGGAGTAAAAGTCTAGCCCCTTACCAAACCTATCTGGAAACTCTTACGAATCAGTCAGAGAAGGTAGAATACACATATCTACCTAGAGAAGAAAATCAATTTGCTGATGCCTTGGCAAGACTAGCCTCGATGGTTAGGATTCCCACGGAAATCAAGAAAATGCCTCTAACTATAGAAAAAAGGCACAAACCAGCATACATTCAGGCTATAGAAGATGATGAAGTAGTCCAAGACGAAGAAGAAGAAGAAGAAGAAGAAGAAGAAGAAGAAGAAGAAGAAGAAGAAGAAGAAGAAGAAGAAGAAGAAGAAGAAGAAGAAGAAGAAGAAGAAGAAGAAGAAGAAGAAGAAGAAGAAGAAGAAGAAGAAGAAGAAGAAGAAGAAGAAGAAGAAGAAGAAGAAGAAGAAGAAGAAGAAGAAGAAGAAGAAGAAGAAGAAGAAGAAGAAGAAGAACCGTGGTACACAGATATATTCAATTATGTCACCAAAGAAGAATACCCTCCCCATGCTAACAAAAGAGCAAAACGAGCTTTAAGACTCTTGGCTTCCCAATATGTACTCATAAACAACGAGCTACATAAAAGGGTACGAGCTCTCTTATGTGTCGGAAAAAAGGATGCACAAAGAGCAATGAGGATAGTCCACGAAGGAATCTGTGGCACTCACATAAATGGAAAAATGTTATTCCAAAAGCTAATGTGAGAAGGATATTATTGGACTACGATGAATAGGGATTGCCATCAATACGTAAAAAGATGCCCTAAGTGCCAAATCTATGCCAATTTACAACATGTTCCTCCATCCTTTCTCTACACCTACACGTCGCCATGGCCATTCTCTATATGGGGAATTGACATCATCGGCAAAATCACTCCCCCAGGAACAGGAGGCCACGAATATATCCTAGTAGCAATTGATTACTTCACAAAGTGGGTCGAAGCGCAATCATACGCTAAACTCACTGCAAAAAATATGTAGCACTCTTTATCGAGAGAAATATTATTTGTCGATACGGAGTCCCACATGAAATGATAAGTGATAATGGAACTCACTTTCAAGCCGAATGTGAAGAATTGTTACAAAAATATGGCATTCAACATCATCATTCTTCCCCTTATAGGCCTCAAGCAAATAGAGCAGTCGAGGCAGCTAATAAAAATCTAAAGACTATCATCGAGAAAATAACGGAAAATTATAAGGATTGGCCTGACAAACTTCACTTCGCATTGTGGGGTTATCGCACATCAATTCAGACATCAACAGGGAATACGCCATTTTCCTTGGTTTATGGAATGGATGTCGTACAACCTGTCGAACTAGAGATTTCATCTCTACGCATCGCGTTAGAGAGAAAACTTGATGAAGTTGAATGGACTAGGGCAAGATATGAAGAGTTAATTCTACTCGATTAAAAACGACTAGAAGCTATACATCACACTCAGTGTTATCAAACTCTTATGGCTAGGCATTTTAATAAGAAGGTCAAGACAAGAAACATCAAAGTATGAGACTTGGTGTTAAAAGCATTAAGGAAAAATGTTTTAGATCCAAGGGAAAAATTTAGACCTAATTGGTCTGGACCCTACATTGTCAAAACAATCCTGTCAGGAGGTGCAGCAAAATTAACTGATATGGATGGCAATGAGTTCTCGAACATGACAAATCTTGACCAACTTAAGAAATACTACCCATAATTTCTAGAGTAGGATACTCAAGAGAGCTACGTTTGGCCTGATTCCTTAAGAAAGGATACGTAGGCAACCCTTTACGAGTGCGACCACTTTATTTTTTTAAAAATCTCGCATCCCAGAATAAATTAAAAATTCGACAGAAGATCGACGGAACATCGGCGTCACAGAAAAAATTCGGGCGCCAGCCGATGACCATCAGCGCAAGACGATGACAACCATCGCCTGACGTCAGACTATCGCAACCGGCGCCAGTTGCAGATCGGCGACGCCAATTCACAGTTAACAGTCTGGGAATATTTCGGTGTTTTTCGGAAAATTTTCGACTTCCGTACTCGAAAAAATTTCTGGAAAATTAATTTTTTCGGTTTTCATTACTTTAGTAAAATAAATTTAAAGTGAATAATTTAATTAAAAAGCTGGAATTTCATTAATAAAATAAATTACATTCTTGATGGAATTTAATTAAATATTAAATAAATTAACTTTAAATAAAAAATAAAAAATAAAAAATAAAAAATAAACTAAGTCTAATAATTGGAAATTAAGCAATGCTCTTAATCTTCTTTCTCTTTTTTAGCCCTTTTCTAATTTTTGTCTGCTTCTTCCTCCTCATCCATAACTTTAGCTAGTAGGCATCCTTTAGAGGATCTACATTCAATCTTGGAGTAAATAGTTTCCCCCTCAGCTAGGACTCCATGCTTCTTTTCTACCCAAGCTTTCTTTTCTGTGGTGTCATCTTTCCTTTTTCCCTTATCTTTTGTAGTGCTCTTCTTCCTAGGCATTGTAGGTGTTTTGAACTCAATTCTTTCACCTAAGCGTTCCTTAACAGGAATCACTTTGTCACCTAAACGACTCTTCACATCAGTTTTGCTCTGATTTTTCTTCACGTCCTTTGAAGGTTTCTTCAAAAGCCACCTTTTCACATTATTGGGCAAGGAGGGAGGAACCTTTTGGGTAAGTACTTCCCATAAAGGTCTAGCGCTCCAATAAGCATCAAACTTGTCTACTTCCTGGGAGACAGGGAACTCGTAGGGATGACGAAGATCTCCGGAAGGAATAGTCTGAAGTAGGCCGTATTGTCTTTTTACCCTACAGGGATAATAAAAAGTCATACGGGACAAGCTTGGAAGACGGCAGAATGGTTGCTTGTTGACACCAACCATCTTTTCTATTTTCCACCAAGGGATGACCCACTTGATGGCAAAATTGCAAGATTCGAAGACCTTCTTCCATTCATGGCGCCCCGTCTTAGAGAAGTGTTTCTTCCTCCTCACGAAGCAATTCGGAGTGTACTTCTCAATGTTGTCTGGAGGGCTAATTAATTCCAATCTTTCCATTACCCACATCTGTAAAAAAAAATTGCAATGCAAATAAATTATTATTACTATACAAAAATATATTTTTGATTTCTGTAATTAAAAATATTATTTTTTTGCCTGTAATAAAATTGGAGAGCCCCGAAAAGGTGCTTTTGGATTCCTCTTTAATTCATCAAGACTAAGCATAGTCTCTCCAACTACTAAAGGCATTGGATTTCTCCCTGATTCAATTTGTTCTAAAACAGCGGTTATAATTGATTGACCCTCATTATTTTTACCACTAGTAAGAAAAAATTGATTAAGCATACAAAACAAGAAGGCCCTTCTTCTATAAACATGGAAATATTCAGAATAAGGTCTATCAAATAATGGCGAGCAAATTCTTTCAAATTAACTATATTACCATCTACTATTTTTTATAGATCCCTGTCTTTTAAATTGAAGAAGCGTTCAAAATCTTTATAATAATATGCATCTATTCTAGGGATTACTACAAGATCTATTGCAGGGAAACCTAAAATAGCACCAAATTCTTCCGACAAAGGGCTAATTTCATCATACCCTATTCTAAAGCAATGGGTATCTACATCCCAATATTCTAGAGCGTTATGAATAAAATCTGAATCAAGATCTACCCCTTTGATACCATAAATACCCCCCAAGTGAAACACATCTAATTATTTTCTTTCTTTGGTATTAAGAGACCGACACCATTCATGGGTATAGTTGGTGAAACTCTTGGTGACTAGAGACATGATGTTTTTTTTTTCTAAAAGCTTAGAAAATATTTTATTTGCTGAAATTATGAAGAGAATGGCTGGACAGGGGGCTATTTATGCAAAAAATCGGAGCAGTTTTAATCTAGGAAGGATTCAGAGTCGGCGCTCTTTAGCGCCAGACGCCAACTATTGGCGCCTGACGCCAGAGCCTGGCGCCAAACGCTAAGTGTAGTGCATGTCGCTACACCAAAACGCGTGGCGCCAACTGGCGCCAATATGCCTCATCGTACACGCTTTCTACAAAACCGCGTTTTCGACTTAATTCGAGTCTGCTAATGACTTTACGGTTTCCTTATCTTTTTCTAAATATTCATTTATTCCTCTCTTTTAATTAATATAGCTATTATATTAATTATATTATTTTTTTGGATTTTATTTAGACTAATTTCCAAGTTTTTATAAATCTAATATTTTATTTGACTTTTCCTTTTTTTCATTTTTTTTCTTTTTGGGGGAGAAAGTCGGATACCCTCCATCAATAACAAAAATGACGGAATTTTTGCGCAAAATTATTTGTCACATTTCCTTGCACATACAAACATGCACATAATAAAAATAAAAAAAATAAAAAAAAACATGATAAATAAAATAAACTCATACTAGTATGTATATACAAACATGTCTAAAAAAAATGAGTCTAAGGCAAAGTTCTACGCAAAGTCAAAATAAATAATAAAAAAGCACAAGAACAAACTACGGCGCCGGGGGACGGAAACCCATCATCGCATAAAACTCCGTTGTACGAGGAGTAACCTCTCCACCAGCTCCAGCTCCAGCATCAGCTCCAGTCTCCGCGGGAGGAGGAAAGCTCAACACAGGACCCGTCCACCCAAGATCAATCTGAGGCTGAGGCTGCGGAGGCTGCTGCGATGACGAGCCAACCTCATACATCCCACCACCTCTAAGAGCCGAGGTAGCCTCTCCCTGGCCCACCGGCGCAGCATGTGCACCCTAAGATGAAGAGCCTGAACCCTCTACCGCCTCGGTACGAGCAGCCTCAGAACGACCACCCCGACCTCCCGAAGTAGTGTGGCGACGTCTCGAGCTAGACCTCGCCGGATCCCTCCGCACCTCAGGTCTCGTGCGGGTACGAGAAGGAATGGGCTAACCCTACAAAAGAAAGTAAAATCAGAAACAGGCAAAATAGAAACGATAATATAAAAACATATGAAGGGAAGACTACCTCCTGAACGGCGTCGTCCCGATGGCAGGTAGCCACGTTCCTAATCCGGACAAGTTGGCTCTAGAAAGCATCTATGCATCGTGCCATCGTCGAAACCACCTCGCTTGAGAACTGTCAAAGAAATAAGTCAGTAAACATGCATAACGTATATGAGCAAAATTTTCAAATAAACAAGCTCACCCGAGTCTGGTGGCGAGGAATCGACCGCTCCACAAAGCGCTCGTCCTCAGGAGCCGGAGGAATCATCTCCTCAATCGGCTCGTATGTCCCCTGATAATGGATGGACATACGGGGTGGCACAAACTCAGTAGCATCATCCTGACAAGGCAAAACAAAATCAGTGAAGCATTACTTGGGGGCTACTTAACTTAAGGTAAAAGCTGAAAAATTGTACCGCCACATCCTCAGCAGATACAGGAACTAGAGCTAACAACGGCAGTAGCTCCTCCCCATAGCATCGCCCAGGGATCTAGTAAGATCGCCAAGGGGTACCAACTCCCTCTGACATGCTCACCAACCTCGTGGCGTTAAACATGTGACGTGGTGGAGGAGCAGGAACGACAAAGGTATCAGAGGAATGCTGAATAGCAACCCTCTCTCCGAGATATGTAGTCGCTCCGTAGGTCCCCAAGAAATAACGACGCTCAGCAGAATACTGCGCGGCTAACCCAGGGACTGCCAGGTCGACCCACGGTCGGTACAGCAACTCAGGCTCCTGCAAAGAGCGTTAATCAGGCAAGAATCTATCTAAGGCATCACAAAATGTCAAATAAGAAAATAATCATACCGAGATGATCCAATCTCAGACATAGGCAGTGGACATCCCCACACGGCGGCTGCCCCACGACGCGCTAACTGGAAGCCTGCGTGACGACGGTCTCGCTGGTGCAGCTGAGGGGAAATACTCGTAGAACCAGATCTACAAGAAGCTAAAGTTATCGGTAAATGCTAACTAAAATGTAGAGCTAAACTTTATAGGGAATAAGGTTTACCTCTACGACCCTCCAAAAGCCGGAAAAAGCAATATTCGACCCAAAGGACCGATGTCGACATGAGTCCCGCAACGCTCGAATGAAATCAGCATAAGCCAAGGTGGCCCAGTCATAAGTCCCGATCTGGTGTAGATCGCGGACGGCAGGAAGGTAGTAAAGCAGCACCCTACTACACTTGTCAAGGGAGAACGTCCCTGACAGCAGGATAAATGCAAAGATGCGAACCCGCTTCTCTCGGGTAGTCGCACCATCGTCAAAAGCCGCTGCTAGAGTCGAGCGGCGAATCCCCTTAGCATTGAACTGAGTCGACTCTACCTCAGCTCGAGCTCGAATAGCAATCGGACCCAACAGCTCCTCGACCTTAGGGGAAAAGACGTCGATCCCTGTAGGGAATAATTTCAAGCGTTAACCCCTTTGCTTGAACCCCACTGTGAGCATACACTAAAGTATGGTGGCGTCCAAAAGGGAAGAAGATAGAGTAAAAGAGTCGCCAACAAGTTTTTTAGGAACTTGTAAACCGTTCACGAGGTGAAGGTTACACCCCTTAACGATCTAAGAGATCGTCAACTCCATAAGGTCTTGAACCAAATAAGGGTTCGGGGATGAAGGTACAAATCCAACCTAAAAGAGATTGAACCTGCCCTAATAATAGGCCTCTACTTTATTCTGATCGTATTCATGTGCGCTTTCTGACTAACATGCAATCAATAGGATTAACCCTAAACCTGTTTAATCTATGTTGGTTGAATTATCTTGTTAAGCGTGATTACAAATACAAATTCCCTTTAAACATGCATAAAAGGCGTGATCAAGCAATAAAATATAAATATATCAAGCAATATAAAAAATAATCATCATAAATAATAACAATAATTATAATAATAATCATAATTAAAATAATAAAATTAATCATAATTAACATAATCATATTAAAGCATAATAATAGCAAGATCCTAGGCATGATACTAACAAGATTAATAACAAACCCTAGCATGTCACTAAGCAATAAAAATCAAATCTTTAGCCCTAACATGATACTAACAATCATAAATATTAGGAAGAACATAGGAAGCATCGTAACAATCATACTTAATATTAAAATTACCCTAGACATGATACTAGGAATATCATAACAATTTAAACATGATTTCTACATCATAACATCAATAAAAACCATTAAAGCACTTACTTTGATGCCTCGTACCTCTTTCTAATAACAAAATACACACGTTAGTAACTTCAAGGAAAATAATAAACAACAATTAAATTAAATAATTGAAATAAAGATTTGGGACCAAACCCTCAGAAATTAAATCTTTCACGTCTAGGGCGAAGGCAACTTCGAATATGGCTAGGTGTATCTAAGTCTTGCGAATGCTGAATTTTGTATTTGAGAAAAGGCTAGTTTAGAAAAGAGAAAGAAAGACAGAGAGAGAATAATCAAGAAAATCTTGACGAGAGTTGGTGAATGAAAACGGAGTTTTTACAACGTTATTTATAAAGAAAATCAGCCAAAAAGATAAAATTATCAAAACAGAGTCTGGCGCACGTGAAACGGAACCATCGCCAATGCTGGCGCCAGGCGCTACAGCTGGTGTTTGGTGCTGATTTAAGAAATTCACGTGTTTTCTTAAAATCAGATAAAAATTGTCGTATAGGAGGATAAAATCGTATTTGCCTCAAAAATACTCTTTGATTTTAATTAAAACTCTGAAAAGTCTACAAAAAGTCAATTTATCAATGCTAATTGAATTAGGAATGAAAAGAACCTTCTAGAAAAATCTAGAAGACTAAAACCATTCCTAATTGCATTAAGAATGATAAATCCTATTAGGCCCTCCCCAAGATCATTGGGCCGCATATAAGTCTCAAACCGGGCCCATTTTAGTAAATTGGCCATAACTTCCTCAATATTCATCGGAATTGGGCTTATAATATATCGTTGGAAAGCTCTTGTCAAGCTCCATCCCACTACACTACTATTGGACCCATATCATGGACCAAACAAACTGGATTGGCTGTTTTCTTAAAATAAGTTTTCAAAAACAGAGAGAAGAGAAAAGAAATTAAAACTTTCCGCAACACTAAACTTTCCACACTTTCACTTCATTCGATTATGATTCGACGCGAAAGGTACTCATCACTGGGTTTGGTTTCGGGGAGACACAAATGGGTGTCTACAGAAGCCCCCACTTTGACTGAGTTTGGAGAAACACAAGTTTCGAAAACGAAAGTCAAAGTAGCGATAGGGACGGAGAATGATTCAGAACGTTCTACGATCCTAAATCATTCTTGTAACGCCGATACCTGCAAACTAGCGTTAGTTAAACAGATAAAAGAGTTAAGAAACGCGTATCTTGCACAGTTGAGCACACGTCTCTGAAAGTAACCGATTTGCTGCTACTTTACTGTTATTTTGATGACTTCCTGCAAGCTAGAGAATGTCATCCCGCTTGAAAACTGCTACGCCTGTAACTGCTTCCAATATAGAAGACTGCTTCGCCTGAAACGATCCTCCTCCGCTATGATAATATTCCACGTCCAAGGGAATACCATCGAAGATTGTTCCTCTCGAAACAATCCCCATCCGCATTGATAACATTCCACGTCCAAGGGAATACTATCGAAGATTGCTTCTCTTGAAACAATCCCCATCCGCATTGATAATATTCCACGTCCAAGGGAATACTATTTGTAGACACCTAAAAATGTCTCCCCAAAACCAAACCCGATGATGAACAACCTTTCACCGCCACTATTGGTCGGGTTCAGTATTTAATCCTGAGAGCGCTTAAAAAAAATCGTATTTGATTAAATTCATATTTTTGAACAGTCCATGGATTAGTCTCGATGTTTGGTAAAAGCATAGTTTTAATTTCAGCCCAAACTTATTATTTAATTTTAGCCCAAACCTTTTTTATTTTATTGTTTTATTATTTATGTTTGGCCCAAACCTTTTATTTATTTTATTTTATTTTATTTCCTTATTTCAACTCAAAAATGATAAATCAGAAAATGGCCCGAAATTATCAATCGGCACTTAAAATGCTGAACAAAATTAGGGTTTAAAATGTATTTAGACGGAAAAACAGGCTGGGAATTCCCGCGCCACGGCAGGTACCCACCGTGTCACGGGAATCCTTCCCGTGACGGTGGGATTTCCCGTGACACGGGAAGTCTGCCGTGACACGGGAATTTCCGTGTCTTTTCCGCGTAAACCCTTAACGCGTTTTCTTCCCCGTTTACTGAAAATTTCCCGCGTCACACTAAAAATGCACCGTGTCACGGGAATGTTTCCCGTCTGGCGGTGGGACTTCCCGTGTCGCGGTACAATTTTCCATGTCGCGGGATACTTTTTTAGGGTTTTTATCATTTTAGGGTTCCGTGTGTTCCCTCAGCACATTTTCTCTATAAATACCCCCTCATTTCTGATGTACGGGGCATCAATTAACTCTCTAGTTTATTTTTCTCTCTTCTATGCTTTAGCCTAAACACTAGCCTACCCTTCTCATTTCAAAATTCCTTCTTTAAGTGCTCAAAGGAGTCCATACTTTACTCGTGGTTCTGTCCTTAAGCCAAGGCGTGAAAGGTAGAACTGTTTGAGGGTTTGGCCCCAAATCAACTCTACTTAATTTAATTTAATTTAATTATTGTTTTATTATTATTTCCTTGAAGTAACTAACTCGTTTATTATTTTGTAGTTGCAAACAAACAGAATCAAAGTAAGAATTATGTTCCTTTTATTTCTATTATTTTTCAAACGATTTTATATTGTTGGAATTATGGTTAAATTGCTTTAATATTAATGTTTGTTCTATATTATTGTTATGATCACCATATTGCATGTTCAAAGGGAATATGTAATTGAAAACCACGCCTAATAAGATAATTTGGACAACCGGTTTAGGTTCCTTTTTAATCTTGTTATTAATTCAAGTGATTACCAATATTTTAGAATAATGTGTGCATAAATATTCAACCAATTTAGCCTAATAATAGTTTGGAGCAAATTGAATATTTTGTTTGTGTGCCTTTGAGATCACAGGAATGCTTTTCACTATAAGAATCGAGTAGAGGCCAATACGGGCGAATGTGACTCCATGACTCACTTCGTACCATCATCCCCGATCCTCCTTTTGTGGTTCCGAACCATATGGAGTTAGTAATCTCATGGATTATGAATGGGGTGTAACCTTCACGGGTCAATCGTTGTTGCCTATCGTTGTCCCTTAATCGTGGTTGCCTTTTATGATCTATGAACGGTTTACAAGTTCCTTAAAAACTTGTTGGCGGCTCCCTACTTTCCTTGTCCCTAATCGTAATATGTCAATTCCCACTTCCTATGAGTTCCAAGTATATTCACACATGCTTTTAACGTAAGCGCACTTCGAGCGACGCCTACAATTTGGCGACTCCAATGGGGAGGATTCTTGATTATTTATCGATTTGAGTGTTCGGTATTTAATTAAGATGAGTGGATGAGACTTGAAAGATTCTTGAAAAAATATTCCTGTGATTAATTTGGCATTTTTGCATCTACATAGACGTTTTAACGTCGCATTCAGGTCTGTCCCGTAGGAAAAATTGAATAACTTGGTTGCGCACGAAGGAAAACAGGGCACCAGTCAGATCTTCTGACTGCCGTGCCACGGCAAAAACTGTCGTGTCACGGTACAGTGCACCGTCTGACGGTGAACAGTACCGTGGCACGGGAATTTTTTCTCCTAAAATAAGTCCGGTGGCTTATTTTCTCTTCTCACAGTCAAATTCCTTCGATTTTTCTGAAAAAACGTATGTGTTCTACATACGTCTTAGCCCCGGGGGATTTAAGCTCTATCAATTCAAATACGCTAATGGCAATAAGGGTTCATCCGAGTTATTAATTTCACCCGAACCATGGAGTCGAATTCGATTTCATCACGAACTCGCGGAGCCGCCCGTTGGCATACACCCTCAAGGGAGGCTGCCTTGCTAACGCGTCCAAACTCTTAACCATGGTACCCTTTTGACACCCAAAGCTTGACCAATAGTTGAACATAGATCTTGACTCTAGGTTGCAAACTTTTTTTTACATCATCGTGCCTAAATGCTATGTGATTGTTTGGTGCTAACCTTCATGTGTTTACTCTTTTGTTTAACCCATGGCCAAGGGTTTTTATTCTCACATAGTAATTAGTACGGACCTATTATCGATTAAAATCTGGAAAAATCACAAAAATGACCTGGAAATGTGCACTGTGTCACGGCATGTTCTGTCGCGCCACGGTGAACAGTACCGTGACACGGGGCTTTCTACCGTTTGACGGTAGACTGCACCGTGTCACGACAGTCTGCACCGTGACACGGTGCCCAGGAAAAGTGTCCTGTCAGTATTTTTTCGGTTTCTGTGCGAACGTATGTGGTTTGGTGTCATGTCTAGCTGTACGGTCAAAACACGTGTCCATAACCTCACTTAATCACTCACATATCGTGTTCACACACTTTTTTCCTTAGTCGTGCACTACTTTTTGACCGTATTTTAAGGTAGTCTTGTGTTTTGTGTCGTTTTTTTTTCGGAGTAAGTCGGATGGTATCCTCCCATTTTTTTAAAAAAAAATAAATAAACAGAATTTCAAAATTATAGATTTTTCTTTAAAAAAAAATTCTTTTTTTTCTTTTTTTTAATCCGGATGGGTTAAGGTTAAGTTTGGTCATTAAAGGTGTGTTTGTTTCGGTGTCACAGCACTTGGTCAAGAAGCAGGGGTAGATTGTTACGGTTCGAGTCAATACCTCAACAACCTCTTATACCAAAGAGGCGTACAAGGAAACCACCTCAATCATCTCCACAAGATCCATCTCCAGTCTACTTTCAACCAATGGCTACTAAGGAAGACATCGAGAACCCCCACAAGACAATTGAAAAGTTGTCTAACATGATGCAGACACTCACCACTAGAGTCAGCACGGTAGAGCAAGACAATCAAAACAATGTCACTACCGCTGCAATGGATAAGATTAAGGAACAAATGAGAAAAATTTCTGAAGAATTCACTTATGTGGAACAGCCTGTCGCCTCTTTGTCCATAAGGGACAAACTTCCTGAGAAGTTTTCCACTGCTGATATTCCCAAATTCAAGCCTACTAATAATCCGCTTTTCCATTTGAAGGCTTTTTCTGCGACTATGGCTCTTAAGGGAGTAGATGTGACACTCTTCCCTACAGTGTTCCCTCTTTCCTTGGAGCATGCCTGTCAACAGTGGTTCTATTCTTTGGAATCCAAACATGTCGCGACCTGGGAGGATGTTGCTGAAAGCTTTATGAATCGTTACAAGTGCAACATTCAGGCCAAGACTTCTGAACGTGAACTCTCCATTCTCAAACAGAAAGAGAATGAAGGCTTCACCACTTACTTAAGCAGGTGGAGGGAAACAGTCGCGCTCCTGGTGGATTCCCCTAAGGAGAAAGAAATGGTTCTCTTGTTCATTGCCAATCTGACTCATAAGTACAAGCAACACTTGAAGTTTCTGCCTCTGAGTACCTTTGAAGCTGTATATGATATTGGAATCAATATCAAGGATGAACTAATGAAGACTGTTGGTAGCAACAATAATAACAGCACTTGGAAAAACAAGAAGAACGACACTCCTTCTTCTTCGTCTTCTAAGCCCAATAATGCTACCAACAATATCAATATCAATGATGTGCTGGCCCTTAATGCTCCTCCTCAAAGATTCCAAAGGCAAAGGAGGGTTTACACGCCTTTGGGAATGACTTATGATGCTGCTTATGACCGTTTGCATGGTCAAGGATTGATTATGCCAATTGGACCATTTCCAGAACCTCGACCAGAGAATAGGACCGCTAGCTATGATCCCAATGCTTATTGCAAGTTTCATCAAGGTAAGGGTCATAATACTGAAAAGTGTTGGAGGCTAAAAGATGCAATCCAAAACCTAATTGATGTTAATCAACTTCCTGTCCCTCCAGGGGGCATTCAAACAGGTCCTCTTTCTGATGCTTTGGCTATCATGGGAGATGAAGTCTCCTTTGATCCGTCAATACTCATTCAACCTGTGAATGAACCTCTGCCGGAAGTTGTGTTTGTCTCGAGTTCTGAAGAAGTGAATGGAATTTGGGATAGTGACGATGAAGACGTCTATCTCAAAGATATAGCCTGTTCATCTCTTGGCACAAGTGAAAATGTTTGGGGGGACTTTGAGGTCAAGGTTCTCACCAGAAGTGGACGGTTGCAACAACCTAGTCCACCTCCACCTCCACCACAATCACATCCGATAATTGATCCCATTGACCCTGTGAACAGCGATGTGGTCAAACAATTGCAAAAGACCAAGGTGGAGATGAATGAATGGAAGATTTTGGCCACCTCCCACGAGCATCGAAAGGCTGTGATGAATGCTCTGGTGAAAATAGGAGTTGATGATGACATGACTCCTCAAGGACTGGTCAACTTTCTCACTACTGAATTTCCAAGTAATAGCAATCTGATTTCGTTTTCTGACAAGGATCTGCCCCTAGAAGGGGATCAACATAATAAGGCCTTACACCTCACTGTGGTGTGTAGGCAAATGAATATTCCTATGAGCCTGGTTGATAACGGCTCTGCAATCAATGTATGCCCACTCCGCACTGCAAAGAAGTTGGGCATAAAGAATGAAGAATTGACTCCCTCTACTAAAGGGATTCGAGCTTATGATAATACTCGCCATCAAGCTGTGGGTACTATCATACTCAACATAGCTACTGACGCCATTGAGCGTCGCACCAAATTTCAGGTGGTGGACATTAAGGCCTCTTTCAATCTGTTGTTAGGACGCCCTTGGCTTCACGAGCTAAAGGCGATTCCATCATCGCTGCACCAGAAGGTGAAATCCATAGTTGGAGGGGTTCCAATTACCATTGATGCCTCTCCTATGCACATTCAAGTTATCGACACTCCTATCGTCCATGTCGAGCACGGCGAAGAAGACGAAGATCTTTGGGGTTTTTCACTCGATGATGTTCTCGTGATTGAAGAAGAGGAAAAGTGCCATCTCGACTTCGATCCCTATTCAAACACCAATATCAATGCCATTCTGAAGAAGCAAGGGCACTTCCCTGGAATGACCCTTGGACTCAAAAAGAAAATGGCTGAATTTTGTGGCCATCCTGGTGCACTCAAGAAGGATACTTTTGGCTTGGGATTCAAGCCAACAAAAGAAGATGTGAAACAAGCTCTCTTGAAGATGAAGGCTCGCAACAACGCTCGAATCATGAAGACGGAAATGGCCATGGATCCATATCCACTAACCCTCAATGGCCAGTACATCAAAGAAGGGGAAGACTTCCTATGCTATGAATTCCCTGAGCCATTTGTCTACGATGGGAAGCGTGAACCAGGATTCAAGATGTTCCTCGATTGTGACTTTCTTGATGAAGACGAAGAGCTCTTCACAACTGAGAAACCAGCTAGCCCAAGTTTTGATGATCTAGGCATCCACCTGCTTTTTGGAATGGAGAAGAATGAATTTAAGCCCGTCTGCAATGATAATTCCGAGCTCGTTCAAGCTGTTATAGCAAACAAGGATTTTGATCCCTCCAAATTAATCGTCCAAGCTGATAATATTTCAAGGGGATGGCGCAAGACATTGAGGATCACTACGCCAAATGGAGAGAAGTTGGAAATAACCGCTGGCGAAGGTCTTATGTTTGATGAGTCTGAGTCGTCTGGGTCCGAGTCCGAGTCTGAGTCTAAGTATGTAGACGAGTCCTTAGAGTCTGAGGCCGACCCTCTTTCTGCTATAGAGTTCAATCCTGAGTCTCTTGTTGAGTCCTCTCTTTCTAGTCCAAATAATCCCGGTGAGGTCGTAGCTGACCTCGCCCCTCTTGATGTATTAGCCAATGAATTCAATAAAATGAGTACCTTTGCTTACGATGCGTGTCATTCACCTAGCCCTGATCAATATTTCTTTGCTAATGATAAAAATGACAAAGAAATAATAAAAGCAATGGAAGAACACAAAAATAAAACAGCAGTTATTGAAGATACAAAAAAAGTTAACATTTCAAATGATACGACTGTTAAAGAAGTAAAACTTGGATTAACACTAAGTCAAGATGAACGCAAAGAGCTAATTAACTTGCTTAGTGAATTTGTTGATGTATTTGCTTGGTCATACCAAGATATGCCAGGAATTGACAGGGATATAGCTCAGCATACGATACCACTCATTCCAGGTATGAAGCCTGTCAAACAAAAGCTGCGCCGTATGAAACCGGATGTGGCTCTCAAAATCAAAGAAGAAATCAGGAAGCAGTTGGCCGCAGGTTTCATCAGAGTATCCAAGTATCCAGAATGGATAGCAAATGTGGTTCCAGTTCCAAAGAAGGATGGAAGGGTCAGAATGTGTGTTGATTACAGGGATCTCAATAAAGCAAGCCCAAAAGATGGGTTCCCTCTACCTCACATTGACATTCTGGTCGATAACACAGCAAACCATGCACTCCTATCATTCATGGACGGTTACGCCGGATATAATCAAGTATTGATGGCTGAAGAAGATATGGAGAAAACCACATTCATCACACAATGGGGTACATATTGCTATACGGTAATGTCATTCGGGTTAAAAAACGCGGGTGCCACCTACCAAAGAGCAGCTACTGCATTGTTACACGACATGATGCACAAAGAGGTGGAGGTCTATGTCGATGATATGATCGTTAAGTCCAAAGATCGCCCAGGCCATATCATTTCACTTCGCAAGTTCTTTGAAAGACTCCGCAAGTACAACATGAGATTAAATCCAACAAAGTGTGCATTCGGAGTCACGTCAGGCAAATTACTTGGATATGTGATCAGTTCTCGAGGGATTGAAATAGATCCCACAAAAGTAAAGGCGATCATGGCCATGCCACCACCCAAGAATGAGAAGGAGATTCGAGGTTTTATTGGAAGGTTGCAATATATAAGTAGGTTCATATCAAAGCTCACAGCGATATGTGAACCTATATTCAAGAAGCTTAAGAAAAATGTCCCAATCACATGGGATGATGATTGCCAAAAAGCTTTTGACAAAATCAAAGAGTACCTAGCAAACCCACCTGTGCTAGCGCCAGCAATACCTTACTTTCCTCTTCGACTCTACCTTACAATCACAAGAGAAACGATGGGGGCAATGCTAGCACAAGAGATTGAAAGCAAGGAGAATGCAATCTACTACTTGAGTAAGAAGCTTCAAGGATATGACACACGATACACACCACTTGAAAAATTGTGCCTCGCACTTGTATGGGCCACACAGAAACTAAGACATTACATGCTCACTCATACAGTGCATGTCATGTCCAAGATGGATCCTCTCAAGTACTTGTTCGAAAAAGCAACACTCAATGGCAGATTATCAAGGTGGATAGTCAATCTTGCTAAGTTTGACTTGAAATTTATACCACAAAAAGCCATCAAAGGTTATGTGGTTTCTGACTTCTTAGTAGACTTTCCGCTAGAAGAAGTTGAGAAAGAAGAAGATGAGTACGATTTCCCTGACAAAGATTTACTCATGACCTAAGATGATAGTTGGACGCTCTATTTCGATGGAGCTTCAAACCAAAAAGGATGTGGTGTAGGAGTCTTGCTTGTATCACCCAATGAAGAGCACATCCCAATTTCCATGAAGCTCGACTTTGATGTCACCAACAATGCCGCAGAATATGAAGCATGTATTTTGGGATTAGAAACAGTTGTCGCCTTAGGAATTAAGAAACTCAGAATCTATGGTGATTCTTCACTAATCATTAACCAAATCTCCAAGAGATGGAAAGTGAGAAGTGAAGGTCTCGCTACGTATCAAGCTCATTTAGAAACTCTCACGGAGCAACTAGATGAAGTGGAATATACGTATTTGCCGATAGAAGAAAACCAATTCGCCGACGCACTAGCTAAATTAGCATCAATGGTGCGAATTCCAACGGATACAATCAGAATGTCGTTGACCATAGAAAGAAGATATGAGCCGGCTTATGTTCACGCACTCGACAATGAACAAGAACCACAAGAAGAAGATGAAGAGCCATGGTATACAGATATCCTTAACTATGTGACAAGAGGAGAATGCCCTCCCAATACTGATAAAAGGGCATGCCGTGCTTTAAGGCTCTTGGCCTCACAGTATGTGCTCATCAGGGGAGAACTCCACAAGAGGACTACAATGGGGAGAAATCTCTTATGCATAGCCGAGAAAGAAGCAAACAGAACCATGGAAAACCTCCATGCCGGTATATGTGGAACGCACATGAATGCAAAGATGTTAGTCCAAAAGATTCAACGACAAGGTTATTATTGGACTACCATGGAGAGAGATTGTCACGAATACGTCAAGAAATGTATGAAGTGTCAAGTCTACGCAAATTTACAACATGTTCCACCTTCGCTTCTCTACACATATACTTCTCCATGGCCTTTCTCCACATGGGGGATCGACATCAATGGAAAAATAACACCACCAGGACAAGGGGGGCACGAATTCATCGTCGTATCGATCGACTATTTCACCAAATAGGTCAAAAATGCCTCATATGCTAAGCTGACGGGAAAACACGTAGCTCAATTCATTGAGAAAAATATCATATGCCGCTATGGGGTACCACATGAGATGATCAGTGATAATGGAACGCATTTCCAAGCCGAATGCGCAGAATTGTTTCAGAAATATCATATCAAGCATCACAGATCATCACCTTACAGACCACAAACAAATGGTGCAGTCGAATCGGCCAACAAAAATGTGAAAACTATCATCGAGAAGATGACAGAAAATTACAAGGATTGGCCAAGTAAGCTACATTTCGCCCTTTGGGGATATCGAACCTCTGTTCGTACATCAACAGGGACTACCCCTTTCTCTTTAGTCTATGGAGTTGAAGCTGTACAACCAACTGAACTCGAAATCCCTTCTCTTCGAATCGCATTGGAAAGCCAACTAGATGAAGTCGACTGGATTAGAGCAAGATATGATGAACTGGTCTTACTTGATGAAAAACGCTTGGCAGCTTTGCATCATGTCCAAACCTACCAACAGCGTATGGCGCGACATTTTAATAAAAAAGTCAAGACTAGGAACATCAAAGAGGGTGACTTGGTGCTTAAGGCACTTCGCAAAAATGTGTTAGATCCAGAAGAAAATTCAGACCAAATTGGTCAGGCCCGTACATTGTTAAAGCCATCTTGTCTGGCGGAGCGGCGCAATTGGTAGACATGGACGGTAACGGTTTCCACAATTTAACCAACTTGGATCAACTCAAGAAATTCTATGCTTAGTTGCATGGGTCATGACCCAATAGAGCTACGTTTGGCCTGATTCCTTTTTAAGGATACGTAGGCAACCCCTCAAGGGGGCCCGGCCACTTCAAAAAATAAAATCCTCCCTCTGTCGATCAAGTATACGCATCAGTTCAGCATTGCGTCACGACTAAAAAAAAAAACGGGGATCTCTGCCGCGACACGGGACATTCCACCGTGTCACGGTACAGTCCATCGTGGCACGGTGGAACTGAAAAAAAAAAAAAAAATTCCGTGACGCGGGAATTTGTAACGTGTCACGGGATTTTTCACCGTGACACGGTGGAATTTCAGGTTTTCCGATTTTTTTTTAGTGACGCATTCTTTGTGAATTCATTATTTGTTCGAGGTTTTTATTTTCATTCTTCCATTGCGTCCGACTCCTTGACTCGGATAAATAAATAAATAAAAAAGTCATTGTAATTTTTTATTTAAGGCTAAAATAAATATGCTATTATTATTGAAATAAATGTGACTACAATTATTGGCATCATACGCCTTATTTTAAATAAAAAATTATAAATCATAAAAGCAAGGCAATACTGATCTAATCCCTCTTCACTTTAGGAACCTCATTCTCTTTGTCAATTAGGTCGGCCTTCACCATTAATGTGTCTTTCGTAGCCTGAACCGTCACACCCCTAGTCGAACTTTCACCCCTTTCACCTTTCTTAAAATTCTTCGGTTGTTTCTCTCTATAAACCATCTTCTCTTTGCCCTTCCCTTTCACATAATTTTTCCTTTTCGGCATTATTGGAGTCTTAAACTCAATCCCTTGTGTTCTTGGACATAGACGATCTTTAGGAGGTGCTTTCTTATTTCCAAGACGACTCTTCACATCAGACTTGCGTGATTCGAATTGTTCTCTCCTACTTCTAGGGTTCAACCATGCCTTGTATGCACTAGATAAAGGAGGAGGAGCTTGGTCACTTGCAGAAACGGTCCACAAAGGTCTTCCAATCTAGTAAGTCTCGTACTTGTAAACGTTACTTTCATGCAACGATACTTCACGAGGACTATCTTTATAGCGTGGAACTACTTGTTCAAGTCCATACTGCTGCATCAGTCGAGAAGGACAATAAAAAGTCAGTTTTGAGATACTAGGAACACGGCAATATGGAGTATGATTCATACCAACCATCCTAGTAAGCCTCCACCAAGGCACCACCCAACGAATGGAAAATTCCCTCTTTGCAAAGAAATTTTTCCAGTCTTCATACGACATGTTCGCAGAGTAATTCTTTTTCCTGCGGACTAGGTCGTTAGGGCCATATTTTTCAACATCATCGGGGGCTTCGAATAGTTCTAAACGCTCCATCAACCAAAACTGCAAAAAAAAAAAACAAAAAACAAAAACAAAAACAAAAACGTGCAGATTCCCGTGACACAGCAGACTACACCGTGTCACGGCAGACATCCACCGTGACACGGTGCATGTTTTGTGTCACGGGGGTTAATCGGAACGTATTTTTAGCTGCAGCAGTACCAGAGAGCCCTTCCTGATGGCTTTCCGGTCAGCTTTTGCTTCGTCAAGGCCACAAAATGTTTCTCCAAGGCACGTAGGCATAGGAGATCTCCCGGATTCGACATGTTCAAGCACAGACGCTAGACAAGCATGTCCTACCCTACCGTTTGCAAATAAAAGCTTGCTAAACATGCAAAAAAGATATTCCCTTCTACGATATACATGATAAGACTCAGAGATAGGGCGATTAAAATATAAATTTGCAAGTTTTTTTAAGTCTACCTCATTACCACATACAATTCTATTTAAATCTGGATCTGTTAGATTCAGATGGCGTTCAAAATCTTGGTAATAATATTCACGCAGGGTAGGCATGGCAATAAGATTTCTAGCAGGAAATCCAAAGATTGCACCAAATTCCTCTAGCAGGGGACAGATTTCATCGTAATCAAATTTGAAACAATGTGTTTCTGGACTCCAATAGTCTAATGCTGCCCTAAGAAAATCATGTTCAATCGCCACATGCCTAAGGGCTAGTAAACCCCTGACATGAAACAATTCTAACTCTCTTTTGTCAGCATTGGTCAAAGCATAAGACCAGTCGCGCAATGTATTATCAAAATTCTGAGACATTATTATTGAAATATGAAATTCTAATTATTTTGTGTTTCGTAATTATGCATATCATGAATATACTGGTCCTATTTTATAGCAAAAGCGCTCGGAACTACTCAGAAATTATCTTTTCATACGCGTAAACCACGCGTTGTAGAATACGCGCACCGTGACACGGGGAATCCCACCGTGTCACGGGAATTTTTGCCGTGACACGGTGTGCAGTGCCGTGTCGCGGCACCCCACACGTTTTCTTTTTTATCTTTTCCCGTACCTATCCGGATTTTTTTAGTATTTTATCTTCACCGTTTATTTTTCAGTTTTCTGGGAGTTTCATTCCTAATAAAATTCTCAACTTTTTTTTACTATTATTATTTTTATTTTTATTTTTATTTATTTATTTTTATCATTTCTTTTTTCATTATTTATTTTGATTCATTACTTTAGTATTTCATCCTTTTTATTTCTATCTTCTCTTTTTCATTTATATATTTACTTGTTTATTCTATTTATTTTTTCTTGTCTTTTTATTTCTTTTTCTTTTGGGGAAGGTCGGTACCCTCCACTTACTCCACTTACGTTTTTGTCGCGTCATTAATAAATACACGATCACACACAATGAGTCTCAAGCACACACTAACACACAATAATAAATGCATAAACTGTGAATAATATACAAAATGAGTCATAGTAAATAAACAGCGTCAAGTGTCATCACAGTATGTACAAATAAAGACCCTCACTCAAAAGTCTACAGAACTAGAAGAGTTAGGGTCAGTATCATCTCCACCCTGTGAATACAGGAATGGTGAGCCATCATTCGAGTACGAGGAGTAGTGTCCCTACTAGTCCCTGTGACTCCAGCAGCAGTCAAACTCAAGGCAGGACCCGTCCAACTGGCAAATGGTGTAGACTGACTCAAAGACACGGGAATCGTCGGTGGAGGCATCGTCCCATACATCGGAACCGAGAACAAGCCCGGCACCGGTGGAGGAATCCCAGACGATGGAGCTGAAAATAAACCAGGATCCACGGGAGTCAAAATAGGCCTAAACTCAGGCTGAGAAGGCTGTGAAAACGACTGTCGCTGCCCCTGACTCTGACCCTGAAGGCGCTGGGAAGACTGAGGCTGCCACTGAGCCTCCTGAAACGGCTGAGTAATCTGAGGCTCTCGCTGAGACTGAGAATGCCGATGAACCGCAGGAGATCGTCTACCACAACCAAGCTCCTCCTCGTCCGAGCCTCTATGCCTCGAGCGCGAGCGGGACCTCCGTTGCTCCTTAAAGATACAAAATCAAAAGGCGTCAACAAATGAAAAATAAAACAAATGGTAGAAGTGGAAAAAATGAGCATACCTCAAGAACATCGCTAGAACTGCTCCGACAACTCGCACCACGCCGAAGCTTGATGATGCAGTACTTCAGAGCGTCAACCAGCTTCATGAATCCCATCATCTCCGGGCGGTTAGGCTGAGAACAAAACAAGGAAAAATCAGTAACAAGCGGTGTTAAAAGGATGAATAATGCATCAAAAACTTACCGGCTCAAAAACCTCGGGCAGAGACTCCTGCGCCTGTCTGTAACCCTCTGGCGCGTCAGCAATGTGGTCCTCGGTAATACCAATCGGCCCTGGTTAGCGGACAGACTGAGGCGGAATCTCGATCCTCCCCACAGGGTGAACAGTCGTCTGAAAATACGATTGAATAATCAAGTTATTCGACTATTTAAACAGAGACTAGTAACAAAAATCCTCAAAAGAAATCATACCTCAGGAAGGCGGGGTGGAGGAGCCAGAGAGGGAAGAAAGTCCTGCGCATAATCACCCTCCATGTGCACAAGCTCTTGCTAAGGAAAAGTGTAGCGCTCTCTCCTATTTATCAACTCCCTAAGCAAGCGCGAGTCCAGCATCGACTCCGGTGTAGATGAGGGTACCACAAAGCGATCACCACTATGCTGACGAACGACACGCTCCCCCAAATACCAGACAAAGCGTCCGGTACCAACCAAAATGGTGCGGTGCGCTGAAAGATGCAAGGCCTCGGCAAGATTAGTCATCCCGGCTCAAGGACGATACTGAACATCAATGGCAACCTGAAAACCATAAAAAGTTGGCATGAAACACCAGAAATAACGTCGAAGAGAAGATAAAAGGCAACAAAACTAATTCTTACGCCAACAGAAGTGATGCCTCGGCGTAGCAGCCCGCGCAGCGCAGGGACAGACTCCACCCGTGACTCTCCTCGGTCACGCCAGCTGGCCCCGACAGGGAAATCATGAACCGCTCCACGACGCCGTCGAGGAGCCAAGCCTGGGAAGTACTCTTAGAACCATAGCTGCAATGAAAAGTAATCTTTGAGCACATGAGTCGAACAAATTAAAATAAAACAAGAAGAGGAAAAGATCATCACCTCTATGACTCTCCACAGACCGTAGACAGTGATGGGAGACTCGTCGTTCAGCTGCTGATAACCATGACGTAACGACAAAGAAGGTCGGCGTATTCGAGGCTGGCCCAGCTATAGGATCTTATCTCACTGATCCTGACTAAAGAAGGGAGGTAGCAAAGGAATGCACGTGAACTTCTATCAGGAGAAAGAGTCATGGAGATCAGAATCAGAATGAAGATTCGCACCCGCTGCTCAGCCGATGTCTCCTCCATGTCAAAGCCACGAGCTAGAACTGAAGCCAGCTCTGATCGCCCGCTCCTAGGACCACCTCGAGACACTGGCCGGGTCCTGATATACTGAACGATCGGACCTAACAAATCGGCTGCCTCAGCCGCTCCCCAAGACAGATCAGACATCTGAGCTACGGCCCGGTCAGTGAAGCGCAGCCCGCTAATCATACTAAAGTCCAGAGGCGTCATTGTCATCTCCCCCGAAGCAAAATGAAAAGTGTTGGTAGTATCCCAAAAATACTCCAACAATGCGCGAACGACTGTCGCATCGCAACCCCGGGGGCTGCATAACCCTACGACCGCCGTATAGAAATCTACTAAACCAGCCGATTCCCATAAGGTGTTCGTAGCAGGATCCCACGTAATGATCTGGTGAAGTCGAGGAATCAAATCTCCAGCTCCAGAATCGTGGTGGCGAAGCGTGCCGTTAACTATGTCGGAGAGTGGGCGATGAGAAACGTGGTTCTCGCGACAGAAAACCAACTGGTCTGGAGTCCACAAAGGTGGAACCCACCTACCTCTACTCGTAGAAGCCCGAGGCTCGGACTCTAAGACATCGTCGTCCATACCCTCGGGAATAGTGTGAGTGTCCTCCCAAAAAGCCTGACGTCGGCCATGGGTGGCAAGATCGTGATCCCGTCGCCTAGGCATGCTATTATAATAAAAAATAAAGATCTAAATTCTTAGCATCATTTCCTAAGACATTTAATTCGAGTTGCATTTAAATAAAAAAATCTAAATGCTTAGCATCACTTCCTAAGTTATTTAGTTATTTATCGCACTATACGCTAAATTTTTACCTCAAGGCTAAAAATTGGCAAAATTATGGAATGCATTTTAATAAAAAAATCTAAATGCTTAGCATCACTTCCTAAGTTATTTAGTTGTTTATCGCATTATACGCTAAATTTTTACCTCAAGGCTAAAAATTGGCAAAATTATGGAATATTTATAGTATTTAGTTTCTCCATGACAAACTAATACTACAGTTCTCCTAGCCGCATGATACTATGTTCTCCATGACGATATAGTACATACACGAAATATATTTCGAAATTGCACAGAAACAATGAATCAACACATCATGACATATTTTACAAGATCTACCACCAATATTTCACCATTTCAAGTGCAAAGAAGTAACATGAACAACAAGAACATCATTTCACAAAAAGTAGTACCCAAAAATGGTGATTTGCTCAATTCTCCATCAAATCATGCAATTTTTGTCTTAAAATTCTCACAAACGCACATACATACATATACAAGTAAATTCATGGCAAGAATTTCAACATAAAACCACAAAATCAAAAATCCCCAAATTGATTTTTAAGGGTTTTTCTAGAAATTACTCATTTGAAGCAAATTCGAGACAAAAATCAAAGGAAACTTACATGGATCCTTGTAGAGAATCGAAAATGAGGAAAGTATCAAGAAATTAGAGCAGAATTGGTGAAGATTTGAGCTCCAAAAGCTCGAAAAACCTCGAAGATCAGTGCAGCCGCAGCGACACGGTCAAGCTACGCCGCGGCTCGGTGGAAGGGTAACGTGTCACAAGGATTAAGTCCCGTGTCACGGTAATTACAAAGGTTACCGGAGCTCCGATGTGCAGCAACAGCAGAACGGCAGCAAGCGGCGATGAGAAGCAGCAAATTTCAGCAAAAAAAAAATAAAAAAAAAAGAAGAAGATGAAAACGCTGATGCGCCGTGACACGGGAGGTGACTCCGGCGGACGGGAACAAACTCCGAGCACCAGTGAGAAGCCGCCGAGACACGGGAATCCGAGCAAAAAGAAATTTTTTCTTTGGGTGAAAACCGGACAAGAAAGAGAAATGGTGGATGAGCAAAATGGGAGAAATGGTTGATATTTAAAGCCAAAGAATCCCGTGCAACGGATCCCGTTCCCATGTAACGGTAATATATTGTGTGGTGCACGTGGTCTGACTGGTCAAAGATGCCAGTTAACTGATTTTCAGCCAACTAATTTCCCGCGCCACGGGAAGATGCTCCGTGTGACGGGACCCCGCTGCCGCGTCACGGGAATCATCTCCGCGTGACGGGTACCTGTGCCGTGTCACAGGAATCCGTTTCGTGACACGGTGGCTTTGTGCCTACCTTACATGGATATTTGCGAATATTCCTGGCATTTTGACTAAAATTGCACGATTTTCCGCGTAAATTGGACAGTTATTTTTTTCGCTGGAATTACGCGGAAAATTCTAACTGATACTTAAAGGGGACTAAAATTATCATTTTACCCCTAGCAAGTATCAAAATCTATTTTTCGACATTTTAAACACCTAATATGGTCGGATAATCGATTTGAAGGTGTGAATCATCTGCAGCCCACATTCAGGGATAATCGAATCATCATACACTTCCAAATTTCAGCGATTACAGTAGTCGTCGGCTTTCCTCAAGCTTAAAAAGCGTTATCGGTGGATTTTTCTTCAAGTATAGAAAACCGCCAAGTCGGCTTTCCTCAAGCATGGAAAGCGTTATCGGTGGATTTTTCTTCAAGTATAGAAAACCGCCAAGTCGGCTTTCCTCAAGCATGGAAAGCGTTATCGGTGGATTTTTCTTCAAGTATAGAAAACCGCCAAATTCCTTTGTCGGCTTTCCTCAAGCATGGAAGGCATTATCGGTGGAATTCTTTAAGCATAGAATGACACCAAATTCATTCATCGACTTTCCTCAGGCATGGAAAGTATTATCCGGTAGGTTTCTTCAGGCTTAGAAAACTACCAAACTCTTTAGTTGGCTTTCCTCAGGCATGGAAAGCGTTTCAACGAACGTTATCCGGTGGATTCCTTCAAGCATAGGAAGCTGCCAAACTCATTTATCACCAATACACTGGTGTCAGATACGTATTCTATCCTTTTACTGTAGAATTAACATTTTTCTACAAGTATCGGCGTATACAGAGTGATTTAGGATCGCAGAACGTCTTAAATCACTCTCTGTCCCTATCGGCTACTTTGACTATCGTTTTCAAAACTGACGTTTCTACAAACTCAGTCAAAGTGGGGGCTTCTGTAGACACCTAAAAATGTCTCCCTAAAACCAAACCCGATGATGAACAACCTTTCACCGCCACTATTGGTCGAGTTCAGTATTTAATTCCGAGAGCGCTTAAAAAAATCGTATTTGATTAAATTCATATTTTTGAACAGTCCATGGATTAGTCTCGATGTTTGGTAAAAGCATAGTTTTAATTTCAGCCCAAACTTATTATTTAATCTTAGCCCAAACCTTTTTTATTTTATTGTTTTATTGTTTATGTTTGGCCCAAACCTTTGATTTATTTTATTTTATTTTATTTCCTTATTTTAGCCCAAAAATAATAAATCAGATTATGGCCCGAAATTATCAATCGGCACTTAAAATGCTGAACAAAATTAGGGTTTAAAATGTATTTAGACGGAAAAACAGGCTGGGAATTCACGCGCCACGGCAGGTACCCACCGTGTCACGGGAATCCTTCCCGTTTGACGGTGGGATTTCCCGTGACACGGGAAGTCTGTCGTGACACGGGAATTTCCGTGTCTTTTCCGCGTAAACCCTTAACGCGTTTTCTTCCCCGTTTACTGAAAATTTCCCGCGTCACACTAAAAATGCACCGTGTCACGGGAATGTTTCTCGTCTAACGGTGGGACTTCCCGTGTCGTGGTACAGTTTGCCATGTCGCGGGATGCTTTTTTAAGGTTTTTATCATTTTAGGGTTCCGTGTGTTCCCTCAGCACATTTTCTCTATAAATACCCCCTCATTTCTGATGTACGAGGCATCAATTAACTCTCTAGTTTATTTTTCTCTCTTCTATGCTTTAGCCTAAACACTAGCCTACCCTTCTCATTTCAAAATTCCTTCTTCAAGTGCTCAAAGGAGTCCATACTTTACTCGTGGTTCTGTCCTTAAGCCAAGGCGTGAAAGGTAGAACTGTCTGAGGGTTTATCCCCAAATCAACTCTACTTTATTTAATTTAATTTAATTATTGTTTTATTATTATTTCCTTGAAGTTACTAACTCGTTTATTATTTTGTAGTTGCAAACAAACAGAATCAAAGTATGAATTATGTTCCTTTTATTTCTATTATTTTTCTAACGATTTTATATTGTTGGAATTATGGTTAAATTGCTTTAATATTAATGTTTGTTCTATATTATTGTTATGATCACCATATTGCATGTTTAAAGGGAATATGTAATTGAAAACCACGCCTAATAAAATAATTTGGACAACCAGTTTAGGTTCCTTTTTAATATTGTTATTAATTCAAGTGATCACCAATATTTTAGAATAATGTGTGCATTAATATTCAACCAATTTAGCCTAATCATAGTTTGGAGCAAATTGAATATTTTGTTTGTGTGCCTTTGAGATCACAGGAATGCTTTTCACTATAAGAATCGAGTAGAGGCCAATACGGGCGAATGTGACTCCATGACTCACTTCGTACCACCATCCCCGATCCTCCTTTCGTGGTTCCGAACCATATGGAGTTAGTAATCTCATGGATTATGAATGGGGTGTAACCTTCACGGGTCAATCGTTGTTGCCTATCGTTGTCCCTTAATCGTGGTTGCCTTTTATGATCTGTGAACGGTTTACAATTTCCTCAAAAACTTGTTGGCGGCTCCCTACTTTCCTTATCCCTAATCGTAATATGTCAATTTCCACTTCCTATGAGTGCCAAGCATATTCACACATGCTTTTAACGTAGGCGCACTTCGAGCAACGCCTACACTATCGAAGATTGCTTCTCTTGATACAATCCTCTATTGTTTGTGACAACTCTCCACAATCTAGGGAACGCCACCTTGATGTTTCGATGTTCACTCGTCTCTGAACAAAGAGCTTCTTTTTTATATGATCTTCTGAATGATATGTCCACGCGTCTTTGAACGAAAAGCTTGATAATAGGATGCCCACGCGTCTCTGAGCAAAAGAGCTTGTAGAACATGTCCACGCGTCTCTGAACAAAAGAGCTTGAAAGGATTGTCCACGCGTCTCTGAAAAAAATAGCTTGATTGATATACCCACGCGTCTCTGGACAATAGAGCTTTGATGAAATGTCCACGCGTCTCTGAACAATAGAGCTTCGGTACTTGAGCGTTTGTTGCGATAATATTCTGAAGAAAAATTTCCGAAGACCAACGTTTCTCGATCTCTAAAGTTCGCCTGAACTTTGCTTCCGCTAAAACCAGTATGTTGGTGTTTTCGTGATGAGCCAATTCGTAGGCGCTTTAAGCTAAGTGAGACGATCTTTCATCAGGTCGACCAATTATTGTGATTGTAATCAAACTAACTACTTAATCATGTCAAATTTCTTATAAGGGCTAACTGGCGTACCAAGGAACCCGAAATTGCTATATGAGGTCGGAATCACCTTTCTGAGAGGCTTCGAGCTCTGTCGCTGCTGAAATATCTCTGGCGCCAAGAATTGACTCTGTCGCCAGACACTGTGATCTAGCGCCAAGCGCCGAAAGCTATTGCCAGACGCTAAATGTTTTCGTTCGGCGCTGGAGTAGGGTCTTCCCTGTTCTGTTGCACCTGTATTTATTTTTGACTATAGAACTTTGCCAATCTCTTTAATTATCTTAGGGTTGACCTAAGTTTTAATGTCGCTTGACTCATTGACTTGACACAACTCAAGGTATAAACTTGACTCGCTATGATCGACTGACTCGAGGTTGACTCGACTCGAAGTGAATTGACACATGTGTTAGACTCAAATCAAAGTGATATGACACGACATGGCTCAATGTGTACATGACTCATGTGTGCATTGTAATGTGATCGTGCGACTCGAAAAAATGCAAAAAAGCAAAAATTTTCCATCATTTTTGTGGAGGGTACCGACTTTCTCCCGAAAAAGAAAGACGCGAAAAAGAATCGAAGTTTTTGAAGGTGCATGTTGAATGAGCTTAAACAAATGTTGTTTGATACTATCTCTCAAGGTGCAAGGATTAACTCATCCTAGGCTATCTCAACTGTTGACTCAATAATGAAAGCATTTGGGTAACTTAGACACGGAGGCTAAGCACTTCATACTTCAATGTGCAATGACAATTATGATTGATGAGTGATGTTGATATGACAAGGCATGCTTCAACATTGTGTTAAGATTCCATGACAAAGGGTTCCTAAGGGAAGTATATTTGGTCATGTATCTGTGATGTGTGTGATAGTGACACTAAAGTTAGGCCGCAAGAGCTAAGTGTGTGGAAAAATATTATTTTTAGAAGAATCAAATGGTGGTGACTCTTAGGCTAGGTAAGCTAATGATGTAAGGATCAAGCCCCCAAGTCTAGCTCTAAATGAATAGGGATGAGCATAGGGAATCCCTTGATATGATCATGGTGTGAGTGTGTGAATGTGAATGTGAATGCGTTTTTATTACGGTCGCACCTCGATGTGAGGTTGCCTACGTATCCGTTAGGAATCAGGCCGAACGTAGCTCTAGCCGAACCTCGCACAAGTATGTGTATACCTCAAAAAGGTCTTTTTAAGGGTTGTAATGTGGTTAGGCTAAAGGCTGAAGAAGAAGGGGATAAAGGCTCAAAACCTTAGATAAGCCCCCAAGGTGTGCAACCTTGCTTTTGAATCTTTGTATTTTTATGCTTGAATTTCTATTCTTTTTTAGCTCTTTTTTGCTTTAGCATTTATTTTATTTTTGCAATTGTGGGCAATCCCGATCATGCGGTCTATCACTCACTTGGCATTCATGTTTCTCAGGCACGGTACCGATCACTCGATAAGAGACGCAATCTGAGACATGTTCTTATCAAAGACATTTTCATATCAAAGACATTGGAACACTTAACCTTTTGTACACTTTCATTATAAATATTTTTTGCTTTTGCTTATTTTTGCTATTTTAATCTTTTGAAGTCATTCAAGCTTTTATGATATTGAAAATTGCATAAGTTACACACCATCCCATCCCAAGGTTAGGTAGATGTAGGTTGAAGAAAGAAAGGTCTACCGTTAGACGAGGCTCAAAGTGGTTTATGAAGAAAGGATGTATATTTGAAAGGTAAAAGGAGATGTGATATGGCTACAAGGGGTGCCTCAAATCATTGGTATACCTTGTGCTTAATTCGACATGAATTTTTTTTTTAAAGCAATATAATGAAATGACCATATATAAGGAAATAAATGCTCATTTTATTAAAAGAAAATATATAATGATCCTACAAAATAAATCTAAGAAGAATAAAAAGGTGCCTATGCTAGACTTATTGGGGAAAGGGTAAATAAAAAAGAAATAGAAAAAAGAGGTCACAAAATCTTGTCGTTGAAGCTCGCCTCTTGTCTTGTGTTGTTTCCATTATCATCACTCGCTCTTCTTGTTAACTGGAGGCATGGGAAGCTTGTTATTATCAATCTAATGTTGGATATCCTCCTTTAGCTTCCAACAGCTCTCAGTAGCATGACCCCTACCTTGATGGTACTTGCAGTGTTCGTTTGGATTCCAACTAGGCACTCTCTTCTCAGGCGGGGGATCTTGAAGAGGTCCAATAGAAGTAATGATTCCCTTGGCATGGAGTCGATCAAAAGCATCATCGTAGCTAATTCCAATAGGGGTAAATTCCCTTTTTGGTTGCTTTCAATTACCCATGGCTAGGATCTCACTAAGGTCGAAAGTACCAACACTATTACTAGAGTAGGTGTTTTCGGAAGAAGAAGGATGGTCGTTCTTTTTCCCTTTACAGCCACTGTTACTATTGTTACTAATCTTGTCCTTCTTGTCGCGCGGAGGAACATGAAAGAGATTTGAGTCAATGAAGTCTTGTACACGATCCTTGAGGGCGAGGCACTTTTCAGTAGTGTGACCGCGACCTCTATGGTATCAACAATAGGAATTTGGATCCCCATTGGGAAAACGTTTTTCAGATGGAGGGTCTTGACTAGGACCAATGGAGCGAATATGACCTTGATCATGTAGACAGTTAAAAGCTTCATTATAAGTCGTTTCTATTGGTGTGTATCCTTCAATGGTCCGTTTGCCCGTGGCTTAGGAGCATTGAGTTCTTCATTAAACTCTTGGCGAGAATTTTGTTCAATAGCCATCACCCAATTTGCTAATCCTTCTACCACATTCAAGAGCATGGCAATGACATCTTGCAGTTTTCGAACTTCCTCTTTTAGACTTGACGAGTCTTCCTTGGTATTATCTAAGAAAAGACTTTCATCCTCCTCAATTATGGCAACATTATCGAGAGAGGTCATATAAGCTGTCTCGATCATGGGCTCTCCTACAGGTGTGATAAGAAGTGATGGATCAAAGGATGCTTGGTCATCTTCGATGGGTAGAATCTCGGAAGTTTCACTGTTATCGATCAGATCTTGAATAGCTTCTTTTAGTTTCCAACACTCCTCAGTGCCGTGACCTTTTCCTTGATGATATTTGCAGTGCTTATTAGGGTCCCACTTAGGTGGCCTGGCTTCTGGAACTGGATATTTGATGGGCCCTATGGGCATGACTAGTCCTTTGTGATGTAGCTTCTCGAAAGCTGTTTCATAACTCATGCCAAGTGGAGTGAACACCCTTTTTGACCTTTGGATTCGTGATTTAGAGGCGTTCGTGGCATGTACCTCATTAATGGGAGAGGAAGAAGAAGGATGGTCGCTCTTCTTTCCTCTCGCACTATTATCTTTCAGAAGGTCATCTTCAATGTCAATACCTATATTATAGACAACCTTGAAAGTATTCAAATTGTGTTGGTATTTTAAGTGCTTTGAATACTTCCCTTGGAGATTCTTGATAAACATCCTCACAGATTCTTTTTCGGTAGGAGCCTTGACCATATTAGCGGAAGTTTCCCTCCATTTATTGAAGAAAGACGTGAACCCTTCATTTTCTTTTTGTTTTAACATCTCAAGTTGTCTGTGGTCTGTTTCGTCTTGGATGTTGCACTTATATCTATCTATGAAAGTGTTTGTTATCGACTCCCAAGAAGAGGTTTTTTCTTTCTCGAGAGAAAAGAACCATTGTTGACAAACGGTTTCGAGAGATAGTGGGAACAAAGAGGGGAAAACCTTCTTATCGATACCCTTAATGTTCATTATCATTTCAAAAGCTCTTAGATGGAAGTAAGGATTATCTGTTGCCTTGAATTTAGGGATGTCAGTGGCGTTGAACTTATGCGGAAGAAGTTCCTTGCCCAGCGAGACCCCTTGTGAACTCATGCCCTAAAATTTATAGTCACTAGATAGCTTGCTCAAGCTTTCTTGCATGAGGTTCATTTGTTGTTGCTTCACAGGGTCATCAATTTTGAGAGTTAAAGCCTTTAACATCTTTGTCACGTCATTCAATTGATTCCTAAGTTCATTGACCTCTTCTTGACTTGCCATTATCTTTTTAGCCTTCCTCTTTTGACGAATTGGTTTATCAAAAAGTGAAACTTGAATAAAGAGGTTGTCCTTGATTAATCGTCCTTCTCTCCTCGACCAAGTACTGTGGAAAAGGAATTTGGGGATATTCATTATTAATTATTTGACTCAAACTTTATTCAACATGCAATGGATGGAGGAAGTGAAGAAAGATGGTAGAATGTGAAGAAAAATGATGTAGATGGAGGGATATGAAGAATTAGGAATAGAATGTACCCCCAACTCAAATGACGGAAAAGACCGACTCATGCATAAACCTAAGAGATGGTCATGGTGACACGTACTCGAAGTGTGTGCTAAGACTAGTGAGTGTAGGTGATATGTTAAGACTCGTGTCATGACCATGTGGCTAGACTATGTGACTAGACTCACTTAATGACTTAACAAAGTGTTATTGACAGCGAAATTTAACCGAATTAATTAGAAAACTGGTTAATTAGACACTAGGTGATGACTCGACCAATAATCCAAACTGTCGGCAAAACGACAGGACTGGCGCCGCACTGTGTAGTGTAGCGCCAGACGACAGAGTTGTCGCTAGACGCCACACTCCATAGAGTGGCGCTACAGTCCAGACCTTGGCGCCAATGCTGGAGCTTCAACCTGGGACTGTTTTCGGTGTTATTAATCAACAAGGGTATGCCTAAAGTCGTACTAGGTCAATTCTGATTAAAATATTAGACTTTATTGACTCGAATTAATTAATTAATTAATTAATTAATTAGGCAAAGTTTTATAAGTCATTAATTTATTTAATTTCAACACAAGTCAAACAAACGGTTAAGAAATCATAGTATATGCACAACAAATAATGCACAATTACTCAAGTAGGCACAATATGATGCAATGAGTTTGCAACCTAACCATGGCTCTAGTTCTCTAAAGTTCGGGATATGGTTTAGTCAATAGAGGGTCCATAGTTAATTGTCCAGATGCACCGCGCGGAAGCCTAACCATGAAGGGTTGGCGCGAGTGGATGGGACACCGCGAGTTTTAGAAAAAACTCGCTTCCATGTTTGGTGAATTCAACATTCTCGGATGTACCCTTTGTTGCACGGAGCGTTCAATCAGGTAGATGGAGCATGAATTCCCAGAGGGTTATGTCCATATGTAGAACACATATGGGTTTCAGAAAAGTGAGAAATAATTCGATCAGGAAGTAGGATCGAGCAAACAATACGAAAAACCGATCGAAATTAGAACGCATATTTCTGGCTCGGTATTGGGGGAGGTTGGCGCCAGCAAACAGAGACTGGCGCCAGTTTTTAGCTGTAGCGCCTGGCGCCAATGCTGGCGTCTGGCGCTACGGCTAAAAGTCTGGCGCCAATGCTCTGGCCCCTGGCGCTACTTCCCACATGCCTCAGCAGCTTTCTGTGCTCGATAAAATTTTCCAGTTTCGCGAGGTGTTATTTCGGTCCTAGTTGTAAAAGATATTTCTCAAATTTCCTACGTGTAAAATCCTATGTGTTTAACTCATTTTGGATGGTCTTTCCAATGAGATCTTTTTTATGCATATGACAATAATGTTAATCAGAATTACGCACATGAAATACTTAGAACGTTTTGAGTCTCATCCACTCATTCTAAATCATTGCCGAAACAAATTCAGGAATTAAAATAGAAATCCTCCCCAGTGGAGTCGCCAAAAAACTGTAGGGAATAATTTCAAGCGTTAACCCCTTTGCTTGAACCCCACTGTGATCATACACTAAAGTACGGTGGCGTCCAAAACGGAAGAAGATAGAGCAAAAGAGTCGCCAACAAGTTTTTAGGAACTTGTAAACCGTTCACGAGGTGAAGGTTACACCCCTTAACGATCCAAGAGATCGTCAACTCCATAAGGTCTTGAACCAAATAAGGGTTCGGGGATGAAGGTACAAATCCAACCTAAAAGAGATTGAACCTGCCCTAATAATAGGCCTCTACTTTATTCTGATCATATTCATGTGCGCTTTCTGACTAACATGCAATCAATAGGATTAACCCTAAACCTTTTTATCTATGTTGGTTGAATTTAATGCACAAATAAACTATTATTGGCGATCACTTGAATTATAATCAAATTAATCCTAACAAGATTATTAATTATCTTATTAAGCGTGATTACAAATACAAATTCTCTTTAAACATGCATAAAAGGCGTGATCAAGCAATAAAAATATAAATAATATCAAGCAACATAAAAAATAATCATCATAAATAATAACAATAATTATAATAATAATCATAATTAAAATAATAAAATTAATCATAATTAACATAATCATGTTAAAGCATAATAATAGCAAGATCCTAGGCATGATACTATCAAGATTAATAACAAACCCTAGCATGTCACTAAGCGATAAAAATCAAATCTTTAGCCCTAACATGATACTAACAATCATAAATATTAGGAAGAACATAGGAAGCATCGTATCAATCATACTTAATATTAAAATTACCCTAGACATGATACTAGGATTATCATAACAATTTAAACATGATTTCTACATCATAACATCAATAAAAACCATTAAAGCACTTACTTTGATGCCTCGTACCTCTTTCTAATAACAAAATACACACGTTAGTAACTTCAAGGAAAATAATAAACAACAATTAAATTAAATAGTTGAAATAAAGATTTGGGACGAAACCCTCAGAAATTAAACCTTTCACGTCTAGGGCGAAGGCAACTTCGAATATGGCTAGGTGTATCTAAGTCTTGCGAATGCAGAATTTTGTATTTGAGAAAAGGCTAGTTTAGAAAAGAGAAAGAAAGAGAGAGAGAGAATAATTAAGAAAATCTTGACGAGAGTTGGTGAATGAAAACGGAGTTTTGACGACGTTATTTATAAAGAAAATCAGCCAAAAAGATAAAATTATCAAAATAGAGTCTGGCGCACATGAAACGGAACCAGCGCTAACGCTGGCTGTTGGCGCCAGGCGCCAACACTAGCGCCAGGCGTCAAGCGTAGCACCAGACGCTACAGCTGGCGTTTGGCGAAATTCACGCGTTTTCTTAAAATCAGATAAAAATTGTCGTACAGGAGGATAAAATCGTATTTGCCTTAAATATACTCTTTGATTTTAATTAAAACTCTGAAAAGTCAACAAAAAGTCAATTTATCATTGTTAATTGAATTAGGAATGAAAAGAACCTTCTAGAAGAATCTAGAAGACTAAAACCATTCCTATTTGCATTAGGAATGATAAATCCTATTAGGCCCTCCCCAAGATCATTGGGCCGCATATAAGGCTCAAACCGGGCCCAGTTTAGTAAATTGGCCATAACTTCCTCAATATTCTTCGGAATTGGGCTTATAATATATCGTTGGAAAGCCCTTGTCAAGCCCCATCCAACTACACTACTATTGGACCCATATCATGGACCAACCAAACTAGATTAGCTCTTTTCTTAAAATAAGTTTTCAAAAACAGAGAGAAGAGAAAAGAAATAAAACTTTCCGCAACACTAAACTTTCCACACTTTCACTTCATTCGATTATGATTCAGCGCGAAAGGTACTCATCACAGGGTTTGGTTTCGGGGAGACACAAATGGGTGTCTACAATCCCGCTGTCGAACGGCGGTGGCACGGAGCTAAACTCCAGTCCTGTGATGAGACTGAAGTCCGTAGGAGTGACCATCATCTCACCCTAGGGAAAGTTGAAAAGGTTGGTGGTGTCCCAAAAGAACTCCACCAGAGCACGAACTACATGGTGACCCCCGCTGGAGGCAACCATTGCCTCGGAGGTCTCAAACAGCGCAGTAAGACTGCAAAACTCCCATAGAATTCTCGTCTGATCGTCTCTGGCGATGTACATCTTGTACAGATCGCCCAAGCCGTCACAACCGGAACCATGACAGCGCGTCCTCCCAACTGTGATGCCCCGTCTCACCCTCTAAGAAATGTGATGGACGGGAGAAAAGCACAAGGTCCGCTCATCCCATTCAGGGAGTCGACCAAGCGAAGTGGACGGCTCGGCATCGTCCTCTACGGGCTCATGCTCCCATCGAACGTCTCGGGACCGTGAACCGGAACCTCGCTGTCTAGCCATGCTACATTGTGCAGAATTATCAAAAATTAAGGTTCTATAGTATCTAAGGTTCGCCTAGCCGCATGATACTATGTTCGCAAAAAACAGAGTACGTAGTACAAAAACAGAGCACAAATTCAAATTGAGCATAACGGCATTTTTCAAGCAATCAAACAATTTCTTGCAATACTATAGTAATTATTGTGACCAATTGGACAAAAATTGCTAGCAAAAACATCAAGAACAAGCCAAATTGTATTCCCGACCTTAAGAGGTTCAACAATGGCAATTTGTTCATTTCTTCACCAAATTGAGTCAAACAAGTCTCAAATTACTCCCAAGGCAATATATAAACATAATCAAGCAATTTCATGGCGTAAAATTTGACAAACAAAGAGAATTAAGCATTCTAAGTTTCGAATTTTCATGAAATTCGAGAATAAACACATGCAAAATTCATTAAAACCGGTGTGAGTTTGAAGAAAACTTACATAGATCGGGAAAATGGATGGAATAATCTTTGATTTGCAACAAATTTGAGTGAATTTGATTGAGAAACGAGCAAGAACGAATCAAATGAAGTTTTGGAGATTTTCGAGCAAGAAACGCGAAGAGCAGCAGCGAAAATGAAGAAGAGAAGGGTATTTAAGGAAAACCCGACTCTGGCACCAAGCTTCAGACCTTGGCGTCAGTCGATATGCTTTAGCGCCTAGCGCTAGCTCCAGCGTCTGGCGCTACAGCCAGTTAAGTGGCGCTGATGTTATTTCAGCGGCGCCAGAGCATTTAGCCACTCAGTACGGTTGTTCTAACCTTATGCAAAATGTTTTGGGTTCCTTGGTACTCCAGTTAGCCCCTCTAAGCAATTTGACACGATTTTTAGTAATCGTCTTGATTACACAAAGTGATCGACCTGATGAAAGATCGTCTCACTTGGCTTAAAGCGCCTAAGCATTGGCTCATCGCAAAAGGCACCGACATACTGGTTCATTCGAAAAGGCACCGACATACTGGTTCATTTGCAAAAGGCACCGACATACAGGTTTAAAACAGCAAAAGCGCCGACGTACAGGCATAGCGGAAGCAAAGTTCAAGCGAGCTTTTAAAGATCGACAAGCGAAGATCTTCGGTAATTTCCTTTGAAAAATTATCGCAACAAATGAGGATAGCTTCAAGCGAGGATATCTTCGGCAGCATTCCCTAGATTGTTGAGAGTTGTCACAAACAACTGAAGGTGATTTCAAGCAAAGTTGTCTTTGATCGTGTTCCCTAAGATGTGGAAGATGATCACAAAGCGGAAGAGGATCGTTTCAAGCGAAGCAATCTTCGATATTGGAGACAGTTACAAGCGTAGCAGTTTTCAAGCGGGATGACATTCTCTTGGCAGGAGGTCATCAAAACAGTAAAGCGACAGTAAATCGGTTACTTTAGAGACGTGTGCTCAACGGTGCAAGATACGCGTTTCTTAACTCTTTTATCTGCTAAACCAACGCTAGTTTGCAGGTATCGGCGTTGCAAGAGTGATTTAGGATCGCAGAACGTTCTGAATCATTCTCCGTCCCTATCACTACTTTGACTTTTGTTTTCGAAACTTACGTTTCTCCAAACTCAATCAAAGTGGGGGCTTCTGTAGACACCCATTTGTGTCTCCCCAAAATCAAACCCAGTGATGAGTACCTTTCACGTCGAATCATAATCGAATGAAGTGAAAGTGTGGAAAGTTTAGTGTTGCGGATAGTTTTAATTTCTTTTCTCCTCTCTCTGTTTTTGAAAACCTATTTTAAGAAAACAGCCAATCCAGTTTGGTTGGTCCATGATATAGGTCCAATAGTAGTGTAGTTGGATAAGGCTTGAAAAGAGATTTCCAACGATATATTATATGCCCAATTCCGATGAATATTGAGGAAGTTATGGCCAATTACTAAACTGGGCCTGGTTTGAGCCTTGTATGCGGCCCAATGATCTGGAGGAGGGCCTAATATGGATTTATCATTCCTAATGCAATTAGGAATGGTTTTAGTCTTCTAGATTCTTCTAGAAGGTTCTTTTCATTATTAATTTAATTAGCATTGATAAATTGAATTTTGTTGACTTTTTAGAGTTTTTGTCAGAATAAAAGAACGTTTTTGAGGAAAATACGATTTTATCCTCCTGTACGACATTTCTATCTAATTTTAAGAAAACGCGTCAATTTCTCAGTCAGCACCAAACGCTAGCTGTAGCGCCTAACGCTACGCTTGGCGCCTGGCGCTAACGTCAGCGTTTGGCGCTAACTTGATTTTATGCGTCAGAACTCTGTTTTTGATTTTTTATCTTTTTGGCTGATTTTTTCTATAAATAGATTCCTAAAAACCCCCGTTTTCATTCACCAACTCTCATCAAGAATCTCTTGATTTCTCTCTCCCTCTTTTCTAAACTAGCCTTTTTACAAACATAATTCCTCATACATTAGCACTAGACACACCTAGCCAAGTTCGAAGTTGCCTTCGCCCTAGACGTGAAAGGTTTAATTTCTGAGGGTTTCGTGCCAAATCTTTATTTCAATTATTTAATTTAATTGTTGTTTATTATTTTCCTTGAAGTTACTAACGTGTGTATTTTGTTATTAGAAAGAGGTACGAGGCATCAAAGTAAGTGCTTTAATGGTTTTTATTGATGTTATGATGTAGAAATCATGTTTAAATTGTTATGATAATCCTAGTATCATGTCTAGGGTAATTTTAATATTAAGTATGTTTAAAAGTATGATGCCTTCTATGTTCTTCCTAATATTTATGATTGTTAGTATCATGTTAGGGTTAAAGATTTGATTTTTAATGTTTAGTGACATGCTAGGGTTTGTTATTAATCTTGTTAGTATCATGCCTAGGCTCTTGCTATTATTATTATGCTTCGACATGATTATAATTATTATTATGATGATTATTTATTATGTTGCTTGATATTTTATTTTTATTGCTTGATCACACCTTTTATGCATTTTAAAGGGAATTTGTACTTGTAATCACGCATAATAAGATAATTAATAATCTTGTTAGGGTTAATTTGATTATAATTCAAGTGATCGCCAATAATAGGTTTTATTTGTTTATTAATATTCAACCAACATAGATAAACAGGTTTAGGGTTAAACCTATTGATTGCATGTTAGTCAGAAAGCGCAAATGAATACGATCTGAATAAAGTAGAGGCCTATTATTAGGGCAGGTTCATTCTCTTTTAAATTGAAAGGGGTCTATGAAGGTTTGGAAGAAAAACCTGAGAATGTGATCAATGGTGAGACACTACAGGGAATCAGTTTGGAGGTAGTGAATGGGAAGGTGAGGAGAGTAGAAGAGAAAAAGAGTGCATGAGGAAAAAGAAAAGGGAAAGAGGTTCCAGAGCAGCCTGTGAGGAAGAGCAGGAGAATGTCTGCCAGTTTAGTTCCTAAGACAAGCATGGATGAACCTCTGGAGCTTGATACTGAAGAAGATAAGGTTCTGGTTGGGCAGGTGGCAGAGCTTACTTATCGAGTTGAAACTACTGAGAAGTAGCTTAAAGCTGAAAGGAATGGTGTCCTTCGAACAAGTGTACTATTCCGTTAGTGGGTTCAGAATTATTAGAAATCTAATATATTCAGTGAGGTCAAGTGATCGGAATGCCTGGGTGGAGGCTGCTTCCGATCAGTAATATTAATGAATAATTAATATTACAGCTTAATCTTGACTGAACCCTTCGGGTCACACCCAAGCATTCAACAAACCGAACCGACGAATTAATTCGGAAGGAATTAATGAGTCGACCGAGTAATATTTATTTAGACGTCGGAAATTCGAGCTTAGAGCGTCGAAACCGAGCGTCGGAAGTCGAGTCGAAAAATAGTGAAAGACGAGACGAGAAATAGTAATAAATCAACAAAAGACCAAAATACCCCTAGCATCGGAATGCCCAAGCAAACCGAGTGCTAAGGGCGTATGGCCTAGCATGGTGGCTAGCATGCGCACCAAGCCGAGCCTAGGCTGGCTGGTGCGTGCTGGCGCACCCATGCTAGCATCGCAAGGCTAGGCGCTGCCTAGTGCGTGCTAGCATGCTAGGCGCAGCCTTGTGCGCGCAATGGCTAGTAAGCCATGCCGCAACAAGCTGCAGCAGCTAGCACGCTAGGCGCGCCAGCTCGCTACAGCTAGCAGCAGCATGGCTAGGCCATTGCTTGCTGCCTAGCAGCGCTGGCTAAGGCACAAGGCCAGCAGCAGCCCGCACAAGCATGCTGGGCTTGCTGGCCAGCAGCGCCTGGCAGCCCGCATGCGAGTGCTGGGCCTGCTGGGCTTGTTGGGCGTGGCTGCCACGGACAGCAGCACATGGCAGCCCACCTTGGCTGCCTTGGTGCCCAAGGGTGGGTGCCATGTGGCTTGTGGTCCTTGAGTGTGTGTGGAGTGAGGTGGCCGGTTATGGGAGAGGGAGTGGGGAGCAAGTTTGGTCCCCCCCCTTCTCCAAGTGGTCCTCACCTAACCACTCACATGAGCTTGCCACTTGTTGATTTATTACTAGTTTGATTATTAATTTTATTTTAGCTTTAAAATAAAATGGAAAAATCATACTATCCCACATTGATGGGAGAGTAAATGATACTCCCATCATTTCCTATAAATACCCAAGTATGGGCATTGGGAATGATGCTTGAGTAAGAGTTGGAAAAGGCATCACAATTAGTGAAAACCTTTGAACTCAATATAATTACTCGGGTTTTATTGGTCGGGTCTTGCTAACCCCAAGACATTGGACCTAGTCGGTTTTGTTGGTGCGGGTGGACTTCGTTGGAGGTCTCCGTGTGAGCGGGACTTGAAGCTTTCAAGTAAGAGCTCATTTTGGAGTGAAGCACGCGTCAAAGGTAATTTAGCTTATCTGAATCTTGTGATTAATTTAATTATGTTTATGGTTTTATTTATTGCGAGTGCGGTCTTGTTTTTGGGTTTGTTTCCGCGGTGAGTCGGACTCACCAAACCCCAACAACGGTATCGGAGCCTCGCTCGTTTATTTTTAAAATCATAATATTTTCAAGGTGTTTTTTATGGCTTAATTTTTCTGGTTTTAAGTTGCTAATTAGATTAGTAACTCGTTTTTCCAATTTTTACCTCGTATTAGAGCTGTCTTCAGCTCCCGAACCCAGATTTCGACCCAAAAATAGTGAATTTTGGGTGGAAAAGGCGTTCTGGAAATGGTTTTTCCCTTTTAGGACTTTGGTTTTAGCCAAAAAACGACCAGAAATGCATTTTTCGAGGGATGTTTCGTTTTGACGAAAAATTTTAAGTCTTTCTAACCTTGAAAATTGATTGCATATTTATGGTGGTTATGAATTTGGTTCTTTCCTTTATTTATATGCAATTTTAGACCACTTTAAGCATGATTACTTGGTAGTAATTGGTGCTTGAAAGTTTGGTTTTATTTTTTCACATAATTGCAAATTAATTGCATTAAGTGTGAAATTGTTGTTCTTTGTTGCTTCCAAGTACTAAAGATTCAATCTTTATTTATGATAAGTGATTGAAACTTTGAGTTACTAAATTCCATGAATTTTAGTTAAACTTTGTTGATTTAATCATTTTTTAGTTGATTGGAATCATAAAGTTTAAAACTTGTGATTGAAATTGGTTTATTTTCATATTGGAAGATATAATTTTTCATGGAGTCACAAGTATTAAAGTTGGAGTCTTTATTGAACTTATGTTCATTTTTTCCAACTCCCTTTTATTTTGTCAAAATCTCAAGATTAATTTAAAGTGATTAAATTAATAGTGAGAATTGCCCTAATTTATTTTATTACACCAAGTTAAACCAATTTTATTAAAGAATGGTTCTTGGAAATAAATTTGGTTAATTGCTTTTGGATGAATTATTTAAGTTGGACTTGTAATTTTTCATTTTTCCTCAAAATTGATTCTAAAATTAATTTAGAATTGATTTATAATGTCACACACAAAATCGATAATTTTCGAAATATTAGCACGCAACACGAGGCTTAAGAGCCCCGAGCTAGCTCTCGGCCAGCTGGCTGCTCACGCAACCCATATGTGGCTGCCGAGGCTGCTGGGCGCTTCGTTCTTAGGTGCATGGTGTTGTGCGTCTGTGTGTGCGAGGAAGGGCGTGGGCTGCTGCTCGCTGCCAGCAACATAGCGCGCCAGCCTGCAGCAAGCAGCAGCATGGCGCAGCAGCAGCATGAGGCTGTGCGCGCTGTGCGTGCTGCTACGCTTGGCTGGGCTGGGCGTAGCGCATGCAAGCACAAGCAGCCCACATGCATGCTTGGTGTTGCGGGGGTGCGCATGGGCATACTACGTGCTTGTTGTACGGTACGTACAATCCCATAATTGGCACAATAACCCCGGGTTATTAAGGCGATGCTATTTTAAAGTTAATTTTAGTGTTGCTTAATATGTAAATAAGGGTATTTTTTTTTTTTGGACTCCAAGTCTTAGTGCTAGGCACTTAGACATTTTGGAATTCGTAATTTTGCTTAAATTGTCGTTTTAATTATTTTAATTATTTTGTTTATTTAATTAAAATTTTTGGAGGCTAGGCCTCGGTTTTTGAGCGACATTTGCAAAAATTAATTTTGGCAAATATTTGGGTTCACCGACTTAATTAATTGGATTAGTTAAGTTGGATGCGAAATTTAATGGGAGCGTCTCTTAGTTATTACCATAACCGGTTAAAACAACTTTGACTAGTTTAATTAGGCGTGTTAATTGGATTAACCACCTAGATTAGTTACTAGTTCTCGCGCGTTTTATGCATTGTTACTTGTTTATCGTTGTAAAATGCATGGGCCATTCACAGATAGAGAATGGATGAATGGAATGTAAAATTCTGTCACAGGTTTTATGAAATGGCAACTAGTGGGGCCCGATTAGGATAGAAAATACGGACTGTGATCCGTGATGTATTTTTGTAAATCTAAATACGGTCTGCGAACCGTTGAGTATTTTTGTACCTTAATATTTAGATTAGTCCTAATCGTAGATACTAGCAATTGTAATATTTTGGTCAAGTCTTGAAGACGGGGTTCTTAGAAGACAAAGCCATGAAGTTGCAAATGAAGACCTTTTGAAGACTTGAAGATCTCAAGGGGTCATGCTAGTTGCCAAATGCATCTCTATTTATGTTTTCGATATATATTTATGTTTATATATATATGAATTATATGTTAGATGCATGTTTAGGATTTCGAATGTTGAGATGATTAATTAAGTTCACTTAAATCAACCAACATTGAAACCCTAGGTCCCTAAAATATTGAGTAAAACTTGCCATTCCAAAACACACTTACCAACCGAACGAGGGTAGTGGTGGGCTACGCCAAAGCGAGGCATCACTACTTCTCCAAGGAACGTAAGGCATACCGGGTATGCAAGGTGGTTTTGGTTATACTCAACGATATGAGTGATGGAGTCCTAACATGTCGTGGCAAAGTGAATAAATTGTTTAGAGAGCATTGGATGCGACGATTTATTCAACCAAGAGTGGCTTGGAGCCATTAGCAAAGCGTTGCTTACCTTAGGAGATTGAGTGTTAAGACAAGCCAAAGCATGCTTAACCACTCTTTGTTTCTTTGGATCTTGGAATCGACTTATTCTCAACTAAAATGGGGACAATCTTTAATGTGTGAATAAGACGTTTTAAATAAGTTTGATTAAAATGCATGAATTCAATCTTATTTAAGTATAATAAATGGTTTTTCATTTCAAATTCTTTCAATTGTAGAATCATGTCTTCAAATAACTCAAAGAACTAATTCTCGTTACGCTCAATTCTCGACAAGGAGAAGCTGAGTGGGCCAAATTTTCTTGATTGGCAAAGGAACTTGCGAATTGTTCTCATGCAAGAGCAAAAGGAATATGTCCTTGATGAGGAAACGCCCGAAGCTCCCAATGCGGAGGTGACTCAAGCTGCCCTAAATCGATGACAAAGTGCCAATCGAGATGTCAAATGCATCATGTTGGCCATAATGTCTCCTGAGCTTCAAAAGACTTTCTTTGAAAAAGAGACGGCTTTTGAGATGATTTCTGAATTGCAGAATATGTTCCAAGAGCAGGCCCGAACTGAAAGGTTTGAAACCCACAGGCAGATCCTTTAGAGCAAGCTCAAGAAAGGAGAGCCAGTCAGCCCACATGTACTCAAAATGATTGGATTGTTTGAAAACATGGGAAGGCTTGATGCGGGGTATTCAACCGAGATGGCAATTGACATCATTCTCCACTCGCTGCACAAAGGCTATGATCAGTTCAAGATGAACTATAATATGCACAGCATGGAGAAAACCCTCACCGAGCTTCATGGTTTGTTGAAGCAAGTTGAGCAAACGCTCAAGGATGAGGGAAAACATGATATGCTCATGATTAAAAAGGGCAAGCCGTTCAAATTTTTGGGCAAGAAGAAGAAAGGCTTTAAGGGGAAAGGTAAGAAGAAAACTTTTCCGCCTAAGTCTAAAGCTACCAAGGATAAGAAGGTAGCGTCTTCTAAATCTGATTCCGAATGTTTCTACTGTAAGAAGAAGGGACATTGGAAGAGAGATTGCCTCAAGTTCAAGGAAGATAAGAAGAACGGAACTGTTGCTTCTGAATCAGGTATATTCGTTATAGACTTTAACTTCACTAGCTTAACATCATGGGTATTAGATACCGGATGTGGCTCACACCTTTGTTCCAATTCTCAGGGACTAAGGAACGCTAGAAAGCTAGAGAAGGGAGAGATTGAACTCCGGGTCGGCAATGGAGCCAGAATTGGTGTCGTATCCGTAGGAACTCTCAGTTTGTCTTTGCCCACCGGGCTAGTTTTGGAACTCGATAATGTTTATTATGTTCCTAACATTACCAAAAACATTATTTCAATTTCGGCGTTGGACGCCAAAGGTTTTGAATTTCGAGTAAAGGACAAAGAATGTTCGTTTTATCTCGATAATGTTTTATATGGTATTGCACATTCTGAAAATGGCCTTTATGTGCTTTCTTTAGACAAACAAATTTATAATGTGAATAATGATACCAAAAGAGCTAAGACCATAGAGTCAAATCAGACTTACTTGTGGCATTGTCGTCTTGGCCACATTAACATCAAACGCATCAAGAAACTTCTACAAGAAGGTGTTCTTAACTCTTTCGATTTAGAATCGTTTGAGAATTGCGAGGGATGTCTATTAGGCAAGATGATTAAACAGCCATTCTCCAAGTTGGGAGAAAGGGCAAGTGACTTATTGGGTCTTATACATACCGATGTATGTGGACCAATGAGCTCAACCACAAGAAATGGACATCGATATTTCATCACCTTCACAGACGACTATAGTAGATATGGTTATGTCTACCTAATGTCGCATAAATCTTAATCGTTTGAAAATTTCAAAGAATTTCAGAGTGAAGTTGAAAATCAGCTTGGCAAGAAAATGAAATCCTTTCGATCAGATCGAGGTGGTGAATACTTGAGCCAAGAATTCAATGACCATCTGAAAGAAAAGGGTATACTTTCATAATTGAAACCTCTAGGAACTCCACAATGGAACGGAGTATCCGAAAGGAGAAATCGAACCTTGTTAGACATGGTACGATCATCAATGGGTCTTAGTGATCTTCCTATCTCTTTCTGGGGACACACACTTCTAACTGCGGCACTAATAACACTGAACCGTGCACCATCAAAAGTTGTAGAAAAGACTCCATATGAATTATGGACAAAGAAACCTCCTAGGTTGTCTTTTCTAAAGATATGGGGATGCAAAGCATATGTCAAGAAATTGATTTCTGACAAACTTCATCCCAAATCTGAAAAGGTTTACTTTGTGGGCTACCCAAAAGAAACAAAAGGATATTACTTCTACAACAAATCGGTGAACAAAGTGTTTGTTGCTCGCGATGGTGTCTTTTTGGAGAAGGAACACCTTTCCAAAATGACAAGTGGGAGGAAAATCAAACTCGACGAAGTTCGTGAGGATGAGCAACAAAATCAGAATGACAGTCAAAGTGCTCAAACAACATCTGTTGACGCAGGTCAAAATGATCAAAATGTGCAAAGTCAAACCGGCAATGCAAATGCTCAATCCATTACCCTACGTAGGTCTCAGCGGCCGAGATCTCAACCTGATAGATATCTTGGTTTAGTATTAACCGAGATCTCAGTGGACATCCTGATTATGGATGGAGATGAACCGGCAACCTACAAGCAAGCGATGGAAAGTACCGACTCTGCTAAATGGCAAGAGGCCATGAGATCTGAAATGGATTCCATGTTTGAAAATCAAGTCTGGGACTTGGTTGACTTACCCGAAGGTTATACACCTATCGGATGTAAGTGGATTTTCAAGATGAAAACCGACAAAGATGGAAATGTATTCATTTACAAAGCTAGATTGGTGGCAAAAGGTTACATGCATACAAGTTCATGGTATTGATTACGGTGAAACCTTTTCACCAAACGCAATGCTGAAATCCGTTCGGATCCTCACAGCGATTGCTGCATATTACAATTATGAAATATGGCAGATGGATGTCAAAACCGCCTTCCTAAATGGTTATTTGGAAGAAACTGTGTATATGACACATCCTGAAGGTTTTGTCGACCAAAACAATGCTAGGAAAGTTTGTAAGCTTAAGAAGTCCATTTATGGACTAAAGCAAGCAAGCAGAAGTTGGAATCTGCGATTCGATGAAGCCATCAGTAAGTTTGGTTTTATCAAGAATCCAGATGAATCTTGTGTTTACAAGAAGGTTAGCGGGAGTGACATCGCCTTCCTAGTCTTATATTTTGATGACATATTGCTCATTGGAAACAGCATTCCGTTGTTAGAGTCTGTAAAGGCCTGGCTTGGAAAGTGCTTCTCAATGAAAGACTTGGGAGAGGCTCAGTACATACTAGACATCAAGATCTATAGGGATAGATCGAAAAGGATGATTGGATTGAGTCAGAGTACTTATATTGATAAGGTACTTGCTCGATTTGGCATGGAGGAGGCCAAGAGAGGTCACCTGCCAATGTCACATGGCATAACCCTAAGCAAGAAGCAGTGTCCACAGACACTTGATGAGCGGGTAAGAATGAATCAGATTCCATATGCTTCGCTTATTGGATCGATCATGTATGCCATGATATGTACTAGGCCAGATGTATCGTATGCCTTGAGTGCTACGAGCCGTTACCAATCAAACCCAGGAGAGGCGCATTGGACTGCGGCCAAAAATATCCTAAAGTACCTGAAAAGGAACAAGGATAAATTCCTGGTGTATGGTGGTGCAGAGGATTTAGTTGTGGAAGGTTATACCGACGCAAGCTTCCAAACAGACAGAGACGATTTCAAATCGCAATCTGGATATGTGTTTTGTCTAAATGGAGGGGCGTTTAGTTGGAAGAGCGCAAAGCAAAGTACAACTGCAGATTCTACAACTAAAGCCGAATACTTAGCAGCTGCTGAAGCAGCTAAGGAGGCTGTTTGGATTCGTAAGTTTGTTGGTGAACTTGATGTTGTACCCTCTATAAAGGGTCCAATAGCCCTCTATTGTGACAACAATGGAGCTATTGCTCAGGCCAGAGAGCCTAGGGAACATCAGAAGGTCAAACATGTCAAGCGGCGATTTCACATGATTCGAGAATGGAAATCAGAGGGTGAAATCAGAATTTGCAAAGTTGGAACGGATGACAATGTAGCCGATCCACTTACTAAACCTTTGCCTCAAGTGAAGCACAACAAGCACGTTGAGGCAATGGGAATCAAGCATGTAGGAGACTGGCTTTGATTTCCTTGTTTAGTGTTTTAGTTAATTTTGAGAAAAATTAATGTAAGACGCTAAGGAAAACCATTGATGTTTTGGAGTAATGTAAAATTTCATGCAATATTTTATTACTCCGTTATGCTATTTAATTGTGGTTTAGGATTAAATAATGAGTCCATTTGATTCTGAGAATATTCAAAATAGGGTATCAAGACCAGTCTTGGTAAGGAAACACCTATTAAGTGAACATTGAATATTATAATCGAAAATTATCCCTAATCAAGGTCATTTAAACGATGGACGATTAATGACCAATTGAGATTAGTGTGTAGTCTGATTTATAGCACCGTTTCATGTGCTATAAGGACATGATTGTCATAAATCATTTGCACAGGTATTGGTTTAGAACCATACTGGATCGACCTATGAGAATACTTTAAGAAATTATAAATTTGTCATAAGTATACTTCTCATTATGGCTATCGGAACCTATTTCCTCGACCATGAGTATTGTGAGTTCTCTTGTTTGAGTACTAGTTCGCTTTGATGTTGTCAAACGTCTGCCGTAATAGGGGATTATAACGGCAACACTCGGGCGACTAGGTCCTCTCAGTAAGAGGAGCTACATTACAAGACTGGGAATGTCCCCCTACTAAAATAGGGAAGATGTCTTTGTTGTATACAAGGCCTCTCGTAGAGCGAGACTGTAAAATGCATGGCCGTGCTCGGATGGATTTTAGAAATCATTTGTTTATTGACAGCCGGACTCGGAATCGGGAAACACTTCTGGACGTAATAAGGATGACAAAATAAATCTTACCTTCTAGTTCATGAAGAGACATTAAGCGACATAGGAAAAGGTTGTACACAAAATGCGCACTTGTCCGGAAGGACAAGTGGGAGATTAAAAGGGATGGTGTCCTTCGAACAAGTGTACTATTCCGTGACTGGGTTTAGAATTATTATAAAGCTAATATATTCAGTGAGGTCAAGTGATCGGAATACCTGGGTGGAGGCCGCTTCCGATCAGTAATATTAATGAATATATTAGCTTCCTGGTCAAACGGCTGTCCATATTGTCCGTACTGCCCGAAGACAGGAGGGTTAGGCGGTAAAAATGCATTAAGATTTTGGGGGTCTGATAGAAACGGCTGAACAACTAGAATAGGAGTTTGAGTATGGTGAGATTGGCTTCTACTGGTCCTGGCCGAGCTGGTATGTTTGGAAAGAGAAGGGTTTGAGAATTCATCCGGCATTGTGGGAGTAGAGGTAGTGTCCGAGTAGGCTGCTCGTTCCCGTTGCTTGTGCCGAATGTACTGTATTCCCTTACGTCTTTCTAGCATCAAGACGATTCAGGCTCTTCCCTTCGAGGTTGTCTGGTCTGCTCCCCAGCCAACTATATTTTCTCCAGGAACCTAGAAAAATTCGTCCATGACACCCTGGGAGACCTTCCAGGTTGTCTGAAAGGGGTATTTCCAGCATCTTAAGCGTTAGTTGCCTTGCTCTGGGTCTTCTTGTGAGTGTCATCTCCTCCTCTCCTGGGCGGCTTCTTAGAGGAGGAAGGCATCTTACCCTTAAGCTCCTTTCGGACCTTACTCAAGGCAAGATTAAAGTGAACCAATAGTAACTGGAGGATCCTTGGCCTCATGAAACGAAGCGATCAGAGGATCACTAAAATTAATTGTTGCAACTATATCCTCTACATGTCCATCCTCACCAGAATCAGGACCAGTGTTAGGTGTCTGACCATCTATTGCCATAAAAGACGAGAATCCCCACAGACGGCACCAAATATTTCGGGTGATTTTGTGATTTCCTCAGACTTTGGTCACGTTCTTCTGACAAGTAGACATAGACACCTGCAAAACACGAATATTGCGGTGACGGAATATTCGTCTTCGACGGTTAAGTTAGTAACCTAAAATCGGAAAGGCTAAAGAATGAAAGTAGAGAGAAGTTGGAATTTTTTATTGCTCTAATAAAAGCTATGTCTTAATCCACCCCTCCCATCATAAATGATTGGGGTATATATAGGGGTGGGGATATGAGCTTTTTAGGGTTTCTACCCTAGAATGACGTTTTCTGATTGGCGGTGCAATCAGATAGGGACATGTGTCCTTGATTAGGAAGCCGTTTTGCGGCTTTCTCGGAATTCGGGCCTCTTGATGTAAGGAGGCCCTTTTTCTACCTTATTCAGGTGCTCTTAAATAGGGTTGCATATGTGGCTTCTTCCTAAAGTGACACATGTCGCCCTCTAATTGGGTCACGTGTCACTAGGGGGGAATTGGTCCACGCGTTGGGTAATTTTTGCCCCAAACAAAAATAATATATGATCATCTTTCATTTCGCACAGAATGAGGATTCTAAAAAAGAGGAGTTTTATTTAATTTCAAACTCTTTGATTTTACTTTTTCAAAAAAGGATAATTAAAATCTCTTAGTAACTTATAGAAGCTTCTAATTTTTCCTAATTAGTTTTGGAATACGGTTATATATTTGGACCCTCCACATGATCATTGGATCGTAGGTAAAATCTGGTTTGGGTCTAGTTTAGTATTTTGGCTATAACTTCCTCATTATTCATCGGAACTGGGCTTATAATATATCGTTGGAAAGCTCTTTTCGAGCCTCATCCAACTACACTATTATTAGATCCATATCATGAACCAAACTAAAGTGGACTGGACATTTTCATAAATAAGGTACGGAAAGAAAATATTTTGGAAAAAAGAAAGAAGAATTTTTATTAAAATAGTGCATCACGAGACTCTTTCACATTTCACCTTGTTCGATAATCAACGATGTGAAAGATATTCATTATTGGGTTTGGTTTTTAGGGATTGTCTACAGACACCACATCCACACTTTTGTGTGTCCTGGAGATTGAGACATTACACCTATGAGAACCGATTTCAAAGTGAATTTAGCTAGCGCTAATTTATTGATTTTGCAAATAAATACAAGAGAAGGATTTAACAGAGAAGGGACTAAGATGGAGAATAAAGAAAAGGAGAAGAAAGAGAAAGGAAAAAAAACTTACTTGAAGCAGCACCAACAATGGAGGAGATGCGAGATAGGAGGATAGGAGAACAAGAGAGAGAACAAAGAAAGAGAAACAGGGGAGGAAATCTGAGAAATCGAAGAAGAAAAAGAAAGATAAGCGGGGGTGAGGGCTCATTAAACGTCAAGTGCGTTGTACGTGATGTGGTAACGCCGGAGTTTTAAATCAAACAATCACTTTCCGACGTAAGGTGTTAAGTTGCAACATTTTTTAATAAAAAGATGGTCTTCTATAACATATTTTTTAAAAGGTGGATGATTGCAAAAAAAAATGAGATTTAAAATGTGCTTAAATGCAAAATTTCCATAAAAAAAAGTAATTAAAACATATTTTAATAATGATTATTGAAAATTACTGGCATAAAAACTAACCTAGTAACTATAATGGCATTATGGCAAGGTCTCGGTATAGCTATTATAAATTTATAATTGTACTAAATACTAGAGGCGAGGACATTACATAGATCTCCAAAAAAAAAAAAAAAAAAAAAAAAAAAAGTATTTGTAAATTTATAAGGACAATTTAGGAAACCAAACGCTTAAAAATTGAATAATATTCCTAATCCCATTTTATAATTTTAAGCTACAAATTAAATAACAAAATCATGACAAATCACCATTATCATCCTCGACAATAATCCTTATTCCATTTTCACGAAGCGTATTAATAATATCCCAAACAATCTTAGCATTAGCAGTATTATCTTCTACCCCTTTCTTCTGAACTTGTTTACTAACATTGGTGTGAATCCCATCTTCCAAACCTCGGTGGTTGCGATTAAGGGCCTCCAATTTGATCCGCCTTGATAAGACTTCTCCGACAACAGCGGCAGCGTGAGGACTCTTGGTGGTGCGGCCGAGCTCAAAGGCTCGTTTGATAGCGTGCTCTATCGATGACACTTGAGCTACTAAACTTCCGTCACTTTTATCCAAAATATTGGCTGTTATGTACTTGAGTGATATATGTAATCGCAACTCGTACGCCGCCTTTCGAACCATTGTCATGGTTTCTGGGATTGAATTGAGAAATGATGGAGTTGTGGATCTATTGAAAATGGTGGGCTTTTAGGGGTTTTGATTTTGTGTGGGTTTAGTAGCCCATAACAGGTTGGATGTTGACCCAACAATATGTTTGCAAGGGTCGAATATGGATAGAGTTTTGGTATTAGGCTGTGTCAACTTCACCTTCTTTTTTTTTTTTTTTTTTTTTTTGAGGGCAACTTAACCTCATTTTTGTTTAATTGATATTAATCTTATTGAATAAAACTTATTTTTACTTAACTTTTTTTTTTTTTTGAATAGTTATTTTACTTAACTTTGATAAAATACATTCAATTAAATTAATTTTACTGAACTTATTATTATTTTTTATTTATTAAAATTTATATTCTCTATTATATTTGGTTTTAAAATTTATCGATTTTTAGTGAGTAAAAATTATTTTTATTGAACATAAATTAGTTATAATAGGTTTAAAAAAAACAGTTTTAAGAAAATGAACTTATTTTTACTGAAGTGAAATCGTTTTTTTTTTTTTTTTTTTTTTTTTTTTTTTTTTTTAAGTAAACTTATTTTTAATATATTTTATATAGGAAATTTTGTAAACCACCCTAAATACCCCACTTGTTGAATTCACCGCCCCGTTTTTTTTGACGTAATAAAAAAATATCATTCCAAAAATGCAAAATCAGTAAGTATCACCACCCTTCTCCTATTTCGTCCAATTTTCTGATTTAGGGTTTTACAATAAAAAAAAAAATTTAAAAAAAAAAAAAAAAAAAAAACCAAACCCATACATGCTACCTCATATAGGTGAGCAGCTCTACCATCCCTGGCACCCCCTCTCTTCCCCTTCTCCGTTTCCAACACCCCTCCCTATCCTGTCCCTGTTTTTGGCCCCTTCCTTTCCCCCTAACAATATCGGCCCCTCTTCCTTTGTGGTTTAGGGTAGTTTTGGGGTGGGGAGGGGGTTTGGCTGATAGGTGCGTTTAGAGGAGGGTGGTGGTTTCGAGGTTGGTGCTAGGTTGGTTCACTAGTAGGGGTGGGGACTTAGTGGTTGGTGTAGTGGCTGGGTGGGGGTTGGTAGTTCCCGGTGGCAAGAGACCTTAATATATACTTTTCAAAAATTAATTTTTAAGAGTTTTACTAGTTAAATCAAATATATTGATGGTGCTATTGAAAAACAAAAGATATTGATAAAATTGTGCATTGACAAACATTCAAAATATTACGAGTAATTTAAGACAAAGTGAATATTTGTTTCACTTTTATGGTAAAAAATAAAAAATTATAAACTATGGCGAAAAAGTCTGATCTCACATATGTGATCTATTCATAATGTTTTACAATTTATATCAATTTCTTATCATTTTTGTTTATAAATAGTTAAGATATTGATGATAGTTAAATAAGGTACATCTTACTGTCTTTTTTTTTTTTTTTTTTTTTTTTTTTTTTTTTTATTTATTTTTATAAAAAAAAAAAAAAAAAGGTATATCTTACTTAAATTATATTATGGTACAGAGGAAGTAACATATTGTACACTACGCATTCGATAATTATCCCATTTCAACCTTACAAAATAAGGTAACCATTTTCTATAGCACAATTATAAAAAATGAAAATGAGGAATATAGATAACAAGTCGATGGTTGTGGTACTTTCCACAAATCCAAAATCTATTAGTAATACAGTAGAATTAGTTAATACGTATATAGACGATTTGTCAAGGTGATTATTCAATTCAAAAGGAGAGTAAAAAATTGAAAAACCCTTATACTTAACTACTCAAACTACTTACAACTTATTACATGGTGATTATTCAATTCAAAAGGAGAGTAAAAAATTGAAAAACCCTTATACTTAACTACTCAAACTACTTACAACTTATTACAAGTATCTAAAGATGGAAACACTACCCTTTGATATGTTTGAGAATGGCGTAGTAACAGGAAAAGACGAACGCGGTCCAGAGAAAACAGAGCGACATGAAATTGAAGATGAAGAAGACTCAAAGTTGGTCTCTTTCTCATCTTCATGGATTGTATCCAATACATGATTCACTCGAACTCTCAAAACACTCACATATCGTGGGGGTGCTACTGCTTGACTAGCAAATCTGCTTAGTTGTGAGCTTGACATTTTATAATTGTGTGTTGAATTGAAGTTGGAAAAGCAGGGTTATTTTGAAGAATGTAAAGAAAGAAGTGAATTTGTGCATAACTAGTTCAAGTTACAAATGTGCTTATATAGGGGCCATTGGGGGTTGGAGACAAAATAATTTCGTCATGGAGACAAAAAAAATTCGTCATGTTCGGAACTTCGGATCATCTAAAATAAGGTGTTTAGGCCTTTTTTTTTGTTTTTCTTTTTATTTATTTATTTTTCTTAAAAGGTTTGATGTTCAATGGTCTACGACTATATTTGTACAGTAATACTCCGTCCGTCCCTTAATACAAAGCCTCTTTTGGCTTTAACGCGGGAATTAAGAAAGTTGTAAATTTGTTAAAACTAATGATTAAAAGACTTATGTGCATGTGGGATTAGAGATATAAAGAGAAAGAAAAAGTAGTTGAGAATAATTAAAGGGATAGAGATAGAAAGTGTTGGGAGTTGATGTTAAAAGTATGAAAAATAAAAGAATAAAGATGACAACTCATCAAAAAGAGGGTAATAAATGTCAAAAAATACAACATTGAAATAAAAAGAGGTATTTTAATTTACCCAAAAAGAAAATGAGACTTGGTATTAAGGGACAGAGAGAGTGCAAAAGAAAAACAAAAAAATTATCAAATGAGATATTGTAAATTAGACTTCTTTTAACATGTAGGTTATAAAAGTAAAATTTGATTTTAGCTTGTGATATTATCAATCAATCAATCAATCAATACTATATACTAAAAGACACACCAGCAATGACATGTGTCATCTCTTGGTGTGTCCTTAATTATTATTATTTTTTTATATAAAAATATCTATTAACTAATTAAGGAAACAAATCAATTTCAAAAATAATATTATTTGTTGTACATATTCCATATTAATGTAGTATATTTAAAATAAAAAGATTTCACAAATAGTTTTTCTAAAATAGAAAATTGGACATCTATAAACCAAAAATTATATTCTTAAAAATATTTTGTGATCTGTTTTACAACAAAAAAAAATATTGCTCGGATTTTTTGCCTACTTTTATTTTTAATTGTGTATTAGAAGCTACAATTAAAATCTAACATATCACATACTTTTATTATTTCTCGACTAATTTATGATTATAATATTTATCTGTTAATAATCTATAACGATCACCATGCATGGCACGGGATCTAACCTAGTATGTATATTATAAATGATCTTTTAAAATAAAAATAGGTGAGACATACAAATATATACTTTTTTTTTGGATAGGATGAAAAATATTATCATTAATAAATAGTCATACGACATCTACAATAATAATAAAGATTTGTAAACCACAGATTTAGAGTAAATAACATAACTTTTTTAATCAAAATCATCTATTTTGCATATCAGGCATATCTCATACTCCACCACTTTAAACGTGATGCGAGCAGTGATTTTTGATGTCTTTGTATCTTTCCAAGTAGAGACCTTCGCAAACTGCGCTGATGTTTAATCATAAACACTTATGTTATCTTTTTGCTAATTTCGACCTCAATTTGGATCCTTAAGGACTAAAATGGCCCCCTATCACCTTAATCGAATATTTTTCGACACGTAAACTGATGAAAAAGTTAAATTGGGCTGCGATTTACAATTTATAAGAACTTTTGGGCAGCAATTTGTAATTTTTTTTTTAAATTGCTGCAATTTGCAAAATACAAACTTTAAATGGATACAATTGACAAATTTTCCATTAATACCTTAAAAGTAAGTTCGCATGCAGGTTTATGACTAGAGGTAGTAAGTTCTCTTGTAGAAATTAATCACTTTTTAGGGTATTAATTAACAGCTTATTTAACAGGTGGTTATTGACAAGGTGCCCTTTTTCGGGTAGTACTCATATATAATTAACTAATTTTTTATTTCTAAATATCTAAATATTAGGAATGTTCAACAATCTAGACATAGACTAGAGTGAACCAAAACTATTGTGTTTAAGCAATTCTGCAAAAGTTATCGATTTTTCAAATGCAATTAAATAATTTAGATAAAAACCATCCTTACAGCTACAAAGAATCTTTAGGGTTTTCTTTCCAAGAAAACTGCTTACTTTGCAATATACGCATGACATGTTTCATAGTACAGTATGTTATGTTTAAATTCGAGTTTGTTTTATAAATTTTGTATGAATTTTTATTAATGAACTATTTCATTAAAAAAAAAAATAGTTTACATCATAGAGTATTGGAAATAATCCTTATAATCATAAAGGCATTTTAAAAAATCAGAAGCTATTCCCCGTGTTATAATGTAATGTTTATATTTTTGTTCGATGTCTCAAATTATTTGAAGAAACACCATTTTAAAACGGAAAAAAGTATAACACAACCCTTATCATAACTGCATATTTATTTCACAAATAAACACAAAAAAATATTGTGAGACTACTTTTTAACCTTTGTGGTGTAACCTCTTATCCATGGCATTAATACACCAAGAAGCTTTTGGTCCACTTATTCTCTTAAAAAGGCAACTTCGTAGTTTAGTGCTCCTGAAAAGTCGTTTTTTGTTACTTTGTGCACAATCCCACATATGCATAGTTGATGTTGCTAATTGCTATAGCTCATAAGTTTGATCACTACAGTAAAACAGTGGCACATGATATTGCTTATTCTTAACTTGTTTCTAGGATATGCACCTTTATTATTATTATTATTATTATTATTACTAAATGATGTCGGTTTGTTTGAATTTTTTAAAATAATTTTTATATATATTTATCTAAATATATAACAAATTTTAGCATATATATATATATATATATATATATATATATATATATATATATATATATATATATATATATATATATGCTAAAATTTGTTATATATTTAGATAAAATTACTGATTTCAAAAGATAATATTTTATACTTAATTAATTTAAATTGGGAAATCTCATTCGCCAGTTTTGTTTACGTGTCATTTAAGTTATTTAATTCTAAATGAAATTAATAATCTGGTATTTAATTGGCTACCCTGTTATATATTTAGATAAAACTCCTGATAATAATAGATAATATTTATATTTAATTAATTTAAAATGGAAAATCTCATTTGCCAATTTTGCTTTGGGTCATTTAAATTATTTATTTCTAAAAGAAATTAATAATATCGTATTTAATTGGCTACCACTAAAATTTATTATCCTACATGGCGCACTGAAAAAATTAAATCCTACGTGCCTCTCTAAATTTTATATATGAATCTAGGAAATGAAAATATTTAGTCAATGAATAATTGAAGAGTCCCCGGAAGGAGAACAAACATGTTTAGTCAATGATAAAAGCCCGTGTGATGCATGATTTGTTTGACTTTTTTAAAATAATTATTTATATACATATATTTTAAAACTCCCATTTTAAAATCCATATGTATTTAGTGCATATATTTGTAATAGGATTGGGTATTAGTGCATATGTTTGTAATCTACCCAAAAAGCCTGTGTTATGCACGGTTTGTTTGAATTTTTTAAAATATTTTTTTTTTTGTATTTATGTGCTAAAATTTGTTACATATTTAGATAAAATTCCTAATATCAAAAGATAATATTTTATATTTAATTAATTTAAACTTAAAAATATCTTTCTCCAATTTTGCTTGCGTGGCATTTGAATTGATTAATTCTATAATAAATTAATAATCTCTTATTTAACTGGCTACTACTAAAATTTATTATCTTATATAGCATGCTAAGAAAATTAAATCCTACTTGGCTCTCTAAAATCTCGGGAAAAAACTCCCCTTAATATATATATATATATATATATATATATATATATATATATATATATATATATATATATATATATATATATATATATATTATTAGGAAATTTTGCAAAAAACCACCTTTAAAATCTTGATTTTTGCATATAACCACCATATTAAAAAAAGTTGCAAAAAACCACCAATTTTAAAATTTTTGTTGTAAATTACCACTTTTTTAGCCAAATTTATCAATTTTTTACATAGAATCGGTGGTAAGTTACAAGAAATTTTTTAAAATTGGTGGTCTTTTGCAACAATTTTTTTAAAGGTGGTTATATGCAAAAAAAAAAAAAAGCAATATTTAAAAGGTGGTTTTTTTCAAATATTTCTTCCTACTATTATTATTATTATTATTATTATTATTATTATTATTATTATTATTATTATTATTATTATTATTATTATTATTATTATTTAACTAGCTTCAGCTAATAAGTGCCAAGCAAATAAGATTTTTTAATCATTGGATCATATGAGTGTCATACATTAATATGTTCTCCGTTTTTTAATAGTTGCAACACATTTCACGTTATTTAAGAGAAGTGGGGTAATACAGTTTAAATGAGATGAGAGGTTTTTTGGAGTATAATTTAGTGAGCCATGTGCTTTAAATAAGAGAAATATTACAACTTTTTCCCAAAAAACTTTCCATTATTTATAGTGTGTAGCAAGTATTGTGACATTTTCAATTTAGGAAAGTGTTGCAATTATAAAAAAATGAAGGAAGTATAAATAATTTAATTTAAAATTATGTTAATAATCCATTTTAATTATTTTTGGCCTACCCGATAATCCGAATTAGTCAAATACAATTCAGGTTATAAAATAACTCAAATGGAACACGTAAAAAGACTTTTAAGTAATTAAATGGGTCAAGTCCAATTTAGGAGTTCTTTTATCCTATAAATACACTATTTCTCATTCAGTGGAGGGGACACAAAAATCGTTATTCCCAAGAGCTCATAAAAGCCAACTGGAATTCTCTCTGAAATAAGTCAACAAGCACATCATTTGATACACTCAAACACATTTGAACAGGATTAAGCTTCATACTTGTTCACGTGTATTCAAACAAAACCCTTGAACACAGGTTGACTTCATCAAACGTTACTCAGGATTCAAACCCAAGTCGACATCGTCAAACGTCATCCTACAGGTGTCACACACGTGTCATAATCAAGCTGCGGAACATAATCGAAGGACTTAGTTTATTATATTATAAAATATTATACACGGAGATTGTACCCAATTCAAATATTAATATAAATTCTGTTACTTTATTTCTTGTCTTTATTTATTTCGACTCGAAATTTGTGTAAACAAATTTTGGCCCACCCAGTGGGACAATTTTCGCTCTTCATCTCTGTTCTTCAAGTTTCAGAATTCGTGGAATCAATGGAGGCATCACAAATTTGCTTTAAAATTCTACAAGAAAATTTTCAAGACCAAGTTGCATCCGATGTAAAATCTCCACAACAAGTCTCGATGGGGCATTTCTTTGACACCGAAATTTTGTTAATATTTAGGTGTTAAATATATGTAACTAAAGAGATAATATCAAAAAATATAAGATATTATCTTCAAGATCTCGTAGATTATTCTTGTCATCTTGTTCTCTACTCTATGACTCACTTATTAAAGAGGGTCGTTTTTAGGGTTTAATGAGGCTCAAATGGAACAAGTCACAAAGATCACATTCCCTCCCTACTAAATACCAAACATTGTAGGTACATAGTATGGAATAAGCTGACTCTTTTGATAGAAGAATCAAGAGATTTACGAGAGTTGTAATCCACAAATTATCAATGAAATCATTGTTTTCGTATATATTTCTACCTTTTTATTTGTATATTGTAGGTTTGAATTTTTATGGTGTACAAATTGGTAAGCTCGGTGGGATAATTTTCTCTCTTTATCTCTGCTCTCTAAGTTTCAAAATTCTTGTAATTAGTGGAGGCATCACAAATTTGCTTTCAAATTTACAAGAAAAATTTCAAGACCAAGTTGCATTCGATGTCAAATCTCCACAACAGGTTCCGAGGGGGCATTTGTTGACACCGAAGTTTTGGTAATAGTTAGGTGTTAAATGTATGTAAATAAGAGATAATCTTCAAGATAGATCTCACGGATTATTCTATAGTTATCTTACTTGTTCTCTATTCTACGACTCTCTATATAAAGAGACTCGTTTCTAGTGCTTAATAAGGCTCGGATGGAACAAGTCACAAAGACCACATCTCCTCCCTACTACCAAACATTGTAGGTGCATAGTAGAATAAGACGACAACGTCTCGTACTATAAACATATCAAAACCCTAATTCTTTGAAGAAAAGAATCAAGAGATCTACAAGAGTTGTAATCTACAAATGATCAACGAAATTATTGTTTCCGTATATTTTTCTACTTCTTTATTTGTATATTGTTGGTTTGAATTTTTATGGTTTACAAATGGTAACATATATTATCGCTTTAACAAATAATTTAGTATTAGCAAGGCTGATACAATAATTAGTGTTGGGTGTGTAAAACAAGTTTAGATTGGGGTAAGGGTTGTAACTTGTGGTCTATAATCCCATGCAACCCCCTTTGGTACCTAGTGACCTAGAGCTAGTTGCAATCTAACTTGAATAATGTATTTAACGAGAAAATGCATCTCTTAAGTGTACTTATATCTATGTGCTCGTAGCAATCTCTCTAAAATCATCTGGAATACCGCATACGTATTGGCTTTAAGATGTCCCATTTAAACCTTTCACAGTTTTCACATATGGGATGATTGTCACAGTACCTTGTTTAACAATATAATGTAGATCGATCATGAATTATGATTTAAATTCCCAACCAAGCAAGCCTATCCAAATAAAATATTAGGCTTGGTTCAAGTTTGGACTACGCTATCCTCACCTTATTTTGGGTTTGATATAAAGTCTAGATTAATAAGCCAAATAAGTTTTTAAAAATTAAATATTATTAGGACTAATAAGATCATATAAATCCATAACCATTATAAAAATGCAAAAGTTGCTACTATTCCTTATGAATAGTATTTTTTGGTGCTATTACATAGCTGCCCTTAATTTTAATGAACTGTCGACTTTGCCCTTGCTTAAGCCTTTGCGTTTTGTTTGCCATGTGTATTGGGGAGTCCAGCTGGTCCTCATGGCTTTTGTTGCAGTGACAGCTGGGGTAGCATTGTTCTTGCAAGAGATGTTTAGTTTGGTTTGGGCTTTCTGTCGCTCTGGTTTTCGGAGGCTCTGGGTTGGATGATGAGGTCTGGAAGGAAGATGCCTTCGTCTGGGTGCTTGTCTAAGAATGGAAGTTATATTTTTTCTACTCTTTTCGCTTTTCTGGTTTCCAATTCTAGGTCTGGTTCACTATATTACATTGCATGTTAGCTTTGGTTAGGATTACGATTAGTGTTTGATGTGTTTGAATTGGAGTAGCTTACTTGGCCGCTACTTCAATGTCCTTTTTCAGGAATTTTAAAAAGACTTGGGGATGACTTTGATGTACTTAGTTTGTCACATATTTCTAGGGTTATGAATGAGTGCTCTGGTTTAGGATAGCCTATATATAGAGTGAGGGGGGTTCGTTTTGGGATATAGCAGCCTATTCATCCTCAATGTCAATTTCTCTCTGGTTGTGAGTGGTATGAGTTTGCTCTGCAGAGGTATTCGTTTGAGAGTTGGTGCTTTCTTTTAAATGCCATTAGATTGCCTATATTACAATCTTGCAGATGTATTTTTGGACTACGTATTTCGGATTCCATGACAAATTGAACTCTAAATTCATAACTAACTACCAAATCAAGATTGTTTTACAATAATTTGAATTCACCTGTTCTATGGGAAAGTACTTTTTTTAGGTTTGGATTTAAATTAAATTGGGTCAATTTAAGAGTGTTTTTGGGTGAATGAGTTCTGCTCTTATGAGCATATATATGATGATTCCATTTTGAATTGAATTGGGTTGCTTTTTTTTTTTTTTTGCGTAGAATACTATATGTTGTTGCATGACTGAATTAATGGTTTGTTCTATATTTATTTAGCCGATTATGATTTAAATTCATATAACTGAGTAAATTATTTGCATGATTCATTAGCTGTTCCTTGTATTCTGTTTATCGTTTGACAGATGTTTGATATCTGCTTTGTACATGCTCTACTACACTGCCATTGTATAAAGCAATTATATTTGTAAAATTGTTCAGGTTTTGACCTGTTCTTCTGTACAACATTCAAAATTAAATTTTACCTACACAGCTTTGACAGCTATTCTAAAATTAGGCTTTGAAATTTTATTAGTTAAAATCAATTTTGTGTGGTAATTATAATGGAATCAATGAATACTATTGTCAATCTGATTTGGTTAGTTGGTGAATTGCCTTTGCATATAATTTCCCTTGGTGAATTGGCTTTGTAAAATGTCCATTTTGTTTTTACAATGGTGAATCCAATAAATAGATAGATGGATTTATATATTTTTAACTCAGTTCTTCTTGGGGTTACAGGTTTGCTGGTAACATTGTTTGTGGTGTTGCTGTTGGAGTTTTGCCTGTTGTGGTGTTCGTAGAAAATTTGTTAAGGCAATTTCTATGATTCCTTTTATGTACTAGGTGTTGTGTAGTGATTACCATGCTTTTCACGTGTTCATTCCATGCTTTTAAAAGTTTATGATGCCTTGTTATATGGAAGTGTCTTGTTTTAATGTGCATTTACAATTGTTAGTAGTAGTGCGTATGGGTTCGATGTTCGATTTATATGTATTTACTTTTCATGTGCTACATGCACTGCTACTGAGTCGCGTGCTGTGATTAGGTGCTCTCTTTGCATCTTTTTTTACTGTAGATTTTGCTACTTGGTATAGCTAGGCTTAGTGGTGTTCCTTGGGAGGTGAAAACCTGTGTTGTGATTAAGATAAGCAGCATTGTGTTTAGGGAAAAAAAAAAAACAAAATAACTATAGCTTTACATGCAGCCCATCTTTACCGGAAAATCAGTGTGCTGCTATGCAGTCTCGACAAAGCCGAACATCAAAGCGGCAGAAATGTATACAAGAACTGCCTACATCACAACCAACGAGGTATACGATATTACTTGCTTAGGTGCATTTATATTTCCTTTTGCTGTAATGCACGTGCATATATTTAGACCAACAGTCCGGAGTATAAAGATATTGTCAACTAACATATCATAGTCTATGCAAACATATAATCCTCAAACTTCCCCATTCATTCTCTAAAGCATGTTTTCAGCATTCTATAAGAAATATTTATTCAGCCAATATCAGTTTCTATGCCGAAATACACCTTAAGGCTTCGGTGAAGCTAAGATGAGAATGAACTAATTTACAACCTTCTATTTTAGTTCCACGACTGAAATTCCTATAAGGAGAAAAATTTTGTATTCCACCCAGCAAGGGCGTAGAACCAAACCCCCACAAAAGAAGCCATATGCTCATAGCGGGCCCATAGGTAGTAGAAGAATTTATCAAGCTCACAATTCCCTTTCCTTGAGAAAGCAAACTGATAGATAATTAAGGCGTTGTTCTTTTTCTTAGAATACCAAAAGAAGCCAAAATTTAGCGATTATGGAGAAGAAAACACCCAAGTAGAGAAGTACAGAGTAAATTACTACTGAGACTAAAGATATATGAAATAGGCTTCTACTCTTTATGCAAATAAACAATTTCATTTTCAAATAACATTGCACACATCGTTTTACTTTGGATGGTTAGAACCATCTACTTTGGGCAGTGGCATGCTTGCTTTTAGACCAGTGATTCCTTGTGTCCAGACTGTGCTACACATATAGTTTCTTTATGCTTACAAATAGCTAGCTTCTCAAGCATTTGACACAGATTGCTTTGATATTCCAATTCAGCAACAAAATAAGGGAATTACAATTTCAGAGCCACTAGCTTCAGTCACCGAACTTCCTACATGGAATAAACTTGCTCGCACACGAACCAATGTCAAGAACAAGGATCCAATGGCTGTTGATGAGACGCAAGATTGAGAAGATGAAGACCCTGTTCCTAGGAAGAAGCTACGAACAGCACTGTTTAAAGAACCTGCTGAGAAGGAAAGTTCTGAGGACAAAGAGTAATTTGGAAGCATCTTCAAGAACTCATGAATGAAAATAGCTTTAAATATATAAGTATTAACCATCTTTTGCTTTAGGAATATTGGTGCTAATCAATCTATGAAGAAGCTTTTGGATGTTTAGAAGGAACATTTTGGGCATCTTGTATTCCCTATAAACATCAGATATGTATATAGTGCTGGACCTATGTAATAAAGACTGGTATGCAGTAGCAATAGTGTCTTAGACACCCCATCTTAGTAAACCTTGAATCTTTTGATGTGTACAAAGTAATGGTGGCAGTTAAAAGCTAAGAACATTGTAAGGTACCTATATTGTACTTGCTTGTATCCTTAAATCAGGATACCTATTTATAATATAAACTAAGTTGTTATGATTTGTTGCTGTCAAGTTTTTCTTTACTGTTATTAGCACACACCTTTCTAACATTACAGGTTATAACTTACACTATAATTCATTACTTAAATGCATTACTTATTTCTTTTATGTTCAGGTTATAACTTACACACCTTTCTAACATTACAGGTTATAACTTAGCACACATCTTTTCTTATAGTACACTTTATAAATGGAATTTATACAAACATGTGTTATCTATGATTTAAAACTCACTTTGGTAAATCGCAGCCATGAGGTTGCCAGTGCCAGAAGCTTTCTAAGGCTCAGATAGAGATCTAGGAAGTCATTTTTTTTCTTCTGAAGATTCAATTAAGGTTTGCTCGAAAATTCACTTCAATTTTTTTTTGATGCTCTGTATATTATTCAAATTAGTTAATCTGACATTGTTATTGAGGGCGACCATGTTCTTGGCATGTCAACTGTGGCAGAATGTAGGGGCACACACAGTTAATTTCAAAATATTATGTTACTAAAACAGAAGCTTACATTCATTATATTAAAGCTTTCTAAGGCTTCTATTTTAATTTCAAAATAATAAAATTAATATTAAGCACACACATACATCCATTAGAAGCTTTCTAAGGCTCAGAGATTAATAGCTTATTTTACTATATTTACAATACAATTTATGTATGATATTTTACTATATTTACCATAGTTTACTATATTTACAATATAGTTTATTAATCAGCTATAAAAACACTTGGATAAAACTCAAGGAATCCAATTAATTTCTCTCTCAATCCTTGGATAGACTTCACAGCTATAGACTAAACTTATACTTTAAAATTTTCTGCATATATAGTTAGCACTAATTATATAGGCTTATTATGCTGTAAGTGCATGTTTTCCTTATGAGATGAGGCATCCCAGACTTTTTATACTCTTTACCTGCAAAACTAAATATTCAATGTAGTGATGATAGCAGATAAAACAAGTTTCAAGGAAGCATTATTAGTGGCATGCCTTTCTGCTTTAATACTCTTACAATATAGAGGATTTTTTGTCCCTTTAAGAAGTATAGATTCCCTCTCGTATAGTTTATAGAAAAGACTTTACAAGGATTAGTATTCCCATTCAAAGAACATAGAGCAATTGACAATATTTATACAAACGTGTGTCATCTATGGTTTAGAATTCTACCATGCCATTTTAAAATACCCCATATAAATAAGGCAACAAGTTTCCTATCTATGGCAGACTAATTATTGTATTCCCTCTATAACTACGCCGCCTAAACAAAATCGCGAATATCACAAAAAAGGAACCATTTCACGCGTCATACTTATCTTGCCGTCGAGGGAACACGCGCATCGCGCGTGCTCCAACGACTAGTAAGATAAAATAAAAGGTTAATAAAGTCAGATAAACTAAGATATAAAATAATACAAGTATAAAATAAGAGTTTAATAACACCTTATACAAGGTCCAACACCGTCTATTACGATAAGATAATATAATACAAGTATATTAAACAAATGTTGATAAGTTCACATAAGATTAATCCAAAACTAATAAGATAGTGAAATTTTGGTGAAAATAACACTATGTGTTATATCCGGATGCTTCCCTTTTATATGAACACTTTTCCATTTATGATCATTCCCCTATTGTTTTGGTTACTAATAATAATATGACGCCTAGACTTTCTTCTTTTCGATTTCAGAATATCTGGACTTCGGATGTAGAAGCTCAGAATATTATTGTTAAAAATTGGAAGACTCGACATACTGGCTCTCGTTTCCTTTGCATTTTACAAAAAATGAAGCGTACTAAAACAGACTTAAAGCATTGGCACCATTCTAAATATGGTAATGTCCAAGCTAAATTAAGTTTGAATCAATCAAAATTGATTTCTGTAGAATCTCAATTACAACTTTTTCCAGACAATGCTCATTTATGTCAACACCTTAGTCGGCTTATTCGTCAACGTGAAAAGCTTCTTTTGTTTGGTCAAAATTTGGGGTAAATTTGCACGCAAATTATGGTTAACCAAAGGTGACCGTAACTCTAGATTTTTCATGAATCAGTTAAGTTTCGCTCTAGTAAAAAACAAATTTTTCGTCTGCAAAACGATGATAATCAATGGGTTGATAATCCATCCGATATTACAGACCTCTTTTATACTGAATTCTCTACTAGATTTAAATATGCTTTTAACCATGATCGAACCATTTCTTTACCTTGGATTAACCCAGTCATCTCTCTAGATGATAATCTGCAACTCACAATGGTTTTTACAGACGATGAGATACGATCTGCTTTTTTTGACATGTCCCCTTATAAAGCTCCCGGGTCAGATGGTTATGGCCCAAAATTTTTTCAATTTTATTGGAACATAATTGGTCAAGATATTTGTAAAGCTTAGAGGTTTTTTTTTTACAATGGTATTCTTCTTAGGGAATTAAATCATACTATTATCACGTTAATTCCTAAAGTCCACTCACCCTCGAAGGCTAGTCAGTATAGACCCATTAGTCTATGTACTACTATTTATAAAGCTATCTCCAAATTATTGGTTAACAGATTGAAGTCTTATTTAAAGAAGATTATAGGTCCTCACCAAAATGCTTTCGCCCCTGATCATGCCATTCAGGATAATATTTTGTTGGTCCATGAAATTCTAAACTTGTTCAATAAATCCAAAAGTAAGAAAGGTTAGTTGGCTCTGAAACTAGATATGGAAAAAGCCTATGATCGCATTGAATGGGATTTTTTATGGGCTACTCTTTCCGCCTTTGGCTTTGATGCTACTTGGATTAATTGGATTAAAGCTTGTGTTACCACTGTGTCTTATTCTCCTGCTATCAACAATGTCACTACATCTCTCATAACACCTTCTAGGGGGTTACGGCAAGGAGATCCTCTTTCCCCGGTCCTCTTTGTTATTTGTATGGAAGTACTAACAAAAAAATTAGTACTTCTTAGTCAAAAAAAATCTTTAGGCCTCGGAGTTAAAATTGCACCAACAACCCCTAAAATACCTTGCTTACTCTTTGCGGACGATAGTCTTCTTTTCTGTAAAGCCACTTCTACAGCCGTGTCTTCTCTTCGGAATACTTTGGATGAGTTTTCCATGTTATCGGGTCAACTTATTAACTTTAATAAGTCTTCTATGGTTTTTTCTAAATATGTATCTAATAATACTAAATCCTCTTTGGCAGGTTTCTTTAATGTGACACCTAAATCCTTCCTTGGTCGTTATTTAGGGGTTTTCTTTAACTCTTCCCGTTATACTAAAGATAATTTTCAGCATCTTATTGCAAAAGCTGATCAGAAAATGAATTCTTGGGCCTCAAATTTGGTTTCTAAAGCTGGAAAGGTGGTTTTAATTCAAAGTCATCTTGAGGCTATCCCCTCCTATGCCATGACTACAGCTCGTTTACCTTCTTCTGTTACCTCTTCTCTAGACAAAATTAATCGTGATTTCTTTTGGAAGCAATCTTCCTCTAAGACTGGTATACCTATGGTTGCTTGGGACACTATTTGTCAACCTAAAAGTCAAGGGGGTTTAGGCCTACGTAAGTCTGCTGCTGTTAATTCTGCTTTCTTGGCTAAGTTAGGATGGAAAATACTTACCGATCCTACTAATTTGTGGGTTCAATCAGTTACAGCTAAATATCTTAGACAATCTCATTTTTTAACTTACCGTTCTCAGTCTAGAGTCTCTTGGATTTGGAAGAAAATACTACAAACACGACCACTCTTGATTAGAGGACTCCGTTGGAAGATTGGCAATGGTACTTATATCCTCTTCTGGGTAGACATTTGGTGTGCTGACACTAACATTATAGCTTTATTGGATTTGGACCCAGATACTATTTCCAATATTGATATTACTGTAGATATGTTTATTACTGATGACAATTCATGGAATGTTTCCCTCTTACAATCTTGTCTCTCTCATGATCTTGTTCACCTCATTCGAGGTATTCCGCTTCCTTCCTCCCCTGTTCCAGATGAACCTTGTTGGGGACTTTCTAAGGATGGTCAATTCTCGGTTAAATCGGCAACTTGGTTAGCTCATTCTCCTTCTATCTTACCCCTTAAATGGGAATTTCGTTGGATTTGGAATTTAGATATCCCTCCTAAAATTATGATATTTTTATGGCAAATTCTCCTAAATAGTCTTTCAACTAGACAAACTTTGGTTTCTCAGAATATTAACATCTCTCCCGTTTGTGCCCTATGTGATTCTTTTCCTGAATCTCAAGACCATCTTTTTCTTTCGTGCTCCTTTGTTAGGGATGTTTGGTCTTCTATGGCCGTACGTAACTGGGTTGACTCCCTTGTCTCTTCTTCGTCAGTCCATGCCCTTTTTCGCTCTCTTAAAACTTCTTCACCCAGGGCTGTTCCTAAGATAGCCATTATGTTCTGGAGCATTTGGAAATGTCGAAATGCCCTTATCTTTAAGAGCTCTACCCCTACCGTTGATACCATTTTTTTTCGTGCTTTTACTCTTTTTTCAGGAATGGCAATCCCGCTCTCTCTTAGATAATCTACATCCTACTAGTCATCCTGTTCACTCCTCTCCGTCTCCTCCTACCCCTTCTTCTATATCCTGGTCCCCTCCCCCTCTGGGATTTTGTAAACTTAACTTTGATGGCTCTGCTTTAACTAATTCAGATACGGCTGGTGTGGTCCTGATATGTCTATTTTATATAGTATTTTACCCCCGTCCCTTGGTCATAATTAGTAGTGTTTTTGGCCCTTTAGGGCCACTTTTATTACTAATATGTGTTTTCTAGTGTTTTCGTAGTTTTGGTTAATTTTTGCAGGGAATTGCACCTTTGGAGCATTTTCCCGGGATTTTTATGAAGCGACTACGAGCATTGGAGGAACACGACCGTTTTTGAAGCCCAAGGCCGGCTAGAGCCATCGAGCCGGTGATTTAGGGCTCGGTTAGTTGGATCACGAGGTAATTGGACCACGTATTCGAGACCCGAGAGGAAATATGGATTGGGCCGAGAAATCTAGCCCAAATCGAAGTCCAAACCTTGAAGATGAAGCCGGGCCCGATCGGGCAAGCTTACGCCCGATCGGGCGAGCTGCGCGCATGCTAGCTGCCAAGGAGAGCCGTGCCCGATCGGGTGAGCGTAGGCTCGATCGGGCGCGGCAAAATAGTCTGGGCATAGGAAAAAAGGCGGGCCCGATCGGGCGCCCCCTTCGCCTGATCGGGCGCGTGTTTTGTTAGAACCTGACTAAGCTTTGTTTAATTCGTGTTTTAGGAGAGATATATATTCGTTTTGTACGGATAATTAATTACTTCTTTTCTCTTAGACTTTCTCTCTCTACTTAGTATTTTTCTCTCTCTAGAATTCTCTCTAAACTCTTGTTCTTAATTCCTTCATTAATTCCATATTTGTTTTGGTACAATTTCTTCCCTCTTTAATTTCAGCTATTTTAATTATTTTCTTGTTTATGTTTTCAATTGTTTATTTGATTGGATTAGTTATGATGATTAGTGAGTAGTTTAATTATAGGGTTTATGGGGATCCATAATTAATATGAAGGGATAGTTTGTTATTATTGATTGTTGATATTGCATGATAATTTCCTATTGAATTGTTTTAATTCTTTGCAATTAGATTATGAATCGAGCATATGTAATTTGATTGTGAATGTTTAGCAATATTGAATTGATAAATCGAGCAGATGTTGATTTAATATTAATTATTGGTGAACCTGTGACCCTAGGTTTCCTTATTATTGATTCTTTTCTCCCTAAACTCATCCTTCGTAGTATAGAATTCATATTTAAAATATTGGTTACTTAGATAATTTAGATTATAACAATTAATTAGAATTAAAAAGACTTGTTTCCCTGTGGAGTTCGACCCTACTTCCCTATCTATTGTAGTTAGTGATTTAGGTAATTATTTTTGATTAGGGGATACGACTTTACCCTGTCAAAATTTGGCGCTGTTGCCGGGGAAACGGTTTTATTTTTTTATTTTCTAATAATATTTTTGTAGTCTAGATTATCCCCCCTTTTTGCCTCAGAGAACATTAGTTCTTTGAGGAAAATCTCATATTTGTCTCTAGTTCTTTATTTATGCCCAGGTGTTCTAGATCAGGTGATATCCCTTTTGATGCTGAGATCGAGCGTTCTTTTCATAGGCAAAGGAGACTCTATAGACAAATTCTGGCGGGTTCTGAGGAGGATAACGATCGAAGAGATTCTCCCCCTGATTCTAGTGATACAGATATTCCTTCAGATTCAGAATCAGAGATGACGGCCCAGAAGAAACTCAGTGATTATTCGCAACCGAAGCTCGCAGACTTCCCGCACCTTACTCCTACTCCGGCCCTAGATGGAGTTCAATTTGAGATCAAGCCCCAATTTATCACTATGATAGAGAGGAAGCAGTTCAGCGGAGCTAAGGGTGAAGATCCTAATCTTCACATCGCAGATTTCTGCCAATATTGTAACACCATTAGACAAGCCGGGGTTACGCATGACCAAATCAGGGAGATTCTTTTTCCCTTTTCATTATGTGGCAAAGCAAAATTATGGTTTAATGGTTTGAATAGAATTGCACTTGGTATTACTGACTGGGAAACTCTCGCTTTGAATTTCTATATTAAATATTATCCTGCAGAGAGAACAGCGGTGCTAAGAAGTGCTATTCAAAACTTCGCTCAAGAGGCCGACGAATCATTATATGAGGCTTGGGAGAGGTTCAAGGATCTACAGAGAGAGTGCCCCCACCACAATCTAGCACAATGGCAATTGATCCAAGCATTCTATAATGGACTTGGAAATTCTTCTAGATCAGTACTAGATTCGGCAGCTAGTGGGAGGTTTATGAATTTAAATGTGGATGATGCAGGACAGGTTATCGAAGACATGGCAATACACAATTCCCAATATGGGAATCCGAGGGGGTTTGCAAATAAGGGAAAACATAATGTCGATTCCGTATCCTTTTTGCAAGCTCAATTAACATCTATTTGCCAAAAATTAGATAATCTTACTGCTGCTCCTAACTCTGTAGCTAATGTTTCTGCTGTTGCTAACCACGAAGCTTTCTGTGAAAATTGTGGAATTGTAGGTCATTGGGAGCAAGATTGTAGGAGCTCTATGGAACAAGTTAATGCCTTCCAAACCTATAGGCAAAATAACCCCTATTCCAATTCCTACAATGCCGGTTATAAAAACCATCCTTATCTTTCATACCGGAGTACCAATGTACAAAACCCTCCACCTCCACAACAACCACAGCAGCAACCCCCACCACAGCAAAAATATTATCATCCTAATGCCGGCCAGAAAAGCCAAGTATCACCCTCATCATCTTCCGACCCTGCCATGACAGAAATTAGAGCAATGCTAGCTAATATGCAAAAGCACATGGAGAGTAGGGATGCGCAAATTGATTCTATTATAGCTCATAATAAAAACATGGACAATCAAATTGCACAACTTTCATCTACCCTACAATCCCGTCAGCAGGGGGCTCTACCATCACAACCTATCCATCCTACAGATCATGCTAATGCAATCACTCTAAGGAGTGGTTCACATTATGATGGACCTCCTATGCCACAGGAAGATGGACCAGTTTCTAATTTAGATTCCTCTATACCAAACCGTAATCCTGCTAGCCCTGCAGGGCTACAAAAAGATACTAACCCTACTAATGTTTCTGTGCAGGGTAAATTGCAGGATAAGGGAGGAGTTGTGCAGAGCCCAGTTATCAAGCTTCCATTCCTTAATAGACAACTGAAGAGTAAGCTTGATAAACAATTCGGTAAGTTTTTAAAGGTTGTGAAAAACCTGCAGGTAACAGTCCCCTTCACTGATTTAATCACTCAAGTACCTGCTTATGCTAAATTCATGAAAGACATTCTGACTAGGAAAAGGGCCTTTAATGAAGTAGAAACTGTAGCTTTCACAGAGGAGTGTAGCACTCATTTTCAAAATAAATCACCTCCTAAATTAAAGGATCCCGGTAGTTTTCTATCCCTTGTCACATTGGGAATGTTTTTATTGATAAAGCTTTTGTGATCTGGGTGCTAGTGTCAGTGTCATGCCATCATCTATATGTGCTAAATTAAATATGGGGGAATTAAAAATTACTAATATAACTTTGCAAATGGCAGATCGTTCGGTAAAATACCCTTTAGGTATTTTAGAGGACGTACCTGTCAGAGTTGGTAAATTTTTTATTCCTGTCGATTTTGTTGTTTTAGATATGGCAGAGGACACACAAATACCCATTATATTAGGTAGGCCTTTCCTCCACACTGCAGGAGCTATTATTGATGTGAAAAATGGTAAACTGACTCTTTCTGTAGGTGACGATAATGTTACTTTTAATTTAGGGAAGGTTTTGAAAGGGCCTATGTTGGAGGAAAATTGTTGTTATATTGATACAATTGATATAATGGACAATATTTGTGTTGATAGCTTGCCACAGGTTCTTGCGAAGGATCCCTTGGAGGAAGTTCTCTGCGGGAATTTATCTAGCGATAATGCAAGCATTTGGGGTAATGAGGTCCAAAGTATTGAAAAAGCTCTTTCCTTAGAAGAGTTAAGCCCCAAGGAGACAATGAAGGTAGTAAATTTAGTTCAGGAATCAAAACCTACAGAGGTCAAGAAACCTGAGCTAAAACCTCTCCCTTCTCATTTAAAATATGTTTTTCTAGATGAGCAGGAACTACACCCCGTGATCATCAGTACTGCACTCACTGACCTACAATCTTCCCAACTTCTAGGGGTCCTCAAAACCCATAAGAAGGCTATAGGGTACAGTATTGATGATCTCAAGGGTATTAGCCCTGATTTTTGCATGCACAGGATTCATCTAGAGGAAAATTATAAGCCCTGCATTAAACCCCAACGAAGATTAAATCCAAACATGCAGGAAGTAGTCAAGAAAGAGGTGATGAAATTACTCGATGCAGGTATCACCTATCCTATTTCTGACTCCAAGTGGGTAAGTCCTGTGCAGGTAGTACCAAAGAAAGGTGGGATGACTGTGATAACTAATGATAAAAATGAATTAATTCCCACCAGGACTGTAACAGGGTGGCGTATGTGCATAGACTATCGTAGACTAAATATCGCCACTAAAAAGGATCACTTCCCTCTCCCCTTTATTGATCAAATGCTTGAGAGGTTAGCTAATCACAAATTCTTTTGCTATTTGGACGGTATTCGGGATTTTTCCAAATTCCGATTCACCCTGAAGATCAGGAAAAGACCACCTTTACATGCCCTTATGGCACTTTTGCATATCGTAGAATGCCGTTTGGTTTATGTAATGCACCTGCTACCTTTCAACGTTGCATGATGAGCATTTTTTCTGATTTCATAGAGTCTATTATGGAGGTCTTTATGGATGATTTTAGCGTATATGGTCCCTCATTCGATTCATGCTTAATTAATCTCGCTAAAATTTTGAAAAGATGTGAAGAGTGCAACTTAGTACTCAACTGGGAGAAATGTCACTTTATGGTGACAGAGGGAGTATTCCTTGGTCATATTATATCTGATAAGGGCATACAAGTAGACAAAGCTAAAATATCAGTGATTGAGCAATTACCTCCCCCAGTCAATGTTAAGGGAGTTAGAAGCTTCTTGGGTCATGCGGGGTTTTATCGCCGCTTTATCAAAGATTTTTCTAAAATTGCTAAACCACTGACACAGCTTTTGCTCAAGGATGCCCCATTTATTTTTACTGACGAGTGTCTTGAGGCTTTTCACAGGATTAAGCAGGCTTTGATATCAGCACCCATCATATGTGCTCCCGATTGGAACCTCCCTTTTGAGATCATGTGTGATGCAAGTGACTTTGCACTAGGAGCCATGCTCGGACAGAGGAAGGATAAGGTTTTGCATGCTATTTATTATGCTAGCAAAACCTTAGATGAAGCCCAAGTCAACTATGCCACCACAGAAAAGGAGTTTCTTGCTGTTATTTATGCTTTAGAAAAATTTAGATCATATCTAGTTGGTTCTAAAGTTATTGTTTTTACTGATCATGCAGCATTGAAGTACTTGATAGCCAAGGAGGAATCAAAGCCAAGGTTACTCCGTTGGGTTCTCTTGCTCCAAGATTTCAACATTGAAATAAAAGATAAAAAGGGAGCAGAGAACGTAGTGGCAGACCACTTGTCACGTATCAGGTATGATGAGGGTAAGGATTCTTTACCCATAGATGATTCTTTCCCTGATGATAACCTGTATGCAGTTGTAGAGCATCACCCTTGGTACGCCGATTTTGCTAATTATCTAGTGGGTGGTACTCTACCTCCTGATTTGTCCTACCAACAGAAAAAGAAATTCCTTTATGATGTTAAACATTATTTTTGGGATGACCCTTTTTTGTTTCTTGAGTGTGCAGATGGATTATTTCGCAGGTGTGTTCCCGAATGGGAGGTTCACGGCGTCCTTACCAGTTGTCATACTTCACCCTATGGTGGACATCATGGCCCCACTAAAACGGTGGCCAAGATTAATGAGTCAGGCTTCTTTTGGCCTAATATGTTTAAAGATGCTAACACTTTTGTGCAGGCTTGTGACTCTTGCCAGAGGACTGGCAACATTTCGCGGAGGCATGAGATGCCCCAAACTGGGATTCTAGAAGTTTAAATATTCGATGTTTGGGGTATCGATTATATGGGGTCGTTCCCATCTTCCAATGGGAATTGTTATATACTTGTAGCCGTCGATTATGTGTCCAAGTGGGTTGAAGCCATAACTTCACCAACGAATGATTCCAAGGTAGTCATTAAGGTCTTCAAGAAGATCATATTTCCCAGGTTTGGTGTTCCACGAGCTATTATTAGTGATGGGGGTACCCACTTCCATGAAAGAAAATTGGATAACCTCCTCAAGAAGTATGACGTATATCACAGAACAGGGCTTAGTTACCACCCTCAAACTAGTGGTCAAGTTGAGGTCTCTAATAGGGAAATCAAGGAGATCCTAGAAAAGGTAGTAGCCAAGTCAAGAAAAGATTGGAGCATGAAGCTTGATGACACACTTTAGGCATATCGGACTGCATTTAAAACACCGATCGATACTTCACCTTATAGATTGGTTTATGGTAAGGCATGTCATCTTCCCGTAGAATTGGAGTACAAAGCTTTTTGGGCGATCAAAACGCTTAACATGGATTCTAAGGCCGCGGGTAAGAAGAGACTCCTTCAACTCAATGAGTTGGATGGGTTTAGATTGTCGGCATATGATAGTGCGCGGATCTACAAGGAGAAGACCAAGAAGTGGCACGACAAGAGGATCCTACCAAGAGAGTTTGCACCGGGCGATAAGGTTCTTCTCTTTAATTCTAGATTGAAGATTTTCCCAGGAAAGTTGAAGTCTAGGTGATCCGGTCCCTTCACTGTCACAAAGGTAAACAAATTTGGTTCGGTAGAGTTGGTGAATGACAAAGGTGAAGAATTCAAGGTGAATGGCCAAAGGTTGAAAGTGTATCATGAAGGTGCTACCATTAGAGATGTGGAGGAGACTCTCCTAACTCCACTTCCAACATGAGTTTCAAGGCGGTGAGAAGGTCGTGCGGGACCCAGATAAACCAGCGCTTTGCGGGAGGCAACCCGTATTTCATGCTTTATAGGCTAGTTTTCCTTTTACTTATTTTTCCTTATTTTATTTTTATTTTTTGTTTTTTTTAGAGAGGCGAGGAAAGTGATATTTCACCGGTTTTAAGTGTTGTTGTACAGGTATGAATTTGACAGGGTATACAGACTTAGAGAAATTTTGAAGAAGAAACGGAATCGGAGGAAAAAGGCTCTCTCGGGCCCGATCGGGCGCGCAAGTGAGCCAGAATTCAGGGCTAATTTCGCCCGATCGGGCGCGTAAGTGAGCTAAAAATCGGAGCAAATTTCGCCCGATCGGGCGCGCAAGCTCAGTGGATTCAGGGGTTATTTTCGCCCGATCGGGCGAAGCTTGCCCGATCGGGCAAAATTTTTGGAAAATCGAGTAAAAGAAAAAGAAATGTCGGGCGAAGCTCGCCCGATCGGGCGAGAAAAAGGGCGAAAAATCGTTCGCGTTCGCGCCCGATCGGGCGCGCAACTGGAGTTTTGGAGAATCGCACCTTCGCCCGATCGGGCGAGGCTTGCCCGATCGGGCGCGCCATCAGGCCGACCCCCCCTTTATTTTCTTTTCTCTTCTTTCTTTCCTCATTTCCTCCTATTCTTCTTCTTCATTCACTTTCTCTCTCTAAAACCTCCATTTTCAAACTTTAAACTTTCACTTCAATCTAAGATCTCCTCCAATTCCTCCATCCAAAATCAAAATTTTTTACATATTTCATCTCCCCTCACCTTCCTCTACACTCTATACTAATTTTCCCCAATTTTCTCTCAACTTTTCTCAAACCCTAAGAGAGAGAAACCTCAAATTTTCTACTATTTTCAAAGCTAATGGCCTCCAAGCGTACAAGAAATCAAAGGGGTGAGAGCTCTAGTGCACCACAACCAACAATCAACCCGGACCTTCAAATTCCGGGATGGGAGGAAGTTGTAATCACTTTGGAGGAGCAACGGGTTCGGATGATCAACCTCATCGATCGTCAGGTAATTTCTACCCGTTTCATACATCATCCTACTTTAGCTAGGTTAGGTCTTGACAAATATGTAGAAAAATTGTTTAAGGGCATAGGCATGAGTGGGTTTTATCAAATGTGCCACGATACTTATGATTATTTAACATTGGAATTTATATCAAGTTTTAATGTTATCAAAATGAATGCACTTATCACTCATGTCCAATTTCGATTGTTAAACAATAATTTGAGATTAACTTTAAAAGAATTTGGTAAATTGTTTGACTTGAAATCGGACAAGCCTATTGAACCCTCTCAAGACCACACCGCCGTGGTCTACAAGAGGTTAACAGGGGAGGATTTGGTGAACCTCCAACATGCCAAAGGGACGTGGATTCAACATCCCGTCCCCAAACTTTGGCAAATATTTGCCGGCCTCACTATTTTTGGGAGGCATGAACCGGCAAATGTTCGGAGGGATGAATTGGAATTGTTGGCTTCCTATATAATTCCTAATGCTGAAAAATTAAATATACCCCATAGGATAGCTAACCATTTTCAAAGGGCGGCCAATGCGGCCGAAGCTAGTAGGTCTAGAGCGCCTATTTACTTTGGGGGGTTAGTGACCCATATAGCTAGGAAGCATTTAGGTTGGAACCCCGATGGCCATAGAAAAGTTGTGGGATCGAACCTAATGGACCTACCTTATTTTGGGAGTTTGAATTGGGTACAACCGGTGGGGAGTGATACTTGGTGGATTGTCCACTGACAATCGGGTAGGAGGGACCAAGCCTTTACCTTACCCAACCCCGCCTTGACCAAATTTGAGAGGGGGAAGCCCTCCTACACTTTCGAGTTAGATGGTCAAGGTGAGGTTCAACCACCTCACCCCTCACCACAACCTCACCAATCCCCCATTCACCATTCACCCCACTACACACCACCCCCACCTTTCACCTACGGCTGCCTACAATGCCTACTTCCTCGGTCGATTACAATGTCGACCCAAATGCCCCATATGACTTTTCGGCTTTTAGGAGCCAACTAGACCGCATTGAGACGGGGCAAGGGAGGGTTGAGGGCATGATGCAAAACCTAGATTCTAGGTTAAGCACCCTAGATGGCCAGGTAGGTCTTATTGAGAGGAACCTAGGGAGGGGCCTTTACCCTATGTATGATGATTACGCCCGTCAGGGGGCTATTCCTCCCGATTCCCTTCCTCCCGATTCCCTTCCTCCCGATTGGTTCCAATACCCCCAAGGCGGGTATTCTCACCCCGGTGCTTATGGTACTTATGTGGACTACTCTTCGGTCCACGGATATGGGGGTATGGGTGGGAATGCAGACCCTAACTACTATGCCGGTGGTTCGGGGTATGGTGGTGGTGGCTCTAGCCATGGAGGGGCCGGCTCTAGCCACGGTGGGGGGTACTCTAGGATGGATGAGGATGAGGAGTAGGCTACTCTCCCAAGTCAATGAGGGCATTGCTTGATTTGGCTTGGGGGGGTGTTCTTTCACCTTGGAAATTCTCTTCCTTCTCTTCCTTTATTTGCTTTCTAGTGTAGTTTTTATTTGCTTTCCTAGTGTAGTTTTTTATTGCTTTCTTATATATGAAAAATACAAAAAAATTGAAAAAAATAAAAATCAAAAATACGTTCCAATGAATTGTAAATCATGCTTCCCTGTGCCCCATACTTGAGAAAATTGTTTTGATTCTTGGTATTTGATGATGAATATTGTGGATTTGTTGGTCATGATTTGAAGTCTAATCGTTTGGATTCCTTAACTTGCGTCAATTTTGTCCAACTACTTGTGAATATAGTGCTTGACTAGTTGATTTGGTTAGGAAATGTGTGATAGTTCCATAATTCCTGGTATGTCAATGAATTTGAGTATTGATTTGCAACTGTGAGCAGTGTTTCATGACTTTATAATATGCACATGAGGAGGACGAAGGCGTTCATTCCTTAGGTAGCCTTCATAGATATTTAGATACATTTGTTCCCTTCTTGTCACCCATGTTGTTGCTTGTGCCCTTTTATTGTTTATAGCCACATTACAAGCCTTAATTGCCCCATTGGTTACTAGTCCTAAGCTTGGCTTGGGGGAGCTATTAGTGAGTGAGATGAGGGAGTTTGTGGTGTGCACTTTATTTGCACAATTTGGGTGGGTTTTGAGAAGTAATTTGTTCTTGATCATATTTTTGTTTTTATGAGTTTGAAAGTTGTATATATTTGAAAAAAATAAAAGTGTGATGAAAAAAAAGAAGTTCAAGAAAAAAAATGAGAAATATGAAAAAAAAAAAGAAAGTGAACTTCTAAGAAAAAAAAAAGAGGAAAAATGTTTGATGTTCAAATGTTCTAAGTGAAGGTTAATCAAAAGAAAAGAGAAAAAAGTTGAGTTTCAATGTAAATATTTCAAGTTATGAGTTCAAAGTTTGTTATTCACTCTTGTTCTACATTATCATATTTTTTTTATGAGTGAATTTGTGAGTGTTGGGATTGTTTTATTGTTTGGAGTATATTTGGTTGATGTTGGAGTTGGTTATGTTGGAGATGTGTATGATCATTATTTTTGATCATGGGTTTATTAGGATTTGGCTCCCTTAATGCATAGCTTTTCTCTCACATAATCCCAAATTTATCCTACCCTTACCCTAACCTTACATTACAAGCTTTAAAGACCTTCCGACCTTGTGCATAGAAGTTATGTAAATGTGAAAGTGTTGTTTTTCAATGCAAGTTATGACTTGACATATTTCGAGTCGACTAGTAGATTGAGCGTTCAATGTTTTTATACACACGAGAGTGTGAGTTGGGAGGGCATTGTTCACATTAAAGGGGTTGGGTGGAGAGCGATCGAGTACATTCTTTACTCGCCACATAAATGAGAGTCGAGTGTGTGAGCACTAGTCTTGAATTCTATATGCTCTTGTGGTTTGCTCTACTTGACAATTGTTGGGGAGGAAGGGTGATTAGATGAATAAGATTGATTGACGTTGAAGCATGTTTGTTTAATTTTACCTTGAATCGTTGGCTTTTGATTTGTTGATTGGGGTGAAGTATGTTTTATATGTTCATTGATGAGCTCTTTTCTTAGGGACAAGCAAAGGTTTGGCTTGGGGGAGTTTGATATGTCTATTTTATATAGTATTTTACCCCCGTCCCTTGGTCATAATTAGTAGTGTTGTTGGCCCTTTAGGGCCACTTTTATTACTAATATGTGTTTTCTAGTGTTTTCGTAGTTTTGGTTAAGTTTTGCAGGAAATTGCACCTTTGGAGCATTTTCCCGGGATTTTTATGAAGCGACTACGAGCATTGGAGGAACACGACCGTTTTTGAAGCCCAAGGCCAGCTAGAGCCATCGAGCCGGTGATTAAGGGCTCGGTTAGTTGGATCACGAGGTAATTGGACCACGTATTCGAGACCCGAGAGGAAATATGGATTGGGCCGAGAAATCTAGCCCAAATCGAAGTCCAAACCTTGAAGATGAAGCCGGGCCCGATCGGGCAAGCTTACGCCCGATCGGGCGAGCTGCGCGCATGCTAGCTGCCAAGGAGAGCCGCGCCCGATCGGGTGAGCGTAGGCTCAATCGGGCGCGGCAAAATAGTCTGGGCATAGGAAAAAAGGCGGGCCCGATCGGGCGCCCCCTTCGCCCGATCGGGCGCGTGTTTTGTTAGAACCTGACTAAGCTTTGTTTAATTCGTGTTTTAGGAGAGATATATATTCATTTTGTACGGATAATTAATTACTTCTTTTCTCTTAGACTTTCTCTCTCTACTTAGTATTTTCTCTCTCTAGAATTCTCTCTAAACTCTTGTTCTTAATTCCTTCATTAATTCCATATTTGTTTTGGTACAATTTCTTCCCTCTTTAATTTCAGCTATTTTAATTATTTTCTTGTTTATGTTTTTAATTGTTTATTTGATTGGATTAGTTATGATGATTAGTGAGTAGTTTAATTCTAGGGTTTATGGGGATCCATAATTAATATGAAGGGATAGTTTGTTATTATTGATTGTTGATATTGCATGATAATTTCCTATTGAATTGTTTTAATTCTTTGCAATTAGATTATGAATCGAGCAGATGTAATTTGATTGTGAATGTTTAGCAATATTGAATTGATGAATCGAGCAGATGTTGATTTAATATTAAAGGCTATTTTTAATAGGAACTTAGGTCTAATAAATTGCGAGAGCCTGTTAGATCCATGTTGGTTAATAAATTGCGAGAGCCTGTTAATCATGTTATTGATGCATTGTTAATTATTAATTACTTCGTTCTATCCTGGAATATTAATTATTGGTGAACCTGTGACCCTAGGTTTCCTTATTATTGATTCTTTTCTCCCTAAACTCATCCTTCGTAGTATAGAATTCATATTTAAAATATTGGTTACTTTGATAATTTAGATTATAACAATTAATTAGAATTAAAAAGACTTGTTTCCCTGTGGAGTTCGACCCTACTTCCCTATCTATTGTAGTTAGTGATATAGGTAATTATTTTTTATTAGGGGATACGACTTTACCCTGTCAGGTCCTCCGTGACCACCTAGGTAACCACATAGCTAGCCGCACTTATAATTTGGGCTCTTGCTCGGCTTTTCTGGCTGAAGCTATTGCTCTTTGTAATGGTCTACTTTTAGCAAGAACCCATAACATCTCCCATATTTTCATTGAAGGAGATAATCTAACTGTTATTAATATTTTACAGGGAAAATTCAGATGTACCTGGAAACTGCATCTGCTCATGGAGGACATTAAAAAGATTCTGGAGTCTTTCTCAGCTTTTGATTCTCAATATATATATCGTGAAGGAAATCGAGAAGCAGATTATGTTGCCTCTCTAGGCTATTCTACCTCGACACATCAAGATATTGACCCCTTCATGGATAACAAGTTTTCTTATTTTTTACTTTTCGATAAATTAGGTTACAGTCTTGTGAGAAGACGTTTCTAATTTTCCTGTATCTTACCTTTAAAAAAAAAAAATCTTAGTAGAGGTAACACAAGTTAAGGGACAACTTTTTTCAACATGATACTAACTTTACAATGCACCAACTATAACCTAACTTATCGTTTGCTTCATATGTATAGTCAAGATGGAGCAACTTATGTTGCATCCTTAGGACATTCCATGCACACACCATATTATGGATCCATTTTTTTTTTTCATTTTTATATCATGGTCTTGAGAAAAAAAATGTTTCTAACTCTATTTCATATCTTACTTTATTCTTTTTCTATTCTTTTAATATTGCACCTTAAGAATTCTGAACATTTTTTTTTAAGTGGGAAAAAAGGTATAGAGAAAAATAGAATTTTTTTTTTTCAAAATTGAATATGTGCTTGTAAGCATAACTAAAGAAACAAGTATTTCTTGAAAAAAAAAAGTATCAAAAAGTAAGGATGTAATACAATATTGAAAAACTTTTGTATACACCCGGTTTACACTAATATTAGTGTACATCGAGCAGTATAAGGGTAATTTTTTGCTAATTTTAAGGTAAATTTTTGCCTTTTTTGGGTAACTTTAAACAAAATACAATTTTTATATAAATAGTTAACAAGAAAAGTTTTATACAGGTAATTTAATTTCATTCAATCACTAATAATTGATTTTTAGTCATTTAAAATGTGATTCTTTACTAATAAAGCGTAGATAATTTTTATTTGTATTGGGTAACTTTTATGCATATTGGGGGTAACTTTTATTCATTTCAGAGATAAATTTTAATCACTTTAGGCTATCTTTATTATGAATGTACAATAATTATTGTACACCCGATTTTTTTTAAGAGTTTGTGTACAATATTAGGCATTTGCAATATAAACAGTGATATTTGAACTTAAGATATATAGAAATGGTGCAATACATATGAAACTTTCTTAAATGGCAAGTGATGCAATATAAAAAAGGAAGAGAAAGTATATCATTTTCTCACTTGTAGCCTAGAAGTGACAAAATCGACCCGACCGATCCAATCCAAAACCGACTTGGAAAAAAAATCAGATTTTAACTTGTACGTATAGACACAATCATTTAGCATGACTTAAATATAAAATAGACATGACTCACAGAACCGACCCACTATCTTGAACTGACACGTCTAGTCCTCTACACAATTGAGCCAAGCCTTTAGTCTTCATGTTTTTTTTAAAAAAATTTTTACAACTGCAACTAAACAATTAAATCTTACTGTCTTCGTCCCCATAAACAAACATGAAACATCAATGAAATTGGACACTTTCAAACTTTCGTGATGTAATTGTACCATACATAATGAAGTAATAGCTGTTTCAACAATGAATATGGATAAACCAGCTTCACTCTTTAAACAATCGGTGCCCTTTTTACAAGGGCAAATTAATGGAGAAAGAACCAGAAGAGGAGGAAGGCTTAAGGGTGACCCATTAGAGCAAATAAGACAAACGCAAAATCAAAAAAGTGGATTTGATAATGAAGTTATTATACATGATCAAAGCCGCACCATTTATTTCATGATAAAGTGCATACAAATTTTTTATATATATATTTTAATTACTTTTAGGTAATAATGCTATATGCAACCGTTTTACATTTTTTAATGGTATTCTCTCTTGTGTATGTACACTACTATAAAATTTGGACTTTTAGAATTGCCTGTATATAAAGTGCGACTCATGAGTCGCCTCATGCTAATTTGGCAGCTTGTTAAAAAGTTGGGATTAAAGTCAGCAAATTAAAGCACCTAACAAACCGCCTAATATATATATGAGACAACTTGATAGGTTTACAAGTCGCAACATATATGCAGGCTACTCTAAAAGTCCGACTGGTGGTTTAAATTAGATATTTTGAGTCGCCGATATATAAGGTACAACACGAAAACTTGTTAAGTTGTCTTTTACATATTAGGCAACTTATTAGGTAAACTTTGTTGACATTGGCTCTGATTTAATCTTTGAAAGGCTTTTGTCCAACTATCTTCTTCATCAGTAGGGTTTACTTGGATCCCATAGATGTTCATGGTTGATTCATTCTCTATGGCTGGAGACATGATATGTACCAATGGTATTGCTCTGAACTCATCAGGGTTGATGTTGGATCCAATATTGGCTAGCGCGTCTACCTTAATGTTCAAGTTCTTAGGTACTAACTCTAGGTATGCAACGTGTAGACACCCATTTGTGTCTCCCCAAAACCAAACTCAGTGATGAGTACCTTTCACGTCGAATCATAATCGAATGAAGTGAAAGTGTGGAAAGTCTAGTGTTGCGGTTAGTTTTTAATTCTTTTCTTTCTCTATGTTTTTGAAAACCTATTTTATGAAAATAGCCAATCTAGTTTGGTTTGGTCCATGGAAAGGGTCCAAAAATAGTGTAGTTGGTTTGGGTTCGAAAAGAGCTTTCCAACGATACATTATAAGCCCAATTCCGATGAATAATGAGGAAGTTATGGCCAAATTACTAAACTGGGCCCGATTTGATTTTTATATGCGACCCAATGATCTAGAAGGTCCTTTTGAATCCTAATTTGATTAGCATTGATAATTGAGTTTTAAGAGTTTTATTTCGAATAAAAGAGGTGTTTTTAAGGAAATTACAGTTTTACCCCTCGTATGCTTAAATTTTATCAAAATAAGAAAACGCGTGGAAAAACTGATTGCAGTGCCGCACTACAGTCTGTCGCCTGGCGACAGGCCTAGCGTCGCAGCGACACGTCTGTCGTCTGGCGGCAGTCCTGTCGTTTGGCGATAAGGGCGTGTTTGGCGACAGTGTCGTGTTTTATTCTTTTCGAAACTCTGATTTCTTTTTTATCTTATCCGGCTGATTTTCTTTATAAATAGCGTCCTTAAACCTCAGTTTTCAATCACCAACTCTCATCAAGAAATTCTTGATACTCTCTCTTTTTTCTAAACTAGCCTTTTACAAACAAAAATTCCACATTCATAAGAGTTAGACACACCTAGCCAAGTTCGAAGTTGCCTTCGCCCTAGATGTGAAAGGTTTTCTTTCTGAGGGTTTGGTCCCAAATCTACTCTAAACTTTCTTAATTATTTGTTTTAATTATTTAATTTAATTATTTGATTTATATTTTCCTTGAAGTTACTAACGTGTGTATTTTGTTATTAGAAAGAGATACGAGGCATCCAAGTAAGTGCTTTAATTGTTTCATTGATATTATGATATAGAAATCATGCTTAAATTATTATTTTAATTCCTAGTATCATGTTAGGATGTTTTATTGGTTCCTAGTATCATGTTTAGGGTAATAACTAAAAATTCCTAATATCAAGTATGATTATTATAATGCTTCCTATTTTCTTTCCTAATAGCATGTTAGTATCATGTTAGGGTTAAAGCTTTGATCTTTAATGGTATTGAAGTGCTAGGGTTTGTTATTAATCTTGTTAGTATCATGCCTAGGATCTTGCTATTATGCTTTAACATAAACATGATTATTATTATTATTAATATTTTTTAATATTATTATTATTATTATTATTATTATTATTATTATTATTATTATTATTATTATTATTATTATTATTATTATTATTATTATTATTATTATTATTATTATGTTTCTTGATATATTATATTTTTTGTTATTGCTTGATCACTACTTTTATGCATGTTTAAAGAAATTTTTTACTTGTAATCACGCTTAATAAGATAATTAATAATCTTGTTTAGGGTTAATATGATTATAATTCAAGTGATCGCCAATAATAGATTTATTTGTGCATTAATATTCAACCAACATAGATAAACAGGTTTAGGGTTAACCTATTGATTGCATGTTAGTCTGAATTCGCACATGAATATGAGAAGAATAAAGTAGAGGCCTATTATTAGGGCAGGTTCTTTCTCTTTTATATTGAATTTGTACCTTCATCCCCGAACTTCCAGTTTTGGTTCCAGACCTATTGGAGTTGACGATCTCCTGAATCGTTAAGCGGTGTAACCTTCATCTTGTGAACGGTTTACAAGTTCCTAAAACTTGTTGGCGACTCTTTTGCTCTAGCTTCCTTCCCTCTGTCGTCTGGCGCTGCACTGCAGTGTGCGGCGACAGTCCTGTTGCTCTGGCGACAGTTTAAGATTTTGTTCGAGTCATCACGACGAGTCTAATCCAACAGTTTGCTAATCAGTTCGATTATTTTGTACCTTTGTTTAGTCCTTAATTAAGTCTAGGCACTAAGTCCCATGGTCTTACACAAGAGTCTTAACATGTCACAGACACTCACTAGTCTTAGCACACACTTTGTGTATATGTTACCATGACCATGTCTTAGGTTCATGCATGAGTCGTTTTTTTTTTTTTTTGTCATTTGAGTTGGGGGTACATTCTATTCCTAATTTTTTTTCATATATCTCCATCTACATCAATTTTTCCATCCCCCATATCACAATATTCATTCTTCCAACCTCCTTCCATCTATTGCATGTTGAATAGAGTTTGAGTCAAATAATGAATACCTTAATTTCCCTTTCCACAGTACATGGTCGAGGAAAGAAGGGCGATTAATCAAGGACAACACCTTTATTCAAGTTCAACTTTTTGATAAACCGATTCGTCAAAAGAGAAAAGCTAAGAAGACAATGGCAAGTCAAGAAGAAGTCAATGAGCTTAAGAAACAAATGGCAGACGTGACCGAGGTGTTGAAGGCTTTAACCCTTCAAATCAATGATCCTGTGAAACAACAACAAATGGAGCTCATGCAAGAAAGCTTGAGCAAAATATCCAATGACTATAGATTCCAGGGCATAAGCTCACAAGGGGTCTCAGTGGACAAGGAGCTTCTTGCGCAGAAGTTCAATGCCAATGACATCCCTAAGTTTAAGCCAACTGACAATCCTTACTTTCATTTAAGGTCCTTTGAAACTGTAATGAACATTAAAGGGATTGATAAAAATATTTTTCAGTTTTTATTCTCGCTATCTTTTGAAACCATTTGTCAACATTAGTGCTTCTCCCTTGATAAAGAGAAGATCTCTACCTGGGATGGAATAAAAAATGCTTTCATTGATAGATATAAGTGTAATATTCAAATTGAAACCGATCATAGGCAACTTGAGATGCTAAAACAAAAGGAAAACGAAGGGTTCACCTCCTTCTTCAACAAATGGAGGGAAACTTCTGCTAACATGATCGAAGTCTCTACTGAAAAAGAATTGATGAGTGACATTTATGTCACTCTTAGGGAGTAGTTCTAGAGTCATTTTCGTGTTTATTTTATCTTATTTTCCCCTTTCTTTCTCTTGTTTTCTCTTAATAATATTTCTAGTTTATTTTGGTAATTTTGGTGCGTTTTAGTTCATTTTCTTTATTTTATTAGTTTTAGTCTATTTTCGTATTTTATTTTTACTTTCTTTGCTTGTATAGTTTTTGTTTAGTTTTTATTAGTTTTAAGTTTATTTTGTTATTTATTTGATTTTATTTACTTGTATAGTTTTATTTAATCTTTATTAGTTTAGTGTTATTTCTCTTTTTCTTTTTTTTCTTTATTTTACCTTTATTTTATTTTATTTTATTTTATCTCTTAGTAATCCCCTCGTGTTTTTGGTTATAGGTGTTTCGGGTTTTATGTCAAGTGGGTTCGGGTTCCAAGTTGAGTCAAACGCCAAACAAAGCTGCTGCCCAACCTTATCCATCACCGCACCCTTCATTATCCTACACCACACCAAAACACAACACTCTTCCCCTGCTCCCTCACGCAACCACGCGCATCACCATCATCCACCTTTCCCCTGCTCACTCACCCTCACCACCAAAATCACCTCTCACGCAACCACAGCAGCCCCACAGCCGTACCCACCAACACCACCACACAGCAACAACCAAACACCACACACCACCAACAGCCACGACAACAACCATACCTCCAGCAATCACCCCGCAACACCACCGCGCAACAACCAAAACCACCTGACCACGCGCAACCCCTGATCACCCTCACCTTCAGCCACCAATTAACTCCACCTCACCACCGTTCCCAACCTCCAACCAATTATCACCCCGCATCACCAATTCGCACAGCAACAGCCCCAAATCAGAGCAAATTCGAATTCAATCGGGTTCGGGCAAACCGTTGGTGGTTCGGTCGAAGTTCGAGACAGAGACTTTGTGGGTTTCGTTAATCGAGGAGGAGTGGTCGAACATACCCATGGTTCGACCGAACCAACCCCGTAGTTCGACCGCACCAACCCACGGTTCGATCGAACCATTTCACGAGCTATACACGTGGTTATTAATGAAGATCAATCGGTCTAAAAACGATGATGATGCAATTGGTGTTGATAGCCATTGATTTAGAGCATTGATTTAATGATAATGGTTGATGATGGTGGTAGGAGAATCGAATCAGAGCAGCCAAGAAGAAAGAAAAAAACCGTCTGATGTTTTTTTTCTTTTGGGGATTTTGGTTGGTTTTGTTTTGTTTTCTTTTTCTTTTTTTTATTTTTCTTTTTATTTTCCTTTTCTTTCTTTATTTTATTTCCTTCTTTTATTTTTCTATTTTTCCTAGTTTTATTAGCTTAGTATAAATACCCAATTTTGGGGTAATAAGAGGAATGGAATAACTATCTATTCTTCTCTCTAATTAGTTTTAGGTTAGGTTAGGATTAGTCTTCTTTGGTAGAGAGAGAAAGTGAGGTTTTCTTCATTAATGAACTTGGATTTTGAAGAAGGAGCTTGTTCAATCCTTTGTAGACCTTCATCTTCAATTAATGAGCAATTTCATACTCTCTCTCCTCTATTTTTATTTGTTTATTTTGATTATTATTTTAGTTGTTGGTATTGCTTGTTGATCATGTTGATTCTTGATTATTTGTTGATTAATATTGTTATTATCATGATTAGTGAGTAATTTCCCCATTAAGGGGATGGTTGTGGTGTAGTTGGACCTTGAGCATGTTCTAGGGTTTAGAATTGATTTATTTGTGATTAAAGTCTTTATATGCTTGATATTCTTTAATCTTCTTGCATGTGCACATTGTTGGTTGATTAAAGGTGAATCTTTGCTAACAAGAAACGGAAGTTGACTTAGTTAAGGTTCATTACTATCGATTGTTATTTAATAGTACCTTCTAGTATATGGTTCTAATGTGGAAACATAGAGGCTATGTTAGGAGAAGCCAATTGACCCCGGAAGGCGGCTAGATTGGATCCTTTATTTCGATAGTTGAGCATGTTTAGTTCATAATTAATTCAATTTCTATGCCTTTGTTTATGTTCAAGTGAATGCTATACCTAAACCATTTCCCTTAATGTTTTATTTCTTGTTTTAGCATTTTTAGACTTTAGTTTATTTATCCCCTATTCCGGACTAGCTTAATTGTCGATAACATTTGGTGGTGTTTACCGTTCTCTGTGGTTCGACCCCTATGCTTGCCTTATACTCGTATTAGGTTTGTTTAGGTTGTATAAATTGTATTTGATCTAGGGATAGACAATTGACGACGCGTCTATTCCCTTGTCAAATTGGCGCCGTTGCCGGGGATGAGGGATTAGCTACCCCTTTTTGCCTTTCTCATACACTAGGTTAGGATTAGTCTTCTTTGGTAGAGAGAGAAAGTGAGGTTTTCTTCATTAATGAACTTGGATTTGGAAGAAGGAGCTTGTTCAATCCTTTGTAGACCTTCATCTTCAATTAATGAGCAATTTCTTACTCTCTCTCCTCTATTTTTATTTGTTTATTTTGATTATTATTTTAGTTGTTGGTATTGCTTGTTGATCATGTTGATTCTTGATTATTTGTTGATTAATCTTGTTATTATCATGATTAGTGAGTAATTTCCCCATTAAGGGGATGGTTGTGGTGTAGTTGGACCTTGAGCATGTTCTAGGGTTTATAATTGATTTATTTGTGATTAAAGTCTTTATATGCTTGATATTCTTTAATCTTCTTGCAAGTGCACATTGTTGGTTGATTAAAGGTGAATCTTTGCTAACAAGAAACGGAAGTTGACTTAGTTAAGGTTCATTACTATCGATTGTTATTTAATAGTACCTCCTAGTATATGGTTCTAATGTGGAAACATAGAGGCTATGTTAGGAGAAGCCAATTGACCCCGGAAGGCGGCTAGATTGGATCCTTTATTTCGATATTTGAGCATGTTTAGTTCATAATTAATTCAGTTTCTATGCCTTTGTTTATGTTCAAGTGAATGCTATACCTAAACCATTTCCCTTAATGTTTTATTTCTTGTTTTAGCATTTTTAGGCTTTAGTTTATTTATCTCCTATTCCGGACTAGCTTGATTGTCGATAACATTTGGTGGTGTTTAATCGTTCTCTGTGGTTCGACCCCTATGCTTGCCTTATACTCGTATTAGGTTTGTTTAGGTTGTATAAATTGTATTTGATCTTGGGATAGACAATTGACGACGCATTTATTCCCTTGTCAAGAATCCGTGAGGATGTTCATCAAAAATTTACAAGAAAAGTATTCAAAGCACTTAAAGTATCAACACAACTTGAATACTTTCAAGGCCGTCTATGACATAGGCATTGAGATCGAAGATGACCTCGCAAAGCAAAAATCTACTAACAATAGTAACCACAGTGGCTGGAAAGGAAAGAAGAACGACAATCCTTCTTCTTCCGAAAACGTCCACTCTAGTAACAATGTTAGTACCTTTGATCTCAGTGAAGTTTTAGCCATGTATAATCAAGGATCTAAGAAGCAACTAAGGAAAGACTTCACTCCCATTGGGATGAGCTACGATACTGCCTTCGATCAACTCCATGCCAAGGGACTCATTACTCCCATTGTAACTATTAAAGATCCTGCACTTGAAAAGAGATTGCCTAGTTGGAACCCAGATGCACATTGCAAGTACCATCAAGGTAGGGGTCATACTACTGAGAGCTGTTGGAAGCTAAAAGAGGCTATCAAAAATTTGATCGATAGTAACAAGCTTCTCATGCCTCCAGCTAGCAAGAAGAGCGAGAGATGATAAAGCAAACGACACAAGACAAGAGGCGAGCTTCAACGACAAGATTTTGTGACCTCCTTTTTTCTGTTTCTTTTATTTATCCCTTCCCCAATAAGTCTAGCATAGGCACCTTTTTTTCCCCTTAGATTTATTTTGTAAGATCATTCTTCCTTTTCCTTTAATAAAAATGAGCATTTTATTTCTTGCATATGATCATTGCATTACATTGCATATTAAAAAAAAAAAAATCCATGTCAAACTAAGCACAAGGTATACCAATGATTTGAGGCACCCCTTATAGCCACATCATAACATCATTTACCCTTCAAATATGCAATCCTTCCTTGATAAACCACTTTGAGCCTCGTCTAACAATAGACCTTTCATTTTTCAACCCACATCTACCTAACCTTGGGATGGGATGGTGTGAACCTTATGCAAATTAAAAAAAAAAAAGCTTGAGTGACTTCAAAAGATTAAAATAGCAAAAAATAAGCAAAAAAATAAATAAAAGTGTACAAAAGGCCAAGTGTTCCAATGTCTTTGACATGAACATGTCTTTGATATAAACACGTCTCAGATTGCGTCTCTTATCGAGTGCTCGGTACCGTGCCTGAGAAACATGAATGCCAAGTGAGTGATAGGCCGCATGATCAGGATCGCCCACACTTACAAAAATAAAATAAATGCTAAAGCAAAAGAGAGAGCAAAATAAATAAAAAAAGAAGAGAAAAGAGAGCTAAAAAAGAGTTAAAACCCTCATGCATAAAAATTCAAAAGCAAGGTTGCACACCTTGGGGGGCTTAACTAGGGTCTTGAGCCTTTATCCCTTTCTTCTATAACCTTTAGCCTAACCATGTTACAACCCTTAAAAGACCTTTTTTAGGTATACACACTTGTGCAAGGTTCGGCTAGAGTGACGTTCGGCATGATTCCTAACAAATACGTAGGAAACCTCACATCGAGGTGCGGCCGTAATAAAAATGCATTCACATTCACATTCACACATCATGATCATATCAAGGGATCTCCTATGCTCATCCCTATCTACTTAGAGGTAAACTTGGGGGCTTGATCCTTACATCATTAGCTTACCTTGCCTAAGAGTCACCATTATTTGACTCTTCTAAAAATAATATCTTTCCGCACAGTTAGCCCTTGCACCCTAAACATAGTGTCACTTTCACACAATGCACAGATACATGACCAAATATACTTCCCTTAGGAACCCTTTGTCATGAAATCTTAACACAACGCTGAAGCATGCCTTGTCATATCAAGATCAATTATCATTACATCACAAAGTATGAAGTACTTAGCCTCCGCGCCTAAGTTACCTAAATACTTTTATTATCAAGTCAACTAGGATAGTCAAAGATGTTACAATCCTTGTACTGTGAGAGACAACGTTAACGGATTAAGCTCATTCAACATGCACCTTTAAAAACTTCGCTTCTTTCTTTTTTCACGTCTTTCTTTTTCGGGAGAAAGTCGGTGCCCTCCACAAAAATGACGGAAATTTTTGTTTATCTACATTTTGAGTCATGTACATATTGAGCTTCACGAGTCAACACTAAGCACACATTAGTCACACGAAGTGAGTCATCATACCTTGAGTCATGTCAAGTCAATGAGTCAAGCAATACTAAGTTTTAGGTCAACCCTAAAGAAAGAGATGAGCAAAGTCCTATAGTAAAAAATATAAATGCAGGTGCATCCCAGCAAGCGAGGGCATTCCCAGATTATTTCGAAAAAACTGCGAATATGACACGTGAAATTTTTCCAAGATGAGAGGAGTTTGAGCAATCACTAGTAGAAAAATTGACATGGCCAACGCTTAAAGGCCACCGGTTTTTGTAAACCGATGATTAAAAAAATGGCCGCGCAGAAGGCAAATAGTATTGCCACCGGTTCGACCGAACCCATGGAAATAATGATTAAGGCCACCGGTTTTGAACCGGTGGCAAAATTTAAATAATTAAAAAACCGCGCCCCTTCTTCTTCTCTTTCCCCATTCTCTTATTAGCTTCACTGTTTTATTTCGACCAAATTAAACCTCCAATTCGAGCCGCAGCAACAACGACATCTAATTGCATCCAAACCCTACCACCAGTGACGCCACAGCCACCGCACCACCATCCACCACCTTCGCACTCCCTCCGAACCTCCTCCACCACTGAGCAAAGCAGCAAGCAGCCACGGGGAGGAGCAAAATTCGAATTTTTTAATTTTCGAGGGAACTTCCTCCACCACTGACCAGGTGCGTGGTCCGTCCACCACCTGTCAGCACTAACGCCACAGCCACCACACCACCATCCCACAGCCACCGCACCACCATCCCACAGCCACCGTCCGAAATTTAGGCTTAATTTTCTGGTAATTTTTTCTGAATTTCTGGGTTTTTTTTTGTTGTTGGTAGGGTTAAAATTTGAGAGGATGCATCTTAAACTTGCAAGAAATTGATTAAATGTTCATGAATTAGGTAATTTTTTGGTTTATTTTAGGAATTTTCTGGCTTTTTTTTTTTATAATTTTTTGGTTTATTTTTCGGAATTTTTTCTGAATTTCTGGCTTTCTTTTGTTGTTGTATGTTTGATGAATGCTTCAAGTATAAAATGTATGATACTATGATGAATGATGGATATTTGTAGAATAGAGGTGTCTAAGGATGTTTGCAAGGTTTGAGGTTTGAAGTTTTTTGAGGTGACCTAGTGATGGAAATAGTCCAAAGAATTGCTGACTGGAGATGTTATATGAGTTTTCACATTAAAGATTTGTGGTTATGTTAAATTGGATGAGAAGATAAAAAAGATCCATAAATATTGAGTTACTGTACACAAGTGCCTTTTTCTTTAGTTAGTCCATAGCTCTTCTACATGAACCATATGAGACCAAGACAATAAGGAGTTTTATGTTAATATGTTACACTTAGTTATTAACACATGATGGAGTATAATGTGTGTGCTGGGTGGTCAGTGTAAAATGATTATTGATATTTTTACAAGAGCTCCCTTGATAATGAGGCTGCAGATCGTGAGTTTCTTTGTCATGTGTTGACTAGGGTAGAGCAGATTCATGATAATAATCTTCAAGGATGAATTGATTGGAGGAAGTGAATCTTTGTGGATGACCAAATAAGATAGTTTTTCATGTAACCAACCCATACAAGGCTTTGTTTTTTTTGTTGTTGCTTACTGTTGTATTTCCTTTGAACCTGGATTTTTTATGGTTGAAGCGTTGATGAGATACCCGGGTTTATCAGAAGCTTTACTAGGGATTCAGAGTTATATAACCTCAGAATTTGGTTGGCTTAATTAGTACCTTTAAAATACATAAATATAGCAAGCGTTGATGTAATTTTAGGTTGTTTTATAGTTCTTGACAAAATTACTAACTTTTATTTTTTGTTATCTTTTTTATTTTTGTAGATTCATATTATGTAGTGAAGCACAAGCTTATAAGCTATTCAAGTGGGAAGTTCGAGACATTACATCCATTATACTTGCTATATTGGTATGAACTATAAACTTTATGGAGCTATATTTCTTTCTATTTATCCATTTGATAAAAGTTTGTTCATGATATTACAAGTTGTGTCTTGTTTAATTATAAATAATTACAATAATATGTTTAATGTTTGCATCATCATATGCCTAGATACCCGTTCAAGGCTTTCTCATTAGGAGAAAGTCTTGAATAGTCCCCGGTTGGGACTGTTCTTGAATGTTTACTCTCACTTAGGTGGTGAATGTATGTCTTTTTTTCGATTTTAAGGAACATCTTGGCTCTCCATTTCTTCTCCATGTTCTCTGGGTACATATGTGGGTAAGTAATTATCTACATCTTGTACTTGGAGAACTGGGGGGAAGTGCGGCCGGATTTTCCTTAAAATTGGAAAGTTGACATACATTCACTAGTGAGAGTAGACATTCAAGGATGGGTTAGGTTGGAGTGATAAGGACACTTTGGAAACACGCATTTTTTCACTATATGAATGGTATATTCACCGTGTGTACTTGAAGTTGATTTACACAAGATATGTAGCAATTATACATTATTGATAATATGTTGCTATATATGTTTAGAGACACTTTACTAAATGGGGAAGGATTGTAGTTGGATGTATGGTAGACGTGATACAATGGATTTTTGGAATGGGGTTCAAGAGTTTTGTGAGACGGCTTTATCTTTAGCGCAAAATTGGTGAGGAAGGCCTATACTGTCCTTGTGTTGATTGTAATAATGTGAAGGTGGTCAATAATGTTGAAATCATTAGAGATCATGTACTTTGTCGTGGGTTTAGACTTAAATACCATGTGTGGATTTGGCATGGTGAAAGTGGAGAGTATAATGAGGATCTTGATGGGAATTATGTGCATGATAAAAGCAATGAGATTCATGTAGACGAGGAATGGGAGAATGATGAATATGTTATTGATAGTGGTGAGGATGGAGCTGAGGATCATCCAGTGGATGAGGTCGAGGATAATGACGTGGATGAGATGTTGCATAATGTCGAAGGTGATGTGTTTAAATTACTATCGGAGGCTTCCAAAAAGCCTTTGTACCCTGGGTGCAAAAAATACTCCAAACTTTCTGCCGTGCTAACACTTTTTAACATTAAGTCGAAGCATGGGTGGACGGACGTTAGTTTTACTTCTTTGTTGACCGCATTAAGTGAGATGTTACCTGATGGGAATGAAATTCCTACGTCTTACTATTATGCAAAGAAGCTTATGTGTCCATTTGGTTTAGAGTATAAGAAGATACATGCATGTCCTAATGATTGTATTTTGTATCGTAATGAGAATGAACAATTGGAGGAGTGTCCACGATGCAAGCAATCGCGCTACAAGCGCATGAGTTGCAATCCTGGTACGAAGGGACCTCCTGCTAAGGTGTTGTGGTATCTTCCTATTATTCCAAGGTTTAAGCGTCTATTCTCAACACCAAAAGACGGTAAAAACTTGAGGTGGCATGCCGAGGGAAGGAAGAAAAACAGAATGCTGAAGCATTCGGCTGACTCCCCGCAATGGAAGAACATTGATTTAAAGTTTCTGGAGTTTGGTAATGAAGTCAGAAATTTAAGACTTGGGTTGTGCACAGACGGGATGAATCGATTTGGCACTCTTAGTACCCAACACAGCACTTGGCCGGTTCTTTTAGTGATCTACAATTTGCCTCCTTGGTTATGTATGAAACGGAAGTATATAATGCTTTCATTGCTAATAACGGGGCCTAGGCAACCTGGAAATGACATAGATGTTTACCTTGCACCACTAATTGACAATTTGAGAAAGATGTGGGACGAAGGGGTTTCTTGTTTTGATGCTCATAAGAATGAGGTGTTCACATTGCGTGCATATAAGATGTGGGAAAAAAGCATGCCCCATATGTATTTATGAAACATCAAGCATATACCTTAAGAATTCTCACAAAGATGTGTATATAAGGACTTGAGGGTTCCTTAGGCGTGATCACCCGTACCGTAGGCAAAAAAAGGCTTTCGATGGGACAGTGGAAGAGGAGACTGCGCCTAGGACATTGACCGGTGTTGAGGTTTATGCTCGAGTTAAGGGTATACGAACAGTGTTTGGAAAATCTGAAAAAGCTCCGGTCTCAACAGCTCTTTTAAAAAAAGAATCAATTTTGTGGAAGCTTCCGTACTGGAAAGAACATGATGTTAGGAACTGTCTTGATGTGATGCATATAGAGAAGAATGTGTGTGATGCTCTTGTTGGAACACTTTTTAATATTTCAGGCAAAACAAAGGATGGAAAGGGTGCACGGTTAGATTTAGAAGAGATCGGGATTCGTCTGGAATTGTGGCCTCAAGACAAGGTTACAAAGGGGAAGGACAGAAAGGGAAAGGAACCGGAACAAGAAACTGTAAATGTTTCGAAAAAAGGAAAGGGGAAGAGCAAGGGAAAGGGAAAGGTCGCGGATGCTTCAAAGAGTAGAGATGAGGGTAAAGGCAAGGTTGAGAAGAAGTATTTACCACCGGCTTGCTACACATTGTCAAGGGTAGAAAAGCGGATGTTTTGTGCATGTCTTTACGGCATTAAGGTTCCATCTGGGTACGCATCTAACAAGAAAAGATTTGTATCCTTAAGTGGAGAACTGAAGCTGACAAGTATGAAATCCCATGATTGTCACATGTTGATGCAAGTATTTCTACCGATTGCAATACGTGGTATTTTACCGAAGCACGTGAGGGAAGCTATTACAAGACTATGTTCGTTTTTCAATACAATATGCAGCAAAGTGCTTGATCCTTGTACACTTGATGCTTTGCAAACGGATGTGGTTGTGACTTTGTGCAAATTTGAGATGTATTTCCCACCCTCATTTTTTGACATAATGGTGCATCTCATTCTTCATTTGGTGCGTGAGATTAAGTTGTGCGGTCCAGTTTTCTTGAGGTGGTGCTATCCTTTTGAAAGACACATGGGCACATTGCAAGATAAAGTAAGGAATCCGGCTCATCCGGAAGGAAGCATGATTCAAGGGACCGTGAGTGAGGAGATTGGTGATTTTGTGGCCTACTATTTAGCCGTTGCTGAACCTATTGGTCTTCCTGCTTCTCGACATGAAGGGAGACTGGATGGTTATGGCACAATTGGGTCAAAACGAATGTCACCGGATCGAGATCAGTTCTTACAAGCACACCTTTATGTGTTGCACCATGTTGCTGATGTTCACCTATATTTAGATGAGCACATGGCTAGTTTGCGTGATGAATTTCCATCGAAAGGTGAAAGGGCACTAATGCAGTTGCATAATAAGAGGTTTGTGAGTTGGTTTAGTGAACGAGTGATGAGTCGCTTGGATGATAGTGTCACCGATACAGTAAGGTGGCTTGCTTATGGTCCTAGGGATGATGTTCGCACATGTGAGGGATATGACATCAATGGTTACACTTTTTGGACAGAGGGTCGGGATTTTAAATCTACGTCGACCCAAAACAGTAGGGTGACGCTTGTGGCATCGTCAAGGGAGTTTGCAAGTGCTAAGGATAAATCACCTGTCGATGCAAAATTGTCATACTACGGTCGAATTCAAGAAATATGGGAGCTTGATTATTGTAACTTCACGGTTGCTCTTTTCTAATGTAAGTGGGTTGATAATATCAGGCGTAATGTCAAGTATGATGAATTTACTCTTGTAGATCTTGGGCACTTGAATGATAGTGCGGAACCGTTCATCCTAGCTTCTCAAGCTAAGCAAGTGTTCTATGTAACTGACCCACTCGATTCAAAATGGTCCATTGTGCTAGCTGGGAAAAGAAGAATCCTAGGCATTGGAGATGTTGAAGATGAGGAAGAATACGATGCATTTGATGATTCAGCACCTTTCACTATTCCTAGACCTATTGCATCAAATGACATAGACGACCAGACATGTTATATGCGGTCAGACCACAACGAAGGAATATTAGAATGAGGTACTATAACATTTAATTTGAAATTGTAAGCAATTAAAAGTATTATTAAATTTAATCAGAAGTTAGGTACTTTTATGAATAGTTTGAGGGAAAATGTATGATATTGTTATCTTAGTTGCTAAATTTTCACAAATTCTTGTTAATGAATGAAGTATATCTCAAAATTGACATATTATGATAGAATTTAATTTTTTTAGTGTTAACGGTACTAGAAAATAACAAGTTACGTCAAAATGCATCAAAAATGATAGAATTTAATATTTTATATGCTAACATGTATTATGACCTATATGTCAACATTTTTATCTCTTATGGACCTAATATCGTGTTATGTTTGTAATGCCAGGTGTTTATAACTCATGGAGGACGATTATGACCCACTAGTAGAGGATTTGGAGGATTATGATGATGGCTATGAGGATGAGGATGAGGACAAGGACGAGCCATATGATGTCAACAAGGAGACTGATTTGGGTGAGCTAGAAGATCAGGAACAAGATGCTTTTGAGCGCAGGCTTGATGAATTTGAAATTTCAGTTGAACGTGCGCCTGCTATTGATTCTACAATTGTTGAGATTGTTGGTGAGAACACTACTCCTCAAACTCAAAGCCAAGGACAGGAGCAATTGAACACAGGTGGTGGAGTGGGGGTAAAGGCACCAGCTAAGAGAAAGGGTAGGGGTCTGACAACAAGTTTTAAGAAGCCAACCGGTCCCATGGTGTTGGAGTATGACAAAAGAGGCCGACCTACTGGACAATGGATTCGAAAATATGCAAACCATGTTGGCATATGTTCGCGCAAAATCCCCATTACACTTTCTTGGAAGCAAGTACCTCCAGGCTTGATTCAAACATTTTGGGATGATACCAGGGCAAGTGTTTTGTTCAAATGCACATTTACATGTATTACAAATAATTTCACCTAATGTTTGTTTGTAAATGGAAAATAATAATTGCTTGTATTTGTGATTGCAGAAGCTGTTTAGTATTCCTAATGATCCCCAGAAGAGAAGGGTGTTTGATTCTTTACTAGCGGAGAGATTCAGAGGCTTCAAGACCCACTTGACCAGTGGATGGATCTATAAGAAAAAGAAACACAAGAAGAAAGCTTCCAAGGGAAATGATGGTGAAGGTGGAAATGAGGAAGATGTTGAGGAACAAGACCCACCGTGGAAAAAATGGCCAAGCGTGACGGAGGACGAGTGGAAAGACTTTGTTATTCAAAATACTCGACCCAAAGCAATTGTAAGAACTACTAAATCTAATGAGAATTGTATAATATATTGACTCTTTTTGCAGTAATGATGTTAACATTACTATTTATGTAGGAAATTCGAGAGCAAAACAAGGCAAATTCATTGAAGAAGGAGTACCGCCATCGTACGGGGGCCAAGGCATTTGGTGAATGGAGACAAACTTGGAAGAAGGAGGGTATATACCTCACTTTGACTCAAGGGTCATCCTCATAACCCTCCAACTCCACGATCACTACGTTGGTTAGTCGTGCTGGCGATTTCATTTGTTCTCTACATTCCTTTGATAAGGACACCGGAAAATGGGTCATCAAGGAACCGGAAAAAAAAGTGGCGGATAAACTTGTAAGCTATTTGAAACTTTAGCATAACTTTACTATACAAAAACATTATATGTATTCATGTTAACATTTTTTCTTATGCTACAGCTTGAGTACACTACAGAAGTTGTTGAAGGCAAGCTGGTCCCGACTATAGAGAAAGACCCCTTCACCTTGGCTTTGGGAAAGCCCTACCATCCAGGCCGGGTAGTAGGTATGGGAGGGACGTTGCTAGGATGGGAGAAGGTGATGGGTTCAGAATACACAAAAATGGGAAGATCTCGAGCAAGTGTTAACTCACCGGAAGAATTGGATGCCAAGGTGGCATCCATCAAGGAACAAGTTCGCAATGAGTTAATAGGTGAATTCAATGCTTGGGCGAAGCAAATGAACTTACCCTTGTCGTTCCCCTCGACTACACCGGTCGACTCCAGTAGTCACCCAAAAGGACAAGGAGAAGATGAGAGACATGGAGAAGAGGAGATACATGAGGTAGTTTTCTATTTATTAGTTTTGGCCTAGCTAGTGAGTTACGTGAGATCTAATGTGGCATTATTGATTAATTATTGCAGGTTGTTACTCCCACACATGCGGACTCGAGGGAGGTTGATAATCCAACACCCCATGAATTTCCAGATTTAGAGGTGAATTTAGGATTCGAGGGAGCGTGTTTGGTTTTAACATAGTGAATTTCGTTACATGATCAATTGTGTAGGAAAAGACCCTTTTTGATAATTTCAGTTTTTACAAGTGAATTTCGTTACTGGTGTAGGTAGAGACCGAGTGTACACTTCTAGCCCCGGGGCTATCAAATGGAGGAGAGTTGCAGTTGGTGGCGTATGGTAGTGCACAAGCGACGACTGGTGATACGGTCCATTTCCAATCTCTTAGGCCACAACATTACTCGGTCGGGATCAATTCTTACATTGCTGGGTTTGAAAACATCCCACTACCGGTGCCTATAGTGGATGATGGGATTACTCTTCTTTGGGAAGCAAAGGGTAGCTATGTGCAATGGCCACGTGCTTGGGTGAGGTTGATCAACGAGGTAATATTTATTTTGATGTTGTTCAAAATAACAAATCTGCATGCGTACTTACTAGCTTAAACCCCGGCCAAAAATTTTTGAACTCTAATTATCTTTGTTTTGATCAGATTTTGAAAAAAAAGTCAACCATCAAAGAGAAGGAAGGTGGAGAAGCCTAAAAGCGTTGATCAACCTACAAAGAAGATGAGTGAACAAGGGTCGAAGAGTGAACAAGTGTCGAAAAAGAATTCTTCGAAAGGTTCAGCCATGCAACCTACTCCACTTGTTGGAGACAATGTCCTTCAATCGCTCACTAAGGATTTAACTTTTCTACACAATCGTTTTAGTCATTTGCCTAGTGACGATCCCATTGAAATTGCACTTCCTAAGGCAATGTTCCATTATGATGAGGATGCAAGTGCATGGTTAAACAAACAAGATGTGAAGGAATTTTTAAGAGGTTCAATGCTTAACATTTCTCTCATTCAAATATTCATGAGGTACGGGCACATGCCACTTAAATTAATTATGTTATTCATATTAGTGTTGTTTATCCTTCATATATATGTCAATTAATTTTTAATTGTACATGCACGTAGAGCACTACGGGAGCACTTAAGTGACACTGATTCCCCTAGTAAAGTTGGGTGGTTATGCCCCGAACAGACATCCGAGACTAGAATCTTACACAACTCCCCCGAGGTGATGTATTATGTTAATCATAGTATTAGGGAATCAATGCGTGCGGGAGACAAGTTCATATTCGCCCCATGTTATGAGGAGTACGTTTAACCATGTGTAATTCAATTCTTTCTACATTTGAATTATTTGTTGTACCCTAATTATTAATTTGTTTGTGTATTGTTAATTTATGTAGGTTTCATTGGTTCCTCATGGTGATTTGTCCTGCTAATAACACAATCTTTCACCTTGATTCAGCTCGATCAACAAAGAAGTACCTCGTGATGTCTGTACTACAAAAGTAAATATAGCTACCTAGTGTTGATTATCTTAACCTAACTCATTTAGTAGTCAAACAAATCAAATTTGAATTTACTTTCATATAGTATTATGAAGAAGATACATGGTCGTGCTCCACGGGGTCCTACATGGAAATCACCTATGGTAATGCCACATCATATTGTGATTATCTTAATAAACTTAGTAAAACAATTGTGGGTTTTATGTGACGTTTGATTCATTTGATTTATTCCTATGCTAGTGCCCACAACAAGATAATGGAATTGATTGTGGATTATACGTGATGAGATTCATGCTTAACGTAGCGACTCATTGTATCAACACCATACATCTTGATGAGGTACGACCTTAAACTTAGTAAAATGCTCTTTTTCTGTGATTTCAAGGCTTAGCCACCTATAACTAAGTATAATTGACATGTTATGAGAAAGAACTTGGTTATTTGTTTAAAAATGTAGAAAATGGGCAAGTAGAAGTCATTTAGGCCTTATTTAGGCTATTTTGGATGAAAATGCGACCTTAAACTTAGTAAATTGCTCTTTTTCTGTGATTTCAAGGCTTAGCCACCTATAACTAAGTATAATTGACATGTTATGAGAAAGAACTTGGTAATTTGTTTAAAAATGTAGAAAATGGGCAAGCAGAAGTCAAATAGGCCTTATTTAGGTTATTTTAGATGAAAATGCGACCTTAAACTTAGTAAAATGATCTTTTTCTATGATTTCAAGGATTAACCACCTATAACTAAGTATAATTGACATGTTATGAGAAAGAACTTGGTCATTTGTTTAAAAATGTAGAAAATGGGCAAGTAGAAGTCATTTAGGCCTTATTTAGGCTATTTTTGATGAAAATGCGACCTTAAACTTAGTAAAATGCTCTTTTTCTGTGACTTCAATGCTTAGCCACCTATAACTAAGTATAATTTACATGTTATGAGAAAGAACTTGGTCATTTGTTTAAAAATGTAGAAAATGGGCAAGCAGAAGTCAAATAAACCTTATTTAGGCTATTTTGGATGAAAATGTGACCTTAAACTTAGTAAAATGCTCTTTTTCTGTGATTTCAAGGCTTAGCCACCAATAACTAAGTATAACTGACATGTTATGAGAAAGAACTTGGTCATTTGTTTAAAAATGTAGAAAATGGGCAAGTAGAAGTCAAATAGGCCTTATTTAGGCTATTTTGGATGAAAATGCGACCTTAAACTCAGTAAAATGCTCTTTTTCTGTGATTTCAAGGCTTAGCCACCTATAACTAAGTATAATTTACATGTTATGAGAAATAACTTGATCATTTGTTTAAAAATGTAGAAAATGGGCAAGTAGAAGTCAAATAGGCCTTATTTAGGCTATTTGGGATGAAAATGCGACCTTAAACTCAGTAAAATGCTCTTTTTCTGTGATTTCAAGGCTTAGCCACCTATAACTAAGTATAATTGACATGTTATGAGAAAGAACTTGGTCATTTGTTTAAAAATGTAGAAAATGGGCAAGCAGAAGTCAAATAGGCCTTATTTAGGCTATTTTGGATGAAAATGCGACCTTAAACTTAATAAAATGCCCTTTTTCTGTGTTTTCTAGGCTTATCCTCCTATAACTAAGTATAATTGACATGTTATGAGAAAGAACTTGGTCATTTGTTAAAAAATGTAGAAAATGGGCAAGTAGAAGTCAAATAAGCCTTATTTAGGCTATTTTGGATGAAAATGCGACCTTAAACTTAGTAAAATGCCCTTTTTCTGTGATTTCGAGGCTTAGCCACCTCTAACTAAGTATAATTGACATTTTATGAGAAAGAACTTGGTCATTTGTTTAAAAATGTAGAAAATGGGCACGTAGAAGTCTTTTAGGCCTTCTTTTTTACCGTTTTGACCTAAGTATTTAATTTTTTTAAATATTTATTACTCACATGTTGAACTTAACTAATTAATTTAATTTATTCTAACATAATTTACATATATTCCAAGTTTTGCAAGGTGCAAAAGGGAGATCCGTTAACAAGCAAGGAGCTTAATGAAGTTCGAGACATGTTGGCATCTTTCATCACCTTCAATTTGTAAATGTGGCATCATTTTGAATTTATACTTTGTTAATTATTAACTTTTAGACTACAATATTGACTAGCTATTAGTATTGTTTGTATTTATGTGTATATCACACTTTATTTGTTGTATTGCATTTGGTTTTTAATTATAAAAGTCTAAATATATATTTTTAATTCTTATTATGATTATTAATAATAATTATATTATGGCAGAATTTATTGCAATAATATGGCAGAATATTATAGCAGGATCAGTTGCAGGAATAATTGCAGGGAAAAACAAAAAATAGATCTTATTATTGCCACCGGTTTACCGGTTCAAACCGGTGGCAATAGTCATCCTTCCCCTCCCAAAAAAATCCGCGCCATTATTATTGCCACCGGTTAACCGGTGGCCATAATTAATATTACCACCGGTTAACCGGTGGCCATGAGGACTTTTGCCACCAGTTTTGAACCGGTGGCCATGCGTTGATTTATTGCCACCCCCTAAATGACCACCGGTTCAAAACCAGTGGCAATGGGGGGTTTGCAAAGTTACCTGGATCAGTAAGTTAGAGATGAAGAACTTTAATTTACAAAAGATTTGAGCAGATTTGGTTGAAAAGAAACGACCAGGTTCAAAGTTCGGAGTGAAACCGAGTAACGAACTGCAGCAGCAAGAGCAAAATAGGGAAGACCCGACTCCAGCGCCAGATGACAAGGCTGTCGCATGGAAAAAGAAGCAAAGTGCGGCGCCAGAGACTTCCAGCAAGCGCTGGTGCAGCGACACAATGCGTGGCCCCCATATTAGATTATGCGGACCTAGTGCAGCAATTTCTGGGTTCCTTGGTACGCCAGTTAGCCCCTATAAGAAATTTGACATGATTAAGTAGTCGGTTTGATTACAATCGCAAATAAGTGATCGACTTGACAAAAGATCGTCTCGCTTAGTTTAAAACGCCTAAACATTGGCTCATCGCAAAGGCACCAACACGATGGTTCATAAACAGCAAAGCACCAACATACTGGTTCATGAGCACCAGAAGCGCCGACGCACTGGCTAAAGCAAAGATCAAGCGAGCTTTAAAGATTGACAAGCGTTGGTCTTCAGTAATTTTCTTTGGAATATTATTGCAACAACTGAGGATGACTTCAAGTAAATTTATTTTCGACAGCATTCGCTAAGAATGTGGAGGTTGTCACTAAGATTTGAGAAGACATCACGAGATGGGCAGTCTTCGACAGCATTCGCTAAGATTGTGGAGGTTGTCACTAAGATTTGGGAAGATAGCACGAGATGGGCGGTCTTCGACGACATTCGCTAAGATTTGAAGGTTTTCATCAAGATTTGAGAAGATAGCACGAGATGGGCGGTCTTCGACGACATCCGCTAAGATTGTGGAGGTTTTCACCAAGATTTGAGAAGGGCGGTTCGTGATGAGGCGTTCTTCGACGACTTTCGCTATGACTGGGAAGGTTGTCACTATGATTCAAGGGAAGGCTCGAGATGTAGTAGCATTGATTGACGGCGTTCCCTAGCTTGTGGAGGGTTGTCACCAACAACTGGAAGTGATTTCAAGAGAAGTTATCCTCGACGGCATTCCCTAGCTTGTGGAAGGTTGTCACAAAAGGAAATGCAACAAATCGGTTACCTCCCAAAGACGTGTGCTCGGCGCTGCAAGATACGCGTGTCTTAACTCTTTTATACTGTTTTACTAACGCTATTTTGTAGGTATCGGCGTTACAAGAATGATTTGGGATCGCAGAACGTTCTGAATCATTCCCCGTCCCTATTGCTACTTTGAATTTTTTTTTCGAAACTTACGTTTCTCCAAACTCAGTCAAAGTGGGGGCTTCTGTAGACACCCATTTGTGTCTCCCCAAAACCAAACCCAGTGATGAGTACCTTTCACGTCGAATCATAATCGAATGAAGTGAAAGTGTGGAAAGTCTAGTGTTGCGGTTAGTTTTTGATTCTTATCTTTCTCTATGTTTTTGAAAACCTATTTTATGAAAATATCCAATCCAGTTTGGTTTGGTCCATGGCAAGGGTCCAATAATAGTTTAGTTAGGCTGGGTCCGAAAAGAGCTTTCCAAAGATATATTATAAGTCCAATTCCAATGAATAATGAGGAAGTTATGGCCAAATTACGAAACTAGGCCCGGTTTCGCTTTTATATGCGGCCCAATGATCTAGAGGAGGGCCTATTATGATTTATCATTCCTAATGCGATTAGGATTGATTATGGTCTTCTAGAATCTTCTAGAAGGTTATTTTGAATCCTAATTTGATTAGCATTGATAATTGAGTTTTAAGAGTTTTATTTAGAATAAAATAGGTGTTTTTAAGGAAATTACATTTTTACCCCTCGTACGCTTAAATTTTATCAAAATAAGAAAACGCGTGGAAAAATTGATTGCAGCGCCGCAGTACAGTCTGTCGCCTGGCGACAGGGGCGTGTTTGGCGTCAGCGTCGTGTTTTATTCTTTTCGAAACTCTGATTTCTTTTTTAATATATCCAGCTGATTTTCTTTATAAATAGCGTCCTTAAACCTCCGTTTTCAATTACCAACTCTCATCAAGAAATTCTTGATACTCTCTCTATCTCTCTCTTATCTAAACTAGCCTTTTACAAACAAAATTCCGCATTCACAAGATTTAGACACACCTAGCCAAGTTCGAAGTTGCCTTCGCCCTAGACGTGAAAGGTTTGATTTATGAGGGTTTGGTCCCAAATCTAGTCTAAACTTTCTTAATTCTTTGTTTCAATTATTTAATTTAATTCTTTGATTTTATATTTTCCTTGAAGTTACTAACGTGTGTATTTTGTTATTAGAAAGAGATACGAGGCATCCAAGTAAGTGTTTTAATTGTTTCATTGATAATATGATATAGAAATCATGCTAAGATAATTATTTTGATTCCTAGTATCATGTTAGGATGTTTTATTGCTTCCTAGTATCATGTTTAGGGTAATAACTAAAAATTCCTAATATCAAGTTTGATTATTGTTATGCTTCCTATTTTCTTTCCTAATAGCATGTTAGTATCATGTTAGGGTTAAAGCTTTGATCTTTAATGTTTAGTGACATGCTAGGGTTTGTTATTAATCTTGTTAGTATCATGCCTAGGATCTTGCTATTATGCTTTAACATAAACATGATTATTATGATTATGATTATTATTATTATATTGCTTGATATATTATATTTATTGTTATTGCTTAATCACACCTTTTATGCATGTTTAAAGGGAATTTGTACTTGTAATCACGCTTAATAAGATAATTAATAATCTTTTTTAAGGTTAATATGATTATAATTCAAGTGATCGCCAACAATAGATTTATTTGTGCATTAATATTCAACCAATATAGATAAACAAGTTTAGGGTTAACCTATTGATTGCATGTTAGTCAGAAAGCGCACATCAATACGAGAAGAATAAAGTAGAGGCCTATTATTAGGGCAGGTTCTTTCTCTTTTAGATTGGATTTGTACCTTCATCCTCAAACTTACAGTCTTGGTTCCATACCTATTGGAGTTGACGATCTCTTGGATGGTTAAGGGGTGTAACCTTCACTCAGTGAAAGGTTTACAAGTTCCTAAAATTAGTTAGCGACTCTTTTGCTCTAGCTTCCTTCCATTTGGACGCCACCATGCTTAAGTGTATGATCACAGTGGAGTTCAAGTTTGGGGTAATTCTTGAAATATTCCCTACACAACCATCTTCGCATCATTTGCTGCATATTCACCGTTAATTTGGTTTACAATGAGTAAAGAGTTAGAGAATACCTCTAGGTGTTTTATTTTCATGTCCCTAGAAATGGTCAACCCTGTGATTAGTGCTTTGTACTCTGCCTTGATGAGTGTCATTTATGGCACTCATTTGGCTTCTTTTAGGACGATTTTCATGCTCTTTTATAGCTCTTCTCTTTAGTTTTCCTTAGTTTTGTTCTTTATTTTTTTAGTTTGTGCTTCCCTTAAGGAATTTTTTTTCTTTGTGCATTTCTTTGTTTATTTGGTCTTTTTCCCTTTTATTTGCTTGTTTTCGTGTATTTTCAGGTTATGATCGTGTTCCGAGGATTCCCGAGCCTTCCTCTCATATTTCTCATCATTTTGGATGCCTCTCACTTGTCATTTGGAGCTCAAGTTTGAAGGAATGCAAGGAGCAAGTTCATGAGATCGATGCATGCATGCGGTGGGGGCATCATCTTTGGAATGAACCCACCAAAGAGCCATTACAAGACTGCCTACCTTAGTGTTCATCATCATCCCCAAGACGAGCGCACGAGGATGAGCTAGGACGAAGAAGAGGGAGCTCCCCTGCTTCCAGGTGCGGGCGTGCACGAGGGTGGTGCGGCCGCACACTTGGGTGGCGCGGGCACGCCAGATGCGGGTGCTGGCGCGCCTGCCAGGGCCCCTATTCCGTACCCAATTTCTCGCGGTTGCGCCTCTCCCTTGTTGCGACCGCACATTCCGGGGTTTCTTTTGAACGATCTAACTAAATTTTCTCTTGTTAGTTTTACTATATATAGTTTTTCCTTCTATTTTTAGAAAGAGAATGATTAGAATAGAATTAGAATTAGTTTTAGATCAAATTAGAGAGATTTTTAGAGAGAGAAACTCTAGGTTTTAGTGAGAGAATTTCATGGTGGATTGTTGATGATTGAAGATTTCTCCATTTCCTTTGATTTTTGATAAAGTTTATAAGGATTCCTTTTCTTTAGTTCAATCTTTAGTTTGATCTTTAGTTTGATTTCAATTGTTTTGTTAAATGTTCAAGTTTGATTGAAGTTTGATTGATTTGTGATTTGATTTTAGTTTGTTTAATTTGATCATGATGAATTGGTTGTTTAGCTTTGTTTTGATCTTGATTTCTATGGATTATGAGTTGTTTGATTGCTAGGTTAATGGTGAAGCATATATGAGTAATGGATTGAAGTTAATTTGGGGAAATTGATGGAGTTGATGATGTGATTAAATTGGTTAATTGATTAGGTGCATGTGTGTGTTTGATTTAGGCTTGATCACCCTAGTTAATCACACTAGATTGCATTGTAGGTTCACATTGATACAGACCATTGATTTATGGCTTGCATTTAACGATTAAGGTGTCTTGTGACGTTCCTATCTAGAGTTTATCGTAGTTGACACTAGTTAGACCTCTAGGAAAATAGCTTGATATGCTCTTTTGGTTGCATGATTGGTTTTCCCTCGCATCACTCGACTTAGTCAACTCTTTCGCAATTAGCGGAATCCGTTACAAGTATATGTGGATCCCGAGCCCTAGTGTCTATTACATTTGTCCCAACCTAGCTTGTTTAGTTGTTTAGCATTCACACCCTTACCTAACCTTTCCGGAATAGCTTGACTTGACAATATAAGATCGCCCTCCATTCCATAGTGGTTCGACCCTCGACTTACCATTATACTTGTATAAGGGTGTGTTGAGAGATTACAAATTTTGTTTGGCCTAGGGTAGGGTTAGTTTCAACGACCTAGTTCCGACCCTTGTCAAAATGGCGTCGTTGCCGAGGAATGGCGTTGCGATTGTATATTGTTGTTGAGTCTATTCCACCTTATTCAAAAACACAAAAATATTTTCCTTTAGGATACATTTGTAGCCGTGCTACTAATAATTTCGTTTGAGATTGTGTGTGCAAGAGAACATGGGAGAAGCTCAATTGAAAGAGTTGGGCACTACGGGTGCTTACAAGTATGAGAGTTGGATTGCTCCTTTATTGATTTCGGATGGTGCTTTGAAATCAAGCTGGCAATGATCACCTTGATCGAAAGGAAACAATATGGTGGTACAACAAGTGAAAGCCCTCTCAACCATCTCAAAGATTTCGAGAAGTATTGCAATACAATTATGGAAGCCGGAGTTGCTCAAGAGTATATAAGGCTCAAGTTGTTTCCCTTTTCTCTCACAGGGAGAGCCTTAGAGTGGTTGAACAAGGAGGTAAATCCAAGGTCCCTAAGGACATGGGATGAAGTTACCAAGGCTTTCTTGTCCCGTTTCTACCCACAAAAGAAGACGGCGGAGGCTAGAGCCTTAATCCAAAGTTTCATGCAATTGCCTAGAGAGAACCTCTATGAAGCATGGGAGAGGTACAAGGATTACCAAAGGGAATGCCCTCAGCATGGAATTCCAACCCATGAAGTCATACAAATTTTCTATGGTGGTTTGAGCTCTCAAGGTAGATCGAGCCTTGATGCCGGAGTCGGAGGGCCGATTATGAACAAGACGGAAGAAGAGGTTGTGGATGTAATAGATGATGTAGTAAGGAACTACATGAATTGGAATGATGTAGAGATGGAATCGACAAGCACAAGTGGCTCAATCGATTAATCTAATGTCATCAACAATTTGTCCACATTGGTCTTGGAGTAAGGAAAGGAGGTGATTTCTCTCAAGACCAAGCTTGAGAGTCCTTCACAAGCTTCTAGTCTTCCATCCCATTTTAAGGGGAGAGGTACATCTTCCTACTCTAACCCTCTTTTTGCTTCTTGTTGCATGATAAGAGAATGCTTGGTTTGTGATTTATGTGGAAAGAATGATCATGATGCTTCTAATTGCTCCAAAGTTCCTTGTGGTGGATATGATGGATATGAGAATGTGCATGTGAATTGTGTTGATAATAATGATTTTGGACCTAGATTTATTGCTCAAAAGAATGTTGGGAATAGGAATTATCACAATCATGGGAGTTATGATAATTATAACCAAAATAGTGGTTATGGTAACCATGTGACACAAAAGTTTTGTGGTAACCATAAGAACTTCGTTTGTAATGATCAAAGCCATGGCCAAGAATATGGGGATCATAACCAAGGTTATGGTAACCATAATCAAAATTCCGGCCAAAATTATGGTAGGGGTAATTGGAGTAATCAAAGTAGGGGAGACTTTCAAAATGATGTTCAAAGAGGTACCCCACCCCAATTTACTTCAAAGACTCAAAACCAAGGTGATGATTTCTATGCTCAACAATCTCAAATGAATAAGCTAGAGAATTTCATGATGGCTCAATCTGAGAAGTTGAATGAATTCACAATGTCTTGTAACAAAATGTTTAAGGTCCTATTTACTCATGGAAAGATGCTTGAGAACCAAATCATTCAACTAGCAAACCCTTTGAGAGATTGTGCTAGTCCTCCTTCTTTACTATCACAAGAAGTTGACCCTAGGGATCTGATGTGTGCTATCACCACTAGGAGTGGTAAGGTCCTTAAAGAGAGTGTTCCTAGGAAAATTAAGGAGGGTGAAAAGGAGAGTGATTTGAGTGAAGGGAATAAGCATGAAGAGTCTAGCAAGATGAGTGAGAATTCCAATGATAAGCCTAAGGAGAAAGAGAGGAAGAAAGATGAGGTTTACAAACCTAGACTTCCTTACCCCCAAAAGTTCAATAGGCACAAATCGGATGAGCAATTTGGACAATTCATCGAGATGCTTAAGAAGATTCATCTTAATATTCCTTTCACCGAGGTCATGGAACAAATGCCAACCTATGCTAAGTTTCTTAAGGTAATTTTGAGGGGTAAGAGAGGTTGCAATATGGTGGAACCGGTGAATTTGGGGGAGTGTTGTAGCACCTTTATTCATAATGACTTACCCTAAAAGTTGAAAGATCCCAGAAATTTTTCCGTACCTTGCAAAATCAAAGGAAAATTGTTCTAAAATGCCCTTTGTGATCTTTGTGCTAGTGTTAGCATCATGCCTTATTCCGTTTTCAAGAAACTTAAGCTAGGTGGGCTCCTTCCATCCAACATGACCCTTCAATTGGCCGATCGGTCTATTAAGTTTCCAAAGGGGAGAGTTGAGGATGTTCCCCTCAAGATCGGAGAGTTCACTATTTCCATTGTTTTCATTGTGCTTGAGATTGCGGAAGATGACCATATCCCTATCATTTTAGGAAGACCTTTCTTAGCCACTTCGGGAGCCTTAATAGATGTCAAAGGAGGTCGTATTACCTTAAGAGTTGGTAAGAATGAGGAAATTTTTGAGCTAAAACCAATGAATGAGTCTTTGTCTCTTGTGAAAGGAATTATTTTTGTTAATTCCCCTTGCCTTATTGATAATGTATGCATGATTGATTCTTAAACTAACAATGTTCTTGAGAATTGTGATGATGTGCTTTTGAGTTGTGATTGCAAGAAGGTCAGTGAAGAGAACACAAAGCTTCCCAAGCTTATGGACGAGGAGGAAATTGACATTCCTCATTGGTTTGAGCTCTACCCTCAAGAGGAGGACGATGACCCTAAGAGTGTGTATGGTGTGAAACCATCTACAAAGAGGAACAAGGCAAAGAAAAGAGCACGAGCTTCTAGGAAAAAGAGAAAGAGAATGAGATTATGAAAAGAGAAGCTTGCTTTTGAGGAATTATTGAATGAAGTCTCATCAAGCAACAATGAGAAGTTGCTAAAATTTGAAGAGGAATTTTCTCCTTCCGCCACTTTGAACAAGGTGGTGTTCTTTGACCCTCCATGATTTGGAGGAAGGGTCGAGCTTAGGACCATAAGCAAGCACTTCCCGGGAGGCAACCCGGAGATTTCTAACCCTTTTCTTTCTATTTTCACTTTTTCTTAATTTTCTTTCTTTTAGTTTCTTTTCTTTCTTTCACTTGTTTTTCTTTTGGATTTATAGGTTGGATTCTTGGAGTTGGATTTCATCAAGTGATCACGAGCAATGGGAAAGTGCTTGCGGCTTTTAATGTGATTGAGCTTCTTTTGCTTTCCTTGTTCTCACATGGCTTTATGATGATGCTTATGATTTTGGAGCGCAACAACGGTGGTTCTTTCTATCGCCTTTCTTTATTAGCTAAGCATGGATAGCCCGGTGAGACTTTTTTAATTTTTCTCTTTATTTTCTTTAGATGCATAGATTAGGTTTAGTTTAGGGGAAGTTGAACGGTTCGAGGATGATTGCTTGTTAACACTTAATGTGTTTGGGATTGATGACGATGTTGTCATTTGATCAATTATATGTTGATTGGGTTTAATGTGTTTAACTTGGTTTCTAGTTCCTTTCTCCCTTTTCCTATTCTTCCTTTATCTATGGCTTTCCTTTTCTTTTCTTTTCCTTTTATTTTTCTTTTCCCTTATTTTTCCTTTGTTCTTCTCTTGGTATGTGGTATGCTTTAGAGGCTTGTTTTTCACCCTTTTTTGTTTTTCTTATGAATTGGACTTTGTACATTGGACTTTGTCTTTTGAATGAATTTCTTCCTAGGTAGTAAAGATATGCACGGTTTGAGAGTATGCTTCGTTGACTCTAGGATAGGTGTATGCTAAGGTAGTTTGTTTGAACTAGGAGGATCATGAAGCCGGATTCTACTTGTTTGTGGCATGGTTGGTAGTTGCTCCCTATAGTTGATTTGACACCGCTAGTGAGTTTTTGCTACATCCATTTGAGGTTCATTGTTTTTCAAGCCTTCAACCTATTTTTTTATGAGCGGAGTGGATCCTTGACTATTGCGGACCTAATATATAAAGCTTGATTTATGATCCTTAAACCCGAGACCGAGCTATCTAGGGAGGACAAAGACATCTTTTCGGGGTGGTATTTTTCATTTTTAGGATAGTTTGTTTCATCTTTGTTTTTGGGTTTACATTTGATTTCTTGCAACCATTTGAGCCTATTACCTTCTTTTCAAGCCACATCTTTATATCTTTGACCTTTTGTTTCATTTTCTTTCTTTTCTTGTTTTTTTGAAGCAATTGATCATTCTTGATGGAGTTTGTGGTGGAAAAGTTGGGATATTTGGTTTCTTTGAAGCAAGTTTGTGTTATGTTTTAAATGTGAATAATGGCAAATGTGTTTGAGTAAAAGCCGTCCTAAGTCATAAAAGGCATGGACTAATAAGTGCAAAATTGAAAAAGTCATCCAAAGTTAAAAGAGGCGAGGACAAAACATTATTAATCAAGAAAAAAAATCCAAAAATATTTTGATGTGAGTATTCTCCCTTTTTTAGCATTGAGGACAATGCTCCATTTAAGCTTGGGGGGAAGCATTCTCACGCTTTTTGTGTATATGTTTGTGATTTATAGCTTTAAATAAGCTTGGGGGTGTTGTTGTTTTTGTTTGGAGATTACTTGGTTAGGGTGTAAGGAAATGCGCAAATCTTTGCTTCACAATTTAGGTAAACCGCCAAATTTTAAATTTTAGCCTACCTTCAACCTTTTATGCCCTTACGTTACAACCTTTGGGAAAGCCCTTTCGACCTAGAAGTTGATTCACTATTCAGGGGAGGGAATCATGGGTCATTGCCTAAGGAAAGGGGATGCATAGTCAAGATGTCGAGTAGCCTAAATAAATCTCTTTTTCCGGTTCCTTCGAGGAATCATTGGGATGCTCACTAAGGGGAGATCTGAGACTAGTGGGGAGAACGCGGTAAGATTGATTGAGATGTCTAGTTCCTATGCTTAGCATACCCTATATTTCAATCAGCCTTGGATATCTTGGAACGTGCATACCTTGATTGCTTGAGAAAGATGTTCATTCATTTGTAGTGTAGTCTCTTTGTAAGTCCATTTCGCAAAGGTTTTGTTTTCCCTTTTCCCTTTTATTTTCTTTTCATGGTTTTGCCTCTTGGATGTTGGCGGAGAGTTTTGGGTAAATTCTTAGGATACCCTTACGAGAGCATCACTCGTCCTCTAGGGCGATCTAGGGGTTTAAATGAATTGTTGTTGCTAAAACCGACCGTGATTCCTACGACAGTGAGTCTTAGTGTATATTCTCATCTCGAGTCTTTCTTTTTCTTTTTGAATAAGTCTTTCATCCTTATTCTTTCTTACTTTGTTTTGATCGAGGACGAGCAAAAGTTTAGCTTGGGGGAATTCGATGAGTGTCATTTATGGCACTCATTTGGCTTCTTTTAGGATGATTTTCATGCTCTTTTATAGCTCTTTTCTTTAGTTTTACTTAGTTTTGTTCTTTATTTCTTTAGTTTGTTCTTTCCTTAGTTAGTTTTCTTTCTTTGTGCATTTCTTTGTTTATTTGGTCTTTTTCCCTTTTATTTGCTTGTTTTCGTGTATTTTCAGGTTATGATCGTGTTCCGAGGATTCCCGAGCCTTCCTCTCATATTTCTCATCATTTTGGATGCCTCTTGTTTGTCATTTGGAGCTCAAGTTTGAAGGAATGCAAGGAGCAAGTTCATGAGATCGGTGCATGCATGCGGTGGGGGCATCATCTTTGGCATGAACCCACCAAAAGAGCAATTTCAAGACTGCCTACCTTAGTGTTCATCATCATCACCAAGACGAGCACACGAGGATGAGCTAGGACGAAGAAGAGGGAGCTCCCTTGCTACCAAGTGTGGGCGCGAACGAGGGTGGTGCGGCCGCGCACCTGGGTGGCGCGGGCGTGCACTTGGGTGGCGCGAGCGCGGGCGCGCCTTCCAGGGCCCCTGTTCCGTACCCATTTTCTCGCGGTCGCGCCTCTCCCTTGTTGCGACCGCACATTCCGGGGTTTCTTTTGGACGATCTAACTAACTTTTCTCTTGTTAGTTTTACTATATATAGTTTTTCCGTCTATTTTTAGAGAGAGAATGATTAGAATAGAATTAGAATTAGTTTTAGATCAAATTAGAGAGATTTTTAGAGAGAGAAACTCTAGGTTTTAGTGAGAGAATTTCATGGTGGATTTTTTATGATTGAAGATTTCTCCATTTCCTTTGATTTTTGATCATGTTTGTAAGGATTCCTTTTCTTTAATTCAATCTTTAGTTTGATCTTTAGTTTGATTTTAATTGTTTTGTTGAATGTTCAAGTTTGATTAATTTGTGATTTGATTTTAGTTTGTTTAATTTGATCATGATGAATTTGTTGTTTAGCTTTGTTTTGATCTTGATTTCTATGGATTGTGAGTAGTTTGATTGCTAGGGTAAGGGTGAAGCATATATGAGTAATGGATTGAAGTTAATTTGGGGAAATTGATGGAGTTGATGATGTGATTAATTTGGTTAATTGATTATGTGCATGTGTGTGTTTGATTTAGGCTTGATTACCCTGGTTATTCACATTAGATTACATTGTAGGGTCACATTGATACGGACCATTGATTTGTGGCTTGCATTTAACGATTGAGGTGTCTTGTGACGTTCCTAGCTATAGTTTATCGTAGTTGACGCTAGTTAGACCTCTAGGAAAATATCTTGATATGCTCTTTTGGTTGCATGATTGGTTTTCCCTCGCATCACTCGAATTAGTCAACTTTTTCGCAATTAGCGGAATCCGTTACAAGTATATGTGGATCCTGAGCCCTAGTGTTTATTACATTTGTCCCAACCTAGCTTGTTTAGTTGTTTAGCATTCACACCCTTACCTAACCTTTCCGGAATAGCTTGACTTGACAATATAAGATCGCCCTCCATTCCTTAGGGGTTCGACCCTCGACTTACCATTATACTTGTATAAGGGTGTGTTGAGAGATTACAAATTTTGTTTGGCCTAGGGTAGGGTTAGTTTCAACGACCTAGTTCCGACCCTTGTCATGCCTCGTTGTTAGTGACTTTGAAATTGCACCTTACAGCTTGAGAAATCTTATCTCCTTAGGGGGAAGTCAGCACTATGCACAAGCCTACACCTCGTATGTTGCTACACCATCTATGTGAAGTCTCCATTCTTGTGCAGCCTTGGGCTCCTGGAGGGACAGTACTTCCTTTTATGCTTCTTATTCGAGGGCTAGACTGAAATCCGCCAAGGTGATTTGATTGTAGTTTTAGGTTCGTATCGAATATTGTACTTACATAGATGGATCATCCATTTTTCCATCCTTCATGACATATCTAATGTTTTTCATGATAGCATTAATAGGATAATCATTATGCACACATATAACATGACTTTCAAAGTGTGGGCGTAACTTAATTGAACAATTTCTATAGACACCTGATCGTGTCTCCCCAAAAACCAAACCCAGTTATGAGTACCTTTAACGTCATTGAATATCAAGTAAGGTGAAATGTTAAAGAGTCTTGCTAATTTGTCATTTTCTAAAATGTTTTAAACCAAAATAACTCATTTCGTATTTCAAAAATCATTCGTATCTAACCCTATTAATGAAAAACCCTAATTCAGTTTATCTTAGTTAAAGGGTTCAATAATTGTTTAGATGGATAGGTCTTGAAAAGAGCTTTCCAATGATATATTTTAAGCCCAAATCCGAGTTATAACAAGGAAGTTATGGTCAAAATTCTAAACTAGACCCAAACCGAGCTTTATATGCGGACTCAATTATCATGAGGAGGATCCATTAATGTTAATTATATTACTAAACCAATTAGAATTCATTAAAAGCTTATAGAAGGTTCTAATCTATCATTTTCAAAGGATAAAGATCAAGAGTTTGAAATTGAATAAAACTTCGCTTTTTGAAAGTCCTAATTCTATTTGAATTGAAAGACGTTCAACGACATTCAAATATAATTTTGTACCTCATATTTTTTTTTATCAAAATCTTAGATGCTTGGATATCTTTTGAAATTATTTTTCCAATGCTATATTAATTGCAATTCTGAGCTATAACGAAAAAGATATAAAAGAAATACAAAACTCTATCCGAAACTAAAACCCATCCACTATTTTGTACATATAGTTTATTCTATAAAATATTTTAATCTGGATCTAATTGGGTTGAAAGGAAGACATCAAGAGCTTTCCAACGACATATTATTTTCCTTATTTCAATTTCTAAATAAAAAGATATGATAAAAACGAAATCCGTAAAAAAAACTGTTTTTTTTTATTGCGCCGCGTTAAATATATCGTCACGCGATAAAAGGAGTTTTATTCCGATTTGAATTCTGACTCTTTTTTAACCGTTTTTTTTATCGTTTTTCTATATAAATAGGGATGATTTTATTCGTTTTCAATCACCAACAATCATCATCAATCACTTTTTCTCTCTCTCTAAGTTAAAACTTATTACCGATCCGACAGCATGGGTATGCATGATCTCCGCTGTAGGAGGCACCCAACCACCTAGATCGACCCGCTAAAAATACATGTGAAAAAAAACGATAAAAGGGTCAAAATTCCGAAAAAAAAATAGAAAAACGAAAAAATAGAGTTAGAGTACCAACCAGAACAAAGGCCGGAAAATGAGTCAGCCTGGATGCTTGAGCTCGATCCTCGGTAGACAGCAGGTCCGAACGCAGCATCCGGATCAGGGGATCCGCAGGAACCAAAGGCTCCTCGGACGAAAGCTGCCAGAGAACTCGCTCGCCAAAAACCAAGCGTCGGTCCTCTGAACACCGAGAGTCCCGTATAGAGGGCCCGGAAACGGCAACGAACCATGCCAGACCAGATAGCCTTAGGGACTCCGACGATCAAACTCCAAGACGGAGATCGATCTATAAAACACAACCACATGAAAAATCGTTAGAAAATGAATAAAATCAAAAAACGAACAGAGAACATGTAGTTGGAATACTCACCGACACACGAGTCGCCGAAAGAATCCTCTGGCGAAAGTTGCCGGCAGAAGTGGCTCGTCTCCTCTTAATCGCGACCAATCAATGGCCGATAGGAAAACGAGTAGCCCCAAGTACCCTGAGGGCTAAGAAAGGTAGGTACGAGTATCCCCAAGCCTGAAATCGAGAAAAGAAAATCCTAAAGGAAAAAACGAAAGTAATCACCGAAAAAGCTTAAAACACGTACCTCAAGGATACGACCATGCCATGTAAGAGAGATCCGAGGCACCTCAGTAGCTGCCGCAAAATCCATGACCCGGGTCGCCTTGCTCATAGCCGTAAGAATACGGGCATACGACAACTCCGCCCAACTCAGGTCACCTACTTGCCCCAAATCGTTGAGGCAAATAAGTAACCCAATGGCAAAACGCTCTCCTCGATCACTCAAGATGGTGACGGAAAGAACGTGGGCAATGTATATCCGAGCCAGCTGCTCAGGTGTACACTGTCGGTCAAGCTCGTCAGCCGACAACTCGTCGGAAAGAACTGAGTACGGACAAGATTGCACGTACACGTGAAGGGTCGACGCAAGACGGTCCCCCACAAGGTCGCGCAATCTCTCGTCTGACCCCTTAATGAGCTCTACAGGATCGCCTCCGAAAGGAAAACCCGTAATCATAGAGAAATCGAAAGGGGTAATTGTCATCTCTCCCCATGGAAAGTAGAAAGTGTTGGTGGAATCCCAACAAAACTCCAGCAATCCACGGAGGAAAGCTGACGATGCAGACTGGCTCGATAAATCCCAAAGAGCCGCCAGCTAGGAGTGAATCCCAGAAAGTGCTACAATCTCCTTCGCCACCTCTGGCAAACTCTCGAAACGGGCTCGCAGGTAACTAGAGCCGTACAAACGCATGCTAGGCTCACTCTAAATAAAAGAATAAAAAAAAATGGTTATGGTTTAAAAAGGAGAAAAAAAAAAAGAAAAGAGAAAGAAACGAAAGTGCGGAAATATCACGATGTCGCGCCACCCTCTGATCGAAATGTGGTGGTCTAGGTCCCACTTAAGGACCCTAGGGTCCCAGTTGGGAGGATCCTCCCAAACCACCTTCTCCTAGCAACGTCGATCGGCCGCGACGCGTTGCTCTCGAACCTCCTCTCGAGGACGGGTCACCCTCTTCCGAGGTCAAACCGCCTCGTCCGGACCAACGAGAACCTACTTAGCATCGACAAACGGAGGCGAGTCCATGCTATGACGGACAAAATTTCTTTAATTAGTTTATTTTATTTCCTAAACTAAACTAATATACGTATTCTAGACCCATTTTCACAGCATAACGGCTACCGATAGGGGAAAACACGAAAATCGAATGCCACCCATACTTGGGGGCTACGACACCTGCAGTTAAACTCAGTAAATGGGGGCTTTTAACACCCACAAATCCATCCTATACCAGTTTCAACTAAGGATTCAAGGGATTATATTCCAAAATCTCAAAGAATCAACTAATTCTAGACTAATTACAGTAATGTAAACATAATTATTGTCTACCAAACAATTTTGAAGTTCGAATATGGCAAAATGAGCTAAGAGTATGTTTCGCACAATTTTTCAACAATTCAAAATTCACAAATAATGAATTATGAAAGTTATATTAATTCCATAACTATAATATACTTCATAATCAGCAATTATAACCAAATTGAGCAAGAAAAGAAACAAAATCACGCAAAAATTTGAAAAAAAAGCAAGAACGAACTTGAACAAAGAAATGCTCATACAAGGTTCAATACTTAACCATTTTTCATGAAATTTGTTGCAAAACACTCCTTAAACATAGCACAAAACCATGGAGCAAACAATTTCAAGAAAAATAAACCGAATCAAAAACCCCTAAATTTGAAATTTGGGGTTTAACGATTCTAAAATCATTCGAATTCAGCCAAAAAATAATAAATTTTAGCAAAAAACTTACATTAGATTACGGAAAATATGAATTGAGGACGATTTTCACTTTATTGACATAAATGTCGCGCGCAACTGAAGATGTTGCGCGTGACATACCAGCGCAACTCCGAAAGATGCGCGCGCCTGGCCAGCGCGACCTTCTGAGTTGTGCGCGGATACTAGTCACTAAAAGACTGGGATTTTTATTTTGATCCGCTTGATCATTTTCTAAACGGTTTTTGCTCGTTATTAGACGTAATGGCGTGCAAATTATCAAAATCTTTTTAAATTGCTTTGCATATTATAGTTTGTTTTCTTTTTTGTTAGTTTTTTGCATCATATTGCATGCACACCGTGCTTTGTGCCTACCCCAAGCATATGTTTGGAACATTTTTCGTAAGAGTGCCTTAAGACGTTCCGTGGTGGTGCTTTACGTAAAAGCACCCATAGACAGGTTTGTCATTTTACTGTAATGACGTTACAAATGTCCGGGTTTTCTTCTTTTTTCACGTCCAAAGCAAAAAGGAAGGCTTTTTCATGGAGCATAAAAACGAAATTGCGTATCGTACGGAGTAGGTGTTGCGTAAAATTTCACTCAGCCCAAGCTTTGCGAGATCTACCTTTCGGGACTAAAAGGTAGAGAATTATTGTATGCGTTAGCTCAACGAGTCGACAGGCGTGTCGAACCTTCAGGAACAGGCACTTCTTGAATGGATACGGTAATTATTGCGCTTAATAACTTACCGGACAGTTAGGGTGTCGATTCCACCCCCTGTATAAAGAAGCGACGAGACGATGTCGCGCCCATGTAGTCACGTGCCCCCAGTCCTGAGACACATGTACTCATCTTGTGGACAAAACTGATGAGAGAGTTGCTGACTTTCTTCCCACTCACTGAATTTGGATATATGCCTCCAGTCTTGAGACATGTATTTCTATCTTGTGGATTTCCGGCTCGAATACCAGACCCATCTTGAATACCGGAAAATTTCGGCCCAAATACCGAAAACCCCTTTTTAATCTTTTACTTTGTGAAAGTCAAGCTAAAGTTTCAATGACATATCGAGGGACTTTAGACCAACGATGACACAATTGAGAGGAAATCCTCCCCTTTTATCCTTTTAAAACCGATCTCTTCTCATGACCTTACATCACCCAGAACATTTTTAAAAGCGTTCTACAGTTGCAAAGGATCAATCTAGATTCTTTAGCGCGTTAAGACTAGAAAGGACTTTTTCTAGCCTTAGCTACTTCTTTCAAACACTTAGCAAACCAAGGATTGTTTCGACATCCTTAAACATTACTAAAAGATTCTCTATCCTTAGAGAAATTTGCAGATTGAGTCTCGGATTTATTTCCTTGACTACTTTGATCATCGTCTATTCTAGACTCAATCAAAGTGGGGCTAACTGTAGAATTCTACTTTTGGCTTCCTGTCCCGACAGGAAGTGCAATGATGATAAATAAAACCATCTTTGTGTTGGATCGAAGTGAAGAATACTTATGGATAACTGGTTAAGCCACAAAACACAAAAGCCTAGCCCAAATTGAAGAAAGAGCCAAAATAAAGGTCCAATTAACTAAACCCCATCATAATTAGGCTTAAGCCCGTGCTTAAACCCTAATAATGACGGATTTAGGAGTGCTGATCCGTGCCATTTATGGCACCTTTAGGCTATGTTTTCTTTATATTTTATGCATGTTTTTAGCCTTTTATTTCGTGTTTTTATGTAATAAAGCTTGATTTGCGTGCTTTTGTATTATTTTAGAGAAATGCGCACTTTTAATGTTTTTCTTATTATTTTATTCATTTCTCGGCTATTTCCCTCGCCTCTCCGTTTGTTTGACTTGTTTTGTAGGTATGTCGAGCTTCTCGGGATTTAATTATCAAGGAAGAAGCTCATGTGCATTCAAGGAAATTAACGGAGCCATATAGGGAAGCCAAGCATGCAAATTCACGCCAATCAAGCTAATTTCGGAAGCACGAGTCCCAAGGCAGTAGCCTCGAGCAACAAGGCCGCTGCCCCAAGATGCCTCGCACAGCAGCAACATCCCTTGGCAACACCAACCCCAACAACAACAACTACCACTCACCGAGCTCCCCTGCTCCCAGCCACGCACTTAAATCACAACAGTCAGCCACCTCTCCCAACAATACAGCAACGCCACCAACACGCACCACCTTATTTCTCCACGCAAACACCAGTCAGCCACCTCTGCAGCCCCTGCTGCCTGCAAACAACCATCAACACCGCTGCTCCCAGCCAACACAACAGCCACGCACCACATCCCCTGCTCCTCCATATCCACCAGCCACAAAACCACCCAAAATCAACTCCCAACCTACCACCTTCGCACCACCAATAACCGCAGCCAACAGCCACACCTTCCACCTCCAATCACCACCGAAACAACCAGCCGAACCGCCACCACCTGCTGCCCCTGCTCAGCCACCACTCTCGCAACCTCCTTTAATTCCCCCAATTCAATTGAAATTCCCCGAGGACGCGGGTGTGAGAGGAGCGGACGCGGGCTCGATGTCACAAATCAGGCAGTAAGTAGCCGCGGTTGTCCTGAGGTCTTCCCGCGGACGCGGTGGCTCTAGAGAAGGCGCGGTTTAGACCACCACGGGCGCAACTTTATGGGTTCAATTTGAACCGTATCACAAGCTCCTCACGTGACTTTAATGAAAATCCAACGGCCTTGATTGATGCTTGATAATATATGATGAAGATGAGTGGCGGTGATTGAAGTTGATGATGATTGATGGACGGTGATGGTGGTGATGACCTTCAATGGAGGATGAGCAGCGAAATAAATCAAAGCTGACTTCTTTTGATTTATTTTTGTTTTCTTTTTCTTTTATCTTTTATTTTTACTTTTCCTTTTTCTTTTATTTTTAATTCTCTTTTCTTATTTTCTTTTCTTGATTTATGTTTTCCTTTCTTATTTCTATTTTTCCTTTTCTTAGTTTATTTTATTTATTTTCCTTCTTTTATTATTTTTCTTAGCTTAGTTTAAATACCCATTTTTGGGGATAATTAGAGACCAACTTTTATTCTATTTTCTGAATTAGTTTAGAGCTTAGTTTTCTCTCTCTTAGGTTGAGAGATTCTCTCTCTAGGTTAGGCTAGATTAGGAGTAGTTTTAGAGAGAGAAAGTGAGGAATTTCAATGGTGATTGAGAGATTGAAGATGCAAGTGTGACAATTGTGTTCAAGATCTTCTCTATTATCAATGAGCATTCTTAACTCTATCTCACCTTATTTCTTTGTTTAATTTCATGTTTGTTTGGTTTAATTTTAATGTTTGATGCTTGATTAGTGTAATTGTTCTTGGTATTTTGTTGATTCTTGATTTCCATAGTTGTTAGTTGATAGATGATGATTCTTGAATAGTTGTTTGGCTAGGAATTGGGTGAAACTTGTATGATTGATTAATTGTGATTAATTTGGGGATTGTGTTGATTGATTGTTGAGATTAAAGTGATTAGTGAAGGTTTGCATGTGTGTAATTCAATTTGGCCTTGAGAATTATGCTAGATTGCATTGTAATTGCTAATGACATGAACAATTGATTTAGGAATTGCAATTATCAATTGGTTTTGATTGTGATTCTCTTAGTTTGTTATTCATAGTGAACCCTAGCTTAACAATTAGGAGATAGCTCTTTGATTCCTATTGATTGCTCTTATCATTTAGTCCTCACAACCTTTGATTGGCATGCTCTTCCCAAGTTGTTGCAATTGACATGATTACTTGTTGATCACCATTCCTAGTGTTTTATTTCCTTGGTTACTTGTTTTGTTAGTTGTTAGTATTCTCTCTTACCTTCGTCTTCGACCTAGCTTAGGCGCATAATTGAAAGTGCTTGAACATTACCGTTCCTTTGGGTTCGACCCTTGACTTGCCTCTATACTCGTATTAGGGTTTGTTAAGTGTTTATAAATTTAGTTTGACCGAGGGAAGATTAGATAACGACCTAGTTTTCCCCTCGTCAAGTGCCTAGGTTAAAACTTAGTGTTGCCGCTGAAAAAGCCGTGCTCATCTCACAAAGTCGCGCTAGGCTACCGCGCGCAAATAATTCAGTTGCGCCCGACACCCAGCGCCACTTTCAGAGTTGCGCTACGGAAGATTCAGAATTTTTTGGAATTATACGGAAAATAAAAAATCGAATCTTACCATAAAGCCGCGCGCAAGACAATTAGTTGTGCTGCACATAGCAGCGCAACTCTATAACTTGCGCTGGGATGCCGCGCGCAACTCTATCTGTTGCGCGCCACACCTACTGCGGCAGAATCGACTGTTTCACCAAATGCCATCTGACTTTTCAGAATTCGCCAAATGCCACCTAGTTTTTAAAAAAATTCACCCAGTGCCATTAATGACCGACGGTCGTTAACTCCGTTAGTAATTAGGGGTTAATCATGACACGTGTCATGATATAATTGGACCATTTATCTTAATTCATAAAAATTAAAATCAAAAACAAAAAAAGTTAAAAAAAATACAAAAAATTAAAAAAAAAAAAAGCAAAAAATTAAAAAAAAAAAAAAACCCAAAATTTTTCCAGCCACCCCCACCACTGCCAAACCCTAGCCCTTCCCCTCATCTCGCCGGAAAACGGCCAGTCACCACCGGAATCACCTTCACCACCATTCCCCATCCCTCTCCCCCTCCCTTCACGCAACTCACCTCTCCCCAGCCCAGAAACCGACTTGCCGGAGTCGGGATCACCCGCTGTCGCCGACCCCCACCCATTGTTACTCTGACCTCCCCTACTTGACGCGCCACCCATCCAATCTAACCTTAACCTGCGAAAACCACAACCAACCTCCACCTTCACGAGCAACCGTTCTAATTCAACCCCTTCCCGACCACCGCAGCCTCGAAACCACCCCCTCCCCTGTTTTCCGGCTCCCATAAACCCCATTCCCTCACCTTAAACTACCAAAAATCGACTTAACCTAGAAATCCCATTTAACCCAAGAAAATGGGATTTCTGGGTTGAACCCGAAACCCAAATGGGTTTTGTAGTGGTGGCGGTGCATCGAGGTTGAGGATTTAGACCAATTGGTGCGCGTGGGAGCAGCGAAGGGAGCTGGGTGGTGCTTATCGTGGCTAATGTGGTGGTGCGTGTGGGTGTAGCAAAGGGGGCAGTGTGGTGCTTGGAGGTGGAGTTGCTGTGGTGGGAGTGAGGGAGCAGGGTTTTTGGGGTCAGGACGAGCAGCGTGGGTGGTTTTGGGGGTCGGCGATGGGTCAGGTGGGGAGCTACATGGTCGGCCGGCCGATTGTTGGTGGTTCCGGCGGTGACCGGTCGTTTTGCGGCGAGATAAGGGGAGGGGTTAGGGTTTGGCGGTGGTCGGGGTGGCTGGAAAATTTTGGGGTTTTTTTTAAAAAAAATTTTTGTTTTTTTTTTAATTTTTTGTATTTTTTTTAACTTTTTTTTTTTAAAAAATTTTATGAATTAAGATAAATGGTCCAATTATGTCATGACACGTGTCATGATTAACCCCTATTTACTAACGGAGTTAACGACCATTGGTCATTAATGGCACTGGGTGAATTTTTCAAAAACTGGATGGCATTTGGTGAATTCTGAAAAGTCCGATGGCATTTGGTGAATTTTTAAATTGCTAAGTGACATTGGGTGAAATTTCCGCGGCAGAATGCTTGAAACACTAAATCTAATCATTCCCTATAAATACGAGCTTAAACCGAGGCTTAAATAGACATAAATTAACCTAAAACTCTAGCGAAATAACTTGTGAACTTGTGCAACCTAGCCCTCTTGTCCTAAACACTCACCCTTTCGATACTTTGTTACTACAGTGGAGGTTCCCCAACAAGAAGGAGTCCATAAGTGTTCTAAACGGAGATCCAGCAAAGAGAAGTGGTAAATTCATGAGCACTTAGTTAAATCACCTTGATTTTCTTGTTTAAAAATTTGTGTTGTTTGATCACCTTTAAAATCATTAATTAATCAATACCACATAGTATCTTGCGTTAAATAAAGATTAGAATTGAATTAAATAATTGTTGGTTGATCACTTAAGCCAAGGCGAATCTTGTTTATTTTCTTCTCCTTTAATTTTCACGAATTTAATTAAATAAGAATAACGACATTACGATGTAGTTCCTACATGAATTAATGTTTGTAAATAAAATCAACTAACATAGTTTTAGGTATCGCGTTTCATATATTGTTTGGTGATGAAATTGTAAAAAAGGAAGAGCTAGAAGAGGTCGTACTAGGGCTAGGATGACAATTCCCCTCTAAAAGGGATGTTATCTTAGTACCCTCGCTCCTGAACTCATTTCTGGTTTATAGACCAATTTGGGCATGGGTAAACTTTTAATTTGTGCTAATTATTCCATGAATTCCACATGGAAGAAATGCATGAACGAGGTTTATGAGTTTTTCCTAAAACTCATTGGCGACTCCTACTTGTTTCTTACAAAAAAGCGTGATGATAGAATCAATTCTAATTCAAGGTCCCCCAAACAGTCAAGAATTCAAATCCTAAAAAGTGTAAATTCCTGGGCTTTTAAGTGGCCAAGGGCATTTAAAGAGAGTACCCCTTACGATGGGATCACCCTTCCTACACCAACCGTGCAACAAGTTCCCATACCTATCATAGAAGACAATGACATTGTCAAGCAATTCAAAAAGACCAAGGTCGAGATGAACGTATGGAAACTCCTAGCTACATCTTGAGAACATAGGTTGGTTGTAATGAATGCCTTGGATAAGATAAGGATAGATTCCGACACCACTCCTGATGGGTTGGCTAACTTCCTTACGAGTGATCTCCCTAGCCCTATCAACTTAATCACCTTTTCTTATAAAAATTTACCTCCAGAAGGTTACAAGCATTACAAGGCACTAAACCTCACAGTAGTCTGCAAGAGAATGAACATCCCAATGACCCTTGTAGACAATGGATCGGCGATTAATGTCTGTCCACTTAGAATTGCGAGGATGTTAGGCATAAAGGATGAAGACTTAACCTCGTTAACACAAGGAATAAGAGCATATGACAATACTCGTCGCCAAGCTCTTGGTAAAATTACTATGAATATAACGGCGGGAGCAATAGAACATGCCATTACCTTCTAAGTGGTAGATATTAAAGCTTCATTCAACTTATTGTTGGGACGCCCTTGGCTTCATGACCTCAAGGCCGTAACTTCATCTCTTCACCAACAGGTAAAAGCCATAGTTGGAGGAATAACTATTACAATCGATGCTTCGCCCATGAGGATTAAAGCTGTTGAAAACCCGATCATTAATGTGGAGCATGATGAAGATGATGAAGACTTGTGGGGATTTAATGAAGAGGCCTCCTTAATCGAGGAGGATGAAAGGACCCCTCTCTGTCACGACCCCCACTCCAATATGACAGTAAATGCTATCCTCAAGAGACAAGGGCACTTTCTTGGAATGACTCTAGGAAAGAAAAAGGAGATAGCAAAACAATTGGAATCACCTGGCCTCCCTAAATTAGATACTTTCAGACTTGGTTTCAAATCGACTCGGGAATATCTTAAGCGAGCCCAGGAAAGGTCTAAAGCGCGTAGGAAATCTCGCACCAAAAAAAAAAAAGCAATCCCAATGGATCAGTATCCTCTTACTCTCAATGGACATTTCATAAGAGAAGGAGAAGACTATCCATGCTATGAATTTCCCGAACCTTTTGTTGTAAATGGCATAAGGCAACTGGGGTTTGAAATCTTTCTGGATTGCTACTTTCTAGATGAGATCCCAATTCCTGTTCACAAGGAAAAAGCTCCCCCATGCTTTGACTTTAATGTCATGGGATTACTATTTGGGCGAGAAAAGGATGAGCCGAGATACGTAGAGGATAACTCCTCACTCATCCAAACGGTCCTAAAAAGTGAGAACTTTGACCCTTCAAAACTCATCACTCCAGCGGAAGGATTAGTACAAGGATGGAGCAAGGCGGTCAAGGTGACTACTCCAAGTGGAAGTAAAATATCCATAACAACAGGGCAAGGACCAATGTTTGAAGAGTCGTCAGAGTAAGAGTCAGAGTCATTTCCTGTAGAGTCTTCCAAGTCTTTAGTTGTAGCACCCCCTATTTCTTCTATTTCTACTCCTAGGATAGTTAGTAATCAAGTCCCCGAGGACATCTCCCATTTTTATGTAATGATTTCAGAGTTTAATAATATGTCTTCTTCTGCTTACTCCTCGTGTTTTTCTTTAACCCAAGATGACGAGCATTGCTTAACTAACAATGAAAATGACAAAGAAATTATTAAAGCAATGGAAACACTTGAAAAGAAAACACCAATAATTGAAGAAACTGAGACGGTTTATATCTCAAATGATTCAACCATTAAAAGAGAAGTTAAAATCGGATTGACACTTAATGAACAAGAAAGAACCGATTTAATTATTCTACTTAAAGAATTTATTGATGTATTTGCTTGGTTATATGAAGATATGCCAGGCATTAATAGAGAAATAGCTCAACACACTATACCACTAATTCCAGGAATGAAACCTGTAAAACTGAAGTTGAGTCGAATGAAACCCGACGTAGCTCTTAAAATAAAAGAAGAAGTTCAAAAACAAATAACTGCAGGTTTTATCAGGGTATCCAAATACCCCGAATGGGTAGCCAACTTGGTCCCAGGTCTAAAGAAGGATGGGAGGGTAAGAATATGTGTCGACTATCGAGACTTAAATAAGGCAAGTCCAAAGGACGACTTCCTTTTACCACACATCGATATTTTGGTAGATAATACAGCAAATCATGCACTTCTCTCGTTTATGGATGGATACGCGGGGTACAATCAGATTCTCATGGCAAAAGAAGACATGGGGAAAACAACATTCATAACACCATGGGGTACTTACTGTTACATGGTAGTGCCATTCGGGTTGAAAAACGCGGGTGCTACTCAGTCAAAGTGGGGGCTTCTATAGACACCCATTTGTGTCTCCCTAAAACCAAACCCAATGATGAGTACCTTTCACGTCGAATCATAATCGAATGAAGTGAAAGTGTGGAAATTCTAGTGTTGCGGTTAGTTTTTAATTCTTTTCTTTCTCTTTGTTTTTGAAAACTTATTTTAAGAAAACAGCCAATCCAATTTGGTTTGGTCCATGGCAAGGGTCCAATAATGGTGTAGTTGGGTTGAGTTCAAAAAAGATCTTTCCAACGATATATTATAAGCCCAATTCTGATGAATAATGAGGAAGTTATGGCCAAATTACTAAACTGGGCCCGATTTGATTTTTATATGCGGCCCAATGATCTAGAGGAGGGCCTATTATTGATTTATCATTCCTTATGTGATTAGGATTGATTATAGTGTTTTTGTTACTTCTAGAAGGTTTTTTTGAATCCTAATTTGATTAGCATTGATAAATTGACTTTTAAGAGTTTTAATTAGAATAAAAGAATGTTTTTAAGGAAATTACAGTTTTACCCTCTCGTACGCTTAAATTTTATCAAAATAAGAAAATGCGTGGAAAACTGATTGCAGCGCCGTACGACACGTCTGTCGCCTAGCGACAGACCTGGCGTTGGGCGACACGCGCAGCGTCTGGCGACAGTCCTGGCATCTGCCGACAGGCGCGTGTTTGGCGACAACGTCGTGTTCTATTCTTTTCGAAACTTTGATTCGTTTTTTATCTTATCCGGCTAATTTTCTCTATAAATAGCCTCCTAAAATCTCCGTTTCCAATCACCAACTCTCATCAAGAAATTCTTGATTACTCTCTCTCTTATTCTAAACTAGCCTTCTCTCAAACAAAATTCCGCATTCATCACAAGATCAAGACACACCTACCAAAATTCTGAGGTTTTGGTCCCAAATCTCTCTTTCAATTATTTAATTTAATTGTTTGATTATTATTTTCCTTGAAGTTACTAACGCGTGTATTTTGTTATTAAAAAGAGGTATGAGGCATCCAAGTAAGTACTTTAATTGTTTGCATTGATATTATGATATAGAAATCATGCTTAGGATGTTTCAATGATTTCTAGTATCATGTTTAGGGAAAAGGTTATAATATCAAATATGCTTATTATGATTCCTGCGATGCTTCCTATTCTCTTTCTTAATATTCATGTTAGTATCATGTTAGGGCTAAAGCTTTGATTTTTATTGTTTAGTGACATGCTAGGGTTTGTTATTAATCTTGTTAGTATCATGCCTAGGATCTTGCTAATATTATTATGCTTTAACATGATGATGATGATTTTTTTCATGATTATTATTATTATATATATTATTTTGCTTTATATTTATTGTTATTGCTTGATCATGCCTTTTATGCATGTTTAAAGGGAATTTGTACTTGTAATCACGCTTAATAAGATAATTAATAATCTTGTTTAGGGTTAATTTGATTATAATTCAAGTGATCACCAATAATAGGTTTATTTGTGCATTGATATTCAACCAACATAGATTAAACAGGTTTAGGGTTAATCTAATGATTGCATGTTAATCAGAATGCGCACATGAATATGAGAAGAATAAAGTAGAGTCCTATTATTAGGGCGGGTTCTTTCTCTTTTAAATTGGATTTGTACCTTCATCCCCGAACTTCCAGTCTTGGTTCCAGACCTATCGGAGTTAACGATCTCTTGGATCGTTAAGGGGAGTAACCTTCACCTTGTGAACGGTTTACAAGTTCCTAAAATTTGTTGGCAACTCTTTTTCTCTAGCTTCCTTCCCTTTGGATGCCACCGTATTTTAGTGTATGATCATAGTGGGGTTCAAGTTTTGGGTAATGCTTGAAATATTCCCTACAGTCGATGTCGCCGCAAATGCCCCTGTCGCCGCGCAACAGGCCTGTCGCTAGGCGACGGCTTGGCGTTCGACACTGCAGACGATTTTCCCACACGTTTTCTATTTTTTGATAAAATTAAATAGTAAAAGTCCGTACGAGGGGTAAAATCGTAATTTCATTTAAAACACTTCTGCTATTCCAAATAAAACTCATACAACTTAATTATCAATCCTAATCTCATTAGGATTCAAAAGAACCTTCTAGAAGATTCTAATAGACAATATAATCAATCCTAATTGCATTAGGAATGATAATTCATAATAGGCCCTCCTCTAGATCATTGGGCCGCATATAAAAATCAAACCGGGCCCAGTTTAGTATTTTGACCATAACTTCCTCATTATTCATCGGAATTAGGCTTATAATATATCGTTGGAAAGCTCTTTTCGAGCCCAATCCAACTACACCATTATTGGTCCCTTTTCATGCACCAAACTAAACTGGATTGGCTATTTTTCTAATATAGAGTAGGTTTTCGAAAACATAAAGAAAGAATTTAATAAAAACTAACCGCAACACTAGACTTTTCACACTTTCACTTCATTCAATTATGATTCAACGTGAAAGGTATTCATCCCCGGGTTTGGTTTTGGGGAGACACAAATGGGTGTCTAAACAACGCATCCCAGAGAAGTTGTAGCCTAACGACAGACATCAGCATCGGCCGACAAAAGCAGCGTCTGGCGACAAAGGCAGCGCGAGGCAATGACCAGCAGCGTCTGGCGATAGAATTCAAATTGTGGCACCAATATTTCTACATTAAACTGGGAAAATTTTGGTGTATTTCGGAAATTTTTTACTTCCGTAGTCAAATAATTTTCAGAAAATATAATTAAGTGTTTTTATTGTTTTAATGGAAATTAAAATGTATATGTTGATTTAATTTAAAAAGCTAGAAATTGCATTAATAAAAATAAAGTAAAATTACATTATTGATTGAATTTAAATGAAAGCTTAAAAAATAAATTAACTTCAAAATTAAAATTGTTTAATAAATTGAAAGTAAAGCAATGTTCTAATCTTTCTTCTCTTTCTTTGCCCTCTTCCAATTCTTGTCGGTTTATTCTTCTTCATCCATTACTTTTGCTAGCAAGCATCCTTTAGAGGATCTGCATTCAATTTTGGTGTTGATAGTTTCTCCTTTAGCCATCACTCCATGTTTCGTCTTTACCCACACTTTCTTTTCTATAGAGTCAGCTTTTCTTTTCTCTTTTCCTTTAGTAGTGTTCTTCTTTTTAGGCATGATAGGAATTTTAAATTCAACTTTTTCACCTAGGCATTCCTTAACAAGAGCTATCTTGTCTCCTAGACGATTCTTCATGTTGGTTTTATTTTGAACACTCATCTTGTCTTTTTTAGGCCTATCAAGTAACCAATGCTTCACATCCTTAGACAAAGAAAAATGAACTTTTTGGGTAAAAACTTCCCATAAAGGCCTAGCACTCCAATAAGTATTAAACCTCTATATATCTTGTAATACAGAATATTCATAAGGACGACATAGATCTCCAGAAGGAATGGTTTGAACAAGGCCATAGTGCCTTTTTACCCTATAGGGTATAGGGGTAATTAAAAAGTCAATTTGGATAAGCTAGGAAGACAACAGAAGGGTTGTTTGTTGACACCAACCATCTTCTCAATTTTCCACCAAGGGATGAGCCACTTTATAGCAAAATCACAATAGGCAAATATTTTGATCCACTCTCGGCGGCCCATCTTTATAAAAAAGCGTTTCTTTCGCCTAATAAAGCAGTTTGGTGTACATTTTACAATGTTGTCAGGAGGAATAACTAATTCTAGTCTCTCCATTAGCCACATCTGCAAAAATTCAATGCAAATAATTAGTATTACTATACCAAAATATATGTTTTTGATTTCTGTGATTAAAAATATTATTTTTCTACCTGTAATAAAATTGGAGTACCTCAAAAAGGTGCTTTTGGATTTTTCTTTAATTCATCCAAACTAAGCATAGTTTCTCCAACGATTAATGGCATTGGATTCCTCTCTGATTCAATTTATTCCATGATAGACACTAAAATTGCTTGACCCTCATGATTATTTCCACTAGTGAGGAGATATTAGCTAAACATGCAAAAGAGAAAAGCTCTCCTCCTATAAACATGAAAAGACTCAAAATATGGTCTGTCAAAGTAATGGCATGCAAATTCTTTAAGATTAACTGCAGTTCCATCTATAATATTTGTTAGATCCCTGTCTTTAAGATTAAAGAAACGCTCAAAATCTTTAAAATAATTTTCGCTCACATTAGGAATTACCGCAAGATCCATGGAAGGGAAGCCTGGAATAGCACTAAATTCTTCCAGTAAAAGACTAATTTCATCATAGCCTAGTCTAAAGCAATGGGTGTTTGGATCCCAATATTCTAATGTAGTATGAATAAAATCTATATCTATGTTTACCTAGACCTGGCAAATGGGTCATTCGGGTCTGGTATGGGTCGAGTCATTTCAGTTCGGGTCAAGTTCGGGCCAAAAGATTATCGGGTCAAGTTCGGGTCGGGTCGGGTCATTTCAGGTTTAGGGTTGATTTCGGGTCGGCCGATAATCGGGTCGGGTCGGGTATCGGGTCAACACTTTAGGTCGAGTTCGGGTCGGGTCAAGTTTCGGTTGAGTCAGTTTGGGTCGGGTCAATTTTCAGGTCAGGTCAGTTCAAGTCAAGTCAATTTTCGGGTCCAATTTTCGTGTCAACTTCGGGTCGGGTCAGCTTCTAGTCGAGTCATATTCGGGTGATTCATTGGGTTAAATTCAACTCTGTATATATATTTATTTATTTATTTTTCGATGAAAAACTCACTATATTTATTAAGGCTATTTTTTCATGGATTATAGTAATTGTTTGACTTTTATTAACCTTTTTTTATGTGTGTGTTTAGAATTTTAGATTGAGAATCACTTTCAAGATCTCCTGAAACTAAGAGGGATGCTCTAACTAATTGAGTTATACCTCACTCTCTTATTGATCTTAGTTTTAATACGTACTCTTATTATCATTGTCATTGTTGTAATAATTTCTTTGAATTATTCTTATACCCCCTCCGTCCCAAATTACTCTTAACGATTTGACATTTTGCACTATTCACACATCTCACTTTGACCATCTTTTTTAGCTATTATAAGAAAGTTAATGTAGTCATGTAAGATGTTGTTGGGTCTATTTTAATTTATAATTTCCTAATATAAACTTTTTATAACTTATATAATTATTTACTAAAAGAAGTTAAAGGTCGGGTCATTTTCGGGTCGGTCAACTTCGGGTCTCGGGTCAACTTTGGGTCGGGTCGTTTTGGGTCTCGGGTCAACTTTGGATCGGGTCGTTTCGGGTTGGGTCATTTCGGGTTTTGGGTCAAGGTCGGGTCAGTTCCACTTCGGGTCGGGTATGGGTCGGGTCGGGTTAATTCGAGTTTTGGTTCATTTTCGGGTCGCTGGTTTCCGGTCAATTTCGGGTCATGGGTCGGGTCATTTGGGTCGGGTCATAGGGTCTGGGTCAGAATTGCCAGGTCTATGTCTACCCCCTGAATACCATAAATACCCCCCGGGTGAAAGAAATCAAGCTCTTTTCTCTCCTTAGCAGTCAAAGATCGGCACCACTCACGAGTAAAATCACTAATACTTTTAGACATGATTGCTTAAAGAGAATTAAGCTATAACTATTGTTTTAATCTGATCAAAATATACAAAAATCGGCAGATTTGGGGGCCATTTATGCACAAAACTGGTACTGTTTGTTTCCCAAAAGGATTTAGAGAAAACATTTCAGCGCCAAACGACAGGAACAACGTCTGGCGACGAGGCATGTCACCTTGTGACAAGGTAATCGTTTCGCAACAGAGAGTCGACTCGACACCATCTTTTCGCTTTATGGAAATCATGTTTTTTCGATTACGACTCGATTTTGTACATTGACTATACGTTTTTTATTTATACCTTGTCTCAAAACCCTTTCCGAACACTTTTCGATTAATTTAAGCTTAATTAATTTTAGGCTTATGTTAGTCAAAGTTTTTTTGGGGGGAAAAAGTCGGATACCCTCCATTGATAATAAAAATGACGGAAGTTTTTTGCGCAAAAATTAGTCACAATTTTTCACACACTCATATGCACATAAGATAAGAAATAAAAATGCAGAGATAAAATAAGCATAATAATTTTGTATATACAGTGTGTCTAACGTAGAAGACATATAATACAAGCTAGCAATGTCCTACGAGTCGAATAAAATAAATACAGGTACAACTACGGTGCCGGAGGACGCAAATGGGGAGGCACTCCCAAGGTTTCAAACAACAAAGTAGATCATGGAGTATATCCCTCATTGGCTCCAGGATCGCCGACAGTCGGAATCGACAAAGCAGGGCTAGACCATCCAGGCTCACCCTGATGCTGAATAGCCCACAGCTGAGGCTGCGGCGGCTGCTACGACGACGAGCCAACCTTGTACATCCCACCACCCCCTAAAGGAATCGATGTCACGCCTCCTTAGCATGTCGGCCTAGCATATGCACCCTCGGACGAAGATCCTGAACCCTCCGATCTCTCAGCAAGAGCTATCTCCGACCGGCTACCCTCACCCTTTGAAAAGGTACGACGACGCCTCGAGCCAGACCTGGATCTCTTCTCCTAGCCTTAGGTCTCGTCCGAGATATGGAGGAGGAATAGGCTGTCCCTACGAAAGTAAATCATGTCAGATGCTAAATGAGTAAATAAAGCATGAGATAAGGATAAAATAAATACCTCTGCAGTATCGTCACGGCGACAAGATGCTCGATCCCTTAATCTCACCAGCTGGTAACGAAAGGCATCCAAACCCCTCGCCATCCTCGTTACCACCTCGCGAGAGAACTATCAAGAGACAAGTCAGTAACAATCAAAGATATATGTACAAGTAAACGGTAAATGAATAACTCACCCAAGTCTGGTGCCGAGGTATCGACCGCTCAATAAAGTAGTGATATGGAGGAGTCAGAAGAATCATCTCCTCAACAGGACCATACATCCCCTGATAGGTGATGGATATAGGTGGAGCAACAAACTCCGCGCGCACATCCTATAGAATAAATCCGAGTAGTCAATACCTACTTAGGGGCTATACAAGAGACAAATGCAGAAGATCAAGAATACCTCCTCCACTCCCTTTAGCAAAGTAGGTGGTGGAGCCAAGAGCGGCAACAATGCCTCTATGTAGCATAGCTCCGGATGGGCATGCCTTTGTGGAGCCAAGGTCCTCAATCTCGCCTTATCGAGCATATGCCGAGGAGTGCGAGCAGGAACAACAAAAGCCTCCGAGGAGTGCTGAATAGCCAATCTCTCACTTAGATACACAGCAGCATCGTATGTCCCCTTGAAGTACCGACGCTAAGAAGTGTATTGCGTAGCAAGCGCAGGAATGTTGAAATCGGCCCACAGCCGAAACTCTACGGCCGGCTCCTACAAAATGCATATTCATAAGATAAAATCCTACTGAAGGTATTAAAAGGAATGTATTCGAGGAACATACCGAGGGGATCAACTCTCGAACGCGCCTAGTAGTAGCCGCATCACTGTGACGACCTCCCTAACCGGCAGCAACAGGGAGCTCGCAAGGTGAAGGTCTCGCCGGCGCGAAAGACGGAAAATCCTCGTAGAACCAGATCTATTGAAATAAAGAAATGCCAACACAGATTTGGGGTTAGCTTTAATAAAGGAAATAAAGTGTACCTTTACGACTCTCCAAAAACTAGAAAGCGTGATATCTCCCTCGAAGGAGCTATGCCGACTAACAAGTCGCAGTCCAAATAGGAAGTTCGTGTAGGCCAAGATGGCCCAATCATACGACCTTACCATGTAAAGGTCACGAAGAGCAGGCAAGTAGTAAAGAAGCACTCGACTACCTCTTTCGGGCAAAAAGGTCCCTGACAGCAAGATGAGTGTAAAGATGCGCACCCGCTGCTCTGGGGTGTTCGCGCTATCCTGAAAGGCCTCCGCAAGTGTCAACCGGCGAATACACCTATATTTGATATGCGTTGGCTCAGCCTCCCTACGAGCCCGAATGGTGATAGGGCCCAACGGCTCCAGTACCTCTGGAGAAAAAACAGAGATCTCGCTATCAAATGAAAGCGTAACCAAAGTAAACTCCAATCTCGTGATGAGACTAAAGTCAGTAGGGGTAACAGTCATCTCACCCCAGGGAAAATGGAAGGCGTTGGTGGTGTCCCAGAAGAACTCTACCAAAGCTCGGACTACGTAATGGCTTTGTCTGAAAGAATACATAGCTTGAGTGGCTCGCAACAAAGGAGTCAAGCAACAAGACACCCACAGGAGGCGCAGACCGTTATGGTCGCGGAAGTAAGTGTCGTACAAGGAGCCACTAGTTGTGTTGCCAGAACCATTGCTGCGAATTCTCCCGCTGTGAATCCCTCACCGAATGCGCTTAGAAATGTGAAACTCGGGCGCAAAATACAGAATGCACTCGTCCCACTCTAAGAACGTCCTTAGGGAAGAAGAGGACCCTACGCCGGCATCGACGGGATCTTCCTCCCGATGAGCCTCCATAGAACGAAAACCAGAACCTTGTCGTCTAGCCATGCTATATTATGCAAAATAACAGTTGATTATGGTTCTATAGTATCTAAGGTTCAACTAGCCGCATGATACTATGTTCGAAAAAAGAAAACAGAGTACGTAACTAAAACAGAGTATAATTTTAATTCAAGCATAAATAGCAATTTTCAACAATCAAACAATTTCTTGCAATACTATGACAAATATTGTGACAAATTAGGCAAGAATGGCTAGAAAAAATACGAAGAACAAGTCACATTGTTCTCGCGAACTAAAGGGGTTCAACAATGGCAATTTGCTCATTTCTTCATAAAAATGAGTAAAACAAGTCTCAAAATGATCTAAAGGTAATATATAAACATAATCAAGCAATTTCAAGGCATAAGATTCAATAAATAGAGCAAATTAAGCATTATTGGGTTTGAATTTTTCGAAAACCCGTGCATGAACATATTTAAATTCAGCAAAAACTGAGATAAGTTTAAGAAAAACTTACATGAATCGGGAAACTAGATGAAATAAGCTTTTATTCTCGAGAAGTTTGAGTGAATGTGGTGGAAAAACGAGTAAGAACGAGCAATTCGAAGTCTTCGAGCTAAAACACAAACAACAACAACAGCCACGGCCAAATTAGGAAGAAGGGGTTTTATTTCAAAAAACCCGACATCAGCGCCAGACGAAAAGCTTGTCGCCAAGCGCTAATGTCCGTCGCCTGGCCATAAAGCAAAATCCTAGCGACAGCATGTTCCAGCGTGCACTGCAGTGGCAGGATGTGTAGCCCCCATAAATGACTATGCAAACCTTATACAGCAATTTTGGATTCCTTGATGCGCCAGTTAGCCCATATAAGAAATCTGACATGATTAAGTAATAGGCTTCATTACAATCACAGTAGGTGATCGACCTAATAAATAATCATCTCACTTAGCTTAAAGTGACTAAACATTAGCTCATCGCAAGCACCAACGTAATGGTCACAAGCAGCAAAATGCGCCGACGTACTGACACCACGGTAATTTTAGCAAATATAACATCAGCAAAGTGCAAGCGAACATTGAGGGTCAACAAGCGGTGGTCTTCAGTAATTTTCTTCGAAATATTATCACAACAAAACTGAGGATCATTACAAGCAGAATGGTCTTCGATGACATTCCTTAACTTGCGGAGAGTTGTCACAAACAACTGAATATGGCTACAAGCGTAGTTATCTTCGACGACATTCCCTAGCTTGCGGAGAGTTGTCACAAACAACTGAGAATGGCTACAAGCGAAGTTATCTTCGATCATATTCTCTAGGATGTGGAAGATGGTCACCAAACGGTAGAAGATTGCTACAAGCGGAGCAATCTTCGATGGTGTTCCCTAGCCTGCAGAGGACTATCATAGCAGAAATTGAAGACGATTACAAGCGGACCAGTCTTCAGACGATGTCCCCTAGCTTGAGGAAGATCGCTAAATCAAAATTGGTTACTCTAGAGACGTATGCTCGACAGTGCAAGATACGTGTTTCTTAACTCTCTAATCTATTTAACTAATGCTAGTTTGCAGGCATCGGCATTACAAGAATGATTTACAATTGCAGAACATTCTTAATAATTCTCTGTCCCTATTGCTACACTGACTTTTGTTTTCGAAACTTGCATTTCTCTAAACTCGGTTAAAGTAGGGGCTTCTGTAGACACCCAAATGTGTCTCCCTAAAAACAAACCCAGTGATGAATAACTTTCATGTCATTTGATTATCGAAGGAAGTGAAAGTGTGAATAGTCTATTGATGAGGATGTTTTTATTAAATGTTTCTCTTTTTGTTTTCAAAATATTTATTTTCTTACTCTATTTATGAAAATATCCAGTCCAATTTGGTTTGGTCCATGATAAGGGTCCAATAATAGTGTAATTGGATTGGGATTGAAAAGAGCTTTCCAACGACATATTATAAGCCCAATTTCGATGAATAATGAGGAAGTTTTAGATTGAATTAAATTAGGCCCAGTGATTTTACATGTAGCCCAATGATCTAGAGGAGGGCCTATTAATTATTATTCCTAAAGTAATTAGGATTGATTTTAATCTTCTGGGAATTTCTAGAAGGTTCTTTTTAATTCTAATAAGATTAGGATTGATAGTTATCGCCTGGCGCTGATAGTATTCGCCTGGCACTGACAGCTATCGCCTGACGCTGACAACGGCAGGAGGTATTTTATTCCGAATATGACTTGCTTTGATCCCGTGCTATTTTTTATAAATAGAGATTGTATCTCCCCGTTTTTAATCATTCACAACCGCCATCTCTCTCTCTCTAAAAGCTAGAAGCTTTCTCTCTCTATTCTTTTTCTAAACCTTCCCACTCACAAATTCCACATTCATTAGTTCTAGACACACCTATCCAAGTTCAAAGTTGCCTTCGCCCTAGACTTGAAAGGTTAAATAATTCTGAGGGTTTGGTCCCAAATCCTAATTTTAATTATTTAATTTAATTGTTTGATTTATTATTATCCATGAAGTTACTAACGTGTGTATTTTGTTATTAGAAAGAGGTACGAGGCATCAAAGTATGTACTTTAATTGTTTTATTAATTTTTTGATATAGAAATCATGCTTAGATTATTTTGTTGATTCCTAGTATCATGTTAGGATGTTTTTATTGCTTCCTAGTATCATGTGTAGGGTAATATCTAAAATTTCTAATATCATGTATGTTTTTATGATGCTTCCTATTTCTTTTCTAATATCATGTTAGTGTCATGTTATGGCTAATTGATCTTTATTGCTGAGTAACATGCTAGGGTTTGTTATTAATCTTGTTAGTATCATGCCTAGGATCTTGCTAATATTATTTGAGATTGAGAATATTATAATTATAATTTTGATATGATAATGTTTGTTATTATATTGTTGCTTGATATATTTTTATTGTTATTGCTTGATCACGCCTTTTATGCATGCTTAAAGGGAATTTGTACTTGTAATCACGCTTAATAAGATAATTAATAATCTTGTTTAGGCCAATATGATTATAATTCAAGTGGTCGCCAATAATAGTTATGTTTGTGCATTAATATTCATCCAACATAGAAAAACAGTTTTAGGGTTAACCTATTGATTGTATGTTAGTCAGAAAGCGCACATGAATACGAGAAGAGTAAAGTAGAGGCTTATTTTTAGGGAAAGTTCAATCTCTTTTAGGTTGGATTTGTACCTTTATCCCCGAACTTCAAGTCATGGTTCCAGACCTATTGGAGATAACAATCTCCTGGATCGTTAAGGGATGTAACCTTTACCCTGTGAACGGTTTACAAGTTCCTAAAACTTGTTGGCGACTCTTTTACTCTATAGCTTCCTTCCCTTTGGACGCCACCATGATTAAGTGTATGATCACAGTGGGGCTCAAGTGCGGGATGGCTTGAAATATTCCCTACAATCGTTCTTCTTCGTTTCTCAACCAAAGTCTCCCAAACTTGTTGCAAATCGAAGCTCTCCATCTCTAGTTTGTCGATCTAAGTCATCATAAGACAAGCTGGCACAAACAATTTATCTCTTCATTTTCACATCTTTCTTTTTCGGGAGAAAGTCGGTACCCTCCACAAAAATGACGGAAAATTTTTGCTTTTCTACATTTACGAGTCATATGAACATAGTCAAGTAATGTTGTGTCATCACATTAAGTTGAGTATGCACATTGAGTCATGCCATCACATCAAGTTGCTTAAGTATGCATATTGAGTCATGTCATCACATCGAGTAGAATGTCCATACATGTCAAAACGCATTAAGTCGAGTTAATTAAAGTACACAATGAGTTGAGTAACACCAATCCTTAGGTCAACCTCAAGATAATTATAATTATGAGCAAAGTCCTATAGTCCAAGAATATAGACGCAACTACACTAATTCCTTTGCAAATGAGAAACTTTTACAAAATATAAGAAACAATTTGGTTGAGCACAAATGAACAAAACGACATAAACAACAGCAGAAAAGCTGAATGAGCAGAGAGAGTTTAAAAAACTCGGACTTTGATTCAAGCGCAACTCGATAGAAATAACGCATCGCGATACACCCTGATATGGTGCGATACACGTTGACGTAAAGCGATAGACCTATCGTTGCCCGGTGGCTCTGATTTTGCCTACATCAGCCTTTAAGGGCCCCACATCTTTGTTGGTTTGTCCATAACTAATCCATTTGAACCTTTTGATGAACATTTGACCTCATAATAATCAATTTATAGATATTTGATTTGATTAGTAATCGGCCTGATAGCAATTTTATTAATGATCGGCCTGATGAGGATCACGTTATTAATTAAGCACATTTGAGCATTGATTAATTATGATCACAAAGAATTCCTAAGAAAGGAAAATTTCTACGGGAATTAATTTAAAGATAGGAGAATCTTAATATATGATTCTTGTAGTGGATTTTCCAAAGCTTGAAAGGTCTATTACTTCTCGGAGTAAAGACAATAAAATTTGAAGGCTCAAGATGAAGAAGTCTTCGAAAGAGTATTCTAAGAATAAAGGGTATATCACTTTGATTTAAGAAGGACGGTTCGAGATGAAGCAGTCTTCGGTAGCTTTCGCTATGATTGGGGAGGTTATCAATTAATTTGAGAGGAGCGGTTCGTGATGAAGCGGTCTTCAGTAACCTTTTCTAAGATTGTAGTGGTTATCATTTGATTTGAGAGGAGTGGTTCGTGATGAATCAGTCTTCGATAGCTTTCGCTGTGATTGAGGAGGTTATCATTATATTTGAGAAGATGACATGAGATGGGCGATCTTCGACGACTTTTGCAAAGATTATGGGGGTTGTCACTTGATTTGAGAATATGGCGCGAGATGGGCAGTGTTTGACGACATTCGTTATGATTGTGGAGGTTGAGGTTGTCACCCTGATTTGAGAAGATGGCTCGTGATGTAGCGGTCTTCGACACCTTTGCTAAGATTGTAGAGGTCACCTTGATTCGATAAGATGGCTTGTGATGCAGCGGTCTTCGATGGATTTTGCTAAGACTATGGAGGTTGTCAACTAGATGATGTCACCTAGATGCGTGTACTCGATAGTGCAAGATACGCGTTTCTAACTCCCTCATTTGTTTAACTAACGCTAGTTTGCAGGTATTGGCGTTTACAAGAATGATTTAGGATCGCAGAACATTCGGAATCATTCTCCGTCCCTATCAAATACTTTGACTTATGTAGACACCTGATTGTCCAAAAACCAAACCCAGTGATAAATACCTTTCACGTAAATGAATATTGAGTAAGGTAAAATGTTAAAAAGTCTCGTGAATTTCCCATTTTCTAAAATGTTTTAAACCAAAATAATTCAATTCGTATTTCGAAAATCATTCATTTCGAACCTGTAGACACCCAAATGTGTCTCCCCTAAACCAAACCCGGTGATGAATACGTTTTGCGTCATTTGATTATCTAACGAAGTGAAAGTGTGGAAAGTCTAGTGATGAGGATGTTCTTATTAAAATATTTCTTTTTCTGTTTTCTAAAAATATTTCTTTTCTCACTCCTATTTATGAAAAATAGTCAGTCCAATTTGGTTTGGTCCATAATAAAGGTCTAATAACAGTGTAGTTGTATTGGGCTCGAAAGGAGCTTTCCAATGATATATTATAGGCTCGATTCCGATGACTTATGAGGAAGTTATGGATTAAATTAGATTAGGCCCAATGATTTTCAAAGATGGCCCGATGATCTAGAGGAGGGCCTATTAATCATATTTTTAAAAGAATGTTTCAGTTAGAATAAAATATATTAAATTTGATTTCGAAAACTTCTCGGACGCATAGTTACCTCTAACAGGTGTTGAAGGTAATTAGCGTGGAAAAGCATGTTGACTTTAGGACCACCGCGAGATGACAGAGTCATCGGTAGGCGCTGACCTTCGTCGCCTGGCGTTGGCCCTCGCCGCCTGGCAATGAGCTCGTTGTTTGGCGCTGGCTCCTGTCATTTGCGACAGGAGTAATTTTATTCCGAATATGATTTTCTTCGATCCCGTGCTATTTTTCTTATAAATAGGGGTCGTATCTCCCTGTTTTCAAATCATCAATATCTACAATATTCTTTTTCTCTCTATAAAAGCTAGAAGCTTTATTTCTTTTTCTCTCTCTATTCTTTTTCTAAACCTTCCCTCTCTCAAAATTTCTCATACATTAGTTCTAGACGTACCTAGCCAAGTTCGAAGTTGCCTTCGCCTTAGACGTGAAAGGTTTGATATTTCTTAGGGTTTGGTCCCAAATCTCTATTTCAATTATTTAATTGTTTTGGTTTATTTTTTACCTTGAAGTTACTAACGTGTGTATTTTGTTTTTAGAAAGAGGTACGAGGCATCAGAGTAAGTACTTTAATTGCTTTAATGATATATAAATCATGCTTAGATTGTTTTATTGATTCCTAGTATCATGTTAGGATGTTTTATTGCTTCCTACTATCATGTTTAGGGTAATAACTAAAATTTCTAATATCATATATATTATTAGGATGCTCCTATTTCTTTTATAATATCATATTAGTATCATGTTAGTGTTAATGCTTTGATCTTTAATGTTTAGTGACATGCTAGGGTTTGATATCAATCTTGTTAGTATCATGCCTAGGATCTTGCTATTATTATTATGCTTTATTTTTAACATGATTATGATTATGATTATTATTTTGATGATAATGATTTTGCTTGATTTATATTGTTGTTATTGCTTGATCACACCTTTTATGCATGTTTAAAGGGAATTGGTACTTGTAATTACGCTTACTAAGATGATTAATAATCTTGTTTAGGGTTAATTTGATTATAATTCAAGTGATCGCCGCCAATAATAGTTTTATTTGTGCATTAGTATTCAACCAACATAGATAAACAGGTTTAGGGTAAAACCTATTGATTGCATGTTAGTTAGAAAGCGCACATGAATACGAGAAGAATAAAGTAGAGCCCTATAATTTGGGCAGGTTCAATCTCTTTTAGGTTGGATTTGTACCTTCATCCCCAGACTTCCATTCATGGTTCCAGACCTATTGGAGTTAACGATCTCCTGGATCGTTAAGAGGTTTAACCTTCACCCTGTGAACGGTTTACAAGTTCCTAAAACTTGTTGGCGACTCTTTATGATCACAGTGGGGCTCAAGTGTGGGATGGCTTGAAATATTCCATACAGTTTTTTAGCGACTCCACTGGGAAGGATTTCTATTTTAATTCCTAAAATTTATTTTGGCAATGAATTAGAATAAGTGGATGAGACTCGAAAAGTTCTAAGTATTTCATGTGCGTAATTTTGATAGACATTATTGGCTTAAGCATAAAAAAGGTTCTCATTGGAAATACCATCCGTAATGAGTCAAAAACATAGGATTTTTACACGTAGGAATCTAGGGAAATATCTTTCACAACTAGAATTGAAATAATGCTACGAAAAAAACTAGAAAATTCAAGAACAGAAAGCTACTGAGACGTGTAGGAATTAGCGCTGAGAGAACTGCATGCGTCGGCGCCTGACGTTGGCATTGTCGCTAGGCAACAAGCTTGTCGTCTGGCGACGGTACCAGCGTCTGGCGACTAAACTATTTTCTCGCGCCAAATTCTTCCACTACCCAGCTGAAAGGAATGGTGTCCTTTGAACAACTGTACTATTCTGTTAGTGGGTTCAGAATTATTAGAAAGCTAATATATTCAGCAAGTTCAAGTGATCGGAATGCTTGGGTGGAGGCCGCTTCCGATTAGTAATATTAATGCATAATTAATATTACAGCTTAATATTGACTGAACCCTTCAGGTCACACCCAAGCAACTAACGAATCGAAGCGACTAATTAATTATGAATTAATTAATAAGTCAACCGAGTAATTAATATTTAGACGTCGGGAATTTGAGCTTAGAGCGTAGAAACCGAACGTCGGAAGTCGAGACAAAAAAAAGTAAAAGACAAGACATGAAAATAATAATAAATCAATAAAGACCAAAATACCCCTAGCATCGGAATGCCCCGAGCAAACCGAGTGTTAGGGGCATATGACCTAGCATGGTGGCTAGCATGCGCACCAAGCCGAGCCTAGGCTGGCTGGTGCGTGCAAGCGCACCAATGCTAGCATCGCAAGGCTAGCCGCGCCAACCGCAGCAATGCAGGGCCAAGGCACAAGGCCAGTAGCAGCTCTCAGCAGCAGCCTGCATTTTTTGTGCGTGGCTCGCTGGCTGAGAGCACGAGCAGCTAGCACAAGATGTTGGGCTTGCTGGCTGGCAACGCTAGCAGCCCGCACGCTTATGCTTGGCTTGCTGGGCAGCCGCGGCAAGGCAGCCCACCTTGGGTGCCTTGGTGCCCAAGTGTGGGTGCCACGTGGCGCAAATTGAGAGGAGGTTGAAGGGGTGTGTTGGCCGGTTTTTGGAGAGGGAGTGGGGAGCATGTTTGGTCCCCCCCTCCTCCAAATGGTCCTCACCTAACCTCTCACATAAGCTTGCCACTTGTTGATTTAAAACTAGTTTGATTATTAATTTTATTTTAGCTTTAAAATAAAATGGAAAAAACAAATTCTCCCACATTGATGGGAGAGCTTTTCACTCTCTTATTTTCCCTATAAATACCCAAGTTGGGGTATTGGGAAAATCACTTGAGTGAGAGTTGAAAAAGGCATCACCATTGTGAAAACCTTTGAACTCATTAATCACTCAGGTTTTTGGTCGGGCCTTGCTAACTCCAAGGCATTGGACCATTTTCGGTGGTTGGGTTGTGGGTGGACTATCGTAGGAGTTCGTCGTATTTTCGAGGCTTGCTTTCGAAGTAAGAGCCCGTTCCGTTTGGGCGAAGCATACTCCAAAGGTAATTATCTTGTCTTAATCTTGTGATTAATTTATTTATGTTTATGGTTTAATTTATTGCGAGTGAGGTCTTGGTTTTGGGTTTGTTTCCGCGGTGAGTTGGACTCACCAAACCCCAACAGCGGTATCGGAGCCTCGCTCGTTTAATTTTTAAAATCATAATTTTTTTCAAGGTGTTTTATGGCTTAATTTTCTGGTTTTCAAGTGCTAATTAGATTAGTAGCTCGTTTTATTTATTTTAACCTCGTATTAAAGCTATCATCAGCCCCGAAACCATATTTCGACCCAAAAATAGTGAATTTTGGGTGGAAAATGTGTTCATGGAATGGTTTTATCCCTGTATGTAACGGTTGTTAGCCAAAAAAACGTCCAGAAATGCACTTTTTGAGGGATTTTTCGTTTTTACGAAAAATATTAAGTCTTTCTAACCTTGAAAATTAATTGCATATTTATGGTGGTTATGTAATTGGTTCAATACCTATTTTTTATGCAATTTTAAACCTCTTTAGGCATGATTACTTGGTAGTAATTTGTGCTTGAAAGCTTGGTTTTATTTTTTCTCACATAATTGCAAACTAATTGCATTAAGTGTGAAATTATTGTTCTTTGAGGCTTCTATGTATTAAAGATTCAATCTTTAATTATGTTAAGTGATTGAAACTTTATGTTACTAAACTCCATGAATTTTTGTTAAACTTTGTTGATTTAATCATTTTTTAGTTGATTGGAATCATAAAGTTTAAAACTTTGTGATAGGAAATTGTTTATCTTCACATTGGAAGATATAATTTTTCAAGGATTCACAAGTATTAAAGTTGGAATCTTTAATTGAACTTAAGTTCATATTTTTCCAACTCCCTCTAGTTTTGTCAAAATCTCAAGTTTAATTTAAATTGATCCCTACTTTAAAAAAAGTATAATCTTGCTCTTATGAATAGTGTTGTGACAATTATAACCCCAAAAATGTGTATTTATGCATTTGTCCATATTTAATATTACAATATTTTTTTTGATATTGTATATCTTCTCTATGTTATTACGTACTGATTCATCTTCACATTCAGTCGGTTGAATTATTGGTTTCAAGTTTCAACCACAAAGTCACTGACAATCTTCAAAGGTATTTTTCAATTTTAATTTCAATTGTTTTATAAGGTTTTGATTGATTTTAGATTTTAAGGTATTATCCTTTTTAAATTTTAGGGTCCGGGTATTCATCTATTTTTCCTAAATTTGATTGGATTTTGAAAGAAAAAAATATAGTAGATAATTGAAGTGAATGGAGAACCACAAACACTATAAGCGAGGGAAATATATCAACTTCCGAGCACTACCCCATGGAAGCCCCTCATGTCTCTTTCTATTCTTTCAATTTGATCATTTCATGAATATTTGTCAGTGACTTTGTGGTTTGTCCAGTTAAGCGCTACCACAAATCCGATCAAAAGGTACTTTAATTTTTTCCCTATAAGATTTTTTTAGGATTTTTATTTATGATCTTTAGATTGTACTTTGGTTTTGGTTTTAGGGGTTGTAGAATTTTACAAAGGTGGCTTTCAACATTGCTATTAGATTCGTTGTTATGAGATGCAAATGACATCTAAATTTCGATTATAATTTTGGGATTAAGAGCGTAAAATGAGAGTCCACAACTTTAAAAGATGCAATTTTTCAAGGTACATGTTTTTTAAAGGGAGTAGAATGTCTTTGTGCTTAGGCTCTTGATGTATATTCTATATTTGAAGGAAATGAGGTGTGAGTAGTTCTCTTATCAATCCTAACCTACCTTAAAGGTTTATCGTTACTTGTTAGAAGAGAAGATACCACTTTTCTGGTGAGATTCTGATATGATGCATCCTAATAATGTTATATGCTCTGCATCTAATGAGTATCAGTTTAATGATTTATTGTATTTCTTTGTATTGTTGAGTTGAATTAAGCTGAGCTCAAGCTTGCCTGCATTGGATAACTCAGCTCTTCATACATTGGGTTTAGTTACAGAATATTAAAAAATAAAAAATAAAGCCCCTGGACCAATATACAAAGAGAGGGGGGAAAAAAAAGCTACTCCGTATTTTATTATTTTGGATTTTTACATTGGGTTCAAGCTACCAAACTTTATATTAGATGATCATATTATACTTGACAGCAACACTAAGTATAAATGTACGTATCATTGGACTTGATCAAAATCCAAACTCAAAACTAAAATTTAACACCTGAGAGTCCTAACTACTCATAGGGTACCCAAGAACAAATTGATGCAAAATTTCATTATTCCTCTGTTAGTTTCTCTTTGTTTTTCAGCTTGTAATATGTATCAAAATTTTATTATAAAGAATCATCTAGACTCTATAAGAAAAGCATGTAAATGCTATATTTTACTCTTTAAAATACATAAGAAAAGGTGAAGGATATATGATTTTGAACTTAATAGTCGATTATTACTCTTTCTAAAGGTTCATTGCATAAGACATTTTACATGCAAAATGCTTACTAATAATAACTATGTACAAGCTAAAATCTTTAGTACAAAGACTAGCCTTGATATATAACTTCTCCGCATTAGCTAGCCATGTCGCGCGCATCGCGCGCGTTGGCCACCTTAGTTAAATTAAAAGTGAGAAATTGCCTTATTTATGTTGTTGCACCAAGCTAAACCAATTTAATTAAGAATGGTTCTTGGAATTATTTTGGTTGGATGCACTTTGATAATTTTATTATAAGTTAGACTTGTTTAAATTTTTATTTCGCTCAATGAATTAGTTCTTAAATTAATTTATAATTAATAATTATGTCACGCAAAATTGGGATCAAAATCCCGGAGCTATGGCATGCAAAATGAGATAAGAACATCACTTGGCTAGTCGGGCTGCATAGCAGCCCGCATGTGGCTGCCAAGGATGTTGCCCGTGCTTACGCGCAAGCCATGTGTGTGGCTACTGCTTGCTGCCAGCAGCATGGCGCCCCAACAAGTACCAAGCAGCAGCACGGCGCATCAGCAACATGGTAAGGTGCGCGTTGTGCGTGCTGCCTTGCTTGGCTGGGCACGGCTGGTGCAAGAACGAGTATATTGGTGCGTGGCTTGGGACTTGGTGCATGCGTCGTGTAATAGGGAATATGCGTAGACGTTGCTTGCGAAGCAATGTAGTGCAATGAGTTCGTACAACATGGCCATCAAGGGCCACGTTATTTGTGTGTGAAAGTTCGCTGAAGTGGGCGGTGTAACGCTTAGCAACATCGGGCCCACTCCCACGTTCATTGAGCATTAAACGGTTTTGCGGAATGTGAGCACTCCATATCTTAGTGTTAGGCACTTTGACATTTTGGAATACGTAATTTTTGCTTAAATTGTCGTTTTAATTATTTTATTAATCTAATTTGTTTTTAATTATTTTAATAAATTTTTGGAGGCTAGGCCTCGGTTTTGAGCGGCATTGGCAAAATTTATTTTGACAAATTTTGGGTTTTATCGGCTTATTTAATTGGATTAATTAAGTTGGATACAGAATTTTGTGGGAGCTTTAAATTTTAATTGCATTTATTTACATAACTAGTTAAAACAGCTTTGACTAGTTTTAATTAGGCATGTTAATTGGATTAACCACCTAGATTAGTTACTAGTTCTCGCACGTTTATGCATTGTTACTTGTTTATTGTTGTAAAATGCATGGGCCATTCACAAATAGTGAATGGATGAATCATGTATATTCTCTCACAGGTTTTATGAAATGGCAACTAGTGGGGCCCGATTAGGATAGAAAATACGAACTGTGATACGTGATGTATTTTTGTAAATCTAAATACGGTCTGCGTACCGGTGAGTATTTTTGTACCATAATATTTAGATTAGTCCTAATCGTAGATACTAGTAGTTTCATTTAATTATGGTCAAGTCTTGGAAGACAAAGCCATGAAGTTGCAAATGAAGACCTTTTGAAGATTTGAAGATCTCAAGGGGTCATGCTAGTTTCCAAATGCATCTATATTTATGTTTTTCAATAAATATATATATCTATGTATATGAATTATATGTTAGATGCATGTTTAGGATTTCAAATGTTGGGATGATTAATTAAGTTCACTTAAATCAACCAACATAGAAACCCTAGGTCCCTAAATATTGAGTAAAACTTGTAATTCCAAAACAACACTTACCAAGCGAACGAGGGTAGTGGTGGGCTACGCTAAATCGAGGCATCACTACCTCTCCTAGGAGCGTAAGGAATACCGGGTATGCAAGTTGGTTTTTGTTGTACTCAATGATATGAGTGATGGAGTCCTAACATGTCGTGGCAAAGTGAATAAATTGTTGAGAGAGAATTAGATGCGACGATTTATTTAACCAAGAGTGGATTGGAGCCATTATCAAAGCGTTGCTTACCTTAGGAGATTGAGTGTTAAGACAAGTCAAAGCATGCTTAACCACTCTTTGTATCTTCGGATCTTGGAATCGACTTATTCTCACCCAAAATGGGGACAACTTTTAAATGTGTGAATAAAAAGTTTAAATAAGTTTGATTAAAAATACATGAATTCAATCTTATTTAAATATTATGAATGGTTTTTCATTTCAAAATTCTTTCAATTGTAGAATCATGTCTTCGAATAAGTTAAACAACCAATTCTCGTTACGCTCAGCTCTTGACAAGCAGAAGTTGAGTGGGCCAAATTTTCTTGATTGGAAAAGGAATTTGCGAATTTTTCTCATGCAAGAGCAAAAGGAATGTGTCCTTGATGAGGAAATGCCCGAGGCTCATAATGAGAAGGTGACTCAGGCTGCCCTAAATCAATGGCAAAGTGCCAATCAAGATGTCAAATGCATCATGTTGGCCACAATGTCTCCTGAGCTTCAAAAGACTTTCTTTTAGAAGGAGACAACTTTTGAGATCATTTCTAAACTATAGAATATGTTTCAAGAGCAGGCCTGAACTGAAAGGTTTGAAACCCACAGGCAAATTCTTGTAAGCAAGCTCAAGAAAGGAGAGCCAGTCAGCCCACATGTACTCAAAATGATAGGATTGTTTGAGAACATGGGAAGGCTTGATGTGGGGTATTCAACCGAGATGGCAATTGACATCATTCTCCACTCGCTGCACAAAGGCTATGATCAGTTCAAGATGAACTATAACATGCACAACATGGAGAAAACCCTCACCGAGCTTCATGGTATGTTGAAGCAAGCAGAGCAAACGCTCAAGGATGAGGGGAAGCATGATATGCTCATGATTAAAAAGGGCAAGCCGTTCAAATTCTCAGGCAAGAAGAAGAAAGGCTTTAAAGGGAAGGGCAAGAGGAAAACTTTTCCGCCTAAGTCTAAATCTACCAAGGACAATAAAGAAAATAAGGTAGCATCTTCTAAATCCGTTTCTAAATGTTTCTACTGTAAGAAGAAGGGACATTGGAAGAGAGATTGGCTCAAGTTCAAGGAAGATAAGAAGAACGGAACCGTTACTTCTGAATCAGGTATATTTGTTATAGACTTTAACTTCACTAGCTTAGCAACATGGGTATTAGATACTGGATGTGGCTCACACCTTTGTTCCACTTCTCAGGGACTAAGGAACGCTAGAAGGCTAGAGAAGGTAGAGGTTGAACTCCGGGTCGGTAATGGAGCCAAAATTAATGTCGTATCCGTAAGAACTCTCAGTGTGTCTTTGCCCACCGGGCTAATTTTGGAACTAGATAATGTTTATTATGTTCCTAAAATTAACAAAAACATCATTTCAATTTCGGCGTTGGATGCCAAGGGTTTTGAATTTCGAGTAAAAGACATTGAATGTTCGTTTTATCTCGATAATGTTTTATATGGTATTGCACATTCTGAAAATGGTCTTTATGTGCTTGATCTAGAAAAAAAAAAGTTTATAATGTGAATAATACTAACAAAAGAGCTAAGACCATGGAGTCAAACCAAACTTACTTGTGGCATTGTCGTCTTGGCCACATTAACATCAAACGCATCAAGAGACTTCTACATGAAGGTGTTCTTAACTCTTTCGATTTAGAATCGTTTGAGAACTGCGAGGGATGTTTATTAGGCAAGATGATTAAGCAACCATTCTCCAAGCTGGGAGAAAGAACAGGAGACTTATTAGGTCTAATACACACTGATGTATGTGGACCAATGAGCTCCACCACAAGAAATGGACACCAATATTTTATCACCTTCACGAATGACTATAGTAGATATGGTTATGTCTACCTAATGTCGCATAAATCTGAATCGTTTGAAAAGTTCAAAGAATTTCAGAGTGAAGTTGAAAATCAGCTTGGCAAGAAAATCAAAGCCCTTCGATCAGATCGAGGTGGTGAATACTTGAGCCAAGAATTCGATGACCATCTGAAAAAAAAAGGGTATACTTTCAGAATTGACACCTCCAAAAACTCCACAATGGAACGGAGTATCCGAAAGGAGAAATCGGACCTTGTTAGACATGGTACGATCAACAATGGGTCTTAGTGATCTTCCTATCTCTTTCTGGGGAGACACACTTCTAACTTCGGCACTAACACTGAACCGTGCACCATCAAAAGCTGTAGAAAAGACTCCATATGAATTATGGACAAAGAAACCTCCTAGGTTGTCTTTTCTAAAGATATGGGGATGCGAAGCATATGTCAAGAAATTGATTTCTGACAAACTTCATCCTAAATCTGACAAGGTTTACTTTGTGGACTACCCAAAAGAAACCAAAGGGTATTACTTCTACAATAAATCGGAGAACAAAGTGTTTGTTGCTCGCGATGGTGTCTTTTTGGAGAAGGAAATCCTTTCCAAACTGAAAAGTGGGAGGAAAATTGAACTCGACGAATTTCGTGAGGATGACCAACAAAATCAGAATGACAGTAAAAGTGCTCAAACAGCATCTGTTGACGCAGGTCAAAATGATCAAAATGTGAAAAGTCAAAGCGACAATGCAAATGTTCAATTCATTACCCTACGTAGGTCTAAGAGGCCGATATCTCAACCTGATAGATATCTTAGTTTAGTATTAACCGAGATCTTAGAGGACATCCTGATTATGGATAGAGATGAACCGACAACCTACAAGCAAGCGATGGCAAGCACCGACTCTACTAAATGGCATGAGGCCATGAGATCTGAAATGGATTCCATGTTTTAAAATCAAGTCTGGGACTTGGTTGACTTACCCAAAGGTTATACACCTATCGGATGTAAGTGGATTTTCAAGATGAAAACCGACAAAGATGGAAATGTATTCATTTACAAAGCTAGATTGGTGGCAAAAGGTTACAGACAAGTTCATGGTATTGATTACGATGAAACCTTTTCACAAGTCGCAATGCTTAAATCCGTTCGGAATCTCCTAGCGATTGCTGCATATTATAACTATGAAATATGGCAGATGGACGTCAAAACCGCCTTCCTAAATGGTATTTTGGAAGAAACTGTGTAAATGACACAGCCTTAAGGTTTTGTCAGCAAAAAAAATGCTGGGAAGGTTTGTATGCTTAAGAAGTCCATTTATGGACTAAAGCAACTAGCAGAAGTTGGAATCTGTGATTCGATGAAGCCATCGGTAAGTTTGGTTTTATCAAGAATCCAGATGAATCTTGTGTCTATAAGAAGGTCAGTGGGAGTGACATCACCTTCCTAGTCTTATATGTCGATGACATATTGCTCATTGGAAACAACATTCCGTTGTTAGAGTCTGTAAAGGCCTGGCTTGGAAAATGCTTCTCAATAAAAGACTTAAGAGAGGCTCATTACATACTAGGCATCAAGATCTATAGGGATAAATGAAAAGGGATGATTGGATTGAGTCAAAGTACTTATATTGATAAGGTACTTGCTCAATTTGGCATGGAGGAGGCCTAGAGAAGTTACCTGCCAATGTCACATGGCATAACCCTAAGCAAGAAGCAGTGTCCACATCTGATGAGCGGGAAAGAATGAATCTGATTCCATATGCTTCGCTTATTGGATCGATCATGTATGCCATGATATGTACTAGGCTAGATGTATTTATGCATTGAGTGCTACGAGCCGTTACCAATCAGATCCAGGAGAGGCCCATTGGACTGCGGCCAAGAATATCATAAAGTACTTGAAAAGGAACAAGGATAAATTCCTAGTGTTTGGTGGTTCAGAGGAATTAGTTGTGGAAGGTTATACCGACGCAAGCTTCCAGACAGACAGAGACGATTATAAATCGCAATCTTGATATGTGTTCTTTCTAAATGGAAGAGCATTCAGTTGGAAGAGTGCCAAGCTGAGTACAACTGCAGATTCTACAACTGAAGTCGAGTACTTAGCAGCTATTGAAGCGGCTAAGGAGGCTGTTTGGATTCGTAAGTTCATTGGTGAACTTGATGTTGTACCCTCCATAAAGGGTCCAAAAGCCCTCTATTGTGACAACAATGGAGCTATTGCTCAGGCCAGAGAGCCAAGGGAACATCAGAAAGTCAAACATGTCAAACATGTCAAACGGCGGTTTCACATGATTCGAGAATGGAAATCAGAAGGTAAAATCGGAATTTGCAAAGTTGGAACGGATGACAATGTAGCTGATCCACTTACTAAACCTTTGCCTCAACTGAAGCACAACAAGCACGTTGAGGCAATGGGAATCAGGCATGTAGGAGACATGATTTGATTTCCTTGTTTAGTGTTTTAGTTAAATTTTGAACATTTAATGTAAGACACTAAGAAAAATCATTCAATTTTTGGAGTAATATAAATTTCATGCAATATTTTATAACTCTGTTTGCTATTTAATTGTGGTTTAGGATTAAATAATGAGTCCATTCGATTCTTAGAATATTCAAAATAGGGTATCAAGACCAGTCTTGGTAAGGATACACCTATTAAGTGAACATTGAATATTATAATCGAAAATTATCCCTAATCAAGGTCATTTAAACAATGGACGATTAATGACCAATTGAGATTAGTGTGTAGTCTGATTTATAGCACCATTTCTTGTGCTACAAGGACATGATTGTCATAAATCATTTGCACATGTATTGGTTTAGAACCCTACTGGATCAACTTATGAGAATACTTTAAGAGATTAAAAATCGTCATAAGTATACTTCTCATTATGGCTATCAAAACCTATTTCCTTGACCACGAGTACCATGAGTTCTCTTGTTTGAGTACTAGTCCGCTTTGATGTTGTCAAACGTCTGCCGTAATAGGGGATTATAACGACAAAACTCGAGCGGCTAGGTCCTCTTAGTAAGAGGAGCTGTATTACAAGACTGGGAATGTCCCCCTACTAAAATAGGTAAGATGTCTTTGTTATAGACAAGGCCTCTCGTAGAGCCAGACTGTAAAAATGCATTGTCTTGCTCGGATGGATTTTAGAAATCATCTGTTTGTTGAAATTCGGACTCGGAATTGAGAAACACTTCTGGACGTAATAAGGATGATGAAATAATCTTACCTTATAGTTCATGAAGAGACATTAAGTGACATAGGAAAAAGGTTGTACACTAAATGCGCACTTGTCCGGATGGACAAGTGGGAGATTGAAAGGAATGGTGTCCTTCGAACAAGTGTACTATTCCATTAGTGGGTTCAGAATTATTAGAAAGATAATATGTTCAGAAAGGTCAAGTGATCGAAATGCATGGGTGGAGGTCGCTTCCGATAAGTAATATTAATGCATAATTAATATTACAGCTTAATCTTGACTGAACCCTTCAGGTCACACCCAAGCAACTAACGAACCGAAGCGACTAATTAATTATGAATTAATTAATAAGTCAATCGAGTAATTAATATTTACACGTCGGGAATTCGAGCTTAGAGCATCAAAACCGAACGTCAGAAGTCAAGTCAAAAAATAGTAAAAGACGAGACATGAAAATAATAATAAATCAACAAAGACCAAAATACCCCTAGCATCGGAATGCCCCGAGAAAACCGAGTGCTAGGGGCATATGACCTAGCATGGTGGCTAGCATGCGCACCAAGCCGAGCCTAGGATGGCTAGTGCGTGCTAGCGCACCAATGCTAGCATCGCAAGGCTAGCCGCGCCAACCGCAGCAATGCTGGGCCAAGGCACAAGGCCAGCATTAGCTCTCAGCAGCAACCCGCATCTTTTGTGCGTGGCTCGCTGGCTGAGAGCACAAGCAGCCCGCACAAGCTGCTGGGCTTGCTGGCTGGCAGCGCTAGCAGCCCGCACGCTTGTGCTGGGCTGCTGGGCAGCCGCGGCAAGGCAGCCCACCTAGGGTGCCTTGGTGCCCAAGTGTGGGTGCCACGTTGCGCGAATAAAGAGGAGGTTCAAGGGGTGTGTTGGCCGGTTTTTGGAGAGGGAGTGGGGAGCAAGTTTGGTCCCTTCTCCTCCAAATGGTCCTCACCTAACCTCTCACATGAGCTTGCCACTAGTTGATTTATTACTAGTTTGATTATTAATTTTATTTTAGCTTTAAAATCAAATAGAAATATCAAATTCTCCCACATTGATGGGAGAGCTTTTCACTCTCTTATTTTCCCTATAAATACCCAAGTTGGGGTATTGGGAAAATCACTTGAATGAGAGTTGAAAAGGGCATCACCATTGTGAAAACCTTTGAACTCATTAATCACTCGGGTTTTTGGTCGGGCCTTGCTAACTCCAAGGCATTGGACCATTTTCGGTGGTCGGGTTGTGGGTGGACTATCGTAGGAGGCCGTCGTATTTTCGAGGCTTGCTTTCGAAGTAAGAACCCGTTCCGTTTGGGCGAAGCACACTCCAAAGGTAATTATCTTGTCTTAATCTTGTGATTAGTTTATTTATGTTTATGGTTTTATTTATTGCGAGTGCGGTCTTGGTTTTGGGTTTTTTTCCGCGGTGAGTTAGACTCACCAAACCCCAACACGAGCAAGAAAGCTACCTTCTTGTTTCGACTAGTTTTATAGTTCTATTTTCTCTGTTTTACTTCTTGATTAAGTTTTTCCTTATTTTCTTAAACCCATATGTGTTCTAAATATGGACATAAACCTCTGGGAATTCATGCTCCATCTACCCAAGAAAACGCTCCTGGCAACAAAGGGTACATCCGAGAATGTTGAATTCACCAAACCATGGAAGCAAGTTTAACTCGCGGGGTCCCATCCACACGCGCCAACCCTTCCAAAGGTAAGGCTTTCGCGCGGTGCATTCGGAATCATAACAATGGACCCTCTTCGACTAACCCATATCCTGAACTTTAGAGAACTAGAGCCATGGTTAGGTTGCAAACTCATTGCATCAAATCGTCATTGCATCAAATCGTGACTACATGATTACTTGTGCATTATTTGTTGTGCATACTCTATGTGTTTTTCCTAACCGTTTGTTTTACTTGTGTATGAGTTAAATAAATAAAAATAATGACTAAAAGGACTTTGCTAATTTAATTAATTAGTTAATTAATAAATAATTAAATTTTAATAAATTGATCAAACTGGACTTAATACGACTTTTAGGCTAATCCCTTTAGAGCAAAATACTGGTAACAGTCCCAGTTCGATGTTCCATAACGGCGCAAAGATTTGGACTATGGCGCCACACGCTAGTTTTCGGCGCCAGGCGACAATCCCGTCGTCTGGCGTTGGCTGCCAGCGTTTGGCGACAGTATTGTCGTCTGATGATAGCCTGTAAATTTGCTCGGGTCTACACTATGTGTCAGTTTAATCAATTTGCTAATATAGTTTAATCAGTTTATTAATGGCAATAATAACATCCAGTCCTTAATCGAGACTAGGCACATAGTCCCATGGTCTCGCAAAAGAGTCAAAGTATGTCACTCACATTTACTAGTTTAGCACACACTTTATGAATGTGTCACCATGGCCATGTCTTAAGTTCATGCATGAGTCGTCCTTTCCTTCATTTGAGTTGGGGGTACATACTATTCCTAATTCTTATATATCCCCATCAACATCATCTTTCCATTCTCGACATGCTTTTTCCATATCACAATATTCATTCTTCCAACCTCCTTCCATCTATTGCATGTTGAATAGAGTTTGAGTCAAATAATCAACAGTAAATATCCCTAATTCCCTTTCCACAGCACTTGGTCAAAGAGAGAAGGGCGATTAATCAAAGACAATACATTCATTCAAATACTCCTTTTTGACAAACCAATTAGTAGGGAAAGAAAGGCTAAGAAGATAATGGCGTCTCATGAAGAAGTTAATGAACTCAAGAAGGATGTGGCGAACCATGAAGAGTATAGCTCTTCAAGTCAATGACCCTGTAAGGCAACAATGAATGGAGCTCATGCAAGAAAGCTTGAGCAAAATATCGAGTGACTATAGATTCCAGGGCATTAGCTTACAAGGGGTCTTGGTGGACAAGGAACTTCTTCCGCAGAAGTTCAATGCCACTGACATTCCTTAGTTCAAGGCAACAGATAATCCTTACTTCCACTTAAGAGCGTTTGAGACAATAATGAATATTAATGGGATAGATAAGAAGATTTTTCATACATTGTTTTCTTTATCACTAGAAACCGTTTGTCAATAGTGGTTCTTTTCTCTTGATAAAGAGAAAACCTCTACTTAGGATGCTATTGTAAACGCTTTCATTGATAGATATAGGTGTAATATTCAAGTCGAAACCGACTATAGACAACTTTAGATGTTAAGACAAAAAGAGAATGAAGGCTTTACTTCTTTCTTTAATAAGTGGAGGGAAACTTCCGCTAAGATGATTAAGGTGCCCACTGAAAAAGAATCTGTAAGGATGTTTATCAAAAATCTCCAAGAGAAGTATTCGAAGCATTTAAAATATCAACATAATTTGAATACTTTCAAAGCTGTCTATGACATCGGTATCGAAACCGAAGATGACCTCGCAAAGCAAAAAGCTACTAACAATAGTAACAATAGTGGATAGAAAGGAAAGAAGAACGACAATCCTTCTTCTTCCGAAAACGCCCACTCTAGTAACAATGTTAGTGCCTTTCATCTTAATGAAGTCTTAGCCATGGATAATCAAGGATCTAGAAAGAAACCCAAAAGAGAGATCACACCCATTGGAATGACCTATGATGTTGCTTTCGATCATCTCTATGATCGAGGATTAATCAAACCTATTGGCAGTACCAAGGATCCAACACCAGAAAAGCGATCTTCAAGATGGGATCCCAATTCTTATTGCAAGTACCATCAAGGAAATGGTCATACCACGATGAATGCTACAGATTTCAAAATCTCATTGAAGATCTCATAGAAGCAAACAAGATCCCATTGCCACTAGCTAGCAATTCCAAGAAGACCGGATGATGATAAGCACAAGACACAAGGCGAGCTTCAACGACAAGATTTCATGACCTTTTTTTTCTATCTCTTTTTTTTATTCTTCCTATCCCCAATAAATCTAGCGTAGGCATCCTGCATTTTCCTTAGATTTACTTTGTAGGTTTTTTCTTTTTCCCTTTTAATAAAATGAGCATTTGTTTCCTTGCATATGATCATCGCATTGCATTGCATTTCAAAAAAAAAATTCCATGTCGAACTAAGCACAAGGCATACCCATGATTAGAGGCACCTCTTGTATCCATGTTATACCTTTCACCCTTCAAATATACAATCTTTTCTTGATAAACCACTTTGAGCCTCGTCTAACGATAGACATTTCTTTTTTCAACCCGCATCTACTTAACCTTGGGATGGGATGGTGTGTAACTTATGAAATTTTCAAAGAACAAAACCTTGAGTGATCAAAAGATTAAACTAGCAAAAACAATAAAAGTGTACAAGAGGGCAAGTGTTCCAATGTCTTTGACATGAATATGTCTTTGATATGAAAAAGTCTCAGATTGCGTCTCTTATTGAGTGCTCGGTACCGTGCCGGGGAAAGATGAATTCCAAATGAGTGATAGACCGCATGATCGGGATTGCCCACACTTATCAAAAAAGGTTCAAAATATAAAAAAAAATCGTAGACACCTAAAATGTCTCCCCAAAACCAAACCCGATGATGAACAATCTTTCACAGCCATTATTTTTAGGGTTGAGTATTTAATCTTTGGAAGGCTTAAATTCATGTTCTATTCAATAAATTTCATAAACCAATTCATTTCCTAGCTCATTTCCCTAAATCATAACTTATTTTCCTCTTTTCGTGTCCACATCGCAAAACCGAGAGAAACTGAATTTTTGGACTAATAATTTTGATCCAATTATTATTTGGTTGGATAGGAATTGAAATAAGATTTCCAACCATATATCATAAGCCCAATTCCGATTTAAAACGAAAAAACTATGAGCTAAACACTAAACTCGGCCCAAAACCGACACCTTTCTACTAAAATGGCCATATTTTAAAATTTACAAATGATTTTGACCTTATTATAAATGGTTTGGAAATTAGACTTGATAAGCTTTCCAATGATATATTATATGCCTTATTTCGAGTTACGGATCAAAAGTTATGATGATTTTAAAAACGAGTAAAAAACTGGAATTACCGCGCACAATATAAAAGCACCGTGTCACGGCGCCTGATGACGGGGCACGGTGCCTGGTGCTGTGAAACGGTAGTTTACATCGTGTCACGATGCTATTTTTGAAGCTTTTTCGCGTAAAATTCACCGTGGCACGGTGCCTGGTGCCGTGGCACGGTACCTGCTGTCGTGACACGGTATTTCTCACCGTGTCACGGTGCTTTTTCCGTGTAATTCCCGCGTTTTCCCATACCGTGACACGGTGTACTGTACCGTGCCATGGTGGGCACTGTCGTGTCACGGTACTTGTGCCGTGTCATAAAATTTTCTTGTGTCTTTTCCGCGTGAACCCTTCACACGTTTTCACTTCCCGTAGGTCGAATATGTCCCGCATCACTCCAATTTTCCCCGCGTCACGGGATTTTCCCCCTTCTGACGGTGCCTGGCACCGTGTCATGGTGTTCTATTCCATGTCGCGGTGTTAATTTTTAGGGTTTTTATCTTTTTAGGGTTCCATGTGTTCCCTCTGCTCATTTTCCCTATAAATAAGACCCTTATTTTTGCAGTTCGGGGCACAAAATCCTTCTCTCTTCCTCTCTTTTACACCAAAAATAATTATATTCTCTCTCTCTCATATTCTAAGCCTTAAACCTATATTCCTAATTACACCATTTTTCCCTTAAGCACTCCAAGGAGTCCATACTTGACCCGAGGTTTCATCCTTAAACTAAGGCGTAAAAGGTATAATTAACTGAGGGTTTGGACCAGATCAACTCTACTTTTTATTTAATTTAATTTTCAATTTGATTTATATTTTTTATTGAAGTTACTAACAATTTATTCATGATGTAGAAATTTAAAGGAACGTGTGAGTAATTAATAAATTTAATTACTCTTATTTTATTTTTATATTGCTAGTATCATGATTAGGTTAATTTATTATTCGATTTGACTAACGCTATTATTGTTAAATTGTTTCCAATATTAATCTTTATTCTATTGTTATTATGATCACCATATTGCATGTTTAAAGGGAATATGTAATTGAAAATCACGCCTAATATGATAATTTGGACAACCGGTTTAGGTTCCTTTTTAATCTTGTTGTTAATTCAAGTGATCACAATATTTTAGAATTATGTGTTGCATTAATATTAAACCAATATAGCATAATAATAGTTTGGAGCAAATTAAATATTTTGTTTGCGTGCCTTTGAGATCGCAGGAATCACTTTTCACTATAAGAATCAAGTAGAGACCAATACAGGCGAACACTAGTAGAAAATATCAAAATGGCACCCCCTAATTGGCACCGGTTCAGTCCAAACCGGTGCCAAAAATGGCCTACAAAATTGGTGGGAAGCTAAACCAGAGTAAAAGGCACCGGTTCACTTCAAACCGGTGCCAAAAACATAAAGGCCACCGGTTTGAACCGGTGCCTTTTTGAACCGGAGCAATTAAAAATTAAAAAAAAAAAAAAAAAAAAAAAAAAAAAAAAAAAACGGCCCTATAAAACCCCCCCAACCCTAATTTTTACACTCCTCTCAGCCGTTTCTCTTTCTCTCTCCTCCTCTCATCCTCTTTCTCTCTCTTCTCCTCCTCTTTCTCGATCTCCTTCTCCTCCTTCTCCTCCTTCTATTTCTCTTCCCTCATCTCCTTCTCCCTGGTGTCCTCCTCCCTTCTTGCATTCGAAGAATTCCAACATGCAATAGGTTTTTTTTATTTTATTTTGATTATTATTTTTTATTTCTGGTTCTTTTTTATTCGAATTTAATAGGTTTTTTTTTCGATTTTGATTTATTTTTCTTCGATTTCTGGGTAATTGTTTTTCGATTTCATGTTTGGGTATTTGTTTTTCGATTTCATTTCTGGGTATTTGTTTTTCGATCTCTGGGTATTATTATTGTTTTTCGATTTTGATTCATTTTTCAATTATTATTTGTTTTTCGATTTCTGGGTATTTTTTCGTTTTTTTTTTTAATTTTCTGGGTTTTTAACTAATTTTCGATTTTAATTTTTTTTTATTTTTTTTTTTAATTTTCTGGGTTTTAATTTTTTTCGATTTTAATTTTTTTCGACTTTCTGGGTTTTAATTTAATTTTTTCTTCATTTTCTGGATTTTCTCGATTTTCTAGATTTTCAACTAATTTTCGATTTTAATTTTTTCGATTTTCTGGGTTTTAAATCCTTTTCGATTTTAATTTTTTCGATTTTTTTTTAATTTTCTGGTTTTTAAACTAGCATTCGATTTTAATTTTTTTTATTTTTTTTAATTTTCTGGGTTTTAATTTTTTCCGATTTTCTTGGTTTTAATTTAATTTTTTCTTCATTTTCTGGATTTTCAACTAATTTTCGATTTTAATTTTTTCGATTTTCTGGGTTTTAATTTTTTTTCGATTTTAATTTTTTCGATTTTTTTTTTAATTTTCTAGGTTTTTAACTAATTTTAATTTCGCAGCTAATACAATTTTTTGGATGAACTAATTGGCGCAGGTATACTATCTTCTTTGCAAGCCCAAAATATTGCACATAATCGAAGAATCAAGAATCAAGAATCAAGAATATTGATTTAGATGTTTGGGGTTTTTTTTTATTGTGATGTTGTAATATTTTTTTTATTTATATTGTAGTTCTTTTTTATTTATTTATATGTGGTAATTGTTTAATTTTATAATTCGTATATTGTAATTTTTCTTGATTATATACTGTAAATTTTCGGTTATATTCAATGATATTCAATTTTGTTGTTCTTATTTATTTTAGTCAATTTGATTTTTAAGTAAAAAATGACAACAACAAAAAAAAAAAATAAACAAATAAATTATTTTTGGGGTTTTTTGGCACCGGTTAACCGGTGCCAAAAACTTTGAAATAATTTTTTGTGGGCTTTTTTGGCACCGGTTTGAACCTGTGCCTTTTGTAAACCCCTTTTTGGAACCCCCCACATTGGAACCGGTTCAAACCGGTGCCTTAAACCGGGTTTGAACCAGTGCCAAATTCATTTTTTCACGTAGTGGAATGTAACTCCATGACTCACTTCGTACCATCATCCTCGATCCTCCTTTCATGGTTCCGAAACATATGGAGTTAGTAATCTCATGGATTATGAATGGGGTGTAACCTTCACGGGTCAATCGTTGTTGCCTATCGTTGTCCCTTAATCGTGGTTGCCTTTTTATAATCCGTGAACAGTTTACAAGTTCCTTAAAAACTTGTTGGCGGCTCCCTACATTCCTTGTCCCTAATCATATATGTCAATCTCCACTTCCTATGAGTGCCAAGCATATTCACAACATGCTTTAACGTAGGCGCACTTCGAGCGACGTCTACAAAAATGCAAAAGCAAAAAAAAAGAGAGCAAAAATATAAAAGAGAATTCAAAAGTGAGAAAACTCAAGCAAAAAAATATAAAGATTTCAAAAGCAAGGTTGCACACCTTGGGGGCTTATCTAGGGTCTTGAGCCTTTATTCCCTTTTTCTTCAAACCTTTAGCCTAACCACGTTACAACCCTTAAAATACCTCTTTGAGGTATACACACACTTGTGCGAGGTTCAGCTAGAGTTACGTTCGGCCTGATTCCTAACGGATACGTAGGCAACCTCACAAAGGGGTGCGGCCGTAATAAACATGCGTTCATATTCACATTCACACACTCACACCATGATCATATCAAAGGACCTCAAATGCTCATCCTTATTCCTTTAGAGCTAGACATAGGGGCTTGATCCTTACATTATTAGCCTACCTAGCCTAAGAGTCACCACCATTTGACTCTTTTTAATATATTTTTCCACACACTTAGCCCTTTTGGCCTACCTTTAGTGTCACTATCACATACATCACAGATACATGACCAAATATACTTCTCTTAGGAACCCTTTGTCATGAAATCTTAGCATAACGCTGAAGCATGCCTTATCATATCAACATCAATAATCATCATTGCATCACAAAGTATGAAGTACTTAGCCTCCGCGCCTAAGTCACCTAAATACTTTCATTATCAAGTCAACTAGGATAGTTTAAGATGTTACAATCCTTGTATTGTGAGAGACAACGTTAACCGATTAAGCTCATTCAACATGCACCATCAGACACTTCAATTCTTTTTTGCAACCTTTTTTTTCGGGAGAAAGTTGGTACCCTCCACAAAAATGACGGAAATTTTTGTTTTTCTGCATTTCGAGTAATGTACATATCGAGCTTCATGAGTCAAAACTATGCACACACGAGTCACACGAAGTGAGTCATCATTAAGTTTATACCTTGAGTCATGTCAAGTCAATGAATCAAACAACACAAAGTCTTAGGTCAACCCTAATTACATGAGCAAAGTCGTATAGTCCAGAATGTAAATACAGGTACACTAAGTCCCAGACGGACGGGTAAGCTTTACAAAAGGTTTGAAACAAAAGGACTCAAACAAATTAGCACATCAAATAGAGTCAGCTTGATTGCAATCATATTTGATTGTCGATCAGCCTGACGGTGGCCATATTAATTGATTGGGTTCCTTGGTACGCCAATTAGCCCCTATAAGCAAATTGTCATTATTAGTAGTCGGCTCGATTACAATCGCAGTGAGTGATTGACCTGACAACGATTGTCTCACTTAGCTTAAGCGCCTAAGCATTGGCTCATTACAAGCACCAAGACATCGGTTCAAAAGCAACCACTTATACGACAATTTTTCCAAGATTGGATTGTCATCCCCAACCGACAATATTTCCAAAAATGGATTGTCGCGTATTTTTCTTAAACGACAATTTTTCCAGGATTGGATTGTCATCTCTGGAAAAGTTTCCAAGCGTGATTTGTCGTACTCCTGCTCTGTTTGGCAATTTTTTCCAAGTTCGGATTGTCGTCGCTGGCAAATTTTCCGAGATTTGATTTTCATACACATAGTTCCCTATGGAAAAGTTTCCCAAACGATTGTCGCAGGTCTCTACTCATCTTAATAGTTTGGCAAAGGTTCCTCAACATGGATTGTCATTCATTTCAGTAAGTGGCAAATTTTCCCGAAGTGTATTTTCGATCGACTCTTTTTTGCAAAAGTTCCAAGACTCGGATTGTCAATTGTGGCAACATTTTCCTAAAAGGGTTGTTTCATAGCATTAGCAAATTTCCAAGGTGGATTGCTTTCAAGAGTTATGTTCCAAGATGTGGGTTGTCGATTGTAGCAAGGTTCTATGATAGATTGTTACAAAGCATTGGCAACTTTTCCCAAAAATGGATTTTGATTTAAGGAAAATTGTCAATGCTACGTAACAATCTGTCCTTGGAAATGTTGCCACAATAAAGCAACAATCTATTTTTGCTTAAGAAGAGAGGGTTGTCATCACCCAAAGCATTGTCAGCACAGTTCAAGCGAGCTTTAAAGATCAACGAGCGTGATCTTCGATAATTTCTTCGGAACATTATCGCAACAACTGTGGATCGTTTCGGGCGAAGCAATCTTCAATCATATTCCCTGGCTTGCGGAAGATGGTCACAAGGCGGTAGAAGATCATTTCGGGCGAGGTAATCTTTGATAGTTTTCCCTGGCTTGCGGAAGATTATCACAGCAGAAATTAGAGGCAGTTATAGGCATAGAAATCTTCAGACGGTATCCCCTAACTTGAGGAGGATCGTCAAAAGCTCTTTGTTCAGAGACGCGTGAACATATCAAAAAGCTCCCTTGTTCAGAGACGAGTGAACATCAACAAAACAGCAAGATGGCGTTACCTAGCTTGTGGAAGGTTGTCACAACATCAAATGCAGCAACAAATCGGTTACTATAGAGAAGTGTGATCGACGGTGCAAGATACGCGTTTCTTAACTCTCTTATCTGTTTTAACTAACGCTAGTTTGCAGGTATCGGTGTTGGAAGAATGATTTAGGATCGCAGAACGTTATAAATCATTCTCCGCCCCTATCGTTACTTTAACTTTTGTTTTTGAAACATAAGTTTCTCCAAACTCAGTCAAAGTGGGGGCTTCTGTAGACACCCAAATGTGTCTCCCCAAAACCAAACCCGGTGATGAATACCTTTCGCATCATTTGATTATCGAACGAAGTGAAAGTGTGGAAATTCTAGTGATGAGGATGCTTTTATTAATATATTTTTCTTTCTGTTTTCTAAAAATATTTATTTTCTCACTCCTATTTATGAAAAATAGTCATTCCAATTTGGTTTTGTCCATAATAAAGGTCTAATAATAGTGTAGTTGGATAGGGCTCGAAAGGAGATTTCCAATAATATATTATAGGCCCGATTTCGATGACTTATGAGGAAGTAATGGATTAAATTAGATTAGGCCCAATGATTTTCAAAGGTGGCCCGATGATCTAGAGGAGGGCCTATTAATCGTATTTTTAAAAAAAATGTTTTATTTAGAATAAAATATATTAAATCTGATTTTGAAAACTACTCGGACGAATAGTTACCTGAACCGGTGTTGAAGGTAATTACGCATGGAAAAGCGCGTTGACTTTTGGACCAGCGAGACGACAAAGTCGTCGCCAGGCGCTGACCTTCCTCACCTGGCGTTGGCCCTCGTCGCCTGGCAACGAGCTCGTCGTTTGGCGCTGGCTCCTATCATTTGCGATAGGAGGAGTTTTATTCTGAATATGATTTTCTTCGATCCCGTGCTATTTTTCTCATAAATAGGGGTCGTAACTCCCTGTTTTAAAATCATCTACATCTACAATCTTCTCTTTCTCTCTCTAAAACCTAGAAGCTTTCTTTCTCTCTCTCTATTGTTTTTCTAAAAATTCCCTCTCTCAAAATTCCTCAAACATTAGTTCTAGACGCACCTAGCCAAGTTCGAAGTTGCCTTCGCCCAATACATGAAAGGTTTGATATTTATGAGGGTTTGATCCCAAATCTCTATTTCAATAATTTAATTTAATTGTTTTGATTTATTATTTTCCTTGAAGTCACTAACGTGTGTATTTTTTTTATAAGAAAGAGGTACGAGGCATCGAAGTAAGTACTTTAACTTCTTTATTGATATATAAATCATGCTTAGATTGTTTTATTGATTCTTAGTATCATGTTAGGATGTTTTTTTGCTTCCTAGTATCATGTTTAGGGTAATAACTAAAATTTCTAATATCATGTATATTATTAGGATGCTTCCTATTTCTTTTATAATATCATATTAGTATCATGTTAGGGTTAATGCTTTGATCTTTAATGTTTAGTGACATGCTAGGGTTTGTTATTAATCTTGTTAGTATCATGCCTAGGATCTTGCTATTATTATTATGCTTTATTTTTAACATGATTATGATTATGATTATTATTTTGATGATAATGATGTTGCTTGATTTATATTGTTGTTATTGCTTGATCACACCTTTTATGCATGTTTAAAGGGAATTAGTACTTGTAATTACGCTTACTAAGATGATTAATAATCTTGTTTAGGGTTAATTTGATTATAATTCAAGTGATCGCCGCCAATAATAGTTTTATTTGTGCATTAGTATTCAACCAACATAGATAAACAAGTTTACGGTAAAACCTATTGATTGCATGTTAGTTAGAAAGCGCACATGAATGCGAGAAGAATAAAGTAAAGGCTTATTATTAGGGCAGATTCTATCTCTTTTAGGTTGGATTTGTATCTTCATCCTCGAACTTCCAGTCATGGTTCCAAACCTATTGGAGTTAACGATCTCTTTGATTGTTAAGGGGTGTAACCTCTACCCTATTAACGGTTAACAAGTTTCTAAAACTTGTTGGCAACTCTTTTGCTCTAGCTTCCTTCCCTTTGGACGCCACCATGCTTAAGTGTATGATGACAGTGAGGCTCAAGTGTGAGATGGCTTGAAATATTCCCTACAGTAACCTATTTATAAAAAAAATTCAGTTTATTTTGTTCCATAAACTGGGTCCAATAACTATGTAGTTGGAAAGGTCTTGAAAACAGCTTTCCAACGATATATTATAAGCCCAAATCCGAGTTATAACAAGGAAGTTATGGTCAAAATACTAAGCTGAACCCAAACCGAGATTTATATGCGGACCCAATGATCATGTGAAGGTCCATTAATCTTAATTAAATTCCTAAACAAATTAAGATTCATTAAAATCTTCTAGAAGTTTCTAATCTATCCTTTTCAAAAGATAAAGATCAAGAGTTTCAATTGAATAAAACTTCTCTTTTTGAAAGTCCTAATTCTATTCGAATTGAAAGATGTTCAAAGATATTCAGATATAATATTTTTGCCTGATAGTTTTTATCCAAATCTTATATGGTTAGATATCCCTTGAAATTATATTTCCAATGATATATTATAATTGCAATTCCGAGATATAACGAAAAAGATATAAAAGAAATACAAAACTCTATCCAAAACTGACACCCTTCCACTGTATCGTCAATATATTTTATTTTACAAATGATTTTAATCTTATTCTAATTTGGTTAGAAAGTAGACTTCAAGAGCTTTCCAACGATATATTATTTGCATTATTTTTATTTCTCGATCAAAAGATATGATATAAACAAAATCCGCAAAAACCTGTTTTTTATCGCGCCATGATGATTTTATTGCTCCACGATAATTTTATAGCACCGCAATAAAAGGAGTTTTATTCCGATTTAAATTCTAACTCTTTTTTTATTCTTTTTTATTGTTTTTCTCTATAAATAGGGATGATTTTTCTCCGTTTTCAATCACCAACAATCATCATTAATCATGTTTTCTCTCTCTCTAAGCTAAAACTTATTCTTTCTCTCTTTATTCTTTTTCTAAGCCTAGCCTAAACACATCTATTTTATTTTTCTTTATTTGATCACGATTCCTCATTCACGAGACACTAATACACCTAGCCAAACTCGAATTTTCCTTAAACCTCGACGTGAAACATTGATAGTTCTGAGGGTTTTGTCCCAAATCCATATTTCAATTATAATTATTTTAATTGTTTGATTTAATATTTTCATTAAAGTTACTAACGTGTGTATTGTATTAATAGAGCTAGGTACGAGGCATCAAAGTAAGTAATATGATTACTTAATTATTCTTTTAATGTAGAAATCATGCTTAGAATATTATTTTAATTCCTAGAATCATGTTCGGATGCCTTTATTGATTTCTAGTATCATGTTAGGATTAAAGCTTTGATTTTTATTGTTTAGTGACATGCTAGGATTTTTTATTAATCATACTAGTATCATGCGTAGTATCTTTCTAATATTATGCTTTAAGGATATTGTTATTATTATGATGATTATTGTGTCAAACTATATACGTAGTATATAGTTTTACGATATTTGTTAATTTACGAATAATTTATATATAATTTGTTATTATTATTACGTTGCTTCATATTATTGTTATTGCTTGATTACGCCCTCTCTTGCAGGTTTAAAGGTAATTTATACTTGAAATCACGCCTAATAAGATAATTAATAATTTGATTTTAGGATAATATGATTTTAATTCAAGTGATCGTCAATAATAGATTTATTTATGCATCAATAATAAACCAACATATATTAAACAAGTTTAGGGTTAATATAATGATTGTATGTTGATCGGAAAGCGCACATGAATATGAGAAAAATAAAGTAGATGTCTATTTAGGGCGGATTCAATTTCTTTTAGGTTCGATTCGTACCATCATCCCCGAATATCCAGTCATGGTTTAGGACCACTATGGAGTTAGCGATCTCTGTGATCGTGAATGGGGTGTAATCTTCACACTCGTAGACGGTTTACAAGTTCCTAAAACTTGTTGGCGACTCTTTTGCTCTAGACTTCTTCCCTTTAGACGCCACCATGCTTAAGTGCATGATCACAGTGGGGCTCAAAGTTGATGCTTGAATTTTTTCCCTATAATGACTAAGGCTAAAATGATTTTTTTAAGGAAGTGTACCTGGTTTTTGCACTAAGTAAGGTTTTACTTACATAATAGATTAGAAACAGCTCTTTGTCTTTTTCTCTGATACTACTAGGTAAAGCTAGAGTAATTCTCCTTCTTGGGTTTTGAAAGTATCAAAGGATTTGCTAAGTACCCCTTAAGCTTTTTGAATGCTTCCTCATGCTCTTGCTCCCAATTGAATTCTTTATTCTTTTTCAGCACTGTAAGGAGGGTGATCCCATCGTAAGGGGTCCTCTCCTTAAATGCCCATGGCCATTTAAAAGCCTAGGACTTTACACTTGTTAGGGTGTATTAGGATTTGAATTCCTGACTGTTCGGGAGACCTTGAATTAGAAATGACACTCTCATCATGCTTTTTTGTAAGAAACAAGTAAGAGTCGCCAATGAGATTTAGGAAAACTCGAAAACCTCGTTCATTCCTTTCTTCCATGTGGAGTTCATGGAATAATTAGCACGAATCATAAGTTTACCCATTCCCAAATTGGTCTACGTAAACCAGAAATCAGTTCAGGAGCGAGGGTACTTAGATAACGTTCCCTTTAGAGGGGAATCGCTATCTTAGCCCTAGTACGGCCTCTACTAGCTATTCCTTTTTCACAATTTCATTACCAAACAATATATGCAACGTGATACCTAAAGATTAAGTTAGTTGATTTTATTTACAAGCATTAATCACGTAGGAATTACATTGCAAAAGTCGTTATTCTTTGTTTAATCAATATTCGTGAAAAGAAAAAAATAAACAATATTCGCCTTGTCTTAAGTGATAAAACAACAATTAATTATCAAATTCTATTCTTGATTAACAAAAGAATACTATGTGAATTAATTAATTAAAAGTTTATTTAAAGTGATCAAACAACACTATTTATTCAATTAAAGTTATTTAAACAATAAAGGAAAAGTGATTTATCTAAGTGCTCAGGAAACTAACCGTTCTTCTTTTATATTAAATCTCCGTTTAATGTGTTTATTGACTTTCTTTCTTCTTCGTACCTCCAAGGACTTCAATGGATTCAATTAGGGTTTGAAAGTATTTGGGAAGAGAGAAGAAAAAGTAGTATGATAGTAAGAGAAGTTGAGAGATTAGGGTTTTGAGAATACTAGGGTTTTAATTCTGATTTTTTCGGTCCCTATAATGCTGAACGAAGACCCCTATTTATAGGCGTAGGGATCTAGGTTTAGGGTTTTAGAGTCGTGTCATCAGGTGGCGCGCGCAACTCTCTGAGTCACGCTGGGTGCTGCGCGCATCTCAATGAGTTGCGCAAGGCGCGCGCAACTGATTGAGTTGCGCTGGTTTGCGGTTTGCCTTATACGAAAACGCGTTTTTAAAACTTCAATAACTTTTGATTGCAAAGTCCGATTTAGGAGTGTGAGATATAATTGGAAAGATCTGAATGTTTAATTTCCAATTCCATTAGAATTAGGTTAAAATATGTTATGGATCAAAATTTATGGCCGTTGGAGTGCAAGGGTGTCGGTTTTGGGCCCAGTTTAGTGTTTTGATCATAACTTCTTCATTTTGGCTTGGAATTTGGCTTATAATATACCATTGGAAAGCTCTTTGAAAGGGCTATCCATTTGTATAGGCCTTTCATGGTAATTTGATGGTTGGTTTATCTGTTTGGCTCGATTTTCAACAATGTAGGTTTCATTGGATCCAATCATTGTATTTGACGTATTTGGGTCCATTATTAATCATGTTTAAACATGTATGAACATGTTTTAGTCCTAATTAGTAATCGGTCAAGGCTCTAAGATAAATTGGTCTTAAATATGGGTTTCAAATTTCTTCATAATTCTTTTCATAGTCCATAAACATTTCAATTTTGATTTAACATGAAGAACGGATTTTTGTAACATCAACGCACTTCTTTTCGGGACAAGAGGCCAAAAGTAGGTGTCTACAGTTAGCCCCCACTTTGATCGAGTCTAGAATAGACGATGATCAAAGTAGTCAAGGAAATAAATCCGAGACTCATTCTGTGAAGTTCCCTAAGAATAGAGAATCTTTCAGAAATATTAGGGATGTCGAAACGATCCTTGGTTCGCTAAGTGTGTGAAACAAGTAGCTATTAAGGCTATAAAAATTTTTTCCTATTCTTAACGCGCTAAAGAATCTAGATTAATCCTTTCCAATTGTAGAACACTTTTACAAGTAAAGGTGTTCTGGGTGATGTCAAGTCATGAGAAGAGATCGGTTTTAAAAGGATAAAAAGGGGAAGATTACCTCTCAATCGTGCCATCACTGGTCTAAAGTCCCTCAATATGTCATTCAAACTTTAGCTTGACTTTAACAAAGTAAAAGATGAAAAAGGGTTTTCGGTATTAGAGCCAAAATGGTCCAGTATTCGAGTCAGGTCCGGTATTCGAGCTGGAAGTCCACAAGATAGAAATACATGTCTCATGACTAGAGGCATATATCCAAATTCAGTGAAAGGGAAGAAAGTCAGCAACTCTCTCATCAGTTTTGTCAACAAGATGAGTACACGTGTCTCAGGACTGGGGGCACGTGACTACATAGGCGTGACATCGTCTCGTCGCTTCTTTATACAGGGGATGAATTCGACACCCTAACTGTCCGATAAGTTAGTAAGCGCACTAACTACCGTATATGCTCCCATTCAAGAAGTGTCTGTTCCTGAAGCTTCGGCGCGCCTGTCGACTCGTTGAGCTAACGCCTACAGTAATTCTCTACCTATTAGTTCCGAGAGGTACATCTCGCAAAGCTTGGGCTGAGTGAAATTTTACGCATCACCTACGTCGTACAATTTTGCGTCGTACGATACGCCATTTGCATTTTTACACTGCATGAAAACGCGTTCCTTTTTGCTTCGGACATGAAAAAAGAAGAAAACCCGGACATTTGTAACTTCAGTACAGTAAAATGACAAACCTGTCTATGGGTGATTTTACGTAAAGCACCACCACGGAACGTCTTAAGGCACTCTTACGAAAAACGTTCAAAACGTATGCTTAGGGAAGGCACAAAGCACGGTGTGCGTGCAAGATGATGCAAAAAACTAACAAAGAAGAAAACAAACTACAAAATGCAAAGCAATTTATAAGATTTTGATAATTTGTGCACCATTACGTCTAATAACGAGCAAAAACCGTTGAAAAATGATCAAACAGATCAAAATCTGGATACCGGTCATTTTAGTGACCAGTATCCGCGCGCAACTTAGTAGGTCGTGTTTGCTAAGCGCGTGCATCATTCTGAGTTACGCTGGTCTGTCACGCGCAACTAATTCAGTTGCGCGTGACATTTAAGTCGGCAAAAAGAGAATCGTTGAGCGCAATTTTTCATTTTGCTTTCTCTCTCCTTCCTTCACGATTTTTACTTCTTTCTCTCTCTAAAGATCTTGGATTTTCTTGTTTTTCGAAGCTAAAGGAAGTAGATCTTGTCCCTTATTCATATTTTCCATAATTCGTTCATTCTTGGCTGAATTTAGGCGATTTTCGAACCGTTAAATCCCAAATTTTGAATTTGGGGGTTTTTTATTCGACTTGTTTTTCATGAATTTGTTTGTTTGTCGTTGGTACATCTTTAAGCAATATATTGCAACAAATTTCATGTAAAGTGACAAAGTATTGATCCTGTATGAGCATGCCAAGAGAATATATATATTTTTTGTTCTAATTTTGACTTTGTGCTTGAACTTTATTGCTCGCATAGACTATACTTGTTAATTTTAATGTAAATTGAAGTGTTTAGAACAACAATTATGAATTAGAATTATCAATGAAATTTTAAAATTTTATAATAGCATGAATTTGTACTTGCGACTCATGTTTATTATTATATTTTTTTTCATGTGTAAGTTGCAAAACTGGTTTTATCAATGATAAAAATAACCGATATTATTATTCACTTATAAAACTGTGATTTCAAGATTTGCACAAAACTAGTTAGTTTAGGAAATTCTTGAAGAGATCATCAAACTGGTGTAGCTTGGTTATATTTCGGGTTCATAAGCCCCCATTTTACATTTTCGAATGTTGTAGCCCCCAGTGTTGGGTGACTTCGATGATTTGCTTGTTGTCAATAATTAGACCCTTTCATGTTGCTTAAAATGGGTCTACAAATCCCGTGTTTTATCTTATTATGATAACAACTAGGATCTTGGAAGATTAAACTAGTGTGTTTAAACCGTTTTTTGACCATTGATAGTTTTAACAAAGAAATTTGCTAATTCTAGTAATATTGGTCATTCATTAGAACAAGTAAGGGAAAAATGAAATGTTGTTCAAATTTTTCGTCTATTCTTGCTACATTTGAATTCTTTCTTTTAAGTTCAAATTTTGTCACTGTTTTGAATCTCGAGAAAGTTGATGTTATCCTCCTTGCGAAATTCCAATGTGTGCAACAATGGAGAATAATTTTAAATGAAGACTCCTTAATTTAGAATTTAGGAGTCTTTTGTTTACATTCTAACTCATGAAATTGTTTGTCTTATGTTAATAAAGTGTCTTGATACAATTTTCATGATGAATGATTGAGTACTAAAATTTCATATGAACAAGTATGAATCATGATTTTCTTTATTTTGCTCTACACTAGTCATACTCTCTAATCTCTAGAGTAAATTGAAGTATTGAAACAACAATTATGCACTAAGATTAGTTTTTGAAATTGAATTTGAAAATGGCTCAAGTATGTAACCTGTTTAATGGCCAAATTCAGTTGCAAACTTATTTTTCAAAGGAACAAAATGATCATTAAATCATTGTGATGCATTTGAAAATTATAAGGCTCGAGATCTACGTAAACCATATGTAGCTTAGACAATTCCCAAAAGTAGATCAAATGGTATGAATATTTCAATTTTTTTTTCTCGTGGATATTGGAGCCCCCATGTGTCGGGTTATGCGCATTCTTTCTATTTCACAAGTCTTCGAGCCCTCAATTTGGAGTAGTTCTAAAGACTTGCTATCATTTAGGCCATTCATATGATACTGGGATGGACCTATGTATGTGTCCTATTTTGTTTTGAGATATTTAGGACAATGACATGGCTTTCACATTTTTGTTAAAGTCATGTTAAGAAAGCAAGTTAGTTCTTTGCTTGTTTATAAACCAAAACAATTGTGTTTAAGGTTTAGTATATCATACCTAATGTCTAAACGTTTGTAAAGATCATTGTGGTGATTTTATTCTCAAAGTTGATTTAGAACATCAAATATTTTCTTTGTTCTTATCAATCTTTGATTTTGGTCTAGTAGGTGGTTTGTTTACCACCCCTTAGCCAATATTCGCAGGAGAACTAAGCGAGAACAAGTTTGAGTCAAGAAGAAGTCGAATCTTAATTCATTCCTTTTGGAAAAATACATGTATTATCCAAACGGTTATAGAGAATCTGAAAATTTATTTATTTAAGAAAACAAAAATTCAGAAAGGAAAATTTGAATACTATTTTTTTTTATAAACATGTTGTTTCGAATTAGAATTCAAAATTTAAAAAGGGATCCAATTATATTATTTTAAAAACTGGACCCAAAGTGGAAAGAAGAGTCTAGCTCGTGATTGAGTGTGACTTTTTTGTCCATTAATGAAGATAAGTTGTAATTTGCAACTTATTTCAACAAAGATATGAAAATGTGAGCAAACTTTCGTATATCTGATTTTGTTTATGTTTTTCTGCTTTTTAGTGTTTGTCATCATTGTCATATTTTGCTTATTGAAAGTGAAGTTCTTTCAATTAAATAAGCACCATAGTCTGAAAATGAATGTTTATCAAACTTAGCTAAGGTTTGGTGGAGTGTTAGAATAATTTATAAAATTGTTCTAATCACTTTCCCAAATATAGTCTCATTTTAAAATGAAAGTTAAGGTGAGACTTATATTTTAATTTGAAGCCCCCAAGTGTAGACTTAGGTGACTTTTGAAATTCATGTATACATATGCTAGGGGATGTTTCTCATGTTTATTTAAGGCCCCAAGATTTATTTTCAATTTGCGGAATATTGCATATGTTTATCATAAATTGTTTGATCAAGTAACATAATTAATTATCTTGGTCAAATAATAAAAAGTGGTATTCTTCCCTTTGTCATTTAAAGTTATTAAGATGGTTCGCAATAAGCTTTGCATGACATTGATTTCACAACATAAATAGCGTATTCAAATCTGTAAATAGAGAGAAGTGGGGATGTCCTGGCTTTTTTAAGCCCCCAATTTGAGGAAAAGAGCGGAAAAATTATACTATTTCTGAGTATTTTAGTTGCCAAATGGGAGGGATCATCCCGACTTACCCCCTAAAAAAGAAATGAACAAAAAAGAAGGATTTGTATAAAAGGAAGGGGAATCCAACTTTCCCATAGAAGAATAAAGAAAGAAAATTAGACATGTTTTCGAAAATCAAGGATTATTGACTTAATATTTGAATCATCATGATGACTTGGCAGTGAGGTATACTTGTAATAGTGATAACGATCATTTTTTTCATGTAGCAATCATGTTCAATCAATATTCCTCGCTTAGAGAAGATGGAGATATCCCATGTAGGCGGACATTTTAGTTGCTCATGACAAGTGAAAAGACCAATTCTCAAGAGTTGTAAAAGACATCTAAAGTTGATGTCAAAGCTGTTGATATATCAAATCAACTTATTGTGTTAACTCTTTTTCTTTCTAGGCAATGTATATAGAACCTGAATTACCTTGGTCATAAATAGCCCTATTATTAAAACAAAATAAGATGATTGTGTATTTTTTTTTTAAAGTGATCGTCATCTCATTTTTCTTTGGCAAAGGATATGGAAAACATCGAATTAGTTTGATTCGATTGCTATACTAATATGATGTAATCAAGCCAATGGCTATCAAATCATCCAAATCATTTGAAATTTTTTTATATGATCTGGTAATCATAACTCAACACTTCATGCATTTTAAATATGGGCATGACTACTTAATAGTAGGTCCATATGTGCAAAGGCCTAAGATTGGCCATATTTTCATGGAATGATGATTTTGGTATATGGTTATGGTCTACCTCAAGGAGGGCCTTTCCAAGGTCGTAACGTGGCTAGGCTTGGGGTTATGAACAATGGACAGGCTCAAGTATACTCCCAAAATCCCTTACTTTTGGTGTTTCTCAAATTTAAACCTTTCTTCTTTGTGTGGCAACTTCCTACATTAGGTGCCTTTTCCTTGTCATCTCTTTTTTTTTTCTCTTTTTTTTATCGACAAGTTTTGTTTTGGGTTTAGAACGATTTCTTTCTTTCTTTTGCATTGGATCTTTCCTTTTGGGTTTAGACTAACTTTGTGTCCCCCTCTTATGTTTTGTTCCCCCAATTTTCTATTTGTAACTTTGCTTCATTCCCATCCCAAGGTATGGAATAATGTAGGTTGAATAACTAAGGCTTAATTGAAAAGGCTCAAAAGGGCTGCCAAAAACATGGATTTTCTCTAAGGTTAAAAACATGGGATTATATTTGTGGAGTTTCAAGTTTCCTCCTGTGTTGGTGAAATCATCATATCCTTTCTTTGTGGGCCAAATATGGGCCTCTTTTCGTTCGATAAATCTAGTAAGCCAAAGCTTATTAAGATTCTTAAAGTGTTGAGTATGTATGCCTTTTGATATTGCCTATTTGTATGTATACATTTTATTTAATTTAAGTCAATAACAATAAAGAGATTGAAAAGAGAACAAGATAGACGTACTTGAAAATATATTTTTTTATTCATTAATTAACGAGAGTACAAAATAAGTAGATTCGACAGCATGAATCTCTTAGTCTATCATAAAAAAACCAAAGGAAAGAAACAAAACAAGACCTAGGGATCTACATCTTGAATTGTTGACAACTTCTTGCGATCGCGTCTTCGAGCTTTGTCCGTTTCCGACGTAGGTGAAATCCTCTCTAAAAATCAAGTCCATCTATATGATTCATGGTTTCATTTATCAAGTCCCTTTCAATTAATGTTCCCACAGTATAGACTTTTTGAAATGTGTCTAAACCAAGGTATTGTAAATGGCACTTGTATGGTGGAGACATATTGTCTATGAACTTTGGGACAAGTTCATGACCCGGAGGTCATTGTGGAATAAGAGCAACCTTTGATAGCCACCTGGAAAAGAAGTCAATGAAGCCTTCTTCTTCCCCTTGCTTAAGCAATTCGAAATCGCGCAAGGTAGTTGTGAGCTTGATGTTATCTCCATATTGGGTTAAAAACGCTTTTACAACGTCACTCCAAGTGGAAGTTTGTTTTGCATCGAGCTTATAAAACCAATATCTAGCAGTTGGGTCCAATGAAAGAGGAAAAGTACATGCATAAAGGCTTGGCTCAACCCCTTTCAATGCCATAATTCCAATAAAGCTCATTAAGTGAGTTCTAGGATTGTATGTAACCTTAAAGGTTGGAAAATCCGTAGTCAAGAACTTTTGTGGGAGTGTCTTGCCACTAGGTTGTGGTGCAAGCTCATAATTGAAGTACTTATTCCCTGAGTTAGCTCGAAGGACAAGTTTCTCTAAGGCCTCTACTCTTTCGGCTCTTGCTTTTTCTTGCAGAATGTTTTCTTTTTCTTTTTCTGCTTTTATATTAGCCTTTTCTGCTTTTTTATGAGCCTTCATTTGGGCTTATTCTTCTCATAGGGCCTTTAGGTTTTGGAGTTCCTCTCTAAGTTTCTCCAATGCTGCTTTGTCACCCATGATTGGACTAGTATGCGAATGTGGAAGATGATCTAGTAATGTGTATCACAAGAAATTGAGCGTGTTCACTTAAACCTTTTCTGCCAAGCATTCAAACAAAGAACCAAAGTCAAAATGATTGTTTTATTTCTTTTTTTTTAATCCTTGTAATACGAATTCACTTTAAGCAAGTTTGTTAATGAAGAATGTCAAAAAAATTCACGAACAATCATTAATGGAATGTCATGATTTGTGTTGACTTCAACAAGGTAATCATCTAAGGATTTTGCTTTAAATCAATTGTTTTCGAAAAAGGTAGAAGAGAAAGTCAAGAAAGTTGGATTGAAAATGCTCATCAAATTTTAGGAATATTAATCAACCCGAACATACTCCTTAAAATGATCAATATACTATAGTATTTGTTGATCATTTAGATTACAATAGAGATCAATATCGTTTTTTTTTTTAATTATGATTCTCATATTGCTTATCTTTAAAGGATAATATATTACTATTTGTTTAAAAAGAATGATGGCCTCCGAATGTAAAATCCAAGAAATAATTAAATCATTTTCTCGGTTTTATCATTCAATATCTTCTCTCTTTTTTTCTGAGAATAATATATTTTTTTTTTGTATCATACTCTCTCTTCTTTTTTTTTTTTTAAAGAATGACATTTCTTTTTTTTCGTTCTATTTTTCTCTCTCTTCTTTTTTTGCGTGAGGCTATCATCCCAATTAAAGTTCTCGGGATTTTCTTTTTAAACCATAGAAGAGGTAAATAAATTATACTCTTAAATCAAGGTTGACCAATTACAACTAAAAAAATGATGAACACGAAAATAGGCACGTTTAAGAATAAGCATATTAATGACGTCCTATTAAGAAATGCGAACTTTTAATGACGAACCTCATAAGAAATAATGTCATTAGCTCGATTATCAAGTACGTAAACAAATCATCTTAATCAAAAATAGTATCACGCGCAATTTACAGTCTTGCGCTAAGGTGGATAGTGCATCTTCAAGAGTAGCATCTACCACATGCAGTCATTTTTTTTATTATTTTTTTGCGAAAACGCAAAAAGAACGATAAAAAAAACATGTTTTTAAAAAAAAAGACGATCGTAGTAAAAGTTAGACAACGTTGTTAGCCAAAAAGATATTTTTAGCACCTACTTAACGATTAATCTTGAAGCGGTAGTATCGTTTTCTCCGTATGATATTGGTCGTAATAAGTCAAAGTCAACGTTGAACAATGGGCGCGCACATGACACAGAGTTGCACGTAGGTGCTGCGCGTAACTTCAGAACTTGCGCTTGGAGGGCTCGCGCAACTTTGATAGTTGCGCGTGCCACCTGGTAGGTTCAACTTTTTTTTTTTTTTTTTTTTGCAAAAACGCAAAAAGAACGATAATTTTTTTTTTTTTTTTTTTTTTGTAAAACCATAATTTTTGCGAATTTTTTTTTTATTATATCTCTAGGTAACAAGTTGGAATTAGTTAGATTAGACATGAAGCACATATTCATGTAGTCACATAAGCACATAAAAGGAACCGTCAAAGCATACAATGTCATTCTAAGGTCAAGGCTTGGGTGTCCAAAGGTACCATATCTTAAGGGACGATGCACGAATCAATCACTCAACGTGTTGACCCACGACATAGCCCTACCAACATTTTATTGGCGATATGGGTGGGATGATTGTTATTGATTTTGGGATAGAAGCCTAGTGTTGGCAACCCTTAGTCAATGAGCCAATCCCCAATGGTTAAAGTGTGTTATGCTTATGCATGATGCAATGTTGCTTGTTTGATTTTTACTTTTGTGAAAAAGGAAGATATTATGCGTTCGAGTCTCGCTCTCTAACTAGAGATTATCCAAGTTAGTTCTCGTTACAATCCATAGGCAACCTAGTGTTGGAAACCTTGAACCATAACTACGAACTAATCTTGTAACCTCTAAGTCCCCAGCAGAGTCGCCACTATAAGGAGGGTGATCCCATCGTAAGGGGTCCTCTCCTTAAATGCCCTTGGCCATTTAAAATCCTGGGACTTTACACTTGTTAGGGTGTATTAGGATTTGAATTCCTGACTATTTGGGAGACCTTGAATTAGAAATGATACTCTCATCACGCTTTTTTGTAAGAAACAAGTAGGAGTCGCCAATGAGTTTTAGGAAAACTCATAAACCTCGTTCATGCCTTTCTTCCATGTGTAGTTCATGGAATAATTAGCACGAATCATAAGTTTAACCATGCCCAAATTGGTCTACGTAAACCAGAAATGAGTTCGGGAGCGAGGGTACTAAGATAACGTTCCCTTTAGAGGGGAATCGCTATCTTAGCCCTAGTACGGCCTCTACTAGCTCTTCCTTTTCAAAATTTCATTACCAAACAATATATGCAACGTGATACTGTAAGGAATAATTTCAAGCCTTTAAATCCCACTAGCTTGAACCCCAATGTGATCATACACTAAAGTAAGGTGGCGTCCAAAAGGGAAGAAGATAGAGCAAAAGAGTCGCCAACAAGTTTTTTTAGGAACTTGTAAACCGTTCATGAGGTGAAGGTTACACCCCTTAACGATCCAAGAGATCGTCAACTCCATAAGGTCATGAACCAAATAAGGGTTCGGGGATGAAGGTACAAATCCAACCTAAAAGAGATTGAACCTGCCCTAATAATAGGCCTCTACTTTATTCTGATCGTATTCATGTGCGCTTTCTGATTAACATGCAATCAATAGGATTAAGCCTAAACCTGTTTAATCTATGTTGGTTGGATATTAATGCACAAATAAATCTATTATTGGCGATCACTTGAATTATAATCTCATTAACCCTAAACAAGATTATTAATTATCTTATTAAGCGTGATTACAAGTACTAATTCCCTTTAACATGCATAAAAGGTGATCAAGCAATAACAATAAATAAGCATCAAGCAACATAGTAAATAATCAATATCATGATAATAATCATCTTAAATAAAATAATCATCATCAAAATAATAATAATAATTATAACAATTATAGTCATAATCATAATCATGTTAAAGCATAATAAAAATAGCAAGATCCTAGGCATGATACTAACAAGATTAATAACAAACCCTAGCATGTCACTAAGCAATAAAAATCAAATCTTTAACCCTAACATGATACTAACAATCATTAGGAAGAGAATAGAAAGCATCATAACAATCATATTTAATATTAAAGATACCCTAGACATGATACTAGGAATATCATAATAACAATGTAAACATGATTTCTACATCATAATATCAATAAAACCATTAAAGTACTTACTTTGATGCTTCGTACCTCTTTCTAATAAAAAAATACACACGTTAGTAACTTCAAGGAAAATAATAAACAAACAATTAAATTAAATAATTGAAAGAGAGATTTGGGACCAAACCCTCAGAAATTAAAACCTTTCACGTCTAGGGCGAAGGCAACTTCGAATATGGCTAGGTGTTTCTAGATCTTGTGAATGCGGAATTTTGTATAAGAAAACCAAAGTTTAGAGGAAAGATGAATGAAAGAATGCTAATTAAAACTAATTGTTGAGGAAAACATGTGAATGAGGAGAATTGGTGAATGAATGGTGAATGATGATAATTGATACCTGAAAACGGAGTTTTTAATACGATATTTATAGAGAAAATCAGCCAAAAAAGATAAATTAACAAAATAGAGTCTGACGCTCAGGAAACAGAGCTGGCGCCAACCCTGGCTAGCTGGCGCCAAGGCCTGGGGTTGGACGCCAAGCTTGATTTTAACGCGTTTTCGAAAATCCGATAAGTTTACCGAACTGGAGGATAAAATAATATAATTTCTTCGAAAATGCTATTTGATTTTAATAAAAACTCTGAAAAGTCAACAAAGTCAACTTATCAATGCTAATTGAATTAGGAATGAAAAGAACCTTCTAGAAGATTCTAGACAACTAAAACCATTCCTAATTGCATTAGGAATGATAAATCATATTAGGCCCTCCCCAAGATCATTGGGCCGTACATAAAGCTCAAACCGGGCCCAGTTTGGTAATTTGGCCATAATTTTCTCAATATTCATCGGAATTGGGCTTATAATATATCGTTGGAAAGGTCTTTGCAAGCCCCATCCAACTACACCATTATTGGACCCATATCATGGACCAACCAAACTGGATTGCTGTTTTCTTAAAATAAAGTTTTCAAAAACAGAAAGAAGAGAAAAGAAATAAAAACTTTCCGCAACACTAGACCTTTCCACACTTTCGTTTCATTCGATTATGATTCGACGTGAAAGGTACTCATCACTAGGTTTGGTTTTGGGGAGACACAAATGGGTGTCTACAGATACTTAAAGACTAAGTTAGTTGATTTTATTTACAAGCATTAATCACGTAGGAATTACATTGCAAAAGTCGTTATTCTTTGTTTAATCAATATTCGTGAAAAGAACAAAATAAAAAATATTCTCCTTGTCTTAAGTGATAAAACAACAATTAATTATCAAATTCTATTCTTGATTAACAAAAGAATAATATGTGAATTAATTAATTAAAAGTTTGTTTAAAGTCATCAAACAACACTATTTATTCAATTAAAGTTATTTAAACAATAAAGGAAAAGTGATTTATCTAAGTGCTCAGGAAACTAACCGTTCTTCTTTTATGTTAAATATCCGTTTAATGTGTTTATGGACTTTCTTTCTTCTTCGTACCTCCAAGGAGTTCAATGGATTCAATTAGGGTTTGAAATTATTTGGGAAGAGAGAAGAAAAGGTAGTATGATAGTAAGAGAAGTTGAGAGATTAGGGTTTTGAGAATACTAGGGTTTTAATTCTGATTTTTTCGGTCCCTGTAATGCTGAACGAAGACCCCTATTTATAGGCGTAGGGATCTAGGTTTAGGGTTTTAGAGTCGCGCCGTCAGGTGGCGCGCGCAACTTTCTTAGTCGCACTAGGTGCCGCGAGCATCTCAATGAGTAGCGCAAGGCGCGCGCAACTGATTGAGTTGCGCTGGTTTACTGTTTGCCTTATACGAAAACGCGTTTTAAAACTTCCATAACTTTTGATTGCAAATTCCAATTTAGGCGTGTGAGATATCATTGGAAATCTATGAATGTCTAATTTCCAATTCCATTAGAATTAGGTTTAAATATGTTATGGATCAAAAGTTATAGCCGTTGGAGTGCAAGGGTGTCGGTTTTGGGCCCAGTTTAGTGTTTTGATCATAACTTCTTCGTTTTGGCTCGGAACTGGGCTTATAGTATACTTTTGGAAAGCTTTTTGAAAGGGTTATCCATTTGTATAGGCCTTTTATGGGAATTTGATGGTTGGTTTATCTGTTTGGCTCGATTTTCAACAATGTAGGTTCTATTGTATTTGACGCATTTGGGTTCGTTATTAATCAAGTTTAAACATGTATGAACATGTTTTAGGCCTAATTAGTAATCGGACAAGGCTCTAAGATAACTTGGTCTCAAATATGGGTTTCAACTTACATCATAATTCTTTTCATAGTCCATAAACATTTCAATTTTGATCTAACATGAAGAACGGATTTTTGTAACATCATCGCATTTCCTTTCGGGACAAGAGGCCAAAATTAGGTGCCTATAAGCACGTCATATAATACCTTGTTTTTATCTGAAAATTTAGAGATGGATCTGTTCAGTGCTGCTATTTTTCCAGTAAGGCTTTGTATGTACTTCTTTGAGTTTGGTTGAAGTGGAGTATGGCCTTTGACTTGTTTTGGATTAGCTTATATTCCTCGTTGTGTCACCATGCAGCCTAAGAATTTTCCTGATGGGACTCCGAATATACACTTTGTGGGATTCAACTTCATGTCGTATTGCTTTAGGATAGAGAAGGCTTCTTTGAGATCTCTAACGTGATATGTTTCTTTCTTGGAGTTCACCACCATGTCATCTATGTATACCTCCATTATATTTCTGATTTGTATTTTGATCATCTTGTTGACTAGTCTTTAATTTTTTGCTTCAGTATTCTTCAATCCGAAAGGCATTACCTTGTAGTAATGTATTTCTTGGCTAGTTATGAATGTTGTCTTTTCCTGGTCATCTTTGTGCATGAGAATCTGGTTATATCCACTATATGCGTCCATGAAGGAGAGTAACTTGTGCCAACCTGTTGCATGTACAATGGCGTCGATGTAAGGGGGTGGAAAGGGATCCTTTGACAGGCCTTATTGATGTTTGTGAAGTTGATACATATTCTCCACTCCTAATTAATCTTTCAGACTACACCACGTTGGCTAACCATTCCGAGTAAAGCCTCTCTTTTTATCACATTCTAAGCAAATTTTGAACTTCTTCACTTATCACTTTGTTCTTTTCTGATGTGAACTTTCTTCTTTTTTTTCTTTACTGGTGTGTGCTTTGGATCTACATTCAGCTTGTGTGTAATCACATTAAGGGAGGTTCCTTTCATGTCTTCATGTTTCTGTGCAAACGCATCTTTCTCTGCCTCCAAGTAGTCTAGGACTTGCTTGCTGAGATCTATGTTTAACTCTTCTCCTATCCATACTATCTGACAAGGATGATCCAGATTCAGCTGGACCTCGATTGCTTCTTGTTCCTCTGCTATACTGATCTTCTCCTGGCTCAACTGAATGTATGATTGCTATGCTAACTCTTTCTCTGTAGATGTTGCTTTCAAGGCTATCTTATAGCATTCTTTGGCTTCCTTTGGATCTCCCTTGATTTCTTGGCTTCCCCATTTAGTAGGAAATTTGATTATTTGATGATTTGTAGATAGGATGGCTTTCATTTCAGGTATCTAAGGTCCGCCCAAAATTATGTTTTAGTGCGTCAGAGTATCGATCACTAAGAACTTCACTTGAAGTTTGATCCCTTATGCATAGGGTGGGAAGTGAAATCTCTCTAATGGTCTTCTTAGTTTCTCCACTGAATCCGACCAGCATTGTTGACTTATTGATGATGTCCTTCTCCTTTGTTTCACTGTATCAAGCATAATGATATTGGCTAAGCTTTCGTTTTAACTAGGATCTTCTTGATTAGGCAGTTTCCGACTGGGGGTGATATTACTAGGCCATCATGGTGCTCTTCTACTACATCACTTTCTTCAAATATGATTAGAACATCTATCTTTTCTTGCACATTCTTAGCTGGCTTGTTCAAGTTACTTTATTTGTCGTGACGCTTTGCTGCCGAGTACGTCAAATCGCACACTTCTGATCCTCCAGAGATGAAATTGATGGCTTTGACAATTGGAGGATGAGGTAGGAATCTTCCTTGATTGGACTCTCTTTCTCTAACTGGATTTTGATATGTTCATCATGAGTTCCTTGAGATACCCTTTCTTCAGCAACTAGGAAACATCCTTTCTAAGCGCCACACATTCGTCGATAGTGTAACCGATGTCTGAATGGAAGTTACACCACCTCAATGGATCTTTCTTTTCTCCTGGCATGTCGTTCTTCATGGGCCATTGCACGGTTTCTCCATTTTGTATCAGGGTCCTAATCACACATGTAAGGTTAACATTGAAACAGTATTCATGTTATTTAGATTGGAGCTCGGGATTTTCCATCCAGTCTGTGAATTCTCCCTCGACAGCATTGATTGTTCCCTCCTCAAAGCAGGATCGTTGATATAGCTTGTATCTATGATCCTTTATGGGGAAGTTGTTGCTTCTTCTTGACGAAAGATCCGGCTCGGGAGTCTTTCTTGCATAGACATCCACTTTGAACCTAACTTGGGCCATTGCTTTGGCTTGAACATCTTCAAAAGTTGTGCAGAGATACTTGGTCAATTTCTTATAGAGATCGCTATGGTCTAATAGTCCTCTTTTGAAAGCTTCAATAGTTGTGGGAGCATCGCATTTGTGTATTCTGATATTCTCCCTATTAAACCTGTTAAGGTAGTCTCTCATAGATTCTTCATGCCTTAGCACAACTCTGTAGAGATTTGAAGATTCCTTCTCAATCTTTCGGCTGCCAGCAAACTGAATTTTGAATAGGTTGACCATTCTTGAAAAAGATCGAATAGTCTCATTATCTAAATTAATTAACCATGTAAGGGTTGAACCTGACAAGGTGGCTCCAAAGCTTTTACACATTATTGCCTCTCTGATGTCTCTTGGGATAGAGTTGGTCATCATTTTTTGCTTGTAAAGGGACACATGCTCATCAGGGTCTGTTGTACCATCGTACATGGCCATGCTGGGTGTGCTAAACCTTTTTAGTACTTCTACCATGACGATCTCTTCTGAGAAGGATGACTCTATGTAGTTATCTGTAGCTTCTTCCTCCATAGGCTTTGGCACTCCGAGAATTTTCGCAATCTCTGTCTCGAAAGCCTTGAGGTATTCCTTGACCACCTTTTCTATCTTTCCCTCCTCAGCTCCTGCTCGCTTGCCTTTCTAGAAAGCACCAGCATCAATAAAATCTTAGTCCAGGGTTGCAACACTGTTGTTAGAACCTTTCTCCCCGTTGCCAAGGGTTTGGAAAGCTCCAAATAGGTCGAGTTGCATGGCTATGCCTTCAATGTTTTTCCTGGTGTTGGTTGTTTTGGACGCAACTGAATGTATTTGGCTACGGAGGGCTTTATTCTTGGTTATGCTAGTGAGTTTGGCCGCAGTTTAGACTTTTTGGGCTAACAAGATTTCAATCTGGCTTTTTTGTTGGTCTAAGGTTTGGCGGAATGCGTTCATTCCTTTGTTGATTTTAGCTATATTGAAGGATACTGGATGTCTAGTCATGGTTGGAAGGTTTTTTTTTTTTTTTTGGTCTTTTTGGAGAGTTTATGGCAGGTAACTTATTATTAGCCCCACGGTGGGCGACAAATTGTTTAGGACGAATCTTAGAGGGGTGGTTTCTAGGAATTTGCTTAAGGTTTTTGAAGTAATAACAATCAATCCTTCAAATAACAATCACAATAATCAAGAACAATAACACAATAAGAACGAGTAAATTAACAAAGAAATAAGAGTAAGAAGACAATACTAAGTAAGGATTGTCTCCTTGATCCGAATGAACACAATATTATCAAGTAATTTGCTTATATTTTCAAGTATTCATGTATGAATGAGGCTATACATGTATTGCTAGCTATTTATACTCAGGGATCCCTAGGGTTTACAACTACTTACATCAAATAGGGAAGATTTATGTTTGATTATTCTTCTTTCCTTACTGCATTATGTATTTTTGGTATGCTTTCCTTGTTGCCTTGCTGATTGATTTCTTTTCTATAATTTAGTCAATCAAGCCTTTTAGCTTGATTTCTTTTTATTTGGTTGCTTCTTGGATCCTTTGGCCATGCCCTACATCTTTTGGGCTCCTGGGAGTACGGGCCCAACACTAATCCATCTTTTTATTAACTTGGACAATCTACGTGAATACATTGGGAACTAATCCATCGTTTAATTAACTTGGACAATCTACGTTATGACGTTATCCCTGAGAAAAAAATGGTAGGTAGATAAGCACCAAGCGCGGTAAACATAGGCTGAAAGTTACAAGTCAAAAATGGTTATCCAGCTAAAGGTCCACCCGTAAAGAAAATCAATCAATCAATCAATCAATCAATCAAAGCCTTAATCCCAAAAGTGGGGTCGGCTAACATGAACCAAATTTGATTATTCCGTGTAGTCATCAACATAAATCTTTCTCCTCCATCCCTTACGATCCAAAACTTCATCCTCACGTAAATCCATGCACTTCATATCCTTCCTCACTCCTTCCACCCGTAAAGAAAATGTTAATGAAAAATTAGCAGTATTTGACTAATTATGCCATGTTGTAAGTCAAACATGGATTAGAAAGAATTACTTTATAATTTTTTTATTAGAACTTTAAGCAATAGATTGATCGTATACACGTGGATTTGGTGTTCTTATTTTTCTTTTTTACAGATATTAACAAAGATAAAAGAAACTGCTTGGTATATGAAATGAGAACAAAAGTTGTATAACTACATGGCAAGAATAACACAAAAGAAAAGCAAAGGAAAAGAAGATAAATTACAAAATAATAATAGTAATAAACTAATAATAATAATAATACATTTTTGACATACATGCTCTACAAAAATATCCTCTTCGACCTTAATTAATGCATTTTTATTTACAACTACTCCCTCCGTGTTCGAGCATGAAAGTTATGATTTTCTTTTGTTAATCATGAAATTCAATACATACTATTTCTTCGTTTTAAACTTAATCTTGTAATATATATATATATATATATATATATATATATATATATATATATATATATATATATATATATATATAATAAATGATGATAATAGTAAATTAGTACGGAGTAATTGATTTAAAATAACCTCCCTCGAAAAATAGGGTTTGCTCTCTCGAAAGACAGAAGTTCCTCCGTTTCGAACGCTGCGTCTCCGTCCTGAACGAAAAGCTTCGGCACTATGGCCGACGAATTGGCTCTGAAGTGTTCTTCTCTTAGAATTGAAGAGGAGGATGGGGATCTTATTGATGTTGGTAACATTGACTGTGAGGAGGCTGCCGATAATATTGAACTATTATTGGTGGGTAGACTATGCACTGAACGGCCGTATAATTTTGAAGCGTTCAAAAGAACAATGTTGAAGGTCTGGGCACTTCAAGATAAATTGATAATTAGAATCCTTAGCCCTAATCTGTATGCTTTTCAGTTTCTTCATTGGAGGGACAAGGAGAAAGTATTACAAGGACGACCGTGGTGTTGGGAAAATCACCTGCTTGTGCTAAAGGAGGTCGAAGGCAATGAACAACCGGATCAAATCCAGTTAAATTTCTCTCCGTTTTGGGTAAGGGTTAGGAACCTACCTTTTAATTGTCGTTCGAATTCTTTTGTAAAAGCAATCTCTGCTAATTTAGGGGAATTCATTGATATGGAGGATGTTGAATTTGGTCTGGATAGATATAGGAGGGTCAGGGTGATGGTAGATATAAGAAAGCCTTTGCGTCGATATCAATGGATGAAAGACAAGAGGGGGGAGCAAGTGAAAATTGAATTTAAATATGAACGATTGCCGTATTTTTGCTTTGCTTGTGGTAGAATTGGACATTCCGAAAAAGACTGTGTGGCTCTATCTGATGAGGAAAAGGAGAAAAGGCTTGGGTGGGGGCTCTTCCTAAGGGCCTCCCCTCAAAAAGGAGTTGTTAAAAATGCTGATGAGATGGCTCAGATTAAAAGTAGTAGGAAGCAATTGTTTGTTACTAGAGACAATGATACTACTTTGGCTCAAACAAATTCCTCTGCTAGTGGGGAAAAGTTTATCCTTGATTTCCATGAGCAGGAATCATTGAATAAGAAGGTGGGACCTATGGGTGGAATTTCTCATGACATTAATACTGTGGTGGGGGACAGTCAGAATAATAATTGTGATGGGTTTGGTGATAAATTGTTGACTTTGGAACATAGTGCTACGAAGATACCAGCTACTCCTTCTCTTGTGTTTTCAAGTGGTACTCTGCCTACAAACTCTAATACTAGGAGGATTAAAAAATTTAATTTGCTCGTAAGCAGGGGAATGGACAATCTGCTATGGTAACAGATGAGGCTGCTGATGAGACTAGCATGGGTAAGCGAAAGAGTGTGTGTAATGTGAGTGGGATGGTGGATTTTTCGGATGAAGGAGAGGCAAAGAAAGTGAAGATGTGTGTTGATGGTTCGGATGGTGTGCAATCTATCCAAGTAGCGGTGGCTGGTGATGACCAACACCGCGAAGGACAATGAAAATATTGAGCTGGAACTGTTACGGGCTTGGAAACCCGTCAACAGTAAAAGCCCTCCAAGATTGGTGTTGGAGGGACATGCCGAATATCGTCTTTTTAATGGAGGCGAAAATTGATGCACAGAGACTAGAAGTAATCAGAAATAGATGTGGTTTCACAAATGGCATATGTTTGAGTAGTAATGGAAGGTCGGGTGGGATGTGTTTTTGGTGGAGAGATATCAAGGTGAGTATGTGTTCATACTCAAATCATCATTTCGAAGCAAATGTGTGTGATAATAATGGAGTTCCAATTTGGAAAGCTCTAGGAGTGTACGGTTGGCCCGAGGCAAATAATAAGTACCAGGCGTGGGAACTCTTGAAGGAGATAAAAAATGGCAGCAACATTCCTATATTGAGTTTCGGTGATTACAATGAGATCCTTAGCATGAACGAAAAATGTGGTGGGGCGGTGAGAGGTGAAAGGGAAATGGATGCTTTTAGAGAGGTTATGGATGACTGTGGCTTTCGTGATCTTGGGTTCAAAGGTAATACTTTCACGTGGCAGCGAGGGAATTGTATGAAAACTTTAGTCCAAGAACGGCTGGACAGGTTCATTGCTACGGAGGGATGGTGCTCGTTGTTCCCGTATCATGAGGTAATAAATTTCCCCATTTGTCACTCGGATCACGCAGCTATACTATTAAAATGTGGGAAGGAGGATGCTAGAGAAAAAAAGAAAAAGAAAATTTTCAGGTTCGAATCATTATGGTTGTCGAATGAGGAATGTGCTAAGGTAGTGTCGGATTGTTGGAGTGCGAGGGTAGGGGAGCCTATGCATGCTAGGATTGCAAATGTTGCTGGGGGTCTTTCTACTTGGGCATCCAAGACTTTCGGAGTCCTTAAAAAGAAAATTAAAAATGCCGAAAGTCGTCTCAGAGAAATACAGGGAAGTAGGCTAGATGCGGCTCTGCTTGAACAGTGTAATGCAATTAGAAAGGAGATTGATGAACTGCGAAGACTTGAAGAGTCTTATTGGTATGCAAGGGCAAGATCTAATGAACTCCGGGATGGTGACAAAAATACCACCTACTTTCATCATAAGGCGAGTCAACGGAAGAAACGCAATGCTATTATGGGCTTATTTGACGAGCATGGTGAGTGGAGAACATCACAGAAAGAGCTGGATACTACTATATCTTCATACTTTGGTGGTCTTTTTGCTTCTGACCATCCAAGTAACTTTGAGGAGGCTGTAAGTGGGATTGATCCACTTGTTACTTCAGAAATGCGGAGAGTATTGGAGAAGGAGCCTACTAGTATGGAGATTCGGGAAGCTTTATTTCAAATGCATCCAACCAAGGCACCGGGACCTGACGGGATGCATGCATTATTTTTCCAGAAATTTTGGGATACTATTGGAGGGGATGTTATCAGGTTTGTAAAATCTTGGTGGCATGGGAGGGTGGATTTGGGGGAGGTGAACCGTACATGTATAGTCTTGATACCGAAATGCGAAGAGCCTAAGACGATGATGGAGTTTAGACCCATTAGTTTGTGCAATGTGTTGTACAAAATTATTTCTAAAACTCTTGCAAATAAGATGAAGACAATGCTTGGCTCGATTATTTCGGAAAATCAGAGTGCTTTTGTTCCTAATAGACTTATCACGGACAACGCTCTTATTGCTTTCGAGATTTTTCATAGTATGAAGAGCAAAGGGGAAGGGAAAGATGGTACGTTTGCGCTTAAACTTGATATGAGTAAAGCGTATGACAGGGTGGAGTGGAGTTTTCTGGGAAAAGTAATGGAAAAAATGGGCTTTCTGCAGAGTTGGATTAATCGAATTATGTAATGTTTGTCTAGTGTTTCTTTTTCTTTCAAATACAATGGTGGAATTTATGGGTCGTTGATTCCGTCTCGGGGTCTGCGGCAAGGTGATCCTATATCCCCATATTTATTCCTGATATGTGCGGATGCTTTCTCTTCTCTTATTTCGAAAGCTGCTAGGGATAATGCCATCCATGGGGCTCGTGTTTGTAGAGGAGCTCCTAGGATTTCACATTTGTTTTTTGCGGACGATAGTATATTGTTTGCAAAAGCTACATTGCAAGAATGCTCTAAAATTGCTGAAATTATCAGTACGTATGAAAGGGCTTCCGGTCAGAATGTTAATCTAAGCAAGACAGAAGTAGCCTTTAGCAAATGTGTGAATCCGGAAAGAAGGAATGCTATTGTGGAAACCCTTGGAGTTCGAGTGGTCGATAGACATGAGAAGTATTTGGGACTACCTACTATTATTGGGAGATCGAAGAAGGCAATCTTTGCAGGTTTGAAGGCTAGGATATGGAAAAAGCTTCAGGGTTGGAAGGAAAAGTTGTTGTCTCGGCCGGGAAAAGAGGTTCTCATCAAAGCGGTTGCTCAAGCAATTCCTACTTACATGATGAGTATTTTTCGTATTCCCGATGGCTTAATTGATGAGATCCATGCTATTTTGGCTCGCTTTTGGTGGGGTTCAACTGACACGACGCGTAAAATGCATTGGCAAAAGTGGGATGCTCTGTGTCTCCCGAAATCTATGGGTGGTATGGGCTTTAGAGACCTTCGGGTGTTTAATCAAGCAATGCTAGCTAAACAAGGGTGGAGGCTTAGCAATAACAATTCTTCGCTGCTACATAAAGTGTTGAAGGCTAGGTACTACAAGAACTCCGATTTTATTGATGCCTCTTTGGGGTATGATCCGAGTTATAGTTGGAGAAGCATATGGGGTTCGAAGGCTTTGTTGCTTGATGGGATGAAATGGAGAGTTGGAAACGGTTCTTCAATTCGGGTTTAGGATGATGCATGGTTGATGGGAGAAGGATCTTACATTGTGCCAACTCCTTCACCAAATAGCGATATGAATCTGAGGGTATGTGATCTCATAGATGTTGAAAGGGGTTGCTGGGATAAGGAGGTGATTGACGCTACATTTGCAGTGAATGATAGGAGGGCAATCCTCGACTTGCCTCTCTCTAATTCTTGGCCGTGTGATAGACGGTATTGGTGGCCTACTTCGAACGATATTTATACTGTTAGAGTGGGTATTGGCTTGGGCGTCTTGGGAATTTGAGAACTTGGGAGTTGTTTCATGGATCTGGTGAGACAGATTGCTGGAGGTTGATATGGAATATTGACGGTCCGCCAAAGCTAAGTCACTTCCTCTGGAGAGCGTGCAAAGGGCAGATGGCAGTCATGGGGGTGCTACACAAACGTCATATGCAAGACTCCATGGCTTGTACAATTTGTGGTGCAAATGAAGAGACAATTATGCACTCTATCTTTCACTGTAAGTATGCAAAGGAAATTTGGGCAACTAGTGATTTTTTTGAGCTTTTAAATGAAGCCCCTGCTTCTTCCTTTGCTGATTGTCTAGTGTGGTGTGCGAAGAAAATTAATAAAGACAACTTAAGGGTCTTTGCAGCTCTTGCTTGGGCGTCTTGGTATTGTAGGAACTTGCATGTGATGGAGAAGGATGATAGCTTCAATCCTGTCATGGTGGCTACTGGTTTTTCCATATTATGTGCTGATTATTGCCTCTACAAAGCACGAGTTGGGGGTATTGTGAGGGGAGAGCAGGTACTATCTGCAGCTCGGTGGTTGTGTCCTCCAATCGGGGTGGTTAAGCTTAATGTCGATGCCCATATTTCTGGTCAGGGATTCGTGCAGTTGGGGGTGGTATTTCGGAGTGACCAAGGTGGTTTGTTGGCAGTGGCGGTGAAGAGAATTAATGCCAGTTGGACCCCTGAAATGACAGAAGCAGGTGCAGCTAAGTATGGGGTCGAATTGGCACTGAGGCTGGGGTTCGATAAGGTCATTCTGGAATGTGATGCAAGCTCTACTGTTCGAGCAATTCAACAACAAACTACGGGTGCAGCTCCTATTTTCCTATTCTATGAGGATATTGCTAGATTAAGTGGTAGTTTTTCTTATTTTTCATGTAATCACATTAAGCGAGCGGGTAATACCGTTGCTCATACGGTGGCTAGGTGGGATACTAATCGATTTGAAGAACGAATATGTATGAACTCATTCCCTCAAACTCTCCGTACTTTGGCGGAGCTTGATTTAATATAATTATATATATAATGAACGCATAAACTTGTTATTAGAAATTTATGAGACGATAACTTGAATGTGCGTAGTTAATTTTACTTATCTCTAATATCCGATTGTATAAAGACTGCGTATAAGCAACCAACGACATTTAGTAAATGATGAAATAAAGAAAGGCATAAAGATTTTATGTTATCCTTTTAGGGCACAACCCATATATTTTGGTCTGAACATAAAGCAATTAGGAATATTCAACAGCTTACCTTTTCTGACGTTTTGACTTTATAAGTTTTATGTTTATCCATTAAAAAAAAAATTATATTTGGTCGTGGAAAAATATGTTTTCCTCATTTGTTTATTACGAATAAAAGATTTATAAATATTTCCACAATTTTTTTTTTACTTGACACCGTTTGACTTTTACATTATTCACACACTATACTTTGACTCGCTTATGTGATTTATATATGCGATAAAATATAATCATGTGAGATCATGTTTGAATCGTCTATATGTATATTTTATTAATATTCACTTTTTATAATTTTACAATACTAATAATTAAAATTATTAAGTGTTACAAATATGCGTGATAATAGTATAGTGTCAATTAAAAAATAAATTTTTTTTAAAAAATGATGAAGTAGAATAAAGCATTCAATAATTCGGTGTGAGAAAATTTCTGCAATGTGTATTAGCATGTACTCGTATAAATCATTCACCATGAGGCTTGCGATCGACCTTGCGTATGCAAGTGTCAAGCGTCATTTGACTTGTAAGGCTATTTATTCATTGTTCAATGGTAAAAATTGGTGGTTTCCCTTGAACCAATTATAATAAGGAAAAGGAACTTATCTTCTGATTAATACATTTATTTTTTAAATCCATTTTATTCTTCAGTTTTGTCAAATGTTTATAGTAAAATGGAGTATATAATATTTCAATTTACAAATGTGATAAATAATAATCTTTTTTATAATAAAAATGGGATTATTCTCGATTCAATTCGGATGTAAGAGTCGGATTCAATAAAGTCAAATTAAATCCAATTTATTTTAAATTTAAATAATGTTAAAATATTATATCCATACAAAATAAGAATCTAAATTTATTTTATTTTTCTAAATCGATTTCAAATTAGATCAATTAAGTAATTATAGAGTAAGTTATTAGCACCTCTAAAGAACTAAAGAACTACTACTCGTACTAGAACTACAATTAAATGTTAGTAGAGTGTACTAAAAAAATGTGTCAAGTACAGTTGGGATAGGTGGAAAAATGGAATGCAGGCTCTTGATCTAGATAGTGGCGTGCAAGTTCAAAAACGCCAACAGTGAGCCATGTTAAGCTGACGTGGTGTGGGCCCCATCACATCACCGTCTCATCTGGTGGCTCAGTATTTGAATAAATGAATGAATGATTCCACAATATTCTTTTAAATTCCATTTTTGAGTCCCACATTTCGAACCCGTTTCCCACATGTGACAATTTCCTCTAATCGAACTAACCATGGCATCTGCATGCATGTCATGATGCTATGTGCATAACCATCATCATATGTTATGTTAAGCATATCATGCACATATATATAGTGGGTCCCACAACATGATTGATAATGATGATTATTTGGAAAAGAAGACAAATTAGGTGAGGCCGAGTCATAGCCGAGTCAGAAATTTGAAATTTCCCTCACCACAGGGAGGCTAGTAGGTTACGAGTCATGGCTCGAATGATCTTGCATGTTGACCCACTCTTTTATTTTATGTTTTAACATTTGGAGTTTAGGTTGATGCTCATCTAAAACACTATACACGCCTACCCTTCTTCAAATTCTAAATCATTATGTGCTCAACTGTAATCCGGTTGTGTCAAAAAAAAAAAAACTGTAATCCGGGCTATATTGTACTCCCTCTGTGAAGTACTATACATGGCTACCTTCTTCAACTTCAAAATCATTATCTTCAACTACAATGTATGTTATATACATTATCCGTTCTAATTTAATTGTCAAGTTTCTTCATAAATTTTGCCAATAATGATAGAAATCGAAAATATTACTTTTGTTTCTAAAATTTCGTCTCACTTATAAGTCATGTGATCAAAATAAAATAACTTTGATCCTATTTTATTCAATATAATTGAATTAGCATGTAGGATTTTATTATATTCACCTTATTATAAATTTTTCAAATATCAATTTTTTATAATAATCATCTTTTTTTTTTTTTTTTTTTTTGAATAGCAAAAAAATTTCATTAATTAAAAGTCATACGACATCTCCAATAGAGATTCGACGTTAACAAATACATAAGATATTGAATCAAATAGAATTTTCCTTCATAAAAACTACGATCGTTGAGTAGATCTTGCACTGCGGAGCATCTCCCGCTTATATCGCTGAAAATTACAGCCTTGTTGGAGAGACAAACTAACGATCCTTTGTAGCCGTGAGGATGTTTTCCTTCTGATCCATCTGTTCGTATTCGAAAACTTGATAACATTTTCACCAACGAAATAATTTCACGACAATCCATTAGATCTGCTATACCATGGATTTAAACTAAGAAATTTCTCTCTCGGAAAGAGGAAATAAACCTTGTCTTTCGAAGGAGGTCGAAAAACCCTTGTCTTTCGAAGGAGATCGGAAACCCTTTCTTCGAAGGAGAAAAGTTCCTCCAAAAAGTAGGAAGCATTATTATAAACCTAAAAAAACAATAAATAAACAAGGATTGGGGCTTTCCACCGATTAAAATCGATGGAAGCCCCTTCAAAATTCAACAATGGAGGCTAGGGTTTTGGAGAGAGAAAGGAGGAAAAAGGAGGAGAGGCGAAAGGTTCATGTGTTTAATGATTTATATTCATCTTATATAGCTGAATATATTCATGGTCAAAGATGTTTATTGGAGATCGTGCGAATACAAAGTAAGTCCAACTTTAATTTCATTAACGATGGGAGTATATTTAATTATGCAATTGTGTAAAAATACTCAAAATTGAATTTCAATTATGTATACGTTGAAATGGATCTAACAAAATTCTAAATGACTATGTTTTTTCATATTTATAAATCACTAATATTAGTAAAAGTAAAATTTATTAATTTTATAGTATTAAAAGTTAAAACATGTCAACTAATTTGAAACAGGTGAAGTATCTAATAGTATTATCTTGTTGATAAGTGTTTACAGAAAAACGAGCTCTTTTTTTTTCTGGTTAAAAATGTTTCCAACCTTCTTTATAAAAATTGCAGCAAAAGAAATATTTTCACTACTTACACATAACATGTGATGATGAGCTTTAACCTTGTTAGATGTATATCCACATTTTGGTCTTGTTCACTTCACCTTACAAAAATAATGTTAAATAAAAACAATTTCAGTTCACTAAAAATAATTTAAATTCGGTAAAAAAAAGTTTAGCTCAGTAAAAATAAGTTCAGTTTAGTAAAATTCAATAACTATAAAGAAGAAATATAATATTAAAAAAAAAAAGTTCAACAAAAATAATTTCAGTTTAGTAAAATTAATTTCATTCAAAATAATTTAAGTTCATTAGCAGAAATAAGTTCATTTAAGTAAAAAATTATTCAAATCAGCAAAAATAAGATTAACGGGACCTTATTTTCATGATGTCAAATTTTTGTAACTTTTTATTCACAATTTTTTACTCATTAATAATATCATACTATGCAACCCTTATTAGTACGTTATCCCTTAGACATTTCCATTCAATTTCTCTAAATTTATTTAATATTTTTTTTTTCTTATGTCGACTAAGGCGTCGTTCACTTCACCTTAATTTTGCTAAATTGAAATTAATTTTACCGAGCTGAAATTATTTTTTCTGAACTTAAATTATTTTTACCAAACTGAAATTCTTTTTACTGAATAGAAATTAATTTTGCTGAACTAAAATTATATTTACTGATTCTCTATTATATTTCTTCTTTAAAGTTATTGATTTTTACTTAACTGAAATTATTGTTATTGATTTTTACTGAACTGAAAGTAATTTTACTGAACTAAAATTATTTTTTCTGAACTGAACCTATTTTCACTTAATTGAAATTATATTAATTGAATAATATTTTTAAAGGTGAACTGAATAGGGCTAACTTTTGATATACTCGATAAGACTATTAATTTATTTATTTAATCTCACTTTTACTGCTTTACAATAAGGTCTTGTTCTCTTCTCCTTATTTATGCTGAATTGAAATTATTTTTACTAAACTGAAATTATTTTTGTTGAACTTAAATGAAATAAAATTATTTTTACTGCCTAAAACATTTTTACTAATTCATAGTTATATTTTTTCTATAAAGCTACAGATTTTTACTAATTAAAAATTATACGGAGTATTAATTAATCAGAATTATTTTTGCTGAACTATAGAACTTAATTTAACTGAACTAGTATATTTTTATTGAATATTATTATAAGGTGGCCTAAATGGAGAACAACAACGGCAGTGTTATGTGACAAGAGCATTCCTTTACAGTTGAAGCGGAAATTAGGTAGAACTGTCATAAGACCAGTGTTGCTCCGTAGTACAAAATGTTGGGCTTTTAAGAAGGAGCACATTAAAAAGATGGAAGTTACGAAAATGCGCATGTTAAGATGGATATGCAGGAATCAGAAATGAAGTTATTCACCAGAAAGTGGATTTCGCAGGCATTGCAAACATAATAAGGCAAAATCGCATGCGTTGGTTCAAGCATGTAATACGGAGACCCTACGGTGCACCAGTACGAAGAGTGGAAGAGTGAGATCAGGGAGAGGTAAAATGAGGTGAAGGAAGACTAAAAATGACTTGGTTGGAAGGAGTTAGGATGGATATGAAGCATATGGATTTGCATGAGAATGAGGTATTTGATCGTAAGGGATGGAGGAGGAAGAATATTGTGGATGACTATATGGAATAATCACTTAAATCATATAGCCGACCCCACTTATATATGGGACTTAAGACTTTGATTGATTGATTTTTGAAAGGTGAGAATGAATCCGACATTAGTGTGTTCATTGAACTTTTGACAACTAAAGGATTTTCTTTCCACGTTTATGAAGGATTTATGTCTTCGTCATGTGCAATTACTAGATATATAAATAGATCAAATTATGGAGATAATTAAGTTCGGACATTTGGGTCGTCGTTTTATCATAGCTAGAGGTACTAACCATCTTTGGGCTAGTAAAATAGCCCAAAGCCCAATTGGACGGATCCTATAAGGTCTTACAAAGGGTCTAGATCGGGCACGAGAGGACAAGGCCCATGATGGGCCTCATCCTCTAGTACGGCCGGCCATATGGAGTAAGGTTGAGGGTTTTGGGCTTCCTAACTATATTCTCTCCCTAATTTGTCAATCAAATTGCTACGTGGAATTCACGCTTCAAAGGTATGATTATGTGTCTTGTGTGTTATGTTTGTGATCTTGGGAATAGGTACTTGATTGAATGTGATTCATGATTTTCCGCTGCGTAGTACCTATAAACTCCTACAGTTTATACTATATATATTTTGCCTAGTTTCTTCGTTTTCAACCACACGATCCCACTATAGTGGCAGCGTTAAGAATATGTCTTTCCCGACCCCACTTTATATACTTTGCTACTAGAGTGTCTTTTGTTGATTAATCGGTTTATAGTCATGAAGCGCCATTTTAGGTCGTTAATCAGTATGGCCATGAGAGAGGATGAGAGAGAAGGAAATAATTTGGTTCATGGTGGATGAACAACATTGAAAACAAGCCATATCAGGGACACTTAGCATAAAAAGAAGATTTTTTTTTTAATTACACAACACGATTGTCAATGCAAAATAATTACTAAAGCGCCATTTGATACACGAAATTACTTTATCATGGTGATTAACTTGCATTGCTCTATTAATACTCTCTGTATTTTATGTTTCTGTATCCTATTTGCTTTTTACATAGTGTCCAACGCAATAATGTAATTAAAATATCACAATTTAATATTAAAAAAATATATAATTGACAGGCTAAAGTCGTAATCACCTAATAAAAAATAATACCTAAATCTACTAACTATATAGAAAGGGAAGAAGGGTCGAACCATAGGGAAACAAGTCAATTTATTCCTAATTAATCAATAAAATCTAGATTATCAAGTAACCAATTTGTTATTATAAAGGAGACCTAAACTACTAGGAGTAAAAGCGGGAAGGAATAAAAGTAGGAGGAAAATCAGGGAATAAAAGGCCTAGGGCATAGGTTCACCAATAAATAATATTCCAGGGTAAGACATAATAATCAATCATCAATGCATCGATTAATCAGATCATAAAGGGCTCTCGCTACTTATTACAATCACAGAATTAATCTACCGGTATTAAATCTCATCTCTCGAATCTCGACTTAACCATTTATAAATTAACCTGCCTATTGGAACTAAGCCTAAATATCAATTCTCATCTCTCGAATCTCAAATCAATATTGCTAAACTCATACATAAAAGACCAGCGCTAATCTAGTTGCAGAGCATTAAATCAATCAATAGGAAATTAATCAAGCATTGATAATCAACATCAATAAATTACCCCTTCATATTATTTATGGATCCCCATAAACCTTAGAAAGAAAACTACTCAAACATAATTAAATCTAAACTAAACAAAACAATTAAACAAGTCATGAGGAAAGAAATAAAATAAATAATTGAGATTAAAGTAGAAGAAATCGTTACCAAAGTAATCGGAATTAAAGAGTTGAATTAAGAACAAAGTAGAGAGAAAATAATCTAAAAACTAAGTAGAGAGAGAATATCTAAGAGAAAGAATAATAGAAGTAAATAGAAGAGAGAGAGAGAGGTTGACTAAATAACTCTAAAAACGTATTTATATTAAACATTTAATTAATCATAATTAAAACTAACAAAACTCGCCGAAGTCAGCTCCTTAGAAACACGCGCCAGGTCGGGCGCCATACCGCCCAATCAGGCCCGCCTTTTTGCTATCATAGGCGTCTCTTGCGCCCGACCGGGCTCGAGATAGGGCAAAAGGTATTCTTCCCCGCCTGGCCGGGTGCGCCTTTGGGCGGAGCCTATTTTGGCTGGGCCACACTCTTTTGCAACTTAGACTTCTGGATTGGGCTCCGATTCTACGACCCAATCCGGATTTCCTCTTCGGGTCTTGAATACTTGGTCCAAATGCCTCGGTATCACAAGCACCAAGTCCTTGATCACCGGTTTGACAACTCTAAATGGCCCTTGGCTATGAAAATTGGTCGTGCTCCTCTAATGCTCGTAGTTGCTCCATAAAAATCCCGGGAAAATGCTCCAAAGGTGCAAATCCCTACAAAACTCAACCAAAACTACGAAAACACTAGAAAACCCCAATTAGTAATAAAAGTGGCTCTAAAGAGCCAAAAACATTACCAATTATGACCAAGGGATGGAGGTAAAATACTATGTAAAATAGACATATCAATAATTGTCACAATTTTGGAAATTAAAAATAAAAACAAATCTAATAAGATCCCACATGACTATTTTTTGAAATATAAAAAATTAAAAACTTATTAAAGAACATAGAGAGTATTATTAATGTTATAGTCATTTTTATTATTATTGTAATGATATTTATTTTTTAAGCTCACATAAAACTTATAACCTTCGAATCTTTTGTGAAAACAAAGTTAATTAACGTTTAAAATCATTTTTGCATAAAGTTTTAAGTTTTAGGGTTAGTTCAAATCAAATTTGTCTCTCCATGTTTAGGGGCACTGATTAATTAATAAATTTCTTCAACATCTGATCCATGATTTTCTAGACTATTACTCCCTTTGTCCTTTTTATTGGTTACGTTTTGACTTGTGCACTTATTGATGCACTTGTTTGACCATTATTATCATTCATTTCATACTTGGTAAATATTATCAACTGAATATAAATAAAGTACTCATATCATGCATTGAGACAAATCATACAAGATCACATGACTTTATTTTTCTCTTATAGATTGGGATTAAATTAGAACATTATCTCATCAGATTAATATTACCAAGAATCAAAACATAACAAATTAATTAAATGAAATGAAGGGATCGAAGTAGAATTACATATTTTAAATATCAATTAGAATTTTCTATCATGATAAGGGAATTTTTATGATTTTAATTGAATCTATGTGCTCAAATCAAGGTACTTACAAGTAGAAGCTAAGCATGTTAAAAAACGAAAGTTATTTTGTACACAATTACTTGATTTCTTAACTAGGTTTTATGACATGAAATCTATTATATTGAAACTATTATAATTGATTATTTTTTACTTTTAGAAAATTTTTGGACTTGCTATTGACGGAAGAGAGCCCCAGTTTTTCAACATGTGAAACTTTTAGTATTTTTTACCTCAAAATGTTAATTTAGTAAATAAGAGGAATTGTAAATTGTTTTAATATTTTTTGGTTTATTTTTCCTTTTTCTTCTCTCTAATCCATGTTCTTTAGTTCTTCATCATCCTCCTCCATCTTCTTCATCTTCAACTTCTTTCTCCTCCACTTTCTTCTTGCTTTATTGCTCCTCCATTGAGAAAATGACGAATTTGCCTCTTTGAGAAACATGAACCTCTTTGAGAAACACACATGTTGAGAAACTTATATTTTCTCATTGATGGAGATGTTAAAAGATGAGGAAAGTTTATACTACCTCCGTTAACAGTTATTTGCAACATTTACCAAAAAAGGGTGCTATCTATTATTTGCACAAACTTATTTCTTTCCTATTTTAGTAACTTTTTTCTATCTAAATGACCAAAATACCCTCATTCACTACAATAAAATTGTCTTTCGTAGCGATTATTTTGTAGCGATTGTACATTCACTACAATATGCAAGTATGTTTGTGAAATAATTAAGGAAATCGTATCACTTTACAATCGCCATGATTTTTTCATATAAAATCGATACGGAATACATAATAATACATATCCACACTATTTTTGCACATTTATAAAATTATGAGAAATCGTATCATTTACAATTTCCACTAAAACCCAAAAATCGATACAATGCAAAAAGCATTTTCTACACTAGATATATAAATATTGTGTGACAAATAATACATAAAATATGTCATAGTTTATTGGTGAAACATTTAATATAAGAGTTTGAGGTTGCATGTTTGAATCTTGTAAAGATCATATGTATGATTTTTTTTTTTTTTTTGAAGAAAATGAGTTCAACATTTATAGCGATTATAATCGCTACAATAATCACCACGATTGGATGTAGTTTTTCGTATCGATTATTGAGGCCAACCCCAGCGATATTGAAAACTGATAGATATTATAGTTTACGATAATATTTGTCGCAGAGCTAGGATATTTTGTATATATTTTTGATATATTTTGTATACTTATCTTACTAGATTCCTAACGAGATTAGGACTAGGATTGTAACTCTATATATTATGATCAATGGTACACACTCCAGATTGAGGAGTTTTCCCGAAATCTAACAAAAACCACTACTAAAGTCTAAGGCAACGGGGGATATTGTATCGAATGACCATTCGTTGGGAAAGCTTTTTGTTACAATTACAATCGACACTAAAGGTTAAAATAATCGCTACAAAAAGGTTGTTTTCTTGTAGTGATTTAAAACTTATTAGCACATAATACTACACATAATTACAAAACATTATAACCTTAATCTAAATTGATTATCTTTCTCTCTCCTCCTTCATCTCTCGTATCATCTTTCTCTCTCCTCCATCATCTCTCATTTCATTTTCTTCATCTCTCATCTCTCTTCAAATTCCAAACTAGCTATCTTGTTGGTTTCAGATCTGATTGTGTGTCGGTGGTTTGCTTGATTTGTGGTTGGATTTAATTTGATGGCTTGTGGGTGGATTTGCAGGTTTGTTGGGGTCGTTTGTGGGCGGGTTTGGTGGATTTTGGTGGTTTTAGTGGTGGTTGAATTCGTGGTTGGGTTTCGGTGATTTTGGCTGGGTTCGTGGTGAGGTTTCGGTGGTTTTGGTGGTGGTTGGGTTTGTGGTGGGGTTTCGGTGGTATTGGCTGATTTGTGGTGGGATTTTGGTGGTGATTGGGTTCGTGGTGGGGTTTTGGCTAGGTTTGTGGGGAGGTGGGGTTCGGTGGTTTTGAGTTCGTGGGTTAGGTTTTGGTGGTTTTGGGTGGGTTCGTGGTGGGGTTTCAGACTTTTTGTGGTTTGGAGTGGGTTTGTGGTGGGGTTTCGGTGGTTTTGGTGGTGGTTGGGTTTGTAGGTGAGTTTCGGTGGTGGTTTTGAGTTTTGGGTGATGATGGGTTTGGTGGTTCTGGTGGTTGTTGATGGTGTTTCTGGGTTCAGGGGGTTGTGAGTGTAGGTGATTATGGGTTTTGTTTAATTGTTTTTTTTAGGTAGGATTAATACTTAACCAAATGCCCTTATTTTTCAATAATCATGCTTTAAAAGTTTTTGCCTAGGAGTCCATGCTACCCCATTTGTTGCAAATAACTGTTAACGGAGGTAGTATAAGAAATATTTCTATTGTTTGTTGTATACGCGATTATAAAATGAGGTTGTTATTAAAGGATTACATAACTGTTTATTAATAATTTGTTATTATACACGTCACTTGTTGACAAATGCACTTCAATACACACTCATTATATTGTGATGAAATACTAGCTTAGGGAGTGTGCCTTCTCACCAAATGAGCACACTCTGTTTTTCCATCGAGAATTGAATGGAGGTTTTTTTTTTTTTTTTTTTTTTTTTTTTTTTTTTTTTTTTTGAAATCTAAGTTCGGAAAAAAAAAAAAAGTAATAATGCCGTATGTGATAAAAATGTTTCTAGATATATAGTTTTTTTAAATTATGTAATAAAATATTTATTCCCTCTACTTGGCATATATGGTGAGTAATTTTAATGTGTTCAGATGCAAAATATTGTATTGGAAAGTCCATAAAATATAACCACTTCACTGACTAGGATTTTGTTTCTTTAAAATAAGTTTATTTTATTAATTCTGAGTAATCAATGCTATTATTAACAATAAAATTTGAGAGTGAGAGAATTCAAGTGGTTAGAATTTTCCTTTCCATTTCAAGAAATTTGGGATCAATTCTCATCACTTGCTCTTTTGGTTCTCTAAACACCATAAAATGTTAACAATAAAATTTAAGGATTCTTTCACTTGAAGTTTAAATGGTTGGTTAATGTTGTTATTAAGAGTTAATACAATCAATTTTTTGGGTCAATGTTTTTTTTTTTTTTTTTTTCTTTTCTACATTTTAATTCTCTTGACGCCACGTGCAAAATGTCATGTAGCAAGTAGATAAATTATGGATGCCACCTATCAAGGCAATCACAATTTCCAATCAAATGCTTCTAATTTTTTTCTTACAAAAAAACATATCGAATCCAAAATATCATTAAGAAAATAAATTATGTAATCCGTTATCACTTTTAGGCCATATTTGATTAGCATGAAACACAATGCATGCTGCTTCATTACATAATCAAAATCACATTATTATTATTGGGATAACCTAAAAAAAGTTGTACGTAATCTTGCATTATTCTTAAAATGTGTGCATTCCATCTAATACTATAGTGGTGTAAAGTAGTTTGACATATTTGTTGTCTTTTTTCTTTATAATATGCATGCTGAGTATTTCTATAAAGCTTGTTTATTCTGCATGATTTTATACGTAATGGGTACTTGTTTTTTCACAAAAAACCATTGGCTAAAACCCAATTATATGATAATATATAAATGCTTCTTGACGTGTAATGACGATTAATTTAAACCATATATTAATATTTCATAATAAAATTGAAATTAATTGGACCTTAATTAGGTGGAATTCCATGTGTGTGGTTGTGCTTAGTCTACTCTTTAAGGTAGGTTAATTTTAATTTGCACAAAAATATCTATTTGGGTAGTCATCACTCCAACAAGACAATTAGCTCTTCTTGCACCGTATTCTCCATTTGTCCCAACTGCCCCTTAGGCCTCATCTCAACCCCAATTACTTTAATTAAAAAAAAAAAAAAAAACATATTTTCTCGGCTCTTTTTTATTTGACCTATTTTAATATGTTTGTCAAAATATATATTTTTCATCAATAACTTTAATTCTAAATAAGTAAAAATTATAAAAATGACTTATTATGATAGTATTTACTAAGACAATTCTAACAAGATCTCGAATAAATATGTTTTTTTTTTCTTGTATATTACTTATTATATAAGACATATATATATATATATATATATATATATATATATATATATATATATATATATATATATATATATATATATATATATATATATATATATATATATATATATATATATTTGCTGGAAGTAAGAATCATATAGTGTAAAAGTCAAATTAGGTCAAGTAGTAAAAAAACCTAACAGAGAAAGTATATGTTTGATTTTGTTTCTGAAAGTTTGACTCCATTTTGTTTTAATTTGAATTATAATGCTTCACTAAACAACTTTTTTATCCTATCTTTACAAACCCATTTTACTAACTTACGGAGTATTTCTTTTCACAAATCGTATTTTATTCACTTGTACTCTCTCTTGCTTTATGAACTTTTTTCTTTCACGTTCACTTTTTTAACTTTTTTTAAAGCAAATATACATTAAATTAAATGAGAGAACTTTTACTATAAATCATTTTGAAAATAGACTGTGTATAACAGTATAGGCTAAGCTAGCATTGATGATAAGGTATATACATTAAATTAAATGAGAGAACTTTTACTATAAATCATTTTGAAAATAGACTGTGTATAACAGTATAGGCTAAGCTAGCATTGATGATAAGGTGTGTGGTGAGGATAGTGGAACAATTCAATTCATTAGCGAAATTATGGCAATGAAGCTCATACAAAATTGTTAAGGACCACAATTAATAAGAGGCTAGTAATATTGAAAAGAAAGGTGTTGAGAAAAGGGAATTGCATTAATTGTGTGGATCGCAATGTCAAGAAGTTAACCACACTCATTTTCTCCCTTTATAAATTAAGAGTAACTTATGATAATTTAAAGTCCTAAAGTTGAAAGATTATGGGTTCGATGATTATTGGTATACATATTTTTGCAATTTAAAGGAAAATATAGCCTAATAAGTCATGTATGGTATATTGGTATGGTTTAATGTTGCAATCAGATGAGGAAGTATATTTGTAGGGTTGTGAGACAAAATAAAATGTCTCACAACATAAAATAATATAGCAAATGTATTAGGAAGAGGGAGAAAGGAAGAGAGAGATACAGAGAGTGAAAAAAGGGTGAGGTAGGGCCCACCCTTTCCTCAGAAATGGTTTCACGTGCAAAAAGGACAAAAACAAAAAATTGGGACCACAATTATTGAGAGTATATTTTACACCACTGAGAATTTTTATAAGTACCACTAAAACTACATTGAGTACCACTAGGAGTGTACTAAGCTTTAATGGTATTATTTGACAGCCTAATGAGACATTTGAACCTTTTTTTAAATGCCACTGAAATTATATTTTGTACCACTGAAAGTGTATTTTGTACCACTGAATCTAAAGTGGCAAAATTTAAATCCCGCATGAAATGACTAACATACCCCTGCGAGACACTTCTAAATCTCTCTCAACCCTCCGTTTATATAACCTCCAATCAAATATGATAAAAGGTGACACGTGGTAGACTAATGATAGGTGGCATCCATAATATATATAGTATGAACTATTCGTTTAACATTTTGCCCCAAACCTCAGCTCATACTCCCATACATTAGATTGCTAAAGAAACATTAGCCCTAAAACTGCATAGGATTTGAATGTTTAATGCTCTGATACTATGTTAAAGTTCAAAACAATATGAAATGGGTCTGAACAAGCCGAATAAGGAGGAGGAGAGTTTGGTTCACAAACAAAAGTTAGGATCTTCCATACTAAAACCAATTGGCAATAGTAGGAGTAACTCCTCTACCTTATAAAGTGGAACTACCTCTCCTCTTTCTCCAATGGGGGACACTCACAAGTGGGCTACTATGGGTTTCGACACTCCCCTTCACTTGTGAGTGTCCTTAGAATTAGAGCACACCAAAAGGTACAATATAAATCGTCTTTGGGAATGAACATCTTATAGATACCCCTTAACTAGTGGCTATGTCAAATAGCCAGTTATGAACGACCCAACAAACCCGGCTCTGATACCATGTTAAACTCTAGAATATTGTGGAGAAAACGGTTTAACCTTTGTATTAATATTAATCACATATATATACACAATACAAAATATAACCCAACTTGCCTAAAACTCCTAATAAGATAAACTTGCCAAATATACAAACATAATATAAATACACAGAATTGACTCTAATACTACAACTTTTAGCAGATGACATTTTTTTTTTATTTATATTAAAGTTATGTTCTCTTCCCCCAAATATCATTAATTTAGTTAACTAATTACATATACTTTTTTGAATCAAACAGGTCATAGTATCATACCATAGATATTAAATTGAATAAGAAAAACACTAAATAGACCATACTTCTAAAGTTTCTAAATAACATGTTGTTCATACTTAGGATATTTCATCCGAAGATAGAGTAAAATTACCATATACACTAAAAGGTTTCTTTTTTTTTTTCTTTTTTTTTTTTTTTTTTGACAAAGGATAAAAAGAAGAAAACTAATACATAAAACTATTAAAGCAAATGAAATGAGTAGCAGCCTCCCCTGCAATTAAGTGCGCCCTGTAAACACGATGTCGATCCGCCTTGTATATACTACAACGCTGAAAAGTGGACCCTAAAAGTAGAATATGTTGCATCATCCATAAATACCGAATATCTCCACGTCCGTCGCCGCGTAGCAAGGTGACCAGATTATAAGAATCTGTAAATAGTAGAAGCGACCAAATGCTTGCTTTAGAAGCCCATTGCAGGGCATATAAACAGGCTAAGGCTTCCGAATGAAGTGAAGAAGAACACAACCCAAAATTACTCCCACCTACAATCCTTTCATCTAACGAATCTGAATTATCAAGACACCAGCCTATTCCTGCTCGTCCTGTGTCTTTGAACCAAGACCCGTCAACCTGAATCGTGGCTAGGAAAGAGCCAGTGTGAAGTTGTCCTACATGGGCTACATGAAACCCAGGCGGGGGCAAACCAGAAAGAGTAGACAAAGAGGGAGAAAGCTCCATACCTGTGGCATCACCAATATAGATAGTATGAGAATGTAGGATGTCCAATATTTGCAGTCCAATTGGTGTAGTAACAGATGTATCGGGATTGAAAACCCTGTTATTTCTACATAACCAAAGACCCCATAGAGTACCAACAAAGATGCTAATACTAGGACTAAAAAGCCCATCCTGACTAATGAAAAGTCAGATATTATCTCGGATCCAGTCTGAGAGAGAAAGGTCTCCATGTAATTCTGAGTGGATGCCCAAAGCTCCACCCCTCCAAGCTGTTCTTGCAATAGTACAATCCCTAAATAGATGGTTAAAATCTTCTAGCTGCGTTCCGCATTGATCACATGTCACATCCTGTATGGGAACCCCCCGACTTTGAAGTTCACTTATCACCGCTAAGCCATTATGTAGTAACTTCCATAAAAAAAGTTTCCACTTTGGTTGTAACTGCAAGGACCAAAGGGTTTTCCAAAACTGACTAAATAATTGAGTAGGAAGCGGCTGAAGGAGCATTGCGTAGCTTGTCTTGACCGTGTAAGTCCCCAAAACAGTGCGGGACCAAAATCGAAAATTGTCCTCCTGTAACGCTTGTGTTTCCATAGCAAGAATTGTGGAAGCATCCGCTGGCTGAAAACACTGCTAAACTTTATCCACATCCCAAGTAAGAGTCTGTGGATGAATGAAGAAATTAACCGTCCAATCCTTCGCATCGGCAAGGAGAATCCCTGGTTGGAAGTCTGGTGTAGTGCCGTTGACCCAATTTGAGCTCCCTGCAAGAATGGATTTGCCATTGCCGACCTTCCAATTGCACCCTGTTGACAAAAGAGCATCCGCGTGAAGAAGACCGCGGAGGCCGTAGGACTGGCGACCCGAGTATTGTCTACCCTGAACTGGAATAGGCGACAGGAAGCGAGCACGAGAAGTATAAACTTTGGAAATAAGCAGTTGAGGATGGTGAACAATTCTCCAAACTTGCTTCATATGAAAGGCTTTATTTAGGGTTGAGATACACCGAATTCCTAACCCACCCATACCTCGAGGAAGATGCATTTTCCTCTTCCCCACCCAATGCATACCTTGATTTCTCGAGTGTGACAAAAAAAACTTCAATAATAAGCTATCAATTTTTCTAGCAATTGATATCGGGATTTCAAAGCAAGAAAGGAGATGAGAAGCCATCGCCACCAAAATTGAGTTAATGAAAATTAACTTTTGCGATTGAGAGAGCCTGACAGCATTGAGCGTCGTTATTCGAGCAACAAGTTTATCCACGAGAAATTGGAAGCAGTCTTCCTTCTTCCCCATGAAATCAATGGGGGACCCCAGATGATGATCAAACCCTTAAACGGGTGTCATACGAAGCATCTCCTTAAATTCATCCTGTGCAGATGTTGTAGTGTTTGGACTGAATTTAATCAAAGACTTGTTGAGATTCAATTGTTGACCTGAAATCTTCGTAAAGCGCTGAATAATCTTAATGATATTCGCACAAGAAGGAACCGAAGTTCTGAAGAATACCATAGCGTCGTCTGCAAAGAAAAGATGGGAAATAACAGGACTTGCCCTGGAGATCTTTATTCCTTGAAACATATGCAAGTCTTGGCCCAAATGTAGCATTCTGGAAAAAATATCCATGCAAAAGTGGAAAAGGTATGGGGATAACAGGCCCCCTTGATGGAGACCACAACTAGGCCTGAAAGCCTCAGAAGTATTACCATTGATAAGTGATTTATAGGACACTGTGGAAATGCATTGGTGAATCATTTGAAGCCAGCGAGCAGGGAAACCATAGGCTTTAAGCACCCGTAAGAGGAAACTCCAATGAACTCTGTCATAGGCCTTACTCATATCGATTTTGAGTGCAACAAGCCAGTTAGTGCCAATCTTGGAAGAGTTGATTTTCTCCATTAATTCATGGGACATTAGAATATTATCTGAAATAACCCTCCCTTGGACAAAGGCATGTTGAGAATCAGAGATGAGTAAAGGCAAATACGGACGGATTCGGCCTACCAAGCACTTAGAAGCACATTTATAGATTGTATTGCAAAGGCTAATAGGTCAAAGATGAGTAACCTCCATGGGTGTGGCAATCTTCGGAATCATAACAAAGGCATGTTGAGAATGTAGGTATTGTACTGTATTAAAAATTATTTAAACAAATTAAATTAATCAGAATTGTGGAATAGGGGATCGAACTTCGGCCCCAAATTTTGGCCAAAAATATGTTATTGCCTTGGTGCTTGGTGTTTTGAAGCTTTCTGCTTATCAATTTCAATGATTTTCATTTGGACAATTGGATATTCTTCATTCTTGTCGAGACATTGGTTTACGAGACTCTTTTATGGAAAGCTAGCTACATTATCAATTGATTAATATACTCAACAATCAACTTGATTACTTATAAAACTCTACAATCTTCAAGTTGATTATTGTAGATTGTTGTGTTTTATTAGTAATCAAGTTGATTTTTGAGTATATTAATTGATATTATAGCTAGGTTTCCATAATTGTACCCATGTAACAACATCTACGAGCACAACTCCCAAGTGGTAAGCCAAAGTGCCCAATATAGACATTTATCTCTAATATATTTAGACATGAAAGACATAAGATAAAACAATTATCATAATAACAATGACAACCAACATACAAGTATAAACATCGGTATCGCAGGGTCAAGCTAAGGATATTTATTTATGCATAATTGTGCATGTATGTAGTTTGGGCGATCTTGTAGTAGTATGTCATCAGCATATGTATAATTGCATGCCTAGTTGAAAATGTACGTAATCAAACTTGTGGTATGGTTTGAGCAAACTTGCATTAGCAAGATTGTTATTTATCAATTCTAATTTTGAAAATTGACTGATATAAGCTGACATAGCGAGAAACGACAATGATTCAAGACGTTTTTTTAGCACTTCAGTCAGAGTATAGGAAACGTTCCTTGTGACTTAAAATTGAATTGACAAGATGAAACTGTGAGTGGGTTTTGAGTATAACGGGTTTATTATACATAACATGTCTAATCATTTTAAATTCCGTGCGACCAACATATTTTAAATCATTGGATAATATGTGTGTTAAATGTTAATGAGTTGATATACTAGTAAACAGCTTGTGAATATGTTTGGTTAGAGCTAGGTCAAAGCTCATGTGCTAAGTAAACAAATAAACTTGAACAAAATTTGAGGCTCAATTATTAAAAAGGTCTAACTTGTATATGTTGGGCTCGCTTAGGCTCAAACTATTTTAGAAATTGGTTGAATGCAAGGCAGACATAGCTAAGGAGAAACGGCAAGGATCTAAGGCAGAAACGGCAATGATTTTGCGTTTCAACTAACCAGTGCTCAAGAAACGGTGTGGCCTAAAAATGCATTGTCAACATGACACCGCAAATGGCGCATTTTTTGCTTTTATTTAAGAAATAAAAATGGTTGAAAACCTTGAAATTTTCTTTTAATATTTTCCTTTCAGACTAGAAAACCAAGACTAAAATTTTTCAGCTAATACTTGTTAATGTGAAGCAAATCCCCTCATTTAATTTGTTGCGGTTGTGAAAATACACATATTCCCTCTATCTATTAAAATTTGAATATCCTTCGTGGTATTTTATTTTTAATGTTTGAAATTTCACAAATGTCAATGCATATCACAACTTTCACCACCTTGTCAAAACCCTTGCCGCTCTTCTTTATTTTTTATTTTTCTTGTTTTGTCGTCATCAATTTTAATAAAACTACATCGTTTAAGTATAGTGAGTACCCCTATTAGTTGAATATTATAGTATTGGTGGATTATCATGAATTTAGTTAATTGGTACAGAATTTGTGGGATCGCAAGAGTTATAAATTTTTCAATTTAAATTAGATGAATCAAACAAAAATCGTGCAATTTCGCGACTACTCCAATTGCTAGACATCTATTTGAAAAGGGTGTATTATAGCAAATAGCAATATACTAGGTTAGATCCCGTGTCATGCACGGTGATTGTTATAAATTATCGATTGATTAATATTATAATCATAAATTAGTCGAGGAATAATAAAAGTATGTGATATGTGAAATTTTAATTGTAGCTTCTAATACACGATTAGTAAAAGTAGGCAAAAAGTCCGAGCAATTTTATTTTATTATTTTTTTTTTTTTTTTTTTTGTGAAACAGATCACAAAATATTTTTAAGAATAAAATTTTTGGTTTGTAGCTGTCCAATTTTTGTTTTTGAAAGATTTGTACAACAAATAATATTTTTTTTAAAATTCATTTGTTTTCTTAATTAAATTTTTTTTATATAAAAAAAATACTAACTAAGGATACACCGGCAAATGACACGTGTTATTGTTGGAGTGTCTTTTAGTATATAGTATTGATACGAGAAATATTTCAATATTTTCGTTTTTGATGTTTAGAGAGTCACAATGGGTAGGTGATGAGAATCGATTCCAAGATGTCTTGGTATTGGGAGGAAAGCTCTAACCACATGAGCTATGGCCTCACTCGCAGAATTGTTTCATTATGTAAGATATTATCAACCATCGTAGTTTTGATGAAGCAACATGTATTTAATGGTAAAAGTTGTGCATTTTTATTTATAGTAAATTAGATTCCTTAATTAATAGTCATACAACATCAAAATATGTTGAACTTAACAAAACAAATTAAATCATTTACTTCCTCCGTCCCCAAATGATATTCACCCCATTTGCCTTTTCCAACAACCATTAAAATTAATTTTTTACCAAAATTCTCTCCAATTTGCAACAATATTTGTGCAAATTTAACTTTCACATGTAAATTTTGTTTTTTTTCATGTACTTTTGTTATTTTCTCTCTCTATTTTTTTTGCATATCTAATGTTAATTTACTTTTTCAATGTACTTTTACAATTCTTATTTGTGTTTATTAATTCCCATGGAAAATGCCCATAAGGTACTATCAAAAGGGGACGGAGGGAGTAATATCTATGATTTTCTTTTACAAAAAAATTCAATATGATAATGTTAATGTATATATAGAGACAAATCTAACAAGATAACAGATACCAGATGATTAAAAAAAATTTATTATATATTAATCACAAGAGATAATCAGCATAAAGAAGGTAAAAGTTTCAAATTATTGAGATTAAATGGAGTAGAATGGAGTAAGTATGTTAGCTTAGTTTTTTTCACCCCTGTCTTCTATAGTAACGTACCCGAGTCTATACGTCCAAAAAAGTTAAATGATCCATGATATTCTTAAAAGGTAGATTATCTGAAGTCCTTTGGAAATATGATTCAGTCGCAATTACTTTGTGTGTCTTCATTAATTTTCCAAAATTCAATCTTTTAATTTGATATATCATTAGTAAGTAATTATTTGATAACTAAACTTTTGCATAACACAAATCGACAACAAAATTTTGGCCTCACTAATGTCAAGCAAATTGGGGGTATTTGCCAAAATAACCTTTTCAAAGTTTATAAAGACATTTTAATTTTAATTTTTGAAAACAAAGACATTTTAAATTAAAATAAGGACTTATTTTGTTGTGTTCTTGTTCAAGGACGGTTGCATTATAGGTAGTATTAATTTTGGTTGGCTAAGTATGATTTAATGGAAAACAACACTAATTGTAAAATAATAATCATTACGGCTATTAATAGTTATAATACTTATAATAATGAGAAAATAAGGTGATATTGGAAGAGTTAGTCAATCTTAGTCTTAACCTAACACAAATTAATTAAGAGCCATGCATCTTTAATCGTTGCTCTTTGTTTACCTCATGCATGCCCTTTTCATTATAAGTTTAATTTAATCAAGGTTAAAAAAAAAAAAAAAAAAAAAACCGATTATTAGTACAATTGAAAAAGAGAAGATTCAAGATTACGTTATCATAGTTATATAATTGATGAAGAGTATATAATGCAATATTGCTGTATAATTTAAGTACGTATATCACTGCTTCCATGAGTACGTCGTGTATCTAGAAAGCATGCAATGTTTTTAGTATATGCAACTTGACATTGAAACGTGTTAAAATGAATCTTCTTTTGGTGCTTAGTAGTCGTAGTAGAAATAAGTGTTCGCAGCGACGAACTTTTACATATATAACATTAATATATTATGGTAAGTTCATGAACATCCCTGTCAGTAATTGATTTTTCTTAATGTATACTGTATGAACAAGTATATATATATACAACCTAACGAGAGATTAGGGCCGACAACATTGGCCCATTAGCTATACAATATTAGGCTTAACACCCCCGCTCAAGTTGGAGCATGCAAATCACAAATGCCCAACTTGCCAAGTAAATACATAAATTGGTTTTTACCCAATGCCTTTGTGAATATATCCACTAGTTGATCGGTTGTCTTCACATAAGATGGACTAATAATACCGTCCTGATTCGCATCGCGGACATAATAACAATCAACCTCAATGTGTTTAGTACGCTCATGAAAGACCGGATTCTGTGACATATGCAATACAGATTGACTATCACATAACAAACTCATTGCCCGGGGATACGAGACTCCCAAACTCAGAAGTAGAGCCTTCAACCACTTCAACTTATCGGTGGTTTAGACATTGAACGAAACTCGGCCTCTGTAGAAGACTTAGCCACAGTGTCTAGCTTCTTAGTCTTCTAAGATATAGGGGAAGCACCAAGAAACACCAACCAACCAGAAATGGATCGCCGCGTCAAAGGGCAACCAGCCCAATCCAAATAACACCAACCAGTAATATGTAAATCACAATCTGAACTAAAAAAAACCCCCTGACCGGGACAACTTTTCAAGTATCGCACCGTACAAAGGGCGACCTCCCAATGATCCTGTCGCGATTGTTGCATAAATTGAGATAAGATATGCACCGCATAAGCCAAATCAGGTCTAGTAAAGACAACTAAATCAAACGACCCACAAGTCGCCGATACATTTCCGGATCAGAAAAGATAGAGGACTCTGATTTAGCCAGAGTATGATTCTTCTCAATAGGAGTACCCGCCGGACGTGCCCGTAGCAAGCCAGACTTTGCAATAATATCAAGTGTATACTTCCGTTGACATGAAAATATGCCTTTCGGACTCCGTGCAACCTCAATGCCAAGAAAATACTTCAACACACCCAAATCTTTCATATGAAAACAGTCACTCAAATAAGATTTGAATTTTGCAATTGCAGAAGAATCATTGTCAGCTATGATTAAGTCATCAACATACACAAGAACACTAAGTTGAATAGACCCACTTTGTATAGTAAAAGGAGAGTAATCAGAGTACGATTGAAAAAATCCGTACCTTTTCAGAGAGGAGGCCAATTTAGAGAACCAACAACGAGGCGCCTGGCGGAGTCCATATAAAGACTTTCGAAGACCACACCATACCAGGTTGAGTAACATGAAATCCGGAAGGAAGCTTCATATAAACTTCCTCATCAAGATCACCGTGAAGGAATGCATTATGAACATCCATTTGGTGCAATTCCCAGTTTTTCGCGGAAGCAACAGCCAGAAAAGCACGAACGGTGACCATCTTAGCCACGGGAGCAAATGTCTCGTTATAGTCAATACCTTCAACCTGATAATTGCCGAAAATAACTAGTCGAGCCTTCAAACGTTCCACAGTGCCATCAGAATTGAGTTTAACTTTGTAAACCCATTTGCACCCGAGAGCTTTCTTCCCTAGAGGTAATTTTTCCATTACCCAAGTTGTAGTATCTTTTAAGGCAGAGATTTCTTGTTGCATAGCCTCTCTCCACCCCTTATGTTTCATAGCCTCTTTGAAATTACGAGGCTCAACCGCCGTATCTATAGCTGCAATAAATACACGGTGTTGCATAGAAAATTTATCACAATTCAAAAAATGTGCTAAAGGATAGGGAGTACCTGAGGAGCTTGGATGTGGAGGTGAACTCGGAGTGATAGATGGACTCGGAAGATATATAGTATGTGCAACATAGTCACGATGCCAACCCGGGGGATGTCGATCACGTTGTCCACGACCTAGAGCATTAGAGGATGAGGAAAAGAAGCCTGGATCAGCCTCGGGGCTGCTGCCCAGTGGAGCACCAGCAGCAGTGGAGGCAGATGCTGCAGTGGCAGGGCAGGCAGAAACAGCAAACGCAGGGCAGGTAGGCACAGCAGAAGCAGAGACCGTAGCAGCTGATTCAGAAGCAGCAGAGGCAGAATCAGTAGGCAAAGTTGTAGCAGGATTAGAAGAAATAGGTGACATGGTGGGGTTGCCACCATAAGTGTCCGAAGAACCGTGCTCAAGAGAAGCCGCACCAACCTCAAAAACAAGCTCCAAGTCATCCAAAAAATCAGTATCAACCTCATTATTGTCATGGGACACATCACCATTACCCACATGAGAATTATCCGAACCACCATTAATTAAAAACGGAAATTCATTCTCATAAAACTTAACATCTCGTGAGACGAATATTTCACCTGTTTCGAAGTCATATAACTTCCAACCCTTCTTACCATGAGTATATCCCACAAACACACACTTCTTGCTCCTAGGTGAAAACTTATCACCCTTAGCCTTTTGATTGTGAGCTAAACAAAGACAACCGAAAACTCGCATTTCATCAAAAATAGGTTCTTTGCCAAACAAGACGTCATACGATGTTTTATTGTTTAGTAAACGGGAGGGAGTACGATTAATCAAGTACACTGCCCCAAGAAAACATTCACCCCACAAATCAATCGCCAAATTGCCTTGAAACATTAGTGCACGACTCACATTTAATATATGTTGGTGTTTACGCTCAACCCTGCCATTTTGTTGTGGAGTAACAACACAAGAGGTTTAAAATAAAATGCCATTTTTATCAAAGTAGGGAATCATGGGTTTAAATTCCGTACCATTGTCACTCCGGACACACTTCACAAACACAGCAAATTGAGTCTTAATCATAGCAAAAAATGAACAGAAAGAAGAATAAACCTCGGTTTTGTCATTCAACAAATATACCCAAACACCTCTGAAAAATCATCGACGATAGTGAGAAAATAGTGTGCACCACAAGTAGACGGAGTTCTATACAACCCCCACAGATCACAATGTATCATTTCAAAAATTCGACTAGCACGACTATCACTTATAGGGAAGCTATCTCTAGTTTGTTTAGCTTGAGGACAAATTTCACATGCCTTATGTAAATATTGACTATGAGAACTACCTCGAATAGCAATAAGTAACTTGACATTTCTTTCTGACGGATGCCCTAAACGGCGATGGCACAACTCAAATGTAGAGACCTCCGAACCCGTCACCGCATATACTTTTGGAAGACGCCGGAAATAGTAGAGTTCATCTATTCGTTCACCTCCTCCAATCAGGCTCCCCGAATTGTTATCCTATATAACACATAAAGAATTAGTGAATCGTACATAACAATGAGTGTCATCAATCAATTTAGGCACCGAAATCAAATTGCAATTTAGTTCAGGGACAAATAGGACGTGTTCAAGAATAATTCCATCCGCCAAAAAAACACAACCCTTCTTTGTAGCAACTGCCTGAGCTCCGTCAGGAAGACCAACGAGGCATGGTAGAATGGATTGAATATCATTAGAGAGAGCTCGTCACCCGTTACATGATGGGAGGCACCTGTGTCAATAATCCAAGACGGGGAAAAATAAGAATTAGGGGATGTCGTAGTATGAGCAGCGAGGGTAGCAGGTTGTGCGTCACAGTAGGCAATAACGATAGAGTGTGCATCACAGTAGGCAGCAACAACAATATTAGGGATGGAGTGGGCAGCAAGCTGTGCGACAGTAGGCAGAGAAGAAGTGGTAGCAGTGGCCTGAATAGGAGCAGCATCCAGAGAAGAAGAACGCCCCTTATGACCATATTTATCGAGCCACCATTTGGGCAACCCATGAATAAGAAAGCAATTGGCATAATCATGCCCCGTACAATTACAATGAGTACAATATAAATTCGATTTTTGACGTCGCTTAGGTAGAGAATTACCAATCAACAAATTACCATGTTGATCGGATTGAATAGGAGAAGATAAAGTATGTTCATTCACCATTATTGACCAAGTATTAGGAACAGTAGAATAAGAAGAAGATGCGTACACCAATACCAACACCACTGCACAGCAACACCAACACAATTCAACTAAAGGAAATAGAAGAACCAAATCTAGCGTTCAACCTAAAAAAAAAATCCGAATTAGAGAAAAAAATATGTAGAAATTGGTATTAGGAATTTAGAATGTAGAGATTAGAAATTGATTATTTTAGGGATTAAGGATTAGAAAAAAAATTTAGGGAGTAGAATTGTAGAGGCTCTGATACCATGTCAGGAATTAATTTTTCTTAGTGTATTACTGTATGAACAAGTATATATATATACAACCTAAAGAGAGATTAGGGCCGAAAACATTGGCCCATTAGCTATACAATATTAGGCTTAACAAAATCAATTCCTGACAATCCCAGAAGTTAAAAGTAATAATACCATTAAACACTTAAATTATACTCGTATCATAAGGTTTTTTTTAAAGGTTCCCCGATTTATCATGCTAAAGAATTTGGAAGAGTTGGGGGGGGGGGGTTGTGTGTAAGGGAATTTCATCTTCCAAATTGTTTTTAGTGAGGATTGAACCTCCAATATCATGGTTAGAAGAATCTCGCATTTCCACTACACCAAACTTAGCTTAGTACCATAAGCTATATAGTGTACATGTTATTATCGTAAGACTTATAGAGCAGTATGTATTTTCGATCAAAAGGGGAAAAAATAATACGTAGTAAGACCACCATCTATTATCATATGGTTTTAATTAGAAAGGAACCTTAACTCGCTCCTTTGGAATTATAAATTGATCTCGCCTTTTCTCTCTTGTTGAAGATATACTCTGCTCATTTAATAACATTTTCAATAGTTGAATGTCAAAATTATTAAGCCACATAATTAGGGCCTATTCCGATTTACTAGAAAACAACCGAGTTGAACTGAACTTAACTTAACTTAATAGAACTTAAATGAACTTAACTGAATAAAGCTGAACTGAACTGAAATAAATAGAGTTAAAATGAATTGTTTATGAGATAAGTAAATCAGGAATTGAACTGAACTGATTGGAGTTGAATTAAATTGAACTGAAATTAAGCTGAACAGAACAGACCCTTAACATAAATATATGTAATTATATATATTAATTAAAATGATTTTTTTTATATATTTACATAAATGTACATTGAGAATAATTGAATAATTTATTAAAATAAATCATTTAGTTTTATATATTAATTACAAAAATATGGTTATTAAGGTTAAGGTATAAATAGTGCTACAATCAAACTCTTACAAAAACTCCTAAAAAAAGGGATTAATACATGTGAAAAAACTGGTAATTTGATGTTACAAAGCAACAAAGTTTATATCTTATCATTTTTTTTCACAAACTGTTGGGTGCGGCAATTACAAAACAATGTCTGCACCTAATAGTTCCTTTGGCAAGAAGGTGCTAATGGAAGCGACGCAGTGCTCCATCCTTCCACCACCTACAATATCTCCAAATAATACTAAGAAACAACAAAATCTCTAAAATAAAAGCAAATCAGAAATTAAATAAATAAAAAACCATAAATCGAAAAAAGCAAAAAAACTTACAATTGGAGGTGCAATGGTGCGGGGTTGGCTTAAGATAGAGGTGGTGGTGCGTGGGTTTGTTGGTTGGTGATTTGAGGCTGGTGATGCGGTGGTTAGCGATTTGCGGTTGGCGATGTCGTGGTCGGTGGGTTCTTCTGATGATGCGGTGGTTGGTGGTGCGATGGTTGATGGGTGCGATGGTGGTGAAGTGGGTGGTGGGCGTGGTGAAGAGTGGGGTCATGATTTGGGGAGTGAGTTGCAAATTAAATCTTAAGAAAATTATTGTTAAGAGATTCTTTGAGGTAGAACTATTTGATCCAGTTTTGTTGAGGCATGCATTAGTTTAGGAAGAATTGGTCATACTTGAGTGAGTTGTTACGCAAAACGAGGAAAGGGGGGAGAGAAAGAAAGAAAGGAAGAGGGAAAAAGGAGAAAGAAGCAAATTAAAATACATGTGTATTGTTAATCATATTAGATAACAAATGACGCATATCAGCCAATAAAAGTAACGTATCAGCCGATTGATGTCTGATATATTTGCAATACAAACATCAATGCTTCTCCTATATTTGCAATACAAACATCAATGCGTCTCCTATATTTGCATAATTAACCCAAAAGGTTGAGCTTCACCCAACCCCTAGCAAGAAGACTACTCACAACTCATGTTTATAAACATGCAAACAAGTGTTAGGGTTCTAACTTCTTCAATAATTGGGGAAAAGTGATTAACAATTGAAATAACTATTATCCAATAACAAATTATCAAGAACTAAGAAGATTTAAATATCATGCAAGAACAAATAAAATCAGAAATTGAATGGAGAAAATTAGAAGGAAGTTACTAATTGAAGCTTGGAAATTTTGAATACAAAGTGTCAATTCATGAGGATGAATCTTGAAACCAGCTATTACAATGATTAATTTGATGAAAACTAAGCTAAATTAATGTTTCAAACTAAGAGGAGTTTCTAAAAACTAGGCTATTTCTGTCTAAGTTACAAATGAACTAAAGGGGAAGTATTTATACTCCCCAAAACACATAGGGAAATTCGTCAAAAGAAAACAGATTCCCAGCGAAGGAGCGCCCGCTCCACGGCCAGGAGCGCCCGCTCCAGATTGCTGCACGCCCTCTCCAGCTGTCTTCAGAATACAAGCAGTTTTGAAAGTTTGGGGAGGAGCGCCAGCTCCACGGCCAGGAGCACCCGTTCCTCACAGGGTGCACTTAGCAGTAAGTTTGGCAAAAACTTGGCAGAAGATTTGGAGCGCCCGCTCCTGACGGGTGCACGCCCGCTCCAGCTAGAGCGCCCTCTCCATTCTCTAATTTCCTTGCCTTGAACACAAACCATGCATCGAATGCTTTCCAAATTGAGTCAATAGACCTGCAAAACATGGACAACCACAAACCAAGAGGGGGCAAGGCCGAGACAAAACATTTTCATTCAAAAACGGATTAGAAAGAGGGGAAATGAATGCAAAATCGGGTTTAAATTAACACAATAAGTGGTCAAACAAACCACTTATCAAATCCCCCAAAGCTAGCCAAATGCTTGTCCTCAAGCAATTCACATTGCTCCAAAAACAAACACCAAGATCAATTTTCTCAAAGAAAAGCACATGCATAGATTCAAGAATCCTTAAGCAATAAAACTCGAGCATTAGGTATATGCCTAAGATCAACCACGGTCATGACTAGCCAAGGCTTAGCTAACCTTCCCGAAAATACTCAACTCAAGCCTATTCAACACATCTTACCACATCCTTATCAAAAAGTTCAAATCCTCCCTAATGGTAGTTCCTTGTGACTCCTTCAAGGAGCCGGAAAAACATAGATAAAGCGGGTTTTTAAACACTCGACATCTCAATAAAAAAGTACCCTCTCCATATGTGTTTGAAAACCTCCTTAAGTGTGATGGTAGAGGTTTTAACTCTACCATTGGAACACCCTTACCTTCTCTTGAGGTAGCTATTTCCAAAGCATCATCGCTTGTGATTCCCATGCATACTTGCTCAATGCTTTATTCCGTACTTTCTTCAAGCATTCCTTCATACAATGTCATCTCCTTGCCTTGCTCACCTATCTTTTCCTTATTCAAAAGGACATTCTCAAGGACATCGTTAGTAGTGAGCAAGTTCTCATGCATAAAAGTCACAATAGAATCAATAGTATCAATCATCATACAATTGTCAAGACTAGAGCTTGGATATTTCATGCTCTCATTCAAATCAAATTCTATCACCTCATCTCCTACTTTTAGTGAAATCTTAGCACTTTTAACATCTATTAAAGCGCTCGAAGTAACAAGAAAAGGTCTTCCTAGAATTATTGTAATGTTCACATCTTCATCCATCTTTAACACAACAAAATCCACCGGTATTACAAACTTTCCCACACTTTGAGGAACATCCTCTACCTTACCTTTTGGAAATTTTATGAAACGATCTGCCAATTGTAAGGTAATGTTGGTGGGTAGAAGTTCTCCTATCTCAAGTCTTTGATATACCGAATATGGCATAAGGCTAACACTAGCCCCAAGATCACATAAAAAATTATCAATTTGCATATTATATATAACACAAGGGATAGAAAAATTACCGGGGTCTTTCAATTTCGGTGGCATTTTATTCATGATGATTGCACTACAATTCTCGGTGAGATTCACCGTTTCCACCCATTCACACTTTCTTCTTCCACTCAAAATATCTTTCAAAAACCTAGCATAGTTAGGCATTTGCTTGATAGCATCGGTAAAAGGAATTGAAAGGTGAATTTGTTTCAACGTTTCAAGAAACTTTCCAAATTGCACATCTAATTTGTTTCTAACAAATTTGTGAGAATATGGTAGCTTTTGCAATTGTTTTGTTTATCTCTCTTTTTCTCTTTTCTCTTCACTCTCTTTTTCAAAATCTTTCTCTTTTTCACATTCTTTTTCTTTCTCAAATTCTTTTTCTTTCTCACATTCTTTCTCTTTTTTATTCTCATGGTTTTTCTCTCTCTCTCTCTCTCTTGTTCAAAATCACTCTCAAGGGGAGGATCACTCATGTTGATTCTCTCATTGATTCTTTTAGGAACACTTTCTTCCAACACTTTACCACTCCTAGTTGATATAACATTTACGGGCCTCTTAGGATCTAGTCCTTAGGGTGGAAGTTTAGAAGTGCTAGTCTCTTCCTTCAAAGCATTGGCCAATTGAGAAATTTGTGTTTCAAGCATTTTATTATGGGTCATGACTTCACTAAATTTCTTATCACTAGAGGCCATGAAAGTATTGAACATTTTAGTTTGACTTTCCATCATTTCCTCCAAGCTAGACCTACTAGGTCGTGCTTGTGCATAGTAGTTGTCTTGGGGAGCTCTATTACCTCTAACATTCGAATTGGAAGCATTTTGATTAGAAGAACCTCTATTATAATTGTTGTTCCAATTGTTCCGATTATTAGAGTTTCCCCCTTGGGGATATTTCCCTCTATTCCCATAGTTTCCTAGGTTATTATGATTATGATTACCATAACCACCTTGTTGGTTGTAGTTACCTTGGGGATTTTGGTCCCTTTGGTTCCTATTTCCCCATTAGTTTTGGTTATGGTAATCATAATTATTTTCTCTTTGGTTATAGGAATTTCCCCCTTGTTATCTTCGATTGGGTGGTAAGTATATTTGATTGTCATTCCTAGGTCAATTATCATAAGACAAGGCATTGACTTGTTCATTTTCATTATCATTACCATCTTCATATTGGGGTTGAGGTTGGGAATCATAATTATAAGAAGAGGTATCATGGTCATATGACCCACAATTGTCATAAAACAAACACCCATGTGGCATGTTATTAGAAGTAGAAGGAGAAGAGTTAGAATTCATACCTCTCCCCTTAGATTGGGAGGGATGCTCTTGTGTTGAACTAGAGGTCTCTAGTTTTTCCTTGATGGACGTCATCTCCTTGCCAAGGTTGGCGATTTGGGACATCAAATTGTTGATGGCATTAAGATGATCAACGGAGTAAACCACATTTCCTCCCTTTTTTAGAGACTCTCTCTCTCCCTCTTGCCAATACATGTGGTGCCTCACCACATCCTCAATTATCTCTATGACTTTCTCCTCCGTCTTGTTCATAATCGGGCCACCCGCTCCCGCATCTAGGCTAGTCTTTCCTTGTGGGATCAAGCCCCCATAGAAGATTTGAAGCTCTTGTTATGTCGGAATGCCATGATGGGGACACTCTCTTTGATATTCTTTATACCTCTCCCAAGCCACATAAATGGTTTCACTAGCCCGTTGACGGAAACCTTGTATCAAAGCCCTTGCCTCGGCCGTCTTCTTTTGAGAGTAGAATCTCCCTAAGAAAGCCGTGGTGACCTCGTCCCAAGTTCTTAAGGAGTTCGGACTTACTTCTTTCTCAAGCCATTTAAGAGCCCTTCCTATCAAGGAGAAAGGAAATAGCTTTAGTCTCACAAATTCTTGAGTTACCCCATTTACCTTGATCGTGTTGCAATATTTTTCAAATTCGTTCAAATGTGCAAGAGGGCTCTCATGTTTTGCTCCACTAAATTGCCTCCTTTTGATCAAATTTATCATTGACGGGCATATTTCAAAATCATTGGCTTGAGTAACGGGTGGAGCAATGCCACTTGAAGTTCTATAAGCTCCCGGAGTTCCCAACTCCTTCAAAGGCCTTTGGACCGATTGTTCCTCGCCATCCATTTGTTCTTGTCTTTCCTCGAAATTGACCTCCCTAGTTGGGGAAGTAGTTAATGGCCTAGAACCGACTCTCCTTATCCTCCTATAGGTTTGCTCAATCTTGGGATCGTAAGGCACCAAAATCCTGTTATGATTTCTGCGCATACACTCTCAACAATTGCAATTAGTAACGAGGCTACAAGTGTAGCCAAAAAGAAACACACTTTTTTTTTTTGAATTTTTGTTATTTTATGGTGAACTAGACTCAAGTAATCAATTTGCAATCAACAACACCGTTCCCCGGCAACGGCGCCATTTTTATGGGCGTTAGAACGGTTGCACATTCCACACTCAATCAAACACATTTATTAGCAAACACCTTACAAACCAAGCATAATGATAAGTAAGAGTTCGGTCCACAAGGAATGGGATATGGTTGCTAAAGATCTTAACACTTAAGCTAATTCGAAGTCTATGGTCAATTGGGGTTCGTCAAGTAGACAAACAAAATATGATTCTATATCGATGGATTAAAGACACTAGGGAATGGGATCCACTCAACCAAGGCAATTAGGCAAACGGGGAGTAAAATAGACAAGGTATAGCAAGGACAATATGTAAAATCGACCTCATGCAATTAGAAAACAACTCACACTACTAAACTTAGATTCCTCATTAGTCTAGCAATAGATGATACATAATCAAATTGCAATAAGTAATGACATACTCAATTTACATTCCCATGTCAAACTAAGCATATCATGCTATCAAGCTCCTAAGTCAAGGGTAGCTAATCCTATCATGAAGAACTAAAAAGCAATTTCATATAATCAATTTAATTGCAATACAAACATCAATGCTTTTCCTACATTTGCATAATTAACCCAAAAGGTTGAGCTTCACCCAACCCCTAGCAAGAAGACTACTCACAACTCATGTTTATCAACATGCAAACAAGTATTAGGGTTCTAACTTCTTCAATAATTGGGGAAAAATGATTAACAATTGAAATAACTATCATCCAATAACAAATTATTTAGAACTAAGAAGATTTAAATATCATGCAAGAACAAATAAAATCAGAAATTGAATGGAGAAAATAAGAAGGAAGTTACTAATTGAAGCTTGGAAATGTTGAATACGAAGTGCCAATTCATGAGGATGATTCTTGAAACCAACTATTACAATGATTAATTTGATGAAAACTAAGCTAAATTAATGTGTCAAACTAAGAGGAGTTTCTAAAAACTAGGCTATTTCTGTCTAAGTTACAAATGAACTAAAGGGGAAGTATTTATACTCCCCAAAACATATAGGGAAATCCGTCAAAAGAAAACGGATTCCCAACGAAGGAGCGCCCGCTCCACGGCCAAGAGCGCCCACTCCAGATTGTTGCACGCCCTCTCCAGCTGTCTTCAGAATACAAGCAGTTTTGAAAGTTTGGGGAGGAGCGCCCGCTTCTCACAGGGTGCACTTAGTAGTAAGTTTGGCAAAAACTTGGCAGAAGGTTTGGAGCGCCCGCTCCTGACGGGTGCACGCCCGCTCCAGCTGGAGCGCCCTCTCCATTCTCTAATTTCCTTTCCTTGAACACAAACCATGCATCGAATACTTTCCAAATTGAGTCAATAGACCTGCAAAACATGGACAAACACAAACCAAGAGGGGGCAAGGCCGAGAAAAATCATTTTCATTCAAAAACGGGTTAGAAAGAGGGGAAATGAATGTAAAATCGGGTTTAAATTAACACAATAAGTGGTCAAATAAACCACTTATCACCTATATATCAACCAACAAATTAAAAGACACATATCAGCCAACAAGAGAAATATATCAGCTAACAAAAGGTACCAATCAGCTAACAGAAGAAACATATCATCCAATAAAATGATGAAATAAGCAAACAAAAGCAACATGTTAGCCAACAAAATAAACATACATTTGTCACTAAGCAACATGTTAGGTAACAAAATAACTACTTTTCACTGAATGGTGTGCCACGTTGGCAACACATATATATAGACTTTCTAGCATAGAAAAGTTAGTTTAATTTTTTATTTTCAATGAAATTTGAATAGAATTTAAGGATAAGATTGTTAATTTAGAGTTTAATTTCGATAAATACCAATATTTATAAGTACAAATTAAATTATTATTTTTTTCAAAAAAGTATTAGATTATAACTATGATCTCGATAATTATCATATAAATTTATTTTTTATATCATAATTTTTTTAGTAGCGAAGGAAGAAGTTCAAAATGTACAACATCCATTTATAATATATATTCTAATTGATTATAATAATGTACTTTAAAAACAAATATGATGTTATTATTGTATGTAGACTTATCAATTGGTTATGTGTCATTTTGGATCGGGTCACTTTAGGTCACTGGTCAAGAAATGTTTAACCCTAGCCCAAAGTTTTGAGTTCATGTGCACCTAACAAGCTTATAAAATATTTTTTACTTAATTTATTTTTGGTTAATTTTTAGAAATTTCTAAAATTTCAATCTTATTTTGCTATTTTTTTTTAATAATGTTTTTAATCAAACATTTCATCAAATTTATAATTAGTCATTATGTGCCTAGTTCATAATTTAAATCATCACAAAAGCACATCAATTTCTAATTAATATTGTATGAATGATATTGTAGGGAATATTTCAAGCATTACCCCTAGCTTGAACCCCACTATGATCATACACAAAGTATGGAGGCGTCCAAAGGGAAAGAAGATAGAGAAAAAGAGTCGCCAACAAGTTTTAGGAACTTGTAAACCGTTTACGAGGTGAAGGTTACACCCCTTAACGATCCAGGAGATCGTTAAATCCAATAGGTCTGGAACCATGACTGGTAGTTCGGGATGAAGGGGTACAAATCCAACCTAAAAGAGATTGAACCTGCCCTAATAATAGGCCTCTACTTTATTCTGATCGTACTCATGTGCGCTTTCTGACTAACATACAATCAATAGGTTAACCTAAACCTGTTTATCTATGTTGGTTGAATATTAATGCACAAATAAAACTATTATTGGCGATCACTTGAATTATAATCAAATTAACCCTAAACAAGATTATTAATTATCTTATTAAGCATGATTACAAGTACAAATTCCCTTTAAACATATATAAAAGGTGTGATCAAGCAATAACAATAAATATATAGCAACATAATAATAATTAATAATTAAAACAATCATAATAATAATCAAAACAATAATCACCATAATAATAATTATAATAATCATAATCATAATAATCATGTTAAAGCATAATAATAGCAAGACCCTAGGCATAATACTAACAAGATTAATAACAAACCCTAGCATGTCAGTAAGCAATAAAAATCAAAGCTTTAACCCTAACATGATACTAACAATCATAAATATTAGAAAGAACATAAAAGGCATCATACTTTTAATCATACTTGATATTAAAGTTATCCTAGACATGATACTAGGAATTTAAAATAGCAATCTAAGCATGATTTCTATATCATAATATCAATTAAACCATTAAAGTACTTACTTGGATGCTTCGTATCTCTTTCTATTAACAAAATACACGCGTTAGTAACTTCAAGGGAAATAATAAACAAACAATTAAATTAAATAATTGAAATAGAGATTTGGGACCAAACCCTCAGAAATTAAACCTTTCACGTCTAGGGCGAAGGCAACTTCGAATATGGATAGGTGTTTCTAGATCTAATGAATGCAGAATTTTGTATTTAAAAGACTAGTTTAGAAAAAGAGAAAGGGAGATAAATGATTAAGGAAATCTTGATGAGAATTAGCGAATGATTAAAGAGAATGAAATGGAATTCAAAACTGGTTGTAGGTGCATATAAATGAATGTTGATGAGAATTGGTGAATGAAAACGGAGTTTTTAATACGTTATTTATAGAGAAAATCAGCCAAAAGGATAAAACTAACAAAATAGAGTCTGGCGTACGCAAAACGGAGCTGGCGCCAGCCATTGGCATTGGCGCCAGGCGCCAACGTCAGCGCCAGGCGCCAATGCTGGTGCCAGGCGCCAATGCCTGGCGTTAGGCGCCAATCTTGTTTTTGACGCGTTTTCTAAAATCTGATAAAATTTGCCGTACAGGAGGATAAAATCATATCTTTTCCTCAAAAATGTTCTTTGATTTTAATTAAAACTCTGAAAAGCCAACAAAAGTCAATTTATCAATGCTTATTGAATTAGGAATGAAAAGAACCTTCTAGAAGAATCTAGAAGACTAAAACCATTCCTAATTGCATTAGGAATGATAAATCATATTAGGCCCTCCCCTAGATCATTGGGCCGTATATAAGGCTCAAAACGGGCCCAGTTCAGTAATTTGGCCATAACTTCCTCAATATTCATCGGAATTGGGCTTATAATATATCGTTGGAAAGGTCTTTGAAAGCCCCATCCAACTACACTACTATTGGACCCATATCATAGACCAACAAAACTGGATTGGCTGTTTTCTTGAAATAAGTTTTCAAAAACAGAGAGAAAAGAAATTAAAACTATTCGCAACACTAGACTTTCCACACTTTCACTTCATTCGATTATGATTCGACGCGAAAGGTACTCATCACCGGGTTTGGTTTTGGGGAGACACAAATGGGTGTCTACAGAAGCCCCCACTTTGACTGAGTTTGGAGAAACGCAAGTTTCGAAAACAAAAGTCAAAGTATCGATAGGGACGGAGAATGATTCAGAACGTTCTGCAATCCTAAATCACTCTTGTAACGCCGATACCTGCAAACTAGCGTTAGTTAAAACAGATAAAAGAGTTAAGAAACGCGTATCTTGCACCGTCGAGCACACGTCTCTGAAAGTAACCGATTGTTGTTGTATCCTTGTTGTTTTGATGACCTTCTGCAAGCTAGAGAATGCCATCCCGCTTGAAAACCGCTACGCCTGTAACTGCTTCCAAATTGGAAGATTGCTTCGCCCGAAACGATCCTCTTCCGCATTGATAATATTCCACGTCTAAGGGAATACTATCGAAGACTGCTTCTCCTGAAACAATCCTCAGTTGTTTGTGACAACTCTCTACAATCTAGGGAACGCCACCTTGATGTTTCGATGTTCACTCGCCTCTGAACAAAGACCTTCTTTTTGATATGTTCACGTGTCTCTGAACAGAGAGCTTCTTTTGATATGACTCCAATTTCCGTTGTGATAGTCTTCGAAAAGCTAAGGTCACTGCTTTTTAATCCTTAATGATGCTATGCCAGTACGTCGGCGCTTTGCTGCTTGTGAACCAGTATGTCGGTGCTTTTGCTGTGATGACAATCCTCTTTTCTTTGGGAATAGTTGCCAACACAACTCTTGTATGATGTATGACAATCCGATTTAGGGAAAGTTGTCAATGCCATGTAACAATCCATCGATGATGAAACGGCAATCTGTATCTCGGAAAATTTGCCAAAATCCAATTTTTGGAAAAGTTGCCAATGCTTCGTAACAATCTTTCATAAGAACTTTGCTACGATCGACAATCCACATCTTGGAATAAAACTCTTGAAAGCAATCCACCTTGGAAATTTGCCAACGATATGCGACAATCCTTTTGGGAAAATATTTCCACTATTGACATGAATGACAATCCACGTTGAGGAACCTTGCCGATATTTATGATGAATAGAAACCTACAACAATTCTTTGGGAAATTTTGCCATAGGGAACTGGGTGTATGACAATCCAATCTCGAAAAACTTGCCAATGAGTCGATGAATGTATGACAATCCGAACTTGGAAAACTTGCCGACAAAGAAGGAGCACGACAATCCACGCTTGGAAACTTTGCCAGAGATGACAATCCAATCTTGGAAAAATTGTCGTTGAAGAAGATGCACGACAATCCATTTTGGAAAATATTGTCGTTTAATAAGAATGCGCGACAATCCATATTTGGAAATATTGTCGTTTAAGTGCTTGCTTTTGAACCGATTGTAATAAGCCAGTGTTTTAGGCGCTTAAGCTAAGTGAGACGATCTTTCGTCAGGTCGATCACTTAGACTATAATCAAACCAACTACTTAATCATGTCAAATTGCTTATAGGGGCTAACTGGCGTACCAAGGAACCCGAAATTGTTGTATGAGGTCGAAATCACTTTTCTGAGAGGCTTCGAGCTCTGTCGTTGCTGAGATATTTCTGGCGCCAGGAATTGGAGTAGGGTCCTCCCTATTCTGCTGCACCTGTATTTATTTTGACTATAGAACTTTGCCAATCTTTTTAATTATCTTAGGGTTGACCTAAGGTTTAACGTCGCTTGACTCATTGACTTGACACGACTCAAGGCATAAACTTGACTCGTTGTGATCGACTGACTCAAGGTTGACTCGACTCGAAGTGAAAAGACACGTGTGACTCATGACCCGTGTGTGCATAGTATTATGATCGCGCGACTCGAAAATGCAAAAAGCAAAAATTTTCCGTCATTTTTGTGGAGGGTACCGACTTTCTCCCGAAAAAGAAAGACGCGAAAAAGAATCGAAGTGAAGTTTTGAAAATGCATGTTGAACGAGCTTAGTCAAATGTATTTGGGTAACTTAGACACGGAGGCTATCTCAATGGTTGACTCAATGATGAAAGTATTTGGGTAACTTAGACACGGAGGCTAAGCACTTCATACTTCATGATGCGATGACAATTATGATTAATGAGCGATTTTGATATGACAAGGCATGCTTTAATGTTAAGATTTCATGACAAAGGGTTCCTAAGGGAAGTATATTTGGTCATGTATCTGTGCAGTGTGTGAAATTGACACTAAAGCTAGGCCGCAAGAGCTAAGTGTGTGGAAAGATATTATTTTTTAGAAGAGTCGAATGATAGTGACTCTTAGGCTAGGTAAGTTAATGATGTAAGGATCAAGCCCCCAAGTCTAGCTCTAAATGAATAGGTATGAGCATAGGGAATCCCTTGATATGATCATGGTGTGAGTGTGTGAATGTGAATATGAATGCATGTTTATTACGGCCGCACCTCGATGTGAGGTTGCCTACGTATCCGTTAGGAATCAGGCCGAACGTAGCTCTAGCCGAACCTCGCACAAGTGTGTGTATACCTCAAAAAGGCCTTTTTAAGGGTTGTAACGTGGTTAGGCTAGAGGTTGAAGAAGAAGGGGATAAAAGGCTCAAGACCCTAGATAAGCCCCCAAGGTGTGCAACTTTGCTTTTTGGAATATTTATATTTTTATGCTTGAGTTGCTACTCTTTTTGTAGCTCTTTTTTCTTTAGCATTTATTTTATTTTAATAAGTGTGGGCAATCCCGATCATGCGGTCTATCACTCACTTTGCATTCATGTTTCTCAGGCACGGTACCGAGCACTCGATAAGAGACGCAATCTGAGACATGTTCTTATTGAAGACATTTTCATATCGAAGACATTGGAACACTTGCCCTTTTGTACACTTTTATTTATTTTTTTGCTTATTTTTGCTATTTTAATCTTTTGAATCACTCAAGCTTTTGTTCTATTTTAGAATTGCACAAGTTACACACCATCCCATCCCAAGGTTAGGTAGATGTGGGTTGAAAAAATGAAGGGTATATCGTTAGACGAGGCTCAAAGTGGTTTATGAAGGAAGGATTGTATATTTGAATGGTGAAAGGAGATATGATGTGGCTACAAGGGGTGCCTCAAATCATTGGTATACCTTGTGCTTAATTCGACATGGATTTTTATTTTTTTATTTTTTTTTATGTTTTTTTTTATGCAATATAATGAAATGATCATATATAAGGAAATAAATGCTCATTTTATTAAAAAGGGGAAAAGGAAAAAAAAACTACAAAATTAATCTAAAGGAAAAGAAAAGGTGCCTATGCTAGACTTATTGGGGAAAGGAAAAAATGAAAAAGAAGTAGAAAAAGAGGTCGTGAAATCTCGTCGTTGAAGCTCGCCTCTATCTTGTGTTGTTTGCTCCGACATCATCCAGTCTTCTCGCTAGCTAGAGGCAATGGGATCTTATTTGCCTCTATGAGATCTTGAATGAGGTTTTGAAACCTGTATCATTCATCAGTAGTATGACCGCGCCCTCGATGGTACTTGCAATAGGAGTTTGGATTCCATCTCGAAGAGCGATTTTCTGGTGTTGGATCCTCGGTAGGGCCAATAGGTTTGATTAATCCTCGATCGTAAAGACGGTCGAAGGCAGCATCGTAGGTCATTCTAATGGGTGTGAACTCTCGCCTGGGTTTCCTTTTAGATCCTTGATTATCTATGGCTAAGACACCATTATGGTCAAAGGTACTAACATTATTACTCGAGTGGGCGTTTTCGGAAGAAGAAGGATTGTCGTTCTTCTTTCCTTTCCAGCCACCGTGGTTACTATTGTTAGTAGCTTTTTGCTTTGCGAGGTCGTCTTCAATTTCAATTCCGATGTCATAAACAGCCTTGAAAGTATTCAAGTTGTGTTGATATTTTAAGTGCTTTGAATACTTTTCTTGGAGATTCTTGATAAACATCCTCACAGACTCCTTTTCGGTAGGGACCTCAATCATCTTAGCGGAAGTTTCCCTCCATTTATTAAAGAAAGAAGTAAATCCTTCATTCTCTTTTTGTCTTAGCATCTCAAGTTGTCTATGGTCGGTTTCAACTTGGATATTGCACTTGTACCTATCAACGAAAACGTTCACTATCGATTCCCAGGTAGAGGTTTTCTCCTTGTCAAGGGAGAAGAACCATGGTTGGAAAACGATTTCGGGAGATAGTGGGAACAGAGAGGGGAAAACCTTCTTATCGATACCCTTAATGTTCATTATAGTTTCGAAAGCTCTTAGATGGAAGTAAGGGTTATCTGGTTACTTGAATTTAGGGATGTCAGTGGCGTTGAACTTATGCGGAAGAAGTTCCTTGTCCAGCGAAACCCCTTGTGAACTCATGCCCTGAAATTTATAGTCACTAGATAGCTTGCTCAAACTTTCTTGCATGAGGTTCATTTGTTGTTACTTCACGGGATCATCGATCTTGAGGTGAGTAGCTTCAGTGTCTCAGTCACGGTAACCAATTGGTTCCTAAGCTCATTGACTTCTTCTTGAATTGCCATTATCTTTTTAGCCTTCCTCTTTTGACGAATCGATTTATCAAAAAGTGAGACTTGAACAAAGAGGTTGTCCTTGATTAATCGCCCTTCTCTCCTCGACCAAGTACTGTGGAAAAGGAATTTGGGGATATTTATTGTTAATTATTTGGCTCAAACTTCATTCAACATGCAATGAATGGAGGAAGTGAAGAAAGATTGGAATAGAATGTGAAAGAAGATTTAGATGGAGGGATATGAAGAATTAAGGATAGAATGTACCCCAACTCAAATGACGGAAAAAACCGACTCATGCATGAACCTAAGACATGGTCATGGTGATGTGTACTAAAAGTGTATGCTAGGACTAGTGAGTGTAGGTGGTGCGTTAAGACTCGTGTCATGACCATGTGGCTAGACTATGTGACTAGACTTAATTAACGACTCGGCAAGGCATGATTGACAACGAAAATTAACCGAATTAATTAGTAAACTGGTTAATTAGACCCTAGGTGATGACTCGACCAATAATCCGAACTGTCGGCCAAACGACAGAACTGGCGCCGTACTGTGTAGCTTGGCGCCAGACGACAGAGCTGTCGCCAGGCGCCACACTCCACAGGGTGGCGCTACAGTCCATATTTTGGCGCCAATATTGGAGCTTCAATCTAGGACTATTTTCGGTGTTATTAATCAGCTGGGGTATGCCTAAAGTCATACTAGGTCAATTCTGATTAAAATATTAGACTTTATTGACTCAAATTAATTAATTAATTAATTAGGCAAAGTTCTTTAAGTCATTAATTTATTTAATCTCAACACAAGTCCAATAAATGGTTAAGAGAAATATAGAATATATGCACAACAAATAATGCACAATTAGTCAAGTAGGCACAATATGATGCAATGAGTTTGCAACCTAACCATGGCTCTAGTTCTCTAAAGTTCGGGATATGGTTTAGTCAATAGAGGGTCCATGGTTAATTGTCCGGATGCACCGCGCGGAAGCCTAACCGTGAAGGGTTGGCGTGAGTGGATGGGACACCGCGAGTTTTAGAAAAAACTGGCTTCCATGGTTTGGTGAATTCAACATTCTCGGATGTACCCTTTGTTGCACGGAGTTATGTCCATATGTAGAACACATATGGGTTTCAGAAAAATGAGAAAAAATTCAATCAGGAAGTAGGATCGAGCAAACAATATGAAAAACTGGTCGAAATTAGAACGCATATTTCTGGCTCGGTATTGAGGGTGGTTGGCGCCAGTTTTTAACTGTAGCGCCTGGCGCCAATGCTGGCGTCTGGCGCTACGGCTAAAAGTCTGGCGCCAATGCTCTGGACCCTGGCGCTACTTCCTACATGCCTCAGCAGCTTTCTGTGCTCGATAAAATTTTCCAGTTTCACGCGGTGTTATTTCGGTCCTAGTTGTGAAAGATATTTCTCAAATTTCCTACGTGTAAAATCCTATATTTTTAACTCATTACGGATGGTCTTTCCAATGAGATCTTTTTTTATGCATATGACAATAATTTTAATCAAAATTACGCACATGAAATACTTAGAACGTTTCGAGTCTCATCCACTCATTCTAAATCATTGCCGAAACAAATTCAGGAATTAAAATAGAAATCCTCCCTAGCGGAGTCGCCAAAAACTGTAGGGAATATTTCAAGCATTACCCCTAGCTTGAACCCCACTGTGATCATACACAAAGTACGGTGGCGTCCAAAGGGAAAGAAGATAGAGCAAAAGAGTCGCCAACAAGTTTTAGGAACTTGTAAACCGTTCACGAGGTGAAGGTTACACCCCTTAACGATCCAGGAGATCGTCAACTCCAATAGGTCTGGAACCATGACTGGTAGTTCGGGGATGAAGGTACAAATCCAACCTAAAAGAGATTGAACCTGCCCTAATAATAGGCCTCTACTTTATTCTGATCGTACTCATGTGCGCTTTCTGACTAACATACAATCAATAGGTTAACCTAAACCTGTTTATCTATGTTGGTTGAATATTAATGCACAAATAAAACTATTATTGGCGATCACTTGAATTATAATCAAATTCACCCTAAACAAGATTATTAATTATCTTACTAAGCATGATTACAAGTACAAATTCCCTTTAAACATGCATAAAAGGTGTGATCAAGCAATAACAATAAATATATAGCAACATAATAATAATCAATAATTAAAACAATCATAATAATAATCAAAACAATAATCATCATAATAATAATTATAATAATCATAATCATAATAATCATGTTAAAGCATAATAATAGCAAGACCCTAGGCATGATACCAACAAGATTAATAACAAATCCTAGCATGTCAGTAAGCAATAATAATCAAAGCTTTAACCCTAACATGATAATAACAATCATAAATATTAGAAAGAACATAAAAGGCATCATACTTTTAATCATACTTGATATTAAAGTTATCCTAGACATGATACTAGGAATTTAAAATAACAATCTAAGCATGATTTCTATATCATAATATTAATTAAACCATTAAAGTACTTACTTGGATGCTTCGTATCTCTTTCTATTAAAAAAATACACCGTTAGTAACTTCAAGGGAAATAATAAACAAACAATTAAATTAAATAATTGAAATAGAGATTTGGGACCAAACCCTCAGAAATTAAACCTTTCACGTCTAGTGCGAAGGCAACTTCGAATATGGCTAGGTGTTTCTAGATCTAATGAATGCGGAATTTTGTATTTAAAAGACTAGTTTAGAAAAAGAGAAAGGGAGATGAATGATTAAGGAAATCTTGATGAGAATTAGCGAATGATTAAAGAGAATGAAAGAGAATTCAAAACTGGTTGTAGGTGAATATAGATTAATGTTGATGAGAATTGGTGAATGAAAACGGAGTTTTTAATACGTTATTTATAGAGAAAATCAGCCAAAAGGATAAAATTAACAAAATAGAGTCTGGCGTACGCAAAACGGAGCTGGCGCCAGCCATTGGCCATTGGCGCCAGGCGCCAACGTCAGCGCCAGGCGCCAACGTCAGCGCCAGGCGCCAACGTCAGCGCCAGGCGCCAACGTCAGCGCCAGGCGCCAATGCCTGGCGTTAGGCGCCAATCTTGTTTTTGACGCGTTTTCTAAAATCTGATAAATTTTGCCGTACAGGAGGATAAAATCATATCTTTTCCTCAAAAATGTTCTTTGATTTTAATTAAAACTCTGAAAAGCCAGCAAAAGTCAATTTATCAATGCTAATTGAATTAGGAATGAAAAGAACCTTCTAGAAGAATCTAGAAGACTAAAACCATTCCTAATTGCATTAGGAATGATAAATCATATTAGGCCCTCCCCTAGATCATTGGGCCGTATATAAGGCTCAAAACGGGCCCAGTTTAGTAATTTGGCCATAACTTTCTCAATATTCATCGGAATTGGGCTTATAATATATCTTTGGAAAGGTCTTTGCAAGCCCCATCAAACTACACTACTATTGGACCCATATTATAGACCAACCAAACTGTATTGGCTGTTTTCTTGAAATAAGTTTTCAAAAACAGAGAGAAAAGAAATTAAAAATATCCGCAACACTAGACTTTCCACTCTTTCACTTCATTCGATTATGATTCGACGCAAAAGGTACTCATCACCGGGTTTGGTTTTGGGGAGACACAAATGGGTGTCTACAGATATATTTTAAAATTGGCATATAGATTAAACGTTTGTCTTAAGATTCAATAAACAACATGGGTTTCGGGCACAAAACTAGTATATAATAAGAAGAGCTTTTTTTCTGAGTTTTTAGAGCACCACGTAGGATTATATGAAAGGAATTGTGTCCTTCGAACAAGTGTATTATTCCTATAGGGGGTTCGGAATTATTAGAAAGCTAATTTTTCCAGTGAGGTCAAGTGATCAGAATGCCTGGGTGTAGGCCGCTTTCGATTAGTAATATTAATGCATAATTAATATTACAGCTTAATCTTGACTGAACCCTTTGGTCACACCCAAGCAACTAACGAGCCGAAGCGACGAATTAATATGAATTAATTAATGAGTCGACCGAGAAATTAATATTTAGACGTCGAAAATTCGAGCTTGGAGCGTCAAAACCGAGCGTCGGAACCAAATCTCAAATGTCGAGCAAAAATTTAGAATTTGGCGAGACAGGAAAATGCTTCAAGTAACAAGTAAAACCCTAGCCACGCTAAAGGCTAGGGAAGCGTGAAAAATAGGAGTGTGCCACGTGGCAGTACATGTGGTTGTGCTATATGGCAGCCACCAAGTGGCAGCGTGCCACGTTGGCAACGCACCATATGACAGAGTGCCACGTTGGCAGCGCGCCACAGTGGAAGAGACGTGGCAAAAGGGGGCCGTGGACCCGGGTGACGGGTCATGGACACGGGCCAAAAGGAAGTGGCCCAACTGAACAACCTTGGGGCTCAAGGTTGTGTGAAACACGGTTAGCTCACAATGCATGTGAGTTGCCTTGGGGACAAAGTGAGAAAGTGGTCCTCACCTAACCATGTGGCACTTGTTACTTGTTCCTTGGTTTATTTAACTAAGGGTTAAATTCATCAATCTTTCCATGTGGGATCTTTTTGTAAAAAACAAAAAGATCCCACATTGAAAAATGAGTGGAATTCACAAAAAAGCTTTCCTTATAAATACTCAAGGCATGGCTTGGGATTGTTCACTTGAGTAAGAGTTGGAAAAGGCATCACTATTTGTGAAAACCTTTGAACTCAAGAGTTGAAATAGGCATCACCATTGTGAAAACCTTTGAACTCAATTACTCGGGTTTTGGTCGGGCCTTGCTAACTCCAAGTCATTGGACCTAGTCAGTGTTCGAGTTATGGGAGGACTTTCGTTGGAGGTCATCATAATTTCGAGGCTAGCTTTCGAAGTAAGAGCCCCTTGAGGTCAGGCGAAGCACATGTCAAAGGTATATTTATTATCTTAATCTTGTCATTAAGTTAATTATGTTTATGGTTTTATTTATTGCGAGTGCGGTCTTGTTTTTGGGTTTGTTTCCGCGGTGAGTCGGACTCACCAAACCCCAACATTATAATCTTTAATACGTCATGTAGGATTATAAATTTTTGTTATAGCTAATTAAATATGAAAATAATGTTTTCTTTTAAAATTAAATAATCCAAGGGCCATATAAGCAAAATTGGTGAATGAGACTTTAGAGTTTAAATTAATTATATATAAAATATTATCTTTTGACATTTTATCTAAATATATAACGAATGAGAGGAAATTTACAATTTGTTCTACATAAATTTTTATATGTGGTAGTCCACACCATGTGGCCGAGGTTATTTTTTCAAAGGTTACTTATGCTGAGATTACATATTCAAGAGATCCTCGGTAGGTCAGGATTACTTATTTAGGGGTTACTCGGTCGGTCAGGGGTTACTCTTACATAGAAAACGTTTTAACCAACTAAGTAACCCTAGAATAAGTAACCCTTGACCGACTAAGTAACCCCTGTTAACCCCCGAATAAGTAACCCCCCAATAAGTAACCCTATTAAAAACTCACTAACCAACAGATTAACCCGGATTAAGTTACCCTTGACCGACTAGATAACCCGTAAATGAGTTACCCCGGCCACACCGTCATACAGAAAAAGCATCCATAAATTTCAAAATAAAAATATTACTATATGATATATAATACGTACAACAACAAAAAAAAAGAATAAATTTATCACATAATTAAATACATTAATATATTTGTTTTAAAAAATATAAATAAACTGTGTATCGTACGTGCTTCATCTATTTAATTTTATTTTAGAATTGAAAAAATCAATCGCCACATAAGCGAAATTCACGATTGACATTTGAGAGTTTAATTTTATGTGTTAGGTTAAAGAACTACTAATAGTGTTTTAAGGTTTAAATTATTTAAAGAAAAATATCTTTTAACATTAACTATTTGTTCTAATATCTGACGAATAAGATATAATATTTCAAAAACTTTTAGGTACTCCCGATTTAAAATAAATTTATTGTAAATCGGCGACGCACACGTGCGAGCTAATTTTCTCTTTTTTTATTTCTATAACAAAAATCGCGAAAATAAAAAAAAAAACTCAAAGTTAGAAATCACTGAACAACAATGGAGGAGAGAGAAAGTGAGAAAACGCAGAGAGAAAATGCGAATTTGAGTATCTTGAGGCTTCGATCATCATTGGAGAATACATCATCGAACTTCAATACCTCAATTACAATAATCAGATCCACGAATTTATAGGAAATTAGAGGCGAATTTATACAAAATCAGAGGCAAATTAAAACTCCCTTGTTAGGTGATTTTGAGAACTCAAAGTCTTTTGCTGAAATCGATTTAAATTTATCGATTATAGAAGAAGAAGAAACATAGAGTTTTAGAGATGAATTTGTTCCAAGTTTTTACAATAATAACAATTCTGACACTGGAGGTAATCAAATTTTTGGAGGTAATCAAATTTGTTCTAAGTTACCCTTTGAATGCACAAATTTTAATTTACCCTTTTTATGCATAAATGTGACCCTTTGTATGCTCAAATGTTACCCTTTTTCTACAAAACATTAATCTTTTTATATAAAAATGTTACCCTTTGTATGCTCAGAAGGTACCCTTTTTATGAATAAAAGTGACCCATACATAACATAGTATTACTCCCCTCCAATTTGATTTAATTTCTCTAAACAGAATGATATGATGCCTCTGCTTATCTGATATGTCTGTTTAAAATCACAGTTGCAAATCCAATTGATGCTTCTGGTTTTGATCTTAAAGGATCATTTGTTGGTGTAGTAAGAGAAATTTTTGAAGAAATATTAGATTTGTATGAAAAACATGCTGCCATATTGGGGTTTTCAATAATAAAGCATTCAACTAGATACTTCACACACACAGAAGTAAGTGAGAAAAATTATGTGTGTTTTGCTGAAGGAAAGAGAAATTCAGGTGCAAGAAAACAAAGTTAGTTGATATGGTTGATGAAGTGGATGTAAATGTGAAAACAAGAAAGCCAAGATAAGTAGTCATTACAAGATCGAATTACAAGGCATGCATAAGAGCAAAACTGAATAAAAAAGGACAGTTTTAGATGGTGAATCATGTTTAACAGCATAACCATGAGCTAACAAGGTCACAGTGGCATTATTTGCATTGTTCTGAAAGAAAAATAACAGGAAAAAAGATGAAGCAATCAAAACAATGAAATCTTCAGGTCTAACTACAATGGACACTTTCAATTACATAGCTACAGAAGCTGAAGGGGAACATAATGTAGGGCATAGTGTTCGTTGTAGATTACCTGAATTTTTGCTCAAGGTTAAGAATGGAGAAAATTGAGGCTGGAGATGCGCAAACTTTAGTGAACATTTTAAATCAGGAACAATCAGAGGATCTAGGCTTCTTTTTAGAGTGAAGTTTGACAATGAAAGAAGAATTTCCAATATCTTTTAGAGGGATTCAATGATGCTAGAAGACTATAAGATATATGGAGATGTGCTTGTCTTTGATACAGTATACAGAACCACCAGATATAATCTTATATGTGCTCCATTTGTTGGCATAAACAATCACTTGCATAATTGTATGTTTGCATGTGCTCTTATTGGGGATGAAAAAACAGAATCGTTTGTGTGGCTACTAGAAACCTTCTTGAAAGCTATAGAGGATAGAACACCAACTAAAATATTCACTGACGAGGACCAAGCAATGGGAAATGCAATTGAGAAGGTAAAAAATTTATATTTACATGTTACCCTAACTAATAAGTTCTGATAACATAAAATATTTTACCATCAAACCACAATTTACCCTTTTTAGTGCATAAAGTTAACCTTTTAACTGCATAAAGTGACCCTTTTTAATGCATGAAGTGACCTTTGTATCTGACATTTGGAACAAAATGTAATAATCAGATTTGGGGCTCTAAAAAACACAAAGAGTTCAAGCATGCATTTAACTAGTGCTTAAAGTGGTGTATGACAGAACAAGAATTTGAAGAAAAGTGGCACGCAATGATGCAAAAATATGACTTAAGAGCACACTCTTGGTACAAAAGAGTGTATGAATTGAAAAGGAAATGGTATCCTGCCCTTAGTAGAGATTTCTTCTGGAGTGAAAGCACTAATCATACTATAGGATTCAAAGCGAATAAAGCAACTACCCTGACAGATTTTTATACCATATTTAAGAAGACAACTAATCGTTAAAGAAGCACAAAGAAATATGATGAGTTTACCTGTAGCAAGTCAATAGCATTTACTTCATTGCCACTGTCCGGAATGCTAAAACATGCTGCATAGGTAAAAAGTTAACTCAAAAGTACATAAATAACACAAAATATATAGCAGATTAAATGTAGCTACATGATTTTGGTGAACAGGTTTTCACTTTATCACTCTTCAGAGATTTTGAAGAGGAGTTTGGATACTCTATTACAGGAACTGTTCAAATGATAGGGAGAACTGAAATGTCTACTTTATCAAGTAACCCTAGAAGATAGGCCATGGTCTGCACATCAAGTAAATTATATACATGAGATCCAAAGTGTATGGTGTACTTGTAAAAATTTTCCCGATCATAGCAAGACGTGGATTGTCATTCATTTCAGTAAGTGGCAAATTTTCCCGAAGTGGATTGTCGGTCGACTCTTTTTTGCAAATGTTCCAAGACGCGGATTGTCAATAGTGGCAATATTTTCCAAAAAGGATTGTCGCATAGCGTTGGCAAATTTCCAAGGTGGACTGCTTTCAAGAGTTATATTCCAAGATATGGATTGTCGATCATAGCAAAGTTCTTAGGAAAGATTGTTACGAAGCATTGGCAACTTTTCCAAAAATTGGATTTTGGCAAATTTTCCGAGGTACGGATTGTCGCTTCATCGTGACAACATCTCCAAGGATGGATTGTTACGTGGCATTGACAACTTTCCCTAAAGAGGATTGTCATACATCATACAAGAGTTATGTTGGCAACTATTCCCAAAGAAAAGAGGATTGTCATCACAGCAAAAGCACCGACATACTGGTTCACAAGCAGCAAAGCGCCGACGTACTGGCATAGCAAATACTAAAAGCAGTGATCTTTTCGAAGACTATCACAGCGGAAATTAGAACATATCCAAAAGAAGCTCTTTGTTCAGAGACGAGTGAACATCGAAACAACAAGGTGGCGTTCCCTAGCTTGCGGAAAGTTGTCACAAACAACTGAAGGTAGTTTCGGGCGAAGTTGTCTTCGATCATAGTCCCTTAGGCATGGAAGATGATCATAATGCGGATGGGAATTATTTCAAGAGAAATAATTTTCTATAGTATTCCCTTGGACGTGGAATATTATCAATGCGGATGAGAATTGTTTCGAGAAAAATAATTTTCGATGATGTTCCCTTGGACGTGGAATGTTATCATAGCGGGGAGGATAGTTTCGGGTGAAGCAATCTTCTAATTTGGAAGCAGTTACGGGCGTAGCGGTTTTCAAGCGGGATGGCATTCTCTAGCTTGCAGGAGGTCATCAAAACAACAGAGCAGCAACAATCGGTTACTTTCAGAGACGTGTGCTCGACGGTGCAAGATACGCGTTTCTTAACTCTTTTATCTGTATAACTAATGCTAGTTTTGCAGGTATTGGCGTTACAAGATTGATTTAGGATCGCAGAACGTTCTGAATCATTCTCCGTCCCTATCGATACTTTGACTTTCGTTTTCGAAACTTGCGTTTCTCCAAACTCAGTCAAAGTGGGGGCTTCTGTAGACACCCATTTGTGTCTCCCCAAAACCAAACCCGGTGATGAGTACCTTTCACGTTGAATCATAATCGAATGAAACGAAAGTGTGGAAAGGTCTAGTGTTGTGGAAAGTTTTATTTCTTTTCTCTTCTCCCTGTTTTTGAAAACTTTATTTTAAGAAAACAGCCAATCCAGTTTAGTTGGTCCATGATATGGGTCCAATAGTGGTGTAGTTGGATGGGGCTTGCATATACCTTTCCAACGATATATTATAAGCCCAATTCCGATGAATATTGAGGAAGTTATGGCCAATTTACTAAACTGGGTCCGGTTTGAGCTTTATGTACGGCCCAATGATCTAGGGGAGGGCCTAATATAATTTATCATTCCTAATGCAATTAGGAATGGTTTTAGTCTTCTAGAACATTTTAGAAGGTTCTCATCATTCCTAATTCAATTAGGACTTTTCAGAGTTTTAATCAAGATCAAATAGCATTTTCGATTGGAATTATATTATTTTATCTTCCAGTACGGTAAATTTATCAGATTTTCGAAAACGCGTTGAAAACCAGTTTGGCGTCCAACCCCAGGCCTTGGCGCCTGGAACCAGGCTTGGCGCCAGACGCTAACCATTGGCGCCTAGCGCTAGCCACTTGTGCTGGCGCCAATTAGCCAGGGCTGCGCCAAGGTTGTTTTTCGATCTTCAGACTCAGTTTTGTTAAATTATCTTTTTTGGATGATTTTCTCTATAAATATCGTATTAAAAACTCCGTTTTCATTCACGAATTCTCATCAACAATTTGTTTTAATTAGCTTTGATCAACTCTCTTCATTCACAAGTTTTCATTCACCAATTCTCACGAATATTCACCTACAATCAGTTTTCATTCGCAATCATTAATTCTCTAATTCTCTCTTAATCATTCATCTCTTTCTTTCATCTTTTTCTTTTAAAATTTGTTTTCACATACAAAATTCCGCATTCGCAAGATCTAGAAACACCTAGCCATATTCGAAGTTGCCTTCGCCTTAGACGTGAAAGGTTTTAATTTCTGAGGGTTTGGTCCCAAATCTCTCTTTCAATTATTTAATTTAATTGCTTTGATTATTATTTTCCTTGAAGTTACTAACGCGTGTATTTTGTTATTAGAAAGAGGTACGAGGCATCCAAGTAAGTACTTTAATGGTTTTAATTGATTTTATGATGTAGATATCATGTTTATATTGTTATTATGATTCCTAGTATCATGTCTAGGATATTTAAATATTAAATATGATTGTTGTGATGCTTCCTATGTTCTTCCTAATATTAATTCATGTTAGTATCATGTTAGGGCTAAAGATTTGGTTTTTATTGCTTAGTGACATGCTAGGGTTTGTTATTAATCTTGTTAGTATCATGCCTAGGATCTTGCTATTTTTATTATGCTTTAATATTAACATGAACATGATTATGATTATAATTGTTATAATTTATGATGATTGTGAATATTATTGTTATTATTATTTTCATGATGATTATTATAATTATTATAATTCATGTTTATTCATGATTTTGATTATTTATTATGTTGCTTGATATTTATGTTATTGCTTGATCACCTTTATTGCATGTTAAAGGGAATTGGTATTTGCAACCACACTTAATAAGATAATTAATAATCTTGTTAGGGTTAATTGTGATTATAATTCAAGTGATCGCCAATAATAGTTTATTTGTGCATTAAATTCAACCAACATAGATTAAACAAGTTTAGGTTAATCCTATTGATTGCATGTTAATCAGAAAGCGCACATGAATACGAGCAGAATAAAGTAGAGGCCTATTATTAGGGCAGGTTCAATCTCTTTTAGGTTGGATTTGTACCTTCATCCTCGAACCCTTATTTGGTTCATGACCTTATGGAGTTGACGATCTCTTGGATCGTTAAGGGGTGTAACCTTCACCTCGTGAACGGTTTACAAGTTCCTTAAAAACTTGTTGGCGACTCTTTTGCTCTATCTTCTTCCCTTTTGGACGCCACCGTACTTTAGTGTATGATCACAGTGGGGTTCAAGCTAGTGGGATTAAATAAGGCTTGAAACTATTCCCTACAGTTTTTGGCGACTCCACTGGGGAGGATTTCTATTTTAATTCCTGAATTTGTTTCGGAAATGATTTAGAATGAGTGGATGAGACTCGAAAAGTTCTAAGTATTTCATGTGCGTAATTTTGATTAACATTATTGTCATATGCATAAAAAAGGTTCTCATTGGAAAGACCATCCGTAATGAGTCAAAAACATAGGATTTTACACGTAGGAAATTTGAGAAATGTCTTTCACAACTAGGACTGAAATAACACCACGCGAAACTGGATGATTTTATTGAGCACAGAAAGCTGCTGAGGCATGTGGGAAGTAGCGTCAGGGGCCAGAGCTTGGCGCCATACTTTTAGCCGTAGCGCCAGACGCAAGTATTGGCGCCAGGCGCTACAGTTAAAAGTTGGCGCCAGTCTCTGTTTGCTGGCGCCAATTTCCCCCAATACCGAGCCAGAAATATGCGTTCTAATTTCGACCGGTTTTTCGTATTTTTTGCTCGATCCTGCTTCCTGATTGAATTTTTTCTCACTTTTCTGAAACCCATATGTGTTCTACATATGGACATAACCCTCTGGGAATTCATGCTCTATCTACCCGATTGAACGCTCCTGGCAACAAAGGGTACATCTGAGATGTTGAATTCACCAAACCATGGAAGTGAGTTTTTCCTAAAAACTCTCGGTGTCCCATCCACACGCGTTAACCCTTCACGGTTAGGCTTCTACGCGGTGCATCCGGACAATTAACCATGGACCCTATTTGACTAAACCATATCCCGAACTTTAGAGAACTAGAGCCATGGTTAGGTTGCGAACTCATTGCATCATATTGTGCCTACTTGACTAATTGTGCATTATTTGTTGTGCATATATATTCTATGTTCCTCTTAACCGTTTGTTGATTTGTGTTGAGACTAAAATTAGTGACTTAAAGAACTTTGCCTATTTAATTAATTAATTAATTAATTTGAGTCAACAAAGTTTTTTCTTTTTTTAATCGGAATTGACCTAGTACGACTTTAGGCATACCCCAGTTGACTAATAATACCGAAAACAGTCCCAGACCGAAGCTCCAATATTGGCGCCAAAGTCTGAGCTGTAGCGCCACATTATAGTGTGTAGCGCCAGACATTTACTAAATTGTTTGGCGCCAACCACCATAGTGCGACGCCAGTCCTGTCGCTTGGCTGACAGTTCGGATTATTGGTCGGGTCATCACCTAAGGTCTAATTAACCAGTTTGCTAAATAATTCGGTTAATTTCCGCTGTCAATAACACCTTGTCGAGTCATTAATCGAGTCTTGGTCACATAGTCTAGCCACATGGTCATGATACGAGTCTTAACGCACCATTTACACTCACTAGTCTTAGCACACACTTTGAGTACACATCACCATGACCATGTCTTAGGTTCATGCATGAGTCGGTCTTTCCATCATTTGAGTTGAGGGTACATTCTATTCCTAATTCTTCATATCCCTCCATCATTCTTCTTCACATTCTATTCCATCTTTCTTCACTTCCTCCTTCCATTGCATGTCGAATAGAGTTTGAGTCAAATAATTAACAATCAGTACCCCCAAATCCCTTTCCCACAGTACTTGGTCGAGGAGAGAAGGGCGATTAATCAAGGACAACCTCTTTATTCAAGTCTCGCTTTTTGATAACCGATTTGTCAAAAGAGGAAGGCTAAGAAGATAATGGCAACTCAAGAAGAAGTCAATGAGCTTAGGAACCAATTGGTTACCATGACTGAAACACTGAAGCTACTCACCCTCAAGGTTGATGATCCCGTGAAGCAACAACAAATGAACCTCATGCAAGAGAGTCTAAGCAAGCTATCTAGTGACTACAAATTCCAGGGCATGAGTTCACAAGGGGTCTCGCTGGACAAGGAACTTCTTCCGCATAAGTTCAACACCGCTGACATCCCTAAATTCAAGGCAACAGATAACCCTTACTTCCATCTAAGAGATTTTGAAACTATAATGAGCATTAAGGGTATCGATAAGAAGGTTTTCCCCTCTCTGTTCCCACTATCTCTTGAAACCGTTTGCCAACAATGGTTCTTCTCCCTTGACAAGGAGAAAACCTCTACCTGGGAATTGATAGTGAACGCTTTCGTTGATAGGTACAAGTGCAATATCCAAGTTGAAACCGGCCATAGACAACTTGAGATGCTAAGACAAAAAGAGAATGAAGGCTTTACTTCTTTCTTTAATAAATGGAGGGAAACTTCCGCCAAGATGATTAAGGTCCCCACTGAAAAAGAATCCGTGAGGATGTTTATCAAGAATCTCCAAGAAAAGTATTCAAAGCACTTAAAATATCAACACAACTTGAATACTTTCAAGGCCGTCTATGACATAGGTATCGAGATCGAAGATGACCTCGCAAAGCAAAAAGCTACTAACAATAGCAACCACGGTGGCTGGAAAGGAAAGAAGAGCGACAATCCTTCTTCTTCCGAAAACGCCCACTCTAGTAATAATGTTAGTACCTTTGAACATAATGGTGTCTTAGCCATAGATAATCAAGGATCTAAAAGGAAACCCAGGCGAGAGTTCACACCCATTGGAATGACCTACGATGCTGCTTTCGATCGTCTCTATGATCGAGGATTAATCAAACCTATTGGCCCTACCGAGGATCCAACACCAGAAAATCGATCTTCGAGATGGAATCCAAATTACTATTGCAAGTACCATCGAGGAAACGGTCATACCACTGATGAATGCTACAGGTTTCAAAATCTCATTCAAGACCTCATAGAAGCAAACAATGTCCCATTGCCTCTAGTTACCGAGAAGACTGGGTGATGATGAAGCGAATGACACAAGACAAGAGGCGAGCTGCAACGACAAGATTTCATGGCCTCTTTTTTCTATTTCTTTTTCATTTTTTTCCTTTCCCCAATAAGTCTAGCATAGGCACCTTTCTTTTCCCTTAGATTAATTTTTGTAGATTCTTTATTTATTTTCCTTTAATAAAATGAGCATTTATTTCCTTGCATATGATCATTTCATTACATTGCATTCAAAAAAAAAAAAAAAAAAACCATGTCGAATTAAGCACAAGGTATAATAATGATTTGAGGCACCCATTGTAGCCACATCATATCTCCTTTCGCCCTTCAATTATATAATCCTTTCTTCATAAGCCACTTTGAGCCTCGTCTAACGATAGACCTTTCTTTTTTCAACCTACATCTATCTAACCTTGGGATGGGATGGTGTGCAACTTATGCAATTTTCAAAGAACAAAGCTTGAGTGATTTCAGAAAATCAAAATAGCAAAAATAAGCAAAAAATAATAAATAAAAGTGTACAAAAGGGTAAGTGTTCCAATGTCTTTGATATGAAAGTATCTTCGATAAGAACACGTCTCAGATTGCGTCTCTTATCGAGTGCTCGGTACCGTGCCTGAGAAACATGAATGCCAAGTGAGTGATAGACCGCATGATCGGGATTGCCCACACTTATAAAAATAAAATAAATGCTAAAGCAAAAAGAGCTAAAAAAGAATAGAAATTCAAACATGAAAATACAAAGATTCAAAAGCGAAGTTGCACACCTTGGGGGCTTATCTAGGGTCTTGAGCCTTTATCCCCTTCTTCTTTAAACCTTTATCCTAACCACGTTACAACCCTTAAAAAGACCTTTTTTTGAGGTATACACACTTGTGCGAGGTTCGGCTAGAGCTACGTTCGGCCTGATTCCTAACAGATACGTAGGCAACCTCACATCGAGGTGCGGCCGTAATAAACATGCATTCATATTGACATTCACACACATGCACCATGATCATATTAAAGGATATCCTACGCTCATCCCTATTTACTTAGAGCTAGACTTGGGGGCTTGATCCCTACATCATTAGCCTACCTAGCCTAAGAGTCACCATCATTTGACTCTTCTAAAAATAATATTTTCCCACACACTTAGCTCTTGCGGCCTAACTTTAGTGTCACTATCACACACATCATGCATACATGACCAAATATACTTCCCTTAGGAACCCTTTGTCATGAAATCTTAACACAACGCTGAAGCATGCCTTGTGACATCACTCATCACTTATAATTGTCATTACATAGAAGTATGAAGTGCTTAGCCTCCGTGCCTAAGTTACCTAAATGCTTTCATCATTGAGTCAACAGTTGAGATAGCCTAGGATGGATTAATCCTTGCACCTTGAGAGATAGTATCAAATAACATTTGACTAAGCTCATTCAACATGCATCTTCAAACTTTTGATTTTCTTTTTCACGTCTTTCTTTTTCGGGAGAAAGTCGGTACCCTCCACAAAAATGACGGAAATTTTTTGCTTTTGCTTTCTGAATTTTCGAGTCACACAATCACATTACAATGCACACACGAGTCATGAGTCACACGTGTCATTTCACTTTAAGTCGAGTCAACCTCGAGTCAGTCGATCACATCGAGTCAAGTTTATGCCTTGAGTCGTGTCAAGTTATTGAGTCAAGCAACATTAAGCCTTAGGTCAACCCTAAGATAATCAAAAATATTGGCAAAGTTCTATAGTAAAAAATAAATACAGGTGCAGCAGAATAGGGAAGACCCTACTCCAATTCTTGGCGCCAGAGATATCTCAGCAACGACAGAGCTCGAAGCCTCCCAGAAAGGTGATTTCGACCTCATGCAGCAATTTCGGGTTCCTTGGTACGCCAGTTAGCCCCTATAAGCAATTTGACATGATTAGTAGTCGGCTTGTTTACAATTGCAATAAGTGGTTGACCTGACGAAAGATCGTCTCACTTAGCTTAAGCGCCTAAGTATTGGCTCATTACAAGCACCAAAGCATCAGTTCAAAAGCAAGCACTTAAACGACAATATTTCCAAATATGGATTGTCGCGCATTCTTATTAAACGACAAAGTTTTCCAGAAATTGGATTGTCATCCCCAACTGACAATATTTCCAAAAATGGATTGTTGTGCATCTTCTTCAACGACAATTTTTCCAAGATTGGATTGTCATCTCTGGCAAAGTTTCCAAGCGTGGATTGTCGTGCTCCTTCTTTGTTGGCAAGTTTTTCCAAGTTCGGATTGTCATACATTCATCGGCTCGTTGGCAAGTTTTCCGAGATTTGATTGTCATGCACCCAGTTCCCAATGGCAAAATTTCCCAAAGGATTGTTGTAGGTCTCTACTTATCATAAATTTCGGCAAAAGTTCCTCAACGTGGATTGTCTTCAGCAAGTGGCAAATTTTCCCAAAGTGGATTGTCGGTCGACTCTTTTTTGCAAATCTTCCAAGACGCGGATTGTCAATTGTGGCAATATTTTCCCAAAAGGATTGTCGCATAGCGTTGGCAAATTTCCAAGGTGGATTGCTTTTAAGAGTTATATTCCAAGATGTGGATTGTCGATCGTAGCAAAGTTCTTATGAAAGATTGTTACGAAGCGTTGGCAACTTTTCCAAAAATTGGATTTTGGCAAATAATCCGATACGGATTGTCGCTTCATCGTGACAACATTTCCAAGGATGGATTGTTACGTGGCATTGATAACTTTCCCTAAATCGGATTGTCATACATCATACAAGAGTTATGTTGGCAACTATTCCCAAAGAAAAGAGGATTGTCATCACAGCAAAACCACCGACATACTGGTTCACAAGCAGCAAAGCGCCGACGTACTGGCATAGCAAATATTAAAAAGCAGTGATCTTTTCGAAGACTATCACAGCGGGAAAAAGAAGCTCTTTGTTCAGAACGTCAAAGCAGCAAGGTGGCATTCCCTAGCTTGCGGAAAGTTGTCACAAACAACTGAAGGTAATTTCGGGCGAAGTTGTCTTCGATCATATTCCCTTAGGCATGGAAGATGATCATAATGCGGATGAGAATTATTTCGAGAGAAATAATTTTCGATAATATTCCCTTGGACGTGGAATATTATCAATGCGGATGGAGATTGTTTCGAGAGAAATAATCTTCGATAGTATTCCCTTGGACGTGGAATATTATCATTGCGGAAGAGGATCGTTTCAGGCGAAGCAATCTTCTAATTTGGAAGCAGTTACAGGCGTAGCGGTTTTCAAGCGGGATGGCATTCTCTAGCTTGCAGGAGGTCATCAAAGTAATCGGTTACTTTCAGAGACGTGTGCTCGACGGTGCAAGATACGCGTTTCTTAACTCTTTTATCTGTTTAACTAATGCTAGTTTTGCAGGTATCGGTGTTACAAGATTGATTTAGGATCGCAGAACGTTCTGCATCATTCTCCGTCCCTATCGATACTTTGACTTTTGTTTTCGAAACTTGCGTTTCTCCAAACTCAGTCAAAGTGGGGGCTTCTGTAGACACCCATTTGTGTCTCCCCAAAACCAAACCCAGTGATGAGTGCCTTTCACGTCGAATCATAATCGAATGAAACGAAAGTGTGGAAAGGTCTAGTGTTGCGGAAAGTTTTATTTCTTTTCTCTTCTTCCTGTTTTTGAAAACTTTATTTTAAGAAAACAGCCAATCCAGTTTGGTTGGTCCATGATATGGGTCCAATAGTGGTGTAGTTGGATGGGGCTTGCAAAGACCTTTCCAAAGATATATTATAAGCCCAATTCCGATGAATGTTGAGGAAATTATGGCCAATTTACTAAACTGGGTCCGGTTTGAGCTTTATGTACGGCCAAATGATCTAGGGGAGGGCCTAATATAATTTATCATTCCTAATGCAATTAGGAATGGTTTTAGTCTTCTAGAACATTCCAGAAGGTTCTCATCATTTCTAATTCAATTAGGACTCTTCAGAGTTTTAATCAAGATCAAATAGCATTTTCGATGGAATTATAATATTTTATCTTCCAGTACGGTAAATTTATCAGATTTTCGAAAACGCGTTGGAATCCGGTTTGGCGTCCAACCCCAGGCCTTGGCGCCTGGAACCAGGCTTGGCGCCAGACGCTAGCCATTGGCGCCTGGCGCTAGCCACTGGTGCTGGCGCCAACTAGCCAGGGTTGGCACCAATGTGTTTTTGTGGTCTTCAGACTCTGTTTTGTTAAATTATCTTTTTTGGATGATTTTCTCTATAAATATCGTATTAAAAACTCCGTTTTCATTCACGAATTCTCATCAACAATTAGTTTTAATTAGTTTTCATCAACTCAAATCATTCACCAACTTTCATTAAGATTTTCTTGATTATTCTCTCTCTCTTTTTCTAAACTTTGCTTTTTCAAATACAAAATTCCGCATTCATTAGATCTAGAAACACCTAGCTATATTCGAAGTTGCCTTCACCCGAGACGTGAAAGGTTTTAATTTCTGAGGGTTTAGTCCCAAATCTCTTTTTCAATTATTTAATTTAATTGTTTTGATTATTATTTTCCTTGAAGTTACTAACGCGTGTATTTTGTTATTAGAAAGAGGTACGAGGCATCCAAGTAAGTACTTTAATGGTTTTAATTGATTTTATGATGTAGATATCATGTTTATATTGTTATTATGATATTCCTAGTATCATGTCTAGGGTATATTTAATATTAAATATGATTGCTATGATGCCTTTTATTCTCTTCCTAATATTTATTCATGTTAGTATCATGTTAGGGCTAAAGATTTGATTTTTATCACTTAGTGACATGCTAGGGTTTGTTATTAATCTTGTTAGTATCATGCCTAGGATCTTACTTTTATTATGCTTTAACATGAATATTGTTATAATTATGATTATTAATATTTCTGATTGCTATGATTATGATATTCATTATTGTCATGATTTTTTATGATTAATATTATTATTAATGATATTGATTATTTATTATGTTGCTTGATGCTTATTATTTTATTGTTATTGCTTGATCACCTTTTATTGCATTGTTTAAAGGGAATTTGGTACTTGTAATCACGCTTAATAAGATAATTAATAATCTTGTTAGGGTTAATTGTGATTATAATTCAAGTGATCGCCAATAATAGTTTGTTTGTGCATTAAATTCAACCATTATAGATTAAACAGGTTTAGGGTTAATCCTATTGATTGCATGTTATTCAGAAAGCGCACATGAATATGATCAGAATAAAGTAGAGGCCTATTATTAGGGCAGGTTCAATCTCTTTTAGGTTGGATTTGTACCATCATCCCCGGACCCTTATTTGGTTCATGACCTTATGGAGTTGACGATCTCTTGGATCGTTAAGGGGTGTAACATTCACCTTGTGAACGGTTTACAAGTTCCTTAAAAACTTGTTGGCGACTCTTTTGCTCTATCTTCTTCCCTTTTGGACGCCACCGTACTTTAGTGTATGATCACAGTGGGGTTCAAGCTAGTGGGATTAAATAAGGCTTGAAACTATTCCCTACAGCTTGAAAGGAAAGAAGAGCGACAATCCTTCTTCTTCCGAAAACGCCCACTCTAGTAATAATGTTAGCACCTTTGACCATAATGATGTCTTAGCCATGGACAATCAAGGATCTAAAAGGAAACCTGGGCGAGAGTTCACATCCATTGGAATGACCTACGATGCTGCTTTTGATCGTCTCTATGATCGAGGATTAATCAAACCTATTGGCCCTACCGAGGATCCAACACCAGAAAATCGATCTTCGAGATGGAATCCAAATTCCTATTGCAAGTACCATCGAGGAAACGGTCATACCACTGATGAATGCTACAGGCTTCAAAATCTCATTCAAGATCTCATAGAGGCAAATAAGGTCCTAATTCCTCTAGCTAGTGAGAAGACTGGGTGATGATGAAGCGAATGACACAAGACAAGAGGCGAGCTTCAACGACAAGATCTCATGGCCTCCTTTTCTATTTCTTTTTCATTTTTTCCTTTCCCCAATAAGTCTAGCATAGGCACCTTTTCTTCTCCTGTAGATTATTTTTGTAGTTTTTCTTTTCTTTTCCCTTTTTAATAATAATGAGCATTTATTTCCTTGCATATGATCATTTCATTACATTGCATTAAAAAAAAAAAAAAAAAAAAAAAAAAAAAAAAAAAAAAAAACCATGTCGAATTAAGCACAAGGTATACTAATGATTTGAGGCACCCCTTGTACCCACATCATATCTCCTTTCGCCCTTCAATTATACAATACTTTCTTCATAAACCACTTTGAGCCTCGTCTAACGATAGACCCTTCTTTTTTCAACCTACATCTACCTAACCTTGGGATGGGATGGCGTGCAACTTATGCAATTCTAAAGAAAGCTTGAGCAAATTCTAAAGAAAACAATAGCAAAAAATAAGCAATAATAAAAAACGAAAACAAGTGTACAAAAGGGTAAGTGTTCCAATGTCTTTGATATGAAAGTATCTTCGATAAGAACACGTCTCAGATTGCGTCTCTTATCGAGTGCTCGGTACCGTGCCTGAGAAACATGAATGCCAAGTGAGTGATAGACCGCATAATCGAGATTCCCCACACTTGCAAAAATAAAATAAATGCTAAAGCAAAGAGAGCTAAAACAAAGAGTAGAAACTCAAGTATAAAAATACAAAGATTCAAAAGCAAGGTTGCACACCTTGGGGGCTTATCTAGGGTCTTGAGCCTTTTTTATCCCCTTCTTCTTCAAACCTTTAGCCTAACCACGTTACAACCCTTGAAAAGACCTTTTTTGAGGTATACACACTTGTGCGAGGTTCGGCTAGAGCTACATTCGGCCTGATTCCTAATGGATACATAGGCAACCTCACATCGAGGTGCGGCCGTAATAAACATGCATTCATATTCACATTCACACACTTGCACCATGATCATATCAAGGGATCTCCTATGCTTATCCCTATTCATTTAGAGCTAGACTTGGGGGCTTGATCCCTACATCATTAGCTTACCTAGCCTAAGAGTCACCACCATTTGACTCTTTTTAATATATTTTTCCACACACTTAGCTCTTGCAGCCTAACTTTAGTGTCACTTTCACACACTGCACACATACATGACCAAATATACTCCCCTTAGGAACCCTTTGTCATGAAACCTTGACATTGAAGCATGCCTTGTCGCATCACTAATCACTCATAATCATCATTGCATCACGAAGTATGAAGTGCTTAGCCTCCGTGCCTAAGTTACCCAAATACTTTCATCATTGAGTCAACAGTTGAGATAGCCTAGGATGGGTTAATCCTTGCACAACATTTGACTAAGCTCATTCAACATGCATCTTCAAACTTTTAATTTTCTTTTTCACGTCTTTCTTTTTCGGGAGAAAGTTGGTACCCTCCACAATTGACGGAAAAGTTTTGCTTTTTTGCTTTTTTCGAGTCACACGATCACATTACAATGCACGCACGAGTCATGTACACATTGAGTCATGTCGTGTCATATCACTTTGATTTGAGTCTAACACACGTGTCATTACACTTCGAGTCGAGTCAACCTCGAGTCAGTCAATCAGCAAGTCAAGTTTATACCTTGAGTCGTGTCAAGTCGATGAGTAAAGCTACATTAAACCTTAGGTCAACCCTAAGATGGTTAAAGAAATTGGAAAAGTTCTATAGTCAAAATAAATACAGGTGCAGCAGAATAGGGAAGACCCTACTCCAATTCTTGGCGCCAGAGATATCTCAGCAACGGCAGAGCTCGAAGCCTCCCAAAAAGGTGATTTCGACTTCATACAGCAATTTTGGGTTCCTTGGTACGCCAGTTAGCCCCTATAAGCAATTTAACATGATTAGTAGTCGGCTTGATTACAATTGCAATAAGTGATTGACCTGACGAAAGATCGTTTCACTTAGCTTAAGCGCCTAAGTATTGGCTCATTACAAGCACCAAAGCATCGGTTCAAAAGCAAACACTTAAACGACAATATTTCCAAATATGGATTGTCGCGCATTCTTATTAAAACGACAAAATTTTCCAAAAACTGGATTGTCATCCCCAACTGACAATATTTCCAAAAATGGATTGTCGTGCATCTTCTTCAACGACAATTTTTCCAAGATTGGATTGTCATCTCTGGAAAAGTTTCCAAGCGTGGATTGTCGTGCTACTTCTTTGTTTGGCAAGTTTTTCCAAGTTCGGATTGTCATACATTCATCGGCTCATTGGCAAGTTTTCCGAGATTGGATTGTCATGCACCCAGTTCCCTATGGCAAAATTTCCCAAAGGATTGTTGTAGGTCTCTACTTATCATAAATTTCGGCAAAAGTTCCTCAATGTGGATTGTCATTCATTTCAGTAAGTGGCAAATTTTCCAGAAGTGGATTGTCGGTCGACTCTTTTTTGCAAATGTTCCAAGACGCGGATTGTCAATAGTGGCAATATTTTCCAAAAAGGATTGTCGCATAGCGTTGGCAAATTTCCAAGGTGGATTGCTTTTAAGAGTTATATTCCAAGATATGGATTGTCGATCATAGCAAAGTTCTTATGAAAGATTGTTACGAAGCATTGGCAACTTTTCCAAAAATTGGATTTTGGCAAATTTTCCGAGGTACGGATTGTCGCTTCATCGTGACAACATTTCCAAGGATGGATTGTTACGTGGCATTGACAACTTTCCCTAAAGAGGATTGTCATACATCATACAAGAGTTATGTTGGCAACTATTCCCAAAGAAAAGAGGATTGTCATCACAGCAAAAGCACCGACATACTGGTTCACAAGCAGCAAAGCGCCGACGTACTGGCATAGAAAATACTAAAAGCAGTGATCTTTTCGAAGACTATCACAGCGGAAATTGGAACATATCCAAAAGAAGCTCTTTGTTCAGAGACGAGTGAACATCGAAACAGCAAGGTGATGTTCCCTAGCTTGCGGAAAGTTGTCACAAACAACTGAAGGTAATTTCGGGCGAAGTTGTCTTCGATCATAGTCCCTTAGGCATGGAAGATGATCATAATGCGGATGGGAATTATTTCAAGAGAAATAATTTTCGAAAGTATTCCCTTGGACGTGGAATATTATCAATGCGGATGAGAATTGTTTCGAGAGAAATAATTTTCGATGATGTTCCCTTGGACGTGGAATGTTATCATAGCGGGGAGGATAGTTTCGGGCGAAGCAATCTTCTAATTTGGAAGCAGTTACAGGCGTAGCGGTTTTCAAGCGGGATGGCATTCTCTAGCTTGCAGGAGGTCATCAAAACAACATAGCAGCAACAATCGGTTACTTTCAGAGACGTGTGCTCGACGGTGCAAGATACGCGTTTCTTAACTCTTTTATCTGTTTAACTAATGCTAGTTTTGCAGGTATCGGCGTTACAAGGTTGATTTAGGATCGCAGAACGTTCTGAATCATTCTCCGTCCCTATCGATACTTTGACTTTCGTTTTCGAAACTTGCGTTTCTCCAAACTCAGTCAAAGTGGGGGCTTCTGTAGACACCCATTTGTGTCTCCCCAAAACCAAACCCGGTGATGAGTGCCTTTCACGTCAAATCAAAATCGAATGAAACGAAAGTGTGGAAAGGTCTAGTGTTGTGGAAAGTTTTATTTCTTTTCTCTTCTCCCTGTTTTTGAAAACTTTATTTTAAGAAAACAGCCAATCCAGTTTGGTTGGTCCATGATATGGGTCCAATAGTGGTGTAGTTGGATGGGGCTTGCAAAGACCTTTCCAACGATATATTATAAGCCCAATTCCGATGAATATTGAGGAAGTTATGGCCAATTTACTAAACTGGGTCCGGTTTGAGCTTTATGTACGGCCCAATGATCTAGGGGAGGGCCTAATATAATTTATCATTCCTAATGCAATTAGGAATGGTTTTAGTCTTCTAGAACATTCTAGAAGGTTCTCATCATTCCTAATTTAATTAGGACTTTTCAGAGTTTTAATCAAGATCAAATAGCATTTTCGATTGGAATTATATTATTTTATCTTCCAGTACGGTAAATTTATCAGATTTTCGAAAACGCGTTAAAAACCAGTTTGGCGTCCAACCCCAAGATTGGATTGTCATCTCTGGCAAAGTTACTAACATGTGTATTTTTTTATTAGAAAGAGGTACGAGGCATCCAAGTAAGTACTTTAATGGTTTTAATTGATTTTATGATGTAGATATCATGTTTATATTGTTATTATGATTCCTAGTATCATGTCTAGGATATTTTAATATTAAATATGATTGTTGTGATGCTTCCTATGTTCTTCCTAATATTAATTCATGTTAGGGCTAAATATTTGATTTTTATTGCTTAGTGACATGCTAGGGTTTGTTATTAATCTTGTTAGTATCATGCCTAGGATCTTGCTATTTTTATTATGCTTTAATATTAACATGAACATGATTATGATTATAATTCTTATAATTTATGATGATTGTGAATATTATTGTTATTATTATTTTCATGATGATTATTATAATTATTATAATTCATGTTTATTCATGATGTTGATTATTTATTATGTTGCTTGATATTTATGTTATTGCTTGATCACCTTTATTGCATGTTAAAGGGAATTGGTATTTGCAACCACACTTAATAAGATAATTAATAATCTTGTTAGGGTTAATTTTGATTATAATTCAAGTGATCGTCAATAATAGTTTATTTGTGCATTAAATTCAACCAACATAGATTAAACAGGTTTAGGTTAATCCTATTGATTGCATGTTAATCAGAAAGCGCACATGAATACGAGCAGAATAAAGTAGAGGCCTATTATTAGGGCAGGTTCAATCTCTTTTAGGTTGGATTTGTACCTTCATCCCCGAACCCTTATTTGGTTCATGACCTTATGGAGTTGACGATCTCTTGGATCGTTAAGGGGTGTAACCTTCACCTCGTGAACGGTTTACAAGTTCCTAAAAAACTTGTTGGCGACTCTTTTGCTCTATCTTCTTCCCTTTTGGACGCCACCGTACTTTAGTGTATGATCACAGTGGGGTTCAAGCTAGTGGGATTTTAAAGGCTTGAAATTATTACCTACATGTAGCTAAGTGGAAACATGAATAGAGTAAACGCATACCCTTTTGTGAATATAAGTTATCCATTTTATACACATAAGTTACTCTTTTTATGCATAAAAGTTACCCTTTCTTCCCAAAAAAAATACCTTTTTCATGCATAAAAGTTACCCTTTCTACCCACAAAGGTACCCTTTTTATGCTCAAAGGTTACCCATTCTATGCACAAAAGTGACCCTATAAACTAAATTGAACCTTTAACCTGTATGAAGTAACTCTTATACCTGCATGAAGTGACCCTTTTTAATGCATAAATGACCCTTTTTAATGCACAATTAAAAAGAAAGATATATACAAAATAACATTTCAAATTACTTAATGTATGTACATATATTCATTTTTCTAAACAAAACCACCAAAAAATACATTCAATTTTCAAAAAAAATAAAAAATAAAAAATAAAAAATAAACCCACAAAAAACTATACCATAGAAAATTTAATTACTATGTACATCATTGAACTTGATTTATGCACATACATTAAGTTTTCAAAAAATACTCCTACACCTAATCACTGACAAGTTAGTTTACTCTTTAGAAGGAGTGTACTTCTTTGTTTGTTTTTTTGCCCTTTTTTGTTTGGGCTTTTCTTCTGCTGCATGTGCCTTTTCTTTTGCTTCCTTTGTAGCCTTTCTTCTTTCCTCAGCTTCTTTCTTTTTCTTCTCAGCAATTGTAGCCTTTCTTTTTTCTTCAATTGCCTTGACATAATCATCATTTTTCTTCTTCTCATTGAACTTGGCTAATTCTTCCAAGACGGCAGCCCTAAATTCATTCATATCACATAATAAAAGTGTGATATAGATGTGTCCACGCAGAAATTTTCTTCCAGCAACCTCACAAATTGGAAAAAAAAAAAAAACTTATCAATATGAAATTACTTAAAACATCAAAAAGGGAAAAACAAAAGACAAATAGATGAATAGTTACTGTTTTGATTTCATTTTATTTGAACGATTCACCAACAAAATGGAGCATATGTTACATGACAAACACTCCACAGTCTAATTTGTCAATCTTATCCTTTCTCCATTCCAACTTAACAATTTCAAACTTATAGGAACGTAGCCGAGTACTCTTTGGATGATTTATTTTGCCAAGAAAACCACCCAATTGACCACACTGATAAAAAGTATAAAAGTTTAGAATCCTTGAATAAATACAAAAAAAATAAAAAAAAATAAAAAGTATAAATTGAAACAAATAAATCAATAGAAACATACCACTTGAGAAGACAAATCTCTAAAGTAGTCAATACTAGAATCACGCCAAATTATATTGTCAAGATAATATATCAACTCATCTTTTGCATGATCAAGAACAAACAAAACGTAGTGATCCTTAACAAGAATAGGAATATAGATCTAAAATAGTAAAAGTAAAAGTGGTTTAGACACAACATTTCACAGACATAACTCTTGTAAGGGTATGCTATTAGTTTAGCATAAAATATACCAGTTCAGCATCCATTATATCACATTCATGATTATCGTAACAGACCCACCCTTCCCATAGATTGTATGTGCAAATTGTTAATAGTATTAGAAAGGTCATCTTGCCCAATGTTTTTACAAACATACAACAATGAAAACTATTAAAGTATAAGATCTTTTTTATATATAAGTATAAAGTCAATGTGTTTAAATATAAAAATATCAAGTTAAGTACACTTTGCCTCACACCAAAAAAGAATCTTCGACTCAAAACATGCAAAGCAATCAATAATACACCATCAAATATTAAGTGAAGCGACAAGGGGACACCATATCTTCTCTTGGAACTATAAAATTCATTCCAAAAGTCACAAGGTTCTCACTACAACGATAAAAAAAAAAAAATAAGATAAGCATTAAAAAAATCAAGGATAAAAATATATTTATGATAGAAAATGACACTTAACTTCTTATGCATTGATTTATCCTTCAGCAAACAATAATTAAGAACTTCCAAATGTAACTTAGGTAAACTGTTGAAAATCCGAGCATTACCCCTAAAAAATAGAGTCGCAAAAGGCACATTTTGACCTACTGGCCCACAATTCAATGAGCATATAGATTTATTGGATCTGATAATACGTCTGGGAACATTATCATTAGGTTCAGAACATTTTCATTAGCTCCTAAAACATCATCATTATTTCCAGGATCATCGTCATTAGCTCCAGGAACATCGTCATTATTTCCACGAACATCTTCTTTATTACGTTGTTCAGGACCATACATTTCACGAAACAAGTCATGTGCATACTTCATCTTAATACACTCGACAATTATACCATCTAAAAGCTTATGGTAATGAGGATATGAGAGTAACTGTCGAGTTTGAGAAACTATAACAAGATCCTAAGAAGATAATGAAACAGTTCTTTCAGAAAGAACATGGAAACAAAATCACTCAAGGTTTTAAAACCATTTGACTAAATACTTGATAAAAAATCCATGTTTCTTTTAAGCAAAAGAAATGATTCGTGAACAACCTACAAACATATGGAATCAAAGACAAAACTAATCAAATGTGACAGAAAAATAATGAAAAAGTTAGTGAAACTGAATATTTAGGGTAACCAAATAAGTTTTTCTAGAATCATGCTCATAATATGTCATATGCACCAATGATATGATGTCGAGAATTCAACATTATTTTAGCTTGGGGTCTTCGCATGCATGTTTAGTGCATCATTATTTCATTTTACCATGTTTAGTGCTTTTGGGGTCTCGTCATGTTTAGTGCACATAAAGGGGTAACTATTAAAAATATTAAAAAAAAAAAAAAAAAAAAAAAAAAAAAAAAAAAAAACTTACATCAGTTGAAATTTCTTTTAATTCATCATCAGTCATCAAACCTTCTAGGAGCTCAAATTGAACAAAGTGGTTAATTATACCAATTGAAAAAGCACCACCAACTTTTAAACCACCTTGATCATATCCCAAAGTAAGAGGTTGTTTAACAATAGTTTAATTAATAGCAAGATGTGACAAAGGATATGTAGATCATAGAAGTATCTAATGGTCCCTGCCCAAAACCACCAGATTTAATCTCTAAATTAATTCGACTCTTAATCTTAGCATCTGTCTAACGTTGAATAAAAGGAATGCTACAACTTTCCTTTTCTCCTTGAAAATTTAAACGATGAAAATACAGAATTTGCAAAACCACCAAACATCCACTAACATTTTGAACAGTTAAATCATTGTTATACTTATCAACAGACTTATTCAACTTCCTCAAAACATAAGAACACCAATCAAAAGTTTTTATTTCATCAACTTCTTTAACAGCCCTTAGCAACTTCAAAGAAATAGTCCTATTAATAGTAGGAGCTAAAAACCTAGACATAGCATGAACCACAAAATACCTCTTAAACTCTTCCCCTCTATCAACCAAATCCTTCATCCAAGACTCCAATTTTTACAAAGGAATAGATTGCTTATCAAAAAGATCAAAATCAGATCTTCATGCTTGAATAATACAGTTGTCTACACTTTCATCTTCAACATTTTTTTTCAATTCACGAACAGGGATATCACTCATAGGCAAGAAAAACACATCACATACATCATTCCTAGTGTAGACATCTACTTTTGGCCTCCTGTCCTGACAGGAAGTGCAATGACGATAAATAAAACCATCTTCGTGTTGGATTAACATGATGAGCACTTATGGATAACTGATTGAATCGCAAGAACATAAAAATAAACTAGCCTAACCCAAAAACAAAAGCATAAAGGTCCAATCAACTAAGCCTGATCATAATTAGGCTTAAACCCGAGCTTTAAACCTAAAATGACGAATTTAGAGGAACCTAAGTTAAAATCAATGTTGCCGCAGAGAAATCCGCGCGAATCAAAATGAGTCGCGCTGGTATGGCACGCGCAACTCACAAGGTTGCGCACAAAATCCAGCGCAACTGCTAGTGATGCGCTTGCGGAAGATTCAGAATTTCATAAAATTATGAAATCGAATCTCACCATAATACCATGCGCAAGACAATCAGTTGCGCTGCCCATAGCAGCGCAACCAATCCACTTGCTTTGTCCTATCACGCGCTACCCAGTCAAATGCATGCGACACCTGCTGCGATAGAATGTTCAAAACCTTAATCGTACCCATTACCTATAAATAGGGGCTTAATACGAGGCTCAAACAGACAGAAATTAACCTAAAACATTGGCAGAAACTTTGTGAGCTTGTGAACTACCAAACCCTCTTATCCTAAATACTCACCCCCTTTAATACTTGTTACTACGATAGAGGTTCCCGAATAATAAGGAGCCCATAAGTGTTCTAAACGAAGATCTAGCAAAGAGAAGTGGTAAATTCCCGAGCACTTAGAACAATCACTGACGACGGGTGAAACTAGGTCGTTGACTAATCCTCCCTCGGTCAAACTAAATTTATAAACACTTAACAAACCTAAATACAAGTATAGAGGCAATTCAAGGGTCGAACCCAAAGGAATGGTTATGTTCAAGCGCTTTCAATTTGGGCGCCTAAGCTAGGTCAAAGCCAAATGTAAAGAGAGAACACTAACAACTAAAAAACAAAGAACCAAACAAATATATAAAACACTAGGAATGGAGATCAACAAGTAATCATGACAATAGCAACTTGGGACAAAATGCCAATCAATGGTTGTGAAGACTAATTATAAGAGCAATCAATTGGAATCAAAGAGCTATCTCCTAATCATTAAGCCAGATGTCTCTACGAATAACAAACTAAGAGAATCACAATCCAAACCAATTGATAATTGCAATTCCTAAATCTATTGTTCATGTCATTAGCAATTACAATGCAATCTAGCATAATTCTCAAGGCCTAATCAAATTACACACATGCATAATTTCCATTAATTACTTTAATCTCAACAATCAATCAACACAATTCCCAAATTAAGCACAATCAATCAATCATACAAGTTTCACCCAATTCCTAGCCAAACAACTACTCTAATATCATCATCTAATCATTTAACAACTAAGGAAACCAAGAATCAACAATATGTGAAGAACAACTACACTAATCAAGCATCATACATCAAAATCAATCCAAACAAACTTGAGTATTAAACAAAGCAATAAAATGAGATAGAGTTAGAAATGCTCATTGATAATAGAGAAGATCACCATTGAATCTTCAATCTCTCAAATCACCATTGAAATTCCTCACATTCTTTCTCTAAATCTACTCCTAAACTAACCCTAAAAGTAGAGAGAGAGAGAGACTCTCAACTAAGCTAAAATTATGTTCAAAATTATGTCTAAAACTTCTTCAAAAAATCGGTTAATAAAGGTATTTATAGAGGCGCGGAAAAGAGATCGAACAAAGCCGAAAAGTAGGGGAGGAGCGGCCGCGCGGGCAGAGGCACGCGCCCGTGCCCGAGCCACGTGTCCTCGCTGATAAGTGGCGCGCCCGCTCCATTATGTGTTTCTTCAATCTTCTTTGCTGCTTCGTGCACTCGATAATGAACCCGCGAACTCCGGATGATGCATGATGGTAGAGGCAGTAGCTAGGAGCTCTTTGGGGGGGTTTGACACCCCCTCTTTATGGGAGCACGACTCGAGAGCGCAAGAGCTAGAACTTGGAGCATACACTTCCTTGCACCTTGAGCTTTTTTAATGCTATGAGCTTATTCTAAAAGCATCTTCCAACGTGGAAAATCATCAATATCGACACCCAAACCTCGTACAATACCTACAACCACGAAAAGAGAACAAATAAAGGAGAAAACACTTGAAAATCATCAAAATGCACAAAACCATAAAATAACAGAGAAAAGGTAAAACAAAGAGCAAAAGCATGAAACTAAGCATTTATTAAGAAAGAAAGCTATGAAAAGAAGGTAAAAACAACCTAAATATTCATCAAATGGGTGCCATTTATGACACCCATCAATCACCTTTTTGTTCTTGTTTAAAATAACTTTAATTAATTAATTAGTGTTGTTTGATCACTTTAAGCGAACCTTTAATTAATTAATTTCACATAGTATCTTGCGTCAAATAAGAATAGAATTGAATAATTAATTGTTGGTTGATCACTTAAGCCAAGGCGAATCTTGTTTATTTTGTTTAATTCACGAATCTTTAACATTCTAAATAGAGAATAGTTGGTTTGGCAAAAAAGGGCACTGCTACAGTATATTGTTTTCTTTAACTACCCAATATATCCTACATTCCTATGGACATATGGAGTACTACTGTGTACTGTCTACTATATGATGAACATCATTTTTAGAAGTATTCTCCCTTATACTACATGGATGATGTTATAGGTATAGACTTGGACACCTTTATCTCTCATTTTTTATTTTTTATTTTTATTTTTTTTTAATTTTTGTTTTATATATATACTTGTATATAGTTATTATAGTACGAGTACTTTATGAACTTCATATTTACGTATATTAATTGTAAATTTTTAATCGCTAATAATTTTAATTTCACATTAACATAAATTATAAAAAAAAATAGATATTAATATTGTATTCATCGAGATGAATCAAACTAATTTCACTACTAAAATTCGGTCAAATTGCGACCGTTTTTCTACGACCGTCATTAAAATGGTTGCAAAATATGAAATTTACGACCGTCTTAAAAGCGGTCGCAAATTTGCGACCGTTTTTCCCTTTTAAACCGTTGCAAGGGTATTTAAAATAATTCTAAATTATAAAAATCTATTACGACCGTCAAAAATGGTCGTAAATTTTCTAAATTGCGACCATGAATCAAGGTTCCAACAGCCAGACAAGGATTATCTTTGCACGGTGGATGTCATGTGAATAACACCGATCACTTTAAGTTAGTCTTTTATGAGAAAATAAGAACTCCTAGGTACTACAATGGGAGAGTACCTTTAGAGAATTGGGTGGGATGCACCTTTGGACCTTACAATGCAAATACATTACAAGTAGTGTGATACTCATATTATTTATAAAAATTGTTACTCCCTCTGTTCCTAAATTAGATTCCTACTTCTAGCATTTATTCCTTACATAATAGAGAGAAGTACGAATGTAATTTAGGGATGGAGGGAGTATAATTTTAATTATTATTTATACCCATATTATTTCTACTAAATAAACAAATTGCTATAATTTTAATTATTTATACCTCATGTAATATATATAGTTTTTTGTAAATGATATGGTCATATATTGGCCAAACTTTTAACAAAGTAACATTAATTTTTGGAGACATGAGTGGAGAAAACACGGGTCTTGTTCAGACTTACCACTTATAGCTTATTTTCAAAACAACATAGACTGGACAAGAAAACACACACCCGCAATTCTATCAAGTCATGGAATGAAAGACAGTGAATTTTTCAAACTACATATTTTTATTATAAGTTAAAATAAAATATATATATTACATAAATAATATAAAATATATCATTTCATATAAAATATATTATAAAAATAACATAATAGTGAATATGGACTAAATATTCCTCAAGCTCTTAAATACATACTCCTGGGCGGCATACCATTTTTGCACATATAGATCAAAATGTGGTACTATATAGGTAGCAAATAGTTGAAGTTGTATTATTCCGTACATGCCTTTAATAGTTAGGAGTATTCGAAGCAAATTTTCCAAAAATAATTTTTTTTTTTTTTCATTTTCTTCATTACGATATTTACTACTTTTACTTTCCATCTCCTTCAAATCTTCCTCCTCACCCTTCCTATAATCCTCCTCTATCCCATCATTAGACTTTGATATATAGGCGCTACAATGACCCGAGGGGTTATCAAAGCCACAACAGGAAGACATGGATTATCTTTGCACGGTGGGTGACATGTAAATAGCACCGGTCACTTTAAGTTAGGATGCGCACTTTTGGACCTTACAATGCAAGTGCATTACAAGTAGTATGATACTCGTATTATTTATACAACTTGTAACAATTCTAATTATTATTTATACTCGTATTATTTCTTCTAAATAATACAAATTGTTACAATTTTAATTACTTATACCTCATAAATATAGTTTCTTGTAAATGAAATGGTCATATATTGTCCAAGCTTTCAACAAAGTAACATCAATTTTTGGAGACAGGAGTGGAGAAAACATGAGTCTTATTCAGACTTACCACTCATAACTTATTTTCAAAACAACATAGACTTATAATAAATCACGCACCCACATCTCTATCAGGTCTTGGTATGGAAGATAGTGAATTTTACAAACTACATATTTGATACTCCGTTTCTATTTAGTTGATGCGTTTGATTTAGGCACATATATTAAGGAGAGGAGAGAGAGTGAAAAAACAAGTGGTGTAGCTTGTAAATGCAAGGTAAAAAATTTACCCCAAAAAGAAACGTGTCAACTAAAAAAAACTTCCTAAAAAGGAATACATGTCAACTAAAAAGAAACGGAGGTAGTATGTGTTATTAGCAACTACGTTGTATATATGTTGTTTGTAAAAAGTACTAAGAACTATATCAAATTAAAAAGAAACGGGGGTAGTATGTGTTATTAGCCCTCAATTGATTCTGGGCCAGGGTCCCGGTGATATTTCAGTTGTTTAGATTCTACAAGAACTACGGGCTCTGCTTCCCTCCTTTGTTGCTTGCCAGATTCGGAAGGCTTCAAGAGTTGCTGTTAGTAATGCTCACTTGTTAGTAAGAGCTGCAAGGCGCAGGGATTATAAGAATAACGACTTTTGCAATGTAATTCCTACGTGATCAATGCGTGTAAATAAAATCAACTAACTTAGTTTTAGGTATCACGTTGCATTTATTGTTTGGTGATGAAATTGTGAAAAAGAAAAATCTAGTAGAGGCAGTAACTAGGGCTAGAATAGTGATTCCTCCCTAAAAGGAACGTTATTTTAGTACCCTTGCTCCCGAACTCATTTCTAGTACATGTAGACCAATTTGGGCATGGGTAAACTTACCATTCGTGCTAATTATCCCTTGAACTCTAATTGGGAGAAAGGCATGAACGAGATTTATGAGTTTTCCTAAAACTCATTGGCGACTCCTACTTGTTTCTTACAAAAAAGTGTGATGAGAGGATCATTTCTAATTCAAGGTCCCTCTAACAGTCAGGAATTCAAATGCTAATACACCCTTACAAGTGTAAAGTCTTAGGCTTTTAAAATACCATGGGCATTTAAGGAGAAAGATCCCCTACGATGGGAACACCCTCCTTACACCTAGTAACTACAAATTCTTTACCACAAGCAATGATAACACATGCAGCTATGTAGACACCCAAATGTGTCTCCCCAAAACCAAACCCAGTGATGAATACCTTTTATGTCATTTGATTATCAAACAAAGCAAAAGTGTGGAAAGTCTAGTGATGAGGATGTTTTTATTAAAATATCTCTTCTTTCTGTTTTTGAAAATATTTCTTTTCTTACCTTATTTATGAAAAATGTGCATTATATTTTAGTTTGGTCCATGATATGGGTCCAATAATAGTGTATTTGGATGGGTTTTGAAAAGACCTTTCCAACGATATATTATAAGCCCAATTCCGATGAATAATGAGGAAGTTATGGCCAAAATACTAAACTGGACCCGATTTGGTTTTTATATGCAGCCCAATGATCTAGAGGAGGGCCTATTATTAATTATCATTCCTAAATCTATTAGGATTATTTATAGTCTTCTAGAATATTCTAGAAGGTTCTCTTAAATCCTAATGGAGTTAGGATTGATAATTATGTTTTAAAGATTTTGAAATTGAATAAAACTACTCTTTTTTAGAATCCTTATTTTATACGATGTGGAATATATTCAGATTTTATTTTCATGCCTCATAATCTTTATCCAAATTTTATATGGTAGGATAGATCTTGAAATTATCTTTCCAATGATATATTATAATATTAATTCCGAGCTATAACGAAAAAGATATGAATGGAATACAAAACTCTATCCAAAACTGACACCTTTCCACTATTTCGGCCATATATTTTTATCTAAAAAATATTTTAATCTGATTCTAATTGGGTTGGAAAGTAGACTTCAAGAGATTTCCAACGAGATATTATATAACTTATTTGGACTTCCGGGTCAAAAGATATGATAAAAACAAAAACGCGTGAAACTGATTATTAGCGTCTGATGACAAGCATTAACGCTTGGCGCCTGGCGCTAACCTTCAGCGCCTAGCGCTAATGTCCAGCGTCTAGTGCTAATCGATTTTTATTCTCGTTGAAACTCTGATTCGTTTTTTTATCCATTCGACTGATTTTCTCTATAAATAGCCTCTTAAAATTCTGTTTTCAATCATCAATTCTCAACAATCATCAATTCTCATCAATTCTTATTCTTTCTAATTCTCTCTTTCACCAACTCTCATCAAAAAATTCTTGATTCTCTCTCTCCTTCTAACCAACCCTTTTACAAACACAATTCCTCACACATTAGCACTAGACACATCTAGCATAGTTCGAAGTTGCCTTCGCCCTAGACGTGAAAGGTTTTTAATTTCTGAGGGTTTGGTCCCAAATCTCTATTTCAATTATTTAATTTAATTGTTTGATTTATTATTTTTTTTGAAGTTACTAACGCGTGTATTTTGTTATTAGAAAGAGATACAAGGCATCCAAGTAAGTGCTTTAATTGATTTATTGATATTATGATATAGAAATCATGCTTAGTTTGTTATTATTATTCCTAGTATCATGTTAGCATGCTTGATGTTTTGAATGACAATAATGATTCCTAGTATTATGTTTAGGAAAAAGGTTTCTAATATCAAATATGCTTATTATGATTCCTACGATACTTCTTGTATTCTCTTCCTAATATTCATGTTAGTATCATGTTAGGGCTATATATTTGATCTTTACTTTTTAGTGACATGCTAGGGGTTTGTTATTAATTTTGTTAGTATCATTCCTAGGATCTTGCTATTATTATGCTTTAACATGATTATTATGATTATGATTATGATTAATGTTTTGTTGAATTATATAATTTAACGTAATTTGTTAATTTGCAAATTATTTTACGTAATTTGTTAATTTACGAATTATTTAATGTTATTTGTTAATTGACGAATAACTTATATATAATTTTATTATTATCATGTTGCTTGATATTTATTTTATAGTTATTGCTTAATCACGCCTTTTATGCTTGTTAAAGGAAATTGGTACTTGTAATCACGCTTAATAAGATAATTAATAATCTTGTTTAGGGTTAATTTGATTATAATTCAAGTGATCACCAATAATAGTTTTGTTTGTGCATTAATATTCATCCAACATAGGTTAAACAGGTTTAGGGTTAATCCTATTGATTGCATCTTAGTCAGAAAGCGCACATGAATACGATCAGACTAAAGTAGAGGCCTATTATTAGGGCAGGTTCAATCTCTTTTAGGTTTGATTTGTACCTTCATCCCCGAACTATCAGTCATGGTTCCGGACCTATTGGAGTTAACGATCTCTTGGCTCGTTAAGGGGTGTAACCTTCACCTCGTGAACGGTTTACAAGTTCCTAAAACTTGTTGGCGACTCTTTTGCTCTATCTTCTTTCCCTTTGGACGCCACTGTACTTTAGTGTATGATCACAGTGGGGTTCAAGTTTGGGGTAATGCTTGAAATATTCCCTACAGTTTTTGGCGACTCCACTGGGGAGGATTTCTATTTTAAGTCTTGAAATTTATTTCGGCAATAATTTAGAATGAGTGGATAAGACTCGAAAAGTTCTAAGTATTTCATGTGCGTGATTTTGATTAATATTATTGTCATATGCATAAAAAAAGATCTCATTGGAAAGACCGTACCATCCGTAATGAGTTAAAACATAGGATTTTTACACGTAGGAAATTTGAGGAATATCTTTCACAACTAGGATCGAAATAATGCTGCGTAAAACTGGAAAATTTTAACGAGCACAGAAAGCTGCTGATGCATGAAGGAACTAGCGTCAGAAAACAGAGTTTAGCCACTAATTTAACTCTGGCGTCTGGCGACAGTTTCTGTCGTCAGGCGCCAAAGCCAAATATGTTGGCGCCGACCTCTGTTTGCTGGCGCCAAGTTCTTCCAATACCGAGCCATAAATATGCATTCTAATTTTGACCAGTTTTTAGCATTGTTTGCTCGATCCTACTTCCTGATTGAGTTTTTCTCACTTTTCTAAAACTCATATGTGTTCTACATATGGACATAACCCTCTGGGAATTCATGCTCCATCTACCTGATTGAACGCTCTGTGCAACAAAGGGTACATCCGAGAATGTTGAATTCACCAAACCATGGAAGCGAGTTTTTAACTCGCGGTGTCCCATCCACTAGCGCCAACCCTTCAAAAGGTAAGGCTTCTGCGCGGTGCATCCGGACAATTAACCATGGACCCTCTTTGAATAACCCATATCCCGAACTTTAGAGAACTAGAGCCATGGTTAGGTTGCAAACTCATTGCATCATGTTGTGACTACTTGATTACTTGTGCATCTCTTACTTGTGCATACTTATTATGTGACTAAATTAACCGTTTGTTTGACTTGTGCTTAAGATTAAATAAACTAATTAATGACTAAAGGACTTTGCTTAATTAATTAATTAATTAATTTGAGCTAATAAATATGTCTAAAATCAAGTCATAGTCCCTTTAAGTCAACCCGGATTTTTATTCCCGTATACTGCACAAGCGTCAACTTGTTTTGGTCATAGCCGGAGTTCTAGGAAAAACTACGAGTCGTACAACTTATGGATCTGTAGCCCCTAGTTTTATCTTTAATTTGGCGTTGGTTTCATCCCAATAAGAGTCACAGATCAAAAGTCATGACTAAAATACCACAGTCTGTCCAGTTTAATGCATATACATGAAGTCTTAACTTAGTCTTTGTTCGAATCTAGTCACATAGTCTAGCCACATGGTCATGGCACGAGTCTTAACATGTCACTTGCACTCACAATAAAGCACCCACTAATATGTATATACACCATGAACATGTCTTAGGTTCATGTATGAGTCGATTTTTTCCGTCATTTGAGTTGGGGGTACATTCTATTCCTAATTTTTTTCATATCTCTTCATCTACATCATCTTTCCATTCTCTACATGCTTTCTCCATATCAAAACCTTCATTATTCCTACCTTCTTCTATCCATGCATGTTGAATCAAGTTTGAGTCATGTGATTGACAAATAAAAAAAATGAGGGTAATGATGAAACAAATGCACAAGGCAAGCTTCTCACCAAAATTTCATGCTTTCTTCTTCTTTTTTTCAAGCCCATTCCCCAATAAGTCTAGCTTAGGCACCCTTCATCCTCCTTGAATTTATTTCTTAGAGTTTGATCTTTACCCTTCACTTTTTAAATAAAATGAGCATTTATTTCCTTGCATATGATCATTACATTGCATTGCATTAAAAAAAAAAAAAAAAAAAAAAAAAAAAAAAAAAAATATCCATGTCGAACTAAGCACAAGGTATACCAATTATTTGAGGCACCCCTTGTAGCCACATCATATCACCTTTGACCCTTTCAAATATACAATCCTTTCTAGATAAACCACTTTGAGCCTCGTCTAATGATAGACCCTTCATTTTTCAACCCATATCTACCTAACTTTGGGATGAGATTGTGTGCAACGTATGCAATTTTCAATTCATAAAAATCTTGAGTGACTTCAAAATATTAAAATAGCAAAACAATAAGCAAAAAATAAATAAAAGTGTACAAAAGGGTAAGTGTTCCAATGTCTTTGATATGAAAATGTCTTTGATAAGAACACGTCTCAGATTGCGTCTCTTATCAAGTGCTCGATACCGTGCCTGAGAAACATGAATGCCAAGTGAGTGATAGACCGCATGATCGGGATCGCCCACACTTATAAAAATAAAATAGATGCTAAAGCAAAAGAGAAAAGAGAGCTAAAAAAGAGTTAAAAGCCTCAAGCATAAAAATATAAAGATTCAAAAGCAAGGTTGCACACCTTGGGGGCTTATCTAGGGTCTTGAGCCTTTATCCCCTTCTTCTTCAACCTTTAGCCTAACCACGTTACAACCCTTAAAAAGACCTTTTTGAGGTATACACACACTTGTGCGAGGTTTGGCTAGAGCTATGTTCGGCCTGATTCCTAACGGATACGTAGGCAACCTCACATCGAGGTGCGGCCGTAATAAAAATTCATTCATTCATATTTACATTCATAATCGATCATATCAAGGGATCTCCTTTGCTCATCCCTATCTACTTAGAGCTAGAATTGGGGGCGTGATCCCTACATTATTCACTTACCTAGCCTAAAGAGTCACCATCATTTGACTCTTCTCAAAATAATATCTTTCCATACACTTAGTCTTTGCAGCCTAACTTTAGTATCACTTTCACACACCGCACAGATACATAACCAAATATACTTTCCCTTAGGAACCCTTTGTCATGAAATCTTAACATAACGCTAAAGCATGCCATGTCATATCAAAATCGGTCATCAATCATCATTGCATCACAAAGTATGAAGTACTTAGCCTCCGCGCCTAAGTTACCTAAATACTTTCATTATCGAGTCAACTAGGATAGTCTAAGATGTTACAATCCTTGTACTATGATAGACAACGTTAACGGATTAAGCTCATTCAACATGCATCTTCAAAAAACTTTGCTTCTTTCTTTTTCACGTCTTTCTTTTTCGGGAGAAAGTCGATACCCTCCACAAAAATGACGGAAAATTTTTGCTTTTTTGCATTTTCGAGTCGCATGATCACAATACAATGCACACACGTGTCAGTCACGTTGAGTCAACCTCAAGTCAGTCAATCACCTTAGGTCAACCCTAAGAAAAAAACATCAAGCCTTAGGTCAACCCTAAGAAAAGCACTAGCAAAGTCTTTTGGAAATCTTTTGATTTTTACAGGATACAACTATTCAGCAAAGCTCCTATTCGCAGCCAACCAAACAATCGCAACAAACATTCAAGTATCAAAGCTCTATTGTTCAGAGACGCGTGGACATATCATCAAAGCTCTTTTGTTCAGAGACGCATGGACATATCAAAAAGCTCTTTGTTCAGAGACGCGTGGACATATTATCAAAGCTCTTTTGTTTAGAGACGCGTGGACATATTATCAAAGCTCTTTTGTTCAGAGACACGTGGACATATTATCAAAGCTCCTTTGTTCAGAGACGCGTGGACATATTACCAAAGCTCTTTAGTTCAGAGACGCGTGGACATAATATCAAAGCTCTTTTGTTCAGAGACGCGTGGACATATTATCAAAGCTCCTTTGTTTAGAGACGCGTGAACATATTTTCAAAGCTCTTTAGTTCAGAGACGCGTGGACATATTATCAAAGTTCTTTTGTTCAGAGACGCGTGGACATATCATCAAAGCTCTTTTGCTCAGAGACGCGTGGGCATATTATTTAAAAGCTCTTTGTTCATAGGCGCGTGGACATATCATCAAAGCTCTTTTTCTCAGAGACAAGTGGGCATATCATTAAGAAGCTCTTTGTTCTGAGACGCGTGGACATAAATAAAATAAGCTCTTTGTTTAGAGACGCGTGAACATATCCAAAAAAGCTTTATTGTTCAGAGGCGAGTGAACAACAAAACATCAAGATGGCGTTCCCTAGCTTGTGGAAAGTTGTCACAACAGCAAAGGCAGCAACAAATCGGTTACCTCCAGAGACGTGTGCTCGACGGTGCATGATACGCATTTCTTTAAGTCTCTTATCTGTTTTAACTAACGATAGTTTTGTAGGTATCGGTGTTACAAGATTGATTTAGGATCGCAGAACGTTCAGGATCATTCTCCGTCCCTATCGATACATTGACTTTTGTTTTCCAAACTTGCGTCTCTCCAAACTCAGTCAAAGTGGGGGCTTCTGTAGACACCCAAATGTGTCTCCCCAAAACCAAACCCAGTGATGAATACCTTTAATGTCATTTGATTATCAAACAAAGAGAAAGTGTGGAAAGTCTAGTGATGAGGATGCTTTTATTATAATATCTCCTTTCTGTTTTTGAAAATATTTCTTTTCTTACCTTATTTATGAAAAACGTGCATTCTAGTTTAGTTTGGTCCATGATATGGGTCCAATAATAGTGTATTTTGAAGGGTTTTGAAAAGACCTTTCCAGCGATATATTATCAGCTCAATTCCGATGAATAATGAGGAAGTTATGGCCAATATACTAAACTGGACCCGATTTGGTTTTTATATACAGCCCAATGATCTAGAGGAGAGCCTATTATTAATTATCATTCCTAAATCTATTAGGATTTATTATAGTCTTCTAGAATATTCTAGAAGGTTCTCTTAAATCCTAATGGAGTTAGGATTGATAATTATGTTTTAAAGAGTTTGAAATTGAATAAAACTACTCTTTTTTAGAATCCTTGTTTAGTACGAAGTGGAATATATTCAGATTTTATTTTCATGCCTCATAATTTTTATCCAAATTTTATATGTTCGGATAGATCTTGAAATTATCTTTCCAATGATATATTATAATATTAATTCCGAGCTATAACGAAAAAGATATGAATGGAATACAAAACTCTATCCAAAACTGACACCTTTCCACTATTTCGGCCATATATTTTTATCTAAAAATTATTTTAATCTGATTCTAATTGGGTTGGAAATTAGACTTCAAGAGATTTCAACGACATATTATATGCCTTATTTGGACTTCCGAATCAAAAGATATGATAAAAACAAAAACGCGTGAAACTGATTATTAGCGTCTGACGACAAGCATTAGCGCCTAGCGCTAAGGCTTGGCACCTGGCGCTAACCTTCAGCGCCTGGCGCTAATATTAAGCGTCTGATGCTAATCGAGTTTTATTCTCGTTGAAACTCTGATTCGTTTTTTTATCCATCCGAATGATTTTCTCTATAAATAGCCTCTTAAAATTCTGTTTTTAATCATCAATTCTCAACAATCATCAATTCTCATCAATTCTTATTCTTTCTAATTCTCTCTTTCACCAACTCTTATCAAGAATTCTTAATTCTCTCTCTCTTTCTAACCAACCATTTTACAAACACAATTCCTCACACATTAGCACTAGACACACGTAGCATAGTTCGAAGTTGCCTTCGCCCTAGACGTAAAAGGTTTTAATTTCTGAGGGTTTGGTCTCAAATCTCTATTTCAATTATTTAATTTAATTGTTTGATTTATTATTTTCCTTGAAGTTACTAACGCGTGTATTTTGTTATTAGAAAGAGATACGAGGCATCCAAGTAAGTGTTTTAATTGATTTATTGATATTATGATATAGAAATCATGCTTAGGTTGTCATTATGATTCTTAGTATCATGTTAGGATGCTTGATGTTTTGAATGACAATAATGATTCCTAGTATTATGTTTAGGGAAAAGGTTTCTAATATCAAATATGCTTATTATGATTCCTGCGATGCTTCCTGTATTCTCTTCTTAATATTCATGTTAGTATCATGTTAGGGCTATATATTTGATCTTTATTTTTTAGTGACATGTTAGGGTTTGTTATTAATCTTGTTAGTATCATGGCTAGGATCTTGCTATTATTTTGCTTTAACATAATTATTATGATTATGATTATGATTAATGTTTTGTTGAATTATATAATTTAACGTAATTTGTTAATTTGCAAATTATTTTACGTAATTTGTTAATTTACGAATTATTTAATGTTATTTGTTAATTGACGGATAACTTATATATAATTTGATTATTATCATGTTGCTTGATATTTATTTTATTGTTATTGCTTGATCACGCCTTTTATGTTTGTTAAAGGGAATTGGTACTTGTAATCACGCTTAATAAGATAATTAATAATCTTGTTTAGGGTTAATTTGATTATAATTCAAGTGAACACCAATAATAGTTTTGTTTGTGTATTAATATTCCACCAACATAGATTAAACAGGTTTAGGGTTAATCCTATTGATTGCAAGTTAGTCAGAAAGCGCACATGAATACAATCAGAATAAAGTAGAGGCTTATTATTAGGGCAGGTTCAATCTCTTTTAGGTTGGATTTGTACCTTCATCCCCAAAATACCAGTCATGGTTCCAGACCTATTGGAGTTAACGATCTCTTGGATCGTTAAGGGGTGTTGGATCGTTAAGGGGTGTAACCTTCACCTCGTGAACGGTTTACAAGTTCCTAAAACTTGTTGGCGACTCTTTTGTTCTATCTTCTTTCCCTTTGGACGCCACTGTACTTTAGTGTATGATTACAGTGGGGTTCAAGTTTAGGGTAATGCTTGAAATATTCCCTACAAGCTACCACCATTAAAGTTTTTAACAAGCCAAGGTAGCATTTTACGATAGAGAGTTTTCAATTTTATATGTAACAAACCACCAAAACTAACTTCTTCAACAGCTTGTTTTTGTTTAACACTAAAATTTTGCACCAAACTTTCCAAGGTATGTAGTCTACACCTTGTAATCACACGTCTCTAGACCCTTAATAATTATTAAAAAAATAAATAAATAAAATAAAAAGTAACTAAAACGATATAGACTACAATAAAATATAATAAGAAAATGCAAATCAAGAATCATTGAAAACAAGTTCTATTATAGTGAAGTATCAGAATCAGAATCGGAATCCAATTCCAATTGAGGACTCCTCTTTCTCTTCTTTACATTAGATATTGTTTTGACATTCTTACATACTGTTTTGACCATAGCAGACTCTTCGGGCACAGTTTTGGCCTTCTTAGGTACTGTTTTGGCCTTAGAAAAATCTTTAGGCGTTGCTTTTCCCTTTTGATCAAATTACTACACAGAAATTACCAAAAATTACCAATTAATAAAATACTCCTGGGACAATTTAGGTTGTATGCAAAAAAGTTACCCAGACAAACTCTTATGTAAAAAGTGACCATTTTAACTGCGAAAGTGACTCTTTTAATTGCATAAAGTGACCCTTTTCACTGCATAAAGTGACCATTTTAAATGTATAAGTTGACCCTTTGTGTGCATATAAGTTACCCTTTTAACTACATAGAGTGACCTTTGTTATGCATATAAGTGACACATATAACACATAATATTACTCCCCTTTACTTTGATTTCTAAACACGATGACATACTGCCTATTTTCATACCCTACCTAAAACCAAGGTCAATTCCAATTAATGTACTCTGCCTAAAATCTAAGCAAAAAAATAACATAGAGCAAATTCTGAAAAATAATATGTACTAGTTATTGGACATATAACAACACATTAATAAGCAATTTATAAGCAAGTAAATACAATAATCAATACCAATTATCATAATCTCCCTTTAAAAAAGAAAAAACCCAAAGAGAAAATTCTGAATAATAACATGCAAAAGTTGTTTAACACGTAACAACGCATGTATAAGCAATTTTTAACCAATTAAATACAATGAACAAAAAATTAAAGCAAAATTAAACACATTAACTTCAAATTCAATTCCAATTATCATAATCTCCATAAAAAAACAAGCAAAAAAATCAAGTGCAAACTCTAAAAATAACATGCACTAGTAAGGGTCTGTTCTTTTACGTTGAAATTCAGTTCAGTTCAGCTCAGTTCAGTTCAGTTCAATTCAGTTCAGTTCAGTTCAGCTCAACTCCTAATTTCCTTCTCTTATAAAATATTCATTTCAGTTCAGTTCAGTTCAGCTCAGTTCAGTTCAGCTTAATTCAGTTCAGTTCAGTTCAATTCACCTGAGTTCAGAGAACAGACCTAATTCGACATATAACAACACATTTATAAGTGAAAATTGAGTTGCAAATTTTGAAAAAATCATGAAAAAAATTAAGAAAACACTCCTTCAGCATCTGACGACTTTTTTGTACTCTTCTTATTCCCCATTGCAAAATCAAACACTACAAAAAGGAAAAGGAAAACAAAATACAAAAACCTAAAAATCGAAGAATCAAAACAACTAAAACTAACAAAAATCTCATAAAATTAAGTAAACAAACCTGAATGCAGCAAATAACAACTTCACAAGTGAAAGGGAAGAGAGAAAATCGCCGATTAAAGAGATGTTGAAGAGAGAGAAAATCGCAAGTTGAAGAGAGAGAAAATCGCTAGTTGAGGAAGAAAGAAGAGAGTGAAAGAAGTTTTTAAATGAATGAGGAAGAGAGAAAATTTTGAAGTTAAAGTTTCTGACACGTGTGAATGTGTGATTAAATAAGGAAACAAAATTGTTATTTGTTGCCCAACCCGATTTACACTAATTAGTGTAAATTGGATGTTACGGAGTAATAAACATTTGTGATCATATTTATAATTTAGTTATGAATTTTAAAATCAATTTCCACATAACAAACTAACATCAACTAATAAAATCACATTATTAATTGCATAAAATTAATTAAAAATTGTCTAAAAGAAGCAATAAGTTAATCAAAATTTTATGCAAAAAATCTTTTAGTGAGACTTATTTTTAAAATACCTGTGCCATTCGGTCTTACATTTAGAAAAAATAGACCCAGCTTCAATTTGGCCAATAATTTGATCGGACTTATATTAGGCAATGCGTGCAATTCACACTCGTTTTTCGCGTTTTATCCCCCTTCTTTTCATATTTTTCTTTTATTCCACCTAATAATCTATACTTAGTTAGTATTTAAAAACACAAACCACAAATTTTTCATATGACACATGGCATCACAATTCACAAGTCACTCATCACCCTATATGCCACATGACACCTCTCTTAATATGTATATTTAAATCTTAATGCAACTTGCAAATTCAAGTAAGAAAATAAAGTGTTTCATTTTCACCATAATAAAATAATGTTCAATTAATTAGTATACATTACATAAACATATGAATTTTTATAAAAATTGTCTTTTCATATCCTAGACTTTAAATATAATTTAAATTAATATGTCATTTCATATCCTAGACTTTAAATATAATTTAAATTAATATGTCATTTCATATCCCACATTCTTTCATGTATATATATCTAACTAAATTCCTTCATGTTCTCACTATTTTTTCTTTTAAGTTTTAGAAATGAAACAATTACTTTGTATAAAAGCATACCTACTATGAATATGATTAACCCAAGTAACAACCCGTACATTGTACGGGCCAAAAGGCTAGTTAATTTTTAGAACTTAAACCATCAACTTTTTTTTTTTTAAAGGAAAACCATCAACTACTCTCTTCCATGTGGCCTATGTTTTTTCTCTTTTACCTTCTTCAAGTCAAATACCAACTAGTGTGTGCTATGTGCGATATCCCAAATTACTATTTTGTACTTTATACTTCTTAAATTTGATAATTATGTTCAACTATTTGTATAGCAAGTGTGTGATCCGGACGTTTCCTTGGATGTTACGGTTTTTTTTACCTCATATGTATCCTCATATGTATTTATTTTTTAATCTTGTGAAAAATAAATAAATAAAATAACCTCTAATTTGAAAAGAATATATAATGCTAATTATGTAAAATTTAAAACACTAATAAAAGTTGGTTGAGATGGTAAGTGTATAACCGTTATTTGTTTGAGATTGTCGGTTCAAATCTAGATCAAACCATAATTTATTTTGTTAAATAAAGTTGCAAGCTTACGTGTCGCATGTATTTTGAATAGTGACGTGGCCTTGTAACATGGTGTCTTATACGTTGAAGAGTGCCACGTGACACAATTCCTGTAAAAGGAACATCTTATATTATATTGTATAGATGTTTTTGTTTGTAACTAGCTTTTTGGCCCGTTCAATGCACAACTTGTTACTTGGGTTAATTATTTTCATATGTTTTTTTTTGGGTTAATTATTTTCATATGTAGGTATGCTTTTATACGTAGTAATTTTTTATTTCTAAAACTTATGAGAAAAAAATAGTGAGAGTAGAACTGTGAAGAAGATGAAGGAATTTAGTTAGATATATATACATGAAGATTGTGGGATATGAAATGACATATTAGTTTAAATTTTATTTAAAGTCTATGAGATTAAAAGACAATTTTTATTATAATTCATATGAATATGTAATATGTACTAATTAATTGAACTCTATTTTATTATGGTGGAAATGAAACACTTCATTTTCTTACTTGAATTTACAAGTTGTACAATGCATTAAGACTTAATGATAAATATTAAAGGAGGTGACAAGTGGCATATGGGGGTATCGAGTGACTTGTGAGGTCATGTGTCATATGAATAATTTGTGGTTTGTGTTTTTAAATACTGAGTTTTTTGGTGGCTTTTTTGTTAGCTTTTGGCTTTTGGCTTTTGGCTTTTTTATGAGGTCAAACAGCCAAAAAATGTGTTTGGTAATTGGCTTTTTAGCCAGTGAAAAAGCTAGCTTTTAAGCCAAAATGAAAAAGCTGCTTTGAGTAGCTTTTTTTTGTTGGCTTTTGGCTTGTTGGCCCACAAATTATCTAATAAATAGCCAATTATCAACAATTAATTTACCAAACACTTTTATAAACAGTCAGCTTTAACAGCCAATTTCAAAAGTCATTATAAACAGCCAAACAAACCAGCTGGTCAAACAAGCCAAGTGAACCATCCAACAGCCAACCGCCAACAGCCACTTGCCAAACAAGGCCATAGATATAGATGAGAATTTTGACCAAAATGAGTTGATTTTTATTCAAGAATTTAGAGGGTTGGCTATGTTGATTCCTTAATTTGGTTGATTAAAGTTGAATTCGTTAATTTGTAAAAAGCTTAAATTGGAGCTATTTTAAATTGTATTCTGAATATCAATCCAAATATTAGTTGTCAAATATTAAGTTTTGCATTGTTATGTATCATTTCAAATGTCCAAATAACAAAACAACTACAATAAATTATATAATCTGATAATTTTAGTAAACATATTTATTCAAACATCCAACACAATCAAGTAGGCCAAAACATAAACCAACAAATATAACCATCTAATTAGCAAACAAGGCAATGTGATCATAAAACCAAGTATCAAAGTGTTATTATTGATCATCACATTAATATGTACAAAAGCAAAAACATTTCTAATTTTCTATAAATCTTCAGTCATTTTACCACCTCTTTTCCTTTCTTACCAACACAAAAATTTTACATATTAAGTACTAAAGTAATCTCCTTTCCACTCCCATGCTATTGCTAATACATAATTTTCCAAGAGAAAAAGAGCAGAAAAGGCCAGGCTAGCTAACTCAGCTCTTGTTAGATAAATTATCATCCTCCATTAAGATTTGCCTCACTAATTAAGTATATACAAGTTTAATAAGTGGTAGAACTAGACTAAACCAAAACAATCCATATCCTAACCCGATCACATAATAGAACAGGCGTTCGGATTCTCATCACTGAACATCTGAGGTGGCTGAGAGTACTCGGGTTCGTGCCAATAATCTGTAACTTGGTGACTATAGCTGCTGCTTTCCCCATGCTGCCTTGGGTCATAAGTGTATGCATGAGCACCAAACCCATAAGCATAAGGATTATACTCCATTTTGTTAACCTCAATTTTAGTCACATTTTCTGCCTTTCCTTCTCCCGCGTCTTTCTTTCCTCCTCCACCACCACCTTCCTTGTTCTCACCACCTCCTTTAGCCTTTTCACCACCTTCTTTCGGCTTATCAGATGCTCCACCACCACCTTCTTTAGGTTTTTCTTTATCTCCGCCGCCACCTTCCTTGCCTTTCTTGTCACCACCGCCTCCTTCATCCTTCTTTGCCGGAGCAGCAAGCTCTACATTTCTCTTTAGCTTTACATTCAAGTAAGGTAGCATCTCTTTCATGTTCATTGACCCCTTGACCGTGATTGTATCCTTTTGTAAGTCCACATTAACATCTTGTACACCTACCAAATCAAAACAAATATCATTAATAATTTACCAAAAACAAAAAGTTCCTTTGCTATCTTTTGTTTCAATTTGAATTTTAATAATTTCGAGTACGAAAATTAGGTTTAAATTCTCTCAATTGTACAAGAAAGTTCCTTATTAAAAAGTTAAGTTAGGTGCCTTCGTCTTTACTTGTTAGACGCGTCAATTTGACACTCTTACATTTGAGAGGAAGAATCAAATTTTGTTTCTATGCACAAATGCTTGAATAGTGACACCGTGTACCTCATAATAACACTTCCAAATTCTACTATTCTAAAAGTTTGTTTAATGGTCCACTTAAATTATTATAGTACAAGTTCTCAAAAAAAAAAAAAAAAAAAAAAATTTATTATAGTACAAAATTTGAAAATAACTATTTATATCAAATTTCTTAAATTATCATATTGAAATTGAGTAGTTGTGAGGATGAGAAAAAGTTAAATTAATAAAGTAAAACAACTAATCATAAACGTCCAAACATACTAATTATAAAAAGTAAAATGATTTTTTCAATCTAATGTCTTTAATTATTACAAGGATATAAAAGTCCAACAATAACACAATATCATCAAATTAATTTTTCAAAGGTAAGAAAAAGAAATATTAGAAAACCTATTCACGAGTTTTACATATCACTTGTACCAAATTATATTTCTCACTGTCACCGTAAGAAAAGTATGAAAATTGAAAAATATGTACTCGTATTAGTCGTATGAAATATGAAAATAATGAAGTTTCTAGTGAATTTAATTAGCACAAAAATGGTGATTGGCTAGTAAAGCATGCTAAAGTTTGTAAACCAAAATCACTCACCATCACACTTAGCGACAATTTTCTTAATTTTCTGAGCACATCCTTCACAGTGTACCCTCGTCTTCAATAATACGGTAGCGACTTGAGGCTGCATAAACCAATTATTTTTAATATAAAGTTAGTAAATGTCAATCAACAAAAAAATTATTAATGACTATACACATACATCATCTACCTTAATTTCTCCAATAATTAATAATTTTAATAAAATTTTATTTAAAGTTAATCAGCATCAAATACAGATTAAGACTAATAATTTATACTTTTCTCTATACCAATTCATTAAATATATCACTATCAATACTTACACGGATGAACTAACAAGTATTGTATAGAAATTAAAAATTAATTTAGAAACATGAAAGGTTTTTAAATAATTATATTCCGTGATTAATTATTCAAATTATAGCTAAACTAATCCCACCAATTGTAATTACGTAATCAACATAATCGAATCGTTTCTTTTCGTCCACACATGATCAATATGATAACGCGACAAATACGTAAGCTGTGCTTAATTACAAAAACACTTAAATTATTAATCTGATTACGATGATAATCATTATTAGTGGATTGGCCTTATTAGAATGGAGGAAAGAAAACAAAAACTACCAAACTATTAATTAATTGATTTTACTTTGTGCAACAATATCCTTTCGGCATGAATCAAGTTGGACCTTCGGTTAAAATGTTATAATCAAACAATAAATAGTCTATATGGAAGGCTATGAATTTTCGAAGGTAGAAAACGAAATATTCTATTCACTCGAATCCATAAGTCACATTTGACGGTGTAATTAATAGTTTAAACTAGTGATGTGACAACTAAATTAAAATACGAATATAGGGGAGTATTTGCTAGGTCTCACATAATAGGTGGCATAATGTGACATTCTCTCTAACAAAAATATGAAATCAATTACGAAATATTAGTATTTTTAATTTCGAGCACACGGAATATACGCTATTAATCGATCATGAGCACGCTCCTAGCACACACACACTGGTTCTATCCTATCATAGTTTCAATTAGATAATAGGTTGACATTTTAACAACCATGAGATTCCCCCAAACATGGCATGTTAAATGTTAGAAATTCACAAATCAATATACTGTAACACTATTAGAAAATGTATATTTGATGCTTATACATTAAGCAAAACTCTTCAACTAATTTTTGGTAAGATATTACCATACGCTATACAAAACTAGTCATAGTAAACTTGAGTTCTTAGCTAAGTTCTTTTGTTGTGGATAAAGTAGACCCGATATTAACATGTTTAATACAAGCAACAAGCAAGATTTTATACTAAAGTTCACAACACAAAAGATGAAACATAAGAATATTCCAAATATACCCTTCTTTTTGACATGTAATAGTAGTTACAAGTTACTCGTACAACATATAACCATTTACTCCAATAACTTACATAAATTGATAAAAATATATAAATACAGGTCAAAATAAAACGTCGATTGTTGTAATTAATGTTATAGTATACTATATCCACTTTCAGCTTTGTATATACTCCATATCATTTCCCTTAAAATAAATGAACTTTTATCAATCTTTTAAGCCATACAATTAACCTTTTATGTGATCCAATTTGTGAACCATGTAAAACCACTAATTAAAATAAAGGAAGAAGTCAAAAACAGACTAGCTCAAATTCTCAAAACAAAGAGAAATAATCAAATAAATAAAATACCTCTTTAGGCTTTTCCTTCTCTTTCTCCTTCTTATCCTCTGACTTCTTAACATCGGATTTTGCTTCTGACTTTTTCTCACCGCCGCCGCCGCCGCCACCATCAGACTTTTTCTCACCACCACCCCCGCCTTCCTTATTAGGCGGCTTATTTGGTTGAAAAGATAACAATTCCACCTTCTTCTTAGTTTTCTCCTCCACTCTTTCCTTAATCTTTACTGGGTCCACTTTCCCAACCACCGTTAGTTTGCCTGCTGAACAATCCGTCTTTATACTCTCCACTCCTACAATTTCACACACCAAACAAACTTTTAGTAAAACAAATTTACAATTCTGCTGCAGCGCGTAGACAGAGCCTACAGCAGAATTTAATGATGTAGACAAGATTTGATCTGATTACACCATACCAAACAAGTACTACTATAATCAATTTACAATTCTGCTCAAACAGAGTCTCCGGCAGAATGTAATGATGTAGGCGGGATTTGATAACAAACTAGTATTGGTAACGGACTAAAGGTTCTATTTATTTCAAAATTAAAATAAAATGATAAAAATTCGGAAATGTTGAAAACTGAAACGGAAAATTAGGAAGAAGAAAGAAATAACCGGTTGAATTAATTAATTACAAGTGTAAATTGTGAAATTAAAAGTAAAATTAAATATTCATTAATTTCAATTTTTCGAGGACTTTTAGAAAACTCATTGAAATCTTACCATTAAAATTCTTGATTGATCGTCGGACTTTCTTAGCACAACCTTCACAATGCATATCAAACTTCAAAACAACGGTGGTTGAACCGCCGTCACCACCACCGCCGCCACCCTTTTTGGGTCCATCATTGTTCTTCTGATCTCCATCTTTTTTCTGCCCATATAACAAAATTCAAATTATTGATATAAAATTCAAATTATTGGTATAAAATTATGGAAAGATTAAAACTTTAATGAAGATATGAAGAGAAATTAGGAAAACTAACCTCACCCATGAGTGAATTTGTTAGTAGAAGATGAAATTTCTAATTTCAGAATTATGGGTATGTTATTTTTTTTGTTGGAAAAAAAATGACAAGGGTTTGTTTGTTTGGAGGGTAAGAAAAGTATTGTCTTCTCAAAGAGAGGAATTAATATTTGATCGAACAAGGAGATTGTCTAATTTGAGTGAATATATATAGATGAAGTCAAGGTGGAAATTTCCTAATTTATTTAATTATTTTTAATTGCAACTTCTATTTATTTTTTTTTATTTTTTTTTATTTTTTTTTATTTTATTTTTTAACAATTTTTAATATTTTATAATAAAGGGTTAATTAATTAATGTGTGGGGTTATGCCATGCTGCCTTTCAATTCACCGTTTAATGCGTTTAATTTTTTATTTTTTCATGCAATGAATGGATGATGTTGTTGTACTCCCTCCGTCCCAAAAAAAAACGACCCATTTGGGTTGATTACGCGGGTATTAAGGAAGTTAAGTAAAAAAAAGTAAAAATATATTGGAAAGATAAATTTACATGGGGTTTGTAAAAAAAATAGAGAGAGAAAATAATAAAATAATATGGAAAATGAATTTTTTTATGGGGAAGCTAATTTTGCACAAATATTGTTGCAAATTGGTGGTGTTTTAATGCAAATGGGTCATTCTTTTTGGGACAACGTTTTGGCCAAATGGGTCGTTCTTTTTGGGACGGAGGGAGTACTAGAGTATGTATTTAGTAGAGTAGTAGTATTAGATGTACCTCAAAGGTTAAAAAACCAGTAATAGTCAATCCACATTTTTTTTTTTTTTGTGGTTTTATTTGCTTTCTCATTTGTAAGAAACATAAAAATTGAATGTAGACATGTTTCTACATAAGTGTCGAGTATAGTTAAAGTCTTGACTATATTTATTACTCCGTATTACTTCTTTATTCAACCAATTAGGTTGATGGTCCCTATATTTTTTTCCCTTAAAAATTTTCTACTCGTAGTTTACGTTATGTTTTGCACGATTTTCAATGTACAAATAAATTATAATTGAGTTGTTAAAATGAACCCATTGGTACACCCGTGGTTTTGACTTTTCCCATTGATACACTCCAAAATTTTTGCCTTTCCATCGGTACACCCATGGTTTAGTCTTTTTCCCAACCGTGACTAACACCGTTAAAAAGTATTTCATTAAATTAAAATAATTCAGAAAAAGACTATAATACCCCTTTTAAATTTCTAATGTCTCGATTTGGATCCTTAACGACTAGGACTCTCAAAACTTTAACCGAACAATTTTCGACACGCAAATCGAGGCATTAGATGTTTAAAAGGGGTATTATAGTCTTTTCCTTAATTATTTTAACTTAATGAAATACTTTTTAACGGTGTTAGTCACGATTGGGAAAAAGACCAAACCATGGGTGTACCGATGGAAAGGCAAAAATTTTGGGTGTATCAATGGGAAAAGTCAAAACCACGGGTGTACTAATGGGAATTTCCCTAAAATGAATTTGATTCGTACAATGTTTTGGCCAAGGAGCTAAATGTAAAAAATGATGATATAAAACAGTAATTACAATGATTGATGCGTAATTTTGCAATGTATTTTCAAAAAAATTCAATGAAACATTTTGTTACATTTCGTACCTATATAGAATTTTAGAAGTTGTTATATACACCCGGGCGCATGGTACGCCTAATGGTACTCCTAGGGATGGCAGTGGGTCGGGTTAAATGGGAGACCCGCCCCAACCCCGCCCAAGTTAGGCGGGGATGAAGGGAGGTTTGGCGGGTGATGGGGCGGGGATAGGTATAAAATGTGTACCCGCCATGAGTGATGGGGCGAGTATGGATTTTAGAGTAGACCACCCCATATCTGCCCTGCCCCGTACCCATCTTACCCGCACTATATTTCTTTTAGAAGATTTTAGAATTTATGAAACTTGATACCCTCTAAGACCCAATAAACTTGAATAATGAAAGTCTCAATTTTCTTTACCTAATTTACATAATTGTCATTAATGTGATACAATAAAGCATCATGGCAATGGATTTGGGACAATTTTGGAGCGGGTATGAGGTGGGTATGAATATCCAAGTGGGTGATGGGGCGGGTATGGATGTGGATATTGTACCCGCCACGGTTGGTAGGGCTGGGATGGGTAAAAGATTTTTAGGCAGGTATGGGTATGGAGGTACCATCATCTGCATCCGACCTGCCCCATTGCCATCCCTATCCTCCGTTTCAAAATGATGTTCCTATTTACGTAAATTGATACTACCTCCGCTTCACATTACTCGCAACAAAGTACATGCTTGCGGAGGTCGAGGCAAAAGATTGAAAGGGTGATTATTGAAAAATAAGGGTATATGCTTAACTATTAATCCTGCCCAAAAAAAACAAATTCAACTTTGATTAAATTAAAATAACCCACTACCACAAAACCACCAGGCATCACCAAAACCAGCCACCACCAACACCCGGCATCACCGGAACCACCCACCACCACCATCGGAACCAACTACCACCACCCACCATCACCACCGACGCACCAACTCCACCATCACCAGCGATGCACCAACAACACTATCACCACCGACGCCCCAACACAACCATCACCACCGACGCACCAACACTATCATCACTTACGCACCAACACCAACACCACCACCATCGAACCCTGAACCCTTATCAAACCCACAATCGAAACAAAAACCAAACCCACCAACAAATTCGAAACCAAAACCTTACCCTCAATCAAACCCACGAAACCATCACACCCATGAACCTAGCAACCACGAACAAACCTTCGACGAACCCACAAACCATTCTCTATCATCAATTAAAGCTTTAATTTTACAAATTTATCCGTCAAAGCTCTTCAAATCTCTAGATCTAGAGTTTTGATGGTTAAATTTGACAATATAACCTTCGAATTTGGGTTTCATCGCCAAAGAGGAAAACAAAAGGCAAAAGAAAAGAGAGAAAACAGAGGCGGCAATGTAGGTGGTGGTTTCCATTGCAGATGGTGGTTGTGGTGGTCGGTGGTTGTGTAGGTGGTGATGGTGGTGGTTTCCATTGAAGGTGGTGGATTATGAAGGAGGAGAGAGAAAACTTATGAAGAAAGATGTTGAATGTAATGGAGGAGGGAAATGAATTAGGAAGAATGTGGTGTTAAGTTATAATTAATTAAACTTAGGGATTATTGTAGTAAGAATAGATTTATAAATTAATTAGGATGTTTTTTTTGAAAAAAAGTAAGGGTAAAAGTGTCATTTTATAGGTAAAAACTTACTAAAAAGGGAAATAAAGTGAGTTGTTGCGAGTAATGTGAAGCGGCCAAAAAAAGGAAGTTGTTGCGAGTAATGTTAAGCGGAGGTTGTATAAGTTTTTACCCATCTTTTATTGCAAATATCTTTAATCTTCACACTAAAAAAAATTATAAAAGTTAGATATTAATAATGTACTCACCAAGACGAATCAAACTAAATCCCACATGACTACATTTGTTCTTATAGATTGAGAAAAATTTAGAAGATTCTCTCTTATTTTTTAAAAGTCAAATATTCCAAACATGATATCATTATGGAACGGAAGAAGAATTGTTTACTCATTTCAATGATTATTGCTCGTTTTATCATCAAATGAGCAAACAAATATCCTTGGGTGCACCTTTCACCATGCACACGGGTGTATATAATTAATAACAATCTCTCCCAAACCCCCCCCCCCCCCCCGCGCTAAGTAGGTAGTCTAAGTTTATACAATTATGTTGTCGCATCATTGCCGCCTAGATATATGTAACACCTCAAACCCGAAAATGAGTTAGAGTTATAGCTCTCAAATGGACATTTAGGACCAACAATTATCTTAACATACTGACTAAAGGTTTTTTTTCCGACGCATTTTGTCCTTGGCCTTACTCGTGTGAATCTTACAAAAAACTTCTGGTAGGTAGGGGGTGAAAGTTCGATATTCGGTTTGGATTTTGACCCAAACCGAATTAATTCGGTTTTGAACTTTTCAAACCGAATCCAAACCGAACTAGATCTGAAACCGAACCAATCCAAACCGAAAATTTAAAACCTAATTCGGCTCCAAACCGAAAACCGAATTTGTAAGGGTTTTTTTTCTCCAGATTGTTGAAGAATTATAAATTAAAAAATAAAAAAAACAACAAATTTATAATGAACATATCTACAGAAAAATAGTAAAAAAAGAATTAATACATTAACACAACTATAATAATTCATAAATTGTATTGATTACAACACTAAGATCTACAGCTACAGAGTATATAAAATATAATCAAGAAAAAAATGTATAACGATAACCCTGAAAATCTGTGGTGGTGGTAGGGAAGCACGAACAATAGCGACGGTGAACACGAGTAGCGGTGAACCCACGGTGAACACGAGTAGCGGTGGAGGAAGGTGAGAAACAGTTACGAAAGGGGTGATTGAGGTGGTGTCGTGGTGATGATGGAGGTGGTGAGGCCGTGAGGGAGAAAGGAGGGAAATTTGGAAGATAAGGGTTTGGTGAGGTCAGATCTCAGAAGAGAGAAGGGATAGTAGGAAAAGAGGGGAAACTAATTAGGGTTTTGGTATATATATATATATATATAGAGGAAATGGGCTGGATATTTAGGCTGAATATTTTTAGGATTGGATTTTCGAGTTTCGGTTTTTGGAAGTCCCAAACCGAAACCGAACCGAAATCATATTTTTGCAAATACTCAAACCGATCCAAACCGAAAACCGAAAAAAACCGAATTGAATTGCTAATTCGGTCCGATTTTGTTCGGTTGTCGGTTTTTATCCAAATTACTTTCACCTTACTGGTAGGTCATCCATCTTTAAGCCTATAATAAATGCATAAAAAGCGAATGACGGATCACATTGGATCTGGGTAGTGCTCCACTCCACCTGTTAATCATCCACCCAGGCATTTGTCAGTGGGCGCGGGTCAAGTAGAAGACCTGCCCCATCCCCGCCCTAGTGGGGATGGGTCTCGGTTTGGCTGGTGGTGGGGCTGGGGTGGGGATAAAAATCATACCCACCCCGCTTCGTACCCACCCCATATCCACACTAAAGAAAAATTATATACTTTTTTATAATGTTATAAAATAATTACATGTAATAAAATATTTGTAGACACCCATTTGTGTCTCCCCAAAACCAAACCCAGTGATGAGTACCTTTCACGTCGAATCGTAATCGAATGAAACAAAAGTGTGGAAAAGTCTAGTGTTGCGGAAAGTTTTTATTTTCTTTTCTCTTCTCTCTGTTTTTGAAAACTTTATTTTAAGAAAATAGCCAATCCAGTTTGGTTGGTCCATGATATGGGTCCAATAGTGGTGTAGTTGGATGGGGCTTGCAAAGACCTTTCCAATGATATATTATAAGCCTAATTCCGATGAATATTGAGGAAGTTATGGCCAATTTACCAAACTGGGCCCGGTTTGAGCTTTATGTGCGGCCCAATGATCTAGGGGAGGGCCTAATATGATTTATCATTCTTAATGCAATTAGGAATGGTTTTAGTCTTCTAGAATCTTCTAGAAGGTTCTTTTCATTCCTAATTCAATTAGCATTGCTAAGTTGACTTTGTTGACTTTTCAGAGTTTTAACCAAAATCAAATAGCATTTTCGAAGGAATTATATTATTTTATCCTCCAGTACGGTAAACTTATCGGATTTTCGAAAACGCGGTAAAATCAAGACTGGCGTCCAACCCCAGGCCTTGGCGCCTGGAACCAGGCTTGGCGCCAGGCGCTAGCCACTGGTGCCTGGCGCCAGCTAGCCAGGGTTGGCGCCAACCTTGTTTCCTGAGCGTCAGACTCTGTTTTGTTAAATTATCTTTTTTGGCTAATTTTCTCTATAAATATTGTATCAAAAACTCCGTTTTCATTCACTTATTCTCATCTATTCTCACGAATATTCACCGACAATCAGTTTTCATTCATCATTAATTCTCTCTTCCTCTTTTCTAAACTTTGTTTTCATACAAAATTCCGCATTCACAAGATCTAGAAACACCTAGCCATATTCGAAGTTGTCTTCGCCCTAGACGTGAAAGGTTTAATTTCTGAGGGTTTGGTCCCAAATCTCTATTTCAATTATTTAATTTGATTGTTGTTTATTATTTTCCTTGAAGTTACTAACGTGTGTATTTTGTTATTAGAAAGAGATACGAGGCATCAAAGTAAGTGCTTTAATTGATTTATTGATATTATGATGTAGATATCATGTTTATATTGTTATTATGATATTCCTAGTATCATGTCTAGGGTATTTTTAATATTAAATATGCTTATTATGATTCCTGCGATGCTTCCTATGTTCTTCCTAATATTTATTCATGTTAGTATCATGTTAGGGTTAAAGATTTGATTTTTATTGCTTAGTGACATGCTAGGGTTTGTTATTAATCTTGTTAGTATCATGCCTAGGATCTTGCTATGTTTATTATGCTTTAATATTGACATGAACATGATTATGATTATAATTATTATTCATGATATTGATTTATTGATTATGTTGCTTGATACATTATTTATTCTTTATTGCTTGATCACGCCTTTTATGCATGTTAAAGGGAATTTGTACTTGTAATCACGCTTAATAAGATATTAATAATCTTGTTAGGATTAATATGATTATAATTCAAGTGATCGCCAATAATAGTTTATTTGTGCATTGAATTCAACCAACATAGATAAACAGGTTTAGGGTTAATCCTAATGATTGCATGTTAATAAAAAAGCGCACATGAATACGATCAGAATAAAGTAGAGGCCTATTATTAGGGCAGGTTCAATCTCTTTTAGGTTGGATTTGTACCTTCATCCCCGAACCCTTATTTGGTTCTAGACCTTATGGAGTTGACGATCTCTTGGATCGTTAAGGGGTGTAACCTTCACCTCGTGAACGGTTTACAAGTTCCTAAAAAACTTGTTGGCAACTCTTTTGCTCTATCTTCTTCCCTTTTGGACGCCACCGTACTTTAGTGTATGATCACAGTGGGGTTCAAGCTAGTGGGATTAAGGCTTGAATTATTCCCTACAATATTAAATATAATACTTTGTATTGCACTTATATTATAAACAAAAAATGTGTAATATTAAGAATTTTTTTAAATTATAATCCAAATTAATCATGTAGGATTGTGTATTTAAGAGACGAAGATTAGGTGGCAAGGTCTTGGGTGGGGATTAGGCGGATCTTTGGTAGGGATTAGGTGGGGGTGGAATGGTGGATATCCAAGTGAAGGGTGGGGCGCGGATAGTTTTGGAGTCGTATCCACCGGGGCGGGGATGGGGATGAATTTTGGACCCGCAGCGAGGATAGGGGATGAAAATGTCAAGTGAAAATAGGGATGGGAAGGCCAACATCTGCTCCGCCCCATTATATATATAAATATATATACGTTGGATAGATTTAAATAGACTTCATAAGATAAAAAAAAGTTAGTTTAGAATTCTATTTGGATAGAATATTAGAATAAAAATGTTAATTTAGAGTTTATTATCAATAAAATACCAATATTTCAGACGTACAAATTGAATTATTATTTTATTCAAAAAAATTATTAGATTATAATTCTCAAATATTATCATATAAATTTATTTTTTATATCATAATATTTTTGGAGCTAAGGAAGTTCAAAGCGTAAAACATCCATTTATAATATATATACTAATCGGTTAAAATTTTATACTTCACAATCGAATAGAATGGAGACCTATCAATTAGAGGTTGAGTCATGAGCTATTTTGGATTAGATCACTACAGGTTACGAGTCAAGAAATGTTCAACTCTGCCCAAAGTTTTGGGTTCGGGTCAATCCATTGTATTTTGAACATTTATTTTATTTAGCTTATATTTTGCTTATTTTTTATTTTTTTTAATGTATTAAATCAAACATTTTCACCAAAATTATTATTAGTCATTACATGCCTAATAGATAGAAAATCATCAGAAAAGCGCATCAATGTTGATTCCTAACTAATTTTGTATCAATGATATATTTTAAAATTTGATATATAAATTATGAATTTATCTTAAAATTCAATAAAAAAAAAAAACAAGGCATCGCAGGTGCACAAAACTAGTGTGTACGTGTGTGTGTGTATATATATATTCTAATTTTTTTTTTAAAATCCTACAAAATATGTTAAAAAAAAAAGCTTAAGTTGTTCACTTCACCTTACTTTTACTGAATTAAAATTTTTTTTACTTAACTGAATTTTTTTTTTTTGCTGAACTGAAACAATATTTACTGAATTGAAATTATTTACTAAAATTAATCTTAATGAACTGAAATTATTTTGTACTACTGTTACTGTAGACACCCAATTGTGTCTCCCCAAAACCAAACCCAGTGATGAATACCTTTCACATCATTTGATTATCGAACAAAGCGAAAGTGTGAGAAGTCTAGTGATGACGATGTTTTTATTAAAATATCTCTTCTTTCTGTTTTTGAAAATATTTCTTTTTTTTTATACCCTATTTATGAAAACCATGCATTCCAGTTTAGTTTGGTCCATGATATGGTTCCAATATTAGTGTAGTTGGATGGGTCTTGAAAAAACCTTTTAAACGATATATTATAAGCCCAATTTCGATAAATAATGAGGAAGTTATGGCCAAAATACTAAATTGGGCTCAAACCGGATTTTACCTACGACCCAATGATCTGGAGGAGGGCCTATTAATTATTATTTCTAAAGTGATTATGATTGATTTTAGTCTTCTAGGAATATCTAGAAGGTTCTTTTTAGTTCTAATAAGGTTAGGATTGATAATTATATTTTAAAGATATTTTATTTATATTAAATCTGATTTCGAAAACTGTTTGGATGCATAATTACCTACAACCGGTTTGGAAAGTAATTACGCGTGGAAAAGCATGTTGACTTTTGAACCAGCGCGAGATGACAAAGTCGTCGCCTGGCGCTGGTCTTCGTTGTTTGGCGATGAGCTTGTCGTCTCGCGCAGGCTCCTGTCGTTTGCGACATAAGGTATTTTATTTTGAATATGTTTTTCTTCGATCTCGTGCTATTTTCCCTATAAATAGGGGACGTGTCTCCCTGTTTTCAAATCATCAATACCCAGAATTTTCTCTCTTCTCTCTCTCTAAAAGCTAGAAGCTTTCTCTCTCTTCTCTTTTTGTAAATCTTCCCTCTCTCAAAATTCCTCACTCATTAGTTCTAGAAACACCTAGCCAAGTTCGAAGTTGTCTTCGCCCTAGACGTGAAAGGTTGATAATTTCTGAGGGTTTGGTCCCAAATCTTATTTCAATTCTTTGATTAGATTTACTATTTAATATTTTCTTGAAGTTACTAACGTGTGTATTTTGTTATTAGAAAGAGGTACGAGGCATCTAAGTAAGTGCTTTAATTGTTTATCTTTTGATATAGAAATCATTCTTAGGTTATTTTGTTGATTCCTAGTATCATGTTAGGATGTTTTATTGCTTCCTAGTATCATGTTTAGGGCTAATTAATATTTCTAATTTCATGTATGATTATGATACTTCCTATTTCTTTCCTAATATCATGTTAGTGTTATGTTAGGGCTAATTGATCTTTAATATTAAGTGACATGCTAGGGTTTGTTATTAATCTTGTTAGTATCAAGCCTAGGATCTTGCTAATAATATTATGCTATATTGAAATTATGATGATTGATGTTATGTTGCTTGATATGATATATTATTTTTATTGCTTGATCACGCCTTTTATGCATGTTTAAAGGGAATTTGCACTTGTAATCACGTTTAATAAGATAATTAATAATCTTGTTTAGGCTAATATGATTATAATTCAAGTGATCGCCAAAAATAGATTTATTTGTGCATTAATTTTCAACCAACATAGATTAAACAGGTTTAGGGTAAACATATTGATTGCATGTTAGTCAGAAAGCGCACATGAATAAGAGAAGAATAAAATAGAGACCTATTTTTAGGGCAGGTTCAATCTCTTTAAGGTTGGATTTTTACCTTCATCCCCGAACTTCCAGTCATGGTTCCAGACCTATTGGAGTTAACGATCTCCTGGATCGTTAGGAGATCGTTAAGGGGTGTAACCTTCACCCTGTGAACGGTTTACAAGTTCCTAAAACTTGTTGGCGACTCTTTTACTCTAGCTTCCTTCTCTTTGGACGCCACCATGCTTAAGTGTATGATCACAGTGGGGCTCAAGTGTGGGATGACTTGAAATATTCCCTACTGTTACCCTTTTATATTTCTTCTTACTGTTATTGATATTACTGAAAAGAACTTATTTTTATTGAAATGAACTTATTTTTATTAAACTAAAATTATTTTACCGATAATAAAGGTGACTAGGGAAGCTAAAGTGCGCGATGCGCGCGTCATAGCTAACCATATCTAGAAGCTCTTTTGGTTTGGCCTTAAAATCACAAATTTAGTTGTTGACAGAATTCATGAGAGAAATACTTATATAAACAACTACTTTTATGGGTATACAGTCCATCCAAGACAACTAACATTAATAGAGCAAATAAGTACATAAATATATAAAAGAGTATAATTGTCCAAACATTATTCTTAAAAAAAACTTGTACGCATTAATGAGGGGTAAATATGTAAATACAAATTTTCAAAGGTTTAATTGGCATCACACTATTTATAAGAGTAATATATTTTTTATAAGGTAGGGAAACGAACAAGGCTTTATACTTGTTTGTTGCAAATTATATTTTTAAGCAATATTTTGCTATCTATCATCTTTTTTATACTCCTTAATAAAAATAATCTTTCATTGTAGAAAACTAGGTTAATTTGTATTTTACGTTCTCTCAATAAACTATGTTTAAAATTAAACCACCTAGTCTTTCATTTATTTTATTTAACCAGCTATAATAAGGCAAAAAAATTAAATTTCACCACTCACCTCTTAATGGAAATCAATAAGTTCCATTTTTGTGAAAAAAATAATCTATTTTCGTGCCAAAATTTGCAATTTTAAGGTTTTGGTGGTCATTTTGATTTCATAAGATGCGATTTAAGGTCAAAACTAACAAAAATAATTCCATCGTGTCTTTATAATTGCATCACTTTCCTAAAAAGAAAGTTCGAGATTAGTTGCATCAGTTTCCTTTTAAGTTGATAAACTCTCTGATCTCTATCTCTCTCATATCACGTCGATCCATTTCTTTTACTCTCTCTATATCTCTCATCTCTGAAAATTGCCTAGGGGTTCGCAATTTGAAAAATGATGCAACTAAAAAAACGGAGGAAGTAATAAAAATTCCTCTTTATGTGCGTCGATCACTGAAATTGAGGTATTTCTTTACATGCAAAATGAGGTATTTCCAATTATTTGCTTTTAATTTTGACCCCAAATTGTCTTCCCGAGAGACCAAAATGTTCCCCCAAGCCTTCATAGAGCAAGCATTCGACACAAAAACTTTTAATTAGAACTCAACGTATTTAGAGGTGGTGAAATATATATTTTTTTCCGTTTTGTAAGTGGTTAAATTAAATAAAATAAAAAAAAAACTAACGATTAAATAAAAAAAGGCCTGGTATTTTGAAAGCTCAAAGACTAGAATAGACCTGGTCTACAATAACTTATTGTAGACCCAACTTTCTAGTATACCATACGAATGTGATTATATTACTACAAAAGTGATTATATCATCCTGAAATTATTATGTAAATGTATCACTCAAAAAGTAAATTTATCATTATAAAAAGTATCAAATAGTAAATTACATCATTCAAAAGATGATTTTTAAATTTTATCATCCTAAAGATAATTATATAATCTCATTAAATGGTTTAATATGAGATTATTTAATTCAAAATATGACTCACAAAAAAATAATTATATCGTCTAAAAAAGTGATTATATCATCTAGAATGTGATTATATCATTTGAAAGTGTCAAGTTTTGGGTCTACAATAATTTATTGTAGACCGGGTCCATACAAGACCAAAAGATGGTAATTTACGCAATTTCCTAGAAATTATGGTAGTTCAGAGTTATCATAGATTTATTCACAATACACACACACACACACACACATATATATATATATCAAACTAGATGAAGCCTGTGCAATGCACGGTTTGTTTGATTTTTTTTAAATAATGTTTTTTTTTTTTTTTTTGTATTTATGAGCCTAAAATTGGTTATATATTTAGATAAAATTCCTAATATTAAAAGATAATATATAATATTTAATTAATTTAAACGTAAAAATTTCATTCGCCAATTTTGCTTACATGGAATTTAAATTATTTAATTCTAAAAGAAATTAATAATCTCTTATTTAATTGGCTACTACTAAGATTTATAATCCTACATGGCGCGCTGAGAAAATTAGATCCTACGTGGCTCTCTAAAAACTCGGGAAAAAACTCCCCTTTATATATATATATATATATATTAGATTATCGTATTTTAGAGTTATTCTAGGATAATAGAGGAGGATGCAAGGGGGTTTCCCTGCCAGCCTGCCTCGTCTTGTTCAATTCCTCCCTAAGAGCTTAGTTTTGGTTTTTTATTTTTGTTTTTGTTTCTTAGTTGGTTCTATTTTGCTAGCTTCTTTTTTTAGACTTTTTTTTTTTTTTTTTTTTTTTTTGAAAACTTCATTTTTTAGACTTTGTTTCTCATTAAAATAAAATAAAAAAATTTGTCAAATTTCAACACTATCTCGACCCATGAGATAAGTGGGTGATGGATAGATGCGAGTGGAGCGGATGAAATAATATTTGAGCAGATGTAGCCCCATTCGATCCAAATTCAATCTGCTTAACCTTTGTAAGTGGTTAAATTAAATAAAAAAAAAATTAACGGTTAAATAAAATAAGGCCTGGTATTTTGAAAGATGGTAATTTACACAATTTCCTAGAAATTATGATAGTTAAGAGTTATCGTAGATCTTTTTACAATACATATATGTCAAATTATTGTATTTTAGAGTTCTTGTAGGATAATAGAGGAGGATGCAAGGGGGGTTTCCCTGCCTCATCTTGTTCAATCTATATATCAATACTACTATACTAAAGTAATCACCGTGATTATCCCCTAATACACGTGTCGCAATCTCATTAAAAAATTTTCCGCCTAAAGTTTGTTATTATTATTTTTTTTTTTTTTACAGTTTTCATTTTTTTTTTCTTGGTTATCTTCTAAAAAAGTTTGTTATATTATTTTTGAATTTAAATATGAAGATTAGATATTGGTTTAAATTGGTATTACCTCTTTAATAGTTATTAAAAATAAAACACTTTTGATAATTTTTTTCTTAAAAAAAGGTTTGTTTGTGATAATCTTACATAAATTATTAATAGATAAAAAAAAAATGTTTTGTTACTATGAAATTTTAATAAGTACACATGTCACAATAACAACAAAAAAAAAATTGCCAAGTTTTCTTATTTTTATTTTTAGTTTCCTTCAAAAATAACATGATGATGAAAAGTTACAATATTATATTAAAAAGAGTTTTAAAGTAGACATTACATGAATTCAATTTTTTTTTTTTTAAAAAAAATGTTATGTAACTCTTTCCATTTAAACTAATGGGCTTTAATTTTATGATTTACAAGTTTTATTATTATGTAACCGTGCATGGCACGGGGAAAAAACTAGTTATAGTAAAAGACAAGCGCCTCAATGTGAGGATGACAAATGTCACTCTCTCATTGGCTTATCTTATGTATAAAATATATCTATATAATTATTGTTTACATATTCAAGCATAGTTATTTTTGTTAAACTTCAAACAATAAAAGCAAGTTTCTATACATGCATAAGATTTTCATGATTTCCTAACATAAATATTGATTTAATTTTTTATAATAAATATATACTTTCCAATACTACAAATAATCCATAAAATCTTTCCAATCTTTATTTATAGTTAAGTTAAAGAATAATAACTAATTTGAAGCAATATGATTAAAGTGGCATAATTCAGAAAACAAATATTTCGTATTTTGAAAGGCTATTATATTTTTTTTTAATGAAAATTAAATAAAATCGATAATATTTAGTTTGACGTCAATTATGAAATCAATACAAACATTTTAAAAAAAAAATCAGATGTACAATAAAATATTGTGCACCTATTATAAAAGCTACCTTGTAATGAAAGAAAGTTATTTATCCTTTATTGATAAAAGTTATCCAAAATAGTCTACAAATTATCCTAAATTCAATTCAAGTAATCGGATGAATACAAAATTTTTTGATAAAGATACAAAATAGTGTAAAAATTACTTTTATCGTTTGTTGTACTCCTTGACAAATACTGAATGCCGAGCCGAAATGTTGTCTTGGAAAAAAATACATAATCTTGAACATAAATTTAATTTTAATCGGCCTTTCATTTTCTATACAATGTCTTTTACAATGACCTTTTGTTTTTCTTGCATAAAAAAAAAAAAAACAAAAAAAAAAAAAAAAAAAAAAAAAAACTGAACCAATAACCAATCTAAACAAGAAGATTAAAAGTTAAATTGAATTAGACCTTTGACGGAAAAGGGATAGATATAAAATGTATTATAACTATTACTTATGTTTTAAATTGTAATATTCGTATTAACAATGCTATTACTTATGAATTTTTTTAGAAAAACTAACATTTTGATTTAAAAATCGTGCATTGCTCATGTACTATACTAGATATACAACAATCATGTGCAATAATTTATGTTGTTTTATACATAATAATACTTTTAACTATAATAGTATGTGTATATAATATAATTTTTTTTATAATATAAAAAAGTAAATGTATATAATATAATATTTTATAACACGTGTCCTTCATGTTGGTGTAGTGGTGATTGAGATTACACTTGGTAGGGAGGACATGTGTGCTCCCCTGCAACAACAATCGGAAGGGGAGTGGAACCTAATAACCTAGAACTGATCCTCAAATTTGGATTAGCCCAAAGGGTAATGAACCGGATAGAACACCCAAAACTCAATGCATATATGACGGGAATTAACTTATCCTTTATCTATCTTATACAAAACTCCAAAGTCTAATTTTTTTTTTAAAAAAATATGATAATAACATTTGTAAATTTTTGTTAATATGAAAGATATAAACCTATCAAAATGTATATATAGTTAAATTGTTTAATAACTTATATCGAATGCGTAGTTTTATTAAAATTATTTGCATGTAATCATTAAATGTGTTGGATGTTGTGTAGCTATGCAATGTCCTCAAATCTGGATTAGCCCAAAGGGTGAACCGGATAGAATACCCAAAACTCAATGCATATATGACGGGAATTAACTTATCCTTTATCTATCTTATACAAAACTCCAAAGTGTAATTTTTTTTTCAAAATATGATAATAACATTTGTAAATTTATGTTAATATGAAATATATAAACCTATCAAAATGTATATATAGTTAAATTGTTTAATAACTTATATCGAATGCGTAGTTTTATTAAAATTATTTGCATGTAATCATTAAATGTGCTGGATGTTGTGTAGCTATGCAATGTCCAAAACTTTAGTGAGCGACTTTGATTTACGGTGTGGTTGGATAGAAGGAAATGGAAGGAAAAGAAGGGGAGGGAAATGGAGAGATGTGATATCTTTCATTTGGATAACAAATGAGGAAGTAAGGGAATTGGAGGGGAGAGAAATGGAGGGATTAAATTATAGGAAAATGATCCCTCCAACAATGGAGAGATTTTGAAGGAAAACTCATCATTCTTCTCTCCCCTCCCTTTCCCTCCCCTCCTCTTCTCCTCCCTCCCCTTCTTTTCCTTCCTATAATGTTATCCAAACACACTGTTAGTGATTGTACGGTAAAAAGATATTGTCTTTGATCTTGAAACCTAATAGTCTAATAAATTCTAAATAGAAAAATTAAAACAAAAGGAAATGAAAATAGTAAATGGGTTTAAATATTGAAATAAACATAACCTTTTAAATCAATTTAGCGAATTCAAGAAAAAATTTTAAGGCATTTAAAATTAAATGGGGGAAAATATATGTAAAAAGAACATTTTTAGATATATAAATGTCCATGCACTATTATAAGAGTTTTGTTAACCTTTTTATAATTAATGTAGGGATAAATCTTAGTAATACATAATCCGTATATTTTATTTATATAAAATTATCAGTATCCATACCTATATACGAAGTATTTGTGTCGTATACTATATTTAATCAGCTGTTGATTATATATATGACTATTATATAATATATAGTTTTTGGCACAATGCTTAACTTAGGAAAATATATGTTCTGGTAGGTCAAATATAGGGTTATTATTGTGTCTATAGATTTAATGAGTGCGATGGGTAAATAAAACATGTATATATTAGATTGATTGTAGCTACTGATGCGGATGGTATGATAAGAAAAAATATATTTCGTATTTTAAATATGGAAAGTTGATTTTGATGTTGTAATTTAGACTTGAGCTGTAATGGTCGGTTTTGGACTGGTTGGTTCTGTTGAACCTTAATTAACTTTGTTGTACTGAGTATTAATAATAATCGTATTAATAATGTGTTGACACATGATGTTCTATGTTGAAATATGATATTCCATGCTTTGCTTAGAAGCTCAAAATACAGGGTCTTACTCTTTTATGTCGGTGGCCACACAATGCTATTATGGGGTTTACTTTTTCAAAGTTATAGAGGTTACCCGTTTAATGTTATAGGGGTTACTCGTGTTACTCAGTTAGTGTCATATGGGTTAGTGTCTTGCTCTAGGAGTTACATACTTTGTTCTGTTGCAAGTACTTATTCGTTGAGGCCAGTTACACAAAAACGTGTTGTACATTTTTTTTATTTTTTTTTTTTGTTTTTGATGATTAAAGAAGTGGAAAATGTTTAGAGGGTACTCCCTAAAAAAAACATATAATTGATGGGTTGGGGATTTAGAGTACTTTAGTAAAATGTTGATAAAGGAACTGTATACTCGTGCTAATGCATGACATATACTATACTATGTACCAAAAAAAATACTCGTAAAACAAAGTGAAATGTTAGTACGTAGTGTTTTAAAAAAAAAAGTGAAATATTGGGGATCTTGAGTGACATAGTGAATTGTTGATAAAGAAATTGTATACTCGTGCTAATGCATGTGATATGTTATACGGAGTACTACATACAAAAAAAAAAAAAAAAAAATACACACACATAAAGTGAATAGTCCCATTAAAAAAAACAAAAAAAAAAAATTAGTGAATGGGTAGTTATGGATTTTTTTTTTAAATGATTAAAAAAAATAAAAATAAAATAGTGGGATTGGTAGTTATTTTTTCCTTTAAATAAAAAAAAAAAGGAAAAAAAAAAAAAAAAAAAAACTCTAAATGCATGAGAGTTGTCGAATGAGGTTTTGGAGGCTCCTCATTCACTTACTCTACAATTATATATTAGATTACGAAGTATAACAGAGATAAATAATGTTTATTACCGTGACTTTTGGTTGAAAGCCCTTAGTCCCTAACTTTTATAGAACTAATTTCACACATCTTATTTGGCCTGCTATATGAAAATTTCCAAATCAGTCATTGCATATGGTCAAAGTATGTAACATTCACAATATGAATAATAAACTTGTGGAACTTCATAAAACGGAGCTTTGTTTTTTTTTTTTTTTTTTTTTGAGGAAGTAAAAAGGAGAAATTTTATTATTCACTGTACAACACTTTTATTGCCTAGTTGGACCTCATAATTTAACCATATACTTGTATAATCTTGTGGATTCATTTCATATTTTAATTTCAAAACATTAACATTCATAATTTGTTAATTTAAAATTTTGCATGTATAATATTAAAATAAATTACCTAGTATTAGAGATCAAAGATGCACACTCTACTATAAACAAAGGTTCTACATTTACTTGTGACTAAAGGAATTATTTTAATGGAAGGAATAACTATAATGTGGATATAGCCTTTTTATTTATTTATTTATTTATTTATTTTTTAAATAAGTAAATATCTAGCTGCAAAAAAAATATGGAGATGATTTTTTCAAAATATGATAATGCTGTCGCACATTAAAAATAAGAAGAAAAAAAAAAAAGAAAAAAGAGAAAAAGTAATAACATAAATTAAAACAAGAAAAAATATGTATGTATGTATGTATGTTCGCTAAGTTAAGGTTGATACATTAATATCATCATGTATGACGTATGAAGCATGAAGATGTAGGCTAGAGGAGAATGATGTTCATCATTGCCGCCGGTTTAGATCAAACCGGGTTGTCTTGAATTGACATCCTAGAAAATACTTAATGGCCCCACTTCCTCGGATTTTTTGGGATAAGTGGGTCCTACCATTCATGCAATGTTGCTGATTTGAGTGTACTAAAAATAGAAATTGTAATTTGAGTTACATACTTTCCCACGTTTTAGATTTGTGTAGAGGATCACTAGGTATATCCACAAAAGATAAGAGGCCTATTAGCTTTGAGTTTGTTCTGATTTAGTGAACTGAATTGATTGTAAGTAAATTAAACTAAATTTAACTGAACTGAATAGAGTTGAAATAAATTTGTGTAGACGATCACTAGATATATCCACAAAAGATAAGAGGCCTATAAGCTTCAGTTTGTTCTGATTTACTGAACTGAGTTGATTGGAAGTAAATTAAACTAAATTTAACTGAACTGAATAGAGCTGAAATAAATTCTTTATAAGAGAAGAAAATTAGGACTTAAACTGAAGTGAGCTGGTTAAAGTTGAACTGAACTGAACTAAACTAAAATTAAGCTGAAGTGAATAGACCCTTTGTTTAATGGTAATTTAACCATTTAGATCTACAGTTTTAAGCAAAAATTGCTTTTTGGTTAAAAATAGTACTATTTGTTTTTTAAAGATGGGATGATTTAAAGAGATTGTCTCTCATTATAAATGATTCAAATTGTGGCTATATAATTTCATTTGATGTGTAAAATATACTTATTTGAGGTTGAAAAATGTGATAATATACTCCCTATATACTTTTTAATTTGAATATTAACTTAGTTTATAAAGATCAAATGATCAAATTTTAAAAACTAAATTAAAATAAAGATAAAATGAAATCAAATCTTAAAAATGTGCTAGGCTAATGTACTTTGGGGTTAGTTAGGGTCTGTTCTCTTCATCTTAATTTCAGTTCATTTAATTTCAACTCAATTTTGTTCATTTCAGTTCACTTCAATTCAGTTCCTAATTCCCTTCTCTCATAAACAGTTTCAGTTCAACTCAGCTTAGTTCATCTCAGTTCAGTAAATGAGAACAGACCCTTAGGCCGATCCCTAAGCCCAACCCACAAGTTACGTGCTATGTTGGGATGGGCTAAAATTGTTAAAAGGTTGACCCATGCTCGGTCCAGGCCCATGTGCTATCATGTCGGGTATACCAAATACACTCGACTTTTAGTAAATTTACCACATACCCTTTATGACTAACAATCTTAAACTCTATAAATCATTAACTCTTAACTACTTTAACCTAATAACCCTTAATCAAATAAAGGGAAAACTAGAGGGAAATGTCTCAGTTTGCGTGCTTGGTTTGTGAACCGTGTAATTAAGTTGCTCTATTAAGGTCCAAAGTGTCATTTTGGATCTTAAGGAACAAATTTAAGGTTAAAATTGGCAAAAAAGACTAAAAATGACACGATTATTTGCGTTTCAGGTGCCTTGGCTGTTGCGCTTTGATTTTCAGGTTAAAAGAATTGCTTGCATTCGTGTAGGTTTTGGGGATCCTTTTGGTCTTAAGGGTTAAATTTATTGTTCAAAATTAACAAAAAGACTAGAAAGGCCTCAGTTTACGTGCAAGATGATCCCAAAATCTTAAGTCAACAATTTTGCCACCATAAAATCCATGTTTTTTTTTTTGTTTTTTTTTTCAATTTAGACCTCAAATTTGATTCCAAAGAGCCAAAATGGCTCCAAAATCTTAACCGAGTCATTTTTACGGCTCTGAAACTAAAGCACGCAAACAAAGGAATTTATTAGCACGTAAACCGAGGTTTTCTAGTCTTTTTTTTTTTTTTTTTTTTTTTTTTTTTTTTTTTTTGCCGATTTCGACCTTAAATTTGACCCATAAATTAATATCCAAAATGAACGCCACAACCTTAATCGAGCAAATTTCATGGCTTAAAAATAAATGCATTTCACTGCATTAAGAGCAAATGGGATAGTAAAGGGTTAATTAATAAAGAAGCTAACGATTGTTAGTCATTAAGGGTATTTGGTAAATTTTCCAGCAAATCGAGGGCATTAGGTGAATTTGAAAACACCGAGGGCATTTGATGATTTTTTTTCTTTTTTTTTTTAAAAGTCAAGGGTATTTGGTGAAAAAACTGTATAATTATTTACGTGAACAAAAATATGCGCATATTGAAAAGTCAAATGAATTAAAAAAAAAAAACCATTTAATTTATATGCATATAATAATAGAGATATTTACATAATAACATGCATTTTAAAAAGTCAAACAAGTCAATTCAATCTTTATGGGATGCAACCAATTTTATGAAGTTGTACATGAATTGGTACCCTAGTCGTTAATACTTTCTTTTATTCTTATGAATTCCATCTTTGAGTGTTTAATCAATGTTATATCATAATAAATACTTTATAATATAAAAATACGCATGTAAAAAGTATTTTAAGACTTGCAATTCTGTATATGTGATTATTTAATATTACTTCTAAATTGCTTAATATTATAAGTTGACATGCTCATACCACAAACATATCATGAGTTATGACTGACCACCAAATCAATCCACTTAAAATGGAATAATGTAAAGTAAAGAGGAGTTGGCAAACCTGCTAGAAATAAGATATGTAGAAGGTAGGAAATAATAGAGAGCTACAATTACAAGGTGTAGAAAATTTGAGATACTAAGGCATAATAATTATGGAGTATTTATATTTAAAAGGTAAGGAAAATTATGGAGTATTTATATTTAAAAGGTAAGGAAAAGGATTCCGATCGTACCACAACCTTTATGGTGTTTTTGGTTCAATACTTGCGGGTCAGATACTTTGAGAGTGAGGGCGGAAGAAGAAGGGATCCTCATACTCAAAGTGTCACACTGTCACTAGTAGGGATTGAACCCCCAACCTCAAAGTTGGGATGTGCAATCTTTTCCACTAGACAAGCTGCTAAAGTTTAGAGAACAAGTTTAGTGTAAATGTTTTTCTGTCTTGTATTACGATATTCACAAGATATATATATACAACCTAGGAGAAGAGAATAGGGCTTAACATCGACCCATTAGCTAAATACAATACAAGGTCTAACACCCCCCCTAAAGTTGGAGCAAGCAAATCACAAATGCCCAACTTGCCAAATAAATACATGAATTGACTTTTACTCAAAGCCTTGGTGAATATATTCGCTAATTGGTCCGTTGTCTTCACATAAGACGGACTAATGATACCATCCTGAATTGCATCGCGAAGATAATAACAATCCACCTCAATGTGCTTGGTACGCTCATGAAAAACCGGATTCTTCGCAATATACAAAGCAGATTGATTATCACAGAATAAACTCATAGCACGGGGATGCGAGACACCCAAACTCAGAAGAAGGGCCTTCAACCATTTCAACTCATCAGTAGTCTTAGACATTGAGCGGAATTCGGCCTCTGAAGAAGACTTGGCCATAGTGTCCTGTTTCTTGGTCTTCCAGGATATGGGAGAAGCACCAAGAAACACCAACCAGCCAGTGATAGAACCAGGCGACAAAGGACAACCCGCCCAATCTGAATCGCACCAACTTGTAATATGTAAATCACAATCGGAACTCAAAAGAATTCCCTGACCAGGACATCCCTTCAAGTACCTGACTGTACTAAGAGCTGCCTCCCAATGATCCTGTCGCGGTTGTTGCATAAATTGAGACAAAATATGCATCGCGTATGCCAAATCCGGTCTAGTAAAAGACAAATAAATCAGACGACCTACAAGCCGCCGATACTGCTCTGGATCAGAAAAGAAAGATGACTCTGATGTTTCCAGAGTATGATTCTGCTCAATAGGGGTACCTGCCGGACGTGCCCCTAGTAAACCAGCCTCAGCGATAATATCCAGAGTATATTTCCGTTGGCACAAAAATATGCCCTCCGGACTACGTGCAACCTCAATACCGAGAAAATACTTCAACAGACCCAAATCTTTCATATGAAAACAATCACTCAAATATGATTTGAATTGTGAAATAGTACAAGAATCATTACCAGCAATGATAAAGTCATCAACATACACCAAAACACTAAGCTGTATAGATCCAATTTGCAGAGTAAATAGAGAGTAGTTAGAGTACGATTGCAGAAAACCGTACCTTTTCAGAGAGGTGGCCAACTTAGAAAACCAACATCGAGGTGCTTGTCGGAGACCATACAGAGACTTTTGAAGGCGAAAGACCGAATCAGAACTAGAAGTATGGAAGCCCGGGGGTGGTTTCATATAAACTTCCTCGTCAAGATCACCATGGAGAAAGGCATTATGAACGTCCATTTGATGGAGTTCCCAATTCTTCGCTGCAGCAACAGCTAAGAATGCACGGACCGTGACCATTTTAGCAACCGGGGCAAATGTCTCATTGTAGTCAATACCCTCAACCTGATGATTGCCAAATATAACAAGACGAGCTTTTAAACGCTCAACCGTGCCATCAGAATTAGGTTTCACCTTATAAACCCACCTGCATCCGAGCGCCTTCTTCCCCGGAGGTAAGGTTTCCACAACCCAAGTCTCATTATCTTCCAATGCGGAGATTTTCTTTTGCATAGCTTCCCTCCACCCCTCATGTTGCATAGCCTCTTTGAAATTACGAGGCTCCACTACCGTATCAATAGCTGCAATAAAGACACGATGGCGCATAGAAAACTTGTCACAATTCACAAAGTGTGCTAAAGGATAGGGAGTACCAGAGGAGCTTGGAGAAGACGTTGAACTTGGAGAGATAGATGGACCGGGAAGAGAAATAGTATGTGCGACGTAGTCACGATGCCAACCAGGCGGATGTCTGTTGCGTTGGTCACGGCTCAAATCAAGAGAAGAAGCAGAGAGAGTGCTCGGATCAGCGTTGGAGCTGCTGTCCGTAGCACTGGCAGCAGCAGCAGACTGCCCTGCGTTGTGGCTGCGGGCAGCAGTCTTTGCCGCAGGTGGGCTGCGAGTAGAACTAGTCGCCACGGTGGGGCTGCGATCTAGTCTGCCGACAGCAGCAGAGGAAGCAGTTTCAGCAGCATTAGCGGGGGCAACAGGGTTGTGTATGTCGGGTGGAGACCCGGGATCAAGGCTAGCTTCACTAACTGCTAGAATATGTTCAAGATCGTCTAAAAAAATCAACGTCAACCCCTACATTGTCATTAGACATAGTGTTCGGAATTCATTCTCAAAAAATTTGACATCACGAGAAACAAAAATGTCACCCGAATCCAAATCATACACCTTCCATCCCTTCTTACCATGAGGGTAGCCCACAAACACACACTTCCGACTACGAGGAGCAAACTTGTCACCCTTAGCCTTTTGATTATGGACAAAACAAAGACACCCAAATACCTTCAATGTATCAAAATTAGGTGCAACACCAAATAGTATTTCAAATGGAGTCTTATTAGATAGGACACGTGAAGGAGTACGATTAATCAAATAAACCGCCCCAAGGACACACTCACCCAAAAAAGGAACCGGCAAATTGCCTTGAAACATTAGTGCATGACTCACATTTAAAATATGTTGATGCTTACGTTCTACCCGGCCATTTTGTTGTGGTGTACCAACACAAGAGGTTTGAAAAATAATGCCTTGTTCATCAAAATACGGAATCAAGTGTTTAAATTCCGTACCATTATTACTCCGCACACATTTCACAGTCACTTCAAATTGGCATTTAATCATAGAAAAGAAAGAGCAAAATGAAGAATAAACCTCAGTTTTATCATTCAACAAATAAACCCATACGCCTCTTGAAAAATCGTCAACAATAGTAAAAAAAATAGTGAGCACCACAACTAGAAGGTGTCTTATATGGCCCCCACAAATCACAATGTATTAATTCAAAAATACGACTAGCCCTACTATCACTATCGGGAAAACTATCCCGAGTTTGTTTAGCCTGTGGACAAACATCACATGCTTTATTCAAAATTTTGCTACTAGAACTAGCACTAATTGCAGGAACTAACTTGACAATTCTGTCCGACGGATGTCCCATACGACGATGCCAGAGCTCAAATGTAGACACCTCTTGATCCGTCACCGCACATACTTTGGGAAGACGCCGAAAATAGTAGAGTCCATCTATCCGTTCACCGCCTCTAATCAGGCTCCCCGAATGTTGGTCCTGTATATCACACAAAGAGTCAGTGAATCGCACAAAACAATGAGAATCATCAATCAGCTTAGAGACCGAAATTAAATTGCAATTTAATTTCGGAACAAAAAGAACATTTTTCAAAATAATGCAATATGTTAAGTGTACTCGTCCCATCTTCGTAGCCATAACATGTGCACCATCGGGTAACCCAACAGGACACGGAGAAATATCAGTCACATTCATCAAAGAGGTTTTATCCCCTATAACATGGTGAGACGCACCAGTGTCGACAATCCAATACGGAGAAAAATACTCACCAATCATTTTTTCCTGTTGGTTATTAACCATATTCAAAAGAAGGTGAACATGCTCGGGTTTAAATTCAGAGAGAGCAGAAATAGTATCATTCGCAGGAGGAGAGGAGTCATCAGAGCAGCCCACATCATTTGCACGCACCGGGGGTTTGCTCGAGGTAGGAGCAGCAGTAGCAGAGGTCGAGGCAGGACCTTTGGTGCTAGGTGCAGGCAGAGCACCCTGCTGTCCCGAGTAAGTAGCAGCAGCAGAGGATGGAGCACGACCCTTCCTACCGTACTTCTCCAGCCACCGGTCAGGGTAGCCATGGAGTACAAAGCAACCCACGTTGTCATGACCAGGTCGCTTACAGTGAGTACAATAAAGTTTTGATTTGTCCACTCGATTGAAATTGGACGATGGAAATTGTTTACGGTCCGAGGGCAAAGAAAACACATGAGCATCTTCACGTGTCACAGAGGTATGAGATTGGGCAATACTCCTAGAGCGCTCCTCTTGAAGGAGTGCTTGATAAGCACGATCAATAGTTGCGGGGCACTGTTGAGAGAGAAGGTTTGTGCGAACCATAGCATACTTGCTATCATCAATCCCGACCAAAAATTGATGCAATATCTCCTCCTCCCTGTCCTTCTCGTATGCAGCAGCAACATCACATGAACAAGAGCCGCACTTGCAGCCATGTGGGGGTTTAAGGCGTAAAAGGTCATCATAATAACCCATTAATTGGGCGTAATAATCCTCGACAATCATGGTGGGCAATTGCTTGCAATTTGTGATTGCTACCCTCAATTGTTGCAAGCGAGGACCGCTTGCTTCACAGTAGCGTTTGTCTAGGTACTCCCACAGCCGTTTGGCTTCTTCAAAATATGGAATAGATGCAGCAATTTTCGGCTCAATAGCCCTTAAAATCCAAGACACTAACATTGAATTTACCGGTATCCCAATCGAGCATCTTCTTTTTCTCTGTAGGTTTGGAGATAGTGCCATCAACAAACCTTAATTTCCGCCTAGATTTCAAGGACAAAGACATAGCCCTTTACCATGGTAGATAGTTCTCACCCTTCAAGATTACGTGAGAAATTAGGTTTCCGGGTTGATCACCCGATCCTAGGTAAAAAGGGGATGAAGGATCGATTTTGTTCTCGTCCACCATTGTCGATTATCAATAGAGAAAATTAGAGTTTAGAGTTGTAGAGATTAGTGATTAGAGTTGTAGAGATTAGAGAAAAAAAAAATTTAGAGTTTTAGGGTTTAAATTGATTGGCTCCGATACCGTGCTAAAGTTTAGAGAACAAGTTTAGTGCAAATGTTTTTCTGTCTTGTATTACGATATTCACAAGATATATATATACAACCTAGGAGAAGAGAATAGGGCTTAACATCGGCCCATTAGCTAAATACAATACAAGGTCTAACACAAGCTTAGTTTGGTAATTATAGAGTATAAAATTAATCTTGGGATAATGGGATTCTAGCAAGAATTTAGGGGTCGTTTGGTTGGATCATTTGGAATGGATTGAAATGGAGTTAGAATCCATTCTATATAGTTTTTTTGTTTGGTTGAGGTTTTTACTAATGGAATCTCATACCCAAGAGGTTCTAATCCCCCCCCAATACCCATGGAATCCTATACCCCCTCTTCTCCTAATATTCACAATCCATTATATTAATGAAGTATAGAATCCATTCCAACTATAAAATCAAACAACTTTGGACTAGTATGGGTTTTAGAATCTCTCAAGTATGAGATTGCATACCTATCCATTCCGACTTGATTAACCAAACACCCCCTAAGTTTCTAATTTAGTTGGCTAAATTTCATGGTATCAAAAATATAAGCGAAAAGATCACAAAGTTCAAAACTCATTCATTTATGTTTGTGGAGTGTACACGGAGGTTCATAATGTACCCACACTAGAGTTGTCAAAACATGACTTGACCAACCAGATCTGAAACCGACCAAATACAGATTTTGTCTCGCATTGATATAATAATTTTGCACAAGATCTAACCCGACCGACCTCATTGAACCCGACCTAAACACCTACATTGACACCTCTAATCCATTATTCAAGCCTAAATAATTTTTATGAGATGGACTATGACGTAATAAAAAAAATGTTAAAAAAATGCAATTATTGAATTATAATCTTTAGCCCAACTTTTTTATTCATCAGTTGGTCTTCACCATAGAATGTTTAGCTTCTAAAAGGATTATTACTTACCTTTCCAATTGGATCTCAATTTCAATGGATATTTGCATGTGAGAGGGAGCGTTGAAACTTGAAAGTCATGAAACCCTCTTATTAAAATTAATCATAGTGTCACCAATTGTTATTATTTTTGTATTTAACCTCAACTCGTTTGGGCTTGTAAGTGGAAGTGGAATAAACTCTCCTGCTGAGAATTTTATACCCTATCACATAATACAAGATTTAAGTGTTCAAAATGGCAAAAGGGAAAAATGTGTAAAATACGTGCTTTTTAATTAATGTTGTTTTTAATGTCTTTTTAATCCAATAATTTTGAAATTACAAGGCCATATATTGCATTTAATATTATGATCATATTCTTTTTTACTTCTTTCTAAGACAGGAAGCCTAGCCACTTCTAGCTGCCCCTTTTTGCCCTTATGTTCCTGCAAGGATCCGACAACCCGATCCAAAAGTTCAAAGCTCGAGTATGCAACCCGTTAAGCTCCTATCGGCCAGAAGAGAACCTGCACAAAGAGAAAGGATTGGCTAACCCTGGGGTAATCCAGGGATAACCACTCCGATGACAAAGTCAATTTGTGATGAAGAAAGAGAAATTAGAGAGAGAGAGAGAGAGAGAGAGAGAGAGTAATTAATTCCTACCATTAATGACTCCTAACCTACTATTTATAATAAATACGAAGATAGGTGGTCACAAAGCATGCAAAGCCTTTCTTGCCAAGTGTCAAGCTGTTGTTGCCACGTGCCGAATACCGACAGGCCGATATGTCTGCTTTATCAAACATATCTGCCCATTTATCAGCTCTACTGGGTTCAGATCCATATTTGTGAAAGATGTCGGCCCGTTTTACATATCTTCCCATACAACTAGCCCCCCAAGTGAGGACGTTCGACTACAGGTCGACGTTCTCACTTTAAGAAAATGAATAAAAATTAACTTTAATTTATGTTATGATATGTTCAGGCTTTCATTTCTTGCACTTGTTGAGCATTTTATAAAGATCATGCATTTGGTTATTTAGGATACTTTCTTGGAGTTTGTCATGAAATATTTTATTGTTGTTTTTTGGTATGTATTTTGCTAACGTTATATTTAAATTTACGCAGAAAAAACTCCGTTTTCTCCCCCAAGTGACCTTGTGTGCCGTAAGCAGACAAGGTCTACTTTAGAAAATAAAAAGCACTGGGAGCAGAAAAAACTCCGTTTTCTCCCCCACGTGACCTTGTGTGTCGTAAGCAGACAAGGTCTACTTTAGAAAATAAAAAGCACTGAGAGCAGAAAAAACTCCGTTTTCTCCCCCAAGTGACCTTGTGTGCCGTAAGCAGACAAGGTCTACTTTAGAAAATAAAAAGCATTTATGTTATGATATGTTCAGGCTTTCATTTCTTGCACTTGTTGAGCATTTTATAAAGATCATGCATTTGGTTATTTAGGATACTTTCTTGGAGTTTGTCATGAAATATTTTATTGTTGTTTTTTGGTATGTATTTTGCTAACGTTATATTTAAATTTACGCAGAAAAAACTCTGTTTTCTCACCCAAGTGACCTTGTGTGCCGGAAGCAGACAAGGTCTACTTTAGAAAATAAAAAGCATTGGGAGCAGAAAAAACTCCGTTTTCTCCCCCAAGTGACCTTGTGTGCCGTAAGAAGACAAGGTCTACTTTAGAAAATAAAAAGCACTGGGAGCAGAAAAAACTCCGTTTTCTCCCCCAAGTGACCTTGTGTGCCGTAAGCAGACAAAGTCTACTTTAGAAAATAAAAAGCACTGGGAGCAGAAAAAACTCCATTTTCTTGTGTGCCGTAAGCAGACAAGGTCTACTTTAGAAAATAAAAAGCATTGGGAGTAGAAAAAACTCCGTTTTCTCCTCTAAGTGACCTTGTGTGCCGTAAGCAGACAAGGTCTACTTTAGAAAATAAAAAGCACTGGGAGCAGAAAAAATTCCGTTTTCTCCCCCAATTGACCTTGTGTGCCGTAAGCAGACAAGGTATACTTTAGAAAATAAAAAGCATTGGGAGCAGAAAAAACTCCGTTTTTTCCTCCAAGTGACCTTGTGTGCCGTAAGCAGACAAGGTCTACTTTAGAAAATAAAAAGCACTGGGAGCAGAAAAAACTCCGTTTTCTCCCCCCAAGTGACCTTGTGTGTCGGAAGCAGACAAGGTCTACTTTAGAAAATAAAAAGCATTGGGAGCAGAAAAAACTCCGTTTTCTCCCCCAAGTTACCTTGTGTGCCGTAAGCAGACAAGGTAAGTTAAGTAAATGAATCGTTTATTAGAAAAATAAGCGGGAAATGCACATTGAGGATAGACACGTGTCATTAATCTGTCGATTTGTTATGTTAATTTTTTAATTTTTGAACCGTTAGATTTCTGACACGGTTGTCACATCAACCTCTTTTTTTATATTATGTACTTAATAATTTTTATTAAAACACAACTTTTCCTATTCACTTCACTTACTTTCCCTGCCATTTCCCGGAAAAGAAGAAAAATTCTTGAGAAAGCATTTCGACAAAAGGGTTCACGATTAGAATATCTTCCTAGCAATCGCCTGTCTTCTGCATTTGTTCTATCAACATAATCGATTTGTTGGAGCGTTTCGTTGTTGGCGAATAGTTTAAGGTATTCACAAAACTCTGATTCCAATTGATTGATTTTCATTTCGAGTTCTTGATTATTTTTTTTTTAAAAGTCAAATTGCATGTTTTAAATTTTGTTTTTCTTTCACTTTCAAGTTTATAAACCAAGAATTAGATGTCCAACAGTAGTATTGAAGAAGAACAACCTACCCTTAACACTACTAGGCACCGACTTATTAGACAATCCTTAGGAAAAGACCTTGGTCGAACTGGAGAAACCACTTCTTCCCTTTCTGACAACATTGACGACCCCTTTCAACCGTTATCTGTAGAAGAACAAAAGAAGGCTTTTTACCGTCATAAATTATTAGCCGAGTGTGAAAAAGAAAACCGTCCTGTTAATTCTAACATACCGGAAGATACTGAAATCCTTGAGGTTGAACCGGTCAGTATTCGTTATCATTTGAGGAGTTTTGCTAATACTCAATTTGATCAATACGGCTCAAACGTGGGGCATATAGTTATAAATACTATGCCAAGAGTTAAGCGTACCAGTTATCAGCCTAAGGCTGCTGCTCGTGATGCTGCTGAAGAGGCCGAGTCAAGCTAGAAAGCCGAACAAGGTCAGGTTACAAGCTCTTCCGAATCTGATGACATGGAAACCCCTCCAAACCCTGAGAGAAATCAGCCATCTCCTATTCATGAATCATCCGTTAACTCTGTTCTGGGTGATGACGATACCCAAGAAGGTAGTGTAAATACTGATAGTAGGGACGACATAATTGACATGACGGCAAAAATCATTCAAGAAGAGAGTCTCGATGAAGGATATAACTCTGAGACCGATGGGGCCGAATTTCGGCAACCTATTGTTTTAGCAGCTAAGGGAAAAGTCGCAGAAGCTAAGATAAGCGGCAAGTTTAGGCAGACGGCTTTGGAAAAGGATTATTTCCAGTGCGCCAAGCAGTTTTATAAGCTTCCGGATGGGTATGACCTTTGTCTTCCTCCTTCTGGATCCTCGGTGCTAGACTGCCCAAATGGCCACGTTGCCATTTACCTTAAGCATTTTGATTTTGGCCTTCGGTTCCCTCTTCATCCTTTTGTGGCCAAAATTCTAAAGGCCTGGAAAGTTTGCCTTGTACAGTTGACCCCTCCCACCATCTGTGCCGTTATTTCCCTTATTTGGGTTTTGCTACATAGAAATTATCCGCTAACCCTCAATGCATTCAGGCGGCTGTTGACTTTAAAGAGAGATGGCCAATCGGATGGGTGGTGGTCTTTATATACCCAACCTCACAAATACACCGTTCACCCTAAGTTATCAAGCTGCAAAGGGTGGCAAGACATGTTCTTTTTTATGTCGGTTCCTGACGATTTCCCATTCAGGAGGACATTCTTTCGGCCCCATCCAAGGTTTGAGTCTATTCGTGAGAGAAATATTGGCAAACAAAAGCGTAGGGCCGTCAACCATTTTGACATTATCGAATCTGATAATGGAGACGGTCGAGTTCGTATTACACCTAAGGTGTGGGTGCCGAATGCATGATATATTCTCGGCAACGCCCCTTTATCTCACGTTGGTCTTTGCTGGACCGACCGCTATGGTATTAACTCACTTATCAGAAATTAGCTTTTTCCGCTGCGTTGTTTGCCTGTTAAGCCCCCTTTTTTTTCTATACATATTTATAATGAAATTCTAATATTACGTAAATTGTCCCTACAGGTGTTGACAAGTTAGATAATAAACTGCTAGGGCTCTCCGCTAACGGCAAGAGGGTTATCAGACGCTGTCCTAAAGCTACTAAGCATTTGTACGACACTCTTGTTACTCACTGTAGCCGCGCTCCAACCGTCAGTGCCAAAAGAAAAGCTGAGAACATGGCTGATGAAAATGCCAAGAAAAGGAAGCTAACCTCTCTTGCCAATCGGCAGGGTGGTCTTACTAGGTCTGGTATTACTCGGCAACCTGAAGATCGTAGTAAAAAGAGTCAGGTCGAGAACAAGGAAAGACCTCCTTCTCCAAGGGTTCAGGTGAAAATGGTTGTTCAGAGTTCTGAACCAATCGTCAAAAAGGTGATTAATGGAATTGATGTTGAGGATCTTACCAACACAAAATCTCCTACCCCATCTCAGCCTAACATACCGGACCAAACAGCTGCTCATACCGTTACCACTAATGCCGGTGGTTCTGTCACAAGCGCTCCTGGTCTTATCTATCAATCCAACCAGTGGATCGAGCGCCCTAATGAGAGGATACCGGAGGTTGTTATCAACGGATTCTCTGTCCCTCCCGGACATTCTGGGGACAAATGGCAACCTGCCATTGGCGCATGTCGGAATGAGTCGATGATCACCGATGACCCTATGCTTGGTGGGACTCTTGGCTATCGACTTTTAAGTAACTTGACCCTCCCAACGGATAGGCCTGCTGGCGTCATCGGCCCTTTGGCTGCTATGCACATGCATAACATGATGAAGGTTCTCGCCCTTTAACATTGTAGCCTTTATTATACTTTAAGTAATTTTTTTTTTATTTTTTTTATTTTTTTAATTTTTTTTAAACATTGTAGCCTTTATTATACTTTAATGTTTTCATTTTTTCACTACTAAATTTTTGCCTTTATTATTACACAGGCTGTTATGTCTGGCACTGAGCTTTTTGAAATGTACCGTTATTACCAAGAACAGCACCATCAAGCCTCTGCTAGCCAAAACACACTTCAAACAGCCCTAGATAACGCTGATAAGGCTCTGCCAAATTTAAAGGAAGCAAAAGAAAGAGATGATCTTGAGATGTCATCTCTCAGGGATAGAGCCTCTAAGGTTGGGGATCTTGAGTTGGAAGTTCAACAACGAAAGACCCAAATTACTGAGAAGAACAAGGTTATCAGCCACGTTCCTACCCATGAGAAAGATCTCAAGGGTGGCAAGGCTTCCATTCATGACCTTGAAGAAAAAGTCTAGAAGTTGGAGGCAGATAAGTCCGGAGTCCGGCAAAGGGCAGTTAACCGCTTCCTGACATCTCAGGAGTTCTGCGCACGGCTTCAGGACCGTTTTGACGGGGGATGGACTATTGCTCAAAGATGTATTGCCCATGCTGCCGGCTGGAAGAAAGAGGATTGGACTGCTGTTGAAAAGGCCTTTAACGAAGAAGCTTACAAGATTCCATCTGGTTTTGAGGAGCAAGAGTTTGCGGACGAAGACCTTTTCAACCTGGCTCCAGCAGATGATGAGGGTGTTTCAGATCCCAGCATCCTAGATTCTCCAGCTCTCGGAGGTACAAAAGCTTAAAGGGGAGGGCAGTCATCACCGGCATCCTCTTGCGGGTCTTGTGTATTTGGGTCATATCAGCTTTGACTGAAAACCTGTATTTTTTTTATTTTTGTTTGACTCTTTATCTGTAATGCTGCTATATCAGCATATTCCCTTTTTATGGTGATGCCTGTCGACTGTTACCTCTAACTGCTTTGATCATTCCATATCTACCTGAACATGTCACATCTATTTCCAAACTTTTTCTTAATTGACCTTCCAAATATGTCATGTACTTTTATATTTGCTTTATCGTTTTTAAAATTTTTTTGTGACTACCCGATTTTATTACTAATTTTATTACTATCAGCAACTTTACCAGAATTCAAAACATAAACTTATGCGTTAAAAATAATTCAAGCACAATCTTATGCTCATATACGTAAACTTATTCGTTTATCAATAATTCAACCACAAACTTATGCGTTTATGATAATTCAAGCACAAACTTATGCTCATTTCATATTACTATCCATTCTACCCCCACAGTGTATATGGTTGAGAAATAACTATATACACTTTTTGCTGGTTCATTGCATAGCCTTGATCACTTACTGCGCTATAGTTGTAGCTAGTGACGTATCCTCTCGGCGATCGTATTCAAAGCTATGCTTCAATTCAGCATATACTTGAACCGATTTAACCGGTATTATACATTGAACCAACAACCTCGCGAATCAATGTTTATAACTGATCAGGTTATAAGCGCATTGACTTCACGGAAGTGGTTTTTAGCTGTCCATCCTACATAACGATATTATGTTAAGTAGAGGGTGCCTATATCATGAAAATTTTTCTTCGAAACTGCTTGTATTTATTGTTGATACTTTTCAGAATACCTAATATTGCTTGCCTTTCTAATTAAAATGTATTATGCAAAATATTTCTTTAATACAGCTGTGTTCCAAACATTCTTTAATGGCTTTCCATCCATTGTTTCTAGGAAATATGAACCCTGCATTACCATATCTCTAATACGATAAGGTCCTTCCTAATTTGCCGTCAACTTTTCGTCTTCATTCCCTTTCCCTGTTGCAGCTGTTCTTCGCAGTACAAGATTTCCTACAGCAAGAGGCCGGTGATTGATGCGCTTGTTGTAAGCCCTTGTCATTCTGTTCTTATAAGCAACTGATCTAACTGCTGCTTTTTCACGCACTTCTGGTAGGAAATCTAATTGTTGTCGTAATAAAAGATCGTTTTGTTCTTCACAATAGTGTTGAATTCTAAATGTTGGCAACCCTACCTCTGCCGGAACTACTGCTTCTGTTCCAAAAACCAACGTGAAAGGTGATTCACCTGTTGCTTCTTTGGCCGTTGTTCTATTAGCCCACAATATTTCTGGCACCAGGTCAGCCCATAACCCTTTTGCATCTTCTATGTTCTTTTTAATTGCCGTTATGATTTGCTTATTAGCTGCTTCCGCCTGCCCATTCGATTGCGGATGACACACCACTGCATATGCAAACTTAACCTTGTACATTGATAAGAGCTCTTTTACCAGCTTACAATCAAACTGTCCATGGTCGAAACCATGGCCATCGGCAATCCAAACCTCGTGAAAATGTTTTTCCAAATGTATTTTCTTACCTCTGCTGCTGTTATCTTTGCTGCCGGCTCAGCTTCTATCCATTTTGTGAAATAATCAACAGCCACTAATAAAAATTTCCTGCCGTCTGTTGCTGATGGAAACGGCCCTACTATATCCATTCCCCATTGCGCGAAAGGAACTGGATTTAATATTGGTGTTAAATCGTTTGGGGGTAGGTTGATAGCTGGCGCGAACTTTTGGCACTTTTCACATGCTTTCACATATCGAATCGCATCTTCATTCATAGTCGGCCAGTAATAGCCTCTCCTCATTGCTTCTCTTGATAAAACTCTCGGCCCGAGGTGGTTGCCACATGTACCCTCGTGTATTTCTTCAATTAACTTTTTCGACTTAAGGTCATTTATGCATCTCATCAATGGTAACGAAAAGCTTCTTTTATACAACTGTCCTTGATGCATAATGAACCATACACTATCCTTCCATAACTTCCGTGATTCTCCCTTATCTGCTGGTAGCACTCCATGGACGAGATATGCTAGTATGTTATCATACCATTGGGTGGCCCTATCAACACAAAGTATTTGTTCTAGTGCTTCATCTATACTCTTCTCACCCAAAATTTCAACCATCACAGTTCTTTCTAAGTTATTAAAACTTGAACTTGCCAACCTTGCTAAAGCATCTGCTTGCACATTTTGGGCTCTCGGCACAAGCTTTATTTCAAAGTACTGCAGCTGTGCCGTCAGTTGATTCATCTTTTCCAGGTACTTAACCATTGTTGGTTCTCGTGTCTCATACTCCCCATTGCATTGACCTGACACGAGTTGGGAATCAGTTGTAAACATTAAACGTTTTGCCTCAGCCGCAATAGATAACTAAATTCCTGCCACCGCTGCTTCGTACTCAGCTTCATTGTTTGTTGCCTTGAATTTAAATTTTACTGCATATTCAAAGACCTGTCCATCTGGAGACGTTATGATTATTCCCGCCCCTGATCCTATTGATGTCGCGGATCCATCCACAGAGACCTGTGACGTTATATGTTGACAACAATAAACATGACACAAACTAAATATGTACTTGATTACTCTGTATAAAAAAGGAAAAACTTTATTAAACCGTGGTCATTAAATTACAAACTATTGAAACCTTCCAAGTGCCTATATCCTCCTCTTCATCTGTATATGAAGCCTCTACTATGAAGTCAGATAAGGCCTGTGCCTTTATTGATACCAAGGGCTTATAGTGTATCTCATACTCCGATAATTCCACTGCCCATTTCAGCAATCTTCCTGACGTATCCATCTTGTGCAACGATTTTTCCAATGGATAATTTGTTAGAACATCTATCGGATGTGCATCAAAGTAAGGCCTTAACTTCCTTGCCGCAATCACCACTGCTAATGCCATCTTCTCAATTATTGGATATCTGCGCTCTGCCGCATTCTGTACATGACTAACAAAGTATATCGGCATTTGCTGCTTCTTCATTTCCACTACTAATACTGCAGCTATTGTCCTTGGAGACACTGAGATGTATAATTGCAGCTGTTCCCCCCTTTCCGGTCTTGCAACTGTTGGGAGAGATCTTAAATTATTTCGTACCACCTCTAGTGCATCTCGCTGTTCTTTTCCCCATTCAAACGTCTTGTTCTTCCGTAAAACCACAAAAAAGGGAAGTGCCTTATCAGCTGATTTGCTGATAAAACGAGTTAACCCTTCCATTCTGCCAGTCAACCTTTGTATATCTTGGATTGTCTTTGGCTGTTTCATCTCAAGAACTGCGTTCACCTTATCAGGATTTGCATCTATTCCCCGCTCGCTAACCATAAAGCCTAAAAACTTCCCCGATCGGACTCCGAATACACACTTCTCGGGATTCAACTTCATCTAATATTTTCGTAAAGTTTCAAATGTTTCCCTCAAGTCTGCTATGTGATCTTTTTTTTTCTTACTTTTAACAATTGTGTCATCCACAGACACCTCCACATTCCGGCCCTTTTGCCTTTCAAAAATCTTGTCAACCAACTTCTGATTGTTTGCCCGAGCATTCTTTAACCCAAACGGCATTGCTTTATAACTGTAAACCCCAACATCCGTTATGAAGGCCGTTTTTGCTCCGTCGGCTTTATGAAGGCTGACCTGATGATACCCTGAAAACGCATCTAAAAAGCTGAGCATCTCATGACCAGAAGTAGAATCCACCAGTCTGTCTATATGGGGAAATGGATAACAATCCTTGGGACAAGCCCCGTTTAAATTGTTAAAGTCGACGCACATTCGCCATTTCCCTGTCGGCTTCCTTACCATAACAACATTTTCCAACCACTCTGGATACGTGCATGGCTCAATAAAACCCGCCGCTAAGAGTTTATTAACTTCAGCCTGTATAGCCTCTATCTTCTCAGTAGAAGTTCCGCCTTTTCTGGCTTACCGGCCTGAACCCCCTGTTAACATTCAACTTATGCTCCATCACCCCTGGGTGAATTCCTGGCATCTCACTCGCTGAGAAGGCAAAGACATCCGCATTTTCGCGCAACAGACTTATTAGATTACATCTCATGTCAACATCCATATCCGCTCCAACCTTAACCGTTCTGCTGGAGTCACCTAGCTGCAACTCAACCTGCACCGTTTCCCCTCCTGGTAACGGCCTCGGAGCTGTTTCTGGTCTTGTATCAAAATTACCCATGGACAAGTCACGTACTGTGGGCTCCAGTTCCTTTTTAGAATTACTCGGCACTGAACCATCTCCGACCGGATTCTTCAAAGCCGTTACATAACAAGACTTTGCCATAACTTGCCCCCCATGAACCTTTTCTACATCTCCCACACTACAAGAAAAATCACTTTTCGTAGCGATTATTTCGTAGCGATTGTTCATTCGCTACAATATGCAAGTATGTTTGTGAAATAATAAGGATGTCGTATCATTTTTACAATCGCCATGGTTTTCCCATATAAAATCGATACGGAAAGCATAATAATACATATCCACTCTATTTTTACACACTTATATAATTTTGAGAAATCGTATCATTTACAATCGCCATTAAATCCTAAAAATTGATACGAAAAGCCTTTTCAACACTAGATATATAAATATTGTTTGACAAAGAATACATAAAATATGTCATAGCTTATTGGTGAAACATTTAATATAAGAGTTTGAGGTTGCATGTTCGAATCTTGTAAAGATCATACGCATGTTTTTTTTTTTTTTTTTTTTTTGAGGAAAATGAGTTGAACATTTATAGCGATTATAATCGCTACAATAATCACCATGATTGGATGTAGTTTTTCGTATCGATTATTGAGGCCAACCCTAGCGATATTGAAAACCACTACTAAAGTCTAAGGCAACGGGGGATATTGTATCGAATGACCATTCGTTGGGAAAGCTTTTTGTTGCAATTACAATCGATACTAAAGGTTAAAATAATCGCTACGAAAAGGTTATTTTCTTGTAGTGCCAAATTCGACACATAAGCTATCGTCAAATGATATGTTGACACAACAGCTTGGATATCATGAATTATCAGCCTTCCAATAATCGCATTATAAGCCGATGGAACATTGACTACTAAAAACTCTGCCATCACATCTCTCGTTGTTGGCCCATCACCCAGTCGTACCGGCAAGACTATGCTCCTCTCTGGTCGCAATGATGACCCATTAAATCCGATAACTGGGTATGATACCTGCATCAGATATTGCCTTCTTATCATCATCTCATTAAAGGCCTTCATAAAAAGAACATTTGCTGAACTTCCTCCATCTACTAGAACTCTTTTTATGTCAGCTCCATTAATCTTAGTTATCAGCACCAGCGGGTCATCATGCGGGAAGACTATTCCCCTTGTATCCTCTTCAGTGAATATAACATCGGGGATCGAAGTTGGCCTGGGGCGGCTATTGGTATCCAGGGCATTGATTATATGGCGGTGCTCTGATAAGTGCTTCTTTGCTCCACTGACCGTTCCTCCATGTACCGGCCCTCCGGTTATCACATCAACTCCTCTTCCCGTTGACAACGACGACATTCCTCCACCTCCCTGTCGGACCACACCACCTTGTGGCCTTTCCGGCCTTACTTCAAGTTGTTGCCTTTCAATTTTCCGGGGTGGCGGCTGGCTCCCACCCGCATTCAGCCGGTATTGAGCTAAATAACCCTTTCTTATCAGCTCTTCTATATTATCTTTCAACAGTGTACATTCCTCAGTATAGTGACCCACATCTCTATGAAACATGTAGTATTTTTTTGGCATCCCTCGGTTTCGCTTTTATTGGAATCGGCCTCACCCATCCTTCCCTATTCTGATTCACCGAGTAGATTGCCGCCCTTGGTGTATTAAGGGGGGTATACGAACTGTATCGCATTGGTGGTTTTGCTGCCCTTGCCTCCTGCCAATTTCCACCCCTTCCCGGGGATGGAACTCTCGACCTCACACTTCCGGAGGCTGCTCCGTCAGCCTGATACCTTCCAGCTGGTATACTTTTGTTGCTTGTCTTCATCAACTCTTCACTTTTAATGTAATCATGTGCCTTGTTGAAGGCGGATGCTAACGTAGGAAAATTCTTTCTTGTGAGATAACACTTGAACTCAGAATCATTCAAGCCATTCATGAGAGCCATTACAGCTATTTCTTGCTGCAATTTTGGGATTGTGTTCGCCTCATTGTTAAACCGCCTGATATAGTCTCTCAGAGATTCATCCGGTTGTTGCTCTACTGCCATTAATTCCCCCGAAGTCCTTTGTCTTACACTGTTGCTGATATACTGCCCAACAAACATCTCTGTCAGTTTCTCAAAGCTGTCTATGGTTCCATTTCCTAGGTTGTTAAACCAATCTGCTGCTGCCCCAGTCAAAGTAGTCGGAAAAACTTTACACCATACAGCGTCTGAATTTGTATACAGGATCATGTGCCCTTCATAAGAAGTTATATATCGGCCTGGATCCCTTCTTCCATCATATCGACATGTTGGCATCTTTATCTTTTCCATAGGCTGATCTAAGATCCCTTGTGTAAACGGCAATGCCCTCAACTGGACTATCGTTCGCACTGCCCCTTGTTGCTGATTTTCTGTGCTCACAACGAGACCTGTAGACTGAGCTTCTGACTCTCATCGAGTTGGCTGTGACCTCATCGGCGACCTGTCATGTCGACTCCTCTGTGAACTGTCAGCCCGGTTTGATTGGTTACCATGACCAGTAATTGGTACCCCTTCCCCATCTTAGGTTGCCCTAGTTTCCTTCCTTTTTTTTACTCATGGCACTCATTACCCTTGCTGCTGTTTCGAGTTCTTCTGGCGTGAACTCAGCCCTTGGATCCTGATCCCCTTCACCTTGACCTTCCGGGGTTAACGGCATATGGAAATGGTTACCTTCTAAAGTATGGGTTTCATCTTCGATCTCTATCTCCGGATTCAGTACTCTAGTTCCCACTCTGATTGTCCGATTAACCACCTTCTCGGCTATCGGCGTGCTCTGGTTTTCAGGAATTTTTTTTAATAGGATGTGAGGTTCTTAGGCGATAGAAGCAATTATGATGCTCCCCTCCTTCTAGCGCCAATTGTTCCTGCAAGGATCTGACAACTTGATCTAAAAGTTCAAAGCTCGAGTATGCAACCCGTTAAGGTCCTATCGGCCAGAAGAGAACCTACACAAAGAGAAATGATTAGCTAACCCTGGGGTAATCCAGGGATAACCACTCCGATGACAAAGTCAGTTTGTGATGAAGAAAGAGAAATTAGAGAGAGAGAAAGAAAGAGAGAGAGAGAGAGAGAGAGAGAGAGAGAGAGAGAGAGAGAGAGAGAGAGAGAGAGAGAGAGAGAGAGAGAGAGAGAGAGAGTAATTAATTCCTACCATTAATGACTCCTAACCTACTATTTATAATAAATACCAAGACAGGTGGCTACAAAGCATGCAAAGCCTTTCTTGCCAAGTGTCAAGCTGTTGTTGCCACGTGCCGAATACCGACAGGCCGATATGTCTGCTTTATCAAACATATCTTCCCATTTATCAGCTCTACTGGGTTCAGATCCATATTTGTGAAAGATGTCGGCCCGTTTTACATATCTTCCCATACACCTTCCATGAATCAATTTTCAAGCTCCTTTTGCCGTTCCAATCATTCTTATATTATGGAGCAACGTGGTCAAATACATAGAATTATTCGCCTTCTATGGATCAATTTTCAAGCTCTTTGTGTCATTCCAATCATTCTTATCACTAGTAGAAAAATAGAGATTGACATCGAGCAATGGCCACCGGTTTTTAAAAACCAGTGGGGAAAAAATGGACGGAATTTTGAGGGAAGAGTAATGCCACCGGTTCAAACCAAACCGGTGGGGAAAATATTAATCCCTCGATTATGAACCGGTGGCTTTGTTACAAAAACCGGTGGCTTTGTTACCAAAAAAAGACCGTCCTTTTCTTCCTTCCTATATAGCCCACCAAACCCTAGCCCCTTCATCTTCTCTCTCCTCCCTCACTCTCTTTTCTCGTCCCTTCTTCGCTCCTCCTTTATTGTCTCTGATCTCACTCCTCCGATCCTTCATTCTCTCTTCTCTCGTCCCCTCCTCCCTCCTCTTCCCCTCTCCTCTTCCTCTCTTATCTCGCTCGCCCCGTCCCTCCTCTTCCCCTCTGCTCTCGGTCGTCACCTCTTTCGACCACCACTAACCATCGCCGATATAGAGTTTTCATGGTCGAATTTGGCCTTATAAACCCAATTTCAAGGTTTTTGTGTGGTCGAATGAAGGTATGTATTTTTTTTTATTATTTTATATTTTTGTTAATTTTTGGGTTTTTATTTGAGAGGCAGTGGTTTTAGGTGGGTTGTGTGGTGGTTTTAGGTTGGTGGTGAGGTGGTTCGGTCGTTTTAGGTGGGTGGTAGGGTGGTTTTTGGTGGTTGGTGGGGTGGTTATAGGCGGGTGATAGGGTGGTTTTAAGTGGGTGGGGGGGGGGTTGCACGATTGGAGGCAATTTCTTCATCTTCGGCGGTAAAGTGTTGGAATCCACGGAGATTCTCCGTGATGCGTTTAGTGTTTTGCTCATATCTTTTGTAGATTTTAAGATATGGCTGTTTTAGTGAAAGGGTGTTAGTTTTGGGCCAAGTTTAGTGTTTTGCTCATATCTTTTTCATTTCAAATCGGAATTGGACTTATGATATACCGTTGGAAAGCTTATTGAAACTCCTATCCAAAAAAATAATAATAGGATCAAAATTATATGGCCACCAAATCTATTTAGATCAGTTTTGTGGTGTGGACACAAAAAGAAGAAAAGTAAGTTATGGTTAGCAAAATGGGCTAAGAATTGAGTTTGTTTTTGAAATGTATTGAATGGAAATATGGATTAAGCACTCAAAATTTTAAATACTCAACCCGACCAATAAGTGAAGTGACGTGAAGAAAAAACCCTAGGAAAACACCGTGTTACGGTGAAAAATACCGTGACATGGTGCATAGTGCCGTGACACATCAGCAAACCCCGTGGCGCGGCAAATCCTGCTTTTACGCATTTTTAAAACTACGTTAGCTTTTGATCCGTAACTCGAAATAAAGCATATAATATATCGTTGGAAATATTACCAAGTATAATTTCCAAGTCACTTGGAATCAGGTAAAATCTTTTGTAGATTTTAAGATATAGCTGTTTTAGTGAAAGGGTGTTAGTTTTGGACCGATTTTAGTGTTTTGCTCATATCTTTTTCATTTCAAATCAGAATTGGACTTATGATATACCGTTGGAAAGCTTAATGAAACTCCTATCTAAAAAAAAAATAATGGGATCAAAATTATATGGCCATCAAATCAGTTTAGATCGGTTTTGTGGTGTGAACACGAAAATAAGAAAAGTAAGTTATGGTTAGCAAAATGGGCTAAGAATTGAGTTGGTTTATGAAATGTATTGAATGGAAATATGGATTAAGCACTCAAAATTCTAAATAATCAACCCGAACAATAATGGCGGTGAAAGGTTGTTCATCATCGGGTTTGGTTTTGGGGAGACATTTTTAGGTGTCTATAGAAGCCCCCACTTTGACTGAGTTTGTAGAAAAGTCAGTTTCGAAAGCGATAGTCAAAGTAATCGATTAAGACGGAGAAATATTTAAGACGTCTGCAATCTTAAATCAATCTATATACGCTGATACCTGCAGAAAAATGTTAGTTCCACAGATAAAAAGAGAAGGGATAGAATGCTTATCTAACACCGGTGTATTGGTGACGAATATGTTCAAAAGTATCTGACACAAGTGTATCAGTGGCAACTGAGTTTGGTAGTTTTCTATGCCTAAAGAAATCCACTGTATGAAGATTTCCGTGATATTTTCCATACTTGAGGAATGTTGATAGCTTCTATAATCGCTGACTTCTTCGCCTCGAGAGGTGGCAACGATAAGATTGCAAGTTTTTTGTGTATCGAGAACCTTGCGCCGTTGTTGACACCCAAATGTGTCTCCCCAAAACCAAGCCCAGTGATGAATACCTTTCACGTCATTTGATTACCGAACAAAGAAAAAGTGTGAAAAGTCTAGTGATAAGGATGTTTTTATTAAAATATCTCTTCTTTCTATTTTTGAAAACATTTCTTTTCTTACCTTATTTATGAAAAACGTGCATTCCAGTTTAGTTTGGTCCATTATAAGGGTCCAATAATAGTGTATTTTGATAGGGCTTTAAAAGACCTTTCCAACGATATATTATAAGCCCAATTCCGATGAATAATGAGGAAGTTATGGCCAAAATACTAAACTGGGCCCAAACCAATTTTTACCTACGACCCAATGATCATGTGGAGGGTCCAAAGGTATAATCCTATTCCTAAACTAAATAGGATTAATTAGAAGCTTTTATAATTTTTTAAAAGATCTTAATTATCCTTTTTGAAATGATAAGATTAAAGAATTTGAGTTAAATAAAAACTTTCCTTTTTTAAAACTTTCCTTTTCTTAAATCCTAATTCTATTCGAATTTAAAGATATACAAAGACAATCAGATATTATTTTTGTGCCTCATAATCTTTATCCAAATTTTATATGGTTGGATAGATCTTGAAATTATCTTTCCAATGATATATTATAATATTAATTCCGAGTTATAACGAAAAAGGTATGAATGGAATATGAAACTCTATCGAAAACTGACACCCTTCCACTATTTCGGACATAAACTGATTATTAGCGCCTGACGACAAGCAATGCGCTAAGGCTTGGCGCATGGCGCTAACCTTCAGTGCCTAGCGCTAATTACCAACGTCTGACACTAATTACCAGTGTCTGGCGCTAATCGTGTTTTATTCTCTTTGAAACTCTGATTCGTTTTTATATATATCCGACTGACTTTCTCTATAAATAGCCTCTTAAAATTCTGTTTTCAATCATCAATTCTATCTAATTCTCATCAACTCTAATCAACTCTCGTCAAGAATTTCTTGATTCTCTCTATCTTTTTAAACCAACCCTTTTACAAACACAATTCCTCATACATTAGCACTAGACACACCTAGCATAATTCGAAGTTTCCTTCGCCCTACACGTGAAAGGTTTTAATTTCTGAGGGTTTGGTCCCAAATCTCTACTTCAATTATTTAATTTAATTGTTTGTTTTATATTTTCCTTAAAGTTACTAATGTGTGTATTTTGTTATTAGAAAGAGATACGAGGCATCCAAGTAAGTGATTTAATTGATTTTATTGATATTATGATGTAGAAATCATGCTTAGGTTGTTATTATGATTCCTAGTGTCATGTTAGGGTGTTTGATCTTCCTAGTATCATGTTTAGGGTAACAATTATAATTTCTATTATCAAACATGACAATTGTGTTTCCTGCGATGCTTCCTATTTTCTTCCTAATATATCATGCTAGTATCATGTTAGGGTTATATGTTTGATCTTTATTGCTTAGTAACATGCTAGGGTTTGTTATTAATCTTGTTAGTATCATGCCTAGGATCTTGCTATTATTATACTTTAGCATTATTATTATTATTATTATTATTATTATTATTATTATTATTATTATTATTATTATTATTATTATTATTATTATTATTATTATTATTATTATTATTTTTATAATTGTTATAATAATTGTTATATGTTGCTTGATATTTTATTGTTATTGCTTGATCACACCTTTTATGCATGTTTAAAGGGAATTGGTACTTGTAATCACGCTTAATAAGATAATTATTAATCTTGTTAGGGTTAATTTGATTATAATTCAAGTGATCGCCAATAATAGATTTGTTTGTGCATTAATATTCAACCAACATAGATAAACATGTTTAGGGTAATCCTATTGATTGCATGTTAGTCCAAAAGCGCACATGAATACGATCAGAATAAAGTAGAGGCCTATCATTAAGGCAGGTTCAATCTCTTTTAGGTTGGATTTGTACCTTCATCCCCGAACTACCAGTCATGGTTCCAGATCTATTGGACTTGATGATCTCCTGGATCGTTAAGGGGTGTAACCTTCACCTCGTGAACGGTTTACAAGTTCTAAAACTTGTTGGCGACTCTTTTGCTCTATTTTCTTTCGCTTTGGACGCCACCATGCTTAAGGGTATGATCACAGTGGGGTTCAAGTTTGGAATAATGCTTGAAATATTCCCTACAGCCGTGAATCGTCTTCCATTTGGAAGATGATCACTAATGTTTGATGATGGTTCGATTTTCCCCGAATGTGGGCTGTAGTTGGTTCGATTGTTCCCGAATGTGGGTAGTAAATGGTTTGATTATCCCTGAATGTGGGATGTATTTGGTTCAATTGCCCCCAAACGTGGGCTGTAGATGGTTTGCTTGTCCCCAAACGTGAGCTATAAATGGTTCTCTTATCCCCAAACGTGTGCTATAGTTGGTTCAATTATCCCCGAGTGTGGGCTGTAGATGGTTTGCTTGTCCCTGAACGTCATCTATAGATGGTTCGCTTATCCCCAAACGTGGGATGTAGATTATTCGCTTATCCTCGCACGTGGGCTGTAAATGGTTTGCTTGTCTCCGAACGTGGGTTGTAGATGGTTCGCTTATCCCTGAACGTGGGATGTAAATGGTTTTCTTATCCCCAAACGTGGGTTGTAGATGAGACCTGCAAAATAAAATTTGCTAAAGGACCCGTATAGACTGCGATTGACTTGACATGACATGACATGTGTATGACTTGTGATTGTGTGTATGTGTATGATTTGAGTGTGTATGAAGACACAAGCAACCGACAATGCAAAAAGCAAAAAAAATTCATCATTTTTTTCATGAGTGGAGGGTATCGACTTTCTCCCAAAAAAGAAATACATGAAAAATGAAGTTTTGTTTTTGAACTTCCCTCGATGAATTTTTTTTGAAAAAGTTATTAAACTTCCTTAAAAGAAAAGACATGAAAAAGGGAAGAAGGTTTGAACTTCCTCGTTGAGCAAGACGAAATGAATCGTATGGATTGAATTGCTTGTCTTGAAAATAATGTATGCATGATGCATGTTCTTAGGCCAGGAGGCTAAGGACAATATTAACATCATGTGACATGATAGATGAATGAACTTAGGTCATGGATCTAAGCATCATATATGGTGTAATGAAACGATCTTGAACGTCACTGAAGTTTGGAAGCTAAGCATTTATATAAATGAAGTGATTGTTGAGTATTGCATAATGAATGTTGCTTAGGTCAAGGATCTAAGCACAATATTTTTTGTATGATTACAAATCATTGATATATAAATGCTAAGAACATTATACGATGCGTGAAACAATGAACATTCCTCAGGTTAGGAAGATAAGCAAGTATACAATGTTTCTTTTAATGAATGTTATCTTGAAAGATGATGAAGCATTTGCGGTAGGGAAATAAGATTTCATGATAAAGGATTCCTAAAGGAAAGATGATATGGCTATGTGAGTGTTGAAAGAAGTGTGTGAAAGTGATACTAAGGTGAGGCTGCAAAGGCTATGGTGATGGAAAGAGATGTGAGAAGAGTAGAGATGGTGACTCATTAGGTAAGCAAAGTGACGTGGGTTCAAGCCCCCAAGTCTAGATCTATATGGGTAGGAATAAGCATTGGAAATGACTCAATCATGTGTGAATATGAATATGAATGTAGCCACACCTTGATGTGTGGTTACCTACTTATCTGTTAGAAATCAGGTTGAACATAGCTCTAACTGAACTTTGCACAAGTGTATGTACACCTCAAATAGGTCTTTTATGGGTTGTAATGTGGTTAAGTTGATGGTATAAAGAAGAAAAGGGTAAAAGGCTCAAGACCCGAGAGAATCCCCAAGATGTGAAATTGTGAATTTGAAAATTTTGAATTTTGCAAGTTTATTTTCAACATTTTTTTAACTTTGATTTTTTTTTTTTAATTCTTTTGAATCAATTTTTGGCAATTTCAGATCATGCGGACAATCTCTCACTTAGCATTTACGTTTCTCAGGCACGGTACCAAGCACTCGATGAGAGATGCAATTTGACACGTGTTCATATCAAAAACAGTGGAACACTTGCCCTTAGACATTGTTTTATTGTTGCTTTATTGTTTTTTTTTCTTTTTTTTTTTTTTTGCTTTTTGAGTGTTACACAAATTTCACACTTTCCCATCCCAGAATTAGGTGAATATGGGTTGAATAAATAAGGTCAATAGTTAGACGAGCCTCAAATTGGTTGATAAAGAAATGGATATGTGATTATGGTTCATGGGGAATGAATGAGTTGCAAAGGTGCCTCAAGTCATTGGCATACCTTGTTTTTGGTTCGGAGATTTTTTTTTTAAATTTTAAGGAATGAATGAAAAATTCTATGATCGATATGTAAAGGAAATATGCTCATTTTTATAAATGGAGAAGGTTAACGAAACACATGAAACATATAGAAATTCGAAATGGAAAACCTATGCTAGACATGAATAGGGGAAGGGAGATGAATGATAAAAAAAGATATCATAGAATCCTGCAAGAAGGATCCGTTGTGCGCCTTGTCTTCATTACTTCTTGCCGCCTGGAGGGACAGGAAGTTTTTTTGCATCCGCCAAGTCTTGAATGACGTCCTTCAAATTCCAACATTGCTCAGTAGTGTGGCCCCTTCCTTGATGGAAATTGCAACGGGCATTAGGATTCCACTTGGCGCTCCTTTCTTCAAGTTTTGTCTTTGGAAATGGCCCAATGGGTGTGATCAAGCTTTGATCGTAAAGGAGATCAAAGGCCACATCATAAGTCATTCCTAAAGGAGTGTAAGTTCTCCTTTTCTTGGGCAATGGAGCATCAAGAGCTAACACTTCATTGAGATCAACTTTGCTTATATTATTGGTAGTATTTTAGTTCTTAAAAGACAAAGAAGAAGGAAGGTCGTTCTTCTTCTTTTTTTTTTTTTTTTTCCAAGTGTTATTATTGTTACTACTAGCAGTCTTTATTAGCTCGTCCTCAATATTATTGCCACTGTCGTATATAGCTTCGAAAGTATTCAAAGGTTGAAACCTAAGATGTTGCTTGTATTTGTAAGTTAGGTTTTGGATGAAGAGGCAAACCATCTATTTTTCTTTGGGGGGATCTACCAAGAGTGCAACCGTTTCCCTCCACCTGTTCAGATAAGCAGTGAAGCCTTCATTCTCTTTCTGTTTGAGAATAGAGAGTTCACGCTAAGAGGTTTTGGTTTGAATATTACACTTGTAACGATTCATGAAACGGTCGGCGACATCTTGCCAAGTTGCATTATGCTTGCCATCTAGAGAATAAAACCATCGTTGGCAAGCATGCTCTAAGGAGAGAAGGAACACTGCAGGAAAGAGTGTTACGTCTAATCCTTTGAGAGCCAAGGTTGTAGAGAACGCCTTCAAATGAAAATTGGATTGTCAGTAGGCTTTAACTTTGGAATATTAGTAGTGGAAAACTTTTTACAGAGCCTGTTCATCATATCCGAAGGAGTGGGAGGTTGCTCCACATAGGTGAATTCTTAGAAATTTTGCTCATTTGTTCTTTGATCTTGTCCATTGCAGCCACAGTAACATTATTCTGTTCCATTGTGGTGACTTTGGTAGTGAGCGTTTGCATCATGGTCGTGAGTGCCGCGATGGACTTGTTAATGTTTTCAACTTTTTTCTCTAAAAGACATTGGAATGAATTCAAAATTAACAAGAGATGAAGATGGATTATGTGGAAGTGATTACGATGGTTTCCTTGTACACCTCTTAGGTTTAAGAGGTTGTTGTGGTAGTGAATCGAACCGTATTAATCTACCCCTGCTCATTGACCAATTACTATGAAATAAAACAATTCACTTGATTGTTTGACTCATTTCTTACGATAGAAAAGGAGGGGGAAAAAATAGACATTTGAAAATAGGTGAGAAAAACTCTACTCATTTTTTATTATAGCGAATAAAGGGGGTGCATGAACCTAGTATACGATCATAAACAACATGGTGCACGACTTGAGTCGGAAAATAAAGAAAGTGTGTGGACTATACTTGACTCGTGAGTGATTAAGTGATTTTATAAGACTCGTGGTATGATCACATGGCTAGACATGTAAACGATATAAAACGATTGACGCAAGGACCAAAAATAGCATGGAAGAATAAAAAGACAAACTAACTTGATTAGTTTTGTCCAATTTTAATGTTTATGCTATTATTACTAAGTGAAAAACGCCCATTGACAATTGGTAGTCATAAATAAGATCAACAACAATCAGAGACAAAGAACACATATTAAGGTTAGCACAAAATCACAAGAAAATAGGAAGAGGACTAGAGTTCTAAAAGAGTTAAGACTCATGAGCATAAATAAATAAATAAAAATAAAAAATCTATAATTTTATTTTATATGAGTTGACACGGATTTAAGGACTTGTCTAAGACTAGCTTGACACGAAAAGATATAAAATAATTTTTAAAAAAAGTTGACGCTAAAAGACACCTAAACTAGACAGGATGTAGCATATCAGTTATAACTTTTGATATGTGACTTTGATTTGAACAAAACCAACTCCAAATGAAAGGTAAAACTCGGGGATACATATCCATAGGTTGCACGACACATAACTGTTTCTAGAACTCTGTCTATGACCAAAACAAGTTAATGCTTGTGTAGGATACGGAAATAAAAATCCGTTTAAACTCAAAAAAAAAAAAAAAAGCTATGACTCGACTAATAAAAAGGGTTTGATAGGAGAAAAAAAAATTAAAATAAAAAATACAATAAAAAAATGCACATATAAGCACATTGTCATGTATGATGCAATGAATTTCGCAACCTAAAGTCAAGTTATATGTTCCTCTATGGTCAAGCTTTTGGGTGTCTAAAGGTATCATGGTTAAGAGTTTAAACGCGTAAGCAAGGTAGCCTCCCTGAGGGTGTATGCTAACGGGAGGCTCCGCAAGTTTGTGATGAAATCTAACTCTAAACCATGGTTTGGGTGGATTAAAAAATCGAACGAACCCTAATTTTCATGAGCGTTTTCGGGTTGATAGAGCTTCAATCCCTCGAGCTAGCCACATACGTAGAACACATACTATTGTGGAAAAATAGGTAAGCTAAAATGCATATGCATATGTGACAATGCCAATTAAATCTCAGAAATATAATTCAAGAATCTTTCAAGTCTCATCTACTCATCTCAATTAAATACTGATCACTCAAATCGATAAATAACCAAGAATCCTCCCTAGTGGAGTTGCCAAATTGTTGGCGTCATTTGAAAGTGTGCCTACGTCAAGCATGTGTGAATATTCTTAGCACTCATAGGAAGTGGGAATTTACGTATATGATTATGGACAAATAAAGTAGGAAGCCGCATACAAGTTTTTAAGGAACTTGTAAATCATTCACGGATCATAAAAGACAACCACGATAAAGGGACAACGAAAGGCAACAAAGATTGACCTATGAAGGTTACACCCCATTCATAATCCATCAGATTACTAACTCCATATGGTTCGAAACCACGAAAGGAAGATCGGGGATGATGGTACGAAGTGAGTTATGGAGTCACATTCGCCCGTATTGGCATCTACTCGATTCTTATAGTGAAAAGTGATTCTTGCAATCTCAAAGGCATACAAACAAATATTCAATTTGCTTAAAACAATTATTAGGCTAAATTGATTGAATATTAATGCAACATATAACTCTAAGTATTGTGATCACTTTGATTAATAACAAGATTCAAAAGGAACCTAAACCAGTTGTCCAAATTATCTTATTAGGCGTGATATTCAGTTACATATTCTCTTTGACTTGCAATATGGTGATCATAATAACAATAAATAAACATTAATATTGAAAGCAATTTAACAATGATAAATTTAGTCAAATCAAATAATAATAAACCTAATTATGATACTAGCAATATTAAAATAAAATAAGTAATTAAATTAATTAATTACTCATATTTCGCGCGCTATTTTAAATTGCTACATCATGAATAAATTGCTAGTGTAGGGAATATTTCAAGCATTACCCCAAACTTGAACCCCACTGTGATCATACACTAAAGTACGGTGGCATCCAAAGGGAAGGAAGCTAGAGCAAAAGAGTCGCCAACAAGTTTTAGGAACTTGTAAACCGTTCACAGGGTGAAGGTTACACCCCTTAACGATCCAAGAGATCGTTAACTCCAACAGGTTTGCAACCAAGACTGGAAGTTCGGGGATGAAGGTACAAATCCAATCTAAAAGAGAAAGAACCTGCCCTAATAATAGACCTCTACTTTATTCTTCTCGTATTCATGTGCGCTTTCTGACTAACATGCAATCGTTAGGTTTTTCCTAAACATGTTTAATCAATGTTGGTTGAATATTAATGCACAAATAAAACTATTATTGGTGATCAATTGAATTATAATCAAATTAGCCATAAACAAGATTATTAATTATCTTATTAAGCGTGATTACAAGTACAAATTCCCTTTAAACATGCATAAAAGGTGTGATCAAGCAATAACAATAAACATTGTCAAGCAACATAATAATAATCATAACAATAATCCAAATAATTATAATCATCATAATAATCAAAATAATAATAATAATAATAATAATTAAATTTATCATGTTAAAATATAATAATTATAGCAAGATCCTATGCATGATACTAACAAGATTAATAACAAACCCTAGCGTGTCACTAAACAATAAAGATCAAATATTTAGCCCTAACATGATATTAACATGCTATTAGGAACGAAATAGGAAGCATTCTTTCAATCATACTTAATATTAGAAATTTTAGTTGTTACCCTAAACATGATACTAGGAAGCAATAAAACATCCTAACATGATACTAGGAATCAAAATAACAATCTAAGCATGATTTCTATATCATAATATCAATTAAGCAATTAAAACACTTACTTGGATGCCTTGTATCTCTTTCTAATAACAAAATACACACGTTTGTAACTTCAAGGAAAACATAAAATAAAATAATTATATTAATAATTGAAATAGAGATTTGGGACCAAACCCTCAGAAATATCAAACCTTTCACGTCTAGGGAGAAGGCAACTTTGAACTCGGCTAGGTGTGTTTAGATCTAATGTGTGAGGAATTTTGTTTGTAAAAGGCTAGGCTAGAAAGAGGGAGAGAGAATCAAGAAATTCTTGATAAGAGTTGATGAGGATTGTTTCTTTTAAAAAGGGGAGATATGACCTATATTTATAGAGAAAAAAGAGGGTCGAAGAATAAGAAAAGAATTCGAATTCGAATCGACATAAAACTCGATGGACAACAGTTTTTGCGGATTTGGTTTTTATCATATCTTTTGATCCAGAAGTCCGAATAATGCATATAATATGTCGTTGGAAAGATATTGAAGTCTACTTTCCAACCCAATTAAAATCATATTAAAATATTTTGTATATAAAAAGATATGGCTGAAATAGTAGGACGATGTCAGTTTTGGATAGAGTTTTGTATTCCATTCATATCTTTTTCGTTATAGCTCAGATTTAATATTATAATATATCATTGGAAAGATAATTTTAATTTCTATCCAACCATATAATATTTGGATAAATATTATGAGGCACGAAAATAATATCTGACTTTCTTTGAACATCTTTAAATTCGAATAGAATTAGGATTAAAAAAAGAAAGTTTTTATAAAAGGAAAGTTTTTATTTAACTCAAATTCTTTGATTTTATCTTTTCAAAAAGGATAATTAATATCTTTTAGAAACTTATGGAAGCTTCTAATTAATCCTAATTAGTTTAGGAATAGGATTAGACCTTTGGACCCTCCACATGATCATTGGGCCGTAGGTAAAATCCGGTTTGAGCCCAGTTTAGTATTTTGGTCATAACTTCCTCATTATTCATCGGAATTGGGCTTATAATATATCGTTGGAAAGGTCTTTTCAAGCCCCATCCAACTACACCATTATTGGACCCATATCATGGACCAAACTAAACTATAATGCACGTTTTTCATAAATAGGGTAAGAATATAAATATTTTCAAAAACAGAAAGAAGAGATATTTTAATAAAAACATCATCATCACTAGACTTTTCACACTTTTGCTTTGTTCGATAATCAATGACATGAAAGGTATTCATCACTAGGTTTGGTTTTGGGAAGACACATTTGGGTGTCTACAGCTAGTAACTTCAATAAAAATATACTTCCGTTTTTTTAATATTGCACCACTTGCCTTTTAAGGAAGTTTCACATATATTGCACCATATCCATGTCAGGAAAAGAAATATTTGTGTTCACACTATAAATACCTAATATACCCTTACTTTTCAACCCTTTTTATTTTGTGTATAGAATAACATGGGTAACTTGGTATTTCTACCTTTCTCTCTCATCCTTTTTTCCACAACCAAAAAATTTGTGTCAAACCCTTATGGTGCAATAATAAAAGAACAGAGGAAGTATATCAAATTGAAATTAAACTAAATTAGAAGTAGAGTTAATTTGGTTTAAACCCTCATTTAATTATACTTTTCACGCCTTGGTTTAAGGACGACACCTCGGGTCAAGTATGGACTCCTTGGAGTGCTTAAAGGATGTATGGTGGAAGAATAGGGAAGGATAGAAATTAGGTTTAAGAAAGAGAAAGAGAGAGAGAGAGAGAAAAGTGAAGGTTTTGATTTATAAGAGAGGAAGAAAGAATGATTTTGTGCCCCGAAACTAGAGAAATCAGGTTCGTGTTTAGAAAGAAATTGCGTAGGGTGAAGCACAGAACCCTAAATGTGAAGCGCCGCAAAGAAAAAAAACCCTAGGAAAACATTGTGTCATGGTGCAAAATACAGTGACACGGTGCACAGTGCCGTGACATGTTAGCAAACCTCGTGGCGCGACATTTATGTCGTGACGCGGCAAATCCAGTTTTTACGCGTTTTTAAAATTATGATAACTTTTGATCCGTAACTCGTAATAAAGCATATAATATATAGTTGGAAAGCTTATCAAGTTTGATTTCCAACCCAATTAGAATCAGGTCAAAATCTTTTGTAGATTTAAATATATGGCCGTTTTAATGAAAAGGTGTCGGTTTTGGGCCAAGTTTAGTGTTTTGCTCATATCTGTTTCATTTTAAATCGAAATTGGGTTTATAATATATATCGTTGGAAAGCTTATTGAAAGGCCTAAGCAACCAAGTAATAATTGGATCAAAATTATATGTTAACAAAATCATTTTAGATCAGTTTTGTGGTGTGGACACGAAAAGAAGAAAAGTAAGTTATGGTTTAGCAATATGGGCTAAGAATTGAGTTGGTTTACAAAATGTATTGAATGGAATTATGGATTAAGCACTCCAAAGGTTAAATACTCAACCCGACCAATAATGGCGGTTGTTGTTCACGGGTTTTATTTTTGGGAGACATTTTTAGGTGTCTACAACTAGTAATTCTTTAATTAAAGTGTAGACGAGGTAGTTATGACCACTATTTGTAAAGTAATTTTGATCATGATTTCTTGGTCACAATTTTGAAATGTTTTTTCCTCTATCATGCTTAGCAAGTGACTTGTTTGCTCTTTACTAAAATTAATATGTGAAATTTATGCATCAAATACATATTGAAATTTAGGTTTCTCTTTCAATACTGTATGTCATTGACAATTAGTTAAATAAAATCACCATGATCCATTATCTCGACATATTGTAGACATTTACTTTCGGTCTTCTAACTTAACCAGACAGCGAATAATAAGACAAGTAACACTTCTCTAGTTCAAATCGAAGTTGAGCTCCTTTGGACTTTGAATTGTAAGAAATGGTAAATCAGAAGCACTTAAAACACAAATAAACAAGACCTTTAACTCATTGTTACACCCATAAATCAGATTTTTGACTTTTAATTGACTTTCTTGACTTTGACTAAGTTGAGAATTCCTAGAGTCAGTGAATGGTCTGTTGGGCTAGTTTGATTAAAACATAACAACCATTGGGCTGGTATCACATTAAAGGACCAATTATATATAGACCAGATTAGAAGGCTAATGGATGATTTTAATTTTCAAAGTAGAGATGGTGCCACGAAGTATAACCTTACAACAGTTATGGGAGTCACCCATAACTGCTCCATTTTTCCTATAGATAGAAGTAAGAAGACATCCACAAATAATTCAACAACAAGCATTTCATTTCTTTATAGCTTTTTTCTTAGCTTTCGTAGTTTCCTTTGGCTTAGTAGCCAATTAAGCTATATTGTAGTTTATCACATAGCATTTATTGAAGATCGTTCATCTTCTCCAATTGTATGACCATGGAGGTAACCTCTCCTTCAACTTGTACAATAAAAGACCTGACTCTATCCTTTTATTAATGGTATGCATTTGTATCTTTTGTCATATGTGTATCTACTCGTTTCTTTAAACAAGCTAACTTGTTTTACTTCTTTTCGAAAAGCTTCCTTATTTGTTTGTTTTACACTCGCAAGGTTATCCTTTCGTTAAAGAAAATTCTAAAAATTAGCGCTGATCGAGGGTGGAAAATATGTCGTTGGGACTACTAACCCTAACCAAATTAGAAATTTATAATACCTAAACTTACACTAAGCTAGTTAGTGGCAAGTAAAGGGTCGAACCCAAAAGGACTAAGTGTATCAATTTGTGCTAACTAGACTAGTAGGGAAGCTTGTGAGATAAAGAGAGGTTCAACTAAACACAACTAAGAACAAATAACTAAAACTAGAGAAAGTGGAATCCAATTACATCAATACATTCAATAACATCATACAATTAGATGAAAATGACCTTGATTAGGAACAATCAACACATTTAACTCACTCTCGCACAATTAAGCATGTTAATTATCCTACTAAGCTAATTCACTCTCGTGCAACTAGCCTAGCAAAGGTATGGAAGAAATTAGGGCTCTCAACCGACTCACTCTAGCACAATCGATTGAAAGCACAATTAAGAACATAGAATCAATTAGCTAGAAAGATTCTAATCCATAAAAGCATCATCCATACACAATAATCAAGAAATAATTCCATACTAATCACAATCAATCATTCAATTTATTAACATAACCTTCATCCATTTTCCTAGAACAAAATCTAAGCTAACATAATGAAGAAAGACATGGAAAACAAGGTAAAATAAGAATAAAAACAAGATTAAACAAATAAACTAATTAATCTACTCAAATCAATAAACAAAAAGCAAAAACTAAGAATTAAGCAAGAAATAAAGATGAGAGAAAGTTAGAAAATGCTCATTGAATAGACGAGAAGAAGTTCCACAAAGTTGCTTCTTCAACCTCTCAAAAACTCCATGGAAATCCAAGCTTTCTCTCTCTACACTACTCCTAAACTAACCCTAAGAGAGAGAAATTAAAGGCTAAAATAATCTAATCTAAAATAAAATGTTGATTGATGATTTTTAGAAAATGACCCAAAGAGGGTATTTATAATACAAGCTAAAAATAATATAAAAGAAAAAGAAATAAAACTAAACATAAACAATTAAAATACTAAACTAAAAACCAAAAATAAACAAAACAAGCATAAAATAAAATAAAAGGAAAATGAAAAAGAAAAACAAACCCCAAAACCCACAATTCCCGTCCAAACCCACGAGAAATCAGACCCCCAAACTTCTTTCACTTTCAAAATCTCCTGCGCTCCAATTCAAGCACCCATTCACGCATCATCCCAAACAACCATACTCACCGTTCATCAGCATCATCGTCATCTAGCATCCAAAATCGTGGCCGTCCAATTCTCATTAAAAATCACGTGAAAAGCTCGTGATTGACCCACATTTGCGCGCTCGCACAGAGGTCGCACAGCAAGTCGCGCAAAGCTATTGTATCGTTCTGTTTTGGACTCCAATTGTGTGCGCTTTCTGACAGGGTTGTGCGTCCGCGTTTGAGGCTTGAGATGGTGGGTTTGGGTGTTGTGAGTTGCGCGGCTATGAGATGAGTAATTTGGTGGTGATTTGGGCGGTTGTTGTTGATTGGAGGTGGTAATTGTTGTTGCGGGTTGTGGTGGGCTGATAGGTGGTGTTGAAGGTGCGATTGGTGGTGGTTGTGGAGGCTGTTGGGGTTTGCGTGGTGGTGGTAGTGGCTGCTGTTACAGTTGGTGAATTGTGGTGGCTGTGAGTGGTTTCGATGTTGGGTGAATTGCGGTTATTGGTGGGTGGTGATTGGAGGTGTTTTGGTGGTTCTTGGTGTGAGGTGATCAGGGGCGCAATGGGTTGTGATTTTGGTGGCGAAATGGGAGGTGAGGCTGGGTTTGAGTGGCGCTGCTGGTTGTTGTGTGTGAGTGTAGTGGAGGTTGTAGGTGGATGCGGTTTTTCTGGTTAGGTGCTGCAATTGTTGCGGGTTGCTGCTGGTGTTGGGTGGTGTCGGTGTTTATTGTGGTGGTGCGATGTGGGTTAAGCAGCAGTGATGATTGGAGAAGGTTAATTGGTGTGGGTTTTGGTGGTTTGCGTGAAGGTTGCAATGGTGGAGGTATGTGGTTGATGGTGGAGATAGATGGTGGTTTCGGTGGCTATTGGAGGTTGTGTGAGTTGGTGTTGGTGAGTTTGGGGGCTGCTAATTGCGGCTGCTGCGGTTTTGGTGGTGTGGTGGATGCGTGGGTTGATTGTGGCAGGTTATGATGGTGGTTGTGTTCGCTGCTGAGTTGGGAGCAGGGGAAGTAAGGGAGGTTGGTTTGTTGTTGTGGAGTGCTTGAAGTTGGAGTTGTTATTGGTGAGTGGAAAGCAAGGAGCAGGGAGGTGTGGTGTAGGATAGGGAAATGGGGTGGTGTAGGTTAGGCTGGCAGCAGGGGTTGGCTCAAGTTTTGCGCCTCGAACCTTGGACCTCCGAACACGAATATGACCTTGAAACCCGGAACACCTACAACCACAAACAAGAGGGTATTACCACGAGATAAAATAAAATAAAATAAAATAAAATAAAATAAAATAAAATAACTTAAAAATAAAATCAAAAGAAATTAAATAAAATAAAGAAAACAAAAAATGAAAATAAAATAAAATAAGAAAATGAGAGAAACTAGGAATTATTAACTAAAAATACGAAAATAAACTAACAACTATTAAAAAGTACAAAAATACTCAAACTAAAGATAAAAGACGAGAATAAGTAAATAAAAGAAATAAAGGATAAAAAGGGTGAAATTATTGGAAAATAAGCCGGAATACGACTCAATAAACACCCTAAAAGTGACATAAAAGTCACTTATCAAACTCCCCCAAGCTAACCTTTTGCTCGTCCTCGAGCAAATTAACATGAAACACGAGAGAAGGAGAGTGAATTATTCAAGCAAAGCTAAGACACTAAAGGAGAATAAGAATGTACACTAACTCACTTTCGTAGGAATCACGGTCAATTTTAGCAACTAAAGACAAGCCCTTTAAACCCCTAGATCGCCCTAGAGGACGAGTGTGCTCTCGTGAGTTCGTGAGGGTGTCCTAAGAGTTTAACCCACAACTCTAAACAAAAACCAAGGCAAGACAATAAAAAGAAAAGAAAAAGAAAGAAAACAAGAGAAAGAAAACACAGTCATATTTGGACGAGAGATAGGAACAAGCACCAATGAATGCAAACCTTTCTAAATAGACAAATGTATGCACGTTCCAAGATGTCAATGGTTTAATGAAACATAACATATGCTAAGCATAGAGAACTAATGGGGACACAATCCACCCTAGCCCCAACCAATCGGGCCGCGTTCTCTCCACTAGCTTCAAATCAACCCTTAAGCTAGCTTCTCATGATTCCACGAAGGAACCGGAAAAAGATAAAGAAATGAAAAACTTTGAGAAGGTAATCCCGACATCTCAACTATGCATACTCTCTCCATAGGTTTGAAGTCTATCTCCCTCCACCGTTCTTTGACCTAACCCCAATAAAGTCTAAGGGTCTTTTATTTGGTTGTAACGTAAGGCTAAGGGTTAAGGCGGGGTAAAAATTTGAAAATTTTGGTGATATTTCCTAAGTGAAGCAAAAGAGTGGCCTACTCTCAAAAACAAACTCAAGAAATCACAAAATATCAAACAAATATACTAATAATGCCATCTCCCCCAAGCTTATTCAACACTAACACAACATATACCAAAAACGAAGTAACGCTCCCCCCCCCCCAAGCTTGAACTAAGCATTGTCCTCAATGCTTAAACTAGGGAAGAAAACGAAACCAAACTAAAATATTTTTGTGTTTTTTTTTTTGTTTCTTTCTTTCTTTTTTGTTTCTTTTTTTTTTTTTTTTTTTTTTTTTTTTTTTTTTTTAGCTCTTATTTGATGTCCTTGCCTTTTTTTTTTTTTTTTTTTTACTATGGACGGCTTTTTCTTGAAACTTCATTTGATTTTCTTGAATTGCATCTTTCTTCTCAAACTCTTTTGCATTTTCTTTTCAAGCTCAATTTTCAATACCTTACTTAAACCAATTCACAAATTTTGTTGTTAAATCTCAACACTCTCAAACCTCACATGCCAATGCTTCACTAACTAAAAGGGTTGGTAAACATAGGCCATTGGGTTTGTAATGCGGTTTAAACAAGAGCGGGAAACATTAGGCTCAAATTGGTTAATAAGTAGGTCGATGCCAAATAGAAAACCAAATTTGTGACAAAACAAAAAGAAGATAAAGAAAAAATGAGAAAAGGTGCCCTTTTCCTCCCCAAGAGTGGCTCGGTCACGATTTTGGGAGCTAGAGGTCAAAACAAGGATTTAGACATGCATAGTCAAGGATCCTAAATAGCCGCTCAACAAGGTGATGAAGGCTAGAACAAATGAAGCTCACAAGGGATTATAACCAAACAAATACCAACCAAGGGTATCAAATCCACTATAGAGAGCAACTCCATCTTACCACATTCCCGTGAACTAAGGCTTCATGGACCCTTAAAAGTTCTTAACCTACTACCTTTGCATATAGTATCCTAGAGTTAACCAATGACACTCTCAAACCGTGCACACATTTACCACTTAGGAATAAAAACATTCAAGAATGAAATTCCCAAAATAGAATGTCCAAAATAAGAACAAACAAAACACATTTTGCCAAAATTACCTTGAAAGTAAACAAAAATCTTTTTGGACTTTTCAAAATATAAGAAAAGACATGGAAATGCATATACTCAAGTGCATGGCATAAATGAATCAACATCCCACCAAAGCATGATAAAATACCCTCCCCCAAGCTTGAATGAGACAATATACTCAAACATAAACCAAATAATCCATGGGAGGGGAAAAGAAAGAAATCAATCCAACAAACCAACACACGTCCAACGAGTCACCAACCATTAGAGAAAGAGCTAAGAAAGATATTACCGGATATAGGTGGGTGTAAACACCCGCAAATAAACCCATTTAACCTTTCAAAGCCGATTTCCTCTTGAATTGAATCTCGATTGCCATATGCTAGCAAAAATAGGCATTAAACTTCCTTAATTCTTGATCCTAACCAATGCATAAGTGTATATCAAGTCGTGTACCTAGCAAGGGGCACACAAACATTTCCATGAGAGAAAATCTAATCTAAAAAGAAAAGAAAATGAAAGCAATAAAACCTCGGGTTACTTCCCGAGAAAGGCTTGTTTAACTTCCAAGCAAGACCGCTCTAGTAAATAATATTGCAACGAACGCAAGAGCTTATCAAATGCACTACTACACATTTCATATGATAACAAGTAGGCAAATGAAGGGAGGAGGACGTGCAACAAGATTATTGCACGTAAGTGAGGAGGAAGATGCCAAAAGAAAGAAGAAAAATCAAAAGAAAAATCAAGAAAATAAGAAGAGAAAGAAGAAGAAAAATAAGGAAAAGAATAAAAAGGCAAAACCTCCTCAAAATCTTTTTGGGTGGCACAATCACCCATTTCCTCAATAATAGGAGGATGAAAAGGAAAAGTCTCATCAAACAAGAGAGGGTCCTCAATAGGCTCTTTGACAAAAGAAGGGAGGAACATGGGATAGTAGGAGATGTGGTCAAATTTCCTTGAGAAAGGGACATGAGGAAGGGAAGGAGAAACAATGGTCTCACAAAGCCTCACATCACCAATGAGGGCATGAAAATCAATCATAGAATCCTCAAAAGAACACTCATGACTCACATCTCCCTCAAACAAAAACTATCCAATAGAAACAACCTCATCCTCCTCTCTATTACAACAATGAACAACAACTCCCTCAAGATCCTCAAAGCCTAGAGTCTCTAAACCATGCATGAAAGGATAAAGGTTTCTCTCAAACTCATCCCTTTCCCATGAAGCATTGCCAATGAACCCTCTCAAAAGGCTATAATGCTTTGTTACTCCTTCAACGAATATACTAGAAATAGCCTCAAAAGAGTCCAAAGACTCATTGATAGAAGGGTCACAAACATGCAAAGTAGACTCATTAAGATGGGGAAGTGGGTTAGAATCCTCAAAATTGACATTTTCTTCATTCTCAACTCTTCCACCACCACTCAAGGGACTCTCAATCTCTCTTGGTAGATCAAACTCACCATCATCAACCTCATGAAATCCCTCGTTCAAAATGGAAGATGGCTCACTCACATCCTCACCAAGGGAAGCTCTCAAAGGGGGTAAATAAGGGGAAGGATGGCACTCAAGCTCAAATGGGGAATGAAAAGGATCAAAATCCTCAAAAATCCTCTCATCACAAGAGAATTTCTCCTCACCTTCACACCCTTGGCCCACATCATTTTCAAAAACACTCTCACACTCCAAGTGAGGTGCCTCACATCCATTTACATCAACCAAAGCACTCATCACTTGGGCAAGCCTCACTTCTCTAAATTTTTGTTCCTCTTGAAGCTCTTGGAGTTGTTGGGTGAGATATTGCATTTGAGAAAGAATTCGGGCATCAATGTTATTGGGTTGAGGTTCATGATCAAAGTCCAATTGCACATCATCAAAATTAGCACAAACCTCGTCAAAATGAGCATAAGGGGGAAAGGTGTCAATTTGCATACTTGGATTATCACAAGGCACATAAGAAGTATCAAGAGAATTCATGCAAAAATTAAAAGAATCTTGGCATTGAGAATCAAAGCAAGAAACATGCGATTCTCTATCTAAAGAGTCCCTAGCAAGCCATGTGAAGAAATCCCAAGCCTCATGCATAGACAAATGACAAAATCTACCATTATTCATGTCCTCAACCATTCCCCTAGTATACTCATTCATGCCCCAATAAGCTATACCACAATCATCACTGAGAGAACACCCATGGTAACTAAGGAAACCATCTAGTCTTTCAAAGTAAGCATAGAAGGGTTCACCATCAAATTGAGGAAAAGATAAGCATGCCATTTTTATACAAAGAGCAAAGAAAAGCAAACAAAATCAAATAATATACAAGAACCTAGCTAATCTAATCAACACACACTAATGAACGCCTTAGTCCCCGGCAACGGCGCCACAATTTGATCGCGGGTTGAAGTAGGTCGTTAAACTATTCCCCTAATCAAATTAACAATTTATAAAGCCTAAACTTACACTAAGTTAGTTAGTGGCAAGTAAAGGGTCGAACCCAAAAGGACTAAGTGTATCAATTTGTGCTAACTAGACTAGTAGGAAAGCTTGTGAGATAAAGAGAGGTTCAACTAAACACAACTAAGAACAAATAACTAAAACTAGGGAAAGTGGAATCCAATTACATCAATACATTCAATAACATCATACAATTAGATGAAAATGACCTTGATTAGGAACAATTAACACATTTAACTCACTCTCGCACAATTAAGCATGTTAATTATCCTACTAAGCTAATTCACTCTCGTGCAACTAGCCTAGCAAAGGTATGGAAGAAATTAGGGCTCTCAACCGACTCACTCTTGCACAATTGATTGAAAGCACAATTAAGAACATAGAATCAATTAGCTAGAAAGATTCTAATCCGTAAAAGCATCATCCATACACAATAATCAAGAAATAATTCCATACTAATCACAATCAACCATTCAATTTATTAACATAACCTTCATCCATTTTCCTAGAACAAAATCTAAGCTAACATAATGAAGAAAGACATGGAAAACAAGGTAAAGTAAGAATAAAAACAAGATTAAACAAATAAACTAATTAATCTACTCAAATCAATAAACAAAAAGCAAAAACTAAGAATTAAGCAAGAAATAAAGATGAGAGAAAGTTAGAAAATGCTCATTGAATAGATGAGAAGAAGTTCTACAAAGTTGCTTCTTCAACCTCTCAAAAACTCCATGGAAATCCAAGTTTTCTCTCTCTACACTACTCCTAAACTAACCCTAAGAGAGAGAAAGTAAAGGCTAAACTAATCTAATCTAAAATAAAATGTTGATTGATGATTTTTAGAAAATGACCCAAAGAGGGTATTTATAATACAAGCTAAAAATAATATAAAAGAAAAAGAAATAAAACTAAACATAAACAATTAAAATACTAAACTAAAAACCAAAAATAAACAAAACAAGCATAAAATAAAATAAAAGGAAAATGAAAATGAAAATGAAAAAGAAAAAAAACCCCAAAACCCACAATTCCCGTCCAAACCCACGAGAAATCAGACCCCCAAACTCCTTTCACTTTCAAATTCCCCTGCGCTCCAATTCAAGCACCCATTCACGCATCATCCCAAACAACCATCCTCACCGTTCATCAGCATCATCGTCATCTAGCATCCAAAATCGTGGCCGTCCAATTCTCATTAAAATCACGTGAAAAGCTCGTGATTGACCCACATTTGCGCGCCCGCACAGAGGTCGCATAGCAAGTCGCGCAAAGCTACTGTATCGTTCTGTTTTGGACTCCAATTGTGTGCGCTTTCTGACAGGGGTGTGCATCCGCGTTTGAGGCTTGAGATGGTGAGTTTGGGTGTTGTGAGTTGCGCGGCTATGAGCTGAGTAATTTGGTGGTGATTTGGGCGGTTGTTGTTGATTGGAGGTGGTAATTGTTGTTGCGGGTTGTGGTGGGCTGATAGGTGGTGTTGAAGGTGCGATTGGTGGTGGTTGTGGAAGCTGTTGGGGTTTGCGTGGTGGTGGTAGTGGCTGCTGTTACAGTTGGTGAATTGTGGTGGCTGTGAGTGGTTTCGGTATTGGGTGAATTGCGGTTATTGGTGGGTGGTGATTGGAGGTGTTTTGGTGGTTCTTGGTGTGAGGTGAGCAGGGGCGCTGTGGGTTGTGATTTTGGTGGCGAAATGGGAGGTGAGGCTGGGTTTGAGTGGCGCTGCTGGTTGTAATGTGTGAGTATAGTGGAGGTTGTAGGTGGATGCGGTTTTTCTAGTTAGGTGCTGCAATTGTTGCGGGTTGCTGCTGGTGTTGGGTGGTGTCGGTGTGATTGTGGTGGTGCGATGTGGGTTAAGCAGCAGCGGTGATTGGAGAAGGTTAATTGGTGTGGGTTTTGGTGGTTTGCGTGAAGGCTGCAATGGTGGAGGTATGTGGTTGATGGTGGAGATAGATGATGGTTTCAGTGGCTATTGGAGGTGGTGTGAGTTGGTGTTGGTGAGTTTGGGGGCTGCTAATTGCGGCTGCTGCGGTTTTGGTGGTGTGGTGGATGCGTGGGTTGATTGTGGCAGGTTATGATGGTGGTTGTGTTCGCTGCTGAGTTGGGAGCAGAGGAATTAAGGGAGGTTGGTTTGTTGTTGTGGAGTGCGTGAAGTTGGAGTTGTTATTGGTGAGTGGAAAGCAGGGAGCAGGGCAGTGTGGTGTAGGATAGGGAAATGGGGTGGTGTAGGTTAGGCTGGCAGCAGGGGTTGGCTCAAGTTTTGCGCCTCGAACCTTGGACCTCCGAACACGAATATGACCTTGAAACCCGGAACACCTACAACCACAAACACGAGGGTATTACCACGAGATAAAATAAAATAAAATAAAGATAAAATAAAATAAAATAACTTAAAAATAAAATCAAAAGAAATTAAATAAAATAAAGAAAACAAAAAATGAAAATAAAATAAAATAAGAAAATGAGAGAAACTAGGAATTATTAACTAAAAATACGAAAATAAACTAACAACTATTAAAAAGTACAAAAATACTCAAAATAAAGATAAAAGACGAGAATAAGTAAAAAAAAAAGAAATAAAGGATAAAAAGGGTGAAATTATTAGAAAATAAGCCGGAATACGACTCAATAAACACCCTAAAAGTCACTTATCAAGCGCGTTCTTTTATACTATGCTCAGTCAAAGTGAATTGAAGCTAAGTGATGATCTAGCAAGGAAAAGCAGTAAATTTCTTGGGCACTAATTAGATCCTAATCTTGTTCATTCGACCTTTTGTTAAATAAGATCTTCTCATCATCATTGCTCTACCTAATATCTCCTCTTCTTTTTTTATTTCCCACCACGACATTAAAGAGACATAAATGTTTCCCTTCCCCCTTTCAATACATGCCTCCTAAAATACATATAATAGATTTTACATAAAAACCTAATTATAATGAGATAAAATCAACTATTTAATAATGTCCCCACTTTGGGCTTGTTCTCTTCACCTTATTAAAATAAGTTTCATTTGCGATAAGTTCAGATCAGTTCAGATAAATTTAGATAAGTTACAATAAGTGAAGGATTTATGTCTTCATCAAGTGCAATTACTAGATATATAAATGGATCAAATTATGGAGATAATTAAGATCGTACATTAGAGTCATTGATATATCATAGCTAGAGGTGCTAACGATCTTGGGGCTAGTAAAATAGGTCACACCCCAAATGGACGGATCCTATAAGGTTACACAAAGGGTCTAGATCGAGCATCAGAGGGCGAGGCCCATGATGGGCCTCGTCCCCTAGGTGGGCGGTTATATGAAGGGATTTGAGAGGTTTCGAGCTTCCTAACCTAGTTCAAATATAATATGATTATAAGTAGACTAGGTTCCTAGGTTATTCGAGAGAACAATTTTCTTGTTAAGTTGAAACCCTAATTAGTAAACATGAAACCAAGCCTCTCAATCTCTCTCTCTCTCTCTCTCTCTCCCCTCTCTCGGCACTGATGGTGTGCTCGTGGTGGTGATGGTTCGTGCGGTGGTCAGTTGTTCGATAAAGGTGGTGATCGTGGTTTTCCCCTTTACTCAACCAATCTAGTATAGGTCGACTGTTCATTTTAATCCCGTGGACTAAGTAGAGGAGTCACACTTGTGGCTCTATTCTCTCCATGATTTGCCGATCGAATAGCTATGTGGAGATCACGCTTCAAAGGTATGTGATAAGCGACTTTGATGTCACTTTTAGGGTGTTTATTAAGTCGTATTCCAGCTTATTTTCCAATAATTTCACCGTTTTTATCCTTTATTTCTATTATTTTATTATTCTCGTCTTTTATCTTTATTTTGTGTATTTTTGCCCTTTTTATTAGTTTTTAGTTTATTTTTGTAGTTTTAGTTAATAATTTCCCACTTCTCTCATTTTATTTATTTTATTTTAGTTTCTAGTTTGTTTTATTTTATTTTATTTTATTTCATTTAATTTTATTATTTCTTTAGTTTTAGCATTTTATTTTACTTTATTTATCTTATTTTATTTTACTTTATTTTTCCTATTTTATTTTATTATTTTAGTCTTTGTCCCGTTAATCCCCTCGTGTTGTTTTTGGTTGTAAGGTGTTTTCGGGTCCTTGGTCGATCGAGTTCAAGGTCCGAGAATTAAGTCAAGCTGCTGCCCTTGAGCCAACCCCTGCTGCCAGCCTAACCTACACCACCCATTTTCTTAACCTACACCACAACACGCAGCACAACTCACCATCTCCCCTGCTCCAACTCTCCTTCTTCCCCTGCTTCCAGCTTCTCACTCACACCATCACCAACAGCAACAAACACAACACCATCAGCCCAGCTCTCCAATCAACCACCACGCAACTCCCTTACCACCTCCAATCAACCTCCGCCAAAACCGCCAGCAGCCAGCAGCCATCAAACACCAACCTCCACCACTCCCCTGCTCTTCACGCAAGCAACCCCACAACAACACCAACAACGCAACCAACATCAACAGCAGCAACCCCGAACCACCTCCAATCACACCAGCACCCACGCAGCAACCCACCAGCCCTTCACCCACAATCAACCACCAAACTCCAACCCAATTACCAACCAATTTCAACCACGCAACTGAACCAACATCAACCCCTGCACCACCGTCAACAACCAGCAACAACCTGCAACAATTGCAGCTACCCAGACCTCCGCGGGCGCGCAACCCTGTCAGAAGGCGCACACAAATTGGAGTCCAAAACAGAGTTGAGGCAGTAAGGTTTGCGCGACCTCTGCGCGACGTCTTCGCGGGCGCACAAATGTGGGTCAATCACGAGCTTTTCATGTGATTTTTATGAAAATTGGACGGCCACGATTTCTTCAATTAATCCAAAGGCCGAGAATCTGGTGATGCTAGATGATTGTGGTTGATGAGCGGTGGTGATTGAGTAATAATCGCTGATGATGATGGAGTATGAACGAAGATGATGATGCGTGATGTTGGATGAAGGTTCAGAGCAGCCACGAAGAGGAAAGGGGGATTGAAGGAGGAGTCTGTGGGTTTTCGTGGGTCTGATAAAAGTTTGGGGGTTTTGGGGTTATTTCCCTTTTCATTTCCTTTTATTTTTTTATTTTAGTTTTGTTTTTTTTATTTAGTTTTAATTAGTTTTATTTATTTTTATTTAACTTGTATTATAAATACCCCTTTGGGGTTATTTTCTACTAACTCTTGAACATTTAATTTTACCCTAGTTTTAGAGTAGTTTTAGTTCTTTTATTTTCTCTCTCTTAGGGTTAGATTAGGAGTTTCTCTCTCTAGTTTAGGAGTAGTTTAGAGAGAAAAAGCTTGGATTTTTCATGGAGTTTTTGGGATTTTGAAGAAGCAAATTTGTGGATTTTTCCTCTCATAAATTCAATGAGTCTTTCTAACTTTCTCTCACCTTTATTGCTTTCATTTATTATTGTTTTTACTTATTTATTTGTTGTTTTGAGTAGATTATTTAGTTTAGTTATTTGATTCTTGCTTTTATTATTATTTTACCTTGTTTTCCATATTTTTGTTCATTATGTTAGCTTAGGTTTTGTTCTAGGGAAATGGATGAAGGTCATGTTAATAAATTGAATGATTGATTGTGATTAGTATGGAATTGTTTCTTGATTATTGTGTATGGATGATGCTTTTATGTATTAGAATCTTTCTAGCTAATTGATTCTATGTTCTTAATTGTGCCTTCAATCGATTGTGCGAGAGTGAGTTGGTTGAGAGCCCTAATTTCTTCCATACCTTTGCTAGGCTAGTTGCACGAGAGTGAATTAGCTTAGTAGGATAATTAACATGCTTAATTGTGCGAGAGTGAGTTAAATGTGTTGATTGTTCCTAATAAAGGTCATTTTCATCTAATTGTATGATGTTATTGAATGTATTGATGTAATTGAATTCCACTTTCCCTAGTTTTAGTTGTTTGTTCTTAGTTGTGTTTATTTTAACCTCTCTCTATCTCACAAGCTTCCCTAGTAGTCTAATTAGCATAGATTGATACACTTAGTCCTTTTGGGTTCGACCCTTTACTTACCCCTATACTCGTATTAGGGTAGTTTAGGTTTTATAAATTTCTAATTTGATTAGGGTTAGTAGACCAACGACACTATCTATCCCCGATCAGTATGATTATATAATTCTTGTGTGTTATGCATGCGATCCTATTTTAGGTGCGTATGAATATGATTCATGAAATTCCGCTTATAATACTTAAAAATTCCTATAGTGGTATCAGTTAACCTTTTTGCATGAACACGCTTGATTATAGTAATACAATTATTTGAAGTCTAATTTTATAATCAAATAAGAGAGTTAATTAATTTGATTATGGTTCAATTATTATATTAAATGTGACTTAAGTCTTGGAATTGATTAAATATGATTTAATTATGCTCAAATAGCCATGAAGAGGACCGAAATTTAGCCCTAAATTGCTCAAAAATTTCGAACAACCTACCCAATTTTCAGATTTTTCGAAAATCATAGCCCTAAATTTTGATTTTGTGCTTGTTTTTTATTTAATTCGATTTGATTCAAATTTCATAATTTTAATTAGATTGATTTATGCATAAAAGTGTTTTCTGTATGATCATCAAATTAATTATAAGAGTTAGAATTAAATTGGATTAATTTTATGAGGAACCCTAATTTTAAAATTGAATGAAGATTTAATTTTAATTTTGGATTGATTTTATTTAATTTTAATAAATGTTTATTTTAATTAAATTAACAAAAAAAAAATCCGTAGCTGCCGACCGAGGATAGTCCAAGAGGGAGGGAGGGCAGGTTATCCAGGGTGGCAGGATGCAGCGTGCAAGAGTTGCACGACTATTGCACAACCACATAGTGTTGTTGCTACATCATTGCACGATAGTGGCTGCTGTAAAGCAGCCAGTCATCGTGGCTAGCCTAGGCTGGCCATGCATGGTGGCCTGCAGCCACAACAGTGATGCTGCTCGCTGTTGTCCTTGCGGTAGTGGCTAGCTTCGGCTAACCAACCATGGTGGCTGGCGGTGGCAGACGATTTTAAAAAAGGAAAAATTCATTTTAATAATCCCAACCTTGCCCAATTTACTTTAAATAATCCCAACTATTGATTATTCTATATTAATCCCAACTTTGATGTGCGTTTTCTTCTAACAATCCCAAACCGGACAACAAAAGTCAACAACTTATTATTGTAGGTTGCCTAACACGTGTCGACACGTGATTGGTCCAAAAAGATTAAAACTAAATAAAAAAAATATTAAAAGAAACGAAAAAAAATTACAAAACTTAAACCACCAGCCACTAATGGTGGCCACCTTTCTTTCCAGCCTAACCCCAACCACCCCGTCCAGCCCCGCCGCCAATTTTTAACACCAAAAATCGGTCCCCCACTCCAACCACAGCCCAAAAACCGCCTAAATATTCACCTAAAAAACTCCCAAAACCACCAGAATACAGCCACCGAACAACAGCCACTTGAAACACTTTAAAGACGCCTAAAAACTACACATGAAACAACACCAATATCGCACCCAAAAACCGAGATAAATGCCTAAAAAGTCCCCCAAATAAGTCGAAAACCGGCAGAAATACAGACATCACCAGAAACTTCAACGCGCCTATGCCGTCGCTAGGAAACCACAGCCTAAACCCCAGATAATTTGCCCAAAAATTGCAACCTAGAAGCCGGGAAAACTGGACCTTCGCCGTCAAACCTTTGTTGGACCGATATCTAATCTGAGGGGTTATGTTTCGGGGTTAGGTTGGGTAGGGAGATGGGAGAAGGGAGGGGAAAAGAAAGGAGGTAGTAGGCGCCGGAAAGTCGTGGCCACCTGCTGTGGTCATGGCTGATTTGGGAAGGTCTTGGCCACCGACGGTAGTCATGGCTGTGTATTGGTTTTGGGGTTAATTTTTTTTGTTTTTTATTTATTATTTTATTTTTCTTTTTTTGAACAAATAAACGTGCGACATGTGGCAGTTTCATTTAAAAAAAATATTAACCCTTTCTCCAGGTTACCAGTAATCGGGACTGAAGAAAAAAAAACACAGGTAAAAGTTGGGATTATTACATAATAATTGAAAGTTTGGATTATTTAAAATAAATTGGACAAAGTTGGGATTATTAAAGTGTATTTTTCCTTTAAAAAAATATTTTGTTTTAAAAATATTTCAAGATAAATTCAAATTTATTTTGGGATAAAATTAGTTTTATTTGAGATAAAATCCTTTTATTCTAGGATAAAATCAAACATTCAAAAGTTGACTAATTTGATATTATCCATATTTAAGTTTTTAATCTGGTAATTATCCATAATTAAGGTTTTTAATTTTGGATAAGATTTGTTAGGATTCTATAAGCATATTCCAAAAGGATAATAATTGATTTAAATAATGTGATTATCCCATAATTAGATTAGGATATAATTGATTCTAAAATTATTTGATTGGCTAGTAATTAGGATAGAATCACTTAAATTAGTTAGGATAATCATAGGAAAATAAAAAAGATTTATCTTCCAAGATTAAAATATGATTTGATTCTATCTCATGCTTAAATCAAAATATATGATATTTTATAATTGGTAATGAATAATTTATGATATTATCTAATTATGAATTAAAAGATGAGATATTTTAGGAAATGTGTTGCTTTAATTATGAACATTCGATGTTGTGTTTTAAACAAGCATGTTGAGTGATTTATTATTTTTATATAGTATATGATATTATGTTGTTATATATAGACTGGTATGACCCATAGATTCTAAATACGATCTGCACATCGTGATGTTTTTTAATCTAAATACGGTCTGCATACCGTTAAGTATTTTTTTTTAACTTTTATTTAAAGTAAATAGATTAGTTATTTAAATAGTTTAGTCCAAAGAAGCCCATAAAGAGAAGGTCTAAAGGAGCAAGGTGGATGGAGATCCATAAGGTTTAAGTGGGAGGATTTCATTTCTAGTTTTCTTAGGACTAAGAGGCCATACTATGTCATGTTTTGTTTTATGCATTAGTAGATTATGCATGTTAGATTTTGTTTATGTTGATTGATGATGCGCTAGAGTTCACTAACACTACTGAAAAACAGTAAATTGCGATCGCCATCACTGGTCGTAAAAAATAGGTAAAACAGTCGCAAATTGTAATTGCGACTGTTAGCAGTCGCAACGCACCGGTCGTTATTCTATTGGTCGCAAAAATTAGAATTTACGACCATTTGGCGATCGCAAAAAATATTGCGACCGTGTTCTATATTTTCAACGACTATTATTTAGATGCCGTAATTCTGTATTTATGACTGCCTTAACGGTCGCAATATTAAAAAATTGTGACAGGCGTGGACGGTCGCAACTTTTAATGAATTGCGACAGGGAAAAAACGGTCGCAATATGATAACAATTGCGATGACAAGAAACGGTTGCAAAATGCTAACAATTGCGACAGGTTCGGAACGGTCGTACTTTTTGACATATTGCGACCGGTGTGAACGGTCACAATTCTTGAAATCTGCGACATACTTTAACGGTCGCAATTTAATGAGAATTTGCGACATAAGTGACGGTCGCAGTTTTAGTGTTATTGCAACCACCAAGATAGTCGCAAAATTTATGATAATATTACCATTTGCTTTAATTTAACGATGCCATCCTAACCTGAACCTATAACCTGTTATCATATTTCTTAAATTAAAAAATAATAAAAATTAAAAATAAAATGCATAATTCATATTAACAAGTCCAACTTTGAACAATACTTACAATAACAATGCTCAAGTTAATAATAATAGTAATTAGTTAGTAATAGTTTTATAATCTAAATTGAATAACTAAGTTAGGCCTATAAGAACTATACAAAGTAATGACCTATGTTCTTTCAAAAATAGTAAGGCCAATATGAACACTATTATAGCTAAGGCCTATATTCCCCCCAAAAATTACCTAAGGCCTATATCCCCCCTCAAAAAAAAGCTAAGGCTTATATTCCCAAACAAAAAAAAAAAGCTAAGGCCTATATTTTTACCCCCCCCCCCCAAAAAAAAAAAAAAAACTAAGGCCTATATGAACAATACTAAACTAAGAGCTACATGAACAAATAAACTATGACACCGGAGTCTTGTAACAAATTAACCCCACCACTATTCATGTCCGGGTCATCTTCCCTATGAACCTGAAATGGAGGACCACCTGAACAGTTAGAGAACAAGTTCTGCAACATCATCTCTATCATTCGCTTACTCTCAAGTGTCGTCTCCTCCTGCTCCTTCTTCAATGCTTCTTGCAATTGCGTAGCAAACTGTGCCTCCATTTGCACTTTTGCCTCCTATATTCGCTGGGCAACCTTGGCTTGCACACGTTCCTCCAACTGTGAAGCTATAGAAGGATTGTACAATTGCGAGCCTTTCTTAGAAGAGGGGCTATAAAACAAACTACCGCTTGCACCTAGGCCCTTCATTACACCCTTTTTCCAAACACTAACAACTTCCCAGTACAGCTGGTTAGGGTCCGGTTACCCTTGAGTGGAAGACTCGTCAAGCTTCTTTTGGTAGGCATCCTGTAATCATGACAAATCATATTCATTATATTAATCACTATTGTATATGGAATTTGCTTAAAAGTATTCATTTTCATGCAAATACAAGGCTGCAAGGTCATAATTTGGAAGTAATGGCTTAAATGACCTTCTAACTTACCCCATTTCTTTGTTTTTGGTACATTCTAAGATTTTATCAATAAAACAACTTATATTCAGCATATTAAACATATTTATAGGTTGAAATTTCTTAATCATAGACATTTTCATGCATATACAAAGCTATAGGGTCATAACTAGGCTAAAATAGCTTAAATGACCTTCTAACTTATCCATTTCCTTTGTTTTTGCTATATTCTAAGATTTTATCAATCAAACAAATCATATTTAGCATATTAAAAATGTTTATAGGTTGAAATGGCTTAATAATAGACATTTTCATTCATATACAAAGGCCAACAAGGCTATAGGGTCATAACTAGGCTAAAATAACTTAATTGACCTTCTAACTTACCCAATTTCTTTGATTTTGCTATATTCTAAGATTTTATCAATCAAACAACTCATATTTAGAATATTAAACATGTTTATAGGTTCAAATTTCTTAATCATAGACATTTTCATGCAAATACAAGGCGATAGGATCATAACTAGGTTAATATGGCTTAAATGACCTTCTAACTCGTCTATTTCCATTTTTTTTTGCTATACTCTAAGATTTTATCAATCAAACAACTCATATTCAGCATATTGAACATGTTTATAAGTTGAAATTTCTTAATCACAGACATTTTCATGCATATACAAGGCTATAGGGTCATAATAAGGGTAAAATGGCTTAAATGACCTTCTAACTTATCCATTTCCTTTGTTTTTGGTATATTCTAAGATTTTATCAATAAAAAAACTTATATTCAGCATATTAAATATGTTTACAGGTTGAAATTGCTTAATCATAGACATTTCCATGCATATACAAGGCTATAGGGTCATAACTAGGCTAAAATGGCTTAAATGACCTTCTAACTTATCCATTTCCTTTGTGTTTGTTATGTTCTAAGATTTTATCAATAACAAAACTAATATTCAGCATATTAAACATGTTTATAGGTTGAAATTTCTTAATCATACACATTTTCATGCATATACAAGGCTATAGGGTCATAACTAGGCTAAAATGGCTTAAATGACCTTCTAACTTACCCATTTTCTTTGTTTTCGCTATATTCTAGGATTTTATCAATAAAAAAACTCATATTCAGCATAGTAAACATGTTTATAGGTTGAAATTACTTACTCATAGACATTTTCATGCATATACAAGGGGTCATAACTAGGCTAAAATGGCTTAAATGACCTTCTAACTGATCCATTTCCTTTGTTTTTGCTATATTCTAAGAATTTATCAATCAAAAACTCATATTTACCATATTAAACATTTTTATAGGTTCAAATTTCTTAAACATAGACATTTTCATGCATATACAAGGCTATAGGGTCATAACTAGGCTAAAATGGCTTAAATGACCTTTTAACTTACCCATGTTCTTTGTTTTCGCTATATTCTAAGAATTTATCAATCAAACAACTCATATTTATCATAATAAACATGCTTATATGTTCCAATTGCTTAATCATAGACATTTCCATGCATATACAAGGCTATAGGGTCATAACTAGGCTAAAATGACTTTTTACCACCATGTTCAAGCCAAAAATCTTTTGATTTGTCCAAGCAATATGGACATGCTTTTTTACCAGCTGTTGCCCATCCAAAAAGCATACCATAGGATTGCAAATCACTTATATTCCCCCAAGATTTCTGCATGCAAATTGAAGTTTTTTCTTTGCGAAACATCGTAAGTTGTTGCACCAACATCCCACAGTTTTTTCAATTCATCAATTAACGGTTGCATATACACATCTAAGTTCCCCTTCGGATTTTTAGGACCAGGAACAAGCAAAGAAAGGAACATAAATGGTTTTTTCATGCACATCGATGGAGGCAATTTATAAGGGGTCATAATGACTGTCCAACATGAGTACTGACCCCCAAACTTGCCATTAGGAGCAAACCCATCGGTACACATACCAAGTCTCACATTTCTAGGTTCAGATGCGAAATCGGGAAAGGATCTATCCAAGTGCTTCCAAGATTCACTATCTCTAGGATGCACCATTGTGCCTTAGACTCTTGGATTTTGGTAATGCCAAGTCATTTCCTTCATAACGTTCTTTGTTGCAAAAAATCGTTGTAGCCTTTGAGTGATGGGAAAATAGATGAGTTCTTTTATAGGAACCAATGACCCCTTTGAAGTCCTCTTGTATGAATCCCTATTGCACACTCTACACTTATCCAAATCAGCATCAGCTTTCCAAAATAACATACAACCCTTTAGGCATGCGTGAATCTTCTCGTGCGGAAGCTCAAGTCTATTAAGAATCTTCTTTGTATCATAAAATGTTTTCCCCATATTATTATTGTCAAGAATCGCTTCGTTCAGTAATGAAGCAAACCCATCAACACACCTATGGGGAAAATTGTATTCCGACTTCAAAGATACAATTCGAGATGCCATTTCTAGCACAGACATGGAGCTACCTTCGTACAGTGGTTGCTCAGCAGCCTTTAAAAGCTCTTGAAATGCTTTTGCTTGAGCATTTGGCTCTTCATCTGAACCACTAATATTCTCGTCACCCAATGGTTCATGATTACTCCCAAGAGCATCGAGAACCATTTCACGGTACGTATTTGGTTGCTCTACACTTGATGTAGGGAACCCTTCACCATGAGAAACCCACTCATAGTAATCAGGTATAAACCCTTTTTTGTACAAAAGGAGTTTTACTGTGTTTGCATCATGAAGACGTCTATTCTTACATAACAGACAAGGGCATCTTACTTCATCTATGTCGGGGCTCTCAGGATGAGCTTCACAGAACCGTATGAATTGTTCAACACCATCCACAAACTCTTGCCTAAGTTTACGGGCATTACGACCATCGTATCTATCATACATCCACCAACGCTCTTTCCATTTCATGGTGACAAATTCTACAACACTATGAAAAACAAATCACATTAATCATTCACACTGAACTTGCATTCATTACAATAATGGTATAAGATACAATTAGAATTGAAATGATATCGAAAGGTCCTTGTCATGACTTGAACGGGAAAGTTGATTTCATAAGCATTGTTCTTTATTAAGAGATTTAAACATATATCTGTTGATTTCACAAGCTTCTAACGTTTTACTCATCAAAATTATCACAACCCCTCATATAAACATACATATTTTTTTAAAAAATTAGTAATAATAATAATAATAATAATAATAATAATAATAATAATAATAATAATAATAATAATAATAATAATAATAAAGAACCATAGAAATTTATAATAGATTTATCCCCACTTCACATTTCTCCATTTTAATAAAGGGTTATCATCATGTAATTAATTTCAATAATCTAAAACCATTCTACAAGAATCTTTTTTTTAAACGGAAACGAAAATTATCCAACACACGAGTTCATACCAACTAATAGTCCTAAATTGGACATATAGCAAAATAAAATGTCTATTCCAATCCTACGCACAACAAAGCGTAAAAAAAATCCAACAATGAACCAAGCTATTGATAGCAAACCTCTTGATAATGGAAAAAGACCATTTAAGATCACTTTAGGAAAATCCGCTTAATCAAGTACTACATTCACAAGTAAAGCAATGCTAATAAACTGAAATAAAAAATGCAACTAATAAAGATGCAATTTTTTAAAATATAGATCACAACTCCATGAACAAATAACATAAATATGAATCAATTTGCACAAGTATAAGAAGTAGTTATATAAGAAGGGAAGAAAACACACAGTGGAGGAGTTGACTGGAAAAGCAGAGGCGGTGACGAAGGTGGTCCTAGTATACGGTGGTGTTACAGTCTTAGTTAAGGTATTTATAAAATCTTTAGAATTAAAAAAAATAAATAAGTACACACGGCTTACCTGGTGGCGACGACGAAAAAAGGAGGAGAGACGGGCACAAGAGGAACCCGTCGACGGTGGTGCTGCAAAGGAGGTTAATTTGCTACCCACAGTTAGCAGTTTCGGCCACAATAATGAATTTAAATAAAATATATAAAAAAAAACAACCAAATTACTTGGGTTAAGTGACCCAAATAACTTATTAAAACTAACAAGTTACTTAAATATATTCTATAATTGTAATAAGCATGCATGAAAATCATAAATAACCACCAGATTACCTATAGTAACAAACTAGGTTAAATCCCGTGCCATGCACGGTCATAATTAAACTTTACAACAAAATTTATAAAGAATGATGTTAATTCAACAAATTTATCCAAAAAAAAATATTTGTAACAAAATAATAGTCTCTAATTAAAGATATTGATGGTCAAAGTTGTGTCTCAACAAATGTGCAAATCCAACCATAACTTATAAGAAAACGGATTGATCAAAATCGAATCTAACAAGATTATGAGATCTAATATAATTTAATTTTGCTTTTTACATACATAAATGACCAACAATGATTGATCAAAATGAATTGAAATGAATAAGGTCGATAGTCAAAACGGGATAACCAAAAAAAGCAACATAATGAGATTTATTTATTAATTAATTAAAATTCTCAAGTCATATTATGATGCTTCTCCCAAAAAATTCGAGGCATTGAAAGCTAAACTTTTTGTGATATGTAAAAAAAAAAACAGTAGTGCAAAATAAAAACAAGAAGTTGTGTAAAATTTGCTTATGTAAGTAAGTTTTAATAAGGTGGTCCAGCACCAAATAGAGTTTAGTGTAATAGTATGCACCATCCTTAAATAACAACCATAAATGAGATCAAGTAGCAGTGGCAGAAATATCAGATCAACATTATTAATAATATGATCATCACATTAAAAAAACAGTAGTATAGTCAAAATTAACTAAATTTAGAGTTTTGGCAGAAATTAACTAAATTTTTAAAAAAAATAAATTCCGGCCACTTACCTGAGTATAGTCGACGGAAAATGGAGGAGGCTAGGATAGAAGAGGAAACCGACAACGGTAGGCATGCGAAGGGGTTGATTTGTGACTCAAATTTAGGGTTTTCGCCAAAATTAACTAAAAAAAAATATAAAAAATAAAACCAAATTGCATGACTTACCTGAGTACATATGACTGAAAACGGAGGAGGCTAAGATAGAAGGAGGAAACCGGCGACGGTAGGCCTACAAAGGGTTGATTTGTGACTCAAATTTAGGTTTTATGCCCAAATGAACATAAAATAAAAAAAAATACCATCAACTTACCTGAGTACCGCCGTCGGAAAACAAAGGAGGGACGGGTAGAGTGGAATCCGGCGACGATGGTCTACGTGGGGGGTTGATTTGAGACCCAAAACTAGGGTTTTCGCACAAAGTATCGAAATTGATAAAATAAAATAATATTAAAATGGCATACCTGTGTGTAGCAACGCCGGTCGGAGTCAGCTCGTCGGTGGGTACAACGGCGGAGTCAGCGACCGCTTCTTTCGCTGTTCGATCTTCTCCCTCTTCCCCCTTCTTATCTGCTTCTTATTTCCCCTTTTCCTTTCTGTAGAAAAGCATTTACGATTTTGTTTTAATTTATTTTTAAAACTTCTACGACAACAAGATTAATAATAATTTTTTAATCATATAATTTTAACGACCGTTATAACGGCCGCAATATTATAAAAAATATTCGTAAATAATTAAAATTACAATAGGCTATGAAACTGTCGTAATTAATATTAATTGCGACCGTTTTTATGATAGTCGTTAAATCACCGAATTTTAGTAGTGTAAATAATCACAACATAATAAATCTAGGTCCTAGTAATATTGAGATTGCATTTCCAATTAGATACTCAACAACCCTTCGATCGTGAGTGATGGGTTTGCCTCAGCAGAGTGTCACTTGTTATCTTAGGTAATTTGGGGTAGATCACATTCTACACATTTAGGTTGTTATGCTCAACGAACAAGAGTTTAGAACCTTGAAGCAAAGGGAAATAATTAAATATGTGATGGTTAATTATTCAGCCAAGAGTTACAAGAGTTGTAATCAGTAAAGAGTTTACTCACCTTGAAAATGTAATTCTTGATGGTAGGGCCTCAGTCCGGTCAACTATTACAAAAATAAAGGGTGTTGGATTCACTTAAAATTCAATTGGGATCAATTAATATTGAATAAAGTGTTTAAAGTTACCTATATAATTTGTTTATGGTACTTTAATTCTACGTAAACATAATTATTCAACCTTGCCTTATTTTGAGATAGATGGGTAGCCGTTATCACAATTACAACAACATTTACAATCTTCGATCATTCCTTAAGAAGGATAGTGTAGACACCCAAATGTGTCTCCCCAAAACCAAACCCAGTGATGAATACCTTTCACGTCATTTGATTATCGAACAAAGCGAAAGTGTGAAAAGTCTAGTGATGAGGATGTTTTTATTAAAATATCTCTTCTTTCTGTTTTTGAAAATATTTCTTTTCTTACCTTATTTATGAAAAACGTGCATTCCAGTTTAGTTTGGTCCATGATAAGGGTCCAATAATGGTGTAATTGGATAGGTCTTGAAAATACCTTTCCAACGATATATTATAAGCCCAATTCTGATGAATAATGAGGAAGTTATGGCCAAAATACTAAACTGGGCCCGATTTGGTTTTTATATGCAGCCCAATGATCTAGGGGAGGGCCTATTCTTAATTATCATTCCTAAAGCTATTAGGATTGATTATAGTTTTCTAGAATACTCTATAAGGTTCTTTTAAATCCTAATGGAGTTAGGATTGATAATTATGTTTTAAAGAGTTTGAAATTGAATAAAACTACTCTTTTTAAGAATCCTTGTTTTGTACGAAGTGGAATATATTCAGATTTTATTTTCATGCCTCATAATATTTATCCAAATTTTATATGGTTGGATAGATCTTGAAATTATCTTTCCAGTGATATATTATAATATTAAATCGGAGCTATAATGAAAAAGATGTGAATGAGATACAAAACTCTATCCAAAACGGACATTATCCTACTATTTCGGCCATATCATTTTATCTACAAAATATTTTAATCTGATTCTAATTGGTTTAGAAATTAGACTTCAAGAGATTTCTAACAAAATATTATATTCCATATTTGAACTTCCAGATCAAAAGATATGATAAAAACAAAAACGCGTGAAACTGATTATTAGCGCCTGACGCTAAGCATTAGCGCTGGCGCTAAGGCTTGGCAACTGGCGCTAATTACCAGCGTCTGGCGCTAATCAAGTTTTATTCTCGTCGAAACTTTGATTCGTTTTTTTATCCATCCGACTGATTTTCTCTATAAATAGCCTCTTAAAATTTTGTTTTCAATCATCAATTTCCATCAATTCTTATTCTCTCTAATTCTCTTATATCTCTAAGCTAAAGCTTATTCTCTCTCTCTTTCTAAACCAACTCTCATCAAGAATTTCTTGATTCTCTCTCACTTTCTAAACCAACCCTTTTACAAACCCAATTCCTCATACATTAGCACTAGACACACCTAACATAATTCGAAGTTGCATTCGCACTAGACGTGAAAGGTTTGATATTTCTGAGGGTTTGGTCCCTAATCTTTATTTCAATTATTTAATTTAATTATTTGTTTATTATTTTCCTTGAAGTTACTAACACGTGTACTTTGTTATTAGAAAGAGATATGAGGCATCCAAGTAAGTGCTTTAATGGTTTTGTTGATATTATGATATAGAAATCATGTTTAGGTTGTTATTATGATTCCTAGTATCATGTTAGGATGCTTTCCTTAATTTAATGTTTTGAATGACAACAATGATTCTTGGTATCATGTTTAGGGTAAAAACTATAATTTCTATTATCAAATATGACAATTATGATTCCTGTGATGCTTCCTATATTCTTTTCTAATATTCATGTTAGTATCATGTTAGGGTTAAAGCTTTGATTTTTATTGTTTAGTGACATGCTAGGGTTTGTTATTAATCTTGTTAGTATCATGCCTAGGATCTTGCTATTATTATGCTTTAGCGTTATTATGATTATTTTAATTGTTATAAATATAATTATTTGATTATTATCATGTTGCTTGATTATATTTATTGTTATTGCTTGATCACACCTTTTATGCATGCTTAAAGGGAATTGGTACTTGTAATCATGCTTAATAAGATAATTAATAATCTTGTTTAGGGTTAATTTGATTATAATTCAAGTGATCGCCAATAATAGTTTTATTTGTGCATAATTTTCAACCAACATAGATTAAACAGGTTTAGGGTTAAACCTATTGATTGCATGTTAGTCGAAAAGCGCACATGAATACGATCAGAATAAAGTAGAGGCCTATTATTAGGGTAGGTTCAATCTCTTTTAGATTGGATTTGTACCTTCATCCCCGAACTACCAGTCATGGTTCCAGACCCATTGGAGTTGACGATCTCCTGGATCGTTAAGGGGTGTAATCTTCACCTCGTGAACGGTTTACAAGTTCCTAAAACTTGTTGACGACTCTTTTGCTCTATCTTCTTTCCCTTTGGACGCCACCGTACTTTAGTGTATGATAACAGTGGGGTTCAAGTTTGGGATAATGCTTGAAATATTCCTTACAGATAGGTTGACAGGAAATAACTTTTCCAACAGGGAAAAAATGCAGACACTTGTTCTGAAATATGAAGGTAGAGAGGATGTCATTGACACCCCCATTGCGTAGACTTCTACCAGAAACTGCTATTGTGGTAGAGATCCATAAGCACAAGGAGACTCTTAAAAGGGCTGTGCCTATCACTTGCTTAATGATTGCTACTATGGTGCTTGGTCTTCAAAAGCGTTTTAAGGATCGAGATTCATACAACATGATGCAAGAACTCAAAGTTTGTTTATGAAATAGGCATGAGTTGAAAGTTACGAGCTCCATTGAGTGATTTTGGATTATGAGATGGAGAAGGGTCCCACAGTTCATGATCATGTTTTCAAAATGATCGACCTTATTCAAAATATGGAGAAATTGGGGCACCCATATAATAATGAGATGGTTACAAACGTCATTCTCCACTCACTTCCAGAGACCTTTAACCAGTTTATCATGAACTTTAATATGTCTGATGCAGAGAAGACTATGAATGAGTTGCATGCTATGTTTGTTAGTGTAGAAAAGAAAATCTCTAAGGACGTTAAGAAAGAGGTTCTTATGGTCCAAAAGGGAAAGGGGTTTAAGAAGAAGGGGCAAAAGGCTGGTTCCAAGATCAAGTGAAAGAAAGTTTCTAAGGCTCCTGAAAAGCCCAAGGCTGCAGATGAAAGTGAATACTTTTACTGCAAGAAGAAGGCACATTGGAAGCACAATTGTCAGAAATATCTTGACTTCCTCAAGAAGAATGGAGCATCAACCTCAAGTATTATGTCATAAACATTTTAACTTTCATTTAGGTATGTGATACTAAGTTGCAATCCTAACATTACTCATGTTGTGTAGAAACTACAAAGAAGTGAGGCTAGAAAGGAAATAGAGCTTAAGGGTGCAAGTGTTCAAGTGGCTAGAGAAAGCTTCATAGTTTTATTTCATAATTTTTTATGATGAATTAAACTTATTTTCAGTTTTGATGAGATAATATTTCAGTTTTGTTGAATAATGATTTGGTTTTACTTGGCATGGACAAGTGTTGATTCATGACCAAGGTAATAAACTGTTTTCATTTTTTCTAGATATGAGTTAATTTTGTTTATGACATTGAAATAAGTACATCATAAAAGCAAGATTAGATGATTTAGAATAAACTTACTTATAACAAAGTAAGGTTAAGTCAAATAAACCAATTGTGCATCCAAAGTTACAAATGGATGACTCTTATCCTTATTTGATTATAAATCATTTGAAAATCAAAATCCATTCTTAGATGACCAAGTCGTCTTTTAGTTGAAAGGGGGAAGGAGCTAATGACCAATAAAGTTCAAAGCTAGCAAGGGATTTAACTATTTCATTGCTTTTATTGACGATTTAAGTATATATAGCTATATCTACTTAATGAAGTAAAGGTTAGAATCATTGTAATGTACAAGAATTCTAGAATAAAATGTAAAATCAGTTTAACATAAACAATTAAAACACTACGATATGATCGATGTGATAAATATTTAAATCAAAATTAATAATCATCTAAAGGGAATTGTGGAGTTAATTTACAGTTCATGAACATAACAATTAAAAATGTGTGTTAGAAAGCAGGTCTCAAACTTTGTTTTACATGGTTCTATCTAAGATTAGCTTGAATGATTTACAAATATCGTTTTGAGGATATGCATTATAGAACAATTGCGGATACACTAAACAGAAACTCAACCAAAGCAGTTGAAAAGACGTCATAAGAGTTATGGATTTGATATGTTCCAAAATTTGTTTTTTCTAAACAAGATTATGGGTTATGTAATCAATGTAAAATTTTTACAAAAGTGACATAATAGACCCTAAATCAGATGAATGTTTCTTCTTCACGAGTTATCTCATAGAAACCAAATGGTATTATGCCTACAATTGCGTAGATAACAAAGCGTTTGTTGCTCGCGATAGTTAGCCACCCAAATGTGTCTCCCTAAAACCAAACCCAGTGATGAATACCTTTCACGTCATTTGATTATCGAACGTAGTGAAAGTATGAAAAGTCTAGTGATGAGGATGTTTTTATTAAAATATTTCTCTTTCTGTTTTCAAAAATATTTCTTTTCTTACTCTATTTATGAAAAATAGCCAGTCCAATTTGGTTTGGTCCATGGTAAGGATCCAATAAAAGTGTATTTATATTGGGCTTAAAAAGAGCTTTCCAACGATATATTATAAGCCGAATTCCGATGAATTATGAGGAAGTTATGGATTAAATCAAATTAGGCCCAATGATTTTAAATGTGGCCCGTAGAGGAGGGTCTATTAATTATTATTCCTAAAGTAATTAGGATTGATTTTAATCTTGTAGAAGGTTCTTTGTAATTTTAATAAGATTAGGATTGATAATTATATTTTGAAAAGATGTGTTATTTTGAATAAAATATATAATCTGATTTTAAATCTACTTAGAACCTGTTACCGGTTTAAATGATGATTTCGCGTACGAAAGCACGTTGTATTTGTGAATCAGCGCGAGACGACAGAGTCGTCGCCTAGTGCTGACAGCTGTCGCCTTGCGCTGCTTCTGTCGTCGGGCGCTGACTCCTGTTGTTGGCGACAGGAGGTATTTAATTCCGAATACGACTTTTTTTGATCCCGTGCTATTTTTCTATGAATAGGGGTCGTAATTTCCTGTTTTTAATCATTCACAATCATCATTCAAAACCACCATCTCTCTCTCTCTCTCTCTCTCTCTCTCTCTCTATTCTTTTTCTAAACCTTCCCTCTCTCAAAATTCCTCACTCATTAGATCTAGACAAACCTAGCCAATTAAGCTCGAAGTTGCCTTCGCCCTAGACGTGAACACTACTAGAAAAAGGCTTTTTTCCGACAGAATTATTCCGATGGATCACATTTACAGTCGCAAAATTTAAATTCAACGACAGAATTAAATTTGTCGTAAAAATCGGTCTGAAATAGTAATTTGCGACGGAAATTCCCTCGCAAAATTTTCGACGGAATTCATTCATGTCGAAAAATGTAGTTTCCGAGGGAATTTTTCGTCGTAAAATTTATGATGGAAAATTCCGTCGGAAACTACATTTTTCGATATAAATGAATTCCGGCGCAAAATTTCAGAACATAAAACTTCCCCCCCATTGCTTTTCACAACAGAATCAGGAAATCAAAGGGGTAAGAGAGAGAAAGAAAGAAATGGAGAAAGAGAGAGAAAGAAACAAAGGGAGAAAGGGAGAGAAAGTCCCGTCGGCACCGGAGCTGAGTGACGCCAGCCGCCACCGGATCTACTGTCGGTAGCCCTCCCGTTGTTCTCGCAAGCCAGTAATTTTTGTTTTTTTTTTAAAATTGAAATCGCCACCACTAACACTGGTTGGTGTGAACAGCCACCACCGGTGTAGCAGTCGCAGTTCGCCACCGGATCTACCGTCGACATCCCTCCCGTTGTTCTCCCCGGCCGGTAAGTTTTGTTTTTTTTTTTTATAAATTGAAATCGCCACCACTAACACCGGTTGGTGTGAACAACCACAACCAGTGTAGCAGCCGCAGTTCCCATCGGTGTCATTCCCGTCGCTGGCATTCCAAAAAGCGACCGGCCACCGGTGAGTTTATTTTTTTTAATTTCTATTTTAATTTTTTTTAGACCCTGACCACTACCACCCCTTTTTTCAGGTCCCTCCACCTTCCTTGCTCCGATCAGAACCACCACCACCTTCATCCTCCAGCCGTGTTGCCGCCGGTAAATGTTCCTTTATTTTTATTTTTTTTTTTCATTTTTTTAAAATAAAAATTGACATTTTACACCCTAAATAATGTTTAATTGTTATTATTTGTAGGATTTGTATATTTTCCTTGCTTTGAATCTCAATGAAAAGTGCAAATCTACAGGTTAGTGACATTTTAATTTCTAAAATTGTTAGTTTAGTTTATACTTGGCATGTTAGTGACTTAGATATATGTTAGTTTATTCAAGTATTTATTTTATGTTAGTTTAGTTTGCTTTACTTTATTATAATAAATAATAATGGTTGATATGTTAGTTTAGTTTGGTTAATTATAATAATGTAAGACATGACATGTGAATTTTGTTTGATTTAGTATAATAATGTATGACATGATATGCATGTTACCTTAGGTTGATATTTTATTGTAATAATGTACGACATTATATGTTAGTTTATATTGGTTTACTTAGTATAATAATGTGTGTTAGCTTAGTTTAATTTATTATAATTTAATAATGTATGTTAGTTTTGTTTAGTTTAATATAATGTTCATTAGTTTTGTTTAGTTTAATATAATGTATGTTTACTGTAATGATTAATGATAGTTTGTATCAATTTAATTATGAATATTAATTGTTTGTATATGATTATTTATATAATTTAATGATGATTATGATATATTTGGTTTACTTATAATTATTATTATAATTTAATTAATTGTGTTCTTTACTTTATAATGGTTGTGTTATTTGCTTGACATATTTTTAAATGAGCGTGTTATAATGATGAATGTGTTATAATGAATGTGTTATAACAATGGATGTGTTTTTTACTTTATATTTTTTTGAATGAATCATTTGCATAATCATTTGCCTAGATACCCGTTCAAGTCATACTCATTAGGAGTATGTCTTGAATAGTCCCCGGTTGGGAATGTCCTTAGATGTTTATTCTCACTTAGGTGGTGAATGTATGCCTTGTTATTGATTCTAGGGAATATCCTGGCTTGTCATTTCTCTACAATGTTCTCTGGGTACATATGACGGGTTATCTAATAGCCTACATCGTGTACTTGGAGAACTTAAGGGAAATGCTGCCGGATTTTCCGCAGAATTGAAAACATGGCATACATTTGCTAGTGAGATTAAATGTCCAAGGATGGGTTAGGTTGGAGTGATAATGACCTTTGGACATCATTTCCATCTTATTTGCATATTCATAACATTTTGATGGATAATGAATATTCAATACGCATTGTGACTAATGTGATTATACATATTCGTGACTTGTATAGAAGTTGTAATCATGAAACGAACATAACGTAGCTGGATGTATGAAAGGAAGGTTAGACATTTTATTAATCCGGAATTTGTGAAAGAGGTAGATGAATTCCTTAAATATGTAGAAGATCATCCCTAGAGCAGCAAACCGAATGAAGTTAGGTGTCCATGTTTTAAATGTAAGAACAAACGGCTTTGGGATGCAGAAACGTTTAAAATTAATTTGTACCGCAAGGGTTTTGTACCTAATTACTATGAGTGGATGTGTCATGGGGAAGGGTTTCCGGAAGTTCCTGAAGGACCGTAAAATGAATATCGTGAAATGGTTTTCGATGCTTTTAGTCATAATGAAGATCAAGGGCATTCTGAAGAGGCAAAGGAGGAGCCTAATACACAAGCTAAGCATTTCTTGGATTTGTTAAAAGCTTCTGAACAAACATTATACGAAGGGAGTTCATTGTCTGTGTAAGAGATGGCTGCCCGAATTACTAGTCTTAAGTGCGAGTATAAATTTGCCCATAGATGTGTTGATGGGTTTGCTTCTTTGGTCAACGAGGCTAATCCTAACAACAACCATATGGCCGACACATTCTATGAGGTGAAGAACTATTGTAAAGGGGTTGGAGTTGCCTCATGAAAAGATTCATGCATTCTTGAAAGGATGTATGTTGTTTTGGAAGGATGATGTTCAGCTATCTACATGTAGGGTGTGTGGTAGCGACCAATACAAGAAGACTTCTAAAGGTAGCTTAGTGCCGTTGAATGTTTTAATTTATTTTCCGATCACACCGAGATTGCAAAGGCTCTATGCAACCAAGAACATTTCGGAGGAAATGACATGGCATTCGAAAAATCCTCGAGTTCAAGGCACAATGGCGCACCCTAGTGATAGTGAAGCTTGGAAACACCTTGACAATTGCTTTCCAGAATTTTCCAATGAGCCTCGTAATGTTCAACTTGGCTTGTGTATAGATGGTTTTGCTCCCCATGGTATGTTTGGGGGACAATATTCTTGTTGGCCTGCCATTTTGACCCCTTATAACTTGCCTCCCTCAATGTGTATTAAAAGACAATTCATGTTCCTTTCATTGCTCGTTCCTGGTCCTAAGAACCTTAAGGGGAATTTGGATGTGTATATGAATCCGTTGGTAGAAGGGTTGAAACAATTATGGGAAGTTGGCGCAAATACTTATGACATTTCAAGGAAATAAAATTTCAATCTTCGAGCAGCCATCCTTTGGACCGTTAGTGACTTCCCAACTTACGGTATGTTGTCTAGTTGGACCACAGCAGGTAAGAAGGCTTGCCCTTATTGTATGGATAAAAGCAAAGCATTTTGGCTTGAACACAGTGGAAAAGTTTCTTGGTTTTATTGCCATCGCCAATTCCTTCTAACAGATCACCCTTTTCGAAATAGGAAAACTGCATTTTGTAAAAACAAAGTCGAAAAAGGTTCACCCCCATACATCAGGTTAGGTGAGGAATTGTGGGAACGTGTGAGACAACTTCTAAATGCAACTAATCGGCCAGAGGCATTGAAACACCTCAAAAAAGAAAAAAAAGGGTAGTTCAGGCAAACCTCGTTGTGGGAGCTTCCTTATTAAAAGCATTTGCTCATCCGTCACAAGTTGGATGTCATGCACATTGAAAAGAAATTCTTTGATCAGTTAATCCACACTGTAATGGATGTAAAAAAGTATACATGTGATACGCCATTGGCTCGAATGACATTGCCAAATATTGTAAATGCCACAACTTCATTTGCAAGAGGATGATAGAGGAAAAGATTTCATGCCAAAAGCCCCATTTGCTCTTGACAAGGCTCAAAGAAATTAGGTTCTTTTATGTAATTTCAATTCACATTCACTTATAAATATGTAATTATGAGATGGTTTGAGAAATAATAAGTTCATAAGTTGAGAAATGAAGAAAATAAGCATGTGAGAAGCAATTTTGGCTTAAAAAGGCTTTATTTTGATGAAATGGACCCATAAAGTTAGAAATTAGCTTTTTTTTAATGTAATTTCAAGTCACATTAACTTATAAATATGCAATAATGAGGTGGTTTTAAGAATAATAGGTTCATAAGTTGAGAAATGAATAAAATAGGCATGTGAGAAGCCATTTTGGCTCAAAATGGCTTTATTTTGATGAAATGGACTCATAAACTTAGAAATTAGCTTCTTTTATGTAATTTCAAGTCACATTCACTTATTAATATGCAATTATGAGGTAATTTGAGAAAGAATAAGTTCATAAGTTGAGAAATGAAGAATATAGGCATGTGAGAAGCCATTTTGGCTTAAAAAGGCTTTATTTTGATGAAATAGACCCATAAAGTTAGAAATTAGCTTCTTCTATGTAATTTCAAGTCACATTCACTTATAAATATGTAATTATGATATGTTTTGAGAAAGAATAAGCTCATAAGTTGAGAAATGAAGAAAATAGGCATGTGAGAAGCCATTTTGGCTTAAAAAGGCTTTATTTTGATGAAATGGACCATACAGTTAGAAATTAGCTTCTTTTATGTAATTTCAGGTCACATTCACTTATAAACATGTAATTATGAGGTGGTTTAAGAAATAATAGGTTCATAAGTTGAGAAATGAAGAAAATAGGCATGTGAGAAGCCATTTTGGCTCAAAATGACTTTATTTTTTATGAAATAGACCCATAAAGTCATAAACTTAGAAATCAACTTCTTTTATGTAATTTCAAGTCACATTCACTTATAAATATGCAATTATAAGGTGGTTTGAAAAAGAATAGGTTCATAAGCTGAAAAATGAATAAAATAGTCATGTGACAAGCTATTTTGACATTTTGGCTCAAAATGGCTTTATTTTTATGATATGGACCCATAAACTTAGAACTTGGATTCTTTTATGTAATTTCAAGTCATATTCAATTATAAATATGCAATTATGAGGTGGTTTGAGACAGAATAGGTTCATAAGTTGAGAAATGAATAAAATAGGCATGTGATAAGCCATTTTGGCTCAAAATGGCTTTATTTTTATGATATGGACCCATAAACTTATAAATTAGCTTCTTTTATGTAATTTTTAGTCACATTCACTTATAAATATGTAATTATGAGATGGTTTGAGAAAGAATAAGTTCATAAGTTGAGAAATGAAGAAAGTAGGCATGTGAAAGCCATTTTGGCTCTAAATGGCTTTATTTTTATGATATGGATCCATAAACTTAGAAATCAGCTTCTTTTATGTAATTTCAAGTCGCATTCACTTATAAATATGTAATTATGAGGTGGTTTGAGAAAGAATAGGTTCATAAGTTGAGAAATGAAGAAAATAGGCATGTGAGAAGCCATTTGGCTTAAAAAAGCTTTATTTTGATGAAATGGACCCATAAAGTTAGAAATTAGATTCTTTTATGTAATTTCAAGTCACATTCACTTATATGCTTATTTGCTTTACTTGTAACTTATGTTGTTGGTAAATTATTAAAATTATACATAATTGTATAATGTATTTGTTGTAGGAGACCTACTAGAAGAAGGTTGAAGAAGCCACCACTCAAGGGATTAAAAAGAGTCCTAATGAGTTATATTGGGAGACTGCGGGTGGTCGCAACAAGAAGGGTCGGGTGAGGGGACTTGGCCAAAGTGCAGAGCTGTACTATGGCGACCGGATGGGTCGAGTTTCTAGGTCTTCATAGTAGTACACACCGTTCGTTGTTTTTCAGATGCAGGATCAGATGGAGCATAGGGTTGAGGCTCTTCGTAGTGAGATCCGCAGTGAAATCCGGAATGAAATTCGGAGTGAAATGGAATTTGAGATGCAAACCCGAATTCAAGCTGAAGTGGCCGAAATGGAGAGGAGAGCCGAGGAGAGGTTGAATGACTTCATGACACGATTCGGTAACAACGACACGTGTTCCACCTTTCAGCCTCAGCGTCGAGACCCTAGGGATGACCCGTATAGTGGAGGAGCAGGCTAGGGTACCCCTGCAGTTGTTTAGCATAGCTTAGGTTTATGTAGTATGGACATGTACTTAATTTGAATTTATGAAGCATCTGATGATGTTTTTGCTTTTGTAGAACTTACTATATATTATGTAGCTTTTGGATATGTTCTACTTAAGCATAGCTTTTGTGGAAATATATTTATTAGTATTTTCGTAATTCGATTATGATTTTTATTATCACAGGTATTAAGGTGAAGGAATATATGCTATTAATTATGCTTTTTTATTATTGAAATCGATTAAAATGTGTTGACATGAAAACAAAATTTTGCGACGGATAATTGTGATATTATCAGCCGAAAAAATTGGATATTGCGACGGAAAATATTGCAGAATATCTGTTGGAAAGTTGTTACTTGTGACGGAAAAAGGGGCAAAAAATCCGTCGGCAGGGTTTATATTTTGTGACGGAATTTTAATCCGTTGCTAGTTAGCGACCGGAATTTCCACCGTAAAGTAGGGACGGAATTATATTTTGTCGCAAATATCAACTTTCGCGACGGATTACTTTCGGTCGGAAACGCTTTTTTGCGAGGGAATTTTCCGTCGATATGGTATTTCCAATGACGGATTTTTCCGTCATAATTTTGCGACAGAATATATTCAAAAGTCAAAATAATTTTCGACAGACCATTTTTGGTCGGAAAATCCGTCGAAATACCTCTTTCGGACGGAATTATCCTCGAAAAAACATGTTTTTCCTACCAACTGTTTTCTGACGGAACTTAATGACGGAATTCCGTCGTAAACGTGTTTTGCGACGGATTTCCGAACTTCAACAACGAATCTTTTTGGTCGGAAACATGCCATTTTCTTGTTGTGGAAAGGTTTGATAATTTCTGAGGGTTTGGTCCCAAATCTCTATTTCAATTATTTAATTTAATTGTTTTGTTTTATTATTTTCCTTGAAGTTACCAACGTGTGTATTTTTATATTAGAAAGAGGTACGAGGCATCGAAGTAATAAGTAATTTAATATTTATTGATCTTTTGACATAGAAATCATGATTAAACTATTTTGTTGATTCCTAGTATCATGTTAGGATGTTTTATTGCTTCCTAGTATCATGTTTGGGTAATAACTAAAATTTCTAATATCATGTATATTATTATGATGCTTCTTATTTCTTTCCTAATATCATGTTAGTGTCATGTTAGGGCTATTTGATCTTTAATGTTTAGTGACATGCAAGGGTTTGTTATTAATCTTGTTAGTATCATGCCTAGGATCTTGCTATTATTATTATTATTATTATTATTATTATTATTATTATTATTATTATTATTATTATTATTATTATTATTATTATTATTATTATTATTATTATTATTATTATTATTATTATTATTATTATTATTATTATTATTATTATTATTATTATTATTATTATTATTATTATTATTATTATTATTATTATTATTATTATTATTATGCTTTAACATGATTACTGTTATAATGATGATGATGATTATTGTTATGTTGCTAGATGTTTATTATTGTTATTGCTTGATCACACCTTTTATGCATGTTTAAAAGGAATTTGTACTTGTAATCACGCTTAATACGATAATTAAAAATCTTGTTTAGAATAATATGATTATAATTCCAGTGATCGCCAATAATAGATTTTATTTGTGCATTTATATTCAACCAACATAGATTAAACAAGTTTGGGGTTAACCTATTGATTGCATATTAGTCAGAAAGCGCACATGATACGAGAAGAATAAAGTAGAGGCCTATTTTTAGGGCAAGTTCAATCTCTTTTAGGTTGGATTTGTACCTTCATCCCCGAACTTCCAGTCATGGTTCTAGACCTATTGGAGTTAACGATCTCCTGGATCGTTAAAGGGTTTAACCTTCACCCTCTGAACGGTTTACAAGTTCCTAAAACTTGTTGGCGACTCTTTTGCTCTAGCTTCCTTCCCTTTGGACGCCACCATGCTTAAGTGTATGATCACAGTGGGGCTCAAGTGTGGGATGGCTTGAAATATTCCATGCAGATAGATAGTGTCTTTTTAGAAAGAATCTATTTCTACAAAGCCATGTGGGAATAAAGTTAGATCTCGAAGAGATTCGAGACGAGCAACAAATGGATGTGGATAAAACCACTTTAATTATTGTTGAGAGTGCAAGAAGTCAGCTGATTTGATAAATCATGTGTCGAAACAAGCTAATTCAATTAGCGAGGCTTATATCATCCCACTTGAATGAAAAGCTTCAAAGAGTTAAAGAGAATAATTTTATTGTTGCTCATACCTATCGTAGTGTAGGCTTCATTCGAAACGCGCCTACGTTGAGCATGTTGTGAATATGCATAACAGTCATAGGAAGTGGCAATTGACATATACGATTAGGGACAGAGCAAAAGTAGGGAGCCACCAACAAGTTTTTAAAGAACTTGTAAACCATTCGTGGATCATTTAAGGCAACCACGAATAAGGGACAACAATGGGCAACAACCATTGACTCATGAAGGTTACACCCCATTCAAAACCCATGAGATTACTAACTCCATTTGGTTCAAAACAATGAAAGGAGGATCGGGGATGATGATACGAAGTGAGTCGTGGAGTCACATTTGCCCGTATTGGCCTCTACTCGATTCTTATAGTGAAAAGTATTCCCTGTGATCTTTAAGGCATACAAACAAAATATGCAATTTGCTTCAAACTATTATTATGCTAAATTGGTTGAATATTAATGCACATATATTTCTGAAATACTGTGATCACTTCGATTAAATAATAAGTTTAAAAAGGAACCTAAACCGATTGTCCAAATTATCTTATTAGTCGTAATTTTTCAATTACATATTCCCTTTAACATGCAATATAGTGATCAATATAATAAAACAACCTTAATATTGGAAACAATAATTTTTTTTGTCGAATTAAATTATAATCATCCCAATCATGATACCAGAAACATAAAATAAAATAAGTAATTAAATTAATTAATTACTCACATCCCGCCCATTTTTTATTTTTAAATTGCTACATCATGAATAAATTGTTAGTAACTTCACCAAAAATATAAATCAAATTGAAATCAAATTAAATAAAAAGAAGAGTTAATTTGGTGCGAACCCTCGGTCAATTCTACCTTTCACGCATTGGTTTAAGGATGGAACCGGGTCAAGTATGGAATCCTTGGTGTGCTTAAGGAAGGAATGAGGTAATTAGGAGAATAGATTTAATCGTTGAAGGCTTACAAAATGAGAGAGAAGACAGAATGATTTTGGTGTATAAGAGAGGAAGAGAGATTGATTTTTGGTGTATAAGAGAGGAAGAGAGAATGATTTTTGGTGATCAAGCTTGTTGATGATTGAAAAAAGGGTGATATGTGTAAGGAGGGTGATCCCATCGTAAGGGGTACTCTCCTTAAATGCCCTTGGCCACTTAAAAGCCTAGGAATTTACACTTGTTAGGGTGTTGTAGAATTTCAATTCCTGACTGTTTGGGGGACCTTGAATTAGAATTGATTCCATCATCACGCTTTTTTGTAAGAAACAAGTAGAAGTCGTCAATGAGTTTTAGGAAAAACTCATAAACCTTGTTCATGCCTTTATTCCATGTGCAGTTCATGGAATAATCAGCACAAATCATAAGTTTACCCATGCCCAAATTTGTCTATTAACCAGAAATGAGTTTAGGAGCGAGGGTACTAAGATAACGTTCCTTTTAGAGGGAATCGTCATCCTAGCCCTAGCACGACCTCTACTAGCTCTTCCTTTTTCACAATTTTATCACCAAACAATATATTCAACGCGATACCTAAAACTATGTTAGTTGATTTTATTTACAAGCATTAATTCATGTAGGAATTACATTGCAAAGTCGTTATTCTTATTTAATTAAATTCGTGGAAGAACAATAAAGAAACAAGATTCGCCTTGGCTTAGGTGATCAACCAACAATTATTTAATTTAATTCTAGTCTTTATTTAACGCAAGATACTATGTGGAATTGATTAATTAAATATTTTAAAAGTGATCAAACAACACTAATTAATTAATTAAAGTCCTTTTAAACAAGAAAATAAAGGTGATTTAACTAAGTGCTTGGGAATTTACCACTTCTCTTTGCTAGATCTCCGTTTAGAACACTTATGGACACCTTCTTGTTGGGGAACCTCCACCGTAGTAACAAAGTATCGAAAGGGTGAGTGTTTAGGACAAGAGGGCTAGTTCGCACAAGTTCACAAGTTATTTCGCCAAAGTTTTTAGGTTAATTTTTGTCTGTTGAAGCCTCGGTTTAAGCTCGTATTTATTGAGAAAGATTAGGTTTAGGGTTTTGAGCTTTTTGCCGCAGCAAGTGTTGCGCGCAACAGATGAAGTTGCGCTCGGCATCCCAGCGCAAGTTATAGAGTTGCGCTGCTATGTGCAGCGCGACTTTTTGTCTTGTGTGCAGCTTTATGGTAAGATTCGATTTTATATTTTCCGTATAATTTGCAAATAATTACAAATCTTCTGCAGCGCAACTCTGAAAGTTGCGCTGGGTGTCGCGCGCAACTAAATTAGTTGCGCGTGGCAGCCCAGCGCGACTTTGTGAAATGCGCGCGGCTTTTTCTGCGACATGACTAAGTTTTAACCTAGGCGCTCCTAAATCCGTCATTATTAGGGTTTAAGCACGGGCTTAAGCCTAATTATGATCGGGTTTAGTTAATTGGACCTTTGTTTTGGCTTTTCTTTGATTTGGGCTAGTCTTTTGTGTTTTGTGGCTTAACCAGTTATCCATAAGTATTTTTCACTTTGATCCAACACGAAGATGGATTTATTTATCGTCATTGCACTTCTTGTTTGGACAGGAGGCCAAAAATAGATGTCTACAGTTAGCCCCACTTTGATCAAGTCTAGAATAGACGATGATCAAAGTAGTCAAGGAAATAAACCCAAGACTCATTCTGCAAAGTTCTCTTAGGATAGAGAATCTTTCAGTAATGTTTAAGGATGTCAAAACAATCCTTGGTTCGCTAAGTGTTTGAAATAAGTAGCTATTAAGGCTAGAAAAATTCCTTCTTAGTCTTAACGCGCTAAAGAATATAGATTGATCCTTAGCAATTGTAGAACGCTCTTACAAGTAAAAGTATTCTGGGTGATGTCAAGTCATGAGAAGAGATCGGTTTTAAAAGAATAAAAGGGGAGGATTTCCTCTCAATCGTGTCATCGTTGGTCTAAAGTCCCTCAATATGTCATTGAAACTTTATCCTGAATTTAACAAAGTAAAATATGAAAAAGGGGTTTTCGGTATTCGAGCCGAAATGGTCCGGTATTCGAGCCGGATGTCCACAAGATAGAAATACATGTCTCAAGACTGGAGGCATATATCAAAATTCAGTGAGAGGGAAGAAAGTCAGCAACTCTCTCATCAGTTTTGTCCACAAGATGAGTACACGAGTCTCAAGACTGGGGGCACGTGAATACATAGGTGCAACATCGTCTCTTCGCTTCTTTATACAGGGGGTGGATTCGACACCCTAACTGTTCGGTAAGTTAGTAACCGCACTAACTACCGTATCCATTCAAGAAGTGCCTGTTCCTGAAGGTTCGGCGCGCCTGTCGACTCGTTGAGCTAACGCCTACAGTAATTCTCTACCTATTAGTTCCGAGAGGTAGATCTCGCAAAGCTTTGGCTTAGTGAAATTTTACGCAACACCTATGCCGTACAATTTTGCGCCGTACGATACGCCATTTGCATTTTTACGCTACATGAAAACACCTTCCTTTTTGCTTTGGACGTGAAAAAAGAAGAAAACCCAGACATTTGTAACGTTAGTACAGTAAAATGACAAACATGTCTATGGGTGCTCTTACGTAAAGCACCACCACGGAACGTCTTAAGGCACTCTTACGAAAAACGTTCAAAACGTATGCTTGGGGAACAAAGCACGGTGTGCATGCAATATGATGCAAAAAACTAACAAAAAAGAAAACAAACTACAATATGCAAAGCAATTAAAAATATTTTGATGATTTGCGCGCCATTACGTCTAATAACGAGCAAAAACCGTTCAAAAAATGATCAAACGGATCAAAATCAAAATCTCGGTCTTTTAGTAACAAGTATCCGTGCGCAACTCAAAAGGTCGCGCTGGCCAAGCGCGCGCATCTTTCTGAGTTGCGATGGTATGTCTCGCGCAACGTCTAAAGTTGCGCGTGACATTTATGTCAGTAAAATGAAAATCGCAGACGCGATTTTTCACTTCACCATTTTTCTCCTTCCTCAGCCATTTTTGACTCTTTGTCTTTCTAAAAAGCTCGGTTTTTTGCAATTATAGAAGCTGAAGGAAGCTAATCTCGTTCTCAATTCATATTTGCCGTAATCCGATGTAAGTTTTTTGTTAAAAATTGCTCTTTTTCGGCTAAATTCGAACGATTTTCGAATCGTTAAACCCGGATTTTCGAATTTGGGGGTTTTTGATTTGGTTTATTTTTCTTGAAATTTTTTTTTTTCTATGTTGTTATGCTATGTTTAAGGAGTGTTTTGCAACAAATTCATGAAAAATGGTTAAGTATTGAACCTTGTATGAGCATTTCTTGTTTCAAGTTTTTTCTTGCTTGTTTTTTCGAATTTTTGCTTGATTTTCTGTTATTTTGTTTGCCCATTTTGGTTATACTTGTTAATTATGCAACGATTTTAGTATTAAAACTAGTTTTGCTTCCATAATTAACATTTTGAAAATTTTTAATCCGGAAAAATGGCGCGAAGTGTATACTTAGCCTATTTTTTCCATATTCGAACTCCAAAATTGTTTGGTAGACGATAATCATGTTTATATTACTGTTATTCCTCTAGAATTAGTTGATTCTTTGAGATTTTAGAATATAATCCCTTGAATGCTTAGTTGAAACTGGTATAGGATGGCTTTTGTGGGTGGTAAAAGCCCCCATTTACTAAGTTTAATTGCAGGAATCGTAGCCCCCAAGTATGGGTAGCATTCGATTTTCGTATTTTTCCCTATCGGTAGCCGTTATGCTGCCGAAATGGGTCTAGAAAAAGTATATTAGTCTAGTTTAGGAAATAAACTAATTTAGGAAATTTTATCCGTTATAGCGTGGACTCGCCTCCGTTTGTCGATGCCGAGGAGGTTCTTGTTGGTCCGGACGAGGCGGTTCGCCCTCGGAAGAGGGTGACCCGTCCTCGAGAGGAGGTTCGAGAGCGACGCATCGCGACCGATCGACGTCGCCAGGAGGAGGTGATTTGGGAGGCTCCTCCCAACAAGGACCCTAGGGTCCTTAAGTGGGACCCAGACTACCATGTTTCGATCAGAGGGTGGCGCGGCATCGTGAGTTTTCCGCGCTTTCGTTTCTTTCTCTTTTCTTTTGTTTCTTCTCCTTTTTAAAACCATAACCATTTTTTTATTTAGAGTGAGCCTGGCATGCGTTTGTACGGATCTGGTGACCTACGGTTGCCCGAGGTGGCAAAGGAGATGGTAGTACTTTCTGGGATTGACTCCCAGCTTGCGGCTCTTTGGGACTTATCGAGCCAGTCTGCGTCGTCAGCTTTCCTCCGTGGATTGCTGGAGTTTTGGTGGGATTCCACCAACACTTTCCACTTTCCATGGGGAGAGATGACGGTTACCTCTTTCGATTTCTCTATGATTACTGGTTTTTCTTTCGGAGGCAAGCCAGTAGTTGTAGAGCTCGTTAAGAAGCCAAACGAGAGATTGCGCGACCTTATGGGGGACCGTCTTGCGTCGGCCCTTCACGTGTACGCCCAATCTTGTCCGTAATTGGTTCTTGCCGACGAGTTGTCGGCTGACGAGCTTGACCGGCAGTGTACACCTGAGCAGCTGGCTCGGATATACATCGCCCACGCTCTTTTCATCACCATCTTCATTGATCGAGGAGAGCGTTTCGCCATTGGGTTACTCATTTGCCTTAGCGATTTGGAGCAAGTAGGTAACCTCAGTTGGGCGGAGGTGTCGTATGCCCGTATGCTTACGGCTATGGGCAAGGCGACCCGGGTCATGGATTCCGCGGTAGCTACTGAGGTGCCTCGGATCTCGCTTACATGGCATGGTCGTATCCTTGAGGTATGTGTTTTAAGCTTTTTCGGTTATTACTTTCGCTTTTTTTCCTTTAGGCTTATCTTTTCTCGATTTCAGGCTTGGGGATATTCGTACCTGCCTTTCTTAGCCCCCATGGTGTTTGGGGCTACTCGTTTTCCTATCGGCCATCGATTGGTCTCGATGAGACGAGCTACTTGTGCCGGTAACTTTCTTCAGAGGATTCTCTCGACGACTCGTGCGTCGGTGAGTATTCCAAATTCATGTTCTCTTTTCGTTTTTTTTATTTTATTCATTTTCTAACAATTTTTCATGTGGTTGTGTTTTATAGATCGATCTCCGTCCTTGGAGTTTGATCGTCGGAGTCCCTGAGGCTATCTTGTCTGGCATGGTTCGTTTGCATTTTCGGGCCCTCTATATGGGACTTTTGGTATTCCAGAGGACTGATGGTTGGTTTTTAGGCGAGCGTGTTCTCTGGAAGCTTTCGACCGAGGAGCCTTTGGTTCCCGCGGATCCCCCGAGCCGGATGCTGCGTCCGGACCTACTGTCTACTGAGGATCGAGCTCAGGCGATCCTTGGTTATCCAGCGGAGCAGCAGGTGCTGCCGGATTCTTCTTATCTGGCTTTTATAGCATCCAGGCTGACTACTTTTCCGACCTTTGTTCTGGTTAGTTTTCTAACTCTCTTTTTTCGTGTTTCTATTTATTTTTCGGAATTTTGACCCTTTTATCGTTTTTTGTCACATGTATTTTTAGCGGGTCGAGCTAGGTGGTTGGGTGCCTCCTACAGCGGAGATCACGTATACCGATGCTGTCGAATCGGTAATTCGTGAGACCCTTCTAACGGCCGAGGATGATGATGGGATGTCGTTCGTACCTGAGACGGTTGAGTCGGTATGCCTTTTATGTATATGTACTTAAATATTTCTATTTATTTTTTGTTTCATATGCATTTGTTTACTAACTGTCCTTGTACTCTTGGAACGGGTTCCGCGAAAGACCGTGAACGGCATGGTGAGGACTTTACGTGCTTTCCGAGCTGCTTATCGGAGAGCCCTCGTGACTTTGTCATGTCGTGATCATCGGATGATCGCGGTAAGTTTTATTTCTTTTTTTTTCTTTGCAACGAAGTTATTACACTTCATGTATTAATCTTCGTTTTGGATTTTGCAGGATGTGCAGAAACCGTCTAGTATTCGCCGAGCACCCTGATTCCTCTTGTACACATTTATATATTTTTGTAGGAAACTTATGTATATATATTGTTTGTATATATTTTTTTTTGTCATTATTATTAGTATTTTTTCGTTTCCATGTGTACATTAATGCGAAAAATTTTCGAGGGAGTGAAAGGGTTCCCGACTTACCCCCCTCGAAAAAATAAACAAACTCAAAAAAGATAAAAGAAGGAAAAAGAAAATAAGAAAAAAAAAATAAAAGAGTAGGAAAAAAAAAGAAAAAAAAAAGAAAATGAAAGTAGGAAAACAATGGAAAAAAGAAAATAAGAAAGTGAGAAAAAAAAGTAGGCAAGAAAAGGGACACAAAGTGTTAGAAAGCAAGCTTATGATTCGTCTTAAGATCTCGTGAAGATTCCATCATTATATGAGCCAAAATACGGAAATTAACCCAACTTACATGCCGCGTCAGGGAAGTCGCGCACAACTGCGTGAGTTGCTCGCGGGTGTCGCGCGCATGTATTTCTGTTGCGTGTCGATGTCGCGCACAACTCAGGAGTTGCGCGCGCCACTTGTCAATGAACTTTCCTTTAAGCCGAAATTGTCGAAAATTTTCCCCTCTTGGGTCTATTTAAACGTGGTTTTGCGTAGGCTTTTGATCATCTCGCATTCATTCGCTTAGTAACATAAGAAATTAAAAAGAATTAATCCCTCTAAAACCTTATTCTCTCTCTTTTTTTTTTTAACAATGGTGAAGACCTTTGAACAACGTTTGAAACAATAGGTCACTTCCCTTTCGACCGAGGACAAACTAGCTTTCAAAATTTACCACTTGGACCCTTTATTGAATTATATGCAATTAGTGGTTAACTTTAATTTTCTTCATGCTGCAGTCAACCATTGGGATTCTAACCACCATCTTTTCTTGTTTAGAAGGGATGAAATTATCCCCCTTCCTGGTGAGTTCGAGGCCTTGCTAGGTTTCCCTACAAACACCCTCCCTGTGACTTATTCGCCTACCTTGTCGGATCCTAAACCTATATTCCAAAGATTTTTTGGTTTGTCAGACAATGATATGACCAACATAGGAACTGAAAAGGCGTGAATTTAATTCAATTTATTGAACACTTCGTCGCCCCTCGTGACAACATGAATAAACAACGCTTTCAAATTCGTGCTTTATGTTATTGTCTTATTGTTAATTGTTCACTTAGGACAGGCAGAGAATACAGAGATTATTCAATGGTGTCCATAGTAGAGCAAATAGAGGGGTGTCATTCACCCGCTCCTTTGTTTTTGGCAGAAACGGTTTTGTGCTTGAATCGCCTTAGAGGAGATCGAAAATGGTTTCACGGGAAGTCCACTCCTATTACACGTACTTTTTTTTTGGCGTTTATCAGCGCAAGTCAAGAAGTTGCGCTAGCATGACCAGCGCAATCTTCTGAGTTGCGCGCGGAGGGTGCTTGCAACTGATTTAGTTGCGCACGCCACCTGCTCGTGTAATAAATCGCAAAATATTTTTTTTGTGTTTTTTTTTTTCAGATTTGGCTCATGGAGCGTTTGCAAATTGTTGATCAGCCTCAAAACCTTGAGGCTAATGGAGTAAAGACATTTCCTGGACGACGAATCCTTTATAAGCATTAGAATGAAGAGGAATGGACGTCGTTTTTCAGTCATGGAGTTCCTAACATATGGTTTGTGATTTCTTGGTGGAACATAAATAGTATGATTGGGAATAGTCTCAATTACCCTTACATTAGGCTTTTAGGCCTATCTAGTACTACTTATATTTTTCCTTGTAGGGTGATGACACAATACGGGATGAGGCAATATATTCCTCCGCAAGATTGTGATGCCCCTAAAGATGTGACTTCTAGACCCGAAAGGATTGCTCGTTGGATGGAATATTGGTCAAGTCTTCCTAAATGGGGTAATACAAAATCCTCCTGTGAGTATCACATTATCTTCCTTTTACAAGGCTTGGATGAATGCGGCGGATAGCAACTTCAAGCCGGCACCGCTCGCAATCCACCTAAGCCTTTTATGTATTCAACCACTACTACTCCTCCTAATGGTCAAAACAAAGGAGTGAGAAGAAAGTTAGACTTCTCATCCCCTAAGGCTCGTTCGAAGGAAAAAAAAAAAAGAAAGGCTCCCTCCAAACCCCAGCAACAAGGTGTGAAAATTAAAGAACCTTCACCAAATACTCACAAGAAAGCTCCAAAAGTCAAAGGGAAAGGAAAACAGGTTGCAAAGGCCTCAATCCTAAAATTGAAAAACAATGTTTGGGTGAAAAAGAAGAGTGTAGGGGAAAGATCCAAGGTTGCTGAAAATGCTGCGATGGAAACTACTCCTCTATCATCTGTGACATAGTAAAACCTTAGAGTGTTACACAATTTTATCATTAGTTTTTTTTTTCGAATAAAGTGTAATCACTACTATGATTTTTTTTTCGTTTACTATCTTGTTCAATAATGTCTCTCTTTTGAATTTTGAATGAAATAAAATGAGATTTATATTTTTATATTTTTATATGACCGAATCATAGAGATTGCCTACGTATTTGCATTAGGAAATCAGGTTTTGCGTAGTTCTAATTAAATTTTTTTTGTTTTTTTTCTTTAATCTCTTAGATAGATATTAAATGAAAAAATTAATCAAACCTTGTTTAAAAGAATTAAATCAAAGTTTAATTTTATTTTCCGAGTATATGTTATATTTAAGAAACGCCCTCTTTTTATTGTAAGTAGAAATCGCAACTTCATTCAAACGCAAAAAAAATCGGGTTCGCAGTTCGTCATCAGGTGGCGCGTGCAACAAAATTAGTTGCGCGAGCCTGTCTCGAAAAAAATTATTTATAAAAAATCATATTATTACCCCCCCCCCCAAGTATGAAGATTTTTTTTGTAACGTTCGAAAAAATTTGAACACTTAGAACGGTTTATTATTTCTAAATTACCCTCACCAAGTGTTATGTATTTTACCGTGTTATTCGGTAAAATGCATAACAATTAGAATCTTTCAATTGAATGCTAAAAGTTGGTTGTTTGAGTGAACGAGTTTTATCCGAATTTCATACGTAATATTTTTTAAGGCGATCAATGTTTATTAATTGGCGAATTTCATCTCCTCCAATATCCATTAATCTGACGGCTCCTCCTGATAGGATTTCCATTACGCGGTAGGGACCTATCCAATTAGGTTTGAATATTCCTCTTGGATCGGTTGGTGGACCCCTAACTTCCTTTAGTACAAAGTCACCTTCTTTTATATTTCTAGGTTGTACCCTTTTATTAAAATGATGCGCAATGCGCCTTTGGTAGACTTGTACATGATGCAAAGCTCTTAATTGTCACTCATTGAGGAATAAAAGCTCTTCATACCTCGCTCTTACCCATTCAGCTTCCGGTATCTTACTTTCAAGTACGATGCGTAGGGATGGTATTTCCATTTCGACTGGTTGAACTGCGTCCATTCCGAAAACTAAGGAGTATGGAGTTACCCCTATTGATGTTCGTATAGGCGTTCTATAACTCCATAATGCGAAGTGTAGTTTATTCAACCAGTTTTTGTAATTTTCTACCATTTTCTTAATGATGACTATTATATTTTTATTTGCCGACTCTACAGCTCCATTCATTTGAGGTCTTTATGGGGATGAGTGATGATGTTTTACTTTGTAACGAGTTAAGAGCGTCTCGACTTCAGCTTTGAATTGAGATCACTGATCACTAATTAGTTCATGTGGAACTCCATATCTACAAAATATGTTTCGTTCGAGAAACTTTGCGACATGTTTAGAAGTGATATTCACGTAAGAAGTAGCCTCAATCCACTTAGTAAAGTAATCAATGGAAACTAATACGTATTGTTGCCCTCCTGATCCTGTTGGAGAGACTTTTCGAATTATGTCAATTCCCCAAATGGAAAAAGGCCAAGGGGAAGTGAGATTGTATAGTTCGGATGGTGGAAGGTGTGGTAAATTAGCGAACATTGGGCACTATGGACATTTTTTTAAAATATTGTATGCAATCATGTTCCATAGTGCACCAATAGTACCCTTGCCGTGAAATTATTTTTGAAAGCATTTTACCATTCATGTGAGGTCCACAAACACCTTTATAAGTATTTTCCATAAGGCGTGTGGCTTCCGGTTGGCCAATTCATAGTAAGATTTGACCATTAGGTCCCTTTTAGCATAATTGACCATTTGTTAGATTATATTGGGCTGCAAGTGTTCGTAAGGCTCGTTGGTCTTTCGATGAAGTATTTTTGGGATATGTGCCATGAGTAATATATTGGAGGATATGATCATACCAAGGATTGTCTTCTTCAATATCATTTATTTCCTCTATTGCGTTACAATACGCTGGTTCAATTCTTCTCTTCTATCAACGCATAATGGCATCATATTTAAGTGATCTGGAATGTTGATCATTGAGGCTAATTTTGCTAGCGCATCGGCAAATTGATTGTCATCACTTGGGAGATATTTAAAATCAATATGTTCAAAATGCTCGATGAGTTACTCTAGGTGTGCTTGGTATAATATCATTGTGGAGTTCTTTATTTTCCATTTTTTTAATATATGATTTATAATCAAACTGGAGTCTCCATATACATCTAATTTTTGCACACCTATGCTAGCTGCTGCTTCTAATCCAATAATGCACGCTTTACATTCAGCAGCATTATTAGTAACCTAAAAGTCTAATTTAACAGAGATTGGATTATGTGGTCCCTCTGGACTTATGAGTAACACTCCTACGCCACATCCTTTTTGATTGGACGCACCGTCAAAGTACATTACCCATTTGTCATCTTGTGTAATGAGAATCTCTTCATCCGGAATATGAGTAGTTTTTGCATGACTTGTTTGAATTGGATGTTGTGCCAGGAAGTTGGAAATTACTTTTCCTTTCATTGATTTTTCAAGAATATATTTTAGTTCAAACTCAGCCAACATCACCAACTACTTAGATATCCTTCCTTGTATGGGTGGTTGTTCAAACAAATACTTTATCAGATATTGTTGAGAAATCACATGAGTAGTGTGTGGTAACATATAATGTCGTAACTTTTTTGTTGCCCACACTAATGCTAGGCTTGTTTTTTCCAAGGTGCTATATTTTGTTTTCTATTGGATGATTTTTTTTGCTTATATAATATATTGCACGTTCGACTTTTTCTACCTCTTGTGCTAACATTGGCGCCTGTAGCCGTGTCTGTAACTGTAATGTATAGTCTAAGAGTTAGTTTGGGTACTAATGGTGCTAAAATTGGTGGACTTTTGAGATAATATTTGAATTTCTCAAAGGCCTTTTGGCATTGATCGTCCCATTCATGTTTCTCCTCTTTTTTTCAATTTTTTAAATATTGGCTCACAAGTCATAGTCAATTTGTTGATAAATCGACTAATGTATTTTAATTTGCCAAGGAATCCCCTAATTTCTTTTTCTGTTTGAGGGAGAGGGCATGTCAACAATTGCCTTTATTTTAGAGGGATCGATCTCGATGCCACGTGTGCTTACTACGTATCCGAGTAACTTACCTGAAGTGACTCCAAAGGCGCATTTTTGTGGATTCAATCGTAATTTATATTCTTTTATGCGAGTAAAAAAATTGCGTAAAGCTTTTATATGTCCCATTCTATCTTTGGACTTCACTATCATATCATCCACATACACTTCTATTTATTTATGCATCATATCATGCAAGAGAGTCGTAGCCGTTCTTTGGTACGTAGCTCCTGCATTATTTAAACCAAATGGCATAACTGTGTAGCAATATGTACCCCAAGGGGTAATAAAGCATGTCTTTTCTTCATCTTCTTTTGCCATTAAAATTTGGTTGTAACCTGCATATCCATCCATAAAGGATAACATCGCATGTTCAGCCGTGTTATCTACCAATATAACAATATGTGGTAGAGGAAAATCGTCTTTAGGGCTAGCTTATTAAGATCCCTAAAGTCGACACACATACAAACTCCCATCATTTTTAGGGACTGGAACGATGTTCGCTACCCATTCTGAGTAATTACATACGCAAATAAAACCGGCGTCCAACTGTTTTTGTACTTCTTCTTTTATTTTTAATGCTACATTAGGTGTCATTCGTCGAAGTTTTTGTTTTACTGGTTTAGAAGTAGGGTTCAAGGGAATGGTATGTTTTGCAATTTCCCTATCTATTGCAGGAATTTCCTTATATGACCAAGCGAACACGTCTTTAAATTCTTTGAGCGTCGATATGAGGGTCAATCGCTCTTCCGGATTTAGAGTTAAGCCAATTTTGACTTCTCTCTTATTTTCGTTAGTTCCTATATAACTATTTCAGTTTCTTCAACAATAGGGTTCTTTTGTTCTCGTTCATTCATTAATTCAACCAATTTATTAATGTTATCATCTTCAATAGATTGATTGTTAGAGCATTCGAAAGATTCTACAGAAGGCATATACTCGGAAATAGAGCTCATATTATTAAAATCAAAAGAGATTACATCAAGAGAAGAATCCTTTTTGGGATCTTCGTCCTTAGAACTAGAAAATAAAGACTCAGTAATGGCCACAAGGCCTAGATTTTTCAGCTTCCGTAGAGTCTACAATAGATTCATCGTCCGATTCATCAAACATCTTCCCTTCGCCTGTGATGATCTCTAGTTTATCGCCTTTGTGATTGATCCATTTGAAATATTTCCTCCATCCATGCTCAAAAGCTTCGTTTGAAGGGGTGATCAACGAGGTTGGGTCAAAGGCTTCATCTTGAATGACGTTTTGATTGGTCATTGTTGCGACATGATTTTTCTCTAGTCCAAATAGCAAGTTAAATGCTTGCCCATCATAGCACCCTAGAGTTGGGTGTTTTGATTTAACGATACTAAGATCATCATCCAAGAAGTAGCAATCATGAAATATCTCAAATCCAGGCTTCTTGATTCCTTCCAAAACTAAGGGTTCCGGAATGTCGTAGCATGGGTAATCTTCTCCTTCCCTAATGAGTTGTCCATTAAGGGTTTGTTGATAGGATGGAGTAAAGTGATTATCTCTTTCTTATTATTGTCTCTACGTGCTTTGTTTTTGGCATTGTGAGACTCCAATTCTTCTTTGGTTGGTTTATATCCCAATCCAAAGGAGAAGCTTTTCTTTGGGATAGGAAGTAAGAGAGATTTCTTCATTCCTATTCCCAAAGGCATCCCAGGAAAGTAACTACTCTTGAGTAAGATGTTGTTTACTATCCGAGTGGAATATGGATCAAGCTTGAATGGTTCTTCCAAGTCTTCTTCCATTTTGATTGTGAAGACTGGCTCCACGGAAAATCCCCACATGCCCTCTTCATCATTATCATGGTTTATTTCTAAGAGTGATTAATCATTTATTGCTATTTTGAGTGGAGAAGCATGTATAGTCATAGGAAGCCCTTGGTAGTTCAACCTAATCATTTGATGAAGTGAGAATGGTATTGCACCAAGCTCATGTACCTAAGGACATCTAAGTAAAAGGTTGAATGTAGGTTTTATGTCCATAATATGTAATTCAACCATCGTTGTGGGTAGTGTCTTTTAAAGGTAAATCTTCTTGAATTGTCATAGGCCCTTATGCTTTGTTTTGTTGATTGGAAGTCTTTTTCTGGACTTAAGCCTAAGTATTTTGCCGTTCGCAATGGGCATACGTATACAGCCAACTCATTGTCTACCAAAGTTAGAGGGATATTGTATCCTTTGCATCCCACAGTTAAGTATAACGCATTGTTGTGGGTAGTGTCTTTTAAAGGTAAATCATCATTAGTGAAAATGCTTGACTTTTTAGATTTCTCGCTAGAAAGCAAGCTAACGAGGTCCTGTGCGGTTGGGGTTGTGTCAGTGCTTACAGACAAAGCCGTTAGAGCGTTCATAAGAGAATTCCTATGTTCATTAGAAGTACTTAGGAGTTCCCAAATGCTAACGTTCGCCTTGGATTGGCGAATTTGTTTGACCAATGGATCTTCCACCTCAAGTGGAGGTGGTATTGTATTTTGTGTTTGACCTTGAGTTTGAATTTGTGTGGTCGAAGATCCATTTGGTGGTGGTGCTTGGTAGACTCGCCTCGAACGAGTTAAATGATCTATCTCATTTAGGTTAGTTGTAGAACTCATAAACCAACTTTCTTCTAGAGGCTTTCAATGTGCCTCCATTTCAAGATGCTCCAGGAGTTGTGCTTAATGCCATTGTTCATCCAAGGAGAGATTCGATAAATCTTGCGATTTCCCCAAGAAATGATCCCAATCAAGCGCTCCATTTGTTTCATTTTGTAAACAAGATGGAGGTGGGACATCGTCATACTTAGAGACATATAAGTCTTGAAAGTCGTCATCCCATAGTCCATATACTTCATTAGTTGCCCCTATGAGTATTGTGGATAGAGGTTCTCCTATGGGTGTGATATAGTCCAAAGGATTGAACGTATCACTTCCCATATGGTCTTCCTCAATGTGAAACACCCCTAAGGGGGATGCATTATTGTTAGGTTTAGGCGTGGGAATTCTCCCATCGTCTACCAAATCTTGTATTTTGTGCTTTAAAACATAGCAACGTTCAGTATCATGTCCAATGCCTCTATGATATGACAATAAGCACTACCATTCCATTGAGGAAACCTCTTTTTTGGTGGAGTGGGTGGTGTTGGCCTTGTTGGGGCAAGTAAGCCTTTTTCATTTAATTTTTCTAGCAATTCTTTATAGCTTACAGGAAATGGAGTAAATTTTCTCTCTTTTGTCCATCTTTTTCTAGGATCATCATATTGATTTGTGCTATTGTATTGTGTGGAAGTTGCAAATACGTCAATAAAGGATGATGCATTATCATTCCCCTTCTTGTAATTATTCTTAGGTTGATGATGATAATGAGGTTTGTTTTCTTTTTCCTTAGCAAGATCATCTTCAATCCTAGTAGCCACAGAATAGACCTTTTGAAAAGTGTCTAAACCAAGGAAACATAGATGTTTGTTGTACTTTTCATGACAGATCTCAATGAATTTTTGTACTAACTTCAGTTCAAGAGGCCTTTAGGAAAGGTGGGCCGCCTTTTCTTGCCATCTACCATAGAAAGCAAGGAAACCTTCATCGTCGCCTTGCTTAAGCATCTCGAGTTCATGTTGACTTGAACTCTACGTTACTCTCGTATTGGGTGATGAAAGCCGAAACTACATCTTCCCATGTTGCTTTAAATTTTGGATCTAGCCCATAATACCACTCTCTCGCGGTTGGGTCTAGTGATAAAGGGAAAGTCAAAGCATAAAGCTTAGGATCAACTCCCTTTAGTGTCATAGTGCCAGTAAAACACATTAAATGATTTTGTGGATTATTGGTCACCTTAAATATTGGCAAGTCCGTAGCTACGAACTTTTCTGGTAAAGCAAGTCCTGGGGGAGGAGCAAACTTTTCTGCGTCAAAGTACTTGTTCACCATTGTAGAACGAAGAACTAGCTTCTCTAACGACTTTTCTTTGATGGATAATTGCTCCATCTTTTCTTGTAAGGCTAATGCTTCAACTTTTTTATTTTCAGCATTTTCCATCTTCTTAATTCTCCTCTCCTCAGCCTCTTGAGCCTTTTCCTCTCTCATACGAAGAATCTCTTGTTGAAGTTCTTTTACAGTTTTCATTGTTGTTGCACTAGGATTAGTTGTCGAATGAAAGTGGTTTGAAAGGGGTTGATCTTTGGGAGGTAAACGTAGAATGTGAGCGCCCGGGGGTCCTCTTTCCTTATCTTGAAAACCGGCCCTAAGGGAGTACGAAAGGATAAGTAAATCGATACGCTTGCTTTTAAAGGAAAAAAAAAAGGAAAAAAGACGCAAAATATACTCAAACGGATAACATCGCCCTTAACAATTCTTCAATGAAGATATTGTTCGGACGAGTCAATTTGTTTTTTGAGAAATCAAAACTGACTCGTCCAGTGGGCGCGCGCAAGTTACTAAGTTGCGCGCGGCTGTCGCGCGCAACAAAATAACTTGCGCTGGGAGGGGTCGCGCAACTTCTTGAGTTGCGCGCGCCACCTGCTCGTAGTATTTTTTTAATTCGAGCGTTTTTATTTTGAATCGATTTTTTTACTTGACCCTTTTTTTTTCTTTTTTTTTTATGTTATCCTTTGAATATGACGCTAAATCACGAAGAGACAACTTCGTAATTGGGAACCTAGACCAAACTAAAAAAAAAAAAGAAAAGAAGACTATCCTAACACGTTGCACATAGTCACGTAATCACATAAGCATGTTATAAGTCAAGATTCACACAATGCCATTCTAAGGTAAAAAAAGGCTTGGGTGTCTAAAGGTACCATACCTTAAGTAACGACGCATAAATCAATCACTCAACGTGTTGACCCATGACATCGTCCTCCCAACATTTTGTTGGTGATATTGGTGGGATGATTGTTATTGATTTTGATATAGACGCCTAGTGTTGGCGACCCCTAATCAATGAGCCAATCCCCAATGGTTTAAGCGTGCTATGCTTATGCATGATGTAATGTTGCTTGTTTGGGATTTACTTTTGTGCAAAAGGAAGATATTATGCGTTCAAGTCTCGCTCTCTAACTAGAGATTATCCAAGTTAATTCTCGTTACAACCCATAGGAAACCTAGTGTTGGATACCTTGGACCATAACTACGAGTTAATCGTGTAACCTCTAAGTCCCAGTGGAGTCGCCACTGTAAGGAGGGTGATCCCATCGTAAGGGGTACTCTCCTTAAATTCCCTTGGCCACTTAAAAGCCTAGGACTTTACACTTGTTAAGGTGTAGTAGGATTTGAATTCCTGACTGTTTGGGGGACCTTGAATTAGAATTGATTCCATCATCACGCTTTTTTGCAAGAAACAAGTAGGAGTCGCCAATGAGTTTTAGGAAAAACTCATAAACCTCGTTCATGCCTTTCTTCCATGTGGAGCTCATGGAATAATTAGCACAAATCATAAGTTTACCCATGCCCAAATTGGTCTATAACCTGAATTGAGTTCGGGAGCGAGGGTACTAAGATAAAGTTCCTTTTAGAGGGGAATCGTCATCCTATCCCTAGTACGGCCTCTACTAGCTCTTCCTTTTTCACAATTTCATCACCAAACAATATATGTAACGCGATACCTAAAACTATGTTAGTTGATTTTATTTACAAGTATTAATTCATGTAGGAATTACATTGCAAAGTCGTTATTCTTATTTAATTAAATTCGTGGAGGAACAATAAATAAACAAGATTCACCTTGGCTTAGGTGATCAACCAACAATTATTTAATTCAATTCTAGTCTTTATTTAACGCAAGATACTATGTGGAATTGATTAATTAATTATTTTAAAAGTGATCAAACAACACTAATTAATTAATTAAAGTCCTTTAAAACAAGAAAATAAAGGTGATTTAACTAAGTGTTCGGGAATTTACCACTTCTCTTTGCTAGATCTCCGTTTAGAACACTTATGGACACCTTCTTGTTGGGGAACCTCCACCGTAGTAACAAAGTATCGAAAGGGTGAGTGTTTAGGACAAGATGGCTAGGTTGCACAAGTTCACAAGTTATTTCGCCAGAGTTTTTAGGTTAATTTTTGTCTGTTGAAGCCTCGGTTTAAGCTCGTATTTATAGAAAAGGATTAGGTTTAGGGTTTAGAGCATTCTGCCGCAGCAGGTGTTGCGCGCAACAGATGAAGTTGCGTGCGGCATCCCAGCGCAAGTTATAGAGTTGCGCTGCTATGTGCAGCGCGATTTTTTGTCTTGCGCGCGACTTTATGTTAAGATTTGATTTTATATTTTCCGAATAATTACAAATCTTCCGCAGCGCAACTCTGAAAGTTGCGCTGGGTGTCGCGCGCAACTGAATTAGTTGCGCGCGGCAGCCCTGCACGACTTTTTGAGATGCGAGCGGCTTTTTCTGCGGCAACATTAAGTTTTAAACTAGGCGCTCCTAAATCCGTCATTATTAGGGTTTAAGCACGGGCTTAAGCCTAATTATGATCAGGTTTAGTTAATTGGACCTTTGTTTTGGCTTTTCTTTAATTTAGGCTAGTCTTTTGTGTTTTGTGGCTTAACTAGTTATCCATAAGTATTCTTCACTTTGATCCAACTCGACGAAGATGGCTTTATTTATTGTCATTGCACTTCCTGTCGGGACAGGAGGCTAAAAGTATATGTCTACAATACGACCTCTGTTTATAAAGTAAAAAGAAGGGTTGAAGAATTAAAAAAAGATCCGAATTCAAATCGGAATAAAACTCTTGCGATAGACAACAATTATTGTGGTTTTTGTTTTTATCATATGTTTTGATTTAGAAATTGGAATAATATAAATACTATGTCGTTGGAAATCTTTTGAATTCTACTTTAGAATCAAATTAAAATCATTTGTAGGATAAAATATTTGGCCGAAATTATGGGACAGTGCCAGTTTTGGATAGAGTTTCATACTTCTTTTATATCTTTTTCATTATAGCTCGGAATTAATATTATTATATATCATTGAAAAGATAATTTCCAAGGATCCAACCATATAAGATTTGGATAAAAACTATGAAATTTTGATTTTTACCACCTCCAAAAAATGACTTAATTGATTTTACAACCTATATAAAAAAAAGATTTACTTTACCACCAACAAAATTTCCAAAAAATCGATTTTACCACTAACTAACGGATTCCGTCCATGAATCCATTAGTAGGGCCCTCCTTTTTTACGTTTTTTCTTAATCTTCCTCGATCTTCCATGTTAACCAACCAGCAATGAAATCTACTACCTCGGTTGGTCGGAATTTCGTGTGGGACTAAGGAGGGGCCGGAATTTGGCGTGTGGGTTAAGGAAGTGGTCGAAATTAGGTGGTGGCTAGGGTTTTAGGAGTGTGAAATTTGGTGGTGACTAGGGTTTTTAGAGTGGTCGGAATTAGAAGGGGCTTTATGGGTGGTCGGAATTTGGTGGCTAGGGTTTCGTGGTCAGAAATTGGTGGAAAAGGGGTCGAAATCGATGCGGTGGTTGTGGCTGTGCGATACGGTGGTAATGGTTAGGTGGTGGGGGTGGTCGTAGCGGTTAGGTGGTGGGGCTAGTCTTAGCCGGTCCGGCGGTGGGGGTCTTTACGGTGGCAACAACCACCGGTTAATGGATGGGGATTTTTTATTTTTTATTTTTGTTTGTTTTATTTTTAAATTTACCTAATAATGTGGCGACACGTGTGCAAGATAGGCCCCACTAACGAATTTATGGACGGAATCCGTTAGTTGGAGGTAATTGGTGGTAAAACTTAATTTTTATTTTTTTATGTGGTAGTAAAGTAAATCTTTTTTTTTTTGGAGGTGGTAAATACAATTAAGTGTTTATTTGAAGGTGGTAAAAGTAAAAATTTCCTAAAAACTATGAAGCACGAAAATAATACTTGACTATCTTTGAACGTCTATCAATTCGAATAAGTTTAAACATAATTTTTATTTCTCTTATTTAATTATGGTTTTTTAAATTAATTAAAATATCCAAAATAATTATGAATTTATGGGCTCATCTGGCTGATGACCTGGGTGAATGGAACCCTACATGTGAACTAAATTCATACATTATTAAAGTTTCTATTTCAAAATCATTAAAATGGACATAAATGATTTCAATAAATGGACTAGCATGCAAGATTGATTGGACAGTGCAGTTTTATGGGCTATAGGAGCATAGAGATGGTCGTTCAATCACATAAATATGCATGAATGATGCGTGATCGAATTATTAACCTTCTTTGAAGTTCAAGTATAGAGCTTCCGGATATTTTAGTGGATTCCTTTGAGATGAGTGTAACATTGATTCCATTCAATGATTGATTTAACTGCGGTAAATTAAAACGTCTTCCCGTAGAGATTATAAAGGGCGTTTCCTAATTACTTCAAAAGTTGAGTGGGAGCTTTGGTTGCCACAAGATTTGAAAGGAATGGTGTCCTTTGAATAAGTGTATTATTCTGATAGTGGGTTCAGAATTATTAGAAAGCTAATATATTCAGTAAGGTCAACTGATCAGAATGCCTAAGTGAAGGCCGCTTTCGATCAGTAATATTAATGCATAATTAATATTACAGCTTAATCTTGAATGAACCCTTCGGGTCACACCCTTAGCAGTAAACGAACCGACTCGACGAATTATTTCGAAAGAAATTAATTCGTTGCCCGAGTATTAAATATTTAGACGTCGGAAATTCGAGCTTAGAGCGTCGAAATCGAGCGTCGGAAGTCGAGTAAAAAATAGTAAAAGACGAGACGGCAAAATTAGTAATAAATCAACAATGACCAAAATACCCCTAGCATTGGAACCTCGAGTGCTAGGGGTTAGGAAAGTAAGAAGCCCGTACCATGTGCGAGGCATGCTAGCAAGCTACGGCCAGCAGCCCGCACATAATGCATGGCTTGCTGGCATGCTACAGCTGGCACCCCGCACATGCGCAAGGCTTGCTAGCAGCAGCCTTCGGTAGCAGCAGCCCGCACAAGCGTGTGTGGGCATGCTGGCCAAAGAGGCTGGCAACAAGCAGCCCGCATGTGGGGGGCTTGGCTGGGCCGGGTAGCTAGGGGCCGTGGTACATGGGAGTGCATGTGAGGGAGTCCTCAAGTGTGAGGGACAAGTGGCACAAGGAGAGGAAGGAGTGGGTAACAAGTATGGTCCCCTCCTCTCCAAGTGGTCCTCACTTCCCTTTACATACAATGATGACACTTGTTGATTTATTAATTGCTTGCTTATTTAATTTATTTTAGCTTTAAAATAAATTGAGGAATTTCATGATCCCACATTGACGGGATAGAAATTCCCACTCTCCTTCTTGCATATAAATACCCATCTTGGGTTTTTGGGAAGAGTGCTTGAATAGGAGTTCAATAGAGCATTTTCATTAGCAAAAACTCTTAAACTCATATAATACTCGAGTTTTGGTCAGACCTAGCTAACCTCGAGGTAACGGACCTAAAATTCGCTAGTAGTTTTTGCGGGTGGATTACCGTAAGAGGCTCGCATAATTTCGGAGGTTGAGCTTTCAAGTAAGAGCCCGTCTTTGAGGGCGAAGCACGCTTCAAAGGTAAATTCCGATTTTACCCTTTTGTGATTATTTGTTATGCTTTATGGTTTTATTAATTGCGAGTGGTTCCTTGGGTCGGGGTTTTTTCCGGGGTGAGTCGGACTCACCAAACCCCAACAGCGGTATCGGAGCCCCGCTCGTTTATTTTTAATTATCATTTTTTTTCAAGGTTTTTTTATGGCTTAATTTTTTTGGTTTGAGTTGCTAATTAGATTAGTAGCTCATATTATCTATTTTAACCTCGTATTAGAGCTGACTTCAACTCCCGAACCCAGATTTTGACCCAAAAAATAGTGAATTTTGGGTGGAAAAGGTGTTCTAGAAATGGTTTTTCCCTTTGAGGACTCGATTTTTAGCCAAAAACGACCAGAAATGCATTTTTCGAGGGGTTTTTCGTTTTTACGAAAAATTTTAAGTCTTTCTTACCTTTAAATTAATGGCATAACATCGTTATTATGTGCTTGATTTATTGCATTAATTTTCTGCAATGTTAATCTCTTTAAAGCATATTTACTTGGTAGTATTTTGTGCTTAAAAGATTGATTTATTTTCACCTAATCGCAAACTAATTGCGTTGTAGTGTGCAAAATTGTGTTTTTGAGGCTTCTAAAGTGCTAAAGATTCAATCTTTAATCATGTTAAGTGATTGAAACTTTAAAAGCTACTAAATTCCATGAATTTTGTGTTGAAATTTGTTGTTTTTATCATTTTTGGTTGATTGGAAACATAAAGTTTCAAACTTTGTGATAGAAATTTGTTTATCTTCATATTGGAAGATACAATGTTAATAGTTGGATTTTTTTCATTTGAACATTAAAATTCATATTTTTCCAACTCCCTCTTACTTTGTTAAAATCTCAAGATTAATTTAAATTGATTAAATTAATAATGAGAAATTGCCTTATTTTTTTGTTGCACCAAGTTAAACCAATTTAATTAAAGAATGATTCTTGGGAATTATTTTGGTTGAATGCACCTTGATAAATTTTATTTAAGTTAGACTTGTTTAAAATTTTCAATTTTTACTCATTGAATTAGTTCTAAAATTAATTTAGAATTAATAATTGTCACGCGAAATTTGGGAATAAAATCCCGAGGCTATGACACGCAAATCGAGGCAAAGCCTCCCTTGGCTAGCCGGGCAGCATAGCATCCCGCATGTGGCTGCCAAAGGGGCTGCTCGAGGGTTTCGTGCGGCCATGTGCGTGACAAGCGCACCCAGCCACAGCAGCAGCATGGTGCGGCCTATGCGTGAGTGCGTGCGTAAGGCAACATATGGCTGATGTGGTGTGGCAGTGAGTGTGTGGGGTGTGCGAGCATATTTGAGTGCATGGCTTGGTGCGGCAAGGGTGTGAGCTGTGATGCGGGGTGTGCGTGTGTGTGTGCTACGTGCTTTCGGCACGATGCGCACAACTTCACACTTGGCACTTAAACCCCGGGTTTTAAGGCAATGCTATTTTTTGTTTATTTTGCCATTTTATTTTAATTAATTTTGTTTATAATAATTAAAATATTTTGGGAGGCTAGGCCTCGGCTTTGAGCGGCATTGGAAAAATTTGATTTTGGAAAATTTTGGGTTCTACCGGCTTAATTAATTGGATTAATTAAGTTGGGTGCGGAATTTAGTGGGAGCTTCAATTGTTAATTACTTCAATTACATAATCGCTTAAAGAACTTTTACTAGTTTTAATTAGGCGTGTTAATCGGATTAACCACCTAGATTAGTTACTAGCTAGTGCGAGCGCGCGTTTAATGCATTACTACTTGTTTGTTGTAAAATGCATAGGCCATTCACATATAGTGAATGGATGAATGGAATGTATATTCCCTCACGGGTTTATAAAAATGGCAACTAGTGGGACACGATTCGGATAGAAAATACGGACTGCGTGCCGTGATGTATTTTTGTAAATCTAAATACGGTCTACGTACCGTTGAGTATTTTTGTACCTTAATATTTAGATTAATCCTAGTTGTAGATACTAGTAGTTGCATAATTTGGTTAAGTCTTGAAGACGGAGGTTCTTGGAAGACAAAGCCATGAAGTTGCAAGAGAAGACCTTTTGAAGACTTGAAGAATTTAAGGGGTCATGCTAGTTGCCAAAATGCATCTTATACGTATGCATTATATATTTATGCTTGTGCTTATATATGAATGATATGTTAGATAGATGCATGTTTAGGTTTTCATTATGTTGCGATGATTAATTAAGTTCACTTAAATCAACCAACATAGAAAACCTAGGTCCCTAATAATATTGAGTAAAACTTGCCTTTCCAAAACAACACTTGCACACGGAATGAGTGTGATGGTGGGCTACGCCAAAGCGAGGTACCATCACTATTCCAAGGATTGTAAGGCACACCGGGTGTGCATGTTGGTTTTGGTTGTACTCAACGATATGAGTGATGTAGTCCATACATGTCGAGGCAAAAGAGATAAATCGTCATGAGAGCATTAGATGCGACGATTATCTAACAAAGAGTGGCTTGGAGCCATCAGCAAAGAGTTGCTTACCTTAGACGATTGAGTGTTAAGACAAGCCAAAGCATGCTTAACCACTCTTTGTTTCTTTGGATCTTGGAATCAACTTATTCTCGCCAAATGGGGACAAATTTAATGCGTGGATAAGACTTTTAATAAGATTGAAGTTTGCATGAATGCTCTTAAATTTCAAACTTATTATATTCTTGATAAATGGTTATACTCTGCACTTATATTTATAGTATTCTAAATCAAATAATATTGTTTCCATGATTGGTAAATGAAATCTTTGAGGATAGTTCTCAAAGAAAGGAAAAGCATTTCTAAAGTACAATTGTCATAAATGACTTTTACAATAAAGTCCGAAAGGACGGTTGGACATCATGTATTCAAAATACTAGATAGTTTTGAAAAAACATGAATTGTCAATATTGACAACCAACATATATTTTCACTTAATACATAGATGAGTATGACTCATTGATGTAGTAATTCGAGCGCGAATCAAAGGAAAAGATGGAACTTTGTTTTACGACGCATTAGATGCTTAATTATGCCTAACAAAGTATAGAAGTCAAAGACTATTAAAGAAATGGTTCTTAAAGATTATGAGATAAAGTATAATAAGAAATATAGGAAACGGGGAACAAAGAAAAGGAATGAGATTCCATTTTAATAAAGAATTCATGTTAACTTAGCAACTCATTATCTTCACGAAGTATTGGATATTGCTTGAGTGTTCCACTTTGAAAGTGACCTCAAACTATTGAAGATAAGCTAAGTTATCGACTTACAAGCTTAGAATGAAGCAAGTAGTGCTACATCAGCCGTAAGGTCGTATGCTTTGTTTAAAGACCTTTAGTGTTCCATAATCAGCAATTGATCCGTTTTACACACGGAAAGACTCACACTCAAAGCAGTGAACAATAGTTGCAAATTTATTTGAATGACATGGTTGTCTAAACCATGAGTCAAGAATGCTTGATTATAGACAAACATTTTCTTAACATGATAAACTGGCAAAAGCTCAAAGTCATGAGCATGATTTGAGTTCCGAACATCTTAAGTAATGTCACATCGACAAGAACGTACTCAAGGCTCTATTAGATAGGCTCTTGATATTTGATCGATTCGGAATCGTCCTAGGAAAGCAAGTCTTACTTGTTGAAATCGACAAAGCAAAGAGCTATTGTTCTTGGAATAGACTATTGACTCCGAAAGCTAAAGAGGATTCATTTACTTCAACGTTTCACAAAGAATTTGAAAGAATATGGCTATATTCATCAAATGTGAACAAACTTGACCTTGAATAGTTCAAGAGTTCAGTGAAGTACAAAATCGACTTGGCAAGATATCAAAACGTCTAGATTAGATAGAGCGATATTTGCTTGAGCCAAGCGTTACCATCACAAAGTTATGAAATTGAAATTTTCATAACTAACTCCACAAAGAACATAGTGTGTCTTCACTAAGACCTCGATGCCATTTTAAAATGACTCGAACAATGATGGATCACATCCTTTCCTATAAAGTTCTTAATATTAGCACGAAGGACTAATGTTACACTAAACAAAATGTCAAAGCTAAAAAGGGACGCCATATTCAGTCATGGAAAGAATCATTTTCTAAATGTCTTTTCAAGTATATGTCTAAAACTCTTAGCCACAGTGGGAATTCGCTGGCTCAGTGGGAGCTAAGTGACTCAGTGGGAGCTCACCGGCTTAGAAATAGCTAGGTGGTTGAGTGGGAGCTTAATGACTCATTAAAGGCTAAGATAGCTCAAGTGGGGGCTAACTGTTTGTTTTACAACAAACTTTTACCCAAAGACAATATACATGTCTCTTTGTAAGAATTCAAGTGAGACCACGGGCATTATCTCATGTAGGGAATATTTCAAGTGTTAATCCCCTAGCTTGAACCCCACTGCGATCATACACTAAAGTACGGTGGCGTCCAAAAGGGAAGAAGATAGAGCAAAAGAGTCGCCAACAAGTTTTTTAGGAACTTGTAAACCGTTCACGAGGTGAAGGTTACACCCCTTAACGATCCAAGAGATCGTCAACTCCATAAGGTCTTGAACTAAATAGGGTTCGGGGATGAAGGTACAAATCCAACCTAAAGGAGATTGAACCTGCCCTAATAATAGGCCTCTACTTTATTCTGATCGTATTCATGTGCGCTTTTTGACTAACATGCAATCAATAGGATTAACCCCAAACCTGTTTATCTATGTTGGTTGAATATTAATGCACAAATAAATCTATTATTTGCGATCACTTGAATTATAATCAAAATTAACCCTAAACAAGATTATTAAATATCTTATATAAGCGTGATTACAAGTACCAATTCCCTTTAAACATGCATAAAAGGTGTGATCAAGCAATAACAATAAATATTGTGTCAAGCAACATAATAATAATAACAATTATAACAACAATAAAATCATTATTATAATAATCATAATTATAATAATCGTGAATCATAAAAATAATCATAATCATAATGAATAATCATAAATAATGTTAAAGCATAATAATAGCAAGATCCTAGGCATGATACTAACAAGATTAATAACAAACCCTAGCATGTCACTAACAATAAAAATCAAATATTTAACCCTAACATGATACTAACAATCATAAATATTAGGAAGAACATAGGAAGCATTATACTTTTAATCATACATGATATTAAAATTACTCTAGACATGATACTAGGAATCATAATAACAACCTAAGCATGAACTCTATATCATAACATCAATAAAAACCATTAAAGTACTTACTTTGATGCCTCGTACCTCTTTCTAATAATAAAATACACACATTAGTCACTTCAAGGAAAATAATAAACAAAACAATTAAATTAAATAATAATTGAAAGAGAGATTTGGGACCAAACCCTCAGAAATTAAACCTTCACTACTACAAAATCGGCCAAAGAGACCCAATATAAAAGACCTGTTAACTACATAAGCGGTCTCTTTGTTTAGAGAGACCGTTTATCACTAAAAACCGGTCCCAAAAAAAAATCAAAAGACCATTTTTGTAAGATAACGGGTCTCTCGTGGTTTTTTAGAGTTTTTTTTTTAAAAAAATTAAAAAATCTTGAGACCAGTTCTTTTAGAAAACAGGTCTCTTGATGTTTTTTAATTTTATTTCTTAAATTAAAAATTGGTAGAGACCAGTGCAAAATAACAACCGGTCTCTGCTTTCCCTAATTCTAAACCGCCAAAAGTCCCTAAATTTTTTATTTTTCAGAGTTGCTGCCTCCCTCGTTCTTCCTTATTGCTTGCATTGCTGCTCGATCAGTTGATCACTCAAACACACGCTGCCGCGATATCCTCCTCCGCAAGTCCTGCCGGCGTTCCTCCACCTCCTCCCTGCGGGCTGCTGCCGCGTTTTACCGCCGCGATATCCCCCTCATTCGCTTACCCCACCGCATTGCATCATACACCATAATCACTGCACTCATCACATTCCACATTTCGGCGATTTTGCAATACCAATTCCACCACTCAAGTGCCGATTTTGCATTCAGAAATTGGAGGTTGAGAATTCTGCCACCGTTCGATTAAAACCCTAACTTTGGAGAAGGTTTTTTTTTTTTTTTTTTTTTTTTTTTTTTTTTTTTGTGTAACACATATAATTCACAATTCTGCAATTGTATGTAGCACATATAATTCATAAAATTGATTGATTTTTGTTCATATTATACCGTTTTATTGAGGTTGCCATTTCGTTTGTTTTGCTAAATTAAAATTCCAGTACTAGCGAGCAGTTTGCAATTTGTGTGTTTGAAGTTTGAAATTTGTGTGTTTGAAGTTTGAAATTTGTGTGTTTGAAGTTCGCAATTTGGTAATGGTGTTTGCAATAATAATTTCAATTTCTTTTCAGTATTATTTTATTTGTTTGCATAAAATTTGTATGTCAATCGTCTTCTTATATTACTAGTTAGTTGTTTTGGCTTAGAGTATAGCTTTGTGTAAGTTATGAGCTGCTAGTAGTACGTATATATAGTACCTGTTATGAATTTGATTTTCCCGCAAAAGTTCCGTTTTGTACCTTTGTAAAAGGAGTTTATATAATAAAGTATACAAGCTAACCCCACGTGTAAGGATAAAGTATTTTCATGGCTAAAAATGTGGGCTATAAAAAATGGCAGAACATGAACATGGAAGCTCCCAAAATTGATGTTTACGCTGCTCACATTCAAAAACAAAGTAGTAAATGACTAGTGGTCCCATGTTTCTATTCTTTACTTTGTATAGTATATTGTTTATGCTTAAAAAAAGGATAGAAAATTGGATCCCAAAATTGTTATTTATTAATGAGTATCGTATTTGTTTTTTTAAGGGAGTGCAATTTCAAGTAAATGTTTGTTTGAAGCGCGTACTCGATCCGTTATTGAGTATTTGAGGTGCTATTCTTTTGCATAGGTAAGTTAATTTATCTCAATCTTGTTTTTTGACTTTTAAACAATATACTCATGCAATTATTGTTTTATATATGTATTGTTTTATATATTGTTTTATATAAGTATTAATATACTCATGCAATTATTTTTTTTATATATGTATTGCTTTTTATATGTATTGTTTTATCTATTGTTTTATATATTTTTTTATAGATGTTGTAAATCTTGTGGTTATAGTCCAAATTGCCTTTTTATATTATTTAAGAATTGAGGACTCGTTTTTGGTGGTTAGACATGGATCGAAATTGGATATCAACATCAAAGCCAGGTGACCCTGAATATGAAGCAGGGGTTAAGGAATTTATTAAATTTGCAGTAGAAAACAGTGGAGGTCGCTCCAAGCTACGTTGTCCTTGTTTTATGTGCCATAATTTTTTGCATAAGAGACCCGATGAAATTCTCAATCATTTGAGTAAATGGGCATTTGATAAAACATATACCCGTTGGATCTGGCATGGAGAGTGTAGGGACAGACAAGATATTGGTAGTGGTGAGAAAAGGGATGATGTGCGCGAAGTTCATAATAATAATGAGGGTGATCGGTTGGAGGATATGTTGCATGCAGTTGAGGATCAATTTGAAGACAACCCTTCCATGTTGGAGAGCTTGTTAAACGACTCTGAAAAACCATTGTATGAAGGTTGCACCAAGTACACAAGGTTATCAGCCATACTCAAATTATACAACCTCAAAGCTGGTCATGGTTGGACAGACACAAGTTGTAATGTGTTATTGGAATTGGTGAAAGACATGCTTCCCAAAGACAATGTCCTTCCTATTGGTACATATGAGGCGAAAAAGGCACTAAGCTCTATGGGTTTACCTTATGAGAAAATGCATGCTTGCCCTAATGATTGTGTATTGTATCGTAATGAATATGAATCGTTAGAGAGTTGTCCAATTTGTAATGCCTCACGATATAAGAAAGGGGATCGAGGAGTACCTGCTAAAACATTATGGTATTTTCCGATAGTACCAAGGTTTAAGCGGTTGTTTTCAAAAGCAGAAGATGCAAAGAAGTTGACATGGCATTTTGATGGTCGAGTAGACGATGGAATGCTTAGACACCCGGCTGACTCTCCGCAGTGGAGGTTTATTGATGCAAAATTCCCCGAGTTTGCGCATGAAAAGCGTAATTTACGCCTTGCATTGTCTACGGATGGTTTCAATCCATTTGGTTCCATGAGTAGTACGTATAGCACTTGGCCCGTTATGTTGGTGACCTACAATTTACCCCCATCGTTGTCCATGAAGAGAAGGTATATGTTCCTTTCGTTGCTAATTTCAGGGCCAAAACAACCGGGAAATGACATTGATGTGTATTTGGCACCTCTTATTGACGATTTGATTATGCTTTGGGAAGAAGGTGTGGAAGTGTTTGATGCACATCGCAATGAAAAGTTTAATCTGAAAGCAATGCTATTTTTCACCATTCAAGATTTTCCGGCTTATGGTAATCTTTCGGGGTATACTGTGAAAGGGGAAAGTGCTTGTCCTATCGGTATGGAAGATTGCAAGGGACAATGGTTAAATGCATCTGGAAAGCATGTTTATCCAGTTCATCGTCAATTTTTGCCGTCTGATCATCCATATCGAAGGAGAAAGAATGCGTTTGATGGGACACAAGAATTTAAAGGGCGACCAAAAGTCATGTTAGGTGAAGAGGTCTTTGAAAAGGTGAAGAACATTGAAATTACTTTTGGAAAGAAACATAGAAAAGCTCTTCCTACGCAGGGTTTCAAAAAGTGTTCATGTTTTTGGCAATTATCCTATTGGAAATACCTTTTTGTGAGACATTCACTTGATGTTATGCATATTGAGAAGAATGTGTGTGATAGTTTAATTGGTACATTACTCAATATCTCTGGTAAGACTAAAGATGGTAAAAAGGCTAGAGATGACTTGGTGCATATGGGGATTAGAGATGAATTGCATGCTGTTACGAATGAGAAAGGTCGAGCATACTTGCCTCCTGCTGCTTACACATTGTCTAGAAAAGAAAAAATCGAGTTTTGTGAAAGCTTGGCTGGAGTGAAAGTGCCAGAAGGTTTTTCTTCAAATATTCGTAGCCTTGTAAACATGGAAACTTTGAAACTTGTAGGCCTTAAGTCTCATGATTGCCATGTTTTAATGCAGCACTTGTTACCTGTACCAATTCGTTCTATTCTACCTAAAAATGTTCGTTATGCTATTATTAGACTTTGCGGATTCTTTCATGCGATTTATAGCAAAGTCATTGATCCAAGAGAGTTGACTGCATTAGAGGATGAAATTGTTGCAGTTTTGTGTCAGTTAGAGATGTTTTTTCCTCCATCATTTTTTGATATCATGATCCATTTACCGGTTCACTTGGTTAGATGTTGTGAATACCAACAGCAACTATACATTTCCCGAGGTATTACCAGCTTGAATGCAAGGCTTTGTTTTCAAGTCTCATATAATGCTAAGGTTATTTAAGCGAGATTTCATGTTTGATATCTGGTTGAGCCTTTTGATTTCAGGGATGGAGTGATTGCCACTTGGCAATTGAGGGAAGCGACAAAGAGCTACAAGTTGTTGCTAACGGAAAAGTCTACATAGAAAACAACACAGAAGTTCTTAGTAATCATACCATGTCGTTGCCCCATGGTCATCGTCGAGTAACCATTACAGAAGATTTAATGCCTTCTGCTCCCTTGCCATGTCCCAATGATGAATTGATCTTTGTTTGTCAAGCTAAGAAGGCTTTCACAGCTTGGCCAAATCATTTGATACTCCCCCCACAGGTAAAGGAGCAAATCTGCATTCTTTTGCTACTATGCTGTTGCTACTGCTTCTGCATTCGGCATTCTACTTATACTTTGCAAAAAAAAAAAAAAAAAAGTAAAAAAAAAAAAAAAATGGATAGTTTTTAAACTTATATGAATGCCAATACAAGAGTCAATTTGTTGATTTTCACAAATTTGTTGATCTTCCCTTTTAGATTCATGTGCAAGTTTTCTTCTTCTAAAGCTTACATGCGTGTTATTTTTGTGTGAAACCATATTATTAAGGCGGATAAGCAAGTAGATAAGGAGTTGAATATGACCACACCATCCCCACGATAAACATCCTCCCGAGCATCAACCACTCGTAGCTATGTTGTTACCGACAAGGATCGTGAGATGGTAACGTCTACTTGGATGCGTGTTATGAGAAAAAAAGCTATGGGAATGCAAAAGACGGGTGATACCATCTCCATAACTATCCCAGAAAGCATGTTTCTTAACGAAAATGGTTTGGATGTTTCACTTGACTTTGAAGACTTGCTTGATTGGTGTTTCCAAAAGGAGGTCGGGGAATCGCAAATGACTGTTTTCATGAAGTAAGTTTCCATAGAGTTTCGTTTCTAATTCTAATGTTTATTTTTTTTGGCCCTTTAACTAATAATATTGATATGACTTCTCATGGGACTAGGCACCTAAAAGAACGATGTGAAAAAGAAGGTATCTCAGGAATGTATGGGTTTTGTGACTGTAATGTGCTTTCACCATTGACACCGACAACAGACGAGCAAGTTCGATCTAACTACTTAGCTCATGTTTTTGGAACCAATGAGGGGAAGAATGTTAATTAGTTATTCTTTGCTCCTTTTAATGATAAGTAAATGTTCCTTTTTGTTTTAATGTGTTATGTTAAATCCACAAAATTTAATTGATACTATTATTTATTTTACAATGTCTAGTTTGCATTGGACGTTAGCGGTGATTAGTCCATGGAATGGGTTGGTGTATTGGTTAGATCCACTTGGAGCAGAAAACGAAATCAACTCATTTGCAAAAAAAATCATCAATGAGTATGTATTACTAAAATATTCATTTGATTAAACTGTGTTTTTCTTATTATCTAATAAAAATGATTTTGTAGGGGAATAATTAAATTCAGTATTAAGCATCGAAAACATATCAAGAAAATTAAAAAAAATCCCAAAATTGGGTGGAAGCAACCACGTGTAAGTTATTATTATTGTTAGCATATTTGATACTTAGTAGTGCAATAATAAAATCCAAAATTGTGTTGATGTTTATTTTTTTGTGTGACAGTGTCCTGTACAATCTGCATACACAAAGCACTGTGGATACTTTGTATGTCGCTATATGCTGGACATTATACAGAACAGAGTTTTATGGATTTCTGAGCAGGTATATTCATAGTACATGTCATTTTACTTGGTATTATTTAAGCCTATATGTAAACCCCTATGTCTGCCCCTTCATCTTGTGTTTCCTATATGCTGTTTGATTGTTGTTGTTGTTGATAATCAAATACATTATTGGCCAATGTTTTGAATTCACATACGTGCCTAGGAGGAACGTTTTACCTAATAAAAAAAAGAGGGAGTACATTGACAATGCTAGCTGCTAGCACTGATGCACGCAAAGGGCATCCAGCAGCTTAGCTTCTGCAATGGTTGCTTGTTGCTGCTGTGGTTGCTTGTGCTTCAATAGGTGCTTGAAATTCAGCTCACATGAGTCAGTAAAATTGAAGTGTAGTTGGTGGTTAATTTATTTTTTATTTTTTATTTTTTTTTATTTTTTTTATTTTTAGCAAACATAGTAAAGTTGAAAGATAAATGAAGCGTAATGATTTGCAAACAATGAACAGCATAGTGCATACTTTTTCACTTTGAAGAATGTCAGGTGTGTCACTGAGAACAGTTGTATTCTCTTCGACAACAACTATTAGAGGTTGCATGAAAATGTCCCAAAATTATGCATGAAAATGTTCTGTCACAGTACTTATTTTAGAGAATAATGCACATGATCAGTATATATATAGTCAGTTCACTTGTATATTTTGGTCTTTGGACATATAAACACCAACTGGCCTGGGCAACTGAACTTTGGCAATATACTCATGCAATGATGAGCAGCTAGTCAATATAAACTGAATTTTGGCAATATACTCATGCAATGCTGCTACTGCCCTTTTCTTGATAACTGAGCTTAATAGCTGCTGCAGACAAACTGAACTACCCAGTAGGTTTAAACTTTGCTGCTGCTGCCCTTTTCTTGATTATATGCTGCTGTGCTGCTACTGTCCTTTGTGCTGCTACTGCCCTTTGTGCTGCTACTTCTTTTGTGCATACATAACCTAGCTAGCAAATTGGATTAGTGTTAGTCATGATACTATGTTATTAGTTAGCAAGAGTGATATGAATACATAACTCTTATGTAATTTTCTTTCTTTACTCATTTGGAAATCTAATTCGTTGTTATTTCATAATTATTATGCAATTATCTTTCTTTACTCATTTAGCAATGGCATATGTTGTAGATTTTTCCCAAAGACCCTTGCACATATTCTTCGGAAGATATTGACGAGATTAGAGACTTATGAATTCAATATGTTCTTGATCATGATGAGCCAGAAGAACCTTAGTGATTGGTGATTTCGGCATGATGAGTACAAAATTAGATTAGGGTAGTCATAATACTTGACAAATCTCTACATTTTGTATTTTGATACATTGGCTATTAGATAGTGTACATATATTAGTACTGTGTTGGATATATATAGTTTGATGCATCTATATATATATATATATATAAATATTTGAATGCATCTTAGATTTTGGAGTACAAATTTATTTGTATGCATATATATTTTTTATGAATGCTATTTGTATGTATATATATATTAGCAGGTTCAAGGATTTTTGGTGCAATTTAATAATATGGAATAGGATGTATAAAGGTTGTGGAAAAAAAAAAAAAAAAAAAAAAAAAAAAAGAAAGAAAATATACAGCTATTCAGGAAATTTTGGCGCAAATATATTAATGCAGCAGGGGATTTAAAAATTCGATAAAAAAACAAAAAAAAAGGTATTAAGAGACCGGCTATCATTAAAAGTGGTCTCCACACATGCAATTCAAAAATGAAGCAGAGACCGCTTTTCTTTAAAAGTGGTCTAATTTTTTCAAAAAGAGAGACCACTTATCTTTAAAAGTGGTCTTAATTTTTGAAAAAGAGAGACCGCTTTTCTGACAAAAACGGTCTCTTACGCTTTTACAATATTAAAATATCAACAGCCTAAAGAGACCGCTTTTCTTTGATAATAGGTCTTTTGTATTGCAACTTAAGACCGCTTATACACAAGTAGTCTCTTAGCCAAAGAGACCGCTTAGCTAGAGACCGCCTCTAAGGCAGTCTCTTTGGCTAATTTGGACGAGTCTCTTTGGCCGATTTTGTAGTAGTGCTTTCACGTATAGGGCGAAGGCAACTTCGAATATGGCTAGGTGTTTCTAGATCTAATGAATGCAGAATTTTTATATTTGAGAGAAGGCAGTTTAGAAAAGGAGAGAAAGAGTAATCAAGAGAATCTTGATGAGAGTTGGTCTATGATTATTGAAGAGAATGAGAGAGAATTGATGATTGTTGGTGAGAATTCGTGAATGAAAACGGAGTTTTTACGACATTATTTATAAAGAAAATCAACCAAAAAGATAAAATATCAAAACAAAGTTCTGGCGCACATAAAATTGAATTAGCGCCAACGCTGGCTATTGGCGCCAGACGCCAGCATTAGCGCTAGGCGCCAATGCTAGCGCCAGGCGCTACTGCTGGCGTTTGGCGCTGATTCAGAAATACACGCGTTTTCTTAAAATCAGATAAAAATTGTCGTACAGGAGGATAAAATCGTATTTTCCTCAAAAATGCTCTTTGATTTTAATTAAAACTCTGAAAAGTCAACAAAAGTCAATTCATCAATGCTAATTGAATTAGAAATGAAAAGAACCTTCTACAAGAATCTAGAAGACTAAAACCATTCCTAATTTCATTAGGAATGATAAATCTATATTAAGCCCTCCTCTAGATCATTGGGCCGCATATAAGGCTCAAACCGGGCCCAGTTCAGTAAATTGGCCATAACTTCCTCAATATTAATCGGAATTGCTTATAATATATCGTTGGAAAGCTCTTGTCAAGCCCCATCCAAATACACCACTATTGTACCCATATCATGGACCAACCAAACTGGATTGACTGTTTTTCTTAAAATAAGTTTTCAAAAATAGAGAGAAGAAAAAAGAATTTAAAACTATCCGCAACACTAAACTTTCCACACTTTCACTTCATTTCATTATGATTCGACGCGAAAGGTACTCATCACTGGGTTTGGTTATGGGGAGACACAAATGGGTGTCTACAGAAGCCCCCACTTTGACTGAGTTTGGAGAAAAGCAAGTTTCGAAAACGAAAGTTAAAGTATTGATAGGGACGGAGAATGATTCAGAACGTTTTGCGATCCTAAATCAATCTTGTAACGCCGATACCTGCAAACTAACGCTAGTTAAACAGATAAAAGAGTTAAGAAACGCGTATCTTGCACCGTTGAGCACACGTCTCTGAAAGTAACCGATTTGGTGCCGCTTTACTGTTTTGATGTCCTCCTGCCAAGAGAATGCCATCTCGCTTGAAAACCGCTACGCTTGTAACTGCTTCCTATGTTGAAGATTGCTTCACTTGAAACGATCCTCTTCCGCTTTGATAATACTCCACGTCCAAGGGAATACTATCGAAGATTGCTTCACTTGAAACAGTCCCCTTCCGCTTTGATAATATTCCACGTCCAAGGGAATACTATCGAATATTGCTTCGCCTGAAACAATCCTCAGTTGTTTTTTTTTTTTACAACTCTCCACAATCTAGGGAAAGCCATCTTGCTGTTTTGATGTTCACTCGTCTCTGAACAAAGAGCTTCTCTTTTTTGGATATGTTCACGCGCCTCTGAACAAAGAGCTTATTTTTTTGGATATGTCCACGCGTCTATGAACAATAGAGCTTCTTTTTAATATGTCCACGCGCCTCTGAACAATAGAGCTTCTTTTTAATATGTACACGCGCCTATGAACAATAGAGCTTCTTTTTAATATGTCCACGCGCCTCTGAACAATAGAGCTTCTTTATTCTTTAATATGAACTTCTGAATGATGTGTCCACGCGTCTCTGAACAAAGAGCTTGATAATACGATGCCCACGCGTCTTTTGAGTAATAGAGCTTGAATGAAATGTCCACGCGTCTCTGAACAAAAGAGCTTCGAAAATAGGATGCCCACGCGTCTCTGGAGCAAAGAGCTTCGATGATATGTTCACACGTCTCTGAACAAAAGAGCTTGAAAGGATTGTCCACGCGTCTCTGAACAAAAGAGCTTGAAAGAAATGTCCACGCGTCTCTGAACAAAAGAGCTTGATGGAAATGTTCACGCGTCTCTGAACAATAGAGCTTTTGAAAGAAATGTCCACGCGTCTCTGAACAAAAAAGCTTGAATTGGATGCTCACGCGTCTCTGGAGCAAAGAGCTTCGATGATTGACGTTTGTTGCGATAATATTCCGCAGAAAAATTTCCGAAGACCAACGCTTGCCGATCTCTAAAGCTCGCTTGAACTTAGCTTCCGCTAAAACCAGTATGTTGGTGTCTCCGTGGGAGCCAATTCTTAGGCGCTTTAAGCTAAGTGAGACGATTTTTCATCAGGTCGATCACTTATTGCGATTGTAATCAAACCGACTACAAAATTATGTCAAATTGCTTATAGGGGCTAACTAGCGTACCAAGGAACCCGAAATCGCTGTATGAGGTCGAAATCAACTTTTTGAGAGGCTTCGAGCTCTGTCGCTGCTGAAATATTTCTGGCGCCAAGAATCGACTCTACCGCCAGACGCTGAGTTCTAGCGCTAAGCACTGAAATCTATTTCCAGACGCTAGATGTTGTCGTCTGACGCTAGAGTAGGGTCTTCCCTATTCTGCTGCACCTGTATTTATTTTTTACTGTAGAAATTTGCCAATCTCTTTAATTATCTTAGGGTTGACCTAAGGTTTAACGTCGCTTGACTCATTGACTTGACACAACTCAAGGTATAAACTTGACTCTCTGAGATTGACTCGAGGTTGACTCGACTCGAAGTGAAATGACACGTGTGACTCATGACCCGTGTGTGCATAGTGTTGATTGTGCGACTCGAAAATGCAAAAAAGCAAAAAATTTCCGTCATTTTTGTGGAGGGTACCGACTTTCTCCCGAAAAAGAAAGACGCGAAAAAAGAATCGAAGGTTTTGAAGGTGCATGTTGAATGAGCTTAGTCAAATGTTGTTGATACTATCTCTCAAGGTGCAAGGATTAATCCATCCTAGGCTATCTCAATGGTTGACTCAATGATGAAAGTATTTGGGTAACTTAGGCACGGAGGCTAAGCACTTCATACTTTGTGATGCAATGACAATTATGATTTTGAATGATGTTGGGCATTTTTACATGACAAGGCATGCTTCAGTGTTATTTTAAGATTTCATGACAAAGGGCTCCTTAGGAAAAGACTATTTGGTCATGTATCTGTGCGGTGTGTGAAAGTGATACTAAAGTTAGGCCGCAAGGGCTAAGTGTGTGGGAAAATATATTGAAAAGAGTCAAATGGTGGTGACTCTTAGGCTAGGTAAGCAAATGATATTGGGATCAAGCCCCCAAGTCTAGCTCTAAGTAATTAGGGATGAGCATAGGAGATCCCTTGATATGATCATGGTGTGTGAATGTGAATATGAATGCATGTTTATTACAGCCGCACCTCGGTGTGAGGTTGCCTACGTATCCGTTAGGAATCAGGCTGAACGTAGCTCTAGCCGAAACTCACACAAGTGTGTGTATACCTCAAAAAGGTCTTTTTAAGGGTTATAACATGGTTAGGCTAAAGGTTGAAGAAGAAGGGGATAAAGGGCTCAAGACCCTAGATAAGCCCCCAAGGTGTGCAACCTTGCTTTTGAATATTTGTTTTTATACTTGAGTTTCTACTCTTTTTTAGCTTTTTCTTTTGCTTTAGCATTTATTTCATTTTTATAAGTGTGGACAATCCTGATCATGCGGTCTATCACTCACTTGGCATTCATGTTTCTCAGGCACGGTACCGAGCACTCGATAAGAGACGCAATCTGAGACGTGTTCATATCAAAGACATGTTTATGTCAATGACATTGGAACACTTGCCCGTTTGTACACTTTTATTTATTTTTTTTTTGCTTATTTTTGCTATTATTTTTTATTTTGATCTTTTGAAATCACTCAAGTTTTTGAGATTGCATAAGTTACACACCATCCCATCCCAAGGTTAGGTATATGTGGGTTGAAAAAAGAAAGGTCTATCGTTAGACAAGGCTCAAAGGGGTTTATCAAGAAAGGATTGTAAATTAGAAGGGTGGAATGTGATATGATGTGGCTACAAGAGGTGCCTCAAATCATTGGTATACCTTGTGTTTAATTCGACATGGATTTTTTTTTTTTTTTTTTTGATGCAATGCAATGCGATGATCATATGCAAGGAAATAAATGCTCATTTTATTAAAGGAAAATAAATAAAGAATCTATAAAAATAATCTAAGGGAAAAGAAAGGTGCCTATGCTAGACTTATTGAGGAAAGGAAAAAATGAAAAAGAAATAGAAATAGAAATAGAAAAAAGAGGTCATGAAATCTCGTCATTGAAGCTTGCCTCTGTCTTGTATTGTTTGCTCTGACATCATCCAATCTTCTCGTTAGTTAGAGGCAATGGGATCTTATTTGCCTCTATGAGATCCTGAATGAGGTTTTGAAACCTGTAGCATTCATCAGGGTATGACCGTTTCCTCGATGGTACTTACAATAGGAGTTTGGATTCCATCTCGAAGATCGATTTTCTGGTGTTGGATCCTCGGTAGGGCCAATAGGTTTGATTAACCCTCGGTCATAGAGGCGATCAAAAGCAGCATCATAGGTCATTCTAATGGGTGTGAACTCTCTCCTAGGTTTCTTTTTAGATCCTTGATTGTCCATGGCTAAGACACCATTATGGTCAAAGGTGCTAACATTATTACTAGAGTGGGCGTTTTCGAAAGAAGAAGGATTGTCGTTCTTCTTTCCTTTCCAGCCACTGTGGTTACTATTGTTAGTAGCTTTTTGTTTTGCGAGGTCATCTTCGATTTCAATTCCGATGTCATAAACGGCCTTGAAAGTATTCAGATTGTGTTGATATTTTAAATGCTTCGAATACTTCTCTTGGAAATTCTTGATAAACATCCTCACAGATTCTTTTTCAATAGGCAACTCAATCATTTTAGTCGAAGTTTCCCTCCATTTATTAAAGAAAGAAGTAAAGCCTTCATTCTCTTTCTGTCTTAGCATCTCAAGTTGTCTATAGTCGGTTTCAACTTGAATATTGCGCTTGTACCTATCAATGAAAGCGTTTACTATGGATTCCCAGGTAGAGGTTTTCTCTTTGTCAAGGGAGAAGTACCATTGCTGGCAAACGGTCTCAAGAGATAGTGAGAACAGAGAGGGGAAAACCTTCTTATCGATACCCTTAATGTTCATTATAGTTTCGAAAGCTCTTAGATGGAATTAAGGGTTATCTGTTGCCTTGAATTTAGGGATGTCAGTGGCATTGAACTTATGCGGAAGAAGTTCCTTGTCCAGCGAGACCCCTTGTGAACTCATGCCCTGAAATTTATAGCCACTAGATAGCTTTCTCAAACTTTCGTGCATGAGGTTCATTTGTTGTTGCTTCACAGGGTCATCAATTTTGAGGGTTAAAGCCTTTAACACCTCAGTCACGTCATTCAATTGATTCCTAAGTTCATTGACCTCTTCTTGACTTGCCATTATCTTTTTAACCTTCCTCTTTTGATGAATTGGTTTATCAAAAAGTGAAACTTGAATAAAGAGGTTGTCCTTGATTAATCGCCCTTCTCTCCTCGACCAAGTACTGTGGAAAAGGAATTTGGGGATATTTATTGTTAATTATTTGGCTCAAACTTTATTCAACATGCAATGGATGGAGGAAGTGAAGAAAGATTGGAATAGAATGTGAAGAAAAATGATGTAGATGGAGGGATATGAAGAATTAGGAATAGGATGTACCCCCAACTTAAATGACGATAAAAAACCGACTCATACATGAACCTAAGACATGGTCATGGTGATACGTACTCAAAGTGCGTGCTAAGACTAGTGAGTGTAGGTGATACGTTAAGACTCGTGTCATGACCATGTGGCTAGACTATATGACTAGACTCAATTAAAGACTTAACAAGGTGTTATTGACAGCGAAATTTAACCGAATTAATTAGCAAACTGGTTAATAAGACACTAGGTGATGACTCGATCAATAATCCGAATTGTCGGCAAAAAGACAGGGCTGGCGTCGCACTGTGTAGTGTAGCGCCAGATGACAGAGCTGTCGCCAGGAGCCACACTCCACAGAGCGGCGCTACAGTTCAGACTTTGGTGCCAATGATGGAGCTTTAATCTGGAACTGTTTTCGGTGTTATTAATCAACAGGGTGTGCCTAAAGTCGTATTAGGTCAATTCTGATTAAAAAATTAGACTTTTTTTACTCAAATTAATTAATCAATTAATTAATTAGGCAAAGTTCTTTAGTCATTAATTTATTAAATCTCAACACAAGTCAAACAAATGGTTAAGAAATCATAGTATATGCACAACAAATGATGCACAATTAGTCAAGTAGGCACAATATGATACAATGAGTTTGCAACCTAACCATGGCTCTAGTTCTCTAAAGTTCGGGATATGGTTTAGTCAATAGAGGGTCCATGGTTAATTGTCCGGATGCACCGCGTGGAAGCCTAACCGTGAAGGGTTGGCGCGAGTGGATGGGACACCGCGAGTTTTAGAAAAACTTGCTTCCATGGTTTGGTGAATTCAACATTCTCGGATGTACCCTTTGTTGCTCAGAGCGTTCAATCACGTAGATGGAGCATGAATTCCCAGAGGGTTATGTCCATATGTAGAACACATATGGGTTTCAGAAAAGTGAGAAAAAATTCAATCAGGAAGTAGGATCGAGCAAACAATACGAAAAACTGGTAGAAATTAGAACGCATATTTCTGGCTCGATATTGGAAGAATCTGGCCCCAGCAATCGGAGATTGGCGCCAGGTTTTAGCTGTAGCGCCTGGCAACAAGCCTGTTGTCTGGCACTACAGTTAAATGTCTGGCGCCAATACTCTGGTCGCTGACGCTAATTCCAACATGCCTCGGCAGCTTTCTGTGCTCGATAAAATTTTCCAGTTTCGCGCAGTGTTATTTCGGTCCTAGTTGTGAAAGATATTTCTCAAATTTCATACGTGTAAAATCCTATGTTTTTAACTCATTACGGATGGTCTTTCCAATGAGATCTTTTTTATGCATATGAAAATAATGTTAATCAAAATTACGCACATGAAATACTTAGAACGTTTCGAGTCTTATCCACTCATTCTAAATCATTGCCGAAACAAATTCAGGAATTAAAATAGAAATCCTCCCCAGTGGAGTCGCCAAAAACTGTAGGGAATATTTCAAGCGTTAATCCCCTAGCTTGAACCCCACTGTGATCATACACTAAAATACGGTGGCGTCCAAAAGGGAAGAAGATAGAGCAAAAGAGTCGCCAACAAGTTTTTTAGGAACTTGTAAACCGTTCACGAGGTGAAGGTTACACCCCTTAACGATCCAAGAGATTGTCAACTCCATAAGGTCTTGAAACAAATAGGGTTCGGGGATGAAGGTACAAATCCAACCTAAAAGAGATTGAACCTGCCCTAATGATAGGCCTCTACTTTATTCTGATCGTATTCATGTGAGCTTTCTGACTAACATGCAATCAATAGGATTAACCCTAAACCTGTTTATCTATGTTGGTTGAATATTAATGCACAAATAAATCTATTATTGGCGATCACTTGAATTATAATCAAAATTAACCCTAAACAAGATTATTAAATATCTTATATAAGCGTGATTACAAGTACCAATTCCCTTTAAATATGCATAAAAGGTGTGATCAAGCAATAACAATAAATATTGTATCAAGCAACATAATAATAATAACAATAATCATAAATCATGTTAAAGCATAATAATAGCAAGATCCTAGGCATGATACTAACAAGATTAATAACAAACCCTAGCATGTCACTAACAATAAAAATCAAATATTTAACCCTAACATGACACTAACAATCATAAATATTAGGAAGAACATAGGAAGCATCATACTTTTAATCATACTTGATATTAAAATTACCCTAGACATGATACTAGGAATCATAATAACAACCTAAGCATGAACTCTATATTATAACATCAATAAAAACCATTAAAGTACTTACTTTGATGCCTCGTACCTCTTTCTAATAACAAAATACACACGTTAGTAACTTCAAGGAAAATAATAAACAAACAATTAAATTAAATAATAATTGAAAGAGAGATTTGGGACCAAACCCTCAGAAATTAAACCTTTCACGTCTAGGGCGAAGGCAACTTCGAATATGGCTAGGTGTTTCTAGATCTAATGAATGCGGAATTTTTATATTTAAGAGAAGACAGTTTAGAAAAAGAGAGAGAGAGTAATCAAGAGAATCTTGATGAGAGTTGGTCTACGATTATTGAAGAGAATGAGAGAGAATTGATGATTGTTGGTGAGAATTCGTGAATGAAAACGGAGTTTTTACGACGTTATTTATAAAGAAAATCAGCCAAAAAGATAAAATATCAAAACAGAGTTCTGGCGCACATAAAATTGAATTAGCGCCAACGCTGGCTATTGGCGCCAGACGCCAACATTAGCGCCAGGCGCCAATGCTAGCGCCAGGCGCTACAGCTAGCGTTTGGCGCTGATTCAGAAATTCACGGGTTTTCTTAAATTCAGATAAAAAATGTCGTACAGGAGGATAAAATCGTATTTTCCTCAAAAAAGCTCTTTGATTTTAATTAAAACTCTGAAAAGTTAACAAAAGTCAATTCATCAATGCTAATTGAATTTGTAATGAAAAGAACCTTCTAAAAGAATCTAGAAGACTAAAGTCATTCCTAATTGCATTAGGAATGATAATCTATATTAGGCCCTCCTCTAGATCATTGGGCCGCATATAAGGCTCAAACTGGCCCAGTTCAGTAAATTGGCCATAACTTCCTCAATATTCATCGTAATTGGGCTTATAATATATCGTTGGAAAGCTCTTGTCAAGCCCCATCCAACTACACCACTATTGGACCCATATCATGGACCAACAAAACAGGATTGGCTGTTTTTCTTAAAATAAGTTTTTAAAAACAGACAGAAGAGAAAAGAATTTAAAACTATCTGCAACACTAAACTTTCCACACTTTCACTTCATTCGATTATGATTCGACGCGAAAGGTTCTCATCACTGGGTTTGGTTTTGGGGAGACACAAATGGGTGTCTACACCTCCACAACCTAATTGAGAACATAGTGTTTTTTGCTTTAAGTGGTGTCTTTTTGGAAAGTATCACATTTCCAAAACGACAAGTGGGAGGAAAATGAACACGATGACAATCGGACAATTGAGCTTAGCAACAAACTAAAACTGAGAATGTCGGAAGACCTTAAAAGGACTTCGTGAGAATGCTTGATCGAGAATACTCAAAAGGAATTTACAAGTGCCTTAAAAGAGAATTTATTACTCACAAAACATCAGAAATGTTAGGAGTAAGGCGACATAATAAAAGGGCTTTGGAAGAGCCTTGAAACTCAGTGGTTGATGCAATTGCCCCGTATAGGTATAGAATTCACCAAAGGTTTGGGTTGAATCCTATAAATTTTCTATTAAGTTAGAAATAAACCTAAGTCTTACAAGAATACTATTTACTATTAGATAGTAAAGGAATAATGCCTTGTAAGATAGCTACGACAAATCCAAATTCTTAATAATGGTTAGAGGCCATACAAAAATCCGAGATAGACTTCATGTTTGAAAATCATGTTTGAAACTTGATTAATTTGCATGAAAGGTGAAAGACCCATCGATTGCAAATAAGTTTTCAAGTAGAAAACTAACAAATGTGGAAATGTATATGAATACATAGCTAGATTGGATGAAAAGGTTATAATTAAATTCACGGAGTTGATTTTAACACAAACCCATTCACCAATCGGAATGCTTAAGTCTTTTCGTGATTGATCTAGAGAAATTGCACATATGAAATATGGCAAAATAGATACCAAAACCGCCTTCCCAAAATAGGATTTTTGAAGTGACTAGGGAATAGTCTAAGGGTTTTGATAATCTAAATAAATGCTAAATTTAAAAGGAAGCTCAAGGAATCCGTCATGGGATTAATGGAAGCATTGCGTATAGGAATTGGAACATGTTTTCTCATGAAGTTAATAAGAGGATTGACTTATGGAGAAACATAGAAATTCTTATGAATAAGAAGTTTAGTGGGAGAAAAAGTAAAGGTCCATCGAGAAGTTTACGAACTCTATTGTGAAATAACTATCAAATTATAAATGTTTAGATTTAAAAGTATTTTGACAATGGACCAAGCTAAAGGCGATACTTAGTATACATATTGGGAATTAAGTTTTATGGTATAGACTTAACTAAATGTTTAAACAAGTAAAGGAATTTACTATATTAAACATGACGGACTTTGAAAGGCTTTTGACCCATATGTATAAAACTAAGTAAATGTTTGAACTAAGTATAAGCTAGGCTAAATACTAAGTCAAACAAGAAAGACTCTAGTAAGAGACTTTCAACCATATCACATAGCGACCAATTTAGCAAAGACTCAGTGAAACTGAATGAGCTAAAATGTCAAATTGATGGGATAAAGATTTAGAATCATTCTACAATTAAATCCATCATGTAAACTATGATATGGAATCGTCACACGACTTACTTGATTAGAGCATGTGAAGTACGTATATAGTACCAATCAACTTGAATCTAAGTATTAGATTATAGTCAAGAACATCAAAAATACTAGGATGAGTTAGAGGATGAGTTCTTGACGTATGGAAACAAATATAATTTGAGCATTGATGATGCAAGCAGAAACCTGAAATAAGGATGAAATCCTTAATAAGGAAGCCATTTGTATGCACATGGTAAGAAGCGTAGTGGCTTGAGAAATGATAACATGGATGTGCATCCATGTATAATGTGCGGAAATTTAAGATAAATTTCCATGATCACAAGTGATTAAGGTATTCCAAATCATTATGAGCCGTTAGGAGTGAAACCCAAGCAAGACATCATCAAGAAGTCTACTAAAGTATATGATGAGAATATTGTTGCCTAAAAAAGGCAATAAAAAGGAAGATGTTAAATGGAAAGTTCGTTGTTGAACGTTGATGATTGTAGGTTGTCAAACTGAAGGTCACAAATCATGAAAAATGAGTGGGAGCCATTGCTTGAAAATAAATCCTAAATCACATGTAATCCATTAACACTCTCAAAGTTTTATCATCTTATTATGGAAATGGTGGATGATGAAGATGCTAAGATTTACAAAGTAATTATAACTAAACCTATGCAATAAGTGAACGACAAAATTCACAAATTGCGTGAAAGAAATCAAGCATATTAGATATGGGTGTGATTTCTATAAATGTTTTATGAAGAGTACTACTCTTAAAATATTTGGGAAAATCAATTATCATAAGATTAAACATTGTGAAGTTTTATAGTGGAATAAAATTCTTCTAAATATTCCACAAAACTATTTAATTGTGGTTTAGAATTAAATAATGAGTCCATTCGATTTTAAATAATATTTAAAATAGGGTATCAAGACAATGTCTTGGATAAAGAAACACCTATTAAGTGAAGATTGAGTATTTTAACCGAAAAATTATCCCTAATCAAGGTCATTTATATGGTGGACGATTAATGACCAATAGAGATTAGTGTGTAGTATGATTTATAGCACCGTTTCTTGTGCTATAAGGACATAAATCATTTGCACATGTATTGGTTTAGAACCATACTGGATTGACCTATGAGAATACTTTAAGAGATTTGTAGGGAATAGTTTCAAGCCTTTAAAAATCCCATAGCTTGAACCCCACTGTGATCATACACTAAAGTACGGTGGCGTCCAAAAGGGAAGAAGATAGAGCAAAAGAGTCGCCAACAAGTTTTTAAGGAACTTGTAAACCGTTCACGAGGTGAAGGTTACACCCCTTAACGATCCAAGAGATCGTCAACTTCATAAGGTCATGAACCAAATAAGGGTTCGGGGATGATGGTACAAATCCAACCCAAAAGAGATTGAACCTGCCCTAATAATAGGCCTCTACTTTATTCTGCTCGTATTCATGTGCGCTTTCTGATTAACATACAATCAATAGGATTAACCCTAAACCTGTTTAATCTATGTTGGTTGAATTTAATGCACAAACAAACTATCATTGGCGATCACTTGAATTATCATCACAATTAACCCTAACAAGATTATTAATTATCTTATTAAGCTTGATTACAAGTACCAATTCCCTTTAAACATTCAATAAAGGTGATCAAGCAATAAAGAATAAGAATCAAGCAACATAATAAATAAATAATCAACATCATTAATAAAAATAACGTCAATAACAATCATAATCATGTTAAAGCATAGCAAGATCCTAGGCATAATACTAATAAGATTAATAACAAACCCTAGCATGTCACTAAGCGATAAAAATCAAATCTTTAACCCTAACATGATACTAACATAAATAAATATTAGAAAGAGAATAAAAAGCATCGTAGCAATCATACTTGATATTAAAATTACCCTAGACATGATACTAGGAATCATGATAACAATCTAAACATGAATTCTACATCATAAATCAATTAATCAATTAAAGTACTTACTTGGATGCCTCGTACCTCTTACTAATACAATACACGCGTTAGTAACTTCAAGGAAAATAATAATCAAAGCAATTAAATTAAAAAATTGAAAGAGAGATTTGGGACCAAACCCTCAGAAATTAAAACCTTTCACGTCTAGGGCAAAGGAAACTTCGAATATGGCTAGGTGTATCAAGATCTTGCGAATGCGGAAATTTGTATTCGAGAAAACAAAGTTTTAGAAAAGAAAGAAAGAATGATTTTAAGAAGAGAATTGAAGATTCTTGGTGAATGAATATTGATAATCCCCCCCACGAAAACGGAGTTTTTGATACGATATTTATAGAGAAAATCATCCAAAAAAGATAATTTATCAAAATAGAGTCTGAAGACCACAAAACCACTTTGGCGCCAGCCCTGGCTCATTGGCGCCAGGACCAGTGGCTAGCGCCAGGCGCCAATGCTGGCGTCTGGCGCCAATCCTGGTTCCAGGCGCCAAGGCCTGGGGTTGGACGCCAAATCGGCTTTCAACGCGTTTTCGAAAATCTGATAAACTTACCGTACTGGAAGATAAAATAATATAATTCCCGTCGAAAATGTTATTTGATCTAATTAAAACTCTGAAGAGTCCTAATTGAATTAAGAATGATAAGAACCTTCTAGAATGTTCTAGAAGACTAAAACCATTCCTAATTGCATTAGGAATGATAAATTATATTAGGCCCTCCCCTAGATCATTAGGTCGTACTTAAAACTCAAACCGGGCCCAGTTTAGTAAATTGGCCATAATTTCCTCAATATTCATCGGAATTGGGCTTATAATATATCGTTGGAAAGTTCTTTGCAAGCCCCATCTAACTACACCACTATTGGACCCATATCATGGACCAACCAACTGGATTGGCTGTTTTCTTAAAATAAAGTTTTCAAAAACAGAGAGAAGAGAAAAAGAAATAAAACTTTCCGCAACACTAGAGCTTTCCACACTTTCGTTTCATTCGATTATGATTCGACGTGAAAGGCACTCATCACCGGGTTTGGTTTTGGGGAGACACAAATGGGTGTCTACAGAAGCCCCCACTTTGACTGAGTTTGGAGAAACGCGAGTTTCGAAAACGAAAGTCAAAGTAACGATAGGGACGGAGAATGATTCAGAACGTTCTGCGATCCTAAATCAATCTTGTAACGCCGATACCTGCAAAACTAGCATTAGTTAAACAGATAAAAGAGTTAAGAAACGCGTATCTTGCACCGCCGAGCACACGCCTCTGGAAGTAACTGATTTGCTACTTTACTGTTGTTTTGATGACCTCCTGCAAGGTAGAGAATGCCATCCCGCTTGAAAACCGCTACGCCTTATAACTGCTTCCAAATTAGAAGATCGCTTCGCCTGAAACTATCCTCTCCGCTGTGATAATATTCCACGTCCAAGGGAATATCATCGAAAATTATTTCTCTTGAAATAATTCTCATCCGCATTATGATCATCTTCCATGCCTCAGGAACTATGATCGAAGACAATTTTGCCCTGAAATTACCTTCAGTTGTTTGTGACAACTCTCCACAATCTAGAGAACGCCACCTTGCTGTTTCGATGTTCACTTGTCTCTGGACAAAGAGCTTTTTTTTTTCCCGCTGTGATAGTCTTCGAAAAGATCACTGCTTTTTAATATTTGCTATGCCAGTACGTCGGCGCTTTGCTGCTTGTGAACCAGTATGTCGGTGCTTTTGCTGTGATGACAATCCTCTTTTCTTTGGGAGTAGTTGCCAACATAACTCTTGTATGATGTATGACAATCCGATTTAGGGAAAGTTGTCAATGCCACGTAACAATCCATCCTTGGAAATGTTGTCACGATGAAGCGATAATCCGTACCTCGGAAAATTTGCCAAAATCCAATTTTTGGAAAAGTTGCCAATGCTTCGTAACAATCTTTCATAAGAACTTTGCTATGATCGACAATCCACATCTTGGAATATAACTCTTGAAAGCAATCCACCTTGGAAATTTGCCAACGCTATGCGACAATCCTTTTGGGAAAATATTGCCACTATTGACAATCCACGTCTTGGAACATTTGCAAAAAAGAGTCGACCGACAATCCACTTCGGGAAAATTTGCCACTTACTGAAATGAATGACAATCCACGTTGAGGAACTTTTGTCGATATTTATGATGAATAGAAACCTACAACAATCCTTTGGGAAATTTTGCTATAGGGAACTGGGTGTATGACAATCCAATCTCGGAAAACTTGCTAATGAGTCGATGAATGTATGACAATCCGAACTTGGAAAACTTGCCGACAAAGAAGGAGCACGACAATCCACGCTTGGAAACTTTGCCAAAGATGACAATCCAATCTTGGAAAAATTGTCATTGAAGAAGATGCACGAAAATCCATTTTTGGAAATATTGTCAGTTGGGGAAGACAATCCAATTTTTGGAAAACTTTGTCGTTTAATAAGAATGCGCGACAATCCATATTTGGAAATATTGTCGTTTAAGTGTTTGCTATTGAACCGATGCTTTGGTGCTTGTAATGAGCCAATACTTAGGCGCTTAAGCTAAGTGAGACGATCTTTCGTCAGGTCAATCACTTATTGCAATTGTAATCAAGCCGACTACTAATCATGTCAAATTGCTTATAGGGGCTAACTGGCGTACCAAGGAACCCAAAATTGCTGTATGAAGTCGAAATCACCTTTCTGGGAGGCTTCGAGCTTTGCCGTTACTGTGATATCTCTGGCGCCAAGAATTGGAGTAGGGTCTTCCCTACTCTGCTGCACCTGTATTTATTTTGACTATAGAACTTTGCCAATTTCTTTAACCATCTTAGGGTTGACCTAAGGTTTAATGTTGCTTGACTCATCGACTTGACACGACTCAAGGTATAAACTTGACTTGCTGATTGACTGACTCAAAGTGTTTGACACATGTATTAGACTCAAATCAAAGTGACATGACACGACATGACTTGTGTGTGCATTGTAATGTGATCGTGCGACTCGAAAACGCAGAAAAGCAAAAATTTTCCGTCAATTTTATGGAGGGTACCGACTTTCTCCCGAAAAAGAAAGACGCGAAGAAAGAATCGAAGTTTTCGAATGCATGTTGAATGAGCTTAGTCAAATGTTGTTTGATACTATCTCTCAAGGTTCAAGGATTAATTCAGCCTAGGCTATCTCAATGGTTAACTCAATGATGAAAGTATTTGGGTAACTTAGGCACGGAGGCTAAGCACTTCATACTTCGATGCAATGATGATTATGAGTGATGAGTGATTTTGATATGATAAGGCATGCTTCAACGTTAAGATTTTATGACAAAGGGTTCCTAAGGGAAGTATATTTGGTCATGTATGCGTGATGTGTGTGATAGTGACACTAAAGTTAGGCCGCAAGAGCTAAGTGTGTGGGAAGATGTTATTTGTTAAAAGAGTCGAATGGTGGTGACTCTTAAGCTAGATAAGCTAATGATGTAGGGATCAAGCCCCAAAGTCTAGCTCTAAATGAATAGGGATGAGCATCGGAGATCCCTTGATATGATCACGGTGTGAGTGTGTGAACGTGAATATGAATGCATTTTTATTACGGCCGCACCTCGATGTGAGGTTGCCTACGTATCCGTTAGGAATCAGGCCGAACGTAACTCTAGCCGAACCTCGCACAAGTGTGTATACCTCAAAAAGGTCTTTTCAAGGGTTGTAACGTGGTTAGGCTAAAGGCTGAAGAAGAAGGGGATAAAGGCTCAAGACCCTAGATAAGCCCCCAATGTGTGCAACCTTGCTTTTGAATCTTTATAATTTTATGCTTGAGTTTCTACTCTTTTTTTTTAGCTCTTTCTTTTATCTTTTGCTTTAGCCTTTATTTTATTTTAATAAGTGTGGGCAATCCCGATCATGCGGTCTATCACTCACTTGACATTCATGTTTCTCAGGCACGGTACCGAGCACTCGATAAGAGACGCAATATGAGACGTGTTCTTATAGAAGATATTTTCATATCAAAGACATTGGAACACTTACCCTTTTGTACACTTTTATTATTATTTATCACTGCTTATTTTTCCTATTTTGATTTTCTGAAATCACTCAAGCTTTGTTCTTTGAAAATTGCATAAGTTGCACACCATCCCATCCCAAGGTTAGATAGATGTAGGTTGAAAAAAAGAAAGGTCTGTCGTTAGACGAGGCTCAAAGTGGTTTATGAAGAAAGGATTTGTAAATTAGAAAGGTGAAAGGAGATATGATGTGGCTACAAGTGTGCCTCAAATCATTGGTATACCTTGTGTTTAGCTCGACATGGATTTTTTTTTTTTTTTTTTTGAATGCAATGTAATGAAATGATCATATGCAAGGAAATAAATGCTCATTTTATTAAAAAGGGAATAGAAAAGAAAAACTACAAAAATAATCTAAAGGAAAAGAAAAGGTGCCTATGCGAGACTTATTGGGGAAAGGAAAAAATGAAAAAGAAATAGAAAAGGAGGTCATGAAATCTTGTCGTTGAAGCTCGCCTCTTGTCTTGTGTTGTTTTCTCCGACATTATCCAGTCTTCTCGCTAGCTAGAGGCAATGGGATCTTATTTGCTTCTATGAGATCTTGAATGAGATTTTGAAACCTGTAACATTCATCGGTGGTATGATCGTTTCCTCGATGGTACTTGCAATAGGAATTTGGATTCCATCTCGAAGATCGATTTTCTGGTGTTGGATCCTCGGTAGGGCCAATAGGTTTGATTAATCCTCGATCATAAAGACGATCGAAAGCAGCATCGTAGGTCATTCCAATGGATGTGAACTCTCGCCTGGGTTTCCTTTTAGATCCTTGATTGCCCATGGCTAAGACATCATTATGGTCAAAGGTACTAACATTATTACTAGAGTGGGCGTTTTCGGAAGAAGAAGGATTGTCGCTCTTCTTTCCTTTCCAGCCACCGTGGTTGCTATTGTAAGTAGCTTTTGGCTTTACGAGGTCATCTTCGATCTCGATACCTATGTCATAGACGGCCTTGAAAGTATTCAAGTTGTGTTGATATCTTAAGTGCTTTGAATACTTTTCTTGGAGATTCTTGATAAACATCCTCACGGATTCTTTTTCAGTGGGGACCTCAATCATCTTGGCGGAAGTTTCCCTCCACTTATTAAAGAAAGAAGTAAACCCTTCATTCTCTTTTTGTCTTAGAATCTCAAGTTGTCTATGGTCGGTTTCAACTTGGATATTACACTTGTACCTATCAATGAAAGCGCTCACTATTGATTCCCAGGTAGAGGTTTTCTCCTTGTCAAGGGAGAAGAACCATTGTTGGCAAACGGTTTCAAGAGATAATGGGAACAGAGAGGGGAAAACCTTCTTATCGATACCCTGAATGCTCATTATAGTTTCAAAAGCTCTTATATGGAAGTAAGGGTTATCTGTTGCCTTGAATTTAGGGATGTCAGCGGTGTTGAACTTATGCAGAAGAAGTTCCTTGTCCAACGAGACCCCTTGTGAACTCATGTCCTGAAATTTGTAGTCACTAGATAGCTTGCTTAGACTTTCTTGCATGAGGTCCATCCGTTGTTGCTTCACGGGATCGTCGATCTTGAGTGCGAGAAGCTTCAGTGTCTCAGTCACAGTAGCCAATTGGTTCTTAAGATCATTGACTTCTTCTTGAGTTGCCATTATCTTCTTAGCCTTCCTCTTTTGACGAATCGGTTTACCAAAAAGTGAGACTTGAATAAAGAGGTTGTCCTTGATTAATCGCCCTTCTCTCCTCGACCAAGTACTGTGGAAAAGGAATTTGGGGATACTCATTGTAATTATTTGATTCAAACTTTATTCAATATCCAATGGATGGAGGAGGTGAAGAAATATGGAAGAATGTGAAGAAAGATTTAGATAGAGGGATATGAAGAATTAGGAATAGAATGTACCCCCCAACTCAAATGACGGAAAGACCGACTCATGCATGGACCTAAGACATGGCCATGGTGATGTGTACTCAAAGTGTGTGCTAAGACTAGTGAGCGTAAATGGCGCGTTAAGACTCGTATCATGACCATGTGGCTAGACTATGTGACCAAGACTCGATTAATGACTTGACAAGGTGTTATTGACAGCGAAAATTAACCGAATTAATTAGTAAACTGGTTAATTACACCCTAGGTGATGACTCGACCAATAATTCGAACTGTCGGCCAAGCGACAGAACTGGCGTCACAATATGGTGGTTGGCGCCAGACTTTTTAGTAAATGTCGGGCGCTACACACCATACAGTGGCGCTACAGCTCAGATTTTGGCACCAATGTTGGAGCCTCGGTCTGGGACTGTTTTGGTATTATTAGTCAATTGGGGTATGCCTAAAGTCGTACTAGGTCGATTCCGATTAAAAGAAGAAAAAACTTTATTGACTCGAATTAATTAATTAATTAATTAGGCAAAGTTCTTTAAGTCATCAATTATAATCTCAACACAAATCAACAAACGGTTAAGAGGAGCATAGGATATATATGCACAACAAATAATGCAAAATTAGTCAAGTAGGCGTGTGGATAGAACACCGCGACTTTTTAGAAAAAAAAACTCACTTCCATGGTTAGGTGAATTCAACCTCTCAGATGTACCCTTTGTTGCCAGGAGCGTTCAATCAGGTAGATAGAGCATGAATTCCCAGAGGGTTATGTCCATATGTAGAACACATATGGGTTTCAGAAAAATGAGAAAAAATTCAATCAGGAAGTAGGATCGAGCAAACAATACGAAAAACCGGTCGAAATTAGAACGCATATTTCTGGCTCGGTATTGGGGGAAATTGGCACCAGCAAACAGAGACTGGCGCCAACTTTTAACTGTAGCGCCTGGCGCCAATACTGGCGTCTGGCGCTACGGCTAAAAGTTTGGCGCCAAGCTCTGGCCCCTGACGCTACTTCCCACATGCCTCAGCAGCTTTATGTGCTCAATAAAATCATCCTGTTTCGCGCGGTGTTATTTCAGTCCTAGTTGTGAAAGACATTTCTCATATTTCCTACGTGTAAAATCCTTATGTTTTTTACTCAATACGGATGGTCTTTCCAATGAGAACCTTTTTATGCATATGCCACAATGTTAATCAGAATTACGCACATGAAATACTTAGAACTTTTCGAGTCTCATCCACTCATTCTAAATCATTGCCGAAACAAATTCAGGAATTAAAATAGAAATCCTCCCAAGTGGAGTCGCCAAAAACAGTAGGGAATAGTTTCAAGCCTTTAAAAATCCCATAGCTTGAACCCCACTGTGATCATACACTAAAGTACGGTGGCGTCCAAAAGGGAAGAAGATAGAGCAAAAGAGTCGCCAACAATTTTTTAAGGAACTTGTAAACCGTTCACGAGGTGAAGGTTACACCCCTTAACGATCCAAGAGATCGTCAACTCCATAAGGTCATGAACCAAATAAGGGTTCGGGGATGATGGTACAAATCCAACCTAAAAGAGATTGAACCTGCCCTAATAATAGGCCTCTACTTTATTCTGCTCGTATTCATGTGCGCTTTCTGATTAACATACAATCAATAGGATTAACCCTAAACCTATTTAATCTATGTTGGTTGAATTTAATGCACAAACAAACTATCATTGGCGATCACTTGAATTATAATCACAATTAACCCTAACAAGATTATTAATTATCTTATTAAGCGTGATTACAAGTACCAATTCCCTTTAAACATTCAATAAAGGTGATCAAGCAATAAAGAATAAGCATCAAGCAACATAATAAATAAATAATCAGCATCATTAATAAAAATAACATCAATAACAATCATAATAATGTTAAAGCATAGCAAGATCCTAGGCATGATACTAATAAGATTAATAACAAACCCTAGCATGTCACTAAGCGATAAAAATCAAATCTTTAACCCTAACATGATACTAACATGAATAAATATTAGATAGAGAATAAAAAGCATCGTAGCAATCATACTTGATATTAAAATTACCCTAGACATGATACTAGGAATCATGATAACAATCTAAACATGAATTCTACATCATAAATCAATTAATCAATTAAAGTACTTACTTGGATGCCTCGTACCTCTTTCTAATAACACAATACACGCGTTAGTAACTTCAAGGAAAATAATAATCAAAGCAATTAAATTAATTAATTGAAAGAGAGATTTGGGACCAAACCCTCAGAAATTAAAACCTTTCACGTCTAGGGCGAAGGCAACTTCGAATATGGCTAGGTGCATCAAGATCTTGCGAATACGGAATTTTGTATTCGAGAAAACAAAGTTTTAGAAAAGAAAGAATGAATGATTTTTAGAAGATAATTGAAGATTCTTGGTGAATGAATATTGATATTCCCCCCCACGAAAACGGAGTTTTTGATACGATATTTATAGAGAATTTATCAAAACAGAGTCTGAAGACCACAAAACCACTTTGGCGCCAGCCCTGGCTCATTGGCGCCAGGACCAGTGGCTAGCGCCAGGCGCCAATGTTGGCGTCTGGCGCCAATCCTGGTTCCAGGCGCCAAGGCCTGGGGTTGGACGCCAAATCGGCTTTCAACGCGTTTTCGAAAATCTGATAAACTTACCGTACTGGAAGATAAAATAATATAATTCCCGTCGAAAATGCTATTTGATCTAATTAAAACTCTGAAGAGTCCTAATTGAATTAAGAATGATAAGAACCTTCTAGAATGTTCTAGAAGACTAAAACCATTCCTAATTGCATTAGGAATGATAAATTATATTAGGCCCTCCCCTAGATCATTAGGCCGTACTTAAAACTCAAACCGGGCCCGGTTTAGTAAATTGGCCATAACTTCCTCAATATTCATCGGAATTGGGCTTATAATATATCGTTGGAAAGGTCTTTGCAAGCCCCATCCAACTACACCACTATTGGACCCATATCATGGACCAACCAACTGGATTGGCTGTTTTCTTAAAATAAAGTTTTCAAAAACAGAGAGAAGAGAAAAAGAAATAAAACTTTCCGCAACACTAGACCTTTCCACACTTTCGTTTCATTCGATTATGATTCGACGTGAAAGGCACTCATCACCGGGTTTGGTTTTGGGGAGACACAAATGGGTGTCTACAAGATTCAAAATCGTCATAAATATATTTCTCATTATTGCTATCGAAACTCTTTTCCTTGACCATGAGTATTGTGAGGTCTCTTGTTTGAGTACTAGTCCGTTTTTTATGTCGGTCAAACGTCTATCGTAATTGGGGATTATAACGACAGCTATCAGGCGGCTAGTGTAATACCCCGTATTTTTATACGTATTTTATTTAATATATATATATTTTATACGTATTTTATTTAATATATATATATATTTTATAAGGGTATTTACATAATTCTAGCATTTTAATTATGATGTTTTAATTATTTATCCCATGTAAATTGGAAATATTTTACAAAAGGAAAGTTTGTTTAATTAATTAATTAATAGAAGTTAGGGTTTTATTTTAAGAAATTATGATTTTTAACAAGTTTTAGTAGGGAAGGGTTTAGGAAAAATTAAAGGAGGAAATTTTAGGGTAAAAGGGGTGATAGAGTAGGGGTATAAATATCCCTAGTATGAGGCAATTCAACGTTGCCCATAGTGGAGAAAACCCAAGGTAAAGTTCTCTCCCTTTTCTCTTTATTTTTCTCTTTCTTTTTCTTTTTTTCTCTCTCCTTCCCTTCCCCTCTTGCCGCGCACAGCCACCACCGGCAGCCACCACCACCACCGGTGGGCCGCCGACCACCAGCACCAGCCGGCAGTAGCGGCGACCATCGGCGGTGGCGCCAGCCTGCTGTCGGCAGCCACGTTTTTCAAAAAAAAAAAAAAACTGTAGCGCCAGCCTGCTGTCGGCAGCCACGTTTTTCAAAAAAAAAAAACTGTAATACCCCGTATTTTTATACGTATTTTATTTAATATATATATATTATACGTATTTTATTTAATATATATATATATATTTTATAAGGGTAATTAAATAATTCTAGCATTTTAATTATGATGTTTTTATTATTTATCCCATGTAAATTGGGAATATTTTACAAAAGAAAAGTTTGTTTAATTAATTAATTACTAGAAGTTGGGGTTTTATTTTAAGAAATTATGATTTTTAACAAGTTTTAGTAGGGAAGGGATTAGGAAAAACTAAAGGAGGAAAGTTTAAGGTAAAAGGGGTGATAGAGAAGGGGTATAAATATCCCTCTTATGAGGCAATTCAACGTTGCCCAGAGTGGAGAAAACCCAAGGTAAACTTCTCTCCCTTTTCTCTTTATTTTTCTCTTTCTTTTTCTTTTTTTCTCTCTCCTTCCCTTCCCCTCTTGCCGCGCACAGCCACCACCACCACCGGTGGGCCGCCGACCACCAGCGGCGACAACCGGCAGTGGCGCCGGCCTGTTGTCGGCAGCCACGTTTTTCGAAAAAAAAAAGAAAAGGTTTTTTCTTTTTAAAAATCAAATCTTTATTACCCAAAACTAATCTATGCTTTAGTCTAATTATAAATTATGAGTTTGGAGATTTAATTTTGATGTTTGGTTATTGTAATTGTGTTAATTAATTTTCAGATTTGGTTTTTAATTAAAAAGCCCCAATTTTTGAAACCATAGGTTCTTGATTCATGATTTATTGAAGGATTATGATGTATTATAGGGTAGGCCTTTGTTTTAAGTGTTTTAAAACTTAATTACAGCAAGTTTTAATTCTAATAAAGTGCTGGAATTTTATTTAGGACACTAGATATTATGTTTCTTGAAGAAATTTTAATTACCCATTAATTGGGACTTAATTTATGGTGTTTTAAATATAATTTCAGCTTATTCTAATTAAATTACGAAGGGTTTTAAAATAGTATATATTGCTGAAAATTATTTAGAGTGGATATTAATACTCTATTATGGTTTAATGTGTAGGAGACTTTGAAGTAAGCAATTTCTACTAGTCGTGGCAGTTTTAATAATGTACTGAAGGTACGTTCGCGTACTTAGCATATTTTTGATGATGTAGAATCATGCTAGGTTTGATTTCAATCAATTACAAGTAGTATCATGCTAAGGTTTATGTATAGAATTTTGAATTTATGGTGTTTGTGATTGAATTGTGAAGCATGAATTATTTGTGATGGTTATGGATTGGAAAATTATATTTTGGGCATATTGTGTTTGAACCACATTTTTATTTATGGCATGTTAGAAGGCATGATTAATTAAACTACATGTTTAATTATGTTTGGAATATTGAAAAGGAATTTTATTATGGTTCAAATAATTTTTATTGATACTTTAAGCAAGAGGAAGAAGCTATATAAGTGTCTATGTACACAAAGAATAAATTGTATGTTGGTGCCTTTGTGCACTTAAGGTGTTTTTAACACCGAGGGATAGGATTTTTGGCGCATTATGCGTTTAAGGTGTCTTTGACACTGAGGTAGAATTAAAAAGGGTTCAACAATAAATAATATGTGGTCACTAATTATTCAAGAATTAAATTGGTATGTTTGTTTGATTAAATAATTATTGTTGATTGACTTATTATGCTTTGAGAGTCATCACCAAGTCTATTAATATGTAAATAACGTAAAGTGAAAGAGATTACGCACCAAAACTCTTGGAACGTATATACCTTGAGTATGAACAATGGGGGGGGGAGTTATGGGGTTTTATATTTAACCATAACTTCTAATGAAGTACAGGACGTTGTATATTCTTTTTTTTTATTTATTATTATGCGCAGGAATTCCGCCACCTTTGAGTGGTTTTGTCGCTGGCACGGTTAGCTCCCGTGTCAGTTAACATCAAATTTATTTGAGGGAGGTTAGGAGGTGGAAACTCGTTCGATGCGTAATCAATGCAAAACGAATTAATTAGTGTCTAGTCATTGTGTTTTGTTGATTGGTGTGTGTGCTTGTGAACAGGTGCAATGAGGTAAGTGTGTGTTGATAGGTGAAAGCATGTTAGTGTGGCTAATTTACGCTTATGTACTCAGCTTTGCTGATTGTGTGTGTTTGTGTATTTGGCCATGTCTTTATCTTGGCCCTATGATGACCCATTTTTAATGGAGAGTAGTGGAAACAAGTAGTGATAAACTTTTCAGGTATTGAAGCATGATCATGATGGGGCATGAGAGAAGAGTGAATCTTACTAGTTTTCATTAGGTTACAAGGTGTTTTATGCTTTATTTATTTATGATATATTTTGTGTGGACTAACACAAAGGTTTGGTTTTGGGAACGGTTTTTGAATAAGGGCCTTTAATGGTTCCAAGTTGTAGTTTGATTTTTATTTGACTTGTTAGTTTGGTTTTAAACTTTATTTTCGTTTGGTTGACTTTGGGTTGACTTGTTTAATCGGTTTTTAATTTTGAGTCTTCCGCTGTGTATCTTTGATAATTGCCTTAGCCGTTTTCACGGTGGCGGTAATGTCTTAGTTATTCCTAAATCGTATTTTTAAAAGAGTAGAATGGGTATTTAAAGGAAATGAATTTCTAGGGTGTTACAAAGTGGTATCTGAGAGCTTAGGTTGAGATTTTAAATTACCACTAACCCGAAAACATTTTTCTTACTTGATTTAAACTTGGCCAAGTATTAATTAAATTATTTAACGTTAATTGTTCTGATTTTATTTTTTTTATATACATACATATATATATTTTTTTTATAAAGGGCCGAAATTTTTTTTTTAATTATTTATTTTTTTTATTTATTTACTTATGATCCGAAAATTTTGTTTTTTAGAACACTCAAAAAAAAAAATTTATTTTTTTTTGTGTCGGAAATTATTATTTTTTTTTATTATTAGGGCCGAAATTTTGGCTCTCCTTTTTTTAGGGTAAATATTTATCCTTTATTTTTATGTATTGCAGGAAGCAAGGATTGAGGTAAGTATTATGTGTTAAAAGCTTTTATTAACATGTTGGTGAGCTTGGGTAGGAGAAAGAAAGGGCATATAGGCTAAGATTTAAATTATTCCCTATGTGCATAATTTTATTTTGAGTGATCAAGCATGTGATTTGACAAGGTGTTTGTTGATGAAAGCATGAAAAATGTGTATTATTCTATGTGAACCCTAAAGATTGTATGATTGAACACTGAACTTAATCTCCTACAAGACTGTATTATTTATTTTATTTTATTTCTTTAGGGAAGGGAAATCTTTTCTAAGCCTTTTTCTCTACAGGATGCCAATCTTTCCTAGCAAATTTACACAAATGGGATCTCTTGTAAAGAAAAATAATGAACACCCCTATGACTTTGTAGAAAAGATCAGATACTTTTGTTCCTACCTCAGCAATGTCTTACGAGAGAGAGTTTATGACACCCCTGATCGTATTTCGGCGATGATTGTCCATTGTCTTCCAGAGGAGCCCCCTTACATTGCTGTCAAACAAAGATTTTCTGATTTTTACCTTCCAGGAGACGTTCCAAATTACCATAAATACAGAGACTATTATGGCCAATGGTATCCATATCATATTTTCTTAACTAAATATCTCGTAAGGGTGGAGAAAGCTCATTGTCAATGCTTAAACCTTCCCTACCCTGACTACTACTATGATAACCCAGTAGGGAACAATCCTCCTCCTAATCAACAACCAGGAAATTCTGCTTCTTCTTCTTCTTCTTCTTCTTCGTCAGGGGTTGTCAGGAAGAGAATGGAGAACAACAAGAGGGTAATAGTTCACTTATGGACATTTCTGATCCAAATCCACCTCCAACTCCAATAATAATAGACATTTCATCGGATGAGGAGGAAGAAGGGGAGTTTGTACAAGTAGAACCGGAACCTGAGTCACCGGAACCAATGGAAGAGTCAAATGATTCTAATTTCGATCCTTCAAGCTACAAGCAATCCACTGACAAAAGGGACAACGTTCGAAAGGATTAGATCTTATAACTTTCCTCGACACGAATTCATAGTCTTTATTTTAATTATTTGTTATTTCAGTTTTAACGCAATAAGTGGCATGACCACATAAGTTCCTGGAACACAATTTTTATTTTAGTATTTTCAGTCTATTTTAATTAATAAGACCTTATTTATTTCTTTGATAAATTTTTTTTAAATAAATTCATTTGTTTTCCAAATCTCCCATTTCACAACACCATTCCAAGCAACTTATCTCCAACAAACATTTATAAGCTGTGAACGTCTATGGGAATTATATTTTTTTTATATGTGATGCTTTATTATATGCATGGTTGGTTAGCAATCAATAATTAATTGATAAAGCTACACATTAAGGGAATTCTTAGCTATCGCTATCCCAAATTGTTAGCTTCAAATTTTACTGTAAATGTTTAAGGGTCGTTAGGTAATAGACGAGTGTACGTCTTGAGAGCTAAACCTAGACATTTCTCATATAAATCCTTGTCCTATATTCAGGAGAAACAAAATGGCAGGGGGAAGAAGTTCAGGTAGTGGTGGAAACGATTTGAATGAAGTAGTGAGGCAATTGGCAGCAGTTGCCCAACAATTGGCAAGAAACTCAACTGGTAATGGGGATGCTCAAGGGGAGCTCTTTAAAAAGGTGGCACAAAGTAAGCCACCAACCTATCAAGGCGAGCCTGACCCTATTATATTGGAAAACTGGTTAAGGGAATTTGAGAAACTATTTGGAGTTGTGGGATGCCCTGAAAACACAAAAGTGAGTTGTGCTACTTACTACGTGAGGGGTGAAGCTGACCTTTGGTGGCAACAAAACGAGGCTACCATTAGAGAATTACCTGGGTTTAACTGGACCAAATTCCAAGAGAAAGTGAGAGACAAGTTTTATCCTAACTTTTTGCAGAAGCAAAAGGTTGAGGAATTCTCAAACATTAGGATGGACAAGATGACAGTTACGGAATACTACACCAAGTTTATTAAATTATCCCGTTTTGCTGAAGGGTCTGTCTCTACGGAGAAAGCAAAAGCTAGGAAGTTTGAGAGTGGGTTAACTACTGATTTGCAGTTAAAGCTGTGCGGACAGGTATTTGAGACCCTGGATGAAGTATATGGAAGGGCCGCACACCTTTATGCTCTGGAAGAAAAGAAGAAGAAAGAGTTAGCTGAAATAGAAGGAAGAGAGAAGAAGAAGGAAGTGGGGCAAGTTTCTGGAAACCAACAGGGAAACCAACAGGGAAACCAGAATGATTTTAAGAAGCAGAAATACCACCATAACAATAACTTCCACAACAATAACAACTTCCATGGTAATAACCGTCAAGGGAACCGTAACAACAATGGAGGGGCTAGAAACAATAACCAGGGAAATAACAGGAATGGGAGAGTTTATTTTTGCAAGAGGTGCAAGAATAACCAGCCTGGAAAGGATTGCGAGGGCAATATGGTCACTTGTCGTTTTTGTAATAAGCTCGGGCATAGAGAATATGAGTGTTTCTCCAAAAATAGTAATGGGAACACGCAAAACAATAATAATTCAGGGGGAAATCAGAGGAATTTTCAACAGAACAACAACAACTTTGCTGGGAGCAAGGGAGTATGTAACAGAATGGGGCAAGGAACAGTAACACCACCAGTGGGAATAGCCAACAGAAGAGTGGAACTGCAGGGAAACTGAATGTTCTGAGTAAGCATGAGGCGGATGCCACGAAAGATGTTATCAATGGTACTTTTTCTATTAACTCTATTCCAGTTAAAGTATTGTTTGATTCTGGTGCAACTTTTTCGTTTATTTCTAAGGCTGTTATTTCAAAACTTAAAGACTGTTTAAAGACAGTATAGGTAGTAGATTTACCCATAACCATTCCGACAGGTGGGGTAGTGAATTGTACCAAAACTTTTAGAAATGTGCCTTTAGAAATCGAAGGAAAGATATTTCCGTCTGAACTCATTGAGTTTGGGCTGAGCGACTTTGACCTTATTTTGGGAATGGACTGGCTGAGTAAGTATAATGCTGAGATTAGTTGTAGATCGCAGAAAGTGAAGATGGTCACAAGTGGAAATGAATCAGTGACTTACTGGATGAATGGTAAAACCAAGTGCCCAAGGGTAATATCAGTGCTAAAATTAGCAAAATACATGAAAAAGGGACATCCAGTATATTTCTATAGTGTTAGGGATATGAACCATGAACAAGTGACAAATCCAGAAAATATAGAAGTGGTCAACGAATTCCTGGATGTATTTCCGGAGGAGATCCCTGGGATGCCACCTAAGAGGGCAATCGACTTTACCATAGATTTAGTTCCCGGAACAGCCTCATTATCCAAGGCGCCATATCGAATGGCACCTGCAGAAATGAGTGAATTAAAGGAGCAATTACAAGATCTATTGGACAAAGGGTACATTAGACCAAGTGCTTCTCCTTGGGGAGCACCAGTTCTGTTTGTGAAAAAGAAGGATGGAAGTATGAGGTTGTGCATTGACTACAGGGAACTAAATAAAGTAACCACAAAGAATAAGTATCCCTTACCAAGAATCGATGATCTGTTTGACCAGCTAAAGGGGCCACAATGTTTTCAAAGATCGACTTGAGATCTAGGTATCACCAATTGAGGATTGCCGACGAAGACATTCCAAAAATCGCATTTAGGACAAGATATGGACATTACGAATTTACAGTCATGCCTTTTGGATTGACCAATGCCCCAGCAATCTTTATGGATTTGATGAATAGGATATTTCATCAATTTATGGATAAGTTTGTAGTTATGTTCATAGATGACATACTGGTGTACTCGAAGAGTAAGGAAGAGCACGCAGAATACCTAAGGGCAATTCTGCAAACACTAAGAGAAAACCACCTCTACGCAAAATTCTCTAAATGTGAGTTTTGGTTGGAAAAGGTAGCCTTCTTGGGACATTACGTGTCCAAAGACGGAGTAGAGGTACATCCAACCAAAATAGAAGCAGTTAAGGGTTGGCCTACACCCAAGACAGTATCTAACGTGAGAAGTTTCTTAGGTTTAGCAGGGTATTATAGGCGTTTTGTTAAGGATTTTACCAAAATTGCTAAACCCATGACCACCTTGATGAAGAAGGACAAGAAGTTTAAGTGGGACGATAAATGTGAAGAAGCGTTCCAACTCTTGAAACAAAAACTAATCACAGCACCAGTACTTACACTCCCGGATGATAGTGGACTATATGATGTGTACAGCGACGCATCCAAGAATGGCTTAGGGTGCGTGCTTATGCAAAATGGGAAGGTGATTGCATATGCATCGAGACAGTTAAAGAAACATGAAGTAAACTATCCCACCCAAGATTTGGAATTAGCTGCAATCATTTTTGCGCTAAAAATTTGGCGCCATTATTTGTATGGAGTGAAATGTAGAATTTACACGGATCACAAAAGCTTAAAATACATCTTCACCCAAAAGGACTTAAACTCCCGTCAGCGAAGATGGTTAGAGTATACGACAGATTATGATTTAGACATACAATACCACGAAGGGAAAGCGAATGTGGTTGCGGACGCTCTAAGTCGTAAGACTAATCATGGAATCAACTCGTTGGTAGTGGCTAATGAACTATGTAGAGAAATGATGAAATTGAATTTAAAGGTCGTAGAATGGGGAGTACCAGCGGGTATTCTTGCAAATCTAAGCATCCAACCAACTATATTTGACGAGATTCGAGTCAACCAAGAGGGGGATGTAAAGTTGGATAGGATTCGCGAGAAAATTAGGCAGGGAAGGACTACAGATTTCAAGATTCACAAAGATGGGAGTTTGAGATACAAAGATAGATGGTGCGTACCACAGAAATGTGAGGAGGTGAAGAGAAAGTTGATGGAGGAAGGCCACAATACACGTTACTCTGTACACTCGGGAGGAGACAAACTATATAAGGATTTGAAGAAGATGTTTTGGTGGCCAAGAATGAAAAATGAGGTTGCTGAGTTTGTGGCAAAGTGTTTAACATGTCAAAAGGTGAAGATAAAGCACAGGAGGCCTCAAGGGACGGTGCAGTCACTAGAAATTCCAGGATGGAAGTGGGATTGCATTTCAATGGATTTTGTGACTTTCTTACCTAAGTCAAGAAGTGGAAATGATACCATTTGGGTAGTGGTGGACAGACTTACGAAATCAGCAGTGTTTATACCAATGAAAGAAACTTGGAAGATGGAGCAACTTGCGAAAGCTTACATCAAACATGTGGTGAGGTTACATGGGGTTCCAAAAGATATTATATCTGACAGAGATTCCAGGTTTCTCTCAAAATTCTAGAAAAGTGTACAAGAAAATTTTGGTACAATACTTAAGATGAGTACAGCATTTCACCCTGCCACAGATGGACAAACTGAAAGAACCATTCAAACCTTGGAGGACATGTTGAGAGCTTGTGTAATAGACTTCCAGGGAGGTTGGGAAGATAGTTTGGATTTAATTGAATTTTCCTACAATAATAGTTACCATGCAAGCATCGGAATTGCACCATTTGAGGCTTTGTATGGGAGGAAATGTCGTAGTCCAATTTGTTGGAATGACATTAGTGAAACTATGATCCTAGGGCCTCAAATGATTGAAGACACAGTGAAACAAGTAAGGGAAATTCAAGCTAGAATTCAAGCAGCTCAAGATCGCCAAAAGAGCTATGCAGACTCGAAGCGAAGGGAAGAAGAGTTCGAAATTGGTGATTAAGTGTTGTTAAAGGTGTCACCAATGAAGGGGGTGATGAGATTTGGAAAGAAAGGAAAGCTCAGTCCAAAATACATTGGTCCATATGAAATACTGCAAAGAATAGGCAAGGTAGCTTATAGGTTAGCATTACCTATGGAGCTTAGTAAAGTACATGATGTATTTCATGTGTCCCAACTGCGAAGGTACATCCCTGATAAATCCCATGTGCTACAACCCGAAACCATTGAGTTAGATCAAAGCTTAACTTATGAAGAGAGCCCTTTCAAGATTCTTGACAGTAAAGTGCGTAGTACACACAATAAGAACGTTAACATTGTGAAAGTACTTTGGTCTAACCAAGAATATGAGGAAGCCACTTGGGAGGCAGAAGATGAAATGAAAAAGAAATACCCAGAACTAATGTTTCAGGTATGTTGAGTTACGGGGGTGTAACTCATTTTCTTTAAGGGGGGTGGAATGCGATAAAATTTCGCGCTTTTTCCCTATGTTTTACATATTTCTGGTGCTTTTTGCACAAATTCTATTAAGTGTTTTAGGTATTAGTGCTCTCAAAGAGACACAAAGGAGTGATAAATGACAAAAATTACAGCAATACTATACACAAAAAGGAAAAGTTTTTAGATCCGTTTCCCAAGTTTCGGGACGAAACTTGTTTTAAGGGGAGTAGACTGTAATACCCCGTATTTTTATACGTATTTTATTTAATATATATATATATTTTATACGTATTTTGTTTAATATATATATATTTTATAAGGGTATTTAAATAATTCTAGCATTTTAATTATGATGTTTTAATTATTTATCCCATGTAAATTGGGAATAATTTACAAAAGGAAAGTTTGTTTAATTAATTAATTAATAGAAGTTGGGGTTTTATTTTAAGAAATTATGATTTTTAACAAGTTTTAGTAGGGAAGGGATTAGGAAAAACTAAAGGAGGAAAGTTTAAGGTAAAAGGGGTGATAGAGAAGGGGTATAAATATCCCTCTTATGAGGCAATTCTACGTTGCCCAGAGTGGAGAAAACCCAAGGTAAACTTCTCTCCCTTTTCTCTTTATTTTTCTCTTTCTCTTTCTTTTTTTCTCTCTCCTTCCCTTCCCCTCTTGCCGCGCACAGCCACCACCACCACTGGTGGGCCGCCGACCACCAGCACCAGCTGGCAGCAGCGACGACCACCGGCAGTGGCGCCGGCCTGCTGTCGGCAGCCACGTTTTTCGAAAAAAAAAAAGAAAAGGTTTTTTCTTTTTAAAAATCAAATCTTTATTACCCAAAACTAATCTATGCTTTAGTCTAATTATAAATTATGAGTTTGGAGATTTAATTTTGATGTTTGGTTATTGTAATTGTGTTAATTAATTTTCAAATTTGGTTTTTAATTAAAAAGCCCCAATTTTTGAAACCCTAGGTTCTTGGTTCATGATATATTGAAGGATTATGATGTATTATAGGGTAGGCCTTTGTTTTAAGTGTTTTAAAACTTAATTACAACAAGTTTTAATTTTAATAAGGTGTTGGAATTTTATGTAGGACACTTGATATTATGTTTCTTGAAGAAATTTTAATTACCCATTAATTGGGACTTAGTTTATGGTGTTTTAAATATAATTTCAGCTTATTCTAATTAAATTACGAAGGGTTTTAAAATAGTATATATTGCTGAAAATTTGTTTAGAGTGGATATTAATACTCTATTATAGATTTAATGTGTAGGAGACTTTGAAGTAAGCAATTTCTACTAGTCGTGGCAGTTTTAATAACGTACTCAAGGTACGTTCGCGTACTTAGCATATTTTTTATGATGTAGAATCATGCTAGGTTTGATTTCAATCAATTACAAGTAGTATCATGCTAAGGTTTATGTAAGGAATTGTGAATTTATGGTGTTTGTGATTGAATTGTGAAGCATGAATTATTTGTGATGGTTATGGATTGGAAAATTATATTTTGGGCATATTGTGTTTGAACCACATTTTTATTTATGGCATGTTAGAAGGCATGATTAATTAAACTACATGTTTAATTATGTTTGGAATATTGAAAAGGAATTTTATTATGGTTCAAATATTTTTTATTGATGCTTTAAGCAAGAGGAAGGAGCTATATAAGTGTCTATGTACACAAGGAATAAATTGTATGTTGGTGCCTTTGTGCACTTAAGGTGTTTTTAACACCGAGGGATAGGATTTTTGGCGCATTATGCGTTTAAGGTGTCTTTGACACTGAGGTAGAATTAAAAAGGGTTCAACAATAAATAATATGTGGTCACTAATTATTCAAGAATTAAATTGGTATGTTTGTTTGATTGAATAATTATTGTGGATTGACTTATTATGCTTTGAGAGTCATCACCAAGTCTAATAATATGTAAATAACGTAAAGTGAAAGAGATTACGCACCAAAACTCTTGGAATGTATATACCTTGAGTATGAACAATGGGGGGAGTTATGGGGTTTTATATTTAACCATAACTTCTAATGGAGTACAGGACGCTGTATATTCCTTTTTTTAATTATTATGCGCAGGAATTCCGCCACCTTTGAGTGGTTTTGTCGCTGGCACCGGTTAGCTCCCGTGTCAGTTAACCTCAAATTTATTTGGGGGAGGTTAGGAGGTGGAAACCCGTTCGATGCGTAATCAATGCAAAACGAATTAATTAGTGTCTAGTCATTCACTAGTAGAAAAATACAAAAAGGCACCGCTTTATGGCCACCGGTTTTTGAAAACCGGTGGCTTAAAAAATGGGCGGGTTAGACTAATTCACATTGCCACCGGTTCAAACCGAACCGGTGGCATAAATGGTAAAGGCCACCGGTTTGAACCCGTGGCAATTAGCAATTAAAAAAAAACGCCCCCCTTAAATACCCCAAACCCTACCTCATTTCCCTCTCAGCCGTCCCTCTCCTCTTTCTCCCTCCTGCTCTCCCCTCTCTTCTATCTCTTTCAATTCATCTATTTCTCATCTGATCTCCTTCTTCGATCTCCTCCTTCTCATCTCCTTCTCCTTCTCATCTCCTTCGTCTCCTTCTCCCTCTTCTCCTTCGATCTCCTCGTCTCCTTCTCCTTGGTTTTGAGTTCGTGCACCAACACCAAGACCACCATGAAGACATGCACCACGAAGACATGCACGAGGTTTTTTATTAATCAATTAATTCTTGGTTTTGATTTTAAATTTTGGGTTTTTGTTTTTTGATTCTGGGTTTTTGATTCTGGGTTTTTCTTTAATCAATTAATTCTGGGTTTTTACTCGATTTTAATCAATTAATTCTGGGTTTTTGTTTTTGAGTTCGTGAATCAATTTCTTGGTTTTTTTTCCTCCGTTTTTTAACTTATTTCAGAGATTTTGTTTTTATTTTTGTTTAATTTTTTTTTTCTGGGATTTCTTTTGGGTATTTGTTTCATTACTAGTTATTGATTTTTTTGGGTTAATTAGTCGATTTTGGATTTTTTTTTAGTGTTTTCGTCGATTTAATTCGATTTTTAATTGATTTTAATCGATTCTATTCGATTTAATTCTGGGTTTTTTCTTTCATTTTTTTTTTTTGAGTTTGTGAAAATCAGTTTATTTTTTTGAGTTCGATTTAATTCTCATTTTGTTTTTAGTTCTCGTTTTGAAAATCAATTTGATTTTTTTTATTTCGATTTTTTTTAGTTCGATTTAATTCTCGGGTTTTCACTAATTTCTGGGAATTTTGTTTAATTTTTTTCTGGGTTTTTTTTTCTTTTTTTTTTCTGGGTTTTAGTTTTCTGGGTTAATTTTCTGGGTTTTTGTTTAATTTCTGGGTTGTGTTTATATTTTGTGTGTTTTTTCTGGGTTTATTTAACAGATTTAAATCGATTTATGGGTTTTTATTTTTTTTTCGCAGCTTATACTGTTCTAGTTTTTATCTTTTTTTCGCAGCTTATTTTTTTTATTTAATCAATTTTTTTTTGATGCGGGTATATTGATTTGGATGTTGATGTTAAATCGAAGAATAAAGATGCAGGATTATTGATTTAGGTGTTATATGGTTGTTTTTTAATTTTAATGTTGTAATTTTTTTTTGGTTTTTATTTTAAATTTTTTTTTTTGGTTTTTAATGTTGGAATTTTAGTTTTGTGTAATTTGATTAATTTAGTTGTTTTAAATTGGAATTGTTGTAAGAGTAATTTAGTTGTAGTTATTAATTTGGTTTTTTCACTCTTAAAAAGTGTACAATTACTATATACTGATGAATATATATGTGTTTTTATGTATTTTACATATATATATAGTTTCTGCTACAATTTAAGTGAAATAAATGCAAAAAATTTTTTTTTTTTTTTTTTGTTTTTTATGGGCATTATTGCCACCGGTTTGTTTTTAATAATATTATTGCCACCCCCCAAATGGCCACCGGTTCAAAACCGGTGGCATAGGGGGGTTTTGAACCGGTGGCCAATTCATATTTTCGTCTAGTGATTGTGTTTTGTTGATTGGTGTGTATGCTTGTGAACAGGTGCAATGAGGTAAGTGTGTGTTGATAGGTGAAAGCATGCTAGTGTGGCTAATTTACGCTTATGTACTCAGTTTTGCTGATTGTGTGTGTTTGTGTATTTGGCCATGTCTTTATCTTGGCCCTATGATGACCCATTTTTAATGGAGAGTAGTGGAAACAAGTAAAGATAAACTTTTCAGGTATTGAAGCATGATCATGATGGGGCATGAGAGAAGAGTGAATCTTACAAGTTTTCATTAGGTTACAAGGTGTTTTATGCTTTATTTATTTATGATATATACTTTGTGTGGACTAACACAAAGGTTTGGTTTTGGGAACGGTTTTTGAATAAGGGCCTTTAATGGTTCCAAGTTGTAGTTTGATTTTATTTGACTTGTTAGTTTGGTTTTAAACTTTATTTTCGTTTGGTTGACTTTGGGTTGACTTATTTAATCGGTTTTAATTTTGAGTCTTCCGCTGTGTATCTTTGATAATTGCCTTAGCCATTTTCACGGTGGTGGTAATGTCTTAGTTATTCCTAAATCGTATTTTTAAAATAGTAGAATGGGTATTTAAAGGAAAGTAATTTCTAGGGTGTTACAGCTAGGTCCTCTTAGTAAGAGAAACTACATTACAAGACTGGGAATGTCCCCCTACTAATAATAGGGAACCTGTCTTGTTGTTTACAAGGCCTCTCAAAGAGCAAGACTGTGAAAATGCATGGCCGTGCTCAGATGAATTTTAGAAATCATTTGCTTATTGACAGTCAAACTCGGATTTCGAGAAACACTTCTGGACGTAACAAGGATGACGAATAATCTTACCCTATAGTTCATGAAGAGACATGAAGAGACATAGGAAAAGGGCTATACACTGAAAGCTCACTTGTCCGGAAGGACAAGTGGGAGATTGAAAGGAATGGTGTCCTTCGAATAAGTGTATTATTATGATAGTGGGTTTAGAATTATTAGAAAGCTAATATATTCAGTAAGGTCAAGTGATCGGAATGCCTAGGTGGAGGCCGCTTTCGATCAGTAATATTAATGCATAATTAATATTACAGCTTAATCTTCACTAAACCCTTCGGGTCACACCCTTAGCAGTAAACGAACTGACTCGACGAATTAATTCGGAAGAAATTAATTCGTTACCCGAGTATTAAATATTTAGACGTCAGAAATTTGCGCTTAAAGCATCAAAACCGAGTGTCGGAAGTCGAGTCAAAAATAGTAAAAGACGAGACGGCAAAATTAGTAATAAATCAATAATGACCAAAATACCCCTACCATCGGAACGCCTAGTGCTAGGGGTTAGGCAAGCCAGCAGCCCGCACCATGTGCGAGGCATGCTAGCTAGCAAGCTACGGCCAGCAGCCCGCACATAATGCGTGGCTTGCTGGCACGTTGCAGCTAGCAGCCCGCACATGTGCGAGGCTTGCTAGCAGCAGCCTTCGGCAGTAGCAGCCCGCACAAGCGTGTGTGGGCATGCTAACCAAAGAGGCTGGCAGCAAGCAGCCCGCATGTGCGGGGCTTGGCTGGGCCGAGTAGCTAGGGGTCGTGGTCCATGGGAGTGCATGTGAGGGAGTCCTCATGTGTGAGGGACAAGTGGCACAAGGAGAGGAAGGAGTGGGGAGCAAGTATGGTCCCCTCCTCTCCAAGTGGTCCTCACTTCCCTTTACATACAATGATGACACTTGTTTATTTATTACTTGCTTGTTTATTTAATTTATTTTAGCTTTAAAATAAATTGAGGAATTTCATGATCCCACATTGATGGGATAGAAATTCCCACTCTCCCTCTTCCCTATAAATACATATCTTGGGTTTTTGGGAAGAGTGCATGAGTAGGAGTTCAATAGAGCATTACATTAGCAAAAACTCTTAAACTCATATAATACTCGGGTTTTGGTCGGACCTCGCTTACCTCGAGGTAACGGACCTAAAAGTCGCTAGTAGTTTTTGCGGGTGGATTACTGTAGGAGGCTCTCGTATTTTCGGAGCTCGAGCTTTCAAGTAAGAGCTCGTCTTTGAGGGCGAAGCACGCTTCAAAGGTAAATTCCGATTTTACCCTTTTGTGACTATTTGTTATGCTTTATAGTTTTATTAATTGCAAGTGGTTCCTTGGGTCGGGGTTGTTTCCGCGGTGAGTCGGACTCACCAAACCCCAACAAGATTGGATTGAGTCGACCTATTAACTTAAGGAATGTGACATGGCTGCTTGAAGAGGGAGAATTCAGAAAATACGTGGCTGTGTTCAAATCCTTTACTCAGTAATCATTTGGTTTTGTAATTCTAACTCAGACTTCAAGAATTGATTTGTAGATTAATATGATCTTAACATGGGATGCAATCATATTATCAAATCCACACATATTGACTTAAGGAATTTGAATATTCAACACTTGTCTCAGACAAGTGGGAGATTTAAGGATTTATGTCTTCGCCAAGTGCAATTGCTAGATATATAAATGGATCAAATTATATAGATAATTAAGTTCGTACATTTGGGTCGTCGTTATATCATAACTAGAGGTACTAACAATCTTTAGGCTAGTAAAATAAGCCAAAACCCAATTAAACGGATCTTATAAGGTCACACAAAGGGCCTAGATCGAGCATTAGAGGACAAGGCCCATGATAGGCCTCATCCTCTAGGTGGCCGGCCATATGGAGGGATTTGAGAGGTTTTGGGCTTCCTAACCTAGTCTAATTATAATATGATAATAAGTAGACTAGGTGTCTAGGTTATTAGAGAGAACAATATTACTATAATTTGAAACCCTAATTACCAAATACGAAACCAAGCCACTCAAACTCTCTCTCTTTCTCTCTCTCTCTCTCTCTCTCTCTCTCTCTCTCTCTCTCTCTCTCTCTCTCTCTCTCGCTCTCGGCACCGGTGGTGTACTCATAGAACCGTGGTTGTGGTGGCTCGTGCGATGGTCGGTTGTTCATAAAGGTGATGATCGTGGTTTTCCCCTTCACTATAGCAATCTAGTATTTGTGGACGGCTTGTTCGAATCTCGTGGACTAAGTAGAGGAGTCACACTTGATCTCCCCGATTTGTCGATCGAATAGCTACGTGGAGATCATGCATCAAAGGTATGATTATGTGATTCTTGTTTGTGATGCATGCGATCCGGTTTTAGGTGCAAATGAATATAATTCATGAAATTCCGGTTGTATAGTACCTATAAATTTCTACAATAAGGTCTAATAAGTTTTATAAGGTATAATAAGTTCAATAAGATGTAATAAGTTCCCATAAGGGTTTTATTTTTTTTTTTTAAGAAAAAAGTTTTAAAAAAAAAAAAAAAAAAAAAAAAAAAAAAAAAAAAAGCAGTTCCAATAATTTCTAATCAAGTCTAATATTAAGGTTTAAAGATTCATCAAGTTTTGATAAGGCTTATAAGCTCTAATAAGTTCAATCAGGTCTAGTAAATTCATTAATTAAGGTCTAATAATAAGTTCAGATAAGTGCTGATAAGTTCAGGTCCAATAAGTTGAAGAAAACTGTTAGGAATATAGGTAAATATATTATTGTGATATATTTTCCATATAGATCTTATGATATTATATGGAGGATAATAATATATCTTAGTGATATTCTAAGATAGATTTATGGAAGTTTATATGATAGAGTTTTATATTGAATAGGTTATCTTTTGTAGGCTATAAATATTAGCCAAGATAATCAATACAATTCAACGCATTCTCTCATAAATAATTTAGCATGGTATCAAGAGCAGGTTAAATCTTAGGACCATTCACACAAATTTTCCCCTTGCCGGTGGGTTAGAATATTAAACCTACCGGTGGGATTCATAAATTTGCTTCCGCTATGCAATAGTATTGCTCTTTGAAATTTCTATTTTTTGATTTTTTTTTTTTTTTTTTTTTTTTTTTTTTTTTTTTTTTTTATGGAATAACCATGTGATACGTGGGTTATTATTGATGTATGTGCTCAATATGAATGATCATATGTGATTTGGTTAGGTTGCAGTGTTTGAGTGTGCTTCCTCTATTATTGCATCTCCATGGAGATGAAGAAAAGCCACGTTTGGCATATTTTTTATTATTAAAAAAAAGTTTTGTAGAAGACCCAGACACTAGCGAAGGGCCTGGCAGAAGAAGATTACGGACACCAACAAAGGTCTGTGGCAGAAGATGATTACGGACACCTGCAAATGGCCGTGGCAAAGAAGACCATGGACACCAGCAAAACGGTCGTGGCAAAGAAGACCACAGACACCAGCAAAGGGCCGTCACAGAAGACCACGGACACCAGCAAAGGGCCGTGGCAGAAGACCATGGACACTAGCAAAGGGACGTGGTAGAAAAAGTACGTTTTTTTTTTTTTAAAAAAAAAAAAAAAAAAAAAAAGAAGGCGACATCAACAAAGTAGTGCAACTCGATCGAGTTCAACAAAGTGCGAATTTCCAATCGTAACGTTCGTGTTACTGCTGTTACGATTGCGGGAGGGTGTTAGGAATATAGGAAAATATATTATTGTGATATATTTTCCATATAGAGCTTATGATATTATATTTAGGATAATAATATATCTTAGTGATATTCTAAGAAGGATTGATGGAAGTTTATATGATAGAGTTTTATATTGTGTAAATGTGTAAGTTATCTTTTATAGGCTATAAATATTAGCCAAGATCATCAATACAATTCAACACATTCTCTCATAAATAATTTAGCAAAAACACATCACCCTAAACCATCATGTCATTTCTTTTATACATGCTTAAATATGTGTGTGTGCCCGCTTTATTTTCTTTTTTTTTAAAAAAAAAAAAAAAAAAAAAAAAAAAAAAAAAGGATTCTAAAAATGTGACGATATGAAGCGGAAGCCCATCATCTTCATTTAGCAGTTACGATGATCGACAATAATGTATGATCAAAGAGAATGGAGGTTATTTGCTACAAAAAATAATGAGAGATAACTGTGTTATATTAGCTAGATGATGTTGAATGAGAGACCAAAAATGTGGTTCACATAGGATTGTTTAATCTAATGTATAAATTTCTGATTTTAAAAGGAGGGGATGTGGCAACAATTATAATGTAGGGGAGGTTATGACCTATGAAAAGGGTTTAGTGAATAAAAGGCTTATGTAATAATTACATGATAGAATTTGGTACCATTTTTTTTTTTTTTTTACCAGCTAAAAAAGGATTTTGTTAATAAAAGATAGGCAAATGGCACTTACAAACAATTCTTAGGAAATCTAAAATTCCAACACAAGTACAAATCACCTTAGAACTAGTTACATCGCAGATTCGATCAACGATCGCCTTAATAAAAAAAAACTTCATCTGAAACAATACAATATGTGAGTTAGCACTAATTCGGCTTGCGATCCACAGATTAATAGTTGTTTGGGTGAAAAAGCTCATATGGCCTTCTAGATACTTTCGGAGACGATGAAACCCTAAATCTTCAAAGTTTAGCACACGAACAAACAAAGAAAATAACCTTAATTGAATAAACACCATCATAAAGATGAGATCCATTTATTGAAAGCAATTAAAAAGTTTTTGGGGCTTACCACTAGTAAAAACACCGGTGGAAGCCCCTAAAAAAATTTACAATTGAGATTAGAACAAAAGAGATGAAAGAGAAAGATAAAAAAAAAAAAAAAAAAAAAAAAAAAAAAAAAAAAAAAAAAAGTGAAGGAAACCTTCAAAAAAGCAGAAAAAACTAGCAATGGAGGCTAAAAAACCCTTTTAAGAAAAACCCTAGAGGGAACCAAAAAAACCCTTCCAAAGAGAAAACCTGAATTTGGTACTACTTTGAAACATAAGGAAATTGATCAAAATTGTGGATGCAAATAAACTTTGAAAAGTTGAAATTGATAGAGTATAAAACATATTCCTGGGCCTCAACCATCAGCTTAAGCTTTTAGTTGAATTGGTCCTTTAACATGGTATCAGAGCCAGCGTGATACAAAGGTCACGGGTTCGAATCTCATCCGCCCCTCCTTCAAAAATTGGAATTAATTCGCACCAAGTATGGGTGGGCCTGTCCCAAAGGGCCTTTCATGTGAGGGGGAGTGATAGAGTATAAAACATATTCTTGGGCCTCAATCATCAGCTTAAACTTTTGGTTGAGTTGGTCCTTTAACAGAAATTAAATTTTAAATCATGTGATTAGCTCTGGACCATGCTAAAACTTAAATTAAATTTTGTGTTTACATCCTACTTGTTTTAGAAGTAAGTACAAATTAAATTCAAAACAAAATGAAAATAAAACATGTGAAATAATTTAACAAAGGTTCCTTAAATATCTTTTATAATTTAGCATGTGGCCTGGTAGTGATAGAGAAGAAGTGAGGGTGGGTTTAATTTGGATAGAGCGAAAGAGTGGCGAGAAACTTTTGGTTTATTTACGCAATAACTAGCACCTATGTAGTATTAAGTGTAATAACCAAAGAGAGGAACCACTCTTGATACCTAAATAATTAACTAAATTTAATTGAAAGTCTTTTTATTCTTTGTCATATCAATAAAAGAAATAAATCACTTATATGAAAATAACAATGGAGAACTTTGACAATACTAATTGAATAAGAAATCTGCATTGTCTTCAATTTCGTACATAATACAATTGTCTATATAAAATTTAAATGACATATATAATTTTCTCAAAGATAGGGATAGATGAAATAGGTACATTCTCGAGTTAACATTTTACTTTGTAAACCCTTCAATAATTTTGTAGCCACATAAGATTTTTTATATAGTAATACTATAAAACAAGATGTTGATGAAGATGATAATTTACATGGAGGTGCATGGTAAATAAATGATATTGATTTACAAGAAATGGTCAAGAACTCAAGATGATAGCTTGCAAGAAGGCATAGGTGCATAGGTTTTTTTTTTAGGGAGCATAGTAAATGATGCTGATGTACTGTGAGTATGTGAAACATTTTACAGTAGGAGATAGTAAACTGAAATAATAAAAAAAATCTCATATATAAGCAACAATCTCTCTATCAAAAATGTTGAGTATAAAAAATATATTAAGCCATAAATTAAATAAAAGTGTTCTCAACTCTCAAGATACGGTAGAATAATCTTTCAAAAAAAAAACAAAAAAAAAAAGATACACAAGAATAATGATACTCCCTCCGTCCCTTATTTACATTCCTGTTTTTCTTTTTGGCTATTTTAAAATTACATTCCTACTTTCCTTTTTTAGTAAGTAAATTCTTACCAAATATTCCAAATTATCCCTATTTTTCTGTTTTGTAATTAATGATTTATCTATTATCTCACTCTTATTTTTTCATTCTCGCTCTTATTAATGCCTTTAAAAAATTCAGAATCCATGTGCATCACTTTAGATGAATATGATTGGTTCTTGTATTTTCACCAAAAATTGTTATTGGTCTTTTTTCTGTTCAAAGGATTGATGACATGTGTATCATTAAATATTATTCAATGTTTATTTAATTCAAATATATCAATTAATGTCTTGTAATTTCCATTGTACTTTGTTTTATTGTTCTATATTTTATTCTAAGTTCGTTAATTCCCATGTAATTTAAGAAATAGAAATGTAAAAAAAGAGACGGAGGGAGTATCAAGTTATCAATCACTTCATTTGCATAAATGTAAAACCCACGTGGTCAATGTTATGACTATCTTGAAATCATAATAAGCTTAATTCTTGAGATTGGTTTGAAAAAATTGTGCTTATTAATGACATTTAAACAATTTTCAATATTTTAAGACAAAAACTCTTCTAATACACTTAAAATCCTTCAAAATAAAAATGAAATACTAATATACAATGTTGAGCCCAGAGTAAATTCACTTGTAAGTGAAAGTGTTGTCCCACATTGAAAAAGTGTAAAGTGTTGGGAAGTGTATCCCACATTGAAGAAATAAGAAAATCTTGTCAAGTTTATAAGCATGGAGGACTACTCCCCTCTTTGCCATATAATTTTGAGGTAGAATCTCTTTAGTCGTATAAAGTGGACACTCGTAACGGGTTTGGCCTAGGCCCGTTTATCATACAAAAATAAAGAATTTGTTGTTATAAATTAAAGGGAAAATGGAGATATTATCTCCTCTCCTCTCCTCCTCTCTTCTAAGGTTTCTCCAAAATCTTGGCCATTTAGGCCGGAAATAGTCTAATTTCTTCGGAAATTAGACTATTTCCAACCCTTTTCCTTTAATTTTCCTTTAATACCTTTAATTTCCTTTAATTTTATTTAGTTTTGCAATTTGGGTTTCAATAAATCTACACAAGTAGTGTAGATATTCGTATGTCTCCCTATGGTGGAGTCGTTAGTTTTTTTTAGTTTAGTTGTTTGTTTTTGTTTAGGGTTTATTTGTGTGTTAGGGTTCGTCAAAAAAGTAATCATCTTTTGCCCTATTGTCAGTTCTTTGGTAAAGATTTGTTCGGGATCGCAACGGTTGTCAAATTTTCAAATGAGTTAAGGCGAATCACATGAGAATCATCCTTACGGCTACAACAAATCGTTAGACCGTCTCTTCGAAAAGGTTGTATATTCCAGCGATGTGTGCGAGAGATGTACCACAGTGCAAGATCTTTTCAACGATCGTAGCTCTGATGAAGGAAAACCTAATTTGATTCAATTTTATGTATTTGTTAATTTAGATTTCACTTGTAGATGTCAGATGGCTTTTTATTAATGAATTGATTTGTTTCAAAAAAAAAAGGAAAAATGGAAATAAATAATCCTACCTTTGCGTGGTCTGACAAAACAATCCCACCTTTTGATTATTACGAGACAATCCCACCTTGGTATGCCATCTTCTTTTAATGGACCTTAACTTGTTGGTGACCTATTTTTGTAGGTTACATGCCACTTGTCAGATTTTAACAAGTTCATTTCAATTTTGTAAATAATAAAAAAAGCAAAAGTAAATTAAAAAAAATACAAAATTACAAAACAAAATAAAACAAAAAAAACCACCAACCCCCACCGTGAAAACCTAACCCGGCCCCAAGCCACCACCGAAAACCGTCAACCTCTTTCCTTAGCCATTGAAAACGGCCGGCCGGCACCAAGGTTGTGTTTTTAGGATGTTTAAGGGGGTTTTCAGGGCTGAGATGGGGGTTTTCTATGTAGTTAAGGAGGTTGGATAGGTGGTTTGCTACGTAAATTTCGGCGGCTATGGAGGTTTTCTATGGTGATGGTTGTGCTGGTTATGGAGGTTTCGGTGTGGAATTTTGGTTCAGGGATTGATTTCGGTGGTGGTTATGGTGGTTTCTGGATGGGATTTGGCTCAGGCTTTGATTTCGGTGGTGGTTATGGTGGTTTCGGGGTGGGAATTAGTGTAGGGGGTGATTTCGGTGGTGGCTATGGTGGTTATGGAGGTGGGATTTGGGCCAGGGGATTCTGGCCGGCTGTTTTCGGGGGTTTAGGGTGGCGGCCGACCAATTTTTGGTGGCCTTGGGATAGGGTTAACGGTTTTCACAGTGGTTGCCTGGTTGGGGAGGGTTGTGGGTTGTGGTTTTTTTTTTCTTATTTTTTTTACTTGTTTTTGTTTTTATTTTTTTTTATATTGACCAATTACTAGGCGATACGTGGCTTTACAAAAAATAAAAATAACATTTTAACTTGTTTAACAGGTTGTAGGTAAAAAGGTCTGTTAAAAGAAGATAGCATACCAAGGTGGGATTGTCTCGTAATAATCAAAAAGTGGGATTGTTTTTGTCATACCACGCAAAGGTGGGATTATTTATTTCCATTTTTCCTAAATTAAATATAGATTTATTAAAGTTATTAAACAAAAGAAAGTTTAAAATATAGAGAAAATGCAGGAGATAGCTTTGCGAAATTACAAAGTGTCTTTTAGCTAGTTTTGACATTAGAAACCTCTTTTAATTCATGCAATGTCTTATCTGCTCATAAGCCCTCTAATTCATTTGACATTCCTATATACCTCATATTTTTAGCAAACATGGGTAAAATAGAAACTTTATACTCACTCCGTTTTTAAATACTTGTTCCATTTCTCCTATTCACGTATGATGATACAAATCTGTGATCAATTATATCTCTAACTATTAATAAGTATAAATTCTAACAATTGAAAATTAATAAGTTATTTATTGAAGCGGTTCTAACAAGTACCCAGAAGACGATATTTTTTTTTTAATTTTTTTTTTAATGTATAAATCACAAACATTAGTCAAAATAGGATAAATAAATAGTGTAAAAAATAGAAATAGAGCAAGTATTTAAAAATGGAGGAAGTTCAAAAAAAAAAAAAAATAAATAAATCAAACACCCCTTTTGTTTTTTCATGATTCAAAAAGTTTCACTAGGTTTATTTTATTTTTGCCAACCCCATATAATATATATTAATACCGTACCTCACAATATACAAAGTGTATATTTACACTTTTCCAATTACATTTTCTTAGATTAATTCCACCTTTTACTTAGTTTTATGAGTTCTATCATATTTAGTTACTCCATTTATCTCTTTGACTTTATCCATCTTCTTTCTTTACCCACTCATTTTTATTTGGAAAAATGTAAACTAATAATCCCACCTTTAGTCGGTCTTCTAGGAACAATCCCACCTTTTGAAATTCTAGAAACAATCCCACCTTTAACATGAATCTTCCATTAACAATCCCTGAACGGCTGGATAGCTTTGGTAACCGGTTTTCTTAGGTTACAAGACACGTGTCAAATTTTAATAGGTTTATTAAAATATTTTAATAATAATATAAAAAAACAAAACTAATTAAAAAAAAAACCCATCTCCATACTAAGAAAATAAAAAAAAACTAGCCCCACCCCTGCCACTGCTTTCCCCTCCCCATCGTCGCCCTTGCTTTCCCCGGCAACCCAACCTAGCCCTCAACTCACCATCGCCGCCACCAAAATCAATAAAACCTTCCAAATCTATCGCTAGAACCCCGAAAATCCTTCGAAATGAGCTCAAAAACTATGAGATCAACCTCAAGGAGTACGATCTCATGGTTCTCGACGCTCTCATCAAGCTCAAGAAAACAAAATCGATCCTTCTCTGTAACCTAGTCACCTTCTGCCGATCTTGCCGCGAAGAAATTTGTGGTTTCTGCGCTATGAACATCGATGGTTGTGTAGACACCCATTTGTGTCTCCCCAAAACCAAACCCAGTGATGAGTACCTTTCACGTCGAATCATAATCAAATGAAGTGAAAGTGTGGAAAGTTTAGTGTTGCAGATAGTTTTAATTTCTCTTCTTTTCTCTTTGTTTTTGAAAACCTATTTTAAGAAAACAGCCAATCCAGTTTGGTTGGTCCATGATATGGGTCCAATAGTAGTGTAGTTGGATAGGGCTTGAAAAGAGCTTTCCAACGATATATTATAAGCCTAATTCCGATGAATATTGAGGAAGTTATGACCAAATTACTAAACTGGGCTTGGTTTGAACCTCATATGCGGCCCAATGATCTAGAGGAGGGCCTAATAGAGATTTATCATTCCTAATGCAGTTAGGAATGGTTTTAGTCTTCTAGATTCTTCTAGAAGGTTCTTTTCATTCCTATTTCAATAAGCATTGATAAATTGACTTTGTAGACACCCATTTGTGTCTCCCCAAAACCAAACCCAGTGATGAGTACCTTTCACGTCGAATCATAATCGAATGAAGCGAAAGTGTGGAAAGTCTAGTGTTGCGGAAAGTTTTTAATTTCTTTTCTCTTCTCTCTGTTTTTGAAAACTTTATTTTAAGAAAACAGCCAATCTAGTTTGGTTAGTCCATGATATGGGTCCAATAGTGGTGTAGTTGGATGGGGCTTGCAAAGAGCTTTCCAACGATATATTATAAGCCCAATTCTGATGAATATTGAGGAAGTTATGGCCAATTTACTCAACTGGGCCCGGTTTGAGCTTTATATACGGCCCAATGATCTAGGGGAGGGTCTAATATGATTTATCATTCCTAATGCAATTAGGAATGGTTTTAGTCTTCTATATTCTTCTAGAAGGTTCTTTTCATTCCTAATTCAATTAGCATTGATAAATTGATTTTTGTTGACTTTTCAGAGTTTTAATCAAAATCAAATAGCATTTTCGAAGAAATTATATTATTTTATCCTCCAGTACGGTAAACTTATCGGATTTTTGAAAACGCATTAAAATTAAGCTTGGCGTCTGACCCCAGGCCTTGGCGCCTGGAACCAGGCCTGGCGCCTGGCGCCTGGCCATTGGCGCCTGGCGCTAGTGCTGGTGCCAGCTAGTCAGGGTTGGCGCCAGCTCTGTTTTCTGAGCATCAGACTCTGTTTTGTTAATTTATCTTTTTTGGCTGATTTTCTCTATAAATATCGTATTAAAAACTCCGTTTTCATTCATCAAGATTCACCAATTCTCTCCATTCATTCACGAATTCTCCTCATTCGCAAGTTATCATCAACAATCATTAATTCTTTAGCATTCTCTTATTCATTCATCTCTTTCTTTCTTTCTTTCAAACTTTGTGTTTTTATACAAAATTCCGCATTCGCAAGATCTAGAAACACCTAGCCATATTCGAAGCTGCCTTCGCCCTAGACGTGAAAGGTTTAATTTATGAGGGTTTGGTCCCAAATCTCTATTTCAATTATTTAATTTTATTGCTTTGTTTATTATTTTCCTTGAAGTTACTAACGTGTGTATTTTGTTATTAGAAAGAGATACGAAGCATCAAAGTAAGTACTTTATTGATTTATTGATATTATGATGTAGAAATCATGTTTATATTGTTATTATGATATTCCTAGTATCATGTCTAGGGTATTTTTTAATATTAAATATGATTGTTGTGATGCTTCCTATGTTCTTCCTAATATTTATTCATGTTAATATCATGTTAGGGCTAAAGAGTTGATTTTAATTTCTTAGTGACATGCTAGGGTTTGTTATTACTCTTGTTAGTATCATGCCTAGGATCTTGCAATTATTATGATTTAATATTAACATGAACATGATTATGATTATAATCGTTAAAATTTATGATTATGAATATTATTATTATTATTATTATTATTATTATTATTATTATTATTATTATTATTATTATTATTATTATTATTATTATTATTATTATTTTGATGATGATTATTTTATGATGATTATAATTATTATTCATGATATTGATTATTTATTATGTTGCTTGATATTTATTCTTTATTGCTTGATCACGCCTTTTACGCATGTTTAAAGGGAATTGGTACTTGTAATCACGCTTAATTAGATAATTAATAATCTTGTTAGGGTTAATTGTGATTATAATTCAAGTGATCACCAATAATAGATTTATTTGTGCATTAAATTCAACCAACATAGATAAACAGGTTTAGGGTTAATCCTAATGATTGCATGTTAGTCAGAAAGCGCACATGAATACGAGCAGAATAAAGTAGAGGCCTATTATTAGGGCAGGTTCAATCTCTTTTAGGTTGGATTTGTACCATCATCCCCGAACCCTTATTTGGTTCATGACCTTATGGAGTTGACGATCTCTTGGATCGTTAAGGGGTGTAACCTTCATCCTATGAACGGTTTACAAGTTCCTAAAAAAAACTTGTTGGCGACTCTTTTGCTCTATCTTCTTCCCTTTTGGACGCTACCGTACTTTAGTGTATGATCACGGTGGGGTTCAAGCTAGTGGGATTAAGGCTTTAAACTATTCCCTACAGACTTTTGTTGACTTTTTAGAGTTTTAATCAGAATAAAAGAATGTTTTTGAGGAAAATACGATTTTATCCTCCTGTACGGTAAATTTCTATCTGATTTTAGAAGACGTGTTAATAATTTAGTCAGCGCCAAACGCCAGCATTAGCACCTGACGCTAAGCTTGGCGCCTGGCGCTAATGTTAGCGTCTGGCGCCAATTGCCAGTGTCGGCGCTAATCAAGTTTTATTTGCGTCAGAACTCTGTTTTGATTTTTTATCTTTTTGGCTGATTTTCTCTATAAATAGCCTTCAAAAAACACCGTTTTCATTCACGAATTCTCTCTATTCACCAGCTGTCATCAAGAAATTCTTGATATTCTCTCTCTCTCTCTTTTATAAACTAGCCTTTTCTCAAAATACAAAATTCCGCATTCGCAAGACCTAGATACACCTAGCCATATTTGAAGTTGCCTTCGCCCTAGACGTGAAAGGTTTTAATTTCTGAGGATTTGGTCTCAAATCTCTATTTCAATTATTTAATTTAATTGTTTTGATTTTATTTTCATTGAATTTACTAATGCATGTATTTTGTTATTAGAAAGAGGTACGAGGCATCCAAGTAAGTGCTTTAATGGTTTTTATTGATGTTGTTATGTAGAAATCATGCTTAGGTTGTTATTATGATTCCTAATGTTATGTTAGGGCGTTTTGATCATCCTAGTATCATGTCTAGGGTAACTTTAATATCAAGTATGATTAAAAGTATGATGCCTTTTATGTTCTTCCTAATATTTATGATTGTTAGTATTATGTTAGGGTTAAAGCTTTGATTTGTAATGTTTAGTGACATGCAAGGGTTTGTTATTAATCTTGTTAGTATCATGCCTAGGATCTTGCTATTAATATTGTGCTTTAACATGATTAATTTGATTAATTTTGATTATAATTATTATTATTATTATTATGATCATAATTATTTTTGTGATGATTATTGTTTTGATTATTATTATGTTGCTTCATATTTATTATTTATTGCTTAATCACGCCTTTTACGCATGTTTAAAGGGAATTGGTACTTGTAATCACGCTTAATAAGATAATTAATAATCTTGTTTAAGGTTAATTTGATTATAATTCAAGTGATCGTCAATAATAGATTTATTTGTGCATTAATATTCAACCAACATAGATTAAACAGGTTTAGGGTTAATCCTATTGATTGCATGTTAGTCAGATTGCGCACATGAATACGATCAGAATAAATTAGAGGCCTATTATTAGGGCGAGTTCAATTTTTTTTAGGTTGGATTTGTACCTTCATCCCCGAACTACCAGTCATGGTTCCAGACCTATTGGAGTTGACGATCTCCTTGATCGTTAAGGGATGTAACCTTCACCCTGTGAACGGTTTACAAGTTCCTAAAAAAACTTGTTGGCGACTCTTTTGCTCTATCTTCTTTCCCTTTGGACGCCACCATGCTTAAGTGTATGATCACAGTAAGGTTCAAGCTAGGGATAACGCTTGAAATATTCCCTACAGTTTTTGGCGACTCCACTGGGGACGATTTCTATTTTAATTCCTGAAATTTATTTCGGCAATGATTTAGAATGGGTGGATGAGACTCAAAAAATTCTAAGTATTTCATGTGCGTAATTTTGATTAACATTATTGTCATATGAATGAAAAAGATATCATTGGAAAGATCATCTGTAATGAGTTAAAACATAGGATTTTTACACGTAGGAAATTTGAGGAATATCTTTCACAACTAGAATCGTAATAACACTGCGCGAAACAGGAAAATTTTATCGAGCACAGAAAGCTGCTGAGGCATGTAGGAACTAGCATTAACGAATAGAGATTAACGCCAGTATTTTGACCTTAGCGCCAGACGACAGCCTCTTTCGCCAGGCGCTAAAGCCAAAAGCTGGCGCTAGCCTCTGTTTGCTGGCGCCAAGTTCTTCCAATACCGAGCCAGAAATATGTGTTCGAATTTCAACTAGTTTTTAGCACTGTTTGCTCGATCCTACTTCCTGATTGAGTTTTCCTCACTTTTCTGAAACCCATATGTGTTCTACATATGGACATAACCCTCTGGGAATTCATGCTCTATCTACCTGATTGAACGCTCTGAGCAACAAAGGGTACATCCGAGAATGTTGAATTCACCAAACCATGGAACCGAGTTTTTTAACTCGCGGTGTCCCATCCACTCGCGCCAACCCTTCACGGTTAGGCTTCCGCGCGGTGCATCCGGACAATTAACCATGGACCGTCTTTGACTAACCCATATCCCGAACTTTAGAGAACTAGAGCCATGGTTAGGTTGCAAACTCATTGCATCATATTGTGCCTACTTGACTAGTTGTGCATTATTTGTTGTGCACACTCTATGTGTTTCTCCTAACTGTTTGTTTGACTTGTGCTAAGATTAAATTAATTAATGACTAAAAGAACTTTGCCTAATTAATTAATTAATTAATTAATTTGAGTAAATAAAGTTTAATATTTTAACTAGAGTTGACTTAGTACGACTTTGGGTATACCCCTATTGATCAATAATACCGAAAACAGTTTCAGATCAACGCTCCAGAAATGGCGCCAAAGTTTGAACTGTAGCGCCACTCTGTGGAGTGTGGCGCCTGGCGACAATCCTGTCGTCTGGTGCTACACTATACAGTGCGGCGCCAGTCCTGTCGTTTTGGCGACAGTTCGGTTTATTGCTCGAGTCATCACCTTGTGTCTAATTAAACAGTTTGCTAATTAATTCGATTAATTTTTACTGTAAATTATACCTTGTTAAGTCATTAATTGAGTCTAGTCACATAGTCTAGCCACATGGTCATGACACAAGTCTTAACATGTCACCTACACTCACTAGTCTTAGCACACACTTTGTACATACTCTTTTCACACCATGACCATGTCTTAGGTTCATGCATGAGTCGGTTTTTTCCGTCATTTAAGTTGGGGGTACATTCCATTCCTAATTCTTCATATCCCTCCATTTACATCATCTTTCTTCACTTCCTCCACCCATTGCATGTTGAATAGAGTTCGAGTCAAATAATTAACAATGAATATCCCCAAATTCCTTTTCCACAGTACTTGGTCGAGAAGAGAAGGGCGATTAATCAAGGATAACCTCTTTATTCAAGTCTTACTTTTTGATAAACCGTTTCGTCAAAAGAAGAAAGCTAAAAAGATAATGGCAAGTCAAGAAGAGGTCAATGAACTTAGGAGTCAATTGACTGACGTGACTGAGGCGTTAAAGGCTTTAACCCTCAAAATTGATGACCCTGTGAAGCAACAACAAATAAACCTTATGAAAGAAAGCTTGAGCAAGCTATCTAGTATTTCAGGGCATTAGTTCACAAGGGGTCTCGCTGGACAAGGAACTTCTTCCGCATAAGTTCAACGCCAACGACATCCAAAAATTCAAGGGAACAGATAACCCTTACTTTCATCTCAGAGCTTTTAAAACTATAATGAACATTAAGGGGATTGACAAGAAAGTCTTTCATTCTTTGTTTTCTTTATCCCTTGAGACCGTTTGTCAACAATGGCTCTTTTCCCTTGACAAAGAGAAAACCTTTTCTTGGGAGTTGATAACAAACACTTTCATAGATAGATATAAGTGCAACATTCAAGACGAAACAGACCACAAACAACTTGAGATTTTAAAACAAAAAGAAAACGAAGGGTTCACTTCTTTCTTCAACAAATGGAAGGAAACTTCCGCTAACATGGTTAAGGTTCCTACCGAAAAAGAATCTGTGAGGATGGTTATCAAGAATCTCCAAGGGAAATATTCAAAGCACTTAAAATACCAACACAACTTGAATACTTTCAAGGCTGTGTATGATATAGGCATTGACATTGAAGATGACCTTCTGAAAGATAATAATGCGAGAGGAAAGAAGAACGACCATCCTTCTTCTTCCTCTCCCATTAATGAAATACATGCTACGAACACCTCTAAATCACGAATGCAAAGGTAAAAAATAGTGTTCACTCCACTTGGTATGAGTTATGAAACAGCTTTCGAGAAGATACATCACAAAGGACTAGTCATGCCCATAGAGCCTATCAAAGATCCAGTTCCAGAAGCCAGGCCACCCAAATGGGATCCTAATAAGCACTGCAAATATCACCAATGAAAGGGTCACGATACTAAGGAGTGTTGGAAACTTAAAGAAGTTATTCAAGATCTGATCGACAATAATGAAACTTCCGAGATTCTAGCCATCGAAGAAGATCAAACATCCTTCGATCCATCACTTCTTATCACACCTGTAGGTGAGCCCATGATCGAGATGACTTATATAACCTCTCTTGATGAAGTGGCCATGATCGAGGAGGATGAAAGTCTTGTCTTAGATAATACCAGGGAAGACTCGTCAAGTCTAAAAGAGGACGTTCGGAAACTGCAAGATGTCGTTGCCATGCTCTTGAATGTGGTAGAAGGACTAGCAAATCGGGTGATGGTTATCGAACAAAATTCTCGCCAAGGATTTAATGAAGAACTCAATGCTCCTAAGCCACGGGCAAAACGGACCATTGAAGAATACACACCAATAGGAATGACTTACAATGAAGCTTTTGACTGTCTTCACGATCAAGGTCTCATTCACCCCATTGGTCCCAGTCAAGACCCTCCGCCTGAAAAACGGTATCCCAATTGGGATCCAAAATCTTACTGCCGATACCATAGAGGTCGTGGTCATACTACCGAAATGTGTCTCGCCCTCAAGGATTGTGTTCAAGACCTCATTGATTCAAATCTCCTTCATGTTCCTCCGCGCGACAAGAAGGCCAAGATTAGTAACAATAGTAACAGTGGCTGTAAAGGAAAGAAGAACGACTATCCTTCTTCTTCCAAAAACACCTGCTCTAGTAACAGTGTTGGTACTTTCGACCTTAATGAAATCTTAGCCATGGATAATCGAGGATTTAGAAAGCAACTAAGAAAGGATTTCACCCCTATTGGAATTAGCTACGATGATGCTTTCGATCGACTCCATGCAAAGGGACTCATTACTCCTATTGGACCTATTCAAGATACCCCGCTTGAGAAGAGATTGCCTAGTTGGAACCCAAATGTACGCTGCAAGTACCATCAAGGTGAGGGTCATACTATTGAGACCTGTTGGAAGCTAAAGGAAGCAATCCTATATTTGATCGACAATAACGGGCTTCCAATACCTCCAGTCGACAAGAACACCAAGTTATGATAAATACAAGGCAAGAGGCAAGCTGCAACGACAAGATTTCATGACCTCTTTTTTCTATTCCTTTTTCATTTTTTCCTCTCCCCTATAAGTCTAGCATAGGCACCTTTCTTTTCCCTTAGATTAATTCTGTAGATTATTTCTTTCTTTCCTTAAATAAAATGAGCATTTTATTTTCTTACATATGATCATCGCATCGCATTGCATTAAAAAAAAATCCATGTCAAACTAAGCACAAGGTATACCAATGATTTGAGGCACCCCTTGTAGCCACATCATATTGCCTTTCACCTTTCTAATTTACAATCCTTTCTTCATAAACCACTTTGAGCCTCGTCTAACGATAGACCTTTCTTCTTCAACCCATATCTACCTAACCTGGAGATGGGATGGTGTGCAACTTATGCAATATTAAAAAAAAGCTTGAGTGACTTCAAAAGATTAAAATAGCAAAAAATAAGAAAAAAATAAATAAATAAAAGTGTACAAAAGGGCAAGTGTTCCAATGTCTTTGATATGAACATGTCTTTGATATGAACACGTCTCAGATTGCATCTCTTATCGAGTGCTCGGTACCGTGCCGTCAAGTGAGTGATAGACGCATGATCGGGATTGTCCACACTTATAAAAATGAAATAAATGCTAAAGCAAAAGAAAGATCTAAAAAAGAGTAGAAAAACTCAAGCATAAAAAATATAAAGATTCATAAGCAAGGTTGCACACCTTGAGGGTTTATCTAGGGTGTTGAGCCTTTATCCCCTTCTTTTCTAACCTTTATCCTAACCACGTTACAACCCTTAAAAAGACCTTTTTGAGGTATACACACACTTGTGCGAGGTTCGGCTAGAGCTACGTTCGGCCTGATTCCTAACGGATACGTAGGCAACCTCACATCGAGGTGCGGCCGTAATAAAAACACGTTCATATTCACATTCACACACTTACACCATGATCATATCAAGGGATCTCCAATGCTCATCCCTATCTACTTAGATCTAGACTTGGGGGCTTGATCCTTACATCATTAGATTACCCAGCCTAAGAGTCACCATCATTTGACTCTTTTCAATATATATTCCACACACTTAGCCCTTGCGGCCTAACTTTAGAATCACTTTCACACACTGCACAGATACATGACCAAATATACCTTCCTTTAGGAACCCTTTGTCATGAAATCTTAACACAACGTTGAAGCATGCCTTGTCATATCAACATCACTCATCAATCATAATTGTCATTGCATCACGAAGTATGAAGTACTTAGCCTCCATGCCTAAGTTACCCAAATACTTTCATCATTGAGTCAACCATTGAGATAGGGCCTAGGATGGATTAATACTTGCACCTTGAGAGATAGTATCAGACAACATTTGACTAAGCTCATTCAACATGCATCTTAAAAAAACTTCACTTCGATTCTTTTTCGCGTTTTTTTTTTCGGGAGAAAGTCGGTACCCTCCACAAAAATGACGGAAAATTTTTGGCTTTTTTGCATTTTCGGGTCGCACGATCACAATACAACGCACACACGGGTCGTGAGTCACACGTGTCATTTCACTTCGAGTCGAGTCAACCTCGAGTCAATCACAGCGAGTCAAGTTTATACCTTGAGTCGTGTCAAGTCAATGAGTCAAGCGACATTAAACCTTAGGTCAACCCTAAAATAATTAAAGAGATTAGTAAAGTCCTATAGTCAAAGATAAATACAGGTGCATCCCAGCGGCAGCAAGAGCAGAATAGGGAAGACCCGACTCCAGTGCCAGACGACAACATCTAGCGTCTGGCAACAGATTTCAGTGCCTGGCGCTAGATCCCAGCGTCTGGCGACAGAGCCAAATCGCGGCGACAGAGGCATTACAGCGGCGACAGAACGCTCAACCACTCAGAGCAGTTATTTCAACCTCTTTCAGCAATTTCGGGTTCCTTGGTACGCCAGTTAGCCCTATTAGAAATTTAACATGATTAAGTAGTCGGCTTGATTACAATCGTAATAAGTGATCGACTTGACGAAAGATCGTCTCACTTAGCTTAAAGCGCCTAAAACATTGGCTCATCGCAAGACACCGATGTACTGATTCATAAACATCAGAGACACCGACATACTGGTTCATAAACAGCAGAGGCACCTACATAATGGTTCACAAGCATCAAAAGCGCCAACGTATTGCATAGCGGAAGCAAAGTTCAATCGAGCTTTAAAGGTCGACAAGCGTTGGTCTTTGGAAATTTTTTCGGAATATTATCGCAACAAATATTCAAGCATTCAAAGCTCTTTTGTTCAGAGACGCGTGAACATTTCCAAAAAAGCTCTATTGTTCTAAGACACGTGGACATTTCTTTCAAGCTCTTTTGTTCATAAGCGCGTGGACATTTCTTTCAAGCTATTTTGCTCAGAGACGCGTGGGCATCCTATTTTCAAGCTCTTTTATTCAGAGACACGTGGACATGTATATCAAGCTCTTTTGTTCAGAGACGCGTGGACATGTATTTCAAACTCTTTTGTTCAGAGAAGCGTGGACATATCATCAAAGCTCTTTGCTCAGAGACGCGTGGGCGAATTATTCAAAAGCTCTTTTATTCGGAGACACGTGGACATTTTATCCAAGAAGCTCTTTGTTCAGAGACGGGTGGACACATCATTCAGAAGTTCATATTAAAAAGAAGCTCTATTGTTCAGAGACGCGTGAACATATCCAAGAAGCTCCATTGTTCAGAGACAAGTGAACATTAAGACAACAAGATGGTGTTCCCTAGATTGTGGAAAGTTGTCACAACAGCAATACAACAGCAAATCGGTTACCTTCGGAGACGTGTGCTCGACGGTGCAAGATACGCGTTTCTTAACTCTTTTATCTGTTTTAACTAACGCTAGTTTGCAGGTATCGGCGTTACAAGAATGATTTAGGATCGCAGAACGTTCTGAATCATTCTCCGTCCCTATTGATACTTTGACTATCGTTTTCGAAACTTGCGTTTCTCCAAACTCAGTCACAGTGGGGGCTTCTGTAGACACCCATTTGTGTCTCCCCAAAACCAAAACCAGTGATGAGTACCTTTCACGTCGAATCGTAATCGAACAAAGTGAAAGTGTGGAAAGTTTAGTGTTGCGGATAGTTTTAATTTCTCTTCTTTTCTCTCTGTTTTTGAAAACCTATTTTAAGAAAACATCCAATCCAGTTTGGTTGGTCCATGATATGGGTCTAATAGTGTGTAGTTGGATAGGGCTTGAAAAGAGCTTTCCAACGATATATTATAAGCCTAATTCCGATGAATATTGAGGAAGTTATGGCCAAATTACTAAACTGGGCTTGGTTTGAACCTTATATGCGGCCCAATGATCTAGAGGAGAGCCTAATAGGGATTTATCATTCCTAATGCAGTTAGGAATGGTTTTAGTCTTCTAGATTCTTCTAGAAGGTTCTTTTCATTCCTAATTCAATTAGCATTGATAAATTGACTTTTGTTGACTTTTTAGAGTTTTAATCAGAATAAAAGAATTTTTTGAGAAAAATACGATTTTATCCTCCTGTACGGTAAATTTCTATCTGATTTTAGAAAACGCGTCAATAATTTAGTCAGCGCCAAACGCCAGCATTAACACCTGACGCTAAGCTTGGCGCCTGGCGCTAATGTTAGTGTCTGGCGCCAATTGCCAGCGTCGGCGCTAATCAAGCTTTATTTGCGTCAGAACTCTGTTTTGATTTTTTATCTTTTTGGCTGATTTTCTCTATAAATAGCCTTCAAAAAACTCCGTTTTCATTCACCAATTCTCTCTATTCACCAACTCTCATCAAGAAATTCTTGGTATTCTCTCTCTCTCTCTTTTCTAAACTAGCCTTTTCTCAAAATACAAAATTACGCATTCGCAAGACCTAGATACACCTAGCCATATTTGAAGTTGCCTTCGCCCTAGACGTGAAAGGTTTTAATTTCTGAGGGTTTGTCCCAAATCTCTATTTCAATTATTTAATTTAATTGTTTTGATTTTATTTTCCTTGAAGTTACTAACACATGTATTTTGTTATTAGAAAGAGGTACGAGGCATCCAAGTAAGTGCTTTAATGGTTTTTATTGATGTTGTTATGTAGAAATCATGCTTAAGTTGTTATTATGATTCCTAATGTTATGTTAGGGCGCTTTGATCTTCCTAGTATCATGTCTAGGGTAACTTTAATATCAAGTATGATTAAAAGTATGATACCTTTTATGTTCTTCCTAATATTTATGATTGTTAGTATCATGTTAGGGTTAAAGCTTTGATTTGTAATGTTTAGTGACATGCAAGGGTTTGTTATTAATCTTGTTAGTATCATGCCTAGGATCTTGCTATTAATATTGTGCTTTAACATGATTAATTTGATTAATTTTGATTATAATTATTATTATTATTATGATCATAATTATTTTTATGATGATTATTGTTATGATTATTATTATTATGTTGCTTCATATTTATTATTTATTGCTTGATCACGCCTTTTATGCATGTTTAAAGGGAATTGGTACTTGTAATCACGCTTAATAAGATAATTAATAATCTTGTTTAGGGTTAATTTGATTATAATTCAAGTGATCGCCAATAATAGATTTATTTGTGCATTAATATTCAACCAACATAGATTAAACAGGTTTAGGGTTAATCCTATTGATTGCATGTTATTCAGAAAGCGCACATGAATACGATCAGAATTAGTAGAGGCCTATTATTAGGGCGAGTTCAATCTCTTTTAGGTTGGATTTGTACTTTCATCCCCGAACTACCAGTCATGGTTCCAGACCTATTGGAGCTGACGATCTCCTGGATCTTTAAGGGGTGTAACCTTCACCCTGTAACGGTTTACAAGTTCCTAAAAAAACTTGTTGGCGACTCTTTTGCTCTATCTTCTTTCCCTTTGGACGCCACCATGCTTTAGTGTATGATCACAGTGGGGTTCAAGCTAGGGATAACGCTTGAAATATTCCCTACAGGTTGTAATGTCCTCGCTTGTCTTACAAAGATCAATTCGTCGGCTTCGATGACTACACTGTTGCCGCATATCTTTGTGATTAAGGACAGTGGTTGATATGAGAAATTTATATAATCAGTATAAGAGTATTGAGCCTTGGTTAAAGAGGAGCTTCTGGGTTTAATTTCAAGCTAAAAGTCGAATTTAAAGGTGATTGGGGCTGTCGTGGTTTACTTTTTAGGGCTGAGGGTTAAGTTTTCAGGCTGGGTGGGTGTTTTTCAAGGTTGTGGGTCTAGTTTTCGGGGCGGGGGTTGAGTTTTGAGGGTGGTTACAGCATGGTTGGAGTGTTTTGTGTTGGCCTTGTGGGTGGTGGTGGCGGTTAGGGGTTAGGGTGACCATGGTGGTGGATGGTGGCCCCAGAAGAGATTTAATTAAAAAAAATGGAAAAATTAATTAACCTGTTTAACAAGTTGTAGGTCAAAGATATCATTAGTTGAAGATCCATGTTAAAGGTGGGATTGTTTCTGGAATTTCAAAAGGTGGGATTATTAGTTTACATTTTTCCTTTTTTTCCCTAATAAAAATGATTAGAGGGTAAATGCATCATTGCATCAAACTTACAAAAGCAAAATCTTTTGCTTAGGGTGGCAATGATTCGAGTTGATAAAATTCAAGTTTATCTTTACCATAAAAGAAGAATGCGAATGAAGTGAAAAACTATTAAAAGTCAACAACCTTTTATTAAATTATAGTCCTCTATATATATATATATATATATATATATATATATATATATATATATATATATATAAAACCATGCTAAATTATCACCTCTCATGTTTAGCCTAATTTCCCTGGTTAAAACTATTGAATTATTTAGAGTATTGGTGACAAATATTCATGTGTTTGATTGAATTTCTTAGGCTAAGGTGTTAAAATTCAATTGAACAAGTAAAAGAACAATTTGTATCTTTGTTTAGGGAAATATTCCTCCGCCTTGTAGTCCGCCCGGTGGCGTGCCCGACAGGGCGAGAGCCACTTCCCGGTAAGGCGCGAGAGCAAAGTCACCGCCTGGTAGGGCCATCAGCGCCCGTTAGGGCGCAAGAGCACCCAAATTTATCTGGGTTTCTTTATTTCTCTCGCCCGGTAGAGCGCGGGAGGCAATATTGACGGTTATTCTTCAGTTATGCTTGGTTTATTGCTCTTGATATAAATACGAGAGGTTATATTGATGAAAATAACTTCAAGAAATCAGTTTTATTCTCATTCTCTTGAAACCTTTTACAAGTCATTGTTCATCATCACAAGTCACAAATCACAAAAGCTTATCTACTTTGTATTGTAATCATCCTACTTATGATTGCAATTGTTCTTCGTTGTATCTCCTTGGTAAATTTCCGTGATACCCGGTTGTAGTATAGGGTCGGGATTATACTTTTGGGAAAGTGATCTCGTTCACACCTTGAAGATTTTACCGTTTTATTTTGTTTTCTTTCTTTGTGACCCTTGTTTAAAACACAAAATCCCCAACAATCCAAAAGTATAATCACAACAAAGATGGCAAATGTGAAGGGTATGATGACGAATTTCCAGAAATTGAACAAGTTCGAGGGTGTAGATCTTGGTATGGAGATGAAAACAAAGATGGTGATGTTTTTTGTGGGACTACAAGAACAAGGTTTGATGGAAGGTTTTCTCTAGTCAGTTATATGATCAAAGCCACTCCATTCAAGTAAGAGGTTTCTTATTTGTGATTAATATATAATTATATGTCCGATTATTTACCTCTATGGTTAATTCTTGACATGTTTACTCTAAGTTTACTATTTGTGTCTTGATTATTATTAGAGATATGTTATCTTGTATTTATGCCCATTAAAGATGATTAGTAAAATCATGATGGTTGGTTAAAACCATGTAATTTAACATTGTTAATGGATGAACTAATTATTATAGTTCATGAAATGGGTGTGAATCACTGTTTGTTTTACATTAGTATTAAGATACTTTAGATGTTTTTCTAGGCATAGTTAATATATTTGCTAGATGGTTAGTGCATGCTATATATGGACAGTTTGATAGCCATAATTTGTTATACAATGTATGTATTATTTCATCTAGTTACAAGGGCTGTCAATTGATAGTTTGTACTTTGTATGACCTAATTGATGTCATTTCATGTATGGCGGTTACTTATAGCAGTTACTCATGTATGATGAATAACGTATGGCCTAATAATGTCTTACTCAATAGTACTTATTCATGAAAGGTTGGATGACCTTGTTTTGTTTTATTTGTGATTGTAAGTTTATATGCATGAATTAAATCAAGTAGTCATTTAATCATTGACAAAGGTATATGTGCATGTATGCCGACAATTGTAATATGTCACTTTGTGGTGTGATGGTATTGTATATCATGGCAAGTATAATCTTGTGATTAATATGTTATAATTATTAGGTTTATTAATGTCTTGTTGTCTTGATATAAAAGTAATATGTCAAGAATTGTTAATTGATTAACAATAATGAATTTTCTATGGTGAAATAGAATAAAGGTATGCAATGAGTGTCATGGTCCATGACATGAGGATTTTGTATTGAAATTATTGTAATTAATTATATTAACGTTTAATTTAATTATTGATGTTATATTATGCCTCTATGGTGATAGTATAATGGAGTGTTTGTTGATATTGTTTGTGAAATTTATTCAAATTATATGGATAATGATAATCTCTTCGTAATTATGAGTTTATACTCTTGGTTACAAAAGGGTGTATATTCATGTATCAGACAAAAGCTATGTAAGTAGGCGGATATTTCTTATGCAGTTGGTCAAGTAAGTAGGTACACTAGCAATCCTAGTATGCTACATTGGCAAGCGGTTCGATGCTTGTTGAACTACTTGATGAAAATCATGGATTATGGTTTGTCTTGTAGTGGATATCATTCGGTTGTAGAAGGGTATTCAGATGCAAGTTGGATCTCAAATAGAGATCATTCGTCCTCAAGTAGTGGATGGGTGTTCTCATATGGGGAAGGTTCCATTTCATGGAAATCTAACAAGTAAACTTACATTGCTGATTTAACAATGACATTGGAGTTCTTTGCATTATATTCTGCTAGTAAAGAAGCAGAATAATTAAGGGTTTTAATGCATGATGAGATTCTTTTGTTGCAAAAGCCAACATCACTAATAGTGATGAATTGGGATAACAATGTAATTTTGGCTAAGGCATATAGCCAAGTGTAAAATTTTAAAATGGTGAGTTAAGAAATATTAGTGTAAGGTATTATTACATCCAAGGACCTAACAAGGATAGTGTAATCACTATTGTTTATATTCGTACGAAGTTTAATCTCGCTAGCTGCTTTAAAAAGCATGAGCTAGAGATGTTAATAAAAGGATGACAATCATTTAAGATTAGAGCCCCATTGTAATCACAATTAATAGAATCTCAATTTAACGCCCAATTAGATGTTGGGTCTTAAGCTCAATGAGATCAATTCTCTTATTTGATGAGTGGGAACTTGTTACATCATCCAAGGTTAAGTTCCGGTTTTTCTGTGTTGAAAAGAGGTTGTTTTAACTTAATAGAATTCCTGATATACTTCTCGATCACAGGAGCATATTTTGGAAGTCTACCTATATAAGTACGAAGTTTAGCCGCTTCAAGAAGCTATTGGGGCATAGTTTTGATGTACTTTTGAATAGATATGGACACATGGATTAAAGTGTCAAGTTAATATGTATTTAAGTAATTAAACTTGTGTGTGTAACATCTTCAAGTTTTCAATATGTGTTTCTTTTGGTTCAAACGTTTTACGATACCAAATGGATACGGATTCTTGAATTGTATGTTGCACTAAGTGGAAGTTCAAGCCTTTGTACACTTTCATTTATGCATGAGATTGTTTTTGTGATGACGATGTTTTCAATGAGACAAGTTTAATACTCTAAATGGGGAAAGATTGTTGAATTATTTAGAGTATTAGTGACAAATATTCATGTGTTTGATTGAATTTCTTTGGTTAAGAGATTGAAATTCAATTGAACAAGTAAAAGAGCAATTTGTATCTTGGTTTAGAGAAATATTTCTCTGCCGTGTAGTCCACCCAGTAGGGCGTAAGAGCAAAGGAAAATTAAGCGTTGTAACCGCCCGGTAGGGCCATCGTCGCCAGGTAGAGCGCGAGAGCACCCAAATATTTCTGGGTTGCTTGATTTCTCTCACCGGGCAGGGCGAGGGCTCGCACTGTAGGCCGCGGGAGGCAATATTGACGGTTATTCTTCAGTTATGCTTGGTTTAATGCTCTTAATATAAATATGAGAGTTCATATTGAGGAAAATAACCTCAAGAAATTAGTTTTATTCTCATTCTCTTGAAACCTTTTACAAGTCACTGTTCATCATCACAAATCACAAAAGCTTATCTATAGTGTATTGTAATTATCCTACTTGTGATTGTAATTGTTCTTTGTTGTATCTCCTGAGTAAATTTCCGTGATACCCGGTTGTAGTATGGGGTCGGAATTATACTTTTGAGAAAGTGATCCCGTTCACGCCTAGAAAATTTTACCGTTTTATTTTGTTTACTTTCTTTGTGACCCTTATTTAAAACACAAAATCCCCAAAAAAAACTTGATAGTAGAGAGCCATGGAAAGGAAAACTCCTACTCCAAAATAAAGGTAAATGATGGGGCTTGAGCCTGCATTGTGACCACTAAATAAGAAAATGGGTCATGAACTATCTCCACCCTCCAAACAATCTTGGTCTCTTAGATGAGTATTTTGTTGAATTAGCTCAAGTAAATCAATTGAATATTTGCATTTATTTGTTTATTATGATGATAAATTGAGGTTTTTTTAATTCGATTAAATAGGTCGAGTTTGGGTTCATTTTGGGTCGATCTCAAGTTGTCCTTAAAAATCTATCAGTGCTAATGAAAACTTAACTTTAGGACAAAATATGATATATGAGTCAAATTAAATCATGTCAAATTTAGCATGATATTTGATTTTAGTTCAAGTCGAGTTTGAGTTTCTCTCAATAACTTCAAGTCAGAGTAAATCGGTTCGAGAATCGCCAAGATATTTGCTTTTAATTGTACACGTTTCAGACACTTGAGGAAAGTGCATAAAGAGAATGAAAATACACAGTAGCTTAGTAAGAATGTCTAACATATTTTTATAGGTGTAGACATCTACTTTTGGCATCCTGTCCCGACAGGAAGTGCAATGACGATAAATAAAGCCATCTTCGTGTTGGATCAAAGTGAAGAATACTTATGGATAACTAGTTAAGCCAGAAAACACAAAAGACTAGCCCGAATAAAAGAACAATGCCAATACAAGGTCCAAATAACTAAACCCGATCATATTAGGGCTTAATCTCGTGCTTAAAACCCAATAATGACGGATTTAGGAGCGTCTAGGTTAAAATTTAAGCTGCCGCGGAAAATGTCGTACGCATCTCACAAAGTCGCTGTCGCGCGCAACGTATTGGCATAGAGATGCGCTCGCGAAAGATTCAGAATATCAAAATATTGGAAAATCGAATCTTACCATAGAGCTGCGCGCAAGACAAATAAGTGTGTGCATCATCTGCGCACGACTTATTCACTTGCGCGTGATAGCCGCGCGCAACTCATCCAGTTGCGCGCGACACTTGCTGTGGCAGAATGCTCTTAACCCTAAACCTAATCATTCCATATAAATAAGACCCTAATCCGAGGCTTAAACACACAGAAAATAACCTAAAACGCTGGCAGAATACTTGTGAACTTGTGCTTCCTAACCCTCTTGTCCTAAACACTCACCCCTTTGATACTTTGTTACTACGTTGGAGGTTCCCCAACAAGAAGGAATCCATAAGTGTTCTAAACGGAGATCTAGCAAAGAGAAGTGGTAAGTTCTCGAGCACTTAGTTAAATCACGTTTATTTTCTTGTTTAAAAGAACCTTAATTAATTAATTAGTGTTGTTTGATCACCTTTAAAATAATTAATTAACCAATTCCATATAGCATCTTTCATTAAATAAAGATTATAATTGAATAAAATAATTGTTGGTTGATCACTTAATCCAAGGCGAATATTGTTTATTTTCTTGTTCTTTTCACGAATTTAATTAAATAAGAATAACAACCTTACGATGTAATTCCTACGTGAATTGATATGTGTAAATAAAATCAATTAACATAGTTTTAGGTATCACGTTGCATATATTGTTTGGTGATGAAATTGTGCAAAAGGAAGAGCTAGTAGAGGCCGCACCAGGGCTAGGATCGCGATTCCCCTCTTATGTGAACGTTATCTTAGTACCCCCGCTCCCGAACTCATTTCTGGTTTATGTAGACCAATTTGGGCATGGGTAAACTTATGATTCATGCTAAATATCCCTTAAACTCTACTTGGGAGAAAGACATGAACGAGGTTTATGGGTTTTCCTAAAACTCATTGGCGACTCCTACTTGTTCCTTACAAAAAAGCGTGTATGATAGAATCATTTCTAATTCAAGGTCTTCGAAACAGTCAGAAATTCAAATCCTAATACACCCTAACAAGTGTAAAGTCCTAGGCTTTTAAAGGGGCATGGGCATTTAAGAAGAGTACCCCTTAGACGGGAACACCCTCCTTACAATAAGACATATAAATAACGATGTTTTTGTAAGCATTGAATCATATCATAGGGAGTAAAATGTGGAGAAGTACTAAATAACCACGGAGGCAATAAGGAATACGGCACATACTATTCATAAAAAGATTGCACTATCAAATTATTCAATTTTAGAGGAAAAATTAAAAGTTGATATTGACTTCTCAAAGCAATGGAAAATGGTGATGATATCAATGACGTAATATATAAAGTGGGAATTCAATGGCCCAAACCATGTCCATACATGCATGAAACTAGCACCACGAGGAAATGAGGAATTACTAGTACCACTATAACAGCCACCATCCAACCAACCCCCATTATAAGCAAACAACAAAAATTGACTCCAAATTATGCTACTTTTCTAATTCTTTATACTTGACCTTAGGACTTTCCACAGTCAAGCGTGATCAACTTAGCTCTATTGTCTTATACGGAGTAATCGGTATTTTGCATGAAGTACTCGACATTATTAATTCAAATTTTATTTATATACTATGTATATTATGATTGAACTCTCAATAATACAATAATTTCTATTGTCTTATTTATCGATCAAGGCTTTCCCACTAGAAGCACTTTGAGGAGAGGATTCCCTTATCCCGTCCCCCCTCCCCCAAACTTTTAAAGTGTCTAGCCTGCTAACTCGGTCGGGAGAACTTGTAAAAGATTTCAGTCTAATAGGATCCTTCTTCTTACCAACAAAAAAAGTCCTATTTTTATGCAGATTACTCAATATCTTTGTAAGCAATATTCACATTAGTTTTAATTATTATTTTCAAGGTTATAAAAGATTTATATGTACAACAATGTCTACGCTCTGTTGTCTTATATATAATATTCGGTATCTTTGTATGGAGTTCTAGGCATTAGTTTAAATTTGATTCATTTTTTCGAAGTTTGAAAACTTACCTTATACTACCGAGTATCAGAATTCTCAATAATACGCCAATTTCTATTGTTTTAAGCCATGTTCACTTCACCTTAAAATAATAATATTTAGTAAAAATAATTTTAGTTTAGTAAAAAATAATTTCAGTTCAGCAAAAATAATTTTAGTTTAGTAAAAACAAGTCCAGTTCAATAAAAATAGTTTTAGTTTAGTAAAAATCCGTAACTTGAAAGAAGAAATATAACAGAGAATCAGTAAAAATAATTTCACTTCAGCAAAATTAATTTCAGTTCAGCAAAAATAATTTCAATTTAGTAAAAATAATTTCAGTTCAGTAAAAATAATTTCATTTCAGCAAAAATAAGGTGAGGTGAACGGGGCCTTAGTCTTATATGGAATAACCAGCATTAGGTTAATTTTGATTTTTGTTTTAAGTTGGAAAACTTATACTTGTATTATGATTTCTCAAATCTCGATAATACAATAATTATTCAAATTGAAAAATAGGTTGTAACTTGTAAGTATAAGGCCCCGTTCATTTCACCTTATTTTTGCTGAACTGAAATTATTTTTACTAAACTGAAATTACTTTTGCTGAACTTAAATTATTTTTGCTGAACTTAAATTATTTTTACTAAACTTAAATTATTTTTACTGAAATGAAATTAATTTTACTGAAGAGAAATTATTTTTGCTGAAATGAAATTATCCTTACTAATTTTCTATTATGCTTTTTCTTTAAATTTACTGAATTTTACTGAACTAAAATTATTTACTGAATTGAACTTAATTTTACCGAACTGAAATTATTTTTGATGATTATTATTTTTTTAAGGTGAAGTGAACAGGGCCTACTAAGACAATTAAAATTTTTCATATTGACTCATTTGGACGAGCTCTAAATACCCAATGGCCTTTAAAACCAATTTTTTGAATTTCTACATTTTTTTTTAATTGTCAAAAAAAAAATTGAGAACAACTACCTAGACATTACTGTTTTATGTTTGTAGGCCCCACTTTTTTTTTTCTTCTCTATAAGGCCCCGTTCACTTCACCTTATTTTTGCTGTCATATTTACTGAACTGAAATTATTTTTGCTGAACTTAAATTATTTTAACTGAACTTAAATTAATTTTAATGAACTAAAATTTTTTTTGCTAAACTTAAATTATTTTTACTAATTTTGTATTATATTTCTTCTTTAAGTTTACTGATTTTCACTGAACAAAAATTAGTCCTTGTTCACTTCACCTTAAAAAAATTTATTAAGTAAAAATAAATTCAGTTCGGTAAAATTAAGTTCAGTTCAGTAAAATTAATTTAAATTCAGTAAAAATAATTTCATTTTAGTAAAATAACTTCAGTTCAGGAAAATTCAATCATCTTAAAGAAGAATTATAATAGAAAATTAGTAAAAATAATTTCAGTTCAGCAAAAATAATTTCAATTCAATAAAATTATTTTAAGTTCAGTAAAAGTAATTTAAGTTCAGCAAATATAATTTTAGCAAAAATAAGGTGAAGTTAATGGGGCCTTATTTTTACTAAAGTAAAATTATTTTTACTTAACTGAACTTATTTTTACTGAATTAAAATTAATTGTATTGAACTGAAATTATTTTTACTAAATATTATATTTTTAAGGTGTAGTGAACAGGGCCTAACTTGTGTAATATTCCTTGAACCATTATTCAATTCCAACCTAATTGCATCCAATTAACAAACCTTAATGTTATAATTTAAGTTTTAATTTCCCATTTGAAACAACAAATCTCAACTATGTTAATTGCACCCATTCCACCCAACTTTATTTTGCTTATTGGAACTTCAAAACCATCTTCCAACCCTTAATTTTTCTAATTTTGGTGCATAATTTGCGAAAATTCTAAGATTTTTATGGAATTAGAATCAAAATTATTTGTTTATGATGGGTTTGAGTGGTATATATCTCCAATATATGCCCTTATAATCGAATTTTTTTAGGGGTTTGATTGGCATCTTCAATATTTTCCCTTATAATTAAAAATTTTTATGGATTTGATTGGAATCTCCAACATTTAGCCTTACTCTTACACAACAATTAGGGTTTCACTTTAGGGGTACACCAACAAGCATTGAAGTTAGAATTTTTAATTTTGATGATACATTAATAAAAGTTTGTACTCAATTTATTCTCATTTGATCTTTCCATTTATTATTCCTTTGGTCACTTTAACAACTTTTACCATATTTGTACTTTATACATTAGATAAAATATATTACATGTAACATGGTCAAACTTGTTTTATAATTTCATAATATCAAGTTTCTAATATTTTTAAAAATATTTTATCAATTACATTAATTGTCAAAGTTGGGTAATAGATACAACGGAAACTGCGAGAAGTTAAAAAAAATAACTGAGGAAATATTAGTTTGTTAATGGTTGTAATTAAGGGGATTATGATTAACGAAAATAGATAAGAGAAAGACAATGTAGTAATTAAAGGGTAAAATCATCATTTAAATAAAACTTTGTAACGTTTTTTTGTTAAAAGGTAATAATGATATTCAAACTAAATGTCAAGTAAAGGTAGTTGTTTAGTAAAACTTCAAAGGCACAAAAATGGCATATTAAAAGTTTTTCAAAAATGGCATATTAAAAGTTTTTCGCAAAATTTCCAAATTAATAATTTTAGTTGATTTCAAAATTCCATGGTTCTATTTCCTATAAATATTTGCTTCTTTTTTTTTTTTTTTAAAGTTATTTCTGCTTGAGAAATCCAATGAGGTAATACGGGGGAGCTTGTTCGTCTAATAGATCCAATCCTAGATATTATATAGAGTTAAGTGTCTTGGGGTGTTTTCGAGAAACCCTAATCAATACAATCCATGGTGTAAAAGCAAAATTGTACGAGTATTATTATTATTATTATTATTATTATTATTATTATTATTATTATTATTATTATTATTAAAATCAGGTTAAAATCAGGTTAATTTTTAAATTACCACCCAAAAACGTAACCATTTTCGAACTAACCACCCGTTTAATTTTTTATTTTAAATTACCACCCCTTAAATTAAATAAATGCTCAGATTACCACCCATTTTAAAAATCCGGTGGATTTTCCTTCTGTAGGCCCTACCTAACGCTTATTTTGACCCTTTTAACTGATTTTTTCCCTGATTGTTATTTTTAAAAACACTTTCTAAACTTTAATTCACATTTCCTTCACCAAATTTTACCAAATTTCAAAGAAAAAAAAATGTGAATTGAAATTAGGAGAGCATTTTTACAGAGGAAAAATCGGGGGAAAATCAGTCAAAAGGGTCAAAATAAGCGTTAGGTGGGGCCCACAGGCGGAAAATCCACCGGATTTTTGAAATGGGTGGTAATCTGAGCATTTATTTAATTTAAGGGGTGGTAATTTAAAATAAAAAATTAAACGGGTGGTTAGTTTGAAAATGATTACATTTTTTGGTGGTAATTTAAAAATTTTCCTTATTATTATTATTATTATTATTATGTAATCGCAGAAAGCATGATCATTCAAAGGTGAAGGAACCATCACATACCAAGGAAAGTGTAACTATCATGAAAATTGAATGAAAATGAACTATCTTGGAGTATAAAAAGCAAAGAGTAATTAACTAACTAACTAAATATAGTAAGGGAGTGTTTGGTTTTTCTTGAAATATTGTTTAATGATAAATCATTTTTGAAGTCTATTTCATTAAATTAAAGAGATGTAGTATTCTGAAATATAAAATTGTTCCAAAGGAACCTTCTTTTCTACCGCTCTACCGCAAATTGGCCGTTGATATGCAACCCCAACCATAAATTCCTTTCTATTGGTCATTTTTTAATTTCTTTACTTTATTACTAAATTAAATAACCATAACAAATACATAAAAGATAAAAAAGATGAATTTTTTCTATTTTTGAATCCCCAAAATAATTGTTGTTTTGATGGAAATTCCTTGAAAGAAAAAAATCAACTAATTCTCGGTGGTAAAACAAAATCTAATGTGTACATATGGGGTAATTAGGTATGTTGGCGTGCATATTTTGAGGCATCCCCCTTTGTCGGCCGGGAAATTATGCACCCCAACATACCTAATTTTTCGCTGGTATGGCTATCGAAGTCGTGAACCTATTAATCGTCTTTTGTACCACTCGTGGGTTGCTTTTTCTTTATCGGCTTTTTCATATCTGATCCTATATAATCTTCTTCAATATTTGTTTGAAGTCTAAATACTACGAGTAGTAGAATTCTTCATCACAACGTGTCATTAAAATTTAGTGTAAGATAAAAAATTGTTCCTTATTTAGCGGGATAAGAAAGAATGGCCAAAACTTGAGAAAACGAGTATTGTGCGGACCAACCATTCCGTATAGGGGCGTAGTTTCGTGCCGCAAACAGAGATAATAATACTGCTCATTCACGAATGAATAATTGTATGTGATCGAGTTTACGTGTTATAATTAAGATTATTATTTGCAAAATGTGTAGCAAATCTGTGGGAGAGAAACATGTGGCAAATTTTGTTACTATACAACATTTGAGTAATACGTTTGCGTTAAGCTTCTAGCTAGCACATCTACTCTATCAGATCATAATCCTTTTTAATACTTCTATAAGAGTTGGATAAATTTTTTTCCAGGAAATTTTGACACTAACAAACCCTAACTATTTGTGTTATTCTTTAAAAGGGTCAAACTATTGATTACCTCACAATAGTAACTATTAGAAAAAGCAATTTTTATCCCCCTTATATACGCTAAAATTTGATATGAACAAGGAGCAATTTAGGTTAAAAAGTTGATAGAGCCGAAAATAACAATTGAAAGACTCTGATTCAATTAATAATCGGAGCATTAAAATTCACAGGCTCTGTTTATTTTTAAACCAAGAAGGGTGAGTCCTTCACGGTGGTTATGCCATCGGGGGTGACTTCGATGAATCCCCCACTGATACTTAAGTTAGTAAGGTATTGGGATAATAATAATGGATAAGTGATGAAATGTGGTTGTCTAACCTCTTTTCCGTTTTACTTGGGTTATTATTTATAGTTGTACTATTCTTAGTGCTGCAAGCTGGGGCTTGCTGGAGTCAACCATGAGGCCGAGTCCCTACGAGATTGATCCTGACTTTGATCCGAGATGGAGCCAGCAGGGGTCATCCATGAGGCTGAGCCCTTAGGAGGTTTTCCCTAACCTTGGACCAGATTGGCGTAAGTGCGCACCTCTTAAGTGGTGCTAGGAGTGCGGGTCAGCTCAGTGGGAGCTATATACATACTAGTCCCTCCAAAGGTGGTCTAACGCACTCAGGCCAGCTCTTGCAAACTAGCGACGTTCTTCTGATATGGGGTTGGGAGCATGGGAAAAGCTTTGCCTGAGCTATCCCATCAGTAATGTTATAGATTCAATACGCCGTTTTTTTTTAAAAAAAAATTATCTATTTAGATCCTTTTGAGTAATGTCTAGCTCTTTCAAAACCCTAGATTAAATAGTCACCTTGCTAATTCGGAGCCTTTTATTCCTGTTATTGGCTATCACTACAAGTGTTGTGGTTAGAAACTGGAACAAAAAGTGACCTTTTCTCCGCAACACTTGAGCCTCTTTCTACTAGTAAGTCCAAATAATATAGGGATCCCTCTCACCACAACCTTTAGCTTTAAAAATAGGTTTTATTTGATTAGTCAATGCTGTCGCGTGTCACGTATTTACTGGCCAATTTTTTTTAAAAAAATCCTCCTCCGATAGGGAGGAATGTTAGGCATTTAGAATTGCATAAAAGGGTATTCATGTAATTATGCATATGTACAAACGAATAAATATTCTGATATCACTGGATGATCAAATGGTACCATTGAATATACAGTGATACTATATGTGCACATAATGGTATTATATAAGCATTCAGTTGTACTAAATTTATGCGTAAATAGTAACACTGAGGATTCAATGGTACTATATAAACTTTCAGTGGAACAATCAGCATGTGGTCCCCCATCACGTGATACAATCCGACCAAAAAATAGGTGTGGTCCACCTACATGCCTCTCTCTTCCTATCTTTCTCCTCTTTTCTCTCTCTACCATGTGTTTTTATAATATTTTAATCAATGTTATGCATTAGTAAATGCATAACTTTCCTCCATTTCTAGTTTATCCTCCTCCGATTCCTACCCTTTCTCCACCTGGGTGCAGTGGTTGGAGATGGTGAAGGGGCTAGGTGGGAAAAGAGTAGGGGTTAATTAAATTTTTATAATGAGTGGGCCAATGAAATTGTGACAACTAACACGTGGCAATGTTTACTGGTTTATCTAGTTATAACAAGCTAAGGACCGTTTTGAGCATGACCACCCTATAGTCCAGACTGTCATGAGTTAATAAATAGTTTGATGTTCTTAAAGAAGATCATCAAAACAATAATACTTGGGATTACTGATGTTAATTTTCCCTTTTATTCTAAACATGCAATTGATGTGAGTTGTTGAGTAAGGCAATTTGAAGGGATAAAATAGAAATACAAAGTGGAGGGCCAAATAAAAAATTGTATACGATCATAATACGTAGTATAAGAAATAGAAATTAATAAAAGTAATGTAATGATTCTATTTTCAACTTCATCATATTTATTTTCCGAAAGAGAAAATTAATGGAAATATAAGACTATATATAGATACATTTTAAATATCTCCTAGCTAGCAGAATGTTAATGATCCTACAAATAATATTTATCTACTTTTTTTTTGGATATGCATACATAAAGGAATGTCATCAAAATCGTCATATCATCTTAAGATTCTTAACCTGCATATATACATAAGCATACTAAAATACTAACACTATATTACAAGAATATTATTGTATGATTGCTGTGTGTTGTTTTATTGTCTATCTTAGCCATTTACGTGAAGGTGTTTAATTAAGAAGTCCAATTGTAATCTATCTTCATTCTATCTCCGAATATTATGACACGTTATATGTATCCTAAGTAACAATTTTTGTTGTCCTTAAAAAAAAATGAGAAAAAAAAGTAACAATTTTTTTTTGAGAATAACGTATGGTACTACGTAGTATTCAATTTTGAAGGTGGGTGGGAATGTTAGTTTGTCCCAACATACATGGAATGAAGAAGATACTTTTGACAACTTTATTTTTAATTAATAATCATTATGTATGTACAATTTAAAAGGAGACTTTGCACTTGTGACAAATGTGATTTTGAAAAAGTATTATATGCCAATTACTTAACATAAATAAATTTTTGCTGATTAATGTAAAATAATAGTACTCTTTAATTTTTTATTTAAAAGGTAGGATTGATTGATTGATATAAATAATTGTGATTATAAGTATAAATTAATATTTTATTTTAACTAATTGTGTTTTTAAAGATAAGATCAATTGAAAGACACTAAGTTCTTTGCAATGAATTGTCAGAGCATCTCTAATGGTGTTTTTTAAGGACTTGCTTGTAAATATGAAAAATAATAAAAGTGTTGCTTAATCATTGGAGCACTATTGAAATACCTTGAGCAGTACTGCTGAGTTAAGCTACACTGCTTGGAAATATTAAACATTTATAAATTAAATTAAAAATATTATTTTTAATCTTTTTCTAAAAAAATAAATATTAAAATATTTTTTCGTCATTATCAACTAACATATATATAAGTGATATTGACTTTTTTTTTTGGGCGAGAAGATTTTTTTTTTTTTTTTAATATGAGTTTACAAGACAATAGGTTTCACGTAACAAATTCACACGTAATGTAATGATTGTAATCTGTATCTTTCACTTTTCATAGTTTTTTTTTTTATTATTTATTTATTTATTTTTACAATTTTAAATAAAAATAATATTGATGTGGCAAATCAAGCTACAACTACCATTGAAGTACTTTGTAGCTTAAAAAGGTTGTAGCTCTAAAAGTTGACTTGGCAAAGCAAGCTACAAGCCTTTGTAGCTTGCCATTGAAGATGATCTCATGTCTTCCTCTATTTAAGAATGTATTTAGTTCACCTTACTTCAAGACTTATTAAGTATTTTAAAAAAAAAAAAAAAAAATTAAGATTAGATATTAGGATTTTTTTTTTTTTTTTTTTTAATGTGACTAAATTTATTTACCTCCCTCTACAAAAATCACAAAACTTGTTTATAGTATAGAAAATTGCAGTATTTTCTATTCTACTCCCTCCGTATTTGTTTGTCTTTCAATAGGAATCAAGGGAGAAAGTAATGAATTTATTGAAGACAGAAAATATTTTCCATTTCATAATAATAAAAGAATTATTTACGAGGAAAATGCAATTCATAGCCTTTGGGGCAAGGGCTATGTATACGAAGCTAAAAAAGTAAAGTATTAAATAGATATAAGGTAAAATTGTTAAAATATATATATATATATATATATATTATGAAAGTAGACATTGTAACGAACTCAATAATATATTACATGATTGTATTATGCTTATAAATTATTAAGTACCTAAAAAATTAAGTCAAAGTTACATATGAATAGTGCAAAATCTCAAGTGATGCATAAAAAAATATTAAAAAAAATTATAAAAAAAAAAAAAAAAAAAAAAAAAAAAAAAAACAACTAAGAGAGTACCAAATAAGAAAAGATATTTAATGCTTATTTGTATCTCTAATGGCTACATATAACATTATTATTTATTATTGTGTTCTTTTGTTTTTTAATATTTTTATTTGTAACATTAGTCATAAATTTTTTTTGATCCATGTAACATTAGTCATAATTAATGAAGATGTTTATGATTTTTTTTATTTATTTATTTAATTTATTATTATTATTATTATTATTATTTTATTTTATTTTTTATTTTTTTTTTTTTTTTTTTGGTGTTCTATTCGTTTCACCATTTGGGCTAATCCGGATTCAGGGATTATTTCTGGGTGGTTTGGTTCTAGTGCCCTCCCAATTATTATTGCGGGCACTTTTTATCAAAATAAATAAAGAAATAAATAAATCATTATCTCTCAAAGGGAAGAAAAAAAAATAATAATAATCTCTTATACATACCACAAAAACACAAAGCAGCCCTAGACTGTGACGACCCAAATAATTGTCACTCATTAGTCATTATGAATGTTATTATCATAAATGTTGCTTGTTTTATTTCATTTTCTGGTTGATTGAATTAGAAAAGTATATATAATTTTTCAATCACACAACTTTTTTTTGGCATATATTTGCCATTAAAAGTGATCTAACTCAGCTTAGCTCAGAAAAAAAAAAAAAAAGACTTCAAAGGCTCCAAATTGCTTGATTTATAATCTCAAGATTAAGTTCATGATAATGTAGGAGACTAAATTATTGCCTTGCTGAGCTCAACCACAAGATAAGGGCAGTTGATGTATATGAAAGGGCTTTATCATGATGTATTAAGAGGCTTTTTATCTTAGATTTAAAGCAATGATTGTTGATGTTTTTGCTAATAATTCCACCAATATGAACTTTTGGGTTGGATGATCATTTATTTATATTACAACTCTTCGGATAATGACGTGATAAATGTCATACATGCCAGCATTTATAATGACAACCACTATTCTATGATAATTTTCTTTACGTGTTTTGCTTGAATTAGCAAGATTTCTTTAGTTATAACGAGTAGCTCCTTTATACGTGTATAGGAAAGAGTGTATGATGTCTAGACATGGCATAATTAACTTGGCCTAAATGACTTGACACGAGATTTAATTTTGACCCTTCCTAAATGTTGGGTCCGTATCACTAGGCAGCCTGATTGGAACAAGTTTAGCAAGCTAAGATTGAAGTATCAATCATGGAGATACTTGCCAAGAATACACCTACAGAACAGGGAAGTAGAATAAATTAAGAAGATTTTCTACATTTTGAATATATTTGATATCTCTGTAACCCTAATGGGTCCTAAGTATAAATAGCATAGTAAGACATCATAATACTTATGTACGCAGACATAAACCTCAATATAAACTAAATATTTTGCTTATGGCTACGGATCTAGGTCCCTGCTGAACAAGGAATCCTATCCTTACTCAGCATTGTGTCTTTGAACTCATCTCTTTAGTCTTATTGTGTATTTATTGCTTATTTATCTGTTATCTATTGCTTTGTTATTGTTCTTGGTTGCTATATTCAATAATTGTAGATTGATTGTTATTACCCCTCAAATCTTAGCAAATTCTTAGATGTCCTCACTGAGATTTGCCTAAACAATTTGGAGCCCACCGTGGGGCTGATAATCAATTAACCTACCAATTCGCCAAAAACCAAGACAATCACCATGACTGGACAACCAGTACCTTTCACCATTGCCGAAATCAATGAAGGAATGAACGCATTCCGCCAAACCTTAGACCAGCAAAAAAGCCAGATCGAAAAACTGTTGGCCCAAAAGGTCCAGACCGAAGCCAAACTCACTAGCTTAACCAAACAAAATGAAGCCCTCCGCAGCCAAATACAATCAGTTGCGTCCAAAACCATCAATACCAGGAAAAGCACTAAGAGTATAGCCATGCAGCTTGACATGTTCGAAACCTTCCATACCCCTAACGGAGAAAAAGGATCTAACAGCAGGGAAACACCCCTGGACCTAGATTTTCTGGATGCAGGAACCCTGAAGAAGAACAGGCAGGAGAGAACCGAAGAAGGAAAAATAGAGAAAGTGGTCAAGGAGTATCTCAAAGCATTTGAGGCCAAGATCGCCAAGATCCCTGGAGTGCCTAAGCCCATGGAGGAAGAAGCGGCGGATGGCTATATAAAATCTCCTTTTTCAGAATAGATCGCATGGTAGAAGTGCCAAAAAGGTTCAGCACGCCCAACATGGCCATGCATGACGGAACAACGGACCCTGGTGAGCACGTATCCCTCTACAAACAGAAGATGATGACAAGTTCAATCCCTAGAGACATCTGGGAAGCCATCATGTGCAAAGGCTTTGGAGCCACACTATCAGGTCCAGCCCTAACTTGGTTCATTAATTTAGATAGTGGGACAATTCGATCTTTTGCAGGAATGGTGAATCTCTTCAAGATTCAATTCGCTAGTAGCAGAAAAATCGAGAAGCAGTCCTCAGATCTGTACAGTGTTGTGCAAAGACATGGAGAATCCTTCAGGGATAATCTTAACAGGTTCAACAGGGAGAAGATTGGGATACACAAGTGTGATGCTCCTACAACAATCGAAGCATTCAGAAGGGGGCTGCTAGACCATAGTTAGCTCTATAAGGAATTAACCAAGTATCCTTGTGCGACCTCCGAGGATGTGCAAGCCAAAGCTATGGCGCAAGTCAGATTTGAAGAGGACGTTTATGCAAGAAAGACTCCCGAACCAGACTGTCAGCCAAGAAGAAGCAACAACTTTTTCAGGAGGTACCATTGATTCAAGCCGTATCAACGTTCTCGTTTTAATGAAGGATCAGTCAATGCTGTCGAGGAAGAATTTTCAGATTTGAGGGAAGATCCTGAACTCCCACCTAAATTGCATGAATATTGTTTCAATGTTAACCCTGCAGGAGTGATTAGGACCTTGAACAAAATGGGAGACACTATGCAATGGCCCAGGAAGAGTGATAGGCATGGAGAAAAGAAGGATCCATCAAGGTGGTGCAATTTCCATTCAGATATTGGCCATACAATCGATGAATGCGTCGCACTCAGAAAGAAAGTTGCTTACCTATTGAAGAAAGGCTACCTCAAAGAACTCTTGTCAGACAAGTCTAAAGTTGCAGGAAGGGAAAAGGAATCCAAGCAAGGTGGCCCCCCACATCCTCCTCCAATCGTCAAAACTATCTGCTTCATATCAGGAGGGTTAGAGGTGTGCGGCCTAACGTACTCAGCAGTAAAGCGACGTGCAAAGGAAAGCAATAAGGATCATCCCGATAGAAGGGAAAGGCAAAAAATGGATATCCCCATCATGTTTAAAGAAAGCGATGCAGTAGAAGGCCATCATGACGGCCTAGTTATTTCACTCTCAGTTGGAAATTGTATAATCAAGCGAATCCTTGTTGATAATGGAAGCTCCGCAAACATCATCATGCTTGACACCTTGAAACATATGAACATCGATGAAAAGAACATCATCAACAAGTCAACAATGCTAGTAGGATTCAGTGGGGAAACCAAGAAGACAAGTGGAGAGATCACATTAGCCACTTACGCAAAAGGGGTTAACCTACAAGTCAAGTTCCTAGTAATCGACACCTTATCATCACATAATATGATTCTGGGCAGACCATGGATACATGAGATGAAGGCCATCCCTTCCACATACCATCAAGTCATTAAATTACCTACCAGGTGGGGTATCTAAGAAATCAGAGGGGATCCTAAAGAAGCCAAAGAATGCTACAAGATCGCACTAAAGGCAACATCTGCAGAGAAAAGTTCAACATAGCAATCAGAGGTTCAGCTGGGTCAAGAGAAAGTGAGCATAGCAGAAGAACAAGAGGCCATAGAAGTCCAGTTGAACCCTAGTCATCCAGATTAGAAAGTAAGGATAGGATCAGAGTTGAGCACAGATCTTCGTCAACAAATTTCTGAATTCTTGGAAACAGAGAAAGACGCGTCCGCTTGGACTCATGAAGATATGAAGGGAATCTCCTCGAACGTAATTACTCACAAGCTGAACGTGGACCAATGCATACGCCAGTAAAGCAGAAAAGAAGGAAATTTGCGCCAGAAAGGAACAAGATCATCAACGAGGAAATCCAAAATTTGTTGAAGACAGGAAAGATCAGAGAAGTAAAGTACCCAGAATGGCTTGCCAACGTAGTGGTGGTAAAAAAGAAGAATGGGAAATGGAGAATCTGTATTGACTTCACATATATCAACAAGGCCTGTCCAAAAGATCCCTTCCCGTTACCTCACATTGATGCCATGGTGCACGCAACAGCTAGACACGAATTACTCTCCTTCATGGACGCCTACAGTGGGTACAATCAAATCCTCATGCACAAGGATGATCAAGAAAAGACCGCCTTCATTAATAGTCAGGGAATCTACTGCTATAGGGTAATTCCTTTCGGATTGAAGAATGCAGGAGCGACATATCAAAGGCTGGTAAACAAGATGTTTTCAGAGCAAATCGGGAACACAATGGAAGTCTACATAGATGACATGGTAATCAAATCCACGAAGGCAGCTGATCACGTCAAAGACCTCAGGGAAGCCTTCGCCATCCTGCAACAGTACGACATGAAGCTAAATCCTACAAAGTGCACATTCGGGGTTCAGTTGGGGAAGTTCCTAGGTTACATGGTAACACAGAAAGCAATAGAAGCTAGTCCAGATCAAGTCAAAGCAATCCTAGATCTAGAACGACCAAAGTCAAAGAAGGACGTACAAAGCTTAACAGGGAAAATCGCAGCACTGAACAGATTCATCTCGAAATCTTCCGACAAGAACAGAGCTTTCTATGAAGTTTTAAAGAAAAATAAGGAATTCAAATGGGAACAAGAGCATGACGAAGCATTTAAGAAACTAAAGGAATACCTAGCCAACCCATTAATACTCTCCAAACCGAAAGAAGGGGAACCGCTCCAATTCTACCTTGTAATATCTGAAGGAACAATCAGTGCAGTCCTCACCAGGGAAGAAGACAAAGAGCAATTTCCTATCTACTACGTAAGCAAAACCCTACTCAGTGCGAAAACAAGGTATGTGTAGACACCCATTTGTGTCTCCCCAAAACCAAACCCAGTGATGAGTACCTTTCACGTCGAATCATAATCGAATGAAGTGAAAGTGTGGAAAGTTTAGTGTTGCGGATAGTTTTAATTTCTTTTCTCTTCTCTCTGTTTTTGAAAACTTATTTTAAGAAAACAGCAAATCCATTTTGGTTGGTTCATGATATGGGTCCAATATTAGTGTAGTTGGATGGGGCTTGACAAGAGCTTTCCAACGATATATTATAAGCCCAATTCTGATGAATATTGAGGAAGTTATGGTCAATTTACTAAACTGGGCCCGTTTTGAGCCTTATATTTGGCCCAATGATCTAGGGAAGGGCCTAATATGATTTATCATTCCTAATGCAATTAGGAATGGTTTTAGTCTTCTAGAAGGTTCTTTTCATTCCTACTTCAATTAGCATTGATAAATTGACTTTTGTTGACTTTTCAGAGTTTTAATTAAAATCAAAGAGCATTTTTTAGGGAAATACGATTTTGCCCTCCTGTACGGAAATTTTTATCTGATTTTAAGAAAACGCGTGATTTTCTGAATCAGCGCCAAACGCCAGCTGTAGCTCCTGGCACTACGCTTGGCGCCTGGCGCAAACAGCCAGCGTTGGCGCTGGTTCGGTTCTACGTGCGCCAGACTCTGTTTTGATAATTTTATCTTTTTGGCTGATTTTCTTTATAAATAACGTCGTAAAAACTCCGTTTTTGACAACCAGTATTCACATACAACCGATATTCATTCATTAATTCTCTCTCATTCTCTTCTCATTCACCAACTCTCATCAAGATTCTTTTGATCTCTCTCTCTCTTTTTCTAAACTAGCCTTTTACATTCAAAATTCTGCATTCGCAAGATCTAGAAAAACCTAGCCATATTCGAAGTTGCCTTCGCCCTAGACGTGAAAGGTTTTAATTTCTAAGGGTTTGGTCCCAAATCTCTATTTCCATTATTTAATTTAATTGTTTTGATTATTATTTTCCTTGAAGTTACTAACGCGTCTATTTTGTTATTAGAAAGAGGTACGAGGCATTAAAAAAGTAAGTACTTTAATGGTTTTTATTGATGTTATGATGTAGAGTTCATGCTTAGGTTGTTATTATGATTCCTAGTATCATGTCTAGGGTAATTTTAATATTAAGTATGATTAAAAGTATGATGCCTTTTATGTTCTTCCTAATATTTATGATTGTTAGTATCATGTTAGGGTTAAAGATTTGATTTTTGATGTTTAGTGACATGCTAGGGTTTGTTATTAATCTTGTTAGTATCATGCCTAGGATCTTGCTATGTCTTAACATGATAATTATTATTGATTATGATTGTTATTATGATGATTATTATTATGATTATACTTTATGATTTATGATTATAATTGTTATAATTATTATTATTGATTATTTATTATTATGATTGTTATAATTATTTTGATGATGATTATTATTTTTCTTGATATATTTATTGTTATTGCTTGATCACGCCTTTTATGCATGTTTAAAGGGAATTTGTACTTGTAATCACGCTTAATAAGATAATTAATAATCTTGTTAGGGTTAATTTTGATTATAATTTAAGTGATTGCCGATAATAGTTTATTTGTGCATTAAATTCAACCAACATAGATAAACAGGTTAGGGTTAATCCTATTGATTGCATGTTAGTCAAGAAGCGCACATGAATACGATCAGAATAAAGTAGAGGCCTATTATTAGGGCAGATTCAGTCTCTTTTAGGTTGGATTTGTACCTTCATCCCCGAACCCTTATTTGGTTCAAGACCTTATGGAGTTGATGATCTCTTGGGTCGTTAAGGGGTGTAACCTTCACCCTGTGAACGGTTTACAAGTTCCTAAAAAACTTGTTGGCGACTCTTTTGCTCTATCTTCTTTCCCTTTGGACGCCACCGTACTTTAGTTTATGATCACAGTGGGGTTCAAGCTAGGGATTAACGCTTGAAATTATTCCCTACAGTATGTATCCTTAGAGAAAATCCTTTTAGCTTTAGTCATTGATTCGATAAAGCTACGCCAATACTTTGAAAGCCATTCTATATGAGTACGAACCAACTACCCCATCAAGGCCATCATGAGAAAACCAGAAATGTCAGGAAGGATGGAGAAATGGGCCCTACATCTAAGCAGGTACGATATACAATACGAGCCCAGAACCGCAATTAAGTCACAAGCACTGGCCAACTTCATGACAGACTTCAGCCCAACCCTTGAAGAAGAAGCACATAAAGAGGTATTGGCCCTACAGGAGCCAAAAGCTACACAGAAGTGGACGCTCCATACAGATGGTGCAGCAAACATTCGTGGTGTAGGCCTAGGAGTGGTGTTGACATCGCCACAAGGGGATAAAGTAGCACAAGCAATGAGGTGCAAATTCAAAGCAACCAATAATGAAGCAGAATACGAGGCATTAATCACAGGGTTGACTATAGCGAAAGACATGAAGATACAACACCTAGAGGTGATATCAGACTCCTTACTCATGGTAAATCAAATTAACGGGGAATATGCATCAAAGGACGCCAAGATGATATCCTATCAGGAAGTAACAAAGAAGCTGATTAAGGAGTTCAAAGAATTCAAGATAGACCAAGTACCCAGGAACTTGAACACTGAAGCAGACCCCTTGGCAAACTTAGGATCGAATATTAACCCTGGAAAATTTGGAGCTATCCCACTAGTGCACGTACTCTCACCAGCTATAGAGAAAGAGTCAACTATGAGCGTCTACGAAATACAAAAAGATCTTGCAGAGAAGGAAGAGAATAGCTGGACAAAACCTCTCAAAGACTACCTTCTAGACAAAACAGCACCAACAGGGAAAGTGGCAGCACAAGCACTTGCTTTGAAAGCCTCAAAGTATTGTCTAATCAGCAACGTGCTCTTCAAAAAATCTGTAGCAGGACGCTTCCTACGATGTTTAGAAAAAGAAGAAGCACAGCAAGTTCTACAGTCACTACACAATGGCGAATGTGGAAATCATTCAGGAAGGAGAAACCTAGCAAACAGGGCACTCAGAAAGGGATATTACTGGCCCAACATGAGGAAAGACGATGCAGAATTCTCTAAGAAATGTCTGGCCTATCAGAAACATGCACCTCTAACACACAAGCCATCTGAAGAGCTGCACCCAACATTGACACCTTAGCCATTCATAAAGTGGGGAATGGACATAGTAAAGCTACCTCCGTCATCAAGGCAAAGGGTATACTTCTTAGCAATGACATACTACTTCTCAAAATGGATAGAAGCAGAAGCATAAAAAGACATCAAGGATAAGCATGTCATCTCATTTATCAAGAGAAACATCCTAAGCAGATTTGGAGTACCAACAGAAATCATTACAGACAACGGATCCTAGTTCATCAGCAACAAGACAACAAAGTTCTGCAAAGAATGGAACATCTCCCTTATCACATCCACACCAAGATACCCACAAGCAAATGGACAAGTAAAGTCAAGCAACAAGGTCCTAATAGGCAACATGAAGAAAAGACTGGAAGGTGCAAAAGGGAAGTGGGAAGATGAACTACCCAATATATTATGGGCAGATAGAACAACTTCAAAAGGTGCTACAGGTCATACTCTTTTCTCACTAGTGTACGGATGCGAAGCAGTAATCCCAACAGAAGTGGAAGTCCCCACTGCAAGGTATGGCTTGATGACAGAAGAAAGGAACCAAACCGAATTGGTACATAACCTGGACACCGTAGAAGAACCTTGGAGAAGACGCAAAAATGAGGATGGCAGCCTATCAGCAAGAAGTAGCAAGGTCTTACAACAAGAATGTCAGAGCAAAAGTTTTCAAACAAGGAGATTGGGTCCTCGGAAAGGTATACGAAAACACTAGGGAACTAAACACAGGAAAGCTAGCACCCAACTGGGAAGGACCCTACGAAATCATCAAGATAGTAGGCAATGGAGCCTACAGAATCAGGAACACAGAAGGAAAAGAGGTACAAAGAAGCTCGAACGCAGCACACTTAAAGCTCTATCATTTCTAAAGAGTGAAGGTACGTAGTTATCATTTCAATTTCGCTTTTACAAATAAAAAAAAAACAAAAACAAAAACGCAAAAAGAGAAGAAAAGAAGAAAAGAAAAAAAGAAAAAAAAAATCTCCAACAGCCAAGTGCAGCACGAAAGGTACACAACTTCACTTAAACTTAGTCAATTCATTTTATTTTCACTACCAGTACTAACTTTAGCATCGGAGGGCCGTTGGGGAAACCCACGGCCACCCCTCACCCAATTTTGTTTTGCAAGGACAACAGTTACACTGCCATACAAAATACAGGAAGGAAGAACATTGTAACAAAGGTCCATTCCTGCAGAACTAGCAAACATCAACAAATACATGTAAGCAATGTTTCATACGTAATACAACTGCAATACAACTGTAATACAATAAGGAAATATTGGCAAAAAAAAAAAAGCACGCATAACATAGAAAAGTAGTAAGATTACTTAGTTGCAAAGAGCAACAAAACAAGCAAAACATCCAGCTGCAGCAAGGCAGCACAAAAACAAAAAACAAATATCCAACTGCACTAAGGCAGTAAAAACAAACATAACTTAAAACTGTTCAGAACTAACAGGTGACACAACACCATTGAAACTAATTCTCCCTAGTGTTGTCAACAGGGACCTTCTCTTCAACAGCAGACTTTGAATCCTCAGGACCATCCTTAGCATCCTCGTTCATAGGAGAGTCAACTTCTTCATCAGCATAGCTCGGCAGCAATGTGCCAGGAGCAGTAGTCCCTGCAGGAAAGGTTTTTTCGAAAGCAAACTTCTCAGCTGCATAGTCCCATGCCTCATGCTTTTCCTGTTGATAATCCTCCATCATCTCCAAGCTTGCCTTTCCAAAGTAATAGCTAGCCGCGTCAATAGAATCGTTCGCAACCTCCTTCAGAGTATTCTTCAGCCCATCCCGATCAGCAAGGCACTCCTTGTACTTGGTCCTTTCACCCTTCAAAGCATCAGTAGCAGCCTTGTACTTATCAACAAGGGCATCACGTTCCTTCTTCATGACATCATAAGCCTGAGTGAACTCTGACACCTTGTTTAGTACACCTAGGCACGACTGAAAGCTCTACAATAGCACACAACAAAGTCAGGTGACACAACTAGACATTCAATATTGTTTTGTTGATTTTTTTAAAGGAGTATACTATACCTGAAAGGACTGCGCAGCAGCCTCTTGAGAAAGGTCAGCAAAAGTCTGCGAGGATTGACGCTCCTTGAAAGCTGGGAAGAGAAAATTACCCTCATGAGGGGCTAGAGAGTTATAAGAAAAGTTGACAACATTAACAGCAGCAGGAATCTCCAGTTTTCTCTTAAGATTGTTGTGAGGAGGAGGTGGAGGAGGAGCACTCCCTAGAGGCTTCACATTAGCCGGAGCAGGGACATCCTCTGAACCCTTAGAAGAGGCCCGCGATCTAATGCGACCCAGGATGGAGGAAGAACTAAGCAATTCATGAGACCTCAGCGACCTTGGAGTATCTACAAAGAACACAGCAGGTTCAGTAAGGAATACAACAAATCTAACAAAGAACGCAACAAGGAATGTAGCAGGATTTACAGAGAACACGACGAAAGTATAAAAGGAATAACAAGTTCAACAGGGTACATAACAAGTTCAGAAAGGAAAAATGAACAGAAAATTTAATTGAAGTAGAGTATCACTGTACAAAAACAACAAAGCAGAAGACATAGCCACACTACCACAAGTAAATCCCCAACAGGGACAACTACATAACAACAAAACCATGACTCAACAAAAAGGAAAACAAACCTTGAGACATAGTAGGGGCAACTTTCTGCTCGAAATGTGAATCATCCAAAGTCTCAATCTGGACAACTACTTCAGGCTGCGTTAACTTGATAAAAGATCTCTCGTCCGCACTCAACTCGTACAACTTTTCAATCAAAGAGGGAGACTAAGAACGTTGGTTCAACTTACTCACTGCAACCACCAAGCAAATAAGCCCAAATCAACAAAGAAAGAAAACAGCACAGAGAAAACAAAGAAATAATATACCTTTAGCTTCAATAGTGTCAATAAAAAAATCACAACCATCACCCAATGAATCAATCCTCACAAAGAAAAACTTGTGGTACCACTTCTTGTCAAACGCCTTTTCCAAATCTGTCACCAAAGGAACAACACCATCCTTCAAACGAAGTCCAACTCGACCCTTTCCACTAATCCTAATAGTGTAAGGATAGCACAAATCCCTTACATCAAGCTCTATACCTAACTTCACACTCAGCAAGTCAAGAATTCTCAAAACCCTCTAAGTTTGGGGCAATAACTGACAAGGGGAAACCTTAACCCTAGACAGAAATTGACGAACAAGGGTAGAGAAAGGGAAATTATGCCCAATTACAAAGGGATACTCGAATAAACACACCTAACTAGGGGCAGTCTAGTCGGCCCTCTCCTTGGAAGATGGGATTTTCACCACCACTCCATCAGGAAATCGTACAACAGTGGCGATTTTCTGAACTTCCTCCTTCGTCACATGAGAAGGATAAACGTCCTTGGCAGGGAAGACGTTCTGCGCAACCAAAACTGGCTTCTTCACACACACTCATCAACGCCAGCAAACACCACTTTCACAGAATCACCCATCGCAAATACAAGAGAAGTAAAAAAAACAAAGAAACGGAGAAGAACGAAGAAGAGAGAGAAAATACCTGATAAAAATTCGAAATTGGGGCAAAGAAGTGAAGTGATTTGATGTAAGCCTGCACACCCAATAAATACGGCAAGAGAATCAAAGCCGCCTTTCACAGTTATCAAAGCACTTGCCTTAAAACCGTCACCACAAACCGTATTTTTGTTAACCGTTGAGATAATTCCCAAAATTTGAATATCTTTCCAACGACTCCCTTTAGTTAATTTTCACCTTCAAGGCTTGAACATAAAATTTAGGGGCAATTGTTGGGCCCGTATCACTAAGTAACCCAATACGCCTAGGGAATTACTCAATAACCAAAGGATACACTAAGACAAGCAAGGCGGCCTGATTGGAACAAGTATAGCAAGCAAAGATTGAAGTATCAATCATGGAGATACTTGCCAAGAATACACCTACAGAACAGGGAAGTAGAATAAATTAAGAAGATCTTCCACATTTTTAATATATTTTATATCTCTATAACCCTAATGGGTCCTAAGTATAAATAGCATAGTAAGACATCATAATACTCATGTACGCAGACATACACCTCAATATCAACTAAATATTTTGCTTATGGCTATGGATCTAGGTCCCTGCTAAACAAGGAAGCCTATCCTTACTCAGTATTGTGTCTTTGAACTCATCTCTTAAGTCTTATTGTGTATTTATTTCTTATTTATTTGTTATCTATTGCTTTGTTATTATTCTTGGTTGCTATATTCAATAATTGTAGATTGATTGTTATTACCCCTCAAATCCTAGCAAATTCTTAGATGTCCTACTGAGATTTGCCTAAACACTAAAAAAAAATTAAAAAAAAAAAATTGACTTCATATGATAGCGTAAAATCACACTGATCCTACTTGAATCATACCAAATCTAAGATTATACACCCAAAGAGACCTGATTCGAAATTGACATAACCTAAATATTTTTCTGATCTGAATTGAAATTTTCTCAATCCAAAATTAACATAAATTAACATCAAGATCAAAATTGCATATTACAGATTATCTATTACATAAAATATTATCCCCTTCCTTTTTAATAGCAACATGATCCGAATGCCTAGTTGAAGGTCGCTTCCTATTAGTGAAACAATTAACAAATAGAATCAAAATACATCAACACGATGAGGCTGCGCCTTTAAGGACGGTGAAGCACGACGGTCCCACCCAAGGAAAGAGCTTTTATGGTTGTTCTTATTGGCCGGTAAAATCCCTCCATTCAATTTGTTCCTTAGTTATAATTAGTTGATTTATTGTGTTGTTTGATTAGGAAATTAATTAATTTTTTTTACTAGGAACAGAGGACATACGGATTCTTCAAATGGGTTGATGAGGTTGATAATATTCACGATCTGCAAGCACGAGTTATTGATAGGAACTCAATTATCATGGAGTTGGAGGAAAAAATTGAGCTCCTGAAGGAAAAGGTGCGAAAGTTGAAGGCAAAACAAGAAAAATTGGTTGACGGGGTTGAAGAGATGGGGATCCCAACGACTGAAACGCTCTTTTGAGATGAAAGAGCACAACAATGATAAGAAGCTCATGTTGACCTTGATCTTCTCTTGGGAATTTTTCACTGTAATGTTGTTGATCAGGTGAAGGGAGTAGTACTAGGAGGTAGTACTAGGTAAGGATGTGAATGGTCCTTTTTTGGGATTTAATCTAGGTTGGTGGGATTATGTTGTGGGGTGTAGGTCTGTTTTTGGGTTTAAGAAGCTCATTTGTTGTTAATGATGGTTTAATTTCTATTTGTAGTAGTAATTTCAGTGAAAAATACAGCAGTAGTAGCTCTACTTTTGTTGTTGTCATGGTTTTAGGTGTTATTTGATAGGGCGACATTATTTAGGTACTTATTGTAAATCATTTGAACTGGATTAATATGATGTGTTTTGAAGTATGTATCTCGAATTGGTTATATTGGCACTTATCATACATTTGCAAACAACATATGCATAAAAAACTCATTTTTCATGGAAGATTATGAAATGTAATAAAAAAGAGACATGTTCAAAACATACTTAACATAGTTAAAACATTAGCACCAAAGTTACATCAGACTAACACATGTTCAATACATTACCAAATTAACACAACTGAAGTACATATGAGTTATAATCACAAGAACAAAATGAACACTTAACAATCTGATACTAAGAACACCAACAAGCCTAACCTAATCATAGTTAATTTGTCCATCATTTGTAGAGGTGGATGCTTGACTGAAATTGAAGGAGTATGTGATGGTGAAGGCATAGACATCTGTAGGTGCACTAGATCCTGGTGCCTGCGACACAAAGTAGTATAGATAGGTAGTAGAAGTTCACAAAGTAATTGAGAATAATAATAAAATAAATGAAGATGGGTTCTTACATTGGTGAAAGATGTTCCATCAAGTGTCACAAAAGCACCTAATCCATGGGGCACAACGGTGCTCCCACTTCTCTTACCCCCTACTCCCACCCCTAGAACCCTTGTCACCTCTACTCCCACCTCTGCCAACTGCTTCACCTCCTCTACCAGAAGCTCTCCCTCCCCTACCAACTGATTCCCCTCCCATACCACCAGTTCTCCCACCCCTTACACCTGATTCCCCTCCCCTGCCACTAGTTCTCCTACCCCTTACACCTGATTCACCTCCCCTACTACCAGATCCTCCTGCAGTATATCCTCCCTTTACCCCCCCTGCTAGCACCACTTCTAGTCACAACTCTGTCTCCTTTTCCTAGTCTAGAGGGTTCTGCACTAACTGTGTGGTGAGCATGGGTTTGTGAAACTTGTTGTTGTTCTTTATGATAGGGGTTTTCTTAGGCCTGCCCTTTGGTCTCTTTGTAGGAGGTGTAGTTGGTAGGAGGGTAGCATTTCCAGGGTTAGGGCAACCTCTTTTGTTGTGGCCTTTTTCCTTACACAAAGTGCAAGTCATTTCTATGCCATGCTTACTAAGCCTTCCAAGCTTCTTGGGATCTTCAAATGGGTCCTTTCTCCTGTTTCTCCTTGGTCTTCCTGGTCCAAATTTGATTGGAGGTGGGTCAAGGGCAAGCTTTATTCTGGGCCAGTGCCTCTCACCATCAACTAGAGGGATTGAAATACAATAGGCTTTGGTATACTGAGATACTGTATATGTTGCATCTACAAAATCCTCTGCATTTTTGTGTATGAAAAAAATGGCAACCACAGCATGACAACAAAGAATGCCAGTGAGATCCCATTTCCTTCAAGTGCAAGGGCCTTGCATTCAAGTCCACTTTCAAGCTTTCCAATTGATAGTTAACTTGGAAGACTGTGTGTAGATAGAAATACATCACATTTTGCTGCTCAAGGAAGGTATACCTGGTGTTTATCAGACAGAATAACCAATCCTGCACCATCATCAAGGGAGAGGCTCTTTTTCAAGTTTAGCATGCATGAACCATTCCTATGATGCATTGTTCTCTCCTTCCACCACAGCCCAAGCAATGGGGGTACATCTAGTCATTGCCATCCCTACCCACTGCTGACATCAACTCCCCCCCCCCCCAAGAAATGTTTTCAGGAAACATGCATCCACACATATTACCTTCCTACAACCAGCTTTAGAACCCTTCCTCAAACCATCAAAACAAATGTAGAGTCTTTGAAAAGTTAGGGGGCCTTTTTTGTAATGTTTGTATATGACCAAATCCACATCAGTGCCAGGACAAGCAGCTTTTAGGGCTATAAGATACCTATCAACCTTTCCATAGTGCTCTCTCATGGAACCATGCAGCTTCTTATGAGCATACCACTTCACTTTGTATGCAAAATCCCTCTTCATAATAACCCTATAAGCTCTCCTCACAGTCTCAATTATTTCTTTTGTTGGCCAATGAGGTCTAACCTGGAATACATTCAACAGTTGCTCAGCTAACAAGGTTGATTTCAGCTAGATGTTCTTCTCTATGTTTCTAAGTCAAGCATGTTCATCCTTCACTGTCTTAACTACAAAAGACCCTCTCCTGGAATCCCAGGATGCATAAAACCAAAAAAGACAACCCTGCCTACACTTTACACCTATTCTTTGCTGCATCCTTTTGTTTGCAGCCACTACACACAAGTTCCTTCCTTGATAAATAGCAAACTTAGAAGCAGCTTGCTTAAAGTCTTCTCTACAAGTAAATCTATGTCCAAATTTTCCATTCAAAGTTTGATAAGTTAGTGTCTCTCCCAACTAGCAACCCTCTTCTGGCTTTTCTATCTTCTGCAGTGATGTCCTCATCACTTGGTGGTGGTATGTGTATCTCTTCATCAGTATCTTCATACTCTAAAACAATATTCCCTTCCCTTACAACTTGATGCCTCACAGCTGACCCCTCTTCTCTTTGGTATTCAGATTACCTTTAGCAGCCTCAACTTGTATTTTATGTGCTAGCTCAATAATACTACAGTTAAACCCCTTAACTAGATCTTTAGCTATACTTTGCTCATCATCACGTGTGTCAACTTCAAACACCTCATGTTCCCTCAAGTCATCCAGACCTTCTTCCTCAATAGCTTCACAATCAGGCCAAAAACTAGCTTCATATATCAGACAGTCAGCTAGCTAATCATCCTCTTCAGTTCATACTTATTGTAGTCTATATCATGAGCTGCAACATAATCTTGGTCACTTTGTTCACCACTCAAATTGTGTTTCTCATAGTCCTCACTGTCCCACTCATCCCCACTCAAGTTTGCAACATACAACAATTTCTCTAAGGGAATGGGGCTTTTAGGTCTAGGATCTTCCCAGTCATAATCATAAGGAACCCTAGATTAACAAAGTTATCCTCAGGGTATGAAGTGGTTTGTGGTTCTGTTTGAGTAGGTTGTGTTTGAGTAGGTTTCTCCACTACTAGAAAACATGCAAATTGCGACGGAAATTTTTCGTCGGAAACACCATATTTTCCGTCGAAAAACCCATTTTTGACGGAAATTCCGTCGCAACTAGTTTTCGCAATAGTTGTTGTCGGAAAATCACCCTTTTCCGACGAAATTTCCGTTTCCGACAAAAGTCAGTCCGTTGGAAGTGATTTATGGCCCGGCAAAGTCCGTCGGAAAATTCCGACGCACTAAATTCCGTCGGGAATTTCCGTCGAAAAATGCTTTTAAAAAAACAAAAAAAAAGCACACCGCTACCCCGTACCACCGCAAGCCGTCACCCCATACCACCTACCCCCATCTCACACAACCAACCAAACCCTCACCAGACCCACACCCAACCCCACCAACCGTATCACCAGCCCACACCAGAACCCCTACCCACCACCCACCTAAATCACCACCACCATAGCCACCTACCTAACCAGATTTACCCATCTACAGCCACCACCACCACAGCCACCTACTTAACCAGATCTACCACCCCACCATCCACCTCAATCACCACCCCCACCACCGAAAATCTCACAACCCAAAAATTAACAAAAAAATAAAGAAAAAAAAATTAAAATCCCAACCCAAGCCCCTAAACACTATCTCCAACAGCCACCACCCACAACCACCATAAATTGTAAAAAATATCCGATATAACAACAAAATCCATAACCCTTATAAAAGCCAAATTGGGGTGGGGAATTTTTACTTTTAGCGCATTTTCCTTATGAACAGTGCTGGGTCGGATTTGCCCCTGTCTTAATATTTTTTTGTTCTTCTTCAATGGTTCCCTTCCCTTTTTGCCCTTTTGCTTTCTTAATGCTTTTTCTTTGCAAAAAAAGTAGCCCTTTCTGATGTGCTGGCAGGTTATGGAGACACACATGTGGTGACGGGTTGAAGAGGTGGCAGATTGAAGATCTCTACACGTGGGTTTATGAAGGCAATCAAGCTTAATTCAAGCCGCATATGCTCTTAATATAGTTAACCAATGTCATTTTTGGGTAGCTTAGTTTAGTTGTTTGTTAGGATTAGTCCGTAAAGAAGGCTATTGAATTTTCTCATATGTTTAGTTATGATTTTGGTTTTGCTTGTAATCTTGTATTAAATTGCATAATAATATTGGGTTTGCTTGTAAATGTACAAAGTGATTTACATATTGTACTAAATCCTTATCTCATTATTATCTCATTATGTTTGTGCTTATTATTAATGTTGCTAAAGGCTACTGATTGTTCTTGCATGTTTAGTTATCACTTTGGTTTACCTTGTAATCTTAAATTAAATTGCATAATTATATTGGTAATGCTTGTACATGTACATAATTGATTTAACCGTTCTTATTAATGATGATCTCATTATGTTTGTTCTTGTTATTAATGAATGTGTACAAAATAATTTTAACATTGTAATTAATCATGATCTTATTGTTTTTCGTGATTCGAGAATTTCTTATTCTATTTCATTTTACATTGTTGTTAGAGAACTACTAATGAATTTGTGCACAATTTGTACAATATAATTTTTTTTTTTGTAATTATTAATCGAATTGTTTTATATATAATAGCTGTTGAGATTTTTGGGTTAGTTTGTTAGATTGAAATTTATTAGTATTTCTCTTCGGATTACACTATAATGTAGGTCTTTTGTTTCAAAAAAAGTGCCATTGTGAAAGGGGTGTGAATATTAAGTAATGTAGCCCATTATTTTGTGGTTCTTTGGCTATTAGCTGGATAATAAGATGAAGTGCACATACAAACTGTTTTTAGGAGTTCCAAGTAAGGTGCAGTTTCTTATCTGGTGGTTATTCGGCTATAATCTAGATATTAAGGTGAGCTGCATATCCCAAGTTATTATTCAGTGGATTTTCAGGTGTCTTCGCATGCTACTTGACCTTGTACTTGAAGGTCTTATGCTCTGATGTTGCCATCTATAAAAGCCAGTTATCTTATGGTGACTAATTACCAAAACAAAGGCAAGAAAAAGGGAAAAAAAAACGGGGGGTGAAAAGAAAATATAGGAATTTGGTAAGAATATATTAGATTATATCAAGTATTATGCTATAAAATGTTCACTAATTTGACTTAAATTGCTCAGCATTGTACAGACACAATATTGTATTAAATCTTGATGTAGAACCCTTGATATCACATAAAAATTGGGCTCAATTTATTGACATTCAAAGAACAAATTCGTTGATAACACAAAGCTTGTACTGATTGGATTTGCAATATGGACTTTTGATTATTGTTGTTTGTGGATTTAAAGGGTTTATGGATGGACAGATTTATAATTTTTGTTAAAGTGTTCTGGTTTTGATGTTTATATTTGTTATTAGATAATGCTTTGATAATTGTTTACATTAGCCTTTTTTTGTTGTACTGTGGGTTTCTCTGCTTAGTAAAGGAAATTAAAATTTTTGATCTTTTGAACTATATTGTTAGAGTGCACATTTGTTGGTATATATTATGCAAAGAATTTTGGTTGTTTGATTATGCTTATTTTTTTAAATTTTTTTTCCTTTTTTTTGGTACTGATTATGGTTATTGCTGTTGCTTTATTTTGCTTTGTTGTTATGTGTTGTTTTGCTTATTCTGGTTTGTGAATGTGAAATTCTGAGATTTCAATTTTGTTGTTGTGTTATTTGTTACTTAGGTGCTGTTTGTGGTTTCTTAGCTTCTGAATTTTGATGTACTGATTATGGTTATAGTTTCTGAATATGTAAAAGATGTTTGATTAATTTGTTCTTTGATGTTTCTGGTTGTCTGTGTAGGTATCCAGCAACTAGGGTTGTTGTTCTATGGTGCTACAGAACCTGTTGTATGTGTTTATACTTTCTTGTTTGTGTTGTTCTTTAGATGACTAAGGTCTGATTATGCTGGAGTATATCTTGATCTGTTTTTAGGTTTTATTTCCCCTATGTTCTTACAGTGTAATGTAGTCTTAGTTTAATTGCTGCTAATAAGTATACATGTGTGGTTATCATATTGTTGTCAGTAGAGTATTTTGAGGGATTATGTGTTAAGGGTGTGGTGGGGTTTATATAGTGAGGACATACGTGTACGTAAGAGTATTGCTAAGGTTTATAAGTTTCTTAGGTTCTGTTCTGTGGTAGCTTAGCTTCTGATGGTATACATTGATCATGACCACAGGTTATGGGGACAGAGCCGTTGAAAGTTGCCATTTCTTATCAATGCTTGTTGAATCAAGTTATTGATTTCCTGAAGTTAGCGCCACCTACTTATCGTTTGGCTGGTGAATCTGGGAATGCTGTTGAACTCTCTCTTGTAACTGACTGTATCCTCTCCCCTTATACATTTGAGGGTGGCTTTGCTATGACCATGGATGCTTCCCGCAAAAATGCTGCTGAACAAGCTGTCCGCTTTTTACGAGCTGACTATGGGTTGCAGATTCATGATTTAACTACTGACGCTATGTACAGGCTTGATCTGTGTGCTTTTCTATATGAGATGAAACGCATTGCGTTGAACTCGCTAAATAAGCCTTTGCCAAAGGGTGTCACTAAGTGGCCTGTTCCGCCAGCCAAGACTAATGGAGATAAGTGCATATGCATTGACTACATAGATGTGTTGCGTGTTTTGGTTGTTGCAACTAAAGCAAGGGTTTCTGGTGTAGAGGTTGCTGAACTTTCTGCAGGGAAGTGGGTGTCTTGGCTGACAGTGTATTTTAATGACAATGTTAGTTTGGAATGTGTTTATAGTGCTTTGTCCAGTACTTGCAAGGAAGCAAAGCAAGATGCTGCTAAGCGGGCTGTTAAGGTCTTGCGTATTCGCTACAATGTCGACATAATTGACCTTAATTATGGAAAGGGGGTTTACTCTGGTATTAAGTGTGCACTTGCTAGGGAGAGTTACATGTCAGTGAGGGAACGTGCACTTGGAAAGCAAGGAGAGCTGCATTTAGCTCCTTATATTGGTGGAAGTGACTGCCTCACACCTCAGTCAGGCTATCATGGGATCCCAACTCCTGCCTTACCTCCAGCAGCCCCTTCTAAACCAAAGCCTCCTTCTTCATTTGGCCAGCAAGCTGCTGCACGCTCTGCCCCAATACCTGATGGCTTATTTGTTCCAGTTCCATATGGCTTAGAAACTGTGTTTAAGCGTAGGAAGATATAGATTAGTTTGGTTTGGAACTTGTAGTTTAGCTGGGAACTTGTAGTGTTTAGTCTAAGAGTCTATGTTAGGTTGGCATAGTATGATGTTTGTTGTCTGGAAATTCTATTGCTAAGTCGTCCCAGCTTGCTTTTGCCTTTCCTTGTAATATTAGCTCATGGGATGTAATCTTATGGTCTAAGATAGTATCTTTATATGCAATGCAATGTTTTTTAATTGAATGGAATTATCTATGTTGGCCCTCTCTTATGTATAACTTGTTGTATTCTTTCATTATTAGCATGCTATACATATTACTTGCTTGTTCTTTTATTTATACATTCTTATTTCTTTTAAATTTTGCAAACTTTGCAGAACACAGGAAAACATTAATCTATTCCATTTCAAGTTATTCACTCAGTCTATCATTACATGGGTATGATTTTGGCATATAAACAAAATTGCAGATTACATAGCACTATTTTGTGACAATTATAATAGTCTTGTATTTGATTATTTCTAAAGTTATATAAAAATACATGACAGATAAGGTTAAAAATTATGGGGCTTATGTAAGGCAGCGTGCTAGCAAACGTTCACTTGCAATTGATGCTCTTTCAGAACTAGGTGGAATCAGGTTGAGCTGGGTTATAAAGTTTGTAGCTTTATATGTTAAGATGTTCAATCCTAAATTGCATTACATGTTTGTTATTGTTAGGGATAGTCAGGTTGTTGACAACAGTGCAAAGAAGGCACGTATGAACAATGGCAAGAAAAAGATAACTGCCAATGCAGCTCCTAAGTAGCCTAATTCAAGGAAATCCAGTGAGATTTTTTATTGGACTTTGTTGTTAGTTAAATTGTTATCTATTTAGTCATTGATAACCTATAATTTATAATGTAATAGAGGGAGCAATCATTGGGGATAGTCAGACGGTTGACAATAGTATGAAGAAAGCGTGTACTAACACTAAAAAAAAAAAAAACAGTTTCAGCGCGGGATCTTAAACAGTCTTCTCCAAGGAAAGCAAGTAAGCATCTTTGTTTGATTGTGTAATTATATAAATAAGATTTTTAATGTGGTTTGTTTGACAATGTTAACTCTTTTATGTTTATAGAAGGAGCAATTGTTGCTGTTACGTACTTAGAGCTAATAAATGGAATATCACTGACAAACTCTATAAGGTTGTCATATTTTCATTTAATATTAGAATTAGCTTATGAAATTTACATGTTCTGTCTTATTGTTGTGTTTATATATATGACGTTAGTGAGATTGGAGAGAGCAGTGCGCAGGGTGCACTTAGAAAGCATGCTAAACCAGGTTAGCCTAAGGAAGCGAAAAAAAAGACACCTGCTCCAAAAAAGAAGAGTATGCAAATTAGTTGGTTATTTATTTATCTAATATACTATTTAAATTATACAACTTTGATGTTAAAATATTGCTTCCAGAAGAACCACCTGCTGTGATTGGCCAGCCACTTCCATCAACTCCGTTACAGATGGAGGCTCCTCATTTCTGTCTTAAATGCGGAGCAAAGAAATTTTAGTATGACTGGCTTCATTTTTGTTGTGGAAACAGAAGTATTAGGATTGCTACAAATGATTTCCCTCCTGAACTTCATCGACTCTTTACATCCCAAGACGAGGATGCATTGCACTTTAGGCAATATGTTCGGATGTACAATAGTTTGTTTATATTTTGCTCACTTGGAGGTGATTATAATGCTAAGACTGAAAAAGGAATTTATGTCTTCTTGCTGCATGGTCAGATCTATCACAATTTGCCTGATTTACTTCCTGAAAATGAAAAGCATAAGTACTTGCAGCTCTATTTTTATGATGCACAGTTTGAAGCTATGCACAGAACAAAAGTGTTCCCTGAGGTTAGGAGGGACATAGTAGACATACTTATGCGTGTTACAAGTGCAAATCCGTATGCTCGATTCTGCAGGTCATTGCGAGAGCTTACTGTAACCCACAGTACACAGATTGTCATTAATCAACGCACGGTGTTAGACCAGCGCGTGTATAATGCACCTTCAACTGATGAGGTTGCTGCTATATGGCCAGATAGCATGTCTTCAAGTGATTATAGTGGTCCGCATATAATTGTATCAGGGAAGTCTACTAGGAAGCATCGGATTTATCATTATTAAGGATGCTATGACCCATTGCAGTACCCTCTACTCTTCCCATATGGTGATTGTGGCTGGACTCAGGGTTTGCGAAAGACTTATAAAAGTACCCAGAAAAAAGCTTTAATGGATGTTAGTCCTATTTCTTCATGTGTTGTTCATTCAGAAGATTGTTTATTAGAAGAAGAGGCTAAACGTAAGTTTTTAGTTGCACATTATTAATTTAATTCCTTTAGCTCTCATATGTGCATTACTTTCAACTTCACTTATGTGGCATCATTTTTTACACACGGGTTCAGCAGACTCTTCAGGCACCTCTAACAGGCATATTTCTGCTAGAGAATATTATGCTTACAAGTTGCAGATCAGGCCAGGCAACATGCTTCTTCTTGGAGGTCGTTGTTTCCAACAATACATTGTTGATATGTATGTGAAGATTGAAAATACGAGACTTGATTTTTTTAGAAGGAATCAACAAACAATTAGAGCAGATTTGTATTAGGGCATTCTGGATACTATTGATGATGGGGAGAAAAGTGCAAACAATATTGGCCGGCGAGTTATTTTGCCACCTTCTTTCATTGGTGGGCCCCGTGATATGAAAAAACGCTATTTAAATGCTATGGCACTTGTTCAGCGGTTTGGCAAGCCTAATCTTTTTGTTACTATGACATGTAACGCTAAATGGCCAGAGATAACCGCTGAACTTGCTGACACTGAAACTGCAGCTGATCATCCAGATGTTGTTGCTCGTGTATTCAGAAGTAAACTAATTGCTTTGAAGAAGCAAATCACTGAAGAGCAAGTTTTTGGGAAGGTTGCAGCTATAGTATATGTTGTAGAGTTCCAAAAAAGAGGTCTGCCACATGCTCATTTTCTTATAATCTTAGACCATGGGTATAAGATTACTAGGCCTGCAGATTATGATAAATTTGTTAGTGCAGAAATACCTTCTGCTGAATCACCTCAGTTGCGCGAAATTATACTCAAGCACATGATGCATGGCCCTTGTGGTAGCCTAAATCCAAAGTGTGCGTGCATGAAAAGGAGAGTTAAGGATGAATTTGCTTGTAAATATAATTATCCAAAGTCATATGTAGAAGAAACTACTACTAATGAGGATGGTTATCCATTATATAGAAGGCGAAACACAGGGGAGCATGTTAGGATTCGTGGTGCTAATCTTGATAATCGATGGGTAATCCCATATAATCCATACCTGTCTTTATTATTTGATTGCCATTTAAACGTTGAGGTGTGTTCTACTATTCAAGCGGTGAAATATTTGTATAAGTATGTCTATAAGGGTCATGACCATGTTTCTTTTAATGTTGCTGGAGAAGGTAATGAAGGTGTAGATGAGATTGAGAATTTTCAAGCTGGTAGATGGGTTTCTCCGTGTGTGGCGGCTTGGAGAATATTTGGCTTTGATTTGTTTGAGATGACTCCTTCTGTCATGTTGTTACCAGTTCACATGGCAAACATGCAGACTGTTTACATGAGGGCTCATGAACAGCTTGATTCAGTTGTTGGAAATGAAAAGAGAAGCAAAACTGCTCTGACTGAATTTTTCAGCAAAAATGCATCTCTGCCTGGAGGCACAAGTCTTAGATATACTGAAATGATTTCGGAATACAGATGGGATAGCAGCAATAAAGAGTGGATTAAGAGAAGCTATAAAAAAAATAATGTAGGTAGGATGGCTTTTGTTGTTCCTTCAAAAGGTGAGCGTTTCTTTTTGCGCTTGTTGCTTGGTAAAGTTATAAGTTCTATTTCATTTGACCATCTAAAAACTGTTGGTGGAGTTTTATACTCAACATTTCAAGAAGCTGCTATTAAGCAGGGATTGTTTCAAGAAGACAGTGCTACTACTGCTTGTTTGGAGGAGGCAGCAGAAGCTCAGATGCCTTCAGCAATGAGGCAGCTCTTTGCAACCTTGTTAATATTCTGCCAACCAAGTAATCCAAATGCGCTTTGGTTGCGCTTCTATAGTTCATTATCTGAAGACTTTAAGCATAAATATCCAAACTGTCCTTCTAAAGTTAAGAAGTTGACTGTGAAGGAGTTAGAAAGCAGCTTAGAAGCCATGGGAAAGTCATTGGAATATTTTGAATTAGGCCATTTGGTAGAGGAATCAAAAGATGGGATGCGTGTGACAAGAGATATTGCAGATGCGCTAGAAGCACCTATTCCTCTAGAGTGTCTTGATTGTTGAGACAAATTAAATGCAGCTCAGGCAACTGCATTTAATAACATTATGTGTCACATTCAAGATGGCAAACCAGGATGTTTCTTTGTGGATGGTCCTGGTGGAACTGGGAAAACCTTCTTGTATAATGCTTTATATGCTGAGGTTCGTTTGGCAAGAAAAATAGTTTTGCCTACAGCAACATCAGGTATTGCAGCATCTAATATTCTTTCTGGCAGAACAACACACTCAAGATTTAAGATACCGTTAGATTCTGAAGTATCCCTTGCTTGTGATGTTCCTAAGCAAGGAAGTTTAGCTGCTTTAATAAGAGAGGTTGTTCTTATCATTTGGGATGAGGCTTCAATGGCACGTCGAGAAAACATTGAATCCTTAGATCTATTGCTACGAGATCTTTGTTATCCTGATCAGCCCTTTGGTGGGCAGGTCATTGTTTTTGGAGGGAATTTTAGGCAAGTGTTGACTATTCTACCTCGCTGTACACAAAAGGAAGTTGTTGGTGTAAGCGTAGTTAGTTCCTACATTTGGCCTACTTTGACAAAATTCCGATTAACAAAAAACATAAGAGCTAGAGAAGACCTGGTGTATTCAGCTTTTTTACTTGCTCTTGGAAATGAACAATTACAGTCAGTTGAAAATGCTTTTGTGCAGCTTCCACAACACATCATTCAGTATTATGCTCTGAATGATGATCCTGTTTCTAAGTTGGCTACTGCAATTTTCCCTAAAATTTCTGTTCGTGGGTTTGATAGCAATATTTTTAATGAACGAGCAATACTTACGCCGATGAATGAGGATGTTGATTCCATTAATGAATATATGATTGGATTGTTTCCTGGCACATCTACTGTGTATGCAAGCTATGATTCAATACTTGATGATAGTTGTACACTGTACCCTACTGAATTTCTGAACACTCTTTGTCCGGGAGGGATGAGTCCTCACCAGCTTGAATTGAAGATAGGAAGTCCTGTTATTTTGTTGCGCAATTTAGCACCTTCTAAGGGCATGTGCAATGGCACTCATCTTATTTGTAGACATTTTCTTCCTAATTGAATTATCTGTGAAATAGTATTAGGTCATTATAAAGGGACCTTATATTTAATTCCACAGGTTAACTTAAGACCCTCGTCTTCTTGTAAGTATCCTTTTCATTTTGAACGCATGCAATTCCCACTGAAGTTAAGTTTTGCTATGACAATAAACAAGTCTCAAGAGCAAACACTAAGCCAAGTATTGATATACCTGCCACAGCCATGCTTTTCTCATGGTCAATTATATGTAGCCCTTTCTCGTGCCAAGAAATCTAATAATGTTACTGTCTATACACCTCAACCACCAGCATCCTGTACTAGAAGCAGTGTCAAGAATATCGTATCATATGATGTTTTACGATTAGCTAATATTATTACGGATGGTGTTTGGTAAGTTAACTTATTTTTTTATTATAATATCTTGCTTACATTGATTAATTTGAGCATTTCAGAATTGTTATTCTTAGCTTAATATATTGACTTAATCTTACTTCTTCAATTTGCAGACATTATGTGGTTCATTTGTGAGCATGTCTTATTTGGTGAGGCTATTACATTTCACAAGATGGCTTATAACAGTAGAGCCTGTTTTAGAAATATACTACCTATTTTGGTTAGATCTGTAATTGTTACTTTTGCTTAGTAAATGATGATTTTGCTTATGGTATGTATATGATTTGTATTTGACCTATTATATATTTATATCTACTTGTTTTATATTGTTAATGTGTAGATGTATGTTTATTTGTCACTAAATATTATATACTTACCTCTTTAAATTTAGATTTTAGAAATGATAATACACTATATGCAATACATAATAAGTACAGTACTATAATATTAACATTATAGTTACAAAATATTTAATTTAATCATTATGGCAGAGAAGTCTAAATCAAATTAATCACATATTTCAATAAAGTATATTGAAATTGAGATTACTTGTAATATTGGAGAATCTGAATCATGCAGCTCATTATTACCCAGGTAAATAAACACTTGCTTATTTCCAGTGGATATTACACAGGGTTACTTTTCTAGCCTTATTATTTCCTTTATTGTATATAAAGATTTCTTCTCCTGTCACAACGTGAACCTGCTTCTCTTTTAGAACTAAGCTTCTTTGCAGATTATTCTCTCTGATTCCTGCTGCTAAGGTTAGTTCATTAATGGTTTCATACCATGATTTCTATATCATTCAATTATGGCTTATTTGCATTTATTGTTGTTTTGTGCTATAATAAATTCTTTACCATATCTCAGTATGTTTAACTGTTGTTGTCTTACAATATTTAAGGACCAGATCTTTGGTTAGACTTGCAATAAATATCTTGCTTATTAATTGAGTTTTAGAAGAGGACCCTGATTTGATATCTTACTATAATGCATTTAAGTTGTCCATGATATTTTGCTAAAGTTGGTAGGCTTGTTATGGCAGTAAATATAATGTTTATGTATACTTGATACTTCTTTATACATATTAGCCTTTTCTGTTTGAAATATTTTTCTGTCATTTTCATGTAATTTACTGACATGTAAAACATCATTTATTGTTGATTTATTTATGGTTCTATATGCTTGGTTTTTGTTGTGTTGACAACTGTGTTAGCCTGGTTTTGATTTCTTTTTGCCGTTGTAGATTTACAGTTGTTGCTTACTTTCTGTTGTTTTTTTGTCTATATAGTCATGTTTTAGAGTGTGTAGTTCAGTCATGATGATTTTCTATTTTCATAAATCTACATTTGAATTATTTGATGTAATTGTGTTTGATTGATGCTGTTAGTTTCTGCAGCCTGTGTATAGTTCTCTTTACTTGTTACTTGTCTAAGCACATGTAACAATTGTTAAGATTTTTATGAGTATTTAGGTAAGGGTATTTGTATACTATAACAAGAATGTACATGTATACTTTAATTTGCTATTCATGTTTCTGCATTACATCTGCATGTATGGAAGCATTATTTTAATGCCTGTCTTATCATGTACTGAATAACTTTCACCATGGACAACAATTAACAAATACTTTTGAAACATTTCTTAATGACAGATGAAACCTCAATATGTTCCTCTAGATAAGTTAACTCCTAAGACCAAAAAGTACAAGATTAAGGTTAAGGTCAAGGAAAAGTCCCCAGCAAAGTATCCAGAAAATAAAAAGGCTTACCAAAAACTTGTCTTTGAGGATGACGAGGTATATTGTTAGCATTATAAATCCTTATATTAAGTGTTTAGATTAAATATGATCTGATGTGTTTTCTGTGGTACACATATAGGGCAACAAGATCAGGGGAACTCTGTTTGAGGATCAAATTGAGAATTTTGAAGGTATTTAGAACATGAGAAAGAATATGTGATAGCAGATGCACCAATCAGACACACCAATCCAATGTACCGCCATAAAGAAGGTGAATATTACTTGTCATTTGGAGGCTCTACTGCAATCCAGCCTCTCAATCCTAACACTGGTCTGTCTTGCCAAACTACATTCCTATAGCTGAAGTGCCACCAACCAGCAGTGAAGATGATCGCTTTGGTAATTTCTGTTATGTGATCTGGAATATTCCTTATTTTATGTCATGTTTCTTATCTTTCACTAATTTTTTAATGATTGATGCATATATTCTTGGAGTTGTGGTTTATTTGGAGGACACACGAAGAAAGAAAACTAACAGTGGCTATGAATTTGATGTGCGCGATGTTGTAGTTGTTGATGATAGTGTTCAGGCGAAGTTAGTATACATTAGTGAATGTAGAAAGTAAATAAGATTGTTGCCTTCCATTTTCTTGTGCACTAATTTGCTATACTTACAGGCTTGGAGATGGACTTGTTATTTCTTTGTATGGTGAGCTTGCAACTAAAGAGTGTGCTAAATTAACTGCTTGGTGTGAGTCTTTCATCATTGTCATCTTTCGACATTTGCAACCAGCTCCCCACACTGGTGACAATCTACACTTGTTGGTTTGATCTTAGCTCATTACTTAATAATCTGTTCTGACTTTTATCTCATGATGTAGGATTCTCATTGGCTTCATTTATGTCAACAACGATTGATACCAGCCCCACTGGTCCAGAAGTTGATGCACTCAAAGCTTGGTGAATAATTATGCAATATGAAATAGAGCAATCACTTACTATAATATTTGTTACCCTATATATATTTTATGTGTAACAGGATTTCGGAGAATGAAGATCATCTTTCTGATCACATGGGTCATCAGCTATCTCTTAGGGAAGGTAGCAGCTCTGATGTTATAATGACTATTAAAGATCTAACTAACAAGACGGTAACCATACATTGCCTTACTGACTTAAGTGTTTACACCTTGTATAGGCTACTCTCATATGTGTATGTTTACTTGCAGTCAACTACAACCACAACATATGAACGCCACTGGCTCCAGGTTACAATTCCAAATGCTAGGAAAGAGGATGTGAATGCTCACACCGGTTGTAATGGATGTGGAAAGCATTGTCCTAATGTTGACACTTTCAAGTTTTACTGTGATGTATGCAAAGCTCAATGCATTGCAGAAAAGAGGTATATGTTTTCACACAATAAAATTCTACTTAGACATCTTGTTCTATTCTTAACAATATTTATCCATCCACAGAGTTAGTGTTCGCTTCACTGCAGCTGATGACACTGGTAGTATTCGTTTAACTGCATATGGAAAGCAGTGTGAGACATTGCTAGGTCTCAAATATACAGAGCTCATACAGAAGGTAGATAGGATTATTTAGTGCTTGAACTTGTTCTTATAATATTGCATTCCAAACTTCAATTTCTGTAATTTATGTATATATTAACCATCATGTTGCTTTTGTATAAACAGATGACAGACTGGCCTGAATTTGAAAATATAGCTTCTCAACTGAAAGAAAATCCTTTTAAGCTTGAAGTAGGGCCTACTGGTGCAATCAAGAGAGTTGGCTACTTGAAATGGGTGGTGAAGTCTGTTGTGCGTGAGTAAGTGTTAGCTACTTTGCTATTTGGCTTCTGGTAGGAACATATTTTTTGAGGGGTAACTACTTTGTCATTTTGAATGTGTTCCTACTGGACACCTTTTGAAACATTTCTATGCCTTGCAGCCATAACATAAGCCTAAGTGTTTCGTCGTTATTATGTACTTTTGAATTATTTCAGCTTTGCTCATCTGCTGTATTTTGAACCTTGCTAAGTAACTTCAGCTTGCTTGTATGTACCTTGGCTTATTATTGTTGTATTTGCTACTATGCATTAAGGATGATTCCTGTCATCACTTATTGTATCTAATTATGCATTGCTGTTAGGTAACTACTTTATGGCTCTACACAGTTTGCTAATACGCCACTAAATCTGATAACCAGACCCAATCTAAAAATTAATAAACACGTAGCCTGTTCTGCTAGAATTTGGAAAAAAAAAAGAAAAAAAAAACACACACACACAGTTACATGCCTTTTTGTGAATATGATAATCTGATTCCCATCAGTAGTAGCAATTTGTTATGCAGCAATTTATGGAATTGCACTTTGTGAAGCAATAGTATGAAACAAGTACTCATTCACAATTCATAGGGAACCAGTAGCATTAGTAGCAAATCACATTAGTTTGAATTGATTATATACTTTAGAAATATCATACTAAAGTGCATAGCATCTTTTACAATCATAACATTTTACATCTAACATAAAGAAATCTAGGCAAGTTATTTAGGAAAGCTTGATAAACTTTTCATCCACGAAGGCGATACAGTACATACTAAAGACAAACATGGCTTAGAAAAGTACCCCCACCTTAATAAGGACCACCATGTGAGGCATCACTCCCAGCTGAGTATGATGGGCTGGAATGGTGATAAGTTTCGGACCCAGGAACAAAAGGTTGAGCATTGAAGATGCTGGTTTCTCCCTTAGGTTCCTGTTTTGCTTCATTTTCAGCAACATTGATAGAACAACCTCTCTTAGGACTAGGCTGCTTATCTTCTGGTTCACCAAAACAAAGAGCAGCAACAACAGCTTCTAGCTCTCCTACCTTCTGTTCAAGATACCTAACGCGTTCTTCTACTATTTCCAGACTGATATGCTTGGTTGCCTGGCACTGAATCCTGCCATCAGACTTCTCTTTACCTTTACTTGCCATAGAAACAAAGATACTTCTTGCACAACAAAGTATAATTTTAAATAATGAATGCTTGTGAAGTATGAGGATTCTAGCACTTCACTCTACTGTTATATAAAGTAAGTGGGTTACAACTTCTTACCTTGAGGTTAATTAAACTTGCTTGAATAACCCTGACATTGACTCAATATTACAAGTTTTTTCCAGATATTGCATGGACAATAGTTTGCACTCTTAAAGTGCACAAGTTATACTGCTATACAACTTATTATACACATGTAACATTTCACTATCACACTTATTTAGCTATATTTGAAATGCTGGAACAGCACACATCCAAAGCACATTCAATACAGATAGGCACAAACACTAATTGGATATAATAAATCAAGAAAGCTAATATATAACACTAAGTAACATTGTAAATCTCAAATGAAAATAGTAAGTGGTTACCAACTTAAAATCAGCATGATATGTCATACAGACATTTAAAATTACTAATACAAAAAATTAAGTTGAATTCTAATCATCATACTACTCTTATTGTGTTCTTAAAGCTTAAACAACTGTTTTTTTTTTTTTTTTTTTTTTTTTTTTTTTTTTTTTTTTGCATGCCTCAAACTAGGACTAGATCTACATCAAACACAGGAGGATTTCCTTTTTGATACTTAATCAATGCACCTTCTTCCTTGTGAACATTATACCGAGCAGCAAATTCCTTAACACCATTGATTATTTCACATTTAGTAATGAGACCACCCATCTTTGTAGCTTTTAGGTTAGCAGCAATCTGTTCATCAAAGTTCTGGAGGAGTACATTAGTTGACTCACCAAATTCACTCAACCAATTGTTTGCAAAATCAACAGGAACATTCTGCAGTCAATAAAATGGAAGCAGATAAGATGATTTCATTAGGAAAAAAGAACTATAACACACAATATACACTTCACCACAAGTAATACTTATTAGAAGAACTTACAATTGCTCCTTTCTTAAGATAAGCTGCTGTGAAAATGAATTTAAAATGTGGCTCAAGACAACTCCGTGCAAGGTCATCGATCCATTCATTTGTTTGGATCATTTTTGCAGACCTACCATGGTAAGCAAGTGTGCGTCCACGTCTCTTGCTCGACTCACCATTGCTCTTATCACTTACAAATCCTTGTGCTTTCTTACTTCCTAATGGCCTTAAAATCTGTATAACAAAAGAACTTCCCCCTATATATGTAAACTTTAACCCATCCCCATTACTTATCCTATTTTCTTTAACAAATTCAGCCCAACCACCTACTAATACAGTCATCCAACCATTTCCATCCTCTTCATGTATCATAGTAGCTTCCCAAACCCTACCATATTCATGCAATTGCAAATCAACTCCTTTACAACCATCATTCAATATGTTCTTACATTCATCAGGAATACACTGTAGATTAATACACATTATCAATATACCATTTCAATGTGTAAGCAACAAAAAAATAAGAGTAAATTAGAAAGTTATGTGACAAAACTACATAAGACAACTACATCTTTTAACAAACATAACAGCAGTACTAAATCAATAATTGCAAATTTCATACCAGCTTATCTTTGTGATGATCCTCATAACAAATAGTAAATGTCATTGCAAAATTTGCCATTGAATTTTTGCACAGAACACTAAAATATATGTATATTATAAGCTTGTAGTCATAATTTAATGGCTGATTTATGCAATAACAAACACTGCCATATATATAACAAAACCATTGCAAAAAATTGATTGCATATTAATTGCAATTAAATATTACGTTGCCAAAAAAGGACGTGAACAGATCTGATTTTCAGAAACTGAAGCAGATCTTAATTTCAAGATTCCTTTCTAATAGTCATTCTAGCAATAATTATAGGTCAAGTCAATTCAAAGAATCATAATAATCTACACAAATGCCACAAAAACTTATTATTTTCTTTATATTTCAATGTAACTTGTCAATATAACAACTGCTTATTTACTGATATAAGTATACATACTCCAAACAACATAACATGACACTACTTGCATACATTGAATTGCAGCATATATAATAAGCAACACTTTAATTTTATAACAATAATATAAACCTTAAATAAATTTGGATAAGTCATTTAGGTCTGTAAAAATAATAGTCTTACATTTTCTTTATTTCAAGTGCTTAATATTTTAATATGTTGCAAGTTATCTAAACAACCTTTCAGTTCAAGGTAATATCCAACATATAATGTAATGCCTTCAAGCATAATAAAGATTACTGTGTGACATGATAAGACAACTAGCTTTGCTAGGATTGTAATGTATACAGTTGTTTGATAGTTGGAATGCTATTATTTACCCATTAGACAGTGAGCTGCTGTAACTGAACTTTATATATGATATATATATATTTTTATTTTATTTTTATTTTTATTTTTATTTTTTTTTATTTTTTTATTTTTTTATTTTTTTATTTTTTTATTTTTTTTTTTTTTTTTTTTGCAATGCATACATTTAGATCATAATAGTTTGGCAGTAAGTTATATTATGGCTATAATCAGCTACCATTGCACTTTCACCAGATGCAGTTTTATGCATTAGAACTTTTCCTAACTGCACAACAGGTTGCTACATCTATTATTTACAGAATCATTCTAAAAATGAGTACAAGGAGTTCATATGGAACTTCCAAAACATTAAGTATTAAACACTTGAATTGAAATATGTTAATATCTTAAACATAACATAAATTTCGCATTTTCAATCATCAATGATACCTTTGAAGTACTATGACATGTGTTTTCCATTAATGTTGACTGGTTTATAGTTTATTCAAGCCTCTTGCATCTCAAAATGACTTAGTACATTAAACTAATAAAAGAAAGCTCTTATTAGGCTAAAAAACACTATCAAGTTGAAACTTTAGTGAGTTTCTTTTTGTATTTTATAAACAAATATTATTAAGGAAGTTGGAAGTTAAGAAAACTCATGTTCTAATTTGCAATAGAACTGGTATAACAAAATTCAATACAGGTTAAACATTCTAATCTAACTTAGTTCTAAATATATATGTACATATATGTCCTGTTCTTAAGAGACAATTTCATTCTAATAATTTTGATTCCTTTAACAAAATAAATCTTTTTAGCGTACAAGTAGGCATAGTAAGACATCAATTTACCTAATAAGCCTAATTACACTTAAGTTAAAATGCTACCAACATTACTTAGCATTTATCTAATTATCAAATGCAGACAAGTCAACACCAAACACTAAACTCATTTAAATAAAGAATAGAAGAACTCAATAATAAAGCATCAAATTTAAAACATAGTATTTCATTCAAGAACAATCCATATTATATAACTAATTAGCAAATTTCAACCAAAATATTCATACATCTTATAATATTAGACACCCTAAACAAAATATTTATATAAAAGTAGAAAGAGACCAATACTTAAAGCAACAAAATATTGTCGATAATACTATAATCGACTATAAGATCTCTAATTTGCTACCTACTTAAATCGAGATAATATGATTAAAAACTCCCATCAGAATCAAAGCCATATGCATCATCATCAGAACCAAAGCCCTCGGGATAATGATAATGGTAGGGAACACCAAGATCCTCTTCTGATTGGAGATCCCAAGGATCCTCTTCATTCTCTTCATTTTGCTGATCCTCATTTTCTTCCTCTGCGTCTTCTTCCTCCTTGTCCTCTTGCCCCCCCTGCTGCTGCTCTTGTTGCCCCTGCTGCATCACAATGACATTCTCTCCACCAATTGCATTCTGTTCTTGAACTTGTTCAGCCCGAACAACCACTGTTGAAGAGACGCCCTGTTTCCCTACCATTTCTTCATCACTAATATCCATGTCTGATTCCCCACCTTCAACGCCACCGCCTTTAACCTCATTAAACTTACTACACTCACCCTTGCTCTTGGATGACATCCCTATAAACCCCTCAATTTTCCTCACTTTAAATGGTTTCTCATCGATATCGCTGTCAATTTCAATAGGACAGTCGAAAGAACTTCCAATTTCAGAATTGTTACCTTTGTTTCCCCTTTGTCGAGAAACACTGTTTTTCATATCCTCTGTGAGCATATCAAGCTTTTTTGTTGCTTGTAATTGCACTACGGCATAAGCCAAATACTGCCCCCGTGAGTTTATCTTTCCTTTTAACAAGGAAATTTCGATACCACTCATCAAATATAGTGTCATCATCGCGTTTAGCCATGAAGAAAAGTAAGTTTGCAGTTTTGAGTGAACAAATGGAAGAAGTAAGGTTGAAAAGAAATGAAAAGGCGTTTATGTTGCAGAGAAATGTGGGTTTGATGCCTTTAGTTGCAAATCCAACCGTTAATTTTGTGGTGTCTTTTCGAATGTATTTATAACATGCATAAAACCAAGAGTTGTATTGTTTCAGCCAATGCACGTAAACAGAGAATGTCTTTACAATTGACAAAATTAAATGACCAATTCTTGGTATACAAAACAACTACATAAACATTTTTCTAAAAATATAAAAAATATTTCTTTCATATTTGTGTAATGTAAAATATATTAAACATGTAGTATTTTAACTCGCAAATTTTTTTTATTTTTTTATACGCTTAACCCGGCAATTTTAGATATTCATTTACATTTACATTGGTTTATATCATTTTTTATTAAATTCTACGTTTTAGATGTTAACATGATTATTAAAAATTCAACTACCAAATTCAAAGCAACTTAACTCAATTTCAGTGTTTGAATTTTCACAATGTAACGTGCAATGTAGATGATTGTATACAATAAATTTATTTATCACACAAAACTAATTTTGATAGTTATATCCACATTGTCAAAAAAGTTGATTCATTTATCAGCTCATTCTTAGTTCATAAATATTTTGCAGCCATTAATTGCTTTATCATCATAATAAAGGAAATCATATTACTGATAAATTGATAAAAACTTAATATGCGTAAATAAGAACATGTGATGTTAATATGCTTGAACTAATCCTAACTTTTTAGCTAAATTGGTTGTATGTTGGCTTATTCATGGGCTTTCTTTTTAACAAATAAATACATAGAATTATTTACTGAATGTAGGAAACCTAAAGTGTTAATATTGGGCCTATAGTATTTTACATGCATTTGGACAAGGCAATTAAAATAACAAAGTTGTTGGGCCTTTATGGCCATTTTCTTATTAAACACATACATAAGTAGATTAATTTCATGAACAAATAAAGATGATACAATCTTTTTGTAAAGCATTTATAATTTATATATGTTATCAAAAGATAATAGGATTATTATACTTCAATACAACTTAATTATACTTTACACGATAATGCAATAATTTATAACATACGATTTTAAAAAGCTAAACTAATTAACTTACATATACATCATGCTAATGATTTATATTATGTAATCTTCACAAATACAAAACTAATAAACTTTACAAACCGGTGCGCGCGCAACGCGCGCGGCGCAATCGGACTAGTAACATCAAATTGAAAAAAAAAATAGATACATACCTTAATTCTACCACACATAACCTCGAAAATAGGTTTAAGAGGTCAAATTCGACCATGAAAACTCTAAACCTAAAAACCTTTGATTTCAGCATGAAAAGAGAGAGAAAGGGCGAAATACGATAACCCCTAACCTTTGTTGTTGTTAATGTCGGTGATTACTTATTGAGGTCGGTGTTAATGTTTCCGTGGTGGTGGTAAAAGAGGGGAAAGTAGAGAAGAGAACGAGAGGAAAGAGAAACAAAGGAGAACGAGAGAAAAAGCGAACGAGAGAGGAGGAGAGGAGAGGAGATCAAGAGAAGAAGAGGAGATACAACGAGAAGGACATAGAGGGAGAAGAGAGAGGAGAATGAGAGGAGAGAGAATAGGAAAGACATGAAGAGGCGGATGCTTTTTGGGTTTTTTTGGGGGTAAATGTGTTTTATTTTTTAAAAAAAATATATGTTCCGACGGACTATAAATCCGTTGGAAAAGTTAATTTCCTTCGGAAAAAGCTAAATTTCCGACGGATTTTTATTCCATTGGAAATTTCCGAAGGAATTGAAGAATTCGTCGAAAATATCAGACAGAATAAAAATCCGTCAGAAATTTAGCTTTTTCCGACGAAATAATGGGTCCGTCGAAAGCAGTCCGTCGCAATTAGCCTGTTTTCTAGTAGTGTTCTGGGATAAAAGGGGTAGAAGGGACCAGTTTTAAATAAAGCCTCAGAAGATGCTTTTTTTGGTTTTGAGATTGTTGTTTTCTTTATCTTTTTGTGGGGTCCACATTGGGGTCTGATTTTTTAGTTTGTTAGGACAGTGAAATTATGTTGTTTGACAGCTCATTAGACTCCTTTGTCAACCTTGCAGACCTTCTAGGAGTGAGTTTTTTGGGTCTAGAGGTCTCAACTGGATTACACATGGGCTGGCAATACTTGACCGGTTTGTGATGTTTTAATTAGGGTCAAAAAGTCAGGACCTTTGATATCATGGACAACATATATATACAAGTCAATGCATCTACTTTGCAAAGCAACTTCACCCATTTCTCTGACCTCATTGTCATCATACACACTCCTCATTCCACTCTCCAGATCAAGCCCAGGCATCAAATGATACAACTTTAATTCACCAGTATAAACACCACATATATCAACTAACTCATTCAAGTAAAACCAACACAATTCATCAGCGTCAACAGCAAAAGTCCTATAAATCCCCCTATAATACACCCACAATCCATTTCTCCCTTTCTTAAACACACCACCATGATAGAATTTCAGAGTTATACAATCCATATCAATCTAAAATTAAAAAGGGGGTATCACAATTTAGGGTTCAATACAAAATTTGAAAAAAAACATGCATAATTCTTCAATTAATAAGCTTCAATAACAAACACAAAATAAGTTACAGATGATCTAACAACAATATTTTTCACTTAATAAACGTTTAAGCAAGTTAGGGTTCAGTCATCTACCTGGAAAACAAAAGCGTAGCAATTATTTCCCCAAATCGCAATTCCACTTCAACATTGTACACCGTCTTTATAATGTAGCCTGATTTTTAAACATAAACACAAAAATTTTAAAACTTTTATTCAGAATCCATGGAAATCGAAGACCAGTTCGTTAAGGATTAGTTTTTTTTTAAAAAAAAAAAGGGTTAGTTGATAAAAGAAGGAGGGAATTGAGATTAGTTGACATGTTGCTTAGGTTGCCTGTAAAAAGGCTTGTTATAAGAATATCAGGATTGGCAGGCTAAAGTCGTATCACCAAATCAAAAGTAATTCCCAAAACAACTAACTAATAATAGATAGGGAAGTAGGGTCGAATCCACAGGGACACGAGTCTTTCTATTCCTAATTGACTAATATTATCTAGATTATCAAGTAACCAAATTTGTTGTTGTAAAAGGAATTAACTAAGGAGAATAAAAGTAGGGAAAATAAAAGTAAGGAGGAATCAATTAATAAAAGCCTAGGGCATAGGTTCACCAATAAATAATATTCCCAGCGTAAAACATAATAATCAATCATCAATGCATCAATTAATCAGATCATAAAGGGCTTTCGCTACGTATTACAATCACAGAGTTAATCTACCGATATTAAATCTCATCTATCGACTCTCGACTTAACCATTTATAAATTAGTCTGCCCATTGAAACTAAGCCTAAACATCAATTTTCATCTCTCGAATCAATATTGCTAAACTCATACAAGTTAAATCTGGCCAAATCTAATTGAATAGCATTAAATTAATCAATAGGAAATCAATCAAGCATTGACAATCAACAATAATAATTTACCCCTACATATTATTTATGGATCCCCACAAACCCTAGAAATAAAACTACTCATACATAATTAAAACTAAACTAATCAAAGCAATTAAATAGAGCATAGTAAAAAGCATGAATTAAGATAAATAGAATAATAGCATTAAAGTAATAAGAGAAAAAAATAATAAAATTGATACGAAGAGTAGAAACAGAAAGAAAACTAAAAGAAATCTCAAAACTAAAGTAAAGAAAAGAGTAATACGGATTGTAGACACCCATTGTGTCTCCCCAAAACCAAACCCGATGATGAATACCTTTCGCGTCGAATCATAATCGAATGAAGTGAAAGTGTGGAATGTCTAATGTCGTGGTTAGTTTTTATTAAAAATCTTTCTTTTTGTTTTCGAAAACCTGTTCTATTTTATGAAAATAGTCAATCCAGTTCAGTTTTGTCCATGACAAGGGTCCAATAATGGTGTAGTTGGATGGGGCTCGAAAAGAGCTTTCCAACGATATATTATAAGCCCAATTCCGATGAATAATGAGAAAGTTATGGCCAAAATACTAAACTAGGCCCGGATTGGTTCTTATATGCGGCCCAATGATTTAGAGGGGGGACTATTATGAATTATCATTCCTAAAGCTATTAGGATGGATTAAAGTCTTCTAGAAGGTTCTTTTAAATCCTAATTGGATTAGGATTGAAAATTATTTTTATGATTTTTATTTGGGCGATTTTACCCTTCGTACGGATTTTACGACTCGATTTTATCGAGAAATAGATTCTGCGTTGAAAACGCGTTGAAAACCTTCTGCATCGCCAAACGACAGGTTCGTCGCCTGGCGCTGCAGCGCAGCACCTGGCGACGATTTCGTGGCCTGGCGACGAGCCCTGTCGTTGGCGACAAGAAGATGTTTTATTCCTTTTCAAACTCTGATTTGTTTCTATCGATTCCGGACTATTTTCTTATAAATAGGGTCCCTGGACCTCCGTTTTTCAATAACTAGAATTCTCTAATTCTTTTCTCTCTCTAAGCTAAAGCTTATTCTCTCTCTCTCCCTCTTTCTAGCCTAGCCTTTTACAAACACAATTCCTCAAACATAGCACTAGACATACCTAGCCAAGTTTGAAGTTGCCTTCGCCCTAAACGTGAAAGGTTTAATATTTCTAAGGGTTTGGTCCCAAATCTCTATTTCAATTATTTAATTTAATTGTTTAATTTTATTATTTTCCTTGAAGTTACTAACGTGTGTATTTTGTTATTAGAAAGAGGTACGAGGCATCAAAGTTAATAATTTAATTGCTTTATTAATATTTTGATATAGAAATCATGCTTAGGTTATTTTATTTTGATTCCTAGTATCATGTTAGGATGTTTTATTGCTTCCTAGTATCATGTTTAGGGTTAACTAATAATTCTGATAGTATTATGATGCTTCATATTTCTTTCCTAATATCATGTTAGGGCTAAATCTTTGATCTTTATTGTTTAGTGACATGCTAGGGTTTGTTATTAATCTTGTTAGTATCATGCCTAGGATCTTGCTATTAACATTATGCTTTAACATGATTAATTTAATTATTATTATTTTAATGATTTTGATGATTATGATTATTATTGTGTTGCTTGATGTTTATATTGTTATTGCTTGATCACGCCTTTTATGCATGTTTAAAGGGAATTTGTACTTGTAATCACGTTTAATAAGATAATTAATAATCTTGTTTAGGCTAATATGATTATAATTCAAGTGATCGCCAATAATAGTTTTATTTGTGCATTAATATTCAACCAACATAGATAAACATGTTTAGGGTTAACCTATTGATTGCATGTTAGTCAGAAAGCGCACATGAATACGAGTAGAATAAAGTAGAGGCCTATTTTATAGGGCGAGTTCTTTCTCTTTTAGATTGAATTCGTACCCTCATCCCCGAACACCAGCTATGGTTCTAGACCTATTGGAGTTGACGATCTCATGGATTGTAAAGGGGTGTAACCTTCACCCTGTGAACGGTTTACAAGTTCCTAAAACTGGTTGGCGACTCTTTTGCTCTAGCTTCCTTCCGTTTGGACGCCACCATGCTTAAGTGTATGATCACAGTGGGGTTCAAGTTTGGGTTAATGCTTGAAATATTCCCTACACGGAGAAATAATAAAGCTAAGAAAAACAAAAGAAACTAATACTCTAATACTACTAATCTACGTCCCCCCCCCCCCAAGCTAAATTCGACAAGGTCTTCATTGTCTTAAAGGGAAGCTAGTAGTCAAGGTGGCTAGTCCTCATCATCACCACATCAGTGTCACCAAAGCCTCAAGGATTGCAATGCATCTCTTTGGAACAAATTTGGGCAAGAATGAAACAAAGTGTTAGTGGGAAAAAGTCCAAATTTAAGTCAGGTGTACTCTTTTGATCATAACTTTTAATATATAAGTGATAATGCAGTGATTCTAATTTCATTGGAAAGTAGACTTGAAGAGCTTTACAACGATAGGTCACACGCTAAAAATCCAATAAAAAACACAAAAGCATTGGCCTATTGAAGTTTACAAATTCTGCTGCCGCGTACCCGCGCCCGACCGGGCCGACCTCTGCCTGGTCGAACCCAATAGCAGTCCAACGTGAATGAGGCCTTCTCTAGATCAAAATCTGCACAAAAACAAACTCCTACAATCATAAGATACACTCTCCTTACCTCGCTAAAACAAAATAAAAATAAAACACACAAAAGTAAGAAAAAAACTAAGCTAAAAAAAAAAAAGTACGGGTTGCCTCCTGCAAAGCGCTGGTTTATCAAGGTCCCTCTCAACCATACTTTTTCTTTCAATCAGAGGAATTCAATGCCTTGAGTAACTTATCAAACGCTCTCGCAAACATTTCATTAAGCACTAGATACGGCTTAAAAATAAGTACACTTATCTTTACATAGAAAAAATTAGGAGCATATAAAGGAAACTCAAGGTAAAAAGAAAAATAAAAAGAAAGATAAAAAAAATATACCACAACCTTCTACTTCCTCCGCTAAGAATTTAGAATTAATAGAACGAAAAAGGAGGTAGTCATTGTCTTTATCATCCAATAATGACTTGAAAATTTTACCCTCACAAATAACCTCATTATCAACAAAGGAATTTTCAACCACCGTTTCTACAACTAATGATTTTTCAATCACCGATTCGTCAACCAATGATTTTTCAACCACAAATTCTATAACGGGTTCTTCATCCTTAATAGTACTCTTATTATTATAGTGTCCATAGACATTTTCATCAAGAGCCTTCCAATAACTTTCATTAGCAACTAATCAATCCGAATATGATCATATGTATATGGAAAGACTCTAAAATCATCAAGAGCACGCACAAAAAACTCACTATAAGGGCATTCAGGATTTTCATGTCAAAGACGTTGACAACAACAATAGTTAGGTGCTGCATAAAAATCATATAACTCTTGTAGTGGCATAGGCACGGATATTTTCAATTCTTAAGGAATAAAAAGAGAAAAATAATAATAATCTAGACTCTAATAATAACCAGAAATAAAAATAAAATTTTTTTCCCGGCAACGGCGCCAAATTTTGACAGGCTAAAGTCGTATCACCTAATCAACATTAATTACTAAAACCATTAACTGATAATAGATAGAGAAGTAGGGTCAAATCCATAGGTAAACGAGTCTTTTTATTCCTAATTAATTAATATAATCTAGATTATCAAGTAACCAATTTTTTTGTTGTTTAAGGAATTAAACTAAGGAGAATAAAAGTAGGGAAGAATAAATTAAAGAGGAATCAATTAATAAAAGCCTAGGGCATAGGTTCACCAATAAATAATATTCCATTGTAAAACATAATAATCAATCATCAATGAATCAATTTATCATATCATAACGGGATTTCGCTACTTTAGACACCCAAATGTGGCTCCCCAAGACCAAACTCAGTGATGAATACCTTTCACGTCATTTGATTATCAAACGAAGTGAAACTGTGAAAGTCTAGTGATGTGGTTGTTTTTATTAAAATATCTCTCTTTTTATTTTTGAAAATATACTCTATTTATGAAAATAGCCAGTCCAATTTAGTTTGGTCCATGATAAGGGTCCAATAATAGTGTAGTTATATTGAGCTCGCAAAGAGCTTTCCAACGATATAGTATAAGCCCAATTCCGATGAATATTGAGGAAGTTATGACCAAAATACTAAATTGGGCCCGAAATGAATTTTATATGCGGCCCAATAATCTAGAGGAGGGCCTATTAATTATTATTCCTAAAGTTATTAGGATTGACTTTAATCTTCAAGAATAATCTAGAAGGTTATTTTAAATTCTAATGGAATTAGGATTGATAATTATATTTTAAAGAGTTTTACTTGGAATAAAATAAGTGTTTTATGATAAACCCGATTTTAATTTGATAAACGTGGAATTTACTGCTTAATCATATTAAAAAGAGGATTCTGCATACAAAGCACGTTTTATTTCTTACTCAGCACAAGGCGACAGGCCTGTCGCCAGGCGCTGGTTCCTGTCGTTCGCGACTGGAGGTTTTTAATTCCGAATGGAACTTCATTTCTTTTCTATCAGTTTCTGAACTATTTTTCTATAAATAGGGTCCTTGACCTCAGTTTTCAAGGGTCCCATAATTTTTTAAATTCTTTCTCTCTCTAAGCTAGAAGCTTATTCTTCCTTCCTCTTTCTAAACCTTCCCTTTTTACAAAATTCCGCATTCACAAGTTCTAGACACACCTAGTCAAGTTCGAAGATTCCTTCGCCCAAGACGTGAAAGATTGATAATTTCTGAGGGTTTTGTCCCAAATCTCTATTTCAATTATTCAATTAAATTTTTTTATTTATTATTTTCCTTAAAGTTACTAATGCATGTATTTTGTTATTAGAAAGAGATACGAGGCATCTAAGTAAGTAATTTAATTGTTATTGTTTTGATATACTTCCTCCGTTTCTATTTAGATGACTAACATTCCTAAAAAGGAAATGTCACAATACTTGACCTATACTATAAATGGAAAGTTTTTATCTACAAACTCACATAATTACACTTAATCGGCCCCACTTACTATATGCTTAATAGCCCCCAAATCCCTTGCTCCTTCAACCCTTCTCCATTAAAGCCCCACCTACTCCATTAAAACCACCACCCACACCGGAATCACTCCCTCACCGGAAACCACCGAAAACCACCACCCGTCCTCAAATACCACCACCCTTTCCACCACCCTTGACCCACTGAAATTTTCTACCACATTGTGTAACAAACCACCGTAGAAAGCCACCACCTTCTCCACCGTACAACCACTACCCTCTCCAAAAATCACCACCCATCACAATGTGCTACCCACAACTCATTAGAAATCATCAATTCATTTCCCTACTGCCCAATCTACCGCCCTAACCCCACCGAAATATGCTACTACACACCGATTATCCATCTTTGTGATCCTTACTCATCGGAAATCACATACCCACTACTGAAAATCATCACCCCAACACCACCACCAACATCGTACCTTAGCTCTATATTATCTCTCTTCAAACCCTCTAACTATTAGATCTATAACCCACCACCACTTTCACCCAACCACTCTTTATCTTTGGTTGAAGATAAAAAAAAAAGATGAAAAAAGGAAATTGAAAGGAAGAATTAGGTAGATCTAATGAAAGAGGATGAAAGAGAAAGAGGGTAATAGGTGGAACCTTGGTTGAAGGAGAGAGGAATTATGGTGGGGAGGTGGTCATGGAAGTGACGCGTGACGACAAGAGGGAGGATGAAGTATTCTTGGCGTCCATGTATCTGAGTGTCGGTGGTGTGATGTGGGGTTCTGGGATAGTGGGTTAATTAATTATGCTTTATTACCTAACAAAGTTATTAAGCTATTCACAACACTTTCTCTCTCTTCTCTCTTAAAATGTGTGCCAAGAGCTATGGGTCATCTATTTAGAAACGGAGGAAGTAGAAATCATGCTTTGATTATTTTAATTCCTAGTATCATGTTAGGATGTTTTATTGTTTCCTAGTATCATGTTTAGGGTAATAACTAGTATTTCTAATATCATGTATGTTTCTAGTATCATGGTTAGGTTTCTTCCTATTCTTTCTTATATTATGTTAATATCACGCTAGGGCTAAAGCTTTGATCTTTATTGTTTAGTGACATGCTAGGATTTGTTATTAATCTTGTTAGTATCATGCCTAGGATCTTGCTAATATTATTATGCTTTATTGATATTATTATTATGATGATTGTCGTTATTATGTTGCTTGATATATATTACTATTTTTATTGCTTGATCACACCTCTTATGCATGTTTAAAGTGAATTTATACTTGTAATCACACTTAATAAGATAATTTATAATCTTGATTAGGCTAATATGATTATAATTCAAGTGATCGCCAATAATAGATTTGTTTGTGCATTAATATTCAACCAACATAGATTAAACAGGTTTAGGTTTAATCTATTGATTGTATGTTAGTCAGAAAGCGCACATGAATACAAGAAGAATAAAGTAAAGGCCTATTTTTAGGGCAGGTTCAATCTCTTTTAGGTTGGATTTGTACCTTCATCCCCGAATATCCAGTCATGGTTCCAGACCACTATGGATTTAGTGATCTCATGGATCGTGAAGGGTGTAACCTTCACCCTGTGAACGATTTACAAGTTCCTAAAACTTGTTGGCGACTCTTTTACTCTAGCTTTCTTCCCTTTGGACGCCACCATGCTTAAGTGTATGATCACAGTGGGGCTCAAGTTTGGGTTGCTTGAAATATTCCCTACAGTTTTTTGGCGACTCCACCGGGGAGGATTTCTGTTTTAATTCCTGAAATTTATTTTGGCAATAATTTAGAATGAGTGGATGAGACTCGAAAAGTTCTAAGTATTTCATGTGCTTAATTTTTATTAACATTATTGGCATAAGCTTAAAAAAGGTCCGCATTAGAAAGACCATCCGTAATGCGTCAAAAACATAGGATTTTTAAACGTAGGAAATTTGGGAAATATCTTTCACAACTAGAATCGAAATAACGCTGCGAAAAACTGGAAAATTCAAGAACAGAAAGCTGCTAAGGCATGTAGGAACTGGTGTTGAGAAAACAGTGCCATCGCAAAGCGATGGCTCTGTCGCCTGGCGACAATAATCGTCATCTGGCGACAGAGTCATAGTCTGGCAACGGGCACTGTAGTCTCGCGCCGAGTTCTTCTAATACTGAGCAAGAAATCTACCTTCTTGTTTCAACCAGTTCAAGTACTTTCTGCTCGATTTTACTTCCTGATTGAGTTTTTCCCTCTTTACTGAACCCATATGTGTTCTACATATGGTCATAAGCCTCTAGGGATTCACGCTCCATCTACCCAATCGAACGCTCCTGACAATGACGGGTACATTCGAGTTTGTGAATTCACCAAACCGTGGAAGCAAGTTTAACTTGCGGGGTCCCATCCATACACGCAAACCCTTCCAAAGGTAAGGCTTCCGCGCGATGCATCCGGACTCATAACCATGGACCCTTTTTTACTAACACATATCCTTGAACATTAGAGAACTAGAGCCATAGTTTGGTTGCAAACTCATTGCATAATATTGTGCTTACTTGACTACTTGTGCATTCCTTTCTTGTGCATAACCTATACTTCCTCCATTTCTAAATAGATGACCCATAACTCTTGGCATACATTTTAAGAAAGAAGAGAGAGAAAGTGTTGTGAATAGCTTAATAACTTTGTTAGGTAATAAAACATAATTAATTAACCCACTATCCTAGAACCCCACTTCACACCACCGACACTCAGATACATTGAAGCTAAGAATACTTCATCCTCCCTCTTTCCGTCACGCGTCCCTTCCATGACCACCTCCCCACCATAATTCCTCTCTCCTTCAACCAAGGTTCCACCTATTACCCTCTTTTTCATTCATCGGATCTACCCAATGCTTCCTTTCAATTTCCTTTTTTCATCTTTTTTTTCTCTTCAACCAAAAATAAAGAGTGGTTGGGTGAAAGTGGTGGTGGGTTATAGATCTAATAGTTAGAGGTTTTAAAGAGAGAGAATATAGAGATAAGGTACGGCGTTGGTGGTGGCGTTGGGGTGATGATTTTCAGTAGTGGGTATGTGATTTCCAATGATTAAGGATCGCAGAGATGGATAATCGGTGCATATTAGCATATTTCGGTGGGGTTAGGGTGGTAGATTGGGCAGTATGGCAATGAATTGATGATTTCCAGTGAGTTGTGGGTAGCACATTGTGATGGGTGGTGATTTTTGGAGAGGGTAGTTGTTGTACGGTGGAGAAGGTGGTGGCTTTCTACGGTGGTTTGTTACACAATGTGGTGGAAAATTTCAGTGGGTCAGGGGTGGCAGAAAGGGTGGTGGTATTTGAGGACGGGTGGTGGTTTTTGGCGGTTTCCGGTGAGGGTGTGATCCCGGCGAGGGAGTGATTCCGGTGTGGGTGGTGGTTATAATGGAGAAGGTGGGGCTTTAATGGAGAAGGGTTGACGGAGCAGGGGATTTGAGGGTTATTAAGCATATAGTAAGTGGGGCCAATTAAGTGTAATTATGTGAGTTTGTAGATAAAAACTTTCCATTTATAGTATAGGTCAAGTATTGTGACATTTCCTTTTTAGGAATGTTCGTCATCTAAATAAAAACAGAGGAAGTATGTCTTTACACTAATCGTTTGTTTGATTTGTGAATGAATCTGAATAAACTAATTAATGACTAAAGAACTTTGCTTGATTAATTAATTAATATAAATAATTAAAGTCTAAATAAATTGATCATACCTGACTTAGTACGACTATAGGCTTGTCCCTTTAGAGTAAGATACTGGAAACAGTCCCAGACCAATCTCCCAACAATGGCGCAAAGGTTTAGACTGTGGCGCAACACGCTGGTGTTTAGCGCCTAGCGACAATGTTTTCGCCTGGCGCTGGACATTAGCGTATGGCGACAGTTCTGTTGCTTTGGCGGCAGTCCAGTTTTTCTGCTCGAGTCTTCAAGACAAGTTTAATAAATCAGTTTATTTTAATCGGTTTAACCAGTTTATTAATGACAGTAGTCATGTTTAGTCCTTAATTGAGTCTAAGCACATAGTCACATGGTCATGACACGAGTCAAACATTTCATCTACACTCACTAGTCTTAGCACACACTTTGTGCATATGTCACCATGACCATGTTTTAGGTTCATGCATTTGTCGTTTTTCCGTCATTTGATTTGAGGGCCCATTCCATTCCTATTCTCTTCCATGTTCTCTTCCCATCTATTGCATGTTGAATAAAGCTTGAGTAAAAAATAAGGATTTACCCCAACTTCCCTTTCCACAACACTTGGTCAAGGAGAGAAGGGCGATTAATCAAGGATAACACTTTATTCCGAGTACTACTTTTATATAAACTGATTTGACAAAAGAGAAAAGCTAAGAAGATAATGGCAACTCAAGAAGAAGTCAATGCACTTAGGCAGGAATTGGCTAATATGACCGAAAGGATGAAGGCTATGTCACTTTAAATCAATGACCCTGCGAAACAGCAATAGATGCAGCGAATGGAAGAAAGCTTGAGAAAACTTTCCAATGACTATAAGTTCTAGGGCATTAGCTCACAAGGGGTCTCAGTGGACAAGGAACTTCTTCTGGAAAAGTTCAATGCCAATGACATCCCTAAGTTCAAGCCAACGGACAATCTTTATTTTCACATTAGGGCTTTTGAAACTATAATGAACATTAAGAGGATTGATAGGAATATTTTTCACTCTTTGTTCTCGCTATCTCTAGAAATCGTTTGTCAACATTGGTTATTTTCTCTTAATAAAGAGAAGACCTCTATTTAGGATTCCATAGTAAACGCTTTCATAGATAGATACAAGTGCAACATCCAAGTCGACGCAGACCATAGACAACTTGAGATGCTAAAGCAAAAGGAAAACGACAGGTTCACCTCTTTCTTCAACAAGTGGAAGGAAACTTCCGCTAATATGGATGAAGTTCCTACTGAAAAGGAGTCTGTAAGGATGTTCATCAAGAACCTTCAAGACAAGTATTCGAAACATTTGAAATATCAACATAATTTGAATACTTTCAAGGCCGTCTATGACATAGGTATTGAAATTGAAGATAACCTTGCAAAACAAAAAGCTACTAACAATAGCAACAACAGTGGCTGGAAAGGAAAGAAGAATGACAATCCTTCTTCTTCTGAAAACACCCACTCTAGCAACAACGTTAGTACCTTTGATCTCAATGGAGTCTTAGCCATGGCAAGTCAGAGACCTAAGAAACAGCTAAGGAAATAGTTCACCCCCATTGGGATGAACTACGATATTGCTTTCGATCGACTCCATGCCAAAGGACTCATCACTCCTATTAGACCTCTTCAAGATCCAGCACCCAAAAATAGGTCACCCAACTGGAATGCTAACGCTCATTGCAAGTACCATCAAGGTAGGGGACATACTACTGAGAGTTGTTGGAAGCTAAAAGAGGCCATCCAATATTTGATCGATAATAACAAGCTTCTCATACCTCCAACTGGCAAGAAAACGAGTGATGATAAGGCACAAGACAAGGGGTGAGCTTCAACGACAAGATTTTGTGACCTCTTTTTCTATCTTTTTTATTCCTCCTTTCCCCAATAAGTCTATCCTAGACACCCTCGATCTTATTTTCCTTCGTTTTTATTTTTTAGGATTTTTCTTTCTCTCTTTAATAAAATGAGCATTTATTTCTTGCATATGATCATCTCATTACATTGCATTAAAAAAAATAAAAATTAAATCAATGTCGAACTAAGCGCAAGGTATACTAATGATTTGAGGCACCCCTTGTGGCCATATCATATCACTTTCGCCCTTTTAAAAATATAAATCCTTTCTTAATAAACCACTTTGATCCTCATCTAACGATAGGCCTTTCTTTTTTCAACCCACATCTACCTAACCTTGGGATGGGATGGTGTGCAATTTATACAATTTTCAAAGAATAAAATCTTGAGTGATTTTATAAAAATTACAAAAGAATAAAATAGCAATAAAAGTGTGAAAAAAGGAAAGTGTTCCAATGTCTTTGATATGAATATATCTTTGATAAGAACACGTCTCAAACTGCATCTCTTATCGAGTGCTAGGTATCGTGCTTGAGAAACATGAATGCCAAGTGAGTGATAGATCGCATGATCAGGATTGCCCATTGTAGGGAATATTTCAAGCATTACTCCAAACTTGAACCCCACTGTGATCATACACTAAAGTACGGTGGCGTCCAAAGGGAAAGAAGATAGAGCAAAAGAGTCGCCAACAAGTTTTAGGAACTTGTAAACCGTTCACGAGGTGAAGGTTACACCCCTTAACTATCCAAGAGATCGTCAACTCTAATAGTTCTGGAACCATGACTGGTAGTTTGGGGATGAAGGTACAAATCCAACCTAAAAGAGATTGAACCTGCCCAGCCTCTACGTTATTCTGATCGTATTCATGTGCGCTTTCTGACTAACATGCAATCAATAGGATAAACATAAGCCTATTTATCTATGTTGGTTGAATATTAATGCACAAATAAATCTATTATTGGCGATCACTTGAATTATAATCAAATTAACCCTAAACAAGATTATTAATTATCTTATTAAGCGTGATTACAAGTACCAAATTCCCTTTAAACATGCATAAAGACGTGATCAAGCAATAAATAATAAATATAATCAAGCAACATAATAATAATTATCACAATAATAATAATTATAAAAATAATAATCATGTTAAAGCATAATAATAGCAAGATCCTATGCATGATACTAACAAGATTAATAACAAACCCTAGCATGTCACTAAACATTAAAAATCAAATATTTAACCCTAACATGATACTAACATGAATATTAGGAAAGAAAATAGGAAGCATCATAATAAGCATATTTGATATTAGAAATTATAGTTATTACCCTAAACATGATACTAGGAAGATCAAAACACCCTAACATGATACTAGGAATCAAAATAACAACCTAGACATGATTTCTAAATCATAATATCAATAAAATCACTTAAAGCACTTACTTGGATGCCTCGTACCTCTTTCTAATAACAAAATACACTCGTTAGTAATTTCAAGGGCAATATAAAATCAAACAGTTAAATTAAATAAAGATTAAGAAATTTTAGGTTAGATTTGGGACCAAACCCTCAAAAATTAAAACCTTTCACATCTAGGGCGAAGGCAACTTCGAACTTGGCTAGGTGTGTCTAGATCTTGTGAATGCGGAATTTTGTATGCAAAAGGCTAGTTTAGAAAAGAGAGAGAGAGAGAGAGTAAACCCTAAACCCTAAACCCTAAACCCTATAGAGAGAATTGAAATTGATGGGAATTGATGATAATTGATGAATAAAATGGAGTTTTAGGAGGCTATTTATAGAGAAAATCACCCGGGTGTGATACAAAAATGAATCAGAGTTTCGAAAAGAATAAAACACGACCGCATCGCCAAACACGTGTATGGCGCTTAACGCTAGACTCTAGCGCTAGACGCCAGGTATGGCGCCAGGCGCTGGTCCTGTCGTCAGACGCTGGAAATAAAATTTCCACACGTTTTCTTAATTTGATAAAATTTAGCCGTACAAGAGGGCAAAATCGTATTTTCCTTAAAAACACTTCTTTTATTCTGATTAAAACTCTAAAAAGTCAACTAAAGTCAATTTATCAATGCTAATTAAATTAGGAATGAATAGAACCTTCTAGAAGATTCTAGAGGACTATAATCAATCCTAATCACATTAGGAACGATAAATCATAATTAGGCCCTCCTCTAGATCATTGGGCCGCATATAAATATCAAACCGGGCCCAGTTTAGTAATTTGGCCAGAACTTCCTCATTATTCATCGGAATTGGGCTTATAATATATCGTTGGAAAGCTCATTTCGAAACTGACTCAAGTACACCATTATTGGACCCTTGCCATGGACCAAACAAAACTGGATTGGCTGTTTTCTTAAAATAGGTTTTCAAAGACAGAGAGAAAGAAAAGAATTAAAACTAACCGCAACACTAGACTTTCCACACTTAAACTTCATTCGATTATGATTCGACGTGAAAGGTACTCATCATTGGGTTTGGTTTTGGGGAGACAAAAATGGGTGTCAACAGAAGCCCCCACTTTGATTGAGTTTAGAGAAACGTTTCGAAAACAAAAGTCAAAGTATTGATAGGGACGGAGAATGATTCAAAACGTTCTGCGATCCTAAATCACTCTTGTAACAGCGATACCTGCAAACTAGCATTTGTCAAACAGATAAAAGAGTTAAGAAACGCGTATCTTGCACCGTCGAGCACACGTCTCTAAAGGTAACTGATTTGTTGTTGTTGCATTTGCTGTTGTTGTGACAACCTTCCACAAGCTAGGAAACACTATCTTGCTGCTTTAACGATATTCCCCAAGCTAGAGGATATTGCCTGAAGACTGCTACGCTTGTCACTGCCTCAAATTTCCGTCATGATGGTCTTCTGCAAGCTAGAGAACACTATCAAAGATTGCTTCGCTTGAAACGATCTTCTACCGCCTTGTGACCATCTTCTGCAAGCCAGGGAATATGATCGAAGATAACTTCGCTTGAAATCACCTCTAGTTGTTTGTGACAACCCTCCGCAAGCTAAGGAATGTTGTCGAAGATATCTTCGCTTGAAGTCATCTCCAGTGGTTGCGATAATATTCCGAAGAAAATTACCGAAGATCAACGCTTGTCAATCCTTAAAAGCTCGCTTGAACTTTGCTTCCGCTATGCCAGTACGTCGGCGCTTTTGCTACTTGTGAACCATTACGCCGGTGCCTCTTCTGTTTATGAACCATTACATCGGTGCCTCTGATGATCCAATGCTTAGGCGCTTTAAGCTAAGTGAGACGATCATTTATCAGGTCGACCACTTAATGTGATTGTAATCGAATTGATTACTAGATCATGTCAAGTTGCTTAGAGGGGCTAACTAGCGTACCAAGGAACCTAGAAGTTGCACGAGGTCCATATAACCATATTACAGGGCCCCACACTTTGTCGCCAAACCAGCGCCTGCTGGAAGGACTTGTCGGCGCGCTTTTTGCTTGTCGCCAGATGATGGGCTTGTCACCAGGCGATAATTTCGTTGTCAGGCGTTGCATTCGGGATTTTCAGATAAATCCTTTTTCCTTATACTGCTGCTGTTCATTACCTGGTTTCGCTCCGAACCTTTAACTTGGTTGTTTCCTTTCAACCAAATCTGCTTAAATTAAAGCTCTTCATCTCTAATTTCTAAGTTTTTCTTAACCCCTCTTATCCCTAGAAGAATCTCACGCATTTATATTCGTGGTTTTTCGAAATCCAGGAATATTCTTACTTGTTTGCTCTTTGGATTGTACCTGTATTTATATTTTTAACTATAGGACTTTGCTCATCTCTTTAATTATCTTAGGACTGTCCTAAGGCTCAATTAAGACTTAATGTGTTTTTATCACATATGACTTGTCATGACTTGACTCAAAGTTTTTAACACATGCGTTAGACTAAACTCGATATGATATGACATGACATGACTCAACGTACATGACTCGTGTGTGCACGAAAAAGCAAACAATTTCTGTCATTTTTTTGTGGAGGGTACCGACTTTTCCCAAAAAAGAAAAGCACAAAAAGGAAGAAGTTTTTGAAGGTGCATGTTGAATGAGCTTAATCCGTTAATGTTGTCTCTCACAGTACAAGGATTGTAACATCCAAGACTATCAAAGTTGACTCAATAATGAAAGTATTTAGGTAACTTAGGCGCGGAGGCTAAGTACTTCATACTTTATGATGCAATGATGATTGATGTTGATATGACAGGGCATGATTGATATTGATACTTCATACTTCATACTTTATGATGCAATGATGATTGAAATCACCCGGATGTGATAAAAAGAACTAATCAGAGTTTCGAAAAGAATAAAACACGACCGCATCGCCAAACACGCGCTTGGCGCTTAACACTGGACTCTAGCGACAGACGCCAGGTATGGCGCCAGGCGCTAGTCCTGTCGTCAGACGCTGGAAATAAAATTTCCACACGTTTTCTTAATTTGATAAAATTTAGTCGTACGAGAGGGAAAAATCGTATTTTCCTTAAAAACACTTCTTTTATTCTGATTAAAACTCTAAAAAGTCAACTAAAGTCAATTTATCAATGCTAATTAAATTAGGAATGAAAAGAACCTTCTAGAAGAATCTAGAAGACTATAATCAATCCTAATCACATTAGGAACGATAAATCATAGTTAGGCCCTCCTCTAGATCATTGGGCCGCATATAAATATCAAACTGGGCCCAGTTTAGTAATTTGGCCATAACTTCCTCATTATTCAACGGAACTAGGCTTATAATATATCGTTGGAAAGCTCATTTCGAACCTGACCCAACTACACAATTATTGGACCCTTGACATGAACCAAACCAAACTGGATTGGCTGTTTTCTTAATATAGGTTTTCAAAGACAGAGAGAAAGAAAAGAATTAAAACTAATCGCAACACTAGACTTTCCACACTTTCACTTCATTCGATTATGATTCGATGTGAAAGGTACTCATCACTGGATTTGGTTTTGGGGAGACACAAATGGGTGTCTACACCCATACTTATCAAAAATATGCAAAAGAAAAAAAAAAGAATTAAAAAGTGAGGAAACCTCAAGCATAAATATATAAAGATTTCAAAAGCAAGGTTACACACCTTGGGGGCTTATCTAGGGTCTTGAGCCTTTATTTCCTTCTTCTTCAACTTTTAGCCTAACCACGTTACAACCCTTAAAAGACCTCTTTGAGGTACACACACACTTGTGCGAGGTTCGGCTAGAGCTTCGTTCGGCCTGATTATTCCTAACAAATACGTAGGCAACCTCACATCGAGGTGCGGCCGTAATAAAAAATGCATTCATTCACATTCATATTTATATTCATACATGATCATATCAAGGGATCTCCAATGCTCATCCCTATCCATTTAGAGCTAGACTTGGGGGCTTGATCCCTACATTATTAGCCTACCTAGCCTAAGAGTCACCATTATTTGACTCTTTTCATAAAAAATATATTTTTCCATACACTTAGCCTTTGCAACCTAGCTTTAGTGTTACTTTCACACACATCACAAATACATAGACAAATAATCCTCCCCTTAGGAACCTTTTGTCATGAAATCTCAACACGACGTTAAAGCATGCCTCGTCATCTTAGAGTCATTCATCACTCATCATCACAAACATCATCACATCACAAAGGATCACTACTACAAAAAATGGAATAGAGAACTGTTGAAATAGGCCTTATAGAATGTCTTAGAGGCCATCTTCTGCTAAGCGATGTGTAAAGTTTATAAAATGGGTATAGGAGGCGTTCTATATGCAAGGGAAAAGAGAACGGGTACAAGAGGCGTTCTATATGGAAGAGATAACCGTTCTCTTTCATGTTTTTTATGCTTATAAAAAATAAATAAAAGAGAACGGTTAACACTGATAACAGTTCTCTTTGTTGTATTTTTTTTTTAAAAAAAATTATAAATTTTGGGAGATTGCATATATATACAATATACATCAGTAATCAATAAATCAAATTGAATCAAATGTCAAATTAAAACAAACTTTATCATCATATTCAATTAATTTCATCTCATGCCTAAAAAAAAATAATCTCAAGTACATTTTGATACATTTCAATTAGCATAACTATCAATGTACTAGTATTGTTTCCCCTAAAAAAAAATAAACAAATCAATTTGCTTCAAACGCAGGTTGCGCTTTCACCAGCCTCAACAACCGCAACACGTTCCACCAACCACAACCACTGCAGCGCCTCCACCAACCTCAACCACTGAAGTGCTCCTCCACCAATAGTGCACGCAAATAGTGAAGCCGCACCAAACACCCAACATCATAGATGAAAAATCATAATTTACCAAATCATAACATCAAAATCAATTGATAAAAGTTATAGATAAAAAATTAACAATAATTGAGAATTAAACAAACTACCTCAATAATGTTAAACACCTAGCAACACGCAACAACTTGCAATTGCGACCATAAACAAAGCACAACAGAGATTCAATGGTTCAATCTTTCACACTAGACTTTCGAGCAACGCATTGTATCGAAGATGGGGTTGGAAAACAAGGCTCATTGTTCTTCATAACATAAGCGGCGATGCGAGCTTAATCGGATGTCAGCTTAGAGTTTTTAGGACATTGAGCCATTGAAGGATGAAGGTAGAAGAGAAAGGAGTTAGAGGGGTTTTTTTTTTTTTTTTAAAGGAGTTAAAGTTTCAAAGGAAAGAAGTGAAATAAGAGGGGAACTTATGGATAAAGAATGATAGGTTGACGGCTATAAGAAGAAAGAGGAGTTAGGGTTAGAATTTTGGGCCTTTTATATGTTAGATTATTCCTTTTTATATTTTAAAAAATAATATTAAGCATATAGAATGGTTAACTAAGAGGAGCGATCTATATTGTAATTGTAAAATATTTGGATATATCAAATAAAACGGTTAACTAAGAAATGTGTTCTATAAAATAAATTTACAATTTAATAAAAATAATAAATAAATCAAGTAGAACGGTTAACTTAGATAGACGTTCTATATTCTTCTGGAGAACGCCTACCTTTGGTAACTGTTCTATATTTTGCGATCTCTAATCTAGTTTTTGGTGTAGTGTATGAAGTGCTTAGCCTCCGTGCCTAAATTATCCAAATACTTTCATCCTCGAGTCAATAATTGAGATAGCCTAGGATGTTATAATCCTTGCACTATGAGATACAACATCGATGCATGCATTCGACTAAGCTCATTCAACTTGCACCTCCAACACTTCATTTTTTTCCTTTTTGTGTCTTTCTTTTTCGAGAGAAATTCGCTACCCTCCACAAAAAATGGCAGAAATTTTTTGCTTTTTTGCTTTTTTCAAGTCGCACAATCACATTATAATGCACACACGAGTCATGTACGTTGATTCATGTCACCTTGAATTAAGTCTAACACATGTTTCAAAACACATTAAGTCACACAAGAGTCATACACGTGTCAAAACACATTGAGTCGACCTCAAGTCAGTCAATCACAATGAGTCAAGTACACCAAAACTTGGGTCAACCTTAAGGAAAACATAAGCAAAGTCCTGTAGTCCAAAACATATATGCAAGTGCACTAAGTCCTAGACCGACAAGTGATCTTTACAAAGATCTAAGACAGAAAACGAAAATTTTCAAAGACTTGCAAAGCTATCACTTCCAAGGCGAGAAGATGAGAAAATTTAAACAAGACAACTCAAGGCCTAGGGTCTTTGACAACATTCCCTAGGATGCAAAAGTCGTCACCCTATTTGAGATGATAGCTCAAAGCAAAGCAATCTTGGACGGCGCTCCCCAAGATGTGGAGGATGTCAAATAAAACGACTTTGATTCAACAAAAATTGATTATGTACTAAGGCACGGACGGCTCGCACAGCAAGTTTCTCAAGACGAAGAGAATCATAATTATCGGATAAGTTTTCCCAAAACGAAGAGAAATTGTTGATTGATGCACACATCCCGAGGCATAGGTTGGAAATTGCATCCCAAGGCGTGGGTACTTAGCAGAATTTCACTTAAGAGCTACTCAAGGCGTGGAAACTGTTAAACTATTAGACTTCCCAAGGCATGGAAAATCATCATTCAGAAGAATGCTCAAGATGAAGGAGTCTACGACATGAGGCGAGGAAATTTGTCATCAATCATTTGTGAGTTTCTCAAGACAAAGAAGCTCATGATAAGAATTCCAAAGGCGCAGAAGACCGTCATTCGGTGGATCGCTCGAGGCGTGGTGGTCCACGACAGAATTCCCGAGACATGGAAGGACGTCACAGTAAAATTGAAGATAGCTACAAGCAGCGGTCTTCGACGATATCCCGAAGCAGAGAGGAGATTATCTACTGCAGCGAGGCACAGCCATGGCAAGGTACTTCCACAACTCTAAAGATGGCTACAAGCAGTCACCTTCGACGATGTTCCCGAGGTACGGTGGAGGGTTGTCACAAGCAGTTAAAGATGGTTACAAGCAACAGTCTTCGACGATGGCGTTCACGAGGCACTATGGAGGTTGTCACCAATGAAAGCAACAACAAAAATTGGTTACCCAAGAGACGTGTGCTTGACGGTGCGAGATACGTGTTTCTTAACTCTTTTATCTGTTTAACTAACGCTAGTTTATAGGTATCAGCGTTACAAGAATGATTTAGGGTTGCAAAACTCTTTGAATCATTCTTCGTCCCTATCGCTACTTTGACTTTTGTTTTCGAAACTTGCGTTTCTCCAAACTTAGTCAAAGTGGGGGCTTCTGTAGACACCCAAATGTGTCTCCCAAAAACCAAACCCGGTGAATAATATCTATCACGTCATTTGATTATCGAACGAAGTGAAACTGTGAAAGTCTAGTGCTGCGGTTGTTTCTATTAAAATATTTCTCTTTCTTTTGAAAATATACTCTATTTATGAAATAGCCACTCCAATTTAGTTAGGTCCATGATAAGGGTCCAATAATAGTGTAGTTGGATTGAGCTCGCAAAGAGCTTACTAACGATATATTATAAGCCCAATTCCGATGAATAATGAGGAAGTTATGGCCAAAATACTAAATTGGGCCCAAAATGAATTTTATATGTGACCCAATGATCTAAACGAGGGCCTATTAATTATTATTCCTAAAGTTATTAGGATTGACTTTAATCTTCTAGAATAATCTAGATTGTTCTTTTAAATTTTAATGGAATTAGGATTGATAATTATATTTTAAAGAGTTTTACTTGGAATAAAATAAGTGTTTTATGATAAACCCAATTATAATTTGATAAACGTGGAATTTACTGCTACCCAAAATCATATTAAGAAGAGGATTATGCGTACCCGCGCCTGACCTGGCCGAGCTTTGCCCGGTCGTACCCGATAGCAGTCCAACGTGAATGAGGCCTTCTCTAGATCAAAATCTGGACAAAAACAAACTCCTACAACCATAAGTTACACTCTCCTTACCTCTCACAAAAAAAACAAAAAGAAAACACACAAAAATAAGAAAAAAAACTAAGCTAAAAAAAAAAGTACGGGTTGCCTCCCGCAAAGCGCTAGTTTATCAAGGTCCCGCTCGACTATACTTTTTCTTTCAATCGGAGGAATTCAACGCCTTGGGTAACTTATCAAACGCTCCTGCAAACATTTCATTAAGCACTAGATAGGGCTTAAAAATAAGTACACTTATCTTTACATAGAAAAAATTAGGAGCACATAAAGGAAACTCAAGGTAAAAAGAAAATTCAAAAGAAAGAGAAAAAAATATACCACAACCTTCTACTTCCTCCGCTAAAAAATTTGAATTAATAGAACGAACATGGAGGTAGTCATTGTCTTTATCATCCAATAATGACTTGAAAATTTTACCCTCGCAAATAACCTCATTATCAACAAAGGAATTTTCAACCACCGTTTCTACAACTAATGATTTTTCAATCACTGATTTGTCAACGAATGATTTTTCAACCACAAATTCTATAACGAGTTCTTCATCCTTAATAGCACTCTTATTATTATAGTGTCCATAGACATTTTCATCAAGAGTCTTTTAATAACTTTCATTAGCAACTAATCGTTCCGAATATGATCATATGTATATGGAAAGACTCTAAAATCATCAAGAGCACGCACGAAAAACGCACTATAAGGGCATTCAGGATTTTCATGACAAAGACGTTGACAACAACAATAGTCAAGTGCTGCATAAAAATCATAAAATTCTTGTAGTGGCGTAGGCATGGATATTTTCAATTCATAAGGAATAAAAAGGGAAAAAAAAATTAATAATCTAGACTCTAATAATAACCAGAATTAAAAATAAAACTGTTTCACCGGCAACGGCGCCAAATTTTGACAGGCTAAAGTCGTATCACCTAATCAACATTAAGGAAATTTTGCGAATAACTACCATTTAAATTACCACTTTTGAGAACAACTACCATTTAAAATTTTCTTTTGAAAAAACTACCACAAAAACACAAAAACTTTGAGTAGCACTACCACATTTATTGTTTCTGACAAGAATTTCCATTTTTGGGGCATATTTTATAAAATTTCCCTCAAAAAACCCAAATTAAATGATAATATTGCACTACATTAATCCTTAATTGGATTATACACTTCAATTACCCCAAATCCCCCAATTTCGTAAAGCCCTTAATTCAAATTTTTGACCATAAACCCTAATTTTAAGATTTAATTGAGAAATTAAATAAACTATAATGCAAAATTAAAGATAATTGACCTATAATTGTGTTTTACTATAGAAATCTCTTGTTTTCTATACCGCAATTGATTGAAATTTTATAAAATAGGCTTTCTCAACCGGAAATTCTTCCTGGAAAATAAAATGTGGTAGTGCTACTTAAAGTTTTTGTGACTTTGTGGTAGTTTTTTTAAAAGAAAATTTTAAATGGTAGTTGTTCTCAAAAGTGGTCATTTAAAATGTAGTTGTTGGCAAAATTTCCCAACATTAATTACTAAAACCATTAACTGATAATAGATAGGGAAGTAGGGTCAAATCCACAGGGAAACGAGTCTTTTTATTCCTAATTAATTAATATAATCTAGATTATCAAGTAACCAAATTTGTTGTTGTATAAGGAATTAAACTAAGGAGAATAAAAGTAGGGAAGAATAAAATTAAGGAGGAATCAATTAATAAAAGCCTAGGGCATAGGTTCACCAATAAATAATATTCCATTGTAAAACATAATAATCAATCATCAATGGATCAATTAATCATATCATAAAGAGCTTTCGCTACTTTAGACACCCAAATGTGTCTCCTCAAAACCAAACTCAGTGATGAATACCTTTCACGTCATTTGATTATCGAACGAAGTGAAACTGTGAAAGTCTAGTGATGTGGTTGTTTTTATTAAAATATCTCTCATTTTATTTTTGAAAATATACTCTATTTATGAAAATAGCTAGTCCAATTTAGTTTGGTCCATGATAAGGGTCCAATAATAGTGTAGTTGTATTGAGCTCGCAAAGAGCTTTCCAACGATATATTATAAGCCCAATTCCGATGAATAATGAGGAAGTTATGGCCAAAATACTAAATTAGGCCCGAAATAAATTTATATGCGGCCCAATGATATAGAGGAGGGCCTATTAATTATTATTCCTAAAGTTATTAGGATTGACTTTAATCTTCTAGAATATTCTAGAAGGTTCTTTTAAATTGTAATGGAATTAGGATTGATTATCATATTTTAAAGAGTTTTACTTGGAATAAAATAAGTGTTTTATGATAAACCCGATTTTAATTTGATAAACGTGGAATTTCTGCTTAATCATATTAAGAAGAGGATTCCGCATACAAAGCACGTTTTATTTCTTACTCAGCGCAAGGCGACAAGCCTGTCGCCAGGCGCTAGTTCCCGTCGTCTGACGCTGGCTCCTGTTGTTCGCGACTGGAGGTTTTTCTATTCCGAATGGAACTTCATTTCTTTTTTATCGGTTTTTGGACTATTTTTCTATAAATAGGGTCCTTGGCCTCTGTTTTCAAGGGTCCCATAATTTTTTAAATTCTTTCTCTCTCTAAGCTAGAAGCTTATTCTTTCTCCCTCTTTCTAAACCTTCCCCTTTTACAAAATTCTGCATTCACAAGTTCTAGACACACCTAGTCAAGTTCAAAGTAGCCTTCTCCCTAAACGTGAAAGATTGATAATTCGGAGGGTTTTGTCCCAAATCTCTATTTCAATTATTTAATTTAATTTTTTTATTTATTATTTTCCTTGAAGTTACTAATGCGTGTATTTTGTTAATAGAAAGAGATACGAGGCATCCAAGTAAGTAATTTAATTGTTATTGTTTTGATATAGAAATCATGCTTTGATTATTTTGATTCCTAGTATCATGTTAGGATGTTTTATTGCTTCCTATTATCATGTTTAGGGTAATAACTAGTATTTCTAATATCATGTATGTTTCCAGTATCATGCTTAGGTTGCTTCCTATTCTTTCTTATATTATGTTAATATCACTCTAGGACTAAAGCTTTGATCTTTATTGTTTAATGACATGCTAGGATTTGTTATTAATCTTGTTAGTATTATGCCTAGGATCTTGTTAATATTATTATGCTTTATTGATATTATTATTATGATGATCACGCCCCTTATGCATATTTAAAGTGAATTTATACTTGTAATCACGCTTAATAAGATAATTTATAATCTTGTTTAGGCTAATATGATTATAATTCAAGTGATCGCCAATAATAGATTTGTTTGTGCATTAATATTCAACCAACATAGATTAAACAGGTTTAGGGTTAATCTATTGATTGTATGTTAGTCAGAAAGCGCACATGAATACGAGAAGAATAAAGTAGAGGCCTATTTTTAGGGCAGGTTTAATCTCTTTTAGGTTGGATTTGTACCTTCATCCCCAAATATCCAGTCATGGTTCCAGACCACTATGGAGTTAGCGATCTCATGGATCGTGAAGGGGTGTAACCTTCACCCTGTGAACGATTTACAAGTTCCTAAAACTTGTTGGCAACTCTTTTACTCTAGCTTTCTTCCCTTTGGATGCCACCATGCTTAAGTGTATGATCACAGTGGGGCTCAAGTGTGGGTTGCTTGAAATTTTCTTTACAGCTACGTATTACAATCACAGAGTTAATCTACCAGTATTAAATCTCATCTCTTGAATTTCGACTTAACCATTTATAAATTAGTCTGCCCATTGAAACTAAGCCTAAACATCAATTCTCATCTCACAAATCTCGAATCAATATTTCTAAACTAATACAAATTAAATCTGGCCAAATCTAATCGAATAGCATTAAATCAATCAATAGGAAATTAATCAAGCATTGACAATCAACAATAATAATTTATCCCTTTAAATTATTTATAGATCCCCACAAACCCTAGAAAGAAAACTACTCAAACACAATTAAAACTAAACTAATCAAAGCAATTAAATAGAGCATAGTAAAAAACAAGAATTAAGATAAAGAGAATAATAGTATTAAAGTAATAAGAGAACAAAATAATAAAATTGATACAAAGAGAAGAAAACTAAAAGAAATCTCAAAACTAAAGTAAAGAAAAGAATAATACGGAGAAATAAATAAAGCTACGAAAAACAAAAGAAACTAAGGCCCTGTTCTTCTGAGCTACTAAAAGAAACTAAGGCCCTGTTCTTCTGAGCTACTACTACTATTATTATTATTATTATTATTATTATTATTATTATTATTATTATTATTATTATTATTATTATTATTATTATTATTATTATTATTATTATTATTATTAAGTGCATATACCATTGATTTAGGTAAGTGAAAACATAAATAAATATGTACAATATTTAACATATGTTAATAATAGAAAGATAAAAGACAACAGTTTACTTATATTTATTTCACAAAAATTTTAAAATAAAATTATTTAATGAGTAACAATAATTTTACTTATAAATATGTCTTAATCATATATTTTTAACCCTTAAAATAATAATGATATACAAAGTACTGCTTGAAACAACCTCTTTTTTTTAATTCTTAAATTACATGGAAAGATTTGAAAAATAATTCAACTCAACGAACTAACAATCAATACCCACATAAAATGTTTCTACACATTGTGATTCTAATATCAAATGTTTATAAAAAGAAGTTGGAAATTGTTATTAATTGTTATTATTATTATTTATTTATTTGAAATAATCGTTATAATTATTAGAAATTATTAGTTAATAATATTATTAAATATTAATTCTGAATAGTTTGAATTATTAAACATTATTATTGATAATTATTATTATTAATTATTATTATGATTAATAAATATTAATTATTATTAAAATTAATAATTATTAAATTTAATAATTATTAAAATTATTTTTAATATTAATAATTATCATAATTATTCAAAATAATAAATTATTATCATCAATACAATATTAATTATTATTGTTGAATATTAATTATTATTTGAAAAAGCAAAGCAGAGCAGAGCAGATTTCTTTTGAGCAGAGTAGAGCAGAGCAGGGTAGGGCTTAGCAGAGCAAAGCAGCTATAAAGAAAGGAGCCTAAAACTCTAATACTACTAATCTACGTCCCTCGCTCCCCAAAAAGCAACCTAAAAGTCAACATCTATAGGCACAGTAACCGCCTAACTAGGAGTTCTACAGTTCTACTACCTCCCTAATACCTAGGGGTGTCCGTTCGGTTTTCGGTTTGGATTTAGTCTAAATCCGATCCAATCCGAAATATAATTCGGTTTTCAATTTTCCAATCCGATCCGATCCGAATTTTTCTCTTGATCCAATCCAATCCAATCCGAATTAAAATTCGGTTATTTGGATCCGATCCGAAAATCCGAATTATAATACATTATTTTTTAGCGCCTAATACAATTATAAAAATAAAGCTTTACTATAAATAAAAGTCTTCAAAATCATGATTAAAATAAATAGTTCAACGTCAAGTCATTAATTAATACATACAAAGTCTCTCTAACTTATTTTATGTAGTAGTAAGTATTTAAGCTAAACTTCAAAATATACAAAAATCCATATTTATACAAGCTTAATTTTATAATTCGGTTTTCGGTTTGGATTGGATCCAATTAGGGTCAATCCGATCCAATCCGAAAATCCGAATTTCCAAAAAATCTCAATCCGATCCGATCCAATTTAAAGTTTGGATCCGATCCGAATTGATAATTCGATTTGGATTGGATTGGATTTCGGTTTTTATCCGAGTTATGGACACCCCTACTAATACCCTACTACCATTCCTCTTAAAAAATATAAACAAGAGCTAGTGGGTTATAATTACAAAGCCCAAAAGACGAGACCTAATAACCAGAAGAGCTACCTAAATAATTTCGCACCGAGTTAGGCCGCGATCCACTCGTTCGGGCCTGGTTTCCGCCTTGGCTTTCAGCTGGCAGATCTTTGACGCTGGGCTCTTTTCTTTTGGACCCAAGCTTCAGCCTTGTCTTTAATTAATTGCTCTGTTTGGAGTTTGGACTAGTACTTAGTCGGTAGCTTGTAGAGTTAATCCTTTACCAAATTGAGCCCTTAATCACCGAACCAAATTTAATTAGCTCGACTTTGGGCTTCAAATATACGGTCATGAAATACAATCAAACTTCAATATCTTTGTAGTGGTTTAATAATCTCGGGAATTGTCATAAATATGCAAATTACTACAAAATAATACCAACTCTACAAAAACACTAGAAAACATATATTAGTAACAAAAATAGCTCCGCATAGCTCAAATAAACATAAATATGATCGTGGGACGGGAATATAAAATAGACTCATCAAGGGTAAAAGGTGGGATTATTGTGGGAATTCGAAAAGGTGGGATTGTTGTGAGAAGAAAAGGCAAAGGTAAAATTATTAGTTTCCAATTTTCCTAATATATATTACATAAATTGTACTTCCTCTGTTTCTTTATAGTTGACACGTTTCATTGGTCACATTTACCAATGCACAAATTCAATCATTTATATCTTTAATTAGCGATAAGCAAAAATTATAAAAAGTTGATATTTGAAAAATATACATTGTGACGAATCTAACAAGATCTCACTTGACTATATTTTTCTTTACATATAAATCACAAAATATGGTCAAAGGAAGGTGTGTGAATAGTGCTAAATTGAAAATGTGTTAATTACGGAATAATAAAAAGGGAGTAGTATTAGTATTGGATGATAGAAAATGACCTGGCACAAAGATATGGCATGATGAGCTTGTTGGAATCGAGCGACGAGACAAGTACATGATGCAATGATGCTCCTCGCATGATGATGTTACTTGCTGCTATTGTGGGCTTCAGTTCGAGGAGTAGCTCCCTTTGGACTGTCGTGGGCTTTATTGTAGCTCGCTCGTTGAACTATCACTCAGGGCTGTTGGGCTTGCCGCCTATGCAAGCTAGCTTGCGAGATCTTGGTCACTCGAGACTTAATAGAATTGATCCAAATTATGACTTATTTGATCCAAATTTATTGTTATTACTCTGTATAATATAGTCCCCCCATCCTCTTTATAGCAACATGATATGAATGTCTACCTGAAGGCTGCTTTCTATTTGTGTAACATAATCATACATTAGAGAAAGAGAAGCAGAGAGCGATACAGTGTTTTGAGTGTTTAAGTTGGAAGGGATTAGAGTTAAGTTTTTATAGTAGAGAATTTCTACTTATTGTCTTTGACTTCCTGACAGGTGATTGAGGAGGTATGTTTACAAATATTATCTTTTAAATTTAGCTTGATTATTAAAATCATCTAATTTTCTTCTAATTTGGTTAAATCACTATGACTTAAATTATGCCTGACTAACCTTCTAAAAATTCCATTTCTTTTAAAAAAAAAAAAAAAAAAAAAAACCCTAGCCTCCTTTTCTCTCTTCTCTCTCCTAAACCTAGTCTCCATTGTTAATTTTAAGGGGCTTCCATCGGATTTCACCGGTGGAAAGCCCCAATCTTTATTTTCTTTTAAGCTTTTTAATTTGTTTTAGTTTATAATAATGTCTCCCTCGAAAGAAAGGGTTTATCTCCTTCGAAAGACAAGGTTTTTTCGATCTCCTTCGAAAGACAAGGTTTTTCGTACTCCTTCGAAAGACAAGGTTTTATTTGTGCTTAATTTGGTCTCCGGTTGTACGGGGCTACTATTGATTGTGGCTCGGATTCGGGTTACAGAATTAACACAAGAATTTACTTTCTCACAAAGTTGCGAAGCGACAACGGATCCACTCAAAAAGTTGTATGAGACAACGAATCGAGAATATGCCGAATTGTTATATTTATGTATTTGGATTCTTAACCCTTCCCCAATTAATTCTTGTTTGATTTTGTTAAATTAGTTTTCATTATCGTTCATTGTCAATTGTAGATGCCGTATGGCTTACATTAATGAAATTTAGCACTACAACAAAATGAAGCTAAGGTAACAATGAAAAACCATTCCCTAATATTAAAAAAGTGTTGCCTTGTATCTAAGGCAACACATATGAGGCGTAGTTTATGCCCCCGTTGTCTATTCATAAGGCAACACATTTTCGTACAAAGGCAACAATTTTAAAAGCCAAGGTAAAATAATACCTAAGGCAACATTTTTACAAAGGCAACAAATGAAAATTGTTGCCACCTTAGGAGACGATTCAAAATTATTACCTTTTGTCATAATATAAAACAATCTTTTCACATATTGTATTTGCTAGTAATAATACAAAAGTGTTGGCAAATATTTTAAAGACAACATTTAGAAAACTGTTATATTTAAATTAAATGACTACAATGAATCGGCTATTTTTGTATTCTATTGCAATATATTACTATATTATATTAAAGGAGTGAGAATGTGTCGTACTATTTTGAATTTGTTATATTAGAAAAATGTTGAACATTAAAACATGTAATTAGCATTTGACTACAGAATCCCAAACTTATAAAATTAATTAGTAAAACAGTACAACCAAAACAATATCAACTTGTTTACAACATCAAATCTATCTAAATAATCTATTGTTTAATAGAATGTTGTAGGCCATGATATTAGTCTAACTAAAAAATAGAAGAAATAATAAAAGGTTAAAGCAACTTCAAATTGAGCCATAAAGTCATATTCTTCTTCTTCTTACTCGCAACCTTCTTCATCTTCTTCTTGTTCATCTCCCTGTACAAAAAATAAAATAAAATAGATAAATATTTCAACTTAGTATCGCTCAAAAAAAAAAAAAAAAAAAGAGAAAAAAAAAATTGAACGCCTTGGCCACTTTTCTATCTATACTTTACGTATATAGAAATCAAAAGGTCTTTACCTTGGATGTAGAAGCCGAAGATTGAAGTCGAAGCATTTCTGTTGTACTACCACCATCCTTCTCAGATTGATTATCAAGAAATAAAGAGCCAAGCATACTTAAATCAAAAGACATTTGTGGATTTTGTTGTTGAATTTGAGAAAGGATGGAGCTAAGACCATATGCTATCTCCCTTCTATCTTGTTGCCTTTTGTCCTCATAATCTTTTTGTAGAGCTTGAACCTCCTGAGCATGCTTCTCTTCAGCTTCCTTCATCAAGGCCTTCTGCTTTAATTGAGTTGATGAAACACCTCTTCCATGAAAATTTAATCGAGACTTTTTCTTGTTATCAGAACCAATAATAGTTGAAATCACACTTTCAACCTCCTCCTCTGAATCTAATTTCTCAAGTTCGGTCTATATTTTAAAAGATAAAGGACAAAAATTAATATTGACAAAATTAAATGCAAAAAAATTAACATGAAATGACAATGAATCTTACCATCAATTTGTCCCTTAGGTCACCAGGCTTTCGCTTTGTTAGCTTCTCCTTGCGTGTTGCTATGAACATTTGAGCTAAACTAGGATTTTTTGTTGTTTTATTATCCTTTTTCTATACAAGAGTAATGAGTGTCAATCATTTTAATGCAGAAATAAAACCAATAATAAAAGTGATGAGAAATGTAAACAAGCAAACAAACTCACCCACTTATATCGAACCCTAGCAAAACTCTTTGGTCCTGAAGTATGCATAATGTTCTTTTCCTTTCCAACTAACCGATTTGCTTTATTTTGCATACATCGTTCCTGACAAATTAAGACGGTGAACTAATGAATAACATTTTTCTTAAGACAAGAAATATACATTTGCTATAAAGGCAAGGAAATATAAGAGACTTGTATAAATGTAATACCTCATATTTGACATCATTCCAAATCTTTAACAAGTCTTGGAACATATTTTTTGGGACTAGTTTTGGTCGTTTGATCATCCTTGTTTTATCATTGTCATATTTATGAAAGTGTACTCTTTTTAAATAACATTTGTACCTTCTCCAAGCACCACCAATGGTTTGCAAAACCCATTTTTTTCCCTCAATTGGGACAATAAAATGTTTCTACAACAATACAAAAAAAAAAGTTATACTAAAGTGATCATATTGGCACTGTTAAACAGCTCACTGCCAATTAATTAATCTTAATCACAAATCAAGAACATAAGAAAACAACTCACTGAAAGTCTAGAACCTATTCTAGCACTTACAAAACAAGTCACTGATCTTAAAAAGTAGCAGGCAGCCAAGCAGAACACCATGTAGGCAGAACACCATGTAGGCAGATCGACAACAATAATGACAGTTGGGGTTCATTTTTTTTACATAACATATGCCAATCAAGAAAGTTTAACATGACACTCTGACATGATAGCAGAAACCATATAGGACAAGCTAAGCAATTATAAAACATTTCTACCATATTTATTTAATTGAATAAGTAACTCACCAAGACATAATCCCAAAGTTCTTCTTTCTTCTCGTTCCTTAGTATGGGCCAATTCTTGACAGTCAGTGGCAGGATATTTGCTTTTCGATCTATTGTTCCTAAGAAGCTAATGAACTCATTGCATGTACTGTCATCCGGACCAACAGGTTGTCCATGCTCATTCAAGGTAATTTCCAAGCGTTCTTCTTTGCCGCGTCCATGGACTTTGTAGCACATAGTGGGTCCTCTTCTAGGCTTATCCTTTTCGGCTAACATGAGCAAAGAAATTCAAATGTTAAAAAAATGGCTTATCAATCATGTAGGTAAAGAATTTTAATTACAAATACAAACGATAGCTTGCCATTTTCTTTATCATTCTTGTCATGATTTAAGTTTTCAACTTCTAATCCAAGCATTTCAACTGGTTCTCTTGTGGTTGAATAATGCTGATGTAATGTATGATTAGGGGTAGATGAGCCACCATGTGAAGAAGCCAATTCAACATTTCGCCGACGTTTTGCCATCACTGCTTTTCAAGTCAGAGCCTTCATTTTACGAATCTGAAATTGGGAACAAACATGGAAAAAAGAAAGACATACAATACTCTAATATATGTATGTACAAACATTATACAAAAAAAGTTTCACACTTCATAACTCTTGTTAAATTGATAAGCAATTAATTGATCATAGACCACACATTCATAAGGGCATTTATAAGCAATTAAACATTAATGTCTAACTAAGCATGTGCTTCAAGTAGCCTTGAGAATTGTGTTCTTTACTGTTTCAGACACTATATTGACATAAGAGGTCAAATTTGAGCTGATCTTTAGGTATATGAGCATACAAGGAAAATATCACCAAACTGACGGGCCACCAAACCTCAAGCCCAAACCTCAATATCAGAGAAGAGGAAAACCACAGCAGCAAAAGGGAACAAATTTAATTAATTGTTGAAGGACAAAGGGTAGGGGAAGAGGGGAAGAGGGGAGTCTGCAGGAAGGGGGAACAACACTAACTAGTGGAGCAGAAAACTTGGAGCAGCATATCAGAGTAGATAGAGATAAACAAAATGAATTAAGGCGGCCTCTTTTGTGTTGGACAAAAGCCTTGTATATATAAGAATGTTTTTGCATTGTCAAGAATTCTGTGAGAAGACTATTGTATTGGAGATTTGGAGCTTTGTATCCTAAAGATACTTTGGCAGTAGTAACCTAAAGTTACTGAACTATCAATATATTTCAATCCATTGGTTGTCGAATCTTTGTTCTTGCTGATTATTCTTGTTTTGTATGTGCTTTCTATTGAGTTAGTTTAAGAGTGTGCGACTATTGAGTCTCACAGAAAATGTATATGTGCATCAAGACAGACAAAGACTAGGCTATTAGCACAATGCTTACGCAATTTCACATTTGCAAATGACATGACAAACCATCCAAGTTTATTTGAGATTAAGGTAATCACTAATGAATGTAATCAAAATCAGAACATCACAATAAAAAACATACATTACATTATTGCAGTACAGCTCAATCATGAATCATTCAATCTAAATTGAAACTTGTAGTTTAACTGCTTACAACATAGAGCAGAATTTGTGTTAAGTTCTAGAGAAGTATTTGGCAGTAGATTGCAGAACAAGTGTACAGTCAGCAAGGCAAGGGGGCAGCAACTCATGACAATAAAGCAGCAGAATTAAAGTTTCAGCAGCCGCAAAGCAATAGGCAACAACAACATTATAAAGCAACAGCAGCACACCAAGACATTTTTCTTACTACTTTCTAAATCTGTAGAGAACTGGACAAATTTTTAATCAATACGTGTTCATAGTTGATGGCAAATCAGAACATTCAAACATCTATTCCTAGTTGCATATATACTTGCATGAGATAATAGAGTTCCATTCTCAATTTAAAACCTATATTTTAAATTTTAAACCCACATATGACATATATATAGCAGCACAACACATCATCTTGATGCATACAGAATTACATGTGTAAAGAATAGAGACATGCTTAATTATAAATGTACAGCTTAGAAAAAACTACCTTCCATTGAATAGCATTGGACTTGTCTTTACTTTTAGACTGTGGAATGGGTAACTCTTCATCGGTGGAATCAAGCTCATGCTCCATATCTTGGTTAGGCCTATAGAGCTCATCGTCTCCCGAAACCTTTTTCTTTTTATTCTTACTTTGATTGCCTCTATTATTTTTAACTTGCGCCATCAGTGACTTAGCATGTTCCTTCAAACCTAATTCTTCCATTCTTGTCATATTTTTTCTAATTGTTTCCATTCTCTGCCTCTCATATTCTGACATTCTTGGTTCATAAGTTTGATGCTCATCACCAGAACCTCTTATAGCTCCAAGCTTAGTGGATTTTTTCTTTGTCATACTTGTAGCTAATTAATTTTGAAAATGAATCCAATTATACAGAAGAAAAAAAAGAATTATATATATATACACGCATTCATAAAGCAAGCTTGTACAAATAAAGAGTAAAAATTATACAACCAAACAATAGCTATATATAAGCACTCATAAAGCAAACTCTCCATTAAATTTTCATTCTAAATTCAATTATATATCTAGGTTTTATAATATCAAATTTGATATACTGGTATCCCTTTTTATCATAAACTAAGCATATGTGACATGCCGACATCGTTTACTAATAAAAATGTTGGACAGAAACATAGGAGAGGTGGGAACATTAGTGCAGATGCATATAACCCACACATAGTGTAAGCAACCCCACTAGCTACCATTAGTGAATTCGTTTGTAAGTTAATTCGACCTAGGACAAATATCTTAGCATCTGTCAGCAATTACTCAGTTCAGTAACAACTAGACATCAGGGAATAAATTAATTCCTCAATATGCTTTAATTTTTAAATCTTTTCTAGTTAAAATTCTTCTGCTCAAGTTACAAAACAAGTAAGGATAACCATTTGTTTAATAATCTAGCTGATTTCACAAAAGGGTTAGCATGATTGAAAGCTTAACAACTAACCTCTATTAACTTAAATTTTAGTGGCAAATTCTGTTCGGTACGTTGTTTAGACCAAAGTAGAACAAACAAAATATAATTGATTTCTATAGTGACAAATCAGCATATATCTCAGAACCCAAGACTCCAGGACCTTATATGTACTAATTATTGATGTATGAATTGAACTTAAGATCGCATTGGAGCTTGGTCAGATTGGCAACTGTAAGATTTCTGGACCGCCTAATAAACAACCTGGACTGTGCATCAGATTGAGAAAGGTGAGGTTTTGCAATGTTCAGAGAGCAAGTTCAGGTACTATAAGTCTCTAGATAGTAAAATTCACAAAGATTAATCACATTATTCTCTATTGAGAAATAGAAAATTTTGATAATGGTTAAGCGGTTTCTAATTTTATTGGTATATCCTTCTATCACAATTATAAACACCACCAGATTATTTTTACATGCAGCCAAGAGGGGTCCAGAGTTAGACATTGCTGTGGTTTTGAGGATAATGGTGTTGTAAGCCTTGGAAACTTAATTTGATGTGTATGAGCAAATGAGACTATCAAGATGATCCATTTTTGTAAGTTTGAAGGATATGAGGTCCTCTCGTGGGCCTCATGGCCTATGAATTCTATGTGCTCATTGTGGACAAATGGGATCAATGAAACATGCTGATATTTGTGATTTTGCATCATGAAAGAAATCGAAAAGTTTGGCAGTCCATGAAATTTGTGGTGTTGGAATCCACGTGGTTGTATTTTTTCTTTGGGCAAGGTTTAAAGGAATATGGCATTTACGGTTTAATTGTGAAAAGTGTCATCAAGTGCCTGTTTGGAGGGTGCTTCTTTGGAAGCTAAGCATTGTTGAAGCTCTTGTGCAACTGCTTTTGGTTTGAATAAAAGGATTTGTGGATGTACTCTTTAAGAAGAAGTTTTTGGAGCAGTGCTTTTGTTGGGTGTGGTCGTGTGATAGGCAGTGATTTCAGAACTAAGTTGGATGAAATATTACAGAACTTTTACTGCCAGACACTGGCAGAATCCTCTACTAAACTGTCATATACATGGAATTTCATTGCTGAAGTTGCCTGTAATATCATTTCAACCAAGTTCACTTTTGTTGGCATTATTTGGGTGGCCAAGGACTGTTTTAGGAAGTGTGTCAGGCTGGGTTTGCAGGAACTAGAAACAACCCATGAAGCAATGGAGCTAGGAGGCAGTCCACTTTATTAAGAAAAAGAAGCTAACATTCGCTGGGCTTACCTTGCTGGTGATTTGGATTGGGTCATAACCAGAGCTTGACTGAGTTGGACCCGTCCTACTTGCCTTTATGATCTGGGCACTAACAAGCATACTTATTTCATTTAGAGTTCCTTTACCTTAAAGTTAACAGGTACACATCATGCAAATTAATTTTATTCAAACATGACATATACCTGTCTCTAAGCACACTATTATGTGAATTAATGAGGTTTATGCCAGCAAAAACTTGAACAATAAACAAGCAATATACTCAACAATCAGATGTTTAATTCCCTATCTTTAATAAAAAATTTCAGGAATAATATAAACCAAGAACCTTGACTTAGAGGTTCTTTTCAATAGTTAGTGCACTCATAATTCCTCAGACTAAATCATACTAACATAAACATCATTTGAAAAGAGTGAATCTATTGATGCATCATTTTAAGTGTTATAGATATAAGCTCAGGAACTTGCAAAAAAATAATACTTGCCTAATATATTTTAGTAGACTAGCAGACCCCTAGGATAACAATTCCTATAACCCCAATTCTATCTAAGTTGTAAAACCTTAACTAAATAACTCAGATCATTATCATACTAATTTCCAATAAGCTAAACTAATTTTAATAATAAACTAGTGGCATGCATGTGATCTGTAGGATATGAATTGATATCCAAATTAAAACTTCAACCTTGAATGATAACATGTAAATCATAACCATTAAAATCATCTTAACCTATAATCATATTAAATTACAAAAATAAGACAACCCAGAATATATTACATCTAAAAATCAAATCCAACATCAAATTAACCAGTTATAAATGCCAAATTCACTTCAGAGATTAAAAGGGAAACGATGACTTACATGAAATTCAGAATACAACAACGATTTCGCCGGCATCAAACCCAACTAGTCAACCATAAATCCAAAGAAAGCAGTGTGAGTAGAGAGAAAAGCAACTAGTTAATTACGAATTGAAATAGATACTCTATACTCTTAATTAACTCTCACCTAAGTAGAAAGAAAGGAGGTGAGTAAGTAGAGTAACCGATTGGGGGATATGATGATTTTAAGATGATGAGTGTGTTGTATAATGAGATCAACAACTGAAAAGTGGAGTAACTGCTTATTCATGATCAAAAAAATTTGGAGCCAAAAATAATTTACAATTTCGCGGGTTCGGAGAAGAATATGGAGTTGAGGCGTTGAGGAAGAGTTGAGGCATTGAGGAAATGAGGATGGATTGACCTGTTGAGGATGATGGGGTTTGTTTTTATTTATTTATTTTTTTAACTTATTTTCTATTTTGAGAACTAAATGTGGACTACTAGCTAATGGTTCTTCTTTTTGGAATAAATTAGGGGATCTTATTTTCTGGATGGTAATCTAATAATAATAATAATATTAAATCAAACTATTTATTTTAATTGTTTCAAAAAAAAAACTATTTATTTTAACGAATAAAAAATAGGTGTACAATAAATATTGTATATCCGTATTAATATTGTCCTAAATGATTACTAGTTAGGGTCTGTTCTCATACGATTATTTCCAGTTCAGTTCAGCTCCTAATTTCATTCTCTTATAAAATATTCATTTCAGTTTAGTTCAGTTCAGCTCTAATAAGTTCAGCTCAGTTCAGTCAATGAGAACAAACCCTAACTTAAAAAAAAAAAAAAAAAAAAACCGGGTGTACAATATTACTCCTAATATATACACACAAACGTTTTTAAAAAAAAAAACCGGGTGTACAATATTTATTGTACATCCATTATAAAGATAGCCTAAAGTGATCAGAAGTTACCCCTATAATGAATAAAAGTTACCACAATATGCATAAAAGTAACCCAATAAAGAAAAGGTTTGTAAGTAAAAGAAACTATAATATCCTTATAAAACTTATTTCATTGGCTATTTACATTAAAAATTGGCAAAAAGTTACCCTACTAAACTATTTTACGTGTTCTAAATCATTATTAATTTTATCTAAGCTTATGTGAGATTATTTTTTGTAAAATAAATGGAATAATGGGGAACATAATAGAGTCTTTTTTGTAATAATATTTGACTTTATACAAATGTAATATTGAATCGAAATCAGCAAAAATGTAATCAAGGAGACCAAAGTCAACTGATACGAAATAGACCCACTCAAACTCGTTTAAACCTAAGCTAATACTCCAATTTGACCATTAACTAATACAAAATTGATGGCTTTTTCCAAATTTGACATGGACCCGATAGTTATTGTCTCGACTCAAAATTGATCAGATCCAAACCGAGGTGGTTCAAAAGGGTAACCTTGACCATTATGACAATCTTTTTAACACAAAAGTTATCTTTTATATATTATTATTATTATTATTATTATTATTATTATTATTATTATTATTATTATTATTATTATTATTATTATTATTATTATTATTATTATTATTATTATTATATTGTTATTATTATTATTATTATTATTACATCACTAATCATTGAAGAAAAAAATCACAAAGTTAACTAACCCCCAACTAATTCGTTAGAGACTTAGTTCTTCCTTCAAAGTAGAACAAACAGAACCAAATTCAACTAATTCTTCCCACAAAATAAAAAACCCCAACTAATTTTTCCCACAAAATCGAACAACAAAACCAAATTGCCCCTATGTTATTCCAACTCTCAGAATTTCGCTCACCTATTCCTAATAGATTAACCCCAAAATAGCATCAAATTTGATTTTGATTTCGATTAAATTAATACTCCGTATCAACTTTTAATTTGTTGGAGAAGATTGAAGAGAGTAAAGAATTAAATATAGATAGTTTGTTGCCATCTTCTAATAATATCTTGGTGCAACCTGAAAATAGCAGCGGGTAGATCGAGGAAGAAACAAAGACAAGTAAGTTCGGCAATTCGACTAAACTTGCTAATTTCTGTTCGTTATTTGGTATTTCGTTAACTTGATTATCTGGAGTAACTTGTACTGGGTTTGCAGATTTCATACATTGTTGTAGCATATTCAATTGTTGGCTTTTGAAAGTAATTTAATATGAGTTAAACTTGTGTTCTTATGATAATACATGCATATTTCTTATCTTTTATAAGAATTAGGTTATGAATTTTCCATATACCAGAATTGCTGTTTTGATTCTTAGTATGTCAAGCTAAGTCTTATTGTGGTACAGAGATAAATTACTCAACGGAGTAATTTAATTGTGAGTATGGAAATATGATGAGATTTTTTTAAGAAATTAGATAATTAAGATTATGGTGTAATTGGTTTTATAATCTATATTATTGATACTCCGTATTAATTTGTGAAATCATATTTCAGATCGACTATTTGTAGTATAATTACTATTTTAATTGCTAGAATATCAGACATCATTTGTATACAGTTTTATGTCTTATGATGGCCTGGTTGCCAGTGTCTATTTGCGTGAATATTGTTTGGATGATAGTACATGATATTCATTTTATGCTATCAGTTTCCATGTTGTTATAATAATATGCATGTGTATTTTTTTTCCTCAGTTTACCCTCTTGACTAGACATATATTAAGTAAAGTCTACTTTTTTTGTGTATGTAAGCTTCATGGTTGATTGGTGGATAGTGTGTAAACTAATGTTTTGATGTATATTGCCCTCCTTGGAAATGTAGGCATAACTTAGTTTACCCTTTAGGGAATGACACAATATCCAACGATTTATGTCCTTAGTTGTCTATTAGTTTATTATCTTTGTTGTTCACCCCCTTTATAGGTTCTTATGTTATAGAATAATATCAGGTTATGACAAACATCAACAAAGATTGGATTGATGCACCCCAAAGTGCCGAAGAATATATCAAAGGAGTTGAGAATTTTCTAGATTTTGCATTTCTAAATTCAACCATGGACACAGAGGAAGATGATGAACCAGAAATTTTATGCCCATGTATGAAGTGTGTTAATAGATTTTGGTTCCCAAGGGAAGAGGTTTTCAATCACCTAATTGCTAACAGATTTAACAAGAGGTATAAAGTGTGGAACTTTCATGGCGAAGGATTTACAACAGGGTCTGCTTCAAGGGGAGATGGGCCTCAATGTGATAATCAAAACACATTAGACAATATGGACGAGATGATTAATGATATTTTCAGAGATGTTATAGGAGGTTCAAGTTCCGAAGAAGAAGAACTTCGAAATGGTCCAGATGAGAGTGCTAAAAAGTTTTATAAGTTGTTAGAGGATGCACGGGAAGAATTATATCCAGGCTGTAAGAATTTTTCTGTGCTTTCGTACACAGTGCGACTATATCTACTTAAATGTCTTAACGGGTGGAGCAATTCTTCTTTTGATAAGTTGATGAAGCTTCAATGTGATGCCTTTCCATTTGCAAAGCTGCCCACTTCTTTTCATCATGCTAAAAAAATGGTGAAGAACCTTGGACTTAACTACAAACGAATTGATGCGTGTCCTAATGATTGTATGTTGTATTGGAAAGAACGTGCAAATGACAAGTCTTGCCATGTTTGTAAAGCTTCTCGATGGAAGTTAAATGAAAAGCAAAAAGAGGAAGGTGCATTGCCTGATGAAGGAGTTCCTGCAAAAGTTCTGCGTTACTTTCCTCTAAAACCTCGTCTACAAAGGTTGTTCATGTGCTCTAAGACGGCTGAACTCATGACATGGCATGAAACTGATTGCAAGAAAGATGACAAATTAAGGCACCCTGCTGATGGACAAGCTTGGAAAGATTTTGATGTTGCACATCCTCAATTTGCAAGTGATTTTCGAAATGTGAGGCTAGGTCTTACTACTGATGGTTTCAACCCATACAGAACTATGAGTGTGTCATATAGTATTTGGCCCGTTGTTTTATCCATTTATAATTTGCCTCCTTGGTTATATAATAAGTCCGAGTACCATATCATTTCTTTGATTATACCTGGTCCTTCTTCTCCGGGTTATGACATTGATGTTTACTTGCAACCATTAATCGAGGAATTGAAGGAGTTATGGGAAGTTGGAGTTGACACATATGATGCTGTGAAAGATGAAACATTTTCTTTAAAGGCAGCCTTGTTATGGACAATTAGTGACTTCCCTGCTTATGCAATGTTGTCCGGATGGAGCACCAAAGGAGAATTTGCCTGCCCGAATTGCAATCATAAGACTTGGTCCAAATACCTGAAGTATAGCAAGAAAATGTGTTACATGGGACATCGTAGGTCTTTAAAAGAAAATCATCCGTGGCGTCGTAATAAGAGAGCTTTTGATGGTAATGTAGAGACAAGGCCTCCTCCTCCTACTAGATTCTCGGGTTCTGAGGTATTAAAGGATTTAGAAGGGTTTGAAAATAAGTTTGGGAAAACTCAAAAGAAGGGCAGAAAGAAATTTCCTTGGAAGAAGAAATCAATTTTCTTTGAGCTTCCTTATTGGGAAACTAATACCTTACGTCATAATCTTGATGTTATGCACATTGAGAAAAATATTTGTGACAGTGTGCTCGGCACTTTGCTTGATATCCCAGGAAAGACTAAGGACCATGTGGCAGCCCGCTTTGATTTACAAGATATGGGTATAAGAAATGAACTCCATCCAAAGAGAACAAATAATAGAGGGAAGCGTTTATACTCCAAAGCCTGTTTTTCTTTATCTTCTAGTGAAAAAGACTTGTTCTGCAGTGTGATAAAAGGTGCTAAGTTTCCCGATGGTTATGCATCAAACATCTCCAGATGTGTCCAATCCAATGAGAGGAAGGTTGCTGGTTACAAGAGCCATGATGCCCACTTTATGCTTCATTATTTGCTCCAAGTTGCGGTAAAGAATACCTTGCCTAAACAAGTAGCATCAACTTTGATTAGGCTAGGATCCTTTTTCAGGGGTTTATGTAGGAAAGTTCTAAAGCCTAAAGATCTTGATGATCTTGAACCTGAAATCATACAGATACTTTGCCAACTTGAGAAGATATTCCCCCCAAGTTTCTTTGACATAATGATCCACCTTTCACTTCATCTTGTAGAGGAGGTAAGGCTTGGGGGCCCTGTTCAAGGTCGTTGGATGTATCCAAAAGAGCGGTATTTGGGTAAATTGAAGTCATATATAAAAAATAGAAGTCGACCCGAAGGTTCCATTGCAGAGGCCTACTTGGCAGAAGAATGCCTTATTTTTTGTTCTCGGTATCTTCACGATGATTTTAGTTCAAAGTTGAATGGAGCACCTAGAAATGATGATGATACTGAATCCAATGAATATGGAAGCCTTTTTCCTAATGTTGGACGTCCTTTAGGTGTAAAAAAGAAAAATAAAGGCAAAAAGGTTTCTTTAGATGAGGACACTTTGATGAAAGCTCATCGCTATGTACTCTTTAATTGTGATGAAATCAGTGATTACATAAGGTTCGTAAGTAATTTTAAATTGGTATTATTTCATATTAACTATATTTAATCTTTATTGTTTATAATTGACTAATACAACTAAGTTGCTTTGTGATATGTATGTAGTGAACATCAAGATTTTGTGAATCGTCAAAGAAGTCAAGGTAGACGGGTTAAGCGGAGTAGGTGGGCGAGAGCACAAGAGCACAGTCATGATATTGGAGCATGGTTCAAGGATCGTGTACGGGAAGAAAATGTTTCCAAAGAAATCAAGGCTTTATCCCAAGGTCCTGACTATACTGTGAGAAGTTTTAAAGGGTACCTAATAAATGGTAACAAATTTCATACAACTGCACATGAGTCAAAAAGAAAAACTCAATGTAGTGGAGTTAGTGTAACATCTTCAATGTCGAGTTTTGCAAGTTCTAGGGATCAAAATCCTGTTGTTGGGGATGTAAAATATTATGGAGTGGTGGAGGATATCATTGAGTTAGATTATTTTGGTCATTTTAAAGTGGTATTGTTTCGCTGTAAATGGTTTCAAGTGGAGCAAGATGAGTTTGGGCTAACATGTGTAAATTTAAAAGGTTATATACTAATGACCCTTTTGTGATGGCTAATCAAGTAAACCAAGTTTTTTATGTGCAAGATTCCAAAGAAAAGCATTTGCATTACGTTATGGAAACTATCCCTGGAGACTTCTTTGATATGAGTGAAGAATCAAATGGTGATGTTGGAGTTTCTTATTGGAATGAATTTGCTAGCGATGGTGTTCTCCCAAGAGAAACAGTTGATGATGATTATGATGTTAGTTGGCTGAGAGAGGACTTGCCTGCCACTACTGTTGACGTTCCTAAATACATGTTGGATATGCGAGCAAAGCCTGAAATTGATGATTCTGATGATGAAATCGAGGATGATACTCTATGGGATTTCATGCAAGCAAGTGAAGATGAAGCTTAGGAAATATGATTGGTCCTTTCTAGTATTCTTCTTTTAGTTACTTTGGAGTAATAAAAGAACAGGGATTTTAGCTTAAACATTTTTTGTTTTGTTTGACTGTAAAATTATCTGTTTTAATGACCAAAAGTTTGGTTTTTGTTTGGTTTTGCGATTATTTGATAATCTCTTGAAGCTTAATTTGTTTGTTTTGGATTAGAATCAGCCAACTTCCCAAATATTAGACCAGCTTATGAATGTCGTGAATCATATTAGTCAGCTTGGGCGGCCAGAGAAGCGTTGAGTATGAAAAACCATAAGAAACTAGTCTTATTTTAATAATCTATTATTTAGTTTTATTTTGCATTATTGTTATTTTGGTAATATATTTGTGGTTGTGATATGTATGAGTTTTGTAGAATACATCAATGTGATTTGATAAGCTTACGAATGTTGGAGGAGATATTAAGAATTTCCTAGCTGTCAGACAGCCGCAGCAGCAGGCAGCTGCTAGCCCTACCAGCAGGCAGTCAGAGCCGTTAGCAGCTGGCAGCCTGCATCAAGAAGCCTACAGCTATCAGCCACTAGTAGGAAGCAACAAGCCGCCAGCCACTAGATGCAGCTAGCCGCCACAAGCAGGAAGTCACCAGCGGGCGTGCAGTCGCAGACTGTAGTCAGGAACAACAACTTAGGTAAAAATATATTGAATTCTTGGTTTTTTTTCTTTTTAAAACAATTCTTGGGTTTTTATTATTACAAAGTATTTGTTAAATTGGACTTTAGAATAAGAATTAGTTTGACAAAATTTACTTTGAGTGAAATCATGTTGGTAACTAAAATTAGATAATTGCAACTTTGTAAGTATTATTATTCTCACTAGATATATGGTATATATCTCAAGTAGACACAAATATTAAAAGATCTTGGGGATTTTGTGAGTTAATTGATATTTTTACAACATCCATGTCTGATTTTGGAATATTTGGGTATATATCCCTTATGCTAGATAGCAGTGAGTTTTTATAACTGTTGTCCTATGACATGCGCTTGAAACAGGTGATGAAATTCTTCTGGACAGCTTACAAACTCGCTGAAATTCTTTTTCATTTGTTGGAAATGCTGATTTTCTCTGCTGAATCTTTGCAAGGATATTGTTTTTTGTTCTTGAAAATCTTGCTATTTTGCAGAAATGTTGAATTTTCTACTGAAAACCTTGAATTTTTCCGCTGACAGTTTCTGACTTTTTTGCTGAAGAGTTTGATTTCTCAGGAAAAAATTTCGAATTTTTCAACTGAAAATTCTGTCTCTTTCCCACTTTGTTTTACTCTGAGTATTTCTCCTTTGATGACCGAAGGCTTGTAAGTGTTGCCAATTCTTCAGGCAACCTTGAGGAGCTTTAAGATTCTTGTTCTAATTTCTTCCACTTGAAGTCTTACTAGCTTTGTTGTGGACTTGTTGATAAATTGAATTGTTGCTCTTTCTCGAGATATCTTATTATCCTTTTTCAAATGACCTTTTGCTCTTTTAAATTCAATTTCTTGACTAAAAATGGCTCTTGATTCAAGATAATTCCTTGACGTGATTGCAATCTTGCCTCTACTAGGCTGCTACAGCAACTGTTGTTAGATGTTCTGTACTGAGCTTAATGCCTCCTCAATTGACGGTTTGTTGCATGGAGGAGCTTGACTTTGAACTTTTTTCACAGAATATTGTCAGACAGCTCTTTGCACCTTCATCTATCCTCTCCATGCTCAACATTGTATGTAATTTAGGCATAAAAGCCGCTATGAGCATCCTGCAAATTTTAGCAAACTTTGAGTAGCTGAGCTATATCTTGCCTGATGGGCTCATAAAATTCTGCAATTTACAGTTCTAAGGCAGTCTGATGCTTTGGATCTGTAGAGATGATACACCTCAAGTAGGAAATATTGCTTGAGTAACTACCTTGAACCTGTCTACCCCCGAGCTGCAATGTGCTTGCTGTGTGCTTGCTGATACACGCTATAAAGAAGCTCCATAAGGCACTTTTTGAAGGTCTAGCAACATTTTTCAAACCTTATGGTCTGAAATTGATCTTGCTTTCCTATCCTCACAATGCTGACTAGACGATTGAGTAGCTTGAATTACTAGACCGCTTGAAAGTTTTCTGGCAGATTCTCTGCGATCTCATTGTATTCATAATGACTCGTCATAGAACTTGTATAATCTAAACTTATGCTTAGGAGGATTCTCAAGAAACTCATGAGTAGCTGAAGGTAAGAAGTGCCTACTTATGCCCTGCTGCTACCTATTTAGATGAATTCAAATTACAATAATTCAGAGTTCAGAATCTTACAGGTTTAAAATCATACTGTTTTCTTTATTTTGTATTTTTTTTAACTCGAAAGTTGGGATTTGCTTACAGTTTAGATGAATTTAAATTACAGTAATTCTTCATTACTTAACCTTTAAACTAGATATGCATGCTCTTCACTCCCTTTTTAGACATATAACTCACTATGTTGCTTCAGGTCTCAACTAAAGACATCGATATGGCAAACATGTTGTTGAACTGTGTGCCCGTCTATGCAAAGATACCGGTAAGCCTGCATTAATCAGCATTCAGCACAAGTATTTCCTTAATTAAGTCACATAACAAATTCAAGCAGAAATTCAATGACTAATTTATTTACTTGTTTTGTGGCCTGCATACATTAATCAGCAATTCAGTAAGCCTGCATTAAACAACAATTCAGTAAGCCTGCATTAATCAGCATTCAGCACAAGCATTTCCTTAATTAAGTCACATAAAAAATTATTGTAAGGGCCCATTTTTTGTAGTTATGCTTCTTGTATCTTGATACTTGACCATATATTTATAGTGGATGTTTTACATTGAGGCTTTCTTCATCTGTTGTAGGCATATGAGAAATTTGAAGTCTAGTAAAAAAGGCTCCTTAATCAAGGCCATTTACAGATTCACTACGGCCAAAATTATGGCAAGTCTTTTATATGTAAATTGTTTGTTCTATTATCTTTTTACTTGTTAAAACATTCAGAAACTGAAAAGGGCTACCCTGTTCTGTGTAATGATTAGTAGATAAGCAAAAATAATTTTTTCTATCTCGTCAAAGCGTTCTGCTATTCATAACTTGAAAAATTATTGATGGTTGTTATAATGTGTGAAGGCTTGAGATTAAACATTTTCTCTATCAGCTAGACTTTCAATATTCAACCATTTGGCTGATTGAATGTTCAGATTTTGAGAATGGACTAGTTGTGCTTTACTTCACATGCTATAAGGCATTGTTTCTGATTTTCTTGGCATTTGTCTTTTACTCTTTTCTCAGGTACATAGCATATAATGATTTACACCAGAATGTCCCAATGTCCTACACTTAGCACTGTCAGCATGTCTCAAATCTGTAGCAGTTAGCCGTTAGCAACATGCAGCACTTAGCATTGTCCCACACTTAGCACTGTAAGCTATTAGCAATCGTTAGCCGTTAGCAACAGCTGGCAGCTAGCTAGCAGCAAGCAGCTAGCAGCCAGCAGCCACTAGCAGGCAGCAGCTAGCCGCCAGCCACATGATGCAGCTAGCTGCAACCAACAGGCAGTAGGTAGTCGCCAACTGCAGGCAGTAGGCAGTCGCCAGCCACAGGTAATCGCAGGCTGCAGCAGCAACTCTGTTAAAATATGCTGAATTCTTTCAGCTACTTTTTAAAACTTGTGTCATGCTTAATCAAGCATTCTAGCTTGAGCAATTTTGTTTTTTGTTTGATTGCAAAGTATTTGTTAAATTGGACTTTAGAATAAAAATTAGTTTGAGAAAATTTTACTTCCGAGTGAAATCATGTCGGTAACTAAATTAGATACTTGTAATTTTGTAAGTATTTTTATTCTCACTAGATATATGGTATATATCCCAATTTGACACAAATATTATAAGATCTTGGGGATTTTGTGAGTTAGTTGATATTCTTAGAACATCCATGTCAGATTTTTGAATTATAACATTTGAGAATTAGATTTTGGGCTGAATATTGTCAAGTTCCAATTGTTATAATAAGGATGCAACCTCTGTATTTGAGGTAAAATAAGGAACATAACATATGCTTTGTTAGGTGACTGTAAGTGATTTAGCTTTCTCCTAGTTTTCTGATTAAGCAACTTTAGGTTCTGTGAATAATGTGCGGTATATTATAATTTCCAGCAGGATTTGGAGCTTCTTCAGGTTGATGTGGAGAGGATACAAAGGCAGAGGCAGTGCACCTGTTTTCACTAGCTCACCCATTCAATTTGAAGCACTAGCTGTTTTATACACCCTCGACAACAGCATTTGGGACAACAAAGCAATTGAAGTTTGGATTGATTCATCGGAGGTTGTTAAGTACTTCTGCAACGAACATTGTTGCTTGTGAGGTCAACGCAATTAACAGGGACATCAAACTTAATATTTCCACCTGTTGCTCTTTCCACATCAAAAAAGTTACTCGAAGTTATGTTATAGAGGCTCATAATCTGACTACCACAGTTAGAAAAAAAAAGCCTTATTGGGCAATATTTTTATACTTTTGATGATTCGAAAATTTGAGTGTATTCTTAGGTTAGCTAGGCACTTTTGGTATTGAAAAATAATATATCTCAGCCCATATGATTTTTTTCTAAGTGTTATTGAGTATACTATAGTAATTACATTGTACCTTGAATACTCTTTCTAAATAAAATGTCTTGATTGTTTTTTTTTCTTTTTTTTTTACACTTTATTAATAGAAACTCTTTTTTTTTCAAAACGACAGAGAATATTAATATAATGCTAAAAAAAATAATAAATAATTATATAAGAGATTATACCCAATTTAGTATTAATAGTAGTTATGATTACATCTAACAAATTAATATATGGCAATGTTACAACTGTTGGCAATAATTAATTTAGTAATCAATATGTTTTTTAACAACATGTAAATTGATAAGTTGTATTAAATAAGACAATGGATACACATGAAATAATCAATATGTTTTTTAGTAAAATTGTTGCATAGGAAACAATTTTATTGTTGTTATATTTTTGGACAACATTTGAAATAAAATGTTGCCTTATGTAAATAAATAAAAAATAAAAAAATAAAAATAATAAAAAAAAAGGCTACATTTTACTAATTGTTGTCTTACATATTCTAAAGAAACACTTTTTAAACTGTTGCATTGTAGTGTAGTATACATTGTTTAAGATCAAGGTAACAAATATGTTTTGTTGCCTTTTACTACAAAAGGCAACATTTGTCAAATTGTTGCAATTCTGTGTGTTGCCTATTCTCATTTTTTTTTTGTAGTGTTAGTGTCCATTTAGGACTTTTTTCAAAAAAAAAAAAAAATTATGCCTGACTAAATTTAATATTGGCAAACTCCAAAATTTTAAATTGATTGATTGAATGAAAATTAATATTTATGTATTAATTGATTAATTGTACTAAAATGTACTTCGTATAAATTAAAGGAAAATTTGTCAAGAATAAGAGCAAGTTTTAGCCCCAGACTTGGGTGACATCATCATTTTAAGTCTTGAGACTTATTATGCTTAAGACTTTTCTCATTTTTTTCAAAAATATCAAGCAAGTCTCAAATTGAGTCTTGAAATTTCAAGACTCAATTTAAGACTTGAGATTGGGACTCACTACTCCCACCTCACTTTTATTTTTATTATCCTTTTTTTTTTCCTTACACTTTTCTACATATAATATGTCAAATATTTAAGTCTTAGGGCTAAAGAGATAAATATGTGTAAGTCTTAGTGAATCTTAACAACAATTTGACGACATCATTTTTAATGGGGACCACAAAAAATGATGTCACATCCAAGTCTTAAGACTTGGGACTAAACTTGAGCCAACCTTTGCGTGGTTAGCTCAAAATAAGCCAACTTTTCATTTAACTCAAAATAAGCAAACCTATTAGATTAGAAAATAAACTGTTGTTAATGCAAAGTATGACACGTGTCATTATTTAGTTGGTCCTTTTTTATAAAAAAAATTAAGATTTATTTTTTGATTGATTATTTAAGAAAATTCAAATTACAATTATATACTTATATCAAAATAAATAATAAAAAAAAAGGTTAAAAAAATCACAGCCACCACCCACTGCCAGTCCCCTTCCTTTCCAGCGGCCGGCGACCACCTCCCTCCTTCGTCTCCGACTACTCCGTCCCCTCCGAGTTAAGTACAAATTTGGGTACTAATATTTACATTTTTTCACCTTTTGGGTACTCCCACTTTTTTTTCACCGTTTGGGTACTCAATTGTACAATCTGGCCAAAAAGTGAGTACCTTCGATTAAATAAGTGGGTAACTAAGGTTAAAGAAGTTAATCCCTTAAAATTCTCCCAAAAAAGTTAGTCTCTTATTTATTACATCTGACAATGATTGGATAGGGGCTTGTTATGGAGGTACAAGTGTGCACGGGGAAGGGTAAAATTCTCTGCTGCAAGGTTTGTAAATAAGTGGTCTAAATTAAAAACCATTTGTATTCCTTTATTTTTTTATTAAAATAAAAAAACCAAACGTATTGTACAGGGTATTTAGTCATTTTAGGCGCTATTTTTCCCATTTACTCCCCTGCTCTGCAAATTCCCTCTTATTCTTAATATTCTTCGTCTTTGGTGGCTCCCAAATCTGGTAATTCTCTAAGCATTTCGCAAAAATACTGAGGTAAACATCATACACTACTATTGTGCATGTTTTTTTGTTCGAAAATCTATGTTTTTTTATCTGGGTTGAAATAGGGTTTAGGGTTTTGATTTTTTTTTTTTGGGGTTGCTTGAATTATGCAAATTTGTATTGATTTTAGATGCTGGATGTGTACATTTAGATTATGTGTTTGTTGATCGTTTCAGTAAGGTGTTCTTAATCTTTATTATGAGTTGTGGTTATGGGAATTTTTTTTTTCTATTATAAATATTTGGAAAATATTTAGATTTGTTTGGATATGTATGCTTAAATTAATTAAGGGACTCACTCATTTCTCACAAAGTCCAATGAGGGCACTAACTTTTTTTGGATAAAAACTGAAATAGGGGACTCACTTTTGCTTAGGTGAGTTTATGTTGATTTTAATGGCCGGAAACCTAGCTAGAGGTCCCGAATGGTGAAAAAAAGTGGGAGTACCCAAAAGGTGAAAAAAATGAAAAGGTTAGTACCCAACATTATACTTAACTCGTCCCCTCCCTTTCCTCCTTCTTGTCCCTAAACCCAACCCCCAAACCTTAAACCCAGATATTCGACGAATACCTGGGTTATGAAGTAGGACATGGATGTTGCAGACGTCGGCGAGAAGAGCATTGATGAGGTGTCGGAGGAAGAGAGGATGTTGAAGCCAACAGAAATGGTGGAGATGTTGGCGCGAGGGTAGAATGGACGATGTGAGTGTCAATCTGATCCAGACGACGGTGTTGGAGCGAATTGCGACGAGAGAATGAAGGAGGGGTGTTGGGCATTTGAGAAGGCTCGAATGAGGTTTGGGTCAATGAGTCGAACGGCGGCGGCAATGTGTTCATGGATGTTGCAGACGTCGGCGAGAAGAGCATTGACGAGGTGTCGGAGGAAGAGAGGATGTCGAAGCCAACAGAAATGGTGGAGATGTTGGCGCGAGGGTAGAATGGACGATGTGAGTGTCAATCTGATCCAGACGTCGGTGTTGGAGCGAATTGCGACGAGAGAATGAAGGAGGGGTGTTGGGCATTTGAGAAGGCTCGAATGAGTTTTGGGTCAATGAGTCGAACGGCGGCGGAAATGTGTTCATGGGTGGCGGAAATTAAAGTGGTTGGTGGTAGATTGTTACGTCGAGAGTTTGGTTGAAATTGAAGGAAGTGATGGTGGTTAGGAGGAAGAGAAAGAGAGAGATCAGAATTCGTGGGTTGGGGGGAAAGGTAGGGAGGTGGGGTCGTCGGCGTCGGGGTAGGACGATGGTCGCCGGCGCCAGCAACTGGCAAGGGCTGGGACTGACAGTGGGTAGGAGGAAGGGGGTGGCTAGGTTTTTTTTAATTTTTATAATTTGTTTTTTTTAAAACAATTGTTTTTTTAAAAACAATTGGTTTAATAAATATAATAATAGTAACTTAATTAAATGTTATATTATTTAAAATTAAATAAAATTTAATTAATTATGTTTAATTGAAAAAATGACATGTTTAGTAGGTTGTAGGTCAGGTTGTAGTTCATTTGGCTTATCTAAATAAAATACCGTTTAAAAATCGACTTATGTTGAGTTAATCAAAAAGCGAATTTTTCATCATATACCCCTGGGTTTTTTCTTTATTCATCATATACCCTTGAAAATTTTCAAATTCACCATATACCCTTGAGTTGTTACAAAAATTCACAATATACCCTTAATGACAACAAGATGAGTGAAATTTAGTTAACTATGCATCGAAACCACCTTATATCTCTCTCCCCCATCCCCAAAACCACTCCTCTACTTTCTCTGACCCCGTAACCACTCCAAATCTCAATAATCATATTCGTATGATTGATTTTGAGGATAAGGAAAGAAAATTTAGGATGGTTTAGTGTAACACCCTAGAAATCCCTTTCTTTTAAAATACATGTTTTGCCCTTTTTAAAACTTAAAATAGGAATATCTAAGATATCACCGCCACCGTGAAAAAGGCTAAGCAAACTATCAAAGACACACAACGGAAGTCTATCTTTAAAAACATTCAAACAAGTCTACTTAAAAAGTCAACTAAACGAAAGTAAAGTCAAACCAAAGTAAAACGAAGTCAACCTTCAACTTGGAACCATTGTAGGACCGTTTTGAAACCAAGCAATACCAAAACCTTTGCGTTAGTCTCACAAGTATAAATAAATATAAAATATCAAAGCGATAAAACACATCATATTCCTATGGGAAATAAGCATGATTCGCTCTTCACTCATGCCCTTCATGAACATGCTTCATCACCTGAAAAGATTCTCTCTACTTGTCCCCCACTACTCGCCATTAGAAATGGGTCATCGTAGGGCCAAGATAAAGACAAGGCCAAACAAACATCCAAACACACAATCAGCAATGTTGAGTACATAAGCGTAAATAAAACATACTAACATGCTTTCACCCTATCATCACACAACTTACCTTGTTGCACCTGTTTATAAGCATACCACATACTCAATGACCAAATAATACATAGCTAATTTATTAATTAGCTTGATTACGCATCGAACGAGTTTCCCCCTAACCTGCCCCAATAAAGGGGTACTAACACAAGAGCTAACCGTGTCAGTATAAAAGAATCACTCCTAAGTGGCGGAATTCCTGCGCATAATAAAAATGGAATGCCCAATGTCTTGTACCCCCAGTAGAAGTTATTGTCAAATATAAAGTCGCATAATTCCCCTCATATGTTCATACTCAAGGTATATAAGTTCCAAGAGTTTTGGTGCGTAATTTCTTTCACTTTATCTTATTTACACATTATTAGACTTGGTGATGACTCTCAAACCATAATACAATTAATCATAATAATTATTCAAACAATCAAACATAACAATTTAATTCTTGAATAATTAGTGACCACATAATATTTAATGTTGAACCCTTTTTAAAACTACCTCGGTGTCAAAGACACCTTAAACGCATAATGCATGCGCCACAAATCTTATCCCTCGGTGTTGAAAACACCTTAACTGCACTAAGGCACCAAAATATAATTCATTCCTTTTGTACAAAGACACTTAAATAGCTCTTTCCTCATGCTTAAAGCATCAATAAAACTTATATGAACCATAATAGAATTCCTTCTCAATATTTCGAACTCAATTAACATGTAGTTTAATTTATCATGCTTTCTATCGTGCCATAAATAAAAGTGTGGTTCATATACAACATGTCAAACAATGATTTCCAATCATTAATCCAATAAATAAATCATTTGAACCAATCATGCTTCACAAAAAAATCACCAAAACCATTCTCAATTCAATCAATTCAATTCATATCACCAATCTCATTTCAAATCAACCATTCCAGCCAATTTCTAGCATGAGACTAACTTGGAATCAATTAAATAAATCCTAGCATGTTCTACATGCTTAATAAATTTTCGAGTACGCGTACGTACCTCAAATAAGCTCTTAAAATAGTCGAGTATTCTACAACAATTCCCGAACCAAGTCTCATACATAAAGGGACAATAATACTAAATTGATTACCCTTGTATACACAATTTTCAGCAACTTAAACTTACTTTAAACAGCTTATAAAAATCTGAAAATTATGTTAAAAACCTCTAATTCAACTCTTCTTTAATGGGTAATTAAACCCTTTTATTAAAATCACAATTCTACTACTTTAAATAAAATTCCAGCAACATTATTTGATTAAAACTCCGTTAAAAACTTTATCAAAACATACTTTTATGCCCAATTAGTCAATAGAATCATTAGGCATACAGAAGCCCTAAATCAATTTAAACAAGAACCCTAAAAATCAAGTCTTGAATAAATTAGAAGCCCTAACTTTAATCATATCAAAATCTGAAAATAATAAACCAAATTAATTATCTGAAATTATATCTTTAAATCATTTAAAGCATGATTTGATACTAAATTAATCATTTTAAAACCAATAAAAATCAAAACTAAACTAATAAATGAAAATAGGAAAAGGAAGAGAAAGAAAGGAACCAAGCTAAGAGGGGGAAGGCTAGCGGCTTAACGCTGCTGGCCGGAGATTGCAGCGGCAGCAGTGGGGTGGTGGCAGCGGCAGTGCTGGGTGGCAGCTCCTGTGAGAAACAAGGTGAAAAGGAAAAGAAAGGGAAAAAAAGAAAAAGAAAGAAAAAAGAGAAAATGAAAAGGGAAAGTTGTTTACCTTGACCATTTGACCTTTTGGGTGACAAAAATTTGGGGATTGAATAAATATTTATATTGTAGGGTTGTTTAGGGTAGGTTTGGGCTTTACAAAAAGAAAAAATATGGACTTGAATAATAGAATAGGTAGCCTAAATGTAAAAATAGAATAATTGGGTTTATTATGAAGATGAACTATATTCGGATTGAATAATTAGTAACCCAAAAATTAAACCTATTATTTAAATCCCATAATAAAATAATAACCCAAACTTATATTTAATAATTAAATAAATAATATATAAAATACGTTAAAAATACGAGGTATTACATTTAGGGGGTAGGAAAAAGAAATGTGGGTGGTTTCGGGGGTAAGTGAATGTATTTAAGGTGATTTCGGGTCATTATTAACCATAACTACTAACTAAGTTAACAATCATTAATCATCAAGGGTATAAGGAGAATTTTTGTAACAACTTAGGGGTATATGGTGAATTTGAAAATATTCTAGGGTATATGGTGAATAAACAAAAAACTTAGGGGCATATGGTGAAAAATTTGATTAAAAAGTTGGCTTATTTTGAGCTAAAAAGATAAAGGTTGGTTTATTTTTGACAAATTTTCCTAAATTAAAAGGTTCGATTTATTTATATTTAGATATAAATAATGTGATTCAAGTATTTGATTGCCATAATTTTTGGATGTTATTTCTATTTGTTTATTTATTAAACTTTATTTTCTTTTTTCTTGACTGGTTGATCGACCTTTTTTTTTTATCATTTTATTATATCTTTTACATATTTAAAGGAGGAGGGGTAGTGTAGACACCCATTTGTGTCTCCCCAAAACCAAACCCAGTGATGAGTACCTTTCGCGTTGAATCATAATCGAATGAAGTGAAAGTGTGGAAAGGTCTAGTGTTGCGGAAAGTTTTTTATTTCTTTTCTCTTCTTTCTGCTTTTGAAAACTTTATTTTAAGAAAACAGCCAATCCAATTTGGTTGGTCTATGATATGGGTCCAATAATGGTGTAGTTGGATGGGGCTTGCAAAGACCTTTCCAATGATATATTATAAGCCCAATTCCTATGAATATTGAGGAAGTTATGGCCAATTTACTAAACTGGGCCCGGTTTGAGCTTTATGTGCGGCCCAATGATCTAGGGGAGGGCCTAATATGATTTATCATTTCTAATGCAATTAGGAATGGTTTTAGTCTTCTAGAATCTTCTAGAAGGTTCTTTTCATTCCTAATTCAATTAGCATTGATAAGTTGACTTTGTTGACTTTTCAGAGTTTTAATCAAAATCAAATAGCATTTTCGAAGAAATTATATTATTTTATCCTCCAGTACGGGAAATTTATCAGATTTTCGAAAACGCGTTGAAATCAAGCTTGGCGTCCAACCCCAGGCCTTGGCGCCTGGAACCAGGCTTGGCGCCAGGCGCTAGCCATTGGTGCCTGGCGCCAGCTAGCCAGGGTTGGCGCCAGCTCTATTTCCTGAGCGTCAGACTCTGTTTTGTTAAATTATCTTTTTTGGCTGATTTTCTCTATAAATATCGTATCAAAAACTCCGTTTTTATTCACCAATTTTCACCAATTCTCACCAATTCTCTTCATTCACAAGCTTTCATCAACAATCATTAATTCTTTAGCATTCTCTGATTCATTCATCTTTCTTTCAATTCTTTCTTACTTTGTTTTCATACAAAATTCCGCATTCACAAGATCAAGAAACACCTAGCCATATTCGAAGTTGCCTTCGCCCTAGACGTGAAAGGTTTTAATTTCTGAGGGTTTGGTCCCAAATCTCTCTTTCAATTATTTAATTTAATTGCTTTGATTATTATTTTCCTTGAAGTTACTAACACGTGTATTTTGTTATTAGAAAGAGATACGCGGCATCAAAGTAAGTACTTTATTGATTTATTGATATTATGATGTAGAATTCATGTTTACATTGTTATTATGATATTCCTAGTATCATGTCTAGGTTATTTTTAATATTAAATATGATTTCTATGATGTCTTTTATTCTCTTCCTAATATTTATGATTGTTAGTATCATGTTAGGGTTAAAGATTTGATTTTTATTGCTTAGTGACATGCTAGGGTTTGTTATTAATCTTGTTAGTATCATGCCTAGGATCTTGCTTTTATTATGCTTTAATATTAACATGAACATGATTATGATTATAATTGTTATAATTTATGATGATTATGAATATTATTATTATTATTATTTTGATAACGATTATAATTATTGTTATGATTATTTATTATGTTGCTTGATATTTATTGCTTGATCACACCTTTATTGCATGTTTAAAGGGAATTTTGGTACTTGTAATCGGGCTTAATAAGATAATTAATAATCTTGTTTTGGGTTAATATGATTATAATTCAAGTGATCGCCAATAATAGTTTGTTTGTGCATTAATATTCAACCAACATAGATTAAACAGGTTTAGGGTTAATCCTATTGATTGTATGTTAGTCAGAAAGCGCACATGAATACGAGCAGATAAAGTAGAGGCCTATTATTAGGGCAGATTCAATCTCTTTTAGGTTGGATTTGTACCATCATCCCCGAACCCTTATTTGGTTCATGACCTTATGGAGTTGACGATCTCTTGGATCGTTAAGGGGTGTAACCTTCATCCTATGAACGGTTTACAAGTTCCTTAAAAACTTGTTGGCGACTCTTTTGCTCTATCTTCTTCCCTTTTGGACGCCACCGTACTTTAGTGTATGATCACAGTGGGGTTCAAGCTAGTGGGATTTTAAAAGCTTGAAATTATTCCCTACAGTTTTTGGCGACTCCACTGGGGAGGATTTCTATTTTAATTCCTGAATTTGTTTCCGCAATGATTTAGAATGAGTGGATGAGACTCAAAAAGTTCCAAGTATTTCATGTGCGTAATTTTGATTATTATTATTGTCATATGCATAAAAAGGATCTCATTGGAAAGACCATCCGTAATGAGTCAAAAACATAGGATTTTACACGTAGGAAATTTGAGAAATATCTTTCACAACTAGGACTGAAATAACACCGCGCGAAACTGGAAAATTTTATCGAGCACAGAAAGTTGCTGAGGCATGTGGGAAGTAGCGTCAGGGGCCAGAGCTTGGCGCCAGTATTTTAGTTGTAGCGCCAGACGCCAGTATTGGCGCCAGGCGCTACAGTTAAAAGCTGGCGCCAGTCTCTGATTGCTGGCGCCAATTTCCCCAAATACCGAGCCAGAAATATGCGTTCTAATTTCGACCGGTTTTTCGTATTGTTTGCTCGATCCTACTTCCTGATTGAATTTTTTCTCACTTTTCTGAAACCCATATGTGTTCTACATATGGACATAACCCTCTGGGAATTCATGCTCCATCTACCCGATTGAACGCTTCGTGCAACAAAGGGTACATCCGAGATGTTGAATTCACCAAACCATGGAAGCGAGTTTTTCTAAAGCTCGCGGTGTCCCATCCACTCGCGCCAACCCTTCACGGTTAGGCTTCCGCGCGGTGCATCCGGACAATTAACCATGGACCCTCTTTGACTAAACTATATCCCGAACTTTAGAGAACTAGAGCCATGGTTAGGTTGCGAACGCATTGCATCATATTGTGCCTACTTGACTAATTGTGCATTATTTGTTGTGCATATATATTCTATGTTTCTCTTAACCGTTTGTTGATTTGTGTTGAGAATAAATAAATTAATGACTTAAAGAACTTTGCCTAATTAATTAATTAATTATTTAATTTGAGTCAATAAAGTCTAATTTTTCAATCGGAATTGACCTAGTACGACTTTAGGCTAACCCCAGTTGACTAATAATACCGAAAACAGTCCCAGACCGAAGCTCCACTATTGGCGCCAAAGTATGAGCTGTAGCGCCACACAATGGTGTGTAGCGCCAGACGACAGCTAAGTTGTCTGGCGCCAACCTCCACAGTGTGACGCCAGTCCTATCGCTTGGCCGACAGTTCGGATTATTTGTCGAGTCGTCACCTAAAGTCTAATTAATTAGTCTTCTGTTTAATTCGGTTAATTTTGCTGACAATAATGCTTAATTGAATCAATGATCGAGTTTAGGCACTAAGTCCCATGGTCTTACACAAGAGTCCAAGCATGTCACTTACACTCAATGCACACACCAATACACATGCTTTGAACATGATTAAGAGAGTCTTGTGTGCGCGTTTTTTCCGTCATTTTTTTTAGGGGGGTAAGTCGGATATTAATCCTCCAATATAAATAATAATACTTAGTTCCCTAAAAATATGTACCTTATTTTTGCCAAAAATATACACCCTTTTTTTTTAAACCATAAAGTCAAGTTGATTCGAGTCAAGTAATTAAAACGCAAAACGGTTTAATTTACAGCGCGTGGTCAAGAAAGGAAGGACGATTAATCAAAGATAACCTCTTCGTACAAGTCCAGCTTTTCGACAAACCTATAGCTCGCAAGAGGAAAGCAAGGGTTATAATGGCAACTCAAGAAGAAGTCAATGATCTTAAGAACCAACTGGCTACTGTGACCGAGACACTGAAGCTTCTCGCACTTAGGATCGATGATCCCGTGAAACAACAACAAATGGACCTCATGCAAGAGAGCCTAAGCAAGTTGTCCAGTGACTACAAGTTTCAAGAACTCACATCCCAAGGGGTCTCGGTGGATAAAGATCTTCTTCCGCAAAAGTTCAACGCCAACGACATCCCAAAATTCAGAGCAATTGACAACCCTTACTTCCACTTAAGAGCATTTGAAACAATAATGAGTATCAAGGGTATTGATAAGAAGGTCTTTCCTTCTCTTTTCTCACTATCTCTCGAGACCGTTTGCCAACAATGGTTCTTTTCTCTCGAGAAAGAAAAGACCTCTACCTGGGAGTCTATAGCAAACGCCTTCGTTGATAGGTACAAATGCAACATTCAAGTCGAGACTGACCATAGAGAACTTGAAATCCTCAAACAGAAAGAGAATGAAGGCTTCACTTCTTTCTTTAACAAGTGGAGAGAAACCTCAGCTAAAATGATCGAGGTACCAAGTGAAAAAGAGTCTGTGAGACTGTTTATCAAGAATCTCCAAGAAAAATATTCCAAACATCTTAAATATCAAAATAACCTCCATACCTTTAAGGCTGTTTATGATATTGGGATCAATATTGAAGATGACTTGGCTAAGTCAAAAGCTGCCAACAATAACTCCAACAGTGGCTGGAAAGGAAAGAAGAACGACAATCCTTCTTCTTCCAAAACCGCCCACTCAAATAACGTTAGCACCTTTAATCTAGGAGAAGTCCTCGCCATGAACAACCAAGGACAAAGGAAACCATTTAGGAGGAACTTCACTCCTATTAGCATGAGTTATGACACCGCATTTGATCGACTAAATGCAAAAGGTCTTATAACTCCCATTGGACCATTTGGGGATCCACCAGTTGAGAAGAGGTCGGTTAACTGGAACCCCAACGCACATTGCAAGTATCACCAAGGTAGGGGCCATTCTACTGAAAGCTGTTGGAAGCTTAAGGAAGCTATCCAAGACCTAATCGACAATAACAAACTGCCGTTGCCCCCTGCCAGTAAGAAGCCAAGCATTGACAATGCACCTCTAGCTCATACTTTGGCTATCTCCGATGAAGAAAACGAGGTTGACCCCTCATCTCTCATTAAGCCCATCGAAGAAATAGAAGAGGAGATCTTTTTCAATGTCAAAGATAACCTTCCAGAACCGGCAAATAAGGAAGACATACAATTGCTCACACTGTCTATGAAGGAGGCATCGCAACTATTACGTGAAGCTCTCAAAGTTATGAACGAACTCCACAGGAAATATGATGAGCTTCCACTTCCGAAAGAAGAACCTAAAAGAGAATTCACACCAGTGAGGACGACTTATGAGGCAAAATATTTTCCCTTACAAGTCACTGAAAAACCCAAGAAGAGCAATAGAATTTACACTCCAATTGGGATCCCATATGCGCAAATGTTCAAAATGCTCTCCGAGAGTGGCGAGGTCAAACCTCTCGAACCGAGACCATTTGAGTCATTAAAAAGGACAGATAGATATTACTGTCAGTACCATCAATCAGGGGGGCACACCATAGAAAACTGTTTCAAATTCAAGGATTTGGTACAGAAAATGATTGATGAAAAGAAATTAGTCCAAGTTCAACAAGAAGAGGATATAACCGTTAATGGAGTGTGGGACAGTGATGAAAAAGATGTCTACCTAAAGGACATAGTAGGACCTTCACCTTCTGTATCATACACCACAGACGACATTTGGGCTGAAGAAGATTCATCAATAGACGTCCTCACAAGATCCGGGAGGATGCAACCTCCCGTTTCAACACAACCTATGCCTACCGTACAACAAGTTCCCATACCTATCATCGAAGACAACGACATTGTTAAACAGTTTAAGAAGACAAAAGTTGAGATGAATGTGTGGAAGCTCCTGGCAACATCTCGAGAACATAGGTTGGCTGTAATGAATGCCTTGGATAAAATCGGGATAGATTCTGACACTACTCCTGAAGGACTAGCTAACTTCCTCACAAGTGACCTTCCTAGTCCGATTAATCTAATCACCTTCTTTGACAAAGATTTACCCCCAGAAGGTGACAAACACTACAAGGCATTAAACCTCACGGTAGTCTGCAAAAGGATGAATGTTCCCATGACTCTTGTAGACAACGGATCAGCTATCAATGTCTGTCCACTTAGAACTGCGAGGATGCTCGGCATAAGGGATGAAGATTTAACTCCGTCCACACAAGGAATAAGAGCCTACGATAATACTCGCCGTCAAGCTCTTGGAAAAATAACCCTAAATGTGACGGCAGGAGCAATAGAACATGCTACTACTTTTCAAGTAGTAGACATCAAAGCCTCATTCAACTTGTTGTTGGGACGCCCTTGGCTTCATGATCTAAAGGCCGTCCCTTCATCTCTCCACCAACAAGTGAAAGCCATAGTTGGAGGAATTCCAATCACTATTGATGCTTCGCCGATGAGAATCAAATCCATAGAGAATCCAATCATCAATGTGGAGCACGACGAAGATGATGAAGACCTATGGGTCTTTAACGAAGAAGTCTCCTTAATCCAGGAGGATGAAAGGACATCTCTTTGCCATGACCCCCATTCCAACATGATCGTCAACACCATGCTGAAGAAACAAGGACACTTCCCTGGGATGACCCTAGAAAAGAAGAAGGGGATAGCAAAATCGCTGGAGTCACCTGGCCTCCCTAAGCTAGATACTTTCTAACTTGGTTTCGAACCGACTCGGAAAGATCTCAAGCGACCCCAGGACAAGTTGAAAGCACGTAGAGACGCTCGCATTCAAAAGAAAGCAATTCCAATGGATCAGTACCCTCTTACGCTTAATGGTCAGTTCATAAAAGAAGGAGAGGACTATCCATGCCATGAATTTCCCGAGCCATTTGTTGTAAATGGCATACGACAACCAGGATTCGAGATTTTCTTGGATTGCTACTTCACTGATGAAATCTCAACTCCCGTCCATAAGGAGAAAGCACCCCCATGCTTTGACTTCAACGTCATGGGATTACTATTTGGGCGAGAAAAGAATGAGCCAACTTATGAAGAAGATAACTCCTCGCTCATTCAAACAGTCCTACAAAGCGAAAACTTCGACCCCTCAAAGCTAATTACTCCAGCCGAAGGATCACTACAAGGGTGGCGCAAGACTATCAAAGTGACTACTCCAAGTGGAAGGAAGATATCAATCACGACAGGGCAAGGGCCGATGTTCGAAGAGTCGTCTGAGTCAGAGTCCGAGTCAGAGTCTTTCCCTTTAGAGTCTTCTAAGTCTTTAGCAATAACACCTCCCTTTCCTATTTCTTCTCCTAGGATAGTTAGTGATCCAGTCCCTGAGGACATATCACTCTTTGATGTAATGATCTCAGAGTATAATAATATTTCTCATTCTCCCTACTTCTTGTGTTCTCCCTTAACCCAAGATGACGAGCATTGCTTAGCTAACGATGAAAAAGACAAAGAAATTATTAAAGCAATGGAAACACTCGAAAAGAAAACACCAGTAATCGAAGAAACTGAAACAGTTGACATCTCGAATGATTCAACTCATAAAAGAGAAGTTAAAATCGGACTAACATTGAATAAACAAGAAAGAACCGATTTAATTAACTTACTTAAAGAATTTATCGATGTATTTGCTTGGTCATATGAAGATATGCCAGGCATTAACAGAGAAATAGCTCAACACACTATACCACTAATCCCAGGAATGAAACCTGTAAAACAAAAGTTGCGTCGAATGAAACCCGACGTAGCACTTAAAATAAAAGAAGAAGTTCAAAAACAAATAACTGCAGGTTTCATCAAGGTATCCAAATACCCCGAATGGGTCGCCAACGTCGTCCCAGATCCAAAGAAAGACGGAAGGGTAAGGATGTGTGTCGACTATCGAGATCTAAATAAGGCAAGTCCAAAGGACGACTTCCCTTTGCCACACATCGATATTCTGGTAGACAACACGGCAAATCACGCGCTTCTCTCATTCATGGATGGATACGCAGGGTACAATCAGATTCTCATGGCAGAAGAAGACATGGAGAAAACGACCTTTATCACACCATGGGGCACTTACTGCTACACGATAATGCCATTTGGGTTGAAAAATGCGGGTGCTACTTACCAACGTGCAACAACTGCCTTACTCCATGACATGATGCATAAAGAAGTCGAAGTATATGTCAACGACATGATTGTGAAATCAAAGGACCGTCCAAGCCATCAAGTAGCCTTAAGGAAATTTTTCGAAAGGCTAAGAAAATATAATATGAGGTTGAATCCATCAAAATGTGCTTTTGGAGTCACCTCGGGCAAGCTCTTGGGATACGTCATAAGCTCTAGAGGAATAGAGGTAGATCCAACCAAGATTAAAGCAATCATGTCGATGCCACCGCCCAAGACTGAGAAACAGATTCGAGGATTTATTGGCCGGTTGCAATACATAAGTAGGTTCATATCAAAACTGACAACGATATGTGAACCAATCTTCAAGAAGCTCAAGAAGAATGTACCAGTAATATGGGATGACGAGTGTCAAAAAGCCTTTGACAAGATCAAAGCCTATCTCGCAAATCCTCCCGTATTAGCGCCAGCACTTCCCGGAATACCTCTTAGGTTATACTTGACGGTTACCAAAGAGACAATGGGAGTCATGCTAGCACAAGAGGTAGAAGGCAAAGAGAACGCAATCTATTACCTAAGTAAAAAGATGCTCGAATACGAAACACGCTATACACCGCTCGAGAAATTGGGCCTCGCCTTGGTATGGGCCATCACAACTAAGTTGAGACATTACATGTTGGTACATACCGTTTTCGTAGTCTCCCGATTGGATCCACTCAAGTATCTGTTCGAGAAATCAACACTCAATGGACGTATTTCAAGATGGATAGTCAATCTAGCCCAGTTTGATGTACGGTTTATGCCACAAAAAGCTATTAAAGGATCCGTGGTGTCAGACTTTCTGGCAGATTTTCCAATAGAAGACTCGACACCGATACAGGACAATGAATTTCCATATGAAGATTTGATGGTTACTGAAGATGATACTTGGACCTTGTATTTCGATGGAGCCTCAAACCAAAAGGGATGTGGCGTCGGAGTGCTACTAGTATCACCTAAAGAAGAGCACGTTCCAATCTCAATAAAGCTTGATTTCGACGTTACCAACAACGCTGCTGAATATGAAGCATGCGTGGTAGGCCTTGAAACAGCCCTGGCATTGGGAGTAAAGAATTTAAGGATATTCGGAGACTCTTCTTTGATCATCAATCAGATATCTAAAAGGTGGAAAGTAAGGAGCAAAAGCCTAGCCCCTTACCAAACCTATCTGGAAACTCTTACCGATCAGTTAGAGAAGGTAGAATACACATATCTACCTAGAGAAGAAAACCAATTTGCTGATGCCTTGGCGAGATTAGCCTCAATGGTTAGGATTCCCACGGAAATAGAGCAAATGCCTCTAACTATCGAAAAAAGGCATAAACCAGCGTATATCCAGGCTATAGAAGACGACGACTTAGTCCAAGACGAAGAAGAAGAAGAAGAACCATGGTACACAGACATACTCAACTATGTCACCAATGGAGAATACCCTCCTCATGCTGACAAAAGAGCAAAGCGAGCACTGAGACTTTTGGCTTCTCAATATGTACTCATAGACAACGAGCTACATAAAAGGGTACCTAAAGGTCGAGCTCTCCTATGTGTAGGAAAGGTGGATGCACAAAGAATAATGAGAATAGTTCACGAAGGAATCTGTGGCACTCATGTAAATGGCAAAATGTTAGTCCAGAAAATAATGCGAGAAGGATATTATTGGACTACAATGAATAAGTATTGCCATCAATACGTAAAAAGATGCCTTAAGTGTCAAATTTACGCCAATTTACAACATGTCCCTCCATCTTTGCTCTACACCTACACATCGCCATGGCCATTCTCTACATGGGGAATTGACATAATTGGCAAAATCACTCCCCCCCAGGGACAGGAGGCCACGAATTTATTCTAGTAGCAATTGATTACTTTACAAAGTGGGTCGAAGCGCAATCATACGCTAAACTCACTGCAAAACATGTAGCACTCTTTATCGAGAGAAATATTATTTGTCGATATGGAGTCCCACATGAAATGATAAGTGACAATGGAACTCACTTTCAAGCCGAATGTGAAGAATTGCTACAAAAATATGGCATCCAACATCATCATTCGTCCCCTTATAGACCTCAAGCAAACGAAGCAGTCGAGGCAGCTAATAAGAATCTAAAGACTATCATCGAGAAAATGACAGAAAATTATAAGGATTGGCCTGACAAGCTCCACTTCGCATTGTAGGGTTATCGCACGTCAATCCGTACATCAACGGGAAATACGCCATTTTCCTTGGTATATGGAATGGATGTCGTACAACCTGTCGAACTAGAAATACCATCCCTACGCATTGCGCTAGAGAGTAAACTCGATGAAGTTGAATGGACTAGGGCAAGATATGAAGAATTGATTCTACTCGACGAAAAACGACTAGAAGCTCTACATCATACTCAGTGTTATCAAACTCGTATGGCTAGACATTTTAATAAGAAGGTCAAGACAAGAAATATCAAAATAGGGGATTTGGTATTAAAAGCACTAAGGAAAAATGTTTTAGACCCAAGGGGAAAATTTAGACCTAACTGGTCTGGCCCCTACATTGTCAAAACAATCCTGTCAGGTGGTGCAGCAAAACTAACTGATATGGATGGCAATGAATTCTCAAACATGACCAATCTTGACCAACTTAAAAAATACTACCCATAATTACTTGAGTAGGATACTCAAGAGAGCTACGTTCGGCCTGATTCCTTAGGAAAGGATACGCAAGCAACCCTTTACGGGTGCGGCCACTTTATTTTTCGACATCTCCGCATTCCAGAATTCAACAGAAAATTGGCAAATTATTGGCGTCGCGGAGCAGAGCCTGGCGCCAGCCAGAGGTCATCAGCGCCAGCCAATGGAATTGGCGCCTGGCGCCAGACCTCAATAGTTGGCGCCAAACCCCAATTACTGGCGCCAATTTGGAAATAAAATCCGGGCAAATTTCGGTGTTTTTCGGAAAATTTTCGACTTCCGTACTCAAAGAACTTCTGGAAAATTAATTTTTTTCGATTTTCATTGCTTTAATAAAATAAATTTAAAGTAACAATTTAATAAAGCTGAAATTTCATTAATAAAATAAAATTACATTATTGATGGAATTTAAATAAGGCTGAAATAAATTGACTTTAAAAAAAAAAAAAAAACAATCTAAGTCTAATAAATCTAAAGCTAAGCAATGCTTTTAATCTTTCTTTTCCTTTTTAGCTCTCTTCCAATTCTTTTCTGCTTCCTCCTCTTCATCCATCACTTTAGCTAGTAGGCATCCTTTAGAGGACCTACATTCAATTCTGGAATAGATTGTCTCCCCTTTAGCTAGCACTCCATGCTTCTTTTCCACCCAAGCCTTTTTGTCTGTGGTGTTAGCTTTCCTTTTTCCTTTGTCTCTAGTAGTATTTTTCTTCCTAGGCATTGTAGGTGTTTTGAATTCAATTCTTTCACCTAAGCGTTCTTTGGCAGGTGTCACCCTGTCACCTAGACGATTCTTCATATCGGTTCTACCCTGATCAATCGAAGATTTCTTCAGCAACCACTTCTTTACATCATTAGGTAAAGAAGGGGGAACCTTTTGGGTAATCACTTCCCATAAAGGTCTAGCGCTCCAGTAAGCGTCGAATCTATCTACTTCTTGAGATACAGGGTACTCATAGGGAGGACGAAGATCCCCGGAAGGAATATTTTGAAGTAAGCCGTATTGTCTCTTCACCCTGCAGGGATAATAATATGTTACGCGAGACAAGCTTGGAAGACGGCAGAAAGGTTGCTTGTTAACACCAACCATCCTTTCTATTTTCCACCATGGGATGACCCACTTGATAGCAAAATCACGTGATTCAAATACTTTTCTCCACCCATGGCGCCCAATCTTAGGGATGCGCTTCTTTCTTCTCACGAAGCAATTGGGAGTATATTTTTCGATGTCATCCGGAGGGCTAATTAATCCTAGCCTCTCCATTAGCCACATCTGTAAAAAATTGCAATGCAAATAAAATTATTATTACAATACAAAAATATATTTTTTGATTTATGTAATTAAAAATGTTATTTTTCTACCTGTAATAAAATTGGAGAACCGCGAAAAGGCGCTTTTGGGTCCCTTTTCAATTCATCGAGACTAATCATGGTCTCTCCAACTATTAATGGCATTGGATCCCTCCCTGATTCAATTTGTTCTAGTATAGTGGTGATAATTGATTGACCCTCATTATTTTTACCACTACTAAGAAAAAATTGATTGAGCATGCAAAATAAAAACGCCCTTCTTCTATATACTAGGGCAGCTAACGCGCGCGTTGCGCGCGAAATGGCTAGCCTTTGTAACTTAATTTCACTTGTCTTGTGTTTGCACTTTACATGGAGGAATAAAAGATCGGTAAAGGAATATATTTCTATTGCTTAGGCATTGTTTGTTTGTAGTCGTTCTAAGTTGAATGTTACGTGTGAAATATCTCGTATATTGAAAAAAATCTATCTTTATTATTATTTGTGTATATGGTGATTCTTTTAAATGGAATACTATGTAGAGTTACAGTAGAATCAAAACTATTAGGTTTTTCAATGATCATGCAGAAAAGGAACAAATGTTAGAATTGTTGTTTGTTTATTTTCGCAGTGTGATATTAGCATTACTTAATTATGGTGGTACAATACGAAATAGAAAAAGAATCATCAATGATGAAACTGAAAACGACCAATTCCTAATCCACCATAGAGGCTAACAATATTAATCAATGAGTTCATCTCTAATTTATTAAAAGTACAATCCTTCTAGATGAAACCGAAACAACCAATTCCTTCACACTCTTATGCCCAACCGTACATGATATGTACATATATTTTACTAAAGCAACCTATATCCACCTATCAAGTCTAGTCTAACCAATGAGTTCTTAGACTTAAGAAGTCTGATCCTGTATAGTGTATAGTGACTAAATTCAAATCTAGACTAAATTATGAAATTAATCTTATTTTACACTGATGAATTGCTCATATGCTAAAATAATGATCTTAAATAGAATTCCAGTGTGATCCTATCATTACAGGTTATGAAGTTCAAAATCCATAGTAGAATGTTCTTAACTTAATGATAATCCTGTTTTAAATCTATGGACTTTGCTCCCAGAAAATCCGGCCGCCTTCTTCCATCGCCTCCCCCTCTTCCCTCTCCCTTCTCGAGGCCCCCTTCCTCAGCATTCCCGTTTCCAGACCATCGACCGCGAAAAGGTCCTCCTTATTTATTCCCTTTCCGCTATATATAGGTATTGTCAACTTTTTTTGGCCACAATTTGATTTGGAATTTTTGGGAAGGTGGTGAACAAAGATGTGGAATTTAGTACTTGGAAATGGCAAAGATAGTGTGGAGAGAGAAAGTTAAAAGCTTTCAAGAGATGGAGTCATGGAGAGGAGGAGGAGAAAGCTCAAATGTGTAAGGGAATGTAGACGAGTCAGAACAATTTGAAGTTGGATTGGAGTACAAAATTACAAATAGAGGTACAAAGGTAAAACACATTTTCAAGGGTAAATAGGGGTACAAAGGTAAAATAACATTTTAAAGGGTATAAAAGTCCGTGCACTATTCATAAGAACAACTTTCTACTTTTTATAAGGTAGGGATATGAAAGGATTCAGAAAGAGGTTTATCAAAATAATAGCGTGCGAATTCTTTCAAATTAACTATATTGCCATCTACTATTTTTGATAAATCCCTTCCCTTTAAATTAAAGAAGCGCTCGAAATCCTTATAGTAGTATGCATCTACTCTAGGGATTACTACCAGGTCTATTGCAGGGAAGCCTAAGATAGCACCAAATTCCTCTGGCAAAGGGCTAATCTCATCATACCCTATTCTGAAACAATGCTTATCAATATTCCAAAATTCTAAAGCGGTATGTATAAAGTCTAGGTCTAGATCTACCCCTTTGATGCCATAAATTCCCCCCAAGTGAAATAAATCTAATTCCTTTTTGTCTCTAGCATTAAGAGATCGACACCATTCATGAGTGTATTGGGTGAAAGTTTTAGTGGCTAAAGACATGATTATTATTTTTTCTAAAGAAGAGAATAAATTTTTTCGCTGGAAATATGAGAAGAATCGGCTGAGCAGGGGGCTATTTATGCACAAATTGCGAAGAGTTTTAATCAGACCGAAACACGGAGTCAGCGTCAATTGGCATCAGACCCCCGAGATTGGCGCCACACGCTAAGTGTAGCGCCTGGCGCCACTCGCCATAGTGTGGCGCCAGCTGGCGCCAAGTCACCATGACAGCCGCGCGTGCTCAGTTTGCGTTTTTGATATTAAACTCGAGTCGGTTAATGACTTTATGGCTCCGTTTACTATTCCTAACCATCTTTTCTATCTTTTTTCTTAATTAATTAAATATAGCAATTATTTTTAATTTATATTTCCTTTTTTTGGACTTTATTTTAAATTCCAAAAAACCGGCTTTTTTTCGTTTCTCTTCCTTTTTATTTTTTCTTTTTGGGGGAGAGAGTCGGATAATATCCTCCATCAATAATAAAAATGACGGAATTTTTGCGCAAAAATTGTTATCACACTTCTATTGCACACACTAACATACACATAATAATAAACAATCAAATAAATTTACGATAACATAAAAATACAAAATGTGTCTAAATAATGAGTCAAAGGCAAAGTTCTATAAAAAGTCAAAATAAAATATATATATACAGAAACAGACTACGGCGCCGTAGGACGTAGGCCCATCATGCCATAAAACTGCGCCGTACGAGGAGTCACCTCTCCACCAGCTCCAGCTTCAGCACCAGCTCCAGTCTTCGTAGGAGGAGGAAGACTCAAGATAGGACCAATCCAGCCAGGATCAACCTGAGGCTGAGACCGCGGAGGCTGCTGCGATGACGAGCCGACCTCGTACATCCCACCACCTCTGAAAGCCGAGGTAGCCTCTTGTAGGGAATAATTTCAAGCCTTTAAAATCCCACTAGCTTGAACCCCACTGTGATCATACACTAAAGTACGGTGGCGTCCAAAAGGGAAGAAGATAGAGCAAAAGAGTTGCCAACAAGTTTTTTAGGAACTTGTAAACCGTTCACGAGGTGAAGGTTACACCCCTTAACGATCCAAGAGATCGTCAACTCCATAAGGTCATGAACCAAATAAGGGTTCGGGGATGAAGGTACAAATCCAACCTAAAAGAGATTGAACCTGCCCTAATAATAGGCCTCTACTTTATTCTGCTCGTATTCATGTGCGCTTTCTGATTAACATGCAATCAATAGGATTAACCTAAACCTGTTTAATCTATGTTGGTTGAATATTAATGCACAGATAAACTATTATTGGCGATCACTGGAATTATAATCACAATTAACCCTAAACAAAATTATTAATTATCTTATTAAGTGTGGTTGCAAATACCAATTCCCTTTAACATGCAATAAAGGTGATCAAGCAATAACATAAATATCAAGCAACATAATAAATAATCAACATCATGAATAAACATGAATTATAATAATTATAATAATCATCATGAAAATAATAATAACAATAATATTCACAATCATCATAAATTATAACAATTATAATCATAATCATGTTCATGTTAATATTAAAGCATAATAAAAATAGCAAGATCCTAGGCATGATACTAACAAGATTAATAACAAACCCTAGCATGTCACTAAGCAATAAAAATCAAATCTTTAGCCCTAACATGATACTAACATGAATTAATATTAGGAAGAACATAGGAAGCATCACAACAATCATATTTAATATTAAAATATCCTAGACATGATACTAGGAATCATAATAACAATATAAACATGATATCTACATCATAAAATCAATTAAAACCATTAAAGTACTTACTTGGATGCCTCGTACCTCTTTCTAATAAAAAAAATACACGCGTTAGTAACTTCAAGGAAAATAATAATCAAAGCAATTAAATTAAATAATTGAAAGAGAGATTTGGGACCAAACCCTCAGAAATTAAAACCTTTCACGTCTAAGGCGAAGGCAACTTCGAATATGGCTAGGTGTTTCTAGATCTTGCGAATGCGGAATTTTGTATGTGAAAACAAAGTTTAAAAGAAAAAGATGAAAGAAAGAGATGAATGATTAAGAGAGAATTAGAGAATTAATGATTGCGAATGAAAACTGATTGTAGGTGAATATTCGTGAGAATTGGTGAATGAAAACTTGTGAATGAAGAGAGTTGATCAAAGCTAATTAAAACTAATTGTTGATGAGAATTCGTGAATGAAAACGGAGTTTTTAATACGATATTTATAGAGAAAATCAGCCAAAAAAGATAATTTAACAAAACAGTGTCTGAAGATCGAAAAACAACCTTGGCGCCAGCCCTGGCTAATTGGCGCCAGCACCAGTGGCTAGCGCCAGGCGCCAATGGTTAGCGTCTGGCGCCAAGCCTGGTTCCAGGCGCCAAGGCCTGGGGTTGGATGCCAAACTGGTTTTCAACGCGTTTTCGAAAATCTGATAAATTTACCGTACTGGAAGATAAAATAATATAATTCCAATCGAAAATGCTATTTGATCTTGATTAAAACTCTGAAAAGTCCTAATTGAATTAGGAATGATGAGAACCTTCTAGAATGTTCTAGAAGACTAAAACCATTCCTAATTGCATTAGGAATGATAAATTATATTAGGCCCTCCCCTAGATCATTGGGCCGTACATAAAGCTCAAACCGGACCCAGTTTAGTAAATTGGCCATAACTTCCTCAATATTCATCGGAATTGGGCTTATAATATATCGTTGGAAAGGTCTTTGCAAGCCCCATCCAACTACACCACTATTGGACCCATATCATGGACCAACCAAACTGGATTGGCTGTTTTCTTAAAATAAAGTTTTCAAAAACAGGGAGAAGAGAAAAGAAATAAAACTTTCCGCAACACTAGACCTTTCCACACTTTCGTTTCATTCGATTATGATTCGACGTGAAAGGCACTCATCACTGGGTTTGGTTTTGGGGAGACACAAATGGGTGTCTACACCTCTCCTACCGGTGCAGCAGGAGCACCCTCAGAAGAAGATCCCGAGCCCTCAGCAACGTCGGCTCGAGCAGCCTCAGAGCGACCGCCTCTACCCCCTGACGAAGTACGACGACGTCTCGAGCTAGACCTCACCGGATCTCTCCGCCCCTCAGGTCTCGTACGGGTGTGAGAAGCGATAGGCTGGCCCTGCAAAAAGAATTAAATCAGAAACAAGGTAAAACTGAAGCCATAATGCAGAAATAATGAGTGAAGAAAGGTTACCTCTCGGACAACGTCATCCCGACGACAGGTGGCCGCGTTCCTCATCCGGACGAGCTGGCTTCGGAAGGCATCTATGCATCGTGCCATAACCGAAACCACCTCGCGTGAAAACTGTCAGAAAAATAAGTCAGTGAAAATGCATGATAAATGAACACAAAAATTCTGAATTAAAACTAGGCTTACACTAGTCTGGTGGCGAGGAATCGACTGCTCTACGAAGCGCTCGCCCTCGGGAGCCGGAGAAATCATCTCCTCGATCGGCCCGTATATCCCCTGGTAGTGAATGGACATACGGGGCGGCACGAACTCAGCAGAACCATCCTGATAAAACAGAAAAAATCAGTAAAGTATTACTTGGGGGCTACTTAGCGAAAAATAAAAAGCTTACAATCTTACCCTCACATCCTCAGCCGGTACAGGGGCTGGAGCTAATAAAGGTAGTAGCTCCTCAACGTAACACCGCCCGAGGATCACATGGGACCGCCAAAGGGTACCAGCTCCCTCAGCCATGCTCGACAACCGTGCCTCGTCGAACATGTGACGTGGCGGGGGAGCAGGAACGACGAAGACATCAGAAGAGTGTTGTCTAGCGACTCTCTCTCCTAAGTACGCGACCGCTCCATAGGTCCCCAGAAAATAGCGACGCTCAGCAGAGTACTGTGCGGCTAATCCAGGGACTGTCCAACCGCCCCATGGTCGGTATACCACCTCAGGTCCCTATAAAAAGCATCAATCAGGCAAGAATATATCTAAAGCACCGCAGAAGAGCAAGATAAACATTAAGAGTCATACCGAGATGATCCAGCTCCGGACACGTGCAGTAGACATGTCCAAGTGGTGGCCGCCCCAAGAGGCGCTCACCGGAAATCCCCTCGGCGATGGTCTCGCCGGCGCAATAGAAGGAAAGTACTCGTAGAACCAGATCTACAAAGAGTTAGAAGTGTGAATAAATGCTAACTAATATGTAGGGCTAAACTTTATAGGGAATAATGTTTACCTCTACGACCTTCCAAAAAGCAGACAAAGCAACGTTCGTCCTAAAGGACCGATGACGACACGAGTCCCTCAGCGCACGAACAAAATCAGCATAGGCCAAGCTGGCCCAGTCATAAGTCCCGATCCGCTGGAGATCACGGACAGCAGGGAGGTAGTAAAGCAATGCCCTACTACCCTTGTCAGGGGAGAATGTCCCTGACAACAACATCAGCACAAAGATGCGCACCCGCTGCTCTCGGGTGGTCGCATCGTCATCAAGAGTCGCTGCCAGCGTCGAGCGGCGAATCCCTCTAGCACTGAACTAAGTCGTCTCGACCTCAGCTTGGGCCCGAATGGCAATCGGCCCCAACAACTCCTCGACCTTTGAAGAAAAGACGTCGATCCCACCGTCGAACGACAGTGGCACAGAAGTGAACTCCAGTCCTGTGATGAGACTGAAGTCTGTAGGGGTGACCATCATCTCGCCCCAGGGAAAATGGAAGGTGTTGGTGGTGTCCCAGAAGAACTCCACCAAAGCGCGCACCACGTGATGACCCCCGCTGGAGGCGACCATAGCCTCGGAGGTCTCAAACAGAGTAACTAGCCCGCAAGACTCCCATAGGAGTCTCGTCTCAAGGTCCCTGACGATGTGCATCCTGTATAAGTCGCCTAGACCGTCACAGCCAGAGCCGTGATGCCGTGTCCTCCCGGGCTCGGTACCCCGTCTCACCCTCTCAGAAATGTGGTGGACAGGGGCAAAGAACAGAGTCTGCTCGTCCCACTCCGGAAGCCGACCAAGCGAAGTGGACGGCGTGGCGTCGTCCTCCACGGGCTCATGCTCTCGCCTAGTGTTTCGAGACCGTGAACCCGAGCCTCGTTGTCTAGCCATGCTACATTGTGCAGAATCATCATAAATTAAGGTTCTATAGTATCTAAGGTTCGCCTAGCCGCATGATACTATGTTCGCAAAAACAGAGTACGTAGTACTAAAACAGAGTAAATTCAAATTGAGCATGACAACATTTTTTCAAGCAATCAAACAATTTCTTGCAACACTATAGTGATTATTGTGACAAATTGAACAAGAATTGCTAGCAAAAATGTCAAGAACAAGCCACATTGTTCTTCACGACCTTAAGAGGTCCAACAATGGCATATTGCTCATTTCTTCACCAAATTGAGTCAAACAAGTCTCAAATTACTCCCAAGGCAATATATAAACATAAACAAGCAATTTCATGGCATAAAACTTGACAAACAAAGCAAATTGAGCATCATAGAATTCGAATTTTCATGAAATTCGTGAATATTCATGCCAAGAATTCATAAAAACTGATGTGAGTTTGAGAAAAACTTACATAGATCGGGAAAATAGATGAGAAGAGCTTTGATTTGCAACAAATTTGAGCGAATTCGGTTGAAAAACGAGCAAGCAATGAGCAATTGAAGCTTTCGGTTTCCTCGAGCAGTTTTCGCGACAAACAGAGCAAAGAAATGAAGCGAAAACGGGCATTTAAAGAGAATCCCGTGCTGGCGCCAGTCCCTAGGCATTGGCGTCACAAGTTGGGCTTGGCGCCTGGCGCCAATATCAGCGCCTGGCGCTAACGCCAAATAGCTGGCGCTGATGGTTTTTCAGCGACGCCAAAGCACGCAGCCACTTGTTGAGGTTGTGCTAGCCTTCTACAACATGTTTTGGGTTCCTTGGTACGCCAGTTAGCCCCTCTAAGCAATTTGACATGATTTAAGTAATCGACTTGATTACATAAAGTGATCGACCTGATAAGAGATCGTCTCACTTAGCTTAAAGCACCTAAGCATTGGCTCATTAGCAAAGGGCACCGACATATAGGTTCAAGAGCAAAGGGCACCGACATACAGGTTCAAAGAAAAAGAGCGCCGACGTACAGGCATAGCGGAAGCAAAGTTCAGGCGAACTTTTAAAGATCGACGAGCGTGGATCTTCGGTAATTTCCTTTGGAAAATTATCGCATCAAAAGAGGATGACTTCAAGAGAAGATATCTTCGACAGCGTTCCCTAGCTTGCGGAGAGTTGTCACGAACAGCATGAGGATTATTTCAAGAGAAATAATCTTCGATAGTATTCCCTAGGATGTGGAATATTATCAATGCGGCTGAGGATTATTTTAAGCAAAATAATCTTCGATAGTATTCCCTAGGATGTGGAATATTATCAAGGCGGATGAGGATTGTTTCAAGAGAAATAATCTTCGATAGTGTTCCCTAGGATGTGGAGTACTATCATTGCAGAGAGGATAGTTTCAGGCGAAGCAATCTTCTAATTTGGAAGCAGTTACAGGCGTAGCGGTTTTCAAGCGGGATGACATTCTCTAGCTTGCAGGAGGTCATCAAAACAATCGGTTACTTTCAGAGACGTGTGCTCGACGGTGGAAGATACGCGTTTCTTAACTCTTTTATTTGTTTAACTAACGCTAGTTTTACCGGTATCGGCTATACAAGAGTGATTTAGGATCGCAGAACATTCTGAATCATTCTCCGTCCCTATCGCTACTTTGACTTTTGTTTTCGAAACTTGCGTTTCTCCAAACTCAGTCAAAGTGGGGGCTTCTGTAGACACCCATTTGTGTCTCCCCAAAACCAAACCCAGTGATGAGTACCTTTCGCGTCGAATCATAATCGAATGAAGTGAAAGTGTGGAAAGGTCTAGTGTTGCGGAAAGTTTTTTATTTCTTTTCTCTTCTTTCTGTTTTTGAAAACTTTATTTTAAGAAAACAGCCAATCCAGTTTGGTTGGTCTATGATATGGGTCCAATAATGGTGTAGTTGGATGGGGCTTGCAAAGACCTTTCCAATGATATATTATAAGCCCAATTCCGATGAATATTGAGGAAGTTATGGCCAATTTACTAAACTGGGCCCGGATTGAGCTTTATGTGCGGCCCAATGATCTAGGGGAGGACCTAATATGATTTATCATTCCTAATGCAATTAGGAATGGTTTTAGTCTTCTAGAATCTTCTAGAAGGTTCTTTTCATTCCTAATTCAATTAGCATTGATAAGTTGACTTTGTTGACTTTTCAGAGTTTTAATCAAAATCAAATAGCATTTTCGAATAAATTATATTATTTTATCCTCCAGTACGGGAAATTTATCAGATTTTCGAAAACGCGTTGAAATCAAGCTTGGCGTCCAACCCCAGGCCTTGGCGCCTGGAACCAGGCTTGGCGCCAGGCGCTAGCCATTGGCGCCTGGCGCTAGCCATTGGCGCCTGGCGCTAGCCATTGGCGCCTGGCGCTAGCCATTGGTGTCTGGCGCCAGCTAGCCAGGGTTGGCGCCAACTCTGTTTCCTGAGCGTCAGACTCTGTTTTGTTAAATTATCTTTTTTGGCTGATTTTCTCTATAAATATCGTATCAAAAACTTCGTTTTTATTCACCAATTCTCACCAATTCTCTTCATTCACAAGCTTTCATCAACAATCATTAATTCTTTAGCATTCTCTGATTCATTCATCTTTCTTTCAATTCTTTCTTACTTTGTTTTCATACAAAATTCCGCATTCACAAGATCAAGAAACACCTAGCCATATTCGAAGTTGCCTTCGCCCTAGACGTGAAAGGTTTTAATTTCTGAGGGTTTGGTCCCAAATCTCTCTTTCAATTATTTAATTTAATTGCTTTGATTATTATTTTCCTTGAAGTTACTAACGCGTGTATTTAGTTATTAGAAAGAGATACGAGGCATCAAAGTAAGTACTTTATTGATTTATTGATATTATGATGTAGAATTCATGTTTACATTGTTATTATGATATTCCTAGTATCATGTCTAGGTTATTTTTAATATTAAATATGATTGCTATGATGTCTTTTATTCTCTTCCTAATATTTATGATTGTTAGTATCATGTTAGGGTTAAAGATTTGATTTTTATTGCTTAGTGACATGCTAGGGTTTGTTATTAATCTTTTTAGTATCATGCCTAGGATCTTGCTTTTACTATGCTTTAATATTAACATGAACATGATTATGATTATAATTGTTATAATTTATGATGATTATGAATATTATTATTATTATTATTATTATTATTATTATTATTAGTATTATTATTATTTTGATAACGATTATAATTATTGTTATGATTATTTATTATGTTGCTTGATATTTATTGCTTGATCACACCTTTATTGCATGTTTAAAGGGAATTTTGGTACTTGTAATCGCGCTTAATAAGATAATTAATAATCTTGTTTAGGGTTAATATGATTATAATTCAAGTGATCGCCAATAATAGTTTGTTTGTGCATTAATATTCAACCAACATAGATTAAACAGGTTTAGGGTTAATCCTATTGATTGTATGTTAGTCAGAAAGCGCACATGAATACGAGCAGATAAAGTAGAGGCCTATTATTAGGGCAGATTCAATCTTTTTTAGGTTGGATTTGTTCCATCATCCCCGAACCCTTATTTGGTTCATGACCTTATGGAGTTGACGATCTCTTGAATCGTTAAGGGGTGTAACCTTCATTCTATGAACGGTTTACAAGTTCCTTAAAAACTTGTTGGCGACTCTTTTGCTCTATCTTCTTCCCTTTTGGACGCCACCGTACTTTAGTGTATGATCACAGTGGGGTTCAAGCTAGTGGGATTTTAAAAGCTTGAAATTATTCCCTACAGGTAGTAAGGTCTATTCAGGGGGGGGGGGACTCACAAACTCCCCTTAAATAGAGATACGATTAATAGTAATAATACCTCTATAGACACATAACTATACCTTCCCAAATAAAGCTCGTTGACTAAACATCCTTCAATTCAGTGCTTAAATTTGTCCGGTTCGCATAATGTATTGAAGAATTACTTAAATAGTCCTTTTATACTATTTCTCTATCATTCTTACGACACTTTAGTCATTTCAATAGCCCAAACACTATTTTTAGCCCAAAATCCACAAACCTTAGCCCGATTTCCCTTTCTACTAGCTGCAGCCTAAAACCGAACAATTATGATTTTGCGATTCATAATGCAAATCCTACATAGTTGGATATCCTTTAAAATTAGCTTTCCAATTATGTATCATACGTCCAATTCCGATTTTAAATGAATGAGATATGAACAAAATACTAAACTTAGTCCAAACCCGACACCCTTTCACTATTGGGACATATCTTAGAATCTAGAAAAAATGATATAGATTTGATTTTAATTGGGTTTGAAAGTAGACTTGATTTCCAACGGAATATTAATTGCCTTTGAGTTCGGGGTTAAAATTGACGATTAAAAAAAAGAAAGGAAAAGTGCCACTACACGTCACATTTGTCGTGACACGCTAATTGCAACATGCCATGCCAATTCCAGAGTGGTATGCCAATTCTAGCATGTTACGATGCATCTATGTGTGTCGCATTGCGCTTTCGGTTGTTTTCTATCTGTTTTTGCTTCTTTGTCTATAACTATCGATCTATTTTCTAATACCCAGACAACCTAAAGACGTAAAACTCTGACATAATATTTCTATTGTTTTTAGCTTTGTTTCTAATCCTATTCACGTAATTTCCTTAAACACAAAATATCTATATTTGAAGAGCTCTCCTATTCATCTATCAAAGAATTCAACACTCCAAAATCTCATGAAAATGCATGTTTGAAGAGACAACAAGCTTCCCAACATTTTCTTTGTAGACTCATCAAATTGCTTTGAACACAAAGCCAACACTTTAACATTTACCCAATTATATTTTGTTGAAACTCCATCCTTAAGTTTCTTACTTGTAAAATCAGGGTTATCTTCCTTGAATATATTAAAATCCTTATCAAATTTCAAAGTAGATTTAAGCATGAGATGAGATATATAGAATACCATCTAGTTGATACATCAAGACAAACAGAGACTTTATAAGAAATTTTCACAAGCACAACAGAGTGTGCTGTGCAAATAAGTTTACTCTTAAAGGATAGCTCCTCACATATCTAATGGCACTACGAATACGAGAATTCAAACTCTTTATCAAATATGAACCATGTTTTACAATCAAATTCAACACATGATAAACATGTCTCACAAAGAAAGTATTTGTATAAATAGTGTTGCTCTTTTGTAAATTATTACAACCAAATAACCTTTAATGCATTGAGATTGAGTATATAAAGGTGATAAATGTATTCAACTTTATAAGACAAATGTAGTAATATAAAACCGTTAGAATCGCGATCCAGATTGTAGGATCATACTTAATTCAGACCACATTTGATTAGAAAAAACAAGATCATACTTTAGAAAATTTAGACTTGGACATCTTATTTTAGGGAAATGAACTAAGTCTAATTTTAAACATTTTTTGTTCATATTTTTCGATTTCAATTCAATCTTGGTTTACCAACAAGAGTTGACTTAAGTGGTAAGCAGCTTGATATTGCTTAACACTTTGTTTGGATATTAAGAAATGAAAGGAAAAGAACATAAGAGAAAGGGAGGGGATAAATTCTCTTGTTTGAATAAAGAATTGGGGGAAGGAAGGGGAAGGAGAGGGAGGGTTCCATTTTCCCTCTCTCTTTAATAAACATAATCCCTGGAGATATTTGGAGGGAAAATGGAGTTCACCTCCCCCTTCCTTTTTTTTCCCTTCTCTTCCTCCTTCTTCCCTCCCCTTTCTTTCCTTCCTTCTTTGCTATCCAAACAGAGCGTAAGGGAGGTGTCAAGTTCGAGCCTTGTCGAATACAGAATACTCTTGTTTGGAAACTCACCAACAGTGAATCGGGTGGGACAAACTCGAAAAGTTCAATCTCGGTTTTAAGATTGCCTCATTTACATTGGGCTAAGGAGGTCAAAAAAATAGCCCCAAAAGCATTGGGCCACAATTCGAGCATTCTTCTGTACCCTAACCTCAAATCCTATTCCAACCCAAGCCAACCATATATCCCCAAATCAATTCGTCGCCTTACCTCCCTTTCGGTAAACCCTAATTCTAGGGTTTCTCTTTCCCAGCAAAACAACCCAAAAATCTCCATTGTTGCAACTTCGCAGCACCAACAACAAGCAATTTGGTTATTGTTGAAGTCTCGAGGAGAGAGAAAATGGGAGGAAAGTGCCCGCACAGAAGCGTCAGGAAGAGAAGATACTCGCACAAAACTCATCGACGTTCCAAATTTGAAGTTAAAGGCGACGATATTGTCTACAATGATCTCCTGAAACCTGATGAAAATCGAAAGCCATTGCCGCTTGATGAAGATTTACCTGGTATGGGTCAGTATTATTGCCTTCATTGTGATCGTTACTTCTCCAATGTTGCTGTTAGGGATGAACACTTCAAGTCCAAACGTCATAAGAAACGGTTTGTATTTGCTCAATTTCTTAATTATGATTTTGATATTTATTTATTTTTGTTCGTCTTAGTTTATGTTTTATTGGGAAATATAAATTTGTTAGTGGGTTAGTTTATCTATTTTTTAGAGTGTTTTATTTATTTTGATGTATGAAATTGTTCATTAATTTATTGTTAGGGATTAGAATTGGGAATTGTATTGCTGGGGATGAAATTTTGATGGGGTGAAGTTGGCTGGGGTTTTAGTGTGTAAGGGAAGAATGAGATTCTAAATCGAATTACTTTACTTGAAGATGCAGTGATGTAGAGTGATTTTTTCGCCTTCAGTGCTGTTGTTTCGGTGCATGGTTTGGTTTCGTACTTGAGATTGATTAGGCTATTTGTTGCGTTTGTTATTCAGACCTGGATTTTTTTATTCCTCGCTTGCTATCATCAATAACTTGGGTGAGTGTATCGAGTTTGGTGTTTTGGGGTTAATTGCCCTTTAGAGAGTATCTTTGAAGAAAGTAGTATTTAGGAGCATGGGTAACGTGGAAGCCTTGTTGAATTGCGCTGTGCTTAATGCTTATCACTGACCAAAATACCAAATGTAGGATATTAGTAATTGTAATATTTGATTTGATGGATGCCAGTTTTGTTTATTGAGGAAATAAACGGTTCTTGAGTTGGCTTTGCTTAAGCTTTAGTTTTTAGTGAAAAAAATATGTTCAAATGCCTGCAATTGGTCAATAAATGATGATTGCATTTGAGTTTTGTCAATGGTTTAATACAGGACTGAAGTTAAATAGTTCAGGATAATTATGCTAGTAAGTGCAAGATAGAATTCTATTTTGAAGAATGAGACAATATAACAGTCTTCTAACATTGGTCATTTAGGTTATTGCCTGGAACCCTTTTATAATCATAGTTGGTTCCAATGTAAAACTACCAAGTTTGTTTATGCTTCTTGAAGCATGCTGATATTCCATGGTTAATTTTGTTATGTCTTATTAATATTTGTTTGAAAGAAACAAGAGTTGGAGATTATTAATAGTCATATGTTTATATTGAACAATGTCTCGCCCTTCTTTTGAATGTAAGAGATTTTATAGTAGAATGAAGACTGGATGGTACAAGACCCTTTTGTTGATTGGTGTTACCGTAAGGCTTTTAACCCATTTGAGGGAGAGATTGAAGTGTCATTCGTGTATAATCCATGAAGAGTAATTGAAGTGAGAAACCAAGTGTTTCAAGTTCGGGTTTTTATAAGGGATGGAAAGGATAGATGATAATGGGCTTGAGAGCAATCTAATCAAGTGATATTAGGTGCAGATTTTTCTGTCACTTTTCTTCTGACCGTGAAATCACAAATCATGATATGAGCAGCTTAAAAAACCAGAATACTTGAAAAAAGAAAATATGAAGTTTTTAGTAGTTGTTCCCAGTTGCATGCTAGAGTTTTGGTGTTCCCCTTCTGTGCCAACTTGGGCCAAATTGAGATTCTTATTCAGGGTGAGTGTTGTGTGTCCTGGTTTATGAACTCAATAAAGTACTCCCTTTTGTTTATCAGATTAAACTTCTATTCAGAATAGCAATTAAGCCAAAAGTTTTATCATTCTAACAAAAATTAAGCCAAAAGTTTTATCTTTCTGACAAAGTGTTTTGTTGGATATCAATGACACTCTAGGAATAATAATGATCAATTTTTAGAAAAGAAGCATAATTGGGCATGTATAATCTCAAAGCTTTTTGTTGTACAATAGAACAACATTGTGTCAGTATGTTACTAAATATTACTTCCTCTATTTTTAATTACTTGCAACACAGTGACACGCAATTTGAGGTTGAGATTATAAACAAATAAAATTAATCAAAATAATTTTTACTGATAGTACCTTTTTTTTAATAGATTTTTACGCATAGTACCTGACCCTTCTCTATTCGCGGTATTAAAATTATTTTGATATAATAATTTGTTTACTTTCACTAATCATCTCCTAGAATTGCGTGTCTAAAGTCTGTGTTGCAAGTTTAAGAAAACGGAGGAAGTATATTCTACTGATAAATGAAACAAATACAGCAATACTCAATTGAAAAATTATCTTGTTCTAGCCTATCATAGGCTCTTATTAAAGAATTTTATGCACATCTTGAGCAATTTTGTTGGTTTTTTGTTCAGCCATAAAAAATGGAACAATTTGTAGCAAGTTAAAACAACTATTTTCTGTCAGTGATTCTAGTTACAAAATCATGCTGACCCCAAAAAAAGGGGATGTTGTTTATGGGCACAGCAGATGTGGTAGTCTTCCGTGGCCTAATGCTATTACGCTCAACTGGAAGGGTGTTAGGAAAAAGCTTTACCTTTAGACTGGAGGATGAATTGCAGCTTTGGACAAACCTTTCTTGGGGCTGTCAGCAAGGATGATCAATGAAAGAAAGATAAACCAGTTCTGGAAAAAATAAATTAAGAAGCAATCTCCTCCTATCATAAATTGATTGTTAGATGCAGAATTGCAGATGAACTCCATTGGTGAAAGTTAGTTTATATTGTTTTAATATCCAACGGTTATATATTTCATCTTATTTTTCCTAGCTGTTACCCTGCTGGATTGTGTAGATGATCCCCAGATTTCGACTATCTTGAGCAATTGTGTTGCAAGTTCCTGAGTTCTCAATTGTTTCCCTTTTTCCTTTTTTATATTGTGATGCAATTGTTCAATAATAGTCCAAAGACAGTTAAAAAAAGCCATCATATATTGTGAATTGGAAATAAATTATGTTTCAATTTTGCATGGTGCCCCCATTTTGAATAAATGAACAAGAGAGAGTACTATGGGCAACTACTACCTCCGTTTCTTATTATGTGCAACAAAGGAATATTTTATGTCTCACAAATAATACCCTCTGTTGCACATAATAAAAAATGGAGGTAGTATTAAAAAGGTGATTTTAGTTAAACATGTTAATTTTTGAATATGATAGGCTGTGAATTTGTGACAGCATTACAATGCTCATGGGGGGTGCTTAGCAGCTATAAGAGTATTAAGCATTTGACTTCTCAGTTCCCCCTACTCCCTCCCTACCTTTCTTTCCCTTTTTTATCTCCTTTGTTGTTTTAAGCATTAAATTGACATCCCTAAGCATGATCATTGTTTGTATATTTACTCAATATTATTTTCATTTGAGCAGTTTGAAGATTATGTTAGGACCTGCACCGCACACGCAACTTGATGCCGAACTAGCTGCTGGTATGGGCATGCCGGATAATGGTCCAAAGTTAATGTCTATGTGAATTGTGAAATCTTCTTTTTCCCTTAAATGATAAATATTTTTGTTCAAAAAATGTAGCAAGATCAGAGAATCTTAAAAAAAGTTGGCTTAGTAAGAATACTTTCAGGCTTTATTATAAACTTGTTGCTGGTTTTTTTTTTTAGCTGTCTACTGTACATTGTGTTTACGAATGGTTTAATTGCTTCGCCTCCGCCTCCGCCTCCTTCTGGACCGTTCTAGACCCAAACAGTTTAGCTGATTTTACTACTGGTGGATCATTCCTGCCCCAAACAGTCTTGCTGATTTTACTCCTGCTTGAGTGCTAAACCATTCCAGCTCTAAACGTAGCAGGCTGAATGTCCTCTAACCTTTGCCCCACCCCCTTCCTCATTGCGAGAATATTGTAGCTCAACCTCGAAGGGGGGAGAGGGGGGGGGGGGGGGTGTTATGTTAAGTATTACCATCAGTAGGCATCCTTTAATTGTCCCTGATATTAGAGCAAGTTTAGCCCCAAGTATTAAGACTTGGAGTGATATCATTATTTTTGAGTTTTAAGATTTATACTTAACACTTTTCTCATTTTTCTTCAAAAATCTCAAGCAAGTCTTAAGTTGAGTTTTGAAATTTCAAGACTCAAGTTAAGACTTAAGATTGGGACCCACTTTACCCACTTCACTTTTATTTTTATTATCCTTTTTTCTTTTTTACACTTTTCTACATATAATATGTCAAATATTTAAGTCTTAGGATTAAAGTGATAAATTTGTGTAAGTCTTAGTGAGTTTTACAAGAATTTGATGACATCATTTTCAATGGGGATCACTAAAAATGATGTCACATCCAAGTTTTAAGACTTGGGGCTAAACTTGCTCTTAGATTTTTTTTTTTTTTTTTTTTTTTTTTGGTTTTTTTTTTTTTTTTTTGGTTTTTCTACATAGTACCCTCAAGGTTTTGCGTTTTCTACGCTGTGTCTTAAATCCAAAGTTCTACACGGTACCCACAAGTTTAGGGTTCGTTTGGCATTGCTGTGGTTTTCTGTATTTTAGTTTTTTGTTTTTTAAAAGTATATTATATATGTCACATAATGAATCAAAAATTATTTAGACTTATTAAAATCATGATAATTTTGAAAACTGACAACAAAAAAGTGGAAACACCTTTTTCTTGTTTCATGTTTTTAGTTTTTAGTTTTCAAAAAAACAGGAAACTAAAAACAAAAAATGATGTCAAACAAGCCTTTAGTTAAATTAATCAGTTTTAACCTTCTTTAAAAATAATGTTAATTAAATACTCTTAATTGATTACTAACTATGGTTAGCAATGTATTATATTTTTTCCTTTTCTTAAAAAAAAAATGGTTAGAAATAAGATTAATTTGACAATACTATCTTCCCCAAACTCACATGTAATGACCCTCACCATTCTTATTTCTTTCTTAAACTTCTACAGCAACCCAAAACCATAACCAATTCATTTCCCTGCAACCTTCCTCCAAAACCCAGAATTCCCACTCCCCGTAAAGAGTGTAAACCCCTCCTATTCAGCACCACAATTCGTCGTATGCAAAGAAGAATTTGGAGATATTATTGTATTAATCAATCCAAATTAGCTTTGATTTTTTGAGCAAAAAACTTATGGTTTGAATTAAGCAGGGGCAAAAGATGGAATGCGTGGGGTTTGATCAAAAGGGGTTTTAATTTTCTATTTTAATTTATATTATTTCCTTTGAATTTAATTAGTTATTAACTATGGTGGATGGTTAACCTAATCACACGTTAATTACCATTAACAAAACAGTTTATGAAGGGCATATATTAAACAATATATTGAACTTGTGGGCGTCGTGTAGAAGTTTAGATTTAAGAGGGCACAACATAGAATATACAAAACCTTAGGGGTACTATGTAGAAAAACCTATTTTTTTTAAAGTGGGTGATAGCTCAAGTGGTTAGAGCTCCCCTCCCGGATCCAAAAAAAAAAAAAAGATGTATTTCTATTCCTTTTACCATTAACAAAACAACTTATGAAGGGCATATATTAAACAATATACGAAGTATTAAACTTTGTGGGTGCTGTGTAGAAGTTTAGATTATGAGGGCACAACATAGAAAACACAAAACCTTGGGGGTACTTTTTTTTTTTTTTTTTTTTTTTTTTCGGGGATATTTTAGATGTATTTCTATTCCTTCTCTCTGATTCTATGAAGTTGGAATTTTGTATGCTTTACTAGATTGGGGAATTTTGTTTAGTCTTTAAACAGGTAGCTGGCATCCCAGGTAATTTATTAGCTTCATGGTGCACATTCTAGATAGTAGATGCCCAAGATTTTAATGGTCAAATTGTTTTACGCAATGTGAATAATATCTCTACATTCGCTAGTAGGCAAGACATTATGGAGTAATGCCAAAGAACGATTTACAATATTGGTGAAATATCTAACTTCCAAATCTAAATTTCCATTTATATTGTTATTAGGTGCAAGCCAAATTCCAGAATTTTCGAAGTAAAATTCTCATTACTAGAGAGTAGAGACCCCCAAGCAAAGTTCACCAATTAGATCCACAAGAAAGGGTACCTCGAATCAGTATAACAATCTCACTTTACTATCCACCAGAGAGCTTCTATGTCCCAAGAGTGGTCATCTTTTATGAAATGGTCTACATTTAGATCTAAATTAGCCATAATAGAAGGGTCACGTCGTTACAATATGACATAATATAATCTACAATAAGATTTGAAATCTTTGTCGTTGGCTTGTTTTAGTTACCATCTCCCATATAGGTGATTAACGATAAGTTTCAATCAATAATTTAATGAAAATGAGTTTAGTTAGTAAAAATAATTTCTGTTTAAGGGTATGTTTTGATTTACTGAACTGAATAGAGTTGAAATGAATATTCTATGAGAGAAGGAAATTAGGAACTAAACTGAACTGAACTGATTGAAGTTGAACTGAACTGAAATTAAGCCGAAGAGAACATGTTATTAGCTTAGCCTAAGTTCACACATTATTATAGTATTCAAGTGGTTCTGGGCATTAGTCATTGAGTACACTCACCAAAATGCAAAATTTAGTAAAGTACACTCACCAAAATAATTATCCACCGAGTTATAACGTCATTAAAGGGCATAGACATATGCCAAGATTAATGGGCTTGTTGTCCCTTAATTTTGTGGTGATGAATAACCCCCTATAAATAAGGAGAAATATGAAACAACCATTAGGGCATAGGTACCATATGATTTCCTACAAGTAATAAAGTAAATTTAATAATAGGTAGATTCTAGACAAAGATTATGTTTATTTATTTATTTATTTGAAAGGAAGATTATGTTTATTTACTCATTTCGAAATGAGCAAAATACAAGCTGACTTTTTTTATTCACAGCACAAGGCAGAACAATTACTCTTCCGCATTTGATCATCCTTTGTTGTAGGTTCCTTTGCTCTTAAAGAATTACTAGTATTTTAAAAAATATATGTATATAAATAAATAAAAAATAAAAAATAAAAAATAACAAAAAAATCTTTGCGAAAAATTCACTATATTCATAATTTAAAACATAAGTGGTCACTTGGGACCACTCACACCCATCTAAAGCATAAACATATGCATGCTTTTAAGAGCAGAATAATTTAAATGTCATTTTCTCCATCTAAATCTCCTTTTCAATTTTTGTTATTGTTTTTTTTTTTTTAAATAATTAATTAAAAAACACAAACTTTAAAAAAAAAAAAAAAATCGGATGTACAATAATTATTGTACATCCATTATAACGATAGCCTAAAGTGATCAAAAGTTACCTATATTTTTTTAAGTTACCCCATAAATGAATAAAAGTTACCCCAATATGTATAAAAATAACTAAATTCAAATAAAAATTATCTATACTTTTTTTTTTTTTTTTGAGGAAAAAAATTATCTATACTTCATTAGTAAACAATCACATTTATTGTCTAAAAAAAAAAAAAGTAGATATGTATAAAAGTTACCCCAATATGTATAAAAGTAACTCAATTCAAATAAAAATTATCTACACATTTTTAATTTTTTTTTTTTTGAGGAAAAAAAATTATCTGTACTTCATTAGTAAACAATCACATTTATTGTCTTAAAAAAAAAAAAAAAAAAAAAGGGTAAACAATCACATTTTAAATGACTAAAAATCAATTATTAATGATTGAATGTAATTAAATTCCTTTTATAAAACTTTTTTTATTGTCTATTTACATATAAATTGTATTATATTTAAAGTTATCTAAAAAAAGGCAAAATATTACCCTAAAATTTGCTAAAAGTTACCCTTATATCTCTCGATGTACATTAATGTAAACCGGATGTATACAAAAATTTTTCATTTAAAAAAAAAAAAAAAAAAAAAAAAAAAAAAAAAACCTCCTTGGCTCATGCACACCCCGACTATAAGGAGCCCACTTTTTTGTGTCCTTTTAACCCAAAAGAAACTCCATCTTTTTAATTTACTTGTATTTTTCAAGTTAGTAATGTGTCATTTCTAAGAGTCCGCTTTCACCTTTTCATGTGTGATATTATGAACGTGCAACCACCACAATGAAACCAAATACTTAAATTATTTTGCTCCCCCGTTTATATCACTCTTCCGCATGCTCTGTTACCCTTAATTATTTTCCATGCCCACAACCAATTTCCTCATTTAGGGCCTGTTCCGATTGACTGAACTCAGTTGAACTGAACTGAACTGAACTGAACTGAACCGAGCTGAACTGAACTGAACTGAACTGAACTGAACCGAGCTGAACTGAACTGAACTGAACTGAACTTATTAATTAGTGATTTTTAACTACGGATTAGTGATCTTTGATTATTTATTGATATTTATTACTATACATATGTGTATATACAAATGTACATATTAAAATATTTACGAAAAATATACTATATAATTATAATTATAAAATGTATGGAAAATATATTATAAAATGTATGGAAAATATATTAAAAACTTGAAACCTCTAATTTTCTCAATGAGATTAACATTAGAAATATGTTTCAAAAAAATAGAACCATTTGAACAATGAATTGTATCAATATTATCATTGTTATTATTATTATTATTAATTATTGATAATTATTATTATTATTTATTGATTATTATTATTATAGTATTATTATTATTATTATTATTATTATTGCTATTATTATTATTATTTATTGATGATTATTATTATTTATTGATTATTATTGTTAGTATTATTATTATTATTTCAATTATTATTGTTATTATTATTATTATTGTTAATATTATTATTATTATTATTATTATTATTATTATTATTATTATTATTATTATTATTATTATTATATACTATTTATTATTATTATTTTTGTTGTTGTTGTCGTTGTAATAAGATCTTAAAAGAATGAAATTTGGCTTTATATCATTAGCAATATCATTAGACATAAATTAAGAGTTGAGCTGAACTAAACTGAACTGAACTGAACTGAACTGAACTGAACTGAGCTGAACTGAACTGAACTGAACTGAACTGAACTGAGCTGAACTGAACTGAACTGAACTGAGCTGAACTGAACTGAACTGAACTGAACTGAACTGAATTTCAACGGAACAGAACAGGCCCTTAATCTTCTACTTGTACTATTTTGTGCTTACTAAAATTCTATGGGTGCAATAATGAATAATGTAATGCATCCCTCCTTCAATTGTCTTTTACTTCATCTTACGGAGCGATAAATTACGTTCATAGACAAATATTTCGTATTTATTATATTACGTTATGGAAATTTAGTTGCTTAAAAAAGTTACGTCTCTTAACTGCCTAACCCATCTCAATTTTTGTCATACTTTACCCTACATAAACCTAACAAAATTGATTTTGTAGTGTCCAATTATTTGATTCCAAATCCCTACCTTAACTCCATTATTACATTACCTAGTTCTAAGACGTATAATTAATTAATTATCCTAACTTAACCTAAATTATCCTAACTTAACCTAACATGATCGACTTGTTCTAAAGAAGAAAAAGATAGGCGCCTACAAAATACGAAGTACTCGTGTTATATTCATGTCATTTAAAAACTTCATTTCATGTATTCATCATCAATATGACAATTCATCACTCGAATTACATATATGTGGAATCTTTACCCGTACTAAATCCTAGTGACCAAATCAGGGCGGATCGATACCTTTCGGATGTGTTGCATGTACAATAGCTAGGAAGTTGGATCCAAACGATGAACCTTTTGGATAAAATTACTATATTTCATAAGCTAAATTAGATAACACATACACAAGAAGCTATATATGACAGCAAAAATCAAGAATTCCAAACTGATGAGAAGGGATATGTGGGTATACTTTTTTTTTTTCCTCTTCCTTTCCTTTTCCTATCTTTTTACTAAATTTGGAAATTCTTCCACCTTTTTTCAGCATCAGTTTTCCCTCCCCTCATCTTCTCGTGGTCGTGTGGAAGAGGTTGATCCTGATGCCATCCCTATGGCCTGACCGTGTGAGAACCTTTGTAACTGTATCATTCTGGCGTAACACCCGTCTGGATAGTTTTTTAACAGGTGTGAATGTGATCCTTGTTCCGCTACTTTCCCATCATCAATAACAGCAATAACATGGGCATTTCTAATAGTTGATAGCCTGTGGGCCACCACAATCGTCGTCTTCCCTGAGCATGCACGGTCCAATGCATCCTGAACAGACCTCTCTGACTCTGCATCAAGTGCACTCGTAGCTTCATCGAGCAACATTATCTCTGCCTTTTTCACAAATGCCCTGGCAAGTGCAATCCTCTGCTTTTGTCCCCCGGACAATTGAACTCCTCTCTCCCCTACCTGGGTCTTGTAGCCCTCAGGCATGGCTGATATGAACTTGTGAGCATTTGCTAGGGTTGCTGCTTCTATTATCTCAGTTTCTGTTGCATTTTCGTTGCCATACTTGATGTTTTCATATATTGTGGTGGCAAAGAGGCAAGGTTCTTGTGGGACTAATGCCATGTGCTGCCTTAGGGACTTGAGGTTATACTTTCGGATGTCCTTACCATCAATCATAACTCTCCCAGATGATGGATCGTAAAATCTCAGCACTAAGGAAATCACAGAACTCTTACCACATCCACTGGGGCCTACTAAGGCAAGAGTCTTCCCTGCTCGTGCCCGCAAGTTGATGTCTTGGAAGACAGATATGTCAGGACGTGTGGGATAGGAAAAGTCAACATGCTTGAGTTCTACCTCTCCACGAAGGCGTTCAGGAACCAGTGTTGCATCCTGTTCATCAGGTTCAATTTCAGTTTTTCGATCAAGAAGTTCAAACACAGACTTCATTGCACGTCCTCCCTTGATGAAATCGGGTGCTAGGGTTAAAGTCTCAGCAGCTCCATTGGCAGATACCATAAGGACCATGAAAACCCGAATTGTCTTAGAAAAATCAGAGATTCCATGCTTCACAAGCCAAGAAGCGTACCAGAGACCAAGAGCATATGAAGCATAAAGAGCAAATTGAGCTATTCCGTATCCACTACCTGCAATCTGTCCCTTCCAGAAGCAACGCCGTAAAGGAATTTCAAGATTTCTAGTGAAAAGGCCAACAATTTTCGTTTCCGAGTTGAAGGCAGCTACAGTTCTGACATTTGACACTGCTTCTCCTGCCAACTGTGTAGCCTTGGCATGAGCCGCTTCAAGGTCTCCAGAGAAACCTTTCAGAAACATTTTCTGTTACCAGATTAATACATACATTAGGAACCATCACCTTAATTATAAAAAAATAATAAAAATTAAATGAACTGATAAAGTTACTGTCTTGTTTAGCAACTATCACATGGGAAGTTGATGGTTGCACAATCCTTCTTTTTATCTTTTCAAGCATGCCATATACAATTTTCAAACATAACTGTGACTTATTCTGGAAAAGTAGACTAATTAACATGCTCATATTTTTTTTTTTGCATTGGGATTATGCCACAGGGGAAAGGTAGGAGGGGTCATACTTGGAACTCATGCTCTATATAATTGCACAGGTATTATATTCCTTAATCAAATTTTGTCATTGATTATATTGGGAAATCATTAATTTTAAGCACTATATATAATTGCATAAGCATGTCCTTAAATTTATCTAATTTTTGGCGGGGAGACTTTGAAATAATCAGCAAAGAGTAACAAACCTGCAGAACAGTAGCAGCAACGACAACAGGGAAGACTGCAATAAGTACAAGAGCAAGACGCCATTGCAAAACGAACCCGGCAGTACAAGCAACAAGCATAAGAGCGGAGTTCTGCGTTATAACAGAAATCCTGTCTCCAATAGCCGATCGAACATTATTAGCATCAAGAGAAAGCCTAGCAGCGATTCGGGCACTCTCATTTTCTTCCTGATCAAACCATGCCATCTCATTTTTTATCACAGCTGCCATCATTTTCTCCCTAACCCTTTTCGTCAGATTTTCCCCAACCACATCCCAGAAAAAATGCTGTAGCGTGTTAAAGATGAGGGCAGCAGATGAAAGTCCAATTAGTAAGTAGCAATACTTGGCAATTTCTCTGATCATAAAAGCATGGTCTGGGTTGTAGTAGACACTAAGGACAGCACTAAGAACATAGGCAAAGAAGGCACTGAGTGAACCACAGATAACGGAGCCCACAGAACCAACCAAAGCATAAGGCCATTCAGGAGCATTCATTTTAGCAAGACGCCAAAAGGAATTGGCTTGCTCCTTGAAAGCCAACTTCTCAGGCCTGTAACTTCCATGGGTGGCATCAATAGAGAGACTAAAATCAGAAGTGGAGAAATCAGAGAGCCGACGTGAATAAGGTGAACGACCATATGAAGAATTCCGTGCAATAATTGGTGAACTAACTGAGTTTCTGGCACTTGAAGGCCTGCAAGATAAAGTACAAGGTCATAACTACTTCAGATGTACACAATTTAAGCTATTATAACTAACAAAGTCACAAGTTACACTATCTGTTTTATCAGAACCAGAACAAGTAATTTCCAGCTTTTTTTGTCGGGTTTTATAATTCTTGTGACTAGTTTTTAAGTTCCTCTTTATAAAACTTACTAAACTCTGCATAGCTTCTAACTTTATGTCAAACCCTAGCTTTTCTTTTCTCAATTTGTTTGATTGGCAAGTTTTTTATATCATGATCCTTAAGATTGATATTTAGTAGAGAATGATAACCATAACACGTTTTCTTTCCTCAAATTAAATAGGACTGATGTATGTTCAGCAGAAAGCAGGAATATCTAGTTTGAATTTGAATAGGATGATTGTCCTAGACGATTGTTCAAAGATAGTACCTGGCACTACTCTTTCTGGCATTATGCATGGCTGTTTCATGAGCCGTTTCTTGCATGCGAATGAGCTTGGCATAAACACTATTTTCGCCTTTGCCCATAAGTTCATCATGGGTTCCAATCTCTGATACACTTCCTTGTTGAAGTACAGCCACAAGATCAGCCTTACGAATTGTGGAGAGACGGTGGGCAATAACAAGAGTTGTTCTGCCGATCATAAACCGGTCAAGAGCTTCTTGGACGAGCTTTTCTGATTCAGAATCTAATGCACTAGTGGCTTCATCTAAAAGCAGTATTGCCGGGTTCTTAAGCATTGCCCTGGCAATAGCAATCCTTTGTTTTTGTCCTCCAGAGAGCTGCAAGCCTCTCTCCCCAACCTGTCATTTTCAGAACGTTTATCAAACTTTATTTATCAAAATTCCTGTCAACTTTTTTGTATTTAGTTCGCAGCAAGCCTACTGGTGAGTAAATAATTGTACAGTAAAATCAATGAACTGGAAGCAGAAAGTTGCTATTCCTTGTCAAAATCAATTATAGTCCATGTTTAGTCACATAAAATTTTAGTTCATTCCCAGCAACAGTAGGAAATTTTCTACAGAAAAATAAAATAAGATTGTATTAACAATAATACATACAAGTATATTTTCTCTAAAAGATTAAGGTACTGATATGCCCAAATACTGCACTAAACTCTACTAGATATTGACACATGATTTTGTCAAGCATTGCTAATAGGATAGCATATTTGATAATGCATATAATGTGTCAAACTTCGTAATAAGGAATCTTGCTTGATTCTCAAACCATTTTATTAATTCTTTTAACTTAAGGTGACAGGATTTCAAAATTTTAGTACTTGTATAATAATTCAACAAGGCTTTGAAGTTTGAAGAAGCTGTTTTCGGTCTTCGAAGACCCTCAAATTGAGGGAGTTTTATAATCAGAAGAAGAAAATTTGTAGTGGAAACACCAATATTATACTTAGTATAACATTTACTTAACTCTCTTTGACAATTAAACCCAAAAAATGAAAAAGAAAAAGAAAAGCAAGGAAATATTACTAATTAAATAAATAAATCAAGACAGAGATAAGTAAAAGAATGGCAGTGAGTGGGAAATATAATACTAACTGACAAATTGCTCTAGTCCAAATGGTCCTTGTTTCAGAAGAGTATGCTATTAATATCTGCACATGCATTGTTGACTGGGACATGTTACCTTTTCTTTAAATGCATGACCAAACACCTTCTATTGCATTGACTTTTTTGAAAGGGAGAAAGTGTTAGGTTTTGTTTGTTGACCAATCATCCCATTATTTTGAGTTACATAAGAAAGAAATCACGCCTAACTTTATTTTTTCGAATACTCCGTATATAAAAGGATCTAAATGTCCCTGTAACACAGCAATAAACCAATAGAATCTAAAAGTCCGGCTATCTCACGACTATCTTTTTAGTATTACTACTTGCTAGTTATATGAAATTAATATGGAGTACTCCATAAGGAATGAAAAACAAGAAAATAAAATAATCATAGAAATTGAATAATTAATGATAAAAAAAATGAACATGAGAGATACTAGTAGTAGGCTAGTATATTCTTTGATCCAAGGTATAAAATAATGAACTATCCTCTTATTCCCTTCTTATGGTTATTCAAAGACTCGAGCTATTTATTTAACAGTAAAATTTAACTCTTTGTGGAACAATTGCAACGCCCTTAAATTGTTAAAGAAAAGTGTAAAATGGTAAATTTTACACTGTTATATATCGAACTTGTACGCTATTTACTTCCTTTTCTTATGCAAACTCTTTTATTGTGGGCAATACGCAAGCCAAAACTTAAACAAAGTAGGAAAACATTGGACACAATAATTCAGACCAAGAATAGATAGAATTAATAGCTAAGTCAGATCCTCGAATCCACAACCATATCTGGTCAATGTTCCTAAGTTTGAGACTTAGACCACTACTCTTAACCATAATATGTGCAAAAACACATGAGTTATCATTAACATCAGAAACCACAACTATTAAACAAGAACAATCACACCCACCTCCCCGCCTGCCCCCTCAGCCAACCGCCTTGTGAACCGATTACAAGATTCGTATCAAAGATGTACAACATTTTTAAGAAAAGGGTGAAATTGATCTTACCTGAGTTTCAAAGCCATCAGGAAGCTTAATGATAAATGAATGGGCGTTGGCGACTCTGGCAGCTTCTTCGACCTCGACCATGCTAGCATCTGGTCTGCCTAGGAGTATGTTTTCTTTGATGCTGGTTGCAAATAAAGCGGGTTCTTGGCTCACCAACCCTATTTGCTGCCTCAGCCATCTCAGCTTTAATGTTTTAATGTCATGCCCATCTAAAAATACTTGTCCTGCATACCAAATATTTATTATCAAACTACCCAATGAAAAAATGCTTCATTTATTTGTAAGAAAATAAATGACATATTATTGTTTTTACCTTCAGTGGGATCATAAAATCTCTCAATTAGAGAAACAACAGTGCTTTTACCAGATCCACTACTACCAACAAGAGCTATGGTTTTTCCAGCAGGTACTGAAAGTGAGAAGTTGTTGAGAATTTTCACATCCACCCTTGATGGATATGCAAATTCGACGTTTTTGAGCTCGATTAGCCCCGTAACTGATTCCAATTCGATTCCTGATTCCTTGATTCGGTCAATACTTGGTTTGTGATCGATTACCATAAAAATCTTTGCAGCTGCAGCTTTCGCCTTGGCAAACGCACTCATACTCGGTGCTGATTGTCCCAAACCTCTGATTAACCAAATTAGTACAATATTAATCAAAATTTCGCAATTATAAAAAGTCTGCAACAAAATCGGAAACAATTGATAGTAAACTTACATTCCACCAATCATGACAGCAAACATAGTAGCAATGGCAAGACCTCCATTAGTTAAATGGTGCCGAACAAGATAGCCTCCATACCAAAGAAGTAGAGCATAACAACAAAACACGACGAAATAAGTTCCTCCCAATCCTAAACCCTTTGCCAATCCACTCTTGTACCCAAGCTTTTGGGCAATCTTCAATGCTGCCGAATACGTCTGTAAGGCTTTTGATTCACCCACAAACGCGAAAACCACCCGAATTTGAACAATTGTCTGCAAATTAGTACCAAATGAAACATACCCAGATCAGCAAATTATCCATAAAACATGCTCAAAAGATCAAATTCAACAGAACTTTCAAAAAATTCTCGTTAAATCATACCTGTTCGACGATATTCCCAGCCTGAGACATAGCTCCTTGGCTCTTGCTAGACAACTTAGCTAATGTAGTAGTGTAAATTCCACCAATAACAGCAATCAGAGGAACAACAGCAAGAGTTACCAAAGCTAATTGCCACACAGCAGTAAATCCCACCACAAAACCAGTCACAAATGTTGCTAAGTAGTGTATAAAACTACCCAACTGCAATTTCATCAAAAACAACATCATATTCAGCAATAATTCAACCATATAATAGAACAAAAATTATGTGTATGAAATATGGTCCAAATACAATAAAATTGTACCTTCTCACTGATGGCATCTTGAACAAGTGCAGCATCAGTGTTAATAGCAAAAACAATGTCAGAAGTTCTAACTTGTGTATCAAAGTACTGAATGTCCTGACTCAATGCTGCTTCCAAGTACTTAATCCTCATCTTTGTTGATTGCCTCTCTCCAGTCCACATCCAACATGCAATTTCTATACAACATATCATATAACAAAATTTAATTTAATTTTAGTCCACAAAAAATGGGAGAAAAAATTTATGAACTAAAACCCCAAAAAAAATCACAAATTAAAAAATTTACCTGCCCAAGAAGAAGCCCAAATTGCTGCTCCAACAACAAGAAAATAATATGCATACTACAAAAAATTGCCAAAAAGAGAAATTAATCAAAAAAAATTGAGTAAAAAAAATATAGATTAGAGATTAATTAAAAAGTAAATGAAGTGTACCTTTAAAACTTCTTGCATCATTTTATCAGGGTTATTAGAGTAAGAACCAAAAGAGTTAACAAGATCAGCAAAGAATCTAAGAAAAAGGGGTAAAGCACAGCCATGAACAAAAGCACCAAGAGAACCAATTCCCATCAAAATACAATCCAATTTATCAGCAAATCTGAATAACTCTTTGAACGCAACCGGAGGCGGTCCTTCTTTGGGTTTATCAGCTGATCCCGAAGACGACGATTGTGCATCTCTTTTTGCATTGATATGACTATTTCCATTACCATCAGTAGCTTCCATCTTTGAAGCTTGGAATTCTTGAAGATGAGCAGGAGTATTGGAGTTAAGAGTAGTGCTATTATTTGAAGAGCCTGAAAGCTCAAGACCATGCATTTCCGACCATCTCCATTGTTCAATTGTCTTTATCTCTTTAGATTCTTCTTGTGACATTATTTGCAAACCAACCCAAAATTGAGCTTCTTTTATAACTCCAAAAAAAAATGCAAAAAAATAAAAAAATAAATAATGAATAATATTAAAAATTAATTCACACCCACTTCATCATTCTCTCTCTTCAAGATGGGTTTTTAATATATTTTTTTTTTAATTAAAGGGGTTGAAAGCTTGTGGGAAACACCATCCCAAGAATAGTTGACAATTACTACTGGTAATAAGAATTTACATGTGATTCTGTGTTAAATTGGAGAGAGGAGAGAGAGAGTGAGTGAGTGACAGAAGATGTGTTTTCAAAATTCATTGATTTTGTAATTGTTTTTGTTTGTTTGGTTGCTTGTTTGTGTAGAAAAAAAGAAAGAGAAGCAAGAAAGTGACATGATAAAGGAAAGGAAGGAGAGAGAAAGAGTGGAATGTGGGGAGGTTTTGTATTAATTCTTCTTGTAATTTTAAAGTCTCCGACAAATTATACTGTTGTGTGAAAACTTGGAGGATCAACATTTGGATTTTTTTTTTTTTTTTTTTTTTTCAATTTTGACCCTATGAGCTAGAGCTGTACTAAAAAAAAAAAAAATGCACACACTATGTGAAAACTTAGCATGATCTAATTATTATTATTATTATTATTATTATTATTATTATTATTACTCCCTCCGTCCCTAAATTACATTCCTCCGTCCCTAAATTACATTCCTCTTGCAAGTATTTATTCCTCACATAATAGAGAGGGAATATTATTATTCAAAAACGGACAAAGTCATACTCCCTCCGTCCCCGAAAGAACGACCCATTTGGGTTGATTTCACGGGTATTAAGAAAGTTAAATAAAAAGAAGTAAAAGTATATTGGAAAGATAAATTTACATGGGATTTGTAAAAAAGTAGAGAGAAAAAGTAATAAAAGTATAAAGAGAAACAAAATTTTATATGGGGAAGCTAATTTCGCACAAATATTATTGCAAATTGGTGGGGATTTTAATGCAAATGGGTCATTCTTTTTGGGACTAAAATTAGGCCAAATGGGTCGTTCTTTTGGAGACGGAGGTAGTACAACTTATAGAAAATTAGTGGGAAGCCAAAATACAATTTAGGCTCTCACTCCTCTAGCTATATCAAAGTCTATACTATTGTGTGAAAACTTGGAGGATCAACATTTGGATTTTTTTTTTTTTTTTCTTCCTTTTCAATTTTGACCCTATGAGCTAGAGCTGTACTAAAAAAAAACAAGTGCACACACTATGTGAAAACTTAGCATGATCTAATTATTATTATTATTATTTTTATTTTTTTTTGAAAGAATTACTATTATTATTATTAGTAGTAGTACTTGTATTACTCTGTATGATTTACTACTTCCTCTGTTCTATTAATATTGCAACAATGGACTTTTTGCACTATTCATCACTCTTTTTGACCATATAATATGATTAATACGTTAAGAAAAATATAATCATGAGAGATCTTGTTGGATTCGTCTCATAAAATACTTTCACAATATCAACTTTTTATAATTTTCACACTTACACAATTATAAATATTTAACATATAAAATGTGCTTTGGGATGCGCAATTTCATCCTTGTTGCAATATTAACAGAACGGAGGAAGTATATCTCAAAAACAGACAAAGTCATACCACTTATAAAAAATTAGTGGAAAACCAAGATACAATTTGCCCCTCCACTCCTCTAACTATATCAAAGTCTAGTAAAAATATAAACAGCATCATGTGTCCCAATGTCCTGAGACGCCGAGAACTTCTAAATCCTCCTCATCAGCAATGCGTCCTTCTTTAATTCGGCAACTAAAGAAAAGGAGAAGGGGAGGAACCATATCCAATTGTCCGACAATTGGATTTGTACTTGACCCATTTTCGATGAGCAGCATTAGCCACAACTCGACCATGAACAAGATATTGACCAGTCTGTGTCAACGGAGAAGACCCTTACAAATCAACTTACATCCCGTCCTCGGTCCCAAGAATAAAGTAACACATCTGCAGGTCTGAGGGTCCCGTCGTTCCCTCCAAGCAATGTCCAACTCCTTTCAAGCTGAAATCCCAAATCTATAGCAAACATCAACAAGGGTATCTCGAACAACATTATACCGATATTTAATGCCCACAATACCAGCACACGACACTACACGATCACAAAAAATATTCCCAAGAAAAACCCTTGAACAAGCAGAACACGGCGTCGAGACAAAGAACAATGGACACAACCAACCAGTAGCACAATACACATCGGTATGTCTTAGCGTTCATCGTCTGACCCAACCCCGAAATAGGGACCGCCCGACGCCAAATAGAAGTGTGATCTCCATGTTGTGATTTCCACAATGCAGATTGCCGAAGAGCGGATTCTGCAGAAGCGGTAATTATCAAAATTAAATAAAATGGGTTTTTCTAAGTTGTGTATCCCTTGTTTCCAAAAAAAAAAAGGTTTTGTATCCCTCACTTGTTTATTATACACTCGTTAAAATTTTCGTTGAGGCGTTTATTGTAACACCCCGACCCCAAACAAATTAGGGAGGGGCCTATTGTCACGCAATGTGCATCGAGGGCCAACAACTGTCCCCACAAACCAACACAAGTCTTTTTAGTGCATTTTGTCCTCACTCATGCACACTCCGAGAAAACTTCTCAGGAGATTACCCATCCCAAGACTACTCCCAGCCGAGCACGCTTAACTATGAAGTATCTTAGCAAATGAGCTCCCTAAAAGGAAGATGCACCTTGTTTGTATGAGTAGTATATTAAACTCCTTTTAAAGCAATCATGAGGGGTATTACATACACCCCCACTTGAGAACGGCAACGCCCTCGTTGCGCCTGGAAAGCTAAGGACTCCAGTATTACGCCTAATGGCAACTAGGTAGCCAAAGTGTTACATCCAGTCTGGCTACGGCCATTTGGCCCCAGAATTATCCGCTCTGATACCATTTGTAACACCCCGACCCCAAACAAATTAGGGAGGGGCCTATTGTCACGCAATGTGCATCGAGGGTCAACAACTGTCCCCACAAACCAACAACTGTCCCCACAAACCAACACAAGTCCAGAAAACTTCCCAGGAGGTCACCCATCCCAAAACTACTCACAGCCGAGCACGCTTAACTATGAAATATCTTAGCAAATGAGCTCCCTAAAAAGAAGATGCACCTTGTTTGTATGAGTAGTATATTAAACTCCTTTTAAAGCAATCATGAGGGGTATTACATTTATAAACACACAAAGTTGAAGCATTTTTGATACGTTTTTTCGCCAATTTTAACCTCAAGTTTAAACCTACCTTAAATCCCAAAAATACTCTCAAAAACCTTAATTGAGCAATTTATCTTTCTTGAAAATAAAGGCGTGCAAACCAAGACGATCTATTGCACACAAGCCGAAGAGTTTCTAGTAATTTTATACCAAAATTGACCTCAAATTTAAACTTAAGAACAATTGACCTAAAATTTAAACTTAAGGGTTCAAATGACCTCCGCAATCTTAACAAACTAATGATCAATTATCCCGCATGCAAAACACATGTAAACCGAGATGTTTTAGGTAATTTTTTGCCAGTTTCAGCCTCAAAATGGACCCTTCAAAGCCAAAATGACACATGAGATTTTAACCAAATGATTTTTTCACCAAGTAAATCGAGATAATTGTTGGGCATGCAAACCAAAGGTTTAATTAAAATGGAAAGTGGTGGCAATAATTTAATTTTACCATTGATTCCAATAGAAAGTTAGAGGGGCTAGCTTAATAAATGTTAAGCTAACAACAATTTATCGTTCAGGATACAATTAGGGCATGTTCTCATACGTTTATTTTCAGTTCACTTCAGCTCAGCTCAACTCAGTTCATTTCAGTTCAGCTCCTAAATTCCTTCTCTCATAAAATATTCAGCTCAGTTCAGTTCAGTTCAGTTCGGCTGAGTTCAATCTATGAGAACATGCCCTTAGTGTGATTTTAAAAAGTTTAGGATCCCATGTAGAAACGAAAAAACAAGGGTAAGCTTAGAATTTTATTAGAAAAAAATATTGGAGCACGCCTTAGAAACCTTGACCCCCCCTCCCTTATTAAAAAAAGAAAAAGAAAAAAAAATCGACTAATCCATATACTACGTACCTCCGGTTCTTATTACTCGCAATAATAGGGTATTATTTGTGAGATATAAAATATTTCTTTGTGGAGAGTAATAAGAACCAGAGGTAGTAAAATTTAGGCTTGAGGAACTTAGGGCTCCCTAGCAAGGTTTCTAAGGTTACGAATATGGCTCAGCGACAACCACATTCCATGTGGAAGCATCAACATTCTTAGGATGCCTACAATGGGCTTTGGCAGGCTTACACAAAAATGCTTTAATAACTTAGGCCTTGTTTGGCAAGTGGCTGTTGGCGGTTGGCTATTGGCTGATTCACTTGGCTTGTTTGACCAGCTGGTATGTTTGGCTGTTTATAATGGCTTTTGAAATTGGCTGTTAAAGCTGGCTGTTTATAAAAGTGTTTGGTAAATTAATTGTTGATAGTTGGCTGTTTATTAGATAATTTGTGGGCCAACAAGCCAAAAGCCAACAAAAAAAGCTACTCAAAGCAGCTTTTTCATTTTGGCTTAAAAGTCAGCTTTTTCACTGGCTAAAAAGCCAATTACCAAACACATTGTTTGGCTGTTTGACCTCATAAAAAAGCCAAAAGCCAAAAGCTAACCAAAAAGCCACCAAAAAGTCATTTACTAAACATGGCCTTAGTTAGTGTTACAATAGGAGGCTAGGAGGGTCTTTAGGACATGACCTTATTTTGCTAAGGATTTTTCGAGAGGTAGGTAGTCTCTTTGATATACACCCTCCATCCCATAATATATTTTTTGTTTGTGTTTTTTCACGATATTTAAGAAATAGGAGGAGAAAGTAGATGAAGTATTAATAATGTGAAAAGTACAATTATGGACAAAAGTTAGATAGAGAAAGTAGAAAAAAGTACATGGCATGTGCAAAATTCAAATGTAAATTAGGAATTACAATGTATAAAGTTAAAAAATTGAGGTTATTATGGTCTTTATATACTATTTAAAAATAGAAATAGAAACAACATTTTGAATCTCCAAAATATGAAAACAAGAAATATATTATGCGGAGGGAGTATGTCCTTGTTTGGCAAATGACGGTTGGCTGGTTCACTTGGCTTGTTTGACCAGCTGGAATGTTTGGCTGTTTATAATGGCTTTTGAAATTGGCTGTTTAAGTCGGCTGTTTATAAAAGACCATGTTTGGTAAATGACTTTTTGATGGCTTTTTAGTTAGCTTTTGGCTTTTTTATGTGGTCAAATAGCCAAAAAAATGTGTTTGGTAATGGACTTTTTAGTCACCGAAAAAGTTGGCTTTTAAGCCAAAATGAAAAACTGTTTTAAGTAGCTTTTTTGTTGGCTTGTTGGCCCACATATTATCTAAAAAACGGCCAATAACCAACAATTAATTTACCAAACACCTTTATAAACAACCAGCTTAAACAACCAATTTCTAAAGCCATTATAAACAACCAAACATTCCAGGGTCAAACAAGCCAAGTGAACCAGCTAACAGTCATTTGCCAAACAAGGCCAAAGTGTTTGGTAAATTAATTTTTGGTTGTTAGCTGTTTATTAGATAATTTGTGGGCCAACAAGCTAAAAGTCAACAAAAAAAACTATTCAAAGTAGATTTTTATTTTGGCTTAAAAGCCAGCTTTTTCACTGACTAAAAAAGTCAATTACCAAACACATTTTTTATCTCTTTAACCACATAAAAAAGCCAAAAGCTAACCAAAAAGCCATAACAAAAACCATTACCAAACATGGCCTATGTAATATTCACAAGTTTGATTGTTGAAATCAGGCGCAAAGGGCAATAAGGCTCGATTCACCTAGAGTTCTAGACACTTCAAGTGTAGATAGATTTTTTATTTTTTTTCACCTCATGTAAAAAAATATTGAGATTTATTCATATCTTTCGTTTTTTTCCTTTATAGACATCATAGATTTAGGCCTTATTTACTTCACCTTATTTTTACTTATTTCAGAAAAAATAAGTTCGGATTAGAAAAAATAAGTTCAGATCAGATCATCGTTTTATAAGTTTTTTTTATCGCTACTTTAATTTCGTAATAAAAAAAATGATGAAATCACGTATTAATAAAATACACATTATTACGAATTAAAAAAGACTCCATTTTATATATTTTTTCCGTTTTAAGGTTAAAGTTTGGTTAAATTTTTCATTCAGATCAAATTAGACTAAACCAAATAAGATAAGCAAAAAATAAAACGAACTAAATAAGCTCTTATGGTCCAACACAATATAGAAAATACATAGAGTTCCTCCATTATAACACTAGTCTCCATTATACACTATTGTTGTATGGATTCTTAAAAGGTTGTTATATAATTAAATGTTGTTTAACCAATTGCTTTCAAGTTTAACTATTAACATTAGTAAATTTCTTAATTTGGGCCGCTGTTAACGTAAGAAGTAGTTAAGCCCACGCTTTGTTGTCGTAATTGCAGAAGAACACCATCACTAAGCAACAAATTCTTCTTTTGTCTCCGATCGGTTAAACACTTTGAACCTCCCTACATTTTCGCTGGCATATTATTTTTATATTTATTACCCCACAATCCTCAACCCATCATATCTCATCTGGTACCAAATTTTCATTTTTTTTGTTGGAAGAAATTTATTTTTACTTTAATTTAATGTTCAATAATTTCTAGACCATGCAAAATTAGTGTATATACATATTACATATACTACCTCCGTTACATATTATTTACAACGATTTGATATAAAGTAGAGAGGAAAAATGTCTAATCGTTACACATAGTATATACATGCATGTATCCAATTACTTTACTTATATTTATATCCAAATTGTAACTCAAGGAATCAAATCTAGCTAACACTTATATTTCATAATTCATGTATAATATTACCTTTCGAATTATTCACATATTATTTTTTCTATAAAGTTGTCCCAAATTAGTTGTAACATTTTTATTTTAGAATTAATTTTGTAATCTCACTTACTCAAAATCAATTTTGTTATAGTACAAGTATATTCTGTAAAACATAAAGTATCACTCACATCCTGAACAAAATAAAAATAACAAATTAAACGAGATGGATAGATTGTCAATTTAATTTTGATGTAAATTACAAAGTATCAAATTAATCCAACCCAAATCACAGTTACGAATCTAAAATATCATCTCAATAATGCAAGAAATATCAAATTACTTCACAATACGAAATTACGTAGCCTATTTGTTTACAATTTCTAATGGTTCACAACTTGTTTTTTAGAAGTAAAAAAACAAAAAAAAAAAAAAGAATTGCTTTCTGAAATATTTTGTAGATCGGTAATTGTCATTAGACTGTATTGATGCTATTAATTTACCCTTAATTTTAAAATAAAAGTTGGTTCGAGTGCAATCAATAATATATTTTCCTATATTCGGAGCGAACTGAAAAATAATCCCAGGCCAGTTACCACATTTGTGTAATTAATCAAGAGTTTCTGAATTTATGCTTTAAACTATCACTAATCACTATGTACACTTGTATAGTACTCTTATTATCTTATTTAAAATCAACAAAGTTAATAAATAATTGGTGTTAGTTCCACTTGTCATCAGAAAATCTTGGGCCATATCTGCTGATTCTTATTGACAGCAAATTACTCCACTTAGTTTCTACTAATTGTAAGCACTTAGTAATATATAATAATTAACATTACTACTAAATTACTGAACTGTTTTTGATTAATATGTCAGAGAGTACTAACTAAACAAAATTATAATGCAACATTATATTTATATATTTATGTTACATTCTTTAATACTGGTGCTTTTCAGAGAGCTTATAGTTAAAAGCACTTTAATTATTATCTTCTGGTTTCTGTTAAAATTATTAAATTAATGTATTTGTAAGCAAATGGCGATCAAGCTAGCTTTTTTGCAGAAAAAAATTATATGTATATCGCAAAGCTCTGATTCTTCACTTTTTTTTTTAATTGATTTCTAATTTAAAATTTGGTTTCTCAATTGCCAATGCCAACTATTTTAGGTTAAAGTTTTGGGTTAGTTAGGGTTGATCGAATTTCATCACCCTTTTTGGTGACTCCCTTACACCATAATTTATGTACACTTCTTCGAGCAACTCTAATGGTTGTAGCTAGGGACTTGCTTGCAATTTTAAAAAGTCCCTACCTAGTAGCTACTAGCTTAACCATTGGAGCAAAAATATGTGATTAGGTTAGTCAAGCAAATTAGTTAGCTTTGCCAAGCTAATTTGCTTGAAAAAAACTTGCCAAAAAGAAAATGCTAAAAGTTAATTAGTAATTAAGATAAAAATATTAAATTGATAATTTTAATAGTAAGCTAATAGCTAGCCATCAGGGCTCAAACTAGCTACAAAGATAATTAGCTTAAAAGCTTACGTGACATGACAAGCTAATTTGACAATTAGCTTGCCATTGGAGTTGCTCTTATCAAATACGGAGTACCAAATAAGGAAAAAAAATCTACTTATTATTTATGGAGTAATTTTCTCTAAAAAGGATAAACACAAAAGCCATAAAAATCTCTTTCCATATTAAGAACGTGTTCTACATATAACCTCTTTTTTTTTTTTTTTTTTTTTTTTTTTTTGACGGGATATATATATATATATATATATATATATATATATATATATATATATATATATATATATATATATATATATATATATATATATATATATATATATATATATATATATATATATATATATAACTTCTCTTGGCTAAACTTAGGGTATCAGATATTTATCTAAAGCTAGGGTTTGTTCATATTTATTGAAATGAACTGAACTGAACTGAACTGATTGGAGCTGAACTGAACAGAACTGAAATGAACTGAGCTGAGCTGAAATAAATATTTTATGAGAGAAGAAAATTAAGAGCTGAATTGAACTGATTGAAACTGAACCGAACTGAACTGAAATTAAGCTGAAGTGAACATACCCTTATTATTTTAATTGTAATTGAACTTAGGTAGCTAGCCGTAACAACCCTTAATTTTATTTTATTTTTTAAATTTTGAAATAATTAATAAAAGTCTTGAAATAAATAAAAATAAGGTGAACAAAATGTACCCTACCTAAAACCGAATTTGAAAACAATACTAGAAATTTAACTACTTCATGTACCAACAAATGGTTTATATTTTGTTGAATTTAACCGTGGTTATTAGAAATTGCAAAGTAATTATTAGCCTGATTAAAATTCAAATATTCTTGATGACACTCTACATAAGAATGACCGAGTTTGGATCTGACCACAAATCGATTTGATTCGGGAAAAAAAAGACTAAATTCGAATAAAAATATGAATTCATCTCCAAAATTTTTAAAATTCAATTCTATTGTTTGGCCTTTGATGTTAATTTTGCATTTAGTTAATAGTTAGTTGGTTCTATCATTGCCAAATGATTCTCTAAATATAGTAATGATCACTAGATTAGTTGTTTTGGATCAATTTTTTTGACAATTGAAACAAGTTAGCTTTGGTGAAAACAAAATTGAGAATTGGATTTGAGCTCGAATATTGGGATATTTAGTCAAATTGGATTTGGATTTGGATTTGGATTATCAAAGATGGATGTTGAAGCCAAAGGAATCAAAAGTTCAACAAGTTGTAGAGTTGGAGTCGAATTATGATTCATCCAGTCTGAATCTGACCTGTTGTCATCCTACTCATACATAGCTTGACCGTGCGAAATATAGATAATTGAAAAAAATAAAATACTACAGTAATAAATCCATGTAATCAATTACCCTAGAGAATCTAAGACAAGTTTTACCGTTAAATTAATTAATCTGTTAAAATTATGAAGCTTGATTAAGACTCCAAAATAGTAGTACAATAAACACAAAAGTCGTGAATATCTGCAGTTAAGATGTCCTTTTCTCTAATCCATCCCTTCAATAAAGAAAAATTAAATAATTTACGTCTTTTATTTTCCACTTTATTTGCGGGTTTTCCACGCCGCTTGTACGGCTTGTCGCCCTAGGTTGATGACGATTAACAAATTGACAAAGGGGCATGGTTTTTCCATCCATTAACGTTCCCTTGTCTCATAAGAGTACTAACTAAAAACATTGAATCCAAACTATTTGGTTGACAATTTGACAAAGACTTGCTTCATAAATTTACTCCCTTCGTATTTTAAGTAATTGAAATATTTTCAAAGTTTGCTCTATTCAAACTGATTTACAATGTGATATTTACATAAGAATAAATTTAATTTTGTGGGTATTTGTTGGAATTATATCAATGTATGTTTTATTACTATTCAATTATTCAAAGCTTTGCATTAACAAACATGCACAAGCGAACGTTTTCACTTATTCAAATAACGAGGGTGTATTTATAGTTGTTTAATTCGGGTATTTGGGTCAGGTTTGAGTTGGGTCGAGTCAACTAAGGTCGGGTTAATTCGGGTAAATAGCACTATTTATGCGGGTCGGGTTAGGTTCGGGTCACTTTGGGTCATGCATCCCATCGGGTTTGGGTCAGATTCAAGTCGGGTTAATAACAGGTCGGGTCGAATTTGGGTCGGGTTTGTAACAGATCGAGTTAAATTCAAGTTTTAACGGGTTTAAACAGGTTTGGGTCAATCTCAGTTCAGGTCGTGTTCGATTCAGGTCAATAATTTACAGGTTATATTCAGGTCGGGTCATTTTCGAGTTCAGGTCTCAAATAGATAAACATATTGATGGTCAAATATAAGTGTTAAAAAGATACAGTAGTACAAATGAAAATAGACAATACGATCGGTAAGCTAATACACCGTGTATTAGCTTACCGAGCATATTGTCTATTTTCATTTGTAATGTCTTTTTAACACTTTTCTTTGATCATCAATATATTTATCTATATAATAAATTTAAAAAGGCTGATATTATTTTTTTTTTTTTAAAGAAGCAAAAAAAACCTTGTTTTACTTTAATTTGTGTGCTATTACCTTATTGGATTTTTTGTAATATCTTAATTAAATAAAGGAAAATTTGTCAAAAATAGTTTAACATTTAAATTGTTTGCTGCAATGTTAATGGCCAATTAATATTTTATTTTATTTTTTTAATAAATTTGTTTAAGAGTTTAATTAACTCTTATGATTGATTAACAATTAAAATAATTTTTCAAAAAAAAAAAAAAAAAAATTATCCCCCACCCACCTCCCCAACGAGCCACCCTCTTTCCCTTCCCTGATGCATGCCTTGCCAGTAGTCCCCTCTTTGCCCCGCGGCGACGGCTGTGCTCAGACCCTCTCTATCTTTGTCGGCGCTCACGCATCACCTCACTTCCTTCTTCTCCCGAACAACCAACCCCCCCCCCCCCCCAAGCCCATCCCCCACCCTTGAAAATCAATTTTTGAAATTCTAGCAATGGTGGGGAAAATCCGATTTTAGGGGTTTTTTTGGGGAGGGAGGGGGATTGGGCGCGTCTGATGCCGAAAATCAAGGAGGGGGGCTGCTGGCAGGGCACCGGGGAAGGGCGTGGTGGCCGTGGCTGGTGGGGGAAGTGGGTGTGGAATTGGGTTTCTTTTTTAATAATAATAATAATAATAATAATAATAATAATAATAATAATAATAATAATTGTTTTGAGGTTTTTTGGAATCCCTTGGGATACAGGTCTTGAATACAGCCAGACACTCTTGGACACCTACAAAACAGCGAATATTCGGTTTGACGGAATATTATTCGCCTCCGACGATCAAGTAAGTGATCGGAAAACGAAGGAATTTTAGAGAGAGAAAGTTGAGAGAAGTTGGAGAAAATTTCTTATACAATAAATGAGATATCTCTATCTACCTTCCCATCATAAATGATTAGGGTATTTATAGGGGTGGGAATGTGTACCCCTTTAGGGTTAGTGCCCTAAAAAGGTGTGCTCTGATTGGCGACGTAATCAGGTGAGTACAAGTGTCCTTTGGGGACGCTGTTTTAACAACTTTCTTGGGATTTGGGCCTCCTGATGTAAGGATGCCTTTTCTCTCATTCAGGTGCTCTCATGTTTGCCATGTGCCTTCTTCCTATTGGGCCACGTGTCGCACGACTATTGGGCCATGTGTCATTATGGGATTTAGGACACGTGTTGAAGGTTTTTTTTATCCTAAATAATAATAATAATCTTTAAAAAATAAAAAATATTAAATAAATAAATAAAAATCAAATTAAATTGTCAAACCAATAAAATAATGATATGTGTTTGACAGGGAAAAACTAGGTCGTTGACTAACCCTCCCTAGTGTCAAACAAAATTTATAATCAGTTAACAAACCTAGATACAAGTATAGAGGTAAGTCAAGGGTTGAACCACTAGGAACAGTTATGTTCAAATGTTTTCAATTAACGCCTAAGCTAGGTCAAAGTCAAGGGTGAAGAATAGAGTAACCAATACTAATCAACTACCAAAACAAAGAATCAAACAATTAAAACACTAGGGAATGAGGATCAATAAGTAATCATGACAATTGCAACAAATTGGGAAGAACATGTCAATCAATGGTTGTGAAGACTAATGATCAATACAAGAAAACAGCTTAATTCCGACGGAAAAATTCTGTCGGAAAGTGTCGTCGTAATAAAGTTCGTAGGAAAATCGACCTTTTCCGACGGAATTTCCGTCGGAACTACTTTTCCGACGGAAATTCCGATGGATTGCATGCATCGGAAAAGGTTTTCGGGGTCTGGAAAAGTCCGTCGGAAATTTCCGACGGAAAATGAGTCCATCGGAAATTCCCGACGGAAATTCCGTCGGAAAATCCTTTATAAAAAACAAAATAAAACCTCCCACCACCCCACACCACCAGCCCACTGCACACCGACCCAACCAGAACCACACAGCACCACCGACCCAACCAGAACCACACAGCACCACCAACCCTATCCCACAACCACACACCACCACCGACACCACCAACGACCCTATCCCACCACCATACACCACCACCGACACCACCACAACCAAAACTAATCCCAGAAAAACGAAAAGGCCCCCAAAAAATTGTAAATTATACCACCACCGACACCACCACAACCAAAACTAATCCCAGAAAAACGAAAAGCCCCCAAAAATATTGTAAATTAACCCCAAAATACGAAAATTAGCCCAAAAATACGAAAATTTGCCCAAAAATACGAAAATTTACACAACAAAATCAAAAAAATACCACACAAACACTCAAAACCAGTAGATCTACATATTTAATCAGAATTTCATTAAGTAAAACAATAATTAACCAACAAAAATTAAATCAAATATTTAAATATATAATTATCCAATAAAATTTACAATCTATCATTACAATTACAACAAGATCTACAAAAAAAAACCTTGAGGGTAGAGGGTGGGAAGCTTGTGATGCGCGGGTGTTGTTGGTGTTCCGCCGCTGTTGCGGTTGTTGTTGTTGGTGGTTGACGGAACTTGTTGTTGAGGTTGTTGTTGCTGTTGGTTGTTGCAGTCTTTGTTGGTGGTTGTTGGAGTTGCGCCGCTGTTGGTTGAAGGAGAGAGAAATGGCGGTGAAGAGAAGAAGAAAGGAAAGAGAAGGAGAAGAGGGAAGGAGAAGAGGGAGAACGAGGGAGAACAAAGGGAGAACGAGAAGAAGAGAAGCTGAGAAGAGGAGAGGATGAAAAAGAAGACAGAAAAGAAGAGAAGAGGAGAGGAGAGAGAAAGTGAAGGGGAAAGGGGAAGAGAAGTGGCGGCTTGTTGAAATGAGAGGGGGGGGGGGTTAGTTGTTAGGGTTCGGAATATAAATTCCGTCGGAAAATTAAATTTCCGACGGAAAAATCCGTCGGAAAGGACATATTTTACGACGGATTAATTTTCCATCGGAAATTTCCGACGGATTTCAGACAGAATTTTCGAATTCGTCGAAAATATACGACGGAAATAAAATCCGTCGAAAATATTGATTTTTCCGATGGATTTTTAGGTCCGTCGGTATTCGACCTGATTCTTGTAGTGGATAAGAGCTATCAATTAGAGTCAAAGAGCTATTTCCTAATCATTAAGCTAAGGTTCTCTATGAATAACAAACTAGGAGAATTACAATCCAAACCAATCAACAATTGCAATTCCTAAATCAATGGTTCGTGTCATTAGAAATCACAATGCAATCTATCATAGTTTTCAAGGCGTAATCAAACTACTCACATGCAAACTTACATTAATCGCTTTAATCTCAACAATCAATCAACATCATTCCAAAATTAATCACAACCAATTAATTATACAAGTTTCACTCAATCCCTAGCAAAACAAATGCTCAAGAATCATTATCTAATCAACAAGCAACTAATGAAATCATGAATCAATAAAATATGAAGACAATTGCACTAATCAAGAATCAAACATCAAAATCAAATAAAAAAAATTAAATCAAACAAAGCAATAAAATATGACGGAGTTAGAAATCCTCATTGATTGATAATGAAGATCTTCAATACAGTTGTCACCTTAAATATTCAATCTCTCAAATTACCAATGAAATCTCTCACTTTCTCTCTCTAAGTCTACTCCTAAACTAATCCTAATACTAGAGAGAGAAACTCTCAACTAAGCTAAGAATATGAGACCTAAAATTGCATAATGAATTGGTTCCTTCCAAGAAATAAGAAGAACTATTTATATACAAAGGAAATAATGCAAAAATCCCGGAATAGACGAAGTTGGGCGCTCTCTTGCATGAGGTTGCGGGGCCCGCGATAAACATGGTAAGGAAACAGATCCCAAAGGTGCGCACCCGCTCAAGAATGATGCACCCGTGCAATTTGAGGTTGTCGTGGCACGGCACCGCTACCGTGGCGCGCTTGATGCTGTCGTGTCATGGTGTTTGATGCCGTGATGTGGCGCTGCTTACCGTGTCGCGGCGCTTCATTCCTGCTGGAGCAGGGGACTTACTTTGGTGCGAGCTTCATGTGGATTGTGCGCCCTTCATGATCAACATTGGATATGTCATATTAAAATGGAGTTGGAGGTGGGTTCAATACCATAATCTCATGAGAGCGTGGCTTGAGAGCGCAAGAGATAGAACTTAGAGCATGTCACTTTCTTACATCTTGAGCTTTCCCAATGCTATAAGCTTGCTCCAAAGGCATCTTCCAACTTATTAAGCCATCAATATCAAGACCCAAACCTCGTACAATACCTAAAACTACAAAAAAGAGAGCAAATAAAGGAGAAAAGACTAGAAAAACCATAAAAACACAAAATAAGAGAGAAAAGGAAATTAAAGAGAAAATGCATAAAACTAAGCATTTATTAAGAAAGAAAGCTATGAAAAGAAGGTAAAAACAACCTAAAAACTTATCAAATGAGTGTCATTAGTGTTCCATATAACCTGTTAATTAGGTTACTAACTGTTCATAATTTATTTTAAGCGGATACCTCCCAAAGGTAATTGTATTATTCATAAATATTCAAAAGATTGACCTATAGTTTTTGGCTAACCGCTCAAAGTTTAGTAAGCTGTCCAAATTGATCAATTACACAAAAGAATGAGAAAACATTTTATATATAACAATAGTTTTTTAATTGACAAAGTTCACAAGAAAAAATTATTACTCTTTATTAATTGGCTATAGAAAACAAAGTACTGTATATGATATATGCATACACTCGTTTTTCATCTAGATAACATGTGAAGTGGTCACACTATCAACTCATAATGGTATAACTGGCCACATATAAGACTTTGTGTAATATAAAATGTTCACAAATTATTTATGACATATGCTTGAAGAGTGGGTCTAAAATCATTGTATCAATCTTATATAAAGTTGTAAAAAATTGACCTGATTTGAGATCGAACTACCTTGCATTGGTAATGACCTAAGACTGACGCATACTCAAAAGATAGTGAAACTAGTGATATGTAACCTCACCAAAATTGACCCGCCTGTACCGGACCTGCTATAAACAAGCAACCAAATTAAACCGACCTAACAATGATCTGTATCTAAATTGAAATCTGGGCCAATTAGTACCCGAAACCGAATATAACTGGCTATTATGGACTTGATCCATCCTGACCTGGCCATGACCCGATCTTATTAGTATTAGAGTCATTATTTTTTTACTTGTAAGAAAATTACTTTATCTAAAACTTGATGTAAACTCGACCTTTTTTTACCCAAATTGAAATTAGGTCAACCAAAATAATATAATCTTGAGTTTAATATGATTACAATGATAAAACTATGGAATTGTTATATTAATAAAGGTTATAACTTTGGCTTAAAACAACATTTTGATACATTTTGTGCATATTATATACCTCATATCTTGTTTTCCAACATATTCAATCACAATTGAATCATGAAAGGCATAATTACATAAGTTCAAGTTGAACAAACCGATATTGGTCCAATTTGAACTTGACCGAAAACCAAGTAAGAATGAATTGACTTAGAGATATATTATATTATCTAAACCGATAATTATTCGACTCAAACCTAACCTAATTCGAATTAACAAGCCACTCACTCCAAAGCCGAATTGGAACAACCCAAACCTGAAATTGAACCCAACCCGAATTTGAATTGAATCGAACTTGACCTACACCTGAAATGGTAAATGACTTGACTTCAAACTGAACTTGACCAATCAAACCTAACACGATTTGGAAGCTAGATTTGCCCGACATGACCCGATTAGAGTGACCTGAAACTTGATTTGACGTGACTCGAACGTAACCTCGACTTAAAATACTTGATTAATGGAAAGTCAAGACATCATTGCTGTAACTTTTGTAAGCTGATATAATAATCCATTGAGGACTACTTATTAAATTAATATTCACCATATATTACATATATAGGAGTACATAAGACTGGTTTCCTAATATACAATGATCATACAATGTTATTTTTTATGGACACTATATATGAAGTACATATTAATTACTACCTCCGTTTCTTATTATGTGCAACATAGGGGTATTATTTATGAGACATAAAATCTTTCTGTTGCACATAATAAGAAACAGATGTATTATTTACATTATAATATATTTAACAACAAACTTTGATGTAGGAAAATTGTCCTTTATACCAAATGTACTTGAACATCCAAATTTTAATTTACCTCAATTAAGTAATCACAAGTACCCATTGCAATACTTGATTCATTTTTCCTTGATACGTGGATTTACGTTAAGGCAAAATAACTTGATAACTTTGTCGAAGCTAGAAAGGGAGTAGTCTAGTATCACGCTGACTATTAAAGTATGAAGAAAAACCGTTTAACAAGTCCAATTAAAAGAAAACATAGTTTTCTCAAGTTACCATTAACCCGACCCTTAAATAATTAACCTTATAGGTGAAAAGAAAACCCTCAAAAACATTAGCTTTATTTCTCTAATCAACTAAATCTATAAAATGTTCACTTTGTACAAGTATTAAAAACTTGATCTTCGAAATTCTTATTATCAAGTGTGACGTACTAACGTACCATCATTCTCCCTTACTTTATTGTTGTCATTACATTTAGTGCAAGGTGTTCACCACTTACATTTCTTTTTGTTCCTTATTACATGAAAGAAGAAGCTAAGAAGAAGAATAACACTTGGAAGAAAAAAAAGAAGTTGATGTACTCGAGTACTCACTCAACCAATCGGTGCATGTGACCCGTTATCATGCCCTTCAATTGTCTTTCTCGCGCATTGGGTTCTTCATTATTTTAGAGTTTGCAATTTCTTATTAGTAATAGAGTATTCTATAGATTGTTGTTATAAGAGTGTACCCTTAGTGTTAAAGTTATGATGATTCTTTTGGACTATATAATAAAACATCTTATCACTCACTTTAATTGTATATATTGCTCAGCAAATTATAGGAGTATTTCAAGCTATAACAAGGATATTACTATTTGAGAGTGGAATTTCTGTTCTCGGTGTTCTAACTTATTACCTCATATGCGAGTAAGAATTTATTATACCTATAATAAATACAGTTATATGAAATAAGAAGAATCGAACCTATCATATCCTCCACTTTATCGTGAGTTTCATTCAAATACCATGAACTACGAAAGTACAAAACACAAAAACCTAAAAATATGTAAGGTATAAGTTAAACTCTTTAGTAGTATCAATGTAGTTCATAATTTGTGCATACTTTATGAAAAATAGCTTTAAAGATTAAAGGTTTTTTTTTTTTTTTTTTTTTGGGTCCTTCACCTATTTATATGGCCTATTTGTCATGTATTTCCACTGGCAATTAAGACTGCCTTGGATTGAAATGTGTGTTAAAAACATGACTCAATATGTTGCTTGCTTAATTGAGGACGTGACACATCACACATGTACCCTTAATAAGAAGTAAAAAGTGAAAATAGTATGGTAAAGAATTAAACCCTGTAAGTTGTACGTGGACCTAAAAGGCTTTTAGCCTGAGGCAAGAGGCCCATCAGTTCATACAACCAGGAAACAACTCCCATGGTTGAAGTTGAAGGGCTACATCATTATTAAGCTTTGGTCAAATATGAGCAGTTTTTAAGTGCAATGAGATCATTGCGGTCCTCAAGTGGGGTGTATGTAAAATAATTTGATATACTAAAAATACGATGCATCTTTATTTTACAAAACTTATAATTTATGTTACTCCACACTTAAGTGTGTTTGCTTGGAGTAGTCTTAGGATGAGTGACTTCAATTCATCAAGGAAGTTTTTTAAGGTGCGCATGTATGATGACAAAATGCACAAGAAGAGCTTGTGTAGTATGTGGGAGCAATTGTTGGTCCTCGGTGCACATTTATTTTGCGACAACATACTTCACGCTAATGAAGAATTGAATTATTACAACTTCGGAGACAATGGTCGTAACACCCTAGAAATATCTTTCCTTCAAAATACCTATTTTTCCCTTTTTAAAATACGAAATAGAAAAATTTAAGACATTATCACCACCATGAAAACGGTTGAGGCAATTATCAAAGACACACAACGGAAGACCATCTTTAAAACAATTCAAAACTAGTCAACTTAAAAAGTCAAACCAAACGAAAGTAAAGTCAAACCAAAGTCAAATGAAGTCAACCTACAACTTGGAACCACTGTAGGCCCTTATTAAAATCGAAACAAAAATCAAAACCTTTGCGTTAGTCTTACAAATATATTATATAAAATTCAAAGCCATAAACTACATCATAATTCTTATGGAAACTAAGCATAATTCGCCCTTCACTCACGCCCATCATGAATATGCTTCATCACCTGAAAAACTCATCTTTACTTTATCCCCACTACACCCCATTAGAAATGGATCGTCGTATAGGCAAGATAAAGATAAGGCCAAACAAACAAACAAACACACAATCAGCAATGCTGAGTACGGGCCTGTTCTCTTACGTTGAAATTCAGTTCAGTTTAGTTCAGTTCAGCTCAGTTCAGTTTAGTTCAGTTCAACTCAGTTCAGTTTAGTTCAGTTCAGCTCAACTCCTAATTTCCTTCTCTTATAAAATATTCAGTTCAGTTTAGTTCAGTTCAGCTCAGCTCAGTTCAGTTCAGTTCAGTTCAGTTCAGCTCAATTCAGTTCAGTTCAGTTCAGTTCAGTTCAGCTGAGTTCAGTCAATGAGAACATACCCTACATAAGCATAAATTAAACACACTAACATGCTTTCATTTGATCATCACACAACTTACCTTGTTGCACCTGTTTACAAGCATACAATATACAACATGACCAACTATCATATCACTAGATTATTTACTTAGCATGATGGAACGGGTTTCCCCCTTAACCTGCCCCAATAAAGGGGGTATTAACACGGGAGCTAGTCGTGCCTTATAAAAGAACTACTCGTAAGTAGCGGAATTCCTGGCTTCTTGCGCATAATAAAAATAAAAATAGAGTATCATGTACTTCCAGTAGAAGTTATGTTTAAATATAAAACCCCATAATCTACCCCACATATTCATACTCAAGATATATACCGATATACGTTCCAAGAGTTTTGGTGCGTAATCTCTTTCAGCTTACGTTATTTACTTGTTTTTATACTCGGTGATAACTCTCAAATCATAACACAATCAATCATTACAATCATCAAGAAATCAAACACACCAATTTAATTCTTGAATTATTAGTGACCGCATAATCTTTAATATTGAACCTTTTTTTAATCTATCTCGGGGTCAAAGACACCTTATGCGCCACAAATTCTATCCCTTGGTGCTGAAAACACCTTAAGTGCACTTAGGCACCAAAATATAATTTAATTCTCGTGTACATAGACACTTAAATAGCTATTTTCCCATGCTTATAGCATCAAAAAAATTATATGAACCATAATAAAAAATCTATTTCAATATTCCAAACTCAATTAAACATTTAGTTTAATTAAACATTTAGTTTAATTAAACATGCTCTTAATAATGACAATAATAAAAGCGTGGTTCATATTAATTCCAAACACCAATTCACCACAAATAATCTATACTCGAAAAATTAATCACCAACATCAATCCAATCAATGATTCCAAACAATACCTATCATGATACTACCTTGAAATTTAATTAATTAAGGCCTATCATACTTCTACATACTCAAATAATTACCAAGTACGCGAACTTACCTTACATGTGATCTCAAAATTGCCACGACTACGCGAAATCACTCACTTGAAATTCTCCTACAACCCAAATTCACAAAGAGACATTAATATCTATTCAATATATATTTCCAACAATATATATACTCTTTAAATCACTCATAAACCCTCTAAAACAAGCCGAAAATTAATTAAAAACCTTTACTTTTATTCCCAATTAATGGGTAATTAAAAATCATTCCAAGAAAGCTGTAATTATGTTTTAAAACACCTATTTCAATAATTTCAATCATCCATAATTGAATTCCATCAATATATATACATTAATTTAGAAACCTAGGGTTTTCAATTTGGGGCTTTTTGATTAGAAAACTAAATCTGAAATTTATGTACATCATAATTATAATCAAACATTATAAAAATCATCACACAACCCAAAAATAATAATTGAATTAAGGCTAGATAAATTTAAAAACAAGTAAAAGTTTTTTTTTTTTTGAAGGCCTCACACCCGACACCACGGCAAGGTTGTTGTCATGCGCCCGCCAATGGTGCCGCTGCAACTGGTGTGTGTTGGTGGAGGGGCAAATATTAAGGGGAAAGAAAAAGAAGAGGGGAGAGAGAGAGGGGAAAATATTAAGGGGAAAGAAAAATAAGAGGGGAGAGAGAGAGAGAGAATTTACCTTTGGGTATTCTCCATCTTGGGCAAAATTCAATTTGCTCATCTACTGATGGGTATTTATATTCTCTCTCAAAACTAGGGCTGTACACAGTTTGGTCTGGACCGTAACCAAACCAGACCAAACCATATTTTAGCGGTTTGGTTTGGTTTAAGATTTATAAAATTACGGTTTGGTCTCAATTTTTTTGTAAATATGGTTTATGGTTTGGTTTGGTTTTGCAAAAATTATAAACCAAACCAAACCGTAAACCAATAAACCGTATTTTAATATTTATACAAGTATAATTTTTCAATAAATTTTTTTTATATTATATAAAAAAAATTAAAGAATAAATAAAAAACCATGAAAAATAGATAAAAACTATACCGTCAATACTCTATAACTAATGACTATAATGTAGTACTCATATGAATATCTTTTATTGTTATGTATTATTTTTATTATGTGTTAGCACTTGATATTTTTATTGTAACTTTGTAGTACAATTTAATCCATTTGGGCTACTTATTTAAACATTATTATAAATTAGTGAAGTATTATTTGACAATTTTTGGAAAAAAAATATCATCTCATCATAAACCGCAAACCAAACCACACCAAACCGTATTATTACAGTTTGGTTTGGTTTGGTTTCAATACTAATATGGTTTGGTTTGGTTTGAAAAATTTACCAAACCGTATTTTGCGGTTTGGTTTGGTTTGGACTCAGACCGCACCAAACCAAACCATGTTCACCCCTACTCAAAACCCTCCGTCCTAGCTTAAATTCTCTTTCTACCATTAATGATCCATTCTCGTATTCAAACTAGTCATTTGACTTTCTTAAAACCCCATTGACTTTAAAACTTCCTTTTATTAAAATCATGTGCCCCAAAGTTTCCAAATCATGAAATTAAGTATTTTCAAAATCATTAAATAGATAAAAAAAAGACCTTTAATTAAAATAAAACTTCTAAAATTAATAAAATATCACAAATTATTCATTTTGAATTATTTAAATACTTTATGAAATACTAATTTAATTTTAAAATATGCACTTGTATATATTTACGGGGTATTACAATGGTCCTTAAGCTATAAGCATACTTGGGCAAGTCTCTAACCCTTATTATGTAATTGTGTAAAGTGATAACGTCATGAATTGAAGTGTGTGTGATTAGAGAATTTGAATAATAATAGAAAATTTTAAGTTATTATATCATTATTGAGCTATCTTACCTAGCTTAATGAAGATTTGGTCTCATGACTTTAATGCAAATTTTAAGGTACACCAACCTCTACCTTGCTTGGTACAGACAAAAAGAGTGAAAAGAACATGTAGCTGTTTTGTAAAGAACATACCGCTGTATTTTTAAAGAACATATAGCAGTTTTGTAAAGAACATCTATTTTATGTTTTTTTGTTTATCTAATTAAAGAACATCTATAATGTTAATAAAGAACACAAAAATATTATGTAATTAACATTATTTATATATATCTACCATAATTTTAAGACAAAATTAACATTTTACAATAAGCAATGAACATTATACCGCAAATAAAAGTTCATTACACTGACAATCAAAGAACATGGACATATGTTTTTTTTACTTTTTTTTTTTGGTGCAAATATGTTCTTTTTACTTTAGGTATATGTTCTTTACATTATAATAGTATGTTCTTTTCCTTACAATTATATGTTCTTTACATTTGTATAATATGTTCTTTTTGCAAAACGGTGGTACGATGCAAGGTACCCACACCTGTAGGAACCATACACTGTGACTTTAACTTGTCATCACTTCCTATTGGGATATATTTTAGGAAATAGGATATTTGTGAATATTGTGTAAATATTTCCTAGAATATTTTGTGACTTATCTTAGGATACTTGGCCTTGACCTCCAAGTATACCTAGCTATATATATTGTAGCGGCCGTATTATTGTGAATGAGATTGATAGAGAACAAATTAAACACAATTGTTTAACATGGTATCAAGAGCGTAAGTTTTGATCCGAATTTTTTCCTTGCAAATTCCTTCATACGTGATATTCATTATTCACGTATAGAATCTGTGAGTGTGAGAGTTCACATTAATTTTTTTCCAATCAATATTCTGTGAGAATTTCCTATGGCTGGTGGAGACGATAAGAATGGAAGCAATGACAATTCCGTCACACCTAAGGTCGACTTGACTTACTACTTGGGATCGAGTGATGCTCCTGGAAACATCATCACTCCTATTCAACTCCGTGGTGAGAACTACGATGAGTGGGCGAGGGCAATCAAGACCTCGGTGAAGGCGAAACGCAAATTTGGATTCATTGAGGGCTCGGTTCCGAAGCCAACAACAGATGAGAAGATGGAGGATTGGGTGGTTGTCCACTCAATGTTAGTTTCTTGGCTCACGAATATATTGGATCATGCGGTTCGCTCTACAATCGGTGACTATGATGATGCTCAGTTGCTGTGGACAAATCTGAAAAACAGGTTCTGCGTTGTGAGTGGCACCAGAATCTGTCAGTTGAAGTTTTCGTTGGGATCGTGCAAGCAAGATCCGATGGAGGCAGTGGCTGCATATTTTGGGCGTCTTTCCAAAATATGGGATGAATTAAATACATATGTTTCGCTTCCTTCGTGTTCTTTGGGCAAATGTACATGCAATATTGTTGCACAAGTGGAGAAATTGCGTGAAGAAGACTATGTGCATCACTTCTTGATCGGTTTGGATGATAAGTATGCCTCCATAAGAGGACAACTCTTGGCTCAAGATCCTTTGCCAGGGGTGGATAAAGCCTATCAACAATTAATTCAGGCAGAGCGCTTGCGTGGTGATGAGATTTCCAAAAATCACGATAATACTGTTTCTTTCAAACTGCAGTATGACACGACCTCAAGACCTCGTTCCAATGACAGTAGTGATAAATTATGTACGCATTGTAATAGGGAGGGTCATGTAGAATCGGGCTGCTTCCAATTGCATGGTTTTTCGGAGTGGTGGGGTGATAGACCTCGTGGGGGTCGTGGTCCAGGACGCGGTGCATCTGGCAGCAACCGAGGTGGGGGGCGATCAGGTTCTGCCAACCGTGGGAAGGGGGGAGCTTCTCCTTTAGTACGGGCCAACAAGACAGGAGGACAAGCTTCCTCTCAATCTGTGAACAGTGGCTCAACTAGTATGGCAGACTCTTGTGGGTGTCACTTCGGCACAAATTCAACAACTATTGGATCATTTGAATTCAATCAAGCCCAAGCTTCATGGTAAGGCTGATTTGGGGTGGATTATCGATACCGGTGCCTCAAATCATGTTACTTGTGATTTATCTCTTATGACTAATGTGGTCAATATGAATAGTTGTCCGGTGGGATTGCCGAATGGGAAAAATGCCAATTCTACAAAAATTGGCTCCGTGATTTTGCAAGGGGGCTTGAAGCTTGACAATGTTCTTTTTGTACCCCAATTAAATTGCAATTTGATTTCTGTGACTCAATTAAGTGATGAATCTAATTGCATTATGCAATTTACTAACAAACTTTGTGTTATTCAGGATCTAACGACGAGGAAGGTGATTGGAGCGGGTGAACGACAGGATGGACTATATTATTTTTGTGGTGTTCCTATGGTGAAGGATTTGGTTGTGGACGGGAAATCTTCGGTTCGACTTTGGCAACAACGGATGGGAGACCCTTCGACAAAAGTTATGCAATCTCTTCCGGTTGTTAGTTTTTCTAGTACTCAATTTAAAAATAAAGCATGTGATGTATGCCCTAGGGCAAAACAACATAGAAGTAGCTTTCCCATTAGCTATAGTAAAGCTAGTTGTAGTTTTGAACATTTATGGGGTCCTTACAAGACACCTTCGTCTTGTGGTGCTCGTTATTTCCTTACTATCGTAGATGATTTTTCTAGGGGTGTTTGGACTTATTTGCTTGATAATAAAACGGAAGTTGAATACATGTTTCTCAATTTCATTTCTATGGTTAGACGTCAATTTAATCAAGAAATTAAAATTGTTAAAAGTGATGATGGTACGAAATTTTTCTCCTTGAAAAATCATTTCTTTGACAATGGGATATTATTTGAAACCTCTTGTGTGGACACACCTCAACAAAATGGGAGGGTTGAGCGAAAACACCAACATATATTAAATGTGGCAAGGGCCTTACGCTTTCAAGCTAATTTACCTTTGAAATTTTGGGGAGAATGTGTGCAAACGGCTTGTCATTTGATCAATAGAACACCCTCTAGGTTACTCAACTATAAAACTCCTATTGATGTTCTTTTTGAGAAACCTCCTTCATATGATTATATCCGTGTCTTTGGGTGCTTGTGTTATGCTTATAATCAACGTAGAAAAGGTGATAAATTTGCTAGTCGGAGTAGGAGATGTGTTTTCTTGGGTTATCCGTTTGGGAAGAAAGGTTGGAGGGTGTTTGATTTGGAGACTAAAGAATTTTTTGTCTCCCGTGATGTGCTATTTCATGAGCACGTATTTCCTTTTGCTACCCCGGATAATAAAATTCTACCCCATGGGCATGTGGTGACTGAGTGTTATAGTGATGACGAGGGGGGTGAGTATGAGAATGCTCATGGTGTTCCGGATTGTGATGATGTGGGCAGAGGTGATTGTGATGATGTGGGCAGAGGTGTTGAGGCCTTAGGGGGGCTGCTCAGGCAAAGCGCTTCGCACCTAGCTTGCGGCCGAGAGAAGAACACCACAGGCAGCCTGCGGTGTGTACAGACAGCAGCACTCATGCTTCTGGTCAGTCCGCTGGGTTGTCTGCGGAAGCTGGCGTGTGTACTCCAGCATCCAGAGCTGATCCCGTGCACTCAGGTACAAGCCCTGAGACTACTCAGCAGCTGGCAGACGCTGCTTTGGAGGTGAATGAACAGCAGTTAGGGGCTGTTTTGAGGGAAAATGAACAGTAAACAAGGGCTTCTTTAGAGGTGGATGTGGCTCAGTAGCCTTTGGGCAAAGGGTTGAGAGAAAAAAAAAACTCCGGTGAAGCTTCGTGACTATGTTACTCACACCATACGAAATAAAAGTCCATCTTCACCCGTGACATCGACCTCCTCAGGTACTGAATTTACTTTAACACATTTTGTTAATCCTCATTGCTTTTCTGTAAAACATAGAAAATATGTAGCTGCTGTTACAGGAGGCAATGAACTGAGAAATTTTAAAGAGGCAATGAAGCATGAGGGGTGGCGCAAGGCCATGGCTGATGAAATTTGGGCTCTAGAAGAACAAGGTACTTGGACTCTATAGAAGTTTCCACCCGGGAAGAAAGCACTTGGGAGTAAATGGGTCTACAAAGAAAAATATGATGAACACGGGAATTTGCAGAGATTGAAGGCGGGGCTTGTCATATTTGGTAATTATCAAGTAGAGGGTCTAGAATACAATGAGACCTTCGCCCCGGTAGCAAAGATGACAACAGTACGAACTTTTCTTGCTGTTGATGTAGTGAAAAATTGGGAGGTTCATCAAATGGACGTCCACAATGCTTTTCTTCATGGTGATCTGGAGGAAGAGGTATACATGAAAATTCCTCCTGGTTTTGCAAATGATAACTCTGACAAAGTTTGCAGGATGAATAAGTCATTATATGGCTTGAAACAGGCTCCTCGGTGTTGGTTTGCGAAACTAACCACCGCATTGAAAAACTATGGTTTTAAACAGTCATACTCTGATTATTCGTTATTTACTTTGACGAAAGGGAATTTACAGGTGAATGTGTTGGTGTATGTTGATGATTTGATCATTGCAAGCAACGACAAAGCTGCTTTGATTAATTTTAAAGCATACTTAGGGAACTGTTTCAAAATGAAAGACTTGGGAAATTTAAAATATTTTTTGGGACTAGAGGTAGCCTGAAACAAGCAGGGATTTTTTATTAGTCAGAAAAAGTATGCCATGGATATTATTGCAGATTCAATTCCTTCTGATGCAAAGCCCGCAGATTTTCCTATGGAACAACATCACAGGTTGGCTCTAGCAACGGGTCAATTATTACAGGATGTTGAGAAGTACCGCAGACTTGTAGGTCACTTGATATATTTGTCTGTGACAAGACCTGATTTGACTTACTCTGTTCATATTTTAGCTCAGTTTAGGCAAAATCCTAGAGTAGAGCATTGGTATGCAGCTCTGCGAGTTGTGCGGTATTTGAAGAAAAATCCAGGTCAAGGGATCCTTTTGAGGTCTGACAATGCTTTACAGTTGGAAGGTTGGTGTGATTCGGATTGGGCGAGTTGTCCATTGTCTCGACGATCCTTAACTGGTTGGCTAGTGTTGCTTGGTTTCTCTCCTGTGTCATGGAAGACCAAGAAGCAACCCACGGTGGCTAAAAGCTCGTCAGAAGCGGAATATCGTTCGATGAACGGTGTATATATATTGTGAATTAAAGTGGTTGAAACAACTACTTCGTGACTTAGGTGTACGTCATGAGAGTGGGATGCGCCTATTTTGTGATAGTCAATCTGCTTTGTACATAGCTCAGAATCTGGTGTTCCATAAGTGCACAAAGCATATTGAGGCAGATTGTCATTTTATACGAGATGCGATCATGGATGGTACTACATCTCCTTCTTATGTTCATACAACACTACAGTTGGCGGATATCTTCACCAAGGCCTTGGAAAAGGTAAAATTTGAGTTTCTTCTTCGCAAGGTGGGCATTGGAGATTTGGGTGCTCCAACTTGAGGGGGGGGTATTGGGATATATTTTAGGAAATAGGATATTTGTGAATATTGTGTAAATATTTCCTAGAATATTTTGTGACTTATCTTAGGATACTTGGCCCTGCCCTCCAAGTATACCTAGCTATATTATTGTGAATGAGATTGATAGAGAACAAATTAAACACAATCGTTTAACACTTCCAATAGTATGATTAACCAAAAGCTATATAATGGATCGATCACCTGCGAGAAGTATTGATTCAGTATGGTTCTTCTCATTATATACTTCAAAAATATAGAGTTGTATTCAGAAAACTTACCGTTTTTACTGCAAATATTCCATTCAATTTATTTATCTGGTAACATTTTGTTTTAGTTGGTTCAAGCTCAAGTAATGAAATTTTTGTATCTTTTTGAGAACAAAAATAAAATAAATATAAAATGAAAAGGTAAAAAAAAAAGACCAGAAAATTAAAAGACCTAAGCATCAACCAAAGACATGCTATATAAGTTGAAACTCTTGAAAGTCGCTTATTCTTAGGCCTTGTTTGGTTTGTATTATTTTTACTTATCTGAACTTATCTGATGTGATATGATCTGATTTGGATGTCAGATTTGACCAAAATTTGACCTTAAATATATGATAATCTATAATATATCAAGTGGTGTCTTGTTAGATTCGTAAAAATGTGTATTTTATATATTAAAATGTGATTTTCATAATTTTTTTCATAACGAAATTAAAGATATTTAGTGATAAAAAACTGCGCATAAGTAAAAACGATGATCTGATCTAAACTTATTTTTTCTGACCTGAACTAATTTTTTCTGAAATAAGTAAAAATAAGGTGAACTAAACAAAGCCTTATCAAGCATGCTATCTTCCTCTCCTCTCTAACTCTTGTCTGTTTGTACTTGTGAACTTATTTTAATCTAATTTCGCCCCCGGCTTTGCATCAAAAAAAAAAAAAAAAAAAAAAGCCTTAGTCCATAAGATTTATATTGTAAGTAATAATTCATTCGTTTGCCTCAAGATAATAAAATTTGCTACATAAGGAAGGAATAGACGATTAAAAAAGTTACTCCGTAATTAACTTTTATAATTCAAAATCGTAGCTTTCATATGTTTACACGTGAAGATAAAAACAATCATAATATTTGGCGTATAATCATGTATGTTTACATAAAGTGAAAAAAGCAAATAGTGAAGCTAGCATCAACCTTTCAATTTAGAAGTCTAATTAAGTGGGAAAGGGTGATTAGTAAAGCGAATAGACTTGCTAAAGAGCTACAAAAGGCAACCAATTAAAATAGATTAGCACATTTAATTACATCACTAATTAAGTTTGGAATTAAGTAGGAGAAATATAGGGACAAAGATTTGTACGTAGGCTTAATTTGTCGACAACCATTTGGTAAGCTTATACGCACTAAGCTAGCATAATTAATGTTTTGGTCAAAAGCCATGAAGACAAATTTAATTCATCAATGCCTAGATATAATTTTGTCTAATCCCTGCCTTCTTGGAGAGAGATAATTTATTATTTGTATATTTGTATTAAGGGACATCCTACAAAGTGTGTATTTTGTAACAAAATAATTGACACTTATCTACTTGCATATAGAGTACTCAATTTAAAACTCTTGATCTTATTTGGTGGGAATTAATTTTTTCTAATGTGATTTGATTTGAAATTATATATTTTATTTTTATTAAGGCTCCGTTTAGTAATTAATTGTTGGTGGTATCTGATTGTTATAGCTAGTTGTATTAACTCGTTCTCCACTCCTTTTCTCTCCCCATCTCTTCTAGGGTTTCTTCAAATTTTTGGCCGTTTAGGCCGAAAGTAGTCTAATTTTTTTCAAAATTTAGACTATTTATGACCTTTTTCCGTTAATTTTCTTTAGTTTTGCAATTTAGGTTTCAATAAATCTACACGAGTAGTGTAGACATTTGTCCGTCTCCCTATGGTGGAGTTGTTAGTTTTTATTAATTTAGTTGTTAGTTTATGTTTAGGATTTGTTTGTGTGTTAGGGTTTATAAAAAAGGTACTCTTCTTTTGCCTTATTATCTGTTCGTTAGTAAAAATTTGTTCGAAATCGCAACGGTTAAGTTTTCAAATACGTTCAAGTGAATCAGATAAAAATCATACTTATGGCTACAACAAATCGTTAAACCGTCTCTCCGAAAAGTCTGTATATTCCAGCAATGTGTGTGAGAGATGTACCATAGTACAAGATCTATTCAACGATCGTAACTTAACGAAGGAAACCCTAATTTGATTCAAGTTTATGTATTTGTTAATTAGATTTCATTTGTAGATGTTGTATGACTTTTTATTAATGAATTAATTTGTTTCAAAAAAAAAAAAAAAGTTTTATGAACTTGTTTAATTAGTTAGTTGTATTAGCTGGTTTGACTAGTTGGTTGTAAATAGTTGGTTAGATAAAAGTGTTAGGTAAATATATAGTTGGTAATTATTAGATATTTCAATGTATGTAATAACTAAAAGACTAAATGTTCAGTAAGCTATTTTAAAAAGATAGCTTCTTTTTTGAGATATTTCAAAAAGAACTTTTTAACCCCAAATATCTATTTTAATAAGCTTAAATAGTTTTTATTGAGATAGAAATGTATATTGTGATAGGATATGAGAATAATATCATATGAGATATTATTGTGAAAAGATATATGTGATATATTGTGATATATTTAGGAGATTAAGCTATTAGGAATATTAGGGTTAGATATTCCTATTGTTTATAGATATTGTAATATGGCTGAATAGTATGCATGGGAAAATACAATGGAAATACTATTAGATATATTTTCCTCAATACTTAATATGGTATCAAGAGCCTAAGGAGATCTTGAAACCTTAATCATGACAGTTCGTGTGAGAGGAGAAAAAAAACCTCTTTATCACAAGAGTCCGTGTGAGAGGAAAGAATGAATAAAAACCTTAATCACGAGAGTTCGTGTGAGAGGAAAGAATGAATAAAAACCTTAATCACAAGATTTCCTGTGAGAGGAGAGGATGAAAAACACAAGACTTTATGTGAGAAATGAGAAAATCCTTAAACACGAGAGATTGTGTGAAAGGAGAAGGTATTGAGATAGGAATTATATTGTGATATGATATTATGAGAATGATAGAAAAGATATATGTGATATGTTATGATATATTTAGGAGAATTAAGATATTAAGGAATATTAGGGTTAGATATTCCTATTGTCTATATATATTGTAATGTGGTTGTAGAAAATAAATGAAAAAAAAAAAAAATCCTCAATATGTAACAGTCTTAAAGCTAAAAGCTCTTTATAAACCTCTTTACAAAGCAAGGTCTTATAGTCTAGAACAGAATAACTCGTATTCATTAATATAAATAACCTCAATTATTCATGTGTGTAACATTAATTTAATTTGACCATGGAATAACCCCAATTTTATTATAAGAGTGATATCCTCTAATTAAAAAAATAAAAATAAAATAAAAATAGGTAACCTAATTTGTTCATTTGAGTAATTTCTCTTTTATTTTATTAAAAAGTTCACTCCACTTGTCTATACAAGTAATCCCATTTTCTATTACGGTAACCCCTATCCGTTAAGGTAACCCCATTTAATTATCGTCGTAACCCCTGATACTTAATTAATTTGAAAATTCCATAGTGGTCGTTTGAAATATGACTATCATAATATTTTAATGATTATATAGTTCATAATTAACGTATTTTTATCCAAGTAATTAACTATATTACTCTATTTTTGCTATAAAATATTATTATCAATATTTTTTTAATTTATCAAAATTTTAGTTTTATTTATGAAATTTTTACTCTTATTTTGTAGTTTTTTGAAAAATATTTATTTTATGTTGGTTTATAATTTTCAGAAATTATATTTGTATTGTAGAAATTAGAATAATAATTGTGTCCAATTTATAATGTGAAAAAATGGATCACTCATATTGTTTATCATTAAAATAATAAGGGAGTCATATTTCAAACGATCGCTATACATATGAAGTGGTTACACGTTCTATGCGAATAGCTACATATAAGAATTTGTGTTTTACAGTATAACATTAATTTTATACTCAATTATATAATTCTAGAATTAAAATGTATGCGATGCTAGCTTTCTTAATACATATGACCAATTGATCATTCATCATTTTTCTTTAAATCTATAACGGTCGATGACACAACATTACATGCGTGTTGCACCTGAAGTTAATTGATCTGATATACTTTAGTAGAACTTTATTGTATCAAAAGAACCACTTATGAAATGATGATTGATGCTTAAAATATATAGTATACAAACTTCAATCGATGCAATTGCATATGTTTGCCAACCATAATTCATGTACTATATTTGTTAAAAGTGTTAATTTAAGATATTATATTTATATATTTTTTACCCTTATTTGGATGTACCTAAAAGAGGTTTCCATTTTTTTTTATATAATTTTATATGTAATTTCGAAGTAACCAAAAAGATGTTACTTTAAACTAAACCTATGCAAAAAAAATGCTGTAAAAGTAGCCCACTAAACCATGTGAGCCAAATAAAACTTAGATGTTCGTATTTACGAAATCTCCAGCTAACTAAGATAGAAAATTACATTATATATCATGTCATCTAATAATTAATCATACTTGTATAATATAATTTGGTTATAATGTTAGCTTTGCTTCTATTAAGGAAGCTTAATTAATCTTAAAAGTAACATAAGAAAATCTTGGTTAGTGGCTCTTCTAGTAAGATTTGCTGTCCCACTGAAATGTGCCAACGGAAGTGGATGATCACTAGTGTACTAAGAATCTTTGTATTTATGCATTTGGAGGTTTCTTCGTTATCAATAATGCAACAATGGTAGATAAGGTGTTAAGTGAATTAAGCTAGAAATTTGATGTTGTACTTTATTGAGTTGGTTATTGCGTATATCATTTGTCTAACACAACTTTATTTGTGGTTCCTACAAGGTATACTCTTTAATTTTCTTATGTAGTTATGGCTCAATTGACTTGTTGATTACAAGGGGTAGTAGTTGTAGCAAATAAAGCAATTAGTTAGAAGTTATCTGGATGTGATATAGATGAATTCGAAAATTGGCTCCACATAGAGATGAAACATTGCTATAAAAGACGATTTTGTGTTACCCCGTTGTATTAGAACTTTTGTTATTGCCCTTAAGGATTAGCACGAATACGATCGACTGCGTAAATTGTGTGCACTCTGTTTGCTTGTAGGTTGCGGTGCACATTGATCAATCACAGGCAGGTCGAGGAGGAGGCTACCCTCAATCTGCTTGATGCCCGCAGACTAGTCGTGGAGTAAGCTATCACACTTAGCTTTCTTTGTCTTGTACGCTAAAAGCTTATCTCATCAAGCAAAACCGCGAACAAGGCATACACTAGCAAATCAAGCCATTTTCCTACAAAAACATGAACAAACATACCGGAGGAAAGCAATATTAAAATATGGAAAATAATAGCACTAAAAGATTGAGAATATGGAGAAAACACAATAAAATATGATCACTTCATGTATCAGGTAACTTTGGTCGGGTCATTTTAGGTATCAGGTCGACTTCATATTGGGTCAAAAGCGAGTCAGACCCCGTTCTTTAGAGCTGCTTTGCTCTGCTCTTCTCTGCTGAAATCTGCTTTGCTCTGCTTTGCTGAAATCTGCTCTGCTCTGCTCTGCCCTGCCCTGCTGTACTTAAAATTAATACTTAATATTAAATTATTATAATAATAATTAATATTAATAATAATGATAAATAATTAATATTTAATATTTAATAATAATAATTAATATTTTATAATAATAATAATAATAATAAATAATTAATATTTTATAATAATAAATAATTAATATTTAATTATTATAATAATTAATACTTAATAATAATAATAACAATAATTAATTATTGATATTTAATAAAAAAATAATAAATAATTATTAATATTTAATAATAATAATAATAATAAATTATTAATAATTATTAATAACAATAATAATAATAATAATAATAACAATAATAATTAATATTTAATAATAATAATAATAATAGTAATAATAATAGTAATTATACTAATAGTAATAATAATACTTATAACTAATAATATTAATTATAATAACAATAATTGATTTTTATAATAGCAATTAATATTAAGATAATAACTAATAGTTAAAGATAATACTAATTATTTATTTTTAATAAAAATAATAATTAAATAATATTTAATAATAATTATAATTAATATAATAATAATTAATATTTAACTTTAAAAATTTAATGATTATAATAATAATGCGATAATAATACTAATAATAATAATAATAATAATAATAATAATAATAATAATAATAACAATAATAAAATAATAATAATAATAATAATTAATATTTAATAATAATAATAATAGTAATAATAGTAATAATAGTAATAATAGTAATAATAATAATAATAATAATAATAATAATAATAATAATAATAATAATAATAATAATAATAATAATAATAATAATAATAATAATAATAATAATAATAATAATAATAATCTGCTCTGCTCGGCTCGGCTGAAATCTGCTCTGCTCTGCTCTGCTCTGCTTTGCTCTGCTGAAATCTGCTCTGCTCTGCCCAGAAGCTCAAAAGAACAGGGCCTTATTCTATTATGGGCCGGCTTGGGTTTTGAGTTGGGTCATTGTTTCAGGTCCAGATCATTGGATCTCAAATCGGGTATTTTAGGTCGAGTTATTGGGTATGGTCAGTTTGGCCAAGTTTACGTGCATTATTGTATCATGTCAAAAGATGGTAAAGTTGATCAAAAACCATCTTAAGGCTATCACTGTATCACATCTTATGCTATGACCATAGCTAGACTCCCAAATTCTATCACCTCATCTCTTAACCAAATCAACAAAAAATCTTTTGGAAACAATTCCTTTCGAAAGAGAGTTTATCAATTTGTCAACCTAAGAGCCAAGGTGGTCTAGGATTGCATATAACAGAAGCAGTTTATTATAGCTAAGTATCGACCAAATACCCCTTCCTTAATTGCATTCCTTGATCCAAGGACTCTTGGATTTAGATGATATTACTTCAAATCTCCTAAATATGGGTCTTTGATTGAAGGGTGGTAATAGTCTAATAGATCGTCAATTTTCTAGGTTGTTATTGTAGGAACCAAAATATGTCACCCCAAAATAAACTTGAGGATGAAACGTATAACACTGTCTAATTCGATACGTGTTGCATAGTACACTTGAAGAAATGTTTGCATATTTGTTTTAGCCCGTTTTAAAGACATTTTAGCCTCTTTCATTAGTCCAAAGTCCAAACCTTAAGTTTAGCCCAAAGTCCATAAACCTTAAGCTAATTTTCTCTTCTCATAACCTTAGCTGGAACGCAGCCACACAGTGAGGACAAAATCTTAGCTTGAAACCAAACTAATCTGATATTCGATCCTTAGAATTTTTATACTAAACTTATATAGATGATAGCCTTTGAAATAATTTTTCCAATCATATATCATAATTTATAAGACCAATTCTAATTATTGAAAAAAGAGATATCGGTAAAATAATTAAATCGAGCCAAAAACTGATACCCTTATACGATTATTTCAGCCATATCTTAAAATCTCAAAAAAATATTGGCCTAATTTTAATTGGGCTAGTATGTAAACCTCTAGAGATATGCCATATTTTGCGTTTTCTTTTTCAAACAAAACTAGTTTTTGGGCCGTGAAGTGACGTGGCGTAATTTGGAAGAGTTTACATGACCCATTGACGTTTTTATAAACGTCTTTTAATATACTACCTCCGGTTCATTTTAGTTGCAACAATTTCCTTTTTGGGGTGGTTCACTTTACTTGCAACAAAATATTTTTTTTCCTTTTTTGGTAAGTTTTTGGGTGTAAATTTACATATTTGCCCTTACTTATTTACTAACCTATTATATTAACACTCTTAATCTGTTTTACTTAGTTTACTTATTTTATTAATTAATCTAACTACTCCCACCAAATTTACCCCCTCCTCCTTTAAATTGCTTCATCTCCCAACCACCTTCATTGAATCTGCATTCAATACTGGAAAATGGTTGGGAGAAATAAATTCTGGAAAATTTTTCCAGAAATGAAGCCCCCCCTCTCAAACCCTAACTGTTTAAATTCTCTCTCTCTCGTCGTTTCTTATTTCTCTCTCCTCTTCGCCTTCTCTTTCTCCTCCAAAAGCGTACTTCTTCCTCCTTTCTCTCTCATCATCCTCTGTATTTTCACACCGATTCACCCCATTTCACTCTTCAAATGTCTTCCTCTCAACCAAAAATCAGTGATCTTGAAAGCCATGAGTCCCTATCTTCTGGATCTACTCGAACTCCAAAAAAATCTGAGCGAACCACGTACATACCTCGTCGTGGTTCTGGGGTGATAAAGCCGCTCCGTTGTGCTTCTGTAATTGCAAGGAGGAAGATTCACGGTGCGAAGCTTGCTGAATACATTTCAAGCGACGAGGATGACAAGCCCATTAAGGTTTCTGGGTCCAAAAGGGCGGTTTCGCCACCTCACAGCGCAGATCTGGAGGTAGTGTCCACCAAAGACGGTGGATCTGCTGCTGTGGTGGCTGTTCCAACTGCTTCACCACCACCAGACGCTAAATTGGAGATGGGGTCTTCGTTGTTCCAGGAGCTCACTGCCGTAGAATTTCTCCAGCCACCCACTTCCCATCCCATGATGGGTGGGAGTGGTTCTGGGTCTGGTGCTGGTAGGAAGCTCTTGAGGGGCTCACCTCCTGGGGGCCAGGAGCCTGATGATGTACTGGAGGCTTACCTCCAGATCTACTACCCCCAGTAGTCCCTTCCCCCATACTAATTGGGCAGCGTAATTTCTAAAACTCTAATCTTCTTCTTCAGTTCCAATTTATGTTATATTATGGTATTCACGAGTCCCCTGTTGGTTGTTATGCCTAGTCTGATATTGTTTGTTGGTTGGCTTTGATTTGATGTGTTTCCTTTTATTATTGAATATGTTGTTGGTGAATCAGTTGTTGGTTGTTTGGGTTTGGATTAAAATTGATGAGCCCCCTGTTTTTTTTTTTGGAATTGAGATGTTGGTTGGAGTATCAAATGCATATGTTGGTGGTGTATCAGTTGTTGGTTGTTTGGGTTTGAATTGTTTTTTTTATTAAGGATTTATCTTTATCCAGTGATATGTTTGGATATCTTATTGTTGTATGAGTTGTTGGTTGTTTGGATATGAATTGTTGTTTTGGATTAAAATTGATGAGTCCCCCCCCCCCCCTTTTTTTTATTTGAGAAGTTGGTTGTGTGCTTCAGTAACTATGGTTGGAGTATGAATTGGGCTGTGTATGATTTTGTTCCTTGAGTCCCCTGTGTATGATGCATTAAGTCCCCTCTCCCAACTGATTGCATCAAATTGAATCCCATCCAAATGATGAAGGGACTCATCTGATAGCTATTTGAGTGACATGGCTGCTCTAGATACCTCTGATTGAGGTATCTATTGAGGTACCATAACTCATTGATGCCTTGAAAGAGAAATGTAACCCTATTTGATGGAATATTAGTGACCAAAATAGATTGAGTTTCCATTAATTACCAAACTATAGTACCATACAAGACTGCCTAACAATGTTTACATTAACTATGTACCAAAATACACCTAACCAATACCAACAAAAACTACAAAAAACATGTTAAGCTTTTACTGGTTAGATGTGGCAGTCTTTGGTTGTGTTGGTTTGAATGTGGTTCCTTATAGTCTTCAATCTGCATCCACTTCCATTTGAAATTCAGTTGCATTTGAACTTGGAATTGTGATTGAATCAAGATAGGAAACAACCTCTGCAATTAATTCCTTGTCTACTTGAAGCAATTCTGGTAGAACACCTTACCTGTCTAGACTTCTTTTTTTCATGTGTGGTATTGTGTAGTTGTTTCCTCCTTTTCTTCTTAACACCTCAACCATGCATGACTGAAGTGTAATCCAACTGTATTTGTTCAACTCTGGATCAAATCCTTTGAATGCTATTTCTACTTCTTTGATGAGATCATCTAAAGTTTGAGGGAATGACTGATATTGCAGTGATTGAATGACATTGAAAAGTCCTAAGTCTAGAACATTCATGTCTGGTGATTGTGCTGGTTGGAAAACAAACTGTATGTTGAATCCATATGCTTGACATGCTTCTTGAAATTCTGCATCTTGTGGTATTTGGTGAGGCCTAGCATTATCCCAATGGATAGTTATGTTTTTGGGAAGTTGGGGTGGCCATTGTTCATGTATTGTTGGCAACACATGATTAAGTAGCATGTCCCTTATTGCTTCCTTGTTAATGCTCTGGACTGCCTTAGCCTCAATGGTTCCCTTGTCTCTGTTTTTACTCTTTTTCTTTGCTTCCTCATACTTCACAAAAGGGAAAAGACCATACTTCCCATCATGTAATAATTGTTTGTTTGCATCATACAATGGTTTCCCAATCATACCCATAAACATAGCCTTTATCTTGAACCTTTTGGACTGTTGGGCTCTGTATGGATTGTCTTCAGCTGGGAGGAGGTAGAATGTCCTTGTTTCTGGTTTTATAAAAAACCACTTTTCATCAATGTGTATCCATTGTTGCATGTCTTCAAATAAAGGGTCCCCTTCTGCTGGAATTGGGGTTATGTGACTTAGAACCCATTTCATTCTTGTTATTTTATGCTGGTCAATGAGTGCTGGTTTGTTTGTGCTTGTGTGTGTTCTCAATCTACCCCTTTTCCTTAATCTATGAATAGCTAACTTTGACACATTAAGTGCTGCAGCATATCCTCTTTCAGTTTGTCTTTTGTACAAAGGCACTGATGTTAAGAATTCATCAGTGTACTCCTTTTGTTTTCTGCCCACAGTGCCTATTTTTTTGGTCCTTACATCTACAACATTTCCTTGTAACATGTGTTGTTTAATTACCTTAAACCATCTTGTTGTTGTTGATCTATGCACATGATGCTTTCTTGCCAAACTGGATAAAAATCCCCTTGGCAATGAGTCCCCCTCCATATTGAGCATGATCTCATCAACTAGTTGGCGCTTTTCTTCTACTGTCATTTCTCTGCTTTGTCTGCCATACATATGTAGTGGACCATGTACTTCACCATCATCATCTCCATCATAACCACCTTCTTCTTCTGAGTTGCTGTTTTCATCTTGAGTCTCTTCATCTGTGAAATGATGCCATGCTTCCATTGTTTGCTCCTCATTATACAGTTGATTTTCATTGAAAAAGAGTTCTTCAAAGAACTTTGCCATGAGTCCCTATACTTTTTTTTTTTTTCAGGCTGACTGTAGGTGATGAAGTGGTGGCTGAATTTTTTTGGAATGGTCTTCAACGGAGCCTAGAAGAATGGAACATAGATGCTGCTTTTGTCTTTTTAGCACTGTGAATTTTAGGCTAACTATGAACTAATTTTAGGATTATGTAATTTGTAGGATGGTGTTTTGTAAACAATTAACTACTCACCCTTAACCCCCCCAACCCCTCCCAACCCCTCCCTGCTATCTCTTTTGCTTGAAAAACAAACTGAAATCTGGTTTGGATAGTCCTCTTTTTATAAGGGGATATGATTTGAATATGAAAAAGTTTATGTTTTGGGGTATTTGGCAAATTTTTTGAATTTGCCTTCAAAATTCAGGAGGGAAATTCGTGGGAAGTGAAAAAAATAAAGGGGATACCCTCCTCAATTTGGCTGAAAAAAGGGAGGGAATCCCCACCCATGTGCAAAGTCAGGGAGTATTTGGGTGGGAAAAGTACACCTCACCATTTTTTCCCACTTGTTTTACTTTATTAAAAAAAGACCCCACATGCTTTCCCTCCTATTTTACTCCCTTAATTACTTAATCTCCACATGCTTAAAGTCCCTTAAAAGTTTTGCCTAGGTATGCGTAAAATGGTCCTTTGTTGCAACTAAAATGAACCGGAGGTAGTATTAGTATAGATTAATATAGATTTTAAAATTTATTACAATATGAAACAACTAGGCTTTTTATATCCATTTTTAAATTTTAATGGTGATAGTAAACTACATGAATTTCCATAAATTTGAGAAAAAAAATGAATATATTTAATTACGTTTTTTGTATCAATTTTATACAAGCTTACTATAGTGATTGTAAAATGTTATTATAAACACATTATTCTCATCCATGTTTCAGTTGGTGACTGAAGATGTGTCTGGTTACTCTTGTATTATAACACTACCTACTAGGCTACTAAGTTTGCTTTTTATATAACCAAAACGATTTTACGGGCCTCAACAATCTAATGTTGGCTTGATTCTGGGCCTTCTGGCCACCTTTCTTCTTGTGTCTGCAGTACTTGGCTTTATGATTGGCTCACTACATTCATGATAACTTATTTTCCTTTAACAACGCGTTTTATGCGTGCTAGTCATATCGTGTGGCCGGATGATCATACTAAAATATCAATCGGGTAATCCCTAACTGATCATCGTGATCAAGTAACCTCTGATCAGGTAACCTATATGACTGATATAGTAACCCCTTGAGTAATCCTTGACCAAATAACTCTTAACCGACCGAGTAACCTTTGACCAAGTAAAACTTGACCAAGTAATCCTTGACCAAGTAAAACTTGACCGAGTAACCTTAACAGACCAAGTACCCCTAACCGATTGAATAACCAGTAGATAAGTAACCCAGGCCACACAGTGTGGCCAGTCACATATGAAACTTTGTGTTTTTACTTATATCAGGGTAACACTTTACTAATTGGGATAACTTTTTTTTTTTTTTTTTTTGTTTTGTTTCGGGGTAACTTTTTTTTTTTATTTTAGGACAACTTTAATCGATGTACAATATTTATATTATACACCCAATTAGGTAGCAAAAACTATTGTGCACATTCGATTGATGATAATATAAATATTACAAATTTTTGTATGCGGCTGGCCACATGGTGCGGCAGGGGTTACTTGTATGGTGTTATTGTAGGTGTTACTTGTATTTTGGGGTTACTTGTATGGGTGTTACTGTTTTTGTCAGGGGTTACTTGTAGGTTCTGCGGTTACTTACATGGGTGTTACTGGTTTTAGTCAGGGTTTACTTGTATTATGGGGTTACTTGTATGATTGTTACTGGTTTTGGTCAGTGGTTACTTATAGGGTGTTATTGTCTTATTGGTTTGGTATGAGGTTTTGGTCTTGGGTTACTTGTATGTGTTACTCAACCCATTCAAGTAATCCATACAGCCCCAGAATACAAGTAACCCCAGAATACAAGTAACCCATACAAGTAACCTCAGAATACAAGTAACCTATACAAGTAACCTCAGAATACAAGTAACTCCAGAAACAAGTAACCCAGAATACAAGTAACCCTGCCGCACCATGTGGCCTGCTGCACTGAAAAAGCTCTGTATAAATATACCTTGAAAATTAGCGTAACTTTTAACCTTGTAAATAGATAATGAGTTTCCACATGTTACAAAAGGTTTCTACCGTGGTCAATTATCCAAGCTTCACCTTGGTTGGAAAAGGACACCGAAAATAAAATGTAATGCATGCTTTGGCTCGTTAGAATCACGGTGGTGCTATCTACAAAGTGGTTCCAACACTCATGGGATGACTAAGAAAGGAATTTCTTTCAAGTTGGTTTATATTATCTTGTGTTCAAGGTCTTAATAGGTCTACTAGTTCTTATTGTTATAGCTTAACCTCTTTCAATATATGCAAATTAATCATTTATTAAAAAAAAAAAAATAGATAATGAGAGAAATTTTATAAAGGTAATATGGTTACTATCAATCACTAGAAATCGAAATCTAATCGTCAGACGCTACACATCATAGTGTGGCGCTACAGCTCAGACCTTGGCGCCAATAGTGGAGCTTCGGTCTGGGACTGTTTTCGGTGTTATTAGTCAACTGGGGTATGCCTAAAGTCGTACTAGGTCAATTCCGATTAAAATATTAGACTTTATTGACTCAAATTAAATAAATAATTAATTAATTAGGCAAAGTTCTTTAAGTCATTAATTTATTTATTCTCAACACAAGTCAACAAACGGTTAAGAGAAACATATATATGCACAACAAATGATGCACAATTAGTCAAGTAGGCACAATATGATGCAATGCGTTCGCAACCTAACCATGACTCTAGTTCTCTAAAAATCGGGATATGGTTTAGACAAAGAGGGTCCATGGTTAATTGTCCGGATGCACCGCGCGGAAGCCTAACCGTGAAGGGTTGGCGCGAGTGGATGGGACACCGCAAGCTTTAGAAAAAACTCGCTTCCATGGTTTGGTGAATTCAACATCTCGGATGTACCCTTTGTTGCACGGAGCGTTCAATCGGGTAGATGGAGCATGAATTCCTAGAGGCTTATGTCCATATGTAGAACACGTATGGGTTTCAGAAAAGTGAGAAAAAATTCAATCAGGAAGTAGGATCGAGCAAACAATACGAAAAACCGGTCAAAATTAGAATGCATATTTCTGGCTCGGTATTGGGGGAAATTGGCGCCAGCAATCAGAGACTGGCGCCAGCTTTTAACTGTAGCGCCTGGCGCCAATACTGGCGTCTGGCGCTACGACTAAAATGCTGGCGCCAATGCTCTGGCTCCTGACGCTACTTCCCACATGCCTCAGCAGCTTTCTGTGCTCGATAAAATTTTCCAGTTTCGCGCGGTGTTATTTCGGTCCTAGTTGTGAAAGACATTCCTCAAATTTCCTACATGTGAAATCCTATGTTTTTAACTCATTACGGATGGTCTTTCCAATGAGATCTTTTTTATGCATATGACAATAATGTTAATCAAAATTACGCACATGCAATACTTAGAACTTTTCGAGTCTCATCTACCCATTCTAAATCATTGCCGAAACAAATTCAGGAATTAAAATAGAAATCCTCCCAAGTAGAGTCGCCAAAAAACTGTAGGGAATAAATTCAAGCCTTAATCCCACTAGCTTGAACCCCACTGTGATCATACACTAAAGTACGGTGGCGTCCAAAAGGGAAGAAGATAGAGCAAAAGAGTCGCCAACAAGTTTTTAAGGAACTTGTAAACCGTTCATAGGATGAAGGTTACACCCCTTAACGATCCAAGAGATCGTCAACTCCATAAGGTCATGAACCAAATAAGGGTTCGGGGATGATGGTACAAATCCAACCTAAAAGAGATTGAACCTGCCCTAATAATAGGCCTCTACTTTATTCTACTCGTATTCATGTGCGCTTTCTGATTAACATGCAATCAATAGGATTAACCCTAAACCTGTTCAGTCTATGTTGGTTGAATATTAATGCACAAATAAACCATTATTGGCGATCACTTGAATTATAATCACAATTAACCCTAAACAAGATTATTAATTATCTTATTAAGCGTGATTACAAGTACCAAATTCCCTTTAAACATGCATAAAAGGCGTGATCAAGCAATAAAAATAAATATCATCAAGCAACATAACAAATAATAACGATGATAATAATAATAAACATGAACAATAATAATATCATCATAAATCATAATAATCATCATAATAATAATATTCATAATCATTATAACAATTATAATCATAATCATGTTCATGTTAATATTAAAGCATAATAAGATCCTAGGCATGATACTAACAAGATTAATAACAAATCCTAGCATTTCACTCAGCAATAAAAATCAAATCTTTAACCCTAACATGATACTAACAATCATAAATATTAGGAAGAACATAGGAAGTATCGTAACAATCATATTTAATATTAAAATTACCCTAGACATGATACTAGGAATATCATAATAACAATGTAAACATGAATTCTACATCATAATATCAATTAAAACCATTAAAGCACTTACTTTGATGCCTCGTACCTCTTTCTAATAACAAAATACACACGTTAGTAACTTCAAGGAAAATAATAAACAAAACAATTAAATTAAATAATTGAAATAGAGATTTGGGACCAAACCCTCAGAAATTAAACCCTTTCACGTCTAGGGCGAAGGCAACTTCGAATATGGCTAGGTGTTTCTAGATCTTGCGAATGCGGAATTTTGTATAAAAACACAAAGTAAAAAAAAGAATGAAAGAAAGAGATGAATGAATTAGAGAATGCTAAAGAATTAATGATTGTTGATGAATGATGAGAATTGGTGAATGAATGGTGAGAATTGGTGAATGGTGAGAATTGGTGAATGTTGGGAATTGGTGAATGAAAACGGAGTTTTTAATACGATATTTATAGAGAAAATTAGCCAAAAAAGATAAATTAACAAAACAGAGTTTGACGCTCAGAAAACAGAGCTGGCGCCAACCCTGGCTAGCTGGCGCCAGGCACCACACTAGCGCCAGGCGTCAATGGCTAGCGCCAGGCCTGGTTCCAGGCGCCAAGCTTGATTTTAACGCGTTTTTGAAAATCTGATAAGTTTACCGTACTGGAGGATAAAATAATATAATTTCTTCAAAAATGCTATTTGATTTTAATTAAAACTCTGAAAAGTCAACAAAAGTCAATTTATCAATGCTAATTGAATTAGGAATGAAAAGAACCTTCTAGAAGAATCTAGAAGACTAAAACCATTACTAATTGCATTAGGAATGATAAATCATATTAGGCCCTCCCCTAGATCATTGGGCCGCATATAAAGCTCAAACTGGGCCCAGTTTGGTAAATTGGCCATAACTTCCTCAATATTCATCGAAATTGGGCTTATAATATATCGTTGGAAAGGTCTTTGCAAGCCCCATCCAACTACACTACTATTGGACCCATATCATGGACCAACCAAACTTGATTGGCTGTTTTCTTAAAATAAAGTTTTCAAAAACAGAGAGAAGAGAAAAGAAAATAAAACTTTCCGCAACACTAGACCTTCCACACTTTCGCTTCATTCGATTATGATTCGACGCAAAAGGTACTCATCACTGGGTTTGGTTTTGGGGAGACACAAATGGGTGTCTACAGAAGCCCCCACTTTGACTGAGTTTGGATAAACGCAAGTTTCGAAAACAAAAGTCAAAGTATCGATAGGGACGGAGAATGATTCAGAACGTTCTGCGTTCCTAAATCAATCTTGTAACGCCGATACCTGCAAAACTAGCATTAGTTAAACAGATAAAAGAGTCAAGAAACGCGTATCTTGCACCGTCGAGCACACGTCTCTGAAAGTAACCGATTGTTGTTGTATTGCTGTTGTTTTGATGACCTTCTACAAGCTAGAGAATGCCATCCCGCTTGAAAACCGCTACGCCCGTAACTGCTTCCAAATTAGAAGATTGCTTCGCCTGAAACTATCCTCTTCCGCTTTGATAATATTCCACATCCTAGGGAATATCATCGAAGATTATTTCTCTTGAAACAATCCTCATCCGCATTGATAATATTCCACATCCTAGGGAATATCATCGAAGATTATTTCTCTTGAAACAATCCTCATCCGCATTGATAATATTCCACATCCTAGGGAATATCATCGAAGATAACTTTGCCCGAAATTACCTCCAGTTGCTCGTGACAACTCTCCGCAAGCTAGGGAACGCTGTCGAAGATATCTTCTCTTGAAGTCATCCTCATTCGATGCGATAATTTTCCAAAGGAAATTACTGAAGATTCACGCCTGTCGATCTTTAAAAGTTCGCCTGAACTTTGCTTCTGCTATGCCTGTACGTCGACGCTCTTTTGCTTTGAACCTGTATGTCGGTGCTCTTTTGCTCTTTTGAACCTATATGTCGGTGCCTTTTGCTAATGAGCCAATGCTTAGGCGCTTTAAGCTAAGTGAGACGATCTCTTATCAGGTCGATCACTTTATGTAATCAAGCCGATTACTAAATCATGTCAAATTGCTTAGAGGGGCTAACTGGTGTACCAAGGAACCCGAAAATATGTTGCAGAAGACTAGCACAACCTCATCAGATGGCTGGGTGCTTTGGCGTCGCTGAAAAACCATCAGCGCCACCTTATTAGCGTTAGCGCCAGGCGCTGATGTTGGCGCCAGGCGCCAAGACAAATTTGTGACGCCAATGCATAGGGTCTGGCGCTAGCACGGGGACTTCTTCATTTTGCTGCTCTGTTCGTCGCGAACTGCTCGAAAGAAGTCTGAAACTTCAATTGCTCATTGCTTGCTCGTTTCTCAACCGAATTCGCTCAAATTTGTTGCAAATCAAAGCTCTTTTCATCTATTTTCCTGATCTATGTAGTTTTTCTTCAAACTCACATCAGTTTTCATGAATTCTTGGCATGTTTATTCACGAATTTCATGAAAATTCGAAACTTATAATGCTCAATTTGCTTTGTTTGTCAAGTTTTATGCCATGAAATTGCTTGATTATGTTTGTATATTGCCTTGGGAGTAATTTGAGACTTGTTTGACTCAATTTGGTGAAGAAATGAGCAATTTGCCATTGTTGGACCTCTTAAGGTCGTGAAGAACAATGTGACTCGTTCTTGATGTTTTTGCTAGCAATTCTTGTTCAATTTGTCACAATAATCACTATAGTGTTGCAAGAAATTGTTTGATTGCTTGAAAAATGCTGTTATGCTCAATTTGAATTTGTGCTCTGTTTTAGTACTACGTACTCTGTTTTTGCGAACATAGTATCATGCGGCTAGGCGAACCTTAGATACTATAGAACCTTAATTTATGATGATTCTGCACAATGTAGCATGGCTAGACAACGAGGCTCGGGTTCACGGTCCCGAAACACTAGACGGGAGCTGTAGACACCTAAAAATGTCTCCCCAAAACCAAACCCGATGATAAATAACCTTTCACCGCCACTGTTGGTCGGGTTTAGTATTTAATCCCGAGAGTGCTTAAAAAATCGTATTTTATTAAATTCATATTTTTGAAAGGTCCATGGATTAGTCTTGGTATTTGGTAAAAGCATAGTTTTAATTTTGGCCCAAGCTTGTTAATTAATTTTAAGCCCAAACCTTTTTATTTTATTATTTATTTTTGGCCCAAATATTTTATTTATTTTTATTTCATTATTTTCTTATTTTAGCCCGAATAATAAAAGTCAGGAAAAAACCCGAAATTATCAATCGACACTTAAAAAGCCGAAAGAAATTAGGGTTAAAAATGAATTTAGACGGAAAAATGGACTGGAACTGACCGTGTCACGGTACAGCCTGACCGTGTCACGGGAACCCTTCCCGTCTGACGGGGGGACTTCCCGTGACACGGGAGGTCTGCCGTGACACGGGAAGTTCCGTGTCCTTTCCGCGTAAACCCTTAACGCGTTTTCCGTTCCGTTTGCTGAAAATTTCCCGCGTCACTCCAAAACTGTACCGTGTCACGGGAATATGTACCGTCTGACGGTACTGTCTAACCGTGTCACGGTACAGTCTAACCGTGTCACGGGATACTTTTTTAGGGTTTTTATCATTTTAGGGTTCCGTGTGCTACCTCAGCACATTTCCCTATAAATACCCCCTCATTTCTGATGTACGGGGCAACCAGAATTTTATTATTTTTATTTTCTCTCTTCTATGCTATTAACCTAAACACTAGCCTACCCTTTTTACTTCAAAATTCCTTCTTCAAGCACTTAAAGGAGTCCATATTTTACTCGAGGTTCTGTCCTTAAGCCAAGGCGTGAAAGGTAGAATCGTTTGAGGGTTTGGCCCCAAAATCAACCTTATTTTATTTGATTTAATTTAGTTATTGTTTTATTATTTCCTTGAAGTTACTAACTCGTTTATTATTTTGTAGTTGCAAACAAACAGAATCAAAGTAAGGATCATGCTTTTTTTATTATTATTATTTTTCTAACGATTTTATGTTGTTGGAATTGTGATTAAATGGGTTTTAATATTAATGTTGATTTTATTCTATTTTTTTTTTATCACCATATTGCATGTTTAAAGGGAATATGTAATTGAAAATCACGACTAATAAGATAATTTGGACAATCGGTTTAGGATCCCTTTTAATCTTATTATTAATTGAAGTGATCACCAATATTTTAGAATTATGTGTGCATTAATTTTAAACCAATTTAGTTAAATAATAGTTTGGAGCGAATTGAATTATTGTTTGTATGCCTTTGAGATCACAGGAATGCTTTTCAATATAAGAATCGAGTAGAGGCCAATACGGGCCAATGTGACTCCATGACTCACTTCGTACCATCATCCCCGATCCTCCTTTCGTGGTTCCGAACCATATGGAGTTAGTAATCTCATGGATTATGAATGGGGTGTAACCTTCACGGGTCAATCGTTGTTGCCTTCGTTGTCCCTTATCGTGGTTGCCTTTTTATGATCCGTGAACGGTTTACAAGTTCCTTAAAAACTTGTTGGCGGCTCCCTACTTTATTTGTCCCTAATCGTAATGTCATTTCCCACTTCCTATGAGTGCCAAGCATATTCACACATGCTTTTAACGTAGGCGCACTTCGAGCGACGCCTACAGGAGCATGAGCCCGTGGAGGACGACACCACGCCGTCCACTTCGCTTGGTCGGCTTCCAGAGTGGGATGAGCGGACCCTGTTCTTCGCTCCTGTCCACCACATTTCTGAAAGGGTGAGAGAGGGCACCGAGCCCGGGAGGACGCGGCATCACGGCTCTGGCTGTGACGGTTTAGGCGATTTGTACAGGATGTACATCGCCAGGGATCTTGAGACGAGACTCCTATGGGAGTCTTGCGGGCTTGCTACTTTGTTCGAGACCTCCGAGGCTATGGTTGCCTCCAGCGGGGGTCACCACGTAGTGAGTGCCTTGGTGGAGTTCTTCTGGGACACCACCAACACTTTTCATTTCCCTTGGGGCGAGATGATGGTCACCCCTACGGATTTCAGTCTCATCATAGGACTGGAGTTCACCTCTGTGCCACTGCCGTTTGACAGTGGGATCGACGTCTTCTCTTCAGAGGTCGAGGAGCTGTTGGGGCCGATCGCTATTCGGGCCCGAGCTGAGGTCGAGACGACTCAGTTCAGTGCTAGAGGAATTCGCCGCTCGACGCTGGCAGCGGCTCTTGATGACGATGCGACCACCCGAGAGCAGCGGGTGCGCATCTTTGTGCTGATGTTGTTGTCAGGGACATTCTCCCCTGACAAGGGTAGTAGGGCATTGCTTTACTACCTCCCTGCTGTCCGCGATCTCCAGCGGATCGGGACTTATGACTGGGCCAGCTTGGCCTATGCTGACTTCGTTCGTGCGCTGAGGGACTCGTGTCATCACCGGTCCTTTGGGACGAACGTCGCTTTGTCTGCTTTTTGGAAGGTCGTAGAGGTAAACATTTACTCCCTATAAAGTTTAGCCCTACATATTAGTTAGCATTTACTCACACTTTTAGCTCTTTGTAGATCTGGTTCTACAAGTACTTTCCTTCCGTTGCGCCGGCGAGACCATCGCCGAGGGGATTTCCAGTGAGCGCCTCTTGGAGCGGTCATCATGTGGATATGTCTACTGCACGTGTCCGGAACTGGATCATCTCAGTACGACTTTTATTGTTTATCTTGCTTTTCCGCGGTGCTTTAGATATATTCTTGCCTGATTGATGCTTTTTATAGGGACCTGAGGTGTATACCGACCGTGGGGCGGTTGGACAATCCCTGGATTAGCCGCACAGTACTCTGCTGAGCGTCGCTATTTTCTTGGGACTTATGGAGCGGTCGCGTACTTAGGAGAGAGGGTCGCTAGACAGCACTCTTCTGATGTCTTCGTCGTTCCTGCCGCTCCACCACGTCATATGTTCGACGAGGCGCGGTTGTCGAGCATGTCTGAGGGAGCTGGTACCCCTTGGCGGTCCCATGTGATCCTCGGGCGGTGTTATGCTGAGGAGCTACTACCTTTATTAGCTCCAGCTCCTGTGCTGGCTGAGGAAGTGAGGGTAAGATTCTTAGCTTTTATTTTTCGCTAAGTAGCCCCCAAGTAATACTTTACTGATTTTTTCTGTTTTTATCAGGACGGTGCTGCTGAGTTCGTGCCGCCCCGTATGTCCATCCACTACCAGGGGATGTACGGGCCGATCGAGGAGATGATTCCTCCGACTCCCGAGGGCGAGCGCTTCGTAGAGCGGTTGATTCCTCGCCACCAGACTAGAGTAAGCCTAGTTTTAATTCAGAATTTTTGTGTTCACATATCATGCGTATTTACTGACTTATTTTTCTGACAGTTTTCACGCGAGGTGGTTTCGGCTATGGCACGATTCATAGATGCCTTCCGGAACCAGCTCGTCCGGATGAGGAATGCGGCCACCTGTCGTCAGGATGATGTTGTCCGAGAGGTAACCTTTCTGTACCCATTATTTTTTTGCATTGCTGCTTCAGTTTTACCTTGTTTCTGATTTAATTCTTTTTGTAGGGTCAGCCTATTGCTTCTCACACCCGTGCGAGACCTGAGGGGCGGAGGGATCCAGCGAGGTCTAGCTCGAGACGTCGTCGTACTTCGTCAGGGGGTAGAGGCGGTCGCTCTGAGGCTGCTCGAGCTGACGTTGCTGAGGGCTGGGGATCTTCCTCTGAGGGTGGTCACACTGCACCGGTAGGAGAGGCTACCTCGGCTTTCAGAGGTGGTGGGATGTACGAGGTAGGCTCGTCATCGCAGCAGCCTCCGCGGCCTCAGCCTCAGGTTGATCCTTGCTGGAGTGGTCCTATATTGAGTCTTCCTCCCCCTACGGAGACTGGAGCTGGTGCTGAAGCTGGAGCCGGTGGAGAGGTGACTCCTCGTACGACGCAATTTTATGACATGATGGGCCTACGTCCTCCGGTGCCGTAGTTTGTTCCTGTGTATATTTTATTTTGACTTTTTTATAGAACTTTGCCTTTGACTCATTATTTATAGACACATTTTGTATATTTATGTTATTATGAATTTATTTATTGTTATGTGTATGTCAGTGTGTGCAAGAACAAATGTGACAACGGTTTTGCCCAAAAACTCCGTCATTTTTATTATTGATGGAGGGTATCCGACTCTCTCCCCCAAAAAAGAAAAAATAAAAAAGGAACGGAAACGAATAAAATGTCGGGTGTTTGGAATTTAAAATAAAGTCCAAAAAGAATAATATAAATTAAAAATAATAGCTATATTTAATTAATTAAGAAAAAGGATAAAAAAAAGTATGTTTAGGAAAATTAAACGGAGCCATAAAGTCATTAACCGACTCGAGTTTAATATTAAAAACACAAGTTGAGCACGCGCGGCTGGTCTGGCAACTTGGCGCCAGCTGGCGCCACACTGTGGCGCGTGGCGCCAGGCGCTACACTTAGCGTGTGGCGCCAAGAGCTGGCGGTTAGCGCCAATCACGGGGTTTTGACGTCAATTTACGCTGACTCCGTATTTCATTCTGATTAAAATTCTTCGCAATTTCTGTATAAATAGCCCCCTTGCCCAGCCGATTCTCCTCATAATTCCAGCGAATAAAACAATTCTCTTCTTTAGAAAAAAAATCATGTCTTTAGTCACCAAAACCTTCACCCAATACACTCATGAATGGTGTCGATCTCTTAATGCTAGAGACAAAAAAGAATTAGATTTATTTCACTTGGGGGGAATTTATGGCATCAAAGGGGTAGATCTTGACCTAGACTTCATACATACCGCTTTAGAATTTTGGAATGTTGATACAAATTGTTTCAGAATAGGGTATGATGAGATTAGCCCTTTGCCAGAGGAATTTGGTGCTATTTTAGGCTTCCCTGCAATAGACCTCGTAGTAATCCCTAGAGTAGATGCATACTATTATAAGGATTTTGAGCGCTTCTTTAATTTGAAGGAAAGGGATTTATCAAAAATAGTAGATGGCAACATAGTTAATTTGAAAGAATTCGCACGCCATTATTTTGATAAACCTCTTTCTGAATCTTTTCATATATATAGAAGAAGGGCGTTCTTATTTTGCATGCTTAATCAATTTTTTCTTAGTAGTGGTAAAAATAATGAGGGTCAATCAATTATAACCACTGTACTAGAACAAATTGAATCAGGGAGAAATCCAATGCCATTAATAGTTGGAGAGACTATGATTAGTCTAGATGAATTGAAAAGGGACCCAAAAGCGCCGCTTCGCGGTTCTCCAATTTTATTACAGGTAGAAAAATAATATTTTTAATTACAGAAATCAAAAAATATATTTTTGTATTGTAATAATAATTTATTTGCATTGCAATTATTTTTTACAAATGTGGCTAATGGAGAGGCTAGGATTAATTAGCCCTCCGGACGATATTGAAAAATATACTCCCAATTGCTTCGTGAGAAGGAAGAAGCGCATCCCTAAAATTGGGCGCCATGGGTGGAGAAAAGTCTTTGAATCACATGATTTTGCTATCAAGTGGGTCATCCCATGGTGGAAAATAGAAAGGATGGTTGGTGTTAACAAGCAACCTTTCTGCCGTCTTCCAAGCTTGTCTCGTGTAACATATTATTATCCCTGTAGGGTAAAAAGACAATACGGCTTGCTGCAGAATATTCCTTCCGGGGATCTTCGTCCTCCCTATGAGTACCCTGTATCTCAGGAAGTAGATAGATTCGATGCTTACTGGAGCGCTAGACCTTTATGGGAAGTGATTACCCAAAAGGTTCCTCCTTCTTTGCCCAATGATGTAAAGAAGTGGTTGCTGAAGAAATCTTCGATTGATCAGGGTAGAACCGATGTGAAGAATCGTCTAGGTGACAGGGTGACTCCTGCCAAAGAGCGCTTAGGTGCAAGAATTGAATTCAAAACACCTACAATGCCTATGAAGAAAAATACTACCAAAGACAAAGGAAAAAGGAAAGCTAACACCACAGACAAAAAAGCTTGGGTGGAAAAGAAGCATGGAGTGCTAGCTGAAGGGGAGACTATCTACTCCAAAATTGAATGTAGGTCCTCTAAAGGATGCCTACTAGCTAAAGTTATGGATGAAGAGGAGGAAGCAGAAAAGAATTGGAAAAGAGCTAGAAAGGAAAAGAAAGATTAAGAGCATTGCTTAGCTTTAGATTTATTAGATTTAGATTATTATTTTTATTTAAAGTTAATTTATTTCAGCCTTATTTAAATTCCATCAACAATGTAATTTTATTTTGTTAATGAAATTTCAGCTTTCAATTAAATTGTTTACTTTAAATTTATTTTATTAAAGCAATGAAAATCGAAAAATTAATTTTCCAGAAATTCTTCGAGTACGGAAGTCGAAAATTTTTCGAAAAACACTGAAATTCGCCCAAATTTTATTCCTGAATTGGCGCCAGTCATTGGCATTTGGCGCCAGCTACTGAAGTCTGGCGTCAGGCGCCAATTCCATCGGCTGACGCTGATGACTTATGGCTGGTGTCAGGCTCTGTTCTGCGATGCCAACAATTCGCCGATTTTCTGTTGAATTTTTAATTAATTCTGAAACGCGGAATTGTCGAAAAATAAAGTGGCCGCACCCGTAAAGGGTTGCCTACGTATCCTTTCTTAAGGAATCAGGCCGAACGTAGCTCTCTTGAGTATCCTACTCAAGTAATTATGGGTAGTACTTTTTAAGTTGGTCAAGATTGGTCATGTTTGAGAATTCATTGCCATCCATATCAGTTAGTTTTGCTGCACCTCCTGATAGGATTGTTTTGACAATGTAGGGTCCAGACCAATTAGGTCTAAATTTTCCCCTTGGGTCTAAAACATTTTTCCTTAGTGCTTTTAATACCAAGTCTCCTACTTTGATATTTCTTGTCTTGACCTTCTTATTAAAATGCCTAGCCATACGAGTTTGGTAACACTGAGTGTGATGTAGAGCTTCTAGTCGTTTTTCGTCAAGTAGAATCAATTCTTCATATCTTGCCCTAGTCCATTCAACTTCATCGATTTTACTCTCTAACGCGATGCGTAGAGATGGTATTTCTAATTCGACAGGTTGTACGACATCCATTCCATATACCAAGGAGAATGGCGTATTTCCTGTTGATGTACGGATTGACGTGCGATAACCCCACAACGCGAAGTGAAGCTTATCAGGCCAATCCCTATAATTTTCTGTCATTTTCTCGATGATAGTCTTTAGATTTTTATTAGCTGCCTCGACTGCTCCATTTGCTTGAGGTCTATAAGGGGAAGAATGATGATGTTGAATGCCGTATTTTTGTAGCAATTCTTCACATTCGGCTTGAAAGTGAGTTCCATTGTCACTTATCATCTCATGTGGGACTCCGTATCGACAGATAATATTTCTCTCGATAAAGAGTGCTACATGTTTTGCAGTGAGTTTAGCGTATGATTGCGCTTCGACCCACTTTGTGAAGTAATCAATTGCTACTAGAATAAATTTGTGGCCTCCTATTCCTGGGGGAGTGATTTTGCCAATTATGTCAATTCCCCATGTAGATAATGGCAATGGCGATGTGTAGGTGTAGAGCAAAGATGGAGGGACATGTTGTAAATTGGCATAAATTTAGCACTTAGGGCATCTTTTTACGTATTGATGGCAATCCCTATTCATTGTAGTCCAATAATATCCTTCTCGCATTATTTTCTGGACTAACATTTTTCCATTTACATGAGTGCCACAGATTCCTTCGTGAACTATTCTCATTACTCTTTATGCATCTACCTTTCCTACGCATAGGAGAGCTCGACCTTTAGGTACCCTTTTATGTAGCTCGTTGTCTATGAGTACATATTGAGAAGCCAAAAGTCTCAACGCTCGCTTTGCTCTTTTGTCATCATGAGGAGGGTATTCTCCATTGGTGACATAATTGAGTATGTCCGTGTACCACGGTTCTTCTTCTTCTTCTTCTTCTTCTTGGACTAAGTCATCGTCTTCTATAGCCTGGATATATGCTGGTTTGTGCCTTTTTTCGATAGTTAGAGGCATTTGCTCGATCTCCGTGGGAATCCTAACCATTGAGGCTAATCTTGCCAAGGCATCAGCAAATTGGTTTTCTTCTCTAGGTAGATATGTGTATTCTACCTTCTCTAACTGATCGGTAAGAGTTTCCAGATAGGTTTGGTAAGGGGCTAGGCTTTCGCTCCTTACTTTCCACCTTTTAGATATCTGATTGATGATCAAAGAAGAGTCTCCGAATATCCTTAACTTCTTTACTCCCAATGCCAAAGCTGTTTCAAGGCCTACCACGCATGCTTCATATTCAGCAGCATTGTTGGTAACGTCGAAATCAAGCTTTATTGAGATTGGAACGTGCTCTTCTTTAGGTGATACTAGTAGCACTCCGACGCCACATCCCTTTTGGTTTGAGGCTCCGTCGAAATACAAGGTCCAAGTATCATCTTCAGTGACCATTAGGTCTTCATCTGGAAAGTCATTGTCTTGTATTGGCGTCGAGTCTTCTATTGGAAAATCTGCTAGAAAGTCTGACACCACGGATCCTTTAATAGCTTTTTGTGGCATAAACCTTACATCGAACTGGGCTAGATTGACTATCCATCTTGATATGCGTCCGTTGAGTTTAGATTTCTCGAATAGATACTTGAGTGGATCTAATCGGGAGACTACGAAAACGGTATGCACCAACATGTAATGTCTTAACTTAGTTGTGGCCCACACCAAGGCGAGGCACAATTTCTCGAGCGGTGTATAGCGTGTTTCGTATTCGAGCATATTTTTACTTAGGTAATAGATTGCGTTCTCTTTGCCTTGTACTTCTTGTGCTAGCATTGCTCCCATTGTCTCTTTGGTAACTGTCAAATATAACCTAAGAGGTATTCCGGGAAGTGCTGGCGCTAATACGGGAGGATTTGCGAGATAGGCTTTGATATTTTCTAAGGCTTTTTGACACTCGTCATCCCATATTACTGGTACATTCTTCTTGAGCTTCTTAAAGATTGGTTCACATATCGTCGTCAGTTTTGATATGAACCTACTTATGTATTGCAACCGGCCAATAAATCCTCGAATCTGCTTCTCAGTCTTAGGCGGTGGCATTGACATGATTGCTTTAATCTTGGTTGGGTCTACCTCTATTCCTCTAGAGCTTATGACGTATCCCAAGAGCTTGCCTGAGGTGACTCCAAAAGCACATTTTGATGGATTCAACCTCATGTTATATTTTCTTAGCCTTTCGAAAAATTTCCTTAAGGCTACTTGATGGCCTGGACGGTCTTTTGATTTTACAATCATGTCGTCGACATATACCTCGACTTCTTTGTGCATCATGTCATGGAGTAAGGCAGTTGCTGCACGTTGGTAAGTAGCACCCTCGTTTTTCAACCCGAATGGCATAACCGTGTAGTAGTAAGTGCCTCATGGTGTTATAACGGTTGTCTTCTCCATGTCTTCTTCTGCCATGAGAATCTGGTTGTAACCTGCATATCCATCCATGAATGAGAGAAGCGCGTGATTTGCCGTGTTATCTACCAGAATATCGATGTGTGGAAAAGGGAAGTCGTCCTTTGGACTTGCCTTATTTAGATCTCGATAGTCGACACACATCCTTACCCTTCCGTCTTTCTTTGGAACTGGGACGACGTTGGCGACCCATTCGGGGTATTTGGATACCTTGATGAAACCTGCAGTTATTTAATTTTGAACTTCTTCTTTTATTTTAAGTGCTATGTCGGGTTTCATTCGACGTAACTTTTGTTTTACAGGTTTCATTCCTGGAATTAGTGGTATAGTGTGTTGAGCTATCTCTCTATTAATACCTGGCATATCTTCATATGACCAAGCAAATACATCGATAAATTCTTTAAGTAAGTTAATTAAATCGGTTCTTTCTTGTTTATTCAATGTTAGTCCGATTTTAACTTCTTTTTTATGAGTTGAATCGTTCGAGATGTCAACTGTTTCAGTTTCTTCAATTACCGGTGTTTTCTTTTCGAGTGTTTCCATTTCTTTATCTTTTTCATCGTTAGCTAAGAAATGCTCGTCATCTTGGGTTAGAGAAGAACACGAGAAGTAAGGAGAATGAGAAATATTATTATACTCTGAGATCATTACATCAAAGAGTGATATGTCCTCAGGGACTGGATCACTAACTATCCTAGGAGAAGAAATAATAGGGGGAGGTGTTACTACTAAAGACTTAGAAGACTCTGAAGGGGAAGACTCTGACTCGGACTCTGACTCAGACGACTCTTCAAACATCGGTCCTTGCCCTGTCGTGATTGATATCTTCCTTCCGCTTGGAGTAGTCACTTCGATAGTCTTGCGCCACCCTTGTAGTGATCCTTCGGCTGAAGTAATTAGCTTTGAGGGGTCAAAGCTTTCACTTTGTAGGACTGTTTGAATGAGCGAGGAGTTATCCTCTTTATAAGTTGGCTCATTCTTTTCTCGCCCAAACAGTAATCCCATGACGTTAAAGTCAAAGCATGGGGGTGCTTTCTCCTTATGGACGGGAGTTGGGATTTCATCAGTGAAGTAGCAATCCAAGAAAATCTTGAATCCCGGTTGTCTTATGCCGTTTACAACAAATGGCTCGGAAAATTCATGGCATGGATATTCCTCTCCTTCTTTTATGAACTGACCATTAAGCGTAAGAGGGTACTGATCCATTAGAATTGCTTTCTTTTGAATGCGAGCGTCCCTACGTGCTTTCAACTTGTCCTGGGCTCGCTTGAGATCTTTCCGAGTCGATTCAAAACCAAGTCCGAAAGTATCTAACTTAGGGAGGCCAGGTGACTCCAGCGATTTTGCTATCCCTTTCTTCTTTCCTAGGGTCATCCCAGGGAAGTGTCCTTGTTTCTTCAGCATGGCGTTGACGGTTATGTTGGAATGGGGGTCATGGGAAAGAGATGTCCTTTCATCCTCCTAGATTAAGGAGACTTCTTCGTTAAAGCCCCATAGGTCTTCATCATCCTCGTCGTGCTCCACATTGATGATTGGATTTTCTATGGATTTGATTCTCATTGGCGAAGCATCGATAGTGATTGGAATTCCTCCAACTATGGCTTTTACTTGTTGGTTGAGAGATGAAGGGACGGCCTTTAGATCATGAAGCCAAGGGCGTCCCAACAACAAGTTTAATGAGGCTTTGATGTCCACTACTTGAAAAGTAGTAGCATGTTCTATTTCTCCTGCCGTTACATTTAGGGTTATTTTGCCAAGAGCTTGACGGCGAGTATTATCGTAGACTCTTATTCCTTGTGTGGACGGAGTTAAATCTTCGTCCCTTATGCCGAGCATCCTCGCAGTTCTAAGTGGACAGACATTGATAGCTGATCCATTGTCTACAAGAGTCATGGGAACATTCATCCTTTTGCAGACTACCGTGAAGTTTAATGCCTTGTAATGTTTGTCACCTTCTGGGGGTAAATCTTTGTCAGAAAAGGTGATCAAATTAATCGGACTAGGAAGGTCACTTGTGAGGAAGTTGGCTAGTCCCTCAGGAGTAGTGTCAGAATCTATCCCGATTTTATCCAAGGCATTCATTACATCCAACCTATGTTCTCGAGATGTTGCCAGAAGTTTCCACACATTCATCTCAACTTTTGTCTTCTTAAACTGTTTAACAATGTCATTGTCTTCAATGATAGGTATGGGAACTTCATGTATGGTGGGCATAGGTTGCGTTGAAACGGGAGGTTGTATTCTCCCAGATCTTGTGAGGACGTCTATTGATGAATCTTCGTTAGCCCAAATGTCATTTGTGGTGTATGATACAGAAGGTGAAGGTCCTACTATGTCCTTTAGATAGACATCTTCTTCATCACTGTCCCAAACTCCATTAATGGTTATATCCTCTTCTTGTTGAACTTGGACTAGTTTCTTTTCATCAATCATTTTCTGTACCAAATCCTTGAATTTGAAACAGTTTTCTATAGTGTGACCCCCTGATTGATGATATTGGCAATGATATCTATCTGTCCTTTTTAATGACTCAAATGGTCTCGGTTCGAGAGGTTTGACCTCGCCACTCTCGGAGAGCATTTCGAACATTCGCGCATATGGGATCCCAATTGGAGTGTAGATTCTATTGCTCTTCTTGGGTTTTTCAGTGACTTGTAAGGGAAAGTGCTTTGCCTCATAAGTCGTCCTCACTGATGTGAATTCTCTTTTAGGTTCTTCTTTCGGAAGTGGAAGCTCATCATATTTCCTGTGGAGTTCGTTCATAACTTTGAGAGCTTCACGTAGTAGTTGCGATGCCTCCTTCATAGACAGTGCGAGCAACTGTATATTTTCCTTATTTGTCGGTTCTGGAAGGCTATCTTTGACATTGAAAAAGATCTCCTCTTCTATTTCTTCGACGGGTTTAATGAGAGAGGAGGGGTCAACCTCGTTTTCCTCATTGGAGATAGCCAGAGTATGAGCTAGAGGTGCATTGTCGATGCTTGGCTTCTTACTGGCAGGGGGCAACGACAGTTTGTTATTGTCGATTAGGTCTTGGATAGCTTCCTTAAGCTTCCAACAGCTTTCAGTGGAATGGCCCCTACCTTGGTGATACTTGCAGTGTGCATTGGGGTTCCAGTTAACCGACCTCTTTTCGACTGGTGGGTCCCCAAATGGTCCAATGGGAGTTATAAGACCTTTTGCATTTAATCGATCAAATGCGGTGTCATAACTCATGCCAATAGGAGTGAAGTTCCTCCTAAATGGTTTCTTCTGTCCTTGGTTGTTCATGGCAAGAACTTCTCCTAAATTAAAGGTGCTAACATTATTTGAGTGGGCGGTTTTGGAAGAAGAAGGATTGTCGTTCTTCTTTCCTTTCCAGCCACTGTTGGAGTTATTGTTGGCAGCTTTTGACTTAGCCAAGTCATCTTCAATATTGATCCCAATATCATAAACAGCCTTAAAGGTATGGAGATTATTTTGATATTTAAGATGCTTGGAATATTTTTCTTGGAGATTCTTGATAAATAGTCTCACAGACTCTTTTTCACTTGGCACCTCAATCATCTTAGCTGAGGTTTCTCTCCACTTGTTAAAGAAAGAGGTGAAGCCTTCATTCTCTTTCTGTTTGAGGATTTCAAGTTCTCTATGGTCAGTCTCGACTTGAATGTTGCACTTGTACCTATCAACGAAAGCGTTTGCTATAGACTCCCAGGTAGAGGTCTTTTCTTTCTCGAGAGAAAAGAACCATTGTTGGCAAACGGTCTCGAGAGATAGTGAGAACAGAGAAGGGAAGACCTTCTTATCGATACCCTTGATACTCATTATTGTTTCAAATGCTCTTAAATAGAAGTAAGGGTTGTCAATTGCTCTGAATTTTGGGATGTCGTTGGCGTTGAACTTCTGCGGAAGAAGATCTTTGTCCACCGAGACCCCTTGTGATGTAAGCTCTTGAAACTTGTAGTCGCTAGACAACTTGCTTAGGCTCTCTTGCATGAGGTCCAGTTGTTGTTGCTTCACGGGATCGTCGATCCTAAGTGCGAGAAGCTTCAGTGTCTCAGTCACAGTAGCCAGTTGGTTCTTAAGATCATTGACTTCTTCTTGAGTTGCCATTATAACCCTAGCTTTCCTCTTGCGAGCTATAGGTTTGTCGAAAAGTTGGACTTGTACGAAGAGGTTATCTTTGATTAATCGTCCTTCCTTTCTTGACCACGCGCTGTAAATTAAACCATTTTGCGTTTTAATTACTTGACTCAAATCAACTTGACTTTATGGTTTATTTTAAGAAAAAAAGAAAAAAGGGAAAAGGGTGCATATTTTTGGCAAAAAATAATGTATATATTTTTAGGGAACTAAGTATTATTATTTTTATGTTGGAGGATTAATATCCGACTTACCCCCCTAAAAAAACTGACATAAAAACGCGCACACAAGATTCTCTTAATCATGGTCAAAGTATGTGTATTGGTGTGTGCGTTGAGTGTAAGTGACATGCTTGGACTCTTGTGTAAGACCATGGGACTTAGTGCCTAAACTCGATTATTGATTCAATTAAATATTATTGACAATTAAATTAACCGAATTAAACAGAAAACTGATTAATTAGACCCTAGGTGATGACTCGACAAATAATCCGAACTGTCGGCCAGGCGACAGGACTGGCGTCACACTGTGGGGCTTGGCGCCAGACAACATAGCTGTCGTCAGACGCTACACACCATAGTGTGGCGCTACAGCTCAGACCTTGGCGCCAATAGTGGAGCTTCGGTCTGGGACTGTTTTCGGTGTTATTAGTCAACTGGGGTATGCCTAAAGTCGTACTAGGTCAATTCCGATTAAAATATTAGACTTTATTGACTCAAATTAAATAATTAATTAATTAATTAGGCAAAGTTCTTTAAGTCATTAATTTATTTATTCTCAACACAAGTCAACAAACGGTTAAGAGAAACATATATATGCACAACAAATGATGCACAATTAGTCAAGTAGGCACAATATGATGCAATGCGTTCGCAACCTAACCATGGCTCTAGTTCTCTAAAGTTCGGGATATGGTTTAGTCAAAGAGGGTCTATGGTTAATTGTCCGGATGCACCGCGCGGAAGCCTAACCGTGAAGGGTTGGCGCGAGTGGATGGGACACCGCAAGCTTTAGAAAAAACTCGCTTCCATGGTTTGGTGAATTCAACATCTCGGATGTACCCTTTGTTGCACGGAGCGTTCAATCGGGTAGATGGAGCATGAATTCCTAGAGGCTTATGTCCATATGTAGAACACGTATGGGTTTCAGAAAAGTGAGAAAAAATTCAATCAGGAAGTAGGATCGTGCAAACAATACAAAAAACCGGTCAAAATTAGAACGCATATTTCTGGCTCGGTATTGGGGGAAATTGGCGCCAGCAATCAGAGACTGGCGCCAGCTTTTAACTGTAGCGCCTGGCGTCAATACTGGCGTCTGGCGCTACGACTAAAATGCTGGCGCCAATGCTCTGGCCCCTGACGCTACTTCCCACATGCCTCAGCAGCTTTCTGTGCTCGATAAAATTTTCCAGTTTCGCGCGGTGTTATTTCGGTCCTAGTTGTGAAAGACATTCCTTAAATTTCCTACGTGTGAAATCCTATGTTTTTAACTCATTACGGATGGTCTTTCCAATGAGATCTTGTTTATGCATATGACAATAATGTTAATCAAAATTACACACATGAAATACTTAGAACTTTTCGAGTCTCATCCACTCATTCTAAATCATTGCCGAAACAAATTCAGGAATTAAAATAGAAATCCTCCCCAGTAGAGTCGCCAAAAATCTGTAGGGAATAAATTCAAGCCTTAATCCCACTAGCTTGAACCCCACTGTGATCATACACTAAAGTACGGTGGCGTCCAAAAGGGAAGAAGATAGAGCAAAAGAGTCGCCAACAAGTTTTTAAGGAACTTGTAAACCGTTCATAGGATGAAGGTTACACCCCTTAACGATCCAAGAGATCGTCAACTCCATAAGGTCATGAACCAAATAAGGGTTCGGGGATGATGGTACAAATCCAACCTAAAAGAGATTGAACCTGCCCTAATAATAGGCCTCTACTATATTCTACTCGTATTCATGTGCGCTTTCTGATTAACATGCAATCAATAGGATTAACCCTAAACCTGTTCAGTCTATGTTGGTTGAATATTAATGCACAAATAAACCATTATTGGCGATCACTTGAATTATAATCACAATTAACCCTAAACAAGATTATTAATTATCTTATTAAGCGTGATTACAAGTACCAAATTCCCTTTAAACATGCATAAAAGGCGTGATCAAGCAATAAAAATAAATATCATCAAGCAACATAACAAATAATAACGATGATAATAATAATAAACATGAACAATAATAATATCATCATAAATCATAATAATCATCATAATAATAATATTCATAATCATTATAACAATTATAATCATAATCATGTTCATGTTAATATTAAAGCATAATAAGATCCTAGGCATGATACTAACAAGATTAATAACAAATCCTAGCATATCACTAAGCAATAAAAATCAAATCTTTAACCCTAACATGATACTAACAATCATAAATATTAGGAAGAACATAGGAAGTATCGTAACAATCATATTTAATATTAAAATTACCCTAGACATGATACTAGGAATATCATAATAACAATGTAAACATGAATTCTACATCATAATATCAATTAAAACCATTAAAGCACTTACTTTGATGCCTCGTACCTCTTTCTAATAACAAAATACACACGTTAGTAACTTCAAGGAAAATAATAAACAAAACAATTAAATTAAATAATTGAAATAGAGATTTGGGACCAAACCCTTAGAAATTAAACCCTTTCACGTCTAGGGCGAAGGCAACTTCGAATATGGCTTGGTGTTTCTAGATCTTGCGAATGCGGAATTTTGTATAAAAACACAAAGTAAAAAAAAGAATGAAAGAAAGAGATGAATGAATTAGAGAATGCTAAAGAATTAATGATTGTTGATGAATGATGAGAATTGGTGAATGAATGGTGAGAATTGGTGAATGGTGAGAATTGGTGAATGTTGGGAATTGGTGAATGAAAACGGAGTTTTTAATACGATATTTATAGAGAAAATTAGCCAAAAAAGATAAATTAACAAAACAGAGTTTGACGCTCAGAAAACAGAGCTGGCGCCAACCCTAGCTAGCTGGCGCCAGGCACCAACACTAGCGCCAGGCGCCAATGGCTAGCGCCAGGCCTGGTTCCAGGCGCCAAGCTTGATTTTAACGCGTTTTCGAAAATCCGATAAGTTTACCGTACTGGAGGATAAAATAATATAATTTCTTCGAAAATGCTATTTGATTTTAATTAAATCTCTGAAAAGTCAACAAAAGTCAATTTATCAATGCTAATTGAATTAGGAATGAAAAGAACCTTCTAGAAGAATCTAGAAGACTAAAACCATTCCTAATTGCATTAGGAATGATAAATCATATTAGGCCCTCCCCTAGATCATTGGGCCGCATATAAAGCTCAAACTGGGCCCAGTTTGGTAAATTGGCCATAACTTCCTCAATATTCATCGGAATTGGGCTTATAATATATCGTTGGAAAGGTCTTTGCAAGCCCCATCCAACTACACTACTATTGGACCCATATCATGGACCAACCAAACTTGATTGGCTGTTTTCTTAAAATAAAGTTTTCAAAAACAGAGAGAAAAGAAAAGAAAATAAAACTTTCCGCAACACTAGACCTTCCACACTTTCGCTTCATTCGATTATGATTCGACGCGAAAGGTACTCATCACTGGGTTTGGTTTTGGGGAGACACAAATGGGTGTCTACAAGGGGTTACTTGGCCGGTATCATAGGGGTTACTTTGTCAGTGTAATAGTGGTTATTTGGTCACTGTTTTAAGGGTTACTCGACCAATATTACAGGGCTACTCGATTAATATTATAGGGGTTACTTTGTTTATTTTACAAGCGACAACATGGTGTGGCCAAATGCATACAAAACGAGTTGTTATAGATTTAAATCTTTTTGTACATGCATGTCACGTTGTATGACTTTTTATTTATTAATCAATCAACTTCTTAGCTCCAATAGCAAGTTAATGGTCAAATTAGTTTTTCATGCCACATAAGTTTTTAAGCTAATTGTCATTTTAACTCTAATGACTAGCTAATAGTTTACTATTTAAATGGACCACACCTCCTTAATTTACGTTGATAAATTTTATTTTATTTATTCTATTTTTTTTTTCAATGACAAGCTACAATGCTTTGCAACTTGCTTTTCCACATCAATTTTTAAGCTACAACACTTTTTAGTAACAAAGTATTCAAATGGTAAGCTACACATCTTGTAATTTGCAAAAAATTAAATATAAAAAATAAATAAATAGTTATACACATGTTACAATATGAGTGGAGTTTATTTGTCTTTTTTTCAATGCAAGCATGTAGCTTGTTTGGGCTATAGTAGCTAACATGTTGCTCAATTTTTTGTTCTCAAATGGTAAGTGTAACACCCCAATAATTCTCTATTTAAACCTATGAGGACCCTGAACAATATTCAAGAGAATTACTAGCGTGCTACCGCCACGTGTTCAAACGTTAAGGCTTTATAAAAAAATAGTAGTGGAAAAACTAACTCAGTTATAAATAAGTTTCAAAACCAATAACCAAAACCAAATTAAATGCTACAAGTTGGAACCATTAAGGCCCTTATTCAAAACCCCACAAAAGTAGTAAATAAATAAAACCAGTGTTTAAATAAATTCAAACTTATGAAAAGAAATAAACTGCGAACAATAACCAATTCTCCACTCAAAATCCCATACCTTGATGCAAGTCCAAACTATGTAAACACCTGTGATGAGTTTGCTCCCCAATATTACAAGTGTAAAGATTGGATCATTACAGGGTCATTGAAAGGTGAAGGCCATGACCAAAGAAAGACACACAAAGCACACAATCAACAAAGCTGAGTACATACAAGCTGTAAACATAAAAGAAATCCCTAACATGCTACTAATAATCAATCATCACGCATCATTAGATTATAGACTCAACACATGACTCAACTATTTATATTACTAAGACTCCATTAATTAATAATAGGTAAATCATTATTTTTATTCACTGGATTTCGCAATAGACAAGGTTGTCCAACCCATGCTCCATTTGGAACATCAATAAAAGAAAAACCCCATGCCTCCTTTCGGGAACATCAATAAACATCCAACGAGCACAGGCGTGACTCCATGACCGAAGTTAGTATGAGATCTCACCTAACTCCTAGTTTTGAAAAATATTTGAAATAAGAGACTCGTAGATCAGACGGCCTCGAGAAAAGTAACCGGCTAATACCCCGTGCACCCCAACCCCTGATTGTCATTACTCCAGAAGTGCACCAATCTAGAGTTTTATTGCTCATCCATTTTGCACTTTACGTGATTTACAAGTTTAGAATTGGTGATAACTCATATGCAAAACAGTATAATCAATCAAATATCACATCATTCCAAGCAATCCAAAGTTCCAATTCAATTCTTGATTTATTAGTGGCAAACAATATTTAGTATTGAATCCTTTAACTACCTCGGTGTATAAACACCTTAAGTGCACAGGGCACTTCAATTCCTGAACCTCGTCTTAAAAGACTTTAATGAACTTCCTCTACTTAAATCATAATTAATTCATGAAAGAGTATTAAAAATTAACCTCATGGAACGATTATCAAAATTAATTCCACTTATAGACAACCAAGAATCCATAACCTTTAATTAATCATAACATATCCAATTGATAAGACAATCACTTATACATCACCCACAACCATAGTCATATACTTATATCTCAAACATGCCTCATACACAATATACCGAAATCACAAAATGTATAACCAAACAATTTAGCCAAGTCTTCTCTATACATGATACTAAGTTCTCGATACATCCCTAAACATGCATCTAAAGGCAAGGTTTCTTAACTCGTACATACCTTGAATAAACAAATTGGTATGCCACTTTACTATCTAGAAATCACCTTCAATAAATTCCTCTCCTAAACCAAACAATAACATCTCAATCAATACCCAATCAATCAAATTTACATCAATACTAACTTACTTTAAAACCTTCAAAATCCAAATCAAACAACACTTTAAAACCTTTCCTTTAGTTAAAATTAAAGGTTTATATAGTTCTTTAAATTTTCTTCATAAAAACCTTAAAATACACTCTTATACATGAAATTACAGCAAGTTTAAAGTTTAACAAAAATCTGAAAATTATTTAAAAACCCCTAATAATCTCCCTTTTTAATGGGTGATTAAACCCTCTTTATAAAACATCAAAAGTAGTACTTAAAAACTATTTCCAGCACTTAAAACTTCAATAAAAACATATATTTATGCTTAATTAACTTTAAACATAATTAATTTTATTAATCAAACTCAAGGATAATATTTTAAGTATAAAAAAAACTTCCTGAAAATAATAAACTGCCCGAAAATCATATTTAGAGGCTGAATTTGGCCATGAGAGGGTGGTACTCACTACCAAAGGTAGTGAGTGTTACTAAAAACGTTGTTTCTACATGGAAAACTGTACTTTTTTTTATTTTTTATTTATCAAAATAGGATGAGTTAAGAACCTGACCGGGATTAAAACGGGATTAATATTAACGAACGAAATCTAAAAATTAAAACACGAATTTACATGTTCAAAATAATCTAAAATTAAGTTAAACTAATCATTAGTTATAATCACCAAAATTTCAAAATATCATTACTATAAAAGCCTAAATCAATTGTTCATAAAAACCCTAAAATCATGATTTTCAATAATTAAAACCCTAGGTTATAAAATTTACAAAATATGAAAATTATGACATTTATAAAATTTGAAATTATCAAATTTAATCATCAAAATACAATTTAATACTAATTAAATTAATTTCAAACAATAAAATCAAAACCCATAAATCAATAATTATAATTATACAAATTAATAAAACAAAGGAGAAAATAAGACTAACCTTTTAGTGTGGGAAAATTTTGGGGATTAATGGGGTATTTATAGGGGAGAATGTTGTAGGGTAAATAGAAAGATTGGGCCTCATATAATTAATGGGCCAAATGATTGAAATGGACTAAGCTTTAGTTGTATTGAAATAAATTATAGAATGAAGGTTCATAAAATGATTTGTACCAAAATAATTTTTGACCCTAATTAATAATTTGAATATTTTGAAATTAAATTACGGAAAAATACAAAACAATATTATAAATAAAATTAAATTTCATTTATAACATATTTAAAAATGCGGGGGATTACAATAAGTATGTAGCTAGATATATTTTATTTTAATTGCAAGCAAGTCTTTACAATTAAACCATTGAATATGCTCTTAGCTTGAGGCCAAGCTACTTGCATTTCTTAGCTCCAATACTCAAGCTAGTAGCTAGAGACTTTTGAAAATTGCAAGCAATCCAAGTCTCTTGCTACAACCATTTGATTTTCTCTTACTTGCAATATTAAATAATCAATCCCTAGCTACTAGCTTAACCATTGGAGCTAAAAAATACAATTAGCTTGACCAAGCAAATTAGCTTGTCCAAGCTATTTGCTTGAGAAAAAAGTTTCCAATTTTTTTGGAGATTAATATATTAAAATAATTAAATTTGTAAGGTTAATTGAGATGGTCAAGCCTATTTAATAAGCAAACTAATAGCTAAATATTGGGACACAAAATAACTACAAAGAGAGTTAGCTTGAAATCATAAATGACATTACAACCTAATTTAACAATTAGCTTACTATTAGAATTGCTCAATGAGTCAATTAGGCCCCGTTCTTTTGAGTTTTTGGGCTAAGCAGAGTAGAGTAGGGGTCAGCAGAGCAGAGCAGATTAAATTTCAGCAGAGTAGATTTCAGGATAGCAAAGCAGAGCAAAAACGAGCCGAGCAGAGCAGATTTCAACATCATCATCATCATCATCATCATCATCATTATTATTAAACTATTATTATTATTATTATTATTGGTATTGTTATTGTTATTAATAATAATATTATTATTTTATTTTTATTATTATTATTATTATTATTATTATTATTATTATTATTATTATTATTATTATTATTATTATTATTATTAAGTGCATATACCATTGATTTAGGTGAGTGAAAACATAAATAAATGTGTACCATATTTAACATATGTTGATAGTCGAAAGATAAAAGACAACGGTATATTTATATTTATTTCACAAAAATTTTAAAATAAAATGATTTAATGAGTAATGATAATTTCACTTATAAGTATGTCTTAATCATATATATTTTTTTTTTGAAGCAATGTCTTAATCATATATTGTTAACCCTCAAAATAATAATGATATACAAAGTACTACTTGAAACAACCTTTTTTTTTTTTTTTTTAATTCTTAAATTGTGTGAAAAGATTTGAAAAATAATTCAGCTCAATGAACTAACAATCAATACCCACATAAAATGTTTCTACACATTGTGATATTTTTTTTTTTTTGAAGGAATTTACACATTGTGATTCTAATATCAAATGTTTATAACAAGAAATTGTTATTAATTGTTATTATTGTTATTTACTTTTTTTAAAAGAATTGTTATAAAATGTTTCTACACATTGTGATTCTTTCCTTTCTATCATTGGCGGTGCGGGGTTTTTTTTGTTTTCATGGTTGGAGTCAACGCCAGAGTTTTGGGTCGATGCCGGAAAATAGACTCTAGTGGCGTTTAACAACAATTTTTTTGAAAATGGGTGATCCTAGACAACAAATTTTTTTGGGTGATTTTTAACAAAAAAAAGTGTTTTTAAAGGGTGGTTTCTGACAAAATTTCCTAATAATAATAACAATAACAACAACAACATTAATAATAATAACATTAATGTATTAATAATAATGTTGAAAACTGCTCTGCTCGGCTCTGCTCTGCTATCCTGAAATATGTTCTGCTCTGCTCTGCTAAAATTTAATCTGCCCTGCTCTGCCAGAAGCTCAAAAGAACATGGCCTAAAGGTCTGATCTCATACGCTAAAATTCAGTTCAGTTCAGTACAATTCAGTTCAGCTCAGCTCCTAATTTCCTTCTCTTATAAAATATTCAGCCCAATTCAGTTCAGTTCAGCTCAGCTCAGTTCAGTTCATTTTAGCTGAGTTCAGTCAATGAGAACAGACCCTAAGTCCCTAGCTACAAATCAATTGAAGTTGCTCTAAGTCGAGTCTAATGTGAATCTTATCTTTGACCATTTAGGGCCTGTTCATATTTACTTATTTTCAGTTCAGTTCAGTTCAGCTCCAATCAGTTTAGTTCAGCTCAGCTCAGTAAATATGAACAGGCCCTTAGTTACTCTCCATCTGGTCCCACGTGTGCCCTTTCCCTCCTCCCTCCTGCTTGTGTGGCGTCCATCGTCCTCCATATCCAGCCAAATTAGATACCACATTCTCCATTTTTTTTTTTTTTTTTTTTTTTTTTTAATATCTTCTTTCTTAAACTTCATCTCTAAATTCCTTTCTTCTTCTCAATTTTCTCTCTCCATTCTCCAATGGCGGAAACTTCTGCACTTGGTTCTTCATTACTAACCATTTCTCGAAGCTTCCGTCAATTCTCTCCTTCCCTCTCTTCTAACATCCATCATCAACCTTTCTCCTTCTTTATTCCACCTCTTATTTCCTCTCGATTTTTCCGATTGACAGCTAAAGCTTCTTCTGATGATCCTTTTGACTTTGATTATGGATCGTATCCGTGGGACCCTCAATCCATTGATTCTAATTCTGGTAAATCAGTTATTCACTGTTCATTTGCCTCATTTTTTGAAGTTTATTAATAATCATATGATTCAATTTATTTCTGCTTTTGATTATCCGAATTCAGGGAATTTAATGGCATTCCTTTGATTCTACAATTTTGATGGTATTTGATTTTTGAATATAAGTTAGACATTTGTTTAAATTTGGATTAATGATATTTGGGTGTCTGCAATATCAGGGTTCTAAGTTTTATTGCTATGATTTTGCTAGAGTTTTGAGTTACTTCAGTGTTTAAGCTGGTTGGCAGATGTTATGGACTTAAAAGTTTTGAGTGCATAATGCAAAGGGTAGGTTCAATGTAAGGATGTAATTGAGCTGTTCATGTGATCTATGTATCATCTAACTCATTTTCGGCTTTCTAGGCTTGTTTAGCTTTATCCAGCTTTAGCGAAAGCTTGATCTTTCTATTGAGTTATAGGACTTGTTTAAGTTGGCAAGTTGGAAATTTAAGTTTAAAGGTTGAGCTTGAAGCTCGCTTGTCTATGCATTAATCACTTGAACTCATATGAGGTTACTTTGCAACTTAAAAAACTTACTTTATTTGATGTGTTAGCATGTAAATTTGTAAACAATGGGATTTCAAAAAGAATAACATAAAGTCCTTGATGTTTCTGTGCTTCCTAGCTTTCCCAGCTATGCGTCAGATATGTCCAAGGGGTACAATGGACATGAATTAGATTAAACAGCACTCCAACGGTTATAGTTGGAATTTTGCTTGCAATTATTAAAAGTTAGCTACTAGCTTAACCATTGGAGTTAAAAACGAAAATTAGCTTGGGCAAGCTAATTTGCTTGACAAAAGGATGGAGAATGCTAGCCAACTATTTATTGACACGTGGAAAATAATTTAATAGCAAGCTAGTGGCTTGGGGTACAAATCAAATAAAGAGTTAATTAGCTATAAATGTTATGTGGCAAGGCAAGCTAATTCGACAATTAGCTTGCCATAAGAGATGCTCTTCTTAAAGTTGTGATGGGTTTTAGGTTTTGCTATAAAATATATTAGAGGAATTAACTTGGACAATTTTAAAAGTTGTGGCAGCTTTGAATGGTTTTTTGGACGAACTTAGTTAAATGTGTATGAGTTTGTGAAGTCAAATGAATGATCAGTGGGCTGATTAAGATATAGGTCATTGGATAAACAAGCTATAAAAGCGGTACAGGTTGGGTCATTTGTTGGAAAGTTGAACATCAATGATCGTTGGATGTGGTCTAGTACATTAGTAAGGAACATATATTTGTTTGTTTTTTGGTGCAAAGGTATAAATATACATTTAGTCGTCTTACAACTTTTTTGGTAATTTCGGTAATGGAATTGAAAGGAATAGAAGGGAAGGGAAAAGATGAATATGAGATCTAGAGTAATTATATCGTCTAGTGTTTGGTGTTATGGAGCCATTGAAAAGAATCCAATGTGCTGTTAGTTAGTCATTGATACAAAGGAAAGCGAAAAAATTGGCAACCTTTTAAATTCTATTCTATTTATTTCTTTTCCCTACTAAAATTCCTTTATGATTATTACTACCAAACATTAGAAACCCATGTAAGTCCTTTTCATTCTTTTTCATTTATAAATCCTCTATATAGTGCCTAGCAATATAAATTGAAGTTCTCTTGCGTTGCACTTTCATAGCAAGCTGGACTAACGTACAATTGATAATGACATATCAAGTCTCGAAGCCCTCGATTATGAGAGGCTTCTCATAGACATTGTGTCCTCACCTCTTTTGTACTTGCCTTACTCTTCATAAAAATATGAAATACGTAGTTATCTTGTGGAGTGACTGAATGTTACAATGATTGTAATGTTCATAAGCCATGACACTGGATGGCTTTTTCCACTTTGGATTATAGATGTATGTTTAAGTTTCCCAACTTATACTTCCTCTGTGTCTCAATTCATGCAACAAGTTGACTTCTAATTGAGTTTGTAAAAAACTCAACTTGTTGAATGTATTAAGAAATAGAGGATGTATTATGTTGTAATAATTTTGTAAGGATTTAGGTAAAGTTAGATAATAATTTTGTAGGGACTTTAGGTTAAGTTAGATGTCAATCTACTTACATTGTTAAAGTTTTCCTCTTGATAGGAAATTAGATGAGCTTCCTTCATTGTTTGATGTTTGGATTATCAATTAGCTACCAGCCTACCATGGTGATATCTAGAGTGTGCTGTCACAAAACAAAGTTGAAGAGTGCATCATCTATAAAAATACTACTATTTCTAATTTTTTCTTACTTTTTTCTTTCTTTTTGTAAGTGCCCTAGTGAAATTTTGCTGGTGGATAAGCATTAACATGGACATTGACATGAGACTTCCCTCACAAAATTGCACTATAAATCCATAAATATTACCTTGATTTTTACTCTCTACCAAATGGGATGTAAAGGACATTATACACACACACACACACACACATGTATATTTGTCAGCATTTAAGTCAGAACCTCAACCACCACCTCTCTCCTCTGACGTATTACTGTCATCAGTCTCATGGCTATCGTTACCACTTCTTCCAATTGCTCCAAAAAAAAAAAAAAAAAAAAAAAAAAGAAAAGAAAAGAAAAAAAAGAAGAAGAAGAAGAATGCAGCTACCACCAAGGGCTCCAAGGCTTTGTCTTTGAGGACATCAGTGTTGAATTTGACACCAAATGTTCAAAATCCCCAAGTTTTGGACTTTTGGTCTTAGTCAGAAATACTCATTATTTTTTGTGTCTATTTCTTAAATTATGGTGGATGGTTTTGGAGAATTATGAATATTGATGTTAGCTTTTTGTCAACAGTTTGCAGTGGTGTTACATGATTATGGATCAGGTGATGATGGTTTGTTTATATGATTCTGGGATGATAAACCAGTTGAGGTTGGCAGGAATGGTGACAGCATTAATGTAAGTGGCGAGGAAGCTAAATTAAAAAAAAAAAAATCAAAGAAGAAAAAAGAGGGAGAGGCCAAGAATACCTTCAAGATTACATTAAAAAAATTATAATAAATGAACATTATCTAGGTAGATGTTGGCATGTTTTTCTAGAAATGGAGAGGATGGAGAGGGTTTGGCTGGGTTTGTGGCTTGGTAGTGGGAACTGGGAAGGGATTGGGGTGGGTTGGGGAGGGGATGGGAGGGGGAGAGGTGATTTAACTGGTTTAACTGGTGGTTATTTAAAAAAAGGCTTAATTTAAGAAGGTAGACCAAATAGTTGGAAATATAAAGTTACTCAATAGTTGTAATTAGTTTGAAAATACCGCTTATAGCTGGGATCGTTCTTTTTTAGCTACATGTCAGAGACGACAACTATGTTAATATAATTGTGTTTATTGAATGTGAAAATGCTTATTATTATTTTGTTTATTGAATGTGAAAATGTTTTTTCTTCATTTTCATCTTCTTTATCAAGTAAATTGTGGTCTCAGATATCAAAATCAGAATGTTGTGACAGATGTAAAACAATTTTTGTTTTTTCTTACTAGTCAAGCAGGAGAAATGGTGTTCTATAGCTTTTTTTTAATTATAATCTCAGAATAGGAGCCCTTCAAACAGAGCTGTTATATAAGATGAATTTTGGAGGTTTATGCTGTAGCGTGTTGATGGGGAAATGATGGTGTATCATCTTTCATACTACAGATGAACTGATTTATAGTTCAGAACAATTACCCTTATTTACTGGGGGGTGTGGTGTTTTATAGACTGGGAATAATTCTTTGATTGTCTTTTATGTAGAAGGATATGTCTCATAATCATCTGCAAATTGGATGATTATCCTTTTTTTTTCTTCTGATACAAAGTAGTTTCCTTCAGCTTTGCATACTTGCTTTTATGTGTGATGTTACTTGTCCTGAGCAGTCTGATGGACATCCTTTTAAGTTTTAACCATGTTCCCAAGTTGGAATATTGCACTTTCGGTTCAATCTTGCATTATAAGTACTATTGTGTTTTAGTCTAATGCTTTATTGCCAGAAATAGGTCAGATATAAGATCTTCTGAAACTTTCCAAACTTTTGTTGAAATTTGAGTTGCTGTATAGGTATTCAGTGGGTTCGTGAGGACACAATCACAATGTTCACTGCAGATGGGCTCATACAACTTGGAGGTTCTTTGGTTCCTCGGCGTATTTCTCCATTAGAGGTATGCCTTGATTTGGAAAAGACTTACTCTATTTCCTAATTTTGGTTTAAAAGATGCATTTAGTCATTGACTTAGGTAGCAAGAGGATCATTTTATTATGAGCTTAATACAGAGTAAGAAATTGACTTGTGGTTCGGTTGGAATATGTTGGGCTTTATGCTTATGCTTACAAACCTTATTTAATGATTTTTTTATCATTATGTTTGATGGTTTTTTTATGCTTGAAACTTTCTTAAATACAAGTTTGGTGTGTGCGTGTGTGAACTATATGTTTAATGAGATATGCATGTAATACTTCCACTTCTCTCACTCTATTGTTTTCCCTTTGGGTATTAATTAATTACGACGATTTTTGGAACTTACCATTAATTAGTCAGAGTTGTCTATACTCTATATATTACGAAGTATATACTTGTATAACATAATCTGATTATGATAAAATTTATTTTACTTTTACCATGAAATGTGACTTGAAAATTTAAATAGATGATTTATATTTATCTTTTATAGTTCTTATGGTTTTTTTTCATTATATACTCATTACTAAAAAAAAAAAAAAGAAATGTAAAGGTTGCTTTTGTCACAAAAGACCAAAGATGTGAGGATGCAGAATTAAAATGTTCAACTGAAGTATCCAAATATACTTTCTTTGTTTCACTATGATTGTCATTTAATCCTTCCTGGGATGTTTCAATATGATTATGCTCTTGTTGATCAGTTTTGTTCAAGTGCCCTCAAATTTGACTTGGTTCGTATGCCAATTCAAAAGTTTGCCCTATATTTTTATTTAGTATCATCAACACGTATAAATCATAAAAAGTTGATATTCAAAAACTACACATTGAAATTTACAAGTCACCAAAATTGGTCAAAGTGGAGTGTGTGAATATTGCAAAAAGTCGAGCAACAGAGGGAGTACTAGCAAAGGTGGCATTTGGTGGCATGCATGTATGATGGCTCAATTTGCTGCTTCAATTGTAAGGGTTGCCGGTTGCCCACTCTTAGGGCTTGACCTGCTTGTCATTCATAATAGCCTTGTGCTAGCCAGACTTGTGAGAGAGCCTCTTTTTCAGACATACTAAAATCTATGCCTTACTAACCAAACTTAAGTCAGTGTTCTAAATCAATACAAATTTGGACTCGTCGTGGCATTTACCTCTGGCCATTGCTATTGAAATTTGCTATTTGCTGGCTTGCTGCATTCATGATGTGCTGATTACCATTTATTGATGTCTTCTTTCAGTTCAATGTTTTATTTTTAGTTATTACTTGTTAAGCTGCCAAAATTGGGGTTTCATAATGCAGAAGAGGCAGGGTAAGGTGAAAGTTCCTCCGAGGTATCAGCGGTTTCAGGAGAGCGATTATATGGATCCAAACCAAAGCCTTTGTCTGGGTGCACTTTTTGATATTGCAGCAACAAATGTGAGGAATGTAGATAGCTACAATTAGTTGTTGAACCAGACCTATTGTTTATGTTTTAATGCGATTTTGTTGTACTTTAATGAAGCTTTTGTAATTAAATTTGTCAGGGGCTTGATACGGGTAGAAGGCTTTGCATCGTCGGCTTTTGTCGTTCAATTGAGATGCTTAGTGATGTTGTTGAGGACAGTGTCCTGGAGCAAGGTGGAGAGGTTTGTACCAGTAAACCTGATCTATTAATTTTTAATTTAGCTGCGCTGAATTCAAAGAAAGTTTCATGTTGTAACATTTTGATGCACATGTTTAATCTATGAACATCTTCTTTTTATGGTGTGAATTCGTGACTGTTTAATATGTTTACAAAGACTTCCTCATCAGAAGATCCAAAAATAAAGGGGGTAATGTTCCCAAGTAGATTTTAGACATAACAAATTTCATGTACTAAGCTTTAAGCTTAAGTATATCTTATTTGAAATTACTTCATGACTTTGAACTTGTTATTTCCTCATTGAAAAGCTCATTTTCCAGATAGAAACAAGCATAAAATCTAACGTGAAAAATAGGTCTTTTTGGATGTAGATCTTTTGAGCTACAAACTACTTCCTCCAATTTTCCTTTGATTTAATTTAGATGCAACACTTAGCCTTTTGCACTATTTTTTATAATTTACTTTGACAATCCTAGGTAATTTATACTTCGTATTTAAGAAAAAAAAATTGTCTTGCGGGATCTTGTTATATTCGTGAAAGTGCATTTTCAAAATTGCAACTTAGTACTCTTTCCATTACGGATTAATTGCAATTGTAGGCATTACAAAGAGTTTTTGGAAAATTAAAGGGCGGAGACCAAAGCGTGAATGTAATATTAATAATATATAGCATAGTTACTGGGAATAAGTTTAAGGAAAATTTGTAATTATTAATCCCAACTTTGGGCGATTTCTTTTCATTAATCCCAACTATCGATTATTTTTAAATAATCCCAACTTTGGGGGACGTCTTCTTTTATCAGGCCAAAGCCGGTCAACGAAAGTCAATCACCTGTTATACCAGGTTATTGGACACGTGTCAACACTTAATTTGTCAAAAAAAAAAAAAATCAAAGTTTAAAAAAATAATCAAAAAATGAAAAAAAAAAAAAAAACGTCCCTTCCCACACAGCCCCACCACCTTCATCCAACGCAGCCCCACCACCTCCTCCCTAGCAGCCACCCAAAACCACCATCACTCTCCCGAACCCCACCGAAAACCACCGAAACCCAGCCGAAAACCACCAAACCCCACCGAAAACCACCGAAAGCCCCCACGCAACCACTGAAAAGCCCAAGTTCATAGCCCATGAAACCCCAAAACCCAGCCACCGAAAACAAGAAACAGAGGGAGGGGGAATCAGCGGCGAAAACGAGAAACAGAGGGAGGGGGAGGGGGAATCAGCGGCGAAAGGGGGAGGGGGAATCCGCGGCGAAAGGGGGTCGAGGTTTGCGCGAGTTGGTTATAATAGGGGTCGGGGAATCGCGCTACTGGTGGTAATGGGGGTCGACGTTCGCGCGAGATGGTGGTTGTAGGGGTTGCGATTGGTGCGGGTGGTGGTTTTGGGTGGTTGTTGCGATTCCGGTGGGTGGTTGAGGGGTATTGGCTGGTGGCCGTGGTGGGTGGTTAAGGGGTATTGGCTGGGTTTTTTTTTTTTTTTTTTTTTTTTCTTTTTTTAATTTTTTTTTTTTGTTTTAAATTTCTAATTAAAATAACCTGTTAAACAGGTCACCGGTCATATTTGACCTGATAAAAGAAGACGTCCCCCAAAGTTGGGATTATTTAAAAATAATCGAAAGTTGGGATTAATGAAAACAAATCGCCCAAAGTTGGGATTAATAATTACAAATTTTCCTAAGTTTAATTGTTAGTGGGTAAAAAAAAAAATTATAGTGCAGCTAGGGTTAGTAAGGGATATAATACTTTGTAAATAATATTGGGTCCTTAACAAGTAAGGATATGTTGCAATTAATTAGAAACGGATGAAAAAGAAAGGTGTTTTAATTAATACGTGATGAATAGAGTATGATTTTTGTTCATTGATGATTAAAATTATAACAATTGAATTCATGCATTGAGAATGTTAGTAAAGAATTGTTGCAAATAAATAAGAAATGAAGGAAGTATATATTTTCCTTAATAGGAAATGGAATATAGCAAATTACTTCCATGTAGATGCATCCTGTGCTTTTAAAAATTCATATGTATGCTGAAGAACTGGATGGTGCAGGTTGTTGTCGCTGAGAAAGGAACGAAGGGTGGATTACAGGAGAAGCTGAGTATGACTGTTGCGGTGCCACTACTTTGGGGTATTCCTCCTGCTTCCGATACACTTCATCTTGCTGTCAGAAGTGGTGGAGGGATAGTGCAGAAGGTATTTTGGCAGTGGCACTACATGTAAATAAACTGCTGACTTAGTTTGTCTAACGCATCTATTCATCTATTGTGAATTCTGTACATAAGCTTAGAATCTATATATTTCTGAAACTGTACATTTGTGTAATCTTTACAATCTAACACTTGACAATTATATTCCTCAATTCCTCATTAATGGACTTGAATTTCTTGTTTAAGATTTACGAACTGTTTATTTGCCTTTCATAAGCTTAATACGTTTGCTAACTAACATGCTTTGAAGTTTGCTAACAAACTCTCTTACCATTCCCTGACTTTGGGCTTTTTCATTTCGTTAGTCTGTTTACAGTTATTAAGAGGGTTGTCAGTATCAAAATGTCCAGAATGAGTTTATTGTCTCCCTAAATCAGTCTTTTTTCGTGTTCTTGTAAAGCTGGCTGTTTAATGTTCTGTTATAGATCTCAGTTACAAGCTGAGCCATTCTCTCTCAGACTCTCAGATTTTATTCTGTTTTAGAATGATTTCTTATGTGCCTGGACCTGTTTATCTTGGGCTATGTTATACTTCCTGCATAATTTTTTAGATGATATATTTTGATTTGTGATACTATTCACAAACTCTTAACTATTGTGATTTCTATTTAAGATAAAGTATAGTTATGTAAGGTTTTGTTAGAAATGGTTCAATTCATAATACTGTGTACATCTTTTTTATACTCCGTAATTTTTATTGTTGATAATTAGATATTCTAATCATAAAAGTTGTACATCGACTAACGTGGTAAAACAAATTTACCAACTAGAAAATATTTAAGAAATAATGAGACTATAGTCATCGAAATTGGTTTGGATCCCTTTGAGCCACTTTGTTTTTCCATTGATGTAATTGTAGTTAAAATGAAATTACATGACTAGGTAGCCCAGCCTGCTGTGCATCCTCTTTTTTTTTTTTTCTCATATCTTGTTCTATTACAAAGGTCATAGTTTTCTTGGGGCTTCCATCAACAACAAATCAATGGTTATCCCTTTAAATTAGAACTAGTTTTGTGTCCCGGGCGATGTTCGAGTTGTTGTTTAAATTTTGAAATAAATTGTTAATTTATATGTCAAATTTCAAAATATATCTTTAACACGAAATTAGTTAGGAATTGATGTGTTTTTGTAACGTTTTAAACTATGTAGTAGGCATGTAAATAACTAATAATAATATTGGTATTTTATGAGAGTGAGAGATAGCTCAAGTGGTTAGAGCTTCCCTCCCGATTCTAGGAGGTCTTGGGATCAATTCTCACCCCCACTCTTATGGGCTCTCTAAACACCAAAAAAAAAAAAAAATATTGGTATTTTTTTAAGAGTTGTCAGGTTCGTTTGAGTCAGTTATATTAAGAATTTTAACACTAGTATGAGATATTTGAAGAAAAGAAACAAATGCAACTATAGTAAGCATTTTTGACAAATGGATTAAGGTATTATTTAGTTCACCTTATTTTTACTTATTTCAGAAAAAATAAGTTTAGATCAAATCATCGTTTTATGGGCAGTTTTTTTATAGCTAAATATCTTTAATTTCGTAATGAATTTTTTTTTATAAAAATCACATATTAATAAAATGCACATTATTACGAATCTAACAATATCCCACTTAGTATATTTTTTCCGTAATTATTATCGTACATTTAAAGTCAAAATTTAGTCAAATTTGACTTTCAGATTAGACCAAACCAAATAAGTTCAGATAAGCAAAAATAAGATGAACTAAACGAGCCCTAGGTTCGATATATTAAAAGTCAAGCTCCAGATTTAAGCTTGCTTCTATGGAGCCTCAGTAGAGAAATCAACCATTAATGTACCACAAGAAATTTAGAACCGTAATTAGAATGTTCTGCTTTTTGTCGGAGCAATTTCTTGTTTGATAGTGTTGGGGAATTCCAGAATTGATGAAATCATTCAACTGATAAACTTGTCAGACCTGAATTCACAGTCAGCTTACATCCTGTAAGAGTCTCTTTTCACAAGGCCCTGAATTAAAAGGAGTCTCACTTCCTACTAACTAAGCATATAAGAAGGAAACAAAATCAACAAAGAAAATTCAGACAACCAACTTGTGCTTTTGCTAGGAAAGCCAACAGCATCATATATATGTATTAAAATATCATAAGCATGCAAAAGAGGAAAACTGGATCAACTATTGGAAGCATAAAAATTTAATTGTAAAATCATTCATACTCCCATTAGATCAAGCTGACATATTTCCATAACAAAATGTCTCACTAGATTTAGATGTCTAAGGAACAATAGCAAGATCATTCATACATCCATTTCCAACTATTTGAGAACATCTCCAGCAACAATAGTAACCCATCAGAAGAAAGACGGGGCAACTGGTCCTTTAGAAAGGCCTAGACGAACTTCCATGCCATGATGCATGTCTGGAACTCGGAGGGATTCTGAGTCACGTGGATCTGAAACAGAACAAGATATGAGACCAGCAAATAGCTCAAACTATTAATTCTCATACTAATATGCTATCAATTTGTAGCGAATGTACTGTGATCAAAGATCAAGCAGGTGGGTGCCTCAGTAATAACATATAAAAACTGGAGTGTAGTTAAAAGTTGCAAAGAATATCAGTTGCATCCAAAGTACAAAGAGGAAAATCAATGCAAATACTTAAACTCTATTGGTTCTGCAAACTATATTATGGTTTGGGCAAATAAGAGAAGCATATATTTTGTTAAAACAATAAAAGTTGCGTGTTTTACCGTTCAGATAATCTTCAAAACCAATATCATCTAAAGTTCCTGTCACTGCCTCCAACCCTAGCATAGAGGATGATATTGGTCCAGGAGGCCTCTGGAACCTGCAAAACAATAAGGAATTGCATGATCAGCTGAACTCAGATCACTTTCCTACCAGATCCCTTTTTTAGCACATGCAAGTCAAAGACTAGCAACAAAAGCTCATGTACTATGTATTAGTGAAGCATGTGCCAACAGCATAGAAAACAGATTAAAAGAAAAATGGTAAGTCAGATTGGAGTCACAATAATGCTTAGCACTACAGTTGGTACATTTTTTCACAAATTATACGACACTTGTTAAAGATAGGTATTTGTCCAGAATTAAAGACCAGTAAAACACAGGAACATCATGAACAACCTAGCATGGAAATAGAAAGGTCTAAGAATATACAACTTACCTAATTGATGATGGGTCTCAACAGACATGCAAGACATAGTCCAAGAGATAAATACAATAGATATCGATAAACAACACATGAATATTCTGCCCCAACCCATGGGTAAAACAGAAAATTTGGGAGTGATGTGATCATGAAATTCAGAGTAAATTGTAAGTTAAAACAGTATGCTTCGGTGCTTCCTATTCTCTATACATATAAAAATTATAATTCAAACTTCAGACCTTACTAGCAAAATGATACCAATTAGAGTGCAATCCATCAAAGAAACCACTCCAAATATTTAACCAATGTTCGGCTCAAATGACTGAAAAAACAATTAGAATCCAGCTTATACGCTTGGGCAACTAAAATTTAAAAAAAAAAAAAATGGAGCATCAGAAAGAAACTACTCCAATATTCAACCAATGTTTGGCTCATGCTCTTTTTCCTCACAATAGAGGGAGTAATAGTCCTAGACCAAGCAATAATTTCTCCAAAGCTAGTCCCTTTAATGAGTACCCAATGTCAACTACTTACATATTAGTCTCTAGAAAATCTCATACTAGTAACATCTGTAGATTGATATTACTAAAAATTGTTTCAAACAAGTTTTTTTTTTATTAACTATTAGCAACTTGGCTCAAAACACACTTACAGAACTTTAAACCCTCATCTTCTCTCTCAACACCTACCAAAGATACATAGACTTCTAATCTAACCTTCCTGGCACTGATAGCAAACCCAAAAGGAACAGTGGTAATCCCAACAAGCATACTCGTACTTTATTAGCTGCGATCTTCACTCTCCAATTTCCATTTTCCAACTCAGATATTTCCATTCATAAGGCATAATCACCTCACCAGTCATGATAGATCAGCTGAAATGTCATAGTTCTAGCCTTTCAAGTTTTAACCTTAATATACCACATTCGAACCCACAATTTAGCCTTTAACAATAATCTGCTTAACACTACCTCATAAAGCTGTTGCAGATTCACTTGCAGGTCTAAACCCAACAGCAGTAACCAAGACATTCACAAAATTTCACAACATTTCTTATTAATTAATTCCTAACTAGCGAAACTGATCAAAAACCCTGCTTCAATCCCACAAATCCACCCGAAAACCCCATCACATAAATCCATCAATCACTAATTCAGTCTTTAAGTAGATGCCCACAATCCTTAGTTAAGCAAAATGAACAAATTCAACATCTTAACGCCCGAAATTCATATAAATTAGGGTTTTTCACAAATTCAATTTACAACAATCACAAAACCAGAAATTGAATCGCATTAAAAACAATAAAATCAATAGAAAAAATTAATAGAAAACTAATCAGAAGAAAACCTAGAAAGAATTTGTCGATCGAGGTCCATCTTAAGCGGAAGAGCGGAACCATAAGTGTTAGCAAGAATCTTCCTCTTCATCTCTTGCTGAGTTTTCTCCGCCTAAATCGATGAAATAATCATCAATAACAGAAGAGAGAGAAAGAGAAAGATAGATGAAAATGAAGAGAGAGAAAATTGTACTTTAAGAACAGCAGATTGTAGAGGATGAGCTTCGAGAATCTCGCTCTTGACGCCATGGAAACCGAATCGAAGAGCATCGTTGTGGATTCCTCCAATTTGATGTGGAATGACCTTTGTTCCTTCCTCCATTGTTGAACTTCTTCAATTAGCTTGAGTTTTTTCTGTGTTGTTGTTCTGTGTAAGTGAGATGCATAAATTGATTGCTTTTATTTTGTGCTTTATGTTGCTTTTTAGTTTTGGGCCGCCTTGTTGTACAAGAAATTGTGATTTGTGAGTTGTGATTTGTGAGTTGTGACACTCCTTTTTGTTGCAAATTATAATATGCACCCTTGTGCATATAGTTTTGTGTGCACCACCAATTACACGTTGCCATGTAGCTTCTTCTTTCCTAGCTGAAGTTCCACAATTATTTCCCGCGTTTCTTTCCTTTTTCAATTCCTTCCTAATTTCTCAATTTTTCCTTTTCAATTATCATTCAAAAATCTTCTTTCGTCGATTTTCTCTCTCCTCTAGTTTTCTCTCATCAATTTTTTCTCTCCTTTACTTTCTCTCTCCGTTTATTTCAGTGCTCTTTTCACCATTTTTTATTGCTATGTTCTTCATTGTTTTTCTTCGCCATGGATTTGATTCCTGTACCTAAAGTTCTTGATATTGGAGGTTAGATTTCTTATTTTAATTGATAATATTCGTTAATTAGGTATTTCCAATGTAATTTTTTGATTACTTTTTAATTATTGATAATTATTTGAATTTTTAATTATCGTTTGATTTGAACTCATTCCATAATTAAGTTTTATTTAGTTGCTAAAATTTGATATGACATTGTGATTTTCTGAATTTGATTTTTGGTTTTCTTGAAATTTGAAGTTTAATATGATTCTGAACATTGCATAATATGATTTTTGATTAATTGATTAAGTAATCAAACTATTGATCTATTTCTTTTAATCTTCTTGAATTTTTGAAGAGATTTTGATTAATATGATTATGCAATAGTATTTTGTTAATTTGTGATGAATTTGATCATTTGTTTATTAAACTGTTCATGAATTCTTGATTCTGAACATTCACATCTTTTGATTTCTTGTTGAACAATTTATGTCAAGAATTTGATAGATATACTTATATTTTAGTTTAAAGTGTTTTGAATTTGTATTTTGTATCCGAAGTTTAATATGATTTTGAACATTGCATAATATTTAGGTTTAATTAGTTGTATTTTTAAATTGATTTTGATTTCTTATTGTTTTTTATTAATTTGTGATGAATTTGATCATTTGTTGATGAAATTTATGAATATTATTTGTTTATAATTCGATTAGTCATATTATTAGTAGTTTTACAATATTATGAACACTGTTATTATACTTTTGAACCTTTATGTTATTTTATTGAACTTTTGATCATGTATGTTTTTAAATATAGGAATGTACAAGTAATTATGAACATCCTATCCCTTTATTTGGACTCTCTTGTTTTATTTTTGAACTTTAATAATGTTTGTTATGCATTTTGTTTGTTTATTGCACTTTATAAGTATGAAGTTGTTTATAAGGAAAGTGAGAAGTCTGAATTGCAGTGGAAACAAGTCAAAAGTGACGCGGAGGCATATGAAATGTATAATGATTATGCATTTAGGCATGGATTTAGTATTAGGAAAGGGAAAGTTCGATATGTTGGTAATTCAAGTGTTTGGAGAGGTAGAAACTACCTATGTTCAAATGTTGGTTTGAAAGATACTTCTTCTAAGGTGCCTAAGAAGTTTTCTAAGTTGGATTACCGTACATGTTGTGAAGCTTACATTGATTTTGTTATTGATGAGAAAGGTGTTTGGACTGCTGTTAAACACAATATGGATCACAATCATGCTATGATACCTGTTGAGAAGAGACATCTCCTTAGGTCTCAAAGGAAAATTCAAGGTGAGCATTTGAAGTTCATAAGTACTATAAAGGCTAGTGGGGTTAGGGTTACGGATTCTCTTCGTGCTTTAAGGAAAGAAGTTGGTGGATCTGCTTATCTATGCTACACTGTTACTGACTTACTGATGTTTACAACGCTTTAGCTACTGAAAAAGCTGACAGATTAGAAGGTGGTGATTGTAATGCTTTGATCACGTCTTTTGCTGCAAGACAAGCCAAAGAGAGTGACTTTTATTATGAGTTTGAGGTCGATGGAAATCATGCCCTTTTTAGTGTATTTTGGAGGGATGGAAGAATGCGAAGGGATTATGAAGCTTTTGGTGATTTGATGGTCTTCGATACCACCTATAGAACTAACAAATATGGCATGATTTGGGCCCCTTTTGTTGGTATGAATCATCATTGCAATAATGTCATGTTTGGAATGGGTTTTGTTCTTGATGAAAAGACCAACAGTTTTGTATGGTTGTTTGAGGCTTTTATGAGATCTATGGGAAGATGTCGAGACCCCATAACCTTAATGACTTATCAAGCCCCTTCAATTGCTGCAGCAATTCGACAAATTTTTCCAAGCACTCGGCACCGTTTGTGCACTTGGCACCTTGGTGAGAATTCAAAGACCAATATAGGAGGACTCTGAATATTGAAAGGGTTTCCAGAAGTATTCGATTATTTGCTTAAGTACTGTGAAAGTCCTGCTGAATTTGAACATTACTGGCCAAGGTAAGCTTTTTTTTAATTTTATCTGAACCTTTTAGTTTATATTTTGAACTGTTTCTGTTTGAAATCTGAACTATTACATTTACATATTTGCGGACTTAATTTTATTGAATTTAACTTGATTTGTTTCTTTTTGAACATTAATGTTATATATTTGAATTAAATGTATTAAGTTTTGAACCTTTCTTTATATATGAACTATTAATTATTTAATTTCAACATTTTTACTTTTCATGTTTAACAAGTGCATGTGAACAATATTATTTATGTTTTGAACTTTTGTTGCTGTAATTTGAACAACTATATTATCATTTTGTTTATTGGTTTGTTGTTTTTTGTTTTTAATAGAATGATGACAAAATACAAGTGTTCAGAAAATGATTGGTTAAATCACTTGTATGATATCAAAGAGAAATGGTGTCCTGCTTATTCAAAGGATTATTTTTCGGGTGGAGTTTTGTCATCCCAAAGGAGTGAAACAACAAATCATTATGTTTCCAATAGATTGAATAAATTAGATGGTTTGAGTGACTATTATAGTAATTTTCTTGATGTTATATCAGAGTGGAGGAGTAAAGAAAGTAAGCAAGATTTCCGTTTTTTGACGGGTAACCGTCATCTTGCAGTAGCTAATGTTCGTTTGCTCATACACGCTAGGGAGATTTATACTATTTCTGTGTATGTTGTTTTTGAGGATCAATTTGCAAAAGACATTTAATGTTGTCAAGAGCGAAAGCATGAAGATGATGAGACTATTTGTTATTATGTTTGGAGGCAAAATGAGGACATTATAAGGCATGAAGTTACTTATGAGAATTTCACCTTCAACATCAATTGCACATGTAAGTATTGGAGTTAAATGGGGTTGTTATGTGGACACTCTCTTCGTATATATAATATTCATTGTGTTCAAAAGATACCAGAACAGTACATAGTGAAGAGGTGGACTAAGAAGGCTGTGTGTAGTCATGTTTCTGATGAAGATACATGTCAAGATGTTAAAGTTGTTCCTTCTACTGTTTAGAGAGTTCAAATGGTTAGGAAGTATGTTCAGTTAGTAACATCATGTCAAGAAGATATTTTAGCAAGAACTGAAGTTGAGTATACTTTTCAAATGTTACGTGAAAAGGTGGAAAGTGTGCTAGGTCCAATTGATATTGAAGATGTTGAAGTTAGTGAAGAAGCTAATGAAGAAGTTGATGAAGAAAGGTTCATAAAAAATCCAAAAATAGCTAGGAAAAAGGGTGAGAGAAACTACAGGCCAAAAAGTACTGTTGAGAAAGCGTGTAATAAAGCTAATGGTTGGAAAAAGAAAGTAGATAAATATAAAGATGAAGCCAGAGCTACTGTCCAAAAATTGGTTGTCGAGGTACTTTTGAACCCCTGTTCTATTTATCTGAACTTCTGTCATTTTTTATTGAATAACTTATAATTTTATTTTATTTGCAGGTTTTAGATGATGATGGAGATCCTTTGATTTATTCACATCCAACAACACAAGGTTCAAATCTCTCTGTTCTTCCAAAGAGAAAGAATGTTCAAAGTAAAAATAGTAAAGCTTCAACCAATGTTTCTCATCATCAGCAAATGTAAGTATTTGTTGAACATTTCAATTGTTTTTTTTTGAATACTTTTCTATTTTATATGTTTAATTTCATTTTTATTTTTAGGTTTTTGGTGATGGTGTTAGAACTGGTTTCCAAGCTTCAAATGGAAAAGGATTCAAAAATAGTAACACTTCAACTAAATCTACTCAGCAATCTTCATCTAATGTAATTATTTTTCTATTTTTTTTTTTTTGCACTTTATTGTTTTACTTTTGAACTTTTAATATTAACTTTAGAACTTGTTAATTTTGTAGGTTTTTGAAGGTCAATCATCCAACAATTTTCCTAGACCTAATTCTTCTCAGCCATGCTCGACAAAAGCTTCAAATACTTTTTCAACAACTAATGTTCAGCCTTCCTCTGAAAATTTCTCAAGTGCTTCTCATCCACCTTTTTAAAATGTAATTTTTTTATTGAACTTTTTTTAAGTTTTTCTTGAATTTGTGTTTTTAAATTCTGAACTAACTTGGATTTTTCTTTAGGTTTTTGGTCATCAAGCTTCAGCAAATTCTTCTCAGCCATCCTCATCAAAAGCTTCAAATTCTTTTTCAACAACTAAGCCACCTTTATCAAATGTAATTTTTTTACTGAACTATTTTTGGTTTGTTTTGAACTTTTGTGTTTATATTCTGAACTATTTTGAATTTTCTGTAGGTTTTTGCTCATCAAGCTTCAACTAACTTTCCAGCGAATGTTTCTCAGTCTTCTTCAAGAAATGTATCTTTTTACTGATTTTTCTTTTATATATTTTGAACTTCTGTATTTTATTTCTGATCTTTTGATAATTTTGTAGGTTTTTGAAGGACAATCATCCAATAATATTCCAGGACCTAATTCTTTTCAGCCATCCTCATCAAAAGCTTCAAATACATTTCCAAGAACTAATACCCAGCCTTTCTCTGTAAATTTAACCTCTTTAGTCTTAACATTTTTGACATTTTTTAAAAATAATTTATTAATTTATATATTTTTATGTATATACTATATGTTTTGTAGGTATGTGGATCTTAAGCTAAATATATAAAATCTTTCTCAAGAGCTACTCAGCCACCTTTATCAAATGTAATTATTATATTGAACTGTTTAATTTTTTTATTTTGAACTTTTAATTTTAAATTCTGAATTAATATGAATTTTCTGTAGGTTATTGGTCATCAATCTTCAACTTACTTTCCATCAACTGGTTCTCAGTCTTCTACAAGACATGTAACTTTTTCACTTAACTTTTGTAGATTTATTTTGAACTTCTTATACTATAATCTGAACTTTTAATTTTTGTTAGGTTTCAAGTGGCTGTCAAGGTAAAAAAAGGAAATCATCTTAAGTGAATCATAACAAAGGTTTTCGATATGAGACTAGTAAATGGTTTCAAGTAAGTATGGACATTCTCTTTCTCTATTTTGAATATTTTTGTTTTTGTTTTTGAATTTTTGTTTTGTTTTTTTTTTGTTTTTAGTATTGTTCTTTGAATTTTTGTGTTTTTAGTATTTTGATGCTGGTCGCAATGCAAGGAATGAAGGGTCTCGTGGTGTTGGATCTTCTAATGTTTCAAATTATGATGAAATGTTATCATTGTTTGACAAGACAAGTAATTCTTAGGTTCTTATTACATATGAATATATTTTCATAGGTTTTCAATATGTAACAAAATTCAAATTCTTATTAATTTTCAATATATATGAATATTTTTATCATTACTTTTAAATTGTTTGTTATTATTATTTTTTTATTAGACAAAAAAAATATTGACAAACATATTTTATAAAATGAACAACTACACTTCAATATTTGAAAATAATCTTAATATCAACAACTACACTACAAATATTACATATTTAAGTCAATCTCAATTCAAACTAAAAATTCAAACACATGAAATAAAATCACATTTTCTTGAAATGTCATTAAATCTAAATATTAATTCTCCTCAATTCTTTTTCTTGCTGCCATTTTCATTTTGTACCCTTCTCTATTGGTGGGGCTTAAAATTATTTCTGAACAATACTTGTAGACACCCATTTGTGTCTCCCCTAAACCAAACCCAGTGATGAATACCTTTCACGTCGAATCGTAATCGAATGAAGTGAAAGTGTGGAAAGTTTAGTGTTCCGGATAGTTTTTAATTTCTTTTCTCTTCTGTCTGTTTTTGAAAACTTATTTTAAGAAAACAGCCAATCCAGTTTGGTTGGTCCATGATATGGGTCCAATAGTAGTGTAGTTGGATGGGGCTTGACAAGATCTTTCCAACGATATACTATAAGCCCAATTCCGATGAAGATTGAGGAAGTTATGACCAATTTACTAAACTGGGCCCGGTTTGAGCCTTATATGCGGCCCAATGATCTAGGGGAGGGCCTAATATAGATTTATCATTCCTAATGCAATTAGGAATGGTTTTAGTCTTCTAGATTCTTCTAAAAGGTTCTTTTCATTCCTAATTCAATTAGCATTGATAAATTGACTATTGTTGACTTTTCAGAGTTTTAATTAAAATCAAAAAGCATTTTTGAGGGAAATACGATTTTATCCTCCTATACGGCAATTTTTATCTGATTTTAAGAAAACGCGTGAATTTCTGAATCAGCGCCAAACGCCAGCTGTAGCGCCAGGCGCTAGCATTGGCGCCTGGCGCTAATGTTGGCGTCTGGCGCCAATAGCCAGCGTTGGCGCTGGTTCAATTTTACGTGCGCCAGGACTCTGTTTTGATATTTTATCTTTTTGGCTGATTTTCTTTATGAATAACGTGCTAAAAACTCCGTTTTCGATAACCAGTTTTCATCAACAATCACCAATTATCACCAATTCTAATCTACAATCTATCAATTCTCTCTTATTCTCTCTCTCTTTTCTAAAATAGCCTTTTACATATAAAAATTCCGCATTCATTAGATCTAGATACATCTAGCCATATTCGAAGTTGCCTTCGCCCTAGACGTGAAAGGTTTAATTTCTGAGGGTTTGGTCCCAAATCTCTCCTTCAATTATTTAATTATTGTTTTGTTTATTATTTTCCTTGAAGTTACTAACGTGTGTATTTTGTTATTAGAAAGAGATACGAGGCATCAAAGTAAGTACTTTAATGGTTTTTATTGATATTATGATGTAGAGATCATGTTTAGGTTGTTATTATGATATTCTTAGTATCATGTCTAGGGTAACTTTAATATCAAGTGTGATTAAGAGTATGATGCTTCCTATGTTCTTCCTAATATTTATGATTGTTAGTATCATGTTAGGGTTAAAGATTTGATTTTTATTGCTTAGTGACATGCTAGAGTTTGTTATTAATCTTGTTAGTATCATGCCTAGGATCTTGTTGTTATTATGCTTTAACATGATTTATGATTATTAATTATGATTATGATTATTTTTATGATTCATGATTATGGTTATGAATATTGTTATAATTATTATTGTTATGATTATTTATTATGTTGCTTGATTATATATATTTGTTATTGCTTGATCACGCCTTTTATGCATGTTTAAAGGGAATTTGTACTTGTAATCACGCTTAATAAGATAATTAATAATCTTGTTTAGGGTTAATTTGATTATAATTCAAGTGATCACCAATAATAGATTTGTTTGTGCATTAATATTCAACCAACATAGATAAACAGGTTTAGGGTTAATCCTATTGATTGCATGTTAGTCAGAAAGCGCACATGAATACGATCAGAATAAAGTAGAGGCCTATTATTAGGGCAGATTCAATCTCTTTTAGGTTGAATTTGTACCTTCATCCCCGAACCCTATTTGGTTCAAGAACTTATGGAGTTGACGATCTCATGGATCGTTAAGGGGTGTAACCTTCACCCTGTGAACGGTTTACAAGTTCCTAAAACTTGTTGGCGACTCTTTTGCTCTATCTTCTTCCCTTTTGGATGCCACCGTACTTTAGTGTATGATCATAGTGGGGTTCAAGCTAAGGGATTAACGCTTGAAATATTCCCTACAATACTGCACCCTAAGCTTTCTGATTTGATAAACCTGAACATGTAAGAAAACATATAATTATGAACAAAGTATTAAATGTTTTGAACAAATAAAGAAGACATATGAACACTATTGTTGAAACTCACATCATTTGCTTTAAAATCACAATTCCATTCTAGCAAAGGCTCTGTTGTGTATGTTTCCATGTGTTTCATCACGTAAACACCACAATTCTTATGAACCAAATTGGTTCTCCATTTTATCTTGATCAAGTCAGTTTTGAAACTTAAGACTCTTGCAACATCACTTCCCGCATTTTTTTATCGCATGAAATATGTAAAAGCCTCTAGCTGATAAACAAAATGAAACATTATTTGAACACCTGAACACAATTTACTGAACACAGCTTAAGAATAAAATAAAAAAAATTTAGTACTTTACCATCTTTTGTGGATGATCTTCATACTTTGTAGATGCTTTCACATTCATCGGAAGCTTTCTGTTATCGATCAAATCAATTGTGCCTTTGTACATGTTGATACACATCAAGTAGATGTGCTTATATGCAGCCACTGGAAACAAGAATTCCCTAAATTTTTTTATGTTTTGAATTCCACTATTATTCATTTCATAGCGCAATCTTTGTGCAAACTTCCCATGTCTTATTTCTGTGGTAGTGTTTGCACTTGCACCTTTGTCTGTGCATACAATCAACTGCAATTAACAATTCAAAATAATGAACAATCATTATAAACATAATGAACATTGAAAAAAATATACTGAACAAGTTACATAAAATTATTGAACATGTTTATTTGAGAATATTTAATATTTATTTTCTTACGTATGGCATTGGAGAAGTATATGCTATTTTTTTTGCCCTTGATGTTCAAGATATGAGCCCGAGCATCAATAATTGCTGTATCGATCTCTGCATCTGTTCCAAGTGTCTTCATTTCTTCCATGTTGACACTATTATCTCCATCACGGTATAACACCTCACTGCCAATACAACGAAAAAAATTAACAAAATTAAATTAAGATTTATTTTATTATTTGAACTATATAAATATTTATCTAAACAAATCTAATGAATTTATTAACAATAGAGTTAAATTAGAAAACTTACTCATTAGGCCCATCACTGAATGCATAATCAGACAAAGTTGCATGCATTGCACTAACATTTTTGAACAAATCTTTGTATTTCATCATGAATGGGGACTTTAGACTAGCTGGCAATTTTATCACTTCTCTTCTTGGTCTTTTGTTTGCATTAACATCCTGTTTTGTTGTTGGTCTAATATAACAATATAAAAGTATGGTTAGTTTTTTTGAACTACATATTTATGTAACTGAACTTTATATCTATTTCTAATGAATTTTAACATATATATATACATACATATATATATATATATATATATATATATATATATATATATATATATATATATATATATATATATATATATATATATATATATATATATATATATATATTACTATACAGTTACCCCTTTGATTTTTCAGAAACTTTGTTTTGTTTTCCTGCTTCCTCTTTAGATCTGTACATTTGAACATACAGTTAAAACATTTGAGCATCTAAAACAAAATATTTGAACATAAAAAATTAATGTAGTACTTATATCATTCAATACTTAATAAATACATATGTATTTGTAGTTGTTCTGATTTCATTCAACATATTTATGCCGACTTTTTCAGCTTCTAACCTAGTTGTCCAAAAAATTACAGATTACCCTTTTCTTCCAAAAAGTTACACATTACTTCCAAAATATTTACATATCATCTTCTTTTTCCTTTCTACCCTATTGCCCAAAAACTACATATATTAGTGATGTTCAGATAGAATGACATTACCCTTAGTGATACTAAAAATCCTTCGAAAGTGGGTTGGCCAAAATATCATCAAGTGTTGCATCACTGGTTCCAAATATGTTGGAATACTCACTGGTATCAAATATGTATTCAAAAGCTAGATCCGACAATTTTCCAGCTCCACCAGTTTCTCCTATTTGAAAAGGCACCTCCACTGCCTTTGATGTTCCACCACTTTCTTCCACTTCTTGTTCATGACCTTTCTCTCCTCTACCTATGGTAAGTGTTAGATCAAGGGTACGTCTCCCAGCAATAGCACCTTCTTCCCTTTGATTTCCACTTTCACCCCTTTCCATAGGACCCGCACTTGCTCCAATTTGAGCATCTTGTGGTGTTAGAGGATCCTCAATTTCCAAGGACCAAGCTCTTTCTAAGTGGAAATCCCCCCTAGCTTCTCTTTTCTCCTTGCTTTTCCTTTCTCTTTTTCTATTCTATTTTCAGTTTCTCTTCTTTCTGCTTCTTTTTTCTCAGCTTCCTTCTTCTCCAAGTACTCTCTTTCAATCTGATCAATAGCCTTTAAGAAAGACTCTGTTCCAAAGAATGCTTCATCTTCACTTAAACTGGAAGCATCATTCCTTTTTTTCCAATAAGATTTTCAACACTTTTGATAATCATGTTGTTTGGGAACAAGTCTTTTCCTAGCTTCAACTTGTCAGTCATTTTTGACAAACAACTTCCCAAAGTCTTGACAATTTCTATCAATTCATCCATAAATTCCTCCTGATTTCAACATCAAATAATGAACATAAGCTTACAGTATTTTGAACATGCATTAAAAGTTTATGAACAATAAAAATTTATAGAATGAAGATTTAACTGATTTGAGAATGCAATAATAAAATATTATTTATTATTTGAACATTAGAAAAAAACATTTGAACATTTTACATAAAATTCTGAACAAATAGAAATAAACTTTGAACAGAAAAGTAAATGAACCTTGGATGGCTGATTCTTGTTGATTGGCGAAGCTTCACTGTCTTGTTGTTGAACTTTCACTTGTTGTTGTGCATGTATTTCTATTCTTTGTAACACACTTCCCAATCTAAATTGTGACTTTGCCTCCAATTTCATTCTCTCTTGAATCATATCTTTATTCCAAGCCGAAATGATTGGGTATGTCCTTGGTTGCTCAATACCTCTTTTTTGCACTCGATCACAATACAAAAACTCTCCCATTAAAAAGGCAGACCAAGACATTATTCTATTATGAATTTTTAACAAAATGAAACAAACCTATGCATTAAAATTTTGAACAAAATTAGGAAAACTTTTGAACATCTAAATATAAGTTATAAGGTATATGAATATAATGTATTAAAATTTTCAACATATGGACATATGGCATTAAAATTTTCAACAAACATAACCAAAATCCTTTAAATAAACACAAGAACATAAAGCATTACAATTTTGAATAGTCATACCAAAACCGTTGAACATATGAATACAAGGTATAATTCATATTAACATAAGGCAAAAACATTTTGAACATATGCAATTACAATTTTGAACATCAGGGATAACATTTGAACATAATGCATTAAAATATGAACAAATAAATAATAATTACAAAAGTGAAAATCATACCAACAAGAAAGGCAGTGGTCCCTTAAAAAAGCCCTTAGTGTTTTTCTTCCACCACATAAGACTTTATAGCACATACTTGCACCAATTCAATTCCTTAATCACAACACAATCTTGAATTGAGTGTAGGAATTTGTAGTGGCAGTGAAGGTTTTGGCTTGTTTTCATCATTGAATTCACAGCTAGCACAAGGAAATCTATTTTGAACATTTCAGTTTCTTATCATGTGTTCTTCTCCGTTGATTCAATTTCTGTTGCAACATATTTCCTTTTATGCAATGCTTGCTGATCTCTCTTGTTCTTCTTTTCTTCTTCAGTTTCATACTTCTCAAATATCCATTGGGTTCTAGGGCTACCTGTAGACACCCAAATGTGTCTCCCTAAAACCAAACCCAATAATGAATACCTTTTATGTCATTTGATTATCGAACAAAGCAAAAGTGTGAAAAGTCTAGTGATGAGGATGTTTTTATTAAAATATTTCTTCTTTCTATTTTTGAAAATATTTCTTTTCTTACCTTATTTATGAAAAACGTGCATTCCAGTGTAGTTTGGTCCATGATAAGGGTCCAATAATAGTGTAGTTGGATAGGGCTTTAAAAGACCTTTCCAACGATATATTATAAGCCCAATTCCGACGAATAATGAGGAAGTTATGGCAAAAATACTAAAATGGGCCCGGTTTGGTTTTTATATGCGGCCCCATGATCTAGAGGAGGGCCTATTATTAATTATCATTCCTAAAGATATTAGGATTGATTATAGTCTTCTAGAATACTCTAGAAGGTTCTCTTAAATCCTAATGGAGTTAGGATTGATAATTATGTTTCAAAGAGTTTGAAATTGAATAAAACTACTCCTTTTTAGAATCCTTGTTTTGCACAAAGTGGAATATATTCAAATATTATTTTCGTGCCTCATAATCTTTATCCAAATCTTATATGGTTGGATAGATCTTGAAATTATCTTTCCAATGATATATTATAATATTAAATCCGAGTTATAACGAAAAAGATATGAATGAGATATGAAACTCTATCCAAAACTGACACCCTTCCACTATTTCGGTCATATCTTTTTAGCTACAAAAGATTTTAATCTGATTCTAATTCAGTTGGAAAGTATACTTCAAGATCTTTCCAATGACATAATATATGACTTATTTGGACATCTAGATCAAAAGATATGATAAAAAAAAATCCAAATTAAAAAAACTGTTTTACAGCGCTGGACGCCAAGCCTAGCGTCTGGCGCCAGACCTGGCGCCTGGCGCTAGTGTCCAGCGTTTGGCGCCACACGCGTGTTTGATGCTGCGATCGTGTTTTATTCTTTTCGAAACTCTGATTCGTTTTTTTATCACATCTGGCTGATTTTCTCTATAAATAGCCTCCTATTCCCTCCGTTTTCCATCATAAAAAAATCATCAATTTCCATCAACTCTCTAGTTTTCTAATTCTCTTCTCTATCTAAGCTAAAGCTTACTCTTTCTCTCTGTCTCTTTTCTAAAATAGCTTTTTGCAAACAAAATTCTGCATTCACAAGATCTAGAAACACCTAGCCAAGTTTGAAGTTGCCTTCGCCCTAGACGTGAAAGGTTTTAATTTCTAAGGGTTTGGTCCAAAATCTCTCTTTCAATTATTTAATTTAATAGTTTATTATTTTCCTTGAAGTTACTAACGCGTGTATTTTGTTATTAGAAAGAGGTACGAGGCATCCAAGTAAGTGCTTTAATTGTTTAATTGATATGATATAGAGATCATGTTTAGGTTGTTATGTTGATTCCTAGTATCATGTTTAGGTTGTTATGTTGATTCCTAGTATCATGTTAGGATATATAATGTCAATTATGATTTCTATGATGCTTCTATTTTCTTTCCTAATAGCATGTTAGTATCATGTTAGGGCTATATATTTGATCTTTGATGTTTAGTATCATGCCTAGGATCTTGCTATTATTATGCTTCAACATGATTATGATGATTATTCTTATTATTATAATTATTTTTATGATTGTTATTATGTTGCTTTATTATATTTATTGTTATTGCTTGATCACATCTTTTATGCATGTTTATAGGGAATTGATACTTGTAGTCACGCTTAATAAGATAATTAATAATCTTGTTTAGGGTTAATATGATTATAATTCAAGTGATTGCCAATAATAGTTTTATTTGTGCATTAATATTCAACCAACATAGATAAACAGGTTTAGGGTTAATCCTATTGATTGCATGTTAGTCAGAAAGCGCACATGAATACGATCAGAATAAAGTAGAGGCCTATTATTAAGGCAGGTTCAATCTCTTTTAGGTTGGATTTGTACCTTCATCCTGAACTACCAGTCTTGGTTCTAGACCTATTGGAGTTGACGATCTCCTGGATCGTTAAAGGGTGTAACCTTTACCTCGTGAACGGTTTACAAGTTCCTAAAACTTGTTGGCGACTCTTTTGCTCTATCTTCTTTCCGTTTGGACGCCACCGTACTTTAGTGTATGATCACAGTGGGGTTCAAGTCTAGGGATAATGCTTGAAATATTCCCTACAGTTTTTTTGTGACTCTGCTGGGGAGGATTTCTATTTTAATTTATGAAATCTATTTCGGCAATGATTTAGAATGAGTGGATGAGACTCGAATAGTTCTAAGTATTTCATGTGCGTAATTTTGATTAACATTATTGTCATATGCATAAAAATATCTCATTGGAAAGACCATCCATAATGAGTTAAAAACATAGGATTTTTACACGTAGGAAATTTGAGGAATATCTTTCACAACTAGGATCAAAATAATGCTGCGCGAAACTGGAAAATTTTATCGAGCACATAAAGCTGTTGAGGCATGTAGGAACTAGTGTCAGAAAACAGAGTCTAGCGCCACTGATTTGACTCTGGCCCCAGGCGCCAAAGCCAATTCTTGGCACCGGCCTCTATTTGCTGGCGCTAAGTTCTTCCAATACCGAGCCAGAAATATGCGTTCTAATTTTGACCATTTTTAGCACTGTTTGCTCGATCCTACTTCCTGATTGAGTTTTTCTCACTTTTCTAAAACCCATATGTGTTCTAGATATGGACATAACCCTCTTGGAATTCATTCTCCATCTACCTGATTGAACGCTCTCTGCAACAAAGGGTACATCCGAGAATGTTGAATTCACCAAACCATGGAAGCGAGTTTTTAACTCGCGGTGTCCCATCCACTCGCGTCAACCCTTCACGGTTAGGCTTCCGTGCGGTGCATTCGGACAATTAACCATGGATCCTCTTTGACTAACCCATATCCCGAGCTTTAGAGAACTAGAGCATGGTTAGGTTGCAAACTCATTGCATCATATTGTGCCTACTTGCCTAATTGTGCATTATTTGTTGTGCATACTCTATGTGTTTTTCCTAACCGTTTGTTTGACTTGTGTTTAAGATTAAATAAACTAATTAATGACTAAAGGACTTTGATTAATTAATTTGAGCTAATAAATATGTCTAAAATCGAGTCATAGTCCCTTTAAGTCAACCCGAATTTTTATTCCCGTATACTGCACAAGCGTCAACTTGTTTTGATCATAGCCGGAGTTCTAGGAAGAACTACGAGTCGTACAATCTATGGATATGTAGCCCCAAGTTGTATCTTTAATTTGGCGTTGGTTTCATCCAAATCAGAGTCACAGATCAAACGTTATGACTAAAATACCACAGTCTGTCAAGTTTAATGCATATACGTGAGGTCTTAACTTAGTCTTTGTCCGAGTCTAGTCACATAGTCTAGTCACATGGTCATGACACGAGTCTTAACATGTCACTTGCACTCACAATATATAGCACACACCTTATACTTGTCACCATGACCATGTCTTAGGTTCATGCATGAGTCGGTTTTTTTTTTTCCGTCATTTGAGTTGAGGGTACATTTTATTCCTAATTTTGTCATATCTCTCCATCTACATCATCTTTCCATAATCTACATGCTTTCTCCATATCACAACCTTCGTTCTTCCTACCTTTTTCCATCCATGCATGTTGAATCGAGTTTGAGTCATGTGATTGACAAACAAACAAAAAGAGGGTAATGATGAAACAAATGCACAAGGCAAGCTTCTCGCCAAGATTTCACGCTTTCTTGTTCTTTTTTTCAAACCCTTTCCCCAATAAGTCTAGCATAGGCACCTTTCATCCTCCTTGAATTTATTTCTTAGAGTTTGATTTTTACCCTTCACTTTTAAATAAAAATGAGCATCTATTTCCTTGCATATGATCATTGCATTGCATTGCATTAAAAAAAAATAAAGTCAAACTAAGCACAAGGTATACCAATGATTTGAGGCACCCCTTGTAGCCACATCATATCACCTTTCACCCTTCAAATATGCAATCCTTTTTTGGTAAACCACTTTGAGCCTCGTCTAACGATAGACCTTTCAATTTTCAACCTACATCTACCTAACCTTGGGATGGAATGGTGTGTAACTTATGTAACTTCAAAAAGATTGAGTGACTTCAAAAGATTAAAATATAAAAAAAATAAGCAAATAATAATAATAATAATAATAATAAAAGTGTACAAAAGGGCAAGTGTTCCAATGTCTTTGACATGAACACGTCTTTGATATGAACACGTCTCAGATTGCGTCTCTTATCGAATGCTCGGTACCGTGCCTGAGAAACATGAATGCCAAGTGAGTGATAGACTGCATGATCGGAATTGCCCACAAATATAAAAATAAAATAAATAAAGCAAAAAAAAAAAGGAGCTGAAAAGAGTAGAAAGCCTCAAGCATAAAAATATAAAGATTTAAAAGCAAAGTTGCACACCTTGGGGGCTTATCTAGGGTCTTGAGCCTTTTATTCCCTTCTTCTTCAACCTTTATCCTAACCACGTTACAACCATTAAAAAGACCTTTTTGAGGTATACACACACTTGTGCGAGGTTTGGCTAGAGCTACGTTTGGCCTGATTCCTAACGGATACGTAGGCAACCTCACATCGAGGTGCGGCCGCAATAAATATGTATTCATATTCACATTCACACACCATGATCATATCAAGGGATCTCACTACAACAAATTGACCTTTGTGCCACGTGTAAAATCGTGGCACAAGTTTAAAATTCCCGTGGCCATGAAATATAGCCACGGGAATTTTGAATTTTACTCCCGTGACACAAGAGGCCGTGGCTAGGATATTTGCCACGGGAAAATAGATGTCGTGGCAAGTTTTGAATTTTATGCCCGTGGCAAACTAATTATTTTCGCCACGAATACTAACGTGGCTGAAAAGTACTTTGCCACGAATTTTATCGTGGCTAATAAATTTTGTTGCCACAAACATTACCGTGGCTAATAAGCTTTTTTGCCACATAATATACCGTGGCTAATAAACTTTGTCACCGCACATATTACCGTGCCTAGTTAATTATATTACCGTGACTAATTAATTTCTTTGCCACGATTAATAATGTGGCAAATAAATCTATTGCCACATTACTATTGTAGTTCATTGCCACGTTACTATCCGTAGCTACTAAATTCAATAGGATTAAGCTTTTTTTGTAGAATTAACAGTACAAGCATAGCTAAATATTAAAAAGGGAATTTTTCTCAAACATAACATTTTTCATTGCTGAAATAGATATAATCACAGCATCCCATACATTCAAACATATTAGAATTCGGCAATCGTTACAAACATAATTGAAATAATCTTTTTGTTAAAGACCAATAAATACATATTCGTTCCCCCCGCCCCCCCCCCCCCCCTTCCCAAAAAAAAAAAAAAAAAAAAAAACTCTTATAGCATGCGACAATGCTCCTTCGCGCCTTTTTACCTACAATACATAAATATATAATCAAGTCAATAAAACGAAAATGTCAAATTGACAACATTCAAATCTTATTGAAATTGAATATAAAAGAAGCTTGACTGTAAATATAAAGTAGCACAAGAGGAAAAATTTATTGTAACTATTGTATAACAGAGTTCCAAGAATGAAGCATCGATGACCTATAAATATTAACGACTTAACAATAATAAAAAGTTCAAGTTGATTAATCATACTGATGTCCATGTAAAAATTCACCAACTCGAGAACACTTCCCACCATTTTTTTTCCTCTAAAAACATTCAAGAGTTTTTAAAATCATATTTTGTGCCAAGGAAGGGGTCAAGTTTGTGCAAGCTGACGCCGAGGGGGTGTGTGCAGGAGGGTAGGCAGGTGTATACAAGAAGGTGGCAGGAGTGTGTGGTGCTGGTGTGCAGGGAGGCTGGTGTGCGTGCATGGAGGCTGGTGTGATGCGTACCAAAACAGCTCCTGGAAGCAATAGAACATCACAGACAATACAGGGAAGCAGGGAACTACACCTTACAAAATTAAAAAGTTCTATAGGCTGCTTCTTCAGTTGTTCATTTTCGGAAGTTACCATTTATGCTATTACCTAACTTCAGGTTCAGGTAAAATCAAGTATCATGTCAAAAGCAAGTCAACTCTACTTTGGGTCAGGTTGGGTTTTGGTTTAGTTACATCAGCTTTCAAGTTAAGTTTTGGGTCACTGTTTTGGATCCAGATTATGAATTGGGTCTGGGTTGATTTTTCCAAGCCTAGACGGCTACAGACCTCACCTCCTTAACTAGAACTACCAGTCAAAGCCCTTAGAGGTAAAAGATACAATCTAAAACAAAATTACTCCAAGCACACAACAATGTCTCAATAAGTTAACCCACATTGAGCTAACAGATAAAACCCTACCAATAATGGACTAGATTCTAAACATGAAGTAAGAAAGAATTCAGTTTGCCAAAAACTACAATTAGTTACAGAATGAACCTTGCAGGTTGGGCAAGTTGGAGAAGGTTCACCTTCCATTTCAATCAAAATGTGCAAATTATGTGAAACACTGATTTCATGCTTTCCTTTCAATAGCTTCTATCACTATTCTAGAGTAATCTTTACAAATCATGTGCCTATAGACTTCTAATCCGGCACTTACTACATCACCTGACTCTGCATCTAAACAATTACCTCCCCCCCCCCCCCACAACCCCCACCCCCTTTTAGATGAAGAAAATAATTTTTTTTAAGCAAGCAAAAAGAATTCTGATTGTCTACTATGTGTATGCAAAATATATTTTCCAGGGATTCATTTGTGAAAACAATGCATCATCAGTGGATGTCATTGCTGGCTAGGCAAAGCACACAAGCTGAAGTTGTCAAAGATTTACAGGATGTGGTTCCTTGTGCAGAAGGCTAGCCTTGGTGTAAATTACGATGGCTTATGACATCTAAAAGATTTTGGCAGTTTTTTTTAGTTGTGTGAATGTAAATTATCTTAATTATGGAAGGATGGTGAAGATCTGTATTCAGATTCTATTATGAAATATATTTTATAAGTCTGAAAATTTTGGATGGGGAAAAATCAATGCACACATATACGAATCCAGCCATCCATGCAAGGACAAAATAGTCTTTTCCTTTCTTATCTTATACTCAAAAACCAATGAACCCAAAACTAAGTATGCTAAGCTCAAACAGTATTTACATCAGCAGAAATGATTCTGAATGAAGAATTAGTATTCTTGGTTGTGGGAATGAATAAAATGATGAATACAGATAAGAAAATGAGTATTAAATCACTAGAGAGGGGCGGGATGTATCCAAGCAAGGGGGGGAAGAGGGGAGCCAGTGGAATGTGTGCAAGTAGTGGGCAGGGCTAGTGTGCACATAATGTAGCCATTAAAATATAAAATGCAAGGATAAAAAATTAAATGTAAAAAGTTACATACAAATTTCTTGTCTAGTGCGACCGAAGCGTTTAGTGTCGTTGTAGTGAGGCATCTCCTGATGAGTCCTACTTTCACTTGCTTTTTCGTTCTTCTCCTATAGTAAAAAGGATTTAATTAATTAGATGTGTTATCTACATAACAATAAACATATAATAATGGTGTATATTATTACCATAACTGTTTCATCACTCCAATAGTCAACAAAGAACTTCCATTCAATTTTAGTCAAATGACTAGGCTTATTTTTGAGACATTCATCTTTTGTCTTTAACTCTTTATAAAATCCTTTGAATTCAATTTGTTCCTTGCAACTCTAAATAGAGCTTGTGCATGTTTGTTTTACAATACTCTCCCCCCTATTTTCATGATCATCAAATGACCAGTTCTCAAGCAAAAGATAAAAATTAGAAAATTAATGCTCAAAGGGAAATTGGCAATGTTTACTAATGAATAAGTGAAAGAAAAAACCTAATAAACAAGTTTATTATGATAACATATTACCGTGATGTAAGCAGGCTCACACACACACAAGAAGAATAACACACATACACACACACACACACATATATATATATAACAAGCAGGCTCACAGCAGCGGATCACAGTGCAGCAGCTGGCAGCAGGTTGCACCGGCAGTGTATGCATGTAGTGAATACTATATAGTACACGAGCAGAAAATCAAAAATGGATTTCTACATTCACAGCTACTCTTAGATATCATGTGCAATTAGCATGGAGACTATCACTAAATGTCAATCAAAGGCTGCAACTAATTATACTCATCAATTTTCAATTTTCATATCACTAGTCTAGCTTTCTAAGGTACAAAGTCATTTACCAATATTTAACTATCAAGTAATTCAAACACTTTTCTCTCGCTAAGACCACCAAAGAGAAAGAAGGAACAACTCAACAAAGGTGAAAAATTGGAACATCATATGAAACTAAAATGGCCTAATGGCCACCAAGACTGTCAAATAGATAATGATTAAAGAGAATCAGAAATTCAAACACTGCAGGCTACCAATACCCCTATCCTTAGTGGAGTATTAATGTTGTTTTTCTGCTTTCACTCAAGCTGCCTCCTGGCATTGTCTTCAAAAGCTGTTGGCCGCTTCCTCCACCGTGAATACACTTGTAGTATTACACCCCAAAAAAGCAAATAATGTATCAGAAAATTGAACAAATTTAACCCAAAAAATAAAATTAATTACCGTACAAATACCAAATTAATTAAACTAAATCAGCTAAGGAACCATCTCGAAATTAAGAAAATAAAATTAACCCAAATCAACTGAGCCATACAAAATTCACGACATTGTTCAAAGTTAGTTTTTGCATGTGAGTTACTACTTGAATCACTTAGATCCATATCATAACCAGCAAAGTAGTATACACTTATTAGATAACAAAAAGCCACAAGCCATAGCATCAAATAACCATGTTACAAGCTTCACAGAGATAGCATCGGCAGCTCTTTGGATCAATCAACAACCAAAAAAATGCACGAAAGTAGCAACAAACTATGGCAGTCTTAGCTTTAAAGCCAGACAAGAAGGCCGACATCACAAAGTTAATAATCATGTCTAAGCAAGAACATCTAACTTGCTCCTAAATTCTTGAAGTAGAAAAAATCATGAAGTAATGTGTCTTCATTCTGGTGGCCTAAATCACTTTGCCTACTCTGGGCACTAGTTCAGATAGGAAGGACAACATTCCCCTGCACCTGCCACTTCACTGCACCTGCACCCTCCCAACTTCTTCCCCTTCCCTGCATCTGCCATTCTGCCCCCCCACCATACAACCGCCCCATAAAATGCAACCCCTCCCCACATACATCACCCACCAGTCCACCACACAACCTTATTATAATGCTTTAAATTGAATACACTTTAATCATTAAAATATAATTAGTTTTTTTTAGAGAGATTATATTTTCTAATAATTAATTTGTTTACGAGAACACAATAAAAAAATGAAAATGAAACGCATGCAAACAGTTATCAGAAAAAAAGAGATTATATTATACACAGAAATAAAATCAAAGTAATTACTTTTTACAGAAATTTACTTTTTTTTTTTTTTGAGAGATTACAGAAATTAAATTAATTACATGAAATTAGGCAAGATGCTATACAAAATAACTGAAATGAAAGATAAATAATTAGACAATAAAAGAACTTGCAAAAAATACTGAGATTAAAGTAGAAAGTATTAATTGATTATAAGAAAAATCAGATTATAAGAAACTGAATCAGAATAATGAAAATCCAAATTGCAAAAAAGAAATCAAGCAGCAAGAGTCAGTAAATAGATCTTACCTTGAAATTTTGTTGAAGATGTGATCTTACGAGTATAATCGACTCTTAGAATTAGGGATTCTCGGATTTTCGAACAGAAATCCTTCTGCAACGAGGGTTTTTGTTTTGAGGCAAAATTAGTGGATTTTTCTTATTTTGTTTTTTCTTTTTCTTATAATCAAATTGGCGGCTAATGATTTTTTGTGCTAAAAATTTTGAGTTTTTTTTAATTAACCGCCTAATAGCCAGCTCTACTAGAGAAGTAAATTTTGTTTGTTTGTTTGTTTGTTTTTTTTTTTTTTTTTTTTTTGTAGAGGAATGATGATCAATTGATCATTTTTAGGGGTCAATTCGGGTCAACGGTTCAATTTTGGGTTACATTTTATCGGTTTCATGTAATAATGGGTTTGGTTATAGCGGGGTCAAAGAGCTAATACGTTGGTTCGGGTCGTTTTTTAAAGTTACCGGGTCATCAGTTCAGTTTGTTTATATTTATTACGGGTTTTATTCCAATCGAGTCTAAAACAGGTCAATTCATTTTTAATCAATTAAGTTAAATCAGTTAGAGTTATTCTTATGATCCGATTCGGTTTGATTCATTCATCAACAAGATGTTGAGTTAAAATTAGGGTCGAATAAGTAACAAGTCAGGATTAATTTGGGTTTCAATGTGTTAGAACGAGTTTGTGTGATTCTCATATTTGGGTCAGGTTCTGGTCATTATTTTCTTGAGTTCAAATATACTTAGTCATGATGATTAAGTTCGTTCTGTTAAAATATTCGGGTCGGGTCAACTAACTTTTGACTACTCAATATATAACTAACGTAAGATTTTGTTACATTAGAAACAAAGTTAATATAATTTGAATCTTGAGTTGATAGAAACAAGAACTATATGTATTGGAACAAGTAGAAACATAATTGTGTTTTATTACATTTAATAATCAATGAAACTTGCATGCATATTTATGTAACCTAATTAATAATATATGTTGTCTTGACAGTAACTTAATTATTATTATGAAGAAATTAGTACAATAACAACCGATTCTTATAATATCTTATTGTTTTCTCAAATGAATATATTGTGGTTTACCTAAGATTTTAAGAATTATACATATACTTTCCTTCAAATTTGAAATAGATGGAGTTATTTATATCATTTTCCTTAATTATTTACACTATCTACTACTCTAATTTTTATTTTTATTTTGACAAGTACTCTAATTTAATGTGGTTGTGTAAAATTATAGGCAATAATGTATAAATATGTAATTGATGATCACTTATCGATCAGAAAAGTAAGCTAAGCGTTGAAAACATGCGTTATGAAATAAGGTTATAAAGACATGTAAGAACAATATCGTTTGATTATAACTATTATTACATAATTTTATCATTTTATTGTTAAAAACATGTAACAACAATATAATTTTATTAAAAATACTATCTTAACGATCTTAAATAAAATGATTAAAAATATATTATTTTATTGTTAAAACATGTTTGAATCGAGTCATTTTAACACGTTACTTGATTAACAAGACCCCTTTAGCCACCGCATAGAGTATAAAGCTCAATCAATATGATCTCAAATTAAACCTGCATTAACCTAAGAAAACCCGCTCCAAAATCGATGTGTTTCAAACCAACTTGATTTAAACTCGAGTCATTTCTAATGCGGATTGTTTATAACCTAAAACGAATACATATCGTACAAAAACAAAATTGAATCCGAACGAACCTGTTTCTAATCACAACCGAATTGACTCCACTTATAAGCTAAATGAACTAGGTTCAACCCTAAGTTTGAACATTTTTACTTTTTTGACCCGATCCGAACAAAATTATTTCTTAAAAATTTTCAAACCGAATTACTAATTCAGTTTGGCTCAATTTTATTCGAATTACCTATAGCAAATTGTTATACACGATCTTCAATTATATTTATTCATGTTATTACATAATAGTATTATGTAATAATTGTTATACACGATATTAATTTATATTTATTTAGTGAAAAATCGAATATAAAATTACAATTTTACACATAAGTGAATTAAATAATAATAATAATAATAATAATAATAATAATAATAATAATCTATCAAATATTATATTTTACAAATATACTCATACAAGTAAAAATTTCGTGGGAAACTCCTCCCTCTAATTAACCTACTTAAAATTTCGTGGGAAACTCCTCCCTCTAATTAACCTACTTAAAATTTAAGAGCAATATTCTGCTGATAAACTCCCTCCAAGGCACATCTAAGCTCCAGAGAACTTAATAAGGTTAACAGAAGCTTCTTGGTGATATTGCTCTGGAATAACGATACTGCTTCACCACTCGACCACCGCTCCTACCGCCGCACTACTGCACCTCCGGACCACCGCACTGTTGCCCTACCACTGCATCATCCAAGTAGGCTTTCTATCTTTTCTTATTCTACAATAATTTGATTCAGGTGAAATTGTCAATCTAATTCTGATATATTTGTTAATTCATTCGGGTTATTTAATTAATTTGCAGATATAATTCATTCAGTATTCTTGAATTACAATAATTTGATTTGAATTTTAGGTATAATAAAATTTTGAAATTTTGGTTTTAAGGAAATAGAGCATCGATTTTTCCAGATTGTGGGGTTTTGGATCAATTTAGAGATTACGGCATGGTCTGATTCTTATAAATTAATAGAATTTAATTTAATCACATCGAGTTATGTCTTAATGAATGTCAACTTTCATAAATAACATCTATTGGATGCCAGAAAACAATTTCTTATAACAATTTGTGGTCAACTACTAAATTGAAAGAAATAAAAAATTGATATCTTTTACAATGTTTCTATTTTCCGGAGTTAATAGAATTATAGAACTATATAATCATTGTTGTGCTGTTAGTTTTTGCTGTTGTCAAACATGGCATTTTTACTTTTATGTGAATTTCATGGCTATAAACCTGTGACAACATCAAAGTTTGTTTGACGAGAAGAATTTTATATACTCTTGTAATTGAGGAATGGAGTAATTGGTTTGTAAGTTGTAACCGATGGTTAGGTGATCATCTAGATCGAGCTAAACCAAGTGTGTCATCTGGTTGTGGATATATCGTACCTTGAAAGTAATTTGGACTTTAGTATTCTGTGATTTTTGCCTCTCTTTCTCACACACTTCTTCTCTCCTTGGAGATCTCTGCTACAATGGCTACTCAGATGAGCAAGAACTGGAAGTTCGGTGCTGATGGTGTCATTTACGCTGAACTAAATAAAGTTTTCAGTAGAGAACTCACTGAAGATAGCTACACTGGTGACGGAGTTAGGGCTACTTGTACCCAGAATGTTCTTCGTAATTTACCCCTTTTTTGTGTTTTGGATTCGATCTTTTCAATTCTTTGTTTCTGATTTTGTTATTTTGATTGATTGTATTACGTGAGAAGAGAAGAAGGATTAAGGGGAGCTGACCTCGATTCTGCAGAAGAGAATCAAATTTCTAGAAAACACCATTGAATTTTACGCTGAGAAGGTTAACAATAGGGGACTTTGCGCTATTGCTCAATGTGAGTCTCTCCGTTACAAGCTTCTTGGTTTTCCTGTTAGAAGGTGTAAGAATGCATAAAGCTTTTTCTTTTTCATTGACTTTTAATTGGTTTTTTTTATCTGAAACTAATAGGGAATTTTTATGAGATTCGTTTTTAATTTGCTGTTGAGTATTGATTAATTATTTTGGTTGATTGTTATATTGCGATGTGAACAATTTCATAACTTGATTCATTTGAGAAGTGAGTTATGTAAAGTGTGATAAATATATCCTTTAACAATTTTATTGAGTTTATTGTCACTTTTCTATCCACTTAAAGTGACAATAAACTGTTAATTCTTTCTGCTAGCATTATCAAGTTAACGGACTACGTTATAACCCCATTCCTCTCTGTTTATTATACATTATACATTAGCTTGCACTAGTAGGCTAGCTCAGTTTCTGTTGGAGTATGTTGGTAACATAAAAATGTGCGAGAGTATCATAAGAAAGAACCAAGTACTTTTAATTTTTATTATAATTTACTAGTGGCCTAGGTTTTTTTGGCCTGAGTTTGTTCTGTACACAGGGTGCAAAGAGCACTCGCCTTTTGAAATCAATGAAGACTTACCTTGACTACATCTGAAGCTGAGAAGCATGAAGTATTGAAGTCCAAGATCTTTTCTAACCTTGAGATTTTCATTTTTTGACTTGTAGAAATATCTTCTAACTTTAAGAATAGACCATGTTTGACAGAATAATCCCCCCCTGATCCCAGCACAAAGAGTTAGAAGGTAACCTCGAACTCAGGGGAATGTTAAGCACCCTCTTCACTTCAAAATGCAATAGAACTTCTGAAATTTTTTCCACTTTCTAGCAGCTAGTCGTAGTATCAAATCAGATCACAAACCTTTAAGCCTGCATCATGATTGTCTCTAGGTGAAATTATGCAGCGAGACAGCGTGCCTTGGATCCACTAGTCTGACCAGACAAATGCCTCTACGATTTAAAGGAAAATCTGGAAATTAAATGTCCTTCCGAGGATTAAGTTGGTTGCGTGGAGGGGTTTTCAGAATGCTTTGCTCACTTAATGTGCCATTCAGTCTCGTATTAACAATTATGACCTTGATTGCTTTATTTGCTGCAGGGAGCCTGAGTCTACAATTCATGCGCTCAAAGATTGTGCTCAGGCGAGGGCTATTTTGGGTAAGTCAAGTTATGATTTTGTTTTTATACTGTGTGCTGCCAGTGTAGTTGAATGGTGGGAGTCCTGTTTTCTGAAGATGGATGAGTGTGATGTAGCAAACGTTATAGCCATTTGCTAGGCTATTTGTGGTGCTAGGGACTTTCAGATTATGGAGAAGTGTAGGGACTATGGGGAAGTGCTGAGCTATGCTATAAAGACTAATGCAGAAGCTGCCGAAGCTGGAAATTCCAAGTCTGGTTTCTGATGTGCTGCTGCTGTTTGTTTAGGGAAGGCTGCTGTCGGTTGGACAACATATGCAGGTCTCTTAAAGGTTAATGTTGATGCTGACTTTGTAGGTGACTTCGGGTGTGGTTTGGGGGCAGTGATCAGGGATGGTCTTGGTGCTGTTAAGGCTGCAGGGGTCCAGCAGGGCAGTGAGAAGTGGGACGTGAGGATGGCTGAAGCAAAAGCCGTGTGGTGGGGGCAGCAGTTGTTGCGAATATGGGGGCCCAGAATATAGTTGTTGAGGGTAATTGTTTGCAGGTCTTCCAAGCTATGAAGAGCAAAGATATTGGCTATAGTGAATTTTCTGTAATTTTAGGGGGTATTTTGTTATTTTGCAATAACATTTTTAATGTTTCTTGGTTTTTTGTGAAACAAGGTCGCCCAGTTTCAACATAGGGAAGTGGGTTAACATATGTGGTTTGATGTAATTCCCTGTCGTATTCCTGATGTAGCTCTTCTTGATATATCTAATTAGCTCCCCTTTGTGGGTTTTATAAAAAAAAAATAAACAAAATACAAAGGAAATGGACCATGTTTTATTGACTCGATATAAATTTGATCTTGATTCTCATTCCTTTATTTCATGTACACATAAGAAGTTGTGGATTGAGAATACATTGAAAAATATAGAAGCAAAGGAAGAAGATATAATCTCAACATTAATTACGCTTAACAATGCAAACAAGAAAATAAAATTCTTTTGGATTACTATTTGCATATTAAGAACAATATCGAATAATAAGAAAAGGCTACTGTTTTTTTCATAAAACAGTAGCAAATAGGTAAAAAATGCTGTAATTTTGAATCGTAGCAAATACATGTTGCTATGTGTTACTCCTAGTTTTGCGGTTCAAAATCAGAGCAAAAGGTTTGAATAAAACCGTAGCAATGTGTACTGGTACTCCACTTTTTCAAAATTATTGTAACATAAAGACTAAGCTAATGCTCTAAAATTGCAAATTTAAAAAAAAAATTATAATTATAAAACAGAAAACAAAATATTATTTTGGCCATTTTTACAAAAATCAATAATTATAAGATACAACATTTTTTAAATTTATTTGAATATTATTTGGGTAAATGTCATACATCTATAAATTTATAATAATGCATAATCATACTTCCATCAATTTTATTTGAAAGAATTTGTAAATTATTTTTTTACATATTAATTTGTATTTCATATTTGAAACTAACTGTAAATTTAAACAAGAAAAAAGAAATGTTGTCGTAAGATTCCTATCATTAGACTAAATTTATTTTCCTTCAAAGAAATATGGTCGGTTTATATTAACATATGTTTGCCACGAAAATAAATTTTTATGTGGCACAAGTGTTATAATGATTGTCACATTGAAAAAAATATTCGTGACATAAGTGTTTGTTTGCCATGAGAATAATGTTGTCATTATTCTCGTGGCACCATTGTCTATTTGCCACGGGAAGATAAATACAAGTAGCATAAGTGTTTATTTGCTACGGGAAAAAACTAAAGTCGTGGCACTAGTTTTGGTTAGCCACAAACATCATTTTTCCCGTGGCATAATATTTGTTGTCATGTTAAGTTTATTATTGATTTTAATTTTTCCCGTGGCAAGATCAAATTATGCCACAAATTTAGAATTCCCGTGGCATAATTCGTGGCACAAGTGGTGAATTGTTGTAGTGTCTCCAATGATCATCCCTATCGACTTAGAGCTAGAATTGGGGGCTTGATCCTTACATCATTAGCTTACCTAGCCTAAAGAGTTACCATCATTTGACTCTTCTCAATATCTTTCCACACACTTAGCCCTTGCGGCCTAACTTTAGAATCACTTTCACATACTACACAGATATAAATGACCAAACAAACTTCCCTTAGGAACCATTTTTCATGAAATCTTAACACAACGTTGAAGCATGCCTCGTCATATCAACATCACTCATCAATCATAATCATCATTGCATCGAAGTATGAAGTGCTTAGCCTCTGTGCCTAAGTTACCCAAATACTTTCATCATTAAGTCAACTAGGATAACCTAGATGAATTAACCTTTGCACCCTGAGAGATAGTATCAAATTACATTTGACTAAGCTCATTCAACATGCATCTTCAAAAAACTTCACTTCGATTCTTTTTCTCGTCTTTCTTTTTCGGGAGAAAGTCGATACCCTCCACAAAAATGACGAAATTTTTTTGCTTTTTTGCATTTTCGAGTCGCACGATCATAGTACAATGCACACACGGGTCATGAGTCACACGTGTCAATTCACCTTGGGTCAACCTCGAGTCAGTCAATCATAGTGAGTCAAGTTTATACCTTGAGTCATGTCAAGTTAATGAATCAAGCAACACTAAGTCTTAGGTCAACCCTAAAATAATTAAGGAGATTAGCAAAGTCCTATAGTCAAAGATAAATACAGGTGCATCCCAGCGGCAGCAAGAGCAGGATAGGGAAGACCCTGCTCTAGCGCCAGACGACAACATCTAGCGTCTGGTAATAGATTTCAGCGCCTGGGGCTAGATCCCAGCGTCTGGCGACAGAGCCAAATCACGGCGCCATAGGCATTGCAGCGGCGACAGAACGCTCAACCACTCAGAGCAGTTATTTCAACCTCTTTCAGCAATTTCGGGTTCCTTGGTACGCAAGTTAGCCCCTATAAGCAATTTGACATGATTAAGTAGTCGGCTTGATTAATAAGTGATCGACCTGACGAAAGATCGTCTCACTTAGCTTAAAGCGCCTAAGCATTGGCTCATCGAAGGCACTGACATAATGGTTCATAAACAGGAGAGGCACCGACATACTGGTTCATAATTTACAAGCAGCAAAAGCGCCGATGTACTGGCATAGCGAAAGCAAAGTTCAAGTGAGTTTTAAAAGATCGACAAGCGTTGGTCTTCGGAAGTTTTCTTCGGAATATTATCGCAACAAACATTCAAGTATCATCAAAGCTCTCTTTTGTTCAGAGACGCGTGGACATTTCTTTCAAACTTTTTTGTTCAGAGACGCGTGGACATTTCTTTCAAGCTCTTTTGTTCAGAGACGCGTGGACATTTCTGTAAGCTCTTTTGTTGAGAGACGCGTGGACATTTCTTTAAGCTCTTTTGTTCAGAGACGCGTGGACATTTCTTTCAAGCTCTTTTGCTCATAGATGCGTGGGCATATCATTCAAAGCTCTTTGTTTAGAGACGCGTGGACTTATTAAAAAGAAGCTCTTTTGTTCAGAGATGCGTGGACATATCCAAAAATCTCTATTGTTCAGAGACGAGTGAACATTAAAACAACAAGATGGCGTTCCATATATTGTGGAAGGTTGTCACAATCGGTTACCCTTAAAGACGTGTGCTCAACGGTGCAAGATATGCGTTTCTTAACTCTCTTATATGTTTTAAATAACGCTAGTTTGCAGGTATTGGCGTTACAAGAATGATTTAGAATCGCAGAACGTTCTGAATCAGTCTCTGTCCCTATCGATACTTTGACTTTTGTTTTTGAAACTCGCGTTTCTTTAAACTCAGTCAAAGTGGGGGCTTCTGTAGACACCCAAATGTGTCTCCCCAAAACCAAACCCAGTGATGAATACCTTTCATGTCATTTGATTATCGAACAAAGCAAAAGTGTGAAAAGTCTAGTGATGAGGATGTTTTTATTAAAATTTCTCTTCTTTCTGTTTTTGCAAATATTTCTTTTTTTACCTTAATTATGAAAAACGTGCATTCCAGTTTATTTTGGTCCATTATAAGGTTCCAATAATAGTGTAGTTGGATAGGTCTTGAAAAGACCTTTCCAACGATATATTATAAGCCCAATTCCGATGAATAATGAGGAAGTTATTGCAAAAATACTAAACTGGGTCCGGTTTGGTTTTTATATGCGGCCTCATGATCTAGAGGAGGGCCTATTATTATTTATCATTTCTAAAGCTATTAGGATTTATTATAGTCTTCTAGAATACTCTAGAAGGTTCTCTTAAATCATAATGGAGTTAGGATTGATAATTATGTTTCAAAGAGTTTGAAATTGAATAAAACTACTCCTTTTTAGAATCCTTGTTTTGCACAAAGTGAAATATATTCAGATATTTTTTTGTGCCTCATAATATTTATCCAAATCTTATATGGTTGGATAGATCTTAAAATTATCTTTCCAATGATATATTATAATATTAAATCCGAGTTATAACGAAAAATATATGAATGAGATATGAAACTCTATCCAAAACTGACACCCTTCCACTATTTCGGCCATATTTTTTTATCTACAAAAGATTTTAATCTCATTCCAATTGGGTTGGAAATTAGACTTCAAGATCTTTCCAACTACATATTATATGACTTATTTCAACTTCTGGATCAAAAGATATATGATAAAACAAAATCCACAAAAAATGTTTTGCAGCGCCTGGCGCCAGACTTGGCGTCTTGCGCTAGTGTCCAGCGTTTGGCGCCACGCACGTGTTTGACGCTGCGATTGTGTTTTATTCTTTTTGAAACTCTGATTCGTTTTTATCATATCTAGTTGATTTTCTCTATAAATAGCCTCCTAAAACCTCCGTTTTCCATCATAAAAAAATCATCAATTTCCATCAACTCTCTAGTTTTCTAATTCTCTTCTCTCTGTAAGCTAAATATTACTCTCTCTCTCTTTTCTAAAATAGCTTTTTGCAAACAAAATTCCGCATTCAGAAGATCTAGAAACACCTAGCCAAGTTCAAAGTTGCTTTCGCCCTAGACGTGAAAGGTTTTAATTTCTGAGGGTTTGGTCCAAATCTCTCTTTTAATTATTTAATTTAATTGCTTATTATTTTCCTTGAAGTTACTAACGCGTGTGTTTTGTTATTAGAAAGAGGTACGAGGCATCCAAGTAAGTGCTTTAATTGTTTAATTGATATGATATACAGATCATGTTTAGGTTGTTATGTTGATTCCTAGTATCATATAGGATGTTTTTCTTAATTTGATGTTTAGGGTGACAACAATAAGTTCCTAGTATCATGTTTAGGGTAAAGAATATAATGTCAATTATGATTTCTATGATGCTTCTATTTTCTTTCCTAATAGCATGCTAGTATCATGTTAGGGCTATATATTTGATTTTTGATGTTTAGTATCATGCCTAGGATCTTGCTATTATTATGCTTTAACATGATTATGATGATTATTCTTATTATTATAATTATTGTTATGATTATAATTATGTTGCTTGATTATATTTATTGTTATTGCTTGATCACACCTTTTATGCATGTTTAAAGGGAATTGGTACTTGGAATCACGCTTAATAAGATAATTATTAATCTTTTTAGGGTTAATATGATTATAATTCAAATGATCGCCAATAATAGTTTTCTTTGTGCATTAATATTCAACCAACATAGATAAACATGTTTAGGGTTAATCCTATTGATCGCATGTTAGTCAGAAAGCGCACATGAATACGATCAGAATAAAGTAGAGGGATATTATTAAGGCAGGTTCAATCTCTTTTAGGTTGGATTGGTACCTTCATCCCCAAACTACCAGTCTTGGTTCCAGACCTATTGGAGTTGACGATCTCCTGGATCGTTAAGGGTGTAACCTTTACCTCGTGAATGGTTTACAAGTTCCCAAAACTGGTTGGCGACTCTTTTGCTCTATCTTCTTTCCCTTTGGACGCCACCGTACTTTAGAGTATGATCACAGTGGGGTTCACGATAGGGATAATGCTTGAAATATTCCCTACATTACCAGTTTTACAACCCCAATTTTCCCTCCACCTCATTAAAGGCGTCACAATCTCCATATCTTCATCTTCCTCCTCTGCCTTCTTTGGTTCTTTCTCAAAAATAACTTTTTGACCTCTAGGCACTCCATATACAATCTGCACATCATGTTCATTTATCTCTACTGATTTGTTGAATGGTAAGTATAGAGTGCTGTTGTTTTCTTCAAAATGCCTTAACAGCCAAGCACAAAATACGACATCATTTTGTGGCAAATTCACAGAAAGAATTGCCCCAAAACCCATTTCTTCCACTGCTTGTTTTTGTTGTGGGGTTAAGTTTGCTACAAATTTCATAAACATAACATGTCCCACTCTAACACATATCTTCTCTTCTTCATACATCATAACCTCATCATCTTCATCAGTGAAATTTACAACATCTTGATGAATCAGTTCATCACCTTCTTCAACTATTCTCTTTCTTTTTTTCAATTTTCTCAACTTTTTTACCTTTCTCCTTTTTCTGAACTTCTTTTTCCTTCTTCTGAACTTCTTTATCCTTCTTCTGAACTCCCTTAGGTGATTTTTTAACAACCTTTTTAGAAGATTGTCCACCTTCCTTTTCACTAGTTTTTTCTTTGATCTGTACCCCCTTCTGTTTTGTTTGAACCCCCTTTTCAGATTTCTGAACTCTGTTTAATTCTTCTTCTGGAATTTCTTGTTCTTCAACATGCTGTTGTTTCTCTTTTTTTTGGGGTGCTTTGGCTGCGCAACACTCTTGTTGTTGTAGTTGTTGTGTTCTTTCCTTTTTTTTTTGTAGCTATGTGTTTCCTCCTTGTGAAAGAACTGATTTTATTGTATACATAGTTATAGTTAAAAAATGTTAAAATTTATGTAAATTAATGAACATTACACTACAAATAAAATGAATAAAAAGCATATAAAGATTTTACCTATGAGATGCTTGCTTGGGCTGATTAGTATTGTCACCATTACCTTCACCATTGTCAGAAGTTGTTGAAGGTGGTACAGTACTTTGTGGAGGAGTATCAGATTTTTCCTCAGGTTGTTTAGAATTTTCTAATGGGAGTACAGAAGTTCCTATAGGTTGATCAGAATTTCCTGGTTGATTAGAAGTTTGTGGAGGTTGATCAGAAGTTTGTGGAGGTTGATCAGAAGATTGTTAAGGTTGATCAGAAGTTCCTTTAGCTTGTTTAGAATTTCCTGGTGGGAGTTCAGAACTATCTGGTGGGTTCTCATTCTCATTGTTTTTTTTCTGTTTCATTGGGCTTCTCGGGTTCAGAAGTTTGTGATTGGGATACAGAAGTTGCAGGATGTTGTTCAGAATTTCCTGATTGGAGTTCAAAAGTTTCTGGTGGCTTCTCTTTTTCATGGTTTTTTTCTGTTTCATTTGGCTTCTGTGGTTCAAAAGTTTGTGGAGGTTGATCAGAAGATTGTGAAGATGGTTCAGTGTTTCGTGGTTGATTAGAAGTTTGCGGAGGTTGATCAGAAGTTTGTGGAGGTTGATCAGAAGTTTGTGGAGGTTGATCAGAAGATTGTGAAGTTTGTGGAGTTTTGTTTGCTTCTTGTTGCAACTCAGAAGTTTCAGGGTGGTGTTCAGATGGTAGTGGGGACTTTCCAGCAGTTGGACTGCTAATAAAAAAATAACAACAGAATAAACATTTCTAACTAATATATGAATATAAAGCAAATTGAAATCATATGAATATATCCATGTTGACCTCAACATTCTCCATGAAAGAAAAGAAAATAAGAAAAAAAAAAATAAATTCACTCATTGAGCAAATGTAAGAACTTCATCAACAAGATATCCAGCTCTCTAAATGGTTCGGATAGCTTAAAATAATCCTTTGATCCCACGTTCTGCAGAGACGGGCAATATCTAAAAGATGCCTTTTCTTATGTGTTCAAGTGTTTAACCCAAGATATCTTAGCAACAAGCAATAAAACTACAGGAAATCCCTACAAAGTTTCACCTCAAATTAGTATTAGATAATTAGATACTAAGTCATAATACTTGACAAAATGGAGGGAAGATTAGCTTATGAGCAAAGATGAGAAAATTAGGCAGTTTATAAGAAAATATATGCACATAGCATGCAAAATTCAGATAGAAAATGGAAAAAAATCAGGTTCATAATGTAGTGAAATTGCAAATGCTCAATAACTTATCCAGATTCACACAAACCATTTCTAAAAACAACTCAAGTATAGCTAAGAGGTTGGCTGACCTGATGTAGTATCCAAAGAGCAATTCCAACAAACTCTACAATAATCCCCATATATCTCTCAATCCAAGTAGTAGCATCATCTGACGCTTCAACATTGACAACAGGGGCACTTTCAACCAAACTGTAGCTCAATAAAAGACCAAGACTCTTCTAATACTCATCTATTCACCTTAATTTTTTTGGAAGATTAAGTTCTGAAAACAGAAAATTAAACCTAATTTAGCATTGAACATGCAGGAATCAAACTTCAATTGTAAAAAAATTATATAAAATTGGGATCACACCCAATACTGTATATGTTAAAAACTAGAGCAATTTTATTTGAAGCCTGAAATTACTAAAATCAGAAGCTGTTAGTTAATTTGTTTCCCTAATAGTGATAATTAGTCAAATTCCTCATAGAAGTATAAAAACAAGCACACAATACATCATATTTAAGGATTTTCGCAGAAATGAAGAGCTATACCAAATCTTCCAGCCCTGCAACAACGACGACACCACAATTCCCCGCGTACTAAGGCGCGACCATTCAACATGTGAGCCCTGCCTCGCCGCCTCGCACATCTCAATCTCCTCTGCCCCACCCTTCCCCACACCCTATGCCGCCCATCATGTACTCAGTAGAAACCCCAAAACTTCCATTAAACTAAAATAAAAGTAGTAAAAACCCTAGAATTCGTAATAACTATTTTTTCATCTATTCGCTCAAAAATAATCAAAAATACATAATTTAGGTGGAGATTGAGAGCATACCATGATGATAATCTTCGATGAATGTGTTTTGGAAAAGCATTAGAGGGGTTATATTTGGAGCAGCATTAGTTGAGTTTCACAACGGGTGTGTGTAAAAATGGGAAAAAAAGAATAGGAATGAAGAATTTAGTGTAGAGGAGTGAAAGGCTACATCTAATAAAACAAATAATTATAAAATTACAAAAAAAAAAAAAAAAAAAAAAAAAAAAAAAGTGCGTGCTAGGCTGCTAGCAAATAGCAATCTAGCATTAGTAACCGACGTTAATGAAGCCCATTACAAGTAATACGGTCAATAAAGTTTGACTTACTACTTGTAACTAGCCTTTTTTAGGTTCCTTACTAATAGTTAGTCAGTCTATCCTTAACCTACTATTTGTAACTGACCTTAGTCACGTTAGTTACGATTTCAAATATATTTGTAACCTGCATAATCTGTGTCAGTTACTAATACTTCTGTAGTAACTAGCATAACATATGCCAGTTACAAATAGGGCGTTACAAATAGCACTTTTTCTACTAGTGATATATCCTAATATATGAATGGAAAGCAAACTGAATTGGAAGATGTTCAGTTATTATTTTTTGATATTCAAAAGTTTTAGATGGGTTGTTCAAAAAAAAAAAAATCCAAACATAATCACAATATATTAATATAAATATAGAATTGTGGGTTGTTCAGTGGTTGTTGTTTATTGTTCAAAATTTTTTAAAGGGTGTTCATAAGATAATGTAATAATTTAATAATAACCATAATATATTCCAATATAAACTGAAATATATAAAAGATGTTCAAAAGTTTTTAAAGGGTATTTAGGTCATAATGTTCAGTGATTTTTTAATGTTGTTCAAAAGTTTTTATGGGTTGATCAAAAAAATATTCGAAACATAAGCACAATTATTGAATATGCAAACATATGTATATAAATATTTATATAGAATCATGTGTTGTTCAGTGGTTTTTGTTTATTGTTCAAAATTTTCTGAATGGTGTTCATCAGTTAATGTAATAATTAAATGTTAACCATAATATATTCCAATTTAAACTTAAATGAAAGATGTTCAGTGGTTATTTGTTGTTGTTCAAAATATTTTTAAAGGTTGTTAAAAAACATATCCATACATAATTAAAATTAATGAACATGCAAGAAAATATAGAAACATAAATACACAATTGTGGGTTTTTCAATTGATTATATTAGATGTTTAGTGCTTTTTTCAGAATTGTTCGTTCATATAAACAACATATATAAACATTAAACAGGAAACATATGAATCAAAATATACCTGTTTGATGGACTTTCTGAAAGTTGTTTGTTTAATTCTTCCAATATATTTTTATCAACAATTGGACTTGCTTTAATATCTTCTAATTTCTTCTTTTTTGGTGTTTTGAGTTTGAACATCTGACTTAATGTCCTATTCAAAACATTTTGTTTCAAATTATTTTTCAATTTTAAAAATTAGGGTTTCAATTACTCAATTTTTTTTTGTGAATTAGAACAATAAATCACTTACATATATTCATCTTCTTCAGTTGACGGAGATTGTTTCGATTTTCTACAAAAAAAAAAATTAAATCGATGATTAACTATTTCAAAAAATTAAAAACGACAATAATTTAACAAAATCGTATCATAATCAAAGTAATTGGAGTGATGTTCACCTTTTTGAAGGTGTTTTCGGTGATTCTTCGTCGTTCGCCATGGAAGTGCAGCAGTTTTTAGAGAGAGAAAATTAAGAGTTGAGTGAGAAAATTGAAAACAGGAGAGAGAAATGCAAATAAATTAATTGAAGGAAGTGTATAATTTATGAGAAGAGAGAGAATGTTTTAAAATGATTAAAAAAAATAAAATGGCGGTTTATATTTAGAAGTTTAGAACGATTATTTTTTTTTAAAAAAAAAACGTATTATGTGATCATGACGGTTGGACGGGTTTTTTTTATTTGGGCGTGGGTTTTATGTCTGGGTTCTGTTTGTTGGGCCGCGTATTGGGCTGGTGCACCTATTTCTAGGTGCACCATGGTGTATGTAATACCAATTGTCTTTTTGTACTCCGTCTATTTTATTTTACCCAATAAGGTGATGTTCTTTAATATTTAATAATAAATTATTATAATAAAAGTGAATATTTAATAATAATAATAATTATAATAATATTTAATGACAATAACAATAATTATATTATTATTTTAATTTTTAATAATAATAATAAAAATAATATTTAATAATAATAATAATAATAGTAATAATAATAATAATGATAATGACAATGACTTTGACAATCACAACAGTAACAGTAACTGTAATAGTAATAGTAATAGTAATAGTAATAGTAATAGTAATAGTAATAGTAATAGTAATAGTAATAGTAATAATAATAATAATAATAATAATAATAATAATAATAATAATAATAATAATAATAATAATAATACAGTTTGGGCTTTCTGACTTTGTTCCTAGACGGGTAGTGACTGATGCGGCTAATCGGAAGCGGGTGAAGTACGAATCTAGTTGTCGAGCAATAAGATATGGCTTCCTTCCTATCTCTTTCTCTTCTCTTGGGAGTTAGAAAAGGAGGTTGTTGCATTGCTGAAGCGGATCCAGAAGTTTTCGAAGACTCAGGACTTTGGGGCGCGTGCTGCAGATCATATCTTTACTAGGATCAGCTTTTCAATAGCTAGAGGAGTGGGGGCCAAGATTGTATCTCGATTTCCCACTAATTTTCTATAGGTTGTATAACTTTGTATGTTTTTGAGATTAATAATAATAATAATAATAATAATAATAATAATAATAATAATAATAATAATAATAATAATAATAATAAAATATGCTCTGCTCGGCTCGACTAGACTTTGCTCTATGCTGCAATCTACTCTGCTGACTCCAGCTTTGCTTGCCTAGAAGCTCAGAAGAACAAGGCCTAAGTCTGGTATTCCCTGGTAAAGCACAATTAGGCCTAGGGATGGCAATGGGTCAAGGACCCTGTCCAGACCATGTCGGACCCTACCCTGAAATACGGGTATGGGTCCAATTTTTAAAGACCATGTGGGTCCAGGTAGGGTATAGGTCTAGATGGTATCAGGTAGGATAAGAGTCTGAATTCATTATACCCGGACTCTTGACCCTACCCATGGACCCGTCATACCCAGACCCTACCATAACATGTACTTAGCCTCGTTCAATATATTAAATAAATAAAAAAATACTTGTAAAAGTAAAACCCTAAGTAAGGAACTCATAGGCGCTCACTTTCATAGTTGTACAATTTGTCAAATTAATTCTAATGTTCTCATGTATTAGTTTTTTTTTTTTTTTTTTTTTTTATTATTATTATTTTTTTTTTTTTAAAGCAATCGTACAGTCATATTTCATACACTAAAATAAGACAATTAAAAATTACTGGAATAAAAAAGGTAAAGGACCCTATTTGGACCCTGGACCCTACCAAACCTGCTAGACCCATAGGGTTTGGGTAAGGGTCTAAAAATTTGAGACCCTAAGGGTCCGGGTAGGGTATAGGAATAAAAAAAATATTAATGGGTACAGGTACGGGTATTACCATACCCAGCCGAGATCCTACCGATTGCCATCCCTACTTAGGCCCCATTTGTTTGATATTAACTTTTTATAATGATAAATTCAATTTTATGGAAAATATATTTTCGAATAAAATCACAATTGTAAATTAGTTTTCTTGCTTACCGGAAAAGTTGTAGAAAAATTAAAAATAATAATAGAAGTGTGAGGATGGATGATAGGAAAATAAAGGACGTAAAAATATGGCTTCCCTTGGCCTCCCCTTCTCTCTTCTCTTTCCTCTCTCTTTAGGATTTTAATTTTCTTGGCCGTTTAGGTCGAAAATAGTCTAATTTTATCGAAAACTAGACTATTCCAACCCTTTTTCTTTGATTTAATTCGCTTTTTTGTTATTTGATTTATTTCGCTTTATTTTGTTCTCTCCGTTTGTGAGAGTCTGTCCCAATTTTTTCGAGTTTTTTTCCAACTTTTTGGGATTCTGATTCTCATCTATGGATGAGGATTTTTTTTAGAGATTTATTAATAATTGAGAAGGTAATTTTTGATTCATATGGGTTTAAGGTTCGTCATTGTAGACACCCATTTGTGTCTCCCCAAAACCAAACCCAGTGATAAATACCTTTCATGTCATTTGATTATCGAACAAAGCGAAAGTGTGAAAAGTCTAGTGATGAGGATGTTTTTATTAAAATATCTATCCTTTTTGTTTTTGAAAATATTTCTTTTCTTACCCTATTTTTGAAAAACGTGCATTCCAGTTTAGTTTGGTTCATGATATGGGTCCAATAATGGTGTAGTTGGATGGGGCTTGAAAAGACCTTTCCAACGATATATTATAAGCCTAATTCCGATGAATAATGAGGAAGTTATGGCCAAAATTACTAAACTGGGCCCAAACCGGATTTTACCTACGGCCCAATGATCATGTGGAGGGTCCAAAGGTTTAATCCTATTTCTAAACTAATTAGGATTAATTAGAACCTTCCATAAGTTTTTAAAAGATCTTAATTATCCTTTTTGAAAATATAAGATCAAAGAATTTGAAGTTAAATAAAAACTTTCCTTTTTCTTAAATCCTAATTCTATTCGAATTTAAAGATGTTCAAAGACAGTCAGATTTTATTTTCGTACCTCATAATCTTTATCCAAATCTTATATGGTTGGATAGATCTTGAAATGATCTTTCCAATGATATATTATAATATTAAATCCGAGCTATAACGAAAAAGATATGAATTAGATATGAAACTCTATCCAAAACTGACACCGTCCCACTATTTCGGCCATATATTTTTATCTACAAAAGATTTTAATCTAATTTTAATTGGGTTGGAAAGTAGACTTCAATAGCTTTCCAACAACATATCATATGCCTTATTTGGACTTCTAGATCAAAAGATATGATAAAAACAAAATCCGCAAAAACTGCTATCCATCGAGTTTTATTTCGATACGAATTCGGATTCTCTTCTTATTCTTCGACCCTCTTTTTTCTCTATAAATAGAGGCCATATCTCCCCTTTTTCAATCACCAATTCTCATCAAGAATATCTTGATTTCTCTCTCTCTCTCTCTCTCTCTCTCTCTCTCTCTCTTTTCTAAACTAGCCTTTTTACAAACATAATTCCTCATACATTAGCACTAGATACACCTAGCCAAGTTCGAAGTTGCCTTCGCCCTAGACGTGAAAGGTTTGGTCCCAAATCTTTATTTCAATTATTTAATTTAATTGTTTTGTTTATTATTTTTCTTGAAGTTACTAACGCGTGTATTTTGTTATTAGAAAGATGTACGAGGCATCCAAGTATGTGTTTTAATGGTTTTTTTTATTGATATTATGATATAGAAATCACGCTTAGGTTGTTGTTATGATTCCTAATGTTATGTTAGGGCGTTTTGATCTTCCTAGTATCATGTGTAGGGTAACTTTAATACCAAGTATGATTAAAAGTATGATGCCTTTTATGTTCTTCCTAATATTTATGATTGTTAGTATCATGTTAGGGTTAAAGTTTTGATCTTTATTGTTTAGTGACATGCTAGGGTTTGTTATTAATCTTGTTAGTATCATGTCTAGGATCTTGCTATTAATATTATGCTTTAGCATGATTATTATAATTATGATTATTTATTGTTATTATGTTGCTTAATTATTTATTGTTATTGCTTGATCACACCTTTTATGCATGTTTAAAGGGAATTTGTACATGTAATCACGCTTAATAAGATAATTAATAATCTTGTTTAGGGTTAATTTGATTATAATTCAAATGATCGCCAATAATAGATTTATTTGTGCATTAATATTCAACCAACATAGATTAAACAGGTTTAGGGTAAACATATTGATTGCATGTTAGTCAGAAAGCGCACATGAATACGATCAGAATAAAGTAGAGGTCTATTATTAGGGCAGGTTCAATCTCTTTTAGGTTGGATTTGTACCTTCATCCCCGAACTACCAGTCATGGTTCCAGACCTATTGGAGTTGACGATCTCCTAGATCGTTAAGGGGTGTAACCTTCACCTCGTGAACGGTTTACAAGTTCCTAAAACTTGTTGGCGACTCTTTTGCTCTATCTTCTTTCCCTTTGGACGCCACCGTACTTTAGTGTATGATCACAGTGGGGTTCAAGCTAGGGGTAATGCTTGAAATATTCCCTACAGTCATCAACTCTACGATCATAACATCAGCGCAAATTGCGAAGGTCTCTACTTGGAAAAATGCAAAGACATCAAAAATCACTGTTCGCTTCAAGTTTGAAGCGGTAGAGTGGGAGCTTTGCCCAATATGCAAATTAGTTTATGATTTTGATTGTAAAAGTTAAGTTATTTTTTTCTAGATCTGTGGTTTACAAATCTTTATTATTGTTTATGGCTATCTATTAATGATAATATTATTCTTCTTGTCATACTACTATATATATACATATATATATATATATTATATAGAATTGAGATCATGTGAGAACCAAGGTGAATAATGGAAACTAGGAACCAATCTCAGCCTTTAATCAAGCTACATCCGACAGCTCACATATATTATATAGAATTGAGATCATGTGAGAACCAAGGTGAATAATGGAAACTAGGAACCAATCTCAGCCTTTAATCAAGCTACATCCGACTGCTCACATCTCACCTGCATTCATTAATGGCATTTTCGTAATTTTGCGAATTTTTAAACTTTTTTTTTTTTTTTGCCAGTTTTTTCACTTTTAAGGCAATTTCATTTACTTTATGACTGATTTCATTTACTTTTACTAACTTTTCATTTACTTTTTAGAAATGAATCTGGAAATCACTTTGTAAAGTTGAAATATTACGAAAATGCCATTAATGCTCAACTCGACTTGAAAACTTTTTGTACATGCTCAACTCGTGCTCACTAAAGTTTCGAGCCAATAAAACGTGCTCAACTTGTGCTCACTAAAGTTTCGAGTACTAAACTAAAATTGTTAGGCCTTTGTGTGTTTTGTTCACTGTGTATAGGTTTTATTTATTTATTTATTATTAATGATTTAGGGCATGTTCTCTTCAGATTATTTTCAGTTCAGTTCTTAATTTCCTTCTCTCATAAAATATTTAGTTTAGTTCAGTTCAGTTTAGCTCAGTTTAGCTCAATTCAGTCAATTAGAACAGTCCCTTGCTCTTTAAAACATGGTAACTTTGTTTGTAAACTCTATATTAATAAAGTATATTATTAAGTTGCTCACGAGCTTATCCAGTCATGTTAGAGCTTGCTCGACTCATGCCATCGTAAACATCTCGATTCGAGTCGAGCCAAGTTTGATCGAGTTGAATTTAAGTTACTTACGAGCTACTCAGCTTGATTAGCACCCTTAGTGAAGTGAACAGGGGCTAAACATGAAATTTTTTTACTATTGGGAAAAATTATTTGCTACCACTTTACAAATAAAAAGGAAAATGAGAAAAAAAAAAAAAAAGGGAAAATGATTGTCCATGAAAAAATTGTACACTGAACCAAACGGGATCCAACACGAATAATCCATTGAAATCAACCAAATCTGACCTAATCTATTTGAAGAAATTGGAGCTTGAAATCGAGAAGAACCAATGTTAACCTTGGCAAATCAATTTAACCAATGAACTGAAGGCATAAACATGATCCTCAAGGAAACTCGAGATTTGATTGGGATATGATATGTAGGGACTTAACCGCATTGAACTAATATAAACTTGACTTCGATCAATAACAATTCAAAACCTGATTAACTCAAGAGAAACTACAATCGACCTTATCAACATAAAATGGGATCTGATCATTACTCGAGTTCAATTCAACCATATATAATAAAACTGGATATTTGATTCAACATGTATCATTCTATACTCAAACTAAGTCAAGATCACAAATTTTATCAAATTGTTAGTAATCTGGCTTGATTCCATTAACTATCCAAAATTTACCCTAATTAATCAACTTGACCTAATTTAATGTAAACTGATTAAACTACCCCGTAATTAATCAAGCCTAAGTAAAACATAATTGAAATTGCTTGGGGTCCAATCTTATGTAGATAGTTCATTTCATAATTATGCAAAACAATCATGTTAATCTTGAATTTGTTCTGAATCCGAGATTTATTCATTCTAAACTTAACCAAAAATGAAGGCTTATACAATCTATGCTTGAACTGTACTCAAGATCCTCCGTTAACGTTGACTTGTTGCAAGACATATACGATCTCAACTTGATCCAAATATGTAATTATTCGGTTATGATATAATTTAAACTCAGATACTTAATTGATCAATACTTTCACTAGTGAAAAAAAGCCTACTAATAACGGGCAAAAACAAGCTTTTCATAACGAGCAGCGAGCGTTACATATGTGGCCGTTACGGGTACAAATTTTATTTGTATATCAGGTTATTTGTAACAGGCATTTAAAGTGCCTGTTACAAATAGCCAAGTATTTGTAACAGACACTTTGACTACCCGTTACAAATAACCAGGTATTTGTAACAGGCACTTTGACTACTCGTTACAAATAATGTCTTAAAGAAACAAAATATTAGGGGTATTTGTATCAGGCACAATAGTTCCATGTTACAAGTACCCCTTTTCTTTTTGGGAAATTCTACAATATAACCCTTTACTTTTGCGTTTTCTACGTTGTTGTGCCCCATCTATTTAAAAGTTACACATTGTAATCCTTAAGTTTAATTAGTAAATATTGTGACCTTGTCGTTATCAATCCTCGTTAACAAGTTCCGTTAGGTTTTTTTTAATCAATGTTATTGGAGCCCACTCTTCACTTATATATATATATATATATATATATATATATATATATATATATATATATATATATATATATATATATATTAATTTATGTGATGGAAAAAGTTCCATTAAAGATTTTTGGGGGTTTTGTGCCCACGTGATGCCTAGATTGTTTATTGAGTTTTAAAATAAAACTTTTTATCTAAAATATATATGAACTTTAATTTTTTACTCATGGATTAATAATCACTTGACAACCATATTTGTTCGTTTATGGATATTTTATGGATTAATAATCACTTGACAATCATACTTGTCCGTTTATGGGTATTTTAGGATTAATAATCACTTGATGACAATCTACAAAAATTAGAAGTAATAATGTACAACCAAAAAAGAACGGTTGTCTAAAGATGTGATCTCTATTCATTTTCTCTAAACATTCAAGAAAAGGCTGGTTGCATGTTAAAACTTAAGACCACAATTATATAACTACGTAAGAATGTATAAAACCTTGTCTCTTTGATCTTTTAATTTTTTCCTTTTGTACCTCTTTAGATCCGTCATTTGTATAGAAATATTGGAATTTTATTGAAAATAAAATTCTACTCCAAAATTTTTATTAAAAATAAAACTCTAAAATACCTTTTCTATCCTACCAAGGGCCTGTTCATATTTACTTAATTTCAGTTCAGTTCAGCTCCAATCAGTTCAGTTCCGTTCCGTTCAGTTCAGCTTCAATCAGTTCAGTTCAGCTCAGCTCCTAATTTTCCTCTCTCATAAAATATTCATTTCAGCTCAATTCAGTTCAATTCAGTTCAGTTTAGCTCAGTTCAGTAAATGTGAACAGGCCCGAAATCATCCAAATATTATTGAAAATAGAACACTAAAATAACTTTTTTATACTACTAAATTTATCTAACTTTTTTTATCCTATACTACAAAACATATATTCAAATAAATCCTACATGTTATATTAATAATTATTGTCATTGACGTTGTGCAACACTTGGCAAAAAGTTGGAATGTCAAGTGTCACTGTCTCAGGGCCTAGATGCCCGTGTTGTGTATTGAATTTTAAGGTAAAATTTTTAACTATGTACTAAGTTTTAAAATATTCATTGATACAAAATTGGTTAGGAATTGATGTGAATTTATGACGATTTAAATTATGCAGTATGCATTTAATGACTAATAATAATATTGGTGAAAGTGGCTGATTTAATTTTTTTTAAAATAGCAAATTAAGCTTGAAATATTAGCTCTTAAAAAAACCTTGAAGTATTATAAATTTATAAAAATTAGCCAAAAAAAAAAAAATAATTGCTATAAGCCAATAGGGTTTACCCAAACCCGAACTTTTGGATAGTGTGAACATTTCTTGACCAATGACCTGAAGTGACTTGACTCGAAATAACCCATGACCCGACCTAATTAACAGTTTTACATAAAGTAATATAATCATTTTAGATTGTAAAGAATTTTATTTCAATCGATTGGGATATATTTTAAACTAATGTTGTACGTTTTGAATTACTTCTATCTCTCCAAAACAAGTTATGATATAAAATATAATAAATTATTTAATTGTTGTCTACGTGGCGTGACATATGGTGAAAAGTTGAAACACAAGTGTCACTGTGTAGGGAATATTTCAGTTCATCCCACACTTGAGCCCCAGTGTGATCATGCACTTAAACATGGTGGCGTCCAAATGGAAGGAAACTAGAGTAAAGGAGTTGCCAACAAGTTTCAGGAACTTGTAAATTGTTCATAGGGTGAAGGTTACACCCCTTAATGATCCCCTGGATCGTTAACTCCAATAGGTCTGGAAGCATGACTGGAAGTTCGTGGATGAAGGTACAAATCCAACCTAAAAGAGATTGAACTCGCCCTAATAATAGGCCTCTACTTTATTCTTCTCGTATTCATGTGCGCTTTCTGAATAACATACTGTAGGGAATATTTCAAGCGTTAATCCCCTAGCTTGAACCCCACTATGATCATACACTAAAGTACGGTGGCGTCCAAAGGGAAAGAAGATAGAGCAAAAGAGTCGCCAACAAGTTTTTTTAGGAACTTGTAAACCGTTCACGAGGTGAAGGTTACACCCCTTAACGATCCAAGAGATCGTCAACTCCATAAGGTCTTGAACCAAATAAGGGTTCGGGGATGAAGGTACAAATCCAACCTAAAAGAGATTGAACCTGCCCTAATAATAGGCCTCTACTTTATTCTGATCGTATTCATGTGCGCTTTCTAACTAACATGCAATCAATAGGATTAACCCTAAACCTGTTTATCTATGTTGGTTGAATTTAATGCACAAATAAATCTATTATTGGTGATCACTTGAATTATAATCATATTAACCCTAAACAAGATTATTAATTATCTTATTAAGCGTGATTACAAGTACGAATTCCCTTTAAACATGCATAAAAGGTGTGATCAAGCAATAACAATAAATAACATCAAGCAACATATATAATAATAATCATCATAATTATAATCATAATAATCATCATCATAAAATTATAATCATAATAAAAATAAATTATAATTAAAATAATCATAATAATAATCAAAACAATAATCATCATAATAACAATCATATTAATCATAATAATAATCATGTTAAAGCATAGCAAGATCCTAGGCATGATACTAACAAAATTAAAAACAAACCCTAGCATGTCACTAAACATTAAAAATCAAAGCTTTAGCCCTAACATGATACTAACAATCATAAATATTAGGAAGAACATAAAAGGCATCATACTTTTAATCATACTTGATATTAAAGTTACCCTAGACATGATACTAGGAATCATAATAACAACCTAAGCGTGAACTCTATATCATAACATCAATAAAAACCATTAAAGTACTTACTTTGATGCCTCGTACCTCTTTCTAATAACAAAATACACACGTAAGTAACTTCAAGGAAAATAATAATTAAAACAATTAAATTAAATAATTGAAAGAGAGATTTGGGACCAAACCCTCAGAAATTAAACCTTTCACGTCTAGGGAGAAGACAACTTCGAATATGGCTAGGTGTATCTAGATCTAATGAATGCGGAATTTTTATATTTGAGAGAAGCTAGTTTAGAAAAGAGAGAGAGTAATCAAGAAAATCTTGATGAGAGTTGGTGAAAATAGAGAGAATACTGGTTGTTGATGAAAACTGGTTATCGAAAACGGAGTTTTTAACACGTTATTTATAGAAAAAATCAGCCAAAAGTTAAAATATCAAAACAGAGTTTGGCGCTGATAAAACCGAACCAGCGCCAACGCTGGCCATTGGCGCCAGGCGCTATCATTAGCGCCAGGCGCTACAGCTGGCGTTTGGCGCTGATTCAGAAAATCACGCGTTTTCTTAAAATCAGATAAAAATTGCCGTACAGGAGGATAAAATCGTATTTCCCTCAAAAATGCTCTTTGATTTTAATTCAAACTCTGAAAAGTCAACAAAAGTCAATTTATCAATGCTAATTGAATTAGGAACGAAAAGAACCTTCTAGAAGAATCTAGAAGACTAAAACCATTCCTAATTTCATTAGGAATGATAAATCATATTAGGCCCTCCCTAGATCATTGGGCCACATATAAGGCTCAAACCGGGCCCAGTTTAGTAAATTGGTCATAACTTCCTCAATATTCTTTGGAATTGGGCTTATAATATATCATTGGAAAGCTCTTGTCAAGCCCCATCCAACTACACTACTATTGGACCCATATCATGGACCAACCAAATTGGATTGACTGTTTTCTTAAAAATAAGTTTTCAAAAACAAAGAGAAGAGAAAAGAAATTAAAACTATCTGCAACACTAAACTTTCCACACTTTTACTTCGTTCGATTATGATTCGACGCGAAAGGTACTCATCACTGGGTTTGGTTTTGGGGAGACACAAATGGGTGTCTATAGAAGCCCCCACTTTGACTGAGTTTGGAGAAACGCAAGTTTCGAAAACAAAAGTCAAAGTATTGATAGGGACGGAGAATGATTCATAACGTTCTGCGATCCTAAATCACTCTTGTAACGCCGATACCTGCAAACTAGCGTTAGTTAAATAGATAAAAGAGTTAAGAAACGCGTATCTTGCACCGTCGAGCACACGTCTCTGAAAGTAACCGATTTGCTGCTGCTTTACTGTTTTGACGACCTTCTGCCAAGAGAATGCCATCCCGCTTGAAAACCGCTACGCTGGTAACTGCTTCCAATATAGAAGATTGCTTCGCTTGAAAGGATCCTCTCCCGCTTTGATAATATTCCACGTCCAAGGGAATACCATCGAAGATTATTTCGCTTGAAACAATCCTCTTCCGCATTGATAATATTCCACGTCCAAGGGAATACAATCGAAGATTGCTTCGCTTGAAACAATCCTCATCCGCATTGATAATATTCCACGTCCAAGGGAATACTATCGAAGATAATTTCGCTTGAAATCACCTTCAACCGCATTGATAATATTCCACGTCCAAGGGAATACTATCGAAGATAATTTCGCTTGAAATCACCTCCAGTTGTTTGTGACATCTCTCCACAATCTAGGGAATGCCGTCGAAGATATCCTCGCTTGAAGCCATCCTCGTTTGTTGGCGATAATTTTCCAAAGAAATTACCGAAGATCTCCGCTTGTCGATCCTTAAAAGCTCGCTTGAACTTTGCTTCCGCTATGCCTGTACGTCGGCACTTTGGCTGCTTTTAAACCTGTACATCGGTGCCTTTTGCGAATGAACCACTATGTCGGTGCCTTTTGCTAATGAGCCAATGCTTAGGTGCTTTAAGCAAAGTGAGACGATCTTTCATCAAGTCGATCAATTTGTGCAATCAAGCCGATTACTAAAAATCGTGTCAAATTTGTTAGAGGGGCTAACTGGCGTACCAAGGAACCCAAAATATATTGCAAAAAGGTAGAACAACCTCCCTGAGTGGCTGAGGGTCCTGGCGTCGCTGAAAAAGTATCAGCGCCACACAAATGGCCGTAACGCAAGACGCTAGGATTGGCGCCGGGCGCCAAGCCTAATTGTTGACGCCAAGGTCTGGCGCTTGGTGCCAGAACGGGATATTCCTTAAATACCCCTTTCATCTTCATTTTCGCTATTTGCTCGTCGCGTTTTGCTCGAAAATCTCCAGAAATTCATTTGCTTCGTTCTTGCTCGTTTCTCAACCAAATTCACTCAAATTTGTTGCAAATCAAAGCTCTTTTCATCCATTTTCCCGATCTATGTAAGTTTTCCTCAAACTCACAACGGTTTTTATGAATTTTGTATGTGTTTATATCCAAAATTCATGAAATTTCGAAACTTAGAATGCTTAATTCTCTTTATTTGTCAAATTTTATGCCATGAAATTGCTTGATTATGTTTATATGTTGCCTTGGGAGTAATTTGAGACTTGTTTGACTCAATTTGGTGAAGAAATGAATGAATTGCCATTGTTGAACCTCTTGAGGTCGGGAATGCAATGTGGCCCGTTCTTGATGTTTTTGCTAGCAATTCTTATTCAATTTGTCACAATAATTAATATAGTATTGCAAGAAATTGCTTGATTGCTTGAAAAATGCCGTTATGCTCAAATTGAATTTGTGCTCTATTTTAGTACTACGTACTCTGTTTTTTTTTTGCGAACATAGTATCATGCGGCTAGGCGAACCTTAGATACTATAGAACGTTAGTTTATGATGATTCTGCACAATGTAGCATGGATAGACCGTGAGGCTCTGGTTCACGGTCCCGAGACACTCGACGGGAGCATGAGCCCGTGGACGACGCCGAGCCGTCCACTTTGCTTGGTCGACTTCCTGAGTGGGACGAGCGGACCTTGTTCTTTTCCCCCGTCCACCACATTTCTGAGAGGGTGAGACGGGGTATCACCGTTGGGAGGACGCGCTGTTATGGCTCCGGCTATGACGGTTTGGGCGATCTGTACAAGATGTACATCGCCCGGGATGCCGAGGCGAGACTCCTATGAGAGTCCTGCGGTCTCGCTGCATTGTATGAGACCTTCGAGGCGATGGTTGCCTCCAGCGGAGGTCACCATGTAGTGTGTGCTCTGGTGGAGTTCTTCTGGGACACCACCAACACTTTCCACTTTCCCTGGGGTGAGATGGTGGTCACTCCTACTAACTTTAGTCTCATCACAGGACTGGAGTTCAGCTCTGTGCCACTGCCGTTTGAAAGTGGGATCGATGTCTTTTCTCCCGAGGTCGAGGAGTTGTTGGGGCCAATTACCATTCGGGCCCGAGCTGAGGTAGAGTCGTCTCAGTTCAGCGCTAGAGGGATTCGCCGCTCGACTTTGGCAGCGGCTTTTGATGATGGTGCGACCACCCGAGAGCAGCGGGTGCGCATCTTTGCGCTTATTTTGTTGTCTGGGATGTTCTCCCCTGACAAGGGTAGTAGGGCGCTGCTTTACTACCTTCTTGCCGTCCGCGATCTACATCGAATCAGGACTTACGACTGGGCCAGCTTGGCCTATGCTGACTTCATTCGAGCGCTGAGGGACTCGTGTCGACACCGGTCCTTCGGGACGAATGTTGCTCTATCCAGCTTTTGGAGGGTCGTAGTGGTAAACATTATTCCCTATGAAGTTTAGCTCTACATTTTAGCTAGCATTTGCTGATAATTTTAACTCCTTGTAGATCTGGTTCTACGAGTACTTCCCTTCTGCTACGCCGGCGAGACCGTCGCCGCGCAGGTTTCCAGTGAGTGCTTCCTGGAGCAGCCGCCGTGTGGGGATGTCCACTGCTTATGTCCGAGACTGGATCATCGCGGTATGATTCTTTCTCATTTGCCATTTTTGTGATGCTTTAGGTAGATTCTCGCCTGATTGACGTTCTTTGCAGGATCCTGAGGTGCTATACCGGCCGTGGGTTGGCCTGGCAGTCCCTGGGTTAGCCGAACAGTATTCTGCTGAGCGTCCCTATTTCCTGGGGACTTATGGAGCGATCGCATACCTTGGAGAGAGGGTTGCTAGACAGCATTCCTCCGATACCTTTGTCGTTCCTGCTCCTCCACTACGTCACATGTTTGACGCCGCGAGGTTGTTGAGCATGTCAGAGGGAGCTTGTACCCCTTGGCGATCTTGCACGATCCCTGGGCGATGCTACGCAGAGGAGCTACTGCCGTTGTTAGCTCCAGTTCCTGTACCGGCTGAGGATGTGGCGGTACGATTTTTCAGCTTTTATTTTTCGTTAAGTAGCCCCCAAGTGATGCTTTACTGACTTTGTTTTGCTTTATCAGGACGATGCTGCTGAGTTCGTGCCACCCCGTATGTCTATCCACTACCAGGGGACATACGGGCCGATTGAGGAGATGATTCCTCCGGCTCCTGAGGACGAGCTCTTCGTAGAGCGGTCAATTCCTCGCCACTAGATTCGGGTAAGCTTATTTATTTGCAACTTTTGTCCATATATATTATGCATGTTTACTGACTTATTTCTTTGACAGTTCTCGCGCGAGGTGGTTTCGGCGATGGCACAATGTATAGATGCCTTCCGGAGCCAGCTTGTCCGGATGAGGAACATGGCTACCTGCCGTCGAGATGACGCTGTTCAGGAGGTAGTCTTTCTTTCATATGTTTTGCATTACCGCTTCAATTTTGCCTTGTTTCTGATTTTAATTCCTTTTGCAGGGTCAGCCCATTCCTTCTCGTACTCGCACGAGACCTGAGGTGCGGAGGGATCCGGTGAGGTCTAGCTCAAGGCGTCGCCGCACTACTTCAGGAGGTAGGGGTGGTCGTTCTGAGGCTGCCCGTACTGATGTGGCAGAGGGCTCAGGTTCCTCCTCTGAGGGTGCTCATGCTGCGCCGGTAGGCCAGGGAAAGGCTACCTCGGCTCTTAGAGGTGGTGGGATGTACGAGGTTGGCTCGTCATCGCAGCAGCCTCCGCAGCCTCAGCCTCAGGTTGATCTCGGGTGGGCTGGTCCCACGTTGAGTTTTCCTCCTCCTGTGGAGACTGGGGCTGATACTGGAGCTGGATCTGGAGTAGGTGGAGGGGTTACTCCTCGTACGGCGGAGTTTTATGCGATGATGGGTTTACCTCCCCCGGCGTCGTAGTTTGTACCTGTGTTTTTTGCTTATTTTTGACTTTGTATAGAACTTTGCCTTTTAGTTAAACTCATTTTTTAGACATATTTTGTATATACATACTATTATGAGTTTATTTTATTTATCATGTTTTTTCATTTTTATTATTATCATTATTATGTGCATGTTTGTGTGTGCAAGAAAGTGTGACAAGTAATTTTGCGCAAAAATTCCGTCATTTTTATTATTGATGGAGGGTATCTGAATTTCTCCCCAAAAAGAAAAATGAAAAAAGGAAAAATAAAAAAACTGTTGGCTTTATAAAAACTTGGAAATTAGTTTAAATAAAAATCCAAAAAGAATAATATAATTAATATAATAGCTATATTTAAAAAAAGAATAAAAAGATGTTTAGAAAAAGATAATGAAGCCGTAAAGTCAATAGCAGACTCGTATTAAGGTGAAAACGCGATTTTAGAAAGCGCGTATGACGAGGTAAGTTGGCGCCAGCTGGCGCCACACGTATTGGTGTAGCGCCAGGCGCTACACTTAGCGTGTGGCGCCTAGCTTTGGCGTCTGGCGCCAATAGCATCGTCTAGAGCCAAATGGCGCTGATTCCGTATTCTACCCCGATTAGAACTGCTCCGATTTCGTGCATAAATAGCCCCCTGCCCAGCCGATTCTTTTCATAATTTTAGCAAATAAAATAATTCTTAGCTTTAGAAAAATAATATCATGTCTCTAGTCACCAAAACTTTTACCCAATACACCCATGAATGGTGTCGGTCTCTTAATGCCAAAGATAGAAAAGAATTAGATGTATTCCACTTGGGGGGAATTTATGGTATCAAAGGGGTAGATCTTGACTTAGATTTTATTCATACCGCTCTAGAATATTGGGATGTTGATACTCATTGGTTTAGAATAGGGTATGATGAAATTAGCCCTTTGCCGGAAGAATTTGGTGCTATTTTAGGTTTCCCTGCAATAGACCTCATAGTAATCCCTAGAATAGATGCATATTATTACAAGGATTTTGAACGCTTCTTCAATTTAAAAGAAAGGGATCTATCAAAAATAGTAGATGGCAACATAGTTAATTTGAAAGAATTTGTTCGCCATTATTTTGATAAACCTTACTCTGAATCTTTTCATATATATAGAAGAAGGGCTTTCTTATTTTGTATGCTTAATCAATTTTTTCTTAGTAGTGGTAAAAATAATGAGGGTCAATCAATTATAACCACCGTACTAGAACAAATTGAATCAGGGAGAAATCCAATGCCATTGATAGTTGGAGATACTATGATTAGTCTTGATGAACTGAAAAGGAACCCTAAAGCACCTTTTTGAGGCTCTCCAATTTTATTACAGGTAGAAAAAAAAAAATTTAATTACGGAAATAAAAAAATATATTTTTGTATAGTAATAATAATTTATTTGCATTGCAATTTTTTTTACAGATGTGGCTAATGGAAAGGCTAGAATTAATTAGCCCTCCGGACAACATTGAGAAGTATACTCCAAATTGCTTCATGAGGAGGAAGAAACGCTTCTCTAAGATGGGGCGCCATGAATGGAATAGGATCTTCGAATCTCGCAAATTTGCTATCAAGTGGGTCATCCCGTGGTGGAAAATAGAAAGGATGGTTGGTGTCAACAAGCAACCTTTCTGCCGTCTTCCAAGTTTGTCCTGTATGACTTATTACTATCCCTGCAGGGTAAAAAGAAAATACGACTTACTTCAGAATATTCCTTCCGGAGATCTTAGTCCTCCCTACGAGTTCCCTGTCTCCCAGGAAGTAGACAGATTTGATGCTTATTGGAGTGTTAGACCTTTATGGGAAGTAATTACCCAAAAGGTTCCTCCTTCCTTACCCAATGATGTGAAGAAGTGGCTGCTGAAGAAAACTTTAAAGGACTCGAAGAAAAATCAGGGTAAAACTGATGTGAAGAGTCGTCTAGGTGACAGGGTGATTCCTGCCAAGGAGCGCTTAGGTGAAAGAGTAGAATTCAAGACACCTGCAATGCCTAGGAAGAAAAGTACTACAAAAGATAAGGGAAAAAGGAAAGCTGACACCATAGAGAAAAAAGCTTGGGTAGAAAAGAAGCATGGAGTTCTAGCTGAAGGGAAAACCATCTACTCTAAGATTGAATATATGTCCTCTAAAGGATGCCTACTAGGTAAGGTTATGGATGAGGAGGAGGAAGCAGAAAATTATTGGAAAAGGGCTAGGAAAGAACAGAAAGATTAGGAGCATTGCTTAATTTCAAATTATTAGACTTAGTTTATGTTTTTTATTTAAAGTTAATTTATTTCAGCTTTATTAAAATTCCATCAATAATGTAATTTTATTTTATTAATGAAATTTCAGATTTTAATTAATTATTTAATTTAAATTTATTTATTAAAGCAATGAAAATCGAAAAAATTAATTTTCAGGAAATTCTTCGAGTACAGAAGTTGAAAATTTTTCGAAAAACACCGAAATATTCCCAGAATTTAAACTGTGAATTGGCGCCACTTGTCTGCGGCTGGCGCCGGTCACAGCAGTCTGGCGTTAGGCGACAGTGCCATCGGCTGGCGCCAAAGTTTTTTCTGCGACGCCGATATTTCGCCGATCTTCTGTTGAATTTTTAATTAATTCTGGGACGCGAGATTTTCGAAAAATAAAGTGGCCGCACCCGTAAAGGGTTGCCTACGTATCCTTTCTTAAGGAATCAGGCCAAACGTAGCTCTCTTGAGTATCCTACTCAAGTAATTATGGGTAGTATTTCTTAAGTTGGTCAAGATTTTTCATGTTCGAGAACTCATTGCCATCCATGCCAGTTAGTTTTGCTGCACCTCCTGACAGGATTGTTTTGACAATGTAGGGTCCAGACCAATTAGGTCTAAATTTTCCCCTTGGATTTAAAACATTTTTCCTTAATGCTTTTAAGACCAAGTCTCCTACTTTGATGTTCCTTGTCTTGACCTTCTTATTAAAATGTCTAGCCATACGAGTTTGATAACACTGAGAGTGATGTAGAGCTTCTAGTCGTTTTTCATCGAGTAGAATTAATTCTTCATATCTTGCCCTAGTCCATTCAACTTCATCGAGTTTACTCTCTAACGCAATGCGTAGAGATGGAATTTCTAGTTCGACAGGTTGTACGGCATCCATTCCATATACCAAGGAAAATGACGTATTTCCTGTTGATGTACGGATTGACGTGCGGTAACCCCACAATGCGAAGTGAAGTTTGTCAGGCCAATCCTTATAATTTTCCGTCATTTTCTCGATAATAGTCTTTAAATTTTTATTAGCTGCCTCGACTGCTCCATTTGCTTGAGGCCTATAAGGGGAAGAATGATGATGTTGAATGCCATATTTTTGTAACAATTCTTCACATTCGGCTTGAAAGTGAGTTCCATTGTCACTTATCATTTCATGTGGGACTCCATATCGACAAATAATATTTCTCTCGATAAAGAGTGCTACATGTTTTGCAGTGAGTTTAGCGTATGATTGTGCTTCGACCCACTTTGTGAAGTAATCAATTGTTACTAGTATATATTCGTGGCCTCCTGTTCCCGGAGGAGTGATTTTGCCGATGATGTCAATTCCCCATGTAGAGAATGGCCATGGTGATGTGTAGGTGTAGAGCAAGGATGGAGGAACATGTTGTAAATTGGCATAGATTTGGCACTTAGGGCATCTTTTTACATATTGATGGCAATCCCTATTCATCGTAGTCCAATAATATCCTTCTCGCATTATCTTTTGAACTAACATTTTTCCATTTATGTGCGTGCCACAGATTCCTTCGTGGACTATTCTCATTGCTCTTTGTGCATCCTTTTTTCCTACACATAAGAGAGCTCGACCCTTAGGTACCCTTTTGTGTAGCTCGTTGTCTATGAGTACATATTGGGAAGCCAAAAGCCTTAATGCTCGTTTTGCTCTTTTGTCAGCATTGGAAGGGTATTCTCCTTTGGTGACATAATTGAGTATGTCCGTGTACCACGGTTCTTCTTCTTCTTCTTCTTCTTTGTCTTGGACTACTTCGTTGTCTTCTATAGCCTGAATGTATGCTGGTTTGTGCCTTTTCTCTATAGTTAGAGGCATTTGCTCGATTTCCGTGGGAATCCTAACCATTGAGGCTAGTCTTGCCAAGGCATCAGCAAATTGATTTTCTTCCCTAGGTAGATATGTGTATTCTACCTTCTCTAACTGATCGGTAAGAGTTTCCAAATAGGTTTGGCAAGGGGCTAGACTTTCGCTCCTTACTTTCCACCTTTTAGATATTTGATTGATAATCAAAGAAGAGTCTCCGAATATCCTTAAATTTTTTACTCCCAATGCCAAAGCTGTTTCAAGGCCTACCACGCATGCTTCATATTCAGCAGCAATATTGGTAACGTCGAAATCAAGCTTTATGGAGATTGGAACATGCTCTTCTTTAGGTGATACTAGTAATACTCCAACGCCACACCCCTTTTGGTAGGGCTGTGCACCGGTCCAAAACCGGACCGGACCGGACCGGGACCGGAATGGACCGGAACCCGGAATGAGCATTTTTTAAGGACCGGAGACCGGACCGTAATCTGCCGGTCCGGTCCCGGTCTGGACCTGTTTAATACGGTCCGTTCCGGTTTTGGACCGGTTGGGACCGACTTTATGCTGTTTTTTTTTCCCCCTGCATTTTAACAGCACTGCTTCGTGCTTCCTGCTATTTTTTAACCTGTTTTTTGACAGCGCGGTGTCGACGGCTGGAGTCATCGGAGGAGGAGGCTGAGTCATACAAATTGAATTAATTAAACAAAAAAAAAAAATACCAAAGAGATGAGGAGGCTGGAACATACCTGGAGGGCTGTAGGCTGGAAGTCGAAGAGGAGGGCGGTGCTGCGGCGGTGCGGCGGTGCGGCCTGCGGAGATGAGGGCGGTGCGGCCTGCGGAGATGAGGGCGGTGCCGCGGCGGCTTCGGGCAGAGAGTGAGAACGGGAAAGAGGTTAGAGGAGGACAGAGAGTGAGAGTGAAGACTGAAGAGGCTGTGAATGAGATTGATAGAAATTAGGGTTTTTAGGAAATTTTTAAAAAAAAAAAAAAAAATTATACATTTTTCCCGGGTTTCCGGTCCAGCCCGGAATTTACCGGGTTTTACCCGGACCGGACCGGGAACCCGGAATGACTGATTTCAAAGGACCGAGGACCGACCCGGAAGGCTACGGTCCGGTCCGGGTCCGGTCCGGTCCCGGTCGGTCCCGGTCGGTTTTACGGTCCAGGTCTAAAAGTGCACAGCCCTACCTTTTGGTTTGAGGCTCCGTGAAGTACAAGGTCCAAGTATCATCTTCAGTAACCATTAAGTCTTCATCTGGAAATTCATTGTCTTGTATGGGCGTCGAGTCTTCTATTGGAAAATCTGCTAGAAAGTCTGACACCACAGATCCTTTAATAGCTTTTTGCGGCATGAACCTTACATCAAACTGGGCTAAATTGACTATCCATCTTGATATGCGTCCATTGAGTGTAGATTTCTCAAATAGATATTTGAGTGGATCTAATCGGGAGACTACGAAGACAGTATGCATTAGCATTTTATGTCTTAACTTGGTTGTGGCCCATACCAAGGCGAGACACAACTTCTCAAGTGGTGTGTAGCGTGCTTCGTATTCGAGCATCTTTTTGCTTAGATAGTAGATTGCGTTTTCTTTGCCTTCTACTTCTTGTGCTAGCATAGCTCCCATTGTCTTTTTGGTAACCGTCAAATATAACCTAAGAGGTATTCCGGGAAGTGCTGGTGCTAATACGGGAGGATTTGCGAGATAGGCTTTGATCTTTTCAAAGGCTTTTTGACACTCGTCATCCCATATCACTGGTACATTCTTCTTGAGCTTTTTGAAGATTTATTCACATATTATCGTCAATTTTGATATGAACCTACTTATGTATTGCAACCTGCCAATAAATCCTCGAATTTAGGCGGTGGCATTGACATGATTGCTTTGATCTTGGTTGGGTCTATCTCTATTCCTCTAGATCTTATGACATAACCCAAAAGCTTACCTGAGGTGACTCTAAAAGCACACTTAGATGGATTCAACCTCATATTATATTTTCTTAGCCTTTCGAAAAATTTCCTTAAGGCTACTTGATGGCCTAGACGGTCTTTTGATTTTACAATCATGTCGTTAACATATACTTTGACTTCTTTATGCATCATGTCATGGAGTAAGGCAATGGCTGCACGTTGGTAAGTAGCACCCGCGTTTTTCAACCTGAATGGCATTACCGTGTAGCAATAAGTGCCCCATGGTGTTATAAAAGTTGTTTTCTCCATGTCTTCTTCTGCCATGAGAATCTGGTTGTAACCTGCGTACCCATCCATGAATGAGAGAAGCGCGTGATTTGCCGTGTTATCCACCAGAATATCGATGTGTGGTAAAGGGAAGTTGTCCTTTGGACTTGCCTTATTTAGATCTCAATAGTCGACACACATTCTTACCCTTCCATCTTTTTTCGGAACTGGGACGACATTGGCGACCCATTCGGGGTATTTGGATACCTTGATGAAACCTGCAGTTATTTGTTTTTGGACTTCTTCTTTTATTTTAAGAGCTACGTCGGGTTTCATTTGACGTAACTTTTGTTTTACGTGTTTCATTCTTGGAACTAGTGGTATAGTGTGTTGAGCTATTTCTCTATTAATGCCTGGCATATCTTCGTATGGCCAAGCAAATACATCGATAAATTCTTTAAGTAAGTTAATTAAATCGGTTCTTTCTTGTTCATTAAGTGTTAGTCCGATTTTAACTTCTCTTTTATTAGTTGAATCATTTGAGATATCAACCATTTCAGTTTCTTCAATTACCGGTGTTTTCTTTTCAAGTGTTTCCATTGCTTTAATAATTTCTTTGTCTTTTTCATTGTTAGTTAAGAAATGCTCGTCATCTGGGGTTAGAGAAGAACACAAGAAATAAGGAGAAGAAGAAATATTATTATACTCTGAGATCATTACATAAAAGAGTGATATGTCCTCAGGGACTTCATTACTAACTATTCTAGGAGAAGAAATAAGAAGGGAAGGTGCTACTACTAAAGACCTAGATGAATCTATAGGGAGAGACTCCGACTCAGACGACTCTTCAAACATTGGTCCTTGCCTTGTTGTGATAGATATCTTCCTTCCACTTGGAGTAGTCACCTTAATAGTCTTGCGCCACCCTTGTAGTGATCCTTCAGCTGGAGTGATTAGCTTCAAGGGATCGAAGCTTTCACTTTGTAAGACTGTTTGAATGAGCGAGGAGTTATCTTCTCTGTAAGTTGGCTCATTCTTTTCTCGCCCAAATAGTAATCCCATGACGTTAAAGTCAAAGCATGGGGGTGCTTTCTCCTTATGGACAGGAGTTGGGATTTCATCTATGAAGTAACAATCCAAGAAAATCTCAAATCGCGGTTGCCTTATGCCGTTTACAACAAATGGCTCGGGAAATTCGTGGCATGGATAGTCTTCTTCTTCTTTTATAAATTGACCATTAAGTGTAAGAGGGTACTGATCCATTAGGATTGCTTTCTTTTGAGTGCGAGCGTCTCTACGTGCCTTTGATTTTTCCTGGGCTCGCTTGAGATCTTTCCGAGTCGGTTCGAAATCAAGTCCAAAAGTGTCTAACTTAGGGAAGCCAGGTGACTCCAGCGATTTTGCTATTCTTTTCTTCTTTCCTAGGGTCATTCCAGGAAAATGTCCTTGTTTCTTCAGCATAGCATTTACAATCATGTTGGAATGGGGGTCATGGCAAAGAGGGGTCCTTTCATCCTCCTGGATTAAGGAGACTTCTTCGCTAATGCCCCATAAGTCTTCATCATCCTCGTCGTGCTCCACATTAATGATTGGATTTTCTATAGACTTGATCCTCATAGGGGAAGCATCGATGGTGATAGGAATTCCCCCAACTATAGCTTTTACTTGTTGGTGGAGAGATGAGGGGACGGCCTTTAGGCCATGAAGCCAAGGGCGTCCCAACAGAAAATTGAACGAAGCTTTAATGTCTACTACTTGGAAAGTGGTAGCATGTTCTATTGCTCCCGCCGTTACATTCATGGTAATTTTACCAAGAGCTTGACGACGAGGGTTGTCGTAGGCCCTTATTCTTTGTGTAGATGGAGTTAAATCTTCATCCCTTATGCCTAGCATCCTCGCAGTTCTAAGTGGACAGACGTTGATGGCCGATGCATTGTCTACAAGAGTCATAGGAACATTCATTCTCTTGCAAACTACTGTGAGGTTTAATGCCTTGTAATGTTTGTCACCGTCTGGAGGTAAATCCTTGTCAGAAAAGGTGATCAAATTGATTGGACTAGGAAGATCACTTGTGAGGAAGTTGGCTAACCCCTCAGGAGTAGTGTCAGAATCTATCCCTGTTTTATCCAAGGCATTCATTACAGCCAACCTATGTTCTCGAGATGTCGCCAACAGTTTCCATATGTTCATCTCAACTTTTGTCTTCTTAAACTGCTTAACGATATCGTTGTCTTCAATGATAGGTATGGGAACTTGCTGTGTGGTTGGCATAGGTTGTGTTGAAACGGGAGGTTGCATTCTCCCAGATCTTGTGAGGACGTCTATTGATGAGTCTTCTTCAGTCCAAAAGTCATCCATGGCGTACGACACAGAAGGTGGAGATCCTACTATGTCTTTTAAATAGACATCTTCTTCATCACTATCCCAAACTCCATTAATGGTTGCATCGTCCTCTTGTGGAACTTGGACTAGTTTCTTTTCATCAATCATTTTATGGACTAAATCCTTGAATTTAAAATAGTTTTCGATGGTGTGACCCCCTGATTGATGATACTGATAGTAATATCTATCTGTCCTTTTCAATGATTCGAATGGTCTCGGTTCAAGAGGTTTGATCTCGCCACTCTCGGAGAGCATTTCGAACATTTGTGCATATGGGATCCCAATTGGAGTGTAAATTCTATTACTCTTCTTGGGTTTTTCAGTGACTTGTAAAGGAAAACATTTTGCCTCACAAGTTGTTCTCATGGGTGTGAATTCTCTCATGGGTTCATCTTTCGGGAGTGGAACCTTGTCATATTTCTTTTGAAGTTCCTTTATAGCTTTGAGAGTTTCACGTAGCAAATGCGACCCTTCTATCATAGACAGTGTGAGCGATTGTATGTCTTCTTTACTTGCCGGTTCTGGAAGGCTATCCATGGCGTCGAAGAATATCTTCTCGTCTTCTTCAATGGCATGGATTTCATTGACAGGTTTAATGAGAGACGAGGGGTCAACCTCGCTTTCCTCATCAGAGATGGCCAAGGCATTAGCGAGAGGTGCATTATCAATGCTTGGCTTCTTACTGGCAGGGGGCAATGGTAGCTTGTTGTTATCGATTAAGTCTTGGATAGCTTCCTTAAGCTTCCAACAGTTTTCGGTGAGATGGCCCCTACCTTGGTGATACTTATAGTGTGCATTGGGGTTCCAATTAGCCGACCTCTTTTCGACTGGTGGGTCCCCAAATGGTCCAATAGGAGTTATAAGACCTTTTGCATTTAATCGTTCAAATGCGGTGTCATAACTCATGCCAATAGGAGTAAAGTTTCTCCTAAATGGTTTCTTTTGTCCTTGATTGTTCATAGCAAGGACTTCACCTAAATTAAAAGTGCTAAATTTGTTTGAGTGGGCGGTTTTGGAAGAAGAAGGATTGTCGTTCTTCTTTCCTTTCCAGCCACTGTTGGAGTTATTGTTGGCAGCTTTTAACTTAGCCAGGTCGTCTTTAATATTGATCCCAATGTCGTAGACGGCCTTGAAAGTATGGAGATTATTTTGATACTTGAGATGCTTGGAATATTTTTCTTGAAGGTTTTTGATGAACAGCCTTACAGACTCTTTTTCACTTGGCACCTCAATCATCTTAGCTGAGGTTTCTCTCCATTTGTTAAAGAAAGAGTTGAAGCCTTCGTTCTCTTTTTGCTTGAGGATTTCAAGTTCTATATGGTCAGTGTCAACTTGAATGTTGCACTTGTATCTATCAACGAAAGCGTTTTCTATGGACTCCCAGGTAGAGGTCTTTTCTTTCTCGAGAGAAAAGAACCATTGTTGGCAAACGGTCTCGAGAGATAGTGAGAACAGAGAAGGGAAAACCTTCTTGTCGATACCCTTAATACTCATTATTGTCTCGAAGGCTCTTAAATGAAAATAAGGGTTGTCGGTTGCTTTGAATTTCAGGATGTCATTGGCATTGAACTTCTGCGGAAGAAGATCCTTGTCCACCGAGACCCCTTGTGAAGTAAGCCCTTGAAATTTGTAGTCGCTAGATAGCTTGCTTAGACTCTCTTGCATGAGGTCCATCTGTTGTTGTTTCACGGGATCATCGATCTTAAGTGTGAGGAGCTTCAGTGCCTCAGTCATGGTAACCAGTTGGTTCCTAAGCTCATTGACTTCTTCTTGTGTTACCATTATGGTCTTAGCTTTCCTCTTACGAGCTATGTGTTTGTCAAAAAGTTGGACTTGTACGAAAAGGTTGTCTTTGATTAACCGTCCTTCCTTTCTTGACCACGCGCTGTAATTTAAACCATTTTGCGTTTTAATTACTTGACTCAAATCGACTTGACTTTACGGTTTTTTAAAGAGGAAAAAATAAAAAATATGGGTGCATATTTTAGGCAAAAAAAAATGTACATATTTTTAGGTAACTAAGTATAGTTTTTAAATTGGAGGATTAATATCCGACTTACCCCCCTAAAAAAATGACGGAAAAAACGCGCATGCAAGACTCCCTTAGACATGGTCAAAGTGTGTGTATTGGTGTGTGCGTTGAGTGTAAGTGACATGTTTGGACTCTTGTGTAAGACCATGGGACTTAGTGCCTAAACTTGATTAATGACTCAACCAAGTACTATTGACAGCGAAAATTAACCGAATTAATTAGCAAACTGGTTAATTAGACACTAGGTGATGACTCGACCAATAATCCGAACTGTCAGCAAAACGACAAGACTGGCGTCGCACTGTGTAGTGTAGCGCTAGACGACAGAGCTGTCGCCAGGCGCCACACTCCACAGAGTGGCGCTACAGTCCAGGCTTTGGCGCCAATGCTGGAGCTTCAATCTAGGACTGTTTTCGGTGTTATTAATCAACAGGGGTATGCCTAAAGTCGTACTAGGTCAATTCTGATTAAAATATTAGACTTTATTGACTCAAATTAATTAATTAATTAGGCAAAGTTCTTTAAGTCATTAATTTATTAAATCTCAACACAAGTCAAACAAACGGTTAAGAAAACATATATATGCACAACAAATAATGCACAATTAGTCAAGTAGGCACAATATGATGCAATGTGTTTGCAACCTAACCATGGCTTTAGTTCTCTAAAGTTCGGGATATGGTTTAGTCAATAGAGGGTCCATGATTAATTGTCTGGATGCACCGCGCGGAAGCCTAACTGTGAAGGGTTGGCGCGAGTGGATGGGACACCGCGAGTTGTAGAAAAACTCGCTTCCATGGTTTGGTGAATTCAACATTCTCGGATGTACCCTTTGTTTCTCAAAGCGTTCAATCAGGTAGATGGAGCATGAATTCCCAGAGGGTTATTTCCATATTTAGAACACATATGGGTTTCAGAAAAGTGAGAAAAAATTCAATCAGGAAGTAGGATCGAGCAAACAATACGAAAAACTGGTCGAAATTAGAACGCATATTTCTGGCTCATTATTGGAAGAATTTGGCGCCAGCAATCAGAGACTGGCGCCAGGTTTTAGCTGTAGCGCCTGGCGACAAGCCTGTCGTCTGGCGCTACAGTTAAATGTCTGGCGCCAATGCTCTGGTCGCTGATGCTAATTCCTACATGCCTCAGCAGCTTTCTGTGCTCGATAAAATTTTCCAGTTTCGCGCAGTGTTATTTTGGTCCTAGTTGTGAAAAATATTTCTCAAATTTCCTACGTGTAAAATCCTATGTTTTAACTCATTACGGATGGTCTTTCCAATGATATATTTTTTATGCATATGACAATAATGTTAATCAAAATTATGCACATGAGATACTTAGAACGTTTCGAGTCTCATCCACTCATTCTAAATCATTGCCGAAACAAATACTGGAATTAAAATAGAAATCCTCCCTAGTGGAGTCGCCCAAAACTGTAGGGAATATTTCAAGCATTAATCCCCTAGCTTGAACCCCACTGTGATCATACACTAAAGTACGGTGGCGTCCAAAGGGAAAGAAGAAAGAGCAAAAGAGTCGCCAACAAGCTTTTTTAGGAACTTGTAAATCGTTCACGAGGTGAAGGTTACACCCCTTAACGATCCAAGAGATCGTTAACTCCATAATGTCTTGAACCAAATAGGGTTCGGGGAAGAAGGTACAAATCCAACTTAAAAGAGATTGAAACTGCCCTAATAATAGGCCCCTACTTTATTCTGATCGTATTCATGTGCGCTTTCAAATTAACATGCAATCAATAGGATTAACCCTAAACCTGTTTATTTATGTTGGTTGAATTTAATGCACAAATAAATCTATTATTGGCGATCACTTGAATTATAAACATATTAACCCTAAACAAGATTATTAATTATCTTATTAAGCGTGATTACAAGTACGAATTCCCTTTAAACATGCATAAAAGGTGTGATCAAGCAATAACAATAAATAACATCAAGCAACATAATAATAATCATCATAATTATAATCATAATAATCATCATCATAAGTTATAATCATAATAAAAATAAATTATAATTAAAATAATCATATTAATAATCTAAACAATAATCATCATAATAACAATCATATTAATCATAATAATAATCATGTTAAAGCATAGCAAGATCCTAGGCATGATACTAACAAGATTAATAACAAACCCTAGCATGTCACTAAACATTAAAAATCAAAGCTTTAGCCCTAACATGATACTAACAATCATAAATATTAGGAAGAACATAAAAGGCATCATACTTTTAATCATACTTGATATTAACGTTACCCTAGACATGATACTAGGAATCATAATAACAACCTAAGCATGAACTCTATATCATAACATCAATAAAAACCATTAAAGTACTTACTTTGATGCCTCGTACCTCTTTATAATAACAAAATACACACGTTAGTAACTTCAAGGAAAATAATAGTTAAAACAATTAAGTTAAATAATTGAAAGAGAGATTTGAGACCAAACCCTCAGAAATTAAACCTTTCATGTCTAGGGAGAAGGCAACTTCGAATATGGCTAGGTGTATCTAGATCTAATGAATGCGAAATTTTTATATTTGAGAGAAGCTAGTTTAGAAAAGAGAGAGAGTAATCAAGAAAATCTTGATGAGTGTTGGTGAAAATAGAGAGAATACTGGTTGTAGATGAAAACTGGTTATCGAAAACGGAGTTTTTAATACGTTATTTATAGAAAAAATCTGCCAAAAGATAAAATATCAAAACAGAGTCTGGCGCAGATAAAACCGAACCAGCGCCAACGCTGGCCATTGGCGCAGGCGCCAAGCGTAGCGCCAGGCGCTACAGCTGGCGTTTGGCGCTGATTCAGAAAATCACGCGTTTTCTTAAAATCAGATAAAAATTGCCGTACAGGAGGATAAAATCGTATTTCCCTAAAAAATGCTCTTTGATTTTAATTCAAACTCTGAAAAGTCAACAAAAGTCAATTTATCAATGCTAATTGAATTAGGAACGAAAAGAACCTTCTAGAAGAATCTAGAAGACTAAAACCATTCCTAATTGCATTAGGAATGATAAATCATATTAGGCCCTCCCCTAGATCATTGGGCCGCATATAAGGCTCAAACCGGGCCCAGTTCAATAAATTGGTCATAACTTCCTCAATATTCATCAGAATTGGGCTTATAATATATCGTTGGAAAGCTCTTGTCAAGCCCCATCCAACTACACTACTATTGGACCCATATCATGGACCAAATAAACTGGATTGGTTGTTTTCTTAAAAAAAAGTTTTCAAAAACAGAGAGAAGAGAAAAGAAATTAAAACTATCTGTAACACTAAACTTTCCACACTTTCACTTCATTCGATTATGATTCGACGCGAAAGGTACTCATCACTGGGTTTGGTTTAGGGAGACACAAATGGGTGTCTACACATACAATCAATAGGTTTATCCTAAACCTGTTTAATCTATGTTTGTTGAAAATTAATGCACAACCAAATCTATTATTGGCGATCACTTGAATTATAATCAAATTAACCTAAACAAGATTATTAATTACCTTAATAAGTGTGATTACAAGTACAAATTCCCTTTAAACATACATAAAAGGCGTGATCAAGCAATAACAATAATAATCATCAAGAAACATAATAATCATCATAACCATCATAATTTAATTAATCATGTTAAAGCATAATATCAATAGCAAGATCCTAGGAATGATACTAACAAGATTAATAACAATCCCTTGTATGTCACTAAACATAAAATATAAAATCTTTAGCCCTAACATGATACTAACATGATATTAGGAAAGAAATAGGAAGCATCATAATAAAATGCTTGATATTAGAAATTTTAGTTATCACCCTAAACATGATACTATGAAGCAATAAAGACATCCTAACATGATACTAGGAATCAAAATAATAATATAAGCATGATTTCTATATCAAAAGATCAATAAAACAATTAAAGTACTTACATCGATGCCTCGTATCTCTTTCTAATAAAAAAATATACACGTTAGTAAATTCAAGGAAAATAAAAACAATTAAATTAAATAATTGAAATAAATATTTGGGACAAAACCCTCAGAAATATCAAACCTTTCACGTCTAGGGCGAAGGCAACTTCAAACTTGGCTAGGTGTGACTAGGACTAATAAGTGAGGAATTTTGAGAGAGGGAAGGTTTGTTGGGATTTGGAAAGTCCAACTTACCGCGGAAACGACCCCGACCCAAAGAACCACTCGCAATTAATAAAACAATAAAGCATAAATAAATTATTCACAAGATTAAGACAAGATAATTACCTTTGGAGTATGCTTCGCCCTAACGGAACGGGCTCTTACTTCGAAAGCAAGCCTTGAAAATACGACGGCCTCCTACGATAGTCCACCCACAACCCGACCACCGAAAATGGTCCAATGCCTTGGAGCTAGCAAGGCCCGACCTAAAACCCGAGTGATTAAATGAGTTCAAAGGTTTCACAATGGTGATGCCTTTTTCAACTCTCACTCAAGTGATTTTTCCAATACCCCAACTTGGGTATTTATAGGGAAAATAAGAGAGTGAAAAATCTTTCCCATCAATGTGGGAGAATTTGATTTTTCCATTCTATTTTAAAGCTAAAATAAAATTAATAATCAAACTAGTAATAAATCAACAAGTGGCAAGCTCATGAGAGAGGTTAGGTGAGCACCATTTAGAAGAGGGAGGGACCAAACTTGCTCCCCACTCCCTCTCCCAAAACCGGCCAACACACCCCTCAAACCTCCTCTCAAATCGCGCCACATGGCACCACACTTGGGCACCAAGGCACCCAAGGTGGGCTGCCATGCGCAGTTGCCCAGCAGGTCAAGCATAAGCGTGCGGGCTGCTAGCGTTGCTAGCCAGCAAGCCCAACAGCTTGTGCGGGCTGCTCGTGCTCTCAGCCAGCGAGCCACGCACCAAAGATGCGGGCTGCTGCTCCTTGCACGCCTTGGCCCAACATTGGCGCGGCTAGCCTTGCGATGCTAGCATTAGTGCGCTAGCATGCACCAGTCAGCCTAGGCTCGGCTTGGTGCGCATGCTAGCCACCATGCTAGGTCATATGCCCCTAGCACTCGGTTTGCTCGGGGCATTCCGATGCTAGGGGTATTTTGGTCTTTGTTGATTTTTTATTATTTTCATGTCTCTTCTTTTACTTTTTTTCGACTCGACTTTCGACGTTCGGTTTCGATGCTCTAAGCTCGAATTCCTGAAGTCTAAATATTATTTACTCGGTTGACTTATTAATTAATTCATAATTAATTAGTCGCTTCGGTTTTTTAGGGTCTTGGGTGTGATCCGAAGGGTTCAGTCAAGATTAAGCTGTAATATTAATTATGCATTAATATTACTGATCGGAAGCGGACTCCACCGAAGCATTCCGATTACTTGACCTTACTGAATATATTAGCTTTCTAATAATTCTAAACCCACTAACGGAATAGTACACTTGTTCGAAGGACACCATTCCTTTCAATCTCCCACTAGTCCTTCCGGACAAGTGCGCATTTAGTGTACATCCTTTTTCCTATCTCACTTAATGTCTCTTCATGAACTATAAGGTAAGATTATTTCGTAATCCTTATTACGTCCAGAAGTGTTTCTCGATTCCGAGTCCGACTATCAATAAACAGATGATTTCTAAAATCCATCCGAGCACAACCATGCATTTTTACAGTTTCGCTCTACGAGAGGCCTTGTATACAACAAAGACATCTTCCCTATTTTAGTAGGGGGACATTCCAAGTCTTGTAATGTAGCTCCTCTTACTGAGAGGACCTAGCCGCTCGAGTGTTGCCATTATAATCCCCTATTACGACAGACGTTTGACAACATCAAAGCGGACTAGTACTCAAACAAGAGAACTCACAATACTCATGGTCGAGGAAATAGGTTACGATAGCCATAATGAGAAGTATACTTATGACGTTTTAATTTCTTAAAGTATTCTCATAGGCGATCCAATATGGTTCTAAACCAATACCTGTCTAAATGATTTATGACAATCATGTCCTCGTAGCACAAGAAACGATGCTATAAATCAGACTACACACTAATCTCAATTGGTCATTAATCGTCCATCGTTTAAATGACCTCTATTTGGGATAATTTTCGATTATAATATTCAATGTTCACTTAATAGGTGTTTCCTTACCAAGACTGGTCTTGATACCCTATTTTGAATATTCCAAGAATCGAATGGACTCATTATTTAATCCTAAACCACAATTAAATAGCAAACGGAGTGATAAAATATTGCATGAAATTTATATTACTCCAAAACTTGAATGATTTTTCTTAGTGTCTTACATTAAATATTAAAAATTTAACTAAAACACTAAACAAGGAAATCAATGCCATTCTCCTACATGCCTGATCCCATTGCCTCAACGTGCTTGTTGTGCTTCACTTGAGGCAAAGGTTTAGTAAGTGGATCGGCTACATAGTCATCCGTTCCAACTTTGCAAATTCTGATTTCACCTTCTAATTTCCATTCTCGAATCATGTGAAACCGCCGTTTGACATGTTAAACTTTCTGATGTTCCCTTGGCTCTCTGGCCTGAGCAATAGCTCCACTGTTGTCACAATAGAGGGCTATTGCTCAGGCTAGAGAGCCAAGGGAACATCAGAAAGTCTTCAGTTGTAGAATCTGCAGTTGTACTATGCTTGGCACTCTTCCAACTGAACGCTCCTCCATTTAAACAAAACACATATCCAGATTGCGATTTGAAATCGTCTTTGTCTGTCTAGAAGCTTGCGTCGGTATAACCTTCAACAACTAATTCCTCTGAACCACCACACACCAGAAATTTATCCTTGTTCCTTTTCAGGTACTTTAGGATATTCTTGGCCGTAGTCCAATGGTCCTCTCTTGGATTTGATTGGTAACGGCTCGTAGCACTCAAGGCATACGATACATCTGGCCTAGTACATATCATGGCATACATGATTGATCCAATAAGCAAATCATATGGAATCAGATTCATTCTTTCCCGCTCATCAGGTGTCTGTGGACACTGCTTCTTGCTCAGGGTTATGCCATGTGACATTGGCAGGTGACCTCTCTTGGCCTCCTCCATGCTAAATCGAGCAAGTACCTTATCAATATAAGTACCTAGACTCAATCCAATCATCCTTTTTGATCTATCCCTATAGATCTTGATGCCTAGTATGTATCGAGCCTCTCCTAACTCTTTCATTGAGAAGCATTTTCCAAGCCAGGCCTTTATAGACTCTAACAACGGAATGCTGTTTCTAATGAGCAATACATCATTGACATATAAGACTAAGAAGACGATGTCACTCTCACTAACCTTCTTGTAAACACAAGATTAATCTGGATTCTTGATAAAACCAAACTTCCCGATGGCTTCATCGAATCGCAGATTCCAACTTCTGCTAGCTTGCTTTAGTCCATAAATGGACTTCTTAAGCTTACAAACCTTCCCAGCATTGTTTTGGTCGACAAAACCTTCAGGCTGTGTCATGTACACAGTTTCTTCCAAAATACCATTTGAGAAGGCGGTTTTGACATCCATCTGCCATATTTCATAGTTATAATATGTAGCAATCGCTAGGAGGATCCAAACGGATTTAAGCATTGCGACTGGTGAAAAGGTTTCATCGTAATCAATACCATGAACTTGTCTGTAACCTTTTGCCACCAATCTAGCTTTATAAATGAATACATTTCCATCTTTGTCGGTTTTCATCTTGAAAATCCACTTACAACCGATAGGTGTATAACCTTCGGGTAAGTCAACCAAGTCCCATACTTGATTTTTAAACATGGAATCCATTTTAGATCTCATGGCTTCATGCCATTTAGCAGAGTCGGTGCTTTCCATCGCTTGCTTGTAGGTTGCCGGTTCATCTCCATCTATAATCAAGATGTCCTCTGAGATCTCGGTTAATACTAAACCAAGATATCTATTAGGTTGAGATCTCGGCCTCTAAGACCTACGTAGGGTAATAGATTGAGCATTTGCATTGTCGGTTTGACTTTGCACATTTTGATCATTTTGACCTGCGTCAACAGATGCTGTTTAAGCACTTTGACTGTCCTTCTGATTTTGTTGCTCATCCTCACGAACTTCTTCGAGTTCGATTTTCCTCCCACTTGTCATTTTGGAAAGGTGTTCCTTCTCCAAAAAGACCCCATCGCGAGCAACAAACACTTTGTTCTCCGATTTGTTGTAGAAGTAATACCCTTTGGTTTCTTTTGGGTAGCCCACAAAGTAAACCCTGTCAGATTTGGGATGAAATTTGTCAGAAATTAATTTCTTGACCTATGCTTCACATCCCCATATCTTTAGAAAAGACAAGCTAGGAGGTTTCTTTGTCCATAATTCATATGTAGTCTTTTCTAAAGCTTTTGATGGTGCACGGTTCAGTGTTAGTGCCGTAGTTATAAGTGTGTGTCCCCAAAAAGAGATAGGAAGATCACTAAGACCCATTGTAGATCGTACCGTGTCTAACAAGGTCCGATTTCTCTTTCGGATACTCGGTTCCATTATGAAGTTCTTGAAGGTGTCAATTCTGAAAGTATATCCTTTTCTTTCAGATGGTCATCAAATTCTTGGCTCAAGTATTCACCACCTTGATCCGATCGAAGGGCTTTGATTTTCTTGCCAAGTTGATTTTCAACTTCACTCTGAAATTCTTTGAACTTTTCAAACGATTCAGATTTATGCGACATTAGGTAGACATAACCATATCTACTATAGTCATCCGTGAAGGTGATAAAATATCGGTATCCATTTCTTGTGGTGGAGCTCATTGGTCCACATACATCAGTGTGTATTAGACCTAATAAGTCTCCTGCCCTTTCTCCCAATTTGGAGAATGGCTGCTTAATCATCTTGCCTAATAAACATCCTTCTCAATTCTCAAACGATTCTAAAGTGAAAGAGTCAAGAACACTTCCTATAGAAGTCTCTTGATACGTTTGGTGTTAATATGGCCAAGACGACAATGCCACAAGTAAGTTTGGTTTGACTCCATGGTCTTAGCTCTTTTGTTATTATTATTCACATTATAAACTTTTTTGTCTAAATCAAGCACATAGAGACCATTTTCAGAATGTGCAATACCATATAAAACATTATCGAGATAAAACGAACATTCATTGTCTTTTACTCGGAATTCAAAACCCTTGGCGTCCAACGCCGAAATTGAAATGATGTTTTTGGTAATGTTAGGAACATAATAAACATTATCTAGTTCCAAAACAGGGCCAATTGACCACATTGGTAAATAAAAAGATCCTTAGCGACAATTTGGTAAAAAAACTTACTCCGGCGACAATTTGGTAAAAAAAAAAAAAACTAACCTTAAACGACAATTTGGTAAATAAAATAATCTCAGGCGACAATTAACCAAAATATACAAAAATTTCCGATAAATTACTCGCGAATGCTTAATATAGTTCGTTTTTCTTGTTATTTTACCAACCCTTTTTTACGGAAAATAACAATTTGAAGAAAAAAAAAACGTTAAGTATCAATTTTCACTTAAGTTTCATACCTCTTATTAATGAATTTTTTTTAAAAAGATGTTGGAAATAAAAAGGGATGACATGTAAATTCAAAATTTTAAATGGAAAAAATAAATTTAAGAACTCAAAAACAAATTAAAATAGGATTTTAAAAGAGTTTGTCGGGAAAAAATAGATTTTTTGGTCTAAATGTCGCTGGAGTTTATTATTTTTACCAAATTGTCGCATATTGTTAGTTTTTTTACCAAACTATCGCCAGAGTAATTTTTTTTTACCAAATTGTCGCTAGAGGTCTTTTTTATTTACCAATCTGGTCAATTGGCCGCCCGGTGGGCAAAGACAAACTCAGAGTTCCTACGGATACGGCACTAATTCTGGCTCCATTGCCGACTCGGATTTCAACCTCTCCCTTCTCTAGCCTTCTAGCGTTCCTTAGTCCCTGAGAATTGGAACAAAGGTGTGATCCACATTCGGTATCTAATACCCATGATGCTAAGCTAGTGAAGTTAAAGTCTATACCGAATATACCTGATTCAGAAGTAACGGTTCTGTTCTTCTTATCTTCCTTGAACTTGAGGCAATCTCTCTTCCAATGTCCCTTCTTCTTACAGTAGAAACATTCGGAATCAGATTTAGAAGATGATACCTTCTTTTCTTTGTTATCCTTGGTAGCTTTAGACTTAGGCGGAAAGGTTTTCCTCTTGCCCTTCCCCTTAAAGCCTTTCTTCTTCTTGCTTGAGAATTTAAACGGCTTGCCCTTTTTAATCATGAGCATATCATGCTTCCCCTCATCCTTGAGCGTTTGCTCTGCTTGCTTCAACATACCATGAAGCTTGGTGAGGGTTTTCTCCATGCTATGCATGTTATAGTTCATCTTGAGCTGATCATAGCCTTTGTGCAGCGAGTGGAGAATGATGCCAATTGCCATCTCGGTTGAATACCCCGCATCAAGCCTTCCCATGTTCTCAAACAATCCTATCATTTTGAGTACATGTGGGATAAATGGCTCTCCTTTCTTGAGCTTGCTCTCAAGGATCTGCCTGTGGGTTTCAAACCTTTCAGTTCGGGCCTGCTCTTGAAACATATTCTGCAGTTCAGAAATTATCTCAAAAGCTGTCTCCTTCTCAAAGAAAGTCTTTTGGAGCTCGGGAGACATTGTGGCCAACATGATGCATTTGACATCTCGATTGGCACTTTGCCATCGATTTAGGGAAGCCTGAGTCACCTCCTCATTGGCAGCCTCGGGCATTTCCTCATCAAGGACATATTCCTTTTGCTCTTGCATGAAAACAATTCGCAAATTCCTTTGCCAATCAAGAAAATTTGGCCCACTCAACTTCTCCTTGTCGAGAATTGAGCGTAACGAGAATTGGTTGTTTGAGTTATTTTAAGACATGATTCTACAATTGAATGAATTAGAAAAAAAAAACCATTCATGATATTTAAATAAGATTGAATTCATGCATTTTAATCAAACTTATTTAAAACGTCTTATTCACACATTTAAATTTGTCCCCATTTTGGGTGAGAATAAGTCAATTCCAAGATCCGAAGAAACAAAGAGTGGTTAAGCATGCTTTGGCTTGTCTTAACACTCAATCTCCTAAGGTAAGCAACGCTTTGCTAATGGCTCCAAGCCACTCTTGGTTGAATAAATCATCGCATCTAATGTTCTCTCAACAATTCATTCACTTTGCCACGACATGTTAGGACTCCATCACTCATATCGTTGAGTACAACCAAAACCAACTTGCATACCCGGTATGCCTTACGCTCCTAGGAGAGGTAGTGATGCCTCGCTTTGGCGTAGCCCACCACTAGCCTCGTTCGGTTGGTAAGTGTTGTTTTGGAATGAAAAGTTTTACTCAATATTTAGGGACCTAGGGTTTCTATGTTGGTTGATTTAAGTGAACTTAATTAATCATCACAACATTCGAAATCCTAAACATGCATCTAACATATAATTCATATACATAAACATATATATATATATATATATATATATATATATATATATATATATATATATATATATATATATATATATATTGAAAAACATAAATATAGATGCATTTGGCAACTTTCATGACCCCTTGAGATCTTCAAATCTTCAAAAGGTCTTATTTGCAACTTCATGGCTACGTCTTCCAAGAACCTCCATCTTCAAGACTTGACCATAATTAAATGCAACTACTAGTATCTACGATTAGGACTAATCTAAATATTAAAGTACAAAAATACTCAACGGTTCGCAGTCCGTATTTAGATTTACAAAAATACATCACGGATCGCAGTTCGTATTTTCTATCCTAATCGGGCCCCACTAGTTGCCATGTCATAAAACCTGTGAGAGAATATACATTCCATTCATCCATTCACTATTTGTGAATGGCCCATGCATTTTACAACGATAAACAAGTAACAATGCATAAACACGCGTGAACTAGCAACTAATCTAGGTGGTTAATCCAATTAACACGCCTAATTAAAACTAGTCAAAGTTGTTTTAACCGGTTATGTAAATAAGCGCAATTAACATTTGAAGCTCCCACTAAATTCCGCATCCAACTTAATTAATCCAATTAATTAAGCCGGTTAAACCCAAAATTTGACAAAATAAATTTTGCCAATGCGGCTCAAAGCAGAGGACTAGCCTCCAAAATTTATTAAAATAATAAAAACCAAAGTATATTAATAAAATAATTAAAACGACAATTTAAGCAAAAATTACGTAGTCCAAAGTGTCTAAGTGCCTAGCACTAAGACATGGAGTGTTCACATTTCGCACAACCGTTTGATGCTCAATGATAGTGGGAGTGGGCCCGATGTCGTTAAGCGTTACACCGCCCACATCAGCGAACTTTCACACATCAATAACGTGGCCCTTGATGGCCATGTTGTACGAACTCATTGCACTACATTGCGTCGCAAGCAATTTCTACGCATAACCCTAATTACACGACGCATGCACCAAGTCCCAAGCGATGCACTATGAGCTCGTGCTTGCACCAGCCGCGGCTAGCCACGCAAGCCAGCACGCACAGCGCGCACAACACCATGCTGCTGCTGCGCCGTGCTGCTGCTTGGTGCTTGCTGGCAGCAAGCAGTAGCCACGCATGGGCTCGTGTGCAAGCACGGGGCACCATCCTTGGCAGCCACATGTGGGCTGCTATGCAGCCCGGCTAGCCAAGTGATGTGCTGCCTCGTTTTGCGTGCCATAGCCTCGGGATTTTAATCCCTATTTTGCGTGACATAATTATTAATTCTAAATTGATTTTAGAACTAATTCATTGAGAAAAATAAAAAATTTAAACAAGTCTAACTTAAATAAAATTTTTAAAGTGCATTTAACCAAAATAATTCCCAAGAACCATTCTTTAATTAAATTGGTTTAACTTGGTGCAACAAAAATAATAGGGCAATTACTCACTATTAATTTAATTAATTTAAATTAACCTTGAGTTTTTGACAAAATAAGAGGGTGTTGGAAAAATGAACATAAGTTCAATAAAGATTCCAACTTTAATACTTGTGAATCCTTGAAAAATTATATGTTCCAATGTGAAGATAAATAATTTTCTATCATAAAGTTTCAAACTTTATGATTCCAATCAACTAAAAAATGATTAAATCAACAAAGTTTAACAAAAATTCATGGAATTTAGTAATATAAAGTTTCAATCACTTAACATAATTAAAGATTGAATCTTTAATACTTGGAAGCCTCAAAGAACAACAATTTCACACTTAATGCAATTAGTTTGCAATTATGTGAAAAATAAAACCAAGCATTCAAGCACAAATTACTACAAAGTAATCATGCCTAAATAGGTTTAAAATTGCATATAAAATATGTATTGAACCAATTACATAACCACCTTAAATATGCAATTAATTTTCAAGGTTAGAAAGACTTAAAATTTTTCGTAAAAACGAAAAAACCCCTCAAAAATAGCATTTTTGGTCATTTTTTTTTTGGATAAAAACCGTTTCCTAGAAGGCTAAAACCATTTCCAGAACCCATTTTCCACCCAAAATTCACTATTTTAGGGTCGAAATCTGGGTTCGGGGCTGAAGGTAGTTTAAATATGAGGTTAAAATAGACAATACGAGCGACTAATCTAATTAGCAACTTAAACCAGAAAAATTAAGCCATAAAAATCACCTTGAAAAATATAATGATTTTAAAAATAAACAAGCGTGGCTCCGATACCGCTGTTGGGGTTTGGAAAGTCCAACTTACCGCGGAAACGACCCCGACCCAAAGAACCACTCGCAATTAATAAAACCATAAAGCATAAATAAATTAATCACAAGAATAAGACAAGATAATTACCTTTGGAGCGTGCTTCGCCTAATGGAACGGGCTCTTACTTCGAAAGCAAGCCTCGAAAATACGACGGCCTCCTACGATAGTCCACCCACAACCCGACCACCGAAAATGATCCAATGCCTTGGAGTTAGCAAGGTCCGACCTAAAACCCGAGTGAATAAATGAGTTCAAAGGTTTTCACAATGGTGATGCCTTTTTCAACTCTCACTCAAGTGATTTTCCCAATACTCCAACTTGGGTATTTATAGGGAAAATAAGAGAGTGAAAAAGCTCTCCCATCAATGTGGGAGAATTTGATTTTTCCATTTTATTTTAAAGCTAAAATAAAATTAATAATCAAAATAGTAATAAATCAACAAGTGGCAAGCTCATGAGAGAGGTTAGGTGAGGACCATTTGGGGGAGGGGGGAACCAAAATTGCTTCCCACTCCCTCTCCAAAAACTGGCCAACACACCCCTCAAACCTCCTCTCAAATCGCTCTACATGGCACCACACTTGGGCACCAAGGCACCCAAGGTGGGCTGCCATGTGCGGCTGCCCATTAGGCCCAACACAAGCGTGCGGGCTGCTAGCGCTGCTAGCCAGCAAGCCCAACAGCTTGTGCGGGCTGCTCGTGCTCTCAGCCAGCGAGCCACGCACCAAAGATGCGGGCTGCTGCTCCTTGCGCGCCTTGGCCCAGCATTGGCGCGGCTAGCCTTGCGATGCTAGCATTGGTGCGCTAGCATGCACCAGCCAGCCTAGGCTCGGCTTGGTGCGTATGCTGGCCACCATGCTAGGTCATATGCCCCTAGCACTCGATTTTCTCGGGGCATTCCGATGCTAGGGGTATTTGGTCTTTGTTGATTTATTATTATTTCCATGTTTCGTCTTTTACTTTTTTTCGACTCGACTTCCGACGTTCGGTTTTGACGCTCTAAGCTCGAATTCTTGACGTCTAAATTTTAATTACTCAGTTGACTTATTAATTAATTCATAATTAATTAGTTGCTTCGATTTGTTAGTTGCTTGGGCGTGATCTAAAGGGTTCAGTCAAGATTAGGCTGTAATATTAATTATGCATTAATATTACTAATTGGAAGCGGCCTCCACCCAGGAGTTCCAATCACTTGACCTTACTGAATATATTAGCTTTCTAATAATTCTGAACCCACTAATGGAATAGTACACTTGTTCGAAGGACACCATTCCTTTCAAGGTTTAGAAAAAGAAGAGAGAGAGCTTCTAGCTTTTAAAGAGAGAGAATAGAGAGATTGTAGATGCTGATGATTTGAAATTAGGGAGATACGACCCCTATTTATAGGAAAAATAACACGGGATCGAAGAAAATCATATTCGGAATAAAATACCTCCTGTCGGCAACGACAAGAGTCAGCGCCAGACGACGAAGGTCAGCGCCAGGCGACGACTCTATCATCTCGCCCTGGTTCAAAAGTACAACGACTTTTACACGCAGAATCTTCTTCTAAACTGGTTACAGGTAATTCTGCGTCCAAGCAGATTTAAAATCAGATTTAATATATTTTATTCAAAATAAAACATCTTTTAAAAATATAATTATCAATCTTAATCTTATTAGAACTAAAGAGAACCTTCTAGATATTCCTAGAAAGATTAAAATCAATCCTAATCACTTTAGGAATAATAATTAATAGGCCCTCCTCTAGATCATTGGGCCTAATTTAATTAATCCATAACTTCCTCATAATTCATTGAAATTGGGCTTATAATATATCATTGGAAAGCTCTTTTCGAGCCCAATCCAAGTATACAATTTTTGGACCCTTATCATGGACCAAACCAAATTGGACTGGCTATTTTTAAAAATAGGGTAAGAAAAGAAATATATTTGAAAATAGAAAGAGAAACATTTTAATAAAAACGTCCTCATCGTTAGACTTTCCACACTTTCACTTCGTTCAATAATCAAATGATGCAAAAGGTATTCATCACTGGGTTTGGTTTTGGGGAGACACATTTGGTTGTCTACACACTGTTTCGTGATCTATGGCTAAAATTATAATTTATTTTATACCTGTAAAATATAGGTATTTTAATGGAATTAAATCCCTAAACCAACAATTTTATCCTATAAATCTATCAAAATTTTATTTAAAATAAAACTCTAAACTAATTTTTTTTATTTTACAAAATCTATACTTTTTTATTCATAAAAAATGTATCCAATTAAATCCTACGTGTCATACTACTATTTGATTGTTCCTACGTGAGGTGATAATTGGCGAAAAGTTGAAACGACAAGTGTCATTATCTCGTGACCTAGCCAGAAGTTTAGCTTTATATATTACTTACTAGTTTTATGCCCGTGCGATGAATTTTAAGATAAATTTTTTAATCTATATGTCAAATTTTAAATATATCATTGATACAAATTAAATTAGTTAGGAAGTGATGTGCTTTTGTGAAGATTTTCTTTCTAGTAAGCAAATAATGACTAATAATAATGTTGATAAAAATGTTCGATTAAATCCATAAAAAAAAAAAGCAAAAAAAAAATTAAAAAAAAATTGTTCAAAGCCCGTTGGGTTGACTAGAGCCCGCTGGGTTGACAAGAACCCAAAACTTTGGGCAAGGGTTAAACATTTCTTGATCCATAATCTGAAGTGACCCAATCCAAAATGACTCATGGCCCGACCCTGATTGAGTGTTCTACATAGTAATAAAATTATATTAGATTGTGAAGTATATTATATTAATCGATTAGAATATATATTATTAATAGATATTTTACGTTTTGAAGTACTTCAATTCCGATCCTTGGTCCAAAAAATATTATAATATAAAAAATAAATTTATATGGTAATTTTTTTTTTGAGTAAATTATCTCATGTACATGATGTACTTGTAATTCTTTAAAGCTCATAAACTTATATATATAAATGAATTTGACAACAATCATTTATTGTGTTAATTGTATGTGAAAGGGGTTCATTGATGACTTATACTTTGAAACGATATGCTTATGTCTATAACATAAGATATGAATGATTTCTTATGAAATGTTTAGACAAGTAGCGTACTACAATTTCATATTCCTTTTTTTTTTTTTTTATATTTCTAATATATATATATATATATATATATATATATATATATATATATATATATATATATATATATATATATATATATATATATATATATATATATATATATATATATATATATATATATATATATATATATATATATATTTGTACAACTATCACGATTTTAGTATGAATATGTTGATTGATGTGTGATTAAATTCAATTATAGTATTATGTACGGATGTACCTATGTGAAGTTGGATTACTGAAAGTAAATTAAACATGATTGTACAATATTTATTTAAGCAAGAGATAGATTACATTATGGGAAACCTACTTGAAAAAAAATTATATTTATTATGCCCATACTTATAAGAGATTAATATATTTGGGCAAGATTTATGAGTTAGAGTTTATAAAATAATTTTGTTATGCTTGATACATGCATTGCTAAAAGAATTTGTGCCTTAAAAGGTGGAAGATATTTAAAGGTTGTTGAATTCATTTCATGCCCCACATGCAAGGATTAGGGGATATTGTATATATAATCCTTGCACATAAATTAAACGAAATAAATATGTTGATGGTCAATTTGGTACATACATCTTTAAAACTTATAAAAATGCAAAACCAAATACTGTAGCTTATGAAAAGTAGAATGTGGTGCTATTACTTATGCGCCCCTGAATTCAATGAATTGCCAATTGTACCCTTTATTGTTTCTGTTTCTTTGGTGGCCTGGCTTTTGGCAGCTATCTCAGCCAGTTGTCTTCTTTCTCTCTCTTAACTCTTAAGTCTTCTTCCTTCTTCTCCTCTCACTATATTTCTCTCTCATCCCGTTTCTCCTCTCCCCGCTCTCACTCTCTATCTCCTCCATTGGAGCAGTTTCCGAGGTACAAAACCAAAAAAATTATGATTTAATTTTGTTTATTTCTGGTGTTCATCTCTTTGATTAGATTTTTCCTTTTATTTAACTGATTTAATTTTTGTTAATTTATGGGTTTTTTCCGCAATTGGATTTTTTGGGTGGTTACAGAAATTCTTCCCCTTTTCTATGATCTAGATTTTTGTTTTTTATATTCTATTTTCTGCCTTTTTGTTGTTTTAATTAGTAAGGATATGGGAGATTGATGGTTTTCATCAAATCTTTTTTTTCTTCGTAATGCAGGTTCAGGTGAAACCAATAATCAGTTCCGCCCCCATTTGTGGCTCCCTACAACAAAGGCCTCCTCTGAGCAGGTACTTTCTCTCTCCCCTTCCTCCCCCATAATCAAATTCTGAAGCCCAAACTTTCAATTATGAGATTTATAATTTTTAAATGAATTCAGCGATGACGATAAGTTCAGAATCAATACAAACAATGAAAAATCAATTACATCGATATTTCTCCATTGGTGATAATCAACACTAATCTTGAGGTTGACAGTACTTACAGTGGCGGGTGTAGAATAATTAGTGTGGAGGGGCACTAAATATAAAAACCAAAAAAATTCTTATTCGAAGGCTTGAACCTAAGACTTTTTGCATAAAATAAATGCATTATTATTGTGACAAAGCTAAATTAATGTTATTTATTACATTAAAATTGTATTTAATTAATAAATTTATACATTTACTTAAGTAAATAAAAAAAAAATTATTTTCGGGGGGGGGGGGGGGGGGGGGCGGAGGCAGTGCCACCCAGGACCCTTAATAGGTCCTCCCCTGCTTACCCTCCCGTCGTTGAAGCTTTTAGCCGGAGTTCTCGAAGCTGATTGTGTTCTCTTCGCTTCTCCTCGTTTGCTTCTCCTGTTCGCTTCTCTTCGTATGCTTTCTTTTTTCTTTTTTCAATTTTCTTGATTCTTGCAATTTTACCATTTGTTTATTTCATTTGTGTTATTTATTAGTAATTGGTACTTGATTTAAATGTTCAATTGTTTGAAGAATTCTTTGGTTAATTATGGGTTATTGATTAAGGAATTATGGGCTATGTATTAAGGAATTATGGGTTAATTATGTTGAAATTTTGTTAATGGCATTTGGCAGAGTTGAATTTAATTTGAGTATGGAATCAATTGATATACAATTACCTAGCGTAAATTATTTGCTTAGGAATTATTTTGTGGGTATTATATATATATTTTTTTTGTGTATTTTTCAGTGTTGGTTTCTAGCTATGCTTAGGAATTATTTTTTTATTTCAACTATAGTTGTTCTAATTGCATGCTATTATAATAATTTTACAAACATATACATGTTTAATTTTTCGAGGCTTATTATATATGGTTTCTATTAATATTTAAAGTTAATGCAATTGAGTAAGTCTTAGTATTGAACCTTAATTTTACGAGCTTGGAAAAATTTTGCTCTGTTTAGCTTCTGTGCAAGTATCATGATGATTGTTGTCACGTGTTGATTCTTACACTTTCAATGTACTAGATCATAAGACTTATATGCTCTATGCCTGTAAGGCTTGAATCTTCCGAAATTTTCTTATGGCAGGGGATAAAGGAAGGATGTGGCTCCAAATCGTGTTGCTTCTTCAGGGAAAACTCCTCCTATTCTTGCTGTAATAATCCTTCTTGACTCGAAACTATACTTGTTATGATGTGTGCTATTTGGTTATGCAGAAACAAATTCATCTTTGAAAACATAACATTGACCATAGTTCACACAAAGTATTCTTTATAACTGTAGCTCATGACTACCCTTCTGCATCAGGTTAGATCTCCCCTAAAGGTATTATCATGTTCAATGTGGACGCTAATAATTTGGTCTCTAGATCACATTTTGGGTTTGGGGTGGTTGCAAAAAACAAGTTTGCAATTGGGCAGTGTTGCTTGCTTCAATTAAGAGGTGTGGTGGTTTTTTTTTTGGGTTAAATTTGAGTGATGTATCGTTTTTTTTGGGTTGATTTTTTATATTGTTAGTAGCATTATTGTCTGATTTGTAACAGAATTGTTGATCTACAAGTACAATTCTATCTCCCCTTTCTCTTTCTTGTTCTAATTGGTTCAATTTTCATCTAACCTTTAATATGAAAAGCTTACTGTAGACACCCATTTGTGTCTCCCCAAAACCAAACCCAGTGATGAGTACCTTTCACGTCGAATCATAATCGAATGAAGTGAAAGTGTGGAAAGTTTAGTGTTGCAGATAGTTTTAATTTCTTTTCTCTTCTCTCTGTTTTTGAAAACCTATTTTAAGAAAACAGTCAATCCAGTTTGGTTGGTACATAATATGGGTCCAATAATAGTGTAGTTGGATAGGGCTTGAGAAGAGCTTTCCAACGATATATTATAAGCCCAATTCCGATGAAAATTGAGGAAGTTATGGCCAAATTACTGAACTGGGCCTAGTTTGAGCCTTATTTGCGGTCCAATGATCTAGAGGAGGGCCTAATGTGGATTTATGATTCCTAATGCAATTAGGAATGTTTTTAGTCTTCTAGATTCTTCTAGAAGGTTCTTTTCATTCCTAATTCAATTAGCATTGATAGATTGACTTTTGTTGACTTTTTAGAGTTTTTATCAGAATAAAAGAACGTTTTTGGGGAAAATACGATTTTATCCTCCTGTACGGCAATTTCTATCTAATTTTAAGAAAACACGTTAATTTCTAAGTCGGCGCCAAACGCCAGCTGTAGCGCCTGACATTAAGCTTGGCGCCTGGCGCTAGCCTTAGCGCCTGGCGCTAACGTCAGCGTTTGGAGCTAACCTGGTTTTGCGCGTCAGAACTCTGTTTTTGATGTTTTATCTTTTTGGCTGATTTTCTCTATAAATAGCTTCCTACAAACTCCGTTTTGATTCACCAACTCTCATTAAGATTTTATTGATTATTCTCTCTCTCTTTTCTAAACTAGCCTTCTCTCAAATACAAAATTCTGCATTCGCAAGACTTAGATACACCTAGCCATATTCGAAGTTGCCTTCGCCCTAGACGTGAAAGGTTTAATTTCTGAGGGTTTGGTCCCAAATCTCTCTTTCAATTATTTAATTTAATTGTTTGTTTTTATTTTCCTTGAAGTTACTAACGTGTGTATTTTGTTATTAGAAAGAGGTACGAGGCATCCAAGTAATTACTTTAATGGTTTAATTGATATTATGATATAGAAATTATGCTTAGATTGTTATTTTGATTCCTAGTATCATGTCTAGGGTAACTTTAATATTAAGTATGATTAAAAGTATGATGCCTTTTGTATTCTTTTCTAATATTCATAATTGTATCATGTTAGGGTTAAAGTTTTGATTTTTATTAGTTAGTGACATGCTATGGTTTGTTATTAATCTTGTTAGTATCATGCCTAGGATCTTGCTATTGTTGTGCTTTAACATGATTATTATTTTTATAATAATTATTATTATTTATGTTGCTTGATGCTTATAATTATTATTATTTTGATTTATTATGTTGCTTGATATGTATTTATTGTTATTGCTTGATCACACCTTTTTATGAATGTTTAAGGGAATTTGGTACTTGTAATCACTCTTAATAAGATAATTAATAATCTTGTTTAGGGTTAATTTGATTATAATTCAAGTGATTGCCAATAATAGATTTATTTGTGCATTAATATTTAACCAACATAGATAAACAGGTTTAGGGTAATCCTATTGATTGCATGTTAGTCAGAAAGCGCACATGAATACGATATGAATAAAGTAGAGGCCTATTACTAGGGCAGGTTCAATCTCTTTTAGGTTGGATTTGTACCTTCATCCCTGAACCCTATTTGGTTCAAGACCTTATGGAGTTGACGATCTCTTGGATCGTTAAGGGGTGTAACCTTCACCTCGTGAACGGTTTACAAGTTCCTAAAAAAAAAACTTGTTGGCGACTCTTTTGCTCTATCTTCTTTCCCTTTGGACGCCACCGTACTTTAGTGTATGATCACTGTGGGGTTCAAGCTAGGGGATTAATGCTTGAAATATTCCCTACAGTTTTTGGCGACTTCGCTGGGGAGGATTTCTATTTTAATTCCAGAAATTTATTTCGGCAATGATTTAGATTGAGTGGATGAGACTCGAAACGTTCTAAGTATTTCATGTGCGTAATTTTGATTAACATTATTGTCATATGCATAAAAAAAGATCTCATAGGAAAGACCATCCGTAATGAGTTAAAACATAGGATTTTACACGTAGGAAATTTGAGAAATATCTTTCACAACTAGGATCGAAATAACACTGCGCGAAATTGGAAAATTTTATCGAGCACAGAAAGCTGCTGAGGCATGTAGGAATTAGCGTCAGCGAACAGAATATTAGCGTCAGAAATTTAACTATTGCGCCAGACGACAGTTCTGTCGCCAGGCGCTACAGCCAAAATCCGGCGCCAATCTCTTTTTGCTGGCGCCAAATTCTTCCAAAACCGAGCCAGAAATATGCGTTCTAATTTTGACCAGTTTTTAGCACTGTTTGCTCGATCCTACTTCCTGATTGAGTTTTTCTCACTTTTCTGGAACCCATATGTGTTCTACATATGGACATAACCCTATGGGAATTCATGCTCCATCTACCTGATTGAACGCTCTGAGCAACAAAGGGTACATCCGAGATTGTTCAATTCACCAAACCATGGAAGCGAGTTTTTTCTAAAACTCGCGGTGTCCGATCCACTCGCGCCAACCCTTCACGGTTAGGCTTCCGCGCGGTGCATTCGGACAATTAACCATGGACCCTCTATTGACTAACCCATATCCCGAATTTTAGAGAAATAGAGCCATGGTTAGGTTGCAAACTCATTGCATCATATCGTGCCTACTTGACTAATTGTGCATTATTTGTTGTGCATATGGTATATGTTTTTTATTAACCGTTTGTTTGACTTGTGTTAAGATTAAATAAATTAATGACTTAAAGAACTTTTCCTAATTAATTAATTAATTAATTTGAGTGAATAAAGTCTAATATTTTAACTAGAATTGACCTAGTATGACTTTAGGCATACTCCTGTTGATTAATAACACCGAAAACAGTCTCAGATTGAAGCTCCAGTAATGGCGCCAAAGTCTGAACTGTAGCGCCACTCTGTGGAGTGTGGCGCCTGGCGACAGCTCTGTCGTCTGGCGCTACACTACAAAGGGAGGCGCCAGTCCTGTCGTTTTGATGACAGTTTTGATTATTGATCGAGTCATCACCTTATGTCTAATTAACCAGTTTTCTAATTAATTCGATTAAATTTTCCTGTCAGTAATACTTTGTTAAGTCATTAATTGAGTCTAGGCACTAAATCCCATGGTCTTACACAAGAGTCCAAACATGTCACTTACACTCAACGCACACACCTAATTTGACCATGTCTAAGAGAGTCTTGTATGAGCGTTTTTTTCCGTCATTTTTTTAGGGGGGTAAGTCGGATATTAATCCTCCAATGTAAATACCATACTTAGTTCTTAAAAAATATATACATTATTTTTGCCAAAAATATGCACCCGTTTTTTTTATTTTTCCCTCTTTAAAAACCGTAAAGTCAAGGTAGATTTGAGTCAAGTAATTAAAACGCAAAATGGTTTAAATTACAGCGCGTGGTCAAGAAAAGAAGGACGGTTAATCAAAGACAACCTTTTCGTACAAGTCCAAATTTTTGACAAACCTATTGCTCGTAAGAGGAAAGCTAGGACAGTAATGACAACACAAGAAGAAGTTTATGAGCTTAGGAACCAACTGGTTACCGTGACTGAGGCACTAAAGCTCCTAACACTTAAGATTGATGATCCCGTGAAACAACAACAGATGGACCTCATGCAAGAGAGTCTAACCAAGCTATCTAGCGACTACAAGTTTCAAGGGATTAGTTCACAAGGGGTCTCGGTGGACAAAGATCTTCTTCCGTGGAAGTTCAATGCCAACGACATCCCGAAATTCAAAGCAACCGATAACCCTTATTTTCATTTAAGAGCCTTCAAAACAATAATGAGTATTAAGGGTATTGACAAGAAGGTTTTCCCCTCTCTATTTTCACTATCTCTCGAAATCGTTTGCCAGCAATGGTTCTTTTCTCTTGAGAAAGAAAAGACCTCTACCTGGGAGTCCATAGCAAACGCTTTCGTTGATAGATACAAATGCAACATTCAAGTTGATAATGACCATAGGGAACTTGAAATCCTCAAGCAGAAGGAGAACAAAGGCTTCACCTCCTTCTTTAACAAATGGAGAGAAACCTCAGCTAAGATGATCGAGGTGCCGAGTGAAAAAGAATCTGTAAGGTTATTCATCAAAAACCTTTAAGAAAAATACTCCAAGCATCTCAAGTATCAAAACAATCTCCATACCTCCAAGGTCGTTTACGACATTGGAATCAATATTGAAGACGACCTGGCTAAGTTGAAAGCTGCTGACAATAACTCCAACAGTGGCTGGAAAGGAAAGAATAACGACAATCCTTCTTCTTCCAAAACCACCCACTCAAACAACGTTAGCACTTTTAACCTAGGTGAAGTCCTTGCCATAATTAATCAAGGACAAAAAAAACCATTTAGGAGGAACTTTACTCCTATTGGCATGAGTTATGACACCGCATTTAATCGATTAAATGCAAAAGGTCTAATAACTCCCATTGAACCATTTAAGGACCCACCAGTCGAAAAGAGGTCGGCTAACTGGAACCCCAATGCACACTGCAAGTATCACCAAGGTAGGGGCCATCTCACCGAGAACTGTTCGAAGCTTAAAGAAGCTATCCAAGACTTGATCAACAACAAGAAGTTACCATTGCCCCCTGCTAGTAAGAAGCCAAGTGTTCATAATGCGCCTCTCGCTCATTCCTTGGCTATCTCTGATGAGGAAAACGAGTTTGACCCCTCGTCTCTCATCAAACCTATTAAAGAAATTCATGCCATCGAAGAAGAGGAGGAGATCTTTTTCGACGCCTTGGATAACCTTCCAGAACCAGCAAGTAAAGAGGACATACAATCGCTCACACTGTCTATGATGGAAGGATCGCATTTGCTACGTGAAACTCTCAAGGCTATAAAGGAACTTCAGAAGAAATATGACGAGGTTCCACTCCCAAAAAATGAGCCTAAGAGAGAATTCACACCCGTGGGAACGACTTACGAGGCGACACGTTTTCCTTTACAAGTCACCGAGAAACCCAAGAAGAGTAATAGACTCTACACTCCAATTGGGATCCCATATATACAAATGTTCGAAATGCTGTCCGAGAGTGGCGAGATCAAACCTCTCGAACCGAGACCATTCGAATCATTGAAAAGGACAGATAGGTATTACTGTCAGTATCATCAATCAAGGGGTCACACTATTGAAAACTGTTTTAAATTCAAGGATTTAATTCAGAAAATGATTGATGAAAAGAAGCTTGTCCAAGTTCCACAAGAAGGGGATGCAAGTATTAATGGAGTTTGGGACAGTGATGAAGAAAACGTCTACTTAAAAGACATGGTAGGACCTCCACCTTCGGTGTCATACACCATGGATGACTTTTGGGCTGAAGAAGATTCATCAATAGACGTCCTCACAAGATCCGGGAGAATGCAACCTCCCATTTCAACACAACCCGTGCCAACCACACAGCAAGTTCCCATACCTATCATTGAAGATAATGATATCGTCAAGCAGTTCAAGAAAACAAAAGTTGAATTAACGTATGAAAACTTTTGGCGACCTCCCGAGAACATAGTTTGGTTGTAATGAATGCCTTAGACAAAATAGGGATAGATTTTGACACCACTCCTAAGGGGTTGGCTAACTTTCTCACGAGTGATCTACCTAGTCCCATCAATTTGATCACCTTTTCTGACAAGGATCTACCTCCAGAAGGTGACAAACACTATAAGGCATTACACCTCACAGTAGTTTGCAAGAGAATGAACGTCCCTATGACTCTTGTAGACAATGGATCAGCCATCAACGTCTGTCCACTTAGAACTACGAGGATGCTAGGCATAAGGGATGAAGATTTAACTTCGTCTACACAAGGAATAAAGGCCTACGACAACACTCGTCGTCAAGCTCTTGGTAAAATTACCATGAATATAACGGTGGGAGCGATAGAACATGCTACTACTTTCCAAGTAGTAGACATTAAAGCTTCATTCAATCTACTGTTGGGACGCCCTTGGCTTCATGACCTAAAGGTCGTCCCCTCATATCTCCACCAACAAGTAAAAGCCATTGTTGGGGGAATTCCTATCACCATTGATGCTTCACCTATGAGAATCAAGTCTATAGAAAATCCCATAATTAACGTGGAGCACGATAAGGATGATCAATATTTATGGGGCTTTAACGAAGAGGTCTCCTTAATCCAGGAGGATAAAAGGACCCCCATTCTAACATGATCGTAAATGCTATTCTGAAGAAACAAGGACATTTCCCTGGGATGACCCTAGGAAAGAAGAAAGGAATAGCAAAACCGCTGGAATCACCTGGCCTCCCTAAATTAGACACTTTCGGACTTGGTTTCAAACCGACTCGAAAAGATCTTAAGAGAGCCCAGGAAAAATCAAAGGCACATAGAGACGCTCGCACTCAAAAGAAAGCAATCCCAATGGATCAGTACCCTCTTACACTTAATGGTCAATTCATAAAAGAAGGAGAGGACTATCCATGCCATGAATTTCCTGAGCCATTTGTCGTAAACGGCATAAGGCAACCGGGATTTGAAATTTTCTTGGATTGCTATTTCACAGATGAAATCCCAACTCCTGTCCATAAGGAGAAAGCACCCCCATGCTTTGACTTTAATGTCATGGAATTATTGTTTGGGCGAGAAAAGGATAAGCCAACTTACAAAGAGGATAACTCCTCGCTCATTCAAACAGTCCTACAAAGTGAAAACTTCGATCCCTCGAATCTAATCACTCCAGTGGAAGGATCACTACAAGGGTGGCGCAAGACTGTCAAGGTGACGATTCCAAGTGGAAGAAAGATATCAATCACGACGGGGCAAGGACCGATGTTCGAGGAGTCGTCAGAGTCAGAGTCTTTCCCTATAGAGTCATCTAGGTCTTTAGTAGTAGCACCTTCCCCTTCTATCTCTTCTCCTAGAATAGTTAGTGATCAAGTCCCTAAGGACATATCACTCTTTGATGTAATGATCTTAGAGTATAATAATACAATTTCTTCTCCTTACTCCTTGTGTTCTTCCTTAACCCAAGATGACGAGCATTGCTTAACTAACAATGAAAAAGACAAAGAACTTATTAAAGTAATGGAAACACTCGAAAAGAAAACATCGTTAATTGAAGAAACTGAGACGGTTGATATCTCAAATGATTCAACCAATAAAAGAGAAGTTAAAATCGGACTAACACTTAATGAACAAGAAAGAACTGATTTAATTAACTTACTTAAAGAATTTATCGATGTATTTGCTTGGTCATACGAAGATATGTCAGGCATTAATAGAGAAATAGCTCAACACACTATACCACTAATCCCGGGAATGAAACCTGTAAAACAAAAGTTACGTTGAATGAAACCCGACGTAGCTCTTAAAATAAAAGAAGAGGTCCAAAAACAAATAACTGCAGGTTTCATCAAGGTATCTAAATACCCTGAATGGATCGCCAACGTCATCCCAGTTCCGAAAAAAGATGGAAGGGTAAGAATGTGTGTCGACTATCGAGATCTAAATAAGGCAAGTCCAAAGGACGACTTCTCTTTACCACACATCGACATTTTGGTAGATAACACGGCAAATCATGCACTTCTCTCATTCATGGATGGATATGCAGGTTATAATCAGATTCTCATGGCAGAATAAGACATGGAGAAAACAACTTTCATAACACCATGGGGCACTTACTGCTACACGGTAATGCCATTCGGGTTGAAAAACGCGGGTGCCACTTACCAACGTGCAGCGACTGCCTTACTCCATGACATGATGCATAAAGAAGTCGAAGTATATGTTGACGACATGATTGTAAAATCAAAAGACCGCGCAGGCCATCAAGTAGCCTTAAGGAAATTTTTTCAAAAGGCTAAGAAAATATAATATGAGGTTGAACCCATCTAAGTGTGCTTTTGGAGTCACCTCAGGCAAACTTTTGGGTTATGTCATAAGCTCTAGAGGAATGGAGATAGACCCAACTAAAATCAAAGCAATCATGTTAATGCCACCGCCCAAACCGAGAAACAGATTCGAGGATTTATTAGCCGGTTGCAATATATAAGTAGGTTCATATCAAAATTGACAACGATATGTGAACCAATCTTTAAGAAGCTTAAGAAAAATGTACCAGTAATATGGGATGATGAGTGTCAAAAAGCCTTTGAAAATATCAAAGCCTATCTCGCAAATCCTCTCGTATTAGCACCAGCACTTCCCGGAATACCTCGTAGGTTGTACTTAATAGTTACCAAAGAGACAATGGGAGCTATGCTAGCACAAGAAGTAGAAGGAAAAGAAAACGCAATCTACTATCTAAGCAAGAAAATACTCGAATATGAAGCACGCTATACACCACTTGAAAAATTGTGCCTCGCCTTGGTGTGGGCCACAACCAAGATAAGACATTACATGCTAGTGCATATCGTCTTTGTAGTCTCCTGATTAGATCCACTCAATTATCTATTCGAGAAATCTACACTCAATGGACGCATATCGAGATGGATAGTCAATTTAGCCCATTTTGATGTAAGATTTATGCCGTAAAAAGCTATCAAAGGATCTGTGGTGTCAGACTTTCTAGCGGACTTACCAATAGAAGACTCGACGCCAATACAAGACAATGAGTTTCCAGATGAAGACTTAATGGTCACTGAAGATGATACGTGGACCTTATACTTTGATGGAGCCTTAAACCAATAGGGATGTGGCGTTGGAGTATTACTAGTATCACCTAAAGAAGAGCACGTCCCAATTTCCATAAAGCTTGACTTCGACGTTACCAACAACGCTGCTGAATACGAAGCATGCGTGGTAGGCCTTGAAACAGCTTTGGCATTGGGAGTAAAAAAGTTACGGATATTCGGAGACTCTTCATTAATCATCAATCAAATATCCAAAAGGTGGAAAGTAAGGAGCGAAAGTCTATCCCCTTACCAAACCTATCTGGAAACTCTTACTAATCAGTTAGAGAAGGTAGAATACACATATCTACCTAGGGAAGAAAATCAATTTGCTGATGCCTTGGCAAGACTAGCCTCGATGGTTAGGATTCCCACGAAAATCGAGCAAATGCCTCTAACTATAGAAAAAAGGCACAAACCGACATATATTCAGGCTATAGAAGATGATGAAGTAGTCCAAGACGAAGAAGAAGAAGAAGAAGAAGAAGAAGAAGAAGAAGAAGAAGAATAAGAAGAAGAAGAAGAAGAAGAAGAAGAACCGTGGTACACGGACATACTCAATTATGTCACCAAAGGAGAATACCCTCCCCATGCTGACAAAAGAGCAAAACGAGCATTAAGACTCTTGGCTTCCCAATATGTACTCATAGATAACGAGCTACATAAAAGGGTACCTAAGGGTCGAGCTCTCTTATGTATAGGAAAAAAGGATGCACAGAGAGCAATGAGGATAGTCCACGAAGGAATCTGTGGCACTCACATAAATGGCAAAATGTTAGTCTAAAAGATAATGCGAGAAGGATATTATTGGACTACAATGAATAGGGATTGCCATCAATACGTAAAAAGATGCCCTAAGTGCCAAATATATGCCAATTTACAACATGTTCCTCCATCCTTGCTCTACACCTACACGTCGCCATGGCCGTTCTCTACGTGGGGAATTGACATCATTGGCAAAACCACTCCCCTAGGAACAGGAGGCCACGAATATATCCTAGTGGCAATTGATTACTTCACAAGTGTGTCGAAGCGTAATCATATGCTAAACTCACTGCAAAACATGTAGCACTCTTTATCGAGAGAAATATTATTTTGTCGATACGGAGTCCCATATGAAATGATAAGTGACAATGGAACTCACTTTCAAGCCGAATGTGAAGAATTGTTACAAAAATATGGCATTCAACATCATCATTCTTCCCCTTATAGGCCTCAAGAAAATGGAGCAGTTGAGGCAGCTAATAAGAATCTAAAGACTATCATCGAGAAAATGACGGAAAATTATAAGGATTGGCCTGACAAACTTCACTTCGCATTGTGGGGTTATCGCACGTCAATTTGCACATCAACAGGAAATACACCATTTTCCTTGGTATATGGAATGGATGCCGTACAACCTGTCGAACTAGAAATTCTATCTCTACGCATCGCGTTAGAGAGCAAACTCGATGAAGTTGAATGGACTAGGGCAAGATATGAAGAGTTAATTCTACTCGATGAAAAACGACTAGAAGCTCTACATCACACTCAGTGTTACCAAACTCGTATGGCTAGGCATTTTAATAAGAAGGTCAAGACAAGAAACATCAAAGTAGGAGACTTGGTGTTAAAGGCATTAAGGAAAAATGTTTTAGATCCAAGGGGAAAATTTAGACCTAATTGGTCTGGACCCTACATTGTCAAAACAATCCTGTCAGGAGGTGCAGCAAAATTAACTGATATGGATGGCAATAAGTTCTCGAACATGACAATTCTTGACCAACTTAAGAAATACTACCCATAATTACTTGAGTAGGATACTCAAGAGATCTACGACTGGCCTGATTCCTTAAGAAAGGATACGTAGGCAACCCTTTACGGGTGCGGCCACTTTATTTTTTAAAAAACCCTCGCATCCCAAAATTATTAAAAATTCGACAGAAGATCGACGAAACGTCGGCGTCACAGAAAAAATTCTGGCGCCAGACGATGATCGTTAGCGCCGGACGATGGCAACCGTCGCCTGACGCCAGACTGCCGCAGCCGGCGCCAGTCTTGAAATCGTGGCGCCAACTTACAGTTAACAGTCTGGGAATATTTCGGTGTTTTTCGAAAAAATTTCGACTTCCGTACTCGAAAAAATTCTGGAAAATTAATTTTTCGGTTTTCATTGCTTTAATAAAAATAAATTTAAAGTAAATAATTTAATTAAAAGCTGGAATTTCATTAATAAAATAAATTACATTATTGATGGAATTTAAATAAAGCTTAAATAAATTAACTTTAAATAAAAAATAATAATAAACTAAGTCTAATAATTGGAAATTAAGCAATGCTCTTAATCTTCTTTCTTTTTCTTAGCCCTTTTCCAATTTTTGTCTGCTTCTTCCTCCTCATCCATAACTTTAGCTAGTAGGCATCCTTTAGAGGACCTACATTCAATCTTGGAGTAAATAGTTTCCCCCTCAGCTAGGACTCCATGCTTCTTTTCTACCCAAGCTTTCTTTTCTGGGGTGTTAGCTTTCCTTTTTCCCTTATCTTTTGCAGTACTCTTCTTCCTAGGCATTGTAGGTGTTTTGAACTCAATTCTTTCACCTAAGCGTTCCTTAACAGGAATCACCTTGTCACCTAGACGACTCTTCACATCAGTTTTTCTCTGATTTTTCTTCACGTCCTTTGAAGGTTTCTTCAGGAACCACCTTTTCACATCATTAGACAAGGAAGGGGGAACCTTTTGGGTAATTACCTCCCATAAAGGTCTAGCGCTCCAATGAGCATCAAATTTGTCTACTTCCTGGGAGACAGGGAACTCGTAGGGAGGACGAAGATCTCCAGAAGGAATATTCTGAAGTAGGTCGTATTGTCTTTTTACCCTGCAGGGATAATAAAAAGTCATACGGGACAAGCTTAGAAGACGGCAGAAAGGTTGCTTGTTGACACCAACCATCCTTTCTATTTTCCACCAAGGGATGACCCACTTGATGGAAAATCGCAAGATTCGAAGACCTTCTTCCATTCATGGCGCCCCATATTAGAGAAGCGTTTCTTCCTCCCCACGAAGCAATTTGGAGTGTACTTCTCAATGTTGTCCGGAGGGCTAATTAACTCCAGTCTTTCCATTAGCCACATCTAAAAAAAAAATTGCAATGCAAATAAATTATTATTACTATACAAAAATATATTTTTGATTTTTGTAATTAAAAATACTACCTCCGTTACATATTATTTGCAACGATTTGACATAAAGTAGAGAAGAAAAATGTCTAATCGTTGCAAATAATATGTAACGGAGGTAGTATTATTTTTCTACCTGTAATAAAATTGGAGAGCCTCGAAAAGGTGCTTTTGAATTCCTCTTTAATTCATCAAGACTAAGCATAGTCTCTCCAACTATTAAAGGCATTGGATTTTCTCCCTGATTCAATTTGTTCTAATACAGTGGATATAATTGATTGACCCTCATTATTTTTACCACTAGTAAGAAAAAATTGATTAAGCATACAAAACAAGAAAGCCCTTCTTCTATAAACATGGAAAGATTCGGAGTAAGGTCTATCAAAATAATGGCGAGCAAATTCTTTTAAATTAACTATATTACCATCTACTATTTTTGATAGATCCATGTCTTTTAAATTGAAGAAGCCGTTCAAAATCCTTATAATAATATGCATCTATTCTAGAGATTACTACAAGATCTATTGCAGGGAAACCTAAAATAGCACCAAATTCTTCCGACAAAGGGCTAATTTCATCATACCCTATTCTAAAACAATGAGTATCTACATCCCAATATTCTTGAGCGGTATGAATAAAATCTGAATCAAGATCTACCCCTTTGATACCATAAATACCCCCCTAGTGAAACACATCTAATTCTTTTCTTTCTTTGGCATTAAGAGACCGACACCATTCATGGGTGTAGTTGGTGAAACTCTTGGTGACTAGAGACATGATATTATTTTTCTAAAAGCTAAGAAATATTTTATCTGCTGAAATTATGAAGAGAATCGGCTGGGCAGGGGGCTATTTATGAACAAAATCGGAGCAGTTTTAATCTGGGAAGGATTCGGAGTCAGCGCTATTTAGCGCCAGATGCTACTATTGGCACCTGACGCTAGAGCCTGGCGCCAAATGCTAAGTGTAGCGCCTGGCGCTACAACAAAACGCATGGCGCCAGCTGGCGCCAATTTGCCTCATCGTACGCGCTTTCTAAAAACCGCGTTTTTAACTTAATTCGAGTCTGCTAATGACTTTACGACTTCCTTATATTTTTCTAAATATTCGTTTATTTTTCTCTTTAAATTAATACAGCTATCATATTAATTATATTATTTTTTTGATTTTATTTAGACTAATTTCTAAGTTTTTATAAATCCAATATTTTATTTGACTTTTCCGTTTTTTTCATTTTTTCTTTTTGGGGGAGAAAGTCGGATACGCTCCATCAATAATAAAAATGACGGAATTTTTGCGCAAAAATTATTTGTCACATTTTCTTGCACACACAAACATGCACATAATAATAATAATAATAAATGAAAAAAACATGATAAATAAAATAAACTCATAATAGTATTTATATACAAACATGTATAAAAAATGAGTCTAACTAAAAGGCAAAGTTCTATACAAAGTCAAAATAAATAATAAAAATCACAGGAACAAACTACGGCGCCGGGGGACGTAAACCCATCATCGCATAAAACTCCGCTGTGCGAGGAGTAACCTCTCCACCAGCTCCGGCAAGCTCCAGCATCAGCTCCAGTTTCCTCGGGAGGAGGAAAGCTCAACACAGGACCCGTCCACCCAAGATCAACCTGAGGCTGAGGCTGCGGAGGCTGCTGCGATGACGAGCCAACCTCGTACATCCCACCACCTCTAAGAGCCGAGGTAGCCTCTCCCTGGCCTACTGGCGCAGCATGTGCACCCTCAGAGGAAGAACCTGAGCCCTCTACCGCCTCGGTACGGGCAGCCTTAGAACGACCACCCCGACCTCCCGAAGTAGTGCGGCGACGTCTCGAGCTAGACCTCACCGGATCCCTCCGCACCTCAGGTCTCGTACGGGTACGAGAAGGAATGGGATGACCCTGCAAAAATTAAATTAAAATCATAAACAGGCAAAATAGAAGCGGTAATACAAGAACATATGAAGGGAAGACTACCTCCTGAACAGCGTCATCTCGACGGCAGGTAGCCACGTTCCTCATCCGAACAAGCTGGCTCTGGAAGTGTAGACACCCATTTGTGTCTCCCCAAAACCAAACCCAGTGATGAGTACCTTTCACGTCGAATCATGATCGAATGAAACAAAAGTGTGGAAAGGTCTAGTGTTGCGGAAAGTTTTATTTCTTTTCTTTTCTCTTCTCTCTGTTTTTGAAAACTTTATTTTAAGAAAACAGCCAATCCAGTTTGGTTGGTCCATGATAAGGGTCCAATGGTGGTGTAGTTGGATGGGGCTTGCAAAGACCTTTTCAACGATATATTATAAGCCCAATTCCAATGAATATTGAGGAATTTATGGCCAATTTACTAAACTGGGCCCGGTTTGAGTTTTAAGTACGGCCCAATGATCTAGGGGAGGGCCTAATATGATTTATCATTCCTAATGTAATTAGGAATGGTTTTGGTCTTCTAGAACATTCTAGAAGGTCTTATCATTCTTAATTCAATTAAGATTCTTCAGAGTTTTAATTAGATTAAATAGCATTTTCGACTGAAATTATATTATTTTATCTTCCAGTACGGTAAAATTATCATAGTTTTGAAAACGTGTTAAAATCCGGTTTGGCGTCCAACCCCAGGCCTTGGCGCCTGGAACCAGGATTGGCGCCAGACGCTAGCCATTGGCGCTTGGCGCTAGCCACTGGTCCTGGCGCCAATGAGCCAGGGCTGGCGCCAAGTTAGTTTTGTGGTCTTCAGACTCTGTTTTGATAAATTATCTTTTTTGGATGATTTTCTCTATAAATATCGTATCAAAACTCCGGTTTCATGGAGGAATATTCACGGATGGTCCATATTCATTCATCTACAATTATCGTTCATCAATTTTCAATAAAATTCATGCTATCTTTCTTCTTTGCTTTTTAATACAAAATTCCGCATTCACAAGATCTAGAAACACCTAGCCATATTCGAAGTTGCCTTCGCCCTAGACGTGAAAGGTTTAATTTCTTAGGGTTTGGTCCCAAATCTCTATTTCAATTATTTAATTTAATTGCTTTGATTTATTATTTTCCTTGAAGTTACTAACGTGTGTATTTTGTTATTAGAAAGAGGTACGAGGCATCCAAGTAAGTATTTTAATTGTTTTTATGATGTAGACATCATGTGTTTATTGTTATGATTCCTAGTATCATGTCTAGGGTGTTTCTAATATCGAGCATGATTAAAAGTATGATGCTTCCTATGTTCTTTCTAACATTTATGATTATGATTGATGATGATTATTTATTATGTTGCTTGATATGCCTATTATTGTATATTGTTATTGCTTGATCACCTTTTATTGCAGGTTAAAGGGAATTTGTATTTGCAATCACGCTTAATAAGATAATTAATAATCTTGTTAGGTTAATTGTGATTATAATTCAAGTGATCGCCAATAATAGTTTAATTGTGCATTAAATTCAACCAACATAGATTAAACAGGTTTAGGGTTAATCTATTGATTGTATGTTAGTCACAAAGCGCACATGAATACGAGCAGAATAAAGTAGAGGCCTATTATTAGGGCAGGTTCAATCTCTTTTAGGTTTGATTTGTACCTTCATCCCTGAACCCTATTTGGTTCAAGACCTTATGGAGTTGACGATCTCTTGGATCGTTAAGGGGTGTAACCTTCACCTCGTGAACGGTTTACAAGTTCCTTAAAAACTTGTTGGCGACTCTTTTGCTCTATCTTCTTCCCTTTTGGACGCCACTGTACTTTAGTGTATGATCACAGTGGGGTTCAAGCTAGTGGGATTTAAAGGCTTGAAACTATTCCCCACAGTTTTTGGCGACTCCACTGGGGAGGATTTCTATTTTAATTCCTGAATTTGTTTCGGCAATGATTTAGAATGAGTGGATGAGACTCGAAAAGTTCTAAGTATTTCATGTGCGTAATTTTGATTAACATTGTTTCATATGCATAAAAAGGTTCTCATTGGAAAGACCATCCGTAATGAGTCAAAAACATAGGATTGTACACGTAGGAAATTTGAGAAATGTCTTTCACAACTAGGACTGAAATAACACCGCGCGAAACTGGATGATTTTATTGAGCACAGAAAGCTGCTGAGGCATGTGGGAAGTAGCGTCAGGGGCCAGAGCTTGGCGCCAAACTTTTAGCCGTAGCACCAGACGCTAGTATTGGCGCCAGGCGCTACAGTTAAAAGTTGGCGCCAGTCTCTGTTTGCTGGCGCCAATTTCCCCCAATACCGAGCCAGAAATATGCGTTCTAATTTCGACCGGTTTTTCGTATTGTTTGCTCGATCCTGCTTCCTGATTGAATTTTTTCTCACTTTTCTGAAACCCATATGTGTTCTACATATGGACATAACCCTCTGGGAATTCATGCTCTATCTACCCGATTGAACGCTCCTGGCAACAAAGGGTACATCTGAGAGGTTGAATTCACCAAACCATGGAAGTGAGTTTTTTCTAAAAAACTCGCGGTGTTCTATCCACACGCGTTAACCCTTCACGGTTAGGCTTCTACGCGGTGCATCTGGACAATTAACCATGGACCCTATTTGACTAAACCATATCCCGAACTTTAGAGAACTAGAGCCATGGTTAGGTTGCGAACTCATTGCATCATATTGTGCCTACTTGACTAATTGTGCATTATTTGTTGTGCATACTCTATGTGATTTTTCCTAACCGTTTGTTTGACTTGTGTTAAGACTAAATAAACTGATTAATGACAAAAGGACTTTGTTTAATTAATTAATTAATTAATTTGAGCTAATAAATAAACATAAAATCGAGTCAAAGTTCCTTTAAGTCAACCCGGATTTTTATTCCCGTATACTGCACAAACGTCAACTTGTTTTGGTCATAGATGGAGTTCTAGAAAGAACTAAGAGTCGTACAACCTATGGATCTGTAGCCCCGAGTTTTATCTTTAATTTGGCGTTGGTTTCATTCCAATCAGAGTCGCAGATCAAAAGTTATGACTAAAATACCACAGTCTGTCCAGTTTAATCCATATACGTGAAGTCTTAACTTAGTCTTTGCTTGAGTCTAGTCACATAGTCTAGCCACGTGGTCATGACACGAGCCTTAACATGTCATCTACACTCACTAATCTCAGCACACACTTTGAGTACACGTCACCATGACCATGTCGTAGGTCCATGCATGAGTCGATCTTTCCGTCATTTGAGTTGGGGGGTACATTCTATTCCTAATTCTTCATATCCCTCCATCTAAATCTTCTTTCACATTTTATTCCAATTTTCCTTCATTCCTCCATCCATTGCATGTTGAATAAAGTTTGAGTTAAATAATTAATGATAAGTATCCCCAAATTCCTTTCCCACAGTACTTGGTCGAGGAGAGAAGGGCGATTAATCAAGTACAACCTCTTTATTCAAGTCTCGCTTTTTGATAAACCATTCGTCAAAAGAGGAAGGCTAAGAAGATAATGGCAACTCAAGAAGAAGTCAATGAGCTTAGGAACCAATTGGTTACCATGACTGAAACACTGAAGCTACTCACCCTCAAGGTTGATGATCTCGTGAAGCAACAACAAATGAACCTCATGCAAGAGAGTCTAAGCAAGCTATCTAGTGACTACAAATTTCAGGGCATGAGTTCACAAGGGGTCTCGCTGGACAAGAACTTCTTCCGCATAAGTTCAACACCGCTGACATCCCAAAATTCAAGGCAATAGATAATCCTTACTTCCATCTAAAAGCTTTCGAAACTATAATGACCATTAAGGGTATCGATAAGAAGGTGTTCCCCTCTTTGTTCCCACTATCTCTTGAAACCGTTTGCCAACAATGGTTCTTTTCCCTTGACAAGGAGAAAACCTCTACCTGGGAATCGATAGTAAACGCTTTCGTTGATAGGTACAAGTGCAATATTCAAGTTGAAACCGATCATAGACAACTTGAGATGCTAAGACAAAATGAGAATGAAGGCTTTACTTCTTTCTTTAATAAATGGAAGGAAACTTCCGCTAAGATGATTGAAGTCCCCACCGAAAAGGAATCTGTGAGGATGTTTATCAAGAATCTCCAAGAAAAGTATTCAAAGCACCTAAAATATCAACACAACTTGAATACTTTCAAGGTCGTTTATGACATCGGAATTGAAATCGAAGATGACCTCGCAAAGCAAAAAGCTACTAATAATAGCAACCACGGTGGCTGGAAAGGAAAGAAGAGCGACAATCCTTCTTCTTCCGAAAGCGCCCACTCTAGTAATAATGTTAGTACCTTTGACCATAATGATGTCTTAGCCGTAGACAATCAAGGATCTAAAAGGAAACCCAGGCGAGAGTTCACATCCATTGGAATGACCTACGATGCTGCTTTCAATCATCTCTATGATCGAGGATTAATCAAACCTATTGGCCCTACCGAGGATCCAACACCAGAAAATCGATCTTCGAGATGGAATCCAAATTCCTATTGCAAGTACCATCGAGGAAACGGTCATACCACCGATCAATGCTACAGGTTTCAAAATCTCATTCAAGATCTCATAGAAGCAAATAAGATCCCATTGCCTCTAGCTAGCGAGAAGACTGGATGATGTCGGAGCAAACAACACAAGACAAGAGGCGAGCTTCAATGACAAGATTTCATGACCTCTTTTGTCTATTTCTTTTTCTTTTTTTCCTTTCCCCAATAAGTCTAGCATAGGCACCTTTTCTTTTCCTTTAGATTATTTTGTAGTTTTTCTTTTCTTTTCCCTTTTTAATAAAATGAGCATTTATTTCCTTGCATATGATCATTTCATTAAAAAAAAAAAAAAAAAAAAAAGAAAAAAAATTCATGTCGAATTAAGCACAAGGTATACTAATGATTTGAGGCACCCCTTGTAGCCGCATCATATCTCCTTTCGCCCTTCAATTATACAATCCTTTCTTCATAAACCACTTTGAGCTTCATCTAACGATAGACCTTTCTTTTTTCAACCTACATCTATCTAACCTTGGGATAGGATGGTGTGCAACTTATGCAATTTTCAAAGAACAAAGCTTGAGTGATTTCAGAAAATCAAAATAGCAATAATAAAAAACGAAAAAAGTGTACAAAAGGGAAAGTGTTCCAATGTCTTTGATATGAAAATATCTTTGATATGAGCACGTCTCAGATTGCGTCTTTTATCGAGTGCTCGGTACCGTGCCTGAGAAACATGAATGCCAAGTGAGTGATAGACCGCATGATCGGGATTGCCCACACTTATTAAAATAAAATAAATGCTAAAACAAAAGAAAGAGCTAAAAAAGAATAGAAATTCAAGCATGAAAATACAAAGATTCAAAAGCGAAGTTGCACACCTTGGGGGCTTATCTAGGGTCTTGAGCCTTTATCCCCTTCTTCTTTAAACCTTTAGCCTAACCACGTTACAACCCTTAAAAAGACCTTTTTGAGGTATACACACTTGTGCGAGGTTTGGCTAGATCTACGTTCGGCCTGATTCCTAACGGATACGTAGGCAACCTCACATCGAGGTGCGGCCGTAATAAACATGCATTCATATTCACATTCACACACTTCCACCATGATCATATCAAGGGATTTACTATGCTCATCCCTTTTCACTTAGAGCTAGACTTGGGGGCTTGATCCCTACATCATTAGCTTACCGAGCCTAAGAGTCACCATTATTTGGCTCTTCTAACAATAATATTTTCCCACACACTTAGCTCTTGCGGCCTAACTTTAGTGTCACTATCACACACATCACGCATACATGACCAAATATATTTCCCTTAGGAACCCTTTGTCATGAAATCTTAATACAACGCTGAAGCATGCCTTGTCACATCACTCATCACTCATAATTGTCATTACATAGAAGTATGAAGTGCTTAGCCTCCGTGCCTAAGTTACCCAAATACTTTCATCATGGAGTCAACAGTTGAGATAGCCTAGAATGAATTAATCCTTGCACCTTGAGAGATTATATCAAATGACATTTGACTAAGCTCATTCAACATGCACCTTCAAAACTTCGATTCTTTTTTCGCGTCTTTCTTTTTCGGGAGAAAGTCGGTACCCTCCAAAATTGACGGAAAATTCTTTTGCATTTTTCGAGTCGCACGATCACATTACAAAGCACACACGAGTCATGTACACATTGAGTCATGTCGTGTCATATAACTTTGATTTGAGTCTAACACATGTCATTACACTTCGAGTCGAGTCAATCTCGAGTCAGTCAACATATCGAGTCAAGTTTATGCCTTGAGTCGTGTCAAGTCGATGAGTCAAGCAACGTTAAGCCTTAGGTCAACCCTAAGATGATTAAAAAGATTGGCAAAGTTCTATAGTCAAAAATAAACACAGGTGCAGCAGAACAGGGAAAACCCTATCACAGCATTCGGCGACAGAGTCAATTCTTGGCTCAAGAAATATTTCAGCAACGACAGAGCTCGAAGCCTCCCAGAAAGGTGATTTCGACCTCATACAGCAATTTCGGGTTCCTTGGTACGCCAGTTAGCCCCTATAAGCAATTTGACATGATTAAGTAGTCAGTTTGATTACAATTGCAATAAGTGATCGACCTGATGAAAGATCGTCTCACTTAGCTTAAAGCGCCTAGGCATTGGCTCAAAAGCAAAAAAGGCACCGACGTATAGGTTCAAAGCAACGAAAGCGCCGACGTACAGGCATAGCGGAAGCAAAGATCGAGCGAGCTTTAAAGATCGACAAGTGTTGGTCTTCGGTAATTTTCTTTGGAATATTATCGCAACAACTGAGGATGACTTCAAGTAAAGTTATTTTCGACGGCATTCGCTAAGATTGTGGAGGTTGTCACCCAAGACTTGAGAAGATAGCACGAGATGGGCAGTCTTCGACGGCATTCGCTAAGATTGTGGAGGTTTTCACCCAAGATTTGAGAAGATAGCACGAGATGGGCGGTCTTCGACGGCATTCGCTAAGATTGTGGAGGTTGTCACCTAAGATTTGAGAAGATAGCACGAGATGGGCAGTCTTCGACGACTTTTGCTATGATTGGAAAGGTTGTCACTATGATTCAAGAAAAGGCTTAAAATGTAGCAACATTGATCGACGACGTTCCCTAGATTGCGGAAGATCGTCAAAACAAACAGCAAGATGGCGTTCCATATATTGTGGAAAGTTGTCACAAACAACTGAAGGTAATTTCGGGCAAAATTGTCTTCGATCATAATTCCTGAGGCATGGAAGATGATCATAATGCGGATGAGAATTATTTCAAGAGAAATAATTTTCGATGATATTCCCTTGGACGTGGAATATTATCATAGCGGAGAGGATAGTTTCAGGCGAAGCAATCTTCTAATTGGAAGCAGTTACAAGGCGTAGCGGTTTTCAAGCGGGATGGCGTTCTCTAGCTTGCAGGAGATCATCAAAAAAGCAGCAACAGCAACAATCGGTTACTTTCAGAGACGTGTGCTCGACGGTGCAAGATACGCGTTTCTTAACTCTTTTATCTGTTTAACTAACGCTAGTTTTGCAGGTATCGGCGTTACAAGAGTGATTTAGGATCGCAGAACGTTCTGAGTCATTCTCCGTCCCTATCGATACTTTGACTTTCGTTTTCGAAACTTGCGTTTCTCCAAACTCAGTCAAAGTGGGGGCTTCTGTAGACACCCATTTGTGTCTCCCCAAAACCAAACCCAGTGATGAGTACCTTTAACGTCGAATCATGATCGAATGAAACGAAAGTGTGGAAAGGTCTAGTGTTGCGGAAAGTTTTATTTCTTTTCTTTTCTCTTCTCTCTGTTTTTGAAAACTTTATTTTAAGAAAACAGCCAATCCAGTTTGGTTGGTCCATGATAAGGGTCCAATGGTGGTGTAGTTGGATGGGGCTTGCAAAGACCTTTTCAACGATATATTATAAGCCCAATTCCAATGAATATTGAGGAATTTATGGCCAATTTACTAAACTGGGCCCGGTTTGAGTTTTAAGTACGGCCCAATGATCTAGGGGAGGGCCTAATATGATTTATCATTCCTAATGTAATTAGGAATGGTTTTGGTCTTCTAGAACATTCTAGAAGGTCTTATCATTCTTAATTCAATTAGGATTCTTCAGAGTTTTAATTAGATCAAATAGCATTTTCGACTGAAATTATATTATTTTATCTTCCAGTACGGTAAAATTATCATAGTTTCGAAAACGTGTTAAAAGCCGGTTTGGCGTCCAACCCCAGGCCTTGGCGCCTGGAACCAGGATTGGCGCCAGACGCTAGCCATTGGCGCTTGGCGCTAGCCACTGGTCCTGGCGCCAATGAGCCAGGGCTGGCGCCAAGTTAGTTTTGTGGTCTTCAGACTCTGTTTTGATAAATTATCTTTTTTGGATGATTTTCTCTATAAATATCGTATCAAAACTCCGGTTTCATGGAGGAATATTCACGGATGGTCCATATTCATTCATCTACAATTATCGTTCATCAATTTTCAATAACATTCATGCATTCTTTCTTCTTTGCTTTTTAATACAAAATTCCGCATTCACAAGATCTAGAAACACCTAGCCATATTCGAAGTTGCCTTCGCCCTAGACGTGAAAGGTTTAATTTCTGAGGGTTTGGTCCCAAATCTCTATTTCAATTATTTAATTTAATTGCTTTGATTTATTATTTTCCTTGAAGTTACTAACGTGTGTATTTTGTTATTAGAAAGAGGTACGAGGCATCCAAGTAAGTATTTTAATTGTTTTTATGATGTAGACATCATGTGTTTATTGTTATGATTCCTAGTATCATGTCTAGGGTGTTTCTAATATCGAGCATGATTAAAAGTATGATGCTTCCTATGTTCTTTCTAACATTTATGATTATGATTGATGATGATTATTTATTATGTTGCTTGATATGCCTATTATTGTATATTGTTATTGCTTGATCACCTTTTATTGCAGGTTAAAGGGAATTTGTATTTGCAATCACGCTTAATAAGATAATTAATAATCTTGTTAGGTTAATTGTGATTATAATTCAAGTGATCGCCAATAATAGTTTAATTGTGCATTAAATTCAACCAACATAGATTAAACAGGTTTAGGGTTAATCTATTGATTGTATGTTAGTCAGAAAGCGCACATGAATACGAGCAGAATAAAGTAGAGGCCTATTATTAGGGCAGGTTCAATCTCTTTTAGGTTGGATTTGTACCATCATCCCCGAACCCTTATTTGGTTCATGACCTTATGGAGTTGACGATCTCTTGGATGGTTAAGGGGTGTAACCTTCACCTCGTGAACGGTTTAAAAGTTCCTTAAAAACTTGTTGGCGACTCTTTTGCTCTATCTTCTTCCCTTTTGGACGCCACCGTACTTTAGTGTATGATCACAGTGGGGTTCAAGCTAGTGGGATTTAAAGGCTTGAAACTATTCCCCACAGGAAGGCATCTATGCATCGTGCCATCGCCGAAACCACCTCGCGTGAGAACTGTCAAAGAAATAATTCAGTAAACATGCTTAACATATATGGATAAAGGTTGCAAATAAAGAAGCTTACCCGAGTCTGGTGGCGAGGAATCGACCGCTCCACGAAGCGCTCGTCCTCAGGAGTCGGAGGAATCATCTCCTCAATCGGCCCATATGTCCTCTGATAATGGATAGACATACGGGGTGGCACGAACTCAACAGTATCGTCCTGACAAGGAAAAACAGAATCAGTAAAGCATTACTTGGGGGCTACTTAATGAAAGATAAAAGCTAAAATCGTACCGCCACATCCTCGGCAGGTACAGGAACTGGAGCTAACAACGACAGTAGCTCCTCCCCATAGCATCGCCCAGGGATCGTGTAAGATTGCCAAGGGGTAACAGCCCCCTCTGACATGCTCACCAACCTCGTGGCATTAAACATGTGACATGGTGGAGGAGCAGGAACGACAAAGGTGTCGGAGGAATGCTGAATAGCAACCCTCTCTCCAAGGTAAGAAGTCGCTCCATAGGTCCCTAAGAAATAGCGACGCTCAGCAGAATACTGCGCGACTAACCCAAGGACTGTCAAGTCGACCCACGGTCGGTATAGCACCTCAGGTTCCTACAAAGAGCGTCAATCAGGCAAGAATCTATCTAAGGCATCACAAAATGACGAATAAGAAAAGAATCATACCGAGATGATCCCATCTCGGACATAGGTAGTGGACATCCCCACACGGCGGCTGCCCCAGGAAGCACTAATTGGAAACCTGCGCGGCGACGGTCTCGCCGGCGCAGCTGAGGGGAAGTACTCGTAGAACCAGATCTATAAGAAACAAAAGTTATCAGCAATTGCTAACTAAAATGTATAGCTAAACTTTATAGGGAATAAGGTTTACCTCTACGACCCTCCAAAAGCCGGACAAAGCAACATTCAACCTAAAGGACCGATGTCGACACAAGTCCCGCAGCGCTCTAATGAAATCAGCGTAGGCCAAGCTGGCCCAGTCATAAGTCCTGATCCGGTGTAGATCGCGGACGGCATGAAGGTAGTAAAGCAGCGCCCTACTACCCTTGTCAGGGGAGAACGTCCCTGACAGCAAGATAGTGCAAAGATGTGCACCCGCTGCTCTCGGGTAGTCGCACCATCGTCGAAAGCTGCTGCTAGAGTCAAGCGGCGAATCCCCCTAGCGCTGAACAGAGTCGACTCTACCTCTGCTCGAGCCCGAATAGCAATCGGACCCAATAGATCCTCGACCTCAGGAGAAAAGACGTCGATCCCGGTGTCGAACGGCAGTGGCACATAAATTCTTCCCCTTTTCTATGATCTAGATTTTTGTTTTTTATATTCTATTTTCTGCCTTTTTTTTGTTTTAATTAGTAAGGATTTAGGAGATTGATGGTTTTCATCAGGTCTTTTTTTTCTTCGTAATGCAGGTTCAGGTAAAACCAATAATCAGTTCCGCCCCCATTTGGGCTCGCTACAACAAAGGCCTCCTCTGAGCAGGTACTTTCTCTCTCCCCCTCCTCCCTCACAATCAAATTCTAAAGCCTAAACTTTCAATTATGAGATTTTTAATTTTTGAATGAATTCAGCAATGGCGATAAGTTCAGAACCAATACAAACAATGAAAAATAAATTATATCGATATTTCGCCATTGGTGATAATCAAAACTACTCTTGAGGTTGACAGTACTTACAGTGGCGGATGTAGAATAATTAGTGTGGAGGGGCACTAAATATAAAAACCAAAAAAATTCTTATGCGAAGGCTTGAACCTAAGACTTTTTGCATAAAATAAATGCATTATTACTGTGACAAAGCTAAATTAATGTTATTTATTACATTAAAATTGTATTTAATTTATAAATTTATACATTTACCTAAGTAAATAAAAAAAATTGATTTTCGAGGGGGTGGGGGGGGGGGGGGGGGGGGGCGGAGGCAGTGCCACCCAGGACCCTTAACAGGTCCTCCCCTGCTTACCCTCCCGTCGTTGAAGCTTTTAGCCGGAATTCTCGAAGTTGATTGTGTTCTCTTCGCTTCTCCTCGTTTGCTTCTCCTGTTCGCTTCTCTTCGTATACTTCCTTTTTTCTTTTTTCAATTTTCTTGATTCTTGCAATTTTACCTTTTGTTTATTTCATTTGTGTTATTTATCAATAATTGGTACTTGATTTATCTGTTTAATTGTTTGAAGAATTCTTTGGTTAATTATGGGTTATTGATTAAGGAATTATGGGTTATGTATTAAGGAATTATGGGTTAATTATGTTGAAATTTTGTTAATGGCATTTGGCAGAGTTGAATTTAATTTGAGTATGGAATCAATTGATATACAATTACCTAGCGTAAATTATTTGCTTAGGAATTATTTTGTGGGTATTATATTTTTTTGTGTGTATTTTTCAGTGTTGGTTTCTAGATATGCTTCGGAATTATTTTTTTATTTCAACTATAGTTGTTCTAATTGCATGCTATTATAATAATTTTACAAACATATACATGTTTAATTTTTCGAGGGTTATTATATATGGTTTCTATTAATATTTAAAGTTAATGCAATTGAGTAAGTCTTATTATTGAACCTTAATTTTACGAGCTTGGAGAATTTTTGCTCTGTTTAGCTTCTGTGCAAGTATCATGATGATTGTTGTCACATGTTGATTCTTACACTTTCAATGTACTAGATCATAAGACTTATATGCTCTATGCCTGTAAGGCTTGAATCTTCCGAAATTTTCTTATGGCAGGGGATAAAGGAAGGATGTGGCTCCGAACCGTACTGCTTCTTCAGGGAAAACTCCTCCTATTCTTGCTGTAATAATCCTTCTTGACTCGCAACTATACTTGTTATGATGTGTGCTATTTGGTTCTGCAGGAACAAATTCATCTTTGAAAACATAACATTGACCATAGATCACACAAAGTATTCATTAGAACTGCAGCTCATGACTACCCTTCTGCATCAGGTTGGATCTCCCCTAAAGGTATTATCATGTTCAATGTGGACACTAATAATTTGGTCTCTAGATCACATTTTGGGTTGGGGGTGGTTGCAAAAAACAAGTTTGCAATTGGGCAGTGTTGCTTGCTTCAATTAAGAGGTGTGGTGGTTTTTTTTTGGGTTAAATTTGAGTGATGTATCGTTTTTTTTGGGTTGATTTTTTATATTGTTAGTAGCATTATTGTCTAATTTGTAACAGAATTGTTGATCTACAAGTACAATTCTATCTCCCCTTTCTCTTTCTTGTTCTAATTGGTTCAATTTGCATCTAACCTTTAATATGAACAGCTTACTGTAGACACCCATTTGTGTCTCCCCAAAACCAAACCCAGTGATGAGTACCTTTCACGTCGAATTATAATCGAATGAAGTGAAAGTGTGGAAAGTTTAGTGTTGCGGATAGTTTTAATTTCTTTTCTCTTCTCTCTGTTTTTGAAAACCTATTTTAAGAAAACAGTCAATCCAGTTTGGTTGGTCCATGATATGGGTCCAATAATAGTGTAGTTGGATAGGGCTTGAAAAGAGCTTTCCAACGATATATTATAAGCCCAATTCCGATGAATATTGAGAAAGTTATGGCCAAATTACTGAACTGGGCCTGGTTTTAGCCTTATATGCGGCTCAATGATCTAGAGGAGGGCCTAATGTGGCTTTATCATTCCTAATGCAATTAGGAATGTTTTTAGTCTTCTAGATTCTTCTAGAAGGTTCTTTTCATTCCTAATTCAATTAGCATTGATAAATTGACTTTTGTTGACATTTTAGAGTTTTTATCAGAATAAACGAACGTTTTTGGGGAAAATACGATTTTATCCTCCTGTACGGCAATTTCTATCTGATTTTAAGAAAACGCGTTAATTTCTAAGTCAGCACCAAACGCCAGCTGTAGCGCCTGACGTTAAGCTTGGCGCCTGGCGCTAGCCTTAGCGCCTGGCGCTAACGTCAGCGTTTGGCGCTAACCTGGTTTTGCGCGTCAGAACTCTGTTTTTTTATGTTTTATCTTTTTGACTGATTTTCTCTATAAATACCTTCCTACAAACTCCGTTTTGATTCACCAACTCTCATCAAGATTTTCTTGATTATTCTCTCTCTCTCTCTTTTCTAAACTAGCCTTCTCTCAAATACAAAATTCCGCATTCGCAAGACTTAGATACACTTAGCCATATTCGAAGTTGCCTTCGCCCTAGACTTGAAAGGTTTAATTTCTGAGGGTTTGGTCCTAAATCTCTCTTTCAATTATTTAATTTAATTGTTTGTTTTTATTTTCCTTAAAGTTACTAACGTGTGTATTTTGTTATTAGAAAGAGGTACGAGGCATCCAAGTAAGTACTTTAATGGTTTAATTGATATTATGATATAGAAATTATGCTTAGATTGTTATTTTGACTCCTAGTATCATGTCTAGGGTAACTTTAATATTAAGTATGATTAAAAGTATGATGCCTTTTGTATTCTTTCCTAATATTCATAATAGTATCATGTTAGGGTTAAAGTTTTGATTTTTATTGTTTAGTGACATGCTATGGTTTAGTATCATGCCTAGGATCTTGCTATTGTTATGCTTTAACATGATTATTATTTTAATAATTATTATTATTATTTATGTTGCTTGATGATTATAATTATTATTATTTTGATTTATTATTATGTTGCTTGATATTTATTTATAGTTATTGCTTGATCACACCTTTTTATGCATGTTTAAGGGAATTTGGTACTTGTAATCACGCTTAATAAGATAATTAATAATCTTGTTTAGGGTTAATTTGATTATAATTCAAGTGATCGTCAATAATAGTTTTATTTGTGCATTAATATTCAACCAACATAGATAAACAGGTTTAGGGTAATCATATTGATTGCATGTTAGTCAGAAAGCGCACATGAATACGATCTGAATAAAGTAGAGGCCTATTATTAGGGCAGGTTCAATCTCTTTTAGGTTTGATTTGTACCTTCATCCCTGAACCCTATTTGGTTCAAGACCTTATGGAGTTGACGATCTCTTGGATCGTTAAGGGGTGTAACCTTCACCTCGTGAACGGTTTACAAGTTCCTAAAAAAAAAACTTGTTGGCGACTCTTTTGCTCTATCTTCTTTCCCTTTGGACGCCACCGTACTTTAGTGTTCACAGTGGGGTTCAAGCTAGGGGATTAATTCTTGAAATATTCACTACACTTGTTATTTTTTCCCTATCTTTCATCTGTCTGATTTGTAACAGAATTGTTGATCTATAGGTACAATTCTATCTCCCCTTTATCTTTCTTGTTCTAATTAGTTCAATTTACTGTCGTCTGCTACCCTGGTTCTATCATAACGGGCTGTTATTGCTCATTTGATGCCTATGTGGTGTTGTTGTGTTGAGTTGGTTGGGGTGCTAAAATGAATGCTTGGCCTTCTCTTATTTATTTTGTCTTCCCTTCTTCCATTTATTTACACATTAGTTATAACCTTAAAATGTGGCCAATTTTGATTAATGACTTTTTTTTTTTTTGAAAGAAGTCCTAAAGGACATTAAATTTTATTAAATAAAACCATACGACATCTACAATTGACAATTAACAATAATGAAAACGAATTTAACAAAATCAAACAAGAATTAATCGGGGAAGGGCTAAGAATCCAAATACATAAATATAACAATTCGGCACATTCTCGATTCGTTGTCTCATACAACTTTTTGAGTGGATCCGTCGTCGCTTCGCAATTTTGTGAGAAAGTTAATTCTTGTGCTGATTCCGTAACTCGAAATTCGAGCCATAATCAATCGTAGCCCCGCACAACCGGAGACCAAATTAAACACAAATAAAACCTTGTTTTTCGGATCGAAGGAGTCCGAAAAACCTTGTCTTTCGAAGGAGATCGAAAAAACCTTGTCTTTCGAAGGAGATAGACCCTTTATTTCGAGGGAGACATTATTATTGTAACCTAGAAACAGAAAGCTTAAAAGAAAATAAAGATTGGGGCTTTCCACCGGTAAAATCCGATGGAAGCCCCTTCAAAATTGATAATGGAGGCTAGAGTTTAGGAGAGAGGAGAGAGAGAGGAGGCTAGGGTTTTTTTACTTCACCTTTTGATTAATGACTATTTGGATAATGATTAATTGATAATTTTCCAAAGTGATGAGGATTAATGTATATGTAAAAAAAATAGAGATTTGATTTCTCAACATTCTAAAGTTAGGGCCTTATTTAATTTTGGGAAATTCTCTTTGGTAACACCATAGTTTTTAACTTTCTCAGTGGTGAATTGCAAAAAAATATTATTATCCTTGGTAAACTTGAACTTTTTATAATTTTCAATGGTGAACTTAATGAAACAATTTAGTTAATTTCTAACCATGGTTAATATTTTTTTAAAATAAAAAAAAGTAAAATTTCTAAAATATCCCCACTTAATACACTTAAATCCCTAAAATGTCCTTACTCAAACTCAACATGTCATCATCAAGATTCTAGATCATCATCTTCATCCTTCTCTATTTTACCTCCTTGCAATACCAAACAACCACCACCGAACAGCCAACATCTTCATCATCAACACATCTCTAGCAGCCACACCACTTCAACCAAGTCACACCACCAAACCACCTTCGAACCACCACCACCACACGAAACATCACAACAATCCGCTGCACCTGCCAACAACAAACCCACAATAACAAAAACAACAAACAGCCACCAGTCAAACCACCGCCTATAGCAGCCACCGAAACACACAACAACCACCGAACGCAACTATCACTTTCACACAATTCGCCACCGCTTCGCGCACCAACAACACCGTCAATTCTAATGATTCACCACCAAACCACCTTCGAACTGCCACCAATTCTCACTCCAAAAGCTCACTTTATAGCCCGCAATCACCAATTGCATACCGCAACTAGCCGCCGGCACCTCCACCCTTCTCTTTCCTCCATTTTCCTCACTCCCGACATCTCCACCCCCTCCCTTTCCTCTATTTCACATAAATTATTATTCAATTGTATAGTTAGGATTCCGTTCACTTTAAAATTTAGCAAATTGGTTAGAAGTTTGTGTTTTTCGATGATGGTGAGGTGAGAAGGAGAGAGGGTAGAGATCGAAGGTCCCCGGTTGGGGATTTCGGGAGGGGGAAAGGTTTTTAGGGTTTTCGAAGGGGAGGAGGTGGGTTTCGGGGAAAGGGGTGCTGGTTCGGGGGGGTGGGGGAGAGGCGCAGCAGGGCAGGGATGTCGGTGGACTAGAGAGGGCGGAGGTTGGGGGGAGGCGTGGGTTGGGGCGGCTGGAGTGGTGGCAGCCTGGTGGCTTAGGGAAAGGGGGTGACTTTTAAAAAAAAAAATTATTTCTAAATCATTTAAATGTAAAAATAAAATAGAAAAAATCTAACTATAGTTAAATATTTAGTTAAAGTTTATCATTAATGTTATAGTAGACTTAATATAAAAGTTCAAGTTTACCAAGGATAATAAAATTTTTCGCAATTCACCACTGAGAAAATTAAAAACTATGGTGTTACCAAAGAGAATTTCCCTTAATTTTTTTATTAAGATTGCTATATGTCTAAGTGATTATTTTTGTAACACCCCCAATTTACTAACTAATAATAAACAAGAATTAAAGGAAAAATAAACAACCTTTAAATAAATTTACGGAAGCATACACCTAAATCGGAAGTATTACCACCACACTCAACAACCTGTCAAGTGTTAAGGCTTACAAAATCCCAATAATTACAACCCAATAAACTAAGTGAGCTATTTATACAATTTTACAAACTTGATATAACAAACTAAACGAAACACTTGAGCTCCTTTAGCTACAACCACTTGATCAACTTGTTTAGACAAACTTGACTGCTCACCATTAAGGACAAATTCCAAAATAGATCGTCGCAGGGCCACCATAAGAAAAAGACATGGCCGCAAACACAAGTAGCAAAACAAAATAACACACACGTCAGCAAAAGCTGAGTAATCACTACATATCAGAATATAGAGTATAATTGAATAATAGACCATACTAGCTCAATTAAACAATGTAGTTCGAAACTAGATTACACATTGTACTCTAAAAAATAACCTTTATCAACTCAACTTCGAATAATAATACAATCCTTCACTCAATTAACTCATAACCAATAAGTGTGTCGCGCTCTTTGCTTTATACCTAGCCTTGGACATAGGTAATTCGAATAACAAGCCAACAAGTATAAAAACTTACTCTCAATAACCAGAAAAATACCTTAAACCAGACCACATACGGGTCCATTCCCACTGTAGGGGACCATAGAAAAATATAAATAAAGATTGTACCTTATTCTTAACTCATGATCATTATCTCATTACCAACATGCCAAGGAATAAGGTCTATAACGCCGAGCCTCAAACCAAAAACAAAATAATCATTCTCAACCTTTTGATCTCATACATTGATCAAATAATCATTCACAAACTTATAGATTATATCTAACCAATGGCACAGATTCCCAAATAACATGACAATTCAATTTAAAAACATCTCAACTCTTAGGGAAATAATACTAGCACCAAAAAATAATTAACTCACAACCTAAAAATAATACTCTGCATTAATAACTCTGAAACCTCAATAAAACAATACTCCCTATAGAAACAACATTAAAAACCCTAGAAAAATAACACAATCAATCAATACCACAAAAATAATACGGCAATTAGAATCATATTATACCACACACTAATCATGTATATATATAAATCATGATCATATAGAATTCACAAATTATAGAATTTACACATAACAATACGGAGTACAATTAATACTAACAGTTTATAATAAAACAAATCAAAAAAATTAATTATGATGGTGTGATTACCTTAGGCAAAAATTAGGCAAGACACTCCACCTTCACAATTCACGCACATTAATTGCAAGTTGGGAGAAAGTAATTATTGATTGTTCAAATGTTATCATGGAGATTAGAAAAAGAAAGAAACTTTTAAGAAGAATCAAATTGGGGTTAGATTATGGAAGTCACGCACAATTGCACAAACGAGATTGTACGTCAAGCCTTTTTTTTTTTTAATAAAATATCTTTTGAGAGTTAAGAATATTTTTAGGGTTTAAAATAGTTTATATAAGTGCTATTTAAATAAGTTAGGGTTTTAAAACTTTACGAACTCTAAATAAAAATATGAGATTAGAAAAGTTATATAATAAATAAAAATAAACTATATATAAAATCATAAAATATTCGGGTATTACAATTTTCTTAATGAAGGTTGCTAGGTGATTTTCTCTGACAAGCAGAGGAGTCGAGAACCCTCTCGTTACCATCTTGGAACTGTTGCTCTTCGGTAAATTTTCATTTAAAAAAAAGATGACTCTAATATTTTTTTATTAAAGATTGTATGATTTCAAAATTGAACTAATTGTTTTGAATTATCTTCAATGACTAAACCTTTATAACACACGCTTGATCCAAAATGGACGGCCATGTATTACTTTATTGTAAATTATAAGCAGAGTGCTCAACGATCCGTATAATTTCTTCTGTAGTTTATGTAATTCTGAACTTGAAATCTTGTATTATACTATTATTACACGTTATGCTTTTGATTAGGGATCAATAAATTTCTGTTAACATATAAAACAATGAGGTATGCTTGCAAAAACAAGAAAACTATCTCAGTATTGATCTAAGCTTGTAACATACTATTCCATATTAACTTTGTGGCAGAAGTTTTATGATGACACTACAAGTGTTATATCAATAATTCCTTTTCAACTAAAATATTAGGTTTTGGTTAATTGGAGTTCTGGTCTGACTCTTTTAGGTTAATACTCTAAGGTAGTAACTGCAGATCATTGCATCAAGCATATAGCGATGACAATTATGACTTCAACAGGTTACTTTTCTTTATCTTGTCGTTCAGGAAAAACAAAATTTTTGCTTCAAAAGAGTTCACTGATATGTAGTACGTCGTAATAATATTGAGATTTGAGGTTTTTTAACTTGTTCTTTTACACATTTTAAGATTAATTTTTTATGTCAAGAATTTTCTAGGCCCGGAATTATATATTCTTTGTAAATTATCTTCTGATCGTTTGGTCTATATAGCTTGGTTTGATTCTTGTCAAACTAGTTGTGATAATGTGTTATGTTGGATACATGTATAATCTATGAATATAATCAATTTTTTTTGTGGATAATTTGGAGTGGAAGTTGTTGCATGTTAAATTGTTAATTGGTTGTACATTATGCTCTGTTTTTTTTTTCAATAGCTGTACATTAAGATTTTAAAGGTGAAAGAAAGAGAGATGAGCCAAGAGGAGGGAGAGAGAGAGAGAACTTGGGAGAAAAAGAGAGAGATAAGGGTCAGAAGAGAAAGAAATAGAGAAAATAAGAGGATAAGGGGCAGGGAGAGAGAGATAGAGTGATAAAGAGGGGAATGAGTCGGGAAAAAGAGAAGGGTCGGAAGAGAATAAGAGAGAGAGGGATAGAGTGATAAAGAGGGGAATGAGTCGGGAAAAAGAGAAGGGTCGGAAGAGAATAAGAGAGAGAGGGATAGAGTGATAAAGAGGGGAATGAGTCGGGAAAAAGAGAAGGGTCAGGAGAGAATAAGAGAGAGAGGGAGGCTTACTAAACAGTTTGAGCTACACTAGAAGAGTGGATAGGTTGGAGAAAAAAGGAACAAGAAGGTGGAAGAAAGCAAGGATGAAAAGAAAAGAGAAATGAGATAGAGTGATAAAGAGAGAGATTAGTCGGGAAAGTGAGAAGAGTCGGGAGAGAGAGAGAGAGAGAGAGAGAGAGAGAGAGAGAGAGAGAGAGAGAGAGACTTACCAAATAATTCCAACTATACATGAGAGTGGATAGGTTGGAGAAAAAAGGAACAAAAAGGTGAAAGAAAACAAGGATGAATAGAAAAGGAAAATGAGATATGACGAAGAAGAAATATAAGAGACGGTATATATGAAGGAAGAAAAGATAGGAAGAACTTGAAATCAAGTTAGTGACTACCACACAAATAAGATCCCGTAAACATCAATTTATTATGTTAATAACACCCCAATCTATGAAACGCAATCACAACCACGAATCTTACATATTATACCCCAGAGACGGTATGCGCGTAGTGTGTGCTTCAACGACTATAATAAAAAATATAAAAAGTGTAAAGTTATTCCCTCCCAACGTATAATCGTACATATAATAATTTATAAATAAATGACCGACAAATAAACTTTAATGCATACACAAATCATATTTCTCATTAATTTTATACTTTCCATATTGATTACAAACTCTAACTACTATAAATTTTCAGTAGAAGATTCACTCCAAAATTTTGTACTTCAAAAAGTATTCTATCATATATTTTACATTCAATCCATTTTACATAACTTTAACCTTCAATATTGCATTTCCTTATTATTACTCATTATCAAAATCATTTTAAAACGAAGCTATTTTAAAATTATTTAGGTACTCAATAAGAAAACGAGTGTATTCTAAAATATTATCTAAAACAATAGTATAATTTTTTTAAAAAAAAAATCTTTAAATTATAACAAACTAGATAAAGCCCGTGCGATGCACGGTTTGTTTGAATTTTTTAAAACAAATTTTTTTGCATTTATGTGCTAAAATTTCTTATATATTTAGATAAAAGTACTAATCTCAAAAGATAATATTTTGTATTTAATTGATTTAAACTTTAAAATCTCATTCGTCAATTTTGCTTACGTGACATTTGAATTATTTAATTGTAAAATAAATTAATAATCTCTTATTTAATTGGATACAACTTAAATTTATAATCCTACATGGCGCACTAAGAAAATTAAATCTTACGTGGCTCTCTAAAAACTCGGGAAAAAACTCCCCTTTATATATATATATATATATATATTAGATTCTAGATAACTTCACTTATAACAATTGTTTTCCCACAGATATTTCCCAATAAAAACTTTATCACTACTCCTTGTTAGTACTTAATTCATGTATCCTTGCTATTATAAAACCCGAACAACAACAACCACGAATATCACAAAAATGAAGACAACCACGAATTGCACTTATCTTACCGTCGGGGGAGCGCGTGCTCCAACAACTAGTTAACTTAAATATCAACGATTTATTTCATAGAGGTGGTCACATGTTAATTAAATATTTTGAAATGATACCACCTTGAAGATGGATATAAATAAATGTCAATGGTAATATACTAGCATAGTTGTAAATCCTCCCATTTAAAATTGATGTCCTAGAAGGACAACATCAATCGTTGATGAATCTATAGCACGCTTGAATCACGACAATAGATCAATAGACAATGACAAATTTGAGGAAGTGATAAATCTCATTATGTTTCTAGAAGAAATCACTTTTTGTAAAATTCATATGTTTCATGATTATATAAAAGACTCTAGAAGAGTATGAAAATTCAACAAGATTAACATGTATCAAGATTATAGTAAAAACTCTAATAGGGCATGAGTAATTATAGGATAAAATATTATTTGATTGTCTTGTCAATTATACAAGAGGTAGCCGTAGAGGCTTCCCATACTGACCTTCCAGTTAGTTCCACTTCTGGAGCGAAGCTGAGCACTCGGGGCATAACGTACAGAAACACATGTTGGTGTTCTAATATAACATCATATTTATGGTCATGCATAAAGTACGTTTATAAAGTGATCACTAGTGTTGGAAAACTGACTAGAGTTCAAATTTAGAGAAGTGATTGGATGTGATAATTAAATTAGGCCATCCGGGTTTAATAATTACCCGTCATGAAAACTTGAACTTTCACTTGATATGAAAGAAATAATGTGTTGACACTCTATCATATTAGATATTATGAAATGTATTGAATGGCAACACATAACGTTGAGATTGGGCTATATTTAGATTGTGATTTAATAGTTTGTTTTGAAATTTCAAGAGATTATATGCTTTTTCATGTGAACAAGTAATAAGTGGCTAGAAGCTCACTAAAACAACTTGTATGTATATAGGTTTTGTGTAACTAGAAATTCATTATTAATGTATTTGAAAATTAAAAGATTACTTCTTACAAGTGATTTAATAGTAAATTAATCTCTTGATTGAGGCTATTTTATGTCAGCACATATGAAATAGCATAAGAAAATAGACAACTGCACAAATCATGACTCTCTATTAAGATTGGTCTCTAGAAGAGATAAAAATTACATTATTCTCCAGATTTCAGAAGAGGTGAAAATTTGTTGAATATGATTATCCTGCGAGATGAAATTTGTTGAGCTTGACATTATATCATAACATTTACGAAAACAGAACCCTAAAAAAATTTAGGAAAATTTAACAACAACAAATCAACCTTTGCCCCATTTTCCCAAAATGGACCAACCTTTAAATCTTCCAAAATAGACAAAACCCTGCATTTTTTTTCTCCCAAAATGAACCCAAATGACTAGAAACCTGTACAACCGGTCATTTTTTTTAAAGTTTGCTTTAGTTATCTTTTTTTTTTTTTTTAATTAAAACCTTTAATTATTTGTTACAAATTAACAAAATAATTAAAAAAAAAATACAAATTAAAAAAAGACCACTCTCCCCTCACCCCATTGCCAGCCACCCCCTTCTCCACCTCTCCGGCCACCATCCCCCCCCCCCCCCCCTTCACAACTTCACCTCCCATTTTCTACCATCCCCTTTCCAGCCACCACTCCCCCTCCCCTTACCACTGCATTTTTCAACCATACAGTCATACATCGCTCCTCATGAAACTCAAACCGACTATCCCTAAATCGAAAAAAGTGAGAAATTGATGTAAAAAGAAAGAAGAATTGAAAGATTGAGAAATTAACGGTTTCGATGGGGTGGGTTTCAGATATTGGTGGTGGTGATAGAATGGTTATGGCAGGTTTTGGGTAGTGGGTTTTTTTATTTTGGTGTTAGTGGGGTCGGTTGGTATGTTGGTTTTGGTGGTTGATATGGTGTTTCAGTGGGTTGGTATGGTAGTTTCAGTGTTTTTGTTTGGTTGGTATGGTAGTTTCGGTATTTTTGGTGAGCTAGTAGGTGATTTTGGTGTTTTCGGATGGGTTAGCATGCTGGTTTTGCTACTTGGTATGGTGATTACGGTGGTTTGGTGGTTGGTGTGTTGGTTTCTATGGTGGTTGGTATGTTGATTTCTATGGTGGTTGTTGCTGGTAGTGTACATAGGTGGTGGTGTAGTGGGTGGAAATGATGGTAATGAAGGTTAAGAGTGTGGCTGGTTGGGAGGGGGGCCGGTAGTGGTGGGAAAGGATGGTTTTGGTTTTCTTTTTGTTTTGGTTTTTTATTTTTTATTTGGAAAAATTATTAAAAAAAAAAAATTGACTAATGATTTAATGACAAGTGATTTTTTTTACCTAGTATAACAAGTAAGGTGACCTGCTTTGTTCATTTTGGGAGAAAAAAATGTAAACTTTTGTCTACTTTGGGAATATTTAAAGGTTGGTCCATTTTGGGGGAATGGGGCAAAGGTTGATTTGTTGTTGTTAAATTTTCTAAAAATTTATTCCAGAATTTTCTAGATTTTTTTTACAAATGCTCTTACAAATATTTTTTTTGAATGAAAAATTATAATTCAATTTGTACATGTGAAATATTGGTATTTTATCGAAAATAAAATTCTAAACTAACAATTTTATCCTAAAATTCAATCTAAATTTGATTTAAAATAAAATTATAAACTAACTTTTTTTTTTATCCTAAAGTCTATCTAAATCTGTCAAACGCGGCGCGACACTTGACAAAAACTTGGAATGCCAAGCGTCGCTATTTCGTGGCCTGGCTAAAAGTTTAGCTTCATATAATAGTTATATACTAGTTTAGTCCCGTGCGTTGCACGAATTAAGTAGCCATTATTTGTTTAAAAAGTTGTCAATTTTATATTAAAAAAAAAAAAGAGAAATTCTCTTTGGTAATCACGAACTTTTATTATTTCTCAATGGTAAATTGTGAATTTTTTTATTATCAATGGTAATCACAAATTAATGTTACAAAGCCAATGATAACATTAATGATAATAAAACGATTAACTAGGGTTAATCTTGGTTAAGTAACACTAAGTTTACATTAGTACCCTCCAAATGATTTAAAAAAAAAAACAAAAAAAAATCCAAACCCCGGCCACCTAGCCAACCGCCAGCCCCCTCCCATTGTCGGCGCTCAGCTCGGCCAGGGTGGAGGTGTCTCAAACCACTCCCTCGCCGGAGACCCCCATTGTTCCCAACCCACCTTCTCTCTCCTCTCATCACACACCGAAACCGATTCTCGCAGTACCCCTTTTCAATTTTTTTTTTTTAATGTTATTCTTACTCCATTTCTGAATTTACTTACAATTAATTTGGAGCTTTATTTAAATAAATTTTAAGGGGGATGTTATGTGTTGTGCTTATGAATTAGAGGTTAATTAAACCAATTCAACAACAACAACAACAGCAGGTCGACGGCAGCAATTTAATAAGAATAACTTCTTCAAACCTTGAATTTGAGTGTGGGTGAGGTTGCACTGCGTTTCGAAGGGAGAGGGGTATGGATTTCAGATGTTTTTTAGGGCGGTGGTGGGTTTTTTCTAGGTTTTGACGGGGAAAATGGTACGATGAGGTAGGGGCGGGGAAGTGAGGTGGATAGCGGCGAGGTGCAAAGAAGGGAGGTGGGTAGCGGCGGGGGTGCAGGGATGGAAGTTGGCAGCGGTGCAAGTGGCTGGAAAGGGAGGTGCAGTGGGGAGGGGAAAGAGAAAAGAAGAAAGAACCATGGAGGGGGAAAGAGAAACAAAGAAGAGAGAACTAGTTGGGGGTAAGTGTGTCTTTTTACAGTCCAACAGTTAAACTATGATTAAGAATTAACATGTTGTTTAATTTAAGTTACCATTGACTTAGTAATATTAATTCATGATTACCATTGATAATCAAAAGTTTCAGATTTTACCACTGAGAAAAAATAAAAGTTCGTGATTACCAGAGAGAATTTCCCAAAAAAAAAAAAAAAAATCATAAATCTTATTAATTAATGTTGAAAGTAGCACTGAATTTATTTAGTTTTGGAATATAGAAAAAATAATGATGATGTCAAAAATAGTTTAGGCGGGAAATTTTTTATTAGAAATTGACATGTGTCCCTTAATGATGTCAGCATGTTTTGTTTTAGTAGTTAACTAGTTTAAGTCCCGTGCAATGCACGGTTTTTACTTAGCATATTTATAAATTATAATGTTAATTTAACAATAATTAATAAAAAAATAAAAATCAATATTTTTAATTGAAACAAATACTTGATTTCTTTTCCATAAAATACCTATTATAAAATATTATATGTCAAAATATTTTCATTGAATGCATGTAGAATATACTTTATATATAGTTGTCAAATTGAAAGTTAAATATTATAGGATATTATAAAATAATGTTCATAAATATTTGTTAAAAAAAGGAAAGTAAAAGTGGCGGGAATTTTTTTAATCAAAACCTGACAAGTCTCATACCAGATTCACCTTTAGTATAATGTAATTGATAGATGATATGATTAGATTTCCAACCAAAAAAAAAAAAAAAAGAATGAGGGGTTGCAAATTAGCTCTTAAAATCATTATGTTGAATTCACAAGAATGAATTAAAACTAATAATTAACCACATAAACTTTATCTATCACAAGGATTATTACGTGCTCTAGTACGAAATTTTGTCAATCTCATAGGCTATATCCTACCAAACAAACGATCAAAGCTGAAATGGAAAGCCTTGATATTTATATAACAAGCTCGTAAGAGAAAGATTTTATTTTATTTTTATTTATTTATTTATTTTTTAATATCATGGAGCCTTACAAGCAATAGCCATTAAATTTAGTCTAAACTTGACAATTAAAAGTATCAGGTACCTGAATGTATTTGCTGACAACAAATAAAAAACAAGAAAAAGTGGCTTGAGCTGATGCAGGAACTGAGGCATTGTTAAACAGACAATTTAATCATATATTGTTAAATATCACTGATGAGTCGATTTTATATCTATTTTTTATTCCCCGTCCCGTGGTCATATTAATGTTTATTTAAGCTCCGCCGAGCTATTATTACTACTAATATACATTTTCTAGTGTTTTTATAGAGTTAGTATTATTTTGTAAGAATTTGCATATTTATGACAATTCTCCAGTTATTGAACCACTACAAAGATATTGCACATATTGTATTTTATGGCCATATATTTGAAGTCCGAGACGGAGCTAAAGGAAATTGATTCCGTGATTAGTAGCTTGTTTAATGAAGATTTCCAAACTTTTACAATTTTTTTTTTATTCTTTTTATTTTTTATTTTTATTTTTTGACAAAAGTACTTTTACAAGATATTATGGATCACGTAATGAATATGCAAGTTGCGTCGTCAAAGCTAGAAGCTCAATCACAAATCCACGCCCCAACAACACGCAAATTTTTCCCTGGACTCCATACCAGCCATAGGAAGCTGGTCCCGCACTATAAAAATGAACATTTGATAGAATCAAAATGAACATTTACAAGAAAAAAAAAATGAATATTTAGTAATTGAACATTGCAATATATAAAAATGAATTTTCATAATATGGAGTCCACTCTTTATTTGGCTAATTCTTCCTCTAAACGATGTTGCTTTCTTTTTCAGATAATATCTTCAATTTTATTTTCTAGCTATATTTGTTTCCTTTGCTGAGTATATAAAATATTTGTTTTCATTCAATTCAAACTTTCTCTCTCTTCTGGATTTTACAATATTTTCTCTCTCATTGTTCCAATTCGATTTTTTTTTTTTGGATTTCTGCTGTTGAATTGTTCTACATATTCAAGGTATTTCAAGATTTTCGATTTTTTTGTTTATGAATAACAATGGAGCTTACTACTGATTTTTCATTTGCAATTCTTCCTTCATTATTGGATGAATGTAAGTTCATTTATTGTTTTTTTGATTTAATATAGTTTTGTTTTTTTGAATAATTTTGTATGTGTTTTTTTTTTTTTTTCCTTTCTTTACGGATGATTGTGAGTATATTCCTTGTTTAAGTTATTTACTAAAAAAATCAATATTTACTAGAAAGAGAATGAACAATTATTAGAAAAAAATGAACATGCAGTAATTGAACATTGCATTATATAAAAATAAACATTTATAATATAAGAATAAAATAAAGAGACTATGAAACTGAAAAAAAAGATTGTACATCTAATGTTATATAACTGAGCATTTCAATTGTAAAAAATAAAGGGTTTTTCTATATAGTAGCCTTGTTTTTTTTTTTTTTTTTTTTTTTTTTCACTTTTCTACGTTGTGCCCCAACATATATCACTTTCTACATTGTAACCCCAATATACGGTAACCTTGCCGTTAAAAAATTCCGTTAGTGGGGCCCACTCTCCATTATTAGTATTTTTATTCGATTTGCGCGTTGAATATTTTGTCAAAGGTTTCGAGGGCTATATTGGCTCTTTAGAGTACAAATTGAGCTCAGATTTGGCAAAAAAATAATGTAAATGCCTTGTTTTGCTAAATAAGAAATGTCTCGATTTACGTGTTTACATTTTAACATACAAAACGAGGCATTTACGTTTTTTTTGCCAAATCTGAACTCAATTTGGATTCCTAAGGGCCAAGATAGCCCTCGAAACCTTTGACGGAATATTTTTCAACGCGCAAATCGATAAAAAAATATTAATGATGGAGAGTGGGCCCCACTAACGGAATTTTATAACGGCAATGTTATCGTATAGAAAAAAATATATATATTGGGGTTACAGTGTAGAAAGTGATATATGTTGGGGCACAACATAGAAAAGTGAAAAAAAAACAGGGTTACTATATAGAAAAACCCAAAAATAAACATACCATTTCATAGTCTCTTTAATGTTATTGTTAACATCTATGCAATAAAAAGTGCGCATGTTATTTTGTACATATTCGTGTAATTAATTGTTCATTTAGTAATTGAACATTGCAACATAATATAAAAATAAACATTTGTAATATAAGATAAAATAAAAAGGCTATAACACTGAAAAAAATATACATCTAATATTATATAAATGAACATTTATTTATTAAGAATGAACATCATACTACATGAAAATGAACATTTAATCAGTGAGAAATACAAATTTATTGTAAATATGTTCAATTAGAAAATGTTCATTTTTATTACGGTAAATGTTCATTTCTGAACGAGGGACCATAAATATTTACCTGGTCTCGAGACCACCCTTCAACTACTGCCAACAACAAGCTGTGACACTGTGACTTTATAACAAGTAACTGAGGCCTAATCGAGCGCTGATTTTCACTGATTGAGGTCGGTTGATTGGAAATTATAAATACCCAATTAGTGGGTTGTTAGAGGAGCTAGGCAAGCTTAGGGTTTGATGACCTAGGGATTTAGGCTGCGTCGTTTTGCGGCTATCTTAGGAATTGGGCCTTGAAGGCGGCCAATTTCTGAGGTTCTACTTAACACGTGTCGGCCCCTGAGACGTCCATTCAGAGGCTTTCTCAGGTGACACGTGGCAAGCTCGCCCTGTGCCAAGTGGCGGGGTAGAAATACCCAAATTATTAGGACTCATTATAGATAGCTATATTCCCTGAAAAAGCTTCTAATCCTGTCCCATATGCAACATACGAGAAAAAATATCCATGCAGAATAGGAAAAGATACGGAGAGATGGGGTCACCCTGGCGAAGATCACATTGTGGTTTAAAGGTTTCCGAGGTAGAACCATGGATCAAGGATTTGTAAGAAACCGTGGCCAGGCATTTTTGAATTATCTGTAACCAACGGTTCGGAAACCCATAGGCTTTTAGAACTGCAAAAGAAAGCTCCAATGAATTTTGTCATAAGCTTTGCTCATATCAATTTTGATTGACGCAAGCTAATTAGTGCCACTTTTTGAACAATTGATTTTCTCTATTAACTCATGAATCAACAAAATATTATCAGTTATTACGCATCCTTGAACAAAGATGTGCTTGGAATCTGAGATGAGAAGAGGAAGATACTGGCGCTACCTGGCCATAAAGCATTTTGAGGTGCATTTGTATAATGTGTTACAAAGGCTGGTCTAGCGTAAAAGGGCAATCTCTGTTGGTGTACCAATCTTAGCAATCATAACAAGAAGGGACTGATTCCATTCTTTCATAAGATACCCCATGTGGAAGAAACTTTGAATGCCAGAAACAACCGAGTCACCCACTACATCCCAGTGAGATTTGAAAAATTTGACTGTAATTACATGAGGACCTAGAGACTTACAGTTCCCTAACAAAAGCATTGCAGTTTGAATCTCAGAAGCAGAGAAGGGACGTTCCAAATTCGCGAGCTGAGAGGTTTTGAAATGAGGAAGATCTAATTCACATATAACAGTGTCAATTTTTGGGTCATAAGGAGGCATGCAATCACTTTTAAAGGTTTCCTTAAGAGATTGCACAACAACGTGCTGAACATCCGTCTAGCCATGCTAAAGAGTCACTTGGTCATCAGATAAGGAACTAATCACATTCTTCTTTTCACGAATTTTGACCTTTGAGAACAAACGTTTAGACGGGCAATCATCTTTAAGAATCCAGTTTTTCTTACAGCGTTATCTCAAGAATTGCAACTGCAGTAAAATACTTTCCTTAGAAGTTACAATATTGGTCCTATAGTGAGAGGTCATCTGAAACTGACTGGAGTAGTTCCCCCCCTCATTGGAAAGATCCCTTGAAATTTTTTTCCAATCAACGCCCCAAAACTTCATTCTTGTTGTTAAGACTCCAATTCCTAAATAGGGATTTAACATGTTGTAGATGCTTTGACAGAATGAACATTGGTGAGCCAGATATGGGTCTTTTCCAAGTAGTAAGGACAAAGTCATGTATGTCCTACAATTCCAGGCACCAGTTTCCCAATTGATAAGGACGATTCGACAATTGCATAAAAGGAGAGTCATCAAAGAAAATAGAAGCATCATCTGAGTTGAAAATCGATTGATTGAGTAACAGACTATCAAGATAGTTATGAAACCAATCATAGGTCATATAAGCTCGATCCAATCGCTGTAAAATGAGTTGATCAGCATCCCTATTATTCGTACAAGTATAGGGGGACCTTTAAAGGGGGTAGCAAGTAAACTAGATTTAATTCTGAAATCAATAAAGGAATCCAAACCCTTAATGACATTTGACCCGCCCAACCTATTGTAATGGTGCTCTATCTGATTAATATCTCCAATAATAAAACAATTAGGAGATATTGCAAGTAAGTCAAGTATTAAACCCTAAACTGGAGGTCTATCTTCTACTACCGGAGCACCATAAACAAACATCACACATTTAATATTTCCATTAGTAAATTTTATATTACAGAGTACAACATTAGAACAACAAAAAACAAAAGAAACGTCCTCCAAACCATAACTAAAAATCACTAAACCGTCGCTAATACCAACTTAATCCACCCAAAAACCGACGTAGGACTAGAAACACTAAGTAAGCTAGTCACAACTGAAACTGAAACCGAAACTTTAGTTTCACACAAAAAACAAAAAATTAGGCACAAAGGTGTGTAGTAACCAAAACACATAAGGAAGCTTATGAGAATTTTAGTCATTTAGTCCCTGACAATTCCAAGATGTGATCTTCATAAAACCTTGGGAAGTTTTAAAGGGCCAGCCGCCGAAACTAAAGAGCATGAAAATTCCGGGTATAATAAGCAAGCCAAAGTGGGACTTATACTATTACGAAATTCCTTAGAAGCAAACCCATCTTTTGAGAACTTGAGTAGCTTACAGGAAGTACTGCTAACTTCCTTACCCTTCCTTTTCCTCCCTGCAAATCCCATAAAACTAGAAAAAGAACGCTAAAAAAAACAGAAGAAGAGTCGTTCAAAGTCATATGAGCTGCAGTAGAGACATCGGAGTTGCAATTTGCTAGAGGAGGTTGACGCGAGGAAGATGCAAGCATGGTGAAGCCAACTTTGCTCTGCAAATTAAGAACCCTAATTTTCCTCTTTTTCTACGAACAAGTCAAACCATGATACCCAAAGAAGGGGTCCTAACAGTAGGAGTGGAAACGATGAAAAGGGGCATGTGTCCTCCGTTTGTGTAACCAAGTATCGGTCGCCATACGTTGATGCTGTATTCGAACATTGGCCTGCACATTAGAGGGAGGCAGGCCATCTGATTTATCCTGTAGGGACAAAGTTTAAAATAGCTTAGAGTAGGAGTAGCAGCATATGCGGTTGATCAAACCACAAGAGGGAGAACAAAGTCTTTGGTTTTAGAGAAATTTGAGAGATAACTTTCCTCCAGGTCTGCTTAAATTCGGAACCCCCACCAAAATTAATGCGAAAGCGATTTGCAGTGAAAGGAGCATAAGGATCACCCCGAGGAATAGCAGCCCTATTCTCTTCCTCAGACCGAGACTCTTGCGTAGTTGGGTCCATTTCAAAAAAGAGAGGTGATCAGCGCCCTGCTCCGAAGTAGAGTTATAAATAGAGAAATTCAATGGAGTGGACCAAACATCATTAATTGGGTGAGACATAAACCCATTTTGGTATACCCCATTAATGGGGATAAACTCATGTTCTAGATTATCAATAGAATCCTCATTAGGATCTCTAATATTAGCATGATCATTCGGAAGATTATTAGTATCCCCTGCTCCAGAAGAGTCCGAATTAGAAGAGTCGGGTTCATCAGAATCTGGACTATAATCACCGTTTTAATTGTTATCTGGAGGATCCTGCTGATCATCATTATCCTCTAGTTCCACATCATTATCCATATTGTCATTATCACCATCCAAATTATCATCATCATTACCCGAACTCTCTTCATGATACTCGTAATCTTGCGCCAAGATAAGAAGGTTTATCCTTGTATTACGAATTCTAAAATTCTCTTAAGTTCCCTTCACCATATTCGTATTTAAGGGCTTATTATTTAAACTATAAAGCACCATACGACCCTGAGATTCAAAGGCCTCCATCCGAGAATGAACACGCCTAGCCGCAACATAATCCTAGCATATGCAAATTTCCTTATAATGACCCACACACCCGCACTTCTTGCAAAATGTAAAAACTCCTTCAAACCTAAAATAAATTCAAATCGATGCAAATTCACCTGGGACTTAACACCCTGGAATTATTGGTTTTGAGTGATCAACCAGAATTTGGCCTCAAAACTTAGGCTTGTCTAGAAGGCCATCTGTAGGGAATATTTCAAGCGTTAATCCCTAGCTTGAACCCCACTGTGATCATACACTAAAGTACGGTAGCTTCCAAAGGGAAAGAAGATAGAGCAAAAGAGTCGCCAACAAGTTTTTTAGGAACTTGTAAACCGTTCACGGGGTGAAGGTTACACCCCTTAACGATCCAAGAGATCGTTAACTCCAATAGGTCTTGAACCATGACTGGTAGTTCGGGGATGAAGGTACAAATCCAACCTAAAAGAGATTGAACCTGCCCTAATAATAGGCCTCTACTTTATTCTGATCGTATTCATGTGCGCTTTTTGACTAACATGCAATCAATAGGATTAACCCTAAACCTGTTTATCTATGTTGGTTGAATATTAATGCACAAATAAAACTATTATTGGTGATCACTTGAATTATAATCATATTAAACCTAAACAAGATTATTAATTATCTTATTAAGCGTGATTACAAGTACCAATTCCCTTTAAACATGCATAAGTCGTGATCAAGCAATAACAATAATATAAATCAAGCAACATAATAATAATATTCAATAAAAATAATTATAATCATAGAAATAAACATGTTCATGTTAAAACATAATAATAGTAAGATCCTAGGCATGATACTAAAAAGATTAATAACAAACCCTAGCATGTCACTAAACAGTAAAAATCAAATATTTATTAGCCCTAACATGATACTAACAATCATAAATATTAGGAAGAACATAGGAAGCATAATACTTTTAATCATACTTGATATTAAAGTTACCCTAGACATGATACTAGGTAGATCAAAATGCCATAACATAACATTAGGAATCATAACAACAACCTAAGCATGATTTCTACATCATAATAACAATAAATTAATTAAAGCACTTACTTGGATGCCTCGTACCTCTTTCTAATAACAAAATATACGTGTTAGTAACTTCAAGGAAAATAATAATTAAAACAATTAAATTAAATAATTGAAATAAAGATTTGGGACCAAACCCTCATAAATTAAAACCTTTCACGTCTAAGGCGAAGACAACTTCGAACTTGGCTAGGTGTGTCTAGTGCTAATGTATGAGGAATTGTGTTTGTAAAAAGCTAGGCTAGAAAGAGAGAGAGAATCAATAATTTCTTGATGAGAGTTGGTGATTGAAAAAGGGGAGATATGACCTCTATTTATAGAGAAAAAAGAGGGTCGAAGAATAAGAAAAGAATCCGAATTCAAATTGAATTAGAGCTCGATGGACAACAGTTTTTGCGGATTTTGTTTTTATCATATCTTTTTATCCAGAAGTCCAAATAAGGCATATGATGTGTCGTTGGAAAGCTCTTGAAGTATACTTTTCAATCCTATTAGAATCAGATTAAAATCTTTTGTAGATAAAAAAATATGGCCGAAATAGTAGGACGGTGTCAGTTTTGGATAGAGTTTCATATCTCATTCATATCTTTTTCGTTATATGTCGGATTTAATATTATAATATATCATTGGAAAGATAATTTTAAAATCTATCCAACCATATAAAATTTGGATAAATATTATGAGGCACAAAAATAAAATCTGACTGTCTTTGAACATCTTTAAATTCGAATAGAATTAGGATTTAAGAAAAAGGAAAGTTTTGAAAAAGGAAAGTTTTTATTTAACTCAAATTCTTTAATCTTATCTTTTCAAAAAGGATAATTAAGATTTTTAAAAACTTATAGAAGCTTCTTATTAATCCTAATTAGTTTAGGAATAGGATTAAACCTTTGGACCCTCCACATGATCATTGGGTAGTAGGTAAAATCCGGTTTGAGCCCAGTTTAGTATTATGGCCATAACTTCCTCATTATTCATCGAAATTGGGCTTATAATATATCGTTGGAAAGGTCTTTTCAATCCCTATCCTACTAAACCATTATTGGACCCATATCATGGACCAAACTAAACTAGAATGCACGTTTTTCAAAAATAGGGTAAGAAAAGAAATATTTTCAAAAACAGAAAGAAGAGATATTTTAATAAAAACATCCTGATCACTAGACTTTTCACACTTTCGCTTTTTTCGATAATCAAATGACGTGAAAGGTATTCATCACTGGGTTTGGTTTTGGGGAGACACATTTAGGTGTCTACACCATCCCTATCATATTCAAGTGTTTCAACAAGCCCTAAAAGTTCTAGGGTTTTAACAACCTATTCAAGATCAAGATACCCTAGAACAAGGCCATAAACTCAAACCCACAATCTAGTCATATCAAAATTAATAGAGGTCAGTACAGTGAACCTATCACACCTACGAACATTGCATATTCTACCATCCAAAACGAAGGTGTTTTGCTCAAGTAAAGCTTCTATGTCCGCCAAATGCGATCTTGCAAAAATAAAGTAATTACTAGTCTAAACGTATATGTCTACTAGTCCAACATCTTGATCTAAACTACATTTATTCAATGTGTTTGGGCCTTTGGCTCAATTCGTCTCATGATTTAATTTTGTGTTCCTGATAGGTTCAGTCAACAGAAAGATTTGAGACTAATTATATTAATCTCAATAAACAGAAGTGGCCTTCAGCTAGATTTTCGGATCACTTGACTTCATTAAATAATTAACTCCGTAATCATCTAAAAGATCTATTATAATAATACACTTGTCTGAAGGACACTACTCGTTCAATAAATACTCGGGTGCAAGGTGCAACCTAGATTATTTTATAGTCATGTGATGATTAAATGAATAATAATTATCAAAATGAGCTAAGAAAACCCTTGGGCTCAATTTGTGTTAGGGAGAATATAAGATATTTCATTATGTTTTCAAACGGACATAAAAAATTAAAATTAATATGTATTGTATTTTTTTTTCTATGTTTATATATAATTTATCGACTTTAATTGTGTCCATTTTCTTTAAGAAGTATGAATGTATGTATGTTTGAACTTATGATCTCTTTCATTATTATTCATCCCTCCATTTTATTCATTATTATTACTATTACCACTAAAATGATAAAACTTATTGCTCCCTCCATTTTTCGACTTTTGAGCTTAATTTGGACATTTAAGGACTAAACCAGCCCCCAAAATTCTTACCTGAAAAATTTTCACGACTAAAAAACCTAAGGAAAAATTGTAGATAACAACCCCTCAAATCATCTAAAATTGATTTTACCACCCCTTTTTTGTTTATTTTATATAACCACCCCTTAAAGTAAAAAAAAAATTAGAAACCACCACCCCTTAACTTAAAGTTCGATTTTATAAAATAAAAACAATGATTTCCGTGTCAAAACTTAGTATACTAAAGTTTTGGGGGTCACTTTGGTTCTATGGGTTCAATTTGAGGTCAGAAATTAAAAAAAAATATTTAAAATTTCTCGTTTTGCATGGTGAGAATTATCTTGATGTGCATGAAACTCTCTAAATGAGGCATTTTAGATACTTTTTTTTTGGTGTTTTGACATCAAATCAGGCCTAAACGGCGAAAGTGACCCCCAAAATCTTAATAGACCTATAAATTTTGACATGAAAATCGATAACTTTTAGTTAAGTGGTGGTGATTTATAATTTCTTTTACTTTAAGGGGTGGTTATTTAATATAAACAAAAAACAGGTGGTAAAATCAATATTAGGTGATTTAAGGGGTGGTTATTTACAATTTTTTCAAAAACTAATGATACACACGAATCGATACATTTCTTTTTTTGTTTAAAGGCATAATTTTATTAACACCATCAAAAAAGTACACCGAGGCTACTAAGCCCCTAAACAAATATGCTTAAGCCAAGCTTTATCTCTAGCCTTAACTCTAGAAGTAACTAATCTTATGATATACATCATGATAAATCCTGCTAACTACAACTTCATATCTAAGAATTATATTCTTCTAAATTGCTTCACTTCTCTATTGCCATATGTTGTATAGAAGGGTTGCACATATGCTCTGCATAACAGATTTCTAAAACATGTTCTTAGCCTTCCAAAACCAAGTATTAAATTCTTCCAAGGTTGAGAATTGCATCTAAACTTGGAGCTTTCTTTGCAGCAACTAAAGTAATCTTTTACTATAATCACACTGAAATAACAAGTGCTAAATGTTTTCAGAGCCTTGAGAGCACAAAAGGCAGTGTCATCATTGATATTGTAAACACCAAACTACATCAGCTTCTCCCTTGTTCTAAGCCTCCCCCACATTGCCAACCAAGCTATAAATCTTTGCTCTAGAATGTGGTATCTGTTCCAAACCATGTTACACCAAGTAACCTCAGGCTTAACAGTTTAAGAACAACTGTAAGCACTAGCCATAGTGTACCCTCCATGATTGTGCTTCTAATTATTTTTAACAAACCCATCTGTAATCTACTCCTTAACCTTCCAGATTTGCTTCCATTGCCAACTTGAGCGAACTGAACATCCAATCCTCTTCCAATTCCTACCTTTAATATAATGATTATTCAGTATTCACCCATCTTAAAAAAAGACTATCATTCTTATTAATTAGCAACGTCCCAAATATATTTCCCATGGCAGCAATATTCCAAATATAACAATCATGCACACCTAGACCACCTTATTTCTTAGGCTTGCAGATAATATCCCAAGCAATTGGAGGAGTTCTAGAAAATATTGCCCTGCAATCCTAAATGAAGTTTGGGCATACTGCCATGACCTCGTCGAACACTTTTTTACCTAATAAGTATGCAAAGAAAGAAGAACTAAGTTAACAAGAGTCACTCTCACATAGTAAGATACAGTTCTGCCTCCCCAAATTCTAATTCTGGAAGCTACTTTATCAATCAAAATCTAAAAATCATCAAAAGAATTTTTTTGGCATTCACTTAAACTCCCAAATATATGAAAGGAAATTGTTTTTCCATGAAATCAAATATACTAATGATTCTATCCTTACCTTCCTGAGGCACATTACAAAAATACACATTTGACTTCCCCTCATTAGCAATCGAACCTGAGGCAGCAGCAAAAGTAGCTAGTCCTCTCAATAGAAGGCTACTAGGTTTCTTATTTCCTCTGCTCATAACAATCAAATCATCAGCAAAAATAAGATGATTAAGCTTAAACCCTTTGCATCTTGGATGAAAATGAAATTTCTTATGTTCCTTAAATATAAGCAAGATTCTTGATTGATTAGCCATGCATAAAACAGATAGAATAGGAGATAAAGGATCACCTTGCCTCAAGCCTTTTTCCCTTATGAAAAATCCTTTAACCTCTCCATTCACAATAAGAGAGAAGCTAGGGGTTCTAATACACTCCATAACCATTTTGGTAAATTGATCTGGAAAATTTAAAGCTATAAGCATGTCTTCAAGGAATTTCATTTCACAAAATCATAAGCTTTTCGAATATCCACCTTTAACATATACAGCCTGGAGGGGAGTTCTTCCTTCTATATCATCTAATCAAATCCTACATAAAGCATTATGTTGTGACAGATTCTTATACCTTGTGTAGACACCTAAAAATGTCTCCCCAAAACCAAACCCGATGATAAATAACCTTTCACCGCCACTGTTGGTCGGGTTTAGTATTTAATCCCGAGAGTGCTTAAAAAATCGTATTTTATTAAATTTTTATTTTTGAAAGGTCTATGGATCAGTCTTGGTGTTTGGTAAAAGCATAGTTTTAATTTTAAACCCAAACCTTTTTATTTTATTATTTATTTTTGGCCCAAACATTTTATTTTATTTTATTATTTTAGCCCGAATAATAAAAGTCAGAAAAAAGCCAAAAATTATCAATCGGCACTTAAAAAGCCGAAAGAAATTAGGGTTAAAAAAGAATTTAGACGGAAAAATGGACTAGAACTGACCGTGTCACGGTACAGCCTGACCGTGTCACGGGAACCCTTCCCGTCTGACGATGGGACTTCCCGTGACACGGGAGGTCTGCCGTGACACGGGAAGTTCCGTGTCCTTTCCGCGTAAACCCTTAACGCGTTTTCCGTTCCGTTTTCTGAAAATTTCCCGCGTCACTCCAAAACTGACCGTGTCACGGGAATGTGTACCGTCTGACGGTACAGTCTGACCGTGTCACGGGATACTTTTTTAGGGTTTTTATCATTTTAGGGTTCCGTGTGCTCCCTCAGCACATTTCCCTGTAAATACCCCCTCATTTCTGATGTACGGGGCAACCAGAATTCGATTATTCTTATTTTCTCTCTTCTATGCTCTTAACCTAAACACTAGCCTACCCTTTTCGCTTCAAAATTCCTTCTTCAAGCACTCAAAGGAGTCCATATTTTACTCGAGGTTCTGTCCTTAAAGTTAGGCGTGAAAGGTAGAATCGTTTGAGGGTTTGGCCCCAAAATCAACCTTATTTAATTTAATTTAATTTAATTATTGTTTTATTATTTCCTTGAAGTTACTAACTCGTTTATTATTTTGTAGTTGCAAACAAGCAGATTCAAAGTAAGGATCATGCTCTTTTTATCATTGTTATTTTTTCTAACGATTTTTATGTTGTTGGAATTATGATTAAATTGGTTTTATATTAATATTGATTCTATTATTTATTTTGATCACTATATTGCATGTTAAAGGGAATATGTAATTGAAAATCACGCCTAATAAGATAATTTGGACAACCGGTTTAAGATCCTTTTTAACCTTATTATTAATTGAAGTGATCACCAAATTTTTAGAATTATGTGTGCATTAATTTTAAACCAATTTAGTTAAATAATAGTTTGGAGCGAATTGAATTATTGTTTGTATGCCTTTGAGATCACAGGAATGCTTTTCAATATAAGAATCGAGTAGAGGCCAATACGGGCGAATGTGACTCCATGACTCACTTCGTACCATCATCCCCGGTCCTCCTTTCGTGGTTCCGAACCATATGGAGTTAGTAATCTCATGGATTATGAATGGGGTGTAACCTTCACGGGTCAATCGTTGTTGCCTTCGTTGTCCCTTTATCGTGGTTGCCTTTTATGATCCGTGAACGGTTTACAAGTTCCTTAAAAACTTGTTGGCGGCTCCCTACTTTATTTGTCCCTAATCGTAATGTCAATTCCCACTTCCTATGAGTGCCAAGCATATTCACCACATGCTTTAACGTAGGCGCACATCAAACGACGCCTACAATTTGGCGACTCCACTGGGGAGGATTCTTGATTATTTATTGATTTGAGTGATCGGTATTTAATTAAGATGAGTGGATGAGACTTGAAAGATTCTTGAAAAAATATTCCTGTGATTAATTTGGCATTTTTGCATCTGCATAGACGTTTTAACGTCGCATTCAGGTCTGTCTCGTAGGAAAAATTGGATAACTTGGTTGCGCGCAAAAGCAAACAGGGCACCAGTCAGATTTTCTGACTGCCGTGTCACGGTAGAGTCTGCCGTGTTACGGTACAGTGTACCGTCTGACGGCACACTGTACCGTGACACGGGAATTTCTGCCGTGTCACGGCAGTCCTAAAATCAGTCCGGTGGCTTATTTTCTTTTCTCACAGTCGACTTCCTTCGATTTTTCTGAAAAAAAAAAATGTATGTGTTCTACATGCGTCTTAGCCCCGGGGGATTTAAGCTCTATCAACCCAAAAACGCTCATGGCAATAAGGATTCATCCGAGTTATTAAATCCACCCAAACCATGGAGTCGAGTTCGATTTCATCACGAACTCGCGGAGCCGCCCGTTGGCATACACCCTCAAGGGAGGCTGCCTTGCTAACGCGTCCAAACTCTTAACCATGGTACCCTTTTGACACCCAAAGCTTGAACAATAGTTGAACATAGATCTCGACCCTAGGTTGCGAACTTTTTTACATCATCGTGCCTAAATGCTATGTGGTTGTTTGGTGCTAACCCTCATATGTTTGCTCTTTTTGTTTCACCTATGACGGAGGGTTTTTATTCTCACATAGTAATTAGTACAAACTTAAAATCGATTAAAATCTGAAAAAAATCACAAAATTGACCTGGAACTGCGCACCGTGTCACGGCATGTTCTACCGTGTCACGGTGAACAGTGCCGTGACACGGGAAAGTCTACCGTCTGACGGTAGACTGCATCGTGTCACGACAGTTTGCACCGTGACACGGTGCCTAGGAAAGTGTCCTGTCAGTCTTGTTCTCGATTTTTGTGCGAATGTTGTGTCCAGTTTTGGGTCGTGTCTAGCTCTACGGTCAAAACACGCGTCCATAACCTCACTTAATCACTCACATGTCGTGTTCACACACTTTTTTGCTTTAAGTCGTGCACCACTTTTTTGACCGTATTTTAGGGAAGTCTTGTTTTTGTGTCGTTTTTTTTAAGTAAGTCGGATGGTATCCTCCCTTTAAAAATAAACAAGCAACGTTTCAAAATTATTATTATTTTTTTTTTTTTTGAAAAAAAAAAAAAAAAAAAAATTTTGCCGTGACACGGGAATTTATCCCGTCTGACGGGAGAAGTGTCCCGTGCCACGTCACCCCCTAAGTAAAAAAAAAAAAAATTGTCGTGACACGGGAATTTATCCCGTCTGACGGGAGAAGTGTCCCGTGCCACGTCACCCCCTATGAAATTTTTTTTTTTTTTTTTTTTGCCGTGACACGGGAATTTATCCCGTCTGACGGGAGAAGTGTCCCGTGCCACGTCACCCCCTATGAAAAAAAAATTGTTTTTTTGCCGTGACACGGGAATTTATCCCGTCTGACGGGAGAAGTGTCCCGTGCCACGTCACCCCCTATGAAAAAAAAAAAAAAAAATTTATCCCGTCTGACGGGAGAAGTGTCCCGTGCCACGTCACCCCCTATCAAAAAAAAAAAAAAGCGCCAGTTTAGTCTTCTTTGTTAATTTGGTCCTCGCGTCAGTCATTTTGGTTATTGTTCACATGTCTAGCCATACGATCATACCACGAATCTTATAACATCACTTGATCACTCACGAGTCAAGTATAGTCCACACACTTTCTTTATGTTCCGACTCGAGTCGTGCACCAGGTCGTTTATGATCGTATATTAGGTTCATGCACCCTTTTTTCGTCATAATAAAAAAATGAGTGGAGTTTTCTCACCTGTTTTCAAATGTCTATTTTTTCCTTCCTTTCCTATCTTGAGCAATGAGTCAAACAATTAAGTGAATTGTTTCATTTCACAGTACTTGTTCAAGGAACAGAGATAGATCAATACGGTTCGAGCCATTACCGCAACAATCTCTCAGATCTAATAGGCGTTCAAAGAGAACTTTGTCATCTCCGTTACTCATCACCTTTCAATGGCCACTAAAGAAGACATTGAGAACATCAACAAATCCATTGAGGCACTGTCTTCCATGATGCAAACCCTTACCACTAGGGTCACTACCATGGAACAAAACAAGGTCACTGTTTCCACCCTTGACAAACTGAAGGAACAAATGAGTAAGATTTCTGAGGATTTCACTTATGTGGAACGGCCTCCCACTCCTTTGAATGTGAAGGACAGACTCCCTGAAAAGTTCTCCACTGCTGATATTCCAAAGTTCAATCCTACTAACAATCCAATATTCCATTTGAAGGCGTTCTCTGCAACCATGGCTCTTAAGGGATTGGACGTAACACTCTTCCCTACGGTGTTCCCTCTCTCCTTAGAACATGCTTGCCAACAATGGTTCTATTCCCTAGATGCCAAGCGTACTGCGACTTGGCAAGATGTCACCGAAAGTTTCATGAATCGTTACAAGTGTAACATTCAAACTAAAACTTCTGAACGTGAACTCTCCATTCTCAAACAGAAAGAGAATGAAGGCTTCACCGCTTACCTGAACAGGTGGAGGGAAACAGCTTCACTCTTGGTAGATCTTCCCAAAGAAAGAGAGATGGTTCGCCTCTTTATTCAAAATCTGACTCATAAATATAGGGAACATCTCAAATTTCTTCCACTGAACACTTTCGAAGCTGTATACGACATCGGCATCAATATCGAGGATGAGCTAATAAAGACTGCTGGTAGTAACAATAATAACACTTGGAAAAACAAGAAGAACGACCATCCTTCTTCTTCGTCTTCTAAGCACGAAAATACTACCAACAATATAAGCCAAGTTGATATCAATGAAGTGTTAGCTCTTGATGCTCCATTGCCCAAGAAGAAAAGAACTTACACTCATTTAGGAATGACTTATGATGCGGCCTTTGATCGCCTTTACGGTCAAGGCTTGATCACGCCTATTGGACCATTTCCAGAGCCAAAACCTGAAGAAAGGAGCGCCAAATGGAATCCCAATGCCTATTGCAAGTACCATCAAGGAAGGGGCCACACTACAGAGCAATGTTGGAATTTGAAGGACGTCATTCAAGACTTGATGGATGCAAACAAACTTCCTGTCCCTCCAGGCGGCAAGAAGTAATAAATACAAGGCACGCAGATCCTTCGTGCAAGATTTCATGATTTCTTTCTTTATCATTCTTTTCCATTCCCCCATTCATGTCTAGCATAGGTTTTCCACTTTGAATTTTTTTTATATGTTTCATGTGTTTCGTTCACTTTTTCCATTAATAAAATGAGCAATTTTTCCTTTACATCTCGGTCATAGAATTTTTTCATTCATTCATTCATTCTCAATAAAAAAAAAAAAAATAAAATCAATTACCGAACTAAACCCAAGGTACACCAATGACTTGAGGCACCTTTGCAACCATGTCATTCCTTGTTAACCGTTCAATCACATTCCATTTCTTCATCAACCATTTTGAGCCTCGTCTAACGTTTGTCTTTCATTTCTTCAACCCACATTCACTTAACCTTGGGATTGGAAGATGTGTAATTGTATAACATTCAAAAAGCAAGTAAAAAAAAAAAAAAAAAAAAAAAAAAAAAAAAAAGTAGCAAAGCAAAAATAAAACAATGTCTAAAGGCAAGTGTTCCAATGTCTTTGATATGAACACGTCTCAAATTGCGTCTCTCATCGAGTGCTCGGTACCGTGCCTGAGAAACATGAATGCTAAGTGAGTGATGGACCGCATGATCTGAGATTGCCTACATTGATTCAAAAGAATGAAAAAAAAAAAATTCAAAGCAAAAAAAAAATGTGTTGAAAATAAACTTGCAAAATTCAAAATTTTCAAATTTACAATTACACATCTTGGGGGCTTCTCTCGGGTCTTGAGCCTTTTACCCCTTTTTCCCTTAAACCATCAACTTAACCACATTACAACCCTTGAAAGACCTCTTTGAGGTGTACATACACTTGTGCAAAGTTCGGTTAGAGCTACGTTCGGCCTGATTCCTAACGGATACGTAGGCAACCTCACATCGAGGTGCGGCCACATTCATATTCATATCCATGCATGATCGAGTCAAAGAATATCCAATGCTTATCCCTACCCATTTAGAGCTAGACTTGGGGGCTTGAACCCAAATCACATTAGCTTACCCAGCCTGAAGAGTCATCATCTTTAACTCTTCTCACATCTCTTTCCATCGCTATAACCCTTGCAGCCAGCCTTAGTATCACATTCACACACTTCACTCACACATCCATATCCATATCAATCATCCTTCCCTTTAAGAGCCCTTTATCATGAAATCTTGTTTCAACACTGTGCATGCTTCATCATATTTAAAGACAACATTCAGTAGAAGAAACATTGCATACTTGCTTAGCTTCCTGACCTGAGCAATGTTCATTGTTTCGCATAATGTGCTAAGAAACATTTATATATCAATGAGTTTTAATCATACAAAGCATATCGTGTTTATCTCCTTGACCTAAGCAACGTTCATTATGCAATAATCCCTATACGTGCTTAGCTTCCAGACCTAAGTGACGTTCAAAATCGCTTCTTTACACCATATATGATGCTTAGCTCCATGACTTAAGTTCATTCATCTATCGTGTCACATGATGTAATTGTCCTTAGCCTCCTGGCCTAAGAACATGCATCATGCATACATTATTTTCAGGACAAACAATTCAATCCATACGAATCATTTCGTAGAAGAAACATGGTATACTTGCTTAGCTTCCTGACCTGAGCAATGTTCATTGTTTCGCATAATGTGCTAAGAAACATTTATATATCAATTATTTTTAATCATACAAAGCATATCGTGCTTAGCTCCTTGATCTAAGCAACGTTCATTATGCAATAATCATTATACGTGCTTAGCTTCCAGACCTAAGTGACGTTCAAAATCGCTTCTTTACACCATATATGATGCTTAGCTCCATGACTTAAGTTCATTCATCTATCGTGTCACATGATGTAATTGTCCTTAGCCTCCTGGTCTAAGAACATGCATCATGCATACATTATTTTCAGGACAAACAATTCAATCCATACGAATCATTTCATCTTGCTCAAGGAGGAAGTTCAAAACTTCTCTCCCTTTTCATTATTTTATTTTGGGGAAGTTCAAAAAACTTTTTCCAAGTTTTCATCGAAGGAAGTTCGAAAATAAAAGTTCAGTTTTCACATCTTTCTTTTTCGGGAGAAAGTCGGTACCCTCCACTCATGACAAAAATTGACGGAAAATTTTTGCTTTTGCATCTTCGTTTGCTTGTGTCTGCACACACACATACACACACACACACACACTCACAAGTCATACACATGTCATGTCACATCAAGTCAAACTTGGTCAAGTTAGTGGTCAAGTCAATCACAGTATATACGAGTCCATTGGCAAATTTATTTTTGCAGGTCTTATCTACAGCCCACGTCCGGGGACAAACGGACCATCTACAGCCCACGTCCGGGGACAAACGGACCATCTACAGCCCACGTCCGGGGACAAGCGGACCATCTACAGCCCATGTCCGGGGACAAGCGAACCACCATCATTTCATGACGCAAGGTTCTCGATACACAGAGACTTGCAATCTCATCTTCTTTCGACTTTCCTCAAGCATGGAAAGTATTATCCGGTGGATTTTTCTTCAAGTATAGAAAACCGCCAAATCGGCTTTCCTCAAGCATGGAAGGCATTATCGGTGGAATTCTTCAAGCATAGAATGACACCATATTCATCAGTCGGCTTTCCTCAGGCTTGGAAAGCGTTATCAGTGGATTTTTCTTCAAGTATAGAAAACCGCCAAGTCGGCTTTCCTCAGGCTTGGAAAGCGTTATCGGTGGATTTTTCTTCAAGTATAGAAAACCGCCAAGTCGGCTTTCCTCAGGCATGGAAAGCATCATCAGTGGATTTTTCTTCAAGTATAGAAAACCACAAAATTCCTTTGTCGGCTTTCCTCAAGCATGGAAGGCATTATCGGTGGAATTCTTCAAGCATAGAATGACACCAAATTCGTTCGTCGACTTTCCTCAGGCATGGAAGGTATTATCCGATAGTTTTCTTCAGGCTTAGAAAACTGCCAAACTCTTCAGTCGGCTTTCCTCAAGCATGGAAAGCGTTTCAATCAATGTCACTCGGTGGATTCCTTCAAGCTTAGGAAGCTGCCAAATTCGTTTATCACCGACACACTGGTGCCTGATACGTATTCTATCCCTTTACTCTTTTATCTATAGAACTAACATTTTTCTGCAGGTATCGGCGTATACAGAGTGATTTAGGATCGCAGAACGTCTTAAATCATTCTCCGTCCCTATCGACTACTTTGACTATCGTTTTCGAAACTGACGTTTCTACAAACTCAGTCAAGGTGGGGGCTTCTGTAGACACCTAAAAATGTCTCCCCAAAACCAAACCCAATGATAAATAACCTTTCACCGCCACTGTTGGTCGGGTTTAGTATTTAATCCCGAGAGTGCTTAAAAAATCGTATTTTATTAAATTTTTATTTTTGAAAGGTCTATGGATCATTCTTGGTGTTTGGTAAAAGCATAGTTTTAATTTTAAACCCAAACCTTTTTATTTTATTATTTATTTTTGGCCCAAACATTTTATTTTATTTTATTTTATTTTATTTTAGCCCGAATAATAAAAGTCAGAAAAAAGCCCGAAATTATCAATCGGCACTTAAAAAGCCGAAAGAAATTAGGGTTAAAAATGAATTTAGACGGAAAAATGGACTAGAACTGACCGTGTCACGGTACAGCCTGACCGTGTCACGGGAACCCTTCCCGTCTGACGGTGGGACTTCCCGTGACACGGGAGGTCTGCCGTGACACGGGAAGTTCCGCGTCCTTTCCACGTAAACCCTTAACGCGTTTTCCGTTCCGTTTTCTGAAAATTTCCCGCGTCACCCCAAAACTGACCGTGTCACGGGAATGTGTACCGTCTGACGGTACAGTCTGACCGTGTCACGGGATACTTTTTTAGGGTTTTTATCATTTTAGGGTTCCGTGTGCTCCCTCAGCACATTTCCCTATAAATACCCCCTCATTTCTGATGTACGGGGCAACCAGAATTCGATTATTCTTATTTTCTCTCTTCTATGCTCTTAACCTAAACACTAGCCTACCCTTTTCGCTTCAAAATTCCTTCTTCAAGCACTCAAAGGAGTCCATATTTTACTCGAGGTTCTGTCCTTAAAGTTAGGCGTGAAAGGTAGAATCGTTTGAGGGTTTGGCCCCAAAATCAACCTTATTTAATTTAATTTAATTTAATTATTGTTTTATTATTTCCTTGAAGTTACTAACTCGTTTATTATTTTGTAGTTGCAAACAAACAGATTCAAAGTAAGGATCATGCTCTTTTTATCATTGTTATTTTTTCTAACGATTTTTATGTTGTTGGAATTATGATTAAATTGGTTTTATATTAATATTGATTCTATTATTTATTTTGATCACTATATTGCATGTTAAAGGGAATATGTAATTGAAAATCACGCCTAATAAGATAATTTGGACAACCGGTTTAGGGTCCTTTTTAACCTTATTATTAATTGAAGTGATCACAAAATTTTTAGAATTATGTGTGCATTAATTTTAAACCAATTTAGTTAAATAATAGTTTGGAGCGAATTGAATTATTGTTTGTATGCCTTTGAGATCACAGGAATGCTTTTCAATATAAGAATCGAGTAAAGGCCAATACGGGCGAATGTGACTCCATGACTCACTTCGTACCATCATCCCCGATCCTCCTTTCGTGGTTCCGAACCATATGGAGTTAGTAATCTCATGGATTATGAATGGGGTGTAACCTTCACGGGTCAATCGTTGTTGCCTTCGTTGTCCCTTTATCGTGGTTGCCTTTTATAATCCGTGAACGGTTTACAAGTTCCTTAAAAACTTGTTGGCGGCTCCCTACTTTATTTGTCCCTAATCGTAATGTCAATTCCCACTTCCTATGAGTGCCAGGCATATTCACCACATGCTTTAACGTAGGCGCACATCAAACGACGCCTACACCTTGGATAAAACCTAATTGAACCTGAGCAACAATATCAGCTAGGACCTTCTTCATTCTATTACAAAGAAGCTTGGTTATGACTTTATACATAATATTACAACAAGCTATTGGTCTGAAATCAGTAACAGACTCAGGTTGCTCACACTAAGGAAGTAACACCAAGTTTGTGCAATATTACTCCTTTAGCAGTCTACCAGAATGAAAGAATTCCAGCACTACATCACAAATATCATCTCCTACTATCTCCCATCCCATATTGTAGAAAGAGTCATTAAAGCCATCTAGACCAGGAGCTTTAACTCCAGAAACACCAAACATAACCTTCCTTATTTCATCCCTAGTAATTGGAGATTGTAAATAATCTGAGGATCAACGGTCAAAAGATACCCTTGATCAAATTATATATATAGCAGGATCTACTTTGAAAGAACAAGCCTAATTAGAGCCTAGAATTCGAAACCATTCATAGTAATCAATAAAAACACTAGAAATAAAGATCCTATCATAAAACCAGCTCCTATTCATGTTTCTAATAGACTTTACCCTCTTTTTAAAGGCTTGCATTTTAATGCTCTTATGAAAGAAACTAGTATTTTCATCTCCCAGCTTGCATTTTTGCTGAAGGAAAGAAAAATAATCCTTTCTCAGCTTAACATCTGTACCTAGAATCTCAACTTCTTTTTCCTGTAGAGCTAAATCGCTATAATCAAACTGAATTTGCTTCAGGATAGAAATTAATTCTTGCTTAGCAAACAAGAACCTAGCTCATATTTCTTATTATTTAGATTTATTAAGGTTCTTGAGCACTTTCATGACCTCCTTAAGCTTCTTTGCTACCTGAAACATTTTCCTGCCATCAACAGTACTATCCCAAGCTTGCTTTACTAGATCAACAAAGGCTGGATTGTCACCCCACATGTCAAAGAACTTGAAAGGCTTGGGACCAGACCTCACCTCCTCTTCAAAATGAATAATAGTTGGACAATTATCAAACCATATTTCTGAGTTATAATGGACATTAGATCCCGGGAAAGCATTAATCCAGTCTAAATTTATCATTGTCCAGTCTATCTTGCTATACACCCTAGCCTCACCTAACTGCTTATTAGTCCAGATATACTTAGCACCTTCATGTGCAATATCCTGCAAATCACAAAACTCTACATATTCCTTAAAAATAGCCATCTTTCTATTGCTAATCTGCCTTCTAATTCTATCATCAATATTTAGAGGACGGTTAAATTTACCAAAAACTAGCCAAGGACTACAATAATAACCAGCCAATAAATGCAATTGGTTCTATAGATCCACTCTATTACTAGCATCATTATCCTCATAAACAAAAGAACAATTAACACTCTTCTGCAGAGTCTTATTTAAAATTCTTATATTGATTATATGAGGAAAGACACACACAATAACCACACTGAATAATTCATGTAACCAAGCAACCAATATTCTTCCACCTTTAACTTTGCTAACATTTGAGGTAACACACCACCCTGCAAACATTCTCAAATCGATCAATACATTTCCTAACACACAAAAAGAGGCATGTACTTTTTTCCCAATTTTGAGATCACTTTGGATTCTTAAGGACAAAATTGACTCCCAAAACCTTAATTTTTAATATCAAAATTAAAAATGTATTTGTTTTTCATTTGTTTAGTGGTTAATCTTAAGCTTTTGATGTTTTCGCAGATAGTGGGTGCCATTTTTAAGGAGGTTAGTGCTTTGCAAGCCATAGAAAGATGGATGGGATTAAGGAGAAGTAAGAGTGAGATGCTTGGTAGTCGGTACCAAAATTGTCGTGGCTAGGGGTTTGTGGTGCAGCGTAACATGGTTGGTGTTATTGGTGTTCATGTAGGTGGTTGACGTAGGAGTTTGGCGAAGACCGTGAGATGTGATTGAAGGAGAGGAAATAGGAACGGGTTGGGCGAGAAGAGAGAAAGAGATGGTGTAGGGAGTATTTTTTTTATTATTCTAATTATTATTAAAATTAAATTAAAATTAATTTGTTTAAAAAACTAGAAATCAAAAATTTTAAACCAATTTGAAAGTGACACGTATGATTGGCAACCGAATACCAATGGTTGATGGCCTACTGAGGTTGTTATGAGTAAATAGTATTATAAGTTGGATTATTCTGAAAAAATTAAAACATTCTTAAAGAACTAGGAAAAGATGGAAAGACAATTTTTCCACTACGTAAAAATATCAATTTTAAAATACCTCAGTATTAAATAAAGTCAGTACAAAATAAGTTTTATTTAACTAGTCAAAACTTGATTTTGTTTAGTAAAAAAAGGTTAAGAGAAAATATCTTATGACTTATTATATATTTCCTATCTTCTACAAAAAAAATGATATATTTAGGACAATAATACTTTTCTAGACCAATTTTTTTTTTTTTTTTTTTTTTTTAAAAAAAAAAAAATCATGTCTGATGCTATACACGATACTTGCTTAATTTTCTATTTGATATAAAAAAATTAGCAAATTAGAAATCAATAATAAGTAATCTCAAGAGATAGAAAATCACGAAGGATATTGATATTATATATCATTTGTGATTTTCTTTATAATGCAAATCATATTTATATGGAATTCGATCTTACCATAACAAATATTTTTATTGTTACTTTTGATCTTCACTTGTGTTTATATGTATCTACAACATTTTTTCTTTCATAATCCTACAAAACTTCACAAAAAAAATTAAAAAGATATCCTAATTACTTAAAACCAGCAAGAATTCAAGTTTAAGCTCCAAAAACTCATCAAAACTACCTTCAAGAAAAACCTCAAAACAAGTTCAGAAGAAAAAGATTGGAGAATGGACAAAGGAGGAAAACAAGATATTTGAGATATCTCTAGCAGAATTAGATATTAGTCGCAATGATTTATTTGAAAAAATTACTTCAAGGCTTCCTGAAAAGACCATTCAACAAGTCAAAGATCATTACGAAGCATTGGTTAGTGACATTGAGGACATAGAGTCGGGAAAATTTGATCATATGATTATGTAGGTTTAAATTTTTGATAAGATGTTTTACTTCAATAAACATATGTTGTTGCTATTAATTTAATTTATGTTAGGCCATGTTCGTTCATTATAAATTAAATTGAAGAAGTGCACCATAAAAAATCACATATATCTCTTTCAAAGTTTTTTTTTCTTAAAAAAGAAAGTGAAATCAAACTATTCCTTCCATTTATGAATACATATTATAGTTCGGGTGGAACATGCCAACGTAGAATTTTTCTTTTAAAAAATACATTTATGTATTAATTAACATTATGAAAAATAATGTTTGAAAATATATACCGAGATTAATACAAGGAAAATTTGTTAATTAAATTACTACCTCAAAAGAGAGGCTTTGTGAATTACTACTCCTGAAAAAAGTTGTTAATTACTACCCCTAATTCAGCAAAATAACACCGATTACTACCTAATTGTACTTTCAGGTCACTTAAGCCATGCAATGACATCACTTATGACATAATTAATTCAATTTTAACCTATTTAACCTAGTTATCCCTTTTAATTATAACAGGTAATCCCAAAAAATAAATTACCCCATCTAATTTACCCCAACATTACCCTTCTCTCTCACCTATAATCTTCTTCTTCCATGGAGAAACCTAGGTAAAACCCAGTTTTTTTTCTTCTTCGCAATAAACTTTGATTGTTAAATGCAATTGAATTTTGAAAACTTGCGACAATTAACAATTTGTCTCCCAGGATTCTCCTTCATCTAAGATATCCTGATTGAAGTAGAAAATCCACACCAACACAATATCCTATTTGATCGAGCAATTTGCATAGTTATTTGCAACCATAAACGTATGCTAAATAAGGGAGTATTGGGGGATTTAAGTTACTTAATTGTCCAGTTATGAAAAAACCCTAAATTTTAAATAAAACCCTAAAAATCATAGAAGTTTACAGCAGCATTCTCGCAAATTAAAATAATTACATCTTCATATGCCTTCCTCTTTCAAGCTACGATGTGTGATGTGACCAGGATATTGAAGATTGGAAATCTGAAGTTGAAAGGAGGAGAGAATTGGTGTTGATATGGAGCATTAGCCGTTAGAGGGGTTTAATTGGAGATAAAAGAATATATAAGGAAATTAGTTGGGGTAATTTTTGATGAGGGGAAAACTAGGTTGTTGACTAATCCTCCCTAAGCCAAACAAAATTTATAAACACTTAACAAACCTAAATACAAGTATAGAGGTAAGTCAAGGGTCGAACCCAAAGGGATGCTTATGTTTAAGTGCTTTCAATTTGGGCGCCTAAGCTAGGTCAAAGCCAAGAGGAACTACATAATCCTCTCCATCATAAAAATGAACAACAACTCCCTCAACATCCTTAAAGCCTAAAGGCTCAAAACCATGCATGAATGGATGCAAATTCATTTCAAACTCATATCTCTCCCATGAAGCATCTTCATTGAACTCATTTAAAAGGTTATGAGTTTTTATTTGACTCTCAAAAAACATATTGGACATAACCTCAAACAAGTCCAAATACTCATGGATAGAAGAATCAAAATCATGCACAAGAGACTCATCAAGAAGAAAAGGAGGGTTGGGATTTTCAAATTCAAAACTCTCTTCGTTCTCAACTCCTTCACCGTCACTCAAATGCTTTTTAATGGGATCCTCGCACTCTCTTGGTTGCTCAAAATCATTATCATCATCCTTAAAACACACATTTGATTGGAATTTTTCACAAACAAGATCAAAGATCGCAATTGACTTTCCAACTCTTCGTCTTTTGTTTTCAATTCTTCATTAAAAAGATCCTCACGCTCTCTAATCATCTCCAATTGGCTCCTTTAAATTTCAATCATTTGTCCTTCCGAGGGCCTAAGATTATGATTCATTTCCAATTCCCTCAAAGATTCATCAATTTAGCTATATGGAATTAGAGACTCCCACAAGAGTTTGGAGGATGAAAAGATGAAGAGGTTTGAGGATTAAGAGTAAAAGAAGAGTCACAACCAAGGGTAGGATCATCAACATTATAAACATAAGTTTTTTCATTAAAATTGCGAAGAGAGGGAACAATCAAGCATATGCGATTCATCATTGAAGCATATAAAAAGAAGGCATGATAAATAATAAATAATATTGAAACACACCATTAGAATCAACTTGATCATGCACCTCATCATCGTGACCAAAAGAGGAATTTGAGTTGAAAACATTTGTTCTAGGTTCAATCATGGGATCATATGACAACTCATGGGAATACATATTAATATTTGAAGGATGAAGACAATGCTCTAAATTAACCATTATGCATGCATTCAACTTCATCCCTAGTTTGCTCATTCAAAGAAATATAACAAATCACACTAGCCACCTAAAGATTACAACAATTATAGTCCAAAAATCCCTCAAGTCTATTGAAGTATTCACAAAAAGGCTCTTTGTCATATTGAGGAAATGAGAGACATGACTTTTTTTCAAGACAATCAAAAATCAAATAAAGAAGATTTTATACAAAGACCTAGACTTAAGAAATAAAAAACACTTATACATAGACACCGTTCCTCGGCAACGACGCCATTTTGACGAGGGGAAAACTAGGTCGTTGACTAATTCTCTCTAAGCCAAACAAAATTTATAAACACTTAACAAACCTAAATACAAGTATAGAGGTAATTCAAGGGTCGAACCCAAAGTGACGATTATGTACAAGTGCTTTCAATTTGGGTGCCTAAGCTAGGTCGAAGCCAAAGGTAAAGAGGTAACTAATAACTAACAAAACAAACAACCAAACACTTATGTAAATAAAACACTAGGGAATGGGGATTAACAATGAACCATAATAATTGCAACAACTTGGGAAAACATGTCAATCAATGGTTGTGAAGACTAATGATATGAGCTATCAATTGGAATCAAATAGCTATCTCCTAATCGTTAAGCTAGTGGTCTCCACGAATAACAAACTAGGAGAATCACAATCCAAACCAATCAACAATTACAATTCCTAAATCAATGGTCTGTATCATTAGAAATCACAATGCAATCTAGCATAATTCTCCAGGCCTAATCAAACTACGCACATGCAAACTTACATTAATCACTTTAATTCAACAATCAATCAACATAATCCCCAAATCACAATCAATCAATCATACAAGTTTCACCCAATCCCTGGGAAAGAAACTACTCAAGAATCATTATCAAATCAACAAACAATTAAAGAAATCAAGAATCTACAAAATATGAAGAACAATTACACTAATAAAGAATCAAACATCAAAATCAAATCCAACAAATATGAAATTAAACAAAGAAATGAAATGAGATAGAGTTAGAAATGCTCATTGATAATAGAGTAGATCTTCAATACAATTATCACCCTTATATCATCAATCTCTCAAATATATATTGAAATCTCTCACTTTCTCTCTCTAGAACTACTCCTAAATTAAACTAACCTTAAAACTAGAGAGCACTACTAGAATTAGGCCTATCTTCGACGGAATGATTCTGACGGACACTTAATTTCGTTGGAAAAGTCAGAATTTTCGACGGATTTTTATTCCGTCGTAAATTTCCGACAAATTTTAAAATTTTTTCGGAATTCCGTCAAAAATTTACGACGGAATAAATACCCGTAGGAAAATATGGGCTTTCCGATGGAATATTCAGTCGGAAATGCAGATTTCCGAAGGAATTAAAATTCGTCGGAAATTTCGGACGGAATATTCTGTTAGAAAATATTATATATAAAAAAACCCCTTTCCCTTTTAATTGAAACCCTAAGCGACCCTTTCATTTCTCCTTCTTTATTTTCTCTCTCTTCTCTTCCTCTCTCCTCCGCCCCCTCCTCTGTTTTTGTTTCTCATCTCTTTCCTCCGCCCTTAATTTCCTTCCTCTCTTCCTTCCTGTTCTTCTCTTCCTCTCTCCTCCGCCCCCTCTTTCTTCGTCTTCTCTTCCCCTCTCCTCTGACCTTGGTCTATATGGGGTTGTTTTGTTAATAGAAATTATGGTTTTTTGGGTCAATTTCGACCATGAAAAGTCTAGATCTAGACTTTTTATGGTCGAATTTAGCCTATTTAAACCAAAATCAAGAATTCAAAGCCAATTTTAGTGAGTATGGTATGTTTTTCGAGCCTATTATATATTTTTTTGTTTGTTTTGTGTTGGCTGGTGGTATTCGGATATGGTGGCTTATGGTGTAGGGATGTGGTGGCCAGTGGTGTGTTTATTTAATTTTTTTGAATTTTTTTTAGTTGTGGTTTTGGTTTTTCCGGTGGTCGTGGTGGGTTTTCGGGGTGGTTTTTTTTTTTTATGTTTGTTGGTGGCGGTGGTCTTGGGTGTCGCAAGTGGGGTGGGTTAGGGTTACGATCGGTTTGGACGGGTTTTGGAAACTGTTTGGTCAGGGTATGGGTTTGGGTGAAGGGAGAGAATAGGGGGGTTTGGTCAGGGTCTAGGTTAGGGTGGGTTAGGGTTTTAGTCTGGGTAAGGGGTAGGTTAGGTTCTGGGTTAGGGTTGGTCAGGGTCTAGTATGGGTTAGGGGTTTGGTTAGGGTCTGGGTTAGGGGGGTTAGGGGTTTGGTCAGGGTCTGGGTAAGGGGTTTGGTTAAGGTCAGGGTTAGGGGCTGGGTCAGTGGTGGTGGCGATGGATTGTGGCGGTGGTGAAAGTCTGATCTGGGTGGGTTAGGGTTAGGGTTAGGTTAGGGCTAGGAAGTTGGGTGGGGATAGGTTGACAGCGGCGTCTTGGGTGGTGGTTAGAGGTGGTGATACGCCACGCCGGTGGTGGCACGACGTATTTTTTTAAATTTCAGAAAATAATTTTCCGACGAATAAATTTCCAACCGAATTTCAAATTCCGTCGGAAATTTACGACCGAATTTCAACTTCCGTTGGAAATTTCCGACGAATTTAACTAGTGCCTGAAAATCTCTTGTAACGGAAAATGTCATTTTTCTTATAACTGCTTTTCCGACGACCACTTCCGACAGAATTCCATCGGAAACCCCTTTTCTGACGGATTTCAGGGTGTTTCCGACGGAATTTTTCCGTCAGAAATGGTCCGTTTTCTAGAAGTGGAGAGAAACTCTCAAATAAGCTAAAATTATGATGAAAATAATGTCGAAAAAGCTTCCTAAAAAATTGGTTGAAAAAGGTATTGATAAAAGGCGGGGATTTGAAAACAAGCAAAATCGGAAATGGAAGGGACGCGACCGCGCACGGGCAGCGCGCCCGCGCTGTGCAGTGTGGCGCGCTTATGCACCAGCCTTGCGTGCTCACGCATGTGGGTTGCATGCTCGCACTCCTCTGTGTTCATTCGATGCTTGGTAGCTTCATGTGCTAACAAATGATTCTTCGTGCGCGCTCGCAAGGTCTTCATGGTAGTCACTAAGCATGTCAGATTCAAATGGACTTGACGGTGGGTTTAACAACGCGATTTCATGAGAGCTAGAACTTGGAGCATCCACTTTCTTTCATCTTAGATCTTTCCTATTGCTACAAGCTTACTCAGCTCCAAAATCATCTTTCAACTTAGAAAACCACCAATATCAAGACCCAAACCTCGTACAATACCTACAACCACAAAAGGAGAAGAAATAAAGGAGAAGAAATAAACGAGAAAACACTAGAAAACCCATAAAAACACAAGATAAGGGAGAAAAGGGAAACTAAGGAGGAAATGCATAAAATAAGCATTTATTAAGAAAGAAAGCTATGAGAAGAAGGTAAAAACAACCAATGAGTGCCATAAATGGCACTCATAAAAAAGATGGCACTTTGTTTTACGGCGCATTGATGCTTAATTATCCCTAACAAAGTATAAAAGTCAAAACACTTAAAGATGAAATTCTTGAAGTTATGAGATGATGTGTGATAAGAAATATAGGAAATAAGGAACAAAGAAAAGAATTCAAGGTTCCAATTCTAGGTAATAGCTCATGTTATTGTATTTAACCTAGCAACTCATCTTCACAAGTATCGAATACTGCTTGAGCGTTCCACTTCCAAAGTGACCTCAAACCATTTAAGTTAAGCTAAGTTATTGACTTACGAGCTTGGAATGAAGCAACTAGGTGCTACATCAGCTGTAAGGTCATCTGCTTTGTTTAAAGACCTTTTAAAGCTAAGGGTGGAACAAATAATGGTTATTGTGTTCCATAATTACACAAAGAAAGACTCACATTCAAAGTAAAAGAACAATAGTTGTTGGTTTTATTTAAATGGCAAGGTTGTTTAAGCCATGAGTCAAGGATGTTTGATTATAAAGAAAACATTTCTCTAACATGAAAACACACAAGGTTAAAGACATGGACATGATCTATGATTCGAAAATCTTTAGCAATGTCACATCAACAAAAATATACTCAAGGCTCTATTAGATAGACTCTTGAAAATCAATCGATTCGGAATCGTTCTAAGGCAAGAAATTCTTACTTGTTGAAATTGGCAAAGAAAGGAGCACTAGTGGAAAAATTGTCATTCGTAAAAGGCTATTTGTAATGGGGAAATTTATGCTCGTGACAATAAACATATTCGTAACGGTCAAAATAGCAGTCCGTTAGAAATACATATTGATATGTGCCATTAATGGCACCTTTAGGCTATGTTTTCTTTATATTTCTATGCTTGTTTTTAGTTTTTTATGTCTTTTTTTAGGGAATAATGCTTGATTTGCGTGTTTGTGTGTTAGTTTAGAGAAATTCATGCTTTTAATGGTTTTCTTATCATTTTATTCATTTCTCGGCTATTTCCCTCGCTTCTCCGTTTGTTTGACTTGTTTTGTAGGTGTGTCGAGCTTCCCGAGATTTAATCATCAAGGAGGGAGCTCAAGTGCATTCAAGGAATTTAACGGAGCCAAGTTAGGGAAGCCAAGCACGCAAGTCAAGCCAATCCAAGAAACAAAGGAAAATGAATGCCTGCAAAGTATCAAAGAGGACCTTTGTGTATTGTTTCGGCCATATCTCGGGTTCTACAGATTGGATTGAGGTGATTCGAGTTGGGTTGGAAACTAGACTTGAAGAACTTTCCGATTATAGGTCACACGCCTTCATACAATTCCTAGATTGTGAGTTACAGCCTTCCAAAGTTGGCCCTACAAATCTGCCGCGACCTATTTCTGCCGATTTTGGGCAGTAAGTCCCCGAGGGCTGGCCGCGGGCTCCCTGCGGGCGCGGGCTTTGGCCGCGGGCGCAGCTTTCGGGGTTTCCGTTCCCCTCCACGGGAGCGGCCGATTTCTCCGAGGGTGCGGGCTTCCAAGTCTTTTACGATTTTAAGCTTCTTTTCTCCTTTGGTTTATAGATAGTTTTTGGGGTTTTCATTATGATTCATTCATGTAATTCTTAGTTTTTAGAATAGTTTTCTCTCTCTTAGGTTGAGAGCTTCTCTCTCTAGATTAGGCTAGATTAGGAGTAGTTTTAGAGAGAGAAAGTGAAGGATTTTAATGGTGATTGAGAGATTGAAGATACAAGGATGACAATTGTGTTCAAGATCTTCTCTATTATCAATGAGCATTCTTTACTCTATCTCACCTTATTGATTTGTTTAATTTCATGTTTGTTTGAATTGATATTGATGTTTAATGCTTGTTTAGTGTATTTGTTCTTGATATTTTGTGGATTCCTGATTTCTTTAGTTGATTCTTGATTAGATGATGATGTTAGAGTAGTTGTTGGCTAGGAATTTGGTGAAACTTGTATGATTGATGAATTGTGATTAATTTGAAAATTGTGTTGATTAATTGTTGAGATTAAAGTGATTAATGTAGGTTTGCATGTTGTAGGGAATATTTTAAGCATTACCCCTAGCTTGAACCCCACTGTGATCATACACTAAAGTACGGTGGCGTCCAAAGGGAAAGAAGATAGAGCAAAAGAGTCGCCAACAAGTTTTAGGAACTTGTAAACCGTTCACAGGGTGAAGGTTACACCCCTTGACGATCCAGGAGATTGTTAAATCCAATAGGTCTGGAACCATGACTTGTAGTTCGGGGATGAAGGTACAAATCCAACCTAAAAGAGATTGAACCTGCCCTAATTATAGGCCTCTACTTTATTCTGGTCGTATTCATGTGCGCTTTCTGACTAAAATGCAATAAATAGGTTTACCCTAAACCTGTTTAATCTATGTTGGTTGAATTTAATGCACATATAAATCTATTATTGGCGATCACTTGAATTATAATCAAATTAACCCTAAACAAGATTATTAATTATCTTATTAAGCTTGATTACAAGTACAAATTCCCTTTAAATTAAACATGCATAAAAGGCGTGATCAAGCAATAACAATAAATGTATAATCAAGCAACATAATAATAATCATAACAGTTATTATAACAATTATAAAAATAATCATAATAATAATCACAATCATAATCATGTTAAAGCATAATAATAGCAAGATCCTATGCATGATACTAACAAGATTAATAACAAACCCTAGCATGTCACTAAACATCAAAGATCAAATATATGGCCCTAACATGATACTATTAGGAAAGACAATAAAAGGCATCATAGAAATCATAATTGACATTATATTCTTTACCCTAAATATGATACTAGGAACTTATTGTTGTCATTCTAAACATCAAATTAATTAAGAAAAGCATCCTAACATGATACTAGGAATCATAATAATAACCTAGACTTGATCTCTACATCATAATATCAATAAAACAATTAAAGCACTTACTTGGATGCCTCGTATCTCTTTCTAATAACAAAATACACACGTTAGTAACTTCAAGGAAAATAATAAAACAAACAATTAAATTAAATAATTGAAATAGAGATTAAGAAAGTTTAGACTAGATTTAGGACCAAACCCTCAGAAATTAAAACCTTTCACGTCTAGGGCAAAGGTAACTTCGAATTAAGCTAGGTGTGTCTAGTGCTAAAGTATGAGGAATTGTGTTTGTAAAAAGCTAGGCCTAGAAACAGAGAGAGATTCAAGAATTTCTTGATGAGAGTTGGTGATAGAGAGAATTGATGATATTTTGATGATTGAAAATGGAGTTTTTAGGAGGCTATTTATAGAGAAAATCAGCCAAAAAGATAGAAAATCGAACCAGAGTTCTGATGTGAAAAAACGAAGTTAGCGCCAAACGCTGACGCTAGTGCCAGGCGCCAAGCTTAGCGCCAGGCGCTAATGTTGGGCGTTAGGCGCTGTAGACACCCATTTGTGTCTCCCCAAAACCAAACCCGGTGATGAGTACCTTTCACGTCGAATCATAATCGAATGAAGTGAAAGTGTGGAAAGTCTAGTGTTACGGAAAGTTTTATTTTCTTTTCTCTTCTCTCTGTTTTTGAAAACTTTATTTTAAGAAAATAGCCAATCCAGTTTGGTTGGTCCATGATATGGATCCAATAGTAGTGTAGTTGGATGGGGCTTGCAAAGACCTTTCCAACGATATATTATAAGCTCAATTTCGATGAACATTGAGGAAGTTATGACCAATTTACTAAACTGGGCCCGGTTTGAGCTTTATATGCGGCCCAATGATCTAGGGGAGGGCCTAATATGATTTATCATTCTTAATGCAATTAGGAATGGTTTTAGTCTTCTAGATTCTTCTAGAAGGTTCTTTTCATTCCTAATTCAATTAGCATTGATAAATTGACATTTGTTGACTTTTCAGAGTTTTAATCAAAATCAAATAGCATTTTCAAAGAAATTATATTATTTTATCCTCCAGTACGGTAAACTTATCGGATCTTCAAAAACGCGTTAAAATCAAGCTTGGCGTCTGACCCCAGGCCTGGGCGCCTGGCGCCAGCTAGCCAGGGTTGGCACCAGCTCTGTTTCCTGAGCGTCTGACTCTGTTTTGTTAATTTATCTTTTTTGGCTGATTTTCTCTATAAATATCGTATTAAAAACCCTGTTTTCAATCATCTACAATCAGTTTTCATTCGCAAATCATTAATTCTTCAGCATTCTCTCATGCATCTCTTCCTTTCTTTTAAAAACTTTGCTTTTAATACAAAATTCCGCATTCACAAGATCTAGAAACACCTAGCCATATTCGAAGTTGCCTTCGCCCTAGACGTGAAAGGTTTTAATTTCTGAGGGTTTGGTCCCTAATCTCTATTTCAATTATTTAATTTAATTGTTTGTTTATTATTTTCCTTGAAGTTACTAACGTGTGTATTTTGTTATTAGAAAGAGGTACGAGGCATCAAAGTAAGTACTTTATTGATTTATTGATGTTATTATGTAGAAATCATGTTTATATTGTTATTATGATATTCCTAGTATCATGTCTAGGGTAATTTTAATATTAAATATGATTGTTACGATGCCTTTTCTTCTTTTCTTAATATTTGTTCATGTTAGTATCATGTTAGGGCTAAAGATTTGATTTTTATTGTTTAGTGACATGCTAGGGTTTGTTATTAATATTGTTAGTATCATGCCTAGGATCTTGCTATTATTGTGTTTTAATATTAACATTAACATGATAATTATTATAATTGTTATAATTTATGATGATTATGAATATTATTATTATTATTATTTTAATGATGATTATTATTATTATTTTAATGATGATTATTATTATTATTTTAATGATGATTATTATTATTATTTTTATGATGATTATAATTATTATTCATGATATTGATTATTTATTATGTTGCTTGATATTTATTTGTTTATTGCTTGATCACACCTTTTATGCATGTTAAAGGGAATTGGTACTTGCAATCACGCTTAATAAGATAATTAATAATCTTGTTAGGTTAATTGTGATTATAATTCAAGTGATCGCCAATAATAGTTTGTTTGTGCATTAATACTCAACCAACATAGATTAAACAGGTTTAAGGATAATCCTATTGATTGCATGTTAATTAAAAAGCGCACATGAATACGATCTGAATAAAGTAGAGGCCTATTATTAGGGCAGGTTCAATCTCTTTTAGGTTGGATTTGTACCATCATCCCCGAACCCTTATTTGGTTCATGACCGTATGGAGTTGACGATCTCTTGGATCGTTAAGGGGTGTAACCTTCATCTTATGAACGGTCTACAAGTTCCTTAAAAACTTGTTGGCGACTCTTTTGCTCTATCTTCTTCCCTTTTGGACGCCACCGTACTTTAGTGTATGATCACAGTGGGGTTCAAGCTAGTGGGATTAAAGGCTTGAATTATTCCCTACAGTTTTTTGGCGACTCCACTGGGGATGATTTCTATTTTAATTCCTGAATTTGTTTCGGCAATGATTTAGAATGAGTGGATGAGACTCGAAAAGTTCTAAGTATTTCATGTGCGTAATTTTGATTAACATTATTGTCATATGCATAAAAAAGATCTCATTGGAAAGACCATCCGTAATGAGTTAAAAACATAGGATTTTACACATAGGAAATTTGAGAAATATCTTTCACAACTAGGACTGAAATAACACCGCGCGAAACTGGAAAGTTTTATAGAGCACAGAAAGCTGCTGAGGCATGTGGGAAGTAGCGTCAGGGGCCAGAGCTTGGCGCCAGACTTTTAGCCGTAGCGCCAGACGCCAGCATTTGCGCCAGGCGCTACAGTTAAAATCTGGCGCCAGTCTCTGATTGCTGGCGCCAATTTCCCCCAATACCGAGTCAGAAATATGCGTTCTAATTTTGACCGGTTTTTCGTATTGTTTGCTCGATCCTACTTCCTGATTGAATTTTTTCTCACTTTTCTGAAACCCATATGTGTTCTACATATGGACATAACCCTCTGGGAATTCATGCTCCATCTTCCCGATTGAACGCTTCGTGTAACAAAGGGTACATCCGAGATGTTGAATTCACCAAACCATGGAAGCGAGTTTTTTTCTAAAACTCGCGGTGTCCCATCCACTCGCGCCAACCCTTCACGGTTAGGCTTCCGCGCGGTGCATCCGGACAATTAACCATGGACCCTCTTTGACTAAACCATATCCTGAACTTTAGAGAACTAGAGCCATGGTTAGGTTGCGAACGCATTGCATCATATTATGCCTACTTGACTAATTGTGCATTATTTGTTGCGCATATATATTCTATGTTTCTCTTAACCGTTTGTTGACTTGTGTTGAGACTCAATAAATTAATGACTTAAAGAACTTTGCCTAATTAATTAATTAATTAATTAATTTGAATCAATAAAGTCTAATATTTTAATCGGAATTGACCTAGTACGACTTTAGGCATACCCTAGTTGACTAATAACACCGAAAACAGTCCCAGACCGAAGCTCCACTATTGGTGCCATGGTCTGAGCTGTAGCGCCACACTATGGTGTGTAGCGCCTGACGACAGCTATGTTGTCTAGCGCCAAGCTCCACAGTGTGACGCCAGTCCTGTCGCTTGGCCGACAGTTCGGATTATTTGTCGAGTCATCACCTAGGGTCTAATTAATCAGTTTTCTGTTTCATTCGGTTAATTTTGCTGTCAATAATGTTTAATTGAATCAATGATCGAGTTTAGGCACTAAGTCCCATGATCTTACTCAAGAGTCCAAGCATGTAACTTACACTCAACGCACACACCAATACACATGCTTTGACCATGATTAAGAGAGTCTTGTGTGCGCGTTTTTCCGTCATTTTTTTAGGGGGGTAAGTCGGATATTAATCCTCCAACATAAAAATAATAATACTTAGTTCCCTAAAAATATGTACATTATTTTTGCCAAAAATATGCACCCTTTTTTCTTTTTTCTCTTTTTCCCTTAAAATAAACCATAAAGTCAAGTTGATTCGAGTCAAGTAATTAAAACGCAAAATGGTTTAATTTACAGCGCGTGGTCAAGAAAGGAAGGACGATTAATCAAAGATAATCTCTTCGTACAAGTCCACCTTTTCGACAAACCTATAGCTCGCAAGAGGAAAGCTAGGGTTATAATGGCAACTCAAGAAGAAGTCAATGATCTTAAGAACCAACTGGCTACTGTGACTGAGACACTGAAGCTTCTCGCACTTAGGATCGACGATCCCGTGAAGCAACAACAAATGGACCTCATGCAAGAGAGCCTAAGCAAGTTGTCCAGCGACTACAAGTTTCAAGAGCTTACATCACAAGGGGTCTCGGTGGACAAAGATCTTCTTCCGCAGAAGTTCAACGCCAACGACATCCCAAAATTCAGAGGTATTGACAACCCTTACTTCCATTTAAGATCATTTGAAACAATAATGAGTATCAAGGGTATCGATAAGAAAGTCTTCCCTTCTCTGTTCTCACTATCTCTCGAGACCGTTTTCCAACAATGGTTCTTTTCTCTCGAGAAAGAAAAGACCTTTACCTGGGAGTCTATAGCAAACGCTTTCGTTGATAGGTACAAGTGCAACATTCAAGTCGAGACTGACCATAGAAAGCTTGAAATCCTCAAACAGAAAGAGAATGAAGGCTTCACCTCTTTCTTTAACAAGTGGAGAGAAACCTCAGCTAAAATGATTGAGGTGCCAAGTGAAAAAGAGTCTGTGAGACTATTTATCAAGAATCTCCAAGAAAAATATTCCAATCATCTTAAATATCAAAATAATCTCCATACCTTTAAGGCTGTTTATGACATTGGGATCAATATTGAAGATGACTTGGCTAAGTCAAAAGCTGCCAACAATAACTCCAACAGTGGCTGGAAAGGAAATAAGAACGACAATCCTTCTTCTTCCAAAACCGCCCACTCAAATAATGTTAGCACCTTTAATTTAGGAGAAGTTCTTGCCATGAACAACCAAGGACAGAAGAAACCATTTAGGAGGAACTTCACTCCTATTGGCATGAGTTATGACACCGCGTTTGATCGATTAAATGCAAAAGGTCTTATAACTCCCATTGGACCATTTGGGGACCCACTAGTCGAGAAGAGGTCGGTTAACTGGAACCCCAATGCACACTGCAAGTATCACCAAGGTAGGGGCCATTCTAATGAAAGCTGTTGGAAGCTTAAGGAAGCTATCCAAGATCTAATCGACAATAACAAACTGCCATTGCCCCCTGCCAGTAAGAAGCCAAGCATCGACAATGCACCTCTAGCTCATACCCTAGCCATCTCCGATGAAGAAAACGAGGTTGACCCCTCCTCTCTCATTAAACCTGTCGAAGAAATCAATGCCATAGAAAAAGAAGAGGAGATCTTTTTCGATGTCAAAGATAGCCTTCCAGAACCGGCAAATAAGGAAGACATACAATTGCTCACACTATCTATGAAGGAGGCATCGCAACTACTACGTGAAGCTCTCAAAGTTATGAACGAACTCCATAAGAAATATGATGAGCTTCCACTTCCAAAAGAAGAACCTAAAAGAGAATTCACACAAGTGAGAACGACTTATGAGGCAAAGTATTTTCCCTTACAAGTCACTGAAAAATCCAAGAAGAGCAATAGAATCTACACTCCAATTGGGATCCCATATGCGCAAATGTCCGAAATGCTCTCCGAGAGTGGCGAGGTCAAACCTCTCGAACCGAGACCATTTGAGTCATTAAAAAGGACAGATAGATATTATTGCCAATATCATCAATCAGGGGGTCACACTATAGAAAACTGTTTCAAATTCAAGGATTTGGTACGGAAAATGATTGATGAAAAGAAACTAGTCCAAGTTCAACAAGAAGAGGACACAACCATTAATGGAGTTTGGGACAGTGATGAAGAAAATGTCTATCTAAAGGACATAGTAGGACCTTCACCTTCTGTATCATACACCACAGATGACATTTGGGCTGAAGAAGATTCATCAATAGATGTCCTCACAAGATCCGGGAGAATGCAACCTCCCGTTTCAACGCAACCTATGCCAACCATACATCAAGTTCCCATACCTATCATCGAAGACAACGACATTGTTAAACAGTTTAAGAAGACAAAAGTTGAGATGAATGTGTGGAAACTTCTGGCAACATCTCGAGAGCATAGGTTGGCTGTAATGAATGCCTTGGATAAAATCGGGATAGATTCTGACACTACTCCTGAGGGACTGGCCAACTTCCTCACAAGTGACCTTCCTAGTCCGATTAATTTGATCACCTTTTCTGACAAAGATTTACCCCCAGAAGGTGACAAACATTACAAGGCATTAAACCTCACGGTAGTCTGCAAAAGGATGAATGTTCCCATGACTCTAGTAGACAATGGATCGGCTATCAATGTCTGTCCACTTAGAACTACGAGGATGCTCGGAATAAGGGATGAAGACTTAACTCCGTCTACACAAGGAATAAGAGCCTACGATAATACTCGCCGTCAAGCTCTTGGCAAAATAACCCTAAATGTAACGGCAGGAGCAATAGAACATGCTACTATTTTCCAAGTAGTGGATATCAAAGCCTCATTCAACTTGTTGTTGGGACGCCCTTGGCTTCACGATCTAAAGGTCGTCCCTTCATCTCTCCACCAACAAGTAAAAGCCATAGTTGGAGGAATTCCAATCACTATCGATGCTTCGCCAATGAGAATCAAATCCATAGAAAATCCAATCATTAATGTGGAGCACGACGAAGATGATGAAGACCTATGGGGCTTTAACGAAGAAGTCTCCTTAATCCAGGAGGATGAAAGGACATCTCTTTGCTATAACCCCCATTCCAACATGATTGTCAACACCATGCTGAAGAAACAAGGACACTTCCCTGGGATGACCCTAGGAAAGAAGAAAGGGATAGCAAAATCGCTGGAGTCACCTGGCCTCCCTAAGCTAGATACTTTCGGACTTGGTTTCGAACTGACTCGGAAAGATCTCAAGCGAGCCCAGGAAAAGTCGAAAGCACGTAGGGACGCTCGCATTCAAAAGAAAGCAATTCCAATAGATCAGTACCCTCTTACGCTTAATGGTCAGTTCATAAAGGAAGGAGAGGATTATCCATGCCATGAATTTTCCGAGCTATTTGTTGTAAACGGCATAAGACAACCAGGATTCGAGATTTTCTTGGATTGCTACTTCACTGATGAAATCCCAACTCCCGTCCACAAGGAGAAAGCACCCCCATGCTTTGACTTTAACGTCATGGGATTACTGTTTGGGCGAGAAAAGAATGAGCCAACTTATAAAGAGGATAACTCCAGCCCTACAAAGTGAAAGCTTCGACCCCTCGAAGCTAATTACTCCAGCCGAAGGATCACTACAAGGGTGGCGCAAGACTATCAAAGTGACTACTCCAAGCGGAAGGAAGATATCAATCACGACAGGGCAAGGACCGATGTTCGAAGAGTCGTCTGAGTCAGAGTCCGAGTCAGAGTCTTCCCCTTTATAGTCCTCTAAGTCTTTAATAGTAGCACCTCCCCCTCCTATTTCTTCTCCTAGGATAGTTAGTGATCCAGTCCCTGAGGACATATCACTCTTTGATGTAATGATCTCAGAGTATAATAATATTTCTCATTCTCCTTACTTCTCGTGTTCTTCTCTAACCCAAGATGACGAGCATTGCTTAGCTAATGATGAAAAAGACAAAGAAATTATTAAAGCAATGGAAACACTCGAAAAGAAAACACCGGTAATTGAAGAAACTGAAACAGTTGACATCTCGAACGATTCAACTCACAAAAAAGAAGTTAAAATCGGACTAACATTGAATAAACAAGGAAGAACCAATTTAATTATTTTACTTAAAGAATTTATCGATGTATTTGCTTGGTCATATGAAGATATACCAGGCATTAATAGAGAGATAGCTCAACACACTATACCACTAATTCAAGGAATGAAAACTGTAAAACAAAAGTTGCGTCGAATGAAACCCGACGTAGCACTTAAAATAAAAGAAGAAGTTCAAAAACAAACAACTGCAGGTTTCATCAAGGTATCCAAATACCCCGAATGGGTCGCCAACATCGTCCCAGTTCCAAAGAAAGACGGAAGGGTAAGGATGTGTGTCGACTATCAAGATCTAAATAAGGCAAGTCCAAAGGACGACTTCCCTTTGCCACACATCGATATTCTGATAGACAACACGACAAATCACGTGCTTCTTTCATTCATGGATGGATACGCAGGGTACAATCAGATTCTCATGGCAGAAGAAGACATGGAGAAAACAACCTTTATAACACCATGGGGCACTAACTGCTGCACGGTAATGCCATTTGGGTTGAAAAACGCGGGTGCTACTTACCAACGTGCAGCAACTGCCTTACTCCATGACATGATGCACAAAGAAGTCGAGGTATATGTCGACGACATGATTGTAAAATCAAAAGACCGTCCAGGCCATCAAGTAGCCTTAAGGAAATTTTTCGAAAGGCTAAGAAAATATAACATGAGGTTGAATCCATCAAAATGTGCTATTGGAGTCACCTTAGGCAAGCTCTTGGGATACGTCATAAGTTCTAGAAGAATAGAAGTAGATCCAACCAAGATTAAAAATCCTTTGAAAAGATCAAAGCCTATCTCGCAAATCCTCCCGTATTAGCGCCAGCACTTCCCGGAATACCTCTTAGGTTATATTTGACGGTTACCAAAGAGACAATGGGAGCCATGCTAGCACAAGGAATAGAAGGCAAAGAGAACGCAATCTATTACCTAAGTAAAAAAAAAGATGCTCGAATACGAAACACGTTATACACCGCTCGAGAAATTGTGCCTTGCCTTAGTGTGGGCCACAACTAAGTTAAGACATTACATGTTGGTGCACACCGTTTTCGTAGTCTCCCGATTAGATCCACTCAAGTATCTGTTCGAGAAATCTACACTCAATGGGCGCATATCAAGATGGATAGTCAATATAGCCCAGTTTGATGTACGGTTTATGCCACAAAAAGCTATTAAAGGATCCGTGGTGTCAGACTTTCTAGCAGACTTTCCAATAGAAGACTCGACGCCAATACAAGACAATGACTTTCCAGATGAAGACCTAATGGTCACTGAAGATGATACTTGGACCTTCTATTTCGACGGAGCCTCAAACCAAAAGGGATGTGGAGTCGGAGTGCTACTAGTATCACCTAAAGAAGAGCACGTTCCAATCTCAATAAAGCTTGATTTCGACGTTACCAACAACGCTGCTGAATATGAAGCATGCGTGGTAGGCCTTGAAACAATTTTGGCATTGGGAGTAAAGAAGTTAAGGATATTCAGAGACTCTTTTTTTATCATCAATCAGATATCTAAAAGGTGGAAAGTGAGGAGCGAAAGCCTAGCCCCTTACCAAACCTATCTGGAAACTCTTACCGATCAGTTAGAGAAGGTAGAATACACATATCTACCTAGAGAAGAAAACCAATTTGCTGATGCCTTGGCAAGATTAGCCTCAATGGTTAGGATTCCCACGGAGATCGAGCAAATCCCTCTAACTATCGAAAAAAGGCACAAACCAGCATACATCCAGGCTATAGAAGACGACGACTTAGTCCAAGAAAAAGAAGAAGAAGAAGAAGAAGAACCGTGGTACACGGACATACTCAATTATGTCACCAATGGAGAATACCCTCCTCATGCTGACAAAAGAGCAAAGCGAGCGTTGAGACTTTTGGCTTCTCAATATGTACTCATAGACAACGAGCTACATAAAAGGGTACCTAAAGGTCGAGCTCTCCTATGTGTAGGAAAGGTGGATGCACAAAGAGTAATGAGAATAGTTCACGAAGGAATATGTGGCACTCATGTAAATGGCAAAATGTTAGTCCAGAAAATAATGCGAGAAGGATATTATTGGACTACAATGAATAGGGATTGCTATCAATATGTAAAAAGATGCCCTAAGTGCCAAATTTATGCCAATTTACAACATGTCCCTCCATCTTTGCTCTACACCTACACATCGCCATGGCCATTCTCTACATGGGGAATTGATATAATTGGCAAAATCACTCCCCCAAGAACAGGAGGCCTTGAATTTATTCTAGTAGCAATCGATTACTTTACAAAGTGGGTCGAAGCGCAATCATACGCTAAACTCACTGCAAAACATGTAGCACTCTTTATCGAGAGAAATATTATCTGTCGATACGGAGTCCCACATGAAATGATAAGTGACAATGAAACTCACTTTCAAGCCGAATGTGAAGAATTGCTACAAAAATACGGCATTCAACATCATCATTCTTCCCCTTATAGACCTCAAGCAAACGGAGCAGTCGAGGCAGCTAATAAAAATCTAAAGACTATCATCGAGAAAATGACAGAAAACTATAAGGATTGGCCTGACAAGCTTCACTTCGCATTGTGGGGTTATCGCACGTCAATCCGTACATCAACAGGAAATACGCCATTTTCCTTGGTATATGGAATGGATGCCGTACAACTGTCGAACTAGAACTACCATCTCTACGCATTGCGCTAGAGAGTAAACTCGATGAAGTTGAATGGACTAGGGCAAGATATGAAGAATTGATTCTACTCGACGAAAAACGACTAGAAGCTCTACATCACACTCAATGTTACCAAACTCGTATGGCTAGGAATTTTAACAAGAAGGTCAAGACAAGAAATATCAAAGTAGGAGATTTGGTATTAAAAGCACTAAGGAAAAATGTTTTAGACCCAAGGGGAAAATTTAGACCTAACTGGTCTGGACCCTACATTGTCAAAACAATCCTATCAGGAGGTGCAGCAAAACTAACTGATATTGATGGCAATGAATTCTCAAACATGACCAATCTTGACCAACTTAAGAAATACTACCCATAATTACTTGAGTAGGATACTCAAGAGAGCTACGTTCGGCCTGATTCCTTACGAAAGGATACGTAGGCAACCCTTTACGGGTGCGGCCACTTTATTTTTCGACATCTTCGCGTTCCAGAATCAATTAAAAAGTCAACAGAAAATCGGCAAATTATTGGCGTCGCAGAACAGAGCCTGGCGCCAGCCAGAAGTCATCAGCGCCAGCCGATGGAATTGGCGCCTAGCGCCAGACTTCAATGGCAGGCGCCAAATGCCAATGACTGGCGCCAATTTGGGAATAAAATCTGGGCGAATTTCGGTGTTTTTCGGAAAATTTTCGACTTCCGTACTCGAAGAATTTCTGGAAAATTAAATTATTTTTTTTTCGATTTTCATTGCTTTAATAAAATAAATTTAAAGTAAATAATTTAATTGAAAGCTAAAATTTCATTAATAAAATAAAATTACATTGTTGATGGAATTTAAATAAGGCTGAAATAAATTAACTTTAAATAAAAATAACAACCTAAGTCTAATAAATCTAAAGCTAAGGAATGCTCTTAATCTTTATTTTCCTTTCTAGCTCTTTTCCAATTCTTTTCTGCTTCTTCCTCTTCATCCATAACTTTAGCTAGTAGGCATCCTTTAGAGGACCTACATTCAATTTTGGAGTAGATGGTCTCCCCTTCAGCCAGCACTCCATGCTTCTTTTCCACCCAAGCTTTTTTGTCTGTGGTGTTAGCTTTCCTTTTTCCTTTGTCTTTGGTAGTATTTTTCTTCCTAGGCATTGTAGGTGTTTTGAATTCAATTCTTGCACCTAAGCGTTCTTTGGCAGGAGTCACCTTGTCACCTAGACAACTCTTCACATCGGTTCTACCCTGATCGATCGAAGATTTCTTCAGCAACCACTTCTTTACATCATTAGGCAAAGAAGGAGGAACCTTTTGGGTAATCACTTCCCATAAAGGTCTAGTGCTCCAGTAAGCATCAAAATCTATCTACTTCTCGAGATACAGGGTACTCATAGGGAGGACGAAGATCCCCGGAAGGAATATTCTGCTGCAAGCCGTATTGTCTTTTTACCCTGCAGGGATAATAATATGTTACACGAGACAAGCTTGGAAGACGGCAGAAAGGTTTCTTGTTAACACCAACCATCCTTTCTATTTTCCACCATGGGACGACCCACTTGATAGCAAAATCACGTGATTCAAAGACTTTTCTCCACCCATGGCGCCCAATTTTAGGGATGCGCTTCTTCCTTCTCACGAAGCAATTGGGAGTATATTTTTCAATGTCGTCCGGAGGGCTAATTAATCCAAGCCTCTCCATTAGCCACATCTGTAAAAAAATTGCAATGCAAATAAATTATTATTACAATACAAAAATATATTTTTTTATTTCTATAATTAAAAATATTATTTTTCTACTTGTAATAAAATTGGAGAGCCGCGAAGAGGCGCTTTTGGGTCCCTTTTCAATTCATCTAGACTAATCATAGTCTCTCCAACTATTAATGGCATTGGATTCCTCCCTGATTCAATTTGTTTTAAAACAGTGGTTATAATTGATTGACCCTCATTATTTTTACCACTACTAAGAAAAAATTGGTTAAGCATGCAAAATAGGAACGCCCTTCTTCTATATATATGAAAAGATTCAGAAAGAGGTTTATCAAAATAATGGCGTGCAAATTCTTTCAAATTAACTATATTGCCATCTACTATTTTTGATAAATCCCTTTCCTTTAAATTAAAGAAGCGCTCAAAATCCTTATAATAGTATGCATCTACTCTAGGGATTACTACGAGGTCTATTGCAAGGAAGCCTAAAATAGCACCAAATTCCTCTGGCAAAGGGCTAATCTCATCATACCCTATTCTGAAACAATGAGTATCAACATTCCAAAATTCTAAAGCGGTATGTATGAAGTCTAGGTCAAGATCTACCCCTTTGATGCCATAAATTCTCCCCAAGTGAAATAAATCTAATTCTTTTCTGTCTCTAGCATTAAGGGATCGACACCATTCATGAGTGTATTGGGTGAAGGTTTTGGTGACTAAAGACATGATTATTATTTTTTCTAAAAAAGAGAATTGTTTTATTCGCTGGAATTATGAGAAGAATCGGCTGGGCAGGGGGCTATTTATACACAAATTGCGAAGAATTTTAATCAGAATGAAATACGGAGTCAGCGTCAATTGGTGTCAAACCCTCGTGATTGGCGCCAACCGCCAGAGCTTGGCGCCACAAGCTAAGTGTAGCGCCTGACGCCACGCGCTATAGTGTGGCGCCTGCTGGCGCCAAGTTGCCAGACAGCCGCGCGTGCTCAGTTTGCGTTTTTAATAATAAACTCGAGTCGGTTAATGACTTTATGGCTCCGTTTAATTTTCCTAAACATACTTTTTTATCCTTTTTCTTAATTAATTAAATATAGCTATTATTTTTAATTTATATTATTCTTTTTGGACTTTATTTTAAGTTCCAAAACACCGACATTTTTATTTGATTTTTTTTTCCTTTTTTATTTTTTCTTTTTAGGGGAGAGAGTCGGATACCCTCCATCAATAATGAAAATGACGGAATTTTTGCGCAAAATTGTTGTCACACTTCTCTTGCACACACAAACATACACACAACAATAAATAAAGTCATAATAGCATAAATATACAAAATGTGTCTAAATAATGAGTCAAAGGCAAAGTTCTACAAAAAAAAAAGTCAAAATAAAATATACACAGGAACAAACTACGGCGCCGGAGGACGTAGGCCCATCATGTTATAAAATTGCGTCGTACGAGGAGTCACCTCTCCACCAGCTCCAGTCTCCGTAGGGGGAGGAAGACTCAATATAGGACTACTCCACCCAGGATCAACCTGAGGCTGAGGCCGCGGAGGCTGCTGCGATGACGAGCCCACCTCGTACATCCCACCACCTCTGAAAGCCTAAGTAGCCTCTCCTACCGGTGTGGCATGAGCACCCTCAGAAGAAGATCCTGAGCCCTCTGCAAGGTCGGCTCGAGCAGCCTCAGAGAGACCGCCTCTACCCCCCGACGAAGTACGACGACGTCTCGAGCTAGACCTGGCTGGATCCCTCCGCCCCTCAGGTCTCGTGCGGGTTTGAGAAGCGATAGGCTGACCCTGCAAAAAGAGTTAAATCAAAAACAAACTAAAATTGAAGCAGTAATGCAAAAATAATGAGAAAGGCTACCTCTCGGATGACGTCATCCCGACGGCAAGTGGTCGCGTTCCTCATCCGGACGAGCTGGCTCTAGAAGGCATCTATGCATCGTGTCATAGCCAAAACCACCTCGCGTGAAAACTGTCAGAAAAATAAGTCAGTAAATATGCATGATATATGAACACAAAAATTCTGAATTAAAACTAGGCTTACTCTAGTCTGGTGGCGAGGGATCGACCGCTCTACGAAGCGCTCGCCCTCGGGAGCCGGAGGAATCATATCCTCGATCGGCCCGTACATCCCCTGGTAGTGGATGGACATACGGGGCGGCACGAACTCAGCAGCACCATCCTGGTAAAAACAGAAAAAATCAGTAAAATATTACTTGGGGGCTACTTAGTGAAAAATAAAAGCTAAGAATCTTACCCTCACATCCTCAGCCGGAAAGGGGCTGGAGCTAATAAAGGTAGTAGCTCCTCAGCATAACACCGCCCGAGGATCACATGGGACCGCCAAGGGGTACCAGCTTCCTCAGACATGCTCGACAACCGCGCCTTGTCGAACATATGACGTGGTGGAGCGGCAGGAACAACGAAGACATCAGAAGAGTTCTGTCTAGCGACCCTCTCTCCTAAGTACGCGACCACTCTATAAATCACCAGAAAATAGCGACGCTCAGCAGAGTACTGTGCGGCTAATCCAGGGACTGTCCAACCGCCCCACGGTCGGTATACCACCTCAGATCTCTATAAAAAGCATCAATCAGGCAAGAATATATCTAAAGCACCGCGGAAGAGCAAGATAAACAATAAAAGTCGTACCGAGATGATCCAGTTCCGGACACGTGCAGTAGACATGTCCACGTGGTGGCCGCCCTAAGAGGCGCTCACTGGAAATCCCCTCGGCGATGGTCCCGCTGGTGCAACGGAAGGAAAGTACTCGTAGAACCAGATCTACAAGGAGTTAAAAGTGTGAGTAAATGCTAACTAATATTTAGGGCTAAACTTTATAGGGAGTAAATGTTTACCTCTACGACCTTCCAAAAAGCAGATAAAGCAACGTTCATCCCAAAGGACCGGTGACGACATGAGTCCCTCAGCGCACGAACGAAGTCAGCATAGGCCAAGCTGGCCTAGTCATAAGTCCCAATCCACTGGAGATCACGGACAGCAGGGAGGTAGTAAAGCAATGCCCTACTACCCTTGTCTGGGGAGAATGTCCCTGACAACAACATCAGCACAAAGATGCGCACCCGCTGCTCTCGGGTGGTCGCATCGTCATCAAAAGCCGTTGCCAGCGTCGAGCGGCGAATTCCTCTAGCACTGAACTGAGTCGTCTCGACCTCAGCTCGGGCCCGAATAGAGATCGGCCCCAACAGCTCCTCGACCTCTGAAGAGAAGACGTCGATCCCACTGTCAAACGGCAGTGGCACAGAGGTGAACTCCAATCCTGTGATGAGACTGAAATCCGTAGGGGTGACCATCATCTCGCCCCAAGGGAAATGGAAGGTGTTGGTGGTGTCCCAGAAGAACTCCACCAAAGCACGCACTACGTGGTGACCCCCGCTGGAGGCGATCATAGCCTCGGAGGTCTCGAACAAAGTGGCAAGCCCGCAAGACTCCCATAGGAGCCTCGTCTTAGGATCCCTGGCGATGTACATCCTGTACAAATCGCTAAACCGTCACAGCCAGAGCCGTGATGCCGTGTCCTCCCGGGCTCGGTACCCCGTCTCACCCTCTCAGAAATGTGGTGGACAGGAGCGAAGAACAGGGTCCGCTCATCCCACTATGGAATTCGACCAAGTGAAGTGGACGGCGTGGCGTCGTCCTCCACAGGCTCATGCTCCCGTCTAGTGTTTCGGGACCGTGAACCCGAGCCTCGTTGTCTAGCCATGCTACATTGGGCAGAATCATCATAAATTAAGGTTCTATAGCATCTAAGGTTCGCCTAGCCGCATGATACTATGTTCGCAAAAAACTGAGTACGTAGTACTAAAACAGAGCACAAATTCAAATTGAGCATAACAGCATTTTTCAAGCAATCAAACAATTTCTTGCAACACTATAGTGATTATTGTGACAAATTGAACAAGAATTGCTAGCAAAAATATCAAGAACGAGTCACATTGTTCTTCACGACCTTAAGAGGTCCAACAATGGCAAATTGCTCATTTCTTTACCAAATTGAGTCAAACAAGTCTCAAATTACTCCTAAGGCAATATACAAACATAATCAAGCAATTTCATGGCATAAAACTTGACAAACAAAGCAAATTGAGCATTATAAATTTCGAATTTTCATGAAATTCGTGAATAAACATGCCAAGAATTCATAAAAATTGATGTGAGTTTGAAGAAAACTTACATAGATCAGGAAAATAGATGAAAAGAGTTTTGATTTGCAACAAATTTGAGCGAATTCGGTTGAGAAACAAGCAAGCAATGAGCAATTGAAGTTTCGGACTTCTTTCGAGCAGTTAGCGACGAACAGAGCAGGGAAATGAAGAGAAAAGGGGTATTTAAGGAAGACCCCGTGCTGGCGCCAGTCCCTATGCATTGGAGTCACAAATTAGGCTTGGCGCCTGGCGCTAACGCTAAATAGGTGGCGCTGATGGTTTTTCAGCGACGCCAAAGCATCCAGCCACCTGATGAGGTTGTGCTAGCCTTCTGCAACATATTTTCGGGTTCCTTGGTACGCCAGTTAGCCCCTCTAAGCAATTTGACATGATTTAGTAATCGGCTTGATTACATAAAGTGATCGACCTGATAAGAGATCGTCTCACTTAGCTTAAAGCGCCTAAGCATTGGCTCATTAGCAAAAAGGCACCGACGTATAGGTTCAAGAGCAAAAGGCACCGACATACAGGTTCAAAGCAAAAGAGCGCCAATGTACAGGCATAGCGGAAGCAAAGTTCAGGCGAACTTTTAAAGATCGACAGGCGTGGATCTTCGGTAATTTCCTTTTGAAAATTATCGCATCAAATAAGGATGACTTCAAGAGAAGATATCTTCGACAACGTTCCCTAGCTTGCAGAGAATTGTCGCGAACAACTGGAGGTAATTTCGGGCGAAGTTATCTTCGATAGTATTCCCTAGGATGTGGAATATTATCAATGCAGATGAGGATTATTTCAAGAGAAATAATCTTCGATGGTATTCCCTAGGATGTGGAATATTATCAATGCAGATGAGGATTATTTCAAGAGAAATAATCTTCGATGGTATTCCCTAGGATGTGGAATATTATCAATGCGGATGAGGATTGTTTCAAGAGAAATAATCTTCGATGGTATTCCCTAGGATGTGGAATATTATCATTACGGGGAGGATAGTTTCAAGCGAAGCAATCTTCTAATTTGGAAGCAGTTACAGGCGTAGCGGTTTTCAAGCGGGATGACATTCTCTAGCTTGTAGGAGGTCATCAAAACAATCGGTTACTTTCAGAGAGGTGTGCTCGACGGTGCAAGATACGCGTTTCTTAACTCTTTTATCTGTTTAACTAATGCTAGTTTTGCAGGTATCGGCGTTACAAGATTGATTTAGGATCGCAAAACGTTCTGAATCATTCTCCGTCCCTATCGATACTTTGACTTTTGTTTTCGAAACCTGCGTTTCTCCAAACTCAGTCAAAGTGGGGGCTCCTGTAGACACCCATTTGTGTCTCCCCAAAACCAAACCCGGTGATGAGTACCTTTCACGTCGAATCATAATCGAATGAAGTGAAAGTGTGGAAAGTCTAGTGTTGCGGAAAGTTTTATTTTCTTTTCTCTTCTCTCTGTTTTTGAAAACTTTATTTTAAGAAAACAGCCAATCCAGTTTGGTTGGTCCATGATATGGGTCCAATAGTAGTGTAGTTGGATGGGGCTTGCAAAGACCTTTCCAAAGATATATTATAAGCCCAATTCCGATGAACATTGAGGAAGTTATGGCCAATTTACTAAACTGGGCCCGGTTTGAACTTTATATGCGGCCCAATGATCTAGGGGAGGGCCTAATATGATTTATCATTCCTAATGCAATTAGGAATGGTTTTATTCTTCTAGATTTTTTTAGAAGGTTCTTTTCATTCCTAATTCAATTAGCATTGATAAATTGACATTTGTTGACTTTTTAGAGTTTTAATCAAAATCAAATAGCATTTTCAAAGAAATTATATTATTTTATCCTCCAGTATGGTAAACTTATCGGATTTTTGAAAACGCGTTAAAATCAAGCTTGGCGTCTGACCCCAGGCCTTGGCGCCTGGAACCAGGTCTGGCGCCTGGCGCTAGCCATTGGCGCCTGGCGCTAGTGCTGGTACCTGGCGCCAGCTAGCCAGGGTTGGCGCCAGCTCTGTTTCCTGAGCGTCAGACTCTGTTTTGTTAATTTATCTTTTTTGGCAGATTTTCTCTATAAATATCGTATTAAAAACCCTATTTTCAATCATCAACAATCAGTTTTCATTCGCAAATCATTAATTCTTTAGCATTCTCTCATTCATCTCTTCCTTTCTTTTAAAAACTTTGCTTTTAATACAAAATTCCGCATTCGCAAGATCTAGAAACACCTAGCCATATTCGAAGTTTCCTTCGCCCTAGACGTGAAAGGTTTTAATTTCTGAGGGTTTAGTCCCTAATCTCTATTTCAATTATTTAATTTAATTGTTTGTTTATTATTTTTCTTGAAGTTACTAACGTGTGTATTTTGTTATTAGAAAGAGGTATGAGGCATCAAAGTAAGTACTTTATTGATTTATTGATATTATGATGTAGAAATCATGTTTATATTGTTATTATGATATTCCTATTATCATGTCTAGGGTAATTTTAAAATTAAATATGATTGTTACGATGCATGTTCTTCTTTTCCTAATATTTGTTCATGTTAGTATCATGTTAGGGCTAAAGATTTGATTTTTATTGTTTAGTGACATGCTAGGGTTTGTTATTAATCTTGTTAGTATCATGCCTAGGATCTTGCTATTATTGTGCTTTAATATTAACATTAACATGATAATTATTATAATTGTTATAATTTATGATGATTATGAATATTATTATTATTATTATTATTTTAATGATGATTATTATTATTATTTTTATGATGATTATAATTATTATTCATGATATTGATTATTTATTATGTTGCTTGATATTTATTTGTTTATTGCTTGATCACACCTTTTATGCATGTTAAAGGGAATTGGTACTTGCAATCACGCTTAATAAGATAATTAATAATCTTGTTAGGTTAATTGTGATTATAATTCAAGTGATCGCCAATAATAGTTTGTTTGTGCATTAATACTCAACCAACATAGATTAAACAGGTTTAGGGATAATCCTATTGATTGCATGTTAATTAAAAAGCGCACATGAATACGATCTGAATAAAGTAGAGGCCTATTATTAGGGCAGGTTCAATCTCTTTTAGGTTGGATTTGTACCATCATCCCCGAACCCTTATTTGGTTCATGACCTTATGGAGTTTTGACGATCTCTTGGATCGTTAAGGGGTGTAACCTTCATCCTATGAACGGTTTACAAGTTCCTTAAAAACTTGTTGGCGACTCTTTTGCTCTATCTTCTTCCCTTTTGGACGTCACCGTACTTTAGTGTATGATCACAGTGGGGTTCAAGCTAGTGGGATTAAAGGCTTGAATTATTCACTACAGGCGCTAATCAGGATTTTGACGCGTTTTCTAAAATTAGATAAAATTTAACCGTACAGGAGGATAAAATCGTATTTTCCTCAAAAAAAATTTATTCTGACTAAAATTCCAAAAAGTCAACAAAAGTCAATTTATCAATGCTAATTTAATTAGGAATGAAAAGAACCTTCTAGAAGAATCTAGAAGACTAAAACCATTCCTAATTTCATTAGGAATGATAAATCCATATTAGGCCCTCCTCTAGATCATTGGGCCGCATATAAGGCTCAAACCGGGCCCAGTTTAGTAATTTTGCCATAACTTCCTCATTATTCATCGGAATTGGGCTTATAATATATCGTTGGAAAGCTCTTTTCAAGCCCTATCCAACTACACTATTATTGGACCCATATCATGGACCAATAAAACTGGATTTTCTGTTTTCTTAAAATAGGTGTTCAAAAACAGAGAGAAAAGAAAAGAAATTAAAATTATCCGCAACACTAGACTTTCCACACTTTCACTTCATTCGATTATGATTCGACGTGAAAGGTACTCATCACCGGGTTTGGTTTTGGGGAGACACAAATGGGTGTCTACACATGTGTGTAATTCGATTAGGCCTCAAGAATTATGCTAGATTGCATTGTAATTGCTAATGATACGAACAATTGATTTAGTAATTGCAATTATCGATTGGTTTTGATTGTGATTCTCTTAGTTTGTTATTCATAGTGAACCCTAGATTAACAATTAGGAGATAGCTCTTTGATTCCATTTGATTGCTCTTATCATTAGTTTTTCACAACCTTTGATTGGCATGCTTTTCTCAAGTTGTTGCAATTGACATGATTACTTGTTGATCCTCGTTCCTAGTGTTTTATTACCTTGGTTACTTGTATCGTTAGTTTTTAGTATTCACTCTTACCTTCGTTTTCAACCTAGCTTAGGCGCATAATTGAAAGTGCTTGAACATTATCGTTCCTTTGGGTTCGACCCTTGACTTACCTCTATACTCGTATTTAGGTTTGTTAAGTGTTTATAAATTTAGTTTAACCGAGGGAAGATTAGATAACGACCTAGTTTTCCCCTCGTCAAAATGGCACCGTTGCCGGGGAACGATGTCTATGTTTGAGTGTTTTTGATTACTTGAGCCTAGGTCTTTGTGTATACTTTTCTTTTATTTGATTTTTGCTTGTTTTGTATAAAATGGAAAATACCTCATTTCCTCAATTAGAGGATGAACCATTTTGGGTGTAGTTTAATAGACTAGAGAACTTCATTATTTACCATGGTTGTGATATTTGGGAGGCTTGCGAGATTTGTTATCATAATTTGAATGAGCAAACTAGAGACATTGTTGAAAGCATGTTTAATGGTGGATTTCGGGCATTGTCAATTGATTATGTTTGGGACTTTTATGTATGGTTTGCTAGAGATAGTTGTGATCGTGTTCATGGTTATTTAAATGCTTCCATTGATGATTGTTATGGTCCATGTTCCATGAATGATGAACCTTGCATGCCTACTTGTGCCCCCAGTCCCCAATTTGATGATGCCACTCATATCGCTAATGTTGATCCTTTCATGCTTGCATATAATTCTTTCCCCCATGATGCTCCTCAATGCTCTTCATCTTTCCAATCTTTAGATCCTACCTTTGAGTCTTCTTATAATCAAATTGGTGGTTCTTTGAGAAAATTGGAGATGAATTCTAATTTGGAACCAAATGAGATAAGATATTTGGAGATTGTGAGAAGCCAAATGGAAATGTTGAAAAAGTTGGAAGAGAGTAATGAGGGTATTTTTAGGAAGAATGAGGAGATTGAGAGTCAAGTGTCATCAATATTGAATGTAAATGAAGTTTATACCACATTGGTAGGTATGGAAGACGATGATGATGATTGTTTTGAGAGCTCCAAAGTATGTGTGGAGGATGTTAGAGAGCCCATGAGTGAGGAAAAGGGTGTAGAGATGGATGTTCCTAAAGAGAGTTTGCATTTTAAACCTCCTTCCAAATTTGAATTTCGTTCCATTGAGCCTTTAGATGGAGTTGAAGAGAAACTAAAAATGTTGGATTCTCTTAATTTTGAGGAAATGGTAATTCAAGTTATGAAGGATGAGACATTGCAATTTTTAAAGCGTAAAGAAGTTGTGAGGAAAGAGAGTAAGGACGGGGAGGATGAAGTAGTCTCCATTGGAGGTTGGATGTTTGAGGGTGATGAGGACCAAGAGGTTTTGAGTGTTGAAAAACCAATTGGTGAGTCAATTCTCCCACCCACCTCCCTTGATTGTGATTTCAATCCTCTATTCCTTAATTTTGAAAACCAACTTTCTTCCACCCCATCTCCTTTGATTAATAACCATGGTTGCTTTGAGGGTGAGGCCTTGAGCTTAGATGATTTTGATGAAGAAAATGTCCCTTATGATAAGGTTGAGGAGGTAGATCCTAATTTTAATGATTATGAAGATGAGAGTGAAGTGTTTAGTGAGGTTGAGTCTCCAACTCCTATCTCAAATCTTAAACCATTTCTTTCTTCTTTCACCTTTAATGATCCTTTCTCTTCTACATTTTCCACCATTGAGAATGGTGAGGCCGTTTTAGAGGGAGATTGTACTTCTTATGTTTATTTTGAACTACCTCCCAAGTTTGACCCTCAACCCTTTGATGAGCTTCCTTTGAACCTTGATGATGATTTGAAGCTTTTGAGAGATCATTTAGGGTGTGAAGTTTTTGAGGAGGGTGTGATTGAGAATGAGCTAAATTTGAATTATGACGAGTTGGAGGAGAGCCCTTTGGATGTGAGTTCATTGGATGAGAGAGGTTGTGTTTCAATAGATAGTGGTGTAAGTGAACAACCAATTCCTATTTCTTTACCTTGCACCTCATTTTCAAGAAAGCTTGATCTTATTCCCTCCCATCCCATGTCATTACCTTCTTTTCTCATATCCCCTCCTTTTGAAAAGCCTTTAGTCCCCCAAGTGCCTAATTTGATGACTTTTGAGGACGATGGTGGGATTTCCAACCAAAAATATTTTGTTGAGAAGAGTATGCCTTCTTCTTTTTCTTTTATTTCTCTTCCTTTTTCTTATATTCTTGTTTTTCCCTTATCTCTTTCTTTTTCTTGGCATACTTCTTCTCAACTCCATAGGTGTGCACTAAGCTTGTTGCATGCCTTTATTTTGTCATGTGCATACTTACTTTCCTATGTGTAGTAGTGCATTTGACAAGCTCTTGCGTTTGTTGAATTATTATTTTCTAAAGCGGTCAAGCTTGGACTTTAAGCAAGCCTTTCTCGGGAAGTAACCCGTGCTCTAGATTAGATTTTATTTTCTTTTTAGATTAGATTTTCTCTCATGGAAATGTTTGTGTGGCTTTTGCTAGGTACATGACTTGATATACTTTGGTGCTTCGATTTGGATCAAGAATCAAGGAACCTTGACACCTATTTTTGCTAGCATATGGAAACAAGGTTCTATTCTTGAGAATTTAGCTTTGAAAGGTCTAATTGGGTCATTTGCGGGTATTTATACCCACCTAAAATCCGGTAATATCCTTCCTTGCTCTTTCTCTAATGGTTGATGCCATGTTGGACATATGTTGGTTGGTTGGATTGATATCCTTGTTTTCCTCTCCCATGGATTATTTGATTTATGATTGATGATTGTCATTTATGACACTCATAGGGTAGTCTTTTAGGATGATTTCATCTTCCTTTTTATACTTTCTTATCTTATTTTTGGTCCTTTTTCCTTTAATTCCTTTCTTTCTTTCTTTCCTTGTGTTTTTCGTGTTTTCTTCGTGTTTTCCTTTTATTTGGTTCTTTTTACCTTTTATTCCTTTTCGTTGTTTGTTTTTTTTGTAGGTACATAGGATTTGTCTCTGCAAGGGAATCAAGATGGGCTATATTGACTAAGCAAGGAGGAAATAAGCGGCTTGGAGAGGGCTCGGAGAGGGCATGGAGAGGGCATCAAGCCCTGCCAGTCTGTCGCGGGCGCGGGTGCCTAAGGCCGCGGGCGCGGGCTCATATACACAAAAGTGGCAGATTTCGACTAGGAACTCTCCGCGGTCTGGCCGCGGGCTTGCCGCGGGCGCGGGTAGATTCGAGAGCCCGCTCGTACCAGAGAGACCGCGACCCTTTGATCATCCTTTGGGAGCAGGGGATTCGCCGCGCTTATGCCGCGGGCGCGGGTGCTTTTGCCGCGGGCGCGGGCTAGAAGAACCGCGGGCGCGGGCTAGAAGAACCGCGGGCGCGGGTGTTGCCCAGGAAGCCCGCAGAATTTTTAATAGGTTCCGTACCCATTTTTCCGCGGGAGCGGGGTTTATTGAAGAGGGCGCGGGAATCCCGTTTTTCTTCTTTGCCTATAAATACACTTGTAATTCCTTTTTTGGAAGATAACTTTTTAGATAATTTTCATTAGCTTAATTTTAGAGAGAGAAGTTAGAGAGAAGTTCTTTGTATTGGATTTATATTTCAACATTGGATCAATTGTGCTTGGATTTTTCATTTTCAATCATTAATGTTAGTAAGATTTTCTTCTTCTAGTTCATCTCTTACTTGATTGATTTAGTTTCATCTTTGATTTTTTGTATTGCTTGGATTTGAATTGGATATTGTAGTTGATATTGCTTTCTCTTGATTTTGATTTAGAATGATGATCAATGCTAAGTCTAGTGATTTGTTCTTCAGTTACACCATGATTAGTGATTAGATTAGTTGCTAGGGAGAAGGGGAAGCATGCTTGATTGATAATTTGTGCTAGTTGATGATCTTTGATTGATTAAATTGTTGCAATTAAATTGGTTGACATAGTTTTGCATGTGATTAATTAGATTAGGAATGATCAACCTATAAGATTAATCTAGATTGCATTGCTTTTCTTAATGACATGACCAATCAATTTGAGAATTGCTTTAATTGATTGAGTTTGATTGTGAATTTCCTTGATAGCCATTCATAGTGACCCCTAGTTTGGCCTCTAGGAGATAGCTCTTGAACTCTCTTGATTGCTACTATTGTTTGTCCTTTGCAATGCTTGAATCAAACGAAGAAATTGTCGATTAGCATGATTATTGAATTAGCATGTGGAACCAATATCCCTAGCATTTAGCTTTTTGAATTACTTGATTAGTCTAATTTTGCTATCATAACACCAATCATTTTCTCTTTTCAATCTCCGAAATAGCTTGATTTAGGCTAAAGATAACACCAACTAACTCCTTTGGGTTCGACCCTATACTTACCTATACTTGTTTTAGGTTTGCTTAGGATTTTATAAATAGTGTTTGATTTTGGGATAGGCTATTAACGACTAGTTTATTCCTCTATCAAAATGGCGTCGTTGCCGGGGAACGGTGTCTATGTTTGCGTGTTTTTGATTGCTTGAGTCTAGTTCTTTGTATATACTTTTCTTTTATTTGAATTTTGTTTGTTTTGTATAAAAAGGGCATGTCTATCATTTCTTCAATTTGACAATGAGCCTTTTTGTGAATATTTCAATAGACTTGAGGGATTTTTGGACTATAATTGTTGTAGTCTTTGGGAGGCTTGTGAGATTTGCTATTTTGGTTTGAATGAGCAAACTAGGGATGAAGTTGAATGCATGCATAATGGTGAATTTAGAGCATTGTCAATTGATGATGCTTGGGATTTTTATGTTTGGTTTGCTAGGGATGTTTATATTAGTGGTATTCATGATTCTAATATTGATGCAATGTCTTGATTTTTCTAATATTAGCATGAATTCCCAAGATTTGTCACATGAGCCCTTAAGTGAACCTAGAACACATGATTTCAACTTTATTTTTCCTTTTGTTCATGATGATGAAGTGCAAGCTCAGGTTGATGCTAATGGTGTGTTTCAATATTCTTCATTATTTACCATGCCTTCTTGTGATGTGCTTCATTCCCTTAATGATGAATATCATGTTATAAATTGTGTCCCCACTCCCCAATGTGATTTATATGCTCATGACCTTAATGTTGATTCTTCCAATCTTGGTTGTACTTCTTTTTCTCTTGTTGAGCCTCAACCTTCTACATCTTTTGAATCTCTTGTTGATATATTTGAGTCTCAAATTAGGTGCATTGAGCTTGATAATAAGCTTGGGCCTAGTAAGGAGATGATTCTTAATTCTATTAGAGGTCAATTAGAGATAATGAAAAAGAATAAGGAGCGTATTGAGGAGGAAAAGAGAAGAGGAGAAGAGTTAGAAAGCCAATTGTCATCCTTGATGCTTGTTTGTGAAAAATCCCAATTTAATGTGTGTGTTGAGGATGATGATGATGATGATTTTGAGCAACCAAGAGAGTGTGAGGATCCCATTGGTGAGAATTTGAGTGATGGCGAAGGAGTTGAAAACCAAGAGAGTGTTGAATTTGATTATCCTAACATTCTTTCCCATCTTGATGAGTCTCTTGTGCATGATTGTGATTCTTCTATCCATGAGTATCTAGACTTGTTTGAGGTTATGTCCAATGCGTTCTTTGATAGTCAAAATAAAACCCATAGCCTTTTAAATGAGTTCATTGAGAATGCTTCATGGGAGAGAGATGAGTTTGAAATGAATTTGCATCCATTCATGCATGGTTTTGAGACCTTAGGCTTTAAAGTTGTTGAGGGAGTTGTTGTTCATAGTTGTGATGGAGGGGATTATGTTGTTCCTCTTGGAGGTTGGATGTTTGAGGGAGATGGATATCATGAGTGTTCTTCTTTTGAGGACTTTATGATTGATTTCCATGCTCTTATTGGTGATTTGAGGCATGGTGGTGAGAAAAAGTTCATTTGTGAGACCATAGCCCCTTTTCTCTTTTCTCATACCCCTTTTTCAAGAAGATTAAACCATATCCCTTACACTCCTATTTCCCTCCCTTCTTTTGTCAATAAGCCTATTGGGGACCCTCTTGTCTATGATGATTTGTATGTAGCTTATTTATCCCCAATTGAGGAAAAGGGTGATGTTGCCACCCAAAAATATTTTGAGGAGAGTTTGCCTTCTTTTTCTTCTTGTTCTTCTTTTTATTTTTCTTCATATTTTGTTGAATTTTCTTTTGATTCTTCCTCTTCCTTTTCTTGGCATCTCTCTCCTCATTTGCGTGCACTATCCTTGTTTCACGTACTCTTCGCGTCATTTGCCTACCTTCTCTCCTATGAAATGTGTAGTAGTGCATTTGACAAGCTCTTGCGCGCGTTGAATTATTATTTTCTAGAGCAGTCAAGCTTGGACCTTAAGCAAGCCTTTCTCGGGAAGTAACCCGTGTTTTATTGCTTTCATTTTCTTTTCTTTTTAGAATAGATTTTCTCTCATGGAAATGTTTGTGTTTATTTTGCTAGGTACATGACTTGATATACTTTGGTGCTTCTATTTGGATCAAGAATCAAGGAAGATTGGCACCACATTTGCTCGTATATAGAAGGCAAGATTCAATATTAGAGGTTGTTAGCTTTGAAAGGTTAAAATTGGGTCATTTGCGGGTATTTACACCCACCTAATATCCGGTAATATCCTTCCTTCCTCTTTCTCTAGTGGACGATGACTTGTTGGACATATGTTGGTTTGATTGGATTAATCTCCTTGTTTTTCCCCTCACGTGGAATATTTGATTTATGTTTAAGCATGTTGTCTCATTCAAGCTTGGGGGAGGGTATTCTATCATGTTTGGTGGAATTTTGATTCATATATTTCATGCACCTTTGTATATGCTTTTCCATGTTCTCATATTTTGAAAAACTCCAAAAAGATTTTTGTTTTTATCAAGGCAAATTTTCAATGTGTTTTGTTTTGTTCTTGCTTTGGACATAATAACAATTGGACTTGTATACTTGAATGATTTTCTCCCTAAGTGGTAGTGGTGTGCACTGTTTGAGATTACGTTTGGTTGATTCTAGGATAAAGCATGCTAGGGTAGTTGTCTAGAACTAGGGGGATCATGAAGCCGGATTCTACTTGTTTGTGGCATGTTGGTAGTTGCTCCCTATCATTGATTTGACAACCTTAGTGAGTTTTTGCTACAACCATGTGAGATTCATACTTTTTCAAGCTTTCAACATATTCTTGCATGAGCGGCATGGATCCTTGACTTTCGCAAACTTAATCTTGAATCTTAACGTATGATTCCTAAGACCGAGACCGAACCACCTAGGGAGGACAAAGGCATCTTTTTGGGGAGTTATTTTTCCTTTTTCTAGGATAGTTTCCTTATTTTTACTTTTGGGTTTAGGGATACATTTGCCTACTTGCTAACCCTTTGAGCCTTTTTCCCTTCTTTTCAAGCTACATCTCTAGATCTTGATCCTTTTGTTTCATTTTCGTTTCCATTCTTGGTTTTTGTGAAGCAATTGTTCATTATTGTTGGAGTTTGTGGTGGAGGAGTTTGGATATTTGGTTATCTTGAAAGCAAGTTTGTGTTGTGTATATTTTGTGAAAAATGGCAAGTGAATAAATGAAAAGGCCGTCCAAAGTGGAAAAAGTAAGGACAAGGCAAGTGCAAATTTGAAAAAGTCGTCCAAAGTTAAAAGAGGCGAGGACAAAGCACTAATAATGAAATATGAAAAACAAAAAAAATAATAAAAAAAATGAAAATTGCAAAAATATTTTTATGTGAGTATTCTTCCTTTTTTAGCATTGAGGACAATGCTCCATTTAAGCTTGGGGGGAAGCGTTCTCACGCTTTTTGTGTATATGTTTGTAATCTTAGCTTTGAATAAGCTTGGGGGTGTTGGTATTTTTGTTTGGTGATTACTTGGTTATGGTGTCAAGAAATGCGCAATCTTTGCTTCACAATTTAGGTTAAACACCAAATTTTAAATTTAGCCTACCACCCTTTTTGCCTTACGTTACAACCTTTGGGAAGACCTTTTGACCTAGGGGTTGAGTCATTCATCGATGGAGGGAATCATGGGTTATAGCCTAAGGAAAGAGGATGCGAAGTCAAGATGTCGAGTAAGCCAAAAATTCGATCTTTTTCCGGTTCCTTCGTGAAATCTATGAGACGCTCACTAAGGGGAGATATGAGATTAGTAGGGGGAACGCGGTAAGATCGTTTGGGATGAAAGTGGAGTGTGACAACTAGTTCCTATGCTTAGCATATTTATGCTTCAATCAACCTTAGGTATCTTATAACGTGCATACCATTACTTACTTTAGAAAGGTAGTTATTCATTTGAACTATAGTAACTTTGTAAAGTCCATTTCACAAAGATTTTTATTTTTATTCTTTTTTTCTTTATTTTCTCTTTATTCTTGTATTTTGCCTCATTTTCCTTCTTTTGTTTGTTTAATAAGAGTTATAGGTTATCTCTAGGAAACCTTTACGAGAGCATCACTCGTCCTCTAGAGCGATCTAGGGGTTTAAATGGCTTGTCTTTTGTTGCTAAAATTGACCGTGATTCCTACGAAAGTGAGTTAGTGTATATTCTCACCTCTTTCTTTTTCTTTTCTTATTTTGAATAAGCCCTTCTTTTTCCTTTTTAGCCTTTGTTTTGCTCGGGACGAGCAAAAGTCTAGCTTGGGGGAATTTGATGAGTGTCATTTATGGCACTCATAGGGTAGTCTTTTAGGATGATTTCATCTTCCTTTTTATACTTTCTTATCTTATTTTTAGTACGCTTCCCCCTAAGCTTAAATGGAGCATTGTCCTCAATGCTCAAAAAGGAAGAATACTCACATCAAAATATTTTTGCATTTTTCATTTGTCACTTGGTTATGGTGTAAAGAAATGCGCAATCTTTGCTTCACAATTTAGGTTAAACACCAAATTTTAAATTTAGCCTACTTTAGACACCTAAAAATGTCTCCCCAAAACCAAACCCGATGATAAACAACCTTTCACCGGCACTATTGGTCGGGTTCAGTATTTAATCCCGAGAGTGCTTAAAAAATCGTATTTGATTAAATTCGTATTTTTGAATAGTCCATGGATTAGTCTTGATGTTTGGTAAAAGCATAATTTTAATTTCAGCCCAAACTTATTATTTAATTTTAGCCCAAACCTTTTTTTTTTATTATTTATCTTGGCCCAAACTTTTTATTTATTTTATTTATTTTAACCCAAATAATAATAAAATCAGAAAATGGCCCGAAATTATCAATCGGCACTTAAAATGCTGAACGAAATTAGGGTTAAAAATGAATTTAGACGGAAAAGCGGACTGAAAACTCCCGCGTCACGGCAACAGTCCACCGTGTCACGGGAAACTTTCCCGTCTGACGGTGGGGTTCCCCGTGACACGGGACACCTGCCGTGACACGGGGGTTTCCGTGTCCTTTCCGCGTAAACCCTTAACACGTTTTCTTTCCCGTTCAGCATACATTTCCAGCGTCACACAAAAGTACACCGTGTCACGGGAATTTTTCCCGTCTGACGGTGGGATTTCCCGTGTCACGGTACACATTGCAATGTCGCGGGATACTTTTTTAGGGTTTTTATCATTTTAGGGTTCCGTGTGTTCCCTCAGCACATTTTTTCTATAAATACCCCCTCATTTCTGATGTACGGGGCATCAATTAATTTTCTATTTTTTCTCTCTTCTGTGTTCTAGCCTAAACACTAGCCTACTCTTCTTATTTCATAATTCCTTCTTCAAGCACTCCAAGGAGTCCATACTTTACTCGTGGTTCTGTCCTTAAGCCAAGGCGTGAAAGGTAGAACTATTTGAGGGTTTGGCCCCAAATCAATTCTATTTAATTTAATTTAATTTAATTATTGTTTTATTATTATTTCCTTGAAGTTACTAACTCGTTTATTATTTTGTAGTTGCAAACAAACAAAATCAAAGTAACAATTATGTTCCTTTTATTTCTATTATTTTTCTAACGATTTTATATTGTTGGAATTGTTGTTAAATTGCTTCCAATATTAATGTTTATTCTATTTTTATTATTGATCACCATATTGCATGTTTAAAGGGAATATGTAATTGAAAATCACGCCTAATAAGATAATTTGGACAACCGGTTTAGGATCCTTTTTAATCTTGTTGCTTAATTCAAGTGATCACAAATATTTTAGAATTATATGTTGCATTAATATTCAACCAATTTAGCCTAATAATAGTTTGGAGAAAATTGAATATTTTGTTTGTATGCCTTTGAGATCGCAGGAATGCTTTTCACTATAAGAATCGAGTAGAGGCCAATACGGGCGAATGTGACTCCATGACTCACTTCGTACCATCATCCCCGATCCTCCTTTCGTGGTTCCGAATCATATGGAGTTAGTAATATCATGGATTATGAATGGGGTGTAACCTTCACGGGTCAATCGTTGTTGCCTATCGTTGTCCCTTATCGTGGTTGCCTTTTTATGATCCGTGAACGGTTTACAAGTTCCTTAAAAAACTTGTTGGCGGCTCCCTACTTTCCTTGTCCCTAATCGTATATGTCAATTCCCACTTCCTAAGAGTGCCAAGCATATTCACCACATGCTTTAACGTAGGCGCACTTCGAGCGACGTCTACAATTTGGCGACTCCACCGGGGAGGATTCTTGGTTATTTATTGATTTGAGTGATTGGTATTTAATTAAGAGGAGTGGATGAGACTTGAAAGATTCTTGAAAAATATTCCTGTGATTAATTTTGCATTTTTGCATATGCATAGACGTTTTAACGTCGCATTCAGGTCTGTCCCGTAGGAGAAATTGAATAACTTGATTACGTACGAAGGAAAACAAGGTACCAGTCAGATTTTCTGACTGCCGTGCCACGGCAGAATATGCCGCGTCACGGTACAGTGCACCGTCTGACGGTGTGCAGTACCGTGGCACGGGAATCTCTGCCGTGTCATGGTAGTCCTAAAATCCGTCCGGTGGCTTGTTTTATCTTCTCACAGTCAACTTCCTTCGATTTTTCTAAAAAAACGTGTGTGTTCTACATGCGTCTTAGCCCCGGGGGATTTAAGCTCTATCAACCCAAAAACGCTCATGGCAATAAGGGTTCATCCGAGTTATTGAATCCACCCAAACCATGGAGTTGAGTTTGATTTCATCACGAACTCGCGGAGCCGCCCGTTGGCATACACCCTCAAGGGAGGCTGCCTTGCTAACGCGTCCAAACTCTTAACGATGGTACCCTATTGACACCAAATAAACCTGACCATAGACGAACATAGAACTTGACCTTAGGTTGCGAACTAATCTTTACATCATTGTGCCTACGTGTTTTATGCTTGGTCGTTTTGATCCTAACCTTAACGATCTTTCTTTGTCTATGGTGGATTATTTTGTGACTAACGATTGCCAATGGACCGTACTCACTTAGTAATTAGCAAAAAAAAAAAAAAAAAAAAAAAAAAAGAAGAAAGGGTTTGCCGCGACACGGGACTGTCCACCGTGTCACGGCACAATCCACCGTGGCACGGTGGAATTGCAAAAAAAAAAAATAATAATTCCCGCGGCACGGGAAACTCTACCGTGTCACGGCAAATTTCCACCGTGGTGCGGTGGACCTGCAGGAAAAAAAAAAAATTCTCGTGCCACGTCAGCATCCACCGTGGCACGGGAAAAATTGTCGCGGCATGGGAAACTCTACCGTGTCACGGCAAATTTCCACCATGGCGCGGTGGACCTGCAGCAAAAAAAATAAAAATAAAAAATAAAAAAACCATGCCACGTCAGCATCCACCGTGGCATGGGAAATTTTGCCGCGCCACGGGAAACTCTACCGTGTCACGGCTAATTTCCACCGTGGCGCGGTGGACCTGCAAAAAAAAAAAAAAATCCCGTGCAACGTCAGCATGCACCGTGTCACGGGAGAGTTCACCACGGCACGGGAAAGTTCACCGTGTCACGGCAATTTCCACCGTGGCACGGTGGATTTCCAAAAAAAAAAACCACCGCGTCACGGCAGCTTGTACCGTGACACGATACAGTTTTCCGTGTCACGGTGCCCTTGAAATAAGTCTAGTCAGCTTTTTTTAAGTCTTCCGTGTTAATATGGCCCTCGTGTCAGTCATTTTTGTTATTGTTCACATGTCTAGCCATTCGATCATACCACGAGTCTTATAACATCACTTAGTCACTCACGAGCCAAGTATAGTCCACACACTTTCTTTATGTTCCGACTCGAGTCGTGCACCAGGTCGTTTATGATCGTATATTAGGTTCATGCACCCTTTTCGTCATAATAAAAAAATGAGTGGAGTTTTCTCACCTGTTTTCAAATGTCTATTTTTTCCTTCCTTTCCTATCTTGAGCAATGAGTCAAACAATTAAGTGAATTATTTTATTTCACAGTACTTGGTCAAGGAACAGGGATAGATTAATACGGTTCGATTCATTACCGCAACAATCTCTCAGATCTAATAGGCGTTCAAAGAGAACTTTGACATCTCCATTACTCATCACCTTTCAATGGCCACTAAACAAGATATTGAGAACATCAACAAATCCATCGAGGCACTGTGTTCCATGATGAAAACCTTTACCACTAGGGTCACTACAATGGAACAAAACAAGGTCACTGTTTCCACCCTTGACAAACTTAAGGAACAAATGAGTAAGATTTCTGAGGATTTCACTTATGTGGAACGGCCTCCCACTCCTTTGGATGTGAAGGACAGACTCCCTGAAAAGTTCTCCACTGCTGATATTCCAAAGTTCAAACCTACTGACAATCCAATATTCCATTTGAAGGCGTTCTCTGCAACCATGGCTCTTAAGGGATTGGACGTAACACTCATCCCTACGGTGTTCCCTCTCTCCTTAGAACATGCTTGCCAACAATGGTTTTATTCCTTAGATGCCAAGCATACTGCGACTTGGCAAGATTTCACCGACAGTTTCATGAATCGTTACAAGTGCAACATTCAAACCAAAACTTCTGAACGTGAACTCTCCATTCTCAAACAAAAAGAGAATGAAGGCTTCACCGCTTACCTGAACAGGTGGAGGGAAACAACTTCACTCTTGGTAGATCCTCCCAGAGAAAGAGAGATGGTTCGCCTCTTTATTCAAAATCTGACTCTTAAATATAGGGAACATCTCAAATTTCTTCCATTGAACACTTTCTAAGCTGTATACGACATCGGCATCAATATCGAGGATGAGCTAATAAAGACTGCTGGTAGTAACAATACTAACACTTGGAAAAACAAGAAGAACGACTGTAGACACCCATTTGTGTCTCCCCAAAACCAAACCCGGTGATGAGTACCTTTCACGACGAATCATAGTCGAATAAAGTGAAAGTGTGGAAAGTCTAGTGTTGCGGAAAGTTTTAATTTCTTTTCTCTTCTCTCTGTTTTTGAAAACTTATTTTAAGAAAACAGTCAATCCAGTTTGATTGGTCCATGATATGGGTCCAATAGTAGTTTATTTGGATGGGGCTTGACAAAAGCTTTCCAACGATATATTATAAGCCCAATTCCGATGAATATTGAGGAAATTATGGCCAATTTACTAAACTCGGCCCGGTTTGAGCCTTATATACGACCCAATGATCTAGGGGAGGGCCTAATATGATTTATCATTCCTAATGCAATTAGGAATGGTTTTAGTCTTCTAGATTCTTCTAGAAGGTTCTTTTCATTCCTAATTCAATTAGCATTGATAAATTGACTTTTGACTTTTCAGAGTTTTAATTAAAATCAAATAGCATTTTCGAGGAAATTATATGATTTTATCCTCCAGTACGGCAAACTTATCTGATTTTTGAAAACGCGTTAAAATCAGGCTTGGCGCCTGACCCCAGGCTTTGGCGCCTAGAACCAGGCCTGGTGCCTGGCGCTAGCCATTGGCGCCTGGCGCCAGTGTTGGTGCCTGGCGCTAGTCAGCCAGGGTTTGCGCCAACTCTGTTTTTTGTGCGTCAGACTCTGTTTTGTTTATTTTATCTTTTTGGCTGATTTTCTCTAGAAATATCGTATTAAAAACTCCGTTTTCATTCACCAATTCTCATCAACAATCATTTTTCATTCGCAATCATTAATTCTTTAGCATTCTCTAAATCATTCATCTTTTTCTTCTAAACTTTGTTTTCTAATACAAAATTTCGCATTCGCAAGATCTAGAAACACCTAGCCATATTCAAAGTTGTCTTCGCCCTAGACGTGAAAGGTTTTAATTTCTGAGGGTTTGGTCCCAAATCTCTATTTCAATTATTTAATTTGATTGTTTGTTTATTATTTTCCTTGAAGTTACTAACGTGGGTATTTTGTTATTAGAAAGAGGTACGAGGCATCAAAGTAAGTTCTTTAATGGTTTTAATTGATATTATGATGTAGAAATCATGTTTACATTGTTCTTATGATATTCCTAGTATCATGTCTAGGGGAATTTTAATATTAAATATGATTGTTACGATGCTTCCTATGTTCTTCCTAATATTTATGATTCTTAGTATCATGTTAGGGTTAAAGATTTGATTTTTATTGCTTAGTGACATTCTAGGGTTTGTTATTAATCTTGTTAGTATCAGGCCTAGGATCTTGCTATTATTATTATGCTTTAACGTTAACATGATCATGATTATGATTGTTATAATTTATGACGATTATGAATATTATTATTATTATTTTGATGATGATTATTTTATTTATGATTATTATTGTTTTGATGATTATAATTTTATTGTTCATGATTATTATTGTGATTATTTATTATGTTGCTTGATATTTTATATTTATTTTTATTGCTTGATCACCTTTATTGCATGTTTAAAGGGAATTTGTACTTGTAACCACGCTTAATAAGATAATTAATAATCTTGTTTAGGGTTAATTGTGATTATAATTTCAAGTGATCGCCAATAATAGATTTATTTGTGCATTAAATTCAACCAAAATAGATAAACAGGTTTAGGGTTAATCCTATTGATTGCATGTTAATTAAAAAGCGCACATGAATACGATCAGAATAAAGTAGAGGCTTATTATTAGGGCAGGTTCAATCTCTTTTAGGTTGGATTTGTACCTTCATCCCCGAAACTTTATTTGGTTCTAGACCTTATGGAGTTGACGATCTCTTGGATCGTTAAGGGGTGTAACCTTCACCTTGTGAACGGTTTACAAGTTCCTAAAAAAAACTTGTTGGCGACTCTTTTGCTCTATCTTCTTCCCTTTTGGACGCCACCGTACTTGAGTGTATGATCACAGTGGGGTTCAAGCTAGTGGGATTAAAGCTTGAAATTATTCCCTACAGTTTTTTGGCGACTCCACTGGGGAGGATTTCTATTTTAATTCCTGAATTTGTTTCTGCAATGATTAAGAATGAGTGGATGAGACTCGTAACGTTCTAAGTATTTCATGTGCGTAATTTGAATTAACATTATTGTCATATGCATAAAAAAGATCTCATTGGAAAGACCATCCGTAATGAGTTAAAAACATAGGATTTTACACGTAGGAAATTTGAGAAATATCTTTCACAACTAGGACTGAAATAACACCGCGCGAAACTGGAAAATTTTATCGAGCACAGAAAGCTGCTGAGGCATGTGGGAAGTAGCGTTAGGAGCCAGAGCTTGGCGCCAGAATTTTAGCCGTAGCGCTTGACGCCAGTATTGGCGCTAGGCGCTACAGTTAAAAGCTGGCACCATTTCTCTGTTTGCTGGCGCCAATTTCCCCCAATACCGAGCCAGAAATATGCGTTCTAATTTCGACCAGTTTTTCGTATTGTTTGCTCGATCCTACTTCCTGATTGAATTTTTTCTCACTTTTCTGAAACCCATATGTGTTCTACATATGGACATAACCCTCTGGGAATTCATGCTCCATCTACCTGATTGAACGCTCCGTGCAACAAAGGGTACATCCGAGATATTGAATTCACCAAACCATGGAAGCGAGTTTTTTCTAAAATTCGCGGTGTCCCATCCACTCGCGCCAACCCTTCACGGTTAGGCTTCCGCGCGGTGCATCCGGACAATTAACCATGGACCCTCTATTGACTAAACCATATCCAGAACCTTAGAGAACTAGAGCCATGGTTAGGTTGCAAACTCATTGCATCATATTGTGTCTACTTGACTAATTGTGCATTATTTGTTGTGCATACTCTATGTAATTTTTCCTAACCGTTTGTTTGACTTGTTTTAAGACTAAATAAACTAATTAATGACTAAAGGACTTTGTTTAATTAATTAATTAATTGATTTGAGCTAATAAATAAATATAAAATCGAGTCATAGTTCCTTTAAGTCAACCCATATTTTTATTCCTGTATACTGCACAAGCGTCAACTTGTTTTGGTCATAGACGGAGTTTTAGGAAGACGGACTAATTGTACAACATATGGATCTGTAGCCTCGAGTTTTATCTTTAATTTGGAGTTGGTTTCATCTAAATCAGAGTCACATATCAAAATTTATGACTAAAATACCACAGTCTGTCCAGTTTAATACATATACGTGAGGTCTTAACTTAGTCTTTGCTTGAGTCTAGTCACATAGTCTAGCCACATGGTCATGACACGAGTCTTAACATGTCACCTACACTCACTAGTCTTAGCACACACTTTGTACATACTCTTTTCACACCATGACCATGTCTTAGGTTCATGCATGAGTCGGTCTTTTCCGTCATTTGAGTTGGGGGGTACTTTCTATTCCTAATTCTTTTTATCCCTCCATCTACATCATTTTTCTTCATATTCTATTCCAACCTTTCTTCACTTCCTCCATCCATTTCATGTTAAATAAAGTTTGAGTCAAATAATTAACAATGAATATCCCCAAATTCTTTTTCCACAGTTTTTGGTCGAGGAGAGAAGGGCGATTAATCAAGGACAACCTCTTTATCAAGTCTCACTTTTTGATAAACCGATTCGTCAAAAGAGGAAGGCTAAGAAGATAATGGCAAGTCAAGAAGAAGTCAACGAACTTAGGAGTCAATTGACTAACGTGACTGAGACACTGAAGCTACTCACACTCAAGATCAATGATCCCGTGAAGCAACAACAAATGAACCTCATGCAAGAAAGCTTGAGCAAGCTATCTAGTGACTACAAATTTCAGGGCATGAGTTCACAAGGGGTCTCGCTGGACAAGGAACTTCTTCCATAGAAGTTCAACGCCAACGACATCCCAAAATTCAGAGCAATAGATAACCCTTATTTTCATCTAAGAGCTTTCGAAACTATAATGAACATTAAGGGTATCGATAAGAAGGTTTTCCCCTCTCTGTTCCCACAATCTCTTGAAACCGTTTGCCAACAATGGTTCTTCTCCCTTGACAAAGAGAAAACCTCTACCTGGGAATCGATAGTAAACGCTTTCGTTGATAGGTACAAGTGCAATATCCAAGTTGAAACCGACCATAGACAACTTGAGATGCTAAGACAAAAAGATAATGAAGGTTTTACTTCTTTCTTTAATAAATGGAGGGAAACTTCCGCCAAGATGATTGAGGTCCCCACCGAAAAGGAGTCTGTGAGGATGTTTATCAAGAATCTCCAAGAAAAGTATTCAAAGCACTTAAAATATCAACACAACTTGAATACTTTCAAGGTCGTTTATGACATCGGAATTGAAATCGAAGACGACCTCGCAAAGCAAAAAACTACTAACAATAGTAACCACGGTGGCTGGAAAGGAAAGAAGAGCGACAATCCTTCTTCTTCCGAAAACGCCCACTCTAGTAATAATGTTAGTACCTTTGACCATAATGGTGTCTTAGCCATGGACAATCAAGGATCTAAAAGGAAACCCAGACGAGAGTTCACACCCATTGGAATGACCTACGATGCTGCTTTCGATCGTCTCTATGATTGAGGATTAATCAAACCTATTGGCCCTACCGAGGATCCAACACCAGAAAATCGATCTTCGAGATGGAATCCAAACTCCTATTGCAAGTACCATCGAGGGCGCGGTCATACTACTGATGAATGCTACAGGTTTCAAAACCTCATTCAAGATCTCTTAGAAGCAAACAAGATCCCATTGCCTCTAGCTAGCGAGAAGACTGGGTGATGATGAAGCGAACAACACAAGACAGAGGCGAGTTGCAAAGACAAGATTTCATGACCTCTTTTTTTTCTATTTCTTTTTCACTTTTTTCCTTTCCCCAATAAGTCTAGCATAGGCACCTTGTCTTTTCCTTTAGATTAATTTTGTAGTTTTTTTTCCTTTTCCCTTTTTAATAAAATGAGCATTTATTTCCTTGCATATGATCATCACATTGCATTGCACCATTTAAAAAAAAAATAAAAAAAAAAAAAAAAAAAAAAAAAAACCATGTCGAATTAAGCACAAGGTATACCAATGATTTAAGGCACCCCTTTGTAGCCACATCATATCTTTTTTCACCTTTCAAATATACATCCTTTTCTCATAAGCCACTTTGAGCCTCGTCTAACGATAGACCTCTCTTTTTCAACCTACATCTACCTAACCTTGGGATGGGATGGTGTGAACTTATGCAATCTCAAAGGCTTGAGTGAATTCAAAAGATTAAATAGCAAAAAAATAAGTAAAAAATAAATAAAAGTGTACAAAAGGGCAAGTGTTCCAATGTCTTTGATATGAGCACGTCTCATATTGCGTCTCTTATCGAGTGCTCGGTACCGTGCCTGAGAAACATGAATGCCAAGTGAGTGATAGACCGCATGGTCGAGATTGCCCACACTTGTAAAAATGAAATAAATGCTAAAACAAAAGAGAGCTAAAAAACAGTAGAAACTCAAGCATGAAAATACAAAGATTCAGAAGCAAGGTTGCACACCTTGGAGGCTTGTCTAGGGTCTTGAGCCTTTATCCCCTTCTTCTTCAAACCTTTAGCCTAACCACGTTACAGCCCTTAAAAAGACCTTTTTGAGGTATACACACTTGTGCGAGGTTCGGCTAGAGCTACGTTCGGCCTGATTCCTAACGGATACGTAGGCAACCTCACATCGAGGTGCGGCCGTAATAAACATGCATTCATATTCACATTCACACACTTGCACCATGATCATATCAAAGGATATCCTACGCTCATCCCTATTTACTTAGAGCTAGACTTGTGGGCTTGATCCTTATATCATTAGCTTACCTAGCCTAAGAGTCACCACCATTTGACTCTTTTCAATAATATATTTTTCCACACACTTAGCTCTTGTGGCCTAGCTTTAGTGTCACTATCACACACTGCACAGATACATGACCAAATATACTTCCCTTAGGAACCCTTTGTCATGAAATCTTAATACAACGCTGAAGCATGCCTTGTCATATCAACATCACTCATCATTGAATCACGAAGCATGAAGTACTTAGCCTCCGTGCCTAAGTTACCCAAATGCTTTCATCATTGAGTCAACAGTTGAGATAGCCTAGGATGGATTAATCCTTGCACCTTGAGAGATAGTATCAAATGACATTTGACTAAGCTCATTCAACATGCATCTTCAAAACTTCGCTTCTTTCTTTTTTGCGTCTTTCTTTTTCGGGAGAAAGTCGGTACCCTCCACAAAAATGACGGAAAATTTTTGTTTTTTTTTTGCATTTTTGAGTCGCACAATCACATTACAATGCACACACGAGTCATGAGTCACACGTGTCATTTCACTTCGAGTCGAGTCAACCTCGAGTCAATCACATCGAGTCAAGTTTATACCTTGAGTCGTGTCAAGTTATTGAGTCAAGCAACATTAAACCTTGGGTCAACCCTAAGATAATTAAGCCTTAGGTCACCCCTAAGATGGTTAAAGAAATTGGCAAAGTTCTATAGTCAAAATAAATACAGGTGCAGCAGAATAGGGAGGACCCTACTCCAATTCCTGGCGCCAAAAATATCTCAGCAACGCAGAGCTCGAAGCCTCTCAGAAAGGTGATTTCGACCTCATGCAGCAATTTCGGGTTCCTTGGTACGCCAGTTAGCCCCTATAAGAAATTTGACATGATTAGTAGTCGGCTTAATTACAATCGTAGTAAGTGATTGACCTGACAAAAGGTCGTCTCACTTAGCTTAAGCGCCTAAAACACTGGCTCATTACAATCGGTTTTAAAGCAAGCACTTAAACGGTAATATTTCCAAAAATGGATTGTCGCGCATTCTTCTTAAACGACAATTTTTCCAAGATTGGATTGTCATCTCTGGCAAAGTTTCCAAGCGTGGATTGTCGTGCTCCTTCTTTATTGGCAAGCTTTTCCAAGTTCGGATTGTCTTACATTCATAGATCGCTGGCAAGTTTTCCGAGATTGGATTGTCATTTACCCAGTTCCCTATGGCAAAATTTCCCAAAGGATTGTCGTAGGTCTCTACTCATCATAAATTTCGGCAAAAGTTCCTCAACGTGGATTGTCATTCATTTCAGCAAGTGGCAAATTTTCCCGAAGTGGATTGTCGGTCGACTCTTTCTTGCAAATGTTCCAAGACGCGGATTGTCAATAGTGGCAATATTTTCCCAAAAGGATTGTCGCATAGCGTTGGCAAGTTTCCAAGGTGGATTGATTTCAAGAGTTATATTCCAAGATGTGGATTGTAGATCGTAGCAAAGTTCTTATGAAAGATTGTTACGAAGCATTGGCAACTTTTCCAAAGATTGGATTTTGGCAAAATTTTCCGAGGTACAGATTGTCGCTTCATCGTGGCAACATTTCCAAGGATGGATTGTTGCGAAGCATTGACAACTTTCCCTAAATCGGATTGTCATACATCATACAGGAGTTGTGTTGGCAACTATTCCCAAAGAAAAGAGGATTGTCATCACAGCAAAAGCACCGACATACTGGTTCACAAGCAGCAAAGCGCCGACGTACTGGCATAGCAGCATTAAGGATAAAAGCAGTGATCTTTTCGAAGACTATCACAGCGGAAATTGGAGGCATATCATTCAGAAGCTCTTTGTTCAGAGACGCGTGAACAAATAAAAAAGAAGCTCTTTATTCAAAGACGAGTGAACATCGAAACAGCAAGGTGGCGTTCCCTAGATTGTGGAAAGTTGTCACAAACAGCTGAGGATTGTTTCAAGAGAAGCAATCTTCGATAGTATTCCCTTGGATGTTGAATATTATCAATACGGATGAGGATCGTTTCAGGCGAAGCAGTCTTCTATATTGGAAGCAGTTACGGGCGTAGCAGTTTTCAAGCGGGATGGCATTCTCTAGCTTGCAGGAGGTCATCAAAACAACAGTAAAGCGACAAATCGGTTACTTTCAGAGACGTGTGCTCGACGGTGCAAGATACGCGTTTCTTAACTCTTTTATCTGTTTAACTAACGCTAGTTTTGCTGGTATCGGCGTTACAAGAGTGATTTAGGATCGCAGAACGTTCTGAATCATTCTCCGTCCCTATCGATACTTTGACTTTTGTTTTCGAAACTTGCGTTTCTCCAAACTCAGTCAAAGTGGGGGCTTCTGTAGACACCCATTTGTGTCTCCCCAAAACCAAACCCAGTGATGAGTACCTTTCACGACGAATCATAGTCGAATGAAGTGAAAGTGTGGAAAGTCTAGTGTTGCGGAAAGTTTTAATTTCTTTTCTCTTCTCTCTGTTTTTGAAAACTTATTTTAAGAAAACAGCCAATCCAGTTTGGTTGGTCCCTGATATGGGTCCAATAGTAGTGTAGTTGGATGGGGCTTGACAAAAGCTTTCCAACGATATATTATAAGCCCAATTCCGATGAATATTGAGGAAATTATGGCCAATTTACTAAACTGGGCCCACTTTGAGCCTTATATACAGCCCAATGATCTAGGGGAGGGCCTAATATGATTTATCATTCCTAATGCAATTAGGAATGGTTTTAGTCTTCTAGATTCTTCTAGAAGGTTCTTTTCATTCCTAATTCAATTAGCATTGATAAATTGACTTTTGACTTTTCAGAGTTTTAATTAAAATCAAATAGCATTTTTGAGGAAATTATATGATTTTATCCTCCAGTACGGCAAACTTATCTGATTTTCGAAAATGCGTTAAAATCAGGCTTGGCGCCTGACCCCAGGCTTTGGCGCCTAGAACCAGGCCTGGCGCTTGGCGCTAGCCATTGGCGCCTGGCGCCAGTCAGCCAGGGTTTGCGCCAACTCTGTTTTTTGTGCGTCAGACTCTGTTTTGTTTATTTTATCTTTTTGGCTGATTTTCTCTATAAATATCGTATTAAAACCTCCGTTTTCATTCACCAATTCTCATCAACAATCAGTTTTCATTCGCAATCATTAATTCTTTAGCATTCTCTAAATCATTCATCTTTTTCTTCTAAACTTTGTTTTCTAATACAAAATTCCGCATTCGCAAGATCTAGAAAAACCTAGCCATATTCAAAGTTGCCTTCGCCCTAGACGTGAAAGGTTTTAATTTCTGAGGGTTTGGTCCCAAATCTCTATTTCAATTATTTAATTTGATTGTTTGTTTATTATTTTCCTTGAAGTTACTAACGTGGGTATTTTGTTATTAGAAAGAGGTACGAGGCATCAAAGTAAGTGCTTTAATGGTTTTAATTGATATTATGATGTAGAAATCATGTTTACATTGTTATTATGATATTCCTAGTATCATGTCTAGGGGAATTTTAATATTAAATATGATTGTTACGATGCTTCCTATGTTCTTCCTAATATTTATGATTGTTAGTATCATGTTAGGGTTAAAGATTTGATTTTTATTGCTTAGTGACATTCTAGGGTTTGTTATTAATCTTGTTAGTATCAGGCCTAGGATCTTGCTATTATTATTATGCTTTAACGTTAACATGATCATGATTATGATTGTTATAATTTATGACGATTATGAATATTATTATTATTATTTTGATGATGATTATTTTATTTATGATTATTATTATTTTGATGATTATAATTTTATTGTTCATGATTATTATTGTGATTATTTATTATGTTGCTTGATATTTTATATTTATTTTTATTGCTTGATCACCTTTATTGCATGTTTAAAGGGAATTTGTACTTGTAACCACGCTTAATAAGATAATTAATAATCTTGTTAGGGTTAATTGTGATTATAATTTCAAGTGATCGCCAATAATAGATTTATTTGTGCATTAAATTTAACCAACATAGATAAACAGGTTTAGGGTTAATCCTATTGATTGCATGTTAATTAAAAAGCGCACATGAATACGATCAGAATAAAGTAGAGGCCTATTATTAGGGCAGGTTCAATCTCTTTTAGGTTGGATTTGTACCTTCATCCCCGAACCCTTATTTGGTTCTAGACCTTATTGAGTTGACGATCTCTTGGATCGTTAAGGGGTGTAACCTTCACCCTGTGAACGGTTTACAAGTTCCTAAAAAAAACTTGTTGGCGACTCTTTTGCTCTATCTTCTTCTCTTTTGGACGCCACCGTACTTTATTGTATGATCACAGTGGGGTTCAAGCTAGTGGGATTAAAGCCTGAAATTATTTCCTACAACGACCATCCTTCTTCTTCATCTTCTAAGCACGAAAATACTACCAACAATATAAGCCAAGTTGATATCAATGAAGTATTAGCTCTTGATGCTCCATTGCCCAAGAAGAAAAGAACTTACACTCCTTTAGGAATGACTTATGATGCGGCCTTTGATCGCCTTTATGGTCAAGGCTTGATCACACCTATTGGGCCATTTCCAGAGCCAAAACCTGAAGAAAGGAGCGCCAAATGGAATCCCAATGCCCATTGCAATTACCATCAAGGAAGGGGCCACACTACGAAGCAATGTTGGAATTTGAAGGACATCATTCAAGACTTGATGGATGCAAACAAACTTCTTGTCCCTCCAGGCGGCAAGAAGTAATGAACACAAGGCGCACAGCAGATCCTTCGTGCAAGATTTCATGATTTCTTTCTTTATCATTCATCTCCAATCCTCCATTCATGTCTAGCATAGGTTTTCCATTTTGAATTTTTATACGTTTCATGTGTTTCGTTCACCTTTTCCATTAATAAAATGAGCAAATTTCCTTCACATCTCGATCATAGAATTTTTCATTCATTCATTCATTCTCAAAAAATAAATAAAAAAAAAATCAATTACCGAACTACACCCAAGGTACACCAATGACTTGAGGCACCTTTGCAACCCTGTCATTCCCTGTTAACCGTTCAATCACATTACATTTCTTCATCAACCATTTTGAGCCTCGTCTAACGTTTGGCATTCATTTCTTCAACCCACATTTACTTAACCCTGGGATTGGAAGATGTGTAATTGTATAAAATTCAAAAAGCAAGTAAAAAAAAAGCAACAAAGCAACAATAAAACAATGTCTAAAGGCAAGTGTTCCAATGTCTTTGATATGAACACGTCTCAAATTGTGTCTCTCATCGAGTGCTCGGCACCGTGCCTGAGAAACATGAATGCTAAGTGAGTGATGGACCGCATGATCTGAGATTGCCTACATTGATTTAAAAGAGTGGAAAAAAAAGAAAAAAAGAAAAAAAAATCAAAGCAAAAAAAAATGTGTTGAAAATAAACTTGCAAAATTCAAAATTTTCAAATTCACAATTACACATCTTGGGGGCTTCTCTCGGGTCTTGAGCCTTTTACCTCTTTCTTCCTTAAACCATCAACTTAACCACATTACAACCCTTGAAAGACCTCTTTTAGGTGTACATACACTTGTGCAAAGTTCGGTTAGAGCTAAGTTCGGCCTGATTCCTAACGGATACGTAGGCAACCTCACATTGAGGTGCGGCCACATTCATATTCATATCTATGCATGATCGAGTGAAAGAATATCCAATGCTTATATCTATATCCCTACCCATTTAGAGCTAGACTTGGGGGCTTGAACCCACATCACATTAGCTTACCCAGCCTAAAGAGTCATCATCTTTGACTCTTCACGCATATATTTCCATCGCCACAACCTTTGCAGCCTCACCTTAGTATCACTTTCACACACTACTTTCACACATACATATCCATATCATCTTTCCCTTAGGAACCCTTTATCATGAAATCTTGTTTCCCTACCGCGCATGCTTCATCATCTTTCAAGACAACATTCATCAGAAGAAACGTTGTATACCTGCTTAGCTTCTTGACCTGAGAAATGTTCATTGTTTCATGCATCGCATAATGTGCTGAGTAACATTTCTATATCAATGATTTGTAATAATACAAAGCATATCATTCTTAGCTCCTTGACCTAAGCAACGTTCATTATGCAATAATCACTTCATCTGTATACGTGCTTAGCTTCCAGACCTAAGTGACGTTCAAGATTATTTCTTTACACCATATATGATGCTTAGCTCCATGACTTAAGTTCATTCATCTATCGTGTCATATGATGTAATTGTTCTTAGCCTCCTGGCCTAAGAACATGCATCATGCATACATTATTTTCAGGACAAGCAATTCAATCCATACGATTCATTTCGTCTTGCTCAAGGAGGAAGTTCAAAACTTCTTCCCTTTTTCATTATTTTATTTTGGGGAAGTTCAAAAACTTTTTCAAAATTTTTATCGAGGGAAGTTCGAAAATAAAATTTCATTTTTCACGTCTTTCTTTTTTGGGAGAAAGTCGGTACCCTCCACTCGTCTCATGACAAAAATGATGTAAAATTTTTGCTTTTGCATTTTCGGTTGCTTGTGTCTGCACACACACACACTCAAACTATACACACACAATCACAAGTCATACTCATGTCATGTCATGTCGTGTCAAGTCAAACTTGGTCAAGTCAGTTGGTCAAGTCAATCATAGTCTATACGAGTCCCTGGCAAATTTTATTTTGCAGGTCTCAATTACAGCCCACGTCCGGGGACAAGCAAATCATCTACAGCCTACGTCCGGGGACAAGCGGACCATTTACAGCCCACGTCCGGGGACAAGCGGACCATTTACAGCACACGTCCGGGGACAAGCAGACCATTTACAACCAGCCCACGTCCGGGGACAAGCGGACCATCTACAGCCCACGTCCGGGGACAAGCGGACCATTTACAGCCCACGTTCGGGGACAAGCGGACCATCTACAGCCCACGTCCGGGGACAAGCGGACCATCTACAGCCCACGTCCGGGGACAAGCGGACCATCGACAGCCCACGTCCAGGGACAAGCGGACCATCTACAGCCCACGTTCGGGGACAAGCGAACCAACTACAGCCCACGTTCGGGGACAATCGAACCACCATCATTTCATGACGCAAGGTTCTCAATACACAGAGACTTGCAATCTCATCATCAGTCGACTTTCCTCAAGCATGGAAAGCATCATCGGTGGATTTCTTCAAGCATAGAATGACACCAAATTCATATGTCGGCTTTCCTCAAGCATGGAAAGTATCATCTGGTAGATTTCTTCAAGCTTAGAAAGTTACCAAATTCATCAGTCGGCTTTCCTCAGGCATGGAAAGCGTTTCAACAAACGTCATCCGGTGGATTCCTTCAAGCATAGGAAGCTGCCAAACTCATTTGTCACCGATACACTGGTGCCAGATACGTATTCTATCCTTTTACTCTTTTATCTGTGGAATTAACATTTTTCTACAAGTATCGGCGTATACAGAGTGGTTTAGGATCGCAGAACGTCTTAAATCATTCTCCGTCCCTATCGGCTACTTTGACTATCGTTTTCGAAACTGACGTTTCTACAAACTCTGTCAAAGTGGGGGCTTTTGTAGACACCTAAAAATGACTCCCCAAAACCAAACCCGATGATGAACAACCTTTCACCGCCACTATTGGTCGGGTTCAGTATTTAATCCCGAGAGTGCTTAAAAAATCTTATTTGATTAAATTCGTATTTTTGAATAGTCCATGGATTAGTCTTGATGTTTGGTAAAAACATAATTTTAATTTCAGCCCAAACTTATTATTTAATTTTAGCCCAAACCTTTTTTTTTTTATTATTTATCTTGGCCCAAACTTTTTATTTATTTTAGCCCAAATAATAATAAAATCAGAAAATGGCCCGAAATTATCAATCGGCACTTAAAATGCTGAACGAAATTAGGGTTAAAAATGAATTTAGACGGAAAAGCGGACTGAAAACTTCCGCGTCACGGCAACAGTCCACCGTGTCACGGGAAACTTTCCCGTCTGACGGTGGGGTTCCTCGTGACACGGGACACCTGCCGTGACACGGGGGTTTCCGTGTCCTTTCCGCGTAAACCCTTAACGCGTTTTCTTTCCCGTTCAGCATATATTTCCCGCGTCACACAAAAGTACACCGTGTCACGGGAATGTTTCCCGTCTGACGGTGGGATTTCCCGTGTCACGGTACACATTGCCGTGCCGCGGGATACTTTTTTAGGGTTTTTATCATTTTAGGGTTCCCTACAACTACCAACACTAAACAAAACCTTTTAGTACCTCAGCTTCTAACCTTTAAGATTAATAGGTGCAAAACCTTTGAAGTCAGGGCACTTTGGCATATAGTAAATTGATCGCTAACCACCAGCATTCATCTTAAAACCCGTCAGAATATCTTCTGTCACTGAACCATAGATTCATCTAATCTGCATTTCAAGACAAAAGTTAGTGATCCCAGTCCAGGAAAAATATCAAACAAAGGCAATAAACCTTCCAAGTTTATTGTTGCTCATATCTTTGAGGTACAACCATAGACATCCCAATATGAAAGCAGATATATGAGACTACAGACCTACAGTCATCAAGTTCGTAAACAACCATATCAATTACTCAAGTTCGTAAATAATCCTATATACCGCTGTGTTTAAAAGGAGTGACCCATTTCCACAGATCATCCACATAAGGAAATATATACGTGTGTGTATAACTTCCTAGCATTATAAACAAGAAACAACCAAACATCCTTTATTAGCCATCAATCCCTTTGCGCACAAGAATTCACCCAAACAAAACACAAAGGACCAAAAATCAGCAATAATGCACACCTGAGTTAACAATGTTTCTTGCTCATTTCAGTCCCATCAACTAGAAGACTAATGATCATATGATGATACTTTTTCTAGCCTAATGTGCACGACGTTATGATTAAATGAATGATCAAGTCATTGAATGACCAATACCAATATGTTAAACTTTCATAATTCAATCACGAAGTCGAGCATCCAAAACAATTCGATACGTGATTCCATTAACTACCCTCAACCTTTATTCTGAAGCATATAAATTTGCTCTCTCACCCACTTATTCACCCCTTGAAATAGAGTTTCGGAAAATAAAACCCTACTCCTGAAACAAAGGCTTCTCAAAATTCTTATGTTTGCACCCAAATATTGCTAAACAATAGTGTATAATACACAAAGGCTTCTCAAAATTCTTATGTTTGCACCCAAATATTGCTAAACAATAGTGTATAATACTCATTAGCAGTTCTAGTACCATACAAATTCAAAGTAATCAATATATATATATATATATATATATATATATATATATATATATATATATATATATATATATATATTGGGTCGGGATCCGGTGAGAACCACCCTTTATGTGAGAACAAATCTCAGCCGCTAGATTAGATGAAATCCAACCGCTGAGATTATAAGCCTGCCTAACAAACTAACTTTCAGCATCTAATTTATCTCTCTCCTCTATTCTGTCTGCAAATCAAAGCTCATCAATGGCGATTTACTTATCAATGGCAATTCACTGAGTATGCTCTTCTTTCGGCAAATTTCAACGGTTTCTTTCTGCAATTTTCAACGGTTTCTTTTTGCAAATTTCAACGGTCACGATTTCATCCATCATTGAGGTTTGTTCGTAATTTTAATTTTGAATAGCATGTTAATCTGAATGTTCAAAATATTTTGATTTTACATCTCTGGAAAATTTGGAATTGCATGTTAATTTTCGAATTGAATTACATGTTAATTTTCGAATTACATTAATCGAATTGAAGGTTTAATTGCATCAATTATTTGATTGAATTGAATCAATTATTTAGGTTTGATTAATTTGATAGAGATTTTAATAATATCAGATTAAACTTGATAGTGATTGTAATGACATCATATTAAACTTATGATAAAAAATATTCAAAAATTTCCAATTGAATGCTCTTATTATGTTGTTAGTAGGTTTTTATTTTCAATTGAATGTTGTTATTATGTTCTTATTTTCAATCAAATTCAAAATGAGCAAATAAATTAAAATGAGCAAACCTAAATATGTATAATAGAACATTTAAAATGAGGTAACTACAATTAAAATGAGCAAATATTAATGACATTCATAAGTAATTCAAGGATCTATAAGTACTCGGTGTTTCGGGTAAAAACACTAAGTATACAGAATTGTGTATGTATGTGTGTGTATGTGTGTGAGTGAGTGTAACAGTGTGTCTGTGTGTGAGTGTGATTGAGTGTAAGAGTTTATATATGTGGGCATTGAATTGCATGTTCATTTGACAAATGAGCAAACATATCCCCCCTGCCCCCTCCTCTTTCTGCTTGCAATTCTGATTTTAGAAACTGGTTTCAGTTCTAATTATAGATTATGAAATTATTGTATGTGTGTGTGTGTGTGTGTGTGTGTGTGTGTGTGTGTGTGTGTGTGTGTGTGTGTGTGTGTGTGTGTGTGTGTGTGTGTAAGTGTGTATCTATGTCTGTGTGTGTGTAAGTTTGTTTAAGAATCTGATTTTAGTTCTAATTATTGAGAGTGTATGTGTGTGTGTGTGTGTTTAAGTGTGTTTAAGGAGGTGCATATTCACAAATGATGAGCAACAACGAACAAGTTGAGAGTCAATCAAGTACCATCACAAATGTGCCAACTACTCCTACAATAGTAGTTTCTCCTAAAGTAGCACCTTTGATCACTCCTGGAGGAACAAAAGAATGGCATCCAATATGCCCCAATGAGTTGAATCCAGCTATAGGGATGAAGTTTAATAATCTTGAAGAGGGCCTTGAATTTTATAAAGGCTATGCATTTGCTTCTGGTTTCAATACAAGGAAGTCTACAACTAAAAGACAAAGAAGAAGCAAAGAATTAAAATATCAGTATATCTTGTGCAATAAGGAAGGATACAAAGAGAAAAGAAAGACTGCTGTAGAAAAAGATTGAAATAACAAGGAAGGGGAAAACAATGAAGAAAAAGCTTCAATCAAAAGGAAGAGACTCGTTACTCGTGTTGGGTGCAAGGCACATATTGTCCTAAAGCATTGTGATGATAACACATTCATAGTGACAAAATTTCATGAGGGACATACTCATGCACTTTATACACCTAGCTGCAATCTATTCCAAAAATAAGGAAGGAAAATGAACATTTTACACAAAAAAATAATTGTGAATAATTCTAAGGTAACACTTTCAAATTCTCTTATGTTTCATGAATTCTATGTATGTTCTAATAAAAGTTTGTTTGCTCATTTGCCAAATGAGCAAATAGTTTTTTGCTCATTTGGTTTACTGATCGGTAAAATTCAATATTTGCTAAAAAAGGTAAGGAAGGTTAAGAATTTATGAAAAAAAATTCATTCATATCCGTTATTTCGGAGGAAAAAAAAGAAGAAAACAGAGGGTCTGTTGAATTTCAAGTAGTCTGTTTTACCAATAAGATACGAAGACTTACTTCCCATTTGCAATTGCACAAAAAAGACTATTCATCTCAGCGAGGGCTACGAAAAATTCTGGGAAAACGTCAACGACTGCTGGCTTATTTGTCAAAGAAAAATGGAATACGTTATAAAGAATTAATAAGTCAATTGAACATTCGAGAACTAAAAACACGTTAATGTGAAGAGTTGTTTTGAATTATAATTATTTGATTGGTAAATGAGCATTGAATTGTTTCATGAATTCTCTTATGTTTCATGAATTCTCTGTATGTTCTATTAAAAGTTGTTTGCTCATTTGACAAATGGGCAAATAATTTTTTTCTCATTTGACAAATGAGCATTGAATTGTTTGCTCATTTTAAAAATGAGCATTGAATTATTTGCTCATGTGACAAACTGTTTTGTTCTTTAAATAAGTGAATATTGGTCTCGTTACAACTTTTCGAATGATGAAGAAAATTGTTGGAGGATATGAAAACATTGGTGCATCTAAGGAAGATTTCAAAAAATTTCATAGAGATTTAAAAGCATACATTTAAGGAAGTGATGCTCAAATGTTCGTGGATAACTTTACCAACAAAAAGCTAATGTGGAGCGCTTTTTTCTTTGATTTTGAGATGGATGAAGATTATTGCCTTTGTAGAGCATTGTGGGCAGACCCCCTTTGTAAAAAGAGTTATGCTCTATTTGGTGATATGGTATCCTTTGATACCACATACCAAACCAATAGGTAATTCATTTATGTGTTATTACTAGCTATGGCTTAAATTAATGACTTTGTTTTAAATAAAATTAGTTTAATTGCTCATTACTTCTATGTGAAAATTGAATATCCCTATAAGTCTAATATTCTTAGATAAGAGTATGTATATGGGCATTGAATTGCATGTTCATTTGACAAATGAGCATTAAATTATTTGCTCATTTATTGTTTGCTCATTTAACAAATGAGCATTGAGTTATTTGCTAATATGACAAAAGAGCATTCAATTATTTGCACATTTGACAAAAGAGCAAAGAATTGTTTGCTTATTTCACAAATAAGCATTGAGTTATTTGCTCATTTGACAAAAGAGCAATCGATTATTTGATAATTTTTCAAATGAGTATTAAATTATTTGCTCATTTAAAATTTATTTTGTATGTGTAAACAGGTACAACATGGTGTTTACTCCATTTACAGGGGTTGACCATCATAAGAATTGCATTAATTTTGCTGCTGGTTTCATAGCAAAGGAAGATATCGTGTCATTTGAATGGTTGTTTAGATCATTCCTCAAGGCAATGGGTGGGAATGAACCTAATTGTATGATCACAGATCAGGATCCAGCAATGAAAATTGCTATTAGAAGTGTGTTTAAGAAAACTGAACATCGGTTCTGTATGTGGCACATAATGAAAAAGTTACCAGATAAGGTGGAGAAATCAATCATGCAAGAAGAAACTGGTTTCCTAAAAAAATTATGTGCTTGCGTTTGGCACCTTGAAATTGAACCCGCTGAGTTTGAAGAAAGGTGGAACAAGGTGATGATTGAATACCACTTGGAACAACATGAATGGTTAGGTTATATGTACAAGATAAGAGACAAGTGGATTCCGGCCTATTTAGGAGATGTGTTCCTTGGAGGAATAATACGTACAACATCAAGATCCGAAAGTGAAAACAACTTTTTCTGCTCCTTTATCAATCCTCATGTGTCACTTGTTGAGTTTTACTTGAGATATGAAGCTGCAATTGATGCCCAGAGACACACTCAAGATCAGAATGATAATGATTCAAAGCACAAATATCCTGAGTGCAAAACACCACTAGGGATAGAAAAGCATGCCTCACATTTATATACTAACTCTGTCTTTATAAATCAGTTTTACATCATTCAAAGACTACTTAAAAGTAGATAAAATCTTAATTTACCCAATTCCCTAAACCAAAAAAGACAAATCATCACTACTAACTATTTAATTTCCTAACATTCAGCTTTCTTCAGTCTTTTGCTCTTTCTTCCTTGAACTTTTTCTTCTTCAGGCTCTTCTTTTTCAGCATTTTCTTCTTTGTCAGCAACAGAAACTTTACTTTGCTTTTTCTTCTTCTGAGCAATTTCTTTAACAGATTGAATAGTGTTCACTTCACTTGTAATTATTCCCAGGGTGTACTTTTCACGAAGTTTAGCCAAGATTATCAGCTGCAAAACAAATAACATAATCAAACCCTATACAATTAAGGAGATTTCAATAACATGAGCAAACATGTAAAAGTAACACCACAAGTTGCAGTTGTAACTTGTAAGGCAATGGCCTACGGTATTGCTAGATTAATGGACCATAGACCTCAAAATTAAATTAAACATTTGATAGGAATCCTTGCTCATTTATGAAATGAACAAGTAAATCCTTGCTCATTTGTCAAATGAGCAAACATTTCTTTGCTCATTTGATAAATGAGCAAGTAATTTCTTGCTCATTTAGCAAATAATCAAAAAGTTAATTGCTCATTTCTTAAATGAGCAAAGAATTAGTTTCTCATTTGTGAAATGAGCAAACATTTCTTTGTTCATTTATGAAATGAACAAGTAAGCAAATAGACTAAAACATCTTATTATTAATGAGACTAATCTGAAAAACTTACATTATTTTTCTTCAAACTAGGATCCCACTTTGCACAACCCATGTATGTTTCCATGAGTCTCATCACTGCAACTCCACAATGCAAATGATTTTTATCCGAAGACTTCCATGAACCATTTAATCACAGAAATTTCCATCTGCTTGATATCATTTTCCAAAATAGAACTCTGTACATTTCCTTCACATTGAATAAAGTTTGAAAAAGCATTTCTCTGAAAATAAAAACATCAAATAAGAAAACATAATAAAATCTGATCATTCAAGTAAAAGAAACAAACATAATGTGAATAGAGATTAACTTTTAAGCCATACCAAATGTTTTAAAAGTTGTTTATGATCTCCAGCATCTTCGTTATAATAAAAAATCTCGATATTACCATTCAGTGTGGTAGTGTTAAAACATACCAAATAGTAATGATCTTATTCATAAACTGGGAAGAAAAAAAGCTGAATATCCTTGTGTGGTACAACTGATTTCATGTACAAATTCTCAGCAACCTCAAAAAAAATCTTATTCCGGTGGGCAACAGAATCTATCTCATAGTGAATAAGACAGTCCTACATGTTAAAGAAAAAAAATTAATTACAACCAAAAAACAAAATAATTCAATAAAACAAAATAAATGAAAGAATTTGAACTTACGGTAGCACTAAGGTCAAAAAAGAAACGAGCAGGAGAATTTGGATCTCTAAACTGCTCATTATAATTCAGAATGCTACACCAAGCATTAATGATCTCTGTATCAACTTTATATTTATTATAAAGCTTCTCAAGATGTAATATCAAAATTTCAAGACCATTCTCTCCATTAAATACTAGTTCACTGCATAAAAATTATAAAGAAAGTTAGGATGACTAAAACAAATGGAAGTTAATGTACAAGATAATAAATTCTATAGATAAAAAAAATACTTACAAACGATTTTTATCATAAGAAAACATTGCTCTCAAGACGCTCATCTGAACTGGTGATAATGGATTGTAAATTATCATAATGCGGGACTTAAAAGGTGATCTAAGAAGCACTGATGGCTGAGGTTTGCGTTTCTTTGGAATAGAACTCTTCTTTTCAGTATCACCTTTTCTCTTATGCACAATTAAAGCTTCTTGAGCATCAGAAATGAGATCTTGAGGATTAGCATTCAGAGCATCACCAACACCTTGAGAAGCATCAGCAACATAAGCACCAACTTGTGCACTGACAGAAGCAACTACAGGTTCAGTAGGCGCATTGCTAGGGGGAGAATCAGTTTCTTGAGAAAAGACTCCTAAACTGAATGTAGGAGTTCCAGATCCTTTGGCAAGTAAACGTCCTGCTGCAGATTTGAAACTTGAATCTCCAATTTTTTTGAACACATTTTTAGTAGCCCTATCTGAACATCCAACATTAGGGATACAAATTGCTATCTGGACACTTTCAAAAGCAATATTAGTAACATCAATGGGTTCCGATTCATTTGGATGATCAACCATTGCATTGATTGAAGATTCAGCATGCTTTTTGTTGCTTGAAATCTCAGAAAACCTATCCCAAGCTTCAAAAACTGCTGGATCTTGCCAATACTCTTCATCTTGGCTGAAATAGTATTATCTTCAGTCAAAGTTTTGGAGCTCATCTTATGCTCATCGCAAATGCCCATGGCATCTTCCTTCAAATTTTATATCTTCTCGTTGTTTGGAAAATACTTGATAGCAGTTTCATGTTTTTGACTGAAATACATGTATGCCAAGACCAGGTTTGTAGATGCTGTTGCAAGCTCCATAAGGAATTTCTGTAAAAAAAAAAAATAATAAAATAAAAAAATACATAAATAAGATAAATATAAATGAGAAGAGTAAATATGAAATGAGCAAAGTGGATATGAAATGAGCAAAGTGGATATGGAATGAGCAAAGTCATATAAAAATGACCAAATTGAACTTTATATGAGCATTGAAGTTTTTGCTCATTTGACAATTGAGCAAAAAATTAATTGCTCATTTGACAAATGAGCAAAAAATTAAGAACTATAATGCTCCTGCTCACAAGAAATATCCACATATTTATCATATATGAGTTTCACAAGATTGCAGTAACCAAAGACCAACATTTACATAAAATACTTTTTCTATATTCATGAGATGCATATGAGTAATGCAAAAGCACACATATGGCCACTTGCCTCTATGCATCATACTGAGAAGAACTCTACAAACTACAATGCCAAGTCACCCCATTCCTCTTCCCAAAACTTGAAACAAAGATCTGCTCAACATACTACAACTCCACTTCAATTAATGAGTCTTGCAAACTGATGACCATGCACTAAGATCTAAGAAGACAGTAAATCTGATACAAAATAACTAGAAGCAATAGTACTAGAGCAAAAAAAAAGTATTAATCCTTCCACTTCTTCATTTTTTTTCTCACTTGCTTCTTTCTGTTGTTGATGGTAATTTCAAGAATATAATATGTTCCCTTTTTATTATATCTGACTTCTTTTTTTCTTTAAAATTTAATTTTTCAATTTTTTTTTTTATTCTTAGGCTTTATGTGCTCTTCACATTCCACGGCCGGTTCTAGAGCAAAAAATTGATTGCTCATTTCACAAATGAGCAAAAAATTGAGTCAGATTATGATTGAAGAATGACAATTAAACAAGAATAATTGTGTGTGTTTGTGTGTGTGTTTAAGGGATGGAGGAAGGGGGGAGTGCAGAATTAGAAGGGATCAATACTCTTGTTAAACAATGTCTAAAAATGAACAAAAAATTAATATTGGTTTCCAAAAAACTCATATAAATACCTTCTTTGGATCTTGTTCACTTTCTTCATTTTTTGTACGAATTGGATCAGATTGTTCCTAAAGTCAAACAAAAACAAAACAAAAAAAAAAAGAAAAAGAAAGTTAGAACAAGTTGAAAGCAAATATCCTAACAAATATAAACCAAGCTTACTTATAACACATAACCAATTGCATAATTTGCTCATCTGTCAAATGAGCAAAAAATTATTTGCTCATTTCAAATATGAGCAAGTAATTGCTTACTCATTAGACAAATATTCATGTTTTGTTTCCCTGACAAAAAAATTATTTGCTCATTTCAAATATGAGCAAGTAATAACCAATTCAAGTCCTTGATTTTATCAACATCAGAAAGAAATGTAAGAATATCAGAATTAATATTCATGTTTTGTTTCCCTGACAAAAAAAATGAGCAAAACAAAAGAGAAATGAGCAAATAGAAATTTAAGTGAGCAAAATAAAATAGAAATGAGCAAACTAAATTGAAAATGAGAAAATTGAAAGTAAAATGAGCATAATAAAAATAAGAAGACTACCATCCATCAGTGTAGACACACAAAGAACTACAAAGTTCCGTTTGAACATAGCACCAGCTGACTTATGCTCCTTCAAAAACTCTTTAAGCTCCCCTATTTTGATAGAGAGTGAGTTGCTTTGGAATTGCTTTTTCCATTGTTGAATGACTTTTTTATTTCTGGAAAAATTATTTTTATCAATCTCTATGCCCCCTATTGGCAACCCAAGAACTTCATGCACATGGTCTTCAGTAATACGGAAAGGATCAGAATCAGGAATATTTAATGAGCACGTCTTAGCATCAAAGTGTTGCACCAACCATAAACCCAACCGCAAAGGCAGTTGGGTCACTTTCAAAAACTCCATCGACCCAAATCCTATATCTCTAACTGCTTTCAACTGATTTTGTGAAAGTAAAACTGATTCCATAACTTGAACAATGGATGAGGGTGACATCCGACTATGCAATGTCCCATGAATGTGAGACTTCAAACCTTCCACTTCATTGCCTAACTTCAAACCTTGCAATTCATTGCTGGATTTCATCTCCACTACCTTAATCATCTATTTTTCTTTCTTTAACGTGTCCTTTAAAACCATTTTTCCTTTGTCATTAGAAGATCCTGTCTTGGAACTCCTTCCTTTATATTGTGGTTGTGTAGAACGACCAACAACTCCTAATTGTGCTGGCCCTGCCGCATCTTCGTCACCACCAACAACTCCTAACTGTGATGCCCCTGCTGCATCTTGGTCACCACCAACTCTTAACTGTGCTGCCCCTGCTGCATCTTGGTCACCACCAATAACTCTTAACTGTCCTGCCCCTACTGCATCTTGCTCACCAACATTAACAGCAGAATCTGTCTCAACAGATGTCCTGCTCAACAAAATAGGTATCCTTGATGTCAAATGAGCAAATACTTAGCTACTAATTTCACAAAATGAACAAAAGCTTAAATGCTCATTTCTCAAATAAACAAATAGTTAAATGCTCATTTCTCAAATGAGCAAATACTTAGTGCTAAAATGAACAACAAAACATAAAATGAACAAGTTATCAACTACTTTCAAAGCTGTGAAGAAGTTAGAGATCAGAACTTGTTTTTAAACTCAAATTCTTTCTCACTGATATCTACTTTAAGACCTGATGTGCAACATAATGAACTAACTTCTAGGCTTCTGATGTGAAAAGCCGAACAGTAAAACGCCTTCAAACTATCAGCTTCTTGGCTTCTGATGTGAAAAGCCGAACTAAGTACACGACGAAGTTGGTAGCTTTGTGGTGACGATAGTAATAACATTGCACATGGAACTTTGATTGTGAGAATTTCTAAGACAAACAAAAGAGATGAGAGCCCTGTACTCCCATCTTAAACTGTTTTTCTTTCCTATTTGCTTTCACATACAAGTATTAACCTGTGGCAGTTTTAGATGTATTGAAAATTACTTCCCAACATAATCTACAACTTTTTATTGCTTGTAACTGTCAATAAAAAGCTAATATTTCATAAATGAACAACAAAACATAAAATGAACAAGTTATCAACTAATCTACAAGAACTCCCATACAATCAATACAACTCATCAACTAATCTATAACAACAACAAAAATAATAATAACTCAAATAATAAAAATAAAATGAGCAGAAACACATACATTGTATTTTCTTGAGGAACATTTGCAGAATCCATAGCAATTACTTCTAGGTTTCCAAAAAAAACAAAGAAATGTAAGATAATTACTCATATGAAGCAAAATTAAAACTAAATCAACTAATAATTACTTAAATAAAGATATAATCAAACAAAAAATAAGATAAAACCAGAAAATAAAACATAATTGAGAACTAAAGTAAACCGAAAATCAAATTAAAATACACAAAATAATTAAAATACCTAAAATCAAGCTAAAATCAACATAATAGCACAAATTATCAGTGATTTCTAGGTTTCCAAAAAAACAAAAAAACTAGACAATAACGAAAATAAGCAAAATCAACTTGATAACTACTAAAAAAAACGAAAATAAAACTAAAATCAATGAAAAAAAACAAAGTAAAACATTATCGACACAAATTGATAAACAATGTGAGCTGAAATCAGCGAAAATCAAACGAAAATCAAAACGAAAATCAACAAATGTAACTGAATGTGACCTAAAATTAATTGAAAAACACGAAAATATAAACAATAAACTCACCTTGACAAAGAATTAATGAAGATTAAAGGAGTAGTGATGAAAAATCAGAGAGAATAACAGAGAGAAAGAGAGTAGAAAATAGAGAAATTGTGAGGAGAGAGAAAATAGCGTGTGAAAGAGGAAGGAGGAGAGAGAAAAAAACGCAGGAGTTTTGTTTGACCGGGATTTAATTGTGGCCGTTGGATGTAATTGATCCAACTGTTATAATTAGTCCTCACATATAATAGGGTTCTCACATAAGGGATGTGGTCTCATATGATCTCATTTGATTGTTTCCTAACTACATATTTTTATTTTATTTTTTTTAACAAACCAAGCTATGTACTACGTACATATAGTAACACTATTCCTTTTGATTGTTTCCTAACTACATATTTTTATTTTATTTTTTTTAACAAACCAAGCTATGTACTACGTATATCTTTTTTCTTTTTTTGCTTTTTTTTCAAGTGATTGTTTGTTGAACTATCGTGTATTCAAATCAAATTCAATACAATATTAAAGTATAGTTTTATTATTTTTTTATTTAATTGAATGTCTAATTAGTATATCATGTAAACGCCTAAATTTATAGGGCCCCTAATTATTAGTTTGCCCTTAGGCCTCTAAAAATAAGTCAAAACGGCCCTCATACTACGTACAACGAATAACAAAAAAAATTTATCACACAAATACAAAAAATATTTGTCTTAAAAAGTATAAACAAATCATTCATCGCACGGGCTTCATCCAGTCTTTTTATATTTTTATGTAGAATATGTTAATTAGCATGAGACATCATTGATTTATATAAGAACATTACTTAATGATATCTATGTTATCTTAATTATTTTTTTTTTGAAAGAAGTTATGTTATCTTAATTATTAGCTATTCATGAATTAGTAATCACTTAATAATTATATGTGTAATATAAAAAATAAGGCTGACATGTTTAAAAATAGTCCAAAGGTTAATATATATAATACATAAAGATGGCCAACAGGTTGACTTAAAATATACCAATTTTTCTAAAAAAAAATATCACTACCGTTCTTGAGAGATTTGCAATTTTGTATAAAGTTGTCAACCCTAACTTGACCCCACTTGATAAGTCGACCTGAAGTTATTAAGATAAACCTGAATCAGACCTAAATCAAACCCGAATGACTCTAACTCAACCTGATTTGACCGATTTATCCTAATTTGTAATGATATTAATGTTTACTCGATTTGAGAATCTTTTTTAGGATGACCTGAAATTTAACCAGAGCCCACCCATTAACTCGAATTGACAAGATACTAAAACTATGAAGTACAACATAAAAATTCAATTATATTGAGAATTTTACATATGTATTATGTACTCTATATAACAAATTTATCGTTTCTAATATAAAAAAGAAAAGAAAAAATTGCCGGGAATAATCCGACCTTTGGCTCATCCGCCCAAAATAATCCCACCTTTCGATTATTTTTTAACAATCCGACCTTTATACCCAATCCGCTTTCAATGGTCCCAACCAGTCATCTGACTTGTTATAACAAGTTACTCGACACATATTAGCCTATGATTGGTTAAAAAAAAAAAAGGAAAAATACACTTTAATAATCCCAACTTTGTCCAATTTACTTTAAATAATCCAAACTTTCGATTATTATGTAATAATCCCAACTTTTACCTGTGTTTTTTTTTCTTCAGTCCCGATTACTGGTAACCTGAAGAAAAGGTTAATATTTTTTAAAAAAAATGAAACTGCCACATGTCGCACGTTTTTTTGTTCAAAAAAAGAAAAATAAAATAATAAATAAAAAAAAAAAAAATCAACCCCAAAACCAATACACAGCCATGACTACCGTCAGTGGCCAAGACCTTCCCAACTCAGCCATGACCACAGCCGGTGGCCACGACTTCCGGCGCCTACTACCTCCTTTCTTTCCCCCTCTCTTATCCCTTCTCCCTACCCAACCTAACCCGGAAACATAACCCCCAAGATTAGATATCGGTCCAACCAAGGTTTGACGGCGAAGGTCCAGTTTTCTCGGCTTCTAGGTTGCAATTTTTGGGCGAATTATCTAGAATTTAGGCTATGGTTTCCTAGCGACGGCATAGGCGCGTTCAAGTTTCTGGAGATGTCAGTATTTCTGCCGATTTTAGACGTATTTAGGGGACTTTTCAGGCATTTATCTCAATTTTTGGGTGCGATATTGGTGTTGTTTCAAGTGTAGTTTTTAGGCGTCTTTAAAGTGTTTCAGGTGGCTGTTGTTCGGTGGCTGTATTCTGGTGGTTTGGGGCGTTTTTTAGGTGAATATTTGGGCGGTTTTTGGGCTGTGGTTGGAGTGGGGGACTGATTTTCGGTGTTGGAAATTGGCGGCGGGGCTGGAAGGGGTGGTTGGGGTTAGGCTGGGAAGAAAGGTGGCCACCATTGGTGGCTGGTGGCTGCTGATTTAAGTTTTGTATTTTTTTTCTGTTTCTTTTAATAATTATTTTAATTTAGTTTTAATCTTTTTGACCAATCACGTGTCGACACGTGTTAGGCAACATACAATAATAAGTTGTTAACTTTTGTTGACCAGTTTGGGATTGTTAGAAGAAAACGCACATCAAAGTTGGGATTAATACAGAATAATCAATAGTTTGGATTATTTAAAGTAAATTGGGCAAATTTGGGATTATTAAATTGAATTTTTCCTAACAAAAATTCAAAAAGTTTAATTTTTTAAAGAAAATAAATTAAAAAAAAATAATTGAATTATTTGAAAAAGCCCCCCACCAACGCAAACCACCTCCCTGCCGCCCGTTCCCGCCGGCCCAGCAGCCTCCCTCCCCTGACCTCCCAGACCACCTCTCCCTCACCCCCCCCCCCCCCTTAATCCTCCACTGAACCATCAACCCCCTTCCACAGTCACGATTTCACCCCCTTCTCCATTAAAATTACCCCACGAAAATCCATTAAAACCACCCTAAACCCTCCAAAACCCCATACCCACCCCGACCCCGGCTCCCCTCTCCTTCCCATGTTCCGATTCCGACAGATTTCCCCTTCCCCCGTTTCAATTAAGGACTCCCACCCTTTTCCCCGGCACGATTTCGACCTTCCTCACATTCCCTTGCCAAGATTTCAGCCTCCCACACTTTTCCCTGCCTCAATTTTGGCCGACTAGACCACCCACATTAGCGGCGACGACGACGTGAGCTCCGATATGATGTTTGGACCTAGTGGAGGAGGCGGTAGTGGCTAGTGGACGACGATGACGCGGTGGTGGGACTTGTGGAGGAGGCGACTGGCTGGCTACCATGTTTTTTATATATATATTTTTATTCAATTATTTTTTAATTTAAAATTGTACACAAATTGTATGGTGACACTTGTATTTTAAACCAAAAGAAAATAACTTTTTTAACAGGTAACCGGTCACTTGGGACCATTGGCGGCAGATTGGGTATAACGGTCGGATTATTAAAAAATAATCAAAAGGTGGAATTATTTTAGGCGGATGAGCCAAAGGTCCGATTATTCCCGACAATTTTTCAAAAGAAAAAATAAAACACTTTTCCATACGTTCTCTTTTAGTTGCAATGTTGTGCACTTTATTTGCACAATATGCGCATTTGACCTCATTTGTTGATTCTAATGTTAGGCGAAATATAATCATGTGAATTTATTTATTTATTTTTAGGAAAAGTTAGGTGAATCTTATTATCTTCGTCGTTTTAATTTAAATTTTATAATATTAATCTTTTTTAATTTATAGCTTATTAATTTTCAAAGACATAAAGTGTTAATCTATGTATTAACAAGGGTAAAAGTTTGTAAAGTACTTTTGGGAAATTATTGTATGTTGGACCTTTTTGCAACAGTTCCCTATGCGGATTCTTTACAATCAGCTGTGCAATAAATAATTTTTTTTATTTATACGGAGTAATATTTTATGTTTCCAAATTTTTTCTTCTGTCAAACAATTTAAGTAATTTGGTAAAATCATGTTTTCGTCTAGAAATCAATAACCCTTTTGCCACTTCAAACCCCACAAAAAGTCTCCATCAAATCCCATTACTAATCAATATGTAACCTTGATTATGAATGAATCTATAATATTTTGTAATTAGATTTACATCAATTCATGGCCTTTCTTTTTGCATGGTACTCCACCTATAAATGTTGAGATGAATGTGTTACTTACTTTATGTTCATGGATTTTATCTGGTAATTTGTCTTTTACCTATTATAGATACAACGTGTTTTGAAAACAATAAGAATGGCTAATAATTAAGAGTCGGTTTGTCAAGCAAGTTAAGTAACAAAAGGATTCTTTTTTGAAACTCTCATCACCAAATTAAATGGAAACCTACTATAATAATCCTTAAAGAGAACAAAGTAAATACTACAATATGAACCTTAAAAGGAATACTTCATCTCCTTTATTTGTAAAAAAATTTCAATCAGTTTTTAAGATGTACGCTATATATTATGCATTGTCCAATAAATTAACTGATATATCACCATTTCCATGAACACCCCAGCTGCTCATCGACGGGAAGAAAAAAAGTTAAAACTAGCTTAGCCACCAATGGTACTTCCCACATATTATTTAATAAAAACGAAAAATGGTTATCATTGTGATAAAGCCATTAAAAAACACTTATTATTACTCTTATTTTCTCCATTCAAGTGAAGAAAAATTATCGAATTTCTACTACTAATGGAGTCGGTCTAGTTGATTGAACTGCGTAAATCCCTGTGTGTTATGTTTATCTTCTTTATTGTTTCCCAATATTTATTTAGTCATGGACTATTACTTTTGGGCACAAATCAAACACTACACCACCTATTTGTGAAATTTCATTATCAAACATTTAAACATCTTTCATCAACATACTAAACAAACTTAAACAAGTTTTGTCATATTTAATTATATTAAATTTACATATCACTATCATTATAGCATGTATTATTATAAGAGACGTCATTCCATTGTCCTATGTCCGTTGTTTGACATGCTGATGAGCTAAAATAAGTACAATTTGCATGAAACAGATGGCTAAAATATGGATAGATTAGCATTAAACTTAATTTAATTAATTGGGATTAATGAAATCTTAATTAATTAGGCCGGTAAAATACAAAAGAGAAACAAGATTCTTATAGACTATTGACTAATACTCGTATTAATTAACAAAAATGCAGGTCATGAGGAATTAGCTAAAACCAAAAAACAGGGAAATTATAATATGGTCAGAAACTAAGAACTAACAATATTATACACGAGTGCAAATCAAATTTTGATTAAAGGAATATAAAGATGACATTAGAATTTATTTATTTAGGAAGAACTGATTGCTACTCTATGATTATATTTATGTTGGTATGCATATTATATAAATTATCTTTTCTACTGGATTTTTGTCCCACTTTGGAAATATGGCTTTTCAAGGAGCTATGCAATGATTGTGTGATTAAAATTTTAATTAGTTTGTTTTTTTCCCCTTGATAATTGATACTCCGCCTAAAAGTAATGCTCCATTGCTAGTTAGAGCCTTTTAGGGCTACTCAGTATCTTGAATTTTACACAATTTTATTAACAATAATGAAAATGTCATCCTTTTAAACTGTAAATAAAACATTTTATTGGTTTTTATTGGAAAAAATTGAGTTATAACAAAATTAATTGACGCTTAATTTTCAAAATGTGTGTAATGTTTATTACATGTAGCCTTAATGATGGACGTTTCTATCATAACCTTTTTAAATATAATAACAGTACTATTTAAATATATGATGCTCAGGAAAACACATTATAAAAGATATTGTTGCTCAAAATTTTGCAGATAAACACACAACTACACAATTGCTAATCACTTTCCTGCTTTGTCCAATTTATTTCTTTATTTGACAAAATTAATGATTGAACAATGTACAACAAACAAAAAAAAAAAGCATTGACATATTTGTGGTTGTTAAACGGTAAAAGTATAACGGATTCCGTTTATAAAAACTGGCTTGGTATTGGACACTTGAGGAAGTAGTCACCGCTTTAAGGTTAGGTGAACAATAAATTTATGACTCAATCTGGAGAAATCAAATCAAAAGATAAAAGAGGAACTAGATGAAACATAAAGTATAGAATCAAAAGCCATTGTAAATAGAAGAAACCTTTTTCTTAAATGAAAATAATAATAATAATAATAATAATAATAATAATAATAATAATAATAAATAAAAACCTACTTGTGAATCATTATTTGAACTTGACGTATTGTTTGTACCTTCAAGGCTAAGCTACAAAACTTTTCATAATTTGAATTACACACAAGAATTATAAGTAAATGTTGTTGGTCAAAGAAGCGCATTGATATATCAAAGATAAATGCCACAAACTTAAAGGAATAATTGGAGGTAGAAATATGGATATGTGTCCAATACTAGCATAATTTAGTACATGTATATTTTTTTTTTTTTAAAAAAAAAAATCCCTATGAAATTATCACTCCAATTGAATGATTAAAAGAATACTCCTAAATTTTGGTGGGTTATTATTATTATAATTTATTTATTTATTTTTTATTTTTATTTTTTATTTTTTGGTAGAAGGCCAGGGTAGATAGCAGTTCAAAGTTTATTTCACACAAGTATGTAGACTGTTGACATTGTTGAAATCTAAGAAGATAATGATGGAAATTTGTTTAAATTTTGCAGAGAAATTAAAAAAAATAAAGTAAGAAAGAACTGAAACTTAGACTGCTGTTACTGTACAACAAAAATTTCATGCATCATTTCCCAAAAAGAAATGCAATCAGAAGCAATCCCAATTTTCCTTTTTTTCTTTTACCATGTACTATCAAAATTTATACTAGTATATTCCCATCAATTTCAGAGTTGTACTATAATTTATTTTATCCACTCATCTCTGTTATATCTTTTCTCTGATTTCTTACTCCATTTACTGAAATTAAATCTTCAAACTGACAGTAAAAAACAAATTCAATTACCATATCTAATTGTTGAATATTTTAACTAATTATTTTGGTTTTAAAAAAAACAATTAATTTAGAACATTAGTTAATATTACTCCCATTAATTGTTATCCAAATTTGAGTATTATTTGTGCGGTGTAAAAAATTAAAAAATTTAGCAATTAACGGAAGTACTGTAGTAAAAAGAAACAACCTAACTGATTCATATGGATAAAAGGATACGATAAGTGAAAACATGTCATTACAAGAATTAAACCCAATCTAATTAAAAATAATAATTTATAATTTAATATTGATTTATGATATCAATAATAATAGTACATCACCTTGGTCATGTCTTTTTCTTCTGCTTTGGTTTCATCAAAGCTGTAATTAGAGCTAATTAGCTGCTTGATCTCCTCTAAACCATAATTATCTAACAATGAAGTAGTGGTAGCACCAGCAGGAGTCGTATTTTGACCATTTTGCCCCCATAACACACCATTAGTAACACCGGCGGCAGCCGATGATGGTTTCTGCTCTTCCATCAATAACATCTTCGCCTGATCGTCGTCTTGATTATGATTAACAACATGATTAGAGTAAAAGCCCCCGTAGTTTTGTCGATTATCTTCGATTTTAACTTGATTATTATTAGTGATCTGAGTAATACTCCCACTCCCATCAGAACTACAACTAGCTGGTTGCTGTTGTTGACGAACAATAGTTTCATCATTACCAAATACGAGAAGGGTACTATTGTCTTTTACTACTTGATGATGTTGGTGATAATTTTGCATGAGAATTAGGGTATTGTTGTTGTTAACATTTGAACACCCTTCAGAGAAAGACATGGTGATAGGGTATGAAGACGATGAAGGCGGCGAAACGCCGTGTGATAGTAAGGAGGATGGAGATGAAAGTGAAGAAGGGTAGTGATGATTTTGAAGCATAGGATAAAAATTATTATTATTAGTAGTAAATTTTTTTTGATTAATAATGTTTAAATTAGGGGAATTAGTAATAATGTTTCCCATAAGTTTCTTCTTAAGCTTGGTATTCCAGTAATTCTTGATATCATTGTCTGTCCTTCCTGGTAATTGAGCTGCTATTATTGACCACCTACACCAATAATTAAACCAAGAAAATTATGACCAAACCATTAATTTAATATTTGATGCTCATTAATATATTTTTTTGACTAATTTATTTCTTCCATTATTATTATGGTTGTAATTATAATAATTATAATAAACCAGAAGAAATATAGGACAAAACATAATTGCTTTTGTGAAACTAAAGCAAACCTATGAATAAAAAATATGTACAAGTTTAGTTGATTATATTTGACATGCATGAAATCCACTAATCTAAGATTTTTATCTTTATGGTTTCCATAATCTGCTCTTTGTTTCCCCTTTTTTAGTTGATTTCATTTTTTAGTACACTCTCCATTTACAAAAGGTGGTTTAATAAATTAAAACTATTGAAAATTCAAGTAGCCGAAGCTCAAGAATAAGATGTTACATAGATCATATTATTTGATGATGAGGTATAATTAAAGGAATATCGAAAATTCAAGTACCCAAACTTATCAACTTCTATCAATAATCATCAAAAAAAATTATAAAAATAATTAAGAGTGAATATATAAAAAGTGGAGTACAAACCTGCTTCCAATACTAGCATACAAGCTGCAAATAATCCTATCTTCTTCATCAGAAAATTCACCATGTTTAATATTGGGTCTTAAATAATTAAGCCATCTTAATCTGCAGCTTTTCCCACACCTCTTTAAACCTAATCAAACCCACAAAATTTAATTATAACTCAATCATTATATTAATATTTAATAATCAAAATAATTGGATAATAATTACCAGCTTTTTGAGGTAGGGCAATCCAGTTACCACCGGTGCCAAATTTTTCAATATAATCTTTGAGTTTAGCATCTTCTTCAGGAGACCAAGGCCCTTTCTTCACATTTGCTTTGTCACAACATGGTGCTCTTCCCATTTTATTTTATTTTATTTTTTCTATCTCTTCTAATCTAATTATTAAAAAAAAAAAAAAAAATCTTGATTTTTTTTTTTTTTTTTTTTTTTTTGTTGGGAAGAGAGAAAAATTGTGAATGGAAGGTCTAAGTGGCTTTTGAAAAATATGGAAGACTTTGGAGCCTTTGGACAAAGTGGATATATTTGTATATATAGTAATTTATTTACAAAATGAAGAGAGAGAATGTAGAGAGAGAAAGAATAGAGAGAGTGAGGAGAAAAGAAGTCAGAGGGAGGCAAAGAAGGTCTTCTACTTCATACAAAAAATTCAATGATGAGTTTGTAAAAAGTCTTTTTTTTTTCAAGAGTAATGATTAGCTAAAGAGAAGAGAACTTTCCACATAATAATATAAATAAAATAAAATATTTTAATGAATTTATGTTTGTTGTGAATCTAACCATATCCATGCTGTCTAGCTAGAGTAATACAAAGTACACAAGAGCATAACAGTTAACTTATAGACTAGAGATAATTTTTTTTACTATGTACTTTGGCATGTTTCTCCTTTAATTTGCAAGAATCCTAAGTTGGTTGTGGTGTTAGTTTGGTGATAGTGAGCATAGATACAAATGTTAAGGGTTCCAACCTTAATCCAAGCAAGAGGTTAGAGATAATGACTTGATAAGGCCGAGCCAAGGTGTGCAAAGGGAAAGGGGAATAGAGCCAATAGGCTAGTATTATTGTATATATTTCCTCCGTTTTATATTAGATGACACATTTTATTTAGGCACGTTTGTCAAAACATACTTTCTAATGCAAATATCTTTGAATACATATTAGCAAAAATTAAAAATTTTAATATTCAAAAAATAGATGTTGAGACGACCCCGCATGACTATATTTTTTCTTAACATGAAATCACAAAACGAAGTCAAACAAGTTACTCTCTCCGTTTTTAAATACGTGCTCTATTTTTTTTTATTTGGAATACTTGTACAATATTTAATTCATTTATCATTTATAATTATCTCAACTAATGGATCCAATATAAATCATACTCCCTCCGTTTTTTTTATTTGCATCACTTGCAAGTGTGCGGAGTTTTAGGAGAATGATCAATTAATAATGTGAGTGGATGAATAATTTATTATGTTAAAAGTAATGTGGGGACCATGAAAGTAAAAGTATGTGAGAGAGTAGTGGGGGACCATGAGATAGAGAAATGATAAATTAATTTGAGTGGGGTTTAAAGTAAGAGAGAGAAATAATAAAATATAGTGTACAGTTACTATATAGAGAAGTGATGCAAATAAAATAAAAAACAAACGGAGGCAGTATTTTATTAATTTCATATTCTCTCTAAAAAAAACTATTTTTATTTTTTATAATGTTTTTTTTCCACCTACTCCACTACCTCCATATTTTATTACTTTCTCCATTTCTCCCAAAACTCCGGCATGGAGAAATAGGGCAATTATTTAAACACGGAAGGAGTATGTGAATAGTGTATAAAGTCAAACTGTATCATCTTATTCGGAACAAAGGGAGTATATGTTGACTTTAATTTTATGATTGCTAATCTACCCTTGCATGATTTAGATCATTAATATCTGGAAATATTTACATAAACATTAAATAATTAATCCTTCTAGTGCATTTACAAGTCTAACAAGATTTTACAAGTTGAAAATTCTAATAAGATTTTACAAAGTTGAAAATTCTTCCAGTGCGTTTACAAGAAACGATCAAAGAGGTGTGTATAAATAATGTCAATTTTAATAGAGAATAAACTTAAAATAAACATTATTGGATCAATCACAAATAAAGCCTATAGTAAGTGGCTAAGTGCAATGCTTGTAGCTAGGGCAAAATAGAAGGATTATCTAGGATAGCACGGCCTGGTTCACCTTATTTTTACTCATTATTTGAACTTATCTTATCTGGTCTGATGTAATCTGAATGTCAGATTTAACCGAACTTTGCCTCAAAAATATGATAATCTATACGGAAAAAATATATCAAGTGGGATCTTGTAGATTCTTAACAATATATATTTTATTAATATGTGATTTTCATAATTTTTTTTCATTACGATATTAAAGATATTTAGCAATAAAAAAACCTGCACATAAAACGATGATCTAATCTGAACTTATGTTGTATGATCTGATCTGAACTTATTTTTCTGATCTGAACTTATTTTTCTGAATTAAATAAAAATAAGGTGAACTAAACAAGGTTTTATTCAATCTATTCGTCTTATTCAATTCCTATTTTTACTCCCTTTGTTTTTTTAAGCGTCTCATGTTGTTATATGTAACTATAAAATAAATTATAGTCATGTGGTTACTTATTAAAAACGTCTCAATATATGGTTTTTGAATATTAACTTTTATAATTATATTTATACTTATTGATAATTAAAGATGTTATTGGTCAAATTTTACATTGATATAATTTAAGTAGTGTCCAATCAAAATGGGGCATACATAAAAACAGAGGGAACGAAGTATATTATTATGTTATAATTTATAACCATATTAAATCAAACCAGAATAAAGGGTTGTTTGTAAAGATAACAATAGTTCACACAAAACAAAAAAATAAATGGTCAATCCAAAGAAAAATAATTCAAAACAGACCAAACCATAAGATATCAAAATCTTACTCCGTAATAATATACATGAAATAAGATGAAGGAAGCATACCTTAATAATTAAGGTTACTAATGATGAGTATTACAAGTGTAACAAAGCAAAAATCTTCATTCAAGATTGAAGACAATCCTTACTTGGTGTGCTTTTGCTTTGTTATTAATAGAATAAAAAATATAAATATATAAAGCTTCATTTTCTTGTAGTTGTAAATGCTTTGATTATCTACTATTAAGTTAAGAATCTATCTAATTTATAACCTATACATGATGCAATGATGCATAGAGTTTTGTCTGATAAACTACAAGTAAAGTCAATTATATTGCATTATTGCAATGATTAATCACTAAATAATTATAGAATTCACATTTATACTGTCAGGCAGATATACTGTCAAAACTGGGGACTACCACTGTTCCAGGGAACAAGGCTCAGAGCGACCTAATCTAGATGACTGCGAGCAGGAGCTGGTAAAGATCATTTGGAGAATGGATATCCAGCCAAAATGAAAATTGTTCTTATGGAGGCTTGTCCATGATGGGATCGCAATAAAGCTCAATTTAGCTAACAGGGGCTTACAAATATAATTGATGCAATGTGTAGTTTCTGTGGGGTGGATTTGGAAGACATTCAACATCTTTTTAGGTTTTGCATTATGGCAAAGGAAGTCTGGGAGAATGGATCCCTGGCAATTTGCTCTGATTTTACTGGGTTCATTACTTTGCGAAGATAGATCCAACACTATATCCTGCTCTTTTATAGCAAGGATGGGTTAAAGGGAACAAGTTGTGAGTTGTTTATCGCAACCCTATGGGGGTTGTGGAAAACCAAGAACGCTAGAAGATTTAACGAGGCCACTAGGGCAGCAAGCTTGGTGAGGGAATTCATCACCAAGGCAATGGAGGACCATGAGACCTTCATCAAAAGTGATAGACATGAGGAAGTGAATGATGATAGCAGGGAAGGGCCAAACCTTCCTCCAGGGTTCAATCATGCACAACTGGGAAAGGATAAGTCTGGATTCGATAGGTTTATCGTAGAAGTGGATGGGTCATGGGATAAGAAGACAAAAGGACAGGAATTGGTTGGGCAGTTAAGGAAGGGGGCCAAGATTCGGGATGGAGTAGGGGCGGGAAACATGGGATATCCTCTTCATCCCTACATTGTGAGGCATGGGCTTGTCTGGAGGCAATGAAATGGGCAAAAGTGGAAGGGAAATAGGGAATCCTCATTCTTTCTGATTCGGTCTCGCTACTAAGCAACATCAAAGACAGGCTAGGTAAGGACGTCTTGATAACATGGATACTAAAGGAAATCTGGAAGGTGGGAGAATATTTTAACAGGTGTACGATCTTAAAGGCACAAAGAGATCAAGTACAAAGAGCAAACGACATGGTGAGGAGGTGTCGGCTTTCCCTCTTCGATTTTAGGTAATCTTTGGTGGTGTGTTAATTTGCTATTGTAAAAAAAAAAATTAAATAGAAAAAAAAAAAAATCACATTTATAATACCTTTGTATTCCATAACAAATGAGCTCTTATTTTTTTTTGGTGTTTAGAGAGCCACAAGGGCGGGGGTGAGAATCGATCCCAGAACCTCCTAGAATCGGGAGGGAAGCTAACAAATGAGCTCTTATGCATAACATAACATGAATTTCAATAAGAATTTATTAAAAAAAAATTAGTAGATGTACTTAACTTAGGGCCTGTTCTCATACGTTTATTTTCATTTCAATTCAATTCAACTCCTAATTTCCTTCTCTTATAAAATATTCATTTCAGTTCAATTCATTTCAGTTCAGCCCAGCTCAATTTAGTTCAATTCAGCTGAGTTCAGTCTATGAGAAAAGGCCCTTAGACTTGCATGTTTCTATATTTATAATTCCTATAATCTTGCATTGGGTTTCATTTACACAAACGAACGCAAAAGAGATCACCATTGGTATATACTAGACCCTAGTGTAGGTAGCCCAACCTACACTCCCTCTAAACGCAGCGTTTAGAGTTACTACCCACACCCCCTCCACTAACCCACAATAATTACCCACTCCCCACAATAACCGCAGTAACTGCATAACTAACTTCCCCTACCCCACATATATATATACATAAAAAAAATAAAAAAAAAATCAATTTCAAATCATTCTCTCTCTCTAAACACCATCTTCTTCATTTCTCTAGAGTTTCTCTCTCATCAAACCCAACGAATCGGAACAAATTTCAATTTAAATCACTGAAAAATTGCTTCAAAATACTCCAAAATTGCTTCAAATGTCTGATATTCGAGAAGAAATTAAACAATCACAACAAAAAGAGTAAGTAATTTCGTTAGTTTTGTTCATTTTTTGAGATTGTAGTGCAATTTTATGTGTGAAACCTTAATTTTGTTCATTTTGTTGCGATTGTAGTGCGATTTTGCAAAAAACCACTACAGAGAAGAACATGCAAGAAGAAACTGCAAAATCGGAGCAAAATGTATCTAAAGAGTAAGTAATTTTGTTCATTTTCTTTCGATGACAATTATAGTGCGATTTTATGTGTGAAACCTAATTTTTGTTCAATTTTTTGCAATTGTAGTATGATTTTGGAGAAGAATACTTCAGAGACGAGTAATTTGTTGAAAATTTCTGAAGAAATGTATGAACCCTAACTTTTGTAAAACCTAATTTGTTCATATTCTTGCGATGAAAATTATAGAGCGAATTTATTTGTAAAACCTAATTTTTGTTAAAATTTTTTGCGATTGTAGTAATTGTTCTAAGATTTTACTGAAAATAACTAAAACATTAACAATTTATTAAATAAAACAGAGACGATGATGATGATGTACCTCTTCAGTCAAGAGTCGACAAATTGAAAAAAAACCGCCAAAATGATCCAATTGTAGATCCTGAACTTTTAAAAGATATTGACAAGTCAATTGGTACGGATTTAACAATGTCTCCACTACCAAGGTAATTAGTCATTTACAGAAGATATTATGTTCATGTCTAATATGCTAGTTGTATTTGATAAACATTGGTTTTATCTTTGTTTAAAATGTTATTTGTATATGATCATATTTGATACTCATAATGTTCATTTATAGATATAGTTATGATCATATATTTATATTTGTTCATATGAGTATTTATTGAGATTTAAGAACAAAAGTACATTTCATTGAAACATCATTGTATATGATCATATTTGATACTCATAATGTTCATTTATAGATATAATTATGATCATATATGTATATTTGTTCATTTGAGTATTCATTGAGATTTAAATAACAAATGTACATTTCATTAAATCATCATGCACATATATAAATATGATAATAATCATTTCAGTGATATGCATTCAAACTAATGTCATGTAATTAATTTATAATGTAGTGATGTGCCATTTAGAGTGATACACTTGCTTCAATTTAGAGATAGGAAATCTGAACCATTAACTCTAAAGAAGGTTATAGAACAAAATGAATATGGTAATAGTTATGAAAGATACACTTTAAACAAGTAAGTTTATATGTATAAAATAATTGTTTTTACATTCAATTATTGTACATTGTATATATATACCAAACTTATTAGGTAATTCTTAAAATTGATTTCAGCAAGCAAAAACAAGTTCAGCCAGAAGAGCAGAGCAATCTAGACAGGAATACTCCTGAGAAAAAGGACAAAAATGAAATTGATCAAAGGTATAAATATATAATGTTCATTTCATTTTTGATAACTATCTATTTTGTGTACCATTTATTTCATTTTTATTTAAAGTATTTCTTAATATTGATTTCAGCAAGCAAGAAGAAGTTCAACCAAAAGTGCAAAGCAATCCAGTAAAGAATAGTCTTGGCCAAAAGTAAGAAAACTTAAATGTTCAATTTAGATAGACTATATGTTCATTTGAAAATCAGTACAAAAAAGTTTGCTCATGGCCAATAGTAATATAAGTTATATGTTCATTTTTTTTATTTACTAATCAAAATTGTAAATTCAAACATATTTTTAATGAAATATCAGAAAACCCAAAGATGATGCAAGAATAACAACATTAAAGGACAAGATGCAAGAAATACATTTAGACATAGAGAGAAACACAAAGTATGTTTAAATTTAAATAATTGAATTAATTTAATCAATTAATGAATATATTTCAAAGTTATATAACAGTATCATACATTTACAGGAAGTACAAAGAATCGACAATCAGAATTATGAGAAATCTCAAAAGAATGGAAAAGGCAAGCAAGGAAATCAGGAGAGGTAAATGATCATATTCATTGAATATTTTTGTTTAATAGTCATAAATATCAATTTTAACAATACTATTACTTTTGAAGGTGAAGCAAAAAAGAAAGAAAAAGGGACAGTAGAAGAGAAAACTGTGGAAAAAGGTAAAAATTTTAAAATGTACATTTTTATTACAAAAAATGTTCATATTGGGAAAAAGAAAACTCCAGCACCTACTCCAATCAGAAAAATGGCAGGTGCTCCTGCTGAATATCCTCCAGACCAAGGCAAAAAGGGTAAATGTTCAATCTTAATGTATAGAATGATCATTTATGATGGTATATCATTAATGTTCAATTTCAATATAAAGGTGGGAAAAAGAAAACTCCAGAAGAAGTGAAGAAAACTTCTAAGGTTGCTGGCAAAAGAAAAGCAGGTATATAATGATATATTATAAATGTTCAATTTCTATATATAGAATGATCATTTGAGAAAACAATTTTGTTCATTTTATCATTTGCTTACTGTACATTTTCAATACTTAAACAAAATTATATATTTAATTTTCAGATGTCAGTCCTGCCAAGAGAAATGTTGGAAAGAGAAAAAAAATACAAGAAGTACCATCAGATGAACCATCTCAAGATCCTACTGATGAAAGTTCTACTGACAGTGATGATGATAGTGAAGAGTCAGTTTATAGAGCAGAAGCAGAGCCTGTCAGTGAGGATGATTATGAGGTGGAGGAAGAGGAGGAAGAGGAAGAAGTAAAGCCAAGGAAGAAACAGGCAAAGAAAGGGAATTCAGTGAAGGCAAAGGTTGAAAAGGAGGAGCAAAAGATGGTACTGTATGATGAAGGAAAGATTGAAGGTAGGGGAAAAAAGAAAATGAAAACTGAAATGGTTCAAGCAATGGAAACTGATGAAGTTGAGGAAATTCAGGAAGATGAATTTGAGGAAGAGAAATCTTCAAAGAGAGGAGGACATGTGAAGTTCATTGCATGGATAAAAAAGATGACACCTACCCAAAAACAACAAGTTGTTGATATAGGGTTAGGATCACTTCTTGACATTAGTTTACCTCAACTTGATCAAAAGTTCTGTAATTGGTTATTGGGAAGTTTTGAAGAAAATAGCCAGTGTTTTGAACTACCAAAGAATGAAAAAATAGAAATTGAGGTAGAGGATGTTAGGGTAGTTTATGGCTTGCCTACAGGAGAAATTCCAATTGTTGAGCCAAAGTCTGATAAAATTAGTGAGGAGTATGCAGAATTTCTGAAGAAATGGAGAAAATCATGGTCAGGAAAAACTCCATCAGTGAGTCAGGTATGATCAGTTTTAAATGTTCATTTTAAATACATTAAATGATCAAAAGTATAAATGTTTAGTTCATTTTGTTTGCAGATTGTGAATGGATACATAAATGATAAATTCACCAACAACAGACCACCAAGTGAACATTTCATTACTAACTTTTTAGCAGTGGCTGTGAACTGCTTGATGAAATGTGTATCAAACAATCAATGCCATTTCAAATTTTTTTATTCTATGATGGACAAAGAAAACATAAAAAATTTGAACTGGTGTCAGTTTGTATATGACTCACTTATCAAATGTCATGTTGATTGGAGAAAGCAGCAAGGCAAGGGGTTCTACAAAGGCCCTCTTCAATTTCTGATGGTATATTCTTAGATACAAAATGTTCATTTAAATTTTAATAAATGCACTTTTTTTTTATTGTTTATGTTCTGTTCCATGTTTTCTTTTTTCTTGTAGTTGTTCTATTTTGATAGAGTTCAGAGGTTAGACAAAAGGCCTCCAAGAACAATTCCTATCATATCTGCATGGAATAGAGACATGGTTCTTGAGAGGTTGAAAATTGAATTAGAATTGGGATTTGGGAGAGGGAAAATTCTACCAAGGATTGCTGCAGAAGTTGAAGAAAGTCCTGAGGTTATAAAATGATCACTTTTGTTAACATAAATGTTCATTTGTATAATATGAAATGTTCAACTGCATAATTTTTAATATTCATTCATATAGGTTTTTATGGATGATTTTGTTTCCCTGGTAAAAACAACTTGTTCAAACCTGTCAAAGCTTTCTTCAAAATTGGTGAAGGCAAAGGATATCTTCCCTGGAAATGACTTGGTGAAAAAAGTTGATGAAGTTTTAGGAAAGGTGGCAGCTAGGGAACCATCAATTCTAAGCCAAGATGAAGAATTCTTTGGCAGTGAGGATTTCCTAAATGCACTTGCACAAGCTGAGAAGAATCTGATGCAAGGGTCTGAAAAGCAAACAACTAAGAAGCAAATGACTGGGAAGAAATTAACCAAAAAGGGAAAGGAAAAAGAACAAGAATATGACATCAGAAAAGCTTTCAGCTTGGGGTTGACTCCACCTTCTCCAGCCATTGGTAAATTCTAACTAAAAGAGACTATATATCCTAATTTTTATATGAAAAATTCTAAATTTGTGGTCTAAATTGTCCTAAACAGAAACAGGGCCCACCTCTTCAACACTTGGTGATATAATTGAACAACCAATAATTTCAACAAATGGTAATATGTTCATATATTTAATAATAATGTACATAAACTTAAGTGGAAATGTTCATTTCTAATTATTATGTGTAAATACTATTAACTTAGTGTATCTCCAAAATGATGATTTATAATACAGCTGGAGAAAAGGATGTGGGTAAAACTTCAGCAGCTTCAGAACAAAGAATTGAAGAATTTTCTAGAACTGGTATAATGTTCAATTAAAAAGTGTAAAATGTTCATTTACAAACAAGAAATATTCATTATTAATTGTACTTTTTTGTTAGATGCAGCAACTGGTTCAAAATTTGATGCTGACACTAGGTCAGATAATGAAGGATTGCCTAGAACAGGTATAATGTTCAATTATAAATACTCAAATGTTCATTTACAAAGAAATAATATTATATCTAATTAAATTTTTTTCTTAGATGCAGGATCTAGTTCAGTGGTTGATGCTGACCCTAGGTCAGATGGTGGTGAAAAAAGTGATGATCCAAAAAACACAGTTGGAGGTGGAAAACAAAACAAGGAAGATGTTTTTGAAAAAACAAAAAATGATGAAAAAGTGGAGGGGTAAAATCTTGAAGACATGTCTTACTATTAGGGTTATGTAATTAGTAAGGATAAAATATCTAGATGGAACAATTTAACTTATGTTACTATCGTGTTGTAACTTGAAACTGGAGTTTCTCAAACTATTGTATATGTGTACATTATTTTGTTGAATATGTAATATGAATGTGTGGTTTATGTTAAATCAATATCTTTCATTTTATGAATTAAAAATGATTCAGGGTGTTACATAAGAAGCTTATATTTTATTAATATGTACTGACATTGTTTGAATTTTCAGTGAAAACAAGAAGATTGTTGCTTCATCCTCAAAAGTCACAAAAAGGTACATTATTTATATTAAGTAAATGTTCAAAAATAATAATGAACATTTTCATATACCTAAATGTACATTTGTGTTATGTAATATGACCAGGAATGATGATAAGAAAAAGTCAATTGCAGAAAAGAAGAAAAAAACTGAAAAAGGAAAAGGTTGAAAGGTATAATTTCAAATTTATTTATATACACTCAAATGTTCATTTATGTTCCTCATAATTTTCTTAATTTAACAATATTTTATATTGAACAACAAGACCAAAACGCGAAAAGCAAACAATTCCTCCTGCTTTTCGATCTCCTTACTTGGTCAAGTACAAGGATATGTTTAAAGATGAGAAATCCATGAACCAAATTGCAGTAGACTTTGCTCTTGGTGGAAAAGATGAAAGGTAATTACTTACACTAATTAAACTTAAGGTTTAATATCTTTTATAAAAATATGTTCACATTCATATTATTAAATGTTCATAATGCAGTGCACTCTTATACTATGATGGCTTGAATCTCATCAATAGAAATGAAATGAAAACTCTTGGAGATGATGTTGAAGTGACAAATTGTGTCATAGATGGATGGGCAAGGTTTCTTAATCATAAAAAGCCGAGAAACAAGATTTATTTCTCAACAGTGCTTTATGTTAGTCTTTCTTCTTTTTTTATATTATTGATTCTATTTTCCTATGATAAATAATTGCTAAAAATTCATTTAACTTCTATATGTTTGTTTCTATTTCAACAGCACATTATGTGCACAAATAGAGTTTGTCGAGAAGGATCATCAATGAAGACAAGAATTAATGCCTTCATAGAAAGAATTGACAATGAACTGAAGTAGAATAAAATTGACAGCATTGTTGGATATAAACAGGTATTAATTCTTGTTTAATACAAATGTTCAATTACATTCAATATATTGTCCAATAACATTATATAATTTGTTCAGGTCTTCTTCCCAGTATCAACTTCTCAACATTTTTTTCTGTTGTGCGTCAATCATATAGAAGACAAAATTCATATAATTGACAATAGAAAACTACCAAAACATGTATCAGTCCAAGCAAAATATGAAGAACAACCAAAAATGATGGTGAGATAATATGTTCATTTATATTTGGCTACATGATCAATTATATTTTATTAATTGTTCATGTCTTCATCACAATACAAACTTCTAAACAATTTTTACTCTTTTTTCTATCAGTTAAAAGGATTGGCAGAGTACATGAAACACCTTGGATATGAAGATGCAAAAATAATTGAAGACTACACAGTTGTTTTGGAAAAGATGAAATGGCGTAGCAACAATGACTATACAAACTGTGGAGTTTACATTATGAAGCATATGGAAACCTTCACTGCTGATCCTAATGAGAGCTGGATTTGTGATTTAAAACCAAACAATGTAAGAGTTATAAATGATCAATTATTTCAGATATAATGTTCATTTATGAAACAGTAAAGATTGTTTAATTAAAATTTGACAATTCATTTTGTTCAACAGGTGGAACAAATTAGAAAGCTAAGGCTCCAATACACAGCAGAACTGATGTTATTTGAAGAAAACACTGAATCAAGAGCAAATAGAAGGAAAGCTAGAAAATTTGCAACTTTGTAGTTTCAAATGTTCATTTCTTATATATGACTATTTTTTTATTTTTTTAAGAAATAGACTTATGGATTTTATTTTAATATTATTGTAATTGATATTTCATTTTAATCTTTGAATGAAAGTTTTTTATATTTTATTTTAATATTATTGTAATTGATATTTCATTTTAATCTTTGAATGAAAGTTTTTTATAAGTTTTATAAATTGGATGTTGGTTCTTACTTTTGTTCATATACAAATGACTAAATAATCATTGATAAATGTAGAATTTTAAAACATATAAAATTCTAATGACTAAATAATCATTGATAAATGTATAATTTTAAAAACATATAAAATTCTAATATAAAGTTCAAATATACTAAAAATAGTACTATATAAAATATAATATTTATGTCTTTTACATAATAGATCGAAAATTCAAAATTACAAAATAGTAATTAAATCAACATTACAAAAAAGTCTAATGTTTATAAAGTTCTGGAATACTAACTATTTATCTTTATTAGCCAAACGTTTAGCTACACTTGTATCAAAAAAGGCTAACAACCTATCATACTTAGAAGAAATCTTTTTAGAACCTAATTGAACATTTCTTGATTGAAGAATTGGAACACGAGCACCTTGATCATTTCTTTGAACTGTGGGAGGAGTAACTTGAACATTCTGAACACGAAATCCTTGATCATTTATTTGAACCGTAGGAGAAATAACTTGAACATTTGTTGATTGAACATTCCTGGAGTTGGATATGATCATTTCTGGATGGGTGTTTGAACAATTCTGAGTTTGATTTTGAACATTCCTGGGAACAGTAGGTTGAATAACAACAGGAGATTTTGTTGACGCACTAGTATGAATTGGAACTCTTGGATTATTTTGAGAGTAAGTTTTAACACCAGAAGCACCTTTATTTGCACCAACATTAGAACGAGCTTGAACAGCAGAAACACCTTCAAGATTTAAATCCTTCGCCTTTAAAAAAAATTAAATTGATCATTAATAAACCAGTATATGATCAGTTACAAACACTTATACAAACAAATATGGAAAAAAAAAACCTTAGCAATAGATGAAATATCAACATCAATAGATATGCTGGATGAAAGAGAGCTTTCACCAGTAGCCTACAAAAAACCAAAAAAAATATAAAAAATAAAAAATTAAATAAAAAAAATTATAATATAGATCATAAATGCCAAAAAATAAAATAAATTTATAATCAATAACAAACAAACATACCTGATCAAAATCATTGGAAATACTATGATCTGATTCCTTAGAACTAGAAGGAATTTCTTCTACAACAGCTGATTTTAAGCCAACCTATATTTTTAAATTATAAAAATCAATATTAATAAAATATAAATAAAATGTTTTTTTTGGCACATTTGAATTTACCTGAGCCCGTTTATTGCTCAAAACAATCAATTCAATGGGATCACTAATAGAATTAGCATAAGTAACAGCACAACCATTCTCATCAAGTTCCTATTTAAAAAAAATATATATAAATGATCATTTACGAAAACTGAAATGATCAATTTGAAAATATGAAATGATCATATACCTGTACAACTGCTTGCCCTATACCCCTTTTGTAAGGAGTGTACAGAGACTTTTTCCTCTTGAAATTACCCTTTGCCTTGTTACACTGCTTCTCCAAGGTACTCTTAGGCCTTACATTCCTCTCACCTTTAGGCCTAGATTTTGGAGGATTCTTGATCTCAAGATCAACAATTTCAACCTCTTTAACAGATTCACTAAAGTCAATTACACCTGATACACTCTCAACCTTTTCTTTTAACAGATTGAAATAACACTCAATCTCTGCCCTTGCATTCAAAGAATTCTGACAACTTGTTATCAACTTAACAAACATTCTGATTGTTTGTGACCTCCAAACACTAGTAGCCACAACATTTGTCCTCAAAGTAGGTTCTTCAATACCATGACTACACATGGCAGCCTTTGTCCATCGTTTCATTATATACTCTTGTGGAATATTACGCACACAATGCAAATGATATACTCGAAGAGAATGAGAACAAAGTAAACCAGTCTCACTAAAGTACATGCATGTGCAACAAATTGCATGTGTTTCCTTATTAAAAACAACTTCATGCTTAATTATATCCTTCCCAGGCCTCCAAAGAAGATACGAATATTCTGGAAAACGCAAACCATTATCAAGATGATCATAAGCTGTCCCCCTAATGAACTCCTCTTCAAAAAGCACATAAGCTTGAATAGTGTACAATGATCTTGCATGAACTAACATACCAATATTAGCAAAAGCTAGGTGCCTATTACCCCTCAGAGTATTGTAATCTCTTGCACCTTCCTTACTTCTCCACTCAGAAATGACATCAAGAAAAACATGATAAAAATCACATAAACCTTGAGTCTTATTAAGACGTTGTGAAACTGACTTATTAGTAGTTTCACTACGTTGAGAAGACAATATACCACCAGACCAATACTTCTTAGAATAAGCAGGACACCACATTTCCTTTATTTTATACAAATCACATAACCAATCATCATTTTCACATTTGTATTTATCACACATCCTGTATAACAGAAATGATCATATATTAATTGAAAAATGAACAAAATATAAATTAAAATATGTACATTTGTATAAAGAATAATGATCATAAACAATATGGACACTAATAATATTATGATAACATACATAACAAAGTAAATTGTATGATCATATGTAAAACACTAAATGTTCATATATATATCACATAATAATCAAATATATCACATAATAAAAATAAAAAATAAATACAAAAAACAATAATTTACCTTTTCCAGAAATATTCAAATTCAGCAGGAGTTTCACAATACTTCAAAAGATATCCAAACAAATCTGTAAAGCCTTCCAAAGCTCTCAATGCTCCAATGTGTTTCTTAGAATTTTGTTCAAGATGCCATACACATAAACGATGATGAACAGTTGAAGGAAAAATGTTTCTTATACCCGCTGCAATCGCTTGGGCTTGATCAGTCATAATTGTAATGGGACTTTTCCTCCCCATTGAGTGCAAAAATGTATCAAACAACCAATCAAAAGACTCGGTGCGCTCATTAAGAATAAAACCCATACCAAACATGACATTGTTACCATGATGGTTCATCCCAACAAATGGAGCACATATCATTCCATATTTATTAGTTCTATAAGTTGTATCAAAAACCAACAAATCTCCAAAGTAATGATAATCTCTCATCATCCTACCATCACGCCAAAAAAAACTAACTAAAGCACCACTATCATCTTGTTCAAAATCATAATAAAAATCTGCCTCATCCACATGTCTCTTGGCAAAATATTTAATCAATTGGTTACTATCACATCCTTCAATTTGGGCAGCTTTTTCAGATGACAATGCATTATAAGCATCAGAAGAAGTAAAACAAAGATTAGGAGATCCCCCAACCTCCTTCTTTAGAACCCTCAAAGAATCAGTAACTTTGACTCCACTCAATTTCATTGTTGAAATGAAAAGAAGCTGCTCTTTATTCACATCTCTTTGAGACCTTATCAAATGCCTTTTTTCAGGAGGAATCATAGCATGATTATGAACCATTTCATGTCTTGTACATGTATAGACCCCTAAATGATCAATATGAAACTGCACAAAAGCTAAACAACCAGTTCGATGATCCAACTTCTCATAAATCCTTTTATTCTTACACTTATTATCTTTGAATCCCTCATTACAACAAACAAATCTTTTCATCAAAAAAGAATCATCTCTTCTTCTCTTACTCTTCCCAATTCGAATTCCAAAACCTTTCCTAAAAGCATATTCATTATACGCTTCGAAAGCTTCATCTTCAGATTTAAATTCTTTATCCTTTAATTCAGACTGTTCTGCTTCTAAATACATAATATCATCATTTTTTTCCACTGCACAATATACAATTATAAATGATCATAAAGAGTTTCATGAATGAACAATAAAAAATAAGTAAAATGTTCAATATCAAAACAGCACATGATCAATAGCAAAAAGAATTTCAGCACATAATATTTTGAACAATATTTTCATTATTTACCACTACACATAATATCGATATAAAAATGTAAAATTAAATGATCAAAAAAGACTTTAAGACTGAACATAAACACATTAGTAAGTATGAATAAGAAAACATAAACGATTAATTGAAAGTATAATCTACAAAATATACAACAAAAACACACAATTCTAAAACACAGAGAAAACAACAAATGAAGCAACAAATGAAGCAACAAAATGTTCATACAAAGTATAACAATCCAAAAACGTTCATCATAATATAATCAAAGTAGTAAATTCAAAAATCGATAGTGAAAAATAATACATCAATTAAGTTCAAATTAACAGAGCATTATAACAGAACAAATTAGAGATAATTAAAAATTGCAAAATTATGATCACAATTACTCACATTGTTGCACAAACGAATCAACCAAACGAACTCCAGAAGGAAACACACGCTCGCAATCACGATCAAAATCAACGCAATCTCCAGATGCAGAATTCGCCATTGATGATCGGTAACAATTAACGAGTTCGTTCAAAAAATCAAATGAAGAAGATGAATTAACGAGAGAAAAATGTAGATAAAAAATGGAGGTTGATCAATTGAAGAGAGAGAAAAAGGGTTTAAAAGCATATATATACATAGCTTGAATAATAAGAAACAAAGAAAAAAGGAAAAAAGAAAAAAGAGAAAAGAGAAAAAAAAAAAAAAAGGAAAGAATCGCAAAAGGAAAAAAGCTGCACATGAGAACTCAGTACCAGCTACAAAACGACGTAGCATAGGGGGGGTGTAGGGAACACACCCTACACTAGAGTGTAGGGTAAAATTTTCACCATTAGAGATGTGGAACATATTTTTTCCATATTTCTTTTTTATTAATGTTAAGTAAACGATAAGTATCGTCTCATTTTCCTTGCCAATTATTGCTGCGGCCAAGAAATTACGTATAGTGTATAATCATGCATCTTTAATTTTGTTCATATTTGAATACAAACTAGAAATAAAACTGTCCAAAATTGATGTATTTAGAAGTTAGATGGATCGACCTTGTTTATTATTTCATCTTTTTTTTTTTCCAATCTTATTTCTATTAAGTTTTCTTTTCTAATATTTTTTTTTTTTTTTTTTTTTGAAATATTAGTCGATAAGTATCTATAAGAACATTAATATTCCAGCTAAAAAAAGAATATAAATGTTGGAAAATGAAAGCTTATGTTGATGTTTCAATATTAACTAGCATTTGGGCCCGTGCAATGCACGGGTGATTCCTATAAAATTGTATTGAGAGATAAGTGAGGAAATATCAGTAAGTCATTATAGGGTATAATATGTAATTGGAAACATGATTAAAGAAATTAAAATTTTAGAATTTTAATCGGAAAAAAAGGCTTAAATAAAAGGTGGAAGTGCTAAAATTAAAGAGAGAATAGGAAAAGGTTGAATTAAAGGGGAGAGAAGAAGATGAAGAGATGGAGTGTGTATGAAAAATATAGTATAAGTTTAATAAAAGAATTAAAAAAATGGTGCAATAAAAAATTAATAGTGTAAGATGACATGTGACACTATGGTTGGAGAAATGTAATAGAATGGATGGGGACATGTGTCTTTCTTAGTTTCTTGGTTATAGTTTTTAAATATTAAGTATAGATTTTGTTAAAAATATTACTCCCTCCGTTTCATAATGTTAGTCCCATATACTATTTTGGTACAAATTCTTAAATGGACCTGGTTCACACTAATTTATTGTGGACCACTATCATTAGAGAAATTATAATTGTTTTATCAATATAAAAATGGTTTTTATAATAATAAAAAAGTTCACTATGTTGAATTAAAAGTCATTTTGGTAATATATAAGCTATAAGAGGTTAATATTTTTGATGAAATATTCAATATGAATAATAAAGGTCACTATGTTAAAATTAGGGGTCATAACGTCGTATTTTAAATTCACAATAACATTAAACGTTATACAAGTATTAATAAAGGTTACTATGTTGAAAATAAGGTTACTATGTTCAAAATAAGGGTCACTATGTCCAAAATAATGTCAGTTGCGTGTGTATAAACCTCGAGTCCACAATAATATTATTGTGAACCAGGTCCACGCAAGTCTTTCTGCTATTTTGGGCGTTTCAAAAAGTTGTTCCCATATTGAATATATTTCATTTAAACTTGATTTTTTTTTTTGGAATTAATTGATTGTGTATTGATGACATGACTCTAACTAAGGAAATTTTTACCTTAAATTATGCAATTATATTATGACTTGTGCTTTCCTAATGAAAAATCAAAAAAGTTAAATAAGGTAAACTAATATGAAATCTGTTTTACTTTAATGTTAGATTCCAAATATATTTGTTTTATTATTTTATGTGATTGATTCCATATGAGACTAACATTATGAAATGGAGGGAGTATTAAAATTGTACATATTGGTAAAGGGCTATTTATCAAATACTCAATTTACGGAGTAACTTTCTTTTTTCATATTGTACATAATTAATATAACCACATCAAATGATAAATATATCCTCTAACCAACCATTTAAGACCAAATTAGTCATCTATATGTGAAGTATATGATATCAATAAATTAAATTACATATGCACCACCCGATCTACAATTTTCTAATATTCCATTTAAGGTTGATCTATAAAAATCACCTAAATTTTGCATTTTTATAAATATATTCTTACAAGAAAATAGTACTCCATAATAATGAAGTTATGAGACAACCTAAACTTTAAGAATATAATAATTTGATACACTCCTAGTCTCCTACTCGGAGTTATCATGTTGGTAGTTTGGTACCAAAGCTAAATAATTAAGGGGCCTGGGGACATATAATCAATAATAATGGTTATATACGTAGTATATTAAATCGCACCTAAACCTAAATAGTAGCTACGGTTTCCATGTTCTTCTAGCTTCAAAGTGACAAGTCGCAAGCATCAGACTACTATAACAAATTATGCAACCTAGGTAAGGCTAAATTTCTTTTGTGCTCTTTCATGATAAAATTCGTTCACCCATCACATTACATAATAACGATGATTGGTTCAATTCAATGTTCATGTACTGATGTACCGCATTTTAAAGTACTCCCTCTATATTTTATTACTTGCTTTATTTCTTCTTGTTTAGAGTTTTAAAAGGAATAGAAGAGAGTATTAAAAAAATTATATAAGTGGGGTCGGTTAAAGAATAAAAATTATCTAAAAAGGCAAAAGTAAGTATAGGTGGAGAGGAGAGAGAATATGGAAAGTATTAAAATATGATGTGAGGCGACTATTAAAAAAGAGGAAAATAGTAAAATAATATTTTTGAAGTTTGCAAAATAGAAAAAGGAACAAGTAATAAATTAAAATATGGCCGCAAAAGACAAATGAAGCAAATAATAAAATAAGGAGTGACTAACAATGCAACCTAGCTTTAGTTTTAATTCCTAGTGCATGATCAAGCGACTCATAAACCTATCGTGTGTGTAAATTCCTTTCGTACCGATTTGTTTGTCCCAATGTTTAAATATCATTTTTAAGTGGGGTTTTTTTTTAAGTGAGAGGGGCCAAGATCATGTATATTTAATTTTGCAAATCGCAACTACTATTGAGTTTGTTGGTTACAATTACTATAAAAATATAAAATAATTAAAAAAAAAAAAAAAAACCCTACAAAATGTTAGTTGCTAGGTTTGAACTCTTGACCTCTTGTCCACAATCACATGGCAAAAACCAACTCCTCTACACTACAACTTATAACAAATTTAAGCTAAATTTAATATTTATCTTGAGCCAAGGGGGAGGCCATGGCCCACCCCAGCCCCCCTAGCTCCGCCCCTGTGGATCAGATAATGGATGTAAAACAAGTGGGGTTTTTAGATGAATTTTACTGTGTTAAAATTTCGCAGGTTTGTGTTTTACCATCCTAATAAATACTCTCTCCGTTTTTAAGTACTTGCTCCATTTCCCATTTTTTTTTTATACACTGAACAAAGCATGGATTACTGGGACAAAGCCCTAAATATATTACATCCTAATGTCCACTGGTTTGAACAACCCAAAATAAAAACCAAGGACCAAGTTCATCCAACTAAAATAACATAACAATATTTCAAACAACCAAAGATGACATAAAAACTAACTAAAGCTCCAACATGAGCTACATAATACCCTCCAAAGCACTGAGGTCGGCCTCATAAACAGCAAGAACACTAGTTGGGACAACATAGTGTGGAATATGTCTCCTGTGCATACGCATCACATTGCAAACTGGCTCAAATAATGGGCCACTGAGTACCTCTCTCTAGGAATATGGCTTAGCAAGATAGTCATTTCCTGGTTTCTCAAAAACCTGCTTATATCAATAATGATAGCTGCAGGCTCATGATGCATATTGTCAGGCTCTTTGTTAAGCATAGATCGGACAACTTCAGCATCAGTTTCAACCTCAAGGTATCTGACAGGGAAAGCTCTTGCAAAGTTTAATCCTTCCCTTAATGCATATAGCTCTGCCTGTAGAGAAGTTTTTGCATTGTACTTATTGGAGTATCCAAAATAACACTCCCCTTTATCATTTCTGAACACACCACCACCTCATGCACCCTCCTCCTCTTCACTTTTCCAGGCTCCATCAGTATTCAATTTGATAAAGCAAGCTCTAGGTGGCCTCCATGGAATTAATATGTCTACTAGGGGATCCTTGGCACAGTATAATTTATCTTTGGCATTTCCTTTTGATCCACCCTGTAAAATAAAAGTGTGGATTTGATAATCAATTATAAATCTATTAAACACATGCATAATTACAATTGTATTCTTCATTGTTGAAAACAACACCATTTCTAAGCTTCCAGATTTTCCACATTCCCATTAGGAATATACATTTCCATTTAGGGTTTGAGTGAAATTGAAATTGATCCAATCATTCCAAGAACTGTTCATGAAAGTAGAGCAATTGAATATAGGAGAAGGCTTCAGTTTTTATAAAATAATTTTCCATATTCTTTATGCGCAAAGTTTAAGAAAAATTTGGAGACAATATTAAAATATGGAGGTAGTGGGGTAAGTGGAAGAATAAGAAATTATAAAAAGTAAAAGTAGTGGAGAGAATTGGAGGAGAGAGAATCTGAAACTAATAAAATAAATAAAATATGATTTATGTTGGGTCCACTGGTGAGAGTAATGAATTAATTATACTAAAAAATTTCTAAATAAGGAAATTGAGCAACTATTTAAAAATGGAAGGAAATGAAAAGTGGAACAAGTATTTAATAACGATGGGAGTATAAGGCCCCGTTCTTCTGCTTTGCTCTTCTCTACTCTACTCTACTGAGTCCTGCTCTTCTGCTCTGCTCTCCCTTGCTCTGCTTAAAAATAATAATTAATATTAAATTATTATAATAATAATAACTAATATTTAATAATAATCATAAATAATTCATACTTAATAATTATAATAATAATTAATATTTAATAATAATTATAATAATAGTAATAGTAATGATAAAAATTATAATAATTAATAATAATAATGATAATAGTAATAATAATAATAATAATAGATTTTTTTATAATAAAAACTAATATTTAAAGATAATAAATAATACTGAAAGATAATAATAATTATTAATAATAATAAGTAATTAATTTTAATAATAATAAATAATTAATATTTAATAATAATAAATAATAAATAATTCATATTTAATAATAATTATAATAATTGTAATTAATTTTTAATAATATTATTCAATGATTATAATAATAATACAATAATAATAATAATAATAATAATAATAATAATAATAATAATAATAATAATAATAATAATAATAATAATAATATAATAATAATAATAATAATTGTTCTTGGAGTGCACCAGGTGGTAATTTGCAGCTTGTGAGGGATACTTTGGTAGATGATTCTCCTACTTTATCAGTGGTTGGTGATGAGGACCTTGATTTGGAGGAGTGTAATATCAAGCAATGTCGTAGGAAGATTTGTGAAGGCCATTACACTACTGCAGTCCGGGTTCTTTCTTCTTCAGGCGTTGCAACTTATAATGACGCCACTCTCCCAGATTTTTTGTCTTAACACCGTACTTCTCCAGCTCCATCCTTGCCTGATATACCTGTTGATGGCCTTCATCTCGTTACTACTTCTGCTGTTGTTTTGGATCGGATTAAGAGTTTTCCACGTGGCACATCATGTGGTAGGGACGGTTTACGTACTCAGCACCTTATGGATTGCTTGAGTGGTGCTGCGGTGGCTGTATCAGATGAGTTAGTTGACTCGATCTATTTTTGGGGTGGTTAATCTCTTTTTAGCTGGAAAGTGTCCTATGGAACTAGGAGAGTATATTGTAAGTTCTCCTAGTTCTATTTGGCGGTATTATTCCTATAGCTGTGGGTACTATTTGGCGGCGTCTGGTTTCGAAGGTGGGTGATGTTATGGTTGGCCAGTCTCTAGGTAGTTACTTTGATGGTCTTCAATTTTGGCGTTGGGGTTTCTTCAGGTGGTGAGGAAATTCTTCATGATGTGAATTGACTGATTGAGGATTGTGGTTCTGAGGTTGGTCTTTCTATGTTATTGGTGGATTTTCAAAATGCCTTCAATCTTGTTGATCGTATGGTTATGTTGCGTGAATTTTGTCGTCGTTGTCCGGGCAGTTCGCGATGGGTTGAATTTTGCTATTCAAATCCTGCCAAGTTGTATTATGGGGACCAATCCTTAGGGTTGTGTAGCAGGGTGATCCCCTTGGTCCTCTACTTTTTTCTTTGGTTTTACAGCCCATGGTTTGTAAAGTCAGAGATGCTTTTGACTTATGTCTTCAGGCCTGGTATTTGGATGACGGTACTGTTATTGGTGACACTTTGGTTGTTGGGAAGGTTCTGCAGTTGATTATGGAGGAAGGGCCTTGTTTTGGGTTACATCTCAATATGGGAAAAACTGAAGTTTTTTGGCCTTCAGAAGACCCTCGAAGTAGGCTTGTGGGTGTATTTCCGCCTAATATTGCAGGACCTTCTCATGGTTTCAAGTTGCTAGGTGGTCCCGCTAGTTCTGATCCCGCTTTTGGAGGTGACCTTGTGCTGCACAGGGTGTCCAAGACCATTGCTCTAATGGATAGGGTTGTTAAGCTCGATGATCCCCAGTGTGAGTTGTTGTTTCTTAGGGCATGTATCGGAGTTTCTAAACTCTACTTTGCCTTGCGTACTTGTACTCCTAGTACTTTTGAGGTGGCTCAGCGCACTTTCAACGAGGCTCTTCGATCTTCCTTGGAGCGTATCGTTACTGCTTCGGGACCTGGGTTTGACGTTTGACGTTTGGCAGTGGCGGCTTTCCACCTTACCATTTGCGTTTGGCGGACTTGGTGCTTATTTCGCAGGTGATGTTCGTCATTACGCTTTTCTTGCCTCTCGGTTATAGTCTGGTGGGTTGCAGACAAAGCTTCTCTGACATGCTAGCATTGATGGGCTTGGTCGAGCCTTCACGGATGCGTTACGTCTGTTTAATGGCACGGTTGGGTCTGACATTTTGAGTAATCCTAGTGAGGTCGTTGCCCCTAAACTCATGAAGAAATTGGCAGATATATATTTCACAAAGGTTACCGCATCTGCAGAATCCACCTTCTCTTTATCTCCTCGTCAATTAGCTTTGTGGAAATTGCAGCAAGGAGATCACACCTTTGCTTGGTTTCGGGCGGAACCTATTTCAGGGTTGGGTCAGACGATGAACGCAAAGACTTATCGATGTGTATTGTGCTACCGCTTGGGTGTTCCTTTATTCTCTGTTTCGACGCTGTGCGCTGCTTGTTAAAGGGTTTTCACCGGGGATATTTTCGGTGATCATGCGGTATCGTGTGCTGGTATGGTTGGTATTAAACATCGGCATAATGTTGTTCGGGATACTCTTGTTGATGTTTGTTATCGATTTGGGATTTCAGCTAGAAAGGAGGTTGACATTGGGTTGTCTGGAGGGAACGACGGGGCCCTTAGACCTGCAGATGTGTTACTTTATTCCTAGGATCTTGGTCGTGATGTATGTGTTGATTTGACAGGGTCTTCTCCTTTGACACAGTCGAGGCTATCTGACTTTAATCCTGGACGGGCTATGGTTGATGCAGCTCATTGGAAGCGGGTAAAGTATGAATCTAGTTGTCAAGCAATTGGATATGGATTCCTTCCTTTCCCATTTTCTTCGTTTGGGGAATTAGACAAGAAGGCTATTGCGTTGCAGAAGCGGGTTCAGAATTTCTCGACGACACAGGACATCGGGGCTCGTGCTGCTGCTCATATTTTTACTAGGATAGGTTTTTCTAAAGCTAGAGGAGTGTGGGCCCATCTCGGCTTCCCACTATTTTTTTGTAGGTTGTATGACTTTATTTGTTTTTGAGATATAATAATAATAATAATAATAATAATATTAATAAAAATAAAAATAACAACAACAACAACAACAACAACAACAACAACAACAACAACAACAACAACAACAACAACAACAACAACAACAACAACAACAACAACAACAACAACAACAACAACAACAACAACAACAACAACAACAACAACAACAACAACAACAACAACAACAACAACAACAACAACAACAACAACAACAACAACAACAACAACAACAACAACAACAACAACAACAACAACAACAACAACAACAACAACAACAACAACAACAACAACAACAACAACAACAACAACAACAACAACAACAACAACAACAACAACAACAACAACAACAACAACAACAACAACAACAACAACAACAACAACAACAACAACAACAACAACAACAACAACAACAACAACAACAACAATAATAATAATAATAATAGTAACAATAGTAGTAATAGTAATAGTATTAATAATAATAATAATAATAATAATAATAATAATAATAATAATAATAATAATAATAATAATAATAATAATAATCTCTGTGATCATCATTGGTGTGCAAATGCGCGAGTTTTGACCCGGCACTCTCTTTCTTCTAATTTGGCTATCTTCTTGGAGGCGGAGTCAACCTTTTGTCGTATGGGCATTTGGCTTTGTGGGGAGTGTTTCAAGACACATACTCTTCGTACGAAGTGTCAGCATGGTCCTGATGATTTTGTGGCCCATCCTGATTCTGGGGATGGTGTTGTGAGTTTTGTTTTTTATGGTTTTCCAAGACCGCAGGGTCCTTCTTCGATGGCATCTCATCTTGTTCCTGGTGTGCATCGTGAGCCTCATTTTTCCTTTAATGTTGCTCTTCTTGATAGTCTGCTATCTAAGCGGTTTTGTTCGGTGAAATCTATTCCTCCTAAGTGTCGATTGGGTTTTTCTCGGGTTCTCAAAGGCGCCCTTGATAAGGTGATTTGCCAGCCTTATGACATCTCTTGTTGGGTTCAATTGCTTGTGTTGCCTCTCTGTATCCTTAAAACCTTTTCTCGGAGGAGTATTCAAGAGCGTTCTTTAGGTGTCAGGCGTCAGCAACAGGAAGAAAGTATCACTTCTGCTATTTGTTCTTGGTGTAAGCCTTGTGGTTATGTGAAACTTGTGTGTGATATGTTGGCTGAGGTGTCTTCACCTTTATTGGACGCTAATGAGGACATTGATTTGTCTGAGCGCAATATTAAGCAGTGTAAGTGATGAATCACATTTATATAGGATTTATAGGCACGTTTATGCTAAGTTTATAGTTTCTTTTTAGGTCTTTTAATCGCTTTTTAGGTCGTAAATACATAAGTTGTTTGTTTTGTACTCTATTACGCTCCGTTTGTGTTTTTCTTAATGTTTCAGGTGATTTGATAAACATTTGGACACTTTCGTAGTGTTTGGAGTTGATTCGAATGATATTTGGATGGAAGTCGATTAATTGAGTTTATAAATCAAAGATCCCACGAACGTGGATGTTGATTTTGAGATTTATATGCATAAGGAATGAATATAGCATCCACAAGGGTTGTTATGCACTTTTCGGAATTGAATTTGAGTTAGAAACAAAGTTAAACGATGTTTTACAAAGTGGCAAAACAGACCTTTGGTCACTCTTTTGATCATAACTTGAGTTCTACAGATTGGATTGAAGCGATTCAAATTGCGTTGGAAACTAGACTTGAAGAGCTTTCCAATGATAGGTGCACGCCTCATAAGCTTCCTAAAATAGAAGTTATAGACGTTTGAATCTAAGCAATGCAGTCAGCCCCCCGCGGGATGTTGCTGCGCCCCTGTCCCGCGACCACTCGACACCAGCCGTAGCTACTGCCAGCCCGCGGCCACCAGCTTGCTCCCGCAGGCTCTGGCGAGCCAAAGCAGCCCATGAGGTGCTCGTGTTGTTGACTTTGCTTGCGGTTTTATTCCACGTTATCTTTTATCATCCAATAATAATTCAGCCTATGTAATCTTTATTTTCTTTATTTATTTTTTAGATTATTTTTAGGATAATATAAATACTCAAGGGATATTATTTTTTCCTTATGCCTTTTTATGATTTTTGTTATTTTACGTTCTTTTGAGTTTTCTCTTGAACCCTAGTGTCTCATGGCATCTCCATGGATTCTTCCATGGATGATTCTTGGGTTTATTATTTCAATTCATTGAGGTATTTTATTTCTATTTCTTATTTTTAATTATGTTTTATTCCTTAGATCTAGTTTTAATTATTTCTTCCATGTTTGAGTAGTTTATTTCTAGGGTTAGGGAATCCATGTTTATATTATGAATCTTGATTGATAATTTTAATATTTTGATTATTGATTTCTCTAATTGATAGTGTTTTATTGTTAATCTTGCAACCTGATCAACTGTTTGATTAATTTTTGTTAATAAGAGTTTGAATCGAAAGATCTTACTTTTAGAGGCTTACCTACAATTAGCAATTCTGATTATGTTAGCGACCGAACTACATATGTTGAATTGAGAGCGTTAAGACCTGACCTTAGGCTTAGCAATTGCTCTAGATAATTGATTGATTGAATTGTTATTGATACTTGATAGATTTCGAACTATAAACATGGTGAACCATAACCCTAGATCTTTCTATTAATTATTTTATTTCTTATTTAAATTAGAATCTATATCTATCCCAATTTCGTTACATAGTTTAGTTTCTCCATACCTTGAAAGCTAGATTGAATAGCCATCTCTATGTGGATTCGACCCTACTTACCTTACTACATGGTTAGTTGGTTTTGTTAGGAATTTATTTTTGACATGTGTACGACAACCTATCAGTAAGAGAAAGATTTTTTACAGACATTACACTGCTGCGGTTAGGGTTCTTTCGTCTTCTAGTCTTGCCCCTTACAATGATGCTACTCTTGCAGATTTGCAAGCTAAGCAACCTTCCTTTTCGACTCCTATCTTACCAAATATTCCCGTTGATCAGCACCTTATTGCTACTCCTGCTGTTCTTTTGTTTCAGATTAGGGGTTTTTCGCGGGGTACGTCGTGCGGTAGAGACGGCTTGCGTGCTCAACGCCTTATGGATTGTTTGAGTGGTGCTGCAGTTGCTATTTCAGATGAGTTGATGGCCTCTATTACGCAGGTGGTTAATCTTTTTCTCGCTGGGAAATGTCCTGCTGAGTTGGGAAAGGTTTTGGAGTTGATTTTGGCGGAGGGACCTCGTCTCGGACTTCATGTCAACGTTGTGTTTTCTGGCCCTCAGAGGACCCTCGTAGCCGTCTCATGGGTGTCTTTCCAACAAATATTGGTCGTCCTATCCATGGCGTTAAGTTGCTGGGTGGTCCTGCTAGTGCTAATTCCTCTTTTTGTGGTGAGCTTGTTATGCAGAGAGTGTCGAAGACCATGGTGCTAATGGATGCTGTTGTTAAGCTCGATAATCCCCAATGTGAGTTGTTGCTTCTTCATGCATGTACTGGGGTTTCGAAACTGTACTTTGCTATGTGCACTTGTCCTCATCGTATTTTTGAAACGACTTGGATTTCTTTTGATGTGGCCCTTCGGGCTTTTTTGGAGCGCATTGTAACTGCTTCGGGGCCTGGTTTTGGTGATTGGCAATAACGAATTTCCACCTTACCTTTTGCTTATGGTGGTTTAGGTGTCTATTCGGCGGGTGATGTTCGGCACTATGATTTCCTTGCGTCGCGTTTGCAGTCTTCTGGTCTTCAGGCTACGCTTCTTAGCAATTCCGGTATTGTTGGTTCGGGACCGGCCTTCGATGGTGCTCTTAGTCTTTTTAACAGGGCTGTGGAGACTAAACTTATGAGTAACCCTAGTGAGATCGCTGCCCCAAGATTCATGAAAAAATTGGCAGATATATATTTCAAGAAGGTCACTGCATCTGCGGATTCCACTTTCTCCTTATCTGCGCGTCAGGTTGCCTTATGGAAGTCCTAACAGGGAGATCACTCTTCGGCCTGGTTGCGGACGGTCCCGATATCGGGTTTGGGTCAGACTATGAATGGTAAGACTTATTACCGTAGTGTTCTTTGGTACAAGTTGGGTGTTTCTTTGTTCTCCATTTCAACACCGTTATCTGCTTGCTCAAGGGTTTTTGATGGAGATATTTATGGGGATCATGCAGTGTCTTGTGCTGGGTTGGTGGGTATTAAACATCGGCACAACTTTGTTCGTGACACCCTTGTTGATATTTGTTTTCGGTCTGGGATTTCTACTCGAAAGGAGGTTAACGTTGGGTTGACTGGAGGGAACGACGGGGCTCTTCGACCAGCAGATGTGTTGCTTTATTCCTGAGATAGAGGCCTTGATGCCTGTGTTGACTTGACGGGGTCTTCACCTTTGACACAATTGGGGTTGTCTAACTTCGTTCCTGGTCGTGTTGTGTCTGCGGCGGCTCAGCGGAAGCGGGACAAGTATGGGGCGCGTTGCTGGGGTATTGACTATGGTTTTCTTCCATTCTCCTTTTCTTCGTTGGGGGAATTAGAGAAGGATGCTATTGCATTGCTGAAACGGGTTCAGGCGTTCGCTACTCGGGAAATTGGTGCTCGTGCAGCTGCTCACATCTTCAGCAGGATCGGGTTCGTTATAGCTAGAAGGGTGGGGCCCAAATTGTGTCTCGGCTCCCCCCAATTTCTTGTAAATTGATTGACTTTGTAGGTTTTTTTGATATAATAATAATAATAATAATAATAATAATAATAATAATAATAATAATAATAATAATAATAATAATAATAATACGACCTGCAGATGTGCTGCTTTATTCCTGGGATAGAGGCCTTGATGTATGTGTTGATTTGACGGGGTCTTTACCTTTGACACAATCGGGGTTGTCTGACTTCGTTCCTGGTCGTGTTGTGTCGGCGGCGGCTCAGCGGAAGCGGGACAAGTATGGGGCGCGTTGCAGGGCTATTGGCTATGGTTTTCTTCCTTTCTCCTTTTCTTCGTTGGGGGAATTAGAGAAGGATGCTATTGCGTTGCTGAAGCGGGTTCAGGCGTTCGCTAAGACTCAGGATATTGGTGCTCGTGCAGCTGCTCTCATCTTCAGCAGGATCGGGTTCGCTATAGCTAGAGGGGTGGGGGCCCAGATTGTATCTCGGCTCCCTACCAATTTCTTGTAAATTGATTGACTCTGTACGTTTTGTTTTTTTATAATAATAATAATAATAATAATAATAATAATAATAATAATAATAATAATAATAATAATAAGATCGGATCTACTCTACCCAGAAACTCAAAAGAATGGGGCCTAAGTTTCCGCTGTGCCCGAAACTAAAAAAACAGAGCCTAAGTTTGTTTACCATAAAATAGAAAAAAAGTTGAATTTTATTTGCCACGATTTAAAAAAATTTCTATGACTCCGTTAGTGGGTCCCGTCCTCTTTCATCGTTTCATGTCCACTTTTATCTACATGAATTTTCTTTTACACCATTTCTACGACCTACTGTAAAAACAAATTTGTCTTTCTTAGATTTATCATTATTTTCCATTATAGAAGAAAACTATATGGTTATGGACTTATGGTTAGACCTATATCCCTCGCCCCACCCTCAATTTATTTCTCTTTAAAGACAAACTTTAAAATAAATTAGATATACAATAAATATTGTACATTTATTATAAAATTATCCTAAAATGAGCAAAAGTCACACTAAATGAATAAAAGTTACCCTGATATAAATAAAAGTTATGAACTATTTATGCTTTATTGGTAAAGTCACCCAAAAATTGTAAAAGTGACCCTAAATTTGATAAAAGTGACCCCCGATGTACAATAAATTACTGTACATCAGATGTATACAAAAGTTACTTCTATTTAAATTCTCCATTTTTTTTTGTCAATATTCAGTCCTGCTTTTTAAATTCCTATCTCTTTAAGATAAAATACAAGTGTATCTCCTTGATAAACAAAAAAATATATATCAACTAGCAAACTCGTAAATAAATCAAATAGGACCCCATTATTGTTGATTTATTTACACAAATGCCATGTTAACTGGACAAATCGTTGATTAATTACGATTTTGTCAGTTTAACTCTTTAGTTGGGGCATCCTCATCTCTTTAACTCTAAAGCAATTTAAGAAGTCCTATTCTCTCTCTTTCCCCCCTCATTTTCTTCTTCAACCCCTTATTTATTACACCCTTCGTCCAATGATATAGTGTTTATTTTATTTTACACGATTTTTTAAGATGTACGTATAAAAAATATTTTTTTTAATTTCATTTTAAAATAAAATGATATTCAAACTCACGCTTTAAGATAAATCTAACATTATTTCACATGATTATGTATCTTATTTATATTAATGAGGTTTTTTTTCGGTCAAATTTCATAAAGTTATACCATAAAAATAAGAAAATTTTGTTTTTTTACCACCTCACAAAAACACGAAAAATCTCTTTTACCACCTCCCAAAAAAACAGTATTACTTTACCACCTCATAAAAAACACAAAAATAGGTTTTACCACCACTTAACTGATTCCGTTTAGGAATCCGTTAAGTGGGCCCATAAAGCCACGTGTCGTATTATTATTGGCCAAAAAAAAAAGAAAAAAAATTTAAAAAATAAAAAAAAACCTAAAACTACCCAGCCACCACCACAGCGCCACCACTCAACCCACGACTGCCCCCCCGAACCTACCACCGGCGGCGCGGCTCCACCCCCTCCCTCTCCCAACCCACCTGAACGCCTCCTTCCCTCTCCCGCAACCGCAATCGACCCAAAAACCACCGACCCACAACCTTCAATGACCACAAATCCCCCCAAAACAGCCACGATTCCGGCCACAAATGGCCGAAATCGGCCGGTTAAGGTCACTCAGCCCCAAAACCGGCCGATTTCGGCCATTTGTGGCCGAAATCGTGACCGTATTAGGGAAGGAGGTTTTTGGGTTTGGTGGTTTTGGGGGGTGTTTCGGTTGCGGGAAAGGGACGGGGAGGGTTCAGGTGGGTTGGGAATGGTGGTGCGACACGGGTGGTGATTTCGGGGAGTGCTATGGTGAGTTAGGGGGAAGGCGGCGGGGGTGGCGCTGTGGTGGTGGCTGGAGTAGTTTAGGTTTTTTTTGTTTTTTTTAATTTCTCTTTTTTTTAACAAATAAAATGCTGACATGTGTTACTCTGGGCCACACTTAACGGAATTTTTGGATGAAAACCGTTAAGTGGTGGTAAAACATATATTCGTGTTTTTTATGGGGTGGTAAAGTAATACTTTTTTTTTGGGAGGTGGTAAAACAGATTTTCGTGTTTTTGTGAGGTGGTAAAAAACAAAATTTCCTAAAAATAATTTAAGCATTATATCATGATGTGGGGAGTATTATGTCAAAAAACCTAATTTACTTTACTGAAGTTATTTTTATTGGTTTTCTAACTTAATTTTTCATTAAAAAATTATTAGGTTTTACTAATTAAATAATTTTTTTTATTGAATTGAAATTTTTTTTACTAAATTTTATTTTTTTCAATGTTATGAGAATAGAGCTCTAGTGGTAAAGTTTGCATCTTCCAACCATATAATTATTGGATCATACATACCCTGCTTAAAGTTCTTTGCATTGGGTGGAGATTCCTCCCCCACCCCACTTTTAACAGGCCTAGTCTGGCCCATTGACCTAGACGGGGTTGATTTGTAAAAGGTTCTTGCCCATAAAGCTTTTTTCCATCCTCACCTAGCATATATTATGCTTGATTTGTGTTCCCTTGACATCAAGAGATTCCGAATTAATTTCAATTGAACATGAACCCTAATTTTTATTTTACTTGGAAATTTGGTGGTTATTTATATATCAATTAAAGTATAATAGGTGTTTGAATTCAACCTTGTCCCACACCACTTTTTTTTTTTTCCCTCCTTATATTGAATTTCACGAAGTAGTAAACTTGCATGACATTCAAAGAAAAATTGGTTTTGAGATTATTTAGCAATTGAGTTTCATAGGTGCAAAAGGTACAATAATGTATTTTTAAAGAGTGTTCTCCATTTATGTTTTTTTAACACTTTGATTCTTTATGTGTATCAAATGAAATCAGATTCCAATGGATACATAAAAGAACGGAGATTAAGTGGGTGTTAAGGCAAAGGTGGAGAGTATTAGGTACCCGAATGAGTGGTAACTGCCTAACTGGTAAGCAGTGATGTTTTTAAATTGTATCTACTAGAATGAGGTTGAGGATGAATGTTGGAGTCGTCGTGAAAATGGATGGAAACGTGATTGTACATTTAGCTTAGACAATAATAGGCTGGGATGACATGAGAAGACCAACATCTCCCCGTCCCGAACGTCCCCCATTAACATCTCTGAAGTCTGTCTATGTTTCTTCTGTCTTCTAATCATTATCATAAAGGACAAATGTTATGTGCAAGTGCTACTGTGCTACAACATACAATACATGAGATCTTAGTCAAAGCAACACGAGTCCAAGAACAGCAAAATCACATCATATTGGCCTAAGTTGGTACACTATTTACTTGTTTCATCTTACGTCCTTTTGACGCTCAAAATCATGCATGTGAATATCCATTTCCAATAAGCACATAATTACATGGCAATTTTAGAATTCAAGTTCCCCTCATGTAGAAAAAAATGATATCCGTTCAAAAAAAAAAAAAAAAATAAAAAAATAAATAAATAAACAACCAAAGAAAAAAAAAATGATATGATTGTAGCATGTAAGATAACCAATATAATAAGTTAATTTAAATAGTAATTACTCCTTTTAATCATTTATGTTCTACTCAATCAATCTATGTATACATATACTAAAGTAATCACCAAATTAACTCATAAGTACACGTTTCGCGTCCACAATAAAAATTTTCCCGTCAATTTTTGTAAAAAAAAAAAAATTTCCTTACAAAATAATAATTTAGGGCATGTTCATATTTACTGAACTGAGCTGAACTGAACTAACTGGAAAAATTAAAATGCATAAAAATATATGAAAACGTTTATGAAAATTAATGATAATATATATAGTGGATTGTGGAAAATATAAAAGTGTTATAAAAATAACTCTGTATTTTAAATTATTAAATTTTGTAATATTAAATATATATATATAAATAAAAAGTATTCTTCAATATTTTACTGTAGTCAATCACATATGTTGCAGTTTCTCAAAAAAAAAAAAAACCCTACTTTCTTGTCGAAATGTAATTGAGAGAATTTTTGCGGTTATGAAAAATAGGTGGAAGGTTCTACAACCTAATTCGATGCCGTAAATGGACTATTGTTATCAGTTGCAAATAATCGTTGCTTGTTGTACTCTACACAATTTGTTCATTTACATGAACTAGGGATTCCTTTACGCATCAAGTTGAAGTCATGGGACCAACAGAAGATCATACTATGTACGATGATAACAGAAAATAAAGCAGCTATGGATATTGTACGAAACCAAATAATTGATCAGATATGGGGGGTCAATTCAGAGGAATGCCGAGGTAATGGAGCAACTTAATGGAGAAGAAGAAGACGAAGAACTAACCAATTATGAAAGCTAGTAACTGGTGTGTAGTACTCTCATTTTGTCAATGAGCTCAACTATAAAAAAAACAAATGTGACCATTTTGAACGACGAATATAATTGAAGATAATAATAATGATTATTATTTATTATTATTATTATTATTATTATTATTATTATTATTATTATTATTATTATTATTATTATTATTATTATTATTATTATTATTATTATTATTATTATTATTATTATTACTACTACCTCCGGTTCAATTTAGTCGCAACAATTTCCATTTTGGGGTGGTTCAAATTACTTGCAACATTTTTTTTCCTTATTTGGTAACTTTTAGCCAGTAAAATGACATATATGCCCTTACTTTTTTTTTCTTAAACACCCTTATTAAATTACAAATCTGATTTCATTAAATTAAACCCCAATCTTAATTAATTAAACTCTCCTCCCATTGAATATTCTCTCTCCTCCTCCAACCACATTTTCATGGTGGTTCCATGGTGTTACGAGCGGCGGGGGTTGTAGATCGGCGGCGTCGTGGGTTTGGTTTTGTGGGTTTGATTTGTGGTTGTAGATCGGCGGTTTGGTTTATGGGTTTGATTTGTGGGTTTGAAATCGGCAGATCGGGGGTTGTAGATCGGCGGCGATAGTGGTTTGTGGGTTTGGTTTTCTAGGTTGCAGATCGGTGGTTTGATTTCGTGGGTATGAAATCGGCGGGTGGGTTCGTGGTAATTGATGGGTTTGTGGGTTACTGGGTGCGTGGGGTGGTAGGGTCGTGGTAGTTGCTGGGTTCGTGGTAGTGGCTGGGTTCGTTGGTGGCTGGGTGCGTGGGGTGGTGCCGTGGTGGTGGTGGGGTCGTTGTAGTTGCTGGGTTCGTGGTAGTGGCTGGGTTTGTGGTAGTGGTTGGGTTCGTGGGTGGCTGGGTGCGTGGGGTGGTGGTGGTGGGACGACGGGTTGCTGGGTGCGTGGGGTAGGGGTGGTGCGTCGGCGGTGTTAAGTTCGGTACTGGGTAGTTTCGGTGATTCTGTGTGGTGGTGGTGGGTGGTTTGGGTGATGCTTGGTGGTGTCAATAGTGGTGGTGGTGGTGGGTTACTATTTTAATTTAATTAAGGTTTTTTTTTTGGCAGGATTAATTGTTAAGCATGTACCCTTATTTTTCCATAATCATGCTTTCAATCTTTTGCCTAGGTTTGCGTAAAATTGTCCTTTGCTGCGACTAAAATGACCATGAACCGGAGGTATTATTATTATTATTATTATTATTATTATTATTATTATTATTATTATTATTATTATCTCAAAAACAAAAGTCATACAACCTACAATAAATTAGTGGGAAGCCGAGATACAATCTGGGCCCCCACTCCTCTAGCTATTGCAAATCCTACCCTAGTGAAGATATGAGCTGCAGCACGAGCCCCAATGTCTTGCGTCGTCGAGAACCTCTGAATCCGCTTCAGTAACGCAACAACCTCTTTCTCTAATTCCCCAAGCGAAGAAAAGGAGAAGGGAATGAAACCATATCCAATCGCCTGACATCGAGGTTCATACTTAACCCGCTTCCGATGAGCTGCATCAGCCACAACCCGCCCAGGAATGAAGTCAGATAGCCCTGACTGTGTCAAAGGAGAAGACCCTGTCAAATCAACACAGACATCGCGACCACGATCCCATGAATAAAGTAACATATCCGCGGGTCTGAGGCCTCGTCGTTCCCTCCGGCCAACCCAATGTCTACCTCTTTTATCGCTGAAATCCCAGAACGATAGCAAACATCAACAAGGGTATCCCGAACAACATTATGCCGATGTTTAATACCCACAATACCAGCACAAGACACTGCGTGATCACCGAAAATATCTCCAGCAAAAACCCTCGAACAAGCAGAGCACAACGTCGAGATAGAGAACAATGGAACACCCAACCGATAGGACAACACACAGCGATAAGTCTTGGCGTTCATCGTCTGACCCAACCCTGAAATAGGAACCGCCCGAAGCCAAGCAGAGGTGTGATCACCCTGCTGTGATTTCCATAATGCTGATTGTCGAGGAGTTAAAGAATAAGCAGATTCTGCAAAAGCGGTAACCTTTGTGAAATATATATCTGCCAATTTCTTCATGAGTTTAGGGGCAGCGACCTCACTAGGATTACTCAAAATGTCAGACTCCACTGTTCCATTAAACAGACTCAACGCATCCTCAAAGGCTCGTCCAAGACCAACAATGCCAGCATGCCGAAGAAGTTGTGTCTGCAACCCAGTAGACTGTAACCGAGAAGCAAGAAAAGCATAGTGACGAACATCACCTGCAGAATAAACACCAAGCCCTCCAAACGCAAATGGTAAGGTGGCAAGTCGCCACTGCCCATCACCAAACCCAGGCCCCGAAGCAGTAACAATACGCTCCATGGAAGATCGAAGAGCTGCATCAAAGGTGCGCTGAGCCACCTCAAAAGTACTAGGAGGACAAGTACGCAATGCAAAGTAGAGTTTTGAAACTCCAGTACATGCCCTAAGCAACAACAGCTCACACTGAGGATCATCGAGCATAGCGACCTTATCCATAAGGGCAATGGTCTTGGTCACCCTCTGCATCACAAGCTCACCACTAAAACCAGAATCGGAACTAGCGGGACCTCCAAGCAACCTAACACCACGCAAAGGTCGAGCAATATTAGGTGGAAAGACACCCACCAGCCTGCTTTGAGGGTCTTCTGTAGGCCAGAAAACTTCAGTTTTTTCCACATTAAGACATAACCCAGAACGAGGTCCTTCCTCCATAATCACAGAACTTGCCCCACCACCAAAGTGTCACCAATAATCGTGCCGTCATCTAAATACCAAGCCTAAAGACATACATCAAAAGTCTCTCTGATTTTACACACCAGGGGTTGTAAAACCAAAGAAAAAAGCAAAGGACCAAGGGGATCACCCTGCTGTACCCCTTGAGATGACCATAAGGTTTGGTCCCCATAGTACAACCTGGTTGGATTAGAATAGCAGAATTCTACCCATCGCGAAATGCCCGGACAACGACGACGTACCTCACGTAACATGACCGAACGATCAACCAGATTGAAGGCATTTTGAAAATCCACCAACGACATAGATAGACCAACATCAGAACCACGGTCCTCAATCAACCGATTCACCGCATGAAGAATTGCCTCACCACCTGAAGAAACCCCAACACCAAATTGAAGGCCATCAAAGTAAATCCCTAAAGACTGACCAACCATAACAACACCCACCTTCGAAACGAGACGCCGCCAAACCGTACCCACAGCAATAGGACGGATACCACCACCGGGCTTGACAAGTGGCGTAAGAGGATTACTAGCAATGTACTCTCCTAATTCCATAGGACATCTCCCAGCTAGAAAGAGATTAACCACCCCAGTAATAGAGTCAACCAACTCATCTGAGACTGCCACAACTGCACCACTCAAGCAATCCATAAGATGTTGAGCACGCAAACCATCCCTACCACATGATGTGCCACGAGGGAAACTCCTAATCCGATCTAAAACAACAGCAGAAGTCGTAACGAGATGAAGGTGATCAATAGGTATATCAGGAAAGGATGGAGCTAGAGATGAAGGGTGCTTTGACTGTAAATCTGCAAGAGTGGCGTCATTATAAGGTGCAACGCCTGAAGAAGAAAGAACCCGAACTGCAATATTACGCTCTTCCAAATCAATGTCCTCATCATCAACCATCGACAAAGTAGGAGAATCCTCTGCCAAAATTTCCCTCATAAGCTGCAAATTACCACCCGCTACACTCCAAGAACAAATAGCACGGGAAATACTCTCTTCTTGATGCCGACGTCTTACCGAAGACCGAGACTCACGACTACTCCGCGGGCGAAATATTTTAAGGATGCAAAGAGGTAACACCAACAAAGAGACCCAATTAGAAATGTCATCAGGCTTAGAGATCACCTTATCAAGAGCACCTTTCAGAACCCGAGAAAACCCCAAACGACACTTGGGAGGGATAGACTTAACAAAGCGAAACCCCTTAGAGAATAAACAATCAAGGAGGGCCACATCAAAACCACCGTTATGATCTCGCACCAATCCATCCATACGATCAACTCGAGCAGGAGAAGAAGGAGATTGCGGCTTGGTGAAATTATGAAGCACAAAACGAACAACACCATCTCCTTCATCAGGGGGTGACACATCCTCATCCCCACCATGACGACACTTAATACATACCGTGTGCGTTTTATAGCAAACTCCACATAACCAAATCCCCATACGCCTAAAAGTAACTTCTGCCTCATTATAAACAGCCAAATTAGAAGTAAGAGAATGTCGGGTGATATCTCGCGCACCGATACAACAATGACGATCACTAAGATGTTTGATTAGAGAACGTCGAGTAAGGCCATTTCCACTCCCATCTTGACAACCACTAAGACCCACAAAGGGACAATGAAACTTCACAATGGCAGCCGACATAGCAGACTTGCACCACCCAAAACTGAAATACGCCCGAAAGAGCACCAGAAACTGCCGCAAAACAACACCCAAAACTGCACCCAAGAGCTGCCGAAACTGGACCAGAAACTGCACCAGAAACTGCTGCAAAAACAGCACCCAAAACTACTCCAAAACAGCCCCCAATACCAAAAATCGCTGGAAATATTGATCACCGAAACCCAAAATAGAAACCAACAAAGAACCTCCTCTAACTGACCAAAAACAACACCAATATTCGCGAGAAAAGCTGCCCTCAAAATGACCCAATAACAGCTTGAAATTGCACCCAAAACGCACCCAAAAACAGAGCAAAACTACGCTTGAAAACACAGCAGAATTGCACCCAAAACCGCAGCTTGAAAACTGACCAAAACAGCCCAAAAAATAACAAAAAAAACGCACCGTAAAGACGCTTGAAACAGCCCGAAAACCCGAGGAAAACAGTGAGAGAATTCGCCAAAAAATCGATCAAGAAACCACCCACAAAAGCCGCCTGAAATCCGCCCAAAAGCCGCCTGAAAACCACCCGGGAAACCACCTGAAATCCACCCAAAAGCCGCTTGAAATACCCCTGACTGAAAACCGCCCACCTGATCACACCTTACGCCAAAGATGATGTTGGAAAAAGGACTCGGAACTGCACCCAAACAGCCTGAAATTGCACCAAACCAACCCGAAACTGCTCCAAAATCACACCTAAATGACGATGAATTTGTAACAAAAAAAATCGAGAACCCACTCCTGACCAGAACACTAACCTGATCGCCGGAAAGCGCCGGAAAATCTGCCGGAAAAAAACGTGGAAACCTACCCTAATCGCCCCTTATCACCCCTTATTATTATTATTATTATTATTATTATTATTTTTATTATTATTATTGTCGTTGTTGTTGTAATATGCTAAAACATCTAAAGCACAAAAATTAAGAATTGAACTGAACTGAACTAAACTAAACTAATTAGAGCTGAACTGAACTGAATTGAACTAAACTGATTGGAGTTGAATTGAACTAAACTGAACTGAAAAAATGTAAATATGAACAGGCCCTTAGTCTATATAAAAAATAAAAAATAAAACCAACAACCTAAACAACCCTAAAAAATAGAACAATAACAACTTTAATTAATTTTTTTTTCTTTACTTTATAAATAAATAAGAAAAGATTAAAAATAACGAACAACGTAGATAGTAAATTATTGATTTTTTTCACCCTTAATAGAAATAAGGAAAATTGGATTAAAATAATACAAATTATCAACGGTGTGTGGAAAATTAACTCAACTATTTGCTATTAACGGTACCACCTTTTATACTATATGTGCAAAATAGTACGCCTAGCCACCACAAAGGTATTTTGAATAATATTCCGTCTATATTTATTACTATTTTATTATTTTTTTTCAAAATACATATTGTATTAATAATTTCCTTTACAATCAAATTAATAATGCATGCCCCACCCCTTTGTTATTTTTTTTTTAATTTTCAATATGTATTTAAATAATTTATTTCTTAATACATGTAGTAATTATTTCTACTACCAGTCTACCACACAAGTAAATAGGGTATTTTTGATTTAATTAGTTTCAAAAATTATTTTAAAAATCCCTGCATTATTTGGTTGGTGAATGTGGGAAAATTTCGGATATTTTTAAACTAATTATATCAACATAATAAAAAGGAATTTAAATACCCTATTTACTATTTTGAGATGTTGAAATTACTGTATTATGAAAAAAAAAAATTACATATTGTTTTTTTTTTTAAAAAAAAAAACAATCTAACAATAGGGTGGGGCATTATCAATTTAGATTGTAAGGAAAATCTTTAACATAGTATTATGTATGCATTTTGAAAAGAAAACAGAAAATTAATATAAAAAATAATAATTAAATACAAAGATAGACGGAATATTCATCAAAATACATTTTGGATATTGGCATACTATTTTGCACATAACAAAAACTTTTGTATACATCTGGTTTACACTAATATTAGTGTGCATCGAGCAGTATAAGGGTAACTTTTAGCTAATTTTAGGGTAACTTTTTATCTTTTTTTAGGTAACTTTAAACATGATACAATTTTTATATAAATCAACAACAAGAAAAGTTTTATAAAGGTAATTTAATTACATTCAATCACTAATAATTGATTTTTAGTCATTTAAAATGTGATTCTTTACTAATAAAGCGTAGATAATTTTTATTTGAATTGGGTTACTTTAACGCATATTGGGGTAACTTTTATTCATTTCAGGGGTAACTTTTAATCACTTTTGGTTATCTTTATAATGGATGTACAATAATTATTATAGACCCGATTTTTTTAAAAGTTTGTGATAGTATAAAAGGTGGTATCACTAATAGCAAATAGTTGAGTTTGTATTATTTTGCACATACCGTTAATAATTGGAATTATTTTAAGCCAATTTTTCTAAAAATAAAATAAAATCATAGTAATGGTAAATTTCTAAATTAATAAAAATAAAATTTATTAATGCAAATAGAAAATCACCTAACTTAAAAAGTTACTCCGTATAAATATATATTCACTTGAATCTTCATCCATTACACTATAAAATAAAATGTTCATCCTACTTAAAAATAGGGATTCTAAATCTATTTTAACTTCATATATTTGTCAGCAAACTACAAAAATAAAAATACTCTATATTAACATGTCTAATCTATATTAATTTGATAACGTACATATTTATTTTAATATATACTAAATCTAAAAACTAATACAAACTTAGGCCCCGTTCACTTCACCTAAAAAAATTAATATTAAGTAAAAATAGTTTTAGTTCAGTAAAATTAATTTCAATTAAGTAAAAATAAGTTCATATCATCAGTAAAAATAATTTAGTTCAGCAGAAATAAGTTCATTTTAGTAAAATTCAGTAACTATAAAGAAGAAATATTATACAAAATCAGTAAAAATAATTTCAGTACAGCAAAAAAAATTCAGTTCAGTAAATTTAATTTCAGTTCAGCAAAAATAAATTTCAGTTCAATAAAAATAATTTCAGTTCAGCAAAAATAAGGTGAAGTAAACGGGGCCTTAGTGTAACTAATAAAAATACTTTTTAGTGAATATTTGAATGTAACCCGGGCAAAGAACTAGTTACATTATACTAAAGGCGAAACTTATTAGAGTGACACTTGGAAATATAATATAAAAAGTTTTCCCTCCAAAATTATTTACTAAAATAAAAAAAAACTTTATTTTTACATAAAAATAAGATTTGTATCTAAATTATGACTTTTATCTTTGTATATTTCTAAAATAAACTTCTTTTAATATCAAATTGCCCATTATAACTATTACGAGTACATATTTAATTATTTCCTTTCTCATATAGTTCATACTTTGTAATACTGATGAGTCTATTCATAATATTTTATATCAATTTTTTTTGGGTAAAATTTATCATCTTTATAATTTTTTAACAACCATGTAGTGCACGGGGTTTAATCTAGTTACTATGAATACACAATTTTTTTAAAAAAAAAAAAAATTGAATAATATGAGTAGGTGTATATCAATACATGTGTAAGATAAAGTATCGTAAGTCAATAATTAGGGAAAATGTAAAAGGTGAATTTGAGTAAGAAAAAGGTAAATAAAATAGGAGTGATAGTATGACAGATGTAATCATTGTGGGGCCGAAGGGGTAAGATGAAAAACGAGGTATGCCAAAAAGAAAAAAAAAAAAAAAAGAGTGATCTAAATTAAACGAAAAAGAGAGGTTAAAATGAAGAGTACAAATTAACAAAAGTGAATAGAGGGATTACAATAACTTAGATGTGATTTTCTCATGCATTTCCATATTGATATTGAATACTAATTTATTTTTTTTGAAAAAATGAATATTAATTTAGGAAATACATTAGATGCTTGTATATATTTATATATAAGGTTTTATTTAAAATTCAAGAAAATTCATTTTTCAATTTTCATTTTATAATTAATGAACTCATATAATTTTACATTAAAACGATATTTACATTTTAGAACAATAATTTAGCAGTTTTTTAATGTTTTTTCTTGAAAATTTTTATGAGAACAACTGTACAATTAAAAATGAACGGAGGGAAAACAACTTCTTACTTTTGTATGAAGATGAAATCAAATTAATCATATAATGAAATTAAAATCAACTGTTACTTTAAAATTTTGAGTCAAATTATGCATATCCTTGTTCTATTTTCAACTTAATATACAATTAAAAAAGAAAAAAAAAAAACCTATTTTAACTATAAAAAAAAAGTTTTATTAGGCCATGTTCTCTTTACCTTAAAAAAGTAATATTTAGTAAAAATAGTTTCAGTTCAATTAAAATAAATTTAGTTCAGTAAAAATAATTTATGTTTAGCAAAATAAATTTATTTCAGTAAAATCAATAAATGAAAAGAAGAAATATAGTAGGGAATTTGTAAAAATAATTTCATTTCACAAAAATAATTTATGTTCAGTAAAATTAATTTATTTTTTATTGAAAATAATTTAAGTTCAACAAAAATAATTTCATTTTAGTAAAACTAATTATAATTCAGCAAAAATAAGGTAAAGAGAACATGACATTACGTAAATATTAGCTTCAATTATTAAGAATGTACTTTGAGTTCAATCTATAGATATTTGAATTAGCAAAAATATTTAAAATTAGCTAAAAATTAAACAGTTTTAATAAGTACTTCTTAATAAAAATTAATTACTAAATCAAAGGAACCCAGTAAAAAAATAGTTTTAATAGTAGTTTTTATAAGTAAAAAAAAAAACACTTAAGCATTAAATAATTTAACTTTAGTAACAAATTTCATGTTTAGTTGACATTATGGAGATTAAAGCAGTGGCTTAAAATATTTATAGAAAGGTTATTTTTAAAAAAATTACTACTCCGTAAGAAAATTTTCAGTCTAAGGCTATGTTCTCTTCACCTTTAAAAAATAATATTAAGTAAAAATAATTTCAGTTCAGTAAAAATGAGTTCGGTTCAGTAAAATTAATTTCAGTTCAGTAAAAATAATTTCAGTTCAGTAAAAATAAGTTCAGTTTAGTAAAATTCAGTATTCTTAAAGAAGAATTATAATAGAAAATCAGTAAAAATAATTTCTGTTCAAAAAAAATAATTTAAGTTCAATAAAATTAAGTTTAGTTCAGTAAAAATAAGTTCAGTTCAGTAAAAATAATTTCACTTCAGCAAAATTAAGGTGAATTAAACAGGGTCTAAGCTAAAAAGTCAAAGGACGTTGATGAAGGCTTATGTATGCATGATATATACTTAGTATTAAATATGGTAATGAATTACTAGTTAGAACTTTTTTGAACACAAATGTTCAAAAAAATCCGATTTATGATAGCTATATTGTAAATCTGTGTACAAATGAAGCAAGTTACTACTTAATTTGGGCTAGCACATGATAACATGAGCACTCATCATTATTTTCTTCTTTTTTTCAGTTTCTCTCTCTCCTCACTTTCTGTCTCTTGTTTTTCTCTCTCCTCTCACTATTTACCCATTCTCTCTCCTCCATTTTGATTGTGCTATTAAGCTTCAAAACACTTTTTTTTATGGTCATATTCCATTTTTAGGTTTATTGTGTTATTATTAATTCTCTTGTTTTTCTCTCTCCTGTTTCTTCCATTGGAGATATTCAAGCTTTCTCTCTCTCTTCCATGGCGAATCTCTGTGATTATCTCAGTTGGAAGTCCTTCCATTGTTGCCGCTCAAGCTCCAGAAGTACAGCCGCTAGCAACAACAATAATTACACTTCAAAACGCAGACACTCAGTGTTAGAGGCAGCCTAATGGGCGGTGCTCGAACAAGTTTGAATGGGCTTGTTCGAAATTGGCAGTGGTTCAAATTTTGAGGGTGAATTGGGTTTGTTCGGAAAAAATGGAGGAATAGTTCTAATTTTGATTTTGATACACTATTTTGCATATATAGCTTAATTATTTTTGTGAAAAAAAAGGGTTACTTTTGTGAAAAAAAAGGGTCACTTTTGTATAAAAAAGGGTAACTTTTGTGAAAAAAAGGGGTAATTTAGCTTTAATTAAAAAAAAGGGGTCACTTTTGTATAAAAAAAGGGTCACTTTTGTGAAAATATGGGTCACTTTTATAAGAAAAAAAAAGGTCACTTTTGTAAAAAAAAAAAGGATCACTTTTATAAGAAAAAAGGGTCACTTTTCGTAAAATGTTCGATGTACAATAAAATTATTGTAAATTGGGGGGCATGCAAAAGTTTTTGTTTTTTGAATCACTAGTTTTAGCTTTTACCAAATGAGATTCTTTAAGAGGTGAAAATGGAAATTTAAAAACCATCGGGGTAGCGACAACAAAATGAGAGGTAAGAACTAAGAAGTTTGGTATCAGCCTATCAAGTATAAGTGCGAAATTGTGTCTAGGGGGTGGTAATGATTTCCTATCAAGTTTGAATGTTTGATAACTGCATATGGTTGTTATTAAATTTTATAACAAGTTACTGTATTGAATTTTATAAAATATTATACTCATAATTTTGATTCAAAAATAAATTAATAAACTTTAATTTTATACCTAGCTATACTAGTGTCAAGATTAGTGATACTTAGGGATTGTTCTCTTTAGCTTAATTTCATTTCAGTTCAGCTCACCTTCAGTTACTTCACTTTATTTCAGCTCAGCTCCAATCAGTTTAGTTTCGTTCATTTCAATTCACTTCAGTTTAGTGTAGCTCCAATCAGTACTCCACTTCAGTAAATCAGAATAGGCCCTTAGATTTGATTTTTTTTAAAAAAAAAAGATCTATGCGGTTTTATTTTAAAAAAAACAATTCTAAGGATGAAACTTGCACGTGCTGCGTTGTTATTGATATGACTTTTAAGAGTAGAAAATAAAGTGTATATATATGTGTGTGGTAACAAAATGATTTTATTTTTAATTGAATTAAACAATTATATCAAAAGTAACAAAATTGGAAAAAAGAAAGTTAATAGTATTATCGAAAACTAAGGTAATATAGAGCAGTATTGTTCAATAATATTTATGTAATATATGTTGATTTCTTTACAAAAAAAAAAAATTACCTAATATAAACTAATACGTATATGTAAAAATATATTAATTGGGTTTATATGGAGAATTATTAGTTTTAAGAATTTTAATTTGAAGAAAGATATTTTGGATGATTATAAAATAATTTCCTTAAAAAATCTGCATAAAAACGGAAAGTAAAATGGGCGGTAAAATTTTTAATTAGGAGATTACATTTGTCATTCCTGTTTTCGCTTTTATTATATAATTATTGAATTATTGATTAAGAAAGATATTTTGGATGATTATAAAATAATTTCCTTAAAGAATCTACATAAAAATAGAAAGTAAAATGGGCGGTAAAATTTTTAATTAGGAGATGACATTTGTCATTCCTATTTTCGCTTTTATTATATAATTATTGATATTGATTATTGATAGAATCTTATGACGACTGATAATATTGTGTATACAATAGAGTCAATTACACTTAGAAATAAGCACCACATTAAACACTAACCAAAATATTGCGTCAATCCTTTCTATATATATATATATATATATATATATATATATATATATATATATATATATATATATATATAAATTCAATCATAAGATTTATATCCATAATTAATCACGCATATTATGTAATGGAATCTTATGATTTATAATATTATGTAATAAAATCACACATTTATAATAAAATATTAGCTATTTTGTTAATTAAAGTAAAAATTTATTTATTTATTTATATACTTATATTTATATAAATAATATTTAAATAAAGAAATAATGAAAATGGCGAGAAAATTTTTAGTGACATTGTGACAAGTGTCATTTTAGGTTTGCTTTTAGAATAGGTTATTTGATTGATTGATCATCACAAATCAATTACCCTCGAGGTTTGTCTAGGAAAAATGCTCCGATGATAATGTTAGTTCACAACATATTATAGTTTGTGGTGCACACACCGATAAAATATGATGGTAAAAGGAAATTGAAGTGTTTGTGAACAGATATTATCATATCTTAAAAGCTAAGTGAGATATGAGAGGGTATTTATAGAATGCCTGGTGCCATGTGAATTGCTACAGGATCTTATCAAGTGGATGACGGGTATATCTACATGGTCGAAAGCATCTCTTGTCTTGGATAGTGTAATTAGACTAATAAGGGTATAAGCCGGATATAGCCCATAGTTGCAAATGTTGGGGATTTTACTTGAACAAGAGTCACAAAGATGAAGTTGGAATTGTACAACAATAAAGCTTCGAGGCGTGAACGAATCACTTTACCAAAAGTAACATTTCGACCCTTATACTACACACTGGGTTTCATGAAATTCACTTAGGAGATACAACGAAGAAACAGTCATAATTATGTGTTGTATAAATGTAAGCAAATTTTTGTAAATTCTGATGATGATAAATAAGAAAATTGCAAAACCAAAGAGAATGAAACAAAGAAATTACTCTACTTCTTTCATTGACCCTTTTTCATCATATACTACGAAGTATATATATATAGAGCAATTAACTAACCATGCAAAGTAATCGCCATCCATTAGACATAAATGAATCATGCCCAATCAAGGCATTGCTTCAGCACTTAACCATGCAAAAATACACCAACAGATATTATATAGCGGTTGATAAATTCAGCCTTTTCGAGGGTCGTAACTTGCTTGCTCTAATCCTTTGTTTACTTAATTAGTAACACCTTAACCAGATAAATTAAATTAAACAAACATAAAATTTATCTACATACTCTAAATTATTCTACAGTGAACTTGCCCAACGCCCGTGTCATAACATTCCACAAAAGAAGGTAACAATTAAGCTTATTGTCATATATATTGAGCCAATTAAAAATAAGGTTTGTGTTTTAGTTTTTTAAATGAAAAAAGAGGGGACTCACTTGAGTAAGAAAATAAGAGGAAGCACTCAAATGAGTTAGCCCATAAAGCTGATCCATAGATCTTAAGAATATGAGGTGGGAAGTGACGTTACTACTTTATTACCTCAACTTCTATGATAAGGTGGAGTATGTTAAATTGTTGCATATCTATATTGCCCATTATTGGTGTATAAAAGTTCACTTTAGCTTAATTTCAATTCAATTCACTTCATTTCATTTCAGTTCAGTTCAGCTCCAATCAGTTCAGTTCCGTTCACTTCAACTCCTAATTTTTTTCTCTCATAAATATTAATTTCATCTCTATTTAGTTCAACTCATTTCAGTAAGGTAAAGTTTTGGGTGAGACAGACTCACCGTGAGTCCGCCGCCAACACTCACAACACCATTCATTCACCAACTCTCGCTAAAATCCAAATCCAACCATCATCATCGCGTTACCTACTTCCACTGCCTTCCTCGACCACCATTTCCACTGTCTTCTTTTTTTCTGGGTTTCTTCAGCGGCATCTTCTGGCGGAGAAGACATGGAGTTGGGTTTTGGGAGTTTGATTTGCAGCGGTGAGTACGGCGCGTGGAATGAGAAAATGGTGGTGGTTTTGGCGGAAACACTACAGTTGGAGTATACTTTGCTTGATTTAATGTGGAAGAAAATCCCAATTTGGAGGGGTTTCCATGAATGTAATGAGGAGAGAAAAATATTGTAGCCATGGAAGAAGAAGAGGGTCAGTGGTAAGGAGAAAATAATATCAGCTAATGTTTATTGTTTGATATTTGATTCTTATTGTTTGGTATTAAATGTTTATTGTTTGGGTTAAGTTTATTGTCAGGTATTAGAATAGTATTGTCAGGTATTAGATTAGTATTGTTAGTATTAGATTAGTATTAATATAGGAATTAGAAAATTTTAGTCATGAATTAGAAAATTTTAGTTAGGAATTAGATAATTTTAGTCAGGAAAAGATAATTTTAGTTAGGAATAAAATTATTTTAATAAGATTATTTTAGTCAGGAATAAGATAATTTTAGTCAGAAATAAGACTATTTTAGTCAGGAATAAAATGTTTTTTATCAGGAATAAGACAATAATGGTGCGCGGGCTTTGATCGGCTTTCTCGGACCCGCCTCTTTTTGTTATTGATTTCGGTCTCACGTGGGTCCGTTCTACGCAAAACCTTCTCTTTCAGTAAATGTGAATTGACTTTAAGTATAAGTTTAGAGAGCAATATTAAATTCTAATTTAATTGTCAATTGGGTGTGAAATGGAAACTAAACATGACCTTATAAACGGTCAAATGTCCTTCTTTGTCGTACGACCCTTGTATTATACGTAGTACAAAGGAGGATACAATTGAAATCCTTTTTGATCCTTGATTCCCCTCTTTCATGAGTTTTTTATACCCATTTCATTTATTGTGTCAAAATTATAATTAACTATCCAAGACAAGACTGACTCGTTTAATAGTCTAGATCTTTAATTCATGCATCTAATTAGATGAGATTTTGACCTTTTTCTAAAGGTTGTTATCAATGAAAAGGACTACTATTCATAATAACCGTGTTGGGCTCACGGTAAAATGAATACAAACTTTGTGGTATTTGTTAAGGATGAAACCTCACTTGACTTCAAAACGCACTTTGACAATAAGCAATACAATAAACTTTTCCAAATGTAGAATATAGATTCCTCTTTAATCAAAGTGAAGAATGAAAGGCATGAATTTAAACAAAAATGGTGTTCTTCAATTTCCACCTTCCTATATACCTTGGGTATAGAGTTCATCTCCCCTACTCCAACTTTCATTAAAAGAAAATTGTCAAAATCTTAGTTAAAAAGCCTAATACAAAGAAATTAAGCAAAGCTAATAGGTGAACTAGGCAATTATGGAGACTTAAATTTGGTCATGATACACTGTACTAAAAATTGGTCTTTGTACTTGGGTGTTACTGTCAAAGAGCAAGAAAATGAGAAGCAAAAGTATGAAATAATATCTAATTATGTTTTGAAGGAGAAGACTATAAAAAGATAGTTACGTTTTTAATTTGGGCCCATTTATTGTTGAATACTCAAATTTTGTGGTTGCTAAAGGATTAATTAATTTATCTCTTATTGTTACGCAAATGATTCTAAATAATATGATGACAGCGTGTGTATATATATATATATTAATACAAGAATAAAAAAAATATATGTAATTAATTTATTTATGTTAAAGGCTTAATTTAATTAGATTTATGGCAAAAGTTTTGTGGTCCAGAAGGTCCTATTTCAAAGCCTTCAATCAAGCCATATTAATTCCATAACGTTAATACAAAAGACTAAATGACGAAAAATTTAATGTTTTCTTAAGTTTTAAATTAGGGTCCCATGCATGAATGCATATATAATTGATTAATTGTTAGTATGACTTTGTACAAAGGAACCTTGATCTAACTAAGTTATTAAATTAGAATAATCTTTTTGCTTTTTTTGTTTGTGATTTTCTTCCTTACTAGCAGACACAACTGTGTTGACCTCTGTCCCTTCAAATGTCATGGGGATTTTTATCTCTGATTTGAATTGTTTAAATATTATCAGTAATTTTCTTGTGTTTGGTGAGAAGAACACGTCAACGTTTGTCAATATGGCAATTTTTTCGTAAAGTACTATGGCAAATTTGACATTTCTTAATGATTGATTAATTGTAATTATTATTATTATTATTATTATTATTATTATTATTATTTTTTATTTTATTTTATTTCTTTTTTACGAGAAGAAAAAGGATTTCATTAATGAAATATAGCCAAACGGCACTTACAAACAATTCCTAGGAAATCTAAAATTCCAACACCAGTACAAACCACCTTAGAACTAGTTACATCGCAGATTCGATCAACGATCGCCTTAATAAAAAACTTCATCCGAAACAATACAATCTGTGAGTTAGCACTAATTCGGCTTGAGATTCACGGATGAGTAGTTGTTTGGGTGAAAATACTCATATGACCTTCTAGATACTTTCGAAAACGATAAAACCCTAAATCTTCAAACTTTAGCACACGAACAAAAAAAGAAAATAACCCTAATTGAATAAACACCACCATAAAGATGGGATCCATTTATTGAAAGCAATCAAAAAGTTTTTTGGGCTTACCATCGGTAAAAACACCGATGGAAGCCCCTATAAAATTTACAATTGAGATTAGAAGAAAAGAGATGAAAGAGAAAGAGAGTAAAGGAAAAGAATGAAGGAAAACCTTAAAAAAAAAAGCAGAAAAAATCAAGCAATGGAGGCTAGAAAAACCCTCCCAAGGGAAAACCCTAGAGGGAACCAACTTTTTGCCGGTTATATATTCTGTAAATGGTGCTAGGTTGTTCAACAATTGGTCCATATTGAAAAAAATGGACCGAAACGAACCAAACTAATCTAGGATCGGAACGAATCGAAGAAATAAATTTTTTCATTCATTGGTATGCTTTGGTTTAAAACCTTTTAAAAACCGGTCATGTATCGAATTGACTTTTTGCTTAAAATTATACATAAATCTTTAAAAGGATTAAAAATTTAAAACTATCCTTAATAAGTTAGGAAAATTTTAATTTTATGAGAGTTTTTGAATTAGACCTACAAAATAAGACATTATAAAAATTGTTTTGCCATTATCTTTTTGAGTTTTTAATAAAATTATTAACTAATTTGAAAAGTTTAAAAAAATATTCTAAAATCGGTCCAAACTGGTCTAGTCCAGATTTTGGACCGGTTTTTCTAGTCTAGTTTGGGTTCGGCCTTAGCTTAAGTGGTATTGCCCGGTCCAGTCTTAGGGTCTGTTTACTTCATCTTAATTACAGTGAAGTTCAATTCAGTTCAGTTTAGTTCAGCTCCTAATTTCCTTCTCTCATAAAATATTCAATTCATCTCTATTTAGTTCAGTTTAGCTCCAATCTGTTCAATTCAGCTCAGTTAAGTAAATGTGAAAAGACCCTTAGCTTAACTAGTCCAGTCTTCAGTTCTTGAAATTTAAATTTATGGTCTTCGACCAGGTCTGGTTTTGACCGGTGAACAACCTTAAATGGTGTTTACATTTACTGGCAATGTTTGAAAATTTCCATTTCTAGACACTAATTTGGACAGAATAACTCTTGCTTTGCAATTACCCTTGTGCCCTTAGTATTTTAGAAAATACAAGTTTATCTCATTGGCAAAAACATAAATAAATCAATAAACTTTTTGTTATATATGGGTCCCACAGGTTTTGATTTATTTACCAAAATGCCATGATGATTAGACAAAATGGCAAAAATGTAAATAAACCAACAACTTTTTAGTCATATATGGGTCTCACTGTTTTTGATTTATTTATCAAAATGCATGATGACTAGATAAAACTGTTGATTTATTTAAGCTTTTGCCATTTATTTTCTTGTGCAATTGTACTATTTGTAATACTACCTCCGGTCCAAATTACTCGCAGCTTTGGAATATTTTATATCTCACAAATAATACCTCAAAGTTGCGAGTAATTTGGACCAGAGGTAGTAATTTAATGGGTGAATCAACATAATGCAATTTTTAATATTGAGACCCAAATTCTCGAGGGTTTTGCATTTATTTCGGTTCCTCTATCTTTCTCTTCTCTATGCCACTATTTGGTTTCTCTCTCTTACATTGCTAAATCTTCTTCAATTTTCTCAGTGTCTCTCTTCCTCAAAATATGTCTTCAACCTCTTCCTCTTTCCCTTTCCTCTTTTCTATTTAAAAAAAACATTAGGGTTTCTCGCATGAATTTTTGTGTTTACTTAGTCTTGTGGTATTCTCTTCCAAATCCCCACAGAATTTGTGTTTTTTTTTTTCAAATTCCTTGTCCAATAGTTTACACCCCCATTGTTATAATTGTTCTTGCATTTAAATTCGCGACACCGTTACGTACTCTTGATATTTGAGGTTTCTTAGCTTTTAAACGTAGGTTTCCTAATTCAAATCCCCAACTTAAATTTGTGGTTGTTTTGTCCTGAGTTCGTAGATTTTGCACATCGAAACTTGTGTTGCCTTGTTAAATATGTGTAGATCTATGGTTCCTTATCACCTCGATTTAGATGATATTTCTCCTTGACTTACCTCTTAAGATCTTTAAGATCGATCTCCAACTTAATTTGTTGATTTGTCCCCTTTGTTTTTCCCTTAATGTAATATGCTATTGTTCATTAACCCTAAATTTGTAATGTTCATCTTGAAACCATAACTTTAACCGTTTATCATAAAATCCTAAATAAACTATTATTTTCTCGATTTAGTAGAGAATAATTTAGGGATTATTCTCTCACTATTTGTGTAGATGTTCTTGATCATCATATCCTCATCACTTATATAATTATGAGTAAGTTGACGGACTCTACTAACTCAAGGTCCCTTTATTGTTCTAATCTTGATTGTGATTTGAGATATGATTCTTATGGTGAGCATAACTATAACAATGAGACTTATAGACCAATTGGTATTACAGATGTTGGCAAAGGTGATCTTGAAGCCAAAGTATGTAATGGCCCCTTACCTTTGCTAGAAGCAGGATGTTTGAAAGCACAAGCATAACAATCCTTTGCTTGTTGATAATAACAGTCAAGCTAGGGTGGAATGCGTTGGTGTAGGCGTCGATTAAAGCGCGCCTAATAAAGCATGTTGTGAATATACTTAGCAATCATAGGAAGTGGGAATTGACATTATACGATTAGAGACAAGGAAAGTAGGGAGCCGCCAACAAGTTTTTTAAGGAATTTGTAAACCATTCACGGATCATTTAAGGAAACCACGATTAAGGGACAACGATAAGCAACAATGATTGATCTCTGAAAATTACACCCCATTCATAATCCATGAGATTACTAAATCCATATGGTTCGGAACCACAAAAGGAGGATCGAGGATGATGGTACGAAGTGATTCATGGAGTCACATTTGCCCGTATTGGCCTCTACTCGACTCTGATAGTGAAAATTATTTCCTGTAATCTCAAAGGCATACAAACAAAGGTTCAATTTACTCTAAACTAATATTAGGCTTAATTGGTTGAATATTAATGCACACTTAATTCTAAAATATTATGATCACTTGATTCAACAAAAAGATTAAAAATGAACCTAATATTAGGCTAAATTAGTTGAATATTAATGCAAACACAATTCTAAAATATTGTGATCACTTGATTAAACAAAAAGATTAAAAAGAAACCTGAATTGGTCGTCCTAATTATTTTGTTAGTCATGACTTTCAATTACATATTCCCTTTAAACATGCAATATAGTGATCAATAAAACAATAGAATAACAATAATATTGGAAGCAATTCAGCCATAATATCTTTAGTCAGATCATCAAAACCATAACAATAAATCTAATCATGATACTAGAAATAAAAAATAAAAATAAGTAATTAAATTAATTAATTACTCACATTGCACGCACTCCTTTAAATTACTACATCATAAATAAATTATTGTTAAATTAGTAACTTTAATAAAAAGTATAAATTGAAAGAATTAAATTAGAGAGTTAGAAAATTTGATTTTAGCCTCGGGATTACACCTTCACGCCTTAGTAAAAAAGGTGCTTTAGTAAAAAAGTTTGAATCTTCGGATCTTATTTTTGCCTCTGAATTACTTGAATAAGATTTAGAAATAAAGCTAAAAACAATAGAAATTGTACGTTGAAGCTTTATGTCTACGCCTTTTGGAAAATGTGGGGATGAAATATATTTGTTGGGATCTCAAAATTTCCTCTTGAAAATCATAAATAAGGGAGGAATTTATTGGATTAAAAGTAGGGTAAAAATATAATTTGAAAAGAAGATAGAATTTAGAAAGCGCGTAGCGTAGTTAAGCAATTTTTCGGTTTTTTTTTACATAACTTTTGTTTCAAAATTTGAATTAAGACGAACAATATACCACTGGAAAGCTCTGGACGTCTAATTTCCAATCCAACAGGAATCAAATTGATATGTTTTGTATAATAAAAGATATGATCGAAATAGTGGGATGGTGTGAGTTTTGGTTAGAGTTTATTTCGTTCATATCTTTTTTGTTACAACTCGGAATTGGGATTATCATATATCATTGGAAAGATTATTTAAAGAGTTATTTATTAGCCATATAAGATTTGGATAAAAATTATGAGGCGCGAAAATTATTTTTACTCGGTTTTGGGGCTGCAATTATTAAAAGATGAAATTGGCTAAGTTTTATGGATTTTGGGCTAAGAAAAGGGTTTGGGTTATTGAAATGGCTAAAATGGATTAGAAAATGATAGTGGGATAGAAAAAAAGGACTATTCAAGTAATTCTTAGAACCATTACGCGAACCGGACCAAATTAGGAAAGGAGACATTTTTAGGTGACTACGGTTGGTGACAACTATAACCATAGAGAAAACCTATCTTGTGAGTCCTCTTTAAATGGCCCCTTTGAATCTAATAAATTACGTTAGTTTGTCTATTTTTGTGGGATAATTATTGTCATTTAGCTTGTTTCTCATGCAAAATTAATATTGTGTGTGTACTCTATGTTTCAAGGGAAATGATGCCATAAAAATGTGGAGGTATATGCCTTTAATACCACTAAATATGAATCAAATTTTGGATATGAGGGATGTGCCCCTAATATAACTGATGATGGTGATTCATTTGCTAGAGATGCTTTGATAAATGTCCTCTATTACAATCTCATGATGTCTTTGAATTTTGTTATTTTGTAACTCCAACCACATGTAGGAGAATTGATTGTTTGAGGGTCAAATAGTTGTTGGATATATGCCCCATTCGGTTTTTTTAATTTTTATTTCTTGTACGAGTGATCTGTTATATACTTATATGCATTATATGAAGCCTTTTGTGTTGTTTGAATGGTTTCGCTTTTGTGAAGTTGTAATTATGGCATTTAGCTAGGAGAGTTTTTTGTTTGAGGACTTAGATATTGTATTCATATGCATGTTGGCATTCAAATCAGTGTATTTACAATTGCTACCTTAACATATTCCCGGAGTACATTGTGGTTTGGTTCGAGTTATGTAATACCTTTTGAAAATTCCCCTTATATATACCCCTTTTGCCTTTAAATAAATAATAATATAGGATATAACGACAATATTAATGCTACCGTGATAATAAGTAAGACATTTTAACAAAGTCACATAGTAAAAGACTACTTTTTAAAACCTTCAATCAAAACCGATCAACCAATGTAAAGCTAAGTACTTCCAAACCAAAATAAAACCATAACAAACCAATTAAACAATCCTACAACTTTGAACTAATAATGGCCCATCAAAAACCAAATCCAAAAATTAATAAACACTAATGAAAATTTGAAAATTATATTAAGATAAATAAATACGCGAAAGGGTACCAAAGGATTCTTTTATTCACTGACTCATTGGCACAAATCAACCTAGTCCAACAACCGAAGAGAAGGGAAATGCGGATGATGTGGATGATCCAAGATCTTTTAGATGTGGGACGAAGGCTTAAAACTTGCATCATATGGAAAGTTGGGAGGGATCACGTTGCTAAGGCACATAACATAGCGAATGGTTGTAGAGTCAACTTACATAGCTTTATTGTTTAGTTTTTTTGGTAATTTCCCGTTGTAAAAAAAATACGAGAATGTAATACCCCATATTTTTTTATACGTTTTACTAGTTGTGAGTGCGGGTGCCCTCTCAATTTTGCGTTATTTAATGTGTAGTAAAAACTTTGTTGGTTGTTATTAGCAATGTGGTTACATGAAATTACATAATGTTGAAACTATAAGATAAATGAGAGTTACAAAGTGCAGGGGACTTTATTTATCCATTCATCCCTTTATTAAAGGACATTGAGTGTAATTAGTATATGTCAGTTTTTAAAACGAGGATTATTCAATATCCCTGTAGATTCATTGTTTGGTTGTTAAATTCTAAACTAATAAAATATTGTTTTATGCATTAAAAGTGCAACAACTATTTTGTTTATATGCACTAAGATAATTTGTTAGGCTAGATGTAAAGTTTTTATTTGTTAACAATTAGTGTGATTAGGTAGTCTAATGAAAAGGAAAAATATTTGAATAGGAACTTCATGTTCTGATTTACTGAAATGAGCTGAAATGAACTGGTAGGTGCTGAACTGAACTGAATATTTTATGAGAGAAGGAAATTAGGAACTGATGAACTGAACTGAACTAAACTAAACTGAACTAAACTAAACTGAACTAAACTAAACTGAACAGATTGGAGCTAAACTGAACTAAACTGCACTAAAAATAAGCTGAGGAGAATAGACCTTCAACCTAACTTATAGGGAGGAAAATGTAAGTTATTTAATTACTTATTGTTAGATTTCATAAGATAGTGAGAATTAAATTATTCAACACATTTTAAGAAACGGGATTGGGAAAAAGGTAAGCATGTTGACTTATAGCCTTTGTTATAAATTTGGTTGGCATGTTATTGAGTATTTTGTGATTTTAAGATTTGAATTCAAAGGTTTTAGTTTTTTGAAGCATGACTTAATGCAAAAAATATGGATAGTGATCTATTTAGTTGTTTAGATATTATCATTTATTTAGTTTGTTTGAATACTATATAGAAGAGTGAGATTTATTAGTTGGTCTTAAACACGACTTCTCATTAAATTTCATGTTAATCCAAACAGAGTCTTAAACAAACCTCCGACATTTATGCCTTTAGTTTACAACCAATTAGTTTCATGGGTTTTCAAGTCAAACATTAATGTAAAAGGTGCTATGGCTATTAATTGGATGTTTGACTTAGGTTTATAGTCTTATATTGTGATTTGCTTTACTGTATATAAATTCAAAATTACTGTGACTGTTTTTAGGTGTTAATTATTTTCATAAGGATTGTGAATACACGTAGTAACTGTACTAGAAAGCGCGGGTGTAAGCCTTTGATACAAGGATCTTCATCGATGATGATTGAGGCAAATGCTTGGGCGAATACTATGTCAGCTAGCTATAAGGGGCATATTTTCATTTTGTAATTTCTACGTCCTATCATTCACAAGGAATTATTGTATGGCTTATTTTTATAACTGTATTTAAATGTAGTTTGTTTATCTTTTTGTCAATCATATTTTAGCACATTGTTTTATTGATGCATAATGTTCTTTAGACTTTGCTAAAGAACATTTTTACAGGCTCGGGAAAACAACTGATATTATGCTGCGACTTTATATGACTGAATTCTAAGTGCAATTGAAGATAAAGACTAATGATAAAAAGATTGTCCAGTGTTTTTATAAGAATAGTGTCGATGCGTTGACCGATTATTATGAAGTCCAATAAGTTGATGAAGGTGCTGTACTTGATATTCGACTAGGGTATATTATTGATTTTAATGTTAATTTACAAACAAATAATGACTTCCGATGTATTTATATTGTAGCAAAAAATGGTTGAACTTGTTAGTTGGTTTTATGATTTTTCAGGTATCTTTAGATGACTTAATAAATTAATGAGGAAGCTTGTTATGATGGTTCATGTTTTTTTATATGTTTTAAAGACTAATAGGGTTTGCATTATGATCTTCTGGAATTTTGGTGGTTGTTATTTTATAAAATATCATGTTAATAAGTGTTTGTAATATTAGTTATCAACGATTTCTTCTTAATTAGTTGAGTATAGTTGAACTTTTACATGACTTGGTGCTTGTTATTTGTGGTTTGATTAAGACTTTGTGCATTAACATAAATTTAATGTTGGAGGTTGATCCTTCCCTCTAAATTTTTTATGAAGTTGCAATGAATTTGATTCAAGAGGTTGTAATGGATTTGGTCGAAGTCATGACTGCCTTAGTTAAGAAGTTTTATGATGGTAAAGGTGAACATTATCTATAATCAACAGATAAGTGATATAAGTTGTGAACTAAGGAAAAAAAAAAGTAATGTTTAGTTATGGAGATAGGATACTTGTAAGATTAATGATGGTAATTTAGCCCAAAAAATGTAAGAGGCCCAATTTGAATTAGAGATTTGTTTATATATATATATATATAAAGGAAGTTTTAGATGGGTATCTGAAACATTTGAATACTTCTGTACGAAGCAGTGGTATGTTGTCTACATAATTCAATTACATGCTAAGTTTTCTGGCCATTTTGTCATAAATATATATATATAAGATGGGAAAATTAGAAGAACTGGGTTCTGCCATTGCTAAGTATGAGAATTTCAGTGCTGTGCATAACCCTATCATGGAGGTTATTAAGGTAGGAGTTCAATTGTTGAAGATAGAGTTTGATGAAAAGACTGCAAAAGTAAATGAGGTCTTCAAAAATGCAGCGTAAGGTGTTAAAGAAGCTATTATAAGAGCACCTAATGTTGTTCCAAGATTTTAAGGTTTTTAAATTGGTTCGAGAAAACCTCTGTTGAAGGGTTGATTCAGCTTCAACAGCTGAAAATAAATAAAGAGAAGAAGGAACTTGATGAGATTCTGAAGAAGTACAAGAAAAGGGCTAGAGAATGCTGATGTAAGGATCTAAAGTTTAGTTTTGGAGGGAAGAATGCATGTTCAAAATTGTTTATTTGGTGTGTGCTGTTGTTGCACTATGTTAAAGTAGTATGTTGTAGTATTTGCTTAGTTGCTAGGAACATTGTACTAAAATTATTTGGATATTGTTTATATAATATCTAGTATTATTTCAATGATATTATTTCATTCCATGTGTGATTTATTATTTGATTGTAATAGTTTGTTTGAAATCATGTATTTTTGTTTGAGTGTGCCATAGTTTTCTTACATTGTATAATGATCGTAGATTGTAATTGTCATTGATTGGATCTTATTGTTCGAGAAATGAGGTTAATTTGGTAGTATAATTGTAATAGTTTTTCCTTTTATATGTAGTCTGTTGCTATAGAAAGTAAGTGTTTGAATGGTAAAATGATAAGCAATTGATTTGGAACCTAATATCATGTGTAGAATATGAACTTGAACATTAAGTGAGGAAGACAAAACAATTTATTTAAGTGCGTAAATATAGAATTTAAGTGTTAATGCATTGAAATTGGGTTTAATTATGCCAGTGTTCAAATTCATAGGATCTTTGGGTATAGAAAATAAATCAAATTTAGAATAGTATTAGCCTATAAGCTATAATGGTTATTGTAGACACCTAAAAAAGTCTCCCCAAAACCAAACCCGATGATGAACAACCTTTCACCGCCATTATTGGTCGGGTTGAGTATTTAATCTTGGAGTGCTTAAATCCATATTTCCATTTCATAAAATCAACCCAACTCCTATCCCATTTCCCCAAACCATAACTTATTTTCCTCTTTTCGTGCCTTTAAACAAAAAATAATTCATTTCGTGTCCTTTAAAATCATTCATTTCGTGTCCTTTTTATAAAAACATTTATCCCAGTTTATTTTGGTCCATAATATGGGTCCAATGTTTGACTATTAGGATGGGGTTTGAAAAGAGCTTTCCAACGATATATTATAAGCCCAAATCCGAGTTATAACGAATAAGTTATGGCCAAAATATTAAACTGAGCCCAAACCAAACCTAAGCCCACCTTACCTACGACCCAATGATTATGTGGAAGGTCCAAAGGATTTAATCCTATTCCTAAACCAATTAGGATTAATTAGAAGCTTCTATAAGTTTCTAAAATAGCTTAATTATCCTTTTTGAAAAGATAAGATTAAAGAGTTTGAAATTGAATAAAACTTTTCTTTTTGAAAATCCCATTTCTATCTGAATTGAAAGACGTTCAAAGATAGACAGATATTATTTTCATGCCTCATATTTTTTATCCAAATTTTATATGGTTGGATAGCCCTTGAAAGTATCTTTCCAATGATATATTATAATATCAATTCTGAGCTATAACGGAAAAGATATGAATAAAATGTCAAACTCTATCCAAAACTGACACCATCTCACTATTTCGGCCATATCTTTTATTATACAAAATATTTTAATCTGATTAGAATTGATTTAGAAAGTAGAATTCAAGAGCTTTCCAACAATATCTTATTTATCTTATTCCGATTTCTGGATCAAAAGATATGATAAAAACAAAAACCGCAAAAATTGCTCTCTATCGCAAGAGTTTTATCCGATTCGAATTCTTATCTTTTCTTGATTCTTCGACCCTCTTTTCCCTTATAAATAGAGGTCATATCTCCCTTTTTTCAATCATCAACAAGCTTGATCATCAAATCCTTCTCTCTTCCTCTCTTTTACACCAAAAATCATTCTCTTCTCTCCCTCCCATATTCTAAGCTTTAAACCTATATTCCTAATTACACCATTCTTCCCTTAAGCACTCTAAGGAGTCTATACTAAACCCCAGGTTTTGTCCTTAAACCAAGGCGTGAAAGGTATAAATAACTGAGGGTTTGGACCAAATTAAATCTACATGTATTTAATTTAATTTCTGTTTGATTTATATTTTTTATTGAAATTACTAACAGTTTATTCATGATGTAGCAATTTAAAGGTACGCGCGGAATGTGAGTAATTAATTAATTTAATTACTCTTATTTTATTTTCTTATTGTTAGTATCAGTATTAATGTTTATTCTATTATATTTTTTATTGATCACCGTATTGCATGCTTAAAGGGAATATGTAATTGAAAATCACGTCTAATAAGATAATTGGGACAACCGGTGTAGGTTCCTTTTTAATCTTGTTATTAAATCAAGTGATCACAAATATTTTACAACTATGTGTTGCATTAATATTCAACCAATTTAGCTTAATAATAGTTTGGAGCAAATTGAATATTTTGTTTGTATGCCTTTGAGATCGCAGGAATCACTTTTCACTATAAGAATCGAGTAGAGGCCAATACGGGCGAATGTGACTCCATGACTCACTTCGTACCATCATCCCCGATCCTCCTTTCGTGGTTCCGAACCATATGGAGTTAGTAATCTCATGGATTATGAATGGGATGTAACCTTCACGGGTCAATTTTTGTTGCTTTCGTTGTCCCTTATTCGTGGTTGCCTTAAATGATCCGTGAACGGTTTACAAGTTCCTTAAAAACTTGTTGGCGGCTCCCTACTTTTCTTTGTCCCTAATCGTATATGTCAATTCCCACTTCCTATGAGTGCCAAGCATATTCACAACATGCTTTAACGTAGGCGCACTTCGAACGACGCCTACAATTATTATTTTGTACATTAAGCTTTGAATACTATGAAGAGTCCAATCACAAGCAAGCGTTACAAGTTACAAGCACAAAGATCTACCAGATAATTTGACTGACAATATTAAGAAGACCAACTAGTGTTGCATTAAGAAGAATCCTGTAAAGCTTGGGGTAAACCAGTAAAAGAAACTTACAGTGTTGGTGAAAGAAAAAATGATCTTAGGGAGGTTTACAACAGTATTTGTTTACACAACAATCAGTGATACAAAATCTTTTACAACGATTAGTGGAACAATAGCATTTGTTTATACAATAATCGGTGATGCAGAAGCTTGCACACCAGTAGCATCAATAATAACAACAGTCGTAACATTATTAGCGGCAATAATAGCTGAAGTTGTAGCAGTACCTGAAGCAACAACAACAACATCGATTTTAGTAACATAAACAACAAAACATTATAAGCCTTGTAGTTATAAGGAATGGTTTTTAATTGATGGAAAGGATTCCATGTTCGAAAGAAGTTATGACTTGACAGCTAAACATGATAAGGAAGAGGATTTAAATGAATAAAATTGTTCTAACAATTGTAGGAAAAGTGATAATGGCATGGGTGCACCTTCAAACTTTTTTCTCATCTCTAACGATTGGAGGTGCATGTTTTTACCAGGAGAATACTGTTGTTAAGCTATAGTAATCGTTGCTTTTGCTTGAAGAATATAATCTCCACCGGCTATTTCAATTCATCTGCCATGGGCTTAATGCCTTGGTAGGGAAATTATTGTATATTTTCCCAAGTCCTTTGGTGGAGTGCGATGTTATTTGTAGAAATTTTCCATTTCTTTCATGTAAACACCGACTCTGCTTGTTTAATTACTGGACTTGGGTGTTATTTAGGTGTCTAAATGTCAACAATTATATAGTAATGTTGACTGAAATTACACCTAAATAATGATTGTGGAAAGCAACATATTTATACTAAAGTATCCTTTTTAGGAATACATTAGTAGAAACTATATATGCTACTGATTCCATGTATTAGTAGGAACTGTGCTACCGATGATAAAGATATTTGTTGTAAGTAATGGAATTTTGAGGTAAGCATGTATTGTTCGTTGGTTGATAAGGGGGAGGTTACAGGTTTTGTTGTGTAGATGTGATTTTGGATACATCTTTAAGTTTGGTAATGAGAAGGAGCTATGTATGTATTTTTATTATCTTCATAGGGTTTTTTTTTTTTTTTTTATATATATATATTTTTTTTTTGCTTTTTCTTTGGTAATGTATAAGTGCATAAAATAGATATAAAGTGGTGTATTCATAGGATGATTATGGCTGCAATTACGTGATGGTAAAAGATTCTTTAAAGACAGATGATGGTGTAGATTTTTTAAAGGTTTTTTTTTTAATTTTTTTTTATTATATCGTTGGTACTAGTATAAAGGCATAGATTTAACGAGTTTTTATTTTATTCTATAATATTTATTGATCAATTTCAGTGATTGTTTAAAGATTCCCTCTCAGATTTATTATATCTTATATTTATTATACATCTTGTTCAGTGAGTTGTTTGAAAAATTTGATTTATCAATATACTGTTTTAACTTGATTGTGTGGTTTTGCAATTCAGAGTTGATAATTAAAGAGGATCTGTTTGCCTTTGAATATGCTTGTTAGCGTTGTTTTGAAGTGTTTTTTTTCCAGTACTTAAAGATTTGGTGTAGCATTTTGTAGATTTGTTCAGTTACTGTTTTGTTGCTTTCTATGCTTGAAGGCTCAAGAGTAGAATCCGACCGTATAAATTGAAATAGATTACTTCAAAATGTGATTAACAACTTTGTCAAAGTTTGATTTTGTTGGGATTTATTCATTATTGATGGAGTAATTGTAACATATTATTATTGAATTTAACGAAGTTAACTTGTATTATGTCTTGTTGATGATCACTTGACAATGTGTTTCTATTACTATATTTCATAAGCTGTATTTATGATCACATTTTAAAGCTATCTTTGCTATCTTTGTATTTGGATTTGAAGTTTTTGTAGCGATATGGGAATATGATATGTAGGATATGAAGAAAGTTTATTTGTTTTATAGACTATGTATGTTGATATCTAAAGAATAACCTAGATGTGATGTTAAGAAAAAATAAATAATTTTGATGTGGCTTAAATCATTGTCATCCTTTTTTGAAATTATTTAAGAATATCTTTGGTGGGAGGGAGTTTATCGATTTAATGGTCTGTGAGAATTTATCCTATAATTTGTAATTAGAGTATGCTTAATTGTAGGCCTTAATTTGTAGTCTATCTTATTTTTACATGTGAATTATGTTTTTTTAACAATTGGTATTCTAAGGTGTTATCTTAAAGTGTTTTTAATTTATAGTGTAAAAATTCTCTTGATTTTGGTTGTTTTGTTTTATTAACCTGCCGTGTCTTCTTTTTTTTTTTTCCTTTTTTTTTAATTATAAATGATTTAAGTTTGAATTTGCAAGGCTTTGCTGTACATGGGAGCTACTCATGTTAACTTCAGATTCACATGGCTACAGTTTGTAGTCGAGTCTATTTTACAGTATAGGATGTGTGTTTTGAGATTATGTTGTATTAGGATGTTAGATTTTAATAAGATTTCAGTGTTAGTAGGTGTAGTCAAGTGTGTAATATGTGAATTTTGTTTTATAACTTTTGGTACTTTAAAGTGTTTTCTTAAAGTGTTTTTATTTCATATTGCAAAGATTCTCTTATTTTTGGCTGTTTTGCTTTATTAACCTCCCGTATCTTAGTCTTGTTAATTGATGATTTGAGGTGAATTTGCACACTTTGTAGTACATGGGAGTTGCTCATGTTAAATAGAGCGACATAATAGTGTTGTAGGAGAAATAATATTGTATGCATTTTGTTCTTTAGCTTTAGTGATGAAGCTAGCTTCCGCGTTATTGTTTGCTAAATTTGTAGACTTATATTTGGTTTGTATATATATTGTAATTATAAACGTGAGTTACATTTAAGTATTTTTTCTTTGTTGACCAAATATATTATGTATAAGTAACTTGTTTTGGTATGTGTACTTTATGTTGAATATGAGTAGCAAATTTTTGTAGGCGATGTCAACTGATATCCTATTTTATACTAATGGTGTAACACCCCGTATTTTCGAACCACTATTTTATGTGCATTTTAACCTATTAAACCTAATTTCTAATTTAAATCTCAATTTCCAAATCAAAAGATAATTTAATTATTAAAATCTTTATTTTGATTTATGGGTTATCCCAAGCTTTTGAATTCTAATGATTTGACAAAACGATTGGAAATTTTAATTTAAAAGGTTTAATATTTGAGTTTTAATCATTTCAACTGTATTAGACATGTGTGAATTGATATTAGCTTTAAAGGGTGATTCCTTAAGCTTAAGCGTCAATTCAGTAAGTGTTTCTAAATTATATGTAATTTCAATATTTAACTTAGCACAATTGATACGGGTCATCATGGGTGGTTCCTTGACTGAAGTGCCAATTTGATAGGTATAAAATGATTCTATGGTTTTAAAGACATTTTACTTTCAATCGTATCAATATCGATGTATAAAGTGGTATTGGGTGATTTCGTCAACTTGATTATCGAATTGATATTGTTTACAAACTATTCTTTAATTTATATCTATAAAACTCATAATAATGTCCTTTTTATATCTATAAATGAATAATATTATTTGTTTCGCATATCGCCTCTTTATATTGCTTTTCTGTAAAATATGAACTTTATATATATTTTTGTTTTGTGATTTAAATTATTGTTTTCATTATTATTATTGTAATTAATATTTGTATTATTTTGAGGTATCAATAATATAATCTATATTATTGTTTTTTTAAACATACTTTCAAATCGCCTCTCGTTACATTCCTTTCCTAATCTAGTTTCGGGCCAACTAGAATTTATTTATGGGTCGGGTTTTGCCTTACAACTTCCATGACTAAATAGATTAAGATATGCTTGTTTATTATCTTCCTTATCCCATTCTTACGCCTAAATTAATTATTTAGTGAAGCCCAAAAAAAGAAGCCTTGAATCCTAGCTTTGTATGGGCTTTTTGTGAGCCTCATTCAAGCCCATTCTAGGTTGTTTTACACAGCATCTTTGAGGGATTAGAAGCTGCCCATATTCCACCTATGTAACCCCCAATATTCAATTTCATTAATTCTAGTAAAACCTATTAATTTACTGCCCAAACCCTTTCTCTTCCTCTTCTCATTTCACTACAAAGAAGGCCAAAACACATCAGTTTTTCCCCACCTAAAGATGCAGCAACTCATTCCTCTTCTCCCCATCTTTTTTGTGGGATTCTGAACTGCTATTCGTCGCTCCCATTTTACCGGGTAACGCTCCCATTTTGACTTGAATGGACAACTATGCCCTTTATGCAATTTGTGTTATAAAAAGGACCTTGTTCCCCATTTGGACACATTACATGAAACGATCCCCTCATATTACGACCTTGCTATCCCGAGCCTCCCAAAATCGGTCCCCACGACCTTAAAACCAAATCGGTCCCCACGACCACCTTAATTTCTTTTATTTTTTAAAAAAATTAATCGTAAAATTTTCCGACGGGTCTTGGGTCATGGACGGCGAGTGGAACATTCGTACGCCGGAGAATGCGTCGGAACATTCTGTAAGTTTTCTGTTTTTTTTTCTGCAAATAGGACATCCGCCTAAAATTTCCGGATGTCCTAGGTAGATCCGTCTAAAATTTCCGGATGTACCATGGAACATCCGGAAATTTCAAATGGAAGTAGGGATCCGCCTGAAAAATCCGGATCTTCCATGGTAGATCCGGAAATTTAAGGCGGATCTACCTAGGACATCCGGATATTTCAGGCGGATGTCCCTATTTAATTTTTTTTTAAAAAAATGTTAAGTACGTTAATTTTTTTTTTTTTAATGTTAATTAAGTTTGTTTTTTTTTTTTTGGTTTTTTTTCGTGGTCTTGTGATTGTTGTTGTGATTAAGTATTTGATAATTAATGTAATTATTTTTGTATTAATATGAATATTTTTTGTAACATTAATATTATTATTATTATTATTATTATTATTATTATTATTATTATTGAAAATATTATTATTATTATTATCATTATTATTTTTATTATTATTATTATTATTATTATTATTATTATTATTATTATTATTATTATTATTATTATTATTATTATTATTATTATTATTATTATTATTATTATTATTATTATTATTATTATTATTATTATTATTATTATCATAGTTGTTGTTGTTGTTATTATTATTATTGTTGTTGTAGTAGTTGTTATTATTATTGTTGTTGTTGTTGTTGTTGTTGTTGTTGTTGTTATTATTATTGTTGTTGTTGTTGTTGTTGATATTCTTATTATTAATTAGTAGAAATATAATTTTATAAATATTATTATTATTATTTAGTAATTAATGTTATGGTATTATTGTTTTGTATTTGTTGTTATAATTGTTTATTATTATTTTTAATATTATTATTAATATTGTTATTGTTTTGTATTTGTTGTTGTTGTTGTTATTATTATTATTATTATTATTATTATTATTATTATTATTATTATTATTATTATTATTATTATTATTATTATTATTATTATTATTATTATTATTATTATTATTTTTATGATTATTATTATGATGATTATTATTATTAGTATTAGTATTGTTATTATTATTATTATTATTATTGTTGTTATTATTATTATTATTATTATTATTATTATTATTATTATTATTATTATTATTATTATTATTTTGACATAAACCATGTTTTGTTTAATTTGTATAGGATATGGAATCTGAGGAAGGCGGTGACGGTGTGAATTATAGTGGGAATTTTGTCACGGATACGTTTTTCCAACATTTGACGATGCAATTACATGGGCTGATGGTGTTTCCATAAAATTGGGATTTATATTGGTGAAATCGTCTTATAACAAAATCAGAGATGGTCGACCGTATCGGTATTTGCGATGTGATCGATCACGAAGGAGCAAGCCGAGAGATTTGGAGAACGCTATACGGAAGGACACCAAAACCAAAGCTAATGGTTGTCCATTCTACATCAAGATATATTATGAAGTCAGCACCGACAGTTGGAAGATCATTGCGAAAAATGATCACACCGGGACACATAACCACCCAATGATTGTGTACCAAGAGGGTCACCGTAAAGTGAGCGGATTGAGTCTGGGTGCAAAACAGGTTGTGCGGGACATGACAAAGTCCAAGGTTTCTCCCTGTAACATCATGTCCACTATTGCCGAGCAATTTCTTGATGATCATCCAAACATCCGACACATTTACAATTGCCGGAATGACTTCAGGATGGAGATGTCCGAAGGAAGAGGAGTTGTTCATCAATTTCTTCATCTGGCGAGAGAGAGTAAATACATTTACTGGGTCACAAACGATGATCACAACGTTTTGCAACATGCATTTATGGTGCACCCGATCATGGTCAACATACTCCGCACATACCCACATGTCATAGGTATGGATTCTACTTACAAGACCAATCGATATAACATGCCTTTCTTTGAGGTAGTAGGTGTGACACCGACAAACCAGAATTTTCTAGTTGGATATGTTTTCATGCGCGACGAGTGCACGGCTAGCTATCGGTGGGTGTTGCAGAGATTAAGGGAGTTGATTGGGTTTGATAAAGAGTTGTCTGTATTTATTTCAGACCGTGATCTTGGGCTATGTACGGCTTTGAGAGAAGTCTTTCCAGGGACGTCACATTTACTCTGTCTATGGCACATCAACAGAGATGTGGAGGCTAAGGTGACGAAGATATTCGAAAACAAGAAGGTTGGTGTCAATTTTAGAAATGGCAAATGGTTCAAAATTGTGAATGCAACAACACAGGCGGAGTATGATCATGCTCTAGCTACCATGCAAGTGAGGTGGGGAAAATATCCGACAGTGATTCAGTATGTTCTGAGAACATGGCTTTGTCATAAGGAGAAATTTGTGAAATTTTGGACGAACCAGGTTCTTCACTTTGGTAACACCACCAACTGCAGAGTTGAGAGCCAACATTCAGCAGTGAAAACTTGGTTTGAATCATCCACAGGTTAGTTGTATTATTTTATTATGGATGGGATCAACAATATCAATTGAGAAGGGACATGTGGGATGCATTAGTTAGGTAGTTTGTAATGTACATTCACTAACTTTGAACATTAGTAAGAAAATTAGAATTATGAAATTAATTTTAAATGTACTTGCTTTTAATCTAACATGATATGCAACAAAACATAAAATATAAAAATAAATAAGTGTCCAGTTTATACATTACATTTAAAAAAAAAAAAAAAAAGTTCATAACATAATTAAAACCACTAACACGACTTCTAATCAAAATAATCTAAAGTCCCATTTTTGACTTCCAATCAAATACAAGCTGCTCAGTCATTGTCCGAGTCTCACTCGACATTTCAGGGTACTCAGCCAGTGCTCTTTGGTGAATCTCCATGGATCGACCCATCCACTCCAAATCAAACAATAACATATTATAAACACAAAAATTCATAGAAGTCATTGTTAATATTATAATAAGCATAAATACTTACATAATCAGTGTTAGTCCGCTCAGGTAGGTTGCTTGTAATTCCTACACCTGGAGATACCCGCGGGTGAGAAAACCTATACAACCACTGCATGTAACCAGGCGCAACCGAAGGAGCTGCAGCACTAAGCCTGGTGAGGGCACCTAAAACTACACTCTGAGATACCCCAGGGACAAATCTCTTCCACATCACATCTGTCATCTCGGTCGGGAAGTCTACCCGATACATCTTCAAGTTAGTCGGCCTCTTGGCCTTCTCTGGCCTGATGATCTTGCGGGGAATGCCTTGCACGAAACCAAGCTGTCGCACCACTCTATCAAGGCATGTACGGCTCAATGATGTTACGGTACTGGATGCAGCCAATGAATAAAGTGGGGGGCACTCGTAATGCAGGATCAGCTCCGTACGGTAGCCAGTTCACCTCACGGTCAGTAAGCGCATCAATTCTAGTACGAAAAGATAACAGGTACTCCAGGTTCTTGCTAGGACATCCCGCTCCAACATCCCAAGCAGACGCACGAGGCATTTGAAAGTCCCGGGTCAAGGTACCCTGCTGTGGCCGAAAGCACGAAAAGTACTAGTAAATCCACGCTTGCAGAAGCGTGAGACAACCAGCAATCGAATCAGCACCTTTCCGTGATGCCGTGCCTAGTTGCTGATACAAGTAGGCCAATGCAGCTGTTCCCCAAGCATACTCGTTAATAGGGACATCCATGTAACATAGCTCGTGGAGGAAGGAAGGATGCGTACGGTTACCACTCTTGTCTACAAACAGTGTACCTCTAAGCACTAACCACAAGTATCCATTAAGCTGATCACTAAACTCCCGGTCAACCGCCAATGTCGACTCAAAAATCTTATCAGTCAACACCCCACTACCCTGCCAAATGGTCTTTGTGCCGCAAATCTCAGACAAATCATCTGGAGTCATATCCATGGTGATTGAGCACGCGTCCCGTAACACGTCCGTGCTAGGAGTAGTGGTGACCATATTGCCTGCGACACGTAACCAAAGTATGTTGTACATGTCGTGCAACAAGATCGTAATCTCCCCAAATGGCATGTGAAAGGTGTTCGTATCTGGCTGTCATATCTCAACAAAAGCAGAAATCAACGGCCAATCAAGTCTTTTAAACATCAGGCCGGGCAAGTGAGACAACCAACTAGCATCAATCGCCCCGAGGTCCTCCACAGATTGACGATTTCGCCAAGTGAACAAGTCAAAACATAACTCTGTCCTACTCAAACAGCGCAAAACACTACGCTCCTGCTCGATCCAGATATACCGTGCCACGTGACCGCCAAAACTAGGGATAACAGTCCCATCCTCAGGACCACCCGGCATCGGTTCCTACACTAACCATGCCTCTGCAGAGCTGGTAGTAGGCTGACTCGATCCACTACCAACAAATCTCCCAAACTGACCCCTATATACCATATGGTAATCCTGAGGGTCCGGTTCTTCATCCCGGTCACCAGCATGACTAGCCGAGCATTCGTCTTCCTCGTCAGATAAGGGTGCTCCACTAGCAGAGTACAAGGGCCGACTACTACCAGACCGTGGGTCTCCCGACCAACCACTAGTAGACCCGTATTGCTGCTGCTCAGGCTGAAGCGGTGCTGAACGAGATGACTGTCTCCTAACAAACGCATTCAGACGTCGTGATATTGCATGTCGAGCACCCGAACCCTCGATCTACATAAAATAAGTACAAAATCCGATTTTAGTAATAATAATAATAATAATAATAATAATAATAATAATAATAATAATAATAATAATAATAATAATAATAATAATAATAATAATAAACAATAATCAAAACAACAACACCAACAATCATAATCGTAATAACAACAACAAAAAAAATTAAAATTAACAACAACAACAATAACCATAATAACAATAATAATAACAACAACAACAATAACAACAACAACAACAACAACAACAACAACAACAACAACAACAACAACAAATAAAATTAACAACAACAACAATAACCATAATAACAATAATAATAACACTAATATCAACAACAATAATACTAATCATAATTAAAAATATTAATAATAGTACTACTAATAACAATAATAATAATATTATTATAACAACAACAACAACAACAACAACAACAACAAAAATAAATAAATTTAACAACAACAATAACCATAATAACAATAATAATAAAAACCCTAATATCAACAACAATAATAATAATACTAATCATATTTTAAAAAATTATAATAGTACTACTAATAATACTACAAAATATGCTTCAAAAAAAAAGATAACACTACAAAATTAACAACAATAACCATAATAACAATAATAATACAAACCCTAATATCAACAAAATAATAATACTAATCATATTTTTAAAAATAATAACACTACAAAATATGCTAACCATAATAATAACAATAATAATAATAATAATATCAACAATAATAATAACAATAATAATAATAATAATACTAACCATAACACTTCAAAATAACAACAAAAATAACAAATTCCAAAAAAAAAAAATTAAATTAACAATAAAAAATTAAAAAACCATATTATTAACGGAAAAAAAAAACGGAACTTCCGCCCAAAAAATCCGGAAGTTCCATGGAGGATCCGCCTGGAATTTCCGGATCCTCCTTGGAACTTCCGGATTTTTTGGGCGGAAGTTCCAGGTTCCGTAATTAAAAAAAAATCACCTGCTCGCCGCCGTCGCCGCTGCCTCCACCGCCGCCAAAACTCCTCCCTCCGAATGTCAGCCTTATTCGCCTCGAATCACCCATCATTTTTTGTGTTTTTGATGATTGTTGTTTTTTTTTTTTTAAATGAACAAAAAAATTTGGAAGAATTTTTTTTTCAGATTTAGAGTGTTTTAGAGAGTTAGAGAGTTAGAGAGAGAAGTAAGAAAGTGAGAAATGTGAGTCGTATAGTGGAAAAAACCGTATTTAAATGTTAGGGGTAAAATTGGAACTTCAAGTCAAAATGGGAGCGTTACCCGGTAAAATGGGAGCGACGAATAACAACCCCCGTGGGATTCAAGGTGGGAATCAAGGGGAAATCAAAGCCTAACTTTCTGCCAAAATCGTGCTCCATCTCTCCTCTAAAACAAGCAAAAACGACGCAAGGGAACAAGGCAACTTGGGTGGACGTTTGTGTGTGTGTTTGCTGTTGTTTGTGCGTGTCCTTTTCTCCTGGTTTTGGTGGCCTATGCATCGAGGTAACTAGCTTTACTCCCTTAGGTTAGAACTATTGGATTTTAGAGTTGAATTGATAGGTAGAAACATGGCTAGGATTAGGTTCATTTGTAATCTTCGTTCACTTTGTGGCTTATGTAATTTGTATGACATAGAACGTGAATTAGTGATATTAATCCTTGTTTTTGTGCCCAAACTTAATTGATATCAAATCCTTGATGTTTTATAATATTTGTATGATGTTTTTAATGAGTTTATACATGGTTTTGAGGCACAAAATGCACCATAGGTACTGCTGAAATGTTACATACCTGTCATGAGCTTTGTTGTGGTTATAGGCATGTTTAACCTATTTTCTTGGGCTAATTCTTACAGGTTAATGTGTAGTAGCATATAAGGGATTGTTGGGTATAATTTCCATGTGTTAAACTTCGATTTTGGGCATGTTTTGGACTTGTTATTAAGCACGGGAAACTGGGATTCGCGAATGAGATACAATAGTTTTGGGGGTGTGAATTTGAGTTTTAAGTCTGATTATATGGTTTAATTTCATTCCTACACTAAATTAGTATCATGTTAGGATATCATTTAATTAATATGGCATGATTCCAAGCAAGTTTGATATGTTTTTAGAGGCTAAAACAAGCTATGTAGAAGCTGCCAGCAGGCCATGCTATGCGTGTAGTTTAGGTGATTTACAAAGGTGTATTGCCTAATTTCTAAGCCAAATTGATGTTTTTTATGGCCTATTATGTTGTAATATCATGTACAATAATGGGTTAAGCTTAGTTTCATGTTTAAGGGGAGTTTTTGGGTGGATTGGTGTCCTTGGTTATGCTGTAATTTAATGTAGGGGCTGTTGTATGTATGATTTATTTGGGCATGTTCTCTCTTGAATTTTAAGTCCGAAATGGTTTTATATGATGCTTATTGAGTATATGTATGTTCCCTAATTTTTATTTCTCATTTGAAGTATGTTTGATTAAGTTTTTATGATTTTTTTTTGGACACGTATCTTGCTGCCCTGTTTTGGTTATTTCATGAAATTGTAGTTTGAATTTATGGTTTTATCAAATGAATTTACAGAATCTTTATTATAATTATTTTATATTAGTTGAAATTATATTTTAAATAAGTAATGTGTGAATCTTTGGGCATTGTAAATCCCTAAGGTAAAATATTTTGATGTGTGTTTGAATGTGTGAGTTGTAATTGTATTGTCGACGTCGTTATGCTTTAGAGAAGAATAACAATGTCTTTAGCATTACTTTGCTAAGAGTTGTGAATGCAGTTAATTGTTAATTTTCGATAATTAACTATATTCCCGAACTCAGACGATACCTTTGTGATTTAATATGTTGAAATGTATTTAGAATTGGAGTTTCAATTGAATTTAAGAAATATGATTTTTTTTATGCTGTTTGAATTGAGTGTAAGACCATGTTTGGCTTCTCTACAAATTTCTGAGTGAAATATATTATATTAAGTATTTTAAGTGATTTTTGAATTGTGTGTGGGGCCATAGTCGGGTGTGAGGCGAGTTGCTTCCCGATTGTTAATGAACACACTAACTACCTGGATTGCGAGTCTTAGGTAGCTCAACCTGGGTTAATTGTTGTCGTCTGGGGTGTGTAAGACCTTATAGGCATCTACCCATAACCGGGAGTTGGCCAATCTTAGACACGGTCTCTACGAGATGACCGGGGGTTCGTCCTGACAAACCTTAGGAAGTGGATTGCGAGGCCACTAGCGTGCCCTCCATGCCAGTTCTACTGTTTTGAAGGTTTTGAGTTTGTAATATTTATACTATTAAATTATTACTTATTTGAAGTTCATATATTATGATTGAAATTAAGTGATTTAATATCGATATTCCTGTTTTAATTTTAATTTGAAATATTTCATTGTTTGTATGGTTTGATGGTTTTAAGTGATTTCATTTAAGTTTGTAAGTTGTTTGTGGTTGTGGTTTCTTTATGTTAATTTAAGTGTAAAATCTTCTATTTCTGATTTGAGGGAGAACTGCTAGTTGCTCCCCACTGATTGTGGAAAGTTGTTATAATTTGCAGGTTTCATTTGTTTATTTGATCTCTGTGACGATGGGTTGGGGATTGAGAGTTTAGAACCTAACTTTTAGGCTTGTATGCCTTTTGTTGTTAGCTGATTGTTTAAGTACTTTGAATTTGGTTTGGTTTGAATTTTGTTTGGCCGATAAGGGTTGTTCTGCCCTTGGCTTTTGAATATAATTGATTGGTGTATGTTTAAGTTCGTTTGTTATTTCTTTTGTTCACTTAGTTTGCGCTTAGCTTAAACAACTTAATTTGGATATGTGAATAAGTTAAATTTGACCTTTAGACCTAGGTTAAGCTTGACTTTTCTAATCAAAGTTAAGTAGCCTCCCGTTCAGGCGTAATTCCGCTAACGCTTCCAGTTCCAATCGGACGGGGTGTTACAAATGGCGTTCAATAGTTTAACATATATGTTCCTAGATTATAAAGTTTGTATCTATAAAAGAATGTAGAGCTATATAATTAAAGTAACATTTAGATGGACAGGTTGTACTATCAAACATGCAGAAACAAAATCACAATAAACATATTTAATAACCGTCTAACTTTGAACTATATTCCAATTAAGTGGCATATAGGAACATATGTGAACCCTTATTCATAACGCTTCAAAAGATGTTAAAGTAATTAAGATATAAATTTTTTAATATGCTTTAGAAAAGTGACTGCTGCAAAATCTACAAAGTGCAGTAAGTCCATACATGATTGATTATACTGCTAGAGGTAAGCAAAATGAAGAAAATATGGATAATATTGTTGGTTTCATATATTAAGTGGAAAAAGGAATTTTTAACTCGACTTTGTGGTATTTCTTGTTCAGCTTTTATAAGTTGTAGCTCATGGTGAATGCTTCTTAGTTGGTGTGGATGTATCACCCTAACTTTGTTGCTAAAGGTAACTCAAGGTTCATAATTGATGTTTCTTGATTATACTCTCTCCGTTTTTATATACTTGCTCCATTTCTCTGTGCACAGAGTTTTAGGAGAAATTGGAGAAAGTAATAAAATATGGAGGTAGTGGGGTAAGTGGAAGAATAAAAAAAAGGTAAAAATCAAAAGTAGTGGAGATAATTAGACGATAGAGAATATGAAATTAATAAAATATGATTATGGTGGTTTACTAGGTGAGAGAAATTAATTAAATATTGTAAAAGCTTTTCAAATTAGGAAATGGAGCAAGTATTAAAAAACGACCGAAAGAGGAAAGTGGAGCAAGTATTTAAAAACGGAGGGAGTACTTGTATCCTTGTGTTGGATGATTAGTAGCTGATGTGTAATCTGCATGTCCTGCAGCATTTATCTTGCTTAACTTAGTAGGACTTTCATAGAGTATATGTAGCTGGATTTTCTGCAGTGATGATCGCTTGCGTTTATGGATTGACCAACCAAGAAATGGTGATTTCAAAAGGTATACTGGATTTCCTTTAGTGGTAAGTGCTCCAGCATTAACATTTGTTGCCCCTTTAGTGTTATCTTCTCTCTGTTCTTTTGGAACTTGTTCTATCATTGTTTCTAAAACATGTTTACTCTAAAACACTAGGAAATCAGGCAGGACTACATCCATTGGTGCAGCTGAAATTGTTTAAGCAATTAAATTCTGAGGTACTGTGGTGGTTGACAATGCATTATCTCCATTTTTTATGACTACTTCTTCTAAAGACCATTTCGATATGTTGGTGACAATGAAAGGTGCTGCAAGCCTAACTTTGAACAACATCAATTTTGAGATAATTTCTTGTTGTACAATCCCTAAAGTTTCGAAGTCTCTCTGCGACATCAATTGTGTCAATTATACGTTTAACTTGCTGGTAGGTGACAGGCTAAAGTCGTATCACCTAATCAAAAGTATTACCTAAGTCCTCTAACAAATGCAGATAGGGAAGTAAAGTCGAATCCACAGGGAAACAATTTTTTTCTATTCCTAATTAATTAATATAATCTAGATTATCAAGTAACCAAAATTGTTGTTATTAAAAAGGAACTAAACAAAGGAGATAAAGAGTAGGGAGAAATCAATAATAAAAGGGCTAGGGTCACAGGTTCACCAATAATTAATATTCCGGGATAAAACATAACAAACAATAATTAACAATGCACAAATAACATGATTAATAGGCTCTCGCAATTTATTAATCAACATAGATCTAATAGGCTCTCACAATTTACTAGATCTAAGTTCCTATTGAAAATAGCCTTTAATATCAAATTAACATCTGCTCGATTGATCAATTCAATATTGCTATACTTTTACAAGCAAATCACATCTGCTCGATTCATAATCTGGTTGTAAAGCGTTAAAACAATTCAATAAGAAATTATCATGCAATATCAATAATCAACAATAATAAATTATCCCTTCATATTAATTATGGATTCCCCAAAACCCTAGAATTAAACTACTCACACATAATTAAATCTAAACTGAATAAATCAATAAAAGAAGTCATGATAGAATAAAGAAATAAAATTTATGTAATTAATAGAGAAGAAAACGTTACCAAAATTAACGGTAATAAAGAGTTGAATCAAGAACAAGAGTGAAGTTGTTGAGAGAAATTAAGAGAGAGAAAATAACTAAGTAGAGAGAGAAAATCTAAGAGAAGAGGTCATCAAAACTAAAAACACTAAATCTTATTTATATTAAACACTTAATTAATCCTAATTAAAACTAAGAAAAACGTTGAAATTAGCACCCTAGAAACACACGTCCGGTTGGGCGCCACACCGCCCGTTCAGGCCTGCCTTTTTTCCATCAGGTACGTTTCTTACTCCCGGACGGGCACGAGCTCGTCGTGAAGGGCTACTTTATTCTTCTTTCACCCCACCCGGCCGTGCGCGCCTTCAGGTGAGACCAAATTGGCCGGGTGAAGCTCTTGGGCTATCTTAGACTTCTTGATTGGGCTCCGATCCTTCGGCTTAATCCGAATTTCTTCTTTTGGGTCCTGAATACTTAGTCCAAATGCCTCGGTATCTCAATGTTGAGCCCTTAATCACCGGTTTGATGACTCCAACCGGCCCTTGGCTACAAAAACCGGTCGTGCTCCTCCAATGCTCGTAGTTGCTCCATAAAAATCCCGGGAAATGCTTCAAAGGTGCAAATCCCTATAGAACTCAGCCAAAACTACAAAAACACTAGAAAACACCTATTAGTAATAAAAATGGCTCTAAAGAGCGAAAAACACTACCAATTATGACCAAGGGACGGGGGTAAAATACTATATGAAATGGACATATCAGTAGGCAATGTGTTTGAAAGAATATTTGTAAATTGATTTCATATTTCATAAATAGAATACTTACTTTAGTTTTTATAGCATAGAGTTGATCAGCCTTCATTTGGAATATTATTTCTATGTCGTTGTTTAATGCTGTTAGCAAAATACTCCCATTCATGTCCACATCATCAAATTTGAAAGCAAATCTGCATCAAATGGTATAATAGACAATTGAAATTTGAGCAATGGTGAGGCATATAAATATGTGATATTAGTATATGAAAATAGTAATAACCTTATGCAAGATGTCGTTTCCATAGTATAACATTTTCAGCATGTAAATGCTCTTCCTTTTGGATAATCTGTTTGTCTCCCACAGTTAAAGCATCCTAAGTATTTAACCTGCTGTTGCAAAGTAGGATAAGGTATGGTTGCATGTATCTAGTATCTTTCATTTTGTAATGGATTCCTTGCTTGTGTTCAAGTGACATAGTGAGTTTGATTAGATGAGAAAAAATAAAAGGAATTAGAATTTTAATATATAATTATATGAACCTTAAGAGGAAGGCCTTCTTCTTTTTCAGATATTCAATTGTAACAATTGTTTGCTCATTTTCAGCAGATCGAGCTTGAAGTTTTCTACCTTGGTCGTTTAATAGCATTTGGGTGTGAAGTTGTGATCTGAAATATTATAATTGTGTCAAATATATGTTTATAAGCAATTTTACTTTGCCTAGGGGTCTGTGAAAATGTAGTATCATTACTTTTTACGCAGCACGTCATTAGCTTTGCTTACAATAATTTATAGCAAAAGTTGTGCTTTCATATTGATTTAAGACAAATATTCTAATTCATAAACAAAAGGGACTGGTTGGTCACCTATTAATAAACGCATTGAATAATTCATGATGAATCCTAGTTTTAGAAATTTGGTACATTGGCTTATGAATTTTCGTTTTTGAGTTTAGATTATCATAAAATGAAAGGTAAGATGTTGCTACTACCATTTGCTGAAGTATATTGTGTATGAAGCTAAAACTAAGGAAGTACTTTTTAATGAACTACTGATCTTGTAGTGTTTGTAAAATGTTGGACACAAGCACAATAAAAACATTAACCTTATATAAATTACATAAAGAATGGCCATGTAAAGGTCAAATTCATAGGACTTATAGTAAGAGCAAACACTTAAATCATGAAACTCAAGTTTAATATACATAAATATAAAGAGAAAAAGAAATCAATACTTTTACGATCTGCAAAAAAAACCAATATAATAAATTCAATGTTTCCTTCAAAAGATTTCCATCACACTGACAACTTCGACGCAATTTCTAATGATAGTGGAGTAATAATTAAGGTCAATGTCTCCTACAAAAGATTACCATTACACTTGTAAAAAAAGCTTCAATTTCTAACAAAAAAGAAGAAGTAAACAACACATGGCATAATTTCTTATAAATGATAAAATGAGAAAATGTTTATTGCAAGAGAAATGCATGTTCTAGTTGTTGGAAAACATGCTAAGGCAGTAAAGGGAAGACTGACCTATGTTCAAGATGAGATCTTGCTTTGCTAGAAGGACTGTGACATCTGCGTCTCTTACGCTTTAGAGAAGGTAGCTTCCTTATAGTTTGATTGTTCTATTTTTGGGTTAGCTTTTATAGAAATGCTAGATAAGCATCTTCTAGTTGAGCGCACTCTATATCTAGGTCAGTTGCCTCTCCATGATTGATATCCATTATCTCTAAATTATATAGGATTGCCAAAAAAAAGATTTCTTTCTTAGCTGTTTGTTGTGTAGCTGATGCCGAAGCTTTAAAATGAGCTTCACTGAAAATGTCTTCCATGTCACAACCCTTGTCACCACAGAAAACTGATATCCATCCAAGATAACCATGTTCTTGCACCTAAACTGTTTCTACTGGAGTAGTGTAAGCAGTAGTATTGCTCACAACAATACCCAAGATATGCACCGAATCTAGTGAAAACATGGTAAGCACCTTGTGATAGCTTTCAACTTATGTTGCACTAAGTGTGGGAGGTAGTGTAGTTTTGGTTTCACGGATCAGCGCTGAGCACTTGTGTTTTCAACCATACGAAGCTTGAAATGATTTTTTAGTTTGTGAATTGCTTTTTGAGCCGCTCTTTCACGTAAGTGTTCTGCTACAACGACTTCTCCACCAAATAATACAAATTTCCCTCTGTCATTTCCAATATGAATAGTTACATAAGTATTGTTCCTTGACTTTGGTACTATGCATACTTCGATTTTGGGAAGAAGTGTAGGTAGGTAGTAACTTGCTTTAACAGTGGTTGGAATGAAATATACACCTTGGTAGGTTCTGTAGCCATATCATGTTTTGAGAAGCACATATGTATGTCACATTATTCATAAAGTGTGTAGATAAGCAAGACAACAAAAGAACAGGTAAAAATTATCAATCTAGACAGTATATACTTATAAGACTAAAAAAGCTTTATTCCATTGAGGTGGTGGAACAAATGTACTAACCTAAATATATGAGCTATAAACCTATTAAGGTTAGTAATGAAAATAAGCTAAATAGACTATAAGAGTGTAATTTAATGGTTTTAATTGAAAGTAAAAATAGAGTGTTTTGGCTTTAAAAATTTGCAGCATGTTAAAAGTGTAGGAATTTAGATACTCTAAGCGGAATTGCAGGAATCATATTCATAAGCATCTAATAACCTAGATCATTGCATAACAAATAAAGAACATATAATTATACCTTTGAAGCGTGATTCTATGTGTGGTCGAGTAAGAATAGTGGGAGATAAAGAACCCCAAGCGTGATTCCTCTACTTAGTCCACAGGCATGGAATAAACCTCTACTAATGCTAATTAGTTGTAATTGAACGCTTCAACCAATTAACCTGATACAGAGAAAGGAGACATTAACTAACCTTGATCTACTACCATGAACACCAAGCACCACCAAGGAAGGTGGCCAGTCGACGGATAGGAGAGAGAGATAGGGGAGGGTCGTAAGGAGAGAGAAAGAAAAGGGAGTTTAGGGTTTTTTTGGGAAAACTGGTTGCCTTGTTTCACAATTCACTGACTGTTAATTGTGTTCTTTCAAACTTAGTCATGAATCTTATTTATATATCATATCTCTAAATAAGAGTTCATGTCAAGCCCGAACATCTAATCCTAATCAAACTACTCTAGCTCGACACTCTTCATGGTATGTCATAATCTCATGAGGCCCATTAATGGGCCTCTTACTTATTTAACCCACTATCCTTGTGTGTGACCTCATAAGATCCATTCTGTTGGGCTTTGGACTATTTGACTAGCCTAAAAATCATTTATCATATTTAGAAACAAACAACAACAACCCAAAAGAATGAACTTATTATCTCCATAATAGCGATCTTTGATATATCTAGTCATTGCACTAATCAAAGACATAATTCCTACAGAAAGGTCACATGGTCAAGCTGATTTTGTTTACCTATGATTTTGTTTAGTTGTAATAGATATGTGATAGATTATGAGTCCACACAGTGAAAATGGTAATAGAAAAGAAAATGTTTAACTTTTTTTAAGCATTTTTTTTACTATATAAGTGTTGTACATAGTAAGAATCAATAAGTATGCTACCTCCTTATACAAATTTGAATACATTTTCTAAAATTACCATTTCTTTAAAAAGGCAGCTAACTATTAGTGCATGTTAATTAAAATTTAGATCTGCCATTCCTTTTAACTTGTAAAATTGTGCATAATTATTAAATATCATAAGAAATGGATTAGGTGGTTTCACTATTGCTTCCAACTACCTGTTTTATTCTAATTAGCAAATTTAGCTAGACTGAATAGGGATAAATCTCCAATTCCAAATTATAAACAGACTAAATTCCTTTTAAATAAGGTAAAAACGACAAGAATATTATGATATTTGTCCGTTCCGCCAAAAATAAAACTATCTTTTGATAATCCCCCAATAAAAAAGACCTTTGATATGCATGTTTCAAAAACAGGACAAAACTAGTTGTTAACCTGCTTAATAGGTTATGTTTGACATGTGTCGTTTTGTAATTGGTAGATTGGTGTTTTTTTCACAAGTTTTTTTTGTACTAATAAAATTGATTTTAATTTAAAAAAAAAACAAAAAAACCCCCAAAAACATTACTCACCCATCAACAACTGATATCCGACCACCAGTCCACCACAACCAGCCCAGAACCTTATCACCGACCCCACCCTCACCCAACCTCACCTTTCTTCGGCAATCCTACCTATGCTCACAAGGCTAAAACCCCAACCTCACTACCGGCCTGAACCTAAAACATACCTTCCACCATAATCAAAACCCTTAAAAAAAGAAGCAGGATGGTTAGGGATCTAGCTAGGGTCATGGCGGGTGGTTTAGGGATCAGGGCGCGATGGTTTAGGGTGTAACCGAGGGTCAAGGCGAGAATGGTTCGCTGTGTGATCTAGTGGTTTAGCGAGGATGAAAATTGGGGTCGGGGGTCGGAGAAGAGGATGTTTTTGTGGTTTAGCTAGGGATGGGGTTGCGCAAAAGAGAAAGGTTCAGATGGTGTAGTGTGGTGGTGATGAGAGGGGGCTGACTGAGGGTAGTGGTGGTATTGTATGGTGGAGGATGCTGCAAAGGAGGCTGAGATCAAGGATGGAGGTTAAAGATTGCTAAAGAATGCAAGGTTTAAGAGAAATATTTCTACAATTACCTGGTGAAATCTACTAAAGAATTTAAGGATCAAGACAAGTACTACTACAATTACCAGCAATTACAACTAACAATTTTATGCTATTACACTTCATCAACTAGAATATCATCAAATACAACAATTCAAAATTCAATATGGAATGCATATTTTAAGTATGCTATGCTACAGATGTAGGATTTTAGATACTAATAAGCGAAATTGCATAAAGCATATTCATAAGCATCTTTACACCAAGTTCAATGCATAACACATAAAGAACAAATATTAATACCTTTGAAGCGTGAATCCACGTGCAACCGAGCAAGAACAACGGGATATATAGAACCCCAAGTGTGATTCCTCTGCTTAGTCCACGGGCACATATCAAACCTCCACTAATGCTAGTTAGTTGTGATTGAACGCTTTAATGAACCTTCAACGGAGAAGAGAGACATGAACTAACCACGATCCACCACCACGAACACCACGAGCCACCAAGGGAGTGGCCGACCATACTGATAGGGAGAGATGGGGAAGGGCCGTGAGAGTGAGAGAGGGATTAGGGTTTGGGACTTGGTTGCTTGAATTAAAATTAACTAACTTGTGAAATGTTATTTCAATCTAAGTCATGGATCTTATTTATAGATCATATCTCTAAATAAGAGTCCATGTCAAGCCCAAACTCCATGTCCTAATCAAACTACTCAAGCCGAACACTCCATATTGTATGTCATGATCTCATGAGGCCCATTAATATGCCTCTTACTTGTTTAACCCAATACCCTTGTTGTGTGACCTCATAGGATCCATTCTATTTTACTTTGGACTATTTAACTAGCCAAAAGATCATTTACCATATCTAGCACCAGATAATGACGACCCTATAGAATTGACTAATTATCTCCATAATAGTGATCCTTGATATATCTAGTAATTGCACTTTTCGAAGACATAATTCCTTCAATCTCCCACTTGTTTGAGACAAGTGCGCAATATTCAAATTCTGTAAGTCAAAGTGCGTCGATTTGATAATATGATTGCATCTCATGTCGTGATTATATAAATCTACAAATCTTTTCTTGAAATCTGAGTTAGAATTACAAAATAAATGATTACTATGTAATCCGTTTGAGCACGACCATGCATTTTCTAAATTCTCCCTCTTCAAGGGGCCAAGACACATCTTGTGAAACCATAGCTCCAACTCAATTCTTGAAGTAACCGGGAAACATCCTTTATAGCCTTCTTTTACGGCATGGCGTTTGAATGTGCCACCGTTAAGATAATCATTGAATGGAATCAATGTTCCACTCATGTCAAAGGAATCCACTAATATATCCGGAAGCTCTATAATTGAACTTCAAAGTAGGTCTATAGTTTGATCATACATCATTCATGCATATCCATGTGATTGACCAAGCATCATCACTATACTCCTATAGCCCATGAAACTGCACTATCCAATTAATCTTACATGCTAGTCCTTTTTAGGAAATCATTATGTCCATGTTAATGATTTCAAACTAGGAACTTAAATATTAAATAGGTTTTGTTCACCTGTGGGGTTTCATTCACCTGGTCAACAACCTTATGAGCCCATCAATCACTACTAGAAAAAGGCCTATCTCTAACAAATTGGTTCCGACGGATACGTAATTCCATTGGAAACCCCAAATACTCCGACGGATTTTTATTCCGTCGTAAATTTTCGACGGAATAAATATCCGTCAGAATATATGGGGTTTCCGACGGAATATTTGGTCGGAAATTACAATTTCCGACAGATTTAAAATCCGCCGGGAATTTCCGTCGGAGTATATTTAAAAAAAATTTAAAAATTAAAAACCCTAAACGCCTAACTTCTTTTCCGCTCCTTTTCTCTTTTTCCCCTTCTCCTTCTATCTCCTCTTCACCCTCTCGTTTCTCTTCTCTCTCCTCTTATCTCTCCACTTTCCTTCACCTTATGTCATCTTCTCGTTCCTCTTCTCTCTCCCCTTTCTACCTACGTCCTCCTTCTCCTTCTGTCCCCCTTCTCCTTCTTAATCTTTCACCTTCTGTCTCCCTTTCTATTTCCCCTTTCGATCTACCACCGTTCCACCTTACTACCACCGTCCCAGCTTACTACCACCGTACCGTCCATATATATATCTCCCACCACCACCGCCGCAACAAGACCAACAATGACATCAACTATAACAGCCACACCAACAACGAAGGTTTTTAGGTCAAATTCGACCATGAAAACTTTAGATTTAGAGTTTTCATGGTCGAATTTGGCCTAATAAACCCATTATGAGGTTTTGTTTGGTCAAATTAAGGTATGTATCTTTTTTTTTTTTCTTAATTTTGATTTTATTTTGTTAATTGTTTATTGGGATTATTTTTGAAATTTATGGTGGTGGTGGTTGTTGGAGTGTCAATTTTAAGGGTTAGGTTGTAGAATTTTTTTGATTTTTTTTTTGGGTTGCGGTGTCAAGGTGGTGGGCTGAAGGAAGGGAGATGGTGGTGGGTAGATCTGGGTTTTGGGTGGGTGGGGTTCAAATTGGGTTGGGATTATTTTGATTTTTTTGTTACGGTGGGAGCTGGTGGTGGTGGGGATTTTTTTCGTTTTTTTTGTTGTGGTGGGGGCTGGTGGTCTGTTGGTGGGTAGTTGGAGGTGGTGAAACGCCACACCGGTGGTGGTGCGGCGTTTTTTTTAATTTCGGTTAAAACAATTTTCGATGGAATTCCCGTCGGAAATTTACGACGGAATTGTAAAATCCGTCGGAAATTTACGACGGAATTGTAAAATCCGTCGGAATGTTCTGATGGATTTTGCCGGGGCCGAAAATTGCTTTCCGGCGGAAAAGTTTGTCGAAAATTCTATCGAAATATACTTTCCGACAAAATTTCCTTCGGAAAAGACTGGATTTCCTACCAAGAAGTTTCCGACAACCACTTCCGACAGAAACCCCTTTTCCGACGGATTTTAGGGTGTTTTTGACAAAAATTTTCTGTCGAAAATGGGCCTATTTCTAGTAGTGTATCCATAATTATTTTGTACATTTTATTTAACATTAAAACCATAATTAAATAAGAGAAATAATTAATTTCTAATTAAACATAATTCTGCAAATGAATGTATTACATATGTAATAAGTTTTTCTCAAAAACAAATACAACTTAAATTACATCATTAGCTTCAATCCAGTAGCTCTAGCATGACCCTCATGCTTGGGTTGTGAAAGGGATTTAGTAAGTGAATCAGCGATGTTCTCATCCGTATGAACTTTGCACATCTTGGCATCTCCTCTGCCAACGATCTCTAGAATGAGGTGATACTTCCTCTCTACATGTTTGGATTTGAAGTGTGACCTTGGCTCCTTTGACTGAGAAATTATTCCACTGTTGTCACAATACAACTTAATTCCTTTATGAGCACTTGGTACAATGTCAAACTCTGTGAGGAATTTCTCAATCCAAACTGCTTCCTTAGCTGCTTCAACGACAGCCAAATAATCTAATTCAGTCGTAGAGTCTGCGATATTGCTTTGCTTTGAACTCTTCCAGCTCACTGCTCCTCCATTCAGACAAAAAATGTACCCTCGCTAGGATTTGGAGTCAAATCTATCTATTTGGAAACTCACATCTGTATAACCCTTGACAACCAACTCATCTTCGCCACCATATTCTAAAAACATTCCTTTAGTTCTTCTCAAGTACTTAAGGATGTTCTTGGCAGTTGTCCAGTGTGCTTCACCTGTATTTGCCTTAAATCTGCTACACATACTTAGAGCATATGCAACATCTGGCCTTGTACATATCATGTCATACATGATTGACCATATTGCCGAAGCATGAGGTTTATACAATACGTCTCATCTCTTCTGGCGTTTTAGGACACTGAGATTTACTGAGCGTAATGCCGTGATATATGAAGAGAAATCCTCTCTTAGAGTTCATCATTGAAAACCTGTCAAGAACCTTATCAATATAAGTGTATGATCACAGTAGGGCTCAAGTGTTGGATGCTTGAAATATTCCCTACAGTTTTTTGGCGACTTTGCTAGGGAGGATTTCTATTTTAATTCCTAAAATTTATTTTGGCAATAATTTAGAATGAGTCGATGAGACTCGAAAAGTTCTAAGTATTCATGTGCGTAATTTTGATTTACATTATTAACATATGCATAAAAAAGGTCCACATTGAAAAGACCTTCCGTAATGCGTCAAAAACATAGGATTTTTACACGTAGGAAATTTGAGAAATATCTTTCACAACTAGGATCGAAAAAACGCTACGAAAAATGGAAAATTCAAAGAACAGAAAGTTGCTGAGGCATGTAGGAATTGGCGCCGAGAAAATAGGGCCAGCGCCATGCAATAGCAATGTCGTTTGGCGACAGAGCTATCTTCTAGCGACGGGCCCTGTTGTCTCGCGCTATGATCTTCCAATACTAAGCCAGAAATCTACCTTCTTTGTTTTGACTGATTTTAGTACTGTTCGCTCGGTTCTACTTCCTGATTGAGTGTTTCTCACTTTTCTGCACCCATATGTGTTCTACATGGCCATAACCCTCTGTTATTTCACGCTCCATCTACCCAATCGAACGCTCATGGAAACGAAGGGTACATCCGAGTTTGTTGAATTCACCAAATCGTGGAAGCAAGTTTAACTCACGGAGTCCCATCCACATGCGCCAACCCTTCCAAAGGTAAGGCTTCCGCACGGTGCTTCTGGACTCATAACCATGGAACCTTTTTGACTAACCCTTATCCTTGAACTTTAGAGAACTAGAGCCATGGTTAGGTTGCAAACTCATTGCATCATATTGTTCTTACTTGACTACTTTTGCATTCTTTACTTGTGCATAACTTATGTGTGCTAACACTAACCGTTTGTTTGACTTGTGAATAAGTCTAAATAAACTAATTAATGACTAAAGGACTTTGCTCAATTAATTAATTAATTTATAAGAGTCTAAATAAATTGATCAAACCTGTCTTAGTACGACTATAGGCTTGTCCTTTTAGAGTAAAATACTGAAAACCGACCCAGACTAATGTTCCAGTAATGGCGCAAGAGTTTGGCCTATGGCGTGACATGCTAGTGTCCAGCGTTATGCGATAGCACTGTCGCATCGCGCTGGGTCTTGTCATATGGTGACAGTTCAGTTTCTTGTTCGAGTCCTCACAATGAGTCTAATTAATTAATTTATTAAACGACAGAATAAATATTTAGTCCTTAATTGTGTCTAAGCACATAGTCCCATGGTTATGACACGAGTCAAACATGCCACTTACACTCACAAGTATTCACACACTTTGTACATACTCTTTTCACACCATGACCAAGTCTTAGGTTCATGCATGAGTCACTCTTTCCGTCATTCGAGTTGGGGGTCCATCTTATTTCGGAAATGTGTATAGCCTTCCACATTCTTTCTACATTCACATTCCTTTATCTTTTCACTCTCTTACATGCTTTCTCCATGCATATCATCCCTCATTCATCCATGATCTCTTCCCATCTATTTCATGTTGAATAGAGTTTGAGATAAATAATTAACAAAAAGTATCTACAATTTCCCTTTCCACAACACTTGGTCAAGGAGAGAAGGGCGTTAATCAAGGACAATACTTTCATCCAAGTACTATTTTTTGATAAATCGATTCGACAAAAGAGAAAAGCTAAGAAGAAAATGGCGTCTCAGGAAGAAGTCTATGAACTTAGGCAAAACTTGGCCAATGTAACTGAAATGATGAAGTCTATGGCTCTTCAAGTCAATTACCCTGCGAGACAACAACAAATGCAGCGAATGGAGGAAAGCTTGAACAAGCTTTCCAATGACTATAAGTTCCAGGGCATTAGCTCACAAGGGGTCTCAGTGGACAAAGAGCTTCTTCCACAAAAGTTCAATGCCAATGACATCCCTAAGTTTAAGCCTACTGACAATCCTTACTTCCACTTAAGGGCCTTTGAAACTACAATGAAAATTAAGGGGATTGATAAGAAGGTTTTTCATTCTTTGTTCTCACTATCTTTAGAAATCGTTTGTCAACAATGGTTCTATTCCCTTGGAAAAGAGAAGACCTCTTCTTTGGATGCTATAACAAACGCTTTCATAGATAGATATAAGTTCAATATTCAAGTTGAAACAGACTATAGACAACTTGAGATGCTAAAGCAAAAAGAAAACGAAGGGTTCACCTCTTTCTTCAACAAGTGGAGAGATACTTCCGCTAATATGGTCGAGGTTCCTACTGAACAGGAGTTTGTAAGGATGTTCATCAAGAACCTCCAAGAAAAGTATTCAAAGCACTTGAAATATCAACACAACTTGAATACTTTCAAGGCTGTCTATGATATATGCATTGACATTGAAGACAATCTTTTGAAAGTTGATAGTGCGAAAGGAAAGAAGAACAACCATCATTTTTCTTCCTCTCCCATTAATGAAGTGCACACTACAAACACCTCTAAACAAAAAATCCAAAGGTCAAAAAGAGTTTTTACTCCACTTGGTATGAGTTACGAGACAACTTTCAAAAAGCTACACCAAAAAGGACTAGTCATGCCCATAGGACCCATCAAAGACCCAGTTCTAGAAGCAAGGCAACCTATGTGGGATTCTAATAAAAATTGCAAATATCATCAAGGAAAGGGTCACGACACCGAGGAGTGTTGGAAACTCAAAGAAGTTATTCAAGACCTGATTGATGACAATAAAACGTCTGAGATCCTAGCCATCTCAGAAGATCAAGCATCCTTCGATCCTTCGCTCCTTATCACACCTGTAGGAGAGCCCTTGATCGAGGCATGCTATATAACTTCTATCGATGAAGTGACCATGATTGAGGAGGATGAAGGAAATTTTTTAGATGATATCACAGAAAACTCAACAAGTTTAAGAGAAAATGTTCGGAATATGCAAGATATCATCGCCATGCTCTTGAATATGGTGGAAGGCCTAGCAAATCGGATATCAGCCATCGAACAACGCTACCATCACCAAGACCATAAGAATGGAAAGGACAAGTCTCTTCCTTTTTCTTCTTCCCATCAAGAACTTAAAGGAAAACTCAATGCTCCTAAACCACGGGTAAAACGGACCATTGAAGAATATACACAAATAGGAATGACTTATAATGAAGCTTTTGACTATTGTCATGGTCGAAACCTTATTCATCCCATTGGTCCAAGCCAAGACCCTCCACCTAAAAAACGATCTCCCAATTAGGATCCAAACTCCATCCTATTGCAAATATCATAGAGGCTATGGTCACAATATTGAAGAGTGCTTCACTCTAAAAGACCGAATTCATGACCTTCTTGATTCAAATTGCCTTTGTGTTCCTCCGAGCAACAAGAAGGTCAAAATCAGTAATAATGATGGCAAGAGCAGGAAGAACGTCAATCCTTCTCCTGTTTCTTCCTATCATAACGAAAGTTGCATCGAGAAAAAATCTTTAAAGACTAAAGAACTAAAAAGAATGTTCACCCCAATTGGGATGAGCTACAATATCGCCTTTGATCAACTCCTTGCTAAGGGACTCATCACACCAATTGGGCCTATGCAAGATCCTCCTCCTGAAAGGAGAACACCAGAATGGAATCCAGACTCCTATTGCAAGTACCATCAAAGCAATGGTCATACTACAAAGCAATGTTGTAAGTTCAAAAATCTCATTCAAGACCTCATCGATGCAAATAAGCTTCCATTCCCACTAGCTGGCAAGAAAACCGAGTGATGATAAAGTACAAGACACGAGGCGAGCTTCAATGAAAAGATTTCGTGACATATATTTTTCCTTTCTTTTCTAATTCCTCCTTTCCCCAATAATTCTAGCATAGGCACCTTTTACTTTCCTTAGATTTTATTTCGTATGATTTTTCTTTTTCTTTTTAATAAAATGAGCATTCTTTTTTCTTGCATATGTTCATTACATTGCATTCATTAAAAAAAAAACTACCGAGCTAAGAACAAGGTATACCAATAATTTGAGGCACCTATTGTAGCCTATCATATCACCATCACCTTTCAAAAACATAATCCTTTCTTGATAAAACACTTTGAGCTTCGTCTAACGATAGAACTTTCTTTCTTCAACCTACATCTACCTAACCTTGGGATGGGATGGTGTGCAACTTATGCAAATTTCTAAATACAAAAGCTTGAGTGATTTCAAAAGATTAAATAGCAAAAAGGCAATAACGATATAAAAGTGTACAAAACGACAAGGGTTCCAATGTCATTGATATGAACACGTCTCAGATTGCGTCTCTTATCGAGTGCTCAGTATCGTGCTTGAGAAACATGAATGCCAAGTGAGTGATAGACCGCATGATCGAGATTGCTCAAACTTATCAAAAAAAAAAAAAAGCAAAAAAGAAAAAAAAAAGAGAGAGAGAGAAAAATATAAAAGAAAAAGAGTTCAAAAGTGAGAAACCTCGAGCATACAAGTACAAAGATTCAAAAGCAAGGTTGTATACCTTGGGGGCTTATCTAGGGTCTTGAGCTTTTTATCCCCTTCTTCTCAGCTCTAACCTTTATCCTAACCATGTTGCAACCCTTAAAAGACCTCTTTGAGGTACACACACACTTGTGTGAGGTTCGGCTAGAGCTTCGTTCGGCCTGATTCCTAACGGATATGTAGGCAACCTCAAATCGGGGTGCGACCATAATAAAAATGCATTCATACATTCACATTCATATTTACATTCATACATGATCATATCAAGGGACCTTCAATGCTCATCCCTATCCATTTAGAGCTAGACTTGGGGGCTTAATCCCTACATCATTTTCTTACCTAGCCTAAGAGTCACCACTATTTGACTCTTTTCAAAATATTTTTCCATACTCTTAGCCTTTGCAGCTTAGACTTAGTGTCACTTTCACACACATCATAGATACATAGACAAATAGTCCTTCCCTTAGGAACCTTTTGTCATGAAATGTAAAACCCTCTATGGAAATACTAGTATAATATGTATAATTATACCGTAGAGATAGACTTGGGTGTATTACCGCCGCGTGATTACGCAAGGCTACTCAAAATACTTAACTCAACAACAAAACTTGCAGTGGAAACTCAACTGTCTTTTTATTAATACTTATAAAAATAGTAACATTGTTATGAGTGATAAAAAAAATAAAAACAAGACCAACATTCCTAACCTAGGTGAAACAAATTCCAGGACTCCCATATGCTCATCCATAACTCCACCTGAAAAATAATCAACACGTATTGCTTACCATTACGGTAAACAGGGCAAACCAAAACAAATAAGAAATACGGATTAGCAAATTATGCTAAGTACGATAAGTGCAAGATAGTGTAAACTCAATTTATTTGCAAACATGCTTTTAAAACCAGTTCCAATAATTAATCCAATAAATTCAAAACTCATTATTCCAAAACCGATTCCAATGATTCGTATTCAAAATAATAGTTAATAAAACCAATTCCTTTATTAAGAACCAATTCCTTTTAATTCAATTCCCCACCCAAGTGTGCACACCCCCAAGCTAGTCTCCTTATATTACAAATTTTACAACGCTATTCTTGAGGAAAGACCTGGTCATATAAAGTCCAAGGCCTTATCTATAAACAAAATCCGCATAGTGGGATTACTAACATGCTTATAAAGCATTAATAATAATAATTCAATGGAAAAATTGCTCCCATTAATCTGAACTTTGCCTCGTCCGCTCAAATTAATCAGTGCTTTTGATTATTATCTATCACTCCCAACTTTAGGGGGTATTAATTTTTATTACACCCAAATGACTTGCAACCGGCAACTCAGGTAAACATTTGTGACTTAGTTTTTTTGCACACGTGTCAATATGTAATTGGTTGAGAAAAATAGAGAAAATAAAAAAAAAATGTAAAAAAAAACTTAAAACCAACCTAGCAGCTGCCCCACATCCACCACCACCGATGGCCGAAAATGGCTGATGTTGGCCACAAATGGCCGATGTTTGGGCTGAATACCCTAAACCAGCCGTTTATGGCCGATTTCGTGGCTGAATGTCGCCGATTTTGTGGCGGAATGTCGTCGATTTCGGCCGTTTGTGGCCGATTTCGTGGCTGGCTGCTGGGGAGGGGTTTTTGAGGGTGGAGAGGGGTTTTTGCAGGTGGTTGAACTGATGGGGAGGAGTTTTCGAGGGTGGGGAAGGGTTTTCGCAGGTGACTGAGCTACTGGGAGGGTTTTCGGGGGTGGGGGAAGGGAAGGGGTGGTTGGGCGGCGGTTTTCGACAACGGGGGAAGGGTTTTCGAGGTTGGGGCTGATTTCCCAACGGGGTGGGGGTGGGGTGTGGTGTTTTCCGGGCTGGGCATTGGGTGCAATAGAAATTAATACCCCCTAAAGTTGGGATTGATTGATAATAATCAAAAGTACGGATTAATTTGAGCGGACGAGGCAAAGTTCAGATTAATGGGAGCAATTTTTCCTAATTCGATGGTTCAATAAATCCTTTTAATATCCAATAATTTCAATATAATTCAAAATCCTTTTTAATTTAATTCACATGATTTCAAAATCAAACCTTGTAAATAAATACTTGAGTATAAAACTCATATTAATAACTTTTCAAAATAACCAACTCTTCCTTTAAAATCCTTTATTTAATTCAACAAACCTTTTAAAATCAATTCCTTTATTATTTAAACACGATAAGTAATCCAAACCATTCAAAACATGATTAAAAAATCAATCATTTAAAATACTTTTATTAAAACAAATATTAAAATCATTACCTCCAAACATAATTTATTTCAAAATCATAATTCAAATCAATTTAATTCAACCATCATAAAATCATTCAAAACATGTTATTCAACCCAATCACTTTCAAAGGTATTTAGCCACTAAACGTACCTTGATCCTTGCTAGAAAAACAACACAAAAAGAACCTCAAGAATCTTGATTCCGAATATCAATCAACACTTCGCACTTTCAAAGTTCAATCACTAATACACTTTGCAAATAACATAACCACAAGGTTATCACAACATAAACTCAAATCTAATGTGCATGGACTATAAAACTCTTTTAAAATAATGCTTTAATATAAAATTATAGCTTTTAAATATGTATTTGTATTTTAGAAAACTAACCATGAAGAAGATAAAAAGAATAGGATTAAATAGAATTGAATTTTCGTTGGAATGAATAGGCAAAACTTGCAGAGGCTATAACTCCTTCAATATAACTCCGAATTAGGTGATTCTTGAGCCTAAACTCAAGTATTTTTTGAGAGAAACAATCTTTTGTGAAATATAAATACCCCAAAAACTGAATAGAAGTGCCCGAAAGATGGCTTCAAAGATAAACAGGATAATATTTGTATGAAAAGAGGAGAAATAAAGTGTGAAAAGGTTTAGGGAAAAGAAGAAGAAGAAGAGAGAAGAAGAAGAAGAAGAAGAAGAGAATTGGGTTTTTGGTTTGAAGAATATGAGAGGTATGAAGGGGTATTTATAGGCTCATGAATGAGAGAATTATGGTAGGAGAATGTAGGAAGAATTATGGTAAGTAGGGTTTATGGAATTACTTGGAGAAGTGAATAAAAGAAGTAAGGAAGCTTTTGATATTAAGGTGATTGTGTGTAATTAAATATGGAAGGTATGTTTGTCATGAAAAATAATATGGAAGTTGGAATTACTTGGGGAATAATTAAGAAGAATAAAAGGCAAGAAAATATGAGGATCAAGTATTAAAAAGATGGTGAAATAGAACTAAGGAAAATAAGAGATTTTGGGAGATAATTAAAAATACAATTTATCAAAAAAAGGGCAGCGGTGAACTTCTAACAGCAGCGGTAAACTTCAGACAGCTGCAACGGCAAAAAAACGGCGAAACAAATGGCCGTGCAGTGAGAATAAACACCGTGACACGGTGGAGTTCTTCGCGCGCTAGTGCTGAAGTCCGTGGCACGGTGATTGGCGAAAATAAAAATAAAATAAAATAAAAAAGGAGAGAGAAGGAAGAAGAGAGAGCAGAAGAAGAATGAGGAAATGAAAATGGCGAAATGAAATGGGAAAGCAAGACGCGACAGCTAATATTTAAAGCCCAAAAATGACCGTTACGCGACTCCGTTCCCGTGCCACGTATCCCGTTACCATGTAACGGCATTTCCGCGCGTGGCACGGTGATGTTATCGAGGAGCGTGGAAAGTAACTGTTTGTCCTGCACGCTTTTTAAACCTCCTGGCGAATATTTTTGGTATTTTTGACTAAGTTGGAATGATTTTCCGCAACCTTTGGACAGTTATTTTCTGACCGGAATTGCGCGGAAAATTTTAATGGGTATTTAAAGGATACAAAAATTTACTAGTTTACCCCTAACAAGCGCAAGGTCACATTTTCAATATTTTTAACATTTTAAAACACCTAATATGGTCGGATAGTCGACTTGAAGGTAAATCCTCTACGGCCCACGTTCGGGGACAATCGAACCATCATTACTTCATGGCGTAAGATTCTCGATGTACATAGACTTGCAAATTTCATTCGACAAGGTTTTTCCTTAGGCATGGAAAATTGTCGGTCATTGCCATCTCTCAAAGCAAAGAAGTCAGCGATTATATCAGTTGTCGGTTTTCCTCAAGCATGAAAAATGTTATCGTTGGATTTTTCTTCAAGTATAGAAAATCGCCAAGTCGGCTTTCCTCAAGCATGGAAAGCATTATCGGTGGATTTTTCATCAAGTATAGAAAACCGCCAAGTCGGCTTTCCTCAAGCATGGAAAGCATTATCGATGGATTTCTTCAAGTATAGAAAAACCGCCAAATTATTCTGTCGGCTTTCCTCAAGCATGGAAAGTATTATTTGGTGGATTTCTTCACGCATAGAAAAACGCCAAAATCATATGTCGACTTTCCTAAGGCATGGAAAGTATCATCCGGTAGGTTTCTTCAGGCTTAGAAAGCTACCAAGCTCATCAGTCGACTTTCCTCAGGCATGGAAAGTGTTTCAGTGAAACATCATCCGGTGGATTCCTTCAAGCATAGGAAGCTACCAAACTCATTTGTCACCGATACACTGGTGTTAGATACGTATTATATCACACTTTACTCTTTTATCTGTGGAACTAACATTTTTCTGCAGGTATCGGCGTATATAGAGTTATTTAGGATCGCCGAACGTCTTAAATCATTCTCCGTCCCTATCGACTACTTTGACTATCGTTTTCGAAACTGACGTTTCTACAAACTTAGTCAAAGTGGGGGCTTCTGTAGACACCTAAAAATGTCTCCCCAAAACTAAACCCGATGATGAACAACCTTTCACCGCCATTATTGGCCAGGTTGAGTATTTAATCTTTAGAGTGCTTAAATCCATATATACATTTCATAGACCAACCCAATCCTATCCCATTTCCCCAAACCATAACTTATTTTCCTCTTTTCGTTCCTTTAAACCCAAAATAATTCATTTCGTGTCCTTTAAAATCATTCATTTCGTGTCCTTTTTATAAAACATTTAGTCCGGTTTATTTTGGTCCATTATCTGGGTTCAATGATTGAATAGTTGGATGGGGCTTTAAAAGGACTTTCCAACGATATATTATAAGCCCAAATCCGAGTTATAACGAATAAGTTATGGCCAAAATATTAAATTGAGCCCAAACCGAACCTAAGCCCACCTTACCTACGATCCATTGATCATGTGGAGGGTCCAAATTATTTAATCCCATTCCTAAATTAATTAGGATTAATTAGAAGCTTTTATAAGTTTCTAAAATTTCTTGATTATTCCTTTTGATTAAAGAGTTTGAAATTAATAAAACTTTTCTGTTTGAAAATCCTATTTCTATTCAAATTGAAAGACGTTCAAAGATAGTCAGATATGAAATTCGTGCCTCATAGTTTTCATCTTTGAAATTATATTTAAAATGATATATTATAATATCAATTCCGAGCTATAACAAAAAAGATATGAATTAAATATCAAACTCTATCCAAAACTGAAACTGTCTCACTATTTTTGCCATATATTTTATTCTATAAAATATTTTAATCTGATTCTAATTGGGATAGAAAGTAGACTTCAAGATCTTTCCAACTATAGTTTATTAATCTTATTCCAATATTTGGATCAAAAGATATGATAAAAACAAAAAGCGCAAAAACTGCTGTCTATCGCAAGAGTTTTATCCGATTCGAATTCTTATCTTTTCTTGATTCTTCGACCCTCTTTTTTCCTTATAAATAGAGGTCATATCACCCCTTTTTCAATGATCAACAATCTTGATCACAAATTTATTCTTTTATCCCTCTTTAGCCTAAACACTAGCCTCCCCATTCTTTCACTATTCCTTCCTTTAAGCACTCCAAGGAGTCCATATAATACCCAAAGTTCTATACTTAAACCAAGGCGTGAAAGGTATAATTGATTGAGGGTTTGGACTAAATCAACTCTAATTTTTATTTAATTTAATTGTTTCAATTTGATTTATATTTTACTTGAAGTTACTAATAGTTTTTTCATGATGTAGCAATTTAAAGGAACGTGCGAAATGTGAGTAATTAATTAATTTAATCACTCTTATTTTATTTTTATATTGCTAGTATCATGATTGGGTTATTTTATATTTGATTTGAATAACACTATTATTGTTAAATTTCTTCCAATATTAATGTTTATTATATTATTTATTGATCACAACATTGTATGTTAAAGGGAATATGTAATTGAAATCACGCCTAATAAGATAATTTGGACGATCGGTTTAGGTTCCTTTTTAATCTTGTTGTTTAATCAAGTGATCACAATATTTTAGAATAATGTGTTGCATTAATATTAAACCAATTTAGCTTAATAATAGTTTATAGCAAATTGAATTTTTGTTTGTATGCCTTTGAGATCGCAGGATTCACTTTTCACTATAAGAATCGAGTAGAGGCCAATACGGGCGAATGTGACTCCATGACTCACTTAGTACCATCATCCCCGATCCTCCTTTTGTGGTTCCGAACCATATGGAGTTAGTAATCTCATGGATTATGAATGGGATGTAACCTTTATGGCTCAATCGTTGTTGTCTATCGTTGTCCCTTATTCGTGGTTGCCTTAAATGATCCGTGAACGGTTTACAAGTTCCTTAAAACTTGTTGGCGGCTCCCTACTTTCCTTGTCCCTAATCGTATACGTCAATTCCCACTTCCTAAGAGTGTCAAGCATATTCACACATGCTTTAACGTAGGCGCACTTCGAACGACGCTTACACTAGGCATAATACTAAAAAGATTAATAACAAATCCTAGCATGTCACTAAACAATAAAAATCAAAGCTTTATCCATAACTTTATAGAAGAAAATAGGAATCAACCTAAACATGATACTAGAAAGCAATAAAAGGCATCCTAACATGATATTAGGAATTAAAATAATCTAAGCATGCTTTCTAAAGATATATAGCAATGAAATTACTCACTTTGTTGTCTCGTATCTCTTTCTATCAAAACAATGCCTACGTTAGTAACTTCAATAAAAATATTAAACCAAATAATTAATTTAAATAATTGAAATAGGGATTTGGGACCAAACCCTCAGAAACTATCGACCTTTCACATATAGGGCGAAGGCAACTTCGAGTTTAGCTAGGTGTGTGTAAATCTCGTGATGGGCATATGGTGTTTCTGAAAAGGCTAGGATAGAAAGAGAGTGAAAGAACAAACTTCTAGCTTAGAGAGATAATATAATAGATGATAATTGTTGATGATTGAAAACGGGGAATATCGACCCTATTTATAGGGAAAAACGACTGTAAACGATAGAAAATAATCAGAATTTCAATCGGAGTAAAACTAATCTGTCGCAACGCGACAAGGCTTGCTGGGACGCGACAGCTCTGTCGTTTTGCAACAGGCTTGTCGTAGCGCGATGGTATTGCATGATAAATTTCCATATGGAGCCCGTTTTCCAAAATAATTGGACTTAATAAGAGTCCGTACTTATCTTTTAAAATTAGATTTAATCTTTTAAAAACTCTTATTTTATTCCAAATAAAATCCTTTATCTTTTCAAAATCAAATAATAATAATTAATGGACCCTCCACATGATCATTGGGTCGTCTATAAAACTTATTTAAAATCCATTTTAGTATTTTGGTCATAGCTTCCTCGTTATAACTCGGAATTGGGCTTGTAATGTTCCGTTGGAAAGCTCTTTTAAATCCCCATCTAATGACACAATTATTGGACCCATATCATGTACCAAACTAAACTGGACTAGACGTTTTTCATAAACAGGATACGAAAAGAAAGATTTTCGAAAACAAAAAGAACTACTTTATTGAAAACAGAGGGATTCACGAGACTCTTTCACATTTCACCTCGTTTGTTATTCAACGATGTGAAAGGTACTCATCACTGGGTTTGGTTTTTGGGGAGACACAATCAGGTGTCTACAATAAGTAACTCCTATGAGCTACAAAAGAATGAAAAGATTATGTACAGTGTAGGTTTAACTTGTATAGTTGTTTGTGTAAAATATTACAATCATTTCCACTGTTTGAAAAATAATTTAAGTTGGATGTCTTATTGTTTAAATTGTAATTCTTGTTCAGCTATACAAATTGTAATTAAGATAAGATATGACTTAATTCTAATAACAAATCCCCTAAATTTATTATATTTAAATTAAGAGTACCTCACTCCATTAAAAAAAAAAAAAAAAAAAAAAAAAAAAAAAAAAAAAAAAACCAACTTAAGAGTATCTCAAAAAATTATAAAAAATGTAAATTTTATTTATTATGAACATTGTTTAATGTACGAGCGCATAAGACCCCTCCCAAAAAAAGAGCTATAATATTATCAAAATTTACTTATAACAATTATATGTTGCATTAGGTGTAATGTAGAGCTAGAGGTGTCAAATTGCTTACCCAGATGGAATTTAGGTTGATTTATTGTGACCGGAGTGTTTGAGTTAGATAATGACGGTTTGATTTCATTTGTTTGTGGATCAATGTTGGGTTTGAGTATAGTCGGGTACAAATTGCATTCGGGTCAAGTCAAATTTGGGTCTAGTCATATCGTGTTCAAATGAAATTGGATCTTGATTTTATCGGATTTGTTTGGGTCAAAAAGGATTTATTAGACTTTGGATTAGGGGTTTTGGTTAAATATGAGTAGCTTTATTTTTTTTATTATTATTTCATTAGTAGTTAGAATTATATTAGTTTTGATTTTGGTTCGTATAATATGAAACCGGGGTAATCTAAATGTAAGTCATTTTAATTTTAGTTATATTACCATATAGGTGATGTCATTTTTGTTATTGGAAATTAATTAATATTTACTCCATAACGTTTTTTTGGTTTTATTTAAGTTCTGAGTTCGCTTTTACAATTCGTATAAGATTTACACTTTAAGGCATCGAGAAAGTGATTACTTATTGTTTTATTGGATGTTTACCACGACATTGCAAATGTCTTTTTTCTTACCAATTTGCATTTGTTGTCTTTTTGGTTATTTATAACCATCATTTATTAGCAACTAATAGGTTATGGGCATCATGGAAAATTTTGGCTTACATTATAACTAATATTTAAAGCTTAATTAGACCATACATAACTAAGACGACATATTCCAAGGTCACACAATCCAAATATTTATTAGTAGCTTTTAAGATTATGGAGGCATGGGGTAAATTATGATTTTTAGAAATTGTTAATTATTAGATTGCAATTGATGTGTCACAATTTTTATTTTTTATTTTTCCATATCAAAGTAGCTTGGTAGGTTTTTAAAGGAAAAGTGAAATGGTTATGGGTTAGGTAGACTATGATTAGATTCAATCCCATAAAAAAAGGAATTTGAATTTTAAAAGTACTTAAAGATATTTTTGTTAAAAATTATGTACCTTTAAAAGAATATTTGGTCTAAAATTATATGCAAGACATTATATCACTTGGTTTTATGTTTTGGAATGTACAAAATAATGTTATTTTAATTTAAGTAAAAAGGAAATATAGGGTGATTTCACCCAAAAAAGGAATCCAAACAGCATCTACACCACTCCCTTAAACATAGCTAGTTTCAAATCATATATCAATAGCGAAAACAATTTCTATAAATTAAAAGCATCATTTACAAACAACTATCAATTCCAAATCAACAACCAAACGATCATTAAAAATTATTATAGGTTGATATTGCACAAGGCAAAAGGTTGGTTACAATAAGATCAACATTTCCTACAAGAGTAGTCAACAAAGGCAAGACATCACCACGTACAATACAGTGGGAAATTAATTCATACAAACACAGCTGCAACGCTTAACAAAAGAGGGACTATTAATTAAATCCCTAAAAGGAGCAAAACAACAACCATTATTCTAGACCATGGTCGTAGAGCAACAAAAACATAATCCCTACATCTTAGTTTAGACACCCATTTGTGTCTTCCCAAAACCAAACCCGGTGATGAGTACCTTTCACTTCGAATCATAATCGAATGAAGTGAAAGTGTGGAAACTCTAGTGTTGCGGTTAGTTTTTAATTTTTTTCTTTCTCTCTGTTTTCGAAAACCTGTTTTATGAAAATAGTCAATCCGGTTTAGTTTGGTCCATGGCAAGGGTACAATAATGGTGTAGTTAGATCGGGCTTGGAAAGAGCTTTCCAACGATATATTATAAGCCCAATTTCGATGAATAATGAGAAAGTTATGACCAAATTACTAAACTAGGCCCGATTTGATTCTTATATGCAGCCCAATGATCTAGAGGAGGGCCTATTACGGTTTATCATTCCTAATGCAATTAGGATTGATTGTAGTCTTCTAGAATCTTCTCGAAGGTTCTTTTGAATCCTAATTTGATTAGCATTGATAAATTGACTTTTAGGAGTTTTATTTAGAATAAAAGAAGTGTTTTAAGGAAATTACAGTTTTACCCTCTCGTACGCTTAAATTTTATCAAAATAAGAAAACGCGTGGAAAAACTGATTGCAGCGCCGCAACTGCAGTCTGTCGCCTGGCGACAGACCTGGCGTCGCGGCGACACGTCTAGCGCCTGGCGACAGGCGTGTGTTTGGCGATAGCGTCGTGTTTTATTCTTTTCGAAACTCTGATTCGTTTTTTATCATATCCGACAGATTTTCTTTATAAATAGCCTCCTAAAACCTTCGTTTTCAATCATCAACTCTCATCAAGAAATTCTTGATACTCTCTCTCTCTCTTTTCTAAACTAGCCTTTACAAACAAAATTCCGCATTCGCAAGATCTAGACACACCTAGCCAAGTTCGAAGTTGCCTTTGCCCTAGACGTGAAATGTTTAATTTATGAGGGTTTGGTCCCAAATCTCTATTTCAATTATTTGATTTAATTGTTTAATTTTATATTTTCCTCGAAGTTACTAACGTATGTATTATGTTATTAGAAAGAGATACGAAGCATCCAAGTAAGTGCTTTATTTGTTTTCATTGATATTATGATATAGAAATCATGTTTAGGTTGTTATTTTGATTCCTAGTATCATGTCAGGATGCTTTCCTTAATTTGATGTTTTGAATGACAACAATAAGTTCCTAGTATCATGTTTAGGGTAAAAGTTATAATATCAAATATGCTTATTATGATTTCTGTGATTCTTCCTATTTTCTTTCCTAATATTATGTTATTATCATACATGTTAGGTCTAAATATTTTATCTTTGATGTTTAGTGACATGCTAGGGTTTGTTATTAATCTTGTTAGTATCATACCTAGGATCTTGCTATTAATATTATGCTTTAACATGATTATTTTAATTATGATTATTTTAATCATGATTATTATTATGTTGCTTGATGTTTTATTGTTATTGCTTGATCACGCCTTTTATTTATGTTTAAAGGGAATTTGGTACTTATAATCACACTTAATAAGATAATTAATAATCTTGTTTAGGGTTAATACGATTATAATTCAAGTGATCGCCAATAATAGTTTTATTTGTGCATTAATATTTAACCAACATAGATTAAACAGGTTTAGGGCAAACCTATTGATTGCATGTTAGTCAGAAAGTGCACATGAATACGAGAAGAATAAATTAGAGGCCTATTATTAGGTAAGGTTCAATCTCTTTTAGGTTGGATTTGTACCTTCATCCCCGAACTTCCAGTCATGGTTCCAGACCTAATGGAGTTGACGATCTTCTGTATCGTTAAGGGGTGTAACCTTCACCCTGTGAACGGTTTACAAGTTCCTAAAACTTGTTGGTGACTCTTTTGCTCTAGCTTCCTTCCCTTCGGACGCCACCGTACTTTGATCATACACTAAGCATGGTGGCATCCAAAGGGAAAGAAGATAGAGCAAAAGAGTCGCCAACAAGTTTTAGGAACTTATAAACTGTTCACAGGGTGAAGGTTACACCCCTTAACGATCCAGGAGATCGTTAACTCCAATAGGTCTGAAACCATGACTAGTAGTTCGGGGATAAAGGTACAAATCCAACCTAAAAGAGATTGAACCTACCCTAATAATAGACCTCTACTTTATTTTGCTCGTATTCAGTGCGCTTTCTGACTAACATGCAATCAATAGGTTTACCCTAAACCTGTTTATCTATGTTGGCTGAATAATAATGCACAAACAAAAAACTATTATTAGTGATCACTTGAATTATAATCATATTAACTCTAAACAAGATTATTAATTATCTTATTAAGCGTGATTACAAGTACAAATTCCCTTTAAACATGCATAAAAAGGTGTGATCAAGCAATAACAATAATATGCATCAAGCAACATAATAATAACAATAAAAAATAATAATCATCATAACAATAATTACAACAATTATAATCAATAATCATTATCATCATGTTAAAGCATAATAATAGCAAGATCCTAGGCATGATACTAACAAGATTAATAACAAACCCTAGCATGTCACTAAACATTAAAAATTAAAGTTTTAACCCTAACATGATACTAACATAAATATTAGGAAGAACATAGGAAGCATCGCAGGAATCACAATTGTCGTATTTGATATTAGAAATTATAGTTATTACCCTAAACATGATACTAGGAAGCAATAATAACAACCTAACATGATACTAGGAATCAAAATAATAACCTAACATGATACTATATCATAATATCAATAAAATCAATTAAAGCACTTACTTGGATGCCTCGTATCTTTTTCTAATAACAAAATACACGAGTTAGTAACTTCAAGGAAACATATAATCAAACAATTAAATTAAATAATTGAAAGAGAGATTTGGGACCAAACCCTCATAAATTAAAACCTTTCACGTCTAGGGCGAAGGAAAATTCGAACTTGGATAGTTGTGTCTAGATCTTGTGAATGCGAAATTTTGTGTGCAAAAGGCTAGGCTAGAAAGAGGGAGAAAGAGTAATCAAGAGATTCTTGATGAGAGTTGGTGATAAGAGAGAATTCCTAAGAATTGATGAGAAGAATTGATAATTCAAAACGGAGGTTTTAGGAGGCTATTTATAGAGAAAATCAGCCGGATATGATAAAAAACGAATCAGAGTTTCCAAAAGAATAAAACACGATCGCAACGCCAAACACTGGAGTGCAGCGCCAGACGCCAGCTATGGCGCCAGGCGCTGGTTTTGTCGTCAGACGCTGGAAATAAATTTCCACACGTTTTCTTAATTTGATAAAATTTAGCCGTACGAGAGCGAAAAATTGTATTTTCCTTAAAAACACTTCTTTTATTCTGATTAAAACTCTTAAAAGTCAACTAAAGTCAATTTATCAATGCTAATTAAATTAGGAATGGAAAGAAACTTCTAGAATAATCTAGAACACTATAATCAATTCTAATTTCATTAGGAATGATAAATCAATATTAGGCCCTCCTCTAGATCATTGGGTCGCATATAAATATCAAACCGGGTCCAGTTTAGTAATTTGGCCATAACTTCCTCATTATTCATCGGAATTGGGCTTATAATATATCGTTTGAAAGCTCTTTTTGAAACCAACCCAACTACACTATTATTGGACCCTTTCCATGGACCAAACCAAACTGGATTGTCTGTTTTCTTAAAATAGGTTTTTAAAAACAGAGAGAAAGAAAAGAAATAAAAACTAACCGCAACACTAGACCTTCCACACTTTCACTTCATTCGATTATGATTTGACGTGAAAGGTATTCATCACCGGGTTTGGTTTTGGGGAGACACAAATGGGTGTCTACACTCGGGATGATCTTAAGCGAGCCCAGGAAAGGTCTAAGGCTCGTAGGAACGCTCGCATCCAAAAGAAAGCAATCCCAATGGATGAGTATCCTCTTACCCTCAATGGACAATTCATAAGAGAAGAAGAGGACTATCCTTGCTATGAATTTCCCGAACCCTTTGTTGTAAATGGCGTAAGGCAACCGGGGTTCGAAATCTTTATGGATTGCTACTTTCTAGATGAGATCCCAACTCCTATTCTCAAGGAGAAAGCACCCCCATGCTTTAACTTTAATGTCATGGGTTTACTATTTGGGCGAGAAAAAGATGAGCCGAGATATGTAGGGGACAATTCCTCACTAATCCAAACGGTCCTACAAAGAGAAAACTTTGACCCTTCAAAGCTCATCACTCCGGTGGAAGGATTAGTACAAGGATGGCACAAGATGGTCAAGGTGACTACTCCAAGTGGAAAGAAAATCTCTGTAACAACAGGGCAAGGACCAATGTTTGAAGAGTCGTCTGAGTCAGGGTCAGAGTCTTTTCCTGTAGATTCTTCCAAGTCTTTAGCTATAGCACCCCCTATTTCTTCTATTCATAGGATAATTAGTAATCAAGTCCCTGAGGACATTTCCCTTTTCGATGTAATGATTTCAAAGTTCAATAATATGTCTTCTTCTTCTTACTCCTCGAATTTTTCATTAACACAAGATGACGAGAATTGCTTAACTAACAATGAAAATGACAAAGAAATTATTAAAGCAATGGAAACACTTGAAAAGAAAACACCGATAATTAAGAATACTGAGACGGTTGATATCTCAAATGATTCAACCATTAAAAGAGAAGTTAAAATCGGATTAACACTTAATGAACAAGAAAGAACCGATTTAATTAATCTACTTAAAGAATTTATTGATGTATTTGCTTGGTCATATGAAGATATGTCAGGCATTAATGGAGAAATAGCTTAACACACTATACCACTAATTTTAGGAATGAAACCTGTAAAACAGAAGTTACGTCGAATGAAACCCGACGTAGCTCTTAAAATAAAAGAAGAAGTTCAAAAACAAATAACTGCAGGGTTTATCAGGGTATCCAAATACCCCGAATGGGTAGCCAACGTGGTCCTAGTTCCAAAGAAGGACAGAAGGGTAAGAATGTGTGTCGACTATGGAGACTTAAATAAGGCTAGTCCAAAGGACGACTTCCCTTTACCACACATCGATATTTTGGTAGATAATACAGCGAATCATTCACTCCTCTCAGTTATGGATGGATACGTGGGATACAATCAAATTCTCATGGCAGAAGAAGACATGGAGAAAACAACATTCATAACACCATGGGGTACTTACTGTTACACGGTAATGCCATTCACGTTGAAAAACGCAGGTGCTACTTACCAACAAGCAACGACTGCCCTACTCCATGACATGATGCACAAGGAGGTTGAAGTATATGTGGACGACATGATTGTGAAATCAAAAGATCGCCCGGGACATCAAGTAGCCTTAAGAAAATTCTTCGAAAGGCTAAGAAAATACAACATGAGGTTGAATCCATCAAAGTGTGCTTCTGGAGTCACCTCAGGAAAGCTCTTGGGGTATGTCATAATCTCTAGAGGAATAGATATAGACCCAACCAAGATCAAGGCGATCATATTAATGCCACCGCCCAAAATCGAGAAACAAATTCGAGGGTTTATTGGTCGGTTGCAATATATAAGTAGGTTCATATCGAAACTAACAACGATATGCGAACCAATATTCAAGAAGCTCAAAAAGAATATGACAGTAATATGGGACGATGAATGTCAAAAAGCCTTTGAAAAGATCAAAGCCTATCTCGCAAATCCTTTTGTATTAGCACCAGCACTTCCAGGGATACCTCTTAGGTTATACTTAACAGTCACCAAGGAGACAATGGGGGCTATGCTCGCACAAGAATTAGATTGTAAAGAAAATGCAATAAACTATCTAAGGAAAAAGATGCTTGAGTATGAAGTACGCTACATACCGCTTGAGAAATTATGCCTCGTATTGGCGTGGGCCACAACCAAGCAGAGACATTACATGCTCGTGCATACAGTCTTTGTAGTTTCTCGAATGGATCCACTAAAGTATCTATTCAAAAAGTTTACACTCAATGGGCGCATATCAAGGTGGATAGTCAATTTAGCCAAGTTCGATGTAAGATTCATGCCTCAAAAGGCAATCAAAGGATCTGTGGTCTCGGATTTCCTAGCAGATTTTCCAATAGAAGATTCGACTCTGATACATAACAATGAATTTCTAGACGAAGACTTGATGGTCACAGAAGATGATACTTGGACTTTATACTTCGATGGAGCCTCAAACCAAAAGGGATGTATCGTTGGAGTATTATTAGTATCACCTAAAGAAGAGCACGTTCCAATCTCCATAAAGCTAGATATCGACGTTACCAACAACGCTGCTGAATACGAAGCATGCGTGGTAGGCCTTGAAGCAGCTTTGGCATTGGGAGTAAAGAAATTACAAATATTCGGAGACTCTTCGTTGATCATCAACCAGATTTCTAAAAGATGGAAAGTAAGGAATGAAAGTCTAGCCCCTTACCAAACTTATCTGGAAACCCTCACCAATCAGTTAGAAAAGGTAGAATACACCTATCTACCTAGAGAAGAAAACCAATTTGTTGATGCTTTTGCAAGACTAGCCTCAATGGTTAGGATTCCTACGAAAATCGAGCAAATTCCTCTAACCATAGAGAAAAGGCATAAACAGGCTTATATTCAAGCCATAGAAGATGATGAAGTAATCCAAGATGAAGAAGAAGAAGAAGAAGAAGAACCGTGGTATACGCATATACTTAATTACATCACCAAAGGAGAATATCCTCCTCATGCTGACAAAAGAGCAAAACGAGCATCAAGACTCTTGGCTTCCCAATACGTACTCATAGACAACGAGTTACATAAAAGGGTACCTAAGGGTCAAGCTCTCTTGTGTGTAGGGAAAATGGATGCCCAAAGAGCTATGAGGATAGTCCACAAAGGCATTTGTGGAACCCATGTTAAAGGTAAAATGCTAGTCCAAAAGATAATGCGAGAAGGGTACTATTGGACTACCATGAATAGGGATTGTCATCAATATGTAAAAAGATGCCCTAAATGCCAAATTTATGCCAATTTACAACATGTTCCTCCATCTCTACTTTATACCTACACCTCACCATGGCCATTCTCTACATGGGGAATTGATATTATTAGTAAAATTACCCCTCCTGGGACAGGAGGTCACGAATACATTCTAGTAGCAATTGATTACTTCACAAAGTGGGTTGAAGCACAATCATATGCTAACTCGCTGCAAAACATGTAGCACTCTTTATCGAAAGAAATATCATTTGTCGATACGGAGTCCCACATGAGATGATAAGTGACAATGGAACTCACTTTCAAGCTGAGTGTGAAGAATTGTTAGAAAAATATGGCATTCAACACCATCATTCTACCCCCTATATACCTCAAGAAAATAGAGCAATTGCGGCAGCTAATAAAAATCTAAAGACTATCATCGAGAAAATGACATAAAATTACAAGGATTGTCCTGACGAACTCCATTTCCCACTTTGGGGTTATCGCACATCAACAGGAAATACACCATTCTCCTTAGTTTATGGAATTGATGTCATACAACCTGTAAAGCTAGAGATACCATCTCTACGCATTGCATTAGAAAGTAAACTCGATGAAGTCGATTGGACTAGAGCAAGGTATGAAGAGTTAATTCTACTTGATGATAAGCGACTAGAAGCTCTACATCATACCCAATGTTATCAAACCCGTATGGCTAGACATTTTAATAAGAAGGCCAAGACAAGAAACATCAAAGTAGGAGACTTGGTGTTAAAAGCATTAAGGGAAAATGTTTTGAATCCAAGAGGCAAATTTAGGACTAATTGGTCTGGACCTTATATTGTCAAACAATCTTATCTGGAGGTGCAGCAAAACTAACTGACATGGATGGCAATGAGTTCTCAAATATGACGAACCTTGACCAACCTAAGAAGTACTACTGTAGACACCCAAATGTGTCTCCCCAAAACCAAACCCAGGGATGAATACCTTTCATGTCATTTTATTATCGAACAAAGCGAAAGTGTGAAAAGTCTAGTGATGAGGATGTTTTTATTAAAATATCTCTTCTTTCTGTTTTTGAAAATATTTCTTTTCTTACCTTATTTATGAAAAAAGTGCATTCCAGTTTAGTTTGGTCCATGATAAGGGTCCAATAATGGTGTATTTGGATGGGACTTGAAAAGGCCTTTCCAACGATATATTATAAGCCCCATTTCGATGAATAATGAGGAAGTTATGGCCAAAATACTAAACTGGGCCCGGTTTGGTTTTTACCTACGACCCAATGATCTAGAGGAGGGCCTATTATTAATTATCATTCCTAAAGCTATTAGGATTGATTATAGTATTCTAGAATATTCTAGAAGTTTCTTTTAAATCCTAATGGAGTTAGGATTGATAATTATGTTTTAAAGAGTTTGAAATTGAATAAAACTACTCCTTTTTAGAATCCTTGTTTTGTACGAAGTGGAATATATTTATATTTTATTTTTGTGCCTCATAATCTTTATCCAAATTTTATATGGTTGGATAGATATTGAAATTAATTCCGAGCTATAACAAAAAAGATATGAATAAGATACAAAACTCTATCCAAAACTAACACCCTTCCACTATTTCGTCCATATCTTTTTATCTACAAAAGATTTTAATCTGATTTTAGATGGGTTGGAAAGTAGACTTCAAGATCTTTCCAACGACATATTATATGTCTTATTTGGACTTTCAGATCAAAAGATATGATGAAAACAAAAACGCATGAAACTGATTATTAGCGCCCGACGACAAGCATTAGCGCCTAGTGCTAACCTTCAGCGCCTGGCGCTAATGACCAGCGTCAAGCGCTAATCGAGTTTTATTCTCGTTGAAACTCTGATTCGTTTTTTTATCCATCCAACTGATTTTCTCTATAAATAGCCTCTTAAAATTCTGTTTCCAATCATCAATTTCCATCAATTCTTATTCTCTCTAATTCTCTTCTCTCTCTAAGCTAAATCTTATTCTCTCCCTCTTTCTAATTCTTATTCCTAATATTATGTTAGTATCATACATGTTAGGTCTAAATATTTTATCTTTGATGTTTAGTGACATGCTAGGGTTTGTTATTAATCTTATTAGTATCATGCCTAGGATCTTGCTATTATTATGCTTTAACATGATTATTTTTATAATTATTATAATAATTATGATTTTTATGATTATTATTATTATCATGATTATTATTATGTTGCTTGATTTATATTATTGTTATTGCTTAATCACGCCTTTTATGCATGTTTAAAGGGAATTTGTACTTGTAATCACGCTTAATAAGATAATTAATAATCTTGTTTAGGGTTAATTTGATTATAATTCAAGTGATCGCCAATAATAGTTTTATTTGTGCATTAATATTCAACCAACATAGATAAACAGGTTTAGTTTGATCCTATTGATTGCATGTTAGTCAGAAAGCGCACATGAATACGATTAGAATAAAGTAGAGGCCTATTATTAGGGCAGGTTTAATTTATTTTAGGTTGGATTTGTACCTTCATCCCCGAACTACCAATCATGGTTCCAGACCTATTGGAGTTGACGATCTCCTGGATCGTTTAGGGGTGTAACCTTCACCCTATGAACGGTTTACAAGTTCCTAAAACTTGTTGGCGACTCTTTTGCTCTATATTCTTTCCCTTTGGACGCCACCGTACTTTAGTGTATGATCACAGTGGGGTTCAAGCTAGGGATAATGCTTGAAATATTCCCTATAGTTTTTGGCGACTCCACTGGGGAGGATTTTTGTTTTAATTCCTGAAATTTATTTCGGCAATGATTTAGAATGAGTGGATGAGACTCGAAAAGTTCTAAGTGTCTCATGTGCGTAATTTTGATTAACATTATTGTCATATGCATAAAAAAGATCTCATTGGAAAGACCATCCGTAATGAGTTAAAACATAGGATTTTTACATGTAGAAAATTTGAGGAATATCTTTTACAACGAGCACCGAAATAATGCTGCGCGAAACTAGAAAATTTTATCGAGCACAGAAAGCTGCTGAGGCATGTAGGAACTAGCATCAAGGAACAAAGTCTAGCGCCAATTATTTGACGTTAGCACCAGGCAACAACTTCTTTCGCCAGGCGCTAAAGCCAAATTGTGGCGCTGGCCTCTGTTTGCTAACGCCAAGTTCTTCCAATACCGAGTCAGAAATATGCGTTCTAATTTTGACCAGTTTTTAGCACTGTTTGCTCGATTCTACTTCCTGATTGAGTTTTTCTCACTTTTCAGAAACCCATATGTGTTCTACATATGGGAATAACCCTCTGGGAATTGATGTTCCATCTACCTAATTGAGCGCTCTGAGTAACAAAGGGTACATCCGAGAATGTTGAATTCACCAAACCATGGAAGCGAGTTTTTCTTAACTCACGGTGTCCCATCTACTCGCGCTAACCCTTCACGGTTAGGCTTCCGCGCGGTGCATCCGGACAATTAACCATGGACCCTCTTTGACTAACCCATATCCTGAACTTTAGAGAACTAGAGCCATGGTTAGGTTGCAAACTCATTGCATCATGTTGTGCCTACTTGACTAATTGTGCATTATTTGTTGTGCAAACTCTATGTGTTTTTTCCTAACCGTTTGTTTGACTTGTATTAAGACTAAACAAACTGATTAATGACTAAAAGAAATTTTCCTGATTAATTAATTAATTAATATGAGCTAATAAATATGTCTAAAATCGAGTCATAATTCTTGTGAGTCAACCCGGATTTTTATTCTCGTATACTACATAAGCATCAACTTGTTTCGGTCATAACCGGAGTTCTAGAAATAACTTCGAGTCGTACAATCTATGGATCTGTAGCCCCAAGTTTTATCTTTAGTTTGGCGTTGGTTTCATCCCAATCAGAGTCATAGATCAAAAGTTATGACTAAAATACCACAGCCTGTCCAGTTTAATGCATATACGCAAGGTCTTAACTTAGTCTTTGTTCGAGTCTAGTCACATAGTCTAGCCACATGGTCATGACACAAGTCTTAATATGTCACTTGCACTCACAATAAAGCACCCACTACTATGTATATACACAATAAAGCACTCACAAAGGACTAGTCATGCCCATAGGACCTATCAAGGATCCAGTTCCAAGAGCTAGAACACCTAAGTGGGATCCTAATAAATATTGCAAATATCACCAAGGAAAGGATCACAACACTGAGGAGTGTTGGAAACTCAAAGAAGCTATTCAAGATCTGATTGATGACAATAAAACTTCCGAGGTTCTAGCCATCACAGAAAATCAAACATCCTTCGATCCTTCACTCCTTATCACACCTGTAGGTGAGCCCGTGATCGAGACAACTTATATAACCTCTCTTGATAAAGTGGCCATGATTAAGGAGGGTGAAAGTCTTTTCTTAGATAATACCAGGGAAGACTCGTCAAGTCTAAAAGAAGACGTTCAAAAACTGCAAGATGTCATTGCCATGCTCTTAAATGTGGTAAAAGGACTAGCAAATCAGATGATGGTTGTCGTAAAAATTCTCATCAAGGATTTAATGAATAACTCAATGCTCCTAAGCCACGGGCGAAACGGACCATTGAAGAATACACGCCAATAGGAATGGCTTACAATGAAGCTTTTGACTATCTTCACGATCAAGGTCTCATTCGCCCCATTGGTCCCAGTCAAGACCCTCCACCTGAAAAACGGTTTCCCAATTGGGACCCAAAATCTTATTGCCGATACCATAGAGGTCGTGGTCACACCACCGAAGTATGTCTCGCCCTCAAAGATCGTGTTCAAGACCTCATTGATTCAAATCTCCTTCATGTTCCTCCGCGCGACAAGAAGGCCAAGATTAGTAACGATAACAACAATGGTTGTAAAGGAAAGAAGAATAATTATCCTTCTTCTTCCGAAAACACCTACTCTAGTAACAAGGTTGGTACTTTTGACCTTAATGAAATCTTAGCCATGGATAATCGAGGATTTAGAAAGCAACTAAGAAAGGATTTCACCCCTATTGGAATTAGCTACGATAATGCTTTCGATCGACTCCATGCAAAGGAACTCATTACTCCTATTGGACCCATTCAAGATTCCCCCCTTGAGAAGAGATTGCCTAGTTGGAACCCAAATGTACGCTGCAAGTACCATCAAGGTAGGGGTCAAACTACTGAGAGCTGTTGGAAGCTAAAGGAAGAAATCCAATATTTCATCGACAATAACGGGCTTCCAATACCTCCAGTCGGCAAGAACACCAAGTGATGATAAGCCAAGGGACAAGAGGCAAGCTTCAATGACAAGATTTCATGATATTTTTTCGATTTTTTATTTATTTATTTTTTCCTTTCCCCAATAAGTCTAGCATAGGCACCTTTCTTCCATTAGATTAATTTTGTAGGATCATTATTTCTTTTCCTTTAATAAAATGAGAATTTTATTTCCTTACATATGATCATCGCATTGCATTATAAAAAAAATAAAAAATTAAATCCATGTCAAACTAAGCACAAGGTATACCAATGATTTGAGGCACCCCTTGTAGCCACATCATATCACCTTTCACCCTTCAAATATGCAATCCTTTGTTACCAAACCACTTTGAGCCTCGTCTAACGATAGACCCTTCATTTTTCAACCCATATCTACCTAACTTTGGGATGGGATTGTGTGCAACTTATGCAATTTTCAAAAAAAGCTTGAGTGACTTCAAAAGATTAAAATAGCAAAAATAATAATAATAATAATAATAATAATAATAATAATAATAATAATAATAATAATAATAATAATAATAATAATAATAATAATAATAATAATAAAAGTGTACAAAAGGGCAAGTGTTCCAATGTCTTTGACATGAACATGTCTTCGATATGAACACGTCTCAGATTGCGTCTCTTATCGAGTGCTCGGTACCGTGCCTGAGAAACATGAATACCAAGTGAGTGATAGACCGCAAGATCGGGACTTCCCACACTTATAAAAATAATAAAAAAATGCAAAAGCAAAAAAAGAAGAGAACAAAATAAATAAAGCAAAAAAAAAAAAAAAAAAAAAAAAAGGAGAGAGCTAAACCTCAAGCATGAAAATACAAATATTCCAAAAGCAAAGTTGCACACCTTGGGGGCTTATCTAGGGTCTTGAGCCTTTTATCCCCTTCTACTTCAACCTTTAGCCTAACCACGTTGCAACCCTTAAGAAGACCTTTTTGAGGTATACACACACTTGTGCGAGGTTCGGCTAGAGCTACGTTCAGCCTGTAGGCAACATCACATCGAGGTGCGGCCGTAATAAAAATGCATTCATATTTACACTCATAATTGATCATATCAAGGGGTCTCCTATGCTCATCCCTTTTCACTTAGAGCTAGACTTGGAGGCTTGATTCCTACATCATTAGCTTACCTAGCCTAAAGAGTCACCATCATTTGACTCTTCTTGTTATAATATTTTCCCACACACTTAGCCCTTGCGGCCTAACTTTAGTATCACTTTCACACACCGCACAGATACATGACCAAATATACTTCCCTTAGGAACCCTTTGTCATGAAATCTTAACATAACGCTGAAGCATGCCTTGTCATGTCAAAATCACTCATCAATCATAATCATCATTGCATCGAAGTATGAAGTGCTTAGCCTCCGCGCCTAAGTTACCTAAATACTTTCATTATCGAGTCAACTAGGATAGTCTAAGATGTTACAGTCCTTGTACTGTGAGAGACAACATTTAACTAAGCTCATTCAACATGCATCTTCACAAAACTTCACTTCGATTCTTTTTCGCGTCTTTCTTTTTCAGGAGAAAGTCGGTACCCTCCACAAAAAAAATGATAGAAAATTTTTGCTTTTTTTGCATTTTTGAGTCCCACGATCACATTACGATGCACACATGAGTCATGTACACATTGAGTCATGTCGTGTTATCACATTGAGTCAACACTATGCACACACGAGTCACATGAAGCGAGTCATAGTGAGTCAAGTTTATACCTTGAGTCATGTCAAGTCAATGAGTCAAGCAACACTAAGTCTTAGGTCAACCCTAAAGAAAGAAATTAGCAAAGTCTTATAGTCAAAAATAAATACAGGTGCATCCCAGCGGCAGCAAGAGCAGAATAGGGAAGACCCGACTCCAGCGCCAGACGACAACATCTAGCGTCTGGCAACAGATTTTAGCGCCTGGCGCTAGATCCCAGCGTCTGGCGACAGAGCCAAATCGCGGCGCTAGAGGCATTGCAGTGGCGACAGAACGCTCAGCCACTCAGAGCAGTTATTTCAACTTATTTCAGCAATTTCGGGTTCCTTGGTACACCAGTTAGCCCTATAAGCAATTTGACATGATTAAGTAGTCGGCTTGATTACAATCGCAATAAGTGATCGACCTGACGAAAGATCGTCTCACTTAGCTTAAAGCGCCTAAGCATTGGCTCATCGCAAGACACCGACATACTGGTCCATAAACAGCAGAGGCACCGACATACGGGTTCATAAACAGCAGAGGAACCGACATACTAGTTCATAAACAACAGAGTCACCGACTTAGTGGTTCACAAGCAGCAAAAGTGCCGACATACTGGCATAGCGGGAGAAAAGTTCAAGCGAGCTTTAAAGATCGACAAGCGTTGGTCTTCAGAAGTTTTCTTCGGAATATTATCACAACAAACATTCATATCATCAAAGCTCTTTTGTTCAGAGACGCGTGGACATTTCTTTCAAGCTCTTTTGTTCAGAGACGCATGGACATTGCTTTCAAGCTCTTTTGTTCAGAGACACGTGGACATTTCTTTCAAGCTCTTATGTTCAGAGACGCGTGGACATTTATTTCAAGCTCTTTTGTTCAGAGACGCTTGAACATGTATTTCAAGCTCTCCTGCTCAGAGACGCGTGGGCATCCTATTAAAGCTCTTTTGTTCAAAGACGAGTGAACAATCCTAAAAAGAAGCTCTTTTGTTCAGAGACGCGTGGACATTTCTTCCAAAAAAGCTCTATTGTTTAGAGGCGAGTGAACATCAAAACGGCAAGATGGTGTTCCCTAGATTATGGAAAGTTGTCGCAACAGCAATGCAGCAACAAATCGGTTACTTTCAGAGACGTGTGCTCGACGGTGCAAGATACGCGTTTCTTAACTCGCTTATCTATTTAACTAACGCTAGTTTGCAGGTATCGGTGTTACAAGAATGGTTTAGGATCGCATAACGTTTTGAATCATTCTCCGTCCCTATTGATACTTTGACTTTTGTTTTCGAAACTTGCGTTTCTCCAAACTCAGTCAAAGTGGGGGCTTCTGTAGACACCCAAATGTGTCTCCCCAAAACCAAACCCAGTGATGAATACCTTTCATGTCATTTGATTATCGAACAAAGCGAAAGTGTGAAAATTCTAGTGATGAGGATGTTTTTATTAAAATATCTCTTCTTTCTTTTTTGAAAATATTTCTTTTCTTACCTTATTTATAAAAAACGTGCATTCCAGTTTAGTTTGGTCCATGATAAGGGTCAAATAATGGTGTAGTTGGATGGGGTTTGAAAAGACCTTTCGAACGATATATTATAAGCCCAATTTCGATGAATAATGAGGAAATTATGGCCAAAATACTAAACTGGGTTCGGTTCGATTTTTACCTACGGCCCAATGATCTAGAGGAGGGCCTATTATTAATTATCATTCCTAAAGCTATTAGGATTGATTATAGTATTCTAGAATATTCTATAAGGTTCTTTTAAATCCTAATGGAGTGAGGATTGATAATTATGTTTTAAAGAGTTTGAAATTGAATAAAACTACTCCTTTTTAGAATCCTTGTTTTGTACGAAGTGGAATATATTCATACTTTATTTTCGCGCCTCATAATATTTATCAAAATTTTATATGGTTGGATAGATATTGAATTTATCTTTCCAATGATATATTATAATAGCTATAACAAAAAAGATATGAATAAGATACAAAACTCTATCAAAAACTGACACCCTTCCACTATTTCGGACATATCTTTTATATACAAAATATTTTAATCTGGTTCTAAATGGGTTGGAAAGTAGAATTCAAGAGCTTTCCAATGACATGTTATTTGTCTTATTTGGACTTATGGATCAAAAGATATGATAAAAACAAAAACGCGTAAAACTAATTATTAGCGCCTGACGACAAGCATTAGCGCCTGGCGCTAACCTTCAGCGCCTTGGCGCTAATGACCAGCGTTTGGCGCTAATCGAGTTTTATTCTCGTCGAAACTCTGATTCGTTTTTTTATCCATCCAACTGATTTTCTCTATAAATAGCCTCTTAAAATTCTGTTTCCAATCATTAATTTCCATCAATTCTTATTCTCTCTAATTCTCTTCTCTCTCTAAGATAAAGCTTATTCTCTCCCTCTTTCTAAGCCTACCCTTTTACAAACACAATTCCTCATACATTAGCAGTAGACACACATAGCCAAGTTTGAAGTTGCCTTCGCCCTAGACGTGAAAGGTTTTATATTTCTGAGGGTTTGGTCCCAAATCTTTATTTCAATTATTTTAATTTAATTTTTTGATTTATTATTTTCCTTGAAGTTACTAACGCGTGTATTTTGTTATTAGAAAGAGGTGCAAGGCATCCAAGTAAGTGCTTTAATTGATTTATTGATATTATGATATAGAAATCATGTCTAGGTTATTATTATGATTCCTAGAATCATGTTTAGGATGTTCTTAGTATGATGTTAGGATGCTTTCTTTAGTATGATATTTAGGGTGATTTGCTTATATCAATTGTGATTTCTGTGATGCTTCCTATTGTCTTTCCTAATATTCATGTTAGTATCATGTTAGGGCTAAATATTTGATCTTTGATGTTTAGTGACATGCTAGGGTTTGTTATTAATCTTATTAGTATCATGCCTAGGATCTTACTTTTGTTATGCTTTAACATGATTATTTTTATAATTATTATAATAATTATGATTTTTATGATTATTATTATTATCATGATTATTATTATGTTGCTTGATTTATATTATTGTTATTGCTTGATCACGTCTTTTATGCATGTTTAAAGGGAATTTGTACTTGTAATCACGCTTAATAAGATAATTAATAATCTTGTTTAGGGTTAATTTGATTATAATTCAAGTGATCGTTAATAATAGTTTTATTTGTGCATTAATATTCAACCAACATAGATAGACAGGTTTAGGGTAATCCTATTGGTTGCATGTTAGTTAGAAAGCGCACATGAATACGATCAGAATAAAGTAGAGGCCTATTATTAGGCTAGGTTCAATCTCTTTTAGCTTAGGTTGGATTTGTACCTTCATCCCCAAACTACCAGTCATGGTTCCAGACCTATTGGAGTTGACGATCTCCTGGATCTTTAAGGGGTATAACCTTCACCCTGTGAACGATTTTACAAGTTCCTAAAACTTGTTGGCGACTCTTTTGCTCTATCTTCTTTCCCTTTGGACGCCACCGTACTTTAGTGTATGATCACAGCGGGGTTCAAGCTAGGGATAATGCTTGGAATATTCCCTACAACTACCCATAATTACTTGAGTGGGATACTCAAGAGAGCTACATTTGGCCTGATTCCTTAGGAAAGGTTACGTAGGCAACCCTTTATAGGGTGCGGCCACTTTAATTTTCGCAAACCTCGCTCCCAGAAATAAAAAGAAATTTGACAGAATAGTAGTGCCACAAAATGAAGTCTGTCGTCGGCCGACAAACTGCAGCGCAAAGCGACAACGCCTGTCGCTGGCCGACAGACGGCAACGTCAGGCGACAACCGCAAAATGGCGGCGCCGCTCTTCTAGGAGTATCTTGGCAAATTTCGGTGTTTTTCGGAAAATTTTCGACTTCCGTACTCAAAAAAATTTCCGGAAAATAAAATTTTCTGTTTTCATTGCTTTAATAAATTAAATTTAAAGAAGTTGATTTCATTAAAAAGATGAAATTTCATTAATAAAATAAAATAAAAATTACATTATTGATGGAATTTAAAAGAAAGCTTAATAAAACAAATTAACTTTAAATTTAAAACTAAGTCTAATAAATTGGAAGTTAAGCAATGCTTTAATCTTTCTTTTCTTTCTTTGCTCTTTTCCAATTTTTATCTGAATCCTCTTCATCATCCATGACTTTAGCTAGTAGGCATCCTTTAGAAGACCTACATTCAATTTTAGAGTAAATGATTTCTCCCTTAACTAGGACTCCATGTTTCTTTTCTATCCAAACCATCTTTTCTGAAGTGTCAGCTTTTCTTTTCCCTTTATCCTTTGTAGAGTCTTTCTTCTTAGGCATCACAGGTGTTTTGAATTCAATCTTTTCACCCAAGCGTTTCTTAACAGGAATCATTTTGTCACCTAGACGATTCTTCACATTGGTTTTACTCTGATTTTTCTACATGTCCTTTGAAGGCTTCTTAAGAAGCCATCTCTTTACATCATTGGGAAAAGAAGGAGGAACCTCTTGGGTAATCACTTCCCATAAAGGTCTAGCGCTCCAATATGCGTCAAATTTCTCTACTTCTTGTGAAACAGGGAATTCATAGGGATGACGAAGATCCCCAGAAGGAATTGTTTGAAGTAGGCCGTACTGTCATTTTACCGTGCAGGGATAATAAAAAGTCATCTTGGTTAAGCTTGGAAGACGGCAGAAAGGTTGCTTGTTGACACCAACCATCTTTTCTATTTTCCACCAAGGGATGACCCACTTGATAGCAAAGTTGCAAAACGCAAAGACTTTATTCCACTCATGGCGCCCTATCTTAGAGAAGCGTTTCTTTCGCCAAACAAAGCAATTTGGAGTATATTTTTCAATATTGTCAGGAGGACTAATTAGTTCTAGTCTCTCCATTAGCCATATCTGCAAAAAAATTAATATTACTATACAAATATATGTTTTTGATTTCTGTAATTAAAAATATTATTTTTCTACCTGTAATAAAATTGGGGAACCCCGAAAAGGTGCTTTTGGATTTCTCTTCAATTCATCAAGACTAAGCATAGTCTCTCCAACAATTAATGGCATTGGATTTCTTCCATATTCAATTTGCTCCAAAACAGTTAATATAATTGCTTGTCCCTCATTCGTTTTACCACTAGTGAGAAGATATTGGTTAAGCATGCAAAAGAGAAAAGCCCTTCTTCTATAAACATGAAAAGATTCAGAATAAGGTCTATCAAAGCAATGGCGTGCAAATTCTTTTAAATTAACTACACTACAATCTACATTATTTGTTAGATCTCTGTCTCTTAAATTTAAGAAGTGCTTAAAATCTTTATAATAATATTCATTTATTCTAGGGATTACCGCAAGATCTAATGAAGGGAAGCCTAAGATGGCACCAAATTCTTCCGGTAAAGGGCTAATTTCATCACACCCTAGTCTAAAACAATGAGTATTTGTGTCCCAATATTCTAAGGCGGTATGAATAAAATCTCTATCAAGATCTACCCCCTTAACACCATAAATACCTCCCATGTGAAAAGTCAAGTTCTTTTCTCTCTTTAGCAGTTAAAGACCGACACCATTCACGAGTGAAATTGCTAAATCTCTTAGTAACTAAAGACATGATTATTTTTTGAGAAACTAAGATTATGATTAATCTGTTGGAATTATACAGAAATTCGGCGGATTAGGGGGCTATTTATGCAGAAAATCAATGTAGTTTTACTCCAGAAAGAACTCGGAATCAGCGTACTGGCAGCGCCAAACGACAACCCTGTCACCTGGCGACAGCAGCAGCGCTAGGCAACAGCGCAAAACGCGTGGTGACACGTGGCGCTACAGCGTTTTCTCAACGTGCTATACAAACAACTTTTTCTGGCTATGATTCGAATTCGTACAATGACTTTACGATTTTACCCTTTCTACCCATACATATTAATTTCATATATTTTCCTTCCATTTTCCTTTTTGGATTTATTCAGACTTAATTTAATTTTAGGTTTGTTTCAAATCCAATTTATTTTTCATTTTTTCTTTTTGGGGGAGAAAGTCGGATACCCTCCATTAATAACAAAAATGATGGAATTTTTTGCGCAAAATTAATCACAATTTTATCACAATTTTTTTTTTTTGCACACACCCATATGCACATAAAAATGAAAAATAAATGCAAAAATAATACAATCACAATAGATAAAAGTATGTATATACAAATATGTCTAACAAATGAGTCAATCAGGCAAAGTCCTATAAAAGTCAAAATAAATAAAACACAGGTACAACTACGGCGCTGGAGGACGCAGATGATGAGGAATGTTCATCATATCAAAGAACTGTGCAGAACGAGGAGTATGCTCCCCACCAGCTCCAGTCTCTCTAGGAGGAGGGAAACTCAACTCAGGACCAGTCCACCCAAGGTCGCCCTGGTGATGAATCAGCAGAGGCTGAGGCTGAGGCTGCTGCGACGATGAGCCGACCTCGTACGTCCCGCCACCTCTCGGAGCCGAAGTTGCCTCTCCCTGGCCTACTGCCCCAGCATGCGCACTCTAAGATGAAGAGCCCGAGCCCTCCACCGCCTCGGTCCGGGCAGCGTCAGATCGGCCACCCCGACCACTAGAAGAAGTGCAAAAACATTACTTGGGGGCTACTTAGCAATAACATAAAAGATAAAAATCATATCGCCGCCTCCGCTATCAGAACAGGGGGTCGGAGCTAACAACGGCTGCAACTCCTCCTCGTAGCACCGCCCTGCGATAGCATGAGATCTCCAAGGGGTACCAGCAGGCGACCTCTCCGACATGCTGAGTAGCCTCACGTCATTGAACATGTGACGTAGCGGAAGAGCAGGGATGACAAGAATCTCTGAGGAGTGCTGAATAGCAACTCACTCTCCTAGGTACATCGCCGCCCCATATGTCCCTAGTAAGTAGCAACGCACAACAGTATACTGCGCAGCCAGCCCAGGGATAACCAAACCACCACATAACCGATATAGTACCTCAGGCTCCTGCAAAGAATGCCTATGAGATAAAGATCTACCAAAAAAATACAAAGATGTTAACTATGCAAAAGACCGTACCGAGAGGATCAGCTCTCAAACATGGGCAGTAGTCGCCCGGTTGTTGTAGCGGCCTCCCCAACAGGTACCAACAGGAAACTCGCGTGGTGATGGCCTCGCCGGCGCAAGTGAAGGAAAGTACTCGTATAACCAAATCTACAAAAGATAAATATATATTAGTGAGTGCTAACAAGAGCTTAGAGCTAACTTTGTAAGAAACAAAGTATACCTCTACGACTCTCCAGAAGCCGAAAAGAGCGATGTCTCCTGTATAAGACCGGTGTCGACAGGAGTCTCGCAATGCGCGCAAAAAGTCAGCATAGGCCAAGCTGGCCCAGTCATAAGTCCCGATCAGTTGAAGATCGCGGACAGTAGGAAGGTAGTAAAGCAGCACCCTACTACCCTTGTTAGGGGAAAACGTCCCTGACAGCAAAATAAGTGCAAAGATGCGCACCCGCTGCTCTCGAGTGGTCGCATCATCCTCAAAAGCTATCGCCAGAGTAGACTGACGAATGCACTTGGAGCTGAATCGTGATGGCTCCACCTCAGCACGGGCCCGAATAGCAATCGAACCCAACAACTCATCAATTTTAGGAGAGTAGACGCTGATGGAGTTGTCAAACGGCAGTGTAGTCGAACTAAACTCTAGTCCCGAGATAAGACTGAAGTCGGCTGGGAAGACCATCATCTCACCCCACGGGAAGTGAAAAGTGTTGGTGGTGTCCTAGAATAACTCCACCAGAGCATGAACCACGCGGTAACTCCCGTCAAAAGAGTACATGGCCTGCGTAGCCCGAAACAGGGCAGTCAGCCCACAAGACTCCTAGAGAAGTCGCAATCCCTCATCAACGCTGAAGTACGTGCTTTACAGCTTTCCTAGGGTGTCGTTACCCAAGCCGTGGCAGCACGTCCTACCAACAGTAATCCCGCGACGCACCCTCTCAGAAATGTGGTGGTCAGGGGAAAAGTAGAATGTCCGCTCATCCCACTCGGGGAAAGGACCAAGAGAATTGGACGGGTTGGCATCCTCCTCAACGGGCTCATGCTCCCGTCGCATGTCTCGGGACCGTGAACCCGAACCTCGTTGTCTAGCCATACTACATTGTGCAAAATTGATGAAAATTAAGTTTCTATAGTATCTAAGGTTTGCCTAGCCGCATGATACTATGTTCGCAAAAAACAGAGTACGTAGTACTAAACCAAAGTACAATTTCAATTCAAGCATATATGACATTTTTCAAGCATCCAAACAATTGCAATATTAAGATAATTATTGTGACAAATTGGACAAGAATTGCAAGCAAAAACATCAAGAACAAGCCACATTGTTTTCCCGACCTTAAGAGGTTTAACAATGGTGAATTGTTCGTTTCTTCACCAAATTAAGTCAAACAAGTCTCAAAATACTCCCAAGGAAATATATAAAAGTAATCAAGCAATTTCATGACATAAAATTTGACAAACAAAGCAAATTGAGCGATATAAGTTTCGAATTTTCAAGAAATTTGTGAACAAACATGTGCAAAATTCATCAAAATTTGAGTGAGTTTGGAAAAAACTTACATAGATCAGGAAACTAGATGAACAAAGCTTTGATTTGCAACAAATTTGAGCGAATTTGATTGAGAAACGAGCAAGATTGAGCAATCTGAAGTTTCACGGCGAACTCGGACAAAAAAAAGAGTAGTAGCAGTGAAATGAGGAAGAAAAGGGATGTATATGAAAATCCCGATTCTGGCGTCAAACGACAGCTCTATCGACGGGCGATAGAGTGCAGCATCTGGCGACAGAGCAAAATCGCGTCGCCAGCGGCGACAGAGCTTGAAGCCACTCAGAACGGTTATTTCGACCTCGTACAGCAATTTTGGGTTCCTTGGTACGCTAGTTAGCCCCTATAAGCAATTTGACATGATTTAGTAATCGGCTCGGTTACAATCGCAAAATGGGTGATTGACCTGATAAATGATCATCTCACTTATCTTAAGAGCCTAAACATTGGCTCATCGCAAAGGCACCAACATAATGGTTCACAATACAGAAGCACCAACATACTGGTTCATAAGAAGCAAAGTGTCGACGCACCGGCATAGCAAAAGCAAAGTTCAGGCGAACTTTAAAGGATCGACAGACGTTGGTCTTCGGTGGTACTCTTTAGAGTATTATCGCAACAAATGAGGATAGCTTCAAGCGAAGCAATCTTCGATCATGTTCCCTGGATTGCGGAAGATGATCACAAAGCGCTAGAAGGTCGTTTCAGGCGAAGCAATCTTCGATGGGGTTCTCTAGCTTGCAGAACTCTATCACGGCGGAATTAGAGGCAGTTACAAGCGTAGGAGTCTTCAGACGGTATTCTCTAGCTTGAGAAAGATCGTCAAAACAACAGCGGGATGGCATTCCCTAGCTTGTGGAAGGTTGTCACAACAGCAAATGCAACAAATCGATTACCTCCAGAGACGTGTGCTTGATGGTGCAAGATATACGTTTCTTAACTCTTTTATCTGTTTTAACTAACGCTAGTTTGCAGGTATCAGACATTACAAGAGTGATTTAGGATCGCAGAACGCTCTGAATCAGTCTCCGTCCCTATCGATACTTTAACTTTTGTTTTCGAAACTTGCATTTCTCCAAACTCAGTCAAAGTAGGGGCTTCTGTAGACACCCATTTGTGTCTTCCCAAAACCAAACCCGGTGATGAGTACCTTTCACTTCGAATCATAATCGAATGAAGTGAAAGTGTGGAAACTCTAGTGTTGCGGTTAGTTTTTAATTTTTTTCTTTCTCTCTGTTTTCGAAAACCTGTTTTATGAAAATAGTCAATCCGGTTTAGTTTGGTCCATGGCAAGGGTACAATAATGGTGTAGTTAGATCGGGCTTGGAAAGAGCTTTCCAACGATATATTATAAGCCCAATTTCGATGAATAATGAGAAAGTTATGACCAAATTACTAAACTAGGCCCGATTTGATTCTTATATGCAGCCCAATGATCTAGAGGAGGGCCTATTACGGTTTATCATTCCTAATGCAATTAGGATTGATTGTAGTCTTCTAGAATCTTCTCGAAGGTTCTTTTGAATCCTAATTTGATTAGCATTGATAAATTGACTTTTAGGAGTTTTATTTAGAATAAAAGAAGTGTTTTAAGGAAATTACAGTTTTACCCTCTCGTACGCTTAAATTTTATCAAAATAAGAAAACGTGTGGAAAAACTGATTGCATCGCCGAACTTGCAGTCTGTCGCCTGGCGAGAGACCTAACGTCACGGCGACACGTCTGGCGCCTGGCGACAGGCGCGTGTTTGGCGACAACGTCGTGTTTTATTCTATTCGAAACTCTGATTCGTTTTTTATCATATCTGGCTGATTTTCTTTATAAATAGCCTCCTAAAACCTCCGTTTTCAATCATCAACTCTCATCAAGAAATTCTTGATACTCTCTCTCTCTCCCTCTCTCTCTCTTTTCTAAACTAGCCTTTACAAACAAAATTCCGCATTCGCAAGATCTAGACACACCTAGCCAAGTTCGAAGTTGCCTTCGCCCTAGACGTGAAAGGTTTAATTACTAAGGGTTTGGTCCCAAATCTCTATTTCAATTATTTGATTTAATTGTTAAATTTTACATTTTCCTTGAAGTTAGTAACGTGTGTATTTTGTTATTTGAAAGTGGTACAAAGCATCCAAGTAAGTGCTTTATTTGATTTCATTGATTTTATGATACAGAAATCATGTTTAGGTTGTTACTTTGATTCCTAGTATCATGTCAGGATGCTTTCCTTATTTTAATGTTTTGAATGACAACAATAAGTTCCTAGTATCATGTTTAGGGTAAAAGTTATAATATCAAATATGCTTATTATGATTTCTATGATGCTTCCTATTTTCTTTCCTAATATCATGTTAGTATCATGTTAGGGCTAAATATTTGATCTTTATTGTTTAGTGACATGCTAGGGTTTGTTATTAATCTTGTTAGTATCATGTCTAGGATCTTGCTATTAATATTATGCTTTAACATGATTATTTTAATTATGATTATTTTAATTATGATTATTATTATGTTGCTTGATGTTTTATTGTTATTGCTTGATCATGCCTTTTATGCATGTTTAAAGAGAATTTATACTTGTAATCACACTTAATAAGATAATTAATAATCTTGTTTAGGGTTAATTTGATTATAATTCAAGTGATCGCCAATAATAGTTTTATCTGTGCATTAATATTCAACCAACATAGATTAAACAGGTTTAGGGTAAACCTATTGATTGCATGTTAGTCAGAAAGCGCACATGAATACGACAAGAATAAAGTAGAGGCCTATTATTAGGGCATGTTCTTTCTTTTTTAGATTCGATTTGTACCTTCATCCCCGAACTTCCAGTCATGGTTCCAGACCAATTGGAGTTAACGATCTCCTGGATCGTTAAGGGGTGTAACCTTCACCCTGTGAACGGTTTACAAGTTCCTAAAACTTGTTGGTGACTCTTTTGCTCTAGCTTCCTTCCCTTTGGACGCCACCGTACTTTAGTGTATGATCACATTTGGGTTCATGTTTGGGGTAATTCTTGAAATATTCCCTACACTTAGCAAAGAGTAATAGCAAAACACATCGAAGAACCACATCTAAACAATTTTTGCATGCTTAAAGAAAGCCTCCAAATATTCAGTTAAAGGAACAATGTGATGAGTGACATTTATGTCACTCTTAGGGTAGTTTTTTGCTTTGTTTTAGCTTGTATTAGGTTTTTTTATAGTTGATTTTTTCAAATAATGCGTGGATACATGTCTCGATGTGTTTTGGATGAAATTGGGTATGTGCTTGAATGCTTGCCTTTATTGCATGTTAGCACCGTTGCCTCTACCTTATTGCTTCCCTTGGTGTTTGTGCTTAGGTATTTTGAAGTTAAGGATTGCAAAGAAGAAGCCAACAAGGCACGAGAGGGGATTTAAAAAATCGAGGTGTGTGGGCACGCAACCCTGTGAGAAGGTGCGCACAAAAGGCAAAATTGCATAATTGAGGCAGAAGGTTTTGCGCGGGCTGTGCACGGGCGCGCAGCCCAGCAGCATGGGCGCACAACCGCAGCACAAGCCGTGCAACCCACGAAGGCGCGGGCACACAGGCCACTGTGCGCTGACGCGTAAGCCTAGTGCGCAGCGCATCAAACCCCTGCTCGACTTATTTCGTGACTTTATAAATACGTGAGGCTGATTTTGTATGGGGAGAGAGCCTATTCTTTAGATTTCTTTCTCTAGTTTTAGGAGAGATTCTCTATCTAGGTGTAGCTTAGGATTAGAGTAGTTTAGAGAGAGAAATTGAGGGATCTTTAATGGTGGTATTTGGAGCTTGAAAATTCAACTTGTGATAATTGTTTTGGTGATCTCCTTATTAAATCAATGAGAATTTCTAACCTTCTCTCCTCTATATTTATTATTTATTGTTTTTTATTATTACCTTTGGTATTGCTTGATAATCATGTTGATTCTTGTTAATTTATTAATTAATCTTGCTTCCAACATTTTTGAGTAAATCCCCTTACTAAGGGGATTATGATGGTATAGTTGAATCTCAAGCATGTTTTGGTATTGAATTGAAATTAACTTGATTGTGATTAAAAGACTTTGTAGTCCATGTCTAACGAGTTGTTTCTCTTGGGAGGCCAACCATTAGTTGCAATTAGGTGGATTGAACTAAGTTGTGGTGATAGTGTAGCTTAGGAATCTCCATTTAATGGTTTTGCTTGATTATTACCTTAATTTGTGTAGCTTATGACGATAGTGTAGGCTATTTGATGAATTCAGATAGCAATCGACCCCTATAGGCGGTTGGATTGTGCATTAAAATCATTGATATGAGGTGCTTAGCTCACATTTCAAATTGATTTCATGCTTTGTTATGCTTGAGTGAATGTTATACCTAAAACGTTTCCCTTAGTGTATTATTTCTTGTTTTAGTGTCCTTAGGCTTCAGTTTACCATTTCCTATCCCGGATTAGCTTAGTTGTTGATAGAATTTGGTAGTGCTTAACCGCTTCCTGTGGTTCAACCCCTATGTTTGCCTTATACTCGTATTAGGTTTGTTTAGGTTCTATAAATTGTATTTGATCTAGGGATAGACAATTGACGACGCGTTTATTCCCTTATCAAATTGGCTTGAACAACCTATAGCCAATGGAAAAGATCCAACAAAAACAACCCTTTGCTTAACTAGAGCTGTAGGAGGAGAAGCAGAAAATGGGATCTTTGAAGATTCATGCGTCAGAGTCACACATTCACGCCTTCTGACTATTAGCCCTTGCAAGCCCATATTTTCAAACACTATAAATGAGCTACTTGTAAACATACACCTCTCCCTCCATATGAGACCAGCAATATCTTCAATCATTGCATTCCCATAATTTGCATCAACAATCTATAAACCAAACCGAAGTGTCAAATAACAAATAGTTTTTTTAGCAACACTTTGTTCAGCAGCAACCATCTCAGAACAAGGTTCACTAACCACATATTCTACATCTTCTTGAGTCCGAGCACAACTCATCACCATAATCCAAGAAACGAAACCCTTGCTCTCAACTTGAGCTGTCTCAAATGAAATTAATAATGCGCCAGTTTTCTCAACCACGGCAGTTAAGAATCATACATAGTCCATTGAAACATGGGTAACAACATTAAAAGCTTTGCCATATACAAGCTCTTTTGTGTATTAACCAAGTATGTTCTCATTGTCAGAAGCAAGGATACCTCACTTATGTGCGAATAGCGTACCACTGATACATCTTCGTTCTATCAGATTTAAAGTCATCAACACAAACACCGTATAGATTCAGCTTTCTGAGCTGTCGTTTCAAGTGACTCCTCCACTGTAGCCTGTTCACCACCCAAGAAATAATTGCAACCAGCTAGGACTAGTTTCTAGGCAAACCCGCACATAAGCGCTATTTTGACCAACATGTCTTACACTATAGATAGGTTTTGGGAACTGGAGACATATAGCAATACGCTCCAACAACGGTTGGAATGGAACAAAAATTATGTTTGATGGAGAAGGCATTACTTGTAACTTAAAGGAGTTACATTAAAAACCCACATACTAGCAAATCCTACCCACACCAAACCTAAGCAGCAATCAATTTAAACCATGACACATACAATCCTATATAATTATACCATCTAACATCCATCTCCAAACGATAAAAAAACAACCACAAAACAATTATGTCACAACATGTATAGTCGTCTATAAACCAACCTCAAGGGCTTGTCATACAACCTTTTCACAAAAAAAATTTTGAAACCCAAACCAGGAATAAAAAAAAAAACAAAAAAAAAAAAAAATTAATCCAAACTCAACTAAGGCAAAATCAGAAAAGAGCTCAAAACCAATACAAAACAAAAAAAGTATCACCACACAAAATGGAAGAATATGTACCTTTAACAGCCTAGGACGAGGACACCAGCAAAACAGTAAAGGCCAAAACTACATCCCAGTAACCTAAACAAAGTCCAAACACAGCATGAGTACACCAACCAAAATACTACTCACATAACCACGAAACCTTGCTACTAAATAAAAAAAAACAATAACAACTCCACTAAAAATACTACATTGACCTCTTCTATCCCCCCACACCATGCAAAATATACATCATGAACACCAACATTCAAACCTTCTTTTTTTAAGATACACAACATCACACCAATTCAAGATCCTAAGTTAAAAATCCAACATCAAACAAACAATTCCTTTTCAACCAACTCCCTTGTTAACATTGTATACAACATAACATTGATTCATTTATTCAACATATAAGAAATAATTAACAAGTCTACAACCCACCCACCCCCCCCCCCCACCGCACTACAATCAACACTAATATATAAACTCCAAAGAAACAAACTAATAAAAACAACAAAGACCAATACAGAAGCAGTAAATCAGCTTAACACATAAGATGATGCTCCAATTTACAACAACCAAGCAATTAAGAGCATAAACCTTTGTTCTAAAACACATCTTATCAGCATTTTCAAAACACATCTTATCATTTAAAAACCAGCATTTTCAGAACACATCTTATCATATATAAACAACGATATAAACCATAACTTGATAACGATCACACCAAACAACTAGTATAGGCAAACTTCAATATCGGTAACAGCGTTATGAAGTCCATTGAATGGCTAATATAGGCAAACTTCATATTTGGCAAAAGCATTCTTTAAGTCCACTGTACGATAAGTATTGACAAACATCATAATTTTGTAAAAGCGTCCTTTAATAAGCACAATCAATAATATTAAGCTAATTAACTTGACAAAATGAATGAAGGTAGAACTTTTGATTACCTAAACCCAATTGGTTAAAGAAAATACCTACAAAAAGATACAACCACAAAAGAAGCTTCATATATATACCATAGTCACAACCCTGCCCCTCCTCCAAAGGTTAAAACCTTCCTCAGAAAAAACAAAATGGTAAAGCTCCCTTAAAAAGCTCCAATTTATATTGTCCACAAAAACAAGCAATACAAATGCAAGTGCCAATAACAATTCGATAAAGACCAATGGTACAAAGGAAAACCAATGACACAAAGCTCACAATAAATACCCAGCAAAAATAATCACCCCTGTACACACAAAGTACAATAAAATCTATACTTAAATAAAAACAATACAACCACCCTACTCACTGAAGACAAAACCCACCAGCTACCACAATCACTTTAGACCTAAACCACCACACTCACTCTAAAACCCGCTCACAACGAAACTATACTATAATAATTACAACTAAAGACAAAAGGCTTAGCACTAATACGTACACCCCAATAAACAAAACGAACATAAAGCGCATTAGTAATCCAATTAAATAATTTAAATCAGATCCCATGCATGTATCAACTCCAATCATCCTATCAAAGCCAAATGCAAACTTTAAAACTTACCAGAACTGCAAACCTAACTACCTAAATATGGTACACTAAACAGCATAAACAATAGACCAAATAACCCAAGAAACTAACACCCATACATCCCCAAATCCGAAATTCCATATTAATTCTAAATCTAAGCAAACACCACATCACGAAAACTATAAATGTGCAAAACATCGATCCTTAGGGAAAACAACCACCATCACTGTGCGAGCCATTAACAAACCACATTAAATGCATACTAGAAGGAAAGAAAGAAAGAAAATAGAAAAAGCGTAAAACTGACGTGGCAAATTGATGGATGTAACATAACACCTACCCCACAAATAGCTCAATAAGGGCAGAACCGCAAAATGACCAAACTAAGTAAGGGCAATTTCGGAAAAGCTATTGCTAAGCTACAGTGCTGCAAATTTGCACTACTCATATTTAAGGGTTGGGAGATAAACTAATCAAATCATTTGTAAAGGTATTATGAATCATTTTAATAGAATATTTGGGGTAATTTTATTTATTTAAAAGACTTTGAAGCCAATTCAGCTTTCCACTTTTAATAAATTAAAGTCAACGAGTTTTAATTTGAATGGGTGAGAAAATGTTAGTTTCCTTTAGACCATCTCCATGGGTGAGATTCAACTTTGAGTATTGAAATACAAAATGAGTTGTTTTTTACCTCCAATGGTGATACATCATCTACTTCTCAATTTAGCAACTCATGTGAAATCCAATTCTCCAATGGTGAGACTCTCTAAAGTATACTAATGTTACTTTCAATTTATGTCCCACCAAATCCATATTATATCTTTTTCCAAAAATAAAAATAAAAATAAAACTTAAATAAATTACAAATATATTATAATATTGATAAAGGGCCCACACTTTTGTCAAATGAACTCAAAGTTGAGTATCTAAACTTAGCAACTTTCTTTTGGAGTTGCTAAGTTTAGATACCAACTTCTTGGTATCCTTTGTATAAAAAAAATACACTTTCTCTCCTAAATAAACTCCTCAAATTCTCACCATTGGTGATGGTCTTATAAATTCATTAAGGATAAGATAAGGAGAGCAGTTGTACAGGGTTTTTTAAGAGAAAACTATATATACCCACTTAAGAACAAATTTTGCATTTGCCCAAAGGTGAACATCAAAGAGGTAAATTCTCTATCACCCTCTCTTTATTTTCCCCCATACATGCACACTTCACCACGCACATGGGTGGCCGGTGTCCCACCACCACTCGTTGTACGCTTTATAAAATGAAAATGTCAAAATACTTACGTCACACTATAATTTTTTTTTAAAAAAAAAAAGTTATACTAATATCCCTACTCATGACTAGGGATAGTAATGGATCTGGACCCGACCCAGATCCGTGGATCCAGATCCGTTTTTCACGGATCTGGGTCTTCAAATTTTAGACCCAACGGATCCGGGTCGGATCTGGGTCCTGCTGACAAATACGGATCTGGATCTGGGTCTAGGCCCTAGACCCGGATCCAGATCCGTGGACCCGTTTTTTATTTTTCCTATTATAAAAACTAAAATTGTTTGTTTCTTTATTAAAAATGTTGATAATGTTAGTAATGATAAAGATTAACCCTTTCAAGAGATGAATTTTGGATGCTCATATTATATACATCATCGTTGTTTTTTCACTAGCTAATATGTAACATCGTTTTTTTTTTGTTGTTGTTTATAATTTTAATTCAAATATGAGTGTATAAGTTGGTTAATTTGGGGTTGAACTTAATAACCAACAACGTATGTTTGAAATAATTTTTTTAACCCGAACATTACATTTATTGCAAAAAAATTAGGCAAAATATATTGGACCCAGATTCGTTGGACCCGACGGATTCGGATCCGGGTCTTCATTTTCTAGACCCGACGGACCTGGGTCGGATCTAGATCCTATATACAAAAACGGATCTGGATCCGGGTCCATCCGGACCTGGTCCAGATCCGACCCGTTGCCATCCCTACTCATGACCTAGTTAATTACACTCATAATTAGAGGTGTCAAAACTACATTCACTCAACCCGATTCGAAATCGACCTAAACATCCCATTCAGAGTTCAACTCGCATGGACACAATAATTTAGCATGACTCAACTTTAAAAATTGACCCGACCCGACCTAATCTCACAGTACCCAATATGAACATCCAAAATGACACCCCTACTCATAATAATAGCTCAATCCCACTTTAAATATCTTAAATCATGTAAGATTTACTTTTTTTAATATATATTTAAAAAAGTTAGTGTTACAAATATAAATAAACTGAGAATGTACATATACATATGACTAGTGTTTTTTATGAGATCGAATGAAAAAGAAGAGGAAGCTCCATCTTGATAAACAAAATTTGTTTATAGGCTTTATTTTATTTTATTTTTTTTATTATTGAAAGCAGTTAAAAGTTTTTTGGGGCTTACCACCCATAAGAACACAAGTGGAAACCCCTACAAAGACTCACAATTGAGACAATAGGAAAGAGACAGTGTTTATAGGCTTTATTTAGCCAACATGCCACTTTTGTAATTATATCAACAATTATGGGTCCCATATAAGTACTCCGTATAAAGTTATTGATTTATTACTACTGAAATTTTTACTATTTAATAATTACTCGGTAAAATTTGTTTAAATAAAGATGATAAACTTGTATTTTTTTCGAAACTAGGGATTTTTATGCGAACAGCTGGGCTAGTCCTATGAGGAGAATTATTACTGATGGCCTTTATGCCTTATGCATATTTGCATGGTATTTTATTATATCTATTAGCATGACAATTTTTAAGTACTTATTAAGACGAATTGAATAAATCAAACAAATCATCATAAAATTATATGCTTCGTAATTTTTCTACTTCATATATATTAATAATAATTTAAAATACTTTGTGCTAAATAGTGTTTATTATATTCCAAATAGGAAAAAAAAAATAAAGAAAGTAAAAGATAATTTAAATATTGAAATAAACATAAATAGTTAATCAATTTTAAGGCTTTGGAATTCAACATAAAAAAGTTTCATATGCGGCTGGCCGCACTGTACGGCCAGCTGCAATATATATTTATTTATTTTCTCTCTCTTCTCTATCTCATATTCTCTTTCCTTTTTTCTTCTTCCCACCTAAACACACCTCTTTCATGAAATTTCTTCTATCTCTCTTCTCTCCTCTTTCTCTCTCCTATTTTCATCTTCTCTAGTTAGCCCACTCAAATTAAACAAGTTAAATGGAGCAGCGGTGGTAGCGGGTAAGGAAGCTCCTCATACTCCGTCGTCGAAAAACAAGCTAGAGGTTTTAAGACCAAATTCAGCCATGAAAACTCTAGATCTAGAGTTTTTATGGCTGAATTTCGCCTTTTTAGCCATATTTCAAGTGAAATTCGAAGTCCAATATTAATTTTGAGGTATTTGTTCGATTTTTTTTTTTTAACAATTTTAATTAATTTTATGGTTGTGGGTTCGGTTTGGTTGGATCTAGGCGTGGTTGTTAGTGGTACGGGAGTTGGTGGTGGTTTGGTGGAGTTTAAGGTTTTGAGGACGGCGGTTGAGAAAGGTTGGTGTTGGTGGTGGTTACGGTGGGTTTGGGTGTGGGTAAATGGTTAGGGGCTACTAGGGGTTACTAGGTTGATCAGGGGTTACGAGGTTGAGGTTATTAGGTCGGTCAAGGGTTACTAGGTAGGGGGTTACTAAGAGTTACTAGGTCGGTTAGGGGTTACCAGGAGTTACTAGGTTAGTGGTTACTAGGTCGGTTAGGGGTTACTTGCGGTTACTAGAGGTTACTAGGTTATGGGTTACTAGATCGGTTAGGGGTTATTTGGGGTTACTAGGGGTTACTAGGTCGGTTATGGGTACTAGGGGTTACTAGGTCAGGGATTACTAGGGGTTACTAGGTTAGTTAGGGATTACTTTGTCTGGGGGGTTAATAGAGGGGTTACTTGAGTGGAGTTACTTGAGAGGTTATTTAAGTGAAGTTACTAAAGTGGAGTTACTTGAGGGGTTAAGCCGCACCAGAAATGAGCTGAAAAGAATACTTTTAGAGATATAAATATTTGTTCACTATTTATAACATGTTTTGCAAACTTTTTTTCGAAAACATAACCAAAACACCAAACGTACCTTCATTAGTTGATTAGGTGCAAAGGTGTAATTGGAATCTCCAAATTCCCCCGAAATCAAAAGAGGTGGACACACTTTCTCTCTCCTACTCCTGGAAATGGCAGCCATCTCCGGCTTCCCGCCTCACTTTCTCTCTCTATCCACTCACTATCACTCCCAAACTACTACTACTTCCACTTCCTTTTCCTTCTTCTACCATCATCATTCTTGCTTCCATTCAAATCGACGCTCCTGCAATTCCCAATTTTCTGTCGCTTGTCTTGCTTCCACCCCATCTACCAAGAAATCTAGGTATAATTCTTCGTGTTTCAATCAACAATTTTTGATTTATTTGTAAAAATATTTGTGGGTTTTTTTGAAAATTTGAATTGAGTTGCAGGCCGAGTAGGAAGCTTATGAGTGATGATGAACTACGCAATGTTCTTCGAGAATTCGTTGCTTCTGTTGGATTGCCTGAGGGTCATGTTCCTTCTGTTAAGGAGCTTTCGCATCATGGAAGGTTCTGAATTTTTCATTGAATTTTCACTGATTTTTTTTATATTTAATTGTGTTATTGGATTGTGTTCAATATTTTGAAATGGGTTGAATTATGTGATTTAATTGTGTGATAATTGAAGGTAAGCTATGATTTTGATCTTTTGAGGATGGAATTTCTGCTGAGATTTATTTAGCTGAATTGGTATGTTGTATTTCAATGTATCGTTTTTAGAAATTAAGGCGATTTTTCAGTCGAGCGAGCTAGGAGGAGGTTTGGGGTGGGGGGCAATTGTATAATGGGGAATACAGTGGATTCTGAAAATTGAGTTATATGTACTTAATTACTCATACTTATCTAGGTTCAATTGGGTTGGAGCTTTCTATGTAATCCGGTGAACAACTTTAGTGCTGCTTGAATTCTTCTTTTGGGGTTGGAAATGCTTTGAAAGAGAGTTTAAGTCTTAGTGACCGAATGTTATTTTTCCATAGTGCATGCTTAGTTGTGTTTATACTAATTTGATGGAGATGAGGAAATTTGAGTTTGAGGGTGCATTTGGTATGGTTTGTGGAAATTGAATCAATTAGAGAGGGAAAGGGTAGTGAAAATTATTACCGTTATGCGATTTCTTGGTATGCGAATATGTGATAGAATGGAATGGAATCATTTGAGACATAGAGATAGAGTAAGAGATTAGAGAGGGTGACATGATTTGTTATCATTGGGAAGGGTAGGATGGAATCAATTACCCTCAAATATGGAAATATTTACCATAATCCTCAAACCAAGCAACCTGTGGTGTACTTTACGACTATGTTACATGTACTCATCACTCTATCTTAAATACACGTCTTGGACTTTCGACACTTGGACATGGGTAGGACACTTAGACACTTCATTTAATTCAAAATTATCTAAATTTTCACTAAATAGCCGAGTTAGACAAATGGACATGTACCCTTATCAGACATGGGCACCCCTTCAAAGGCTTTATCTCTATCCCTAAATCACTTCTTTCAACATGATCCAAAAATGATACGGAGTAGTAAGAATGTTTGTAAGGGGATTTCTAATTTTTATTTATTTATTTTTTTTTAACCATGTTTCATCTTCTACTACAAACAAGTTTTTATTTTATTTTATTTATTTATTTTTCTTTATAGTGATAAGGATTAAATTAAAAGTACATCCTATACAATTGAGTGAAAGGTAACAAATATCTCGAAGTTATTTCTTTTACTTTTTAGGGATTTTTTTTGGCTAGAATATGATAGTGGCTCTTTGCTGTTTAAGGGGTATGCTATTGCAACGATAGGAGCAAGGCCCAACCCTAAAAGTTTGTTAACGTTGACTTGCATATGTTCCTATTCATATGGTAAGATCTACTTCCTGCTGAGTAGTGAAGTATTACTAATAATGATAATAAACCTTCAATGAAATGTAATTTCTCTAGATTAGTGGTAGCCAAACTAGATATCCAATCTAGTTTATCCGAAACACTCCCTATGTGTTTTTTTAAATAAAAAAAAAACAAATAAAAGGTGCATAACTTTCCTAAACCAATCGTTTTTTTTTAAAGCGCTTTACTTTTTTTTTTTAGTTTTTGTTATATCTATCTCCTCAAATGTTCTCTTACTATTTATTTTTATTTATATTTTTATTATTTATTTATTTCTTTCTTATTTTCTTCACATCCCTTACTTTATAATAATCTATTACCCTACTATCTCTTTTTAATATTTTTTTTATTATTTATTTCCTCACATCCCTTATTTCTAAATAATCTATTACTATACTATCTCTTTTCTATAATTTTTTATTCCCCAACAAACCCCACTAACACAATATTTTACTCTATTCAACTCATCTTTCTAAAACTACGTGCCTGTTCAACCAATGCACTTAAAGAATTGGAGGGAGTATTGGACATTCAAAACTTCAGATTAAGGAAAATACATCCAAAAATAATTGGATATCCAATCCAAAATGTCTAAACATCAAAAATCTGATCAAATTCGTAGTATCTTAGACGCAAAAAACCAAATTAGATCTCCTAAATTTCTTAATGGATCGATAGGATCTCTATCGGATTGGATTATTTGACTACTTCTATTCTATTGTGTATTGGTATGTTAGTGTTATGTGCTAGTTAATGAATTCAATATACAAGTTTTTGTTGTTGAAAGCTGGGTTGTCTATTTACTTGTTACAGATGCATGGTTATCCATTGAATTATTTGTCCAAAAGCATTTAATCAATTGGGAGGATAATAAGAATATTCTTCAATTCATGAGTACCATTTATCCTTAGATTATATGCCCAAATTCAATTTATTAGCGTACTTCTTCCTTAATTTCACATGTCTCTTGGCTTGTTCATGACACTTAATTGAAATTCACAGCCAAGTCTTTCATGTTTTCAATGTAGAGACTGGGGTTGGCCACATGTGCTGGCTCAATAATCACATCTTGGGGAGCTCCTGCCATCCTAGTTGGCTTCACCTCTCGACGTCCTTAGCTGCCCATTTAAAGCCTTATGTCATCTCATATGGTTCCAGATGTAAATCACATTTTCCATTATGTGCCCCTTGCTCTACTGTGCATTCTAGGTTTTTTTTTTGTAAGAGATAGTGTATGCATTACGTATATATAGATGGTGATAATTATTTTTGTCTACATCTTAAAATTTGCAGGAAAGATCTTGCAAACATCGTTCGAAGGAGAGGGCACAAACTTATTAAAGAGCTTCTAGCTAACTCTCCCAATATAGCAACCGATGGGTTTGATTCTTTCAAAGACATAAGTATTGATTCCAATGAAAATAGTGACCATGAGAAAACAGGTCAATTTGGTAGCTTTGTTTATTGAGTCTGAGTTTTATAATGCTTACCATCCAAACTCTTTATTGATTTCTTTATCCCATTTAAAAGGTCAGGAGGAGAAGCTGGATGATTCAGCTAAAGAGCCTAAAGATATTCCTTTGGTGGATGATGATTCTGCTACTGGAACTAGCTTGGTGACACATTGTGAATCATCCTTCGTTTCTAATGATGAAAGTTCTGTATCCGAAAAACATCTAATGTCCTTGCAGGATAAGGTGGAATATTTTATGAAGTATGGACAATTAGATGCAGTTGAAGGTAAAGCCAGATACATTTAATTGTATAGTCTGTAGTATCAGATGAAACTTTAGTATCATCTCAGATTTTTAATCCCCACTTATTTTCTTGTCATTCATTTCCAATGATAACTTGCTCCTTCCAAGTGTGTTTGACCATATGGGTTTCACACAATATAAGTGGCTATGTGTAATATACTAGATTTTACATTATGCTATAATTTTGTAAAGCATACTTCACTAAATATCATTTCTTGAATTTACTTTCTGTAAAAGCCAGGCCTTATCTATAAAGGGTATATTCTACACCAGTCATCACCTTGATGTTTTTCCTTCTTTTAAATATTAACAATTTCCTATATCCCCATTCTTTCTGATCAGATGATATGTATGGCAATTTAAACGTGAATGATGGCAGCAGCATTTCATATCATGGTCAGAGTTTAGTTGAAGGTGAACTGGTGAACCATAGTGAAGTGGATATGAGACATTTGGACCATGTAAGCAACAATAGTGTTGGACAGAATGGCTCCCTATTGCTAAAAAAGTTGACTTTTCCATCATTGGAGGACAAAAACAAAAGGTGCTCTTGTTTCTCCAATGCCTCCTACTCGTTTTCTATTTGTTCTTTGGGTCACTAGGTTTTGCATCTTTTAGAATGTTGTTCCCATGGAGTCTTTTTGAGTTTTTAATTTCTCTGTTAATTATTGTTGTATTGTTGTGCAGCATGTAAATTTGTAGCTATCACATTCAACATGCTTTTAGAATAGATTTTGAAATTTGCTGGGACAATTATGAAAAGCTTGAATAATGAACTACTGTAGAGCCTATCAATATCTCTTAACGAATATAACTAGTGGTGTCTGACGTACTTGTACTTCCATTTAAACATACGAGGTTCTTCAAACGCATCTAGGCATATCTATTGATTCTAGTATTTGGATGTACTTAATGAATTAAGGGTCTGTTCCCCCCGCCACCCCCCCCCCCCCCCGGCCCTTATAAAAAAAATTTGATACTTCGTAGTAATAATAATTTAGGGTTCGTTTGGCATCGCTGTGGTTTTCTGTTTTTTGGTTTTTTGTTTTTTAAAAGTATATTATATATGTCACATAATGAATCAAAAAATATTTAGACATATTAAAATCATGATAATTTTGAAAACTGACAACAGAAAAGTGGAAACACCTTTTTCTTGTTTCCTGTTTTTGGTTTTTAGTTTTTAAAAAAACAGAAAACTGAAAACCAAAATTGATCCCAAACAAGCCCTTAGTTTTAGGTTGGAGTTTTCAAATGCTGTAGATAATATGTTACAATTGTGAGATATGGATTCCAAGGTGTAATGATGCAAGAATGAATTGCAAATGTTAGAAGTGGTGCAGGCAAGTTAGAGTATTCCACTGATATTTGGGTATAGGGTTGCATTAAGGATCTGCATCAGATATTTTCTCTTTTTACAGGTTATGAAAAACTTTGCAAAGTTTGTAAAAGGTGAGGTGCCATGGTGTAGGTTTTTTGTACAATGATTATATATAAGCAGAGTAGGAGGTAATATATGGTAACATTTTTCATGGTAAACCAATAAGGGCATAAAAGATTGGGTCTCCTGGATCATAATTAATAATCCATTCATATTGGACAGATTGAGTAGAGAAGGATTCATGCGAGGGATTCATTGAGTTGACATCTTGATTTATGTAGATGATTCATGCTATGGCTGTTAAGGACTTAAGGTGATAATATTGTTACCATAGTGAGCTAATTAGGATTGCACAACTATGTTCTGGACTAGAGGTTTGATGATTCTAGAATCTGATATACTAGCTAACTTTCTTAGCATGTGATCTGTTTCCTTGATTCACTTTTGACAAAGTGTAAATGTCATCATGCATCATGCTACTATTGGAAACAAGTGGTATAGCTTAGGTTATTGCATTTCGATGTGTATCTGTACGAAATTTCTTTTGAACTTAAAATGTTAATTTTAAGGGGACAACAATGATATGTTTATGATTTTCCCTTCCTACCTTCTTTAAAAGTTAAACAAGACGTAGAAAGTGAAACAATGCTTTGGACTACAGGTTGCCTTCATCTCTACTAAAAGGCTAGTGCTCTTTTAAGGTTGTTAAGGAACGCCAATAACAAATTTATGGTGTTCCCATCCTACTTTGTAATGCAAAACTAAGATCCAGAAAAGTACTACAGCATGCTTTTCTCTACTGTGCCTTTGTCTCTACTGAATGCCTATCGCACTTCTATTGTCTTTTAAAGGATACTAATGACTCATCTAGATTATTCCCTTTGACTTTGTAGGGATTTTAATTCATCTGTCCAAGGGCCACAAAAAACTGATTTTGATGACGATGTACACATTGAGGTTAATTCCATTTTCTTTTTGGATCATTCTACTGGTTTTTATTTTATTTTGTTGTTTTTGTTGTTGTTGTAATAGTTACCGTTTTTTCCGCTATACACCATACAGGCTGTCAAAAAGGACAATGAAGTTGAGATCAGTCGTCTCAAACACATGCTGGTAATTATTAGCCTATTTTTTACCTTTGGAAATACTCATTTGTGTTTTCTAATGTTACAAATTACATCAATGTATATGTAATTATTTAAATTGTTCTTGCATTTTCTTCCCCCCCCCCCCCCCCCCTCCCCCTTGCCCCCCACTCCACTTGTTATTCCTTATTCTACCTGTGTTATGTGCAGCATCAAAAAGAGTTGGAGTTATCTCAGCTGAAAGAAGAGATTGAGAAGGAAAAGGTAGTGTCCTCCACATGAAGCCTCACCAGATCTACTCATTCAGTATATTGTATACACTTTTTTTATTTTCAAAGTTTGGAAACTGCTTTAGTTGCCAAAAACCTAAGCTGTCAAGTAGTCTTTTGCATTCATATATCCTTTTCCTTTCTTTGATTGGCTACTGATAGATGTCTATTCTAAGTTATACTTTCTCCCTTCCCCATTTAACTTCTCATTTGGATTTTCTTCAGCAAGCGTTGTCAATTTTGCAAACAAAAGCTGAAAATGAGATTATCAAAGCTCAAAAGCTTTTATCAGACAAGGATGCAGAGCTCAATGCTGCAGAAGAGAGCCTTTCTGGTCTTATGGAGGTGACCCATTTCTGATACAATTTTCTTCCACATTTGACCATAGAATTAGCAATGTCTTTTCAGTTAGGGTTTTTAATTTTAATAAAAGCAGTTTGATGTGTTCCCTTACTTAATTTCTGTCATTGTAAAACTTTAATTTGTCAAATTGTGCATTCAGAAGCATAGATCAAATATAATTTGCCTTTCCTTTCTTTAGATGATATGGTTTGTTATAAAATCTAAATTTAATGTCAGTTTGATAAATTTACTCTATTTGGTGCATCAGGCAAAGATTGAGTACTCAGGAGAAGGGCAAGTGGTAGAGGTAGCTGGTAGTTTCAATGGGTGGCATCAAAGAATTAAAATGGATCCGCAACCATCATCTGCTGTAGTGGACCCTGTTGGATCAAGGTTTTAATTAAACCATGATGAGTCTTCAATAATTTGAAATTGTCTTTTTCTTTTTCTTGTTTTATGTTCTTAGCATGCTGGGGGCATGGCTCCTAGTCCTTTTTGCCATGGAAATTATTCTTATCTTATGCATGTACGTAGTAAGTCACAATATTCTTCAATTTTTGAAGATATTTTATATTTGAAAGCTACTGTGGCAACTGTTGGAATTAACTTTTTTAGTTAGAGATTTGGAGTTGCACGGGAGTGAAATTGCTATAGTGGCTAAAGTGAGTCTTATAGTTTATATTCTAATCGGTTAAGAGAAGACCACCTATGTCATACTTTCCCTCCTGGAAAGAACTTGCAAGGTGTGGCATCTTTGGGTGGTGCTGTTGTTGGAATTAGGTTGTGATCTGATCATCTGACAAGACCCATCAATAGTTAGCCTATATCGTAGAAATAGTATTGGATCGTGAAGTTTTACCTGTCAAGTGTTAACTGAAGTTGGCTGAACAACTTTTGTAAGAACAAATGTATAAATTTTATTGGTAGAAAAATAGAACTATGTTTTCTTAATCTGGAAGAAGCTACTGTGATGTTAGGACTTGGACTAGATACCTCTTTACTAGGTTTTGATTATGCTATTATTATAATCGCTTCGTTTTTTTAGTTCCACTTTGACTATTGACAATTTGACACTTAAAACAAAACTCCCTTTGATCATATTTCTTACCAAAAAAATAACGGAGACTTAAAATGATTAGGATTTGTCCCAATGTGTATTTTCAAAACTTAACTTCTTTGTAATTTATTCTTGAGACAATAAGAGCTATGTGTTGGCAAACATGCTAGTCAAAGTAGAAGAACTAAAAAAAAAAGAGGGCTTATTGTTTAATGTGCACTGTTACGACTGTTAATGAATTGATATTTTGCAACTCTTTATGTGCTCAGCTTATATTTTCATGCTCTGACGAAACTTGAAACATTTTGAGGTTTTTTGTCTGCAATTATTATATTGTTATTTGCCAATGCTTCTTATTCTGAATTAGTCCACAAGTATAGGTTGATGCTTTCTAGTTATTTTTGATCCTTTTTACTTGTATACCTCTTAACCATAAACCTTGCAGTTGAACTTGTTTTTCTTCTCAACGTGAACCATCAAAAAGTTAACCATGATGATAATTGTTGACAGGAAATCTAAGCTCTGGTCAACATCCTTGTGGTTATATCCTGGAGTGTATGAGGTAATAAGACATTCTACTACATTGTAATTTTTCTATTGCAACAAGAACAAACGATTGCATCAAACCCACCCTGTCCCTCGTATGAGCTTACTGATCAAGGTTTTGTGACTCCATAACAATTTTCAGATGAAATTTATCGTTGATGGGCATTGGAAAATCGATCCCGAAAGAGAATCGACCATTAAAGGTGGTGTGCAGAACAACATTCTCCGAGTTGATCGATAAAATGGCTTTGATTGGGTTTGGTAATCAAGACCCTACTGAAATAGATGGATAGATTATGGCTACTCATCAGTATAGAATTGTTATCTATAGTAAACTACCGCATTAGGGAGTGTAATGTAATTCAGTTATGGACCTTCCAAGGCTTCAAGCCATGATTTTGCTTCTTATTTGGTTAAAGTTATTGTCAAATAAATTTCGCCACCATTGCAGTGGCTGTCAAGCATGAAGGTTGCTGGTAATTAAAAAGGTAATCGTTCATGCATCAGATGGAGCATCCATCGTCCAAACTGGTCCATTACGATTAAATAGAAGCAGATGGAGCTTCTATCTTCCGAATTGATCCATTATGATTACATGTGATGAGTAATAAGGCTTTTTAATTGTCAATTTATGGGGTTAGTTTATGTTTTTATTAGCTTATTTACTTATTTAGGGTCTTCTATTTTCAGTGTCTAGTTGTATTTGAATCAAAATTATTTTATTATACAGAAATATATGTACAGATTAAACAGTGTTTTTGAGTATTGTTCTATATTGTAGTTCTATCAGAACCTTTTTAATATTTAACTCTGTGATGTCTATAAAATATGTAATACTCAATATCTCCTTGGAGAGATCAACAGTATTTCATCTCTGTTCTTTCAGGTAACAAATCAAGTTTTTCCATTTCGAAGATGTATTTGTGTCCAAATGTGCTTAATTTGTTACTCCCTTCGTTCCTTAATTAAATTCCTACTTTCCTCTATTATGTGAGGAATAAATACTAGAAATAAAAATGCAAATCGAGGAAGTATTTTCTATAATGTTCACTTTTTAAAAAAAATTTTTTAAAAAAAAGTTTAAAATGAAATAATGAATACAGTGAATTGGACGTAGCAGAAGAACCGGGAAAGGCTAGGGGTACCAACGGTGTACAAAAAGAATCTGTACACCCCCAATTATATTATGCCACGTAATACTATACTCAGCCAAATAGTAATGTTCAGCGCGGGATTTTGTTGCGTAGTTTAGCGGGATAAAGCTTCACTTTAGGCGGGATTAATTTCTGGTTAGGCGCCAACATTAGTCTAAGCAATTAATGATCACACAGAGTAAAGAATAATAATTTTTTTAAAAAAAAAAACTGATTGAAATTCCCCGTGTTCTTCCCTAAAGTAACATTAGTGAAAAAGACAAAGAACTCGAAGAATTTATGAAAACAAATTGTTGTTGAAGGATAAGTTTGTATTGGACGACGAAGAAGATAGGTATGTGTCGTTGTTTTATTGTATTTTGTTTTAGTCTTGTAATTATCCCCAAAAATTGAAATTGAAATTGTTAACAGATTTTTACAATCTATGGTTTAATTGATTTTTACAATCTATGGTTTAATTGATTTTTACAATCTATGGTTTAAAAGATTTTTACATTCTGTTTCAATGATTTTTACATTCCGTTTCAATGATTTTTACAATGTGCAATTCAATTTAAAGGTTTTGTGTTGACATTGTCCCCACAAAAATTGAAATTGTTAACAGATTTTTACAATCTATGGTTTAAATGATTTTTACAATCTAGGGTTTCAATGATTTTTACAATGTGCAATTCAATTTAAAGGATTTGTGTTAACATTGTCCCCATAAATAGATTTTTTTTTAATTTATTCGTTTGACATGAATTCGCTTGATTATATAAGTTTTGTATTCAATTACGAATATTTAACCTCGTACTAATATCATTATTTTTTATCTTTTTTAAATGTCGTAATTCGGTTGGAACAAGAATAATTTGAGTATTTTGGATGAGTAGTATTTTTTATTGTTTTGTTATAGCATTTGAACCACTTGTTTTTTTTATGTATGAAATGTTGGCAGTGAAATGGTCAGCGATAATCAATCATCTCATGTCAATATTGACCTAAATCAAGTGGTTCAGGATGTTTTAGTCTCAGTTGAAGACATTTCAGATACAAACAGTACCTCATCAGAAGATATCCCCCTTCATTTTGACTTGAATAAAGATGCGCCTAATGAAGACATGGGTGGTAATGTGAATCTAGGTGTTGATCAGGATGGTGATCAACATATTGTTGATAACACTGTTGATGCTAGTAGCGCAAACAGACAAGAAGATGCTAATTGTACCCCCATTGTGGGTATGGTATTTGAATCCGGTGAAGAATTTGCTAGATTCTGCCATAAATATGAGTATGATAAAGGGTTTCAATTTTATATTAGGTCTAATAGACTATTGAAAGAGTATCGTGAAGGAGGTGTAATTCGACTAGGTGTGGGGGAAAAGGAGCCAAAAAATCATATGATGTCTCGTATGAGATTGGTTTGCAAGATGGGTACAAAAGATAGGAGAAAAAACAAAACTGGAAGGAAAATCGCAAGTGCATCCCCAGAATGTAAAGTTTATGTAGATGCACGTCACTGTGATGAAGGATTAGTTATTACACAATGTGAATTGTCTCACAATCATGAGTTATTTCCATATTGTAGCCAGCTCATGGTTAATTACCGGGGTATTGACGATGGTTCTTATGAGCAAATGACAGTAAATGACTCAGCTGGAATATCACTAGCTAAGAACTACAACTCACTGGTGATTGCTAGAGGGGGACAAGAGAATGTGACCTTCAGTCAACAAGATTTGAGAAATGCTGTGAACCTTCATCGTCGACGTGTTATTTTTGGTGGAGATGATGACGCTGTAAAACAGCATTTTGAAAAGATGACAGAGGCAAACTCAGAGTTTTACAGTGCAATCCAAACAGATATTGAGGGAAAACTTCTTAATGTATTTTGGGCTGATGCTCGGTGTCGAGCGCAGTACAGAGACTTTGGAGATGTTGTTTCATTTGATACAACTTTCTTATGCAACAAGTATGTTATAGTTAGTCATTAGATATGTTTAATTTATTTTATTAGATTACAATATGACATTTGATAAGTTTATTAGTTTTAAAAATGTGACATTTTTAAAAAGTTGACATGATTTTTATATATTTTGTAGCATCATTTGTTGTTTTCTGTTATCTGATTGTAACGTTTAGAGGGTTAAATTTATTGCTTAGTTAAATTTATTGTTTAGTTGATGCAATTTGTTTTAAAAAATTCTTGTATTTTGTTATTTACTTACATAGGTACCAAATGCCTTTTGCACCTTTTGTTGGGTGCAATCATCATGGGTCGTCTATCATATTCGGAGCAGCCTTGGTTTCTCACGAGGATTCCGATGCATTCGTGTGGGTATTTGAACAATGGTTGAAATGTATGGGAAAACCTCCAAAAGGTATAATCATTGACCAGTGTAAAGCGATAGGCAAGGCAGTCCTAAAGGTATTCCCAGATGTGCCCCATAGGTTATGTTTATGGCACATATTGCAGAAGGCCAATATAAACTTGGGAAAACTAAAGGCTTTCAAGGATATAAAGAAAGATTTGAAAGTTGTTGTTTATGATTCTTTGTCTGTACATGAATTTGAAGATGTGTGGATGGATTTTGTTAAAAAATACAAGTTAGAAAAAAACAATTGGATTAATGATACTTATGATATCGTTGGGCTCCTGGATTTTGGCGGGATACATTTTGGGTTGGGATGTCATCAACTCAGTGTAGCGTAGGTCAGAACCGGACGATTAAGGGATATGTCAGCCTTAACACTGGGCTACTGCAATTCATGACCCAATACGAGGAAAGCATTAAAAAGAAAGTTGCAGATGAGAAGGAGTTAAATTTCATCACACAAAGTAAGCCCTTTGGTTACGATAATAGCATTCTTGCGGAGGTAGTGTTTAGCAAGGCATACACCAATACCAAATTTCTGGAGGTGAGGGACGAGGTTATGGCATTGAAGCACGTAAATGTGTTGAAGAGAGGTAATGATGCTAGTAAAATAGTTTATGATGCAGAAGAAAAGATCCCGATTCCTATATGGAAAGCTAGGCATAAATCTTTCAAGGTTTCAGTTGATAAAGTATTAGGTGAATTTTCTTGCTCATGCAAGTTGTTCGAATTTTGTGGAATACTGTGTAGGCACATCATAGGTGTCATTGAGAAAGAATATATTGACTGTATCCCTTTAAAATATATTTTGGATCGATGGAGGAAGAATGTTGTGAGGGGTTACGAAGGTATTAAAGTGTCATACTATGACCCTAACGAATCGATCAAAATTAAAAAGCAAAATGAAATTCAGATGAGGCATAATTACCTTTTAACATTAGCTTTGCATAATGAGGAGGCACTACAATTGTATAAGAAAGCAACGGATAAAATCCGTGCAACTCTGGAATCCGTACTTGGTATTCGTAGCAACATTGGTTTGGATGGGCAGGATTGGTCTGACCCTTCTGCAAATAGTGTGTTTGGCCGTCGTAGGCTAAGACCAAAGGATAACAATAAAGAGCATGCTAAACCCCCGGAAGAGAGAAACATAAAGGACCCACCAGACAAAAGAGGATGTGGAAGGGGTCAGACAACAAGAAATAAGCACCCATCTGAAAAAGGAGCCCGTAAAAGGAAGAAGAAAGATGAACAAGTAAGTTTTAAAAACTGTATTTATATTGATAATTCTAATTTTCTTATGAACAAGTAAAAGTAAAATCAGATATTTATTGATTTCTTTTAAATGTTTTGCGTATTAGGAACAGGATCATGATGACGAAGGGGAAGCAGGTGAATTTGGTGTAGCCAATCCATTGTATGGTGATCAAGGCTCATATTATGGAGTAACTCCGCAATACTTTAATGGTAGTTGTAGCTTAGAGTATGTTAATTATGGGTCGTATGATCCTCGCAGCGTATTCGGGCATAATCTGTTGGGCCCTATTAATCATAGCCATCATGGTCAAATGAATCAAGGGACGACAATGAATTTACGATCTGCGGGTAGAGGTGATCAAAGAGCAAACAACATGAATTCGCAGCATGGTACGCAATACAGAATGTCGCAGCAGTCGACTGGTAGAGGTGATGCTCTATCAAACACCATCCAACACAGTAGGCATCACGGCATGTCGCAGCAGTCGGATGGTATCCAACACGTACATCCAATGTTTTTTGCGATGATCTTGTGTTAAGTTGAGAGATCATGAAATCATGTGGATTAATCTATTTTGGAAACGCTATTATATCGTGAATTTATAATTTATATTATTGTTCCTTTATTTATGTAGATTTATTGGTTTTCTAATTTATATTATTGTTCGAATTATATTTTTAGTAATGCATTTTTTAAGATTACTAGATAACTAAGAAAAACCCAAAAGCGTTATCATAATAATATAATTAAAAACACGAATTGAGGGACATTATAAAATAATTTTAAAAACATAAAGAGTGTAACTTATCATTTAGGCTTGTGAAGTTTAAAAAATCGAAAATGGTTATAGTGGATTTACCTTAAAAAAAATGAATTGACTCAGTACAATTCCTATTGACCAGACCAGAAGAGACCCGATATCTAAATTCGTACCTGGATCTATACCTGAATTGATTGACCAAACTTTACCCGAATTCACACCTGGATCTTTACCTGAACTACACTCGCCGAACTTAGACTTTAAAATTGACTAATACTCTAAATCACCAAATTTAGTAATCACGGGCTTAATTTCTTTACCCTTATAAACCAGAATTTGTCTATTGTTGTTCTTACAATTACTCTCTTTATATTTAACTGTTATTGCTATTATTAAAATTACTCTTCTTATTTTTAACTGTTACCTTGAAATTATTTTTTGACGACGTACTCTATTTACGATTTTTTACCTGCACTTATCATAACTTATAGTAGACTTTATTGAACTGATTGTATCTTATTAGATTTTGTTTTGACTTATTTGATTAGAACTTATTAGATTTTGTTTTCACTTATAGGAACTTATTGACTTAACTAAACCTAATGGACCTTATAAGCTAATAGTACATTACATGAGGCTATAATAAGTTATTAGAATTTAAACTTATTATAGTAAGGTCAAGTTGTTAACTGAACAAACCCGAAGTGCCGAACTAATTTGAATTATAACAATAACAATTAGTGTGTTAAATTATTGAGACATGGCTCTATATGTATAATTAGTGTGTGAAATAGTTGAGATATGGCTCTATATGTTTAATTTGATAAGTTAAAATTTTTATAATGTTGCAAATAAGATATGGCTTAAAAGATATGTTTGATTCTCTAAATTTTATTCTGATTTTCTAAATTTTAATTTGATTTTATAAATATATGTATGATGCTTCAAAAGTTAATTTGATTTTGTAAAATTATTTATGATGCTACAAACAGAATATGGACCTTAATTTCCTGATTGGTTTCACCAATATTTTGCACTGGAAAAATAACAATTGTGAGGAATCAAACTGGGGTTAACATGGAAAGATTTCAGTGTAATCAACCAGATAAGCTTGAAGTATCTGTTGTGAAGGAAAAAAATTTAGATTGGTTTGAAGGCCAATTTTATTTTAAATTTAGTTTAATTTATCTAATTAAGTATTCTAGTTTTTGTTTTTTTATGCTAGAAAAAAAATAATAAACTATTCCACCATGTATATTTTGGAAATTTAAAAACTAAGGTAAATGAAGGGACGTTATTCTCTTTCCCATAGCATTAGTGGTAGTTGAATAGCTGTTCATCCTTTATTTAAAGAAGTCTAATAAGACTAATAAGACTTCAAAGTCAAGAGAGGCTTTGTATATCCATTACAAAAGACTGTCCTCCTTCATCCTTTATAACGTCTAACCAAAATGACGCTTCTTCATCTATACCTCCAACTGATATACAATTGGCTGGTATGCAACACTACTTGTCTTTTCTACAAGGTCGCTTAGTCGAGGCCTGCCATGAACAGCAAGCAGCCGAAAGAAGGCGAGAAGAATTGCTAATGTTAATAGAAAAAACAAAACAAGACATTTCAAGGAAAGCGATGGAAATGCAAATGCAAACCGTACCACAGCGTCAACAACTTGCAGCACATGGCCCGAATAAGAATGCGGGGGAGGATGATGTTACGAAATTATCCCTTTAATGCAAAATAAGCTTTGTTATATGAGTATGTGGACAATCGTTTAAGATTTCCTTTATCATGTTTAGATCTCTATTCTGGGATTTTTTTTATTGTTATTAATACGTATTTTAGTATGTGGACAACCGTAAAATAGTGTTGGTGTTGTTTATTTTATGTTCCAATAATAATAATATGATTTGTCTTTTATTAATACGTGTTTTGCGTTCTATGAATTCCTTTAATTTTATGTTCTATGAATTTCTTTTATTAATACGTGTTTTGCGTTCTATGTTTATTTATTAATACGTGTTTATTCTATGAATTCCTTTAATTTGATATAATAATGCAGAAATTAGCGGATAAAAGTTAATTGATAGTTACATAGAAACAACAGTATAGTTAAATAGAATCAAAAAACTATTTGTAGCTTGAACGAATCTAATTGTTATTAAATAAATAATTAAAAAAAATAAAACAACACATTATGATACGTTAATAGATTGGAAATCTACCATGTACACACAATTTTGGTTACATTTTTTGGAATTACTCATACTGTATGCATGACTCCCACCCTGACACCTTCTTGAATCCACCATGACTGTTGATTAAGTAATTAACCCCACGTACATAAGCACGGTATCTCCATCGTAAACTCCTTGCGTATTTCCTACATTCCTTAATGTCCTCGAATGTGTTGTGTGTTGTTGTACACGAAGCCCACGAACTCAAAGGCTTACAACAATATTTTTGTAACTGCCCCAATTGATGTTGTCGTTGTTGTTGATCCTTTTACCTATTTCCTCCTTCCATTCCCTGCTTAAACTTCGGAATTTCAATAAGAAAAAAATTTCATTCACTTTTGGGTATATATGCTTCTTAAAAATTTCTGGCCAGTGACCAAATTCGTCATGATTTGGATAATATTCATCTTCGCAAGCAGTCATATGTGTATTTGTTGTTTAGTAGATTAAAAAAACATAAGAATTCCTGAGTAGTTTTGTTTGACTGTATAATTTAGAAAGGCTCGAGACTGATTACCCCTGTTAACGATGTGAACAAATTTTAATGAGTATATTTTTTATTTTTATTTTAAAATTAAACTTTATTGAGTACAAAAATACATATATTTTAATTTATCTATTTCAATTGATTTTTCAATATGTAGTTAAATCTTTCAAAAATACATTTCAATGTTAATTTATTTGTTTTGAAAATAAATAATTTGTCAAAAATATACTCGTTAATTAATTTATTTATTTAAGTTTAAGTAATGTCAAAATTGTCCTTTTAATTTTGTTTTTATTTTTTTGAGTCCTAGGTTAATGAAATGGTACTGTTATTGGTAATGTGGATTGCATTTATATTTTCTTAGGGACAGTAATTGTATTTAATGTAGTTATTTTCTTTTTTTTTTCTTTTTTTCATCATATAGGGACACTAATTGTATTTATTTTCTGTAATTAGTGGTATAACCTTTCACCTCCCCGTATTTACATTATAAATCAGCATCTCCCCAATTTCATTTTTGCAACCCATTTAGTTTCAAATTTTACTTTATGTTGTAAACATGAGTGTCGAAAAAAAAGAAGAGCCATACTACCCAGATCACGAATCCTTTGGGCATTGGGATGTTTTTTTTGAAGAGCATATTTACCCAAAGATAAATTAAATATTCCCCCTCCTTAATTTGATGTCGTTGAACCGTACTTATAATGAGAGAATAGGAAAAAAGATTAATGAGAATGAAGATGTGGACTACACCCAGCTTGAATCTTTTTGCTGCAAGGATTTCGCCAATAGCGAAAATGCTAATTGTGGGGTTAAACACGACTGCTTTGACGACATAATGAGTTGCGAAATCTGTGAATGGAGTTTTCCTAAGAGGTAAAGGGCACTATCAACTGGGGTTCGTTATCTAACTGACACACATGGTGGTATGCAGAAGAGGAGGATTTACGATTCTTGGACACAAAGGCGTTGGTTTATCAAGAATTGAATATTATTCTAAAAAGTCGACTCAGATTAAGCTTATCTATGCTATGGTTATCTAAGTACTTTTAATTTTATTTGTAGTTCGGAAACGTTAAATTATAAACCATGTTAATGTTTATGCTTCCATAAATATATGAATGAAGGAAAATATTTTATTCGGATAAGTAATCAATCGATGCTGTTATTGTTTGGGAAAATGAATGTGTATAAACACGGGAAATGCATAGCGTTCGATTGTTGCTGCAAATATGTTCCTCTGTTAAATTTTACTTGGTATAAAAAAAAACCAGAAAAACCCAAAAAAAAAAACAACAAAACAAAATAAATTAACATTTCAAATAAAAAAATAAAATATTAACGTGATAAATTATGTCAAACTTATTGGAATAGAATTCCGAATTATAGGGTAAAAAAAAAATCCGAATTAGGTACTCGGTTTCATTTGAATTGCGAAATACTCCTTTTGTTGCAACACTTCTCCCTCGAATTAAGAAGGGGAAGGAAGGAAGAAAGCGAGTGGGTAACACGAATTCTTCATCCTCAAATGAAGTCTTTCCCGCGTATTATTTTCTCAACGAATAAGTAATTATGTAGGGTTTAGGGTTCGTGATTCAATATATTATCATATAAAGGAAACTTAGTGCAGTGTATTTAGGTTAATTTTACACATTAATATGGTTCTTGAATTTTAAAGATAAGTTGTAACATAACAAGTATTAAAGGTTTTAATAACGATTTATCAGCAAATGGGATATCTTATAAAATTACAAATGTTTAAAGAGTTAATGTCTTAATGATATACAAATCTTATACAAATCACATATTAGGGTTCATGGATATAGATATGTTTAGGGTTTTAGGATTTACGATCAAGGGTTTACGTAATTTGGTCTAGGGTTTTGGGTTCGTAATTTGATTGTCTTAGAGTGGTGTCGTTTTACAAATTTCAATATTAAGGATTTTCATTTATTTGTCTTTAAGTACTGTAGGGAATATTTTCAAGCGTTAACCCCTAGCTTGAACCCCACTGTGATCATACACTAAAGTACGGTGGCGTCCAAAAGGGAAGAAGATAGAGCAAAAGAGTCGCCAACAAGTTTTTTTAGGAACTTGTAAACCGTTCACAGGGTGAAGGTTACACCCCTTAACGATCCAAGAGATCGTCAACTCCATAAGGTCTTGAACCAAATAGGGTTCGGGGATGAAGGTACAAATCCAACCTAAAAGAGATTGAACCTGCCCTAATAATAGGCCTCTACTTTATTCTGATCGTATTCATGTGCGCTTTCTGACTAACATGCAATCAATAGGATTAACCCTAAACTTGTTTATCTATGTTGGTTGAATTTAATGCACAAATAAAACTATTATTGGCGATCACTTGAATTATAATTAAATTAACCCTAAACAAGATTATTAATTATCTTATTAAGCGTGATTACAAGTACCAATTCCCTTTAAACATGCATAAAAGGTGTGATCAAGCAATAACAATAAAAAAATCAAGCAACATAATAATCAAAATAAAAATAATCATAATAATTATAACAATTATAATCATAAATCATAAAGAATAATCATAAATCATGTTAAAGTATAATAATAGCAAGATCCTAGGCATGATACTAACAAGATTAATAACAAACCCTAGCATGTCACTAAACAATAAAAATCAAATCTTTAACCCTAACATGATACTAACAATCATAAACATTAGGAAGAACATAGGAAGCATCATAATTTTAATCATACTTGATATTAAAGTTACCCTAGACATGATACTAGGAATCATAATAACAATCTAAGCATGATTTCTATATCATAACATCAATAAAAACCGTTAAATTAAAGTACTTACTTTGATCCCTCGTACCTCTTTCTAATTACAAAATACACACGTTAGTAACTTCAAGGAAAATAATAATCAACAATTAAATAATAGAAATAGAGATTTGGGACCAAACCCTCAGAAATTAAGCCTTTCACGTCTAGGGCGAAGGCCACTTCGAATATGGCTAGGTGTTTCTAAATCTAATGAATGCGGAATTTTTATATTTGAGAGAAGCTAGTTTAGGAAGAGAGAGAGAGATAGAGAGTAAGAAAATCTTGATGAGAGTTGGTGAATGAAAGAGAGAAAACTGGTTATTGATTAAAATTGGTTATCGAAAACGGAGTTTTTATGACGTTATTTATAAAGAAAATCAGCCAAAAAGATAAAATATCAAAACAGAGTCTGGCGCACATGAAACAAGGTTGGCGCCAACGCTGGCTACACTAGTAGAAAAAACGCATTAGGCAGCGGTTCAAACCCGGTCTAAGGCACCGGTTTGAACCGCTGCCTATTTGAGGGGTGCCAAAAACCCCCTATTTGGCACCGGTTCAAAACCGGTGCCATAGGGTTTAATAGGCACCGGTTAACCGGTGCCATAGGGTAGAATAGGCACCGGTTAACCGGTGCCTAATACTGCTCTCCCGCCATTTTTTTTTTGGGTGGTGGATAGTTTAGGCACCGGTTCCTGCCTAACCGGTGCCTTTTGTATAATTTTTTTTTTTTCGTTTTTTTTTTTCAATCGTGCAATAATATTTTAAAAAAAAAACCTGCAATAATAATACCCTGTAATTCCAGCAATTATATTAAATATAATAATTAATAATTTTATTATTATAATAACTAATAATAATATTATTAATTATTATATACAAAAATAATATTAGATACAAGAATTCAATTATATATATATATATAGATATAAATATTCCCAAACGCAATACAAAAAAAAAAAAAAAAAGTTGCTTACATATACAAATAATAGTAAGTACACATATATAATGAATAATAAGTTATATATAGTTCAAAAGTTAACATAAATAATTTACAATTACAATGCATGCCATTTACATGTTGAAGGTGATGAAAGACGCCAACATGTCACGAACTTCATTAAGCTCCTTGATTGTCAACGGACCATCCTTTTGGACCTTGCAAAACTTGAAATACAAAAACATTATTTTAAAAATAATTAATTAGGCAAAAAATATGTATTTTATCAAATATTACCTATACGACTTCTATATAGCCCATTTACTACATTACTTATCAAATGAACTATTTCTTTCTCATAACATTTCAATATTGGATAGTTGTATGTGTGTAAGCCCTAAAATTGTATAGGAGAGCATTTTATTAAGGTTTATGACGGTTTTTACCCAAAATGGCTCGAATATGGCCTATATGACCTTACTTTGCCCATTTCCTACATTTCTTATTAAATGAACTTTATTTATCTCATAACATGTCAATATTATCTAGTTATAGGTGTATAAGGAAAGAAATCACATTAAAAGAGCATATTAACACAAAATGGCCCTAATATGGCCCATATGACTTCTATTCAACCCATTTTCTACCTTTCTTGTGAAATAGCCTTTTTGTTTCTCATAACATGTCATTGTTGGATAATATTAGGTGTCTAAGGCTAGAAATCACATCAATATAGCATTTCAAGAAGTTTAACAACGCATTTTACTCAACATGGCCCAAATAGGGCTTATATGACTTCTATGTAGCCCATTTTCTACATTACTTATCAAATGAACTATTTCTTTCTCATAACATATCAATGTTGGGTAGTTGTATGTGTGTAAGCCCTAAAATTGTATAGGAGAGCATTTTATTAAGGTTTACGACGCTTTTTACTCAAAATGGCCCGGATATGGCCTATATGACCTTACTTTGCCCATTTCCTACATTTCTTATTAAATGAACTTTATTTATCTCATAACATGTCAATATTATCTAGTTATATGTGTATAAGGAAAGAAATCACATCAAAAGAGCATATACACAGTAATGAATATAAGACATGAGATAGAGAGTGACACCTGAGTACCTGACACTATTTATAACTATAAACACACAAATATTATCAACACTACCACCATAACCTAACAAAGTTCAAGCCTCTAAGGAGATCAAGTTGTCCAAATGTAAGCAAAGTCATTTTAAACATTTTTAGTACATGACTTACCAGAATTTAATAATTTTACAAATATTTATAAAAAATTCAGCCAAGTGATAATTATCCTTAAGAAACATTACCATGAACAAAAAAAGTTGAGCAAACAAATATATTGCAGCAATTAAAAGTTACTTGCACAAGGATGACTCCGTGGATGGAAATAATGCTCCCTTTGAAGAGGTTCCTTGCTTTCTTCCAGTTGTCCCAAGGATAACCTCATGTAATTCATGTTTATTCCAGCATATGGAGTACCTGCACAGCACCGTGGCTTGAATTTTGCAACTCAAAGTCACATATCCACCGCCAGGAAATGAACAACCAAATGAAGACTCACCCACACGTTAAAGTCGCCTGAGCAGAACCAAGATGCTGAAATTCCTTAGGTGGGACAGGAGCTTCAAAAAATAAAGGCTGCAAAATCAAGAGGCCACCTTTATGATGAGCCGAAGTGCATACTGCATTGACATTTAACACACTATGCATACCTCATTAATTAGAAAAGGATCAACTAACATATTTGATATAGGTGTTAGCCTATCATACAATGCCCTCCTCAAGTTTTCCTTCAGAGAAAGGGTTTGAGAACTACTGCATGATTGCCCAATGGTGACTGAAGAAATATAAACAGGTTGGAGCAGGTAGGAAAGCATTGCACCTGATACGAAAGTAAAGTAGACATCTCGTTATCAAAGACATACCATAGATCTATGTGTAACAGACTAACAGTTAAATAAATGATGTTTCTATTCGTAAACAGACTTGTAATTTTTTTTATTTTTTTCCTCATATTCAGATACCAATGTTGCGTTTCTGATTGCCTTGTAGCTTTCTACATTCTTTGTTCTTTATCCCAACAAATCATGACCGAAACAGTTAACTCCAATCTTGACTAATCTTTGCTGCTTTTTTTTTTTTTTCTTCTATGCATTCTATAGCTCCCTTTTGTTATGTGTGGAGTTGCTAGCATTTTCCATGGATAGGATGAATAAATTTAAAAGATCTAAACCTATTTTTTTAAGTTTTTCATTGACAATAGAAAGATCAAATTACCAAACTTCTTCACAAACAGAGCTGACACACAAGAAATCACATCAAAATTGAGGTCTGTTTGCTCAAGGCTTTATTTTAAAAGATCATAATCCTTAACACACATGGAACCCTCCAGTGACTAATGACTGACCTTGTATTCCAACAACATTCCAGCGTGCTATTTTGTCAGAACAGCTAACAGAAGAAGTCGTGGCACCACAGCCAGGCTTTCTTTGAACTAAGCCAGTAATTGTTGGACAGTCACCTGCAAAAAAAAAAAAAAAGTCACCAAGAACAATTTTCAATATTTAGAGACTAACACATGATGAAAATCCATAGACAAGGGATATGCATTACTTTTTTCTAACACAATATGACATATATGTAATGCACCATAGATCTTAACTAATGATGATTATTTCGTAATCTTTAATTATAACATGAGGAGCTAGCAATGCCTTCCCCCATTTATAAGGTTTCAGGCATCATCTCATAAAGTCCATACAATAAATCTACAAAATTTCTTCTACTCAATAAACTTCTACTGATTTCATGTTCAATCAAAAGCACAATACGCTGTATGGAAACATCTGTTTAATGTAGAAGCCGCTGCAGACAAGATGCATCTAGTAAAATAATGTATCACGATATAATGTAACCAAGTCATATAACTGCAGAGGTAGAGAAGATGAAAGAATACCTTCAACCATTCTTTTTCAATAAAGCTTCGGAAGTTTTTTCTCCGGGAGGATGAAACACATTTGTTGATGATGCTGGGACCTCTTCTCCAAAGGAAATATTTCTCAACGATTGTGGCAAACTAAGTGAAGCATCTCCACCTATAAAAATAACAACTAGATTTGAAATCTGAAACCCTAAATCTAACAAAAATCAATAATCAAACAAATTACTACCAAAATCAGCACAGGGATTAGCAATTCAAAGCGAGACTGTAATGTTCATAGATTCAGATCCAGAAATTACCGGCTTAACTATTGTTAACATCAACGGTATCGAGCTACCAAGCAACCTTCAGCAAGAATTCAGAAACATTGGAGGTCCAAGTAACGTCGGCGTGGAGGGGGTTGAGCTGAGGGGAGAAAGAGAATGGCAGGGGAGAAGAGAATGGCAGGGGAGAAAGAGAAGGGCAGGGGTGGCGGCGGTGATGGTGGCCGGCGACTGTTGCGGCGGTGAGGTGAGGGGTTTCGTAGGTGAGGTGAGGGGTTTAGAGAATGGAACAGTGAAGAAGATAATTTTGAACAGCGAAAATGAAAAGAAAGAGAAAGAGAAGGAAGAATAAGGAAGAAAGAAGACGCGGTTTTTTTTTTTCAAATGAGGCACCGGTTCATTTGGCACCGGTTCAAACCGGTGCCTTTTACATTTTTGGCACCGGTTTGAATTGAACCGGTGCCTTTTCCCTTTGTTTAAAATCCCGCCCAATTTTGGGCCGGTTTTTGGCACCGGTTTGGGCTGAACCGGTGCCATATGGGGGGTGCCAAATGCAATTTTTCTACTAGTGTTTCCTCACCTAAGTGTGCACACCCCCAAGCAAGTTATACTATACTCGAGGAAAGACCAGATCATACAAAGCTCATGGTCTTACTTAACCAGTCCCGGGTAGAGGGACAATTAAAATATCAAATACTCAGGCTCATAATGAGCTACAAATTAATTAAACCAAGTGATTTATAAATCAAACAACTTTTATTAAATCGATCAACACTTTTAGAGATCAAACCTTCAAATCATAAAATTATATACTTTAACTTGTCATGAAAATTGTTAACTTAAATATTCATACGCAACATTTATTCAAACAATCATTAAAACAAACATTATACAAAACACGCATTCAAAAATTGTATAAAGGACCTAGCCACCTATACGTACCTTGATCACGAGAACAAAAAGGTACGACTACTAAGCTTGACCACGATCAAGAGACTCCTCCTACACAAATAAAATAACCTTAATTAATATAGGGTTAACAAAATAACACAAAACCAAAAACATCATTCTATTGTGCATGAACTACCTAAATATTAACCTTTATCAAAATAGTGCTATTAGTATAGTTGGGTGGTCGTTGGTGGCGGAAGAGGTGGTTGTTCGGTGGCAACAACTTGGTTATGAGTTGCAGAGTTTATTTAAGCTAGATAGAGTAAGAAGAAGGGGTGATGAGATAGAGAGTAGAGAAGAGAATTTCTGATTTGGTGTGAATAAGTGGGAAGAATTAAGGGTCTATTTATAGTGTTTAAGGGGTAGTAAGATAGAGTTAAAGGAGGATTGAGATTAACATGGGAACATGATAAATGTAAGTTTGTTAAATGAATATGAGTGAAATTTAGTCTAGGTTAATTCATGTAAAAAAAATCCAACGGAAAAGATTAGAGATGAAATTAAGATAGATGCAAATTTGGTTAAGGAAGGTAGAAGGTAAAGTAAGATAAATTAAAAGATTAAATGCTTAAAGTTAAATTGGATAAAGCTAAGCCATGATAAAAACAACTAGGCCTCAACAAAACTCACGGCCATTTTGTGTTTTTTGTGTTTTTTTTTTTTTTAATAAAAAAAACAAAAATCATATATAATAAATATAATAATTGAATTTGATGATTAAATCAAGTTATTATATAAAATATAGATAATATCAAAACTAAGATTAGTTATAATTCATGAGATAATAATTAAGATAAGGTTGTTAAGTATTGTTAAGGTAAAATCCGGAAAAATAATATATTTTTTTAAATAAATAGTGTACAACGTTAACTAACAAATTATGGACCGACCAAGATCATAATTTATTTAATTATTCTAAATAATTAGAGAAATTACTAAAATAATTAAGAAAATCTTTCAAAAAAATTAGGGGTATTACATTTGAGTTCCAGTCGGGTTTGTGATTGCACATAAACTCCGGCGCCGTGTTTATCCTGGAGGGCGACCACTTCTAGTCTACTGCACCGGGAGGTAGCGCAAAATCGTCTTTTAGGTCAGTGGTTCTCCACGACGCGGCTATTGTCACTTTGGTTCACGCATCAAGAAATAAGTAATTTCTGTTTTATTGTTTAGTAGTATAACAGTATTATTACGAGTGACGGAGTGAGTATATCGAGAGATAACATGAAACATCTTTAATGTACAATATAGAACAATAGAAATGGTAAAACCCCTATCAAGGCTATCATCATAAACATAAATGTCGGTTCATCGAGTCTCTAAATGAGTTAAATACAATCTAAAATTTACTCAACCCAATATAGATAATTGGACCCTAATATTGACTTAAACGTAAGTTCAGACGTTAAGTTCCGGTATGGTAGCAGTAACACACGGTTTAACGTTTTAACTTAAAACTTGCAACAAATATAAAAACGCCATTTTCACAACCGTTGACGGTGACAATTATTTGTTTGAACCAAAATCAGAAGAGAAGTGCGGTGGGGTGAGGGTCGCATGGGCTGTGGGACCCCTACTGGATCTGCATCTGCCTTCTTTTCCCATGTTCATGTGATCCGGTTGGAACTAATTTATCAATAATTTCTTTTTTTAAAAAACAAAAACTATTTTAATTTTTGTTGAACTTTTAAGTGGAGTACTGCAAATCTACAATACTACATTCATTGACGGAGTACTTTTTGTATCTTATTTTACTATGTACTCCCTCCGTCTTATAATACGTGTGATATTGGACTATTTTTCATTATTCTTGTACTAATTTTAAATATAATTTTTTATTTACATAATAAAAATATATTTTATTATAAATATGTTGTTAAAATTGTTTTAATATAAAGTTTCATAATATAATTTAATAATTTTCATTAATATTTAACTGTATTAAAATAAAGTCAAATTAGTGCATTGATATGTGAATAATGTTTGACCGTGCCATGTATTATAAGACTAAGAAAGTATGACGATTCGACTTTTATGTGTGTTTCCCGTGAAGCTGGTTAGACCGTGTGACTGTTTATATAAAACAAATTAACCTCAACAACACTTTTAGAGTAGCCTAATTATATTGACATATTAACCCCTTATTATAATTATCTTAACACAAATCGAATTCTCTATGATGGCTGACCAAGCGTATAAAAGTTTGTGTTTATATATCATATTTCTATAGACATTTTAGTGATTGATATATAAGATAAAATACGAGTTATAAAAAATACAAATTTGAACCTTTCAAATACCTAATTAATGCCTTTTCAATTTCCCAAATTGAATACTTAACATAATATTCTTTTAACCAGAATTTTATTTGTGGGGAACGATTGTTGGCCGTTTTGTGAGTCTCCGGCAACGATGATTCAGCGATTTGTGAGTCCGGCAAACGATGCTTCATCGATGGTACGTCCAAAAAGCGCTTTGTAAAACCTGACTCCATGTAAAAATTGACATAAAATCTTAATTAAACATTATAAGAGTAACAATCTGTATAACTATAAAGTTGAGAACAATTTGTATTACAACAATTGCAGAATTGTTGTGCTGATACCCCCAAATTAATTGGATAGTAATGTGGTTATTTTGTTCATGTGTCCCGTGTTCGAATCCTGATAATGGACAACATTTTTATATTAAATACGTCCTAAATATTTTCAAGTCCTATTGTTATTTGTTTAGAAGATTAATAGCTGAGAACTGTAGCGCAATGGTTTATGTTCTTGTTGAACAATTGTCTAGGATCGAATCCTACTAAAGAAAACTTTAATTAATTTTTCTTAGTTGTTGGCCAATGGTTTATGGTTTTTATTTTGGGGGTTGTAATTCTTCTTAATTGTTGGCCAATTGTAATCAGGTCGGACTTTTTTTTGCAAATACTTATCAAGTTTTTTTTTTTGGTTTGGGGATAAATGTATATAATCGTACTACTTCTTCTGTTTGACATATTAGTAATAATAACCATACCTTCTCAAATTGAAAAACTGTTGTGTTAATCTGATTTGTATTTTAGAATTTGTAAATGGCTGCTTTGGGGACATCAGTTTTTACAATCTGGCATGGGGGCAAGCTTCTACTGTATCAGTAATAATAAGTTTTTAATTTTTTTTGTTTTTGTTATTGTAGGGAATAATTCAAGCGTTAACCCCCTAGCTTGAACCCCACTGTGATCATACACTAAAGTACGGTGGCGTCCAAAAGGGAAGAAAATAGAGCAAAAGAGTCGCCAACAAGTTTTAGGAACTTGTAAACCGTTCACGGGGTGAAGGTTACACCCCTTAACGATCCAAGAGATCGTCAACTCCATAAGGTCTTGAACCAAATAAGGGTTTGGGGATGAAGGTACAAATCCAACCTAAAAGAGATTGAACCTGCCCTAATAATAGGCCTCTACTTTATTCTGATCGTATTCATGTGCGCTTTTTAACTAACATGCAATCAATAGGATTAACCCTAAACCTGTTTATCTATGTTGGTTGAATATTAATGCACAAATAAATCTATTATTGGCGATCACTTGAATTATAATCATATTAACCTTAACAAGATTATTAAATATCTTATTAAGTGTGATTACAAGTACAAATTCTCTTTCAACATGCATAAAAGGCGTGATCAAGCAATAAAAATAAATAATGTACCAAGCAACATAATAATCAAAATAATTATAACAATCATAATTATAATAATTATAATCATAAATCATAAAGAATAATCATAATAATAATCAAAACAATAATCATCATAATAAAAATCATATTAACAATAATAATAATCATGTTAAGGCATAGCAAGATCCTAGGCATGATACTAACAAGATTAATAACAAACCCTAGCATGTCACTAAGCAATAAAAATCAAATCTTTAACCCTAACATGATACTAACAATCATAAATATTAGGAAGAACATAGGAAGCATCATACTTTTAATCATACTTGATATTAAATTTACCCTAGACATGATACTAGGAATCATAATAACAATCTAAACACGAACTCTATATCATAACATCAATAAAAACCATTAAAGTACTTACTTTGATGCCTCGTACCTCTTTCTAATAACAAAATACACACGTTAGTAACTTCAAGGAAAATAATAAACAAAACAATTAAATTAAATAATGGAAAGAAAGATTTGAGACCAAACCCTCAGAAATTAAACCTTTCACGTCTAGGGCGAAGGCAACTTCGAATATGGCTAGGTGTTTCTAGATCTAATGAATGCGAAATTTTGTTTGTAATAAAGCTAATTTAGAAAAAAAAAGAGAGAGAGTAATCAAGAAAATCTTGATGAGAGTTGGTGAATGATTATTGGAGAGAATGAGAGAGAATTGATGAATGAATTCGTTGAAACTGGTGAATGAAAACGGAGTTTTTACGACGTTATTTATAAAGAAAATCAGCCAAAAAGATAAAATTATCAAAACAGAGTCTGGCGCACAAAAAACAGAACCAGCGCCAACGCTGGCTGTTGGCGCCAGGCGCTACAGCTGGCGTTTGGCGCTGATTAAGAAAATCACGCGTTTTATTAAAATCAGATAAAAATTGCCGTACAGGAGGATAAAATCGTATTTTCCTCAAAAATGCTCTTTGATTTTAATTAAAACTCTGAAAAGTCAACAAAAGTCAATTTATCAATGCTAATTGAATTAGGAATGAAAAGAACCTTCTAGAAGAATCTAAAAGACTAAAACCATTCCTAATTGCATTAGGAATGATAAATCTATATTAGGCCCTCCCCTAGATCATTGGGCCGCATATAAGGCTCAAAACGGGCCCAGTTTAGTAAATTGACCATAACTTCCTCAATATTCATCGGAATTGGGCTTATAATATATCGTTGGAAAGCTCTTGTCAAGCCCCATCCAACTACACTACTATTGGACCCATATCATGGACCAACCAAACTGGATTGTCTGTTTTCTTATAAATAAGTTTTCAAAAACAGAGAGAAGAGAAAAGAAATTAAAACTATCCGCAACACTAAACTTTCCAAACTTTCACTTCATTCGATTATGATTCGACGTGAAAGACACTCATCACTGGGTTTGGTTTTGGGGAGACATAAATGGGTGTCTACAAGTACAAGATCATAACATATTGTATAAATTCATTAACATGTTTACATTTGTATTCTTGTTCATCTTTAATGGTAGAGTTCTAGAGGAGGATAATTCGATTGTCATAGAGTGGTGTCGTTTTACAAATCTCAATATTGTTCCTGCTGAATTCTGCTTCCGTTAATGTCTGAGGGCTGGTAATGGTTTACCGTCCAATTGCTCACCTACACAGCCAATATAGATTAGCTAGCCCGGGGGTTATCCGGGAATAACCACTCCGATGCTAAAGTCAGTACCTTTGTGAGAAGAAAGTGAAAGAAGAGAGAGAAATTGTTTTAGAGAGAGAGAGAGATTCTACCTTTGAAATGAGGATTTGCTTGGGTATTTATAGGAACACAACCAAGCAGGTGCCACCTATACAGATAGGTGGCACACCGACCTTGTAAATAGCAGGTGCCTACGCGACACCAAGAACCTCTCCACGTGTCAGAGGGACATGCCACGTTCCGAGAAGCAGCTCTCCACGTGGTAGTGACTGATGCCGGTAAGGGCATGAATTATTCAATGATTAACGAGGCCTTTAAAAATCACGGCACTCTTTTACCGGCATATTGAAGATGCTACCGGTATATCCCGTACAACTAGCCCCCCAAGTGAGGACGTTAGTAAAACTGACGTGCTCACTTGCGATGGAACACAGTGGTGGTATGCACGAAAAAATCTACGATTTGCCCCCCAAGTGAGCAAATTGACGATAGTACGTTGCTCAATTAAATATGAAAAAATCTACGATTTGCCCCCCAAGTGAGCAAATTGACGATAGTAATTTGCTTAATTACTGAGCAAAATGCCGATAGGACTTGGCTCGATTAAATATGAAAAAATCTACGATTTGCCCCCCAAGTGAGCAAATTGACGATAGTACTTTGCTCAATTAAATACTAAAACCGAAAATAGGAGTTAAAACGATTTCACACTTATTTGAAAATTTATTCCCCAGGATTTTGGCGGGAAAATGTAATAAAGTAATGGGGCACGTGTCAGTCATCGAAATAGGGTGTTTTTGAAAAGGCGTTTTATTACAGCCGTTGGATTGCATGCAGTAAATGTCACATCAACCGCTTCATTTGGACAGTATAAATAGCGAATTTCGTACTTTTGACCCTTCATTTCCTTTGCGAAAAAATTTCGAAAAATTTCTACTTCATTTCGCTCGTAGTACGCATATATTTCTGCGATTCAGGGGTCGATTGTCAAAGGTTTGTTCAGTTGTGTTGTGACCGGTGTTTGTAAACGGAGGACACTTAATTCCCGAGTTACGCTTTCAAGAGTTTAGTTCAAAAAGAGGTAAAAAACCCTAACTTTCTTTTCGATTTCTCACTGGTTTGTGGTTAAGTAGATTTTGCGTTTATTTCATTATTTGTGAATGTCTGGTTCTGGAATGCATGCAAATACGGGTAAAGCCAATGAGGCTGAACTCTGTACACCCTTAACTTCTGTAGAAGAAAGAGAAGCTTATTACCGTCATAAGTTTCTAGCTTACGCCGAGAAGGCTTTGCGTCCTACCAACCCCGATATTCCAGAGGACATAGAGATTGCCGATGTTGAGCTTATTAGCGTTCGTTATCATTTAAGGTCAAATTTGGATTTATTTAATCAATACGGCACTAATATTGATAGGATGCCGAGAACAAAACATACCAGTTACCAACGTGAGGTTGGTGAAAGCAGTAGACCCTCTGTTGATGAAGAAATTGATGACCCTGGGCATGAAGCTTCAGATATCCGAGAAGAAGATATCCGGTCAGTTGAGGATAGCCTAGAACGGCAAGAAAGTGGGGGTGAAAGCATCGGTAATGAAGACGATGCAAAGGGATCAGAAAAGCTTGGGGAGGGAGAAGATGATGAGGAAGAAGACGACGAGACCGACGAGGAAATTGCTGCAGATTTCAATCTTGCTGCTCAGATCGCAGAAGAGGAACGTCTCGACGAGGAATATGACTCAGATCAAGATGATCCGAAGTATCTAGAACCTCAAGAAATTCCCAGCAGCTATGAAATAACTGAGTAAGTTGTGGATCCGGTATGGTTGTAGACAGCCACCGAAAAAGACTATTGCCAACATGGCAAACGCTTCTACCGTCTTCCTGACGGCTACGAACTGAGACTACCAAGCGAAGGTCAAACGACTTTGGACTGCCCTGCCGGCCACATTGTTGTGTACGCAAAACATTTAGAATTTGGTTTACGGTTTCCACTCCATCATTATATCGAAAAAATATTCAGGGCTTGGAATGTTTCAATTGCACAGTTAACGCCTCCAACCATCCGAAATATAGTGTCTCTTGTCTGGGTTATGATATTTATGGACTTTCCCCTTACCCTGAACTTATTTCGTAGATTACACTGGATAAAGAGAGATAGCCAGTCACCCGGATGGTGGTCCCTTTTTACCGCTCCCGGTAAATGCACAGTGTGGCCAAAATTGACCAGTTGCAAGAACTGGAAGAATGAATTTTATTTTATGAGTGTGCCTGATGATTTTACCGTCCGTGGGACATTTCATCACCCACACAGCATGTTCGAGACCATACGGTCGAGAGCGTTAGGAACGATGGAGAAAAAAGCTTTTAAGTGGTTTAATTGTACATATGTTAGTGCTGGTAAGAAGAATAAAGTTGTTCCGGGGGTGTGGTTGCCCCATTGTAATTATATACTGGGCAACGCCCCTCTTTCTCATGTCGGTCTCTGCCATACCGATGCTTTTGGTATGGAAACATTTATAAATTATATACATTTACTTATATTTATCTTCACTGTACTCGTGATTTGGAATTAATTTATAAAAGTATTTTGCCTGCTTATTCTCGTACCTGCCTGCGTGTATTTTACTTACACTTGTTTTTACGCCCAAGTTTACCTTTACGATATCGGTTTATTGACGTTTATTATCGGTTTTTCTTCCACCAGGTATTGACAAACTTGATTTCAGCCGACTAGGGTTGCATCCTGACGGGAGAGTGAAGCAACAGTGCCCGGATCGGCCAAAGAAGTCATACGACACCCTGCCCACTTTCGCTACTAGAGCGTCGATAAGAAAAAGAATAAGACAACAAGATATGGCTCCTACCAAACGCACTACCAAACCCCGCACCCTAGCTGTGAAAAGGGGTGGCGGGAATGCGTCTAAGAGGACTTCTGAGCCCTCCGACCGAGAGCCACAGAAGAAGTAGAAAAAACACGACGGCGATATGGTCCCTCTCCGTCAGGAGGCACAGGAGACTTGGCCGGAAGGAGTCGTCGACCTGGAGGACGAGACCGACCCCCATCTTGCGAAAAAGCTGACGGTCACCTTGAGAGATCCAAAAGGTCTTGGGGTCAGCAGCGAGGTCAGAACCGGCCAGATGGCCAGCATTGAAAAGCCTCCAAGCAAGGAGACAACAATCATCTCGGGGCGCACTGGCGGCCTAGGCAAGAACACTTTCGTCCCGGCTCTCGTCAGTGACTTTATCGAGATTCCTCATGTCAAAATCCCGGCAGAAGTCGCTGACGAGTTGGCTGTGCCCTTTGGTGCTGCCGGTGACCCATGGCACCCCAGGGTCAACGTTAATCGCGGAGAGTCTGTTCTCTGTGACGACCCTGCGACTGGCGGAAGCATGGGGTGGAGGGTACTCAAGGACTTGGCAACGCCAGCCGACAGGCCTGCCAATCGTGTTGCCGCTCCCTGCGGTCAGCTGATGAACAATATGCTCCGGGTAAGACAACATTCTTACCTGTAGATACGTATCATTTCTATGTTATATACCTGTGTTATTTATATTGCTGTTTATATTTATTATTATTATTATTATTTTTTTTTATTTTTTTTTATTTTACTAACGGCAATTTCTGTTATCGTCAACTAGACCGTCAACTCTGCTGTCGAAGTGGTACACATGTACCAGCATTATCAGCGCGCCGCCGATAACGCTGAGACCAAGCTGAAGAAGGCTAACGACGCTTGTAAGCTCGTCATCAAGGAGCGCGATAAGGTTAAATCTGATATGAAGACCTTGCAAAAGCAAGTGTCTGAGCTAAACAGGAAGCTGACGGACCAGGAGCTGTTACAAAAGAAGGTAGCCAGCCTCGAGCAGAGTCTGAAGGACAAGAAGGAGGCTAAGGCAAAGCTGGCCAGCAAGGTTGAGGAAATGGAGCGTGATAAGCCGGGAATCAGGCGCCGAGCCGTTAATCGGTTCCTGCAGACTGACCTTTATGCCAACTTGCTGGTTGACCGGTATACTGCCGGTTGGGTCTCTGCGCATCGCTGTGTGTGCAAAGCTGAGGGGTGGAATTCGACGAAATGGCAGGCCGTCGAGAAGGCTTTTAATGAAGAAATGAACCACTCTCCTACCAGCTATGAGAGTGAGTACTTTGACGAGCTCCCACCGCATGCTGTGATAACAAACTTAGACCCACGCGAACTGCCAGAAGTAGAGTTCGATGACGGCCTTATCAGTAGCCCTGTTACCACTCATGCTGGTAAAGATTGGTCTGCCGGTCCCTCCAACCAAGACACTGTGAAAGAGCCTGTTAACGCGGCTAAAACAACAAAGGAGGCCGACAAGAATTAACAAGGAAGGCAGTCATCGTTGGGCTTTTATGTTTACGTTTGTCTGTATCTGTTTCTGTGCTCAAACAATTATATTTGTCTGTACTATGCAACAATTTTCTTTTAACCGTTGAGTACATTATCTGTGTATGTCTGTATTTAAAACAATTACGTCTGAGCAGTTAGTTTATTTACTTCTTTACCATAATTCTTACTGTCGTGCGTATTTTGTTTATGCTATGGTCGTTACTTACCTTTTGACTAACACTTAATGATTGCAGTCCTTGAACTGTGTTTTAGTTATCCTCTCGGTTTTTGACACGAATTTACGTTTTTCGGCATTTCAAAATTACACTTTCGGTATTTTATTTGTAAATAAAATTTTGGAAAACCAAAGAATGCCTGCATTCAACTTTGTTATCGGTATTTTCAAGTTACACCCTACCAATAATACTTTTTTATCGGTATTTTCAAGATACACCTTACCAATAATACTCCCCGAGTTTTTCGGCAAAATTTATCGTAAACAAATTTTGGGAAAACTCTGTAATGCCTGTGTTGAATATCGGATGTGAAACATACAGAGATAAGTATCCAACCTTTGTCAGGCTGAGCAAAGGCAGTGGATCAGACCGCACTTTCAACTTCCCATGAGGTCCATTATTATTTTATTTCATTATTTTTCCCTCACTTGAACGACCGAGTCAGCTAGCTAGGCTGTGATCAGATCGTATCGAAAGTAGGTAGAGTGATTGCATTTCATAAGTATTGAAATAGGTTACAATGCTAGTAAATGCCAAAAACGTACGTATGACAACATGTCATCAAAATTTATACTACATAAAATAGAACACATTTAAATTTCACATGAAATACTTCTTTAACACACTAGCGTTCCAAACATTCTTCAGGGGTACTCCTTCAAGGGTCATTAGCCGATAAGACCCTTGCCGAAGTGTTTCATATATTTGGTAAGGCCCCTCCCAGGTTGCAGTAAATTTACCCTCTGCGTTTCCTTTGCCAGTTACGGCCGTTCTACGCAGAACTAAATCACCATCTTCCATGGGCCGATAATTGACGCGCCGATTATAAGCGTGGCTCATTCGATTTTTGTATGCCGCAGATTTTATGGCAGCCGTCAGCCTTACTTCCGGTAGAAAATCCAATTGCTGTCGAAGCAACAAATCATTTTGACTTTCGCAGAAGTGTTGTACCCGAAAAGTAGGTAGTCCCACTTCCGCCGGAACCACTGCCTCTGAGCCGAAAGCGAGGTTGAAAGGAGATTCCCCCGTAGTTTCTCTTGTTGTCGTACGGTTTGCCCACAAAATCTCAGGTATCAGATCTGCCCACAAGCCTTTAGCGTCTTCTACTTTTTTCTTAACTGCCCCTAGTATCTGTTTGTTAGCGGCCTCAGCCTGGCCGTTTGACTGCGGGTGACATACCGCCGTATACGCAAACTTTACTTTGTATATGCTTAGAAAGTTCTTTACCGGGCTACAGTCAAATCGTGATTCGTGATCAAACACCATTGCTGTCGGCAATCCGAACCGCGTAAAGATGCTTTTCCAGATGAACTTTTTTACCTCATTCGCTGTCATCTTTGCTACCGGTTCTGCTTCTATCCATTTGGTGAAGTAGTCTATCCCCACAATCAAAAACTTACGGCCACCTGTTGCCGATGTAAACGGCCCGATAATGTCCATCCCCCACTGAGCGAATGGGATTGGGTTGAGAATAGGTGTTAAATCGTTTGGAGGTTGATTAATCACCGGCCTGTACTTCTGGCATTTATCACATTTTTTAACGTATTCCATGGTATCTGCATTCATTGTCGGCCAATAGTAGCCCCGCTTCATTGCTTCCAAGGACATTGACCGACCCCCCGCATGATTACCGCAATCACCCTCGTGTATTTCTTCTATCAGTCTTGCCGACTCATAAGCCGTTATACACCTTCGCAACGGTAACGAAAACCCCCGTTTATACAACAAACCTCGGAACATGATAAACCAGACGCTATCTTTCTGGACCTTTCTTGCCTCCGTCTTATCGGCAGGAAGGACATTATGTACCTTGTAAGCCAAGATATCGTCATACCATTCTCGTCCCGCAGTTGTACAATATACATCCTTAGGAGGTTGTTCATCAATACTTCTTTCTTTCAAAACCTCTACCATAACCGTCCTCTCTAAGTCATTGAAGCTTGAACTTGCGAGTTTAGCCAATGCGTCTGCCTGTGTGTTCATTGCTCGAGGAACCAACTTGATTTCGAAATATTCCAGATCAGACGTAACACTCTTGAGTTTTGCCAAATAGGCCGTCATGCTCGGCTCTCGAGTTTCGTAAGTGCCACTAAACTAATTTGCTACTAGTTGCGAGTCAGTTGTCATCTCAATACGCTTTGCTTCCGCAGATATGCATAGCTGTATCCCTGCCAACGCTGCTTCATATTCTGCCTCATTATTCGAGGCTTTGAACTTGAACTTAACAGCATACTCGAAAACATCTCCCTGGGGAGAGATCATAATTACTCCAGCTCCTGAGCCGGTTGAAGCAAACGAGCCGTCAACTGATACCTTCCATGTGCCTGTACCATCCTCTTCTTCATAGTAAGACGTTTCTACAATGAAGTCAGACAAGGCCCGAGCTTTGATTGATACTCTTGGTTTATACGTAATAACATATTCAGACAGTTCAATCGCCCATTTAAGCAGGCGGCCAGACGTTTCCATCTTCTGCAAGGATTTCTCTAACGGCTGATTCGTTAAGATATCAATTGCATGTGCATCAAAGTAAGGACGCAACTTTCGTGCGGCCACAACTACTGCGTACGCGATCTTCTCTACTAACGGGTACCGTCTCTTGGCAGCATTTAAAATGTGGCTCACGAAGTAAATTGGCAGTTGGGTTTTTTGCCGTTCTACTAAGAGCACCGCTGCTACCGTCTTTGCGGACGCGGAGATATAAAGCTGTAATGTTTCTCCTTGTTCCGGCCTTGCAACGGTGGGTAAGGACCGCAAGTGATTTTTCACAGCCTGAAACGCCTTAGATTGGTCCTTCCCCCATTCAAACAGCTTGTTCTGACGCAAGATCACGAAGAACGGTAAGGCCTTATCAGCTGACTTGCTGATGAATCTCGTTAACGCGGCCATTCGACCATTGAGCTTTTGTACATCTTTTATGCACTTTGGTTCTGGTAAACTAAGAATCGCCTCAATCTTATCGAGGTTAGCGTCTATCCCCCTTTCGCTCACCATGAACCCGAGAAACTTTCCTGAACGAACGCCGAACACACACTTCTCTGGGTTTAACTTCATCCGGTAGCGTCGAAGAGTTTCAAAAGTTTCTCTCAAATCAGCGACGTGATCTGTAGCCAAACGGCTTTTCACAATTGAATCATCCACATACACTTCTTTATTCCTTCCTTTCTGGTTCGCAAATACCTCGTCGACCAGCTTCTGATACGTAGCCCCTGCATTTCTCAATCCAAACGACATAGCCCTGTAACAGAAAACTCCGGAATCGTTAATGAATGCCGCCTTGGTTCGATCCGGCTCATATAAGCTGACCTGATGATACCCGGAGAAAGCGTCCATGAAGCTCAATAGCGCGTGACCGGAAGTTGAATCTACCAATCTATCTATCCTCGGCAAGGGATAGCAATATTTCGGGCAAGCCCTATTCAAGTCCGTAAAGTCCACGCACATTCTCCATTTCCCTGACGGCTTCTTTACCATAACCACATTTGCTAACCATTCGGGGTATGTGCAGGGTTCGATAAACCCTGCCGCTAGCAATTTATTCACCTCTGACTGAATAGCCTCCATTTTCTCTGTTGAGAAGTTCCTTTTCTTCTGTCGAACAGGTCTTGCCCTCTTGTCAACATTTAGCTTATGTACTATGACGTCGGGATGTATCCCGAGCATCTCGTCCGCCGAGAAAGCGAATACATCAGCACTTTCTCGCAACAATTCCACCAAATGGCAGCGCGTGTCGACATCCATATCGGATCCAACACGCACTACCCTACCGGGCACTCCAGGTTGCAATTCGATCTCTACAGTTTCGCCTCCTGGGGAAGGACGTGGCGCAGTTACCGGCCGAGTATCAAAATTTTCCATAGCCAAGTCATGTGTGGAGGGAATTCGTTCTCGCTTGGCTGGTGTCTGCTCACAAGTTGGCTGTCGGCCTGGCTGCTTCAGTGCTGAAACATAACACTCTCTTGCCATAGTTTGACTACCCCGTACGCGCTCTGTCGTTCCCGCGTTGGATACATACACCATTGTTAAGTGGTACGTTGAGACCACAGCTTGCATGTCATGAATTAAAGGTCTACCGACAATGGCGTTGTAAGCGGATGGCACATCAATCACCAAAAACTCCGCCATGACATCTCTTACTGCCGGACCCTCTCCCATTCGAACCTGAAGAACTATACTACCTTCAGGTCTTACCGTTGATCCGTTGAAACCTATCACGGGATAAGACACTTGCGTCAAGTATTTTCGGCCAATCCTCATGGCATCAAAAGCCATAGCAAACAGGATATTTGCGGAACTTCTGCCGTCAACGAGTGCCCGCTTGATATCTGCTCCATTTACCGTCAATATCAGCACCAACGGATCATCATGAGGGTAAATTATTCCCTTAGCATCCTCCTCCGAAAAAGATATCGAAAGCATGGAAGAAGGCCGAGGTCGTTCCTCTACGCTCAAAGCGTTCACTAGGTGCCGGTATTCCGATAAACTCTTCTTCGCCCCGCTTACGGAACCCCCATATACTGGTCCTCCCGTAATAACATCGATCATTATTTTGCGCCCTGTCGGATTACCTCCCTGTCTAGATGTTTCCGCATGATTCTGCCTGTAAGTATCATCTTGCATTGATGAATCTCCCTGCTTTCGGTACTCGGTTTGCCTAGGCTGTGAATTTTGCTGTCGGCTGGGACCTGCTTGGGTACGATACTAGGATAATCGCCCCTTCCTTATGAGATCTTCAATGTTCTCTTTTAACTGAACACATTCTTCGGTGTAATGACCAACATCTCTATGAAACATGCAATATTTCTTCACATCCCGGCCCTTCGTTATCATCGGTGCCGGCCGACTCCAATCTTCTCTATTCTGGTTTATTGAACATATTGCCGCTCTTGGGGTGTTTAACTGCGTATAACTACTATAACGGCCCAATCCCCTTGTCGGTCTTCCAGATCTCTGCTGGCCTTGCGGCAGTACCCTGCTTACCCCACCCATCTGGGAATTTGGGCTATTATCACTTTGCCTTCTGGAGGGCTCTGCTGACGATATCTGACGGCTCGTTCTCAGCAGTTCCTCACTTTTTATGTATTCGTGAGCCTTGGCAAATGCTACCCCTAAGTTTGGGAAAGACTTCCGCGACATATATTTTTTAAAGTCGTTGTCACCCAGCCCATTCATCAATGCCATCACGGCAATTTCTTGCTGCAATTTTGGTATAGTGTTAGCCTCGTTATTGAAGCGTCTAATAAAATCTCTGAGCGACTCCTCCTTTCGTTGCTGAATAGCCATGAGCTCGCCAGATGTCCTTTGTCTCGCACTGTTACTTATGTACTGACCTGTGAACAACTCCACCAGGGTCTCAAAGCAGTCAATTGATCCCGGTTCTAAATTGGAGAACCAATCCGAAGCTGCGCCGGTAAGATTCGTAGGGAAAACTTTACACCACACAGCATCGGTGTCGGTGTATAGCAACATGTGACTCTCAAAAGCAGCTACATACCGCTTTGGATCCCCCTTACCGTCATACGTACAGGACGGCATCTTTATTTTCTCCATTTGTTGGTCAAGTACCTCTTGCGTGAACGGAGATATTCTGGGCCTGATGATCGCCCTGGCTGCCCGCCTTTCCAAGCCGCTGGAAACCTCATGCCGATAAGAACCTGAATCCCCCACCTGGGCGCCTTGCGTGAGTTGGCGCTCGGTCGGTATGGTTTCTCGGCCCCGGCTTCTTGACGGTTGTTGTTGTCCCGCCTGATTGAACCGACTCTCCAGGTTCACTATCAGCGGCTTTGTCGGTACATCACCCCGCATTTCCCCTGCCGTTAACTCGGCCTCCTTTCTTTTCTTAGACATAGCCCGCATGACCTTGGCCGTTATCTCTAGCTCCTTCGGGGTAAACCCTTCCAAGGGATCTGGGGTTAATGCTCTATTACGGTCAGGCGTTATGGGCATGTTTGTTGTGTTACCGTGAAGGAGATGAGTTTCATCCTCGACTACGATTTCTGGTAGTACGGTATTATTCGTGTTAGCATTAAGGACACTGTTATCATATTGCCGGTTATCAACTTCTGGTACTGGTACTGTAGTTTCCTTACTTCCTTCCATGACTGTGAGAGGTCCTGTTGGACGATAGAAGTTATTACTATCCCCTCCTTCTAGCGCCAATTGTTCCTGCTGAATTCTGCTTTCGTTAATGTCTAAGGGCTGGTAATGGTTTACCGTCCAATTGCTCACCTACACATCCAATATAGATTAGCTAGCCCGGGGGTTATCCGGGAATAACCACTCCGATGCTAAAGTCAGTACCTTTGTGAGAAGAAATTGAAAGAAGAGAGAGAAAGTGTTTTAGAGAGAGAGAGAGAGATTCTACCTTTGAAATGAGGATTTGCTTGGGTATTTATAGGAACAATACCAAGCAGGTGCCACCTATACAGATAGGTGGCACACCAACCTTGTAAATAGCAGGTGCCTACGCGGCACCAAGCAACTCTCCACGTGTCAGAGGGACATGCCACGTTCCGAGAAGCAGCTCTCCACGTGGTAGTGACTGATGCCGGTAAGGGCATGAATTATTCAATGATTAACAAGGCCTTTAAAAATCACGGCACTCTTTTACCGGCATATTGTAGATGCTACCGGTATATCCCGTACAAATATTATGGATTTTCATTTATTTCATTTGCATGTTTACATTTGTAGTTTTCATGCTTTACGGTTTAGGGTATTGGGTCTAGAGTTTAGGGTTAAGGGTTTAGGGTTCATAATTCGATTGTCTTGGAGTAGTGTCGTTTTTATACATTTCAATATTACGGAATTTCATTTATTTTTCTTCCAAGTACAAGATCATAACATATTGTGTAAAGTCATTTGCATGTTTACATTTGCAAGTTTTATATTTGGTTTTGTATAGATGGTAAATTAGCTTAATTATTAATTAATTTTTACTGTTTTTGTTATAGTATCATTTCCAATTTTCTAGGATCATACTTATGTATTTTGAAATCCTTATTTATTTTGTATGGTTAGCTTCTTGTTTGTGCTTATTTATTTTTAAATTAATTGTTAAAAATAAACCTCCAACATTTATTGTTTCCTACAACCATATGTTTGGAGGGAAAAAAAATAGTTTTCCCTCTAATAATTCCTTTATATAAACCAATTTATATGGTTGTCATTTTATCAGTAGCTCAATACACCCATACATATCCATACAATCTAGTATCCTTTAAAAGTATACATATCCATACAATCTAGTATCCTTTAAAAGCATTTTTGCAATGGAACACTCACACAAAAGGGTTCTTGATCCACGTTCTGAAGTTGATGATTTTGGGGCTTGGGATGAGATTTTTGAGGAGCATATCTTGCCCAAGATACCTGAAATTGGTTACCTCTTGAAATTCCAGTCTTTAAACAAGAGGATATTCCGTTCATTGGGTGAGAGAATAAACAAGAACACCGATGTCGATTGGGGTCAACTTGAGAAGCTATTAAGTAGGCCAGTATTTGATTGCATGGTTCATCACAACAATTTTAAAGAGCTTGAGGAGTCTCACATGTGCGCGTATAGGGCTGGTCACCGCAAGTGTGAATTCAAACGTGGTATAGAATATTACGTTGAGACACACGGAGGTCACATTCGTGATGATAACCAGTCATGGCCATGGAGGGATGCCTTGCAAATTGAGCATAACCTGAGGGATAATCCGTATCATAACAATGAGGAATTTAACGTGAATGGGTACTATTTCATAGGTCTAAGGATTTAGGGTGAATGTGTACTACATCATCATGTAGCTTATGGTTAATGGTACTAAGTCAGTAAGTAAGTATTTGTAGTTTTTTTTTTCGTATTAAGTAGTACGTAGAAATTCCAGTCTTATCTGTTTGTCAGGTTTTAAAGTTATTGTAGTAATCGTCCATGTTATTTCAATTATGATTAATTTCGAATATAGTTATTTATGTGTAATTATTCAAATATTGACAAATAACAGGGAAAAAAGCATTTCGTAAAGAAACAGCGACAGATAACATGAAAACTTAAAAAAGCAGAAGAAAAAAAAAGGAAATATTAACTTAAAAACGAAGGAAAAAAAAAAGAAAATAAAATATAAATGAAAACAACATAAAAGAAAATGCATCCACGACAGGAAAAAGCCAAAATACGTCAATATTAAACACATCTTCATCAAGACGCATCTGTAATAAACCACCGCCTTTGCGGCCAAGAGTTGTAAAGCCTTCGCTTCTTCATTCCACCATGTGTATTAACCTGGTACCGAATACCTTAATAAAAGCTATGTATCTCCAAGGCACACTCAAATTACACAACTGGCAATCCGTCATATCATCAAGAGTGTAGTGTTTTGTTTCGCAGTTGAAGATGTTCTTACAGCAAAAGGTCTCGAGTTGGCCCCAGTCCACGTCCACATACATTTTCATGTATACGGTTAACCGGTGCTATATGCCCACTTAGGCACCGGTTAACCGGTGCCTAAAACTGCTCTCCCGCCAATTTTTTTTTTTGGTGGTAGATATTTTAGGCACCGGTTGCTGCCTAACCGGTGCCTATTCACCAAATTTTTTTTTTGTTTTTTTTTTCCAATTTTCGTGCAATAATATTAAAAAAAAAAAAACCTGTTTCCAGCAATAATAATAACCTGTAATTCCAGCAATTATATTAAATATAATAATTAATATTATTATTATTATAATAACTAATAATAATAATAATATTATTAATTATTACAATAAGATACAAAAATAATATTAAAAATAAGAATTCAATTATAAATATTCCCAAACGCAATACAAAAAAAAAAAGTTGCTTACATATACAAATAATAGTAAGTACATATATAATGAATAATAAGTTATATAGTTCAAAAGTTAACATAAATAATTTACAATTACAATGCCATTTACATGTTGAAGGTGATAAAAGACGCCAACATGTCACGAACTTTATTAAGCTCCTTGATTGTCAATGGACCATCCTTTTGGACCTTGCAAAACTTGAAATACAAAAACATTATTTTAAAAATAATTAATTAGGCAAAACAATATGTATTTTATCAAATATTACCTATATGACTTCTATATAGCCCATTTCCTACATTACTTATCAAATGAACTATTTCTTTCTCATAACATGTCAATATTGGGTAGTTGTATGTGTGTAAGCCCTAAAATTGTATAGGAGAGTATTTTATTAAGGTTTATGACGCTTTTTACTCAAAATGGCCCGAATATGGCCTATATGACTTTACTTTGCCCGTTTCCTACATTTCTTATTAAATGAACTTTATTTATCTCATAACATGTCAATATTATCTACTTATAGGTGTATAAGGAAAGAAATCACATCAAAAGAGCATATTAACACAAAATGGCCCTAATATGGCCCATATGACTTCTATTCAGCCCATTTTCTACCTTTCTTGTGAAATAGCCTTTTTGTTTCTCATAACATGTCATTGTTGGATAATATTAGGTATCTAAGGCTAGAAATCACATCAATATAGCATTTCAATAAGTTTAACAACGCATTTTACTCAACATGGCCCAAATAGGGCTTATATGACTTCTATGTAGCCCATTTTCTACATTACTTGTCAAATGAACTATTTCTTTCTCATAACATGTCAATGTTGGGTAGTTGTATGTGTGTAAGCCCTAAAATTGTATAGGAGAGCATTTTATTAAGGTTTATGATGCTTTTTACTCAAAATGGCCCGAATATGGCCTATATGACTTTACTTTGCCCATTTCCTACAGTTCTTATTAAATGAACTTTATTTATCTCATAACATGTCAATATTATCTACTTATAGGTGTATAAGGAAAGAAATCACATCAAAAGAGCATATTAACACAAAATGGCCCTAATATGGCCCATATGACTTCTATTCAGCCCATTTTCTACCTTTCTTGTGAAATAGCCTTTTTGTTTCTCATAACATGCCATTGTTGGGTAATATTAGGTATCTAAGGCGTGAAATCACATCAATATTGCATTTTAATAAGTTTTAGGACTTACCTCATCAAGTTGTTGAGTGTTTGTACAATGAGTCACAATGTCAAGCATGAATCTCATCACATACAAAGCACAATCAAGTCCATTCTCTTGTTGTGCGCACTAGCATATGACAAACAAATCACATCAGTGAAACATGCAAAGGAAATGAGCAAATATTTACTAACATAGATTTTCAAGATAATCACAATATCATGTAAATTACCAACAGTGTCTTCCATGTTGGACCCTTTGGAGCACGACAATGTAGCTTCTTCATAACACTGTAGTAAAAAAGAGTACATTCAAATTTGATTAGTCGTATGATTACTAAATTAGTTATTATTAGCAATAATCATCCCTAGGTTGCTATATATATTTACTTTTGCAATATAGACTTCACGAGCCACTTCTCCGATGATCGAGCTGAATCAAGGTGATAAATTGTGTTAGTGGAATTACAAATCACCATGAGGCTCCAATGCTCCCTACATAAGTTCACAATAGACAAGGTAATTCATATTTAGGAGTCAACATATAATGAGGCCAAATCGATTGAATTTGACATGGTTAGACTTACTCTCTATAACATGGGGCGAATATGAACTTGTCTCCCGCACGCGCTGATTCCCTTATACTCTGTTCAACATAGTACAACACGTCATGGGGGTTGCCTATGATTCTATTAGTGGATAACTGCTCGGGGCATAACCACCCAACTTTACAAGGAGAATCAGTGTCAGTTAAGTGCTCCTGTAGTGCTCTGCGTGCATGAACCTTGAATAATTTATCAGATGTAGGATAATCACCATCAATTTGAATAACTTGAAAAAAGTATAGATTATGTAGGCATTGAAGTACCTCATGAATGTTTGAATGAGGGAAATGTTAAGCTTTGCACCACGTAGAAATTCCTTCACATCTTCTTTGCTGATCCATGCAATTGCATCCTCATCATAGTGGAACATTGCCTTAGGAAGTGCAACTTCCATGGGATCGACCAAATGACAAGCACGGTTGTGAAGAAAGGTCATGTCAGCAGAGAGCGATTGAAGAACAATGTCTTCAACAAGTGGAGTAGGTGGCATGGGTGAACCTTTCGAAGAGTGCAACTTCGATGCTTGTTCACTCTTGGACCGTTGTTCACTTAGCTTCTTCTTAGGTTGATCAATTCTTTTAGGCTTCTCCACCCTCTTTCTCTTTGAAGTTTTGCTTCCATTCGAAATCTGAAATAGTTTGAGAAATAATAAGTTTCAACTCACAATCACTTATAAATATGTAATTATGATATGTTTTGAGAATGTATAAGTTTATTAGTTGAGAAATGAAGAAAATAGGCAAGTGAGTAGCCATTTCGGCTCAAAATGGCTTTATTTTGATGAATTGGACCCAAAAACTTAGAACTTGGCGATTTTAATGTAATTTCAAATGACAAACACTTATAAATATGTGAATATGAGTTTTTTTTGAGATGCAAGGAGTTTATAAGTTAAGAAATGAAGAAAATAAGCAAGTAAGTAGCCATTTCGGCTCGAAGTGGCTTTATTTTGATGAAATGTGGCAAAAAAATTAGAACTTTGCTTCTTTTATGCAATTTCAACTCACAATCACTTATAAATATGTAATTATGATATGGTTTGAGAATGTATAAGTTTATTAGTTGAGAAATGAAGAAAATAGGCAAGTGAGTAGCCATTTCGGCTCAAAATGGCTTTATTATGATGAATTGGACCCAAAAACTTAGAACTTGGCGATTTTTATGTAATTTCAAATGACAAACACTTATGAATATGTGATTATGAGTTGTTTTCAGATGAAAGGATTTTATAAGTTGAGAAATGAAGAAAATAGGCAAGTAAGTAGCCATTTCGGCTCGAATTGGCTTTATTTTGATGAAATGCGCCAAAAAAATTAGAACTTTGCTTCTTTTATGCAATTTCAACTCACAATCACTTATACATATGTAATTATGATATGGTTTGAGAATGTATAAGTTTATTAGTTGAGAAATGAAGAAAATAGGCAAGTGAGTAGCCATTTCGGCTCAAAATGGCTTTATTATGATGAATTGGACCCAAAAACTTAGAACTTGGAGATTTTTATGTAATTTCAAATGACAAAAACTTATAAATATGTGATTATGAGTTGTTTTGAGATGAAAGGAGTTTATAAGTTGAGAAATGAAGAAAATAGGCAAGTAAGTAGCCATTTCGGCTCGAATTGGCTTTATTTTGATGAAATGCGCCAAAAAAATTAGAACTTTGCTTCTTTTATGCAATTTCAACTCACAATCACTTAAAAATATGTAATTATGATATGTTTTGAGAATGTATAAGTTTATTAGTTGAGAAATGAAGAAAATAGGCAAGTGAGTAGCCATTTCGGCTCAAAATGGCTTTATTTTGATGAATTGGACCCAAAAACTTAGAACTTGGCGATTTTTATGTAATTTCAAATGACAAACACTTATAAATATGTGATTATGAGTTTTTTTTGAGATTCAAGGAGTTTATAAGTTGAGAAATGAAGAAAATAGGCAAGTAAGTAGCCATTTCGGCTCGAATTGGCTTTATTTTGATGAAATGCGCCAAAAAAATTAGAACTTTGCTTCTTTTATGCAATTTCAACTCACAATAACTTATACATATGTAATTATGATATGGTTTGAGAATGTATAAGTTTATTAGTTGAGAAATGAATAAAATAGGCAAGTGAGTAGCCATTTCGGCTCGAATGACCTTGATTTTGATGAAATAATGAAAATTGCTTAAATTTTTTTTTTTAAATATGCAACTTCCGCCGCACCGGGACACCCGAGGGAGCCGCCCCCGCTGCCGGAACAGCGAAGGCAGCTCGCGCCGAGGCCACAGCAGCCCCGACAGGTGGCTGCCAAGGATGTAGCAGCCACGACAGGTGGCTGCCAAGGATGTAGCAGCCACGACAGGTGGCTGCCAGACTGCTGCAGCCTTGGCAGCAGCCTGCCTGGGCTGCTGCTACCTCGACAGGTGGCTGTCATGGCTGTAGCAGAACAGGCAGGTGCTGCCGAGGCTGCAACAGCCATGGCAGCCGCCTGTCGAGGCTGCAGCAGCCCAGGCAGGCTGCTGCCGAGGCTGCAGCAGTCTGGCAGCCACCTGCCGTGGCTGCTACAGCCTTGGCAGCCACCTGTCGGGGCTGTTGTCGCCTCGGCGCGGGCTGCCTTCGCTGTTCCGGCAGCGGGGACGGCTCCTTCGGGTGTCCCGGGGCGGCGGAACTTGCATATTTTTTTTAAAAAAAAAAAAAAAAAAAATATATATTTGGCGGTTTTATTTTAAGAGTGTCTAACGGTTTAACACTGACAAAAATTGAGAACAAAATAATTTACCTCCTTATTAATCAACTTCACCCATGCACGTGGCCAATCAACGAAGCTACCTACAGCTTGCCAAAGCGTTGTTATCTCAACCTCCTCTATCGGTACGGGTAGTGGGATGTCTTCGAACCCCTCAACCACTGAATCGATCCCAACCGAGTAATGATGTGGCCCCGCCGTAGCACCCGTCGTCGGTTGGGCACTACCATACGCCACCAAACTCAACGCCGTACTATTTGCATGCCCCGGGGCTAGAAGTGCACACCGGGTGTCTTCCTACACAAGTATATATATAAAAAGAAGATAGTTAAATAGGACTTTTACAACAGCATAGATAATATAACAAAATTCATTAAGGTAGAGGGTTACAAATCACCTGTAACTCTAGAAATTCATGCGGTGTTGGATTTTCAAGCTCCCTCGAGTCCGCATGTGTAGGAGTAGGAACCTGCAACAGTACATCAATCATTGCACCTCAAATCTCAATTAACTCAGTATTTTAAAACTTTTAATAACCCAATTGATTTTACCTCAGGTGGCACATCTTCACCACGTATCTCATCTCCTCCATGTCTATCACCTTCTCCTTGTCCTTTTGGTTCAGAACATGAGTCGACCGGGGTACTCGTGAGGAACGGCAAAGTCGATAAGTTCATCAGCTTCGCCCAAGCATTCAATTCACCAACTAACTCGTTGCGTACTTGTTCCTTAATTGATGCCACCTTGGCATCCAACTCCCCCGGTGAGTTAAAACTGGCTCGAGATCTACCCGATTTTGTGTATTCAGGACCCATCACCTTATTCCATGTCTTCATACTCATCATCGTCAATGTCCTCTACCAAAGGAGGATCATGATCGTCCGCCATGAGATATAAGCACCTGTCAAAGAAATCATAAAACAATATTAGTGTATAGTAAAGTATATGCATGATAGTTATTATGGTTATGTAGAAGCTATTTAAGCCATTTTCACCTACTTATTATGGTCCTATAACCTTGTATATGCATGATAATGAGTAAAAAATGCCAATTTCAATCTACATATGGAAAATAGGTTGTTAGAATGAATAAATGTTAGTTCATACACAAAACAAAGGAGTTTGGTTAAGTAGAAGCTATTTATGCCAGTTTCACCTACTTATGGTCCTATAACCTTGTATATGCATGATAATGAGTACACTTAGGCAATTTCAAACTACAAACATGTTAAATATATTGAATGTAGGTTGTTAGAATGAATAAATGTTAGTTCATACACAAAACAAAAGAATTGGGTTAAGTAGAAGCTATTTAAGCCAATTTCACCTACTTATGGTCCTATAACCTTGTATATGCATGATAATGAGTACACTTAGGCAATTTCAAACTACAAATACATCATTTTCGCCTACTTATGATCCTATATACATGATAACTAAACTATATTTGCAATGAAACCATTACTAACTTTTAATCAAACTACCTCATTCTGAAATTCCTTCGTTGTGGTCTGATCGCATATAACCTGCTTCGTTGTCTATGTCATTTAGTACAACAGGTCTAGGAACAGTGAAAGGTGCTGAATCATCAAAAGCATCATATTCTTCCTCATCCTCAACATCTCCAATGCCTAGGATTCTTCTTTTGCCAGCTAGCACTATAGACCATTTTGAATCCATTGGGTCAGTTACGTAGAACACTTTCTTAGCTTGAGATGCAAGGATAAATGGTTCCGCACTATCATTCAAGTGGCCAAGATCTACAAGAGTAAAGTCCTCATGTTTGACGTTACGCCTGATATTATCAACCCACTTACACTTGAAAAGAGCAACCGTGAAGTCACAATAATCAAGCTCCCATATTTCTTGAATTCGACATAGTATGACAACTCTGCATCGACAGGTGATTTATCCTTAGAACTTGCAAACTCCCTTGACGATGCCACAAGAGTTACACCACTGTTTTGGGTGGAGGAAGATTTCAAATCACGAGCCTCGGTCCAAAAAGTGTACTCATTGATGTCATATCACTCAAATTAACGGACATCATCCCTAGGACCGTACGCAAGCCACCGTACTGTATCGGTCACATTAGTATCATTCAATCTACTCATTACTCGATCACGAAACCAATCAACAAATTTCTTATTATGCAACTGCATAAGTGCCCTTTCACCTTTGGATGGAAATTCGGCACGCAAAATAGCCATGTGCTCGTCTAAATATGGGTGCACATCTGAAACATGGTGCAACACATAAAGGTGTGCTTGTAAGAACTGATCTCGGTCTGGTGACATTCGTTTCGACCCAATTGTGCCATGACCATCAAGTCTACCTTCATGTCGAGAAGTAGGAAGACCAATAGGTTGAGCAAGGGCTATGTAGTCCGCCACAAACTTACCTATCTCCTCACCCACTGTCCCTTGCATTATACTTCCTTCAGGGTGAGCTCGGTTCCGTACTTTATCTTGTAATGTACCCATGTGTCTTTCAAAAGGGCAGAACCACCTCATGAACACTGGACCGCACAACTTAATCTCACGCACCAAATGAAGAACCAGATGAACCATTATGTCAAAAAATGAGGGTGGGAAATACATCTCAAATTTGCACAAAGTCACAACCACATCTGCTTGCAAAGCATCTAGTGTACAAGGATCAAGAACTTTGCTACAAATTGTATTGAAAAACGAACAAAGGCTTGTAATCGCTTCCCTCACGTGTTTCGGTAGAATACCACGGATTGCAATCGGTAGGAATACTTGCATCATAATGTGACAATCATGGGATTTCATACTTGTCAGCTTCAATTCTCCATTTAAGGTTACAAATCTTTTCATGTTAGATGAGTACCCTAATGGAACCTTAATGTCGTACAAACATGCACAAAACATACGTTTCTCTACCCTTGACAATGTATAGCAAGCCGGGGGTAAATAATTCTTTTCATCCTTCCCTTTACCCTTAACTTTCTTCTTTGACGCATCTTTGGACTTTCCCTTTCCCTTGCTCTTCTCCTTCCCTTTTTTCGAAACATTTTCATCTTCTATTCTCGGCTCCTTCCCCTTTCTAACCTTTTCTTGAGGCCACAATTCTGGACAAATCCCCATCTCTTTAAATATAACCGTGCACCCTTTCCGTCCTTTGTTTTGCCTGGGATATTCATAAGCGTCCCCAAAAGAGCATCACACACATTCTTCTCTATATGCATCACATCAAGACAATGCCTAACGTCATGTTCTCTCCAGTACGTCAGCTTTCAAAAGATTGATTCTTTCTTAAACAGAGCAGCTGAGACCACAGTTTTTTCTGATTTTCCAAACACCGTTCGTATCCCTTTCACCCGAGCACTAATCTCAGCACCAGTCAATGGTCTAGGCGCAGTATCCTCTTCCATGGTTCCATCGAAAGCCTTTTTCTGCCTACGATACGGGTGATCACGCCTAAGGAACCTTCGAGTCCGTAGGTAGACATCTTTGTGAGAATGAGTCAGGTATACGCTTGATGTGTCATCAATACATATGGGGCATGCTTTTTTCCCTTTGACCTTGTACCCACACAAGTTGACATATGCAGGGAAGTCATTCATGGTCCACATAAGGGCTGCACGCAATGTGAACATCTCGTTCTGATGAGCATTGAAAACGGAAACCCCTTCGTCCCACATCTTTCTCAAGTCGTCAATAAGCGGCGCAAGGTAAACATCTATGTCGTTTCCAGGTTGCTTAGGACCATTTATTAGCAATGAAAGAATTACATACTTACGTTTCATGCACAGCCAAGGAGGCAAATTATAAATCACTAAAAGTACCGGCCATGTGTTGTGTTGGGTACTAAGAGTGCCAAATGGATTCATCCCGTCCGTGCACAACCCAAGCCTTAAATTTCTGACTTCATTACCAAATTCCTCAAACTTCAAATCAATGTTCTTCCACTATGGAGAGTCAGCTGGATGCTTCAGCATTCTGTTTTTCTTTCTTCCCTCTGCATGCCACCTCAAGTTTTTAACGTCTTTTGGTATTGAGAACAGACGCTTAAACCTTGGAATAATGGGAAGATACCACAACACCTTAGTAGGAGGTCCCTCCGTGCCAGGATTGCAACTCATGCGCTTGTACCGCGACCGCTTGCATCGTGGATACTCCTGCAGTTGTTCATACTCATTTCGATACAAAATACAGTCATTAGGACATGCATGTATCTTCTTATACTCCAAACCAAAGGGACACATGAGCTTCTTTGCATAATAGTAAGACTTAGGAATTTCATTCCCATTAGGCAACATATCACTTAATGCGGTCAACAAAGAAGTAAAACTGATGTCCGTCCACCCATGCTTCGACTTAATGTTGAAAAGTGTTAGCACGGCCGATAGTTTGGAGTATTTTTTGCACCCGGGATACAAAGGCTTTTTGGAAGCCTCTGATAATAACTCAAACACTTCACCTTCAACACCATGTAACATCTCATCCTTTGTTCATCCTCGACCTCATCCGCCTGATCATCATCGGCTCCATCCTCACCATTATCAACAATATACTCATCATTCTCGTATTCCTCGTCCATATGAATCTCATTGCTTCTCACACGCACATCATTCCGATCAAGATCCCCACTGTACTCTCCACTTTCTCCGTGCCAAATCCACACATGGTATAATTGCCTAAACCCACGACATAATACATGATCTCTAATGATTTCAACACTATCGACCACATTCACATTATTACAATCAACACAAGGACAATAAAGGCCTTTGCCTCCCAGTTTGCGTTGATAAGCTAAAGCCCTCTCGCAAAACTCTTGAACCCCATTCCAAAATTCCAATGTATCGCATCTACCATACATCCAACCACGATCCTTCTCCATTTAGTAAATTGTCTCTAAACATATACAGCACCATATAATTATAATGTGTAAGTGCTACATATTTTATGTAAATCAAATTCAAGTACAAAACGTGAATATACCATTCATATAGTGAAAAAATGCATGTTTCCAAAGGGTCCTTATCACTCCAACCTAACCCATCCTTGAATGTCTACTCTCACTAGTGAATGTATGTCAACTTTCCAATTTTAAGGAAAATCCGGCAGCATTTCCCCCTAGTTCTCCAAGTACACGATGTAGATAATTAATTACCCACATATGTACCCAGAGAACATAGTGAGGAAATGGTAAGCCAAGATGTTCCTTAAAATCGAAAAGAAAACATACATTCACCACCTAAGTGAGCGTACACATTCAAGAACAGTCCCAACCGGGGACTATTCAAGACTTTCTCCTAATGAGAAAGCCTTGAACGGGTATCTAGGCATATGATGATGCAAGTATTCTATATATTGTTGTATTTATTTATAATTAAACAATACACAAGTTGCAATTTCATGAATAAACTTTTATTAAATGGATAAAATAGAAAGAAATATAGCTAAGTAAAGTTTATAAGTCATACCAATATAGCAACTACCCACTTGAGCTCAATATGTAGTCCTCAAGCTAATTAAACTCGTGCTTCAATTCACATATGAATCTATATATTAAAAAAACAAAAAACAAAAATTAGGTTAAATATTATGTATGTACTTCTCATAACATGTCAATTCACTAATTTATTTCTAAGCTAAAACACATCATTCATCGAACTAACAATTGCTAAACTATGTATTCACTACTTTAATTTGTTCAAAATTCATTTTTTTATTCAAAATTGCTAAACTAAAAAGGTTACTAATCTCTAATTTTTTTCATTTTAATTATTCAAAATTGCTAAACTAAAATGGTTACTAATCTCTAACCATTATACCAAACCAAAATTCAACTAATTAAGTAATAAGGCTAATATTCTCTACTTTATTCAAAATTACACATCAAAACAAATTAAATTAACCATTAAAACATACTAATATCCAACTAAATGAGTAACAAAGTTACTAATTTCTAATATTTTCACAATTTCCCAATAAAAAAAAAAACCAATTATTGAAACAAATTGAAGTAAAATTATATTCTAACCTAAATTTTAATTTGCCTAACAATTCTTCAACATGCAAAACAAATTAATATAAGTTCATAAATGGGAAATTATTGAGAATAAATAAAAAAAATTTATACCTAAAACACTCAAATTGAGATTTTAGTGGTCAGTGGTGCGGTGGTCAGTGGTGCGGCGGCAACCTTCAGCAGGGCGGTGGTGCGGCGGCAACCTTCAGCAGGGCGGTGGTGCGGCGTCGAAGAGATGAGGTCGGCGTGGAAGGGGTTGAGCTTAGGGGAGAAGAGAATGCCAGGGGAGAAAGAGAAGGCCAGGGGTGGCGGCGGTGATGGTGGCCGGCGACTGTTGCGGCAAGAGTGCAGGTGAGGTGAGGGGTTTCGTAGGTGAGGTGAGGGGTTTAGAGAATGGAACAGTGAAGAAGAGAACGAGAATGGAACAGCGAAAATGAAAGAAAGAGAAAGAGAAGGAAGAAGGAAAGACGCGGTTTTTTTATTTTTTGAATTAGGCACCGGTTCAAACCGGTGCCTTTTACAATTTTGGCACCGGTTCAGGCCAAACCGGTGCCTTTTCTCTTGTTATAAAATCCCGCCCAATTCTAGCTCGGTTTTGGTCACCGGTTTGGCCTGAACCGGTGCCATATGGGGGCTGCCTATTGCAATTTTTCTACTAGTGGACTTTTGAGTTACTCGAGACTCTTGATACCCATAAAAATAATTACATACATTGCAATATCATTTATTTAATTATTTTGAAAAGTATGATTATTTATGTAATTCTTAGCATCATTATATATTTTATTAGATTATTTTTTAAGAGAATAAAATTAAGATATTATGTAAATCTTGTATCATTTAAGTTTATATAAAATTGTTTTTGACGGGGAAGTAATTTTTTTTTTGGATAAAATTGTAAGATGATGCTGTTAATTTCAGTATCTGTATTCAACTTTTGTAATTTTTTTTTTCTGAATATGTATTTAAGTTTCTTTGTAACTCATAAAAAGAATTTACAGATCACAACATATTACGATGTAAAAGAATTTACAACTGTGTATTCGTGGAAATGTGACATTTATGACAAGAAAAAATTAAAACAATTATACTGATGCGTATTCCAATACAATGAACTTTTATATACGACCATGGTTAATTGAATTAGATACGTTACAAATTTACCCTTAAAAAAACAATTACAATTTAAATTTAATTATTATCCTTGTCTCTCTTTGTGGTTACTTTAAAACAAATAACCAAAAGAAATAACTTTTGATAAGTCATGAATCCAAGTGGTGAAGAAAAACCCTTTTACCCAGATCATAACAAATTCGGTGGTTGGGAAAGGATTTTGGAAGATGAAATATATCCTAAGATCACAGATATTTTTCATCTTCTAAATATTTTGCAACTTAATTCAAAATGGAACGACAGAGTCGGAGAGAGGATACACACTAACGAAGACATTGATTGGAGACAACTAGAGATTTATTGTTGTAGGAATATTTTTTACAATCCTTGCGGGAGCCATAAAAACCTATTAGTGATGCAAGAGTGCGATGATTGTAATTGGACTGTTCCATGGAGGTTCGACTGTCTCGATGCTGCTGCCGGATTCCTCATGCAAACATACGGTGGCATGAGGAAGACAAGGATTTATGATTCATGGGAAGCAAAACAATAGTTTGCAAAAAAATAATTCCCGTGTTCTCAATAATAGCTTGAACGTATTGTCAATGATTTAATCGTGTGTTCGGTTTTGTCAATGATTTAATGGTGTGTTCGGTTGTATCACAGGTTATAGTTATTGTTAGTTTTTTGTTTTGTTTTTTTTTTTTTTTTTTTTGTAGCCCGGATTAATTTATAAGTGTTTATTTTTAGATATGACGATATAGAAATTATAGCAAAAATGATATTTATAGATATTACGATAATGATCTTAATAAAGTAGCAGCTTATTCGCTCCGATAATAACCACCACATAGGGATTTAACAAAATTAAAGACACTAAAATTAAAAACGCGAATATATTAAACAACTAAGTAGATGCAAAGGTGTGCGGTGCGACCTCTACTCGTCAGAAAGATCCACAAAATCAATCTTTTTAATGTGCTTGTAGCATGTATCATCGTCCTCCAAATCGATTGGTTCAAGCTTCACAATCCGGTCATCGATATCAGCTAGAGTGATTAATCGTTCTCCTTTTCCATTTTTGGGTATATTAGAGAGGTTTCCTTTAGTTTTCATGTAGTTAAAGCGCTCTTCCTCATACATCTCTTCTATGATAGGAGCATTGCCAATAACACTAACCAATTTCTCCGCTTCCAAGGGACCAATGTGGTACATGATGGTGCGCATGAATAGTTGAAAGCAGTGAATATCTTTCATACGTTTTATTTCATACGCCTCTAGTGTTGACGAAACTGTGCATAGAAGAATAGAACAAAATTAGGTTTTAGGGAAAATAAAACATAACAATTGACTAATAATTTAAACCTTAAACTAAAAACGAACAATCAAAACAACAGCTTATACAATTAACTCATTACCGTTTCCTCTTTTGTGTTTAGCCATGTGTGTGTGTTTGTGTAACCTTTAATTTTTGCAACTTAAACTATATTCGAAACAGACGATTTTGGAGAAAGCTGTGGAAATATGTTAAGGGTACGTTTTCTTATATATGGTATATTTTCCCGCCACTATATCATATAATATGATGTTACATTTTGCATTTTGGCGGGAGATATTAGTGTTTCGGGTATTTTAGATATATTTGTTGCATCATATGGGAATATACAGGGGCATACTAATATTAATAAGCAACATATGGAACGTTACTAATTAGAAATAATAATTTAATGCGGTGTATAATATGGACAAGTAGTTTAGGGAGGACTCCAATATTTTTTTAGGTTTACTGTACTGTTAGTGTCAATTAATTTTTTAAATTTTTTTTTTATTTTAATTATCATACATATATTACAATAATAAGTATGAACTTATTAGCTTAAATAATATTCAAAAGACACAAAATAAAATTTATTAGCTTAAATCACAACATAATTTTGTGTACCATTAGACTTCACCTAACACATCCTCTTCTAAACAACAATTATGTTGCTCTAAAACACTAATTTTTTTTTAAAAAAATAGTAGATTACTTAGGTAAGTCTCGACGAAGCAGTACTTTCATCCATGGCCTCCCTTGTTCCTCGCTGTGTCAATTCATAACGCCGTGGTGGGTAATGTAGCATGCTTTAGCCTTGGTGAACATCGCGTTGCGCCATATCCCAAACCACTTACAATGCTCGCAGTCATTTAAATCTTTAATTCTGACATGAATAAAGGGGCATGATTCATCTGACTTACAGAACATCTTTTCGAATTGACTCCAGTCCGCATCTTTATTTTCGTTCACCCTCAAACCAGCCTTGACTAACATTTGTTTGCTGACCATTTGGATTTGAATCAAATCAGAAATATCACACATATATGGGTAAATATGCTCTTCAAATAATATCTCCCAAGCACCAAAATTCTCTACAGCGTGGGATCTTTTAGCAACCTTCAAATTTGTTTCCATTGTTTGATTTGACTAGGATGAAAAATATTTAGAATAAAGCTAACACAAATTTAAGTTATTGAAAGAATTTTAATTGACTTTTATATTTTAATTTAAAATTTAAATTTTCTGTTATTCCCCAAGTTAGCCATTAATACATTTTTATTAGAATGAAAAAATTAAAATACTACATTAAAATTCTACATAGACATGTATTAATGAAAAGATAAAGTTAACCAACTTTAGCATTATAACTAGAGGTGATCAACATTTGCCCGACCGGGTCACCAGACCCGTGTTGCCCGAAATATGTCATGGACAAACCCAAAAAACCCTTTTTGGACCGACAACCCCGCTACTAGTTTATGAGTTTGTATTAAGGCCCCCGCCCGGCTCCATTTTTTATCACCTCTTTTGGCAAAACTGAAACAATAAACTTAATTGAAATTAGCCTTATAACAATATCTTAACTTGATCTTATAACTTTTTTTTATTAGTCCAACCATATAAAGTTACGAAATAATTTCTACTAATTCTTTAAGGATGACCATTACAGAAATGTCATGAGATTGGATTTATAATGAAACATTAATACTTAGTTGAATTGGTGAACCGTTTGTAATAGTATTTTAAATAGCATCATTTTATAATTTTTCATAGCCCTTAAGGACTTTTATGTAACCCTCCAAACCCTCCTAACCATGAAAAATGTAAGATTGGTATATTTGGTGAAAGTTACCAAGTATTTTGCATAATGGCAAATAAATTGTTAGTATAGCATAATCGGGAAAAGGTTATTGGTTAGTAATTTGTGGTTTATCATACACAATAAATTTATTTTAAAAAAGGACCTGTATATTGCCCGGTGTATATGATTGACTAAAATACCATCAATAAAACTCTGTTTTTGGATGTAAATGAGACGAGACAACCAACTAGTAGTTCGACCTTGACGAGTTAAAGATTCACTCCCGGTCGAACTTTTAATTGATCAGCACGTAAAATAATCTCAACTAAGGGCAACTCAAAACCCCAAACTCGAATCATATGCACCCCTAGTTGGTTGACTAAAATGCCATCAACTCAAAACCCTACGGATATAAATTTACAAACATTAGGAAAACAATATAAATTGGACAAAAAAAATATAAAACGGCTTATAATAAGCAACTCGTCTGTGATAATGAAACGAGGACGAGTTGAGCAAGTTTTATCTGCTCGAAAAATTAGCGAGCACCAGTTGACCACTTGTAAAAAAAAAATTTATTTGCTCAGCTCATGATCGAGTCGATTGATAAGTACCCGTAGTTAATAGTATTCTTTGCTTTTGCCTTGTAATTAAATAATTTTTTTAAATTGAATGTTCTAAATTAAAACAAATAAATACCTTTTTTTATTTTTCATAAGTAGCACTTAACTTTTAGTACTTAACTTAACTTACCTGTTGTTAATAATTTTGAAACATAAGTTCTCAAAAATATGTAATTAAAATTATTTTTTATTTTTAAGGTAAATGTACGAAAATATGTGACAAAAAAAATATACACTAAATATACGAAAATATGTGACAAAAAATGGTATGAGTTTATTTTGTGAAAAGTACCTTATACACCGTATTTTAGGTTATTAAAAATTAAAAACCCGCTATATGACATAATATCCGTGTAAGATTTAATTTTGAAAAAGTTACAAAGTAGTTTTAGTGGACTTATTTCTTGAAGAATGCAATAAGTCTTTACGTTTCTTGAACTCATAGTGGAGTGAGAAATCGGAAATTCTTCCATTTTTTATTAAGGTTTTCCTTTAAGCTATTATTAACAACACACACAATTATTCACTACAATTCTTTACTGTAAGAGCCCAAAAAACGAGGAAGAGGAAGCGTTAAGCATTTTCGCATTCGTGGAACCTCCATGGACCAAACGTCAATTCTGTAAGTTAAAACCCTAGTTTTGAATTGATTTGATGAATTCCCCAAATTTTAATTGATTTATTTGAATCTCCGATGTGAATTCTCGGTGTAAATTCTTTAAAAAAATCAATTATGAAATCGGGAATGTTTATTGGTTTATGCAATATTGAGTATTTACATGTACTTAGGTATAATTAAATGTTGAACATGAATTAAATTATAGTATCACCCTAATACTGGTTGTATACGCGAATTGTACTTGGACTTTCTACTATTATTCGACTATAGGTTAGTTGTTAGATAATTTTTTGGGATGAAAATTTAGATTGGGTAACCGAAATTACTTTTACTTTAGTTATGTGACTATTTGTTGATAATGTTAATGTTTGAATAGAAATTCTGAAGAAGACCCTGGGATTTGTAATGATGGTGGAGCAAAAAACTTGGCAGGACAAACAGTTAAAGACCCGGTTGTTAACACTGATCATGAAGACACGGACATGGAAGAACAAAGAGAATCGTACATAGCTACTAAGGGAGAAGGGGTGAGTAAAGTATGATAATTGATTTAAGTTTGGGGATGTGAAATGTTCTTAACACTGTATTATATTTAAATTCAGTTTATTTGTTTTTATCATAATTGATTTGGGTTTGGGGATGTGAAAGTGATTAGTTAATTTGCCTCATTTTACATGCTAACATAATTTGAGATGTCACTCAATTGTTTATTGTTATCTTTTCGTTGAATACTCTCTCAATTTTTTGTTTATTGTTTGCTTAATCTGACTTGTGTCGTTAAATAAATTAGTTTTGAAAAATAAAATAAGATTATGATGCTGATTTGTCACTAAGATAGTTTGCCTTAGTAGTTTATCTAATTCTACAAATTTGTTACTAAAATAGATTGACTCGATTGTGATAATGAATTGTCACTCAATTAGTTTGCCTTAGTTAGTTAATTTATCCTCCAAATTTTAGTGGACCACTGATTTACCCTCACTAAATCGCGTACATCTTATCTGTATGATTTGTAGCCTTACCCATCCTTGGATGAAGGAGTAGGGGTCGCACTTGAGGAGCAGGTAGATGTGAAGTCAGGTACAAATGAGGAACTTCAACAAGGCTATGATACACTGATTGTCTCACAAAAAGAATTAGATGACAAGCAAACAGAGGATGCACAAGCAATATTGGTAGTAAGCTTGTTATAATGTATGTGAAATCTGATGCACAAAATATTTAACATCTCCCTAATTTTTAAAATTATACTGCCATATAGCCTTATGAATCTTCACCAGAACCAACTGGGAATGACATTGTTGAGGAGTTTGATGACAGCCACAATATGCAAACACATGAACATCTTAATGGGAATGACATTGAGATTGAGGTCAGTAGTACCAAGCAATCATTAATGGTTGCATAATAATTTTACTAGTTATTAAAGTATAATGACATTGGTACTGATATAAGTATAATAAAATTAGTACTGATATAAGTTTTCTGCAGCCCCAACAAAACGTGTCCAACTTGACAGTGAAGGAGACTATTGTCACGGAAATTTATTTCCCCCTTAGCACACAAGAAGAAACTATGATTTTAGAGGAACCAACTTCAATTGCCACTGAAATACAATCCTCAACTACGGACTTGCAAAGTAGTAAGACGTTAGATGGACATGAGGTTATTGGGACTGATTTAGGGTTGGCTCAAGAACAAGCACATGCAGCAACTTCAATACCTTCTGAAATGGAAAGAAGTGAGCTGGTAATAGGGCCTAAAGAAACAGAGGCGAGTGGTACAGGTTTAGTTAAAGAAACAGAGGCGAGTGGTACAGGTTTAGTTAAAGAAACAGAGGCGAGTGGTACAGGTTTAGTTGGTGAAGAGGTATATATGAATAAAATGAACATAATTCATTAATGTCTTGGGAACATATAAGTACTTGTTTACCATGTTTTCTTTTCATATCTAAACAACTTCTGTCTTTATAATCATTGCAGCCTCTTCGACAAAGTGCTCGTCATGAAGATGTGTCAATACCCGCTGAAGGACTACCGTGTTCTCCAGAAGTGACCCATGATAATGAAGGGAGTAGGAAAAGAAAAAGGAAGAGAGTAACAAGACCAGGTGTTAAGCTTGGAAGGCCAGCACTGCCACAGTGGAAAAAAGAAAAACATGTGAGTCTACATCCATTGAGTCAAATAAAGTTTAATTTTTAACTAAATGCATTATTCAACTTGTTAACTACGTATGTGGCACTAACAAATTTTTAAAAACCCATCATGCAGTACCCGTCTATGAGAATTTATCCCGACAGAATTGTGGATATAGTAGAAGAAATAGGTGACTCACATAAAGGTTGGATAGCACAAGCAGGATTTCAATCACTACTTGATATAAAGTTCACCCAGGTTGACAGGTATTTTATGTCATGGTTAATGGGTAGGTATGATCCAAAGACCCAAATTCTACGCGTTAGAGATGACTATGAGATCAAGATAACAGATGAAGTGGTTGGGTGGGTATATGGGTTACCATTTGGTAGTATGTGCTTTACTATTGATGAGCCCAATGCTCGAGACAAGGAGTTTAAGAAGTTAAAGACATCGTATAATAACCAAGGTGGGATAGGTTACGGTGTTGTGGAGACTGATATACAAGAACATATGAATGACAGGGATAGGTTCTTAAAATCCTTTATTCTATATGCTTTTGGAAATTTATTTTGCACGACGCTGAACAATTGGATTAGTCCATCACTGTGCTGGCTGTTGAAAGCATGATATCTCAAAGAAGCAAGGAAGTGGAACTTTGCACATTTTGTCTTAGATTGGATGGTCAACATACATGGAGAAGCAGAAGAAGAAAAAGGCGGTGTTAAGGGATCCGCGCATGTATTCATGGTTTGTGCAATAGGAGTGCAATAGGAAAGAAAATTACATATAATATAGTCATATAATATAATCATATGTGTTTTTGTTTTTCACATTTTAATTTAACAAGCTTAACTATTTTCTGTACACAGATTGCATACCTCGACAGGTTGGACATAAATGGTCAGGGCCATAGGTGGGATATAAACTACCCAAGGCTAAGGATGTGGCAGAAGATGGAACATATGGAGTGGCAGAGGTAATGAGGCTTATTTTCATTCACTAATACTCTAATTGTTATGCATGGTTATATAATTATGGTTATATAATTGTAGTTGAAATTGGCGTAGGTGGTTAGGGATGTGGTTTATGGCCAAGAGTACCCAATTGGTAGCGGAGAAGAAATTCCAATGTGGTTGCGATTTCCATTACCTCCACCACCACCAACTGAGGATGCTGATCAGGCTGAAGGAAAAACTACTTTGAAAAGGAAACATTGAAAGAGGTTTAGTTTTGTCAAATTAAAAGGTTACAAAGACATTCATCACCTTAGTTCTTCACTGAGAAGGTATTTGTACATTGAAAGAGGTTTAGTTTTGTCAAATTAAAATGTTTTAACATTCCAAATTATAACCTCTGGTTCTATTTTTAATTTATATTGGAAGGAAAAGAACAACAGAACTGGACAAGGAAGCCGAAGCCTTAAAAAAGGGGGCAAAGCTAAGGAAAAGGAAGATGTTATCTTAATCAACAGTGAAGGGGAAGGCATTCAGAAGGTACACAGCATACTTACATGATCTTTATCCCACAAATTTTTTATTTGACTAACCTCCCCCCCCCCCCCCCCCCCCACAACCACCTATATTTTTAGCAGGTGAGCCCTACAATTATGCCAGCAACAACAAGGGTTACAAGATCTACGTCCAAATTGATTGGTGCTGGTTTGATGACTACAGCCCTTGGTGTAGTGGCTACAAAGGTTAATTTTTTTTCTTGAACCACAGACCTTGGTGTAGTGGCTACATTTAAATTAGGATAATAATATTGGATTAATATCTTTAAATTTAACAGCATCATTTAGGATGAGTAAGATGATTTCTATTATAAATTTATTATTTCAAAATCATTAAATATTTTACAGCATCTACTTAGCATCGATTCTATCTTGTCAAAACAGAAAAGAAAAACCCCAAGAAAGACTACTCACAAAATTATTGCTGAAGAAGATACTGAGGAAGATGATTGTGAGGATGACCAGGAAGAAGATGGCCAAAAAAATGATTACCAGATTGATTATGGCCTAGATGATGATGAGAGGGATGATGATTGTGAGGGAGAAGAAGATGGCAAAGAATTCAATGACATGGAAGAGACTGAGGATAAAAACAAAGAAAAGGAAGATGGGGGATACAATGAAGACCAAGGTGTAAAAAAAAATGGTAATCATATAGGGATGGAGGACAAAGGCTCCCAGAATGAGGATGGTCACAATGAAGGTGGTGGTAACTATGTGTACGAGGACGAATATGTCCTCACTGATTGTGAAGATGATTCCCCCCCACCAAAGATTGAAGCATTTCAAGAGAAGATCATATCTTCAATTTTACACCATAAGTTTAAGAACAATAGGTTAATATGAAACTATTGCCAATTGTGTAATACTTTGTGATGAAGAATAAATTGAATTGATGTAAAAATTTGTACTTTATTTGCAGGTTAAAGGACCAGGTTTTATTCAAGTCAGGAGATCTCACCGTGGATCGTCAAACATTCCACAAGCCTTTTATGAGGAAGGAAAAAACACCAATATCGGTATTAACTACTCTTACTCATTGTGGAAAGATTTTGTAATATTCATATACTGTGTTCATAATTGGTTGTCAACGTTGGAACCAGATAATGGAGGTTGCAGCAACCCTGACCAACTATGATAGTTCTGGTTCATCTGACATAGGTGGTGTCTACGTATTTCGACCGTCATTTGTCGTAAGTTTTTTTTGGTTATTATGCAAATGGAATAAAACTTGAATATAACAACTGTGAAGAGGTTATCAAATATCTTATCAAAGATCATTTTTTAAAGTATATGCTTCTGGAGACAACCGCAAGAGGTGACTCTGTTGAAGAGTTAATAAAGGAGGAAGTCTATGTAATTGATAACTTTTTCTTCAGTGAGCCAAAAAAATTACGTAACAAGAGAAAGGTTTAATTTGCTTATTCACAATTTATACTTTTTTTTTTATTTTTTTATTTTAGACTACACATAATGTACATTGCATAATAACAAAAATAACCAAGTTTGTGTCATGGGTACAAAGCTTGCTTTCCCCGTGTTCAATGAGGGGACCTGGTATGTGTACGTTGTTAATATAGCACGCGAGAAAGTCTTCATTCTGGATTTTGAGGATATGCCTAAAGAAGATGAAGTGAAGGAAGACGACATACACTCAGATAGAATAGAAATATTAGTATGTTCTTTTATGTACACATTACTATTATGCCAATAGTAAATAGGTAATTGATATTGATAGTTACTTTATATGCTCATAACATACAGACGACATACACTATGCGTATACTTGGGCAGACTTTAGACGCGTTTTTGGAAATTCCAAAACTAGAGAACTATACAATAGTGCGGGCTATGGGTTTACCAAAAGAAAAATTTGCAGACACAGGAATACTTTGCATGTTGTTCCTATACAGTCTGAACCACGAGACATCATCTTGGCTAGAGGTTAGATTGTCTTAACAACTGCCAATTTCTCCTAAAGTTTTGTCGAATGTAGATAACAAAATTTAACTTGATTTTTCTTTATGTTGTCATGACACAGCTGTATGGGAAGAATGATGACTTGTTTAGGAAGTACATGATGTGGGCTTCTTTAATCAGTTTGTGCAACGAAAAACAAGAGGATATACATTCTCTCCAATAAGCTGAAGATTGAAACATTTGCTGGTTAATCTAAGGAATGAAACAATATTATATGGTTTTAAGAGAAATCTTAAGTATTTTGTTTTTTGTTTTTAAACGATTGTTATCATGCCAACTATTTGACAAATATATTATAAAAACGATTGTTATCATGCCAACTATTTGACAAATATATTATAATGTGGTCTGTTATAATTTTAATTGACAACTACACATATTATATGTGTAAAGTGCTCTTTATATGACTCAAATATATACTATGATTATTGTTTAAGGAACAACCACTCTTTTATTGTATCTAATAATTTAAACTATTTTATTACATCTAATAAACAGTTCCTACACATAGAATCTATAGGCAGACATTGCAATCAAAATAATACAAGATGTTGTCAAAAAAACACCTAAAAAACTTTTCACTTCCATGATTAGCAATCTTTAGCTTAAGATCCATGTTAGCATTCTCCACCTTTGACAGTTTGTGGTTAAGAATATCTGCATTTGTCTTCAAGTCACATATTTTTTCATTTAGATGCCTATTTTCAACTCTTAACTTTTCTGCCTCACAACTCAACATAATACACTCCACTTTAAGTTGTGCTGCTATCCCCCTTAAGTTATAAGATTCTAGTTGACCCACTTCATCTTCCCAGCAAAAGAATCCACAATCATCAGCCTGAAATAATGAGTCACCGAATGAAACGAGTACATGAACAAAATCTCAATTTTAATTAAAATAAACTTTTATATATTAACATCAGAAACTGAACAAATGGATCCATTTTATATAACTTTATTCCAAATATGTTACCTTCCAAGATGAGCAAGAGTAAAACTTTCGTCCGGCATTTGATGTTTTTTTTGCACACTTGAAGTTTGGCTGGTTCTTTGTGTTTGCATGAAACAAAACCTTGAAGATCAGCGTTAATATGGTAGCTAGAGGAAGAAAAAGATTCAGGCGACGCATATTTATCATCAAACAAAGTCATGGTGAATTGTCGTGAAATATGACCTTCGTTAGCCTATTTATAGATGAGAAAGTTTGCCGTTGTGGTTTGTTAATTTATAGTTACAAATTCTCAAAAAATAAAACAAAAAATAGACCGTTGGATTTATTCACCATAAATGAGGTTACCGTTGAATAATTGCCCAAAATTTCAAAGTGCGTAATATTTTTATTTACAAAATCATATTCAAATTTAAAACTAAAATGACAGCTTTTTAGTGTTATAATTACATTATTTTATAATATGATCACACTCGAATATTAATTAAAATCCTTTTACAACTCCTAACTATGACGTGACAAATTCTGTAGTTTTGTTTCACATAACAGGCTCTTTTGGGTATGGTTTTCCATACACAACACCTTCGACAACCTTGGCTTTCCCATACTGACCGTTGTAGTCTTGGTCGGGTTTAATTTCCAAATCTAGACTATCCTGTTTCCAGTTACAGATCCTGCACCTTTCTATATTCCATTCTACCTCACTTGCATGACTAATTTGGTCCAAGTATATAAGCTGCAAAAAAAAAATAGGTCACCATACTTGATAAGCCAGTCAAAATTACTTTAATAGAAATACAATAATGATATGCTAAATATTGATAAGATAAGGAAACATACCACTAACATTAGTATTGCGCAACCTTGACCCTCCCAATTGTCACCATACTTGATAAGCCAGTCAATCATGTACCTGCCCCAATTATACTCGTATGCCTTGTTTGCATAACGCAATACATACACATGGGCAGAACTAATCCAACTATTTTTCAAAGTTGGACAAAGCAACGCTCCTAATGTATATAGTAGAAAATGTCTCTTGAACATGGCCTTGTTGCGTTTCTCATCACATATTTTTCCAAAAGCTCTAGCCTCTTTAATGGCACCGCGAAGTGAGGAATCCTTGTACTCCAACTTCAACTCTTTGAAGTCTTCAACGTTAGTTTTTTGCGGTTGAAACAAATAGTCACCACTAGGAACACCTAAAACCCATCCCACTATTTCACTATCCACAACCACTGACAAGTTTTCCCTTATTTTTAGACAACAAGTTAAAGGGTCATACCTTGAATTGATCCAACTTATAAAGGTCGAATCAATCCTCGTAATGGATAAATAAAGCAAATTACCAAATCCCATTTCCACAACCCACGTTTTTTTTAGTCTGATTCAATTTTCCCACGAGTTCAACAAACCTACTAAGACTGTTTTTCACACAAGTTACCTGTACAAATAAGTGATGGCAGAATCATAATGCAATGTTATTATAATTAACAGCATCAAATAATAATAACTACAATCACATATCTTTTTATGGTGGAAGAAACATTTTTCATCAGTAATGTTACTATAACTGTAGACACCCATTTGTGTCTCCCCAAAACCAAACCCAGTGATGAGTACCTTTCGCGTCGAATCATAATCGAATGAAGTGAAAGTGTGGAAAGTTTAAAGTTGCGGATAGTTTTAATTTCTTTTCTCTTCTCTCTGTTTTTGAAAACTTATTTTAAGGAAACAGCCAATCCAGTTTGCTTGGTCCATGATATGGGTCCAATAGTAGTGTATTTAGATGGGGCTTGACAAGAGCTTTCCAACGACATATTATAAGCCCGGTTTGAGCCTTATATGCGACCCAATGATCTAGGGGAGGGCCTAATATAGATTTATCATTCCTAATACAATTAGGAATGGTTTTAGTCTTCTAGATTCTTCTAGAAGGTTCTTTTCATTCCTAATTTAATTAGCATTGATAAATTGACTTTTGTTGCCTTTTTAGAGTTTTAATTAAAATCAAAGAGCATTTTTGAGGAAAATACGATTTTATCCTCCTGTACGGCAATTTTTATCTGATTTTAATAAAACGCGTGATTTTCTTAATCAGCGCCAAACGCCAGCTGTAGCGCCTGGCGCCAACAGCCAGCGTTGGCGCTGGTTCTGTTTTTTGTGCGCCAGACTCTGTTTTGATAATTTTATCTTTTTGGCTGATTTTCTTTATAAATAACGTCGTAAAAACTCCGTTTTCATTCACCAGTTTCAACGAATTCATTCATCAATTCTCTCTCATTCTCTCCAATAATCATTCACCAACTCTCATCAAGATTTTCTTGATTACTCTCTCTCTTTTTTTTTTCTAAATTAGCTTTATTACAAACAAAATTTCGCATTCATTAGATCTAGAAACACCTAGCCATATTCGAAGTTGCCTTCGCCCTAGACGTGAAAGGTTTAATTTCTGAGGGTTTGGTCTCAAATCTTTCTTTCCATTATTTAATTTAATTGTTTTGTTTATTATTTTCCTTGAAGTTACTAACGTGTGTATTTTGTTATTAGAAAGAGGTACGAGGCATCAAAGTAAGTACTTTAATGGTTTTTATTGATGTTATGATATGGAGTTCGTGTTTAGATTGTTATTATGATTCCTAGTATCATGTCTAGGGTAAATTTAATATCAAGTATGATTAAAAGTATGATGCTTCCTATGTTCTTCCTAATATTTATGATTGTTAGTATCATGTTAGGGTTAAAGATTTGATTTTTATTGCTTAGTGACATGCTAGGGTTTGTTATTAATCTTGTTAATATCATGCCTAGGATCTTGCTATGCCTTAACATGATTATTATTATTGTTAATATGATTTTTATTATGATGATTATTGTTTTGATTATTATTATGATTATTCTTTATGATTTATGATTATAATTATTATAATTATGATTGTTATAATTATTTTGATTATTATGTTGCTTGGTACATTATTTATTTTTATTGCTTGATCACGCCTTTTATGCATGTTGAAAGAGAATTTGTACTTGTAATCACACTTAATAAGATATTTAATAATCTTGTTAAGGTTAATATGATTATAATTCAAGTGATCGCCAATAATAGATTTATTTGTGCATTAATATTCAACCAACATAGATAAACATGTTTAGGGTTAATCCTATTGATTGCATGTTAGTTAAAAAGCGCACATGAATACGATCAGAATAAAGTAGAGGCCTATTATTAGGGCAGGTTCAATCTCTTTTAGGTTGGATTTGTACCTTCATCCCCAAACCCTTATTTGGTTCAAGACCTTATGGAGTTGACGATCTCTTGGATCGTTAAGGGGTGTAACCTTCACCCCGTGAACGGTTTACAAGTTCCTAAAACTTGTTGGCGACTCTTTTGCTCTATTTTCTTCCCTTTTAGACGCCACCGTACTTTAGTGTATGATCACAGTGGGGTTCAAGCTAGGGGGTTAACGCTTGAATTATTCCCTACAATAACAAAAACAAAAAAAATTAAAAACTTATTATTACTGATACAATAGAAGCTTGCCCCCATGCCAGATTGTAAAAACTGATGTCCCCAAAGCAGCCATTTACAAATTCTAAAATACAAATCAGATTAACACAACAGTTTTTCAATTTGAGAAGGTATGGTTATTATTACTAATATGTCAAACAGAAGAAGTAGTACGATTATATACATTTATCCCCAAATCAAAAAAAAAAACTTGATAAGTATTTGCAAAAAAAAGTCCGACCTGATTACAATTGGCCAACAATTAAGAAGAATTACAACCCCCAAAATAAAAACCATAAACCATTGGCCAACAACTAAGAAAAATTAATTAAAGTTTTCTTTAGTAGGATTCGATCCTAGACAATTGTTCAACAAGAACATAAACCATTGCGCTACAGTTCTCAGCTATTAATCTTCTAAACAAATAACAATAGGACTTGAAAATATTTAGGACGTATTTAATATAAAAATGTTGTCCATTATCAGGATTCGAACACGGGACACATGAACAAAATAACCACATTACTATCCAATTAATTTGGGGGTATCAGCACAACAATTCTGCAATTGTTGTAATACAAATTGTTCTCAACTTTATAGTTATACAGATTGTTACTCTTATAATGTTTAATTAAGATTTTATGTCAATTTTTACATGGAGTCAGGTTTTACAAAGCGCTTTTTGGACGTACCATCGATGAAGCATCGTTTGCCGGACTCACAAATCGCTGAATCATCGTTGCCGGAGACTCACAAAACGGCCAACAATCGTTCCCCACAAATAAAATTCTGGTTAAAAGAATATTATGTTAAGTATTCAATTTGGGAAATTGAAAAGGCATTAATTAGGTATTTGAAAGGTTCAAATTTGTATTTGAATTTCAAATCTTAAATTTTCAGAAATTAGATTCAAATTTTGGATGATATTTTTAAGGACTCCACTTTAAATTAGATGCCTTTTTAGCCAATGGGAGAAGAGTGTACAGATTCTTTTTGTACACCTTTTGTACCCCTACCACCTCCCAGAAGAACCTATGGCGGATTACACACAGAACAGATTACATAGGAAAACACAATTTTGACTTCTTGGAAAGATATGATTTTCTCATTAACTCCATAGTCAAAGAACTAGTCTTTGTCTTTTTTTTTTTCTTTTTTTTTTTCCTTCTTGAAAACAAGTCTTTGTTCTTTATTTGCCCATTACCAATATATGAGTCAAACTTTCTTCAAAAAAACAATATATATCAGTCAAGCTTTAATACGGAGTAATATTGATTGAAAATTCCAGTTTATTCATAAGTGATGGTATAGTTATAATGTTATATGAATATTGTTAAATCTGTCTTATTGTATATTTTATTCGCAATAAGTTATTTATTAAATTTTTTTACGCCTATAGAAATAGAATTACTATGTATATATGTTCATTGTTCAAAATTGTATACTTGTATTAAACTTGTAAAGATAGGGCCAAAAATAATAATAATAATAATAATAATAATGGAAGTACTCGTACTCGTACCAAGTACTTGATATGTATTCTTGTCCAATAGAAAGATAACAGAGGAATATAATACAATATAATATGGTGATATACTGATATTGTATTGTTGTCATAACTTTTGGTAGGCCAAAAAGGGCGTGTGGCGTGTCCACTTCTTCGCCATACTTTCACATTTTCTCGTTCTTTCTTCTCTATCTTATAATATCAATATACACTAACAGACTAACTAGCAATATCATTAGAGTAAAATCAACTTCAATAACAACTAACAATAACCAAAAATGGCAGCAATGCTGAATACCGTTGCAACTTTACCATTAAAAAGTATTGCCAACACTTGTAAATCTCCTCACCCTTTATTCTTTCCTACTACTAGTGGTACTACCTTCACCAATAACCATTGCTCGTCGGATTCAATTTCGTCGAGATTGTCTACTTATACTAGAAGAAGAGATTGCATTGTTTGCTCTGGTGTTAAGAAAAGCAACGATGAAGAAATTACGAGTACTGATGATGTTGAAGTTTATGAATCCGAAGAATTGGATTTGAAGAATGAAACTATGCTTTATTCTATCAATCCTATGTCATTGATGCTATTGGCTGCCCTTCCCGGAGGTATTATGTTGATGATGGACTGATGGTGAAGTTTATTTTTTGTTTTTCAAGTCTTCATTTTCAATAGAATTGCTTATGATAAAAGGGTCATTTTACTTGGTAGGCTGTAGGAGTGAAAGTTCGGTTTGTAGTGTGGTTTGTAGCCCAAATCAAAACCAAAACAAATTAATTCGGTTTTGGAATTTTTCAAACCACACCGTACCGTATTACTGTTGAAACTGAATAAAACCACACCGTTTTTGGCTAAACGTAGGACAGAAATTAATATCGGACTAGGCTATAATTTGAATATGTGCCATAATTTGGTTTGGATTTCGGGTTTTGGTTTTTCAAATCTTATTAAAACCAAAACCAAGCCATATTAATTCAGTTTTGAGATTCCATGAACCGCACCGAATCATACTAGAAAAAAAAAATAATAAATAAATAAAAACCACACCACATATCTAATTCAGTTTGGTTTACGGTTTGATTAGGTTTTGGATCAGACCGCATTAGTTCACCCCTAGTAGGCTTATGTCTCGTCTTATGTCCCACCTCATATCTATCATATCTATATTGATATGTCACCAACTTAAATAAATTATTTAATATTAACTATTTTTAAGAATTTAATGATCAACTATGTTAATTGATTAAAGTATTAAGGGGTGTTTTCAACACTTAAATCAAATCCCGTCTCAAGGCTTAACCATTGTTTACCATGTCAATCTAGATTTATTGTCTATAAATTCCAATTAGCATCGCTTGATATTAAGACTTGGAATTAAATCACATCTACAACAAATTTCTTACCCTTTGTACCTCCCTGTGTATATGAACCGAAAAAAGAGAGTATGTAAACTCAACACATGGGTTGGAGGTCGTTTGCATTAATCTAGTGTCTGATGGTTTTGCAACTTATTGCATGAATCACAGCTGAAACAGTGAGGTCAGCATTTGCACCTTTTGTGGAGATAGTAAAGTCATTGAACCTTCCAGATTGGCTTGTTCATTGGGGTCATCCTGGTAACATGGTAACTAATACTCCCTCTGTTTGATTTTAAGTGCCCCACTTTTCAAAAGCGGCCGTTTTTATTTAAGTGTCTCATTCTCAAATTATATACGAAGTATTATTTATCTCTTTCTTTTGCATTATAATACCTTTATTTGTAACTTCATTGCACATCAATTAATTGTGTGGACTGATGTAATTGCAGGCAGTGGTGCTTTTCGCAATGGGTGGGTATGGTACTTACCTTGGTTTCCGCATACGCTTCTCAGATGATGTGGTATGTCAATCACTATTCATTATGCAAAAAAAAAAAATAAAAATAAATAAATAAATAAAAGAGATGTCATCAGATTCATATTAATTTTTATAATCCGAATGTTGTCTGATATATCATGCTATACTATGTATCAATAATTCAATATGTGATGAGATATAATGTTATAAGCACTACTGCAGGAGGAGAAGGCTAAAGCTAAAGACTTACACCCAAAGCTATTGGCAGGAATGTTTTTCTTCTTTGCTCTTGGGGCTACTGGAGGCGTAACGTCTTTGCTAACCTCAGATAGACCCATCTTTGAGAGGTACATCCATCTTCTTCCATCTTCATTGTCGTCGATCTTACCATTTGTATTTGCTGCAACGTAATCAAAGGTTTGCCAATTTGCCGTTTGTTTTCTCTTGTTGATTAATGATTACTTAATATTGTTCTATGTTTGGTTGCAGTCCTCATGCTGTCACTGGTGTTATAGGCCTAGCGCTTTTGACCTTACAAACTATCTTACCAACACTATTTGAGGTTAGTATGTAGTTTTATTCTGCCACTCAGATAAAAAAATATACATTGGTACTAGTTGCTCATCTTATGTAATATGCACTCGGGTGTACATTTTTCAATGGTATACACCTACTGTTGAACCACGTGATATGCTCCCCTGAAGATGTGAGCTTTATCATGTGAGATAGTACAATGCATCTTATTTACAAATGTATATAAGAAACTTCAGTATCTGATGCCAATCTTGTTGCAATTTCAAAGTTTTGTAAAATGATTTGTGTTTGCCTTAACACCTTCATTTGAATGTTTTGTTAGGGAAATCCTGGGCTGAGGAATGTTCATGGCATCTTAGGAAGTGGGATCATGACACTCTTTGTTGTCCATGCTGCCTTAGGACTCCAACTCGGCTTGAGCTACTAAACAAATATTCTCTATCTAGAGCTTATAGTCACATTATTAGTGTAATTCAAGGTTCAAACTCATGTCACAAAATTTTGAAATTCAAACATCAGAGAAAGTACAGTATATGAAGCATTCATCATGTATTTGTCTTATTTACTTGGGATAATTTTTTTTTAAACAAACTTGGGGCAATTTATGTTAAGAAATACTCTCTCCGTCCCTTTATTTTTACCTCTATTCGTTTTTAATTAATACATTTTTACTTTTAACACTAATCACAAACTCTACTTTAACTAACTTATGTAATAAAAAGAAATGTTAGATTTATGAGAGCCCTTCTTCCCAACCCCAATAATCAACTCACAGTTATTCTCAACTAAATAGGAAATTAGAATCTAATATAAGCCTACATTTACTCAAAATTGTTAAAATTTTAGTTCCTTTGCCTTTTCATTTATCTGTTTGAGTTTTAAAATAGGAAAAATGGAAAAGAAAAATCCAACCTTTCAACTTTTTCTTTACAAAAATCCAACATTTTGATTATTCCTCAAAAATCCAACCTTTATACCCCTCCTTCTCCAACAGATCAATTTTACCTATAACCTGATAAACAGGTTAAAAAAGTTTTTTTTTTATTTTTTATTTTTTTATTTTTTGCATTTTCCCTTTTCACTCCTATTCTTTCTCACTCCTCTCACCTCAACCACCAACCCCACCTCCGTCACTACCAACCCCACCTCTGTCACCACCACTCAACACCGCAGAAATCGCCGATTTCTACCAACCCTCGACGACAACGAAGACAGCGATGAACAGAGGATGGGGTGGACTTGGATAGTGCGATGAGGAGAGCAATTGAGGAAGATGAAAATCGCGAAATGCCCCGTTGTCGCGTCGGAGAATGCAGTGAGAGTGATGGAAGGTGGTGGCTGTGCGTTAGTAGTTGCGGGGCTGATTAGGGCAGATCGAGCGTGGGAGATGGGTTTTTGGTGGTTTTGCGTGGGAGGGATGGTTTTGGGGAAGGGGGTTCGCGCTGGTTGCCGAGGAAGAGGGAAGGGGATGGCGGTGGGGGAGAGGGGTCGGTGCAGCGCTAGGGGAGGGGGATCTGGGCGCGGCCGGCGCCGGGGGTTGGGAGGAAGGTTGCGCTGGTGGTGCTGGTGGCTGGTGGAGGAGATGAGTGAGTTTTTTTTAAAAAAATTTTGGAGTGGCTGGGCGTGTGTGTTGGTGGCTGTGCAGTTGGGTTCCGGTGGCGGTGGGTTGGGGTGGTCAGGGAAGGGAGAGGGTGGGGCTGGTTTTCTTATTTTTTTTTCTTTTTCTTTTAATTATTTTTCTTTTTTAATAATTAAAAAAATAATTAACCTATTAATAGCTGACACGTGGAATATGACTTACAAAAATGGGTCATCAACAGGTAATGGACCTGTTGGAGAAAGAGGGGTATAAAGGTTGGATTTTTGAAGAATAATCAAAATGTTGGATTTTTGTAAAGAAAAAGTTAAAAGGTTGGATTTTTCTTTTCCATTTTTCCTTTAAAATATTCACAATTCTTTGATTTATAGTAATTAGTGTTATGTAATTTAAACAATATTGCAAAAAAAAAAGAAAAAAAAAACACACACACGTCATGTGAGATGTCATTATAATCATCTCACAAAATAATACTACGTACTTTGTATTATAATATCCTTTTTAATGATTTGTACTATTGAGAATTAAAGATATTACATACAAGTATTTGATAAGTAAAATCACTACGCCAAACAAATACTGCAACGATTTCATATAAAAGCCTCCTCTCAGTTGAAAATATGCAAGTAGTTCAGTTTCTGCAATATAGTTGGCATTCTAATCACTGTATAATTAATTTACTTCTCATAATAGCACAATAATCAATCAGATGCTGCTTTCTGGGGTTTTCTGGCTGCCCAAAAAATTTATAATATTGAAAAACTATAAATAAAGGTACATTGTTTTCTATACTTGTAAAGTTGTAATAATGTAATTATAGCCTTTTCACCTTCTTAGCCTTTTCACCTTCTTAGCCCTATTCTTGTCATGAAAGAGGAATCAGCTTTTTCTCAACATTGATTCCGCTACCACGATCACTGTAGTTAGAAGAAGAGAAGCAGCTGATCCGACTGCCAAAATTTGATATTCGGACAGCAAACTAACAATGAAAGAATTCTGACCCCTGAGGAATTTGATGATTCGTGTCCTAACTCTAAATAGTTTCAGAAATTGTCCCTGCGGGAAACTTCTGCACAAGTGCCTTAGTTGCTAACTGCACTTTCCCTTGGTCCTAAACATAAATTAAAAGCATGTCAATAGCAGTCACAACCACTTCGCTTTTATGCTTCATCAGAAGTCTAAAAATCACAAAAGTTCTTATTCAAATTACCTTTCCTTCCAGCGTAATCACAAGAGGTCCACGTCTGGACTTCCGATAACACCCTTTTTACATAATATACAAAAAAATATGTTCAGATAGTGATAGAAAACAATGATTTCCCAATATAGTGTAACAGAATTTTTACCAATAAACAAATCAGGAAACTCAATACGCATTGCTGATAATGGCTGAGCAACTTCTACCTGCATATAATGTTTGGCAAATAGTCAGAATCAAATACTTTCTGAAGATAATAAGATCTAGTTAAGCTCTGAAGAGCTCTTTACTTAAGCTTCTGTCTTAAAAAGTTAACACTGGTGCTGATCATGCTAGTAAAAATTGTTTTGTGAAGTATTTTACTTTGAGAGCTTGGGATGCCAAGCTAATTTAAGAATATAATTATCTGTATTAGCATAAGGCCTCACATAGTCATATATGCACCTTTGCAAGTGTAAAACATAAAGAAATGATTACATTCGCAAACCTACGCAACAATCATTATATGCACCCAGGAGCATGATTCACATCATGCCCCCCCCCCCCAACCTACACTTGGAAGTAATAAAAGCATATAAAATTAGAAGAGAACGCATCTCAGCTTCATTCATATAAATCCATACAGTTTATATAATAAAGAGCATACAGTTCATACCAAAAGAACATACAGTAGTAATAAAAGGATATGCAAGTGTAATAAAAAGAACATAAATCTGGAGCATCTGTTACTCATTTCTCAAACAGTAGAAAAATCAGTCTATGTTTTTTGGGATTGCGCCAACATCCTTTTTTTTTTAAATGAGCACCTAGCAAAAATTATAACAGAGGGGATTGCTCCTTGTAACAGCAAAAAAGATTAAATATAAGCCCAATTCCACCGAATTTCACCCACTAATTTTGAAAAACCCCCGTTACATGAGCCCACAAAGAAGCTTAAGTTATCCCACTCTCTTATAGCGGTTCCAGTGCAGGGCCAATATCACGTGCATTTGCTTCTTATTAGTCAAACAGTGGAACATCAGTCTACACTTCCAATAATACATAAACAATCTCCATAACTTGCAGGACCAACAACATGCACATCAAACCCCCCTTCCCCAACACACACACACACACAGAGAAGCCCCATGCAGAGAGGCCCATAGGGGAGGGGGTAATATTAAGGTAAGCTATGATAATTTCTAGAATGGCAGATGCTGCCAAGCAAGAAGAAAATATGAAGTAGTGAAAGTGTGCGGACAGAAGACGTTAACTACAGAGAGCAAAGAGATTTCTAGCACAGGAAATTACTCCCAAAAAGTAAGAGGAAGTGAGAAATTCTTTACACATACATCTGAAAGAGTAGTTGACAGATACTTTGAAGAAAAAGGCTTTGTCAACATAAGGAGCCCACTAGAGGCTGAAAGCTCAATCAAGCAATCCCATTCTTTGTCCAGCTCTGCTAGATTTGTTGCCATGAGAATTATAACATTCTGACACTTCATCTGCAAATAAAATCCACCAGAAGTTTATTTCACAGTTCACACAATCACACCCCCTTAACCAACCTTTAGCTTGGCAAACAAGAAATACTTAGACAACATAGTTCAACAGGAAACACCAAAAAGGGTATTCACTGGACATAGTGACATATTGCCGACAGACATTACTAGACAGAATTCAGCTAAAAAAGTTGAATTCCATGGATCATTAACTTATCTCTGGTGATTTTAAACTTGCATGTCAATTGGAAAACAAAAGGTATCTTATTAGCAGTGGTTATTACTAATCTTTGGTTGAGTAATAAAAGAATCATATATGGGCAAGAAACTGACTAGCTTATATGCATTGGTTCATGTACTTTCTATTTATATACTGGATAGTATCAAATTTCAGTTCATTGTCAAATATTCCTTCTGTCCCCATGAATGTTTACTTGCAGAACCCAGGTTCGAACTGACAGGGCTCAAAGTGTAGCTTCCACCTTCACAAGGCAGTGCAACTAGATTCTCCGAGTTTTATGCACACTTCAGGTAATATTTAAAAAGCAAATGGCAGCCTTTTTTGAGGGGGCGAAGAGCAATTAGGTAACTAATATTTGTTGTAATTTTGTTGCAGCTGATTTGGGTCAGATGGAAAGCTTATTATGAAAATGCAATTAACATTCACCATCATTTTAGGGTCTGTTCTGATTTACTGAACTGAGCTGAGTTGAGTTGAGTTGAATTGTTTATGAGAGAAGGAAATTAGGAACTGAACTCATTTGAATTAAACTGAACTGAAATTAAGCTGAAGAGAACATCCTTAGTCAGGTTTGGTTCATATCAAGTCAATCTTAAATTGTGAAAAAATCAAGTTACCTATTTCAGACACTTCAGGTTAAATTCAAGTAAGATCTTATTGTCTGGTACATGTCATCCTTACCATCCCTAGACAATTACTAAGTTCAACTACAAACAAAAATGTAAACAGCTAGAAAATCAGTACAGAACTTCACAATATCCAAGTTTGTTTTTGTGGACATGCCAAGAAATTCTTTTCCCTAAACAGTCAAATTTGACAAGAAATGAAAATGGAAGAAAGTCTTTTTTTTTATTTAATATAATATCATTCATTGTTGCAGAATGCAAGATTGGGGATCTTTGTGGGACTGTGTGAGAAAATAAACACAGTGTTTTTAGTCATATACCAATGGCACAGGAAGCTTCTCATGATGCAACAGTTCGGTGATGCCCTCTGGTAGTTGTGCCATCTGAAGAAATAAAATTATGCATGTGAGATGATGCGAAAGCATACAGAACCAGAACATATTAATATGTACTTCCTCTGTTCTGTTAATATTGCAACAAGGAGGAAATTACGCATCCCAAAACGCATTTTATATGCTAAATATCTATAATTGTGTAAGAGTATAAATTATAAAAAGTTGATATTGTGAAAGTATTATATGAGACGAATCCAACAAGATCCCACTTGACTATATTTTGCTTAACATATAACTCATATTATATGGTCAAACAAGAGTGATGAATAGTGCAAAAAGTCCATTGTTGCAACATTAATATAACGGAGGAAGTATCTAATAAGGTAGCACTTACAGAACCGCTGAACACTCTTACATCCTAACTCTGCTATTCAAAAAATGGAAATAGAAACTAGATATACTCCCTCACACATCTCAGGAAATGAAAGCAAAAAGCTCTACATAGACAGCAGTAAAAGACAATTGTAAACAAAGACCTACAGATAATATCTTGTTGAGTAACCTATTTTCAGGCCAACAACAAGAAAGATACCTGACTTAAACTCTTCAACCACCCTCAGACCAGTTATTCTTATTTCTAGAATAGATCTACGCAATACACCTTATTCATTGGATCAACTAACTTCATTCCCAACTTATTTTTAAGATTTCTGCTAATTCATTCAGGCTCTCTCCCTCCAAAATAGCACCACCATTCTCAAGTGCTCTAAGATAAAACCAGAACAAGCTAAGTTGAAAATTAGGGTTTGCAAAAGTCAAAATTAGTCAAACATCGAAGTGCAAATAGCCACTAATAAAAACAGAGCTTTGCAAGAATTTTTACATTTCAAAACTGTTGTTCTCTCTGTAAACCTATATTAAATTGTTTTAACCAGTCGCTTCTTTAAAATTATACATAGTATATGTAAATTAAAGAAGCTACAAAGAATAATGGAGAAACTTGGATATTAGGTACCAACAATAGAGCATCTCATCTAAGCTATCTGATGACTAACATCTACTACCTCCGTTTTTTTTTTTTTTTTTTTTCCAGTTGACACGTTTTGACTTTAGCATTATTCACTCACTCCCCTTTGACCGTGCTTTGTGCTTTATACGTAATGAAAAATCTAGCCATGTGGGGTCTTATTTGGTTCATCACGATATATAATTTCAAAATATCAACTTTTCATAATTTTTGTTTGTCGGTAATTAAAGATATTAATGGTTGAAGTTGTGCATTGGCAAACATGACTAAAGAAACGTGTCAACTAAAAAAACGGAGGAAGTACTAAAGAACAATGATATTGTGCAATATAATAGAGTGCAATAAATTAGAATAACATTGACCCTCGCCCAAACCAGAGCAACCACATCTTGTCACTTCAGTGCCGCCAAAAGTGAAAGCTATCAGGCTTCCATCTTTCCACAGTATCTGACCTTTACCTAAACCATGCCTCTAAATAAGATTCAAATCCCAATATTAGATCTTACTCTTTTAGCTATAGTATAGAAAATAGATGATAACTTCTAAAAAGTATACACCCCTTAAAAGCGTTTGTACACAAACATATGCGTTTGTGTGCAAGAGTAGATAGAGAGAGAGAGGATGTTCATAATTATTAACCTCGTTTTTGTCACCAGTTGACTGATAACCCACTATGCTTGTCAGGTATTCTTCAAATTCTTCATCAGGTGCCTAAATTAAAGACAGATGAATGAGAGTTTGATAAATAGGCTACCAATTAAAAAAAGTAAAACTCAAGTGACACAACTCACCAAACGGACACCAAATGATTTTGCGATGCCGGAAAGAGTAGCATCTGAATGTAACGGACCAATTCCACCATAGATAAATACCTAGAAGAAATTTTCAGTTTCTTTTAGTACACAATATAAGGCTCTAAAAGTAGATGTTAATACCCACAAATAATTGTAGCAGTACTGATCAACACTAGAAAACTCCAAGAACAATAAAATTTACCATATCACTGGTAGATTTTTGTCGTTCAACAGTTTCAGCAACAGAATCTATCTGCGTGTCAATTCAAAAATAAGAATGATTAAAATTAATTACGTAAACATAAAACACAAAAAGAATTAAAGTAAAACCCAGACTAACATTTAAAATTAAGGATTAGCAACCATTGCTTTGTAGCTTATAAACAACATTAGAACTAGATGAAATCTATTAACTATTCAACTATTTTGTGAGGACTTGTAGTCCTCAACAGGAAAACATAACTATGAATGAACCCAATTCCTATCAATTTCCCCAGTCAAACAATTCTTGAATGTCCCGGCCGCTTTAGCCCACAATGGCGCTATTTCTATCCATCAAAAAAGCAAGTGATACGTTCAAATTAACCATATTCATACGTTTATGGTTTACCTTGTATGCCCAGATTAATATGCACCCTCCTTGCTATGTCACTTTTCAAACTTTTAACAATTGACAGCAAAATTTTCATCCAAAAGACCTTTTTTTGAAATGAAAAGTTGAAGTTGATAAGCTTTCATGGTTTTTCGTTCCAGATAACATATTTTAATATGCTTTATTTTTTTATCATCACCATTTCCCACCAAAAAAAAATGTCAACAACCTAGTTTCCTCCCCTTTCCTTTTTTGCAGTCATTTCTTCCACTCCTTCCCACCTTATTCTTCTTATGAAATCCGAAAAAACTGCATTCCATGTACAGAAAAAAAAAAAAAAAAAAAAAAAGGCAGCAGGATATTCATACAAAATGTCAAAGAAATTATCTTATATGACACTTTATGTTGTAAGATGATTTCCAGCATTGATTAGAACATCAACATACAACCTTTTTTTTTTTTTTTTTGGCCTTTTTACCCAAAATTTGCATTCATCATGAAATTCATTCCTTAATTATCTAAGATTCATTTTCACCCAAATGATCTTTCTTCCTTTTCCCCTTGAGTTAAAAAAAATAAATAAAATAAAAATAAAAATAAAAACCTTTCTTCTTTCCTTCTAATAAAACTTACCCTATTTTCTTATCAGCGATAGGTTTTCATAATTTTTTCATATGCTGCCAAAATGCTCCATCTTTATCTAACTTAACCATCAGGTTTTGATCAGGTGGACTTCAGCATGGAAAGACCTTCAATCACTAACTTTTACTGATGTAGGTTTTTTTCATGTTGGCCGGTTGGGTATACAGGGCCAGGGGTTGTTTAAGGGCTAGAGCTAAACACAGAAATTTCTGGAGATTGGGAGGAATTGTTTATTGGTTTTGCTTTAAACTTCATTCTTTGCAAACTATAATGAGGGAAATGCAAATTCAAATCCCAATATTAGAGGCTTGTTTATGAGGGAGAGGAACATTCATTCATATTTGAATAAGGAGTGAGAAAGGAAGGTGGCTTCAGAGAAAAGACAAATTGCTAGGGTGAGCAAATTGGAAATTACAGTTTAATTAAGTAAACATAGCGTTGGACTTCAGCCAAAGGTTTAATCATTTGTTCAAAGCACAAACTTTGTACAAAATAAGAATGGAAATGGAGGAATTGGGCTCACAGGAGAGAGATGAGGAGAAGTCAAATCAAAAGAGGGAAGTGGAAAGGAATATAAAGAAGGGGGAACTAGGCGCCAAAAAGGAAGGAAAATGTTGGGAACATGTTTTCTTAAAACTTATTTCAGTTGTCAATTGAACTTGGATGACCCTCATAAAGACTTATTTTGTTTTCCTTTATTTCAACATATTTTCTTAAATTTATCTAAGCTGAACTTAGAACCTTATTTACACTTATTTTCTCTTTGAACAAGTGGAAATAAGGTGAGCACACAGGGCCTTGATCTCTAAACCCAAAATCAAGAAATCTGTTCTTGCCAATCAAAATAGAAACTAGGGATTGGTTCCTTACATCACTTTGGAGGACATCGAATTGCGTCACTGTCCAACCAATGGAATGAAGTTTTTTGCACAATGATGGTCCCACAAGATCCTCAACCTTGCCAAGCCTGCACTATCAGATAATTGACATTGGAATCTCAAATATTAAAAATTTTGATGCCCGAACATAGAGGTTAATAAGAAATATATTACATAGAGTCACTATTTTATTGACAGCCAAGTCACTTAATAGCAACTTGCTTGAGTCATAAGTTAACTCTCTGCTGCTTACCTGCAATTGGTCAGACACTCATACTGTTTTAATATATTAAAATTAGGCTCATTAAGTAAAACTCAGTTTTAAAAAGTAAAAATATTAGTAACCGCTTACAACAAATTGTATCAGTATAAATCAAAAATTGATCTAACCAGAGAAAATTAGTTTCAATCGACAAATTCTGTTTCAATCAGGAAATATAGGTTTATCAATATAAAATCAGTTATATCAGTAAAAATCAGCTGAGGGGAATGGGGGGATAAGTTTGCTATGAAACATCCGTCACAAACACAAGAACATAGTAAAACTGTAAAACATCCAAAAGTTGAGCTACAGTTTTTTCACTTCGCCTTGACAACTTGCTTTTTTGATTGGGGATGCTTCAAATATACTGTCCTAGATAGGTACCATTACTCTTTGCAATCAATGTATAGCTCAATCAAACATGATAAAACTGATTATTTTAGCATTTCCTAACATGCATGATTTGTCAACAAGAAAAGTCTAGGTAAAATAAAGGAGTACTCAATTTTCGCCAAACAAACAAAATATGATCACATACATACAATTCTCTGGACCCAATAAACAACAAAACAATATGAAAGAACATGAGGAAAAAAAAAAGAAGAAGAAGAAGAAGAAGAAACCAATAATTTATGATAAAACACAGATAGGTCAATTACAAAACTAGATAGTTAAGGTTAACTTACCAATCAAGCCCATATTCCAACTACTTTGGGTTGGCTAAATAGTTTACTGGAGTAAAAGCATTCAGTACTTAAGTAAAATGAAATCCAGTCATTTTTATCTAGTTCAACACTAGATGAATACTTAAGAATGAAAGCTTACCCTGACAGAAGAAAAAAAAAAAAAAAAAAAGCAAGTTTAATATTCAACTTAAGGTGCTAATTCTCTGATCATATGAGATGGAAGGAGATTCCAATAAATATATGAGTGTGTTCATGAAGGAATTTCCAAAAGATATTCTCTGAGTTATTTAAACTTGCCTTGCTAACACAACTGTGAGTAAAACCCATATTGGGCTTATCTTGTTGCCAATTTCATCTGGAAAACTAAGGTTCCCCACTTCCCCTTCGGGAGGGAACTTTTGTGTGGGCGCTAAGCACAATTCATAATAAATAGGATTAAGATAATGTTCCATTGGGAGATACTAGTATTCACAAGGAGACATTAGGGAATCTAGTTCACACGTCCTTCCCTATCAGACATTCAGATGGCTCTTTGAGATTTCCTCCTAATTCTTCTGTATTGCTTGCAAATACGCAATATAGGATGGAGGAGAGGAGGCAAGGAAAACAGGTTTGCTTTGGTGCCACGGATTTATGGTGCTTGGCGTAGTTGGCTAGAACACACTTTGCATATCTGTTTGTGAGCCACCTTAATATGTGATATTTTGTTGGATCTGGTAGCTTGACTGACTTCCTTTAGGGCTAAGGGCCTGGAATATATAACAGTTTTACACAATTTGGGTAATAAGAAGAATTGGATTAATTTATAATAGATGTTTTGGTTGATAACTAGCTTGCCTTCAGGGGTCATATGAAAAAAAATTACATACTGAAAGTTGTGCGCCTCAAGTTAGTCAATTCAAATGCACCTCTCTAGCACTTCACCTCTTGCGCTAAGTGCATCATAGCCTAAGCACATCTTTTCATACATAGCTATTAACACATTCTAATTTGATTAACTTTGGTAATTTATAGTTTAAAAAAATATTAGTCATGCGAGATCTTGCTGGATGCATCTCAGCATATACTTTCAAAAATAGCAACTTTTTATATTATTTTTACGTAATGATATTTAAAGTATTAATGGTAGAAGTAATTTGTTGGCAAGTGGGATGATAGAAATGGTGCAACTAAAAAATTCTACACACACAGGAACTAAATGCTGAAAAATCGCCAGAAAATATTATTATGGAAGAACTTCGTAAAATAGTTCCATTTTAACAATGATATTCTCATCAAATGATTGTGTGTGCGAGCGAGTGTGTGAGAGTGCGTATTCTTTTCTATGTCTAAGCAACCCTATTACAGATAGTAGTTGACCGCAAAGATGGCAGAAAGTAAAAAAGGCACATACAAACACACCAGATATGCAAACAGAAAATAAAGCAAACAATCGACATTTCACAGAAGGAAGTAAACAAAAGGTTATAATAAGTTTTACAAATGTTAAGCTTTAAAACAAATACTAGTAGTAGATAAAATTAAATATGAAGGTGATCTCTCGGTAAGAAGCAATGTAAAATAAGACACTGCCAAAGCATTACCAAGTAAATCAGGATAATAACAAAATAGAAACAAGCAAAATAACAGTCCAGAATCAGCGCACCTACAATTAAATAACGTAAAACAAAGGACTCACAGAATCTCATCCCCGACACCAATAACTGAAGCTGTTGGAATACAAGTTTGCAGTGATTCCACATCGGTTGTTCCATTGCTAAGAGAAATACTACTGTCAGCTACTTTAGATTTCCTTGTCCTCCCAGCTCTTTCCGATCTTCCATCTGCAAGCATGTACGCTGGCCTATATTCCACTTTACCACTAGTGGGATTACTAACAGACAGAAGACTATTTGGAACTGTGTCATATACACTTCCAATGGAAGTATAGCTGCCAGAGGAAATTTATGAAACAGTAAATATGTGCATGTTAGAACCCATACTGAATAAGGCATACGCATAGCAAAAATACGCAGGATGATGCTTATCCTACATTCCCACTACAATAACAATCTAGATATAGATATTTGACAAACAGCATCAACAAAAATGCACAAGGCTCAGTATAAGATGGGAATATTACCCTTGATCATAAAGGCTGCAGTAAGGTACTTTGGATGTTAGTAGGAACGCCCATACATCTCTGTGAAAGGTTTATCAGAAACATTAGATTTAAAGAACTCCAATGAAACAAAAAGACATTGCAAACATGCCAAAGACATTCTTACAAATTGACAACAAGACAATAGCATGTGGAAATTAATTCCCATTAAATTCACAGAAAATCCAAGAAACGATCTTTCGATATAAAGACAACAATAGAGTATTTTCAGACCTATAAGACCAATCTAAGATGGGGTTCACTCTCATAAATGGTGGCCATCCAGGAGAACTAGGAGAGAACTGCTCTTGGCCTACCTGCAACATGATATCGCATAATAAAACATCAATTTATCATCTTAGTGTGACCACCTATTTAGTGGAAATTCTGTATTACATAGCTATGTCAAATGTAGAAGCAATCACTATTATGTCATACCGCGGTAGGATCACCTATACGGACACCGAGAAAAATGGCTCTTATAGGCTTAGTCCTCAACAAACCCTCCAGACCAGATTTAAAATCCTGACGAAGGATGTCCAATTGCAAATTATAGCTGCTCAAACATCAGTAAAACTAATAAGATTTCTCACCAAAACCAAAATATAAATAGAAAGATATAAAAACTGTTGAAACTTTTCTTACATAGAAGCTGTTTCATATGTGAATGAATTTATTTCAGGGAAAGCACAAGGGCTCTCAAAATATATTGTCCTAATTGGAAATTTGGATTGATTACATCCAAGATCTTCATCATGCTTTACTTGCTCCAATTTATGGAGATAATATCCAGCTCTTAGAAGATGCAACAAAACCTGCAATTTATAGCATTGTTAACATCAACAATGGAAAGGTGAGATAATTGTTTTTCTCTGGTTTATAAGACAGAACATACAATTGAATCTTTTCCTCCATTGAAGCTGAAAGCAACCTCTTCAATGCTGTAATGGAGGGAAGTTAAGAATTCATACAACAAGAAAATCATAACAAAATACCATATAAAATTTCATGAAATCAGAAATCAAAAGTCCTAAAATGAAATTAAAAAAAAAAGGACATACTTGTAAAGAGCAAGAGCTCTCTGAATAACATAGACAGCGTTGTTATACTTAGTTTTCAACCTTTGATCATTGCAATCTCCAATTGCTTTATCGATCTCCATTCAATCACTGCAGAAACAAAAACCCAGAAAGATTAGATCATAACAATTGAAATATCAAATGGGGTTTGACTAAAAATTTCAATTTCAATAAAAAAAGTTATTGGGATTGAAAAAGTTTTGGTAAAACTCACAGAACAGAAGAGTCTAATTTCACAGCAGAAGCAGATTCAAAGTCAGATTTTAAGCAGAGATAAACAAAGGGGTGGAAAAAGAATAAGAAAATGTAAGAGAGTATTTTAATAGTTAAGAGAATTTCCAAGAAAAGAGTGCAAAATTGGGTAGAAAAACAGACAAAATGGGTTTAGGGAATGGAAGTATCATTCAGAATCCACAGGTTTTTTATCTTTTGCAATGCATTTGGATTTGGATTTGCATTTTGGGATTCACCTTTGGCCGTTTTCTCTATTTTTTCCCTTTTCTTGCTACTACTAGTTGATGCTACTTTCTCTTTTCTTTTTTTTTTAAAAAATAAAAATTAAAAAATAAAAATAAAAATAAAAATTGCATAGAGAAAGGCAAAACAGGACGTTAATTAGTACTCCGTATTAGATTGGAAATTTCTACGGCATACATTGAGTTGGCTTGAACTTGAATCAAACTGATTGAGTTAATTGCTACCTTTAAGAGCACTCTCACTAATGCTCATGAGGAGAAATACTCTCTAATCGAGAATAGAAGTTAGTCCCTTACTTGTAAGGAGAAAGGATTTTATTAAGAGATAACTCAAATATAAATGTCCACTAGATATGCAAAATGTTTCTTATTGAGTAAAAGTGTTATTGAAATCTCGATGGATTATTTGACTTAGTACATAGGACTAGTTTAGGAAACTGAACAAATAGCTTGTTTACTGAAAATTGATAGCCTCTTGAATAATGTTGAGAGATAAGTCGAATATGAATGTCCAATAGCCCCTCTATCTTATAATGCAATTTTAATCACCTTCGTCATTTAATTCACTAATGACCTCTTATCTTCCCCTACTCTCTAATACAAATACAATATTCATTACATTTTTTTTCACATCACCGAAGTTCTAATAAAAAAAAATAGAGAAATATCTCTCAAAGTTCTATATGAAACTTTGAATATAATAAAGATGATGATTGAAAAGGAAAAAATTGAGGCTGCAAAGAAAAAAGACTTGAATTTGTGTAGAAAATAGAGTTTCACATAATAATATTATGGAAATTTCATGGTCTACATTGCTTGCATGTCATTAGGCTAACAATATTCAAAAGCGTACTTTAAGAGAAATAGATTTGGTTAAGAAGAGCATTATATTTGATGTAAAAATATAAAAATCTAACAAGGGTTTAATATTTTGGTTATAAAATTTTTTTAAGCCAACTTTGTTTAAAATGTCAAAAGACAATTAATGAAATAAAGTTATTCAAATAGTTTGTGAGTTTTAAGTAAAAAATGATAACTTATGCATAACCGTCCATGCATAGAACGGGCTCAAAAGCTAGTTTACTTTGAACTATTAATTTTATTGAAGTTTACTAACATTCTATTCATGATGTGTTTACCAGGTTTCGCAATCATAGTTAGTAGATATAATTAGTTCTATTATATTTATGTCATGCTAGCATCATGTTTAAGGATGATTTTGATTATTTGTATTATGTTAGTATTAATAATTATTTAGTATCATGTTTAGGATGTGTTGATTTGTTTCCTAATATAATCGAGTTACTTCCAATATTATTATATTATATTTGCTTCTTTAGTTGTTATCACCAATTACATGTTTAATCAAGACTTGCAATTAAAATCATGCCTAATAAGATAAATTGGACAATTGGTTTAGGTTTCTAGTAAACATGTTGCTTGATCAAAGTGATCACAATCATTAGATTATGTGTGCATTAAATTTAACCAACTTATATTAATTAGTTTTTGTGCCTCTTGACTTTATGCAAATCTTATTTTGTTGAATTACCCTTTAAAAAAGTTTTTGAACGATATATCATAAGCCCAATTCCGATTTAAAACGAATGAGATATGAGTTAAACACTAATTAAACTTGGCCCAAAATTGACACCCTTGCACTCAAACATCTATATCTAAAAATCACCATCAATCATCAATTAATCAATCAATAACTATATACTAAAAGACACACCAACAATGATATCTGTCATTTTCTGATGTGTCCTTAGTATTTTTTTTAAAAAAAAAATTAATGGAAATTTTTTAAAAAGAAGTTATTTGTAAAATATAATTACTATATAAATAGCGATGATATATATATATATATATATATATATATATATATATATATATATATATATATATAACTCGTTTATCGAATTGATATTGTTTAAATTACTAATATTGTAAAGTATGAACTATATGTATATTATTGTATCGTAATTTAAACTATTGTTTTCATTATTACTATTGTAATTATTATTGAGATATCAATAATATAATATATACATTATCATTTTAAACGTGTTTCATATCACCTTTCGTTACATCCCTTTCCTAGTCTAGTTTCGGGTCAACTAGACTTTGTTTATTTTCGCCTTAACACTTTCATGACTAAATAGATTGAGATAGGCTTGTTTATTAGTTTCCTTATCCCATTCTTAAGCCTCAACTAATTATTCAATCAAGCCCGTTAGTGTAGCTTAACTTAGGGTTTGTATGAGAGCTAATTTAGCCCATTTTCTCCTCACTCTTCACGGTAGCCACAAGGCTTTACTACTGTACATATTCCACCTAAGTAACCCGCCATATTCACCTTCATTAAGCCTAATAAAACCTATTAATTTTCTTCCCAAACCCTTTCACTTCCTCTTCTCATTTCACGTACAAAGAAGGCCAAAATACATCAGTTTTTCCCCACCTAAAGATGCAACAACTCACTCCTCTTCTCTCCATACTTTTCTTGGGATTCAAGGTGGAAATCAAAGCCTAACTTGTTGTTATAATCTTGATATGTTTAGTTTATATAGTGTTTTATCCCCGTCCCGTGGTCGTTATTAGTAGTGTTTTTGGCTCTTTCGGGCCACTTTTATTACTAATTTGTGTGTTCCAGTGTTTTCGTAGTTTTAGTTGTATTTTACAGGAAATTGCACTCTTGGAGCATTTTCCCGGGCCTTATTGGATCGACTACGGAAGCTAGAAGGACACGACCACTTTTGGAGCCCAAGATCGGTGAGAGCCGGTGATTAAGGGCTCGGTAATTGGGATCACGAGGCATTTGAACCATGTATTCGAGACCCGAGAGGAAATATGAATTGGGCCGAGAAATCTAGCCCAATCGAAGTCCAAGCCTCGAAGAAGAAGACCGGGCCCGATCGGGCAAGCATACGCCCGATCGGGCGGATGCGCGCAAGGGCACTCTCAAGGGAGAGGCGCGCCCGATCGGGTGAGCGTAGGCTCGATCGGGCGCGGCACATCAGTTTAGGCGTTGTGAAAAAGGCGGGCCCGATCGGGCGGCCCTTCGCCCGATCGGGCGCGTGTTTTCCTAGAGTCTGATTAGTTTAGTTTTAATTCGTGTTTTAGGAAAGGTTTAAATACGATTTGTACGGAATTATTAGTTACCTCTTTTCTTAGACTTTCTCTCTCTACTTAGTATTTTTCTCTCTCTTAAATTCTCTCTAAACTTTTGTTCTTAATTCCTTCATTAATTCCATATTTACTTTGGTATAATTTCTTCCCTTTTTAATTTCAGCTATTTTAATTGTTGTCTTGTTTATGCTTTTAATTATTTATTTGATTGATTTAGTTATGATGATTAGTGAGTAGTTTAATTCTAGGGTTTATGGGGATCCATAATTAATATGAAGGGATAGTTTGTTATTATTGATTGTTGATATTGTATGATTATTTCCTATTGAATTGTTTTAATTCTTTGCAATTAGATTATGAATCGAGCAGATGTAATTTGATTGTGAATGTTTAGCAATATTGAATTAATAAATCGAGCAGATGTTGATTTAATATTAAAGGCTATTTTTAATAGGAACTTAGGTCTAGTAAATTGCGAGAGCCTGTTAGATCTATGTTGATTAATAAATTACGAGAGCCTGCTAATCATGTTATCTATGCATTGTTAATTATTAATTACTTCGTTCTATCCCGGAATATTAATTATTGGTGAACCTGTGTCCCTAGGTTTCCTTATTATTGATTCTTTTCTCCCTAAACTTATTCTTCGTAGTATAGAATTCTTACCTCAAAATATTGGTTACTTAGATAATTTAGAGTATAATAATTAATTAGAATTAAAAAGACTTGTTTCCCTGTGGAGTTCGACCCTACTTCCCTATCTACTGTAGTTAGTGATTTAGGTAATTATTTTTTATTAGGGGATACGACTTTACCCTGTCAAAATTTGGCGCCGTTGCCGGGGAAACGGTTTTATTTTTATTTTCTGATTATATTTTTGTAGTCTAGATTATCCCCCCTTTTGCCTCAGAGAACATTAGTTCTTTGAGGCAAATCTCATATTTGTCTTTAGTTCTTTGTTTATGCCCAGGTGTTCTAGATCAGGTGACATCCCTTTTGATCCTGAGATCGAGCGTTCTTTTCATAGGCAAAGGAGACTCTATAGACAAATTCTGGCGGGTTCCGAGGAGGACAACGATCGAAGAGATCCTCCCCCTGATTCTAGTGATATAGATATTCCTTCAGAATCAGAGATGACGGCCCAGAAGAAACTAAGTGATTATTCGCAACCGAAGCTCACAGATTTCCTGCACCTTACTCCCACTCCGGCTCTAGATGGAGTTCAATTTGAGATCAAGCCCCAATTTATCACTATGATAGAAAGGAAGCAGTTCAGCGGAGCTAAGGGTGAAGATCCCAATCTTCACATCGCAGATTTCTGCCAATATTGTAACACCATTAGACAAGCCGGGGTCACGCAAGACCAAATCAGGGAGATTCTTTTTCCCTTTTCATTATGTGGCAAAGCAAAATTATGGTTTAATGGTTTGAATAGAATTGCACTTGGTATTACTGACTGGGAAACTCTTGCTTTGAATTTCTATAATAAATATTATCCTGCAGAGAGAACAGCGGTGCTAAGAAGTGCTATTCAGAACTTCGCTCAAGAGGCCGATGAAACATTATATGAGGCTTGGGAGAGGTTCAAGGATCTACAGAGAGAGTGCCCCCACCACAATCTAGCACAATGACAATTGATCCAAGCATTTTATAATGGACTTGGAAATTCTTCTAGATCAGTACTAGATTCGGCAGCTAGTGGGAGGTTTATGAATTTAAATGTGGATGATGCAGGACAGGTTATCGAAGACATGGAAATACACAATTCCCAATATGGGAATCCGAGGGGGTTTGCAAATAAGGGAAAACATAATGTCGATTCCGTATCCTTTTTGCAAGCTCAATTAACATCTATTTGTTAAAAATTAGATAATCTTACTGCTGCTCCTAACTCTGTAGCTAATGTTTCTGTTTTTGCTAACCATGAAGCTTTTTGTGAAAATTGTGGAATTGTAGGTCATTGGGAGCAAGATTGTAGGAGCTCTATGGAACAAGTTAATGCCTTTCAAACCTATAGGAAAAATAACCCCTATTCCAATTCCTACAATGCCGGTTATAAAAATCATCCTTATCTTTCATACCGGAATACCAATGTACAAAACCCTCCACCTCCACAACAACCAACAGCAAACACCACCACAGCAAAAATATTACCATCCTAATGCCGGCCAGAAAAGCCAAGCATCACCCTCATCATCTTCCGACCCTGCCATGACAGAAATTAGAGCAATGCTTGCCAATATGCAAAAGCATATGGAGAGTAGGGATGCGCAAATTGATTCTATTCTAGCCCATAATAAAATCATGGACAATCAAATTGCACAACTTTCATCTACCCTACAATCCCGTCAGTAGGGTGCTCTACCATCACAACCTATCCATCCTACAGATTATGCTAATGCAATCACTCTAAGGAGTGGTTCACATTATGATGGACCTCCTATGCCAAAGGAAGATGGACCAGTTCCTGATCTAGATTCCTCTATACCAAACAGTAATCCTGCTAGCCCTGCAGGGCTACAAATAGATACTAACCCTACTAATGTTTCTGTGCAGGGTAAATTGCAGGATAAGGGAGGAGATGTGCAGAGCCCAGTTATCAAGCTTCCATTCCCTAATAGACAACTGAAGAGTAAGCTTGATAAACAATTCGGTAAGTTTTTAGAGGTTGTGAAAAACCTGCAGGTAACAATCCCTTTCACTGATTTAATCACTCAAGTACCTACCTATGCTAAATTCATTAAAGACATTCTGACTAGGAAAAGGGCCTTTAATGAAGTAGAAACTGTAGCTTTCACAGAGGAGTGTAGCGCTTATTTGCAAAATAAATCCCCTCCTAAATTAAAGGATCCCGGTAGTTTTTCTATCCCTTGTCACATTGGGAATGTTTTTATTGATAAAGCTTTGTGTGATTTGGGTGCTAGTGTCAGTGTCATGCCATCATCTATCTGCGCTAAATTAAATATGGGAGAATTAAAAATTACTAATATAACTTTGCAAATGGCAGATCGTTCGGTAAATATCCCTTAGGTATTTTAGAGGACGTACCTGTCAGAGTTGGTAAATTTTTTATTCCGGTTGATTTTGTTGTTTTAGATATGGCAGAGGACACACAAATACCCATTATATTAGGTAGGCCTTTCCTCCACACTGCAGGAGCGATTATTGATGTGAAAAATGGTAAACTAACCCTTTCTGTAGGTGACGATAATGTTACCTTTAATTTAGGGAAGGTTTTGAAAGGGCCTATGTTAGAGGAAAATTGTTGCTTCATTGATACAATTGATATAATGGACGATATTTGTGTTGACAGCTTGCCACAGGTTCTTGCGAAGGATCCCTTAGAGGAAGTTCTCTACGGGAATTTATCTAGCGACAATGCAAGCATTTGGGGTAATGAGATACAGGATATTGAAAAGGCTCTTTCCTTAGAAGAGTTAAGCCCCAAGGAGACAATGAAGGTAGTGAATTTAGTTCAGGAATCAAAACCTGCAGAGGTCAAGAAACCTGAGCTAAAACCTCTCCCTTCTCATTTGAAATATGTTTTTCTTGATGAACAGGAACTACACCCCGTGATCATCAGTACTGCACTCACTGACCTATAATCTTCCCAACTTCTAGGGGTTCTCAAAACCCATAAGAAGGCTATAGGGTACAGTATTGATGATCTCAAGGGTATTAGCCCTGATTTTTGCATGCACAAGATTCATCTAGAGGAAAATTACAAGCCCTGCATTCAACCCCAACGAAGATTAAATCCCAACATGCAAGAAGTAGTCAAGAAGGAGGTGATGAAATTACTTGATGCAGGTATTATCTATCCTATCTTTGACTCCAAGTGGGTAAGTCCTGTGCAGGTAGTACCGAAGAAGGGTGGGATGACTGTGATAACAAATGAAAAGAATGAATTAATTCCCACTAGAACTGTAACAGGGTGGCGTATGTGCATAGACTATCGTAGATTAAATATCGCCACTAAAAAGGATCACTTCCCTCTTCCCTTTATTGATCAAATGCTTGAGAGGTTAGCCAATCACAAATTCTTTTGCTACTTGGACGGGTATTCGGGATTTTTCCAAATTTCGATTCACCCTGAAGATCAGGAAAAGACTACCTTTACATGCCCTTATGACACTTTTGCATATCGTAGAATGCCCTTTGGTTTATGTAATGCACCTGCTACCTTTCAACGTTGCATGATGAGCATTTTTTCTGATTTCATAGAGTTTATTATGGAGGTCTTTATGGATGATTTTAGCGTATACGGTTCTTCATTTGATTCATGTCTAATTAACCTCGCTAAAATTTTGAAAAGATGTGAAGAGTGCAACTTAGTACTTAATTGGGAGAAATGTCACTTTATGGTGACAGAGGGAGTAGTCCTTGGCCATATTATATCTGATAAGGGCATACAAGTAGACAAAGCTAAAATATCAGTGATTGAGCAATTACCTCCCCCAGTCAATGTTAAGGGAGTTAGAAGCTTCTTGGGTCATGCGGGGTTTTATCGCCGCTTTATCAAAGATTTTTCTAAAATTGCTAAACCACTAACACAGCTTTTGCTCAAGGATGCCCCATTTATTTTTACTGACGAGTGTCTTGAGGCTTTTAACAGGATTAAGCAGGCTTTGATATCGGCACCCATCATATGTGCTCCCGATTGGAACCTTCCTTTCGAAATCATGTGTGATGCAAGTGACTTTGCACTAGGAGCCGTGCTCGGACAAAGGAAGGACAAGGTTTTGCATGCTATTTATTATGCTAGCAAAACCTTGGATGAAGCCCAAGTCAACTATGCCACCACAGAAAAGGAGTTTCTTGCTGTTATTTATGCTTTAGAAAAATTTAGATCATATCTAGTTGGTTCTAAAGTTATTGTTTTTACTGATCATGCAGCATTGAAATACTTGATAGCCAAGGCGGAATCAAAGCCAAGGCTACTCCGGTGGGTTCTCTTGCTCCAAGATTTCAACATAGAAATAAAAGATAAAAAGGGAGCAGAGAACGTAGTGGCAGACCACTTGTCACGTATCAGGTATGATGAGGGTAAGGATTCCTTACCTATATATGACTCTTTCCCTGATGACAACCTGTATGCAGTTGTAGAGCATCACCCTTGGTATGCTGATTTTGCTAATTATATAGTGGGTGGTACTCTGCCTCCTGACGTGTCCTACCAACAGAAAAAGAAATTCCTTTATGATGTTAAACATTATTTTTGGGATGATCCTTTTTTGTTTCGTGAGTGTGCAGATGGATTATTTCGCAGGTGTGTTCCCGAATGGGAGGTTCACGGCGTCCTTACCAGTTGTCATACTTCACCCTATGGTGGACATCATGGCCCCACTAAAACGGTGGCTAAGATCAATGAGTCAGGCTTCTTTTGGCCTACTATGTTTAAAGATGCTAACACTTTTGTGCAGGCTTGTGACTCTTGCCAGAGGACTGGCAACATTTCGCGGAGGCATAAGATGCCCCAAACTGGGATTCTCGAAGTTGAAATATTTGATGTTTGGGGTATCGATTATATGGGGCCGTTCCCATCTTCCAATGGGAATTGTTACATACTTGTAGTCGTTGATTATGTGTCCAAGTGGGTAGAAGCCATAGCTTCACCAACAAACGATTCTAAGGTAGTCATCAAGCTCTTCAAGAAGATCATATTTCCCAGGTTTGGTGTTCCACGAGCTATTATTAGTGATGGGGGTACCCACTTCCATGAAAAACAATTGGATAACCTCCTTAAGAAGTATGGCGTATATCATCGAACAGGGCTTAGTTACCACCCTAAAACTAGTGGTCAAGTTGAGGTCTCTAATAGAGAAATCAAGGCGATCCTAGAAAAGGTAGTAGCCAAGTCAAGGAAAGATTGGAGCATGAAGCTTGATGACACACTTTGGGCATACCGAACAACATTTAAGACACCGATTGGTACTTCACCTTATAGATTGGTTTATGGTAAGGCATGTCATCTTCCCGTAGAATTGGAGTACAAAGCCTTTTGGGCGATCAAAGAGCTTAATATGGATTCTAAGGCCGCGGGTAAGAAGAGACTTCTTCAACTCAATGAGTTGGATGAGTTTAGATTGTCAGCATATGATAGTGCGCGGATCTACAAGGAGAAGACCAAGAAGTGGCATGACAAGAGGATCTTACCAAGAGAGTTCGCACCGGGTGATAAGGTTCTTCTCTTTAATTCTAGATTGAAGATTTTCCCAGGAAAGTTAAAGTCTAGGTGGTCCGGTCCCTTCACTGTCACAAAGGTGAACAAATTTGGTTCGGTGGAGTTGGTGAATGACAAAGGTGAAGAGTTCAAGGTAAATGGCCAAAGGTTGAAAGTGTATCATGAAGGTGCTACCATTAGAGATGTAGAGGAGACTCTCCTAACTCCACTTACAACATGAGCTTCAAGGTGGTAGGAAGGTCGTGCGGGACCTAGATAAACCAGCGCTTTGCGGGAGGCAACCCGTATTTCATGCTTTCTAGACTAGTTTTTCCTTTTTCCTTATTTTTGTTTTTTTTAGAGAGGCAAGGAGAGTGATATTTCACCAGTTTTATGTGTTGTTGTACAGGTATGAATTTGACAGGTATAAAGACTTAGAAAAAATTTGAAGAAGAAAAGAAATCGGAGAAAAAGGGCTGCTCGGGCCCGATCAAGCGAGGCTCGCCCGATCGGGCGCGCAAGCAACCCAGAAATCAGCAGCAAATTCGCCCAATCGGGCGCGCAAGCATGCTAACAATCGGAACCATTTTCGCCCAATCGGGCGAAACAGCCCGATCGGGCGCGCAAGCAAGGTTGAATTCAGAGACTATTTTCGCCCGATCGGGCGAAGCTTGCCCGATCGTGCGCTTTTTTTTGGAAAATCGAGTGAAAAGGAAAAGATATGTCGGGCGAAGCTCGCCCGATCGGGCGAGCAAATGGCGAAAATTTTGTTCGCGTTCGCGCCCGATCGGGCGGAGCTCGCCCAATCGGGCGCGCAACTTGAGTTCTGGAATTTCCCGCTTTCGCCCGATCGGGCGAGGCTCGCCCGATCGGGCGCGCCATCAGTCCGTCCCTCTTTTATTTTCTTTTCTCTTCTTTCTTTCCTCACTTTCTCCTTATTTCATCTTCTTCATTTCACTTTCTCCCTCTAAAACCTCCATTTTCAACCCTTCAACTTACACTTCAATCCAAGATCTCCTCCAATTCTTCCATCCAAACTCATAAATTCTTACATATTCCATCTCCCCTCATCCTCCTCTACAATCTACACTAATTTTCCCCCATTTTCTCTCAAATTTTCTCAAACCCTAAGAGAGAGAAACCTCAAATTTGCCACTATTTTACAAAGCAATGGCCTCAAAGCGTTCAAGGAACCAAAGGGGTGAGAGCTCAAGTGCACCACAACCAACAATCAACCCGGATCTTCAAATTCCGGGATGGGAGGAGGTTGTCATCACCTCGGAGGAGCAACGGGTTAGGATGGTCAACCTCATCGATCGTCAGGTAATCTCTACCCGTTTTATTCATCATCCCACATTAGCTAGGTTAGGCCTTGATAAATATGTGGAAAAATTGTTCAAGGGTATAGGCATGAGTGGTTTTTTTCAAATGTTCCATGATACATATGATTATTTAACATTGGAATTTATCTCAAGTTTTAATGTTATTAAAATGAACGCACTAATCACTCATGTACAATTCCGATTATTAAACAACGATGTGAGACTAACTCTAAAAGAATTTGGAAAGTTGTTTGATTTAAAATCGGATAAACCTATTGAGCCCTCTCAAGACCACACCGCCGTGGTCTATAAGAGGTTAACTGGGGAGGATTTAGTGAACCTCCAACATGCCAAAGGGACGTGGATTCAACATCCCGTCCCAAAGCTTTGGCAAAGATTTGTCGGCCTCACTATTTTTGGGAGGCATGAACCGGCAAATGTTCGGAGAGATGAATTGGAACTATTGGCATCCTATATAATTCCTAATGCTGAAAAATTAAACATACCCCATAGGATAGCCAATCACTTCCAAAGGGCGGCCAATGCGGCCGAGGCTAGTAGGTCTAGAGCACCTATTTACTTTGGGGGGTTATGTTGAGTCACTTAAGGTTTTGAGTGATGACAAACAACTGACTAGCTGGTTCTTGTTGGTTTTATATCATATCAACTGACATTTTGAACAGGAACATCTATCCCAAGTACTTGAGGCAATATGAAGTCCTTTTGAATCAAAGCATTCAAGAAATATGTATCAGAATGTTCTATCAAGGAAGGCCGTCAAGACTTGAAGATTATGAAGTCTCTCAGATTAGGATAGTTGATCTTTGTAGTCTTTATAATGTTAAGTGTGCATGGATGTTTGTACGTGAGCTATCTGTATCCCTTACTTAGAATATTTAGTGTTGTAGAGATCAGGAAAAGTTGACCTGATCTCTAGGACACTAACAGGTTAGGAAACAGCTGCTTCGTAGCTTGTTTCATGAACCTGGACATTAGTTCAGTAAATATTTTCTGGAATATATATTTCCTATCCTTAGAGAATACTTACTAAACTAATTGATTCAGTTTATGCAGAGTTGGAGATGAATTATTTCGCATATAACTTAGAATATATTATTCTACCCATTTATGGAAAGTAGAATAATATCTTAGAATATCTCTTATTTACAAAATAAAAGATATTCTATTTACCTAAGTTATGATCTGAAAAGATCACGAAAGAATTCATCTCCCAACCTTATAAAAGCATAAACTCGATCAAAATTTCGAGTGAGCTTTTCTGAAAAACTTCTCTATCTTTGAAAGCTCGAAATACACTCTAAGGGAAATAGTTAGTTCATCTCTTACAAACTATTTATGCACACAGTAAGAATTGTTTTGTAATTATCTCTTGTAAGCTTTGAGTGAAAGCATTTAGAGGGAAACAAAGGGTTTGTATTGAATCACTAAGAGGTTAGTGATTGGGTAGCATTTACGAGTGTGAGTGCAAGTGCTTGTGAGTTCAAGTGCGAAGTGACACCTAGAGTTAGGTGTGGGGATCACGAGTGTGATCATTTGTAATTGCTTTTGTTTTTCAGAGTTGATTAATAAAAGTAATTAGGGTAGTGGAGGACGTAGGCTCAGAGTTGAGCTGAACCTCGTTAAATCTTTGTGTTGATTATTTATTGAATTTTCTGTTTTCGCTGCAGGACCAGTTCATCACCTGGTCCCCCTACATAAATAGAGAAGAAAATCCAATAATTCTTAACACTGCCCTGTACTCAATTCAACCCCCCCCCCTTCTTGAGTACCAGCTGCACTTTCAATTGGTATCAGAGCCTCGGCTTCTTGTAAGGGTAACACCTAGAGAAGTAGATCATGAGTACTCAGGAAATGAATGCTATGGGATATGACAACAAGACACCAAAGTTCAATGGGAAGAACTATGCATGGTGGAAGAATAGAATCAAGAACATCATCATTGGCATTGATTATGAATGCTGGTTGGTTGTTAAGAATGGTCCCTTGACCATTGAGAAGTCTGATCTAGAAGGGAAGCTAGTCCCAAAGACTGAAGATGAATACATCTCCACTGATTACAAAAAGCTGGAGAAAAATGCTAAGGCTATGTCGATACTGCAACAGGCCATTGCTGAGAATGAGACAAACAGGATCTCAGCATGCACCACTGCCAAGGAGATCTGGGATACCCTTGAACTTGCCTTTGAGGGTACCAGTGAGGTAAAGAGGTCTAAAATTGATTTACTTATGTCAAAATATGAATCTTTTAATATGTTTAAGGATGAAGATATTAATACTTGTTTTGGTAGATTCATGACTATTGTAAATGATTTAAAATCTCTTGGTAAAAGCTTTACTGATGAAGATCTTGTTAGAAAGATTTTGAGAAGTTTGACAGGTGAATGGACTCCCAAGGTTACAGCCATTTATGAAGCAAAGGATCTTTCAATTCTTTCAGTTGAACAGTTGATAGGTTCCCTCATGACCCATGAAATGCTGGTTGGATCTAAGTCAGAGAAGGTACCAGCAAAAGGAATTGCTCTAAAGGGAACAGTCGAAGATGAGGATGATGAGATAGGAATGATGGCTAGAAGGTTTGAAAGAAGTTTCAGAAACCAGAAGGGAAAATTCATCAAGGGTAAGTTTAATAATGCATCAAATAAAAAATCTAACAACTTCTCTGCAACAGGAGGCTTTAAGTGTGGTGAGAAGGGACACCTTGTGAAGAATTGTCCTCAATGGAAGGACAACCAGTCCAAGGAAGCAGACAAGATGGCCTACAAAAAGGCCATGGTTGCTGCTGTCTGGGGAGATACAGACAGTGATGAAGAGGGAGATGATTCAAGTCAGTCAGATGTATGTATGACAGCAATACTGAATCAAAGTTCAGAAGAAGGTACCAGGAACAGCAGAGGAACCAGCTCAGATGTCCACTGCCTCATGGCAAAGAAGCACCCCTTGGATCAACATCAGGTAAACATTGATCAGATCAAAAAGGATATGCTCTTTTATGATAGAGAAAACTTGATGGAATGTGCTAGTAGTGCTTTAGATCAATGTTTAGAACTTGGAATTGCTTATCATGATTTTAAGAGAAAGTTTAAAGAAAAGTCTAAAGAATATGATATTGCTAATTCAAGTTGTGATTTGTTGGAAAGTGTCTGTGCTAACTTGAAGCAGGAAGTGGCTGAACTAGAGATTGCTTTAGATCAAAGCAAACTTGAAATTCAGAGAATAAAATCTGATATGGGTTTGTGTGATGACAGTGATGATGAATGTGAGAAACAGTTTACAAGTTGTGTCATTAACGTGCTTGATTATAGTGATGATGACTTGTACGACTTTGATAGTATAAAATCTAGGGCAAGTGCTCTAAATAGGTCTAAACTGTTAGAAGGATTCAACTTGTTAGTTTATGATGTAGAGAAACTATATAAAGCATATGTCCTAGTTAAGGACAGCAAAAGTACTGGTTCTGAAACTGTTTCTAGTAATATGCATGATGAATGTGAAGCTAAAATTTGTAGCTTGCAGGTTGAGTTAGCCCAGCTTAGAAAGACTAATTCATGTGATTCTGTAGTTTTGCATGATTCAAGTATTTCAAAATTGCAAGCTGAGCTTGAAAGAGCTAAGCTTGACTTTGAGATAGTTGTTGACCAGAATTTATCCCTGCATGAGAAAATGAACTTAAAGGACAGAGAGTTCATAGAATTTAAGAAGAGAATGGATAAAGTCCTCCAATCCCAGAACTCATTGAACCAGTTAACCTTAACTGCTGGAAACAGTGGTAGAAGGGGACTTGGTTATACTGGGAAGGGGAACAGGAGGAACTGGTCTCCCAGAGATACTACATGGTTACAGGAGTATAAGAAAGGTAAGTATGTCTTAGCAAAAGACATGCATGTGTGCTATCATTGTGGCAAGAATGGCCATAAGAAATATGAGTGTAAAGACAGGAAAAGTAGATTGGATAAAAATGAGAAAAATGTTAAACAGATTTGGGTTAGAAAAGACTTGCTTGAATCTGTTGTTGGAAAGGGACCCAAAAAGATTTGGGTTCCTAAAGCTAACGTTTGAATTTTTCCTGTGCAGGCTGAAGTGAGAGACAACACCTACTGGTATTTGGACAGTGGCTGCTCAAGACACATGTCAGGGGATAGGAAACAGTTTCTCTCACTTACAGCTCATGAAGGGGGAAAGGTGACTTTTGGTGATAACAGCAAAGGTACCATTCTTGGAATTGGTAAGGTTGGTAAGTCACTTTCCCATGCTATTAGTGATGTATATTATGTTGATGGTTTACAACATAATCTCTTGAGTATTTCACAATTATGTGATAAAGGTAATAAAGTTGAGTTCAAAGACAACCTTTGTCACATAGTGAATTTGCAAACAAATGAACTTGTCTGCCAGGGATTCAGACATGAAAACGTTTACATTACTTATTTAAACCAAATCCCTGAGAACAAGTCCATCTGTTTGAGTGCTGTTTCTGATAGGGACCAGTGGCTTTGGCATAAAAGGATGGGACATGTCAGCTTTAGACTTCTTAACAAACTCAGGTCTCAAGAATTGGTGATAGGCCTGCCTAACATCAAGTTTGAAGCAGATAGAGTTTGTGAAGAATGTGCTAAAGGGAAACAAGTCAAATCCTTTTTTAAGCCAAAGAAAACTATCAGTACCAGCAGACCTCTAGAACTTATCCATATTGATTTATGTGGACCCATGAGAGTCCAAAGTAGAAATGGTTCTAGATATGTGTGTGTCATTGTTGATGATTATTCCAGATACACATGGACTCTATTTCTGTCTTCTAAAGATGAAACTTTTGATGAGTTTATTGTATTAGTAAAGCAGGTTCAGAACAAGATCAATCATCAACTGGCTGCCATAAGATCTGATCATGGATCAGAGTTTGATAACTCTAGCTTCATAGAGTTCTGCAGGGAACATGGAGTTTCTCACAATTTCTCTGCCCCAAGAACTCCTCAACAAAATGGAGTAGTTGAGAGGAAGAACAGGACTTTGGAAGAAATGGCAAGAACAATGCTCATTGAGAGTTGTCTCCCCAAGTCTTTTTGGGCAGAAGCTGTAAATACAGCTTGTCACATGTTAAATAGGTTGATGTTAAGGCCTCAAATGAAGAAGACTCCATACGAACTTCTTAGAGGAAGGAAACCAAACATAGCATACTTCAGAACCTTTGGTTGTAAGTGTTATGTGCATAATAATGGTAAGAACAGCTTGGATAAATTTGATCCAAGAAGTGATGAAGCTGTTTTCCTTGGTTATTCTTCTCACAGTAAGGCATATAAAGTATTCAATAAGAAAACTTTGTGTGTTGAAGAAAGTGTTCATGTAGTCTTTGATGAATTTAATATGTGTTGTGAGAATGTGCAGGTTGATGACTTAGATGAGATAGGACTTTTATATTTTACAGGAGAATCAACTGATGTTTCCTTAGAAAAACCAGGTTCACATACTGGTTCACCAGATGCTGCTGGTGAAGGACTTGGTCACAATGAAGGAGATCCTCAACAAGTAGATACTCATGAGGATGGAGATGAAGGTCCCCAAGTAAATGGAGAAAGCAACACCTCAGGGGGAACAGAAAACTTTCAGGACAAGTTTTCCACCCAGGTAAGAGAGGTAGGGGGAACATCTCAGCATACTGGTCCATCTGTGCAAAACCAATTTGATGGCACAAATGAACCAGGGATGCATGATGGTTCTGATGGATTAAATGAGAATGCACCTAGATCTAGCATTTTTAAATATAAATCTTCTCATCCTACTGAACAAATTCTGAGTGATATCAGTAAAGGCATTCAGACTAGGAGAGCAGTTTATGAAAACTTTTGTGCATTTTTCTCATTTTTATCCAATATAGAACCAACTGACTACAAGATGGCTTTAAAAGATCCTGATTGGGTTTTGGCTATGCAAGATGAATTAAATCAATTTGAAAGAAATAAAGTGTGGCATCTTGAGCCAAGACCTGAGAACAGGTCAGTCATAGGTACCAGGTGGGTCTTCAGAAACAAATTGGATGATCTGGGTACTATAGTCAGAAACAAAGCTAGACTGGTCGTGCAAGGTTATAATCAGCAAGAAGGCATTGATTATGATGAAACCTTTGCACCAGTAGCTAGACTTGAGGCAATAAGGATCTTGATTGCCTTTGCTGCTCATAAGAACATTAAGCTCTTTCAAATGGATGTTAAGACAGCATTTCTTAATGGTTATTTGAAAGAAGAAGTATATGTTGAGCAGCCCCCTGGCTTTGCTGATAGTCAATTCCCAAATCATGTATATAAGCTGGACAAGGCACTCTATGGTCTTAAACAAGCTCCTAGAGCTTGGTATGAAAGGCTGTCCAACTTTCTGATGGAACATGACTATAGAAGGGGAACGGTTGATAAGACCCTCTTTATCAAAACCAGGAATTTTGATTTGATTGTAGTACAGATATATGTAGATGATATAATATTTGGTGCTACTAATCAAATTTTGTGTAGTGAGTTTGCAGATCTGATGCAAAGTGAATTTGAGATGAGCATGATGGGAGAACTAGGATTCTTCCTAGGATTGCAGATCAAGCAAACAGTTGATGGGATCATGATACATCAACAGAAGTATCTAAAGGAACTAATCAAGAAGTATGGATTGCAAGACAGTAAATCATATGCAACTCCAATACCTACAAATGCAAAGCTAGACAGTGATGATAAAGGAGAGAGTGTGGAAGCTACACTGTTTAGAGGTATGATTGGTTCTCTTCTCTACTTGACAGCTAGTAGGCCAGATATAGTGTTTTCTGTGGGATTGTGTGCACGTTTTCAAAGCAATCCCAAAGAATCTCACCTAAAGGCTGTCAAGAGAATACTTAGATACTTAGTAGGAACAGATGATCTGTACTTGTGGTACCCCAAAGGTGGTTCAATTGAACTATTAGGATACACAGATGCAGATTATGCTGGATTCCTAGTAGACAGAAAGAGCACATCTGGTATGGCACATTTCTTAGGTCCCTGCTTGATTTCATGGGGATCAAAGAAACAAAATTCTGTTGCTTTATCCACAGCAGAATCTGAATACATAGCTGCTGCAGCTTGCTGCTCCCAGTTGTTGTGGATAAGAAACCAGTTGAAAGATTTTGGTATTTTCTATGAAAATGTACCTATTTTATGTGATAATACAAGTGCTATTAACATTTCTAAGAATCCTGTGCAGCATTCCAGGACAAAGCATATTGAGATAAGACATCATTTCCTAAGAGATAATGTTGAGAAAGGTCTTGTAGAGCTGAGTTTTTGCAACAGTGAAGAACAAATTGCAGATATCTTCACTAAGCCATTGGGTAAAGAGTCTTTCTACAAGTTTAGAGTCATGTTAGGTCTGACTAGGTCAAACTAAGAGACCTCTCTCAGCTGTTTTCCCCAATGATTGGCTAATTAAGTATTCTTTAAATGTGTGCGTGCATCATACATTTGCAATCTGTCTATTATCTCAATGTTAATTGCTTATCTCTATGTGAGCAATATTGCAGCTAATCACTTTCAGGATTGAAGGCCATATTGAACAGATAAGCAACTGTTTCAGTAACCCTACCAGCAGAGGAAACAGCAGCAAATACAAACGGATTAATTTTGAAATTAATTTCAAATTAAACCGTGAGAAAATATTTTTTTTATATTCTTATTTGATTTTAAAATCTTTTAAATATGGCAGTTATTTTCCTCCAACGGCAATTTGTTCTGACAGTTGCAATTATGGGCAGTTGTTCATTTATGAAAGTTATTTCCAAATTAAAATAACTTCCAAATATCTTCTGATCCTCTGATTTTATTTCTGATTGTCTCTATAATTCCTCTTGCTATATATTTGCTTCCCTTTCCTTGCTCCGTGATTATTCATCATTCATAAAAAATTCTCAACTTCTCTCTCTACAAGATCAATTCTTCGAAGCTTAGACAAGCAACAATGGTGAGAAAGGCTGGAACTGGAAGGAAAGGAGGTTCCAAAGCAAGTTTGGCTAGTTCCCCCTCGTTAAAATCTCAAGAAACAATCAAGGATGTTCTTATGAACGTCTCTGAGCAGCCTCCTTCACAAGCAACACCAGAAATCAACCCCTCTGAAACTGAACCCATCAAGGTCGTTCCCATCAAAGACTAAAACTTTAAACGAGAATGTCTTGAAGGAAAAACCTGCTTCACCATCAAAGACTAAAACTTTAACCCCTTCTCCACAAAAATCCAAATCCAAAAAGGCCCCAAAAGAGAAATCCATCAAAACCCTCACTCAAATAACTGAAACCGTTTCTTCAAACCCCAAATCACCTTCTGAGGGGGAACCTGTTAAAAAGATAGCCAAGAAACTTGAAAAACAGTTAGAGGAACTGGCTGATGAAGGATTGGATGAGGAGAAGGAGGACAAGAAGATGGAGGAGGATCTAGATGTAGTGGTGACCAAGGTGGTTGCTGGTACCACTACTGGTTCTGTAAGGAAAAGGCAGACTAGGGCTGCTTCAAAGGTCATTAAGGGCTCAGAAGAGAAGGAGACTACACCATCTGAGCCTAAGAGAGGAGAGAAAAGGAAAGCAACATCATCTGTTTCCCGTATCTCCAAGGCTGCTAAAGGTAAACAACCTGTTAACCCCAGTACTGGTGCAACTTCTTTAAGTTCTAGGACTGTGTTATCTGGTTGTGGTGTTGAGAATGAATATTTTGATATTCCTGCTTTGAGTCAAGTTAAGGAACTTCTTGAGTTCCAAGGATGGATGTCTCTGTTTAATGATTTAAATGATGCTTTTGTTGGTCCTGTTCGTCAGTTCTTTGTTAATCTGAAGCAAAACATTGATATGTCTGTGGCATCAACTGTTTCTGGTAGTATTGTCCATGTTTCTGAGTCTGTTTTATCTGAGTTGCTGGGTATACCTAGAGATGGTTTTGGTAGATATAGCAGTGATGGGTGGCCCCTAATGGGAGGAGTAACACCTGAGGAGGTTACTCAGTTTTTGTTTGGAAAGAAGGAAGAAGCTGGTTCCCCTAGTGACTTTAGGGAGGCAATTATGTTGGTTCTGCACTCCATGTGTTTGAAGGTCTTTCTGCCCAAGGGTCTAGGCAGAGGTACTGTTAGGATCATGGACATGGTCCTGATCTATCTGATCCTGAAAAAGGTTAAGGTTAATCTGCCAGCTCTAATGATGGAGCACATGTTGTACTGCCATGCTTCATCCCACAACTCCCTGCCTTATGGTTCCTTTATCTGCAAAATCATCAAGGAGCAGAATCCCAAGTTTTCTTTTTCTGGTGAGGTGGTGAGTCTTCAGTTGTTCTCCAAGAAAATACTCACTCAAAAGAAGATTGACTACTCTGGAAAGAGGCTGACTTTTGTAGGTCAAGAAAGTAGCCCAAGGGATGCAGGGAACCAGGAGGAAATCACTCCTGAGGATGTGGCAATGCTTCTTGCCAAGTTGGAAAGGCAGGATGAGAGGATCATAAAGTTGGCTACCAGTCTAGTGCAGGCTGAAGAAGAAAGGAAGCTTGATAAGCTTATGAACAACAGGAAATTCCTCACTATTTGCAGGGTGATTGATCACCTGTTGCCCCCAGAGTCTGGGATGAAGTTTGACTCTACACACTGTAGGATCATTGAGACGGATGATGAGGAATCCTCCAGTGAGAGGGGTCCTGATGCTGAAAAAGGAGAGGGTTCTGAAGAAGAGGAAAATGAATCTGATGAGGAAGAAGAAGAAGAGACAGAGGAAAAGGAGAAGAAGGAAGAAGAAAAGACAGCTGAGGAAGGTTCTGACTTCGAGGAGGAGATCAACCCAGAGGATGAAGAAGAGGATGAAGATGATGATGAATGATCACTTCAGTCTCCCCCTCCCCTTCCATTAACTGCCATAATATTTGCTGTTCCCCCACACTGCTAGACTGTTTTTCATGCAGTGTGGTTTCTATTATGTTTCTAACCTTCTGGTGTGTAATCCTGAATAGTTTTAAGCTTTTTCTGTTTTATGTGATTGAATAACCTGTTTGTGCTAACCTGCAGCATTGAGATTGATCAGTGGTTGAAACTACTGATTTTTGGCTTCCTTGCGATATTTTAGTGTGCAATTCTATTTTTTGAATGCTTTTTAATGATGCCAAAAGGGGGAAAAGCAGGTTGAAGTTTCTGAAAAGGCCTTGTTAGACAATTAGATTGAGTCTTTTATTTCCTTGAGTCAGTTAATCACAAAAACAAGTTAAAATAGAGGGAACAGTTAGATTAACTAACTGTTTCAGTGTCTTTTTCCAAAAATCCAAAAACAAGTTGTTTCTTTTAAATAAAGATGGCTATCCTGGTCAGTCATCAGTGTCATAAGTCTTTTACACAAGATATCCCTTGTGTAGAAAGTCTAGTAGAAAGTCTTGTCTTCTTAAGTGTAGATTAGAACTTTCTTTACTTTGCTGTTTCTCACTAACGTGCAGGTGCAGGAAACTTCAAAGTGTTTGTCATCATCAAAAAGGGGGAATTTGTTGAGTCACTTAAGGTTTTGAGTGATGACAAACAGCTGACTAGCTGGTTCTTGTTGGTTTTATATCATATCAACTGACATTTTGAACAGGAACAGCTATCCCAAGTACTTGAGGCAATATGAAGTCCTTTTGAATCAAAGCATTCAAGAAATATGTATCAGAATGTTCTATCAAGGAAGGCCGTCAAGACTTGAAGATTATGAAGTCTCTCAGATTAGGATAGTTGATCTTTGTAGTCTTTATAATGTTAAGTGTGCATGGATGTTTGTACGTGAGCTATCTGTATCCCTTACTTAGAATATTTAGTGTTGTAGAGATCAGGAAAAGTTGACCTGATCTCTAGGACACTAACAGGTTAGGAAACAGCTGCTTCGTAGCTTGTTTCATGAACCTGGACATTAGTTCAGTAAATATTTTCTGGAATATATATTTCCTATCCTTAGAGAATACTTACTAAACTAATTGATTCAGTTTATGCAGAGTTGGAGATGAATTATTTCGCATATAACTTAGAATATATTATTCTACCCATTTATGGAAAGTAGAATAATATCTTAGAATATCTCTTATTTACAAAATAAAAGATATTCTATTTACCTAAGTTATGATCTGAAAAGATCACGAAAGAATTCATCTCCCAACCTTATAAAAGCATAAACTCGATCAAAATTTCGAGTGAGCTTTTCTGAAAAACTTCTCTATCTTTGAAAGCTCGAAATACACTCTAAGGGAAATAGTTAGTTCATCTCTTACAAACTATTTATGCACACAGTAAGAATTGTTTTGTAATTATCTCTTGTAAGCTTTGAGTGAAAGCATTTAGAGGGAAACAAAGGGTTTGTATTGAATCACTAAGAGGTTAGTGATTGGGTAGCATTTACGAGTGTGAGTGCAAGTGCTTGTGAGTTCAAGTGCGAAGTGACACCTAGAGTTAGGTGTGGGGATCACGAGTGTGATCATTTGTAATTGCTTTTGTTTTTCAGAGTTGATTAATAAAAGTAATTAGGGTAGTGGAGGACGTAGGCTCAGAGTTGAGCTGAACCTCGTTAAATCTTTGTGTTGATTATTTATTGAATTTTCTGTTTTCGCTGCAGGACCAGTTCATCACCTGGTCCCCCTACATAAATAGAGAAGAAAATCCAATAATTCTTAACACTGCCCTGTACTCAATTCAACCCCCCCCCCCTTCTTGAGTACCAGCTGCACTTTCAGGTTAGTGACCCATATTGCTAGGAAACACCTAGGTTGGAACCCCGATGGACATAGGAAAGTTGTGGGATCGAACCTCATGGACCTACCCTATTTAGGGAGCTTGAACTGGGTGCAACCGGTGGGGAGTGATACTTGGTGGATTGTCCATCGACAATCGGGTAGGAGAGACCAAGCCTTTACCTTACCCAACCCCGCCTTGACCAAATTTGAGAGGGGGAAGCCCTCTTATACTTTCGAGATAAATGGTCAAGGTGAGGTTCAACCACCTCACCCCTCACCACAACCCCACCAATCCCCCATTCACCACTCACCCCACTACCAACCACCCTCACCTTTCACCTATGGCATGCCCACTTCCTCGGTCGATTACAATGTCGACCCCAATGCCCCATATGACTTTTCGGCTTTTAGGAGCCAATTAGACCGCATTGAGACGGGGCCAGGGCGAGTTGAGGGCATGATGCAAAACCTAGACTCTAGGTTAAGCACCTTAGATGGGCGGGTTGGTCTTATAGAGAGGAACCTAGGGAGGGGCCTTTACCCCATGTATGATGATTACGCTCGTCGGGGGGCTATTCCTCCCGATTCACTTACTCCCGATTGGTTCCAATACCCCCAAGGAGGGTATTCTCACCCCGGTGCGTATGGTACTTACGTGGACTACTCTTCGGTCCACGGATATGGGGGTGATGCTCCTTATGGGGGTATGGGTGGGAATGTAGACCCTAACTACTATGCAGGTGGTTCGGGGTATGGTGGTGGTGGCTCTAGCCATGGAGGAGCCGGTTCTAGCCACGACGGGGGCTATTCTAGGATGGATGAGGATGAGGAGTAGGCTACTCTCCCAAGTCAATGAGGGCATTTCTTGATTTGGCTTGGGGGGGTGTTCTTTCACTTGGTAATTCTCTTCCTTTTCTCTCTTTATTTGCTTTCTAGTATAGTTTTTATTTGCTTTCCTAGTGTAGTTTTTATTGCTTTCTTATATATGAAAAATACAAAAAAAAAATTGAAAAATAAAAAATTCAAAAATACGTTCCAATGAATTGTAAATCATACTTCCCTGTGCCCCATACTTGAGAAAATTTGTTTTGATTCTTGGTATTTGATGATGAATATTGTGGATTTGTTGGTCATGATTTGAAGTCTAATTGTTTGGATTCCTAAACATGCGTCAATTTTGCCCAACTACTTGTGAATATAGTGCTTGACTAGTTGATTTGGTTAGGAAATGTGTGATAGTTCCATAATTTCTGATATGTCAATAAATTTGAGTATTGATTTGCAACTATGAGTAGTGTTTCATGACTTATTATTATGCACATGAGGAGGACGAAGGCGTTCATTCTTTTAGGTAGCCTTCAAAGTATTAGATACATTTGTTCCCTTCTTGTTACCCATGTTGTTGCTTGTGCCCTTTTATTGTTTATTTAGCCACATTATAAGCCTACATGAGCCCCATTAGCTACTAGTCCCAAGCTTGGCTTGGGGGAGCTATTAGTGAGTGAGGTGAGGGAGTTTGTAGTGTGCACATTATTTGCACAATTTGGGTGGGTTTTGAGAAGTAATTCATTCTTGATCATATTTTTGTTTTGTTGAGTTTAAAAGTTGTATATTTTTGAGAAAATAAAAGTGTGATGAAAAAAAAAGAAGTTCAAAAAAAAAAAAGTGAGAAATTTGAAAAAAAAAGGTGAACTTCTAAGAAAGAAAAAAATGTTTGATGTTCAAATGTTCTATTTGAAGGTTATTCTAAGAAAAAAAAAAGAATGAGTTCAAAGTTTGTTTTTTTTCACTCAAAGTTCTACATTATCATATTTTTATGAGTGATTGTTGTAAGTGTTGGGATTGTTTATTTTGTTTGGAGTATATTTGGTGGATTGTTATTTGGAGTTGGTTATGTTGGAGATGTGTATGATCATTATTTTTGATCATGGGTTTATTAGGATTTGGCTCCCTTAATGCATAGCTTTACTCTCACATAATCCCAAATTTATCCTACCTTTACCCTAGCCTTACATTACAAGCTTAAAAGACCTTCCGACCTTGTGCATAGAAGTTATGTAAATGTGAAAATGTTGTTTTTCAATGCAAGTTATGACTTGGCATATTTCGAGTCGACTAGTAGGATGAGCGTTCAATGTTTTTATACACACGAGAGTGTGAGTTGGGAGGGCATTTGTTCACATTAAAGGGGTTGGGTGGAGAGCGATCGAGTACATTCTTTACTCGCCACATAAATGAGAGTTGAGTGTGTGAGCACTAGTCTTGAATTCTATATGCTCTTGTGGTTTGCTTTATTTGACAATTGTTGGGGAGGAAGGGTGATTAGATGAATAAGATTGATTGATGTTGAAGCATGTTCATTAATTTTACCTTGAATCGTTGGTTTTTGATTTGATTATTGGGGTGAAGTATGTTTTATATGTTCATTGATGAGCTCTTTGCTTAGGGACAAGCAAAGGTTTGGCTTGGGGGAGTTTGATATGTTTAGTTTATATAGTGTTTTATCCCCGTCCCGTGGTCGTTATTAGTAGTGTTTTTGGCTCTTTCGGGCCACTTTTATTACTAATTTGTGTGTTCTAGTGTTTTCGTAGTTTTAGTTGTATTTTACAGGAAATTGCACTCTTGGAGCATTTTCCCGGGCCTTATTGGATCGACTACGGAAGCTAGAAGGACACGACCACTTTTGGAGCCCAAGATCGGTGAGAGCCGGTGATTAAGGGCTCGGTAATTGGGATCACGAGGCATTTGAACCATGTATTCGAGACCCGAGAGGAAATATGAATTGGGCCGAGAAATCTAGCCCAATCGAAGTCCAAGCCTCGAAGAAGAAGACCGGGCCCGATCGGGCAAGCATACGCCCGATCGGGCGGATGCGCGCAAGGGCACTCTCAAGGGAGAGGCGCGCCCGATCGGGTGAGCGTAGGCTCGATCGGGCGCGGCACATCAGTATAGGCGTTGTGAAAAAGGCGGGCCCGATCGGGCGGCCCTTCGCCTGATCGGGCGCGTGTTTTCCTAGAGTCTGATTAGTTTAGTTTTAATTCGTGTTTTAGGAAAGGTTTAAATACGATTTGTACGGAATTATTAGTTACCTCTTTTCTTAGACTTTCTCTCTCTACTTAGTATTTTTCTCTCTCTTAAATTCTCTCTAAACTTTTGTTCTTAATTCCTTCATTAATTCCAGATTTACTTTGGTACAATTTCTTCCCTTTTTAATTTCAGCTATTTTAATTGTTTTCTTGTTTATGCTTTTAATTATTTATTTGATTGATTTAGTTATGATGATTAGTGAGTAGTTTAATTCTAGGGTTTATGGGGATCCATAATTAATATGAAGGGATAGTTTGTTATTATTGATTGTTGATATTGTATGATAATTTCCTATTGAATTGTTTTAATTCTTTGCAATTAGATTATGAATCGAGCAGATGTAATTTGATTGTGAATGTTTAGCAATATTGAATTGATGAATCGAGCAGATGTTGATTTAATATTAAAGGCTATTTTTAATAGGAACTTAGGTCTAGTAAATTGCGAGAGCCTGTTAGATCTATGTTGATTAATAAATTGCGAGAGCCTGCTAATCATGTTATCTATGCATTGTTAATTATTAATTACTTCGTTCTATCCCGGAATATTAATTATTGGTGAACCTGTGTCCCTAGGTTTCCTTATTATTGATTCTTTTCTCCCTAAACTTATTCTTCGTAGTATAGAATTCTTACCTCAAAATATTGGTTACTTAGATAATTTAGAGTATAATAATTAATTAGAATTAAAAAGACTTGTTTCCCTGTGGAGTTCGACCCTACTTCCCTATCTACTGTAGTTAGTGATTTAGGTAATTATTTTTTATTAGGGGATACGACTTTACCCTGTCAAATCTCGTAAAAAATTGTGCTCCATCTCTCCTCTAAACCGATTCACAAATGAAGCACGAACAAGACTATTTCGGTGGGTTTTTATGCGTGTGGTTGCTGCTGTTTGTGTGTGGGGTTGTTGTCCTTTTCTTTGGGTTTTGGTGGCTGTAGACACCCAAATGTGTCTCCCCAAAACCAAACCCAGTGATGAATACCTTTCACTTCATTTGATTATCGAACGAAGTGAAAGTATAAAAAGTCTAGTCATGCAGTTGTTTTTATTAAAATATCTCTCTTTCTGTTTTTTGAAAATATTTCTATTATGCTCTATTTATGAAAATAGCCAGTCCAATTTAGTTTAGTCCATGAGAAGGGTGCAATAATAGTGTAGTTGAATTGAGCTCGAAAAGATCTTTCGAAAGATATATTATAAGCCCAATTCCGATGAATAATGAGGAAGTTATGGCCAAAATACTAAATTGGGCCCGAAATGAATTTTATATGCGGCCCAATGATCTTGAGGAAGGCCTATTAGTTATTATTCCTAAAGTTGTTAGGATTGACTTTAATCTTTTAGAATAACTAGAAGGTTCTTTTAAATTCTAATAATATTAGGATTGATAATTATTTTTTAAAGAGTTTTATTTGGAATAAAATACATGTTTTATGATAAACCCGGTTTTAACTGATAAACGTGGAATTTATTGCTTAATCGTATTAAGAAGAGGATTCCGCGTACAAAGCGCGTTTTATTTCTGACTCGGCGCAAGGCAACAACGACAAGCCTGTCGCCTGGCGCTGGTGCCTGTCGTCTGGCGCTGGCTCCTGTCGTTCGCGACATGAGGTTTTTTATTCCGAATGGAACTCGATTTTTCTACAAATAGGGTCCTAGACCCCCCGTTTTTATTCATTCATCAATCATCATCCAATCTCTATTCTCTCTCTCTAAAAGCCAGAAGCTTATTCTCTCTATATTTTTTTTTCTAAACCTTTCCCTTTTACAAAATTCCGCATACATTAGTTCTAGACACACCTAGCCAAGTTCGAAGTTGCCTTCGCCTTAGACGTGAAAAGTTGATAATTTTTGAGGGTTTGGTCTCAAATCTCTATTTCAATTATTTAATTTAATTGTTTGATTTAATATTTTTCCTTGAAGTTACTAACGTGTGTATTATGTTACTAGAAAGAGATACGAGGTATCCAAGTAAGTAATTTAATTACTTTGTTATTATTTTAATATAGATATCATGCTTTGATTATTTTGATTCCTAGTATCATGTTAGGATGTTTTATTGCTTCCTAGTATCATGTTTAGGGTAATAACTAAGATTTCTAATATCATGTATGTTTCTATGGGATGCTTCATATTCTTTCTAATATCATGTTAGGGATAAAGATTTGATCTTTATTATTTAGTGACATGCTAGGATTTGTTATTAATCTTGTTAGTATCATGCCTAGGATCTTGCTAATATTATTATGGAAAAATTGAAAAGAATAATCCCACCTTTGTTCAACCTACTCAAAACAAGCCAACCTTTGCATATTCTGGGAACGGGCCAACCTTTACCCCCTATTTTCTCAAAACATGCCTTTGACATGTTTTATAATTTGGTAACCGGTTTTTGAAGGTGACTTGCCACGTGTCAGCTTCTAATTGGTTAGTAGCTTAAAAAAAACAAATAATTTTTTTTTTAAAAAAAAAACACCTCCTTCCTCTTGACCCAGCCCCCACCACCACCATAGCTACCCCTTTTCCCGCCGACCCATCACCAGCAACCAACAAAACCGCACAACCACTGAGTCTTGACTAACTGACCACAACTAGCACCTTACATCGACCACCGCTTCCAACAGTCGCCCATCACCACGCAACCTCCTTCCTCTCACAACAACAAGCCACCAACCCACCACCAGCAATTAACAAACCCATTCGATTTGATAGATAATCCCACCGGACTGAAACTAGCCCTTATTCACTCCTAACGACCACCGTCATCTTCCCCAAATCAACCCCTTCCCCTGCTTACCCCCTTCTCTGCCGAAGTAACTCATCCACCTTACCCCACGAACCGAAACCACCCTCGCCCCTTTGTCACCGTACAAAACCCACCTCGAAGCAAGCAATTTTGTTTTCGATTACTTTGGAAATCAAATTGAGTATTTATTTAAACTCTTAGGCACCTTCAACTTCAATTACTATTTTACAGTCTAATTTTGGGGTTGGGTTCGGTGGGGTGGAGATCTGGTACACGTGGTGGATTTCAGGGCAGAATGGGCTTCAATTAAGGGGGTTGTGGATTGTGATGGTGGTCACTGGTCAGTGGTGGGGTTGTGGTGGGAATGGGAGTCAGTTTGGTTCAGCAATGGAGGTGTTAGGTGGTGATGTGGTAGTAATAGTGAAAGGTGCTGGTGATTATGCTGGTGAAGATGATCAAAGAAAAAAAATTAAATAAATAAATAAATAACCTTCTCATCAAGTAACCTGTAAAAGGGACCGTTTAAAGAAAATAAGGGGTAAAGGTGAGCTTGTTCCCAGATTTTGCAAAGGTCGGCTCGTTTTGAGCAGATTGAGCAAAGGTGGGATTATTATTTTCAATTTTTCCTATTATTATTATGCTTTGATAAGATTGAGATTATTAAGATGATGATTTTTGTTATTATGTTTCTTGATATATATTATTATTGTTATTGCTTGATCACGCCTTTGTACTTGTATGTTAAAGGGAATTTGTACTTGTAATCACACTTAATAAGATAGTTAATAATCTTATTTAGGCTAATATGATTATAATTCAAGTGATCGCTAATAATAGATTTGTTTGTGCATTAATATTCAACCAACATAGATTAAACAGGTTTAGGCTTAATCTAATGATTGTATGTTAGTCAGAAAGCGCACATGAATACGAGAAGAATAAAGTTGACAAGGCTAAAGTCGTATCACCTAATCAAAAGTAATTCCTAAATCCTCTAACTAATGTAGATAGGGAAGTAGGGTCGAATCCACAGAGAAACGAGTCTTTCTATTCCTAATTAATTAATATAATCTAGATTATAAAGTAACCAAAATATTATTATCGAAGAAAACTAAACTACGAAGATTAAGAATAAGGAGAAAACAATATATAAAAGGTCTAGGGTATAGGTTCACCAATAAATAATAATCCAGGGTAAAACATAATAATCAATTATCAATGCATAAATTAATCAGATTATAAAGGGCTTTCGCTACGTATTACAATCACACAATTAATTTACAGGTATTAAATCTCATCTCATGAATCTCGACTTAACCATTTATAAATTAACCTGCCTATTGAAACTAAACCTAAACATCAATTCTCATCTTTCGAATCTCGAATCAATATTGTCAAACTCATGCATAAAAGATCTGCGCAAATCTAGTCACAGAGCAATAAATCAATCAATAGGAAATTAATCTAGTATTGACAATTAACAACAATAAATTACCCCTTCATATTATTTATGGATCCCCACAAACCCTAGAAATATAACTACTCACACATAATAAAAACTAAACTAATCAAAGCAATAAAACAAGACATAATCAAAGGAATAAAATAAATAACTAAGATTAAGAGAAGAGAAATCGTTACCAAAGAAATCTGGAATTAAGAATAGAGTTAAGAACAAAGTATATGAGAGAGAAACTAATCTAAAAGCTAAGTAGAGAGAGAAAATCTAAGAAAGAATTTAGAAAGAGTAAAAAGAAGATCCTAAACTCGTTTTACGGAAAAGTATTTATACAAAATAAGAATCCTAAACTAAAACAAACTTAAACGTGCTAATCGTCTCCTAACAATAACACGTGCCCGATCGGGCGTGCCTTTTTTCCTCTCAAGTATGAATCTCACGCCCGGCCGGGCACGAGTTCGGGCGCCAGCCTTTGCTTCCCTCGCCCGGCTGGGCGCGCCTCCGGGCGCCAGCCTCTTTGGCCGAGCGGCTCTCTTGGGCCACTATTTGGACTTCAATTCTTCGGGCCAATTTGGATTTCCTCTTCGGGTCTTGAATACTTGGTCCAAATGCCCCGGTATCACATATACCGAGCCCTTAATCACCAGTTCGATGGCTCTAACCGGCCCTGGGCTATAGAAACTAGTCGTGCTTTTCCAATGCTCGTAATTGCTCCATAATATCTCGGGAAAATGCTCCAAAAGTGAAAATCCCTGCAAAAGTCAACCAAATCTACGAAAACACTAGAAAACACCAATTAGTAATAAAAGAGGCTCTAAAGAGCCAAAAACACTACTAATTATGACCAAGGGACGGGGGTAAAATACTATATAAAATAGACACATCAAACTCCCGCAAGCCAAACCTTTGCTTATCCCTAAGCAAAGATCTCATCAATGAATAAATAAATATGCTTCACCCCAAAAAGTAAAAATCAAGCACAAACAATTCAGGGTAAATCAAATAAACATGCTTCAAAATCAACCAATCAAATCCATCTAATTGCCCTTCTTCCCTAACAATTGTCAAATAGAGCAAACCACAAGAGCATATAGAATTCAAGACTAGTGCTCACACACTCAACTCTCATTTATGTGGCGAGTAAAAGATGTACTCGATCGCTCTCCAACTAACCCCTTTATGTGAACAATGCCCTCCCAACTCACACTCTCGTGTGTATAAAAAGATGTACGCTCAACCTACTAGTCGACTCGAAATATGTCAAATCATAACTTGCATTGATAAACAACACTTTCACATTCATACAACTCTTATGCACAAAGGTCGGAAGGTCTTTAAAGCTTGTAATGTAAGGCTAGGGTAAAGGGTAGGAATCATTTGGGAACAAGTGAGAGAAAAGCTATGCTTAAGGGAGCCATATCCTAATAAAACCCATGATCAAAATAAATAATGATCAACATCTCCTACATAACTCAACTCTAACAAAAACCCACCACATACAACTCCAAACAACATAAACAGTCCCAACTCTTACAATTTCACTCATAAGATATAATAATAAAGAACTGGAGTGAATAAACAAACTTTATTTTCCAAATTTAAATTTTTTTTTCACAGAAGCTCAAAATTTTTCTTCCTTTTAATCAACGTCCAACTAGAACATTTGAACATTGAATATTTTTTTTCTTTTTGCTTTTTTTTTTTTCTATTGAAGTTCACTCATTTTCTTTTCTTTTTTTTTTTCTTTATTCTTGATCTTCTCATTTTATTTTCATAACATCATCCTTTATTTTTTTTTTCAAGAAGATAGATATAACTTTCAAACTCATCAAAAATAAAAATGATAAAAAACAAAATAACTTCTCAAAACCCACCCAAATTGTGCAAATAATAAGCACACTACAAACTCCCTCACCTCACTCACTATTAGCTCCCCCAAGCCAAGACTAGTAAACAATGGGGCAAAATAGGCTTGTAATGTGGCTAATAAACAACAAAAATTCAAGGCAACAACATGGGTAGCAAGAAGGGAACAAATGTATCTACAATCATCTGGAGGCTATCTAAAAGAATGAACGCCTTCGTCCTCCTCAATGTGCAAAATAATGAGTCATATAAACATTACTTATAGTTGCAAATCAATACTCAAATTCATTGACATACCAGGAACTAACACACATTCTTAACCAAATCAACTAGTCAAGCACTATATTCACAAATAGTTGGGCAAAATTGACGCATGTTAAGGTTTCAAGGCAATTAAACATCAAATAATGATCAACAAATCCACAATATTTATCATAAATAACCAAGAATCAAAACAATTTTCTCAAGTAAGGGGCACAGGGAAACATGATTTATAATTCATTGAACGTATTTTTGGATTTTTTTTTTCAATTTTTTTTTTATTTTTCATATATAAGAAAGCAATAAAACTAACCTAGAAAGCAATAAATCTAAACTAAGAAAACACACCAAAAATAAAAGAAAAGAGAAAAAGAAAGATACCAAATCCAAAATCTCCCCCAAGCCAGAATCAGACAATGTCCTCATTGGCTCGGGAACTAGCCCAGCATAGCTAGTCCTCATCATCCTCATCCATGGAGCCGAAACCTCCACTGCCACCTGCACCACCAGAAGATCTACCACCAAAATAATCAGCATGAAAACTCCCTCCCGCCGGTCCCCCGAAAGGAATGTCCTGGCCGTACCCATGGAAGGCAGAATAGTCAGTATAAATGCCATGGGCAGTGGGATCCCTATCGTATCCCTGGAATGAAGGCTGAAACCAGTCAGGGTATATAGCATCGTCGGGAATGTTGCCCCGACGAGCATAATCATCGTACATAGGGTAGAGAGCTCTACCCTGGTTCATCTCAAGGTACCCTAACCTATGGTCAATGGATCCTACCATCCTCCTAAGGTCAGTGTGTGTAACACCCCAATAATTCTCCCATTTCCAAACCACTTACTTTAAATAAAAATAGAGGAGAACCATTGGCATGTTACCGCCACGTGTTAAAACGTTAAGGCTTTATCAAAGTATTGCAGCGGAAATCCAACTTACATCTTAAAATAATATAATTTAGAAAACAAATAAGTCAAAGCTTACAAATTGGAACCATAAAGGCCCTTATTAAAACCAAACCAATATTCTAAAATCCCAAAACATAATTAAAATAGTAAAACATAAATAAGTTCAACACAAAGAACGAATACTCTCAATCACACCAATCCCTTGACAATGCGTATGTCAAATACCCGAACTTCACATCATCAAGCTAACATGTGCAATACTGCTCCCCAATAATACAAGTGTAATAATTGGATCATCACAGGGTCATTTAAAGGCGAAGGCCATGACCAAAAGAAACACACAAAAGCACGCAATCAGCAAAGCTGAGTACATACAAGCTACAGCGCACAAAACCTGACATGCTCAACTAATTAAACTAAATAAACATACAACTTGAATTCATTAATCAAGACTCCACACTTAAACAATTCAATTGACTCAACATACTTTCTAACCAATTCTAAACACTCGACTGTTATATTTAATATAATTAATTTAGTTTGGAGTAAGCAATAGACGAGGTTGTCCAATCCAGCAAATCATTTTGGTCCCAAATGACCATTTAAAATAAAAGTTTAGCGTGATGCAAGAATAGGCGCGACTCCATTCTCACAAAGTTAGTCTAGGATCCCATCTAACTTTCATTATAAAATAAAAATGTAAATACCAAAAGAAAAGAGGACATGTTGATCAAACAAGCCTCTAAAAGCCACAGGCTACCACCGTGTACCCCAACCCATAATTGTCAATACTCTAGAAGTGCACGCTTTCTAGAGTTTTATTGCTCATCCATGTTTCACTTTACGTGATTACAATTTTAATTAATAGCCGACTCAATCAAATAGACCATATATAAAAATCATACATCAATTTACTTTTAATCTTATTTAGGACAATGGTGATCACATCCCAAATTGACCTTTAATTTCATTAAACTTCCAAATTATCCAAATTGTTGAACATAGTCAACCCACCTAGCCATTTCGGCTTAATCCACTTTTACTCAACATACTAACAAGTCATGCTTGATTAATAAATAAAATAAATAACAACCTTGTGGAATAATAAATAAATTCATTCCACTTAAACCATTCAATTCCAATCCTTTAATAATCCAAATGTGGTTAACAAACCAATCCAATAAAATTATGCTTGTATCAACATTCCATACAAACAATTAATCTAATGTAATTCAACATGTTTGCATCCATAATTCCATACAAACATAATCAATTCACCAAAACATGTCTCATAAACATAAGCACATGAATTAATTAAATGTATAACTAAACAATTTTCATCCAAGTGTTCTCTAATCATGAAACTAAGTTCTTTTCTTTGGTACCTAAACATGATACTACTTACAACGAAGCAGACATGTACGTACCTCGTGTAAACAATCCTTTGTGCCACTTTTAATCACTTAAAAGTCTCCTAAGAAATAATCACTTCCTAGAAAACAAGCAACAACAATAAATTAATACTTAACCAAATTTCCAGCATTATAAATTAGATTAAAAGTTCTTAAAACTTCCTTAAAAACATGTTTTTATGCTTAATTAATCAATAGGAATACAATAGGAACAAAAGCCCCAAATTAATTGATCATAAGAACCCTAAAATCCCAATTTCAATAAATTGAAACCCTAGGTTTTATAATCACAAAATCTGAAAATTTATAACATAATTAAAATCTGAAATTATAAGTTTAAGCTATCAAAAACACGAATTTGATACTAAAAATATAAACTTTATATTATAAAATCAAAACCCAAAACTAATTTAACAAACATTGAACAAAAAAAAAAAGAAAACAAAGGGAAGAGAGAGAAGAGAGAGCAAGCAGCCACGTGGGCCGCGCTGCTGGTGGTGCGCCGGCGGTCAGGGGGCGGCGCCGGTGACCGGCGGTGGTGTGGAAGTCGGTGGGGGGCAGCAAGGTGAGTGAAAACTCACGTAGAAAGAAAGGAAAAGAAAAAAAAAAGAAAAAGAAAAGAAAGAAAAAGGAAAAAGAAAAATAAAAGAAAGGAAAGAAGAAAAAAAATAAAAGGGAAAAGAAAATACTAACCTTTTTGTGTGGGGAAAAATTTGGGGATGTATGGAGTATTTATAGGAGAGAGATTTGTAGGGTAAATATGAATATTGGGCCTCATAAAATTAATGGGCTACTTAAGAAAGTAAAGTGAGGTTGACTTTGATTGTTTGGACATGAATTATAGAATGATGGTATGTAAAAAAAATTTGTACCAAAATAATTTTCGACCCAAATTAAAAATTGAAACTTTTGAAATTAAATTCCGGAAAAATACAAATATATATTATAAATGAAATAAAATTCCATTTATAAATTATTTTAAAAATACGGGGGATTTCAGTGTGAGAATGCTCGATACGGCCTAAAGCCTGACCTATACTCTGAAGGTCCCAAACTGGGTAAGAGTCAACATGGGGGAACGAGTGAGATATGCGAGGTGCAGAAAATGATACCTCGGGCTCAGGCTAGGGTGGCGGAACTGGTGGTGAACTGATGGTGCTTGCCCCCTAGCGTTGGCAACCAAAAGGTCGTATGTGTAAGATGCTTGCCCGGGGGGAAAGGCGGTCAAGTCAGGACTAGGTAGGGAAAAGATGGGCAAAGGCTGCTCGGTCCCAGTCCTAATACACCAGTGGGGTGTCTGCTCACTGTCCAGTCGTACCCACTTGTAGGGAATATTTTTAAGCGTCAATCCCCTAACTTGAACCCCACTGTAATCATACACTAAAGTACGGTGGCGTCCAAAAGGGAAAGAAGATAGAGCAAAAGAGTCGCCAACAAGTTTAGGAACTTGTAAACCGTTCACCAGGTGAAGGTTACACCCCTTAACGATCCAAGAGATCGTCAACTCCATAAGGTCTTGAACCAAATAGGGTTCGGGGATGAAGGTACAAATCCAACCTAAAAGAGATTGAACCTGCCCTAATAATAGGCCTCTACTTTATTCAGATCGTATTCATGTGCGCTTTTTGACTAACATGCAATCAATAGAATTACCCTAAACCTGTTTAATCTATGTTGGTTGAATATTAATGCACAAATAAACTATTATTGGCGATCACTTGAATTATAATCAAATTAACCCTAAACAAGATTATTAATTATCTTATTAAGCGTGATTACAAGTACAAATTCCCTTTAATCATGCATAAAGGCGTGATCAAGCAATAAAAAGAAATATAATGTATCAAGCAACATTATAATAATCATAATAATAATAATTATAATCATAATTGAAATAACAATCACAATAATTAAATTAATCATGTTAAAGCATAAAAATAGTAAGATCCTAGGCATGATACTAACAAGATTAATAACAAACCCTAGCATGTCACTAAGCATTAAAAATCAAATCTTTAACCCTAACATGATACTAACAATCATAAATATTAGGAATAACATAGAAGGCATCGTAACGATCATATTTAGCATTAAATCTACCCTAGACATGATACTAGGAATATCATAATAACAACCTAAACATGATCTCTACATCATAATATCAATAAAAACCATTAAAGTACTTACTTTGATGCCTCTTACCGTTTTCTAATAACAAAATATACACGTTAGTAACTTCAAGGAAAATAATAATAAAAACAATTAAATTAAATAATTGAAAGAGATATTTGGGACCAAACCCTCATAAATTAAAACTTTCACGTCTAGGGCCAAGGCAACTTCAAATATGGCTAGATGTTTCTAGATCTAATGAATGCGGAATTTTGTATTTGAGAGAAGCTAGTTTAGAAAAGAGAGAAAAAGAGTAATCAAGAAAATCTTGATGAGTCTTCAAAAAAAAAAAAAAAAATCTTGATGAGAGTTGGTAGATTGATTATTGAAGAGAATGACAGAGAATTAATGATTGTTGATTGGTTATAGATGAAAACTGGTTCCCGAAAACGGAGTTTTTAGCACGTTATTTATAGAGAAAATCAGTCAAAAAGATAAAATATCAAAACAGAGTTCTGGCGCAGATAAAACTGGATTGGCGCCAACGCTGGTAATTGGCGTCAAGCGCCAACATTAGCGCCAGGCGCCAATACTAGCGCCAAGCGTAGCGCCAGGCGCTACAGCTGGCGTTTGGCGCTGATCTGGAAATTCACGCGTTTTCTTAAAATCGGATAAAAATTGCCGTACAGGAGGATAAAATTGTATTTTTCCTCAAAAATTCTCTTTGATTCTAATTAAAACTCTAAAAAGTCAACAAAAGTCAATTTATAAATTCTAATTGAATTAGGAATGAAAAGAACCTTCTAGAAGAATCTAGAAGACTAAAACCATTCCTAATTGCATTAGGAATGATAAATCATATTAGGCCCTCCCCTAGATCATTGGGCAGCATATAAGGCTCAAACCGGGCCCAGTTCAGTAAATTGGCCATAACTTCCTCAATATTCATCGGAATTGGGCTTATAATATATCGTTGGAAAGCTCTTGTCAAGCCCCATCCAACTACACTACTATTGGACCCATATCATGGACCAACCAAAATGGATTGGCTGGTTTCTTAAAATAAGTTTTCAAAAACAGAGAGAAGAGAAAAGAAATTAAAACTATCTGCAACACTAAACTTTCCACTTTTTCGCTTTATTCGATTATGATTCGACGCGAAAGGTACTCATCACTGGGTTTGGTTTTGGGGAGACACAAATGGGTGTTTACAGAAGCCCCCACTTTGACTGAGTTTGGAGAAACGCAAGTTTCAGAAACAAAAGTCAAAGTATCGATAGGGACGGAGAATGATTCAGAACGTTCTGCGATCCTAAATCACCCTTGAAACGCCGATACCTGCAAACTAGCATTAGTTAAACAGATAAAAGAGTTAAGAAACGCGTATCTTGCACCGTCGAGCACATGTCTCTGAAAGTAACCGATTTGCTGCCGCTTTACTGTATTTTTTATGACCTCCTGCCAAGAGAATGTCATCCCGCTTGAAAACCGCTACGCTTGTAACTGCTTCCAATATTGAAGACTGCTTCGCTTGAAACTATCCTCTTCTGCTTTGATAATACTGCACGTCCAAGGGAATACTATCGAAGATTGCTTCACTTGAAACAATCCTTTTCCGCTTTATGACCATCCTCCACGTCTAAGGGAACATGATCGAAGACAACTTCGCTTGAAATCACCTTCAGTTGCTTTTTGACAACTTTCCACAATCTAGGGAACGCCATCTCACTGTTTCGATGTTCACTCGTCTCTGAACAAAGAGCTTCTTTTTTTGATATGTTCACGCGCCTCTTAACAAAGAGCTTTTTTTTTTTTTTTGGATATGTCCACGCGTCTCTGAACAATAGAGCTTCTTTATTTTTTTTTAATATGAACTCCTGAATGATGTGTCCACGCGTCTCTGAACAATAGAGCTTGATAATAGGATGCCCACGCGTCTCTGAGCAAAAGAGCTTGAAAGAAATGTCCACGCGCCTCTGAACAAAAGAGCTTCGAAAGAAATGTCCACGCGTCTCTAAACAAAAGAGCTTGAAAGAAATGTCCACGCGTCTCTAAACAAAAGAGCTTGAAAGAAATGTCCACGCGTCTCTGAACAAAAGAGCTTGAATGATATGCCCACGCGTCTCTGAACAATAGAGCTTCGATAACATGTCCACACGTCTCTGAACAATAGAGCTTGAATAACATGTCCACACGTCTCTGAACAATAGAGCTTGAATAATATGTCCACGCGTCTCTGAACAATAGAGCTTGAATAATATGTCCACGCGTCTTTGAACAATAGAGCTTTGATACTTGAATGTTTGTTGCGATAATATTCTGAAGAAAATTTCCGAAGACCAACGCTTGTCGATCTCTAAAGCTCGCTTGAACTTTGCTTCCGCTATGCCAATACATTGGCGGTTTGCTGCTTGTGAACCATTATGTTCGTGATAAGCCAACGCTTAGGCGCTTCAAGCTAAGTGAGACGATCTTTCATCAGGTCGATCACTTATTGTGACTGTAATCAAACCGACTACTTAATCATGCCAAATTGCTTATAGGGGCTAACTGGCGTACCAAGGAACCCGAAATTGTTGTATGAGGTCGAAATCACCTTTCTGAGAGGCTTCAAGCTCTGTCGCTGCTGAAATATCTCTGGCGCCAAGAATTGACTCTGTCGCCAGACACTGGGATTTAGCGCCAGGCGCTAAAAACTGTTGCCAGACGCTAGATGTTTTCGTCTGGCGCTGGGGTAGTGTAGACACCTAAATGTGTCTCCCTAAAACCAAACCCAGTGATGAGTACCTTTCACGTCGAACCATAATCGAATGAAGTGAAAGTGTGGAAGGTTTAGTGTTGCGGACAGTTTTAATTTCTTTTCTCTTCTCTCTGTTTTTGAAAACTTATTTTAACAAAACAGCCAATCCAGTTTGGTTGGTCCATGATATGGGTCCAATAGTAGTGTAGTTGGATGGGGCTTGACAAGAGCTTTCCAACGATATATTATAAGCCCAATTCTGATGAATATTGAGGAAGTTATGGCCAATTTACTAAACTGGGCCGGTTTGAGCCTTATATGCGGCCCAATGATCTAGGGGAGGGCCTAATATGATTTATCATTCCTAATGCAATTAGGAATGGTTTTAGTCTTCTAGATTCTTCTAGAAGGTTCTTTTCATTCCTAATTCAATTAGCATTGATAAATTGACTTTTGTTGACTTTTAAGAGTTTTAATTAAAATCAAAGAGCATTTTTGAGGAAAATACGATTTTATCCTCCTGTACGGTAATTTTTATCTGATTTTAGAAAACGCGTGAAATTCTGAAATCAGCGCCAAACGCCATCATTGGCGCCTGGCGCTAGTGTTGGCGCCTGGCGCCAACAGCCAGCGTTGGCGCTGGTTCGTTTTTTTGTGCGCCAGGACTCTGTTTTGTTAATTTTATCTTTTTGGGTGATTTTCTCTATAAATAACGACGTAAAAACTCCGTTTTGATGGACCTACGACCAATTTTCATTCACAATCATCAATTCTCGCATTCTCTTCTAATCCATCTCTCTCTCTCCTCCTTTTTTAAACTTGCTTTTTACATACAAAATTCCGCATTCATTAGATCTATACACACCTAGCCATATTTGAAGTTGCCTTCGCCCTAGACGTGAAAGGTTTAATTTCTGAGGGTTTGGTTCCAAATCTTTCTTTCAATTATTTAATTTAATTATTTTTGTTTATTATTTTCCTTGAAGTTACTAACGTGTATATTTTGTTATTAGATAGAGGTACGAGGCATCAAAGTAATTACTTTAATTTATTTATTGATGTTATGATGTAGAAATCATGTTTAGATTGTTATTTTGATTCCTAGTATCATGTCTAGGGTAATTTTAATATCAAATATGATTGTTACGATGCTTCCTATGTTCTTCCTAATATTTATGATTGTTAGTATCATGTTAGGGTTAGAGATTTGATTTTTATTGCTTAGTGACATGCTAGGGTTTGTTATTAATCTTGTTAGTATCATGCCTAGGATCTTGCTATTATTTTTATGCTTTAACATGATTATTATTATTAATTATGATTGTTATTATGATGATTATTATTATGATTATTCCTTATGATTTATGATTATAATTGTGGTAATTCTTGTGATGATGATTATTTTTAATTATAATTTTTATTATAATTATTATTTTGATTATTTATTATGTTGCTTGATGATGTTTATTGTTATTGCTTGATCACGCCTTTTATGCATGTTTAAAGGGAATTTGTATTTGTAATCACGCTTAATTAGATAATTAATAATCTTGTTTAGGGTTAATTTGATTATAATTCGAGTGATCGCCAATAATAGTTTTATTTGTGCATTAATGTTCAACCAACATAGATAAACAGGTTTAGGGTTAATCCTATTGATTGCATGTTAATCGAAAAGCGCACATGAATACGATCAGAATAAAGTAGAGGCCTATTATTAGGGCAGGTTCAATCTCTTTTAGGTTGGAATTGTACCTTCATCCCCGAACCCTTATTTGGTTCTAGACCTTATGGAGTTGATGATCTCTTGGATCGTTAAGGGGTGTAACCTTTACCCTGTGAATGGTTTACAAGTTCCTAAAACTTGTTGGCGATTCTTTTACTCTATCTTCTTCCCTTTTGGACGCCACCGTACTTTAGTGTATGATCAGAGTGGGGTTCAAGCTAGGGGATTAAAGCTTGAAATTATTCCCTACAGGTAGGGTCTTCCCTATTCTACTACACCTGTATTTATTTTTGACTATAGTACTTTGCTAATTTCTTTAATTATCTTAGGGTTGACCTAAGGTTTAGCGTTGCTTGACTCATTGACTTGACACGACTCAAGGCATAAACTTGACTCGCTGTGATTGACTTGAGGTTGACTCGACTCGAAGTGTTTGACACATGTGTTAGACTCAAATCAAAGTGATATGACACGACATGACTCAATGTGTACATGACTCGTGTGTGCATCGTAATGTGATCGTGGGACTCGAAAATGCAAAAAAGCAAAAATTTTCCGTCATTTTTGTTTAGGGTACCGACTTTCTCCCGAAAAGGAAAGACTCGAAAAAGAATCGAAGTTTTTGAAAGTGCATGCTGAATGAGCTTAATCTGTTAACGTCGTCTCTCACAGTACAAGGATTGTAACATCTTAGACTATCCTAGTTGACTCAATAATGAAAGTATGTAGGTAACTTAGGCACGGAGGCTAAGCACTTCATACTTCGTGATGCAATGATGATTGATGAGTGATTTTGACATGACAAGGCATGTTTCAACGTCGTGTTAAGATCTCATGACAAAGGGTTCCTAAGGGAAGTATATTTGGTCATGTATCTGTGCGGTGTATGAAAGTGATACTAAAGTTAGGCCGCAAAGGCTAAGTGTGTGGAGAAAATATTATTTTTAGAAGAGTCAAATAAAGGCTAGGTAAGCTAATGATGTAGGGATCAAGTCCCCAAGTCTAGCTCTAAGTAAATAGGGATGAGCATAGGAGATCCCTTGATATGATCATGGTGTAAGTGTGTGAATATGAATGCATTTTTATTACGGCCGCACCTCAATGTGAGGTTGCCTACGTATCTGTTAGGAATCAGGCCGAACGTAGCTCTAGCCGAACCTCGCACAAGTGTATGTATACCTCAAAAAGGTCTTTTAAGGGTTGTAACGTGGTTAGGCTAAAGGCTTGAAGAAGAAGGGGATAAAAAGCTCAAGACCCTAGATAAGCCCCCAAGGTGTGCAACCTTGCTTTTGGATCTTTATATTTTATGCTTGAGTTTCTACTCTTTTAAGCTTTTTGTTTTTCTTTAGCATTTATTTTATTTTAATAAATGTGGGAAATCCCGATCATGCGGTCTATCAGTCACTTGGCATTCATGTTTCTCAGGCACGGTACCGAGCACTAGATAAGAGACACAATCTGAGACGTGTTCTTATCAAAGACATTTTCAATGACATTGGAACACTTACCCTTTTTGTACACTTTATTTATTTTTTTCTTATTTTTGCTATTTTAATTTCTTTGAATCACTCAAGCTTTTTATGAAATTGAAAATTGCATAAGTTGCACACCATCCCATCCCAAAGTTAGGTAGATATGGGTTGAAAAAATGAAGGGTCTAACGTTAGACGAGGATCAAAGTGGTTTATGAAGAAAGGATTGCATATTTGAAGGGTGAAAGGTAATATGATGTGGCTACAAGGGGTGCCTCAAATCATTGGTATACCTTGTGTTTAGTTCGACATGGATTTTTTTTTTTTTTTTTTTTATGCAATGCAATGTGATGATCATATGTAAGAGAATAAAATGCTCATTTTATTAAAGGAAAAGAAAGAATCTACAAAAATTAATCTAAGGGAAAAGAAAGGTGCCTGTGCTAGACTTATTGGGGAAAGGATGAATAAAGAAAAAGAAAAAAAGATGTCATGAAATTTCGTCGTTGAAGCTCGCCTCTTGTCTTGTGTTGTTTGCTTTATCATCACTCGCTCTTCTTGTTAGCTGGAGGTATGGGAACCTTGTTATTATCAATCAAATGTTGGATAGCCTCCTTTAGCTTCCAACAGCTCTCAGTAGCATGACCCCTACCTTGATGGTACTTGCAGCGCATATTTGGATTCCAACTAGGCACTCTCTTCTCAAGTGGGGGATCTTGAAGAGGTCCAATGGGAGTAATGAGTCCCTTGGCATGGAGTCGATCGAAAGCATCATCGTAGCTAATTCCAATAGGGGTAAAATCCCTTTTTTGTTGCTTTCTAAATCCTAAGATCTCATTAAGGTCGAAAGTACCAACACTGTTGCTAGAGTAGGTGTTTTCGGAAGAAGAAGGATAGCCGTTCTTCTTCCCTTTACAGCCACTGTTACTATCGTTACTAATCTTGGCCTTCTTGTCGCGCGGAGGAACATGAAGGAGATTTGAATCAATGAAGTCTTGAACACGATCCTTGAGGGCGAGACACTTTTCAGTAGCGTGACCGCGACCTTTATGGTACCGACAATAGGAATTTGGATCCCAATTGAGAAAACGTTTTTCAGATAAAGGGTCTTGACTGGGACCAATGGAGTGAATATGACCTTGATCGTGAAGACAATCAAAAGCTTCGTTGTGAGTCATTCCTGTTGGTGTGTATTCTTCAATGGTCCATTTTTCCCGTGGCTTAGGAGCATTGAGTTCTTCATTAAGCCCTTGGCGAGGATTTTGTTCGATGGCCATTAGCCGATTTGCTAATCCTTCTATCACATTCAAGAGCATGGCGACGACATCTTGCAATTTTCAAACGTCCTCTTTTAGACTTGACGAGTCTTCCCTGGTATTATCTAAGAAAAGACTTTCATCCTCCTCAATCATGGCCACTTCATCGAGAGAGGTTATATAAGTTTTCTCGATCATGGGCTCTCCTACAGCTGTGATAAGAAGTGATGGATCGAAGGACATTTGATCTTCTTCGATGGCTAGAATTTCGGAAGTTTCATTGTTATCGATCAGATGTTGAATAGCTTCTTTGAGTTTCCAACACTCCTCGGTGTCGTGACCCTTTCCTTGGTGATATTTGCAGTGCTTATTTGAGTCCCACTTGGGTGGCCTGGCTTCTGGAACTGGATCTTTGATAGGCCTTATGGGCATGACTAGTCCTTTGTGGTGTAGTTTCTCGAAAGCTATTTCATAACTCATACCAAGTGGAGTGAACACTCTTTTTGACCTTTGGATTCGCGATTTAGAGGTGTTCGTAGCATGTACCTCATTAATGGGAGAGGAAGAAGAAGGATGGTCGTTCTTCTTTCCTCTCGCATTATTATCTTTCAGATGGTCATCTTCAATGTCAATGCCTATATTATAGACAGCCTTGAAAGTATTCAAATTATGTTGGTACTTTAAGTGCCTTGAATACTTCCCTTGGAGATTCTTGATAAACATCCTCACAGATTCTTTTTCGGTAGGAGCCTTGACCATATTAGCAGAAGTTTCCCTCCATTTGTTGAAGAAAGAAGTGAACCCTTCGTTTTCTTTTTGTTTTAACATCTCGAGTTGTCTATGATCTGTTTCGTCTTGGATGTTGCACTTATATCTATCTATGAAAGCGTTTGCTATGGACTCCCAGGTGGAGGTTTTTTCTTTCTCGAGAGAAAAGAACCATTGCTGGCAAACGGTCTCAAGAGATAGTGAGAACAAAGATGGAAAAACCTTCTTATTGATACCCTTAATGTTCATTATAGTTTCGAAAGCTCTTATATGGAAGTAAGGGTTATCTGTTGCCTTGAATTTAGGGATGTCAGTGGCGTTGAACTTATGCGGAAGAAGTTCCTTGTCCAGCGAGACCCCTTGTGAACTCATGCCCTGAAATTTATAGTCACTAGATAGCTTGCTCAAACTTTCTTGCATGAGGTTCATTTGTTGTTGCTTCACAGGGTCGTCAATTTTGAGGGTTAAAGCCTTTAACACCTCAGTCACGTCATTCAATTGATTCCTAAGTTCATTGACTTCTTCTTGACTTGCCATTATCTTTTTAGCCTTTCTCTTTTGACGAATTGGTTTATCAAAAAGTGAAACTTGAATAAAGAGGTTGTCCTTGATTAATCGCCCTTCTCTCCTCGACCAAGTACTGTGGAAAAGGAATTTGGGGATGTTCATGGTTAATTATTTGACTCAAACTTTATTCAACATGTAATGGATGGAGGAAGTGAAGAAAGATTGGAATAGAATGTGAAGAAAAAGGATGTAGATGGAAGGATAGAATGTGCTCCCAACTCAAATGACGGAAAAAACCGACTCATGCATGAACCTAAAACATGGTCATGGTGATATGTGTACTCAAAGTGTGTGCTAGAACTAGTGAGTGTAGGTGACATGTTGAGACTCGTGTCATGACCATGTGGCTAGACTATGTGACTAGACTCAATTAATGACTTAACAAAGTGTTATTGACAGCGAAATTTAACCGAATTAATTAGCAAACTGGTTGATTAGACACTAGGTGATGACTCGATCAATAATCCGAACTATCGGCAAAACGACAGGACTTGCGTCGCACTGTGTAGTGTAGCACCAAACGACAGAGCTGTCGCCAGGCGCCACAATCCACAGAGTGGCGCTACAGCTCAGATTTTGGCGCCAATGCTGGAGCTTCAATTTGAGACTGTTTTCGGTGTTATTAATCAACAGGGGTATGCCTAAAGTCGTACTAGGTCAATTCTGATTAAAATATTAGACTTTATTTACCCAAATTAATTAATTAATTAATTAATTAATTAGGCAAAGTTCTTTAAGTCATTAATTTATTAAATCTCAACACAAGTCAAACAAACGGTTAAGAAATCAGAGTATATGCACAACAAATAATGCACAATTAGTCAAGTAGGCACAATATGATGCAATGAGTTTGCAACCTAACCATGGCTCTAGTTCTCTAAAGTTCGGGATACGGTTTAGTCAATAGAGGGTCCATGGTTAATTGTCCAGATGCACCGCGCGGAAGCCTAACCGTGAAGGGTTGGCGCGAGTGGATGGGACACCGCGAGTTTTAGAGAAAACTCGCTTCCATGGTTTGGTGAATTCAACATTCTCGGATGTACCCTTTGTTGCTCAGAGCGTTCAATCAGGTAGATGGAGCATGAATTCCCAAAGGGTTATGTCCATATGTAGAACACATATGGGTTTCAGAAAAGTGAGAAAATATTCAATCAGGAAGTAGGATCGAGCAAACAATGCGAAAAACTGGTCGAAATTAGAAAGCATATTTCTGGCTCGGTATTGGAAGAATTTGGCGCCAGCAAACAGAGCTCTGGTCGTCTGGCGCTACAGTTAAATGTCTGGCGCCAATGCTCTGGTCGCTGACGCTAATTCCGACATGCCTCAGCAGCTTTATGTGCTCGATAAAATTTTCTAGTTTCGCGCAGTGTTATTTCGGTCCTAGTTGTGAAAGATATTTCTCAAATTTCCTACGTGTAAAATCCTATGTTTTAACTCATTACGGATGGTCTTTCCAATGAGATCTTTTTTATGCATATGACAATAATGTTAATCAAAATTACGCACATGAAATACTTAGAACGTTTCGAGTCTCATCCAGTTTTAACTCATTACGGATGGTCTTTCCAATGAGATCTTTTTTATGCATATGACAATAATGTTAATCAAAATTACGCACATGAAATACTTAGAACGTTTCGAGTCTCATCCACTCATTCTAAATCATTGCCGAAACAAATTCAGGAATTAAAATAGAAATCCTCCCCAGTGGAGTTGCCAAAAAATTGTAGGGAATATTTCAAGTGTCAATCCCCTAGCTTGAACCTCACTGTGATCATACACTAAAGTACGGTGGCGATCAAAAGGGAAAGAAGATAGAGCAAAAGAGTCGCCAACAAGTTTAAGGAACTTGTAAACCGTTCACGAGGTGAAGGTTACACCCCTTAACGATCCAAGAGATCGTCAACTCCATAAGGTCTTGAACCAAATAGGGTTCGGGGATGAAGGTACAAATCCAACCTAAAAGAGATTGAACCTGCCCTAATAATAGGCCTCTACTTTATTCAGATCGTATTCATGTGCGCTTTTTGACTAACATGCAATCAATAGAATTACCCTAAACCTGTTTAATCTATGTTGGTTGAATATTAATGCACAAATAAACTATTATTGGCGATCACTTGAATTATAATCAAATTAACCCTAAACAAGATTATTAATTATCTTATTAAGCGTGATTACAAGTACAAATTCCCTTTAATCATGCATAAAGGCGTGATCAAGCAATAAAAATAAATATAATGTATCAAGCAACATTATAATAATCATAATAATAATAATTATAATCATAATTGAAATAACAATCACAATAATTAAATTAATCATGTTAAAGCATAAAAATAGTAAGATCCTAGGCATGATACTAACAAGATTAATAACAAACCCTAGCATGTCACTAAGCATTAAAAATCAAATCTTTAACCCTAACATGATACTAACAATCATAAATATTAGGAAGAACATAGAAGGCATCGTAACGATCATATTTAGCATTAAATCTACCCTAGACATGAGGAATATCATAACAACAACCTAAACATGATCTCTACATCATAATATCAAAAAAAACCATTAAAGTACTTACTTTGATGCCTCGTACCTCTTTCTAATAACAAAATACACACATTAGTAACTTCAAGGAAAATAATAATAAAAACAATTAAATTAAATAATTGAAAGAGAGATTTGGGACCAAACCCTCAGAAATTAAACCTTTCACGTCTAGGGCGAAGGCAACTTCGAATATGGCTAGGTGTTTCTAGATCTAATGAATGCGAAATTTTGTATTTGAGAGAATCTAGTTTAGAAAAGAGAGAAAAAGAGTAATCAAGAAAATCTTGATGAGAGTTGGTAGATTGATTATTGAAGAGAATGAGAGAGAATTGATGATTGTTGATTGGTTATAGATGAAAACTGGTTCCCGAAAACGGAGTTTTTAGCACGTTATTTATAGAGAAAATCAGCCAAAAAGATAAAATATCAAAACAGATTTCTGGCGCAGATAAAACTGGATTGGCGCCAACGCTGGCAATTGGCGCCAGGCACCAACATTAGCGCCAGGCGCCAATGCTAGCGCCAGGCGCTACAGCTGGCGTTTGGCGCTGATCTGGAAATTCACGCGTTTTCTTAAAATCAAATAAAAATTGCCGTACAGGAGGATAAAATCGTATTTTTCCTCAAAAATGCTCTTTGATTCTAATTAAAACTCTAAAAAGTTAACAAAAGTCAATTTATCAATGCTAATTGAATTAGGAATGAAAAGAACTTTCTAGAAGAATCTAGAAGACTAAAACCATTCCTAATTTCATTAGGAATGATAAATCATATTAGGCCCTCCCCTAGATCATTGGGCCGCATATAAGGCTCAAACCGGGCCCAGTTCAGTAAATTAGCCATAATTAACTTCCTCAATATTCATGGGAATTGGGCTTATAATATATCGTTGGAAAGCTCTTGTCAAGCCCCATCCAACTACACTACTATTGGACCCATATAATGGATCAACCAAACTGGATTGACTATTTTCTTAAAATAAGTTTTCAAAAACAGAGAGAAGAGAAAAGAAATTAAAACTATCCGCAAAACTAAACTTTCCACACTTTCGCTTTATTCGATTATGATTCGACGCGAAAGGTACTCATCACTGGGTTTGGTTTTAGGGAGACACAAATGGGTGTCTACACCACCCCAACTCCTCAAAATACCTAGCAGTTATATAGGTATCCGGTCCATAGTTGGTCAGTTGGTGGGGTCCACTTTCAACAAAACCGGCCTTTTTCACTGCTATTCTAGTGATAAGGCCTCCTATACGAATGGGGGTGCGAGACTGGGTACTGGCTGTGGCATGTCTGCTCAGATGGTGGATGATGTACCTACCTATGTTCAGTTTCCCAAACACATACACATAATGTTCTATAACAGCTAGTTCGTTTGTTTGGGCGTTATGGGGCTCAATCTTACCCAGAAAACATAAACCCGCAAATCTTTGCCAGATTTTTGGAATAGGGTGATGATTAGGTTTTGTACTAGCATGTTGGGGGTCGGGGGTAGGCAAACTAGTAAGAGCATGATAAATGTCACCCATTTTGTAGTCAGCATGCCATTGGAATGGTAATTCAGAATTCAATTCAAACAATTTACAAAATTCCACATATGTTAAACTAATATTTCTATTATTCAACCTAAAATATAAATTCGGCCCATTTCTACTATTTACAACTTTCAAAGAAGACAAGAATTCACAAGTTAATTCACGGTGTGTAGGATAATGCATATCAAAGAATTTTCTCATTCCTATGTCATTCAAAAATCGTTTAACAAAATCATACAAACCATAAGTTTCTAAAGTACGGCAGTATAACCACCGTGAAGAAATTACCTCGCGCCCGACTAGGTGTTCTAGCCGCTCCTTTTGCTCTTGGCTAGCAATACGGATCGTTGGCCAGTAGGAGAGTTGTAAATCCAGGTCGTACTCCTCCCTCGAGCTAGAACTCCTTCCGAAAATCGATCGAGCCCTCTTTGAAGCCATAATGTGAAATGGGTATGAAAAATAATTTGAATGATATGGAATTCGAAAATTTATATATATTATTGTAGAGGTGTAGGAAATATTTCAAGCGTTAACCCCCTAGCTTGAACCCCACTGTGATCATACACTAAAGTACGGTGGCGTCTAAAGGGAAAGAAGATAGAGCAAAAGAGTCGCCAACAAGTTTTTTTTTAGGAACTTGTAAACCGTTCACGAGGTGAAGGTTACACCCCTTAACGATCCAAGAGATCGTCAACTCCATAAGGTCTTAAACCAAATAGGGTTCGGGGATGAAGGTAAAAATCCAACCTAAAAGAGATTGAACCTACCCTAATAATAGGCCTCTACTTTATTCTGATCGTATTCATGTGCGCTTTCTAACTAACATGCAATCATTAGATTTACCCTAAACCTGTTTTATCTATGTTGGTTGAATATTAATGCACAAATAAACTATTATTGGCGATCACTTGAATTATAATCAAATTAACCCTAAACAAGATTATTAAATATCTTATTAAGCGTGATTACAAGTACAAATTCCCTTTAAATATGCATAAAAGGTATGATCAAGCAATAAAAATAAATTTAATCAAGCAACATAATGAATCAAATAATATAAAAATTATAATCATAATCGTCATAATTAATCATAACAATTATAAAAATAATCCAAATCATATTAAAGCATAATATTAATAGCAAGATCCTAGGCATGATACTAACAAGATTAATAACAAACCCTAGCATGTCACTAAGCAATAAAAATCAAAGCTTTAGCCCTAACATGATACTAACAATCATAAATATTAGGAAGAACATAAAAGGCATTGTAACAATCATATTTAATTTAAGGAACTTATTCTTTACCCTAAACATGATGCTAGGAAGATCAAAACGCCCTAACATAACATTAGGAATTATAATAACAACCTAAGCATGATTTCTATATCATAATAACAATAAATCAATTAAAGAACTTACTTGGATGCCTCGTACCTCTTTCTAATAACAAAATAAACGCGTTAGTAAATTCAAGGAAAATAATAAACAAAACAATTAAATTAAATAATTGAAAGAAAGATTTGGGACCAAACCCTCAGAAATTAAACCTTTCACGTCTAGGGCGAAGGCAACTTCGAATATGGCTAGGTGTTTCTAAATCTAATGAATGCGGAATTTTTATATTGGAGAGAAGGCTAGTTTAGAAAAAGAGAAAGAAAGAGTAATCAAGAGAAACTTGATGAGAGTTGGTGAGAATTGGTGAATAAGAATTGATGAGAATTGATAAATGGAAAGTGATGATCGAAAACGGAGTTTTTACGACGTTATTTATAAATTAAATCAGCCAAAAAGATAAAATATCAAAACAGAGTTCTGGCACAGATAAAATTTGATTAGCGCCAACGCCGGCTATTGGCGCCAGACGCCAACATTAGCGCCAGGCGCCAATGCTAGCGCCAGGCGCTACAGCTGGCGTTTGGCGCTGATTCAGAAATTCACGCGTTTTCTTAAAATCAGATAGAAATTGCCGTGCAGGAGGATAAAATCGTATTTTCCTCAAAAAATGTTCTTTGATTCTAATTAAAACTCTAAAATAAGTCAAAAGTCAATTTATCAATGCTAATTGAATTAGGAATGAAAAGAACCTTCTAGAAGAATCTAGAAGACTAAAACCATTCCTAATTTCATTAGGAATGATAAATCTATATTAGGCCATCCCCTAGATCATTAGGCCGCATATAAGGCTCAAACCGGGCCCAGTTCAGTAAATTGGCCATAACTTCCTCAATATTCATCGGAATTGGGCTTATAATATATTGTTGGAAAGCTCTTGTCAAGCCCCATCCAACTACACTACTATTGGACCCATATCATGGACCAACAAAACTGGATTGGCTGTTTTCTTAAAATTAGTTTTCAAAAACAGAGAGAAGAGAAAAGAAATTAAAACTATCCGCAACACTAAACTTTCCACACCTTCACTTCATTCGATTATGATTCGACGCGAAAGGTACTCATCACTGGGTTTGGTGTTGGGGAGACACAAATGGGTGTCTACATGAGGATAAAGAGAGGATTAAGAATATGTAAAAATATTTGGATTTGGGTGAGAAATGAAGAGAGAATCTTAGAGAGAAGGTAGAGGTTTTAAGGTTTTAGAGAGAGAAAGTTATGGAGGAAAAGAGAAATGAAGGAAGAAAGAAGAAGGAAGAAGAAGAAAAAGAGGTTAGGTGGCTCGCGCCTCGCCCGATCAGCAATCTTGATTTTCTTATTTGCTGTTCTCGCGCCCGATCGGGCGATCTAAATGCTCGATTTTTCTTCTTCTCTCGCGCCCGGTCGAGCGATCTAACGCCCAAAAATTGATTATCTCTCGCTCCCGGTCGGGCGCCCTTTGCCTGGTCGCGCGGACGAATATGTCCGTATACGTCAAATCTCGCGCCCGGTCGGGCGGTCTTCGCCCGATCAGGCAAAAACACCTGATTTTCTTACGTCGCTCTCGCTCCCGATTGGGCAAGCTTCGCCTGGTCGGGCCCGAGGCTAATTCGACGATTTTTTATTTTCTTCTTTTCAACAGTTTTTGGCTAACTCTTGTCCTTCAAACCTGTACAAACACTCATAAAACTCATTAAATTCCCTCATCTCTCCTCTCATAAGAAAAAGAAAGAAAAACTAGTCTACAAAGCATTGAAATACATGTTGCCTCCCGCAAAGCGATGGTTTATCTAGGTCCCGCACGACCTTCTTACCAAATACAAGAACTAGGACCCTCATCGACCTAACACTTGGTCTGGTGGTTTCTCACCCGGTCGAGCGGTGTTTAGGCCACAACGCGTCTTCCTGACATACCTTGTGGGACGCCAATTCACTTTATCTGGTGGATCCTCCTTGACTTGGATTGGGGGCTCTTCAATGCTACGCACTAAAGATTCCTCTTTGATCAAGGGTTGCTTCAAATTGTCATTACATTTAGCACTTGCAACTCGATCTGGCGGAACACTTACTGTAGGCTCAATTTCCACAACTTGCTTGATTGTTTCCACCTTTTCGTCCTCAAAACCAAGACCGACAGTTTAGAGGGCTCTTTCTATCGCATCAACTTCCTTCTGCCATTTGTCTATCTCATCTGAAAGGGATGCAACACAAGATACCACCTCCAAGGGATCTTTTACAAGAGCTTGGGGCTTGTTAGAATAATTATGAACCACATTAACACTAAAGCACTTCTTCTCTGTCATGGGGCTTTTAGGGGTATTATTAAGATTAAAAATAATTTTATCGTCCCCTAATGATAGTGTTAATTTGCCACTTCTCACATCTATAATTGCTCCTGTAGTGTTGAGGAATGGTCTACCCAAAATAATTAGGGTATGCATATCCTCAGCCATATCAAGAACAATAAAATCAACGGGTATGTAAAATTTACCTACTCTAACAGGAACATCCTCTAAAACACCTAAGGGGTATTTGAAAGAACGGTCAGCCATTTGTAGAGTAATATTGGTAGCTTTTAATTTACCCATATTTAACATGGAACACACAGATAATGGCATAACACTAACGCTAGCACCCAAATCACACAATGCATTATCGATCATTAGATTGCCAATATGACAAGGGATAGAAAAACTACCCGGATCTTTTAATTTAGGTGGAGATTTATTTTGAAGTATGGCACTACACTCTACAGTGAAAGCTATTGTCTCTACCTCACTAATAGACCTTTTTCTTGTCAATATTTCCTTCATAGATTTTTCATATGTAGGAATTTGTGTGATTAATTCAGTGAATGGAACTGTTACCTTCAAATCTTTTACCATCTCCAGAAACTTACCAAACTACTTATCCAAATTTGTTTTCAAGTGACGATTGGGGAATAGAAGTTTGATAACTGGCTTTAGAGCATTATTGCTCTTATCTGGAGTGGCCACCTTCTTTGGAGTCGTACCCTGCAATGTAGAATTAGATGTATTAGTATTACTCTTTAGCCCGGCCTGCAGGGTTATTAGCTACATTGTCAGGTTTAACGGAATCAAGATTAGAATTATTTATTAAAACAGGTTCATTGTCTCTAGGCATAGGGGGCCCTTCATAGTTTAAACCACTCCTTAGAGTAATTGCATAGGCTTGATCCGTAGGCCTGGTCGGCTGTGCTGGTAGAGTTCCCTGTTGACGGGCTTGTAGAGTAGCGGAAAGTTGCGCAATTTGATTATCTACAATTTTATTGTGTGCCAGAATTGAATCAATTTGTGCATCTCTACTCTTCACGTGCTTCTGCATATTAACCAGCATCGCTCTAATTTCTCCCAAAGAAGGGTCGGAAGATGAGGAGGGTTGTTTTGGTTGGTTCTTCTTGCCAGCATTGGGATGGTAATATTTCTGCTGTTGTTGCTATTGTGGCACCTGTTCTTGTGGTGGATTTTGGACATTGGTGCTCCGGTAGGAAAGGTACGGATGATTCCGGTACCCGGGATTGTAGGTGTTGGAGTATGGGTTATTCTACCTATAAGCTTGAAAGGCATTAACTTGCTCCACGGAACTCCTGCAATCTTGCTCCCAATGACTTAATATTCCACAATTTTCACAGAAAGCCTCATTAGCATTATTATTAATTGCAGAAACATTAGCTACATTAGCAGTGCTAAGATTATCTAATTTCTGGCAGATAGAGGTTAATTGAGCTTGCAAAAAGGATACAGAGTCAACACTATGCTTCCCCTTGTTAGCAAAGCCTCTAGGATTCCCATATTGGGAATTATGTATCGCCATATCTTCGATAACTTGACCTGCATCATCAACATTAAGATTCATAAACCTCCCACTAGATGCAGAATCTAAGATTATTCTAGACGAATTTCCAATGACATTGTAAAAGGCTTGGATTAACTGCCATTGTGCCAAATTATGGTGGGGGCATTCTCTTTGTAGGTCCTTGAACCTCTCCCAAGCCTCATATAAAGTTTCATCATCTTCTTGGGCAAAGTTCTGAATTGCACTCCGTAGTACGGCTGTTCTCTCTGTAGGATAATACTTATTATAAAAATTCAAAACAAGAGTTTCCCAGTCAGTTATACCAAGTGCAGTTTTATTTAATCCATTAAACCATAATTTGGCTTTTCCAGTTAAAGAGAAAGGAAAGAGAATCTCTCTGATTTGGTCTTGTGTGACCCCAGCTTGCCTGATGGTATTACAGTACTGGCAATAGTCTGCAATATGAAGATTTGGGTCTTCACCCTTAGCTCCACTAAATTTCTTCCTTTCTATCATCGTTATAAATTGGGGTTTAATCTCAAACTGTACCCAATCAAGAGCCGGAGTGGGAGTAAGGTGTGGAAAATCTGTAAGCTTTGGTTGTGAGTAATCATTAAGCTTCTTTGGAGCCGTCATCTCTGATTCTGGATCTGATGATACCTCTAAATCGCTAGAATCAATTGGAGGATCTCGGTGATGATTATTATCACCAGAATCCGCCAGAATTTGCTTGTAGAAATTCTTCTGTCTATGGAAGGATCGTTCGATCTCAGGATCGAATGGGATGTACCCTGATCTGGAACACCTGGGCATAAACAAAAAAAAAAACCTAAAAGCAAATATGAGACTTGACTCAAAGAACTAAAGTTCTCTGAGACAAAAAGAAATAACCTAGGCTACAAAAATAATCAGAAATAAAAATAAAACCGTTTCCCCGGCAACGGCGCCAAATTTTGACAAGGCTAAAGTCGTATCACCTAATCAAAAGTAATTCCTAAATCCTCTAACTAATATAAATAGGGAAGTAGGGTCGAATCCACAGAGAAACGAGTCTTTCTATTCCTTATTAATTAATATAATCTAGATTATAAAGAAACCAAAATATTATTATCGAAGGAAACTAAACTACGAAGATTAAGAATAAGGAGAAAACAATATATAAAAGGTCTAGGGTATAGGTTCACCAATAAATAATAATCCAGGGAAAAACATAATGATCAATTATCAATGCATAAATTAATCAGATTATAAAGGGCTTTCGCTACGTATTACAATCACACAATTAATTTACCGGTATTAAATCTCATCTCTCGAATCTCGACTTAACCATTTATAAATTAACCTGCCTATTGAAACTAAACCTAAACATCAATTCTCATCTTTCAAATCTCGAATCAATATTGTCAAACTCATGCATAAAATATCTGCGCAAATCTAGTCATAGAGCATTAAATCAATCAATAGGAAATTAATCTAGTATTGACAATTAACAACAATAAATTACCCCTTCATATTATTTATGGATCCCCACAAACCCTAGAAATAGAACTACTCACACATAATAAAAACTAAACTAATCAAAGCAATAAAACAAGACATGATCAAAGGAATAAAATAAATAACTAAGATTAAGAGAAGAGAAATCGTTACCAAAGAAATCTGGAATTAAGAATAGAGTTAAGAACAAAGTATATGAGAGAGAAACTAAACTAAAAGCTAAGTAGAGAGAGAAAATCTAAGAAAGAATTTAGAAAGAGTAAAAAGAAGATCCTAAACTCGTTTTACGGAAAATTATTTATACAAAGTAAGAATCCTGAACTAAAACAAACTTAAACGACGCTAATCGTCTCCTAACAATAACACGCGCCCGATCGGGCGAGGCACTGCCCGATCGGACGCGCCTTTTTCCTCTCAAGTATGAATCTCACGCCCGGTCGGGCGCGATTTCGGGCGCCAGCCTTTGCTTCCCTCGCCCGGCCGGGCGCGCCTCCGGGCGCCAGCCTCTTTGGCCGGGCGGTTCTCTTGGGCCACTATTTGGACTTCGATTGGGCTTCAATTCTTCGGGCCAATCTGGATTTCCTCTTCGGTTCTTGAATACTTGGTCCAAATGCCCCGGTATCACATATACGGAGCCCTTAATCACCGGTTCGATGGCTCTAACCGGCCCTAGGCTATAGAAACTGGTCGTGCTTTTCCAATGATCGTAATTGCTCCATAATATCTCGGGAAAATGCTCCAAAAGTGAAAATCCCTGCAAAAGTCAACCAAATCTACGAAAACACTAGAAAACACCAATTAGTAATAAAAGTGACTCTAAAGAGCCAAAAACACTACTAATTATGACCAAGGGACGGGGGTAAAATACTATATAAAATAGACACATCAAAATTAGAGGCCTATTATTAGGACAGATTCAATCCCCTTTAGGTTGGATTTGTACCTTCATCCCCGAATATCCAGTCATGTTTGCAGACCACTATGGAGTTAGCAATCGCATGGATCGTGAAGGGGTATAACCTCACCATGTGAACGGTTTACAAGTTCAAAAACTTGTTGGCGACTCTTTTATAAAGTGTGTTGCTATTCCCTACCATATAAAAAGTGGGAAGTTGTTCTTATGAATAGTGTACAAACCTTTTTGCCCTTCAAAATGTTTATATACCTTCTTACCCCTTTATAATCCCTACCCATTAATGAGTTTTGCGCTTTAATTTCTATCTCCTCAATCTTTATTCACCATCCCTGAGTAGAAGAAAACCCAGAAGACCAAGCTCAAGAATTGCTAGAGTTTGTAACTTTTTTTTTTTTTTTTTTTTTTTTTTTGAGAAAACTGGTAGTTCTTTTATAATTCCAACAATTTATATACTTGGCTTTCCTATTTCTCCTTAATCTTAATGTCTCCTTCACCTTAAAAAAAAAAGGTTAGTATTGTTCAATGCATTATTTCACACGGCGACTAGCAAGAATTTGAAGTAATAACTACCACCTTGGCAACCAAGCTAATGTACTTTTAGATTGCATCAACAACATCCCTAACTAGACTTTGGGTTCTAAAGTGGGCTATAAAAGCCGTTTCCTTTTCCTAGACTCTACTAAAACAACTTAGCAACAACATGAATAAGTACACAGTGCTTCTTCATACAAGAACACTGCCACATACAACATATTATGCTCAATGTTTGGTTGTAATTGTTGCTTTTGAACCTTTTGTTTGTAACATTTTCAAGGTTATGATTTAAGAATATTATGCGTTAGGTTAGATGCTTTAGTTGTTCCAATAAACATTAAAACTATGGCCTAAATTCGTAAGGCTTTATTAAAAAAAAAAAAAACACTTATTTTAAACACATAATGTAAAACAGTAATCGTCCACAACTAAAGTAATCGTTGTTCCACCCAAACACTGCCAAGTTTTAGCTACACTTGTGATAATTTTTTTTTTAATAGAACACTTGTGATAATTACGTACACATGTGATAAATATATATTGTCATTCCTAAAGACAATCTGAAAAAAAGCTAACTCGAAATGGCTAGCCATTCCGCGCGCGTTGGCTGTCCTAGTATAAAGAAATGGAAAATGTTTCGGGGGTTTTTGTCCCTCGGGAGAGTTACAACACTGAAACTGGATTCAACTGAGGACGCCTGTACCTGCAAAGCAAACGGACCGCCGGATGGTCGGTGGTCCGCCTCCGAAGATTAAGTCAGTAAACGTTCGAAGATAAAACGTGCGGAAGTAAAGTTATCTGCTTGGATTCCAAGCTCAGGTAAAGTGTTGTGTGTTCCTTGAAAACGACAGCTTTGTGGTAAGTGACGTATTGTCTCGTATTGCGTGTCAAAAATTCTCTCTCTTTTCTGTTGTGTCGTCATAAATGACATAATGTCCCTATTTATAGGGTCCTTTTGAAAAGTGTGCCTTCCTAGGATCTGGTGACCTAGGAATTAGGTCACGCCGTTTTGCGGCGCCTCGGGATTTGGGCCTTAGAAGGCCGCCATCCCAGGGCCAATGCCTGAGTGACACGTGTCACTGTGCCCAATGGATTTTGAAGCACTTTCTGTGTGACACGTGTCGCCACCTGAATGGTCCCTGCTGGACCTTCAGTCCACGTAGGATGGAGAAGAGTCCAACCTCCACGTGTCATCATTCCATAGGTCCAAATGGCACCTATATGGAGGACACGTGGCACTTTCTGATTGGGCCACCTGGCCGGGTATAAAATACCCAAATCATTTGCCCCTCACAGGGGCCACGTGCATTGCACGTGACTCCTGTGACAGGTGTCAGTATTTGAGTGGTCAGATTCGAAAATTTACTGGGGGGAAAAAATTAGGGTTTTACCCCCTATAAATAGTAAGGTTTGACCCCCCCTCTTGGATTCACACCTTGGCGAATCTCTGGATAATCTTGGACTTTTTGACTTAAAGAATCTCAAAATTCCCTAAGCATTTTTCAAGCATCCGACACTCAGCTACCAGTTCGACTGTTCTTTAGTCAACCAGGCGTCTTTCTCCCTTCTTCTAAAGGTAACGCTTGTATTTTCTTTTTACTCTTCATTTTTTCTTTGTTTTCGAAAAAATGGTTCCCCAATTGCATGCGGCACGGCGTAGGATAGTGATCAGCCGGTCATCGGGGACGGTTGAATCTAGAACTAGCAGTGCCGAATGCTTGGCCAAAGACCCTGCTTTGCGAACTTCTCCGAATCCGACCGTTTCCGTGTCTGTGCAGGACACTATGGCCAGGACCAAAAGAACAGCAAGGCAGTGTAGCTCCGATGGAGTTTTCTACCACTCGGACGGGTCAACTGTTTATTCAGACGGCTCAATAAGAGTGCCTCAAAGTGAGCTGTCGGAACACCCTGACAGCCCTCCCTATCTTCCTCCAACCCCCACCTATTACCATTCGCCCACATCTAGTGGAACTCCCAGTGATGGAATCCTAGGGGAGGCGGATGAAGAATATCAACCCGGGCCTTCGGGACAGGCGCCGGAAGAGAGTCTAGGGGAGGACCCCGCTGGCACCAGTCGGCGGTCCCCTAGCTCTGATGAGAGCTCTGATGGCGAGTCGGCCTCGTCATCTTCTACAGAGAATGCCTCCGTAACTTCAGAGGAGGCTAGATCAAACATAGATTCTGCCAGAGAGTCCCTGGCAGTGGATAGGGGGGAAAGCTGGGCCGAGCCGAGTGCTTCCAGGCGCTTGGAGAGAGCCCCCTACTATCAGCATGTTCCGCCAGGCAGGCGGAGCGCCATGGCATCCGGCCTTGCCAATTTTAGGCGCAAGGTCGTCCTAGGCTATGGCTACACTTTGTCGATCCCTAACGAGGGCGACACCATAACCTGGCCGAGCCTGGCCAGCTATCAAGACAAAGCATTCGGCTGCTATGAAGCGGCCTTCCAGGCTGGCCTCCGCTTCCCTCTCCATCCGGCCGTGGAGAGGATCTTGGACGGATACCAACTGGGTATCTGGCAACTTGTACCCAACTCCTGGATCAATATTCTGAGGTACGTTGCCGCCTGTGAGATGTTGCAGGTGGAGGCGAGCTTTGAAGCGTTCGCCCACATGCACTATCTGAGCAGGGCGCCTGCTAGGGGCGGTGAGGGCTGGTACACCTTGACCACTTGCAAGGGGTACATGATGGCTGTTGGCAAAGAGAACAAGTGGAAAGACTGGAGGACTAAGTTTTACATAGTCAAGTCTGCCGACAGCCGCCTGAACCAAAAGTATAACAGGTGGAATAAGGATCCACCTCTCCTAGCAGGCAGGAGCGCATTGCCGCCTGTTCCCAGGCGGGCAAAGGAGGAGATCATGGACGCGGGGTTGTTTACCGTGTCCGTGTGGACGAATGATGAGGGGGACAAGGAGGTCACCCCTCAATGTTATCTCCCTTTGTACAAGTGGTTTGAAGAAGGAACATTCTTAGCCGCCTGTGGGCTAAGTTCTGATTTGCCGAGAGGTAGTCGGCCGTCTGTTTTAAATGCAATTTACTTTTGCTTTTCAGTACTTGTTTAATGATGCTAACACTTGTTCATTTTGCAGACAAAGCAATGGAGAAGCTCTCGGCCACAAGGAAGCCGGCTGTATCTGCTGCTCGATACCGGTCGAATGTCCTAAACAGGGCAGAAGCAACCACTCACACCAAAGTGGACGAGCAGAAAACTGGCGGCACCTCCAAGGTAGGAAATTGTTATACTTTCATTTCTGACCAATATTAAATTTGCCCGAATGATTTCTAACTTGCGTTTATCTTGTATTGATGTAGGGTGCGCCTTCCAAATCTCCTTCAAAACCATCCGACCCTAAGGTCCAAAAGACAAGGGCGGGTGATGTGAGTGCATCCGGCAAGGGCGGCCGGAAGCACATTGCTCATAAGCCCAAGAAGGGCCCAGACGCCTCTTCTCTCGAAGCTGAAAAGGAGATCAGCAAACCGGATGCCCAGAGGGCATCGAAGGGTGGCTTTAAGCAAGCCACCGCTGCTGTCGGCTCAGCAGGAGAGAAGAGGAGTCTGAGGACAGAGGAGGAACCGAAGTACGACGGTAAAAACCATTCGTCTTTATTGTTCTTCCATTTAGATATACTTGTGTTATTTTTCTAACTTTCTTTCCTTCTCAGTTCCTGTGCAGAGGCCGACTGTAATCCAGATGGCCAAGTCCATGCTGAGGGCGGTTGATCCCGACGACAAGGCGTCTGTTAGAGGAGTCGGCACCTTGGACTTGGATGGCATCCTGGGGAACCTCTGCGAGGTATGAGTCTTAACTTAAGCAATTCTCTCTCTCTCTTTTTTTTTTTTTTTTTTTTTTTTTTTTTTTTTTTTTTTGCTCAAGTCTTTATCCGCCTGGTTTTAACCATTCAGCTATTTTTGCAGGCCATGCTGCGCGTCCAAGGGCTCAGGCAACCCCTCAAGGAGAAATCCAAAGAGGTAACAGCCGCTAAAGCTCGGGCCGAGTCTGCCTTGGATCGAGCTCAATTTGATATTGCTCATAATGAGTATCTGACGCTTGATATGATGTATTCGCAAGCGGAAGCAAATATGCAGGTGAAGAAGGACCTGGACTCGGCCCGCCTGCGCATCACTTCCCTTAAGAAAGAGATTACAAATCTTAAGGAGAAGCTCGAGCCTCTTCAAGATGCCAAAGAAGAGGCCGAGAGAGCCAAGCAGAAGGTGGGCCGTCTGGAGCAGCGCCTCAGCAACCAGGAGCACCAGCTGAAGTCCAAGTTTGAGTCCGTGGGTGAGCAAGAGAGAGAGGCTCTTGTTAAGCAAATGATGAGCGACTATGATGCCATCATGCGGGACACTTGGGCGGCTGTGCAGCCGGACTCAGACTATCAGACTTGGAAATCCAAGTTTGATGAAGCCAGCAAAGCATTCGACGCTCGTCTTATTGAAGAGGCTGAGAATGCTGCGGCCGAGGAAAGCTCTGGGTCCGACTCTTCTGGGGAGTCGTCCTCTGGTGGTGAGGAGGAAGATCAAGTGGAGGAGCAAGAGAAAAATGATGAAGAGCAGCCGAAGGACACTAGGCCGGCTGCCAATGAAGAGGCTCTCCCCTGATCACTTAAGCTTTTTATTTTTTCTGTTTCTGCGGCCGAATGGCCAAGTACTTTTTTTTCCGGCCTGCGTGCCGAGTATTTGTATTTTTACCGACCGAGGGGTCGGGTAATTTTACAATCTTTCTGGCTTTGCCAGATAACAGTCTTAACCAATCGTCTGGTGACGATTGGTCTTTTTTAATTTGAATCATTCGGCCATTTGGCTGAAGTTATCCATATTCTGTCCTTTGAATTTTTTGAATTTTTCATTGCATGTTTTTGGCTAAGTATTATAACCTGTATAGCATGCGAATGTTCTTGCCCCTGGACGGATGTCGAGTGGTTTTGGTTTATTGGATTGATTGACTTAGAAATTGTTGATACTTAGAAGAGTATTTATGGTTTCTAAGTCAATCAATCACTATGGTGATTGCCCCAAACCACGCGGCAGACGTCCATCCAGAATTGGCAAACATAAGTGTTCATTCGGCCATTGGCTCGAACTAAACTCAAATTTCCAACTTGGCTAATTTGCTAAGGGGAAATCTCCGCCTGTTCTGCCCCATAAGCAAAAACAGGCGCCTCTGGCCATAGGCCTCTTTGAGATTAAATGCTAAGTTTGTAACTTAACCAATTTTTTTTTAAAAATAATTGTCCGCCTGTCTTGCCCCATAGGCAAGGATCAGGCGTCATCCGGCCAATAGCCTCAATAAGTGCTAAGTAGTTAACTTAACTCGTATATTAATCAAATATTCCGCCTGTTTTGCCCCTGAGCAATAACAGGCGCATCCGGCGTCATGCCTCGCTTAGCCTGTACTTATGAAACAGTGACCATTTAGATTCGGGTCTTTTAGATTTCACTTTCGATTAAAACAAACGACTGCGAATGTTGCCTTAGCATTCGGTAGGGCCGCTTGATATATTCGTAGAGCAATGTGCCACCCAAATGGGAGATGCTTCTCCTCGACGAATTCGCCCGAATGGACGTCGCCGGTTATCTTACTCATGTTGGAGCAGACGGTCATACTCATGTTGGAGCAGACTGTGACCATTCGGTCTCTTATTGTTTATTAACATCCGGCCATGGGCCTCATCATGATTTTATCTGGCCTTAGGCCTCTTAAATGATTAAGTCAAGTGTTTGGTATAAACTTAATGAATTTCGTAGGAACGACTGTTCTAAAACAATCGGCTCCTTCAGAAGAATTGGAGCGTCTACTGTTGGGACAGACGCTCTACAAACGTATTGGCCGTCTGTATTCAGGCGACACTAAAAAACTTAAAAAAAGATAAGTTGGGAAATGAAGGCATATTCTCATTAACAAAACTTGAGATAACAAAATTGAGGTATTGACATTCGTACTTAGAAGTAGTACTTTTTCAAGTTGTCTACGTTCCAAGTTCTAGGCAGCTGCCTGCCGTCTGGATCTTCCAGGCGGTAGGTGCCGTCTCTTACTTCCTCATATATTCGGTAGGGGCCTTCCCAATTTGGGGTTAGCTTTCCCTGTTCATTCGCCCTACCGACTGCCTCCATTTTCCGTAGCACAAAGTCCCCCACTTTGAGAGGACGTTTGTGTACTCTTTTGTTGTAAGCCCGAGTCATTCTCAGACGGTATATCTCATGGCGCAAGGCAGCATTGCCCCTGCGCTCTGGTAGTGAGTCCAATGCTAGGCGCATGGCCTCCCAGTTCGCCTCTTCATCATACAACATGATTCGAAGAGTCGGCTCATAGTGCTCAATGGGCAGAACAGCTTCTGCTCCATACACCATAAGGAATGGGGTTTCTCCAGTTGCCCCTTTAGCAGTCGTTCTGATGGACCAGAGGACGTGTGGTAATTCATCCGCCCAAAGGCCACCAGCCCGCTCAATTTTCTTTTTAATCCCGTCCGAGATTAACTTGTTGAAGGCTTCGACCTGGCCGTTTGCTTGCGGCCGGCCGACTGATGCAAAGAAACTTGAGATCCCCTGGTCTCCCAGCCAAGTCTTGAGTTGAGGCGTCTCAAATTGAGGACCATTGTCAAAAACCATTGACATGGGCACCCCGAAACGAGTGATTATATTCCTCCAGATGAAGGAAATGACGTCTTTAGTCTTGATGTTTTTTACTGCCTCCGCCTCTACCCACTTGGTAAAGTAATCCACAGCCACCAATATATAGCGCTTGCCGCCTGGTGCAGTCGTATATGGCCCAAGAATGTCCATGCCCCATTTGGCAAAGGGTATTGGGCTGTGGATGGCCGTAAGGTCTGTAGCCGGACGATGGATGAGCTTGCCAAACTTTTGGCACTTGTCACATTTTTTCACCATTTCCATGGCATCCGACTCCAGGGTTGGCCAGAAGTAAAGCCGCCTGGCCTTGGCCGCGAGGGATCTGCCGCATATATGGGAGGCGCAGAATCCCAAATGCAACTCTTCGAGGACTTCCTTACCCTTTTCAGGGGTAACACACTTCAACAGGGGTTTCAAAAAGCCAGCCCTGAAGAGTTCTCCTTGTCGCAACTCGAAGTTAGCCGCTCATTTTTTCAGAACAGCCGCCTCCTGTGGTGAGTCAGGGAGCGTGTTGTCTACAAGATAGGCCCGGATGCTGTCCATCCAGGTTGAGCTTCGGTCAAGAATTCCAATGGGGTTTTCCTCAGATATACTTCTTTTTTCCATGACCTCCTAGAAAACTGACCGAGGCGTTTCACAGGAGGCGGATGATGCCACTTTAGACAGAGCATCCGCCTGATTGTTTGAAGACCTAGGCACTTGAGTTAGATGAAATTCTTCAAGTGACCCAACTTCAATTTTGACCGCCTGCAAATATTTTATCATGGCCGGATGAGTGGCCTCGTACGTTCCATTAACATGGAGTACGACCAGTTGAGAATCAGAGCAGGCGGTAATCTTCTTTGCCCCTGCTGCCTTGCAGTACCGGATGCCTGCCAGCAGGGCCTCATACTCGGCCTCATTGTTAGAGACCTGAAACTTGAACCGTAGTGCGTATTCGTACTTATCTCCTTCAGGAGACTGATAGATAATCCCCGCACCACAGCCGTTAACAGTGGAGCTCCTATCCACATACACTTTCCAAACCTGGTCTGAATTGTCCGGAACAACCGGCCTTGTCATTTCGACAATAAAGTCAGCGAATGCTTGTCCCTTTATTGCCTTCCTTGGTTCGTAAGTGATTTCTAGTCCTTGCATTTCAATCGCCCATTTGAGCATTCGTCCAGAAGACTCCAAGGTTGTGAGTGGCCGTTTGATCGGTTGGTCAGTATAGACCTCTACCGCATGCGCCAAGAAGTAAGGTTTAAGCTTCTTGATGGCCATGTAAAGGGCAAGGCCGAATTTCTCAACCATGGGGTACCGAAGCTCCGCATTTCTCAAAACATGGCTTATGAAATACACCGGGAGCTGGATGCCGTCTCTTTCAGCTAAGAGGACAGCACTGAGGGCATGATCAGAGACGGCTAAGTACATGAAGAGCTTCTCTTTAGGCAAAGGGCTAACAAGCCTCGGCAAAGAGTGCAGATGAGTTTTTAGCCTTTGAAAGGCCGCCTCTGCATCATCCCCCCATTCAAAGTTTGTCTTCTTTTTGATTGCCTGGAAAAAGTAGAGACACTTGTCGCCTGAACGGCTGAGGAATCTCCCTAGGGCCGCCAGATAACCTGTTAGTTTTTGCACTTCCTTCACGGTACGGGGCGACTGCATGTCGATTACCGCCTGTATTTTCTCAGGGTTGGCCTCTATTCCTCTTTGGTCAATCAAAAATCCGAGAAACTTCCCAGACTCAACACCAAAGACACACTTTTTTGGGTTAAGCATGACCTTGTGCCGCCTGAGTGTGGCGAATGTTTCTCGGAGATCAGCAAGGTGATCCGCCTGCTGTTTGGATTTGACTATCATATCGTCAATGTATGCCTCTACATTCCTTCCGATTTGATTAATGAAGACCGTATTAATCATTCGTTGGAAGGTAGCAGGCGCATTCTTCAAACCAAACGGCATCACCGTATAACAGAACAACCCCTGATCAATGACGAATGCCGTCTTTTCTTGATCTTTTTTCCACAGGGGGATCTGATGGAAACCTGAATAGGCGTCCATGAAACTCATCAGGGCATGTCCGGCTGTTGAGTCGACCAGACTGTCGATCTTAGGCAGTGGATAGCTATCCTTTGGACATGCCTTGTTGAGGTCTGTGTAATCAACACACATCCGCCAAGTTCCATTCGGCTTTTTTACTAACACAACGTTAGCTACCCACTCAGGGAAGTTGCACGGCCGAATGAACTTGGCATCTAACAGCTTTTTTACTTCGGCAGCTGCCGCCTGACTTCTTTCTTCGCCGTGGTTTCTTTTCTTTTGTCGGATGGGCTTCTTTTTAGGATCCACGGCGAGTTTGTGGACAGCGAGATCCGGGCTGATGCCTGGCATCTCTTCCACTTCAAAGGCAAAGATGTCTTTGAATTCCTTGAGCAGCTGGTGAAGGTTTTCACCCAACTTTGAAAAGGCAATCGTCCCCACCTTAACAGTCCGCTCTGGACGGCTATCATCCAGAGGGATATCAATGTGCTCTCTAGTAGGCTGGGGACAAAGATCATCCGACCTTTCCCCGGTCAGTGATTGCTATTGCTTTTCTTTTTTGACCACCACCAGCTGATCAGTCTTTCTTTTCTTTCCGGCTGGTGGGGCCGACTGTTCTTCCTCGACATCGTCGAGGTCAATCATTTGCTTGCCCCGGCCGGATGCTGCGGCCGCAGGCTTGACGTCCGAGAGATAACACTCTCGAGCCGTCTTTTGGTCCCCATTAAGGGAACCAACTGTTCCATCATCCTTCTCGTACTTGAGTAGCATGAGAGCAGGGATGATGGCGGCCTTACACTCATTAAGAGTGGGTCGACCAAAGATGAGGTTGTAAGCCATGAGCTCTTCAACCACTAGGAAACGGATGGTCATGTGCCGACCGTCTCCCCTGCTTCCCAGGCGGACAGGTAGGTCAATTCGTCCGACTGGGTGCACAAGTCCTCCCCCAAACCCAACTAAGGTGTGGGTGACCTCCATCATGCTATCTGGTTTGTACTTGAGATTGGACAAGCATTTGAGGCTGATGAGGTCAGAGGAACTTCCTGTGTCAATCAGAATTCGGCCAACCAGCTGGTTGGCGACTTTACACTCAATGACAACAGGGTCATCATGCGGCCGACGGACTTTGCCTCTGTCTTGTTCGGTGATGACAACTTTAGGGAAGGTGGATGTGCTAGCTGTATCCCCCTCCTCAACAGAATTGACCATCTTTCTCATATGGTCCTTGGTACCCCGAATGGTCGGGCCACCACCGGCAAATCCGCCTGCTATGGTATACACCGGTTCTTCATCAGTTTCGGCACTCACAGCAGGCTGGGGAGTCTTTTTCTTGGACTGCCCCGGATTTGCTTTTGAAGTCACTTTGGACTTCACATAGGACTTCAGCTGTCCTTTGTCGGCCAGATGGTCGAGCTCCCGCTTGAGACTAAAGCAGTCGTTCGTGTCATGGCCAACATCCTCATGGAAATGGCAATGCTTGTTCTTGTTCCGATTTTCAGCGGAACCTTTCATAGCAGTCGGCTTTTCAAGAGTTAGCCGATCCTTAATTTCCAAAAGGATGGAGCAGCAGTCCTTGTGGAATTCGTACCTTGGAACGTACGGCTTCCACTCTTTTTTCTTCTTCTGGGCCGGTTGATCAGAGTTATCAATGGCCCAGACTTGCTTTTTCTTTTTGCTCTCTTCTGGCTTAGGAGCTGGCTGAGCAGGCCGACTCTCTTTCTGTCGGTCAGACTTCTTATGGTTCGACTGCTTATTGGAGGAGCAGAGTTCGGTCGCCTGTATGTAGGCTTCCGCCTCTCGCAAGGCTCCTTGCAGGGTAAAGGTTTGTTTGCGGACGAGTTCATACTTAAAAGTAGACCCGTCCTTCAGACCCTTAAAGAAGTCTGTGAAGGCGACCTCATCAGACAGCCCATGAATCTGGATTCGGACCAGATTGAACCGCCTGACGTAAGATCGCAAACCTTCTCTATCTCCCTGCTGTACATTGCCCAAGTCAAGACTTGTCTTTTTGGCAGGGATGTTCATAGAGAAGTTTGATGCAAACAAGAACGCAAGCGTCTTGAAGCTATTTATGCAGCCAGCCGGCAGGTTGCCAAACCACTGTTGTGCCATGTACTGGGCGGACTGAATCACATGCGGCCCAGACTGAACCCTTTGGCTGCTTGCTGGGGTCTCATGTACAGATTGGGAACACCTCACAGAGGTATTCCAAAATCTATCATGATAAGTCGACGTTGAAGCCGACTCTGATTGTTGGGTTCTCCTCTCCTCAATGTATTGCCGAGCGTCAGAGAACGTTTTCTTGCTACCATCCGGCCGTATGTGCCGGATGGGTTTTCTTGCGCCCATTTCTGGGAAACGGAGCCGATTAAGGTCAAATTGGGGCCTGGCCTTCTCCTTATGAGCAGGATGAGGAGTCGGCTGACGGTCCCTGACCGACTTCTGTTTGCCAGCTTGGGCTGGCTTCTTGGCCGACTGCTACTTTCTAGGAGTAGGCGACTTCTTTGAGGCGAGCTGCTTGATTTCACCCCTGAGGCTGCTCAGAAGTGACATTAGCTCATCCCGAGTGACGGGAGTTGATCCTGCCGCCTGGGAAGGATCAACCGGCTGCCCCGAGGGCTTCTTTGGCTGGCCAGCAGTTTTGCTTGGTCCTGCCTGAACATGGGGACGCTCTCGCCGTTCCTTACCGCGGATGCGTTTAGAGATGAGGGATCCATTTGGATCCACATAGGTTTCGACATCAACGTCGTCACCTGAGTCATGGTCCGTTTGGACCAGTACATCATTTGGAGGCCGAATGGCATCCGGATTTGGTACAAGCTCTTGTGAAGCCATTTCAGAGGTACTCTCCCCACAGACGGCGCCAAATGTTTCGGGGGTTTTTGTCCCTCGGGAGAGTTACAACACTGAAACTGGATTCAACTGAGGACGCCTGTACCTGCAAAGCAAACGGACCGCCGGATGGTCGGTGGTCCGCCTCCGAAGATTAAGTCAGTAAACGTTCGGAGATAAAACGTGCGGAAGTAAAATTATCTGCTTGGATTCCAAGCTCAGGTAAAGTGTTGTGTGTTCCTTGAAAACGACAGCTCTGTGGTAAGTGACGTATTGTCTCGTATTGCGTGTCAAAATTCTCTCTCTTTTCTGTTGTGTCGTCATAAATGACATAATGTTCCTATTTATAGGGTCTTTTTGAAAAGTGTGCCTTCCTAGGATATGGTGACCTAGGAATTAGGTCACGCCGTTTTGCGGCGCCTCGGGATTTGGGCCTTAGAAGGCCGCCATCCCAGGGCCAATGCCTGAGTGACACGCGTCACTGTGCCCAATGGATTTTGAAGCACTTTCTGTGTGACACGTGTCGCCACCTGAATGGTCCCTGCTGGACCTTCAGTCCACGTAGGACGGAGAAGAGTCCAACCTCCACGTGTCATCATTCCATAGGTCCAAATGGCACCTATATGGAGGACACGTGGCACTTTTTGATTGGGCCAGCTGGCCGGGTATAAAATACCCAAATCAGAAAATGTATAATTTATTGAATTGGTTAATTCATTCGTCTCTTGAGATTTGATTTGTATTTGCCTAACTACATAGCAATATGATTAGCTTAGTTATTTTTGATAGGCACACACGACTAACGACTTGACACGACTGTTGTATCATTCCCATTATCGGAATATCCCAAGCATGGAGAATTGACAAATGACAACGTGCAAACCACCACTATTGCGTAAAAGCTTCATGTTAGAGCCCAATATACTGATAAACACCAAATCAAAATTCTAGCCCATTATAAAATAATTTTAGCCCAAAACATTAGTGGTGGGCAAACTCTTTAGTTGCTCTCAAATTATTCTATTTCTTAGTCATATTTGACCTTGCACGAGTTCTGACTGATGAGTCATGTACTCAATATCTTTTAGGAAAAATTGTCAAAAATATTACTCTCTCTGTTTTTAAATACTTGCTCCATTTCTATTTTTTGCACTATTTATTTGTCTTACTTTGACTAATGTTTATGATTTATACATAAGAAAAAATATAGTTTTGTGGGTACTTGTTGGAATCATCTCAATGAATAGAATATTAATTTTCAATTGTTAGAATTTATACTTATTGATAATTAAAGATATTAGTGATTTAAGTTTAGCATTGGCATGTGTGTCCAAGAGAAATGGAGCAAGTATTTAAAAACGGAGGGAGTACAACCTTTCAAAGATCTTCCAAAAATAAAACGACCTTTTGATTATTCCGAAATAAAACAACCTTTGACATGCATCTGCTATAAATAGGATAGAAAATCGGCAACTTGTTTCTTAGGTTAACTCGGACACTTGTCGCATTGTGATTAATTGAGATTTTTTTTTTATTTTAAAAATTTTCTTTTAATAATAATGATTTAATTAAGAAAAACTTAAAATAAAAAATCCATTCCCCATCTCCCGTTCAACAGTGCAGCACGCATTTCCCTATGCCCAACCTCCTTCCTCTTTGTCGTCCACCAGCGGTCAGCGCTTCCCCCACCCCTACCCCGGATCCAATCGACCCTTTCTTCTCTCTAAACAACCCCACCCTGCTCTCCCGGTCTCCCCGACCCCGAACTTGACTTGTTTTGAGCGATTTCAACCATGGTGGAGGACGGGTTTAAACTTTTGGGGCTCCGCCAAAGATGGGGTGGAGGTTTCGTGGCTTTAGAGGGCTAAGGTGGGGTGGTGATATTGTGGTGGAGTAGGGAATTTCGGAATCTGTGGAAGGGATGTGGTGGTGGTTTCGTTCGGGCAGCTAGGGGCTAAGGTGGGGATATGTATTGTGGATAGTGGGGGTGAGGGTGGGCTGGGGTTTCGTTCAGGCTACTATGGAGGTTTCTGGTGACGATGGTAGTGATGCCTAGGGGTTTCGTTGTTTGGGGGGGGGGGGGGGGGGGGGGGATGCAGTTGGTGGTGGTGGTGGTAGTGGTAGTTGACGGCAATGGCTTAGCTTGATTTGACTGGGAAGGGGCTGTTAAGGGTGTTTTTATTTTTTAAAAATTAAAATCAACTTTTTAAAAAGAAAATTGTAAAAATAAAATTAAAAAACAACCGACTAATTACAACGAAACACGTGTCATAATAAACTTATCAAACAGGTTACCAACCGGTTACATCCTATTTTGAGCCGATGCATATCAAAGGTTGTTTTATTCCGGAATAATCGAAAGGTTGTTTTATTTGTAGAAGACCGTTGAAAGGACGTATTATTCTTGACAATTTACCCTATCTTTTTCCGTTATTATTTTCACAAATTTTTGTATTTAGCCTGTTGTATCGTGTGGCAGTGGTTACTTGAGTTTATCGGTCAGGGGTTACTCGAGTTTCTTGATCAGGGGTTACTCGAATTGTTGGGTTTACTCGAGTTTCACGGTCAGGGGTTACTCGGGTTTCCAGGGTTACTCAAGTTACTCGGTCAGGGGTTACTCGAGTAAACCTTAATCTAGTAACCCCTGATCGAACTCTTTAAATTATCCTTGATTGAGTAACTCAAGTAACTCATGACCGGGTAATCCCTAATCGAATAACCCTTGACCGAATAATCCCTGTTCGAACCCCTCAAGTAACCCTTAACCGAATAATTCGAGTAAACCCTGACTGAATAACTTCTAATAAATAAAACCCGAGTAACCCCTAACAATAAAACTCGAGTAACTCCTGTCACATGGTGTGGCCTGATGCACCAAAAAGTTGTTATTTTCAACTAGTATTTGAGTTCCAGAAATACCCCGGATAATTCATATTGGCATTTGCTACCCATTAATATTTTATATTCAAAGGTAACATAAAATATTACATAACTTGGTGGTAAGACAATTAGTTCTAGAATTAGAGGAATGTTGCATTTTCAAATCTTGGTGATAATGAGATACAAATAACCACATGGTATAATAATAAAATAGATTAGATCCTGTGCGATGCACATATATAATACTACCTCCGGTCCAATTTACTCACAACAAAGGAGTATTATTTGTGAGACATAAAACATTCCTTTGTTGCGAGTAAATTGAACCAGAGGTAGTAAAAAGAATTTATAATTGTGTACATTTTTCGTCATATATCACTCAAAATAGGTAAAATTTGTGTAGTAACATAAACCAAATTACAAAAATTAAACTAATATAAACTAAAGAATATTCATGTCTACAACCAAATTTAGTGGTATTTTGTAATTAGATGGAGTAATGAACATATATATAGGGTTAATATTTATCCTTAAGTTTAGTTATATGTATAAGAAAATGTATCGTATAAAAGTGCTTTGCAGTAATATTTAGCTTTTAGAAAAACGAAGACCAGGCAGGAAAAATTGAAGGAAAAGCTGACACATGTACAATTTGGGGAAAGGAATGATATCAACGGTTGTTATTTTAGTATTACTTATAGATTGAGTGAGGTGACATGGTGTAATGAAGGATCTACGTGGAACATAAACATTCTAAGGAACGCTTTTTAATAGATTGACTAGCCTTTTGATCCGTTTGATACACAGATTGTTACTTAGGTTATTTTTCTAGAAACATGCTGCCTATTTGTGTTATATGCGTTGATGTAGCTTTGGAATTTAGTTAGGTATATATATAGTTATTGTGGGAGACGAAATGACATGTTGGTTTAGGTTATACGGAGTATTTTAAGTTTAGGAGATGAAAAGACTAATTTATTGTTTATGTAATGTGTACTAATTAGTTTAACTTTAATTTATTATATTGGAAATAAAACACTTCATTTTCTTACTTATTATTGCAAGTTTTGGAATGCATAAGACTTAAAAAGGGAACATAAAAAAGAAAGATTAATGGAAGTAACATATGAGTGATTTTGATGACATGCGACTTAGTATAGATTTGTGGTTTGTGTTTTTAAATTCCCCGTATTAAATATAGATATAGATTAATACAAATAGAAATAGTTTAGATCACATATAATATAGATTATGTACTTGAGATACGATTGAAATTCACATTAAATCAGATGTATTAAGATCACAGTTGAGTTTCCTAAAAAAGAAAAAAAAAATCACATTTGATATGTTTAGTATAGTCATAACTTCATAAGATATAAGGTTAAACAATAATTTTGATTTTAAAAAGTCAAATATTGCCGTTATTTTTGGAATTGAGGGATACCCAGTTAATTCCCCAGATAAACAAATTGTCTTTTCAAATACCAGTGGAGGGGTATATGCGTCTTTTCATGTACTAGTTGAGGGGTACATGTGTAATTTTCTCACCAAACAGTAAAAGCAAAAACCAAACAGTAATTGACAGATCATCAAAAGTACTGAATAAATGACCCTGCTTTTTCAATATTTACAAAAATGCCATCAGATTAACAAAAATTCGTTTATCTGGCAGATTAACTTGTATTTTCCCTTTGGAATTTGGGGTGGATGAGTATAATTTTTCGTATGGCATCATTCTTATTCAATACCCCTCCTACTTCTAAGTTCTAATGCATCATTCTTCCCCAAAATCACACCCATTTCAATCCCAAAAGGTATAGTTTTTCGTACAACCTCTGTTATACTACCTCCGTTAATTGTTATCTGCAACTTTGGGGTATTATTTGAGAGATATAAAATATTCCAAAGTTGCAGCTAACAATTAACGGAGGTAGTATAATTGTTGACATATTTTACTTTCCTCACCATCTACTCCCTTCATGTTTTTAATAAGTGATACATCTATCAAATGCAACCGTGTTTTTTAATAGGAAAAATTGTCAAAAATAATACAAATTTTGAGCGGTCTGCAAAAACAAGTCAAATTATTGATTATTTCCAAATAATACAAACTTTAGGGAGAATCCGCTTTAAATGGGACATTTTACCTACAACCTAAATGATCGGTAATTTTATTTATTTATTTTTTAATTTTGATAAATTCATTTAACACTCAATGAAAAATTAATTAACATTTAAACTATAATTAATTGATAATTAGTAAAAAAAAACCACTTTTCTAAAAAAAAACCACTCCATCTCCCCACCACCGTCCTCCGGCCACTCCTACTCCCTACCACTAGCAACTTCCCCATCCCTACTACTTCCACCTCTTGCGGCACCAGCCTAGTCTTGTCGGCCCGCCTAGCCGTCACCCTCACTTTCGCCCTCCCCCAAACCACTATCACTGAACCCCCTCTCTCGAAATCCCTCTCCTTTAATTTCCCACAAAACCCCTTCCCTACTTGCAAATACCCATAAAAACAATAAATGCTCTGTCGCCCACTCTCGAAAACCCTAGCCGATAGGGTTTCATGGGTGGGAGAAGGGGCAATTGGGGTTCCGTGGGTTTTCACATGGAGCGAGGGAGGGGGATTCCCTTGGTATTTGTGGTGGGTGGGAGTCGGGGAAGAGAGTGGGAGAGGTGGGGATGTCGAAGTCGCTGGCGCGGAGGAGGGGGAGGGGATTGGGGCTCCGGTAGAGTGTCGCTGGAGGGCTGGGCACCGAGGATGGGGGATGGCAGGGAGATGAATGGGTTGCTAGTGGGGCAGGGGTTATTATTTTTTTTTTTTTTAAAAAAATTTAATATTAAAATTTAACTCTTTTAAAAAATAAAAACATTAAATAAGAAATAAACATTTTAAATTAAATTGTCAAATCAATTAAATAAAGACACGTGTCTCATATACCTATTAATCAAGTCACTAACCGGTCATAACTTGTTTATAGCGAATAAACCTCAAAGTTTGTATTATTTAGAAATAATCAAAAGTTTGACTTGTTTTTGGCGGACCGCTGAAAGTTTGTATTATTTTTTGACAATTTTTCCTTTTTAATAAGTGTTATATTTTGACAAAAGCTACATTTAATATTATATCATTTTCCTTTTATAATCTTCACCCAAACTCACTAGTACTTTTTTATTAGGAAAATTTAACAACAACAAACCAACCTTTGCTTCATTCTCCCAAAATGGACCAACCTTTAAATTTTCCCAAAATAACACAAGTTTGCATTTTTTTCTCCCGTAGAAAACTAAGCTGGTCACTTTACCTGCTATACCAGGTTGTAATCCACGCTTCAAGTCCTCATTGGATAATTTTTTTAAAAAAAATATTTTGATAATTAATAAAAATTATTTATTTTAATTTTTAAAATCAAATAATTAAATAAAAAATCACCCTCCTTTTCCCCACCACTGCCAGCCCCACTCCCCATTAGCCACATCTCCCGGCCTGGCGGCGGCCAAAGCTCAATCGCAAGCAGCACCTCAATACACAAAAAACGATCAACCAAGATTAATAATCCGACAAAACTGATCAACCAAGATCAAAATCGATCCCCTTTTTTTAATCCGATCTCCTCTAATCAGATCTCATTCTACCCTAGAAATCATCAATGGTGCGCCACCGCATCACCGCCGTCACCTTCTTTTTCTTCTAGACCCTATTTTCTCTCTCCTCCATAGAAATCCGATCAACCAAGATTAAATCCGACAATCAACCCATAATACCCATCGACAAACTCAAACTATATACTTTATGCAAACATGTGAATATGTTATTTAAAGCATGATACAAGGTGAATATGTTTGAATCATGAAAGTATATTTTATTTTCAAGTATCAAGAAAGCATGAAATTAATAAACAAGACTTATGTATGTTTTAAAGAGCTATGATTAGAATTATTGAGCATGATTCTTGAATTTAATTCTCACCCATTTATTATTGGTGTTGAATCAAGAAGTAAATTTATATATTTACTTGCTCAATTAAGTTGAGATTGAGTCAAGGAAGTTTATTAGTGCAGTTTATGCACCAAGGTAGTTTTCATGCAATTTTGTGCACAAAACTAGGCAAGGAACCTTAATTAAAATAAATAGTATGTGCTCTTCAAGAATGAATTGGAAGTGTATGTGCGAATGTTGTTATGATATTATTCTTGATTGATTGGTTGGAGTCTTCACATGTTAAATTGGTAAATCGCGTAAAGTGTAAGAGGATACGCACCAAAACTCTTGGAACGTATATACCTAGAGTATGAACATATGGGGGGAGTTATGGGGTTTTATATTTAACCATAGCTTCTACAGGGGTACAGAACGTTGTACTTTATTAGTTTATTATTATTCGCTGGAATTCCGTCACAAGGTGACACTAGTTGGTATTCGCTTGGTTAGCTCCCAAGTAAGGGGTCCCTTATTATTTTAAGGGATAATTAAGGCAAGGAAACTTGTTCAATGCATAATCCAAAGCTATTAATAATAATTAATATTATTAGTTATGAGTCATAAGTTAACTTGTGATTGTTTGGCAAGCATGTTTTATTTATTTTTATTGATGATAGGATATTCATGTTAGTGTGGTGCATATGTACTCAACTTTTGTTGATTTGTACTTTTGTATTTGTGTTTGACTTTCCTTTTGTTGACCCTACTATGTCCCATTTATATGGTGAGTAGAGGGTTGAAATAAAGGGGAAGTGACAGGTGCTTGAAGCATGAAAAGCATAAAGGGAATGAGTGCAGAGACTTACTACTTGTTACGTTTTCCTAGTTTTTATATTTTGAATTATTGGATTATTGATATGGTCTTACATTGTTATGTTTAATTTATGTTGGAGTTTTAAAAGGGCCATGTTTGGATTGGTTCCAACTTGTGAATTATTTAATCTTACATTTTTTTTTGAGGTTATGAACTTAATTTTGTTTTTAAAGTTGATTTTTGTTTTAGACTTCCGCTGTACGCGTGACTTTAAAAAATAGCATCAGTTGTTATCACGTTGGCGGTTATTTTTTTGGATATTTCCTAAAGAGAGTTTTATTTAGAGTATAAAATGTATTTTCAATGAAGGGAATTTCCAGGGCATTACATCACCATTCCCCTAAATCTTCCAAGTTGATTCCCTACCCCCTAAATATTTCTATTCTCATTCCTTAGCCACCATAACATCACCATTTTACAACCCTCCTATCTATCCACACCACCAGAAAACCCAGCCATCGCACCGCTACTCTTCTCCCACTTTATTCGGACCATTGCTAACAAGGATGAGAGGAGAAAGAAAAAGGGTGGTGGTGCAACGGTGAAAGGAGAAAGAGAGGTGAAGGACCAAATATTACCAAACAATAAAGTAAATCAATGGGTTTTGCTTTCCATTATCTGTCATACCCTTTCTTGATTCCCTTCCATTTACCCCGTGTGAATCAAACGATCCCTTACATAGTTACATTATTTCAATCGATAGATTAAAATTATCTAAAACTACATGTCAGTCAAAGTGTAACACGAATAGAGTATATAGAATAATGTTGAATATAACTTATGAGTATTGTATGAAGACCTTTTTATTTTGTAACAATAAAACCAATTGGTACGATGTGAAATGTTTTTAAAAATAATATTAATGTGATTTCTAATAATGTTAATGTAGATACGTAATTGTGTCTCCCCAAAAACAAAACCCAGTGATGAGTATCTTACGCGTCATTGATTATCGGACGAAGTGAAAGTGTGAAAAGTCTAGTGATGCGGTTATTTTTAATAAAAATACTTCTTTCTGTTTTTGAAAACATTTCTTTTCTTACTCTATTTATGAAAACGTGCAGTCCAGTTTGGTTTGGTCCATTAAAAAAGTCCAATAATGATGTAGTTGGATGGATCTTGAAAAGACCTTTTCAACAATATATTATAAGCCCAATTCCGATGAATAATGAGGAAGTTATGACCAAAATACTAAACTGGGCCAAAACCAGATTTTATCTACGACCCAATGATCATGTGGAGGGTCCAAAGGTTTAATCCCATTCCTAAAATAAATAGGATTTATTAGAAGCTTCTATAAGTTTCTAAAAGATCTTAAGTATCCTTTTTCGAAAAGATAAGATCAAAGAATTCGAAATTGAATAAAACTTCTCCTTTTGAGAGTCCTTGTTTAGTGCGAAATGGAAGATGATCAGATATTATTTTTGTGTCTCATGATTTTTATCCAAATCTTATATGGATAGAACTTGAAGTTATCTTTCCAATGATATATTATAATATTACTTCTGAGCTATAACAAAAAAGATATGAAAGAAATACGAAACTCTATCCAAAACTAACACCCTTCCACAATTTCAGCCATATTTTTTTATCTACAAAAGATTTTAATCTGATTCTAATTGAATTGGAAAGTAGACTTCAAGAACTTTCCAACGACATATTATATGACTTATTTGGACAACTGGATCAAAAGATAAGATTAAAAATAAAATCCTCAAAAAACTGTCCCAGCGCCAAACGTCAGAGTCTGTCGCCATGCGTGATTTATGTCGTTTCGCGACAGCTCTGCGAGAGAACCAATTTTATTCCGATTCGAATTCTAACTCTTTTCTATCATTTTCGGACTATTTTCTCTATAAATAGGGTCGATATTCCCCATTTTTATTCATCAACAATCATCCTTAATTCTCTCAAGTTAAAGCTTATTCTCTCTCTATTTTTTTTCTAAGCCTAGTCCTTTTCAAAATACATTACACCTCATTCACAAGTTATAGACACACCTAGCCAAGCTGGAAGTTGCCTTTGCCCTAGACGTGAAAGGTTGATAATTTCTGAGTGTTTGGTCCCAAATTTTATTTCAATTCTTTGATTAGATTTACTATTTAATATTTTCTTTGAAGTTACTAACGTGTGTATTGTTTTGATAGAAAGAGATTCGAGGCAACCAAGTAAGTTGTTTTATTGCTTAATTTCTATAGAAAGCATGCTTAGATTATTTTGTTAATTCCTAGTATCATGTTAGGGTGTCTTTATGATCCCTAGTATCATGTTTAGGGTAATAATTAATATTTCTAATATCATGTATATTTCTAGTATCATGTTTAGGTTTCTTCCTATTCTTTCTAATATCATGTTAGTATCATGTTAGGGCTAAAATTTTGATCTTTAATGTTTAGTGACATGTTAGGAATTGTTATTAATCTTGTTAGTATCATCCTAGGATCTTGCTAATATTATTATGCTTTCATGAGATTGAGATTATTATTTTGATGATGATTGTTGTTATGATTATGTTGCTTGATATATATTATTATGTTATTGTTTGATCACGCCTTTTATATATGATTAAAGGGAATTTGTACTTGTAATCACGCATAATAAGATCATTAATAATTTTGTTTGGGTTAATATGATTATATAATTCAAGTGATTGTCAATAATAATTTTGTTTGTGCATTAATATTCAACCAACATAGATTAAACAGGTTTAGGGTTAACTTAATGATTGCATGTTAGTCCAAAAGTGCACATGAATAATGAGAAGAATAGAGTAGAGACCTATTATTAGGACAGGTTCAATCTCTTTTAGGTTGGATTTGTATCTTCATCTCCCCGAATATCCAGTCATAGTTCAAGACCACTATGGAGTTAGCGATCTCATGGATCGTGAAGGGGTGTGACCTTCACCATGTGAACGGTTTACAAGTTCCTAAAACTTGTTGGCGATTCTTTTACTTTAGCTTCCTTCCCTTTGAACGCCACCATACTTAAGTGTATGATCACACTTTTGGACGCCACCATACTTAAGTGTATGATCACACTGGGGCTAAAGTGTGGGATGCTTGAAATATTCTATACAATTAATATCTGTTTTAATGTTCAACTTGTGTGTGACTCGGGCTTTGCTCTAGAGGCAACTTTGAATAATGTTTTTGTTTTTTTTAGTTTAAGTTTTTATTATACAGTTTAGAGGTTTAATTATTTTTTATTGTCAATAATTATAATACAATGCCAACAATAAATTATTTTACATATTTTTTGCTTTTATTCTACATTTCTATTTGTATTTATATATTTGTATGGATTAAAAAAAGCGTGGTTTATTTCCAGTTAAGATGGTCGATAACTCAATATAAGTAAGGTATTCATTCATTGAGCTTTGGTGTATGTTCAAACCTCTTTGTATCCATTTTTAGTTGGAAAATTTGTCAAAAATAACACGACCTTTGCCCGGTCTTCCCTAAATAACACCACCTTTGGATTATTCCACAATAACACCACCTTTCCTATACTTCTTCCCAAAATGAAACAAAATTATGGGTGACCTGATATTGCAGGTAAACTTGATGACGTGGCCTGTATTTTGGGGTAAAGTCAAGGATTGACTTAAATTCCCCCTCCCCTTAGCCTACGTGGAATTAAATGCCTCAACTACTCTCTGTTTCCCTCTTTAATTCATTTCCCTCTCAATTTCACTCTCTCTCCAATTCTTCTGTCTGAAAAACGAAGGCATCATAATTCAATTGAAGGTCAAAAATTAATTGCGGAAACTTTGGAGGTTGATTGAGTACGATTGTTGCAGATTGAAGATAGTAAAGTTTCGATATTTTGTGTAAATGCCTAAGAAAAAGGTACGATTTTTTTCTTTTAAATACTTTGAAATTGATTGTGGTGTTTTGGATTATGAATTGGATGCATTTTAATTTCAATTTGAAGTGATTAATTATGCAATTTAGTTTGTTTACTTGGTTATTATTGTGCTGGGCAATTTGAGGAATCAGTGGTATATAAATTTTTTTTAAATGCTTGTTGTGATGAATGTTTGTTGATTAGTTAGATTATTGATGTACGTAGGATTACGGATTTGGTGTAGTATTGATGTGATGTATGCACTGTTGTTTGTAGCCTAATTGTGGTGTCTAATTATAGGTTGTAAAGAGTAACAATTTTGACAGTTTAACTGTCAGATTCTGGCATGGGGGTGAATTTGAATTGGTTAAGAATGGTGAATTGGTGTATAAGAGTGGGGAGTGTACTAATTTTCTTATAGACCCAGATGAACTCTGTTATTGGGAGTTGCTTGAGTTTGGGAAGCAAAGTGGGATGGATTGGGTGAATCAACTGTTTTACCAAATTTCTGGGTTGAGTGTGGACAAAGGTTTGAGAGTAATCCATGGGGATGAAGAATGTAGAGTGATGAGTGAGTTAGGGGTTAAAAATAGGGGTATTGTTGTGTATGCTGTGCAGTATGATTATGACACACTTCATGCACATATTGAGCCTAGTGAAACTAAGGAAGGGAGTGTGAGTCAACCTGTTCCAAAGGAAAGTGATGTTGGCAAATCTACCCAATCCAAAACAGCAGAAAAAACAGTTCAAATCCCCCCAACTAAATCCAGCAAAAGAAAAAAAAAAAGACTCCCAAGAAGGGACCACAGACAAAGTTGTTCACAAACCCAAACACTTGTCCTGGTCAAAAGAAAGATGCTGCCACATCATCACCAAAAGCAGCCACCACATCATCTTTTAAAAAAGATTCCTACCTTCCCCAAAACCCACCTACATCTTCATCACAACACACTGATCCAACCACCACAATTAATACAACAGATATAAATCTCAAGCACAAAGAACCTGAAGCCCCCTTACCCTCTTCTAAGATTCCTACCTTTAGCCAAATTGAGTTTCCAAACCTTTCTCAATTCCCATATTTAGACTTTTCCTCTACTACTAGTTTGCCTACTGTAGACACAAATTTTGTGGAAGACTATGATTGGGAGGATAGTAGGCCAGACAGCCCTTTGAATTGGAGAGATTTAGTTGGTTCTGATGGTGAGTCTAGTGATGGAGAAGATCCACCATATGACCCTGAGGATGATGGAGAAGGTGAGGGAGGGAATCAAGATAAGGGTGTAGATGGTGATGGTGATGAGGGTCCTAAAGATTTAAAAGCTGAGGCAACTGAAGATATAGAAGAAACTCAATTCATTGATGCAGAAACTGATGAGAGTGATGATGAGCTAAGGGAAGCAAGGGATAGAGTTAAGGATTGTAACTCTAGGATACTTAAATTAGCTGAGCAGTTGGAAAAGGAAGCCTGTGAGGGGAAGGTAGTTGATGATGGTGGTGTTGGCAAAGCAGTAGAATCTGAGGGAGGTTTGAGAAGTGATTGTGATGATGATGAAGACATTGACACCCCAACTGGCAGTGATGATGAGGTAAATGGTGTTAAGGGGGAGGTAGTGAGGCCTGATGGTGATTTCACCAAGTTTAAATGGAAGGCAGGTCAAAGATTTGCAAACAGTACAGACTTTAAGGATGTTGTAACTAAATATGCAGTGATGCAAGGGAGGGATTTGAAATACACTGTGAGTTGGAAAGGCAAGCAGAGGTTAGGAGTTAAATGTGTTGGAGATTGCCCCTTTTATGTGTACTGTTCAATGCATTCAAGGGATTCAACATGGATGGTGAAGACTGCAGTTGATACACATACATGCCATAGGAACATGAGTAAGAATAGGCAACTTAAAACTACTTGGGTGGCAAAGCAGTTGCTAGAGGTTTTCAGAGCTAGGCCACATTGGCCAGCTAAAGAAATTGTTGAAACTGTAAGAAGAGCTTACAGAATGATTGTGTCTAGAGACTTTGCATACAAAGTCAAGTACAGGGCTCACAGCCTGTTGCATGGCTCTATGAAAGAGCATTACATGAAGGTTGAGAGATACTTGAAGGCATTGCAAGGTGAAAGTCCACAGACTGTGTTGGAGTTGGTAGTTGCTCCACAACCCAATACTTCTACCCCAATGTTTCAAAGGTTATTCACATGTTTTGATGGTGTTAGAGAGGGGTGGAAGGCAGGATGTAGGGGAGTGATATGTGTTGATGCAGCTTTTCTAAAGACTTTCCTAGGGGGTCAGATCTTGAGTGCTGTATCAAGGGACCCTAATGAGCAAATGTATCCTATTTGTTGGGTTGTGGTGGAAGGGGAAAACAGTCTGTCATGGGAGTGGTTCTTCAACCATCTCAAGTCATGCTTGGACCTTGGGGATGGTGAAGGGGTTGCTGTGATTTCAGATGAGCATCAGGTGACACTTTATGCTTATTTCATTTGTTTGGTTTTCTTAATTCATTGAGTATAAATGTATCTAATGCTATGGTGTTTGATGCTGTTTTTTGTAGGCTATACTTAGTGCTGTTGCTGTGGTGCTCCCTAAGGCAGAGCATAGGCACTGTGCCAGGCATATTTATGCCCTCTGGCACAGGACATATAAAGGAGAGGAGATGAAGCTGCAGTTCTGGAAGATAGCCAAATGCTACAATGAAGCTGATTTCAATGAAGCAATAGAAGAACTGACTGAAATGAATCCAGAGGCTGCTCTTGCATTCAAGAGGTATAACCCTAAGTTCTTTTGTAGAGCATTCATGAACCCATGTATAAAAAATGATGCCATCACAAACAATATGGCTGAAACATTCAATGCTTACATCATTAATGCTAGGACTAAGCACTTGATTTTCATGTTAGAGGATATTAGGGTTGCCTTGATGCAAAGGTTAGTAAAAAAAAGAGAAGAAATGGAGAAATGGACTTCTGTAATTTGTCCTAGGGTACAAGCTAGGTTAGAGAAAGAGAAAGAAAAGGCAGCAAACTGTGATGTAATGCCTTCATCTGAGAGTAAGTTTAATGTGAGATTTTACTATGACCAGGTCAATGTAGACTTAGTTGGTAGGAGTTGTAGTTGTAGAAAGTGGAATATGGTAGGCATTCCATGCTGCCATGCTATTGCTTGCATTTTTTTTAAAAATAGACAACCTGAGGCTTATGTTGATGACTGCTACAAAGTGGAAACTTATAAGAAGGTGTATAGTGGGTCCATTCCTCCTTGTGAAGGGGAGAAGTATTGGCCAATGATTTCATGTAATTTGGACCCCCACCTATCAAGATAGGTCCTGGCAGACCTAGAAAGAACAGGATCAAGCACCCCCTTGAGAATCCTAAGAAGCCAGTTTCTCTAAGTAGGTCAGGCATTGAGATGACATGCTCCAAATGCAACAAGAAGGGGCACAACAAGAGGGGCTGTCAAGAGAAGGATTATGAAGCAATAGCACCACCTGCAAAAAAGCCCAGAGGAAGACCAAAAGGACCTGTAGCAACACCTGTGCCAACACAACAATCCCAGTTAGCTTCATCTTCAACTCCAGCAACAGGCCCAACTGCAACAGGAACCTTTGCCCATCACAACACTTCTGCACAACCCAGTCAGTTAGGAAGGGGTGGAAGGCTCATTCTCTCTGGTGAGGGGTCTAGAGGTGTGTCTCAGACCATTACTAGATCCCAATCTGCAGCTCAGGGAAGAGGGAGGGGCAGAGGAAGGGGAGTTGCAGAGAGAGGCTTTGAATCTGGCGAGGCACCAGTTCCAGGACAAGGGAGAGGAAGGGCTAGGGGTAAAGGGAGAGCAAAGTCAACAATTGGAATTGGTGTCTTGTTTGGTGATGATGGAAACCCACTGGTAAGCTAATGCAGCTTTGTGAATGTTTTGTGTATTTTTTTTATATTTTTTTTTTGCCAATTTCATGCCTTTCTGTCAATTTCTTACCAACTTTTTTATGTCTCAGGTTCCAGCAACAAGGGCAAGGCAGAGATCTATATCTGACCTATGATGCAGCAGTCTTTGTGCAACCTGAATCCTTGATGGACCTGAAGTCTTTTATGTGGTTTATGCCTGAAGAATCATGAAACTTTTGAGTAATTATGTTTTAGTCCATGGAACTAGTACTATTTTCATTTGTTTCTGTTAAACAAACATGCTATGTATTTTGATGTGGTTGTGCACTTTGAACAAGTGCTATTAAACAATGTTGGGCCTCTTTTGATGTATTAGCAAACTACTGTGATCAGTTTATGTCATCTTTTATGTCAAAGGCCTAATTTTAATGTCATTTTTTATGTCATTTTCATGCCTAATTTTTATGTCATTTTTTATGCCTATTTTTTATGCCTATTTTTTATGTCATTTTTTATGCCTATTTTTTATGTCATTTTTTGCAAAATTTGCTATCATCAAGATTATACAAGTTCTGTCAAAACAGGTGTGCAAATTGTAAACAAAAACTAACCAAATTCCATACATTATTCAACATAGCTATCCATAACACATCCATTACAGCCCCTAGTTATGAGTCAAACTATTTTAAAAAAAAAACAACAACAAACAACATCAAAGAAACAAACATTGCCGAATACAAAGTTTTTCCAGTCCTACTCAATTTCTCTAACTCAATCCTCATTTCAATGACTTCTTTCTTCATTTCTTTCAATTCTTCCTCCAACTTAGCTTTCTTCAACTGCAATTTCTTTATTTTTTCATCTCTGAAATTTTGTTCAACCTCTAATTCACATATGATAGTATCCTTTTCCAACAACTTGAACTGGTACTCTTCAACATCAGTGTGCTCATTTACCCATTTGAAAAAATCGCACTGAGTGTCCTACACAAATTACAAATCAATACACAAAATAAATACACAAACAATCCATTTGCCACAATTCAACACAAAGTTAGATTTAACTTACTGGCCACATAGGACAACCATAGAACTTCATCCCAAAATTAGGGCCTTTTCTCACTATCTTAATTAGAGCTTCTTTCCCACAATTGCAGCGAACTTGCGCATCCCCAACCCTTCTGTTGCTCGAGGATGAACCTGATGCGTATGAGTTAGATCTCCTAGCAGCCATGCTCAGTTCAAATAATGGAGAAAGAAAGAACGAACAGAAAAAAAAATAAAAAGGGAAGAAACAGAGAAGAGAAGAACAGGGGAAAAGAACAGGGAAGGGGGGTATTTTATAGAGAAAGTGGAAATAACCTAACGGTTATATTCCACGTAGGCTAAGGGGAGGGGGAATTTAAGTCAATCCTTGACTTTACCCCAAAATACAGGCCACGTCATCAAGTTTACCTGCAATATCAGGTCACCCATAATTTTGTTTCATTTTGGGAAGAAGTATAGGAAAGGTGGTGTTATTGTGGAATAATCCAAAGATGGTGTTATTTAGGGAAGACCGGGCAAAGGTCGTGTTATTTTTGACAAATTTTCCTTTTTAGTTTAATGATGAGATTATGGAACAAAAGTTGTTGATTGGTGATGTGGCATTATCCTAGTGTAAGAAGAGACACATATGACACATATAAATGTTTAGAAAACGTCTTTTATATAGTATAGATTATTTACTTTCGTATATGAACGGTCAAACTCATGTATGGTCATAAATATATAGTTTGACTCCTTGAATTGGTTATATAACGTAGGAGGTATTATGTATGGGATAACTTTAACACCCTCCACATAAGATATAATCCTATCATCTTTACATGCTGCTACACAATATAAATGTAAAGAAGGAGATGATGTATTTAAACTCGGGTATAAGATAGATAATTAGACACCCGTATCGCTGTTGCATCAACATATACAATTACACTTACACACATCGCCTCCCAATCCAAGCATACTACGCACGGATGTATGATTGGCGTGACAATTACAAAGCCAGTATAATATATGTGCCATACGAGTATCTTCCAAAATTGAATTCACCAATCTAGATTTGAAAATGAAATCAAGAAAAGATCACATGATGTAATTTTGTCTAAGATGTCCGTACCCTCCAACTAGCCATTGAAATTAGAAAAAGAAAAAATAATAATAATCATTTGTTTAACTAAAAACTATCTGTCCAATCAACCAATAAGTATTAGGATCAGTTGATAAGAGAGATGTTCCAACTTATTCATAGTCTTGTTTACATTAATTTAAAACGAATCTGCATGTGTTGCGAGAATTAACTACTTGATTTTGCTAGTAAGAGAGATGTTCCAACTTATCTATGGTAACATTTTCAATATTTGGAAACAAATATATATGTGCTAGAAGAGTTTTTACTCAAATTAAATTGTGAGTAGACTCAAATTTAAATTGGTCAGAATCTAATAGGCTTAGCACGTATTACCGGGTATACATGGTTGCTGCATAAATAAAACTATTCATCATGTCATAATTTGTCTATGATGGGGCCTGCTAAAACTTTACATTGATTTATATGGACTATAAGCTTGCGGCCATGCTTTTTCATTACTACTCACACACACCGACATCTCACTCCCACTCACACGCACACTCACTCCATATTTATACTCAAACAACAAGAACTAAATCATATCAAAATCTTCATACTCAGCTCATTTTTATAAATAATATACAATTCTTTCACCATACCTTATTTTCTCTCATTTATAATACTATTAATAACACTAATAGTAGTATGATTATTGAGAAATTCTTCTTCTTTTGCCTTCTATTTTTTGCCCATTGTACCAATAGCATTGGTTCATCATGGCCACCATCTCCTGGTTACTATCCTAGTAAGAAGTTTAGGTCTTTTAGTTTTTGGAATGGTTATAGAAATTTATGGGGTCCTCAACATCAAAGGCTTGACCAACATGCTTTGACTATATGGCTTGATCGAACTTCAGGTGATTATAATTCTTCTCTATACATGTTATATTTTCATCTTGTACGATTACTTGAATCCTAAACAACCATATAAGAATGGTTTGTCGTGGTCACGAGTTCGAGTTTATTTCTACCATAAGTATACTGGTGTTTAAGTTATTTTAATTGCAATTTTGTTTGTTCATCTTCTCTATATATGAGGATCCTTCTATTTTTATGTCTTTATTTTCTAATTTCTTGTTCTTTAGTCATGTTTGATGATGCATTTAAATTATTATCGTGACAAATGATTAATAGAAAATCTAATTTTGTCACAAGCACTGTTATAACTTATATGAGCATAGTTATCTGTTATACTAATAAGCAATAAACAGAAATAACTTATCTCTTGATGCGTGAACCAAACTGACAATAGCCGCGTCGTGGAGAACCACTGACCTAAAAGACGATTCCGCGCTACGTCCCGGTGCAGTAGACAATTGCGGTCGCCCTCCAGGATAAGCACGGCGCCGGAGTTTATGTGCACTCACAAACCCGACTGGAACTCAGAATACTTGCCCAGAAAACAGAACAGGAAGAACATGTGTTTAAATAATTTTAGAGAAGAGAGAAGACTGATTGTGTGTTATGTTTTGGCTGAGAAAACCACCGAATATTTATAGGGTGAAGAGGAAAAACGGGAAGCATAAAAGGTGGGAAGAACCTGGCCAAGAAGATGACCAGATTAATCTAGTCAGTCAACAAACGAGGCAAGAAACAAGGGAGTGAATTAATCAGCTAAAATCAAGGGATTAATGGCTGATTAATTCCCACAACAGTCAGAAAATCCCAACAGTCAAAAACGGATACTTGGAATATTCTGTTAACAAGGAAAAGGAAATAAAATTTCTCCAAAAAGATAACAAGGACCCACGCCCGCGCATCGCATTCCCCAAGACCCCAAGTCCCGAGGCCCGAGCCCGACTCGACCCGACCCGGCTCGGCTCGGCGCGCGCGCGCGCGTGTGTGTGTGGAGTAACACACACCTCCAACTTACTCAACTAAGTAGTGCTAAAGCACTACATTATAAAAACAAGGAAAAACCTTCCTCCCCAATCAATGTGGGACTTTTCCCCTTCCATTGTTTTTCTCTCTCTCTCTCTTATTTTTTCCTAACACTCTAGCATTATATCAAGAACTTCCAACAATCCCCCACAGGTTCGAAGATATGAAAAGAATGAAAGAAAAAAATGAATTCTGGGCAAAACAAAACAATTGCATAAGTGTCAATGTCTCGCGACTTGAATTAACACATAGTGGACATCAAGCTATGATCCCTCACCTACCAAGTGACCTTCGTCTTGAACTCAATAGGGAGTTAGGGACCCGTCACTTTGAGCCACACAATTGAACATGTATAATATTCTGAAATTCCGCGAATAAAGGTGACGCATTATACTGGCCATACGTCCAGCCTGGATGCTCATAGGTGCTCTAGAGTATAAGCCCACGAAATACTCATAGGAAGCGGCCACACTTCCACACCTAAGTAGGTGAACTCCATCAAGTGTGAGCTACAACACACCTCCAAAAATATGGATATGGGTTCATTAAGAGCCGTATGCTCATCCTCTTTCTCATATGTAGCTAAGCACAAAACAAACATCTAGAGATGGACAAATAAAAAATGTGCTTCCGAATTATTACATAACGTTCCCCTTTGAACTCATAGTGAGTAGGAGTTCATTATTTCACAATTCATACAACGGGCTTTAGCCCCATCTCTTCCGATGTTTCCAAAACTAGTTTTTTACATAGGCCTTTAGTTAACGGATCCGCAATGTTCTTTTCGGACTTTACATAGTCCAGTGATATCACCCCTTCAGACAACAAATTTCTGACGGCTTTATGCCTCAGACGGATGTGTCTCTTCTTCCCATTATAGGCATGGTTGTGTGCAACAGCAATAGCAGCTTGCGAATCACAATGAAGTGCAACTGAAGGAGCTGGCTTCCCCCACAGTGGAATATCTGCAAGCATGTTCCTCAACCATTCTGCCTCATGACCTGCCAATTCAAGAGCAATAAACTCAGATTCCATAGTAGACATAGCAGTACAAGATTGCTTACAAGATTTCCAGGATACGGCTCCACCCCCAAGGGTGAAGACATAGCCACTAGTGGAGTTAACTTCATCATTATCGGATACCCAGTTGGCATCACAAAAGCCCTCCAAAACTCCAGGAAATTTGGAGTAGTGCAAACCCCAATCCATAGTACCCTTAAGGTACCTAAGCAACCTCCTTAGAGCAATCCAATGATCACTGCTTGGATTATGAGTGTACCTGCTCAACCTACTAACAGAATAAGCAATGTCAGGTCTAGTGTAGTTCATAAGAAACATAACACTACCAATAATTCTAGCATATTCAGACTGATTAACTGGATTACCATTATTTTTCTTTAAGTGGAAACTTGGGTCATAGGGAGTCTTAACTGGATCGACATTAAATGAGTCAAACTTTTTAAGAATTTTTTCAACATAGTGTGACTGATTAAGACAGATGCCATTTGGAGTCCTTTTGATTTTTACTCCCAAAATCACATCTGCCTCACCCATGTCTTTCATTTCAAAGTTCGAACTCAAAAACTGTTTTGTCTCATTTACACGATCCAAGTCAGTCCCAAAAATCAACATATCATCCACATAGAGACAAATAATTACACAACCATGACTATCATGCTTAAAATAAACACAAGAGTCACCTTCATTAACATGAAAACCATTACCAGTCATAGTCTTATCGAATTTGTCATGCCATTGCTTTGGAGCTTGTTTAAGCCCATACAATGCCTTGACTAACTTACAAACCTTCTCCTCTTGTCCTGGAACAACGAACCCTTCAGGTTGGACCAAGTAAATCTCCTCATCCAAGTCACCATTCAAAAAAGCAGTTTTGACATCCATTTGATGAACAACAAGACCAAAAATGCAAGCAAGAGCAATTAAAGTCCTAATGGTTGCAATTTTAGTAACAGGGGAGTAAGTATCAAAATAATCAATGCCAAACTTTTGAGTAAAACCCCTTACCACTATCCTTGCCTTATACTTGTCTATGGATCCATCGGCTTTTAATTTTTTCCGAAAGATCCATTTACAAGTAATGGGCTTACAACCTCTAGGAAGTTCAACCAATTCCCAAGTGTTATTATTGAGAATTGATTGTAATTCACTATCAATTGCTTCTTTCCAAAAAACAGCATCAACTGACCTCATTGCCTCATCATAGGTTCTTGGATCATCTTCCAAAACAAAAATATGCACAAAATCATCATCAATTAAGGAAGATTCAGATAAATAAGAAGTAATAAAATCAGGACCAAAACTATTTTCCTTTCTTGCCCTTTTGCTTCTCCTTGGCTCCAAAACAGAATCATCGTTAGTAATAGGAGCATTAGCAATAGGTAAACTAACAGAACTACTAGCATGCAATTCACTATCATTAGAAGGAGACATTTTCAAAGGAAAAATGTTCTCAAAGAACTCAGCATCTCTTGCTTCAATGATATGACCACCTGCATAAGAGTTGTTAGCACCTTTAACAAAGAAACGATAAGCTGCACTTTGATAAGCATAGCCAATAAAAATAGCATCAACAGTTTTGGGACCAATTTTATCCCTCTTGAAACTAGGTATGCCTACTTTTGCTAGGCACCCCCACACTTTCAAGTATTTCAGGTTTGGCGCTCGACCTTTCCATATTTCGTATGGAGTCTTGTCAAGCTTCTTGTGAGGAACCCTGTTCAAAACATGACAAGCAGAAAGAATAGCCTCCCCCCACATGTTATTAGGAAGCCCAGAACTAATAAGCATAGAATTCATCATATTCTTTAAAGTTCTATTTTTCCTTTCAGCTATACCGTTTTGTTCGGGTGAATAGGGAGCCGTCGTCTCATGAACAATGCCAAGTTGCTCACAAAATGCCTTAAGAGTGTCAGGGCTGTACTCACCACCCCTGTCACTCCTAACTCTCTTGATCTTTTTGTCTAACTGGTTTTCTACCTCAGCTTTATATTTGAGGAACATTTCCTCAGCTTCGTCCTTAGACCTGAGAAGATAAACCATGCAAAAGCGTGAACAATCATCAACAAAAGTAATATAATACTTTTTACCCCCTCTGCTTTCGTGATTATTAAAATCACCTAAGTCACTATGAACAAGTTCCAGTACTTCAGTCTGTCTATCTACTGATTTAAATGGCTTTTTAGTAAATTTGGCTTCAACACAAACTTGACATTTCGAAAAATCAGTTTTAGAAAAACTTGGAATCAAATTTAAGTGTTTAAGCCTTTTAACAGAATCAAAATTAACGTGGCCTAATCTAGCATGCCATAAATCAATAGACTCAGCAATATAAGCAGAAGAAGTACTAGCATTCTTATTCATAGTGTCAATTTTAACATCAAGAGTAAAAAGCCCCCCATTACAAAAGCCCTTCCCCACAAATTCCCCATTGCGAGTAAGAACTAATCTATCAGAATCAAAGGAGAGCTTCAGTCCAGCTTTCATGAGCAAACTGCCAGAAATTAAATTCCTGCGCATTTCTGGAACATGCAAAACATTAGTGAGAGTAAGCAATTTTCCAGAAGTGAGAGTGAGAACGATTTTCCCTTTGCCTTGGATAGATGCAGAGGCTGAGTTGCCCATGAAGACATTTTCACCTTCAACCTTGTCATAGGTAGTGAACATGTCCTTGTTGGCGCAGATGTGTCTGGTAGCTCCAGTGTCAACAATCCACTCAGCAGCATTACCTGTAAAGTTAGCTTCTAAAACAACAGCAACAATAACGTCAGAATCTTCAATAAGGTTTGCTTGACTTTGCCCATTCTTCTTCTTGACCCTGCAATCTCTAGCTCTGTGACCAGTCATACCACACTCATAACAGATCCCCTTAAACTTGTACTTCTGAATTTTCCCATTAGGCTTAAGGTTACTGTTTTTGGCTTTGGACTGGTTGTTTGATTTGGGTTCAACAAGGTTGGCTTTGGCAGAAGAAGAGGAAGGGAAAACAGAAGGGGCTTTGTCTTTGATACGGTTTTCCTCCTCAATTTTGAGGTGGGCAGCAAGTTCCTCTAAGGTTAGGTCTTTCTTTTTGTGCATGAGTTGGTTACGAAAATCCTTCCAAGAGGGAGGGAGTTTCTCAATCAGAACAATAGCAAGGGTAGTATCACAAATAGACAGACCTTCAGCAGCCATATTAATACAAACACTCTCATAGGCATGAATCTGATCAATAATAGGCTTATCATCAACAACTTGAAAACTTAACCACTTACTAACACAATAACGTTTAGTACCAGCATCATCAGTTCCATATTTTTTCTCTAAAGCATCCCAAATATCCTTAGCATGATGAAAACCCATATAAATATCCAACAGACTATTCGACATATAATGCAACAACATGCCCTTACAAGTTCTATCATCCTTAAAAAACTTAATCTCATATTCAGACAAATCATCTTTATCAACAGGTTCAACAATATCATCAAGAACATATGCAACATCAATCTGCTCCAAATAAAAACGCATCCTAACAGCCCAACGTTTATAATTCTTTCCATCAAGAGGTTCTAGTTTAGACATATCAGGAACAAGGAATTTGGAAGCCATGATCGTCTTTTAGATTGTTATACTAATAAGCAATAAACAGAAATAACTTATCTCTTGATGCGTGAACCAAACTGACAATAGCCGCGTCGTGGAGAACCACTGACCTAAAAGACGATTCCGCGCTACGTCCCGGTGCAGTAGACAATTGCGGTCGCCCTCCAGGATAAGCACGGCGCCGGAGTTTATGTGCACTCACAAACCCGACTGGAACTCAGAATACTTGCCCAGAAAACAGAACAGGAAGAACATGTGTTTAAATAATTTTAGAGAAGAGAGAAGACTGATTGTGTGTTATGTTTTGGCTGAGAAAACCACCGAATATTTATAGGGTGAAGAGGAAAAACGGGAAGCATAAAAGGTGGGAAGAACCTGGCCAAGAAGATGACCAGATTAATCTAGTCAGTCAACAAACGAGGCAAGAAACAAGGGAGTGAATTAATCAGCTAAAATCAAGGGATTAATGGCTGATTAATTCCCACAACAGTCAGAAAATCCCAACAGTCAAAAACGGATACTTGGAATATTCTGTTAACAAGGAAAAGGAAATAAAATTTCTCCAAAAAGATAACAAGGACCCACGCCCGCGCATCGCATTCCCCAAGACCCCAAGTCCCGAGGCCCGAGCCCGACCCGGCTCGGCTCGGCGCGCGCGCGCGCGTGTGTGTGTGGAGTAACACACACCTCCAACTTACTCAACTAAGTAGTGCTAAAGCACTACATTATAAAAACAAGGAAAAACCTTCCTCCCCAATCAATGTGGGACTTTTCCCCTTCCATTGTTTTTCTCTCTCTCTCTCTTATTTTTTCCTAACACTCTAGCATTATATCAAGAACTTCCAACATTATCTACAATAAGCTAGGAATTACATATGACATGAAACGAATATTGCACTAGACACGTCTATATATATATATATATACTACTTTATGTTATGTTATGTTTTGTGCTACTAAATAATAATGGTCATTACTCCTTATTAACAAGGTCATTAATTTTGTAGACTGAGAACTAAATCTGAGCAAAGAACGAAATTGACATATTTTGAGGTTTGTTTCTAATTACTATGCTATATATATTTGGTACGTATAGGAAGCGGGTTCAAGTCTGTTCGCCCATTTAGATCCGGGTATTTTGGTACATCAATCAAGTTACAACAAGGGTACACTGCAGGAGTAATAACAGCATTTTATGTAAGATTATTCAACTTACTAAAACTTGCTTAATAATTGATTGCTAGCTGCATTATTAATAATTATTGTTAATGCAACTCCCTAATTAAACATCACAATCTAAGCGGGACTACTTTATCACACAATAAACTTTGATTTTGTTGGTATTATATTTGTCATTTTGCTAATTTACTTAATTCTCACTTACAAAGTCACAAGTGTCAAATTATATATAGTAATTCATTATTCATAAATTAAGTTTATTAATATTTCAATTTTTCATTAATTTTTTTATTTATTTTGAGGATTGGTTTGGTCCCCTTTGTAATTTCTAATACGTACAAATTAGATTAGATTCTTGCTTTAGTCCATACCAACTTGTTTTACGTACATCCACCCATCAAAAATATAAAATTAAAATTCTTATACCCACAAAATAAATATCCACTATAAGCTTAATCATGAGCCGTTCCACGACAAAATTAAACAACCTACAAAGAATAATTTCTGATTTGGAAATTCCATTTCATATATAATTCTGTCGGTTTAATATAATTTTTTATTTTCTAGATATTTCTTGTTTGTTTATAAAATTAAATTTAGATTTAATAAGTTGTACAAAGAAGTACGTAGTACAATTATCATTTACCAGTCTATTTCCAAATTAGTTAAGATTTTTCAATTTTATAATGTTACACGTACGTACTATTCATTATTGTTACAAAGTATATTCCTTGATTTACTAACTCTTTATAATATGTTTGATAATTTTGTCTTAAAATAAGGCCTTAAAATCCTGTACGCTAGCTATATAAATATATTTTTTTTAAAAAAAAATAAAGATTTTTTTTTAATTGTACTACATTATTGACTAGCTAGATCATTGAGCATATTTATTCCATCCTAGGCATCCGACATAATGAATGCAATAGTTAAAAACAGTTGAATGGTGTAATGCAAGGGTGGCCCAAATCAGATCATGAACGAAATCAATATCGATGTAAAGATCAAACTATTACACCCATCCTATGATCAGTCCAAATTTTATAATGTTATTAATAATGTAATTTGAAATAGTATTGTGATATCTAAAATACGAGTATTATAATATTTACGAGATGATGGTATTCACAGCTTTCCAACAACGAGGCGCATCCAGGGCACCATGATGAAGTAGACATGGAATTCTTAGGGACAACCTTTGGGAAACCTTATGTATTACAAACAAATGTTTACATAAGGGGCAGTGGAGATGGCAATATTATTGGAAGAGAAATGAAATTCCATCTTTGGTTTGATCCAACTAAGGGATTTCATCATTATGCCATTTTTTGGAGCCCTAAAGAAATCATGTGAGTAATCTGAGTATACTTACTATTTTTCATACTAAATAAATATATCACCGCACTTTTCTAAAAATAGAGTTACCTATTAATCTATTATTATTAGTAGGATATTTGCATTATTGTTATTATTTTGTATTTATTTCAAGAATAATTGCATTAATTAGATTATGGAGCCTATTTTATTTTTAGTTTTCTTTTTCTGACTTTTGCATTCATCACAATTCCTTTGTTTTAATTTGGTGGTTGGGATCTAGCTGGAATTTAGGGGCAACTTAATTGGAGTTATTAAGGAGTAACTATTGTTTTCACTCTTTTTTACCTCATTTTGATAGCTTCAATTTGTACTATAATACTATTATATGTACAATAAATCTCTCTGATATAATGAATGATATTTATAGATGAATAAATAGGTTCAAAGTGAAAAACTAGTGAATCTATTTTCAGTTTTTCATCACTAAGTATCAATTTGATTAAGTCGACTTTGATCAATAAAAACCTTTATATTTAGTCTTGACTAATTTATGCTAAAGCATTTAATGTATAATAATTTTCTTCAAATTTTTTTCAAAGAAAGCCGCAAGAGTCTTCTCTTAAGAATAAACAATATTCAACAATTGATGTATATTGTTGAAAAGATAGGTGCATGCTTATTGAAAAATACTAGCAAATCACTAAGGATTAAAGGTCAAGTGTTTTGTTCTGCATACTTTCACTTAATTTGCAAAAAGTAAGTAAAATAAGTTTGAATAGGATTTTGATAAGAGTTAGAAATTGTTTAACCAAGTTCAATTTACATCGAAAGTAAATATTAGAAAGGGCTAACAAGTAACGATAAGCAATTAGTTTTAGTAAAAATCTAGTAAACACGTATATATATCCTAAATATTTAATTATGAAGTGAAAGTCAATTTGATAAGTAGAAATCAATTTTTATAAAAAAAATTTAAAACTTAAAAGTGTCAAAAATTAACCCGATCTGATTAGATCCAACCTAACCTGAAAGTGACCTAATTTAATCTTTACATGTCCATAATGATTTAACATGACTTAAACCCGAACTAGAACCCACTTGAAGCCAACCCAGTGACCCGAGTTGAGATCACCTCTATGAATCTAGTTATAACATCACATGCAACTTTCGTTGATCTAACTTAATTATGATAGTGAATATGCATATAGTACATAAAGTTCATTTTTCACTACATGCACAAGAATCATTTTGTTTTTCTCTCATTATTGGACACAGATTTTTGGTAGATGATGTTCCCATAAGAAGATATCAAAGAAAAAGTGATGCCACATTCCCACTAAGGCCAATGTGGGTGTATGGATCAATATGGGATGCCTCATCATGGGCAACTGAAAATGGTAAATACAAAGCAAATTATATGTATCAACCATTTGTAGGTCAATTCACCAATTTCAAAGCTGGTGGTTGCTCCGCCTACGCTCCCCTCCATTGCCGCCCAGTTTCCGTCTCTCCCTATCGTTCTGGCGGCCTTACACGTAAGCAATTTTACGTCATGACATGGGTTCAAAGACACTACATGTTCTACGACTATTGTAAGGATCGTAAAAGAGATCATTCACTCACACCAGAATGTTGGTTACATCGTTAAAAATGTGAATTTTGTAATCATCAATCAATATGTATCCTATATTCTACCACATATATAAGTTGCATCAACTGTATTTTATACACTTCGTATGAAATTTTAATAATGCACTAAATATTTGTTTTGTGTACGGCCGTTTCTTTGTAATTTGTACACCCCGTATATTGATATATACAAGTTTATGAGAAAACGTTTCTTGATTACCGACAAAATCTTTGTTCATTACAATTGGTGATCGTACGTACATTGGAGTACATCAATAATTTCACAATGAACAGCACTTCGTAAATAAGTTGTGTCGGCATGGTGTACAAAATATTGTCTTGTATGTAAGGGCCAATCTTTGTATTTGGGTACATTTTTCATGTATGCTTTACGATTCGACCATATTTACGTATTGCGGATATATTTTCGGAAATCTTAGGAAATATTTTGTTATTTTCTGTTGGGAGTAGTTAATATCTTTTGATATCTTTTCCTTATTTTCTTAGTTTTCTAATTCTTCATACTACATCTGTTTTATTTTATTTGCAACGATCAATAACTATATACTAAAGGCGAATAAAAAATGACACGTGGCAAAATCTGGTTAAATAATTTCCCTCCAGTGTTTTTTTTTTCTTTTTTGTCAAATTATCTTAAGCAATTTTAATACACTATAATATTTTCTTTCCTACTTAAACGCAATCTTTCCGTCCCAAATTCAATAAAACATTTTTGTAACAACTTATAGAAATTTTAAGCAAAATAATATTATTTAAAAATATATGCATAATTTTTAATATAATTACTACGGAGTATATATATATGTCAATAATTTCATACACGTATATACAACCTAAAGTTTACTACGAAATATTTTTTTACCAGAATATTGACTTTTTTCATACTTATTATAAAAAAAATCATAAAAAGTTGTTGAAATAAAATATTTATAAATTTTGGTAAATCCGTGCATTGCACGGGACCATAAGCTAGTTTGACATAAAATAGAGAGGAAAAACGCAATTACTAGCATACTCCTGGAGTACCATGCAGGTTTTATAAAACTCGTGTTATTTTTATGTTAACTCTTTGTTACTTCAAATTATATATATATATATGTGATATTTAAGTACATGTATGTTATTTTGCCATTTTTCTCATTCATGTTCCTCCCGCACTCACTCTCTCTTCCTCTCAGTTACTCCAACTCAAAATTATACACTTTCTCTCTCCTTTCTTCTTCCAATTTTCTGGGTTTTCTAGGAATCAACCTCACTTTCACTCTCTTTCTCTCACTACTCCAACTCTAAATCTAACAAATTTTTTCTCTCCCCTTTTCTTCTTCTAATTTTATATGTTTCTTAGAAATCAATTGATTTGAAGGTAATTTAAGGGTGTAAATGTGTTTATGTACAGAAATTTAGTATCTTCTAAAGTGTTTTATTCTCTTCAAGATGCCTTAAAACTCAACACTGCTAATGTTATTTTGATGTAAATTTGTCATTATTTCAAAATATATATATATATATATATATATATATATATATATATATATATATATATATATAATATGTTATTTTTAAATAAGTACATGTTATTTAATGTAAATTAAAAATAGCATGAGTTGGGGTTGAAGTAATAAATAAGTAAATAACATATTGTTGTAACAAAATAACACAACATTTAAACAAAATAACATAAAATGTGTAACTCAAATATATTGTGTAAGGAGTACCATGATCCATATTACTCCAGGAGTATACAATACTAATTGGAGGAAAAATGTTTAATCGTTACAAATAATATAAAACAGAGGTATTATTAGGGTTGGCTTTAGGGGTGTCAATCGGGTTTTGGGTTCGGTTTATCGGTTTATCAGTTTTCGGTTTTTAACGGGTTGGAATTATTATTGGGCCAGTTGGGGTCGGTTTTAAATAATTTCGGGTCGTATCGTTTCGGCTTATTTTTATCACAGTTTCTTTTCGGGTCGGATTATAATTAGGTCGGGTTATAATTGGTCCGGGTTATAATCGGTTCGGGTTAAATTCGGTCAGTGTAAAAATGGGGTTTATCAGTTTAAATCAGGTTTTGGGTCAAAACATATCGAGTCCTAATCGGGTCGGGTTGTAATATGTTCGAGTTGAACTCAATCGGTTTGGCAATTTATTTTGTCAGTTTAAACGGGTTTCATTAACGTATATTTTCTGGTATAACATCAATATTATTTAATTAGTTATTCCAGTAGATCATATGGAGGATTAAATAGTTGTTTAGCTTTATGTCTCTTTTTTGTATAATGATTTTCAAGATCAAATGATAATAACAAATCTAGATTTACCTTTTGATTCAGATTTTTTTTAATACAATTTAGTGTTTCATAAGCCATTACTTGTAAAAGGATGATAATATTTTAGCATAAGAGTTTCATTGACATTAAAATTCCAAACCTGTTCAATATAAATACTTCATATTTCAAATTAAACCCTTTTGTTTTACTATCGATAAAATGAAAAAAAAAAAAAACTCTACGGTCATAACAGGTTACGGACTTACGGGTTATAAACGGTATGGTTATAACCGGTTACGGGTTGTAAACTGTTTGGTCATAATTTATTACTGGTTATAAACGGTTCGGTTCTAACTAATTAAAAGTTGTAAGCGATTTGGGTTTATCGGGTTTTTGTCAGGTTTAAACGGTTTCAGTTTACAATGGGTCGGGTTGTTATCGGGTTCGGAAGTACTCGTTTCGGGTTGTTCTCAGTTTTGGGTTGTATCAGTTTGGCTTGACAACGGGTACAGTTCATTAACGGTTCTCAAACATTCAGATCGGTTCAGTTTTAGGTTTTGAAAAATCGGGTCGGGTCGGTTTACGGTTTTAAAATACACTACTAGAAAACACCTTAATTGCGACGGAAAAAGTTCGTCGTAAACTATGTAAATTCCGTCGTAAAGTTGGTTTACGACGGAATTCCGTCGTAAATGGTTGTCGGAAAACCCTTTGTAGGAAAATGGCCATTTTACGACGGAAATTCCGTCGTAAACACTATTCCGACGGAATTTCCGACGGAATTTTCCGCCGGAAAAATAATTTCAGGTACTGCAACAATCCGTCGGAAAATTCCGACGGATTCAATTCCGTCGAAAATTTCCGACGGAAATTCCGTCGGAAATTGCTTTTCTGAAATTTAAAAAAAATACGCCGCGCCACCACCGGCACGGCGTATCACCACCTCCAATCGCATTTCACCCACCACACACCTAACCCAGCGGCCACCACACACCCACCCTAAACCCTAAACACACCTAAATGGCTAAGCCCACCTAAGCCCAAACCACCCCCCCTCAAACCTAACCCGGCCAGCGCCACGCACCACACACCACCAACCCACCAAACCCAGATCTAAACCCGAACAACGCCCCACCTAAACCTAGATCTAAACCCACCAACCATGGTCTACCTAAACCCGACCCACCCACCACAGTCCACCTAAACCACCCACCACCGCCCACCTAAACCACCCACCGCGGCACCAAAACAGCCCCAACGAAATCCAAAAAACCATTTCCAACCACCACACGCATGCACATAAGCCACACCCACCACCACCATCGAAATCCAAAAACTAATAACAATAAAAAAAAACAGAAACAAAATCAAAAATTTAAAATATAAAACATACCTTAAATTGAAACATGCTTCGAATTTCACCATGGAAACGGTTTAACAAGGTCAAATTCGGCCATTTAAAGTCTAGATCTAGGCTTTAAATGGACGAATTTGGCCTCAAAACCTTTAATTTTCTTTACTCATCATGAGAAGAGAGAGAAAGGGCGATTGTGGTGGTGTTGTTAGTGATTGTGGTGGTACCGTGTTGTTGGTGATTGTGGTGTTGTTGGTGATTGTCGAAAAGGGGGAAAGAAGAGGAAAGAGAGAGATGAAGAAAGAGAAGAGGAGTAGAATTAAAGAGAGAGAAGGAGAAGGAGAAGAGGAGAGAGAAGGAGAAGAGGGGCTGATTGAAGGAGAAGAAGAGAGGAGCGACTGAGAGAAGGAGACAGAAGGAGAAGAGGGGCTGATTGAAGGAGAAGAAGAAGAGGAGAGAGAAGGAGAATGAATAAAAGGAGGCGGAGGAAGCTTTAGGGTTTAAAAAAAATATTTTTTTTAAAAATATATTCCGACGGAAAAATCCGTCGGAAATGGATCATTACGACGGAAAAATCCGTCGGAAATGGATAATTACGACGGAAAATCCGTCGGAAAACACATATATTCCGACGGATTTAATTTCCGTCGGAAATTTCCGACGGATTTCCGACGAAACTAAAATCCGTCGGAATATATGTGTTTTCCGATGGATTTTAGTGTCCGTCGGAACCATTCCGTCGCTATTTGCCTGTTTTCTAGTAGTGATAACAGGTTCTTATCGGTTCAGTTCCTTTTCAAAACGGTTCGAATTCACTAGTTCGAGTCGGTTTTTGACAGCTCTAGTTGGCTTGTATTACATATGGGTTTGAAGTCATCAATGAGAATTAAGCCATTATATTTATTCAATTTGTCTGGTATCAAGAGCAGGTTGAATTTTTTGTGTTTTTTTTTTAATTCATAAACATTAGTGGACACGATTCGCCTCCATCACCGCCACCCCCTCCAATTGAAATCAATCAAAATTCACCATTCTACCTAGGGTCTCAAGATTGACTAGGGGATTTTGTTACTCCCAATCATCTAAAAACCGATAACTATGATGATTGGGCTGCAAATATGCAAGCCTCTTTGGAGGCTAGGCGAAAATTTGGGTTTTTGGATGAACCATCACGGCTCCGATTCCACCATGTACTACTCAGTTAGATTGGACAATAATCAATGTGATGTTGATTTCTTGGATTTCGAATACTATTGATCTGGAGGTACATTCTTCGCTTTCTAAATTTCATGAATTTCGATTGTTGTGGGAGCATCTTAAGAAGTGCTTTGCTCAAACTAATGCCCTAGAATTCAACGATTAAAATCATCCCTTGCTAAATGTGAGCAAACTCATTCTATGCCTATTTCAGTTTATTATAGAATTACATTCTTTGTGGCAAGAATTAGATCACCATGTGACAGGCTAAAGTCGTATCACCTAATCAAAAGTAATTCCTAAATCCTCTAACTAATGTAGATAGGGAAGTAGGGTCGAATCCACAGAGAAACGAGTTTTCCTATTCCTAATTAATTAATATAATCTAGATTATAAAGTAACCAAAATATAATAATCAAAGGAAACTAAACTATGAAGATTAAGAACAAGGAGAAAACAATGAATAAAAGGCCTAGGGCATAGGTTCACCAATAAATAATATTCCAGGGTAAAGCATAATAATCAATTATCAATGAATACATTAATCAGATCATAAAGGGCTTTCGCTACGTATTACAATCACACAATTAATCTACTGGTATTAAATCTCATCTCTCGAATCTCGACTTAACCATTTATAAAATAACCTGCCTATTGAAACTAGACCTAAACATTAATTCTCATCTTTCGAATCTCGAATCAATATTGTTAAACTCATGCATAAAAGATCTGCGCAAATCTAGTCACAGAGCATTAAATTAATCAATAGGAAATTAATCTAGCATTGACAATTAACAACAATAAATTACCCCTTCATATTATTTATAGATCCCCACAAACCCTAGAAATAGAACTACTCACACATAATTAAAACTAAACTAATCAAAGCAATAAAACAAGACATGATAAAAGGAATAAAATAAATAACTAAGATTAAGAGAAGAGAAATTGTTACCGAAGAAATCTGGAATTAAGAATAAAGTCAAGAACAAAGTATAAGAGAGAGAAACTAATCTAAAGCTAAGTAGAGAGAGAAAATCTAAGGAAAAATTAAGAAGAGTGAAAAGAGATACTAAACTCGCTTAACGGAGAAGTATTTATACTAAGCAAGAATCCTAAACTAAAACAAACTTAAACGTCAAAAATTAACTCCTAATAATGCCACGCGCCCGATCGGGCGCGCCTTTTTTTGCTGATCAGGGAGTTTCTTGCGCTCGGCCGGGCGCGAGTTCGGACGCCAGCCTTGCTTCCCTTGCCCGGCCGGGCGCGCCTCTGGGCGCCAGCCTCTTTGGCCGGGTGGCACTCTTGGGCCACTGGTTGGACTTCGACTGGGCTCCAATTCTTCGGGGCAATCTGGATTTCCTCTTCGGGTCTTGAATACTTGGTCTAAATGCCCGGTATCACATATACCGAGCCCTTAATCACCGGTTCGATGGATCTAACCGGCCCTGGGGTATAGAAACTGGTCGTGCTTCTCCAATGCTCGTAGTCTCTCCATAACATCTCGGGAAAATGCTCCAAAAGTGCAATTCCCTACAAAAGTCAACCAAATCTACGAAAACACTAAAAAACACCAAATAGTAATAAAAGTGGCTCCAAAGAGCCAAAAACACTACTAATTACGACCAAGGGACGGGGGTAAAATACTATATAAAATAGACATATAACCATGAACCATTGATTTCGTGTACTTGTTGTTCGAAATGTGTGGCTAGAGTGTTACATGAATATAGGCGAGAACAGAGTAAATTGTATGATTTTTTGATGGGGTGATATACTGATTTTTATGCATCATTACGTACTAATATATTTATCTCAAGACCCTCTCCCAAGTCTAGATTGTGCTATCAGTTAGTTGTACAAGAAGAATGAGTTCGTACGGCAAAGCAAGAGCATGACCAAAAGACCGCAAAAGCTCTCGGTTTTGCCATCCGTACAGGTGTAGACGGTCGTGGCCGCGAGGGGTGAGATATAATTTGTGCAAAATGCAAGAAAGTGGGCCACAAGACTTCTAGTTGTTGGTCAGACAAAGTGTGTAATCATTGCAAGAAAAGGGGCCATATTGAGAGCAAGTGTTTCGACCTTCATGGTTACCCACCTAGCTTGAGTGATGGCATCCAGGGGCTGGGGGGGAGTCCACGGGTGGCTGTGGTCAAGGTCAAGTGTGAGCTAATATTGTTTTGGGTTCGATTGCTTCTTCTCAAGGCCAAGTGTTTTCAAGCGATCAATGAAAGGAAATTACGAGTTTCTTTGGTAATGCCAATGTCACTAAAATTGCTTGAGTGGTAAGTTCGATGTTTATTCTTGGATTATTGATACAGAGGAAACTCATCATGTTACCGGAGAAAAATCTTGGTTGTTTGATAAACAAAATTTTGAATGTCCTGTTGGTTTACCTAATGGGGATACTGTGGTGGCTTCTTTAATTGGTTCTGTTCGTTCATCGGACAAGATTACTCTTACCGAGGTTCTCTATGTTCCATACTTAAGTTATAATTTACTTTTAGTATCACAACTATCTGATGATTTTAATTGCATTGTCCAATTCAACCCTTATGTGTGTGCTATACAGGACCAAACGAAGGAGCTGATTAGAACGGGAGGTAGGAGAGACAGACTATATTATTTTAGCAATTCAGATTTGGTGAATCATGTTGGTGCGGTTGAAGCAACCTCAAGCTTGGAGTTTTGGCATCGTCAAATGGGTCATCTTTCCGAGAAAGTATTTAAGTTGCTTTCTCATGTTAGTGGCAGTCAAAATAGTCTTGATAAGGGGTGTGAAGTATGTATACGTGCTAAACATCCTAGAGATAAATTTCCATTAAGTGATAGTAGGGCTTCTAGGATTTTTGAGAAAATATACATTGTGATTTGTGGGGTCCATATAGACATGTTTCATCATGTGGAGCTCGTTATTTTTTTACTATTGTGGATGATTATTCTCGTGCAATTTTGATATATTTGTTAGTTGATAAAAGTGAAGTTATTTGAATGTTTTTGGCTTTTGTTGAAATGGTTGAAAGGTGATAGGGATAAGATAGGTCGTTAAGCTACTACCCTAATCAAATTAATCATTTATAATACCTAAACTTACACCAAACTAGTTAGTGGCAAGTAAAGGGTCGAACCACTAGGGAAGCACACTAATTCAACATCAATAATCACTAATGTAAGAGTAAAAAGGGGATTGTTTTTGTTGGTTTTGTTGAGTAAGAACACTAAAACTACAAATAAGCGAGAAATTGATGATTAAAACAAAGGGAAAATGACGCTAGGGATACGGGGGTGTCAAATATGATTAGAAAGAGGGGAATAATGATGATTATCATGAAACACATGCCAAAGAACACAAGATTCTACCTAAACAATTCATTCTCATGCAATATCCTAAGCAAATCAATGAAAGAGGTCTACACTAATAAGGATCATTCTCATGCATCCTATTAGTGACAATCGAATCAAGAGAATAAAGAAGCACAATCCATAAAAACTCCACTTTAATAACTCATTCTCATGCAATCATTAAAATAGAGATGATCTTAATCTAGTTCAAATCACTTTCATGCATTTAAACTAGAAAACATCAAATAGAGTGCAACAATAATCTCAAGCTATTAAAAATCATGTCTTTCATCAATTTATGGCATAAGTTCAATCCAACCATCATCATTCATCCAATATCAACTTATATCTTCCACCCCCTTCCCCTAGCTAAAAGTTTAGCCTAGAGAAGGGAGATTAAACATAATATCAAAACTAGAAATAAACTCATGAAACTCAAAACAAAACATGATTAAAATCAATGAAATCAATAACAACTAGATGAACTAATAAGATTAACAAGAATATGCAACAATAAAACAAATAAATAAAACTAAAGGAAAGGAGAAGATATTACTAAAGAAAGGATTAATGAAAGATGAAAACTTGGATTCTTGCTTGATTGATTGAAGATTAAAACTTGAGCAAAGTTGAATACAATAAGGAGTGCTTGAATAACAATCTACTTTCTCTCTCTAGATTAGACTAATATTCTACGGAATTAGAACTAAGTGTGTTTCATTACAAAGAGTCCCGTCTATATATATGTGGCTCCCCCTAAAAGAAAGAAACTTGGGAAACAAGGCGCAAATAAATCAGAAACCCAACGGTGCGCGCCCGCGCAGCAATAGTGTGCGCCCTCTCAGCATATTGCGCGGCCGCAAATTTGAGGGTACGGGGAAATGAAGCGCGCTCGCACAGTAAACCTGCGCGCCCGCGCAGCAGGTCACAGAGTAGATCGCACAAATTCTCTGGTTTGGCTCAGTTTCATCGGCTTGGCCGCGCGGGTTCTGAAAGCGCTGTGCGCCCGCACAGCCAAGGGTGCGCGCCCGCGCAATAGCCGCACAATAGCCCGCGCAGAACAGTTTGCTTGGCTCCTTGAAATCCTCTTTCTTTCGGCACATGATACCTACAAAACACAAGCATGGAAATCAAAATAAAGAGAAGGCAAGAAGACTAAGAAAAAGGAAGATAAAGGAGAAAGGAAAGGAAGAAACAAAACTACGTAAAAATGCTTAGAAAAGGGCCAAACAAGTGCAAATGAGGGGAGAATCCTTAGAGAAAAAGGATAAAAGAGTGGCATAAATGCCACTCATCAAAATCCCCCACACTTACCTCTTGCTTGTCCTCAGGAAAGGAAAACTGGAACAAAGAGACAAACACAACAAACATAACATGACAAGGTTTTAGCAAAACTAATCAAGCCTCAAGGTAATGAAATGCTCCATTTAGACTTACACGCAAATAAATGCACCAAAGAATACTTATCTTTCTCAATTCAAAGAGGGAAAACATGTTCCGAGATGCTCAAGGTTGAAAAAGACAAACCTAAGCTAAGCATAGAGAACTAATGATTTCATTCTCCACCCTAGCCCCAACCAAGACGGTCTGCGTTCTCTCCACTAGCTTCAATTCATCCCTTAGCTAGCTCCTCATGATTCCTCGAGGGAACCGGAAAAAGAAATTTTTATGTGGAATCATAAGGTCATCCAGACATCTCAATTATGCATACTCTCTCCATAGGGTTGAAATCTATCTCCCTCCACCGTTCTTTGACCACGCCCCTTTAAAATCCAAGTGTTTTAATTAGGGTTGTATGGTCATGGCTAGGGGTTAAGGTTGGGAAACAATTTGAAAATTTTGGTGGCAATTCCTAAGTGAAGCATAAGAGTGGCCATCTCTCAAGAACATCCTAAGAATTGAACCTATTCTCAAACTTACAACCTTTCAAAACAAACCACACCACATTACTTCAATCCTTTTCATTTCCTTCACTTTTTTTTTTTTTTTTTCATGAGTTTCAACTTTCTTGCCAAACCTTTTTGCATACTCTTTTCATGAATAATCTTTCAAAACCTTACTCGAACCAAATTACACAAATTTCTTGCTCAATTTCAACATTATCAAACTTGAACCTCACAAGCCAATGCTTCACTAACTACAAGGGTTGGTAGAACATAGACCGATAGGTTTGTAATATGGCTAAGCCAAGAAAGGGCAAATAAGGCTCAAATTGGTTAGCAAGTGGGTGGATGCAAAAATGAAAACCAAATTTGTAACAAAACACAAAGAAAACAAAGAAAAATGAGAAGAAATGCCCTCTTCCTCCTCTAGAGTTATATGGTCACGATCTTGGGAGTTAGACGCCAACACAAAGATTAAGATATGCATAGTAAAGGATCCTAAATGCTGCTCACAAGAATGATGAAGGCTAGAATAAATGACGCTCACACGGGATAAGAAATATAGCAAATACCAACCAAGGGAATCCTATCCACCATAGAGAGCAACACCATCTTACCACTTTCCCGTGAACTAGGGGTTCAAACGTCCTCAAAAGTTCTAAACCGGGCTACCTTAGCTTACAATGTGTCTAATTCAACCCTAAGCATTCTCAAACCGTGTAAAACCTCTTCAACTGGGAAGATAAGCATTCAAAGACACATCGTCAAGAGAGGCAAACCAATCCAAAAGAGTGAGCAAATTACAAATCAAAAATCATTTCAAATTGTCATAATTATGCTTGTAACACAAAAAGGGGAAAACAAAACAAAAGAAAGAGGAAGAAATAAAAAAGGTTCACACACGAGGCATATAATCCAATTAAATCCCAATCGTCATACAAGTGATCGTTCGATAACAACATCAACGATCCCAGGTTCCATAGAACCAAAAGCAAACATCCTCGAACCATTCAACTTCTTCCTAAACTAAACCTAAGCTAAACACCCAAAGAAAAAGAAAATAAAAGAGAGGAACGGTCTCATCAAACGCCGCTTGAAATGAAGACAAGATAAATTATGCAATCTCACCGAGGGGGCTCGATTTGCCCCTTAACTTCCTTCATCTCCATTTCCAAGCTTGAAAAGCGAGCCAAAATAAAAGAAACAACTGAGATACAACAAAAATAAATAAAAAAGTTGAAAATCAAATAAGGAAACTAAAACTTTAAACAAAATGAAGAAATAGAAATAAAATAAAACAATCTAAAATAAAATTTAGATTAAGGGAAATTTGGATTATCGAGAGTTTGGATTTTCCTTCATAGGAGCGCCATCACCTACACAAACACTTGAAGATTCATTAGCAAAAGCTCATCAAAATCACCCAGAGACATCATCATCACAATCTAGAAGATAAATCAACATCAAAACATGATAAAGCCAACCGAACCAAGTAAGCTCTACCACCTACAATGAAGTCCCCCCCACACTAGCATGATGCTTAGCCTTCCCCTACACTACCAAAAAACATCCCTTTGCTTCTTACGCCCCTCCACACTAAAATAATGCACCGTCCGCGGTGCGCCAAATTAAAACATTGGGAGGGGCAAAGGGGAGAAATAAAGAACAAGGGGGGTGAAAGTGCAGCTGGTACTCAAGAAGGGGGGGGGGGTTGAATTGAGTACAGGGCAGTGTTAAGAATTATTGGATTTTCTTCTCTATTTATGTAGGGGGACCAGGTGATGAACTGGTCCTGCAGCGAAAACAGAAAATTCAATAAATAATCAACACAAAGATTTAACGAGGTTCAGCTCAACTCTGAGCCTACGTCCTCCACTACCCTAATTACTTTTATTAATCAACTCTGAAAAACAAAAGCAATTACAAATGATCACACTCGTGATCCCCACACCTAACTCTAGGTGTCACTTCGCACTTGAACTCACAAGCACTTGCACTCACACTCGTAAATGCTACCCAATCACTAACCTCTTAGTGATTCAATACAAACCCTTTGTTTCCCTCTAAATGCTTCCACTCAAAGCTTACAAGAGATAATTACAAAACAATTCTTACTGTGTGCATAAATAGTTTGTAAGAGATGAACTAACTATTTCCCTTAGAGTGTATTTCGAGCTTTCAAAGATAGAGAAGTTTTTCAGAAAAGCTCACTCGAAATTCTGATCGAGTTTATGCTTTTATAAGGTTGGGAGATGAATTCTTTCGTGATCTTTTCAGATCATAACTTAGGTAAATAGAATATCTTTTATTTTGTAAATAAGAGATATTCTAAGATATTATTCTACTTTCCATAAATGGGTAGAATAATATATTCTAAGTTATATGCGAAATAATTCATCTCCAACTCTGCATAAACTGAATCAATTAGTTTAGTAAGTATTCTCTAAGGATAGGAAATATATATTCCAGAAAATATTTACTGAACTAATGTCCAGGTTCATGAAACAAGCTACGAAGCAGCTGTTTCCTAACCTGTTAGTGTCCTAGAGATCAGGTCAACTTTTCCTGATCTCTACAACACTAAATATTCTAAGTAAGGGATACAGATAGCTCACGTACAAACATCCATGCACACTTAACATTATAAAGACTACAAAGATCAACTATCCTAATCTGAGAGATTTCATAATCTTCAAGTCTTGACGGCCTTCCTTGATAGAACATTCTGATACATATTTCTTGAATGCTTTGATTCAAAAGGACTTCATATTGCCTCAAGTACTTGGGATAGCTGCTCCTGTTCAAAATGTCAGTTGATATGATATAAAACCAACAAGAACCAGCTAGTCAGCTGTTTGTCATCACTCAAAACCTTAAGTGACTCAACAAATTCCCCCTTTTTGATGATGACAAACACTTTGAAGTTTCCTGCACCTGCACGTTAGTGAGAAACATCAAAGTAAAGAAAGTTCTAATCTACACTTAAGAAGACAAGACTTTCTACTAGACTTTCTACACAAGGGATATCTTGTGTAAAAGACTTATGACACTGATGACTGACCAGGATAGCCATCTTTATTTAAAAGAAACAACTTGTTTTTGGATTTTTGGAAAAAGACACTGAAACAGTTAGTTAATCTAACTGTTCCCTCTATTTTAACTTGTTTTTGTGATTAACTGACTCAAGGAAATAAAAGACTCAATCTAATTGTCTAACAAGGCCTTTTCAGAAACTTCAACCTGCTTTTCCCCCTTTTGGCATCATTAAAAAGCATTCAAAAAATAGAATTGCACACCAAAATATCGCAAGGAAGCCAAAAATCAGTAGTTTCAACCACTGATCAATCTCAATGCTGCAGGTTAGCACAAACAGGTTATTCAATCACATAAAACAGAAAAAGCTTAAAACTGTTCAGGATTACACACCAGAAGGTTAGAAACATAATAGAAACCACACTGCATGAAAAACAGTCTAGCAGTGTGGGGGAACAGCAAATATTATGGCAGTTAATGGAAGGGGAGGGGGAGACTGAAGTTATCATTCATCATCATCTTCATCCTCTTCTTCATCCTCTGGGTTGATCTCCTCCTCGAAGTCAGAACCTTCCTCAGTTGTCTTTTCTTCTTCCTTCTTCTCCTTTTCCTCTGTCTCTTCTTCTTCTTCCTCATCAGATTCATTTTCCTCTTCTTCAGAACCCTCTCCTTTTTCAGCATCAGGACCCCTCTCACTGGAGGATTCCTCATCATCCGTCTCAATGATCCTACAGTGTGTAGAGTCAAACTTCATCCCAGACTCTGGGGGCAACAGGTGATCAATCACCCTGCAAATAGTGAGGAATTTCCTGTTGTTCATAAGCTTATCAAGCTTCCTTTGTTCTTCAGCCTGCACTAGAATGGTAGCCAACTTTATGATCCTCTCATCCTGCCTTTCCAACTTGGCAAGAAGCATTGCCACATCCTCAGGAGTGATTTCCTCCTGGTTCCCTGCATCCCTTGGGCTACTTTCTTGACCTACAAAAGTCAGCCTCTTTCCAGAGTAGTCAATCTTCTTTTGAGTGAGTATTTTCTTGGAGAACAACTGAAGACTCACCACCTCACCAGAAAAAGAAAACTTGGGATTCTGCTCCTTGATGATTTTGCAGATAAAGGAACCATAAGGCAGGGAGTTGTGGGATGAAGCATGGCAGTACAACATGTGCACCATCATTAGAGCTGGCAGATTAACCTTAACCTTTTTCAGGATCAGATAGATCAGGACCATGTCCATGATCCTAACAGTACCTCTGCCTTGACCCTTGGGCAGAAAGACCTTCAAACACATGGAGTGCAGAACCAACATAATTGCCTCCCTAAAGTCACTAGGGGAACCAGCTTCTTCCTTCTTTCCAAACAAAAACTGAGTAACCTCCTCAGGTGTTACTCCTCCCATTAGGGGCCACCCATCACTGCTATATCTACCAAAACCATCTCTAGGTATACCCAGCAACTCAGATAAAACAGACTCAGAAACATGGACAATACTACCAGAAACAGTTGATGCCACAGACATATCAATGTTTTGCTTCAGATTAACAAAGAACTGACGAACAGGACCAACAAAAGCATCATTTAAATCATTAAACAGAGACATCCATCCTTGGAACTCAAGAAGTTCCTTAACTTGACTCAAAGCAGGAATATCAAAATATTCATTCTCAACACCACAACCAGATAACACAGTCCTAGAACTTAAAGAAGTTGCACCAGTACTGGGGTTAACAGGTTGTTTACCTTTAGCAGCCTTGGAGATACGGGAAACAGATGATGTTGCTTTCCTTGTCTCTCCTCTCTTAGGCTCAGATGGTGTAGTCTCCTTCTCTTCTGAGCCCTTAATGACCTTTGAAGCAGCCCTAGTCTGCCTTTTCCTTACAGAACCAGTAGTGGTACCAGCAACCACCTTGGTCACCACTACATCTAGATCCTCCTCCATCTTCTTGTCCTCCTTCTCCTCATCCAATCCTTCATCAGCCAGTTCCTCTAACTGTTTTTCAAGTTTCTTGGCTATCTTTTTAACAGGTTCCCCCTCAGAAGGTGATTTGGGGTTTGAAGAAACGGTTTCAGTTATTTGAGTGAGGGTTTCGATGGATTTCTCTTTTGGGGCCTTTTTGGATTTGGATTTTTGTGGAGAAGGGGTTAAAGTTTTAGTCTTTGATGGTGAAGCATGTTTTTCCTTCAAGACATTCTCGTTTGAAGGAGTTTGTCTCAAGGGAACGGCCTTGATGGGTTCAGTTTCAGAGGGGTTGATTTCTGGTGTTGCTTGTGAAGGAGGCTGCTCAGAGACGTTCATAAGAACATCCTTGATTGTTTCTTGAGATTTTAACGAGGAGGAACTAGCCAAACTTGCTTTGGAACCTCCTTTCCTTCCTCCTTTCCTTCCAGTTCCAGCCTTTCTCACCATTGTTGCTTGTCTAAGCTTCGAAGAATTGATCTTGTAGAGAGAGAAGTTGAGAATTTTTTATGAATGATGAATAATCACGGAGCAAGGAAAGGGAAGCAAATATATAGCAAGAGGAATTATAGAGACAATCAGAAATAAAATCAGAGGATCAGAAGATATTTGGAAGTTATTTTAATTTGGAAATAACTTCCATAAATGAACAACTGCCCATAATTGCAACTGTCAGAACAAATTGCCGTTGGAGGAAAATAGCTGCCATATTTAAAAGATTTTAAAATCAAATAAGAATATAAAAAAAATATTTTCTCACGGTTTAATTTGAAATTAATTTCAAAATTAATCCGTTTGTATTTGCTGTTGTTTCCTCTGCTGGTAGGGTTACTGAAACAGTTGCTTATCTGTTCAATATGGCCTTCAATCCTGAAAGTGATTAGCTGCAATATTGCTCACATAGAGATAAGCAATTAACATTGAGATAATAGACAGATTGCAAATGTATGATGCACGCACACATTTAAAGAATACTTAATTAGCCAATCATTGGGGAAAACAGCTGAGAGAGGTCTCTTAGTTTGACCTAGTCAGACCTAACATGACTCTAAACTTGTAGAAAGACTCTTTACCCAATGGCTTAGTGAAGATATCTGCAATTTGTTCTTCACTGTTGCAAAAACTCAGCTCTACAAGACCTTTCTCAACATTATCTCTTAGGAAATGATGTCTTATCTCAATATGCTTTGTCCTGGAATGCTGCACAGGATTCTTAGAAATGTTAATAGCACTTGTATTATAACATAAAATAGGTACATTTTCATAGAAAATACCAAAATCTTTCAACTGGTTTCTTATCCACAACAGCTGGGAGCAGCAAGCTGCAGCAGCTATGTATTCAGATTCTGCTGTGGATAAAGCAACATAATTTTGTTTCTTTGATCCCCATGAAATCAAGCAGGGACCTAAGAAATGTGCCATACCAGATGTGCTCTTTCTGTCTACTAGGAATCCAGCATAATCTGCATCTGTGTATCCTAATAGTTCAATTGAACCACCTTTGGGGTACCACAAGTACAGATCATCTGTTCCTACTAAGTATCTAAGTATTCTCTTGACAGCCTTTAGGTGAGATTCTTTGGGATTGCTTTGAAAACGTGCACACAATCCCACAGAAAACACTATATCTGGCCTACTAGCTGTCAAGTAGAGAAGAGAACCAATCATACCTCTAAACAGTGTAGCTTCCACACTCTCTCCTTTATCATCACTGTCTAGCTTTGCATTTGTAGGTATTGGAGTTGCATATGATTTACTGTCTTGCAATCCATACTTCTTGATTAGTTCCTTTAGATACTTCTGTTGATGTATCATGATCCCATCAACTGTTTGCTTGATCTGCAATCCTAGGAAGAATCCTAGTTCTCCCATCATGCTCATCTCAAATTCACTTTGCATCAGATCTGCAAACTCACTACACAAAATTTAATTAGTAGCACCAAATATTATATCATCTACATATATCTGTACTACAATCAAATCAAAATTCCTGGTTTTGATAAAGAGGGTCTTATCAACCGTTCCCCTTCTATAGTCATGTTCCATCAGAAAGTTGGACAGCCTTTCATACCAAGCTCTAGGAGCTTGTTTAAGACCATAGAGTGCCTTGTCCAGCTTATATACATGATTTGGGAATTGACTATCAGCAAAGCCAGGGGGCTGCTCAACATATACTTCTTCTTTCAAATAACCATTAAGAAATGCTGTCTTAACATCCATTTGAAAGAGCTTAATGTTCTTATGAGCAGCAAAGGCAATCAAGATCCTTATTGCCTCAAGTCTAGCTACTGGTGCAAAGGTTTCATCATAATCAATGCCTTCTTGCTGATTATAACCTTGCACGACCAGTCTAGCTTTGTTTCTGACTATAGTACCCAGATCATCCAATTTGTTTCTGAAGACCCACCTGGTACCTATGACTGACCTGTTCTCAGGTCTTGGCTCAAGATGCCACACTTTATTTCTTTCAAATTGATTTAATTCATCTTGCATAGCCAAAACCCAATCAGGATCTTTTAAAGCCATCTTGTAGTCAGTTGGTTCTATATTGGATAAAAATGAGAAAAATGCACAAAAGTTTTCATAAAATGCTCTCCTAGTCTGAATGCCTTTACTGATATCACTCAGAATTTGTTCAGTAGGATGAGAAGATTTATATTTAAAAATGCTAGATCTAGGTGCATTCTCATTTAATCCATCAGAACCATCATGCATCCCTGGTTCATTTGTGCCATCAAATTGGTTTTGCACAGATGGACCAGTATGCTGAGATGTTCCCCCTACCTCTCTTACCTGGGTGGAAAACTTGTCCTGAAAGTTTTCTGTTCCCCCTGAGGTGTTGCTTTCTCCATTTACTTGGGGACCTTCATCTCCATCCTCATGAGTATCTACTTGTTGAGGATCTCCTTCATTGTGACCAAGTCCTTCACCAGCAGCATCTGGTGAACCAGTATGTGAACCTGGTTTTTCTAAGGAAACATCAGTTGATTCTCCTGTAAAATATAAAAGTCCTATCTCATCTAAGTCATCAACCTGCACATTCTCACAACACATATTAAATTCATCAAAGACTACATGAACACTTTCTTCAACACACAAAGTTTTCTTATTGAATACTTTATATGCCTTACTGTGAGAAGAATAACCAAGGAAAACAGCTTCATCACTTCTTGGATCAAATTTATCCAAGCTGTTCTTACCATTATTATGCACATAACACTTACAACCAAAGGTTCTGAAGTATGCTATGTTTGGTTTCCTTCCTCTAAGAAGTTCGTATGGAGTCTTCTTCATTTGAGGCCTTAACATCAACCTATTTAACATGTGACAAGCTGTATTTACAGCTTCTGCCCAAAAAGACTTGGGGAGACAACTCTCAATGAGCATTGTTCTTGCCATTTCTTCCAAAGTCCTGTTCTTCCTCTCAACTACTCCATTTTGTTGAGGAGTTCTTGGGGCAGAGAAATTGTGAGAAACTCCATGTTCCCTGCAGAACTCTATGAAGCTAGAGTTATCAAACTCTGATCCATGATCAGATCTTATGGCAGCCAGTTGATGATTGATCTTGTTCTGAACCTGCTTTACTAATACAATAAACTCATCAAAAGTTTCATCTTTAGAAGACAGAAATAGAGTCCATGTGTATTTGGAATAATCATCAACAATGACACACACATATCTAGAACCATTTCTACTTTGGACTCTCATGGGTCCACATAAATCAATATGAATAAGTTCTAGAGGTCTGCTGGTACTGATAGTTTTCTTTGGCTTAAAAAAGGATTTGACTTGTTTCCCTTTAGCACATTCTTCACAAACTCTATCTGCTTCAAACTTGATGTTAGGCAGGCCTATCACCAATTCTTGAGACCTGAGTTTGTTAAGAAGTCTAAAGCTGACATGTCCCATCCTTTTATGCCAAAGCCACTGGTCCCTATCAGAAACAGCACTCAAACAGATGGACTTGTTCTCAGGGATTTGGTTTAAATAAGTAATGTAAACGTTTTCATGTCTGAATCCCTGGCAGACAAGTTCATTTGTTTGCAAATTCACTATGTGACAAAGGTTGTCTTTGAACTCAACTTTATTACCTTTATCACATAATTGTGAAATACTCAAGAGATTATGTTGTAAACCATCAACATAATATACATCACTAATAGCATGGGAAAGTGACTTACCAACCTTACCAATTCCAAGAATGGTACCTTTGCTGTTATCACCAAAAGTCACCTTTCCCCCTTCATGAGCTGTAAGTGAGAGAAACTGTTTCCTATCCCCTGACATGTGTCTTGAGCAGCCACTGTCCAAATACCAGTAGGTATTGTCTCTCACTTCAGCCTGCACAGGAAAAATTCAAACGTTAGCTTTAGGAACCCAAATCTTTTTGGGTCCCTTTCCAACAACAGATTCAAGCAAGTCTTTTCTAACCCAAATCTGTTTAACATTTTTCTCATTTTTATCCAATCTACTTTTCCTGTCTTTACACTCATATTTCTTATGGCCATTCTTGCCACAATGATAGCACACATGCATGTCTTTTGCTAAGACATACTTACCTTTCTTATACTCCTGTAACCATGTAGTATCTCTGGGAGACCAGTTCCTCCTGTTCCCCTTCCCAGTATAACCAAGTCCCCTTCTACCACTGTTTCCAGCAGTTAAGGTTAACTGGTTCAATGAGTTCTGGGATTGGAGGACTTTATCCATTCTCTTCTTAAATTCTATGAACTCTCTGTCCTTTAAGTTCATTTTCTCATGCAGGGATAAATTCTGGTCAACAACTATCTCAAAGTCAAGCTTAGCTCTTTCAAGCTCAGCTTGCAATTTTGAAATACTTGAATCATGCAAAACTACAGAATCACATGAATTAGTCTTTCTAAGCTGGGCTAACTCAACCTGCAAGCTACAAATTTTAGCTTCACATTCATCATGCATATTACTAGAAACAGTTTCAGAACCAGTACTTTTGCTGTCCTTAACTAGGACATATGCTTTATATAGTTTCTCTACATCATCAACTAACAAGTTGAATCCTTCTAACAGTTTAGACCTATTTAGAGCACTTGCCCTAGATTTTATACTATCAAAGTCGTACAAGTCATCATCACTATAATCAAGCACGTTAATGACACAACTTGTAAACTGTTTCTCACATTCATCATCACTGTCATCACACAAACCCATATCAGATTTTATTCTCTGAATTTCAAGTTTGCTTTGATCTAAAGCAATCTCTAGTTCAGCCACTTCCTGCTTCAAGTTAGCACAGACACTTTCCAACAAATCACAACTTGAATTAGCAATATCATATTCTTTAGACTTTTCTTTAAACTTTCTCTTAAAATCATGATAAGCAATTCCAAGTTCTAAACATTGATCTAAAGCACTACTAGCACATTCCATCAAGTTTTCTCTATCATAAAAGAGCATATCCTTTTTGATCTGATCAATGTTTACCTGATGTTGATCCAAGGGGTGCTTCTTTGCCATGAGGCAGTGGACATCTGAGCTGGTTCCTCTGCTGTTCCTGGTACCTTCTTCTGAACTTTGATTCAGTATTGCTGTCATACATACATCTGACTGACTTGAATCATCTCCCTCTTCATCACTGTCTGTATCTCCCCAGACAGCAGCAACCATGGCCTTTTTGTAGGCCATCTTGTCTGCTTCCTTGGACTGGTTGTCCTTCCATTGAGGACAATTCTTCACAAGGTGTCCCTTCTCACCACACTTAAAGCATCCTGTTGCAGAGAAGTTGTTAGATTTTTTATTTGATGCATTATTAAACTTACCCTTGATGAATTTTCCCTTCTGGTTTCTGAAACTTCTTTCAAACCTTCTAGCCATCATTCCTATCTCATCATCCTCATCTTCGACTGTTCCCTTTAGAGCAATTCCTTTTGCTGGTACCTTCTCTGACTTAGATCCAACCAGCATTTCATGGGTCATGAGGGAACCTATCAACTGTTCAACTGAAAGAATTGAAAGATCCTTTGCTTCATAAATGGCTGTAACCTTGGGAGTCCATTCACCTGTCAAACTTCTCAAAATCTTTCTAACAAGATCTTCATCAGTAAAGCTTTTACCAAGAGATTTTAAATCATTTACAATAGTCATGAATCTACCAAAACAAGTATTAATATCTTCATCCTTAAACATATTAAAAGATTCATATTTTGACATAAGTAAATCAATTTTAGACCTCTTTACCTCACTGGTACCCTCAAAGGCAAGTTCAAGGGTATCCCAGATCTCCTTGGCAGTGGTGCATGCTGAGATCCTGTTTGTCTCATTCTCAGCAATGGCCTGTTGCAGTATCGACATAGCCTTAGCATTTTTCTCCAGCTTTTTGTAATCAGTGGAGATGTATTCATCTTCAGTCTTTGGGACTAGCTTCCCTTCTGGATCAGACTTCTCAATGGTCAAGGGACCATTCTTAACAACCAACCAGCATTCATAATCAATGCCAATGATGATGTTCTTGATTCTGTTCTTCCACCATGCATAGTTCTTCCCATTGAACTTTGGTGTCTTGTTGTCATATCCCATAGCATTCATTTCCTGAGTACTCATGATCTACTTCTCTAGGTGTTACCCTTACAAGAAGCCGAGGCTCTGATACCAATTGAAAGTGCAGCTGGTACTCAAGAAGGGGGGGGGGGGGGTTGAATTGAGTACAGGGCAGTGTTAAGAATTATTGGATTTTCTTCTCTATTTATGTAGGGGGACCAGGTGATGAACTGGTCCTGCAGCGAAAACAGAAAATTCAATAAATAATCAACACAAAGATTTAACGAGGTTCAGCTCAACTCTGAGCCTACGTCCTCCACTACCCTAATTACTTTTATTAATCAACTCTGAAAAACAAAAGCAATTACAAATGATCACACTCGTGATCCCCACACCTAACTCTAGGTGTCACTTCGCACTTGAACTCACAAGCACTTGCACTCACACTCGTAAATGCTACCCAATCACTAACCTCTTAGTGATTCAATACAAACCCTTTGTTTCCCTCTAAATGCTTTCACTCAAAGCTTACAAGAGATAATTACAAAACAATTCTTACTGTGTGCATAAATAGTTTGTAAGAGATGAACTAACTATTTCCCTTAGAGTGTATTTCGAGCTTTCAAAGATAGAGAAGTTTTTCAGAAAAGCTCACTCGAAATTCTGATCGAGTTTATGCTTTTATAAGGTTGGGAGATGAATTCTTTCGTGATCTTTTCAGATCATAACTTAGGTAAATAGAATATCTTTTATTTTGTAAATAAGAGATATTCTAAGATATTATTCTACTTTCCATAAATGGGTAGAATAATATATTCTAAGTTATATGCGAAATAATTCATCTCCAACTCTGCATAAACTGAATCAATTAGTTTAGTAAGTATTCTCTAAGGATAGGAAATATATATTCCAGAAAATATTTACTGAACTAATGTCCAGGTTCATGAAACAAGCTACGAAGCAGCTGTTTCCTAACCTGTTAGTGTCCTAGAGATCAGGTCAACTTTTCCTGATCTCTACAACACTAAATATTCTAAGTAAGGGATACAGATAGCTCACGTACAAACATCCATGCACACTTAACATTATAAAGACTACAAAGATCAACTATCCTAATCTGAGAGACTTCATAATCTTCAAGTCTTGACGGCCTTCCTTGATAGAACATTCTGATACATATTTCTTGAATGCTTTGATTCAAAAGGACTTCATATTGCCTCAAGTACTTGGGATAGCTGCTCCTGTTCAAAATGTCAGTTGATATGATATAAAACCAACAAGAACCAGCTAGTCAGCTGTTTGTCATCACTCAAAACCTTAAGTGACTCAACAGGGGGCTAGTGGCCACTAGGGCCGTCTTCGTCATCATCTCCATCATCCTCGGTGTCGTAAGAGAACCCGTCCAGAGGGATGCTGTGTGGGTCCCAACCACCGGTGAAACCCGGAGGCTAACCATAGTGACCTCGAAAGAGGTCTTGTTGCCATTGAGGCAGCGGGTCAAAAGGGGCGGGAAGCTGAAGAGGGGAAGGTGGGGGGGGGGGGGGGGGGGCGGGCGGGTAGGGTTGACATATGGATAGTTAGGGTCACCCCTAAAATCGCTCCCCCCCGGGGCACGATAATCGTACCCGGTTTCCGTCGGGTAGTCTACCCGGGAAACGCCTTGGGAGGAGGGCCCTTGCCAATAGGGCCAAGTAGGTTGCGATCCCTGCCACTAAGGGACCGGGCCTTGTTGGGGTGGCCAATAGGGGTAATTGACCAGGGGGGTGACCTCACCTCTATCCACGGCCGTACCATAGAGAACTTGGGTTTGCATAAACATACCCTGCTGGTTCTCCATCAGGCTTTGCATGCCAAGTTGCATGCTCGTCATTTGTTGTTCAAGGCTACTCATGCCTTGATGTTGTTGCTGTTGTTGATGCTGTTGTTGTTGTTGTTGTTGTTGCTGCTGATGTTGTTGTTGTTGTTGTTGCTGATGTTGTTGTTGATGTTGTTGTTCGACTACCATATTCCTTGCGCCACCCAAAGCAGTGGGTAACACACCATTGTCTCGCGGAATTTTCCATACATTCCTAGCATTCCGCTCCAAGGATGTACGGCTGGGGTAAGGCAGGATACAATGGTAATCGCGCTCAACAAACCAAGCATGAAAATTGTTGGCATCTGAAGTTCCTTAGAGGAACCCCGACCTTCTCATTTGTTGTATGTCTACGAATAAATCCTTTTCGGCCCCAATTTGAGTGCATGAGGGGAAGAAGCGTTCATAGTTAAGCTTCTTGGCAATCCTTGTGATCATCCCACCAAGGGCAATTTCTCCCGTCTTGTGACCCGACTTGATTGCCTCGCAGCACATAACGAACCAGTACCCCATGTCGAGCCTCCCTCTCAACTCCTCCCTAGTAGCAACCCACAAAGTAAAGAGCTCTTCATGCGAGAGCTTACTCAAGTCTTGCTTGCTAAACACCGCATACCCAAGAATGCGGTGAAGGATACGGAGAACAGGGTGGATAATTTGGTTGGCCACCGAATAACTAGTGTTGAACTCTTCAAAATCGATAATCGTTTGCCACCATCGAAATGCATCGTACTCTGGGAATAGGCTGAATGAAGGGGCAAGGAGGTCCGCCTCGGGGTTCAAATCCAACAATGTATTGAGATCACTAAGAGTCATAGTGTGCTGGTTGTTGAATAGTTGAAAGGAAATTTGGAAGTCGTTGTTACCATAAGGCTCTTTTTCAAATGAGGCCAAGAATTTGAAGGTGGGCTCTTTATATGTTCGATATTGATGCTTGATGAACTCATTCATCCCTAAGTTGTCAAGGAGTGACCTTATGTCATCGTCATTTCCCAAAGCTCTCATGGAGCGTTGATCATAGTGTCTCGTGGGATTTAGCTTTCGTCCTTGAAGGTCATTGAAGAAGGTAGCATGGACCTTGTTCAAGAATTTCAATCGAGGGGGAACATTCGGTCCTTGAGCTTGAGTTTGAGTACTAGGTTCCTCAACCCTTAACCGGGGCTCCTTTCTACTCTTCCTTTTATTCATTGTGCCCTCAAGCAATACAAACAACCAAACCAAAAGAGAACTCCCTTCGAACTCAACCAATAATTGAAACACAACAACAACAACCGAAGCCTTAACAATCTGCAAAAAGGTTAGTACCAACAACTAACCACACAAATATAGCTCCAAAAACAACTAGAATCAACAACAAAGCACTAAATCACAATACATTATGATAATAAGCAATTTTCATGAAAATAGTTGCATTATCATCAATACTAACACAAAATTGCTCAACTCAATTCCATGAAATAGCTTCCAAATCAATAATGTTAACTGTTAGTTGAAACGAATACTACAAGAGGGGGGGGGGGGTGAATTGTAGTTAAGTTCCTAATGACTACTTTTGCAAATTTAAAACAGAATATAAAAGGAACTTGATAGTGCACACACAGTTTTACGAGGAAACCTTCCAGAGCCCAACTGGAAGTAAAACCTCGACCCTTTTAAGGGATTTCAAACACACAAGCAATCCACTATAATAGGGCAATGAAGAAATTACAAACCTATTATAATCCAGACCTTTAAACACAAGTTCCAACTAGAACTTGTAGCACGGTAAGACTCAATCCTACCCAACTCAAATCCCCTGACTTGAATTCACTCGTACTCTCACAGTACCAATGCACTCTTTTTACAAAAGAACTTCTACTGTATGTGATAATAAATCTCATACACTCTCACCAAAATACCCAATCAATTACAGTAAATAATATGTCTAGAATATGTTAGGCAAGCTATGCATAAAACTCGAAACTAATATGACAAGATAAAGCTTGGCAAACTTACACTTTGATAAAGCTCACAAGTTTTTTCTTCACGCATAAACTTACAAAAATCGAAAGCAGTTTTACCTCTACTATTTATACAAGTATAACTTGTATAGAAAGTAGGTTTTCAAAAGATAAAGATGTTAACTTTCCTTATCTCTAAATACGATTTTTGGTAAATCATTTTGTAAAAAAAAAAATCTTTTCCGAAAAATACAAGAAGATATATATTAGAGAATAATATCGTTTTGCAACTGATTTTAGGAAAATAAATTAAAACAAAATCTTTTTTTTTTTTCAAAATCTATCTTTTTATATTTTTCCAATTTTATCTTTTTGCCAAATTATCTTGTCACGTCTCTAATAGATTTCATGCATATCTTATTAACATATTTAACAATAAATCTAGAAGATAAAATTATCTCAATGCCGCGCTTCTGTAATTCTGAATATCTTGGGCTTCACGCAGGCTAGGAACAAGTTCCTGCTGTCACTTGGTCTCCAGTTCACAACTGGAACTTCGCAGACTAAGTTCCTTATGGAACTTACTGTCTTCAGCTTACAACCTTCAAGTTCCTGTTAGGGAACATTCCTGTTAAGGAATTTATTTCTTGTTAGAAAACTCTTCTTCTATTGATTAACTCTTTAAAGATTCTTCAAGTCTTTATAATACAAGATGTTCTTCCTTCACTAGTAGAAAAATAGCAATAGGCAGCCCCCATATGGCACCGGTTCAGGCCAAACCGGTGGCCAAAACCGGTCTAGAAATGGGCGGGATTTTAGAACATGAGAAAAGGCACCGGTTTGGCCTGAACCGGTGCCAAAAATAAAAAAGACACCGGTTTGAACCGGTGCCAATTGAACCGGTGCCCTTGTTAGATAAAAATAAAACCGGTCAAGCTTTATTCCTTAGTTGTCCTTTATATTCCTAACCCTAAATGAGAACTCAGGTTCATTCTCTCTTATTAGCTGCCTCTCTCTTCTCTCTCCTCCTTCTCTCTCCTCTCTTCTCTGTCATCCTTCCTTCTCGATCTCTCCGACCACAACGAAACCTCAGATCTCTTCTCTGTTGTCCTCCTTCTCTGTCCGATCTCGCTCTCCTCTTCTTTCCCCCCTCTTCTCCGACCTTTCTTCTCCCTTCTGTCTTCTGCCCACCACCGCTACTAACCACCGCCGCCACCTGCATGTTTCTGGGTTTAATATTTGAGGTAAGGGTTTACTAACCACCGCCGCCACCTGCATGTTTCTGGGTTTAATATTCGAGGTAAGGGTTTCTGGGTTTGATTATTTTTGGTAAATGCCTTGATTTTTTTTGGTTTGATTGTTGTAATATTGTTCAAAATTGATGGGTTTAATTGATTTTTGAATTTTCTGGGATGATTTTGAATTTTTTTTGCGTTTAATTGATTTTCGAAATTGATTTTTCTGGGTTATGAGTTTAATTGATTTCGAAAATTTTGGAAATAATTGATTTCGAAATTTTTGGGGTTAATTGATCTTCGAAAATTTTGGGGTTTAATTGCTTTTCGAAATTTTGGGGTTAATTGATCTTCGAAAATTTTGGGTTTTAAAACACATTAAAAAATTTTGTGGTTAATTGTGTTTCGATTTTTTTTGGGTTTTTTTGGTTATTTATTTATTTTATTATTTTGATTTTTGAGTTCGTACATTATATTCTAAGTTCACAAGTGATGCATGAGTTTTCTGGGTTTTTTTTTCGCATTTTTTGTGAGTTTTATTGATTTCTGGATTTTAATTGATGCAGGTGTTAATTGATGCAAAAGGATTCAAGACTTTGATTTTGGAATATTGTTTTTGATGTTGTAATTTTTTATTTGTATTTTTTTTTTGTATTTTTCAATATCAATTTAACGTTGAATTTTATTGTATGATTACAATTCATTGTATTTTTTTTTTTGTATTGTACAATAACAGTTGAATATATTGTTATATTTCATTGTCTTTTGCGCTTGTTCTAATTTATATTAGTTGATTTAATTTTTAAGTCAAAAAAAATAAAATAAATTTTGGGCAGTTTTGGCACCGGTTAACCGGTGCCTAATTGGGTATATGGCACCGGTTTTGAACTGGTGCTAAAAAGGGGGGGTATTTGGCACCCCCCACATAGGCAGCGGTTCAAACCGGTGCCTTAGACCGGGTTTGAACCGTTGCCAAAACACTTTTTTCACCTAGTGCTTCACCAAGGTCCATTTCTCCTGTACTTAATCACTTGTAAACCTTTAGTTGAGTTTGCTTTAGTTTAAGTTCATCATCATCAAAACTTATAAGCTTCAACAATTTCCCCCTTTTTGATGATGACAAACTTAAGAAAACTCTTAACAAAAGTTAAAACACATAGAAGGATGTATTTTTGTATTTTTGATTTTTTGACAGAAAGTAAACACACAAAAACAAGAAACAAAAATAAAATGAGGAAAATAAAACACACAAAACAAAGAAAAACAGAACATGAAATAACTAAGCTACCAAAACAGAGAAGTTTTGATATTTTCTCAACTGGAACCCAGAACGACTGAAACCTTCAAGTTTGCTTCTTCTTTTCTCCCTTTTGGCATCATCAAAAAGTCCTGCTTTTTCAAGATTATTAAACTTCTGACAACAGCCCCACAAGCAATTCATCGAGTGTGGGAAATTGAAGGCAGCACTGCTAACTTACTTCCAATAAGTTCAACTTTTCTACATAAGCTTTCACAATATAACACACACATGGTTGCACCAAGTTCCAAAATGTTTCATTACAGTCAAAAGAAACTTCCTGCTTAGTTTTCCAACATATTTCAATATAAAAAAAATTCTAAAACAGAAATTGAAATGTGACAAGTTCATGACTGAAACATAGAAAAACAAAAGTAAGGCTAGAAGTAGGCTAGACAAAATGGGATGGATGAGGCTGGTCTTGTTTAAGTTTCAAGGAGTTCAAGGATCTTCTTGTTGTCTTCAATATTCTGCTGCATATACTCCTCCAGCTTATCTTGAAGACGCTTAAGGTCCTTCTGGAACTCCAACTTTTGTAGTTTGAGACTACTCTCAAGACCTTGGACCTTCTTCTCAAGATCTTGTATCTGCTCTGTGGCTGTCTTCAACTGCTTTTCTGCAATGTTAGCTCTGTGTACCAGTTCAGCCACTTGTCCTGCAATGACTTTTTCCTCATCCTCATCTATCTCAAGTGGTTTCTCCAAGATAGTTTGAGGAGCCTTACCAGCTGAGATCCTCCTACTCTTCCTCACAGCTTTTTCTGGAACTTCCTTCCCTTTTATTTTTCCTCCCACTGCTTTCTTTACTTCACTTTTTCCGACCTTTCCATTTACTACTTCAAGGTTTATACCTTGAAGTGTTTCCCTATTAATCACATCTTCTGGTTTTTCCTCCAATCCCTCATAAACTCCTTTGAGCTTCACACCTAGACCCTCAAACACAGTAGACAACAATGCACCATATCCCACTTTGTTCTTTCGTGGAATACAGTGTGATAGGTGTTGATACATTAGGGATGGAAATAAATTTGATTTTGATTTTCTTGGAGAGACAAAAGATGACAGCCAAATCCATCAAGCATGCTTGGCTTCTCTTATGAGTTTTGGGCAATATGGTTTTTCTCACCAAATTGAACAATAGCTTATTAAGAGGGCTAAGATCATTGTGGCTCATAACATTCTTCCCCCTTTGTCCTCCCAAGAATTCAACTATATCTCCACTGAGATAGTTTCCTACCTTCACAGTATTCTTCCCCTTCACATACAATTCAAATCCAGCAGTAGGTACATTCAGAATTTTACCTAGTTTCTCAACATCAAACTCAATTTTCTTTTTATTTACTAAGCTAGAAATCTTCCCTTGTTTAACTTGAAATTTTGCACAAAATTCATCCATAGCCACGGGATATAGCGCATTATTAGAAGCAGTAGATAACATATACTCCCACCCTTGAAATTTGATTAAATCGAAGAATTCTAAAAACCTAGCCTTCTTACACCATGTACTATCAAGTCTGTGACCAGTAACATACCTTCCCGCGCTTGCAAGAAGTTCCACTTGGTCATCATCTTCATCAACCTCTTCTTCCTCTTCCTCTACAGAGGCATCTGCTTCACTTTCTCCCTGATTCTCTTCTTCTTCCCGATTTTCCTCTTCGCCTTGATTTTCTCCCTTTTCGAACTCATCAACTTCCTCAATTTCCTTTTCAAGTGACTTTTCTTTCTCTCTTTTCTGTTTCCATTGACGCAATTTATCAAGTACACTTGAAGTACTGTACTCTTCTTCAACATTCTCTCTCTCAACTTCCTTAGGGTTTGAGGATAAAGGTTTCGGGTTTTCAGAGGGTTTGGGAGAATCGGAGGTACTTTTGGTTGATTTTGGAGAAGGTTTATAATTCACCATTGCTAAAGGTGAAGTTTCTTCTTGAATGGTGTGTTCGGTGTTTTGGGAATTTTCAGAAGAAACGATTTCTGCAATGATAACCATGGTGTTTGATTGTGATTTTGTTCTTGAGATTTTTACTGAAGAGGGTGAATGTGATTTGACAGTGGAGTGAAAAGGTGGATGAAAGATGCTTTTTATATTTATTGAAGCGGTGCAAGGGAATTGAATGATTTTACTGTTCAGTCATTAATTGTAACACATTCAATTAATTTGTAAAATCATTTGGCAGGATGTATTTTCAAAATTCACTTTCTTTCCAAATTCATTTAATTTCACAAATCACAATTTCTTTCTAAATATACACATATTGGAACACGGCTTAAACACATATGCACAATATATTATTAATTGCTTACATAAATAAGTATTTTAGTGAACTTACCTTTAGTAATTAACAACGGTGACACTTCAGCTATGTTTGTCACACCAAAGTTGCGCCAAAAGCTCTTTAAACTTTATTTACACTATTTTTGAATCAGCCATATCTTGGAACTTCAGAAGCAATCAAGTTAGCTTGATCATCCCAAGTTCCAATCTCAATTTCTCAAATCTTTCTCTGTTCAAGGGTTTGGTTAGAATATCAGCAATTTGACTTTCTGTTTGACAAAATTCTAACTTAATATTCCCTTGTTCCACATTGTCTTTTAAAAAGTGATGCCTAATGTGGATATGCTTTACCTTTGAGTGTTGAACTGGATCTTTAGAAATACAAATAGCACTGGTATTGTCACAGTAAATAGGGACACATTCAAAAATAATACCAAAATCTCTAACCTGTTGTTTTATCCATAGAACTTGTGAGCAACATGCTGCTGCTGCCACATACTCAGCTTCAGTTGTGGACAATGCAACAGTATTTTGCTTCTTGGAACCCCAAGAAACCAGACAAGGTCCTAAGAACTGAACCATACCTGAAGTACTTTTTCTGTTAACCAAGTCACCTGCATAGTCAGCATCAGTAAAGCTATTTAATTCAAATGAGTCACTTCTAGGATAGAAGAGACTCAAGTCATCAGTTCCTTTTAAGTAATGAAGAATTCTCTTTACTGCTACGAGGTGAGATTCCTTTGGATTTGCTTGAAACCTGGCACATAGACCTACACTAAAAGATATGTCAGGTCTACTTGCTGTCAAATAGAGTAAAGAGACAATCATACCTCTATACATAGTTTGGTCTATGCAAGTTCCAGTTGGATCTTCATCCAATCTAGTTCCAATACCCATAGGAGTCTTATTGGTTTTTGCATTTTCCATCTTGTATTTCTTGATCAGTTCCTTGATAAATTTTTGTTGATGGATCATGATTCCTTCTTTAGTTTGCTTGATTTGCAATCCGAGAAAGAAGTTTAACTCTCCCATCATACTCATTTCGAATTCTCCACTCATTAGGTCAACAAAATACTTACAAAGAGATTCATTAGTTGCACCGAATAAGATATCATCAACATAAATTTGTACAACTAATATGTCAGTTCCATTTGATTTTAAAAACAATGTTTTATCAATTTTTCCACGTTTAAAACCATTTTTCAATAGGAACTTTGACAGTCTTTCATACCATGCTCTAGGAGCTTGCTTCAGCCCATAAAGAGCTTTGTCAAGCTTGTAGACAGGGTTTGGGAATTCTGGATTTTCAAATCCAGGAGGCTGTTCCACATAGACTTCTTCATCAAGATATCCATTCAAAAATGCACATTTAACATCCATTTGGTACAGCCTAAATCCCATGTAAGTAGCAAATACAATAAGTAGGAGTATAGCTTCTAACCTGGCTACAGGAGCAAATGTTTCTTCATAGTCAATACCTTCTTGTTGATTGAAACCTTGTACTACAAGCCTAGCTTTGTTCCTGACAATAATACCATGCTCATCTAGCTTGTTCCTAAACACCCATTCTAAACCAATTGTCTTCTTTTGCTTAGGTCTAGGTTCTAGATGCCATACTTTGTTTCTTTCAAACTCGTTAAGTTCGGCTTGCATAGCATTAATCCAGTCTGCATCAGTCAAAGCTTCAACATGGTTTTTAGGTTCCATTGAAGATAGGAACGCATAAAATCCACAGAAGTTCCTAAGCTGAGATATGGTTTGAGTTCCTTTTGTGATATCACTCATGATTGCATCAACTGGATGAGATTTCTGATGTTTCCAAGGCTTTGAAGTAAAGTCTTTAATTGGATACAATCTTTCTTCATTGTTGGTGACTAGTTCAACTGTTGGAACTTCTTCTAGATTTTCAGTTTGAACTTCTTCTGGAACTTCTTGATCAGCTTCGTTCTGTTCTGGAACTTGAGGAGTTCCCGTTGCATTCTCTAATGTAGGATCTTTATTAGCTTCTGTATTTGCCTCATTTTCTTCCAGCTGCTTTTGTAATGATGTTGACTCTTCATCTTGATCCATCTTGCGAACAAGTCCTATTTCAAAGTTATCATCACTTTCCTGTACATCAATCAATTGTTCAGTTTCATCAAATATAATATGTACAGATTCCTCAACACACATTGTTCTCTTATTATAAACCCTATAAGCTTTACTATTTGAGGCATGTCCTAAGAAAACAGCTTCATCACTTCTTTCATCAAACTTTCCTAAGTTTCTTTTACCATTATTATGAACGAAGCATTTACAACCAAAAGATCTGAGGTGAGAGATGTTAGGTTTTCTCCCTTTGATTAGCTCATAGGGAGTTTTTTTGGTGATGGCTCTAACAGATACTCTGTTGAGAATATAGCATGCTGTATTAACTGCTTCTGCCCAGAAGTTTCTTGGCAGACCACTTGAGATTAGCATTGTTCTAGCCATGTCTTCAAGACTTCTATTCTTGCGTCCCACCACTCCATTTTGTTGTGGAGTTATTGGTGCCGAGAAGTTGTGATCCATACCATGCTCAGTACAGAATTCATCAAATTTAGAATTTTCAAATTCTGTGCCATGATCTGACCTAAGGTGAATCAATGGATTACCTGTTCTTCTCTGTTCTTTCTTTACAAATGCTACAAATTCATCAAATGTTTCATCTTTGCTAACAAGAAAGAAAACCCAAGTAAATCTTGAAAAATCATCAACAATTACCATTACATATCTCTTACCACTTCTACTTTGGATTCTCATAGGACCACATAGATCCATATGAACAAGTTCCAAAGGTCTTTTGGTGCTTACCATTTTCTTAGATTTAAAGGAACTTCGAGTCTGTTTTCCTCTAACACAAGCATCACACACTTTGTCATATAGGAACTTGATGCAAGGGAGACCTTCCACAAGTTCCTTAGCTTTAAGTTTATCAAGTAATGTAAAGCTTGCATGACCAAATCTTTTATGCCATAATAAAGGATCATTCTCAATAACACTGAGACATGTTAGACTGTTTTTAGGAACTTCGTTAAGATCCACAACATATGTGTTCCCTTTACGAGTTCCTTCTAAAATAATGTTCCCAGTGTCATTATGAATGATTCTACATTTATTTGAAGTAAAACTTACTGAGTTTCCTTTGTCACAAAATTGTGAAATGCTCAACAAGTTGTGTTTGAGACCCTCGACCAAAAATACATTATCAATAGCATGGGAACTTGACCTTCCTACTTTGCCAATGGAAATTATATCTCCTTTCATATTGTCACCAAAGGTCACAGTTCCTCCATAGTAGGCATCCAGTGAGAGAAATCTAGATTTGTCTCCAGTCATGTGCTTCGAACAACCACTGTCGAGGTACCAAGTGTTGTTCCCCCTCACTGGAACCTGCATGAAGAATTAAGCATTAGTATCAGGAACCCAGGTTTCCTTGGGTTCCTGTGTAATAGGAGTGGGATTATTTTTCATAACCCAAATTTGCTCAACATAATTTTTATTTTTCTGTGTACTACTTTTTCTCTTTAAACAATTCATCTGCTTATGTCCAGTTTTTCCACAGAAATGACAAACAATACTACTAGGCAAATTAACATACTTCTTTTCCTTTTGGAACTTCTTCTTGAAACCTAGTCCTTCTGTTCTTTTGGTCTGTGCATTAATAATCCAATCAGGAACTATGTACTCAACAGGTTTCTTACCTTTCTTAGCCTTCTCAAGTTCCCCCTCAAGTCTGGCTTTCTCCATTCTAATTTCCTCTAAATCCGATTTCAATTTCTCAAAATTGGTGATTTGAGTTAGAGAAGGAACTTCAGAATTAGGTGAGTCTATTCCTGATCTTAACAAAGAAAGTTCAACATTCAAGAGTATGTTATCATGTTTTAAGTTTTCTAAGGTCTTCTTCAGAATACGATTATCATAAAAAAGACTAAAGAATCTATATTGAATGTCAAATTTCATGTTATCAGCCCACTCACTATTTTCTTGATAAGTGATTAAAGCTTTATCACTTTGCTGTTTGGCTCTATGCAATTCTTTAATATCTTCTTGAATTTCCACAACAACATATATTAGATTCTTTTTAGAGAAATGTTCTAGATCCCTTTCAGAATACCATACCTCAGCTTCAAGTTCCTTCAGCTTAGCCTTTTCATCTGTTTTTGCCATTAGGCATAGATGGGCTGTTTCTTCAAGAGGTTGATCTTCTTCTTCTTCTGTATCAGTATCTCCTAGGCGGCTTGCATTGCTTTCTTCACATTGTCTTTGTTGAAGTAAGGCTTATACACTCTGGATTCCTTAGATTGCTCCTTAGGTTTGTTCTTACCATCCTTGAGTGGACAATCCTTAATGAAGTGATCTTTTGCTCCACATTTGAAACAAGTAGTGTCTATGGAACCAGTAGGCTTCTTGTTTCTGTCAAACCTTCTATTATTCATCATCTTTTTGAAGCGTTTGACTAGCATAGCCATCTCCTCTTCATCAACTTCAGATTCCTCTGAATCTAGAGCCTTTAGAGCAAGACTCTTAAATTTGGAACTTTCGTTATTGGAACTCAGATGCAATTCATGAGTCATAAGTGATCCAGCTAGTTGTTCCATATTGAACTTGGTGAAGTCCTTAGCTTCCTGCATGGCAGTAACTTTGGATCTCCAACGTTCATCTTGTGGAAGACTTCTCAAAATCTTTCTAGCCTGTTCATCAATAGGAATATGCCTGCCAAGAGAATTTAGTTCATTAATTATGTCATTAAATCTAGTAAACATTTCTTCTATAGTTTCTTTAGACTGCATTTCAAACCTTTCATATCTAGACATCAGTAAATCAATTTTAGAACGTTTTACCTCGTTTGTTCCTTCACGAGTGACCTCGAGTAGATCCCAAATCTGTTTAGCAGTCTTGCACCCCATGATACGATTATGCTCATGAGGTCCAAGACCACAATGTAAATACTTTATTGCTAAAGCATTCATTTCGAGTTTCTGATAGTCTTCTTTGTCATAATCAGAAATAAGTTTAGGAACTACCTCATTTTTATCATTTGTTGCGTTTACCTCATAGTCACCAGCTTCAATAACACGCCAAACTTGGTAATTCTCAGCCTTAATGAAAATCTCCATTCTTTTCTTCCAGCAGGTATAAAACTTACCGTTAAACATAGGTGGGCGTTGGGTTGAGTACCCTTCTTCAAGTTTTTCCTTGTAGTTCATTTCTCCTCAAGATCTTACTCAGCAAAATTATCTGCTTACACGTGAGAACCTTGCTCTGATACCAATTGTTAGTTGAAACGAATACTACAAGAGGGGGGGTGAATTGTAGTTAAGTTCCTAATGACTACTTTTGCAAATTTAAAACAGAATATAAAAGGAACTTGATAGTGCACACACAGTTTTACGAGGAAACCTTCCAGAGCCCAACTGGAAGTAAAACCTCGACCCTTCTAAGGGATTTCAAACACACAAGCAAACCACTATAATAGGGCAATGAAGAAATTACAAACCTATTATAATCCAGACCTTTAAACACAAGTTCCAACTAGAACTTGTAGCACGGTAAGACTCAATCCTACCCAACTCAAATCCCCTGACTTGAATTCACTCGTACTCTCACAGTACCAATGCACTCTTTTTACAAAAGAACTTCTACTGTATGTGATAATAAATCTCATACACTCTCACCCAAATATCCAATCAATTACAGTAAATAATATGTCTAGAATATGTTAGGCAAGCTATGCATAAAACTCGAAACTAATATGACAAGATAAAGCTTGGCAAACTTACACTTTGATAAAGCTCACAAGTTTTTTCTTCATGCATAAACTTACAAAAATCGAAAGCAGTTTTACCTTTACTATTTATACAAGTATAACTTGTATAGAAAGTAGGTTTTCAAAAGATAAAGATGTTAACTTTCCTTATCTCTAAATACGATTTTTGATAAATCATTTTGTAAAAAAAATAATCTTTTCCGAAAAATACAATAAGATATATATTAGAGAATAATATCGTTTTGAACCTGATTTTAGGAAAATAAATTAAAACAAAATCTTTTTTTTCAAAATCTATCTTTTTATATTTTTCCAATTTTATCTTTTTGCCAAATTATCTTGTCACGTCTCTAATAGATTTCATGCATATCTTATTAACATATTTAACAATAAATCTAGAAGATAAAATCTTAACTAAATTAATATCTCAGTGTCGCGCTTCTGTAATTCTGAATATCTTGGGCTTCACGCAGGCCAGGAACAAGTTCCTGCTGTCACTTAGTCTCCAGTTCACAGCTGGAACTTCGCAGACTAAGTTCCTTGTGGAACTTACTGTCTTCAGCTTACAACCTTCAAGTTCATGTTAGGGAACATTCATGTTAAGGAATTTAGTTCTTGTTAGAGAACTCTTCTTCTATTGATTAACTCTTTACAGATTCTTCAAGTCTTCATAATACAAGATGTTCTTCCTTCACCAAGGTCCATTTCTCCTGTACTTAAACACTTGTAAACCTTTAGTTGAGTTTGCTTTAGTTTAAGTTCATCATCATCAAAACTTATAAGCTTCAACATTAACAAAAATGTTCCAAAATCACTAAATATCACACTAAAAACCAACAAATCCATAGCAAAGAAAATCAAAATCACATGAAACTCATGCAAGCTAAACCATGCTTAATAACTAAAAATTTTGCATAAACAAGTGAAAATAAGCAATAAGATAGCAAAATTTAGAGTTATACCACTTAGTAGAAGCTTGAACACCACTAAGAACCCCCAAGAACACCACCTTCAACCTAGCTTGCACACCATAAAAATGGAGGATTTTTGGGTATTTTGGAGAGAGAAAGTGGGTAAATTTGTGAGTAGAGTGAAAAATTTTGATGGATTTGAATGAAAATCAATGGAATTTGTGAGAAATGGGTGAAATTGAAGGGTTAGGGTTTAAGTTTGTGAGGAAAGAGAAGAGAGCATGCATGAAATAGGGCTTGTGAAAATATGAGGGTGAAATGGAAAAGAAGAGCTTAAAACTAGGGATGTCAATGGGGCGGGGCGGGGCGGATGGTGGTCTTCCCATCCCCATCCCCACCTAATATTTTCATCCCCATCCTCGCGGCGGGTCCAATTTTCATCCCCATCCCCGCCCCACCGGGTACAACTCCAAAACCATCCCCGCCCCACCCCCCAATTGGATATCCATCCCCACCTAATCCCCACCAAAGACCCGCCTAATCCCCACCCAAGATCCACCTAATATCCGTATCTCAATTACACAATCTTACATAATTAATACGAATTATAAAATAAAACATTCTATACACATTTTTGTGTTATAATATAAGTGTCGTAAAAAGTATTATAATTAATATTGTATTTCATGTAATTATTTTATAAATAGAATAAAAGTATGTAATTTTGCTTTAAAAGATATATAGATGTGGGTATGAGGTGGGGATGAGGCGGGTACGAAGTGGGGCGGGCGGGGCGGGGCGGGGATGGGGCGGGTACAACTTAAAATCCACCCCGCCCCATCACCCATGGCGGGTATGGTTTTTATCCCCATCCCCACCCCACCCCACCACCCGCCAAACCGAGACCCATCCCCGCCCCATTGGGGCGGGTCTCCTACTTGACCCGCCCCACTGACATCCCTACTTAAAACCCGATTTTCCCAGCTTTGCGCACCCGCACAGGGGATTTGGCGATCTGCGCGCCCGCACAGGAATTTGCGCGCCCGCACAGGGGTCGCGCACTAGGTCGCGAAGACTCACTGCGTCAAATCTCCAATTCTTAGCAAAAGTGAGCGGGTTCTGATAGTGTTGCGCGCCCGCACACCCTTCCCTATGCGCCCGCACAGAGGTCGCGCAAGCCTTCTGTTTCCAAGCTTAAATTTTGAACAAAAGTGTGCGGGTTCTGACAGGGCTGCGCGACCGCACACTTTTCACTGCGCGCCCGCACAACAGTCGTGCACAGGGTCGCGTAGAGCAAACTTCAATTTCTTTCGTCTAACTCAAAGGAGCCATAAGGGGTAGTCTTTGATATCACAAAAGGACCCAACCTCTTTGACTTGAGTTTACCCGGAAACAAACGAAGCCTTGAGTTGAAAAGTAAAACCTTGTCTCCAACCTTAAAGCTCTTGTTTCGAATATGTTGGTCATGCCACTTTTTGGTCTTCTCCTTATATAACCTTGAGCTCTCATAAGCATCATCTCTAAGCTCTTCAAGTTCATTGAGCTTAAGCAATCTCTTCTCACCGGCCAACGATAAATCCATATTGAGTTCTTTGATGGCCCACCAAGCCTTGTATTCTAACTCAACTGACAAGTGACAAGCCTTTCCATAGACTAACCTATAGGGGGTCGTGCCGATTGGAGTCTTGTACGCCGTCCTAAGAGCCCATAGTGTGTCATCAAGTTTGAGAGACCAATCTTTCCTTGATTTATTCACCATCCTTTCAAGAAGATTTTTGATTTCACGATTCGAGACCTCCACTTGTCCTTGTTTTTGAGGGTGGTAAGGTAATCCAACCTTGTGATGAACGCCATACCTCTTGAGAAGAGCTTAAAATTGCTTTTTGGCAAAATGGGAGCCTCCATCACTAATTAGCACCCTCGGAACCCCAAACCTAGGAAAAATGATCTTCTTTAGAAACTTAAGCACAACCTTGTGACCATTGGTAGGTGAGGGTATGGCTTCAATCCATTTCATCACATAATCAACCGCTACCAATATATATAGATTTCCACAAGAAGATACAAAAGGCCCCATAAAGTCCACTCCCAATACATCAAAGGGCTCAACTTCCAAGATATTTTGTTGAGGCATTTCATCTCTTTTGGTTATGCCACCACTCCTTTTACACCTATCACATTGTGAAACGAACTTTTGGGCATCCTTATGCATCGTTGGTCACCACAATAGAGATTGAGAGATTTTTGCCACCGTCTTATCAACACCCTCATGTCCTCCACATGGTAGTGAATGACAATTCTCAAGAACTCCTTCGATTTCATGATTCGGAACACATTTTCGAAAAAGGCCATCTCCGCATTGTTTGAACAAGTATGGGTCATTCCAAAAATATCTCCTCACTTCCTTGAAAAACCTCTTCTTTTGTTGAGGAGAAAACTCTGGGGGAGTGACTCCACAAGCAAGATAATTAGCAATGTCTGCATACCAAGAGCTACATGTTGAAGCCATAGCCATGAGAGCTTCAAATCCTATCTCATAATTGATTGGTACATCATCTTTGTTCTCAAAAGGTAGCCTAGACAAATGATCCACAACGTAATTCTCCGCTCCCTTTTTGTCCCTCATTTCCATGTGAAAATATTGAAGAGAGAGAACCCAACGGATTAGGTGAGGCTTTGATTCCTTCTTAGTCATGAGATATCGCACCGCAATATGATCCGTGTACACAATCACCTTAGATCAAATAAGATAGGACCTAAACTTATCAAAGGCAAAAACAACCGCTAGCATTTCCTTCTCCGTTGTTGTATAGCTCTTTTGAGTTTCATCAAGAGTCCTACTTGCATAGTAGATGACACATGATTTTCCTTCTTTCTTTTATCCAAGCACGACACCCACTGCAAAATCACTAGCATCGCACATTAGCTCAAAAGGCAAGCTCCAATCCGGAGCTTGCACAACGGGAGAGGAAATGAGAGCTTCCTTGAGCTTACGAAAGGCTTCAAGGCAAGCCTCATTGAAGTTAAAAGCAACATCCTTTTTGAGTAATTCGGTCAAAGGTTTGGCGATTGATGAAAAGTCTTTGATAAATCTCCGGTAGAAACTGGCATGCCCAAGAAAAGCTCGTACTCCCGTGATAGAAGTAGGAGGGGGCAATTTCTCAATCATTGAAACTTTGGCCGGATCAACCTTAATGGCATTTTTTTAAACTTTATGACCGAGGACAATGCCCTCCTCGACCATGAAGTGACATTTTTCCCAATTCAAAACCAAACTTGTCTCTTGACACCTTTTCAAAACTTTTTCAAGGTTAAAAAGACAAGTGTCAAAAGACGAGCCACCAACACTAAAATCATCCATGAAAACTTCAATTTCTTTTTCAAGCATCTCGGAGAAAATGGAGGTCATGCATCTTTGAAAGGTAGAAGGAGCATTGCATAAACTGAATGGCATTCTTCGGTATGAAAATGTCCTATATGGACATGTGAAAGTAGTTTTCTCTTGATCGCTTGGATGGATAGGGATTTGGAAGAATCCGGAATACCCATCCAAGAAACAAAAGAAAGCATGTTTAGAGAGCCTCTCAAGCATTTGGTCCATGAATGGGAGAGGAAAATGATCTTTCTTGGTGTTTTTGTTCAACCTCCTATAATCTATACGCATTCTCCACCCGGTCACCGTCCGGGTGGAGATTTCCTCTCCTCCTTCACCTTTTATTATGGTCATCTCACCCTTTTTTAGAACTACATGAACCGGGCTAACCCACTTGCTATCGGAGATAGCATAAATGATGCTCGCCTCACGTAGTTTCAAAATTTCTTTCTTCACAATCTGTCGAAGGTTGGGGTTCAACCTTCTTTGAGGTTCAATGGAGGTGGAATGATCATCTTCAAGATGAATACGATGCATGCATAAAGAAGGGCTAATACCTTTGATATCATCAATGCTATACCCTATCACATCCTTATATTTTCTCAAAATATCAAGAAGTTTTTCCAAATTAAGAGCATGTAGGGTAGCATTGACAAAAATAGGGTATTTTCCCTCTTTATCAAGAAAAGCATATTTCAAAGAAGGGGGAAGGGGCTTGAGTTCTACCTTGGGAGGAGGCTTAGAACTCTCCTCCAATTTCTCCTTCTTGGACTTAAGCTCGATCTCAACTTGTTGTTCAACCTCCTCCTTTGAGGATTCCTCCATTTCCATGACAAACTCTTTAGCCTCATGGGAGTGGAACTCTTCTTTGCATGTAAGAGCTTCTATCATTCGATCTTGAGGCCTCATCACGACCCTCCCTAAGCGATCTAGCTCCTCGTTCACAACATCAACTCTATAGCATTTTTCAACCATTGGGGTCTTGAGAAACTTAGAAAACTCAAAGACAATCTTCTCATCGGCCACCTCACATGTGATGGTGTTGTTCTTGCAATTAATGACCGCCCCCAAAGTTTTAAGAGCTTCACGTCCCAAAATCAAAGGAGTGTTAACATCTTCCTCCATATCCATCACTACAAAGTCACAAGGCTCGTAGATGTGTCCCACTTGAATTGGAACATCCTCAAGCTCTCCACAAGGTAATTTCACCGACCGATCGGCCAATTGAATTGTCTTCCTTGTAGGGATCATCTCTATATTGAGTTTTTGAGCAATGGATAGAGGGATTAAACTAACAATTTCTCCAAGATCGGCTAAGGCGCCCCAAGCTTCCATGTTCCCAATATTCACCGGCAAAGTGAAACTTCCCTGGTCTTTTTCCTTCTTGGGCATCTTATGTTGGACAAGAGCACTCACTTGATGTGGAAGGGTGATAAGATCATCATTGAGCTTCCTCTTTTTGGTGAGAATATCTTTGAGGAACTTGGAGTAAGATGGCATTTGTGTCACAACTTCAACAAAAGGGAGGTTGATGTGCAAATTCTTTAAGACACTAAGGAATTTTGCAAACTTGTCATTCAACTTCCTCTCCGCAAGCCAACCGGGAAAAGGAACCGGTCCATCAAGATTCCTAGATTCACTAGGAATTGAAGTTGTCTTCTCATTGTCAAGCTTCTTCTTCTCCAAACCTCCTTCTATCTCATCTACCTTTTCTTTCTCACCAACCTTATTTTCTTTTACACTCTCCTCTCCTCCCTTCTTTTCCTCACTATCCCCTTCATTTGTCCCTTCATAGGAAGTTCCCGACCTCAATGTGATCGCCCTGCATGTATCGGGTTTTGAGTTGTGAGATGGGTTAGGTTGTTGTCCGGGTAGAGTAGATGGTGAATTGAAAGGAGTTCTCTCGGCCAATTGAGCTAGTTGTGAATCAGCCATCTTGTTGTGAGATCTTATCTCTTGCATTTGTTGCCCAAAAGATTGCATTTGCGCATGCATGGCTTGGAGGAGTTGAGTTTGTGTTAGCTCCGCTTGAGGTGCTTGTTCTTGATGATTTCTTTGAGGTGCTTGGGTTTGATTGTTGTATTGGTTGTTCCTTAGATAGCTTCCTCTTGGGTTTTGGGGTTGAGATGGAGGTGGATTTTGATATTGAGGGTTGGAGTTGTAGGAAGGTTGAGCTTGTTTGTTCCATTGTTGAGGTTGAGGTGCAAACCCGGGTGGTGGTTGTCTCCAAGCTACTCCACCGCCGCTTCCTCTATATCCCTCTTGCCTTGTGTTGTATGTCGCTGCATGCTCGGGGCTTAAACCTCCACAATAAGATGTATCATGGTTCGTTCCTCCAAAATTTTGACAAGAGAAAGAGTTAAATTGAGAGGATCTTGCTCCACCGCTTGAACTTGCATTCACACTCGTGTTCAACTTGGAAAGCCCTTTTGTTAGTTGATCAATTTGATATTGTAATTGATCAACTTTCTCCAATTCGTAAATACCACCTTTCTTTGGAGCATTTCTTCTTCGCCCCCCCCCCCCCAAGAGTAATTCTTTGCTACCTCTTCTATTGTGGCTTCGACTTGATATTGAGGGATTTTGATTAATTGACCACCCGCCCCCGCATCCAAATCGGCTCTTGACATGGGCTCCAATCTGTCGTAGAAAAACTGCATGAGCAACCCTTGATTGTACTCATGGTGGGGACACGCTTGCACCAACTCTTTGAATCTCTCCCATGCTTCGCCAAGACTTTCATCGGCTTCTTGCTCAAATGATACGATTTTCCTTCTCATTTCGGCGGTCTTCTCCTCGGATATAAATCGCTTCAAGAACACCTTTACCACCTCCCTCCATGTTGTGAGAGTGTTAGGATTTACTTTCTTTAGTCATTTCTTTGCTCGTCCGGTGAGAGATTGCTGGAAAAGGTGCATACGAATGTAGTCTTGACTCTCTTCATTGGTTTGCATCATTGCGTACAATTCAAGGAATTGGTCCAAATGTTAAATAGGGTCCTCACTTGCACATCCAGAAAATTGCTCCGATTAGACCATTCTAGTATATTGTGGATGGATTAAGAAGTTGGTTTCCGTGACGTGTATCAAAATCCCTCCCGTGAGCTCATAATCCTTCGGATTTCCGAACTCACGAAACAAAACATCATTTTCTTATCCCGCCATTGATCCGCTTTGTGAACTTGAAGAGTAAGTATCACTCTCACTATCAACTATATCACCAAAACCTCTTCCCTCGTCTTGATAAAGCCTACAGACTTGTCTCAAGGTTCGGTTGATCTCGTGGTGAATTTGATGTGAGGGTGCTCCTTGAGACCTCCTAAGCATTCACCAAAGCTAAGCAAACAATTAGCAATGATAAGGATGATAAAACAAATAAAACAAAAAGAAAAGAAAGTAAAATGACTCTAACAAAAGCAATAGTAGACGCTAAACAAGCCGCTTCCCTGGCAACGACGCCAAAATTTGATAAGGATAAGATAGGTCGTTAAGCTACTACCCTAATCAAATTAATCTTTTATAATACCTAAACTTACACCAAACTAGTTAGTGGCAAGTAAAGGGTCGAACCACTAAGGAAGCACACTAATTCAATATCAATAATCACTAATGCAAGAGTAAAAAGAGGATTGTTTTTGTTGGTTTTGTTGAGTAAGAACACTAAAACTACAAATAAGCGAGAAATTGATGATTAAAACAAAGGGAAAATGACGCTAGGGATACGGGGGTGTCAAATATGATTAGAAAGAGGGGAATAATGATGATTATCATGAAACACATGCCAAAGAACACAAGATTCTACCTAAACAATTCATTCTCATGCAATATCCTAAGCAAATCAATGAAAGAGGTCTACACTAATAAGGATCATTCTCATGCATCCTATTAGTGACAATCGAATCAAGAGAATAAAGAAGCACAATCCATAAAAACTCCACTTTAATAACTCATTCTCATGCAATCATTAAAATAGAGATGATCTTAATCTAGTTCAAATCACTTTCATGCATTTAAACTAGAAAACATCAAATAGAGTGCAACAATAATCTCAAGCTATTAAAAATCATGTCTTTCATCAATTTATGGCATAAGTTCAATCCAACCATCATCATTCATCCAATATCAACTCATATCTTCCACCCCCTTCCCCTAGCTAAAAGTTTAGCCTAGAGAAGGGAGATTAAACATAATATCAAAACTAGAAATAAACTCAAGAAACTCAAAACAAAACATGATTAAATTCAATGAAATCAATAACAACTAGATGAACTAATAAGATTAACAAGAATAAGCAACAATAAAACAAATAAATAAAACTAAAGGAAAGGAGAAGAGATTACTAAACAAAAGGATTAATGAAAGATGAAAACTTGGATTCTTGCTTGATTGATTGAAGATTAAAACTTGAGCAAAATTGAATACAATAAGGAATGCTTGAATAACAATCTACTTTCTCTATCTAGATTAGGCTAATATTCTATGGAATTAGAACTAAGTGTGTTTCATTACAAAGAGTCCCGTATATATATATGTGCCCCCCCCCAAAAGAAAGAAACTTGGGAAACATGGCGCAAATAAATCAGAAACCCAGCGGTGCGCGCCCGCACACGAAAAATGCTCGCCTGCGCAACAATAGTGTGCGCCCTCTCAGCATATTGCGCGGCCGCAACTTTGAGGGTACGGGGAAATGAAGCGCGCCCACATAGTAAACCTGCGCGCCCGCACAGCAGGTCGCACAAACTCTCTGGTCTGGCTCTGTTTCATCGGCTTGGCTGCGCGGGTTCTGACAGGGCTGCGTGCCCACACAGCCAAGGGTGCGCGCCCGCGCAATAGCCGCACAGTAGCCCGCGCAGAACAGTTTGCTTAGCTCCTTGAAATCCTCTTTCTTTCGGCACATAATACCTACAAAACACTAGCATGGAAATTAAAATAAAGAGAAGGCAAGAAGACTAAGAAAAAGGAAGATAAAGGAGAAAGGAAAGGAGGAAACAAAACTAAGTAAAAATGCTTAGAAAAGGGCCAAAAAAGTGCAAATGAGGGGAGAATCCTTAGAGAAAAAGGATAAAAGGGTGGCGTAAATGCCACTCATCAAAAGGTAGTTTTCTCAAACCATTAAAGTTGTAGAAAGTGAAAATGGTATTGAATTTAATTGCTTGATTGATTATTTTAGTGCTACTAGTATTATTTTTCAAACCTCTTGTATGGGAACCCCACAACAAAATTTGAGGGTTGAGAGAAAACACAAACACATTCTTGAAGTCGTGAGAGCCTTGATATTTCAAGCCAAATTTCCTATCTATTGTTGGGGGCTCATCTAATTAATAGAACACCTACTCCCTTGTTACAAAATAAAACACCATTTGAAATTTTTTTTAATAAAACACCTTTTTTTTTATGAAATTCGTAGCTTTAGATGTCTTTGCTGCTAATAACTAGAAAACAAATGGGGACAAATTTGCTAGTCGGAGTAGAAAATGTGTTTTTGTGGGTTATCCCTTTGGAAAGAAGGGGTGGAAATTGTATGATCTTGATTTGAAAGTGTTTTTGTTTCTCGTGTTGTCAAGTTTGTGGAGGGTGTGTTTCACTTCGGGAGTCCGAAGATGTGAATATAGAGCCCATGGTTTTTGATCAAAATAATGATGTTCATGAGGATTTTATAAAGTATTTTGATGATAATGAGGTGATTATTGGTGATCTGGGCATGGTTTTAGTGAACGATGAGCAGGTTGCCTTGAGTGTCGAGCGTACAGCCCAACACACGTAGCAAGTTGCGGGCGCAGGATAACCCACGGCTGGGCAGATTACTCGCCCATCACCTGCTTTTACTCACCCAGAACCTGCTTTTCCCGTAGGAAATCTCGCGGGCGCGGGGCGGGCGCTGGTTTCCCTTCGCAATAGTATGGCTTTGTTCTTGCTTCCCCCGATGGATATCCCTCGGGCGCAGGGTCCTTTGAACAACACAACAACATCAACACCGCGACCGAGAGCAGCATCAGTCTAGACGATTCTCTTCTGGTTTCCACCGATCATCAACCGAGTGTAGAACCCTTGGGTAGGGGATTCGTGAAAAGATTCCGTCGGTCAAGCTTCGTGATTATGTGACGCATTTTATTTTTTCTAATAGGGCGTCTTCGTCCTCTCTGTCTCCCATCACTCCTTCAGGTACACCTTACCCTTTAGCGCATTATATAAATTGTGACAAATTTTCTGTAAATTATCGCAAGTTTCTTGCCGCATTTGTTCAGGAAAAGGAACTAAAATCTTTTAGAGAAGCCATGAAATCTGAGGGTTGGTGACAGTCTATGAAAGAGGAAATCACAGTTGTAGAGGAAAACGGTACATGGAACTTAGAGTATCTTCCTCCCGGGAAGAGAGCTCTAGGGAGTTAATGAATGTATAAAATGAAATTTTTGCCTAATGGTGAAGTCGAGCGACTCAAGTCTCTGCTAGTTGTTTTTGGTAATCATCAGCATGAAGGCATCGATTACAGTGAAAATTTTGCTCCACTTGCAAAAATGACTACAGTTCGGGCATTTCTTGCAATTGCAGCTTCTAAAAATTGGGAACTTCATCAGATGGACATTCACAATGCATTTTTATATGGTGATTTAAATGAGGTGTACGTGAAATTACCTTCCGGTTTTAAAAGCTCTAATCCAACTTTGGTTTGCCGTTTGAGGAAGTCTTTGTATGGGTTGAAACAGGCTCCAAGATGTTGGTTTGCGAAGTTGACTACAACTTTTAAAGGGTACGGTTTTCTCCAATCTTACTCTGATTATTCTCTTTCACCTACACTAACAACAATATTCAGATTAATGTCTTAGTGTATGTTGATGATCTTATTATTTCTAGGGAATGATTCCGCTGCGTTGGTTGTGTTCAAAGCTTATCTCTGTGATTGTTTTAAAATGAAGGATCTTGGTCCTTTTAAAGTATATTTTGGGAATAGAGGTTGTTCTTAATCCTTTCGGTTTGTTTTTGTATCAACGGAAGTACACCTTTGATATCATTTAGGAGGCAAGTTTGTTAGGGGCACTACGTGAAAAAATGAAATTGGCACCGGTTCAAACCCGGCCTAAGGCACCGGTTAACCGATGCCAAAAATACTAAAAAAAAAAAAATTTATCCTCCTTTTGGCACAAAAAAATATTTTTTTTTTTGGTTTTTTTTTTCACTTACCAATTAAATCAATCAACTGAAAAAAATAACAATCACAACAAAAATCGAATTGGTTTCAATATATATAATCCAAAATTTACAATACATAATCAAATCCAAAATTACAATATAGATCAATTACAACTAACATATAAATAAATAAATTACATTATAAAACATAAAAAAAATTATAATATACTAGTAAATCAAAAAGAAAATTACAATATGAATATATCAATATTCTTGCATAATCTGTACCTGCACTAATTAAAACAGAAAAAAAAAATCAATTGGTAAAAATAAGCTTAAGAATAAATAAAAAAAACCCAGAAATTAAAGTCAAAATAAAAATCGAAATTATCAAAAACGAAAAAAAAAACCAATTAAAAATCAAAATCAATATCGGAAAAAAATCAAAATCAATGTCGGAAAAAAATCAAAATCGAAATTATCAAAAACGAAAAAAAAAACAAAAATTGAAATCGAAAAAAAGAAACCAAAAATTTGAAAAAAACAAAATCAAAATCGGAAAAAAAAACCAATTAAAATTGGAACCCAAAAAACCAAAATAAAAAACAAAATCCCAGAAATCGAAAACAAAAACCAAAATCAAAAATCAAAATCAATATTGAAAACCAAAATAAAAAACAAAATCCCAGAAATCGGAAAAAAAAAAAAAACCAAAATAAAAAACCAAAATCAAAATTGAAACCCAGAAAACCAAAATCGAAAAAAAAATCCCACAAATCGAAAAATAAAAAACCAAAATCGAAAATAAAAGGCAAAATCGAAAAAAAAACCAAATACGAAAAACCAAACCAAAATCGAAATTGGTGAATCAAAAACAAAAACAATTAAAATCGAAAAAATAAAGACAGAACTTGAACTTTGTGGGATTTTGTGGTGGTGGCGGCGGGTGTTGTTGTTGGTGCTCGAACTTTGTGTTGGTGGCGGCGGCTGTTGTTGCTCTATTTCAAGCTTTGGTTGCTGCAGATCTAAGGGAGAATATGAGAGAGAAGAGATCGATGGAGATTTAAAGAAGAAAGAAGAACGAAGGGAGAGAGAGAGAGGAGATCGATGGAGATTGAAAGAAGAAAGAAGAACGAAGAGAGAGAGAGGAGAGAGAAGGAGAGGAAAGGAAATGGGGGAATGGAGGCGGATAGAACTTAGGGTTTTAGGGATAGAACTTAGGGGGAATGGAGGAGAGAGAAGGAGGAGAGAGAAGGAGAGGAGAGGAAATAGGGTTTAATGCTCCTTTTTTTTTAAAGGATGGACCGGTTCAGTGGCACCGGTTCAAACCGGTGCCCTTTGTATTTTTGGCACTGGTTCGATCTGAACCGGTGCCATTACTCTTGGTCTAAAATCCCGCCCATTTTTAGGGCGGTTTTTGGCACCGGTTTGGTCTGAACCGGTGCCATTTGGGGGTTGCCTTTTTGTATTTTTGTACTAGTGGGGCTAACCCTGGAGGTTTTCCAATTGAGATAAATCACAAACTTAGTCTTGTTGATGGTGAGTTGATGGCTAATCCCGATGCCATTTGAGTCTAGTTGGTCGGTTAATTGTATTTAAGAAATGATTTTCCTTTCTTTGAGAAACATTCTCAAAATAAGGAAATTTTGTTAAAAACTACCAAAAAGTTGTAAAAAGTTTATGTAACACTACCACTCTAATAATTCCAACTAGAATATTCTCCATGTAGGTTCCACTTTTTACCTTTGCCTCATAATATAACCATCTAAATTGTCTAAATTACCCTTAATAAAGGTAAAAATTGGTAAAACGTGAGACCCAAATGTTAAGAGTGGTAGTGCTACTTAAACTTTTTGCAACTTTGTGGTAGTTCTTTTTTTAAAAAAATTAATAGGTAGTTGCTTTCAAAACATGTGCTTTAATTGGTAGTTGTTGACAAATTTTCCTCAAAAATATTTCTTTTTTCCAATCATTGAAAACAATACAATTTTATTTAGAATTCTACAAATATAAGTGCAAAGTATAGCCATTTGTCAAGACAATAACATTATAAGTTTGAAATTTAAAAGCATACATGCAAACTTTCAATCATATTAAGCATCTTATCCATGCATAAAAATTTTCCCTTTTAGTTGAGAATAAAACGATTCCAAGATCCCAAAAATCAGAAAGTTATTAAGCATGTTTTAGCTTGTCTTAACACTTAATATTTTAAGGTAAGCAATTCCCTTGCTAATATCTCTAAGCTATTCTTGGTTCGATAAGACTTCGCATCTACTGCTTTCGTGACGCTTATCTCCATTGCCACGACATCTAAGTACTCCTTACTAATATCGTTGAGTTTAACAAAAATCAAAGTGTATATGATGTCTTGCTTTGACAAACCCTTCAACATACCTTACGTCCCTAGGAAAGTAGTAATGATGTACTTTGGCACAACCCATTACTATTCTCATTAGTTCGGTAAGTGTTATTTTGGAATGGCAAAGTTAACTCAATATTCTAATATAAGGAACTTAGGGTTTCTATGTTGGTTGATTTAAGTGAATTTAATTAATCGTCACTGTACAACATTCGAAATCCTAAACATGCATCTAACATGTCATTCATATATAAGCGCAATTATATAGATAACATAAGTAACATATGCATTTGGTAACTAGCATGACCCCTTGAGTTTTTAAGTCTTCAAGGATCTCCATTGTAACTTTATGGCTTCGTCTTCTTAGAAACAATGTCTTCAAGATACCACCGTCGTTTATGCAACTAATTGTAATTAAATCTAGGACTAATCTAAATATTAAGGTACAACACTACGCAATCGTTCGCATACCGTATTTAGATTTACAAAAATACATAACGGATCGCAGTCCGTATTTACTATCCTAATCGGGCCCCACTAGTTTGCCATTTTCATTAAACTTGTGATAGAACATTCATTCTATTCATCCATTAACTATATGTAAATGACCCATGTTTTCCAACAAACAAGTAATAATGAAACATCATGGGTAAACTAGTAACTAACTTAGGTAGTTAATCCAAAAAACGCGCCTAATTAAAACTAGTCAAAGTTGTTAACCAATTAAGTGATTAAATGCGAAAAAATAGCTCAAGTAAATAATGAAGCTCCCACTAAATTCCGCATCCAACTTAATTAAGCCGGTAAACCCAAAATTTGCCAATAAAATTTGCAAGTGCTGGTAAAACCTGAGGCCTAGCCTCAATTTAATTAAAATAATTAAATATTTAATCAAATAAACAAGATGACAAAGCGCAAAAATAATTGCCCAACAATAGACGAGTGTAAGCCCCAAAAGCCAAGGGGGTGCTACTAGGTTGCCTAGCCGAGCAGCCTTGCTGGCGCTCGATCTTGGTGCTGCCTAGCAGCTCCTCGCACTGTTAGCATGTGCTGGCCACACGAAGCTCGGCAGCGTAACACCTGCTGGCCTCAACAGAGACACAATATACTAGAGATGCTTGCGTGCTGCTAGGCTGGTTGGTGCTAGCGCGCTAGCTAGGTAGTAGGTGCTGCTAGGCAGCCCTACCTTTGCGGCACACATTAACTCTCCATGCACCAACGCACCAAGCCTGCTTGCAACATTGTAGACACCTAAAAATGTCTCCCCAAAACCAAACTAGAATATGAACAAACTTTCATTGCCATTATTGGTCGGATTGAGTATTTAATCTTTGAGTGCTTAAATCCATATTTAAATTTCATTATCTAACCCAATTCCTAGCCCATTTCCGCAAACCATAACTTATTTTCCTCTTTTCTTGCCTTTAAACCCAAAATAATTCATTTTGTGTCCTTTTTATAAAAACGTTTAGTCTAGTTTGTTTTGGTCCATAACCTGAGTCCAATGATTTAATAATTGTATGGGGCTTTAAAATAGCTTTACAATGATATATTATAAGCCCAAATCTGAGTTATAACAAATAAGTTATGGCCAAAATACTAAACTAAGTCTAAACCGAACCTAAGCCCACCTTACCTACGACCCAATGATCATGCGGAGGGTCCAAATTATTTAATTCCATTCCTAAACCAATTATGATTAATTGGAATCCTATATAAGTTTCTAAATGATCTTAATTATCCTTTTTGAAAAGATAAGATTAAAGAGTTAGAAATTGAATAAACTTTTGAAAGTCCTAATTCTAGTTGAATTGAAAGACGTTCAAAGATAGACAGATATTATTTTTGTGCCGCATATTTTTTACCCAAATCTTATATGGTTGTATAGCACTTGAAATTATCTTTCCAACGATTTATTATAATATCAATTCCGAGTTATAACGGAAAAGATATGAATGAAATATCAAACTCTATCTAAAACTGACACTGTCCCACTATTTCGGCCATATCTTTTATTATACAAAATATTTAAATATGAATTTAATTGTTTTAGAAAATATATTTCAAGGGCTTTTCAACGACATATTATTTATCTTATTTCAATTTCTAGATCAAAAGATATGATAAAAACAATAACCGCAAAAACTGTTGCTGTCTATCGCAAGAGTATTATTCCAATTCGAATTCTTATCTTTTCTTAATTCTTCGACCCTTCTTTTTCCTTATAAATAGAGGTCATATCACCGCTTTTTCAATCATAAACAAGCTTGATCACAAAATCATTCTCTTCTCCCTCTTTAGCCTAAATACTAACCATCCTATTCTCTCAAAATACTTCCCTTAAGCACTCCAAGGAGTTCATACAATACCCAATTTCTATAATTAAACCAGTGCGTGAAAGGTATAATTAACTGAGGGTTTGGACCAAATCAACTCTACTTTTAATTTGGTTTTTATATTTATTGAAGTTACTAACAGTTTATTCATGATGTAGCAATTCAAGGAAACACGGAAAGTGTGTAATTAATTCACTAAATTACTCTTATTATTTTATATTGCTAGTATCATGATTAGGTTTTTTATTATTTGAGTTGACTAATGTTATTATTGTTAAATTGCTTCCAATATTAAAGTTTATTCTATTATATTTATTGATCACCATATTGCATGTTTAAAGGGAATATGTAATTGAAAATCACGCCTAATAAGATAATTTGGACGACCGATTTAGGTTCCTTTTTAATCTTGTTATTTAATCAATTGATCACTAATATTTTAGAATTATATGTTGCGTTAATATTCAACCAATTTTGCCTAATAATAGATTGGAGCAAATTGAATCTTTGTTTGCATGCCTTTGAGATCGCAGGGATCACTTTTCATCATAAGAATCGAGTAGAAGCCAATACGGGCGAATGTGACTCCATGACTCACTTCGTTCCATCATCCCCGATCCTCCTTTCGTGGTTCCGAACCATATGAATTTAGTAATCTCATGGATTATGAATGGGGTGTAACCTTCACGGGTAAATCGTTGTTGCCTATCGTTATCCCTTTATCGTGGTTGCCTTTTATGATCCGTGAACGGTTTACAAGTTCCTTAAAAACTTGTTGGCGGATCTCTACTTTCCTTGTCCCTAATCATATATGTCAATTCCCACTTCCTAAGAGTGCCAAGCATATTCACAACATGCTTAATGTAGGCGCACTTTGATCGACTCCTAGAAACACATAAACTCACACACGCGCGCCAGGCCTCGGTAGCAACATGATGGGATGTACGAGTAGCCCCTGCTAGCCGATCTTGGTTCTGGAAGCTTATGCTTTGATTTTGTGCTTATGCTTCGGAATTTTTATTTCGAATTTTTGTGTAACTTTAAAATTAATTCTAAATTTATTTTAGAACTTAAATTAAGCAATATTGAAAATAAAACAAGACCAACTTCATTAAATTCAATTTTAAGTGCACAAACCAAAAATTAATTCAAGAACACTTTAAATAATTTTAATTCAACTTGATGCTACAAAATTGAAAAGGCTAATCTCATAATTAGTTTAACCAAGCATAAATTTATAATGAGTTTTGACAAAATTATAAGAGGTTAGTAAATAAAATAATCATCCAATTAAAATAATTACAACACTTACTTGTGTTCATTTGAAAAATTTCATATTCCAATATGAAGATTAACTAAATTGCAACCACCAGTTTGAACCTTTACGACTTTAAAAATGAGCCAACCAATAAACAATATGGATCTAGTAACATAGTGTTCAAACCAACTAAAATAATTAAAGGTTAGATATTTAATACTTAAGGGCATCAAAATCACAAAAATTTTCACACTTGAAGCAATTGATTTACAATATTGTGAAAAATGAGCCAACCAATTTAAACACCTGTAGACACCCAAATGTGTCTCCCCAAAACCAAACCCAGTGATGAGTACCTTTCACGTCGAATCATAATCGAATGAAGTGAAAGTGTGGAAAGTCTAGTGTTGCGGATAGTTTTAATTTCTTTTCTCTTCTCTCTGTTTTTGAAAACTTATTTTAAGAAAACAGCCAATCCTGTTTGGTTGGTCCATGATATGGGTCCAATAGTAATTTAGTTGGATGGGGCTTGCAAAAACCTTTCCAACGATATATTATAAGCCCAATTCTGATGAATATTGAGGAAGTTATGGCCAATTTACTAAAATGGGCCCGGTTTGAGCTTTATATACATCCCAATGATCTTGGGGAGGGCCTAATATGATTTATCATTCCTAATGCAATTAGGAATGGTTTTAGTCTTCTAGAATCTTCTATAAGGTTCTTTTCATTCCTAATTCAATTAGCATTGAGAAATCGACTTTTTGTTGACTTTTCAGAGTTTTAATCAAAATCAAATAGCATTTTCGAGGAAATTATATGATTTTATCCTCCAGTACGGCAAACTTATCTGATTTTCGAAAACGCGTTAGAAAAAGGCTTGGCGCCTGACCCCAGGCCTTAGCGCCTGGAACCAGGCCTGGCGCGCGCTAGCCATTGACGCCTGGCGCTAGTGTTGGTGCCTGGCGCCAGCTAGCCAGGGTTGGAGCCAGCTCTGTTTTTTGTGCGTTAGACTCTGTTTTGTTTATTTTATCTTTTTGGCTGATTTTCTCTATAAACAACGTATTAAAAACTCCGTTTTCATTCATCAATTCTCCTCATTCATCTACATTCATCTACAATCAGTTAGTTTTCTTTATTCTTTCAATTCTTTCTTTCTTTCTCAAATACAAAATTCCGCATTCACAAGATCTAGAAACACCTAGCCATATTCGAAGTTGCTTTCGCCCTAGACGTGAAAGGTTTTAATTTCTGAGGGTTTGGTCCCAAATCTCTCTTTCAATTATTTAATTTAATTGTTTTGATTATTATTTTCCTTGAAGTTACTAACGTGTGTATTTTTTTATTAGAAAGAGGTACGAGGCATCAAAGTAAGTACTTTAATTGATTGATTGATATTATGATGTAGAAATCATGTTTATATTGTTATTATGATATTCCTAGTATCATGTTTAGGGAAAAAGTTATAATATCAAATATATTAAATATGATTCCTGCAATGCTTCCTATGTTCTTCCTAATATTTATGATTGTTAGTATCATGTAAGGGTTAAAGATTTGATTTTTATTGCTTATTGACATGCTAGGGTTTGTTATTAATCTTGTTAGTATCATGCCTAGGATCTTGCTTTTTTTATTATGCTTTAATATTAACATGAACATGATTATGATTATAATTATTATAATTTATGATTATTATTATTTTGATGATGATTATTTTATTATGATTATAATTTTGTTATCGCTATAATAATTATTATTATGATTATTATAATTATTATTCATGATGATTGATTATTATTATGTTGCTTGATATTTAATGTTATTGCTTGATCACACCTTTTATGCATGTTTAAAGGGAATTTGGTACTTGTAATCACGCTTAATAAGATAATTAATAATCTTATTTAGGGTTAATGTGATTATAATTCAAGTGATCGCCAATAATAGTTTATTTGTGCATTAAAATTCAACCAACATAGATAAACAGGTTTAGGGTTAATCCTATTGATTGTATGTTAATTAAAAAGCACACATGAATACGATCAGAATAAAGTAGAGGCCTATTATTAGGGCAGGTTCAATCTCTTTTAGGTTGGATTTGTACCTTCATCCCCGAACCCTTATTTGGATCTAGACCTTATGGAGTTGAAGATCTCTTGGATCGTTAAGGGGTGTAACCTTCACCTCGTGAACGGTTTACAAGTTCCTAAAAAAAACTTGTTGGCGACTCTTTTGCTCTATCTTCTTCCCTTTTGGACGCCACCGTACTTTAGTATATGATCACAGTGGGGTTCAATCTAGTGGGATTAAAGCTTGAAAATATACCCTATAGTTTTTGGCGACTCCACAAGGGAGGATTTCTATTTTAATTCCTGAATTTGTTTCGGCAATGATTTAGAATGAGTGGATGAGACTCGAAAAGTTCTAAGTATTTCATGTGCGTAATTTTGATTAACATTATTGTCATATGCATAAAAAAGATCTGATTGGAAAGACCATCCGTAATGAGTTAAAAACATAGGATTTTACACGTAGGAAATTTGAGAAATATCTTTCACAACTAGGACTGAAATAACACCGCGCGAAACTGGAAAATTTTATCGAGCACAGAAAGCTGCTGAGGCATGTGGGAAGTAGCGTCAGGGGCCAGAGCATTAGCGCCAGAATTTTAACCGTAGCGCCAGACGCCAGTATTGGCGCCAGGCGCTATAGTTAAAAGCTGGCGCCAGTCTCTGTTTGCTGGCGCCAATTTCCCCCAATACTGAGCCAGAAATATGCGTTCTAATTTCGACCGATTTTTCGTATTGTTTGCTCGATCCTACTTCCTGATTGAATTTTTTCTCACTTTTCTGAAGCCCATATGTGTTCTACATATGGACATAACCCTCTGGGAATTCATGCTCCATCTACCCGATTGAACGCTCCGTGCAACAAAGGGTACATCCGAGATGTTGAATTCACCAAACCATGGAAGCAAGTTTTTTTTTTCTAAAACTCGCGGTGTCCCATCCACTCGCGCCAACTCTTCACGGTTAGGCTTCCGCGCGGTGCATCCGGACAATTAACCATGGACCCTCTTTGACTAAACCATATACCGAACTTTAGAGAACTAGAGCCATGGTTAGGTTGCAAACGCATTGCATCATATTGTGCCTACTTGACTAAGTGTGCATTATTTGTTGTGCATATATATTCTATGTTTCTCTTAACCGTTTGTTGACTTGTGTTGAGACTAAATAAATTAATGGCTTAAAGAACTTTGCATAATTAATTAATTGATTAATTAATTTGAGTCATTAAAGTCTAATATTTTAATCGAAATTGACCTAGTACGACTTTAGGCATATCCCAGTTGACTAATAACACCGAAAACAGTCCCAAATCGAAGCTCCAATATTGGCGCCAAGGTCTGAGCTGTAGCGCCACATTATGGAGTGTAGCGCCTGACGACAGCTCTGTCGTCTGGCGCCAAGCTCCAAGTGCGACGCCAGTCCTGTCGCTGGGCCGACAGTTCGGATTATTGGTCGAGTCATCACCTAGAGTCTAATTAATCAGTTTGCTAATTAATTCGGTTAAATTTTGTTGTCAATATATAGTACTTATTTGAGTCAATGATCGAGTTTAGACACTAAGTCCCATGGTCTTACACAAGAGTCCAAGCATGTCACTTACACTCAATGCACACACCAATACACATACTTTGACCATTTTTAAGAGAGTCTTGTGTGCGCGTTTTTCCGTCATTTTTTTTAGGGGGGGTAAGTCGGATATTAATCCTCCAATTAAAAAGAAAACTATACTTAGTTCCCTAAAAATATGTACATTATTTTTTGCCAGAAAATATGCACCCCTTTCCCTTCTTTTTCTCTTTTCCTCCTTTAAATAAACCGTAAAGTCAAGTTGATTTGAGTCAAGTAATTAAAACGCAAAATGGTTTAATTTACAGCGCGTGGTCAAGGAAAGAAGGACGGTTAATCAAAGATAACCTCTTCGTACAAGTCCAACTTTTCGACAAACCCATTGCTCGTAAGAGGAAAGCTAAGACTATAATGGCAACACAAGAAGAAGTCAATGATCTTAAGAACCAACTGGCTACCGTGACTGAGACACTGAAGCTTCTCGCACTAAAGATCGATGATCCCGTGAAGCAACAACAGATGGACCTCATGCAAGAGAGCCTAAGCAAGTTGTCTAGCGACTACAAGTTTCAAGAGCTTACATCACAAGGGGTCTCGGTGGACAAAGAGCTTCTTCTGCAGAAATTCAACGCCAACGACATCCCAAAATTCAGAGCAATTGACAACCCTTACTTTCATTTAAGAGCATTTGAAACAATAATGAGTATCAAGGGTATTGATAAGAAAGTGTTCCCCTCTCTGTTCTCACTATCTCTCGAGACCGTTTGCTAACAATGGTTCTTTTCTCTCGAGAAAGAAAAGATCTCCACCTGGGAGTCCATAGCAAACGCTTTCGTTGATAGGTACAAGTGCAACATTCAAGTCGAGACTGACCATAGGGAACTTGAAATCCTCAAACAGAAAGAGAATGAAGGCTTCACCTCTTTCTTTAACAAGTGGAGAGAAACCTCAGCAAAAATGATTGAGGTGCCAAGTGAAAAAGAGTCTGTGAGACTATTCATCAAAAATCTCCAAGAAAAATATTCCAAGCATCTCAAATATCTAAATAATCTCCATGCCTTCAAGGCCGTTTATGACATTAAGATCAATATTGAAGATGACTTGGCTAAGTTAAAAGCTGCCAACAATAACTCCAACAGTGGCTGGAAAGGAAAGAAGAACGACAATCCTTCTTCTTCTAAAACCGCCCACTCAAACAATGTTAGCACCATTAATTTAGGAGAAGTCCTTGCCATGAACAATCAAGGACAGAAGAAACCATTTAGGAGGAACTTCACTCCTATTGGCATGAGTTATGACACCGCATTTGATCGATTAAATGCAAAAGGTCTTATAACTCATATTGGACCATTTAGCGACCCACCAGTTGAGAAGAGGTCGGCTAATTGGAACCCCAATGCACACTGCAAGTACCACAAAGGTAGGGGCCATCTCACGGAAAACTGTTGGAAGATTAAGGAAGCTATCCAAGACCTAATTGACAATAACAAGCTGCCGTTGCCCCCTGCCAGTAAGAAGACAAGCATTGACAATGCACCTCTCGCTCATACCCTGGCTATCTCCGATGAGGAAAACGAGATTGACCCCTCTTCTCTCATTAGACCTGTCAAAGAAATCCATGTCGAAGAAAAAGAAAAGGAAATCTTTTTCGATGTCAAGGATAACCTTCCAGAACCGGCAAATAAGGAAGATATACAATTGCTCACACTGTCCATGAGGGAGGTATTGCAACTACTACGTGAAGCTCTCAAAGTTATGAACGAACTTCATAAGAAATATGATGAGCTTCCACTTCCGGAAGATGAACCTAGAAGAGAATTCGCACCAGTGGGAACGACTTATGAGGCAAAGCACTTTCCCTTACAAGTCACTGAAAAACCCAAAAAGAGTAATAGAATTTACACTCCAATTGGGATACCATATGCACAAATGTTCGAAATGCTCTCCGAGAGTGGCGAGATCAAACCTCTCGAACCGAGACCATTCAAATCGTTGAAAAGGACGGATAGATATTACTGTCAGTATCATCAATCAGGAGGTCACACTATAGAAAACTGTTTCAAATTCAAGGATTTGGTTCAGAAAATGATTGATGAAAAGAAACTAGTCCAAATTCAACAAGAAGAGGATGCGACCATCAATGGAGTTTGGGACAGTGATGAAGAAGATGTCTATCTAAAGGACATAGTAGGACCTTCACCTTCTGTGTCATATACCACAGATGACATTTGGGTTGAAGAAGACTCATCAATAGACGTCCTCACAAGATCCGGGAGAATGCAACCTCCCGTTTCAACACAACCTATGCCAACTACACAACAAGTTCCCATACCTATCATCAAAGACAATGATATTGTTAAACAGTTTAAGAAGACAAAAGTTGAGATGAATGTGTGGAAACTTCTGGCAACATCTCGAGAACATAGGTTGGCTGTAATGAATGCCTTGGACAAAATCGGGATAGATTCTGACACTATTCCTGAGGGACTAGCCAACTTCCTCACAAGTGACCTTTCTAGTCCGATTAATTTGATCACCTTTTCTGACAAAGATTTACCCCCAGAAGGTGACAAACATTACAAGGTGTAGGGAATAATTTCAAGCCTTTAAAATCCCATTAGCTTGAACCCCACTGTGATCATACACTAAATTACGGTGGCGTCCAAAAGGGAAGAAGATAGAGCAAAAGAGTCGCCAACATGTTTTTAAGGAACTTGTAAACCGTTCATAGGATGAAGGTTACACCCCTTAACGATCCAAGAGATCGTCAACTCCATAAGGTCATGAACCAAATAAGGGTTCGGGGATGAAGGTACAAATCCAACCTAAATGAGATTGAACCTGCCCTAATAATAGGCCTCTACTTTATTCTGCTCGTATTCATCTGCGCTTTCTAATTAACATGCAATCAATAGGATTAACCCTAAACCTGTTTAATCTATGTTGGTTGAACATTAATGCACAAATAAACTATTATTGGCGATCACTTGAATTATAATCACAGTTAACCTAAACAAGATTATTAATTATCTTATTAAGCGCGATTACAAGTACCAAATTCCCTTTAAACATGCAATAAAGGTGTGATCAAGCAATAAATATCAAGCAACATAATAAATAATCATAACAATAATTATAATCGTTATCAAAATAATAATATTCATAATCATCATAAATTATAACAATTATAATCATAATCATGTTCATGTTAATATTAAAGCATAACAAAAGCAAGATCCTAGGCATGATACTAACAAGGTTAATAACAAACCCTAGCATGTCACTAAGCAATAAAAATAAAATCTTCAACCCTAACATGATACTAACAATCATAAATATTAGGAAGAATATAGGAAGCATCGTACTTTTAATCATACTTAATATTAAAATTACCCTAGACATGATACTAGGAATATCATAGTAATAATATAAACATGAATTCTACATCATAACATCAATAAATCAATTAAACTACTTACTTTGATGCCTCGTACCTCTTTCTAATAACAAAATACACACGTTAGTAACTTCAAGGAAAATAATAAATCAAACAATTAAATTAAATAATTGAAAGAGAGATTTGGGACCAAACCCTCAGAAATTAAATCTTTCACGTCTAGGGCGAAGGCAACTTCGAATATGGCTAGGTGTTTCTTGATCTTGTGAATGCGGAATTTTGTATGAAAACAAGGTTTAGAAGAAGAAAGAGAGAGATGAAAGATTAAAGAATGCTAATTAAAAAACTGATTGTAGATGAGAACTCATGAATGAGGAGAATTGGTGAGAATTGGTGAATGAAAACGGAGTTTTTAATACAATCTTTATAGGGAAAATCAGCCAAAAAAGATAAATTAACATAACAGAGTTTGACGCTCAGGAAACAGAGCTGGCGCCAACCCTGGCTAGCTGGCGCCAGGCACCAATGGCTAGCGCCTGGCGCCAAGCCTGGTTCCAGGCGCCAAGGCCTGGGGTTGGACGCCAAGCTTGATTTCAACGCGTTTTCGAAAATCTGATAAATTTCCCGTACTGGAGGATAAAATAATATAATTTCTTCGAAAATGCTATTTGATTTTGATTAAAACTCTGAAAAGTCAACAAAGTCAACTTATCAATGCTAATTGAATTAGGAATGAAAAGAACCTTCTAGAATATTCTAGAAGACTAAAACCATTCCTAATTGCATTAGGAATGATAAATCATATTAGGCCCTCCCCAAGATCATTGGGCCGTACATAAAGCTCAAACCGGGCCCAGTTTGGTAATTTGGCCATAAATTCCTCAATATTCATCGGAATTGGGCTTATAATATATCGTTGGAAAGGTCTTTGCAAGCCCCATCCAACTACACCACTATTGGACCCATATCATGGACCAACCAAACTGGATTGGCTGTTTTCTTAAAATAAAGTTTTCAAAAACAGAAAGAAGAGAAAAGAAATTAAAACTTTCCGCAACACTAGACCTTTCCACACTTTCGTTGCATTCGATTATGATTCGACGTGAAAGGTACTCATCACTGGGTTTGGTTTTGGGGAGACACAAATGGGTGTCTACACAAGGCATTAAACCTCACGGTAGTTTGCAAGAGGATGAATGTTCCTATGACTCTTGTAGACAATGGATCGGCTATCAATGTCTGTCCACCTAGAACTGCGAGGATGCTCGGCATAAGGGACAAAGATTTAACTCCTTCCACACAAGGAATAAGGGCCTACGATAACACTCGTCGTCAAGCTCTTGGCAAGATCACTCTACATGTAACGGTAGGAGCAATAGAACATGCTACTACTTTCCAAGTAGTAGACATCAAAGCTTCATTCAACTTATTGTTGGGACGCCCTTGGCTTCATGATCTAAAGGCCGTCCCTTCATCCCTCCACCAGCAAGTAAAAGCTATAGTTGGGGGAATTCCAATCACTATCGATGCTTTGCCTATGAGGATTAAATCCATAGAGAATCCAATCATTAATGTGGAGCACGACGGAGATGATGAAGATTTATGGGGCTTTAACGAAGAAGTCTCCTTAATCCAGGAGGATGAAAGGACCCCTCTTTGCCATGACCCCCATTCCAACATGATTGTCAACGCCATGCTGAAGAAACAAGGACACTTTCCTGGGATGACCCTAGGGAAGAAGAAAGGAATGGCAAAACTGCTGGAGTCACCTGGCCTCCCTAAGTTAGATACTTTCGGACTTGGTTTCGAACTGACTCGGAAAGATCTCAAGCAAGCCCAGGAAAAGTTGAAAGCACGTAGGGACGCTCGCATTCAAAAGAAAGAAATTCCAATGGATCAGTACCCTCTTACGCTTAATGGTCAGTTCATAAAAGAGGGAGATGACTATCCATGCCATGAATTTCCCGAGCCATTTGTTGTAAATGGCATACGACAACCGAGATTCGAGATCTTCTTGGATTGCTACTTCACTGATGAAATCCCAACTCCCGTCCATAAGGAGAAAGCACCCCCATGCTTTGACTTTAACGTCATGGGATTACTGTTCGGGCAAGAAAAGAATGAGAAAACTTATGAAGAAGATAACTCCTCGCTCATTCACACAGTCCTACAAAGCGAAAGCTTCGATCCCTCAAAGCTAATTACTCCAGCTGAAGGATCACTACAAGGATGGCGCAAGACTATCAAGGTGACTACTCCAAGCGGAAGAAAGATATCCATCACGACAGGGCAAGGACCGATGTTTGAAGAGTCGTATGAGTCAGAGTCTGAGTCGGAGTCTCTCCCCCTAGAGTCCTCTAAGTCTCTAGTAGTAACACCTCCCCCTTTTATTTCTTCTCCTAGAATAGTTAGTGATCCAGTCCCTGAGGACATATCACTCTTTGATGTAATGATCTTAGAGTATAATAATATTTCTCATTCTCCTTACCTCTCGTGTTCTTCTCTAACCCAAGATGACAAGCATTGCTTAACTAACAATGAAAAGGACAAAGAAATTATTAAAGAAATGGAAACACTCGAAAAGAAAACACCAATAATCGAAGGAACTGAAACCGTTGATATCTCAAATGATTCAACTCATAAGAGAGAAGTTAAAATCGCATTAACATTGAATAAGCAAGAAAGAACCGATTTAATTAACTTACTTAAAGAATTCATCGATGTATTTGCTTGGTCATATGAAGATATGCCAGGCATTAATAGAGAAATAGCTCAACACACTATACCACTAATTCTAGGAATGAAACCTGTAAAACAAAAGTTACGTCGAATGAAACCCGACGTAGCACTTAAAATAAAAGAAGAAGTTCAAAACCAGATAACTGCAGGTTTTATCAAGGTATCCAAATACCCCGAATGGGTCGCCAACGTCGTCCCAGTTCCGAAGAAAGACGGAAGGGTAAGGATGTGTGTCGACTATCGAGATCTAAATAAGGCAAGTCCAAAGGACGACTTTCCTTTGCCACACATCGATATTCTGGTAGATAACACGGCAAATCACGCGCTTCTTTCGTTTATGGATGGATACGCAGGTTACAACCAGATTCTCATGGCAGAAGAAGACATGGAGTAAACAACCTTTATAACACCATGGGGCACTTACTGCTACACGGTAATGCCATTCGGGTTGAAAAACGCGGGTGCTACTTACCAACGTGCAGCAACTGCTTTACTCCATGACATGATGCACAAAGAAGTCGAAGTATACGTCGACGACATGATTGTAAAATCAAAAGACCGTCCAGGCCATCAAGTAGCCTTAAGAAAATTTTTCGAAAGGCTAAGGAAATATAATATGAGGTTGAATCCATCTAAGTATGCTTTTGGAGTCACCTCAGGCAAGCTTTTGGGTTATGTCATAAGCTCTAGAGGAATAGAGGTAGACCCAACCAAGATCAAAGCAATCATGTCAATGCCACCGCCCAAGACTGAGAAACATATTCGAGGATTTATTGGCCGGTTGCAATACATAAGTAGGTTCATATCAAAACTGACAACGATATGTGAGCCAATCTTCAAGAAGCTCAAGAAGAATGTACCAGTAATATGGGATGACGAGTGTCAAGCCTTTGAAAATATCAAAGCCTATCTCGCGAATCCTCCCGTATTAGCACCAGCACTTCCCGAAATACCTCTTAGGTTATATTTGACGGTTACCAAAGAGACAATGGGAGCTATGCTAGCGCAAGAGGTAGAAGGCAAGGAGAAAGCAATCTACTACCTAAGCAAAAAGATGCTCGAATACGAAGCACGCTATACACCGCTCGAGAAGTTGTGCCTCGCCTTGGTGTGGGCCACAACTAAGTTAAGACATTACATGCTGGTGCATACCGTCTTCGTAGTCTCCCGATTAGATCCACTCAAGTATCTATTCGAGAAATCTACACTCAATGGACGCATTTCAAGATGGATAGTCAATCTAGCCCAGTTTGACGTAAGGTTTATGCCACAAAAAGCTATCAAAGGGTCCGTGGTGTCAGACTTTCTAGCAGATTTTCCAATAGAAGACTCGACACTAATACAAGATAATGAATTTCCAGATGAAGACCTAATGGTTACTGAAGATGATACTTGGACCTTGTATTTCGACGGAGCCTCAAACCAAAAGGGATGTGGCGTTGGAGTACTACTAGTATCACCTAAAGAGGAGCATGTTCCAATCTCCATAAAGCTTGATTTCGACGTTACCAACAATGCTGCTGAATATGAAGCATGCGTTGTAGGCCTTGAAACACCTTTGGCATTGGGAGTAAAAAAGTTAAGGATATTCGGAGACTCTTCTTTGATTATCAATCAAATATCTAAAAGGTTGAAAGTAAGGAGCGAAAGTCTAGCTCCTTACCAAACCTATCTGGAAACTCTTACCGATCAGGTAGAATACACGTATCTACCTAGAGAGGAAAACCAATTTGCTGATGCCTTGGCAAGATTAGCCTCAATGGTTAGGATTCCCACGGATATCGATCAAATGCCTCTAACTATAGAAAAAAGGCACAAACCAGCATACATCCAAGCTATAGAAGACGACGAAGCAATCCAAGGTGAAGAAGAAGAAGAAGAAGAGCCGTGGTACACGGACATACTCAATTATGTCACCAATGGAGAATACCCTCCTCATGCTGACAAAAGAGCAAAACGAGCGTTGAGGCTTTTGGCTTCCCAATATGTACTCATAGACAACGAGCTACATAAAAGGGTACCTAAAGGTCGAGCTCTCCTATGTGTAGGAAAGAAGGATGCACAAAGAGCAATGAGAATAGTCCACGAAGGAATCTGTGGCACTCATATAAATGGCAAAATGTTAGTCCAAAAGATAATGCGAGAAGGATATTATTGAACTACAATGAATAGGGATTGCCACCAATACGTAAAAAGATGCCCTAAGTGCCAAATTTATGCCAATTTACAACATGTTCCTCCATATTTGCTCTACACCTACACATCGCCATGGCCATTCTCTACATGGGGAATTGACATCATTGGCAAAATCACTCCCCCAGGAACAGGAGGCCACGAATATATCTTAGTAGCAATCGATTACTTCACAAAGTGGGTCGAAGCGCAATCATACGCTAAACTCACTGCAAAACATGTAGCACTCTTTATCGAGAGAAATATCATTTGTCGATACGGAGTCCCACATGAAATGATAAGTGACAATGGAACTCACTTTCAAGCCGAATGTGAAGAATTTCTACAAAAATATGGCATTCAGCATCATCATTCTTCCCCTTATAGACCTCAAGCAAATGGAGCAGTCGAGGCAGCTAATAAAAATTTAAAAACTATCATCGAAAAAATGACGGAGAATTATAAGGATTGGCCTAACAAACTTCACTTCTCATTGTGGGGTTATCACACGTCAATCCGTACATCAACAGGAAATACGCCATTTTCCTTGGTATATGTAATGGATGCCGTACAACCTGTCGAACTAGAAATACCATCTCTACGCATTGCGTTGGAGAGTAAACTCGATGAAGTTGAATAGACTAGGGCAAGATATGAAGAATTGATTCTACTCGATGAAAAACGACTAGAAGCCCTACATCACACTCAGTGTTACCAGACTCGTATGGCTAGGCATTTCAATAAGAAGGTCAAAACAAGAAATATCAAAGTAGGAGACTTGGTGTTAAAAGCACTAAGGAAAAATGTTTTAGATCCAAGGGGTAAATTTAGACCCAATTGGTCTGGACCCTACATTGTCAAAACAATCCTGTCAGGAGGTGCAGCAAAATTAACTGATATGGATGGCAATGAATTCTCAAACATGACAAATCTTGACCAACTTGAGAAATACTAGCCATAATTACTTGAGTAGGATACTCAAGAGAGTTACGTTCGGCCTGATTCCTTAAGAAAGGATACGTAGGCAACCCTTTACGGGTGCGGCCACTTTATTTTTCGACATCTCCGCGTTCTAGAATTAATTAAAAATTCAACAGAAGACCGACGAATCATCGGCGTCGCGAAGAAGAGCTTGGCGCCAGCCAGCAGCCATCAGCGCCAGACGATGAAATTGGCGCCTGGCGCCATATTCCAATGATTGGCGCCAATTGCAAATAACTGGCGCCAATTTGGAAATAAGTTCTGGGCAAATTTCGGTGTTTTTCGGAAAATTTTCGACTTCCGTACTCGAAGAATTTCTGGAAAATTAATTTTTTTCTGTTTTCATTGCTTTTGATAAAATAAATTTAATGTAAATAATTTAATTGAAAGCTCAAATTTCATTAATAAAATAAAATTACATTATTGATGGAATTTAAATAAAGCTGAAATAAATTAACTTTAATAAAAATAATAAATTAAGTCTAATAAATTGAAAGTCAAGCAATGCTCCTAATCTTTCTTTTCCTTCCTAGCCCTTTTCCAATTTTTGTCTGCTTCCTCCACCTCATCCATAACTTTAGCTATTAGGCATCCTTTAGAGGACCTACATTCAATTTTAGAGTAGATAGTTTTCCCTTCAGCTAACACTCCATGCTTCTTTTCCACCCAAGCCTTTTTATCTGTGGTGTTAGCTTTCTTTTTCCCTTTATCTTTGGTAGCATTTTTCTTCCTAGGCATTGCAGGTGTTTTGAATTCAATTCTTCCACCTAAGCGTTCCTTGGCAGGAATCACCCTGTCACTTAGACGATTCTTCACATCAGTTCTACCCTAATCCTTCGAAGACTTCTTCAACAACCACTTCTTCACATCATTGGGCAAAGAAGGAGGAACCTTTTGGGTAATCACTTCCCATAAAGGTCTAGCACTCCAGTAAGCATCAAATCTGTCTACTTCTTGAGAAACAGGGTACTCGTAGGGAGGACGAAGATCCCCGGAAGGAATATTCTGAAGCAAGCCATATTGTCTTTTTACCCTGCAGGGGTAATAATAAGTCACACGGGACAAACTTGGAAGACGACAAAAAGGTTGCTTGTTAACACCAACCATCCTTTCTATTTTCCACCATGGGACGACCCACTTGATAGCAAAATCACGTGATTTGAAGACTTTTCTCCACCCATGACGCCCAATCTTAGGGAAGCGTTTCTTCCTCCTCACGAAGCAATTAGGAGTATACTTCTCAATTTCGTCCGGAGGGCTTATTAATCCTAGCCTTTCCATTAGCCACATCTGTAAACAAAAGTTGCAATGCAAATAAATCATTATTATCATACAAAAATATATTTTTTGATTTCTGTAATTAAAAATATTATTTTTCTACTTGTAATAAAATTGGAGAGCCGCGAAAAGGTGCTTTTGGGTCCCTTTTCAATCCATCAAGACTAATCATGGTCTCTCCAACTATCAATGGCATTGGATTTCTCCCTGATTTAATTTGTTCTAAAACAGTGGTTATAATTGATTGACCTTCATTACTTTTACCACTACTAAGAAAAAATTGATTAAGCATGCAAAAAAGGAACGCCCTTCTTCTATATATATGAAAAGATTCAGAAAGAGGTTTATCAAAATAATGGCGTGCGAATTCTTTCAAATTAACTATGTTGCCATCTACTATTTTTGATAAATCCCTTTCTTTTAAATTAAAGAAGCGCTCAAAATCCTTATAATAATATGCATCTACTCTAGGGATTACTATAAGGTCTATTGCAGGGAAGCCTAAAATAGCACCAAATTCCTCCGGCAAAGGGCTAATCTCATCATACCCTATTCTGAAACAATGAGTATCAACATTCCAAAATTCTAGAGCGGTATGTATGAAATCTAAGTCAAGATCTACCCCTTTGATGCCATAAATTCCCCCCAAGTGAAATAAATCTAATTCTTTCCTCTCCCTAGAATTAAGAGATCGACACCATTCATGAGTATTGGGTGAAGGTTTTGGTGACTATAGACATGGTTACTATTTTTTCTAAAGCAAGGAATAATTTTATTCGCTGGAATTATGAGAAGAATCGGCTGGGCAGGGGGTTATTTATACACAAATTGCGAGAAGTTTTAATCAGAATGAAATACGGTATCAGCGTCAATTGGCGTCAAAACTCCGTAATTCGCGCCAGCCGCCAGCGCTTGGCGCCACACGCCAAGTGTAGCGCCTGGCGCCACGCGCCATATTGTGGTGCCAGCTGGCGCCAAGTTGCCACATCAGACGCGCGTGCTTAACTTGCGTTTTCAATCCTAAACTCGAGTCGACTAATGACTTTATGGCTCCGTTTATTTTTCCTAAACGTCTTTTTCATCCTTTTTCTTAAATAATTAAAATAGCTATTATTTTTAATTATATTATTCTTTCTTGGACTTTACTTAAATTAAATTCCAAACACCCGACTTTTTATTTGATTTTTCCTTTTTTTTTCTTTTTGGGGGAGAGAGTCGGATACCCTCCATCAATAATAAAAATGACGGAATTTTTGCGCAAAATTGTTTGTCACACTTCTCTTGCACACACAAACATACACATAATAATAACAAACAAATAAACTCATAATAGTATAAATATACAAAATGTGTCTATAAATAATGAGTCTAAGGCAAAGTTCTATAAAAAAGTCAAAATAAAATATACACAGGAACAAACTACGGCGCTGGAGGATGTATGCCCATCATATCATAAAATTGCGCCGTACGTGGAGTCGCCTCTCCACCAGCTCCAGCTCCAGTCTCCGTAGGAGGAGGAAGACTCAATATAGGACCACTCCACCCAGGACCAACCTGAGGCTGAGGTTGCGCAGGCTGCCGCGATGATGAGGCTACCTCGTACATCCCACCACCTCTGAAAGCCGAGGTAGCCTCTCCTACCGGTGCAACATGAGCACCCTCAGAAGAAGATCCCGAGCCCTCTACAACGTCAGCACGAGCAGCCTCAAAGCGACCACCTCTACCCCCTGACGAAGTACGACGACATCTCGAGCTGGACCTCGCCGGATCCCTCCGCCCCTCAGGTCTCGCACGGGTGTGAGAAGCGATAGGCTGTCCCTGCAAAAAGAATTAAATCAGAAACAAGGCAAAATTGAAGCGATAATGCAAAAAAATATAAATAAAGATTACCTCTCGGGTGACGTCATCCCGACGGCAAGTGGCCGCATTCCTCATCCGGACGAGCTGGCTCCGAAAGGCATCCATACATCGTGCCATCGCCGAAACCACTTCGCGCGAAAACTGTCAGAAAAATAAATCAGTAAACATGCATGATATATGAACACAAAATTGTGAATAACTAGGCTTACTCGAGTCTGGTGACGAGGAATCGACCGCTCTACAAAGCGCTTGCCCTCGGGAGCCGGAGAAATCATCTCCTCAATCGGCCCGTACATCCCCTGGTAGTGGATGGACATACGGGGTGACACGAACTCAGCAGCACCGTCCTGATAAAACAAGAAAAGGTCAGTAAAACATTACTTGGGGGCTACTTCATGGAAAGTAAAAGCTGAAAAATCTTACCCTCACATCCCCTGCCGGTACGGGGGCTGGAGCTAACAACGGTAGTAGCTCCTCAGCATAGCACTGCCTAGGGATCACATAGGATCGCCAAGGGGTACCATCTCCCTCAGACATGCTCGACAATCGCGCCTCGTCGAACATATGACGTGGTGGAGCAGCAGAAACGACGAAGACATCAGAAGAATGTTGTATAGCAACCCTCTCTCCTAAATACACGATCGCTCCATAAGTCCCCACAAAATAGGGAATAATGTTTACCTCTACGACCTTCCAAAAGGCAGACAAAGCAACGTTCGTTCCAAAGGACCGGTGTCGACACGAGTCCCTCAGCGCACGAACAAAGTCAGCACAGGCCAAGCTGGCCCAGTCATTAGTCCCGATCCGATGAAGATCACGGACAGCAGGAAGATAGTAAAGCAACGCCTTACTACCTTTGTCAGGGGAGAATGTCCCTGACAACAACATCAGCGCAAAGATGCGCACCCGTTGCTCTCGGGTGGTCGCATCGTCATCAAGAGCCGCTGCCAGCGTCGAGCGGCGAATCCCTCTAGCACTAAACTGAGTCATCTCGACCTCAGCTCGGGCCCGAATAGCGATCGACCCCAACAGCTCCTCGACCTCCGAAGAAAAGACGTCGATTCTACTGTCAAACGGCAGTGGTACAGAGGTGAACTCCAGTCCTGTGATGATACTGAAGTCCGTAGGGGTGACCATCGTCTCGCCCCAAGGGAAATGGAAAGTGTTGGTGGTGTCCCAGAAGAACTCCACCAAAGCGCGCACTACATGATGACCCCCGCTGGAGGCAACCATAGCCTCAGAGGTCTCGAACAGAGTAGCTAGCCCGCAAGACTCCCATATGAGTCTCGTCTCGAGATCCCTAGTAATGTACATCCTGTACAAATCGCCCAAACCATCACAGTTGGAGCCATGATGCCGCGTCCTCCCGAGCGCGATGCCCTGTCTCACCCTCTCAGAAATGTGGTGGACGGGGGCGAAGAACAGAGTCCGCTCGTCCCACTCCGGAAGTCGACCAAGCGAAGTGGAAGGCGTGACGTCATCCTCTACGGGATCATGCTCCCGTCTGGTGTTTCGGGACCGTGAACCCGAGCCTCGTTGTTTAGCCATGCTACATTGTGCAAAAAACATCATAAATTGAGGTTCTATAGTATCTAAAGTTCGTCTAGCCGCATGATACTATGTTCGCAAAAACAAAGTGCGTAGTACTAAAACAGAGCACAAATTCAAATTGAGCATAACGGCATTTTTCAAGCAATCACACAATTTCTGGCAACACTATAGTAATAATTGTGACAAATTGGACAAGAATTGCTAGCAAAAACATCAAGAACAAGCCACATTGTTCTTCACGGCCTTAAGAGGTCCAACAATGGCAAATTACTCATTTCTTTGCCAAATTAAGTCAAACAAGTCTCAAATTATTCCCAAGGCAATATATAAACATAATCAAGCAATTTCATGGCATAAAACTTGACAAACAAAGCAAATTGAGCATTATAAATTTCAAATTTTCATGAATTTCGTGAATAAAACATGCCAAGAATTCATGAAAACCGATGTCAGTTTGTAGAAAACTTACATAGATCGGGAAAATGGATGGAAAGAGCTTTAATTTGCAACAAATTTGAGCAAATTTGGTTGAGAAACAAGCAAGAACCGAGCAATTGAAGTTTTCAGATTTTTTTCGAGCAAATTCGCGACGAGCAGTCAGCAAAATGAAGAGGAAAGGGGTATTTAAGGAAATCCCCGTGCTGGCGCCAAGCCCTATGCATTGGCGTCACAAATTTGGCTTTGCGCCTGGCGCCAATCTCAGCGCATGGCGCTAAGACTAATTAACTGGCGTTGATGGCTTTTCAGTGGCGCCAGAGCACCCAGCCACCTGGTGGGGTTGTTCTACCTTTCTGCAACATATTTTTGGGTTCCTTGGTACGCTAGTTAGCCCCTCGAAGCAATTTGACATAATTTAGTAATCGGCTTGATTACATAAAGTGATCGACCTGGTGAAAGATCGTCTCACTTAGCTTAAAGCGCCTAAGCGTTGGCTAATTAACAAAAGGCACCGACATACTGGTTCATTCGCAAAAAATCACCGACATATAGGTTCAAAAGCAAAGGCACCGACGTACAGGTTCAAAGCAGCAGAAATGTCGACGTACAGGCATAGCGGAAGCAAAGTGCAGGCGAACTTTTTAAAGATTAACAGGCGTGGATCTTCGGTAATTTCCTTTGGAAAATTATCGCATCAAATGAGGATGACTTCAAATGAGGATATCTTCGACGGCATTCCCTAGCTTGCGAAGAGTTGTCACAAGCAACTGGAGGTAATTTCGGCAAAGTTGTCTTCGATCATATTCCCTTAGGCATGGAAGATGGTCATAATGCGGATGGAGATTTGTTTCAAGAGAAGCAATCTTCGATAGTATTCCCTTGGACGTGGAATATTGTCAATGCGGATGGAGATTTGTTTCAAGAGAAGTAATCTTCGATGGTATTCCCTTGGACGTGGAATATTATCAATGCGGAGGAGGATCGTTTCAGGCGAAGCAATCTTCCAAGTTGGAAGCAGTTACGGGCGTAGCGGTTTTCAAGCGGGATGGCATTCTCTAGCTTGCAGGAGGTCATCAAAACAACAGTAAAGCGGCAACAATCGGTTACTTTCAGAGACGTGTGCTCGACGGTGCAAGATACGCGTTTCTTAACTCTTTTATCTGTTTAACTAACGCTAGTTTGCAGGTATCGGCGTTACAAGAGTGATTTAGGATCGCAGAACGTTCTGAATCATTCTCCGTCCCTATCGATACTTTGACTTTTGTTTTCGAAACCTGCGTTTCTCCAAACTCAGTCAAAGTGGGGGCTTCTGTAGACACCCAAATGTGTCTCCCCAAAACCAAACCCAGTGATGAGTACCTTTCACGTCGAATCATAATCGAATGAAGTGAAAGTGTGGAAAGTTTAGTGTTGCGGATAGTTTTAATTTCTTTTCTCTTCTCTCTGTTTTTGAAAACTTATTTTAAGAAAACAGTCAATCCAGTTTGGTTGGTCCATGATATGGGTCCAATAGTAGTGTAGTTGGATGGGGCTTGCAAAGACCTTTCCAACGATATATTAAAAGCCCAATTCCGATGAATATTGAGGAAGTTATGGCTAATTTACTAAACTGGGCCCGGTTTGAGCTTTATATACGGCCCAATGATCTTGGGGAGGGCCTAATATGATTTATCATTCCTAATGCAATTAGGAATGTTTTAGTCTTCTAGAATCTTCTAGAAGGTTCTTTTCATTCCTAATTACATTAGCATTGATAAATCGACTTTTTGTTGACTTTTCAGAGTTTTAATCAAAATCAAATAACATTTTCGAGGAAATTATATGATTTTATCCTCCAGTACGGCAAACTTATCTGATTTTCGAAAACGCGTTGGAAAAAGGCTTGGCGCCTGACCCCAGGCCTGGCGCCTGGCGCTAGTGTTGTGCCTGGCGCCAGCTAGCCAGGGTTGGCGCCAGCTCTGTTTTTTGTGCGTCAGACTCTGTTTTATTTATTTTATCTTTTTGGCTGATATTCTCTATAAATAACGTATTCAAAACTCCGTTTTCATTCATCTACATTCATCTACAATCAGTTAGTTTTCTTTATTCTTTCAATTCTTTCTTTCATTCTCAAATACAAAATTCCGCATTCACAAGATCTAGAAACACCTAGCCATATTCGAAGTTGCTTTCGCCCTAGACGTGAAAGGTTTTAATTTCTGAGGGTTTGGTCCCAAATCTTTCTTTCAATTATTTAATTTAATTGTTTTGATTTTTATTTTCCTTGAAGTTACTAACGTGTGTATTTTGTTATTAGAAAGAGGTACGAGGCATCAAAGTAAGTACTTTAATTGATTTATTGATATTATGATGTAGAAATCATGTTTATATTGTTATTATGATATTCCTAGTATCATGTTTAGGGAAAAAGTTATAATGTCAAATATATTAAATATGATTCCTGCGATGCTTCCTATGTTCTTCCTAATATTTATGATTGTTAGTATCATGTTAGGGTTAAAGATTTGATTTTTATTGCTTAGTGACATGCTAGGGTTTGTTATTAATCTTGTTAGTATCATGCCTAGGATCTTGGTGTTTTTATTATGCTTTAATATTAACATGAACATGATTATGATTATAATTGTTATAATTTATGATTATTATTATTTTGATGATGATTATTTTATTATGATTATAATTTTGTTATCGCTATAATAATTATTATTATGATTATTATAATTATTATTCATGATGATTGATTATTATTATGTTGCTTGATATTTATTGTTATTGCTTGATCACACCTTTTATGCATGTTTAAAGGGAATTTGGTACTTGTAATCACGCTTAATAAGATAATTAATAATCTTATTTAGGGTTAATGTGATTATAATTCAAGTGATCGCCAATAATAGTTTATTTGTGCATTAAAATTCAACCAACATAGATAAACAGGTTTAGGGTTAATCCTATTGATTGTATGTTAATTAAAAAGCGCACATGAATACGATCAGAATAAAGTAGAGGCCTATTATTAGGGCAGGTTCAATCTCTTTTAGGTTGGATTTGTACCTTCATCCCCGAACCCTTATTTGGTTCTAGACCTTATGGAGTTGACGATCTCTTGGATCGTTAAGGGGTGTAACCTTCACCTCGTGAACGGTTTACAAGTTCCTAAAAAAAACTTGTTGGCGACTCTTTTGCTCTATCTTCTTCCCTTTTGGACGCCACCGTACTTTAGTGTATGATCACAGTGGGGTTCAAGCTAGTGGGATTAAAGCTTGAAAATATTCCCTACAACACCTATTATAACTTTATAATCATGCTCAAAGAGGCTTATTAATGCAGTAGGTTAATGAAATAGCCATACACATTATCAACAATTAATATGCCATTAAATAATCAAGGTTTAAAGATTTAAAATTTTTCGTTAAAATAAAAAATGCCTTAAAAATGCCTCGAAAATAGCATTTTTTAGCAGTATTTGGCTTCTGGACAACCTTCAGGATCAAAACTGTTCTAGAACACGATTCCACCCAAAATTCACTAGTCTTAGGGAAAAATCTGGGTTCTTAGGCAAACTTCGAATAAAATCGAGATTAAAATAATCAAAACGAGCTTCTAATCTAATTATCAAGCATAGCCGGAAGTTTAAATCCATTTAAATCACCTTGAAAAATTAGTTACAATAGTTAAATGAGTGGGCCTCCGATACCGCTGTTGGATTTCGTGATGTTCGACATCACACGAAACTAAAACTTATCCCATGACCCGCACGCAAATTTAAGGCAACTAAAACATGCATATTAAATAACAACGTAATTAATTAACAAGATAGAGAAAGACGGATATACCCGTGATGCGTGCTTCGCTCGTTCCGAGCTATTACTTGAAAGCGTCAAAGCTCCACACATGCACAAGTCTCCAACGGCTCTTACCCTTAAGACCTGACCCAAACGACCCCTACCCCGAAGCTTAGTAGGGGGCTACACAAAGAAAGACTAGATTATTACGAACTTAAACATTTTCTCATCCATTAGGAGATGCCTTATTGTGTTCAAATCAAGTGAATAATCCTAAATCCTAAAGTTGGTATTTATAGGCAAAGGCTCCCAAAAAATTCAATCATCTTTCCATGTGGGAGAAATGATAGAGTGAGAAAAGAATGATTTAATTTAATTCTAAATTAAATTGAAACCATGAAACAATAATGAATGAAAAGTGTCAACACACAAGAGAGAATAGGTAGGAGGACCACCTTAACCTTGGAGAGCAAGGAAAGGGGCAGCCCATCTACTACGGATAAACCAAGCTGTTGCCCGACCTTGGGTAGTAAGGCACGCCTTGCTGGCAGCCTTGCGCCACAAGGCTATGCCTGCTGGCCTTACCCGCAAGCCTACACATAAGGAAGCAGGCCCATGCACCTACCGTAGCCGAGCACTAATAGAAGCAAAAGCCCAACAGCAGCCTCACAAGCTTGGCATGCTTGCTGGCCTTGTTGGGCAGCTCGGCTTGCGGTGTTGTATGTGGCGCGCAAGCCCAAGAAGCAGCCCCATCCATCCCCACATTCCTCGGCTAGCCTAGCTGGGCCTTACAGGGTGTGGTGGTTTGTTGCTTGCGGCCCCTAGCCACTTGCATTCGTTCCGAGGCGTGCTAGGGATCATGCTATCTTTGTATTTTTAGCACGATATAGATATATTTGATAATTTTTCTCGTCTTCATCGATTCAGAAAATTGACTCGACTTATGAGGATCGGCTTCGACACTTTAAGCTCGGAATCCGGTGTCTTTATTTGTACTAACTTCATTGACTCATTTAATCCTTCGGATTAATTTGTCATCTCGCTCGGATCGGTTACTCGATTGGGTGTGATCCGAAGGGTTAAGTCAAGATTAAGCTGTAATATTAATTATGCATTAATATTAATGATCGGAAGCAGCCTCAAGCTAGGCATTCTAATCACTTGACCGCACTTGTAATACTGCGTATTTTTATAAAGAATTTAAGTATTTATAAAATGTTTTTTTAAGGCTCAAGTATTTTAGTTAAGTATTTTAAAGGGATAATGTATTTTAATTATAAAGTTTTATAAAAGTTAAGTATATATTGGGCCAAAATTTGACTAATTATTGGGTTTTGTTTAAAATAATGTATGTAAACTAATTCTACATACTCCTATTGGACCTGACCAATTTCATTTAAATAAGCTCAATCCTTTATTTTAACCTTTGTTGGTCAAATATTCCATAGCTTAAGCCCATCTATTTATTGAGCCCAAACTTAAACCCTTTTTCCTAATCTATAAATATCCCCCAAAATCCCAAAATTTCTCACACAAAGAGGCTTAAAAATCAGATTTATTTGGTGTAAGTACACTTTTATTTGTTTTCCTTATTTTCTTTTATTTTTCTTCCTTTTCTCTTTTTCATTAATTTTTTTTTTCTTTCTTTCTTTCTCTTATTCTTCTTTTTCTTCCTTGGTATTTTTGGGAGTTTCATGCGTGACAAACTTCTTCACGTGTGGCTTCATGCATGCCCCAAGTTGATGCCACGTCCACCTACCTCACCTTGCTGCCCGACCACTACACACCCACCGCCGCCCAGCCGGCGAATATCCACCTTGGCCGTGAGCCACCCTCCTCTCTCCTCTTATTTTAATTATTATTCCTATAATTATATACTTTTGGGTATTGATTTTGATTGTTAAATTATGATTAGTATGTTTTAAAATTGTGTTTTAATGATTAAAGAGTATAAATTTCAGATTTTGTATTATTTTGAATTATGATTTTATAAGGGATTAAAAGTTAGGGTTATGATTATAAAAGAATTGATTTTTAGGGTTTAAACTTACAATTGATTTGGGGGTTTTATATATCTATTTATTGTAAGCGGTTATAAAGGATAAAGATTGTATCTTTATGAGTTTTAATGAGTTTTTGTTTTGTGTTAAAAAAACAAAAGAGTTTTTGTTAATTTTATATTGTTGGAATTTAATTTTAAGCACTACTTTTGCGATTTAATAAAAAGGGGTTGATTACCCTTGTATAGAGAAGCTTTTAATTGGTTTTAATGGAATTTTCATATTTAATTTAAGGGTTTAATGCTTAAAAAGTATTCTGAAAATTTTATATAAATACTATAAAGGTGTTATAACTTGGGGGTTTTAATTATGAGGAAGCCCACGTTTATCAATTTGATAAACAAAATTTGTTTATGAAATGACAAAATGGTAAATAAAACAATATAAATGCCCAATCATCATGAAATTTTCGTAAATATATCAACAACAGTGGGACCCATATTCAACAAAAAGTTGTTGATTTATTTACAATCTTGCCATTTGATAAATAAATTTTGTTTATCATATTGATAAACTTGAACTTGCTCTTTAATTACCCACTTAAAGAAAGAGTTTTAAAGGTTTTAAACCAAAATTTTAGCTTATTAGTGAGGTTTTAAAGTGTTTAAAAGTTGTTGGAAATTTGTGCAATCAAGGGATTAATTGAGCTTATATACTTGGTATTGTAGGAAACTTTAAGTTGAGTAATTTCTAGCGTTGTGGCTAGTTGGAAAGACGAGTTGAGGTACATATGCGCGTAGGATGTATTAATTTTGCGCAGTACCATGTTAGGATGTTAAATTGGTATCATGTACGAGATTAATATCATGTTAAGTTGTTGCTGTGATACTTGAATTGATTGATTGATTGTCTTATATATATGTGAAGCATGTGAGTATAAAGGAATTATTACTATGAGATTGATACAAGTTGGAGGTAATTGAGTCATGTTATTATTTAACTGAGGTGAGGTGGGTGGTTTATTGGTTTTCACGATAAATTAGGTTTTCAAATTTTTAACTTCTATTGGTGAGGTAGTTCTTCATTTAACTTCCTCACCAATAGAAGTTAAAAATTTTTTGGCTGAGAAAACAATGAGTAAAAGTTTTTAACAAATTCTTGTAAATAATACAAATAATGAAATTGAAGAACAAGTAATTTTTTGGCTGAGAAAATGATGAGTCAAAACCTCATAAATTAGAGGTGATATTGAGATCTAAGGATTTCAAGAGAAAGTTGAGAAGTTAAATGAAGAACTGCCTCACCAATAAACCCTATCGGTGGTTTGAAACCCTATCCCGAGCCGCCACCTCACCTCAATCAAAACCCTAACCACTGTGGTTTGGGTTTGATCTTGGCGAAGAAGAAAGAGAGAGGGGTTACGGTGGGAGGAGAAGCCTAAGAGGAGAGAGAGGGAAGGTCTTGGGCTGGGATAGCCTCACCGTCGGAGGGAGGGAAGTTTCGGTGCTGGCAAAGAGGATTGACCGGCGTTGGCAGTGAAGGGGGAAGGGATAACGGTGGCTGGCATGTTTGAAGGTGGAGGACTGGTGGTATGGGTGGTTGATGGGTTTTTTTTTTTTTTTTTTTTCAATTTTTTCTTTTTCAAAAAGAAAAATCTTTAGTTAGTTTAAATTTAACCGTTTAGTGAAATAAGGTTATACGTGAAAATAAATTCTTAATTGGGGTCATTTTGTATGATAATAAAAAAAAAAGAAAGAGTTACCTTTTCAGATCAGTGTTACACAATTTGAGGGTTACCATTAAGAATTTTCCTTATTTTTTTTATGTAAATTTGCCTCACTTTCATCTACTCTAATAGTATATACGAGTACATCATAAAACAAAAGAGTAAAAAGTGCTGATAATATATATCTTGTATAAATAAGGGGTCTTCATGGTCTAAATAAAAGTGATTCTTACTTTTTCTGTTAATTGTTTGATTTTTAGCATGTTTAAAATGACGGTTAAGGTTGTGTTTATTTCATTTAGATTTAAACTTATTTTATCTTTATTTAGAGGAAAAAAGTCCTAATAAAATAAGTTTTTAACTATCAGTAAACTTTGTTCAGTTTGCAACACTTGCAGGTTCGTCTAGACTGTTTTGGACAAATCTTAGAAAGCGAATTTCTAGGAATATGTTAAAGATTTTAAGGGGTATTAATAATCGAATTTGCTAAAAGAAAATAAACAAAATCTCCAAATGAATAAATCAAGAGCATTAAAATTATAGAACTATAATTATAATTATAAATCGAAGAACGACTATCAGAGTAAGAGAGACATTTATGAGTAAGGACAAAATGATGTCAGTAACTAAGGACGACATAAATTAGAGATTTTAGTATAAAAGTGTATTAGATGATATACAAATGAATTCTATTACAAAGAGCCTCCTATTTATAATGTTTTGTAAGTCTAATAAAGGTAAATATTGAAGAATACTCGTTATTTTTGTAATGTTGCTTGACAATATTGATTGACATATTCATCTTTTAGGCAATGTTGACTTGATGATTGATATTTACTTGGGATGTAATAATTGTGCTTGCTTCCCAAGCCTTCATTACATGTCATCAAATGGTTTGACCTTTGAAGGGAAACTGCCTTTCTAAAAAAGGTACAGTTAAGTCCGTACTGTCCGTGCTCCGTTGGGACCACTGTGAGAATAATATTACGTCAATCAAGTTATTTCTTTCCTGATTTAGGTTTATTTGATTGATTCTATGGCCTTGATTGATTTCATAAGATCTTTAATTAATTGTTGACTTCTTGATTGAATCAATCAAATCAATAGATGAGTTATGATTTTATTGATATGTTTGACCATGCATATTTTTCTTTTTCAGTTTGTTTCCTTATTATGCTTAAGTGAAGTCAAATATTGTATTCTATACTTAACATGGACGAGCAGACTCCCCCCATTCTCTCATTAAATTTCTAAGGCAGAATGACCAAGAATTAGCATCCACTAATTACTATCACACTAGCTTTGGAATACTCTTTTAATCTTATCATAAACATCCAATAAAACTCACGCGTTCCGATCTGCAAAGACAACGCTTGGATGTTCAGGGCTAGTATGATTTATGTGTGGGTGGAATCTAAGTACTTTAGCTAAACAAAACATCATTTAAGAAAATCATAAGCTTCTTGTATAGAATTTGCCTTGCTTTTTGGCGTTTTTTCCTTGAAATGCCTTTTAGTTTCCTTCTGGTATATGAACCCAGGCGGGTTATTACATGAGGTTGATTTTTATTATGCATTTTAATTTATGACTCAATGGTTATTCAAATTATCCTTCACTACATATTTATATTCTATATTAAAAAAATGAGATAAAATATCATATAATTTAGTGGTAAAATACTCAATTTTAGAATTAAAAGTTGCATGTTAATTAATTAATTAATTTATTTATTTTATTTTATTAAGTGCATGACATGAAACGAGAAACAAAGGAAGAGCCATGTGGCATAATACGAAATTTAGTGGGTGACATTTCGTAATAAAGGGTATATACAATAAACGTTCTTAGACACGTTTTTTAATAGATTAGTATATACTACGTGTATATAACTATATAAGTATGTGGAGTAGATGCTAAATGGAGAAAATAGTGAAACAAAGGGTAAAATGGTTAATGCAAGAAAATGGTTCAAGAATCGAAGTTGATTCTATTTTACGTTTGATATAAATCCCACTCATATACTTGTCGTAGTAATGTAGGATGGATGTTAAATCACAGCAAGAAAACAAAAGAAGACAAATCAAGCACAAAAAAATTATTGCATAATGTTCTACTGCAAAATATATAACATGGATTACAGCAAACTGATTAATGACCAAAGAACTCATAATCGTTCATAATTTCATACAATTATACCTAGCAAATGGGTTGTTCGGCTAGGTTTTGGGTCGGGACAGGTCAATTCGGATTTCAGATCAGGTTCGGGTCAATGATTATCTGGGTCTGGTCGGGTATCGGGTCAACACTTCGGGTTGAGTTCGGGTCGTGTCAATCTTGGAGTACAGTTGTCGAGTCAAGTTATGATCACGTCATACTTGGGTCGAAACTTTGGGTCAAGGCATCAAGCTCAAATAGTTAAATGTATTATTGTTATTATAATTACTATTGTTTTTAATAAGAAATATAAATCTATGTGTCAACATCATTCTTATTATTGCCGAGAGTTATTTATAATATTATTGTTTCATATATATAATCACTATCATTGATTAATTAGTAAGAAATTCAAATTAGTTCGGGTTTGTTCTCTTAACGACTTCACCTTATAAAAATAAGTTTAAGGTCTATTAACTTAAAATAAGTTCATATTAGTACATATAAGTTACCATAAGCTTATAATTAAGGTCCAGTAAGTTTAATAAGGTCAATAAGTTCCAATAAGTCAAAACAAGATTTAATAAGTTCTAATCAAGTCTAATAATAAGATTTAATAAGTTTTAATAAGTTCAATTAGGTCTATAAGGTCAATAAGGTCTGATAAATTCTGATAAGTGCAGGTCCAATAACGTGAAGAAAATACACCGTACGTAAAAAGTGGAAAAGAATTTAAAGGTAACACTTAAAAAAAAAAATAGAGTAATAGTAATAATAACAAAAACAAGGTCTGATAAGTGTTTATTAGGGTAAAGAAATTAAGCCCTAAATTAGTTTATTAGGTTATTTTGAGCATCTGTTAATTTTAAAGTTGGGTCATTTCGGGTATAGTTTGGGTCTCTTCGGGTCAATCGATTCGGGTTAAGATCGGGTCGGGTCAATTCAGATATCGGGTCACTTCGGGTCGGAACAATTCAGGTATCGGGTCAATTCGGGCCGGGTCAATTCAAGAATCGGGTCAAGTTCGGGTTAACACCACTCCAAGTCGAGTACGGATCTAGTCGGGTCGGGTCAGCTTCGTGTTCGGGTCAATATCGGATTAATGTTTTCGAGTTAAGTTCGGGTCATTTGGGTCGGGCCAAGATTGCCAGCTCTACATACAATCATATGCCCTTAGCCCTTAATACGTCCCAGACTCCCAGATAAGTTTTTGCATTTTCTCTTTTTATTTATTTGAAATTTGTTTTTACAATTCCAACTTGGAAAAGACTACTACTCCGTATGTAGTTTGACTAGTTTCTAATGCATCTCAAGTTTGGAGTACCAAAAAGCTAAGTTCAACATACTCTCACAATCAATTTTAAAAAAATACTTCATGATCTACAATAATCACGGCTTCCTTTTTAATAACATAACTATTTTTCAGGCTCAAGTAATGCTCCCAGTTATTGGTTATTTGATTAATTCTATAATTCAAATTCTTGTATTTAATTTTATAAGAATAATACATAATATGCATGTATGGTAATAGCTTACTGGTCTAATGTTGTGCGTTCAAATATTCTAGAATGTTACAAATTTTTATATGTTGCTTGTCACATCTTGTGGCCGGTACGGTGTTACTTATTCAAAGGCAAGTACTCGTTTGGTCAGGAGTTACTTATAGTGGATACTTATTTAGGAGTTACTCGGTCAGTTAGGGGTTACTCTCACACTGAAAACACGCTAATCAACTAAGTAAATATAAAATAAGTTACCCCTGACCAACTGAGTTACCCCTAATGTATAAGTAACCCTGGCAAAAAGCATTAACCAACTGAGTTCCCCAGAATAAGTAACCCTTGACCAATTGAGTAACCCCTAAATAATTAAGTAACCCTTGTATAAATAACCCTATAAGTAACATCGACCACACGGTGTGACCAGCCACACAGAAAAAACACAGTTTCATGCATATTTTTAAACACGTGTAATGAAAGACTCAATTAAATGAGAGGAGCATCACGTGACATATAAATTTGTTTAGGAACTTTTGTTTTTTTTAAATATACATTATATATAGATTATAGATAATTACTATCGCAATTTCACATGTACTTTTTCAATAAAATAACCAATTAATAATCAAATTTTGCATCTAAAAAACAATTAACAATCAAATTATCACAACTTATTGTCCTAAATTATGTGTCATGATATACGTCGAAACTAATTAAAACTAAAATAGAGATAGTATATTAGAGGATGGGTTACAACAAACTAATGAGTTACTATAATTTCACGAGTAATTATTTTCCTTTTTTTTTGGGATAGTCATACATTTCTTTTTTGGTGTTCCACCCGGTTTATCTTTTGGGATAAATCGGATTCGACGACTAGTTCTGGGTGGTTAGGTTCTAGTCTTCTTTTAGTTGTTGTTGCGGGAGATCGATAATTCGATCCTCCCTACCAAGTGTAACCCCAATCACTAATTCACTATTACACCGACATCTAATTGGTTTGGATATCATACATAATTGTACAGTAAAATTCATACCGTAATAAAATTGTCCAAACCAAATCCTAACTTATGGTTCACATTCCAATTTCCAAACATGTAGATCATGGAGATTATCCTTCAGAAAGAATTCTAAAGGACATAATATAAATTGAAGTTGACTTGAAAAGAAAGATTCTTTCAAAAAAAAAAAATAAAAATAAAAAATGAGAGAGAGAGAGGGATTGGATTCTTCAAAAACAACCAATAACATTAGTGAATGTCAGCCAAAAAACACCCATACCATGTGTTGTTTGCCATTGTTACATAGCATCAATGATCAATGTTTCTGTCATTTTATGAAAAAATTGGATAGATTTGTTGATTATGTTTGTGCAGATCATATCATATAATTGAATGTCACTGTGATAACTGCTCTTCATCTACCAATCAACTTATATATTATCATTGAGCTTTCCTTATCAATCTGTTGTTTTTTATGTACTTCAATTCTGTAGCCATTATATATAAACCATGGAGATAGGGCCACCTTTGGTCTGGGTATCTTCTTATAAATTACATTCATTAGATCACATGAATATCCATTGGATTAAAGTAAGTATTATTTTTTCTTTGCTTATAAGACATATATTTGTTTTTTGTAATTATTAGGATCATCTTTTGTGTTTGTGAAGACTTAGCTTACTTGACTGCAGCTCAGTTGACATGATCGAATCAAAGTTGTAATTAGGATAATCTATTCAACTTATGTGAAGACTAAGACTTGATCTATGCGATACCATGTCACTTGCCAAGTCATAGTGACACATAAAGAGATGACATATATTGTCTTGAAGTTTTAATAATACATATTGAATAAACGTGGTGTATTGTAGATTTTAATTTAATAAAAGCTAATGTATTATACGAAGTTTATATATAGTCTATGATTAGTATACTAATTGTGGATAAAGATGGTTGTAGGACGAATCTAATTATACCTTAATTGAGTTAAGCTAGCATAAACATGACCTATAGTCAAGCTCAGTGGTTATGTGTTGGCGTGCCAAAACATTTTAAGCATGTCTCAGCTCAAACATGACCCAAGTCCACGTGCAACCACGTACCTTGCCTTTCATGCATAATTTTCATACATTTTTGTGCAATTTATATTACCATGTTGGTTATGTCAGTCTTTTCGAATAAAGATGTGGTCTAAGACTACCCCATGGCCTTTCATGCACGGTATCATGCTTGTTCATGCTCGTGTCACTTTTTTTATGTTGAATTGTGTCATGCCACATACCGACTAGCCCAACCCAATATCATATGCTTTCTCTGTTCTAAGAATATTGTAACAACTGAATTTTTGCATGCTCTATTCATTAGTCTTATTTGACCACACATATTAGGATTTATATGTAAGGAAAAAAAAAATGGTCATGTAAATATACAACCTCTGTTTCATATAGCTTTTGAATATTTTACATCTAACAAGTAATACCCCAAAGTTGCAAATAATATGAAATAGAGGTAGTTGTCAAAATGATAAAATCTACCCAAAATGCAATCACCGAATAGGTTTAAAAAACAAATCACTTATGTCTAATTCTCTTCACCTAATTCAAAAAATATTCAATAAAAATGTTTTAAATTTTACATTAATAAGTTTTGATACTCAATAAAAAATAAGTACTTTTAATGAACAAATATAACATAGAATTTGAAAAAAACAAAACAAAATGAAATTAGGTTCAATTAATGAGAAATACTTGTAACTTTTCAATAGTAAAAAACTAGATTAATCCCATGCGTTGCATGGTTTAAATAGATTTTATTTGTTTAAAATAGTTGTCAATATTCTTTATTAGAAATAGTGTAATCATAAATTTATTTATTAATTTTGAAAGAAATATTAGAGTTAAGACAACTTTTTTTTTTTTTTTTTTTTTTTTGACAACAGCAAAACACAAGAAATAAGAAACAAAAGAGGAAAAATTAATTCTACAGGCATTAGCTATAACGTTGGCCTGAGCCACTTGGTCCCTGCTAACCTTCCATATAACTTAAGTCCTAATATTCGCAGCCATCATCTGGATGTCCCGGATAGTCCACAAAATACTGATATCCGTTGTCAGCTGATTACCTAGATTTTTAACCAGAATAGAAGAATCAGAGAACAGGAAAACCCTAGGGAACCCGTTCGAAACAACCCATCGTAAGGCCATTAAGCAGGCAAGAGCCTCCGCATGTAAAGCCGAAACTGCCTTGCAGAAGTGCCCTCCACCATCCTCGAAGATGTTACCATCTGAAGAAAAAGCCCACCCTAACCCTGCATTGCCATTGCTCTTCGTCCAAGAACCATCAACAAGAACTGTCACCCCCTGCGTTGTAATTGGCAAATGGAGAATAGTTTAGTCCTCTATACCCACAGAAGTAAAAATAAACCCCGGTGGACGATTATCCGCAGGATTCATCACATCATCTATTCTTTGAGGGCACCTACCCTTTTTCTCCCGGAATGTCTCCAGCTCCTGCATTGCTCTGTTCATATGATGGAGCCACACCTCCCCGTCACCATCTTCCCCTCTAAAGACCCGTCCATTTCTAGTTAACCATAAACTCCATAGAGTCACTATCATTTTAGTGATCCTATCGCTATGAATGTCATCCTCGCTTTAGAAGAGCAGAATATATGTCTGAATCCATTGTCGCACTGGAGTAGATTCAGCAAGATTCAAGTTTAAAATAATGGAACAATTATCCCACGCATACCGTGCCACTACACACTCTCTAAAAAGATGTTGGAAATCCTCTTCCACCTTTCCGCACAAGTCACACCCTAACTGCACTGGAATACCCCTATGATGGAGATTAGCCTTGACCGCCAAACCATTCAAAAATACCTTCCAGAGAAAAAGGCCCCACTTGGGGGGAATATTAAGACGCCACAGAATCTTCCACACCTCCTTATATCTTCTTTGATAAGATTCCACATCTCTTAAGCCCTGAAGGAAAGCATATCCTGTCTTAGTCGTATATCTCCCTGATTTATGGTGCGGCCAGTAAAGTAGATCTTCATCCTGGTTACTAGGCAGTTCCATGCCCAAGATTTCCTTCGCACTTTCCCATTCAAACCTTTTCCTTACCAGGGGTATATTCCACCTCCTGGGATCATTGAGCAAAAACTCACCGACGACTTCTACCCCCACTCCTCTCAACGGTTGGTTGGAGGCCATAACGGGCACCTTACCATTTACCCATTTCATATTCGCCGACTTGATCCTTTCACCCGAACCCACTTTCCAAGCAAAACCTTCAATTAGAGTGTTGGAAACAGAGAAAATACCCCTTCTTCCCCACTATGGAGAGAGGCCTAACTTTGATCCTTTACGACTAGTAGTAAGCGGACTCTCCTCCCTTTGGTATAGCACCCTAGAGGCCAGAAGTTGGGGGTGGCAGTGCATTCTCTGAACTTGTCTGAAAAGCATAGCCTCATTTAGCGTGCCCATTGCTCTAATTCCCAGGCCCCCCCATCCCTTTTGGGAGATGCATAATATCCTTCTTAACCCAATGCATCACTTTTGGTGATCAAGTTTTCACATTTATCATCATTTGGAGATCAAGTTTTTTGACATTGCAGTTTGGTGATTGAGGTGTATTTTCCGGTGCATTTAACTCACCTGAGTGTTGTTTAACTCGCCTTTAACCATACAAAAACTTAGTCACCTCCAAAAAACATGATCACCTCATTTAAAAACATAATCACCTGTTAGAAATAAGTTAAGATTTATTTAAAAAATTTGTGTTTCCAAAAAAGTAGTCGTTACAGAATACAAAGTGAATGCCTTCTTCCTTCTTCTCCATAACAGAAACAGAACAATATCAAAAAACTACTTCATCATGTTCCATTGCAGCGCTTCAAAAATCACAGCAATATATATATATATATATATATATATATATATATATATATATATATATATATATATATATATATATATATATATATATATATATATATATATATATATATATATATATATATATATATATATATATATATATATATATATTTTAATCCTGCAAGAAGAACATTCAACAAAACTGGTTATGGAAAGATCCAATATTTTTTACCCTTGCAATAGAAGGCCAGTACAAAGATTATCAAGGACAGTGAGACATCCTTTCATAAGATTTCCTATATGCCCCAAATACAACCAAATTGATGGCTGCAATTTTTACTAATGGATTGATAACCAACATGATGCAGAAATTGCATATGAACTGATTGTTATGCTAAAGAGGAATATGGAATTGGAGGAAGAAGCAACTGATGAAATCAGGAAGAAATTTAATATACAAAGTGTTGTAATATTATTTTTAATAGTTACCTTGGTTATTGTAGTTCTATTTAAGTGATGCAGTAGATCAGATTCATCAAGTAGTCCCACCATGTGTATAAGTAGCATCCATGTACTGAAATTTCAAAGAAATAAAAAATGTTAGTATTATTAAACTAGTGCATTTGTGAGTATATTTAACTGATTTTGCTTACCACTCCCATTCTTTGATAACCATTGGGGTATGTGTACAGCCCAATCCCCCTGTTGTGCATTGGTATGGTGGTTTGTGACTGTTGAGTGGTCTGAGTAGTTGTTGCTTGGTGATACTCATGTCCTTCCTGCCTGTTTGTGTTTGATGACTCTGATGCAGTTGCCTGAGGACAAGTCTTCTTGTTGTGGCATGTCTGTCTACAAATGCTGCACTTATGTTGCTAACCTTGTCTTGTGAGCCTTTCTCCTTGAGCCTCACCAGCTGGCTGTTTCCTCTTTTGCTTTGGCCTATGCTGAATTTTTTTAAGTGATGAGCTGTTATAGGTAGGTAATTTGACTATGGCCATTCATTTTGACCATTTAAAGGCTCTAGAGGGTAATCATAAGCCTTCAAATAGGTGTCCTTACTATATGAATGGCTAACATAGTGTTCAGGGACCTCCATAGCCTTTCATATTGCAGTGACAACATGCTTGCAAGAATACCCCCTAAGTTGCCATGCATTGCAACTGCATGTTCTGTCAAGTAAACTCACTACATACCTAATTTGAGAGCCCCCCTCCCTAACACCATATGAGAAGTTCCCATCCCAGTAAGCCACCCACCCCTTTGCAGCAACCTTTGATCTCTCTAATGCCTTTTGGATTATGGGGCAAATAGGGATATCTAATCTACTCATGAAGTTTCTTTTCTTATGCAATCTTTCCATGATCCCCTCCCTTATGTTCTCTAACATGGTTATTATAGGTTTATGCCTAGAAGACAGAATGTATGCATTAAAAATCTCATTCATGTTGTTGCCTATGCTGTCACAAGTTGATTGTGGTGTGTGGTAAGCCCTTACCCATTTCTTGTAATTCTTGTACAACAAATCTGTTCCATCTTCAGCATTTATCTTAGAGAATGTTTCTATATTAGCATTAAAATCATTCTCTATAGTGCTCTTTGCTATCTTCCAGAAACCCCTCTTATACTGAAGACCCCTTCCAAATTTGCTCCTAAAATTGCAGTAGACATGTCTTGCACAAACTCTTGTCTCTGCATCAGGCCAAACATTTGATATAGCATTTAGAAGTCCCTTTTGTTTGTCACTCATGATTGTGTAGCCATAGCCATTAATTGTCCCCAAGTCAACTGCTATTAGCTCTAGGAACCATTCCCAACTATCAGTGTTTTCAACCTCCACACATGCCCAAGCTATGGGAAATATTTGATTGTTTCCATCCCTCTCCACAGCCACAAGTAGTTGGCCACCATATGGACCTTTCAAAAAACAACCATCAATCCCAAAAAAAGATCTACAACCTGCCAAGAATCCCTTTTTGATGGAATCAAAACAAATATATAGCCTTTGAAACTGGCCCTGATTCAATCCAAACTTGATTGTGTTCAAAGGATTTGCTCTTTTGATTTCTTCTGCATATATGTACAAAAGATATTACTGTTGTTTGTACTCCCCTAAGATAAGTTTTTGACCCATTTTTCTTGCCTTAACTGCCAACCAAAGACTCACCTTAACCCCAAATTCACTCTAGATTGTGTCAACAATTTCTTGACATCTAAGGTAAGGGTTAACCTTGAATTTCTTGTAATAGTTCTCAGCAACCCACTTAACCTTTATTTTCTTCAGTTTAGGGACCCTACAACAAGTATGATTTGGAACAAGTGTTTTCACAGCCATAGTTCCATTCTGCTTCTCCACTAATGCCCAAATATACCAAGGACATCCCAAGTCATGCAGTCTACATCTTGCCCCCAAAGCAACTTTTGTGTTCCTAGTAAACACTAAATTTCTTCCTATGCTTACACTATAGTTGGTTAATGCCTTCCTAAACTCAACATCACCCTCAAACTGCTCTCCTAAGAAGAAATGCCCCTCATCATCAGGCCTCAGTGTCAACATATGAGCAGAATGAGTCAGTGTCTCCCTCTTCTTCTGTTTGGGGTTGCCAGGAAGTAAGTGGCCATAATCTTCCTCATCAAGACTTTCAAGACAGTCAGTGTCACTTTCTTCACACAGACTAGCATCAATAAGATCCCCTGCATTAAGGGAGGCCACTTCTTTATCCCATTCCTTTTCCTTTTTATTATGGAGAAGCAAATCCTCTCTTGCCTTCTGAACTTCTTCATCAGACTGGTCACTACCCTCATCATCATAGTCTATTTTATCATCAACTTGGTCTTCTTCATAGTCACTCTCACGTTGCCCCAAAAAAGATTATGTTCTGTTACTACAATCTCCTATTTCTTTTTGCCTAGTTAACAGCTTTCAATGCCCCTAGCAGTCCTAAGCACACTGCCATCATCACTTTCTCCAACCTCATGCTCTGTGTACAAATTTACTATTCTATACTTTACTAGCAAGCTCAAAATTTTTGCAAATGTAGTATCATCATAACTTAGAAACCTGACCCCATTATTCAGTGTCTTACTAGGATCACAATAATGCAGCTTAATGATGTCATCATATCCTAAACTATTAATGACCCTTTTCAACCCAGCCACATTAAAATCACAAGGAAGTTCATCAAATACTCTAACTTTACCATCAACATAGTCCAAATCAGGGATGTTTTTCCATTTACCACCATAATGCACAATAAGAGACATAGGTAGGTCCTCCATCTACAAATAATGTAATCAAGGCAAATAAATAAATATATTCAATATGAAGACAGAGCATATAAACTAACACAAAAAGTATCAAATTAGTACTTCAAAATCATCATTTCATTAATTATAATCAAATAAGTACATCCATAACTTTGTCATAGTTGTGACATTGTCTTACAATTGCAAAAAGTACACTGTCACACTAAACCATGACAAGAGCAAAAGAATCTAGATCGGATTAATCTATACATTAATTCCTACCTAGACCAACAAGTTCTACTTTAACTGACTGCTTCTAAAAGGCTAACAACAAAAACTAGTACTTAAAGTCAGTTTAAAGCCAAAATAATGCCCTCTAGTTACCCAAAAACCAATTCACAGGGCAATTCACATACCACTATCAACACTACTCTAGCTTAATCATCTTCTTCTGCCCACCTGGTTGAGTTGCTTCCCCCCTCTTCCTTTTCTTGTTGTACAATAGCTTCTTCATCCTTAAATAACCAACGCAACCCATCCAAAAATTCAGCCCAATCTTGAACCATCCCATTATGAAATCCATAACCATTATTCCTCATTATATATTTAGCCACCCACCACCTTTCACTTTCCTATTGGGCTCTAACATAATCAGGAATCCAGGATTTAAAAAATCATAGTTCATTCCAGTGCTTACACACACAATTGCACATGCCTTGGGCTTTAGGGGGGAAACTTAGGGAAGATGTACATGCATAAAATTTCTGGAATTGATAACGCATGTGTGGCATCCTCTAGAGCCGCCATATGATGAGGGTCGTCTACTGGATCCATCTAACCTAACAAAACACCCAATAATCATGGTTTTAACACAACCACAATTACACATAATTCATGCAAACAAATACTCTGTTTTTCAAAAATAATAACAATGTAACTCACTCACTTCTTAGCACAAAATTACTTAAGTAACAAACAACAAATTCGATCAATACTAATAAAAATGTAAAATCGACATAATATAAACATAATTCTATGATTAAACCTAACAAGAACAACAATTAGCAGATGAAAGGGGTATTTTTTTTGTAAAATATAAAACGCTTCATTATAAACCCTAAATCGATCAACAAATCATCATCAAAACACAACAAATAAAAGCAATTACAAAAAAAAAAGTGTAAATTGATCAGAATTTTACCTTAAAATGCAATTATGATCCGTTCGTGCAAAGTTTTTCAAGAAATGGCTTCACTCTAACAGAGAATAGAAGATGAAAAGGAAGAGGAGAATATCCTTTTTTTTCTTCACTGGAGTAAATAGTACACAAAGAAGAGAAGAGGGGGAGAGCGCGCGAAATTGCGGAACAAAGAAGCAGAAATGTCATTTCGATAACTAACGTCCTTGATTACAAAAAAAAAAAAAAAAAAAAAAAAAACAAAAAAATCAACTTAATTCCTATTGGTTAATCTTAGGTGACTAAGTTTTTAACCAGAAGTGATTAAGTTTTTTCCCACAATTTAATTAAAAGCACCGGAAAATACACCTTAATCACCAAACTGCAATGTCAAAAAACTTGATCACCAAATGGTGATAAATGTGAAAACTTGATCATTAAAAGTTGTCTTAACTCGAAATATCGTAATTGTTAAGTTTTAGAACTTAGGAGAAAAAAAATAGAGAAAAAATTATGATGTCAAAAATAGTTTTGGCGGAAAAAAATTTCATTAGAAATTGACAAGTGTCCTCTAGTGATGTCATCGTGTTTTGGTTTAGTAATAGTTAATAGATCAATAACTTTAAAAAATACATATAATATTTTATATCCAAATCTATTAACTATTACTAAAACAAAAAGTTGTTGATGTCATCACTGTACATATGCCACTCTCATAATAAAAAAATTTCCGCCTAAATGCAAGATGATGTCATCTTCTTCTACTTCTTCTTTTTTTTTTTTCTTTTCTTTTTTTTTTTGTTTTGGGGAGCTATTATATTTTACAAATTTAAAATTTGAATATTAGAATCTTCTACATTACAACTACAAACTATCAATTTATCCTTAAGAAATGAAATAACTTTAAGTTGTACACTAATAAATAGACTTCTACATTAAAATATGTATTAGCCAAATTTGAATACGTATTATATCATAATTTTGATGAAAATCTTAAAATTTTAAAAATACAGATTTTTTGTACAAGGTGCATATTCTTATTTATATTTATCCATTTTTTTTTTAAAAAATGTACAAATTATAAAAATAAGTATTGCACGGGTTTTAACCTAAATATATACTAGAGAAATTCCTTGAAAAATTCGTAGATTACACATGTCAACACCACATAAAAAAATTTCTCACCAAAAACTTTATTTTTTTTGTTGTAATTTTTTCTTCTTTTTATTTAAAAAATGATATATAATAGCAACAATAACTAAAAGCCAATTTTATCAGGGTAAAAAGATAAGGTGGATAATTTCAATTTTAACATATATAATCTTATGTTGAATTTAACTGAATAATAAAAAAAAAGTTTGTTATTGCATATTACTAATTTCAGTTATTCATCTACTAATTAAATCAACATACTAAATTAATTTTCATACTATGTATAAAAATATCCTACTATGTTTTAATTAAAAAAAACCAAGCATATCTCGAGCATTAACTAGTAAAATAGTAAAGAAAGTTTAAGTTCAAGAAAAATAAATTCAATTCAATAAAAAAATAATTTAAATCTGGTAAGAAAATTTAAATTCTTTTAAAAAAAATTTAGTTCAGCAAAAACAATTGAAGAGAAATTGACCTAACACTTATTTTTACTATCACTCTATTGTGTTGGTTCATTAAAGTTATTAATTTAACTGATTACAACTTTCTTTTTTTAACTTTAAATTTTTTTTTTTTCTAGATTGAAATTATTTTTAGTAAATTAAAATGTTTTTTTACTAAATATTATTTGAATAAGGTGAGTAGAAGTCTAATTTCAAAGAACAATTATAATGTTGTTTAATAAATATAATTTTAAAATTAAAATTCAAATTTAAATTTAGTAAATAATAGTTGAAGACTATATGGTCTATCAAAGTTCCTTTCATAATTCTACAAATCTGCAATATATTAGGCATTATTTGACATAAAATTGACAAAGGGTAAAACTAGGTCGTCATCTAATTCTCCCTTGATCAAACTAAAATTATAAACACTTAACAAACCTTATACAAGTACGCGGTAAGTCAAGGGTCGAACCCAAAGGAATGAATCGGGACTATGCTATAGTCTAATGTTAAGCTAAATCGATGAATATCAATGGTTGAGTTTGGCAACTAGAATAATAAGAATCAAGACAAATCGACGAATTTAATCGATATGCTAAACACTAGGGACATAGGTTCCACATGCAAGCTCAACAATCATGCTAATTAATAGATCACTCAATTGATTCAAACATTGCAAGGGGACTACTAGGGGGGAGAAACCAGAGAGAAAGAGCGCGTGGTCCCTGCTCAAGCGCGTGAGCTCGAGCTGCCATGGCAGTGGGTACACGAACTCTATCTTCCTCGGAAATTGTTCAGAATAAACAGAATATACACAGAAACACAAGAATGTGAAGAAGAACAAGGAGAAAGGCAATAATTGTGCATCAATGGAGGATGGAAGTATAGACCCTGAAATCGAAAAGTTCATGGAGGACCAAATTCTTTCACAGGAAGCATCATTGGAGGATTTGGAGCAGCGAGAAACGGTTAGACAGACATTTTCGGACTAGGTTAGTGAAATTAAAGCTAGCTCGAAGGTCAAATCGAATATGCAAGGTAACCAGATTTTCAACCCTCTGCTTTTCATGCAAAATCTGCTTCTAGGAATTTGCAAAGTAATTTTGATGATGTAGTTGAATTGCATGATGATAAAATTGGTAAGAATAATGCTAGAGATATTAGTTCAAATTTTAATAGTATTAAAATTGATATGGATGATATTCAAGAAGAAATTGATTCATGAAATTCATCGATTGTTTGCTATATTTGTGGGGCAAATCCTCAAATTTCTATGGTGGAAGGGTTTTTTAGACGAATCTGGAGAAATTTGGGCGTTAATAAAGTAGCCATGAAAGACAAGGGTATTTTCATTGTTAGGTTCTTAACTATGGAGAAAAGGGACATGACAAGGTGCTGCTTGGCCCTAGAATTTTCTTCGATAATAAACCTGTATTCTTGAAACCTTGGGACCCAGATATGATAATTTCACAGGATGAATTCAAGATAATCCCAGTTTGGGTTCAGATACAAAATCTAGATTTGAGATATTGGGGGGAGAAATCCTTGAGTAAGATTGTTGGTAATGTGGGGAACTGGGTGAAAATGGATCAAGCTACTGCTAAGAGAGAGACACTACAAGAAAATTGGCTTTTCGTAGCGATTATTTTGTAGTGATTGTACAATCGCTACAATATGCAAGTGTGTTTGTGAATTAATTAAGGAAATTGTATCATTTTACCATCGCCATGGTTTTCCCATATAAATCGATACGGAAAACATAATAATACATATCCACACTATTTTTGCACATTTATAAAATTATGAGAAATCGTATCATTTACAATCGCCACTAAATCCCAAAAATCGATACAAAAAGCCTTTTCTACATTAGATATACAAATATTGTTTGACAAAGAATACAAAAAATATGTCATATTTTAATGGTGAAACATTTAAAATAAGAGTTTGAGGTTGCATGTTCGAATCATGTAAAGATCATATGTATGGATTTTGTTTTGAAGAAAATGAGTTCAACATTTATAGCGATTATAATCGCTACAATAATCACCACGATTGGATGTAGTTTTTCGTATCGATTATTGAGGCCAACCCCAGCGATATTGAGAACCACTACTAAAGGCTAAGGTAACGGGGGATATTGTATTGAATGAACATTCGTTGGGAAAGCTTTTTGTTGTAATTACAATCGATACTAAAGGTTAAAATAATCGCTACGAAAAGGTTATTTTCTTGTAGTGAGAAATTGCAATATGCTAGGGTAATGCTAGAGGTGGGGGTGGATCAACCATTACCAGATAGTGTACGCTTTGTGAATGAGAAGGATTGCAAAGTGGTGGTCAATTTGAAATATGAATGGAGACCAGTTTTATGCTCTTTGTGTAAGAAGTTGGGGCATACAGCTGAGGCTTGTAAAGCCAATAAGAAGAGAATATGGGTTCCTAAGGATAAGAAGAAGCCTGCAGACCCTAAGCCAAATATGGATAAACCAGTTCTTGAGCAAGTCAAACCTGCAGATCGAACAAGAAAAGGACAAAGGAAATAAGTTCCAAGAAGTGACAAAATCTTCAAGGAAATTACCTAAATCTATTACAAAAGTAGCAATTAGCAATACTTTTGCTGCTCTGGAGTATTGTGATAGTGAAATGGTGCAGGACAGTCTGGAGTTACTTTAGGATGTTGATGCAGGAAGGTTTACTGCTGCAGAGGTTGGAAAGACCTCTGACAGCAATGGATAGAATTCTATCTTGGAATGTAAGGGGAGCCAACTTGACCAGCAAGCATAAAAAGATTAAGCAATTCTTGATTGCTCAAAATTGTTGTTTAGTTGGGCTCTTGGAAACAAAGGTGAAATCTTAGAACATGGGAAACCTGTATTTAGGGGCTTTTGATGGCTGGAATTTCACTTGTAATAATAGTGTTGTAAATAAAGGGAGGATAGTGGTTACTTGGAAATCTCAATGTTTTGATGTGAATATTATAATGTGCTCTAGTCAGTTGATTCATTGTATTGTGAAACCAAAAGGAATGTTTGATAGTTTTCATTGTACCTTTATCTATGCTTTTAACACCAAAGTTGAAAGGAAGGTGCTATGGAATGATCTCAGAATTCTAAGTGGAAAGATTAATGGGGCATGGATTGCTCTAGGGGATTTCAATTTTATCCTGGAGGTTGATGAAAGAATTGGTGCTGCTATAAATATGAATGAGATTGAAGACTTCAAAAACTGTGTTGATGACTGTAATCTTTATGACATGAAGTATGGGGGTAATAATTTCATATGGAATAATAAGCGAGGGGCAGAAAGGGTATTTTCAAATATTGATAGGGGTTTAGTGAATGATAAGTGGACTGAAATGTTCAAGCATGCTGAGATGTACTATCATAATGAGGGTGAGTTTGATCATTGTCTTGGAGTTGTTTTTGTCTTCCCATATCAAAGAGGTGGAAAAAAAACCTTTCAGATACATTAATTTGTAGAGTAGGAAACATGATTTCAAAGACAATGTGAAACAGGCATGGAATAATGAAGTTAAGGGCACAGTGATGTATGGTGTAGTTTAAAAGCTTAAGCAAGTGAAGAAAATGCTTGTTGATAAAAATAAGAATGGTGGTATGAATGAACAAATTCAATACAATGTGGCAAAAGTTGAACTTGACAAATTCCAGTCAGAGCTCCACAGTGACCCAAAGAAAATAGAGTTAAGGGAGAAGGAGATGGTAGCTAGGGAACTTATGGTTACAGCTCAAGGTGACTATAACTCTTACCTGAGACAGAAAGCAAAAGCAGACTGGATAATAGAAGGGGATCAGAACACAATGTTGTTTCACAAATCTTTGAAGAAAAGACAGAATCAAAATAAAATTTACACTATCCAGGATATGAATGGAGAAAAGTCAGAGAATATTCCTAAGGATTTTCTTGAGTATTATGGTTTTTTGTTGGGCACAACAGCTGAAACAAGGAAGATAGTTAATGAACATATTGTTAAGCAAGGTCCTTTGGTAACTAAGGATTTGCAGGCTATGCTGTCAGCTCCTTTCAATAAGGAGGAGGTGAAATTAGCTATGTTTGGCATTGATAAGAACAAAGCCCCGGGGCCAGATGGTTTTAGGAGTAATTTTTTCAAAGAATGCTGGGATATAGTGGGTTCTGACATTAGTGAAGCTGTTCTGAGTATTTTAAGGACAGGGAAGCTTTTGAAGAAAATTAACACCACCTCTATAACCTTGATTCCTAAGACTAAATGTCTTGTGAATGTCAAGGAATTTAGACCAATTGCTTGCTGCAATGTGGTCTATAAATGTATAGCAAAAGTTTTGTGTGAAAGATTGAAGAAAGTGCTCCCTGAGATAATAGCTGAGAATCAAAGTGCCTTTGTGCATAGTAGATATATTGTGAATGACATTATGATTTGTCAAGATCTTATGAGGATGTATAACAGGAAAGCTGCACCTCCTAGTTTTCTTATCAAGCTAGATTTAATGAAAGCTTATGACACTGTGGAATGGGATTTTCTGGAGGAAATGATGAAAGCTTTACAGTAACCTGATCATTTCATTAAGCTCATCATGGTTTGTGTCAGATCCCCAAGGTTTGCTTTGATGATTAATGGCTCCCTGCATGGCTTTTTTGGATCAAAGAGAGGTTTGAGACAGGGTGACCCTTTGTCACCTTTGCTGTTTGTGTTATGTGTTGAGTATCTTTCTAGAATTGTGAAAGTTTTCAGCAACCATCCTAGGTTTCATTTCCACCCTAGATGCAAAGCTGTAGGGCTCACTCAACTGTGTTTTGCTGATGACTTGATTCTTTGCTGCAAGGTTGATGCTCAGTCTGTGAAGTTGATGATGAAAGGGTTCAAAGCATTCTCTAATGCTACTAGGTTAAAAGCTAGTGCAGAGAAGACTAATGTGTACTGTACTGGTATTAAGGGGGAAACTATGGAGTAGATTCTGGACATGACTAGTTTCAAGAAAGGCAATCTTCCTTTTAGATACTTTGGAGTGCTAATTTGTTCTAAGAGACTATCTGCTGTGGATTGTGATCATCTGATTGAGAAAATGTGTGCTAGAATTAAGATTTGGAGCTCAAGGAACATTTCTTTTGCAGCTAGATTGGTGCTTATCAATTCTGTTCTAATGAGTATTCACTCATATTGGGCACAAATTATGATTTTGCCTAAGGCTATTTTTACAAAAATCAATGCTATTTGTAGAAATTTCCTATGACATGGAAGTTTACAGAATAAAGCTGCTATTGGGAAACATGCTTGGGAAATTGCTCAAAATAAAGAGAATTTGTGGGTAAAGTGGGTGAATAGTGTGTATATAAAAGGAAGGAATTGGTTAGAGTATCAGCCTGCTGCTGACACTAGTTGGTATTGGAAGAAAATTTGTGAGATGAAGCAATCTTTGAGCTGTGTGTATGATATGAGGATGATTGAGTAGGATTCTTATAAAATAAGTAAAACTTATGCTCTTATGAAACCTACTCATGAAAGAGATAGATGGAGTAACTTTGTCTGGGAAAGATGGGCTATTCCAAAGCACCAATTCATCTCTTGGTTGGCTGTGCAGGGAAGACTGTCAACAAGGGATAGACTGCTCAAGTTTGGGGCTAATACCAAGACTGAGTGCTTACTATGTGGTGATCATGCAGAGAGTCATGAACATTTGTTCTTTCAATGCAGTTACAACAAAAGAGTTTTGTAGGATGTGGCTTCTGTTCTGACTGGTAAAGAGTTTTGTAAGACTCTAATAGCAGCTAGAAGAAGGGATAAAGCAAGAAAGACCAGATTCCAGAAAGGAATTATCAGGATGGGATTGCTAGCAGTGACTTACTGGATTTGGAAGGCAAGAAATATAGCTCTTTGGGATCTAAAGATTCCATGTATTCATGTTATTGTAAATACTATAAAGTTTGCTATTAGAACTAGGTTGTTAGGTCTTAGTTCTAAGTACATTAAAATTTCTGATAGGGATTTTTTAAAGAAGCTTGTATAGGTGGCTTCTCTTCGGGCTATTTGGCTTTTCTTTTAGCCTTTTTGTTTGCTCCGTAAGGGGACTTGGGTGTATAAGTGATGATTTTTCAATCAATGAAATCGCTTAATTACCAAAAAAAAAAAAACAAAAAAAACATTGCAAGAGGGACAAACAATAGTTGCAATCAAAGGAATTCAAAGGTTATCTTCTATAAACCAAGCTAGGGTTCACTAAGAATGGCTAACAAGGAGAATCACAATCAAATTCAATCAATTAAAACAATTCTCAAATCAATGGTTCATGTCATTGTAATTTGCAATGAAATCTAGATTAATCTTATAGGTTGATCACTCCTAGTCTAATTAATCACATGTACAACTATGTCAACTAATTTAATTGCAATAATTCAATCAGTCAATGATCATCAACTAGAAAAAATCATCAATCAAGCGTGCTTCCCCTTCTCCCCAGCAACTAATCTACTCACTAATCATGGTGAAATTTAAATCCAAAACAAATTCAATCACAAACATATTCATCTCAAGCTAAATCAAAAGGGAATACAATCAATCAGAAAATTCTCGAAACTAAATCAAAATCCTAACCAAACATTCAAGCATAAAAGAAAATTGCAATTGAAGTAAATTCAAAGGAAAGAATTCTCATAAACTTTCATTGATATGAAGAAAAATTCCAAACTTGATTGAAGAAGCAATGTTGAATTACAAATCAAATCCAAGAATTACAATCTCTACTTTCTCTCTAACTTCTCTCTAGTTTCTCTCTCTAAAAACTAAGCAAAGAAATATTATCTAAAAGTTAGCCTTCAAAAGGATTTACAAGAGTATTTATAGACAAAGAAGAAAAAATGATCGGTTGCGCCCTCTCTAAGAAGATCCCGTGGGCGCTCAGAAATGGGTACAGAACCCATAACTAACTCCGCGGGCAATCTGGGCAAGACCCGCGCCCGCGCCTCAGGGCGCGGCTGTAGGCGTCGTTCGAAGTGCGCCTACGTTAAAAGCATGTGTGAATATGCTTGTCACTCATAGGAAGTGGGAATTGACATAATACGATAAGGGACACGATTAGGGACAAGGAAAGTAGGGAGCCGCCAACAAGTTTTTAAGGAACTTGTAAACCGTTCACGGATCATTAAAGGCAACCACGATAAAGGGACAACGAAAGGCAACAACGATTGACCCGTGAAGGTTACACCCCATTCATAATCCATGAGATTACTAACTCCATATGGTTCGGAACCACAAAAGGGGGATCGGGGATGATGGTACGAAGTGAGTCATGGAGTCACATTTGCCCGTATTGGCCTCTACTCGATTCTTATAGTGAAAAGTGATTCCTGCGATCTCAAAGGCATACAAACAAAAATTCAATTTGCTCCAATCTATTATTAAGCTAAATTGGTTTAATATTAATGCAACACATAATTCTAAAATATTGTGATCACTTGATTTAATAACAAGATTAAAAAGGAAGCTAAACCAGTTGTCCAAATTATCTTATTAGGCGTGATTTTCAATTACATATTCCCTTTAAACATGCAATATGGTGATCATAAAAATAATAGAATAAACATTAATATTGGAAGCAATTTAACAATAATATCGTCAGTCAAATCAAATATAAAATAACCTTATCATGATGCTAACAATATTAGAATAAAATAAGAGTAATTAAATTAATTAATTACTCACATTCCGCGCGTTCCTTTAAATTGCTACATCATGAATAAAGTGTTAGTAACTTCAATAAAAATATAAAGTAAATGGAAATTAAATTAAATTAGAGTTGATTTGGTCCAAACCCTCATTTAATTCTACCTATCACGCCTTGGTTAAAGTATATAATTTCAGGTATTGTATGGACTCCTTGGAGTGCTTAAAGGAAGAAATAGTGAAAGAATGGGGAGGCTAGTGTTTAGGCTAAAGAGGGAGAAGAGAATTATTTGATGATCAAGCTTGTTGATGATTGGAAAAGGGGTGATATGACCTCTATTTATAGAGAAAAAAAGAAGGGTCGAAGAATTAAGAAAAGATAAGAATTCGAATCGGATAAACTCTTGCGATAGACAGCAGTTTTTGCGGTTTTTGTTTTTATCATATCTTTTGATCCAGAAATTGGAATAAGATAAATAAGATATCGCTGGAAAACTCTTGAATTCTACTTTCTATCCCAATTAAATTCGGATTAAAATATTTTTTAGAAGTAAAGATATGGCCGAAATAGTGGGACGGTGTCAGTTTTGGATAGAGTTTTTTATTTAATTCATATCTTTTTCGTTATAGCTCGGAATTGGTATTATAATATATCATTGGAAAGATAATTTCAAGGGATATCCAACCATATAAAATTTGGATAAAAACTATGATGCACGAAAATAATATCTGTCTATCTTTGAACGTCTTTCAATTCGGATAGAAATAGGATTTTAAAAAAAAAGGAGTTTTATTCAATTTCAAACTCTTTAATCTTATCTTTTCAAAACGGATAATTAAGATCTTTTAGAAACTTATAGAAGCTTCTAATTAATCCTAATTGGTTTAGGATTGAGATTTAATAATTTGGACCCTCCACATGATCATTGGATCGTAGGTAAGGTGGGCTTAGGTTCAGTTTGGGCTGGGTTTAATATTTTGGCCATAACTTATTCGTTATAACTCTGATTTGGGCTTATAATATATCGTTGGAAAGATCTTTTCAAGACCCATCCAACTATTTAATCATTGGACCCAGATTATGGACCAAAATAAACTGGAATAAACGATTTTATATAAAGGACACGAAATGAATGATTTTAAAGGACACGAAATGAATTATTTTGGGTTTAAAGGCACGAAAAGAGAAAAATAAGTGAAGGTTTGGGGAAATGGGCTAGGAATTGGGTTGGTTTATGAAATGGAAATATGGATTTAAGCACTCCAAAAATTAAATACTCAACCCGACCAATAATGGCGGTGAAAGGTTGTTCATCATCGGGATTGGTTTTGGGGAGACATTTTTAGGTGTCTACAGCGGCAGATGCCCTGTTCCAGGTGAAGATAGGGGGGCCGCGGTCTCTCTATCTGGAGCGATCTCTCCAGATTCTCCGCGCCCGTGGTTAGACCGCGGCTAGGGCGCGGAGAGTTCCTGCCCAAAATCACCAAATTGATGCACTTAACCCACGCCCGTGGCCCTCAGGACCCGCGTCCGCGGCTATGAAAAGATGCAGAGCGCCCTCTCCGAGCCCTCTCCAAGCCCTCTCCAAGAGGCATGAATCTCCTTTGCTTAGCTCTTCTTGCTCCTCTTGATTCCTTTGCGAAGCTAAGTCCTTAAGCACCTACAAGAGAAACCAGAGAGAGAAAATAGAAGAAAACGAGAGTAATATAAAAGGAAAACACGAAGAAAAGCACATAAAGGAAAGTAAGACACGAAGAAAGAAGAAAAAGAGAAACTAAAGGAGAAATGACCAAAATGATAAAAGAAAAGCTTGAAAAATAAGGTGAAAACATCCTAAAACACTACCCTATGAGTGCCATAAATGACACTCATCAAATTCCCCAAAGCTAGACATTTGCTCATCCCGAGTAAAACAAAAGCTAAAAAGGAATAAGGAGGGCTTATTTAGAAAAGAAAAAGAGATAAAAAGGATATACACTAAGACTCACTAACGTAGGAATCACAGTTGTTTTTAGCTACAATTAACAAGCCCTTTAAACCCCAAAGTCGCCTATGAGGACAAGTAAGGTCTCGTAAGGGTTTCCTAAGAGTTTAACCCACAACTCTTTGAAATAAAATGAGGCAAAATCATTTAAAAAGAAAAGAAAGTAAAACAAAAATTCAAACAAATAGCTCTTGACAAGGACTTTCACAAACGGTCAAATGCAAATGGATGAACACTTTTCTATATGAAATGGGCATGCATTCTTCAAGATATTCACAGTTGATTGAAACATAAGGTATGCTAAGCGTAGAGAACTAAAGAGGCGCAATCCACTTTCATCCCAACCAATCTAGCCGCGTTCTCCCTATGGTTTCAAATCTTCCCTTAGTAAGCGTCTTTATGGTTCCTCTAAGGAACCTGAAAAAGAATAGAATTTAAGGGTTTCTCGACATCTTGACCTTGCATCCCTTTTCCTTAGGCTTTAACTCATAATGCCCTCCCTCGGTATATGACTCAACCACTAGGTCGAAAGGACTTTCCCAAAGGTTGTAACGTAAGGGCAAAAGGTTAAGGGTAGGATAAAATTTTAAAATTTCGTGGTTTCCCTAAAAGTGAAGCAAAGAAGGCACCTTTCTTAGAATCACAATCAAGTAGTCACCAAACAAAAACAAACTAACATCCCCAAGCTTATTCAAAGCTATATCCACAAGTATATATACAAAAAGCGTAAACGTTTCTCTCCTAAGCCAAAAGGACGCATTGTCCTCAATGCTTGAAAAGGGAAAAGAAATTACATCAAAATATATTTGGATTTTCTCATAATCACTACTTTTTCTTCTTTTTTTTTAGTACTTTTGTATTTGCAATTCTTTTAAAGCAACTGTCCATGCCTATTTAACTTAGGACGGCTTTTACAAATTTGTAATTTCATTGTCCTTGCCTTTTGTTATACTTTGGACGGCTTTTTCTTTATTCACTTGCCATTATTCACACAAATATCACAATATAAACTTTCTTTCAAGAGAACCAAATATCCAAAACCTTCACCACAAACTCCAACAATAATGATCAATTGCTTCACAATAACCAAGAATGGAAACGAAAATGAAACAAAAGGCTCAAGATCTAAAGATGTGACTTGAAAAGAAGGGAAAAAGGATCAAATGGTTAGCAAGAAGGCAAATGTAAACCGAATGAATGAAAAAGAAACAAAAATCCTAGAAATGATAAATTACCACCCCGAAAAGATGCCTTTGTCCTCCCTAGTTGGTCTGGTCTCGAGTTTGAGAAATATGAGTCAAGTTTCAAGATTAGGTATGCAAAGGTCAAGGATCCATGCCGCACAATCAAAACATGATGAAGGCTTAAAAAGAAAACCTCACAAGGTTGTAGCAAAAACTCACTAAAGGTGTCAAATCCACTAAAGGAACCAACTCCGTCTTACCACAAACCAAAAAAATCTGGCTTCAAGGCCCCAAAAGGTCTAAACCGCTACCTTAGCACACCTTATCCTAGAGTCAACCACAAATACTCTCAAAACATGCACACCAATAAAACATAGGAAAGTATACATGCAAAGGCAAAATTCCAAGTTGTAGAATGTCCAAAGAAAATAGCTAAACAAGCAAAAAGAAAGATAATAGCCTCGAAAATGTTTTATTTCTTATTTGAAAGAAAGAAGAGAACTAAAAATCAAAATAAAGAGAGAAAAGCGCAAGAATGCAAGCAATCACAAGTAATACCCAATCGTCAAACAAGTGGTCATTCGGCAACAACGCCAATGACCCAAAACACGCTAGGTGTTACAAAGCAAACATCCTCGAACCATTAAACTCATCCTAAAGCTAATCCTAAACTAAGCAACCAAGAAAAGTAAAAGAAGAGAAATAGAAAGATCTCACCGAGCGCCAAAGCTATGCTACATAAACAAGGTGAAAGAGCAACTTACAAATCCTCGAAATCCAAAGCATAAGCAATAGAGCACGGTGAGAAATAAAGAACTAAATACAAAGAAATTTGTTAGTAACTTCCAAACAAAATAAAAGAAGAAAAGAAAGAAAAAAATAATAAAATAAAGGAAAAGCAATAGTAATAGCAACATGTTTAGTATGCAATGAAGACATCAGATCGAAATAGGAACAGGAAACAAGATATCAGATAATCATCATGAGTAATAATCATAACAGAGATACAGAGAAACGCATCAGACAACGATCAGCGAATCAAACAATAAGGCCAATAGCAGGGCAGAGAAATCAACAAAAGCATACAAGAACAGGAATGAACTACAAAAGCAAGGGAGGAAACAACAAAGCACAACAACAAACGACATAGAACACCCCCAAGCTTAAAATGGGCCACCCCCGAACTCTAAGCCTAAAGACGTATAGGCAATAGCGAAACATCATATAAAGCATATAAGAAGGGGGGTAGCCATGGTAGTATCATTCCGCACTATGGCAAGGGGTAGAATGAGAACTCCCCTCACCGGTCTCCATAAAATGACTAGAGCTTGCCATCTCGCTCACCTCCATGGGAACCTTACCCCTTAACCTACTTTCCCTCCTAATTATATCAACCTTAAAATAATGAGACCAATCATCTAAGACTGGATCACCCGACCTATCCCACCTACCAAAAGTCTCGGGGTCTGGAATAGGCGAAGGATTAGTCGGATCATATGCATAATCACAACCACCGGGCCGCCTATAGTCGTAAGTGCCCGGGGTAGTGCCTATGATAGAACTAGGGTGAACATGGGGGCCCTCCCAATAAGGGTAACAAAGCCTAGGACCCACAATAGGATCAAAAGGCTCCCATTGAGGGATAGGTCCTTGTTGGACCGGGAGATACGGATAGTTGAGATAAGGTTCGATCTCCCCCCTCCGAACATGCAAATCATATAATTGATACATATAGTAATCATAACCAAAAGAAGGGAGTTGCATAGATGGCATGGAGTACAACAAGTTAGCAATAGAATCAAGCTTGACATGAATGGTTGACATATCAAAAGTATAAGGAGTGGGAGAGGGGGAAAGAGTAGGTGTACCTCCCGGTTCAACCGGGGGAAGAGAATGAGCATTCGATGATCATGCATTGATTGAATGACCTCTTGTACAATTTGTCCTTCGTCGGATAGAAGGATTAATATCTCACACCGGGGGCCTCCAAGACAAGGAATCTCTCTCCTCGGGTCGGGTAGTTGTCTCCTTGCATGGGATAAGGAACCATTCCTTAAACCGAGAAACTTTCCAAATGAAAACATCATCCTTCCTAGTTTGATCGAGAAACTTTTGATTCACAAGGGTGGAGATGTTGAGGAAATGAGAGGGAAACTTTTCTCGAGGATCGATAATCGGGGGAAGCTCATCTAACAAAGTCTTATAGTCATCATTAATGCAAAGAGCTAGGATAGAAATCATCCCACCCAATTGGATGCACCCCGATAGGCAAACTCCATCACGAATATCCAAGAATCGAGTGATCAAATGCTCCGTGAAATCCACCGACTCAATCTCAAAGTCGTTTTGTCGGCTATCCACAACTAACAAAGATCCTCATGGGAGATATCTCCCAAAGAGTCCTTGGAGCAAAGAGCGTATGTGAGGATTCGGTTGAAATACCACATAGCCGGATGAATCATGGAAGCGAACTTGGAAGTTTGAGGGTCATACTTTCCTTCCTCCGAGATACTCCTCTACCAACGCTACTCATCATAACAATGATCACTTGTCATTCTATTATGCGCCGGATAGATACAATGATCCACATCCTCGGCCCAAGGAACTTGAAATATGAACATAGTTGAGCATCTGTCAATGAGTGATCATTATTGAAGAGTTGGAAAGTCAAAACCTTTGAGTAATTTGCACCCGTTTCATGGACAAATTCAAGAGAAGAAAGGAATTCATAAGTCACCCTAGCATAAGTAGGGGCACTCAAATCCAAAAACTCTAAAAGATCAAGGCCCTCCGCAAGTAGGCAAACATCCTCATCTATCCCTAGCTAGAAACTTGGTTGTTGCTTGATCGTACAATCTCGTTGGTCTAAGCTTCTTCTTGGATAGACGCTTGAAACAATCCCAATGTGATTCTTTTGAAAATTCAATGCCGTAAGTTTCTTCAACCTCGGGTGGAGGTGGAACAACATACCCTGGCTTGCTTAAACTTGCTCTATCTTGATTCTTATGACGGAGTGTGGCCATCTACAAAGTATCAAGACGTAGCATAAGTAGTTGTTCAAAAATCAAGCACAAAATGAAATTATCTCACAATAGAAGTAAGAAATGGTAACAAATGAACAATGCCATTAATAAAATCATGAATATGAAGCAATAAACATGGATTAAAGGCAAAATTGAACATAAGAGACCAAATCATGAGTCAAATTGAGAAAAATAATCCCAAGCATTGAATTATCAAAGATATGAAACCATCATAAAGAAAATCCATGAGAGAGAAAATATCCAACAATGGTTATTCAAGAATTCAATAAAAGTTTACACATTTATCATGAAGAAGCTTCAATTCAACACTCAATTCAACACAAACAAGGGTTTCAAGCTTGAACAAAGAGGAAGAAGATGACTAGAAAATACAAAACCATACCTCAATGAAGTCGTGAAATGCTTGTAAAATGCCCAAAATGAAGATGTAAGAACAAATAGAACTCTCAAAAGCAAGCTCATGAAATCTTGAAGTAGCACCAAAATTGTTGGAAATTTTCTCCGATCCAAACTCATGGTACATAGGATAAAGAGAACAAACAAACAAAAATAAAGAGAAATAATAAAAGTTCTCAAAGGAGGATGTATAGAAAATTCTAAAATCAAAGAAAAAGGTTAGAAAACCGGGTTGCCTCCCGGATAGCGCTTTTGGTTAACGATGTTAGCTTGACGTCCTCCACCAATTAAGGTGGTTGTCGGAGAAACAATGAGTCAACAAAACCAACAAAAGCATCGTCGAAATACTTCATTAGACGATTGCCATTAGCCTTGAACGGAGAAGGAGAATCTTTCATTGAGACTTCTACAAAACCATTTGGAAAAACACTCTTGCCCAAATTGGAACCGCTCCATCCTGATCCCTTGATGCTAAGGTGTGATAGGAGAGGTTTGAGCTCAACCATTGGTACATCTTTACCTTCCTTTGAATTGGCGGCTTGCAAAGCTTCTTGGCATAAAATTTTCATGCACATATGCTCATCCACTTTCTCAATGCTTCCATTTAGCAAATCCTCATACATGCCACTTCCTTGATAGGAGCACCTATCTTATCCTTGCACAACATGACATTCTCAAGAGGATCATTAGAAGTGAGAAAGTGCTCATGCATGGAGGATACAATAATATCAAGAGAATCAATCAACATGCAATTTTCTATAAAAGAACATTGATATTTCATGCTTTCATTCAAGTCAAATTCAATGACCTATTCTCCTACCTTATGTGAAATTTTTGCACTCTTAACATCAATCATAGCACCCGAGGTAGCAAGAAAAGGTCTACCAAGAATAATGGGAATGGTAGCATCTTCATCCATTTCAAGAACCACAAAATCTATTGGAATAAAAAACTTCCCTACTCTCAAAGGAACATCCTCAACCTTCCCCTTAGGAATCTTAATTGACCTATCGGCCAATTGCAAGGTAATTTTGGAAGGCATAAGTTCCCCTAACTCAAGTCTTTGATAAACCAAATATGGAATTAAGCTAACACTAGCTCCTAAGTCACATAAGGCATTATCAATTTGCATCTTGTTAATGGCACAAGGGATAGAGAAGTTTCCGGGATCTTTCAAATTGGGTGGCATCTTGTTCATTATGATTGCACTACACGGTCAAGTTGACCGTCTCCACCACATCACAAGTCCTCCTACCAGTCAAAATGTCTTTGAGGAATTTTGTATAGTTGGGCATTTGGGTAACAACTTCGGTAAAAGGTAGAGAAAGATGAAGTTGCTTAAGCATGTCAATAAATCTTCCAAATTGTTCATCAAACTTATGTCTCATGAACGTTTGTGGATATGGAAGCTTGGGTTTCACAATTATTTCTCCACTCTCACCTCTCTAGGTGTCTCAATCACAACCTCACTCAAAGATGCACCATTTCTCTCATCCTCTACCAAAACCTCCTTGGGGACCTCTTTAGTTCCACTCTTCCTAGGAAAACTCTCCTCATGAACCTTACCACATCTTGTAACAATAGAATTCACGGGTCTCTTAGGATTTAAGCCTTGGGAAGGTAAAGAAAAAGGACTACCATGGTCTTTCAAAGCATTGGCATTGGGAAATTTGGTATTCTAGCATCTAATTATGAGTCATCACCTCATTGAATTTCTTATCACTTACGGCCATGTAAGTGCTCAACAAATTTGTTTGATTTTAAATTATTTCCTCCAAATTAGTCCTTGAAGAAAAGGATTGTGAATAGGAATCATCACCTTGAGTCTTTGGAGCAAATCCGAGTGGAGGGCCTCTTTGAGCATTATTTTGAAAATTGCCTCTCCCTTGATTGTTCCAATTACCCCTAATTTGAATTTGACCATAACCTTGATTATGGTTACCATCACCTTGATTATGATTTCCATAACCTTGGTTTTGATTATCATAATTTTGGTTTTGATTTTGGCTACTATAACCTTGATTGTTATAGTTACCTCAAGAACCTTGGTTCCTTTAACCAACACCTTGATTATAATTGTCAAAATTACCATGGTTTTGGTAATTCCTATTCCATTGACCTCTTTGGTTATCAAACCTTTGCACATTATTATTGTTTGACACATAGTTTACATGTTCACTCTCATTATTATAAAAATCATCATTACCATCCGGAAAAGCATGAGGGAAATTACTAGAATCATGATCATATGAACCACACACATCACCAAACAAACAACCATTAGGCATGTTACTAGAAGAAGGAGGGTGATGAGAGTTAGAAGGAGTACCTCTCCCCTTAAATTGGGAAGGAAGACTTGTAACTTGGGAAGAAGAACTCTCCAATTTTTCCTTGATTGCACTCACTTTCTTCTCCAAGTTTGTCATTTGTGAGGAGAGATTGTTGATTGCATTTAAATGATCAACCGAGTACACCGAAGAGCTACTCTTTCTAGTTGATTCTCTCTCACCATCTTGCCAATCTCTATAGTACCTCACAACATCCTCAATGATGTCCACCACTTCTTCTTCCGTCCTATTCATGATAGGACCTCCAGCTCCTCCATCAAGGCATGACTTGCCTTGGGGACTTAGGCCACCATAGAAAATCTGAATAATTTGATTGGTTGGAATTCCGTGGTGAGGACACTCCCTTTGATACTCCTTATATCTCTTCCACGCTTCATAGAGGCTCTCACTTGGCTTTTGTTTGAAACCTTGAATCAAAGCTCTTGCCTTCGCCGTTTTCTTTTGTGGATAGAAACGGGGTAGAAATTCTTTTGTAACCTCGTCCCATGTCGTTAGATAATTTGGATTAACCTCCTTGTCTAGCCATTCCAAAGCACGCACAATGAGAGAAAAGGGAAAGATCTTGAGGCAGATGATTTCTTGGGAAACTCCGTTCACCTTGATAGTATTGCAATTATTTTCAAACTCCTTGAGATGATTTAGCGGGCTCTCATGCTTGACTCCACTAAATTGTCGCCTCTCTATCAAAGTGATCATAGCCAACCTAATATCAAAATCATTTGTCAGTGTTCTAGGTGGAGCAATTCCACTCTCAAATCTATATGCACCGGGAATCCCCAATTCTTTCAATGCCACTCTCGAATTCTCTCCCATTCTTGCTTGTTCTTCTTATTGCGGTTCTTCCTCACTTGAAATGCTAGAGCTAAAAGATCGCCTAGCAACCCTTAATCTTGTAATAGTCCTCTCAGTCTCTGGATCAAATGGCACTAGTGAATGACCACGTGCTCTATACATATAACTCAAAGGAAATAATCACTAGTAGAAAAATCCAATTTGGAAGCCCTAAATTGGAAGCGGTTTTCCAATTCCACTTCCAAAAACCCAAAAATCACACTCCAAAAAAAAAACCACTTATAACAAAAAGGAAGAGGTTTGAACCAAACCGCTTCCATAACTCAAAAGGGAAGCCGTTTGAACCTTTTCCAAATTGCCGCCCTCACACAAAAACCTCCCCCTATTTTCGATTCCTCTAAAATTCATTCCAAAAATTTTAGCTTTTCCCTCCATTCCTCTCTACCTATCGTTCCCCTCTCAATTGAGTCCGACGACACTCCATTCCTCTCTGCCTTTCGTTCCCCTTATTTTCGGTGTTGCTGGTGGTCGTAGGTGAGTGCAGGGTTGCTGGGTTAGTTGCTGCTGGTGTGAGTCGTAGGTGGTTGCGTGGGTTGCTTGGTTGTTGTTGGTGTTCGTAGGTGGTTGCGTGGGTTTCTTGGTTATTGTTGGTGGTCGTAGGTGGTTGAGGGGGTTACGGGGTTGCTGGTGGTCGTAGGTGGTTGTGGGGGTTTTGTGCTTTTGTTGCTGCCGGGTTGATGGTGTGGGGTTGCTGCATGTGGTGTTGTTGTGGTTGGGGTTGTTGTGCCGTCGTTGTTGATGTGGTGTTGCTGCCATAATTACCTAAACTAGCACCACCACTACACCTCCCTCTCTCACTCCACATTCCATCTCTTTCTCACTCTCAAATTAGGGTGAGTTGTTGCTCAATTTTAACTTGCAACTTGATATAATTTGTTTGTTTATTCCAAACTTAAAAGTTAGGGTTTCAAATATAGTTAAGACAATTTTTACTTAATTGTTTAATTAATTGTTTGTTTATTTCATGTTGTTAATTTTTTTTTTAATTTTGTACATGTTATATATTTATATGTTGTGTGAATTAAAGTAGCTTTAAAGAAATTTTATTGAATATATTACTTGTTAGTTAACTAGTTAGTGTGTTAAAATTGCTTAGAAGAATATAATTTATGAATGTATGGATTGTAAAGTAACATTAGTTTGCTTGTAGTTACTCTAATTAGCACTATATAAATGAATGAACTTGTGTATTGTTGAATGTTAAATAAATGCAAATACTTGAATGCTTACACCATCATTTGCTTAGATACCCGTTTGAGTCTGTCTCATTAGGAGAAAGTCTTGAATAGTCCCCGGTTGGGACTGTTCTTGGACGTTTGATCTTACTTAGGTAGTGAATGTATGTCTCTTTTTCGATTTTAAGGAATATCCTGGCTTATCACTTTCCCATCTTGTTTTGTGGGTGCATATGTAGGTAAGTTATTACCTACATAGTGTACTTGGAGAACTGGGGGGAAATGCTGCCGGATTTTCCCTAAAATTGGAAAGTTAACATACATTCACTAGTGATATTAAACGTTCAAGGATGGGTTAGGTTGGAGTGATAAGGTCCTTTTTGGAGCATTCATTTTTACGCAATATGAATAATATATATGGATTGTACTCTGATTGACATCATAAATGGGTTGGTATGCTTAATCATATATGTATTGGTATGCTTAAAGGCAATTTAAAACGTCGATGGATCGCGGTTGGATGTATGGTAGACGTGATACATTGGAATTCTTCAATGGTGTTCAAGAGTTTTGCAAGATTGCTTCACAATATCAGCTCGTAACGGGTGTCAATGCCCTTTATTGCCCGTGTGTGAATTGTAATAATGTCACATTGGTCGATAGTGTTGATACTATCATGGTTCATGTACAATGTCATGGGTTTAGGCCTCAATATCATGTGTGGGTTTGGCACGGTGAAAAGGGATCGTATAGAGACAATGTTGTTGGGAATGATATGCATGATAAGAGTGTCGAGATTCATGTGGAAGAGGAATATGGGACTGATGATGGTGGAGATGGGGATCGGATGAGGGGATGGATGAGGGGAGGGATGAGATCGAGGATGGTGGCCTTGATCACTTGGATGAGATGATGCATGATGTTGATGGTGACTTCGGGGACCGATCCGATGTATTTGAGTCCTTATCAGAGGCTGCCAAAAAGCCTTTGTATCCCGGGTCCAAAAAATACACAAAACTCTCGGCTGTGCTAACACTTTTTAACATTAAGTTAAAGTATAACTAGAGTGACACTAGTTTCACTTCTTTGTTGACTGCGATATGTGACATGTTGCCAGAAGGGAATGAATTTCCTAATTCCTATTATTATGCAAAGAAACTCATGTGTCCATTTGGTTTGGATTATAAAAAGATTCAAACATTAGACACTCAAGACTAGGTAATATTGACATGTTATGAGAAAGAAACACTTCATTTGATAAGAAATGTAGAAAGTGGGTAAAGTAGAAGTCGTATAGGCCTTATATAGGCTATTTTGGATGTAAGGCGACCTAAAACTTAGAAAAATGTTATAATGGTGTGATTTCAAACATTAGACACTTAAGAGTAGGTAATATTGACATGTTATGAGAAAGAAACACTTCATTTGATAAGAAATGTAGAAAATGGGCAAAGTAGAAGTCGTATAGGCCTTATATGGGCCATTTTGGATGTAAGGTGTCCTAAAACTTAGAAAAATTCTATATTGGTGTGATTTCAAACATTAGACACTCAAGACTAGGTAATATTGACATGTTATGACAAAAAAACACTTCATTTGATAAGAAATATAGAAAATGGGCAAAGTAGAAGTCGTATAGGCCTTATATGGGCCATTTTGGATGTAAGGCGTGCTAAAACTTAGTTAATTGCTATATTGGTGTAAAGAAACATTTTTTTTTTAACTTTTTCATGGCATACGCATGATATACTGATATATAATAATGATTGGTTGATTTTTTTTTTTCAAAGGTTTGCAAGATTCAAAGGGAAGGCCCGTTAACAAACAAAGAAATCAATGAAATTCGCGACATGTGGGTATTTTTCGTGACATTTGATGGTATCTAGTGAGATCGAGGTAGTTTAGATTACTTGTGAATGTACATTATTCTATTAGTTATGTTTGTAAATATATATTATTATGTCGATCAATATATGTATTATTAACGTTAATTACTTATAATTATAATTAGTACGAAGTATTTGTGAGTCTTATCTTTATTTATTTTGGTGTAATGATATAATACTTATAATTAAATATGTTAATGATGTTACTCATTTTGATATTTATGATAATTAAATGTTATTTGTATTTTTGTTGTATTTAATATTAATTAATAATATATTAATATTATTATTAATTAAAATTAAAATTAATAATAATATTAATATTAATAATAATTAATATATATTATTATTAACCAGTAATATTATTATTCTTATTATCACAGGTCATTAATATAATTATTATATTATTATTATAAATATTATATTAAAAAAAAAATCAAAAGGGACGCGGTTTGGCGCCAAAACCGCTTCCCTTTACCATTACCATAATGCTGCCAGAAATCCAAAAGGGAAGCGGTTTGGTGCCAAAACCGCTTCCCTTTCACTCTAAAAGGGAAGCGACGTGAACTGCTTCCTTTTCTACATCCTAAAGGGAAGCCCCCCAAACCGGAGCGGTTTAAAACCGCTTCCCTTTTGGGGGTTTGAACCGCTTCCCTTTTGGGTTTTTCTACTAGTGGATTAGTAGAATGGCTACAAGTGTAGCCTTAAAGAGGAAAATCTTTTTGTTTTTTTTTTAGAATGAAATAGACTCAACAACTATAACAAAGCACCAATGTCATTCCCTGGCAACGGCGCCATTTTGACTAGGGGTAAAACTAGGTCGTCATCTAATTCTCCCTTGATCAAACTAAATTTATAAACACTTAACAAACCTTATACAAGTACGTGGTAAGTCAAGGGTCGAACCTAAAGCAATGAATCGGAACTACGCTATAGTCTAATGTTAAGCTAAATCGAAGAATATCAATGGTTGATTTTGATAACTAGAATAACAAGAATCAAGACAAATCGAAGAATTCAATCAATATGCCAAACACTAGGGATATAGGTTCTACATGCAAGCTCAACAATCATGATAATTGATAGATCACTCAATTGATTCAAACATTGCAAGGGACAAACAATAGTTGTAATAAAATGAATTCAAAGGTTATCTCCTATAAACCAAGATATGGTTCACTATGAATGGCTAACAAGGAGAATCACAATCAAATTCAATCAATTAAAGCAATTATCAAATCAATGGTTTATGTCATTGAAATTTGCAATGCAATCTAGATTAATCTTATAGGTTGATCACTCATAATCTAATTAATCACATGTACAACTATGTCAACTAATTTAATTGCAACAATTCAATCAATCAATGATCATCAACTAGCAAAAATCATCAATCAAGCATGCTTCTCCTTCTCCCTAGCAACTAATCTACTTATTAATCATGGTGAAATTTAAAGCCAAAACAAATTCAATCACAAGCATATTCATCTCAAGCTAAATCGAAAGGGAATGCAATCAATCATCAAATTCTCAAAACTAAATCAAAATCCAAACCAAACATTCAAGCATAAAAGAAAATTGCAATTGAAGTAAATTCAAAGGAAAGAAATCTCACAAACTTTCATTGATATGAAGAAGAATTCCAAACTTAATTGAAGAAGCAATGTTGAATTACAAATCAAATCCAAGAATTATAATCTCTATTTTCTCTCTAGTTTCTCTCTCTAAAAACAAAGCGAATGAAATATTATCTAAAAGTGAACCTTCAAAAGGATTTACAAGAGTATTTATAGTCAAAGAAGAAAAACTGATCGGCCGCGCCCTCTCCAAGAAGATCTCGTGAGTATTTATAGACAAAGGAGAAAATTGCAGAAATGGGTACGGAACCCACCATAACTAACTCCGCGGGAAATCTGGGCAAGACCCGCGCCCGCGGGTACTGTAGCCCGTGCCCACGAATCAAGGCGCGACAGATGCCCTTTTCCAGGTGAAGACAGGGGGGCCGCGATCTCTCTATCTAGAGCGGTCTCTCCTGATTCTCCGCGCCCGCGGCTAGATCGTGACTAGGGCGCGGAGAGTTCCTGCCTAAAATCACCAAATTGATTCACTTAACCCACGCCCGTGGCCCTCATGACCAGCGCCTGCTGCTATGAAAAGATGCAGAGCGCCTTCTCCGAGCCCTCTCCAAGCCCTCTCCAGAGGCTTGAATCTCCTTTGCTGAGCTCTTCTTGCTCCTCTTGATTCCTTTGCGAAGCTAAGTCCTTAAGCACCTACAAGAGAAACCAGAGAGAGAAAATAGAAGGGAAAGAGAGCAATATAAAAGGAAAACACGAAGAAAACAGAAGCACATAAAGGAAAGTAAGACACGAAGAAAGAAGAAATAGAGAAGCTAAAGGAGAAATGACCAAAATGATAAAAGAGAAGCATGAAAAATAAGGTGAAAACATCCTAAAACACTACCCTATGAGTGTCATAAATGACATTCATAAAAAAAAAAAAATATTTTAAAAGAAAGTCACATCGAAGGATTTGAAAAATTATACTTCTAGAAAGAATAAAGGGTCAAGTGAATCGCATCACATTATTTATATTGTTTTTATTTGTTTTTTATTGGTGGAAACAAGGGGCAAGCCCACCAACATTATTTATATCGTATTAGATTTAACGGTTTGACGATAGGTAGTAAAAAATATTTTTTAAGTTTTTTTGGTGGTAAAATAAAAGTTTTACAAGTTTTGGTGGTAAAAAACATTCTTTTTAATAGTAAAAGTCAAAAAATCCTTATTTTTATTATTTTTTAATTTTCGATAAAAAGAAACGAGGTATTTAGGAGCTAGGAATAGCTCAAGATCATTCATCCAAAAAAATGTCCATGGCTACCTATGCACTAGTAGAAAAATAGCAATAGGCAGCGGTTTAAACCCGGTCTAAGGCACCGGTTTGAACCGGTTTCTATGTGAAGGGTGCAAATTATCCCCTGGCCTTTTTGGCACCGGTTCAAAACCGGTGCCCTAAACCGGTTTTGGCACCGGTTAACCGGTGCCTAAAATAAACTCCCGCGTTATTTTTTTTTTTTTGTGGCAGCTAGTTTTGGCACCGGTCAACCGGTGCCTTTTCTATATATATATATATATATATATATATATATATATATATATTCCTTTTTTCGTGCAATAATATTTAAAAAAAATACCCTGTTTCTAGCAATAATAATAACATGTAATTCCAGCAATAATATTGAATAAAATAATTAATAATATTATTATTATAATTACTAATAATAATATTATTATTAAATATTATAATAAGATACAAATAATATTAAAAACAAGAATAATTCATATATATATAGATATAAATATTCCCAAACGTAATACAATAAAAAAAATTGTTATATATATATACAAATGATAGTACGTAAATAATGAATAATAATATAGTTCAAAAGTTAACATAAATTTACAATTAAAATGCCATTTACATGTTGAAGGTGATAAAAGACGCCAACATGTCACGGACTTCATTAAGCTCCTTGATTGTCAACGGACCATCTTTTTGGACCTTGCAAAACTTGAAATACAAAAAAATTATGTTAGAATTTATTAATTAGGCAAAACAATATGTATTTTATCAAATATGACCTATATGACTTCTATTTAGCCCATTTCCTATATTTCTTATCAAATGAACTATTTCTTTCACATTACATGTCAATGTCACCTAGTTTTATGTGTCTAAGCCCTAAAATTGAATCAAAAAAACATTTTATTAAGGTTTAAGACGCTTTTTACTCAAAATGGCCCAAATATGGCCTATATGACTTTACTTTACCCATTTCCTACATTTCTTATTAAATGAACTTTATTTGTCTCATAACATGTAAATATTATCTAGTTTTAGGTGTATAAGGAAAGAAACACATCAAAAGAGCATATTAACACAAAATGGCCCAAATATGGCCCATATGACTTCTATTCAGCCCATTTTCTACCTTTCTTGTCAAATGACCTTTTTATTTCTCATAACATGTCAATTTTGGGTAATATTAGTTGTCTAAGGCTAGAAATCACATCAATATAGCATTTCATTAAGTTTTAGGACTTACCTCATCAAGCTGTTAACTGTCCGTACAATGAGCCACTATGTCAAGCATAAATCTCATCACATACAAAGCACAATCAAGTCCATTTTCTTATTGTGCGCACTAGCATATGACAAACAAATCACATCAGTGAAACATTCCAAGGAAATTAGCAAATATTTACTAACATAGATTTTAAAGATAATCACAATATCATGTAAATTACCAACGGTGACTTCCATGTTAAACCTTGTGGAGCACGACAATTTAGCTTCTTCATAACACTGTAGTAAATAAAGTACATTCAAATTTTATTAGTAATTTGACTACTAAATTAGTTATTATTATCAATAATTGTAGACACCCATTTGTGTCTCCCCAAAACCAAACCCAGTGATAAATACCTTTCATGTCATTTGATCATCGAACGAGGCGAAAGTGTGAAAAGTCTAGTGATGAGGATGTTTTTATTAAAATATCTCTTCTTTCTATCTTTTAAAATATTTCTTTTCTTACCCTATTTTTGAAAAACGTGCATTCCAGTTTAGTTTGGTCCATTATATGGGTCCAATAATAGTGCAATTGGATGGGGATTGAAAATACCTTTCCAACGATATATTATAAGCCCAATTCCGATGAATAATGAGGAAGTTATGGCCAAAATACTAAACTGGGCCCAAACCAAATTTTACCTACGACCCAATGATCATGTGGACGGTCCAAAGGTTTAATCCTATTCCTAAACTAATTAGGATTAATTAGAAGCTTCTATAAGTTTTTCAAAGATCTTAATTATCATTTTTGAAAAGATAAGATTAAAGAATTTGAGTTAAATAAAAACTTTCCTTTTTTAAAAGTTTCCTATTTCTTAAATCCTAATTCTATTCGAATTTAAAGATATTCAAAGACATTCAGATTTTATTTTCATGCCTCATAATCTTTATCCAAATTTTATATGGTTGGATAGATCTTGAAATTATCTTTCCAATGATATATTATAACATTAATTCCGAGCTATAACGAAAAAGATATGAATGAGATATGAAACTCTATCCAAAACTGACACCATTCCACTATTTCGGCCATATCTTTTTATCTACAAAAGATTTTAATCTGATTCTAATTGGGTTGGAAATTAGACTTCAAGAACTTTACAACGACATATTATATGACTTATTTAGACTTCTGGATCAAAAGGTGTAATAAAAACAAAATCCGTAAAAACTGCTGTCCATCGAGTTTTATTTCGATTCGAATTCGGATTCTTTTCTTATTCTTCGACCCTCTTTTTTCTCTATAAATAAAGGTCATATATCCCCTTTTTCAAATCATTAATTCTCCATCTAATTATCATCAACTCTTATCAAGAAATTCTTGATATTCTCTCTCTCTTTCTTAACCTCTTTCACAAACAAAATTCCGCATTCACAAGATCTAAACACACCTAGCCAAGTTCGAAGTTGCCTTCGCCCTAGACGTGAAAGGTTTGATATTTATGAGGGTTTGGTCCCAAATCTAGTCTAAACTTTCTTAATCTTTATTTAATTTAATTCTTTGATTTTATATTTTCTTTGAAGTTACTAACGTGTATATTTTGTTATTAGAAAGAGATACGAGGCATCCAAGTAAGTGATTTAATTGATTTATTGATATTTTGATATAGAAATCATGTCTAGGTTGTTATTTTGATTCCTAGCTTCATGTTAAGGTGTTTTGATCTTCCTAGTATCATGTTTAGGGTAATAACTATAATTTCGAATATCAAATATGATAATTATGATTTCTATGATGCTTCCTATTTTCTTTCCTAATATTCATGTTTGTATCATGTTAGGGCTAAAGCTTTGATCTTTGATGTTTAGTGACATGCTAGGGTTTGTTATTAATCTTGTTAGTATCATGCCTAGGATCTTGCTATTATTATGCTTTAGCGTTGATATGATAATTATTATTATGATTATGATTTATTATTATGATTATTATGTTGCTTGATATATATTTATTGTTATTGCTTGATCACACCTTTTATGTATGTTTAAAGGGAATTTGTATTTGTAATCACGCTTACTAAGATAATTAATAATCTTGTTTAGGGTTAATTTGATTTTAATTCAAGTGATCGCCAATAATAGATTTATTTGTGAATTTATATTCAACCAACATAGATTAAACAGGTTTAGGGTTAAACCTATTGATTGAATGTTAGTCAAAAAGCGCACATGAATACGATCAAAATAAAGTAGAGGCTTATTATTAGGGCAGGTTCAATCTCTTTTAGGTTGGATTTGTACCTTCATCCCCGAACTACCAGTCATGGTTCCAGACCTATTGGAGTTAACGATCTCCTGGATCGTTAAGGGGTGTAACCTTCACCTCGTGAACGATTTACAAGTTCCTAAAACTTGTTGGCGACTCTTTTGCTCTATCTTATTTCCCTTTGGATGCCACCATATTTTAGTGTATGATCACAGTGGGGTTCAAGCTAGGGGTAATTCTTGAAATATTCCCCTACACATCACTAGGTAGCTATATATATTTACTTTTGCAATATAGACTTCACGAGGCACTTCTCCGATGATAGAGCTGAATCAAGGTGATAAATTATGTTATTGGAATTACAAATCACCTTGAGGCTCCAATGCTCCCTACATAAGTTCACAATAGACAAGCAAATTAATATTTAGGAGTTAACATATAATGAGGCCAAATCGATTGAATTTGACTTGGTTAGTCTTACTCTTTATAACATGGGGCGAATATGAACTTGTCTCCCGCACGCGCTGATTCCCTGATACTCTGTTCAACATAGTACAACACGTCATGGGGGTTGCCTATGATTCTAGTAGTGGATAATTGCTCGGGGCATAACCACCCAACTTTACAAGGAGAATCAGTTTCAGTTAAGTGCTCCTGTAGTGCTCTGCGTGCATGAACGTTGAATAATTAATCACATATAGGATAATCACCATAAATTTGAATAACTTGAAAAAAGTGCAGATTATGTGGGCATTGAAGTACCTCATGAATGTTTGAATAAGGGAAATGTTAAGCTTTGCACCACGTAGAAATTCCTTCATATCTTCTTTGCTAATCCATGCAACTACATCCTCATCATAGTGGAACATTGCCTTAGGAAGTGCAACTTCCATGGGATCGACCAAATGACAAGCACGGTTGTGAAGAAAGGTCATGTCAGCAGAGAGAGATTGAAGAACAATGTCTTCAACTAGTGGAGTAGGTTGCATGGGTGAACCTTTCGAAGAGTGCAACTTCGACGCTTGTTCACTCTTGGACCTTTGTTCACTTAGCTTCTTGTTAGGTTGATCAATTCTTTTAGACTTCTCCACCCTATTTCTCTTTGAAATTTTTCTTCCATACGAAATCTGAAATAGTTTGAGAAAGAATAAGTTTATAAGTTGAGAAATGAAGAAAATAGGCATATTATAAGTTATTTTGGCTTAAAATGGTTTTATTTTGATGAAATGGACCCATTAACTTAGAAATTAGCTTCTTTTATGTAATTTCAACTCACAATCATTGATAAATATGTAATTATGAGATGGTGTGAAAAAGCATAAGTTTATAAGTTGAGAAATGAAGGAAATAGGCAAGTGAGAAGCCATTTCGGCTCAAAATGGCTTTATTTTGATGAAACGGACCTAAAAACTTAGAACTTAGATTCTTTTATGTCATTTCAAGTCACAATCACTTATACATATGTAATTATGAGATGATTTTAGAAATAATAAGTTTATAAGTTGAGAAATGAAGAAAAGAGGCATGTAAGAAGCCAATTTGGGTCAAAATGGCATTATTTTGATGAAATGGGCCCAAAAACTTAGAACTTTGCTTCTTTTATGTAATTTAAACTCACAATCACTTATAAATATGTAATTATGAGATGTTTTGAGAATGAATAAGTTTATAAGTTGAGAAATGAAGAAAATAGGCAAGTGAGAAGCCATTTCGGCTCAAAATTGCTTTATTTTGATGAAATGGGCCCAAAAACTTAGAAATTTGCTTCTTTAATGTAATTTCAACTCACAATCACTTATAAATATGTAATTATGAAATGATTTGAGAATTAATAAGTTTATAAGTTTAGAAATGAAGAAAATAGGCAAGTGAGAAGCCATTTCGGCTCAAAATGGCTTTATTTTGATGAAATGGACCCAAAAACTTAGAAATTAGCTTCTTTTAGGTCATTTCAACTCACATTAACTTATAAATATGTAATTATGAGATGTTTTGAGAAAGAATAAGTTCATAAGTTGAGAAATGAAGAAAATAGGCCTGTGAGAAGCCATTTTCGGCTCTAAATGGGTTTATTTTGATGAAATGTCCCAAAAACTTAGGACTTTGCTTCTTTTATGTCATTTTAAGTCACAATCACTTATAAATATGTAATTATGAGATGGTTTGAGAAAGAATAAGTTCATAAGTTGAGAATTGAAGAAAATTGGCAAGTGAGAAGCCGTTTTGGAAAGAAATTGCTTTATTTTGATGAAATGGAGCAAAAAAACTTAGAAATTAGCTTCTTTTATGTCATTTCAAGTGACATTCACTTATAATTATGTAATTATGATATGGTTTGAGAAAATATAAGTTCATAAGTTGAGAAATGAAGAAAATAGGCATGCGAAAAGCCATTCCGCCGAGTGAGTTGAGAAAAAAAAATATGGCTCAAAATATTTTAAAAAAAAATACGCAACTTCCGCCGAGGCCGGAACACCCAAGGGAGCCGCCCCCGCTGCCGGAACAGCGAAGGCAGCCTGCGCCGAGGCCACAACAGCTTCGGCAGCCGCCTGTCGAGGCTACAGTAGCCAAGGCAGGCTATTGTCGAGGCTGCAGCAGCCCCGGCAGCCAGGTGATTCCGATGCCGGAGCAGCCTTGGCAGCGGCTGCGGAGTAGGGAGCTGCCCGGGCAGCGGCTCCCGAGGTCGGAGCTGCCCGGGCAGCCGTTCTAGAGGCCGGAGCTGCCCGGGCAACTGCTCCGGAGGCCGGAGCAACGCAGGGAGCACCAGCCGAGGTCGCCGCTACCTCGGCATCAGAGATGGAGTCGGGGAGTCGTGCTATTTCGGCGGTTTTATTTTCAGAGGTGCAGTTAGAGAGTGCCTAACGGTTATTTACAACTGAAAAAATTGAGAAATAAATAATTTACCTCCTTAATCAACCTGACCCACGCACGTGGCCAATCAACAAAGCTACCTATTGCTTGCCAAAGCTTTGTTATCTCAACCTCCTCTATCGGTACGGTAGTGGGATGTCTTCGAACCCCTCAACCACCGAAGCGATCCCAACCGAGTAATGATGTGGCCCCGCCGTAGCACCGGCCGTCACTTGGGCACTACCATACGCCACGAAACTCAACTTCATACTATTTACATGCCCCGGGGCTAGAAGTGCACACCCGGTGTCTTCCTACATAAGTACAAAAAGAAGATAGTTAAATAGGTCTTTTACTACAACATAGATAATATAACGAAATTCATTAAGTTAGAGGGTTACAAATAACCTGTAACTCTGGATATTCATGCGGTGTTGGATTATCAAGCTCCCTCGAGTCCGCATGTGTAGGAGTAGGAACCTAAAACAGCACATCAATCATGCCACCTCAGATCTCAATTAACTCAGTATTTTAAAACTTTTAATAACCCAATTGAAATTACCTCAGGTGTCTCATCTTCACCACGCTTCTCATCTCCGCACCAATCAATCGTCTAGGCGCAGTATCCTCTTCCACTATTCCATCGAAAGCCTTTTTTTGCCTACGCTACGGGTGATCACGCCTAAGGAACCTTCGAGTCCGTAGGTAGACATCTTTGTGAGAATGAGTAAGGTATACGCTTGATGTGTCATCAATACATATGGGGCATGCTTTTTTCCCTTTCACCTTGTACCCACACAAGTTGCCATATGCAGGGAAGTAATTCATGGTCCACATAAGGGCTGCACGCAATGTGAACAGCTCGTTTTGATGAGCATCGGAAACGGAAACCCCTTCATCCCACATCTTTCTCAAGTCGTCAATAAGCGGCGCAAGGTAAACATCTGTGTCGTTTCCAGGTTTCCTAGGCCCCGTTATTAGAAATGAAAGCATTACATACTTACGTTTCATGCACAGCCAATGAGGCAAATTATAAATCACTAAAAGTACCGGCCATGTGCTGTGTTAGGTACTAAGAGTGCCAAATGGATTCATCCCGTCCGTCCACAACCCAAGCCTTAAAATTCTGTCTTCATCACCAAATTTCTCAAACTTCAAATCAATGTTCTTCCACTGCGGAGAGTCAGCTGGATGCTTCAGCATTCTGTTTTTCTTTCTTCCCTCTGCATGCCACCTCAAGTTTTTAGCGTCTTTTGGTATTGAGAACAGATGCTTAAACCTTAGAATTATGGGAAGATACCACAACACCTTAGCAGGAGGTCCCTCCGTACCAGGATTGCAACTCATGCGCTTGTAGCGCGACTGCTTGCATCGTGGACACTCCTGCAATTGTTCTTACTCATTTCGATACAGAATACAGTCAATAGGACATGCATGTATATTTTTATACTCCAAACCAAAGGGGCACATGAGCTTCTTTGCGTAATAGAAAGACTTAGGAATTTCATTCCCATCGGGAAACATATCACTTAATGTTGTCAACAAAGAAGTAAAACTAATGTCCGTCCACCCATGCTTCGAGTTAATGTTGAAAAGTGTTAGCACGGCCGATAGTTTAGAGTATTTTTTGCACTCAGGCTACAAAGGCTTTTTGGAAGCCTCCGATAATAACTCAAACACTCCACCTTCAACACCATGCAAAATCTCATCCACTTGTTCATCCTTGACCTCATACGCCTGATCATCATCGGCTCCATCCTCACCATTATCAATAAAAGAGTCATCATTCTCGTATTTCTCGTCCACATGAATCTCATTGCTTCTAACACGCACATCATTCCGATCAAGATCCTCACTGTACTCTCCACTTTCTCCGTGTCAAATCCACACATGGTATAAATGCCTAAACCCATGACATAATACATGATCTCTAATGATTTCAACACTATCGACCACATTCACATTATTACAATCAACACAAGGACAATAAAGGCATTTGCCACCCATTTTCCGTTGATAAACTAAAGCCCTCTCACAAAACTCTTGAACCCCATTCCAAAATTCCAATGTATCGCGTCTACCATACATCCAACCATGATCCTTCTCAATTTAGTAAATTGTCTCTAAACATATATAGCAACATATAATGAATAATGTGTAATTTCTACATATTTCATGTAAATCAAATTCAAGTACAAAACGTGAATACACCATTCATATAGTGAAAAAATGCATGTTTCCAAAGGGTCCTTATCACTCCAACCTAACCCATCCTTGAATGTCTACTCTCACTAGTGAATGTATGTCAACTTTCCAATTTTAAGGAAAATCCGGCAGCATTTCCCCCTAGTTCTCCAAGTACACGATGTAGATAATTAATTACCCACATATGTACCCAGAGAACATCGTGAGAAAATTGTAAGCTAAGATGTTTCTTAAAATCGAAAAGAAAACATACATTCACCACCTAAGTGAGAGTACACATTCAAGAACAGTCCCAACCGGGGACTATTCAAGACTTTCTCCTAATGAGAAAGCCTTGAACGGGTATCTAGGCATATGATGATGCAAGTATTCTATATATTGCTGTATTTATTTGCAATAAAACAATATAGAAGTTGCAATTTCATGAATAAACTTTTATTAAATGGATAATTAGAAAGAAATATAGCTTAGTAAAGTTTATAAGTCATACCAATATAGCAACTACCCACTTGAGCTCAATATGTAGTCCTCAAGCTAAACTCGTGCTTCAATTCACAAATCTATTAAAAAAAACAATAAAAAAAATTAGGTTAAATATTATGTATGTACTATTTCTTTCTCATAACATGTCAATTCACTAATTTATTTATAAGCTAAAACACATCATTCATCGAACTAACAATTGCTAAACTATGTATTCACTACTTTAATTAATCTAATTCATTCAAAATTGCTAAATTAACAAGGTTACTAATCTCTAATGTTTTCAAAATTACCCATCAAAACAACTTAAAAGTAACCATTCACCCATTCCAAAATTCATCTACTTTAGTAACAAGTTTACTAATCTCTAATTTATTCAAATATACCCATCAAAACAACTTAATATTAACCATTTAAACATTCCTAAATTCAACTAATTTAATGACAAAGTTTCTAATCTCTAACTTATTAAAAATAATCCATCAAAACAACTTCAAATCAACCATTTAAAGTAACATACCAAATTTCACCTATTTAAGTACCAAGGTTAATATATATTCTATAATTATTTCAAAATTATCCACCAAAACAAATTAAATTAACCATTAAAACATAATTAAATCCAACTAATTGAGAAAAATCACTAATATTTTCACAAATTCCCAATAAAACAACCTAAAATTGAGAAAAATTGGAGTATAATTATATTCAAACCTAAATTTTAATTTGCAAACAATGATTAAACATGCAAAACACATTAATATAAGTACATAATTAGAAAATAATTGTGAAATAAAAATTAAAAAAAAAAAGGAAAAACCTTGAAATTAGTGAGGAAATTAGCTCGGTGGTGGAGGAGGGCAGCAGCAGCACGGCGAGCTTAGGGCAGCAGAAGCACAACAGCGCGGCCACCTTAGGGCTATGGCGCGGCGAGCTTAAGGTGGTGGCGCGGCTTAGCTTCAACACCTTCACAACCCACTTGAAATTGAATAGAGAAAGAGAAGGAACAGGGGAGGAAAACCCGGTCAGGGGGGAAAGAGAAGGGCGGGGCTGGTGGCCGGCGACGGTGGCATCTGTAATGGTGGTGGGAAAATGGAGAAAGAGAGTGCAGTAAGCTAAGGGTTAAGGCTCGAATGAAACAAGTGAAATGAAAGAGAGAAAAAAGAAGAAAGAAAGTATAAGGGCGGGGTTTTTTTTTTAATGCAGCGGTTCACTGGCACCGGTTCAAACCGGTGCCCTTTTTATTTTTGGCACCGGTTTGGGCTGAACCGGTGCCTTTTCTCTTTGTTTAAAAACCCGCCCATTTTTGGGCCAGTTTTTGCCACCGGTTTGGCCTGAACCGGTGGCATTAGGGGGCTGCCTATTTGTATTTTTCTATTAGTGAATAAAATACCAACAATCATCCAAAGCAGAATCAAATTAATTTTTCATATATAAAACCCAATAATTTCAGCCAATTAGAATTCAATTGTTCCAAATCTAGCGAAAATACACTTATACACAAAAAAAACAACTAAACTTATAATTAAAGAAAAGATCTACTGAAAATACACCAAATACCTAGCGAAAATAAAAAAAAATATATAAAAAAAAAAAATCAATTTCAAACAATACAAAATCAAAATCAAAATCGCAAAAACACAAAAAAAAAATGAATCAATGAACCAAAAATGGGAAATTACCAATAACATTATTGTCCGAGTAGCCATAATGATCAGTGCACTTCAACACCCACAACTAGGAACCATCGATGAAGCGTAGAAGATATCAGAACCTCCGTCGTATCATCTTCTTCATCAAAATCGTACACAGGAAGCAGGATTTGTAGAGTTTTAGGGGCTGAAAAAAATGGAGGGATGAGAGAGAAAATGGAGGTAAGGACTAAAGAAAGGTGGTAGAGAGAGTGATGTGAGAAAAAATCGACATGAACACCAAGATTTCCAAGGAGAGATAAAGTGAGTGAAAGAAGAGAGGGAGAGTGTGTGTGTGTGTGAGATGGCTGGAGGAAGTGGAAGGAGGATAGACTTTTAGGGTTTTTTTATCATCAACTTATTTGTATCAGACAATTAGTGTCCGTTAGGAACAAAAAATTATTTGTATCGGACAAAATGCTGCCCGTTACTAATAATGCAATATTCGTAACGGGCATCATTTTGCCCGTTACGAATAATATTTTCCGTACCACTAAGTTGTTTTAATGTAACGGACCATTATTTTGCCCGTTACAAATAGGTTTATTGTAACTGGCAAATTATTGCCCGTTACAAATAGGGTGTTACAAATGACATTTTTTCCACTAGTGATTCACCGGGTCATCAACCTGATGAGCCCATCAATTCAAAATTATTTTGGACGTTTTATTTAATTTCCAAAACCATAATTAAATAAGAGAAATGAAATTTCTATTTTAAACATAGTTCTGAAAATTGATGCATTTCTTATGTAATATGTTTTCTCAAACCATACACAACTTAAATTGCATAACTTGCTTCAATCCAAGTCATTAATATGACTCTCATATCTTAGTCTATGGAAGGGGTTTAGTGATTTCTCACTCATAATAAAACTTTGCAGATCACGACATCCCGTTTGTCATTGATCTCATAATTGAGGTGATATCTCATATCTATTTGTTTTAATTTGTGATGTGACCCTGACTCCTTTGTTTTGACAAAGGTATCCTTTTAGTCATATAACAATTTGATTCGAACTTCCTCCTTAACTACTCTTACTGTAGATAAAATACATAATCTGATATTGAGTATGCAACAACATTCTGCTTTGAACTCTTCAATCTTACTGTGCTTTTCCATTCAGACACAAAATGTATTTAGATCAACATCTATAGTCATCTTGCCTGTTTGGAAAACTTGCATCCATATAACTTTTGACAACTTGTTCATTCTTAAGACCATTAACTAGAAACATTCCTTTAATCCTTCTCAAGTACTCAAGGATTTGCTCTTGGAAACTTTCAGTATGTTTATTCTGAATTTTCTTCAAACTTGTTACACATGCACAAGTCATATGTAACATCTTTCTTTGTACATATCATGGCACATATAATGGACCATTTTGCAAAAACATGAGGTACACTATCCATACAACTCAACTCTACTAGCTTTTGAAGGCACTGAGTTTACTAAGTGTAATACCATGAAACATGGGAAAACATTCTCTCGTAGAGTCTTGCTTCATGAACTTATCAAGAACCTTATCAACATAAGTTTCTTGATGTTGTCCAATCATTCTTCATGATTTACTTCTTGGATCTTGATTCCCAATATGTACTCAACATCTCCTAAAAACAACTCCTTAACCACTGCTCGACTGATTCAAGCATTGATATATCATTTCATATGAACTGTATGTCATCTACATACATGACCAAGAAGACCAATTGCTCCCACTAAACTTCTTCTCTCTACAAGATTCCTTATCGTTCTTTAAGGAAGTCAACTTGTTTGATTGCCTAATTGAAACGAATGTTCTAACTCCCCGATGCTTGCTTCAATACATCAAATGAATTTCTAAAGATTGCAAAACTTTCTAGGAATTTCTGGATTTCAAATTTCTTAGGTTGTATCATATACATACCATCCATCAAGAACATTTCATGAAGGTGATTTTATTATCCAATGCTAAGGTTCGTAATCGAAACCAGCAATCACTAGAAGAATCCGAACAGGCTTACGCATCTAATAGGTTTGACCATATTTGTTAGACTATCGTGGACTAACACATCTTTACAGACATTGAGTCCATACTGGATTTCTTGGCTTTAAGCCATTTCTTGGTTGGCACTTATCCAAAGCTTGCTTGTAGGGCATGGATTCCAACCATTTTAATAGGAAAATTTTATAATCCACCTTGTACTAGAATTTAACAAACTATTTGTTTTGATCCCAAGTAACCTACAGTAGGTATATCAACAATAGAATTATTCTCTTCACCTCTTTGAAGCTTTTCATTCAAGTGGGACGATAGAAGCCTCGCTAGTGGAATTAGCTTGCTTCGACACATAGTTTATCAAATTAGCTGATTTCATATGCTTTCATCTCTGATGTAGTGTTATCCACATCCATTCATTGCTCGTCTTGAATCTCATCGAGATCTAAATTTAATCCCACTTGGCTTTGTAGGAGAAGATTTCTTTCTACAAAGACACTATCGCGAGCAACAAACACTTAGTTTTCTACGCGATTGTAGGAATAATACCTCTTAGTTTCCATGAGAAAATCTATGAAGATATATTTACTTGAATGGTTGATTATGTCATCTTTGTAAACATTTTACATTGATTTCATAACCCTTAATACTGTTTAGAACATTTCCAAATCATAACTCTTATGACATCTTTTTTTACCGCTTTGGTTAAGTTTCCTCTTTAGTATATTCGCAATTGTTGTTTAATATATTTTCTCAAAACGATATTTGTAAATCATTAAAGCTAAGCTAGGATCGAACCATGGCAAGCAAAGTTTGATTCCTTTTAACCTACATTTTAATTGTAATATTTCTGGATTGTGAATTAATTCAACAATTTCTTTTTAGATGATCATTGATTTTGAATTAAATATTTATCACAAAAATCATATTGTAGTATTAATTATTCAAGTCAAATTGATTTTACATTTCATTTTGGAATTTTGAACATTTCAATGATTCCAAGCTTTACGTCATTAAGTAACTATCAATATAGTTACTTAAATCGTTAGTAAAAGCAATGAAATAGTTAAATCTCTTTGCTAATTATCGAACTCATTGGTTCACACACATCATATGTTTGTGTTCTAAAAGGTTATTTTAGCTCTTTTACTCTTTCAACTAAAAGGTAACTTGATCATCTTACCTTATCAAGCATGACTTCTAATTCTCAAGTGATTCATAATCAATTTAGAATAAGAGTCCATCCAATTGTTACTTTGGATGTGCAAATTGGTTATGTGACCTAACCTTACTTTGTTATAAGTAAGTTTACTTTAAATCATCTAATTTTGCTTTTGTGATCTACTTATATCAATGTCATAAAAATAAAAATAAAAAATAAAAAAAACTAATATCTAGTAAAATGAAAATAATTTATTACCTTGGTCATGGATCAACACTTGTCCAAGCCAAGTAAAAACTAATCAATATTCAAACAAGAAAACCGAAATATTATCTCATCAAAACTGAAAAATGTCTAAAATAATCTTTAAAATTCTTAAATTAAAACTATGAAGCTATTTCTAGCCACTCAAACACTTTTAGTGCTCCTTTAAGCTTTATTTCCATGCTAGCTTCACTTGTTTGCAGTTTCTGCGCAACATTAATAATGTTAAGCACTGCAACTTGGTATCACATACCTAAGTGAAAGTTAAAATGTTTGTTACAAGTGTTAGTGAGGACATCCTTGTTCAAGCTCTAGGTTATTCTCTTTTCAGGTAATTCTCTGCATGATTCTTGAGTAAATTAACTAGCTTTACCGCAGAATCCTCATCATCTTGAGAAAGTTTCTCAAGGTCAAAACCATCACATAGAGAATGTAGAATTATATCATGAACCTAGTGATCTTTGTACGATCTCCCTAACATACTCATGCGGTTAAATAGTTGAACCATCATATCCACATGAATCTGTACTGACTGGCCTGACAGCAGTTTTCTCGAAATTATCTCGGCATTGATATTGTATGTTTCAAACCTTACCAGTCCACGAGTCGTCGTTCTTGGGAACCATATTAATGATTTCCTCGACATTTCCATCCAACTTCCCATCAACATGGTAATTCAGTATTCCATTGCAAACATCACGTAAGCACTTGAATAAGAGATAGGTTCATAGTCCATGAATCTTCTAACCCAATCCTCTGGAATAGAAGACAACATTACATATGCGACTCTCTTAGAATCTGAAACATTTCTTATATGCTTCTCAGGAGTCATGCTTGGACTAAATCTGCCCTCGATTAGTAAGTCTAAACGAAATTCGAGATTTTCGTTCATTAAAACAATTCTAAGTTCGCTTTCCCAATCGTTGAAGTTGAAAAAATTAAGCCTTGTTTTCATTGTTGGTGGTAAAGCATTATTGTCATCATTGTTACGACTACTCATCTAAGTCAAAATAAGGCAAAGTTTAATATTTATGTTTAATTTAAAATTTAAAGTACCATAATCGAATAATATAGGTAACTTTAAAACACTTTATTTAACATTCATTAATCTCAATTGAGTTTTAAGTGATTCCAAGATCCTTTATTTGTGTAATAGTTGACCATATTGAGGCCCTACCATCAAGCATTACAATTTAAAGATGAGTAAACTCTTTACTGATTACAACTCTTGTAACTCATGGTTGAATAATTAACCATCACATGCTTAATAATATCTTTGCTTCAAGGTTCTAAACGCTTTAAGTAACCTTGTTGAGCATAATCAATTAAATATGTAGAACATGATCCACCCCGCAATGCCTAAAATAACAAGTGACACTCTGAGGAGGCCGACCCATCACTCACTATCCAAGGATTGTTAGGTATCTAATTGGAAAAGCAATCTCAATATTAGTAGGACCTAGATTTATGTTGTGATTATTTAGTGAACTCTAGCGCATCATCAATCGATATAAATAAAATCTAACATGCATAATCTACTAATGCAATAAAACATGACATAATATGGCCTCTTAGTCCTAAGAAAACTAGAAATGAAAAGCTCCCACTTGAATCATCGTGGATCTCCTTCTACCTTGTTCCTTTGGGACTTCACTTCATGGGCTTCTATGGACTAACACTATTTAAATAACTAATCAATTTACTTTAAATAAAAGTTACAAAATACTTAACGGTACACAGACCGTAGTAAGATTACAAAAATACATCACGATGCGCAGATCGTATTTTAGATATGGGCCACACTAGTCTATATATAGCAACATAATATCATATATTACATAAAATGCCATATAATACATCACTCAACATGTTTTTCTAAACTACAACATCAAATAATCGTAATTAAAGCAACGCATTTCCTAAAATATCTCATATTTTAAATCATATATAGATATTATCATATATTATTCATGAAAAATTATAAAATATCATATATTTTAATTTAGGCATGAGATAGAATCAAATCATATTTTAATCTAGAAAGATAAATCATATTTAATCTTCCATGATTATCCTAACAAACTTAGGAGATTCTATCCTAATTATTAGCCAATTAAATAATTTTAAAATCAATTATATCCTAATCTAATTATGGGATAATCACATTATTTAAATCAATTATTATCCTTTTGGAATATGCTCAGAATATCCTAAGCAATCTTATCCAAAATTAACCACTTTAATTATGGATAATTACCCATTTAACAACTTCAAATATGGATAATATCAAACATAACAACTTTTGAAAGATTTGATTTTATCCCAAATAAAAGATTTTATCAAAAATAAAACGGATTTTATCCCAAAATAATTTTGTAATTATCTTGAAATAATTTTTCAAAAACTGATTTTTTTTTTAAAAAAAAAACCATGACTACACGGCTGCTGGCCACCGTGGTTGGCTAGTCGAGGCTAAGGAAACAGCAACCTGTAGCACTGGTAGCCACGGTAGCAGCGTGCAACACTTGCACAGCTGCTGCCCCAGCCACCAGGACCGTCACCCTCCCTTCCCTCCCTCTTGGACAGATCACCAGGTCGGCAGCCGCCGTGGCTGCGCAACCCAGCCGCGGCTGCCGGCCTTAAAACTAATTTTTTTTTCAACTTAATTAAAATAACTTTTATAGAAATCAAATCAAATCAGTCCATAAATTAAAATTAAATCATCATTCAACTTTAAAATTAGGGTTCATCATAAAATTAATCACAATTTAATTATAACTCTTAAAATTAAATCGATGATCATACACAAAACATTTTTATGCATAAATCAATCCGATAAAAATTATGAAACATAAAACAATTCGAATTAAATCTAAATTAAGTGTAAAATCATATTTTAGGGCTATGACTTTCGACATTCGAAAATTAGGGTTGGGGTTTTTCGAAAATCCAAAACAAGGGTTCTAGGGTTCGAAATTTTTGAATAATCTAGGGCTTAATTCGGTCTTCTTCGTGGCTGTTTGAGCATAATTAAATAACATTTAATCAATTCCAAAAGTTTAATCACATAAAATATAACAATTGAAACATAATTAATTTAATTTCTCCCTCTTAATTGATTATAAAATTAACATGGACTTCAAATTAATCGTATTAAAATGATCAAGCGTGTTCATGCAAGAGGCTAACTAATACCACTGTAGGAGTTTATAGGTACTATTAAGCGGAAAATCATGAATCAAATTCAAACAAGAACCTAATCCCAAGATTGCATCTATAACACACAAGACACATAATCATACCTTTAAAACGTGAATTCCACGTAGCAAATGATTAACAAATCAAGGAGAGAATAGAGCCCCGAGCGTTGCTCCTCTACTTAGTCCACGAGCTTCGAACGAGCCGTCCAACAATACTAGATTGGTCGAGTGATTGAGGAAAACTGCGATCACCACCTTTAATGGATTAACTGACCACCGCGAACCATTACAAGCTAAAGTCGTAATCACTTAATAAAAAATAATACCTAAATCCGCTAACTACGTAGATAGGGAAGAAGGGTCGAACCACAGGGAAACAAGTCAATTTCTTCCTAATTAATCAATATAATCTAGATTATCAAGTAACCAATTTGTTATTATAAAGGAGAATTAAACTAATAGGAGTAAAAGTGGGAAGGAATAAAAGTAGGAGGAAAATTAATAAATAAAAGACCTAGGGCATAGGTTCACCAATAAATAACATTCCAGGGTAAAACATAATAATCAATCATCAATGCATCAATTAATCGGATCAAAAAGGGCTCTCGCTACGTATTATAATCACATAATTAATATACCGGTATTAAATCTCATCTCTCGAATCTCGACTTAACCATTTATAAATTAACCTGCCTATTGAAACTAAGACTAAATATCAATTCTCATCTCTCGAACCTCGAATTAATATTGCTAAACTCATACATAAACCCTAGAAAGAAAACTACTCAAACATAATTAAATCTAAACTAAACGGGAGCAATTAAACAAGTCATGATGAAAGAAATAAAATAAATAACTGAGATTAAAGGAGAAGAAATCGTTACCAAAGTAATCAGAATTAAAGAGTTGAATAAAGAACAAAGTTAAGAACAAGGTTGTAAAGAGAGAAAATAATCTAAAAACTAAGTAGAGAGAGAAAGTCTAAGAAAAGAGATAATTTAAGTAAAAGAGAGAGATAAAAAGAGAGTGCTAAACTTGCTTAACGAAATCGTATTTATCTTAAGCAAGTTGATCCTAAACTAAAACAACTTATCGACGCTCTAAAAATCATCAGGGACACGCGCCAGATCGGGCCCACCTTTTTTTCATCATGGGAGTCTCTCACGCCGACCGGGCGTGAGATAGGGCGGAGAGTTGCTTTATTCTTCTTCCGCCCCGCCCGGCCGGGCGCGCCTTCGAGCGAAGCCTATTTCGACTGGGCCACACTCTTTTGCAACTTGGACTTCTCAATTGGGCTCCGATTCTTCGGCCCAATCCGGATTTCCTCTTCGGGTCTTGAATACTCGGCCCAAATGCCTCGATATCACATGCACCAAGCCCTTAATCACCGGTTCGATGACTCTAACCGGCCCTGGGCTATGAAAACTGGTTGTGCTCCTCCAATGCTCGTAGTTGCTCCATAAAAATTCCGGGAAAATGCTCTAAAGGTGCAAATCCCTAGAAAACTCAACCAAAACTATGAAAACACTGGAGAACACCAATTATTAATAAAAGTGGCTCTAAAGAGCCAAAAACACTACCATTATGACCAAGGGACGGGGGTAAAATACTATATAAAATAGACATATCAAACTCCCCCAAGCCAAACCTTTGCTTGTCCCTAAGTAAAGATCTCATCAATGAATAAATATATACCCCAAATAGTCAAAATCAAGAACAAACAATTCAAAGAAAATCATCATAAACATGCTTCAAAGTCAACCAATCTCATTCATCCAATCACTCATCCTCCCTAACAATTGTCAAATAGAGCAAACCACAAGAGCATGTAGAATTCAAGACTAGTGCTCACACACTCGAATCTCATTTATGTGGCGAGTAAAAGATGTACTCGATCACTCTCCATCCCAACCCCTTTAATGTGAACAATGCCCTCCCAAACTCACAACACACGTGTGTTTAAGAAAACATACACTCAACCTAATAGTCGACTCGAAATACGTCAAGTCATTCCTTGCATTGATAGGCAAAACTTTCACTCGCACGACTCTATGCACAAGGTCGGAAGGTCTTTAAAGCTTGTAATGTAAGGCTAGGGTAAAGGGTAGGAAATATTGGGAAAATGTGAGAGTAAAGCCATGCTATAAGGAAGCCAATTCCTAATAAAACCAAGGTCAAAAATAAATAATGACCAAACATCTCCAACATACTCAACTCCAACAAAAGTTCACCAAATATAACTCCAAACATATCAGACGATCCCAACACATACAATATCACTCACAAAAATATAATAATATAGAAATTTAGTGAATAAATAAACTTTACTTTCCAAACTTAAAATTTTCATTGAAACTGAATTTTTTTTTTCTTTCTTTCTTTCTTTTGATCAACCTTCAATTAGAACACTTGAACATTAAACATTTTTTTTCTTTTTGCTCTTTTTTTCTCTTTTCTTTTGAAGTTCACTCTTTTTATTTTTCTTCATTTTTTTCTTGAACCTCTTTTTTTTACTTCATATCATCATACTTTATTTTTTCAAGAAAATTAAACTCTCAAACTCATCAAAAAATAAACTACGATAAAGAACAAAATAACTTCTCAAAACCCACCCAAATTGTGCAAACAATAAGCACACTACAATCTCCCTCACCTCACTCACTAATAGCTCCCCCAACCTTAGCTTGGGACTAGTTACCAATGGGGCAAAATAGGCTTATAATGTGGCTTATAAACAATAAATAGTCAAGGCATCAACATGGCTAGCAAGAAGGGAACAAATGTATCTAAAATCATCTGAAGGCTACCTAAAAGAACAAATGCCTTCGTCCTCCACAATGTGCATAATAGTGAGACATAAAACACTACTCATAGTTGCAAATCAATACTAAAATTAATTGACATATCAAGAACTAACACACATACCTAATCAAATCAACTAGTCAAGCATTATATTCACAAGTAGTTGGACAAAATTGACGCATGTTAGGACATCCAAACAATCAAACTTTAAATCATGATCAACAAATCCACAACGCTCATCATCATATACCAAGAATCAAAACAATATTTTTTTCAAGTATAGGGCACAGTGAAGCATGATTTACAATTCATTGGAACGTATTTTTGGATTATCGATTTTTCAATTTTTTTGTATTTTCATATAGGAAAGCAATAAAACTACACTAGAAAGCAATAAATCTAAATCTAACCTAAGAAAAAACACCAAAAATAAAAGAAGAGAGAAAAAGGAAAATACCAAAACCAAAAATCTCCCCCGAGATAGAATCAGACAATGTCCTCATTGGCTCGTGAACTAGCCCAACATGGCTAATCCTCATCATCCTCATCCATGGATCCAAATCCTCCACTGCTACCACCTGCACCAAAATAGCTACCACCAAAATAGTTAGGGTGAAACCCCCCCAGCCGGTCCCCCAAAAGGAATGTACTGGCCATACCCGTGAAAAGATAAATAGTCAATATAAATACCACGGGCGATGGGATCTCTATCGTATCCCTGGGATGGGGGCTAAAACCAATCAGGGTAAAAAGCATCGTCGGGAATATTACCCCGACGAGCATAATCATCATACATAGGATACATAACTCTACCCTTAATCACCGGTTCGATGACTCTAACCAGCCCTAAGCTATGAAAACTGGTCGTGCTCCTCCAATGCTCGTAGTTGCTCCATAAAAATCTCGGAAAAAATGCTCTAAAGGTGCAAATCTCTCGCCCTGTCTCGCGCCCAGTCGAGCACGAGAGACGTCCTTGATGAGAAAAAGGCGAGCCCGATCGGGTGGTGTGGCGCCCGACCGGGCGCGTGTTTCTAAGGAGTTGACTTCGGCGATTTTTGTTAGTTTTAATTAGGATTAATTAAGTGTTTAATATAAATACGCTTGAGAGTTTTTTAATCTCTCACTTTTACTTCTATTATTCTTTCTCTTAGACTTTCTCTCTCTACTTAGTTTTTAGATTATTCTCTCTCTCTCTACAACTTTATTTTTAACTTTGTTCTTTATTCAACTCTTTAATTCCGATTACTTTGGTAACGGTTTCTTCTACTTTAATCTCAGTTATTTATTTTATTTCTTTCATCATGACTTGTTTAATTACTTTGTTTAGTTAAGATTTAATTATGTTTGAGTAGTTTTCTTTCTAGGGTTTATGGGGATCCATAAATAATATGAAGGGGTAATTTATTATTGTTGATTGTCAATACTTGATTAATTTCCTATTGATTGTTGATTTAATGCTCTGCAACTAGATTAGTGTTGGTATTTTATGTATGAGTTTAGCAATATTAGTTCGATAGATGAGAATTGATATTTAGGCTTAGTTTCAATAGGCAGGTTAATTTATAAATGGTTAAGTCGAGATTCGAGAGATGAGATTTAATACCGACAGACTAATTCTGTGATTGTAATACGTAGCGAGAGCCCTTTATGATATGATTAATTGATGCATTGATGATTGAATATTATGTTTTACCCTGGAATGTTATTTATTGGTGAACCTATGCCCTAGGTCTTTTATTCATTGATTTTCCTCCTACTTTTATTCCTTCCCACTTTTATTCCTATTAGTTTAGTACTCTTTTATAATAACAAATTGGTTACTGGTTAATCTAGATTATATTGATTAATTAGGAATAAATCGACTTGTTTCCCTTCTTCCCTATCTACATAGTTAGTGGATTCATGTATTATTTTTTAATTAGGTTATTACAACTTTAGCCTGTCAAAATTTGGCGTCGTTGCCGGGGAAACGGTTTTATTTTTATTTCTGATTGTTTTCTGTAGTCTAGGTTATTTCCTCTTGTCTCAAAGAACGTTAGTTCTTCGAAGCAAGTCTCATATTTGCTTTTTAGTTCTTTGTTTATGACCAGGTGTTCTAGATCAGGTTATATCTCATTCGATCCTGAGATCGAACGCTATTTTCATAGACAAAAGAATCTTTACAGGCAAATCCTGACAGGTTCTGGGGATAACAATAATCGCCAAGACCCTCCGACTAATTCTAGTGATTCAGAAGTTCCTTCAGATTTAGAATTAGAGATAACGGCACCTAAGAAGCTCAGTGATTATTCGCAACCGACGCTGACAGATTTTGCACACCTTACTCCCACTCCGGCTCTTGGTGGGGTGCAATTCAAGATTAAACCCCAACTTATCATGATGATAGAAAGGAAGCAATTCAGTGGAGCTAAGAGTGAAGACCCAAATCTTCATATTGCAAACTACTGTCAATATTGTAATACCATCAGGCAAGCTAGGGTCACACAAGAGCAAATCAGGGAGATTCTCTTTCCTTTTTCTTTATGTGGAAAATCCAGATTATGATATAATGGATTAAATAGAACTGCACTTAGTATAACTAACTGGGAGACTCTTGTTTTAAATTTCTATAATAAATATTACTCTACAGAGAGGACAACTTTACTAAGAAGCGCAATTCAAAACTTTGCCCAAGAGCCAGATGAAACTTTGTATGAGGCTTGGGAAAGATTCAAGGATATGTAGAGGGAGTGTCCCCCACCATAATTTAGTACAGTGGCAGTTGATCCAAGCCTTTTATAATGGGATTGGAAATTCATCTAGAACAATATTAGATTTTGCAGCTAGTGGGAGGTTTATGAACCTTAATGTTGATGATGCAGGTTAAGTTATCGAAGATATGGCAATCCACAATTCCCAATATGGAAATCCTAGAAGCTTTGCTAACAAAGGGAAACATAATGTCGACTCTGTATCTTTTTTACAAGCTCAATTAACCTTTATTTGTCAAAAATTAGATAATCTTAGTACTGCAAATATAGCTAATGTTTCTGCAATTAATAATAATTATAATGATGCTTTCTGTAAAAAATGTGGAATTGTAGGTCATTGGGAGAAAGATTACAGGAGTTCCGTGGAGCAAGTCAATGTCTTTCAAGCTTATAGGCAGAATGATCAATATTCCAACACCTACAATCCTGGGTTCCAGAATCATCCATATCTTTCCTACCGGAGCAACAATGTTTAAAATCCACCAACAATCACAGGCGCCACAACAACCACATCAGAAATATAACCATCCCAATGCTGGTCAGAAGAACTAACCACAACAACCCTCCTCATCTTCCGACCCTGCTTTGGTATAAATTAGAGCGATGTTGGCTAGTATGCAAAAGCACATGGAGAGTAGCGACGCTCAAATTGATTCGATCATAGCACATAATAAGATATTAGATAATCAAATTGCGCAGATTTCTTCTACTCTACAAGCCCGTCAACAGGAAGCCCTGCCAGCACAACCAACCAGGCCTACGGATCAAGCTTTTGCAATTACTTTAAGGAGTAGTTCACACTATGATGGGCCCCCTATGCCCAGAGATGATGAACCTGTTTTAATGAATAATGCTAATCTTGATTCCTTTAAACCTAACAATGTTGCTAATAGCCCTAAAGTGCTAAAGAGTAGTACTAATATTTTTTATAATACATTGTAGGGTACAACTACAGGGAAAGTAGCCCAGATAAGAGTAGTAATGCTCCAAAGCCGGTTATCAAACTTCCATTCCCCAATCGTCATTTAAAAAAAATTTGGATAAGCAGTTTGGTAAGTTTCTGGAGATGGTTAAAGATTTGCAGGTAACGGTTCCCTTTACAGAACTAATTACACACATTCCTACATATGCTAAATTCATGAAGGAAATATTGACTAGAAAAAGATCTATTAGTGAGGTAGAGACAGTCGCTTTTACTGCAGAATGTAGTGCCGTACTACGAAATAAATCTCCACCTAAACTAAAAAATCCGGGTAGTTTTTCTATCCCCTGTCATATTGGAACCTAATGATTGATAATGCATTATGTGATCAGGGCGCTAGCGTTAGTGTCATGCCATTGTCTGTGTGTTCCAAGCTAAATATGGGTAAATTAAAAGCTACTAATATTACTCTACAAGTGGCCGACCGTTCTTTTAAATACCCCTTAGGTGTTTTAAAGGATGTTCCTGTTAGAGTAGGTAAATTTTATATACCTGTTGACTTTGTTGTTCTTGATATGGATGAGGATTTGCAAACACCAATTAATTTACGTAGACCATTCCTTAACACTGCAGGAGCAATTATAGATGTGAAATGTTCCAAACTGACACTATCAGTAGGGGATGATAAAAATACTTTCAATTTGAATAATACCCCTAAAAGCCCCATGATAGAGGAGATGTGTTTTAATGTCAATGTGGTTGATAATTGTTCTAATAAGCCCCAAGCTCTTGTAAAAGATCCCTTGGAGGCGGTATCTTGTGTTGCATCTTCTACAGATGAAATAGACAAATGGCAAAAGGAAGTTGATGCAATAGAAATAGCTCTTTATTGTGTTGGTCTTGGCTTTGAAAATGAGAAAGTGGAAACAAACAAGCAAGTTGCGGACACTGAGCCTATAGTGAGTGTTCCACCAGATCGAGTTGCAATTGCTCAATCCATTGATAACTTGAAACAACCAGCCAACCATCGGTAAAAAAGGGGTCTCTTACGAGTAGTAATGAAGAACCACCAGTTCACGCCAAGGAGGATCCTCCCGATAAGGTAAATTGGCGTCCCACAGGGCATGTTAGGAAACCGTGTCGTGGTCAAAATACCGCTCCACCGGGTGAGAAACCACCCGACCAGGCGATAGGCTAAGGGTCCTAACTTCTAATCTTGTGGTAAGAGAGTCGTGCGGGAACTAGATAAACCAGCGCTTTGCGGGAGGCAACTCGTATTTTATTGATTTTTAGTCTAGCTTTTTTTTTGTGAAAGGAGAGAGGGGTGAGTTTGATGAGTTTATTGAGTTTTTGTACGTGTTTGAAGGAAAAAGGGTTAGTTAAATTTGGAGAAAAGAAAAGGAATTTCTCGTACCAAGTCATGTCTCGGGCCCGACCGGGCGAAGCACCGCCCGATCAAGCGCGAGTAAATGTTTTAAGGGAAATTCTAATTGGTATCCTCGTACTTTTGCTTATTTCCATTAGTAGCCACTTTTTATATGAATTATCTTTGGTAGCCACAAACTTTTAAAATTTTACTTCTGTAGCCATATTTAGCTAAAAATGTTAACTGACTATTAAGTTTAAATGAAATTAGTTTTATAATAATTAAAAATTACTTAACTACGGTTAGTTATATCATAATTGAATTAATCTTTAAAAAATAAAAATAAAAAACAACTTTCCCCTAACCAGCCAGCCACCCCTTCCCATCTCCACCTCCACTGCCGACGACGGTGCCGGTGTCCAATTCCCCTCCCACCAGCGCCCAATTCCCGACAACTCAGCCCCAATTCCCAACACCCCAACCCAAATTCCCGATACCCCAGCCCTTATTCTCGAAAACCCCGTCCCGATTTCCGAACACCTCCTCCTTTGCACACGAAACCGGCAAACCCCTCAACACTAGCCAGCCAGCAAACAACCAAGTTTTTGATTTTTTTTTTATGATAATGTTTACTGAGCGACTGATGGAGATGGTTGGTGAGGACGACGAATGGTGATGGTTGAATGGGGGAAGATCGTGAGCAACCAAAGAAAGGAAAGATATGATTTTGTGGTGTATTGGTGGTTGTGGTGGATTAAGGGGGACGGGAAGGACGATTGAGGGTAGGGAGGGTAGCGACGACGCCGCTAGAGGAGGAGATGGGACCAGGTGAGGGAGTTGGATGGGGGCCTAGTGCGTGATTCCGGGGGGGGGGGGGGGAGGGGTGCTTAAAATAAAAATTTAAAACCAAAAAAAAATTAAATTAAAATTACTTTAGTTAAATTTTAACACCCACTTAACGGTTTATAGTAAATATTACGGAAGTAAAATTTTAAAAGTTTAAGGCTACCAAAGATAATTCATATAAAAAGTGGCTACCAATGAAAATAAGCAAAAGTACGAGACTACCAATGAGAATTTCCCTAATTTTCGGCTGACGGGCGAAAGGCACCTCACCAGGCGCGAACTTCTCCGCTCCGTCTTTTCTTCTTCCTCCTTTCTTTTCTCATTTTCTTATCTTTCCACCATTCTTTATCTCTCTAAAACCTTAAACTCTCTAACTTCTCTATAACATATCCTCTCCGATTCTCACCCAAATCCAATAACTCTTACATATTTCTAACCCTCTCTTAGTCCTCTACATTTCTATACCATAATTCCCCAAATTCCAATAAAAAAAAATCATACCCAATTTTCAAATATGATATAAAAAAGGTCAAGGACGATTCTTGGGAGGAGTTGTAGTTCAACTCAACAATATGATCCGGAATTGCAACTTCCGCAATGGCCATCCATCCAAATTGCAACCTGGGAGCAAAAAGAACGGCTTGAGAAACTCTACGAGCAAGAGGTAATACCTTCATGATGGTTACACCGCCCTACTCTTGAATCTTATGGTTTATATGATTATGTTAAACGTTTCTTAAACGATATAGGAATGAGGAAATTTATTGATATGCACTACCCTACTTATCGTGAATTAACGTGTGAATTTCTTTCCTGTTTGTCTGTTGTAAACAGTAAAACTGGGCCGAAATCGATGTTTAGGTTAAATAATAGGAATATTATTTTAACCTTTTGTTGATTTTTGTAAAAAAATTTATTTGAATTCTTAATTACCTATTGAATGGCATGAACAATACAAAATGGAAGAAATCTATCATGTTTTGACTGGTTTACCGGCGCCTAACGCTCAACATGCTAGTAACAAACCTATCCATCACCCTGTACCTAAAATATGGCAAAGATTTACAGGTGTTTGTTTTCTAGGTAGGAACGAGCCGCATAACGCCCAAACTAATGAACTAGCTGTAATTGGACATTATGTGTTTGGGTACGGTAAACTAAACATTGCTAGATACATCATCTTTCATCTTATTTGATATGTCTCGGCTAGTAACCATGCTACAACCCCGATTCGTCTAGGAGGCCTAATTACTAGGATAGCAGTTAAGAAGGTCGGGTTTGTTAAGAGTGGACCTCACGGTTTAACTAACCATAGGATGGAAACCTACATGACTGCTAGGTACCTTGAGGATTTAGGTTGGGTACGTTTGGATAGCCAGCGAGTCCCCCACTGATTCATTAGGGCCGGAACAGAGCAACCATTGCCTATCTTTCCCCTGCCTAGTCCCGAGTTGACCGCTTTTCCCCCCGGGAAAAAGTCCTACACATATGACCTTTTAGTTGCCCACGCCCGGTTTTGGAATAGCTTAGCTAGAGATTTTAGCATATACCATGCATATTTCCTTGGGTTCGACCCGGACTTACCCCTATACATAAGGTTGGTTTTGGTTTTATAAATTTGGTTTTGATCGGGGAATTTTAGATATCAACTACAAAGGTTTCACTCGCATCAAATTAAACATAAAGAAAAAGATCAAAATGAACGTACATTGATCAAGCAACAAAACAAATAAAGAAATTAAAAACAAGAATGTTACATGTACACAATTAGAATTATATCCTCCTTTGTCAATTTTCTCTAACACCCCAATTCGCCCTCATATGGAGCCACAACAGACTTCAACTGAAACATACATTTTCAAAACAATGAAAATAAGAAGAAGAAGAAGAACATGTGAAATTCTATTTTTATGTAGGGATGTCAGTGAGGCGGGTCAAGTAGGAGACCCGCCCTAGGGCGAGGATGGGTCTCGGTTTGGCTGGTGGTGAGGCGGGGGTGGGGATAAAAACCATACCCACCATGGGTGAAGGGGTGGGGTGGATTTTAGGTTGCACCCGCTCTTTCCCCACTTCATACCCATCCCACCCGCCCCACTTTGTACCTGCCCCATCCCCACTTCATACCCACCCACCCAACTTCATGCCCGCTCCATACCCATATCCATATAAATTATTACATAAATATATACTTTTTTTTAACTATTTTAAATATAAATCTAATATATATAAATAAAGTAGGCATTTTTCGAAAGCATTTGGGAGCGCCATGTAAGCGAAGGTATATTTTCGACCAATTAAAAAATAGATTTCTATTTTATTTTAGAATTAAAAAATTCACACGCCACCTAGATAAAAGTGACGAATTAGATTCGATATATCTCCAATTTTAATGCCATGTAGATAATTATCGTAAATCATTAAAAAAAAATAAAAAACTATCTTTTCACATTAAAGATTTTATCATAAAAGATCATATTTACAATTTTTTTTTAATAATGTGATTTAAATATTATATGATAAATCTTCACCAAAAAGAGTCGTGCATATCAGATGATTTAAATATCATATGATATTAAACACCCAATACTCTTTGATTAAAATATTCTATGATAATAAATATCATTATAAAATATGGCTTAATTTCATCATGCATGTATTAGTTGTTGACTGACCATACAAAAAATTAGGATTCATAAATTACTTTGTCATGTTTAATTTAGACTTAGTTTTGACGTCATGATGTGATGTATAAAACTCATGTTATAATTTAATAACATGTGGTTTAATTTAAAAATCTATTTATAATGGACCTAACCCAAAATAAAATATCATAATTTTCAATATTAGAATTTGATAATCATAACTATCAATATAAGATAAAATTTATTTTAATAATAACCCAATAAAATAACATATCTACCATTATACGATAAATTTTGATGGTGTTTACAATAATAATTATAAATTATTCGTTAATTATAATTAAATTAAAATTTGTGATACCTACCATTATAAATTGACACATCATACATCACCGACAAAATTCTGTATCACTACAAAACCAAATCAATTAAATTTTGTGTTAGTAATTGTGTCAGTTGTAGATCATCAATGGCTGGGTAATTCTTAGCTTTTTTAAAAAAAAAAGTATATTCGTATTTGTTACGTACATTGTGTTTATTTTGGGATTTATGTTTGTTTTTTGTTTTTACATACAGATCAAATTTAATTAGAGAATTAAATTCAAGAAAAAATGATTGGAAAATCAAAGTACGTGTTTCTCGCCTGTTTGAGGTACTGAATTTTCGCAAACAAGATAGCTTAATAAGTTTGGATATGGTCCTATTGGACGAAGAGGTATTTCTTACAAAATATTGACCTCTATTAAATTTTTAATTGAACCTCTTTAGTTTATATTATAACTAATTAACTTAATTTCTTAATTTTTAATTACAGGGTGATTACATTCACGCCTCAATCAAATCCAACTTTGTTCAACCCTTTCGTTCCAAATTGATTGAAGGAAAAGTTTACACCATTAGATACTTTTCAATCGTTCCAAATAAAAATCAATATCGCATTGTCAGTGACAACAAAATAATGATTCAATTTTGAGTTTTTCTAAACTATGCCCCTAAGGTAGTCGAGTTTCTAATGTGTACCCATGCTTTTTCAAATGTCTAAGTTGTGCCCCTCAACTCACTACCATTAATGAATGGTACCCTCCTTGGACTTCCACGTCACCTAAAGTTAACTATAAATTTAATAAAAAGATGATAAAAGGTAAGGAAATGATACGAGAAAGAAATCTTAACCATAACAACCCTAATAACGATAACTAAAGCCACGAACTCACACTCTCAATTAACTTTTAAATAACTAATAAGGGTACATTTTAGTATTGATAAGAAGTTGAAGGGCACCGCTTAGAAACTTGAAAAAACATGGGTACACCATAAAAACTCAACTACCTTAGGGGTATAGCTTAGAAAAACCCTTCAATTTTTTCAAAACACTATTGTCCGAGCTATTGGAAATGATGAAAAAATACCAATACATAGATTTGATTTTATACAATTACATTCTTTAGATCAATTTCGCAACAATTATTCACTTCTCGGTAAATATATTGGTTTATTTTACCTAAATGTATAGATTGTTTTATATCAATTTAATTTTTTCTAATATTTTAGTGTTGTATTTTTATATTAGATGTAGTAGGTATGGTTGTAAACGAAATTGGTGATTCTATTGAAATAGAAGATAAATGATATGTATGTTTTTTTTTAAAAATTATTTTTAAATAATTCTTCTAACGTATATTTATTTTATGTGTATCTAATATTTTTTTTGTAATTAGGGGGAAACGAGTTCAAATTAAGCTTTGGAATAAAGTTTTTACTGAGTATACAAAACAGAAAAACCAACTCAATGATTTATAAAGTTCTTTATTAATGATTCTTTGCAAAAGTACAAAAGAAGCACAAAGAACATCGTCTACAAAGAAGTTTTCTCAAACTTACCCTCTGTGTAATAGTCATATCTTTTTTTTAGACCCAAATTTTACAAATACTTTTTATTATAAGCAAAACACAATATTTTTATAAAAGCATACCACATTAATCATATAAATATTTTAATTTTTAAATAATCCATATTATTCATTACACTTACAGAGTTACAAATCAATTAAAACATGCTCAATTAATACATGAGCAGCAAGAATGAGATAGTACATACATGCTCAATTACTTAGTACTCCCTCCGTTTCATAATGTTAGTCCCATATACTATTTTGGGCGTTTCAAAAAGTTCTACCCATATTGAATATATTTCATTTATGACTTGATTTTTTTTTTTTTACTTTAATTGATTGTTGATTGATGACATGACTCTAAGTAGGGAAATTTTTACCTTATATTATGCAATTATGACTTGTGTTTTTCTAATGAAAAATAAAAAAAGTTAAATAAGGTAAACTAATTATGAAATCTGTTGTACTTTAATGTTAGATTCCAAATACATTTGTTTTCTTATTTTATGTGATTGATTCCATATGGGACTAACATTATGAAACGGAGGGAGTATTATTCATTGACAGAGTATTTAAATACAAGTATTAAGTGACCACTATAGAACAATTAGTCAACGTACTACCTTAAATACAGAGATTACAAAGTTTAGACTATACTATACATGGCATTAAAGAATAATATAAATACTAAGATAGGATATTGTGATTGATCGTAATCAATCATGCTCATTCATCAAGGCTGCAATTTAGGAGATGATTTCTCCTTAACTGCTATCTATGATATCTTTCTTTCAAGATTAAAATTAAAAAGATTAGACATCCTCCTATTATCCAAAAACAAAGTATGGTGATTAGTTAAAAGTTTTGATATTATTATTAGTTAGTTTTTCCTTTTGTTAGTTACAATTAACTACAACAAGCAACCACTACTATGGTGATTAGTTTCTATTATCTCCTATCCCTTTTCTTTAAAAAAATAAAAAAATAAAAAAAAAAAAAAATAATAATAATAATAATAATAATAATAAAAAAATTCAAAGACAAAATAAAAATACTAAGTGTTCCAAATCTAGCCAATAAACCTCATGATTGACACAACGATTTAAGTCTTGAAACCACCTCCTGACCTCCACCCACGTTTTCTTCTAATATGTTAGCAAGTAAGCAATGAACTTTAATTTTATGCACATTTAACACTACAATATACATATATAATATTCATTAAAGTACAATAAAACTTCAATTTCTAATTAATGCACTGCAACATGCAACATTTTTCAACTCAATAAATGATGACAACAAGAAAAACATTGATTTAATTGGACTAAACTAACCCGTGCATCGCACGGGCTTCACACCCAATTAAGTAAAACAATATAATAAAAATATAATACTTTGTAATAAACTTAAATTATAAACAAACAAACAAACAAACAAAAATTGTGTAACTTAACAATGATATTTTTTTAATCATTATGATGTAATATAGTTATATTTAAAATGTGGGTCTTAGGTAGGGATTAGGTGGAGGTGGATATCCAAGTGGGGTGAGGGGGTGGGGCGGGTATGATTTTGGGATTGTACCCGCCAAGGCGGGGGATGACGGTGAATTTTGGACTCGTCGCGAGGATAGGGGTGAGAATGGGGATGAGAATGTTAGGCAGGGATGGGGATGGGAAAGCCAATATTCCTGGTGTTCTTGTTTGATGCCTCAGCAACATCCCGATTCACTTCAACACTAAATCACAAAAAATTTGATTTCTGAAACAAAATTGTTCATACATGGAGTGGAAAAATTCGATAAAGAATTAAATACCTAGTTGTCCAATGAAACAAGAAAGCAATAAAACCATTCTGATACCTCCGGCTCCTTAAAGCTAAAGAAGTAATGTACTGGAATCGCCTTCAGGGCTAGTCACTTACTGTTAGTTTAGATGAACTAGTACAAGAGGGGGGGTGAATGGTAGTAGGTTCCAATCGCGGAACTTATGCGGAAATTAAAAACAAAACATAAAGGAACTTAAAGCACACAGCAAGATTTACGAGGAAACCATCTAGTGCCTGGAAGTAAAACCTCGGCCCTATTGGGACTTATAAACAAATTCCACTATGATAGGCAACTCTCCTAGTATGTACAATCTATTACACAGACCTTTGCTTCACAAGTTCCTTCTCGGACACTTGCTAACTGATAAGAACCTATCCTATCAGACCCAAGACACACTCAGGCACCTTTTTCGACCCAAAACACACTCAGGTTCCTTTCTCGACCTAAGACACATTCAGGTTCCTTTTTCTCACTGTGCAACCCAAGACACACTCGGGGTGACTAACTACCACTTGAATTTTAGAGAATTCAAACTCATACACTCAAACGTGAATTTAAGAGAATTCACAATCTCACCCCAAAACCAATTACAACACAAAGACACACTCTAACACATAAATGGAAAGCTACAGATGAAACCCAAAATCAAAATGATAAAGCTTAAACCTTTGGCAAACTTACTCTTAAGCACTAAGTGGTTTTCACGCTTAAAACTCTCATTTTGCTTTGCTATGTACAATCTATTACACAGACCTTTGCTTCACAAGTTCCTTCTCGGACACTTGCTAACTGATAAGAACCTATCCTATCAGACCCAAGACACACTCAGGCACCTTTTTCGACCCAAAACACACTCAGGTTCCTTTCTCGACCTAAGACACATTCAGGTTCCTTTTTCTCACTGTGCAACCCAAGACACACTCGGGGTGACTAACTACCACTTGAATTTTAGAGAATTCAAACTCATACACTCAAACGTGAATTTAAGAGAATTCACAATCTCACCCCAAAACCAATTACAACACAAAGACACACTCTAACACATAAATGGAAAGCTACAGATGAAACCCAAAATCAAAATGATAAAGCTTAAACCTTTGGCAAACTTACTCTTAAGCACTAAGTGGTTTTCACGCTTAAAACTCTCATTTTGCTTTGCTGAATTGCTTCTATATTTATAGAGGTTCCTCAGCTCACAAAATAAGATTTTCGTAAAAAAGATAAGTTAAACAGAAACCTAATCTTATTTTTTAAAAACTGAAACCGAAACAGATTTAATTTCGTTTTATTTGAAAACCAAATTTTATCAAATTCGTTTTAGTTAAAAGATAGAATTTTATGAAAAAGATAAAACCGAGTTAAATCAGATTTTTAGGATAAAATCAAATAAATACTTTTTCATAATTATCTTGTACGAATTGATTAGTTTGCCAAGCCTTATCTGATTTCTAATAAGTTCCATGCATAACAGCCATTAATGAGTTTACATCAACCTACAAATTAAACTTATCTTTTATACAACTATAAGTTATGAAATCCATCTTTTTCGGTTGATATCTCGATCTTTGCACTGATCCTTGGTTGTTGAGGCTTGCCCCAGCATTACACCGAAACCAGGTCGTTACAACCCGTTTTGAAGTTCATGTTAAGAAACTTCGGGAAGTTCCATTGCTGGAACTCTTCTTCTGTCTTTACTTGCCCTCATGGATCTTCTAAAGCTCCTTAGTCTCAGTTCCTACTTCAGCTCCCAATGCTTACTAAACCTGCAAACATCACAACACTAAAATTCTTATTAAAAGGAATTTTGCTCAATTCTTAACATCATCATCAAAACCTCATAAGGGTCAACACTTACCCACCCACATGCAAGACTATATTTTTTCTTATGTATAAATCACAAACATAAATCAAAGTAGGACAAATAAATAGTGCAAAAAATAAAAATGGAGCAAGTATTTAAAAACGGAGGGAATAGTTGGTAGTCTCCTACCATCATTATGCGCGGCTAGTGATAAACTGATAAATCACCAATGCTGTCAGCGAACGCACAAAAGTTCTCGCAATTTCTAGTTTTACAATCACCCATTATTCCATTAAATTCAATTTGCTAATTTAACATTATACGGAGTATAATGAATAATCATACATTTAGAAACAACTAGCGTCAAAATTTATATGCCAAACTTCGATCATATAATTCAATCAAGCATTCAAACTAACAATTTAACAGATTAATGATTGCAATTAAACTACTAGAAAATTAAATTTACATCAAAATCAAAATCATATCATAATTATACCTCTAAGAAACCCTCAGTATCAATGGAAACTTACTTAGTATGAGTAGTTTTCTTCTGAGATGATAATCTATGGTGAGAGTTGATTCCTTTAGAGTTAAATTTGGTAGAGAAAGATGAAGAAACAATCGGAATCGATCGGAAATACAAAAGAAACAAAACAAACTAACCTTATTCCGCTTTCTCTATAGATTGGCCACAAAATCAATAATTTATACAACAATTACATCTTTCAAGTTTCAACCATACATTTTAACAAACTAAAAATCAACAAATTTGCCAGAACAAAAATTTGATTTATAGTTAGAATCTGAATTGCAATTTAAAAAATTATTATAACAATTTTTGTAAAAAAAAAAAATAAAAATAAAACAAAAAAAGAAAAAACAAACTAACCTTTGAATAAGAACCTCGTCGCAATTGATTTACAAAACTAATTAATCGTCAAGGGCTCTTCAAGGAAGTACAAAACTCGTCTCTGTTTTCGACTATCGGCTCGCTATCGCCTCTTTTTTTCCCCAATTCCTTTCCCTTTCGTGTTCTATAATTTGTACTCATAATTTAATGTTTTCTATAAAAACAATGGAAGTTCAAGATATTCCCATAATTGAAGCTAGAGATAGTAAGGTTATGTTTTTTTGAGCTTAGTCGAGCCGAGCAAAGTCGAACAGATTATTACTATTATTACTATTATCACTATTATTATTATTGCATTATTATTATAATCATTTAATATTTTTTATTATTATTTATTTATTATTAAAAGTTGATACTTTAAATATTAGTTATTATCTTTAAATATTAATTTTTATTATAAAAAATAAATTATTATTTTTATTAATAATTATTATTATTACTATTATTATTATTAAATATTAATTATTATTATTATTATTATTAAATATTTATTATTATAATTTAATATTAATAATTATTATTGTTATATATTAAATATTTATTATTATTATTAAACATTAATTATTATTATTATTAACTATTAATTATTATAATAATAATCAATATTAAGTATTATTTTTAAGCAAAACGGAACAGATTGAAGCAGAGCAGAATAGAGCAGCACTAAAGAATAGGGCCTGAGTTAGATAGTTAATCTTCTTATTTGAAGCGTATTTTGGGTATCATTCAAAGTAATGTTTAAAAAATCATTATAACTGAATGGAATTGACTTATTGAATTTGATAAATTTGATGAACTAGGTTTTTACAATGAATTACTTCATACATAATTGATTTTAAGTAATACGGGTTGAAAAAGATACGATTTTCTGTTTTTGCAATATAATGAATTTGTAATTGTTGTTAGATAAATGGATTTGATATACGTCGATGCATTTGTGTGGGAAGATAAGGACTTGTAGTATGTTGATTATCAATGGTGGGTTGTAAATAGGTTAAAAGATTAAAAATTGTTATTTGAGATGAAATACTACAAGAGGGGGGTGAATTATAGTTGGAAACTTATAGCAAAATTTAAGTGGAATTTTAATCGAAAGCTAAAAATAACACAGAGAAAGCAAGAGAGAATTTTACGTGGAAACTTCTTGGGCCCAATCCGAAGATAAACCACGACCACTACGGATTTTACTAAACTCTTTCACTATAGGGAAACGACTCTGTTACAACCTGTGTGGACCTTTACTTGAGTTCCCATAGTTGTTCCCTCAAACAAACTTCTCATGTTCCCACAGAATCAACTGTTCCCAAGTTCCTACAATTGTTCCCTCAAACAATTGTTCTCATTAATTTCTACTCTAGGATTTCTCGCGTACATACAAAGAACGCACTCAAGTTCTAACCCCAAGAGTTCACTTAAACCCTTTGAAATTCCCCGTTATAAGAGTTCACTCAAACCCTTGAACAATTCTCAATACATATAAAAGATATACAGTATAAAACTAATATGTTGGACCCTTTGAGACATGTAAGAAACTTGGAACCTAAAGGAACTGACTCAAAACGTGGAGAGAAAATATTTTCTTTTCTACTACTCTACCACTTAAGATATACGCTATCTTGGAATGAATCACTAAAGTCAGACAAACTGAAATTAAAACTTAGCTCTCCTTTTATAGCATGCACAAGACTTAACCAATACTCCTTTTTTATCCACCATTATCAATCAATTCCCTTAATATTAGGTAACTGCCAGTTACTTGGGCAATAGAGAAACGTGGTAAGGAATTAGCTTAATCAAAGTCTTATGCACTTTGTTGAACATGGAGTAAAATTAGGGAAACTGATTTCTTGGAGAGAAGATAAAGGTAAACAATTAAAAGTTTATTTGATGAAAAAGATAATTATGTAAAATAATACTTAAGAAATATATTTTCCAAAAATAATTAAAATCTTTTTCCCAAAACTAATTTTATCACATTTAAAAACTTTATATTTTTAAAGAAAAATAACTAATTATAATTCATTCATTAAAATGGACGTTTACTTATTTTTCTTTAACTGACTCGTAAGGAACTGACTAGTCGCCTATAGTTTCCTTCTAGACTGTCAGGCTCAATTCCTTCTAGACTAAAGTTCCAATTTAGATTCTTAGGCTTGTTCCAAACAATTTCTCTTGTCCAACATACTTACATGATTCCTAGAAAAATATACTCCTATCTCTCTGTCGTCTTTGAAACTTCTACTCCAAAGCTTCTGTTCCTTTAAAGGAACTTCTTTTTGTTTGTTCCATTAAGGAACCGCTGCTTGTTCCTTTCAAAGAACTAACTTCTAGTGCTTCTTAGGAGTTGCATATAAAATCCACAAGAACGTTTGAATGTTTAGACTTATTCTCTTTTATGTTCCCTTGAGGAACTCTTCTCTTTGTGCTCCTCTGAGGAACTCAAGCACGATTCATACTTTATAATATTCAATAAAAATCTAATATGTACTCAACAATCTTCATGCTTCATGGCTTGTTCATGCACATTGTAATACATATATTAGTTAGATAATCATCATTTGTTATCAATCATCAAAACCATACAACAATAATGTATGATTTAGCTGTAGGAGTTTATAGGTACTACACAGCAGAAAAACATGAATCATATTCATACAGCACCTAATCCCAAGATCTAATGCATAACACATAAAGAACATATAATCATACCTTTGAAGGGTGATTCCACGTGCGATCGAGCAAGAACAATGGGAGATAAAGAACCCCAAGTGTGATTCCTCTACTTGGTCCACGGGCACAGATTAAGACCTCCACTAATGCTAGTTAGTTGCAATTGAACCCTTCAATTGACCTTCTACGGAGAAGAGCGAGCCACGAACCACCACACGCGCCACCAAGAGTGGTCGGCCGTACGGACGAGGGGAGGAGAGAGATAGCCGTGAGATAGAGAGAGGAATTAGGGTTTTGGGATTGGTTGCCTTGATGTCAAAATACACTGTGTGTGAATTATGACTGCTTGCAAGCAACCCTAGGCATGGATCTTATTTATAGATCTCATCTCTAAATAAGAGCCCATGTCAAAAGCCCAAAAACTAATTCTCATCTAACTATGCTAGCCCAATCCATTTTATGATTAGTTAATTGCTCATGAGGCCCATTAATGGGCCTCTTACTTGCTTAATCCAATAACCTTGTTGTGTGACCTCATAGGATCCATTCTAGTAGGCTTTGGACTATTTGACTAGCCCAAAGATCATTGATCATAGTCTAGCAACAGATAATGACGACCCAAAAGAACGAACTTATTATCTCCATAATAGTGATCCTTGATATATCTAATAATTGCACTTATCGAAGACACAATTCCTTCAATCTCCCACTTGTCTGAGACAAGTGCGTATTATTCAAATCTCTTAAGTCAAAGTGTGTCGATTTGATAATATGATTGCATCTCATGTCGTGATCATATTAATCTACAAATCTTTTCTTGAAAACCGAGTTAGAATTACAAAACAAATGATTACTATGTAATCCATTTGAGCACGGCCATGCATTTTCTGAATTCTCCCTCTTCAAGGGCCAAGACACATTCCTAATTAAATAGGTAGACACAATCCAATCTTGTGGCAACCAAGGCTCCCACTCAAATCATGAGGTAACCAGGAAACACCCTTTATAATCTTCAGTTACGGGAAGACGTTTGAATGTACAAAGTTACATCAATCATTGAATGAAATCAATGTTCCACTCATGTCAAAGGAATCCACTAATATATTCGGAAGTTCAATACTTGAACTTCAAAGTAGGTCTATAGTTCGATCATGCATCATTCATGCATACCCATGTGATTGACCGAGCTTCACTACGCTCATATAGCCCATAAAACTGCTCTATCCAATCAATCTTACATGCTAGTCCAATTTATAAAATCATTTATGTCCACTTTAATGATTTTGAACTAGGAACTTAAATAATGTATGAATTTAGTTCACCTGTGGGGTTTCATTCACCAGGTGATTTAAATAAATTAACCTGATGAGCCCATGAATCCATAATTATTTTGGACATTTTATTTAATCTTGAAACCATGATTAAATAAGATTGAAACTTTGTTTCAATTGATAAACATAATTTTGCAAATGAATGTATTACACATGTAACTTGTTTTTCTCCAAAAACAAATACAACTTCTAATTACATCATTTGACTCAATCCAGTTTCATTAGCATGTTTCTTATGCTTTGGAAATGGAAGGGGTTTACTAAGTATAATTCATGAGACATTCTAATAAACATGAATTTTGCAATTTCTAAATCTTATAATCATTTTCATCTCCATACACTAAGAATTTTTCTTCGCCCTTTTGCAAGGAACTCTGGAATTTCTAATTTGTATTCCAACGTTATATTAGATTTTGATTGAACTATATCATCACTTGTATAAAAAACACGTGAATCAAATAGACGAGTATAGTCCATGGCATGCATGATGCATCCTTTGCGAATTACATGAGAATCATCACTCAAAACCTTAGTTTCATCAACCTTTATTAAAGTATTGAATCATTAAGCAATGTGCCATGTTACATGGGATTGAAAATCCTTTCAATATAACGTTGAACCTTATAAGAATCTTATCAATATAAGCTTCTTAACCAAACTCAAACATCCTTCGAGACCTATCTTTATAGATCTTGAATCCCAAATGTACTCATCATCCTCTTCAAGGTTTTTCATACAAAATGCACTATCCGTCACTTGACTCTTCAAGCAATGAATAATTTGCTCTTTATACTAGAACAAGAAGACTTCATAGCTCCCACTAAACATCTTGTACACACAAGACCTTTTCTTCATTTTACGAGAACATCAAATAATTTGATTAACTCAAAAATTAAGAAAATTAACTCCATGATGCTAACTTCAATCCATTAAGGATCTTTTATGCATCCATAGGATTATTGTTTTTCAAAACCATATTGATTGTATCGTATACAAATCTTCTTTCATGAACAATTTCAAGAAAGTGTTTTGAAATCCATCTACCAAATCTAATAAGGTAGAAATCACTAAAATATCTTTAATAGATCTTTGCAACATGACTTATGTAAAGTTTTCATCGTAGTCATAGTCATACTATGAATTAGTTGAATCCTTTAACAAGTTTTTTCTTAATTAGAAAACATTTTTCTTTCTTGTCTGTTTTGCTTATAATGGGTCTCACCCAATTAGGTAAATTATTCAAGTTTCATACTCTTGCTTACAGACTTAGAATCTATTTCAGATTTCCTGGTTTTAAACCACTTGGAGTCATAACTTGTCAAATCATCTTTATTACTTGCATAATCATCATGTTCCAAAATGAATATTTTAGAACTCTTAGTCAATATGAAATCATATTTTTTTGGCTAAGTTTTACATATGCTAGTCATTATTGTGGGTTTATAAGCAACAATTGAAACTCATACAACAACTTTGTTTAGTTTCAATGAGAAACGACAAGAGAGGATGTGCACTTGGAATGTACTACCTTCGACACATGCATGGTTATTATTCCCATTACACTTAATGAGACCACGCATTTTCATTTGTAACATGAGGTGAATCATGCTCATATTGTTGCTTTTATTTGATTATCTCTCATTTTTATTCAAAATCATTTTTCTTGAACTCTTTCAAGGCTCTCAAACTTTTCGAGATTCTTATATTCCCACTTGCCTTTTGAGGAGGCACATTTAGCATAGGGTGAACCAATCATGGTTTGAACCATGTTTGTTTGTTGCTTTTCTCGAACTCTTTTGAGATTTATACTACTCCCACTTGACCTTTTGGAACAATTTCCATAAGGGCACCTACTTGAGCAACAAACATTTTGTGCTAAGTATGGTTTTTGTAGTAGTACCCTGTGCTCCGTATAGGAATTGATCTTGCATTAAACGATTTAATACAACATTTATTCCTTGCTTTGTAGAAAGACTTAATAAGAACTTTTCTTATCCATATCACCTGTGAAGCCTTTGCTACAATTTGATTTGACCTATGTAGTTTGTTTAGTTTTGTAGCTTATCTTAAAAGTATGTCCCTTGAACAATGGTTGGAAGATAGGTAATTTACATCCATTATCAAAATATATCTCATATAGATTGATAGATCCTTTTTATGAACATTTCATAAGGTTTTGTAATGGAGTTTGTTGTAAAACGATTTCAGAACTCTTGGATGTTTATCAAGGTCTTGGCTTAAATTCTCATTATTACGATCATATTGCAATACTTTGAATATATTGCCAAATAAATGTCTTGACTTAAATTTTCACAATTACAATCATATTGTAATCATTATCTTGTTGATACTAAACTTCATACTTGAACTTTTCAAAATTTTCACTTCCATGCTTCAACTAAGCATAAATAGTGATCATATCATAAATGAAGATTCATTGTCCGTCTCTAGCCTTTGAACCTTTGGTTTTCTTACATCAATATGTATTCGACCTTGAGTTCTCATCATCATTTCTCTAAATGGTGACTTTGTTAAAATTTCAAATTAGAATGATAATTACATATATATCAATGGATTCATAATCTAATGATATTGAAAGTTCATCCCTTTGGATCTTTCGCATGCAATGTTCATTTTCGTTCAAATTATTTGACATTTTAGAGACAATTTATATATAGAAATGGTTTAATTATTTCTATCATATAGAACTTTGAACCTATTTAACAACTCAAAACACATAATTATGACTCAATGAAGCATAGAATAACATTTATTCCACGTTTTTTAATCTTCGATGCTTAGTCATTACTAACATTGATTAGTATTTCGATAATGGCAAGAATAAATAACATTTATTTAATTCTAGCCAATAACAAGGTAAGGTGAAATATAGGTTCTACTTGTAAAGTTGCAACTTTTGCTTCCAGACGTGTAGATTCTACTTGTGAAGTAGCAACATTTGTTTCTAAACTTGTAGATTTATTTCTCCTTTAGCCATACTTCTTCTTTTAGTTCAACCAAATTGTTCAATGAGTGACCTAAATAAGACATCATATGTCCAAGAAGTAACAATATGCTAAATCAATTTCTATAATATACTTCTTAAATTGGAACATTTCCATTTTTTTTACCTTCCAACTATATGAGGTAGTTTCTAATCAATTGGAATTGGTCCATTTAATTTGAAACATTTGTTGTTCATAACAACTTTTATTAGCATGTAAGTAGTTCTAGGTTTGAGAAGTAGCAACTTGTTTTCATTTCTTGGCCTATAACTTCTTAATGCAATCCTCATATATTCCTAAACCTTTCCATTTGAGCCACTTAGAACACTTCTCTTAGGTTCAAAATGATGCTTTGCTTAACTACTTTAAGCACTTTTCATGATTTTGCTAAGTCTTATTCAATCATTATTCATATTAGAGTTTAATCAACCATTTAACTCTATATGAAATGGATGAAGAATAATGTCATTTGATCAACTTTTGATCATAGAGATTTCCAATCACTTTTTTATATTCAATCATATTGAAGATAAGAGATTTTATTGGACTTCTATACTTGTCTTTTAGAGGGTTTGTACCTCCCATCTCATTATATGCCTTGAAACACTTTTCAAAATGAAGATGTGTTGGCACTTTACTCAAACATTTTGAATAAAACCAACTTTAGACATTTGACATGGGTTTTTAAAACTTGCCTTTTAGAACCATCTTATCAAAGTTGGAATATAGGTTTATGGATTATCTTTTAACCTTTTGAGAACATTTCTCAACTTTATTTTCAATCGAGGAGATTATATATAAAAATAAAATTAAAACCACATGTTATTTATAGGTAAACGCAAAATTCAATTATGTTTAATAAAATTTAAAGTACCATAAGTGAATTAATTTTTTACAACTTTAAAACATTTATTCAATTTTAATTGATCCCTATTGAATAAAATGATTCCAAGATCCTTTATTTGTACAATAATTGACCGGACTTTGGCCCTACCATCAACCATTACATTTTCAAGGTGAGTAAACTCTTTACTGATTACAACTCTTTGTAATTCTTGGTTGAATATTTACCCATCACATGTTTAATTATTACCCTTAGCTTCAAGGTTCTAAATTCTTTAGGTAACCTTGTTGAGTATAACCAATCAAAATTGTAAAAATTTTTTTACCCCCACTCCCCTAAGATATAATATGACACCCAGCTTTGGCATGACCCATCATAAATATCAAAGGTTTCATCAGGTTTTTAATTGGAAAAGCTACCTCAATATTACTGGGACCTAGATTCATTATGTTGTGATTAAATAGTGAACTCTAGCGCATCATCACAAAACATCAATAAAATCTAACATGCATAATAAACTGAATGCATAAACAAGACATAGCATGGCCCCCAAATCTTATTTAAATCAATTTTGGGATAATCACATTATTTAAATCAATTATTATCCTTTTGGAATATGCTCAGAATATCCAAACAAATCTTATCCAAAATTAACCACTTTAATTATGGATAATTACCAATTTAACAACTTTAAATATGGATAATATCAAATATAACAACTTTTGAAAGATTTGATTTTATCCTAAAATAAAAGATTTTATCCAAATAAAACCGAATTTATCTTTCAAAATAAAAGATCATATTTTCAAAATATTTTATCTCATCCAAACAAAATCATATTTATCTTGAAATATTTTTTAAATCAAATAATTTTTTTTTAAAAAAAAATCATGCACCAGCCACCGTGGTGTGGCCAGCCGAAGCCAGCCACAGTGGTCGTACACCGTAAGGTGTACACTGCACTGCAGCGGTGCACAGCAGCAGCAGCAGTACCGCGAAACCCTTGCACGGTGCTGTTGTTGTTGCCTTTGCTGACCCGTCCTCCTGCCCCACCCCGCCCCTCCCTCCGGACCACCTGCACCGGCAGTCACCGTGGCTGCGCCACCCAGCCGCGGTTGCAGCGCATAAATTCCCCTTTTTTTTTAATTTAATTTAAATAAGGAAAAATGGAAAGAAATAATCCCACCTTTGCCTGATCTGACAATAACAATCCCACCTTTTGATTATTATGAGGCAATCCCACCTTGGCAGTTCATCTTCTTTTAATGGACCTTAACCTGTTGGTGACTGATTTTTGTAGGTGATATGCCATGTGTCAATTTTTAATAGGTTCATTTTATTTTTTAATAATAAAAAAAAGAAAAAAATATAATACAGAAAAATAAAGGAAAAACCCCCTGCCACCAACCAAAAACCTAGCCACCGTGAAACCCTATCCCTTACCCCAGCCACCACCAAAACAGCCGGCCAACCTCCTTAACCCCCGAAAACGGCCGCCCGGCACCTACCCACCAAGGAAACAGTGGATTTTTCGTGTTGGGGTCGGGATTTTAGGGTGTTTAAGCAGCCTTTTATGGGTTGAGATGGGGATAATCGGGGTGATTAAGGAGGTTGGGTGGGGTTTTTCGGGGCTCGGATGGAGGTTAGGTGGGGTTTTGGAGGGTTTTTGGCGAGTTGGTGGGGTTTTTCTGGCTGGGAAGGAGGTTGGGTGGGGTTTCGGGGGGTTTTCGGCGTGTTGGGTAGGGTTTTTTGGGGCTGGGATGGAGGTTGGGTGGGGTTTTGGGGAGTTTTCGGCATGTTGGGTGGGGTTTTTTGGGGCTGGGGTGGAGGTTGAGTGGGGTTTCGGGGGGTTTTCTGCGTTTAGAGGTGGTTTTCGGTGGCCAGGTGGGGTTTTTAAGGGAGATGGTTGACGTGGTTATGGTGGTTTCGGGGGTGGCATTTGGGGCAAGGGGTGGTTTCGAGGGAGGATTTTGGTCGGCGAGGTTGATTTTGGGAGTTCCGATTGGCTGTTTCAGGGGTACAGGGTGGTGGCCGGCTAGTTTTCGGTTTCACGGTGGGTGGGCGGTGGCTGGTGGCTGGTGGTTTTTTTTTAATTTTGTTTTTAAGTTTTTTATTTTGACAAATTATTGAATGACACATGACTTTAAAAAAATTTTAAAAAAATGTTAACCTGTTTAATAGGTTGTAGGTAAAAAAAGCCTATTAAAAGAAGATCACATACCAAAGTGGGATTGCCTCGTAATAATCAAAAGGTGGGATTGTTATTGTCAGATTAGGCAAAGGTGGGATTATTTATTTCCATTTTTCCTTTAAATAAAACAAAAACTATTTTGTAAAATCAAATTAATGTTAATGTGGTCCAATTAATTTCAAAATTAAATCACATTCAATCTTGAAATTAGGGTTCTTCATGAAATTAATTCCCAATTTAATTTAACACTTAAATTAAATAATTTGATCATAAAAAATTCATAATTTATCATGAAATCAATTAGATTAAATTCTTTAATTACATAGTAAACGAATTAAATCAAAACCAAAACACAAAATTTTACAAATTAGGGTTTAGGGTTTCGAAATTTTCGAAAAAATAGGGTGGGGGTTCGAAATTTTCGAATAATCTAGGGAAAAATTTGGATCTCTTCATGGCTATTTTGAGCATTATTAAATCACATTTAATCAATTCCAAGAGTTAAATCACATTTAATATAATAATTGACCCATAATTAAATATTCTCTCTCCTAATTGAATTAAAATTGTGGACTATCAAAGAATTATAGTCAATATGCGTAAATGCAATAGGCTAACTGATACCACTGTAGGAGTTTATAGGTACTACGCACCGGAAAAACATGAATCATATTCATACAGTACCTAATCCAAATATCTAATTGTAGGCAAGCCTTTAAAATCCCACTAGCTTGAACCCCACTGTGATCATACACTAAAGTACGGTGGCGTCCAAAAGGGAAGAAGATAGATCAAAAGAGTCGCCAACAAGTTTTTTAGGAACTTGTAAACCGTTCACGAGGTGAAGGTTACACCCCTTAACGATCCAAGAGATCGTCAACTCCATAAGGTCTAGAACCAAATAAGGGTTCGGGGATGATGGTACAAATCCAACCTAAAAGAGATTGAACCTGCCCTAATAATAGGCCTCTACTTTATTCTGATCGTATTCATGTGCGCTTTCTAATTAACATGCAATCAATAGGTTAACCCTAAACCTGTTTAATCTATGTTGGTTGAATATTAATGCACAAATAAACTATTATTGGCGATCACTTGAATTATAACCACATTAACCCTAAACAAGATTATTAATTATCTTATTAAGCGTGATTACAAGTACAAATTCCCTTTAAACATGCAATAAAGGTGATCAAGTAATAAACAATAAAAATATATCAAGCAACATAATAATAATAATTATGATCATGGCAATAAAATTATAATCATCATAATAATATCATCATAGATAAAATAATCGTCATCGAAATAATAATCATCATAAATTATAATCACGTTCATGTTAATATTAAAGCATAATAATAGCAAGATCCTAGGCATGATACTAACAAGATTAATAACAAGCCCTAGCATGTCACTAAGCAATAAAAATCAAATCTTTAACCCTAACATGATACTAACAATCATAAATATTAGGAAGAACATAGGAAGCATCATAACAATCATATTTAATATTAAAATTACCCTAGACATGATACTAAGAATATCATAATAACAATATAAACATGATGTCTACATCATAACATCAATTAAAACCAATAAAGTACTTACTTTGATGCCTCGTATCTCTTTCTAATAACAAAATACACACGTTAGTAACTTCAAGGAAAATAATAAACAAACAATTAAATTAAATAATTGAAATAGAGATTTGGGACCAAACCCTCAGAATTTAAAACCTTTCACGTCTAGGGCGAAGGCAACTTCGAATATGGCTAGGTGTTTCTAGATCTTGCGAATGCGGAATTTTGTATTAAAAAAGCAAAGTGAGAAAGAATTGAATGTTTAAGAGAGATGAATGATTCAATTGGTGAATGAATGAATGTAGATGATGATAATTGGTGATGATAGATGACGATGATTGATTGATGGTGATTGGTTAATGAAAACGGATTTTTTAATACGATATTTATAGAGAAAATCAGCCAAAAAGATAAATTAACAAAACAGAGTCTGACGCTCAGGAAATAGAGCTGGCGCCAACCCTGGCTAGCTGGCGCCAGGCGCCAATGGCTAGCGCCAGGCGCCAGGCCTGGTTCCAGGCGCCAAGGCCTAGGGTTGGACGCCAAGCTTGATTTTAACGCGTTTTCGAAAATCCGATAAGTTTGTCGTACTGGAGAATAAAATAATATAATTTCTTCGAAAATGCTATTTGATTTTGATTAAAACTCTGAAAAGTCAACAAAGTCACCTTATCAATGCTAATTGAATTAGGAATGAAAAGAACCTTCTAGAAGATTCTATAAGACTAAAACCATTCCTAATTTAGGAATGATAAATCATATTAGGCCCTCCTCAAGATCATTGGGCCGTACATAAAGCTCAAACCGGGCCCAGTTTGGTAATTTGGCCATAATTTCCTCAATATTCATCGGAATTGGGCTTATAATATATCGTTGGAAAGGTCTTTGCAAGCCCTATCCAACTACACTACTATTGGACCCATATCATGGACCAACCAAACTGGATTGGCTGTTTTCTTAAAATAAAGTTTTCAAAAACAGAAAGAAGAGAAAAAAAATTAAAACTTTCCGCAACACTAGACCTTTCCACACTTTCGCTTCATTCGATTATGATTCGACGTGAAAGGTACTCATCACTGGGTTTGGTTTTGGGGAGACACAAATGGGTGTCTACAGAAGCCCCCACTTTGACTGAGTTTGGAGAAACGCAAGTTTCGAAAACAAAAGTCAAAGTATCGATAGGGACGGAGAATGATTCAAAACGTTCTGCGATCCTAAACCATTCTTGTAACGTCGATACCTGCAAAACTAGCATTAGTTAAACAGATAAAAGAGTTAAGAAACGCGTATCTTGCACCGTCGAGCACACGTCTCTATAAGTAACCGATCTGTTTTTATGACCTCCTGCAAGCTAGAGAATGCCATCCCGCTTGAAAACTGCTACGCCTGTAACTGCTTCCAAATTAGAAGATTGCTTCTCCTGAAACTATCCTCTCCACAATGATAATATTCCACATCCTAGGGAATACTATCGAAGATTATTTCTCTTGAAATAATCCTCAGTCGCATTGACAATATTTCACATTCTAGGGAATATCATCGAAGATTATTTCGCTTGAAATAATCATCAGTTGCTCGTGACAACTATCCGCAAGCTAGGGAACGTTGTCGAAGATATCTTCTCTTAAATTTATCCTCATTTGATGCGATAATTTTCCAAAGGAAATTACCGAAGATCCACGCCTGTCGATCTTTAAAAGTTCGCTCGAACTTTGCTTCCGTTATGCCTGTACGTCGGCGTTCTTGTTGCTTTGAACCTGTATGTCGGTGCTCTTTGCTCTTGAACCTATGTGTCGGTGCCTTTTTTTGCTAATGAGCCCATGCTTAGGCGCTTTAAGCTAAGTGAGACGATCTCTTATCAGGTCGATCACTTTATGTAATCAAGCCGATTACTAAATCATGTAAAATTTCTTAGAGGGGCTAACTGGCGTACCAAGGAACCCAAAAATATGTTTCAGAAGGTTAGCACAACCTCATCAGGTGGCTAGATGCTTTGGCGTCACTGAAAAACCATCAGCGCCAGCTATTAGGCGTTAGCGCCAGGCGCTGACGTTGGCGCCAGGCGCCAAGCCCAACTCGTGACGCCAATGCCTAGGGACTGGCGCCAGCACGGGAATCTTTTTAAATTCCCATTTTCTCTTCATTTCGCGGCTCTGTTCGTCGCGAAACTGCTCGAGGAAACCGAAATCTTCAATTGCTCATTGCTTGTTCGTTTTTCAACCGAATTCGCTCAAATTTGTTGCAAATCAAAGCTCTTTTCATCTATTTTCCCGATCTATGTAAGTTTTCCTCAAACTCACATCAGTTTTTATGAATTCGACATGCATATTCACGAATTTCATGAAAATTCGAATTTTATGATGCTCAATTTTCTTTGTTTGTCAAGTTTTATGCCATGAAATTGCTTGATTATGTTTGTATATTGCCTTGGAAGTAATTTGAGACTTGTTTGACTCAATTTGGTGAAGAAATAAGCAATTTGCCATTGTTGGACCTCTTAAGGTCGTGAAGAACAATGTGACTCGTTCTTGACATTTTTGCTAGCAATTCTTGTCCAATTTGTCACAATAATCACTATAGTGTTGCAAGAAATTGTTTGTTTGCTTGAAAAATGTTGTTATGCTCAATTTGAATTTGTGCTCTGTTTTAGTACTACGTACTCTGTTTTTGCAAACATAGTATCATACGGCTAGGCAAAACTTAGATACTATAGAACCTTAATTTATTATGATTCTGCACAATGTAGCATGGCTAGACAACGAGGCTCGGGTTCACGGTCCCGAAACACTAGACGGGAGCATGAGCCTGTAGAGGACGACGCCACGCCGTCCACTTCGCTTGGTCGACTTCCGGAGTGGGACGAGTGGACTCTATTATTCGCCCCTGTCCACCACATCTCCGAGAGGGTGAGACAGGGTACCGAGCCCGGGAGAACACGACATCACGGCTCTGGATGTGACGGTTTAGGCGATTTGCACAGGATGCACATCGCTAGGGATCTTGAGACGAGGCTTCTATGGGAGTCTTGCGGGATAGCTACTCTGTTTGAGACCTCCGAGGCTATGGTCGCCTCCAGCAGGAGTCATCACGTAGTGCGCGCTTTGGTGGAGTTCTTCTGGGACACCACTAACACCTTTCATTTTCCTTGGGGCGAGATGATGGTCACCCCTACGGACTTCAGTCTCATCACAGGACTGGAGTTCACTTCTGTGCCACTGCCGTTTGACGGTGGGATCGACGTCTTTTCTTCAGAGGTCGAGGAGTTGTTGGGGCCGATCGCTATTCGGGCCCGAGCTAAGGTCGAGACGACTCAGTTCAGTGCTAAAGGGATTCGCCGTTCGACGCTGGCAGCGGCTCTTGATGACGATGCGACCACCCGAGAGCAGCGGGGTGCGCATCTTTGTGTTGATGTTGTTGTCAGGGACCTTCTCTCCCGACAAGGGTAGTAGGGCATTGCTTTACTACCTCCCTACTGTCCGTGATCTTCAGCGGATCGGGACTTATGACTGGGCCAGCTTGGCCTATGCTGACTTTGTTCGTGCACTGAGGGACTCGTGTCGTCACCGGTCCTTTAGGACGAACGTCGCTTTGTCTGCTTTTTAGAAGGTCGTAGAGGTAAACATTATTCCCTATAAAGTTTTAGCCCTACATATTAGTTAGCATTTATTCATACTTTTAACTGCTTGTAGATCTGGTTCTACGAGTACTTTCCTTCTATTGCGCCGGCGAGACCATCGCCGAAGGGATTTCCGGTGAGCGCCTCTTGGGGCGGCCACCATGTGGACATGCCTACTGCACGTGTTCGGAGCTGGATCATCTCGGTATAAGTTTTATCGTTTGTCTTGCTTTTCCGTGGTGCCTTAGATATATTCCTCCCTGATTGATGCTTTTTATAGGGACCTGAGGTGGTATACTGACCGTGGGGCGGTTGGACAGTCCCTGGATTAGCCACACAGTACTTTGCTGAGCGTCGCTACTTTCTGGGGACCTATGGAGCGGTCGCGTACTTAGGAGAGAGGGTCGCTAGACAGCACTCTTCTGACGTTTTCGACGAGGCGCAGTTGTCGAGCATGTCTGAGGGAGCTGGTACCCCTTGGCGGTCCCATGCGATCCTCGGGCGGTGTTATGCTGAGGAGCTACTACCTTTGTTAGCTCCAGCCCCTGTACCGGCTGAGGATGTGAGGGTAATATTCTTTAGCTTTTTATTTTTCGCTAAGTAGCCCCTAAGTAATACTTTACTAATTTTTTCCGTTTTATCAGGACGGTGCTGCTGAGTTCGTGCCACCCCGTATGTCCATCCACTACCAGGGGATGTACGGGCCGATCGAGGAGATGATTTCTCCGGCTCCCGAGGGTGAGCGCTTTGTAGAGCGGTCGATTCCTCGCCACCAGACTAGAGTAAGCCTAGTTTTTTTTTTTTTTTTTTTTTTTCAGAATTTTGTGTTCATATATCATGCATTTTTTTTTTCTGACTTATTTTTCTGACAGTTTTCACGCGAGGTGGTTTCGGCTATGGCACGATTCATAGATGCCTTCCGGAGCCAGCTTGTCCGGATGAGAAATGCGGCCACCTATCGTCGGGATGACGTTGTCCGAGAGGTAACCTTTCTTTACTTATTATTTTTGCATTACTGCTTCAATTTTACCTTGTTTCTGATTTAATTCTTTTTGCAGGGTCAGCCTATCGCTTCTCACACCCGCACGAGACCTGGGGGCGGAGAGATCCGGCGAGGTCTAGCTCGAGACGTCGTCGCACTTCGTCAGGGGGTAGAGGCGGTCGCTCTAAGGCTGCTCGAGCCGACGTTGCTGAAGGCTCGGGATCTTCTTCTGAAGGTGCTCCTGCTGCACCGGTAGGAGAGGCTACCTCGGCTTTCAGAGGTGGCGGGATGTACGAGGTTGGCTCGTCATCGCAGCAGCCTCCGCGGTCTCAGCCTCAGGTTGATCCTGGCTGGAGTGGTCCTATCTTGAGTCTCCCTCCTCCGACGGAGACTGGAGCTGGCGCTACAGCTGGAGCTGGTGGAGAGGTGACTCCTCGTACGGCGCAATTTTATGACATGATGGGCCTACGTCCTCCGGCGCCGTAGTTCGTTCCTGTGTATATTTTATTTTGACTTTTTTATAGAACTTTGTCTTTGACTCATCATTTATAGACACATTTTGTGTGTTATCATAAATTTATGATTATGTGTATGTTAGTGTGTGCAAAAGAAGTGTGACAACAATTTTGCGCAAAAATTCCGTCATTTTTATTATTGATGGAGGATATTATCCGACTCTCTCCCCCAAAAAGAAAGAATAAAAAGGAAAAAATTAAATAGAATGTCGGGTGTTTGGAATTTAGAATAAAGTCCAAAAAGAATAATATAAATTAAAAAAAAAATAATTGCTATATTTAATTAATTAAGAAAAGGATAAAAAAAATGTTTATGAGAATTAAACGGAGCCATAAAGTCATTAACCGACTCGATTTTAATATTAAAAACGCAAGATGAGCACGCGCGGCTGTCTTGGTGACTTGGCGCCAACTGGCGCCACAATATGGCGCGTGGCGCCAGGCGCTAAGCTTAGCGTGTGGCGCCAAGCTCTGGCGGTTGGCGCCAAGCTCGGGGGTTTGACGCCAATTGACGCTAACTCCGTGTTTCATTCTAATTAAAACTCTTCGCAGTTTGTGCATAAATAGCCCCTTGCCCAGCCGATTCTTCTCATAATTCCAGCGAATAAAATTATTCTCTTCTTTAGAAAAAATAATAATTATGTCTTTAGCCACTAAAACCTTCACCCAATACACTCATGAATGGTGTCGATCTCTTAATGCTAAAGACAGAAAAGAATTAGATTTATTTCACTTGGGGGGAATTTATGGCATCAAAGGGGTAGATCTAGACCTAGACTTCATACATACCGCTTTAGAATTTTGGAATGTTGATACGCATTGTTTCAGAATAGGGTATGATGAGATTAGCCCTTTGCCAGAGGAATTTGGTGCTATCTTAGGCTTCCCTGCAATAGACCTCGTAGTAATCCCTAGAGTAGACGCATACTACTATAAGGATTTTAAGCGTTTCTTTAATTTGAAGGAAAGGGATTTATCAAAAATAGTGGATGGAAACATAGTTAATTTGAAAGAATTCGCACGCCATTATTTTGATAAACCTCTTTCTGAATCTTTACATATATATAGAAGAAGGGTGTTCTTATTTTGCATGCTCAATCAATTTTTTCTTAGTAGTGGTAAAAATAATGAGGGTCAATCAATTATCACCACTGTACTAGAACAGATTGAATCAGGGAGGAATCCAATGCCATTAGTAGTTGGAGAGACTATGATTAGTCTAGATGACTTGAAAAGGGACCCAAAAGCGCCTCTTCGCGGTTCTCCAATTTTATTACAGGTAGAAAAATAATATTTTTAATTACAGAAATCAAAAAGTATATTTTTGTATTGTAATAATAATTTATTTGCATTGCAATTTTTTTACAGATGTGGCTAATGGAGAGGCTAGGATTAATTAGCCCTCCGGATGACATTGAAAAATATACTCCCAATTGCTTCGTGAGAAGGAAGAAGCGCATCCCTAAAATTGGGCGTCATGGGTGGAGAAAAGTATTTGAATCACGTGATTTTGCCATCAAGTGGGTCATCCCATGGTGGAAAATAGAAAGGATGGTTGGTGTTAACAAGCAACCTTTCTGCCGTCTTCCAAGCTTGTCTCGTGTAACCTATTATTATCCCTGCAGGGTGAAAAGACAATACGGCTTGCTTCAGAATATTCCTTCTGGGGATCTTCGTCCTCCCTATGAGTACCCTGTATCTCAAGAAATAGATAGATTCGATGCTTATTGGAGCGCTAGACCTTTATGGGAAGTGATTACCCAAAAGGTTCCTCCTTCTTTGCCTAATGATGTAAAGAAATGGTTGCTGAAGAAATCTTCCATTGATCAGGGTAGAACCGATGTGAAGAATCGTCTAGGTGACAGGGTAACTCCTGCCAAAGAACGCTTAGGTGCAAGAATTGAATTCAAAACACCTACAATGCCTAGGAAGAAAAATACTACCAAAGACAGATGAAAATTAAAAGGAAAGCTAACACCACAGACAAAAAAGTTTGGGTGGAGAAGAAGCATGGAGTGCTAGCTGAGGGGGAGACCATCTACTCCAAAATTGAATGTAGGCCCTCTAAAGGATGCCTACTAGCTAAAGTAATGGATGAAGAGGAGGAAGCAGAAAAGAATTGAAAAAGAGCTAGAAAGGAAAAGAAAGATTAAAAACATTGCTTAGCTTTAGATTTATTATACTTAGACGGTTATTTTTATTTAAAGTTAATTTATTTCAGCCTTATTTAAATTCCATCAATAATGTAATTTTATTTTATTAATGAAATTTTAGCTTTCAATTAAATTGTTTACTTTAAATTTATTTTATTAAAGCAATGAAATTCGAAAAAATTAATTTTCCAAAAATTCTTCGAGTACGGAAGTCGAAAATTTTCCGAAAAACACCGAAATTCGCCCAGATTTTATTCCCAAATTGGCGCCAGTAATTGGCGTTTAGCGCCAGCTATTGAGGTCAGGCGCCAGGCGCCAATTCCATCGGCTGGCGCTGATGACTTATGGCTGGCGCCAGGCTCTGTTCTGTGACGCCAAGAATTTGCCGATTTTCTGTTAACTTTTTAATTGATTCTGGAACGCGGAGATGTCGAAAAATAAAGTGGTCGCACCCGTAAAGGGTTGCCTACGTATCCTTTCTTAAGGAATCAGGCCGAACGTAGCTCTCTTGAGTATCCTACTCAAGTAATTATGGGTAGTATTTCTTAAGTTGGTCAAGATTGGTCATGTTTGAGAATTCATTGCCGTCCATATCAGTTAGTTTTGCTGCACCTCCTGACAGGATTGTTTTGACAATGTAGGGGCCAGACCAGTTAGGTCTAAATTTTCCCCTTGGGTCTAAAACATTTTTCCTTAGTGCTTTTAATACCAAATCTCCTACTTTGATATTTCTTGTCTTAACCTTCTTATTAAAATGCCTAGCCATACGAGTTTGGTAACACTGAGTGTGATGTAGAGCTTCTAGTCGTTTTTCGTCGAGTAGAATCAATTCTTCATATCTTGCCCTAGTCCATTCAACTTCATCGAGTTTACTCTCTAGCGCAATGCGTAGAGATGGTATTTCTAGTTCGACAGGTTGTACGACATCCATTCCATATACTAAGGAAAATGGCGTATTTCCTGTTGATGTACGAATTGACGTGCGATAACCCCACAATGCGAAGTGAAGCTTGTCAGGCCAATCCTTATAATTTTCTGTCATTTTCTCGATAATAGTCTTTAGATTTTTATTGGCTGCCTCGACTGCTCCGTTTGCTTGAGGTCTATAAGGGGAAGAATGATGATGTTGGATGCCATATTTTTGTAGCAATTCTTCACATTCGGCTTGAAAGTGAGTTCCATTGTCACTTATCATTTCATGTGGGACTCCGTATCGACAAATAATATTTCTTTCGATAAAGAGTGCTACATGTTTTGCAGTGAGTTTGGCGTATGATTGCGCTTCGACCCACTTCGTAAAGTAATCGATTGCTACTAGAATAAATTCGTGGCCTCCTGTTCCTGGAGAGTGATTTTGCCAATTATGTCAATTCCCCATGTAGAGAATGGCCATGGAGATGTGTAGGTGTAGAGCAAAGATGGAGGGACATGTTGTAAATTGGCATAAATTTGGCACTTAGGGCATCTTTTTACATATTGATGGCAATCCCTATTCATTGTAGTCCAATAATATCCTTCTCGCATTATTTTCTGGACTAACATTTTGCCATTTACATGAGTGCCACAGATTCCTTCGTGAACTATTCTCATTACTCTTTGTGCATCCACTTTTCCTACACATAAGAGGGCTCGACCTTTAGGTACCCTTTTATGTAGCTTGTTGTCTATGAGTACATATTGAGAAGCCAAAAGTCTTAAGGCTCGCTTTGCTCTTTTGTCAGCATGAGGAGGGTATTCACCATTGGTGACATAGTTGAGTATGTCTGTGTACCACGGTTCTTCTTCTTCTTCTTCTTCTTCTCCTTGGACTAAGTCGTCGTCTTCTATAGCCTGGATATATGCTGGTTTGTGCCTTTTTTCGATAGTTAGAGGCATTTGCTCGATTTTCGTGGGAATCCTAACCATTGAGGCTAATCTTGCCAAGGCATCAGCAAATTGGTTTTCTTCTCTAGGTAGATATGTGTATTCTACCTTCTCTAACTGATCGGTAAGAGTTTCCAGATAGGTTTGATAAGGGGCTAGGCTTTCGCTCCTTACTTTCCACCTTTTAGATATCTGATTGATGATCAAAGAAGAGTCTCCGAATATCCTTAACTTCTTTACTCCCAATGCCAAGGCTGTTTCAAGGCCTACCACGCATGCTTCATATTCAACAGCGTTGTTGGTAACGTCGAAATCAAGCTTTATTGAGATTGGAACGTGCTCTTCTTTAGGTGATACTAGTAGCACTCCGACGCCACATCCCTTTTGGTTTGAGGCTCCGTCGAAATACAAGGTCCAAGTATCATCTTCAGTGACCATTAAGTCTTCATCTGGAAATTCATTGTCTTGTATTGGTGTCGAGTCCTCTATTGGAAAATCTGCTAGAAAGTCTGACACCACGGATCCTTTAATAGCTTTTTGAGGCATAAACCGTACATCAAACTGGGCTAGATTGACTATCCATCTTGAAATACGTCCATTTAGTGTAGATTTCTCGAACAGATACTTGAGTGGATCTAATCGGGAGACTACGAAGACGGTATGCACCAACATGTAACGTCTTAATTTAGTTGTGGCCCACACCAAGGCGAGGCACAATTTCTCGAGTGGTGTATAGCGTGTTTCGTATTCGAGCATCTTTTTACTTAGGTAATAAATTGCGTTCTCTTTGCCTTCTACCTCTTGTGCTAGCATGGCTCCCATTGTCTCTTTGGTAACCGTCAAATATAACCTAAGAGGTATTCCGGGGAGCGCTGGTGCTAATACGGGAGGATTTGCGAGATAGGCTTTGATCTTTTCAAAGGATTTTTGACACTCGTCATCCCATATTACTGGTACATCCTTCTTGAGCTTCTTGAAGATTGGTTCACATATCGTTGTCAGTTTTGATATGAACCTACTTATGTATTGCAACCGGCCAATAAATCCTCGAATCTGTTTCTCAGTCTTGGGCGGTGGCATTGACATGATTACTTTAATCTTGGTTGGATCTACCTCTATTCCTCTAGAGCTTATGACGTATCCTAAGAGCTTGCCTGAGGTGACTCCAAAAGCACATTTCGATGGATTCAACCTCATGTTATATTTTCTTAGCCTTTCGAAAAATTTCCTTAAGGCTACTTGATGGCCTGGACGGTCCTTTGATTTCACAATCATGTCGTCGACATATACCTCGACTTCTTTGTGCATCATGTCATGAAGTAAGGCAGTTGCTGCACGTTGGTAAGTAGCACCCGCGTTTTTCAACCCAAATAGCATTACCGTGTAGCAGTAAGTGCCCCATGGTGTTATAAAGGTTGTTTTCTCCATGTCTTCTTCTGCCATGAGAATCTGGTTGTAACCTGCGTACCCATCCATGAACGAGAGAAGCGCGTGATTTACCGTGTTATCTACCAGAATATCGATGAGCGGCAAAGGGAAGTCGTCCTTTGGACTTGCCTTATTTAGATCTCGATAGTCGACACACATCCTTACCCTTCCGTCTTTCTTCGGAACTGGGACGACGTTGGCGACCCATTCGGGGTATTTGGATACCTTGATGAAACCTGTAGTTATTTGTTTTTGAACTTCTTGTTTTATTTTAAGTGCTACGTCGGGTTTCATTCGACGCAACTTTTGTTTTACAGGTTTCATTCCTGGAATTAGTGGTATAGTGTGTTGAGCTATTTCTCTATTAATTCCTGGCATATCTTCATATGACCAAGCAAATACATCGATAAATTCTTTAAGTAAGTTAATTAAATCGGTTCTTTCTTGTTTATTCAATGTTAGTCCGATTTTAACTTCTCTTTTATGAGTTGAATCATTTGAAATGTCAACTGTCTCAGTTTCTTCAATTACCGGTGTCTTCTTTTCGAGTGTTTCCATTGCTTTAATAATTTCTTTGTCTTTTTCATCGTTAGCTAAGCAATGCTCGTCATCTTGGGTTAGGGAAGAACACAAGAAGTAAGGAGAATGAGAAATATTATTATACTCTGAGATCATTACATCAAAGAGTGATATGTCCTCAGGGACTGGATCACTAACTATCCTAGGAGAAGAAATAGGAGGGGGAGGTGTTACTACTAAAGACTTAGAAGACTCTAAAGGGAAAGACTCTGACTCGGACGACTCTTCGAACATCGGTCCTTGCCCTGTCGTGATTGATATCTTCCTTCCACTTAGAGTAGTCATTTTGATAGTCTTGCACCACCCTTGTAGTGATCCTTCGGCTGGAGTAACTAGCTTTGAGGGGTCGAAGCTTTCACTTTGTAGGACTGTTTGAATGAGCGAGGAGTTATCTTCTTCGTAAGTTGGCTCATTCTTTTCTCGCCCAAACAATAATCCCATGACGTTAAAGTCAAAGCATGGGGGTGCTTTCTCCTTGTGGACGGGAGTTGGGACTTCACCAGTGAAGTAGCAATCCAAGAAAATCTCAAATCCTGGTTGTTGTATGCCGTTTACAACAAATGGCTTGGGAAATTCATGGCATGGATAGTCCTCTCATTCTTTTATGAACTGACCATTAAGCGTAAGAGGGTACTGATCCATTGGAATTGCTTTCTTTCGAATGCGAGCGTCCCTACGCGCCTTCAACTTTTCCTGGGCTCGCTTGAGATCTTTCTGAGTCGGTTCGAAACCAAGTCCGAAAGTATCTATCTTAGGAAGGCCAGGTGACTCCAGCGATTTTGCTATCCCTTTCTTCTTTCTTAGGGTCATCCCAGGGAAGTGTCCTTTTTTCTTCAGCATGGTGTTGACAATCATGTTGGAATGGGGGTCATGGCAAAGAGATGTCCTTTCATCCTCCTGGATTAAGGAGACTTCTTCGTTAAAGCCCCATAGGTCTTCATCATCTTCGTCGTGCTCCACATTGATGATTGGATTCTCTATGGATTTAATTCTCATAGGCGAAGCATCGATAGTGATTGGGATTCCTCCAACTATGGCTTTCACTTGTTGATGGAGAGATGAAGGGACGGCCTTTAGATCATGAAGCCAAGGGCGTCCCAATAACAAATTGAATGAGGCTTTGATGTCTACTACTTGAAAAGTAGTAGCATGTTCTATTGCTCCTGCCGTTACATTTAGGGTTATTTTGCCAAGAGCTTGACGACGAGTATTATCGTAGGCTCTTATTCCTTGTGTGGACGGAGTTAAGTCTTCATCCCTTATGCCGAGCATCCTCGCAGTTCTAAGTGGATAGACATTGATAGCCGATCCATTGTCTACAAGAGTTATGGGAACATTCATCCTTTTGCAGACTACCGTGAGATTTAATGCCTTGTAATGTCTGTCACCTTCTGGGGGTAATTCTTTGTCAGAGAAGGTGATTAAGTTAATCGGACTAGGAAGATCACTTGTGAGGAAGTTGGCTAGTCCCTCAGGAGTAGTGCCAGAATCTATCCCGATTTTATCCAAGGCATTCATTACAGCCAACCTATGCTCTCGAGATGTTGTCAGGAGCTTCCACACATTCATCTCAACTTTTGTCTTCTTAAACTGTTTAACAATATCATTGTCTTCGATGATAGGTATGGGAACTTGTTGTATGGTGGGCATAGGTGGCGCTGAAACGGGAGGTTGCATTCTCCCAGATCTTGTGAGGACATCTATTGATGAATCTTCTTCAGCCCAAATGTCATCCGTGGTGTATGATACAGAAGGTGAAGGTCCTACTATGTCCTTTAGGTAGACGTCTTCTTCATCACTGTCCCAAACTCCATTGACGGTTATATCCTCTTCTTGTTGAACTTGGACTAATTTCTTTTCATCAATCATTTTCTATACCAAATCCTTGAACTTGAAACAGTTTTCTATAGTGTGCCCCCCTGATTGATGGTACTGACAATAATATCTATCTGTCCTTTTTAACGACTAAAATGGTCTCGGTTCGAGAGGTTTGACCTTGCCACTCTCGGAGAGCATTTCGAACATTTGCGCATATGGGATCCCAATTGGAGTGTAGATTCTATTGCTCTTCTTGGGTTTTTAATTGACTTGTAAGGGAAAATACTTTGCCTCATAAGTCGTTCTCACTGGTGTGAATTCTCTTTTAGGTTCTTCCTTTGGACATGGAAGCTCATCATATTTCTTATGGAGTTCGTTCATAACCTTAAGAGCTTCACGTAGTAGTTGTGATGCCTCCTTCATAGACAGTGTGAGCAATTGTATGTCTTCCTTATTTGCCGGTTCTGGAAGGCTATCTTTGACATCGAAAAAGATCTCCTCTTCTTTTTCTATGGTATTGATTTCTTCGACAGGTTTAATGAGAGATGAGGGGTCAACCTCGTTTTCTTCATCGGAGATAGCCAGAGTATGAGCTAGAGGTGCATTGTCGATGCTTGGCTTCTTACTGACAGGGGGCAACGGCAGTTTGTTATTGTCAATTAGGTCTTGGATAGCTTCCTTAAGCTTCGAACAACTTTTAGTAGAACGGCCCCTACCTTGGTGATACTTGCAGTGTGCATTGGGGTTCCAGTTAACCGACCTCTTCTCGACTGGTGGGTCCCCAAATGGTCCAATGGGAGTTATAAGACCTTTTGCATTTAATCGATCAAATGCGGTGTCATAACTCATGCCAATAGGAGTGAAGTTCCTCCTAAATGGTTTCTTCTGTCCTTGGTTGTTCATGGCGAAAACTTCTCCTAAATTAAAGGCGCTAACATTATTTGAGTGGGCGATTTTGGAAGAAGAAGGATTGTCGTTCTTCTTTCCTTTCCAGCCACTGTTGGAGTTATTGTTGGCAGCTTTTGACTTAGCCAAGTCATCTTCAATATTGATCCCAATGTCATAAACAGCCTTAAAGGTATGGAGGTTATTTTGATATTTAAGATGCTTGGAATATTTTTCTTGGAGATTCTTGATAAACAGTCTCACAGACTCTTTTTCGCTTGGTACCTCAATCATTTTAGCTGAGGTTTCTCTCCACTTGTTGAAGAAAGAGGTGAAGCCTTCATTCTCTTTCTGTTTGAGGATTTCAAGTTCTCTATGGTCAGTCTCGACTTGAATGTTGCACTTGTACCTATCGACGAAAGCGTTTGCTATAGACTCCCAGGTAGAGGTCTTTTCTTTTTCGAGAGAAAAGAACCATTGTTGGCAAACGGTCTCGAGAGATAGTGAGAAAAGAGAAGGGAAGACCTTCTTATCAATACCCTTGATGCTCATTATTGTTCCGAATGCTCTTAAATGGAAGTAAGGGTTGTCAATTGCTCTAAATTTTGGGATGTCGTTGGCGTTGAACTTCCGCGGAAGAAGATCTTTGTCCACCGAGACCCCTTGTGATGTAAGCTCTTGAAACTTGTAGTCAATGGACAACTTGCTTAGGCTCTCTTGCATGAGGTCCATTTGTTGTTGTTTCACGGGATCGTCGATCCTAAGTGCGAGAAGCTTCAGTGTCTCAGTCACAGTAGCCAGTTGGTTCTTAAGATCATTGACTTCTTCTTGAGTTGCCATTATAACCCTTGCTTTCCTCTTGCGAGCTATAGATTTGTCGAAAAGTTGGACTTGTACGAAGAGGTTATCTTTGATTAATCGTCCTTCTTTTCTTGACCACGCGTTGTAAATTAAACCATTTTGCGTTTTAATTACTTGACTCGAATCAACTTGACTTTACGGTTTATTTTAAGGGAAAAAAAAAGAAAAAGAAGAAAGGGTGCATATTTTTGGCAAAAATAATGTACATGTTTTAGGTTGAAGGATTAATATCCGACTTACCCCCTTAAAAAAAATGACGAAAAAAAACGTGCACGCAAGACTCTCTTAAACATGGTCAAAGTATGTGTATTGGTGTGTGTATTGAGTGTAAGTGACATGCTTGGACTCTTGTGTAAGACCATGGGACTTAGTGCCTAAACTCGATTATTGATTCAAATAAACATTATTGACAGCAAAACTAACCGAATTAAACAGAAAACTGATTAATTAGTCCTTAGGTGATGACTCGCCAAATAATCCGAACTGTCGGCCAAGCGACAGGACTGGCGTCACATTGTGGAGGTTGGCGCCAGACAACATAGCTGTCGTCAGGCGCTACACACCATAGTGTGGCGCTACAGCTCAAACCTTGGCGCCAATAGTGGAGCTTCGGTCTGGGACTGTTTTCGGTGTTATTAGTCAACTGGGGTATGCCTAAAGTCGTACTAGGTCAATTCCGATTAAAGAAAAATTAGACTTTATTGACTCAAATTAAATAATTAATTAATTAATTAATTAGGCAAAGTTTTTTAAGTCATTAATTTATTTAATTTCAACACAAGTCAACAGACGGTTAAGAGAAACATAGAATATATATGCACAACAAATAATGCACAATTAGTCAAGTAGGCACAATATGATGCAATGAGTTTGCAACCTAACCATGGCTCTAGTTCTCTAAAGTTCGGGATATGGTTTAGTCAATAGAGGGTCCATGGTTAATTTTCCGGATGCACCGCGCGGAAGCCTAACCGTGAAGGGTTGGCGCGAGTGGATGGGACACCGCGAGCTTTAGAAAAAACTCGCTTCCATGGTTTGGTGAATTCAACATCTCGGATGTACCCTTTGTTGCACGGAGCGTTCAATCGGGTAGATGGAGCATGAATTCCCAGAGGGTTATGTCCATATGTAGAACACATATGGGTTTTAGAAAAGTGAGAAAAAATTCAATCAGGAAGTAGGATCGAGCAAACAATACGAAAAACCGGTCGAAATTAGAACGCATATTTCTGGCTCCGTATTGGGGGAAATTGGCGCCAGCAATCAGAGACTGGCGCCAACTTTTAACTGTAGCGCCTGGCGCCAATACTGGCGTCTGGCGCTACGGCTAAATGTGTGGCGCCAAGCTTTGGCCCCTTACGCTACTTCCCACATGCCTTAGCAGCTTTCTGTGCTCGATAAAATCATCCAGTTTCGCGCGGTGTTATTTCAGTCCTAGTTGTGAAAGATATTTCTCAAATTTCCTACGTGTAAAATCCTATGTTTTTAACTCATTACGGACAGTCTTTCAAATGAGATCTTTTTTATGCATATGACAATAATGTTAATCAAAATTACGCACATGAAATACTTAGAACTTTTCGAGTCTCATCCACTCATTCTAAATCATTGCCGAAACAAATTCAGGAATTAAAATAGAAATCCTCCCCAGTGGAGTCGCCAAAAACTGTAGGGAATAATATCAAGCCTTTAAAATCCCACTAGCTTGAACCCCACTGTGATCATACACTAAAGTACGGTGGCGTCCAAAAGGGAAGAAGATAGAGCAAAAGAGTCGCCAACAAGTTTTTTAGGAACTTGTAAACCGTTCACGAGGTGAAGGTTACACCCCTTAACGATCCAAGAGATCGTCAACTCCATAAGGTCTAGAACCAAATAAGGGTTCGGGGATGATGGTACAAATCTAACCTAAAAGAGATTGAACCTGCCCTAATAATAGGCCTCTACTTTATTCTGATCGTATTCATGTGCGCTTTCTAATTAACATGCAATCAATAGGTTAACCCTAAACCTGTTTAATCTATGTTGGTTGAATATTAATGCACAAATAAACTATTATTGACGATCACTTGAATTATAATCACATTAACCCTAAACAAGATTATTAATTATCTTATTAAGCGTGATTACAAGTACAAATTCCCTTTAAACATGCGATAAAGGTGATCAAGAAATAAACAATAAAAATATATCAAGCAACATAATAATAATAATTATGATCATGGCAATAAAATTATAATCATCATAATAATATCATCATAGATAAAATAATCGTCATCGAAATAATAATCATCATAAATTATAATCACGTTCATGTTAATATTAAAGCATAATAATAGCAAGATCCTAGGCATGATACTAACAAGATTAATAACAAACCCTAGCATGTCACTAAGCAATCAAAATCAAATCTTTAACCCTAACATAATACTAACAATTATAAATATTAGGAAGAACATAGAAAGCATCATAACGATCATATTTAATATTAAAATTACCCTAGACATGATACTAGGAATATCATAATAACAATATAAACATGATGTCTACATCATAACATCAATTAAAACCAATAAAGTACTTACTTTGATGCCTCGTATCTCTTTCTAATAACAAAATACACACGTTAGTAACTTCAAGGAAAATAATAAACAAACAATTAAATTAAATAATTGAAATAGAGATTTGGGACCAAACCCTCAGAAATTAAAACCTTTCACGTCTAGGGCGAAGGCAACTTCGAATATGGCTAGGTGTTTCTAGATCTTGCGAATGCGGAATTTTGTATTAAAAAAGCAAAGTGAGAAAGAATTGAATGTTTAAGAGAGATTAATGATTCAATTTGTGTATGAATGAATGTAGATGATGATAATTGGTGATGATAGATGACGATGATCGATTGATGGTGATTGGTGAATCAAAACGGAGTTTTTAATACGATATTTATAGAGAAAATCAGCCAAAAAAGATAAATTAACAAAACAGAGTCTGACGCTCAGGAAACAGAGCTGGCGCCAACCCTGGCTAGCTGGCGCCAGGCACCAGCCTTAGCGCCAGGCGCATATGGCTAGCGCCAGGCGCCAGGCGCCAGGCCTGGTTCCAGGTGCCAAGGCCTGGGGTTGGACGCCAAGCTTGATTTTAACGCGTTTTCGAAAATCCGATAAGTTTGTCGTACTGGAGGATAAAATAATATAATTTCTTCGAAAATGCTATTTGATTTTGATTAAAACTCTGAAAAGTCAACAAAGTCAACTTATCAATGCTAATTGAATTAGGAATGAAAAGAACCTTCTAGAAGATTCTAGAAGACTAAAACCATTCCTAATTTAGGAATGATAAATCATATTAGGCCCTTCTCAAGATCATTGGGCCGTACATAAAGCTCAAACCGGGCCCAGTTTGGTAATTTGGCCATAACTTCCTCAATATTCATCGGAATTGGGCTTATAATATATCGTTGGAAAGGTATTTGCAAGCCCTATCCAATTACACTACTATTGGACCCATATCATGGACCAACCAAACTGGATTGGCTTTTTTCTTAAAATAAAGTTTTCAAAAACAGAAAGAAGAGAAAAGAAATTTAAACTTTCCTCAACACTAGACCTTTCCACACTTTCGCTTCATTCGATTATGATTCGACGTGAAAGGTACTCATCACTGGGTTTGGTTTTGGGGAGACACAAATGGGTGTCTACACTAATGCATAACACATAAAGAACATATAATCGTACCTTTAAAGCGTGATTCCACGTGCGATCGAGCAAGAACAATGGGAGATAAAGAACCCTAAGCGTGATTCCTTTACTTGGTCCACGGGCACAGATTAAGACCTCCACTAATGCTAGTTAGTTGCAATTGAACCCTTCAATTGATCTTCTACGGAGAAGAGCGAGCCACGAACTACCACACGAGAGTGGTCGGCCGTACGGACGAGGGGAGGAGAGAGATAGCCATGAGATAGAGAGAGGAATTAGGGTTTTGGGATTGGTTGCCTTGATGTCAAAATACACTGTGTGTGAATTATGACTGCTTGCAAGCAACCCTAGGCATGAATCTTATTTATAGATCTCATCTCTAAATAAGAGCTCATGTCAAAAGCCCAAAACCTAATTCTCATTTAACTATTCTAGCCCAATCCATTTCATGATTAGTTAATTGCTCATGAGGCCCATTAATGGGCCTCTTACTTGCTTAACCCAATACCCTTGTTGTGTGACCTCTTAGGATCCATTCTAGTTGGCTTTGGACTATTTGACTAGCCCAAAGATCATTGATCATAGTCTAGCAACAGATAATGACGACCCAAAAGAACGAACTTATTATCTCCATAATAGTGATCCTTGATATATCTAGTAATTGCACTTATCGAAGACACAATTCCTTCATTAGCTTATTTGTGTATTTAGAAAATTTATTTTAAGTTACTTTGGTGATGCATGATTTTTTTTTTAGTATCAATTTCATTATAGTGGTTTTAAAAAATATATAATTTGTATAATTACACTAGGTTTTACAATGAATTATAATTAATTTTACTTAAAGTTTTATTTTAATTATTATAAAGTGATTTAATGCACCGTAGTTGATGAATTATAATTAATTTTACGTAGGTGACTGTAGGCGTCGTTTGAATTGCGCCTACGTTAGAGCATATGGTGAATATGCTTGGCACTCATAGGAAGTGGGAATTGACATTACGATTAGGGACAACGATTAGGGACAAAGAAAATTAGGGAGCCGCCAACAAGTTTTTAAGGAACTTGTAAACCGTTCATGGATCATAAAAAGGCAACCACGAATAAGGGGCAACGAATGCAACAACGATTGACCCGTGAAGGTTACACCCCATTCATAATCCATGAGATTACTAACTCCATATGGTTCGGAACCACGAAAGGAGGATCGAGGATGATGGTACAAAGTGAGTCATGGAGTCACATTCGCCCGTATTGGCCTCTACTCGATTCTTATAGTGAAAAGTATTCCTGTGATCTCAAAGGCATACAAACAATAATTCAATTCGCTCCAAACTTTTATTTAACTAAATTGGTTTAATATTAATGCACACATAATTCTAAAATATTGTGATCACTTCAATTAATAATAAGATTAAAAAGGATCCTAAACCGGTTGTCCAAATTATCTTATTAGGCGTGATTTTCAATTACATATTCCCTTTAACATGCAATACGGTGATCAATAATAAAATAACATTTATATTAAAACCAATTTAATCACAATTCCAACAACATAAAATCGTTAGAAAAATAATAGAAATAAAAGGAGCATGATCCTTTCTTCGATTCTGTTTGTTTGCAACTACAAAATAATAAACGAGTTAGTAACATCAAGGAAATAATAAAACAATAACTAAATTAAATTAAATAAAATAAAGTTGATTTTGGGGCCAAACCCTCAAACAGTTCTACCTTTCACGCCTAGGCTTAAGGACAGAACCTCGAGTAAAATATGGACTCCTTTGAGTGCTTGAAGAAGGAATTTTGAAGTGAAAAGGGTAGGCTAGTGTTTAGGCTAAAGCATAGAAGAGAGAAAATAAAATAATAGAATTACTCGGTGCCCCGTACATCAGAAATGAGGGGGTATTTATAGGGAAAATGTGCTGAGGGAGCACACGGAACCCTAAAATGATAAAAACCCTAAAAAAGTATCCTGTGACACGGTCAAACTGTACTGTGACACGGGAAGCCCCACCGTCAGACGGTACACTTTCCCGTGACACGGTACACCTTTGGCGTGACGCGGGAAATTTTCAAAAAACGGGATAGAAAACACGTCAAGGGTTTACGCGGAAAAGACATGAAACGTCCCGTGTCACGGAAGACCTCCCGTGTCACGGGAAATCCCACCGTCAGACGGGAAGGATTCCCGTGACACGGTAGGTACCTGCCGTGGCGCGGGAAATTCCAGCCCGTTTTTCCGTCTAAATACATTTTTAACCCTAATTTCCTTCGGCATTTTAAGTGCCGATTGATAATTTCGGGCCTTTTCTGACTTTTTATTATTCGCGCTAAAATAAGAAAATAATTAAATAAAAATAAATAAAGGGTTTGGGCCAAAAACAAATAATAAAACAATAAAATAAAAAAGCTTTGGGCTAGAATTAATTAATAAGTTTGGGCTGAAATTAAAACTATGCTTTTACCAAACATCAAGACTAATCCATGGACTGTTCAAAAATATGAATTTAATAAAATACGATTTTTAAGCACTCTCGGGATTAAATACTGAACCCGACCAATAGTGGCGGTGAAAGGTTGTTCATCATCGGGTTTGGTTTTGGGGAGACATTTTTAGGTGTCTACAGTAGCCCCCACTTTGACTGAGTTTGTAGAAACGTCGGTTTCGAAAACGATAGTCAAAGTAGCCGATAGGGACGGAGAATGATTTAAGACGTTCTGCGATCCTAAATCACTCTGTGTACGCCGATACCTGCAGAAAAATGTTAGTTCTACAGATAAAAGGAGTAAAGGGATAGAATACGTATCTGACACCAGTGTATCGGTGACAAATGAGTTTGGTATTTTCCTCTGCTTGAAGGAATCCACCGGATGACGTTTGTTGAAATGCTTTCCATGCTTGAGGAAAGCCGACTGAAGAGTTTGGTAGCTTTCTAAGCCTGAAGAAAGCTACCGGATAATACTTTCCATGCCTGAGGAAAGTCGATGAACGAATTTGGTGTCATTCTATGCTTGAAGAATTTCACCAATAATGCCTTCCATGCTTGAGGAAAGCCGACAAAGGAATTTGGTGGTTTTCTATACTTGAAGAAAAATCCACCGATAACGCTTTCCAAGCCTGAGGAAAGCCGACTTGGCGGTTTTCTATACTTGAAGAAAAATCCACCGATAACGCTTTCCAAGCCTGAGGAAAGCCGACTTGGCGGTTTTCTATACATGAAGAAAAATCCACCGATAACGCTATCCAAGCCTGAGGAAAGCCGACTGATGAATATGGTGTAATTCTATTCTTGAAGAATTCCACCGATAATGCCTTCCATGCTTGAGGAAAGCCGATTTGGCGGTTTTCTATACTTGAAGAAAAATCCACCGGATAATACTTTCCATGCTTGAGGAAAGTCGAAAGATGATGAGATTGCAAGTCTCTGTGTATCGAGAACCTTGCGTCATGAAATGATGGTGGTCCGCTTGTCCCCGGACGTGGGCTGTAGATGGTCCGCTTGTCCCCGGACGTGGGTTGTAGATGGTCCGCTTGTCCCCGGACGTGGGCTGTAGATAAGACCTGCAAAAATAAATTTGCCAATGGACTCGTATATACTGTGATTGACTTGACCACTAACTTGACCAAGTTTGACTTGATGTGACATGACATGTGTATGACTTGTGAGTGTGTGTGTGTGTGCAGACACAAGCAAACGAAGATGCAAAAGCAAAAATTTTCCGTCAATTTTTGTCATGAGTGGAGGGTACCGACTTTCTCCCGAAAAATAATGATGTGAAAACTGAACTTTTATTTTCGAACTTCCTTCGATGAAAACTTGGAAAAAGTTTTTTGAACTTCCCCAAAATAAAATAATGAAAAGGGAGAGAAGTTTTGAACTTCCTCCTTGAGCAAGACGAAATGAATCGTATGGATTGAATTGTTTATCCTGAAAATAATGTATGCATGATGCATGTTCTTAGGCCAGGAGGCTAACAATTACATCATGTGACACGATAGATGAATGAACTTAAGTCATGGAGCTAAGCATCATATATGGTGTAAAGAAGTGATTTTGAACGTCACTTAGGTCTTGAAGCTAAGCACGTATAGTGATTATTGCATAATGAACGTTGCTTAGGCCAAGGAGCTAAGCACGATATGCTTTGTATGATTAAAAATCATTGATTTATAAATGTTTCTTAGCACATTATGCGAAACAATGAACATTGCTCAGGTCAGGAAGCTGAGCAAGTATGCAATGTTTCTTCTACTGAATGTTGTCTTTAAATATGATGAAGCATGCACAGTATTGAAACAAGATTTCATGATAAAGGGCTCTTAAAGGGAAGGATGATTAATATGGATATGGATGTGTGAGTGAAGTGTGTGAATGTGTTACTAAGGCTGGCTGCAAGGGTTATAGCGATGGAAAGAGATGTGAGAAGAGTTAAAGATGATGACTCTTCAGGCTGGGTAAGCTAATGTGATTTGGGTTCAAGCCCCTAAGTCTATCTCTAAATAGGTAGGGATAAGCATTGGATATTCTTTGACTCGATCATGCATGGATATGAATATGAATGTGGCCGCACCTCGATGTGAGGTTGCCTACGTATCCGTTAGGAATCAGGCCGAACGTAGCTCTAACCGAACTTTGCACAAGTGTATGTACACCTCAAAGAGGTCTTTCAAGGGTTGTAATGTGGTTAATTTGATGGTTTAAGGAAGAAAGGGGTAAAAGGCTCAAGACTCGAGACAATCCCCAAGATATGCAATTGTGTATTTGAAAATTTTGAATTTTGCAAGTTTATTTTCAACATATTTTTTTTTTTTTTTTTACTTTGAACTTTTTTTTTTTCATTCTTTTGAATCAATGTAGGCAATATCAGATCATGCGGTCCATCACTCACTTAGCATTCATGTTTCTCAGGCATGGTACCGAGCACTCGATGAGAGACGCAATTTGAGACGTGTTCATATCAAAGACATTGGAACACTTGCCTTTAGACATTGTTTTATTGTTCCTTTGTTGCTTTCTTTTTTTCTTTTTTTTTTTTTACTTGCTTTTTGAATGTTATACAATTACACATATTTCAATCCCAGGGTTAAGTGAATGTGGGTTGAAGAAATGAAGGCCAAACGTTAGACGAGGCTCAAAATGGTTGATGAAGAAATGGAATGTGATTGAACGGTTAACAGGGAATGACATGGTTGCAAAGGTGCCTCAAGTCATTGGTGTACCTTGGGTTTAGTTCGGTAATTGATTTTTTTTTTTTTATTTTGCAAATGAATTCGATGATCGATTGCAAAGGAAAGGAATGCTCATTGATGGAAAAGGTAAGAAATATGACACATAGACAGTACACATGGATAACGGGAACCTATGCTAGACTTATTGGGGAGAGGGTTGAAACAAAAGAATAAAAAAAAAAGCATGAAATCTTGCACGAAGGATCTGTGTGCCTTGTATTCATTACTTCTTGCCGCCTGGAGGGACAAGAAGTTTATTTGCATCCATTCCAACATTGCTCCGTAGTGTGGCCCCTTCCTTGATGGTACTTGCAATGGGCATTGGGATTGCATTTGGCGCTCCTTTCTTCAGGTTTTGGCTCTGGAAATGGCCCAATAGGTGTGATCAAGCCTTAACTGTAAAGGCGATCAAAGGCCGCATCATAAGTCATTCCTAAAGGAGTGTAAGTTCTTTTCTTCTTGGGCAATGGAGTATCAAGAGCTAACACTTCATTGAGATCAACTTGGCTTATATTGTTGGTAGTATTTTCGTGCTTAGAAGACGAAGAAGAAGGATGGTCGTTCTTCTTGTTTTTCCAAGTGTTATTATTATTACTACCAGCAGTCTTTATTAGCTCATCCTCGATATTGATGTCGATGTCGTATACAGCTTCGAAATTGTTCAGTGGAAGAAATTTGAGATGTTCCTTATATTTATGAGTCAGATTTTGAATAAAGAGGCGAACCATCTCTCTTTCTTTGGGGGGATCTACCAAGAGTGAAGCTGTTTCCCTCCACCTGTTCAGGTAAGCGGTGAAGCCTTCATTCTCTTTCTGTTTGAGAATGGAGAGTTCACGTTCAGAAGTTTTAGTTTGAATGTTACACTTGTAACGATTCATGAAACTTTCGGTGACATCTTGCCAAGTCGCAGTATGCTTGGCATCTAAGGAATAAAACCATTGTTGGAAAGCATGTTCTAAGGAGAGAGGGAACACCGTAGGGAAGAGTGTTACGTCCAATCCCTTAAGAGCCATTGTTGCAGAGAACGCCTTCAAATGGAATATTGGATTGTCAGTAGGCTTGAACTTTGGAATATCAGCAGTGGAGAACTTTTCAGGGAGTCTATCCTTCACATCCAAAGGAGTTGGAGGCTGGCCGTTCCACATAAGTTAAATCCTCAGAGATCTTACTCATTTGTTCCTTCAGTTTGTCAAGGGTGGAAACAGTGACCTTGTTTTGTTCCATGGTAGTGACCCTAGTGGTAAGAGTTTGCATCATGGAAGACAGTGCCTCAATGGATTTGTTGATGTTCTCAATGTCTTCTTTAGTGGCCATTGAAAGGTGATGAGTAACGGAGATGAAAAAGTTCTCTTTGAACGCCTATTAGATCTTAGAGATTGTTGCGGTAATGGCTCGAACCGTATTGATCTATCCCTGTTCCTTGACCAAGTACTGTGAAATAAAATAATTCACTTAATTTTTTGACTCATTGCTCAAGATAGGAAAGGAAGGAAAAAAATAGACATTTGAAAACAGGTGAGAAAACTCCCCTCATTTTTTATTATGCCGAAAAAAGGTGCATGAACCTAATATACAATCATAAACGACCTGGTGCACGACTCGAGTCGGAACATAAAGAAATTGTGTGGACTATACTTGACTCGTGAGTGACTAAGTGATGTTATAAGACTCGTGGTATGATCGTAAGGTTAGACATGTGAACAATAACCAAAATGACTGACGCGAGGACCAAATTAACACGGAAGACTTGACTGACGCGGTTTTTCTTTTTTTTTTTTTTTTTTTTTTTTAGAAAATCCACCGTGTCACGGTGGATTTTGCCACGACACGGTGAACTTTCCCGTGCCACGGAACGGCACACCGTCAGACGGTGCACTGTACCGTGACACGGCATTTTTTTATTTTTTTATTTTTTTTTTGGAAAATCCACCGTGTCACGGTGGAAATTGCCGTGCCACGGTACGGCACACCGTCAGACGGTGCACTGTACCGTGACACGGCAATTTTTTTTTTTTTTTTTTTTGGAAAATCCACCGTGTCACGGTGGAAATTGCCAAGACACGGTGAACTTTCCCGTGCCACGGTACGGCACACCGTCAGACGGTGCACTGTACCGTGACAAGGCATTTTTATTTTTTTTTGGAAAATCCACCGTGTCACGGTGGAAATTGCCGTGCCACGGTACGGCACACCGTCATACGGTGCACTGTACCGTAACACGACAATTCTTTTATTTTTTTTTAAAAAAAAAAATCTATAATTTTGAAATTCTACTTGTTTATTTTTAAAGAGAGGATACCATCCGACTTACTCCGAAAAAAAAACGACACAAAAACAAGACTTCCCTAAAATACGGTCAAAAAAGTGGTGCACGACTTAAAGCAAAAAGTGTGTGAACACGACATGTGAGTGATTAAGTGAAGTTATAGACGCGTGTTTTGACCGTATAGCTAGACATGACACCAAACTGGACACAGCATTCGCACAAAAATCGAAAAAAAAGACTGACAGGACACTTTCCTGGGCACCGTGTCACGGTGCAGACTGTCGTGACACAGTGCAGTCTACCGTCAGATGGTAGACAACCCCGTGTCACGGCACTGTTCACCGTGGCACGGCAGAACATGCCGTGACACGGTGCGCAGTTCCAGGTCAGTTTTGTGATTTTTCCAGATTTTAACCGATTTTAGGTCCGTACTAATTACTATGTGAGAGTAAAAACCCTCGGTCATGGGTTGAACAAAAGAGCAAACACATGAAGGTTAGCACCAAACAACCACATAACATTTACGCACGATGATGTAAAAAAGGTTCGCAACCTAGAGTCAAGATCTATGTTCAACTATTGGTCAAGCTTTGGGTGTCAAAAGGGTACCATGGTTAAGAGTTTGGACGCGTTAGCAAGGCAGCCTCCCTTGAGGGTGTATGCCAACGGGCGGCTCCGCGAGTTCGTGATGAAATCGAACTCGACTCCATGGTTTGGGTGAATTTAATAACTCGGATGAACCCTTATTGCCATGAGCGTTTTTGGGTCGATAGAGCTTAAATTCCCCGGGGCTAAGACGCATGTAGAACACATACTTGTTTTCAGAAAAATCGAAGGAACTCGACTGTGAGGAAAGAAAATAAGCCACCAGACTGATTTTAGGACTGCCGTGACAAGGCAAAAATTCCCGTGTCACGGTACTGTGCACCGTGACACGGCAAAAATTCCCGTGTCACGGTACTGTGCACCGTCAGACGGTGCACTGTACCGTGACACGGCAGATTCTGCCGTGGCACGGCAGTCAGAAGATCTGATTGGTGCCCTGTTTTCCTTCGCGCGCAACCAAGTTATCCAATTTTTCTTACGGGAAAGACCTGAATGCGACGTTAAAACGTCTATGCAGATGCAAAAATGCCAAAGTAATCACAGGAATATTTTTTCAAGAATTTTTCAAGTCTCATCCACTCATCTTAATTAAATACCGATCACTCAAATCGATCAAATAATTAAGAATCCTCCCCAGTGGAGTCGCCAAATTGTAGGCGTCGTTTTAATTGCGCCTACGTTAGAGCATATGGTGAATATGCTTGGCACTCATAGGAAGTGGGAATTGATATTACGATGAGGGACAAAGATTAGGGACAAAGAAAAGTAGGGAGCCGCCAACAAGTTTTTATGGAACTTGTAAACCGTTCACGGATCATAAAAAGGCAACCACGAATAAGGGGCAACGAATGCAACAACGATTGACCCGTGAAGGTTACACCCCATTCATAATCCATGAGATTACTAATCCATATGGTTCGGAACCACGAAAGGAGGATCGGGGATGATGGTACGAAGTGAGTCATGGAGTCACATTCGCCCGTATTGGCCTCTACTCGATTCTTATAGTGAAAAGTATTCCTGTGATCTCAAAGGCATACAAACAATAATTCAATTCGCTCCAAACTATTATTTAACTAAATTGGTTTAATATTAATGCACACATAGTTCTAAAATATTGTGATCACTTCAATTAATAATAAGATTAAAAAGGATCCTAAACCGGTTGTCCAAATTATCTTATTAGGCGTGTTTTTCAATTACATATTCCCTTTAACATGCAATACGGTGATCAATAATAGAATAACATTAATATTAAAACCAATTTAATCACAATTCCAACAACATAAAATCGTTAGAAAAATAATAGAAATAAAAGGAGCATGATCCTTACTTCGATTCTGTTTGTTTGCAACTACAAAATAATAAACGAAGTAGTAACTTCAAGGAAATAATAAAACAATAACTAAATTAAATTAAATAAAATAAAGTTGATTTTGGGGCCAAACCCTCAAACAGTTCTACCTTTCACGCCTAGGCTTAAGGACAAAACCTCGAGTAAAATATGGACTCCTTTGAGCGCTTGAAGAAGGAAGTTTGAAGTGAAAAGGGTAGGCTAGTGTTTAGGCTAAAGCATAGAAGAGAGAAAATAAAATAATAGAATTACTCGGTGCCCCGTACATCAGAAATGAGGGGGTATTTATAGGGAAAATGTGCTGAGGGAGCACACGGAACCCTAAAATGATAAAAACCCTAAAAAAGTATCCCGTGACATGGTCAAACTGTACCGTGACACGGGAAGCCCCACCGTCAGACGGTACACTTTCCCGTGACACGGTACACTTTTGGCGTGACGCGGGAAATTTTCAAAAAAAGGGATAGAAAACGCGTCAAGGGTTTACGCGGAAAAGACACGGAACGTCCCGTGTCACGGCAGACCTCCCGTGTCACGGGAAATCCCACCGTCAGACGGGAAGGATTCCCGTGACACGGTAGGTACCTGCCGTGGCGCGGGAAATTCCAGCCCGTTTTTCCGTCTAAATACATTTTTAACCCGAATTTCCTTCGGCATTTTAAGTGCTGATTGATAATTTCGGGCCTTTTCTGACTTTTTATTATTCGGGCTAAAATAAGAAAATAATTAAATAAAAATAAATAAATGGTTTGGGCCAAAAACAAATAATAAAACAATAAAATAAAAAAGCTTTGGGCTAGAATTAATTAATAAGTTTGGGCTGAAATTAAAACTATGCTTTTACCAAACATCAAGACTAATCCATGGACTGTTCAAAAATATGAATTTAATAAAATACGATTTTTTAAGCACTCTCGGGATTAAATACTGAACCCGACCAATAGTGGCGGTGAAAGGTTGTTCATCATCGGGTTTGGTTTTGGGGAGACATTTTTAGGTGTCTACAGTGACGGTGGTTGAGGTTTCCATTCTCCTTGTTTCTCTTTCTTAAACGAGTAATGTACACTTGAAGGTACTAAGTTTGGCAAATGTATCACTTAGATATTGAACTTTTCAAATGTATCAAAGAGAGGAGGGCTTCCAAAGGGAGGTTAGTTAGGTATATGCTCATACATAACATGTGGTCCTTTTTTTTTTTAAATACTACTGGGACTCGTTATAGTACTACTGGAACTATCAATAACATGACCTACACTGTATATTTTACCATTGATGATATTAATAGTAATATTAAAGAGAATACTTAATAACGACGTTTTATAGTTAAGAGTAATAATCACTTGCTTTTTAATTAATGACTTTTAACGGTACTAATTATTACAACTCTACTACTTATATATCTAAATAAATTAACTTTTAGTTTAATAGCCCACCATGCTTCGCAATAATAATTATTTAACTAGAGAGTGTTGACCAATACCTGAACTTAGTCGACACTGGAACCTCCGGCATTCTGAGCTTCCGGCTTTACCAAGGTAGCTAACCCCATCACTGTCTTCCTTAGCTCAGGCTCAGCACAGATCTAATTTGTTTCCTACCTTAGACCGTAATCTCTAATTAAACAATCATTACTGTGTTTAGGATGGAACTTCTTAAACAGAAAGATAACTCATTTGATATATAAGGTTCAAGGGGATAACGTTCCCTTCTTGAACGAAACTTTTATTTAATTTGAAAAGATTATAACACTCATATATTACAACAAACACAAACTGAAAGCTTAAACAGACATAAGCTGAACTAGAGTTTTCTCTACTTTAAGAGAGATGGAGAACCAATCTTTCTCTTAAGGTGAGTATTTTTCTCTAGAGGACTCTCTAAATCTTTCAGAGTAATTCTCTAGCTAACTCTTCCAGCTCTCCTTCACTTCTTGGCCTAAGTCCCTTTATATAGGGAAGCAAAGTTACATAGGATTCTTATCCTGACTCAGCAAGCAATTCAATTCTACACCATTGCTTTTTACAAAGATACTTTAAGACAGAAACAATTAGTAAAACGTGGCTACAGTGAAGATTCCTTGAATTATTGATGGTGTGGGCTCAAGCATTCCTAATTTCATCCATCATCATTTCTTGTAGGCTCCCCTCACTATCTTTGCTGTCTACACACATAGGATTCTATTTTTCTTTGCCAAATCCTACCACACATTTGGCTGCGTATTCTTCATCCCAACTCATGAATGCCTCAAACAGATACTCATGGCCTTCAAATGACAGAAACTTCCCACTTTCAATATCCTCTAAATATTTGTAGATTGACTCGGTGTTGTTTATGCTATCGACTAAATATTCTTTCATCTCGTTAGGCGCCACAATTGTTGTGTTACCCACATGAAATATGACAGGAGGAATTTCTTTCCTTTATAAAATTGTTAAGATATCGTGAAATGTAGAAAAATCCCAGTGTTCTGGCTTCAGTTGGATTTCTAACAGTCTTCTATCAAATTAGTATGGGATCTTTGCAACACCTCACTCTTCCAAACATTATCAAGTATTGCGGTGGACTAACTTTTCCTTCTTTAACTTCAATATTAGCACATTGCACCCTTTCTCCTAGCTGAAAGTCTTCTTTTTTGTCATCACAATATTTTCGAACCTTGTTGAATGCGTATTATTGGAATTTTGTAAGTCTTGGAAAGAAAAAGTCATTAGGAGTAGGGAATTCATAGAAATCATGTACCATTCCATAATCCCAAGCCTTGTAATGTATACTAATGAATGGAGCATTTTGATTAAGAGGAAACGGGTAGATTCGCAATGATGCAACTTTAGAGTTTTTGGAAAACTCTATTCTTTCGCCCCATAGGTCTCGAAGATCAAAGAATTTACTAGACCTTGTAACCACCAACTTGTACCATGTTCTAAAATAATTATCTCTTATTTTGTTTAATATTATATTTTGTACATCAGGAATGAGCTGAAATAACATAATTGTTACTTCGAACATCAATAACCTTTGGACTGCCCGATGGCAACCCTTAATTAAACCATCTCGTAAACGTTGTTTTGTTGATATGATCAAGCCTAGCATTAAGGCCCAACTGGAGGGTGAAACCCGCTCCATTGTCTTTTCGGTCTCATCAATGAGAGGTTTCCTCTCTACATCCATCTTTTGAAGTTGGTATGCAGGAGGCTTTTGTGTAGTCTTGAGCTTCTTGGACGACATTAGCTAATTCTCTGGTCAAGCTGTCTGCCAAAGAATTCTTTATTCCCTGTATATGTTTAACAATAAAAGACACTACAACAAAATAAAGTAAAGGTAACAATGCAAAACCATTGCCTAATATAAAAAAAGTGTTGCCTTGTAGCTAAGACAACAGATATGAGGCGTAATTTATGCCCCCGTTGTCTATTCATAAGGCAACACATTTTTATTCAAAGGCAACAATTTTGAAAGCTTAGGTAAAATGATACATAAGACAACACTTTAACAAAGACAACAAATGAAAAATGTTGCCATCTAAGAAGATAATTAAAAAATGTTGTCACTCCCAAGCATTTAGTAGTTGGTAGGGCTCGAACTTGTGACCTCAGAGTCACAAGGTGAGTTCCCCACCAACTCTACCAAAATTGCTCGTATATATATATATATATATATATATATATATATATATATATATATATATATATATATATATATATATATATATGTTGTCATTTTAATATAAATGTTGCTATAGATGGCAACATAGATATTAATGTTACATTTTTCAAACAATAGTTTTGTTATTGTTATCTTTTCATGCAAAAATTATTATATTTGTTGTCTTAGACAAAAAAAAGGTAACACTTTAAGCGATTGTTGCCTTATATAGTCTAGAGCAACACTTTTTTTTTCTGTTACTTTAGTTCAAGGTAACAAATAAGTATTGTTGCGTTAGATTATTAAGAGTAACATTTCTGTAAGTGTTGCAATCTTAAGTGTTGCCTATTCTCATTTTTTTGTAGTGAGAGAATTGGTTAAGCCATAATTTCCAACGCAGGAGTCTCCCTTACGCTTGCATATTAGACAAATTCTTTTTAACAAAACCGAGTATGCCTTTGCAATCTGTTCTTATTAAGAACTGTTTAGGGGATAAGAAGATTAAGAGCTTCTCGATCCCTCTAATAACTGCAAGGATTTAATTTTGCATTGTAGGATAGTTTAACTCAGCTTTATTAAAACTTCCACTGCTATATCTGCAAAGTCTTTCTCCTTCTTTTATTTTTAACACAGCACTCCAGTGCTCATTACTAGCATCTGTTTCAAGGATTAAATCATCTTCACTAGTAGGTAGTGTTAGTACAGGAAGATCTTTACACATAGCTTTTAAATCTTGAACAATTTTGGAATCACTTTCCTTCCAGTTCTAAGTTATTTCTTTCTTGAGTTTTTGTTGTAATGGTTTTCTTAATAAATCAAGATTTTCTATAAAATCAGAAGCATAGGTTAAACATCCTAAAAACCTTTCTAGTTGTTTTCTATCTTCAATTTTATCAGGAAATTTTTCAATTTTTTTTCTAGAATATGTTTTTGCAGTATTATTTGTCCTGCTTTAATTTCTAATCCTAGAAACTCAATTTCTTGTTTAACATAAACACATTTATCTTTTCCAAGGATTATACCATGCTTTGCACATTTTTGAGTTACTACTTTAAGATCATTCTTATGTTGTTCTAAATCTTTTGAGAATATTAGAATATCATCTATATAGACCAAACAAACAATGATTAAGTTCTCTAAAAATATTATCCATTCTTCTCTGAAATATTTGTGGAGCTTTTTTTAATCCAAAAGGCATTACTAGCCATTCATAATGCCCTTGAGGGGCACTAAATGCAGTTAATGGAATGCTTTCTTCTTCCATTTTAATTTGCCAGTAGCCACTCTTACAATCCATTTTAGAAAACCATGTGGCTCCTTGTATTCTATTAAATAACATAGTTTTATTAGGAATGTAATAGCCATCAAAAACAGTATTATCATTTAGTTGTTTATAATTAATGACCATTCTAGCTTTACCTCTTTTTTCTTCTGCATGATTTCTTACCATGAATGCTGGACTATTATGAGGACTTTTTCTATTCCTAATTAGCTTTTTTATTAAGCAATTCCTTTAATTGTTCATCAAACTCCTGAATATCTTGGTAGGTATAAACCATTTGTCTTACTCTAATAATCTTATTAGGATTTGTTAGAGTTATCTTAGCAAATGCTTTATCCTTTTCCCAATGTTCTAAAGGATTTGTTGAATATAATTTTTCGCGTAATTTTTCTTGTTGCTTATTTATCTGATTTATTAATGATGAATCACACTCAGAAATTCTAAGTGCAACCTCTCGTTGTGTAGGATTAACCTTATCACCACGCTGGCTGTGCGTAAATTCCATTGTCTGATGAGTATAAACCTTTGTTATTTTCTATATAGGAACAGAATGACCATTAATAGTAATGATTATTTGATCAATGGTTTGAGTTCATGGAGAATATAATCTTTGAAAATTATTTCCTATTATCATATCATGACTAGGCTGATCTGTTGCCCATAAAATAGGAATAACACATTGAACTCCTCCAACTTCTATTGTCAAATCTTCAATTATTTCGGAATGCATCATGACACTATTATTAGCAATTCTAACTTGCATAGGATTTTTAGCCTTTTTCCACAAGAATTATGGAAATAATGACCTTTTTCCAAAACATGTAGAACAACCACTATCAATATATGCACATAATTTATATTTATTATAATCCTCAATGCATGCATATATCAATTGGTATATAAATGATGTTAGGATTAGTACTAGATATTTCATTATAAGTTTCCATTTGCATATTAACTTCATCCTCATATACTGGTTCACTCACAGTTTTGGTCTTGTATCTAATTACCTTCCTTTTGTCAATAGGATTATTTGGATCTTCATTTAGTTCTAAATTAGAGTATGACCCCATATCTATGCTATGCCTTGCTGATTGTTTTAAGGCTTTCTTACTTTCATATTTTTCATTCAGTTTCTTTAGTAGGACTAATATTTCTTCTTCATCCTCTTCTGGATTTTCATCACCTTGTTTTTTCATTCTTATTATTGTTGAATTTTGTCTACTTAGACTGGGTGTTCTAAGACTCAGATTTCTCTGTATTTTAGGTTTTGTATTCATTCCAATATAAAGTAATCTTGATTCATCAATTAACATCTTACTTGATCTATTACTAACTGCAGGGTTCATAAAGAATTCCTCCCAAGTTTTTTCAATTTCAATTTCATTAGGATTAACTTTTATAGGTGTAATTTTCTTCTTAGGACCTCATCCTTGCTCATATTTCTAAGCATCGACTATTTGTTTCTTAAAAGATGGGTATATAGTGTTTATAACTTATAAACCACCTTCCATCTTAATTATATGAGTTGTGTTCCTTTATGCAATTTCACTCCTTCTATTAATAGCTTGATAGCTAAAAACTTTGACGCAAAGGAATCTTCTAAGTTCACATATATAGCTTACCGTTCCTTGACTTAAGTTACATGTGATACCACTAATTATTTGATCATAAAACTCTTTATGTCTAATATCACAAATAAAACTCAAGCATTTAACATCCTTGCCAAAATATTGCAAATGAGTTATGTACACTTGTACTGCACCAATACAAATATAGCTATAATTTCCATTTTCTTTTTGTTTTTTAATACTTTTCCAGTTTATGATATTGATTTCGGCTGCCTTCTGTTCACAATCTTCGATTACTATGCTTCCTTCCATTTCTTCACATACATATTTAGTTCTAGTTTGAAAGAAAGAAGTTTGAAATATTTTATCTTTAGTAATCTGGGGAAAATTCTAGCTTTCTTTGTTTACTTGATCTAGGTCATTATCTTCAAATGAATACTCAGCTCTTTTTAGTTGACCTATTGTCATTCCTCATTGTCATCTGACCCTGAATTTTCTAACTCTTCTCCTTCCATCATATTATTTATTTCTTCATAATTTTCATCTTCAAACTCATCACTAGCTTCAGGTTCTTCATTATACTCATTTTCCTCTTCTATGATTTCTACTATTCCTTTATTATTACTTAAAGCCAATTCTAAAGCCTCGTCTTCAGGTATTTCTATGTAATCCCAACTTCTTAAGGCTTTCATTAGTTATGATTAGCTTTCTTACATTCATTAGCATAATGTCCTAGTTCTCCACAATACCAACACTTGCATGTTTTCTTTTTCTCAGGACAATATGTTACCTTTCTGAAAAACCTACTTGGTTTTCTATATTTATGTTTATAATACTTCTTCTTATAAGTTTCTCCTCTTGATCGGTCAAAATTATTTTTCTTATAGTTCCTTCTTTTCTTATAGTTTTTTCTTTCACATCCATAGTTATTTGGGAAATCCCAACAAGTAAGAAATTGTCTCTTCATTTGTTGAGTTTCTGCAACCTCTCTACACTTCTTTTCAATCCACTTTCTAAGGAAAGCAATTCTGTTTCCTAGGGCGTCCCTAGCTAAGAATCTCTCTCTCTATTCTTGATATTTTTCACTAATTTCTTCATTAAGAGGACTGGGTAATTTGTCATAGAACATTCCAAGAGTTGTTTCATTTTCACCAATTTTATAATAATATGTTTCAAATTCCATAATGTAATCATCAACATATTTCATATTACAAATGGACAAATTATTTAACTTTCTTTGATATTCCATTCGTTTTTCATTAGGATCGGCTCTAAGACCAATGAATTCTAACTCAATGTATTGACATAACTGTCAGAACATTCTAGTAGGTGATTCACTAGCTCTTAGTGTTGTTTTAATTTCTTCATCTAATCCATCGTACCAGTCTTCTACACAGCCATAACGACTATGTTCGATATAATTTAAGAAATTTTCTGAAATCCATTCAGTATTTAAATTAAGTACACTACTCATACTCTTCTTGCACTGATCTAAAACGTCTTGTCTATCTCTTACACCATCTAATTTAAGTTTATAACTAGTTTGACTTATAGGTTCAAGAGTCACTTCCTCTTGTTTAGGTATATGAGTAGGCATAACCTTGACACTAAACCGGGTAGTCTTCCCTGGTATGTATCTTGGTCGTGTGCAACTTCCTTCTCCTTGTTACCTAGGTCTTTGGATAGCATTGTTTACATTAATATTCTCATTAATAATTTCTTCTCCTATATCATTATTATCCATTACTCTTTTACCTAGTTTGTTTTCAATCTTTTGTTGAACAATTTCTATGGGTAGAAAGTCTAGATCATTTAACTTTATTAATCCCATTTGTTGATATAAATCTTCCTCTAAAGTAACATAATTATTTTCATCTATATCATTATCAGAAGCAATCCCTTTTTTAAAAATTAAGTTCATAATTTCGTTAAGTTCATTAGGGTCTTCTTCTTTATCGAATAGGACTTGTAATTCATTTAGCATTTTCTCCTGAAGATGAGGGCTCATTTTAGTTTCTTTATTCTTTTCTTGGTTACTATTAGGTCTTTTAGGGAGTGATACAGTAAATTTTTATTTTTTATCTAGATTTTGGAAAGGATATTTATATTTATATGGGACGATTTTCTCTTTATTAGGTGATACTTCTTTTCCAAATTGATGCCTAACTTCGTTTGTTAAAGCAAGTTGAACTTGTTTAACTTGTTCGTTTAGGTCGCTTACTTTTTTATTAATATCGGTTGTGGTTATTGATATCTTATTTTCGATATTAATACAACGAGCATGTGTATTATCAACTTCTGATCTTAATTCGTCAATTTGATCTACTATATAATTAAGGACTGGGCCAAAATTACTACTATTTTTAGGAATATGATAATAATGCTTAAAATCAGGTTTCTTACACTCAATAGAGGACCTATTATTCTCCAGTTTTACTTAATTATTAACAACTCAGTTTAACTCTTAATCGAATGGCTCTGATACCAGATCGACGCAGATACTAAATTATTAAGAGAATTTATAAAGATAAGTAAAATAGCTTTGAAGTAAATTAGCTTTGAAGACTATTTATTTAAGGTCTACTACTGAACACTGGATTTATATCACTGGATAGTAATTTTTTATTACTATAACTATTAAAAATATCACTGAAGATTGAAGTTTTTAAATTATTATATTACTAAGAAATAGCTTAATATTACTGGATAACTAATTTGTGCAACTAAGGCTTAAAAATATATCACTGTGGCCTATAGTGGTATTAGTTTGATTCGCAGTTGGACACGTTATATATTTTCTCATACATAACCGTTATGCATTAGAACTTCCTCCAAAGAGAGTAATCTGACCTTGGTAGGAGGTAACCTTTCCATTGGGAACCTGTTTTACCCGGTTAACTTGTTAAAAAAAAAAAAAAAAAAAAAATCCTACTTTTAATGAGCACATCCTCTACCACTGCAATTTTGCTCAAATTCTGCTTAATTGTATCCTAATTCCAGTAACTTAATGGCCAATCATCAATTCTGACCCACATTGCTACATCATCAAAATTAACATCTATAATCGATTGCATAGAGGCCACCGGCTCGAAAGCAATTGTGGCCGCTTGATAAGCTGCCGATTCAATACCAATTAAAGAATCTTTATCACGGGGATCCGAGCAAATAAACACAAAGAACTTACCAACTTTATCTACGAGAACTAGTTTTGTACCCCGTGCGATATGCAGGTTATTATTGAATTTTAATATAAATAATTAATCTATATGTCAAATTTTAAAATATATCATTATTACAAAATTAGTTAGGAAATGATGTGCTTTTGTGACGATTTGGTATCTAGTAGGCATGTAATGATTAATAATAATGTTGGTGGAAATGTTCAATTTAATACATTAAAAAATTAAAAAAAAAATTAGCAGCAAAATAAATTAAATAAAATAAATGTTCAAACTCCGTTGGGTTGACCTGAACTCAAAACTTTGGGCAAGGGTTGAACATTTCTTGACTCTTAACTAAAGTGACCCAATCCGGGATGACTCATGACCCAACCCTAATTGACATGTCTACATAGTAAAATTCTATAAGATTGTGAAGTATATTATTTTAACTGATTAGTATATATTATAAATAGAAATTTTATGCTTTGAACTACTTCCTTCGCTCCAAAAAATACTATGATATAAAAAATAAATTCATATGATAAATTTTAAGAACTATAATCTAATAATTTTTTTGAATAAAATTATAATTCAATATTTACATCTGAAATATTGGTATTTTATCAAAAATAAAACTGTAAACTAACAATTTTATCCTAAAATTCTATCCAAATGAAATTCTAAACTAACTTTTTTATCTTATGAAGTCTATTTAAATCTATCCAACGTGGCGCTATACTTGGCGAAAAGTTGAAACGCCAAATGTCGTTGTCTCGTGACCTGACTAAAAGTTTAGCTTTATATATTAGTTATATGATATGATGAAACCATTTTTTTTATCCAAATGTTTGAAACCCAGTGTTTGATACGCTGCTAGGAAAAGCTTCTTTTATCAATAGATTTCCCAATTGCAATGGATGGGGAATTCGCCATGCATTAAGTCATCGGACTAGATGGGCAATTAGAAGGATCAGTTACTTGGTTACTAAAATTGATTTTTGATTATTTTTTTTTTCTTTGGAATATATTTGGAGACATATAGTAGCTAAGAAATTTGGGGCTTGAAATTAGGGAAAAATGAATTGGGAATTGGGTTTGATTGCAAGATAAGTCATGAAGGTTATGGCATATTCTCTTTAGATTATTTTCAGTTCAGTTCTTAATTTCCTTCTCACATAAAATATTCAGTTCATTTCATTTCAGCTCAGTTTAGTCAATTAGAACAGACCCTTAGGCTAGAATTGAGTTGGGGAAGATGAGGGATAAGATTTTATTAGACCTGGAAAATGGGTCATTCGGGTCGGGTATGGGTCGGGTCATTTCGGGTCGGGTCAAGTTCGGGTCAAAAGGTTATCGGGTCAAGTTCGGGTTGGGTCGGGTCATTTCGGGTTTTGGGTTGATTTCGGGTCGACTGATAATCGGGTCGAGTCGGGTATCGGGTCAACACTTCGGGTTGAGTTCGGGTCAGGTCAAGTTTGGGTCGGGTCAGTTCGGGTTGGGTCAATTTTCGGGTCGGGTCAATTTTCGGGTCAACTTCGGGTGATACATAGGGTTACACATTACAAATTAATACAAAAAATTAAGTCAATTTGATTACGGTTTATTTCTATTTCGGTTTGCTAAGGTCAAGTCTTTAGCTTAAATAGATTCTGGTCATTTCCAGTATAAGATAATTTTGGTTCGGGTGACTTTGGGTTTCGAGGCTATTTGGGTTAATTAATTCAATTTAAAGGTCGGGTCAACTTCGGGTCGGGTCATCTCGGGTCGGGTCGTTTCGGGTTTCGGGTCAAGGTCGGGTCAAATCCACTTCGGGTCGGGTATGGGTCGGGTCGGATTGATTCGGGTTTTGGGTCAATTTCGGGTCACTAGTTTCAGGTCGATTTCGGGTCATGGGTCAGGTCATTCGGGTCGGATCATCGGGTCTGGGTCAAGATTGCCAGGTCTAGATTTTATGGTGATTTTACAGTGGTGTTGGAAGCAAGAAAGGGAAATTGATTGGGGTGGTTGGGCAGCTCTAGTTGCTAGAGAGAGAGAGAGAGAGGCTCTCTTTCTTTAGAGAGAAAACTTTTGGGGGTTGTTAAACGTCGCTCCCATTATACAAGAGAACGCTCGGATTTTTTTTAAGGAATTTCCATTTTTACCCCTAGCATATAAATACTCACGACTCACATATTTCACTCTCTTACCTCACTATCAAACTCTCATTCATTCTCATCTTATCTCTCTAAAAATTAAAAAAAAAATTAATTAATTAAAAAAACCCAAAACACACCACGATCAACAACCACCAACAACCACCAATTGAAGGAGGCGACAAAGGGATGGTTGATCCGCAACGCATTAGGGTGACCTACGCCTGGAGGGGCTTGGGCGGCGGTGGCGAACAGGTAAAGTAAAAATTAAAAAAAAAAATTAAAAATCAGAAATCCAAGTCTTTCGCCCAGAATTTCCGGGAAAACCACGGAGGATCCGCCTGAAATTTCCGGATCCTCCTTGGTTTTTCCGGAAATTTTAGGCGAAAGTTGAGATCCGCTTGAAATTTCCGGAAAAATCGAGGAGGATCCGAAAATTTCTGGCGGATCCTCCAAGGTTTATTTCCGGAAAATCCAGGCGGTAGTCCTGATTTTCGAATTTTTTTATTTATTTTTATTTTTTCGTGAATAATTTTGTTTAAAAAATTATTTGTTATTATGATAATTGTTACAAAAACATGATTAATAATTATTGTTGTTGTTATTATGATTAATAATTATTGTTGTTATTGTTAACTGATTATTTTTATTTTTATTATTGTTGTTTTTGTTATTTTGATTATTGTTCTTATTAGTATTATCAATATTAATAATATTATTATTTCTATTATTATTATTATTATTATTATTATTATTATTATTATTATTATTATTATTATTATTATGTTATTGTTTGTATGATTGTTGTTATTATCGTTATTGTTACTGTTTTTGTGATTATTGTTATTTTTGTCTTTGGTGTTATGATTATTGGTGTTCTTATTATGATTATTGTTATTAATAAAAATATTATTATTATTATTATTATTATTATTATTATTATTATTATTATTATTATTATTATTATTATATTATTAATATTATTATTATCGTCGTCGTCGTCGTCGTCATCATTATCATTATGTTATTGTTATCGTTATTATGTTATTGTTAGTATGATTTTTGTTATTATGATTTTAATTGTTGTTTTTATGATTAGTGTTGTTAGTATGTATTAAGTTATTAGTACATTGCAAAATATGTTGTTTACAATTATTATTTTTTATGGTGATGGTGTTGGTACAAAATTATTTTATTTGAATATTAATATTTGTAGTCCAACTTTAATCTAATAGTGTTTTTTTTTTTGTAATTATTACTAATATTTGATTTTGTACTTTTTTTTTTAATGTAGATCGAAGATTCTGGTGCTCGTCATGCAATATCATGACGTTTGAATGCGTCTGTTAGGAGACATTCATGTCGTTTAGTAATGACCAGGTCACTGCTTCATTATGAGCATCAAAATGGGTCTCCTAGTGGTTGGTCGAGAGACCATCGGTTAGGAGGTAGTCGACCCATGTATTCGCCAGGTGGACTACCTACAACTGACAAGGAGGACGAAGACTCGGCTAGTCATGCTTTTGATCAGGACGAAGAATCGAACCTTCAGGATTATTATATGGTATTAGGGGTCAACATGGGAGATTTGTTGGTAGTCAAGCGAGTCAACCTACCACCAGCTCGACAGAGACAAGGTTAGTGCAATTTTCGATGCCAGGTGGTCCTAAGAATGAGACTATTATCCCTAGTATTGGTGGTCACATGGCATCATATATATGGGTCGCGCGAGAAGGAGCGAAATATTTTGCGGTGTTTGAGTAGGTCAAAGTTGTGTGCTGAATTAGTTAAGTGGCGAGGTTGTATTCCATAGGAGCACCCCGAATTGATTGATGGCAGTTGGTTGTCTCACTTACCCGAGCTTATGTTTAAAAAACTTGATTGGCCGTTGATTTATGCTTTTGTTTAGAGATGACAGGAGATACTAACACATTTCATATGCCATATGGGGAGATCACAATCATGCTGCACGATGTGTACTATATTCTTGGGCTTCGTGTCGATGGTGCTATTGTTACCACTACACCTACCACAAACGTCTTACGGAACGCGTGCTCGGTTACCATGGATGTGGCTGCGGATGAGTTGATTGAGATTTTTGGTACTAAGACGATTTGGCAAGGTAGTGGGATATTGACTGATAAGATTTTTGGTACGACGTTGGAGGCTCAGAAGCCCTTTAGTGTCCATTATACTGTGTACTTGTGGTTAGTGCTTGGAGGTTCACTGTTTTTAGACAAGAGTAGTAACCGGACTCATCCTTCCTTCCTCCATGAGCTAGTTGCTGAAGATTCTCCTATTAATGAGTATTGTTGGGGTATAACTACTCTAGCTTACTTGTTTTGGGAATTGGGTACGACATCACGAAAAGATGTTGATTCGATCGCTGGTTGTCTCACGCTTCTGCAACGTGGATTTACGAGTACTTTCCGTGCTTTCGGCTTCAGTAAGGTACCTTGACGAAAGAACTTAATATCCCTCGTGCGTCTGCTTGGGATGTTGGAGCGGGATGTCCTAACAAGGACGTGGAGCACCTGCTATCTTTTCATATTAGACTGGATGCGCTGACTGACCTTGAGGTTAAGTGGCTCCCGTACGGAGTTGATCCTGCACAACACGTTCCAACCACCTTAATTATTGGCTACATCTAGTACCGTAACATCATTGAGTCGTACATGCCTGATCGAGTGGTTCGACAACTTGGATTCGTGCAAGATATTCTAAGGAGCATTAACAGGCCAGAGAAGGACAAGAGGCAGACCAACTTGAAGATGTACCGGATAGACTTTCCAACTGAGATGACATCTAATTTGTGGAGACAGTTCGTCCCTGGTTCATCTTTCAGTGTAGTTTTAGGTGCCCTCACCAGACTTAGTTATGAAGCTCCTACAGTTGCAACTGGATATATGCAGTGGCTGTACAAATTTTCTCACCCTCGTGTATCTCCTAGTTTAGAAGTTACAAGTAATCTACTTGAGAGAACCAACACGGATTATGTAAGTTTTTGTGTTTTATTATACTATTATTTCGACTACTAGTAATTGCTATTTATATAATATGTTGTTGTCTTATTTGCAGTGGATAGGTCGGTCCATGGAGATTCACCAAAGAGCACTGGACGAGTATCCTCACATGTCGCGTGAAGTAAGGGCAATGACTGAGCAACTTGTATTTGATTGGAAGTCGAAGATGGGGTTGTAGATTACTCTTTATTCGTAGTAGTGGTTGCATTTTTAATACTTGTCTGAACTATTTTATATTTCTTTTTATTCGGTGTGTAATGTAAGAACTGGACACTTTTATATTTTGTTTTGTTGCATGTAATGTAAGAACTTAAATACTTAATTAGTTTTATAACTTTATGAGCGCGGGGAAATTAGGTCGTTGACTAACCTCCTCACGGCCAAAAAAAATTTATTATAATCCTAAACTAACCTCTAAACAAGTCTAATGGTAAGTTCGGTGTCGAACCACAAGGAACGGTAATGTTAGATTGTTCTCGATTTAATGCTTAAGCTACGCCGAAGTCGATTTATGGATAGTGGACACTACAACTACACTAACACACATATAAAGAACAAAATATTATAAAGTCTACTAGGGGTAAAGATCAACTTTGAACAATTAACAAGTTAATGAGAATTCATTTGAAAATCAATCATGCAAAGAAAGAATTAAAATGGGAATTAACTACACTCAAGAGCAATCTCTCAAATTCCTTGCCTAGATCCCTCATTGACTAGGTGCATAGAAGAAATTTACCCAATATACAATCAAATATAACAACTCTAATTCACAATCCCTTTTTAAACTAGAACTAATATGCAATTAAGTTTGCTATCATGGGAGATCAATCCAATCTAAAACAAACAACATGCCATCATCAATTCAATAAATTTAATCACACAATTATCATCAAATTTATCTTAAATAACTCAATTAACCATTACAAAGCTTCACTCAACACCTAGTAGAAGGAAACCTACTCAAACATGATTAACAAAGCAATTAAAGAAAGCATAAAGAGAAAAGAGAGTAAGAATGCTCATTGATATAAGATGGAGATCTTCAAATCATCAAATTCCCTATCCAAAATCCAAGAAAACCATTGTGTTTCTCACTTTCTCTCTCTTAAATTTGAGAGTTTCTCTCTCTAAAAACCTAAAACTAATCTAAAAACTATTGAAGAAATGAATTCCCCTCTCACTAGTAGAAAAAGTGATATTTGTAACCGGCGAAATTGACTTTTTGTAACTGGCATTGTTGGTTGCGAATGCTACCGTTACAACTAGTGAAAATTATTCGTAACTGGCTAATGTTAGTTACAAATAATTTACTATTCGTAACTGGCTTAACCCAACGCCAGTTACAAAAAGTCTATTTTCCAAGTTAGAAAGCATACTATTCGTAACTGGCATTAAGTTACGCCGGTTACAATTAGAATATTATTAGTAACTGGAAAATCTTAACGCCGGTTACGAATATATTTTTTTAAAAAAAAAGAAAATATTATTAGTAACTAGCATTAGATTATGCCAGTTACTAATAAATAAATAAATTTTTTTTATAAATATTTGATTCGAATACAAGAATGGTAATATATCTTACAATGACGACCCATCGTGAAATGGGTTATAACCTGTTACAATTCAACCAACAAAACACGTACTCCGAATACTTCCATATAACTTAAATTCACCCACAACATACAATACAAACACTCCAAATAGTTCCATACAACTTGAATAAAAAATAATCATTGATTTGTAATTTAGAAATGTAATAACAATAACCAATAGGCTAAATAAAAGTTGATATATAGAAAGTGTTATATTGTTTTATTAAGCTAAATGCGATTAATCATAACATCGATTAATAAGATAACTAGTCTTTTAACAAAAAATTAAGCCTAAAAAACTTAGCCCATTGTTCTCGAATCTCATTCAATTCTACATCGTTGTAGGCTACAAGTCTTGCCAAATACTCCTGCAAATATATTAAAAAAAATACGTGTCTATAATACTTTATAAAAATAAAACATCAACCAAACTTGTATAAAGCATTTTAGCTTGCAAAAAAGAGGTAAATTCATCACTAACCTCTTTTAAATTTCTCTTGCAATCGATATGGAAAGATACTATCTCATACATATATCTCATTACATAAGAAGCACATTCGGTACCACCACATTGTTAGTGCTACGCAACAACCAAAAATAGAATTATAGCTTATTTTTTAAGGGAATCAGGATGGAGGAAGCATCATATGAATGCTAAACGCATAACTTTCTGATGTTTGATAAGCCAAGATAAGACATTAAACTAGTAAGCATAACTCCTTTAAACAATGACAAAATAATATTGTTACCGGCTCTAGTGTTGGTATGCTAGCATTAGCTTCACCCATATTAGCCCATGAAATTTCACCACCTTTAATGATTATTTCTAGTTTTGCCCCAAAGAAAGCAGGATCCCACACAACAAGATCAGCCAACTTCCCAACCAACAGGGAATAATAATTCAATGTAAAAAAACTAGAATACTCCATGTATCCTTTCTTGCGTATTATGCATATGAGAGCCAAGTAAATTGTGAAAAATAAATAAATTTGGGAAATTAATATTCAAGAAGAGTTATAAATGATGCAAAATTTATGCCAAGCTGGTATAAGCAACATACCTCAACTGATCCAACATACTTATTAGAAAACCCATTAGCTATGGCAAGATTAATGATGTATTTTAATTTGCTATGTAACGTTTAATTTTGAAATTATCATTGTCAGTTTCACTTGGCGGCAGTAGCCCTCTCTGTAATTTCATCTTGTGTGCAGTTTGCCAAGTCCTACATATAACCTGTATAAATGAATATAATTGAGACTAGAAAGTCCAACTACTTGATATACTAGTATATTAATCTAAAAGAACAACTTCTTGCCAGCATTGACTTTCCTAGACTAGTACGGGGATAGCTTTTTAAAAGGGTCATGGAATTACGGATAAAGAAATATAATGCATGAATCATTAATATCTTTATTGATGAGAACAGAAACGAAGATCGACACAGCTACTTAGTAATTTCACCTTTTTATGTGAAATTTAGTGCTTCTTTTATACCCAAAACAGAACGATTCATATGGAAGTAATATATATTCATTTCACACAACAAAGTGCAACTCATATTCTTACCCCTAAGACAAGGGATCAACTCTCTATTGGAATCAACCGGACATCCAATTCCTTCCCCACCCGCTCCCCAATACAGCTAATAGAAAGGCTGGACATTCGTAATTTCGCCACCCTCTCAACAATAGAACGACATAAATGAAATATTATAAGCAATCGAACCCAAACAACCAATGATTGACTACCAGAATCGAAATATTAAAAGAATTTTGCCAAACTTAGGGTTCATAATTCGAATCAAGGCGCACACCTATAATATTAAAAATACATTACATTCACAAAATCACATATTCACAAATGAATGAACTCACAATTTCAATTAACAATTGAAAAAAATAGATTAATTAAAAACTAAACCTGGAGACTAGAGTTTTGCTTTGTCGAAGAGAGAGAACTCAGAGAAGGCTAAAGGCAAGCAGGCGAACACCGATCGGCCGTCGGCGGGACGCGGCCAACGTCGATCTGAGAGCAGCGCCGGTCCTTGAATGGGAGTGAGGGGAGAGGAAGTCAGTAAGAAGTTAGGGTTCTTCAATGTTTTCGTTTTGTAAAATTGGGAATTGGGGGTATTCGGGATAAGTAAAAACCAAAAAAAAAAAAAAAGTAAATAAAGGTGTGTAGGCAAAAGAAGCGCAGACTAGTAGGCAAGTACCAACTATTTTTTTATTTCATTTTCCTAAAAAAAAAACAAAAAAAAAAAAACAACTAATTTTTTTGTTTAAAATTTAAAAAAAAATACAAGTGAAGCGTGAGTAGTGGGCGCTAATATTAGTAACCGACCTTAATAAAGCCCCTTACAATTAATAAGGTCTATAAAGTTTGACATATTATTAGTAACTGACATTTTTTATGCCCCTTACTAAAAGTTGGTCATCCTATCATTGACCTACTATTTGTAACTGACCTTGGTTATGCTAGTTACTAATACTAGTTTATTTGTAACCCGCATTATTTATGTCAGTTACTAATACTCTTTTTGTAACTAACATAATTTATGTCAGTTACTAGTAGGGCGTTACAAATAGCACTTTTTCTACTATTGTCTCTAAAATGAGCAAAAAAAATCTATTTATACCCCTTACTAAATTGCCTAGGAAGCTCCGCAAAAAGTCGAGCAACGCGTAGAGGTGCGGGCGCTCCAATTTCGTGCACGAGCGCTCCTAGTTGCAGCAAAATATGGCAGAATCGTTCCAGAAAGTTTGGAGCGGGCGCTCCTCATAGGGTGCGCGCCTACTCCTATCGGGCTAGGCAAACCGCTGACCTTCAAATTAGCATAACTCCCACGTTTTACATCGGAATTGGGCATATGACCTGTCGTTAGAAAGCTCTTGAGACAAGCTTTCATCTCCAATTAGAATCGCCCCAAAATGTTTTGTAGAAAAAAAGATATAGACGTTTGAAGTATGATCTTTGCAAAAAATCAAGTGCACATTTCTTCATTACTTGTTCTTTTATGTTTTATATTTCTTCAATCTTGAGCAAGAACTTATCCAAGTGTTCCTAAAAATAAGAGTAAACCAATAAAGTTTAATCTAATGTCATAAGCCGCCAAAATATGCAAGAAAAGCCAAAATTGAGCAATAACGACATTTCATACACAAACATGACAAATGTAGTAAAACGTTATTAAAACAAAGTAAAAAGATAGAAAAACTATGAAAAACTAACTAGAAAACTCCTAAAAATAGCGACATAAATGACACTTATCACTTTACATTACATAGATACAACTGTTCAAACTTAGTGAAAGTACATTATTAATTACATAAATAAGTTTACTACCTAATTAATGAATCCCACATGTTCTTTCTAACTTCATATTGTTGATCTCATTCATCAACACTAGCCTCGTGGTTCTCAGTCCACCAACCTAGGATTGGCGTAAGAGGTTAATCATTTGCAAGTTCAAGACGGATGAAATGTGACCCACCAACTGTAGCAATCACGAACTCTCTACTCGGTGCCCTGACCCCGTTTCGTGCCCTCAACGGTAGCACTGTGATGCATGGGTAATAAAAAGTTGGTACTAGGCCTACACCGAGACAAATCACCCTTGTGGTTAACCAAGTAGCAATAGGAAGTAAATCTTAGATTGTTACCATCCAATATCGCTCCTAAACCGCCCCACCATCCCATCGAATACGCTCTATATTATATTCATCTAAGTCTCCCAATCCCGTAAATCCGTTCGTAAAACTTTGGATGACCGACGATCTTGTTTGCTATTGTTTCCCGAGCGTTATACCATAACGCTTGATCACTAAAGAAGAAGTCAGCCATACAACAAAAGCCACAGTTCCCATCACCAATGACATCCTTCCACGCTGTGATGTACGACAACATCGGTCCCGGAAGCAAGTGAAAATACCTGCACTAACTAATGTCACACAGATTTTCTGCACAAAAGTAATAGTCAATATTAGTAAAGTTACAAGATAAAATACATTTAATTTATAAAATTAATTGTCATTTATTAGTACATGTTTCTTGGTTACCACCACGTTCATTGTTTCGACGGTTTACATGCTCGAAATAACTTTGATCACGCATGGTATCATTAGTGTTCCTCCGTCGACCTCGAACGTTGAGATTTACAAGTGGTTCCTCAAGGTTTGTATGATCTGGATGCAGCTCCTCCTCAATGATGCGAGATACATTTCGAAGTGCGACAAGATCACTATCCATGACCTCATCAACCAGGGAATGAAATGTGCAGCTTCCTCGGTCGAATCGTTAACCAATTCAGGATTATTAACACCATCACCAATAACCAAGGTCTTCCAATAGGAATGAATTTTCCTGGTATACAAGCCTGTCTATGCAATTAGCAAATTATGTATCTAGCAAGCACGTGGTATACCATGGGTCACACGCATTACACAGCCACAACGTTCATAGACCTGGTAACTCAAATCCCGCATCCTTGTCATCTCATCATCATGTACTTTCAAACAATGTTGAGATACTTTACCATTTATACGTGAAAGGGGAAATTGTCTGTACTTCTGACCAATTTTAGATATTGATGCCTCCAAACCATTACAAATTGCAATAATTTGATTGCTAATATGACAATGGACTCGGGCCCATACGGTATCCATAGAACCTGCCATTGATTCAGAATATTAAAAACATTATAATTTTTATTAAATTTACAATAACGAAGTAAAGACAACAACTAATATAGTAAAACAATGAACCTGTGGATGATTCAAACCATGTCTTCACTGCTGAATCTTCGCTCTCAACTCTATAGTTGCTCGTGTTACCAAAGTGAAGAACTTGGTTCGTCCAATATGTCACAAATTTTGTTTTATGACAAAGTCATGTTCTCTCAACATAAAGAATCACTGCCGGAAAACTTGCCCACCTAGCTTTCATTGTAGCTAGAGCATCATCATACTCTGCCTCGGTTGTAGCATCCATGATAGGTTTCCATTTGCCATTTTTAAAACTCTTACCAATCTTCTTGTTTTTTAACATATCAATCACCCTAGCCTCCACATCTTTGTTAATATGTCATCGACAGAGTAAATGCGACGTCCTTGGAAACACTTCTCTCAAAGCCGCACAGAGGCCAAGTTCACGGTCTGACAAAAATACTGTTGGCTCTTTATCAAACCCAGTCAACTCCCTTAATTTCTGCAACACCCACCGATAGCTTGTCGTGCACTCGTTGCACATGAAAGCATAACCAACTAGGAAATTCTGGTTTGTCGGTGTGACACCTACTATCTCAAAGAACGACATCCCATATCGGTTGGTCTTGTAAGTCGAATCCATACCTATTACATGTGGGTATGTGCGGACTATGTTGTCCGTGATTGGGTGCACCATAAATGTATGTTGCAGGACGCCGAGATCATTGGTCATGACCTAGTAAATATACTTACCCTCTCAACTCCTCTTTCTTTAGATATCTCCGTCCTCAAGTCATTCCGCCAATTGTAAATGTGCCTAATGTTTGGATGATCATTAGGAAATTGCTCTGCAATAGTTGTCATGATGTTATGCGGCATAACCTTGGATTTTGTCATGTCACGCACAACCTGTTTTCCACCGGGGCTCTATCCACTAACTTTACAATGACTCTCTTGATACACAATCATTGGATGGTTATGGGTCCCGATTTCATCATTTTTTGCATGGATCTTCCAACAGTCAGTGGTGAATTCATAATATATCTTGATGTAGAAAGCACAAGCATTAGCTTTGGTTTTTGTGTCCTTCCGTATTGCGTTCTCCAAATCTCTCGGCTTGCTCCTCCGTGCTCGATCATATTTTAAATATCGATACAGCCGACCATCTTTGGTTTTGTTATAAGACAATTTCACTAAAATAAATTCCAGATTTCTAGAAACAACATCGCCCATTTGACTGCATCATTAAACGTTGGAAATAACGTGTCCATGACGAAATTCATGTAATAATTCACACCATCACCGTCGTCTTCAGATTCCAAATCCTATAAAAATAAAATAAACAAAACAATGGTCTAAGACATTACGTTCTTTTTTATATTATTAATAAAAATATTTATAAATCAATATTAGAATTAATAATATCACTATTCACAAAATAATACGAAATAATAATAATAACATTAATACTAATAATAACATAAATACTAATTACAAAAACAATAATAACATTAATACTAATTATTCAAATTATCAAAATATTAATAATAACCACATTAAAAAATTTAATTCTAATAAAAAGACTAAGTTAATAAATTTAATTAATTAAAAAACATTAATAATAATAACAATAATAACATTTATAATAACAACAATAAAAACATTAAAACTAATTACAAAACAATAAAGAAGATTCGTTAGGGGATAAAAACTCCCTCGAAAGAAAGGGCGAACCACCTTGAAAGAGAGGATAACCTACCGCTATATATCGTGGTTTTTCTCCGGCTGTAATGGCCAAAGAATTAATTGAGAAGTGTTCTAATCTAAATTTAGATGAAGAAGAGAACAAAATTGTTGATCTGGGCGCAATGGATTCGTCTAAACAAAACGCTAGGATCTCGTTAATGCTCGTGGGGAAATTTTTAACTGGCAGAGGAGTAAACATTGAAGCTTTTAAGAGGACAATTACCCAATCATGGGGGATGAAAGGTAAAGTTGTAATTCGTGGAATTGGTGCAAATTTATTTGTTTTTCAATTCTTTCATTGGTGTGATATGGAGAAAGTCCTTGGGGGCCGTCCATGGTGTTTTGAACAAAACCTCCTAATTCTCAATACCATTATTGGAGATGAACAACCGCAGGAGGTTAAGTTAAATCATTCTCCGTTTTGGGTTAGGCTCGAAAATTTGTCCTTCAATTGTCGTTTAGATGCCCATGTGAAGGCAATTGCTGCAAGTATAGGAGATTTGATTGAAATTGAGGCTGATCCTCTTGGTATTGGCAAAAACCGCAGAATAAAAGTGATGCTCGATGTGAATAAACCTTTACGAAGGTTTCAAAGTGTTAAGAACAGGGAAAGGGTTGTTGTTAAGATTTTGTTGAAGGATGAAAGGCTGTCGTTTTTCTGTTTCATGTGTGGGATTATGGGACATAGTGAGAAATATTGTATCAATGTTTCTAAGGGTATGCATGATAAGGGGTTTCGATAGGGTACGTAGATAAAGGCATCTCCGAGAAGAGGGAAGAAACAAGAGTCTGATGAGATTGAGGGCCTGTATGCCGCAAGGAAGCTTCAATTTATTACGAATCAACAATCTAATGAAGGCGTTGCAACTGGTAGTGTAGGGGTGCGGGACAAAAAGAGTGGGGGAATGCCATTATTGTGTAATGAGGAAGGTGTTTTATCCTTGAGCAGCATGGCCAATAAGGGATTAGAATGTGATAGGGAGAGAGTTGGAGATGGGAAGGGTGTTGATATGGGGGTGAGGTAAGAGTTGGGGCACGAAGGGGATGAGGAAGTTGAGGGTGAGGTCTGAAAAAATAGGGGGGCAAAAGCTTACATAGGATTGGAAAATAAAGGAGTGGATGTTGGGGGGAAAGGTGGAGTAGGTGCTGATGTGTCTGGGTTGGTGAGTGAAGGTGTGGGGTCCCCTATGTTGACTTTTAATATTGGGGTTGGCCAAACCATATAAAACTCTATGAAAAAGAATAAAAGGAAAATCAAAATTCCTAGTTCTAGTAATCCTGATGTGAATGCAATGTTGATTGATGATGGGGGGGACAGAAAAGAAAAGGAAGAGAGGGTGTTTGGGACGATGAAGATGAGGAGATGGGGGTTGGAGTTAAAAAGCAAAGGAATGATGTTGTGCTTACAGGTGCTGCAATTAACGAGAAAGTAGCGGAGGTTGGTGTTGTCCACCCCGCGAACAACGATGAAAACCATAGCATGGAAACTGCAATGGGCTTGGCAACCCATTGACAGTTAAAGCCCTCCAAGATTGGTGTTGGAGGGATAGGCCAAAGATTGTTTTCGTTTCGGAACCAAAAATTGATGCTCAAAGTGTAACACCCCGTTCTTTTAGAACTGGAAGCGTTAGCGAAATTACGCCTGAACGGGAGGCTACTTAACTTTGATTGGCAAAGTCAAGATTAACCTAGGTCTAAAGGTCAAGTTTAACTCATTCATACATCCAAATTAAGTTGTTTAAGCTAAGTGCAAACTAAGTGAACAAAAGAAAATAACAAATGAACTTAAACTTAGGCAAATCAATTACATTCAAAAGCCAAGGGCAGAACAACCCTTATCAGCCAAACTAAACCAATGCAAATTCAAGGTATTAAATAAGCAACTAACAATAAAGGCATACAGGCCTAAAAGTTAGGTTCTAAACTATCAATCCCTAACCCATCGTCACAGAGATCAAATAAACAAATGAAACCTGCAAATTTTAACAACGGTCCACAATCAGTGGGGAGCAACTAGCAGTTCTCCCTCAAATCAGAAATAGAAGATTTTAGACTTAAATTAATAGAAAGAAACCACAACCACAATCAACTTGAAAACTCAAATAATACCACTTAAAACCATCAAACCATACAAACAATGAAGTATTTCAAAATAAACTTAAAATAGGAAAATCGATATAAAATCACTAAATTTCAATCATAATATATAAACTTCAAAAGTAATAATTTAATAGTTTAAATAATTCAAACTCAAAACCTTCAAAACAGTAGAACTGGCATGGAGGGAACGCTAGTGGCCTCGCAATCCACTTCCTAAGGTTTGTCAGGACGAACCCCCGGTCATCTCGCAGAGACCGTGTCTAAGATTGGCCAACTCCCGGTTATGGGTAGATGCCTATAAGGTCTTACACACCCCCGGATGACAACAATTAACCCAGGTTGAGCTACCTAAGACTCGCAATCCAGGTAGTTAGCATGTTCATTAACCATCGGGAAGCAACTCGTCCTCACACCCGTCTATGGCCCCACACACAATTCAAAAATAACTTAAAATACTTAATATAATATATTTCACTCAAAAATCTGCAGAGAAGCCAAAAATGGTCTTACACTCAATTCAAACTGCATAAGAAAATCATATTTCTTAAATTCAATTGAAACTCCATTTCAAAACGCGCTTCAACTTAATAAATCACAAGGGTATCGTCTGAGTTTGAGAATATAATTAATTATCGGAGTTCAACAATTAAGTGCATTCACAACTCTTGGCGAAGTAATGCTAAAGACAGTGTTGTCCTTCTCTAAAGCAATACGACGTCGACAATACAATTACAACCCACACATAATCAAACACATCAAAATTTTTACTTCAAGGGTTTATAATACTTTAAAATTCACGCATCACTTATTTAAAATATAATTTCAGCTACTATATAATAGTTATAAAAATTCCATAAATTCATTTGATAAAACCAAAAATCCAAACTACAATTTTATAAAACAGCCAAAACAGGGCAGCAAGATACGAGTCCAAAAATCATCATAAAAACCCAATCAAACATACTTCAAATGCAAAATTAAAAATAGGGCACATACATATACTCAATAAGCATCATATAAAACTATTTTGGCCTTAAAATTCTAGAGTTAACATGCTTAAATAAAATCATAAACACAGCAACACCAATTTGGGTTCCAGCAGTACCATACAAACAAAACACCCCCAAAACCAACCTTAAACATGAAACTAAGCTTAGCCCATTTTATTACACACTCTAAAAACACAAAATGTCATGTTAATTACGCATTTAGGCTTAGAAATTTGGCAAAACACATCTTGAAAACTCTCTAATCACACTCCTTTCACTATGGATGGCAGCAGTTCCTATACTTAGTTATAGGCCATTAAAACAAATCAAACTTGCTTAGAATCATGCCAAAATTAATTAGCTGATAGCCTAACATTATACTAATTGAATTTAGGCAATAAAATCAACACAAATAATTAACTCAAAGCCTAGGAACAGGTAAAACACAAGCTGTCATTACAGCACACTAATTCGAAAGTACTTGCATATAAAAGAGAGAATTTTGCCTCAATCACACATATTTTGACTTAGATACAAATTCCTATATAATCCTTACATGATAATCTAGAAGATATATTCAATTGGTCACAAAAATAAGATATTTACATGCTCATAAACTCTATCAAATATCACGTCCTCATTCACGTTGGCAGCACAACTTGTCTCACAAAATCAGTCATTTGGAGGCCTTAAACACCTCCGAATTTTACCCATAATATATCAAATTGATCGTAAAACAATTATCTACAATAATATAAAATAAAATCATTGAATTCATGGCTCATTCACAACCAATAACCACTGCAGAAACTACAGTCTTATACGCACACAATCAGATAACATAATCAGATTTTTAAGTACCCAAAAATCATCACAAAACCTAATATAATCATAACCAAATATCATACACCTATTAGGGATTGATTGTAAGATAATTCAAGCATGAAAAACATGATTCAAACACCCAAAATCACCTTAATTGTACACAAAATTCTGACATACATATCAAGAACGAAAATCAACAAATCAATCTAACCCTAACATGATTTCTACCTATCAATTCAACCCTAAAACCTAGCATTTCTAATATAAGGGAAGAAAGGATAGTTACCTTGAATGGAGAGCATGAAAAATCAGATTAAGAAGAGCAAAGAGAAGAGCCACGAGATCAGACCACCCACGCGTAAGATCACGCCCAAAACAACCCTCTAAAAACCCTTGTTATTCTTCCAATTTTGATCCTTCAAAAGGGGATGAATATGGCACGAATTAGGAACCATTGGTAGCAGCAACTAGGGTTCAAATCACCCTTGACTTACCCCTTGAATGCAAGAAAATATTGAAGAGAAAAGGAGGAGTTGTGCTGCGTTCTTTTGTGATGGGGAAAACAAATATTTGAACGTAAAAGTGATGGGGAATGAGGAGTCTTTTGGGCAGCCTTCATTAGAGCTTTGATTGGCCATTAAGACAAACTTAAGAGGGGGTTACTAGGGTGAAAAATATCAGCCTCTTGCCCTTTGATTGCTGCCGTGAGAATCATTAGGAATGGGCTCAAATTGAGCTGACGAAAAGGCCATACAAAGCTAGGATTCAAGGCTTCCCTTTTGGGCTTGATTGAATAATTAGTTGAGGCTTAAGAATGGGATAAGGAAAGCTAATAAACAAATCTATATTAAACTATTTAGTCATAAAAGTGTTAAGGCGAAACTTGACTAATAAACAAAGTCTAGTTGGCCCGAAACTAGACTAGGAAAGGGACGTAACGAGAGGCGATTTGAAAGTATGTTTAAAAAAACAATAATATAGATTATATTATTGATAACTCAATAATAATATAAATAGTAATTACAATAATAATAATGAAAACAATAATTTAAATCACGAAACAAAAATATATATAAAGTTCATATTTTCAGAAAAACAATATAAAGAGGCGATATGCGAAACCAATAATATTATTCATTTATAATGACCTAATTAATAATAGGACATTATAATGAGTTTTATAAATATAAATTAAATAATAGTTTGTAAACAATATCAATTAGATAATCAAGTCGACGGAATAGTTTATACATCGATATTGATACGATTGAACGTAAAACATCTTTAAAATCATAGAATCATTTATACCTATCAAATTGGCACTTCAGTCAAGGAATCACCCATGATGACCCGTATCAATTGTGATAAGTTAAATATTAAAATTACATATAATTTAGAAACACATACTGAATTGATGCTTAAGCTTAAGGAATTACCCTGTAAATCTAATATCAATTCAGACATGTTTAATATAGTTGAAATGATTAAAATTCAAGTATAAAACCTTTTTAAATAATAATTTCAATTGCTTTATCAAAATATTATAATTAAGGTTTCAAAAGTTTATAATGACCCTTAAATCAAAATAACGAATTTAATAATTAAATAAATATTTCACTTTTGAAATTTAATTTAAATAAGAAATTAGGTTTAATAGATTTAAATGCACATAAAATGGTGGTTAGAAAATACGGGGTGTTACACAAAGACTTGAATTAATTAGGAATCGGTGTGGTTTTGTTAATGGCCTTTGTATTAGTAGTATGGGAAGGTCAGGAGGATTGGGATTTTGGTGGAGAGATTTGAATGTTAGGGTTGTGGGTTACTCGATTCATCATGTGTATGGTGAGGTGCTCGATAGTGGAAATATAGCAAAGTGGAGGTTTACTGGGGTGTATGGGTGGCCGGAGGCGGAAAACAAACATTTAACATGGGATCTCATGAGGTCGATTTTTGCTTTGTTTCCTCTTCCGTTATTGATGTTCGGGGATTTTAATGAGATTCTTGGTATGCATGAGAAAGAAGGAGGGGCTGTGAGAGGTGAAAGACAGATTGATGCTTTTAGAGAAGCAATCGATGATTGTGAGTGTCGTGATCTTGGGTATAAGGGGAGTGTGTATACATGGCAACGAGGCATTTCTATGGAGACGGTAGTTCGTGAAAGGCTTGACCGATACTTAGCTACTTGTGAGTGGTACTCTCTTTTTCCATACTCGGAAGTTATACATCTTCCATTATGTCATTCTGATTACGCTCCAATATTACTGAAGTTCGAGGACAAAGCAGATGAGAAAAAAGATGGCAAGATTTTCAGGTTTGAGGCTCTATGGTTATCAAAGGAAGAATGCAAGCAGGTTGTGTCGGACTCTTGGCTTGTGGGTGTTGGCGAACCAATTCATAAGAGAATTGAGAGAGTGGAAAATGGTCTATCTTCATGGGCTGCAATGACTTTTGGGGACATAAAAAAAAAAAGATTGCTAAGGCAGAGACTCGTTTAAAGGAAGTTCAAGGGCAGAGACTTGATGGGCGTCGACTCCAAATGTGTAATGAGATCGCAAATGAATTGAATGAGCTTCGTAGACTTGAGGAATCTTATTGGTATGCTCAATCCAGAGCAAATGAGCTTCGTGATGGGGATAAAAATACCAGATATTTTCATCACAAAGCAAGTCAAAGGAGAGGTCAAAATAGAATTTGTGGTCTTTATGATGATCAAGGTGTGTGGCAGACTTCGAAGGAGGGGACCAACAAGGTGATTGCAGACTATTTTAGTGGCCTTTTCGCTTCAATTATGCCGAATAATTTTGATGAGGCCCTCATGGGTGTTAAGCCGAAGGGAACAGATGACATGAATGACATTCTTGACATGGAGCCAAAGGCAGATGAGATTAAAGACGCACTATTTCAAATGCATCCGAACAAAGCTACGGGTCTGGATGGGATGCACGCATTATTCTTCCAAAAATTTTGGGGGACTCTCGGTCATGATATGGTTAACTTTGTGCAGTCTTGGTGGCGAGGTGAAATTGATTTGTCGGAGGTAAATCGCACTTGTATTGTTTTGATTCCGAAATGTGATGATCCTAAGCAAATGTCTGAATATAGGCCTATTAGTTTATGTAATGTGCTTTACAAAATAATCTCTAAAACTCTTGCAAATAAATTAAATCCTATGCTTAGTTCAATCATTTCAGAAAATTAGAGTGCTTTTGTCCCGAAGAGGTTAATTATTGATAATGCCCTTATTGCGTTTGAGATTTTTCACTCTATGAAGAAAGGTGGGGAGGGTAATGATGGAACTGTGGCCCTTAAATTGGATATGAGTAAAGCATACGATAGAGTGGAATGGGTTTTTATTGAAAAAATTATGACGCAGATGGGTTTTCGAATAGCATGGATTGATCGGATTATGAGGTGCTTAACGAGTGTCTTTTTCTCGTTTAAGTACAATGGTTCTATTTCGGGTGCGTTGACCCCCACTCGTGGACTGATATGTCCATTTTATATAGTAATTTACCCTCGTCCGTTGGTCATAATTAGTAGTGTTTTTGGCTCTTTCGAGCCACTTTTATTACTAATTGGTGTTTTCTAGTGTTTTCGTAGTCTTTGTTGAGTTTTGTAGGAAATTGCGCCTTTGGAGCATTTTCTCGGGTTTTTCATGGAGCGACTACGGAAATTAGAAGAGCACGACCATCTTTGAAGCCCAAGGCCGGTTAGATTCATCGAGACGGTGATTAAGGGCTCGGTAATCGGGATACCGAGGTATTTGGACCGAGTATTCAAAACCCGAAGAGGAAATCCGAATTGGGCCGAGGAATCAAGCCCAATCGAAGTCCAAGCCTCGAAGAGAAGCAAGGGCCCGATCGGGCAAGCATTAGCATGATCGGGCGCGGCATGCAACTTTGGTGCTGGTGCGTGGCCTAAGGCGCGCCCGATCGTGCGAGCATTTAGCTCGATCGGGCGTCGCTGCTGAGAAGAGGCGCAAGGAAAAAGGCGCGCCCGATCGGGCGGCCTCTAGCCCGATCGGGCGCGTGTTTTTCTCAGACCTGATTAGATTAGTTTTAATTTTTGTTTTGAGGAATGTTTAAGTACGAATTATGTACGTAATTGTGATTTACCTTCTTTTTTTAGATTTTCTCTCTCTACTTAGGATATTTCTCTCTCTTAAATTCTCTCTCAACTTTTGTTCTTAATTACTTCCATTAATCCAGATTTCCTTTGGTAACAATTTCTTCTCCTTTAATTTCAGCTATTTCATTTACTTCTTTGATTATGTTTTGTTTTATTTATTTGATTAGTTTAGTTACGATTATGTCTGAGTAGTTTAATTCTAGGGTTTATGGGGATCCATAATTAATATGAAGGGATAATTTGTTATTGTTGATTATTGATATTGCATGATAATTTCTTATTAAATTGTTTTAATTCTAAGCAATTAGATTATGAATCGAGCAGATGTAATTTGATTGTGAATGTGTAGCAATATTGAATTGATGAATCGAGCAGATGTTAATTTAATATTAAAGGCTATTTTTTAATAGGAACTTAGATCTAGTAAATTGCGAGAGCCTGTTAGATCTATGTTGATTAATAAATTGCGAGAGCCTCTTGATCATGTTACTTGTGAAATGTTAATTATTAACTATTATGTTTTATCCCGGAATATTAATTATTGGTGAACCTGTGACCCTAGGCCTTCTTATTATTTTTTTCTCCCTAAAATTATTCTTCGTAGTATAGAATTTATTCCCAAAAATATTGGTTACTTAGATAATTTAGATTATAATAATTAATTAGGAGTAAAAAGACTTGTTTCCCTGTGGAGTTCGACCCTACTTCCCTATCTACTTTAGTTAGAGGACTTAGGTATTTACTTTTGATTAGGGGATACGACTTTACCCTGTCATGGACTTAGACAGGGTGATCCCATTTCTCCATATTTATTTATTTTTAATTTGTGCTGAAGGATTCTCAACTCTAATTTCGAAGGCGGCTTCTGAGAAATTAATTCACAGGGCTCGGGTGTGTAGAGGTGCTCCGAGGGTGTCACATCTTTTCTTTGCGGATGATAGTATATTGTTTACTAAAGCTAATTTGCTTGAATTCTCTAAAATTGCTGACATTATCAGTACTTATGAGAGAGCTTCCGGTCAGAAAGTCAATCTAAGCAAAACCGAAGTGGCTTTTAGCAAGAATGTTAATTCGGAAAGAAAACATGAGATTGTTGAGACTCTTGGTGTCCGTGAAGTTGATAGACATGAAAAGTATTTGGGATTGCCGACAATCATTGGGAGGTCTAAGAAAACGGTTTTCTCTTGCCTTAAGGATCGCATTTAGAAGAAGTTGCAAGGATGGAAGGAAAAATTGTTGTCTCGCCCGGGGAAAGAGGTTCTTATTAAGGTTGTGACTCAAGCTATCCCGACGTATATGATGAGTATTTTCAGAATCCCCGACGGTCTTATTGATGAGATTCACTCGTTGTTGGCTCGATTTTGGTGGGGGTCTAATGGCTCGGGCCGGAAGATCCATTGGAATCGGTGGGAGGTTCTTTGTCTTCCCAAATTAATGGGGGGCATGGGTTTTCCGTGATCTCAAGTGATTTAATCAAGCTCTCCTTGCTAAGCAAGGGTGGAGGCTTTGCAATGGTACCAACTCTCTTCTCTCTCGAATTTTGAAGGCAAAATACTTTAAAAATTCTGGTTTTTGTGATGCAACGAGGGGTTTTGATCCAAGTTATTCTTGGCGTAGCATTTGGGGTGCAAAATCGTTGCTGCTTGAGGGATTGAAGTGGAGAGTGGGTAATGGCTCTTTGATTAAGGTGTGGGATGACACTTGGACCTTGGGTGATTGAGCTCATTTAGTGTTATCTCCGCAGGCTAATAGTGACTTGAATATGCGCGTGTGTGATCTGATTGACTTTGATCGTATGGGAAGGAATGCTGAATTAGTGGCCGCAACTTTAACTGAAGAGGAGGGAAAGAAAGTGCTGGAAACTCCCTTGCCAAATGTGAGGTGCTTCGGGTATGTTTAGTGTTTGTTCTGCTTATTGGTTGGGAAGAATGGGTCACCTTCGTACCTGAAAGTTGTTTTATGGAAATGAACGGGAGGTCTGGAAAGACGTTTGGAGTATGAGTGGTCCTCCGAAGCTTCAACACTTCATCTGGAGAGCTTGTAAGGGTACGCTTGGGGTGATGGATGTCCTGTTTATCAGACATATCAGACCTCCTGGAACTTGTCCCATACGCGGAGCTGCTAGAGTGTCAATTTTGCACGCTTTTCTGAACCTATTTAGCAGAATAGTCCTTTTACAAATCTGTTGAGGGATGCACCACATGAGTCATTTGCTGATCTTTTCTGCTGGTTGGTTTAGAGGATTGACAAACCCTAACTTTTGATTTTTGCTAGTTTTGCTTGGGCTGCGTGGTATACTAGAAACTCGTTTATTTTTAATGGCTATTCTCATATTAATGGTGTGAGTGTGGATGTGGGCTTTGTCAATTTTTGCAGGGAGTATGAGAAATATAATGCGAAGGTCAGTAGGTGCATTCCCGCTTCTGTCGTACCATCTCAGGCTGGGTGGAAGCCACCGCCTCATGCGTGGGTAGAAGTTAATGTGGATGCCTATGTGCTAGGGGCTGCAAGGGCGTGCTTAGGTGCTGCTATAAGGGACAATCAGGGTTAGCTCTTACTTGTGGCAGCGAAGAAAACTCAATGCAATTGGGGTGCAAAGATCGCCGAAGTTGCTGCAGCAAGGTATGGGGTGGAGGTTGGAAGAAGGATGGGTTTTAGTAGACTGATTCTCGAATGTGATGCGATGGATGTGGTTCGATCTGTCAGACTAAAGCAAGAGGGGGCTGCTCCCATATTTCTGTTTTATGAGGACATTATTAGAATGAGTAATGATTTTGTTGATTTCAGTTGTAGCCATGTTAGACGGGGGGGGGGGGGGTAATACAGTTGCTCATTTTGCTGCTAGGTGGGATACGGGCATGAGTGATGAGCGTGTGTGTATGTATTTGTTCCCCCAAAGTTTCTTAGCTTTGGGCGAACTTGATTTATGCTAATTTTATCCTGCTTTGTCTTTCCAAAAAAAAAAAATTACAAAACAATAATAACATTATTACTAATTACGCAAATTATCAAAAACATAATAACAACCACAATAAATAAATAAATAAAATAAAAAAAATAATAAAAACTAATTTAATAACCACATTAATAATCGATTAATTAAAAAAATAGAAAAAGGACATCCGCCCAAAACTTTTGCATCCACCTAGGTGGATCTGCCTGACAATTCCGGATTCACCTAGGCAGATCCGGAAATTTCATGCGGATGTGGACATCTGCCGAAAATTTTCGGATCTATCTTGGTGGATCTGGAAATCTCAAGAGGATCCACCTAGGTAAATTCGGATTTTTTGGGTGAATTGTCCTTTTTCCAAAAAAAAAAAAAATAAGTACTTACAGATTCATCCGACAACATCTCCGGAGTACGAATGTTCCCGTCGATAATTGTCCAAAATTCGTCGTAAAAACTTGATAATTTTTTTAAACGAATTTTTAAGGTAGTGGATCGAAAAAAGTGGAGTTTGATGTCGTGGGTACCGATGTCGTAGGCTCAGGATTCACGTGGTACAATTTTGGTCATGACCAACAAAGAAGGTTTTTATACTACAACTTGCAAAAAGGGCAAATGTCCATTCATGTAAAAAAGGGAGTATTCCCTTGTAAAATGAAAGTAACATTTAACAGCTCACAAGTTTTGCCATTAAATAAGTCAAAATTTTAATTTTCCTCTTTAACAAAGTTTAGTACTCTACTGAAAGTAATCTACCACCAAGCTAAGCTTAGTCTAGTGGTAGATTGTCACTTTGAGGTTGAAGGTTCAATCGCCACTAGAGACACTTTGAGGGTGAGAATCCCTTACCCTTCCCCTTTGCTCTCAAAGTGTCAAACTCGCAAATATCGGACCAAAACCTGATACAATTTAAAGTTCAGTATCTTGTGATACATAAGTAATATAACTCTTTCTTAAACTCTTTCCCTTACCCTTTGTTACACCAAAATGGCAAATGCCCCCTTATGTTGCACTATATTTTGAACCCACCTAAGTCCGCCATTACTTTATCAACTTATGAGTCAGTGCTTCGTAGTTGTGTAGCTTATGAATGTCCTTGTGGCAGCTTATACCCAAGACTTGAAGCGCAGTGCTACAACCAGATAGTATGATATCTAAACTTGTCGATCATTGTTGTCACCTGCCTGATCAGTTTATAATACGAAGTAATAAACTTCTCATAAATAATCTACAACCTATTTACGCAAAATTTCCTAATTTGCCTGATAATCAGGCCTATGCATACCTGCTAAAACAGCGGTGCTTTGGTACATGCAATAATTTACAATATGATAACCTAACCCTACATAAATAAGCTAAAGCTCTAAGAAGCCCGGCCTAACTATCCTCTGCTCTTCAAAAAATTTGCTTCAAAATACCACTTGAATCTCTGAATAAATGCCTGCATTAGTGAAATCAAGATTAATGTTGCACTAATCACATCTTCAAGTTCATCATGGGGCACAATGACAGCAGGCATCATAAAGCTTGACCACATTTTTTATATCTAGACTTTAATCACCAATAAATTTACCTTGCAAGTTAAGACCGGATATTTGCCTCAATTGTACACAACAAATTGTTATCAAAACAAATGATTTGTTTTTAGAATTGCAATATCATAATATACAAAATGACAGATGGTATCATTAAACATGTTTAAGAAGGGAGGAGTAAGCTATAAAAACATGGTCAAGCAACAAATTATGAGTAAAATAAGAATTCAATAGGTTTATTATTTATGGGATGGTGGCAGAAGAGCGCTAGGCAATGAAAATTCAGGGATTCCTACTTACCTTTCTCAAGATAGTTATCTAGAGAAGAACTGTATCCTGTCTTGACTCAAGCAAAGTAGATTTGGTTTTGTGCAGGTGGTGTACTTCACATCACGGATAGGATCGTGGGATTGGAGAGACTGAACAATTTTTAATGAGGGCAATTCTTGCAAGACCAAATTTGACGTTGCTTCATTGCCACATGCGAACACAGGGGTACCATCTCCCAATCCTATAATGGTAGATTTTGGAAGTCGAATGCTGGGTACATACGCAAGTGTTGTTCCAAACCTTTGATATCTAGAATTTACCCTCTGCAAAAAGACATGAGAACCATGCAGATGGTGCCCCAAGGTAGGTGAAGGACCTTGTGTGACTTGAGAAATGCTATAATTATCAGGCATCTCCACTTTTGGTCGAAATGTTGCCACAATATTATCACTGCTGGGGCAGTGAGCAACTGATATACAAACTCCTTGATTTGCTGTTTCTGCAACTAAGGACGGCCTGAAGAAAACAGAACAAGATACCAGTTAACAAATATCAGCAACTAAATATACGGCAGATCTCAGCAAAAGATAAAAAGAACAGGAATGGCAAAAATTTAAACAATAACCACCCAGACAGTTTGGCAGTCTTGGCACACACATTCAATACTGATAATAGTGATAATTACTGTCAATTTAATGACTCATAAGTATCTACAAGATTCATCTTGGTTGTGGTCATAAGCTCATAACCCAGGGAAGAACCAAACACAATAACATTACACACGAATACATGATAAAACATACTACATATGAATTAAAACTAAAACTTGCACTTGATTTCACACATAGAGCAAGGACATACCCAATTACATCATTACAGGTATAAAACAAATTTTACACTTTGTTTGGATAGAAAGAAATGGAAGGAAAAGAAAAGAAGAAAAAGGGAGGGGGAGGGGGAGGGGGACAAATTCTCTTGTTTGGGTAAAGGATTGGGGGAAGGAAGGGAAAGGAGAGGGAGGGATCCATTTTCCCCCTCTTTAATAAGCATAATCCCTCCAAAATAGGAGAGATTTGGAGGGAAAATGGAGCTCACCTCCCCCTCCCTTTCTTTTCCCTTCCCTTCCTCCTTTTACCCTCCCCTTCCTTTCCTTCGTTGCTATCCAAACAAAGCGTTAAAGTGACAAGACAAACTTAAGGACAAATTACACATCAAAGCAACCAATTCCTCGGCAAACAGAAACACCAACTTATATGAGGTTTGCTTCAAAACTATTATGCATGCTACAATGCTACATTACTATCACATCTTCCCCAAAGCCCCAACACAATTTCATACAAATAAAGCAAATACAAGACAGGAGAAATTAGGAAGCATTGTGAAATGTACTAATGGAAATGGATTGCTATGTAAAGGTTGTAAAGGAACAATGACAATATTTTGTAGATTCTACTCGCCTAATGTAATTTCTCACGATCCATGACATTGCAATCCATCCTCAAGATTGTTTATCACAATATAATTCACAACCCATTATTACAATCTACAGAGGAATTAATCAATCAAAGCCTTAATCCTATAAGTGGGGTCAGCTACATGAACCAAATTTGATTATTTCGTGTAATCATCGACAAAGATCCTCCTCCTCCCTCCCTTACGATCCAATGCCTCATCCTTGTGCAAATCCAAAAACTTCATATCCTTCCTAACTCCTTCCAAAAGTCATAGAGGATGCATTGTAAGAACATTGATATGAGATATTTCATGTAACTCAGCAAATGGGATAAGACAAAAGTCAGAAACTCAAACCGGTCCACAGTTCATAATCAGCGATTGCATTGACTAAAGGGTTGAAAGTTGTCTGTCAACAAGTACAGCGAGACGTTAACATTGCAGTACATGCCCTGGACATGAAAGTACCAAAAGCTGAGCCATTTTACAAATGTATTTAGGTTGAACTTGGAGCCTAACCTAGAATGGGCTCCTCTTAGAGTCTTAGAAATGAGGCTAAAACAATTAGTGTACAAAATACTTTAGATGCATGAATTTTAAAATACATTCATGATTTATGCCAGGTAGATTACAAAAGCATGCAAATCTAACTTAGCCCTGGTATACATGGGAAATGGAAGTAGACTTCAGTATAGCTAAAAATACTTAGCATATAGTAAAGGCGAATGAGAGTAATAAGGAGAAATAGTTAGTTAGCAGATAGTACAAGACCACATTAAGTAGTTTCAATGTTTCCACTTCCACATTCACAAAACCGCTTAGACTTTGTTTATATCAATAAATTTTCTAATTATAGTTCAATCTCAAAAAAATTTATAAAAATTAAAACAAAGAAAGAAAGAAAAGAAAAAGGTAACTAACAAATTCACAATAATGGCAAATGGCACCTTAGTTAGATAGAGGCAATTGTTTGACAGATCAATGGTTATATCTAAGAGTCATCTAGGCCTAAATTATGAGTCATCGGGAATGGAGATGATGTCGGTGGAAAAAGTTGGTGTAATGATATAATTTTTTTCAAATACTTCATGTAATAAATAATTTAAGATGCACACATAAAACATACATTTGTAAATCTGGCTAGGCTTATATAAGTCGTTGGCTCATGTATTTTCAGTCTTTGTATGATTGATTGCATACATAAATCTAGTGAGACCCATCTTACTGATGGAAGTGTACTGGTACAGCGAAAAATGATACCAGGAAAATCATCAAGATTTTTTATTTTTATTTTTTTTATTTTTATTTTATCAATTCTCATCCAAATATAACCAATTCTATATTTTCTAAAGGCCTCTAATCTGCACCATTTTTCTTTCAAAGATCATGATTTTTCAACTAATTTTTTCCCAAGTGCATCCTATTACAGTAATTATACTGAACCCCACTATGCATCTATAATATTGTTATCACTCAAACAGAGCCCTTAAAGGCCAATGAATGGTAGCAAAGCTCACTTGGAAAGATATAATGAGCTTCAGACCATCAATATTTCATGCCTTGTCATATTCATTATTGCATATCACATAATCACATGGTTTCAAGAAAAGAATGCATCCCGTTCAAGGAGCTACACAAACCAAATACAAACTAGTGTGACAAAGCGGCTAGTCAATGCAGCTCTACCATAATTCAAACTTCTGTTGTAGATAGATGATGTTCAAAAAAAATGAAATTCAAAAGGTGTTTGATTCAAGGGAACAGTTATCACAATTACATCAAGAGTTACACAAACTGAGTTCTAAGTTTCCTATAAATAAATGCCAGGAATTTAAACATGTACTTGTTGACTAACCATGTTGAAAAATATATACTTTCTCCAATTCATATTAATTGACACACTTCATTTTTGCGTGCATATTAAGGAGAGGTCAGATAGAAAATGCCCTAACCCACCTAATCCTATTCTTGCCCTTTTCTACCTTCATCTCCAACCAGCAACCCCACCCCACCCCACCTTTGTTTAGTCCACCACCGCCACTGCAAATTTGTCTACTGCTCATCACTTTCTCCCACAAACTAAGTAATGAACTATGGTTTTCATGAGCCCCGTTGATTGGTTACCATCTCAAATAAAGGTCGCCTCTTTCTCCTATTGCTTAGTCAACCACGACTCACCGAAATCGTCGACTCATACAAATTACAACATACTGGCTAATAGATCTCCATCCCACCCATCATCTTCGACATGGACGAGTCAAACAAGGAATTGTTGGCAGTGAGGAAAGAGACAGAACGCCGAGGGAAGAGAATGAGTAATAATTGGCGGCGGCAAGGGAGAAGAGGAGCAATTGTTGGGTTGGCCTCGAGGGAGGTTGCAGGCACCAGGAAGGAGAAAAAGGAAAGAGAACGACAACCGAAGAAGAGGGAGGTGAGAGAAGATTGGCGACAAGGGAGGCAAGAGAAATTGGGGGTGGTGAACCGGTGGTTGTAGGGTTAAATAGAGCAGATGTTAGAGAGAGAAATTCATTGAAAAAAAAGTAAATCATCATTTGTTCAGGAGATAACTAAATAAGTCTTAAATTGCAGGTGTAATCATATTTGTTCTAAGAAATATCTTAAAATCAATACAATATACAGCCCTATTCCCCTTAGAAATATCTTTAAATCAACACAATATGCAACCCTATTCCCATACTCTCTCTCTCCCTGTTAAGTAGTTAATCAGTTACAGTATCATCATTGATAATACAAAATTACAAATTCAACCACACAAATTTGATGATAAGGAAGACAACAGGCATAGGATCATAAATTTCTTTTAAAAGCATACTTTAGCTCTAAAATTTCTTTGCTTAACATAATGCAGTGATTTATTACTTTTAGTATTTAGAAAAGGACATTTATTGAGCTTTTTGATGAGTGTCATTTATGACACTATTTTACAGTCATTTCCTGGGATTTTGGGTTAGTTCCTTTAGCATTTTAGTGCTTTTATCTATGTTTTTGGTATTTTGTGATTTATTTCCTCATTGTGTGTTTTGATAGGTTATTGAGCCATTTTGGATGGTAAAAAGATGAACCGAATAAAAGAGCCAATGTCAAATGCAAATGAAAAGACGTTGAATTCCTTCGGAGGAACTGGAAGACTGACGCAGACGCAAAGGAACTTACTGGCAGTCCAAGAAGTGTCCAGATTCATGGCAACGTGATATTTGTTTACTTGGAGAATAATTCTTGAGTATTTACAGCCTCTGTTACCCAGACACGGCATTTTTTCCGTCATACCCACGGATTCGGGTATGAAATCCGTTCCGGACTCGCCATCTAGCTCTCGGGTACGGCTATTCACAGTAGCCATTGAAGAAAAGAAGCTTCAAGAGAGAGAACAGAGAGGGAAGAACGAAGAAAGCAGCCATTAAAGAAAGATGAAGGGTTTTAAGTATTTCTTTACCTTTATTTTATTTTTTTTGAGGAATAACTTTATTTAAAAAGGTTTTCTGATTTCCCAAGAAAGAGATGTACATTTATTTTTTTAAAAAGGCTTTGGGGTTTCACAAGAAATTGGTACAGAAAAGCTGTGGTACTCATTTTTTTAATAACAAATCTTTCTTAGTTATTTAAAAGATGGGAATTTTGTGTAGAACTACCCTAAAGATAGGGTCATTTGTGAACAAATACCCTTTTTTTTTAATTTGTTTAGAACTAACCGCTAGTTTGGAAAAGTTTGGGTAGCACTATTCACTAATGTTTTTCGTCCCATTAAAACGTAATTTTGGCCCAATTTTTTTACTTTTTTTCAATTACAATGGTCAATTAATGCTAAAATAAGCAAAAACCCCAATTCAATTAAACCCCCAAACCTTAGAAATTAAAATCCCCAAATAATACTACACTCATGAACCCTAAAATAAATTATAATTAAAACCTTAATTAGGTTAATTAAGGTAAATTAAAACCTTTATACAAATTGGGAGAGTTAATTAGGTGGCAAAAGTGAAAAAAGTGACCTTCGATAACGTCTTAATTGGACGAAAAATGTTAATGGGTAGTGCTACCAAAATGTTTTCAAACTTGTGGGTAGTTCTAAACAAATAAAAAAAAATGGGTAGTTGTTCACAAATGACCCTATCTTTAAAAGTTCTACACAAAACTTCCTTAAAAGATAGTACTTTGTATGTATCAAAATTTATATTGAATAAATATTGACTCAAAAGCCTCAAATAATTTTTTATGTTTTTCTTATTGATGTTTTTTTTCCTTAAAGAATTTATTGCCGTATCCGTACCTGAGTCCAAAGTTAAGACGGTGTCCAAGTGTCCTAAATTTTTAAAAATGACGTATCGGACACTAAGATCCGTACCAAATATCAGATATCCGTACCCGTGTCAATGTAACATAGTTTATAGCCGGAAGGAAGATATATTTGATAAGAAGAAGATCCTATCATTTAGGAAAAGATTTGGCAATATATAGAATTTCATAGATTCTATCTAACTACTTCCCTTATCTTAGATTTATCTTTCATATTTTTAGGGACTTTACTTGGGGAATAATTCTATCATAATTCTATAAAACCCCATAGTTATTCGTCTATTCATCATCAATTCTTCATTCATCTCTCACTTGTGCTCCCGTTTAGAAGAAACCACCTAGAGGAATTCGGTATGTTTTTCTCCAAGAACCTTAAATCTTTGCTTTGTAACATGAGTGGGTAGTTCTTTATGCTCAGTAGTAGTTAGAGGAGGACATGTAATCAATAATTGAGACAAGTTAGTTTGGTTTTAATGATTAATAATTAATGTTTTGGAATATTCTTGAATTACTGTTTTGTTAACATGAATAATGATTCTTATAAGTAAGTGTGCAACTATTTGTTTGGGTTTGATTTCTATTGCTAATTAATACTACTAAGTCCGTAATTGCTTGGGAATATTAATGAAGTAGCAACCAATTGTAGAGGAGGACGTTCCACTCTATTAATTGAAAAGTAATCCTGGATCGAGGCTTAATCACGCAAGTTCCAAAGTGTTGTGGTTGTCTTGGCTTGATGTTTTCCTAGTTCTTAATGCTATCATCAGGTTAAATTCCTTGCTCGTAATATGGGGGTTATTTGTTGGTTAGGGTTAGGGAAGGTCGTACTGGAACTAACTATTAATAAGGGAACTTGTTCCATAAGTCAAGTTGTTCCTTGAATATTAGTTAATGTGTCAATGATTTTACGAAGTTCCATGGCCGGTTTTCTCCATTGATTGTTTGTTCTTTAATTATAATTCCTTTTATATATTATTTCTTTAGTTGTTTTAGATTAGCTTTCTCAAATCAACCCCCCCCCCCCCAAATCGTGTTACTCTTTTGGAACTTAGACCTGGTGACTTGTTACTTTAGACTTGCTTTCCTCGTGGGATCGACTCTTACTTGCCCTAGCTATTTGTTAAGGTGAATAAGGTTTAATTTTGTGTGCACTTCAACAACACACCAATACACATAGACATATTCTTACATTAATATTAATCAAGGACACAGAAAACAGTATATATGATCTCACCAACCACACTTGTACATCAGATAAATGCATTTAGGATATGCCCAAAACAAGAGCCTGGCAAGAAATGACAATATGTAAAATATCATCTGTTGTATTTATAAAGTGGTGAACAAGAATTTAAAATCATAGGTTCATAGACTAATTGCCTATTTCCAAGTTACCATAAGCAATAGATTTACAATCATATGCACTCTACTTTGCTACAGGAAGTTTTGAAACCATATGTTTAAAGAGGTTTTACATCAATAGGCCTTGGACAAATAGTCATGAAAACCACATAATTAGCGGCAAGAAGGTAGATCACTCTGATCCACTGAACAACTACAAGAATAGAGAGAATTGCTTACTCATGGAATTCAGAATTCACACAAAATAATTATTTCTTAGGTACTTTTATTTGTCAAGGAAACTAAATTTTAATAAATCTGCCAATATGATCAAAGTATAAAATAAGTTTCACAAATTAAAATCCTTTAAATCCATTTCTTTCTAAGAAACACGACAGTATTTAAATATGTAATGATTCACAATTTGGATGTATTGATGGGAATTTAATAAAAATAATCGAAGTATGACAAACAAGTATGTCTAGAGCCTCAACAGCTAAGCAGAACAAGAAAACATACTCTTTATATTCACCACCAATACTCCACTCACACAAGCCAATCGAAGAACCAGTAAGGAGTTTCTTAGCTCCTAAGTAATCTGGAGCATCCTCTAATAGAGAGCATATGGAATGAATGGGCTTGCAGGTAAGCCCATTCCTAGATTCCATAGGCTTTCCAGTTTGTCTCAAATCGAACACTAAAAGCATGCCATTCTGCACAAATTAATACACAAAAATAATAAACAAATAAAATAAGAAAGACATAATATAATGTTTGGCAAGGATGCTGAAGTGGATATGGTTCATATTACAGATCAAATGAGGATTTACAGTTGGATTGATATCCATTCACGGTACAAATTTTACAAATCAAATTTTAAGCTAGATATTATTGGTATTAGATTAAACTGGGTCTGGTGTTGCTTTAGGCAAATTTGGCTAGTTCTACTTGATAAACAATATTTATACTATTCCCTTTAATAGTTTAATGCTTTCCTTCCTGGGTTTACACTGTTTATTGATTAATTGCATGCATAATTCTCAAGAGTTTGATTCCTAGAGGATGATTTTGAAACTGGAGGAAACTGTGCTCAATAAGAACAGCATACAAATAAAAAACAGAAAACATGTTAGCTCAAATAAAAGATTTGTAGATAGAATGAGATAGATTTTTTATTTTTTTTTTTATTTTTTTTATTTTTTTTGGGGGGGGAGGGGGGGTGATAGGGGGGACAACTTCTAAGTGAGTGAAGGGAAAGTGAAGAAATAGCATTCCAAAGTCCATAAATTCTTGATAAAAAAAAAATAAGCCCTGAGATTACATAAGCTAAAGCAAAGAAACATAGTTCATTTATCTTTAAAAAAAAAATCACAGCCTTTGTTCATCGTCATCAATCCACCTTTCCTAGAAAAAAAAAAAGCATGAAAGACAGCCAACAAGGCAACAAAGGAGGAAAGAGCACCGCTCTAGCAAGGAGCATATAGGCATTGAATGGCACAAAAACAATAAAAGTATGAGTATAAAAATGAACAATCATTGGTAAGAGGTAAAACCTGTAATCCAGCATAAACATAATGTGAACTGTTACTATCCCATGAGCAAGACCAAGCAGCAGCCTAAAAAATCAATCAAGAATATATATATCAGCGCCAGAATAAATAAATAAATTAATAAAGAAAGCAAGAAAATATATTGGAACAAAAATAATAAACACAATTACCAATCATTACCAATAATCAATTGACTATGACCCCATGCAAGAGTGCAAGACAGTGAAGACACTAACTAGAGATGCATAAAAGACCAGCATCTTAAATTATAAGAGATGGCAGCCAATCTTATACAAAAGAAAAGTCCCCCTATATATGTTCAAGGAACACCATAATTTAGGACCGTAAAAATGTGGACCACGGGGAAGGAACTGCAACATATGTCCATTAATCTTAGGCCAACTTTTTAAAAGAAAAACAAATGAATAATTTGACTACTGTGATAAAAGAGAAACAAATTAAAAACCTAACATTCTAGCCACACCCCTACCTTGCAGTTGACAACTATGGAAATAGATAGCATCTAAACTAATCTAGTACATGCTTAAATCCTGACTTACTCTCTTAAGATTCAAAGAAAAAGACAGCTATTGGATTTTAAATTATTCTGCTCTCTTGTTTTGACAGTCTTATTATTGACATATTATCAATAAAAAGGCAACAAGCCAACAATGACAGCAGCTTTATAAAGTTTATTCTTTCTAACGGTACTTCTAGTAATGAAATAGTTTTCATGTCACCAAAATGATTGTTTTATATTTTAGTGCGTAGACAAAACGAGCAGTTTTAAGAGACCAACATTAAATATTTGGACCCATTTTTTAAGAACCTTCAATTACCAAAAAAAAAAATAATAATTAAAATTAAAAAAATTCAGATTTCAGTCCATTCAGAAACATAGAAGGTAAAACAGAGAATTCATTTTCTACCATCCCTTAAGTTTAATACCTTGTTCAAGCTTTTATTGATCCAATCCACAGGAACCATTACATGCTCAAAACCAGAAAAAAACAAATTAACAATCACTAGAATGATCCAAAATTTCCAGTCTAAAAATCAAAATGATCTAGAATCTAGAGTAACTAGCCAAGACATGACAATTACGCTGGAAGATTAGGATTGAATCCCTTTCCAATATTCCATGAAAGTCATTTTGATATAGGGACATAACTATTTAACAATGTGAATAATTCTTAGATGAAGAAGCAAAATATAGGTTATACTTAAATTAAAGTCCAAAAATACAATTTATAAAAGCATAGGTGTAATAGAATCCTAGGGGGAGGGCAATATAGAAAATGATCTTGTAATTCTACTATGGCCACAAAAACCCAAGTTTGACTGACCACCATATACTACAGTGACTGTGAGAGATGAGGAAAATAAGAAGGTGTTCACGTGATCATTAAAACATATAAAGTAAAGAAAGTGTACCGGTAAATCATAGTTGAGGACAACATTGTTGCTTTCCATGCTGAAGGGGATAAAAAACAAGAAATTAATAAGACATTAGTGAGAGAGGGACTTCCATTACTCTATCTTTTCAGAATTGCTACATACTAAGAATAACAAAATTTACGTCTTTCATGCAACAAACCATTTTCCATTTATAAAAAGGTCAACATGCTCTAACAAGAAAATAGCATGTTTCCAGAGTATAGTCAATTGGGAAAAAATTTTGCACTATAAGTTCATCCCCACCTTAAAACAGACAGTTTCTTTGAAGCCAATAGTGCAAGTCTAGCAAATGAAGATACACGCAAGTCTCTGACTGCGTTGACCGATGAAGGAAGTAGAATGTTATCTTGCTCATGAGGAGAAACTAAACTCATCTGCAGAACAAAAGAGTAAAGTTAGTTTGGCAAAACTTTATTCACCTCAAGCAAATTGCAAGAAAGAAGGGCAAAAACATACTTTAGTGAGAATATGGGGATCACCAATCCTATTCGGTCTTCGTGCAATAATCAAAATCTGACCAGTATCATCCACATCAAAGTGTCGTGCTCCATCTACTGGCCACTCTTGCTGCAAACATTAAAATGTGCTGATAAATAATTGAGCAACATAGCTAAATAGCTATTGCACAATTTTGCAGTGCAAAAGGGCACAATATATTACTGTTATGGTTTATGGTTATATTAAAGAAAAACAGGGAAGAAAAAATCCCTCCTCTCTCTCTCCTCCCAATCCTTCAACTCCTTTTATCCCAAAACCTCCCTCTCACTAAATTTCCCCCACCTCTCCTTTCCCCTTACTTCTCCTTCCATGCTAAAACTTATGCAAACAATGTTAATAGATTTTAAAAAGAACTAGTGTTATATATCTCATTAAAGTCAATTTTTTAAGGCAGGAGCACTTCAAATAAATCACCTGATCCTATGTGTCATCTCATTTAAACTCAATATTTTAAGGCAGGAGCACTTCAAATAAATCCAGTCTTGATCCCACTCCTAAAAAAAACAGAATGGACAGGTATAGGTTATATGCAATCCCCAATGTTCATATCAGTATTCTGACTAGTAAATTTGATCCCACTATAGTTGACCAAAGTCTTCAGTGTCCCATACCAGATTCTATCGAATAAGCTTATTGGAATGATACAACACAAAAGACGGAAAAAGGTTCTTTCTAATGTAAAAATAGCATCTTGTTAAAAAAATTATTTAAAAGAAAATTGTAAGAGCATGCTATCCAGCAGTTAACAAACGAACATGACAAAAATAGCACCTACTAGAAAATAAATGAACTATTGCTTACAACAAAGTGGCATGATGTGATCACAAGTCTATTGTTAAGGACAAACAAAATTTCAGTCATTCTCAAGGACAAACTAAATCACAAATTTGAATCCTAAGGCCAGCCTGAAGTCCTGATAAGAAAACTTTCAATATGACATGTACATGACAGAATAGTATACCATAAGTAATTAAGTATTGATTCAAAACACCATTCCTAAATTCCATTAAAGAGAAAGCAAACACTGCATACAAGCAAAGTAGCAAGAACAATAGCCACTGAATCAGCATATTGGTTGGATGACATTTTTGTGTGAGCACCAGCAAAAGCTGCAAGATGTTACTAGTAATAACTGATTACTGCAGACAACACTAAATTTCAGGTGCTATAAAGAGAATAAACACTTCTTATATCACAAAATAGATCTGACTTCTCCAAGGAATGTCTCCCGATACTTTGACAATGCACCTTATATCTCATTACAAAGGAAGAGTTAGATCTAGACATAGAATATTGTAGATGCACCTTGTCTTCTTTTACATGGGATCAATGCCTTGATATTGCAAAACAACATAGACAGAAAAACTACTTTATTGGTAAATGTATTGCAGCAAACCTGTAATTTAAATGTATAAGAAGATACTTGACTTTGAGTTAATCCAACGTTGACACCTGAAGAACACCACGATTAATAATAAGAAAATTAGGAACTTATTGTACATAAAGCATTACTCAGTAAAAAAAATTACTTCTGCAGCACATAAAACTACCAACTGATGGCTCAGAAAAGAAAACTCATCACTGCAAAGTATGATTACCTGTAGATGATTGCAGTTGAAACCCATCAGTAGCAGCATCCAAAACCAATGATTTATTTCCTAACTCAGCCACTGTACGTTGAAGAATATCCTCCCTCTGGAAGTACATAAATTAGATTGATATGAGGGTCCCAATTAAATTAAACACACATCAGCCAAGGAAAAATATTCATATGAGTAATGCAGAAAAAAGAGAGCTTTCTCCATGGAAAAACAGTTTATTGCACTTTTAAGCACGAATTATTAGAGCTAGAAATAATTTCTGGACTTCTTTGTATCAGCCTATTTACAGCCATTGAAATGAATCAAATGATATATTATAGATACAGCAGCATTCCAGTATCCAAAACAGTCGACCACTAATTCTGATTAAGCATATAGTAGAAACTCGATTCATGGCATGAACCAATAGACCATGAAGTCAAAACTCAATCAACACCTATACCTCCTGAAGTTCCTGTAATTTCTGACTAATCTCTACATCTTTCTTCTGCAATACTAACACTTTCCTATGCCACTCAGCTTCCTTTTTACGCCATTCTTCGTCCTGAACCAAACAAAAAAAAAACCATCATTTTATGAAAACAATTTATTCTTTTAACAAATACATTGTCTTCCCAGCAAGATCAAAATAAACTACATTACAAAGAGGGAATATAGGATACAAAATCCACTGTAATGCAACAGATACACTATTATCCCTTATTTTAGTCATTTCAAATTTGAATAACTTTCATGTTCTTTATTTAGGTTTTTGGAGTACTTATTAAGGTCCATCTCTGTAAATAAAATTCTCATTAGTCACTGGGCTTAATCTATACTTATATAATAAAAAGCGTTCCTAAAACGGAATATGTGCCACATGACACCCTTCACATGCATTAGATATATGCCACAACAATAAAAATGCTTATTACAAGGTTTGAACACAAGACCAATACGAATTAATCTAATGTTCTAACCATCTTTGCTATCGTTTAATTGTTTTTCATATGCAATTAAATATACTAAATACTTTGTATTAAGCACCAATTTGAGAGCACTTATTTAGTTTCATAGTTATTATTTTTCATTTTATTCTTATTATGTAGTTTATATTTTATAGGTTAAATAATATTTGTTGATATTCAAAGTAAAACCTGGTGCATCGCCCGGGGTACACAGTAGTTAGATCTTTATTTATGAGTTTGGTTTGTAATATATGGAGATCTCACGCCTGGGGATACATACCCTAAAGTCCAAGTGTACTACTCACCTCGGCCACCTATTCTTTTAAAACCAGTACTACAAAGGTTAACAAAAATAATAAAATTTCAATTCCACACAACATACACAAGTCAAAAAGATTAACCAAGCAAAAGGATTCATTGATTCAACCTTATCTCTTCACATCAACTCCTTCTACTGCCTCATAGAAAATCAAACGAGATTTTCATTCCAATAATATCAGAATCTCTAACCAGATTTTCATTCCAATAATATCAGAATCTCTGAAGATCCAAGAGATTAAACTAATCTTAAGTATCTTTTTTAATCCTTTGTCCATTCTACCCTACTATTTTCAGGATATAAAATCACCCCTATCTATGAGGCAAACACGGACAACTCTTGCAACACAATCACACTATAATTTTATAATTTAGACTTCAAATTTTATACTCCCTCCGTCGCTTATTGATAGTTCCTTATGGCAAATTTTAAGTCCCAAAATAATAGTTCTATTCCATTTTGCAACAATATTTGTGCAAATTTAACTTTCCCATGTAAATTTACTTAAGGAAAAATTGCCATAAATAATATAACCTTTGGCCTTTTTTTTTAAAAATAATTCAACCTTTGAATTATACCTGAATATTACAACCTTTAGGGGGTGTTAATTTTAAACAAAACATAACCGTTTGGTAACCTGTTTCTACAGAAACAGATTGCCGTGACATGTGTCGTCATTTAATTGGTTTGGTCAATTAATTAATATTTTTTTGAGAAATTCTCATTGGTAGCCTCGTACTTTTGCGTATTTCCAATGGTAGCCACTTCGTATATGAATTATCTTTGGTAGCCTCATACTCTTAACATTTTCACTTCCGTAACCTTAATTACTATAAACTTAAATGAATTATTTAAATGAATTATTTTTAATTCAATTAATATTTTTTATGTTTCATAAAAAATAAAAATTAATTTTAATTATAAAACATCCCTCCTCCACCCAACCACGAGCCCAGCCACTTCCCTCCCGTAGTCCCCTCTCCCCCTCTACTTCCGGCGGCGCCGCTCCGGCTGCCCCTCCCGCTTACTTTGGCTGCCTTTCCCCAACCCTCAATCGTCCCTCCTCGTCTCCCCCCCTAATCCACCACAACCACCAATACACTTTCCCTGTTTCTATGAAATTAAATCCCCAAAACCAAAGCCGTTCTTCTTTCCTTTTCTTTTGCTGGATTGCTGCTCACTATCTTCACCAATCAACCACCATCAATTGTCCTCACTAACCATCACCATCAGTTAGCATTATCATCAACAAGAATAAAAAAAAACATGGTAGTTGGCTTAATTGAATCAATTGATTTGGGCTAAAATTGAAGCTTGCGACTATAAATTATGGGCTAGCGGCGCTACTCGGTAGTGAGGCGGTGTGATGATGCTGGTTGCAGGTTGGTGTGACGGTGGTTGGTTGTTCAGTGTGTGGTGGTCATGGGGAACTGCCCGATTGCTAGCTGGTGTTGCGGACTTGGTGCGTGAGGGAGTAGGGGCTTGGAAATTGAGCTTGGGGTGTCGAGAAATGGGCGCCGGTGGAAGGAGGAAGCTTCATTGCCGGTACCGACTCCGATAGTGGAGGGGGAGAGGGAAGGGGGTGGGGTTGAGGGAGGGGTGGTTATTTTTTTTTTTAAAGATTAATTAAATTATGATAACTAACCTTAGTTAATTATTTTTAGTTGTTATAAGACTAATCTCGGTTAAACTTAACAGCTAGTTAACGGTTTTAGCTAAATAAGGTTATGGAAGTCACATTTTAAAAGTAGGAGGCTACCAAAGATAATTCATATACAAAGTGGCTACCATTGGAAATATGCAAAAGTAGGTGGCTACCAATGAGAATTTCCCTATTTTTTTTGAAATAATTAATTTATATATCATCATCATCATCATTTATTATTATTATTATTATTATTATTATTATTATTATTATTATTATTATTATTAATTTATTACTATTATTAAAAAAAATAAAAAATAAAAAAAACCATCACCAGGCCACAACATCTTCCACCACTCACCCCTCCCCCACGCAAAGCAATTTCTCCGGCGATCGTGCGGCCGGCGCCCAGCTCCCTTACCGCCGACCGACCCAACACTCTCTCTTTCCCGTTACCTTGACTGTCTTTTCCCCTTACCCCGACAACCCTACTGCTTTTGACGCCTGAGTTGACTCAGGGTAGCAACAACTAACGCCAAAAAACGATTTTGCGCCTGCTATGGTTAAGGTTTGCCCTGGTATGGTGGTGCGACGGGGAAGGGGGAGGTCGAAGTAAGGGGGAAAGAGGAGAGGGTGGGTCGGCCGGCGGTGGGGAAGCTGGGCGCCGTCAATAGCGTTGCTGGGGAGTTGTTGCGTGTGAGGGAGGGGGGATAGGAGGTGGCTTGGTGGTGGAAGTAGTGGTGGTTGGGTGGTGGGGAGGGGGATGGGTGATTTTTTTTTATAATTTGCTAAACAATACTAAATCATGATTACTGTTTTAAATAGGAATTAATTAAATGTTATACAATTTTTTTCAAAAATTAAAAATCTAAATTTTTTTTAAAAAAAAATAGAAATTTAGATCAATTAACTGACGACACGTGTCATGTGCAACCGATTTAACAGGTTACAAGTTTTTTGTCTTGTTCAAAATTAACACCTCTTAAAGGTTGTACTATTCAGGTATAATCCAAAGGTGTATTATTAAAAAAAACGGGCCGAACGTTGTATTATTTATGGAAAATTTTCCTTTTACTTATTTATGTTTATTAATTCCCATGAAAATTGCGTATAAGGGACTATCATTAAGGGAAAGAGGGAGTAATTTATATCAATCTAAGTGGATCTAAAATACTTGCTATTGTTGTTAGATGCTCCAGGTACTGTATGATGAATTCTTACTTTTATGCTCTCATTTTCTTACATTTTTTATACGAATCTAATAGTACATTAGGTATGCAATGGTTTTCTTTCTATTATTTTAAGATTGTTAGGTACGGTTTTGTCTATGACTCTATGTCATGTTTTAATGCTTATCATGCTAGTAAGCTTATCTCATCTTAGTATCTAAGATCATGCATTTCAGCATAGTATTAGAATTTATCTTAATCCTGTTATTACTCTACTTTAATTAACTTGCTTGTTTTATTTTAATAGTCAATTTCTCAATTGTATTGATTTCAGTTCAGTATAATTTCAACAAAAACAACAACCAAAAAAAAAAAAAAAAAAAAAAAGGTGAAGAGAACAAGGCCTACATGGAAATCAACTTACCATCATCATCCTTGTGGGTTAGACCCATATTTGCTAACTATGCTATATTCATACACGAGAGGTTGGGGTATTGAATTTTATTCATAAATTAGGGTAACAATCTCTAAGTCTAACAGACAAAAAACAGCAATAATATCATCTTTAAACTTGCCTTGATCAAACCGAAGGAACAAGCTACTGCATTTTTGAGATGCAAGTAAGAAAGAAATAGGTCAAAAATATGACAACAAAACAATGAACACCAAGTCATACATGGTAATGAAAAGCTAGTGATAAAGAGACACATGAGACATGCCATGCAATCAGTAAACCCAAAGTGAAAATCCATACCTTTTTCTTAAGAGAATCGCATTTAGCCTCAAGATATCGTATACACTATAGGGAAAAACAAAAAAGGCACAGTGTTTCAGAAAACTTCTTAAGAAGATCCAATAATAGTACATAACAAATTGTCTTAAAATACCTTTTGTGATTCTTCGTCAACTACAACAACCCGTGATCCATAAATCCTCCGAACATCCTTCAATGTACACTTCTTGTTGCATTGTGGACACTATAAAGACAAGGAAGATAACAAAGTTCAAAAAGGAAGCACCATCGTTATTTTATCTTTTTGCTAATTTATAAGACTTGTGTTTAAGTTTTAGAATATGCCATCTTTATCAACTACGTACCTTTCCAGAGTTTTTCCGTTGTCCAAGCCACTTTTTGATGCAAGACATTCCGAATAAATGGCCACAAGTAAGACAACTGCATTCCTTATATCCATATGAACCATCAGTTACAACCAAGCAGGTGATGCTACATCATACCAAAAAGCAAGCACGCACACACATTTACATAACATTCGTATAGAATTAGAGAGACACCCTAGTGTATGATGGATGATGAATTCTTTATAGACTAGCCATAAAGTTGTCTGACTTCAAACAAGGGTATTCATAACTGTCACAAAAAGAACGGGAAAAAACTTGAAGAGATCCTTTCACATAAACTTAATTACTCTTGCTTAGTAGTTTAGTAAAATGCACAGTCACAAGGGTCGATCATTGCTTCTGGAAGCAATAATTATACAGGATTCCTCTTGAAAGTTGAAACAATTCTTCCTGCCAACTCAAGGGCTCATAATACTTTACAGGTTCCCTGAGGAGGATAACTCCTAAAACTCAATGATCATTCTGAAGCAGAGGGCTTGTGGCAAGTCAAACCCGTCATTCCAAGCATGAAGTTGCACATGAATGTAAAATATTTAAGCTACATTCTCAGTGTAAATCATGATATCAATTTTACCTTTTAGTAGTTATAAATAGCTTACCAAAGAAAACGTGGACAGTAAACATAGTCTGAACACAGTTAAACGCAGATAAGACAATTAGCCAGACCAAGCCAATTGAGCTGGCAACATTATCACCCTCCATGAGTTCCGCCATCATAATTCACAACCAAGGTTAGTTTTCCTACAATTGGGCACTGACTACCCTAGATTTTACAAGATAGAAGGGCAATCGGGGTTTCCCTACCTCCCCAATTATAAACAACTCGTGTTCCATATACATACAAGTTACAACAATACAAAATTAATCACATCGTTGATTTAATAAATAATTGTATTGTTGAACAGACACTAACAATCTAAATTACTTACAGGCAAGGCAACATATCCAAAAGGTGCCAAAAACAAATTCCATATATCACTATTGTCACTATCCAAATTGTAATTTTCCCATATAATTAAGTAGTAGAAATTTAAATTTTGGACATGTGAAAATCAACACTTTAATGAAGCCAAACTATTATTGGATCATCATAGCATAAAATTTTTACTTTCCTCATCTGTATAAACTTTAGGCTATTCCTAATGTAGAGATAATTCAACACAAAACTTAACAATTTAACGAATCCTAATTAGTTCATCAATAATGTACATCATCAACAATTATCCAATACCTCTAAAAGAAGCTCTCCAATGGACGATGTTAAGCGGTCTAATAAGTACAACCTTAGAACTAGGAAGCTATCTCTAATGTACAAAATTTTCAATAATCAACTATTCTAAAGGGCCTAAATACCAAATTATTAATGTATGGCAAACAACATTATCTACAACTCTTCAAATTTACACACACTTCATTGAACGAAAAAGCCGAAATATCATACCAACAATGACACCAGGACAATAAAAATAAATAAATAAACAATCAAACATCAAATTCAACAAACCCAAACAATTCAACACAATCAAATTACAAAACCCAAATTGTAAAACAATTAAAACCAAGAGAAAGAAAGAGAAAGACCTAGGTTGATGTTCGCCGGTAGCAGTCCAAGGCTCCATACAAATAGGACAAAACAAACCCTCAACATCCTCTCTATTCCACTCCAATTTCTGACTATCCTCTCCTTCACCACATCCTCCACTCGTAGACGTCGTACCTTCCGAATCCGGAACCAATCTCACCGTCTCCTTCTCCCTCTCCTCAATTCTTGAAACCGTAGACCCCACTGCCGAAGCTTCAGAAAGAGGCGGCCAAGTAATCATTCCCACTTCCTCCTCCTCCACCGCTGCCGCTTCGCCATCATCCTCATCCTCGTCCTCATCCTCGTCCTCGTCCTCGTCCTCGTCTTCGTCCTCTGTCACGAAGAAATCAGCCTCGTGAACGTCGTCATCGTCGTCTTCCATGTCGTCTGTGTAGGAGTCATAAGTATAGATGCGTCTTGGCATTGTAGATAAATTAGGTTTTAGATGAAGTGATTGATTGATTGATTGATTGAGAATTGAAACAAGGGTGTCTGGGTTTTAGATGACTTGATAGATAAATTCAAGGGAAATGAGGAGTTTCTGGTTTGGTAACACTTGAAGGAGGTATAACACGGCGCTTTATATTTGAACTTTTGGCGGTTGTAACCGATTATTTTGGTTTATCACCTCACTTCCCCAGCCAAGGTTTTAAATGAGTAGTAGTAGTCACTATCATCAATCATCAACGATCAATCAATCATCCATCATCAATCATCAATCAATTAACATATACTAAGAGCAAATCTAAAATAATACTTGTCACGATGTTATAAGTAATTTTCCCACCCATTTTGCTTTCCGTTTTCCCACAGATTTTTTAAGGAAAGTAAATTATAATAATCCAAAACATCTTTTTTCCCATTAAAATTCTTAAAAATAATAATTCTCCATATAAACCCAACTAATATATTCTTTACATAAATGTAGTATTTAATATAAGGTTTTTTTTCAAAAATAATATAAGGTTTTTTTTTCTTTTTATTTTATTTTTTTTTTTTTTTTTGTAAAAAAAATGAATGATAATATTATTAAACAATACTACTCTATCGCCTCTATATATGTTTAAAAAAAAAAGACACACCCATATTACTCTATATTATCTTAGTTATCGTTAATACTATCAACTTTTTATTTATTTATTTATTTATTCATTTTTTCTAATTTTGTTACTTTTGCAATAATATTCAATTCAATAAAAAAAATAAAAACATTTTGTTAACACACACATATACACTTTATTTTTTACTCTTAAAGTCGTATCAATAATAAAGCACATGCGCGGATACTATCCTTAGTTCTTTACTTTTTAAAATAAAACCTCATAGACCCCTTTAAGAAAAAAAAAAAAATCAAGTCTAAGTGTTACTATTCTCAACATTGGTATACCTAGATATGATTTTAAAGTTATATTTATTTTTGAATTAGTATTATGAGTATAATTTTTTATAAAATTCAATATAACAACTCTTTGTAAGATTTAATAATAATAATTCTCAAAACATCTTTTTCCCATTTAAAATTCTTAACAATAATAATTCTCCATATAAACCCAACTAATATATTCTTTACATAAATGTAGTATTTAATATAAGGTTTTTTTTCAAAAATAATATAAGGTTTTTTTTTCTTTTTATTTTTTATTTTTTTTTTTTGTAAAAAAAATGAATGATAATATTATTAAACAATACTACTCTATCGCCTCTATATATGTTTAAAAAAAAAAAAGACACACCAATATTACTCTATATTATCTTAGTTATCGTTAATACTATCAACTTTTTATTTATTTATTCATTTTTTCTAATTTTGTTACTTTTGCAATAATATTCAATTCAATAAAAAAATAAAAACATTTTGTTAAAACACACATATACACTTTATTTTTTACTCTTAAAGTCGTATCAATAATAAAGCACATGCGCGGATACTATCCTTAGTTCTTTACTTTTTAAAATAAAACCTCATAGACCCCTTTAAAAAAAAAAAAATCAAGTCTAAGTGTTACTATTCTCAACATTGGTATACCTAGATATGATTTTAAAGTTATATTTATTTTTGAATTAGTATTATGAGTATAATTTTTTATAAAATTCAATATAACAACTCTTTGTAAGATTTAATAATAATAATTCTCAAAACATCTTTTTCCCCATTAAAATTCTTAACAATAATAATTCTCCATATAAACCCAACTAATATATTCTTTACATAAATGTAGTATTTAATATAAAGTTTTTTTTTCAAAAATAATATAAGGTTTTTTTTTTCTTTTTTTTATGTAAAAAAAAATGAATGATAATATTATTAAACAATACTACTCTATCGCCTCTATATATGTAAAAAAAAAAAAAAAAAAAAAAAAAGACACACCAATATTACTCTATATTATCTTAGTTATCGTTAATACTATCAACTTTTTATTTATTTATTCATTTTTTCTAATTTTGTTACTTTTGCAATAATATTCAATTCAATAAAAAAATAAAAACATTTTGTTAACACACACATATACACTTTATTTTTTACTCTTAAAGTCGTATCAATAATAAAGCACATGCGTGGATACTATCCTTAGTTCTTTAATTTTTAAAATAAAACCTCATAGACCCCTTTAAAAAAAAAAAAAAATCAAGTCTAAGTGTTACTATTCTCAACATTGGTATACCTAGGTATGATTTTAAAGTTATATTTATTTTTGAATTAGTATTATGAGTATAATTTTTTATAAAATTCAATATAACAACTCTTTGTAAGATTTAATAATAATAATTCTCAAAACATCTTTTTTTCCATTAAAATTCTTAACAATAATAATTCTCCATATAAACCCAACTAATATATTCTTTACATAAATGTAGTATTTAATATAAGGTTTTTTTTCCAAAAATAATATAAGGTTTTTTTTTCTTTTTTTTTTTTTTGTAAAAAAAATGAATGATAATATTATTAAACAATACTACTCTATCGCCTCTATATATGTAAAAATAAAAAAATAAAAAAAAAAGACACGCCAATATTACTCTATATTATCTTAGTTATCGTTAATACTATCAACTTTTTATTTATTTATTATTCATTTTTTCTAATTTTGTTACTTTTGCAATAATATTCAATTCAATAAAAAAATAAAAACATTCTGTTAACACACACATATACACTTTATTTTTTACTCTTAAAGTCGTATCAATAATAAAGCACATGCGTGGATACTATCCTTAGTTCTTTAATTTTTAAAATAAAACCTCATAGACCCCTTTAAAAAAAAAAAAATCAAGTCTAAGTGTTACTATTCTCAATATTGGTATACCTAGGTATGATTTTAAAGTTATATTTATTTTTGAATTAGTATTATGAGTATAATTTTTTATAAAATTCAATATAATAACTCTTTGTAAGATTTAATAATAATCATGCATTGCACGGGAGTTAAACCAGTTCCCTCTGTTCATAAATTATATTTTTACTTTTTTGGGAATTTAAAATAAGATTCATATTTATGTTTTTTAGTAATTGAATTTTTATCAAATTATCCTTATTTTCCAAATTTATTCCCTAAAATATTCCTAAATAATCCATAAATCAGTGTGATGTGGCATTACTTTAAAAGAAGGTATTACGCGAGACTTGCCTCACTAATAGTTTGGTGAGTCAAGCCTTGAAACAACAATTCCAATTTGTAGATGATATCATATAACCAATAGAGGATATCATCAAACCTGTACATGATATCATGAAATCAATATAGGATATCATTAAACAAACAAATGATATTATCTATAGGCGAGATGATATCATATATCATGGAACCAATAGAGGATATCATAGATCAATAGAGGATTATCATAGATACAATAGATAATAATATATAAATAATAAAGTGTTGAATAATTTTGAGAATTTAGACAATATACATGTTAATTAATTAATTTACTTAGGATATGGTGTTGTAAATTAATTAAGTAAGAATATTAAAGCAATAACCTTGGTAAAAGGATAATAGAACAATGGTGAATAAATAGCAGCATCTTGGTTTAGAGAAGCTAGAGATGCCGACGCTACACTGCCCAGTTTACCGCCCGATCGTGATGGTGCTCACCCGATCGGGCGCGAGGGTATAATCAGTGATGTGTTCTGTCGCCCGATCGGGCAGCCTCCGCCTTATCGGGCGCGAGAACAAGTTGGAATTTCGCTAGGTTTATGCCCGATTGGGCCTCCACCACCCGATCGGGCGCGAGAGTGTTGGAAGATCGTCACTCCATACCGCTCGATCGGGCGCGAGTCTGGGTTGTTCAAATTTGTGACGGTTGTATTCTTCGTTGTTGAGCAGTTTTCTCGTGACCGTTGGTTACTTTGCTTTTAATATAAATATGTTCTTGGGAACATAGTTGTCAGTAACTTTTTAAGAAAGAAAAACTTGAATTGCAAGATTAAAATTGTCATCATCATTTTGTTTTACATTTGACCACAAATAGACTACACACTATTGTGGTTGTCTTCGTTGTATCTCTTGGTAATTTCGTGATACCCGGTGTGTTTATCAGGGTCGAATATTGGGGAGGTGTCATTTCATGGATATCTAAGAAGCAAACTTGCATTGCTGATTCTACAATGACATCAGAATTTATTGCATTACATTCCTCTGGTAAAGAAGCAGAATGGTTAAGGGATTTAATGCATGAGATACCTTTGTTGCAAAAGCCAATATCGCCAATTGTGATACATTGCGATAATAATGCTACTTTGGCTAAGGCATATAGCCAAGTGTATAATGGTAAGTCAAGGCATATTGGAGTGCGGCATAGCTACATCCAAGGGCTTATCAAGAATAATGTGATCACTATTGATTATGTTCGAACAAATTTCAATCTAGCCGATTGTTTCACCAAGGCGGAATTGGCTAGAGATAAGAATAAAAGGATGGCAATCAATATGGGATTGGAGCCCTAATTAATTACCAATGAGGGAGTCTTAACTTAACGCCCAATAAGACGTTAGGTCTTAAGTTCAATAAGATTAACTTTCTTACTTGGTAATTGGGAACTTGTTTAATCATCCAAGGTAAAGTTACGGTTTACTGTGATGAAAAGAGGTTGTTTTAAACTTAATAGAATTTCTGATTAAGTGCTTTGTCACATGAGCATGTTGGAAATCTACCTATATAAGTATGAAGTTTAGCCGCTTCAAGAAGCTATTTGGGCATATTGAAGTACTTATGAAAAGGTAGGGACACATGGCTTTACGTGTCAAGTATAAATGTAATCAAGTAATTTATCTTGTGCGTGCAATATCTTCATGAATTCAATATGTATTTCTTTTTGTTCAATCGTTATACGACACCGAATGGATACGGATTCTTGAAATGTGTATTGCACTAAGTGAGAGTTCAAGTCTTTGTACACTTTCATTTATGCATGAGATTGTTTTTATGATGATAATGTTTTTGCAATGTGTCTAGTTTAATTCTCAAAATGGGGGAGGATTGTTGAATAATTTTGAGAATTTAGACAATATACATGTTAATTAATTAATTTACTTAGAATATGCATGGTGTTGTAAATTAATTAAGTAAGAATATTAAAGCAATAACCTTGGTAAAAGGATAATAGAACGAACAATGGTGAATATATAGCAGCATCTTGGAAAAGCTAGAGATGTCGACGCTACACTGCCCAGTTTACCGCCCGATCGTGGTGGTGCTTGTAGGAGTTTAAAGGTACAATTGCGGAAAACATGAATCACATTCATAAAGCACCTAATCCCAAGATCATGCATAACACATAAAGAATAAGAATTAATACCTTTGTAGCGTGATTCCATGAATGATCGAGCAAGAACAAGGGAGACAAAGAGCCTCAAATATGATTCCTCTACTTGGTCTACGGGCATGGATTAATACCTCCATTAATGCTAGTTAGTTGCAATTGAACCTTTCAATTGACCTTCTATGGAGAAGAACGAGCAACGAACCACCACGAACCACCACAAACCACCACACGCGCCACTAGGGGTGGCCGGCCGTGAGTCCAGGGGGGGTAGAGAGAGAGATGTGAATTAGAGAGAGAAAATGAGGGTTTTGGGATTTGGTTGCCTTGATTCACAATCTACTGTAAGTTGATTATGACTTAATTAATCAACCCTAGGCATGGATCTTATTTATAGATCTCATCTCTAAATAAGAGTCCATGACAAAGCCCAAAATCTAACTCCAATCTAACTATGCTAGCCCAATCCAATTCATGATTAGTTACTTGCTCATGAGGCCCATAAATGGGTCTCTAACTTGCTTAACCCAATACCCTTGTGTAATCCCCCGTATTTTTGTTAATATTTTATAAATGAAATTTTATTTTATTTATAATACTACCTCCGTTAACGGTTATTTGCAACATTTGCCAAAAACAGGTGCTATATATTATGTGCAACAAACTGATTTTTTTCCTCTTTTGGTAAGTTTTTTGTTTGAAATGACCAAACTGCCCTCACTTAACCAACTTACTCCTTTAATTATTTCACTAACTATACTCTATTATAACCCTAACTTAACTCATCTAATCTTCTAAAGAAAAAAAATCAAATCTGTAAAAAAACCAAACCTCTCAACATTCATCTAGTTCATCACATTTCTCACTCCTCATTCATCATCATATTCATCAAAATCTCACTCCCCCTTCATGGTTCATCAACAAAATTTCTCTTTCCTCCTTCATCATCAAAATCTCTCTCCTCCACCATCAAAATCTCACTCCTCCTTCATCATCCCCATCTTTTATGGAGATCTAAAATTGGAGGTGGTTTTGTGTGGCACGAGTATCGTGGATATGGTGGTCAAGGTTTTGTGGGTGGATCTAAGTGTTGGGGGTCTAGGTGGTGTTCAAGGTTTCGTAGGTGTTGTGGGTGGTGTTGGGTTTTATGGTGGTAGTTGGGATTAATTCAATTTGTGGTGGTGGTGGTTGGGATTAATTCAATTCGTGGGGGGAAGGGGTGGTTTGATTGGGGATTTCGTGGTTTTGGTGGTTGTTTTCAGTGGGTTTGGTGGTTGTTTTCGATAGGTTATAGTGGTGGTTTTCAGTGGTGGTATTTAGTGGATTTTGGTGGTTTTCAATGGGTTTTGATGGTGGTTTTCTCGGTGTTGGTGGTATTCGGTGGTGGTGGTTTCGGTAGGTTTGTTGGTGGTGGTTTTCGGTGGGTTCTCGATGTCGGTGGTTGTAATATCCCGTATTTTTAATGTATTTTATAAATTATTTATTTAATTATAAAATATATTTTGGGTCAAACTATTTTAATTATTGAATTATAAATAAAGCAAGTGTTTATATTTGGGTCAATAAGTATTTAATCCAAACGTAGCCCATCTTTATTGAACCCAATCATCTTATTTTTACTTTTGGGCCACCTACTTCATCATTTAAGTCCATTATTAGTATGAAGCCCAAACCTACCCTAACCTACTCTACACTATAAATACTCCATTTATCCCTAAAATTTCCCACACAAAAAGTCAATTGGTCAAGGTAATTATTTCTCCTCTTATTTCCCTTTTCTTATTCTTTTTCCTTTTCCTTTTCTCTTCTTTCTTTTCTTATTTATTTTTCCTTTCTTTTGCTTGTTCTTTCACGTGGGAATTTGCTACCACTCCCAACAACACCGGCTGTCACTGCTACCGCCAACCCCACCGCCGGTCTGCCACCATGCCACGCCGCCGCCGCCGGCCAGCAGCCGCCAGCTGGCCGGTCACCACCCACGGTGGTTCTTCCCTTCTCTCTCCTCTTTTATTTTGTTTTAATAATTATTCCTATAATATATTTTTGGGTATTGATTCTTGATGGTTAAATTATGATTAGTATGTTTTAAAATTGTGTTTTTGATGATTAAAGAGTATAAATTTCAGATTTTGTATTGTTTTAGATTATGATTTTATAAGGTATTAAAGTTAGGGTTTTGAAATTAGTAAAGTGTTGATTTTTAGGGTTCTAACTTACAATCAATTTGGGGGTTTTATATACCCATTGATTGTAAGTGGTAATAAAGCTTAAAGATTGTATCTTTATGGAGTTTTAATGAAATTTTAATGGGTTTTTGTTAATAGAATAATGCTGGAATTTTTATTTCCATACTACTTTTGTGTATTAATTAAAGTGAGTTGATTACCCATAAGTGCAGAATATTTTAAGTGGTTTTAATATAATGTTCAGATTTTTTTTAAAAGGGTTTAAGCCTTAAAAAGTATGCTGGAATTTTAATATGAACACTATAATTGAGTTTTCACTTTGTGGTTTTAATTACTCTCTTAAAGAGAGAGTTTTAAAGGTTTTAAACCAAAATTTCAGCTTGTTAGTGAGGTTTTAAAATGTTTAAAAGTTGCTGGAAATTTGTGTATACTAAGGTAATTAATACAGGTTTATTGTCCCTTTATGTAGGAGACTTGGTTCGAGAGGTGTTGTAGTGTAATTGACCATTTTAAGAGCTTAATTGAGGTACGTTCGCGTACTTAGCATATTTTGATGATGTATAATCATGCTAGGCTTGATTTCAATCAATTACAAGTAGTATCATGCTAAGGTTTATGGATGGAATTGTGAATTAATGGTGTTGGTGATTGAATGGTGAAGCATGAATTATTTGTGATGGTTTATGGATTGGAAAATTATATTTTTGGGATGTTGTGTTTGAACCACATTTTTATTTATGGCATGTTAGAAGGCATGATTAATTAAACTACATGTTTAATTATGTTTGGAATATTGAAAAGGAATTTTATTATGGTTCAAATAATTTTTATTGATGCTTTAAGCATGAGGAAGGAGCTATATAAGTGTCTATGTACACAAGGAATAAATTGTATGTTGGTGCCTTTGTGCACTTAAGGTGTTTTTAACACCGAGGGATAGGATTTTTGGCGCATTATGCGTTTAAGGTGTCTTTGACACTGAGGTAGAATTAAAAAAGGGTTCAACAATAAATAATATATGGTCACTAATTATTCAAGAATTAAATTGGTATGTTTGTTTGATTGAATAATTATTGTTGATTGACTTATTATGCTTTGAGAGTCATCACCAAGTCTAATAATATGTAAATAACGTAAAGTGAAAGAGATTACGCACCAAAACTCTTGGAACGTATATACCTTGGGTATGAACAATGGGGGGAGTTATGGGGTTTTATATTTAACCATAACTTCTAATGGAGTACAGGACGCTGTATATTCTTTTTTTTTTTTATTTATTATTATGCGCAGGAATTCCGCCACCTTTGAGTGGTTTTGTCGCTGGCACGGTTAGCTCCCGTGTCAGTTAACCTCAAATTTATTTGGGGGAGGTTAGGAGATGGAAACCTGTTCGATGCGTAATCAATGCAAAATTATTTAATTAGTGTCTAGTCATTGTGTCTTGTTGATTGGTGTGTGTGCTTGTGAACAGGTGCAATGAGGTAAGTGTGTGTTGATAGGTGAAAGCATGTTAGTGTGTTTAATTACGCTTATGTACTCAGCTTTGCTGATTGTGGGTGTTTGTGTGTTTTGGCCATGTCTTTATCTTGGCCCTATGATGACCCATTTTTAATGGAGAGTAGTGGAGACAAGTAGAGATAAGCTTTTCAGGTATTGAGGCATATTCATGATGGGGCACGAGTGAAGAGCGAATCATGCTAGTTTATATTAGTTACAATGTGTTTCTGCTTTAATTATTTATGCTAATATTTATATGTGGAGCTAACATCAAGTTTGGATTTGGTTTGGTTTTTAATAAGGGCCTTTAATGGTTCCAAGTTGTAGGTTGATTTTCATTTTACTTCGCTCATTTTGGTTTTAACTTTACTTTCGTTTGGTTAGATTTTCAAGTTAATTTGTTTCGGAAAGGTTTTTAAAATTAGTCTTCCGCTGTGTATCTTTGATATTTGCCTTAACCGTTTTCACGGTGGCGGTAATGTCTTAGATATTCCTATTTAAAGTTTTATACAGGGCAAAACAGTTATTTTAAAAGAAAGGAATTTCTAGGGTGTTACAAAGTGGTATCTGGGAGCTTTGGTTGAGATTTTATTACCACTAAAGCAAAAAAATGTATTTTAAAGTTTTGTTTTAAAACTTGGCCAAGTGCTTATTTAATTAAACGGTGTTAAACTAAATTGTTTTGAATTTTATTTTTGTTTTTATTTTAGGAATGACCCATTTTTTTTTTTGAAGAACATCCAATTTTTTTTTTATTAAGGATGTCCGAATTTTTTTTTTAAGAAAGCCGAAAAATTTTCGGTCTTTTTCAAGCTTATTTTTGAATTTCTTTAAAAAAAAATGAGTCAAAAATATTTTTAGTTTGTTCATGTTGCAGGAAAGCAAGGATTGAGGTAAGAAATATGTGTTAAAAGCTTTTATAAGCATGTTGGTGAGCTTGGGTAGGAGAAGAAAGGGCATATAGGCTAGAATTTAATTTCTTTCCTATGTGCATATATATATATATATATATATATATATATATATATATATATATATATATTTTTAAGAGGTGTTCAAGCATGTTGTATGACTAAATGTTTATTGATGACAACATGTAATATGTGAATCATTATATGTGAGCTATCAAGATTATTTGATTGAACATCGAACTTAATTTTCTGCAAGAACTGTATTATATGGTTATGGGAAGGGTTTGCTATTGGTAGTTAATCCCGTTTTCTTGTAGGATCCCTAAACCTATACCCTGTGAGTTTCTATGATGAGAATTTTGAGGAATGTTAAGGATTTTGAGAGTTCAATTGCTTTTGTTAGGATGGTTCGCTTCAATGGTCTTATTTGAGATGTATTTTCGAAGAAATATTGGATGCACATCATCACATGAATGTGAGTATTGTTTTTGGGATAATTTGTTGTTAAGACACGTTGTCTAGATATTAAAAATGAGTAATTTGAGTTTTGTACACTTGTGTATGGAGACACCAAGTTATAAGGATAAAGAGATTGATTTTAATGCATATGGTTAAAAAGCTTAAGGATGAAATCGTTTGGGATATTATCTATTCTGAGGAATATGTTTTGTCTTTGAGTATGAGTTTGAATTGGAATCGAAATTGAACAAGAGCCCAAGAGAGGTGAGCATAGGAATTGATTAGAGATGAGTAATGATGAAAGTTATTATATGAGTTGAGGGATACTCAATGCGGATCAATTGAAGTTTGACATTTTAAGCTTAGTGACTTATCATTTCTTATGATTAAAGTTATTTAATTTGGTATGGAGAATTGAACATATATATTTTAATATATGGTTGGAGTTTTGAGAAGTTATGATCTTGTTGGAATATTGAGGACTCTTGTTATGTTGGACCTTAAATACATTATTGTCACATGTTCAACCTTGAGAATATTGACATATGCTATTTAGGAGTTATGAGTATTTATTCTTTCACTTGGGATATGAGGATAATTATTTTACTTCAAGGAGTCATTATGGGTAGCAATGCTATCATTTTGGAGAAAATTCTTGAATTTATTCAGCTAATCTTTTAGAGTTGTTCAACAACCTTATGATTTCTATTGTTTTCCAAGTACTACTCATTTCTTTCTTCCCTTTGTGAGTAGCAGTTAATGGGGATATTTTTTTTTTTTTTTTGATTGTTTGTTTAAGTATATGAATTTTGGTTGTTTATCAATCAAGATTTTATGTATTCGAATTATTGGGAATGAGGACATAAATATTTTTTTTTACCTCAAACCTTAATTCGAATTAAATGATAATTGTTTCTTGATTGAGTTTAATTTAGTGGTTGGTGTTAGTTGATTAGAATAAGAGGAAGCTAAGTGTTTCAACCCAACCTATATAGCAACCAGTTTTATCATCAAGAAAGTATGGTAACAAGAAGCAATTTTAATAATGGAATTATTTGAACAAGGTAGTAAGGCAAGCTTGACAGATTGCCAAGGAGGCAAGGATGATATAACCACCAACAATCCCATAGTGGGAAAAAGGTGAAACAAGATGGTGTTAAGAAGTGAAAACTATATATATACCAAAGGGAGATCAATTCCTGAACTTTTGACGGTTGAGTTAAAGAGTTATACAAGTTGTTTAAAAACAATTTGTGTCTTGAGAATTTGAGGGTGAATAAAAGTTTTTATGGTAAGTACTGGAGAGAGTTGATTTTTACCATGTCAGAGGGAACGAACAAGTTATGAATACATTCGATCTTATTTGGAGATGTTTGAGATAACAAACCCGAAATAAGTTTTACCAGTTTTTCATGCAGATAGAAAGAAAAGAAAGTGAGGTTTAATTAAGTGGAAATGAAAAGATTACTTGGTTTCGAGAAGTACTCCAAGTTGTTAAGATCTCTCGGTATTCAAGGAAATGATATTGCTTTAAACTTTAGGGAATGAGTTGAAGGATGGCGAACTATGATTTTAAGGGTGGTTTTCAAGACATAAAGTCTTTGGGAGTTTGATTGAATTGAATTATAAATAATCAATTCATATATTATCTAAAAGAAAGGTGAGATCAAAAATAAAGATAAGGAATCAAATCAAGAAAGAAGGTAGGCGAAAGTTCAACAAAATGGCTAAAGAGCTTTAAAGGAATATTTTGGAAATGATAAAAATTTTGAAAGCGGCTTGAGTAACTCTTGAAACTTAAGGAAATTTGAATTATGAAAACGCAGTATACTTGAAAGTGTCGAGAATATTGAACTATGGATGTAAAAATGTCTTAAAGGAGAAAGAGTTTATGACAAGATTTATGAATTTGATTGAGATGTGTTGAAATAACTTGAGTAAGGATTGTATATGAGGTGATTAAAGTTGAGATTATTTAGGGGTCACGAGATTTATTCAAGGGATGCTAGAAGAAAGATTATGGATTTAATTGGAGGAAAGATGTAAGCATGGGAAATATAAGCAAGGATATAAAGGTTAAGTGAAGTTGGAGGTATTATATGGACATATTTGCGTGTGGAGAAAGGGTTAATGTTGCATTTCTTAAAGGGGGTTGAAAGATACTATTGAAGTCATTGAAAGAAGGTTACATCACCCTGGAGAGCGCATATAATTGTTAAAGAAAGGGATGGAAGTGTCTGTAAAGTGCCTATGGGGGATTGATCAATGTGACAAAGAAGTATAATTATCCTTTGCTTTAAAGCAACGATTTGTTTGATCAAATGAAAGGAGAAAATATAATCTCAATATTAGACTTGAGGATAGAACTACTAAGTAAAAATATTCGAAAGAGGATATTTAGAATTTGGCGCTTATGACAAGGTTTGGACGATTCGAGTTTTCATTTTTGCCTTTTGGGATAATGAATCACCTATAATTTCCATGGACTTATGGAATTCAGTATTTTCATTGAAGGTATTTTTGTGAATTCTAAGAATGGGAAGGAAAGGACGATGTGAACATCTGTAATAAAACGTGTTGATGCTTAGAGAGAAGCAAATGCACGCAAGTTTTTCCCGAGCGTGAGTTGTGATTGAGAAAGGACCATTTTGGGAAACCTTGCGATAAGAGGAAAAGTTGATGTAACAGGGATAGAAGCGGTGAATTATGGACTCCGTGATAAAACAATTGTTGTTGAGGTTTAAGTTGGACAACGGTGTGGAAGATTTTGATAGATTCGAAAGGATTATTAACAAGTGAATGCCCTGGCAAAGAATAATTGGAAGTTCATGGAAAGTAATAAGTGTGAAATAACTTTGTATAAATTAATGATTATTTGTGAATGAATTTTATAGTTTAAAGTTTGAGATAGACTCTCACACATAAGGATTTAAAAATGTAACAACAAGAAATTATTGGAGTTGATAAAGGACCGTGGAAGAGACATTCAATGTCATTAAAAGGGAAGCAATGTATTGGGCAAATACGTTGCTAATAATGTTAAAGTTAAGGGGGAATAAGGAAATTAATCTCCTCGAAAGTGTTGGAAAAGGAAAGTTAAAAAAAAAAAAAGTTGGGGTAACGACAGCATGAGACCAACAATATTCAAGGAAATGAAGAAAAAAAAATCAAGTAGAGAGTGTGAATTTGATCAAATTTGTAAGAGGATATGTCATTTCAATATTCATGGAGATAAAAGCTTGAGTATACTTTGTAAGAGTAAGAAGTTTAAAGGAAATATAACGGAAGGAAAGTGAAATACAACCAAGAAAAGACAAGCTGCAAAAATGATTTGGTAAAGGTGTATTGAGGGTTTAGAGTGATTAATTTATTCGGATTGTGGTGGATAGATTGTCTAAGTCCGCAATGTTTAAAACCCGATGAAGGAGACTTCGAAGATGGAGAAACTTGCGAAGGCTTACATCAAATTCGTTGTGAGATTACATGAAGTTCCTGAAAATATCATGTCAGATAAAAATTCCCAGTTTCTTTCAAAATCCTAGAAGGAGGTATACAGGAGAACTTTGGTAATACATTGGAGACGATTACAACCTCCACCCATTAGTATAATAGCGAAATAATATTTGACAGGGGAATTTATGCAGAAAACAAGCGTATTCAATTTCAGAAAAGGATGTAACAAAGTCACCATATAAGCCAGCATTGGTATGGCAACATTTTGAGGTTTGAATAAAAGAACCATGAAAGTTCACTATGTTAGGGAACATTAGTGACCGAAGCATGAAAAGTATACATGAATGGATTTGATCTGAGTAGTGCAAGTTAAACAACAGACAAGGCACAAGTGTTATTGAAAGTGTAACCCATAAGACAAAAGATGAATTTTGGTAAGAAAGAAAATTTGAGCCAAAGTATATAGAAATATATATGAATTTGCATAGAATTAGTAAAGTGGCAAATAACTTGGCATATTGTCGGACCTTGGTAAAGTATAAGACAATTTTCATAAGTCATTGTGAAAGAACATTAACTACAGGTATGAGTTGCAAAGAGATCTATTGAGTTCAGCCAATTTGATCATGAAAAATCTAGACAAATCAAAGTTTCAAATAATCAAAGTACTTCATAATTTTACTAGAGGATGGGTGAAAGATATTATAGATGGAAATTTATTATTTTTGGTATAATGAGTAAGAATTAATAAGAATTTTGGTTCGCAGCAAAGAATGCATACAGAGAAGTGTTATGACCTTACCAAAGATGGAATGAGAAAAGATCAACATGATTCTAAAGTTGAGTTAAGTGGAGTTACGAGGGCGTAACTCGTTTTCTTTAAGGGGGGTAGAGTGCGATAGAATTACGCGCTTTTTCCATAATTTCGGCATTTTAAAGTGCTTTTTCGTCAAGTTTTACACTGATTTAGTTGATAAGTGTGATTATTTTACACACTAAGTTATGTAAGTTTATTACCAAAGTTGATCTACACTAATGCTAGTGTGAGTTTGTTAGATAGTCTAATAGTTTACACATTATTTTGTGTAAGTTTGTTAGTAAAGTTGTTATCTTACACATTATTTTGTGTAAGTAGGTCAGCAAGTTGGTTACTTTACACACTGATTTGTGTGTGAATGAATAGATGAGGTAGAAAGGAAGTATCACAAAAGTACAGCAACTAAAAATATTAAGGAAATTTTTAGATTTTACAAACATTTATTCGTTTTCAAGCGAGTTTTTCTTGTTTTCGTACCTAAGTTTCGGGGACGAAACTTCTTTTAAGGGGGGTAGACTGTAATACCCCGTATTTTTAATGTATTTTATAAATTATTTATTTAATTATAAAATATATTTTGGGTCAAACTATTTTAATTATTGAATTATAAATAAAGCAAGTATTTATATTTGGGTCAATAAGTATTTAATCCAAACGTAGCCCATCTTTATTGAACCCAATCATCTTATTTTTACTTTTGGGCCACCTACTTCATCATTTAAGTCCATTATTTTTATGAAGCCCAAACCTACCCTAACCTACTCTACACTATAAATACTCCATTTATCCCTAAAATTTCCCACACAAAAAGTCAATTGGTCAAGGTAATTATTTCTCCTCTTATTTCCCTTTTCTTATTCTTTTTCCTTTTCCTTTTCTCTTCTTTCTTTTCTTATTTTTTTTCCTTTCTTTTGCTTGTTCTTTCACGTGGGAATTTGCTACCACTCCCAACAACACCGGCTGCCACTGCTGCTGCCAACCCCACCGCCGGTCTGCCACCATGCCACGCCACCGCCGCCGGCCAGCAGTCGCCAGCTGGCCGGCCACCACCCACGGTGGTTCTTCCCTTCTCTCTCCTATTTTATTTTGTTTTAATAATTATTCCTATAATATATTTTTGGGTATTGATTCTTGATGGTTAAATTATGATTAGTATGTTTTAAAATTGTGTTTTTGATGATTAAAGAGTATAAATTTCAGATCTTGTATTGTTTTAGATTATGGTTTTATAAGGTATTAAAGTTAGGGTTTTGAAATTAGTAAAGTGTTGATTTTTAGGGTTCTAACTTACAATCAATTTGGGGATTTTATATACCCATTGATTGTAAGTGGTAATAAAGCTTAAAGATTGTATCTTTATGGAGTTTTAATGAAATTTTAATGGGTTTTTGTTAATAGAATAATGCTGGAATTTTTATTTACATACTACTTTTGTGTATTAATTAAAGTGAGTTGATTACCCATAAGTGCAGAATATTTTAAGTGGTTTTAATATAATTTTCAGATTTTTTTTTAAAAGGGTTTAAGCCTTAAAAAGTATGCTGGAATTTTTATATGAACACTATAATTGAGTTTTCACTTTGTGGTTTTAATTACTCTCTTAAAGAGAGAGTTTTAAAGGTTTTAAACCAAAATTTCAGCTTGTTAGTGAGGTTTTAAAATGTTTAAAAGTTGCTGGAAATTTGTGTATACTAAGGTAATTAATATAGGTTTATTGTCCCTTTATGTAGGAGACTTGGTTCGAGAGGTGTTGTAGTGTAATTGACCATTTTAAGAGCTTAAATGAGGTACGTTCGCGTACTTAGCATATTTTGATGATGTAGAATCATGCTAGGCTTGATTTCAATCAATTACAAGTAGTATCATGCTAAGGTTTATGTATGGAATTGTGAATTAATGGTGTTGGTGATTGAATGGTGAAGCATGAATTATTTGTGATGGTTTATGGATTGGAAAATTATATTTTTGGCATGTTGTGTTTGAACCACATTTTTATTTATGGCATGTTAGAAGGCATGATTAATTAAACTACATGTTTAATTATGTTTGGAATATTGAAAAGGAATTTTATTATGGTTCAAATAATTTTTATTGATGCTTTAAGCATGAGGAAGGAGCTATATAAGTGTCTATGTACACAAGGAATAAATTGTATGTTGGTGCCTTTGTGCACTTAAGGTGTTTTTAACACCGAGGGATAAGATTTTTGGCGCATTATGCGTTTAAGGTGTCTTTGACACTGAGGTAGAATTAAAAAAGGGCTCAACAATAAATAATATGTGGTCACTAATTATTCAAGAATTAAATTGGTATGTTTGTTTGATTGAATAATTATTGTTGATTGACTTATTATGCTTTGAGAGTCATCACCAAGTCTAATAATATGTAAATAACGTAAAGTGAAAGAGATTACGCACCAAAACTCTTGGAACGTATATACCTTAAGTTTGAACAATGGGGGGAGTTATGGGGTTTTATATTTAACCATAACTTCTAATGGAGTACAGGACGCTGTATATTCCTTTTTTTTTTATTATTATGCGCAGGAATTCCGCCACCTTTGAGTGGTTTTGTCGCTGGCATGGTTAGCTCCCGTGTCAGTTAACCTCAAATTTATTTGGGGGAGGTTAGGAGGTGGAAACCCGTTCGATGCGTAATCAATGCAAAATGAATTAATTAGTGTCTAGTCATTGTGTCTTGTTGATTGGTGTGTGTGCTTGTGAACAGGTGCAATGAGGTAAGTGTGTGTTGATAGGTGAAAGCATGTTAGTGTGTTTAATTACGCTTATGTACTCAGCTTTGCTGATTGTGGGTGTTTGTGTGTTTTGGCCATGTCTTTATCTTGGCCCTATGATGATCCATTTTTAATGGAGAGTAGTGGAGACAAGTAGAGATAAGATTTTCAGGTATTGAGGCATATTCATGATGGGGCACGAGTGAAGAGCGAATCATGCTAGTTTATATTAGTTACAATGTGTTTCTGCTTTAATTATTTATGCTAATATTTATATTTGGAGCTAACATCAAGTTTGGATTTGGTTTGGTTTTTAATAAGGGCCTTTAATGGTTCCAAGTTGTAGGTTGATTTTCATTTTACTTCGCTCATTTTGGTTTTAACTTTACTTTCGTTTGGTTAGCTTTTCAAGTTGGTTTGTTTTGGAAAGGTTTTTAAAATTAGTCTTCCGTTGTGTATCTTTGATATTTGCCTTGGTAATGTCTTAGATATTCCTATTTAAAGTTTTATACAGGGCAAAACAGTTATTTTAAAAGAAAGGAATTTCTAGGGTGTTACAGTGGTGGTGGTGGTGGTTTTCGGCGGGTTCTGGGTTTCGGTGGTGGTGGTTTTTGGTGGGTTCTGGGTTTCAGTGGTGGTGGTGAATCTGGGTTCTAAGTTTGGTGGTTTATTGATTTTGGTTAATTGTGGTTTTTTAAAAATTAGATTAATACTTAAGTACTACCTTTATATTTCAATAATTACGTTTTAAAACTTTCGCCTAGGAGTCCGCGCATGTCCCTTTCGTTGCAAATAACTGTTAACGGAGGTAGTATTTATTTGTTATTTTCCGGAATTTAATTTCAAAAGTTTCAAATTATTAATTTGGGTCGAAAATTATTTGAACAAATTATTTTATGCACCTTCATTCTACAAGTTATGTCCAAACCATTTGTTTACTTAATTGACCCATTATTTTTATGAGGACCAATCTTCCTATTTACCCTACAACTCTCTCTCCTATAAATACCCCATAAATCTCCAAAATTTTCCCCACACAAAAGGTTAGTCTTATTTTTCCTTCTCTTTATTTTCTTTTTCCCTTTATTTTCTTTCTCTTCTTTTTCATTTTTTTTCTTCTTTATTTTTTTCCTTCTTCTTACGTGAGAATTCCTCACAGTGGTGCTCACTTCCTCCCAGCCACCTCCGGCGCACACCCACCCCCTGCCGCCGCCCCTCTGCTCGCCGGCGGCCCACCATGCGGCCTACCATGGCTGCCCCCTTACCTCCTCCTTTGTTTTTTTTTTTTTTTTTTTTTTTTTAAATTTTTGCTTAATGTTCATATAATTAGTTTTGGGTTTTGATTTTATAGTATAAAGATTATATTTTTAGTATCAAATTCATGTTTTTGATAGCTTAAACTTATAATTTCAGATTTTATTTATGTTATAAATTTTCAGATTTTAATTGTGTATATTTTAGGGTTTAAATTGTGAAGTTTGAAGGTTTGATTAAGTTCTTATGAAACTAATTGAATTCCAATTATATATTTCAAGTTTAGATTGTTGTATTTATACATTCTATTAATTAATCAAATTTTCAGATTTTAGGTTATTGTTTTTGAAGCCTCTAAATGCATTGAATTGGTGAATTTTTGGGTTTAAAGCCTACTAAGTTAACATATAACGTAAGTAGTTTCAAAGATTACTATAATTTTGAGGTTTCATGTATAAAATAAATTTTCATATTTTTATTGAACTTTAAACTTGCTGTAATTTCATATATAATAATGTATTTGATATGTCTATTTTATATAGTATTTTACCCCTGTCCCTTGGTCATATTGGTAGTGTTTTTGGCTCTTTAAAGCCACTTTTATTGCTAATTTGTGTTTTCATAGTTTTGGTTGAGTTTTGTAGGGAATTTCACTTTTGAAGCATTTTCCCGGTATTTTATGGAGCGACTACGAGCATTGGAGGAGCATGATCAGATTTCGTAGCCCAGGGCCGGTTAGAGTCATCAAACTGGTGATTAAGGGCTCGACATTTGAGATGCCAAGTGTAGGGAATAATTTCAAGCGTTAACCCCCTAGCTTGAACCCCACTGTGATCATACACTAAAGTACAGTGGCGTCCAAAAGGGAAGAAGATAGAGCAAAAGAGTTGCCAACAAGTTTTAGGAACTTGTAAACCGTTCACAGGGTGAAGGTTACACCCCTTAACGATCCAAGAGATCGTCAACTCCATAAGCTCTTGAACCAAATAAGGGTTCGGGGATGAAGGTACAAATCCAACCTTAAAGAGATTGAACCTGCCCTAATAATAGGCCTCTACTTTGTTCTGATCGTATTCATGTGCGCTTCTTGACTAACATGCAATCAATAGGATTAACCCTAAACCTGTTTATCTATGTTGGTTGAGTATAAATGCAAAAATAAATCTATTATTGGCGATCACTTGAAATTATAATCATATTAACCCTAAACAAGATTATTAATTATCTTATTAAGCGTGATTACAAGTACCAATTCCCTTTAAACATGCATAAAAGGCGTGATCAAGCAATAACAATAAATATCAAGCAACATAATAATAATCATGATAAAAATTATAACAATAATTATAATCATCATAATAATAATCATCAAAACAATAATCATAATAATCATGTTAAAGCATAATAATAGCAAGATCCTAGGCATGATACTAACAAGATTAATAACAAACCCTAGCATGTCACTAAACAATAAAAATCAAAGCTTAAACCCTAACATGATACTAACAATCATAAATATTAAGAAGAACATAGGAAGCATCATACTTTTAATCATACTTGATATTAAAGTTACCCTAAACATGATACTAGGAATCAAAATAACAACCTAAGCATGAACTCTATATCATAACATCAATAAAACCATTAAATTACTTACTTTGATGCCTCGTACCTCTTTCTAATAACAAAATACACACGTTAGTAACTTCAAGGAAAATAATAAATAAAACAATTAAATTAAATAATTGAAAGAGAGATTTGAGACCAAACCCTCAGAAATTAAACCTTTCACGTCTAGGGCGAAGGTAACTTCGAATATGGCTAGGTGTTTCTAGATCTAATGAATGCGGAATTTTGTATGTAAAAAGCAAGTTTAGAAAAAGAGAGAGAGAGTAATCAAGAGAAACTTGATGAGAATTGGTGAATGATTGAAGAGAATGAAAGAGAATTGAAAACTGGTTGTAGGTGAAAGCTGGTTATCGAAAACAGAGTTTTTACGATGTTATTTATAGAGAAAATCACCCAAAAAGATAAATTACTAAAACAGAGTCTGGGGCACAGAAAACAGAACCAGCGCCAACGATGGCTGTTGGCGCCAGGCGCCAACGCTGGCACCAGGCGTTACAGCTGGCGTTTGGCGCTCATCTGGAAAATTACGCGTTTTCTTAAAATCAGATAAAAATTGCCGTACAGGAGGATAAAATCGTATTTTTCCTCAAAAATGCTCTTTGATTTTAATTAAAACTCTGAAAAGTCAACAAAAGTCAATTTATCAATGCTAATTGAATTAGGAATGAAAAGAACCTTCTAGAAGAATCTAGAAGACTAAAACCATTCCTAATTGCATTAGGAATGCTAAATCATATTAGGCCCTCCCCTAGATCATTGGGCCACACATAAGGCTCAAACCGGGCCCAGTTTAGTAAATTGGCCATAACTTCCTCGATATTCATCGGAATTGGGCTTATAATATATCGTTGGAAAGCTCTTGTCAAGCCCCATCCAACTACACTACTATTGGACCCATATCATGGACCAACCAAACTGGATTGGCTGTTTTCTTAAAATAAGTTTTCAAAAACAGAGAGAAGAGAAAAGAAATTAAAACTATCCGCAACACTAAACTTTCCACACTTTCACTTCATTAGATTATGATTCGACGTGAAAGGTACTCATCACTGGGTTTGGTTTTGGGGAGACACAATTGGGTGTCTACACCAAGGCATTTAGACAGAGTATTCAAGACCCGAAGAGGAAATCAAGATTGGGCCAAGTTACGAGCCCAATCGAAGTCCATGATAGCCTAAGTGGCCTTTCCCGGCCAAGTATGGTCCCACCCGAAGGCGTGCCTGGCCGGGCACGAGAGAAGATCAATGAGGAAAAAAGGCGGGCTCGATCGGGCGGTGTGGGCCCGACCGGGCGCCTGTCTCTGAAGAGGGTTTAGGCATCGTTTAGTTTGTTTAAGTTTAGGATTTTCTTGCTTAATATAAATGCGTTTTCATTAAGAAAGTTGAGCATCTCTTTTATCTCTTTTTAACTCTTCTTTTAGATTTTCTCTCTCTACTTAGTTTTATTTTCTCTCTCTACAACTTTATACCTTGTTCTTGATTCAACTCATTATTTCCGTTAATTTTGGTAATGATTTCTTCTCTATTAATTTTAGTAATTTTATTTCTTTATTTCATCATGACTTATTTAATTGCTTTGATTAGTTTAGATTTAATTATGCGTGAGTAGTTTTCTTTCTAGGGTTTATGGGGATCCATAAATAAGATGAAGGGATAATTTATTGTTATTGATAGTCAATGCTTAATTAATTTCCTATTGATTGATTTAATGCTATGCAACTAGATTTGCGCAGATCTTTTATGTATGAGTTTAGCAATATTGATTCGAGATTCAAGAGATGAAAATTGATATTTAGGCTTAGTTTCAATAGGCAGGTTAATTTATAAATGGTTAAGTCGAGATTCGAGAGATGAGATTTAATACCGGTAGATTAATTCTGTGATAGTAATACGTAGCGAAAGCCCTTTATGATCTGATTAGTTGATGCATTGATGATTGATTATTATGTTTTGCCCTGGAATGTTATTTATTGGTGAACCTATGCCCTAGGCCTCTATTCCTTGATTTTCTCTACCCTTAGTCTTAGTAGTTTAGTTTCCCTTTGATTATATTATTTTGTTACTTAATAATTTAGATTGCTTACATTAATTAGGAATAAAAATACTCGTTTCCCTGTGGATTCGACCCTACTCCCCTATCAGCATTAGTTAGAGGATTTAAGAATTACTTTTGATTGGGTGATACGACTTTAGCCTGTCAAAATTTAGCGCCGTTATAGGGGAAACGGTGTTATTTTTATTTTTGATTGTTTTCTGTAGTATAGATTATTTCCTCTTGTCTTAGAGAACGTTAGTTCTTTGAGGTAAGTCTCATATTTGTCTTTTAGTTCTTTGTTTATGCCCAGGTGTTCCAGATCAGGTTATATTCCATTCGATCCTGAGATTGAGCGCTCTTTCCATAGACAAAAGAATCTTTACAAGAAAATCTTGACGGGTTCTGAGGATAACGATAATCACAGAGACCCCTAATTGATTCTAGTGATTCAGAAGTCCCTTCAGATTCAGAATCAGAGATGACAACACCTAAGAAGCTCAGCGATTATTTGCAGCCGTCGCTGACCAATTTTCCACATCTCACTCCCACTCCGGCTCTTGATGGAGGGAAATTCGAGATTAAACCCCAATTTATCACGATGATAGAAAGGAAGAAATTCTGTGGAGCTGAGGGTGAAGACCCAAATCGTCATGTTGCAGATTATTGTCAATATTGCAATACCATCAGGCAAGTTAAGGTCACGCAGGACTAAATCAGGGAGATTCTTTTTCCTTTTTCTTTATGTGGAAAAGCTAAATTATGGTATAATGGATTGAATAGAACTGCACTTGGTATAACTAATTGGGAGACTCTTGTTTTGAATTTCTATAACAAATATTACCCTGCAGAGAGGACAACTTTGCTAAGGAGCGCAATTCAGAACTTTCCCAAGAGCCAGATGAAACTTTATATGAGGCTTGGGAAAGATTCAAGGATCTGCAGAGAGAGTGTCCCCACCATAATTTAGTACAGTGGCAGTTGATCCAAGCCTTTTATAATGGGATTGGAAATTCATCTAGAACAATATTAGATTCTGCAGCTAGTGGGAGGTTTATGAATCTTAATGTTGATGATGCAGGTGAAGTTATCGAAGATATGGCAATCCAAAATTCCCAATATGGGAATCCTAGAGGCTTTGCTAACAAGGGGAAACATAGTGTTGACTCTCACTAGTAGAAAAATACAAAAAGGCACCGCTCAATGGCCACCGGTTTTCGAAAATCGGTGGCTTAAAAAGTGGGCGGGATTATATATATTTAAATTGCCACTGGTTTAAACCGAACCGGTGGCATAAATGGTAAAGGCCACCGGTTTTGAACCGGTGGTTTTGTTAAAAAAAAAAACGCGCCTCATCTCTATTATAATAGCTTAGCCTTCTTCTCTCTTCTCGTACTCTCTCCTTTGTTTTCTCTCTCTTCTTGATTTCTCCGTCTCCTCTCTCTTCTCTCTGCTCAAACCCTCCTTTCTCTCTCTATTTATTTATTTACCCTCCTTTCTCTCTTTCATCGTAATTGACGGTCTATTTATTTACCGGTGCCAGATCTTTGCAGATGTGGTGGAATTCTTCACGAAGGTATGTGCTCTTCGATTTGTGATCTAGGGTTTCTGATTTTTATTTACTTTTTTTGTGATTAATGATGAACAATTGAAATGAATAGGGCGTTTGATTGAATTAGTTGGGGTTATGTTGTGATGAGGTTGATTAACATGTTGTTCTCTTCACGGCGCCAAGGTGATTATGGTGACGGTGGTCGCGATCCGCCAGCCCACTCCATCTCTCTATCTCTTCTCGAGTCCTCTGCTTAAATCCGAGAATAAGGTACTTGTATTTGTAATTTTTTCGATTGTTTTCGATTTTTTTTTTTTTTTTTGCTGAATTGTATTTTTAGGGTTAGGATCTGGTTCAGATCGGGCTTCAATTTACTGAAATTCTGATTTTTTTTTGGTTTGAATTGATTTGGAACTGATTAGGTTGTTGTGTTAATGTGTGACAAACATGTTTCGATTTTTTATGGCATTTTTCTGGGTGTTTTTTGAGTGTTTAGTGGGTTTTTTTGGGGTATTTACAGCTGATAATATGAATTTTGATTTTGATTTCGATTTCATTGAGTTATAAGGTTATATTTTGGATTTTGTGATGTGGTTGCTGTGTTTGGGTTTGAGTTTGTATGTGATGTTTGATTTTGAGTTCGATTTCGTCCCTCTTGTTAGCTAATAATAGTTTGAGTCTATTATCATTGATCTAATTTACACTGTAAGCTCCTTTTTCTACAAATTACACTGATTTTATCTAATTATTTACTTATTTTTTTTCTGGTTGTTATGTTGTATAATCATGCCTAGAAGTAGTATGTATGTATATATATATATATATATATATATATATATATATATATATATATATATATATATATATATATATATATATATATATAGCTTTGGTACCATTAATTATTGTTGCGTTTTGTGGTGGTTTTCAAGTATTAATTGTACTATAATGTTCACGAATTTGCTGCTCTAATTGCTGTAGTTGTTCAGTGGGTTTACAGCCTCATTTGGTCTTGATTTAGTTTGTTTTTGTGCCTAATATGGTATAGCATCATGTTAGATATATCTGTAAGTTAAATTATCATGTTTTGGGTAAGTTTCGATATGATTATGAGCCTAAACCTAAGCAAAAGTGCTGCTGTCAGGTTAATTAGTGAACTATGTGAATTGAATGGTTTTAACTGATTTATTTCATAATTTTTATGCCTAATCTTGTGCCTATCATGACTTATTATGTTTTTAGAGTATGTATGTTAATGGGTTAAGGTTGATTATGGATTTAAGGTTGGTTGTAAGCAATTTTGTTATGCAATATGCTGTTGTAATCTTACTAGGGGCTGCTATTTTTTAGCATGTTAAAGACATGAATTTAAGCCATAATTCTAATCACTAGGTGTTCACAACCCATAATTTGGTTTTATTTTTGAAGTATAATCATTCAATTTTTTATTGCAAGTGTTTAAGATGCACGATGAAAGTATTGTAGAATGAGGATCCAATTTGAGCTTGAATATCAGTTGCATTCATCCTTATTACTTGTTAAAGTATTGCTCAGGCTGATTACTTGTTTGTTTGCTTGGACAGCCAGGTTGGTTCTTGCTTTGGGGGCTAAACCAAAGCTCGACATGGTACCAAGGGCTGTAGAATATGCTCTGCCATTTTCCACTTTTGAGGATGCATGTGTAAGTATTTGAGGTATTAAATTGATTGCTTTATTTGTTAGGTGTTTATACGAATTATCCAGATTATTGCATTTCAGTGCTTATCTGTCTTCTTTCTGATATGTGTTCCCATCTCTTAATAAGGGCTTATGATACTAGTTATGTTATTTTCTTCTAAATGGTTCAGGTTCCTCCGGCATCTGCTAGTTATGTTATGATATGCGTTCCCATTTGTTATGGTTAGTATCAAATCTCCTTCTGTTTATTAACTTCTCAATAAATACTAGAGAAGAATAGAAGATGCTTAATTATGCCTTTAAAGGCTTTAATAATTGGATGTGACTAATTTTTAAGCGAATAGATGTAAGGCGTGAAAAGAATGATTTCTTGGTCAAATAACTTAGCCAGCTAGTGTGTTCATGTGAAATCATAATTTATTAGATGAAATCATAACTAATCTCAATTTCTATTGCTTTCTTGATTTGCAGGTTCCAGAATTTCATCTAAGAAGTTCAATTTGTTTTACTAAGATATGGGGCTACTTCTGTGCTGGTGTTTTGCTTCTGTGCTGCTCCTTATGTGTTGCTGTTCTGCACTTCTGCTACTGTGTAGCTGCATATGTTTGTAACCTTGTAATTTATTTTAATTTTTGGACAAAAATTGTAATATTACAGCATTTTTTAAATAAAAATATGTAAGTTTATATATATGTTAGTGTTTATTTATCAATTTAAGTGAAAAAATGCAAAAAAAAAAAATTTTAAAATTTTTTTTAGCCATTATTGGCACCGGTTTTGAACAGGAACCGGTGCCAATAACCCCTTTAAAAAAACCCGGGAATGGTTATTGCCACCGGTTAACCGGTGGCAATACTTGTTTTTGCCACCGGTTTTGAACCGGTGGCTTTTTAGAGGAGTAATGCCACCCCCCAAATGCCCAACGGTTCAAAACCGGTGGCAAAGGGGGGTTTTGAACCGGTGGCCTTTAGGGTTTTTCTACTAGTGTCTGTATCCTTTTTGCAAGCTTAATTAACCTCCATTTGCCAGAAATTAGATAATCTTAGCACTGCAAATATAGCTAATGTTTCTGCAATTAATAAAAATTCTAATGAGGCTTTTTGTGAAAATTGTGGAATTGTAGGTCATTGGGAACAAGATTGCAGGAGTTCCGTGGAGCAAGTTAATGCCTTTCAAGCTTATAGGAAGAATGTGTTGGGGTTTGGTGCGTCCGACTCACCGCGGAAACAAACCCAAAAACAAGACCGCACTCGCAATAAATAAAACCATAAACATAATTAAATTAATCACAAGATTAAGATAAGCTAATTACCTTTGACGCGTGCTTCGCTCTAAAATAAGCTCTTACTTGAAAGCTTCAAGTCCCGCTCACACGGAGACCTCCAACGAAGTCCACCCGCACCAACAAAACCGACTAGGTCCAATGTCTTGGGGTTAGCAAGACCCGACCAATAAAACCCGAGTAATTATATTGAGTTCAAAGGTTTTCACTAATTGTGATGCCTTTTCCAACTCTTACTCAAGCATCATTCCCAATGCCCATACTTGGGTATTTATAGGAAATGATGGGAGTATCATTTACTCTCCCATCAATGTGGGATAGTATGATTTTTCCATTTTATTTTAAAGCTAAAATAAAATTAATAATCAAGCTAGTAATAAATCAACAAGTGGCAAGCTCATGTGAGTGGTTAGGTGAGGACCACTTGGAGAAGGGGGGGACCAAACTTGCTCCCCACTCCCTCTCCCATAACCGGCCACCTCACTCCACACACACTCAAGGACCACTAACCACATGGCACCCACCCTTGGGCACCAAGGCAGCAAAGGTGGGCTGCCATGTGCTGCTGTCCGTGGCAGCCACGCCCAGCAGGCCCAGCACTCGCACGCGGGCTGCCAAGCGCTGCTGGCCAGCAAGCCCAGCATGCTTGTGCGGGCTGCTGCTGGCCTTGTGCCTTGGCCAGCGCTGCTAGGCAGCAAGCAATGGCCTAGCCATGCTGCTGCTAGCTGTGGCGAGCTGGCGCGCCTAGCGTGCTAGCTGCTGCAGCTTGTTGCGGCATGGCTTGCTAGCCATTGCGCGCACAAGGCTGCGCCTAGCATGCTAGCACGCACTAGGCAGCGCCTAGCCTTGCGATGCTAGCATGGGTGCGCTAGCACGCACCAGCCAGCCTAGGCTCGGCTTGGTGCACATGCTAGCTACCATGCTAGGCCATACGCCCTTAGCACTCGGTTTTCTTGGGCATTCCGATGCTAGGGGTATTTTGGTCTTTTGTTGATTTATTACTATTTCTCGTCTCGTCTTTCACTATTTTTCGACTCGACTTCCGACGCACGGTTTCGACGCTCTAAGCTCGAATTTCCGACGTCTAAATAAGTATTACTCGGTCGACTCATTAATTCCTTCCGAATTAATTTGTCGGTTCGGTTTGTTGAATGCTTGGGTGTGACCCGAAGGGTTCAGTCAAGATTAAGCTGTAATATTAATTATTCATTAATATTACTGATCGGAAGCGGCCTCCACCCAGGCATTCCGATCACTTGACCTCACTGAATATATTAGCTTTCTAATAATTCTGAACCCACTAACGGAATAGTACACTTGTTCGAAGGACACCATTCCTTTCAATCTCCCACTTGTCCTTCCGGACAAGTGCGCATTTTGTGTACATCCTTTTTTCCTATGTCTCTTAATGTCTCTTCATGAACTATAAGGTAAGATTTATTTTGTCATCCTTATTACGTCCATAAGTGTTTCCTGATTCCGAGTCCGACTGTCAATAAACAGATGATTTCTAAAATCCATCTGAGCACGACCATGCATTTTACAGTCTCGCTCTACGAGAGGCCTTGTATAAAACAAAGACATCTTCCCTATTTTAGTAGGGGGACATTCCCAGTCTTGTAATGTAGCTCCTCTTACTGAGAGGACCTAATCGCCCGAGTGTTGCCGTTATAATCCCCTATTACGGCAGACGTTTGACAACATCAAAGCGAACTAGTACTCAAACAAGAGAACTCACAATACTCATGGTCGAGGAAATAGGTTCCGTTAGCCATAATAAGAAGTATACTTATGACAAATTTTTTAATTTCTTAAAGTATTCTCATAGGTCGATCCAGTATGGTTCTAAACCAATACCTGTGCAAATGATTTATGACAATCATGTCCTTGTAGCACATGAAACGGTGCTATAAATCAAACTACACACTAATCTCAATCGGTTATTAATCGTCCATCGTTTAAATGACCTTGATTAGGGATAATTTTCGATTATAATATTCAATGTTCACTTAATAGGTGTTTCCTTACCAAGACTGGTCTTGATACCCTATTTTGAATATTCTCAGAATCGAATAGACTCATTATTTAATCCTAAACCACAATTAAATAGCATAACGGAGTGATAAAATATTGCATGAAATTTTATTTTACTCCAAAACTTGAATGGTTTTCCTTAGCGTCTTACATTAATTTTTCTCAAAATTAACTAAAACACTAAACAAGGAAATCAAAGCCAGTCTCCTACATGCTTGATTCCCATTGCCTCAACGTGCTTTTTGTGCTTCACTTGAGGCAAAGGTTTAGTAAGTGGATCGGCTACATTGTCATCCGTTCCAACTTTGCAAATTCTGATTTCACCCTCTGATTTCCATTCTCGAATCATGTGAAATCGTCGCTTGACATGTTTGACCTTCTGATGTTCCCTAGGCTCTCTGGCCTGAGCAATAGCTCCATTGTTGTCACAATAGAGGGCTATTGGACCCTTTATAGAGGGTACAACATCAAGTTCACCAACGAACTTACGAATCCAAACAGCCTCCTTAGCTGCTTCAGCAGCTGCTAAGTATTCGGCTTCAGTTGTAGAATCTGCATTTGTACTCTGCTTTGCGCTCTTCCAACTAAACGCCCCTCTATTTAGACAGAACACATATCCAGATTGCGATTTGAAATCGTCTCTGTCTGTCTGGAAGCTTGCGTCGGTATAACCTTCCACAACTAAATCCTCTGCACCACCATACACCAGGAATTTATCCTTATTCCTTTTCAGCTACTTTAGGATATTTTTGGCCGCAGTCCAATGCGCCTCTCCTGGGTCTGATTGGTAACGGCTTGTAGCACTCAAGGCATACGATACATCTGGCCTAGTACATATCATGGCATACATGATCGATCCAATAAGCAAAGCATATGGAATCTGATTCATTCTTACCCGCTCATCAAGTGTCTGTGGACACTGCTTCTTGCTTAGGGTTATGCCATGTGACATTGGCAGGTGACCTCTCTTGGCCTCCTCCATGCCAAATCGAGCAAGTACCTTATCAATATAAGTACTCTGACTCAATCCAATCATCCTTTTCGATCTATCCCTATAGATCTTGATGCCTAGTATGTACTGAGCCTCTCCCAAGTCTTTCATTGAGAAGCACTTTCCAAGCCAGGCCTTTACAGACTCTAACAACGGAATGCTGTTTCCAATGAGCAATATGTCATCGACATATAAGACTAGGAATGCGATGTCACTCCCACTGACCTTCTTGTAAACACAAGATTCATCTGGATTCTTGATAAAACCAAACTTACTGATGGCTTCATCGAATCGCAGATCCAACTTCTGCTTGCTTGCTTTAATCCATAAATGGACTTCTTAAGCTTACAAACTTTCCTAGCATTGTTTTGGTCGACAAAACCTTCAGGCTGTGTCATATACACAGTTTCTTCCAAATAACCATTAAGGAAGGCGGTTTTGACGTCCATCTTCCATATTTCATAATTGTAATATGCAGCAATCGCTAGGAGGATCTGAACGAATTTAAGCATTGCGACTGGTGAAAAGGTTTCATCGTAATCAATACCATGAACTTGTCTGTAACCTTTTGCCACCAATCTAGCTTTGTAAATGAATACATTTCCATCTTTGTCGGTTTTCAACTTGAAAATCCACTTACATCCAATAGGTGTATAACCTTCGGGTAAGTCAACCAAGTCCCCGACTTGATTTTCAAACGTGGAATTCATTTCAGATCTCATGGCCTCTTGCCATTTAGCAGAGTCGGTGCTTGCCATCGCTTGCTTGTAGGTTGCTGGTTCATCTCCATCCATAATCAGGATGTCCTGATTCTCGGTTAATACTAAACCAAGATATCTATCAGGTTGAGATCTCGGCCTCTGAGACCTACGTAGGTTAATGGATTGAGCATTTGCATTGTCGGTTCGACTTTGCACATTTTGATCATTTTGACCTGCGTCAACAGATGCTGTTTGAGCACTTTGACTGTCATTATGATTTTGTTGCTCATCCTCACGAACTTCGTCGAGTTCGATTTTCCTCCCACTTGTCATTTTGGAAAGGTGCTCCTTCTCCAAAAAGACACCATCGCGAGCAACAAACACTTTGTTCTCCGATTTGTTGTAGAAGTAATACCCTTTAGTTTCTTTTGGGTAGCCCACAAAGTAAACCTTGTCAGATTTGGGATGAAGTTTGTCAGAAATCAATTTCTTGACATATGCTTCGCATCCCCATATCTTTAGAAAAGATAACCTAGGAGGTTTCTTCGTCCATAATTCATATGGAGTCTTTTCTACAGCTTTTGATGGAGCACGGTTCAGTGTTAGTGCCGCAGTTAGAAGTGCGTGTCCCCAGAAAGAGATAGGAAGATCACTAAGACCCATTGTTGATCGTACCATGTCTAACAAGGTTCGATTTCTCCTTTCGGATACTCCGTTCCATTGTGGAGTTCCTGGAGGTGTCAATTCTGAAAGTATACCCTTTTCTTTCAGATGGTCATCGAATTCTTGGCTCAAGTATTCACCACCTCGATCCGATCGAAGGGCTTTGATTTTCTTGCCAAGCTGATTTTCAACTTCACTCTGAAATTCTTTGAACTTTTCAAATGATTCAGATTTATGCGACATGAGGTAGACATAGCCATATCTACTATAGTCGTCTGTGAAAGTGATGAAATATCGATGTCCATTTCTTGTGGTTGAGCTCATTGGTCCACATACATCGGTATGTATAAGACCCAATAAGTCACTTGCCCTTTCTCCCAACTTGGAGAATGGCTGTTTAATCATCTTGCCTAATAGACATCCCTCGCAATTCTCAAACGATTCTAAATCGAAAGAGTCAAGAACACATTCTTGTAGAAGTTTCTTGATGCGTTTGATGTTGATGTGGCCAAGACGACAATGCCACAAGTAAGTCTGATTTTACTCTATGGTCTTAGCTCTTTTGGTATCATTATAAACAATTTGTCCAAAGACACAAACGTGTCATTCCATAAATATAAACAAGATGATATGTCTTGTGATCAAGTTCAAAATGACGTCCAACGCCACAAGATCAAAATATGGTAGATAAAACTAAACAAGTTTTAAATCTAGACAAAATATGAGATTACAAGCTTTCTTTGAAAGATTATCTTCTTCTTCCACTTGTGTACTCATATCCACTTGAAAAGCACCGCTCACTTTGTTCCTGAAACATGAGCATATAGTGAGCCAATTTTCCGGTATCTAATACCTTATAAATGGCTTATGTTCAAGTGTAAAGATGATACCTGAGATTGAGGTTACTTTTCTTTTCGCCTCATCTTCTAGATACATGCTACATTCTCTTTTGTAGTGTCCGGGTCTACTACAATAGAAGCAGCGCATCTTAGCTTTGTTCTTGAACTCCTTCTTCTTTGGTCTCAGAGCAACCTTAGCCTTCTTGCAAGAATAGGTTTTCTGGAGCTCTTGAACAACTTCCATCAAGGACAGTTTGTTCCGCTTGGCCGTAAGTCGCATCTTTAATGCAACATACCCCGAATGGAGTGAGCTTATTAGCATGAGAGCCGCTTGCTCATCGTCCACTGGTTTGCCAATTAGCTCTAGATGGGTGAATAGCCTTGTCATGTTGAGCACATGAGCTTGAAGTGACATCCCGGGTCTAAGTCTTGCATTATAGACCTTAGCCCATACTTCTTGTCTCTCTTTCGTGAGACACCCATCTTGCGGTGGCTTGATCCTCATGTTCGAGAGTGACCTAGTCACATCTTCCACAAGTCCATCATAGTTGCCTCTGGTACTTTTGGTGACTCTCAAATTGACTACATCTTCTAGAGCTTTGAGCATCATGTCCGGAAAATAGTTGGAGAACTTCCCCTTCCATTGTACCGGGATGGAGTCTGGAAACTCTTTTACAATCCACACTCCATACCTCATGTGCCTCATCACTCATAATCCCCTTTGAGTAGAAACTTGGGATTTAAGTTTCCAGAATGTGCTCTAGGTAGCAATTTCGGAGGGTCTTTCGGAGTTCCTCTTCCCATTCCTTAAAGTTTACCAAGTTCAGAGAAATTGGCAACTTTTCGGGCAATTCCGGGAGCATAAGATCGTTGACATTAGTTGAAGACATGATTCTACAATTGAAAGAATTTGAAATAAAAAACCATTCATTATACTTAAATAAGATTGAATTCATGCATTTTAATCAAACTTATTTAAAACGTCTTATTCACACATTAAAGATTGTCCCCATTTTAGGTGAGAATAAGTCGATTCCAAGATCCAAAGAAATAAAGAGTGGTTAAGCATGCTTTGGCTTGTCTTAACACTCAATCTCCTAAGGTAAGCAACGCTTTGCTAATGGCTCCAAGCCACTCTTGGTTGAATAAATCGTCGCATCCAATGCTCTCTAAACAATTTATTCACTTTGCCACGACATGTTAGGACTCCATCACTCATATCGTTGAGTATAACCAAAACCACCTTGCATACCCGGTATGCCTTACGTTCCTTGGAGAAGTAGTGATGCCTCGCTTTGGCGTAGCCCACCACTACCCTCGTTCGGTTGGTAAGTGTGTTTTGGAATGGCAAGTTTTACTCAATATTTTAGGGACCTAGGGTTTCTATGTTGGTTGATTTAAGTGAACTTAATTAATCATCTCAACATTCGAAATCCTAAACATGCATCTAACATATAATTCATATATATAAACATAAATATATATCGAAAACATAAATAGAGATGCATTTGGCAACTAGCATGACCCCTTGAGATCTTCAAGTCTTCAAAAGGTCTTCATTTGCAACTTCATGGCTTTGTCTTCTAAGAACCCCGTCTTCAAGACTTGACCAAAATATTACAATTGCTAGTATCTACGATTAGGACTAATCTAAATATTAAGGTACAAAAATACTCAACGGTTCGCAGAACGTATTTAGATTTACAAAAAATACATCACGGATCACAGTCCGTATTTTCTATCCTAATCGGGCCCCACTAGTTGCCATTTCATAAAACCTGCGAGAGAATTTACATTCCATTCATCCATTCACTATCTGTGAATGGCCCATGCATTTTACAACGATAAACAAATAACAATGCATAAAACGCGCGAGAACTAGTAACTAATCTAGGTGGTTAATCCAATTAACACGCCTAATTAAACTAGTCAAAGTTGTTTTAACCGGTTATGGAAATAACTAAGAGACGCTCCCACTAAATTTCGCATCCAACTTAACTAATCCAATTAATTAAGTCGGTGAACCCAAATATTTGCCAAAATTAATTTTTGCAAATGTCGCTAAAAAACCGAGGCCTAGCCTCCAAAAATTTTAATTAAATAAACAAAATAATTAAAATAATTAAAACGAAAATTTAAGCAAAATACGTATTCCAAAATGTCTAAGTGCCTAGCACTAAGACTTGGAGTCCAAAAATTACCTTTACTTACATATTAAGCAACGCTAAAATTAACTTTAAAATAGCATCGCCTTAATAACCCGGGGTTATTGTGCCAATTATGGGATTGTACGTACCGTACAACTAGCACGTAGTATGCCCATGCGCACCCCTGCAACACCAAGCATGCATGTGGGCTGCTTGTGCTCGCATGCGCTACGCCCAGCCCAGCCAAGCGTAGCAGCACGCACAGCGCGCACAACATTATGCTTCTGCTGCGCCATGCTATTGCTTGCTGCTGGCTGGCGCGCTATGCTGCTGGCAGCGAGCAGCAGCCCACGCCCTTCCTCGCACACACACACGCACAACACCAAGCACCTAAGAACGAAGTGCCCAGCAGCCTCGGCAGCCACATATGGGTTGCGTGAGCAGCCCAGCTGGCCGAGAGCTAGCTCGAGGCTCTTAGGCCTTGTGTTGCGTGCTAATGCTTCGAAAATTATCGATTTTTGTGTGTGACATTATAAATCAATTCTAAATTAATTTTAGAATCAATTTTGAGGAAAAATGAAAAATAACAAGTCCAACTTAAATAATTCATCCAAAAGCAATTAACCAAATTTATTTCCAAGAACCATTCTTTAATAAAATTGGTTTAACTTGGTGTAATAAAATAAATTAGGGCAATTCTCACTATTAATTTAATCACTTTAAATTAATCTTGAGATTTTGACAAAATAAAAGGGAGTTGGAAAAAATGAACATAAGTTCAATAAAGACTCCAACTTTAATACTTGTGACTCCATGAAAAATTATATCTTCCGATATGAAGATAAACCAATTTCAATCACAAGTTTTAAACTTTATGATTCCAATCAACTAAAAAAATGATTAAATCAACAAAGTTTAACAAAAATTCATGGAATTTAGTAACTCAAAGTTTCAATCACTTATCATAAATAAAGATTGAATCTTTAGTACTTGGAAGCAACAAAGAACAACAATTTCACACTTAATGCAATTAATTTGCAATTATGTGAAGAAATAAAAACAAACTTTCAAGCACCAATTACTACCAAGTAATCATGCTTAAAGTGGTCTAAAATTGCATATAAATAAAGGAAAGAACCAAATTCATAATCACCATAAATATGCAATCAATTTTCAAGGTTAGAAAGACTTAAAATTTTTCGTCAAAACAAAAAATCCCTCGAAAAATGCATTTCTGGTCGTTTTTTGGCTAAAAACAGAGTCCTAAAAGGAAAAAACCATTTCCAGAACGCCTTTTCCACCCAAAATTCACTATTTGGGTCGAAATCTGGGTTCGAGAGCTGAAGACAGCTCTAATACGAGGTAAAAATTGGAAAAACGAGTTACTAATCTAATTAGCAACTTAAAACCAGAAAAATTAAGCCATAAAAACACCTTGAAAATATTATGATTTTAAAAATAAACGAGCGAGGCTCCGATACCGCTGTTGGGGTTTGGTGAGTCCGACTCACCGCGAAAACAAACCCAAAAACAAGACCGCACTCGCAATAAATAAAACCATAAACATAATTAAATTAATCACAAGATTAAGATAAGCTAATTACCTTTGACGCGTGCTTCGCTCCAAAATGAGCTCTTACTTGAAAGCTTCAAGTCCCGCTCACACGGAGACCTCCAACGAAGTCCACCCGCACCAACAAAACCGACTAGGTCCAATGTCTTGGGGTTAGCAAGACCCGACCAATAAAACCCGAGTAATTATATTGAGTTCAAAGGTTTTCACTAATTGTGATGCCTTTTCCAACTCTTACTCAAGCATCATTCCCAATGCCCATACTTGGGTATTTATAGGAAATGATGGGAGTATCATTTACTCTCCCATCAATGTGGGATAGTATGATTTTTCCATTTTATTTTAAAGCTAAAATAAAATTAATAATCAAGCTAGTAATAAATCAATAAGTGGCAAACTCATGTGAGTGGTTAGGTGAGGACCACTTGGAGAAGGGGGGGGACCAAACTTGCTCCCCACTCCCTCTCCCATAACCGGCCACCTCACTCCACACACACTCAAGGACCACTAGCCACATGGCACCCACCCTTGGGCACCAAGGCAGCCAAGGTGGGCTGCCATGTGCTGCTGTCCGTGGCAGCCACGCCCAGCAAGCCCAGCAGGCCCAGCACTCGCATGCGGGCTGCCAGGCGCTGCTGGCCAGCAAGCCCAGCATGCTTGTGCGGGCTGCTGTTGGCCTTGTGCCTTGGCCAGCGCTGCTAGGCAGCAAGCAATGGCCTAGCCATGCTGCTGCTAGCTGTGGCGAGCTGGCGCGCCTAGCGTGCTAGCTGCTGCAGCTTGTTGCGGCATGGCTTGCTAGCCATTGCGCGCACAAGGCTGCGCCTAGCATGCTAGCACGCACTAGGCAGCGCCTAACCTTGCGATGCTAGCATGGGTGCGCTAGCACGCACCAGCCAGCCTAGGCTCGGCTTGGTGCGCATGCTAGCCACCATGCTAGGCCATACGCCCTTAGCACTCGGTTTGCTTGGGCATTCCGATGCTAGGGGTATTTTGGTCTTTTGTTGATTTATTACTATTTCTCGTCTCGTCTTTCACTATTTTTCGACTCGACTTCCGACGCTCGGTTTCGACGCTCTAAGCTCGAATTTCCGACGTCTAAATAATTATTACTCGGTCGACTCATTAATTCCCTCCGAATTAATTCGTCGGTTCGGTTTGTTGAATGCTTGGTTGTGACTCGAAGGGTTCAGTCAAGATTAAGCTGTAATATTAATTATTCATTAATATTACTGATCGGAAGCGGCCTCCACCCAGGCATTCCGATCACTTGACCTCACTGAATATATTAGCTTTGTAATAATTCTGAACCCACTAACGGAATAGTACACTTGTTCGAAGGACACCATTCCTTTTAGAATGACCCATACTCCAACACCTACAATCCTGGGTTCCGGAACCATCCACATCTTTCATACCGGAGCACCAATGTTCAAAACCCGCCACCTCCACAACAATCACAGGAACCACAACAACCACAACAGAAATATTAGCATGCCAACGCTGGCCAGAAAAACCAACCACAACAAACCTCCCCATCTTCTAACCCCGCTTTGATAGAAATTAGAGCGATGCTAGCGAGTATGAAAAAGCACACGGAGAGTAGAGATGCTCAAATTGATTCTATCATAGCCCATAATAAAATTGTAGATAATCAAATTGCGTAGATTTCCTCTACTCTGCAAGCCCGTCAACAGGGAGCCCTACCATCGCAGCCAACCAGACCTACAGATCAAGCTTTTGCAATTACTCTGAGGAGTGGTTCACGCTATGATGAGCCCCCCATGCCTAGAGATGATTAACTTGTTTTAATGAAAAATGCTAATCTTGATTCAGTTAAAAAATGTTGCTAATAGCCCTACAGGGCTTAAGAGCAGTACTAATATTTCTGATAATACATTGCAGGGTACAACTCCAGGGAAGAAAGCAACTCCATATAAGAATAGTAAAAGCCAGTTATCAAACTTATAACACCCCTAAAATTCAAGTCTTTTTTAAAAAACAATAAGAGTAACCTTTAACCTTCAAAAACCCAACCATCGAACTTTGGGAGTGTTACTGCTACACTTATTTTCCGTAGAAAATAAATGCAAAGCAAATTGAAATAATAATTAAATAATCTAAGTGGTCTAATTGGCGACAAAATAAATAGTCATTACATCAAAACTGCAATTATTTTGAAACCAACAGTTGAAAGGAAATAATTAAATTCGGAAATAAACTAAGTTGTCTTAGCTACGTGATTATTCTAACGTCTCCTCACACGTAACCGAGTACCCTCTTACCAACCTGCAAAATAAATCAGAAACAAGAAAAGAGAGAAAACTCCCAAAACTCAGATAAACTGAGTAATTCCAAATCCCGTAAAATAAATAATTTTAGTTCAAAACATTTTATACATAATATAGTCTCATAAATATTTTAATACTCAACCAAGTTCAAATAGTCACATAACATATTATTATTTTATTTAAGAAAGGGAAAGAGAACGCCAGTAAGCCGGGACTAGTCCCTGTCACCACCTACTCTACAGAGGGTTGCGCGTTACCCCTAAATGGCCATGAAATAAACAGAATGTCCCTAGTGTGCACACCCCTCACTAATACCCAGTGATTAGGAGGAAGACTAACATCAATATACAATAATTTAAACCAACTAGTAGCAACCATAACTACTAGTGGGCAACCTGTTCTTCACCCTTTCGGGTTTCATTTCCCTTCTTAAATTAAATTTCACTGTACATTTTATTAGATTAAATCATCCAATTACACTGTACACAAGTATTGCACAAATCAATTTAATTTCAAGTAACAATACTTCAATTTCAGTATTATTAGACCATAGTCATCCTACATGACATATAGACCATCAATCACATTTAATCAATCATCCAATACCCAATATCTTATTTTTTTTAAAAGAAACTCATACGATATCAAATAATCAAATTTTTCGAAAGTACATATACTAGTACACAAAATAGAAAATTAATATATAATATGATTCCATAATATCATAAGATATCACACTCATCACATATAATTACATAAGCACATAGTTGGCACACAATATTTCAAAACAATTTCCTAACGGGATTCTAAAGATGATGGACATTGAAAATTACCTTGATCGTGCGTAAAAACTCAAGGTAATTAACCTCAGTAAAGTTCACTTGGTAGCCTCCGTCTACAATAATAGATAGTAAGACTAAGTCAGTATGACTAATAATTTAGATGATACGAAGTTATACACTAGTAGTGCGTAATTGAGCAACTTGTTGTAGTATATTGATAATTAAGTTTGGGGAAATAGGAATAATTTTTATTAATAAACCAACTATGACCAAAAATTTAGAAGTGGAGTATAAAATAAGTGGTCCACAACAAACTTTGACATCCTTAATTGGCCTGCAATTCCCACGCACAAAACCCCAAAACACCTCAAAGCTTTCTTCTTTGGCAGAGAAGGAAACAACAACCCATCTTCTTTAAAAAAAACACTTTCAACTTGTAAATTTTGAGATGTTCAACGAGGACCAAGAAGATTAAAGAAATTATTAGGTAGAACAAGAAATCAAGAAAAGGTTCAATCAGAATTTCAGATTTACCAAGCTCAATCCAATACAAGAGAATCACAGTAAGAAAACTCATGGCTTACCGACGAAAGATCGGTTGGGGATGACGACTTGGGAAAAATTAAAAGTATGGGTATTGTATTAGCGTTCGGGATATATATATAGTTGGCACACAATATTTCAAAACAATTTCCTAACGGGATTCTAATATATATATATATATATATATATATATATATATATATATATATATATATATATATATATATATATATATATATATATATATTAGAAAGCTTAGGTTGAATTTTCTAGAATATTAAGATAAGACTCAATTCAAATTGAGTTTGTTGCAAAATCCTGTTGAAAAGATAAGCTTCAAATTTATTATTTTATCAGTTTTCAAAATTGATTATGAAGTTATCGAAAATCAGTTTTTTTTTTAAAATCCGAAAATAGAAAATAATTAATATATATTTGAAAAAATTAAATTATAAATTATAAGTTTAAAAGTTTATACTAACAAAAGCGTTGACTAAATATACTCAAAAATTTGGGGTATTACATCTACTCCCCCTATAACGAAAGTTCGTCCACGAACTTTAAAGTTAGTTCTCAAAAAGGATCATATGATGACAAAGGCTAAGTTAGTATTACAAAACTTCCATTCCCCAATCGACATTTAAAAACAAATTTGGATAAGCAGTTTGGTAAGTTCCTGGAGATGGTGAAAGATTTGTAGGTAACGGTTCCTTTTATAGAACTAATTACACAAATTCCTGCATATGCTAAATTCATGAAGAAAATATTGACTAGAAAAAGGTCTATTAGTGAGGCAGAGACAGTTGCTTTTACTGCAGAATGTAGTGTCGTACTATAAAATAAATCTCCACCTAAACTAAAAGATCCGGGTAGTTTTTCTATCCCTTGCCATATTGACAATCTGATGATTGATAATGCTTTATGTGATTTGGGTGCTAGCGTTAGTGTCATGCCATTGTCTGTGTGTTCCAAGCTAAATATGGGTATATTAAAAGCTACTAATATTACTCTGCAAATGGCCGGCCGTTCTTTTAAATACCCCTAGGTGTTTTAAAGGATGTTCCAGTTAGAGTAGGTAAATTTTATATACCTGTTGATTTTATTGTTCTTGATATGGATGACGATTTGCAAACTCCAATTATTTTGGGTAGACCATTCCTTAATACTACAGGAGCAATTATAGATGTGAAATGTGGTAAACTGAAACTATCAGTACGGGATGATAAAATTATTTTCAATTTGAATAATACCCCTAAAAGCCCCATGACAGAGGAGAAGTGCTTTAGTATAGATGTGGTTGATAATTATTCTAATAAGCCCCAAGCTCTTGCTAAAGATTCCATGGAGGCGGTATCTTGTGTTGCATTTTCTACTGGAGAAATAGACAAATGGTAAAAAGGAAGTTGATGCAATAGAGAGAGCCCTTTACTGTGTAGGTCTTGGCTTTGAAGATGAGAAGGTGGAGACAAATAAGCAAGCTGCGGAAACTAAACCTATAGTGAGAGTTCCACCGGATCGAGTTGTAATTGCTCAATCTAATGACAACTTGAGGCAACCAATGGTCAAAAAGGGGTATCTTGTGAGCAGTAGCGAAGAACCACCAGTTCACGCCAAGGAGGATCCACCCGATAAGGTGGATTGGCGCCCTACAGGGCGTGTCAGGAAGCCAAGTCGTGGTCTAAAAACCGCTCGATCGGGTGAGGAACCACCCGACCAGGCGGTAGGTTAAGGGTCATAACTTCTCATCTTGTGGTAAGAGGGTCGCGCCAGACCTAGATAAACTAGCGCATTGCGGGAGGCAACCCGCATTTTCTTGCTTTTTAGTCTAGCTTTCTTTCTTTTATGAGAGGAGAGAGGAGGGAGTTTAATGAGTTTATTGAGCTTTTGTACAGGTTTTAAGGAAAAAATTAGCCAATTTTGTAGAAAAGAGAAGTAGATACTCGTACAAATAGTGCTGTAGCGCACCCGACCTGGCGAAGGAGCCCCCGACCGGGCGTGAGATTTGACGAGTACAGAACTTTTCCTCGCCCGATCGGGCGAGGGGCGCCCGACCGGGCGCGAGTGATGAAGAAAAAAATGGGAATAAATCGCCCGATCGGGCGCGAGAGCTATCTTTTTCGAAGACGTTGCATCGCCCGACTAGGCGCGAGAAGAGGGAATAATAAACCAACAGATCACGAGCCCAACCGCTCTACTTTCTCTTCTTCTTTCCTCTTTCTTCTTCTTCCTCCTTCTTTCTTTTCCCATATTTTTCTCTTTCATCCATTAATTCTCTCTCTAAAAACTCAATTTTCTCTACCTTCTCTCTAAAATTTCTTCTCCATTTCTCACCCAAATTAAAAAATAATTACATATTCTTACTCCTCTCTTCCTCCTCTACATTTCTACACCAAAATTTCCCAATTCCAATAAAAAATTTCATACCCATTTTTCCAAATGGCATCAAAGAGGGCAAGATCAATTCTCGGGAAGAGCTCTAGTTCGAGCCAACAGTATGATCCGGAATTGCAACTACCATAGTGGCCAACCATCCGAATTGCAACCCCGGAGCAAAAAGAACGACTTGAAAAGCTTTACGAGCGTGAGGTAATCCCTTCACGGTGGTTACACAGCTCTACGTACTCTTGAATCTTTTGGTTTGTATGATTATGTTAGACGATTCATGAACGATATAGGAATGAGAAAATTTGTTGATATGCATTATCCTACGTATCGTGAATTGACTTGTGAATTTCTTTCCTCTTTAAATGTTGTAAATAGTAAAAATGGGTTGAATTTGTTTTTTAGGTTAAACAATAGGAATATTAGTTTAACTTATGTTGAATTCTATAAATTATTTGATTTGGAATCTGAATTACCTCACCATTGGCATGTTGAATATAAAATGGACGATATTTACCATGTTTTAACTGGTTTGCCGGCCCCGAACTCCCAACATGCTAGTGCCAAACCTATTCATCACCCTGTCCCTAAAATTCGGCAGAGATTCTCGGGTGTTTGCTTTTTAGGTAGGAACGAACCACATAACGCCCAAACCAACAAACTAGCTGTAATTGGACATTATGTGTTTGGGTATGGTAAGCTGAACATGGGTAGATACATTATTCACCACCTTAGTAGACATGCCACGACTAGTACCCCTATTAGGTTAGGAGGCCTAGTTACTAGGATAACAATCAAGAAAGCCGGGTTTGTTAAGAGTATGCCTCACGGTCTCACTAACTGTGGGCCGGACACTTACATGACCGCTAGGTACCTTGAGGATTTGGAGTGGGTAAGAGTGGATAGCCAACCAGTCCCCCATTGGTGTGTTAGGACAGGAATTGTGCAACCATTGCCTATCTTTCCCCTGCCTAACCCCGACTTGACTGCTTTTCCCCCGGGGTAAGAGTCTTACACTTATGACATGCTAGTTGCCCACGCCCGGGGGCAAGCACATCCAGTTCCACCACCCCAGCCTGAGCCTGTGGTAGCACCACCACGTATGCCTCCACCTCCTCCTAGGACTAACTCTAAGACAGTTTGGGACCTCCAGAGTATAGGTCAGGTCATAGGACGTATAGAGCATTCACAGGGTGATCTTAGGAGGATGGTTGGCTCCCTAGACTCATGATTAGGGTACCTTGAGAGGAACCAGGGTAGAGCTCTGTATCCCATGTACGATGATTATGCTCGTCGGGGTAATATTCCCGACGATGCTATTTAGCGTGATTAGTTTTAGCCCCCACCCAATGGATACGATAGAGATCCCACAGTCCGTGGTATTTATATTGACTATTCATCTTTCCACGGGTATGGCCAGGACATTCCTTTTAGGGGACCAGCAGGGGGGGTTTTCATCCTAACTATTTTGGGGGACCTCAGGTGGTGCAGGTGGAAGTGGTGGAGGATTCGACTCCATGGATGAGGATGATGAGGATTAGCCATGCTGGGCTAAGCTAGTTCCCGAGCCAATGAGGACATTGTCTGATCTTGGCTTGGGGGAGATTTTTGGATTTGGTATCTTTCTTCTTCTCTTTGTTTTATTTTTTTGGTGTGTTTTAGTATAGATTTATTGCTTTTTTAGTGTTATTTTATTGCTTTGATAAAAATGAAAAAATACAAAAAAAATTGAAAAATTAAAAAAATACAAAAATACGTTCCAATGAATTGTAAATCATGCTTTCCTATGCCCCATACTTGAAAATTAATTTGATTCTTGGTATATGATGATGAGCATTGTGGATAGTTTAGCCAAGATTTGAAGTTTGATTGCTTGGATGCCTTAACATGCATTAATTTTGCCCAACTACTTGTGAATATAGTGCTTGACTAGTTGATTTGGTAAGGAATGTGCGTTAGTTCCTGGTATATCAATGAATTTGAGTATTGGTTTGCAAATTTCAGTAATGTTAATTGTATGACTCATTATTATGCACATTGAGGAGGACGAAGACATTTGTTCTTTTAGGTGACTGTAGGGAATATTTCAAGCGTTAATCCCTATCTTGAACCCCACTGTGATCATACACTAAAGTACGGTGGCGTCCAAAGGGAAAGAAGATAGAGCAAAAGAGTCGCCAACAAGTTTTTTTTTAGGAACTTGTAAATCGTTCACAGGGTGAAGGTTACACCCCTTAACGATCCAAGGGATCGTCAACTCCATAAGGTCTTGAACCAAATAGGGTTCGGGGATGAAGGTGAAAGGAATGGTGTCCTTCGAACAAGTGTACTATACCGTTAGTGGGTTCAGAATTATTGGAAAGCTAATATATTCAGTGAGGTCAAGTGATCGGAATGCCTGGGTGGAGGCCGCTTCCGATCAGTAATATTAATGAATAATTAATATTACAGCTTAATCTTGACTGAACCCTTCGGGTCACACCCAAGCATTCAACAAACCGAACCGACGAATTAATTCGGAGGGAATTAATGAGTCGACCGAGTAATATTTATTTAGACGTCGGAAATTCGAGCTTAGAGCGTCGAAACCGAGCGTCGGAAGTCGAGTCTTAAAATAGTGAAAGACGAGACGAGAAATAGTAATAAATCAACAAAAGACCAAAATACCCCTAGCATCGGAATGCCCAAGCAAACCGAGTGCTAAGGGCGTATGGCCTAGCATGGTGGCTAGCATGCGCACCAAGCCGAGCCTAGGCTGGCTGGTGCGTGCTAGCGCACCCATGCTAGCATCGCAAGGCTAGGCGCTGCCTAGTGAGTGCTAGAATGCTAGGCACAGCCTTGTGCGTGCAATGGCTAGCAAGCCATGCCGCAACAAGCTGCAGCAGCTAGCACGCTAGGCGCGCCAGCTAGCAGCAGCATGGCTAGGCCATTGCTTGCTGCCTAGCAGCACTGGCCAAGGCACAAGGCCAGCAGCAGCCCGCACAAGCATGTTGGGCTTGCTGGCCAGCAACGCCTGGCAGCCCGCATGCGAGTGCTGGGCCTGCTGGGCGTGGCTGCCACGGACAGCAGCACATGGCAGCCCACCTTGGCTGCCTTGGTGCCCAAGGGTGGGTGCCATGTGGCTTGTGGTCCTTGAGTGTGTGTGGAGTGAGGTGGCCGGTTATGGGAGAGGGAGTGGGGAGCAAGTTTGGTCCCCCCCTTCTCCAAGTGGTCCTCACCTAACCACTCACATGAGCTTGCCACTTGTTGATTTATTACTAGCTTGATTATTAATTTTATTTTAACTTTAAAATAAAATGAAAAATCATACTATCCCACATTGATGGGAGAGTAAATGATACTCCCATCATTTCCTATAAATACCCAAGTATGGGCATTGGGAATGATGCTTGAGTAAGAGTTGAAAAAGGCATCACAATTAGTGAAAACCTTTGAACTCAATATAATTACTCGGGTTTTATTGGTCGGGTCTTGCTAACCCCAAGACATTAGACCTAGTTGATTTTGTTGGTGCGGGTGGACTTCGTTGGAGGTCTCCGTGTGAGCGGGACTTGAAGCTTTCAAGTAAGAGCTCATTTTGGAGCGAAGCACGCGTCAAAGGTAATTAGCTTATCTTAATCTTGTGATTAATTAAATTATGTTTATGGTTTTATTTATTGCGAGTGCGGTCTTGTTTTTGGGTTTGTTTCCGCAGTGAGTCGGACTCACCAAACCCCAACAGAAGGTACAAATCCAACCTAACCTGCCCTAATAATAGGCCTCTACTTTATTCTGATCGTATTCATGTGCGCTTTCTGACTAACATACAATCAATAGAATTAACCCTAAATCTGTTTATCTATGTTGGTTGAATGTTAATGCACAAATAAATTTATTATTGGCGATCACTTGAATTATAATCAAATTAACCCTAAACAAGGTTATTAATTATCTCATTAAGCGTGATTACAAGTACCAAATTCCCTTTAAACATGCATAAAAGGTGTGATCAAGCAATAACAATAAATATCATCAAGCAACATAATAATAATCTTAATAATAATGACCAAAATCATAATAACAAATTATAATAATCATGATCATAATAATCATATTAAAGCATAATAATAGTGAGATCCTACACATGATACTAACAAGATTAATAACAAACCCTAGCATGTCACAAAACCATAAAGATCAAAGCTTTAATCCTAACATGATACTAACATGATATTAGGAAAGAAAATAAAAGGCATAGCAGGAATCATGATTGATATAAGCAAATCACACTAAATATCATACTAAAGAAAGCATCCTAACATGATACTAGGAATTTATTGTTGTCACCCTAAACATCAAATTAAGAAAAACATCCTAACATGATACTAGGAATCATAATAACAACCTAAGCATGATTTCTTCATAATAACATTAATAAAAACCATTAAAGTACTTACTTGAATGCCTCGTACCTCTTTCTAATAACAAAATACACACGTTAGTAACTTCAAGGAAAATAATAATTAAAGAATTAAATTAAATAATTGAAAGAGAGATTAGGGACCAAACCCTCAGGAATTAAACCTTTCACATCTAGGACGAAGGCAACTTTGAATATGGCTAGGTGTTTCTAGATCTAATGAATGCGGAAATTTTATATTTGTGAAAAGGCTAGTTTAGAAAAGAGAGCGAGAGAGAGAGAGTAATCAAGAGAATCTTGATGAGAGTTGGTGAATGAAAACGGAGTTTTTAGAATGCTATTTATAAAGAAAATCAACCAAAAAGATAAAATATCAAAACAGAGTTCTGACGCGTAAAACCAGGGTTAGCGCCAGACGCTGACATTAGCGCTAAGCGCTATCGCTACCGCCAAGCGCCAAGATTAGCGTCAAGAGCTAATGCTGGCATTTGGCGCTGACTAAGAATTTGACGCGTTTTCTTAAAATCAGATAGAAATTAACCGTACGGGAGGATAAAATCGTATTTTCCTCAAAAACGTTCTTTTATTCTGATTAAAACTCTAAAAAGTCAACAAAGTCAATTTATCAATGCTAATTAAATTAGGAATGAAAAGAACCTTCTAGAAGAATCTAGAAGACTAAAACCATTCCTAATTGCATTAGGAATGATAAATCCATATTAGGCCCTCCTCTAGATTATTGGGCCGCATACAAGGCTCAAACCGGGCCCAGTTCATTAATTTGGCCATAAGTTCCTCAATATTAATCAGAATTGGGCTTATAATATATCGTTGGAAAGGTCTTTTCAAACCCTATCCAACTACACTACTATTGGACCCATATCATGGACCAACTTAACTGGATTGGCTGTTTTCTTAAAATAGGTTTTCAAAAACAGAGAGAAAAGAAAAGAAATTAAAACTATCCGCAACACTAAACTTTCCACACTTTCACTTCATTTAATTATGATTCGATGTGAAAGGTACTCGTCACTGGGTTTGGTTTTGGGGAGACACAAATGGGTGTCTACAGAAGCCCCCACTTTGACTGAGTTTGGAGAATTGCAAGTTTCGAAAACAAAAGTCAAAGTATCGATTGGGACGGAGAATGATTCAGAACGTTCTGCGATCCTAAATCACTCTTGCAACGCCGATACCTGCAAACTAGCGTTAATTAAAACAGATAAAAGAGTTAAGAAACGCGTATCTTGCACCGTCGAGTGCACGTCTCTGAAAGTAACCGATTTGCTGCTGCTTTTTCTGTTTTGATGACCTCCTGCAAGTTAGAGAATGCCATCCTGCTTGAAGACTGCTACGCTTGCAACTGCCTCCAATTTCCGCTTTGATAATCTTCCGCAAGCCAGGGAACACTATCGAAGATTGCTTTGCTTGAAACGATCCTCTTCCGCTTTATGACCATCCTCCACATCTTAGGGAACACGATCGAAGACAACTTCGCTTGAAATTACCTTCAATTGTTTGTGACAACTCTCCACAATCTAGGGAACGCCATCTTGCTATTTCGATGTTCACTCGTCTCTGAACAAAGGGCTTCTTTTTTTTTTGGATATGTTTACACGCCTCTGAACAAAGAGCTTCTTTTTTTAATATGTCCATGCGTCTCTGAACAATAGAGCTTGAAAGGATTGTCCACGCGTCTCTGAACAAAAGATCTTGAAAGGATTGTCCACGCGTCTCTGAACAAAAGAGCTTGAAAGGATTGTCCACGCGTCTCTGAACAAAAGAGCTTGAATGTTTATTGCGATAATATTCCGAAGAAAAATTTCCGAAGACCAACGCTTGTCGATCTCTAAAGCTAGCTTGAACTTTGCTTCCGCTATGCCAGTACGTCGGCGGTTTGCTGCTTGTGAACCATTATGTCGGTGCCTCTGCTGTTTATGAACCAGTATGTCGGTGTCTCTATTATTTAGGAATCAGTACGTCGGTGTCTCTGCGATGAGCCAATGCTTAGGCTCTTTAAGCTAAGTGAGACGATCTTTCGTCAGGTCGATCACCTATTGCGATTGTGATCAAGCTGACTACTTGATCATGTCAAATTTCTTATAGGGGCTAACTGGCGTACCAAGGAAACCGAAATTGCTGAAAGAGGTTGAAATATACTGCTCTGAGAGGCTTCGAGCTCTGTCGCTGCTGAAATATCTCTGGCGTCAAGAATGGGCTTTGTCGCCAGACGCTGGGATCTAGAGTCAGGCACTGAACTCTGTTTCCAGACGCCAGATGTTGTTGCCAGACGACAACCTTGTCGTCTGGTGCTGGAGTCGGGTCTTTCCTATTCTGCTCTTGCTGCCACTGTTGCTTGGTTTTGCTCCGAACTTTGAGCTTGGTCGTTTCCTTTCAACCAAATCCGCTCAAATCTTTTGTAAATTAAAGCTCTTCATCTCTAATTTACTGATCCATGTAACTCCTCTTATCTTGGAGGAATCTCCTGTATCATATTCGCGGTTTTTTCAAAAAAAATCCGGGAATGTCCTCGCTTGCTGCAATGCACCTGCATTTATATCTTTGACTATAGGACTTTGTTTATATTTCTTTAGGGTTGACCTAAGACTTAGTGTTGACTCAATGACTTGACATGACTCAAGGTATAAACTTGACTTACTGTGATTGACTGACTCGAGGTTGACTCAACTCAAAGTGTTTGACACATGTTTTAGACTCAAATCAAGGTGATATGAAACGACATGAATCAACGTGTACATGACTCATGTGTGCATCGTAATGTGATCGTGCGACTCGAAAATGCCAAAAAAGCAAAATTTTTCCGTCATTTTTGTGGAGGGTACCGACTTTCTCCCGAAAAAGAAAGACGCAAAAAAGAAAGAAGCGAAGTTTTTGAAGGTGCATGTTGAATGAGCTTAGTCAAATGTCATTTGATACTATCTCTCAAGGTGCAAGGATTAACCCATCCTAGGCTATCTCAATTGGTTAGTCAATGATGAAAGCATTTGGGTAACTTAGGCACGGAGGCTAAGCACTTCATACTTCGTGATGCAATGATGATTATGATTGATGAGTGATTTTGATATGACAATACATGCTTCAACGTTGTGTTAAGATTTCATGACAAAGGGTTCCTAAGGGAAAGTATATTTGGTCATGTATCTGTGCAGTGTGTGAAAGTGACACTAAAGTTAGGCCGCAAGGGCTAAGTGTGTGGAAAGATTTTATTTGTTAAAAGAGTCAAATGATGGTGACTCTTAGTCTAGGTAAGTTAATGATGTAGGGATCAAGCCCCCAAGTCTAGCTCTACATGGATAGGGATGAGCATAGGAGATCCCTTGATATGATCATGGTGTACGTGTGTGAATTTGAATATGAATGCATTTTTATTATGGCCGCACCTCAATGTGAGGTTGCCTACGTATCCGTTAGGAATCAGGCCGAACGTAGCTATAGCCAAACCTCACACAAGTGTGTGTATACCTCAAAAAGGTATTTTTAAGGGTTGTAACGTGGTTAGGCTAAAGGTTATAGAAGAAGGGGATAAAGGCTCAAGACCCTCGATAAGCCCCCAAGGTGTGCAACCTTGCTTTTGAATCTTTATATTTTAATGCTTGAGGCTTGCTTCTCTTTTTTAGCTCTCTTTTCTCTTTTTTTTTTGCTTTAGCATTTATTTTTATTTTTGTAAGTGTGGGCAATCCCGATCATGCGGTCTATCACTCACTTGGCATTCATGTTTCTCAGGCACGGTACCGAGCACTCGATAAGAGACGCAATATGAGACGTGTTCATAACAAAGACATGTTCATGTCAAAGACATTGGAACACTTGCCCTTTTTGTACACTTTTATTTATTTTTTTCTTATTTTATTTATTTTTTGCTATTTTAATCTTTTGAAATCACTCAGGCTTTTTATGAAATTGAAAATTACATAAGTTGCACACCATCCCATCCCAAAGTTAGGTAGATTTAGGTTGAAAAATGAAAGGTATATCGTTAGACGAGGCTCAAAGTGGTTTATTAAGAAAGGATTGTAAATTAGAAAGGTGAAAGGCAATATGATGTGGCTACAAGGGGTGCCTTAAATCATTGGTATACCTTGTGCTTAGTTTGACATGGAATATTTTTTTTTTTTTTTTTTTAATGTAATGAAATGATCATATGCAAGAAAATAAATGCTCATTTTTATTAAAGGGGAAAAAAAACCTATGAAATAAATCTAAGGAAGACAAAGGGTGCCTATGCTAGACTTATTGGGGAAAGGTTTGAAAAAAAGAAGAAAAAAGCATGAAATCTTGGTGAGAAGCTTGCCTTGTGTTTTGTCTCATCATTACTCTTTTTTTTTTTAATTTTTTTTTTTATTATTGTCAATCACATGGCTCAAACTCGATTCAACAAGCATGGATGGAAGAAGGTGGGAAGAATGAACATTGTGATATAGAGAAATATGATGCAGATGAAGAGATTTGAAAAAAAATTAGGAATAAAATGTACTCCCAACTCGATCGACGGAAAAAACCGACTCATGCATGAACCTAAGACATGGTCATGGTGATATATACTCAAAGTGTGTGCTAAGACTAATGAGTGTAATGAGTGTAGGTGACATATTAAGACTCTTGTGTAAGACCATGTAGTTAGACTATGTGACTATACTCAAGCAAAGTCTAACTTAAGACCTCACGTATATGCATTAAACTGGATAGGTTGTGGTATTTTAGTCATAACTTCTGATATGTGACTCTGATTGGGATGAAACCAACGCCAAATTTAAGAAAAAACTCGGGGCTGCAGATCCATAGGTTGTACGACTAGTAGTTCTTCCTAGAACTCCGGCTATGACCAAAACAAGTTGACGCTTGTGCAGTATACGGGAATAAAAATCCGGGTTGATTTAAAGGAACTATGAATCGATTTTAGACATATTTTTTAGCTCAAATTAATTAATTAATCAATTAAACAAAGTCTTTTAGTCATTAATTAGTTTATTAAGTCTTAACACAAGTCAAACAAACGGTTAGGAAAAAAAAACACATAGAGTATGCACAACAAATAATGCACAATTAGTCAAGTAGGCACAATATGATGCAATGAGTTTGCAACCTAACCATGGATCTAGTTCTCTAAAGTTTGGGATATGGGTTACTCAATAGAGGGTCCATGGTTAATTGTCCGGATGCACCGCGCGGAAGCCTAACCGTGAAGGGTTGGCGCGAGTGGATGGGACACCGCAAGTTTAGAAAAACTCGCTTCCATGGTTTGGTGAATTCAACATTCTCGGATGTACCCTTTGTTGCTCAGAGCGTTCAATCAGGTAGATGGAGCATGAATTCCCAGAGGGTTATGTCCATATGTAGAACACATATGGGTTTCAGAAAAGTGAGAAAAACTCAATCAGGAAGTAGGATCGAGCAAACAATGCTAAAAACTGATCGAAATCAGAACGCATATTTCTGGCTCGGTATTGGAAGAATTTGGCGCCAGCAAACAGAGATTGGCGCCAGCTTTTGGCTGTAGCGCCTGGCAACAGAGCTGTTGTCTGGCGCTACAGTCAAAATTCCGGCGCTAATCTTCTGTTCGCTGACGCTAATTCCTACATGCCTCAGCAGCTTTCTGTGCTCGATAAAATTTTCCAGTTTCGCGCAGTGTTATTTCGGTCCTAGTTGTGAAAGATATTCCTCAAATTTCCTACGTGTAAAATCCTATGTTTTAACTCATTACGGATGGTCTTTCCAATGAGATCTTTTTTTATGCATATGACAATAATGTTAATCAAAATTACGCACGTGAAATACTTAGAACCTTTCGAGTCTCATCCACTCATTCTAAATAATTGCCGAAATAAATTTCAGGAATTAAAATAGAAATCCTCCTCAGTGGAGTCGCCAAAAACTGTAGGGAATATTTCAAGCGTTAATCCCTAGATTGAACCCCACTGTGATCATACACTAAAGTACGGTGACGTTCAAAGGGAAATAAGATAGAGCAAAAGAGTCGCCAACAAGTTTTTTTTAGGAACTTGTAAACCGTTCACAGGGTGAAGGTTACACCCCTTAACGATCCAAGAGATCGTCAACTCCATAAGGTCTTGAACCAAATAGGGTTCGGGGATGAAGGTACAAATCCAACCTAAAAGAGATTGAACCTGCCCTAATAATAGGCCTCTACTTTATTCTGATCGTATTCATGTGCGCTTTCTGACTAACATACAATCAATAGGATTAACCCTAAACCTGTTTATCTATGTTGGTTGAATGTTAATGCACAAATAAATCTATTATTGGCGATCTCTTGAATTATAATCAAATTAACCCTAAACAAGGTTATTAATTATCTCATTAAGCGTGATTACAAGTACCAAATTCCCTTTAAACATGCATAAAAGGTGTAATCAAGCAATAACAATAAATATCATCTAGCAACATAATAATAATCATAATAATAATGACCAAAGTCATAATAACAAATTATAATAATCATGATCATAATAATCATATTAAAGCATAATAATAGTAAGATCCTAGGCATCATACTAACAAGATTAATAACAAACCCTAGCATGTAACAAAACAATAAAGATCAAAGCTTTAATCCTAACATGATACTAACATGATATTAGAAAAGAAAATAAAAGGCATAGCAGGAATCATGATTGATATAAGCAAATCACACTAAATATCATACTAAAGAAATCATCCTAACATGATACTAGGAATTTATTGTTGTCACCCTAAACATCAAATTAAGAAAAACATCCTAACATGATACTAGGAATCATAATAACAACCTAAGCATGATTTCTACATAATAACATTAATAAAAACCATTAAAGTACTTACTTGGATGCATCGTACCTCTTTCTAATAACAAAATACACACGTTAGTAACTTCAAGGAAAATAATAATTAAAGAATTAAATTAAATAATTGAAAGAGAGATTAGGGACCAAACCCTCAGAAACTAAACCTTTCACGTCTAGGGCGAAGGCAACTTCGAATATGGCTAGGTGTTTCTAGATCTAATGAATGCGGAATTTTTATATTTGTGAAAAGGCTAGTTTAGAAAAGAGAGAGAGAGAGAGAGAGAGTAATCAAGAGAATCTTGTTGAGAGTTGGTGAATGACAACGGAGTTTTTAGAACGCTTTTTATAAAGAAAATCAACCAAAAAGATAAAATATCAGAACAGAGTTCTGACGCGTAAAACCAGGGTTAGCGCCAGACGCTGACATTAGCGCTAAGCGCTAACGCTAGCGCCAGGCGCCAAGCTTAGCGTCAGGCGCTAATGCTTGCGTTTGGCGCTGACTAAGAATTTGACGCGTTTTCTTAAAATCAGATAGAAATTGACCGTTCGGGAGGATAAAATCGTATTTTCCTCAAAAACGTTCTTTTATTCGGATTAAAACTCTAAAAAGTCAACAAAAGTGAATTTATCAATGCTAATTAAATTAGGAATGAAAAGAACCTTCTAGAAGAATCTAGAAGACTAAAACCATTCCTAATTGCATTAGGAATGATAAATCCATATTAGGCCCTCCTCTAGATCATTGGGCCGCATACAAGGCTCAAACCGGGCCCAGTTCAGTAATTTGGCCATAAGTTCCTCAATATTCATCGGAATTGGGCTTATAATATATCGTTGGAAAGGTCTTTTCAAGCCCTATCCAACTACACTACTATTGGACCCATATCATGGACCAACCGAACTGGATTGGCTGTTTTCTTAAAATAGGTTTTCAAAAATAGAGAGAAGAGAAAAGAAATTAAAACTATCCGCAACACTAAACTTTCCACACTTTCACTTCATTCGATTATGATTCGACGTGAAAGGTACTCATCACTGGGTTTGGTTTTGGGTAGACACAAATGGGTGTCTACAGTGACCTTCAGATGATTGTAGATACATTTGTTCCTTTCTTGCTTGCTATGTTGTTGCCTTGACTCTTTGGTGTCCACATTACAAGCCTATTTAAGGCCCATTGGTTACTAGTCCCAAGTTTGGCTTGGGGAGCTATTAGTGAGTGAGGTGAGGGAGTTTTGTGGTGTGCTTATTATTTGTACAATTTGGGTGGATATGACGAGTTTTTTGTTCTTGATTGTGGTTTATTTTTGATGATTTTGAATGTTGAATTTATTGGAAAAAATATAGCATGATAGAAGGAAAAAATTAAGTGAACTTCAAATGAAAAAAAAAGAAGAGCAAAGGAAAAATAATTGTTAATGTTTAAATGTTCTAAATGAAGGTTGATCAAAAGAAAGAAAAAATAAGATGATGAGTTTCAATGAAAAATTCAAGTGTAGAAGTTAAAATTTGTTATTCACTCAAGTTTACATTATTATATTTTTGTGAGTGAAATTGTAAGTGTTGGGATTTGTTTGTTATGATTGGAGTTGTTTGGTGAATTTTTGGTGGAGTTGAGTTGTGTTGGAGATGATTGGTCATTATTTGTTAGACCTTGGGTTTTATTAGAATATGGCTCCCTTGAGCATGGCTTTACTGTCACATTTTCCCAAATTTATCCTACCTTTTACCCTAGCCTTACATTATAAGCTTTAAAGACCTTCCGACCTTTGTGCATAGAGTTGTGTGAATGTGAAATTAGTTGTTTATCAATGCAAAGAATGACTTGACATATTCCGAGTCGACAATTTAGGTTGAGTGTATGTTTTCTTAAACACACGAGAGTGTGAGTTGGGAGGGCTTGTTCACATTAAAGGGGTTGGGATGGAGAGCGATCGAGTGCATCTTTTACTCGCCACATAAATGAGAGCTGAGTGTGTGAGCACTAGTCTTGAATTCTATATGCTCTTGTGGTTTTCTCTATTTGACACTTGTTAGGGAGGATGAGTGATTGGATGGTTGAGATTGGTTGATGTTGATGCATGTTTGTCGGATTTGCCTTGAATTGGTTGTTCTTGATTTTGACTATTTGGGGTGAGACATGTATTTATTTATTCATTGATGAGATCTTTGCTTAGGGACAAGCAAAGGTTTGACTTAGGGGAGTTTGATATGTCTATTTTATATAGTATTTTACCCCCGTCCCTTGGTCATAATTGGTAGTGTTTTTGACTCTTTAGAGCCACTTTTATTACTATTTTGTGTTTTATAGTGTTTTCGTAGTTTTGGTTGAGTTTTGTAGGGAACTGCACTTTTGGAGCATTTTTCCGGGATTTTACGGAGCGACTACGAGCATTGGAGGAGCACGAACAGTTTTCGTAGCCCAGGGCTTGTCAGAGTCATCAAATCGGTGATTAAGGGCTCGACATTTGAGATACCAAGGCATTTGGACCGAGTATTCAAGACCCGAAGAGGAAGTCCAGATTGGGACAAGTTACGAGCCCAATCGAAGTCCAAGATAGCCTAAGTGGCCTTGCCCGGCCAAATATGGTCCCGCCGAAGGCACGCTTGGCCGTGCGAGGCGGAAGTAAAAAAGAAGCTCTTCGCCCGAGCTCGCGCCCGACCGGGCGCGAGAGAAGATCAATGAGGAAAAAAGGCGGGCTTGATCGGGCCGTGTGGGACCGACCGGGCGCCTGTCTCTGAAGAGGGTTTAGGCGTCGTTTAGTTTGTTTAAGTTTAGGATTTTCTTGCTTAATATAAATACGTTTTCGTTAAGCAAGTTGAGCATCTCTTTTATCTCTTTTTAACTCTTCTTTTAGATTTTCTCTCTCTACTTAGTTTTATTTTTTCTCTCTACAACTTTATACCTTGTTCTTGATTCAACTCATTATTTCCGTTAATTTTGGTAACGATTTCTTCTCTATTAATTTCAGTAATTTTTTTTCTTTATTTCATCATGACTTATTTAATTACTTTGATTAGTTTAGATTTAATTATGCGTGAGTAGTTTTCTTTCTAGGGTTTATGGGGATCCATAAATAAGATGAAGGGATAATTTATTGTTATTGATAGTCAATGCTTAATTAATTTCCTATTGATTGATTTAATGCTATGCAACTAGATTTGCGCAGATCTTTTATGTATGAGTTTAGCAATATTGATTCGAGATTCAAGAGATGAAAATTGATATTTAGGCTTAGTTTCAATAGGCAGGTTAATTTATAAATGGTTAAGTCGAGATTCGAGAGATGAGATTTAATACCGGTAGATTAATTCTGTGATAGTAATACGTAGCGAAAGCCCTTTATGATCTGATTAGTTGATGCATTGATGATTGATTATTATGTTTTGCCCTGGAATGTTATTTATTGGTGAACCTATGCCCTAGGCTTTTATTCCTTGATTTTCTCTACCCTTAATCTTAGTAGTTTAGTTTCCCTTTGATTATATTATTTTGTTACTTTATAATTTAGATATCTTACATTAATTAGGAATAGAAAGACTCGTTTCCCTGTGGATTCAACCCTACTTCCCTATCTGCATTAGTTAGAGGATTTAGGAATTACTTTTGATTGGGTGATACGACTTTAGCATGTCAGTATTTTAAGGTATTTAAAGAACTATATATAAGCTTTTGATTTTAATTGAAGGGAAGGTATTAAAGTGTTGTTAGATTTGGATTTTGAAGGTTTTTGAAGGTTTTAAAGTAAGTTAGTGTTGTTGTAAATTTGATTGATTGATTATTGATTGAGATTTTATTGTTTAATTTAGGAGAGGACTTTATTCAAGGTGATTTCTAGTTAGTAAAGTGACATACCAACTCGCTTACTCAAGGTATGAACGAGTTACGAAACCTTGGTTTTAGATGCATGTTTTGAGACGTATCGAGAACTTAGTATCATGTATAGAGAAGACTGTGCTATTGTAGACACCCATTTGTGTCTCCCCAAAACCAAACCCGGTGATGAATACATTTCACGTCGAATCATAATCGAATGAAGTGAAAGTGTGGAAAGTCTAGTGTTTCGGTTGGTTTTTAATTTTTTTCTTTCTCTCTGTTTTTTTGAAAACCTATTTTATGAAAATATCCAATCCAGTTTAGTTTGGTCCATAGAAAGGGTTTAATAATAGTGTAGTTGGATAGGGTTCATAAAGAGCTTTCCAACGATATATTATAAGCCCAATTTCGATGAATAATGAGGAAGTTATGGCCAAAAATACTAGACTAGCCCGATTTGATCTTTTTATACGGCCCAATGATCTAGAGGAGGGCCTATTATGATTTATCATTCCTAATGCTATTATGATTGATTATAGTCTTCTAGAATCTTCTAGAAGGTTCTTTTGAATCCTAATGTGATTAGCATTGATAATTGAGTTTTAAGAGTTTTATTTAGAATAAAAGAAGTGTTTTTAAGGAAATTATAGTTTTACCCTTTGTACGCTTAAATTTTATCAAAATATGAAAACGCGTGGAAAAACTGTCTGCAGCGCCGCACTACAGGCTGTCGCCTGGCAACAGGCCTGACGTCGCGGCGACACATCAGTCGCTTAGCGACAGGCTCTGTCGTTTGGCGACATCGTCGTGTTTTATTCTTTTCGAAGCTCTGATTCTTTTTTATCATAATCCAGATGATTTTCATTATAAATAGCCTCCTAAAACCTCCGTTTTCAATCACCAACTCTCATCAAGAAATTCTTGATACTCTCTCTCTCTCTCTCTCTTTTCTAAACTAGCCTTTTACATACAAAATTCCGCATTCACAAGATCCAGGCACACCTAGCCAAGTTTGAAGTTGGCTTCGCCCTAGACGTGAAAGGTTTGATTTCTGAGGGTTTGGTCCCAAATCTCTATTTCAATTATTTAATTTAATTGTTTTGATTTTATATTTTCCTTGAAGTTACTAACGCGTGTATTTTATTATTAGAAAAAGATATACGAGGCATCCAAGTAAGTCCTTAATTATTTAATTAATATTATGATATAGAAATCATGTCTAGGTTGTTATTTTGATTCCTAGTATCATGTTAGGATGCTTTTCTTAGTATGATGTTTAGGGTGACAACAATAAGTTCCTAGTATCATATTTGGGGTAAAGAATATAATATCATTTATGATTTCTATGATGCTTCCTATTTTCTTTCTTAATATCATGTTAGTATCATGTTAGGGTTAAAGCTTTGATTTTTATTGTTTAGTGACATGCTAGGGTTTGTTATTTATCTTGTTAGTATCATGTCTAGGATCTTGCTATTATGCTTTAACATGATGATGAATATGATTATTTATTATAATTATTATTATGATTATTTTTATAATTGTTATGATTATTATTATTATTATGTTGCTTGATGCATATTATTATTGTTATTGCTTGATCACACCTTTTATGCATGTTTAAAGGGAATTGGTACTTGTAATCATGCTTAATAAGATAATTAATAATCTTGTTTAGGGTTAATTTGATTATAATTCAAGTGATCGCCAATAATAGATTTGTTTGTGCATTAATATTCAACCAACATGGATTAAACAGGTTTAGGGTAAACCTATTGATTGCATGTTAGTAAGAAAGTGCACATGAATACGAGAAGAATAAAGTAGAGGCCTATTATTAGGGCAGGTTCAATCTCTTTTAGGTTGGATTTGTACCTTCATCCCCGAACTACCAGTCATGGTTCCAGACCTATTGGAGTTAACGATATCTTGGATCGTTAAGGGGTGTAACCTTCACCCTGCGAACGGTTTACAAGTTCCTCAAACTTGTTGGCGACTCTTTTGCTCTAGCTTCTTTTCCTTTGGGCGCCACCATGCTTAAGTGTATGATCACAATGGGGTTCAAGTTTGGGGTAATGCTTGAAATATTCCCTACATTTTTTGGCGAATCCGCTGGGGAGGATTTCCATTTTAATTCCTGAAATTTATTTTGGCAATTATTTAGAATGAGTGGATGAGACTCGAAAAGTTCTAAGTATTTCATGAGCGTAATTTTGATTAACATTGTTGTCATATGCATAAAAAAGTTTCTCATTGGAAACACCGTCCGTAATGAGTTAAAAACATAGGATTTTTTACACGTAGGAAATTTGAGAAATATCTTTCACAACTAGAATCGAAATAATGCTGCGAAAAACTGGAAAATTTAAGAATATAGAAAGCTAATGAGGCATGTAGAAACTTGCGTCTAGAAAACAGAGCCTGTTGCTGAAGATATGGCTCTGTCGCCGAGCGACAATTCTGTTGCCAGGCGACAGGGCTATATCGCGGCGACAGTCCCTGTTGGCTGGCGCTGCGTTCTTCCAATACCGAGCCAGAAATATGAATTCTATTTTCAACCAGTTGTAGACACCTAAAAATGTCTCCCCAAAACCAAACTCGATGATGAATAACCTTTCACCGCCACTATTGGTCGGGTTCAGTATTTAATCCCGAGAGTGCTTAAAAAATCGTATTTGATTAAATTTGTATTTTTAAACAGTCCATGGATTAGTCTTGATGTTTGGTAAAAGCATAGTTTTAATTTTAGCCCAAACCTTTTATTGTTTTATTATTTATTTTTGGCCCAAACCTTTTATTTATTTTATTTGCTTATTTTATTATTTTACCCCAAATAATAATAAATCAGAAAAAGGCCCGAAATTATCAATCGGCACTTAAAATGCTGAACGAAATTAGGGTTAAAAATGTATTTAGACGGAAAAGCGGGCTAAAAATTCCCGCGCCACGGCAGGAATCCACCGTGTCACGGGAATCATTCCCATCTGACGGTGTGATTTCCCGTGACACGGGAAACTTGTCGTGACACACGGGAATTTCCGTGTCCTTTCCGCGTAAACCCTTAACGCGTTTTCTTCCCCGTTTACTAAAAATTTCCCGCGTCACTCTAAAATTGCACCGTGTCACGGGAGTGTTTCCCGTCTGACGGTGGGACTTCCCGTCCCACGGTACAGTTTGCCGTGTCGCGGGATAATTTTTTAGGGTTTTTATCATTTTAGGGTTCCGTGTATTCCCTCAGCACATTTTCTCTATAAATACCCCCTCATTTCTGATGTACGGGGCATCAATTAATTCTCTAGTTTTTTTCTCTCTTCTATGCTTTAGCCTAAACACTAGCCTACCCTTCTTATTTCAAAATTCCTTCTTCAAGTACTCCAAGAGTCCATACTTTACTCGAGGTTCTGTCCTTAAGCCAAGGCGTGAAAGGTAAAAATGTTTGAGGGTTTGTCCCCAAATCAACTCTACTTTATTTAGTTTAATTTAATTATTGTTTTATTATTATTTCCTTGAAGTTACTAACTCGTTTATTATTTTGTAGTTGCAAATAAACAGAATCAAAGTAAGAATTATGTTCCTCTTATTTCTATTACTTTTCTAACGATTTTATATTGTTGGAATTGTTGCTAAATTGCTTCCAATATTAATGTTTATTTTATTATTATTATGATCACCATATTGCATGTTTAAAGGGAATATGTAATTGAAAATCACGCCTAATAAGATAATTTGGACAACCGTTTAGGTTACTTTTTAATCTTGTTGTTAATTCAAGTGATCACTAATATTTTAGTATAATATGTTGCATTAATATTCAACCAATTTAGCTTAATAATAGTTTGGAGCGAATTGAATATTTTGTTTGTGTGCCTTTGAGATTGCAGGAATGTTTTTCACTATAAGAATCGAGTAGAGGCCAATACGGGCGAATGTGACTCCATGAATCACTTCGTACCATCATCCCCGATCCTCCTTTTGTGGTTCCGAACCATATGGAGTTAGTAATCTCATGGATTATGAATGGGGTGTAACCTTCACGGGTCAATCGTCGTTGCCTATCGTTGTCCCTTATCCTAGTTGCCTTTTTATGATCCGTGAACGGTTTACAAGTTCCTTAAAAACTTGGTCGCAGCTCCCTACTTTATTTGTCCCTAATCGTATTATGTCAATTCCCACTTCCTATGAGTGCCAAGCATATTCACAACATGCTTTTGCGTAGGCGCACTTCGAACGACGCCTACAATTTGGCGACTCCACTGGGGAGGATTCTTGGTTATTTATCGATTTGAGTGATCGGTATTTAATTAGGATGAGTGGATGAGAGTTGAAAGATTCTTGAAAAAATATTCCTGTGATTAATTTGGCATTTTTGCATATGTATAGACGTTTTAACGTCGCATTTAGGTCTGTCCCGTAGGAGAAATTGAATAACTTGATTGCGTACGAAGGAAAATTGGGCACCAGTAAAATTTTCTGACTGCCGTGCCACGACAAAATCTGCCGTGTCACGGTACAGTGCACCGTCTGACGGTGTGCAGTACTGTGGCACGGGAATTTTTGCCGTGTCACGGCAGTCCTAAAATCAGCCCGGTGGCTTATTTTCTCTTCTCTCAGTCAACTTCCTTCAAAATTTCTGAAAAAACGTGTGTGTTCTACATGCGTCTTAGCCCCGGGGGATTTAAGCTCTATCAACCCAAAAACGCTCATGGCAATAAGGGTTCATCCGAGTTATTAAATCCACCCAAACCATGGAGTCGAGTTCGATTTCATCACGAACTCGCGGAGCCGCCCGTTGGCATACACCCTCAAGGGAGGCTGCCTTGCTTACGCGTCCAAACTCTTAACCATGGTACCCTTTTGACACCCAAAGCTTGACCAATAGTTGAACATAGATCTTGACTCTAGGTTGCGAACTTTTTTTACATCATCGTGACTAAATGCTACATGGTTGTTTGGTGCTAACCTTCATGTGTTTACTCTTTTTGTTTAACCCATGACCGAGGGTTTTTATTATCATATAGTAACTAGTACAGACCTAAAATTGACTAAAATATGGAAAAATCACAAAACAGACCTGGAATTGCGCACTGTGTCACGACAATTTCTGCCGCGCCACGGTGAACAGTGCCGTGACACGGGGCTTTCTACGGTCTGACGGTAGGCTGCACCGTGTCACGACAGTCAGCACCGTGACACGGTGCCCAGGAAATGTGTCCCGTTAGTCCTTTTTCGGTTTTTGTGCGTACGTATGTAGTTTATATGTTCAGTTTGGTGTCATGTCTAGCTGTACGGTCAAAACACGCGTCCATAACCTCACTTAATCACTCACATATCGTGTTCACACACTTACGATGCGTGTCATTCCCCTAGCCCTGATCAATATTGCTTTGCTAATGATAATAATGACAAAGAAATAATAAAAGCAATGGAAGAACACGAAAATAAAACGACAGTTATCGAAGATACAGAAACAGTTAATATTTCCAATGATACGACTGTTAAAGAAGTAAAAATTGGAATAACACTAAGTCAAGATGAACGCAAAGAGCTAATTAACTTGCTTAGTGAATTTGTTGATGTATTTGCTTGGTCATACCAAGATATGCCAGGAATTGACAGGGATATAGCTCAGCATACGATACCACTCATTCCAGGTATGAAGCCTGTCAAACAAAAACTGCGCCGTATGAAACCGGATGTGGCTTTCAAAATCAAGGAAGAAATCATAAAGCAGTTGGCCGCAGGTTTCATCAAAGTATCCAAGTATCCAGAATGGATAGAAAATGTGGTTCTAGTTCCAAAGAAGGATGGAAGGGTCAGAATGTGTGTTGATTACAGGGACCTCAATAAAGCAAGCCCAAAATATGGGTTCCCTCTACCTCACATTGACATTCTGGTCGATAACACAGCAAACCATGCACTCTTATCGTTCATGGACGGCTACGCTGGATATAATCAAGTATTGATGGCTGAAGAAGATATGGAGAAAACCACATTCATCACACAATGGGGTACATATTGCTATACGGTAATGCCATTCGGGTTGAAAAACGCGGGTGCCACCTACCAAAGATCAACTATAGCATTGTTACATGATATGATGCACAAAGAGGTGGAGGTCTATGTCGATGATATGATCGTTAAGTCTAAAGATCGCCCAGGCCACATCATTGCACTTCGCAAGTTCTTTGAAAGACTCCGCAAGTACAACATGAGATTAAATCCAGCAAAGTGTGCATTCGGAGTCACGTCAGGCAAATTACTTGGATATGTGATCAGTTCTCGAGGGATTGAAATAGATCACACAAAAGTCAAAGCGATCATGGCCATGCCACCGCCCAAGAATGAGAAGGAAATTCGAGGTTTCATTGGAAGGTTGCAATATATAAGTAGGTTCATATCAAAACTCACAGCGATATGTGAACCTATATTCAAGAAGCTTAAGAAAAATGTCCCAGTCACATGGGATGACGATTGCCAAAAATCTTTTGACAAAATTAAAGAGTACCTGGCAAACCCACCTGTGCTAGCGCCAACAATACCCGACTTTCCTCTTCGACTCTACCTTACGGTCACAAGAGAAATGATGGGGGCAATGCTAGCAAAAGAGATTGAAAGCAAGGAGAATGCAATTTACTACTTGAGTAAGAAGCTTCAAGGATACGAGACACGATACACACCACTTGTAAAGTTATGTCTCGCACTTGTGTGGGCTGCGCAGAAACTAAGACATTACATGCTCACTCATACAGTGCATGTCGTGTTCAAGATGGATCCTCTCAAATACTTGTTCGAAAAAGCAACACTCAATGGCAGATTATCAAGGTGGATAGTCAATCTTGCTCAGTTTGACTTGAAATTGTTAGCACAAAAAGCCATCAAAGGTTTTGCGGTTTCTGACTTCTTAGCAGAATTTCCGCTAGAAGAAGTTGAGAAAGAAGAAGATGAGTATGATTTCCCTGACGAAGATTTACTCATGACCGAAGATGATAGCTGGACGCTCTATTTTGATGGAGCTTCAAACCAAAAAGGTTGTGGTGGAGGAGTCTTGCTCGTATCACCTAATGAGGAACATATCCCAATTTCCATGAAACTCGATTTTGATGTCACCAACAATGCAGCAGAGTATGAAGCATGTATTTTGGGGTTAGAAACAGCTGTTGCCTTGGGAATTAAGAAGCTCAGAATCTACGGTGATTCTTCACTAATCATTAACCAAATTTCCAAGAGATGGAAAGTAAGAAGTGAAAGTCTCGCAACGTATCAAGCTCATTTAGAAACTCTCACGGAGCAACTAGATGAAGTGGAATATACGTATTTGCCGAGAGAAGAAAACCAGTTCGCTGACGCGCTAGCTAAATAAGCATCAATGGTACGAATTCCGACGGATACAATCAGAATGCCGTTGACCATAGAAAGAAGATATGAACCGGCTTATGTTCACGCACTCGACGATGAACAAGAATCACAAGAAGAAGATGAAGAGCCATGGTACACAAATATCCTTAATTATGTGACAAGAGGAGAATACCCTCCTAATACTGATAAAAGGGCACGCCGTGCTTTGAGGCTCCTGGTCTCACAGTATGTGCTCATCAGGGGAGAACTCCACAAGAGAACTGCAATGGAGAGAAATCTCTTATGCATAGCCAAGAAAGAAGCACACAGAACCATGGAAAACCTTCATACCGGTATATGTGGAACGCACATGAATGCAAAGATGTTAGTACAAAAGATTCAACGATAGGGATATTATTGGACTACTATGGAGAGAGATTCTCACGAATACGTTAAGAAATGCATGAAGTGTCAAGTCTACGCAAATTTACACCATGTTCCACCTTCGCTTCTCTACACATATACTTCTCCATGGCCTTTCTCCACTTTGGGCATTGACATCATTGGAAAAATAACGCCACCAGGACAAGGGGGGCACGAATTCATCCTCGTAGCGATCGACTATTTCACCAAATGGGTCAAAGCTGCCTCATATGCTAAGCTAACGGGGAAACACGTAGCTCAATTCATTGAGAAAAATATCATATGCCGCTATGGGGTACCTCATGAGATGATCAGCAATAATGGAACGCATTTCCAAGCCGAATGCGCGGAATTATTTCAGAAATATCATATCAAGCATCACATATCATCACCTTACAGACCACAAACAAATGGTGCGTCGAATCGGCCAACAAAAATGTGAAAACTATCATCGAAAAGATGACAGAAAACTACAAGGATTGGCCAAGTAAGCTACATTTCGCCCTTTGGGGTTATCGAACCTTTGTTCGTACATCAACGTGGGCTACCCCTTTCTCTTTGGTCTACGGAGTTGAAGCTGTACAACCAATAGAACTCGAAATCCCTTCTCTCCGAATCGCGTTGGAAAGTCAACTAGATGAAGTCGACTGGATTAGAGCAAGATATGATGAACTAGTCTTACTCGATGAAAAACGCTTGGCAACTTTGCACCATGTCCAAACCTACCAACAGCGTATGGCGCGACATTTTAATAAAATAGTCAAGACTAGGAACATCAAATAGGGTGACCCGGTGCTTAAGGCACTTCGCAATAATGTGTTGGATCCAAGAGGAAAATTCAGACCCAATTGGTCAGGCCCGTACATTGTTAAAGCCCGTACATTGTTAAAGCCATCTTGTCTGGCGGAGCAGCACAACTGGTAGACATGGACGGTAACGGTTTTTATAATTTAACCAACTTGGATCAGCTCAAGAAATTCTATGCCTAGTCGCATGGGTTCATGACCCAATAGAGCTACGTTTGGCCTGATTCCTTTTTAAGGATACGTAGGCAACCCCTCAAGAGGGCCCGACCACTTTAAAAAAATAAAATCCTCCCTCCATCGATCAAGTATACGCGTCGGTTCAGCATTGCGTCACGACAAAAAAAAAAGGAGTTTTGCCGCGACACGGGACATTCCACCGTGGCATGGTGGACCCGAGCAAAAAAAAAAAAAAAAAAAAAGAAAGGGGAGTTTTGCCGCGACACGGGACATTCCACCGTGGCACGGTGGACCTGAGCAAAAAAAAAGGGTGGAGTTTTGCCGCGACACGAGACATTCCACCGTGTCACGGTACAGTCCACCGTGGCACGGTGGACCTGAGAGAAAAAAAAAAATTGTGCCGTGACGCGGGAATTTCCAACGTGTCACGGAATTTTTTACCGTGGCACGGTGGAATTTCAGATTTTCCGATTTTTTTAGTGGTGTAGTCTTTGCGAATTCAGTTATTTGTTCGATGTTTTTATTTTCATTCTTCCATTGCGTCCGACTCCTTGACTCGGATATTAAAAAAAATTGTAATTTTTCATTTAAGGCGAAAATAAATATGCTATTATTAGTGAAATAAATGTGACTAAAATTATTGGCATTATACGCCTTATTTTAGAAAATTATAAATCATAAAAGCAAAGCAATACTGATCTAATCCCTCTTCACCTTAGGAATCTCATTCTCTTTTTCAACCAGGCCGGCCTTCACCATTAATGTTTCTTTTGTAGCCTGAACCGTCACACCCCTAGTCGAACTTTCACCCCTTTCACCTTTCCTAAAATTCTTCGGTTGTTTCTCTCTATAGACCATCTTCTCTTTACCCTTCCCTTTCACATAATTCTTCCTTTTCGGCAATATAGGAGTCTTAAACTCAATCCCTTGTGTTCTTGGACCTAGACGATTTTTAGGAGGTGCTTTCTTATTTCCAAGACGGCTCTTCACATCAGATTTGCTTGATCCAACTCGTTCTCTCCTACTTCTAGGATTTAACCATGCCTTGTATGCACTAGATAAAGGAGGAGGAGCTTGGTTACTTGCAGAAACGGTCCACAAAGGTCTTCCAATCCAATAAGTCTCGTATTTGTGAACGTTACTTTCATGCAACGATAATTCACGAGGACTATCGTTATAGCGTGGAACTACTTGTTCAAGTCCATACTGCCGCATCAGTCGAGAAGGACAATAAAAAGTCAATTTTGAGATACTAGGAACACGGAAATACGGAGTATTATTCGTACCAACCATCCTAGTAAGCCTCCACCAAGGCACCACCCAACGAATAGAAAATTCCCTCTTTGCAAAGAAATTTTTCCAGTCTTCATACGACATGTTCACATAGTAATTCTTCTTCATGCGGACTAGATTGTTAGGGCCATATTTTTCAATATCGCCGGGGAATTCAAATAGTTCTAAACGCTCCATCAACCAAATCTGCGAAAAAAAAAAATCAGTCGAAAAAAAAATGCAGATTTCCCGTGACACGGCAGACTTCACCGAGTCACGGCAGAGAGCCACTGTGACACGGTGCCTGTTTTGTGTCACGGGGGCTACTCGGAGCGTATTTTTACCTGCAACAGTACCAGAGAGCCCTTCCTGATGGCTTTCCGGTCAGCTTTTGCTTCGTCAAGGCCACGAAATGTTTCTCCAAGGCATGTAGGCATAGGAGATCTCCCAGATTCAACATGTTCAAGCACAGACGCTAGACAAGCATGTCCTACCCTACCGTTTGCAAATAAAAGCTTTCTAAACATGCAAAAAATTTATGCCCTTCTACGATATACATGATAAGACTCAGAGATAGGGCGATTAAAATATAAATTTGCAAGTTTTTCTAAGTCTACCTCATTACCACACACAATTCTATTTAAATCTGGATCTGTTAGACTCAGATGGCGTTCAAAATCTTGGTAATAATATTCACGTAGGGTAGGCATGGCAATAGGATTTCTAGCAGGAAATCCAAAGATGGCACCGAATTCCTCCGGCAGGGGACATATTTCATCGTAATCAAATTTAAAACAATGTGTTTATGGACTCCAATAGTCTAATGCTGCCCTAAGAAAATCATGTTCAATCGCTACATGCCTCAGGGCTAGTAAACCCCTGACATGAAACAATTCTAACTCTCTTTTGTCAGCATTGGTCAAAGAATAAGACCAGTCGCGCAATGTATTATCAAAATTCTGAGACATTATTATTGAAATATGACATTCTAATTATTTTGTGTTTCGTAATTATGCATATCACGAATATACTGGTCCTATTTTATAGCAAAAGCGCTCGGAACTACTCAGAAATTATCTTTCCATACGCGTAAACCACACCGTTATAGAATACGCGCACCGTGACACGGGGAGTCCCACCGTGTCACGGGAATTTTTGCCGCGACACGACAGATTTTGCCGTGACACGGTGTACAGTGCCGTGTCGCGGCACCCACGCGTTTTTTTTTTTTTTTATCTTTTCCTGTATCTATCCGGATTTTTTTTAGTATTTTATCTTCACCGTTTACTTTTATGTTTTTCGAGAGTTTCATTCCCAATAAAATTCTTAACCTTTTTTATCATTTTATTTTGATCATTTTATTTTTATTATTTTTATTATTTTATTTATTATCTTTTTTAGTATTTTATTCAAATTTCTATTTTTTCTTTATATACTTATTTATTTTTTCTTGTCTTTTTATTTCTTTTTCTTTTGAGGAAGGTCGGTACCCTCCACTTACTCCACTTACGTTTTTTTTGTCGCGTCATTAATACATACACAATCACACACAATGAGTCTCAAGCACACACTAACACACACTAATAAATACATAAACTGTGAATAATGTACAAAATGAGCCATAATAAATAAGCAGCGTCAAGTGTCATCACAGTATGTACAAATAAAGACCCTCGGTCAAAAATCTGCAGAACTAGAAGAGTTAGGATCAGTATCATCTCCAGCCTGCGAATACGGGAACGGTGAGCCAAAGAGTGCCGCCATCATCCGAGTACGGGGAGTAGTGTCCCTACTAGTCCATGTGACTTCAGCAATAGTCAAACTCAAAGCAGGACCCGTCCAACTGGCAAAAGGTGTAGACTGACTCAAAGACATGGGAATCGTCGGTGGAGGCATCGTCCCATACACTGGAACTGAAAACAAGCCCGACACCGGTGGAGGAATCCTAGACGATGGAGCTGAAAATAAACCAGGATCCACGGGAGTCAAAACAGGCCTAAACTCAGGCTGTGAAGGCTGTGAAAACGACTGTCGCTGCCTCTGACCTTGACCCTGAAAGCGCTGGGAAGACTGAGGCTGCTGCCACTGAGCCTCCTGAAACGGTTGAGTAATCTGAGGCTCCCGCTGACACTGAAAATGCCGATGAACCTCAGGAGATCGTCTACCACGACTAAGCTCCCCCTCGTCCGAGCCTCTATGCCTCGAGCGCGAGCGGGACCTCCGTTGCTCCTGAAAGATACAAAAAAAAAGGCGTCAACAATGCAAAATAAAACAAATGGTAGGAGTGAAAAAAAAGAGCATACCTCAAGAACATCGCCAGAAATGCTCCGACAACTCGCACCACGTCGAAGCTTGATGATGCAGTACTTCAGAACGTCAACCAGCTTCATGAGTCCCATCATCTTCGGGCGGTTAGGCTGAGAACAAAACAAAGAAAAATCAGTAACAAGCGGTGTTAAAAGGATGAATAATGCATCAAAAACTTACCGGCTCAAAAACCTCGGGCAGAGACTCCTGCGCCTGTCTCAATCCTCTGGCGCGTCAGCAATATGGTCCTCGGTAATACCAATCGGCCCTGGGTAGCGGACAGATTGAGGTGGAATCTCAATCCTCCCCACGGGGCGAACAGTCGTCTGAAAATACGATCGAATAATCAAGTTATTCGACTATTTAAACAAAGACTGCTGACAAAAATCCTCAAAAGAAATCATACCTCAGGAAGGCGGGGTGGAGGAGCCAGAGAGGGAAGCAAGTCCTGCGCGTAATCACCCTCCATGTGCACAAGCTCCTTCCAAGGAAAAGTGTAGTGCTCTCCCCTGTTTATCAACTCCCTAAGCAAGCGCGAGTCTAGCATCGACTCCGGTGGAGATAAGGGCACTACAAAGCGATCACCACTATGCTGACGAACGACACGCTCCCCCAAATACCAGACAAAGCGTTCGGTACCAACCAAAACAGTGCGGTGCGCTGAAAGATGCAAGGCCTCATGAAGATTAGTCATCCCAACCCAAGGACGATACTGGACATCAATGGCAACCTGAAAACCATAAAAAGTTGGCAAGTTGGCATGAAACACCGGAAATAACGTCAGAGAGAAAATAACAGGCTACAAAACTAATTCTTACGCCAACAAAAGAGGTGCCTAGGCGTAGCAGCCCGCGCAGCGCAGAGACAGACTCCACCCGTGACTCTCCTCGGTCACGCCAGCTGGCCCCGACAGGGAAGTCATGAACCGCTCCACGACGCCGTCGAGGAGCTAATCTTGGGAAGTACTCGTAGAAACATAGATGCAATGAAAAGTAATCTTTGAGCACATGAGTGGAATAGATTAAAGTAAAACAAGAAGAGGAAAGGATCGTCACCTCTACGACTCTCCATAAACCGTAGACAGTGACAGGGGACTCGTCGTTCAGCTGCCTACAGCCATGACGTAACGACAAGAGAAGGTCAGCATATCCGAGGCTGGCCCAGCTAAAGGATCCTATCTCACTGATCGTAACTAAATAAGGGAGGTAGCAAAGGAGTGCATGCGAACTCCTATCAGGAGAAAGAGTCATGGAAATGAAAATCAAAATGAAGATCCGCACTCGCTGCTCAGCTGATGTCTCCTCCATGTCGAAACCACAGGCTAAAACCGAATCCAGCTCCGATCGCCCGCTCCTAGGACCACCTCGAGACACTGGATGAGTCCTGATATGCTGAACGATCGGACCTAACAAATCGGCTGCCTCAGCCGCTCCCCAAGAAAGATCAGACATTTGTGCTACAGCCCGGTCAGTGAAGCGCAGACCGCTAATCATGCTAAAGTCCAGAGGGGTCACTGTCATCTCCCCCCAAGCAAAGTGAAAGGTGTTGGTAGTATCCCAAAAATACTCCAACAATGCGCGAACGAGTGTCGCACCGCAACCCCGGGGGCTGCGAAACCCTACGACCGCCGAATAAAAGTCCACTAAACCAGCTGATTCCCATAAGGCGTTCGTAGCAGGATCCCTCGTGATAAATTGGTGCAGTCGAGGAATCAAATCTCCGGCTCCAGAACCGTGGTGGCGAAGCGTGCCGTCAACTATACCGGCAAGTGGGCGGTGAGAAGCGTGGTTCTCACGACAGAAAACCAACTGGTCTAAAGTCCACATAGCTGGAACCCATCTACCTCTACCCGTAGAGGCCCGAGGCTCAGGCTCTAAGGCGTCGTCATCCATACCCTCGGGAATCGTGGGAGTGTCCTCCCGAAAAGCCTGACGTCGGCCATGGGTAGAAAGATCGCGATCCCGTCGTCTAGGCATGCTATTATAAAAATAAAAAATCTAAATGCTTAGCATCATTTCCTAAGACATTTAGTTATTTATATCGAGTTGCATTTTAATAAAAAATCTAAATGCTTAGCATCACTTCCTAAGTTATTTAGTTATTTATCGCATTATACGCTAAATTTTACCTCAAGGCTAAAAATTGGCAAAATAATGGAATTATTTATAGTATCTAGTTTCTCCATGACGAACTAATACTATGTTCTCCTAATTGCATGATACTATGTTCTCCATGACAATGTAGTACATACACAATACAAAACATGTCTCAAAATTGCACAAAAACAATAGATCGACGCATCATAGCATATTTTACAAGATCTACAACCAACATGTCAAGGAACACCATTACCACAAGTAGTACCAAAAATGGTGATTTGCTCAATTCTTCACCAAATTATGCAATTTTTGACTCAAATCGCTCACAAACACACATACACACATATGCAAGTAAATTCATGGCAAGAATTTCAACATAAACCTCAAAATAAAAAAATCCCCAAATTGATTTTTGAGGGGTTTTCATGAAATTATTCATTTGAAGCAAATTCAAGGCAAAATCAAGGGAAACTTACATAGATCCTTGTAGAGAATCGAAAATGAGGAAAGTAGCAAAAAGTTAGAGCAGAATTGATGAAGATTTGAGCTCCAAAAGCTCGAACAACCGTGAAGACCGCAACACGACCGCCGTGACACGGTCAGACGCTGTCGTGACTCGGTAAGAACGGCCCGTGTCACGGTGAGCAACCTTAGGTGACGAGAAAGAGCTCCGGCAATGGCAGCGGCAACCTCAGGTGACGGCGACAGCAAGCGAGCAGCAGCAAATTTCAGCGAAAAAAAAGAATAAAAAAAAAGAAGAGGAAAGACCGCAGAACCACCGTGACACGGGAAGTAATTCCGGCTGACGGAAGGAAAAACCGAACGCTGGTGAGCCGCCGCCGAGTCACGGGATCCGAGCAATTTTTTTAAAAAAAAATAAATTTGAGTGAAAACAGGACAAGAAAGAGAAATGGTGAGTGAGCAAAATAGGAGAAATGGTTGATATTTAAAGCCAAAAGTAACTGTTGCACGACCCCATTGCCGTTCCACATTTTCCGTTATTAAGCAACGGTGTTCAGGTGCGTGGAACGAAACACGTGGAATTTTTTTTTCTGCCAAAAAATTCCCGCGACACGGGAATTACTCCCGTCTGACAGCAAAACACCACCGTGTCGCGGGATGCATGTGTCCACGTAGCACGGGGTTCAAGCTGTCGTCTTGCACATTTTTCGAAACTGGCAGCGAATATTCCTGGTGTTTTTAACCAAAGCTGCACGATTTTCCGCGCAAATTGGACAGTTAATTTTTCGGTAAAATTACGCGGAAAATTCTAACTGACGGTTGGAGGGTACCAAAATTACTATTTTGCCCCTAGAAGCATTAAAGTCAATTTTTGTTGATATTTTAAGCACCTAATATGGTCGGATAATCGACTTGAAGGTGTAAATCATCTGTGGCCCACGTTCGGGGGTAATCGAACCATCATACACTTGCAAATTTCAGCGATTACAGTAGTTGTCGGCTTTCCTCAAGCATGGAAAGCGTTATCGGTTGATTTTTCTTCAAGTATAGAATACCGCCAAGTCGGCTTTCCTCAAGCATGGAAAGCGTTATCGGTGGATTTTCCTTCAAGTATAGAAAACCGCCAAGTCGGCTTTCCTCAAGCTTGGAAAGCATTATCGGAGGATTTTTCTTCAAGTATAGAAAACCACCAAGTTGGCTTTCCTCAAGCATGGAAAGCGTTATCGGTGGATTTTTCTTCAAGTATAGAAAACCGCCAAATTCCTTTGTCGGCTTTCCTTAAGCATGGAAAGCATCATCGGTGGATTTCTTCAAGCATAGAATGACACCAAATTCATATGTCGACTTTCCTCAGGCATGGAAAGTATCATCCGGTAGGTTTCTTCAGGCTTAGAAAACTACCAAATTCCTCAGTCGGTTTTCCTCAGGCATGGAAAGTGTTTTAACAAACGTCATCCGGTGGATTCCTTCAAGCATAGGAAGCTGCCAAACTCATTTGTCACCGATACACTGGTGCCAGATACGTATTCTATCCTTTTACTCTTTTATCTGTGGAATTAACATTTTTTCTGCAGGTATCGGCGTATACAGAGTGATTTAGGATCGCAGAACGTCTTAAATCATTCTCCGTCCCTATCGACTACTTTGACTATCGTTTTCGAAACTGACGTTTCTACAAACTCAATCAAAGTGGGGGCTTTTGTAGACACCTAAAAATGTCTCCCCAAAACCAAAACCGATGATGAATAACCTTTCACCGCCACTATTGGTCGGGTTCGATATTTAATCCCGAGAGTGCTTAAAAAATCGTATTTGATTAAATTCGTATTTTTGAACAGTCCATGGATTAGTCTTGATGTTTGGTAAAAGCATAGTTTTAATTTTAGCCCAAACCTTTTATTGTTTTATTATTTATTTTTGGCCCAAACCATTTATTTATTTTATTTGGTTATTTTCTTATTTTACCCCAAATAATAATAAATCAGAAAAAGGCCCGAAATTATCAATCGACACTTAAAATGCTGAACGAAATTAGGGTTAAAAATGTATTTAGACGGAAAAGCGGGCTGAAAATTCCCGCGCCACGGCAGGAATCCACCGTGTCACGGGAATCATTCCCGTCTGACGGTGTGATTTCTCGTGACACGGGAAACTTGTCGTGACACGGGAATTTCCATGTCCTTTCCGCGTAAACCCTTAACGCGTTTTCTTCCCCGTTTACTAAAAATTTCCCGCGTCACTCTAAAATTGCACCGTGTCACGGGAGTGTTTATCGTCTGACGGTGGGACTTCCCGTGTCACGGTACAGTTTGCCGTGTCGCGGGATACTTTTTAAGGGTTTTTATCATTTTAGGGTTCCGTGTGTTCCCTTAGCACATTTTCTCTATAAATACCCCCTCATTTATGATGTACAGGGCATCAATTAATTCTCTAGTTTTTCTCTCTTCTATACTTTAGCCTAAACACTAGCCTACCCTTCTTATTTCAAAATTCCTTCTTCAAGTACTCCAAGGAGTCCATACTTTACTCGAGGTTCTGTCCTTAAGCCAAGGCGTGAAAGGTAGAAATGTTTGAGGGTTTGGCCCCAAATCAACTCTACTTTATTTAGTTTAATTTAATTATTGTTTTATTATTATTTTATTAAAGTTACTAACTCGTTTATTATTTTGTAGTTGCAAACAAACAAAATCAAAGTAAGAATTATGTTCCTCTTATTTCTATTATTTTTCTAACGATTTTATATTGTTGGAATTGTTGCTAAATTGCTTCCAATATTAATGTTTATTTTATTATTATTATGATCATCATATTGCATGTTTAAAGGGAATATGTAATTGAAAATCACGCCTAATAAGATAATTTGGACAACCATTTAGGTTCCTTTTTATTCTTGTTGTTAATTCAAGTGATCACTAATATTTTAGAATAATATGTTGCATTAATATTCAACCAATTTAGCTTAATAATAGTTTGGAGCGAATTGAATTTTTTGTTTGTATGCCTTTGAGATCGCAGGAATGTTTTTCACTATAAGAATCTAGTAGAGGCCAATACGGGCGAATGTGACTCCATGACTCACTTCGTACCATCATCCCCGATCCTCCTTTTGTGGTTCCGAACCATATGGAGTTAGTAATCTCATGGATTATGAATGGGGTGTAACCTTCACGGGTCAATCGTTGTTGCCTATCGTTTTCCCTTGTCATGGTTGCCTTTTTATGATCCGTGAACGGTTTACAAGTTCCTTAAAAACTTGTTGGCGGCTCCCTACTTTATTTGTCCCTAATCGTATTATGTCAATTCCCACTTCCTATAAGTGCCAAGCATATTCACAAGATGCTTTTGCGTAGGCGCACTTCGAACGACGCCTACACCAATTCTAGCACTATTGGCTCGATTCTACTTCCTGATTGAGTTTTTCTCTTTTTTCTGAAACCCATATGTGTTCTACATATGGACATAACCCTCTGGGAATTCATGCTCCACCTACCTGATTGAATGCTCTGAGCAACAAAGGGTACATCCGAGAATGTTGAATTCACCAAACCATGGGAGCAAGTTTAACTCGCGGGGTCCCATCCACTCGCGCCAACCCTTCCAAAGGTAAGGCTTCCGTGCGGTGCACCCGGATTCATAACAATGGACCCTCTTTGACTAACCCATATCCCGAACTTTAGAGAACTAGATCCATGGTTAGGTTGCAAACTCATTGCATCATATTGTGCCTACTTGAATAATTGTGCATACTCTATGTGTTTTTCCTAACCGTTTGTTTGACTTGTGTTTAAGCCTTAAATAAACTAATTAATGGCTAAAAGGACTTTGCCTTATTAATTAATTAATTAATTTGAGTAATTAAAGTCTTATAATTTAATCATAATTGACTTAGTATGACTTAAGGCTTGTCCCGTAGAGTAAAAATATAGATTGCAGTCCCAAATTAATTCTCCAGTAATGGCGCAAAAATTTGGACTGCAGCGCCACACGCTGCTATGCAACGCCGAACGACAACGCTGTCGTCTGGCGCTGCACTGTAGTGTGCGGCGACAGTCCTGTTACTTTGGCGACAATTCAGCATTTTTCTCGAGTCATCACGACGAGTCTAATTTAACAGTTTGCTAATCAGTTCGATTATTTTTTTAATAACAGTACCTTTGTTTAGTCCTTAATTGAGTCTAGGCAATAAGTCCCATGGTCTTATACAGAGTCAAAGCATGCCACATGTACTCACGAATAAAGCACACACTAATATGTATGTACACTTTGACCATGTCTAGAGAGTCTTGTATGCCCGTGTTTTCCGTCATTTTTTTTAGGGGGGTAATTCGGAGATTAATCCTCCAATTAAGCCACTTGTTTGAACCCCTATACTTGATTCCAAAAAATATACACCCTATTTTTGCTTTTTTTTTTCTTTTTCTTTATAAACCCGTAAAGTCAAAGTCAATTTGAGTCAAGTCATTAAAAAAAAAAATGGTTTAATTTACAGCGCGTGGTCAAGAAAGGAAGGGCGTTTGATCAGAGACAACCTTTTCGTTCAAGTACAGCTTTTTGACAAACCAATCGCTTGAAAAAGGAAAGCCAAGAAGATAATGGCGAGTCAAGAAGAAGTCAATGAGCTCAAGAAGCAAATGGCTGGTGTTACTGAACTGCTAAAGACCTTAACACTCCAAATTAATGACCCTGCGAAGCAAAAACAAATGGAGCTCATGCAAGAAAGCTTGAGCAAGATATCTAATGATTATAGGTTCCAAGGCATTAGTTCACAAGGGGTCTCGGTGGACAAGGAGCTTCTTTCGCAGAAGTTCAATGCCAACGACATCCCAAAATTCAAGGCAACTGATAAACCTTACTTTCATTTAAGAGCTTTTGAAACAGTAATGAATATTAAGGGTATTGATAGAAAAGTATTTCATTCTTTATTTTCCTTATCTCTTGCAACTGTTTTCCAACAACAGTTCTTCTCCTTTGACAAAGAGAAAACCTCTACTTGGGAATCAATTGTAAACGCTTTCATTAATAGGTATAAATGCAACATTCAAGTTGAAACTGATCATAGGGAACTTGAAATACTTAAATAGAAATAAAATGAAGGTTTCACTTCTTTCTTCAATAAATGGAGAGAAACCTCTGCTAGGATGATTGAAGTACCAAGTGAAAAAGAATCTGTGAGGTTGTTTATCAAGAACCTCCAAGAAAAGTACTCCAAGCATCTTAAATATCAAAACAATCTACACACCTTCAAGGCCGTCTATGATATTGGGAATAACATTGAAGACGACCTTGCTGAACAAAAAGCTGCTAACAATAGCTCCAACAGTGGCTGGAAAGGCAAGAAGAACGACAATCCTTCTTCTTCCAAAACCACCCACTCAAATAATGTTAGCACCTTTAATTTGAGTGAAGTCCTTGCTATGAACAACCAAGGACAAAATAAACCATTTAGGAGGAACTTTAATTCTATTGGTATGAGTTATGACACCGCATTCGATCGACTGAATGCAAAAGGTCTTATAACTCTTATTGTACCATTTGGGGACCCACTGGTTGAAAAGAGGACAGCTAATTGGAACCCAATGCACACTGCAAATATCACCAAGGTAGGGGCCATCTCACTGAGAATTGTTGGAAGCTTAAGGAAGCTATCCAAGGTTTGATTGATAACAACAAACTACCATTGCCCCCTACAAGTAAGAAGCCAAGCATCAACAATGCACCTCTCTCCGATTCCTTGGCCATCTCTGATGAGGAAAACCATGTTGATCCTTCATCCCTCATCAAACCTGTTGAAGAAATTCATGCTATTGAAGAAGAGGAGGAAAGCTTTTTCGATGCCATGGATGATTTTTCATCTGAACAAGAACTAGCAACCAAGCAAGAAGTACGGATTCTGATATGGTCAATGTGGGAGGGAATAGACTTACTACGTGAAGCTATTGAATTAGCAAAGAAACAAGGAGAGGAACTTCAGAGCAAGTATGCTAAAGTTCCACCCATGAAGAAGAAAGCATTCCCTCTCCAAGTAATTGACACACCCAATAAGAGTAATAAACTCTATACTCCAATTGGGACCTTCCTATACTAAAATGTTCAAAATGCTCTCCGAGAATGGTAAGGTCAAACCTCTCTAACCGAGACCATTTGAATCACTAAAGAGGACAGACAGGTTCTACTGACCATACCATCAATCAGGGGGACATACCATTGAAAACTGTTTTAAATTCAAAGATTTAATTCAGAAGATGATTGATGATAAGAAGCTAGTTCAAATCCCACAAGAACAAGACATAAGCATTAATGGGGTTTGGGACAGCGATAATGAAGACGTCTACCTAAAAGACATGGAAGAACCTCCACTTTCAATGTAATATTAAATAGGGGATTTTTGGGATGAAGAGGATTCACCCATAGACGTCCTCACAAGATCCAGGAGAATGCAACCTCCCATATCTACGCAACTTATTTCTACTGTACAACAAGTTCCCATACCAATTGTAGGAGACAATGATATTGTCAAACAATTCAAGAAGACCAAGGTCGAAATGAACGTATGGAAACTTCTAGCCACATCTCGAGAACATAGGTTGACAGTAATGAACGCTTGGATAAGATAGGGATAGATTCCGACGCCACCCCCGAGGGGTTGGCTAACTTCCTTACGAGTGATCTCCTTAGTCCTTTCAACTTTATCACCTTTTCTGACAAAGATTTACCTCTAGAAGGTGACAAGCATTACAAGGCACTAAATCTCACAGTAATCTGCAAGAGGATGAACGTCCCAATGACTCCGGATCGGCAATTAATGTTTGTCCACTCAAAACTGCGAGGATGTTAGGCATAAGGGATGAAGAATTAACCCCGTCAACATAAGGAATAAGAGCCTACGACAATACTCGTCGCCAAGCTTTTGGAAAAATCACTATGAATATAACGGCGTGAGCAATAGAACATGCCACTACTTTCCAAGTGGTAGATATTAAGGCTTCCTTCAACTTATTTTTGGGACGCCCTTGGCTTCATGACCTCAAGGCCATCCCTTCATCTCTTCACCAAAAGGTAAAAGCCATAGTTGGAGGAATCCCTATCACAATCAATGCTTCACCTATGAGGATTAAAGCTGTTGAAAATCCGATCATTAATGTGGAGCACGATGGGGATGATGAAGACTTGTGGGGCTTTAATGAAGAGGTCTCCTTAATTGAGGAGGATGAAAAGACCCCTCTTTGTCACGACCCCCACTCCAATATGACAGTAAATGCTATTCTCAAGAGACAAAGACACTTTCCTAGAATGACTTTTGGAAAGAAAAAGGAGATAGCAAAACAAATGGAATTACATGGCCTCCATAAGTTAGATACTCTCGGACTTGGTTTCGAACCGACTCGGGAAGTCTTAAGCGAGCCCAGGAAAGGTCTAAGGTGCGTAGGAACGCTCTCACCCAAAAGAAAGCAATCCCAATGGATCAGTATCATCTTACTCTCAATGGACAATTCATAAGAGAAGGAGAGAACTATCCATGTTATGAATTTCCCGAACCTTTTGTTGTAAATGGCATAAGGCAACCTGGGTTCAAAATCTTTCTGGATTAGTACTTTCTGGATGAGATCCCAACTCCTATTCACAAGGAGAAAGCACCCCCATGCTTTGACTTTAATGTCATGGGACTACTCTTTGGGCGTGAAAAAGATGAGCCAAAATATGTAGAGGATAATTCCTCGCTCATCCAAACGGTCCTAAAGTGAGAACTTTGACCCTTCGAAGCTCATCACTCCAGCAGAAGGGTTAGTGCAAGGATGGCGCAAGACGGTCAAGGTGACCACTCCAAGTGGAAGGAAAATCTCCATAACAACAGGGAAAGGACCGATGTTTGAAGAGTCGTTTGAGTCAGAGTCAGAGTCTTTTCCTGTAGAGTCTTCCAAGTCTTTAGCTATAGCACCTCTTATTTCTAATTTTTCTACTCCTAGGATAGTTAGTAATCAAGTCCCTGAGGACATTTCACTTTTCGATGTAATGATTTCAGAATTCAATAATATGTCTTCTTCCTCTTACTCCTTGTGTTTTTCATTAACCCAAGCTGATGAGCATTGCTTAACTAACAATGAAAATGACAAAGAAATTATTAAAGCAATGGAAACACTTGAAAAGAAAACACCGATAATTGAGGATACTGAGACGGTTGATATCTCAAATGATTCAACCATTAAAAGAAAAGTTAAAATCAGATTAACACTTAATAAACAAGAAAGAACCGATTTAATTAATCTAGTCAAAGAATATATTGATGTATTTGCCTGGTCATATGAAGATATGTCAGGCATTAATAGAGAAATAGCTCAACATACTATACCACTAATTCTAGGAATGAAACCTGTAAAACAAAAGTTGCGTCGAATGAAACCCGACGTAGCTCTTAAAATAAAAGAAGAAGTTCATAAACAAATAACTGCAGGTTTTATCAGGGTATCCAAATACCCCGAATGGGGGCAAATGTGGTCCCAGTTTCGAAGAAGGATGGAAGGGTAAGAATGTGTGTCGACTATCGAGATTTAAATAAGGCAAGTCCAAAGGAAGACTTCCCTCTACCACACATCGATATTTTAGTAGATAATACAGCAAATCATGCGCTTCTCTCATTAATGGATGGAAACGCAGGATACAATCAAATTCTCATGGCAGAAGAAGACATGGAGAAAACAACATTCATTACACCATGGGGTACTTACTGTTACACGGTAATGCCATTCGGGTTGAAAAACGCGGGTGCTACTTACCAACGAGTAGCGACTGCCCTACTCCATGACATGATGCACAAAGAGGTTGAAGTGTATGTAGATGATATGATTTTCAAATTAAAATATCGTCTAGGACATCAAGCAGCCTTAAGAAATTTTTCGAAAGGCTAAGAAAATACAACATGAGGTTGAATCCATCTAAATGTGCTTTTGAAGTCACCTCAGGCAAGCTCTTGGGGTATGTCATAAGCTCTAGAGGAATAGAGATAAGCCCCAACCAAGATCAAGGCGATCATGTCAATGCCACCGCCCAAAACTGAGAAACAAATTCGAGGATTTATTGGCCGGTTGCAATATATAAGTAGGTTCATATCGAAGCTAACAACGATATGCGAACCAATATTCAAGAAGCTTAAAAAGAATGTGCCAGTAATATGGGATGACGAGTGTCAAAAAGCCTTTGAAAAGATCAAAGCCTATCTCGCAAATCCTCCCGTATTAGCACCAGCAATTCCAAGGATCCCTCTTAGGCTATACTTAACAGTCACCAAGGAGACAATGGGGGAAATGCTCGCACAAGAAATAGAAGGTAAAGAAAATGCAATCTACTATCTAAGCAAAAAGATGCTCGAGTATGAAGTATGAAACACACCGCTTGAAAAATTGTGCCTCGCATTGGTGTGGGCCACAACCAAGCTAAGACATTACATGCTTGTGCACACAGTCTTTGCAGTTTCTCGAATGGATCCACTTAAGTATCTATTCGAAAAGTCTACACTCAATGGGCGCATATCAAGGTGGATAGTCAATTTAGCCCAGTTGAATGTAAGATTCATGCCTTAAAAGGCTATCAAAGGATCTGTGGTCTCAGACTTCCTAGCGGATTTCCCAATAGAAGATTTGACGCCGGTACATGACAATGAATTTCCAGACGAAGACTTGATGGTCACAGAAGATGATACCTGGACACTATACTTTGATGGAGCCTCAAACCAAAAGGGATGTGGCGTGGGAGTACTCTTAGTATCACCTAAGGAAGAGCACGTTCCAATATCTATAAAGCTAGATTTCAACGTTACCAACAATGCTGTCGAATACAAAGCATGCGTGGTAGGCCTTGAAACAGCTTTGGCATTGGGATTAAAGAAATTACGAATATTCGGAGACTCCTCATTGATCATCAACCAAATTTCCAAAAGATGGAAAGTAAGGAGTGAAAGTCTAGCCCCTTACCAAACTTATCTGGAAACCCTCACCAATCAGTTAGAAAAGGTAGAATACACCTATCTACATAGAGAGGAAAACCAATTTGCTGATGCCTTGGCAAGACTAGCCTCAATGGTTAGGATTCCTACGAAAATCGAGCAAATGCCCCTAACCATAGAAAAAAGGCATAAACCGGCCTATATCCAAGCCATAGAAGATGATGAAGTGGTCCAAGATGAAGAAGAAGAAGAAGAAGAAGAAGAAGAAGAAGAAGAAGAAGAAGAAGAAGAAGAAGAAGAAGAAGAAGAAGAAGAAGAAGCATGGTATATGGATATACTTAATTACGTCACCAAAGGAGAATATCCTCCTCATGCTGACAAAAGAGCAAAGCGAGCATTAAGACTCTTGGCTTCCCAACAAGTACTCATAGACAACGAGTTACATAAAAGGGTACCTAAGGGTCGAGCTCTCTTATGTGTAGGGAAAAAGGATGCCCAAAGAGCTATGAGGATAGTCCACGAAGGCATTTGTGGAACCCATGTTAATGGCAAAATACTAGTCCAAAATATAATGCGAGAAGGGTACTATTGGACTACCATGAATAGGGATTGTCATCAATATGTATAGAGATGCCCTAAATGTCAAATTTATGCCAATTTACAACATGTTCCTCCATCTCTACTTTATTCCTACACTTCACCGTGGCCATTCTCTACATATGGGATTAATATTATTGGTAAAATTACCCCTCCTGGAACAGGAGGTCACGAATACATCCTAGTAGCAATTGATTACTTCATAAAGTGGGTTGAAGCGCAATCATATGCTAAACTTACTGCAAAACATGTAGCACTCTTTATCGAAAGGAATATTGTTTGTCGATACGGAGTCCCACTTGAGATGATAAGTGACAATGGAACTCACTTTCAAGCTAAATGTGAAGAATTGTTACAAAAATATGGCATTCAACATCATCATTCTTTCCCTTATAGACCTCAAGCAAATGGAGTAGTTGAGGCAGCTAATAAAAATCTAAAGACTATTATCGAGAAAATGACAGAAAATTACAAAGATTGGCCTGACAAACTCCATTTCGCACTTTAGGGTTATCGCACGTCAATTCGCACATCAACAGGAAATACGCCATTCTCCTTGGTTTATGGAATAGATGTCGTACAACCTGTGGAGCTAGAGATACCATCTCTACGCATTGCATTAGAAAGTAAACTTGATGAAGTCCAATGGACTAGAGCAAGGTATGAAGAGCTAATTCTACTTGACGAAAAGCGACTAGAAGCTCTACATCATACCCAATGCTATCAAACCCATATGGTTAGGCATTTTAATAAGAAGGTCAAGACAAGAAACATCAAAGTAGGAGACTTGGTGTTAAAAGCACTAAGGAAGAATGTTTTGGATCCAAGAGGCAAATTTAGGCCTAATTGGTCCGAACCCTATATTGTCAAAACCAAACTATCAGGAGGTGCAACAAAACTAACTGACATGGATGGCAATGAGTTCTCAAACATGACGAACCTTGACCAACTTAAAAAGTACTACCCATAATTACTTGAGTAGGACACTCAAGAGAGCTACGTTTGGCCTGATTCCTTAGGAAAGGATACGTAGGCAACCCTTTACAGGGTGTGGCCACTTTAATTTTTACAAACCTCGCATCCCAGAAGCAATAGAAATTCGACAAAATAGTAGCGCCACAAATAGAGGTTTGTCGCTGGCCGATAAACTGCGATGCAAAGTGACAACACCTGTCGCTCAGCGACAGGCAGTAACGCCTGAAGACAGCTGCAAAATGGCGGCGCCGTTTTTTAAGGAACGTCTGGGAAAATTTCGGTGTTTTCGGAAAATTTTTGACTTCCGTGCTCGAAAATAATTTCTGGAAAATAAAATAATTTAATTTGTTTTCATTGCTTTAATAAATTAAATTTAAAGAAGTTGATTTAATTTAAAAGCTGAAATTTCATTAATAAAATAAAAAAAAAAAATTACATTATTGATGGAATTTAAATGAAAACTTAATAAAACAAATTAACTTTAAAATTAAAACTAAGTCTAATAAATTGGAAGTTAAGCAATGCTTTCATATTTCTTCTCTTTCTTTGCCCTTTTCCAATTTTTATCTACATCCTCTTCATCATCCATGACTTTAGCTATTAGGCATCCTTTAGAGGACCTACATTCAATTTTAGAGTAAATGGTTTCTCCCTCAGCTAGGACTCCATGTTTCTTTTCTACCCAAACCTTCTTTTCTGAAGTATCAGCTTTTCTTTTCCCTTTATCCTTTGTAGAGTCTTTCTTCTTAGGCATCACAGGTGTTTCGAACTCAATCTTTTCACCCAAGCGTTTCTTAACAGGAATCACCTTGTCACCTAGACGATTCTTCACATTGGTTCTACTCTGATTTTTCTACATGTCCTTTGTAGGCTTATTAAGAAGCCATCTTTTCACATCATTGGGCAAGGAAGGAGGAACCTTTTGGGTAATCACTTCCCATAAATGTCTAGCACTCCAATACGTGTCAAATTTCTCTACCTCTTGTGAAACAGGGAATTCATAGGGGCGACGAAGATCCCCATAAGGAATTGTTTGAAGTAGACCGTAGTGTCTTTTAACCCTGAAGGGATAATAAAAAGTCATCTTGGTTAAGCTTGGAAGACGACAAAAGGCTTGCTTGTTGACAACAACCATCTTCTCTATTTTCCACTAGGGGACGACCCACTTGATAGCAAAGTTGCCAGAGGCAAAGACTTTATTCCACTCATGGCGCCCCATCTTAGAGAAGCGTTTCTCTCGCCTCACAAAGCAATTTGGAGTATACTTTTCAATATTGTCAGGAGGAGTAATTAATTCTAGTCTCTCCATTAGCCATATCTGCAAAAAATTCAATGCAAATAAATTATTATTACTATACAAAAATATGTTTTTGATTTCTGTAATTAAAAATATTATTTTTCTACCTGTAATAAAATTGGAGAGCCTCAAAAAGGTGCTTTTGGATTTTTCTTCAATTCATCAAGGCTAAGCATAGTCTCTCCAACAATAAATGGCATTGGATTTCTTCCTGATTCAATTTGCTACAAAACAGTTAATATAATTGCTTGACCCTCATTAGTTCTACCACTAGTGAGAAGATATTGATTAAGCATACAAAAGAGAAAAGCCCTTCTTCTATAAACATGAAAAGATTCAGAATAAGGTCTATCAAAGTAGTGGCGTGCAAATTCTTTTGAATTAACTACGCTACCATCTACAATATTTGTTAGATCTCTGTCTCTTAAATTAAAGAAGCGCTCAAAATCTTTATAATAATATTCATTTATTCTAGGGATTACCGCAAGATCTAATGAAGGGAAGCCTAAGATGGCACCAAATTCTTCCGGTAAAGGGATAATTTCATCACACCCTAGTCTAAAACAATGTGTATCTGTATCCCAGTATTCTAAGGCAATATGAATAAAATCTATATCAATATCTACCCCTTTAACACCATAAATAACTCCCATGTGAAAAAAGTCGATTTCTTTTCTCTCTTTAGCAGTTAAAGACCGACACCATTCACGAGTGAAATTGCTAAAACTCTTAGTAACTAAAGACATGATTATTTGTTGAGAAACTAAGATTATAATCTGTTCGAGTTATACAAAAAATCGGCAGATTAGGGGGCTATTTATTTACAAAATCGATGCAGTTCGACTCCGGAAAGGATTCGGAATCAGCGCACTGCAGCGCCAAACGACAAGCATGTCGCGTGGCGACAGCAGCAGCGTTCAGCGACAGCGCGAAACGCATGGCGACACGTGACGCTGCAGCGCTTCCTCAATGTGCTATGCAAACCGCGTTTTTCTGGCTACGATTCGAGTTCGTACAATGACTTTACAATTTTTCCCTTTGTTCAAAAATCCCACATATATTAATATATTTTCCTTCTATTTTTCTTTTGGATTTATTCAAACTTAATTAAATTTAGATTTGTTTTAAGTCCGATTTATTTTTCATTCTTTCTTTTCGGGGAGTAAGTCGGATACCCTCCATTAGTAATAAAAATGACGGAAATTTTTTTGCGCAAAATTAATTACAATTTTATCACAATTTTTTTTGTACACACACATATGCACATAAAAATGAAAAATAAATGCAAAGATAATACAGTTGTAATAGATAAATTCTGTATATACAAAATATGTCTAACAAATGTGTTAGTCAGGCAAAGTCCTATAAAAGTCAAAATAAATAACAACACAGGTACAACTACAGCGTTGGAGGACGCGAATGATGAGGAATGTACATCATATCGAAGAACTGCACAGATCGTGGAGTATGCTCCCCACCAGCTCCAGTCTCACCAGGAGGAGGGAAACTCAACTCAGGACCAGTCCACCCAAGGTCGCCCTAGTGATGAATCAGCAGAGGCTGAAATTGCGGAGGCTGCTGCGACGACAAGCCGACCTCGTACATCCCACCACCTCTCGGAGCCGATGTCGCCTCTCCCTGGCCCATCGACCCAGCATGTGCACCCTCAGATGAAGAACCAGAGCCCTCCACCGCCTCGGTCCGAGCAGCATCAGATCGGCCACCCCGACCACCAGAATTAGTGCGGCGACGCCTCGAGCTAGACCTAGCCGACTCTCTCCGAACTTCAGGTCTCATCCGAGTACGGGAAGGAATAGGTTGTCCCTACATAAAGAAATCAAATCAGAAGCAAAGAAAATAGAAATATAAACAATGTAGAAATAAAGAGGAAAAGCTACCTCCCGAACAGTGTCGTCGCGATGACAAGAAGCCACGTTCCTCATCCGCACCAGTTGGCTCCGGAAGGCGTCTATGCACCTCTCCATCGCTGTAACCACCTCGCGCGAGAACCGTCAAAGAAATGAAATCAGTAACAATACAAGACAAATATAAACAAATACCAAGCAAATAACTCACCTGAGTCTGGTGGCAAGGGATAGATCGCTCAACAAAACGCTGATCCTCGGGAGCCGGAGGGATCATCTCCTCAATAGGCCCGTATGTCCCCTGATAGTGGATGGACATATGAGGGGGAACGAACTCAGTAGGCTCGGTTTGGCAAAAAAGCAAACCAAAGTGAATAAAATACCACTTGGGGGCTACTTAGCAAAGGATAAAAGATAAAATTCATATCGCCGCCTCCTCAGACAAAACAGGGGTTGGAGCTAACAACGACAGCAGATCCTCCTCGTAGCACCGCCCCGAGCTAGCATGAGATCGCCAAGGAGTACCGGAAGGCGACCTCTCCGATAAGTTTAGCAGTGTCGCGTCATGAAACATATGGCGTGGCGGAGGAGTAGGGACGACGAAAATCTCTAAGGAGTGCTGAATAACAACTCTCTCTCCTAGGTACACCGGCGCCTCATACGTCCCTTGAAAGTAGCGACGCTCAGCAGTGTACTGCGCAGCCAGCGCAAGAATGACCAAACCGCCCCATGGCCGGTATAGCACGTCAGGCTCCTGCAAAGAATGCCTATAAGATGAAGCTCTACCAAAATTGATACAAAGATGACAACTATGCAAAAAAAAACATACTGAGAGGATTAGCTCTCGAATACAGGCAGTAGTCGCCTGGTTACTAAAGCGACCTCCCCAACAGGCGCCAATAGGGAACTCGCGTGGAGATGGTCTCGCTGGCGCAAGCAAAGGAAAGTACTCGTAGAACCAAATCTACAAAGATAAAAAAATATCAGCAAGTGCTAATAAGAGCTTAGAGCTAACTTTTAAGAGATAAAGTATACCTCTTCAACTCTCCAGAAGCTAGACAGAGCGACGTCTCTGGTGTAAGACCGATGTCGACAGGAGTCTCGCAGTCCTCGCAGAAAGTTAGCATAGGCCAAGCTGGCCCAATCATAAGTCCCAATCAGCTGAAGATCGCGGACAGCAGGAAGGTAGTTAAGCAGCACCCTACTACCCTTGTAAGGGGAAAACGTCCCTGACAGTAAAATGAGTCAAAGATGCGCACCCGCTGCTCTCGGGTGTCGCATCGTCCTCGAAAGCCATCGCCAGAGTGGACCGGCGAATACACCTGGCGCTGAAGCGTGATGGCTCCACCTCAGCACGGGCCCGAACAGTAATCGGACCCAACAACTCATCGACCTCAGGAGAGAAAACACTGATGGAGCTGTCGAATGGCAGAGCGATCGAGCTAAACTCCAGTCCTGAGTTGAGACGGAAGTCGGCAGGGGTGACAGTCATCTCACCCCAAAGAAAGTGGAAAGTGTTGGTAGTGTCCCAGAAGAACTCCACCAAAGCTCGAACCACGTGGTGGCTCGCGTCAAATGAATACATGGCCTGCGTGGCCCGAAACAAGGTAGTCAGCCCACAAGACTCCCAAAGAAGGCGCAGTCCCTCATCGCCGCTGAAATACTTGTCGTACAGCTTGCCCAGGGTGTCATTGCCCGAACCGTGGCTGCGTGTCCTGCCACTAGTGATCCCGCGATGCACCCGCTCTGAAATGTGGTGCTCGGGGGCAAAAAACAGCGTCCGCTCTTCCCACTCAAGGAAGGGGCCGAGAGAGGTAGATGGATCGGCGTCCTCCTGAACGGGCTCGTGCTCCCGTCGCGTGTCTCGAGACCGGGAACTGGAACCTCGCTGTCTAGCCATACTACATTGTGCAAAATTTACAAAAATTAAGGTTCTATAGTATCTAAGGTTCGCCTAGCCGCATGATACTATGTTCGCAAAAAACAGAGTACGTAGTACTAAAATAGAGCAAAATTTCAATTCAAGTATATATGGAATTTTTCAAGAAACCAAACAATTTCTTACAATATTATGATAATTATTGTGACAAATTGAACAAGAATTGCTAGCAAAAACACCAAGAACGGGCCTCATTGTTTTCCCGACCTTAAGAGGTTCAACAATGGTAAATCGCTCGTTTCTTCACCAAATTGAGTCAAACAAGTCTCAAAATACTCCCAAGGCAATATATAAACATAATCAAGCAATTTCATGGAATAAAATTTCACAAACAAAGCGAATTGAGCAATATAAGTTTCGAATTGTCAAGAAATATGTGAATAAACATGTGTAAAATTCATCAAAATTCGAGTGAGTTTGGAAAAAACTTACATAGATCAGCAAACTAGATGAACAAAGCTTTGATTTGCAACAAATTTAAGCTAATTTGGTTGAGAAACGAGCGAGAATGAGCAGTTCGAAGTTTCATGGTGGAACTCGAACGAAAATGAAGAAGTAGCAGCAAAATGAGGAAGAAAGGGGATTTATAGACATAGTAAAATCGCGGCGCTAGAGACTTTGCAGCGGCGACATAGCGCGAAGCCCCTCAGAATGATTATTTCGACCTCATGCAGCAATTTTGGGTTCCTTGGTACGCCAGTTAGCCCCTATAAGCAATTTGACATGATTTAGTAATCGGCTCGGTTACAATCACATTAAGTGATTGACCTGACAAATGATCGTCTCACTTAGCTTAAAGCGCCTAAACATTGGCTCACCGCAGAGGCACCGACATAATGGTTCATAAACAACAGAAGCACCGACATATAGGTTCACAATATAGAAGCACTGACATACTGGTTCACAAGCGACAAAAGCGCCGACACACTAGCATAGCAAAAGCAAAGTTCAAGCGAACTTTAAAGGATCGATAGGCGTTGGTCTTCGGCGATACTCTTCTGAGTATTATCGCAACAAATGAGGGTGGCTTCTGGCGAAGCAATCTTCAATCATGTTCCCTGGCTTGCGGAAGATGGTCACAAAGCGCTAGAAGGTCGTTTCAGGCAAAGCAATCTTCGATAGGGTTCTCTAGCTTGCAGAAGACTATCACGGCGGAATTGGAGGCAGTTACAGGCGTAGTAGTCTTCAGACGGTATCCCGTAGCTTAATGAAGATCGTCGAATAAAAGAAGCTCTTTGTTCAGAGACGCGTGGACATATCAACATCAAAACAGCAAGATGGCGTTCCCTAGCTTGTGGAAGGTTGTCACAACAGCAAATGCAACAAATCGGTTACTTCCAGAGACGTGTGCTCGACGGTGCAAGATACGCGTTTCTTAACTCTTTTGTCTGTTTAACTAACGCTAGTTTGCGGGTATCGACATTACAAGAATGATTTAGGGTCACAGAACGTTCTGAATCATTCTCCGTCCTTATCGATACTTTGAGTTTTGTTTTCGAAACCAGCGTTTCTCCAAACTCTGTCAAAGTGGGGGCTTCTGAAGACACCCATTTGTGTCTCCCCAAAACCAAACCCGGTGATGAATACATTTCACGTCAGATCATAATCGAATGAAGTGAAAGTGTGGAAACTCTAGTGTTGCGGTTGGTTTTTAATTCTTTTCTTTCTCTCTGTTTTTGAAAACCTATTTTATGAAAATATCCAATATAGTTTAGTTTGGTCCATATCAAGGGTTCAATAATAGTGTAGTTGGATCGGTTTCAAAAAGAGCTTTCCAACGATATATTATAAGCCCAATTCCGATGAATAATGAGGAAGTTATGGCCAAAATATTAGACTGGGCCCGGTTTGATCTTTTTATACGGCCCAATGATCTAGAGGAGGTAATATTATGATTTATCATTCCTAATTCTATTAGGATTGATTATAGTTTTCTAGAATCTTCTAGAAGGTTCTTTTGAATCCTAATGTGATTGTAGACACCTAAAAATGTCTCCCCGAAACCAAACCTGATGATGAACAACCTTTAACCGCCATTATTGGTCGGGTTGAGTATTTAATCTTTGGAGTGCTTAAATCCATATTTCCATTTCATAAACAAACCAATTCCTAGCCCATTTCCCCAAACCATAATTTAATTTCCTCTTTTCGTGCCTTTAAACCCAAAATAATTCATTTCGTTCCCATTTTATAATAACGTTTAGTCCAGTTTATTTTGTTCCATTATCTGGGTTTAATGATTACATAATTGGATGGGGCTTAAAAAGAGCTTTCCAACGATATATTATAAGCCCAAATCCGAGTTATAACGAATAAGTTATGGCCAAAATATTAAAGTGAGCCCAAACCTAACCTAAGCCCACCTTACCTACGACCCAATGATCATGTGGAGGGTCCAAATTATTTAATCCCATTCCTAAAACAATTAGGATTAATTGGAAACTTCTATAAGTTTCTAAAATATCTTAATTATCCTTTTTGAAAAGATAAGATTAAAGAGTTTGAAATTGAATAAAACTTTTCTTTTTGAAAATCCTATTTCTATCCGAATTGAAGACTTTCAAAGATAGACAGATATTATTTTCCTTCCTAATAGTTTTTATCCAAATTTTAAATGGTTGGATAGCCCTTGAAATTATCTTTCCAATGATATTTTATAATATCAATTCCGAGCTATAACGGAAAAGATATGAATAAAATATCAAACTCTATCCAAAACTGACACCGTCTCACTATTTTGGTTATATCTTTTGTTATAAAAAAAATTTTAATCTGAGTCTAATTTAATTAGAAAGTAGACCTCAAGAGCTTTCCAACGATATCTTATTTATCTTATTCCGTTTTCTGGATCAAAAGATATGATAAAAACAAAATCCGCAAAACCTGCTGTCGATCGAGTTTTTTATTCCGATTTAATTCGGATCTTATCTTGTTTTTTCGACCCTTCTTTTTTTTTCTATAAATAGAGGTCATATCTCCCCTTTTTCAATCATCAACAATCTTGATCATCAAATCATTCTCTCTTCCTCTCTTTTACACCAAAAATCATTCTCTTCTCTCTCTCTCATATTCTAAGCCTTAAACCTATATTCCTAATTACACCATACTCCCCTTAAGCACTCCAAGGAGTTCATACTTAACCCGAGGTTCCGTCCTTAAACCAAGGCGTGAAAGGTACTAATAACTGAGGGTTTGGACCAAATCAACTCTAATTTTTATTTAATTTAATTGTTTCAAATTTATATTTTTTATTGAAGTTACTAACAGTTTATTCATGATGTAGCAATTCAAGGAAACGCGGAAAGTGAGTAATTAATCACTTACATACTCTTATTGCTAGTACCATGATTAGGGTTAACTTATTATTTGATTTGACTAACGCTATTATTGTTAAATTGATTCCAATATTAATGTTAATTCTATTATTATTTATTGATCACCATATTGCATGTTAAAGGGAATATGTAATTCAAAATCACGCCTAATAAGATAATTTGGACAACCGGTTTAGGTTCCTTTTTAATCTTGTTGTTTAATCAAGTGATTACAAATATTTTAGAATTATGTGTTGCATTAATATTTAACCAATTTAGCATAATGATATTTTGGAACGAATTGAATCTTTGTTTGTATGCCTTTGAGATCTCAGGAATCACTTTTCACTATAAGAATTGAGTAAAGGCCAATACGGGCGAATGTGACTCCATGACTCACTTCGTACCATCATCCCTGATCCTCCTTTCGTGGTTCCGAACCATATGGAGTTAGTAATCTCATGGATTATGAATAGGGTGTAACCTTCACGGGTCAATCGTTGTTGCCTATCGTTGTCCCTTAATCGTGGTTGCCTTTTATGATCCGTGAACGGTTTACAAGTTCCTTAAAAACTTGTTGGCGGCTCCCTACTTTGCGTTGTCCCTAATCGTTGTCCCTAATCGTAATGTCAATTCCCACTTCCTATGAGTGCCAAGCATATTCACACATGCTTTAACGTAGGCGCACTTCGAACGACGCCTACAGTGATTAGCATTGATAATTGAGTTTTAAGAGTTTTATTTAGAATAAAAGAAGTGTTTTAAGGAAATTACAGTTTTACCCTTCGTACGCTTAAATTTTATAAAATATGAAAACGCGTGGAAAAACTATCTGCAGCGCCCACTACAGGCTGTCGCCTGGCGATAGAGGCCTGGCGTCGCGGTGACACGTCTGTCGCTTGGCGACAGGCTCTGTCGTTTGGCGACAACGTCGTGTTTTATTCTTTTCGAAACTCTGATTCTTTTTTATCATAATCTGGCTGATTTTCATTATAAATAGCCTCCTAAAACCTCCGTTTTCAATCACCAACTCTCATCAATAAATTCTTGATACTCTCTCTCTCTCTCTCTTTTCAAAACTAGCCTTTTACATACAAAATTCCGCATTCACAAGATCCAGGCACACCTAGCCAAGTTCGAAGTTGCCTTCGCCCTAGACGTGAAAGGTTTGATTTCTTATGGTTTGGTCCCAAATCTTTATTTCAATTATTTAATTTAATTATTTTGATTTCATATCTTCCTTGAAGTTACTAACGCGTGTATTTTGTTATTAGAAATAGATACAAGGCATCCAAGTAAGTGCTTTAATTGTTTAATTAATATTATGATATAGAAATCATGCCATGTGTAGGTTGTTATTTTGATTCCTAGTATCATGTTAGGATGCTTTTCTTAGTATGATGTTTAGGGTGACAACAATAAGTTCCTAGTATCATGTTTGGGGTAAAGAATATAATATCATTTATGATTTCTATGATTCTTTCTATTTTCTTTCTTAATATCATGTTAGTATCATGTTAGGGTTAAAGCTTTGATTTTTATTGTTTAGTGACATGATAGGGTTTGTTATTAATCTTGTTAGTATCATGCCTAGAATCTTACTATTATGCTTTAACATGATGATGAATATGATTATTGATTATAATTATTATTATGATTATTTTTATAATTGTTATGATTAGTATTATTATGATGATTATTATTATGTTGCTTGATGCATATTATTATTGTTATTGCTTGATCACACCTTTTATACATGTTTAAAGGGAATTGGTACTTGTAATCATGCTGAATAAGATAATTAATAATCTTGTTTAGGGTTAATTTGATTATAATTCAAGTGATTGCCAATAATAGATTTGTTTGTGCATTAATATTCAACCAACATAAATTAAAAAGGTTTAGGGTAAACCTATTGATTGCATGTTAGTCAGAAAGTGCACATGAATACGAGAAGAATAAAGTAGAGGCCTATTATTAGGGCAAATTCAATCTCTTTTAGGTTGGATTTGTACCTTCATCCCCGAACTACCAGTCATGGTTCCAGACATATTGGAGTTAAAGATTTCTTGGATCGTTAAGCGGTGTAACCTTCACCCTGTGAACGGTTTGTTGGCGACTCTTTTGCTCTAGCTTCTTTCCCTTTGGACGCCACCGTGCTTAAGTGTATGATCACAGTGGGGTTCAAGTTTGGGATAATGCTTGAAATATTCCCTACAGTTATACAATTTGATTTCCGTATGTTGTGCACTATTCTATATTGCTAGTATTGTTTATGCTCTAATTATGCAACGTGCGCTTAGAGGCAAAGGTATGTGATTGGTGAAATGATTCATTTATTACTCGTTCATGATCATGGAGATAGAATGAGTAAAGGAGGAAATTTAAGTCTTATATGACGAGGTTAAGGTTGTGGGGCTCCTTATGCACTCAAGGTGTTTATACACCGAGGTAGTTAAAGGAATAAATAATAAATGTTGCTTGTCACTAATAAAGCAAGAATTGAAATTGGAAGTTTGCTTTACTTGATTGAATTGATATTGCATTGATTGTATTGTTTTACAAATGAGTCATCACCAACTCTAAACTTGTAAATCACGTAAAGTGCAAGATGGATGAGCAATAAAACTCTGGATTGGTGCACATCTGGAGTAATGACAATCAGGGGTTGGGGTACATGGGGTATTAGCCGTGCACTTTTCTTGAGGTTGTCTGATCTATGAATCTCTTATTTCAAATACTTTTCAAAAACTAGAAGTTAGATGAGATTTCATACTAGCTACGGTCACATAGTCGTGTCCGTGGTCGTTGGATGTTTTATTGATGTTTTCGAAAGGAGGCAAGGGGTTTTTCTTTTATTGATGTTCCAAATGGAGCATGGGATGGACAACCTTGTCTATTTCTTAATCCAATGAAAAAAATAAAATGATTTATCTATTATTAATTAGTGAAGTCTTAGTAATGTAAACAGTTGAGTCATGTGTTTGAGTCTATAATTTAATTGTATTTGATGAGTGATTATTAGTAGCATGCTAGGAATTTCTTATTATATTTAGTAGCTTGTATGTACTCAGCTTTGCTGATTGCGTGCTTTTGTGTGTCTTTATTTGGTCATGGCTTTCGCCTTTCAATGACCCAGTAACGATCCAATTTTACACTTGTAATATTGGGGAGCAGATTAACCACAGGTTCTTACACATTCAACATTCACATCAAGGTTGTGGGATTTTGAGTGAAGTGTTGGTTACTTTGCACAGTTTAATTTGCTACTTACTTTTGAATCCATTTAAACTCGGTTTCATTTTTATACTACTTATACTAGTTTGGGTTTTGAATAAGGGCCTTAGTAGTTCCAAGTTGTAAGACTTGATTTGGTTTTATTCGTTGGTTTTGAAACTTATTTATAACTGAATTAATTTTTCCACTGCTAATTTCTGAAATAGCTTTAACGTTTGAACATGTGGCGGTAGCATGTCAGTAATTCTCTTGGATTTTGTTCAGGGTACTCACAGGTTTAAAGAGAGAATTATTGGGGAGTTACACCTTGTGTGTGACCTCATAGGATCCATTCTAGCGGGCTTTGGACTATTTAACTAGCCCAAAGATCATTGATCATAGTCTAACAACAGATAATGACGACCCAAAAGAACAAACTTATTATCTCCATAATAGTGATTCTTGATATATCTAGTAATTGCACTTATCGAAGACATAACTCCTTCAGTGCTTACCCGATCGGGCGCGGGGGTGTAATCAGTGGTGTGTTCCGCCGCCCGATCGAGCAGCGTCGTTGGAATTTCGCTGGGTTTATGCCCGATCAGGCCTCCACCACCCGATCGGGCGCGAGAGCGTTAGAAGATCATCACTCCGTATCTCCCGATCAGGCTGCAGCAGCCCGATCGGTTGCGGGTCTGGGCTGTTCAAATTTGTGACAGTTGTCTTCTTCATGAGCATTTTTCTCATGACTGTTGGTTACTTTGCTTTTAATATAAATATGTTCTTGGGAACATAGTTGTCAGTAACTTTTTAAGAAAGAAAAACTTGTTTCCTTTATTTCCTTTCTTGAAAAACGGAATTGCAAGATTAAATTGTCATCATCATGATTCCATAATTGTTGTTTTACATCTGACCACAAATATACTACACACTATTGTTGTTGTCTTCGTTGTATCTCCTAGTAATTTCGTGATACCCGGTGTGTTTATCAGGGTCGAAATATTACTTTGGGAAACTTATTTTGTTCAGGCCTCAGAGTAAAATTTGTTCAAGTTCGTTGCGATTTTTGTGACCCGGTATTAATTTTCTCCAACATAAAGGATATCATCCAACAAATTAATAGAGGGTATTATCCAACCTACAAATGATATTATATAATCATTAGAGGATATATATCTTTCAGGTTATAAATAATATCATCTAAGCAATGGATGATATCATCTAGCTTATAGATGATATCATAAAACCAATAGAGGATATCATTCAACCTATAGATAATATTATGAAACCTATATAATAGAGGATAGCGTTGAACTAATAGTGGATATCATGGAACTAATACAGGATATCATCTAGACAATGGATGATATCATCCAACTTAAAGGTGATATCATCAAACTTATTATAGATGATATACTCTAGACAATATAATTAACTTTATAAAAATAATTAAAGGTCAACAATGGCGGAACCACCATTGAAGGTCATGTACTAAGCTCATGGGTATAACATAACATGCTCATTTCTCAAGCAAAATACATGCATTTGTTATCAAAACGCTCACAATTCAACATACAATCACACGGAACAATTAATTTCAATGATTATACACAACACAAGAAATCCCCAAATCGGTTTTTTTTTTTGGCATATTTCGAAAAATCTAAAAATCTTAAGTAATTATCAAGCCAATTCAAGTATAAATCATGGACAAATATAATCAACAATCTTTATTCTATCTCTCCTCCGTCCTCTTCAATTCTCTTAAACTCTCTCCTCTCCTCCATGGATGACATCTTTGATCCCGACGAGTTTCTTGCCATCAACGTTACCAATCTCACCATTGTTTAGGTTTGATTATCACTTGTGATGAAAATAAAAAGAGGAGAGAGAAAATGAGAAAGAATATGAGATAGTGTTTGCGAAAGAGTTAAGGTGGACTGACAAATGTTTGGCTGCGGCTTGCCTGACTCAATACTTTGTGTTACTTTAATTACTTTTCTGTTTGCCAAATTAATGATTGTACAAAAATCATAATTTGATTTGTCCATGTGAATAATAGCAATCCATGTGCAACACAATAAATGAATATGATTGATCCTTTTATTTTTCATAAACAAATGTGATTGATCCTTTTTCTTTTCAAAGGATTGATGACATGCTCAGACATTTAATTTCATTCTGTTTTGTTTTATTTAAAGACAACAATAAATGTCTTGTAATTTCCATTGTACTTTCTAATCATGAGTTTTAAGGTTACTCTAAATTCCTTAATTCCCATGTAAATTTAGAAATAGGAATGTAATTTAAGGAACGGAGGGAGTAGTGTATTTGTACTCTTCCTCGAGGATTTGATCATACCTTAAGCCTCACTTCTTATATATAGGTTTTTTTTTTTTGCTTGGTAATCAATATTTGTGGGTTAAATACTTTGAAAGTGAGGAGAAGATATTGTATGTTTTAATTTATAATGTGGCATTTTTATTTAAAAAACTTTTGGTTTCAGTTCTTAGAACATCAACTTTGGTGAGGAGGTTGTAAAAAAAAAACAGTGGTGAGGAAGTTGTAAAAAAATAAAATAGTGGTGAGGAGGTTGTAAAAAAAAAACGTTGGTGAGGATTAAGAATGCTCTCCGTTTAATTTTTCCTTGTTTGTTCTTAAATCTTAAAAGCATCGTTATTATTGTTGAGAATGCTAAGAGTATCTTTTTAACAACATGAAAGGTTGTATTCCTCATGGTGAAGAGGAAAAAAGTTGGCATATTAGATTTTATAATATACTAGTTTTGTGCCCCATGCGATGCTCGGGTTGTTTATTAAATTTTTAGATAAATTTTTAATCTATATATCAAATTTAAAATATATCATTGATACAAAATTAGTTATGAAATGTTCGATTTGATACATTAAAAATAAAAAATTAGCAAAATAATAAATTAAATAAAATAAATGATCAAAGTCCATTGGGTTGACCCGAACCTAAAGCTTTGGGCAAGGGTTGAACATTTCTTAACTTGTAACCTGAAGTGACCCAATCCGAGATGACTCATGACTAAAGATGGGCATCGTGTCGTTTTGGGCCGTCACGGACGTGCCTAGGTGGGGCTCGTGCCGGGCTATGCCATGCCAAGTTTTGGCATACCCCGACCCACGGCATGGCATGACCCACGTGCTTGGCGAGCCGTGCCGTGCCAGGCTGTGTGCCAACCCTTTTTATTATTTTTTTTAAAAAAATATATGTATATTAAAATAAATCGATATATAATTTTTTTTGAACCATTGTGGACACCTAAAAATGTCTCTCCAAAACTAAACCTGATGATGAACAACCTTTCACCGCCATTATTGGTCGGGCTGAGTATTTAACCTTTGGAGTGCTTAAATCCGAATTTCCATTTCATAAACCAACCCAATTCCTATCCTATTTCCCCAAACCATAACTTATTTTCCTCTTTTCGTGCCTTTAAACCCAAAATAATTCATTTCGTGTCCTTTAAAATCAATCATTTCGTGTCCTTTTTGGTCCATAATATGAGTCCCATGATTAAATATTTGGATGGGGCTTGAAAATCGTTTTTCAACAATATATTATAAGCCCAAATCGGAGTTATAACGAACAAGTTATGGTCAAAATACTAAATTGAGTCCAAACCGAACCTAAGCCCACATTACCTACGACCCAATGATCATATGGTGGGTCCAAATTATTTAATCCCATTCCTAAACCAATTAGGATTAATTGGAAGCTTCTATAAGTTTCTAAAAGATCTTAATTATCCTTTTTGAAAAGATAAGATTAAAGAGTTTGAAATTAAATAAAACTTAATTTCTTTTTGAAAGTCCTAATTCTATTCGAATTGAAAGACGTTCAAAGATAGACATATATTATCGTGCCTCATAGTTTTTATCCAAATCTTAGATGGTTGGATAGCCCTTGAAATTATCTTTCCAATGATATATTATAATTTTAATTCCGAGCTATAACGGAAGAGATATGAATGAAATATCAAACTCTATCTAAAACTGAGACCGTCCTAATATTTTTCCATATCTTTTATTATACAAAGGATTTTAATCTGATTCTAATTGTTTTAGAAACTAGACTTCAAAAGCTTTCCAACGACATATTATTTATCTTATTCCAATTTTTGGATCAAAAGATATGATAAAAACAAAAACCGCAAAAACTGTTGTCTATCGCAAGAGTATTATTCTAATTCGAATTCTTATCTTTTCTTAATTCTTCGACCCTTCTTTTCTTATAAATAGAGGTCATATCTCCCCTTTTTCAATCATCAACAAGGTTGATCACAAAATCATTCTCTTCTCCCTCTTTAGCCTAAATACTAGCCACCCTATTCTCTTAAAGTACTTCCCCTAAGCACTCCAAGGAATCCATACAATACCCAAAGTTATATACTTAAACCAAGGCGTGAAAGTTATAATTGACTGAGGGTTTGGACTAAATCAACTCTACTTTTTATTTAATTTAATTGTTTCAATTTGATTTATATTTTTATTGAAGTTACTAACAGTTTATTCATGATGTAGCAATTCAAGGAAACGCGGAAAGTGAGAAATTAATCACTTAATTACTCTTATTTTTATTCTTATTGCTAGTATCATGATTAGGGTTATTATTATTATTTGATTTGACTAACGATATTATTGTTAAATTGCTTCCAATATTAATGTTAATTCTATTATTATTTATTGATCACCATATTGCATGTTAAAGGAAATATGTAATTAAAATCACGCCTAATAAGATAATTTGGACAACCGATTTAGGTTCCTTTTTAATCTTGTTGTTTAATCAAGTGATCACTAATATTATAATTATATGTTGCATTAATATTAAACCAATTTAGCCTAATAATAGTTTGGAGCAAATTGAATCTTTGTTTGCATGCCTTTGAGATTGCAGGAATTACTTTTCACTATAAGAATCGAGTAGAGGCCAATACGGGCGAATGTGACTCCATGACTCACTTTGTACCATCATCTTCGATCCTCCTTTCGTGGTTCCGAACCATATGGAGTTAGTAATCTCATGGATTATGAATGGGGTGTAACCTTCACGGGTCAATCGTTGTTGCCTATCGTTGTCCCTTTTTGTGGTTGTCTTTTATGATCCGTGAACGGTTTACAAGTTCCTTAAAAACTTGTTGGCGGCTTTCTACTTTCCTTGTCCCTAATCGTATTATGTCAATTCCTACTTCCTATGAGTGTCAAGCATATTCACACATGCTTTAACGTAGGCGCACTTCAAACGACGCCTACAACCACTTAAGTTTATATAAATAATTTTATTAATTTATGTTTATGTTAATGTTAATATTTTTTTTTGAACAACCTTAATTTAATTAAGTTTATATAAATAATTTATGTTAGTTTAAGTTTATATAAATAATTTTATTAATTTAGCAAAGAACAATAATGCTTTGCTAATAATAATAATAATAATAAATACGTGCCTGGCGGGCCGTGCCGCCCGCCGAGCCCGTGCCAATTTTCAGAATTTTGTTCACGACGGGCCCACGGCCCACAAGTGGGCCGCTGTGCCGTGCCGGACCCGTGCCGTCCACGTGCCGGCATGGCCCATGACCATCTTTACTCATGACCCAACTCTAATTGACAGGTCTACATAGTAATGAAATTCTTTTAGATTGTGAAGTAAATTATTTTAACCGATTAGTATATATATTATAAATGTATGTTTTACGCTTTGAACTACAACCTTCGCTCCAAAAAATATTATGATATAAAAAATAAATCTATATGATAATCAAATAATTTTTTTTGAATAAAATTATAATCCAAATTTATACATCTAAAATATTGGTATTTTATTGAAAATAAAACTGTAAACTAACAATTTTATCTAAATAGAATTATAAACTAACTTTTTCATCTTATGAAGTCTATTTAAACATATCCAACATGACGCGACACTTGGTGAAAAGTTGGAACGCTAAGTGTCGTTGCCTCGTAACCTGGCTAAAAGTTTAGCTTTATATATAAATTATATGATACTTGTTTGTGGCCTAGCTGTCAGGGTGTGCAAAATACATGATATGAGTCTCAAGTTTTGTTTAAATAAAATTAAAAAATAAATTATCGTAAGTTTAAATAATATCTTGAAAAAATTATCTTAAATTTAAATTATCAAACTAGTGTGTGGCCCAGCGATGCTTCGGGTTGCTAGTTTGTACTTGTTTAATTTGCTAATCAAATTTGACTGTATAGATCGTAAGACTTGTTGGTTTTGAGTTTAAGTCTTGCTATGAACATTTTTTAGTTGTTAAACTTAATCATTACATAATGGAAACAAATAGTATAATAAGACACAAATTAACTTATTTAAGTTAACTATAATTTTGTTGGATAAAAAAACACAATTAATATATGGCTAAGATGGTAAGACTCTAAACTTAAGGCTTGTTGGTCTTGAGTTCAAGTCATGTTATAAGCATTTTTTAGATGCAAACCTAATACATGTGAAAGTGACATGTCATATTTATAATGACATGTGGCGCGTATTGCTGACATGTCGAACTTGAAAAAGGTGACACGTGGAACATATTCTGTTTTAGGAACACTTTTTAATATATAAGTATAAATATAAATATAAATATAAATTATTGAAGTATTTCGATAAATAACGCGGTGAGGTTCTACATATTTCTTTGAAGTATGAGAAAGAAACCTTTTTTTTATGGCCAATCCACTTGGTATTATTAATAAAGTTATTGTCCCTTAATGTGGAATTGTCTGTTATGCCCTTAGGTGTTGGGAAAAGGCATTCGTAACATACCCACCTCCGGCCCAGCTTCGCCCCACTCGCTTGGGGCGAACCATAAAAGAGACCGAATGGGGCTTGGCCCCTGATAACTTTGGGATAAAAAAAATTATACTTAGGGCTTGTTCTCATTGACTGAAATGAGCTAAATTGAACTGAACTGAACTTATTAGAGTTGAACTGGACTGAATTGAAATGAATATTTTATGAGAGACAGAAATTAGGATCTGAACTGAACAGAATTGAACTTATTAGAGCTGAGCTGAGCTGAACTGATATGAACTGAAAAAAGTATAGAGTACATTTTTGCCTTCGATATGTCGATCTTTATTTCTTTACTAATATCTATTAATTGAAAAGTTGTTTTTAACTTTTGATTAATACTTTTGATTTGTGAATTGTAAATCTGTAATGCAATGATAATAAATAAATCACTCACTAATTTTTTATTTATTTTTTTTTGTGACAAGAGCTCACTCACTAATGAATGTATGCTTAAAGTTAGTTTCTTGTTTCCGTTCACATTATATATTTGAATTGACCCTCAGAAGAAAAAGTTTCAAGATCCGTCACGCCCCACTTCAAACCCGTCTTGTCCCACTTGCCCCACTTTGTATCCATCCCATGCCGACCTCCATATATTTTATAAGAAAAATTATATATATATATTTATAATTTTATACTATTTTACTAAAAAAAAATTTAAGTAAAATAAAGTACTCATAGTAACTATAATACAATACTTTTTAATAGCCTTATAAATAAACAAAAGAAAAGTGTAATATTAATAATGATTTTTAAAAAAAAAAAATAAATTGTATTCAATATTACGACGACTGTAGTAATTTTGTATTTGGGAGGTGAAGATTAGACACATACTAGCTTAGGTCTTGTGTCATGCACGGTGAATCTAATTTTTGTTACGTAGTATAAAAAAAGTATATCTAACAAATAAAGTGATGCTTTAACGTAATTTCTATAATAATAATATGAATCAATTTTACTATGGAGTATTACTTTTTTGGCAATCTAACATTACTCTTTTTATTAAATGATTAAAAAGGAGTTGGGATAATATTTTAGGGAATATTTTGTCATAAAAATAATATAAAAGATTTGGAACAATATTAATATATTATTATAGTTGTATTAAATATTCAAAAAAAAAGTAAAAGGGAAAGGAGGTTTTGGAGGGAAAAAACAGCACCAGGATGTTGTATTAAATATTCAAAAAAAGAGTAAAAGGGAAAGGGGGGTCTTGGAGGGAAAAAACAGCACCATGATGTAATACGTGTCACTCCCGGTGTCTGTTTTAGTATTAAGTTATTGATTGATAATTATTGATTGGATTGGGATTAGGTGGATGTAGATATCCAAGTAGGAAGTGAGATGAAAGTGATTTTGGAATTGTACTCGCTGGGACGAGATAGAGATGAATTTGGACCCACTGCGATGAGAGGGATAAGAATGTTTGGTAGGGATAGGAATAGAAAGGTCAAAATCTTCTTCTTCTAAAAAAAAAAAGATCTACCCTGTCCCTCCCCGCGCCCATTAACATTCCAACCGATAAGTATTTAACAGCACTAGTTCGGGTTCGGTTCGGTTTGAAATCGGTTCGGTATTAAATCGGGTCGGTTTGAAATCGGTTTAAGTGTCTCACGGGTCGGTTTCGGTTCGGTTTAAATAGTTATCGATTCGATTCGATTTTGGTTTATTCTTGAGCGGTTTTAATTCGATTCGGGTAGTAAACGGTTCGGTGCAGACGGGTTGCGGTTTGTTAACGGTGCGGTGTAAACGATTTTTATCCCGGTTCAAACAGTTTCGGGTTGGAAACGGTTTCGGGTTAGAAACAGTTCGGTTCTTTTTTGGTTCAGTTTATAACTAGTTCGGTTCTTTTTCGGTTTAGTTTATAACTGGTTCGGTTCTTTTTCGGTTCAGTTTATAACTGGTTCGATTCTTTTTCGGTTCAGTTTATAATTGGTTTTGTTCTTTTTTGGTTCAGTTTATAACTGGTTCGGTTCTTTTTAAGTTCAGTTTATAACTGGTTCGATTCTTCTACGGTTTAACGTTATTCAGATCGGTTCCATTTCAAGTTTACTAAATTACAGTTTTGGTCGGTTTTCGGTTTCTAAAAAATCAATTGTTTATTGAGTTGTTTGGATTCGGGCAGTTAAATGGTTTTGGTTTGAAATTTGGTAGTACTTGCTAACCTTTTGCGTTAATAAGTTTTATATAAAGTCAAGAATCATTTCATATTTGATCGCGGATAGATAGGTCGTTATGCTACCACCTTAACCAAATTAATCATTTATAATACCTAAACCTACACTAAAGTAGTTACTGGAAAGTAAAGGGTCGAACCACTAGGGAAGCACGCTAATTCAACATCAAATATCACTAATGCAAGAGTGAAAAGGGGATTGTTTTTGTTGGTTTTGTTGACACTAAAACTACAAGTAAGCAAGAAAATGATGATTAAAATCAATAGAAAATGACGCTAGGGATACGGGGGTGTCCAATATGATAGAAAGAGGAGAATAATGGTGATTATCATGAAACATATGCCAAAGAACACAAGGTTCTACCTAAACAATTCATTCTCATGCAATAGTCTAGGCAAATCAATGAAAGAAGTCTACACTAATAAGGATCATTCTCATGCATCCTATTAGTTACAATCAAATCAAGAGAATAAAGAAGCACAATCCATAAAAACTCCACTTTAATAACTCATTCTCATGCAATCATTAAAATAGAGGTGATCCTAATCTAGTTCAAATCACTTTCATGCATTTAAACTAGAAAACATCAAAATAGAGTGCAACAATAATCCCAAGCTAATAAAAATCATGTCTTTCATCAATATATGGCATAAGTTCAATCCAACCATAATCATTCATCCAATATCAAATCATATCTTCCACCCCCTTCCCCTAGCTAAAAGTTTAGCCTAGAGAAGGGAGATTAAACATAATATCACAACTAGAAAAAAACTCAAAACAAAACGTGATTGAAATCAATGAAATCAATAAAAACTAGATAAACTAATAAGATTGAATAAAATATGTAACAATAAAACAAATAAATAATATTAAAGGAAAGGAGAAGAGATTACTAAAGAAAGGATTAAAGAAAGATGAAAACTTGGATACTTGCTTGATTGATGGAAGATTAAAACTTGAGCAATGTTGAATACAATAAAGGAAGCTTGAATAACAATCTATTTTCTCTCTCTAGATTAGGCTAATGTTCTATGAAATTAGTACTAAGTGTCCTCTATTACAAAGAGTCCCGTCTATATATATGTGGCTCCCCCCAAAATAAAGAGACTTGGACAACAAGGCACAAATAAATCGGAAACCCAGCCGTGCGCGCCCGCACAATAGGTGTGTGCGCCCTCTCAGCGTAGTGCGCGGCCGCAACTTTGAGGGTACGGGGAAAATAAGCGCGCCCGCACATTAGGCATGCGCATCCGCGCATCAGGTGTGTGCGCCCGCACATAAGTCGCGCACAAGGTCGCATAAACTCTCTGGTTAGGTTCTGTTTCTTCAGTCTGGTTGTGCGGGTTCCGACAGGGCTGCGCGCCCGCACAACCTAACATGCGCGCCCGCACAAAAGCCGCACAGCACCCCGCGCACAACAGTTAGCTTGGCTTCTTGATATCCTCTTTCTTTCGGCACATAATACCTACAAAACCAAAGCATGGAAATCAAAATAAAAAAAAAAAAGCGAGAAGACTAAGAGAAGGGAAGATAAGGGAGAAAAGAAAAGAGGAAGCAAAACTAAGTAAAAATGCTTAGAAAAAGGGCTAAACAAGTGCAAACGAGGGGAGAATCCTTAGAGAAAAAGGATAAAAGAGTGGCATAAATGCCACTCATCAAAATCCCCCACACTTGCCTCTTGCTTGTCCTCAAGCAAGGAAAACCGGAAGAAAAAGACAAACACAAAAAACATAACATGACAAGGTTTTCGCAAAACCAATCAAACCTCAAGGTAATGGAATGCTCAATTTGGACTCATTTGCAAATAAATGCACCAAAGAAGACTTATCTTTCTCAATTCAAAGAGGGAAAACATGTTCCAAGATGCTCAAGGTTGAAAAAGACAAACCTAAACTAAGCGTAGAGAACTAATGGTTTCATTCTCCGCCCTAGCCCCAACCAATACGGTCTGCGTTCTCTCCACTAGCTTCAATTCATCCCCTAGCTAGCTCCTCATGGTTCCTCGAGGGAACCGGAAAAAGAAAATTTTATGTTGAATCATAAGGTCATCCCGACATCTTAACTATGCATACTCTCTCCATAGGTTTGAAATCTATCTCCCTCCACCGTTCTTTTACCATGCCCCTCTAGAATCCAAGGGTCTTAAGTAGGGTTGTAATGTCATGGCTAGGGGTTATGGTTGGGAAACAATTTGAAAATTTTGGTGGCAATTCCTAAGTGAAGCGTAAGAGTGGCCATCTCTCAAGAACATCCTAAGAATTGAACCTATTCTTCAAACTTACAACCTTTCAAAACAAACCACACCACATTACTTCAATCTTTTTCATTTTTTTTTTGCTTGGTTTTCATGAGTTTCAACTTTCTTGCCAAGCCTTTTTGCGTACTCTTTTCATGAATAACCTCTCAAAACCTTATTTGAATCAAATTACACAACTTTCTTGCTCAATTTCAACATTATCAAACTCGAACCTCACAAGCCAATGCTTCACTAACTACAAGGGTTGGTAGAACATAGGCCGATAGGTTTGTAATATGGCTAAGTCAAGAAAGGGGAAATAAGGCTCAAATTGTTTAGCAAGAGGGTGAATGTAAAAATGAAAACCAAATTTGTAACAAAACACAAAGAAAACAAAGAAAAATGAGAAGAAATGCCCTCTTCCTCCTCTAGAGTTATATGGTCACGATCTTGGGAGCTAGACGCCAACACAAAGATTAAGACATGCATAGTTAAGGATCCTAAGTGCCGCTCACAAGAATGATGAAGGCTAGACCCAAAGCTTACAAACGTTCTCAAAAGTTCTAAACCGGACTACCTTAGCTTACAATGTGTCTAACTCAACCCAAAGCATTCTCAAACCGTGCAAACCCTCATCAACTAGGAAGATAAGCATTCAAATACACATCGAGGCAAACCAATCCAAAAGAGTGAGCAAATTACACATCAAAAATCATTTCAAATTGTCATAATTATGCTTGTAACACAAAAAAAAAAGGGGAAAACAAAACAAAAGAAAGAGGAAGAAATCAAAAAGGTTCACATACGAGGCAAATAATTCAATTAAATCCCAATCGTCATACAAGTGATCGTTCGATAACAACATCAACGATCCCAGGTTCCATAGATCCAAAAGCAAACATCCTTGAACCATTCAAATTCTTCCTAAGCTAAACCTAAGCTAAACACCCAAGGAAAAAGAAAATAAAAGAGAGGAAAGGTCTCACCAAATGCCGCTTGAAATGAAGACAAGATAAATTATACAATCTCACCGAAGGGGCTCGAATTGCCCTTTGACTTCCTTTATCTCTATTTCCAAGCTTCAAAAGTGAGCCAAAATGAAAGAAATGACTGAGATGAAACAAAAATAAAATAAAAAGGTTAAAAATCAAAGAAAGAAACTAAGAATTTAAACAAAATGAAGAAATAGAAATATAATAAAATAAACTAAAAGAAATTTGGATTAAGGGAAGTTTGGACTATTGGGAGTTTGGATTTTTCCTCATAGGAGCGCCATCACCTACACAAACACTTGAAAATTCATTAGCAAAATCTTATCAAAATCACCTAGGGACATAATCATCACAATCAAGCAGATAAATCAACATCAAAACATGATAAAGCCAACTGAACCATGAGAGCTCTACCACCTACAATGAAATCCCCCCCACACTAGCATGATGACGAGCCTTCCCCCACACTATAAAAAAAAACATCCCTTTGCCTCTTACACACCCCCCTACACTAAAACAATGCACCGTCCGCGGTGCGCCAAATTAAAACATTGGGAGGGGGCAAAGGGGAGAAATAAAGAACAAGGGGGCTAGTGGCCACTAGGTCCGGCTTCGTCATCATCTCCATCATCCTCGGTGTCATAAGAGAAACCGTCCGGAGGGATGCCGTGTGGGACCCAACCACCGGAGTAACCCGGAGGCCAACCATAGTGACCTCGGAAGAGGTCTTGTTGCCATTGAGGCAACGGGTCGAAAGGGGCGGGAAGCTGAAGAGGGGAAGGGTGGGTAGGGTCGACATATGGATAGTTGGGGTCACCCCGAAAATCGCTCCCCCCGGGGGCACGATAATCGTACCAAGTTTCTGTCGGGTAGTCTACCCGGGAAACACTGTAGGAGGAGGGCCCTTGCCAATAGGGCCAAGTAGGTTGTGATCCCTGCCACCCAGGGACCGGGCCTTGTTGGGGTGGCCAATAGGGGTAGTTTACCGGGGGGGTAACCTCACCCCTATCCACGGTCGCACCATAAAGAGCTTGGGTTTGCATAAACAAACCCTGTTGGTTCTCCATTATGCTCTGCATGCCAAGTTGCATGCTCATCATTTGTTGTTCAAGGCTACTCATGCCTTGATGATGCTGCTGTTGCTGATGATGTTGTTGTTGCTGCTGCTGTTGTTGTTGTTGCTGTTGTTGATGTTGCTTTTGTGGGCCGACTTCCATATTCCTTACGCCACCCAGAGCAGTGGGTAGCACACCATTATCTCGCGAAATATTCCATACATTACTTGCGTTCTGCTCTAAGGATGTACGGCTGGGGTATGGCAAGATACAATGGTGCTCTCGGTCAACTATCCAGGCATGAAAATTGTTGGCATCTGAAGTTCCTTGGAGGAACCCTGACCTTCTCATCTGCTGTATGTCGATGAATAGATCTTTGTCGGCCCTAACTTGAGTGCACGAGGGGAAGAAGAGTTCATAGTTGAGCTTCTTGGCAATCCTTGTAATCATCCCACCGAGGGCAATTTCTCCTGTCTTGTGGCCCGACTTGATTGCCTCGCAGCACAAGACGAACCAGTACCCCATATTGAGCCGCTGTAGGCGTCGTTTGAAGTGCGCCTACGTTAAAAGCATGTGTAAATATGCTTGGCACTCATAGGAAGTGGGAATTGACATTACGATTAGGGACAAATAAAGTAGGGAGCCGCCAACAAGTTTTTAAGGAACTTGTAAACCGTTCACGGATCATAAAAAGGCAACCACGATAAGGGACAACGATAGGCAACAACGATTGACCCGTGAAGGTTACACCCCATTCATAATCCATGAGATTACTAACTCCATATGGTTCGGAACCACGAAAGGAGGATCGGGGATGATGGTACGAAGTGAGTCATGGAGTCACATTCGCCCGTATTGGCCTCTACTCAATTCTTATATTGAAAAGTATTCCTGCGATCTCAAAGGCATACAAACAATAATTCAATTCGTTCCAAACTATTATTTAACTAAATTGGTTTAATATTAATGCACACATAATTCTAAAAATTTGGTGATCACTTCAATTAATAACAAGATTAAAAGGATCCTAAACCGGTTGTCCAAATTATCTTATTAGGCGTGATTTTCAATTACATATTCCCTTTAAACATGCAATATGGTGATCAATAAAAAATATAATAGAATAAACATTAATATTAAAACCAATTTAATCACAATTCCAACAACATAAAATCGTTAGAAAAATAATAATAATAAAAGAGCATGATCCTTACTTTGATTCTGTTTGTTTGCAACTACAAAATAATAAACGAGTTAGTAACTTCAAGAAAATAATAAAATAATAACTAAATTAAATTAAATGAAATAAAGTTGATTTTGGGGCCAAACCCTTAAACAGTTCTACCTTTCACGCCTTGGCTTAAGGACCGAACCTCGAGTAAAATATGGACTCCTTTGAGTGCTTGAAGAAGGAATTTTGAAGTTAAAAGGGTAGGCTAGTGTTTAGGTTAATAGCATAAAATTCTTGGTGCCCCGTTCATCAGAAATGAGGGGGTATTTATAGGGAAAATGTGCTGAGGGAGCACACGGAACCCTAAAATGATAAAAACCCTAAAAAAGTATCCCGTGACACGGTCAGACTGTACCGTGACACGGTTAGACTTTACCGTCAGACGATACACTTTCCCGTGACACGGTACAGTTTTGGAGTGACACGGGAAATTTTCAGAAAACGGGATGAAAAACGCGTTAAGGGTTTACGCGGAAAGGACACGGAACGTCCCGTGTCACGGCAGACCTCCCGTGTCACGGGAAGTCCCACCGTCAGACGGGAAGCATTCCCGTGACACGGTGGCAGTCTGCCGTGGCGCGGGAATTTTTCAGTCCATTTTCCGTCTAAATTCATTTTTAACCCTAATTTCTTTCGGCTTTTTAAGTGCCGATTGATAATTTCGGGTTTTTTCAACTTTTATTATTCGGGCTAAAATAAAAAAATAATTAAATAAAAATAAATAAAAGGTTTGGGCCAAAAATAAATAATAAAACAATAAAATAAAAAGGTTTGGACTTAAAATAAGTTGGGCTGAAATTAAAACTATGCTTTTACCAAACAACAAGACTAATCCATGGACCATTCAAAAATATGAATTTAATAAAATACGATTTTTTAAACACTCTCGGGATTAAATACTAAACCCGACCAATAGTGGCGGTGAAAGGTTATTTATCATCGGGTTTGGTTTTGGGGAGACATTTTTAGGTGTCTACAGAAGCCCCCACTTTGACTAAGTTTGTAGAAACGTCAGTTTCGAAAACGATAGTCAAAGTAGCCGATAGGGACGGAGACTGATTTGAGACGTTCTGCGATCCCAAATCATTCTGTATATGCCGATACCTGCAGAAAAATGTTAATTCCACAGATAAAAGAGTAAAGGGATAGAATACATATCTGGCACCAGTGTATCGGTGACAAACGAATTTGGCAGCTTTCTAAGCTTGAAGGAATCCACCGAGTGACATTTGTTGAAACGCTTTTCATGCTTGAGGAAAGCCGACTGAAGAGTTTGGTAGTTTTCTAAGCCTGAAGAAAGCTACCGGATAATACTTTCCCTGCCTGAGGAAAGTCGACAAACGAATTTGGTGTCTTTCTATGCCTGAAGAAATCCACCGATAATGCCTTCCATGCCTGAGGAAAGCCGACAAAGGAATTTTGTGGTTTTCTATACTTGAAGAAAATCCACCGATAACGCTTTCCATGCCTGAGGAAAGCCGACTTGGCGATTTTCTATACTTGAAGAAAAAATCCACCGATAACGCTTTCCAAGCCTAAGGAAAGGCGACTTGGCGGTTTTCTATACTTGAAGAAAAATCCACTGATAACGCTTTCCAAGCCTGAGGAAAGCCGACGATTGCTGAAATTGGTAAGTGTATGATGGTTCGATTATCCCCGAACGTGGGCCGCAGATGATTCACATTTTTAAGCCGATTATCCGACCATATTATATGCTTAAAATGCCGAAAAATAGACTTTGACGCTTGCCAGGGGTAAAATAGTAATTTTAGTCCCCCTTAAATATCAGTTAGAATTTTCCGCGTAATTCTAGCGAAAAATAATCGCCCAATAAGCTCGGAAAATCAGTCAAACTAGTCAAAAACGCCAGGAATATTCGCTGACAGTGCTCAGAATTGCCGCGCCACGTCACAGGCTTGCCATGACACGGGAATAACTCCCGTCAGACGGGACAGATTCCCGTGTCACGGGAAATTTTTTCCCCCCCCCCCCCTTTTTTATTTTTTTTTATTTTGTTGTTTGAATTGGTCAACGCGCCACGTCAAATTGTGTCGTTACACAATAACGGTAACCGTGGCACGGTTAACGGGGTCCGTTGCAACGGTTATTTTTTTCTTTAAATTCACATTTTGCTTCACCATTTCCATTTCATTGTTCATCTGATTTTCACTCCGAAAACCTCAAAAATTTCTTCAGTTGTCGTGCCTCGTCAAGTGCTCACCGGGGACCGGTTTTGTTTCCTGTCGGCCGGAGTTTACCACCGTGTCACGGCGGTTTTCCTCTTCTCCTTCCTTTTTATTTTTATTTTTCTGCGACCCGCTGCTGCTGTCATTTCGTGCTGCCTACTGCTGTTGCTGTTGTTCGAAGTCACCGGAGCTGCCGTCTGAGTCGCCGGAGCTCCGTCGCTTGTGAAGCTCACCGTGACACGGGAGAGCTTTGTCGTGTCACGGATTTTGTTGACCGTGTCGCGGCGGTCCTGCTGGTGGCCGGAAGTTTTTCGAGCTTTTGGAGTTCGAATTTTCACCGATTTGCTGTAATTTCTTGCTATTTTCCTCATTTTCGACCCTCTAAAAGCATCCATGTAAGTTTCCCTTGATTTTTGTCTTGAATTTGCTTCACGTAAATAATCTCATGACAAACCCTTAAAAATCAATTTGGGGGTTTTTGATTTTGAAGTTTTATGTTGAAATTCTTGCCATGATTTTACTTGTATATGTATGTATGTGTGTTTGTGAGAAATTTGAGACAAAAATTGCATGATTTGATGGAGAATTAAGCAAATCACCATTTTTGGGTGCTACTTTGTGAAATAATGTTCATGTTTTGCTCTTGAAATGGTGAAAAAATGGTGACGAATCTTGTGAAATGATGTGTTGATTCATATTTTGCATATGTACTATATTGTCATGGAAAACATAGTATCATGCGGCTAGGAGAACTGTAGTATTAGTTTGTCATGGAGAAACTAAATACCATGATTTTGCCAATTTTTAGCCTTGAGGTAAAAATTTAGCATATAATTTCAAAAAAAAAATAAAATAACTTAGGAAATGATGCTAAGTATTTTTATTTTTGCAACTTGAATTAAATGTTTAGGAAATGATGCTAAACATTTAGATTTTGATAATAGCATGCCTAGACGACGAAATTGCGATCTTTCTACCCACGGCCGGCGTCGGGATTTTCGGGAGGACACTCCCACTGTCCCTGAGGGCATGGACGACGACGTCTTAGAGTCCGAGCCTCGGACTTCTACGAGTAGGGGTAGGTGGGTTCCACCTCCGTGGACTTCGGACCAGTTGGTTTTCTGCCGTGAAAACCACGTCTCTTATCGCGCACTCTCCGGCATAGTCGATGGCACGCTTCGCCAACATGGTTCCGGAGCCGGCGATTTGATCCCTCGACTTCACCAGGTCATTACGAGGGATCCTGCTACGAGCGCCTTATGGGAATCGGCTGGCTTGGTAGATTTCTACGCGGCGGTTGTAGGGTTTCGCAGCCCCCGGGGTTGCGGCGCAACAGTCGTTCGCGCATTGTTGGAGTATTTCTGGGAAACTACCAACACATTTCATTTTTCTTGGGGGGAGATGACGGTGACCCCTCTAGACTTCAGCATGATTAGCGGGCTGCGCTTCACCGACCGGGCTGTAGGTCAGATGTCCGATCTATCTTGGGGATCGGCTGAGGTAGCTGATTTGTTGGGTCCGATTGTTCAGCACATCAGGACCCGACCAGTGTCTCGAGGTGGTCCTAGGAGTGGACGATCGGAGCTGGCTTCAGGTCTAGCTCGCGGCTTCGAGATGGAGGATACGACGGCTGAGCAGCGGGTGCGGATCTTCATCTTGATCCTGATCTCTATGACCCTCTCTCCCGACAGGAGTTCACGCGTGCTCCTTTGCTACCTCCCCTCTTTGGCCAGGATCCCCGAGATAGGATCCTATAGCTGGGCCAGTCTTGGGTACGCGGATCTTGTTTTGTCTCTACGTCATGGCTGCCGGCAGCTGAATGACGAGTCCCCTATCACCGTTTATGGCCTGTGGAGAGTCGTAGAGGTGATGATCTTTTTCCTTTTTGTTTCACTTTAGCTTGTTCGACTCATGTGCTAAAGATTACTTTTATCGCAGCTATGGTTCTACGAGTACTTCCCAGGCTTGGCTCCTCGCCGGCGTCGCGGGGCGGTCCATGATTTCCCTGTCGGGGCCAGCTGGCGTGACTGAGGAGAGTCGCGGGTGGAGTCCGTTCCGGCACTTCGTGGGCTACTACGCCGAGGCACCTCTTCCGTTGGCGTAAGGATTAGTTTTGTTGCGTTCTTTCCTTCTGATGTTGTTTCCATTGTTTCACGCCTAACTTTTTTATGGTTTCCAGGTTCCCATCGATGTCCAGTATCGTCCTTGGGCCGGGATGACTGATCTACCTAAGGCCCTGCGTCTTTCAGCGTACCGTACCATTTTGGTTGGTACCGGACGCTTTGTCTGATATTTGGGGGAGCGAGTCGTCCGTCAGCATAGCGGCGATCGCTTTGTGGTGCCCTCATCTCCACCAGAGTCGATGCTGGACTCCCGCTTGATCAGAGAGTTGATCAACAGGGGGGGAGCGCTATACTCTTCCATGGCAGGAGCTTGTTCACATGGAGAGTGACTAAGCGCGGGACTTGCTTCCCTCTCTGGGTCCTCCGCCCCGTCTTCCTGAGGTATGATTTCTTTTGAGGATCTTCTTTACTAGTCTCTGTTTTAAATAGTCGAATAACTTGATTATTCGATCATATTTTCAGACGACCATCCGTCCTGTGGGGAGGATCGAGATTCCTCCTCAGTCTGTCCGCTATCCAGGGCCGATTGGTATCACAGAGGACCATATTGCTGACGCGCCAGAGGGTTATAGACAGGCGCAGGAGTCTCTGCCCGAGGTCTTTGAGCCGGTGAGTTTTCTTCGACGCTTTATCTATCCTTTTAATACTGCTTGTTACTGACTTTTCTTTATTTTATCGTCAGCCTAACCGCCCGGAGATGATGGGATTCATGAAGCTGGTGGATGCCCTGAAGTATTGCATCATCAAGCTTCGGCGTGGTGCGAGTTGTCGGAGGTCTAGCGACGTTCTTGAGGTATCACTTATTTTTTCATTTCTACCATTTGTTTTATTTTGCATTGTTGACACCTTTTGATTTTGTATCTTTTAGGAGCGACGGAGGTCCCGCTCGCGCTCGAGGCCCAGAGGCTCGGACGAGGAGGAGCTTGGTCGTTGTAGACGATCTCCTGAGGCTCACCGGCGTTCTCATTTTCAGCGAGAGCCTCAGACTACTCAGCCATTTCAAGAGGCTCAGTGGCAGCAGGGTCAGTCTTCCCAGCGCTTTCCGGGCCAGAGTCAGGGGCAGCGACAGTCGTTTTCACAGCCTCCACAGCCTGAGTTTGGGTCTGTCCTGACTCCTTTGGATCCTGGTTCATTTTCAGCTCCGTTATCCGGGATTCCTCCACCGCTGTCGGGCTTGTTCTCGGTTCCGATGTATGGGACGATGCCTTCACCGACGATTCCAGTGTCTCTGGGCCAGTCTACTCCGTTTTCCGGTTGGACGGGTCCTGCCTTGAGCTTGGCTACTGTTGGGGCTACGGGGACTAGTAGGGACGCTACTCCCCGTACTCGGATGGTCGAGGGACTCTTCGGTTCGCCGTTCCCATATGCACAGGGTGGACCACATGCACAGGGTGGAGATGAGACCGATTCTGGCTCTAGGGATTTTTGACCGAGGGTTTTTGTTTGTACATACTATGATGACACTTGACATATTTATGTATTACAACTCTTTGTACATTATTTACGGTTTATATGTTTATTATTGTGTGTTAGTGTGTGTTTGAGACTCCTTGTGTGTGATTGTGTATTTATTAATGACACGACGAAAAAAAACATAAGTGGAGTAATGGAGGGTACAGACCTTCCCCGAAAGAAAAAGAAAAACAAAAATAAAATTACTATAAAAACAAATAAATAAAGACAAAAGCACCTTCCCCACAAGAAAAGGAAATAAAAAGACAAGCGAAAAGTAAAGGAATAAAATAAGTGAAATTATCTTCCCCCAAAAGAAAAAAGAAATAATAAAAAATAAAGTGATGAATGAAATTATCTTCCCCCCAAAAGAAAAAAGAAAAAATAAAGTGATGAATTAATAAATAAATGAAATTATCTTCCCCCCAAAAGAAAAAAGAAATAGTAAAAAAAGAAATAATAAAAAATGAAGTGACGAATAAATAAAATAAAATAAAATAAAGATAACAATAATAATATAGATAAAAAAAAAGTGAGAAGTTTATTAGCAACAAAACTCTCAAAAAACTGAAAAATAAACGGTGAAGATAAAATATTATAAAAAATCCGGATAAATACGGGAAAAGAGAAAAAAAGAAGACGCGTGAAGTGCCGTGACACGGCACTGTGTACCGTGTCACAGCAGAGCTTGCCGTTTCACGGCAAAGGTTCCCGTGAGACGGTGGAACTTCCCGTGTCACGAGACGCGTATTATTCAGTGGTGTGTTTTACGCGTATGAAAAGATAAATTCTGGGCAGTTTCGAGCGCTTTTGCTATAAAATAAGACCAGATTATTCATGATATGCATAATTACGAAACACAAAATAATTTAGAATTTCATATTTCAATAATCATGTCTCAGAATTTTGATAATACATTGCGCGACTGGTCTTATTCTTTGACCAATGCTGAAAAAAGAGAGTTAGAATTATTTCATGTCAGGGGTTTGCTAGCCATGCGACACGTAGCTATTGAACATGATTTTCACAGGGCAGCATTAGATTATTGGAGTCCAGAAACACACTGTTTCAAATTTGATTATGATGAAATCTGTCCTCTGCCGGAGGAATTTGGTGAAATCTTTGGATTTCCTGCTAGAAATCTTATTGCCATGCCTACCCTACGTGAATATTATTACCAAGATTTTGAACGCCATCTGAATCTAACAGATCCAGATTTAAATAGAATTGTTTGTGGTAATGAAGTATACTTAGAAAAACTTGCTAATTTATATTTTAATCGCCCTATCTCTGAGTCTTATCATGTATATTGTAGAAGGGCATATATTTTTTGCATGTTTAGCAAGCTACTATTTGCAAACGGTAGGGTAGGACATGCTTGTCTAGCGTCTGTGCTTGAGCATGTTGAATCCGAAAGATCTCCTATGCCGACGTGCCTTGGAGAAACATTTCGTGGTCTTAACGAGGCAAAAGCTGACCGGAAAGCCATCAGGAAGGGCTCTCTGGTACTACTGCAGGTAAAAACACGCTCCGAATAGCCCCCGTGACACAAAACAGGCACCGTGTCACGGTGGGTGTCTGCCGTGACACGGTTAAAACTGCCGTGTCACGGGAATCTGCAATTTTATTTTTTTTTTACTAATTCTTATTTTGCAGATTTGGTTGATGGAGCGTTTGGAATTATTTGAAGCCCCCGACGATATTGAAAAATATGGCCCTAACGACCTAGTCCGTAGGAAAATGAATTACTCTGCGAACATGTCGTATGAAGATTGGAAAAATTTCTTTGCAAAGAGGGAATTTTCCATTCGTTGGGTGGTGCCTTGGTGGAGGCTTACTAGGATGGTTGGCACGAATGAAACTCCATATTGTCGTGTTCCAAGTATCTCCAAACTGACCTTTTACTGTCCTTCTCGATTGATGCGGCAGTATGGACTTGAACAAGTAATCCCACGCTACAACGATAGTCCTCGTGAAGTATCGTTGCGTGAGAGTAACGTGCACAAGTACGAGGCTTATTGGATTGGAATACCTTTGTGGACCGTTTCTGCAAGTGACCAAGCTCCTCCTCCTTTATCTAGTGCATACAAGGCATGGTTGAACCCTAGAAGTAGGAGGGAACGATTCGGATCACGCAAGTCTGATGTGAAGAGTCGTCTTGGAAATAAGAAAGCTCCTCCTAAAGATCGTCTAGGTCCGAGAACACAAGGAATTGAGTTTAAGACTCCTATGATGCCAAGAAAGAAGAACTATGTGAAAGGGAAGGGTAAAGAAAAAATGGTGTATAGGGAGAAACAACCGAAAAAGTTCAAGAGAGGTGAAAGGGGTGAAAGTTCGACTAGGGGTGTGACGGTTCGGGCTACAAAAGACACATAAATGGTGAAGGCCGACCTAATTGAGCAAGAGAAGGATGTTCCTAAAGAGAAGAGAGATTAGATCAATAGTGCTTTGAATTTTATGATTTATAATTATTATTTAAAATAAGGCATATGATGCCAATACTTGTAGTCGCATTTATTTTAATAATAGCACCTTTATTTCAGCCTTAAAAATTACAATGACTTTTATTTATTATTTATTTATCCGAGTCAAGGAGTCGGACGCAATGGAAGAACGAAAATAAAAACTCGAACAATTAATTCGCAACGAATGCGCCAATATTCCAAAAATAAAACGGAAAAATTGAAATTCCACCGTGTCACGGTGAAAGGGTCCCGTGACACGGTACAAATTCCCGCGTCACGGTAATTTTTTTTTTTTTTTGTTTGCTGACAGAGGGTGATGTGGCACGGGAACTTCTCCCGTCAGACGGGATAATTTCCCGTGTCACGGGAGTTCCTCTTTCCTTTGTTTTCGTTCAGGCCTACCGTGACACGGTAGAATGTCCCGTGTCGCGGCAATCCCCCTTTTTTTTTTTTTGGCCGTGACGCAGTGTTGAACCGACGCGTGTATTTGATCAACAGAGGGCGGATTTTTTATTTTAAAGTGGTCGGGCCCCCTTAAGGGGTTGCCTAAGTATCCTAAAAAGGAATCAGGCCAAACGTAGCTCTATTGGGTCATGAACCCATGCGACTAGGCATAGAATTTCTTGAGTTGATCCAAGTTGGTTAAGTTATGGAAGCCGTTACCATCCATGTCTACCAATTGTGCCGCTCCGCTAGACAGGATGGCTTTAACAATGTACGGGCCTGACCAGTTCGGTCTGAATTTGCCTCTTGGATCTAACACATTTTTACGAAGTGCCTTAAGCACTAGGTCACCCTCTTTGATATTTCTGGTCTTGACTTTTTTATTAAAATATTGTGCCATACGCTGTTGGTAGGTTTGGACATGATGCAAAGCTGCCAAGCGTTTTTCATCAAGCAAGACCAGTTCGTCGTATCTTGCTCTAATCCAGTCGACTTCATCTAGTTGGCTTTCCAATGCGATTCGAAGAGAAGGTATTTCGAGCTCGATTGGTTGTACAGCTTCAACTCCATAGACCAAAGAGAAAGGGGTAGCCCCTGTCGATGTACGAACAGAGGTTCGATAACCCCAAAGGGCGAAATGTAGCTTACTTGGCCAATCTTTATAATTTTCTGTCATCTTTTCGATGATAGTTTTCACATTTTTGTTGGCCGATTCGACTGCTCCGTTTGTTTGTGGTCTGTAAGGTGATGATCGGTGATGTTTGATATGATATTTCTGTAATAATTCCGCGCATTCGGCTTGGAAATGTGTTCCATTATCACTGATCATCTCATGTGGTACCCCATAGCGACATATGGTATTTTTCTCAATAAATTGAGCTACGTGTTTTGCTGTCAGCTTGGCATATGAGGCAGCCTCGACCCATTTGGTGAAGTAGTCGATTGCTACGAGAATGAATTCATGCCCCCCTTGTCCTAGTGGTGTTATTTTTCCAATGATGTCAATGCCCCAAGTGGAGAAAGGCCATGGAGAAGTATACGTGTAGAGAAGCGAAGGTGGAACATGCTGTAAGTTTGCGTAGATTTGACACTTCATACATTTCTTGACGTATTCGTGACAATCTCTCTCCATAGTAGTCCAATAGTAACCTTGTCGTTGAATTTTCTGGACTAACATCTTTGCATTCATGTGAGTTCCACATATACCAGCATGAAGGTTTTCCATGGTTTTATGTGCTTCTTTCTTAGCTATACATAAGAGATTTCTTCCCATTGCAGTTCTCTTGTGGAGTTCTCCCCTGATGAGCACATACTGTGAGGCCAGGAGCCTCAAAGCACGGCGTGCCCTTTTATCAGTATTAGGAGGGTATTCTCCTCTTGTCACATAATTAAGGATGTCCGTATACCATGGCTCTTCGTCTTCTTGCTATGGTTCTTGTTCATCGTCAAGTGCATGAACATAAGCTGGTTCATATCTTCTCTCTATGGCCAGTGGCATTCTGATTGTGTCGGCTGGAATTCGCACCATTGATGCTAAATTAGCTAGTGCGTCGGCGAACTGGTTTTCTTCTCTTGGCAAATACGTATATTCCACTTCATCTAGTTGCTCCGTGAGAGTTTCTAAATGAGCTTGATACGTAGCGAGACTTTCACTTCTCACTTTCCATCTCTTGGAGATTTGGTTAATGATTAGTGAAGAATCACCGTAGATTTTGAGTTTCTTAATTCCCAAGGCGACAGCTGTTTCTAACCCCAAAATGCATGCTACATATTCTGCGGCATTGTTGGTGACATCAAAGTCGAGCTTCATGGAAATTGGGATGTGCTCTTCATTGGGTGATACGAGCAAGACTCCTACACCACATCCCTTTTGGTTTGAAGCTCCATCGAAATAGAGCGTCCAGCTATCATCTTCGGTCATGAGTAAGTCTTCGTCAGGGAAATCATACTCATCTTCTTCTTTTTCAGCTTCTTCTAGCGGAAAGTCTGCTAAGAAGTCAGAAACTGCAGAACCTTTGATGGCTTTTTGTGGCACAAATCTCAAGTCAAATTGGGCCAGATTGACTATCCACCTTGATAATCTGCCGTTGAGTGTTGCTTTCTCGAACAAGTATTTGAGAGGGTCCATCTTGGACACGACATGCACTGTATGAGTGAGCATGTAATGTCTTAGTTTCTGTGCGGCCCATACAAGCGCGAGACACAACTTCTCAAGTGGTGTGTATCGCGTCTCATATCCTTGAAGTTTCTTGCTCAAGTAATAGATTGCATTCTCCTTGCTTTCGATTTCTTGTGCTAGCATTGCCCCTATCGTTTCTCTTGTGACCGTAAGGTAGAGTCGAAGAGGAAAGTCAGGTATTGCTGGCGCTAGCACGGGTGGGTTTGCCAAATACTCTTTGATTTTGTCGAAAGCCTTTTGGCAATCATCATTCCATGTGACTGGGACATTCTTCTTAAGCTTCTTGAATATAGGTTCACATATTGCTGTGAGCTTTGATATGAACCTACTTATATACTGCAATCTTCCAATGAAGCCTCGAATCTCCTTCTCATTTTTTGGGTGGTGGCATGGCCATGATCGCTTTTACTTTTGAAGGATCTATTTCAATCCCTCGAGAACTAATCACATATCCAAGTAATTTGCCTGACGTGACTCCGAATGCACATTTTGCTGGATTTAATCTCATGTTGTACTTACGGAGTCTTTCAAAAAACTTGCGAAGTGCAACAATATGGCCTGGGCGATCTTTAGACTTGACAATCATATCATCGACATAGACCTCCACCTCTTTGTGCATCATGTCATGTAACAATGCTGTAGCTGCTCTTTGGTAGGTGGCACCCGCGTTTTTCAACCCGAATGGCATTACCGTATAGCAATATGTACCCCATTGCGTGATGAATGTGGTTTTCTCCATGTCTTCTTTGGCCATCAATACCTGATTATATCCGGCGTAACCATCCATGAATGACAGGAGTGCATGGTTTGCTGTATTATCGACCAGAATGTCAATGTGAGGTAGAGGGAACCCATCTTTTGGGCTTGCTTTATTGAGATCCCTGTAATCAACACACATTCTGACCCTTCCATCCTTCTTTGGAACTGGAATCACATTTGCTATCCATTCCGGATACTTGGATACTCTGATGAAACCTGCGGCCAATTGCTTCCTGATTTCTTCCTTGATTTTGAGAGCCACATCTGGTTTCATTCGGCGCAGTTTTTGTTTGACAGGATTCATACCTGGAATGAGTGGTATCGTATGCTGAGCTATATCCCTGTCAATTCCTGGCATATCTTGGTATGACCAAGCAAATACATCAACAAATTCACTAAGCAAGTTAATTAGCTCTTTGCGTTCATCTTGACTTAGTGTTAATCCAATTTTTACTTCTTTAACAGTCGTATCATTTGAAATGTTAATTGTTTCTGTATCTTCAATAACTGCTGTTTTATTTTCGTGTTCTTCCATTGCTTTTATTATTTCTTTGTCATTTTTATCATTAGCAAAGCAATATTGATCAGGGCTAGGGGAATGGCACGCATCGTAAGAAAAAGTACTCATTTCATTGAATTCATTGGCTAATACATCAAGAGAGGCAAGGTCGGCTGCGACCTCACCAGAATTATTAGGACTAGAAAGAGAGGACTCAACAAGAGACTCAGGGTTGAACTCTATAGCAGAAAGAGGGTCGGCCTCAGACTCTAAGGACTCGTCTACAGACTTAGACTCTGACTCGGACTCAGACCCAGACGACTCAGACTCATCAAACATAGGACCCTCGCCAGCGGTTATTTCCAACTTCTCTCCACTCGGTGTAGTGATCCTCAATGTCTTGCGCCATCCCCTTGAAATGTTGTCAGCTTGGACGATTAACTCGGAGGGGTCAAAATCCTTGTTCGCTATGACGGCTTGAACGAGCTCGGAGTTATCATTGCAGACCGGCTTGGATTCATTTTTCTCCATTCCAAAAAGAAGGTTGATTCCCAAATCATCAGAGTTCAGGCTAGCTGGCTTCTCGGCTGTGGAAAGCTCTTCATCGATGAAGTCACAATCGAGGAATACCTCGAATCCCGGTTCACGGATCCCATTATGGACAAATGGTTCAGGGAATTCATAGCATGGGAAGTCTTCCCCTTCTTTGATGTACTGGCCATTGAGAGTGAACCGATATGGATCCATGACCATTTCCGTCTTCGTGATTCGAGCGTTGTTGCGAGCCTTCATTTTCAATGCAGCTTGTTTCAGATCTTCCTTTGTTGGCTCGAATCCCAAGACAAAAGTATCCTTCTTGAGCGCACCAGGATGGCCCCAAGATTTAGCCATTTTCTTCTTAAGCCCAAGGGTCATTCCAGGGAAGTGACCTTGCTTCTTCAGAATGGCGTTGATACTGGTGTTTGAATAGGGATCGAAGTCGAGATGGCACTTTTCCTCTTCTTCGATCACAAGAACATCATCTAGTGAAAACCCCCAAAGATCTTCATCTTCTTCGTCATGTTCAACATGGACGATAGGAGTACCAACAACTTGAATGCGCATAGGAGAAGCATCGATAGTAATCGGAATCCCTCCAACTATGGCTTTCACTTTCTGGTGAAGCGATGACGGAATCGCCTTTAGCTCATGAAGCCAAGGGCGTCCTAACAACAGATTGAAAGAGGCCTTAATGTCCACCACCTGAAATTTGGTGCGACGTTCAATGGCCCCAGTAGTTATATTCAATATGATAGTACCCACGGCTTGACGGCGAGTATTATCGTAAGCTCGAATCCCTTGAGTGGAGGGAGTCAATTCTTCATTCTTTATACCCAACTTCTTTGCAGTACGGAGTGGGCACACATTGATTGTAGAGCCATTATCAACCAGGCTCATAGGAACATTCATCTGCCTACACACTAAAGTGAGGTGTAAGGCCTTATTATGTTGGTCCCCTTCCGGGGGGAAATCCTTATCAGAAAAGGAAATCAGATTGCTAGTACTCGGCAGCTCAGTAGTGAGAAAGTTGACCAATCCTTGAGGAGTCATGTCATCATCGACTCCTATTTTCACCAGAGCATTCATCAAAGCCTTTCGATGCTCGTGGGAAGTGGCCAAAAGCTTCCATACATTCATCTCCACCTTGGTCTTTTGCAGTTGTTTGACCACATTGCTATTCACAGGGTCGATGGGATCAACTATCGGATGTGATTGTGGTGGAGGTGGAGGTGGGTTAGGTTGTTGCAACCGTCCACTTCTGGTGAGAACCTTGACCTCAAAGTCCCCCCAAACATCTTCACTGGTGCCGAGAGATGAACGGGCTATATCTTTGAGATAGACGTCTTCATCATCACTATCCCAGATCCCATTCACTTCTTCAGTACTTGAGATAAATACAACTTCTGGCAGAGGTTCATTCACAGGTTGAATGAGTATTGACGGATCAAAGGAGACTTCATCTCCCATGATAGCCAAAGCATCAGAAAGAGGACCTGTTTGAATGTTAGGCTTCTTGCCTCCTGGAGGGACAGGAAGTTGGTTAGCATCAATTAGGTCTTGGATTGCATTTTTCAGCCTCCAACACTTCTCAGTGTTATGACCCTTGCCTTGATGATACTTGCAATAAGCATTGGGGTCATAGCTAGCGGTCCTATTCTCAGGTCGAGGTTCTGGAAATGGTCCGATTGGCATAATCAGTCCCTGACCATGCAAACGGTCATAAGCAGCATCATAAGTCATTCCCAAAGGCGTATAAACCCTCCTTTGCCTTTGGAATCTTTGAGGAGGAGCATTAAGGGCCAACACATCATTGATGTTGATATTGTTGGTAGCATTATTGGGCTTAGAAGACGAAGAAGAAGGAGTGTCGTTCTTCTTGTTTTTCCAAGTGCTGTTGTTATTGTTACTACCAACAGACTTCATCAGTTCATCTTCGATATTGATTCCAATATCGTATACAGCTTCAAAGGTACTTAGAGGCAGAAACTTTAAGTGTTGCTTGTACTTATGAGTCAGATTGGCAATGAACAAGCGAACCATTTCCTTCTCCTTGGGAGGATCGACCAAGAGTGCATCTGTTTCTCTTCACCTGCTTAAGTAAGTGGTGAAGCCTTCATTCTCTTTCTGTTTGAGAATGGAGAGTTCACGTTCAGAAGTCTTGGCCTGGATGTTACACTTGTACCGGCTCATAAAGCTTTCAGCAACATCCTCCCAGGTCGCGACATGCTTGGACGCCAAAGAATAGAACCACTGTTGACAGGCATGCTCTAAGGAAAGAGGAAACACCGTAGGGAAGAGTGTCACATCTACTCCCTTAAGAGCCATAGTTGCGGAAAAAGCCTTCAAATGGAAAAGTGGATTATCAGTAGGCTTGAATTTGGGAATGTCAGCAGTGGAAAACTTCTCAGGAAGCTTCTCTCTTATGGACGAAGAGGTGACAGGCTGTTCCATATAAGTGAACTCTTCAGAAATCTTGCTCATCTGTTCCTTGATCTTGTCCATTGCAGCAGTAGTGACATTGTTTTGATTGTCTTGCTCTACAGTGCTGACTGTAGTGGTGAGTGTCTGCATCATGTCAGACAATCTTTCGATTGTCCTGTTGAGGTTCTCAATGTCTTCCTTAGTGGCCATTGGTTGATAGTAGACTGGAGATGGATCTTGTGGAGATGATTGAGGTGGTTTCCTTGTACGCCTCTTTGGTATAAGAGGTTGTTGAGGTATGGACTCGAACCGTAACAATCTACCCCTACTTCTTGTCCAAGTGCTGTGACACCGAAACAAACACACCTTTAATGACCAAACTTAACCTTAACCTATCCGGATTAAAAAAAAAATTTATTAAAAATCTATAATTTTGAAACTCTACTTATTATATATTTTTTTTTTAAAAAAACATGGAAGGATACCATCCGACTTACTCCGAAAAAAAATGACACAAAAACGAGACTTCCCTAAAATACGGTCAAAAAGTGGTGCACGACTAAAAAAAGTGTGTGAACACGATATGCGAGTGATTAGGTGAGGTTATAGACGCGTGTTTTGACCGTAAAGCTAGACACGACACAAAACTGGACACAGCATTCGCACAAAAATCGAAAAAAAAGACTGACAAGAAACTTTCCTGGGCACCGTGTTACGGTACAAATTGTCGTGACACGGTGCAGTCTACCATCAGATGGCAGGCAGCCCCGTGTCACGGCACTGTTCACCGTGGCACGGCAGAAAATGCCGTGACACGGTGCGCAGTTCCAGGTCAGTTTTGTGATTTTTTTCAGATTTTAATCGATTTTAAGTCCGTACTAATTACTATGTGAGAATAAAAACCCCCGGTCATGGGTTAAACAAAAGAGCAAACACATGAGGGTTAGCACCAAACAACCATGTAGCATTTAGGCACGATGATAAAAAAAAAAAGTTCGCAACCTAGAGTCGAGATCTATGTTCAACTATTGGTCAAGCTTTGGGTGTCAAAAGGGTACCATGGTTAAGAGTTTGGACGCGTTAGCAAGGCAGCCTCCCTTGAGGGTGTATGCCAACAGGCGGCTCCGCGAGTTCGTGATGAAATCGAACTCGACTCCATGGTTTGGGTGGATTTAATAACTCGGATGAACCCTTATTGCCATGAGCGTTTTTGGGTCGATAGAGCTTAAATCCCCCGGGGCTAAGACGCATGTAGAACACATACGTTTTTTTCAGTAAAATCGAAGGAAGTCGACTGTGAGGAAAGAAAATAAGCCACCGGGCTGATTTTAGGACTGCCGTGACACGGCAGAAATTCCTGTGTCACGGTACTGTGCACCGTTAGACGGTGCACTGTACCGTGACACGGCAGATTCTGCCGTGGCACGGCAATCAGAAAATCTGACTGGTGTCCTGTTTTCCTTCGCGCGCAACCAAGTTATCCAATTTTTCCTACGGGACAGACCTGAACGCGACGTTAAAACGTCTATGCAGATGCAAAAATGCCAAATTAATCACAGGAATATTTTTTCAAGAATCTTTCAAGTCTCATCCACTCATCTTAATTAAATACCGATCACTCAAATTGATAAATAATTAAGAATCCTCCCCAGTGGAGTCGCCAAATTGTAGGCGTCGTTTGAAGTGCGCCTACGTTAAAAGCATGTGTGAATATGCTTGGCACTCATAGGAAGTGGGAATTGACATTACGATTAGGGACAAATAAAGTAGGGAGCCGCCAACAAGTTTTTAAGGAACTTGTAAACCGTTCACGGATCATAAAAAGGCAACCACGATAAGGGACAACGATAGGCAACAACGATTGACCCGTGAATGGTTCGGAACCACGAAAGGAGGATCGGGGATGATGGTACGAAGTGAGTCATGGAGTCACATTCGCCCGTATTGGCCTCTACTCAATTCTTTTATTGAAAAGTATTCCTGCGATCTCAAAGGCGTACAAACAACAATTCAATTCGCTCCAAACTATTATTTAACAAAATTGGTTTAATATTAATGCACACATAATTCTAAAAATTTGGTGATCACTTCAATTAATAACAAGATTAAAAGGATCCTAAATAGGTTGTCCAAATTATCTTATTAGGCGTGATTTTCAATTACACATTCCCTTTAAACATGCAATATGGTGATCAATAAAAAATATAATAGAATAAACATTAATATTAAAACCAATTTAATCACAATTCCAACAACATAAAATCGTTAGAAAAATAATAATAATAAAAGAGCATGATCCTTACTTTGATTCTGTTTGTTTGCAACTACAAAATAATAAACGAGTTAGTAACTTCAAGAAAATAATAAAATAATAACTAAATTAAATTAAATGAAATAAAGTTGATTTTGGGGCCAAACCCTCAAACAGTTCTACCTTTCACGCCTTGGCTTAAGGACAGAACCTCGAGTAAAATATGGACTCCTTTGAGTGCTTGAAGAAGGAATTTTGAAGTTAAAAGGGTAGGCTAGTGTTTAGGTTAATAGCATAGAAGAGAGAAAATAAAAATCATAAAATTCTCGGTGCCCCGTTCATCAGAAATGAGGGGGTATTTATAGGGAAAATGTGCTGAGGGAGCACACGGAACCCTAAAATGATAAAAACCCTAAAAAAGTATCCCGTGACACGGTTAGACTGTACCGTGACACGGTCAGACTGTACCGTCAGACGGTACACTTTCCCGTGACACGGTACAGTTTTGGAGTGACGCGGGAAATTTTCAGAAAACGGGATGAAAAACGCGTTAAGGGTTTACGCGGAAAGGACACGGAACGTCCCGTGTCACGGCAGACCTCCCGTGTCACGGGAAGTCCCACCGTCAGACGGGAAGCATTCCCGTGACACGGTGGCAGTCTGCCGTGGCGCGGGAATTTTCCAGTCCATTTTCCGTCTAAATTCATTTTTAACCCTAATTTCTTTCGGCTTTTTAAGTGTCGATTGATAATTTCGGGCTTTTTCTGACTTTTATTATTCGGGCTAAAATAAGAAAATAATTAAATAAAAATAAATAAAAGGTTTGGGCCAAAAATAAATAATAAAACAATAAAATAAAAAGGTTTGGACTTAAAATAAGTTGGGCTGAAATTAAAACTATGATTTTACCAAACAACAAGACTAATCCATGGACCATTCAAAAATATGAATTTAATAAAATACGATTTTTTAAGCACTCTCGGGATTAAATACTAAACCCGACCAATAGTGGCAGTGAAAGGTTATTTATCATCGGGTTTGGTTTTGGGGAGACATTTTTAGGTGTCTACAGCCGCCCTTTCAATTCCTCCCTAGTGGCAACCCACAAAGTAAATAGCTCCTCATGCGAGAGCTTGCTCAAGTCCTGCTTGCTAAACACCACAAACCCTAGAATGCGGTATAGAATACGGAGCACGGGGTGGATAATATGGTTGGCCACCGAATACCTGGTGTTGAACTCTTCAAAGTCGGTGATCGTTTGCCACCATCTAAATGCATCGTACTCAGGGAATAGGCTCAATGAAGGGGCAAGGAGGTCCGCCTCGGGGTTCAAATCCAACAATACATTAAGATCACTAAGAGTCATAGTGTGCTAGTTGTTGAACAGTTGGAAAGAAATTTAGAAGTCGTTCCCAAGAGGCTCTTTTTCAAAAAAGGCCAAGAATTCGAAGGTGGGCTCCTTATAAGTTCGGAATTGATGTTTGATGAACTCACTCATCCCCAAGTTATCAAGGAGCGACCTTATATCGTCGTCAATCCCCAAAGCTCTCATGGAGCGTTGATCATAGTGCCTGGAGGGATTTAACTTTCGTCCGTGAAGGTCGTTGAAGAACGTAGCATGGACCTTGTTCGAGAATCTCAATCTAGGGGGAACATTAGGTCCTTGAGCTTGAGTTTGTTGGGTACTCGGTTCCTCAACCCTTAACCTGGGCTCCTTTCTGCTCTTTCTTTTGCTCATTATGTTCAAGCAATACAAATAACCCAACCAAAAGGAGAACTACCTTCGAACTCAACCAACAATTGGAAAACAACAACAACAACCCAAGTCTCAACAATCTGCAAAAAGGGTTAGTACTAACAACTAACCACACAAATATAGTTCCCAAGACAACAAGAATCAACAACAAAGCAGTCAATCAAAACACATTATGATAGCAAGCAACTCTCATGAAAGTAGTTGCATTATCATCAATACCAACACCAAATTTCTCAACTTAATTTCATGAAAATGGCTTCCAAAACAATAGTATTAACAACAATGTCCCCAAAATCACTAAATTTCACACTAATAACCAACAAATCCTTCACAAAGAAAACCAAAATCTCATGCAATTCACTCGAGCTAATTCATGTTTAATAACTAAAAATTTTGCATAAACAAGTGAAATCAAGAAATAAAATAGCTAAATTTAGAGTTATACCACTTTGTAGAAGCTTGAACACCACTAAGAGCCTCCAAGAACACCACCTTCAATGAAGCTTGCAAACCATTAAAATGGGGGATTTTTGGGTATTTTGGAGAGAGAAAGTGGATGAATTTGTGAGTAGAGTGAAAGTTTTTTATGGATTTGAAAGAAAATCGATGGAATTTGTGAGAAATGGGTGAAATTTGAAGGTTAGGGTTTGGGTTTGTGAGGAGAGAGAAGAGAGCATGAAAATTGGGTTTCGAAAATATGAGAATGAAATCGGGAAAAAGAGGGTTAAAACCCGATTTTCCTGCTCTGCGCGCCCGCACAGGTGAGATGCGCGCCCTCACAGAAGTCGCGCACTAGGTCGCGCAAACTCTCTGTCTTGAATCTCAAATTTTGATTAAATCTGGGCGGGTTCTGATAGTGAAAGTGCTCCCGCACACAAACCCTGCGCGCCCGCACAGAGGTCACACAGAGTAAAATTCGATTTATCCTCACATCTTCGAAATAGAAAATCCTTGTTCCTTCATCATCCAAACACCTATCAACCAAAAAGGTGAAAAAAACAAATTCAAATTCAAATTCAAAAAGGAGAAAGTGAAATCGAAATATTCTAAAAAAAAAGTATAGAAAGGAGTTAGAAACTCGGGTTGCCTCCCGAGAAGCGCTTCTTTATGAGGTCACTAGCTTGACCATGAGAAAAATTCTTCAAGTGGGAGGCTTGGGATCCAAAGGATCAAGCATTATACATTCGATGATACCAACTTCTTCCTTGCAAAAGTAATGCTTTAAACGATGACCATTAACCATAAACTTGTTACCATCCGCATCTAACTCAAAGGAGCCATAAGGAGTAGTCTTTGAAATCACAAAAGGACCCGACCACTTTGATTTGAGTTTACCCGGAAACAAACGAAGCCTTGAGTTAAAAAGAAAAACCTTGTCTCCAACCTTAAAGTTCTTGTTTCGAATATGTTGGTCATGCCACTTTTTGGTCTTCTCCTTATATAACCTTGAGCTCTCATAAGCATCAACTCTAATATCTTCAAGTTCATTGAGCTTAAGCAATCTCTTCTCACCGGCCAACGATAAATCCATATTGAGCTCTTTGATGGCCCACCAAGCCTTGTATTCTAACTCAACCGGCAAGTGACAAGCCTTTCCATAGACCAACCTATAGGGGGTTGTGCTGATTGGAGTCTTGTACGCCATCCTAAGAGCCCATAGCGTGTCATCAAGTTTGAGAGACCAATATTTCCTTGATTTGTTCACCATCCTTTCAAGAAGATTTTTTATTTCACGATTCAAGACCTCCACTTGTCCTTGAGTTTGAGGGTGGTAAGGTAATCCAACCTTGTGATGAATGCCATATCTCTTGAGAAGAGCTTCAAATTGCTTTTTGGCGAAATGGGAGCCTCCATCACTAATTAGCACCCTCGGAACAACAAACCTAGGAAAGATGATCTTCTTTAGGAGCTTAAGCACAACCTTGTGATCATTGGTAGGTGAGGGTATGGCTTCAATCCATTTTGTCACATAATCGACTGCTACCAAGATATATAGATTCCCATAAGAAGAAACGAAAGGCTCATAAAATCCACCCCCAAAACATCAAAGGGTTCAACTTCTAAAACACTTTGTTGGGGCATTTCGTCCCTCTTGGTAATGCCTCCGCTCCTTTGACATCTATCACATTGCGCAACGAATTGGTGGGCATCTATATGCATTGTCGGCCACCACAATAAGGATTGAGAGATTTTTGCCACTGTTTTGTTAACACCACCATGTCCTCCACATGGTAGTGAGTGGCAATGCTCAAGAACACCTTGAATTTCATGATCTGGAACGCACTTCCGATAAAGGCCATCTCCACATTGCTTGAATAGGTATGGGTCATTCCAAAAGTATCTTCTCACCTCCTTGAAAAACTTCTTATTTTATTGAGAAGAGTACTCCGGGGGAACGACTCCACACGCAAGATAGTTGGCTATATCCGCGTACCAAGGGGTAGAAGTTGACACCAAATCCATGAGAGCCTCGAATCCTATCTCATCATTAATCGGTACATCCTCCTTGTTCTCAAATGGTAGCCTAGACAAATGGTCCGCTACATAGTTCTCCGCTCCCTTCTTGTCCCTCATTTCCATGTGAAAGTCTTGGAGAGAGAGAACCCAACGGATCAAGCGAGGCTTTGCTTCTTTCTTGGTCATGAGATACCGCACCGCGATGTGATACGTGTACACGATAACTTTTGAGCATATGAGATAGGACCGAAACTTATCGAATGCAAACACTACCGATAACATCTCTTTCTCCGTTGTTGTGTAATTCCATTGAGCCTCATCTAGAGTCCGACTTGCATAGTAGATGACACATGATTTTCCTTGTTTCTTTTGACCAAGAACGGCACCTACTGCAAAGTCACTAGCATCGCACATTAGCTCAAAAGGCAAGCTCCAATCCGGAGCTTGCACAACGGGAGAAGAAATGAGAGCTTCCTTGAGCTTACGAAACGCCTCAAGGCAAGCCTCATTGAAGTAAAAAAAACAACCTCTTTTTTGAGTAATTCGGTCAAGGGTTTGGCGATTGAAGAAAAATCTTTGATAAACCTTCGGTAAAAACCGGCATGCCCAAGAAAATCCCGTACCCCCGTGATGGAAGTAGGAGGGGGCAACTTTTCAATCACCGAAACCTTGGCCGGATCTACTTCAATGCCATTTTTTGAAACCTTATGGCCAAGGACAATGCCCTCCTCAACCATAAAATGGCACTTTTCCCAATTTAAAACCAAACTCGTCTCTTGACACCTTTTCAAAAAAATTTCAAGGTTAAAAAGACAAGTGTCAAAAGACGAGCCACCAACACTAAAATCATCCATGAAAACCTCAATTTCTTTTTCAAGCATCTCAGAGAAAATGGAATTCATGCATCTTTGAAAAGTAGAGGGAGCATTGCATAATCCGAATGGCATTCTTCGGTATGCAAATGTCCCATATGGACATGTGAAAATAGTTTTCTCTTGATCACTTGGATGGATAGGGATTTGGAAAAATCTAGAATACCCATCCAAGAAACAAAAGAAAGCATGGTTAGAAAGCCTTTCAAGCATTTGGTCCATGAAAGGGAGAGGAAAATGATCTTTCTTGGTGTTTTTGTTCAATCTCCTATAATCAATGCACATTCTCCACCCGGTCACCGTCCGGGTGGAGATTTCCTCTCCCTTTTCATCCTTGATTATGGTCATTCCACCCTTCTTTGGAACCACATGAACCGGGCTAACCCATTTGCTATCGGAGATAGCATAGATGATGCCCGCCTCACGTAGTTTCAAAATTTCTTTCTTCACAACCTCTTGAAGGTGGGGGTTCAACCTTCTTTGAGGTTCAATGGAGGTGGAATGATCATCTTCAAGATGAATACGATGCATGCATAAAGAAGGGCTAATACCTTTAATATCATCAATGCTATACCCTATCACATCCCTATATTTCCTTAAAACATCAAGAAGTTTTTTCAAATTAAGACTATCTAGGGTAGCATTGACAATAATAGGGTATTTTCCCTCCTTATCCAGAAAAGCATATTTCAAAGAAGGGGGAAGGGGCTTGAGTTCTACCTTGGGAGGAGGCTCAATTTCTCCTCCTTAGAATCAAGCTCGACCTCAACTTGTTGTTCAACTTCCTCCTTTGAGGATTCCTCCATTGCCATGACAAATTCTTTAGCCTCTTGAGAGTGGAACTCTTCTTTGCATGTAAGGGCTTCTATCATTGGATCTTGAGGCCTCATCACGACCCTCCCCAAACGATCTAGCTCTTCATTCACAACATCAACTCTATAGAATTTTTCAACCATGGGGGTCTTTAGCAACTTCGAAAATTCAAAGACAATTTTTTCATCGGCCACTTCACAAGTGATGGTGTTGTTCTTGCAATTGATGACCGCCCCCAAAGTTTTAAGAGCTTCACTTCCCAAAATCAAAGGAGTGTTAACATCTTCCTCCATATCCATCACTACAAAGTCACAAGGCACGTAGATGTGTCCCACTTGAATTGGAACATCCTCAAGCTCTCCACAAGGTAGTTTCACCGATCGATCGGCCAATTGGATTGTCTTCCTTGTAGGGATCATCTCAATATTGAGTTTTTGAGCAATGGATAGAGGTATTAAACTAACACTTGCTCCAAGATCGGCTAAGGCGCCCCTAGCTTCCATGTTCCCAATTTTCACCGGCAAAGTGAAACTTCCCGGGTCTTTTTCCTTCTTGGGCATCTTATGTTGGACAAGAGCACTCACTTGATGTGGAAGGGTGATAAGCTCATCATTGAGATTCCTCTTGTTGGTGAGAATATCTTTGAGGAACTTGGAATAAGATGGCATTTGTGTCACAACTTCAAGAAAAGGGAGGTTGATATGCAAATTCTTCATGACACTAAGAAATTTTGTGAACTTGTCATTCAACTTCCTCTTCGCAAGCCGACCGGTAAAAGGAACCGGTCCATAAAGATTCATAGCCTCACTAGGAATTGAAGTTGTCTTCTCATTGTCAAGCTTCTTCTTCTCCGAACCTCCTTCTATCTCATCACCTTTTTCTTTCTCACCTCCCTTGTTTTCATTCACACTCTCCTCTCCTCCCTTCTTTTCCTCACTATCCCCTTCATTTGGTCCTTCATAGGAAGTTCCCGACCTCAATGTGATCGCCTTACATGTATCGGGTTTTGGATTGTGAGATGGGTTAGGTTGTGGTTGTCAAGGTAGAGTGGATGGTGAATTGAAAGGAGTTCTCTCGACCAATTGAGCTAGTTGTGAATCAACCATCTTGTTGTGAGCTATTATCTCTTGCATTTGTTGCCCAAAATATTGCATTTTCGCATGCATGGCTTGAAGGAGTTGAGTTTGAGTTAGCTCCGCTTGAGGTGCTTGTTCTTGATGGTTTCTATGAGGTGCTTGGGTTTGATTGTTGTATTGGTTTTTCCTTGGATAGATTCCTCTTGGGTTTTGGGGTTGAGATGGAGGTGGATTTTGATATTTAGGGTTGGAGTTATAGGAAGGTTGAGCTTGTTGGTTCCATTGTTGAGGTTGAGGTACAAACCCGGGTGGTGGTTGTCTCCAAGCTACTCCACCGCCGCTTCCTCTAAATCCCTCTTGCCTTGTGTTGTATGCCGCTACATGTTCGGGGCTTAAACCTCCACAATAGGATGTATCATGGTTTGTTCCTCCACAATTTTGACAAGAGAAAGAGTTAACTTGAGAAGAGCTTGCTCCACCACTTGAACTTGCATTCACACTCGTATTCAACTTGGACAGCCCTTTTGTTAGTTGACTAATTTGATGTTGTAATTGATCAACTTTCTCCAATTCATAAATACCACCTCTCTTTGGAGCGTTTCTTCTTCGGCCCCCCCAAGAGTAATTCTTTGCTACCTCTTCTATTGTGGCTTCAACTTGATTTTGAGGGATCTTGATTAATTGACCACCCGCCCCCGCATCCAAATTGGCTCTTGACATGGGCTCCAATCCGTCGTAGAAAAACCGCATGAGCAACCCTTGATTGTACTCATGGTGGGGACATGCTTGCACCAACACTTTGAATCTCTCCCATGCTTCACCAAGACTTTCATAGGCCTCTTTCTCAAATGATGCAATTTTCCTTCTCATTTCGGCGGTCTTCTCTTCGGAGATAAAGCGCTTCAAGAACGCCTTTACAACCTCCCTCCATGTTGTGAGAGTGTTAGGCTTTACTTGCTTTAGCCATTTCTTTGCTCGTCCGGTGAGAGATTGCCGGAAAAGGTGCATACGAATGTAGTCTTGACTCACTTCATTGGTTTGCATCATTGCGCACAATTCAAGAAATCGGTCCAAATGTTCAATAGGGTCCTCACTTGCACTTCCGGAAAATTGCTCCGATTGGACCATTCGAGTATATTGTGGATGGATTGAGAAGTTGGTTTCCGTGACGGGTAGCAAAATCCCTCCCGTGAGCTTATAATCCTCCGAATTTCCGAACTCACGAAACAAAACATCATTCTTTTGTCCTGCCATTGATTCGCGTGGTGAACTTGAAGAGTAAGTATCACTCTCACTATCAACTATATCACCAAAACCTCTTCCCTCGTCTTGATAAAGCCTACGGACTTGTCTCAAGGTTCGGTTGATTTCGTGGTCAATTTGATGTGAGGGTTCTCCTTGAGACCTCCTAAGCATTCACCAAAGCTAAGTAAACAATTAGAAATGACAAGGATGATAAAACAAAAAAAAACAAAAAGAAAAGAAAGCAAAATGACTCTAACAAAAGCAATAATAGACGCTAAACAAGCCGCCTCCCCGGCAACGGCGCCAAAATTTGGTTGAGGGTGGAAGTAGGTCATTGGGACTACTAACCCTAACCAAATTAGAAATTTATAATACCTAAACTTACACTAAACTAGTTAGTGGCAAGTAAAGGGTCGAACCCAAAAAGACTAAGTGTATTAATTTGTGCCAACTAGACTACTAGGAAAGGTCATGAGATAGAGAGAGGTTAAACTAAACACGACTAAGAACAAACAACTAAAACTAGGGAAAGTCGAATCCAATCACATCAATGTATTAAACAACATCATACAAATAGATGAAAATGACCTTGATTAGGAACATCAACACATTTAACTCACTCTCGCACAATTAAGCATGTTAATTATCCTACTAAACTAATTCACTCTCGTGCAACTACCCTAGAAAAGGTATGGAAGAATTTAGGGCTCTCAACCAACTCACTATCGCACAATTGATTGAAAGCACAATTAAGAGCATAGAATCGATTAGCTAGAAAGATTCTAATCCATAAAAGCATTACCCATACAAAATAATCAATAAACAATTCCATACTAATCACAATCAATCATTCAATTCATTAATATAACCTTCATCCAATTCCCTAGAACAAGACCTAAGCTAACATAATGAAGAAAGACATGGAAAACAAGGCAAAATAAGAATAAAAACAAGATTAAACAAACAAACTAATTAATCTACTCAAATCAACAAACAAACAAAAAGCAAAAACTAAGAATTAAGCAAAGAAATAAAGATGAGAGAAAGTTAGAAAATGCTCATTGAATAGATGAGAAGAAGTTCCACAAAGTTACTTCTTCAAATCGCTTTTCTCTTCGTGGCTGCTCTGAACTTTCATCACCCATTCACGCATCATCATCACCGTTCATACTCCATCATCATCAGCAATTATCACTCAATCACCCAAATCCCATCAGATCCACGAAATCCATATACCCCCTTCAATCGCTTTTCTCTTCGTTGCTGCTCTGAACTTTCATCACCCATGCACGCATGATCATCACCGTTCATACTCCATCATCATCAGCAATTATCACTCAATCACCACCGTTGACAAGGGAATAAACGCGTCGTCAATTGTCTATCCCTAGATCAAATACAATTTATACAACCTAAACAAACCTAATACGAGTATAAGGCAAGCATAGGGGTCGAACCACAGAGAACGGTAAACACCACCAAATGTTATCGACAATTAAGCTAGTCCGGAATAGGAGATAAATAAACTAAAGTCTAAAGATGCTAAAACAAGAAATAAAACATTAAGGCACCAAGGGAAATGGGTAGGTGAAGTTGACGCTTGACCATACAATAACAAAGTAGCATATCAATGGTAAAATAAACATGCATGAATATCGAAGTAAAGGGTCCAATCTAGCCGCCTTCCGGGGTCAATTGGCTTCTCCTAACATAGCCTCTACGTTTCCACATTAGAACCATATACTAGGAGCTACTATTAAATAACAATCGATAGTAATGAATCTCAACTAAGTCAACTTCCGTTACTTGTTAGTAAAGACTCATCTTTGATCAACTAAAAATGTGCACTCGCAAGAAAGACCAAATAATATCAAGCATGCAAAGACTTTAATCATAACCCCAACATTAAAAGCATGAACAATTAGCAACTACACCATCCCCACACCCTTGGCTAGATGACTACTCACAAATCATATTGAAAACAATATCAATCATCAAATCAATAAGCATCAACATGATTAATAAGAAAAGAAGAAAAATAAAATCAAATAAGCAAAATAAAAAACAAAGGTTAAGAGAAAGAGTAAGAGATTGCTCATTAATTGAAGATGAAGGTCTACAAAGGATTGAACAAGCTCCTTCTTCAAAATCCAACTTCATTAATGAAGAAAACCACACTTTCTCTCTCTACCAATGAAGACTAATCCTAACCTAACCTAAAACTAATTAGAGAGTAGAATAGATGATTATTGAATGTCCCTAAATTACCCAAAAAATGGGTATTTATACTAACTTAATAAAACTAGGGAAAAAATAGAAAAAGAAAATAAAATAAAATAAATTAAAAAGGAAAAGTAAAAAATAGAAAACCAAAATAAAAATAAAAATAAAAGAAATAAAATAAGAAAAGAAAAGAGAAAAGAAAACAAAGAAAATAAAAATAAAAGAAAAACAAAACAAATCCCCCATACACAAAACAATCAGACACCCTTCTTCGAATAACATGGCTGCTCTATTTTTCGATTATCATACCACCATCATCAACCATTATCATTAAATCAATGCTCCAAATCAATGGCTATCAACACCAATTGCATCATCATCGTTCGATCCTCATTAAAAATCATGTGCGAGGCTCGTGAAATGGTTCGATCGAACCAATGGTTGGTTCGACCGAACTACGGGGTTGGTTCGGTCGAACCATGGGTATGTTCGACCGCTCCTCTTCGAATAACAAAACCCCCAAACTCTCTAACTCGACGTTCGGCCAAACACTCATAGGTTTTCTCGAACTTGATTAATTTGCAATTTGTTCTGATTTTTGGGTCGATTGGTTGCTTAATTGGTGGTGGTTGTTGACGGTGGTGTAGGTGCGCTGATTTTGGTGGAAGAAGGAGATGAATTGTGATTGGAGGCTGGTGGTTGATTGCGAATTGGAGCAGGGGCTATTGCTCTGAGTTGCGGTGGTCAGGTGGTTGGTGCTGGTGTGTGATTGCTGTTGTTGTGAGGTGAATTGGAGCAGGGGATAGGAATGCGTGGCTGGTTTGGGCAATTGCGGGTTGGTTTGGTTGGTTGAATGGTGATGTATTGGTTGCGGTAGGGGAGGTGTATTGGTGTGGGTTTGGTTTGGGGTATGGTTGTTGCGGCAGTTGTGCGGTGGTGTGAGGGTGGCTGCTGTTGGTTTGTGAGAACGGTGGGCTGTTGTGGCTGGTGGTTTGCGTGGTGGAGGTTAATGTTGCTGTTGGTGTTGGTGGTGTTGCGGGGTGAAGTAGGGGAAGAGATGCTTGTGTTGTTGGTGTGTGTGTGGTGGAGGATAAGGTGTGGGGTGTGGTGAAGGATAAGGGGCAGCATGGGTTGGCTCAAGTTTTGCGCCTCGAACCTTGGACCTCCGAACACGAATATGACCTTGAAACCCGGGACACCTACAACCAAAAACACGAAGGTATTACTAAGAGATAAAATAAAATAAAATAAAGAAAAGGTAAAATAAAGTAAAATAAAATAAGATAAATAACACTAAACTAATAAAAATTAAATAAAACTATACAAGTAAAGAAAGTGAAATAAAATAGACTCAAAACTAATTAAAATAAATAAAAGTAAATTAGAAAACTTTCAAGGAAAAATAAAGAACGAAATATAACAAATCAAAAGCAAATAAAATACGAAAATAAACTAAAAACTACGAAAAGAACTAAAACACGACAAAATTACCAAAATAAACTAGAAACTTTATTAAAGAGAAAACAAGAGAAAGAAAGGGAAAATAAGATAAAATAAACGCGAAAATGACTCTAAAAATACTTCCTAAGAGTGACATAAATGTCACTCATCAACCGTTCATCAACCACAATCATCTAGCATCACCAGATTCTCGGCCATTGGATTAAATGAAGAAATCGTGGCCGTCCAATTTTCAAAAAAATCACGTGAAAAGCTCGTGATTGACCCACAATTGCGCGCCCGCACAGAAGTCGCGCACAGGTCGCGCAAAGCTACTGCCTCAACTCTGATTTTGGACTCCAATTTGTGCGCTTTTTAACAGGGCTGCGCGGCCGCGAATTGGTTGCTCTGTGAGTTTGGGTTGCTGTGAGTTGCGTGGCTTAATTGGTGAGTAATTTGGTGTTGATTTAGGTGGTTGTTGTTGATTGGAGGTGGTAATTGCTGTTACGGGTTGTTTGGTGGTGTGGTGAAGGTTGTAGGTGGAGCTGGTGGTTGTTACGGGGGTGATTAATGGTTCAGGGTGGTGTGGCTGGGTTTAGGTGGTGCTGGTTTGGTTGTGGCTGAAGGTGGTGTGGTTGTTACGGGGGTGGTTTGGTTTAGGGTGGTGTGGTAAAGGTTGTAGGTGGAGCTGGTGGTTGTTACGGGGGTTATTGGTGGTTCAGGGTGGTGTGGCTGGGTGTAGGTGGTGCTGGTTTGGTTGTGGCTGAAGGTGGTGCGCGAAGGTAGCAGGGGATTGTAGTGGTTGGTGTGTGAGTTTGTGGTTTATTTGGTGTTGCAGGGTGTTGGTGGTTCAGGTGGTTTGGGTGGATGAGATTGGTGGCGAAATGGGAGGCGCAGCAAGTGAATTGGAGTTGAGGTGTTGGTGTGGTTGTGGTGGGTTGCTGGGGCTGGTTTAGTTGGTTGATTGGTGTTGCGGGTCAGTGAAAAGAGGAGAGGGAAATCAGGGGAGTTGCGTGGTTTAGGTGGTTGTTGTTGGTAATTGGTGGTGATGATGTGCGTGGTTGTGGATTGGTGGTGGGTTGCTGAGGCTGGTTTGTGTTGGTGTTGTTGGGGGAAAGCAGTGGTGGAGCTTGGTTCAATTTTGTGCCTCGAACCTCGGACCTTGAACCCGATCGACCAAGGACCCGAAAACACCTATAACCAAAAACAACATGAGGGGATTTTTTAAAGATAAAATAAAATAAAATAAAATAAAATAAGATAAATAAAGTAAAATAAAATAAAATGCTAAAACTAAATAAATAATAAAATTAAATGAAAAAACATAAAATAAAGAAAACAAACTAGAAACTAAAAGAAAAATAAATAAAAAGAGAGAAACTAGGAATTAATAAAACTAAGTAAATCTAAATTAAACTAAAAACTACAAAATACTCAAATAAAAAAGATAAAAGACGAGAATAAGCAAAATAATAGAAATAAAGGATAAAATGAGCTTAATTATTGAAATAAACCGGAAAAGCGACTCAATAAACACCCTAAAAGTGACATAAAAGTCACTTATCAAACTCCCCCAAGCTAACCTTTTGCTCGTCCTCGAGCAAATTAACATGAAACACGGGAGAAGGGGAGTGATTTATTCAAGCAAATCTAAGACACTAAAGGAGACAAGAATGTACACTAACTCACTTTCGTAGGAATCACGGTCAATTTTAGCAACTAAAGACAAGCCCTTTAAACCCCTAGATCGCCCTAGAGGACGAGTGTGCTCTCGTGAGGGTGTCCTAAGAATTTAACCCACAACTCTAAACAAAAACCAAGGCAAGGAATTAAAAAGAAAAGAAAAAGAAACATAAAAAAAAAAAAAAAAAAAAAAAAAAAAAAAAAAAACACAAAGTTGATATTTGGACGAGAGATAGGAACAAGCACCAATGAATGCAAACCTTTCTAAATAGACAAATGTATGCACGTTCCAAGATGTCAATGGTTGATTGAAACATAAAATATGCTAAGCATAGAGAACTAATGGGGACACAATCCACCCTAGCCCCAACCAATCGGGCCGCGTTCTCTCCACTAGCTTCAAATCAACCCTTAAGCTAGCTTCTCATGATTCCACGAAGGAACAGGAAAAAGATAAAGAAATGTAAAACTTTGAGAAGGTAATCCCGACATCTCAACTATGCATACTCTCTCCATAGGTTTGAATTATATCTCCCTTCACCGTTCTTTTACCTAACCCCACTAAAGTCTAAGGGTCTTTTATTGGGTTGTAACGTAAGGCTAAGGGTTAAGGCGGGGTAAAAATTTGAAAATTTTGGTGATATAATTTTGGTGATATTCCCTAAGTGAAGCAAAAGAGTGGCCTACTCTCAAAAACAAACTTAAGAAGTCACAAAATATCAAACAAAAATACCAATAATGCCATCTCCCCCAAGCTTATTCAACATTAACACAATATGTTTAGGGTATTTATACCCTAGACACGTGGACCAATGAGAGGACGCCACGTGTCGAGGTCAGGATGGCCCATGTGGCTCAACATCCTCTTGACACTTGGCGCCCTCAGATATGCCTCTGAAATGGCGGCCTTCAAAGGCCCAAATCCCTAGGAGCGCTGTAAACCTGTGCAACCCACTAAAATCTTGGTCAAATGACCTAGATAGGGGCACATTCTCCAACGACCCTATAAATAGGGAGATATTCCCCCATTTTGGGGACACATTCAATCATTTATTACACCTGCATTCTCTTACATCAGAGAAAGACCTGAGCTTGGAATCCGAGCAGATACCCACCTAAATTTCCGTTCTCTTTATTCCGTTTCAAGTTACTAACTTGACCGTCGGAGGCGGAGCTCCAACCACCCGGAGTCTCCGTTATTTTGCAGGTACAGCTCAGCCGGATCAGACTTCGTGTTGTAACTCTCCCGAGGGACAAAAACACCCAAAACATTTGGCGCCGTCTGTGGGGAGAGTACCTCGAAGATGGTTCAAGAGTTTGTGCCACCCTCTAACCATCTGGGCGAAGACCCAGAAGTCTTTACAGACCATGAGGATGAAGATCCTCAGGTTGAAACCTTTACAACCGAAGACGGCTCACTCAGAATCAAGCGCATCCGGCCCAGAGACACTCTGGAGCGGGGTGCCTCCCAGGCGGGTCCAAGCCGACCCTCTAGGCAGCCGGAAGGGGAAACCCAAACGGCCGCTGGATCAGCCCCTGTCACCCGAGACGAACTCATGAGATTCATGACAAGCTTCAAGGGTGAAATTAAAGAGCTGATCACCCAAAGCCGGGCTGGCCCAAGTAAAGGTCAGTCAGTGAAGAAGACTCCTCTAGAGAAGAGGAAGTCATTCAGAGACCGGCAGCCCACTCCTCATCCAAAGGAGAAGGCAGCCGGGACCATTTATTGGTCAAAAATTCTCCTTCCTAAGAGGAACAACAACAACACCCGCCGGACTCAATAGCCGGTGGGAAGCAAAAAATAAACTCTTGATGCCCGGGAGATCATCAACCGGAAGAGAAACCAATCGTTGTCTGAGTCGGCTTCAACGTCGAACTTTCCAAACAGCTTCAACAACATTTCTGCAGGGAGTGCACCCTCCTTGCATGAGAGCCAGACATGCGGTAATACCGTTCATTCTGGCCCCCACATGATTGGAGCTGTACCGTAGTGCCTACTCAGGTTTAAGGTCAGTATCCTCCTCACTTCATGCAGCCGGCTCTCTTTGGAGGTCAGGCGGCATATCCAAATGTCCAGCCATTGGACTGGCAGCTTCGTCTGCTGCGCCTGGGTGAACAGCCTTCTGCGTTCACCCGGGAGATAACCGAGGCGGCCTAGCCAGCCAAGGTTAAGAATGTATTGGTTGGTACCTATGATGGTACCACCAATCCGGAAGACTACCTCATGGCTTACACCAACCTCATGTATCTGCAGGGGTTGGATGATGCCACTTGGTGTCGGTGCTTCCCGGCTACATTGAAGGGCATTGCCCAACAACGGTTTGGTAATCTGCCAGCCGGGTCCATCGATAGCTTCAGGAAGCTCGCCTTCCTGTTTGCTTCCAACTTCTCAATGAACATCCCTGCTAAGAAAACAAGCCTTGATTTGAGCACTGTTAAGCAGGGAGAGAGAGAAGGGCTGCGCTCATATGTCAGGCGGTTCAATCTGATCAGAATTAAGATTCAGGGACTGTCTGATGAGGTAGCTTTTACAGACTTTTTCAAAAGTCTGAGAGACGGGTCGACCTTTAAGTTTGACCTAGTCAGAAAAGGGGCTTTCACCTTACAGGCGGCCCTGAGGGAGGCGGAAAGCTACGTTCAAGCTACAGACCTCTGCTCGCCTGGTAGCCAGTCGGACTCTAAGAAGTCCGACAAGCAGAAAGACAACCAGCCTGCTCAGCCGACTAAAAAGAAAGAAGAGAGCAAAAAGAGAAAAGAAATCTGGGCGGTTAGTGATTCTGACCAGCCGTCCCAGAAGAAGAAGAAAGAGTTTAAACTGTACGTCCCCAAGTACGAGTTTAACAAGGACTGCAATTCCATCCTCATGGAAATTAAGGACAGGTTGTCCCTAGAGAAGCCGAATCCAATGAAAAGTTCCATTCAATCAAGGAACAAAAATAAATTTTGTCAATACCATGAGGAAGTTGGCCATGACACCAACGGTTGTTTCAGCCTTCAAAGGGCGTTGGACCGTCTGGCTGACAAAGGAATGCTGAAGTCCTATATTTCTAAGTCCCCAGCCGGGGCAAAGAAGAAGAATAAGGGTCAGTCCTTTAAGACTACCCCCCAGCCTGCTAGTAGCTCGGATACCGACAAGGAGTCGGTCTACACAATAGCAGGTGGGTTCTCCTGTGGTGGCCCTACCATCCGGGGCACCAAGAGCCATCTTCAAAAGATGGACAAGGATGATGATGAGCAGGCGTCTGCAAGCACCTCCTTCCCAGACGTCTTGATCACTGAGAAGGACAGGGGCAGCGTCCGCCGTCCGCATGATGACCCGGTCGTCATTGAATATATGGTTGCCAACCAACTGGTTGGAAGAATCCTTATTGACACCGGCAGCTCATCAGACATCATCAGCCTCCGGTGCTTGCAAAAGCTGAAATACAATGTCAGCAGCATGCATCCGGTCACCCACCCCTTGGTTGGTTTTGGGGGTGGGATGGTCTACCCAGCCGAAAGAATTGACTTACCCATCCGGCTGGGAGAGAAGGGCCAAGGACGACATATTGTCGTCAGATTCTTGGTCGTTGAGGAGTTGACCGCCTACAACATTATCCTTGGCCGGCCAACCCTCAACGTAGCCAAGGCAGTAATCATCCCATCTCTCATGCTCATCAAGTATGAGAGGGATGACGACACTGTTGGTTCCCTGAATGGGGATCAGAAGACGGCCCGAGAGTGCTATTTCTCAGCCGTCAGAGACACTGTAACCCCAGGCGGCCAGGAACCAATAGACCTTGACAATGTCAAGGATGCTAACCCAGCGCCTGCCCCACCAGCAGCCGGAAAGAAAAGAAAGTCACCTATGCTGGTGGAGGTGAAGAAGGAGAAAAAATAGCAATCACTGACCGGTGAACGGTCAGATGAGCTTCGTCCCCAACTGGCTGGTGAGCATATTGACATACCTCTGGACGACAGCCGTCCGGAGCGTACCGTGAAGGTTGGGACGGTTGCCTTTGCTAAATTAGGTGTAGACTTGCACCTTCTGTTGAAAGAATTCAAAGACATCTTTGCCTTTAAAATGGAGGAGATGCCAGGCGTCAGCCCAGATCTCGCTGTCCACAAACTCGCCGTGGATCCTAAAAAGAAGCCTATCCGGCAAAAGAAAAGAAATCACGGCGAGGAAAGAATTCAGGCGGAAGCTGCCGAAGTAAAAAAGCTGTTGGATGTTGGGTTCATTCGGCCATGTAATTTCCCCGATTGGGTGGCGAATGTTGTGCTTGTAAAGAAGCCGAATGGTACCTGGCGGATGTGTGTTGATTACACAGATCTCAACAAGGCATGTCCCAAGGACAGTTATCCGCTTCCTAAGATCGACAGTTTGGTCGATTTAACAGCCGGGCATGCCTTGATGAGCTTTATGGATGCCTATTCCGGCTTCCATCAGATACCCCTGTGGAAGAAAGATCAAGAAAAGACGGTCTTCGTCACTGATCAGGGGCTATTCTGTTACACGGTGATGCCGTTTGGTTTGAAAAATGCGCCGGCTACGTTCCAACAGATTATTAATACTGTCTTTATTAATCAAATTGGGAGGAATGTAGAGGCATACATTGATGACATGATAGTCAAATCCAAACAGCAAGCAGATCACCTTGCTGATCTCGGAGAAACCTTCACCACACTCAGGCGACATAAGGTCATGTTGAATCCTAAGAAATGCGTCTTTGGTGTTAAGTCTGGGAAGTTTCTCGGATTCCTAATTGATCAAAGGGGGATAGAGGCTAACCCTGAGAAGATACAGGCGGTGATTGACATGAAGTCACCCCACACTGTCAAGGAAGCATAGAGACTAACCGGTTGTCTGGCTGCCCTGGGGAGATTCCTCAGCCGGTCAGGTGATAAATGCCTTTACTTCTTCCAAGCAATCAGGAAGAAGACCAGATTTGAATGGGGGGATGAGGCTGAGGCAGCCTTTCAACGGCTGAAAGAACACCTTCACTCTTTGCCAAGACTTGTTAGTTCACTGCCTAGGGAGGTGTTATACATGTACTTAGCCGTCTCAGATCATGCCCTCAGTGTCGTTCTCCTTGCTGAGAGAGACGGTGTTCAGCTTCCGGTCTATTTCATTAGCCATGTCTTGAAAAATGCTGAGCTCCGGTACCCCATGGTAGAAAAATTCGGCCTTGCCCTGTATATGGCTTTCAAGAAATTGAAACCGTATTTCCTGGCTCATCCGGTGGTAATCTACACCGACCAGCCCCTCAAGCGGCCTATGTCTACTTTGGAGTCATCCGGCAAAATGTTGAAATGGGCTATTGAAATGCAAAGTCTTGAAATCACTTTTGAACCTAGAAAAGCAGTGAAAGGTCAGGCGTTTGCCGACTTCATTGTTGAAATGACACGACCTGTGCAACCGGATAATGTTGACCAGGTTTGGAAAGTGTATGTAGATGGAAGCTCAACGAAGAATGGCTGTGGTGCAGGAATTATATATGAGTCCCCTGAGGGGGACAAATTTGAATATGCACTGCGGTTTAAGTTTCAAGCCTCAAATAACGAGGCGGAATATGAAGCCCTGCTAGCCGGAATCCGCATGTGTAAGGCAGCAGGGGCAACTAAAATTAATGCCTATTCTGATTCACAGTTGGTCGTCAGCCAGTATGAGGGAGCATATGAGGCTACTCATCCGGCTATGATCAAATATCTTCAGGCAGTCAAAGAAGAGACTGGGACACTTGAGGAATTCCACCTGAATCAAGTGCCTAGGTCAGATAACAAACAGGCGGATGCGTTGTCCAAATTGGCTTCATCCGCCTGCTGTGATACTCCTCGGTCGGTCTTTTGGGAAGTTCTTGAAAAGAGAAGCATACATGAAGAGCCCATTGGAACCTTAGACCGAAGCTCTACCTGGATGGATGGCATCCGGGCATATTTAGCAGACGGCAAGCTTCCTGATTCATCACAGGAGGCAGCCGTCCTGAAAAAGCGAGCAGCAAACTTCGAGTTAAGAAATGGAGAACTCTTCAAGGCAGGTTTCCTCAAACCTTTATTGAAGTGTGTTACCCCAAAAAAGGGGAAAGAAATTCTCGAAGAATTGCATGCCGGATACCGCGCCTCTCATATAGGCGGCAGGTCTTTAGCCGTCAGAGCCAGGCGGCATTACTTTTGGCCTACTCTTGAAGCAGACGCCAAAGAGTTAGTCAAAAGATGCGACAAGTGCCAAAGGTTTGGCCCACTGATTCGCCGCCCGGCTACTAATCTGACGGCAATCTACAGCCCAGTCCCATTTGCCAAATGGGGCATGGATATCCTGGGTCCTTACACGCCTGCTCCAGGCAGAAAGCGCTACATTTTGGTGGCTGTGGATTATTTCACTAAATGGGTAGAAGCTGAGCCGGTTAAGAACATCAAGACAAAGGATGTCATCTCCTTCATCTGGAAGAACATCATCACCCGGTTTAGGGTACCTATGTCTATGGTGTTTGATAATGGCCCTCAGTTTGAGACCCCCCAGCTCAAGACTTGGTTGGGAGATCAGGGTATCTCACATTGTTTTGCATCAGTCGGCCGACCCCAAGCAAACGGCCAAGTTGAAGCCTTCAACAAACTCATCTCAGACGGCATAAAAAGAAAATTGAAAGAGCCGGTGGTTTATGGGCAGAAGAATTAATTCATTTCCTATGGGCCATCTGGACTACTGCTAAAGGGGCAACCGGAGAAACCCCATTTCTTATGGTATACGGTGCTGAAGCCGTCTTGCCCATTGAGCATTATGAGCCGACTCTCAGAGTTATGCTCTATGATGAAGAGGCAAATTGGGAGGCCATGCGGCTGGCATTGGACTCCCTCCCGGAACGAAGGGGCAACGCTGCCCTGCGCCATGAGATATTCCGTCTGAGAATGACCAGAGCTTATAACAAGAAAGTGCACAAGCGTCCCCTGAAAGTGGATGACTTCGTGTTACGAAAAATGGAGGCAACCGGTAGGGCCAATGAGGCTGGGAAGCTAACCCCTAATTGGGAAGGCCCCTACCGGATTTATGAAGAACTTAGGAACGGCACCTACCGTCTGGAAACTCCGGACGGTCGCCGTCTGCCTAGAACTTGGAATGTAGACAATCTAAAAAAGTAATACTTCTGAGAATGTATAATTTTTGTAAACAGTAAGTCAATTAATGAAAATTCAGGCTTTGTTTGCAGAGTTATTTTGCCATTTTTATTGTTCGTCCGCCTGGGCAATACCCAGACGGACCCTGTGTTTAATTTACTAAGTTTGATACTTGGTTTGGTTGAATGTTATAACCGTTTGTCCGCCTAGGTAAAACTCAGACGGACTCTTTGTTTGAATAACTAAGTTTGATAATTAGCGCAATCTAGTCCGCCTGGGTAAATCAGACGGACCCTTTATTTAATTAATTACGTTTGATAGTGTAATTTAATAAATTTGTTGACCGCCTGGGTAATACTCAGATGGACTACTCGCTCAACCAACTAAGTTCGATACTTAGTGTAAATCTAATGTTGTAATAACGCTCGGCCAATGATCTGATTAAAAACTAAGCACAAAAACGCTTAGTGGCTATACAACCGGTCTCAAACAAGACCAAAGGCCAATACGGCCGGATGGTTGCTTATTTTATAAAACCGTTTGTCCCAATATGGACAAAGGCGTCCGGCGACACCCCTCCGGGTGCAATCGTCGCAGAGAACAGACTATTCGTCGGTTCTAGGTAAAAATGCAGATGGCGAAAATTGAACAACCAAATTGGTCAACTCATAGTTGTCTGACCAGAATAATCTATGAAGAACAATTAAGTAACCAAGTGCCGGATGCCCTAAGGCATCAGTCGGTCATCGGTTGAAATTCTTACTTGGGTTATTTATCCCAAAGTTGCACTCATTTCCCCTATTGGGGCAAAAGATTGTGTAATGGCTACTCGTTAACCCCAGACGGAATATAACCGCCTGGGTAAGAAGCTCAAAGCACCCGCTTTTATGGTCGGCTGTCCACTTGGTTTGGGGCAATCACCATTGTGATTGATTGGCCTAAAAACACTCCATACTTCTCCTAGTATCAAGTGTTTTCAAGCCAATCAATCAGCTTGAAATAAAACCAACCACACAGCCGCCCAGGGGCAAGAGCACCCGGATTGCAAATTGCCGCATGCTTTTTTAAGTTAGGCAAAATATTAAAGAATTGCAAACAGATGCAAAATTCAAATTGAAAAACTCAAACACAAACATATATAAACACCGACTGAGTCCGAATACTTCATTAAATATTAAGAATGGCACAAAGGCCAGAATAAATGTTAGCCGGAATCACATCCGGTGAAGAAACCAAAAATCAATTGTTGACCCAACCCCATGGTTGGTAAAGATACAAGATTACACGGCATACAAGCCGGTAAAGAAAATGGTTGGCATACTACCGCAGAAGTTGGGGAGGCCCGCCTAAGGCTGAGGTGGATGCTGCTCCGGCTGAGTCTGGCTGGCTTGGCCTTCGTTATGATCATCCGCCGCCGGCTCCTCGTCATTAGAGACTTCATATCCCTGCTCAGCAGCCCAGTCTTTGAAGCGAGGCGGTGGAGCATCACCCAGTTGCTGGGCATCATACACCGCAGTGGCGTAATCATACCTCAGCTTATAGACCTCAAAGTCTATTTCTGGGTAAAGGAGGCTCCAGGTGATCTTCAGTCGGGCCATGTTGTCCCACTCATTCCCCTCGGTCAGCCAGGTCTGCTCTTGGGCCAGCTCGTCCGACTGCTTGTTGCGCAGATTGATGAGCTCGACCCTCAGGCGGTTATTGTCTGTTCGGAGTTGGGCATTCTCCTTGTCAGCATCTTCCAATGCCTTGAGATCTGATTTAGCATCTTTCAGCTTCTTGTCAAGGTCATCAGCCCGGCTGTTAGCTTCATCGTTTGCAGCCGTCAAACTCCGGATCAGCTCCTCCTGTTTCAACTCTACTGCTTTAATCTTTAAATTACACATATAATTAGAATGTTCAGCAAAGTTGAGGTTTTCTAGGGCCCTCCGTTTGGCGTCATTTACCTCTTCTTGCTTCCGCCTGAAGGGGCCCTGGAGACTGTCCACTCTCACCATAGCCTGAGACAATAGCAGCCGGTTTATGAGTTACTTAGATAAATTAAAGATAAAATATATCAGGGTAGAGGGATTTTTTACCTCAGCCAGAGAACCCATTATCCGGTCAAAGTCCACGACCTGCAGATCAGGTATGGAGTTCTTCTCAAACCGGGTGAGGGTCCTCACCATCCGCTTTGCAAAACTTGCAAGATCCGGCTCGTTAGAAGTCAGATCTGCATCAAAAGTAGCGCTTTGTGAGATAGAAGCAGCGTAGTCGGCATTCATCCGATGTCGGCTGCTAACAGACCCTTTTGAAGGATCAACCTTGGTCTTGACTCTCATAAAATCAAGTGGCCAAGGTATTTCAGTTCGTTCCTTACCTTGGGCTTCCGGATGGGTCTCCGGCTTCTTCTCCTCCCCAATGGTTGTCGCACCGCTTGCAACCTCAGGTGGCTTGCCACCCTTTGATGCCGTAGAGACATCCTGCGCTTTCTGCTGTTCTAAGCTTTCGCTCAGTTTTCTCAGTACAGCAGGGGATTTGCCCCCAGTCGTTGGACGACCGGATTGGGCAGATGTTTGTTTCTGGCGGGGATCCTTCCTGGCAGCTTTCGCAGCCGGAGTCTTCTCCAGATCATCTCCTTGCCTTTTGAGCATCTTGGAGAATGATCGTGGAATTCGCTTAACGGACTCGTGACAGATAAACAAAGGGTAAGTATACCCAACCGGTAAAAAAAAATGCAAACACATAAAGTCAGGCGGTCTTACCCTGCCTTTCTTAGAATCCTTAGCCTCGACGGCTGCTTTCTTGGCAAGCGCAGACTCTTTGCGCAGCAGCGCCGTAGACTTGGCTGGAGTCTTTGCCTGATCAACCATTCTCAAGGCTTCGTCTGCAAGAACAAGAATTTAAAGTTAGAGAAAATTAATGCAAGTACACAATGTAAATAAAATAACAATCATTCCGGATGGGAAGTATTCTACCCCTTGGAAACATGGTACTTAGCCCGCAGGCGGACAAGAAGCACTCGTCCTTAAAGAAGTCCGGATGGGGAATCCAGTTTTTGGGTACAATAATATGAGTCACATCCCCCATGGGCTCAGTTGTTGTTTCAAAGAATCCCGGCTCAATTATTTGCTCCCGGGCCTTAGTAGATAGTGCTGGGAAAGGGCATTTGCGTCCAAGGAGAGCCGGCTCAGTATTGTACCAGCGCAGTGTCCGGTTGTGTCTTAGGGTGGGGGAGGAAATCAAATAAAACTTGTCCTTCCACCCGGACCATTTGGACACTTTGTCCAAAGTCATTAAGTATTGGGGCAAGGTAGTTAGAGTATACCATGCCCCATGGCCGCCTGGAGCCTTGCTCAAATAGTGCATGTGAGCAAAGGAAGAGAAACTGGGGTTCAAGTTCTGAAACTCGCAGGCGGCGACGTAACTTAAGATATTCACCCACGAGTTAGGGGTGAGCTGCCAAACCCCCAGATCGTACCCCTTGAGGATTTTCCTAATCCCGGGGTGGAGGAGGAACCGGAGGCCGGCTTCGATAACCGCCTCGTAGCAGATGAAGTAATCATTTGCATGGTCAATGTCGTCACTCCAGGCCATTACAGCATCAGCCGGAGGGACAATAACCTTCCATCCCCTTCCAAAGGGATGTTTCTCTTTAAAGGCCCTGAACCCGCTATTAAGAAGGGAAATGTTACTCGGCAGCATCCGGGTCTTTTTGGGGTTGGGATTGTCAGCAACCTTGGGCGGCTGCTGATAGTCAGCCGCAAAATCACCCTGGTCGGAGCCGGAAGATTCGGCTCTTGATCCTTGGCCGGCCTCAGCACCGCCGGCTTCGTTAGAGGAGGCGGCTCCCTCGCCGTCTACCTCTCTTATCCCAGAGCTCCCGGAGGTAGAGGGAGCCTCTTCGTCAGATCCGCTCTCCTCCCAATCCCTCTGTTCCCCTTCCGGGAAGACCTCGTCGGCTGGCACTCTCATAGTGCGCCGGCTCTTAGACCGCCTGGCCGTTTGTTTCGTTCTGGCCATTGTGTCCTGCACAGACACAGAGAGGGAGGAATTCGGAGATGAGCATATTGGTTCCGACAGTCCAGAAGAGGCACCCCTGTTCTAGACTCAGCCGTTCCTGGGGATCGGCTGAGTGTCCTAGGCAGTGCCGAGTGAATGGATTGGGAACTCATTTATATTCTCTAAAAAGCTGGGTATACAGGCGGAAAAAATGGTATACAAATTGAAAGGGAGGAAAGCTAAAATGGTACAGGCGGTTACCTCGCTTTAACTCTGGAAAAATCTGAAAATCGTTACAGCCGGTGAACCGGGTGATGAACTGCTAGCACTCGGAAGCTTGAAATTTGCTGTGACGCGGACGAGAGCAGAGAAATCTCTCTCTAGAATCTCTCTTTTTCTCTCTCTAACACTAGTGGAAAAAATCTCATTCGTAACCGGCTATTTGTAACGGGCAAAGGTTTGCCTGTTACAATTAAGATATTCGTAACGGGCAAAATAGTGTCCGTTACGAATACTTATTTATTCGTAACGGGCAAAATAGTGTCCGTTACGAATACGTATGTATTTGTAACGGACAAATAAGTGCCCGTTACGAATAAATAAGTATTCGTAACGGACACTATTTTGCCCGTTACGAATAAATAAGTATTCGTAACGGACACTATTTTGCCCGTTACAAATAAATAAGTATTCGTAACGGACACTATTTTGCCCATTACGAATACTATATTACACGAAACAAATGCCCAAACATGGCCCAACTGATAAAAGGAGCCCAATACTTGGTATTTTAGGTTTAGCCGTCATTCACCTTCTTCTCTCTCATTAGTCCATCACTCCCTCTCTCTCTCCTCTCCTCCCCCGCTCCCCGTCGCGTCATTCACCTCTTTCTCTCATTTCTTCCGCCATGGATGTACAAGTCAAGCAAGAATGCGAGACAGAGCCGTCAATGCTGCTACTACTTCCTCGGCGCCTGCTCCCGTCATTGATCTAAGCGACGACGATGGCGCCGACGATGTTGGTGCCGAGAAAAGAGCTTTGAGTTCCTCTAATGGCGGTTTTCCGGCGAAGAAGCAGAAGGTTTTGATGGTTCACTTCCGCCGGGGTTTCTCGATCCTATTCCGCCTTTGCCGGAGTCTTCTTTGCTACTTCCGCCGCCGTTAGCGGCGATTCCGATGAGTTCTTAGGGGAATAAGCAGTTTTGGAAGGCGGGTGATTATGAGGGTGCTTCTTGTGCTAAGTGGGATAATAATACGGGCTTTTTTTTCTTCTGGGTTTGATTTAATTTTTGTTTTTTTTTTCAGTTGGTTTGTTTTTAGGTTTTTTGTTTCTTGGTGTTGTGTGATTTTTGTTGATATTTAAGTTAATGTGTGTGAAATTCGTTGCCTGAAGATTTAGAATGTTTTTAATTGAAAGTTGATCTAGGGTTCTTTGAGTTCTTTACCGAAATTGATCAATTTATCCCCAATTCGTTCATTTTTAGGGGTAATTTATGGGTTATTGGTTATTGATTCTCTATGCAAGGTTCTTTCTTTCTGCATCTTTGGTGTTTTAATCTGATAATTAGTGTTTCTTTAAGGCTAATTAGTGTAGAATTTAGATTTTTTCAACAATTGTTGTGTTCTTGGTACGTACCTGTTTCTGGTGGTGCTTCTTGCGCCGTTATTGCTGATTGTTGTTGCTATAGTTGTTATATTAGTTGTTGCACGTTCCTTCTTTTCTCTAATGTTGTTGGTGATAAATCTAAAATGGGTTCATTTCTTGGTTACGCAGGCTTTTTGCTTGAGTGTTTGGTTAATCAAAATTATATTTCCCTCAGAAGGCTATATATATATATATATATATATATATATATATATATATATATATATATATTATAAACCAACACTACTACTAATAGATAATGATGATGCATATGTTCATTATTGTTTCTCAAGTATTTTCGTCTTTACTTAGTACTTCATAGTTCCTATTTTTCCATATGTGTGTGTTTGTGTTTGTGTTTTTTTTTTGGTGGAATGTGTCAAAGATTAATTAATTTTTGGCTGTGTATAATTCTGTGTGTGTTTGATTCTTTGGTAAGCCTTAATCTTAGCAGTAATCTTATTTGGGGTACTATCCCAGAACAGATTTCTCAAAGCTGTTGGTATCCCCTCCTTTCGAATTATTGGGTTTTATGTGTGAAATTTTAATTTGATTCTACTTTGGATGATTGTTGGTATTTTATTGTGTTGCTTTCATTTTTTTTGTTCAGATTTATAGTTCAATAAGCCAAAGCAGAAAAGGATGCGCAAGCCCAGAATGCACTGCCTAATGGAGATGTGAAGGTTAAGGGTGAGCTATAGGTTCTAATATTCGAGAAAAATCAGATTTTATTGACAGTTCTTACAATACGTGTAACTTCAAGGTGTGTCTACGAGTATTATAGTCACTAAATTGTTAGTATAAGTGGCTATTTATACGGTGTGTGGAGGTTTTTGTAACCTAATAGTCTCATGACTCTCAACTTATCTGTTATTTAACATGTGAATATGCGATTACCTGTATGTTGTATATCTTTTGGTGTCAAATTGTCAATAATGCTATATAATCTTCAAATATGCTCTTTAGTGCATAATGGCTTATTTGTTTGGACTTGTCAATGTAATTATGAATGCCATCTGTAAGCCAGAAATTTAATAATAACACTCTCTGTTACACCTTACATCGCATCGCGTCCCTATCCTCTGAAATTTATAATGGCTATAATTGTCCTTTTTTTGTTAGTGCTACCTCATTTTCCAATCTGAAGAACCTGACTTGCATTAACCTAAACATTGTTCGTTAGTCTGTTTTAGGAGTAGTTGTCTAGCCTCAATGGTTTTTTTTGTACTGTAGAGTTTTATAAAATTTAGACATTTTGCAAATACCTTAGAACTAGCAGTCCTCTCACTTTGGAAACAGTTGTTTGGAGTTAAGTGGCACTGGATCCTATCCCTAATAACTAGCAGTCCTCTGGCTTTGGAAACAGTTGTTTGGAGTTAAGTGGCAGTCCTCTTGCTTTGGAAACCTTAGAACTAGCAGTCATTATATGGGGGTGATCACGGGGTTCAGGGATGCGAAATATTGAGTTAAGTACTGGGAAAGGATTTATTCAACACTTTATAGCCCTTCGGTAAATTTTGATTTTTGAAGCCAGAAAATTTGTCATAGTAACACTGAAATCTTCAATTTCAATTCAGATTTTCTTGATAAGATGATGTTCTAGTACCTTCACCAATTGCATCTGATAACATGAAAAAGCTCAGTCATTTGCCAAGTGGTTATGAAGACAAAATAGTGTATATCTCACTTCTTTTCTTGTCCTGTTTTTTCATCATAAAGTAACAGTAGTCAGTAGCTTGGTTTCCATTCATATACAATGTTATTAACACAGTCGAAATTTAACAGCAATAAGGGTGCTTCAAAGGATCCTGAAAACGGAAAAGAAGTCAAGGTACTGGCATAATTTGGCACTGCAGAATATCTAATTGAATAAGAGTATAAGAGATCCATAGAGGTACTAGTTATACTCCCTCTAACCTCTTATAAATCTGTTTGTTAGCTTTGGTAAACCAATATCTAATATCTTGCTTTAAATTTGAAAGTTAATACTTTGTCCATTTGTCCCTGTGCTGAGCTGCTTCTCAGTTCCCTCTTATGGGTTGCTGCTCTTGGTTGCTGCAGGTTGCTGTTGCTACTCTTGGTTGCTGCTCCTTGGTTGCAGTGATACTATTGCTTTAGGATGTTATTGTGGCTCAGCTCACTCGATGTCAATTCCTTCAAACATGGTTGTTGCTGCTATTACTATGCTCTTGGGCTGCTGTTTTTTCGTATTCCATTTTGTTCTTGGATTTTTAATCATTAGCTTTTTAAAATTTACAAGATTATAAGAATTTTTTGAGATGTAAATTAAAAATTTGGTGTGCCATGTTTTGACAATATGTTTGTGCCTTTGTGTCATGAAAACCAATATTTGGGATTTTGTTGTATGTTAGTTATTATAAATGATGATTTAAGATGTGAATGGAAAAAATAAAAGGGGTATTTGTAACAAGCACCTATTGTGCCTGTTACAAATACCCCTAATATTTTGATTCTTCAAGCCATTATTTGTAACGGGCAGTCAAAGTGTCCGTTACAAATACCAGACTATTTGTAACGGGCAGTCAAAGTGTCCGTTACAAATACCTGACTATTTGTAACAGGCAGTCAAAGTGTCCGTTACAAATACTAGACTATTTGTAACGGGCAGGCAAAGTGTCCGTTACAAATACCTGACTATTTGTAACGGGCACTTTGACTGCCCGTTACAAATAAGTGGTTATTCGCAACGGACAAGTGCCCGTTACAAATAATATTTTTATCCGTAACGGCCGTATTCGTAACGCCCGTTGCCCGTTACGGATAACCTGTTTTTGCTCGTTACGGATAGGCTTTTTTCCACTAGTGTAAAAAGTCAATGTGAACGTAAGGTGTGAAAAGGAGGGGGGTAACTTTCTATTTATAGAAAGTGAAAGTGGGGGGAAAATTTTTTTATTTGAAATTCAAAAATTTTACCCGTTACTATTCACCTATGAAAGGTGGACACGTGTCACAGGCCCCACGTGATATGCACGTGCGACCTGTGAGGGGCAAATGTTTAGGGTATTTATACCCTAGACACGTGGACCAATGAGAGGACGCCACGTGTCGAGGTCAGGATGGCCCATGTGGCTCAACATCCTCTTGACACTTGGCGCCCTCAGATATGCCTCTGAAATGGCGGCCTTCAAAGGCCCAAATCCCTAGGAGCGCCGTAAACCTGCGCAACCCACTAAAATCTAGATCAAATGACCTAGATAGGGGAACTTTCTCCAACGACCCTATAAATAGGGAGATATTCCCCCATTTTGGGGACACATTCAATCATTTATTACACCTGCATTCTCTTACATCAGAGAAAGACCTGAGCTTGGAATCCGAGCAGATACCCACCTAAATTTCCGTTCTCTTTATTCCGTTTCAAGTTACTAACTTGACCGTCGGAGGCGGAGCTCCAACCACCCGGAGTCTCCGTTATTTTGCAAGTACAGCTCAGCCGGATCAGACTTCGTGTTGTAACTCTCCCGAGGGACAAAAACACCCAAAACACAATATATACAAAACCGAAGTAACGCTCCCTCCCCCCCAAGCTTGAACGAAACATTGTCCTCAATGCTTAAACTAGGGAAGAAAACGAAACCAAACTAAAATATTTTTGTCTTTTTTTTTTTTTTAGAAATATTTCATGTCCTTGCCTTTTTTTTTTTTAACTAAGGACGGCTTTTTCTTGAAACTTCATTTGATTTTCTTGAATTGCATTTTTCTTCTCAAACTTTTTTGCATTTTCTTTTCAAGCTCAACTTTCAATACCGTACTTAAACCAATTCACAAAATGTCTTGTTCGATTTCAACATTCTCAAAACTCAAACCTCACATGCCAATGCTTCACTAACCAAAAGGATTGGTAAACATAGGCCATTGGGTTTGTAATGTGGTTAAGACAAGAAAGGGAAACTTAGGCTCAAATTGGTTAGCAAGTAGGTTAATGCAAAATAGAAAATCAAATTTGTAACAAAACAAAAAGAAGATAAAGAAAAATGAGAAAAAGTGCTCTTTTCCTCCCCTAGAGTGGCTCGGTCACGATCTTGGGAGCTAGAGGTCAAAACAAGGATTAAGACATGCATAGTCAAGGATCCTAAATAGCTGCTCAACAAGGTGATGAAGGATAGAACAAATGAAGCTCACAAGGGATTATAACCAAACAAATACCAACCAAGGGTTTCAAATCCACTATAGAGAGCAACTCCATCTTACCACATTCCCGTGAACTAAGGCTTCATGGACCCCTAAAAGTTCTTAACCCGACTACCTTAGCATATAGTATCCTAGAGTCAACCAATAACACTCTCAAACCGTGCATACATTTACCACTTAGGAAGAAAAACATTCAAGGATTCAAGTCCCAAGACAAAATGTCCAAAATAAGAACAAACAAAACACATTTTGCCAAAATTACCTTGAAAGTAAACAAAAATCTTTTTGGAATTTTCAAAATAAAAGAAAAGACATGGAAATGCATATACTCAAGTGCATGGCATAAATGAATCAACATCCCACCAAACATGATAGAATACCCTCCCCCCAAGCTTGAGTGAGACAATATACTCAAATATAAACAAAATAATCCATGGGAGAGGAAAAGAAAGAAATCGATCCAACAAACCAACACAAGTCCAACGAGTCACCAACCATTAGAGAAAGAGCTAGGAAAGATATTACCGGATATTGGTGGGTGTAATTACCCGCAAATGAACCAATTTAACCTTTCAAAGCCGATTTCCTCTTGAATTGAATCTCAATTTCCATATGCTAGCAAAAATAGGCATTAAACTTCCTTAATTCTTGATCCAAACCAATGCATAAGTGTACATCAAGTTATGTACCTAGCAAGGGGCACACAAACATTTCCATGAGAGAAAATCTAATCTAAAAAGAAAAGAAAATGAAAGCAATAAAAACCTCGGGTTACTTCCCGAGAAAGGCTTGTTTAACGTCCAAGCGAGACCACTCTAGTAAATAATATTGCAACGAACGCAAGAGCTTATCAAATGCACTACTATACATTTCATATGATAACAAGTAGGAAAATGACGGGAGGAGGACGTGCAACAAGATTATTGCACGTAAGTGAGGAGGAAGATGCCAAAAGAACGAAGGAAAATCAAAAGAAAAATCAAGAAAATAAGAAGAGAAAGAAGAAGAAAAATAAGGAAAAGAATAAAATGGCAAAACCTCCTCAAAATCTTTTTGGGTGGCATAATCACCCATTTCCTCAATAATAGGAGGATGAAAAGGAAAATTCTCATCAAACAAGAGAAGGTCCTCAATAGGCTCTTTGACAAAAGAAGGGAGGAACATGGGATAGTAGGAGATGTGGTCAAATTTCCTTGAGAAAGGGACATGAGGTAGTGGAGGAGAAACAAGGGTCTCACAAAGCCCCACATCACTAATGAGGGCATGAAAATCAATCATAGAATCCTCAAAAGAACACTCATGACTCAAATCTCCCTCAAACGAAAACTTTCCAATAGAAATAACCTCGTCCTCCTCTCTATCACAACGATGAACAACAACTCCCTCAAGATCCTCAAAGCCTAGAGTCTCTAAACCATGCATGAAAGGATAAAGGTTTCTCTCAAACTCATCCCTTTCCCATGAAGCATTGCCAATGAACTCTCTCAAAAGGCTATAATGTTTTGTTACACCTTCAATGAACATACTAGCCATAACCTCAAATGAATCCAAAGACTCATGGATAGAAGGATCACCAACATGCAAGGTGGACTCATCAAGATGGGGAAGGGGGTTGGAATCCTCAAAATTGACATTTTCTTCATTAACAACTCTTCCATCATCACTCAAGGGACTCTCAATCTCTCTTGATTTCTCAAACTCACCATTATCATCCTCATGAACTCCCTCATTCAAACATGAAGATGGCTCACTCACATCCTCACCAAGGGAAGCTCTCAAAGGGGGTGAATAAGGGGAAGGATGGCAATCAAGCTCAAATGGGGAATGAAAAGGATCAAAATCCTCAAAAATCCTCTCATCACAAGAAAATATCCCCTCAACTTCACACCCTTGCCCTACATCATCCTCAACAACACTCTCACACTCCAAGTGAGGTGCCTCACGTCCATCTAAATCAAACATAGCACTCATCACTTGGGCAAGCCTCACTTCTCTCAATTTTTGTTCCTCTTGAAGCTCTTGTAGTTGTTGGGTGAGATATTGCATTTGAGAGAGAATTTGGGCATCAATGTTATTGGGTTGAGGTTCATAATCAAAATCAAATTGCATATCATCAAAATTAGCACAAACATCATCACAATGAGCATAAAAGGGAAAGGGGTCAACTTGCATGCTTGGATCATCACAAGGCACATAAGAAGTATCAAGAGAATTCATGCAAAAATTAAAGGAATCTTGACATTGAGAATCAAAACAAGAAACATGAGATTCTCTATCATAAGAATCCCTAGCAAGCCATGTGAAGAAATTCCAAGCATCATGCATAGACAAATGACAAAATCTACCATTATTCATGTCCTCAACCATTCCCCTAGTATACTCATTCATGCCCCAATAAGCTATACCACAAGCATCACTAAGAGAACACCCATGGTAACTAAGGAAACCATCTAGTCTTTCAAAGTAAGCATAGAAGGGTTCACCATCAAATTGAGGAAAAGATAAGCATGCCATTTTTATACAAAGAACAAAGAAAAGCAAACAAAAAACAAATAATATACAAGAACCTAGCTAATCTAATCAACACAAACTAATGAACGCCTTAGTCCCCGGCAACGGCGCCAAAATTTGATCGAGGGTAAGAGTAAGTCGTTGGGACTACTAACCCTAACCAAATTAATCATTTATAATACCTAAACCTACACTAAACTAGTTAGTGGCAAGTAAAGGGTCGAACCACTAGGGAAGCACGCTAATTCAACATCAAATATCACTAATGCAAGAGTGAAAAGGGGATTGTTTTTGTTGGTTTTGTTGAGTAGAACACTAAAACTACAAGTAAGCAAGAAAATGATGATTAAAATCAATAGAAAATAACGCTAGGGATACGGGGGTGTCCAATATGATTAGAAAGAGGAGAATAATGGTGATTATCATGAAACATATGCCAAAGAACATAAGGTTCTACCTAAACAATTCATTCTCATGCAATAGTCTAGGCAAATCAATGAAAGAAGTCTACACTAATAAGGATCATTCTCATGCATCCTATTAGTTACAATCAAATCAAGAGAATAAAGAAGCACAATCCATAAAAACTCCACTTTAATAACTCATGCATTCTCATGCAATCATTAAAATAGAGGTGATTCTAATCTAGTTCAAATCACTTTCATGCATTTAAACTAGAAAACTTCAAAATAGAGTGCAACAATAATCCCAAGCTAATAAAAATCATGTCTTTCATCAATATATGGCATAAGTTCAATCCAACCATCATCATTCATCCAATATCAAATCATATCTTCCACCCCCTTCCCCTAGATAAAAGTTTAGCCTAGAGAAGGGAGATTAAACATAATATCAAAACTAGAAATAAACTCAAAAAACTCAAAACAAAACGTGATTGAAATCAATGAAATCAATAAAAACTAGATAAACTAATAAGATTGACAAAAATATGTAACAATAAAACAAATAAATAATATTAAAGGAAAGGAGAAGAGATTACTAAAGAAAGGATTAAAGAAAGATGAAAACTTGGATACTTGCTTGATTGATGGAAGATTAAAACTTGAGCAATGTTGAATACAATAAAGGAAGCTTGAATAACAATCTATTTTCTCTCTCTAGATTAGGCTAATGTTCTATGGAATTAGTACTAAGTGTCCTCTATTACAAAGAGTCCCGTCTATATATATATGGCTCACCCCAAAAGAAAGAGACTTGGACAACAAGGCACAAATAAATCGGAAACCCAGCCGTGCGCGCTCGCACACGACATATGCGCACCCGCGCAATAGGTGTGTGCGCCCTCTCAGCGTAGTGCGCGGCCGCAACTTTGAGGGTACGGGGAAAATAAGCGCGCCCGCACATTAGGCCTGCGCGCCCGCGCATCAGGTGTGTGCGCCCGCACATAAGTCGCGCACAAGGTCGCGCAAACTCTCTGGTTAGGCTCTGTTTCTTCAGTCTGGCTGTGCGGGTTCTGACAGGGCTGCGCACCCGCACAGAAGCCGCACAGCACCCCGCGCACAACAGTTAGCTTGGCTTCTTGATATCCTCTTTCTTTCGGCACATAATATCTACAAAACCAAAGCATGGAAATCAAAATAAAAACAAAGCGAGAAGACTAAGAGAAGGGAAGATAAGGGAGAAAAGAAAAGAGGAAGCAAAACTAAGTAAAAATGCTTAATAAAGGGCTAAACAAGTGCAAACGAGGGGAGAATCCTTAGAGAAAAAGGATAAAAGAGTGGCATAAATGCCACTCATCAATATTTAGGCATCATATTATAAACAAATTCTCATTGATTTTATAAATACATATTATGTTCTGTTTCAAGTTTAGTCAGACTGATCTTACTAGTTTATTGCAAAGTAGATCATAAGAGTTAGTGTATTAATGTATTATTGTTTTACAACTAGGTTATTATATGCTTCTTATTTAATCATATAAATACTACGCGTAGTATCATAGTCATGATTTGATGAGTTCTTGTGAAATGGAAATTTGCAATTTGGTAATTCGATACTTGATTAGTCATCTCACGGCGCCTCTCCCTCTACCTCATTCATTCTCAGTTCTCCCTCTCTCTCATCTCAAATCTTGCCATTGTTGTTGCTTCCCAAAATACCGAAATCTGAAGCTGCCAGAATACTGAACTTTGAAGCTGTCCGGTGTTGCTGCTGCCCAGAATCTCCCTGAACTGCATCCTGAATTTTTCTCTCCAAATTCAGGTATGAACTCTCTCTTTCTCGTACTTCTTGCGACTGATTACTAGGATGTTGTAGTGTATAATCTGAGGTAGGATGTAGAATTTGATTTAATCAGAATCTAAGGTAGGATGTAGAATTTACTAATCCAAAACTCTTAAATACTTCGCATTTATCCTTGATATTCTTCTCACCAAAGCGAAGCAGTAAAATTAACACCATACAAGAACATTGGAGAGTCTGGAGGAATCCGTAACTTAAGTTCAACCTTAACTAAGGCATCTCGAAGCAAATCAGTTTTTAATATAAAAGAATTAGGCTGGTGAACTTGGTTAAATTTGTGAAAGTATGTGTAAACCAGGTTGCTTCATACTTTCTTAATGAATAATTAGGTTGCTTCATACTTTCTTAAATGTGAAAGCAAATCAGTTTTCAACTTAAGTTATTAGTAGCGCAATTAAATTTGTACCAACCTGGTTTCTTGAGGATTTTAACAACATTCTCATCACTACCCAAAGCAGTCTTAAGAGCATCAATTGCAGGATCCAAACGTTGGCGCAATATCACAGGATTTCTAACAATAGTTTGAATTAAATCAGACTCGGACATGGTGTTAATCTGAGCTAGGATGTTGTTAATTTACTGCTTTGCTTTAGTGATTTACTAGGATGTTGTAGAATCTGAGCTAGGATGTAGAATTTGATTTAAATGACCTATGTATGAATCGGTTAGAATAAGTTTTTCTAATATAAAACATATTGTATATGAAATTTTAATGTAATATGACTATTATAGAACAGATTGTATATGAAACAAGTATAGGAGTGCGCTTTTGCCTAAGAATGTTGAGGCGTTGGTTACCACACAAAATTGGTTACGTGGTTATGATTGTGATATTGAAGAAGACGTCCTTGAAATTGGTAAAGAGGTGATAGATGAAAGTTTTGCATCTAATTCGGAAGGTATTGACGTCCTTTAATCTGTTATTATGTTGTTGAGTATAATCTGCTCACATATGGAATAGGAGTGTTATTTTTTTATTATTATTATTATTAATAGCTTTTTTCCTCCTGCCTCTTCTGCTACAATTGATTTTCCTTTTGAGTTTAGTTGATTATAAAATGAAAATCTGCCGAAAATGCGTTGGTTTAATTGCATTATGAGTTGTGTTTGCTTTTTGTGTAATGCTTACAGTCAGCAATTTAGCTGAAAATATAATTGGGAGTAGCTTTTCGTCTTTGCTTTTTATCCATTACAGCCTGAAAACAGAGGAGGTGTTGTTGTTGCTGCTGCATTTTTGATGATCTACAATGCTGCCGATTTTAGCCTCAAGCCTAGGCGATGCTACATTGCAGTGAATCAAGTCCTGCTGTCAAACGATTAAAAGTTGGCCAAAATGGTGAAATTGAGGATAGATGCGATAAGGTGTCTGATGTGAAGAGGAATGAAGATGTTGGAGAAAATCAACATGTTGAGAATAATTTGGATGCTGACTTTTAATAAAGTGAAGTTTGATTTGAATTCTGATGCACTAAAAGAAATGTTTCTAAAGGGCATGGATTCTACTGGTAGTCCAAATGTTGTAGGAATGTGTCCCAACTCAGCTACTATGTGCAAATTATTGTGATATTGATGAAAATGGAGTGCAACATATGGTTCTGATTATGATTCTAAAATTATTTTATGCTTTGAATATTATGATTAAATCAAATTACTCCTAAATTTATAATTTTGCTGCTCTAGCATAGGCTCAAAAAAATAAATTCAATATGGCAGGAGGATTTTTTGTGGCAGGAAGATATTTTATAATATGATAATAATTTGGCGGGAAGATATTTTATACTATGATAAATTTTAAATTAATATTTGGCAGGAAGATTTTTTGTACTATGATAAATTTTCAAATTCTTAATGGTTCTTTATATTATCAATAGTATGATTATTTTGCTTAATCCATATAATTACATTAAAAAATTTTGGGAAAAATAATAATGCTTGATTGGTAGTAAACATGTGTGCATAATTAAATTTCATTTAAAACACCTTTTAACTTGACTTTAATATTCTCTTTATATTAAGCAGTTTGTAGTCGATTTGTTTATAAGCGGTCCGGTTTATAAACGATTCGGTTTACAAGCGGTTCGGTTTATATATGGTTCGGTTTATATACAGTCCGGTTTATAAACAGTTCGATGCAAACGAGTCGCGGGTTGTAAACGGTTCGGTGTAAACAGTTTTTATCCCGGTTTAAACAGTTTTGGGTTGAAAGCGGTTTCGGGTTAGAAATAGTTCGGTTTTTTTTCGATTCGGTTTGATTTCAGTTCGGTTTAGAACTGGTTCGGTTCATTAACGGGTTCGGTTTTTATTCGGTGTAGCGTAATTCGGATCGGTTTGGTTTCGGGTTCATTCACATACGGTTTGGGCCGGTTTTCGATTTTTAAAAAACGGTTTTTAATCGGTTCGGTTCTGTAGGCGTCGCTCGAAGTGCGCCTACGTTAAAGCATGTGGTGAATATGCTTGACACTCTTAAGAAGTGGGAATTGACGTATACGATTAGGGACAAGGAAAGTAGGGAGCCGCCAACAAGTTTTTAAGAAACTTGTAAACGGTTCACGGATCATAAAAGGCAACCACGATAAAGGGACAACGATAAGCAACAACGATTGACCCATGAAGGTTACACCCCATTCAAAATCCATGAGATTACTAACTCCATATGGTTCGGAACCACAAAAGGAGGATCGGGGATGATGGTACGAAGTGAGTCATGGAGTCACATTCCCCCGTATTGGCCTCTACTCGATTCTTATAGTGAAAAGTGATTCCTGTGATCTCAAAGGCATGCAAACAATGATTCAATTTACTCCAAACTATTATTAAGCTAAATTGGTTGAATATTGTAGACATCTAAAAATGTCTCCCCAAAACCAAACCCGATGATGAACAACCTTTCACCGCCATTATTGGTCGGGTTGAGTATTTAATTTTTGGAGTGCTTAAATCCATATTTCCATTTCATAAACCAACCCAACTTTTAGCCCATTTCCCCAAATCATAACTTATTTTCCTCTTTTCGTGCCTTTAAACCCAAAATAATTCATTTCGTGTCCTTTAAAATCATTCATTTCGTGTCCTTTTTATAAAAACGTTTAATCCAATTTATTTTGGTCCATAATATGGGTCCAATGATTGAATAATTGGATGGGGCTTTAAAAGAGCTTTCCAACAATATATTATAAGCCCAAATATGAGTTGTAACGAATAAGTTATGGCCAAAATATTAAATTGAGCCCAAACCGAACCTAAGCCCACCTTACCTACGACCCAATGATCATGTGGAGGGTCCAAATTATTTAATCCAATTCCTAAACCAATTAGGATTAATTGGAAGCTTCTATAAGTTTCTACAAGATCCTAATTATCCGTTTTGAAAAGATAAGATTAAAGAGTTTGAAATTGAATAAAACTCCTTTTTGAAAATCCTATTTCTATTCGAATTGAAAGACGTTCAAAGATAGTCAGATATTATTTTCGTGTCTCATAGTTTTTATCCAAATTTTATATGGTTGGATATCCCTTGAAATTATATTTCCAATAATATATTATATATTATAATATCAATTCCGAGCTATAACGGAAAAGATATGAATAAAATGTCAAACTCTATCCAAAACTGACACCGTCTCACTATTTTGGCTATATCTTTTGTTCTACAAAATATTTTAATCCGATTCTAATTGGGTTAGAAATTAGACTTCAAGATCTTTCCAACGATATATTATTCATCTTATTCCGCTTTCTGGATCAAAAGATATGATAAAAACAAAAACCGCAAAAATTGTTGTCCATCGCAAGAGTTTTATCCGATTCGAATTCTTATCTTTTCTTGATTCTTCGACCTTCTTTTTTCTCTATAAATAGAGGTCATATCTCCCCTTTTCCGATCATCAACAAGCTTGGTCATCAAATACTTCTCTCTTTCTCTCTTTTACACCAAAAATCATTCTCTTATCTCTCTCTCTCATATTCTAAGCCTTAAACCTATATTCCTAATTACACCATTCTTCCTTAAGCACTACAAGGAGTCCATACTTAACCCGAGGTTCCGTCCTTAAACCAAGGCGTAAAAGGTATAATTAACTGAGGGTTTGGACCAAATCAACTCTACTTTTATTTAATTTAATTTAATTTTCATTTGATTTATATTTTAATTGAAGTTACTAACAATTTATTCATGATGTAACAATTTAAAGGAACACGCAGAATGTGAGTAATTAATTAATTTAATTACTCTTATTTTAATTTTTATATTGCTAGCATCATGATTAGATTATTATTATTATTTGATTTGACTAACAATTTATTGTTAAATTGCTTCCAATATTAATGGTAATTCTATTATATTTTTTATGATCACCATATTGCATATTTAAAGGGAATATGTAATTGAAAATCACGCCTAATAAGACAATTTGGACAACCGGTTTAGGTTCCTTTTTAATCTTGTTATAAATCAAGTGATCACAATATTTTAGAATTATTTGTTGCATTAATATTCAACCAATTTAGCTTAATAATAGTTTGGAGCGAATTGAATATTTTGTTTGTATGCCTTTGAGATCGCAGGAATCACTTTTCACTATAAGAATCGAGTAGAGGCCAATACGGGCGAATGTGACTCCATGACTCACTTCGTACCATCATCCCCGATCCTCCTTTCGTGGTTCCGAACCATATGAAGTTAGTAATCTCATGGATTATGAATGGGGTGTAACCTTCACGGGTCAATCGTTGTTGCCTTCGTTGTCCCTTTATCGTGGTTGCCTTTTATGATCCGTGAACGGTTTACAAGTTCCTTAAAAACTTGTTGGCGGCTCCCTACTTTCCTTGTCCCTAATCCTATATGTCAATTCCCACTTCCTAAGAGTGCCAAGCATATTCACACCATGCTTTTACGTAGGCGCACTTCGAGCGACGCCTACAAATATTAATGCAACATATAATTCTAAAATATTTGTGATCACTTGATTAACAACAAGATTAAAAAGGATCCTAAACCGGTTGTCCAAATTATCTTATTAGGCGTGATTTTCAATTACATATTCCCTTTAAACATGCAATATGGTGATCATAAAATATAATAAAATAAACATTAATATTGGAAGCAATTCAACAATAAATTGTTAGTCAAATCAAATATAATAATAACCTAATCATGATTCTAGCAATATTAATAAAAATAAGAGTAATTAAGTGATTAATTACTCAATTTTCCGCGTTTCCTTGAATTGCTACATCATGAATAAACTGTTAGTAACTTCAATAAAAAAAATATAAATCAAATTGAAAAAATTAAATTAAATAAAAAGTAGAGTTGATTTAGTTCAAACCCTCAGTCAATTATACCTTTCACGCCTTGGTTTAAGTATAGAACTTTGGGTATTATATGGACTCCTTGGAGTGCTTAATTAGGGGAAGTATTTTGAGATAATAGGGTGGCTAGTATTTAGGCTAAAGAGGGAGAAGAGAATTATTTGATGATCAAGATTGTTGATGATTGAAAAAGGGGTGATATGACCTCTATTTATAGAGAAAAAAGAGGGGTCGAAGAATTAAGATAAGATCCGAATTAAATCGGAATAAAACTCGATAGACTGCAGTTTTTGCGGTTTTTATTTTTATCATATCTTTTGATCCAGAAATTGAAATAAGATTAGTAAGATATAGTTGGAAATCTCTTGAAGTCTACTTTCTAACCCAATTGGAATGAGATTAAAATATTTTATAGAATAGAAGATATGGCCGAAATAGTGAGACGGTGCCAGTTTTGGATAGAGTTTGATATTTTATTCATATCTTTTCCGTTATAGCTCGGAATTGATATTATAATATATCATTGGAAAGGTAATTTCAAGGGCTATCCAACCATATAAAATTTGGATAAAAAACTATGAGGCATGAAAATATATCTGTCTATCTTTGAACGTCTTTCAATTCGAATAAAATTAGGACTTTAAAAAAAAGGAGTTTTATTCAATTTCAAACTATTTAATCTTATCTTTTCAAAAAGGATAATTAGGATCTTTTAGAAACTTATAGAAGTTTCTAATTAATCCTAATTGGTTTAGGAATGGGATTAAATAATTTGGACCCTCCACATGATCATTGGGTCGTAGGTAAGGTGGGCTTAGGTTCGGTTTGGGCTCAATTTAATATTTTGGCCATAACTTATTCGTTATAACTCGGATTTGGGCTTATAATATATCCTTGGAAAGCTCTTTTAAAGCCCCATCCAACTATTTTATGGACCAAAATAAATTTGACTAAACGTTTTTATAAAAAGGACACAAAATGAATGATTTTAAAGGACACGAAATGAATTATTTTGGGTTTAAAGGCATGAAAAGAGGAAAATAAATGACAGTTTGGGAAAATGGGCTAGGAAATGGGTTGGTTTGTGAAATGGAAATATGAATATAAGCACTCCAAGATTAAATACTCAACCCGACCAATAATGGCGGTGAAAGGTTGTTCATCATCGGGTTTGGTTTTGGGGAGACATTTTTAGATGTCTACAGGTTCTCATCTGGGTCGGTTTGTTTCGGGCAGTTAAACGGTTTCGGTTTGAAATTTGACAACACTAGTATTTAATGATCATATACACTAAGAACTCCGTTTGACTCATTAGCCAACTACGAACAAAACTTTATTGACCCGACTCGATTTTAAGCTACCTGTTGATAACTTTTTATATACTCCGTAGAAAGGTTCAAAGGTAAACCAAAAGAACAAAGGCGTATAACAAAAGGAACTGCCCATAAAAAAGGGGCAGAGTGGAATTTGTGAAGCTGAACTTTTTGGAGAGACAACCAACACAAAGTAGCTATGGCGCGCTCAATCTCCTACATCACCGGCTCACAGCTTTTCTCCATCAAACAACGTCCCAATATCGCCATTGTTGACGTTCGGTAACACCATTTTCTCTCTTCTCCTCCATTGCTATCGAATCACTTTCTAATGTCGAACAACTTTGATAGTAGTCTTGATTTTGTGTATTTAATGGCAGGGATGATGAGCGAATTTACGATGGTCATATTGCTGGATCTCTTCATTTTGCTAGCGATACTTTCTTGGATAAAATCCCTAATCTTGTTCAACAAGTTCAAGGCAAAGATACCCTCATCTTTCACTGTGCTCTTAGCCAGGTAATTGTAATTTCTGTCTATTTGGTTGTTTTGTGTTATAAATTGCGACAATTTTTGCTGAATTATTGTAGCATTATTTATTACTATTATTGGGTGATTATTGTTTTTGAATGCAACTATAAATGGGTTATTGATGCTGTAGCATTTTTTTGATTGGTAGTGTTTGTGATACTAATTGAAAAACCCTATCGCCATCTCGGTTTGATGATTTAGTAAGCTGTAGGAGTTGCCTCGTCTAATTCAATCATAATTGGTTATGTTAAACAAATCGAATTATGCATAATTATAATGCTATTAGTTATGAAATCCTGTACTCTAGAGGGATTAGTTTCCCTTAGCCTAGGGTTACTAAGTTTCATGGTGGTACATGGTTTACGGGAGAAAGAGGAGTTCATGCTTGGATACCTATTGCTCGAGGCACTTTATTTTTTTTTTTTTTTGGGCAGAGAACCAGTAGGATAGAGTTAGGGCCCTTTCCTTGCCTTAGTAGCCAGGTTATGAGCCCTTGTCACCCTATTCCTAGGAACATAGCTACATTTAAGATACACAAGGACTTTACATAAGTCAAGAATATCGGAAACCAAATTCTTGAGCTCCTTTGGTGCCGTTCTTGGATTCTGCAGTGCAGTCACGCACACCCTGTTATCAGTGAGGATTTCCAGCTGTTCTGATTATGCCTTGCCTGCTTCTATCCCCCTCTTGATTGCTATCATCTCGCACTGTAATGCTGAGCTTCCTCTTATCCTTTCCATGCTTTCCTGCACAAGCTCGCTCCCTCTTCGTAAGACCCAATTTATTCCTGCTTGATCAAGCCCAACCTTTGACTCCTTCCAAGCTCCATCCACTGACACACTTAGCAAATCCTCCCTTTCCCCTGCTCCTATGCTCCAACTAGTGTCAGCTCCTCTGTCTTGGACTTCTTTGATTTCCAGATCTGTGTTTTGCCCGTATTCAAGATCTTCCCAGTTTGCTCTCCCTATTTTCAAGCATGCCTCATTCACCAGGTCCATATTGGGCTCGGGCTCACTCCCTGGAAGATAACTTCATTTCTATGCCACCATATCCAAATATGGGCTAACAGAATCTGAGCTAGCTTGGTCTCATTGTTCCCATTTTTGAGAACATTTGCAATATTATTTCTCAACCACCTTTCTATTGGGATGTGATCCTCCCCTCTAAGCATTTTCAATCTTCCACAAGCCCTAATTTTTCTAGTAATCAATACTAATGGTAGCCACTTGAGCACATTTTAGCCAAGGTTACCATTGTTGATGACATACTTCCATGTATAGATCTTGGGACTTGGCTCTACCTTTGGTCTTTGTCCCATCAATTTGTTTTTGCAAGTCCAAATTGCCTATTCATGGTCATTAGGAGCAGCTAATTTGCAATCTGAATTTGGGGTAGAGATGTAGCGTAGCTTGACCTAGCATGCATATGGTTTGTTTACTATCTTACAATGTGTAATTTTTCTGCAATTTTGCCTACCTCCTCTTGGCACTTGTATTTTGCTGAGGGTTTTGGGTCCACTGTGTTAGACATTCCACTCTAATAGTTTTGGGGAAAAACTTGAAAGAATCTTGATTAGCACTGATATGCTTATACATCAGAAAGGAAGTGATATGTCATTGTACCTACAAAGGAAGTAAATGCTAGAAAGGCGAGATCCTTATTCACATGAAAACAAAAAGGTACTAACAGGTTAAATGAAGTCCTTGACTAAGACTGAATGCTAAAATGCTCTAATAAAATGTAATTTAGCAGCAAATTATCTGCAAGCCACTCCTATAGTCACATTTAAGCTTTATTATCTCCTTACTTCAGTAGTCTTTTTGTCCTTTCCTCTAAAGAAATGGCCTACAGACCTTGACTCGCAACCTGTTTGGTTAATGATTTAGGAGAGAAAGAGAGGTGAGTTGATGAAAGAGAAAGGGAGGTGATAGGATGGGATGGAGCACAACTTTTCTCTTGTTTGGATAGGATTGAAATAGACGGAAGGGAAGGGAAAGGTGAGCAAAACTTGAATTTCCATGACAAGTGCAGTCAGTTTGGTTGTTTCTCAACTTTCCAGCAGTATAGCCTAAGCTTGAGTTAATAGAAATCATAGTATGTAGTTTGCTGATAATTAGGTGGAACACTAAGGAGGGATAAAATAACCTAGGAGGGTTTCAGATAAAAGGGAGAAAATGACAATTGGGATTTAAGATAAGTGAGTGAAGGAAGGAGAATGGTTGGACGTAACATGGATGGAAAATAGTGAATAAACACAAGGTATTAATAACATAATAAGGTAGAGCCGTCTTTTCTGTGTTACTCTATATTAAGTTAGGAGGTTTTCAGAAAATAACAATTGGGATTTTAGAAGTGAAGGAAAGAAAGATATTGCCAATGGGTGGATCTAACATGGAAGGGTAATGGTGAGTATAAACTAGGTATTAATAAGGCATCGTATATTCTTTGCTACTCTGTATTAAGTTTTGTGGCTGTCATTTTCCTTTGAAATCTTTCCAAATTCTTTTTTCAATTTTTTTTTTGACACATTAAAAACTTTCCAGTTTTAAAGAAATATACTCCCTCCTTTTTTAGTTGACACATTTTGACTTTTGACAATGTACAATTCAATTGGCTGGTTAAATTCAATTTTGACCTCATGCTTCATGCTTTCAGGCTTTCAGCTAACTCGATCTGAAGTAAAATAACATGAAGAATTTTATTATCTTATTTTGATTCATATTAGCCATGGAAAGTAAAAGAGAATATATATAAGTAATATCGGGTGCTTGTGTGTAGCTAAATGGCGAATCTGGCAAACGGAATTCAATTAGAGAGGGTTGTTCTTCAGCTTCTTCCTCATTTTTGTTCCTATCTTAAGAGACACAAAAATGTTTTTTAGTAGTTTGTAATTTGGTATAGGGCTTTATACTTTGGAAAATGTTGTTAATTCATACTTGTATTTGTATAAAGAAAGGGCTAGGTACTTGGCTTCTGTGTTCCATAGATGGGGCATATTAAGTAGAGAGAATATGTATACTGTGTACATACCCATGTTAAGTTTATACATTAGACAATATATTTGAAGCCTCTTGACAGTATAATCTGATCCCTTAACTCTGATTGTAAACTATGTAAAGCTATTATGCTTTGGTGTTGATTATCAGATTTAGTCACCAGGATGTTCAATCATTTGATGCTCCTTGCATGGGGGCCATACTGATCTATTAACAAGGAATATACATGTGATTCTCATATACACATATGACATATCCTGTTATTGGTGGGCTGTGGCCTGTGGCCTGTGAGTGGCGGCATATTATCTGGGCAGGCTATGGGCTACGACTCTTGTTTCCTCCTGGAACCATCCCCTGTCCTGGTGACACTACAGTAGTACAGTACTACACGTACTATATACAGAAATGTCTATTTGAGTCTGTAGGCTTGGTATGTTGGCAAGAGTTGCACCAGATTTTCAGATCATGGCACATTTAAGTTAATTTTAGAACTTGGCTTCTCCCTTCTCAAACAATAAAAGAAAAACATTGAATTGCCTTTATTATACAAAACAGAACATGCTACTTATAAGTTGGTATTTACATAATTACCGGTGTTTGTAAGTTGGCATTGACCTTGTTTCTTATTTAGTGTATTGTAATTTTCAGTCATATTAGGTTTTGTAAGATTTGTCTCAACGTGCACTTTCCAAATATTTAATTTTCATTAATTATGATAAAAAGCAATTAAAGATATTTAGTAATAAGTAATTGGAAATTAATAGTTCTGGTGTGGTATAGTCTTTTCTAACATAATCTGATTCTTAGCAAGGACATGTAGAAGAAAAGGGTAGTTGTGATTTTCTTATTTTTAACCACTGCCAAAAAAAAAAAAAAAAAAAAAACATTATCTGATTCTGACAAGGATAAGTAATAAATTTGTGAAATAAGCTGAAGAGAGCCTGTTCTTTAGTTTGCCTGAAATTTGTTTTATTTAATATATTTAGAGTATTGCTCCTATCTATTTTGGATGTCTCAATGGAGCAATGTAATAGAAAATAATGGTGAAGGGGGTGATGGAAGGAAGTTAACCAAATAGGGCATACTACTTGGATAATAATATAGACCATCAATGTTGAATGTGCCACTAAAGGAAGTTTAATCAAAAAGATATGGTGGGAGTGGCTTGATGTGTATAGTGACTTTGTTTCCGTATCTACGATACCAAAAGATGATTTATTCATTTTACAATCTTAAAATTGTCTGCTGGTATTCTTCATTCTCCAAGCGTAAGTGTCAGACTGACTGATTAATGAATAATGATCTATTGATCTTATATGGTCTTTAGGTTCGTGGTCCAAAATGTGCACGGAGGCTGTCAGAATATCTAGCTGAAGCAACTCTAGATGCTGGAATAAAAAATGTAATGGTTCTAGAGCGTGGTTTTAATGGATGGGAAGCTGCTGGTAGACCTGTTTGCCGCTGCACTGATAATCCCTGCAAGGCTGAAATTGTGTAGTGTGGACATCTTAGCTTGAAGACAATGTGTTCTTAAACCTGCTCTATCCAGCTCATGGGTCATTTATATGCTACTATTTTGTGACATGTAAACCAATCACTTTATACATAATTTTGAATGCGGTAAATTATTGATTGTAAAACTTCTTTCAGCTTGCAGCATTAAACAGTTAACACACAAGATAGACTTGAAAAAGAATGATAAATGTAAGGTGGAGATTTATTTCAAAGCAAATAAAATTTGGAAATTTGATATCTTCATTGTTCTTTTATTGTTGTCTATTTGAATGCTATTTTTGCAATATAGTTTGAGGTATATTTAATTCCTTGCCTAAACTGGTAGTAGAGATAGCGGTTTAACTGTTAATGTTCTGGAATTTTCCGGTTTGCCTCCAATGCCCCATACTAGTAAACACTAATACTTCCTCTTAGGTGCAGAAGGAAGCATGCAATTATGTAAACAACAAATTTCTGACGACTTAATTTTATGTGAACTAACTTAATTTATTTCAGTTACTAGCTACTACTCTCAAGAATCATCAAGCTTAAGTCTCCTCTAGGCTATACTACTCGGAGGAATTTACGCCAGCCGTTTTTCTAACCAGACAGAAAATCTTCCAAAATGGTCAGTTTTCTCAAGCCAGTCAGATAATTCAAACATAGTAAAATTCCATATAAAGTCTCTTTAAAGTAATCAGCTGCAAACATAGATTTGATTGCCTAAGATATTAACTTAATATAGTCTGAGATTGCTACATGCCTACATGTAAGGACTGAATTTGGACTAACATAAATTATTTCAATGCATTGGAAAATATTAATGTTGGTAGCAAAATAATGAAGCCAGAATTACTAGGAAAGGATTGATAAAACCCGTAAGTTGAGATGCTAAAAACTGACCCGACCAAATCCAAAGTGAACAGATCTACAATTTGATCCAACCAATAATTTAGCACTATTGATACGGAAAATGACCCAGCCCAACTAAACCCGACACATATAAAAGAAAAGACAACACACTTAAACCCTTTCTCTGCCACCAATTAACAGCTTTCATTCAGCCCCTTCTCTGTAGCAGTTCCACCGGAAATTCAGGCAATTCCCTAATCTTCTCCTTGTTAATTATAAAATTTCTTGATAATTTGATAGTAGAAAACATGTTTGATTGCTTGATTTATGAATTATTGATCAACATTTTGTTAAGATTGCCTGTCAAAACCCTTGTAATTTGCATTTGCACTTGCAAAACCCTACAATCTTTCATCACTAGCCCCAATTTCATAGCTGCTTATACCAACAAATCTAAACAAAACTCATTTGTTTTTCTTAAGTACCACACTGATTCCTTTGGAAAAAACATCAAAAGGATCAATGAGTATTTCTGGTTACACCCAGATAACAATTCCTTAAATGTTAAGGATTTTAAGGGGAAGAATTTGCCTATGAAATGTTATGGCTCTTATTTTTATAAAATTGTGGGTTGTTGTAATGGTGTTATTTGCTTGACTTGCAACTCTAGTGCAACAAATTATATCATTTATCTGTGGAATCCTTCCATAAGGAAATACATACATGTCCCTGATCCGAATGTCATGTACAAGACTCATGGCAGGTTTAATAATGTGTGTTTAGGGTTCGGGTTTAATGAGCTTGCCAACGATTATAAGATCATTAGGGTCGTTTACATTCATCGAATTGATTTGTTTGAGGAAGTACCTGTTCTTGTAGAGGTTTACTCTGTGAGTGCTAGGTCATGGAGATACATCGAGAACTCGAGTCCTAACCATTTACTTCAAATGCAACAATGTACGCAATGTTTCTTCAAAGGCGCTATACATTGGATGGGGTATAACCGGCTTAACCGTGGTTTTAGTGCCATTGTGACTTTTGATGTGGTGGATGAGAGTTTTGGTGAGGTGAAGTTACCAGCTTCTTTGGAAGGGTCTAATTCAAGTTTTAGGGGATTGATCAATAGAGTTTGTTGGGACATGCTTGCTTTAATTCAAGTGAATTCAGGTTGTTGTCAAATATGGGTGATGAAAGAGTATGGTGTTGCGGATTCATGGACTAAGATGTTTACATATGCTCATCCGACCTTGCTTCCAATTATGCCGGCAATAAGTATCAGAAAAAACAAGGATATTTTAATGTTGACGACGAAATCTGAGTTGATTTGGGAAATCCAAGATGCCACCATGGACAATTTTTTGCATAGGCTTCGTGCTTTCGAGAATTTCAAGGTTCCAGATATTACAATGCTTTCTGCTCAGAGAATTGGTGATAAAATGGAGGAATTAGGAGTGGTTACAGAGCCACTTAGAGAATGCTATTTGGCTTCTTATGAGGAAAGTTTAGCACTTTTCAATGAGGGAGAACCAATAATTGGTGATGTTATTGAAGACGATGCTATCAAAGATAATAATCTTCGATCACAATGATGCTGAAGATGATGGGTGAAGTCGGTAAGACAATTAACTGATTAAAAAGCTAATTTTATTAATGCATTTGTTCTCTTTGTTGGTTGGTGTTCTTGATATTTCTACTACAAGTACTATTATCTTGCTGTCAAAGTTCAGAATTAACATATCGTCTTGTCTGAAGATGAGAGTAATCATGGGGCGACTGTTGTTGGATTGAACATGTTTTTATTCTTAATTCTAGAGCATTTGGTTGCTCTAGAGGTGAAAGTAAGATTTTTCATGGAAATTATTTAATACTCAGCATGTCTTAAATGATTATATCATCTAAGTCAATAGTCGTAGTAAGGAACAAAAAAGAAATTGCTTATTACAATTTACAAAAAAAAAAAGAAAAAAAAAATGTTAGGAAAAGATTTTAAGCTTTTAATTTCATGTGGTATACCCTTTTAACTGACGTTTATTGATTACAATTTAGACTTTTCCTTTTCTTTTCTGACCAATGTTTAGACTTCAGGTCTGGCAATATACCTATTTTGGCTTCCTTTAAATTTTTACAAGGCCTTAAAATTTTGTTGCAACTCTGGAAACATGTATCAGGGTGATTGTGACCTTTTTATTTTTTATTTTATTGATGTTCTTTAATGATCATTTTGATGAGGAATATTGTGTAGTTGTGTCCATTAGGTAATGATACTCTCGTGTGTATTGTGTGGTGATATCGATAATATTGTGTTGTGCTCATTATTATTGGGTGATATCGTGTATGTAAAGGGTGATGAGGAATATTATATATTTGGTAACGCTACTCTTGTATGTTTAGTGGAGACTCTATTTACTGATTTACTGTCTTAAGGTGGGCGACTGTGCTGCTCCAAATTTGGTGACTAGGAGAAGTAAAGTAGCTCATGCCTAGCTCTTTTATTGCTGAGAGGTTTATTATTCTAATGTACTCCGTATAACCTTAGTTCTTTGTTCATAGCTGAATAGAGCTTCAAAGAATATGCAAGTCTTAGATTTTCTTATGTATAGGTGGGGAGCCAGGGAAGGGTGGGGGTGTTGTTGTTGGGGGGGGGGGGGGGGGTTGGAGACGAGGGTTGGAGTGGATTGGATAACAGTGGGGTACTTAGTAGTGATTTTTACACTCCTTCAATCAAATGGATTTTAAATTTAGCAGCTTCTTTCACATGTATGCTTGATCGTACAAGACGATGGTAACTCAAAAGAGTTAAGTAAGCTACTTTGTATATTTTGAAAGGTCTTTTGGATGAGGTATTGCACGGGTTTAAATATGGTTGGATATCTTGTCATATTGGACTAATACTTGTGTCAAGTTTCTAGAAATTCTAATATCAATATTGGTTTGAGTGAAATATTCCTCTTTGCTGCAATCCTCCCTGGCACCTTTGATCTCTCAAATATTCATGTTTGAATCCAATAATCTTACAGATAGTTATAATGCAGTAAGATATATGTGTATAATGTATTCACTGTACGAATCTTTACTCTGTACATTTCTGTCTTTGCTTGATGGTCTGTTGGAGGCTTGGAGTCTGTAATATTGATATGGGGAAACATAAATTCTCATATAAGATCAACGCAATTTAATCATTAAGAGACCAGCCTACTTACTATATGAACGCACCCTTTAACTCACATATGCGAGTGGTTAGCTGGAGAAGTTTCTTTTTGAAGCTTGGAGTTGTTGTGACAGTGTCAGAATATGCATTCAGCTACTGTTTTCTATTCATGCTTGAAAGTCTTAACGAAACATTGTAAGTTGTAATAAATGGGAAATTCACTTGTACTGACCTTTTTCATGTTATTTCCTGTTTGTCAGATGGATGCAGAATAATGGAGAGGATCAATGGTAATGGAATTGATAAAAGGTGGAATTTGGAGTACTTCGTAACATTTTGCCAATGTAATAAACTCGAGCGTTTAGATTTGAGGATTAATTGCTTCCTTTAGTACTTATCAATTAATCTGTACTCCGTAAGTTGTCTAAGCTGCCAATCATTTCATGTATGTTGAATCTTCAGAGCTATGGATATGAAATATTATTGAAGTCTATGCTACATATTTGTGATATTTAGGTGCTGTTGGTATATGTTGGTAATATTGAATTCGTAGAGCTCTAAAGCTACCACATTTGAGCTTGTCAAGTTCTCGCTTGGGTCTCGGGCATGAAAATTGTGTTAATATTATTATCAGCGTATACTTGCTGGAGTTGTGATTATGTGACAAGGTAATTAGTTTGATGTCGGAATGCAGTCTATTACTGGTAACCAGGTGGTGGGCTAAGCAGAGCATAGCCCTCGTAAAGGCAGATTTTTTGTAAACTTCTCCCCTGTGGGGTTGGGGGGTCGCGTTCCTTCTTAATGTAGCTAATGTGGTTAATGTTGCTATCCGCCTTTACTGTTTTTGGTAGGAAATGGGATGAGGGCGTTCCTTTCCTACCTCCTACGATAAGTAAGTCTCCTCTTCTTCATGCAGAGATTTGTTCATTGGGCAACCTCATGGATCTAGGCAATCAAGCCATGCACAATTGAAAATGTACGAGTACACATTTTTTCATGCGGTAAAATTTTTTTTGATTGCTTCACCGTAATGATTATTTCAAGATGCAGATAGAATCATTGAGATTTTAGCACTCTTATTTTTTACGGACAGTGATATAAAAGAAATTTTTATCCTGGTCTTGGGTACTAGCTCTAAAGATTTCAATCAACTAGGCTATAGTCAAAGTTAGTCTATAAATATTGAAAAAATTCAAAATTTATCAATTTTTATAGATTAAGCTAGATCTCGTGCCATGCATGATAAGTTCACTATATTGATTTTTTATTTTTATTTTTATTTTTGGTATAAAAATAACATAAGTTAAATACAATTATAACATAAAATAACATGTCATGCTAGATCTCATGCCATGCACACGGCAATAACATGGTCATAGGCCTCGTACCAACCGCGTCAAGAAAATGGAAATCCTGTGTTAAATTTGTAAAATTTGATGGGCAAACAACACTTTGTTGAGTCCAATTGGTCATAGTCTAACTGCCTACAGTTGGAAGTTGACACAACAACCGGTAAACAAATAAATTTTAGTTTACCCTCCTCCAAAATATATGAATGAGCCCTCGCACTCCAAAAACGCTACACACACAATGGTTGCAATTGATCTAAGTTGCACCCTTGTGCAACTATTCTACATGCAATACCAGTTCAATAAAGAAGCCCAGTTGCAAAACTCGCCCAAAACAAAAAGCGACCCAACCCAAACCCTCACTTCCCAAACGCGACCACTCCCAACTGCCATATTTTGGTTTTCATTTTTTTTTTTTTTTGAAAAAAACTGTTTTACTTCTCATTAATTTTTCAAAAGCAAAAAAAAAAAAAAAAAAAAAAAATTTAGTCATTTCAAACATTTCTAAAATTATTTTCTGTTGTGATTTTCTCTATAACAAAGTTCATTCTCTCTCATCTACATGATTTTACTTCACTAAAAACTGAAAAATTAACAATGGATATCAGAGAAGAATGAATTAAAAGGTTTTTCCCAATAAGAGGTAAATTTTTTTGAATATCACTGACTTCCGTTGTTAATTTTCGTCCCAATTTTTCAATACTTTGAATTTTTTGTTTCATAATCATATTAGGAAACTAATGCTGATGTTTATATTTTGAATGGTTATGTTCACTTTTTAAAATGCATATGTTCACATTTTTTTTGTCTATGAAAAACTAATGTTCACATTTAAGGGAACCTATGCATATGTTCATAGTTTGCATGATTATGTTCATTTTCTAGAATTCATATATTCACAATTTTTTTTTAATATGTTTATATTTTTAATACTTATAATGCATATGTTTCATAATTATTTTATTTTTTATTTTTTCAATTTTTTTATGTTCGTAATTAAATGGCTTATATTCATAATAATGTTTTATATGTTCATAGATAATTTTAACTATTCATAATGTAAATATTTGTTGTTCATGAAATATTCTCATTAAGTCTGTTTATGCATATGTTCACCTTTTTAAATCCATATGTTCATATTTTTTTTACGCATATGTTCACTTTTAAATGCTTATATTCACTTTAAGGAAACTAATGCTTATGTTCATATTTTGAATTGTTATGTTCACTTTCTGAAATGCATATGTTCATATTTTTTATGCCTATGTTCACTTTTTGAAAAGCTAATGTTCACATTTAAGGGAACCTATGCATATGTTCATATTTTGCATGATTATGTTCATTGATAAAAAAAATGCAGAAAATCAGATAATATTCAATTCATTTTTATTAAGAAAATCATATATAACCTAATCAATCGAAACTCATCACAAAGTCACCACGTAAGAAATCAAAAATCACAGATAGATCAAATTGATCGAACATAACCAAAAATCAAATGAAATTCAATTCATATAAATTAAACAAAATACATAAGAATTGAATCGAAATTCATACACAGATGCAATTGATCGAAGCTAACAAAATTCACCACATAATAATCGAAATTCATACATAAATCAAAATTAACACAAAATTGATACTTAATAACTACTTTCATATTGTAAGAATAAAATTCAATCATAAAGTGTAAAAAATGGGGAAAATTGAAAAAAAATAACCAAGGATAGATAAAATGAAAAACGAAGGAGAAAAAACAAAGGAGAAGAAAGTGATAATGAAAATTTTGATTGAAATTTTGATGAAAATTAAGCAAAAATTATGATGAGAACTAGGAAAGAAAAGAGAAGAGAGAGAATTGGGAAGAACGAAACCAAAAATCGCGGGAAGAACGTTAGAGCTAGGCTGCGTTTCATGCAGAATGTCATGTGTTTCATGATGTTACAGCTATCCTACATACATGAGGATGCATGTAAGAATATGCGCAATGGTTGTATGTGTTTCATGATGTTGCAGCTATCCTACATACATACAACCCTTGTTGGCAGCATGTGATTGGTGTGCATTTCGGGGCCTATTTGCATTTGAAATTTAACCTAAAATTTGAAATAGAATTTTTTTTTGACAGAAAATTACTTTTTTTTTTACTTCCAAAAAAGTTACTGTATTTTTTTTGCTCTTTGTCGCCGGCTATCTTCTCCGATTGCTCCAGATTTTTTTTATTCATCTTTCCCGCTTGGATGTTGTTCCCCATTATTCCAACTGTTCATCCTTTCGTCTTTGTTTTTTTTTGCCAAATACTCGTCTCTTACTTAATGTTCACTAAGAATAATTGAAGCTTTGTTGGTGTTTAATCAACGAAATTTACATTCCAAATAACAATTGAATCTGGTTTTGAGTACTGACTTACAGTTAATTTATTAATTTTATTGTGGATTTGTTATTTTTTTGTCTTATTTGTTTGTTGTATCCATTAAAATTCAAGTTCAATGGAGAAATTTTTCCCCATATATTGTTGAAAGATAAATTCTGAATTTTTATATTGTAAAGATAAAATTAACATATAATTTGACAATAATGGATAACATTATAATTTATCTTAATAATTAAATATTCAAGCTTCAAGGAACATTCAAGCGATTAAAAATGGTTAAAATGTAGAATTGCAGGCAAGACGACGAAAAGGATAAGTCGAACGCTTTAATTTCAAAATTAATCAGCAATAAAAATTGAAAAATTGGTAAGGCTAAGATCAATAACTAACGATGTAGTGAACAATAACTATTTATATTAATAGATTCGGTTGACCACTGGAAAAGGATAAATTGTTATTAGGAAATTTTGTAACAATTACAAACTTAAACCATAATAATTTTTTTTTGATTAAAAAAATGGATGGTAAAGATAACGAGATAACAATTTTATAATCACACGTTCCATATCTGGGAAGTTTGTTTCAGTCATAGTAACAACAGGTTCCGGTTTAGTATCCATTGGCAATGTATTGGGTTTAAAATTAAGGCCACAATAAAGGTTTATAGATTAATTTAAACGGTCCCCACTCGTGCCCCTATGAATTCCCATACGACAAGGTAGGGAATAAAGCTTTGCTTTAGGAACGTGGACACATTTTATGGTAATTGGAAAATATCGCTTGCATTCCACACAGTTTTCTTTTAGTAGTGCTTTATGTGGTATGATACATGTGCCTTTTATTTTTTATAACTTAGTTTCATATCCTGTCGTGGGGAACAAAAACCAAATCATGGAAGTGTAGACGAGAATTGTTTGAGAGTTTGAAATGGAGGGAGAAATGAACAAGGTTTCTTGCACATGTTGCACGTAATATGAAACAAACATAATGTTTGATTAAAGTAGCCGAAATCATGTTGGATAGTAAATTGATTTAATCTTTGGTTATTTAAGTACAATTTTGTTCTTCTTTCTGTGTTTGAATTTTTCATCCATATTAAACTACAAGATCCTCATCATCAACCTCACTCCATCCGTGAAATGATAAATCTATTTTACTCACTATGTTAAAATTTTCCGGTAACAAGAAATTGTCCTGTTAAATAGGCGGTTAACACAGAGGATTCTACCTTGTTCGACTTGTGCTCAAACTGTCACAATTTCAATTTTTACTCCAGAGTATTTTGTATTTAGCCAATAATTAGTGTAGGGTGACCCTACCTTGTTCGATTTGTGCTCAAACTGTCACATTTTCAATTTTTTTTTATTTATTTGTTTTCGAGGAGACAATATTGAGATAATTGCTCAAAACGTAGGTTATGCAAGCGTCGGTAGATAAAATTGATTTAATCTCTTGATGAATAGACTTATACCCTCAAGTGCGTAAAGTAAACACTTGTGCACTTGGTTTGAATACTAGAAATGTGAGCGTATTCTGCAGTAAGCAGATAGTTGCACTGTTCGTATTTGCTTGTCCCTAAGCAAAGCAATGAATAACCAAAACTTCACCCCAAAAATAATCTAAATCAATAAATATAATTCAAGGCAAATCCGATAAATATGTATCAATGTCAATCAATCAAATCCATCCAATTACTAATCTTCCCTAACAATTGTCAAACAGAGCTAACCACAAGAGCATATAGAATACAAGACTAGTGCTCAGTTGCTCACACACTCAACTCTGATTTATGTGGCGAGTAAAAGATGTACTCGATCGCTCTCCAACCCAACCCCTTTATATGTGAACAATGCCTTCTCAACACATGACACTCGTGTGTTTAAATAGACAAGCACTCAACCTAATAGTCAACTCGAAATATATCAAATTAATCTTTGCATTGATAAAGAACTAATTTCACATTCACACAACTCTATGCACAATGGTTGGAAGCTCTTCAAAGCTTGTAATGTAAGGCTAGGTAAAAGGTAGAAAATATTTAGGAAAATGTGAGAGTAAAGCTATGCTTAAAGGAGCCAATTTCTTAATAAAACCAAGGTAAAAAATGAATAATGACCAAACATCTCCACCATAACCCTATAAAAATTCACCAAACAAACCAACCAATATTAACAATATTTTTCAAAACTTACAACATCACTCATATAAATATGATATTATAGGACTTGAGTGAACAAACAAACTTTGAATTTTTTTTTTTCTTTTAAACTTGATTTTTTTCTTTCTTTGAAACTATTTGTTAGTTGAGACGATTAATACAAGAGGGGGGTGAATTGTATCGAGTTCCTAATGACTACTTTTGCGGAATAATAAAACAAAACAAATAGGAACTTGCAAAGATACACAGATTTTACGAGGAAACCTTCCAGGGTCCAACTGGAAGTAAAACCTCGACCCTACCTTAGGGATTTCAAACACAAACCACTTCACTATAATAGGGCAAACACCAAGTTACAACCTATTATGCACAGACCTTTATTCACAAGTTCCTGACAGAACTTGCTACTCGATAGGACCCTATCCTACCCAATCTAAGTCCCACACTTAGATTCACTCGTACTACCAAAGTACAAAACTCTCAGCTTTACACTAGAAGCTTACACAATCTGTATGCGATGTAAAAATAACAAACTCACCCAAATAACCCAAACCAATACAAGTGTATGACACCTAGTATATGATAGGCAAGCTATGCACAAAATCCGAAGCTAATATGACAAGATTAGAAGCTTGGTAAACTTAATCAATTGATGCTCTGTGATTTCTTCACGCATAAAACTCACAAAAACCTTAAACCATTTCAATCTCTACTATTTATACAAGTATGACTTGTATAGTAAGTAGGTTTTCTAAAAGATAAATAAGTTAACTTAACTTATCTTCAAGACACGGTTTTAAGTAAATCATATTAGAAGATAATCTTTTCCGGAAAATAAGATAGAAAGATATAGAATAAAATCTTTTTAAAAACCGATTTTAAGAAACCAATTTTAAATAAAATCTTTTCATCAAATCTATCTTTTTATATTTTCCAATTTTATCTTTATTTACCAAGCAACTTGTCACACTTCTAATAAATCTCATGCATAACCTACTTAACATATTTAACAATAAATCTAGAAGATAAAATCTTAACTAAATAGTATTGTCGCGCCAAAGTCTGTAAGGAAGATTACTTGGGCGTCACGCAGGCTAACTATCTTCACTCGCAGTCCAGGCTGACACCTCAGCTTGCTGTCTTCAAGTTCCTGTTAGGAAACTTAGTTCTTGTTAGAGAACTCTTCTTCAACTTGATTTAACTTTCTGTTTAAAGGCTCCTTTAGTCTTCTTAGCTCAAGTTACTTCTTCCATCACCAAGATCAATTTCACCTAAACTAATCAAACACTTATAAACCTTTATTAGTAGAGTTTGCTTTAGTTTAAGTTCATCATCATCAAAACCTTAAGGTTCAACACTATTTTTTTTTCTTGAGCAACCTTCAATTATAATACTTGAACATTGAAATACTTTTTTTTTATTTTGCTTTCTTTTTTTTTTCTTTTAGTCTCACATTAGAAATTTTTTCAACTTTTGAACAACTTTCAATTTTTTTTCAATCCACATAAATAAGAACAAATAAATAACTTATCAAATTCAGCCAAATTGTGCAAATAAATAAGCACACTACAACTCCTTCACCTCGCTAACTATTAGCTCCCCCAAGCCAAGCTTGGGACTAGTAACCAATGGTGCTTAAATAGGCTTGTAATATGGCTAAATAAACAATAAAAAGGGGCACAAGCAACAACATGGGTAACAAGAAGGGAATAAATGTATCTAATATCATGTGAAGGCCACCTAATAGAATAAACCCCTTCGTCCTCCTCAATGTGCATAATAATGAGTCATACAAACATTACTCTAAGTTAAAAATCAATACTCAACTTCATTGACATACCAGGAACTAACACACAATTCCTGACCAAATCAACCAGTCAAGCACTATATACACAAGTAGTTGGACAAAATTGACGTATGTTAAGGTTCCAAGGCAACCAAACATCAAATCATGATCAACTAGTCCACAATATTTATCATTATATACCAAGAGTCAAACCAATTTATAAAACTTTTTAATCAAGGGGCATAGGGAAGCATGATTTATAATTCATTTGAACGTATTTTTGGATTTTTTATTTGAAAGAAATAAATCTAACCTAAGAAAGCAATAAAAACTATACTAAGCACACTAAAAGGAAATAAAATAAATAAAATAAAATAAAAAGAGAGAGGGTGAAAGATATACCAAGCGCACACGAGAACCTCCCCCCAAGCTAAATTAGACAGTGTCCTCATTATCTTAAAGGGAAGCTAGTAGTCAAGGTGACTACTCCTTATCATCACCACATCAATGTCACCAAAGCCTCAAGGATTGCAATGCATCTCTTTGGAACAAATTTGGGCAAGAATGAAACAAAGTGTTAGTGGGAAAAAGACCAAATTTGAGTCAGGTGTACTCTTTCGATCATAACTTTTGATATATAAGTGATAATGCAATGATTTTGAATAGCTTTCTAACGATAGGTCACACGCCAAAATCTGATTAGAAATGCAAAAGTTATGGCTTGTCAAAGTCGACAAATTCTGCTACTGCGTACCCGCGCCCGGCCGGGCCGAGCTCTGCCCGGTCGAACCCTAATGCAATTCAGCTTATTTTTCTCCTTTTAAAACAGCCTTCTAGATTAAAATCTACACACAAAGAAACTCCCACAAGCATAAGATACACTCTCCTTACCTCTCTAAAAAAAAGAAGAAAGAAAACACACAAAAAAAAGACTAAACTAAAAAACAATAAAATACGGGTTGCCTCCCGCAAAGCGCTAATTTATTAAGGTCCCGCTCGACCATATTCCATTTATCAATCGGAAGAATTCAACGCCTTGAGTAATTTATCAAACGCTCTTGCAAACATTTCATTAGGCACTAGATAGGGCTTAATTTCAAGCACATTAATCCCTACAAAAAAATGTTAGGAGCACATAAAGAGAACTCAAGGTAGAAGGAAAAATCAAAAGAGAGAGATGAAAATACACCACAACCTTCTACTTCCTCCACTAAAAATTTAGAATTAATAAAACGAACATGGAGGTAGTCATTGTCTTTATCATCCAATAATGACTTAAATATTTTATCCTCACGAATAACCTCATCATCAATAAAAGAATTTCCAACTATCGTTTCTACAACTAATTATTTTTCAATCACCGATTTGTCATCCAATGATTTTTCAACCACAAGTTTTATAACCGATGGTTCTTCATCCTCAATAACATTCGTATTATTATAGTGTCCATAGACTTTTTTCATCGAGAGCCTTCCAATAAATTTCATTAGGAACTAATCGTTTCCGAATATGATCATATGTAAATGGAAAGACTCTAAAATCATCAGGAGCACGCACAAAGAGCTCACTATAAGGGCATTCAGGATTTTCATGACAAAGACGTTGGGAACAATAGTAGTTAGGTGCTGCATAAAATTCATATATTTTTTGTAGTGGCGTAAGGATGGATATTTTCAACTCATAAGGAATAAAAAGAAGGTAACTATATTACTTATGCACAATTATGGTTTAATTATGCTTCCTAATTGGTAATAATTTATTATATGTGACAAAGGCTAAAAAAGTCGCAGCAAATTCAAAAGTTCAAGCCGATGACACTCCAACAAATGCCATAGGAAAAATCACATATGTCATTTCCTCATTTATAATTTGATTATGGTAGGAATGTTGTATTGGTTAGGTGTAATTTTAAAATGCTCATTGTTGTGTTCATAGGATCGTGGACTTTTGCCAGACGATGTCCTACCTAGTCACTTCGATTACATTCTTGAAGATAATTTTTTCCCACAAAATTCTTCTGATGAGTCGGCAACCTTCTAAAGTGCCATAATGTGAAGTTGATGAACCCCAAATTGTAATAATTGTTGTTGAACATAACTATTAACGTAATTTAATGGACTATGATGGGTGTCATAAGTGGAACCCATTTGATGAGTATTTAGGTTGTTTTCATCCTCTTTTCATTGCTTTCTTGCTCAATAAATGCTTAGTTTTATGCTTTGTTGCTTAGTTTTACCTTTCCTCTCTTATTTTGTAGTTTTTGTGTATTTCGTTGGTTTTCTAGCCTTTTCTCCTTTATTTTCTCTATTTCCGTGGTTGTAGGTATTGTACTAGGTTCGGGTCTTGATATTAGTGATCCACTAAGGTGGAGGAAGCTTTTGGAACAAGCTCATGGCATTTGAAAAGCTCAAGATGCAAGGAAGTGGAAATTCCAAGTTTTGGCTCTTGCGCTCGCATGCCGTGCTACCATTAAGAAGTGGTGTACCCACTAATCAAGAGCATTAGCTACTGCCACTCCTAGTGTTCATCACCATCATAAGTCATGCGACCTTAGCGAACGCACGAAGCCGCGAGAATCTCAAAGGAACCCAGCTAGGCGAAGGCGCACAACAAGGAGGCGCGGCCGCACCTAAGGGTGGCGCGGGCGCACCCCTTGCGTGCGCGGGCGCACCTCCCCTGCTGCCCGAGCGCGCCTTTGTGGGTATTTTATGCTCGGTTTTCGGTGATTTCGCGCCTATATATATATCTTTTTAAACCCGATTTTTGTAGCAAGTTTGAGAAGAAGATTTTGATCATACTTAGCTTAGTGGAGAGCTTCTCTATCTAGTTTTAGGGTTAGTTTTAGGAGTAGATTTTAGAGAGAGAAAGTGAGGAATTTCAATGGTGATTTGAGAGATTGAAGATGCAAGGGTGACAATTGTATTGGAGATCTTCTCTATTATCAATGAGCATTTCTAACTCTATCTCATTTATTGTTTTGATTAGTTTATTCATGTTTGTTTGATTTGATTTGATTTGATTGGATTTTGATGTTTGATCTTTGATTAGTGTAATTGTTCTTCATATTTTGTTGATTCTTGATTCCTTTAGTTGTTTTTTGATTTGATGATGTTGTTAGAGTAGTTTCCTTGCTAGGGTGATGGTGAAGCTTATATTATGTGATGGATTGATGTAGATTGGGGGAAATTGATGGAGTTGATGATGTGATTAAATTGGTTGATTGATTATGTGCATGTGTGTGTTTGATTTAGGCTTGATCACCCTAGTTATTCACACTAGATTGCATTGTAGGTTCACATTGATACGGACCGTTGATTTGTGGCTTGCATTTAACGATTGAGGTGTCTTGTGACGTTCCTAGCTAGAGTTTATCGTAGTCGACGCTAGTTAGACCTCTAGGAAAATAGCTTGATATGCTCTTTTGGTTGCATGATTGGTTTTCCCTCGCATCACTCGACTTAGTCAACTTCCTATCCCAATTTTCTATGCTCATTGCTATTATATGTGAATCCTAATCCCTAACACTTTATTTGTTCGGTTTCTCCGTTTAAGTAGTTGTTAGTGTCACCTTTTATCCTTAGATTTTGACCTAGCTTAGGCACATAATTGAAAGCACTTAGACATTACCGTTCCTTTGGGTTCGACCCTTGACTTACCTCTATACTTGTATTTAGGTTAGTTGAGTGTTTATAAATTTTGTTTGGCTTAGGGAGGATTAGTCCAACGACCTAGTTCCCCCCTTGTCAAAATCGCGCCGTTGCCGGGGAACGGTGTCTATGTTTGAGTGTTTTTGATTGCTTGAGTCTAGGTCTTAGTATATACTTTTCTTTTATTTGATTTTTGTTTGCTTTGTAAAAAATGGCATGTCTATCTTTTTCTCAATATGATGATGAGCCTTTTTGTGAATATTTCAATAGACCTAAGGGATTTCTTGACTATAATCGTTGTATTCTTTGGGAGGCTTGTGAGATTTGTTATTTTGGTTTGAATGAGCAAACTAGGGATATAGTTGAAGGAATGCGTAATGGTAGATTTAGAGCATTTTCTATTGAAGATGCTTGGGAATTTTATGTTTGGTTTGCTTGGGAAGTCTATAATAAGGGTAATCGTGATTCTATTTTTGATGTGAAATGTGTTAATTCTTCCAATGCTAGCATGATTTCCCATGATTTGTCACATGATCCCATTAGTGAACCTAGAACAAATGCTTCCAATTTTATTTCCTCTTTTGTTCATGGTAACGAAGTGCATGCTCATGTTAACAAATCTCATATGTTTGATTGTGCCCCCACCCCCCAATGTGATGTATATGCTCGTGATCTTAATTTTGATTCTTCCAATCTTGGTTGTACTTCTTCTTCTCTTGTTGAGCCTCAATCTTCTACACCTTTTGAGTCTCTTATTGCTAATTTGGAAACTCAAATTAGGAATATTGAGCTTAGTGATGATCTTGGGCCTAAAAAGGAGTCGATTCTTAATTCTATGAGAAGGCAATTGGAGGTGATAAAAAAGAGTGAGGAGCGTCTTGAGGAGGGAAGAAAGAGAGGTAAAGAGCTAGAAAGCCAATTGTCATCTTTGGTGCTTGTGTGTGAAAATTACAAATCCAATGTGTGTGTTGAGGATGATGATGGTGATTTCGAGCAACCAAGAGTGTGTGAGGATCCTATTGTTGAGCATAGGAGTGAAGGAAAGGGAGTCGAGAGTGATGATGATTTTGATGATATTTTAAGTCTAAACATCTCTTCCTTTGTTGATTGTGATGAGTCTCAAGTGTATGAATGTCACTCTTCTATCCATGAGTATTTGGACTCGTTTGAGGTTATGTCAAATGTGTTTATTGAGTGTATAAGGAATAGCCATAGCCTTTTAAGCAAGTTCATTGAGGATGCTTCATGGGAGAGAGATGATTTTGAGTTATATTTGCATCCATTCATGCATGGTTTTGAGACTCTAGGATTTAAGGAAGTTGAGGGAGTTGTTGTTCATCAAGGTAAAGGAGGAGATTATGTGGTTCCTCTTGGGAGTTGGATGTTTGAGGGCGAGGGTGATCATGAGTGTTCCTCTTTTGAGGACTCTATGATTGATTTTCATGCCTTCATTGGCGATATGGGACCTTATGTTGAGGGAGTAGCTACCCCTTTGCCTATTTCTCATACCCCTTTCTCTCAAAAGTTTGACCACATCCCTTATTGCCCTATTTTTCTCCCTTCCTTTGTTGGTAAGCCTATTGGGGACCCTTTTGTCTATGAGGATTTGTATGTGTCTCATTTGTCCTCGATTGAGGAAAAGGGTGATGTTGCCACCCAAAAATATTTTGAGGAGAGTTTTCCTTATTTTTCTTCTTCTTTTTCTCTTTCTTCTTATTTTGTTGAGTTTTCTTTTGATTCTTCTTCCTTCTCTTGGCATATCTCTCCTCATAGGTGTGCACTATGCTTGTTGCATGCCTTATTTTTGTCATGTGCACACTTACTTTCATATGAAATGTGTAGTAGTGCATTTGACAAGCTCTTGTGTTCGTTGCAATATTATTTTACTAGAGCGGTCAAGCTTGGACCTTAAGCAAGCCTTTCTCGGGAACCCGTGTTTTAGATTAGATTTTCCTTAGTTTTTAGAATAGATTTTCTCTCATGGAAATGTTTGTGTGCCTTTTGCTGGGTACATGACTTGATATACTTCGATGCTTCGATTTGGATCAAGAATCGAGGAAGGTTGACTCCTATTTTTGCTAGCATATGGAAACAAGGTTCAATTCTTGGGAAATTAGCTTTGAAAGGTTTAATTGGGTCATTTGCGGGTATTTACACCCACCTAATATCCGGTAATATCCTTCCTTACTCTTTCTCTAGTGGATAATGACTTTTTGGACATATGGTTATTTGTTGGATTGATCTCCTTGTTTTCCCCTCCCATGGTTTCCATGCTTATTGATTTGAGTGTATTGTCTCATTCAAGCTTGGGGAAGGGTATTCTATCATGTTTGGTGGGATGTTGATTCATATATGCTATGCACCCTTGTATATGCTTTTCCATGTTTCTTATATTTTGAAAAACTCCAAAAAGATTATTGTTTCTATCAAGGCAAATTTGCAATGTGTTTTGTTTTGTTCTTGCTTTGGACATAATAACATTTGGACTTGTATAATTGAATGCTATTCTTCTTAAATGGTAACGGTGTGCACAGTTTGAGAGTATGCTTGGTTGATTCTAGGATAAAGCATGCTAAGGTAGTTGGTTAGAACTAGTGGGACCATGAAGCCGGATTCTACTTGTATGTGGCATGTTTGGTAGTTGCTTCCTATAGTCGATTTGACACCAATAGTGAGTTTTGCTACATCCGTGTGAGGTTCTTTGTTTTTCAAGCCTACTACACTTATTTGCATGAGCGGCATGGATCCATGACTATTGCCGACCTAATCTAGAATCTTGACTTATATTTCTTAAGACCGAGACCTAACCATTTAGGGAGGACAAAGGCATATTTTCGGGGTGGTAATTTTTCTTTTCTAGGATAGTATTCTTCATTTTTGGTTTTTGGGTTTACATTTGCCTACTTGCTAACCATTTGAGCCTTATTCCCTTCTTTTCAAGCCACATCTTTAGATTCTTGAGCCTTTTGTTTCTTTTTGTTCCATTTTTTTTGTTTTTGTGAAGCAAATGGTCATATTTTGGAGATTGTGGTATATGAGTTTGGATATTGGTTGATATTTGTAAGCAAGCTTGTGTAGTGAGTATTTTGTGAATAATGGCAAATGAATAATTGAAAAAGTCGTCCAAAGTTAAAAAAGGCAAGGACATAATAAGTGCAAAGTTGAAAAAGCCGTCCAAAGTTAAAAGAGGCGAGGACAAAGCACTATAAAAGGAAAAAAAATGAAAATTCATAAAATTCAAAAATATTTTGATATGAGTATTCTCCCTTTTTGAGCATTGAGGACAATGCTCCATTTAAGCTTGGGGGGAAGAGTTCTCATGCTTTTTGTGTATATGTTTGTGAGTATAGCTTTGAATAAGCTTGGGGGTGTTAGTTTGTTTTTGTTTGGTGACTACTTGATCGTGATTCTAAGCAAGGGCCCGTTCTTTGCTTCATTATTTGGAAAACCACAAAATTTAAAATTTTAGCCTACCCTCACCATTGTGTCCTTACGTTACAACCTTGGGGAAAGACCTTTTGACCTAAGTGGTTGAGTCATTCATCGGTGGAGAGAAATGTGAGTTTTAGCCTAAGGAGAAGGGATGCATAGTCAAGATGTCGAGTAGCCTAAAAATTCTCTTTTTTCCGGTTTCTTCGAGGAATCATTGAGATGCTCACTAGGGGTTGATATGAGACTAGTAGGAAGAACGTGGTAAGATCGTTTGGGATGAAAGTGGATTGTGAAAGCTAGTTCCTATGCTTAGCATATTTATGTTTCAATCAACCTTGGGTATCTTGGAACGTGCACTCCCTTGCTTGTTTAGAAAGATTTTCATTCATTTGTGCTTGTACATTTGGAAAGGTCCCTTCATGAACATGTGTTTGTTTTGTTTTTCTCTTGATTGCTTTTCATGCTTTGCCTTGTTTGTATTATTATGAGAGTTTTGGGTTAAACTCTTTGGAAACCCTTACGAGAGCATCACTCGTCCTCTAGGGCGATCTAGGGTCTTAAATGGCTTGTCTTTAGTTGCTAAAATTTACCGTGATTCCTACGAAAGTGAGTTAGTGTATATTCTCATCTCGTTTCTTCTTTAGTTTGTTTGAATAAGCTCGTCATTTTCACTCCCTTGGTTATGTTTTGCTCGAGGACGAGCAAAAGATAAGCTTAGGGGCATTTGATGGGTGTCATAAATGGCACCCATTTGATGAGTATTTAGGTTGTTTTCATCCTCTTTTCATAGCTTTCTTGCTCAATAAATGCTTAGTTTTATGCTTTGTTGCTTAGTTTTACCTTTCCTCTCTTATTTTGTAGTTTTTGTGTATTTCGTTGGTTTTCTAGCCTTTTGTCCTTTATTTTCTCTATTTCCATGGTTGTAGGTATTGTACTAGGTCCGGGTCTTGATATTGGTGATCCACTAAGGTGGAGGAAGCTTTTGGAACAAGCTCATGGCATTTGAAAAGCTCAAGATGCAAGGAAGTGGAAATTCCAAGTCTTGGCTCTTGCGCTCGCATGTCGTGCTACCATTAAGAAGTGGTGTACCTACTAATCAAGAGCATTAGCTACTGGCACTCCTAGTGTTCATCACCATCATAAGTCATGCGACCTTAGCGAGCGCACGAAGTCGCGAGAATCTCGAAGGAACCCAGCTAGGCGCGGGCGCACAACAGGGAGGCGCAGGCGCACCTAAGGGTGGCGCGGCTGCACCTAAGGGTGGCGCGGGCGCACCTCCCTTGCTGCCCGGGCGCGCCTTTGTGGGTATTTTATGCTCGATTTTTGGTGATTTCGCGCCTCTATATATATCTTTTTAAACCCGATTTTTATAGCAAGTTTGAGAAGAAGATTTTGATCATATTCTTAGATTAGTGGAGAGCTTCTCTCTCTAGTTTTAGGGTTAGTTTTAGGAGTAGATTTTAGAGAGAGAAAGTGAGGAATTTCAATGGTGATTTGAGAGATTGAATATACAAGGTTGACAATTGTATTGGAGATCTTCTCTATTATCAATGAACATTTCTAACTCTATCTCATTTATTGTTTTGATTAGTTTATTCATGTTTGTTTGATTTGATTTGATTGGATTTTGATGTTTGATCTTTGATTAGTGTAATTGTTCTTCATATTTTGTTGATTCTTGATTCCTTTAGTTGTTTGTTGATTTAATGATGTTGTTAGAGTAGTTTCCTTGATATGCTCTTTTGGTTGCATGATTGGTTTTCCATCGCATAACTCGACTTAGTCAACTTCCTATCCCAATTTGCTATGTTCATTGCTATTATATGTGAATCCTAATCCCTAGCATTTTATTTGTTCGGTTTCTCCGTTTAAGTAGTTGTTAGTGTCACCTTTTATCCTTAGACTTCGACATTGCTTAGGCACATAGTTGAAAGCACTTAGACATTACCGTTCCTTTGGGTTCGACCCTTGACTTACCTCTATACTTGTATTTAGGTTAGTTGAGTGTTTATAAATTTTGTTTGGCTTAGGGAGGATTAGTCCAATGACCTAGTTCCCCCCTTGTCAGTACGTTTTAAATGGATTTTAATATTTTGTACATTTTAAATGGGTTGTTATATTTTGAATTACTTTAAAGACAATTTCTTTTGAAATTCCGTCAAAAAGAAAAAAAAAAGTTTTTAATCTAATGTTTCGATTAGCCGAACTCTTGCAATCATAGTTTGTTGTTAAGTGGCCCAAAACAGACTTTATTATAAGATAGGACCAATATCAATAAAAGCTCACTATTTATACTAAAGTTGGATCATACATGACTTTGGATCTATCCATGCACAATATCCATTTTATGATATCCAAAAGAACTTTTTTTTTGACAAAAATTTTAACTTATGTACTTAAGACTATGTACTTATTACTATGATACTACTCTGGATGCATTACTTACTAATTTAAATTAAGACAAAATTTAAAGTACAACTAAATCAATTACTATAATCCAATACTACGACAAATTTAGAATCTCTTATTACAATCCATTAACAACACAACTAAAACAAACCATGCCGGAGTGGTACTATTATTACTTTCCATTGACTAAAATTATCAACTTATCAAGATAAAACAAAATTTTCAATTTAAGTTGGGTATGTAGAATATTGATGGTTTCACATCACCATAGTACTCCACTGTGATGCTCTGACAAACCCTAAATTTTTCTTTTGATATCATAGATTTTACACCTTCCTTGCTTAAACATTCCACTATGTTTTTGCATCGATCATACTTGATCTTCATCGCTGCAAGATAGGTGTTGCCAGATTTACGAACTACAATATCAACATTAGATGACGTTGGGTAGCCACTCAAGTTCTCCTTTCTAAATATAACCGGAACGTAATGTCATACATAAACAATAAACTAATGTTAGTAAGAGATATTGTTCGAGGAGATAAGAAATTTTAAAATGAAACAAGATATGTGTTCCAGGTGTGGATCCAAGGGTTCTGCTAACATGAGCTGGGTCATGTCGACGACCTACGCAAGGCAGCACACGTAAACTGCCCTCGGGGATGGCTCAAGGAGCCATCCTCTAATGCTTAAGTTAGAATGTGTTTAGAGAGAGAAAGTTTACTTAGAAAGATAGAGAGAGGGTAATAACTAGTGTGTCTAACCTCTTTTCCGTTGTACTTTGCCCTTTATTTATAGGAGTACGATCTCCTTTGTGGAGAGTCATACTTGGTCAGCCTGCAAGCTGACTTTATCGGGCTGAGGAGCCCCTTCGCGCGGCTATCCTTCCAGCGGTGAGTGCGCACCCCGGGGGCCAGTTTGGGAGCCTAGTGATAGCTAAGCAGAAGCTATCCTATACAACTAGCCCCTCAAGGGATGGTATGAAGTCACTCATGCCGACTCTTGCTTGTGCGAAAAATCCCCTTTTTTTAATGGTTCTTGCTGGAGGAAATAGCTTAGCAGGAGCTATCCCCTACAACTAGCCCCTCAAGAGGTGGTATGAGGTTACTATTGCCAACTATTCTAAGCGTATGGTCTTATCGGCCATTGCTTAACGGGTCATCTGGCTAAATTTCCTCATATACCACTAGCCCCTAAGTCTCTAGATTAACGATGTGATTGTAGACACCCATTTGTGTCTCCCCAAAACCAAACCCGGTGATGAGTGCCTTTCACGTCGAATCATAATCGAATGAAACGAAAGTGTGGAAAGGTCTAGTGTTGTGGAAAGTTTTATTTCTTTTCTCTTCTCCCTGTTTTTGAAAACTTTATTTTAAGAAAACAGCCAATCCAGTTTGGTTGGTCCATGATATGGGTCCAATAGTGGTGTAGTTGGATGGGGCTTGCAAAGACCTTTCCAACGATATATTATAAGCCCAATTCCGATGAATATTGAGGAAGTTATGGCCAATTTACTAAACTGGGTCCGGTTTGAGCTTTATGTACGGCCCAATGATCTAGGGGAGGGCCTAATATAATTTATCATTCCTAATGCAATTAGGAATGGTTTTAGTCTTCTAGAACATTCTAGAAGGTTCTCATCATTTCTAATTCAATTAGGACTTTTCAGAGTTTTAATCAAGATCAAATAGCATTTTCGATTGGAATTATATTATTTTATCTTCCAGTACGGTAAATTTATCAGATTTTCGAAAACGCGTTGAAAACCAGTTTGGCGTCCAACCCCAGGCCTTGGCGCCAGACGCTAACCATTGGCGCCTGGCGCTAGCCACTGGTGCTGGCGCCAATTAGCCAGGGCTGGCGCCAAGGTTGTTTTTCGATCTTCAGACTCTGTTTTGTTAAATTATCTTTTTTGGCTGATTTTCTCTATAAATATCGTATTAAAAACTCCGTTTTCATTCACGAATTCTCATAAACAATTAGTTTTAATTAGCTTTGATCAACTCTCTTCATTCACAAGTTTTCATTCACCAATTCTCACGAATATTCACCTACAATCAGTTTTCATTCGCAATCATTAATTCTCTAATTCTCTCTTAATCATTCATCTCTTTCTTTCATCTTTTTCTTTTAAACTTTGTTTTCACATACAAAATTCCGCATTCGCAAGATCTAGAAACACCTAGCCATATTCGAAGTTGCCTTTGCCTTAGACGTGAAAAGTTTTAATTTCTGAGGGTTTGGTCCCAAATCTCTCTTTCAATTATTTAATTTAATTGTTTTGATTATTATTTTCCTTGAAGTTACTAACGCGTGTATTTTGTTATTAGAAAGAGGTACGAGGCATCCAAGTAAGTACTTTAATGGTTTTAATTGATTTTATGATGTAGATATCATGTTTATGTTGTTATTATGATATTCCTAGTATCATGTCTAGGGTATATTTAATATTAAATATGATTGCTATGATGCCTTTTATTCTCTTCCTAATATTTATTCATGTTGGTATCATGTTAGGGCTAAAGATTTGATTTTTATCGTTTAGTGACATGCTAGGGTTTGTTATTAATCTTGTTAGTATCATGCCTAGGATCTTACTTTTATTATGCTTTAACATGAATATTGTTATAATTATGATTATTAATATTTCTGATTGCTATGATTATGATATTCATTATTGTCATAATTTTTTATGATTAATTTTATTATTAATGATATTGATTATTTATTATGTTGCTTGATGCTTATTATTTTATTGTTATTGCTTGATCACCTTTTATTGCATTGTTTAAAGGGAATTTGGTACTTGTAATCACGCTTAATAAGATAATTAATAATCTTGTTAGGGTTAATTGTGATTATAATTCAAGTGATCGCCAATAATAGTTTGTTTGTGCATTAAATTCAACCAACATAGATTAAACAGGTTTAGGGTTAATCCTATTGATTGCATGTTAGTCAGAAAGCGCACATGAATATGATCAGAATAAAGTAGAAGCCTATTATTAGGGCAGGTTCAATCTCTTTTAGGTTGGATTTGTACCATCATCCCCGGACCCTCATTTGGTTCATGACCTTATGGAGTTGACGATCTCTTGGATCGTTAAGGGGTGTAACGTTCACCTCGTGAACGGTTTACAAGTTCCTTAAAAACTTGTTGGCGACTCTTTTGCTCTATCTTCTTCCCTTTTGGACGCCACCGTACTTTAGTGTATGATCACAGTGGGGTTCAAGCTAGTGGGATTAAATAAGGCTTGAAATTATTCCCTACAGTTTTTGGCGACTCCACTGGGGAGGATTTCTATTTTAATTCCTGAATTTGTTTCGGCAATGATTTAGAATGAGTGGATGAGACTCGAAAAGTTCTAAGTATTTCATGTGCGTAATTTTGATTAACATTATTTTCATATGCATAAAAAAGGTTCTCATTGGAAAGACCATCCGTAATGAGTCAAAAATATAGGATTTTACACGTAGGAAATTTGAGAAATGTCTTTCACAACTAGGACTGAAATAACACCATGCGAAACTGGATGATTTTATTGAGCACAGAAAGCTGCTGAGGCATGTGGGAAGTAGCGTCAGGGGCCAGAGCTTGGCGCCATACTTTTAGCTGTAGCGCCAGACGCCAGTATTGGCGCCAGGCGCTACAGTTAAAACTTGGCGCCAGTCTCTGTTTGCTGGAGCCAATTTCCCCCAATACCGAGCCAGAAATATGCATTCTAATTTCGACCGGTTTTTCGTATTGTTTGCTCGATCCTGCTTCCTGATTGAATTTTTTCTCACTTTTCTGAAACCCATATGTGTTCTACATATGGACATAACCCTCTGGGAATGCATGCTCTATCTACCCGATTGAACGCTCCTGGCAACAAAGGGTACATCTGAGAGGTTGAATTCACCAAACCATGGAAGTGAGTTTTTTCTAAAAACTCGCAGTGTCCTATCCACACGCGCTAACCCTTCACGGTTAGGCTTATGCGCGGTGCATCTGGACAATTAACCATGGACCCTATTTGACTAAACCATATCCCGAACTTTAGAGAACTAGAGCCATGGTTAGGTTGCGAACTCATTGCATCATATTGTGCCTACTTGACTAATTGTGCATTATTTGTTGTGCATATATATTCTATGTTTCTCTTAACCGTTTGTTGATTTGTGTTGAGACTAAAATTAATGACTTAAAGAACTTTGCCTATTTAATTAATCAATTAATTAATTTGAGTCAATAAAGTTTTTTTTAATCGAAATTGATCTAGTCCGACTTTAGGCATACCCCAGTTGACTAATAATACCGAAAACAGTCCCAGACCGAAGCTCCAATATTGGCGCCAAAGTCTGAGCTGTAGCGCCACATTATAGTGTGTAGCGCCAGACATTTACTAAATTGTCTGGCGCCAACCACCAAAGTGCGACGCCAGTCCTGTCGCTTGGCCGACAGTTCGGATTATTGGTCGAGTCATCACCTAGGGTCTAATTAACCAGTTTGCTAATTGATTCGGTTAATTTCCGCTGTCAACAACACCTTATCGAGTCATTAATCGAGTCTTGGTCACATAGTCTAGCCACATGGTCATGATACGAGTCTTAACGCACCATTTACGCTCACTAGTCTTAGCACACACTTTGAGTACACGTCACCATGACCATGTCTTAGGTTCATGCATGAGTCGGTCTTTCCGTCATTTGAGTTGAGGGTACATTCTATTCCTAATTCTTCATATCCCTCCATCATTCTTCTTCACATTCTATTCCATCTTTCTTCACTTCCTCCTTCCATTGCATGTCGAATAGAGTTTGAGTCAAATAATTAACAATCAGTACCCCCAAATCCCTTTCCCACAGTACTTGGTCGAGGAGAGAAGGGCGATTAATCAAGGACAACCTCTTTATTCAAGTCTCGCTTTTTTATAAACCGATTCGTCAAAAGAGGAAGGCTAAGAAGATAATGGCAACTCAAGAAGAAGTCAATGAGCTTAGGAACCAATTGGTTACCATGACTGAAACACTGAAGCTACTCACCCTCAAGGTTGATGATCCCGTGAAGCAACAACAAATGAACCTCATGCAAGAGAGTCTAAGCAAGCTATCTAGTGACTACAAATTTCAGGACATGAGTTCACAAGGGGTCTCGCTGGACAAGGAACTTCTTCCGCATAAGTTCAACACCGCTGACATCCCTAAATTCAAGGCAACAGATAACCCTTACTTCCATCTAAGAGCTTTTGAAACTATAATGAGAATTAAGGGTATCGATAAGAAGGTTGTCCCCTCTCTGTTCCCACTATCTCTTGAAACCGTTTGCCAACAATGGTTCTTCTCCCTTGACAAGGAGAAAACCTCTACCTGGGAATTGATAGTGAACGCTTTCGTTGATAGGTACAAGTGCAATATCCAAGTTGAAACCGACCATAGACAACTTGAGATGCTAAGACAAAAAGAGAATGAAGGCTTTACTTCTTTCTTTAATAAATGGAGTGAAACTTCCGCCAAGATGATTGAGGTCCCCACTGAAAAAGAATCCGTGAGGATGTTTATCAAGAATCTCCAAGAAAAGTATTCAAAGCACTTAAAATATCAACACAACTTGAATACTTTCAAGGCCGTCTATGACATAGGTATCGAGATCGAAGATGACCTCGCAAAGCACAAAGCTACTAACAATAGCAACCACGGTGGCTGGAAAGGAAAGAAGAGCGACAATCCTTCTTCTTCCGAAAATGCCCACTCTAGTAATAATGTTAGTACCTTTGACCATAATGGTGTCTTAGCCATAGATAATAAAGGATCTAAAAGGAAACCCAGGCGAGAGTTCACACCCATTGGAATGACCTACGATGCTGCTTTCGATCGTCTCTATGATCGAGGATTAATCAAACCTATTGGCCCTACCGAGGATCCAACACCAGAAAATCGATCTTCGAGATGGAATCCAAATTCCTATTGCAAGTACCATCGAGGAAACGGTCATACCATTGATGAATGCTACAGGCTTCAAAATCTCATTCAAGATCTCATAGAGGCAAATAAGGTCCCAATTCCTCTAGCTAGCGAGAAGACTGGGTGATGATGAAGCGAATGACACAAGACAAGAGGCGAGCTTCAACGACAAGATCTCATGGCCTCTTTTTCTATTTCTTTTTCATTTTTTCCTTTCCCCAATAAGTCTAGCATAGGCACCTTTTCTTCTCCTTTAGATTATTTTTGTAGTTTTTCTTTTCTTTTCCCTTTTTAATAAAAATGAGCATTTATTTCCTTGCATATGATCATTTCATTACATTGAATTAAAAAAAAAAACAAAAAAAAAAAACCCATGTCGAATTAAGCACAAGGTATACTAATGATTTGAGGCACCCCTTGTAGCCACATCATATCTCCTTTCGCCCTTCAATTATACAATCCTTTCTTCATAAACCACTTTGAGCCTCGTCTAACGATAGACCCTTCTTTTTTCAACCTACATCTACCTAACCTTGGGATGGGATGGCGTGCAACTTATGAAATTCTAAAGAAAGCTTGAGCAAATTCAAAAGAAAACAATAGCAAAAAATGAGCAATAATAAAAAACGAAAACAAGTGTACAAAAGGGTAAGTGTTCCAATGTCTTTGATATGAAAGTATCTTCGATAAGAACACGTCTCAGATTGCGTCTCTTATCGAGTGCTCGGTACCGTGCCTGAGAAACATGAATGCCAAGTGAGTGATAGACCGCATAATCGGGATTGCCCACACTTGCAAAAATAAAATAAATGCTAAAGCAAAGAGAGCTAAAACAAAGAGTAGAAACTCAAGTATAAAAATACAAAGATTCAAAAGCAAGGTTGCACACCTTGGGGGCTTATCTAGGGTCTTGAGCCTTTTTTATGCCCTTCTTCTTCAAACCTTTAGCCTAACCACGTTTCAACCCTTAAAAAGACCTTTTTTGAGGTATACACACTTGTGCGAGGTTCGGCTAGAGCTACGTTCGGCCTGATTCCTAACGGATACACATCGAGGTGCGGCCGTAATAAACATGCATTCATATTCACATTCACACACTTGCACCATGATCATATCAAGGGATCTCTTATGCTCATCCCTATTCATTTAGAGCTAGACTTGGGGGCTTGATCCCTACATCATTAGCTTACCGAGCCTAAGAGTCACCACCATTTGACTCTTTTTAATATATTTTTCCACACACTTAGCTCTTGCGGCCTAACTTTAGTGTCACTTTCACACACTGCACACATACATGACCAAATATACTCCCCTTAGGAACCCTTTGTCATGAAACCTTGACATTGAAGCATGCCTTGTCGCATCACTAATCACTCATAATCATCATTGCATCACGAAGTATGAAGTGCTTAGCCTCCGTGCCTAAGTTACCCAAATACTTTCATCATTGAGTCAACAGTTGAGATAGCCTAGGATGGGTTAATCCTTGCACAACATTTGACTAAGCTCATTCAACATGCATCTTCAAACTTTTGATTTTCTTTTTCACGTCTTTCTTTTTCGGGAGAAAGTCGGTACCCTCCACAATTGACGGAAAAGTTTTGCTTTTTTGCTTTTTTCGAGTCGCACGATCACATTACAATGCACGCACGAGTCATGTACACATTGAGTCATGTTGTGTCATATCAATTTGATTTGAGTCTAACACACGTGTCATTACACTTCGAGTCGAGTCAACCTCGAGTCAGTCAATCAGCAAGTCAAGTTTATACCTTGAGTCGTGTCAAGTCGACGAGTGAAGCTACATTAAACCTTAGGTCAACCCTAAGATGGTTAAAGAAATTGGCAAAGTTCTATAGTCAAAATAAATACAGGTGCAGCAGAATAGGGAAGACCTTACTCCAATTCTTGGCGCCAGAGATATTTCAGCAACAGCAGAGCTCGAAGCCTCCCAGAAAGGTGATTTCGACTTCATACAGCAATTTCGGGTTCCTTGGTACGCCAGTTAGCCCCTATAAGCAATTTGACATGATTAGTAGTCGGCTTGATTACAATTGCAATAAGTGATTGACCTGACGAAAGATCGTCTCACTTAGCTTAAGCGCCTAAGTATTGGCTCATTACAAGCACCAAAGCATCGGTTCAAAAGCAAACACTTAAACGACAATATTTCCAAATATGGATTGTCGCGCATTCTTATTAAAACGACAAAGTTTTCCAAAAATTGGATTGTCATCCCCAACTGACAATATTTCCAAAAATGGATTGTCGTGCATCTTATTCAACGACAGTTTTTCCAAGATTGGATTGTCATCTCTGGCAAAGTTTCCAAGCGTGGATTGTCGTGCTACTTCTTTGTTTGGCAAGTTTTTCCAAGTTTGGATTGTCATACATTCATCGGCTCGTTGGCAAGTTTTCCGAGATTGGATTGTCATGCACCCAATTCCCTATGGCAAAATTTCCCAAAGGATTGTTGTAGGTCTCTACTTATCATAAATTTCGGCAAAAGTTCCTCAACGTGGATTGTCATTCATTTCAGTAAGTGGCAAATTTTCCCGAAGTGGATTGTCGGTCGACTCTTTTTTGCAAATGTTCCAAGACGCAGATTGTCAATAGTGGAAATATTTTCCAAAAAGGATTGTCGCATAGCGTTGGCAAATTTCCAAGGTGGATTGCTTTCAAGAGTTATATTCCAAGATATGGATTGTCGATCATAGCAAAGTTCTTATGAAAGATTGTTACGAAGCATTGGCAACTTTTCCAAAAATTGGATTTTGGCAAATTTTCCGAGGTACGGATTGTCGCTTCATCGCGACAACATTTCCAAGGATGGATTGTTACGTGGCATTGACAAATTTCCCTAAAGAGGATTGTCATACATCATACAAGAGTTATGTTGGCAACTATTCCCAAAGAAAAGAGGATTGTCATCACAGCAAAAGCACCGACATACTGGTTCACAAGCAGCAAAGCGCCAACGTACTGGCATAGCAAATACTAAAAGCAGTGATCTTTTCGAAGACTATCACAGCGGAAATTGGAACATATCCAAAAGAAGCTCTTTGTTCAGAGACGAGTGAACATCGAAGTTGTCACAAACAACTGAAGGTAATTTCAGGCGAAGTTGTCTTCGATCATAGTCCCTTAGGCATGGAAGATGATCATAATGTGGATGGGAATTATTTCAAGAGAAATAGTTTTCGATAGTATTCCCTTGGACGTGGAATATTATCAATGCGGATGAGAATTGTTTCGAGAGAAATAATTTTCGATGATGTTCCCTTGGACGTGGAATGTTATCATAGCGGGGAGGATAGTTTTGGGCAAAGCAATCTTCTAATTTGGAAGCAGTTATGGGCGTAGCGGTTTTCAAGCGGGATGACATTCTCTAGCTTGCAGGAGGTCATCAAAACAACAGAGCAGCAACAATCGGTTACTTTCAGAGACGTGTGCTCGATGGTGCAAGATACGCGTTTCTTAACTCTTTTATCTTTTTAACTAATGCTAGTTTTGCAGGTATCGGCGTTACAAGATTGATTTAGGATCGCAGAACGTTCTGAATCATTCTCTGTCCCTATCGATACTTTGACTTTCGTTTTCGAAACTTGCGTTTCTCCAAACTCAGTCAAAGTGGGGGCTTCTGTAGACACCCATTTGTGTCTCCCAAAAACCAAACCCGGTGATGAGTGCCTTTCACGTCGAATCATAATCAAACGAAACGAAAGTGTGGAAAGGTCTAGTGTTGTGGAAAGTTTTATTTCTTTTCTCTTCTCCCTGTTTTTGAAAACTTTATTTTAAGAAAAACAGCCAATCCAGTTTGGTTGGTCCATGATATGGGTCCAATATTGGTGTATTTGGATGGGGCTTGCAAAGACCTTTCCAACGATATATTATAAGCCCAATTCCGATGAATATTGAGGAAGTTATGGCTAATTTACTAAACTGGGTCCGGTTTGAGCTTTATGTACGGCCCAATGATCTAGGGGAGGGCCTAATATAATTTATCATTCCTAATGCAATTAGGAATGGTTTTAGTCTTCTAGAACATGCTAGAAGGTTCTCATCATTCCTAATCCAATTAGGACTTTTCAGAGTTTTAATCAAGATCAAATAGTATTTTCGATTGGAATTATATTATTTTATCTTCCAGTACGGTAAATTTATCAGATTTTCGAAAACGCGTTGAAAACCAGTTTGGCGTCCAACCCCAGGCCTTGGCGCCTGGAACCAGGCTTGGCGCCAGACGCTAACCATTGGCGCCTGGCGCTAGCCACTGGTGCTGGCGCCAATTAGCCAGGGCTGGCGCCAAGGTTGTTTTTCGATCTTCAGACTCTGTTTTGTTAAATTATCTTTTTTGGCTGATTTTCTCTATAAATATCGTATTAAAAACTCCGTTTTCATTCACGAATTCTCATCAACAATTAGTTTTAATTAGCTTTGATCAACTCTCTTCATTCACAAGTTTTCATTCACCAATTCTCACGAATATTCACCTACAATCAGTTTTCATTCGCAATCATTAATTCTCTAATTCTCTCTTAATCATTCATCTCTTTCTTTCATCTTTTTCTTTTAAACTTTGTTTTCACATACAAAATTCCGCATTCGCAAGATCTAGAAACACCTAGCCATATTCGAAGTTGCCTTTGCCTTAGACGTGAAAGGTTTTAATTTCTGAGGGTTTGGTCCCAAATCTCTCTTTCAATTATTTAATTTAATTGTTTTGATTATTATTTTCCTTGAAGTTACTAACGCGTGTATTTTGTTATTAGAAAGAGGTACGAGGCATCCAAGTAAGTACTTTAATGGTTTTAATTGATTTTATGATGTAGATATCATGTTTATGTTGTTATTATGATATTTCTAGTATCATGTCTAGGGTATATTTAATATTAAATATGATTTCTATGATGCCTTTTATTCTCTTCCTAATATTTATTCATGTTGGTATCATGTTAGGGCTAAAGATTTGATTTTTATCGCTTAGTGACATGCTAGGGTTTGTTATTAATCTTGTTAGTATCATGCCTAGGATCTTACTTTTATTATGCTTTAACATGAATATTGTTATAATTATGATTATTAATATTTCTGATTGCTATGATTATGATATTCATTATTGTCATGATTTTTTATGATTAATATTATTATTAATGATATTGATTATTTATTATGTTGCTTGATGCTTATTATTTTATTGTTATTGCTTGATCACCTTTTAATGCATTGTTTAAAGGGAATTTGTTACTTGTAATCACGCTTAATAAGATAATTAATAATCTTGTTAGGGTTAATTGTGATTATAATTCAAGTGATCGCCAATAATAGTTTGTTTGTGCATTAAATTCAACCAACATAGATTAAACAGGTTTAGGGTTAATCCTATTGATTGCATGTTAGTCAGAAAGCGCACATGAATACGATCAGAATAAAGTAGAGGCCTATTATTAGGGCAGGTTCAATCTCTTTTAGGTTGGATTTGTACCATCATCCCCGGACCCTTATTTGGTTCATGACCTTATGGAGTTGACGATCTCTTGGATCGTTAAGGGGTGTAACCTTCACCTCGTGAACGGTTTACAAGTTCCTTAAAAACTTGTTGGCGACTCTTTTGCTCTATCTTCTTCCCTTTTGGACGCCACCGTACTTTAGTGTATGATCACAGTGGGGTTCAAGCTAGTGGGATTAAATAAGGCTTGAAATTATTCCCTACAGTGACTTCGAGACTTGAGTGGTCATGATGCAGGTCGATGGAGATAAGTTGCGTTGGAACGTTTCATTTATCTCTGCTGATGCTAGAGGAACACTTTTTTATTAGACTTGAATTGTTTTGTCTGGAATTCGAGAAATGACGACCTTGCAGGGAGGAACTTCAATTACTCCCACTGAATTCGAGAAATGACGACCTTGCAGGGAGGAACTTCAATTACTCCAACTGAATTCGAGAAATGACGAGCTTGCAGGGAGGAATTTTGATTACTTCCATTGAAGTCTGAGAAATGACGAGCTTACAGGGAGGAATTTCGATTACTCCCGCTAAAGGCTGAGAAATGACGAGCTTGCAGGGAAGAAATTCGATTACTCCCACTGAATTTTGAGAATTGACGAGCTTGCATGGAGGAATTTTTATTACTCCTGCTGAAGTCTAAGAAATGACGAGCTTATAAGGAGGAATTTCGATTACTCCCGCTAAAGACCGAGAAATGACGAGCTTACTGGGAGGAATTTCGATTACTCCCGCTGAATTCTGAGAAATGACGAGCTTGGAGGGAGGAATTTCGTTTACTCCCGCTGAAGTTTGAGAAATAACGAGCTTGCAAGGAGGAATTTTGATTACTCCTGTTGAAGTCTGAGAAATGACTAGCTTGCAGGGACGGATTTTTGTTAGTCCTGCTGAAGGCTGAGAAATGACGAGCTTACAGGGAGGAATTTTTTATTTTTTTGCGGGAACGATATCTTGTATGAGTGGGACACGCGTTAGCCATCTGAGTGGACAGTTTATTTTTACTGAGGTGACATGGCGGTTCAGCTTTATTACTCACTCAATCGCCTATTTGCTCCCTTATTTAATTCACTGTCTTCTTTCCCTTCTTTTTACCTTCATTATTTTTTCATCTTCCTCTTCCTCTTTATTTTTAAAATTTTCACCCTTTGTCTTCTTCTCAAACGCACATCGTTCCTGCATTGTTGTTGTAAGTTGTCGCCTCTCTTATTCTCGTTCTGGCTTTATTTTCTTGTTGTGTTTGCTTTTCCCTTATTCTTCCCTTTCACTGAATTTTCTTCCTTCTTGGTTGCAGTTTAAAACCCTGTTCTCCGTTTGGTTTGTCAGACCTCCATTATTGTTGTGCTTTATTCCTCTTGCAACTTCTTGCGATAAAGGTACTTACTTTGTACCTTTTCTTATGTGTATATGCCCAATTTTGTTTCTTTTTGTATTTTTTGTCGCAAAATTGTGTCTTTTGATCAATTTTGACTGTCTTAGTCCAATTCATCCCCTTCTGTTGTTGTATTTGTATTCTCAATTCTTTCTTCCCATCCTTGCGTTTCTTTTCTGCACTTGCTCTTTTGGGACTAAACCGATCTTTAATTTTTGGCACCCCATTTTCTTCATCTTCTTTGGGTTTTTTTTCTTTGTAGATCTTAGAATGTCTGACGCTGCTTACAGTTAGAATATGAGTGAGCCTTATGTGGCCACTGATTCATATTTTCCTTATCTCATTGAGGTGAGCGCTCTGCGCACACTTCTTTTGCTTCTCCTACTTCTCCCCTCTTCCTTTACAAATGGTTATGCCTTTTGATTGTCCTCCTGCTACGGGCAAGATGAGTACTGCTGCGACTCCTTCCGTAGCACCTGAGTCTTGTAGTAGTAGTCCTGCTAAGGGCAACGCTTTTCGTCTTTTTCGGTCCATGCCTCGTCCTGATTTCTTTGAGTCTTATTATGAGCGGGACCTTATTCAGGACGGGGTACCTGTACCCCACCTTGCTCGTTTAAGGAGGCGCGCGCTGCACCATGAGATATTAGCTGACATGGTCAAGGCTAATCCCCCCTTATGTTTCCCTTGTTAGTTCCATTCCTCATGTTCAGCCTTTAAGCAGTTTTGCTTGGTTTGATGACACGACTAATGTGAATCAGTTTAACCATTATGTAGTGCATGGTGGCAACACTGCAACTTCTTCATTATCTCCTTCTTCGACTACAAACATGAACTAGGTGGCTGATTCTCTTAGTGAGAGGGCTTTTTACGACTGCCAGTCCATCTATGTGGAGGAGCCCATTGAGGAGGGCAAAACTGACTTCATTTGGATGAAAGGTGTCATGGCCCTAAAAATTGTGTGCTGGATTCCACCTGGCATAAGGATGCAAGGAAGTTAGATCTCACTGCTGTGGGGCAGAAGTTCTACCACTTTGGTCAGGGCAACAAACTGATTTTACCAACTGAGGGCTCAAATTTGTCTGCTCCTCCTGCTGGCCATTTTGTCGTCTTTGCTTCTCAACTAGACTTAGGGTTGAGATTCCCTCTTGACCCTACTTTTGATAAGGTCTTTCGGGCTTTTAACCTTTTACATTGCTTTATTGCATCCTGCCTCTCTACACACACTTTGATATGCTTATTGTGGTTCCTGCGCTTTCGGAGATGTCCTGAATCACTACATCTGTTCAAATCTCTAATGAGCCAGAAAAGGTCATCTTCTAGTTATGAGTCTTGGTGGTATTACGTGGATCCCAAAGAGGGTCGAGTTTTATCCTACCCCAAACTTGGCCGTTTCAGGGAATGGACGGGCAAGTTTTTCTAGGTGGCAGTGCCTTCCTCTTTTGCCGTGCCGCGTAATTTCAGGGAGATTCGTACTAACATGGCTGGAGTTACTGTTTCCTCCACTGAGGCTGCTCGTGAGACAGAAGCTTTTGTAGAGAGCAGGCACATGTGATGCAAAGTTTCCCAAGGTTTGTCTACCTAACTCTTTGTACATTGTAGGCAATGCGCACCTTTCTGCTATGCGCTTATGCTCTACTCATGAGTCTGGTAGGCTTTGTTTTCTCTTTTATATATTTTCTAAGTGTTTTTCTTCTTTTGTTTTTGTCTATGCTGAGCCCTTATGATTTTTGTTCTTTTTCCTTTGCTACTTGATTTTCAGGTTATGACAAGCTGAATAAGCGCATTCTTGGGCTAACAGACAACAGGAATGACCCTCTCACTGTCACACCTGATTATCCTTCGGAACATTTTGAAACCTTGGAAGTTCATGTTGGCTTTTTGAAGGGTGAGTTGCGCTTGGCTCCGGTTGAGTTGATAGCTCTTTTTGGCACTGTGACCGCTGCTGACTGTGCTGAAGCGGAGCCTTCTTCATCTACTGTAGGGGGTCTGAGGGACTCTCGCCGTACACCTATTGTAGACACCCATTTGTGTCTCCCAAAAACCAAACCCAGTGATGAGTACCTTTCACGTCGAATCATTATCGAATGAAGTGAAAGTGTGAAAAGTCTAGTGTTGCGGTTAGTTTTTAATTATTTTCTTTCTCTCTGTTTTTGAAAACCTATTTTAAGAAAATAGCAAATCTAGTTTAGTTTGGTCCATGGAAAGGGTCCAATAATAGTGTAGTTAGGTCGGGTTCGAAAAGAGCTTTCCAACGATATATTATAAGCCCAATTCCGATGAATAACGAGGAAGTTATGGCGAAATTACTAAACTGGGCTCGGTTTGATCTTTATATGTGGCCCAATAATCTAGAGGAGGGCCTATTATTGATTTATCATTCTTATTGCAATTAGGATTGATTATAGTATTCTAGAATCTTCTAGAAGGTTCTTTTTATTCCTAATATTAGCATTGATGAAAAGACTTTAATTGACTATTAGGAGTTTTAATTAGAATAAAAGAAGTGTTTTTAAGAAAGTTACAGTTTTACCCTCTCGTACGCTTAAATTTTATCAAAATATGAAAACGCGTGTAAAACTATTTGCAGTGCCATACGACACGTCTGTCGCCTGGCGACAGCTCGTCGTCTGGCGACAGGCGCGTGTGTGGCGCTGCAGTCGTGTTTTATTCTTTTCAAAACAATGATTCGTTTTTTTATCATATTCGGCTGATTTTCTTTATAAATAGCCTCCTAAAATTCTGTTTTCAATCAACCATGAATTTTTATTAATCAACAACTATCAATACCAACTCTCATCAAGAAATTTTTGATACTCTCTCTCTCTCTCTCTTTTTCTAAACTAGCCTTTTCTCAAATATAAAATTCCGCATTCACAAGATCTAGACACACCTAGCCAAGTTTGGAGTTGCCTTCGCTCTAAACGTGAAAGGTTTTAATTTATGAGGGTTTGGTCCCAAATCTCTCTTTCAATTATTTAATTTAATTCTTTGATTTTATATTTTCCTTGAAGTTACTAACGTGTGTATTTTGTTATTAGAAAGAGGTATGAGGCATCCAAGTAAGTGCTTTAATTGTTTTATGGATATTATGATATAGAAATCATATCTAGGTTGTTATTTTAATTTCCTAGTATCATGTTAGGATGCTTTCCTTAATTTGATGTTTAGGGTGACAACAATAAGTTCCTAGTATCATGTTTAGGGTAAAGAATGTAATGTCAATTATGATTTCTGTGTCGCCTTTGATTTTCTTTCCTAATATTCATGTTAGTATCATGTTAGGGCTATATATTTGATCTTTGATGTTTAGTGACATGCTAGGGTTGTTATTAATCTTGTTAGTATCATGCCTAAGATCTTGCTATTATTATGCTTTAGCGTTATGATGATTATTTTAATTATTATTGTTATGATTATGATTATTGTAATTATGATTATGTTGCTTGATGATTTTATTGTTATTGCTTGATCACACCTTTTATGCATGTTTAAAGGGAATTGGTACTTGTAATCACGCTTGATAAGATAATTAATAATCTTGTTTAGGGTTAATTTGATTGTATTTCAAATGATCGCCAATAATAGATTTATGGGTGCATTAATATTCATCCAACATAGATAAACATGTTTAGGGTTAACCTAATGATTGCATGTTAGTCAGAAAGCGCATATGAGTATGAAAAGAATAAAGTAGAGGCCTATTATTAGGGAAGGTTCTTTCTCTTTTTGATTGAATTTTTTTCTTCATCCCCGAATTTTCAGTCATGGTTCCAAACCGATTATAGTTAACGATCTACTGGATCGTTAAGGGGTGTAACCTTCACCCTGTGAACGGTTTACAAGTTCCTAAAACTTGTTGGCGACTCTTTTTCTCTACCTTCCTTCCCTTTGGACGCCACCATGCTTAAGTGTATGATCACAGTGGGGTTCAGTTTGGGGTAATGATTGAAATATTCCCTAAAGTTTTTGGCGACTCCGCTGGGGAGGATTTCTATTTCTATTGCTAAAATTTATTTTGGCAATTATTTAGAATGAGTGGATGAGACTCGAAAAGTTCTAAGTATTTCATGTGCGTAATTTTGATTAACATTATTGTCATATGCATAAAAAAGATCTCATTGGAAAGACCATCCGTAATGAGTTAAAAACATAGGATTTTCACACGTAGGAAATTTGAGGAATATCTTTCACAACTAGGATCGAAATAATGCTGCGCAAAACTGGAAAATTTTATCAAGCATAGAAAGCTGCTGAGGCATGTAGGAACTGGCGTCCAGAAAACAGAGTCTGTCGCCGACGATATGACTCTGTCGCCAGGCGACAAAGCCATATTGCGGCGACGACCTCTGTTCGCTGGCGCCAAGTTCTTCCAATATCGAGCCAGAATTATGCGTTATAATTTTGACCATTTTTTAGCATTGTTTGCTCGATTCTACTTCCTGATTGAGTTTTTCTCACTTTTCTGAAATCCATATGTGTTCTACATATGGACATAACCCTCTGGGAATTCATGCTCCATCTACCTGATTGAACGCTCTGTGCAACAAAGGTTATATCCGAGAATGTTGAATTCACCAAACCATGGAAGCGAGTTTTTAACTCGCGGTGTCCCATCCACTCGTGCCAACTCTTCAAAAGGTAAGGCTTCCGTGCGGTGCATCTGGACAAGTAACCATGGACTCTCTTTGACTAACCCATATCCTGAGCTTTAGAGAACTAGAGCAATGGTTAGGTTGCAAACTAATTGCATCATATTGTGCCTACGTGACTAATTGTGCATTAAATTATTTGTTGTGCATACTCTATGTGTTTTTCCTAACCGTTTGTTGACTTGTGTTTAAGTCTAAATAAACTAATTAATGACTAAAAGGGCTTTGCGTAATTAATTAATTAGTTAATTTGAGTAATGAAAGTCTAATAATTTAATCAGAATTGACTTAGTACGACTTTAGGCATGTCCCGTAGAGTTAAAATACTGAACGCAATCCCAGATTAACGCTCCAGTATTGGCGTCATGATTTGGGCTGCAGCGCCACACTGTGTTGTGTAACGCCTGGCGACAGCTCTATCGTCTGGCGCTGCACTACAGAGTGCGGCGACAGTTCAAAATTTTACTCGAGTCATCACGGCGAGTCTAATTAAACAGTTTGCTATTCAATTCGATTATTTTGTTAATAACAGTACCTTTGTTAAGTCCTTTAATAAGTCTAGTCACATAGTCTAGCCACATGGTCTTACACAAGAGTCTTAACATGTCACCTACACTCACTAATCGTAGCACACACTTTGAGTATATGGCACCATGACCATGTCTTAGGTTCATGCATCAGTCGGTTTTTTCCGTTGTTTGAGTCGGGGGTACATTCTATTCTTAATTTTTTCATATCTCTCCATCTACATCATCTTTCCATTTTCTATATGATTCCTCCATATCACAACCTTCATTCTTCCTATCTTCTTCCATCCATGCATTTTGAATAGAGTTTGGGTCAAATTATTAAAAGTGAATATCCCTAATTTCCCTTTCCACAGTACTTGGTCAAGGAGAGAAGGGCGATTAATCAAGGACAACACCTTTATTTAAGTACAACTTTTTGATAAATCGGTTGGTCGGAAAAGGAAAGCTAAGAAGATAATGGCAAGTCAAGAAGAAGTCAATGAGCTTAAGAAGCAAATGGCTGACGTGACTGAGGTGTTGAAGGCTTTAACCCTTCAAATCATTGACCCTGTAAAGCAACAACAAATGGAGGTCATGCAAGAAAGCATTAGCAAGATATCCAAGGACTATAAATTCCAGGGCATTAGCTCACAAGGGATCTCGGTGGAAAAGGAGCTTCTTCCGCAGAAGTTCAATACCACTGACATCCCTAAGTTCAAGGCAACAGATAATCCTTATTTCCACTTAAAAGCCTTCGAAACTATAATGAACATTAAGGGGATTGATAGGAAAGTCTATCATTCCTTGTTTTCTTTATCTCTTGAGACCGTTTGTCAATAATGGTTCTTTTCTCTTGATAAGGAGAAAACATCTACTTGGGATGCTATTGTAAACGCTTTCATTGATGGATATAAATGTAATATTCAAGTCAAAACCGACTGTAGACAACTCGAGAAGCTAAGACAAAAAGAGAATGAAGGCTTTACTTCTATCTTCAATAAGTGGAGGGAAACTTCCGCTAAGATGATTGAGGTGCCCACCGAAAAAGAATATGTAAGGATGTTTATCAAGAATCTCCAAGAGAAGTATTCGAAGCATTTAAAATATCAACAAAACTTGAATACTTTCAAGGCCGTCTATGACATAGGCATCGAGATCGAAGATGACCTCGCAAAACAAAAAGCTACTAACAATAGTAACCACAGTGGCTGGAAAGGAAAGAAGAACGACAATCCTTCTTCTTCCGAACACGCCCACTCTAGTAATAATGTTAGTAACTTTGACCATAACGGTGTATTAGCTATGGATAATCAAGGGTATAAAAAGAAACCCAGGAGAGAGTTCACACCCATTGGGATGACCTACGATGCTGCTTTTGATCGTCTCTATGATCGAGGATTAATCAAACCTGTTGGCCCTACTAAGGATCCATCACTAGAAAAGCGATCTTCAAGATGGGATCCCAATTCCTATTGCATGTACCATCAAGAAAATGGTCATACTACCGATCAATGCTACAGGTTTCAAAATCTCATTCGAGATCTCAAAGAAGCAAACAAGATCCCATTGCCTCTAGCTAGCGAGAAGACTGGGTGATGACGGAGCAAACGACACTAGACAAGAGGCGAGCTTCAACGACAAGCTTTCATGACCTCTTTTGTCTATTTCATTTTTATTTTTTCCTTTCCCCAATAAGTCTAGCATAGGCACCTTTATTTTCCCTTAGATTAATTTTGTAGATTCTTTCTTTTTCCCTTTTAATAAAATGAGCATTTATTTTCTTGCATATGATCATTGCATTGCATTGCATTAAAAAAAAATTCCATTTTGAATTAAGCACTAGGAATACTAATGATTTGAGGCACCCCTTGAAGCCACATCATATCACCTTTTACCCTTACGCAATCCTTTTTTGATAAACCACTTTCAGTTTTGTCTAACGATGGACTTTTCTTTCTTCAACCCACATCTAACTAACCTTGGGATGTGACAGTGTGCAATTTATGCAATATTTAAAGCTTGAGTGATTTCAAAAGATTAAAATAGCAAATATAAGCAAAAAAAAAAAGAGTGTACAAAAGGGCAAGTGTTCCAATGTCTTTGATATGAAAATGTCTTCGATATGAACACGTCTCAGATTGCATCTCTTATCGAGTGCTCGGTACCGTGCCTGAGAAACATGAATGCCAAGTGAGTGATAGACCGTATGATCGGGATTGCCCACACTTATAAAAATAAAATAAATGCTAAAGCAAAGAGAGAGCTAAAAGCCTCAAGCATAAAAATATAAAAATTCATAAGCAAAGTTGCACACCTTGGGGGCTAATCTAGGGTCTTGAGCCTTTATCCCCTTATTTTCTAACCTTTAGCCTAACCACGTTACAACCCTTAAAAAGACCTTTTTGAGGTATACACACACTTGTGCAAGGTTCGGCTAGAGCTACGTTTGGCCTAATTCCTAACGGATACGTAGGCAACCTCACATCGAGGTGCGGCCGTAATAAACATGCATTCATAGTCACATTCACACACTCACACCAAGATCATATCAAAGGATCTCCAATGCTCATCCCTATTCATGTAGAGCTATACTTGGGGGCTTCATCCCTACATCATTAGCCTACCCAGCCTAAGAGTCACCACTATTTGACTCTTTTTAATATATTTTTCCACACACTTAGCCCTTGCGGCCTAACTTTAGTGTCACTTTCACACACGGCACAGATACATGACCAAATAGTCCTTCCCTTAGGAACCCTTTGTCATGAAATATTAACACAACGTTGAAGCATGCATTGTCATATAAACATCACTCATCAATCATAATCATCATTGCATTACAAAGTATGAAGTGCTTAGCCTCCGTGCCTAAGTTACCCAAATGTTTTCATCATTGAGTCAACAATTGAGTCAACAATTGAGATAACTTAGGATGGATTAATCCTTGCACTATGAGAGATAGTATCAACAACATTTGACTAAGCTCATTCAACATGCACCTTCAAAAACTTCACTTCGATTCTTTTTCGCGTCTTTCTTTTTCGGGAGAAAGTCGGTACTCTCCACAAAAATGACGAAAATTATTTTTGCTTTTTTGCATTTTCGAGTCACACGTGTCAACTTATCTTGTGTCTTGTCAAGTCAATGAGTCAAGCAACACTAAGTCTTAGGTCAACCCTAAAAAAAGATAAGCAAATTCCTATAGTCTAAGATATAAATGCAGGTGCACCCCAGCAATCAAGAACATTCTCGGATTACCGCGAATATGATATAAGAGATTCTTCCAAGATGAGAGGAGTTTGAACAAAGTTACGTAGGTCAGTAAATTAGAGATGAAGAGCTTTAATTTACAAAAGATTTGAGCGGATTTGGTTGAAAGGAAACAACCAAGTTCAAAGTTCGGAGCGAAACTGAGCAACAACAACAGCAAGGGCAAAATAGGGAAGACCCAACTCTAGCGCCAAACGAAAAGGCTGTCGCCTGGCGACAACATCTGTCGCATGGCGACAAAAGAAACGCGCGGCCAGATAGTTCTAGCGAGCGCTGGTGAGGCGACACAATGTGTGGCCCCCGTATTAGATTATGCGGACCTCATACAACAATTTTGGGTTCCTTGGTACATCAATTAGCCCATATAAACAATTTGACATGATTGAGTAGTCGTCTTGATTACAATCGCAATAAGTGATCGACCTGACAAAAGATCGTCTCACTTAGCTTAAAGCGCCTAAACATTGGCTCATCGCAGGCACCAACGTAATGGTTCACAAAAAGCAAAAAGCGTCGACGTACTGGCACAACAGCAATTTAAGTAAGTATCTATAACAGCAAAATTCAAGTAGCATTAAGGATCAACAAGCGTTGGTCTTTGGTAGTTTCCTTTGGAATTTTATCGCAACAACTGAGGATGACTTTAAGTGAAGTTATCTTCGACAACATTGGCTAAGATTGTGGAGGTTGTCACCAAAATTTGAGAATATAGCACGAGATGGGCGTTCTTTGACAGCATTCGCTATGATTGTGGAGGTTATCACTAAGATGTGAGAAGATAGCACGAGATGGGCGGTCTTCGATGGCATTCGCTAAGATTATGGAGGTTGTCACCAAAATTTGAGAAGATAGCACGAGCTAGGCGGTCTTCGACAACATTCGCTAAGATTATAGAGGTTGTCACTAAGATTTGAGAAGATATCACGAGATAGGCGGTCTTCGACAGCATTCGCTAAGATTATGGAGGTTGTCACCAAGATTTGAGAAGGACGGTTCATGATGAGGCGGTCTTCGACGACTTTTGCTATGATTGGGAAGGTTGTCACTATGATTTGAGAAAAAAGCTCTTTTTTCAGAGACGCGTGGATATAACAAAAAGCTCCATTGTTCTGAGACGAGATAACATCAAAATAGCAAGATGGCGTTCCCTAGATTGTGAAAGGTTGTCACAACGGCAAATGCAATACAAATCGGTTATTTCCAGAGATGTGTGCTCGACGGTGCAAGATACACATTTCTTAAACTCTTTTATATGTTTTAAACTAACGCTAGTTTGCAGGTATCGGCGTTACAAGAATGATTTAGGATCCTGAATTATTCTCCGTCCCTATCAATACTTTGACTTTTGTTTTCGAAACTTGCATTTCTCCAAACTCAGTCAAAGTGGGGGCTTTTGTAGACACCCATTTGTGTCTCCCCAAAACCAAACCCAGTGACGAGTATCTTTCACGTCCAATCATAATCGAATGAAGTGAAAGTGTGGAAAGTCTAGTGTTGCGGTTAGTTTTTAATTCTTTTCTTTTTCTCTGTTTTTGAAAACCTATTTTAAGAAAATAGTCAATCCAGTTTAGTTTGGTCCATGGCAACAGTCCAATAATAGTGTAGTTGGGTCTGGTTCGAAAAGAGCTTTGCAACGATATATTATAAGCCTAATTCCGATGAATAATGAGGAAGTTATGGCCAAATTACTAAACTGGGCCCTGTTTGATCTTTATATGCGGCCCAATGATCTAGAGAAGGGCCTATTATTGATTTATCATTCCTAATGCAATTAGAATTGATTATAGTATTCTAGAATCTTCTTGAAGGTTCTTTTCATTCCTAATTTAATTAGCATTGATAAATTGACTTTAATTGACTTTTAGGAGTTTTAATTAGAATAAAGGAAAATTTGCAAATTGCAGCCATTTAAAGTTCGTATTTTGCAAATTGCAGCCATTTAAATTTTTTTTTTTGTAAATTGCAGCCCAAAAGTTCATATAAATTGTAAATTGCAGCCCAATTCAACTTTTTCATCGGTTTACAAGTTGAAAAATCTTCGATTAAGGTTTTAGGGACCATTTTAGTTCTTAGGGGTCCGAATTGAGCTCGGAATTAGCAAAAAATTAGCGCAAGTATCTCGTTTTGCGTAACAAAAGTGTATCGATTTGTGGGAAACTGTAAATATGAGACACACTTACGTTATTTTTTTGCTAATTCCGAGCTCAATTCGGGCCCCTAAGGGCTAAAATGACCTCTAAAACCTTAACCGAAGATTTTTCAACACGTAAACCGATGAAAAAATTGAATCGGGCTGCAATTTACAATTTATACAAACTTTTGGGCTGCAATTTGCAAAAAAAATTTAAATGGCTGCAATTTGCAAAATACGAACTTTAAATGGCTGCAATTTGTAAATTTTCCTAGAATAAAAGAAGTGTTTTTAAGGAAGTTACAGTTTTACCCTCTCGTACGCTTAAATTTTATCAAAAAAAGAAAACGCATGGAAAACTAATTTGCAGCGCCATACGACACGTCTTCGCCTGACGACAGCTCCATCGTCTGGCGACAAGCGCGTGCTTGGCGCCGCAGTCATGTTTTATTCTTTTCGAAACTCTGATTCGTTTTTTATCATATCCGACTGATTTTCTTTATAAATAGCCTCCTAAAATTCTGTTTTCAATCATGAATTTTCATCAATCCACAACTGTCAATACCAACTCTCATCAAGATATTTTTGATACTCTCTCTATCTCTCTCTTTTTCTAAACTAGCCTTTCTCAAATACAAAATTTTGCATTCACAAGATCTAGACACACCTAGCCAAGTTTAGAGTTGCCTTCACCCTAGACGTGAAAGGTTTTAATTTATGAGGGTTTAGTGCAAAATCTCTCTTTCAATTATTAGATTTAATTCTTTGATTATTTTATATTTTCCTTGAAGTTACTAACGTGTGTATTTTGTTATTAGAAAGAGGTATGAGGCATCCATTTAAGTGCTTTATTTTTTTTTATTGATATTATGATATAGAAATCATATCTAGGTTGTTATTTTGATTTCCTAGTATCATGTTAGGAGGCTTTCCTTAATTTGATGTTTAGGGTGACAACAATAAGTTCCTAGTATTATGTTTAGGGTAAAGAATGTAATGTCAATTATGATTTATGTGTCGCCTTTGATTTTCTTTCCTAATATTCATGTTAGTATCATGTTAGGGCTATATATTTGATCTTTGATGTTTAGTGACATTCTAGGGTTGTTATTAATCTTGTTAGTATCATGCCTAGGATCTTGCTATTATTATGCTTTAGCGTTATGATGATTATTTTAATTATTATTGTTATGATTATGATTATTGTAATTATGATTATGTTGCTTGATGATTTTATTGTTATTGCTTGATCACACCTTTTATGCATGTTTAAAGGGAATTGGTACTTATAATCAAGCTTGATAAGATCATTAATAATCTTGTTTAGGGCTAATTTGATTATATTTCAAGTGATCTCCAATAATAGATTTATTTGTGCATTAATATTCAACCAACATAGATAAACAGGTTTAGGGTTAACTTAATAATTGCATGTTAGTCAGAAAGTGCACATTAGTATGAGAAGAATAAACTAGAGGCCTATTATTAGGGCAGGTTCTTTCTCTTTTAGATTGAATTTGTACCTTCACAATAATTATTGGAGTTAACGATCTTCTGGGTCGTTAAGGGGTGTAACCTTCACTCTGTGAACGGTTTACAAGTTCCTAAAACTTGTTTGTGACTCTTTTTCTCTAGCTTCCTTCCCTTTGGACGCCACCATGCTTAAGTGTATGATCACAGTGGGGTTCAAGTTTGGGGTAATGCTTGAAATATTCCTTACACCTAGGGAAGTTGCTTTAAGGTCTGAGGCGTTAGTGGCACAGGGTGCTTCTCTTGAGAAGCAGCCTGCTACGGCTTTTGACCGGGTGGTACCTCATACTTCTGTGGCAAATAAGCCACTGAATTAAGTTTTCGATGATTTTAATATTAATGCTGACGACTTTGCTGACAACGTTCTTAAGTTTCCCACTGAAGAGGCTAAGACTACTGCTGCAATGGGTAAGAAACCCACAACTTCTGTTGAGCATGTTCTGCTCTATTCTCCCAGCATTGGTACTACTGTTGCTGCTAAGGACGGTACAAGTCCTTCTATGAGACTATAATAGAGCTACCAAGGATTCCACCTCGCCCTTCTAGTTTACGAGGCCGCCTGCGAAGTGGTAGCAAAGGAGGGAATTCTTAGCCTGGGGGATCACACAAGCTTGATCATCCGGTTATTAATCTGGAGGATGATCTTGTGGCCTCCCCCTCAGATGTTGATCAGTCCGCTACCAAAAAGGCTTTTACTTCTTTTGCCCTTGACCTTTTCACTTCCTTTTGGCTTTAGCTTCCTTTTTCTACTTATTTTCTTATTTTTGCCTTAGCCTTTTTTTGTTGCTTTGCTTATTTGTTCCAACTTATTTTTCTTTGATTTTGCCTTAGCTAGATTTTTCTTTACTTTTTTGCCCTAGCTTGCTTTTTCTTGCTCTTGCCTTGGCTTATTTTTGTCCCTTTGTTTGTTTGCAGCTTACCAATTCTGTTGATGACTTGGCTATTGCCTTGCTTATAGTGGAGAAGGAATACCAGAACCAGGGCTTGGCCCTTTTTCAAAAGGATAAGGAGATTAAGCAAGCTCACTCTAAGAGAGGTGCAATGGCTGGTGAGGTGACTCCCCTGAGAGAGAAGGCGGATACCCTGCAACTTCAGCTGGGGGAATTTTAACTCACCAAGACAAAGTTGGCAGAACGCGAGGAACAGTTGGGAACTTCTCAAGCCAAGGAGCAAGCGTTGGAGGTTGAGATGGCTGATCTGCAGGCTGGACGGAAGAATAAGCTTGAAGCTGCTAAAAAGGAGGCACTTAGGTCTTTTGTGCTTTCTCTTGCTTTCACCAAGCTGCTAGCTGATTGCCATGATGGAGGCTGGGAGGCCGTAGCTCGCTATATAAGTGGTCTCTATTGTGGGAGTGAGAAGCAGCAGGCTCGTTTCAACACCTTTTGGGCTAAAGTTGAGGCTGCTGGGGAGGTTGACCTTTTTTATCTGCTTGTTGACTATTGTAGACACCCATTTGTGTCTCCCCAAAACCAAACCCGGTGATGAGTACCGTTCACATCGAATCACAATCGAATGAAGTGAAAGTGTGGAAAGTCTAGTGTTGCGGATAATTTTAATTTCTTTTCTCTTCTCTCTGTTTTTGAAAACCTATTTTAAGAAAACAGCCAATCCAGTTTGGTTGGTCCATGATATGGGTCCAATATTAGTGTAGTTGGATAGGCCTTGAAAAGAGCTTTCCAACGATATATTATAAGCCCAATTCCGATGAATATTGAGGAAGTTATGGCCAAATTACTAAACTGGGCCCTGTTTGAGCCTTATATGCGGCCCAATGATCTAGAGGAGGGCCTAATATGGATCTATCATTCCTAATGCAATTAGGAATGGTTTTAGTCTTCTAGAAGGTTCTTTTCATTCCTAATTCAATTGGCATTGATAAATTGACTTTTGTTGACTTTTTAGAGTTTTAATCAGAATAAAAGAATGTTTTGAGGAAAATACGATTTTATCCTCATGTACGGTTAATTTCTATCTGATTTTAGAAAACGCGTCAATAATTTAATTAGCGCCAAATGCGAGCATAGCGCCTGACGCTAAACTTGGCGCCTGGCGCTAGCGTTAGCGCCTGGCGCTAATATCAGCGTCTGGCGCTAACCTCGTTTTTGCGCGTCAGAACTCTGTTTCGATTTTCTATCTTTTTGGCTGATTTTCTCTATAAATAGCCTTCTAAAAACTCCGTTTTCATTCATCAATTCTCATGAATTCTTATTCTTTCTAATTCTCACCAACTCTCATCAAGAATTTCTTGATTCTCTCTCTTTTTCTAAACCAACCCTTTTTACAAACACAATTCCTCATACATTAGCACTAGACATACCTAGCATTGTTTGAAGTTGCCTTCGCCCTAGACGTGAAAGGTTTGATATTTCTGAGGGTTTGGTCCCAAATCTCTATTTCAATTATTTAATTTAATTGTTTTGTTTATTATTTTCCTTGAAGTTACTAACGTGTGTATTTTGTTATTAGAAAGAGGTACGAGACATCCAAGTAAGTGCTTTAATTGATTTATTGATATTATGATATAGAAATCATGTCTAGGTTGTTATTATGATTCATAGTGTCTGTAGACACCTAAAAATGTCTCCCCAAAACCAAACCCGATGATGAACAACCTTTCACCGCCACTATTGGTCGGGTTTAGTATTTAATCCCGAGAGTGCTTAAAAAATCATATTTTATTAAATTCATATTTTTGAACAGTCCATGGATTAGTCTTGATGTTTGGTAAAAGCATAGTTTTAATTTCATCCCAAACTTATTAATTAATTTTAAGCCCAAACCTTTTTTATTTTATTGTTTTATTATTTATTTTTGGCCCAAACCCTTTATTTATTTTTATTTAATTATTTTCTTATTTTAGCCCGAATAATAAAAAGTCAGAAAAGGCCCGAAATTATCAATCGGCACTTAAAATGCCGAAGGAAATTAGGGTTAAAAATGTATTTAGACGGAAAAACAGGCTGGAATTTCCCGCGCCATGGCAGGTACCTACCGTGTCACGGGAATCCTTCCCGTCTGACGGTGGGATTTTCCGTGACACGGGAAGTCTGCCGTGATACAGGACATTCCGTGTCTTTTCCGCGTAAACCCTTGACGCGTTTTCTATCCCGTTTTCTGAAAATTTCCCGCGTCACGCCAAAAGTGTACCGTGTCACAGGAAAGTGTACCGTCTGACGGTGGAGCTTCCCGTGTCACGGTACAGTTTGACCGTGTCACGGGATACTTTTTTAGGGTTTTTATCATTTTAGGGTTCCGTGTACTCCCTCAGCACATTTTCCCTATAAATACCCCCTCATTTCTGATGAACGGGGCACCGAGTAATTCTCTGATTTTATTTTCTCTCTTCTATGCTTTAGCCTAAAAACTAGCCTACCCTTTTCACTTCAAAATTCCTTCTTCAAGCACTCAAAGGAGTCCATATTTTACTCGAGGTTCTGTCCTTAAGCCAAGGCGTGAAAGGTAGAACTGTTTGAGGGTTTGGCCCCAAAATCAACTTAATTTAATTTAATTTAATTTAATTATTGTTTATTTATTTCCTTGAAGTTACTAACTCGTTTATTATTTTTTAGTTGCAAACAAACATAATCAAAGTAAGGATCATGCTCCTTTTGTTTTTATTATTTTTCTAACGATTTTATGTTGTTGGAATTGTGATTTAATTGATTTTAATATTAATGTTGTTCTATTATTTTTATGATCACCATATTGCATGTTTAAAGGGAATATGTAATTGAAAATCACGCCTAATAAGATAATTTGGACAACCGGTTTAGGATCCTTTTTAATCTTGTTGTTTAATTCAAGTGATCACAAATTTTATAGAATTATGTGTTGCATTAATATTCAACCAATTTAGTTAAATAATAGTTTGGAGCGAATTGAATTATTGTTTGTATGCCTTTGAGATCACAGGAATGCTTTTAAATATAAGAATCGAGTAGAGGCCAATACGGGCGAATGTGACTCCATGACTCACTTCGTACCATCATCCCCGATCCTCCTTTCGTGGTTCCGAACCATATGGAGTTAGTAATCTCATGGATTATGAATGGGGTGTAACCTTCACGGGTCAATCGTTGTTGCCTATCGTTGTCCCTTTATCGTGGTTGCCTTTTATGATCTGTGAACGGTTTACAAGTTCCTTAAAAACTTGTTGGCGGCTCCCTACTTTCCTTGTCCCTAATCGTGTCCCTTATCGTATTATGTCAATTCCCACTTCCTATGAGTGCCAAGCATATTCACACATGCTTTACCGTAGGCGCAATTCGAGCGACGCCTACAATTTGGCGACTCCACTCGGGAGGATTCTTAATTATTTATCTATTTGAGTGATCGGTATTTAATTAAGATGAGTGGATGAGACTTGAAAGATTCTTACAAAAATATTCCTGTGATTAATTTGGCATTTTTGCATCTGTATAGACGTTTTAACGTCGCATTCAGGTCTGTCCCGTAGGAAAAATTGGATAACTTGGTTGCGCGCGAAGGAAAACAGGGCACCAGTCAGATTTTCTGACTACCGTGCCACGGCAAAATCTTCCGTGTCACGGTACAGTGCACCATCTGACGGTGCACAGTACCGTGACACGAGAATATTTGCCGTGTCACGGCAGTCTTAAAATCAGTCCGGTGGCTTATTTCATTTCCTCACATTCGACTTCCTTCGATTTTTCTGAAAAAACGTATGTGTTCTACATGCGTCTTAGCCCCGGGGAATTTAAGCCCTATCAACCCAAAAACGCTCATGGCAATAAGGGTTCATCCGAGTTATTAAATCCACCCAAACTATGGAGTCGAGTTCGATTTCATCACGAACTCGCGGAGCCGCCCGTTGGCATACACCCTCAAGGGAGGCTGCCTTGCTGACGCGTCCAAACTCTTAACCATGGTACCTTTTTGACACCCAAAGTTTGACCAATAGTTGAACATAGATCTTGACTCTAGGTTGCGAACTTTTTTTACATCATCGTGCCTAAATGCTATGTGGCTGTTTGGTGCTAACCTTCATGTGTTTGCTCTTTTGTTTAACCCATGACCGAGGGTTTTTATTCTCACATAGTAATTAGCACGGACCCAAAATCGGTTAAAATCAGGAAAAATCACAAAACTGACCTGGAACTGTGCACCGTGTCACGACATTTTTTGCCGTGCCACGGTGAACAGTGCCGTGACACGGGGCTGTCTACTGTCTGACGGTAGACTGCACCGTGTCACGACAATCTGTACCGTGACACGGTGCCCAGGAAAGTGTCCTGTCAGTCTTTTTTTCAATTTTTGTGCAAATGCCGTGTCCAGTTTTGTGTCGTGTCTAGCTATACGGTCGAAACACGCGTCTATAACCTCACTTAATCACTCACATATCGTGTTCACACACTTTTTTTTTAGTCGTGCACCATTTTTTGACCGTATTTTAGGGAAGTCTCGTTTTTGTGTCGTTTTTTTTTTCGGAGTAAGTCGGATGGTATCCTCCCATGTATTTTTATTTTTTATTTTTTAAAAAAATAATGATAATTAGATTTTCAAAATTATAGATTTTTAATTAAAAAAAAAAAATTCCGGATGAGTCAAGGTTAAGTTTGGTAATTACAGGTGTGTTTTTTCAGTGTCACAGCACTTGGTCAAGAAGCAGGGGTAGATTGTTACGGTTCGAGTCCATACCTCAACAACCTCTTATACCAAAGAGGCGTACAAGGAAACTACCTCAATCATCTCCACAAGATTCATCTCCAGTCTACTTTCAACCAATGGCCACTAAGGAAGACATTGAGAACCTCAACAGGACAATTGAAAGATTGTCTGACATGATGCAGACACTCACCACTAGAGTCAGCATTGTAGAACAAGACAATCAAAACAATGTCACTACTGCCGCAATGGACAAGATTAAGGAACAGATGAGCAAGATTTCTGAAGAGTTCACTTATGTGGAACAGCCTGTCACCTCTTCGTCCATAAGAGAGAAGCTTCCTGAGAAGTTTTCCACTGCTGACATCCCCAAATTCAAGCCTACTGATAATCCGCTCTTCCACTTGAAGGCTTTTTCTGCAACTATGGCTCTTAAGGGAGTAGATGTGACACTCTTCCCTACGGTGTTCCCTCTTTCCTTAGAGCATGCCTGTCAACAGTGGTTCTATTCTTTGGAATCCAAGCATGTCGTGACCTGGGAGGATGTTGCTGAAAGCTTTATGAATCGTTACAAGTGTAACATCCAGGCCAAGACATCTGAACGTGAACTCTCCATTCTCAAATAGAAAGAGAATGAAGGCTTCACCACTTACTTAAGCAGGTGGAGGGAAACAGCTGCGCTCCTGGTGGATCCCCCAAACGAGAAAGAAATGGTTCGCTTGTTCATTGCCAATCTGACTCATAAGTACAAGCAACACTTGAAGTTTCTGCCTCTGAGTACCTTTGAAGCTGTATACGATATTGGAATCAATATCAAAGATGAACTAATGAAGTCTGTTGGTAGCAACAATAACAACATCACTTGGAAAAACAAGAAGAACGACACTCCTTCTTCTTTGTCTTCTAAGCCCAATAATGCTACCAATAATATCAGTATCAATGATGTGCTGGCCCTTAATGCTCCTCCCCAAATATTTCAAAGGCAAAGGAGGGTTTACACGCCTTTGGGAATGATTTATGATGCTTCTTATGACCGTTTGCATGGTCAGGGACTGATTATGCCAATTGGACCATTTCCAAAACCTCGACCTGAGAATAGGACCGCTAGCTATGATCCCAATGCTTATTGCAAGTTTCATCAAGGCAAGGGTCATAACACCGAGAAGTGTTGGAGGCTGAAGGATGCAATCTAAGACTTGATCGATGCTAATCAACTTCCTGTCCCTCCAGGGGGCAAGAAGCCTAACATTCAAGCAGGTCCTCTTTCTGATGCTTTGGCTATCATGGGAGATGAAGTCTCCTTTGATCCGTCGATACTCATTCAACCTGTGAATGAACCTCTGCCGGAAGTTGTATTTATCTCAAGTATTGAAGAAGTGAATGGAATTTGGAATAGTGATGATGAAGACGTCTATCTCAAGGATATAGCCTGTTCATCTCTTGGAACCAGTGAAAACGTTTGGGGAGACTTTGAGGTCAAGGTTCTCACCAGAAGTGGACGGTTGCAACAACCTAATCCACCTCCACCACAATCACATCCGATAGTTGATCCCATCGATCCTGTGAACAACGATGTGGTCAAACAACTGCAAAAGACCAAGGTGGAGATGATTTATGGAAGCTTTTGGCCACTTCCCACGAGCATCGAAAGGCTGTGATGAATGCTCTGGTGAAGATAGGAGTTGATGATGACATTACTCCTCAAGGACTGGTCAACTTTCTCACTACTGAGTTGCCAAGTACTAGCAATCTGATTTCGTTTTCTGATAAGGATCTGCCCCCGGAAGGGGATCAACATAATAAGGCCTTACACCTCACTGTGGTGTGTAGGCAGATGAATGTTCCTATGAGCCTGGTTGATAATGGCTCTACAATCAATGTGTGCCCACTCCGTACTGCAAAGAAGTTGGGCATAAAGAATGAAGAATTGACTCCCTCCACTCAAGGGATTCACGCTTATGATAATACTCGCCGTCAAGCCGTGGGTACTATCATACTGAATATAACTACTGGGGCCATTGAACGTCGCACCAAATTTCAGGTGGTGGACATTAAGGCCTCTTTCAATATGTTGTTAGGACGCCCTTGGCTTCATGAGCTAAAGGCGATTCCATCATCGCTTCACCAGAAAGTGAAAGCCATAGTTGGAGGGGTTCCAATTACTATCGATGCTTCTCCTATGCGCATTCAAGTTATTGATACTCCTATCGTCCATGTTGAACATGACAAAAAAGATGAAGATCTTTGGGGGTTTTCACTAGATGAGGTTCTCGTGATTGAAGAGGAGGAAAAGTGCCATCTCGACTTCGATCCCTATTCAAACACCAGTATCAATGCCATTCTGAAGAAGCAAGGTCATTTCCCTGGAATGACCCTTGGACTCAAGAAGAAAGTGGCTGAATCTTGGGGCCATCCTGGTGCACTCAAGAAGGATACTTTTGTCTTGGGATTCAAGCCAACAAAAGAAGATCTGAAACAAGCTTCATTGAAGATGAAGGCTCGTAATAATGCTCGAATCACAAAGATAGAAATGGCCATGGATCCATATCCGTTCACCCTAAATGGCCTGTACATCAAAGAAGGGGAAGACTTTCCATGCTATGAATTCCCTGAACCGTTCGTCCATGATGGGATCCGTGAACCAGGATTCGAGGTGTTCCTTGATTGTGACCTGTTGACGAAGACGAAGAGCTCTTCACAACCGAGAAGCCAGCTAGCCTGAACTCTGATGATCTAGGAATCAACCTTCTTTTTGGAATGGAGAAAAATGAGTCCAAGCCGGTCCGCAATGATAACTCCGAGCTCGTTCAAGCTGTCATAGCAAACAAGGATTTTGACCCCTCCGAGTTAATCGTCCAAGCTGACAACATTTCAAGGGGATGGCGCAAGACATTGAGGATCACTACGCCGAGTGGAGAGAAGTTGGAAATAACCGTTGGCGAGGGTCCTATGTTTGATGAGTCTGAGTCGTCTGGGTCCGAGTCTGAGTCTGAGTCTAAGTCTGTAGACGAGTCCTTAGAGTCTGAGGCCGACCCTCTTTCTGCTATAGAGTTCAACCCTGAGTCTCTTGTTGAGTCCTCTATTTCTAGTCCTAATGATTCTGGTGAGGTCGCAGCCGACCTTGCCTCTCTTGATGTATTAGCCAATGAATTCAATAAAATGAGTACCTTTGCTTACGATGCGTGTCATTCCCCTAGCCCTGATCAATATTGCTTTGCTAATGATAAAAATGACAAAGAAATAATAAAAGCAATGGAAGAACACGAAAAAAAAACAACAGTTATTGAAGATACAGAAACAGTTAACATTTCCAATGATACGACTGTTAAAGAAGTAAAAATTGGATTAACACTAAGTCAAGATGAACGCAAAGAGCTAATTAACTTGCTTAGTGAATTTGTTGATGTATTTGCTTGGTCATACCAAGATATGCCAGGAATTGACAGGGATATAGCTCAGCATACGATACCACTCATTCCAGGTATGAAGCCTGTCAAACAAAAGCTGCGCCGTATGAAACCGGATGTGGCTCTCAAAATCAAGGAAGAAATCAAGAAGCAGTTGGCCGCAGGTTTCATCAGAGTATCCAAATATCCGGAATGGATAGCAAATGTGGTTCCAGTGCCAAAGAAAGATGGGAGGGTCAGAATGTGTGTTGATTACAAGGATCTCAATAAAGCAAGCCCAAAAGATGGGTTCCCTCTACCTCACATTGACATTCTGGTCGATAATACATCAAATCATGCACTCCTGTCATTCATGGATGGTTACGCCGGATATAATCACGTATTGATGGCCGAAGAAGACATGGAGAAACCCACATTCATCACGCAATGGGGTACATATTGCTATACGGTAATGCCATTCGGGTTGAAAAACGCGGGTGCCACCTACCAAAGAGCAGCTACGACATTGTTACACGACATGATGCACAAAGAGGTGGAGGTCTATGTCGATGATGTGATCGTTAAGTCTAAAGATCGCCCAGGCCATATTATTGCACTTAGCAAGTTCTTTGAAAGACTCACTAAGTACAACATGAGGTTAAATCCAGCAAAATGTGCATTCGGAGTCACGTCAGGCAAATTACTTGGATACGTGATCAGTTCTCGAGGGATTGAAATAGATCCTACAAAAGTAAAGGCGATCATGGCCATGCCACCACCCAAAAATGAAAAGGAGATTCGAGGTTTCATTGGAAGGTTGCAATATATAAGTAGGTTCATATCAAAGCTCACAGCGATATGTGAACCTATATTCAAGAAGCTCAAGAAAAATGTCCCAGTCACATGGGATGACGATTGCCAAAAGGCTTTCGACAAAATCAAAGAGTATTTGGCAAACCCACCCGTGCTAGCACTAGCAATACCTGACTTTCCTCTTCGACTCTACCTTACGGTCACAAGAGAAATGATGGGGGCAATGCTAGCACAAGAGATCGAAAGCAAGGAGAAGGCAATCTATTACTTGAGCAAGAAACTTCAAGAATATGAGACGCGATACACACCGCTCGAGAAGTTGTGTCTCGCACTTGTATGGGCCGCACAGAAACTAAGACATTACATGCTCACTCATACAGTGCATGTCGTGTCCAGAATGGATCCCCTCAAATACTTGTTCGAAAAAGCAACACTCAATGGCAGATTATCAAGGTGGATAGTCAATCTTGCTCAGTTTTACTTGAGATTTGTGGCACAAAAAGCCATCAAAGGTTCTGCGGTTTCTGACTTCTTAGCAGATTTTCCGCTAGAAGAAGCTGAAAAAGAAGAAGATGAGTACGATTTTCCTGATGAAGATTTACTCATGACTGAAGATGATAGCTGGACACTCTATTTCGATGGAGCTTCAAACCAAAAAGGATGTGGTGTAGGAGTCTTGCTCGTATCACCCAATGAAGAACACATCCCAATTTCCATGAAGCTCAACTTTGATGTCACCAACAATGCCGCAGAATATGAAGCATGCATTTTGGGGTTAGAAATAGCTGTCGCCCTGGGAATTAAGAAACTTAGAATCTATGGTGATTCTTCACTAATCATTAACCAAATCTCCAAGAGATGGAAAGTGAGAAGCGAAAGTCTCGCCACGTATCTAGCTCATCTAGAAACTCTCACGGAGCAACTAGATGAAGTGGAATATACGTATTTGCCAAGAGAAGAAAACCAATTCGCCGACGCACTAGCTAAATTAGCATCAATGGTGCGAATTCCAACTGATACAATTAGAATGCCACTAACCATAGAAAGAATATACGAGCCGGCTTATGTTCACGCACTGGACGATGAACAAGAACCACAGGAAGAAGATGAAGAGCCATGGTATACAGACATCCTTAATTATGTGACAAGAGGAGAATACCCTCCTAATATTGATAAAAGGGAACACCTTGCTTTGAGGCTCCTGGCCTCACAGTATGTGCTCATCAGGGGAGAACTCCAGAAGAGAACTGCAATGGGAAGAAATCTCTTATGCATAGCTAAGAGAGAAGCACATAAAACCATGGAAAACCTTCATGCCGGTATATGTGGAACACACATGAATGCGAAAATGTTAGTCCAAAAGATTCAACGACAAGGTTACTATTGGACTACTATGGAGAGAGATTGTCACGACTACGTCAAGAAATGTATGAAGTGTTAAGTCTACGCAAATTTACAGCATGTTCCACCTTCGCTTCTCTACACATATACTTCTCCATGGCCTTTCTCCACTTGGGGCATCGACATCATTGGAAAAATAACACCACCAGGACAAGGGGGGCATGAATTCATTCTCGTAGCAATCGACTATTTCACCAAATGGGTCGAAGCGGCCTCATATGCTAAGCTGACGGCGAAACATGTAGCTCAATTCATTGAGAGAAATATCATATGCCGTTTTGGGGTACCACATGAGATGATCAGTGACAATGGAACACATTTCCAAGCCGAATGCGCGGAATTATTACAAAAATATCATATCATGCATCACCGATCATCACCTTACAGACCACAAACAAATGGTGCAGTCGAATCGGCCAACAAAAATGTGAAAACTATCATCGAAAAGATGACAGAAAATTACAAAGGATTGGCCAAGTAAGCTACATTTCGCCCTTTGGGGTTATTGAACCTCTGTTCGTACATCAACGGGGGCTACCCCTTTCTCTTTGGTCTATGGAGTTAAAGCTGTACAACCAATCGAACTCGAAGTCCCTTCTCTTCGAATCGCATTGGAAAGACAACTAGATGAAGTCGACTGGATTAGAGCAAGATACGATGAACTGGTCTTACTTGATGAAAAACGCTTGGCAGCTTTGCATCATGTCCAAACCTACCAACAGCGTATGGCGCGAGATTTTAATAAAAAAGTCAAGACCAGGAATATCAAGGAGGGTGACCTAGTGCTTAAGGCACTTCGTAAAAATGTGTTAGATCCAAGAGGAAAATTCAGACCGAACTGGTCAGGCCCGTACATTGTTAAAGCCATCCTGTCTGGCGGAGCAGCACAATTGGTAGACATGGACGGTAACGGCTTCCATAATTTAACCAACTTGGATCAACTCAAGAAATTCTATGCCTAGTCGCATGGGTTCATGACCCATTAGAGCTACGTTTGGCCTGATTCCTTTTTAGGATACGTAGGCAACCCCTCAAGGGGGCCCGACCACTTTAAAAAAATAAAAATCCTCCCTCTGTTGATCAAATATGTGCGTTAGTTCAGCATTGCGTCACGGCCAAAAAAAAAAAAAAAAAAAGGTGAAATTGCCGCGACACGGGACATTCCACCGTGTCACGGTACTGTTCACCGTGACACGGTGGCCCTGAGCGAAAAAAAAAAATAATTTGCCGTGACGCGGGAATTTGTAACGTGTCACGGGACTTTTTCACCGTGACACGGTGGAATTTCAGATTTTCCGTTTTTTTTAGTGGCGCATTCGTTGCGAATTCATTGTTTGATTTTTTTTTATTTTCGTTCTTCCATTGCGTCCGACTGCTTGACTCGGATAAATAATAAATAAAAGTCATTGTAATTTTTATTTTTAAGGCTGAAATAAATGTGCTATTATTATTAAAATAAATGCGACTACAAGTATTTGGCATCATATGCCTTATTTTAAATAAAAATTATAAATCATAAAAAGCAAAGCACTATTTATCTAATCTCTCTTCTCTTTAGGAACATCCTTCTCTTGGTCAATTAGGTCGGCCTTCACCATTAATGTGTCTTTCGTAGCCCGAACCGTCACACCCCTAGTCGAACTTTCACCCCTCTTGAATCTTTTCGGTTGTTTCTCCCTGTAGACCATCTTTTCTTTACCCTTTCCTTTCACATAATTCTTCTTTCTTGGCATTATAGGAGTCTTAAACTCAATCCCCTGTGTTCTCGGACCTAGACGATCTTTAGGAGGAGCCTTCTTATTTCCAAGACGACTTTTCACATCAGACTTGCGTGATCCAAATCGTTCCCTCCTACTTCTAGGGTTCAACCATGCCTTGTATGCACTAGATAAAGGAGGAGGAGCTTGGTCGCTTGCAGAAACAGTCCACAAAGGTCTTCCAATCCAATAAGTCTCATACTTGTTAACGTTACTTTCATGCAACGATACTTCACGTGGACTATCGTTATAGCGTGGAATTACTTGTTCAAGTCCATACTGCCGCATCAGTCGAGAAGGGCAATAAAAGGTCAGTTTTGAGATACTAGGAACACGGCAATATGGAGTATCATTCGTGCCAACCATCCTAGTAAGCCTCCACCAAGGCACCACCCAACGAATGGAAAATTCTCTCTTTGCAAAGAAATTTTTCCAATCTTCATACGACATGTTTGTAGAGTAATTCTTTTTCCTGCGGACTAAGTCGTTAGGGCCATATTTTTCAACATCGTCGGGGGCTTCGAATAGTTCCAAACGCTCCCTCAACCAAATCTGCAAAAAAACGAAAGAAAAAAAAAATCAGTCGAAAAAAAAAAAACGTGTAAAATATTCCCGTAACACGGGATTTCACCCCGTCTGACGGGAGAAGTTCCCGTGTCACGACAGCAAAAAAAAAAAAAAAAAATCAAGCAGATTCCCGTGACACGGCAGGTTTTGCCGTGTCACGGCAGACACCCACCGTGACACGGTGCCTATTTTGTGTCACGGGGGCTACTCGGAGTGTATTTTTACCTGCAGTAGTACCAGAGAGCCCTTCCTGATGGCTTTCCGGTCAACTTTTGCCTCGTCAAGGCCACGAAATGTCTCTCCAAGGCACGTCGGCATAGGAGATCTTCCAGATTCGACATGTTCAAGCACATACGCTAGACAAGCATGTCCTACCCTACCGTTTGCAAATAAGAGCTTTCTAAACATGCAAAAAATATATGCCCTTCTACGATATACATGATAAGACTCAGAGATAGGGCGATTAAAATATAAATTAGCAAGTTTTTCTAAGTCTACTTCATTACCACAAACAATTCTATTTAAATCTGGATCTGTTAGATTCAGATGGCGTTCAAAATCTTGGTAATAATATTCGCATAGGGTAGGCATGGCAATAAGATTTCTAGTAGGAAATCCAAAGATTGCGCCGAATTCCTCCGGCAAGGGACAAATTTCATCATAATCAAATTTGAAATAGTGTGTTTCTGGACTCCAATAATCTAATGTTGCCCTAAGAAAATCATGTTCAATAGCTACGTGTCGCAGGGCTAGCAAACCCCTGACATGAAATAATTCTAACTCTCTTTTTTCAGCATTTGTCAAAGAATAAGACCAGTCGCGCAATGTATTATTAAAATTCTGTGACATGATTATTGAAATATGAAATTCTAAATTATTTTTTGTTTCGTAATTATGCATATCATGAATAAACTGGTCTTATTTTATAGCAAAAGCGCTCGAAACTGCCCAGAATTTATCTTTTCACGCGCCTAAAACACACCGCTTAGTAATACGCGTCCCGTGACATAGGAAGTTCCACCGTGTCACGGGAACTATTGCCGTGACATGGCAAGTTTTGCCGTGACACGGTGAACAGTGCCGTGTCACGGCACTTCACGCGTTTTCTTTTTTCATCTTTTCCCGTATCTATCCGGATTTTTTATAGTATTTTATCTTCACCGTTTATTTTTCAGTTTTTCTAAGAGTTTTATTTCTAATAAAATTCTCACCTTTTTTTTTATCTATATTCTTATTCTTATTATTATTATCTTTATTTTATTTATTTATTGATTCATCCCTTAAAGATTTTATTTCTTTATCACTTTATTTATTTTTTGTCTTTTTATTTCTTTTTCTTTTGGGGAAAGTAATTTCATTTATTTATTTTATTTCTTTATCATTTTATTTATTTTTGCTTGTCTTCTTTTTTCTTTTGGGGAAGATATTTTTATTTTTGCTTGTCTTTTTATTTCCTTTTCTTTTGGGGAAGGTCGGTACCCTCCATCACTCTACATATTTTTTTTTGTCGTGTCATTAATAAATACACAATCACACACAAGGAGTTTCAAGCACACACTAACACACAATAATAAATACATAAACCGTGAATAATGTACAAAAGAGTCGTAATAAATAAACATGTCAAGTTTCATCATAGTATGAACAAATTAAAACCCTCGGTCAAAAGTCTCAAGAGCCAGAATCAGTATCATCTCCACCCTGCGCATATGGGAACGGTGAGCCGAAGAGTCCCTCCATCATCCGAGCACGGGGAGTAGTATCCCTACTAGTCCCTGTGACCCCAGCGGTAGTCAAACTCAAGGCAGGACCCGTCCAGCCGGAAAACGGGGTAGACTGGCTCAAAGACGCAGGAATCGTCGGTGAAGGCATCGTCCCATACATCGGAACTGAGAACAAACCCGACACCGGTGGAGGAATCCCGGACAATGGAGATGAAAATGAACCAGGATCCAAGGGAGTCAAAACAGACCCAAGCTCAGGCTGTGGAGGCTGTGAAAACAACTGTCGCTGCCCCTGACTCTGGCCCGGAAAGCGTTGGGAAGACTGAGGCTGCTGCCACTGAGCCTCCTGAAATGGCTGAGCAGTCTGAGGCTCTCGCTGAGAATGAGAACGCCGGTGAATCTCAGGAGATCGTCTACCACGACCAAGCTCCTCCTCGTCCGAGCCTCGAGGCCTCGAGCGCGAGCGGGACCTCTGTCGCTCCTGAAAGATACAAAATCAAAAGGTGTCAACAATGCAAAATAAAACAAATGGTAGAAGTAAAAAAATGAATGATACCTCAAGAACGTCGCTAGAGCTCCGACAACTCGCACCACGCCAAAGCTTGATGATGCAATACTTCAGGGCGTCAACCAGCTTCATGAGTCCCATCATCTCCGGGCGGTTAGGCTGAGGATAAAACAAAGAAAAGTCAGTAACAAGCGGCGTTAAAAGGGTGAATGATGCATCAAAAAACTTACCGGCTCGAAGACCTCGGGCAGAGACTCCTGCGCCTGTCTGTAACCCTCTGGCGCATCAGCAATATGGTCCTCGGTGATACCAATCGGCCCTGGATAGCGGACAGACTGGGGAGGAATCTCGATCCTCCCCACAGGGCGAATAGTCGTCTGAATATATGATCGAATAATCAAGTTATTCGACTGTTTAAAACAGAGACTAATAAAGAAGATCCTCAAAAGAAATCATACCTCAGGAAGACGGGGTGGAGGAGCCAGAGAGGGAAGCAAATCCCGCGCATAGTCACTCTCCATGTGTACAAGCTCCTGCCATGGAAAAGTATAGCGCTCTCCCCTGTTGATCAACTCTTTGATCAAGCGTGAGTCTAGCATCGACTCTGGTGGAGATGAGGGCACCACAAAACGATCGCCGCTATGCTGACGAACGACTCGCTCCCCCAAATACCAGACAAAGCGTCCGGTACCAACCAAAATGGTGCGGTGCGCAGAAAGACGCAAGGCCTCAGGTAGATCAGTCATCCCGGCCCAAGGACGATACTGGACATCAATGGCAACCTGAAAACCATAAAAAGTCGGCGTGAAACAACGAAAACAACGTCAGAGGGAAAATAACAGCAACAAAACCGAGTCTTACGTCGACAGAAGAGGTGCCTCTGCGTAGCAACCCACGCAGTGCAGGGACAGACTCCACCCGCGACTCTCCTCGATCACGCCAGCTGGCCCCGACAGGGAAATCATGGACCGCTCCACGACGCCGGCGAGGAGCCAAGCCTGGTTAGTACTCGTAGAACCATAGCTGCGATGAAAAGTAATCTTTAGCACATGAGTCGAACAAGTTAAAGTGAAATAAAAAGGGAAAAGATCATCACCTCTACGACTCTCCACATACCATAGACGGTGACGGGAGACTCGTCATTCAGCTGCCGACATCCATGACGTAGCGATAAGAGGAGATCAGCGTATCCAAGGCTGGCCCAGCTATAGGATCCTATCTCATGGATCCTGACCAGAGCAGGGAGGTAGCAAAGGAGTACACGTGAACTCCTATCGGGAGAAAGGGTCATAGAGATCAGGATCAGGATGAAGATCCGCACTCGCTACTCAGCCGTCGTATCCTCCATGTCGAAGCCACAAGCTAAAACTGAAGCCAGCTCCGATCGTCCACTCCTAGGACCACCTCGAGACACTGGTCGAGACCTGATGTGCTGAACGATCGGACCCAATAAATCAGCTGTCTCAGCCGATCCGCAAGACAGATCAGACATCTGAGCTACAACCCGGTCAGTGAAGCGCAGCCCGCTGATCATACTGAAGTCTAGGGGGGTCACCGTCATCTCCCCCCAAGCAAAATGAAAAGTGTTGGTAGTATCCCAGAAATACTCCAACAATGCGCGAACGACCGTCGCACCGCAACCCCGGGGGCTGCGAAACCCTACAACCGCTGTATAGAAATCTACTAAACCAGCCGATTCCCGTAGGGCGCTCGTAGCAGGATCCCTCGTAATGATCTGGTGAAGTCGAGGGATCAAATCGCCGGCTCCAGAACCGTGGTGGCGAAGCGTGCCATCGACTATGCCGGAGAGTGAGCGATGAGAGACATGGTTTTCACGGCAGAAAACCAACTGGTCTGGAGTCCACGGAGGTGGAACCCACCTACCTCTACTCGCGGATGCCCGAGGCTCGGACTCTAAAGCATCGTCGTCCATGCCCTCAGGAATGGTGGGAGTGTCCTCCCGAAAAGCCCGACGCCGGCCGATGGTAGAAAGATCGCAATATCGTCTCCTAGGCATGCTATTATAAAAATCTAAATGCTTAGCATCATTTCCTAAGACATTTAATTCAAGTTGCATTTTTATGAAAATAAAGATCTAAATACTTAGCATCATTTCCTAAGTTATTTAGTTATTTATCGAATTATACGTTAAATTTTTACCTCCAGGCTAAAAATTGGCTAAATTATGGTATTTAGTTTCTCCATGAAAAACTAATACTACAGTTCTCCTAGCCGCATGATACTATGTTCTCCATGAAAATATAGTATATATGCAAAATATGAATCAATACATCATTTCACAAGGTTCACCACCATTTTTTCACCATTTCAAGTACAAAGAAGTAACATGAACATTATTTCACAAAGTAGTACCCAAAAATGGTGATTTGCTCAATTCTCTATCAAATCATGTAATTTTTGTCTCAAATTTCTCACAAACACACATACATACATATACAAGTAAAATCATGGCAAGAATTTCAACATGAAACCTCAAAATCAAAAATCCCCAAATTGATTTTTAAGGGTTTTTCATGAAATTACTTTCGAAGCAAATTTGAGGCACAAATTATGAAGAACTTACATAGATCCTTGTAGAGGTTCGAATAGGAGGAGTATGGAAAAACTTTGAAGTAAAATCGGCAGAAAATTGAGCAATAAAAGCTCGAAAAAAGCTCAGGCCACCAGCAGACCGCCGCGACACGGTCAGCAGAATCCGTGACACGACAAGGCTGTCCTGTGTCACGGTGAGCTCGAAAGGCGACGGAGCTCCCGTGACTCCGACGGCAGCTCCGGTAGTAAACAGCAACAGCAACAGCAACAGTAAAAGGCAGCAAGTCGCGAAAATAAAAAAAAAAGATAAAGAGAAAGAAAAACAAAATCGCCGGGTCGCGGTTGTCGTTCCCGTGTCACGGTGAGGCCGTACGGCCGCCGGATTGTCTTAACCGTGGCGCGGCAATTTGTGTGAGCAAGAAGGTAAAAATGGAGAAGATAAAGAGAGGAGATGAGCAAGGAAATGGCAAAATGGTGAAGCAAAAGCGTGAATTTAAAGCCAAAAAAAGTAACCGTTGCACACCCCATTCACCGTGCCACGGTTACCATTATTGTGTAACGGTACACTGATGACGTGGCGCGCTGATTCACGCGTTGACTGATTCAAAAAGCAAAATAAAAATAAATAAAAATAAAAAAAAATAAAAATAAAAAAATATATAGAATATTCCCGTGACACGGGATTTCATCCCGTCTAACGAGAGAAGTTCCCGTGTCGCAGCAAATATATGACGTGGCACGACAACTCTGCACATTGTCAGCGAATATTCCTGGCGTTTTTGACCGGTTTGAGTGGTTTTTCGAAGTTATTGGGCGGTTATTTTTCGCTGGAATTACGCGGAAAATTCTAACTGATACTTAAAGGGGACTAAAATTACCATTTTACCCCTAGCAAGCATCGAAGTCTATTTTCGGCATTTTAAGCACTTAATATGGTCGGATGATCGGCTTAAAATTGTGAATCATCTACGGCCCACGTTCGGGGATAATCGAACCATCATACACTTACAAATTTCAGCAATCGTCAGCTTTCCTCAGGCTTGGAAAGCATTATCGGTGGATTTTTTCTTCAAGTATAGAAAATCGCCAAGTCGGCTTTCCTTAGGTTTGGAAAGCGTTATCGGTGGATTTTTCTTCAAGTATAGAAAACCGCCAAGTCGGCTTTCCTCAGGCTTGGAAAGCGTTATCGGTGGATTTTTCTTCAAGTATAGAAAACCGCCAAGTCGGCTTTCCTCAGGCTTGGAAAGCGTAATCGGTGGATTTTTCTTCAAGTATAGAAAACCACAAAATTCCTTTGTCGGCTTTCCTCAAGCATGGAAGGCATTATCGGTGAAATTCTTCAAGCATAGAATGACACCAAATTCGTTCATCGACTTTCCTCAGGCATGGAAAGTATTATCCGGTAGCTTTCTTCAGGCTTAGAAAGTTACCAAACTCTTCAGTCGGCTTTCCTCAAGCATGGAAAGCATTTCAACAAACGTCATCCGGTGGATTCCTTCAAGCATAGGAAAATACCAAACTCATTTGTCACCGATACACTGGTGTCAGATACGTATTCTATCCCTTTACTCCTTTTATCTGTAGAACTAACGTTTTTCTGCAGGTATCGGCGTATACAGAGTGATTTAGGATCGCAGAACGTCTTAAATCATTCTCCGTCCCTATCGGCTACTTTGACTATCGTTTTCGAAACTGACGTTTCTACAAACCCAGTCAAAGTGGGGGCTTCTGTAGACACCTAAAAATGTCTCCCCAAAACCAAACCCGATGATGAACAGCCTTTAACCGCCACTATTGGTCGGGTTTAGTATTTAATCCCGAGAGTGCTTAAAAAATCATATTTTATTAAATTCATATTTTTGAACAGTCCATGGATTAGTCTTGATGTTTGGTAAAAGCATAGTTTTAATTTCAGCCCAAACTTATTAATTAATTTTAAGCCCAAACCTTTTTTATTTTATTGTTTTATTATTTATTTTTGGCCCAAACCCTTTATTTATTTTTATTTAATTATTTTCTTATTTTAGCCCGAATAATAAAAAGTCAGAAAAGGCCCGAAATTATCAATCGGCACTTAAAATGCCGAAGGAAATTAGGGTTAAAAATGTACTTAGACGGAAAAACGGGCTGGAATTTCCCGCGCCACGGCAGGTACCTACCGTGTCACGGGAATCCTTCCCGTCTGACGGTGGGATTTCCCGTGACACGGGAAGTCTGCCGTGACACGGGACATTCCGTGTCTTTTCCGCGTAAACCCTTAACGCGTTTTCTATCCCGTTTTCTGAAAATTTCCCGCGTCACGCCAAAAGTGTACCGTGTCACGGGAAAGTGTACTATCTGACGGTGGAGCTTCCCGTGTCACGGTACAGTTTGACCGTGTCACGGGATACTTTTTTAGGGTTTTTATCATTTTAGGGTTCCGTGTGCTCCCTCAGCACATTTTCCCTATAAATATCCCCCTCATTTCTGATGAACGGGGCACCGAGTAAGTCTTTGATTTTATTTTCTCTCTTCTATGCTTTAGCCTAAACACTAGTCTACCCTTTTCACTTCAAAATTCCTTCTTCAAGCACTTAAAGGAATCCATATTTTACTCGAGGTTCTGTCCTTAAGCCAAGGCGTGAAAGGTAGAACTATTTGAGGGTTTGGCCCCAAAATCAACTTTATTTAATTTAAATTAATTTAATTTTTGTTTTTTTATTTCCTTGAAGTTACTAACTCATTTATTATTTTTTAGTTGCAAACAAACAGAATCAAAGTAAGGATCATGCTCCTTTTGTTTTTATTATTTTTCTAACGATTTTATGTTGTTGGAATTGTGATTAAATTGGTTTTAATATTAATGTTGTTCTATTATTTTTATGATCACCATATTGCATGTTTAAAGGGAATATGTAATTGAAAATCACGCCTAATAAGATAATTTGGACAACCGGTTTAGGATCCTTTTCAATCTTGTTGTTTAATTCAAGTGATCACAAATTTTATAGAATTATGTGTCGCATTAATATTCAACCAATTTAGTTAAATAATAGTTTGGAGCGAATTGAATTATTGTTTGTATGCCTTTGAGATCACAGGAATTCTTTTCAATATAAGAATCGAGTAGAGGCCAATACGGGCGAATGTGACTCCATGACTCACTTCGTACCATCATCCCCGATCCTCCTTTCGTGGTTTCGAACCATATGGAGTTAGTAATCTCATGGATTATGAATGGGGTGTAACCTTCACGGGTCAATCGTTGTTGCCTATCGTTGTCCCTTTATCGTGGTTGCCTTTTATGATCCGTGAACGGTTTACAAGTTTCTTAAAAACTTGTTGGCGGCTCCCTACTTTCCTTGTCCCTAATCGTGTCCCTTATCGTATTATGTCAATTCCCACTTCCTATGAGTGCCAAGCATATTCACACATGCTTTACCGTAGGCGCAATTCGAGCGACGCCTACAGTGTCATGTTAGGATGTTTTGATCTTCCTAGCATCATGTTTACGGTAATAACTATAATTTCTATTATCAAATATGACAATTGTGTTTCTTGCGATACTTCCTACTGTCTTTCCTAATATCATTTTAGTATCATGTCAAGGCTAAATATTTGATCTTTGATGTTTAGTAACATGCTCGGGTTTGTTATTAATCTTGTTAATATCATGCCTAGGATCTTGCTATTAATATTATGCTTTAATATGATTTTGATTATTATTATAATTGTTATAATTATTGTGATAATGATTATTTTTTATTATGATTATAATTATAATTTATGATTATTATAATGTTGCTTGATATTGATATTTATTGTTATTGCTTGATCACACCTTTTATGCATGCTTAAAGAGAATTAGTACTTGTAATCACGCTTAATAAGATAATTAATAATCTTGTTTAGGGTCAATATGATTATAATTCAAGTGATCGTCAATAATAGTTTATTTGTGCATTAATATTCAACCAACATAGATAAACAGGTTTAGGGTTAAACCTATTGATTGCATGTTAGTTAGAAAACGCACATGAATACGATCAGAATAAAGTAGAGGCCTATTATTAGGGCAGGTTCAATCTCTTTTAGGTTGAATTTGTACCTTCATCCCCGAACTACCAGTCATGGTTCCAGACCTATTGGAGTTGACGATCTCCTGGATCGTTAAGGGGTGTAACCTTCACCTCGTGAACGATTTACAAGTTCCTAAAACTTGTTGGCGACTCTTTTGCTCTATCTTCTTTCCCTTTGGACGCCACCGTACTTTAGTGTATGATCACAGTGGGGTTCAAGTTTGGGATAATGCTTGAAATATTCCCTACAACTATCCTCGCGTTGCTTACTACAAATTCCCTAACCATGCTGTGCTTAACTTGGAGGTGCCTCTATGCAGTGATATTGCATCAGCCATTGGGGTGGAGAATTTGGCTGATGAACAATAAAAGTTTTAGCGGCTGTCTCCCCCTTACTCTAGCAGTTCCTCGGAGTTTTCCTCACCTAGGTTTGTGGTCACCGGGTAGCTTTTGTTATTGTCTTTAGGGTGTATAGCCGCCAAAGATTGTATTTTTTTATGAATATTGTAACTTTCTTACTGGATGTTTACTCTACCTTGGTGGACAGAGGTTCAGCTTGTTAGTATATGCACTTGATAACTTTCCTCTTATTTTGCTTACTGCCTATCTTGGTACCTGTATGCTTGCTTAGACATGCTGCTGAGCCATGGTGTAGGAGTACCTCAACCTTAGTTCAGCAACCCCCTTATCGATCTAGGTGGATCCTCGTAGGATGGGCTTTCCCGTTATTCTTGCTCGTACTGATTTTTTGACTTTGTTCCCTGACTTGGCTGTATAAGGCCTTTTATTTATCGGCCTTCTTTCAAATTTGGTGGGAATTTGTCAATATTTACTGCTTTTCATCTTGTTTGTGATGGAGGCTTATGCGTTATGTCTTCTACTTAGTTTTCGTAGAGACTTACTTGCACACCACTTAGCTTGGCTGTAATTTGTTTCCACGCCGCTCAGCCTGTATTACTGTGTCTTATTCATGTTATCCAACTTATTTTTGCTGTGACTTATTTATGTCGTTCAACTTGTTTTTGCTGCTTGTTTTTATGTCGTTTAGCTTGTTTTGCTACGCATTGTTTATGTCGTTTAGCTTGTTTTGCTATGACTTATTTATGTCGTTTAGCTTGTTTTCCTGCGAATTATTATTTTATGCATCTTACTTATCTTTGTAAGAGCTTATTGTCGATCTATCTCCTTTCTCCCCCACAAAAGAGGTGAGCTGGGTGGAACAAAGAGAGCCTTGGTGATGCTCGCTCAGCCTTCCCTTTTGCTTTTTGTTCATCTTCTATGCTCAAGTTGAACGTGTCAAGCTTCCCCCTCAGTCGTCCTCGAGGTGGTGCCCTGTTTTACTTTGAGCAAGCAAGTTGAACGTAGGATAGTGTGTTCTCCTTCGTCTAATGGTGCTTTACCGCACCTTATTGTGATGCTTTCTTCTATTAACGCCTGTATGGATTTTCTACATGTTAGCGTGCAACGCTATAGCATAACTTGACATATTTACTCAAGTTTATATAGTATACAACTCACGCAGAGGCTCGTATTTCATTGAATTAAAATGGCTTAAATTGCCTTGGTTAATATAGCATAAACTAAACAAAGTGTGTGCATAATTTAAGCAAAGTTTTTTTTTTTTATTTCTACTTAGCCATTTGCCTTTAGAATAAAGTATTTCTGTAACACATTTGCATTGAAACTATTACTTACGACCTGACCTTCTTGATCTGCGAGGAGGAAAGCGCCTGGCCTTACTTGCTCATGGATGATGAAAGGGCCTTCCCATTTTGCTGACAGCTTTACGTGTTGGTTTCCTCTTCCCACTGCTACTATCCTTCTGAGAACTAGGTCTCCTGGCAGCAATTCTCGATGCTTGACTCTCTTGTTAAAAGGCTTTGAGATTTTGATTTTTTGGTCTGCTAGCTTAAGAACTGCTTTTAGCCGCATCTTTGGTAGGAAATCCAGCTCTTCCAGCATGCGCTTCTCATTTCCTTGCTGCTCATAGTGATGGATTCTCAGGTTGGTGATTTGCACTTCCACTGAAACTATTTCATCTGCTGCATAAGCCAAGGTTAAAGGACTTTTTCCAGTAGAATCCTTCTATGTTGTTTTGTTTTCCCATAATACCTTCTGGATTAGGTCAGCCTAGAGGCCTTTATGTTCTTCTACCTTCCTTTAAAAGCCTGTTAAGATTAGCTTTTTTGCTGCTTTTGCTTGGCCATTGCTCTGCGGGTGGAAGACTGAGGCACTTACATACTTGGTGCCCATTTCCTCCAAGTAATCTTTGATGGTGTCACAGTTAAACTAGTATCCATGATAAAAGACTATGCAATGTGGCACCCCGAATCTTGTTATGATGTTCTTCCAAATGAACGTTCTCACTTGGACAACCTTTATATACTTGGTGGGCTCAGCTTCAATCCACTTGGTGAAATAGTCTACTGTCACTATAAGATACTTCATGCCCGCTGACCTAGTGGTGAAGGGTCCTAATATGTCCATTCCCCACTAGGCGAACAAGATCGGGCTAAGAATTGGGGTTAAATCGTTTGCTGGCTGGTTTATGAATGGGGAATATTTTGGCATGTTTCGCACTTTTTGACGTATGCTAAGGCATCCTGCGTCAGAGTTAGCCAATATGCTCCCCTTCTAAGCACTTCAACCCTAGGGCTTTTCCGCCAATGTGGTTGGCACAGATTCCTGAGTATGCTTCTTCCATGATTTTCTCCTGCTCCTATTCCGGAATACACCTCAACAACAATTTTGAGAAGCTTTTTTTGTTGAGCTCTCCCTTCATCACCACATAACAATTGGCGTCCTTTTGACTTTCTTGGCTTGTGCCTCGTCATCCGACAGCGAGCCATGCACCTTATAAGTCAGTATGTCTGTGAACCATGCTCGTTATTGTCCGGTGCAATTCACCTGCTTGCTCTCTGCGATGCTGCTTTCTTCCAGGAATTCCACCATGATTGTCCTTGTGAGGCTTTGTAGGGTGGAACTGGCTAGCTTTGATAATGCGTCGGCTTGGGAATTTTCTATTCTAGGGACTAGGTCTATCTGAAAATGTATTAGCTAAGCCACCATCTCTTTCACCTTGGTTCTGTACTTTAGCATTGTAGGCTCTCTAGCTGCATACTCCTTCTTCAGCTGGCTAGCTACCAACCGAGAGTCGGTCTGCAGGTGCACTTTTCTAGCTCCTATTGCTATACTCATTCTCAAGCCTACTAGAGTTGCTTCATACTCTGCTTCGTTGTTTGATGCCTTGAATTTGAACTTAATGGCATATTCAAATACATTGCCTTCTAGCGATGTTATTATTATCCCTGCTCCGCTTCCTGTTTGGGCTGAAGATCCATCCACTGCCACTTTACAAATTTCAATTTCATATTCTTTTTCTTTGTAAGAGGCTTCTACTATGAATTCTACTAGGGCTTGAGCTTTGATAGCTGCCCTAGGCTTGACCTCAAACTCATATTCAGAGATCTCTATCGTCCACTTTAGGAGCCTGCCCGAGGCGTCCATTTTCTTCAGGGTTTTTTTCTAGCGGGTGAGTTGTAAGGATTTGAATTATATATGCATCAAAATAGGGTTTCAGCTTTCTTGTTGTTGTCACAACTACAAAGGCCAGCTTTTCCACCGATGGGTATCTTTGCTCAGCCTCTATTAGCACTTGGATTACAAAGTATACTGATTTCTGTTGTTTTTGCCTTTCATCCTGGAGAACTAACGCGATTGCTTTTATTGAGGCGGATATGTACAGTTGTAGTTTTTTTCTCAGCTTTGGTCTAATCATGGTCGGGAGCTTGGTCAGATTCTCCTTGATCCCTTCGAAAGCTTCTTTTTCTGCTGCACCCCACTTAAACTCCCTGTTTTTTTTTTCAGCAACTAATAGAATGGTAAGGCTTTGTCAGATGATTTGCTGATGAATCGAGTCAGTGCTGCCATCCTTCCTCTTAGTTGCATGATGTCTTTAGAACATTTTGGCTCTAGGAGGCTTAAGATTTCCTCCACTTTCTCCGTGTTGGCGTCGATTCATTTCTCACTTACCAGGAAACCAAGGATTTTCCTAGAGCTCACCCCGAATACACATTTCTTTGGGTTGAGCTTGATATTATACTTATTTAGCGTGACATATGTTTCCTCTAGTTCCATAATGTGCCTTGCCTACGTGACACTCTTGATAATTGAGTCGTCAACGTATACTTTAACATTTCTCCCTTTTTGGTGCATGAATACTCTATCCATTGTTTTATAAAAAGTAGCTCCAGTATTCTTCAGCCCGGAGGGCATAACTATGTAATTGTACACTCCCTTTTGGTGATGAATACGGTCTTCTTCCTATTAGGCTTGTGCACGATGATCTGGTGATACCCTGAGAAGGCATCCATGAAGCTTAGCAAGGCATGCCCGCTGGTTGAGTCTACCAGCTAGTTAATCTATTGCAGCGGGTAGTAGTCTTTTAGACATGCTTTGTTGTGATTTGTGAAATCAACGCACATCCTCCATTGGCCATTCGCTTTCTTTACCATAACCCTTTTGGCCAACCACTCTGGATGATCACAAGGCTCTATGAATCCAGCCTCTAGGAGTTTGTCTACCTCCTCCTGGATTGCCTGATTTTTCTCCTTGGAGAAGATTTGCCTTTTCTACAAAACTAGCTCGATGTCCTCTTTCACATTCAGCATGTGAACCATAACTGCAAGCCCCCAATTCCTGGCATCTCCCCTGCTAAAAATGTCCTTATTCGCTCTCAACAGCTCTATAAGGTGGACTTCCCACTCTAGGGTTAATATATTTCCCAATTTACCGTCCTACAGTTATCACCCTCTGTAAGCTCAACAGTTATGTGCTGCCCGCTGAGCAGCGACCTGGCTGCCTCTTGTTTTGCAGGCTCAAAGTTTTCCATTGCTAACTTCTGCTTATCTTTTTCTTTGTGATACTCCTCCCACTTCCTTTTTCTTGATTTCTTTTCGACATGCTCGCTGGACCTTAGGTCTGAGCCTAGCTCCTGCCTTGTCCTAGCAGGCTGCTTCAAGGTTGTGATATAACGCTGCTAGGCTGTCTTTTGGCTTCCCTTGAGATTTGTAGACCGCCCATTATTGGTTGTGTATGCTATGGCAGGGTGATAAGTGGATACCACCCCGCCTATTTTGTGAATAAGAGGTCTTCCCATAATCACATTGTATGGTGATAGGGAGTCTATTACCAAGAATTCTGCACGAACATCACGTCCCCTTGACCTCTCTCCCACTCGAACTAAGAGCTCAATTATTCCCTTAGGAATCAGTCCAAACCCCTTTAATCCGGTGACTTCATAACTCACCCATTTTAAGTCTTTCCTATCTAGCTTTAGCTCTTTGAATGCACTAATATATATGATGTTAGTTGAGCTGCCACCATTTATTAGTACTATATCTACCTCCTAGTTTGCAATTCTCATTATCACCATTAGAGGCTCATCATGAGGGTAAATTATGCCTTCCTGGTCATACTAATCAAATGTAGCTCATGGTAGCGGGGGAAGTGGCGGCCATCTGCACTTCTCACTGTAATTTATCTGGTGGATCATTGCTCGCAAGTCATCCCTTGCTCTGTTCAACGTTCCACCATTGATTACATAATTGATTACATACACCCTTCCCTTTAGTTTATTGTCTCGATCTCTACCCTCGGCCGGGCCTCTATGACCCCCCTGCGGTCATGGACGGACCTGTCCTCTTCTCTTCTCCTGGAGGAGTCAGATTGTTGCTTGAACTGGTTCACGTATCCTCTCCGCACTAAGTCCTTTATGTTGTCTTTCAAGTGCGTGTATTCATTAGTGATGTGTCCATAGTCCTTGTGGAAGTCACACCACTTGCTTGGATCACGGTTTCTATTCATCATTCTGGGTGGTCTCTGCCACTTATCGTCAACCTTGTTCACGCTTAAGATATGAGACCTCGAATGAGTGAGCAAGGTGTATTGGTCAAACCTCCCAAGTCTGCCTCCTTGTTTTTGGTTTGATCTTCTCACTCCAATCGCTCTGTCTGCATCCATGCGACCTTTGTTCAGCTGTGCTGGGCTGATCCAACCTGGTTGTGTTCTCTGCCCGGGTGACTTCAGCTCGCTTAACTGGATCACTTGGTGCTTTTCTGATCAGCATTGCCATATTGGTCTCACATCTTTTATGAACTCGTGCGCTTTTCCCAACGCTTTAGCCATCGTTTTATTATTCTTTCATCCCATATACGCTCTGAACGGTGAGCCCGGTAGCAATTCGCTCTGCATTGCTAGCAGCGCTACCTCTTGGCTCATGTTCTGGATGATTGTTGCTTCCTTGTTGAATTTTGTGATGAATTTTCTTAGGGACTCATCTTTTCCTTGCACTAGTGACATCAGCTTGGTGGTCATTTTTGTGCGATCCACCAGGGTTACAAAGTGCTCCATGAACATTCTCTTCAGCTGATTATATGAGTAAACGGACCCTTTTGAGATGGCTCTGTACGATTCAGCTTCCAACCCTTCCATGGTGGGTTGGAATGCCTTACACCAGAATGAGTCTGTCATGGTGTTCAGCACCATGTGATTCTCAAACGCTGAAACGCGGTTCTTAGTTGATATGGTTCCATTGTAATTACAACTGGGCATCTTTATTTTTTCCATCGGTTCCTCCAGAATCTTCATACAAAATGAGGAATCATCTAGAATAACCTAGATTCACGCTCGCTTCTCCCTGTCCAAGCTTGGTCTTCGATCAGAGGCTGGTGACTTGCTGCGAGTAACTCGAGCCTCTAGGCTGCCCTTTTTTTGGGCTGCCCCATCCACACTCCACTCCTGATTTAGGTTTAGAGCTTCCAGTTCCAGCACCTTCTTCCTCAGTAAGACAAGCTCTGCCTTCCTGATGAGTGACATTTATGTCACTCCTAAGGAGTAGTTTTAGAGTCCTTTCCATGTTTATTTTCCCTTATTTTCCTTTTATTCTCTTGTTTTCTCTTTAATAAAGTTTCTATTTTATTTTGGTAATTTTGGAGTGTTTTGGTTTAGTGTCTTTATTTTATTAGTTTTAGTTTTAATTCTCTCATTCCCTATTTTAGTTCATTTAGTTTTATTTTATTTATTTCATTCCTTTTTGTCTTGATTTCCCCTCGTGTTTTTGGTTGTAGGTGACCCGGGTTTCAAGGCCATGTCCGTGTTCGAAGTTCAAGGTTCGAGGTGCAAACTTGAGCCAACCCCATGCTGCCCCTTATCCTTCACCACATCCCCTCCCTTATCCTCCACCACACCACAGCAGCCACCTATCACCAGCCTGCAACCCCGCAAACACCACACACACCAGCACCAATTCACTCACCCGCTGAAACCCCTCACACCACTCACCACCAGTCCAACTTCCAACCACTAGCCAACAACCACCTGACCGCCACAGCAACCACAATCACCCACCAATTCACGCGCCCACTGCACCAGCCACCACTACCCCCTGCTCCCTCGCGCACACAGCCGCATACCAGCCTCACCACCAACCAACACAACTCCCCTGCTCCAATCCGCAACAATCAACCACCACACACCACCAGCCTGCTGCCACCAATTTACAGCCACCCTCACCTCGCAACAGCCGCCAATTAACTCCCCTGCTTCACCCCGCAAACCACCAGCCACAACAACAATAAAACAACCACCAATTAAGCAACAAATCGCCCACCAGCATCAATTACAACAACAATTGCACCTTACCGTCACCAATTCGCATAGCAACATCCCCAATTTACAGTAAATCACAAATTCTCAAGTTCGAGCAAACCGTTGAGGGTTCGGCCGAACGTCGAGTCAGAGACTTTGGGGGTTTTGTTATTCGAAGAGGAGTGGTCGAACACACCCATGGTTCGACCGAACCAACCCAGTAGTTCGGCCGCACCAACCCACGGTTCGACCGAACCATTTCACGAGCTATGCACATGGCTTTTAATGAGGATCGAACAGTGGTGTTTTCTTGGTGCCGATTTTTAATGATGATGAGCGGTAGTGATTTGATGATGATGGTTGTTAGTTTGATTTGGTGAGATGCAAAACATGGGATCATTCCCCCATTTTAGAGCAGCCAATTTCGAAGAAGAAGGAATGGGGTAGCTGATGGTTTGGTGGGGATTTGTGGGTTTATTCGATTTTATTTTCTTTTTCTTTTATTTTTATTTTCTTTGTTTTCTTTTCTCTTTTTCTTATTTTCTTTCTTTTATTTTTTTATTCTTATCTTAGTTTTCTATTTTTACTTTTCCTTTTAATTTATTTTATTTTATTTTCTTTTTCTATTTTTCCTAGTTTTATTAAGCTTAGTATAAATACCCAATTTTGGGGTAATTAGAACAATGGAATAACTATCTATTCTTCTCTCTGATTAGTTTTAGGTTAGGTTAGGATTAGTCTTCTTTGGTAGAGAGAGAAAGTGAGGTTTTCTTCATTAATGAACTTGGATTTTGAAGAAGGAGCTTGTTCAATCCTTTGTAGACCTTCATCTTCAATTAATGAGCAATTTCTTACTCTCTCTCCTCTATTTTTATTTGTTTATTTTGATTATTATTTTAGTTGTTGGTATTGCTTGTTGATCATGTTGATTCTTGATTATTTGTTGATTAATCTTGTTATTATCATGATTAGTGAGTAATTTCCCCATTAAGGGGATGGTTGTGGTGTAGTTGGACCTTGAGCATGTTCTAGGGTTTAGAATTGATTTATTTGTGATTAAAGTCTTTATATGCTTGATATTCTTTAATCTTCTTGCAAGTGCACATTGTTGGTTGATTAAAGGTGAATCTTTGCTAACAAGAAACGGAAGTTGACTTAGTTAAGGTTCATTACTATCGATTTTTATTTAATAGTACCTCCTAGTATATGGTTCTAATGTGGAAACATAGAGGCTATGTTAGGAGAAGCCAATTGACCCCGGAAGGCGGCTAGATTGGATTCTTAATTTCGTATTCGAGCATGTTTAGTTCATAATTAATTCAATTTCTATGCCTTTGTTTATGTTCAAGTGAATGCTATACCTAAACCATTTCCCTTAATGTTTTATTTATTGTTTTAGCATTTTTAGACTTTAGTTTATTTATCCCCTATTCCGGACTAGCTTAATTGTTGATAACATTTGGTGGTGTTTACCGTTCTCTGTGGTTCGACCCCTATGCTTGCCTTATACTCGTATTAGGTTTGTTTAGGTTGTATAAATTGTATTTGATCTAGGGATAGACAATTGACGACGCGTTTATTCCCTTGTCACTTCCCTAGGGTGAGATTTATTAGTGTCGCCTTCTTCGCGGCTGACTCTATAGCTGTAGCTACTGGCGAGGTGCCTGTTCCTTTACCGAAGTTGGTAAGGACTACTGTCATGGCTTCCAGCTGCTCTTTACTACATTTAGATAGGTTTTGCAGAACGGCTGACATATTGACGGGCTGCGGTTTTTGGGTTACTGGTGTTGAAATGATAGGTTCATTGTTCACGGCTGTTAGTGGCATCCCGAACTTAAAAGTAGAACAAGACCCTATCGGATCTATTGGGCTCGCCGCCGCTTTGGTTGCAGCAGACGCCGATTCGGCTGGATTAGATTTCTTGGATATATTGGATTTGGGTTTTTCGATTGATCCTTTTGGATCGAGGGTTATTGACGCTGTTTTTTGTGGTGTTTGATTGGCTTCACTGATCTTAGATACTGGAGTTTAAACAACTTCCTCTCCGGCCATGGCGGTCTGTCAACTAGTCCCTTGCTTAGCTGGTGTACCTCAAGTTAGATGATCCTACCCTTCTTCTAGCGCCAATTGTTCAAGGTGTGAATCGAAGGGTTCTGCTGGCACAAGCCGGGTCTCGTCGACGACTTACGCAAGGCAACACACGTAAATTGCCATTGGGGGTGGCTCGAGGATCCCCCCCTCCGATGCTTAAGTTAGAATGTGTTTAGAGAGAGAAAGTGTAGTTAGAAAGATAGAGAGTGTGTAATAACTCGTGTGTCTAACCTCTTTCCGTTGTACTTTTCCCTCTATTTATAGGCGTACGATCTCCTACTCCATACTTGGTCAGCCTGCGAGCTGACTCTGTCGGGCTAAGGAGCCCCTTCGGCTATCCTTCTAGCGGTGAGTGCGCACCCCGGGGGCCTGTCTAGGAGCCTTGTGATAGCTCAGCAGGAGCTATCCAATACAATATGTATTCCTGAATTAATGTAAAGGTTGTATACACTCTTAATTTCATACCATTCTCCCCTTCTTGATGTACTCTTTTGTAAATCGAGTATTGAATATAGATTGGTCATTATCAACGGGAATTTTAAAGTTGTCATCCCCACCATTATCGCCATCATCCTCATGACATCTTCAAGACCATCCATCCTCAATTACGCACTTGTACTGTTTTTCCGTTTCTACCAATCTAATGAGAATAGGAAAGAGTGTACCATGGTGACCTTAAGCTACAAAATATTTCCTAGATGTCTTTTGCAAATGTTCCTTGATCCTTAAAAGTAAAATTTGATAAATTTAAATAATTAAATGTACTTTTATTCAAATTCTAATAATATGTTAAAAATTAGTGTAACTAGTTGAGGTTATTTTTCGATAACTCACCAGTAGTAATCGACTTGACTCATCAATCACGCATTGAAACCATAGGGGAGATATTTTAGTTGTTCCAGGTGTGGATCCAAGGGTTCAGCTAGCACGAGCTGGCTCCCGTCGATCACCTGCGCAAGGCAACACACGTAAACTGCCCTGGGGGTGGCTCGAGGATCCCCCTCTTATGCTTAAGTTAGAACGTGTTTAGAGAGAGAGTTTACTTAGAGAGTTATAGAGAACGTAATAACTTGTGTGTTTAACCTCTTTTCCTTTGTACTTTGCCCTTTATTTATAGGCGTACGGTCTCCTTTGTGGAGAGTCATACTTGGTAAGTCTTGCGAGCTGACCCTACTAGGATGAGGAGCCCCCTCCATTATTCTTCCAGCAGTGATTGCGCACCCCGAGGGCAAGTCTGGGAGCCTGGTGATAGCTCAGCAGGAGCTATCCTATATCACTAGCCCTTCAAGAGGTGGTATGAGGTCGCTCATGGCGGCTCTTGCTTGCGCAGTGAATCTTCTTTTTTAATGGGTCCAGTTGGAGGCAATAGCTCAACATGATCTATCCCCTAGAACTAGCCCCTAAAGAGGTGGAATGAGGTCACTTGTGCTAGCAATCTGAGCGCATGGTCTTATTGGCCGTTACTCAACGGGTCGTTTGGCTAAGCTACCTCGTATACCACTAGCCCCTCAAGTCTCTTGATTGACAATGCAATTTTGATACTTGAGTGGTCATGCTGGAGGTCGGTGGAGATGCGTTGGGTTTGTGCTCGGTGATAGAGGCTTTTTTTTGCCTGCGACATGTACGTGTTTCTGTATCGTTGAACATTTCATTTATTCCTACTGATGCTAGAGGAACAATTTTTTCTTAACTAGACTTTAAATGTTCTGTCAGGAATTTGAGACATGACGAGCTTGCGGGGAGAAATGTCGATTACTCCCTTTAAAGTCTAAGAAATGACGAGGTTGCACGGAGGAATTTCGATTACTCCTGCTAAAGTCTGAGAAATGATGAGCTTGCAGGGAGGAATTTCGATTACTCCTAATAAAATCTGAGAAACATCGAGCTTGCAGGAGGAAATTTCGATTACTCCTGCTGAAGTCTAAGAAATGACAAGCTTGTAAGGAGGAATTTCGATTACTCCCGCTAAAGTCTAGAAAGGACGAGCTTGCAGGGAGGAGTTTTGATTACTAGCTCCTATTGAAGTCTAAGAAATGACGAGCTTGCAGGGAGGAATTGCGATTACTCCTGCTGAAGTATGAGAAGTGACGAGCTAGCAGGGAGGAATTTCGATTACTCCCGCTAAAATATAAGAAATGACGAGCTTGCAGGGAGGAATTTCGATTAATCCCGCTGAAGTTTTCTTTTTTTTTTTGGAGGGAACAATGTTTTGCATGAGTGGGACACGTGTAGGCTATCTGAGTGGTCAGTTTATTTTTATTGAAGGGACATGGCGTTTTGGCTTTATTGCTTACTCAACCGCCTATTTAGTCCCTACTGAATTCACTGTCCCCCCTTTTTTTCTTTTTACCTTCTTTGTTTTTTCATCTTCCCCTTTCTATTTTCAAATTTCTCGCTCTTCATCTTCTACACAGACGCGCGTCATTTCTCCATTACCATTGTAAGTTCTCGTGTCTCTCGTCTTTGTTCTTGCTTTATTTTTTTATTTGTTTGCTCACTTTCTCTTATTCTTCAGTTTCACTGAATTTTCTTGCTTTTTGGTTGCAGTTTGAAATCCTATTCTCTGATTGGTTTCTTGGACTACCATTGTTGTTTTTCTTTGTTGCTTCTTCAACCTCTTGTCATAAAGTTACTAACTTTTATTGTATTTTCTTCCACAAAATTGCGTCTTTTGATAAATTTTTATTGCCTGCGTCCAATTCATTCCCTTTTATTGTTGTATTTGTATTCTCAATTCTTTCTTCCGATTCTTGCGTTGCTTTTCTACACTCGCTCTTAGGAATTAGACTGATCTTTGGATTTTGGCACCCCATTTTTCTTCGTCTTCTTTAGGGGGATTTTTTTTATCTTTTTAGATCTTCTTTAGGATGTCTGACGCTTTTGATTGTCAAAACATGAGTGAGCCTTTCGTGGCCACTCAGTCAGGCTCTCCTTAAGAGTCATCTCACTCAGGTGAGCGCTCTGCGTGCACTTCTTTTGGTTCCCCCTGGTTCCCCCTGGTTCCCCCCTTTCCTTTACAAACATTTATGCCTTTCGATTGTGCTCCTGCTGCGGGCAGGGCAAGTACTGCTGCGGCTCCTCCTTTTGTATCTGAGTCGGGTAGTAGTCGCCCCGCTGAGAGCAGCGGTTTCTTTCCTTTTCGGCCTGGACCACGTCCTGATTTCTTTGACCCTTATTGCGAGCAGGAGCTTATTTAGGACGGGGTACTCATATGCAATCTCGTTCGTTTAAGGAGGCGCGCACTATGCCATGATATTTTAGCTGACATGGTCAAGGCTAATCCCCATGATGTTTCTCTTGTTAGTCCAATTCCCCATGTTCAGCCTTTAAACAGTTTTTCTTACCTTGATGACATGACTGATGTGGATTAGTTGAACATTATGTAGTACGGGGTGGCAATGCTGCAACTTCTTCACCATCTCATTCTCCAGAAGCGAATATGAGCAGGGTGGCTGAATCTCCTGGTGCGAGTTCTTTTTATGACTGTAAGCTCATTCACGTGGAGGAGCCTGTTAAAAAGGGCTAATTTGACTTCTTTCTTTGGATGCAAGGAATTGCATGCTTGACTCCAACTAGCGTAAAGATGCAAGGAAGTTAGACCTTGCTGCTGTGGGGCAGAAGTTCTATGGTTTTGGTTAGGGATACAAACTGGTTTTACTAGATGAGGGCTTCAAGTTATCTGCTCCTCCTGCTGATCATATGCAGTCTTTGCTTCTCAATTGGATTTAGGCTTGAGATTCCCTCTTCACCTTACTTTGGATAAGGTCTTTCGGGACCTTAACCTTTGCATTGCTTTGCTGCATCCTGCTTCTCTGCACACTTTGATATGCTTATTGTGGTTCCTGCGCTTTCGGAGGTATCCAGAATCACTACATTTGTTCAAATCTCTTATAAGTCTGAAAAGGTCATCTTCTGGTTCCGAGTTTGGGTGGTATTACGTGGCTCCCAAAGAGGGTCGAGTTTTGTGTTACCCTAAACTTGGACGTTTTAGGGACTAGTCTGGCAAGTTTTTTTAGGATGCAATGCCTTCTCCTTTTGTTGTGCCACACAATTTCAGGGAGATTCACACTAATATAGCTAGAGTTACTGTTTCCCCTAATGAGGCTGCTTGCGAAATAGATGCTTTTGACGTGCTGCAGGGAGGGGCACAGGTGATGCTAAGTTTCCCAAGTTTAGGCTGCCTAACTCTTTATACATTGTGGGCAATGCGCAGCTTTTTACTATGCGCTTGTGTTCTACCCATTAGCTAGGTAAGCTTTGTTTTTTGTTCTGCTTTTTGTTTGTAAGAGATTTTGTCTCTTCACTTTTGTTTATACAATGCTCCTATGTCCATTTCTTCTGTCTCTTTTGGTGCTTGATTTTCAAGTTATGACAAATTGGACAAGGGCATTCTTGGGTTAAATCACAACTAGAAGGACCCCCTTACTACTACCCCTAATAATACTCATGAGCCTTTTGACATTCTAGAGGTTTATGCTGGCTCTTTAAAGGGGGAAGTTCGTTTATCCCCAGCTGAACTAAGGGCTGTCTTTGGCACTGTGACCACAACTGACCGTGTAGGGTCTAGTTGTGCTGAAGCTGAGCCTTCCTCTTCCACTATTAGGGGTCGGCGGGAAACTCGTCTGGTACCCAAGGAAGTTAATTTAGGGTCTGAGGCTTTAGTGGCGCAGGGTGCTTCTCTTGAGAAGCATTTTGCTGCGACTTTCGGCCAGGTGGCACCTCAGACTTCTGTGGTAAATGAACCACTGAATCAAGCTTTTGATGATTGCAGAAATAATGCTGACGACTTTGCTGACAACGTTCTTCAGTTTCCTGCTGAAGAGGCTAAGACTACTACTTTGGTGGGTGAGAAACCCACAATTTCTGCTGAGCATGTTCTTCTCTATTATCCCAGCATTGGTACTACCGTTGCTGCTAAGGACGCTACAGGTCCTTCTACTGAGGTTGTTGATTTTCAGCTCCCAAATAAGACTATTATGGAGCTACCAAGGATTCCACCTTGCCCTTCCATGTTGCGAGGCCGCCTGCAAAGAGCTAGCAGAGGACGGTACTCTCTGCCTAGGGGTTCACACAAGCAGGATCATCCAATTATTAATCTGGTGGATGATTCTGTGGTCTTTCCCTCATCTAATGCTGATCAGCCCGTTACTAAAAAGGCCCATAATTCCTCTACTCTTGATCCTTTCGCTTCTTAATCTGCAAACACTAGGTTTCTTTGTGAGAACAGTGTTAAGGAGACTGGCACCTAGAACTCTAGCGAGCTTAATCACTGTGTTCACCAGTTCTTGGGTGATGCTTTTGAGAACCCACTCTATACGACTTCAATTTCTGCCGGAGGCACTTTTCGTCCTACTAGACTTATAAGTTTAGAAAGGTTCCCATTGATGCTTCTCTTCGCCCTCTACTGTGTCTTGCTGGGGCTGAGAATGCTCCGGTCCGCCCTTTGATGAATGTTAGGGCAGATGAGTCCTTATTTGTGGACAACCCATAGAATTGTGGCACCTTGGGCTACCACCTTACTCAGGGCATTAGTCTCCCCGCTGACTCTACTAGCAACTCAGTCAGTATCCCTGCTACCACTACGTGCAATGATTTACAGAAGGTTAACTATTATTTTTCTAGAATTTTTGCTTTGGTTTCCCCCTTCTTGTTATTTTCTTATTTTTGCCATAATCTACTTTCTTTTGCTTCCCGGCTTAGCTTATTTTTGTCCTTTAGTTTGCTTGCAGCTTACCAATATGTTGGGGACTTAGCTATGCCTTGCTTATAGTGGAGAAGGAACCTAGAACTAGGGCCTGACCCTTGGTCAGAAATATAAGGAGATTCAGTAGGCTCGTTCTGAGAGGGATGCAATGGTTAGTGAGATGACTTCCTTGAGAGAGAAGACGGATGCCCTGCAACTTCAGTTAGGAGAATTCCAACTCACCAAGACGAAGCTGGCGGATTGCGAAGGGCAGTTGGGAACTTCTCAGGCCAAGGTACAAGCGTTGGAGGCTGAGATGGCTAATCTACGGGCTGGACGAGATAATGAGCTTGAGGCTGGTAAAAAGGAGGCAATTAAGTCTTTTGTGCTTTCTCCTGCTTTTGCTAAGCTGTTCACTGATCGCCATAATGGAGGTTGGGAGGTCACAGCCTGCTGTGTAAGCGGTCTTTATGGTGGGGTTGAGGAGCAACATGCTTGTTTTAACGCCTTTTGGGCTAAGGTTGAGGTTGTTGGGAAGCTAGCCTTTTTTATCTACCTGCTAACCATCCTCGCGTTGCTAACTACAAAGTCCCCAATCATGCCGTGCTGAATTTGGATGTGCCTATATGCACTGATATTGCTGTTGCCATCGGAGTGAAGAATTTAGCTGATGAGCAATAAAGGTTTTGGCGGCTGTCTCCCCCTTCCTCTAGTGGTTCATCGGAGTTTCCATCACCTAAGCCTGTAGTCACTAGGTAGCTTTTGCTGTTGTCTTTCTTGTGTATAACCGCCAAAGATTGTATTTTCACCACTGTACTTTCCCATTACACTTTATTTTTTTATTACTGGGATTGTCCAGCTTAACTTGAATTATATGTTTTTCTATCTGTTTTGCTGAATGTTTCCTCATCTTGGTGGATGGGGGTTCAGCCTTGTGAATGTTGTATGAGGTTTAGCTTGGTGGTATATGCGTTTGATAACTTTCTGTTACTTTTCTAGTTGCTTATCATATTCCTATATGCTTGTTCAGACATGCTGCTGGTAGGGGTGTTCAAAATTACCCGACCTGAATGACCCGACCCGCTGTCCCGATGACCCGGTGTAAAATAGCCGGGTATTTTTTTAAAAAATTGTCAGTTTTCGGGTACCCAACCCGGGAAATCTATGTTGATGTCGGGTTGGGTCATGGGCCGATCTATGTACCAACATTCCTAAACTAGGTGAAGCAAATCCCGGGACTCCGATATGCTCATTCATGACTCCACCTAAAAATAGTCAACACTGCTTACCATTACGGTAAACAGGGTGAACCAAAACAAATAAGAAGTACGGATTAGCAAATTATGCTAAGTACGATAAGTGCAAGATAGTGTAAACTCAATTTATTTGCAAACATGCTTTTAAAGCTAATTCCAATAATTAATCCAATAAATTCAAAACTCATTGTTCCAAAACCGATTCCAATGATTCAATATTCAAAATAAGAGTTAATAAAATCAATTCCTTTATTACGAACCAATTCCTTTTAATCCAATTCCTCACCCAAGTGTGCACACCCCCCAAGCTAGTCTCCTTATATTACAAGGCTATTCTTGAGGAAAGACCCGGTCATACAAAGTCCAAGGCCTTATCAATAAACCAAATCCGCAAAGTGGGATTACCAACATGCTTATAATGCATTAATAATAATAATTCAATGGTTGAATAAATCCTTTCAATATCCAATAGTTCCAATATAATTCAAAATCCTTTTTAATCAATTCCACATGCCTTCTAATCAAACATTGTTAATAAATACTTGACAATAAAATCTCATATTAATAACTTTTCAAAATGAACAACTCTTCCTTGAAAAAACTTTATTTAATTCAAAAAACCTATTAAAATCAATTCATTTATTTAAACACGATAAGTAATCTAAACCATTCAAAACATGAGTTAAAAATCAATCATTCAAAATACTTTTATTAAAATCAATACCTTCAAACATAATTTATTTCAAAATCATAATTCAAATCAATTTAATTCAATCACCAATCAAATCATGTAAAACTTGTTATTCAAACCAATCACTTTCAAAGGTATCTACCCACCTATACGTACCTTAATCCTTGCTAGAAAAACCACACAAAAAGAACCTCAAGAACCTTGATCGAACACACCCTACAAATAAATATAACCTTAATCAATATAAGGTTAACAAATAATTAAAAACACCCATATATATGTACATGAACCTTTTAAATTAATTTCTCATAAACATCATTAAAAATCTGATTTTATATAATTAAAACTACTCATAATAATTATTTATAAATCCCCCATAATAATAATAATAATAATAATAATAATAATAATAATAATAATAATAATAATAATAATAATAATAATAATAATAATAATAATAATAATAATAATAATAATAATTGAATAAGAGAAGAGAATAAGTAAAGATAAGAAACCAAGGAAAAGAGAAGAATTGGATTTGCGTTGGAAAAAATAGGCAGAACTTGCAGAGGCTATAAATCCTTCGATATAACTCCAAATTGGTTGATTCTTGAGCCTAACCTCAAGGAGTTTCTAAGAGGAACAATCTTTTGTGAAACGTTAATGCCCCCAAAAACTGACCAAAAGTGCCCGAAAATTGGCTTCAAAGATAAATGGGATGATTTGTGTAAAATTGAGGAGAAGAAAAGAAGAGAATTGGTGTAAAGAATGTGAGATGTATGAAGGGGTATTTATAGTCTAGCTCATGCAAGAATTATGGCAAGAGAACGTGGGATGAAATGTGGCAAGTAGGGTTAACGGGATTGCTTTGGACCTTCATTAAAAATAGCGTTCTTAGACCTTTATCAACTCTTATCCAGAATTCTCTAATTCTTCTCTTCTCTCTCTTAAGCAATATAGTTTATTCTTTTTCCCTCTAGCTTTTCTAAACTAGCTTTTTACAAACACAATTCCTCATACATTAGCACTAGACATACCTAGCCAAGTTCAAAGTTGCCTTCGCCCTAGACGTGAAAGGTTTGATATTTCTGAGGGTTTGGTCCCAAATATTTATTTCCATTATTTAATTTAATTGTTTGATTTTATATTTTCCTTGAAGTTACTAACACATGTATTTTGTTAATAGAAAGAGGTACGAGGCATCCAATTAAGTACTTTAATTGTTTAATTGATCTTATGATATAGATTTCATGCTTAGGTTGTTATTTTGATTCCTAGTATCATGTTAGGATGTTTTATTGCTTCCTAGTATCATGTTTAGGGTGACAACAATAAGTTCTAATATCAAATATGCTTATTATGATGCTTCATATTGTCTTTCCTAATATTCATGTTAGTATCATGTTAGGGCTAAAGCTTTGATTTTTATTGCTTAGTGTAGACACCCATTTTTGTCTCCCCAAAACCAAACCCGGTGATGAGTACCTTTCACGTCAAATCATAATCGAATGAAGTGAAAGTGTAGAAAGTGTAGTGTTGCGGATAGTTTTAATTTATTTTCTCTTCTCGCTGTTTTTGAAAACCTGTTTTAAGAAAACATTTGTTCCATAGCAAGGGTCTAATAATAGTGTAGTTGGATGGGGCTTGAAAAGAGTTTTTCAACGATATATTATAAGCCCAATTCCGATGAATAATGTGGAAGTTATGGCCAAATTACTAAACTGGGCCCGGTTTGATACTTATATGCGGCCCAATGATCTAGAGGAGGGCCTAATATGGATTTATCATTCCAAATGCAATTAGGATTTATTTTAGTCTTCTAGATTCTTCTAAAAGGTTCTTTTCATTCCTAATTCAATTAGCATTGATAAATTGACTTTGGTTGATTTTTTGGAGTTTTAATTAGAATAAAGGAGTGTTTTAAGGAAAATATGATTTTGCCCTTCTGTACGGCTAAATTTTATCTGAATTAAGAAAACGCGTGAAAATAATATTTAGCGCCTGTCGACACACATTAGCGCCTGGCGCTAATGCTTGGCGCCTGACGCTATCCTTAGCGCCTGGAGCTGACTTCTTTTATCCTCGTCGAAACTCTGAGTTGTTTTTCTATCCGTTTGGCAGATTTTCTCTATAAATAGCCTCCTAAAACCTCCGTTTTTAATTAACAACTCTCTAATTCTCTTCTCTCTCTAAGCTAAAGCTTATAGTCTCTCTCTCTTTTCTAAACCAACCTTATTTACAAACAAAATTCCGCATTCACAAGACCAAGAAACACCTAGCCAAATTCAAAGTTGCCTTCGCCCTAGACGTGAAAGGTTTTAATTTCTGAGGGTTTGGTCCCAAATATTTATTTCAATTATTTAATTTAATTGTTGTTTTATTATTTTCCTTAAAGTTACTAACGCGTGTATTTTGTTATTAGAAAGAGATACGAGGCATCCAAGTAAGTGCTTTAATTGATTTATTGATATTATGTTATAGAAATCATGTTTAGGTTGTTATTATGATTCCTAGCGTCATGTTAGGGTGTTTTGATCTTCCTAGTATCATGTTTAGGGTAACAACTAAAAATTCCTAATATCAAGTATGATTAAAAGTATGCTTCCTATATTCTTCCTAATAGTATGTAAGTTTTAATGTTAGGGCTAAAAGCTTTGATTTTTGTTGTTTAGTGACATGCTAGGGTTTTTTTATTAATCTTGTTACTATCATGCCTAGGATCTTGCTATTATTATGCTTTAACATAATTATTATAATAATTGTTATTATTATTATGTTGCTTGATGCTTATTTATTGTTATTGCTTGATCACGCCTTTTATGCATGTTTAAAGGGAATTGGTCCTTGTAATCACGCTTAATAAGATAATTAATAATCTTGTTTAGGGTTAATATGATTATAATTCAAGTGATCGCCAATAATAGGTTTATTTGTGCATTAATATTCAACCAACATAGATAAACAGGTTTAGGATTAATCCTATTGATTGCATGTTAGTCAGAAAGCGCACATGAATACGATCAGAATAAAGTAGAGCCCTATTATTAGGGCAGGTTCAATGTCTTTTAGGTTGGATTTGTACCTTCATCCCCGAACTACCAGTCACGGTTCCAGACCTATTGGAGTTGACGATCTCTTGGATCGTTAAGGGGTGTAACCTTCACCTCGTGAACGGTTTACAAGTTCCTAAAACTTGTTGGCGACTCTTTTGCTCTATCTTCTTTCCCTTTGGACGCCACTGTACTTTAGTGTATGATCACAGTGGGGTTCAAGCTTGGGGTAATTCTTGAAATATTCTCTACAGTTTCAGGCGACTCCGCTGGGGAGGATTTCTATTTTAATTCCTGAAACTTATTTCTACAATGATTTAGAATGAGTGGATGAGACTCGAAAATTTCTAAGTATTTCATGTGCGTAATTTTGATTAACATTATTGTTATATGCATAAAAAATATCTCATTGGAAAGACCATCCGTAATGAGTTAAAATATAGGATTTTTACACGTAGGAAATTTGAGGAATATCTTTCACAACTAGGACCGAAATAATACTGCGCGAAACTGGAAAATTTTATCAAGCACAGAAAGTTGCTGAGGCATGTAGGAACAAGCGTCAGGGAACAAAGTCTAGCGCCAACAATTTGACGTTAGCGCCAGGCGACAGCTTCTGTCGCCAGGTGCTAAAGCCAAATTGTGACGCTGGCCTATATTTGCTGGCGCCAAGTTCTTCCAATACCAAGCCAGAATTATGCGTTCTAATTTTGACCAGTTTTTAGCACTGTTTGCTCGATCCTACTTCCTGATTGAGTTTTTATTACTTTTCTGAAACCCATATGTGTTCTACATATGTACATAACCCTCTGGGAATTCATGCTCCATCTACCTGATTGAACGCTCTGAGCAACAAAGGGTACATCCGAGAATGTTGAATTCACCAAACCATGGAAACGAGTTTTTCTAAACTCGCGGTGTCCCATCCACTCGCGCCAACCCTTCACAGTTAGGCTTCCGTGTGGTGCATCCGAATAATTAATCATGGACCCTCTATTGACTAACCCATATCCCGAACTTTAGAGAACTAGAGCCATGGTTAGGTTACAAACTCATTGCATCATGTTGTGCCTACTTGACTAATTGTGCATCATTGGTTATGCATCCTCTATGTGTTTTTTCTAACTGTTTGTTTGACTTGTGTTAAGATTAAATAAACTGATTTATGACTAAAGGAACTTTGCCTAATTAATTAATTAATTAACTAATTAATTTGAGTAATTAAAGTCTATTAACTTAATCAGAGTTGACTTAGTACGACTTTAGGCATACCTTGTAGAGTAATAATACCGAAAGCAATTCTGGATCGACGTTCTAGCAATGGCGCCAAGAATAAAACTATAGCGCCACTCTATGGAGCGTAGCGCCTGGCGAAAGACCTGTCGTCTGGCGCTACACTGCAAAGTGAGGCGCCAGTCCTGTCGTTTTGAGGACAGTTCAATTTGTTGCTCGAGTCATCACCTTATGTCTAATTGAACAGTTTTCTAGTCGATTCAGTTAATTTTTACTGGTAATAATACCTTCTCAAGTCATTAATCGAGTCTAAGCACTAAGTCCCATGGTCTTACACAAGAGTCAAAGCATGTCACTTACACTCACCATATAAAGCACACACTATTGTACACCTTGACCATGTCTAAGGGAGTCTTGTATGCGCGTATTTTCCGTCATTTTTTTAGGGGGGTAAGTTGGATATTAATCCTCCAATTAAACCACTTGTTTGAACCCTATACTTAACTCCCAAAAATGTACACCTTATTTTTAATATACACCCTCTTTTTGCTTTTTTCTTTTTCAAAACCGTAAAGTCAAAGTCAATTTCAGTCATGTCATTAAAACAAAAATGGTTTAATTTACAGCGCGTGGTCAAGAAAGGAAGGGCGTTTAATCAAAGACAACCTTTTTATTCAAGTCCAACTTTTCAAAAAACCGATCGCTTGTAAAAGGAAAGCTAAGACAATAATGGCAACTCAAGAGGAAGTTAATGAGCTCAGGAAAAAATTGATTACCGTGACTGAGGCGTTAAAGGTTTTAACCCTCAAAATCGATGATCTTGTGAAACAACAACAGATGGACCTCATGCAAGAGAGTATGAGCAAACTGTCTAGTGACTATAAGTTTCAAGGAATTAGCTCACAAGGGGTCTTGGTGGACAAGGATCTTCTTCCAAAGAAGTTCAATGCCAACGACATCCTAAAACTCAAGACGTCCTCACAAGATTTGGGAGAATGCAACCTCCTATTTTGACACAACCTATACCAACTACGCAGCAAGTTCCTATAGCTATCATAGAAGACAATGATATTGTCAAGCAGTTCAAGAAAACCAAGGTTGAAATGAATGTATGGAAGCTTCTAGCAACATCTCGAGAACATATTATTGCACTTCGCAAGTTCTTTGAAAGACTCAGTAAGTACAACATGAGGTTAAATCCAGCAAAATGTGCATTCGAAGTCACGTCAGGCAAATTACTTGGATACGTGATCAGTTCTCGAGGGATTGAAATAGATCCTACAAAAGTAAAGGCGATCATGGCCATGCCACCACCCAAAAATGAAAAGGAGATTCGAGGTTTCATTGGAAGGTTGCAGTATATAAGTAGGTTCATATCAAAGCTCACAACGATATGTGAACCTATATTCAAGAAGCTCAAGAAAAATGTCCAGTCACATGGGATGACGATTGCCAAAAGGCTTTCGACAAAATCAAACAGTATTTGGCAAACCCACCCGTGCTAGCACCAGCAATACCTGACTTTCCTCTTCAACTCTACCTTACGGTCACAAGAGAAACGATGGGGGCAATGCTAGCACAAGAGATCGAAAGCAAGGAGAAGGCAATCTATTACTTGAGCAAGAAACTTCAAGGATATGAGACGCGATACACACCGCTCGAGAAGTTGTGTCTCGCACTTGTATGGGCCGCACAGAAACTAAGACATTACATGCTCACTCATACAGTGCATGTCGTGTCCAGAATGGATCCCCTCAAATACTTGTTCGAAAATGCAAACTCAATGGCAGATTATCAAGGTGGATATTCAATCTTGCTCAGTTTGACTTGAGATTTGTGCCACAAAAAGCCATCAAAGGTTCTGCGGTTTCTGACTTCTTAGCAGATTTTCTGCTAGAAGAAGCTGAAAAAGAAGAAGATGAGTACGATTTCCCTGATGAAGATTTACTCATGACTGAAGATGATAGTTGGACACTCTATTTCGATGGAGCTTCAAACCAAAAAGGATGTGGTGTAGGAGTCTTGCTCGTATCACCCAATGAAGAACACATCCCAATTTCCATGAAGCTCGACTTTGATGTCACCAACAATGCCGCAGAATATGAAGCATGCATTTTGGGGTTAGAAATAGTTGTCGCCTTGGGAATTAAGAAACTTAGAATCTATGGTGATTCTTCACTAATCATTAACCAAATCTCCAAGAGATGGAAAGTGAGAAGCGAAAGTCTCTCCACGTATCTAGCTCATCTAGAAACTCTCACGGAGCAACTAGATGAAGTGGAATATACGTATTTGCCAAGAGAAGAAAACCAATTCGCCGACGCACTAGCTAAATTAGCATCAGTGGTGCGAATTCCAACTGATACAATCAGAATGCCACTAACCATAGAAAGAATATATGAGCCGGCTTATGTTCACGCACTGAACGATGAACAAGAACCACAGGAAGAAGATGAAGAGCCATGGTATACATACATACTTAATTATGTGACAAGAGGAGAATACCCTCCTAATACTGATAAAAGGGAACGTCGTGCTTTGAGGCTCCTGGCCTCACAGTATGTGCTCATCAGGGGAGAACTCCACAAGAGAACTGCAATGGGAAGAAATCTCTTATGCATAGCCAAGAGAGAAGCACATAAAACCATGGAAAACCTTCATGCCGGTATATGTGGAACACACATGAATGCGAAAATGTTAGTCCAAAAGATTCAACGACAAGGTTACTATTGGTCTACTATGGAGAGAGATTGTCACGACTACGTCAAGAAATGTATGAAGTGTCAAGTCTACGCAAATTTACAGCATGTTCCACCTTCGCTTCTCTACACATATACTTCTCCATGGCCTTTCTCCACTTGGGGCATCGACATCATTGGAAAAATAACACCACCAAGACAAGGGGGGCATGAATTCATTCTCGTAGCAATCGACTATTTCACCAAATGGGTCGAAGCGGCCTCATATGCTAAGCTGACGGCGAAACATGTAGCTCAATTCATTGAGAGAAATATCATATGCCGTTATGGGGTTCATGACCCATTAGAGCTACGTTTTGCCTGATTCCTTTTTAGGATACGTAGGAAACCCCTCAAGGGGGCCCGACCACTTTAAAAAAATAAAAATCCTCCCTCTGTTGATCAAATATGCGCGTTAGTTCAGCATTGCGTCACGGCCAAAAAAAAAAAAAAAGGGGGAAAATTGCCGCGACACGGGACATTCCACCGTGTCACTGTACTGTTCACCGTGACACGGTGGCCCTGAGCGAAAAAAAAAAATAAATTTGCCGTGACGCGGGAATTTGTAACGTTTCACGGGACTTTTTCACCGTGACACGGTGGAATTTCAGATTTTCCGTTTTTTTTAGTGGCGCATTCGTTGCGAATTCATTGTTCGATTTTTTTTTATTTTCGTTCTTCCATTGCGTCCGACTCCTTGACTCGAATAAATAATAAATAAAAGTCATTGTAATTTTAATTTTTAAGGCTGAAATAAATGTGCTATTATTATTAAAATAAATGTGACTACAAGTGTTTGGCATCATATGCCTTATTTTAAATAAAAATTATAAATCATAAAAAGCAAAGCACTATTTATATAATCTCTCTTCTTTTTAGGAACATCCTTCTCTTGGTCAATTAGGTCGGCCTTCACCATTAATGTGTCTTTTGTAGCCCGAACCGTCACACCCCTAGTCGAACTTTCACCCCTTTCACCCCTCTTGAATCTTTTCGGTTGTTTTTCCCTGTAGACCATCTTTTCTTTACCCTTTCCTTTCACATAATTCTTCTTTCTTGGCATTATAGGAGTCCTAAACTCTATCCCCTGTGTTCTCGGACCTAGACGATCTTTAGGAGGAGCCTTCTTATTTCCAAGACGACTCTTTACATTAGACTTGCGTGATCCAAATCGTTCCCTCCTACTTCTAGGGTTCAACCATGCCTTGTATGCACTAGATAAAGGAGGAGGAGCTTGGTCGCTTGCAGAAACAATCCACAAAGGTCTTCCAATCCAATAAGTCTCATACTTGTGAACGTTACTTTCATGCAACGATACTTCACGTGGACTATCGTTATAGCGTGGAATTACTTGTTCAAGTCCATACTTCCGCATCAGTCGAGAAGGGCAATAAAAGGTCAATTTTGAGATACTCGGAACACGACAATATGGACTATCATTCGTGCCAACCATCCTAGTAAGCCTCCACCAAGGCACCACCCAACGAATGGAAAATTCTCTCTTTGCAAAGAAATTTTTCCAATCTTCATACGACATGTTCGCAGAGTAATTCTTTTTCCTGCAGACTAGGTCGTTAGGGCCATATTTTTCAACATCTTCGGGGGCTTCGAATAGTTCCAAACGCTCCATCAACCAAATCTGCAAAAAAACAAAAGAAAAAAAAATCAGTCGAAAAAAAAAAATGTGTAAAATATTCCCGTAACACGGGATTTCACCCCGTCTGACGGGAGAAGTTCCCGTGTCACGACAGCAAAAAAAAAAAAAAAAAAAAAAATCAAGCAGATTCCCGTGACACGGCAGACACCCACCGTGACACGGTGCCTATTTTGTGTCACGGGGGCTACTCGGAGCGTATTTTTACCTGCAGTAGTACCAGAGAGCCCTTCCTGATGGCTTTCCGGTCAGCTTTTGCCTCGTCAAGGCCACGAAATGTCTCTCTAAGGCACGTCGGCATAGGAGATCTTCCAGATTCGACATGTTCAAGCACAGACGCTAGACAAGCATGTCCTACCCTACCGTTTGCAAATAAGAGCTTGCTAAACATGCAGAAAATATATGCCCTTCTACGATATACATGATAAGACTCAGAGATAGGGCGATTAAAATATAAATTAGCAAGTTTTTCTAAGTCTACTTCATTACCACAAACAATTCTATTTAAATATGGATCTGTTAGATTCAGATGGCGTTCAAAATCTTGGTAATAATATTCGCGTAGGGTAGGCATGGCAATAAGATTTCTAGTAGGAAATCCAAAGATTGCGCCGAATTCCTCCGGCAAGGGACATATTTCATCATAATCAAATTTGAAACAGTGTGTTTCTGGACTCCAGTAATCTAATGCTGCCCTAAGAAAATCATGTTCAATAGCTACGTGTCGCAGGGCTAGCAAACCCCTGAAATGAAATAATTCTAACTCTCTTTTTTCAGCATTTGTCAAAGAATAAGACCAGTCGCGCAATGTATTATCAAAATTCTGTGACATGATTATTGAAATATGAAATTCTAAATTATTTTTTGTTTCGTAATTATGCATATCATGAATAAACTGGTCTTATTTTATAGCAAAAGCGCTCGAAACTGCCCAGAATTTATCTTTTCACGCGCGTAAAACACACCGCTGAGTAATACGCGTCCCGTGACACAGGAAGTTCCACCGTGTCACGGGAACTATTGCCGTGACATGGCAAGTTTTGCCGTGACACGGTGCACAGTGCCGTGTCACGGCACTTCACGCGTTTTCTTTTTTCATCTTTTCCCGTATCTATCCTGATTTTTTATAGTATTTTATCTTCACCGTTTATTTTTCAGTTTTTCTAAGAGTTTTATTTCTAATAAAATTCTCACCTTTTTTTTTTATCTATATTCTTATTATTATTATTATTATTATCTTTTTTTTATTTATTTATTGATTCATCACTTTAAGATTTTATTTCTTTATCACTTTATTTATTTTTTGTCTTTTTATTTCTTTTTCTTTTGGGGAAAGTAATTTCATTTATTTATTTTATTTCTTTATCATTTTATTTATTTTTGCTTGTCTTCTTTTTTCTTTTGGGGAAGGTATTTTTATTTTTGCTTGTCTTTTGATTTCCTTTTCTTTTGGGGAAGGTTGGTACCCTCCATTACTCTACTTATTTTTTTTTGTCGCGTCATTAATAAATACACAATCACACACAAGGAGTTTTAAGCACACACTAACACACAATAATAAATACATAAACCGTGAATAATGTACAAAAGAGTCGTAATAAATAAACATGTCAAGTGTCATCATAGTATGAACAAATAAAAACCCTCGGTCAAAAGTCTCTAGAGCCAGAATCAGTATCATCTCCACCCTGCGCATATGGGAACGGTGAGCCGAAGAGTCCCTCCATCATCCGAGTACGGGGAGTAGTATCCCTACTAGTCCTTGTGACCCCAGCGGTAGTCAAACTCAAGGCAGGACCCGTCCAGCCGGAAAACGGGGTAGACTGGCTCAAAGACGCAAGAATCGTCGGTGAAGGCATCGTCCCATACATCGGAACTGAGAACAAACCCGACACCGGTGGAGGAATCCCGGACAATGGAGTAAAAAAATGAATGATACCTCAAGAACGTCGCTAGAGCTCCGACAACTCGCACCACGCCGAAGCTTGATGATGCAATACTTCAGGGCGTCAACCAGCTTCATGAGTCCCATCATCTCCGGGCGGTTAGGATGAGGATAAAACAAAGAAAAGTCAGTAACAAGTGGCGTTAAAAGGGTGAATGATGCATCAAAAAACTTACCGGCTCGAAGACCTCGGGCAGAGACTCCTGCGCCTGTCTGTAACCCTCTGGCGCATCAGCAATATGGTCCTCGGTGATACCAATCGGCCCTGGATAGCGGACAGACTGGGGAGGAATCTCGATCCTCCCCACAGGGCGAATAGTCGTCTGAATATATGATCGAATAATCAAGTTATTCGACTGTTTAAAACAGAGACTAATAAAGAAGATCCTCAAAAGAAATCATACCTCAGGAAGACGGGGTGGAGGAGCCAGAGAGGGAAGCAAATCCCGCGCATAGTCACTCTCCATGTGTACAAGCTCCTGCCATGGAAAAGTATAGCGCTCTCCCCTGTTGATCAACTCTCTGATCAAGCGTGAGTCCAGCATCGACTCTGGTGGAGATGAGGGCACCACAAAACGATCGCCGCTATGCTGACGAACGACTCGCTCCCCCAAATACCAGAAAAAGCGTCCGGTACCAACCAAAATGGTGCGGTGCGCAGAAAGACGCAAGGCCTCAGGTAGATCAGTCATCCCGACCCAAGGACGATACTGGACATCAATGGTAACCTGAAAACCATAAAAAGTCGGCGTGAAACAACGGAAACAATGTCAGAGGGAAAAAAACAGCAACAAAACTGAGTCTTACGTCGACAGAAGAGGTGCCTCGGCGTAGCAACCCACGCAGTGCAGGGACAGACTCCACCCGCGACTCTCCTCGATCACGCCAGCTGGCCCCGACAGGGAAATCATGGACCGCTCCACGACGCCGGCGAGGAGCCAAGCCTGGGAAGTACTCGTAGAACCATAGCTGCGATGAAAAGTAATCTTTAGCACATGAGTCGAACAAGTTAAAGTGAAATAAAAAGGGAAAAGATCATCACCTCTACGACTCTCCACATACCATAGACGGTGACGGGAGACTCGTCATTCAGCTGCCGACAGCCATGACGTAGCGATAAGAGGAGATCAGCGTATCCAAGGCTGGCCCAGCTATAGGATCCTATCTCATGGATCCTGACCAGAGCAGGGAGGTAGCAAAGGAGTACACGTAAACTCCTATCGGGAGAAAGGGTCATAGAGATCAGGATCAGGATGAAGATCCGCACTCGCTACTCAGCCGTCATATCCTCCATGTCGAAGCCACAAGCTAAAACTGAAGCCAGCTCCGATCGTCTGCTCCTAGGACCACCTCGAGACACTGGTCGGGACCTGATGTACTGAACGATCGGACCCAACAAATCAGCTGTCTCAGCCGATCCGCAAGACAGATCAGACATCTGAGCTACAGCCCGGTCAGTAAAGCGCAGCCCGCTGATCATACTGAAGTCTAGGGGGGTCACCGTCATCTCCCCCCAAGCAAAATGAAAAGTGTTGGTAGTATCCCAGAAATACTCCAACAATGCGCGAACGACCGTCGCACCGCAACCCCGGGGGCTGCGAAACCCTACAACCGCTGTATAGAAATCTACTAAACCAGCCGATTCCCATAGGGCGCTCGTAGCAGGATCCCTCGTAATGATTTGGTGAAGTCGAGGGATCAAATCGCCGGCTCCAGAACCGTGGTGGCGAAGCGTGCCATCGACTATGCCGGAGAGTGAGCGATGAGAGACATGGTTTTCACGGCAGAAAACAAACTGGTCTGGAGTCCACGGAGGTGGAACCCACCTACCTCTACTCGCGGATGCCCGAGGCTCGGACTCTAAAGCATCGTTGTCCATGCCCTTAGGAATGGTGGGAGTGTCCTCCCGAAAAGCCCGACGCCGGCCGAGGGTAAAAAGATCACAATCTCGTCGCCTAGGCATGCTATTATAAAAATCTAAATGCTTAGCATCATTTCCTAAAACATTTAATTCAAGTTGCATTTTTATGAAAATAAAGATCTAAATACTTAGCATCATTTCCTAAGTTATTTAGTTATTTATCGAATTATACGTTAAATTTTTACCTCCAGACTAAAAATTGGCAAAATTATGGTATTTAGTTTCTCCATGACAAACTAATACTACAATTCTCCTAGCCGCATGATACTATGTTCTCCGTGAAAATATAGTATATATGCAAAATATGAATCAATACATCATTTAACAAGGTTCACCACCATTTTTTCACCATTTCAAGTACAAAGAAGTAACATGAACATCATTTCACAAAGTAGTACCCAAAAATGGTGATTTGCTCAATTCTCCATCAAATCATGTAATTTTTGTCTCAAATTTCTCACAAACACACATACATACATATACAAGTAAAATCATGGCAAGAATTTCAACATGAAACCTCAAAATCAAAAATCCCCAAATTGATTTTTAAGGGTTTTTCATGAAATTACTTTCGAAGCAAATTTGAGGCACAAATTATGAAGAACTTACATAGATCCTTGTAGAGGTTCGAATAGGAAAAGTATGGAAAAACTTTGAAGTAAAATCGGCAGAAAATTGAGCAATAAAAGCTCGAAAAAAGCTCCGGCCACCAGCAGTCCGCCGCGACACGGTCAGCAGAATCCGTGACACGGCAAGGCTGTCCCGTGTCACGGTGAGCTCGAAAGGCGACAGAGCTCCGGTGACTCCGACGGCAGCTCCGGTAGTAAACAGCAACAACAACGGTAAAAGGCAACAGCGAATAACAGCAGCAGCAAGTCGCGAAATTAAAAAAAAAAAAAAGATAAAGAGAAAGAAAAACAGAACCGCCGGGTCGCGGTTGTCGTTCCCGTGTCACGGTGAGGCCGTACGGCTGCCGGATTGTCTTAACCGTGGCGCGGCGATTTGTGTGAGCAAGAAGGTAAAAATGGAGAAGATAAAGAGAGGAGATGAGCAAGGAAATGGCAAAATGGTGAAGCAAAAGCGTGAATTTAAAGCCAAAAAAAGTAACCGTTGCACACCCCGTTCACCGTGCCACGGTTACCGTTATTGTGTAACGGTACACTGATGATGTGGCGCGCTGATTCACGCGTTGACTGATTCAAAAAGCAAAATAAAAAAAAATAAAAATAAAAAAAATATATAGAATATTCCCGTGACACGGGATTTCATCCCGTCTAACGAGAGAAGTTCCCGTGTCGCAGCAAATATATGACGTGGCACGGCAACTCTGCACATTGTCAGCGAATATTCCTGGCGTTTTTGACCGGTTTGAATGATTTTTCGAAGTTATTGGGCGGTTATTTTTCGCTGGAATTACGCGGAAAATTCTAACTGATACTTAAAGGGGACTAAAATTACCATTTTACCCCTAGCAAGCATCGAAGTCTATTTTCGGCATTTTAAGCACTTAATATGGTCGGATGATCGGCTTAAAATTGTGAATCATCTACGGCCCACGTTCGGGGATAATCGAACCATCATACACTTACAAATTTCAGCAATCGTCGGCTTTCCTCAGGCTTGGAAAGCATTATCGGTGGATTTTTTCTTCAAGTATAGAAAATCGCCAAGTTGGCTTTCCTCAGGGTAGGAAAGCGTTATCGGTGGATTTTTCTTCAAGTATTGAAAACCGCCAAGTCGGCTTTCCTTAGGCCTGGAAAGCGTTATCGGTGGATTTTTCTTCAAGTATAGAAAACCGCCAAGTCGGCTTTCCTCAGGCTTGGAAAGCATAATCGGTGGATTTTTCTTCAAGTATAGAAAACAACCAAATTCCTTTGTCGGCTTTCCTGAAGCATGGAAGGCATTATCGGTGAAATTCTTCAAGCATAGAATGACACCAAATTCGTTCATCGACTTTCCTCAGGCATGGAAAGTATTATCCGGTAGCTTTCTTCAGGCTTAGAAAGCTACCAAACTCTTCGGTCGGCTTTCCTCAAGCATGGAAAGCATTTCAACAAACGTCATCCGGTGGATTCCTTCAAGCATAGGAAAATACCAAACTCATTTGTCACCGATACACTGGTGTCAGATACGTATTCTATTCCTTTACTCCTTTTATCTGTAGAACTAACGTTTTTCTGCAGGTATCGGCGTATACAGAGTGATTTAGGATCGCAGAACGTCTTAAATCATTCTCCGTCCCTATCGGCTACTTTGACTATCGTTTTCCAAACTGACGTTTCTACAAACCCAGTCATAGTGGGGGCTTCTGTAGACACCTAAAAATGTCTCCCCAAAACCAAACCCGATGATGAACAACCTTTAACCGCCACTATTGGTCGGGTTTAGTATTTAATCCCGAGAGTGCTTAAAAAATCATATTTTATTAAATTCATATTTTTGAACAGTCCATGGATTAGTATTGATGTTTGGTAAAAGCATAGTTTTAATTTCAGCCCAAACTTATTAATTAATTTTAAGCCCAAACCTTTTTTATTTTATTGTTTTATTATTTATTTTTGGCCCAAACCCTTTATTTATTTTTATTTAATTATTTTCTTATTTTAGCCCGAATAATAAAAATTCAGAAAAGGCCCGAAATTATCAATCGGCACTTAAAAAGCTGAAGGAAATTAGGGTTAAAAATGTATTTAGACGGAAAAACGGGCTGGAATTTCCCGCGCCACGGCAGGTACCTACCGTGTCACGGGAATCCTTCCCGTCTGACGGTGGGATTTCCCGTGACACGGGAAGTCTGCCGTGACACGGGACATTCCGTGTCTTTTCCGCGTAAACCCTTAACGCGTTTTCTATCCCGTTTTCTGAAAATTTCCCGCGTCACGCCAAAAGTGTACCGTGTCACGGGAAAGTGTACCGTCTGACGGTGGAGCTTCCCGTGTCACGGTACAGTTTGACCGTGTCACGGGATACTTTTTTAGGGTTTTTATCATTTTAGGGTTCCGTGTGCTCCCTCAGCACATTTTCCCTATAAATACCCCCCTCATTTCTCATGAACGGGGCACCGAGTAAGTCTCTGATTTTATTTTCTCTCTTCTATGCTTTAGCCTAAACACTAGTCTACCCTTTTCACTTCAAAATTCCTTCTTCAAGCACTCAAAGGAGTCCATATTTTACTCGAGGTTCTGTCCTTAAGCCAAGGCGTGAAGGGTAGAACTGTTTGAGGGTTTGGCCCCAAAATCAACTTTATTTAATTTAATTTAATTTAATTATTGTTTATTTATTTCCTTGAAGTTACTAACTCGTTTATTATTTTTTAGTTGCAAACAAACAGAATCAAAGTAAGGATCATGCTCCTTTTGTTTTTATTATTTTTCTAACGATTTTATGTTGTTGAAATTGTGATTAAATTGGTTTTAATATTAATGTTGTTCTATTATTTTTATGATCACCATATTGCATGTTTAAAGGGAATATGTAATTGAAAATCACGCCTAATAAGATAATTTGGACAACCGGTTTAGGATCCTTTTCAATCTTGTTGTTTAATTTAAGTGATCACAAATTTTATAGAATTATGTGTTGCATTAATATTCAACCAATTTAGTTAAATAATAGTTTGGAGCGAATTGAATTATTGTTTGTATGCCTTTGAGATCACTGGAATGCTTTTCAATATAAGAATCGAGTAGAGGCCAATACGGGCGAATGTGACTCCATGACTCACTTCGTACCATCATCCCCGATCCTCCTTTCGTGGTTCTGAACCATATGAAGTTAGTAATCTCATGGATTATGAATGGGGTGTAACCTTCACGGGTCAATTGTTGTTGCCTATCGTTGTCCCTTTATCGTGGTTGCTTTTTATGATCCGTGAACGGTTTACAAGTTCCTTAAAAACTTGTTGGCGGCTCCCTACTTTCCTTGTCCCTAATCGTGTCCCTTATCGTGTTATGTCAATTCCCACTTCCTATGAGGGCCAAGCATATTCACACATGCTTTACCGTAGGCGCAATTCGAGCGACGCCTACAGTGTCATGTTAGGATGTTTTGATCTTCCTAGCATCATGTTTACGGTAATAACTATAATTTTTATTATCAAATATGACAATTGTGTTTCTTGCGATACTTCCTACTGTCTTTCCTAATATCATTTTAGTATCATGTCAAGGCTAAATATTTGATCTTTGATGTTTAGTAACATGCTCGGGTTTGTTATTAATCTTGTTAATATCATGCCTAGGATCTTGCTATTAATATTATTCTTTAATATGATTTTGATTATTATTATAATCGTTATAATTATTGTGATAATGATTATTTTTTATTATGATTATAATTATAATTTATGATTATTATAATGTTGCTTGATATTGATATTTATTGTTATTGCTTGATCACACCTTTTATGCATGCTTAAAAAGAATTAGTACTTGTAATCACGCTTAATAAGATAATTAATAATCTTGTTTAGGGTCAATATGATTATAATTCAAGTGATCGTCAATAATAGTTTATTTGTGCATTAATATTCAACCAACATAGATAAACAGGTTTAGGGTTAAACCTATTGATTGCATGTTAGTCAGAAAGCACACATGAATACGATCAGAATAAAGTAGAGGCCTATTATTAGGGCAGGTTCAATCTCTTTTAGGTTGAATTTGTACCTTCATCCCCTAACTACCAGTCATGGTTCCAGACCTATTGGAGTTTGACGATCTCCTGGATCGTTAAGTGGTGTAACCTTCACCTCGTGAACGGTTTACAAGTTCCTAAAACTTGTTGGCGACTCTTTTGCTCTAGCTTCTTTCCCTTTGGACGCCACCGTACTTTAGTGTATGATCACAGTGGGGTTCAAGTTTGGGATAATGCTTGAAATATTCCCTACAACTATCCTCGCGTTGCTTACTGCAAATTCCCTAACCATGCTGTGCTGAACTTGGAGGTGCCTCTATGCAGTGATATTGCCTCAGCCATTGGGGTAAAGAATTTGGCTGATGAACAATAAAAGTTTTAGCGGCTGTCTCCCCCTTACTCTAGCGTTTCCTCGGAGTTTTCCTCAACTAGGTTTGTGGTCACCGGGTAGCTTTTGTTATTGTCTTTAGGGTGTATAGCCGCCAAAGATTGTATTTTCTATTTGTTTTTCCTATAACACTTTATCTTCTGATTGCTGGGCTTGTCCAGCTTTACTTGAGTTTTGTATTTCCTTAACTATTTTGCTGAATGTTTCCTCGTCCTGGTAAATGAGGGTTCATTTTTATGAATATTGTAACTTTCTTACTGGATGTTTACTCTACCTTGGTGGACAGAGGTTCAGCTTGTTAGTATATGCACTTGATAACTTTCCTCTTATTTTGCTTACTGCCTATCTTGTTACCTGTATGCTTGCTTAGACATGCTGCTGAGCCATGGTGTAGGAGTACCTCAACCTTAGGTCAGCAGCCCCCTTATCGATCTAGGTGGAGCCTCGTAGGATGGGCTTTCCCGTTATTCTTGCTCGTACTGATTTTTTGACTTTGTTCCCTGACTTGGCTGTATAAGGCCTTTTATTTATCGGCCTTCTTTTAAATTTGGTGGGAATTTGTCAATATTTAATGCTTTTCATCTTGTTTGTGATGGAGGCTTATGTGTTATGTCTTCTACTTAGTTTTCGTAGAGACTTACTTGCACACCACTTAGCTTGGCTGTAATTTGTTTCCACGTCGCTCAGCCTGTATTACTGTGTCTTATTCATGTTATCCAACTTATTTTTGCTGTGACTTATTTATTTCGTTCAACTTGTTTTTGCTGCTTGTTTTAATGTCGTTTAGCTTGTTTTGCTACGCATTGTTTATGTCGTTTAGCTTGTTTTGCTATGACTTATTTATGTTGTTTAGCTTGTTTTCCTGCGAATTATTATTTTATGCATCTTACTTATCTTTGTAAGAGCTTATTGTCGATCTATCTCCTTTCTCCCCCACAAAAGAGGTGAGCTGGGTGGAACAAAGAGAGCCTTGGTGATGCTCGCTTAGCCTGCCCTTTTGCTTTTTGTTCGTCTTCTATGCTCAAGTTGAACGTGTCAAGCTTCCCTCTCAGTCGTCCTCGAGGTGGTGCCCTGTTTTACTTTGAGCAGGCAAGTTGAACGTAGGATAGTGTGTTCTCCTTCGTCTAATGGTGCTTTGCCGCACCTTATTGTGATGCTTTCTTCTATTAACGCTTGTATAGATTTTCTACATGTTAGCGTGCAATGCTAAAGCATAACTTGACATATTTACTCAAGTTTATATAGTATACACCTCACGCAGAGGCTCGTATTTCATTGAATTAAAATGGCTTAAATTGCCTTGGTTAATATAGCATAAACTAAACAAAGTGTGTGCATAATTTAAGCAAAGTTTTTTTTTTTTTATTTCTACTTAGCCATTTGCCTTTAGAATAAAGTATTTCTGTAACACATTTGCATTGAAACTATTACTTATGACCTGAGCTTCTTGATCTGCGAGGAGGAAAGCGCCTGGCCCTACTTGCTCATGGATGATGAAAGGGCCTTCCCATTTTGCTGACAGCTTTACGTGCTGGTTTCCTCTCCCCACTGCTACTATCCTTCTGAGAACTAGGTCTCCAGGCAGCAATTCTCGATGCTTGACTCTCTTGTTAAAAGCCTTTGAGATTTTGATTTTTTGGTCTGCTAGCTTAAGAACTGCTTTTAGCCGCATCTTTGGTAGGAAATCCAGCTCTTCCAGCATGCGCTTCTCATTTCCTTGCTGCTCATAGTGATGGATTCTCAGGTTGGGGATTTGCACTTCCACTGGAACTATTTCATCTGCTGCATAAGCCAAGGTGAAAGGACTTTTTCCAGTAGAATCCTTCTATGTTGTTTTGTTTTCCCATAATACCTTCTGGATTAGGTCAGCCTAGAGGCCTTTATGTTCTTCTACCTTCCTTTAAAAGCCTGTTAAGATTAGCTTTTTTGCTGCTTTTGCTTGGCCATTGCTCTGCGGGTGGAAGACTGAGGCACTTACATACTTGGTGCCCATTTCCTTCAAGTAATCTTTGATGGTGTCACAGTTAAACTAGTATCCATGATAAAAGACTATGCACTGTGGCACCCCGAATCTTGTTATGATGTTCTTCCAAATGAACGTTCTCACTTGGACAACCTTTATATACTTGGTGGGCTCAGCTTCAATCCACTTGGTGAAATAGTCTACTGCCACTATAATATACTTCATGCCCGCTGACCTAGTGGTGAAGGGTCCTAATATGTCCATTCTCCACTAGGCGAACAAGATCGGGCTAAGAATTGGGGTTAAATCGTTTGCTGGCTGGTTTATGAATGGGGAATATTTTGGCATGTTTCGCACTTTTTGACGTATGCTAAGGCATCCTGCGTCAGAGTTAGCCAATATGCTCCCCTTCTAAGCACTTCAACCTTAGGACTTTTTCGCCAATGTGGTTGGCACAGATTCCTGAGTGTGCTTCTTCCATGATTTTCTCCTGCTCCTATTCCGGAATACACCTCAACAACAATTTTGAGAAGCTTTTTTTGTTGATCTCTCCCTTCATCACCACGTAACAATTGGCGTCCTTTTGACTTTTTTGGCTTGTGCCTCGTCATCCGACAGCGAGCCATGCACCTTATAAGTCAATATGTCTGTGAACCATGCTTGTTATTGTCCGGTGCAATTCACCTGCTTGCTCTCTGCGATGCTGCTTTCTTCCAGGAATTCCACCATGACTGTCCTTGTGAGGCTTTGTAGGGTGGAACTGGCTAGCTTTGATAATGCGTCGGCTTGGGAATTTTCTATTCTAGGGACTAGGTCTATCTGAAAATGTATTAGCTAAGCCACCATCTCTTTCACCTTGGTTCTGTACTTTAGCATTGTAGGCTCTCTAGCTACATACTCCTTCTTCAGCTGGCTAGCTACCAACCGAGAGTCGGTCTGCAGGTGCACTTTTCTAGCTCCTATTGCTATACTCATTCTCAAGCCTACTAGAGTTGCTTCATACTCTGCTTCGTTGTTTGATGCCTTGAATTTGAACTTAATGGCATATTCAAATACATTGCCTTCTAGCGATGTTATTATTATCCCTGCTCCGCTTCCTGTTTGGGCTGAAGATCCATCCACTGCCACTTTCCAAATTTCGATTTCATATTCTTTTTCTTTGTAAGAGGCTTCTACTACGAATTCTACTAGGGCTTGAGCTTTGATACCTGCCCTAGGCTTGACCTCAAACTCATATTCAGAGATCTTTATCGTCCACTTCAGGAGCCTGCCCGAGGCGTCCATTTTCTGCAGGGTTTTTTTTTCTAGCGGGTGAGTTGTAAGGATTTGAATTATGTATGCATCAAAATAGGGTTTCATCTTTCTTTTTGTTGTCACAACTACAAAGGCCAGCTTTTCCACCGATGGGTATCTTTTCTTAGCCTCTGTCAGCACTTGGATTACAAAGTATACTGATTTCTGTTGTTTTTGCCTTTCATCCTGGAGAACTAACGCGATTGCTTTTATTGAGGCGGATATGTACAGTTGTAGTTTTTTTCTCAGCTTTGGTCTGATCATGGTCGGGAGCTTGGTCAGATTCTCCTTGATCCCTTCGAAAGCTTCTTTTTCTGCTGCAGCCCACTTAAACTCCCTGTTTTTTTTCAGCAACTAATAGAATGGTAAGGCTTTGTCAGATGATTTGTGATGAATCGAGTCAGTGCTTCCATCCTTCCTCTTAGTCGCATGATGTCTTTAGAACATTTTGGCTCTAGGAGGCTTAAGATTGCCTCCTCTTTCTCCGTGTTGGCGTCGATTCATTTCTCACTTACCAGGAAACCAAGGATTTTCCCAGAGCTCACCCCGAATACACATTTCTTTGGGTTGAGCTTGATATTATACTTATTTAGCGTGACATATGTTTCCTCTAGTTCCATAATGTGCCTTGCCTACGTGACACTCTTGATAATTGGGTCGTCAACGTATACTTCAACATTTCTCCCTTTTTGGTGCATGAATACTCTATCCATTGTTTTATAAAAAGTAGCTCCAGTATTCTTCAGCCCGGAGGGCATAACTATGTAATTGTACACTCCCTTTTGGTGATGAATACGATCTTCTGCCTATTAGGCTTGTGCACGATGATCTGGTGATACCCTGAGAAGGCATCCATGAAGCTTAGCAAGGCATGCCCGCTGGTTGAGTCTACCAGCTAGTTAATCTATTGCAGCGGGTAGTAGTCTTTTAGACATGCTTTGTTGTGATCTGTGAAATCAACGCACATCCTCCATTGGCCATTCGCTTTCTTTACCATAACCCTTTTGGCCAACTACTCTGGATGATCACAAGGCTCTATGAATCTAGCCTCTAGGAGTTTGTCTACCTCCTCCTGGATTGCTTGATTTTTCTCCATGGAGAAGCTTTGCCTTTTCTACATAACTAGCTCGATGTCCTCTTTCACATTCAGCATGTGAACCATAACTGCAAGCCCCCAATTCCTGGCATCTCCCCTGCTAAAAATGTCCTTATTCGCTCTCAACAGCTCTATAAGGTGGACTTCCCACTCTAGGGTCACTATATTTCCCAATTTACCGTCCTATAGTTATCACCCTCTGTAAGCTCAACAGTTATGTGCTGCCCGCTAAGCAGCGACCTGGCTGCCTCTTGTTTTGCAGGCTAAGAGTTTTCCATTGCTAACTTCTGCTTATCTTTTTCTTTGTGATACACCTCCCACTTCCTTTTTCTTGATTTCTTTTCGACATGCTCGCTGGACCTTAGGTCAGAGCCTGGCTGCTGCCTAGTCCTAGCAGGCTGCTTCAAGGTTGTGATATAACGCTGCTAGGCTGTCTTTTGGCTTCCCTTGAGATTTGTAGACCGCCCATTATTGGTTGTGTATGCTATGGCAGGGTGATAGGTGGATACCACCCCGCCTATTTTGTGAATAAGAGGTCTTCCCATAATCACATTGTATGGTGATAGGGAGTCTATTACCAAGAATTCTGCACGAACATCACGTCCCCTTGACCTCTCTCCCACTCGAAATAAGAGCTCAATTATTCCCTTAGGAATCAGTCCAAACCCCTTTAATCCGGTGACTTCATAACTCACCCATTTTAAGTCTTTCCTATCTAGATTTAGCTCTTTGAATGCACTAATATATATGATGTTGGTTGAGCTGCCACCATTTATTAGTACTATATCTACCTCCTAGTTTGCAATTCTCATTATCACCACTAAAGGCTCATCATGAGGGTAAATTATGCCTTCCTGGTCATACTAATCAAATGTAGCTCATGGTAGCGGGGGAAGTGGCGGCCATCTGCACTTCTCACTGTAATTTATCTGGTGGATCATTGCTCGCAAGTCATCCCTTGCTCTGTTCAACGTTCCACCATTGATTACATACACCCTTCCCTTTATTTTATTGTCTCGATCTCTACCCTCGGCCGGGCCTCTATGACCCCCCTGCGGTCATGGACGGACCTGTCCTCTTCTCTTCTCCTGGAGGAGTCAGATTGTTGTTTGAACTGGTTCACGTATCCTCTCCGGACTAAGTCCTTTATGTTGTCTTTCAAGTGCGTGTATTCATTAGTGATGTGTCCATAGTCCTTATGGAAGTCACACCACTTGCTTGGATCACGGTTTCTATTCATCATTCTGGGTGGTCTCTGCCACTTATCGTCAACCTTGTTCACGCTGAAGATATGAAACCTCGAATGAGTGAGCAAGGTTTATTGGTCAAACCTCCCAAGTCTGCCTCCTTGTTTTTGGTTTGATCTTCTCACTCTAATCGCTCTGTCTGCATCCCTGCGACCTTTGTTCAGCTGTGCTGGGCTGATCCAACCTGGTTGTGTTCTCTGCCCGGGTGACTTCAGCTCGCTTAACTGGATCACTTGGTGCTTTTCTGATCAGCATTGCCATATTGGTCTCACTACTTTTATGAACTCGTGCGCTTTTCCCAACGCTTTAGCCATCGTTTTATTATTCTTTCATCCCTTATACGCTTTGAACGGTGAGCCCGGTAGCAATTCGCTCTGCATTGCTAGCAGCGCTACCTCTTGGCTCATGTTTTGGATGATTGTTGCTTCCTTGTTGAATTTTGTGATGAATTTTCTTAGGGGCTCATCTTTTCCTTGCACTAGTGACATCAGCTTGGTGGTCATTTTTGTGCGATCCACCAGGGTTACAAAGTGCTCCATGAACATTCTCTTCAGCTGATTATATGAGTAAACGGACCCTTTTGAGATGGCTCTGTACGATTCAGCTTCCAACCCTTCCATGGTGGGTGGGAATGCCTTACACCAGAATGAGTCTGTCATGGTGTTCAGCACCATGTGATTCTCAAACGCTGAAACGCGGTTCTTAGTTGATTTGGTTCCATTGTAATTACAACTGGGCATCTTTATTTTTTCCATCGGTTCCTCCAGAATCTTCATACAAAATGGGGAATCATCTAGAATAACCTTGATTCACGCTCGCTTCTCCCTGTCCAAGCTTGGTCTTCGATCAGAGGCTGGTGACTTGCTGCGAGTAACTCGAGCCTCTAGGCTACCCTTTTTTTGGGCTGCCCCATCCACACTCCACTCCTGATTTAGGTTTAGAGCTTCCAGTTCCAGCACCTTCTTCCTCAGTAAGACAAGCTCTGCCTTCCCTAGGGTGAGATTTATTAGTGTCGCCTTCTTCGCGGCTGACTCTATAGCTGTAGCAACTGGCGAGGTGCCTGTTCCTTTACCAAAGTTGGTAAGGACTACTGTCATGGCTGCCAACTGCTCTTTACTACATTTAGAGAGGTTTTGCAGAACGGCTGGCATATTGACGGGCTGCGGTTTTTGGGTTACTGGTGTTGAAATGATAGGTTCATTGTTCACGCCTATTAGTGGCATCCCGAACTTAAAAGTAGAACAAGACCCTATCGGATCTATTGGGCTCGCCGCCGCTTTGGTTGCAGCAGACGCCGATTCGGCTGGATTAGATTTCTTGGATATATTGGATTTGGGTTTTTCGATTGATCCTTTTGGATCGAGGGTTATTGACGCTGTTTTTTGTGGTGTTTGATTGGCTTCACTGATCTTAGATACTGGAGTTTGAACAACTTCCTCTCCGGCCATGGCGGTTTGTCAACTAGTCCCTTGCTTAGCTGGTGTATGTCAAGTTAGATGATCCTACCCTTCTTCTAGCGCCAATTGTTCCAGGTGTGAATCGAAGGGTTCTGCTGGCACAAGCCGGGTCCCGTCGACGACTTACGCAAGGCAACACACGTAAATTGCCATTGGGGGTGGCTCGAGGAACCCCCCCTCCGAAGCTTAAGTTAGAATGTGTTTAGAGAGAGAAAGTGTAGTTAGAAAGATAGAGAGTGTGTAATAACTCGTGTGTCTAACCTCTTTCTGTTGTACTTTTCCCTCTATTTATAGGCGTACGATCTCCTTTGTAGAGTCATACTTGGTCAGCCTGCGAGCTGACTCTATCGGGCTAAGGAGCCCCTTCGGCTATCCTTCTAGCGGTGAGTGCGCACCCCGGGGGCCTGTCTAGGAGCCTTGTGATAGCTCAGCAGGAGCTATCCAATACAATATGTATTACTGAATTAATGCAAAGGTTGTATACACTCTTAATTTCATTCCATTTTCCCCTTCTTGATGTACTCTTTTGTAAATCGAGTATTGAATATAGATTGGTCATTATCAACGGGAATTTTAAAGTTGTCATCCCCACCATTATCTCCATCATCCTCATGACATCTTCAAGACCATCCATCCTCAATTACGCACTTGTACTGTTTTTCCGTTTCTACCAATCTAATGAGAATAGGAAAAAGTGTACCATGGTGACCTTAAGCTACAAAATATTTCCTAGATGTCTTTTGCAAATGTTCCTTGATCCTTAAAAGTAAAATTTGATAAATTTAAATAATTAAATGTACTTTTATTCAAATTCTAATAATATGTTAAAAATTAGAGTAACTAGTTGAGGTTATTTTTCGATAACTCACTAGTAGTAATCGACTTGACTCATCAACCACGCATTGAAACCATAGGGGAGATATTTCAGTTGTTCCAGGTGTGGATCCAAGGGTTCAGCTAGCACGAGCTGGCTCCCGTCGATCACCTGCGCAAGGCAACACACGTAAACTGCCTAGGGGGTGGCTCGAGGAACCCCCTCTTTTGCTTAAGTTAGAACGTGTTTAGAGAGAGAAAGTTTACTTAGAGAGTTATAGAGAACGTAATAACTTGTGTGTTTAACCTCTTTTCCTTTGTACTTTGCCCTTTATTTATAGGCGTACGGTCTCCTTTGTGGAGAGTCATACTTGGTCAGTCTTGCGAGCTGACCCTACCAGGATGAGGAGCCCCCTCCATTATTCTTCCAGCAGTGAGCGCGCACCCCGAGGGCAAGTCTGGGAGCCTGGTGATAGCTCAGCAGGAGCTATCCTATATCACTAGCCCTTCAAGAGGTGGTATGAGGTCACTCATGGCGGCTCTTGCTTGCACGGTGAATCTTCTTTTTTAATGGCTCCAGTTGGAGGCAATAGCTCAACATGATCTATCCCCTAGAACTAGCCCCTAAAGAGGTGGTATGAGGTCACTTGTGCTAGCAATCTGAGCGCATGGTCTTATTGGCCGTTACTCAACGGGTCGTTTGGCTAAGCTACCTTGTATACCACTAGCCCCTCAAGTCTCTTGATTGACAATGCAATTTTGATACTTGAGTGGTCATGCTGGAGGTCGGTGGAGATGCGTTGGGTTTGTGCTCGGTGATAGAGGCTTTTTTCTGCCTGCGACATGTACGTGTTTCTGTATCGTTGAACATTTCATTTATTCCTACTGATGCTAGAGGAACAATTTTTTCTTAACTAGACTTTAAATGTTCCGTCAGGAATTAGAGACATGACGAGCTTGCGGGGAGAAATGTCGATTACTCCCTTTAAAGTCTAAGAAATGACGAGGTTGCACGAAGGAATTTCGATTACTCCCGCTGAAGTCTGAGAAATGATGAGCTTGCAGGGAGGAATTTCGATTACTCCTAATAAAATCTGAGAAACGACGAGCTTGCAGGAGGAAATTTCGATTACTCCTGCTGAAGTCTAAGAAATGACAAGCTTGTAAGGAGGAATTTCGATTACTCCCGCTAAAGTCTAGAAAGGACGAGCTTGCAGGGAGGAGTTTTGATTACTAGCTCCTACTGAAGTCTAAGAAATGACGAGCTTGCAGGGAGGAATTGCGATTACTCCTGCTGAAGTATGAGAAGTGACAAGCTAGCAGGGAGGAATTTTGATTATTCCCGCTAAAATATAAGAAATGACGAGCTTGCAGGGAGGAATTTCGATTACTCCCGCTGAAGTTTTCTTTTTTTTTGGAGGGAATAATGTTTTGCATGAGTGGGACACGTGTAGGCTATCTGAGTGGTCAGTTTATTTTTATTGAAGGGACATGGCGTTTTGGCTTTATTGCTTACTCAACCGCCTATTTAGTCCCTACTGAATTCACTGTCCCCCCCTTTTTTTCTTTTTACCTTCTTTGTTTTTTCATCTTCCCCTTTCTATTTTCAAATTTCTCGCTCTTCATCTTCTTCACAGACGCGCGTCATTTCTCCATTACCATTGTAAGTTCTCGTGTCTCTCGTCTTTGTTCTTGCTTTATTTTTTTATTTGTTTGCTCACTTTCTCTTATTCTTCAGTTTCACTGAATTTTCTTGCTTTTTGGTTGCAGTTTGAAATCCTATTCTCTGATTGGTTTCTTGGACTACCATTGTTGTTTTTCTTTGTTGCTTCTTCAACCTCTTGTCATAAAGTTACTAACTTTTATTGTATTTTCTTCCACAAAATTGCGTCTTTTGATAAATTTTTATTGCCTGCGTCCAATTCATTCCCTTTTATTGTTGTATTTGTATTCTCAATTCTTTCTTCCGATTCTTGCGTTGCTTTTCTACACTCGCTCTTTTGGAATTAGACTGATCTTTGGATTTTGGCACCCCATTTTTCTTCGTCTTCTTTAGGGGGATTTTTTTATCTTTTTAGTTCTTCTTTAGGATGTCTGACGCTTTTGATTGTCAAAACATGAGTGAGCCTCTCGTGGCCACTAAGTCAGGCTCTCCTTAAGAGTCATCTCACTCAGGTGAGCGCTTAGCGTGCACTTCTTTTGGTTCCCCCTGGTTCCCCCCTTTCCTTTACAAACATTTATGCCTTTCAATTGTGCTCCTGCTGCGGGCAAGGCAAGTACTGTTGCGGCTCCTCCTTTTGTATCTGAGTCGGGTAGTAGTCGCCCCGCTAAGAGCAGCGGTTTCTTTCCTTTTCGGCCTGGACCACGTCCTGATTTCTTTGACCCTTATTGCGAGCAGGAGCTTATTTAGGACGGGGTACTCATATGCAATCTCGTTCGTTTAAGGAGGCGCGCACTATGCCATGATATTTTAGCTGACATGGTCAAGGCTAATCCCCATGATGTTTCTCTTGTTAGTCCAATTCCCCATGTTCAGCCTTTAAATAGTTTTTCTTAGCTTGATGACATGACTAATGTGGATTAGTTGAACATTATGTAGTACGGGGTGGCAATGCTGCAACTTCTTCACCATCTCATTCTCCAGAAGCGAATATGAGCAGGGTGGCTGAATCTCCTGGTGCGAGTTCTTTTTATGACTGTAAGCTCATTCACGTGGAGGAGCCCGTTAAAAAGGGCTAATTTGACTTCTTTCTTTTGATGCAAGGAATTACATGCTTGACTCCAACTAGCGTAAAGATGCAAGGAAGTTAGACCTTGCTGTTGTGGGGCAGAATTTCTATGGTTTTGGTTAGGGATACAAACTGGTTTTACTAGATGAGGGCTCCAAGTTATCTGCTCCTCCTGCTGATCATATGCAGTCTTTGCTTCTCAATTGGATTTAGGCTTGAGATTCCCTCTTCACCTTACTTTGGATAAGGTCTTTCGGGACCTTAACCTTTGCATTGCTTTGCTGCATCCTGCTTCTCTGCACACTTTAATATGCTTATTGTGGTTTCTGCGCTTTCGGAGGTATCCAGAATCACTACATATGTTCAAATCTCTTATAAGTCTGAAAAGGTCATCTTCTGGTTCCGAGTTTGGGGGGTATTACGTGGCTCCCAAAGAGGGTCGAGTTTTGTGTTACCCTAAACTTGGACGTTTTAGGGACTAGTTTGGCAAGTTTTTTTAGGATGCAATGCCTTCTCCTTTTGTTGTGCCACACAATTTCAGGGAGATTCACACTAATATAGCTAGAGTTACTGTTTCCCCTACTGAGGCTGCTTGCGAAATAGATGCTTTTGACGTGCTGCAGGGAGGGGCACAGGTGATGCTAAGTTTCCCAAGTTTAGGCTGCCTAACTCTTTATACATTGTGGGCAATGCGCAGCTTTTTACTATGCGCTTGTGTTCTACCCATTAGCTAGGTAAGCTTTGTTTTTTGTTCTGCTTTTTGTTTGTAAGAGATTTTGTCTCTTCACTTTTGTTTATACAATGCTCCTATGTCCCTTTCTTCTATCTCTTTTGGTGCTTGATTTTCAAGTTGTGACAAATTGGACAAGGGCATTCTTGGGTTAAATCACAACTAGAAGGACCCCCTTACTACTACCCCTGATAATACTCATGAGCTTTTTGACATTCTAGAGGTTTATGCTAGCTCTTTAAAGGAGGAAGTTCGTTTATCCCCAGCTGAACTAAGGGCTGTCTTTGGCACTGTGACCACAACTGACCGTGTAGGGTCTAGTTGTGCTGAAGCTGAGCCTTCCTCTTCCACTATTAGGGGTCGGCGGGAAACTCGTCTGGTACCCAAGGAAGTTAATTTAGGGTCTAAGGCTTTAGTGGCGTAGGGTGCTTCTCTTGAGAAGCATTTTGCTGCGACTTTCGGCCAGGTGGCACCTCAGACTTCTGTGGTAAATGAACCACTGAATCAAGCTTTTGATGATTGCAGAAATAATGCTGACGACTTTGCTGACAACGTTCTCCAGTTTCCCGCTGAGGAGGCTAAGACTACTACTTTCGTGGGTGAGAAACCCACAACTTTTGCTGAGCATGTTCTTCTCTATTATCCCAGCATTGGTAGTACCGTTGCTGCTAAGGACGCTACAGGTCCTTCAACTGAGGCTTTTGATTTTCAGCTCCCAAATAAGACTATTATGGAGCTACCAAGGATTCTACCTTGCCCTTCCAGGTTGCGAGGCCGCCTGCAAAGAGCTAGCAGAGGAGGGCACTCTCTGCCTAGGGGTTCACACAAGCAGGATCATCCAATTATTAATCTGGTGGATGATTCTGTGGTCTTTCCCTCATCTAATGCTGATCAGCCCGTTACTAAAAAGGCCCATACTTCCTCTACTCTTGATCCTTTCGCTTCTTAATCTGCAAACACTAGGTTTCTTTTTGAGAACAGTGTTAAGGAGACTGGCACCTAGAACTCTAGCGAGCTTATTCACTGTGTTCACCAGTTCTTGGGTGATGCTTTTGAGAACCCACTCTATACGACCTCAATTTCTGCTGGAGGCACTTTTCGTCCTACTAGACTTATAAGTTTAGAAAGGTTCCCATTGATGCTTCTCTTCGCCCTCTACTGTGTCTTGCTGGGGCTGAGAACGCTCCGGTCCGCCCTTTGATGAATGTTAGGGCTGATGAGTCCTTATTTGTGGACAACCCATAGAATTGTGGCACCTTGGGCTACCGCCATACTAAGGGCAATAGTCTCCCCGCTGACTTTACTAGCAACTCAGTCAGTATCCCTGCTACCACTACGTGCAATGATTTACAGAAGGTTAACTATTATTTTTCTAGAATTTTTGCTTTGGTTTCCCCCTTCTTGTTATTTTCTTATTTTTGCCATAATCTACTTTCTTTTGCTTCCCGGCTTAGCTTATTTTTGTCCTTTAGTTTGCTTGCAGCTTACCAATCTATTGGGGACTTAGCTATGCCTTGCTTATAGTGGAGAAGGAACCTAGAACTAGCGTCCTTAGACCTTCATTAAAAATAGCGTCCTTAGACCTTTATCAACTCTTATCCAGAATTCTCTAATTCTTCTTTTCTCTCTCTTAAGCAATATAGTTTATTCTTTTTCCCTCTAGCTTTTCTAAACTAGCTTTTTACAAACACAATTCCTCATACATTAGCACTAGACATACATAGCCAAGTTCAAAGTTGCCTTCGCCCTAGACGTGAAAGGTTTGATATTTCTGAGGGTTTAGTCCCAAATCTTTATTTCCATTATTTAATTTAATTGTTTGATTTTATATTTTCCTTGAAGTTACTAACACGTGTATTTTGTTATTAGAAAGAGGTACGAGGCATCCAATTAAGTACTTTAATAGTTTTGATTTATTTTCTCTTCTCTCTGTTTTTGAAAACCTGTTTTAAGAAAACATTTGGTCCATAGCAAGGGTCCAATAATAGTGTAGTTGGATGGGGTTTGAAAAGAGTTTTTCAACGATATATTATAAGCCCAATTCCGATGAATAATGTGGAAGTTATGGCCAAATTACTAAACTGGGCCCGGTTTGATACTTATATGCGGCCCAATGATCTAGAGGAGGGCCTAATATGGATTTATCATTCCAAATGCAATAAGGATTGATTTTAGTCTTCTAGATTCTTCTAAAAGGTTCATTTCATTCCTAATTCAATTAGCATTGATAAATTGACTTTGGTTGATTTTTTGGAGTTTTAATTAGAATAAAGGAGTGTTTTTAAGGAAAATACGATTAAGAAAACGCGTGAAAATAATAATTAGCGCCTGTCGACAGAAATTAGCGCCTGACGCTAATGCTTGGCGCCTGACGCTATCCTTAGCGCCTGGAGCTAACTTCTTTTATCCTCGTCGAAACTCTGAGTTGTTTTTCTATCCGTTTGGCTGATTTTCTCTATAAATAGCCTCCTAAAACCTCCGTTTTTCATTAACAACTCTCTAATTCTCTTCTCTCTCTAAGCTAAAGCTTATAGTCTCTCTCTCTTTTCTAAACAAACTTTTTTGACAAACAAAATTCCGCTTTCACAAGACCAAGAAACACCTAGCCAAATTCAAAGTTGCCTTCGCCCTAGACGTGAAAGGTTTTAATTTCTGAGGGTTTGGTCCCAAATATTTATTTCAATTATTTAATTTAATTGTTGTTTTATTATTTTCCTTAAAGTTACTAACGCGTGTATTTTGTTATTAGAAAGAGATACGAGGCATCCAAGTAAGTGCTTTAATTGATTTATTGATATTATGTTATAGAAATCATGTTTAGGTTGTTATTATGATTCCTAGCGTCATGTTAGGGTGTTTTGATCTTCCTAGTATCATGTTTAGGGTAACAACTAAAAATTCCTAATATCAAGTATGATTAAAAGTATGCTTCCTATATTCTTCCTAATAGTATGTAAGTTTTAATGTTAGGGCTAAAAGCTTTGATTTTTGTTGTTTAGTGACATGCTAGGGTTTTTTTATTAATCTTGTTACTATCATGCCTAGGATCTTGCTATTATTATGCTTTAACATAATTATTATAATAATTGTTATTATTATTATGTTGCTTGATGCTTTTTTATTGTTATTGCTTGATCACGCCTTTTATGCATGTTTAAAGGGAATTGGTCCTTGTAATCACGCTTAATAAGATAATTAATAATCTTGTTTAGGGTTAATATGATTAATTCAAGTGATCGCCAATAATAGGTTTATTTGTGCATTAATATTCAACCAACATAGATAAACAGGTTTAGGATTAATCCTATTGATTGCATGTTAGTCAGAAAGCGCACATGAATACGATCAGAATAAAGTAGAGCCCTATTATTAGGGCAGGTTCAATGTCTTTTAGGTTCGATTTGTACCTTCATCCCCGAACTACCAGTCACGGTTCCAGACCTATTGGAGTTGACGATCTCTTGGATCATTAAGGGGTGTAACCTTCACCTCGTGAACGGTTTACAAGTTCCTAAAACTTGTTGGCGACTCTTTTGCTCTATCTTCTTTCCCTTTGGACGCCACCGTACTTTAGTGTATGATCACAGTGGGGTTCAAGCTTGGGGTAATTCTTGAAATATTCTCTACAGTTTCAGGCGACTCCGCTGGGGAGGATTTCTATTTTAATTCCTGAAACTTATTTCTACAATGATTTAGAATGAGTGGATGAGATTCGAAAATTTCTAAGTATTTCATCTGCGTAATTTTGATTAACATTATTGTTATATGCATAAAAATTATCTCATTGGAAAGACCATCCGTAATGAGTTAAAATATAGGATTTTTACACGTAGGAAATTTGAGGAATATCTTTCACAACTAGGACCGAAATAATACTGCGCGAAACTGGAAAATTTTATCACGCACAGAAAGCTGCTGAGGCATGTAGGAACAAGCGTCAGGGAACAAAGTCTAGCGCCAACAATTTGACGTTAGCTCCAGGCGACAGCTTCTGTCGCCAGGTGCTAAAGCCAAATTGTGACGCTGGCCTCTATTTGCTGGCGCCAAGTTCTTCCAATACCGAGCCAGAATTATGCGTTCTAATTTTGACCAGTTTTTAGCACTGTTTGCTCGATCCTACTTCCTGATTGAGTTTTTATTAATTTTCTGAAACCCATATGTGTTCTACATATGTACATAACCCTTTGGGAATTCATGCTCCATCTACCTGATTGAACGCTCTGAGCAACAAAGGGTACATCCGAGAATGTTGAATTCACCAAACCATGGAAACGAGTTTTTCTAAACTCGCGGTGTCCCATCCACTCGCGCCAACCCTTCACAGTTAGGCTTCCGTGTGGTGCATCCGAATAATTTATCATGGACCCTCTATTGACTAACTCATATCCCGAACTTTAGAGAACTAGAGCCATGGTTAGGTTGCAAACTCATTGCATCATGTTGTGCCTACTTGACTAATTGTGCATCATTGGTTGTGCATCCTCTATGTGTGTTTTTCTAACTGTTTGTTTGACTTGTGTTAAGATTAAATAAACTGATTTATGACTAAAGGAACTTTGCCTAATTAATTAATTAATTAACTAATTAATTTGAGTAATTAAAGTCTAATAACTTAATCAGAGTTGACTTAGTACGACTTTAGGCATACCTTGTAGAGTAGTAATACCGAAAGCAATTCTGGATCGACGTTCTAGCAATGGCGCCAAGAATAAAACTGTAGCGCCACTCTGTGGAGCGTAGCGCCTGGCGAAAGTCCTGTTGTCTAGCGCTACACTGCAAAGTGAGGCGCCAGTCCTGTCGTTCTGACGACAGTTCGGTTTGTTGCTCGAGTCATCACCTTATGTCTAATTGAACAGTTTTCTAGTCGATTTAGTTAATTTTTACTGGTAATAATACCTTGTCAAGTCATTAATTGAGTCTAAGCACTAAGTCCCATGGTCTTACACAAGAGTCAAAGCATGTCACTTACACTCACCATATAAAGCATACACTAATGTACACCTTGACCATGTCTAAGGGAGTCTTGTATGCGCGTATTTTCCGTCATTTTTTTTAGGGGGGTAAGTTGGATATTAATCCTCCAATTAAACCACTTGTTTGAACCCTATACTTAACTCCCAAAAATGTACACCTTATTTTTAATATACACCCTCTTTTTGCTTTTTTCTTTTTCAAAACCGTAAAGTCAAAGTCAATTTCAGTCATGTCATTAAAACAAAAATGGTTTAATTTACAGCGCGTGGTCAAGAAAGGAAGGGCGTTTAATTAAAGACAACCTTTTTATTCAAGTCCAACTTTTCGACAAACCGATCGCTTGTAAAAGGAAAGCTAAGACAATAATGGCAACTCAAGAGGAAGTTAATGAGCTCAGGAACAAATTGATTACCGTGACTGAGGCGTTAAAGGTTTTAACCCTCAAAATCGATGATCTTGTGAAACAACAACAGATGGACCTCATGCAAGAGAGTATGAGCAAACTGTCTAGTGACTATAAGTTTCAAGGAATTAGCTCACAAGGGGTCTCGGTGGACAAGGATCTTCTTCCATAGAAGTTCAATGCCAACGACATCCTAAAATTCAAAGCAACTGACAACCCTTACTTTCATCTAAGAGCCTTCGAAACAATAATGAGCATCAAAGGCATTGACAAGAAGGTGTTTCTCTCTTTGTTCTCCCTATCTCTCGAAACCGTTTGCCAACAATGGTTCTTTTCTCTTGAGAAAGAAAGAACCTCTACTTGGGAGTCTATAGTAAACGCTTTCATTGATAGATACAAGTGCAACATTCAAGTTGATACTGACTATAGGGAACTTGAAATCCTCAAGTAGAAGGAGAATGAAGGTTTCACCTCTTTCTTAAACAAATGGAGAGAAACCTCCACTAAGATGATTGAGGCGCCAAGTGAAAAGAATCTGTGAGGTTATTCATAAAAAACCTTCAAGAGAAGTACTCCAAGAATCTTAAATACCAGAATAACCTCCATACCTTCAAGGCCGTCTATGATATTGGAATCAATATTGAAGACGACCTGGCTAAGCTGAAAGCTGCTAACAGTAACTCCAACAGTGGCTGGAAAGGCAAGAAGAACGACAATCCTTCTTCTTCCAAAACTACCCACTCAAATAATGTTAGTACCTTTAACTTATGTGAAGTCCTTGCTATGAATAATCAAGGACAAAAGAAACCATTTAGGAGGAACTTTACTCCTATAGGTATGAGTTATGACACCACATTTGACCGATTAAATGCAAAAGGTTTTATAACTCCTATTGGACCATTTGGGGACCCACCGGTCAAGAAGAGAACGTCTAATTGGAACCCCAATGCACATTGCAAGTATCACCAAGGTAGGGGCCATCTTACCGAAAATTGTTCGAAGCTTAAGGAAGTTATCAAAGATTTAATCGACAACAACAAACTGCCATTGTCTCCTGCTAGTAAGAAGCCGAGCATTGATAGTGCACCTTTCGCTCACTCCTTAGCCACCTCTGATGAGGAAAACAAGGTTGATCCCTCATCTCTCATCAAACATGTTGAAGAAATCCATGCTATTGAAGAAGAGGAGGAGATCTTTTTCAATGCCATGGATGACTTTCCTGAACTAGCAAATAAAGAGGATATACAATTGCCTACACTGTCCATGTTGGAGGGATCAAACTTGCTGCGTGAAGCTCTCAAAGTTGCAAAGAAACAATTAGAAAAACTTCAGAAAAAGTGCGACAAGGTCCCATCGACAAAGAAGAAACCCTTTTCTCTACAAGTAATTGACAAACCCAAGAAGAGTAATAGACTCTATACTCCAATTGGGATTCCATATGCTAAAATGTTCAAAATGCTCTCCGAGAGTGGCGAGGTCAAACCTCTCGAACCGAGAGCATTTGAATCATTAAAAAGGACAGATAGATTCTACTATCAATACCATCAATCAGGGGGTCACACTATTGAAAACTGTTTTAAATTTAAAGATTTAATTCAGAAATTGATTGATGACAAAAAGCTGGTCCAAATTACACAAGAGGAAGACATAAGTATTAATGGAGTTTGGGACAGTGATGAAGAAGAGATTTACTTAAAAGAAATGGTAGGACATCCACCTTCAGTGTCATATGCCATGGATGACTTCTGGGTTGAAGAAGATTCATCCATAGACGTCCTCACGAGATTTGGGAGAATACAACCTCCTATTTTGACACAACCTATACCAACTACGCAGCAAGTTCCTATACCTATCATAGAAGACAATGATATTGTCAAGCAGTTCAAGAAAACCAAGGTTGAAATGAATGTATGGAAGCTTCTAGCAACATCTCGAGAACATAGGTTGGCAATGATGAATGCCATGGATAAGACAGGGATAGATTCTGACACCACTCCTGAGGGGTTCCCTAACTTCCTTACGAGTGATATCCCTAGTCCTATCAACTTGATCACCTTTACCGACAAGGATTTACCTCCAGAAGGTGACAAGCATTATAAGGCATTAAACCTCACAGTAGTTTGCAAGAGGATGAACGTCCCTATGACTCTCGTAGACAATGGATAGGCCATTAATATCTGTCCACTCAGAACTGCGAGGATGCTAGGCATAAGGGATGTAGACCTAACCCCGCCAACGCAAGGAATAAGAGCTTATGACAACACTCATCGTCAAGCTCTTGGCAAGAATACTATGAATATAACGGCGGGAGCAATAGAACACGCTACTACACTCCAAGTAGTAGATATTAAGGCTTCATTCAATTTATTGTTGGGACGCCCTTGGCTTCATGACCTAAAGGTCGTCCCTTCATCTCTCCATCAACAGGTAAAGGCCATTGTTGGAGGAATTCCCATTACGATCGATGCTTCACCCATGAGGATTAAAGCCATATAAAATCCAATAATTAATGTGGAGCACGATGAAGATGATGAAGATTTTTGGGGCTTTAATGAAAATGTCTCCTTAATTGAGGAAGATGAAAGGACCCTACTCTGCCACGACCCCCACTCCAATATGATAGTGAACGCTATTATGAAGAAACAAGGACATTTTCTTGGGATGACCCTAGGAAAGAAGAAAAAAATAGCAAAATTGCTGGAATCACCTGGCCTCCCTAAATTAGACACTTTCGGACTTGGTTTCAACCGACTTGGGAAGATCACAAGCAAGCCCAGGAAAAGTCAAAAGCACGTAGGAACGCTCGCATCCAAAAGAAAGAAATCCCAATGGATCGGTATCCTCTAACCCTCGATGGACAATTCATAAAAGAAGGAGAGGACTATTCATGCTACGAATTTCCTGAACCTTTTTTCGTAAATGGCATAAGGCAACCGGGATTCGTAATTTTCTTGGATTGCTATTTTCTAGATGAAATCCCAACTCCTGTCTACAAGGAGAAAGCACCCTCATGCTTTGACTTTAATGTCATGGGATTAATATTTGGGCGAGAAAAAGATGAGCCGACGTACATAGAGGTTAACTCCTCGCTCATCCAAACGGTCCTACAAAGCGAAAGCTTTGACCCCTCAAGGCTCATCACTCCAGCGGAAGGATCACTACAAGGGTGGCGTGAGACAGTCAAGGTGAGTACTACAAGCTGAAGGAAAATCTCCATTACGACAGGGCAAGGACCGATGTTCGAAGAGTCGTCAGAGTCAGAGTCTTTTCCTATAATGTCATCTAAGTCCTTAGTTGTAGCACCCTCTTCTTCTATCTCTTCCCCTAGGATAGTTAGCGATCAAGTCCCTGAGGACATATCTCTCTTCGATGTAATGATTTCCGAATTTAATAATATGTCTTCTTCCTCTTACTCCTCGTGCTTTTCTTTCACCCAAGATGTCGAGCATTGCTTAACTAACAATGAAAATGACAAAGAACTTATTAAAGCAATGGAAACACATAAAAAGAAAACACCGATAATTAAGGAAACTGAGACAGTTGATATCTCAAATGATTCAACCAATAAAAGAGAAGTTAAAATCGGATTAACACTTAATGAACAAGAAAGAACCAATTAATCAATCTACTTAAAGAATTCATCGATGTATTCGCTTGGTCATATGAAGATATGCCAGACATTAATAGAAAAATAGCTCAACACACCATACCACTAATTCCAGGAATGAAACCTGTAAAACAAAAGTTACGTCGAATGAAACCCGATGTAGCTCTTAAAATAAAAGAAGAAGTTCAAAAACAAATAACTGCAGGTTTTATTAAGGTTTTCAAATACCCCGAATGGGTCGCCAACGTCGTCCCAGTTCCGAAAAAGGATGGAAGGGTAAGAATGTGTATCGACTATCTAGATCTAAATAAGGCAATTCCAAAGGACGACTTCCCTTTACCACACATCGATATTCTGGTAGATAACACAACGAATCATGCACTTCTCTCGTTCATGGATGGATACGCGGGGTACAATCAAATTCTCATGGAGGAAGAAGACATGGAGAAAACAACCTTCATAACACCATGGGGTACTTACTGCTACACAGTAATGCCATTCGGGTTGAAAAACACGGGTGCTACTTACCAATGAGCAGCGACTGCCTTGCTCCATGACATGATGCACAAAGAAGTTGAAGTATATGTGGACGATATGATTGTGAAGTCAAAAGATCGCCCAGGCCATCCAATAGCCTTGAAAAAAGTCTTCGAAAAGCCGAGAAAATACAATATGAGGTTGAATCCATCGAAGTGTGCTTTTGGAGTCACCTCAGGCAAGCTTTTTGGTTATATCATGAGCTCTAGAGGAATAGAGATAGACCCAACCAAGATCAAGGCAATCATGTCAATGCCCCCGCCCAAAACCGAGAAGAAAATTCGAGGATTTATTAGGCGGTTGCAATACATAAGCAGGTTCATATCAAAATTAACAACAATATGTGAACCAATTTTCAAAAAGCTTAAAAAGAATGTACCTGTAATATGGGATGACGAGGGTAAAAAAGCCTTTGAAAAAATCAAAGCCTATCTCGCAAATCCTACCGTATTGGCACCAGTACTTCCGGGAATACCTCTTAGGTTGTACTTAACAGTCACCAAAGAGACAATGGGAGCCATGCTAGCACAAGAAGTAGAAGGCAAAGAAAATGCAATCTACTATCTAAGTAAAAAGATGATCGAGTATGAGGTACGCTATACACCACTTGAGAAATTGTGCCTCGCATTGGTGTGGGCCATAACCAAGTTAAGACATTACATGCTCGTGCATACAGTCTTTGTAGTTTCTCGATTGGATCCACTCAAGTATTTATTCGATAATTCTACACTCAATGGGCGTATATCAAGATGGATAGTCAACTTAGCCCAGTTCGATGTAAGATTCATGCCTCAAAAACCTATCAAAGGATATGTGGTTTCAGATTTTCTAGTGGACTTTCCAACAGAAGATTCGACGCCAATACACGACAATGAATTTCCAGACGAAGACTTGATGGTCACGGAGGATGATACTTGGACCTTATACTTCGATGGAGCCTCTAACCAAAAGGGATGTGGAGTTGGAGGATTGCTAGTATCACCTAAAGAAGAGCATGTTTCGATCTCCATAAAGCTTGATTTCGACGTTACCAACAACGCTGCTGAATACGAAGCATGCGTGGTAGGCCTTGAAACAGCTTTGGCATTGGGAGTGAAAAAATTACGAATATTAGGAGACTCTTCATTGATCATCAATCAAATCTCTTAGAGATGGAAAGTAAGGAGCGAAAGTCTAGCCCCTTACCAAACTTATCAGGAAACTCTCACTAATCAGTTAGAGAAGGTGGAATACTCGTATCTACCTAGAGAAAAAAAATCAATTTGCTGATGCTTGAGCAAAACTAGCCTCAATGGTTAGGATTCCTACGGAAATCGAGCAAATGCCTCTAACTATAGAAAAAAGGCATAAACCGGCCTATATTAAAGCTATAAAAGATGATGAAGTGATCCAAGATGAAGAAGAACCGTGGTATACGTATATACTTAATTATGTCACCAAAGGAGAATACCCTCCCCATGCTGACAAAAGAACAAAACGAGCATTAAGACTCTTGGCTTCCTAATACGTACTCATAGACAACGAGTTACACAAAAGGGTAACTAAGGGTCGAGCTCTCTTATGTGTAGGAAAAAAGGATGCTCAAAGAGCAATGAGGATAGTGCATGAAGGCTTTTGTGGAACTCACGTAAACGGCAAGATGCTAGTCCAAAAGATAATGCAAGAAGGATACTATTGGACTACCATGAATAGGGATTGTCATCAATACGTAAAAAGATGCCCTAAGTGCCAAAATTACGCCAATTTACAACATGTTCCTCCATTTCTACTCTACACCTACACTTCGCCATGGCCATTCTCTACATGGGGAATTGACACCATTGGTAAAATCACTCCCCTAGGAAAAGGAGGTCACGAATATATTCTAGTAGCAATTGATTACTTCACAAAGTGGGTCGAAGCACAATCATACGCTAAACTCACTACAAAACATATAGCACTCTTTATCGAAAGAAATATCATTTGTCAATATGGAGTACCACATGAAATGATAAATGACAATGGAACTCACTTTCAAGCTGAGTGTGAAGAATTGTTACAAAAATATGGCATTAAACATCATCATTCTTCTCCTTATAGACCACAGGCAAACGAAGCAGTCGATGCGGCTAATAAAAATTTAAAGACTATCATCGAGAAAATGACAGAAAATTACAAGGATTGGCTTGACAAACTCCACTTTGCATTGTGGGGTTATCACACGTCAATTCGCACATCAACAGGAAATACGCCATTTTCCTTGGTTTATGGAATGGATGTCGTACAATCGGTAGAGCTAGAGATACCATCTCTACGTATTGCATTAGAAAGCAAACTCGATGAAGTTGAATGGACTAGGGCGAGATATGATGAGCTAATTCTACTTGGCGAAAAATGACTAGAAGCTCTACATCATACTTAATGCTATCAAACCCGTATGGATAGACATTTTAATAAGATGGTCAAGACAAGAAACATCAAAGTAGGAGACTTGGTGTTAAAAGCATTAAGGAAGAATGTTTTAGATCCAAGGGGGAAATTTAGGCCTAATTGGTCTGGACCCTATATTGTCAAAACAATCCTATCAGGAGGTGCAGCAAAATTAACTGATATGGATGGCAATGAGTTCTCGAACATGACAAATCTTAACTAACTTAAAAAGTACTACCCATAACAACTTTAGTAGGATACTCAAGAGAGCTACGTTTGGCCTGAAGGCAACCCTATACGGGTGTGGTCACTTTATTTTTTTCAAAACCTCGCATCCTATACTTAATAACAAATTCGACAGAAACTTGACGAAACATCGGCGTCACAGAAAAAATCCCGGCGCCAGCCGATGGACCTTAGCGCTAGACGACAATGTCTGTCGCCTGACGCCAGACTGTCGCGGCCGGCGCCAGTATTAAAAGCGCGACGCCATTTTTCTGCAAAATACCTGGGAATATTTCGGTGTTTTTCGAAAAATTTTCGACTTCCGTACTCGAAAAAATTTCTGGAAAATTAAATTTTCAGTTTTCATTGCTTTAATAAATTAAATTTAAAGGAGATGATTTAATTAAAAAAAAACTGCAATTTCATTAATAAAATAAACTAACAATTACATTATTGATGGAATTTAAATAAAGCTTAAATAAATTAACTTTAAATTTAAAATTAAGTCTAATAATTGAAAGTTAAGAACTACTTTAATCTTTTTTCTCTTTCTTTGCTATCTTTCAATTTTTGTCTATATCCTCTTCTTCATCCAAAGCTTTAGCTAGTAGGCATCCTTTAGAGGACCTACATTCAATTTTGGAGTAAATAGTTTCTCCCTTAGCTAGGACCCCATGTTTCTTCTCTACCCAAACCTTCTTCTCTAAAGTGTCAGCTTTTCTCTTTCCTTTATCCTTCGTAGAGCTTTTCTTCCTAGGCATTGTAGGTGTTTTGAACTCAACCTTTTCACCCAAGCGTTCCTTAACGGGAATTACTTTGTCACCTAGATGACTCTTCACATCAGTTTTACTCTGATTTTTCTTCATGTCCTTTGACGGTTTCTTCAGAAGCCACTTCTTCACATCATTGGGAAAGGAAGGAGGAACCTTTTGGGTAATCACTTCCCATAAAGGTCTAGCGCTCCTATAAGCATCAAATTTGTCTATTTCTTGAGAGACAGGAAATTCATAGGGACGACGAAGATCCTGATGTGTCTATTTTATATAGTATTTTACCCCCGTCCCTTGGTCATAATTAGTAGTGTTTTTGGCTCATTAGAGCCACTTTTATTACTAATTGGTGTTTTCTAGTGTTTTCGTAGATTTGGTTGACTTTTGCAGGGATTTGCACTTGTGGAGCATTTTCCCGAGATATTATGGAGCAAATACGAGCACTGGAGAAGCACGACTAGTTTTTATAGCCCAGGGCCGGTTAGAGCCATCGAACTGGTGATTAAGGGCTCGATATATGTGATATCGGGGTGTTTGGACCGAGTATTCAAGACCCAAAGAGGAAACCCAGATTGGCCCAAAGAATTGGAGCCCAATCGTAGTCCAAATAGAGGCCCAAGAGAGCCGCCCGGCAAAAAAGGATGGCGCCCGGAGGCGCGCCCGGCCGGGCGAGAGAAACAAAGGTCGGCGCCCGGTGACGCGCACGGCCGGGCGCGAGAAGCGCACCTTATGATGAAAAAGGCGCGCCCAATCGAGCGGTGCCTCGCCCGATCGGGCGCGTGTTATTGTTAGGAGATGTTTAGCGTCGTTTAAGTTTGTTTTAGTTTAGGATTCGTACGGGATACAAATACTTATTCGTAAAACGATTTTAGTATCTTCTTTACTCTCTTAATTACTTTTCATAGATTTTCTCTCTCTACTTAGCTTATAGAATAGTTTCTCTCTCTTATACTATTATTCTTAACTTTATTCTCAATTCCAGATTTATTTTGGTAACGATTTCTCTTCTCTTAATCTTAGTTGTTTATTTTATTCCTTTGATCATGTCTTGCTTTATTGCTTTGATTAGTTTAGTTTTTATTATGTGTGAGTAGTTCTATTGCTAGGGTTTATGGGGATCCATAAATAATATGAAAGGGTAATTTATTGTTGTTAATTATCAATGCTAGATTAATTTCCTGTTGAGTGATTTAATGCTCTGTGACTATATTAGGCCTGAACTTTTATGCATGAGTTTGACAATATTGATTCGAGATTCGACAGATGAGAATTGATGTTTAGGTCTACTTTCAATAGGCAGGTTAATTTATAAATGGTTAAGTCGAGATTCGAACGATGAGATTTAATACCGGTAAATTAATTGTGTGATTATAATACGTAGCGAAAGCCCTTTATAATCTGATTAATGTATGCATTGATGAAGGATTATTATATCCTACCCTGGAATATCATTTATTGGTGAACCTATGCCCTAGATCCTTTTATTCATTGTTTTCTCCCTACTCTTAATCTTCGCAGTTTAGTTTCGTATTCAAATTCACATATTGGTTACTTTATAATTTAGATTACATTAGTTAATTAGGAATAGAAATACTCGTTTCTATGTGGATACGACCCTACTTCCCTATCTACATTAGTTAGAGGATTTAGGTTACTAGCTCTTGAAAAAGATCCCTTGGAGGCGGTATCTTGTGTTGCTTCCTTTTCAGATGAGATAGACAAATGGAAGAAGGAAGTTGATGCAATAGAAAGAGCACTCTACACTGTTGGTCTTGGTTTTGAGGACAAAAAGGTGGAATCAATCAAGCAAGTTGTGCAATTTGAGCCTACGTTAAGTATTCTGCCAGATCGAGTTACAAGTGTTAAACGCAATGACAATTTGAAGCAACCCTCGATCTAGGAAGGATCTTTTGTGCGTAGCATTGAAGAACTCCCAATCCAAGTCAAGGAGGATCTACCAGACAAAGTAAATTGGCGTCCTACAGGACATGTCAGGAAGCCGCGTCGTAGCAAAAACACCGCTCGACCGGGTGAGAAACTGCCCGATCAAGCGTTAGGCAAAGGGTCCTAGTTCTTGTACTTGGTAAGAAGGTCGTGCGGGACCAAGATAAACCAGCGCTTTGCGGGAGGCAACCCGTATTTTTAATGCTTTTTAGACTAGTTTTTTCTTTCTTTTTTTTTATGAGAGGAGAGATGAGGGAATTAATGAGTTTTTATGAGTGTTTATACAGGTTTGAAGGAAAAGAGTTAGCCAAAATTTGATGAAAAGAAGAAAATAAGAAATTCGTGAAAGGAATGGTGTCCTTCTAACAAGTGTATTATTCTGATAGCGGGTTCAGAATTATTAGAAAGCTAATATATTCAGTAAGGTCAAGTGATCGGAATGCCTGGGTGGAGGCCGCTTCCGATCAGTAATATTAATATAATTAATATTACAGCTTAATCTTGACTGAACCCTTCGGGTCACACCCAAGAAAAATATACGAACCAACTCGATGAATTAATTTGGAAGAAATTAATTCGTCGCCCGAGTGTTAAATATTTAGACGTCGGTAATTTGAGCTTGGAGCGTCATAACCGATCGTCGGAAGTCGAGAAAAAAATAATAAAAAGATGAGACGCGCAAAATAATAATAAATCGACCATATTCCCAAAATACCCCTAGCATCGGAATGCCCCAAGCATCCGAATGCTAGGGGCAAAAATGTCTAAGCATAGGTGGCTAGCAAGCGCACCAAGCCAAGCCTAGCATGGCTGGCTAGTTGCGTGCTAGCGCACCGTGCTAGCAGCCACGCACAGTAGCAGCTAGCAGCCGCTAGCTGCCGCAAGCTAGGCGTGCTAGCAGCGCACGCACTAGCAGCCACGCTCAGCAGCAAGACCGCACCAAGTGCGTGGCTTGCGCGCACAGTAGCAGCCCGCATCTTGGTGCGGGGCTAGGCTCGTGGCTGGGCCATAGGGCCGGTCACTATGGGGAAGCTTGAGGAATATGGGAGCAAGTGGGTAAGGACATGTGGCACAAGGAGAGTATTGAGTGGGGAGCAAGTATGGTCCCCTACTCTCCATGTGGTCCTCACCAACCCATTTCACATGGTAATGCCACTTGTAGATTTATTATTAGTTTGCAATTTTAATTTAATTTAGCTTTAAATTAATTTGTGAAATTTCATGATCCCACATTGATGGGATAGAAATTCCCACTCATAATTTCCTCTATAAATACCAACCTTGGGATTTGGAGTAAAGTGCTTGAGAGGGAGTTAGAAAGAGTATTCCATATTTTGGAAAAACTCTTAAACTCCATTAACACTTGGGTTTTGGTCGAACCTTGCTAACTCCAAGGTAGCGGACCTAAAAAGTCGTGTTCGTCCTTTGTGGGTGGATACCGTTGGAGGCACGTCATTTGCGGTGCTCAAGGCTTTCAAGTAAGAGCCCGTTTTGAGAGGGCGAATCTCGCTTCAAGGGTATGATTCGTTCTTCCTTTTCTTGTGTTTATTTATTTATGCTTTATAGTTTTATTAATTACGAGTGGTTCCTTGGGTCGAGGTTGTTTCCGCGGTGAGTCGAACTCACTAAACCCCAACAGCGGTATCGGAGCCCCGCTCGTTTATTTTTATAATCATGTTTTCCCAAGGTTTATTTTGGCTTATTTTTCTAGTTTAAGTTGCTAATTAGATTATTAGCTTGGTTTTATTTATTTTAATCCCGTTTTTAATGTCGAATTTGGCCCAGAACCCTGATTTTCGCCCAAAAATAGTGAATTTTGGGTGGAAAAGGTGTTTTGGAAAGGTTTTTATCCTTTCAGGACCGTGATTTTAGCCAAATTCTGACCACAAATGCCTTTTTCGAGGGATTTTTCGTTTTTGACGAAAAATTTTAAGTCTTTTCTAACCTTGAAATTAATGGCATAACTTGTTGATCGATTATGTGGTTGATTATTTGCATTATTTTCTGCTTTTTTAAGTCCCCTTAAAGCACACTTACTTGGTAGTATTTGATGCTTAAAGGTTGATTTATTTTCACATTATTGCAAACTAATTCCTTTTTAGTGTGAAAATTTTTGTTTTGAGGCTTCCTAAGTGTTAAAGATTCAATCTTTATTTGTGATAAGTGATTGAAACTTTAAAAACCACTAAATTCCATGTTATTTTGTGTTAAACTTTGTTGTTTTAATCATTTTGGGTTGATTGGAAACATAAAGTTTCAATTTTTGTGATAGAACTTTGGTTATCTTCATGTTGGAAGATATAATTTTCAAGGATTCACAAAATTTAGATGTTGGAATTTTCATTTGAACATTAAATTTCATATTTTTCCAACTTCCCCTTACTTTGTCAAATTCTCAAGTTTAATTTAAATTGATTAAATTAAAAGTCAGAAATTGCATCAACTTTGTTATTGCACCAAGCTAAACCAATTTAATTAAGAATGGTTCTTGGAATTATTTTGGTTATTTGCACTTTGAAATTTTATTAAGTTAGACTTGTTTAAAATTTTTATTTTTTGCTCATTAAGTTAGTTCTAAAATTAATTTAGAATTAATTAATTATGTCTCGCGAAATGAGATGAAATCCCGAGGCCATGGCACGCAAAACGAGGCAAAGAACCACCCTTGGCTAGCCGGGCTGCATAGTAGCCCGCATGTGGCTGCCAAGGTGGCTGCCCCGCCTTGCGTGCGGCCACACGTGCGGCAGCAGCACACGGCCGCAGCAGCCACAAACCAACAGCCATGGCTGTGCGTGCGCGTGCGGCAGTAGCAGCAGCCCATGGCTGCTTGCCGCGAGCCGTGTGTGCGGAGTTTTTTTGTGTGTACATATGCTTGGTGCGGTGAGGTGAATAGCCGTAGTATGCTTGGTTTGCATGAGCCGCGATTATTCGAGTTTCCTTGGCAAAACGCTTAAAGCGAAAGCCACTTGAAATGTGGTTGGCTTAATATTGCTTATTTTGCCGTTTTATTTATTTTAATTAATTTTGTTTAATTTAATTAAAATTTTGGGAGGCTAGGCCTCGGTTTTGAGCGGCATTGGCAAAATTTTTATTTTGACAAGTTTGGGTGCTACCGACTTAATTAATTGGAGTAGTTAAGGGAAATGCGGAATTTAGAGGGAGCTTCAATTATTAATGACGTCAATTACATAATCGGTTAAACAACTTTGACTAGTTTTAATTAGGCGTCTTAATCGGATTAACCACCTAGATTAGTTACTAGTGCGCGCATTGTTTAAATGCATTTTACTTGCTTGATATTGTAAATTGCATGGGCCATTCACAAATAGTGAATGGATGAATGGAATATATATTCTCTCTCACAGGTTTTATGAAATGGCAAATAGTGGGACCCGATTAGGATAGAAAATACGGACTACGTGCCGTTATGTATTTTTGTAAATCTAAATACGGTCTACACACCGTTAAGTATTTTTGTACCTTAATATTTAGATTATTCCTAGTCGTAGACACTAGTATTCGCATAGTTTGGTTAAGTGTTGAAGACGGCGTATCTTGGAAGACAAATCCTTGAATTGCAAATGAAAACCTTTTGAAGATTTGAAGAATTCAAGGGGTCATGCTAGTTGCCAACATGCATCTATAATTTCGCTTTATATTTTATGCTTATATACATGTGAATTATTCGTTAGATGCATGTTTAGGTTTTCTTTATGTTGCGATGATTAGTTAAGTTCACTTAAATCAACCAACATAGAATTCCTAGGTCCCTAATAATATTGAGTCAAACTTGCCTTTCCAAAACAACACTTACCAACCGAACGAGGGTGATGGTAGGCTACGCCAAAGCGAGGTGCCATCACTTCTCCAACGCTCATAAGGCACACCGGGTGTGCACGTTGGTTTTGGTTTAACTCATCGATATGAGTGAGGAGTCCTCACATACCGTGGCAAAAGAGATACATCGTCAAAGATGCATTAGATGCGACGATTGTCTAACCAAGAGTGGCTTAGAGCAATTAGCAAGGCAATGCTTACCTTAGAAGATTGGGTGTTAAGACAAGCCAAAGCATGCTTAACCACTCTTTGTTTCTTCGGATCTTGGAATAACCTTATTTTCACAAAATAGGGACAATTTTACGTGTAAATAAGACGCTAAATAAGTATTGAAAATTTGCATGAATAAAATTCAAACTTATTTAAGTAATTTTGAATGGTTTTTCATTAAAATTCTTTCAATTATAGAATCATGTCTTCAACTAATGACAACTACCTTATGTACCCGGAACTTCCCGAAAAGTTACCATTTTTGCTCAATTTGGTGAACTTTAAGGAATGGGAAGATGAACTCCGAAAGACACTCAGAAATCGCTACCTAGAGCATATCTTGGACACTCCGATCCCCAGTTTCTACTCGAAAGGGATCATGAGTGATGAAGCTCATGAAGAATGGAGCATGGATTGCAAGAGAGTTTCGAAACTCATGGCAAACTCCATCCCGGTTCAATGGAAGGAGATTTTCTCCGGCTATTTTCCGGACATGATGCTCAATGCTCTTGAGGATGTAGTCAATTTGAGGGTCACCAAAAGTGCTAGGGGAAATTATGATGGTCACGTGGAGGATGTGACTAGGTCACTCTCCAAAATGAGGATCAAGCCACCGCAAGATGGTTGTCTCTTGAAAGAAAGACAAGAGGTGTGGGGAAAAGTCTACAATGCGAGACTTAGGCCCGGAATGCCACTTCAAGCTCATGTAATTAACATGACAAGGCTATTCAACCATTTGGAGCTAATTGGCAAACCAGTGGAAGACGAGCAAGTGGCTCACATGCTTCTTAGCTCTCTTCACTCGGGATATGTGGGGCTTAAAATGCGTCTCACCGCCAATAGGGATACACTGTCCTTAAGGGAAGTAATCCAAGAGCTCCAAAAGACCTATTCTTGCAAGAAGGCTAACTTTGCCCTTAGACCAAGGAAGAAGGAGTTCAAAGACTAGAGAAAGATGCGCTGCTTCTATTGTGGTAACCCCGGACACTACAAAAGAGAATGCAGCAAGTATCTGGATGATCAGGCGAAAGGAAAAGTAACCGCAACCTCAGGTATCATCTTAAACACTTGAATATAAGCAATTTTAAAAGGTATTAGATACCGGAAAATTGACTCACAATACACTCCTTTTTCAGGAACCAAGTGAACGGTGCTTTTTCATGTGGAAATGAGTACACAAGTAGGATGAAGGTGATCTATCCAAGAAAACTTGTAATCTCATGTTTTGTCTAAAGAAGTAGAATTTATTTAGTTTTATGCACCATACTTTTGATGTATTTCCGACGTTGGACGTCGTTTTCATCAACCAAGACTTTTGTTTTGATGTCTTGAATATATTTATAGAATGACACTTTCATGTGTTTTTAGACAAAATGTTTGATACCAATGCAAAGAAAGCTAAGACTACACCGTCTAGTCAAACTTACTTGTGGCATTGTCGTCTTTGCCACATTAACATCAAACGCATCAAGAAGCTTCTTCAAGAAGGTATTCTTGACTCATTTGATTTAGAATCCTTTGAGAATTGCGAAGGATATTTATTAGGCAAGATGATAAAGCAACCATTCTCCAAGTTGGGAGAAAGGGCCGGTGACTTGTTGGGACTAATACACATCGATGTATGTGGGCCAATGAGTACACCCGCAAGGAGTGGTTATCGGTATTTCATAACCTTCACGGACGACTATAGTAGATATGGTTATGTCTATCTAATGTCGCACAAATCTGAATCGTTTGATAAATTCAAGGAATTTCAGAACGAAGTTGAAAACCAACTCGGCAAGAAAATCAAAGCGCTTCGATCGGATCGAGGTGACGAATATTTGAGCCAAGAATTCGATGACCATCTGAAAGAACATGGAATACTTTCAGAGTTTACACCTCCGGGAACTCCTCAATGGAATGGAGTATCTGAAAGGAGGAATCGAACCCTGTTAGACATGGTTCGATCGACTATGGTCTTAGTGAACTTCCAATCTCTTTCTGGGGACATGCACTTTTAACTGCGGCACTTACACTGAATCGTACTCCGTCAAATGCAGTGGAAAAGACTCCATATGAATTATGGACAAATAAACCTCCAAGGTTGTCTTTTCTCAAGATTTGGGGATGCGAAGCATATGTCATGAAACTCATTTCTGACAAACTTCATCCGAAATATGACAAGGTTTACTTTGTGGGTTATCCAAAAGAAACCAAAGGGTATTACTTCTACAACAAATCCGAGAACAAAGTGTTTAATGCTCGTGATGGTGTCTTTTGGGAGAAGGAGCATCTCTCCAAAATGACAAGTGGGAGGAAAATCGAACTCAACGAAGTTCGAGAGGACGAGCAACAAGGACAAGTTGACAATCAAAGTGCTCACGAAGCATCTGTTGACATTGGTCAAAGTTAAAATATGCAAAGTCAAACCGACAATGCAAATGCTCAATCCATTATCCTACGTAGGTCAACTCGGCCAAGATCTCAACCTGACAGATATCTCGGTGTTGTATTAACCGAAGATCAGGACATCCTAGTAGTGGATGGAGATGAGCCAGCAACCTACAAGCAAGCTATGACGAGCCCCGACTCTACAAAATGGCAAGAGGCCATGAAATCCGAAATGGACTCCATGTTTGAAAATCAAGTATGGGACTTGGTTAATTTACTCGTAGGTTACACACCTACCGGATGTAAATGGATTTTCAAGATGAAAACCGACAAAGATGGAAATGTATTCATTTACAATGCAAGGCTGGTAGCAAAAGGTTACAGGCAAATTCACGACGTTGATTATGATGAAACCTTTTCTCCAGTAGCTATGCTTAAGTCCGTTCGAATTCATCTAGCGATTGCTGCATATTAAAATTATGAAATATGGCAGATGGACGTCAAAACCGCCTTCCTCAATGGAATTTTGGAAGAAACTGTGTACATGACACAGCCTGAAGGTTTTGTCGACCAGAACAATCCTAAGAAGGTATGCAAGCTTAAGAAGTCCACTTATGGATTAAAGCACGCAAGCAGAAGTTGGAATCTGCGATTTGATGAAGCTATCAGTAAGTTTGGTTTTATCAAGAATCCAGATGAGTCTTGTGTTTACAAGAAGGTCAGTAGGAGTGACATCGCCTTCCTAGTCTTATATGTCGATGACATTTTGCTCATTGGAAATAGCATTCCGTTGTTAGAGTTTGTAAAGGCTTTGCTCGGGAAATGTTTTTCAATGAAAGACTTGGGAAAGGCTCAGTACATACTAGGCATCAAGATATATAGGGATAGATCAAAGAGGATGATAGGAATGAGTCAAAGTACTTACATCGATAAGGTACTAGCTCGATTCCAAATGGAAGGAGCCAAGAGAGGGCACCTACCCATGTCACATGGCATAACCTTAAGCAAGAAGCAGTGTCCAAAGACACCTTATGAGCGAGAAAGGATGAGTCGTATTCCATATGCTTCGCTTATTGGATCGATCATGTATGCCATGATATGTACTACGCCGGATGTATCGTATTCCTTGAGTGCTACGAGCCGATACCAATCAGACCCAGGAGAGGCGCATTGGACTGCGGCCAAGAATATTCTGAAGTACCTAAAAAGGAACAAGGATAAATTCCTGGTCTATGGCGGTAAAGATGAATTGGTTGTTGAGGGATATACCGACGCAAGCTTCGAGACAGACAGAGACGACTCCAAATCACAATCCGGATACATATTTTGTCTCAATGGAGAAGCGTTTAGTTGGAATAGTGCAAAGCAAAGCACAACCGCTGATTCTACAACTGAAGCCGAGTACCTGGCAGCGTCTAAGGCAGCCAAGGAGGCAGTTTGGATTCGCAAGTTCATTGATGAACTTGGTGTTGTACCCTTCATAAAGGGTCCAATAGACCTCCATTGTGACAACAATGGAGCTATTGCTTAGGCTAGAGAGCCACGAGAACATCAAAAGGTCAAACATGTCAAGAGGCGATATCACATGATTCGAGAATGGAAGATAGAGGGTGAAATCAGAATTTTCAAAGTGGGAACGGATGACAATGTAGCCGATCCACTTACTAAACCCTTGTCTCAAGTGAAGCACAACAAACACATTGTGGCAATGGGAATCAAGCATGTCGCGAACTGGCTTTGATTTCCATATTACAATGTTTTAATTAAATTTTGGACAATGTTAATGTAAAGCACTATGATGAACCTTTCAGTTTTTAGAGTAATTAAATTTTTCATGCAATTTAAATCACTCCGTCTCTATTTAATTGTGGTTTAGAATTAAATAATGAGTCCATTCGATTTTAATAAATATTCAAAATAGGGTATCAAGTCAATGACTTGGATAAAGAAACACCTATTAAGTGAACATTGAATATTTTAATCGAAAATTATCCTTAATCAAGGTCATATTTTTTGTGATCGATTAATGACCATTAGAGATTAGTGTGTAATATGATTTATAGCACCGTTTCTTGTGCTTTGAGGATATAAATCATTTGCACAGGTATTGGTTTAAAACCATACTGGATTGACCTATGAGAATACTTTAAGAGATTTAAAATCGTCATAAGTATATTTCTCATTATTACTATCGGAACTCTTTTCCTTGACCATGAGTAGTGGGAGGTCTCTTGTTTGAGTACTAGTCCGCTTTGGTATCCGCCAAACGTCTGCCGTAACTGGGGATTATAACGACAGATATCGGGCGGCTAGGTCCTCTTAGTAAGAGAAGCTACATTACAAGACTGGAAATGTCCCCCTACTAACAATAGGGAACTTGTCTTGTTGTTTACAAGGCCTCTCAAAGAGCGAGACTGTGAAAATGCATGGCCGTGCTCAGATAGATTTTAGAAATCATCTGCTTATTGACAGTCAAACTCGGATTTCGAGAAACACTTCTGGACGTAACATAGATGACGAGTAATCTTACTCTGAAGTTCATGAACAGACATGAAGAGACATAGGAAAGGGGCTATACACTAAATGCACACTTGTCCGGAAGGACAAGTGGGAGATTGAAAGGAATGGTGTCCTTCGAAAAAGTGTATTATTCTGATAAGGGTTCAGAATTATTAGAAAGCTAATATATTCAGTAAGGTCAAGTGATCGGAATGCCTGGGTGGAGGCCGCTTCCGATCAGTAATATTAATATAATTAATATTACAGCTTAATCTTGACTGAACTCTTCGGGTCACACCCAAGCAAAATATACGAACCAACTCGACAAATTAATTCGGAAGAAATTAATTCATCGCCCGAGTGTTAAATATTTAGACGTCAGTAATTCGAGGTTGGAGCGTCGAAACCGATCGTCGGAAGTCGAGTAAAAAATAAAAAAAGACGAGACACGCAAAATAATAATAAATCAACCATATTCCCAAAATACCCCTAGCATCAGAATTCCCCGAGCATCCGAATGCTAGGGGCAAAAATGTCATAGCATAGGTAGCTAGCAAGCGCACCAAGCCGAGCCTAGCATGGCTGGCTAGGTGCGTGCTAGCGCACCGTGCTAGCAGCCACGCACAACAGCAGCTAGCAGCCGCGTGCACGTGGTGCGTGCAGCGGCTAACTGCCGCAAGCTAAGCATGGTAGCAGCGCACGCACTAGCAGCCACGCTCAGCAGCAAGCCCGCACCAAGCGCGTGGGTTGCGCGCACAGCAGCAGCCCGCATCTTGGTGTGGGGCTGGGCTCGGGCTGGGCTTGTAGATGGGCTCGTGGCTAGGCCATAGGGCCGGTCACTATGGTGAAGCTTGAGGAATATGGGAGCAAGTGGGTAAGGACATGTGGCACAAGGAGAGTATTGAGTGGGGAGCAAGTATGGTCCCCTACTCTCCATGTGGTCCTCACCAACCCATTTTACATGGTAATGCCACTTGTAGATTTATTATTAGTTTGCAATTTTAATTTAATTTTGTTTTAAATTAATTTGTGGAATTTCATGATCCCACATTGATGAAATAGAAATTCCCACTCATACTTTCCTCTATAAATACCAACCTTGGGATTTGGAGTAAAGTGCTTGAGTGGGAGTTAGAAAGAGCATTCCATATTTTAGAAAAACTCTTAAACTCCATTAACACTTGGGTTTTGGTCGGACCTTGCTAACTCCAAGGTCGCGGACCTAAAAAGTCGTGTTCGTCCTTTGTGGGTAGATATCGTTGGAGGCACGGCATTTGCGGTGCTCAACGCTTTCAAGTAAGAACCCGTTTTGAGAGGGCGAAGCTCGCTTCAAGGGTATGATTCGTTCTTCCTTTTCTTGTGTTTATTTATTTATGCTTTGTGGTTTTATTAATTACGAGTGGTTCCTTAGGTTGGGGATGTTTCCGCGGTGAGTCGGACTCACCAAACCCCAACAATTTGATAATTAGCCTCAGGCCCGATCAGGCGAAGCTCGCCCGACCCGGCGTGAGAGCTAGGTTTAAAAATCGAGTATTTTTGCCCGACTGGGCGCGAAAATGGTTGTATACGGACTTATTCATCTGCCCGATCGGGCAAACCTCGCTCGACCGGGCGCGAGAGGAGGCAGAAATTACATCATCAGATCGCCCGATCGGGCGAAGGGCGCCTGACCGGGCGCGAGAGTTAAAGGAAATTCGGATAACAGATCGCCTGACCGGGCGGTATGGCGCCCGACCGGGTGCGAGAACGAGATATCGTAAATAGCCCAGATCGCCCGAACGGGCGAGGATCCGTCCGATCGGGCGCGCCTATATTCCAAATCTTCTTCTTCCTTCATTCTTCCTTCATTTCTTCTTTCCTCCATAACTTTCTCTCTCTAAAACTCAAATTTCTTATAACTTCTCTTTAAGTTTTCTCCTTCATTCCTTAACCAAATTCAAAACTCTTTACATATTTTTAATCCCCTCTTCACCCTCTACATTTCTATACCAAAATTTTCGAATTCCATACACATAAATTTACATACCCATTTTTACCATGGCTTCAAAGAGGGCTCGGTCTATTTTTGGTAGGAGTTCTAGCTCGAGGGAGGAGTATGACCCGGATTTGCAACTCCCGTACTGGTCGCCGATCCGTATTGCTAGCCAGGAGCAAAAGGAGCGGCTAGAACACCTAGTCGAGCGCGAGGTAATTCCTTCACGGTGGTTACACCGCCGTACTTTAGAATCGTATGGTTGGTATGATTTCGTGAAACGGTTTTTGAATAACATAGGAATGAGAAAATTTGTTGATATGCACTATCCTACATACCGTGAATTAACTTGTGAATTTTTGTCTTCTTTAAAAGTTGTAAATAGTAGAAATGGACCGAATTTATTTTTTAGGTTGAACAATATAAATATTAGTTTAACTTATGTGGAATTTTGTAAATTGTTTGAATTAAATTCTAAATTACCTCACCAATGGCATGCTGACTATAAAATGGGTGACATTTATTTTGCTCTGACTGGTTTGCCTACTCCTGACCCCCAACATGCTAGTATCAAACCTATTCATCACCCTATCCCAAAAATCTGGCAAAGATTTGCGGGTTTGTGTTTTTTAGGTAGGAACGAGCCCCATAACGCCCAAACTAATGAGCTAGCTGTTATAGGTCACTATGTGTATGGGTTTGGGAAATTGAACATAGGTAGGTACATTATTCACCATCTGAGAAGACATGCCACGGCCAGTACCCAATCTCGCACCCCCATTCTAATAGGAGGCCTTATCACTAGAATAGTAGTGAAAAAGGCCGGTTTTGTTGAGGATGGACCCCACCAACTGACCAACTATGGACCAGATACCTATATGACTGCTAGGTATTTTGAGGAGTTGGGGTGGGTACGACCGGATACTGAGCAGACACCCCACTTGTGTATTAGGACTAGGACCGAGCATCCTTTGCCCATTTTTCCCTTACCTAGTCCTTATTTGACCGCCTTTCCCCCAGGGCAACCATCCTACACATATGACCTTTTAGTTGCCAACGCTAGGGGGAAAGCACCACAAGTACCACCACCAGTTCCACCACCCCAGCCTCAACCTCAGCTCGAGGTGGCATTTTCTCTACCTCGCATGTCTCACTCCGTCCCCCATGTTGACTCTGACCCAGTTTGAGACCTTCAGAGTATAGGTCAGGCTTTAGGACGTATAGAGCATTCCCACACCTACCTTAGGAGGATGGTAGGCTCTATAGACAAGAGGTTAGGGTACCTGGAGAGGAACCAAGGTAGAGCTCTCTACCCTATGTACGATGATTATGCTCGTCGAGGCAACATTCCCGACGATGCTATTTACCCTGACTGGTTTCAGCCTCCACCCAGGGATACGATAGGGAACCCACTGCCCATGGCATTTACACTGACTATTCTGCATTCCATGGGTACGGCCAGGACATTCCTTTCGGGGGACCGGCGGGGGGGAGTTTTCATGCTGATTATTTTGGTGGTAGCTCTTCTGGTGCAGGTGGTGCAGGTGGAAGTGGAGGTGCAGGTTTCGGCTCCATGGATGAGGATGATCAGGACTAGCTATGCTGGGCTAGTTCCCGAGCCAATGAGGACATTGTCTGATTCTGGCTTGGGGGAGATTTTGGATTTGGTATCTTTCTTTTTCTATTTTCTTTTATTTTTGGTGTGTTTTCTTAGGTTAGTTTTATTGCTTTCCCTTATATGAAAAATACAAAAAAATTGAACAATAAAAAAATCCAAAAATACGTTCCAATGAATTGTAAATCATGCTTCCCTATGCCCCATACTTGAGAAAATTGTTTTGATTCTTGGTTATTGATGATAAGCATTGTGGATTAGTTTATCATGATTTGATGTTTGATTGCCTTAAAACCTTAACATGCGTCAATTTTGCCCAACTACTTGTGAATATAGTGCTTGACTAGTTGATTTGGTTAGGAATGTGTGTTAGTTCCTGGTATGTCAATGAATTTGAGTATTGGTTTGCAACTATAAGTAATGTTTATATGATTCATTATTATGCACATTGAGGAGGATGAAGGCATTCGTTATTTTAGGTAGCCTCCAGATGATTGTAGATACATTTGTTCCCTTCTTGCTACCCATGTTGTTTCCTTGACTTTTTGTTGTTTATTACCCACATTACAAGCCTATTTTGCCCCATTGGTTACTAGTCCCAAGCTTGGCTTGGGGGAGCTATTAGTGAGTGAGGTGAGGGAGTTTGTATTGTGCTTATTATTTGCACAATTTGGGTGGGTTTTTGAGAAGTTGTTTCGTTTTTGATCATGTTTGTTTTGATGAGTTTGGAAGTTATATTTTCTTGAAAACAAATAAAGCATGATGTTATGAAAAAAAAAGAGAAGTTCAAGAAAAAAAAGGTGAAAAAAAAAGTGAACTTCAATAGAAAAAAAAAAGAAAAAAAAGAAAAAAATTTTGTTTAATGTTCAAATGTTCTAGTTAGAGGTTGATCAGAAGAGAAAAAATTGAGTTCCAATAAAAAAAATTCAAGTTAGAAAATAAAGTTTGTTTATTCACTCCACTTCTTCATTATTATATTTTTATGAGTGAAATTGTAAGAGTTGGGATTGTTTATTATGATTGGAGTATATTTGGTGGACTGATGTTAGAGTTGGTTATGTAGGAGATGTTGATCATTATTTATTTTGATCATGGGTTTTACAAGGATTTTCTCCCTTAAGCATAGCTTTTCTCTCACTTGTTCCCAAATGATTCCTACCTTTTACCCTAGCCTTACATTACAATCTTTAAAGACCTTCCAACCTTTGTGCATAGAGTTGTATGAATGTGAAAGTGTTGTTTATCAATGCAAGTTATGATTTGACATATTTCGAGTCGACTAGTAGGTTGAGCGTTCATTGTTTTATACACACGAGAGTGTGAGTTGGGAGGGCATTTTTCACATAAAGGGGTTGGTTGGAGAGCGAACGAGTACATCTTTTACGCGCCATTTTTCTGCAAAATACCTGGGAATATTTCGGTGTTTTTCGGAAAATTTTCGACTTCCGTACTCGAAAAAATTTCTGGAAAATTAAATTTTCAGTTTTCATTGCTTTAATAAATTAAATTTAAAGGAGATGATTTAATTAAAAAAACTGCAATTTCATTAATAAAATAAACTAACAATTACATTATTGATGGAATTTAAATAAAGCTTAAATAAATTAACTTTAAATTTAAAATTAAGTCTAATAATTGAAAGTTAAGCACTACTTTAATCTTTTTTCTCTTTCTTTGCTATCTTTCAATTTTTGTCTATATCCTCTTCTTCATCCAAAACTTTAGCTAGTAGGCATCCTTTAGAGGACCTACATTCAATTTTGGAGTAAATAGTTTCTCCCTTAGCTAGGACCCCATGTTTCTTCTCTACCCAAACCTTCTTCTCTAAAGTGTCAGCTTTTCTCTTTCCTTTATCCTTCGTAGAACTTTTCTTCCTAGGCATTGTAGGTGTTTTGAACTCAACCTTTTCACCCAAGCGTTCCTTAACGGGAATTACTTTGTCAGCTAGATGACTCTTCACATCAGTTTTACTCTGATTTTTCTTCATGTCCTTTGACGGTTTCTTCAGAAGCCACTTCTTCACATCATTGGGAAAGGAAGGAGGAACCTTTTGGGTAATCACTTCCCATAAAGGTCTAGCGCTCCTATAAGCATCAAATTTGTCTATTTCTTGAGAGACAGGAAATTCATAGGGACGACGAAGATCCTGATGTGTCTATTTTATATAGTATTTTACCCCCGTCCCTTGGTCATAATTAGTAGTGTTTTTGGCTCATTAGAGCCACTTTTGTTGCTAATTGGTGTTTTCTAGTGTTTTCGTAGATTTGGTTGACTTTTGCAGGGATTTGCACTTGTGGAGCATTTTCCCGAGATATTATGGAGCAAATACGAGCACTGGAGAAACACGACCAGTTTTTATAGCCCAGGGCCGGTTAGAGCCATCGAACCGGTGATTAAGGGCTCGGTATATGTGATACCGGGGCGTTTGGACCGAGTATTCAAGACCCGAAGAGGAAACCCAGATTGGCCCAAAGAATTGGAGCCCAATCGTAGTCCAAATAGTGGCCCAAGAGAGCCGCCCGGCCAAAAAGGCTGGCGCCCGGAGGCGCGCCCGGCCGGGCGAGTGAAGCAAAGGTCGGCGCCCAGTGACGCGCCCGGCCGGGCACGAGAAGCGTACCTTATGAGCAAAAAGGCGCACCCGATCGGGCAGTGCCTCGCCCAATCGGGCGCGTGTTATTGTTAGGAGATGTTTAGCGTCGTTTAAGTTTGTTTTAGTTTAGGATTCGTACGGGATATAAATACTTCTCCGTAAAACGATTTTAGTATCTTCTTTATTCTCTTCTTTACTCTCTTAATTACTTTTCTTATATTTTCTCTCTCTACTTAGCTTATAGAATGGTTTCTCTCTCTTATACTTTTGTTCTTAAATTTATTCTCAATTCCAGATTTATTTTGGTAACGATTTCTCTTCTCTTAATCTTTGTTGTTTATTTTATTCCTTTGATCATGTCTTGCTTTATTGCTTTGATTAGTTTAGTTTTTATTATGTGTGAGTAGTTCTATTTCTAGGGTTTATGGGGATCCATAAATAATATGAAAGGGTAATTCATTGTTGTTAATTGTCAATGCTAGATTAATTTCCTATTGATTGATTTAATGCTCTGTGACTAGATTAGGCCTGAACTTTTATGCATGAGTTTGAAAATATTGATTTGAGATTCGAGAGATGAGAATTGATGTTTAGGTCTACTTTCAATAGGCAGGTTAATTTATAAATGGTTAAGTCGAGATTCGAAAGATGAGATTTAATACCGGTAAATTAATTGTGTGATTATAATACGTAGCGAAAGTCCTTTATAATCTGGTAATGTATGCATTGATGAATGATTATTATATTCTACCCTGGAATATCATTTATTGGTGAACCTATTCCCTAGATCCTTTTATTCATTGTTTTCTCCCTACTCTTAATCTTCGTAGTTTAGTTTCATATTCAAATTCACATATTGGTTACTTTATAATTTAGATTACATTAGTTAATTAGGAATAGAAAGACTCGTTTCTCTGTGGATACGACCCTACTTCCCTATCTACATAATTGAGAGGATTTAGGAATTACTTTTGATTTGGGGATACGACTTTACCCTGTTAGATCCCCGAAACGAATTGTTTGAAGTAGGTCATACTGTCTTTTTACCCTGCAGGGATAATAAAAAGTCATTATGCACAAGCTTGGAAGACGGCAGAAGGGTTGGTTGTTGACACCAATCATCTTTTCTATTTTCCACCGAGGGATGACCCACTTGATGGCAAAATTGCAAGAGCCGAAGACCTTCTTCCACTCATGGCGCCCCATCTTAGAGAAGCGTTTCTTCCTTCTAACAAAGAAATTTTGAGTGTATTTTTCAACATTATCCGGAGGACTAATTAATTATAGTCTTTCCATTAGCCACATCTGTAAAAAATTCAATGCAATAAAATAATATTACTATACTAAAATATGTTTTTGGTTTCTGTAATTAAAAATATTATTTTTCTACCTGTAATAAAATTGGAGAGCCCCGAAAAGGTGCTTTTGGATTTTTCTTCAATTCATCAAGACTAAGCATAGTCTCTCCAACAATTAATGGCATTGGATTTCTCCCAGATTCAATCTGCTCCAAAACAGATGATATGATTGATTGACCCTCATTAAATCTACCGCTACTGAGAAGATATTGATTAAGCATGCAAAAAAGAAAAGCCTTGCGAGGCTATGCCCCTTGTAATTTTACCAGATTAAGTATGGAGAATAAATGTACCACTTTCTGAAGTTGGTGAAGGTTTTGGTTCAGGCTTCCCTACTAGCTCGAATGCATAAGATAGAAATGTCAGAAAAGAAAAGGGAAATAGAAAGTCCTCACAACTGTGAAAGATGAGCACTACTAAATTGTAATTATCCATTTTATTATCTTCAAATCATCTAATTATATTTATCATGCTAAATAATGAGCACTACTAAAGATGTTGATTAAATTTCGAAATTAATGAAATTAATAACATTATGCTCACATAAGAAGTTTTCTGTCAACAACCAAACTAGTAGTGAACATCAAGAGACTATTACAAAATAGTAGGCCAAATTTGCAAATTTTGACAGGTAGATATGTAATGGACTATAATGTTAAATCACCTTTTTAGACCAGTCATACAGATAGCACAACCTCAATATCACCATATATTATGGGAGAATTAATGCTATTTCAACTCAAAGAACTACAGCTTCCCGCATTATAGCTGATGCAACTACTACACATAAGCAACGAATGAATAACAATGCTAGATACAATCAACATAAAACACTACCACTCCTTACCTATTTACTTCATCATCTTGTAAGTGAGCAAAAGCATATACAATAAATACAATAAATTACATTTCTTTATCCTCCCCATTAAAGAGAGCGCAATATCAACCTAGATTCTAATGCCCAAAACAAAATATTTAATTATGAAAATTAAAAATAATAAAAAGGAATTTACCTTGCAAAGAATCATGTCAAGAAGATCAGCACCAACTTTTGAATCACAAACATCGTTTTGTTGGCTGTAATCAAAATCAAACCAACCAAAATTCAGCAAAAGAATCCAAAAAAAAAAAAAAATTCAGCAAAAAAAAAAAAAACCAAAATTAACTCAACAAAAAAATACAAAAAAACACATTTACAAGTAATATACCATGTGCCAAGGAGTTGCTTTAATCTGGGGAAATCTAAAATATATCATGACACAGGCTACACAATCAAACGAGCTTCCAATAATCTTATACCTTGATAAAATAATCTGAATTATAGATACTTATATCAGGCATGAACTAACTACAAAAACCAAATGATGAACTGAAATCCAACTAAGCTTCTGTATTCTGGAAATAAACCTCAAAATCTTATGGTTCATTTCATATCAAGATCCCTATCGGAAAAGATACACCTTTTAAAAGTTTTTATGCACACAAGAGCATTACAAAATCTCTCTTTAACTTCCTTCTAAACCAAGATCCAAACAAAAAAATACTACAACCCTTTCCAGATAGAAGGAAAATACAAACATTCCCTGTCAAAATATTGCATTTAAATTTAAATAAGAAAGACAACACAACAAATCATCACATTACTATACCATCACAAATAATTATAATATGTAGCACAAATTGAAACTAACAAACGCAAAGTGCATGGGCCAGGGAGCACAAACTTATAAGACACAAGAAGCATACATAGTTTGATGTTGTTCCGAATGCACTGAAGTAATGTAGAGATGAACTCATTGATACTTGGACTCTTCATTATATCTTCCCTTCAATTTCCAATCTCAGCCCCTCAATATAGGTGTAGTGCCAAATTCGTAAATATCCAAATTGATAATTGACACCTGTGTGATTGACATGAGTAGTCAGTCAAGTATTAGTTTATCAAGTATCATGTTAACCTTCCAAGAGACAATATTCGCACTCAGACTCAACACATTATGGTCTTACGAAGAAATCAGAATATTGATAAAATAGTAAGTTCAAAGGAATCAAAATATATACCCATACCATCAAGTCCATAATGAAAAAATAAGTCAAAATATACCCACAAAATCAAATTAAATGACAACCAATATAATATTCACAATACATCCACAAACCAAACTACTGAAATTTTAAAGATTGAAGTATCAAATACTCAAAAATACTCACAATTCAAATACTCCGTATACCCATAATTCATTTTGTATGTCACAGTTCCAAAAGCTCAAATTAACAAAATCCTAGATCAATCGAAATTATTGAAACAAATTAACAAAACCCTAGATCAATCGCAATAAAACAGAGTTGTGTAATCTGATTTCAAACTCCGAAACTTACTATCAAGTCTGCTAAGGCTACTAAAACCCAATTAAACCCGTAAACTATACTAAGTGAAAACACTTGAATATCAAAATTACAAGAAAAATCAAAAAGGGGGTTCTGGGAATCAGATCGAAAATTACAATAATCATCGAAGTACAGGGACAAAATCAAACTCGAAATCAACCATCACATACAAATTCAAACTCAAAAACAATAACCAAATCACAAAATCCAAAATCAAAACCTAAAAACTCAACGAATTCGAAACCCTAACCCAAATTATACAAAATTAACAAAAAAAAAGAGGGATGAACCTTGTGAGGAGCAGCGTCACCATTAGAGATCTAGGGATAGATCGTTCTCCAAGTTTTTTAAGGACTTGCTTTGACATCTTCATTAGTGACGAATGCGGTGGTGCGGTGGCTATGTGATGGTGGTGCGTGCTGCGCTTCTTGTGGATGGTGGTGCGGATGTGGTGGAGGGAGTGCGGAGGTGATGGATGGTGGTGCGGTGGCTGCTGTGGCGTCGTGGTGGATGGGAGATGAAGAGGAGTCGTGGTTTTGCTCGAATTTGCAGAGGGGTTTTTATTTTTAGATTGAAATACAGAGATTTGCCTGGGAGAGAGAAGAAGTAGTAGAAGAGTCGGGTTTTTTTTTTATTCAAATATTGCCACCGGTTCAAAACCGGTGGCCTTAAGCATTTTTGCCACGGGTTCGGTTTGAACCGGTGGCAATAATTGTTCCCATATGCCCGCCCATTTTTTAAACCACCGGTTTACAAAAACCGGTGGCCTTTAAGCGGTGGCATTTTTAATTTTTCTACTAGTGTTCTTTCAACTTAACTATGCTACCATCTACTATATTTGTTAGATCTTTGTCTTTTAAATTAAAGAATCGCTCAAAATCCTTATAATAATATTCATTTATTCTAGGGATTATTGCAAGATCTAATGCAATGAAGCCTAAGATAGCACCGAATTCTTCCCGCAAAGGGCTAATTTCATCATAACCTAATCTAAAACAATGGGTATCCACATCCCAATATTCTAAGGTGGTATGAATAAAGTCTACATCAAGATCTACCCCCTTGACACCATAAATACCCCCCATATGAAAAAAGTCTAATTCTTTTCTCTCCTTGGCAGTTAGAGACCGACACCATTCATGAGTGAAGTTGGTAAAACTTTTAGAGACTAAAGACATGATTATTATTTTTCACAAAGGCTAAGATTATATTTAATCTGCTGAAATTATGAATAAAATCGGCTGGGCAGAGGGCTATTTATGCACAAAATCGGCACAGTTTCAATCCTCCGGAAAGGATTCGGAGTCAGCGCTCATCAGCGCCTGACACCAGAGCCTAGCGCTAAACGCTAAAGGTTAGCGTCTGGCGCTAACCTAAAACGCGTTGCGCCAGATGGCGCTGACGTGTCTTATCATACGAGCTTTTCAAAACCGCGTTTTTTTAGCCTGACTCGAGTCTGACCAATGACTTTACGATCTTTTATTCTTTTTATACCCTTTTTCTAATTATATTTTCCCTTATTTCTTAATTAATATATCAATCTTATTAATTATATTATTTTTTTGGATTCTATTTAGACTTAACTTTTAAGTTTTTGTAAATCCAATATTTTTATTTTTTCATTTTTCTTTTTGGGGGAGAAAGTCGGATACCCTCCATCAATAATAAAAATGACAGAATTTTTGCGCAAAATTATTAATTACCACAATTCTTTGCACATAAACATGCACATAAAAATGAAAAAAATAATATGTTAATTTAAATAAACTCATAGTAGTATGTATATACAAATATGTCTAAATAATGAGTCTAAATAAAGGCAAAGTTCTATACAAAGTCAAAATAATAAAAAAGCTCAGGAATAAACTACGGCGCCGGAGGACGTACACCCATCATGTCATAAAACTGCGCAGTACGAGGAGTAACCTCTCCACCAGCTCCAGCTCCAGCTCCAGTCTCCTCGGGAGGCGGAAAACTCAGTTCAAGACCCGTCCACCCAAGATCAACCTGAGACTGAGGCTGCGGAGGCTACTGCGATGACGAGCTGACCTCGTACATCCCACTACTTCTAAGAGCCAAGGTAGCCTCTCCCTGGCCTACCGGCGCAGCGTGCGCACCCTCAGATGAAGAGCCTGAGCCCTCCACCGCCTCGGTCCGGGTAGCCTCAAAACAACCACCGCGACTGCCAGAACCAGTACGACGATGTCTCGAGCTAGACCTCCCCGACTCTCTACACACCTCAGGCCTCGTCCGGGTACGAGAAGGAATGGGCTGACCCTGCAAGAAGAAATTAATTAAAAAACAATCAAAATAGAAGCAGTAATGCAGAAATAAGAAGGGAAACTACTTCCTGAACGGCGTCCTTGCGACGACACATAGCCACATTCCTCATCCGAACGAGCTGGCTCCAGAAGACATCTATACACCGTGCCATCGCCGTGACTACCTCGCACGAGAACTGTCAAAGAAATAAACTCAGTAATAATGCAGAACATATATGGACAAAAATTGCAGATAAATAAAGCTTACCCGAGTCTGGTGACGAGGAATCAACCGCTCCACGAAGCGCTCACCCTCAGGAGCCGGAGGAATCATCTCCTCGATCGACCCGTACATCCCATGATAATGGATAAACATGCGAGGTGGCGTGAACTCAGTAGGTCCAGCTCGACGAAAGCAAATCAAAATCACTAAAACATTACTTGGGGGCTACTTAACAGAAGGTAAAAGATGAAAATCATATCGCCACCTCCTCAGCCAGTACAGGGACTGGAGATAACAACGGCAGTAGCTCCTCCTCATAACACCGCCTAAGGATCGTATAAGATCGCCAAGGGGTACTAGCTCTCTTTGACATGCTCACCAACCTCGCGGCGTTGAACATGTGACGCGGCGGAGGAGCAGGAACGACAAAAGTGTCCGAGGAATGATGAATAGCAACCCTCTCTCCAAGATATGCGACTGCTCCATATGTCCCTAAGAAATAGCGAAGCTCAACGGTATACTGCGCAGCTAACCCAGGGAAAACCAAGTCGACCCACGGCCGGTACTGCATGTTAGGCTCCTGCAAAGAACACCTATCAAATAAGAATCCATCGAAGGTAATACGAAAGTGTTCAAATATGCAAAGAACCATACCGAGATGATCTGATCTCGGACATAAGCAGTAGACATCCCAGGACGGCGGCCTCCCCAAGAGGCACTCACTGAAAATCTGCGCGGCGACGGTCTCGCTGGCGCAACTGAGGGAAAGTACCTATAGAACCAGATCTACAAAAGGAAAAAAAACATCAGCAAGTGATAAGCAAGGCTTAGAGATAAATTTTATGGGGGATAAAGTATACCACTACGACTCTCCAAAAGCCGGACAGAGCGACGTTCCCCGTGAAGGACCGGTTTCGACACGAGTCTCGTAACGCTCGAACGAAGTCAGTATTGGCCAAGCTGACCCAGTCATAAGTCCCGATCAAGTGTAGATCACGGACCGCAGGTAAGTAGTAAAGCAGTACTCTACTACCCTTGTCAGGGGAAAACGTCCCTGACAGCAAGATAAGCACAAAGATGCGCACCCGCTGCTCATGGTTGGTCGCATCATCCTCGAAGCCACCGCTAGAGTCGAACGGTGAATCCCCTTGGCACTGAACTGAGTCGACTCTACCTCACCACGAGCCCGAACATCAATCGGACCCAACAACTCCTCGACCTAAGGGGAGAAGACGCTGATCTCATTGTCGAACGGCAGCGCAATAGAACTAAACTCCAGTCCCGTAATAAGACTAAAGTCGGTCGGAGTGACCATCATCTCACCCCAAGGAAAGTGGAAAGTGTTGGTGGTGTCCCAAAAGAACTCCACCAGGGCATGAGCCACGTGCTGACCTCTACTAGAGGCAATCATGGCCTCCGAGGTCTCAAAAAGCGCAGTCATACCGCAAGACTTCCAAAGAAGTCTCACCTCTTCGTCAATGCCGATGTACATCTTGTACAGGTCGCCAAGGTGTCGCATCCTGAATCGTGGTAGCGTGTCCTACCAACTGTGATCCCACGTCGCACCCTCTCTGAAATGTGGTGGACGGGGGAGAAATACAGAGTCCGCTCATCCCACTCAAGGAGAGGACCGAGAGAAGTGGACGGGTCGGCGTCGTCCTCTACGAGCTCATGCTCCCGTCGTACGTCTCGGGACCGTGAACCCAATCCTCGCTGTCTAGCCATGTTACATTGTGCAAAATCATCATAAATTAAGGTTCTATAGTATCTAATGTTCGCCTAGCCGCATGATACTATGTTGGTAAAAAAAAATAAAAAAAATAAAAAAAAAACATCCAGAGTACGTAGTACTAAAACAGAGCACAATTTCAAATCAAGCATATACGACATTTTTGAAGCATTCAAACAGTTTCTTGCAATACTACGGTAATTATTGTGACAAATTGGACAAGAATTGCTAGGAAAATGGTGTATTTCCTGTTGATGTACGGACTGACGTGCGATAACCCCACAACGCAAAGTGAAGCTTGTCAGGCCAATCCTTATAATTTTCTGTCATTTTCTCGATGATAGTCTTTAGTTTTTATTAGCTGCCTCGACTTTTCCGTTTGCTTGAGGTCTATAAGGGGAAGAATGAAGATGTTGAATGCGGTATTTTTGTAGCAATTCTTCACATTCGGCTTGAAAGTGAATTCCATTGTCACTTATCATCTCATGTGGGACTCCATATCGACAGATAATATTTCTTTCGATAAAGAGTGCTACATGTTTTGCAGTGAGTTTAGCGTACGATTGCGCTTCGACCCACTTTGTAAAGTAATCGATTGCTACTAGGATAAACTCGTGGCCTCCTGTTCCTGGGGGAGTGATCTTGCCAATGATGTCAATTCCCCATGTAGAGGATGGCCATGGCGATGTGTAGGTGTAGAGCAAAGATGGAGGGACATGTTGTAAATTGGCATAAATTTGGCACTTAGGGCATCTTTTTACGTATTGATGGCAATCCCTATTCATTGTAGTCCAATAATATCCTTCTCGCATTATTTTCTGGACTAACATTTTGCCATTTACATGAGTACCACAGATTCCTTCGTGAACTATTCTCATTACTCTTTGTGCATCCATCTTTCCTACACATAAGAGAGCTCGACCTTTAGGTACCCTTTTATGTAGCTCGTTGTCTATGAGTACATATTGAGAAGCCAAAAGTCTCAACGCTCGCTTTGCTCTTTTGTCAGCATGAGGAGGGTATTCTCCATTGGTGACATAATTGAGTATGTGCGTGTACCACGGTTCTTCTTCTTCTTCTTCTTCTTCTTGGACTAAGTCGTCGTCTTCTATAGCTTGGATGTATGCTGGTTTGTGCCTTTTTTCGATAGTTAGAGGAATTTGCTCGATTTCCGTGGGAATCCTAACCATTGAGGCTAATCTTGCCAAGGCATCAACAAATTGGATTTCTTCTCTAGGTAAATATGTGTATTCTACCTTCTCTAACTGATCGGTAAGAGTTTCCAGATAGGTTTGATAAGGGGCTAGGCTTTCGCTCCTTACTTTCCATCTTTTAGATATCTGATTGATGATCAAAGAAGAGTCTCCGAATATCCTTAACTTCTTTACTCCCAATGCCAAAGCTGTTTCAAGGCCTACCACGCATGCTTCATATTCAGCAGCGTTGTTGGTAACGTCGAAATCAAGCTTTATTGAGATTGGAACGTGCTCTTCTTTAGGTGATACTAGTAGCACACCGACGCCACATCCCTTTTGGTTTGAGGCTCCGTCGAAATACAAGGTCCAAGTATCATCTTCAGTGACCATCAAGTCTTCATCTGGAAATTCATTGTCATGTATTGGCGTCGAGTCTTCTATTGGAAATTCTGCTAGAAAGTCTGTCACCACGGATCCTTTAATAGCTTTTTGTGGCATGAACCTTACATCGAACTGGGCTAGATTGACTATCCATTTTGATATGCGTCCATTGAGTGTAGATTTCTCGAATAGATATTTGAGTGGATCTAATCGGGAGACTACGAAAACGGTATGCACCAACATGTAATGTCTTAACTTAGTTGTGGCCCACACCAAGGCGAGGCACAATTTCTCGAGCGGTGTATAGCGTGTTTCGTATTCGAGCATCTTTTTACTTAGGTAGTAAATTGCGTTCTCTTTGCCTTCTACATCTTGTGCTAGCATGGCTCCCATTGTCTCTTTGGTAACCGTCAAATATAACCTAAGAGGTATTCCGGGAAGTGCTGGTGCTAATACGGGAGGATTTGCGAGATAGGATTTGATCTTTTCAAAGGCTTTTTGGCACTCGTCATCCCATGTTACTGGTACATTCTTCTTGAGCTTCTTGAAGATCGGTTCACATATTGTCGTCAGTTTTGATATGAACCTACTTATGTATTGCAACCGGCCAATAGATCCTCGAATCTGTTTCTCGGTCTTGGGCGGTGGCATTGACATGATTGCTTTAATCTTGGTTGGATCTACCTCTATTCCTCTAGAGCTTATGACGTATCCCAAGAGCTTGCCTGAGGTGACTCCAAAAGCACATTTTGATGGGTTCAACCTCATGTTGTACTTTCTTAGCCTTTCGAAAAATTTCCTTAAGGCTATTTGATGGCCTGGACGGTCTTTTGATTTTACAATCATGTCGTCGACATATACTTCGACTTCTTTGTGCATCATGTCATGGAGTAAGGCAGTTGCTGCACGTTGGTAAGTGGCACCTGCGTTTTTCAACCCGAATGGCATTACCGTGTAGCAGTAAGTGCCCCATGGTGTTATAAAGGTTGTTTTCTCCATGTCTTCTTCTGCCATGAGAATCTGGTTGTACCCTGCGTATCCATCCATAAACGAAAGAAGCGCGTCATTTGCCGTGTTATCTACCAGAATATCGATGTGTGGTAAAGGGAAGTCGTCCTTTGGACTTGCCTTATTTAGATCTCGATAGTCGACACACATCCTTACCCTTCCGTCTTTCTTCGGAACTGGGACAACGTTGGCGACCCATTCGGGGTATTTGAATACCTTGATGAAACCTGCACTTATTTGTTTTTGAACTTCTTCTTTTATTTTAAGTGCTACGTCGGGTTTCATTCGACGTAAATTTTGTTTTACAGGTTTCATTCCTGGAATTAGTGGCATAGTGTGTTGAGCTATTTCTCTATTAATGCCTGGCATATCCTCATATGACCAAGCAAATACATCGATAAATTCTTTAAGTAAGTTAATTAAATCGGTTCTTTCTTGTTTATTCAATGTTAATCCGATTTTAACTTCTCTTTTATGGGTTGAATCCTTCGAGATATCAACTGTTTCAGTTTCATCAATTACCGGTGTTTTCTTTTCGAGTGTTTCCATTGCTTTAATAATTTCTTTGTCTTTTTCATCGTTAGCTAAGCAATGCTCGTCATCTTGGGTTAGGGAGGAACACAAGAAGTAAGGAGAATGAGAAATATTATTATACTCTGAGATCATTACATCAAAGAGTGATATGCCCTCAAGGACTGGATCACTAACTATTCTAGGAGAAAAAATAGGAAGGGAGGTGTTATTACTAAAGACTTAGAAGACTCTAAAGGGAAAGACTCAGACTCAGACTCAGACTCAGACGACTCTTCAAACATCGGTCCCTGCCCTGTCGTGATTGATATCTTCCTTCCGCTTGGAGTAGTCACTTTGATAGTCTTGCGCCATCCATGTAGTGATCCTTCAGCTGGAGTAATTAGCTTCGAGTGGTCGAAGCTTTCACTTTGTAGGACCGTTTGAATGAGTGAGGAGTTATCTTCTTCATAAGTTGGCTCATTCTTTTCTCGCCCAAACAGTAATCCCATGACGTTAAAGTCAAAGCATGGGGGTGCTTTCTCCTTATGTAAGGGAGTTGGGATTTCATCAGTGAAGTAGCAATCCAAGAAAATCTCGAATCCCGGTTGTCTTATGCCGTTTACAACAAATGGCTCGGGAAATTCATGGCATGGATAGTCCTCTCCTTCTTTTATGAACTGACCATTAAGCGTAAGAGGGTACTGATCCATTGGAATTGCTTTCTTTTGAATGCGAGCGTCCCTTCGTGCTTTCAAATTTTTCTGGGCTCGCTTGAGATCTTTCCGAGTCGGTTCAAAACCAAGTCCGAAAGTATCTAACTTAGGGAGGCCAAGTGACTCTAGCGGTTTTTCTATTCCTTTCTTCTTTCCTAAAGTCATTCCAGGAAAGTGACCTTGTTTCTTCAGCATGGCGTTGACAATCATGTTGGAATGGGGGTCATGGCAAAGAGATGTCCTTTCATCCTCCTGGATTAAGGAGACTTCTTCGTTAAAGCCCCATAGGTCTTCATCATCCTCGTCGTGCTCCAAATTAATGATTGGATTCTCTATGGATTTGATTCTCATAGGCGAAGCATCGATGGTGATTGGAATTCCTCCAAATATAGCTTTCACTTGTTGGTGGAGAGATGAAGGGACGGCCTTTAGATCATTAAGCCAAGGGCATCCCAACAATAAGTTGAATGAAGCTTTGATGTCTACTACTTGAAAAGTAGTAGCATGTTCTATTGCTCCTGTCGTTACATTTAGGGTTATTTTGCCAAGAGCTTGACGGCGAGTATTATCGTAGGCTCTTATTCCTTGTGTGGACGGAGTTAGGTCTTCATCCCTTATGCCGAGCATCCTCGCGGTTCTAAGTGGACAGACATTGATAGCCGATCCATTGTCTACAAGGGTCATAGGAACATTCATCCTTTTGCAGACTACCGTGAGGTTTAATGCCTTGTAATGTTTGTCACCTTCTGGGGGTAAATCTTTGTCAGAAAAGGTGATCAAATTAATCGGACTACGAAGGTCACTTGTGAGGAAGTTGGCTAGTCCCTCAGGAGTAGTGTCAGAATCTATTCCGATTTTATCCAAGGCATTCATTACAGCCAACCTATGTTCTCGAGATGTTGCCAGAAGTTTCCACACATTCATCTCAACTTTTGTCTTCTTAAACTATTTAACAATGTCGTTGTCTTCGATGATAGGTATGGGAACTTGATGTATGGTGGGCATAGGTTGTGTTGATACGGGAGGTTGCATTCTCCCCGATCTTGTGAGGACGTCTATTGATGAATCTTCTTCAGCCCAAATGTCATCTGTGGTGTATGATACAGAAGGTGAAGGTCCTACTATGTCCTTTAGATAGACATCTTCTTCATCACTGTCCCAAACTCCATTAATGGTTATATCCTTTTCTTGTTGAACTTGGACTAGTTTCTTTTCATCAATCATTTTCTGTACCAAATCCTTGAATTTGAAACAGTTTTCTATAGTGTGACCCCCTGATTGATGATACTGGCAGTAATATCTACATGTCCTTTTTAATGACTCGAATGGTCTCGGTTCGAGAGGTTTGACCTCGCCACTCTCGGAGAGCATTTCGAACATTTACACATATGGGATCCCAATTGGAGTGTAGATTCTATTGATCTTCTTGGGTTTTTCATCGACTTGTAAGGGAAAGCACTTTGCCTCATAAGTCGTTCTCACTGGTGTGAATTCTTTTTTAGGTTCCTCATCGGAGATAGCTAGAGTATGAGCTAGAGGTGCATTGTCGATACTTGGCTTCTTACTGGCAGGGGGCAACGGTTGTTTCTTGTTATCGATTAGGTCTTGGATAGCTTCCTTAAGCTTGCAACAGCTTTCAGTGGAATGGCCGCTACCTTGGTGATATTTACAGTGTGCATTGGGGTTCCAGTTAACCGACCTCTTCTCAACTGGTGGGTCCCCAAATGGTCCAATAGGAGTTATAAGACCTTTTGCATTTAATCGATCAAATTCGGTGTCATAACTCATGACAATAGGAGTGAAGTTCCTCCTAAATGGTTTCTTCTGTCCTTGGTTGTTCATGGCAAGAACTTCTCCTAAATTAAAGGTGCTAACATTATTTGAGTGGGCGGTTTTGGAAGAAGAAGGTTTGTCGTTCTTCATTCCTTTCCAGCCACTGTTGGAGCTATTGTTGGCAGCTTTTGACTTAGCCAAGTCATCTTCAATATTGATCCCAATGTCATAAACGGCCTTGAAGGTATGAAGATTATTTTGATATTTAAGATGCTTGGAATATTTTTCTTGGAGATTCTTGATAAAGAGTCTCACAGACTCTTTTTCACTTGGCACCTCAATCATCTTAGATGAGGTTTCTCTCCACTTGTTAAAGAAAGAGGTGAAGCCTTCATTCTCTTTGTGCTTGAGGATTTCAAGTTCTCTATGGTCAGTCTCGACTTGAATGTTGCACTTGTACCTATCAACTAAAGCGTTTGCTATAGACTCCCAGGTAGAGATCTTTTCTTTCTCGAGAGAAAAGAACCATTGTTGGCAAACGGTCTCGAGAGATAGTGAGAAAAGAGAAAGAAAGACCTTTTTATCGATACCCTTGATACTCATTATTGTTTCAAACACTCTTAAATGGAAGTAAGGGTTGTCAACTGCTCTGAATTTTGGGATGTCGTTGGCGTTGAACTTCTGCGGATAAAGATCTTTGTCCACCGAGACCCCTTGTGATGTAAGCTCTTGAAACTTGTAGTCGCTGGACAACTTGCTTAAACTCTCTTGCATGAGGTCCATTTGTTGTTGCTTCACAGGATCATCAATCCTAAGTGCAAGAAGCTTCAGTGTCTTAGTCACAGTAGCCAGTTGGTTCTTAAGATCATTGAATTCTTCTTGAGTTGCCATTATAACCCTAGATTTTCTCTTGCGAGCTATAGGTTTGTCGAAAAGTTGGACTTGTGTGAAGAGGTTATCTTTGATTAATCGTCCTTCCTTTCTTGACCACGCGCTGTAAATTAAACCATTTTGCGTTTTAATTACTTGACTCGAATCATGGTGACTTTATGGTTTATTTTAAGGGAAAAAAAGAAAAAGAAAAGGGTGCATATTTTTAGCAAAAATAATGTACATATTTTTAGGGAATTAAGTATTTAGGGAATTAAGTATTATTATTTTTATTGGAGGATTAATATCCGACTTACCCTCCTAAAAAAATGACGGAAAAACGCGCACACAAGGTCCCTTAATCATGGTCAAAGTATGTGTATTGGTGTGTGCGTTGAGTGTAAGTGACATGCTTGGACTCTTGTGTAAGACCATGGGACTTAGTGCCTAAATTCGATCATTGATTCAATTAAACATTATTGACAGCAAAATTAACCGAATTAAACAGAAAACTGACTAATTAGACCCTAGGTGATGACTCGACCAATAATCCGAATTGTCAGCCAAGCGACAGGACTTGCGTCACACTGTGGAGCTTGGCGCCAGACAACATAGCTGTCGTTAGGCGCTACACTCCATCGTGTGGCACTACAGCTCAGACCTTGGCGCCAATATTGGAGCTTTGGTCTGGGACTGTTTTCGGTGTTATTAGTCAACTGGGGTATGCCTAAAGTCGTACAAGGTCAATTCCGATTAAAATATTAGACTTTATTGACTCAAATTAAATAATTAATTAATTAATTAGGCAAAGTTCTTTAAGTCATTAGTTTATTTAGTCTCAACACAAGTCAACAAACGGTTAAGAGAAACATATATATGCACAACAAATGATGCACAATTAGTCAAGTAGGCACAATATGATGCAATGTGTTCGCAACCTAACCATGGCTCTAGTTCTCTAAAGTTCGGGATATGGTTTAGTCAAAGAGGGTCCATGGTTAGTTGTCCGAATGCACCGCGCGAAAGCCTAACCGTGAAGGGTTGGCGCGAATGGATGGGACACCGTGAATTTTAAGAAAAAACTCGCTTCCATGGTTTGGTGAATTCAACATCTCGGATGTACCCTATGTGCACGGAGCGTTCAATCGGGTAGATGGAGCATGAATTCCCAGAGGGTTATGTCCATAGGTAGAACACATATGGGTTTCAGAAAAGTTAGAAAAAATTCATTCAGGAAGTAGGATCCAGCAAACAATACGAAAAACCGGTCGAAATTAGAACGCATATTTCTTGCTCGGTATTGGGGGAAATTGGCGCCAGCAATCCGATTCGGGGATGAAGGTTACACCCCTTAACGATCCAAGAGATCGTCAACTCCATAAGGTGATGAACCAAATAAGGGTTCGGGGATGAAGGTACAAATCCTACCTAAAAGAGATTGAACCTGCCCTAATAATAGGCCTCTACTTTATTCTGATCGTATTCATGTGCGCTTTCTGATTAACATACAATCAATAGGTTTAACCCTAAACCTGTTTATCTATGTTGGTTGAATATAATGCACAAATAAACTATTATTGGCGATCACTTGAATTATAATCAAATTAACCCTAAACAAGATTATTAAATATCATATTAAGCGTGATTACAAGTACAAATTCCATTTAAACATGCAATAAAGGTGATCAAGCAATAACAATAAATATAAATATATGTCAAGCAACAATAATAAATATCACAATAATAATCATGAATAAAATAATCTTCATCAAAATAACAATAATATAATATCCATAATCATCATAAATTATAACAATTATAATCATAATCATGTTCATGTTAATATTAAAGCATAATAAACATAGCAAGATCCTAGGCATGATACTAACAAGATTAATAACAAACCCTAGCATGTCACTAAGCAATAAAAAATCAATTCTTTAACCCTAACATGATACTAACATGAATAAATATTAGGAAGAACATAGGAAGCATCATAACAATCATATTTAATATTAATGTTACCCTAGACATGATACTATGAATATCATAATAACAATGTAAACATGATTTCTACATCATAAAATCAATTAGAACAATTAAAGCACTTACTTTGATGCCTCGTACCTCTTTCTAATATCAAAATACACACGTTAGTAACTTCAAGGAAAATAATCAAACAATCAAATTAAATAATTGAAAGAGAGATTTGGGACCAAACCCTCAGAAATTAAAACCTTTCACGTCTAGGGCGAAGGCAACTTCGAATATGGCTAGGTGTTTCTAGAACTTGCGAATGCGGAATTTTGTATGAAAAAGCAAAGTAAGAAAGAATGGAATGTTTAAAAGAGATGAATGAAATCAATTGGTGAACTAATGTAGATGATGATAATTAGGGATTGGTTAGTGAGAACAGGAGTTTTTAATACGATATTTATAGAGAAAATCAGCCAAAAAAGATAATTTAACAAAACAGAGTCTGATGCTCAGAAAACAGGGCTAGCGCCAACCCTGGCTAGCTGGCGCCAGGCACCAACACTAGCGCTAGGCGCCAATGGCTAGCGCCAGGCGCCAGGCCTGGTTCCAGGCGCCAAGGCCTGGGGTTAGGCGCCAAGCCTGATTCCAACGCGTTTTCGAAAATCCGATAAGTTTACCGTATTAGAGGATAAAATAATATAATTTTTTCGAAAATGCTATTTGATTTCGATTAAAACTCTAAAAAGTCAACAAAAGTCAATTTATCAATGCTAATTGAATTAGGAATGAAAAGAACCTTCTAGAAGAATCTAGAAGACTAAAACCATTCCTAATTGCATTAGGAATGATAAATCATATTAGGCCCTCCCCAAGATCATTGGGCCGTACATAAAGCTCAAACCGGGCCCAGTTTAGTAAATTGGCCATAACTTCCTCAATATTCATCGGAATTGGGCTTATAATATATCGTTGGAACGGTCTTTGCAAGCCCCATCCAACTACACTACTATTGGACCCATATAATGGACCAACCAAACTGGATTGGCTGTTTTCTTAAAATAAGTTTTCAAAAACAGAGAGAAGAGAAAAGAAATAAAAACTTTCCGCAACACTACACTTTTCAACACTTTCGTTTCATTCGATTATGATTCGACGTGAAAGGTACTCATCACTGGGTTTGGTTTTGGGGAGACACAAATGGGTGTCTACACATCTTCAATCTCTCAAATCACGAACCTAGTACAATACCTACAATCACGAAAATAGAGAAAGTAAAGGAGAAAAGGCTAAAAAACCAACGAAATACACAAAAACTACAAAATAAGAGAGGAAGGGTAAAACTAAGCAACAAAGCATAAAACTAAGCATTTATTGAGCTAGAAAGCTATGAAAAGAGGATGAAAATAACATAAATACTCATCAAATGGGTGTCATTTATGACACCCATCAGCAACCTCACATCGAGGTGCGGCCGTAATGAAAATGCATTAATATTTACGTTCATAATTGATCATATCAAGGGATACCCTGTGCTCATCCCTTTTCATTTAGAGCTAGAATCGGGGCCTTGATCCCTACATCATTAGCTTACCCAGCCTAAACTCACCACCATTTGACTCTTTTCAATATATTTTTCCACACACTTAGCCCTTGCGGCCTAACTTTAGTGTCACTATCACACATATCACAGATACATGACCAAATATACTTCCCTTAGGAACCTTTTGTCATGAAATCTTAACACAACGTTGAAGAATGCCTTGTCATATCAACATCACTCATCAATCATAATCATTGTTGCATCACAAAGTATGAAATGCTTAGCCTCGACGCCTAAGTTACCTAAATACTTTCATTATCGAGTCAGCTAGGATAATCTAAGATGTTATAATCCTTGTACTATAAGAGACAACATTAACAGATTAAGCTCATTCAACATGCACCATCAAAAACTTTTTCTTTTTTGCGTCTTTATTTTTCGGGAGAAAGTCGGACCCTCCACAAAAATGACGGAAATTTTTGTTTTTTCGCATTTCGATTCATGTACATATCAAGTTTCATGAGTCAACACTATGAACACACAAGTCACACGAAGTGAATCATCATTAAGTCAAGTGTATACCTTGAGTCATGTCAAGTGAATGAGTCAAGCAACACTAAGTCTTAGGTCAACCCTAAAGAAGGATAAGCAAAGTCCTATAAACCAAAATATAAATGCAGGTACATTGAAAAGAGCAAACGAGTAAGAATGTTCTCGAATTTTTTCGAAAAATCGCGAATACGCCGCATGAGACTCTTCCAAGATGAGAAGAGTTTGAGCAAAATTACATGGACTAGTAAATTGGAGATGAAAAGCTTTAATTTACAAAAGATTTGAGCGGATTTGGTTGAAAGGAAACGACCAAGTTTAAAGTTCGGAGCAAAACCGAGCAATGAACAACAGCAGCAGAGCAAAATAAGGAAGACCCGACTCCAGCGCCAGATGAACAGGCCGTCGTCTAGTGACAGAAGCAAAATGCAACAACACATTGCGTGGCCCCCATATTAGATTATGAAGGCCTAGTGCAGAAATTTCCGGGTTCCTTGGTACGCTAGTTAGCCCCTATAAGCAATCCGACATTATTAAGTAATTGGCTCGATTACAATCACATAAAGTAATCGACTTGATAAAAGATCGTCTCACTTAGCTTAAAGCGCCTAAACATTGGCTCATAGCAAAGGCACCGACATAATGGTTCACGAGTAGTAAAAACACCGAAGTATTGGGTCACAAAGAATTCCTAGGACGGCAGATTTTCACAAATCAATTTGAAGCCTTTAAGAATCAAAGATATGGTTCTTGAAAAAGATTTTCCAAAGATGGAAGGGTTGATTTGAAGATTTAAGATGACGAAGCTTTAAACAAGGGGGCTTTAAGATTAAAAAAAAAAAGTCCCTCGCTTGGATTTGAGAAGGACGATTTGAGATGAGGCGAACTTCGATAGCTTTCACTATGATTGAGGAGGTTATTATTTGATTTGAGAAAAGAACGATTCAAGATGAAGCGGTCTTTGATAGCTTCCGCTATGATTGTGGAAGTTATCACTCGATTTGAGAAGATAGCACGAGATGGGCGGTCTTCGACAGCGTTCGCTAAGATTGTGGAAAGTTGTCACCAAGATTTGAGAAGATAGCACGAGATGGGCGGACTTCGACATCATTTGCTAAGATTTTGGAGGTTTTCACCAAGATTTGAGAAGATAGAACGAGATGGGCGGTCTTCGACATCATTCGCTAAGATTGTGGAGGTTGTCACCAAGATTTGAGAAGATAGCACGAGATGGGTGGTCTTCGACACCATTCGCTAAGATTGTGGAGGTTGTCACCAAGATTTGAGAAAATAGCACGAGATGGACGGTCTTCAACGACATTCGCTAATATTGTGGAGGTTGTCACCGAGATTTGAGAAGAGCGGTTCGTGATGAGGCGGTCTTCGACGACTTTTGCTATGATTGGGAAGGTTGTCACTATGATAATAGAAAAAAGCTCTTTTGCTCAGAGACACGTGGGCATATTATATCAAAGCTCTTTTGTTCAGAGACGCATGGACATATCAAAAAAGCTCCATTGTTTAGAGACGAGTGAACATCAAAACAACAAGATGGCGTTCCCTAGCTTGTGGAAGGTTGTTACAACAACAAATGCAACAATCGGTTACCCTCAGAGACGTGTGCTCGATAGTGAAAGATACGCATTTCTTAACTCTCTTATCTGTTTGAAACTAACGCTAGTTTGCAGGTGTCGGCGTTACAAGAACAATTTAGGATCGCAAAACGTTCTGAATCATTCTCCGTCCCTATCGATACTTTGACTTTTGTTTTCGAAACTTGTGTTTCTCCAAACTCAGTCAAAGTGGGGGCTTCTGTAGACACCCAAATGTGTCTCCCCAAAGCAAAACCCAGTGATAAATACCTTTCATGTCATTTGATTATCGAACGAGGAAAAAGTGTGAAAAGTCTAGTGATGAGGATGTTTTTATTAAAATATCTCTTCTTTCTGTTTTTGAAAATATTTCTTTTCTTACACTATTTATGAAAAACGTGCATTCCAGTTTAGTTTGGTCCATGATATGGGTCCAATAATAGTGTATTTTGATGGGTTTTGAAAATACCTTTTCAACGATATATTATAAGCCCAATTCATATGAATAATGAGGAAGTTATGGCCAAAATATTAAACTGGGCCCGGTTTGGTTCTTACATACGGCCCAATGATCTAGAGGAGGGCCCATTATTAATTATCATTACTAAAGCTATTAGGATTGATTATAATCTTATAGAATACTGTAGAAGGTTCTCTTAAATCCTAATGGAGTTAGGATTGATAATTATGTTTCAAAGAGTTTGAAATTGAATAAAAATACTCCTTTTGAGAATCCTTGTTCTATACAAAGTGGAATATATTCAGATTTTATTTTTGTGCCTCATAATATTTATCCAAAGTTTATATGGTTGGATAGATCTTGAAATTATATTTTCAATGATATATTATAATATTAATTCCGAGCTCTAACGAAAAAGATATGAATGAGATATGAAACTCTATCCAAAACAGATACCCTTCCACTATTTCGACCATATCTTTTTCTATACATAAGATTTTAATCTGTTTCTAATCGTTTTGGAAAGTAGACTTCAATAGATTTCCAACAACATATTTTATTCCTTATTTGGACTTGTGGATCAAAAGATATGATAAAAACAAAATCTGTAAAAACTGTCCTGCAGCGCCGGACAACAAACCTGGCGCCGCAGCGACACACCTGTCGCCTGGCGACAGGCTCTGTCGTTTGGAGACAGAGGTGTGTGTGGAGACAACGTCGTGTTTTATTCCTATTCAAACTCCAAATATTTTTTTATCAAATCCGAACTGTTTTCATTATAAATAGCGTCCTTAGACCTTCATCAACTCTTACCCTGAATTCTCTAATTCTTCTCTTCTCTCTCTTAAGCAATATAGCTTATTCTTTCTCCTTCTAGATTTTCTAAACTAGACTTTTACAAACACAATTCCTCATACATTAGCACTAGACACACCTACCCAAGTTCGAAGTTGCCTTCGCCCTAGACGTGAAAGGTTTGATATTTTTGAGGGTTTGGTCCCAAATATTTATTTCCATTATTTAATTTAATTGTTTGATTTTATATTTTCCTTAAAGTTACTAACGCGTGTATTTTGTTATTAGAAAGAGGTACGAGGAATCCAAGTAAGTAATTTAATTGTTTAATTGATCTTATGATATAGAAATCATGCTTAGGTTGTTATTTTGATTCCTATTATCATGTTAGGATGTTTTATTGCTTCCTAGTATCATGTTTAAGGTGACAACAATAAGTTCTAATATCAAATATGATTATTATGACGCTTCCTATTGTCTTTCCTAATATTCATGTTAGTATCATGTTAGGGCTAAAGCTTTGATCTTTATTGCTTAATGACATGCTAGGGTTTGTTATTAATCTTATTAGTATCATGCCTAGGATCTTGCTATTATTATGCTTTAACATGATTATTTTTAATTATGATTATGATGATTATTAATATGTTGCTTGATTATATTATTATTGTTATTGCTTGATCACGCCTTTTATGCATGTTTAAAGGGAATTTGTACTTGTAATCACGCTTAATAAGATAATTAATAATCTTGTTTAGGGTTAATTTGATTATAATTCAAGTAATCACCAATAATAGATTTTTTTTGTGCATTAATATTTAACCTAGATTAAACAAGTTTAGGGTAATCCTATTGATTGCATATTAGTCAGAAAGTTTACATGAATACGAAAAGAATAAAGTCGAGGCCTATTATTACAGGAGGTTCTTTCTCTTTTATATTGGATTTGTACCTTCATTCCCGAACTTCCAATTTTAGTTCCAGACCTATTGGAGTTGACGATCTCTTGGATCGTTAAGGGGTGTAACCTTCACCCTGTGAACGGTTTACAAGTTCCTAAAACTTGTTGGCGACTCTTTTGATCTAGCTTCTTTCCCTTTGGACGTCACCATGCTTAAGTGTATGATCACAATGGGGTTCAAGTTTGGGGTAATGCTTGAAATATTCCCTACAAGGGCCTTCTTATCTTTTAGCGTTTTATTGCACTTGGTGGGAACTTGTCAAATTTTATGCCTTTCATCTTATTTATGATAAAGGCTTATACGATGTGTCTTCTACTTAGTTTTTCAAGAGACTTGCTTGCATATCATTTATCTTGCTTGGTTGTATCCTGTTTGTATGTTATTCAGCCTGTATTGATGTGACTTATTCATGTCATCCAGCTTGTTTTTGCTGTGACTTATTTATGTCGTTAAGCTTTTTGGCTGCTTGTTTTTATGTCGTCCAGCTTGTTTTTCTGTGACTTATTTATGTCATTCAGCTTGTTCTGTTGCGACTTATTATTTTATGCATCTTACTTATCTTTGTAAGAGCTTATTGCTGGTCCATCTCCTCTCCCCCCCCACAAAAGAGGTGAGCTGGGTAGAACCAAGAGAACCTTGGTGATGTCCGCTCGACCTGCCCCTTTGCTTTTCGTTCACCTTTCCCTGCTCAATTTGAATGTGCCAGGCCTCCCCCTTAGGCATCCTCGAGGTGGTGCTATATTTTACTTTGAGCAGGAAAGTTGAACTTAGGGAAGTGTGCTCTCCTTTGCCTAATGATGTCTTGCTACAACTTATTGTGATGTTTTCTTCCTTTAATATTTCTATGGAATTTTCTACATGTTAGTGTATAATACAAAAGCATAACTCAACAGATAAACATGTTTAAACAAGATCATATGGTATACTCCTCACGTAGAGGCTCGTATTTTATTAGATTCAAATGGCTTAATATGCCTTGATTAACATAACATAATCTTAAACAATGTTTTTGCATATCCTAAACAATTTTTTTTAATTTATACTTAGCCATTTGCCTTTTAAACAAAATATTTCTTTAGCACATCTACGTTGAAATTATTCCTTAAGACCTGACCTTCTTGATTTGCAAGGAGGAAGGCGCCTGGCCCCACTTGCTCATGGATGATGCAAGGGCCTTCCTAGTTGGCTGACAACTTCCCATGTTGGTTTCCTCTCCCTACTTCTGTTGTCCATCTGAAGGTCTCCAGACAGTAGTTTTAGGTGCTTGACTCTCTTGTTGAAAGCCTTTGAGATTCTGCTTTTTTGGGCTGCTAGCTTAAGGGCTGCTTTAAGCACCGTCTCTGGCAGGAAATCCAGCTCCTCCAGCATGCGCTTCTTATTTCCTTGCTGATCATAGTGCTGGATTCTAAGGCTGGAGATTCACACCTCTACTAGACCTACTACGTCTGCCCCATAAGCCAGGGTGAAAGGACTTTTTCCAGTAGACTCTTTCTCTATTGTTTTGTTTGCCCATAATACCTCTAGGATAAGGTCAGCCTAGAGGCCTTTATGTTCTTCTAACTTTCTTTGCAAGGCTCTTAGGATCAGCATGTTTGCTGCTTTTGCTTGGCCATTGCTCTGCGGGTGGCAGACTAAGGCGCTTGCATATTTGGTGCCCATCTCTTCCAAGTAATCCTTGATGGTGTCACAATCAAACTGGCACCCATGATCAAAGACTATGCACTGTGGCACCCCAAATCTTGTTATGATTTTCTACCTTATGAACGTTCTCACTTGGACTACTTTTATGTACTTGGTGGGCATAACTTCAATCCACTTGGTGAAATAGTCTACCGCCACTATGAGATACTTTATGTCCGCCGACCCAATGGTCAAGGGTCATAATATATCCATTCCCCACTAAGCGAACGGGATCGGGCTGAGAATTAGGGTCAGATCGTTTGCTGACTGGTTTATGACTAGAGCATACTTTTAGCATTTTTCACACTTTTTGACGTATGCTAAGGCATCCTGCGCTAGAGTTGGCCAGTATGCTCCTCTTCTAAGAACTTCAACCCCAGGGCTTTCCGCCAATGTGGTTGGCATAGATTCCTGAGTGTGTTACTTCCATAATTTTTCCTGCTCTAACTCTTGAATACACCTCACCAGTGGTTTTGAGAAGACCTTTTTGTTGAGCTCCCTATTCATCACCATGTACCAGTTGGCATCCTTTTTGCCTTTCTTGCACTAGTAGAAAAAGGCTTATTTGCGTCGCTCATTTATAGTGTATTTGCGTCGCTTCTATGAGCGACGCAACTGCTCGCGACGCAAATGACTTTTAAGTCATTTGCGTCGCTCCTAGGGGCGACGCAAATAAGAGTCATTTGTGTCGCCCCTTTATAAACAAGCGACGCAAATGACAAAAAGTAAGTTTATATAAAAAGTCATTTGCGTCGCTTGTTTATAAAGGGGCGACGCAAATGACTTAAAATAAGTTTATCAGAAAAGTCATTTGCGTCACTCCTTTATAAAAGAGCGACGCAAATGACTTTTTTGATAAACTTATTTTAAGTTATTTGCGTCGCTCCTTTATAAACAAGCGACGCAAATGACTCTTTTGATAAAATTTTTTTGTTATTTGCGTCGCTCCTTAATAAACAAGCGACGCAAATGACTCTTCCAATAAATGGATTTTTTGTTATTTGCGTCACTTGTTTATATAGGAGTGACGCAAATGAGGTGAATTTTTTTTTTTTTTAAATTATAATATAATAATTGCCTTGTATATATGTTTGTAGTACCTGTTTTCCTAGGTATAAAGTAATATGCTAACGCTAATATAATTGAAATTAAAATGCAATATTATTGAATAATGCAAATGTAAATTTCGGCAGAGTCTCCTTTGTAATTTGGCCTACCCATAAAATTGGGAATGACGGCATTATATTAACAACCTGTCCAATAATTTACATCTCAATATCATACACATTATACTCATCATCCCAACACCAATTAACCAAATTACTTCATTTCAAGCCTATAATCCAAAACAAGAGTCAAACATGCGCTAAGTGATCTGATAAATCTAAAGTTCAACATTACATATAAAATACTCTGCCCAAATATCTCGGATCTCATTTATCTCCTCCTCGGTGTACGGTGTAGTTCTTGAAAAATCCTATCAACACAACAAATATACAAGAGGAAAGTTTTAATTCAAGATTGTAGCTAACATCAAATCGTATTTATGAAACAAAAATGAAATATTTGACAACTCATACCTGAATAAGATCTTCACTGCTATGGTGATGTTCAAGTATTTCGTACATATAACGCATGACGTAGTAGCCACACTCACGTCCACCCAATTGTTGAGGACACTACATGTAATATATTTGTAAGTTGAATTAAATTGCTATACTTCAATTATTAAGAAACTAAAATTTAGGGTCAGAAATTAATTAAGGTAACCTGTCCCAAATGCCATGTCAATTTACTTCCCCTAGATTGTCCACTTAATGCCTTAAAACTTCGAAAAGCACTACACAAAGATAACAAAAAACATATATATATTACCCTTACACACATAAAATCATGACATTAATAACAAACTAGACTTACTTTGTCATTGCAAACTTAATTGCTAAATTTCGCTTCTGCCTCAAAGAATCAAAGATGATGACTTCACGCTTAGCCATGCATAAGACCAAAAGAACCCAATGATTCCTACATAATAAATTAGACACACATTTGTAAAAGAGTAAAATAATATCAACAATTTGCAAAGTTCAAATAAATACAAGTTCAAAGTTTATACTTTTCATGGTATGGGCATAAGATGAACTGCTTAGATTTGTGTTTTTCCATCACATGTGTCATGTATAGTAGGATACGATCAGCATCACTATGCAAATAAGTTTCTGAAATCATTTCCGGACACATGAATCCAATGGAAGCCACTTCCTCCGTATCGAGTAAGTCACTCAAGGCCCTACATATATATCATGTAATTACTTTAGTTTGAAGTTTGAAACTTCAAAGAAACCATGGTATTTCAAAAAAAAAAAAAAAAAGCCCCAAAAAACTTTTACCGCAAATTGTATCCAGGCTTTGAACAGTGCACATTTCACTGGGTGGAGGAACAGATCGCATAAAAGCAGGCTTTGCAGGTGAACAATTATGTCAAGTTGACTGCACTCCTACGCCAATAACATGAAGTAATAATAAGCTCCTTACTTAACTAAACTACATAGAGAAAGTAAAAGACAATTTCCTACACGCCAGAGAAAAACTAAGGCTGAGTACATAACCTGTGAGGTTGTGATACCTTCACAAGTATCCGCCTACTTCTAAAGGTCAAAGACCCAAAGAGAAAAAGTTCAATATTTGCTCCATAATTATACCGTACATAATATTGAAAAGATCCCAGATGATTAAGCCTAGCATTCCAATTACAATATCACTTCTCTATTAGGACATAAGCTAGAGGCCTGGCTTATCATGCAACGCCTTCTCGGGTTTTTAGTTTTTAAAAGTTACTACTGGCTTAAATTGCAAAGTTAACAATTTATTCATGCGTTATTGACTATGCTATTTAGGCTTGGGTATGCCGGTATGGTACATATCCGTTTTCAGGGACTATGCAATATGCTCAAATGACTATGCTATTCTACAGACTGTTCAAAGATGCAAACAAGCAACCAGTAAAATATTGCAAAACAGCCATATAAATTCAATGACTATGCAATATGCTCAGATGAAAATTGACTTCAAAAATTCAATGACTAAAATTCACAAGTATGCAATATGCTCAAATGAAAATTCAATGACTGAAAATTATAAAAATTCAATTAAATCTGCCATATAAATTCTAATTAGTGAACTAACACTAAACCTGAAATTAAACTAAGTCCGAGCCGAAATCGATTGAACATAAAAGATTGAACATTCTAATTAGTGAACTAACACTAAAAGTTCAAGTTAAATGCTACATTCTATCTACCATGAAAAGATTGAACATAAATAGAAGCAATCTTACCATAGGTGAAATTGATTTCTAAAATTCAACAATGTCGAGCCGAAATCGATTTTTGGGGGCGAAATTAAGCAATTTTTCCACTCGAAAATTCAAAAATTCAACATTGCTGTAATTTGCTTGAACTTCCTCGGGTTTTTGGGGGCGAAATTAAGCGATTTTTCCACTCGAAAATATAAGATATTGCTCGAATTTTTTCAGCAGGATTTTTAATTGAATTTTTTGGGGTTTCTAGGGTTCGAATTCGTATGGAATTGAGTACATTTTTTGCTCGAAATGGGGGATTTTTGGTCGAAAATAATCAATTTTTCTGGGGTTTAAGGGTTCGAATTAATTAGGGTTTTTGGTCTAAATTTTAGCTCGAAATTGCTCGGATTTGCTGCCGATTATGGGTGTTGAACTTGATTGCGATTTTGGATGTTGAATTTGCTGGGAATTTGCAGTTTTTTGGGCGAATTTGTGGGTGTTTTTTGGGCGAATTTGTTGGATTGAAGGGTCGAAATTGAAAAGCTGGGGATTTGCAGTTTAGTGAATTAGTGAAAGTGAAAAGCTAAGGTCAAAAGCGCAGAATGGGTAACCTAAAGCAGAGTTATTTGCGTCACTTTATAATAAAAATGCGACGCAAATAACAAAATCTGAAATGCTGAAAATTTGTTATTTGCGTCGCTCATTTATTAAAGGAGTGACGCAAATTATTCAGTGCCTTATTTGCGTCGCTTGTCAGTAAATGAGTGACGCAAATAATAAACTTATTTGCGTCGCTTTAATAAATAAGAGCGATGCAAATGATAGAAAGCCAACATACATTTGTTTTTTGCGTCGCTTCTTTAATAACAAGCGACGCAAATAACTTTAAAGTATTGTAAAAATACACATTTGCTTCGTTCTTTAGAATGAGTGACGCAAATATGGCGACGCAAATGAGGCTTTTTCTACTAGTGTTGGCATGTGCCTCGTCATCTGGCAGTGAGCCATGTACCTTGTAGGTCAGTATGTCTGTGAACCATGCTCGCTACTGCCTTGTGCAATTCACCTGCTTGCTTATTGAGGTGCTGCTCTCCTCTAGGACTTCCAGCATGACTATCCTTGTGGAGCTTTGTAAGGTAGAACTAGATAGCTTTGATAATGCATCAGCTTGAGAATTTTCTGCTCTAGGGACAAGGTCTATCTGAAAATGCATTAGTTAAGCCACCAGCTTTTTCACCTTGGTTGTGTACTTTATCACTTTGTTTTTTCTTTTTGGACTTGTTGTCTGTCCGGATGGGAGTGAACTCTGTTTCATGACATATGAATCAAGCATGCCCTTCTCGGCCAACTTATCCAACAATCTCTTCAAATTGTTGCATTCATTTGTATCGTGCCCCACATCCTTAATTGTGGTAGTGGCAATACTTGTTCTTGTTACGATACAAGGCCGAGCCTCTCAACGGCGTGGGCTTCTCAAATTCGAATTTGTCTTTTTAGCTCCATCAAAATCGAATAACAATCCTTGTTGAATTCGTACTGAGGTTCGTACATCTTAACCTTCTTTGACTTTGGTTGTTGATCATCCACCACCCACACTTCCTTTCTCATTTTCTTTCCTTCTTTCTTTTTCCTAGCCCAGTTTTGCTGAGAATATTGCTTCTTCTTAGCTCCCTTGGACGGTACTTCAGATTTTGTGAGGGACTAAAAATCAGCTACCTCAATGTAGGCTTTGGCTTCCTGCAGATTACCTGCGTATGTCTGAACCTTTTTTTTACCAGTTCAAATTTGAAACCATTATGCCTTAACCCTCGAAGAAATTCCGAATAGGCCATTTCATCTGACAGGATCTGAATTTGGGCCTTCTCCTGGTTAAAATCTCTGGACGTACGAACGCAAACCTTCACTTTTTCCTTGGACAATGGTATTCAAATTAAGGTTTGTCTGCCTTGGGGGGATGTTGTAAGGAAAGTTTCCAACAAACAACATACTTAGAGTAGTAAAACAATTGATGCACCCGACCGGTAGGCCGTTAAACCAGTCCTACGCCACGCCCTTGAGGGTGGCCGAAAAACATCTACACCAAGTGGCATCATCAACACATTGCAAATACATCAGAAGTCTCTACGAAGTGACATGCTCCTTTGTGTTCCCCAAGCCATCATAGGCACCCACGAGGCCACGAGTACACTCTTCACCTTCGCAGGCTGATGAGAGCTAAGAATCTCTTGAGAGAACGGAGGCGGCTTGTCTCCAAGATTAAGCATATGCATTTGCCAATCAATGGGATGTGATTGAATGGTCGGGCAGCCTAGGTATGGCACCTAGTTGAACAGTTGGTCGAACGGCTGGCCGAACTGACCATACTATTCGAGGACATTAGGATTGTGAGGCAAAAAAGCATTAAAATTCAGGGGAATTTGGTATTGAATTGGTTGAACTGGAACGAGAGTCAATGCACGAGCAGCTTGGCTTTGGTTGGTCCTGGCCGTGCCAGTATTCTTGGAAGAGGTATGGTTTGAGAAATCATTCGGCATAGATGGGGTATTCCCAGCATCTTCGGCATAAGTTCCTTTGCTCTAAGCTTTCTTTTGGTTGCCTTCTCCCTCTCTCCTAGGCGGCTGCCTAGAAGAGGAACGCAACCTTCCCTCAATCTCCTTTTGAATCTTGTTGAGAGCAAGCTTGAGCGAACCAGCAGTAACAGGAGGATCATCAGCCTCTTGAAACGTGTAGGTGAGAGGATCACTAGAATGGATTGTAGTAACAATATCTTCAACATGGCCGTCTGTAGACACCCAAATGTGTCCCCCCAACACCAAACCCAGTGATGAGTACCTTTCACCTAGAATCATAATCCAATGAAGTGAAAGTGTGGAAAGTCTAGTGTTGCGGTTAGTTTTTAATTCTTTTCTTTATCTCTTTTTTTAAAAACCTATTCTATGAAAATAGCCAATCCTGTTTAGTTTGATCCGTAGCAAGGGTCCAATAATAGTGTAGTTGGATCGGGTTCAAAAAGAGCTTTCCAACGATATATTATAAGCCCAATTTCGATGAATAATGATGAAGTTATGGCCAAATTACTAAACTGGGCCCGGTTTGATTTTTATATGCGGCCCAATGATCTAGAGGAGGGCCTATTATGATTTATCATTCCTAATGCAATTAGGATTGATTATAGTCTCCTATAATCTTCTGGAAGGTTCTTTTGAATCTTAATGTGATTAGCATTGATAAATTGACATTTAAGAGTTTTATTTAGAATAAAAGGAGTGTTTTTAAGGAAATTACAGTTTTACCTCTTGTACGCTTTAATTTTATCAAAATATGAAAACGTGTGTAAAAACTGTCTGCAGCATCGCACTACAGGCTCTCGCCTGGCGACAGGACTGGCATCGCGGCGACACACCTGTCTCTTGGCGACAGGCTCTGTCGTTTGGTGACAGGAGCTAGTGTGACGCTGCAGTCATGTTTTATTCTTTTCGAAACTCTGATTCTTTTTTATCACATTCCGGCTGATTTTCGTTATAAATAGCCTCCTTAAATCTCCGTTTTCAATCATCAACTCTCATCAAGAAATTCTTGATACTCTCTCTCTTTCTAAACTAGCCTTATCTCAAATATAAAATTCCGCATTCACAAGATCTAGACACACCTAGCCAAGTTCGAAGTTGCCTTTGCCCTAGACGTGAAAGGTTTGATTTATGAGGGTTTGGTCCCAATCTCTCTTTTAATTATTTAATTTAATTCTTTAATTTTATTATTTTCCTTAAAGTTACTAACATGTGTATTTTGTTATCAGAAAGAAATACAAGGCATCAAAGTAAGTGCTTTAATTGTTTTCATTGTTATTATGATATAGAAATCATGTTTAAGTTGTTATTTTGATTCCTAGTATCATGTTAGGATGCTTTTCTTAGTATGATATTTAGGGTGATTTGCTTATATCAATTATGATTCCTGTGATGCTTCCTACATTCTTTTCTAATATCATGTTAGTATCATGTTAGGGCTAAAGCTTTAATTTTTATTGCTTATTGACATGCTAGGGTTTGTTATTAATCTTATTAGTATCAGGCCTAGGATCTTGCTATTATTCTTTAACATGATTATGATTGTTATGAATATTATTATTATTATTGTGGGGAATAATTTCAAGCCTTTAAAATCCCACTAGCTTGAACCCCACTGTGATCATACACTAAAGTACGGTGGCATCCAAAAGGGAAGAAGATAGAGCAAAAGAGTCGCCAACAAGTTTTTAAGGAACTTGTAAACCGTTCATGAGGTAAAGGTTACACCCCTTAACGATCCAAGAGATCGTCAACTCCATAAGGTCTAGAACCAAATAAGGGTTCGGGTATGATGGTACAAATCCAACCTAAAAGAGATTGAACCTGCCCTAATAGCAAGATCCTAGGCATGATACTAGCAAGATTAATAACAAACCCTAGCATGTCACTAAGCAATAAAAATCAAATATTTAGCCCTAACATGATACTAACAATTATAAATATTAGGAAGAACATAGGAAGCATCGTAACAATCATATTTAATATTATAATAACCCTAGACATGATACTAGGAATATCATAATAACAATATAAACGTGATTTCTACATCATAATATCAATTAAAACCATTAAAGAACTTACTTTGATGCCTCGTATCTCTTTATAATAAAAAAATACACACGTTAGTAACTTCAAGGAAAATAATAAACAAAACAATTAAATTAAATAATTGAAAGAGAGATTTGGGACCAAACCCTCAGAAATTAAACCTTTCACGTCTAGGGCGAAGGCAACTTCGAATATGGCTAGGTGCTTCTTGATCTTGTGAATGCGGAATTTTGTATGAAAAAGCAAAGTAAGAAAGAAAGATGAATGTTTTAAAGAATGCTAATTAAAACTTGTGAATGAAGAGAATTGGTGAGAATTGGTGAATGATAGATGTAGATGATCGTAGATGAGAATTGATGATGAATGGTGAATGAAAACGGAGTTTTTGATACGATATTTATAGAGAAAATCAGCCAAAAAAGATAATTTAACAAAACAGAGTCTGACGCTCAGGAAACAGAGCTGGCGCCAACCCTGGCTAGCTGGCGCCAGGCATCAACGGCTAGCGCCAGGCGCCAATGGCTAGCGTCTGGCGCCAAGCCTGGATCCAGGCGCCAAGGCCTGGGGTCAGACGCCAGTCTTGATTTTAACACGTTTTCGAAAATCTGATAAGTTTACCGTACTGGAGGATAAAATAATATAATTTCTTCGAAAATGCTATTTGATTTCGATTAAAACTCTGAAAAGTCAACAAAGTCAACTTATCAATGCTAATTGAATTAGGAATGAAAAGAACCTTCTCGAAGATTCTAGAAGACTAAAACCATTCCTAATTGCATTAGGAATGATAAATCATATTAGGCCCTCCCCTAGATCATTAGGCCGCATATAAAGCTCAAACCGGGCCCAGTTTAGTAAATTTGCCATAACTTCCTCAATATTCATCGGAATTAGGCTTATAATATATCGTTGGAAAGGTCTTTGCAAGCCCCATCCAACTACACAACTATTGGACCCATATCATGGATCAAAAAAACTGGATTGGCTGTTTTCTCAAAATAAGTTTTCAAAAACAGAGAGAAGAAAAGAAATAAAAACTTTCCGCAATACTAGACCTTTCCACACTTTCGTTTCATTCGATTATGATTCGACGTTAAAGGTACTCATCACTGGGTTTGGTTTTGGGGAGACACAAATGGGTGTCTACAGAAGCCCCCACTTTGACTGAGTTTGGAGAAACGCAAGTTTCGAAAACAAAAGTCAAAGTAACGATAGGGACGGAGAATGATTCAGAACATTCTGCGATCCTAAATCAATCTTGTAACGCCGATACCTGCAAAATTAACATTTGTTAAACAGATAAAAGAGTCAAGAAACGCGTATCTTGCACCGTCGAGCACACGTCTCTGAAAGTAACCGATTGTTGCTGCTTTACTGTTTCGATGACCTCCTGCAAGCTAGAGAATGCCATCCCGCTTAAAAACCGCTATGCCCGTAACTACTTCCAAATTAGAAGATTGCTTCGCCTGAAACTATCCTCCTCCGCAATGATAATATTCCACATCCTAGGGAATACTATCGAAGATTGCTTCTCTTGAAAGAATCTCCATCCGCATTGATAATATTCCGCGTCCAAGGGAATACTATCGAAGATTGCTTCTCTTGAAACAATCCTCATTTGTTTGTGACAACTCTCCATATTCCAGGGAAGGCCACTTTGCTGTTTTGATGTTCACTTGTCTCTGAACAAAGAGCTTCCTCTTGATATGTTCACGCGACTCTGAACAAAAAGCTTCTTTTTTTTATATGATCTTCTGAATGATGTGTCCACGCGTCTCTGAACGAAGAGTTTAATAATAGGATGCCCACGCGTCTCTGAGCGAAAGAGCTTGAAAATAGGAAATGTCCACGCGTCTCTGAACAAAAGAGCTTGAAAAGGATTGTCCACGCGTCTCTGAACAAAAGAGCTCGATTGATATGCCAATGCGTCTCTGAGGCAAAAGAGCTTAAATGAAATGTCCACGCGTCTCTGAACAAAAGAGCTTTGATGATATGCCCACGCGTCTCTGGAGAAAAAGAGCTTTTGATGGAAATGTTCACGCGTCTCTGAACAATAGAGCTTTGGTGCTTGAATGTTTGTTGCGATAATGTTCTGAAGAAAAATTTCCGAAGACCAACGTTTGTCGATCTCTAAAGCTTGTCTGAATTTTATTTCTGCTAAAACCAGTATGCCGGTGTTTCCGTGATGAGCCAATTCTTAGGCGCTTCAAGCTAAGTGAGACGATCTTTCATCAGGTCGACCACTTATTGTGATTGTAATCAAACTGACTACTTAATCATGTGAAATTGCTTATAGGGGCTAACTGGCGCACCAGGGAACCCAAAATTGCAGTATGAAGTCGAAATCACCTTTTGGAGAGGCTTTGAGCTCAGTCGTTGCTGAGATATTTCTGGCGCCAAGAATTGATTCTATCGCCGAACGCTGTGATAGGGTCCTCCCTGTTCTGCTACACTTGTATTTATTTTGACTATAGAACTTTTCCAATCTTTTTAATTATCTTAGGGTTGACCTAAGATTAGCGTTGCTTGACTCAATAACTTGACACGACTCAAGGTATAAACTTGACTCGCTGTGATTGACTGACTCGAGGTTGACTCGACTCAAACTGTTTGACACATGTGTTAGACTCAATTCAAGGTGATGTGACATGACATGACTCAATGTGTACATGACTTGTGTGTGCATTGTAATAATAATAATAATAATAATTATAATAATAATAATTATAATCATGTTCATGTTAATATTAAAGCATAATAGTAATAGCAAGATTTTAGGCATGATACTAACAAGATTAATAACAAACCCTAGCATGTCACTAAGCAATAAAAATCAAATCTTTAGCCCTAACATGATACTAACAATTATAAATATTAGGAAGAACATAGGAAGCATCGTAACAATCATATTTAATATTAACATTACTCTAGACATGATACTAGGAATATCATAATAACAATATAAACATGATTTCTACATCATAATATCAATTAAAACCATTAAAGAACTTACTTTGATGCCTCCTATCTCTTTCTAATAACAAAATACACACGTTAGTAACTTCAAGGAAAATAATAAACAAAACAATTAAATTAAATAATTGAAAGAGAGATTTGGGACCAAACCCTCAGAAATTAAACCTTTCACGTCTAGGGCGAAGGCAACTTCGAATATGGCTAGGTGCTTCTTGATCTTGTGAATGCGGAATTTTGTATGAAAAAGCAAAGTAAGAAAGAAAGATGAATGTTTTAAAGAATGCTAATTAAAACTTGTGAATGAAGAGAATTGGTGAGAATTGGTGAATGATAGATGTAGATGATCGTAGATGAGAATTGATGATGAATGGTGAATGAAAACGGAGTTTTTGATACGATATTTATAGAGAAAATCAGCCAAAAAAGATAATTTAACAAAACAGAGTCTGACGCTCAGGAAACAGAGCTGGCGCCAACCCTGGCTAGCTGGCGCCAGGCATCAACGGCTAGCGCCAGGCGCCAATGGCTAGCTTCTGGCGCCAATCCTGGTTCCAGGCGCCAAGGCCTGGGGTCAGACGCCAGTCTTGATTTTAACACGTTTTTGAAAATCTGATAAGTTTACCGTACTGGAGGATAAAATAATATAATTTCTTCGAAAATGCTATTTGATTTCGATTAAAACTCTGAAAAGTCAACCAAGTCAACTTATCAATGCTAATTGAATTAGGAATGAAAAGAACCTTCTAGAAGATTCTAGAAGACTAAAACCATTCCTAATTGCATTAGGAATGATAAATCATATTAGGCCCTCCCCTAGATCATTGGGCCGCATATAAAGTTCAAACCGGGCCTAGTTTAGTAAATTGGCCATAACTTCCTCAATATTCATCGGAATAGGGCTTATAATATATCGTTGGAAAGGCCTTTGCAAGCCCCATCCAACTACACCACTATTGGACCCATATCATGGACCAACCAAACTGGATTGGCTGTTTTCTCAAAAAAAGTTTTCAAAAACAGAGAGAAGAAAAGAAATAAAAACTTTCCGCAACACTAGACCTTTCCACACTTTTGTTTCATTCGATTATGATTCGACGCGAAAGGTACTCATCACTAGGTTTGGTTTTGGGGAGATACAAATGGGTGTCTACAATTATTATTTATTATTATGATTATTATTATGTTGCTTGATTATTGTTATTGTTTGATCACGCCTTTTATGCATGTTTAAAGGGAATTTATACTTGTAATCATGATTAATAAGATAATTAATAATCTTTTTTAGGTTAATTTGATTAAAATTCAAGTGATCGCCAATAAAAGATTTATTTGTGCATTAATATTCAAACAACATAGATTAAACAGGTTTAGGGTTAATCCTATTGATTGCATGTTAGCCAGAAAGCGAACATAAATACGAGAAGAATAAAGTAGAGGCCTATTATTAGGATAGGTTCTTTCTCTTTTAAATTGAATTTGTACCTTCATCCCCGAACACCAGTCATGGTTCCAGATATATTAGAGTAAGCTATATCCTGGATCGTTAATGGGTGTAACCTACACCCTGTGAATGGTTTAAAAGTTCCGAAAACTTGTTGGAGACTCTTTTGCTTTAGCTTCCTTCCCTTTGGACGCCACCATGCTTAATTGTATGATCACAGTGGGGTTCAAGTTTGGGGTAACGCTTGAAATATTCCCTACAATTTTTTGGCGACTCCACTAGGGAGGATTTCTATTTTAATTCTTAAAATTTATATTGGTAATTATTTAGAATGAGTGGATGAGACTCAAAAAGCTCTAAGTATTTCATGTGCGTAATTTTGTTTAACATTATTGTCATATGCATAAAAAAGGTTCTCATTGGAAAGACCATCCGTAATGAGTCAAACACATAGGATTTTTACACGTAGGAAATTTGAGGAATATTTTTCACAACTAGAATTGAAATAATGCTGCGAAAAACTAGAAAATTTAAGAATACAGACAGCTGCGCATGCTGAGCCATGTAGGAACTAGCGTCTAGAAAACAGAGCCTTTCGCTGAAGATAGGGCTCTGTCGCCGAGCGACAAATCTGTCGCCAGGCGACTGGGCTCTTATCGTGGCGACAGTCCCTGTTGGCTGGCGCCGTGTTCTTCTAATGTCGAGCCAAAAATATGTGTTCTAATTTTGACAAGTTCTAGCACTGTTGGCTCGATTCTTCTTCCTGATTGAGTTTTTCTCACTTTTCTGAAACCCATATGTGTTCTACATATGGACATAACCCTTTGGGAATTCATGCTCCATCTACCTGATTGAACGCTCTGAGCAACAAAGGGTACATCCGAGAATGTTTAATTCACCAAACCATGGAAGCGAGTTTAACTCGCGGGATCCCATCCACACGCGCCAACCCTTCCAAAGGTAAGGCTTCCGCGCAGTGCATCCGGACTCATAACCATGGAACCTCTTTGACTAACCCATATCCTTGAACTTTAGAGAGCTAGAGTCATGGTTAGGTTGCAAACTTATTGCATCATATTATGACTACTTGTGCATTATTTGTTGAGCATACTTATTATGTGAATAAACTAACCGTTTGGTTTGACTTGTGTTTGTAAATAAGTATTAATAAACTACCAATGACTAAAGGGCTTTTCTTAATTAATTAATTATTAATTGGAACTAATAAATATGCCTTAAATCGAGTCATAGTTCCTTTAAGTCAACCCGGATTTTTATTCCCGTATACTGCACAAGAGTCAACTTGTTTTGGTCATAGCTGGAGTTTTAGGAAGAACTACGAGTCATTCAACCTATGGATCTGTAGTCCCGAGTTTTATCTTTAATTTGGCTTAGTTTTCGTCCCAATCAGAGTCATAGATCAAAAGTTATGACTAAAATACCACAGCTTGTCCAGTTTAATGCATATACATGAAGTCTTAACTTAGTCTTTGTTCGAGTCTAGTCACATATTCTAGCCACATGGTCATGACACAAGTATTAACATGTCACCTACACTCACTAGAAACACACACTTGGTATATGTCACCATGACCATGTCTTATGTTCATATGAGTCGGTTTTTTCCGTCATTTGAGTTGGGGGTACATTCTATTCCTAATTTTTTCATATCTCTCCATCTACATCATTTTTCCATTCTATACATGCTTTCTCCATATCACAACCTTCATTCTTCCTACCTTCTTCCATCCATGCATGTTGAATCGAGTTTGAGTCATGTGATTGAAAAAAAAATGAGGGTAATGATGAAACAAATGCACAAGGCAAGCTTCTCACAAAGATTTCATGCTTTCTTCTTCTTTTTTTCAAATCTTTTCCCCAATAAGTCTAGAATAGGCACCCTTCATCCTCCTTGAATTTATTTCTTAGAGTTTCATTTTTACCCTTCACTTTCAATAAAATGAGTATTTATTTCCTTGCATATGATCAAAGCAATGCAAATAAAAAATAATAATAAAAAAAAATCAATGTCAAACTAAGCACAAGGTATACCAATTGATTTGAGGCACCCCTTGTAGCCACATCATATCACCTTTCACAGTTTCACCCTTCAAATATGTAATCCTTTTTTAATAAACAACTTTGAGCCTCGTCTAACGATAGACCTTTTATTTTTCAACCCAGATCTACCTAACCTTGGGATGGGATGGTGTGCAACTTATGCAATTTTCAATTTCATAATAAGCTTAAGTGATTTCAAAAGATCAAAATAAATAAAATAGCAAAAAAAAATAAAAGTGTACAAAAGGACAAGTGTTCCAATGTCTTTGATATGAAAATGTCTTTGATATGAACACGTCTCATATTGCGTTTCTTATCGAGTGCTCGGTACCGTGCCTAAGAAACTGAATGCCAAGTGAGTGATAGACCGCATGATCAGGATTGCCCACACTTATAAAAATAAAATAAATGCAAAAACAAAAGAGAGAGCAAAATATCAACGGGAAAAAGAAAAGAGAGCTAAAAAAAAGTTGAAAGCCTCAAGCATAAAAACATAAAGATTCAAAAGCAAGGTTGCACACCTTGGGGGTTTATCTAGGGTCTTTATCCTTTATCCCTTTCTTCTATAACCTTTAGCCTAACCACGTTACAACCCTTAAAAGAACTCTTTGAGGTATACACATAATTGTGCAAGGTTCAACTAGAGCTACGTTCAGCCTGATTTCTAACGGATGTGTAGGCAACCTCACATCGAGGTGCGGTCGTAATAAAAATGCATTCATATTCACATTCACACACTCACACCATGATCATATCAAGGGACCCCATGTTCACTTAGAGCTAGAATTGGGGGCTTGATCCTTACATTATTAGCCTACCCAGCCTAAGAGTCACCACCATTTGACTATTTTCAAAAATATTTTTCCACACAGTTAGCCCTTACGGCCTAACCTTAGTGTCACTTTCACACACTACACATATACATGACCAAATATACTTCCTTTAGGAACCCTTTGTCATGAAATCTTAACACAACGCTGAAGCATGCCTTGTCATATCAACATCAATCATCATTGCATCACAAAGTATGAAGTGCTTAGCCTCTGTGCCTAAGTTACCCAAATACTTTCATCATTTGAGTCAACAATTGAGATTTCTCAAGATGAATTAATCCTTGCACCTTGAGAGATAGTATCAAACAACATTTGACTAAGCTTATTCAACATGCACCATTAAAAACTTCTTCCTTTTTGTGTCTTTCTTTTTCGGGAGAAAGTCGGTACCCTCCACAAAAATGACGGAAATTTTTTTTTTATTTGCATTTTCGAGTCGTACATCACACATGAGTCATGTACATTGAGTCATGTCATGTCATATCACATTAAATTGAGTCTAACCCATCACTCACACATGAGCCACACGTAGTGAGTCATCATTAAGTCAAGTTTACATCTTGAGTCATGCCAAGTCAATGAGTCAAGCAACACTAAGTCTTAGGTCAGCCCTAAATAAAAATAAGTGAATTCCTATAGTCTAAAATATAAATGCAAGTACATTCTAGTGAGCAAGAACATTCCCGAATTTTTTTAAAAAGTCGCAAATGAAAACCTGACTCCATTGTCAGACGATAAAGCTGTCGCCTGGCGACAACATTTGTTGCCTGGCAACAAGGAAAATACGCGGCGACGATGATTTCCAGCGAGCGCCGATGCAGCGACAAGATACCTGGTCCCATATTGGATTATGCAGACCTCATGCAGCAATTTTGGGTTCCTTGGTTTGCCAGTTAGCCCCGATGAGCAAATTGACATGATTAGTAGTCAGCTTGATTACAATCGCAGTAAGTGATTGACCTGACGACGATCGTCTCACTTAGCTTAAGCGCCTAAGAATTGGATCGTTACAAGAACCAAGGCATTGGTTCAAAAGCAAGCACTTATACGACTATTTTTCCAAGATTTGATTGTCATCCCCAACTGATAATATTTCCAAATATGTATTTTCGCGCATCTTCTACACTGATAATTTTTCTAAAATTGGATTGTCATCTCTGGCAAAGTTTCCAAGCGTGGATTGTCGTGCTCCTTCTCTGTTTGGCAATTTTTCCAAGTTCGGATTGTCATCGCTGGAAAATTTTCCGAGATTGGATTGTCATACACCCAGTTCCCTATGGCAAAATTTCCCAAAGGATTGTCGTAGGTCTCTACTCATCATAAATTTCGGCAAAGGTTCCTCAAACGTGGATTGTCATTCATTTCAGTAAGTGGCAAATTTTCCCGAAGTGGATTGTTGATCGACTCTTTTTTCCAAATGTTCCAAGATGCGGATTGTCAATAGTGGCAATATTTTCCTAAAAGGATTGTCGCATAGCGTTGGAAAATTTCCAAGGTGGATTGCTTTCAAGAGTTACATTCTAAGGTGTGGATTGTCGATCGTAGCAAGGTTCTTATAACAGATAGTTACGAAACGTTGGTAACTTTTTCAAAATTTGATTTTGGCAAATTTTCCGAGATACGGATTGTCGCTTCATCGTAGTGTAGGGAATAAATTTCAAGCTTTAACCCCTAGCTTGAACCCCACTGTGATCATACACTAAAGTACGGTGGCGTCCAAAAGGGAAGAAAATAAAGCAAAAGAGTCGCCAACAAGTTTTTTAGGAACTTGTAAACCGTTCACAGGGTGAAGGTTACACCCCTTAACGATCAAAGAGATCATCAAATCCATAAGGTCTAGAACCAAATAAGGGTTCGGGGATGAAGGTACAAATCCAACCTAAAAGAGATTGAATCTGCCCTAATAATAGGCCTCTACTTTATTCTGATCGTATTCATGTGCGCTGTCTAACTAACATGCAATCAATAGGTTAACCCTGAACCTGTTTAACCTATGTCGATTGAATTTAATGCACGAATAACTATTATTGGCGATCACTTGAATTATAATCACATTAACCCTGACAAGATTATTAATTATCTTATTAAGCATGATTACAAGTACCAATTCCCTTTAACAAGCATAAAAAGGTGATCAAGCAATAAAGAAATATCAAGCAACATAATAATAATCATAATCAATCATTAGAATAAACATGAATAACAATAATCATCATAAAATAATAATCATCAAAATAATAATAATCATAAATTATAACAATTATAATAATAATCATGTTCATGTTAATATTAAAGCATAATAAAAATAGCAAGATCCTAGGCATGATACTAACAAGATTAATAACAAACCCTAGCATGTCACTAAACAATAAAAATCAAACCTTTAACCCTAACATGATACTAACAATCATAAATATTAGGAAGAACATAGGAAGCATCTTAACAATCATAATAAGCATATTTGATATTAAAGTTACCCTAGACATGATACTAGCAATATCATAATAACAATATAAACATGATTTCTACATCATAACTCAATTAAAGTACTTACTTTGATGCCTCGTACCTCTTTCTAATAACAAAATACACACGTTAGTAACTTCAAGGAAAATAATAAACAAAACAACTAAATTAAATAATTGAAATAGAGATTAGGGACCAAACCCTCAGAAATTAAACCTTTCACGTCTAGGGCGAAGGCAACTTCGAATATGGCTAGGTGTTTCTAGATCTTCTGAATGCGGAATTTTGTATGAGAAAACCAAATTTAGCAAAGATGAATGATGGAGATGAATGAAAACTGATTGAAGGTGAATAACTTGCGAATGAGGAGAATTGGTGAATCAAAACGGAGTTTTCAATACGATATTTATAGAGAAAATCAGCCAAAAAAGATAAATTAACAAAACAGCCAGACACCAGCACTAACGCCAGGCGCCAATGGCTAGCGCCAAGCGCCAAGGCCTGGGGTTGGACGCCAAGCTTGATTTCAACACGTTTTCGAAAATCCGATAAGTTTACCGTACTGGAGGATAAAATAATATAATTTCTTCGAAAATGCTATCTGATTTTCATTAAAACTCTGAAAAGTCAACAAAGTCAACATATCAATGCTAATTGAATTAGGAATGAAAAGAACCTTCTAGAAGAATCTAGAAGACTAAAACCATTCCTAATTGCATTAGGAATGATAAATCATATTAGGCCCTCCCCTAGATCATTGGGCCGTATATAATGCTCAAACCGGGCTCAGTTTGGTAAATTGGCCATAATTTCCTCAATATTTATCGGAATTGGGCTTATAATATATCGTTGGAAAGGTCTTTGCAATCCCTATACAACTACACCACTATTGAACCCATATCATGGACCAACCAAACTGGATTGGCTGTTTTCTTAAAATAAAGTTTTCAAAAACAGAGAGAAGAGAAAAGAAATAAAAACTCTCCGCAACGCTAGACTTTCCACACTTTCCTTTCATTCGATTATGATTCGACGTGAAAGGTACTCATCACTGGGTTTGGTTTTGGGGAGACACAAATGGGTGTCTACAGAAGCCCCCACTTTGACTGAGTTTGGAGAAACGCAAGTTTCGAAAACAAAAGTCAAAGTAGCGATAGGGACGGAGAATGATGCAGAACGTTCTGCGATCCTAAATCATTCTTGTAACGTCGATACCTGCAAAACTAGCGTTAGTTAAACAGATAAAAGAGTTTAGAAACGCGTATCTTGCACCGTCGAGCACACGTCTCTGAAAGTAACCGATTGTTGTTGTATCCTTGCTTTGATGACCTCCTTCAAGCTAGAGAATGCCATCCCGCTTGAAAACCGATACGCCTATAACTGCTTCCAAATTAGAATGCACATCCTAGGGAATACTATCGAAGATTATTTCTCTTGAAACAATCCTCATCCGCATTGACAATATTCCACATCCTAGGGAATATCATCGAAGATTATTTCGCTTGAAATAATCCTCAGTTGCTTATGACAACTCTCCGCAAGCTAGGGAACGTTGTTGAAGATATCTTCTCTTGAAGTCATCCTCACTTGATGTGATAATTTTCCAAAGGAAACTACCGAAGATCCACACCTGTCGATCTTTAAAAGCTCGCCTAAACTTTGCTTCCGCTATGCCTGTACGTCGGCACTCTTGTTGCTTTGAACCTGTATGTCGGTGCTCTTTGCTCTTTAACCTATATGTCGGTGCCTTTTTCTCTTGAACCTATATGTCGGTGCCTTTTGCTAATGAGCCAATGCTTAGGCGCTTTAAGCTAAGTGAGACGACCTCTTCTCAGGTCGATCACTTTCTGTAATCAAGCCGATTACTAAATCATGTCAAATTTATTAGAGGGGCTAAATGGCGTACCAAGGAACCCAAAATATGTTGCAGAAGGCTAGCACAACCCCAACAGGTGGCTGGGTGCTTTGGCGCCGCTGAAAGACCGTCGGTGCCAGCTATTAGGCGTTAGTGCTAGGCGCTGATGTTGGCGCCAGGCGCCAAACCCAACTTCTGACGCCAATGCAGAGGAACTGGCGCCAGCACGGGAATCTCTTTAAATTCCCATTTTCTCTTCATTTCGCTGCTCTGTTCGTCGCGAAACTGCTCGAGGAAACTGAAAGCTTCAATTTCTCATTGCTTGCTCATTTCTCAACCGAATTCGCTCAAATTTGTTGCAAATCAAAGCTCTTCTCATCTATTTTCCCGATCTATGTAAGTTTTCCTCAAACTCACATCAGTTTTTATGAATTCTTGGCATGAATATTCACAAATTTCATGAAAATTCGAATTTTATGATGCTCAATTTGCTTTGTTTGTCAACTTTTATGCCATGAAATTGCTTGATTATGTTTGTATATTGCCTTGGGAGTAATTTGAGACTTTTTTGACTCAATTTGGTGAAGAAATAAGCAATTTGCCATTGTTGGACCTCTTAAGGTCGTGAAGAACAATGTGACTCGTTCTTGATGTTTTTGCTAGCAATTCTTGTCCAATTTGTCACAATAATCACTATAGTGTTGCAAGAAATTGTTTGATTGCTTGAAAAGTGCTGTCATGCTCAATTTGAATTTGTGCTCTGTTTTAGTACTACGTACTCTGTTTTTGCGAACATAGTATCATGCGGCTAGGCGACGCCGATAATTTGCCAATTTTCTGTTGACTTTTTAATTAACTCTGGAACGCGGAGATGTCGAAAAATAAAGTGGCCGCACCCGTAAAGGGTTGCCTACGTATCCTTTCTTAAGGAATCAGGCCGAACGTAGCTCTCTTGAGTATCCTACTCAAGTAATTATGGGTAGTATTTCTTAAGTTGGTCAAGATTGGTCATGTTTGAGAATTCATTGCCGTCCATATCAGTTAGTTTTGCCGCACCTCCTGACAGGATTGTTTTGACAATGTAGGGGCCAGACCAGTTAGGTCTAAATTTTCCCCTTGGGTCTAAAACATTTTTCCTTAGTGCTTTTAATACCAAATCTCCTACTTTGATATTTCTTGTCTTGGCCTTCTTATTAAAATGCCTAGCCATACGAGTTTGGTAACACTGAGTGTGATGTAGAGCTTCTAGTCGTTTTTCGTTGAGTAGAATTAATTCTTCATATCTTGCCCTAGTCCATTCAACTTCATCGAGTTTACTCTCTAGCGCAATGCGTAGAGATGGTATTTCTAGTTCGACAGGTTGTACGACATCCATTCCATATACTTAGGAAAATGGCGTATTTCTCGTTGATGTACGGATTGACGTGCGATAACCCCACAATGCGAAGTGAAGCTTGTCAAGCCAATCCTTGTAATTTTCTGTCATTTTCTCGATGATAGTCTTTAGATTTTTATTAGCTACCTCGACTGCTCCGTTTTCTTGAGGTCTATAAGGGGACGAATGATGATGTTGGATTCCATATTTTTGTAGCAATTCTTCACATTCGGCTTGAAAGTGAGTTCCATTGTCACTTATCATTTCATGTGGGACTCTGTATCGATAAATAATATTTCTTTCGATAAAGAGTGCTACATGTGTTTGCAGTGAGTTTAGCATATGATTGCGCTTCGACCCACTTCGTAAGGTAATCGATTGCTACTAGGATAAATTTGTGGCCTCCTGTTCCTGGGGGAGTGATTTTGCCAATTATGTCAATTCCCCATTTAGAGAATGGCCATGGCGATGTGTAGGTGTAGGTGTAGAGCAAAGATGGAGGGACATGTTGTAAATTGGCATAAATTTGGCACTTAGGGCATCTTTTTACATATTGATGGCAATCCCTATTCATTGTAGTCCAATAATATCCTTCTCGCATTATTTTTTGGACTATCATTTTGCCATTTACATGAGTGCCACAGATTCCTTCGTGAACTATTCTCATTACTCTTTGTGCATCCACTTTTCCTACACATAGGAGGGCTTGACCTTTAGGTACCCTTTTATGTAGCTCGTTGTCTATGAGTACATAATGAGAATCCAAAAGTCTCAATGCTCGCTTTGCTCTTTTGTCAGCATGAGGAGGGTATTCTCCATTGGTGACATAGTTGAGTATGTCTGTGTACCATGGTTCTTCTTCTTGTTCTTCTTCTTCGCCTTAGACTAAGTCGTCATCTTCTATAGCCTGAATTTATGCTGGTTTGTGCCTTTTTTCGATAGTTAGAGGAATTTGCTCGATTTCCGTGGGAATCCTAACCATTGAGGCTAATCTTGCCAAGGCATCAGCAAATTGGTTTTCTTCTCTAGGTAGATATGTGTATTCTACCTTCTCTAACTGATCGGTAAGAGTTTCCAGATAGGTTTGGTAAGGGGCTAGGCTTTCGCTCCTTATTTTCCACCTTTTAGATATCTGATTGATGATCAAAGAAGAGTCTCCGAATATCCTTAACTTCTTTACTCCCAATTCCAAGGCTGTTTCAAGGCCTACCACGCATGCTTCATATTCAGCAGCGTTGTTGGTAACGTCGAAATCAAGCTTTATTGAGATTGGAACGTGCTCTTCTTTAGGTGATAATAGTAGCACTCCGACGCCACATCCCTTTTGGTTTGAGGCTCCGTCGAAATACAAGGTCCAAGTATCATCTTCAGTGACCATTAAGTCTTCATTTGGAAATTCATTGTCTTGTATTGGTGTCGAGTTCTCTATTGGAAAATCTGCTAGAAAGTCTGACACCACGGATCCTTTAATAGCTTTTTGAGGCATAAACTGTACATCAAACTGGGCTAGATTGACTATCCATCTTGAAATACGTCCATTGAGTGTAGATTTCTCGAACGGATACTTTAGTGGGTCTAATCGGGAGACTACAAAAACGGTATGCACCAACATGTAATGTCTCAATTTAGTTGTGGCCCACAACAAGGCGAGGCACAATTTCTCGAGCGGTGTATAGCGTGTTTCGTATTCGAGCATCTTTTTACTTAGGTAATAAATTGTGTTCTCTTTGCCTTCTACCTCTTGTGCTAGCATGGCTCCCATTGTCTCTTTGGTAACCGTCAAATATAACCTAAGAGGTATTCCGGGAAGTGTCGGCGCTAATACGGGAGGATTTGCGAGATAGGCTTTGATCTTTTCAAAGGCTTTTTCACACTCGTCATCCCATATTACTGGTACATTCTTTTGAGCTTCTTGAAGATTGGTTCACATATCGTTTTCAGTTTTGATATGAACCTACTTATGTATTGCAACCGGCCAATAAATCCTCGAATCTGTTTCTCAGTCTTGGGCGGTGGCATTGACATGATTGCTTTAATCTTGCTTGGATCTACCTCTATTCCTCTAGAGCTTATGACGTATCCCAAGAGCTTGCCTGAGGTGACTCCAAAAGCACATTTCGATGGATTCAACCTCATGTTATATTTTCTTTGCCTTTCGAAAAATTTCCTTAAGGCTACTTGATGGCCTGGACGGTCCTTTGATTTCACAATCATGTCGTCGACATATAACTCGACTTCTTTATGCATCATGTCATGAAGTAAGGCAGTTGATGCACGTTGGTAAGTACCACCCGCGTTTTTCAACCCGAATGGCATTACCGTGTAACAGTAAGTGCCCCATGGTGTTATAAAGGTTGTTTTCTCCATGTCTTCTTCTGCCATGAGAATCTGATTGTACCCTGCGTATCCAGCCATGAATGAGAGAAGCGCGTGATTTGTCGTGTGTCTACCAGAATATCGATGTGTGGCAAAGGGAAGTCGTCCTTTGGACTTGCCTTATTTAGATCTCGATAGTCGACACACATCCTTACCCTTCCGTCTTTCTTTGGAACTGGGACGACATTGGCGACCCATTCAGGGTATTTGGATACCTCGATGAAACCTGCAGTTATTTGTTTTTGAAATTCTTCTTTTATTTTAAGTGCTACGTCGGGTTTCATTCGACGCAACTTTCGTTTTACAGGTTTCATTCCTAGAATTAGTGGTATAGTGTGTTGAGCTATTTCTCTATTAATGCCTGGCATATCTTCATATGACCAAGCAAATACATCGATAAATTATTTAAGTAAGTTAATTAAATCAGTTTTTTCTTGTTTATTCAATGTTAGTCCGATTTTAACTTCTCTTTTATGAGTTGAATCATTCGAAATGTCAATTGTTTCAGTTTCTTCAATTACCAGTGTTTTCTATTCGAGTATTTCCATTGCTTTAATAATTTCTTTGTCTTTTTCATCGTTAGCCAAGCAATGCTCGTCATCTTGGGTTAGGGAAGAACACAAGAAGTAAGGAGAATGAGAAATATTATTATACTCTGAGATCATTACATCAAAGAGTGATATATCCTCAGGGACTGGATCACTAACTATCCTAGGAGAAGAAATAGGAGGGGGAGGTGTTACTACTAAAGACTTAGAAGACTCTAAAGGGGAAGACTCTGACTCAGACGACTCTTCGAACATCGGCCCTTGCCCTGTCGTGATTGATATATTCCTTCCGCTTGGAGTAGTTACTTTGATAGTCTTGCACCACCCTTGTAGTGATTTTTTGGCTGGAGTAATTAGCTTCGAGGGGTCGAAGCTTTCACTTTGTAGGACCGTTTGAATGAACGAGGAGTTATCTTCTTCGTAAGTTAGCTCATTCTTTTCTCGTCCAAACAGTAATCCCGTGACGTTAAATTCAAAGCATGGGGGTGCTTTCTCCTTGTGGACGGGAGTTGGGATTTCATCAGTGAAGTAGCAATCCAAGAAAATCTCGAATCCCGGTTGTCTTATGCCGTTGACAACAAATGGCTCGGGAAATTCATGGCATGGATAGTCCTCTCCTTCTTTTATGAACTGACCATTAAGCGTAAGAGGGTACTGATCCATTGGAATTGCTTTCTTTTGAATGCGAGCGTCCCTACGCGCCTTCAACTTTTCTTGGGCTCGCTTGAGATCTTTCCGACTCAGTTCGAAACCAAGTCCGAAAGTATCTAGCTTAGGAAGACCAGGTGACTCCAGCGGTTTTGCTATCCCTTTCTTCTTCCCTAGGGTCATCCCAGGGAAGTGTCCTTGTTTCTTCAGCATGGTGTTGACAATCATGTTGGAATGGGGGTCATGGCAAAGAGATGTCCTTTAGTCCTCCTGGATTAAGGAGACTTCTTCGTTAAAGCCCCATAGGTCTTTATCATCTTCGTCGTGCTCCACATGGATGATTGGATTCTCTATGGATTTAATTCTCATACGCGAAGCATCAATAGTGATTGGAATTCCTCCAACTATGGCTTTCAATTGTTGGTGGAGAGATGAATGGATGACCTTTAGATCATGAAGCCAAGGGCGTCCCAACAATAAATTGAATGAGGCTTTGATGTCTACTACTTGAAAAGTAGTAGCATGTTCTCTTGCTCCTGCCGTTACATTTAGGGTTATTTTGCCAAGATCTTGACGGCGAGTATTATTGTAGGCTCTTATTCCTTGCGTGGACGGAGTTAAATCTTCGTCCCTTATGCCGAGCATCCTCGCAGTTCTAAGTGGACAGACATTGATAGCCGATCCATTGTCTACCAGAGTCATGGGAACGTTCATCCTTTTACTGACTACCGTGAGGTTTAATGCCTTGTAATGTCTGTCACCTTCTGGGGGTAAATCTTTGTCAGAGAAGGTGATTAAATTAATCGGACTAGGGAGGTCACTTGTGAGGAAGTTGGCTAGTCCCTCAGGAGTAGTGTCAGAATATATCCCGATTTTATCCAAGGCATTCATTACAGCCAACCTATGTTCTCGAGATGTTGCCAGGAGCTTCCACACATTCATCTCAACTTTTTTCTTCTTAAACTGTTTAACAATATCATTGTCTTCGATGATAGGTATGGGAACTTGTTGTACGGTAGGCATAGGTTGCGTTGAAACGGGAGGTTGCATTCTCCCAGATCTTGTGAGGACATCTATTAATGAATCTTCTTCAGCTCAAATGTCATCTGGGGTGTATGATACAGAAGGTGAAGGTCCTACTATGTCCTTTAGGTAGACATCTTCTTCATCACTGTCCCAAACTCCATTGATGGTTATATCCTCTTCTTGTTGGGTTTGGACTAGTTTCTTTTCATCAATCATTTTCTGTACCAAATCCTTGAATTTGAAACAGTTTTCTATAGTGTGCCCCCCTGATTGATGGTACTGACAGTAATATCTATCTGTCCTTTTTAATGACTCAAATGGTCTCGGTTCGAGAGGTTTGACCTTGCCACTCTCGAAGAGCATTTCGAACATTTGCGCATATGGGATCCCAATTGGAGTGTAGATTTTATTGCTCTTCTTGGGTTTTTCAATGACTTGTAAGGGAAAATACTTTGCCTCATAAGTCGTTCTCACTGGTGTGAATTCTATTTTAGGTTCTTCCTTTGGACATGGAAGCTCATCATATTTCTTATGGAGTTCGTTCATAACTGTGAGAGCTTCACGTAGTAGTTGCGATGCCTCCTTCATAGACAGTGTGAGCAATTGTATGTCTTCCTTATTTTCCGGTTCTGGAAGGCTATCTTTGACATCGAAAAAGATCTCCTCTTCTTTTTCTATAACATTGATTTCTTCGACAGGTTTAATGAGAGATGAGGGGTCAACCTCGTTTTCTTCATCGGAGATAGCCAGAGTATGAGCTAGAGGTGCATTGTCGATGCTTGGCTTCTTACTGGCAGGGGACAACAACAGTTTGTTATTGTCGATTAGGTCTTGGATAGCTTCCTTAAGCTTCCAACAGCTTTCAGTAGAATGGCCCCTACCTTGGTGATACTTGCAGTGTGCATTGGGGTTCCAGTTAACCGACCTCTTCTCAACTGGTGGGTCCCCAAATGGTCCAATGGGAGTTATAAGACCTTTTGCATTTAATCGATCAAATGTGGTGTCATAACTCATGCCAATAGGATTGAAGTTCCTCCTAAATGGTTTCTTCTGTCCTTGGTTGTTCATGGCAAGAACTTCTCCTAAATTAAAGGTGCTAACATTATTTGAGTGGGCAGTTTTGGAAGAAGAAGGATTTTCGTTCTTCTTTCCTTTCCAGCCACTGTTGGAGTTATTGTTGGCAGCTTTTGACTTAGCCAAGTCATCTTCAATATTGATCCCAATGTCATAAACAGCCTTAAAGGTATGGAGGTTATTTTGATATTTAAGATGCTTGGAATATTTTTCTTGGAGATTCTTGATAAACAGTCTCACAGACTCTTTTTCGCTTGGTACCTCAATCATTTTAGCTGAGGTTTCTCTCCACTTGTTGAAAAAAGAGGTGAAGCCTTCAGTCTCTTTTTGTTTGAGGATTTCAAGTTCTCTATGGTGAGTCTCGACTTGAATGTTGCACTTGTACCTATCGACAAAAGCGTTTGCTATAGACTCCCAGGTAGAGGTCTTTTCTTTTTCGAGAGAAAAGAACCATTGTTCGAAAACGGTCTCGAGAGATAGTGAGAAAAGAGAAGGGAAGACCTTCTTATCAATACCCTTGATACTCATTATTGTTTCGAATGCTCTTAAATGGAAGTAAGGGTTGTCAATTGCTCTAAATTTTGGGATGTCGTTGATGTTGAAATTCTGCGGAAGAAGATCTTTGTCCACCGAGACCTCTTGTGATGTAAGCTCTTGAAACTTGTAGTCACTAGACAACTTGCTTAAACTCCCTTGCATGAGGTCCATTTGTTGTTGCTTCACGGGATCGTCGATCCTAAGTGCGAGAAGCTTCAGTGTCTCAGTCACAGTAGCCAGTTGTTTCTTAAGATCATTGACTTCTTCTTGAGTTGCCATTATAACCTTTGCTTTCCTCTTGCGAGCTATAGGTTTGTCGAAAAGTTGGACTTGTACGAAGAGGTTATCTTTGATTAATCGTCCTTCTTTTCTTGACCACGCGCTGTAAATTAAACCATTTTGCGTTTTAATTACTTGACTCGAATCAACTTCACTTTATGGTTTATTTTAAGGGAAAAAGAGGAAAAAGAAAAAACGGTGCATATTTTTGGCAAAAAATAACGTACAAACGTACATATTTTTAGGGAACTAAGTATTATTATTTTTATGTTGGAGGATTAATATCCGACTTACCCCCCTAAAAAAAATGACGAAAAAACGCGCACACAAGACTCTCTTAAACATGGTCAAAGTATGTGTATTGGTGTGTGCATTGAGTGTAAGTGACATGCTTGGACTCTTGTGTAAGACCATGGGACTTAGTGCCTAAACTCGATCATTGATTCAATTAAACATTATTGACAGCAAAATTAACCGAATTAAACAGGAAACTGATTAATTAGACCTTAGGTGATGACTCGACAAATAATCCGAACTGTCGGCCAAGCGACAAGACTGGCGTCACACTGTGGAGGTTGGCGCCAGACAACATAGCTGTCGTGAGGCGCTACACACCATAGTGTGGCGCTACAGCTCAGACTTTGGCGCCAATAGTGGAGCTTCGGTTTGGGACTGTTTTCGGTATTATTAGTCAACTAGGGTATGCCTAAAGTCGTACTAGGTCAATTCCAATTGAAAAATTAGACTTTATTGACTTAAATTAAATAATTAATTAATTAGGCAAAGTTCTTTAAGTCATTAATTTAGTCTCAACACAAGTCAACAAACGGTTAAAAGAAACATAGAATATATATGCACAACAAATAATGCACAATTAGTCAAGTAGGCACAATATGATGCAATGCGTTCGCAACCTAACCATGGCTCTAGTTCTCTTAAGTTTGGGATATGGTTTAGTCAAAGAGGGTCCATGGTTAATTGTCCGGATGCACCGCGCGGAAGCCTAACCATGAAGGGTTGGCGCGAGTGGATGGGACACCGCGTGTTTTAGAATAAAAACTCGCTTCCATGGTTTGGTGAATTCAACATCTCGGATGTACCCTTTGTTGCACGGAGCTTTCAATCGGGTAGATGGAGCATGAATTCCCAGAGGGTTATGTCCATATGTAGAACACATATGGGTTTCAGAAAAGTGAGAAAAAATTCAATCAGGAAGTAGGATCGAGCAAACAATACGAAAAACCGGTCGAAATTAGAACGCATATTTCTGGCTCGGTATTGGGGGAAATTGGCGCCAGCAATCAGAGACTGGCGCCAACTTTTAACTGTAGCGCCTGGCGCTAATACTGGCGTCTGGCGCTACGGCTAAAAGTGTGGCGCCAAGCTCTGGCCCCTGACGCTACTTCCCACATGCCTCAGCAGCTTTCTGTGTTCGATAAAATCTTCCAGTTTCGCGCGGTGTTATTTCAGTCCTAGTTGTGAAAGACATTCCTCAAATTTCCTACGTGTAAAATCCTATGTTTTTTACTCATTACGGATGGTCTTTCCAATGAGATCCTTTTTATGCATATGACAATAATGCTAATCAAAATTACGCACATGAAATACTTAGAACTTTTCAAGTCTCATCCACTCATTCTAAATCATTGCCGAAACAAATTCAAAAATTAAAATAGAAATCCTCCCTAGTGGAGTCGCCAAAAAACTGTAGGGAATAAATTTCAAGCTTTAACCCCTAGCTTGAACCCCACTGTGATCATACACTAAAGTACGGTGGCGTCCAAAACGGAAGAAGATAGAGCAAAAGAGTCGCCAACAAGTTTTTTAGGAACTTGTAAACCGTTCACAGGGTGAAGGTTACCCCCCTTAACGATCCAAGAGATCGTCAACTCCATAAGGTCTAGAACCAAATAAGGGTTCGGGGATGAAGGTACAAATCCAACCTAAAAGAGATTGAATCTGCCCTAATAATAGGCCTCTACTTTATTCTGATCGTATTCATGTGCGCTTACTAATTAACATGCAATCAAAAGGTTAACCCTAAACCTGTTTAATCTATGTCGGTTGAATTTAATGCACGAATAAACTATTATTGGCGATCACTTGAATTATAATCACATTAACCCTAACAAGATTATTAATTATCTTATTAAGCATGATTACAAGTACCAATTCCCTATAACATGCATAAAAAGGTGATCAAGCAATAAAGAAATATCAAGCAACATAATAATAATCATAATCAATCATTAGAATAAACATGAATAACAATAATCATCATAAAAATAATAATCATCAAAATATTAATAATCATAAATTATAACAATTATAATAATAATCATGTTCATGTTAATATTAAAGCATAATAAAAATAGCAAGATCCTAGGCATGATACTAACAAGATTAATAACAAACCCTAGCATGTCACTAAGCAATAAAAATCAAACCTTAAACCCTAACATGATACTAACAATCATAAATATTAGGAAGAACATAGGAAGCATCGTAGCAATCATAATAAGCATATTTGATTTTAAAGTTACCCTAGACATGATACTAGGAATATCATAATAACAATATAAACATGATTTCTACATCATAAATCAATTAAAGTACTTACTTTGATGCCTCGTACTTCTTTCTAATAACAAAATACACACGTTAGTAACTTCAAGGAAAATAATAAACAAAACAACTAAATTAAATAATTGAATTAGAGATTAGGAACCAAACCCTCAGAAATTAAACCTTTCACGTCTAGGGCGAAGGCAACTTCGAATATGGCTAGGTGTTTCTAGATCTTGTGAATGCGAAATTTTGTATGAGAAAACCAAATTTAGGAAAGATGAATGAGGGAGATGAATGAAAACTGATTGAAGTTGAATAACTTGCGAATGAGGAGAATTGGTGAATCAAAACGGAGTTTTCAATACGATATTTATAGAGAAAATCAGCAAAAAAAGATAAATTAACAAAACAGAGTCTGACGCTCAGGAAACAGAGCTGGCGCCAATCCTGGCTAGCTGGCGCCAGGCACCAGCACTAGCGCCAGGCGCCAATGGCTAGCGCAAGGCGCCAAGCCTGGTTCCAGGCGCTAAGGCCTGGGGTTGGACGCCAAGCTTGATTTCAACGCGTTTTCGAAAATCCGATAAGTTTACCGTACTAGAGGATAAAATAATATAATTTCTTCGAAAATGCTATTTGATTTTAATTAAAACTCCGAAAAATCAACAAAGTCAACTTATCAATGCTAATTGAATTAGGAATGAAAAGAACCTTCTAGAAGAATCTAGAAGACTAAAACCATTCCTAATTGCATTAGGAATGATAAATCATATTAGGCCCTCCCCTAGATCATTGGGCCGTATATAAAGCTCAAACCGGGCCCAGTTTGGTAAATTGGCCATAATTGGGCTTATAATATATCGTTGGAAAGGTCTTTTCAAGCCCTATCCAACTACCCCACTATTGAACCCATATCATGGACCAACCAAACTTGATTGGCTGTTTTCTTAAAATAAAGTTTTCAAAAACAGAGAGAAGAGAAAAGAAATAAAAACTTTCCGCAACGCTAGACTTTCCACACTTTCGTTTCATTCGATTATGATTCGATGTGAAAGGTACTCATCACTGGGTTTGGTTTTGGGGAGACACAAATGGGCGTCTACACGTAGCAACATTTCCAAGGATGGATTGTTACGTGCCATTGACAACTTTCCCTAAATCGGATTGTCGTACATCATACAAGAGTTCTTTTGGCAACTATTCCCAAAGAAAAGAGGATTGTCATCACCCAAAGTACCGATAGCAAAGTTCAAGCAGCATTAAGGATCGACAGGCGCTTCAGTAATTTTCTTCGCAAAATTATCGCAACAACTGAAGATCGTTTCGGGCAAAGCAATCTTCGATAGTGTTCTCTGGCTTGCAAAGGACTATCACAGCGGAAATTAGAGGCAGTTACAGGCATAGCAGTCTTCAGGCGGTATCTCCTAGCTTGAGGAGGATCGTCAAACAAAAAAAGAAGCTATTTTCTTAGAGACGCGTGGGCATATCATTAAAAACTCTTAGTTTAGAGACGTGTGAACATATCCAAAAAAGCTCCATTGTTCAGAGACGAGTGAACATTAAAACAGCAAGATGGCGTTCCCTAGCTTGTGGAAGGTTGTCGCAACAGCAAATGCAATAATCCGGTTACTCTCAGAGATGTGTGCTCGACGGTGCAAGATACGCGTTTCTTAACTCTTTTATCTATTTTAACTAATGTTAGTTTGCACGTATCGGCGTTACAAGAGTGATTTAGGATCGCCGAACGTTCTGAATCAATCTCCGTCCCTATCGCTACTTTGACTTTTGTTTTCGAAACTTGCGTTTCTCCAAACTCAGTCAAAGTGGGAACTTCTGTAGACACCCAAATGTGTCTCCCCAAAAACAAACCCGGTGATGAGTACCTTTCACGTCGAATCATAATCGAATGAAGTGAAAGTGTGGAAAGTCTAGTGTTGCGGTTAGTTTTTAATTCTTTTCTTTCTCTCTGTTTTTAAAAACTTATTTTATGAAATTAGCCAATCTAGTTTAGTTTGGTCTGTAGCAAGGGTCCAATAATAGTGTAGTTGGATCGGGTACAAAAAGAGCTTCCCAAAGATATATTATAAGCCCAATTCCGATGAATAATGACAAAGTTATGGCCAAATTACTAAACTGGGCCCCGTTTGATTTTTATATGCGGCACAATGATCTAGAGGAGGGCCTATTATGATTTATCATTCCTAATGCAATTAGGAATGATTATAGTCTTCTAGAATCTTCTGGAAGGTTCTTTTGAATCCTAATGTGATTAGCACTGATAAATTGACTTTTAAGAGTTATTTTTAGAATAAAAGAAGTGTTTTTAAGGAAATTAAAATTTTACCCCTCGTACGCTTAAATTATATCAAAATATGGAAACGCGTGGAAAAACTGTCTGTAGCGCCGCACTACAGGCTGTCGCCTGGCGACAGGCTTGGCGTCGCAGCGATACACCTGTCGCTTGGCGACAGGGGCTAGTGTGACGCTGCAGTCGTGTTTTATTCTTTTCGAAACTCTAATTCTTTTTTATCATATTCCCGCTGATTTTCATTATAAATTACCTCCTTAAATCTTCGTTTTCAATCACCAACTCTCATCAAGAAATTCTTGATACTCTATCTCTCTCTTTCTAAACTAGCCTTCTCTCAAATACAAAATTCCGCATTCAAAAGATCTAGACACACCTATCAAAGTTCGAAGTTGCCTTTGCCCTAGACGTGAAAGGTTTGATTTCTGAGGGTTTGGTCCCAAATATCTCTTTCAATTATTTAATTTAATTCTTTAATTTTATTATTTTCCTCGAAGTTACTAACGTGTGTATTTTGTTATTAGAAAGAGATACGAGGCATCCAACTAAGTGCTTTAATTGTTTTAATTGTTATTATGATATAGAAATCATGTTTAGGTTGTTATTTTGATGCCTAGTATCAAGTTAGGATGCTTTCCTTAGTATGATATTTAGGGTGATTTGCTTATATCAATTATGATTCATGTGATGCTTTCTACTTTCTTTTCTAAAATCATGTTAGTATCATGTTAGGGCTAAAGATTTTATTTTTATTGCTTAGTGACATGCTAGGGTTTGTTATTAATCTTTTTAGTATCATTCCTAGGATCTTGCTATTATACTTTAACATGATTATGATTGTTATGAATATTATTATTATTTATTATTATGATTATTATTATTATGTTGCTTGATTATTGTTATTGCTTGATCACGCCTTTTATGCATGTTTAAAGGGAATTTGTACTTGTAATCACGCTTAATACGATAACTAATAATCTTGTTTAGGTTAATTTGATTATAATTCAAGTGATCGTCAATAATAGATTTATTTGTGCATTAGTATTCAACCAACATAGATTTAACAATTTTAGGGTTAATCCTATTGATTGCATGTTAGTCAGAAAGCGCACATGAATACGAGAAGAATAAAGTAGAGGCCTATTATTAGGGCAGGTTCTTTCTCTTTTAGATTGAACTTGTACCTTCATCCCCGAACACCAGTCATGGTTCTAGATCTATTGGAGTAAACTGTCTCTTGGATCATTAATGGGTGTAACCTTCACCCTATGAACGGTTTACAAGTTCCTAAAACTTGTTGGCGACTCTTTTGCTCTAGCTTCCTTCCCTTTGGACGCCACCATGCTTAAGTGTATGATCACAGTGAGGTTCAAGTTTGGGGTAATGCTTGATATATTCCGTACATCGTCCTGGTTGGGGCCAAGGCCGACACTTGGTGTTTTACCATCTACTGCCATTACGGACGAGTATCTCCACAAACAACGCCAAATATTTTTGGAGTTTTTTTGGAACCCCTCGGAATACTGGTCGCGTACTGCTGGTAGTGAGACTCGGACACCTCCAAAAAAAGCACGGAAACCCTAGTGACCAGAGATCCGCCTCTAAGGATCAAGTTAGTGACCGAAAAACAGAGTAAACTAGAGAGAGAAAGTAGAGAGAAGTTGGAGATATTTAGTGGTCAATTGAATGTTATGTCACAAACCACCCCTCCCATCATCAATGATTAGGGTATTTATAGGGGTGGGGATTTGTGCCCTTTAGGGTAAGTGACCTAGGAATGTGTGCTCTGATTGGTTGCGCAATCAATGTAGGGCACGTGTCTCCCTTGGGTGCCGTTTTTGCGGCTTTCATGGGTAGTTGGGCCTCCTGATGTAAGGAGACCTTTACTCTCTTTAGATTTCAGGTGCTTTTCATGCTCTTAGTGCGTGGCATCTTCCTGTGGCGACATGTGTCACTCGTTGAATGGGCCACGTGTCATCATAGGATTGGTCCACGTAATTGGGTTATTTTTTACCCTAAACATTGTGTACATGTTTTCTTATGCTTAAGCAGTGCTAATATGGGTCATTATATTTCATGAGGGAGGCTCTGCTTGATTTATATGCCTGTTCTTGGAAAAAATAAAATAAAATAAAATAAGCCCGAACATATTACCATATATAGGTGTACTTTGGCTAATTAGTATTTAGAAACTCTGGATTTTTTTTTTTTAAATCATTGAGGTTTGCCCGTGACTATTAAGCTATCACTAATCTTTTCAATATTCAATCTGTTTATAGATTTATGGTTATAATTAAGGGTCATGCAAAAACTTTTTGTATAGATTGAAATTATATCTCTTGGCAATAATGAAAGACTTGATTTATGTATTTTTAAGGGGGGTTGATTTGCCCATTGCTATATTTGCAAAAGGTACTTTTATTAATTTATTTATTTGTTTAGATCTTTATTTGATTGGATATGACATATGAGGTCTATTAATATGTTAATTTTGCAGTGTGTTTAGTTGTAAGTGTAACTTTGATTTGTGGTATTACCCCACTAAAAAAAACTTGGCTGGTGGTAATTTACTGTAATGTATAAAATTTGATGTGAGATTTAAGGTAAAATTATACTATGAATGATACTTTGTAATGGGATTAATATTTAGCTATTGTTATTGATGGATCGATGTTAAATTAAGGTTTTAAGTTATGTGATTTGATGCTGGAAGATGTTATTTTTAAATTTTGAAAGTATGATTCAGCAATATTTAATTATGATTCTGATGTGATGAAATAATGTAGGTTAAAGGGTGGTAAATTATATCTAGCAAGATGAGAGGGGATGTATTTGCAGCATAAGCTGCTACAATGGGTAGTTGCAAAGGTGGGACAGCGCAACTATTGTAGGTACGTATATATTCTTTCTTTTTTTTTTTTAGTTCTTTTGCTGATTTAAATTATAATTGAGAAGAATTATTTGTTGAATGTTTGTCTGATTTGTCATAGTATTTGATTTTGGAATTGGAACACGTATTCTTGAATTATGAGAGTTAGAGATCATGTTTGATGTTGATGTAGAAGCTATTATATATCAAGAGGGAATTCAGCCTTGAAACATAACCAATTTGAAGGGACTTTTAGTGGAGTGCTTGATTCACAATTTGTTTAGTTATTAACAAGATTCAAGCAAGGAGTAATCTAATAAATCATTTTTAGTAATTGGGTTGGCTCTTAAATTTATTCAATTAAAATTAATTTTATATATGTTAATATTGAATTAGTGTCTTATTTTTGGAACAAAAAAATACAAAATGTTATTAATTACGACTCCCTCCGTTCCTAAATGTTTTTTACGTTTCCATTTAGGGTGTTCTTTTTTATTCTTTACAATTAGTATCTTTCCAATTTTGGTCATAACTTTTGGACAAAATTACCTTTGTTTTACAATTTTTCTACTCAAAAGTGCTTACTTTTTCATGTGATATTGTAATTTTTGTACTATTTTAATAGTTTTTCAACACTTATTATTACTTTCTCTCTCCTCTCACCTGTAATTTCTTCACCCCACATGCTCAACATTGTATTTTTCAATAAAATTGTACTTTCAATCATTGAAATATTCCAATATACCACAACTTTACACAATTTCTTAATAACCGCGCATAATTCCAAACGTAAAAAACATTAGGGAACGGAGGGAGTATATTTTAGGAAAAATTGCTCCCATAAATCCCAACTTTGCCTCGTCCGCCGAAATTAATCCCTACTTTTGATTATTATCTATTGCACCCAACTTTAGGGGTGATTAATTTTCGTTGCACCCTACAATTTAAGGAACCTACTGTAGCCTGTAAACTGATGACGTGGCATCTCAACAATTCTTTTTTTTTATTTCATGTTACAAGGGTTGACTTTTCCCTTCTCTCTCTTAAACAAAGACCCCTGTCTCTTCTCTCTTCTAAAAAAATACCCCATTCTCCATTCTTACTTCCCTTTTCTTTGTAAAGGTTCACGAATTTCACCATTTATTTCCTATGTCAACTGGATCTTCTTCTTCAAGGGGTGGTGGGTTGATGTCTACAAGAGTGAGAGCAGATGTGGCGCATTTGCGGTGGTGCGAATGGCGAAAAGCGGTGATAACGCAGGGATGAAGTTCTTTGACTGCCCTAATTGGTCTGTGAGTTTAATTTGTCATTCATATACAATTATTGTGTAGAATTATATGAATTAGGGTTTGTGATTTCAATTGAATTGGGGGTTTAACTTTTGCAGGTTGGTGATTGTGGGTTTTTCCAGTGGGTTAATGTCACAAATGGAATTGATGCTGATTTGCGATTTAAGCTCTTTGAAAAAGACACTACTCTTGCTGAGAAGGAGATGGAAGTAGATTTCACGAAAGAGAAATTGAAGATTGTTGAGAAGAAATTGGACATGAAGACAGAGGAGTTGAATGATACAAAAATGGAGCTCTACCACAGTAGGATTGAACTAATGAAGGCTACAAGAAATGAAAAAAATTTCTCAGTTGCACTCTTTGTGTCTTAGATTTTCTTTGCAATGTTTCAAGTTTATTTGAAAGCTTGAACTTGAGTATGTAATGCTTATGGTGGTTTTGGTGGCTTTATTTAGGGGTAATGTTAGGTGTTGTTTATTAGTCACCTTACCAATCTAATGTATGATTCTCAAGTAATGAATAAATAAACAATGTTGTGAATAGCATTTCCAATTCATAATTTGTAAGTAATTGCATAGTGCAAAATATTACCATGCATAGTGATTGTGTCCAAAAGACAGCATGAGTGCAAAATATTACAAGTCATTGGTTTCAAAATACACTACACATAAACATTGTTTGCAAATTATGAGACAACACAACAATGTCACCCAAAAGTTGATGAAAACAGAGTTTTATAGCTAGCTATGCCTAAGTGAGACATCCATCCATTACTGGGTTAGCTGATGCAGGGTTGAGGTCTGGCTGGACTGACTCATCTGGAACCAAGCCATTGCTGATCTGTGCCCTGGCCTTGCAGCATCTCCAGTTGCCCCTGACCTGGACCTTGTTGATCTCACCTGCCTTGTTGTCTGCAAACAGGGCAAACCATAGAACATTAGAAAATTGGACAAAGTGTTAGAAAAAAAAAAAAAAAGGTTACAAACTTGTACACTTACTGAAGTTATTGCTGATCAATCAGGTGCAAACAACACACCTACACCAACAGGTAGCTGGTTCCTGCCCCTACCTCTGCCCCTTCCCCTTCCCCTTGCTGCAGTAGCTCCCCTTGCAGCACCGGCCCCCCTTGCAGCACCAGCACCAGAGCTAGAGCCTGGCCTGCCACCTCTTGAACCCCTTCCCATGTGAATCATCCTGCCACCTCTACCTAGTTGAGTAGGTTGTACTGTCATTGAGTGGTGTGCTGTTGATGGTGCAGCCTGAGCAGCTGTTGTAGCTTCTGCAACTACTGTTTGCTTCTTTGGCCTCCCTCTAGGTTTCTTAGCAGGTGGGGGAGGGGGTTGCCTAGTGTCTTTCTCAGGACACTTCCATTTATTATGTCCCTTGGTGTGGCATGTGAAGCATGTCATTTCAACTCCATTCTTGGTGATGGTTCCAGCCTTTTTGGGATTTTCAAAAGGATCCTTGATCCTGTTCTTCCTAGGTCTCCCAGGTCCAATTTTAATTGGAGGTGGGTCAATTGGCAGGGAGACCTTAGGCCAATGCCTTTCCCCTTCACATGGGGGGATAGATCCTAGACCATACAACCAACAACCCAAAATTTTAAATTACATACTAAGTTCACAAATAAATACAAAGTGCAAGGAAAAGTGAGTTGTATACCTGCATATGCTTTGAGGTAGGTTGCCTTGTGGTAGCATTCATCAACATATTGCTCAGCTTCTTGTCTGATGTAGTAGATAGAAGCCACTGCATGGCAACATGGGATACCAAGCATATCCCATTTCCTGCATGTGCAGCTCCTTGTCTCTAAGTTCACTATAAGCTGATCCAAGTAGTATGTCACATTGAATAGGGTCTCAGATGATGGCATGACCTCACACTCAGCTGCCTTTTGCTTTTCAATTTCCAACTTTGCTTGAATTCTTGGACAAAGCATTGTTGTGGCTTTCATCATTTGCTGCCTCTTCACCACTAGCCTTTGCATCAAAGCAGTTCTGATGTCCTCTAGGCAGTACAACAAATGCTTTGTCCTGGCTTGTATGATATAGCCATTAAAAGTCTCAGCAATGTTACTTGTAATGGCATCTGTTTTGATGTCAGGTTTCAGGATTGCCCTACAAAATAGCTTAGGGTTGTAGCCAATGAAAGCATTCATGGCATCCACATTCACCTTTCCTAGCTTCTCAAGGTTCTCCTCATAGTCAGCCATGCTGTATGCCTTAGCTATCCTCCAAAAAAGCAGTTTAAGTTCATCTCCCCTATATGTCTTGTGCCAATGTGCAAAGATATCTCTTGCACAATGCCTGTGCTCTGCATTTGGCAACACAGTTGACACTCCATGCAAGATGCTCTGTACATGAACTAGGAGTTAAACATGTTTGAATACAAGGAAAACTTATGCAAGTAAGAAAAGTAAAGCAATAGATCAAACCTGATGCTCATCTGAGAAGATTGCCATGCCTTCCCCATCCTTCAGATCCAGAGTACTCTGCATTTGCTTGAAGAACCACTCCCAAGAGTCATTGTTCTCACCTTCAACAATGGCCCAACAAACAGGGTACGTCTGGTCATTGTTGTCTCTTCCCACATCTGACAGAAGCTGACCCCCCAAAAAGGTCTTTATGAAGCAAGCATCCACTGCAAGCACCTTCCTATAACCCTCCTGCCACCCCACCTTCACCCCTTCAAATCATACAAAGAGCCTCTTAAAAATTGGAGGCTCTTTGTCAGAATCTGTGACTAACTCCAACCTAGTACCAGGGCTGGTTCTATGCAATGCAGCCATGTAGCTACCCAGCTTGTTGTAATGATCATGCATAGAACCATGCAACATTCTATGTGCCTGGTACTTAATCTTGTAAGCAAAGTCCCTACTCACCAACATTTTGAATGCTTTCCTTACACACTCTTGGATTTCCTTTGCAGGCCAGTGAGGCCTTGTCTTGAATACCTCAAGGAACTGGCCAGCTACCCAACTTGACTTCAGCTGCCTATTCCTCTTCATGTTCCTCTGACACCAATGTTCACCTCTCACAGTCTTCACAACTATACAAGCCCTCCTACTGTCCCATGAAGCATACACATAAAATGGGCACCCATCTACATAGAAAACACCAGTTCTTTGTTGCCTTCCACTGTCACTCACTTTGAAATAAACATCCCTACCCTGAAGAATCCCATACTTAGCTACTGCTGCCCTAAACTCAGATATGTTAGCAAATCTCTACCCCACTTCCCATTTGAAAGTCCCAAAATCTGTGTGTGCAAGTGACACTGATCTGCTGGCCTTTCTTCTCTTTCCTGGTTTTAACTCCTCTTCACCACTGTCAGGTGGAGTATGCACCTCCTCATCACTCTGCTCATAGTCACTCTAGGGCCCAGAACCCTCACCAACCTGAAATGTTGTCCCCTCACCCACCTCAGTTGCTCTCCCCTCACAAACCTCAGTTGTTGTCCCCTCACCAACCTTTTCCCCTAGCTCTCCCTACTTGTCTATATTCAGCCACTGAACTGTCTCCCTCTGGATTCTCCTAGCATTGCCAATTAACTTTGCAGTTGCATCTTTAACCCTTTGCCTAGCTAAACTGTACTCCTCATCATCAGTTTCTGACTCATATTCCTCATCCAATATCTCCTCCCTCTCTTCTACCTCTAAGTCATCCAACCCTTGCACCTGTTCTGCTACTTCAGCATCTAGGTCATCACCCTGCCCAAGTTCCTCTGCATCATCACTTTCCACATCTGAGTACACCTCAACAAAAAAAGTTGCTGGTCCTTTCCCTTTGTCTACAGTTACCCCTTTCCCTTTGCTTGACTCTACCTCTTTCCCTTTGTCTGTAGCTGGCCCTTTCCCTTTGTTGACCTCTACTTCTTGTTCTGGTGGCTGGTAGGGTGGATCCTCTCTGTCACTCTCAGAACTAACTGTTGGAATCAGCTCATGTAAAGGAAGGGGGCTGTCAGGTCTTGCATCTTCCCATTCATAACTGTTCACTAGTTCAGAGTTGATTTTTGAAGGTGAAGGAAAAGTAGGTGCTGTGGGATATGCTTTTGCCAAGTCTGAATTAGGGTTTACAACATATTTCACTTTGAGAGTAATTTGGTTTGGTACAGTATTGGTGGGTGGAATGGCAACAAAAAGAGTTGGAGCATCTTCTTTTTCATTTAATGAGCTGTCAAGGGTATTTTGGGAAGGCTCAGAAATAGTCAAGGGAGGCTAACTTTTGTTCCTTGGACTTGCTCTCACTTGTGGTCCCCTCTTCACAGGTAGTTTTTTGGTTCTCACATTTTTTGTGTTTTTTGATGAGGTAGGTTGTTTCTCTTTCGGGAAGAGTATTGGGTCATTTTGACCATGCACAACATACACATCAACAACTCTATTATTAAGTGACACATCTATCATCTCCCTCATACTGTCATCATCATCAACTCTCCTCAACCCACCTTTCAAACTCAATCCTGGAACTAAGTACATAAACCCCTGTACTCTATCCTTATACTTCCCACACCTCATAACCAATTCCATCAGATAATAAGCACACAACAGATCAGGGTTTACATTAAAGGTTCTACCTTTACCATTCATATAACACAATTCACCATTGTCAAGATGTTGAAACACTCCTCCATGCCACATTTTCAAGGTAAATTTATTTGGAGCCATACCTAATTTAAAAGCAATTACATTACAACCAACACTACACTAAATCAAGGCATTTAGGCTTCGAATTTAAACAGTCAAACCAACAACAACAAAACACCCAGTATTACAAACACACAACAATTCGCATGCATAACTCTCAAACAAATATCATATCATTACTCAAATTAGTCATGTCCCAGTTTAATTAATTAGGGTTTCACGACAATATGCGTAATTTAAGCACAAATTCATCAGAAATGAAGCGAAAGATTAGGGTTCAAACACTTACCTAAAATGGAAGTTCGACACTTTCCCAACGACTATTGGTGCTTATCCTTCTCAAAAATCAACGATCGTCACGTTTCCCCAAGTAAAATTGAGGTTGAAGCTTCAATAATGGCGTCAATTTAATTTTTTTTTTTTTATGCTCTGTTGTACGAAATGAAGGAGTTAATGAAAAAGGAGGGAGTAGCAGAGAGAGTAATGAGAGTAGTTGGGAGGGAAAGCTGACGTGGCACTAACAAAAGTGGGAAACCTCTCAACCCACAAAAAGGTGACCTTCTAATCAGGTTCCAGGTAAAATAGGTGCAACAAAAATTAATCACCCCTAAAGTTGGGTGCAATAGATAATAATCAAAAGTAGGGATTAATTTCGGCTGACGAGGCAAAGTTGGGATTTATGGGAGCAATTTTTCCTATATTTTATCATGTCTCTCTTATTTTAAACCCCACTCAACTTATTTTATCATTTCTCTCACTTCCATTGTCCTCACTAAAATATTAAAAATATTTATCCTCTCTCACATACTTTCTCTTTCGTGATCCCCATCTTATTTTTACTATAATATTTATTCATCCACTCACAATATTATATTACTCTCTTAAAACTTTGTGCAATCCAAAGTGATGCAAATAAAAATAAAAAAATAATAATAAAAAAAACGGAGGGAGTAATATGTATCCTGTAAGGTTGTAACATGGGGGAGTGTTAACAAAATTTCTTCATTTGAATAGTTACGCTAGGAATGGCAACGGATCGGATTTGGGTTGGATGTGGTTAAATTCGAATCCAATCTATTTAGTAAACAGATCCTAGACTCGAATCCGAGTCCGAATCCTATCCGACTCGTAATTTTCGGATCCGAATCCGGTCCGTTCATACAGACCTCCAAAATAATTCGAATATTTTATTTTTTAAAGTCATATACCTATAATTGCTTGTTCTGTCATACCAAATAAAGTTTAAACATAACATATTTAAATTATGAACTAAATTACATAACAAAATTTTGCTACAAAACAAGCAAACAATTGTCCCAAGTTATAAAGCATATGCTCATACTCTCGGATTCGGACTCAGATCGGACTGCGTTGGAATTTTCATAGGGTCCAAGTCCGATCCGCCTCCTATTCGGATTCGGATCTATTTTATCGCATTCGAATTTGGACTAATTTTAAACGGATTCGGATCCGATTTTTTTTCTTTGGATTTGAATCAAACTCGAATTAAATTGACATCCCTAAGGCGATCTAAGTATTGTGTATGTATTTTTAGATCCGATACAAATGAAAATATTCTTAGATTATACTACGTCCATAATAATAACATATATCTAAAATAATATTGGAATTATGACATTATGCTTGCATCTATAATCATTATAATTCGGATTTATGCTGCTAAATTCATTTTAATATGTTGTGTTTGATGTTAATTTTAAAGCACTTGGAGGACTATTTAGAGGCTAAAATTATGTTAATTAGGAAAACATTCTTATCTCTGTCATCTTTCAGCAATAGTAAAATGATCACCCACAAGCTTATCACCGTGAAAGATGTCACTAAAATCAATACTTTGTGTGATTAGTCTTGAGTTTCTTTAAGGGAAATGGTAGCAATAAGAAGTATTTTAAGATGATTTATTACTCTCAAGTCTCAACACTAATTTTTTAGGTTAGTTCCAATGTGGGTACATGTGGCTTCAAATAATATCCGAGGATTTTGAGCTACTATTTTATTTGTTTATTCTATTCTAATTTTGTAGGATTTTTGCTACTTTCTATTTTGATTAATGTGGGCATTAAAATTAATAATCTATTCTGATTATGGGTTTTTCCTTTATAAAATTAGGTGGTGTATTGGAAGGATGAGTTTGGCTTCATATTAGCTGACATTTTGAAACAAAATAAAGTAAATAATTCAGGCATCCCGGGGTAAGGACAGTTGATTTCGATAGGTTTATAGCCAAGTATGAGAATGATCATACTTCTTATTGTTAGTCTACTTTGATTAATTTTAGGGAAAATGAGGAGGATATCAAGGAGGCTCTTTATCGAATTCAAGCTAAAAAATTCTTAATATCCAAAAGTGTTTAGGCTCTTCACTCTTTTGTGGGGTATGCTGCTGAACATCAATTTCATTTATGCTTTGTATCAAATCTTATAATTTATAGCTTAAGTAGCAATTACATTTGGACATGTGCAATTTTTCATGAATTTTCCCCCTTTTTTTTCCTTCTGTATTGTTATAAGAAATTCGTTAACGTATTGAAATTGAAGTAGCATTCTTCATTATGAAAGGATTGTAAAATTAATATTTTTATTATACAGGACTAATTATTTGAAATATATAGACAATGAAGTCTATGTCTACATAACTGTATTGTATAATCATAGAAGTTACCAAATCAATTTGTTTAGAAAATTTGTATATATATATACACATTGAATACCGCTCACATTATCCAGAATTATATGTTCGATGATTAACATAAAACAAAGCTAATCATAATTGTCACACGTATAAATACACATAACTTTATTATAAGTAAACAAATAAAATAATGATTAACATAAAACACAAGTGTAGGGAATATTTTAAGTCATCCCACACTTGCGCCCCACTGTAATCATACACTTAAGCATGGTGGCGTCCAAAGGAAAGGAAGCTAGAGTAAAAGAGTCGCCAACAAGTTTTAGGAACTTGTAAACTGTTCACATGATGAAGGTTACACCCTTTAACGATCAAGGAGATCGTTAACTCCAATAGGTCTTGAACCATGACTGGAAGTTCGGGGATGAAGGTACAAATCCAACCTAAAAGAGATTGAATCTGCCCTAAAAAATAGGCCTCTACTTTATTCTTCTCGTATTCATGTGCGCTTTCTGACTAACATACAATTAATAGATTTATTCTAAACTTGTTTATCTATGTTGGTTGAATATTAATGCACAAATAAAACTATTATTGGCGATCACTTGAATTATAATCATATTAGCCTAAACAAGATTATTAATTATCTTATTAAACGTGATTACAAGTACAAATTCCCTTTAAACATGCTTAAAAGGTGTGATCAAACAATAACAATAATAAATATCAAGCAACATAATAAATCATCACAATCATAATTATCATAATCATGTTAAAGCATAATATTAATAGCAAGATCCTAAGCATGATACTAACAGGATTAATAACAAGCCCTAGCATGTCACTAAACATTAAAGATCAAAGCTTTAGCCCTAGCATGATATTAGGAAAGAAATAGGAAGCATCAAAATAATCATACTTGATATTAGAAATATTAATTAACCCTAAACATGATACTAGCAAGCAATAAAACATCCTAACGTGAAACTAGGAATTAAAATAATATAAGCATGATTTCTATATCAAAAGATCAATAAAACAATTAAAATACTTACTTAAATGCCTCGTACCTCTTTCTAATAAAATACACACGTTAGTAACTTCAAGGAAAATAATAAACAATTAAATTAAATAATTGAAATAGGGATTTGGGACCAAACCCTCATAAATATCAAACCTTTCACGTCTAGGGCGAAGGCAACTTCGAACTTAGCTAGGTATGCCTTTAAATTCGAATAGAATTAGGTTTTTTAAAAAAGGAAAGTTTTATTCAATTTCAAACTCTTTGATTTTATCTTTTCAAAAACGATAATTAAGATCTTTTAGAAACTCATAGAAGCTTCTAATTAATCCTAATTATTTTAGAAAAAGGATTAAACCTTTGGACCCTTCACATGACCATCGGACCGTAGGTAAAATCCGGTTTGAACCCAGTTTAGTATTTTTGCCATAACTTCAATTCCTCATTATTCATTGGAATTGGGCTCATAATATATCGTTAGAAAGGTTTTTTAAAGCCCCATACCACTAAACTATTATTGGACCCATATCATGGACCAAATTAAACTGGAATGCACAATTTCATAAATAGGGTAAGAAAAGAAATATTTTCAAAAACAGAATGAAGAGATATTTTAATAAAAACATCCTCATCACTAGACTTTTAACACTTTCGCTTTGTTCGATAATCAAATGACGTGAAAGGTATTCATCATTGGATTTGGTGTTGGGGAGACACATTTGGGTGTCTACAATAAGCTAATTAAATAACAATAACTCCCTAAAAAAAAGTGATAGTAATCAATCAGAGATTATCAAATAGGGGGATTGCGCTCCATTATTTATGATCATGCAAATTTGTTAACAAATACATCTTGTATGTATATAGCTTTTCCATTTGAGTTAAAAGTATCCTTTTAACATTTGATTCCCCAAGTGATTTATTTTAATTCATTTAAAGCAAAGCTCTTAAATTCAATTCTAATTCATAATAACTATTTTAATTCTATTAAAGCAAGTTCTTAAATTTGATTCTAATTCACAATATAACTATTTTTTGCACCAAAACGTTTAACACCCCATTAAATTTCGAATAAACAATGACTTCCAACACCTTTGAAACCATGAGTAATTTATTGAAATTATCTAATCTGCTAATCAACACACACATATATTACATTAATTCATTAGAAAAACAATCTATTCCATCAAATTTCATCTTTGTTCAACGGTAACAGATATACCTGACTCCATTACCAAAACAAAATTAAAATAATCTACACATACATTAACGACTAATTACACATTAATCACTGAGTATAGATCACCAAATTAAGGGACCGCGCGCATACCGTGTAGATCATCATGTAAGGGGACCGTGCGCTCTCATCTTTTCCCTCCGTAACATTACTTATAATAAGTTATGCGTATCACTTCCCATCATTACTTAATTTGGTTTAATACACTCTGAAATGCTACATGTTATGCATAGTTCGTATAAATTAAACACAATTCTTTGACATTATGTTATAAACTGCTCCAATTTTTCTTAAAGCAATAGTTTTGTGCACTTATATATTAACTATAGCTAAAGTGATCATTATACACTAACCAATCAAAGCAAAAGAAAATCAACAATCAAAATGCGACCAATTACATTAACACATAAAAAACAACTAATTACACACTAATCACTGAGTCGAAATCACCAAATTGAGGGGCCAACAACTAGTGATTTAAAATGCAAGGAATGTCATACCGCCACATGTCACTTTTTTTGTTTTTTTCTTATTCATCCACGTCAACAAATTACCACATAAGCGATCACATTGCACATGTACATGTTAAATATGTGTACAATTTTATATGATAAACTATTTGATACATTAGTTGTTACAATTAATAATTCATTGCCAAAATTAAGTTTGTAACTAATTGTATTTAGTATGGGCTCCATTAGAACGATGAATAATTACATTAATGTTTTTAAATTGCTTTAGCGCATTTAATTTGTAACATACATGTATTTAATGTGATTTGATCTTTTGAAAGTTTTACTATCAAAGTTAAATATTTTTGTAGACACCCAAATGTGTCTCCCCAAAACCAAACCCAGTGATGAATACCTCTTATGTCATTTTATTATCGAACAAAGCGAAAGTGTGAAAAGTCTAGTGATGAGGACGTTTTTATTAAAATATCTCTTCTTTCTGTTTTTGACAATATTTCTTTTCTTACCCTGTATATGAAAAATGTGCATTCCAGTTCATTTTAATCTATGATATGGGTCCAATAATAGTCTAGTTGGATGGGGCTTGAAAAAACCTTTCCAACGATATATTATAAGCCCAATTCCGATGAATAATGAGGAAGTTATAGTCAAAATACTAAACTGGGCCCAAACCGGTTTTTACCTACGACCCAATGATCATGTGGAGGGTCCAAAGGTTTAATCCTACTCCTAAAATAATTAGGATTATTAGAATCTTCTATGAGTTTCTAAAAGATCTTAGTTATCGTTTTTGAAAAGAAAAAATCAAAGAGTTTGAGATTGAATAAAACTTTCCTTTTTTTAAATCCTAATTCTATTCGAATTTATAGATGTTCAAAGACAGTCAGATATTATTTTTGTTACTCATAATCTTTATCCAAATCTTATATGTTTGGATAGATCATGAAATTATCTTTCTAATAATATATTATAATATTTATTCTGAGCTATAACGAAAAAGATATGAATGGAATACGAAACTCTATCCAAAACTAACACTCTTCCAGTATTTCGGCCATATCTTTTTATTTACAAAACATTTTTATCTGATTCCAATTGGGTTAGAAAGTAGACTTCATTATCTTTCCAAAGACATATTATAGCTTATTTTGACTTCTAGATCAAACGATATGATAAAAACAAAATCTGCAAAAACTATCTTAGCACCACCTGACGACAAGTTCGTCGCCTGGCGATGCACCTAAGCTCTGTCGTTGGCGACAGGATGGTGTTTTATTCCTTTTCAAACTCTAACTCTTTTCTATCAATTCCGGACGATTTTTCTTATAAATAGGGTCCTTTGACCTCCGTTTTCAATAAATCAATTCTCACCTAGAATTCTCTAATTCTTCTCTTCTCTCTCTTAAGCAATATAGCTTAATTTTTTTCCCTTTAGCTTTTCTAAACTAGCCTTTTACAAAACACCATACCGCATTCACATGATTTAGACACACCTAGCCAAGTTTGAAGTTTCCTTCACCCTAGACGTGAAAGGTTGATAATTTCTGAGGGTTTGGTCCCAAATCTCTATTTCAATTATTTAATTTAATTGTTTGATTTAATATTTTCCTTGAAGTTACTAACGTGTGTATTTTGTTATTAGAAAGATATTCAAGGCTTCGAAGTAAGTGCTTTAATTGTTTTATTGATCTTTTGATATAGAAATCATGTTTCGGATGTTTTATTGATTCCTAGTATCATGTTAGGATGTTTTATTGCTTCCTAGTATCATGTTTAGGGTTAATTAATATTTCTAATATCAAGAATGATTACAATAATGCTTCCTATTTCTTTCCTAATATCATGTTAGGGTTAAAGCTTTGATATTTATTGTTTAGTGACATGCTAGGGTTTGTTATTAATCTTGTTAGTATCATGCCTTGAATCTTGCTAATAGTGTTATGCTTTAACATGATTATTTAAATTATGATTATTACTATGATGATTATTATGTTGCTTGATATATATTTATTGTTATTGCTTGATCACGCCTTTTATGCATGTTTAAAGGGAATTTGTACTCGTAATCACGCTTAATAAGATAACTAATAATCTTGTTTAGGTTAATTTGATTATAATTCAAGTGATCGCCAATAATAGATTTATTTGTGCATTAGTATTAAGCCAACATAGATTTAACAATTTTAGGGTTAATCCTATTGATTGCATGTTAGTCAGAAAGCGCACATGAATACGAGAAGAATAAAGTAGAGGCCTATTATTAGGGCAGGTTCTTTCTCTTTTTGATTGGATTTGTACCTTCATCCCCAAACTTCCAGTCATGGTTCAAGACCTATTGGAGTTAACGATCTCCTGAATTGTTAAGGGGTGTAACCTTCACCCTATGAACGGTTTACATGTTCCTAAAACTTGTTGGCGACTTTTTTGCTCTATCTTCCTTCCCTTTGGAAGCCACCATGCTTAAGTGTATGATCACAATGGGTTTCAAGTGTGGGATGACTTGAAATATTCCCTACAATTTTTCAGATGCGAAAAAATATTATACACATAATAAAATGATTTAAGTAATATCCACAATCTTCCATTCCAAAAAATATAAAAAAAAAGGAGAAATAGAACCCAAGGCATCGCCCGAGTCAATAACTAATTTAGTACTAATATAACCGTTCGTTGTGGAATAAAAAGAATGAATATATAAAAGTAACAAGAAACTTAAATTTACAGTGAATCGATTGCTAATTAATAAGTTTCTATCATAATAATGTTATTAAAATCTTGAACTTCAAGGGGAGCAACAGTTTAATAACACATAAGTTTAAAGGTTTTTACTGTTAATTGACTTTTGGAAATAGTGTTTCATTTTTTTTTTATCAAATGAGAATACGTACATTCTCAATAATATTGGGTAACATTTTATTTTATTGGAATAATTGTTCGATCAAACCAAAAAAATGTCAACAATAGTACGGAGTATTTAGTAATATTTTTTTAATATTCTAATTAATAAAAACGAATTGCATAATTTTTACTCATTATACTTCTGTGAAGTCATATTACTATGTCATATATTGCTAGTGTACAAATTAGATTGAGTGATGCCATCAAAAATAAAAAAATATTAGATTGAGTGAATCTAGAAGGTTTTTAGAGTAATATACTAAAAATACCACTTTACAATAATAGTACGGAATACACAAACAACTATCCTTTTCGACAAAGAAAATTAAAAATAAACAACAACTATCTTTTGTCTGATTTATTGCCATGTAGTATCACCATCACCCAATTGAACCCAAACCGTGTATATCCCCCCAAAAAAAACACCACACAAGTATCTTTTAATCTTCTTCTTCTCTCTCCTCTACACCCATATCCTCCTTAAACTCTACTCTCGAAATTCCTTCGCTTGTTGCTTTGTCCATTTTTTCCAGCGCCGAACAAACTACGGTGGTCAACCTTCAGTTGCGGCCTTCCACAAAGGCGTCAATAATTTTCCCTCTTAGATCATATGACAAAATCTCTATTTCAAGTATACAGTTACAACCTATATCAACATTATTTTGAGTTGTTTTGTCCTAAAAATTAAACTTGATTTTTATGAAATAGTTCTTTATGTTACTGAATGCATGTTATTTATTTTTTATAATAATTTTTTCGCTTCAATTTATTGTTTTTTAATTTAAATATTTCGATGGATTAGAACTCGAATATGTACTTGTTAACTGGCTGATTATCAAATTTTTCCTTTTTTAAAAAAAATATTTTTTTTTGCTATGATTTAATTTAAACTATCTCGTTTAATTGATGCATGTCGTTTTCAATTTCAATTATAAATTATGCATATGCTTTGGTTATTTGTTGATTAGGCTCTGCATAGTTTTAGATTTTGAGGAATATAGTCTTATAAGTAAGGACCTTGTATCTGTATAATTCTCTACTCATTAGGCCATTACTAATGGCACATAAATACCTGGCCATGAATAAACAAAACAATCCCCAGATGTATGGGTATGTATGTTTGAGCTTTCACTTAAAAGGAAAAATGTAATATTTGTGTTGGATGTATAAAGTGTCTAAGTTAAGTTTGACAAATGTTTCATTTTGGAGTGGTGAGGTTTGTTTTTGAATTGAAATTTTTTTTTTTTTTTAAAAAAAAAAAAAAAAAAAAAAAAAAAAAAAAAAAAAGTTTTTTTAGTTTATTAATATTTTTTGGGATGCATTTGAGATCATTATAATATATATCTTGGATTTTTAGGTTTAAGTAATAGCCATTCCAAAAACTATGGTCTATTTTGCTAATTTTAGTCACTAATTTTTGTATATCTAGCTTAATTAAGAAGAATTATTTTTTCACCATGTGATGGATTAGGTCTTATAGTTTAGATTTGTGCATGACGACCGAGTTAGGCGATGATTTGGATTACTTAATACACACATGGACCAAGTTAGAGGTAATTTAGAGTGTACCATGTTTAAATTAAAGATTTATGAAGTTAGTTGTACCGCTTGTGTATGTAGCTGTAACAGAATGAGAATGTTGTGCCACTACTATTTTGATATTGGTTCGCAATGGTAGTTATCTATAACTTATGTGTTTGAGTATCTATTGTATATTCAATGCATAATGATGGCTATTATTTTATTTAGGTAATCTTGGTGGTAAATAAAAAGCCAAGCTCTGATGTTGAGATTGACCCTTCCATGTTTCATACCTTGGTGAAAATCTTATTTATATTCTCTTGCATGTGATGGAATTTCATAACATGCCTTGATGTTCTCATGGTATTATACTAAATATTATGCACCTTTACATCTAATTCCGAACAATGTTAATAAGCTGGTTAAAGGAGAATCCGTTGTTAAAGTTCACCGAGGACAGTATGGGCAACGTCCTCCATTTATTTGCTATATAACTCGTACGGATATCGGGTGGAAACACACTTTGGCAAAAAAGATGGGCAAATTTCATGGAGGAGAACGACATCCAGGTATAACACAAGCTTGAAATAACGTACGAGGGATATAAGTGCTTTCATGTGACTGTTTTTAGAGGAGGAATAGAGATCCCCAAAGCCATTGACTCCGATAACATTGTCCTATCTGATGGGAGTTCAAGTGATGGTAATGGCTCCGTATCTGATGGGAGTTCAAGTGTTGGTATTGGCCCTGATGAGGTGGAGGAATACCCGAAGTTCAGAGAAAATTTCATGCAACCCTACATTAATGTAGGTAGATAAGTAAGGGATTCTTATGTAAATGCATCTTTTGCCTTCATTTGGATACCCACTTATTATGGATGTTTTTAAGCTGTTGTTCATTTATATAATTTGGTATACATAATTCCACTTGGTTAAAAACAACTTAATACTTAATAAGAGGTTCAATACCCCTCCCCAAATTACAAGAATTACAATGATTAGCTTCATCATGAACCAAAAGTTTAATAAGGCAAATGGTGTTTGATTAGTATTGTACTATGATAATGTTAACTTGATTACTCATGCCTATAGCTAAATTAGATTCTTGTACTGTGTTAATATTTTTCCTTGATTACTCTCTTGCATACATCCAAATTACATTACTAGACTATGATTATTTTTTGCCTTGATTACTCTTATGCATACACCTAAGTTGATTTCAAAATATACTTATTTTGGTGGGTCAGTGATTATGTAACGGACTGCAAGAATAAAAATGGATTTTATCTAATATAATTTGAATATATGATATTAGCTCTGTTGTGATGTTGTCATTCATATGTTGACAATCAATTTTGTAGAATGTGTTGTTGGGCTTTGCAAGATCTCATTTGGACATCAAATAAGAGCTAAAAAAAAAATCACAAAAATATTTTAGTTTGGTTTCGTTTTCTTCCCTAGTTTAAGCATTGAGGACAATGCTTCGCTCAAGCTTGGGGAGGAGCGTTCCTTCATTTTTTTATATATATTGTGAGTTAGTGTTGAGTAAGCTTGGGGGAGATGGCATTATTCGTATTTTTGTTTGATATTTTGTGACTTCTTGAGTTTGTTTTTGAGAGTAGGCCACTCTTTTGCTTCACTTAGGAAATATCACCAAAATTTTCAAATTTTTACCATAACCCTTAGCCTTATGTTACAACCCAATAAAAGACCCTTAGACTTTAGTGGGGTTGGGTCAAAGAACGGTGGAGGGAGATAGACTTCAAACCTATGGAGAGAGTATGCATAGTTGAGATGTCGGGATTACCTTCTCAAAGTTTTTCATTTCTTTATCTTTTTCCGGTTCCTTCGTGGAATCATGAGAAGCTAGCTTAAGGGTTGATTTGAAGCTAGTGGAGAGAACGCGGCCCGATTGGTTGGGGCTAGGGTGGATTGAGTCCTCATTAGTTCTCTATGCTTAGCATATGTTATGTTTCAATCAACCATTGACATCTTGGAACGTGCATACATTTGTTTATTTAGAAAGGTTTGCATTCATTGGTGCTTGTTCCTATCTCTTGTCCAAATATGAACTTTGTGTTTTCTTTCTCTTTTTATGTTTCTTTTTCTTTTCTTTTTATTGCCTTGCCTTGGTTTTTGTTTAGAGTTCTGGGTTAAACTCTTAGGACACCCTCACGAGAGCACACTCGTCCTCTAGGGCGATCTAGGGGTTTAAAGGGCTTGTCTTTAGTTGCTATAATTGACCGTGATTCCTACGAAAGTGAGTTAGTGTACATTCTTGTCTCCTTTAGTGTCTTAGATTTGCTTGAATAAATCATTCTCCTTCTCTCGTGTTTCATGTTAATTTTCTCGAGGACGAGCAAAAGGTTAGCTTGGGGGAGTTTGATAAGTAACTTTTATGTCACTTTTAACCTGTTTATTGAGTCGTTTTCCAGCTTATTATCCAATAATTTAACCCTATTTATCCTTTATTTCTATTATTCGCTTATTCTCGCCTTTTATCTTTATTTTGAGTATTTTTGCATTTTTATTAGTTTTTAGTTTATTTTGGTAGTTTTAGTTAATAATTTCTCGCTTCTCTCATTTTATTTATCTTCTTTTAGTTTTTAGTTTGTTTTATTTTGTTTTATTTTATTTTATTATTTCTTTAGTTTTAGCATTTTATTTTACTTTATTTATCTTGTTTTATTTTATTTTATCTTATTTTAGTTTTTGTCCCTATTTCTCTCGGTTTTCTTGGTTTGTGTAGGATTGTACTCGGAGGTCCAAGGTTCGAGGTTCAATATTCGTGTCTCAAGTTTTGAGTCATAAATGGTGTGTCGAATTCAATATCAAACACGATTCCCCTGCTCCCATAAACCGCAACCAACACCACCTTCAGCCACCCTTAACAGCAGCCCTGCTGCCAGCCGCAACTCAACCAACATCATCAAACAACCACCGGCAACCACCTTCTCACACCCACACTTCAGCCCCCTTCACCGCACATTAACAACCACCTGCTCCACCACTCCTACACCACAACTCAACCGACTCCCCTGCTCCCATAAACCGCAAGCAACAACACCAACACAAACTGCCACAACACCCAGCACAATCGCCATCAATCACCACCATTACCCACCAATGCCGCAACAACAGACCCTCTGCCCCCTCACAACAACCCAGCCTCACCTCCCATTTCGCCACCAAAATCACAACCAACACCACCTATCAGCCCACCACAATCGCATCAGCACTCCACTCCAATCAAGAACCACCTCCGTCAGCCACCAATCAACCACCAACCTCAATTCACCAAACCACCTGAACCACGCCCTCCCCATGTTCCACCGTCACACCACTCACGCGCAAACCACCGCATCCTCACACCACCAGCAACCCAATCAATTACCCACAACAACCAATTAACCACCATTTCACACCCCCTGTTCCACCGTCACCTCACTTCGCGCAAACCGCCGGCAATTACCACCTTTAATTCGACCCCCGCAACACCAATTAAACCACCAGCCCTTCACCCACAATCGACCACCAATCTCCAACCAAATTACTCACCAATTACAGCCGCAATTCGCCCAACACCCAAACTCACAGAGCAGCTACTCGCGGTCGCGCAGCCCTGTCAGAAGGCGCACACAATTGGAGTCCAAAACAGAATGATACAGTAGCTTTGCGCGACTTGCTGTGCGGGCGCGCAATTGTGGGTCAATCACGAGCTTTGCGCGTGACTTTTAATGAAAATTGAACGGCTGCGATGTGATGATGCTTGATGATGATTTTCGATGAACGGTGATGATTGTTTGCTGTTGATGATGGAGAATGTGAGCAACCATATTCGAAAGGGAAGGAGTTTGGGGGTCTGATTGTTTTCATGGGTTTTGGGGTTTCTTTTCCCATTTTCATTTTCTTTTATTATATTTTATGTTAGTTTTGTTTTTATTGGTTTTTAGTTTAGTTATTTTATTTGTTTTATTTAGTTTTATTTCTTTTTAGTTTCTTTCTTTTATTTTATTTTTTTATTTAACTTGTATTATAAATACCCCTTTGGGGTTATTTTGAAAAAACTTTCAATAAACATTTAATTTTAGAGAGTTTAGATTAGTTTAGCCTTTATTTTTCTCTCTCTTAGGGTTAGTTTAGGAGTAGTGTAGAGAGAGAAAGCTTGGATTTCCATGGAGTTTTTGAGAGGTTGAAGAAGCAACTTTGTGGAACTTCCTCTCATCTATTAAATGAGCATTTTCTAACTTTCTCTCATCTTTATTTCTTGATTAATTCTTAGTTTTTGCTTTTTGTTTATTGATTTGAGTAGATTAATTAGTTTATTTGTTTAATTCTTGTTTTTATTCTTATTTTACCTTGTTTTCCATGTCTTTCTTCATTATGTTAGCTTAGATTTTGTTCTAGGGAAATGGATGAAGGTTATGTTAATAAATTGAATGATTGATTGTGATTAGTATGGAATTGTTTCTTGATTATTGTGTATGGATGATGCTTTTATGGATTAGAATCTTTCTAGCTAATTGATTCTATGTTCTTAATTGTGCTTTCAATCGATTGTGCGAGAGTGACTTTGTTGAGAGCCCTAATTTCTTCCATACCTTTGCTAGGCTAGTTGCACGAGAGTGAATTAGTTTAGTAGGATAATTAACATGCTTAATTGTGCGAGAGTGAGTTAAATGTGTTGATTGTTCCTAATCAAGGTCATTTTCATCTAATTGTATGATGTTATTGAATGTATTGATGTAATTGGATTCTACTTTCCCTAGTTTTAGTTATTTGTTCTTAGTTGAGTTTAGTTGAACCTCTCTCTATCTCACAAGCTTTCCTGGTAGTCTTATTAGCACAAATTGATACACTTAGTCCTTTTGGGTTCGACCCTTTACTTGCCACTAACTAGTTTAGTGTAAGTTTAGGTATTATAAATTTCTAATTTGGTTAGGGTTAGTAGTCCCAACGACCTACTTTTACCCACGATCAAATTTTGGCGCCGTTGCTGGGGACTAAGGCGTTCATTAGTTTGTGTTGATTAGATTATCTAGGTTATTGTATATTATTTGATTTTGTTTGCTTTTCTTTGTTCTTTGTATAAAAATGGCATGCTTATCTTTTCCTCAATTTGATGGTGAACCCTTCTATGCTTACTTTGAAAGACTAGATGGTTTCCTTAGTTACCATGGGTGTTCTCTTAATGATGCTTGTGGTATAGCTTATTGGGGCATGAATGAGTATACTAGGGGAATGGTTGAGGACATGAATAATGGTAGATTTTGTCATTTGTCTATGCATGATGCTTGGGATTTCTTCACATGGTTTGCTAAGGATTCTTTTGATAGAGAATCTCACGTTTCTTGCTTTGATTCTCAATGCCAAGATTCTTTTAATTTTTGCATGAATTCTCTTAATACTTCTTATGTGCCTTGTGATAATCCAAGTATGCAAATTGACACCTTTCCCCCTTATGCTCATTTTGATGAGGTTTGTGCTAATTTTGATGATATGCAATTTGACTTTGATCATGAACCTCAACCTAATAACATTGATGCCCAAATTCTTTCTCAAATGCATTATCTCACCCAACAACTCCAAGAGCTTCAAGAGAAACAAAAATTGAGAGAAGTGAGGCTTGCCCAAGTGATGAGTGCTATGTTTGATTTAGATGGATGTGAGGCACCTCACTTGGAGTGTGAGAGTGTTGTTGAGGAGGATGTAGGCCAAGGGTGTGAAGGTGAAGGGAGATTTTCTTGTGATGAGAGGATTTTTGAGGATTTTGATCCTTTTCATTCCCCATTTGAGCTTGATTGCCATCCTTCCCCTTATTCAACCCCCTTTGAGAGCTTCCCTTGGTGAGGATGTGAGTGAGCCATCTTAATTTTTGAATAAGGGAGTTCATGAGGATGATGATGATGAGTTTGAGCAATCAAAAGAGATTGAGAGTCCCTTGAGTGATGGTGGAAGAGTTGTGAATGAAGAAAATGTCGATTTTGAGGATTCCAACCCCCTTCCCCATCTTGATGAGTCTAGCTTGCATGTTTGTGACCCTTCTATCCATGAGTCTTTGGACTCTTTTGAGGCTATTTCTAGTATATTTGTTGAAGGAGTAACAAAGCATTATAGCCTTTTGAGATAGTTCATTGGCAATGCTTCATGGGAAAGGGATGAGTTTGAGAGAAACCTTTATCCTTTCATGCATGGTTTAGAGACTCTAGGCTTTGAGAATCTTGAGGGAGTTGTTGTTCATCGTTGTGATAGAGAGGAGGATGAGGTTGTTTCTATTGGAGAGTTTTTGTTTGAGGGAGATGTGAGTCATGAGTGTTCTTTTGAGGATTCTATGATTGATTTTCATGCCCTCATTGGTGATGTGAGGCTTTGTGAGACCATTGTTTCTCCTCCCCTTCCGCATGTCCCCTTCTCAAGGAAATTTGGCCACATCTCCTACTATCCCATGTTCCTCCCTTCTTTTGTCAAAGAGCCTATTGAGGACCTTCTCTTGTTTGATGAGACTCTTCCTTTTCATTCTCCTATTATTGAGGAAATGGGTGATTGTGCCACCCAAAAAGATTTTGAGGAGGTTTTGCCATTTTATTCTTTTCCTTATTTTCCTTATTTTTCTTCTTCTTTCTCTTCTTATTTTCTTGATTTTTCTTTTGATTTTTCTTCCTTCTTTTGGCATCTTCCTCCTCACTTACGTGCAATAATCTTGTTGCACGTCCTCCTCCTGTCATTTGCCTACTTATTATCATATGAAATGTGTAGTAGTGCATTTGATAAGCTCTTGCGTTCGTTGCAATATTATTTACTAGAGTGGTCTCGCTTGGACGTTAAACAGGCCTTTCTCGGGAAGTAACCCGAGGTTTTTATTGCTTTCATTTTCTTTTCTTTTTAGATTAGATTTTCTCTCATGGAAATTTTTGTGTGCTTTTTTTTTCTAGGTACATGACTTGATATACACGTATGCATTGGTTTGGATCAAGAATTAAGGAAGTTTGACGCCTGTTTTTGCTAGCATATGGAAATCGAGACTCAATTTAAGAGAAAATCGGCTTTGAAAGGTTAAATTGGTTTGTTTGCGGGTGTTTACACCCACCAATATCCGGTAATATCTTTTCTAGCTCTTTCTCTAATGGTTGATGACTCGTTGGACTTGTGTTGGTTTGTTGGATTGATTTCTTTCTTTTCCCCTCCCATGGATTATTTGGTTTATATTTGAGTATATTGTCTCACTCAAGCTTGGGAGGAGGGTATTCTATCATGTTTGGTGGGATGTTGATTCATTTATGCCATACACTTGAGTATATGCATTTCCATGTCTTTTCTTTTATTTTGAAAAATCCAAAAAGATTTTTGTTTACTTTCAAGGTAATTTTGGCAAAATGTGTTTTATTTGTTCTTTTTTTGGACATTTTGTTTTGGGACTTGAATCCTTGAATGTTTTTCTTCCTAAGTGGTGAATGTATGCACGGTTTGAGAGTGTCATTGGTTGACTCTAGGATACTATATGCTAAGGTAGTTGGGTTAAGAACTTTTAGGGGTCCATGAAGCCTTAGTTCACGGGAATGTGGTAAGATGGAGTTGCTCTCTATAGTGGATTTGAAACCCTTGGTTGGTATTTGTTTGGTTATAATCCCTTGTGAGCTTCATTTGTTCTAGCCTTCATCACCTTGTTGAGCGGCTATTTAGGATCCTTGACTATGCATGTTTTAATCCTTGTTTTGAACTCTAGCTCCCAAGATCGTGACCAAGCCACTCTAGGGGAGGAAAAGGGAACCTTTTCACATTTTTCTTTATCTTCTTTTTATTTTGTTACAAATTTGGTTTTCTATTTTGCCATCGACCTACTTATTAACCAATTCGAGCGTAATGTTTCCCGCTCTTGTTTAAACCGCATTACAAACCCAATGGCCTATGTATACCAACCCTTTTAGTTAGTGAATCATTGGCATGTGAGGTTTGAGTTTTGAGAGTGTTGTTCATGAGCAAGAAAACTTTGTGAATTGGTTTAAGTAAGGTATTGAAAATTGAACTTGAAAAGAAAATGCAAAAAAAGTTTCAGAAGAAAGATGCAATTCAAGAAAATCAAAGGAAGTTTCAAGAAAAAGCCGTCCATAGTTAAAAAAAAAAAAAAAAATATTTTAGTTTGGTTTCGTTTTCTTCCCTAGTTTAAGCATTGAGGACAATGCTTCGCTCAAGCTTGGGGAGGAGCGTTCCTTCATTTTTTTGTATATATTGTGTGTTAGTGTTGAGTAAGCTTGGGGGAGATGGCATTATTGGTATTTTTGTTTGATATTTTGTGACTTCTTGAGTTTGTTTTTGAGAGTAGGCCACTCTTTTGCTTCACTTAGGAAATATCACCAAAATTTTCAAATTTTTACCTTAACCCTTAGCCTTATGTTACAACCCAATAAAAGACCCTTAGACTTTAGTGGGGTTGGGTCAAAGAACGGTGGAGGGAGATAGACTTCAAACCTATGGAGAGTATGCATAGTTGAGATGTCGGGATTACCTTCTCAAAGTTTTTCATTTCTTTATCTTTTTCCGGTTCCTTCGTGGAATCATGAGAAGCTAGCTTAAGGGTTGATTTGAAGCTAGTGGAGAGAACGCGGCCCGATTGGTTGGGGCTAGGGTGGATTGAGTCCTCATTAGTTCTCTATGCTTAGCATATGTTATGTTTCAATCAACCATTGACATCTTGGAACGTGCATACATTTGTCTATTTAGAAAGGTTTGCATTCATTGGTGCTTGTTCCTATCTCTTGTCCAAATATGAACTTTGTGTTTTCTTTCTCTATTTATGTTTCTTTTTCTTTTCTTTTTATTGCCTTGCCTTGGTTTTTGTTTAGAGTTCTGGGTTAAACTCTTAGGACACCCTCACGAGAGCACACTCGTCCTCTAAGGCGATCTAGGGGTTTAAAGGGCTTGTCTTTAGTTGCTATAATTGACCGTGATTCCTACGAAAGTGAGTTAGTGTACATTCTTGTCTCCTTTAGTGTCTTAGATTTGCTTGAATAAATCATTCTCCTTCTCTCGTGTTTCATGTTAATTTGCTCGAGGACGAGCAAAAGGTTAGCTTGGGGGAGTTTGATAAGTAACTTTTATGTCACTTTTAACCTGTTTATTGAGTCGTTTTCCAGCTTATTATCCAATAATTTAACCCTATTTATCCTTTATTTCTATTATTCGCTTATTCTCGCCTTTTATCTTTATTTTGAGTATTTTTGCATTTTTATTAGTTTTTAGTTTATTTTGGTAGTTTTAGTTAATAATTTCTCGCTTCTCTCATTTTATTTATCTTCTTTTAGTTTTTATTTTGTTTTATTTTGTTTTATTTTATTTTATTATTTCTTTAGTTTTAGCATTTTATTTTACTTTATTTATCTTGTTTTATTTTATTTTATCTTATTTTAGTTTTTGTCCCTATTTCTCTCGGTTTTCTTGGTTTGTGTAGGATTGTACTCGGAGGTCCAAGGTTCGAGGTTCAATATTCGTGTCTCAAGTTTTGAGTCATAAATGGTGTGTCGAATTCAATATCAAACACGATTCCCCTGCTCCCATAAACCGCAACCAACACCACCTTCAGCCACCCTTAACAGCAGCCCTGCTGCCAGCCGCAACTCAACCAACATCATCAAACAACCACCGGCAACCACCTTCTCACACCCACACTTCAGCCCCCTTCACCGCACATTAACAACCACCTGCTCCACCACTCCTACACCACAACTCAACCGACTCCCCTGCTCCCATAAACCTTAAGCAACAACACCAACACAAACTGCCACAACACCCAGCACAATCGCCATCAATCACCACCATTACCCACCAATGTCGCAACAACAGACCCTCTGCCCCCTCACAACAACCCAGCCTCACCTCCCATTTCGCCACCAAAATCACAACCAACACCACCTATCAGCCCACCACAATCGCATCAGCACTCCACTCCAATCAAGAACCACCTCCGTCAGCCACCAATCAACCACCAACCTCAATTCACCAAACCACCTGAACCACGCCCTCCCCATGTTCCACCGTCACACCACTCACGCGCAAACCACCGCATCCTCACACCACCAGCAACCCAATCAATTACCCACAACAACCAATTAACCACCATTTCACACCCCCTGTTCCACCGTCACCTCACTTCGCGCAAACCGCCGGCAATTACCACCTTTAATTCGACCCCCGCAACACCAATTAAACCACCAACCCTTCACCCACAATCGACCACCAATCTCCAACCAAATTACTCACCAATTACAGCTGCAATTCGCCCAACACCCAAACTCACAGAGCAGCTACTCGCGGTCGCGCAGCCCTGTCAGAAGGCGCACACAATTGGAGTCCAAAACAGAATGATACAGTAGCTTTGCGCGACTTGCTGTGCGGGCGCGCAATTGTGGGTCAATCACGAGCTTTGCGCGTGACTTTTAATGAAAATTGAACGGCTGCGATGTGATGATGCTTGATGATGATTTTCGATGAACGGTGATGATTGTTTGCTGTTGATGATGGAGAATGTGAGCAACCATATTCGAAAGGGAAGGAGTTTGGGGGTCTGATTGTTTTCATGGGTTTTGGGGTTTCTTTTCCCATTTTCATTTTCTTTTATTATATTTTATGTTAGTTTTGTTTTTATTGGTTTTTAGTTTAGTTATTTTATTTGTTTTATTTAGTTTTATTTCTTTTTAGTTTCTTTCTTTTATTTTATTTTTTTATTTAACTTGTATTATAAATACCCCTTTGGGGTTATTTTGAAAAAACTTTCAATAAACATTTAATTTTAGAGAGTTTAGATTAGTTTAGCCTTTATTTTTCTCTCTCTTAGGGTTAGTTTAGGAGTAGTGTAGAGAGAGAAAGCTTGGATTTCCATGGAGTTTTTGAGAGGTTGAAGAAGCAACTTTGTGGAACTTCCTCTCATCTATTCAATGAGCATTTTCTAACTTTCTCTCATCTTTATTTCTTGATTAATTCTTAGCTTTTGCTTTTTGTTTATTGATTTGAGTAGATTAATTAGTTTATTTGTTTAATTCTTGTTTTTATTCTTATTTTACCTTGTTTTCCATGTCTTTCTTCATTATGTTAGCTTAGATTTTGTTCTAGGGAAATGGATGAAGGTTATGTTAATAATTGAATGATTGATTGTGATTAGTATGGAATTGTTTCTTGATTATTGTGTATGGATGATGCTTTTATGGATTAGAATCTTTCTAGCTAATTGATTCTATGTTCTTAATTGTGCTTTCAATCGATTGTGCGAGAGTGACTTTGTTGAGAGCCCTAATTTCTTCCATACCTTTGCTAGGCTAGTTGCACGAGAGTGAATTAGTTTAGTAGGATAATTAACATGCTTAATTGTGCGAGAGTGAGTTAAATGTGTTGATTGTTCCTAATCAAGGTCATTTTCATCTAATTGTATGATGTTATTGAATGTATTGATGTAATTGGATTCCACTTTCCCTAGTTTTAGTTATTTGTTCTTAGTTGATTTTAGTTGAACCTCTCTCTATCTCACAAGCTTTCCTAGTAGTCTAATTAGCACAAATTGATACACTTAGTCCTTTTGGGTTCGACCCTTTACTTGTCACTAACTAGTTTAGTGTAAGTTTAGGTATTATAAATTTCTAATTTGGTTAGGGTTAGTAGTCCCAACGACCTACTTTTACCCGCGATCAGTCCCATGGTCATAATTAGTAGTGTTTTTGGCTCTTTAGGACCACTTTTTTTTTTACTAATTTGAGTTTTCTAGTGTTTTTGTAGTTTTGCTTATGTTTTGTAGGAAATTGCAAACTTGGAGCGTTTTCCCGGTTTTTCACGAAGCAACTACGAGCGTTAGGAGGACACGACCATCCTTGAAGCCCAGGACCAGTGAGAGCCGATGATTAAGGGCTCAGTATGTAATACCGGGGCAATTGGATCAAGTAATCAAGACACGACGAGGAAGTCCGCATTGGGCCGAGGAATCGAGCCCAATCGAAATCCAAGCCTCGAAGAAGAAGTCGGGCCCGATCGGGCAAGCATACGCCCGATAGGGCGGGCGTGCGCAAAGCAACATCAAGGAAGAAGTCGTGCCCGATCGGGTGAGCGTAGGCTCGATCGGGCGCAGCACACCAGCAAGGGGCATAGTGAAAAAGGCGGGCCCAATCGGGCGCGTTTTTTTCTAAGTACCTGATTAGTTTTGTTTAAGATTTTGTTTTAGGAGTTTTTAAGTACGAATTTTGTACGTAATTTTTGGGTACCTTCTCTTTTAGATTTTCTCTCTCTACTTAGGATATTTTCTCTCTCTTAAACTCTCTCTCAACTTTGTTCTTAATTACATTCATTAATCCATATTTCTTTTTGTATCAATTTCTTCTCTTTTATTTTTAGTTATTTTATTTAATTCTTTCATTATGTCTTGCTTTATTGATTTGATTAGTTTAGATTTAATTATGCTTGAGTAGTTTTATTTCTAGGGTTTATGGGGATCTAATAAATAATATGAAGGGGTAAATATGTGATTGTTGATTATCAACTCTTGGTTAATTTCCTATTGATTGATTTAATGCTATGCAATTAGGTTTGGCCAGATTTAATTGTATGAGTTTAGCAATATTAATTCGAGATTCGACATATGAGAATTGATGTTTACGCTTAGTTTCAATAGGCAGACTAATTTATAAATGGTTAAGTCGAGATTCGACATATGATATTTAATACCGGTAAATTAACTCTGTGATTATAATACGTAGCGAAAGCCCTTTATAATCTGATTAATCAATGCTTGATGATTGTTTATTATGATTTGCCCTGGAATATTGTTTATTAGTGAACCTATGCCCTAGGTCTTTTAATATTTAATTTCTCCCTACTTTATTTTCTCTGATCATATCCTTCGTAGTATAGTCTTTAATTACAATAATATTGGTTACCTTGATAATTTAGATTATAATAATTAATTCGGAGTAGAAAGACTTGTTTCCTTGTGGATTCGACCCTACTTCCCTATCTGCATTAGTTAGAGGATTTAGGTAACACTTTTGATTAGGGGATACGACTTTACCCTGTCAAAATTTGGCGCCGTTGCCGGGGAAACGGTTTTATTTTTATTTTCTGATTATTTTTTGTAGTCTAGATTATCCCCTTGTGTCTCAGAGAACGTTAGTTCTTTGAGGCAATTCTCATATTTGTCTTTTAGTTCCTTGTTTATGCCCAGGTGTTCCAGATCAGGTTACATCCCATTCGATCCTGAGATCGAGCGCTCGTTTCATAGGCAAAGGAAAATCTATAGACAAATTCTGGCGGGTTCTGAGGAGGACAACAGTCGAAGAGATCCTCCCTCTGATTTTAGTGACACAGAAATTCCTTCAGATTCAGAATCAGAGATGACGGCCCAAAAGAAACTCAGTGACTACTCGCAGCCGAAGCTCACAGATTTCCCGCACCTTACTCCCACTCCGGCTCTAGATGGAGTTCAATTTGAGTTCAAGCCCCAATTTATCACTATGATAGAGAGGAAGCAATCAGTGGAGCTAAGGGTGAAGATCCTAATCTTTACATTGCAGATTTCTACCAGTATTGTAACACCATTAGACAAGCCGGGGTCACGCTGGACCAAATTAGGGAGATTCTTTTTCCCTTTTCATTATGTGGCAAAGCTAAATTATAGTTTAATGGTTTGAATAGAACTGCACTTGGTATTACTGACTGGGAAACTCTTGCTTTGAATTTCTATAATAAATATTATCCTGCAGAGAGAACAACGGTGCTAAGGAGTGCTATTCAGAACTTCGCTCAAGAGGCCGAAGAAACGCTATATGAGGCTTGGGAGAGGTTCAAGGATCTACAGAGAGAATGCCCCCACCACAATCTAGCACAATGGCAATTAATCCAAGCTTTCTACAATGGACTTGGAAATTCTTCTAGATCAGTTCTAGATTCTGCAGCCAGTGGGAGATTCATGAATTTAAATGTGGACGATGCAGGACAAGTTATCGAAGACATGGCAATACACAATTCCCAATACGTAAATCCGAGAGGGTTTGCAAATAAAGGAAAACATAATGTCGATTCTGTATCCTTTTTGCAAGCTCAATTAACGTCTATTTGTCAAAAATTAGATAATCTTACTGCTACTCCTAACTTTGTAGCTAATGTTTCTGCTGTTGCTAACAATGAAGCTTTTTGTGAAAATTGTGAAATTGTAGGGCATTGGGAGCAAGATTGTAGGAGTTCCATGGAACAAGTTAATGCCTTTCAAACCTATAGGCATATTAACCCATATTCCAACTCTTACAATGTCGGTTACCGGAACCATCCATATCTTTCGTACCGGAGTAACAATGTACAAAACCCTCCACCTCCACAATAGCAACCCCCACCACAGCAAAAATATTACCACCCAAATTCTGGCTAGAAAAGCCAAGCATCACCCTCATCATCTTTCGACCCTGCCATGACAGAAATTAGAGCAATGCTTACTAATATGCAAAAGCATATGGAGAGTAAGGATGTGCAAATTGATTCTATTTTAGCCCACAATAAAATCATGGATAATCAAATTGCACAACTTTCATCTACCCTACAATCCCGTCAGCAGGGAGCTCTACCATCACAACCTGTCCATCCTACAGATCATGTCAATGCAATCACTCTAAGGAGTGGTTCACATTATGATGGACCTCCTATGCCAAAGGAAAATAGACCAGTTCATGATCTAGATTCCTCTATACCAAACGCTAATCCTGCCAACCCTGTAGGGCTACAAACAGATACTAACTCTTCTAATGTTTCTGTGCAGGGTAAATCTCAGGATAAGGGAGGAGATGTGTAGAGCCCGGTTATCAAACTACCATTCCCCAATAGACAATTGAAGAGTAAGTTTGATAAACAATTTGGTAAGTTCTTAGCGGTTGTGAAAAACCTGCAGGTAACAGTTCCTTTCACTGATTTAATCACTCAGGTTCCTGCTTATGCTAAATTTATGAAAGACATTGTGACTAGGAAAAGGGCCTTTAATGAAGTAGAAACTGTAGCTTTCACAGAGGATTGTAGCGCTCTATTGCAAAATAAATCCCCTCCTAAATTAAAGGATCCCGGTAGTTTTTCTATCCCTTGTCATATAGGGAATGTTTTTATTGATAAGGCTTTGTGTGATTTGGGTGCTAGTGTCAGTGTTATGCCATCGTTTGTCTGTGCTAAACTTAATATGGGAGAATTAAAAGTAACTAATATAACTTTGCAAATGGCAGATCGTTCTGTAAAATACCCCTTAGGTATTTTAGAGGATGTCCCTGTCAGAATTGGTAAATTTTTTATTCCTGTTGATTTTGTTGTTTTAGACATGGTAGAGGATACGCAAATACCCATTATATTAGGTAGGCATTTTCTCCATACTTCAGGAGCCATTATTGATGTGAAAAATGGCAAACTAACCCTTTCTGTTGGTGATGATAATGTTACTTTTAATCTAGGGAAAATTTTGAAAGGTCCTATGCTAGAGGAAAATTGTTGTTATATTGATATAATGGATGATATTTGTGATGATAGCTTGCCATAGGTTCTTGCAAGGGATCCCCTGGAGGAAATTCTTTGCGGGAATTTATCTACAGACAATGCAAGCGTTTGGGGTAATGAGGTATAGGATATTGAAAGAGCTCTTTCCTTAAAAGAGTTAGGCCCCAAGGAAACAATGAAGGTAGTAAATTTAGTTCAAGAATCAAAACCAGTAGAGGTCAAGAAACCTGAACTAAAACCTCTCCCTTCTCATTTAAAATATATTTTTCTAGATGAACAGGAACTATACCCCGTGATCATCAGTACCGCACTTAATGACCTACAAACTTCCCAACTTCTAGGGGTTCTTCAAACCCATAAGAAAGCTATTGGGTACAGTATTGATGATCTCAAGGGTATTAGCCCTGATTTTTGTTTGCACAGGATACATCTAGAGGATAACTATAAGCCCTGCATTCAACCCCAAAGAAGATTGAATCCTAACATGCAGGAAGTAGTTGAGAAAGAGGTTATGAAATTACTTGATGCAGGTATTATCTATCCTATTTCTGACTCCAAGAGGGTAAGTCCTGTGCAGGTAGTGCCTAAAAAAGGTGGGATGACTGTGATAACTAATGAAAAAAATGAATTAATTCCCACTAGAAATGTAATAGGGTGGCATATGTGTATTGATTATCGTAGACTGAATATCGCCACTAAAAAGGACCACTTCCCTCTTCCCTTTATTGATCAAATTCTTAAGAGGTTAGCTAACCATAAGTTCTTTTGCTATTTGGATGGGTATTTGGGATTTTTCCAAATTCCAATTCACCTTGAAGATCAGGAAAAGACAACTTTTACATGCCCTTATGGCACTTTTGCATATCGTAGAATGCTTTTCGGTTTATGTAATGCTCCCGCTACCTTTCAACGTTGTATGATGAGCATCTTTTCTGATTTCATAGAGTCTATTATGGAAGTCTTTATAGATGATTTTAGCGTGTATGGTTCTTCATTTGATTCATGTCTAATTAATCTCGCTAAAATTTTTAAACGATGTGAAGAATGCAACTTAGTTCTAAACTAGGAGAAATGACACTTTATGGTGACAGAGGGAGTAAAACTAGGTCACATTGTATCTGATAAGGGCACACAAGTAAACAAAGCTAAGATTTCAGTGATTGAGCAATTACCTCCCCCAGATAATGTTAAGGGAGTTAGAAGTTTCTTGGGTCATGTGGGGTTTTATCGCCACTTTATCAAAGGTTTTTCTAAAATTGCTAAACCACTTACTCAGCTTTTGCTCAAGGATGCTCCTTTTATTTTTACTGACGAGTGTCTTGGGGCTTTCAACGGGATTAAGCAGGCTTTGATATCGGCACCCATCATATGTGCTCCCGATTGGAATCTTCCTTTCGAGATCATGTGTGATGCAAGTGACTTTGCACTAGGAGCCGTGCTCGGACAAACAAAGAACAAGGTTTTGCATGCTATTTATTATGCAAGCAAAACTTTGGATGAGGCCCAAGTTAACTATGCCACTATGGAGAAGGAGTTTCTTGTTGTTATATATGCTTTAGAAAAAATTAGATCATATCTTGTTGGTTCTAAAGTCATTGTTTTTACTGACCATGCAGCGTTGAAGTACTTGATAGCTAAGGCGGAATCAAAGCCAAGGCTACTCCGATGGGTTCTTTTGCTCCAAGATTTCAACATCGAAATAAAAGATAAAAAGGGAGCAGAGAACGTAGTGGCAGACCACTTGTCACGTATTAGGTATGATGAGGGTAAGGATTCTCTTCCTATAGATGATTCTTTCCCTGATGACAACCTTTATGCATTTGTAGAGCAACACCCATGGTATGCCAATTTTGCTAATTATTTAGTGGGTGGTACTCTACCTCTTGACTTGTCCTACCAACAAAAAAAAAAATTCCTTTCTGATGTTAAGAATTATTTTTGGGATGATCCTTTTTTTTGTTTCGTGAGTGTGCAGATGGATTATTTCGCAGGTGTGTTCCCGAATGGGAAGTCCACGGTGTGCTTACTAGTTGCCACACCTCACCATATGGAGGACATCATGGCCCCACTAAAACGGTGGCCAAGATTAATGAGTCGGGTTTTTATTGGCCTACAATGTTTAAAGATGCTAACATTTTTGTGCAGGCTTGTGACTCTTTTCAGAGGACTGGCAACATCTCGCGGCGGCATGAGATGCCTCAAACCGGAATTCTAGAAGTTGAAAATTTTGATGTTTGGGGTGTTGATTACATGGGACCGTTCCCTTCTTCAAAAGGGAACCGCTATATACTTGTCTCCGTCGACTATGTATCCAAGTGGGTTGAGGCCATCGCTACTCCTACCAATGATGCCAAGGTGGTCCATAGACTTTTCAAGAAAACCATCTTTCCAAGATTTGGCATGCCTAGAGCGATAATCAGTGATGGAGGATCTCACTTTCATGAGCGGAAGTTAGACACCCTCCTCAAAAAGTATAGTGTTTACCATAGGACAGGTTTAGCCTACCACCCCCAAACTAGTGGCCAAGTTGAAGTTTCTAACCGTGAGATCAAGGCCATTCTAGAGAAGGTGGTAGCAAAGTCAAGGAAAGATTGGAGTGACAAGTTGGATGACACCCCTTGGGCGTACAGAACTACATTCAAGACCCCTATAGGTACTACTCCATATAGACTCGTGTACGGTAAAGCATGTCATCTCCCGGTCGAATTAGAATATGAGGCATATTTGGCTATTAAGGAGCTTAATTTGGATGCCAAACTAGCGGGAGAAAAGAGGTTACTTCAACTTAACCAACTCGATGAGTTTAGGTTGACGGCCTATGATAGTGCTCGAGTCTACAAGGAGAAGACAAAGAGGTGGCACGACAAGATGATCCTTCCGAGAGAATTCAAAGAGGGTGATAAAGTGTTACTGTTCAACTCTCGACTTAAACTATTCCCAGGAAAGTTAAGGTCAAGGTGGTGACGAGGGGAAAACTAGGTCGTTATCTAATATTCCCTCGGTCAAATTAAATTTATAAACACTTAACAAACCTAAATACGGGTATAAAGGCAAGTCAAGGGTCGAACCCAAAGGAACGGTAATGTTCAAGCACTTTCAATTATGCGCCTAAGCTAGGTCGAAGACGAAGGTAAGAGAGAATACTAACAACTAACAAAACAAGTAACCAAGGAAATAAAACACTAGGAACGGGGATCAACAAGTAATCATGTCAATTGCAACAACTTGGGAAGAGCATGCCAATCAAAGGTTGTGAGGACTTAGTGATAAGAGCAATCATTAGGAATCAAAGAGCTATCTCCTAATTGTTAAGCTAGGGTTCACTATGAATAACAAACTAAGAGAATCACAATCAAAACCAATCGATAATTGCAATTCCTAAATCAATTGTTCATGTCATTAGCAATTACAATGCAATCTAGCATAATTCTCAAGGCCAAATTGAATTACACACATGCAAACCTTCACTAATCACTTTAATCTCAACAATTAATCCACATAATTCAAAAATTAATCACAATTAATCAATCATACAAGTTTCACCCAATTCTTAGCCAACAACTACTCAAACAACATCATCAAATCAACTATCAACTATAGAGAACAAGAATCAACAAAATATCAAGAACAATTACTCTAATCAAACATCAAATATCAAAATCAAACCAAACAAACATCAAATTAAACAAAGCAATTGAATGAGATAGAGTTTAGAAATGCTCATTGATAATTAAGAAGATCTCCAACACAATTTTCACACTTGCATCTTCAATCTCTCAATCACAATTGAAATTCCTCACTTTCTCTCTCTAAAACTACTCCTAATCTAGCCTAATCTAGAGAGAGAAGCTCTCAACCTAAGAGAGAGAAAACTATTCTAAAACTAAAGAATTACATGAATGAAGAATAAAGGAAACCAAAAACTATATAAACAAAAGGAGAAAAGAAGCTTAAAATCGTAAAAGACCCAGAAACCCGCGCCCGCGGAGAAATCGGCCGCGCCCGCAGAGGGGAACGGACACCCCGAAAGCCGCGCCCGCGGCCCAAGACCGCGCCCGCAGCGCCAAGGCTCGCGCCCTCGGGGAGCCCTCGGGACAACCGCGGGTGCTTACTGCCCAAATACGGCAGTTTTGGAGCTGCAACAACCCCGCGCCCGCGGGTACTGTAGCCCGCGCCCACGGCAGTTTTCCAGGGCAAACTTCAGAAGGCTGTAACTTCCGATATAAGAATTGTATGAAGGCGTACGACCTATCATTGGAAAGCTCTTCAAGTCTAGTTTCCAACCCAACTTGAATCACCCTAATTCGATCTATAGAACTTGAGATATGACTAAAACAATGCACAAAGATCCTATTTGATACTTTGCAATCCTTCGTTTTCCTTTGTTTCAAACTCAAATTCAATTCCGAAAAGTGCATATTGATCCTAGTGGGTGCTATTTTCAATTCCCATGCATATAGCCCGCAACGTACCTACAAAACAAGATAAAGAAACGGAGAAGCAAGAGAAATAGCCGAGAAATGAATAAAATGATAAGAAAGCCATTAAAAGCATGCATTTCTCTAAACTAACCCAAAAACACGCGAATCGAGCATTATTTTCTAAAAACACAACATAAACGACTACAAAGGAGCATAGAAATATAAAGAAAACATAGCCTAAAGGTGCCACAAATGACACGGATCAGGTGGTCGGGTCCTTTTATTGTAAAAAGGGTTAATAAATTCGGTTCTGTGGAGGTTTTTGATGAACATGGTAACGAGTTCAAGGTTAATGGCCAAAGACTCAAGCTATATCATGAGGGGGCTACGATTGGTGCAGTTGAATTACTTCACCTAAGCGGTTCCGATTCACTTTGAGCTTCAATGTGGTAAGAGGGTCGTGCAGGACCTAGATAAACCAGCACTTTGCGGGAGGCAACCCGTATTTCTTGCTTTCTAGACTAATTCTTTTTCGTTATTTTTATTTTTTATTTTTAGAGAGGTAAGGAGAGAGAAATTTTACCTTTCATGAGTGTTTTGTGCAGGTTTTAGATCACAAAGTATGGAGGTTTCAAGAGAAAAAGGCGAAGAAAAGAGAAGCTCCAGGATTGGGTACGGGCCTAATCGGGTGAGGCTCGCTCGATCGGGCGCGCACCTAAGGGTCAAAATTGAGCATTTTTTCTCCTGATCGGGCAAGGAGTCCCGATTGGGCGCGAAATATGGATTTTATCGGAGCATATAACCGCCCGATCGGGTGAAGCACGCCCGATCGGGCGCGCAAGTGAGGAAGAAAATCAAGGGAATCTTCGCCCGATCGGGCGGAAATTTGGAGAAATCGAGTGCCACAAAAGAAATATCGGGCGAAGCTCGCCCAATCGGGCGAGCAATCTAGCGATTTTGAGGTTCGTGTTCGCGCCCGATCGGGCGGAGGTCGCCCGATCGGGCGCGCACTTCGCATTCCAGAAGGAACTACTTTCGCCCGATCGGGCGAGGCCTACCCGATCGGGTGCGCCTATTTTCCGGAGGCTTTAATCCTCCTTCTCCCCTCTTCTTTTCTTTTTCTTTCTTACTTCTTCTTCTTTATTCACACTTTCTCTCTCTAAAACCTCCATTTTCAAACCTTCAACCTCACCTTCTTTCCAAGATCACCTCAAATTCATCCATCAAAACCTTAAAATTTTTACATATTCTTAATCCTCACACCTTCCTCTACATTTTCCACCCACTTTATCCCACTTTCCCTCGTAATTTCTTAAAACCCTTAGAGAGAGAAAGCTTCAATACCCAAATTTCATTCTACAAATGGCTTCCAAACGTTCTAGACAACAAAGGGGCGAAAGTTTGAGGCAACAACAACCAATGGTCGACCCGAAGCTTTAAATACCGGGATGGGAGGAGGTTGTTATCACCTCGGCAGAACAACGGGCAAGGATGCTCAATCTCATCGAGAGGTAGGTAATCTCAACCCGTTTTGTTCATCATCCTACATTATCTAGATTAGGTCTTGATAAATATGTAGAGAAATTATTTAAGGGTATAGGCTTGAGTGGTTTCTTCCAAATGCATCATGATACTTATGGTTACTTGACATTAGAATTCATTTCTAGTTTTAATGTTATTAAAATGAATGCTTTGATCACTCATGTACAATTCCGGTTGCTAAACAACGATGTGCGATTAACTCTAAAAGAATTTGGGAAGTTGTTTGAGCTAAAATCGGACAAACCTATCGAACCCTCTCAAGACCACATTGTCGTGGTCTACAAGAGACTCACTAGGGAGGGTTTGGCTAACCTCCAACACGCCAAAGGGACGTGGATTCAACATCCCGTCCCAAAGTTTTGGCAAAGGTTTGCCAGCCTCACAATTTTAGGGAGGCATGAACCGGCAAACGTGAGGAGGGATGAACTAGAATTGTTGGCATCCTATTTGATCCCTAATGCTGAGAAATTAAACATACCTCACAGGATTGCCAACCACTTTCAAAGGGCGGCCAATGCGGCCGAAACGGGTAGGTCTAGGGCGCCTATATATTTTGGGGGGTTGGTGACCCATATTGCTATCAAACACCTAGGATGGAACCCAGATGGGCATAGGAAAGTAGTGGGCTCAACCCTCATGACCTAGCTTACTTAGGGAGCCTAAACTGGGTGCAACCCATGGGCGGTGAGACTTGGTGGATAGTCCACCGTCAATCGGGTAGGAGAGACCAAGCATTTACCCTACCCAACCCCGCCTTGACCAAATTCGAGAAGGGGAAGCCTTCTTACACATTCGAGATAAACGGTCAAGGCGAGGTTCAAGAACCTAACTTTCACCACAACCCCACCAATCACCCCAAGACCATTCCCCCCAACATCATTCACCACACTACCCCCCACCCCAACCCTTTACCTATAGCATGCCCACCTCCTCCGTCGATTATAACACCGACCCTAATGCCGCTTATGACTTTTTGGCTTTTCGCAGCCAACTAGACCGTATAGAGATGGGGCAAGGGAGAGTAGAGGGGATGGTGCAAAATCTAGATTCTAGGTTAAGCACTTTGGATAGTCGGGTGGGTCATATAGAGAGGAACCTCGGGAGGGGTCTATACCCGATGTACGATGACTATGCACGCCGAGGGGCTATTTCCCCTGAGGCTTTAGTTCCCGATTGGTTCCAATACCCCCAAGGTGGGTATTCCACCCCCGGAGCTTTTGGTACTTATGCGGACTACTCTTCAGTCCATGAATATGGGGGTGATGCTCCTTTTGGGGGTATGGGGGGAAATGTGAACTCTAACTACTTTGCAGGTGGTTCGGGTTATGGTGGTGCTGGAACAAGCCAGGGTGGTGCCGGCTCGAGCTATGGATGAGGGTACGAGAGGATGGATGATGATGAGGAGTAGCTTCTCCTAGCTACCTTCCCAAGTCAATGAGGGCATTGCTTGATTTGGCTTGGGGGGAGATTTCTTGTATATATGGTAACTCTCTTTCTCTTCTCTCTATTTATTGCTTTTCTAGTGTAGTTTTTATTGCTTTTATTTATGAAAAAAATACAAAAAAATTTGAAAAAAAAAACAAAAAAAATTCAAAAATACATTCCAATGAATTGTAAATTATGCTTCCCTGTGTGCCATACTTAGAAAATATTGTTTTGATTCTTGGTATATGATACTGAGTTTTGTGAATTTGTTGATCATGATTTGAAGTTTAATTGTTTGGATTCCTAAACATGCGTCAATTTTGCCCAACTACTTGTGAATATAGTGCTTGACTAGTTGATTTGGTTAGGAATGTGTGATAGTTCCTGGTATGTCAATGAATTTGAGTATTGGTTTGCAACTATTAGTAATGTTTATATAGCTCAATATTATGCACATTGAGGAGGACGAAGGCATTTGTTCTCTTAGGAAGCCTTCAGACAATATTAGATACATTTGTTCCCTTCTTGTTACCCATGTTGTTGCTTGTGCCCTTTTATTGTTTATTTAGCCACATTACAAGCCTATATGAGCCCCATTGGTTACTAGTCCCAAGCTTGGCTTGGGGGAGCTATTAGTTGGTGAGGTGAGGGAGTTTTGGTGTGCATATCATTTGCACAATGTGGGAATAAAAGAAGAGTGAATGTTCTTTGACATTATGATTGGAAAATATTGATGTTTTGTGTTACAAAGTTGAAAATTTCCAATATGAGGTAAAAAAGAAAAAATAAAAAGAGCAAAGAATAAAAAGTTGTCTCATATGTTCAAATGTTCTATTTGAAGGTTGCTCAAAAAAAAAAGAATAAAAAATTCAAAAGAAAAAGAAAATTTCAAGTTTGAAAGAAAAGAAAGATGGAAAAATAAGTAGTACAGAGTTTGTTTTAATTCACTCTATTTCCTATTATCATACTTTGTGAGTGAATATGTAAGTGTTGGGATTGTTGTTATGCATGTGATTGTTTGGTGAACTTTTGTGGAGTTGAGTTGTGATTGGATATGTTTTGGTCATCACTTGTTGTGACTGTGGGTTTTATTAGGATATGGCTCCCTTAAGCATGGCTTTACTCTCACATTTTCCTAAATTTAACCTACCCTTTACCCTAGCCTTACATTACAAGCTTTAAAGACCTTCTGACCTTTGTGCATAGAGTTGTATGAATGTGAAAGTGTTGTTTACCAATGCAAGTTATGATTTGACATATTTCAAGTCGACTAGTAGGTTGAGCGATCATTGTTTTAAACACACGAGAGTGTGAGTCGCGAGCAGTTGCGTCGCTCATAGAAGCGACGCAAATACACTATAAATGAGCAACGCAAATTAGCCTTTTTCTACTAGTGAAATAAAGGGGTTGGTTGGAGAGCGATCGAGTACATCTTTTAATCGCCACATAAATGAAAGTTGAGTGTGTGAGCACTAGTCTTGAATTCTATATGCTCATGTGGTTTGCTCTACTTGACAATTGTTGGGGATGAAGGATGATTAGATGAATGAGATTGATTAACTTTGAAGCATGTTCATTATATTTATCTTGAATCGTTTGTGCTTGATTTTGTTTATTGGGATAAGGCATGTTTTATATGTTCATTGATGAGCTCTTTGCTTAGGGACAAGCAAAAGTTTGGCTTGGGGGAGTTTGATATGTCCAATTTATATAGTGTTTTACCCCCGTCCCATGGTCATAATTAGTAGTGTTTTTGGCTCTTTAGGGCCACTTTTATTACTAATTTATGTTTTTTAGTGTTTTTGTAGTTTTGCTTAAGTTTTGTAGGAAATTGCACACTTGGAGCGCTTTCCCGGTTTTTCACAAAGCAACTACGAGCGTTAGGAGGACACGACCATCCTTGAAGCCCAGGACCGGTGAGAGTCGGTGATTAAGGGCTCGGTATGTGATACCGGGGCATTTGGATCAAGTAATCAAGACCCGATGAGGAAATCCGGATTGGGCCGAGGAATCGAGCCCAATCGAAATCCAAGCCGAGAAGAAGAAGCCGGGCCCGATCGGGCAAGCATACGCCTGATCGGGCGGGCGCGCACAAAGCAACATCAAGGAAGAAGCCGCGCCCGATCAGGTGAGCGTAGGCTCGATCGGGCGCAGCACACCAGCAAGGGGCATAGTGAAAAAGGCGGGCCCAATCGGGCGCGTGTTTTTCTAAGTACCTGATTAGTTTTGTTTAAGATTTTGTTTTAGGAGTGCTTAAGTACGAATTTTGTACGTAATTTTTGGGTACCTTCTCTTTTAGATTTTCTCTCTCTACTTAGGATATTTTCTCTCTCTTAAACTCTCTCTCAACTTTGTTCTTAATTACATTCATTAATCCAGATTTCTTTTGGTAACAATTTCTTCTCTTTTATTTTTAGTTATTTTATTTAATTCTTTCATTATGTCTTGCTTTATTGATTTGATTAGTTTAGATTTAATTATGCTTGAGTAGTTTTATTTCTAGGGTTTATGGGGATCTAATAAATAATATGAAGGGGTAAATATGTGATTGTTGATTATCAATGCTTGGTTAATTTCCTATTGATTGATTTAATGCTATGCAATTAGGTTTGGCCAGATTTAATTGTATGAGTTTAGCAATATTAATTCGATATTCGACATATGAGAATTGATGTTTAGGCTTAGTTTCAATAGGCGGAAAAATTTATAAATGGTTAAGTCGAGATTCGACAGATGAGATTTAATGCCGGTAAATTAACTCTGTGATTATAATACGTAGCGAAAGCCCTTTATAATCTGATTAATCAATTCTTGATGATTGTTTATTATGATTTGCCCTGGAATATTGTTTATTAGTGAACCTATGCCCTAGGTCTTTTAATATTTAAATTCTCCCTACTTTATTTTCTCTGATCATATCCTTCGTAGTATAGTCTTTAATTACAATAATATTGGTTACCTTGATAATTTAGATTATAATAATTAATTAGGAGTAGAAAGACTTGTTTCCCCGTGGATTCGACCCTACTTCCCTATCTGCATTAGTTAGAGGATTTAGGTAACACTTTTGATTAGGGGATACAACTTTACCCTGTCAAAACTGCACACAACTAATAAGCTTGCGTATTTGAATACCATGTACGTATACATGTTAGGCTTTACTATCTAATGTATTTAATTAATAATATTATTAATAAATTGGTAATCATGCTAAACATAAAAACATATTGGTCTTTATCTTTAGTACGAGTACTATATAAAGTGAATGAATGTGGATTCGGGTCAAAACATAATAGTTTAAATTCATAATCAACTACCCATTACTCACAACTAAATCTAGCCCAAAATATATATAGTTTGACATTTTGAGCTTCCGCCTTAGTAATGTGTGGCCCACGTATCACCCAAAAAAAGCCATATTGGAGTTCTTATAATTCAACTACTCGTATATTTTATAACAAGCATACCACCCAAATATGTAGTTAAAAAAATTTTACATAATAACTTTTATTCTAATCTAGTATTTATGATAATAACAAATAATTTTTTTTATTCATTTATATTATGCGGCCAATATAACTAGATTAAATAAGTTTATAAAATTATCAACCAAATCTGAATTATAAAAATTGGTTTAAATAAAATATAGCAAAAACCAAATTTGAATAATGAAAAATATTTTTTAAACACTGGATTACATAAGTTTATAAAATTATTAAACAAATTGGAATTATAAAAATCGGTTTGAATAAAACAGAGCAAAGCCCATGTATACACAGTAAAAGTCGAATACAAATAAACTGGATTAAATAATACATATCAAAGCCCATATATATTCACAATAACAGTTTAAAAAATAAATTGCTTTACAATTTAAATTGGGTTAGGTGCATTAATGATTTATTTGGTATGGGTTATGGAATAGATAAAGACATAACGGACAAAAATGACATAATAGTGCGATAGATAAATTGGGGAAACGTCGTTACTCGGCAAAACACACGTAGACGTGCATGTGTGGCAATGTTGTTGAGTCAAAATACTTGCATTTACTCAAATGCCCCAGGTTTAATGATGGAAAAGACCGTTTTACCCTGTTGATTGAGGAAACAAGTTGATCAAATTGATCAACTTGTATTTTGCGAACTTTTTACAACTTTATCGTAGTTTTTTTAAAAAAAATTAATAGCTAGTTATATTCAAAACACGTGCTTTAATTGGTAGTTGTTGACAAAATTTCCAAATGATAAATCTATTTTACTCACTATGTTAAAATTTCAAGTATCAACAAATTGTCTAATTAACTAGGCGATTAACACAAAGGAGTATTTTGTATTTAGCAAATAATAAATGTGGGACAACCCTACCTTGTTCTATTTATGCTTTAACTATCAGAATTTCAAATTTTTATTTATTTATTTGTTTTGGAGGAGACTAGTATTGAGACAATGACTCAAAAATTAGGTTATGCAAGCGCCAATAGATGAACTTGATTTAATCTATTAATGAATCGACTTATACCATCAAGTGCGTAAAGTATACAGTTGAGCACTTGGTTTGAATAATAGAACCTGATAAGTGACTTTTATGTCACCTTTAGGGTGTTTATTGAGTCGCTTTCCAGCTTATTTTCCAATTTTTTAACTCTTTTTATCCTTTATTTTTATTATTTTCTTATTCTTGTATTTTGTCTTTTATTTGAGTGTTTTGGTAACTTTTAGTGTATTTGTGTTTAGTATCTTTATTTAATTAGTTTTATTTTATTTTCTTATTTTTATTTTATTTGATTTTATTGTTTCTTTATTTATTTTTTTAGTCTTTAGTTTTATTCTTTTGTCGTAATTTTATTTTAGTTTATTTAGTTTCTTTTTATTATTTATTTTCTTTTATTTGTCTCGGTTTCATCCTCGGGTTTGTTTATGTGTAGGTTCGAGTTCGAGGTCCAAGCAAATTTCCCAAGCCTTTTTCATCCTCCTAGCTGCTCCCTCAATTCACCAAAACACCACGCACACCAGCCCACAGCCCCCTTCGACCACCATTCACTCAATAACAACAACAACTCAACTCACCTCACACCAAGAACCACCTCCAGCCACCAATCCGCCAGCAACAACCACCAGCAACCCTCTGCTCCCTCACTCAACTCAGCGCACCCAAACCACCTAAACCGCCAACACCACCGCAACAACCAATTCCCCTGCTCCCTCACATCACGTAACAACAACAATACCAAATCACCACCAACACCCCGCAACTCCAATTAAGACCACCGTCAGCCACCAAAACAACAACAACAATAGCAGCAAATCAACATCACTCACAATACCAAATCACCACCAACACCCCGCAACTCCAATCAACCACCACGAAGCCACCCAAACCACCTGAACCACCAATCACCCCCCCGTAACAACCACCAGCCTTTCACCCACAATCAACCACCAAACTCCAACCCAATTACTCACCAATTAAGCCACGCAACTCACAGCAACCCAAACTCACAGAGCAGCCAATTTGCGGCCGCGCAGCCCTGTCAGAAAGCACGCAAATTGGAGTCCAAAATCAGAGTTGAGGCAGTAGCTTTGCGCGACCTGTTCGCGACTTCTGTGCGGGCGCACAAATGTGGGTCACTTACGAGCTTTTCACGTGATTTTAATGAAATCGGACGGCCACAATTCCTTCGATTAATCTTAAGGCCGATAATTTGGTGATGCTAGATGATGATAATGTTGATGAACGATGATGATGGTTGTTTGGATGATGGTTGATGGTAGAATGAGAGCATCCATTTTCGAGCAAGGAGAAGGAGGTGGGATTTCGTGGGTTTGGACGGGCTTAGGGGGATTTGGGGTTTCTTTTTCCCATTTCATTTTCTTTTATTTTATTTTATTGTAGTTTTGTTTTTTTTTTTTTTTTAGTTTAGTTATTTTAATTGTTTTATTTAGTTTTATTTCTTTTGATTTTCTTTTATTTTATTTTTATTTAACTTGTATTATAAATACCCCTTTGGGGTTATTTTCTCACAACTTTCAATCAACATTTTATTCTACCTAGATTAGATTAGTTTAGCCTAATCTATTTTCTCTCTCTTAGGGTTATATTAGGAGTAGTTGTAGAGAGAGAAAGCTTGGATTTGCATGGAGTTTTTGAGAGGTTGAAGAAGCAACTTTGTGGAACTTCTTCTCATCTATTCAATAAGCATTTTCTAACTTTCTCTCATCTTTATTTCTTTGTTTAATTCTTAATTTTTGCTTTTGTTTGTTGATTTGAGTAGATTAATTAGTTTATTTGTTTATTCTTGTTTTTATTCTTATTTTACCTTGTTTGCCATGTCTTTCTTCATTATGTTAGCTTAGATCTTGTTCTAGGGAATTGGATGAAGGTTATATTAATGAATTAAATGATTGATTGTGATTAGTATCAAATTGTTTCTTGATTATTCTGTATGGGTGATGCTTTTATGGATTAGAATCTTTTTAGCTAATCGATTCTATGCTCTTAGTTGTGCTTTCAATCAATTGTGCGAGAGTGAGTTGGTTGAGTGCCCTAAATTCTTCCATACCTTTGCTAGGCTAGTTGCACGAGAGTGAGTTAGTTTAGTAGGATAATTAACAAGCTTAATTGTGCGAGAGTGAGTTAAATGTGTTGATGTTCCTAATCGAGGTCATTTTCATCTATTTGTATGATGTTGTTTAATACATTGATGTGATTGGATTCCACTTTCCCTAGTTTTAGTTAATTGCTCTTAGTAGTGTTTGGTTTAATCTCTCTCTATCTCACAACCTTTCCTACTAGTCTAATTTGCACAAATTAATACACATAGTCCTTTTGGGTTCGACCCTTTACTTGCCACTAACTAGTTTAATGTATGTTTAGGTATTATAAATTTCTAATTTGGTTAGGGTTAGTAGACCAACGACCTACTTTTACCTTCGATCAAAACCATGAGTGTATTCTATAGTAAGCAGATGAGATAGTTGTACATATTCTAAAGGGATGTATTCTGTAGTGAGCAGATAATTGTATGTGTTTTGAATAAACATGAGCGCATGCTGAAGTAAATAAATAGTTGTAAGCAGATAATTATTCTGATTAATTAATGATATTTTTATGATAATATAATGGATAAATATTACTTATGAATCATTTTTGTATGTCTAATTATTGCAGAGTAACAATATATGATATATTGGTAACCCACTTTAAAATCACAATTTAACAAATTAAACTAAGGACATAGTTAAATATTTGTACGTATAGTAACATCTATAATTTAATTGGTATCATACTCTAATTTACAGGTTGGCTAATGTCTATATAAAGATAAAGTTAGTAACAGGTCCTCCTAATGTTGATTCAATATTGTTTATTTAGTTGCTTTACAAAAATAATTCACGATACAAAATTTCTCACACATATAACAAGTTTGAAATCAAATGAAAATTTTCGTAAAAGAGAAAATAAAACTCAATTATGATATGTACTATTTTTCCTAAAATGCATTTTTCATAATATAGTTTATCAGCACACATGCCTATTTGGTTGATATTTGGCTTCTTTTTTTTGTTTGTGTGTTTGAAGGATGATGAAATTAAAGAAGAACAAGTAGCAAAGATTAGAGAGAGTAAGAAACTCAGTTATTTTCCAGATTGAAAACTATTAGTAACACTTACCTATCATTGGATTATTAATAAGTCCTCATAAACATGGTAAACCAAAAAATACTTAAAAACAAAATTAATTGGAGAGTAGTTTATTGGAGAAAAATACTAAACCAAGATACACATTGAAACATTGTATTAGACTACATGGATAGATGAGAATGGTCAGAAAAGATAAATTGTGGAAAAGGAAAACAAATGCAAAGGATAAACTAAAAATATACATAAATTGAGACACCAATATCCAACTACGCTATGTGAGTTATGCTTCTTCAATACATATTCAAAAAGAAGGTTCCAATTGTTGGGGTTTGGTGAGTCCGACTCACCGCGGAAACAAACCCAAAAACAAGACCGCACTCGCAATAAATAAAACCATAAACATAATTAAATTAATCACAAGATTAAGATAAGCTAATTACCTTTGACGCGTGCTTCGCTCCAAAATGAGCTCTTACTTAAAGCTTCAAGTCCCGCTCACACGGAGACCTCCAACGAAGTCCACCCGCACCAACAAAACCGACTAGGTCCAATGTCTTGGGGTTAGCAAGACCCGACCAATAAAACCCGAGTAATTATACTGAGTTCAAAGGTTTTCACTAATTGTGATTCCTTTTTCAACTCTTACTCAAGCATCATTCCCAATGCCCATACTTGGGTATTTATAGGAAATGATGGAAGTATCATTTACTCTCCCATCAATGTGGGATAGTATGATTTTTCCATTTTATTTTAAAGCTAAAATAAAATTAATAATCAAGCTAGTAATAAATTAACAAGTGGCAAGCTCATGTGAGTGGTTAGGTGAGGACCACTTGGAGAAGGGAGGCACCAAACTTGCTCCCCACTCCCTCTCCCATAACCGGCCACCTCACTCCACACACACTCAAGGACCACAAGCCACATGGCACCCACCCTTGGGCACCAAGGCAGCCAAGGTGGGCTGCCATGTGCTGCTGTCCGTGGCAGCCACGCCCAGCAAGCCCAGCAGGCCCAGCACTCGCATGCGGGCTGCCAGGCGCTGCTGGCCAGCAAGCCCAGCATGCTTGTGCGGGCTGCTGCTGGCCTTGTGCCTTGGCCAGCGCTGCTAGGCAGCAAGCAATGGCATAGCCATGCTGCTGCTAGCTGTGGCGAGCTGGCGCGCCTAGCGTGCTAGCTGCTGCAGCTTGTTGCGGCATGGCTTGCTAGCCATTGCTCGCACAAGGCTGTCCCTAGCATGCTAGCACGCACTAGGCAGCGCCTAGCCTTGCGATGCTAGCATGGGTGCGCTAGCACGCACCAGCCAGCCTAGGCTCGGCTTGGTGCGCATGCTAGGCCATTCGCCCTTAGCACTCGGTTTGCTTGGGCATTCCGATGCTAGGGGTATTTTGGTCTTTTGTTGATTTATTACTATTTCTTGTCTCGTCTTTCACTATTTTTCGACTCGACTTCCGACGCTCGGTTTCGACGCTCTAAGCTCGAATTTCCGACGTCTAAATAAATATTACTCGGTCGACTCATTAATTCCTTCCGAATTAATTCGTCGGTTCGGTTTGTTGAATGCTTGGGTGTGACCTGAAGGGTTCAGTCAAGATTAAGCTGTAATATTAATTATTCATTAATATTACTGATTGGAAGCGGCCTCCACCCAGGCATTCCGATCACTTGACCTCACTGAATATATTAGCTTTCTAATAATTCTGAACCCACTAACGGAATAGTACATTTGTTCGAAGGACACCATTCCTTTCACCAATAATTTCCCTTGTTAGCGTTGCTTTTTTGTTTCAATCCCCCATGAGTCTTGGTGTAGTATTTAACTCTATTGTGAAAGCGTATGTGTTCCGATTTGTGTGCCACGAACAAACCCTAATCTTTACAAGGGTTTTGTGCATATTTGGACACGACGACATGGAAATCTGGCTTAATATCTTCTCAAGTAAAAATAACATCAAAATGAATTGAATTTCCAAGTTTGTTGATATTTTAGTAAGCATAAGTGATTTGAAATTAATTTTTTTTAGTTATCAAGAATTCTTCTTACTAACCAGAGTCGTTTTGGTACATGATTAGTTAACATCTTCAGATTTGATATGTGTAATTAAATCACAGTAAGAATTATCATCAAAATTTTGAAATCCCGTAAACATTCTTATATTATACGATGAATTCCATTTCAAAACTAATTAACATTGATTTCAAATGCATGGAAAATTTAAATATAATTATAAAATTTATTTAAGTAGATAACTTCCTAGTAACACCAATGACATTACATCGATACCGATCAAGCACTAGTAGAAAAATGTACATTTGCGTCGCCATATTTGCGTCACTCATTCTAAGGAGCGAAGCAAATGCTTATTTTTACCATCCTGTTAAGTTATTTGCGTCGCGTGTTATTCAAGAAGCGACGCAAAACTCAAGTGCATTTCAGCTTTCTCTCATTTGCGTCGCTCTTATTTATTAAAGCGACGCAATTAATAAACTTATTTGCGTCACTCATTTGTTAACAAGCGACGCAAATAAGTGATTAAGTAATTTGCGTCACGCTTTTACTACATGAGCGACGCATATGAGCTGTTTACAATATCATAAACAAGGTTATTTGCGTCGCTTTTTTATAATAAAGTGACGCAAATAACTCTTTTGGCTTTAGGTTTTCTGCGTTTTTTTACCTTAGTTTTTCATCACATACGCCTACATTCACTAAACAAAAAGAAAAAAAAACAAGAGTTCTTCAATTCCAGTGAATTGCTACAGCAAAACACCCACAAATTCGTCTCTGAAATCCAACAAATTAGGCCAAAAAACTGCGATTCCCAGCAAATTTAACATCTAAATTAAAATTGCAGTCAAGTTGAAGCAAATCCGAGCAATTTCGAGCAAAAATTTAGACCAAAAACCCTAAGAAATTCGAACCCTTAAACCCAGAAAAATTGATTGTTTCCGACCAAAAATCCCCCATTTCGAGCAAAAATCAACTCAAAAGCATACGAATTCGAACCCAGAAACCCCAAAAAATTCCTTTTTTAAGATTCATCTGATTTGTGCTTTCTGGAATCTTGATTCGTGTTTTTCTTTGGCGTCCTAGAAATTTTGAGCGAAATTCTGACGGTTACTACAGTAATTCAAGTGGAAAGTTCTGGATTTACAGGTATAAACTCAACTATTTATGGAATTTTACCTGAATTTCTTAAATTGAGTTAAATTAATTAATTAGCTTTAAAACTTCAATGATGTTTTTTATATGTGTTTTTTTTTTAATATTGATTACTCGGTCTATGAAGTATTTTCTGGATTGGAATATTTTACTTGTTTGGGTAAGATTAATAAATATGGTGAATGAAGCCACAACCAATATACCTGGTTGGGAAAATCTGTAATTACATTATAACACATTCTCTGAGGATAACATACATTCATGGAAATTCTTATATAAAGCATAGGACTACTATTGAGATTTTGTTAAAGAGCAAAGTTGCATATGAAGTGTTGCAGTGGTGCAGAAGATATATGAACAGAGAAGATAGAAAAACGCGATACAGGAGTGACAGTCAGACAGTCCATTCGTGATGCATAATTGCATTCTTATAGAAATGTGTATGGGTTCTGAAATTTGTGATCAGTGTTAATTATATTTCCCATATTTATGATAATGTTACACTCCAAATTACACCAAAAAAAAAAATATTTTACTTGTTTTTTCAATGTGAATAATATTTAAAAGTAAGTGATATTTAATAAAATAAAATAAATAAATAAATAAAAAATCTAGGTGAAGTCATTTAGAAGTAAAATTGAAGTTTCTGTCTATCTGAATTGACTGCTTTTTAGTTCTAGCAGTTTTTACATTTACTCCCTTTGTCCGGATGATCAGATTTGGTTGTCATGACTTATGAGCATATAGTCCAATTACGCTATCAACATGACTATTAATTTGGTGATTGGAGTCGGTAAGTATTGGATAATTGTTTTCTTTTTGTTCGCATCGGAGAAGTATGGAAAATCTCATGTGAAGTATGTTTGGGTTTATCTATGGCACCGATCTCGAATACTGCATAGGGAGACAATAGACGATTACGGAGTGGTATTTCTATTGATTGATTTGGCTGCTTGTGCCGCGTTACGTGGCAACACATGATGTTTGTCAAACTAAGTACACCAGTCAAATATTTTGTTTACAATATACAGAAAACTTATGATCCATATTGAATTTCAGATTATTTTAAGTTGGACTATGATATCCAGATCATTTGGCGAATATGTTTGTTTATATATGTGTTTTTTGGGACTCGCTGATGCATGTCCAATGGTTTTATAAAATTTGAATTTTATAATATATATTGCGAGTTCACTTCAAGTTCAATTTTCTGTGGTGATACTATGAAATCTTATTGCCTGACCATTGTAATTGTATTAGCTTTGCTGTGCTCTTGATTGAAAAGAGAGATGAAGAAGGGCAATTACAAGTATTATCAGCTGCACTTGAGGTAAAATACTAAAATCCTCTGGTTCCTTTCAACTGCCCTTTGTATTAAGTTTCTGTCTTATGTGTTGATGCAATTAAAACTATAGCAATCTTATAATGCTTGCTCAGATTCAACTGTTCAATGGGATCATTTTGCATTTATGTTTGAGAATGTAGGAATATATTAATAAATTTTGATTGAATACAGTGGCCAACAATTACTAAATCTATTTGGAAAACTTAAAAGATAATTTAAAATCGAGGAGTATTTGCGATGCTCATGGATTGAGCTTACAAATTGTTTAAGTATAATAATGCAGAAGTGCTACTTTTATAGTTTTATTTGCTGGGTAAAAAGTTTGATTTATTCTCTGGTTGCAGATTGCTGAAGCAGAGAGTATTGATCTAGATTCAAAATTTCGTGCCCTGGTTGCTATTGGATCATTGGTATGTTGTCTTCTTATATCTGTTGTGTTATGAGAATGCCACAGCCCACTGGGTAATGTCAAGAGATACTTTCAAGTATAAAGAGGTTGTTTTTAACTTTGATGACAATAAAACATTAGCTTTGCAGCTGTTATAAGGTTGTTAATTCATTGGACTGAAAATTTCACATACTTTAGGCGACAAAAAGGTACTTCCCATCCGTTGGACCTAGCTAAGGTGACCTTCAATCAGTCATCAAGTTAAAAAAAACTATAAATCAATATCCCATCCATTAAACAACCACCTTGTTCAACCCTTAATTAAAAAAAGAAATTTCAAAATAACAATTAGCATTTATTTCACATGGCAGATTAAGTTGGACCTAGCATTTAACACTCGTTTCAGGTCTTCAAGTTTTACACCATGATTGGCTAATAAGCAATGCCGAATAACAACTTTTATGTCACATGGTAGATTAAGTTGAATCAACTATGTTGGTTTAATATATGTAATTTTTTATGGCAGATTCTTAATTATGCGGAAGTGAATTCCACAAGTTGCTCGAGGTTCTGGTTGTGGACAAACGATTAAGGCGGTACACCGAGGAGGAGATAAATGAGATCCGAGATATTTGGGCAGAGTATTTTATATGTAATGTTGAACTTTAGATTTACCACTTAGCGCATGTTTGACTCTTGTTTTGGATTATAGGCTTGAAATGAAGTAATTTGGTTAATTGGTGTTGGGATTATGAGTATAATGTCTATGATATTGAGATGTAATCTTATTGGACAGGTTGTTAATATAATGCCGTCATTCCCAATTTTATGGGTAGGCCAAATTACAAAGGAGACTCTGCCGAAATTTACATTTGCATTATTCAATAATATTGCATTTTAATTTTAATTATATTAGCGTTAGCATATTACTTTATACCTAGGAAAACAGGTACTACAAACATATACAAGGCAATTATTATATTATAATTAAAAAAAAAAAAAATTCACCTCATTTGCGTCACTCATTAAACAAACAAGTGACGCAAATACAACAGTTTTGTATTGTCTACTCAGTTATTTGCGTCACTCCTACATAAACAAGTGACGCAAATAACAAAAAATGCATATATTGGAAGAGTCATTTGCGTCGCTTGTTTATGAAGGAGCGACGCAAATAACAAAAAAAGTTTAGCAAAAGAATCATTTGCGTCGCTTGTTTATAAAGGGGCGACGCAAATGACTTAAAATAAGTTTATCAGAAAAGTCATTTGCGTCGCTCTTTTATAAAGGAGTGACGCAAATGACTTAAAATAAGTTTATCAGAAAAGTCATTTGCGTCGCTCTTTTATAAAGGAGTGACGCAAATGACTTAAAATAAGTTTATCAGAAAAGTCATTTGCGTCGCTCTTTTATAAAGGAGTGACGCAAATGTCAAAAAATAAGTTTTTAAAAAAAGTCATTTGCGTCGCTTGTTTATAAAGGAGCGACGCAAATGACTCTTATTTGCGTCGCCCCTAGGAGCGACGCAAATGACTTAAAAGTCATTTGCGTCGCGAGCAGTTGCGTCGCTCATAGAAGCGACGCAAATACACTATAAATGAGCGACGCAAATGAGGCTTTTTCTACTAGTGAAGTGACAAAATTGAAACTTCATTGCAGTCACTTAAGCATAAGAAATAGCGATAAAATAAAAAAGAAGAAAACTAATAACACCCTAATCATGAATTTGTTGTACTTGGCTCTTCACCGATTTGCGTTATCAACTTCAAATTCACCTCTTCGAACTTATATTTTTATTGTAATAGGAATGGATATTGTGATATGATAAGAATAATATCATAAGAGATATTATTCTGAAAAGTTGTACATGAAATGTTGTGATAGATTTAGGAGAACTAAGATATATAAGAATATTAAAGTTAGATATTCTTATTACTTATATATATTCTAATGTGGTCGAATATCTTAAATGGGATAATATAATGAGAAAATACAAAATTTTCCCAAAAATTTAATATGATACTAAGAGCATAGGGTGATCTTGGGATGTAAAGCATGAGAGTTCGTGTGGGAGAATGTGAAAACCTTTTAAATGCGAGAGTTTGTGTGAGAGTAGAGTATGTAAAACACGAGAGTTTGTGTGGATGAATGAAAACAAAAATCTTAACTACGAGAGTTTGTGTAACAAGTGAGAATGAAAAACATAGTAGTTTGTGTGGCGAAATAAAAACAAAAAAACTAAATCACGAAAGTTCATGTGAGAGGAGAGGATGAATAACATGTGCAAAAAAGATGGTTCATTTCTCCCTCCATTCAAAACTCACAAACAATTCTCGTCCACGCTTCCTTGATTTGGTTTTTGTTTTCCACAACATGATTTGTTTCCCAAAATGTATCATACCACACACATCACGATTTAAAAAAATAGTGTGAAATACAAGAGATATTTTCTGATGACCATAAAATACGTCCACATTCATAAAGCTTTATCCCCTAACAAACTTGTTACCGCTTGAAATTGTAAAGTTGTATTTTGCTTCCGATGCCATAATTAATTCATAAGTTACCGGGTACACTAAAAATGATAAAACCGTACTGAAATGTGTACGACTACAAAGAAAACCTTCAGAACACATGCAATAACCATAAAATAAATCATTCTTTCCACAACATCATTTTCGGACGAACTTGTTACATTGACGCTTGATTACATTTAGTTATGCAGTCGACGGGATTTCAAAGTAGTTGTAATGAACAAAAACTAAGTATTCCTCTCTGTGTTTTCGACTTCTTTTTCCATTCATAAAATGTTCCAAAAAACTCGTCACTCTTGGATAAATGTTAGAAGGCTAGATTGATAACTAAATTTTCATAACTTGTTAGAGGTGTGTTGAAATATACTTTTATCGATACCATACCTTAGGTTGTTTTTTAAAATGGCACTATAACTATAAAACATTTAGTACTAGATGGAATGTACTTTTAAGCTAAGTTCTCATTTCATAGAAGAATATGTAGTGAATCTAATATACGTAATGTAATATATATATATAATAATAAATTAAGTCGAGTTTTCGTCACTCGAGTACACGACAGTTTAACTTGACCTATCCAAGAATTAATATGGACAATTGATATAATAAGCACATATATTCCCACAATGTCAACAATTCAACAAATCTTTGTCTCACCTGAAGATTGTGTATGTATTAGTTAGGATTAAAATGAACTATCAGCATATTAAGCATAAGTAAAGAAAATGATTGAAGCTTATTAGATAGAATTTTTATAGTAATAGACACAAGCATCAAGACATTTAATTAAAATGCATCTTCATTATAACAATAAAGAAAAAAAGAAAAAACACAATTATACATAATATTTTAGCCTATAAATCCTTTGTGGATTATGAACAAACTAACATACATGGTTTGACTTTCACATGTTAGAAATTGAAGACAACAATTATAATTAAAAGAAAAAATTATCAAGAACTACCCACCTAATAGGTCATTTTGTAAACAACTACCCGCTTAAAATTTTTATCAAAAAAACTACACACTAAATTTAAAAAGTTTGAGTAGCACTACCCATTTTAGTTTTCTGGAAACAAAATACTGCAAGTGTAGCAGAATTTTATTTTTTTCTTTCAAAACTTAAGCCTAAACCTCGTATATAACAACCAACCTTATCTCCTTTACAACGACTCACCTTTAAAACTCAAAATTCTCAATATTTTTCCAATTAAAGAGGGCGAAAGTAATAGTGATTTTAATTAAGAAATATGTACTGCTTCTAAATTGATGTTAAATTCACTTGTTTTGGCTTCATAATTGAGTGATTCATCATTTTGTGTTTAAATATTGGAAGAAAAAAAAACATAAGTGAGCCACACTTGCCGGATTTTGTTGCTGGAAAATAAAAATGGATAGTGCTAGTCAAACTTTTTAAATTTAGTGGGTAGTTTTTTTGATAAAAATTTTAAGAGAGTAGTTGTTGACAAAATAACCTATTAGGCGAGTAGTTCCTGATAATTTTTCCTAATTAGAAATTTTATTAGAGACAAAAGAGGAGATTTTGTCCTAGAAATATTCCACGCTTTAAATTTTCCAACGCAAACGTGTCAACAACAATGATATGTTTCAGCAAGATAAAAAATGCAGGTAAAATTAAACTTAGCATTGTTATGTTCTCTTCTTGTATAAAATTTTGATTTACTAGCGCTTTTTCAATTGCATCCTTAATAACAACTGCACTATGAGCTTCCAGTTATGTTCAAGGCTAATTGATATTTGGTTCAAAGATTCAGCTAAACCCAGTAACAATATTTTGAAACTGAAAATTGTATCATACCATCAACAAAATCAACAATACCTCAAAGAAATAATCGATTGCATTAGAGAAGTTTAAATAGTTACATTCACATCTACCGAACACAAACACATATATTTGAGAATAAATCATATAATATCAGCGTAACTTCCTAATGTTATCAGGCTTAGGTTTCCATGCTAGTGTTATAATAACTAAGCAATAATCAAATAAAACAAATATTGTTCGTATTTTTATCTTTATAGTTTTTAACTAAATACAACAAAATATTATACGATCAACCAATAATATTCTATAAATGAAAATGCAACAATATTACTACATAGCATTAAATATTACAGATTCTTAGAAACATTATCACATAACCAACTTAAAAGTAGTGGATTTTTCCAAGATCGGAAATTTTGAGACTTAACACAGATTCTTTTGGCTGGATTCCTCTTCCTCCATTATCCATGTTGCAAAAAAATAAAAAATAAAAAATAAATTTAAAAAAAATCATAGTAAACCAACAATTTAATATATATTTTGTTCATAATTAAAATATACTCTTGACACTTAAAGTGATAAATAGGGAAAGAGAAACATACATAGAAAGGGCAACAAGATTAGTAGGTGAATAAACATAATTGTAGAAATATCCGGTAAGATGAACTCCTCTCGGAGATCCATGAAATTCCAACTCTAAAGTGGTCATCTCACACTTATTCACTCTCAATGAGCATATTAGTATATCATTTTCACCATCGTAGTTTACGTAGACCAAGCTTCACATGTGGATGTCCCCCGAACTCATATATTCTGAAGTAGCCTACAAATTAATCAATAAAATACATATTTTAGACTTAAATTTAAATTTTATTTTTATATTCCATTCAAGAAAATGAATAACCCTCCTTCAAATTAGTAACCTTTCACAAACGAAGTAACAAAGACTATTAATGCTTAAAAGGGGAAAACAAAAAACTCAATAATTTAACTGGAAATTGTTTTAATTTATACAGTATAAATAATGAAACAATCCCCCTAAAAAATAATTTATAAGTGGTTTGATAAAAACATGTAATAGAGGATGAGGCTAACAAAAAGCAATTATAGTGAAGGAGTAGTAACTAGTTTTTAAATGGTGCAACCTAATATACTATTAGGTATATTTTAGTGCTAGATGACGACATTATATGAAAAATCACAAAGAAAGAAAGAAGCAAATATATATGATATTGTTAGACAACGATAATATATACAAAAAATACAAAGAAAGAAAAAGGCAAGCAAGTCAAGAATGCATGTATTAAAATTAGTCAATACAAGGACACATATAGATATCCCCCTCAAAAAAAAAGACAAATTTAGAAACAACCATAATATTAGCTAATATATATTTACACTACTTCTAATACTTAATATAAAGTTATATCACTACTAAAATTTGGCTAAATTATGACCGTCTCTAACAGTCGTTAAAAATAGCAAAAATGGTCGCTAAAAATAATTGCGACCGTCAAAGGTCGTAACGTGGCAGTCGTTATTCACTTAGTCGCAAAAAGTCAAAATTGTGACTGATTGACGATCGCAATTTATTTGCGACCGTTTCCGTTATTTTAAACGACAGTTACATTGACGGTCGTAATTTATAATAATTGCGACTTGTACAATAGCGGTCGCAAAAATGTTTATTTACAACGGCCTAAAGCGGTCGCTAAAATTTGAAAAAAAAATCAGAAACAAACGAAACCAAAAAATAAATAAACCAAAACAAGAAATCAAAGCAAACAAAAAATAAACATAAATCAACTTCAATCAGAAACAAATCACAAAATCCAAATTACAAGCAGAATCCACAAAAATCAATTAATTTTTTTTAACCCAACAGAAAATAACTCATAATTAAAAGCAGAAAAACACGTAAATATCAAACAAAAAATCAAAAAATTACCAAAAATCAAGCACGAATTCAAAACGAAAATCAAATCCAAAATTAACAAAAATCAAACTGAAAAAAATGAAGAACAATTCGACCAAAAAAATCAACATACCTTTAACAAACATCAAATCGAAATTAACGAAAAAGCACCAAACCCGGAATGAAGAACAATTCGACCAAAAAAATAAATCAAACCACAATTAACGAAAAGCACCAAACCTAGAATGAAGAACAATTCGACCAAAAAAATCGACCTAAAATCAGATCTAAAAATTCGACAAAGAAATCAAACAAAAAAAGAATTAAAACCCTCATAAATTGAAAATAATAAAAAACAAACAAAAAATTAAACCAACATAAGTAAAATCGAACAATTATTAAATCTACATATACAAATTCGAACAAGTATCAAAACCACATAAATAAAATTGAATGAAATAAAACCCACATAAATTAAATCGCAAAAATTAATTATATTCGCAGAAATTAGACCAAATTCGGCCAACAAATCGAACAAAAAACGAATTAAACCCAAAAAAACCGAAAATAAACAAAATTTCAAGAAAAAACATACCTTGTACAATATATCATCCTCTTTGGGTTTATATGGTCAAATTCGACCATGAAAACTCCAGATCTGGTATTTTTATGGTCGAATTTGACCATTAACACCATAATCCAAACAAGAACAAAGAAAGATTAAGAAGAAAAAGAGAATAGAAGGAGGAGGACAGTCGTGAAGATGGTGGCGGAAGAAACAAGAGAAAGGAAAATGAAAGATGCAGGAGGAGGAAAGTGAAAGATGGAGGAGGAGAAGACAGGAGAGAGAACAGAGAGAAGAAAGAGAAGAGAGGAAAGGAGACAGCGACTTGAGGTTTGTTAGAGTGAGGACGAAGTGGGTTCTGTTTTATACCCGATCTTTAAATAAATGAAAAGCCTTTTGCGACCGCCAAAAACGGTTGCAAAATACACAAATTACGACCGTTTCTGTAACAGTCGCAAATTACACAAATTACGACCATTTTTGAAACGGTCGCAAAATTGCGACTGCTAAAACGGTCGCAATTTACACAGATTACGACCGTTTATGAAACGGTCGTAAATTTACGACCGTTTTGACGATCGCAAAAGGGTATTTTTAATTTTGACTTATTTTAAAATCATTGAAATACCCTTACGACGGTTTAAAAGGGTAAAAACGGTCGCAAATCCGCGACCGTTTTCAAAAACGGTTGCAATATTGCGACCGTCTTGAAAACGGTCGCAGATGTCATATTTTGTGACCGTTTAAATGATGGTCATAAAAAAACGGTCGCAATTTAGATGAATTTTAGTAGCGTATTAATATAACACTTTATAACGAAAATATAATTAAAAAAACACTAAATAGGAACAAATGTTGTATTTAGGACTTAACTAGGTAATACAAGTGCACGAAGTTTATCCTGAATACCAATGCTTTCTGTGGTAACCGAACAACGATTGGTGGTAATTGTGTATGGACGCCTAATCCCACGATTAGGTCCCCGTTCATATCTTAATTTAGGACAAAAAAAATAGTGCTTCCATTCCTAATTAGCCCTATTAGGACTGTCGTGCACAAAGAATGGAATAAGTCTACTTCATTCCCTACTAGTGAGCATGAATTTGGATAGTGTTCTCTCGAACATTAAACCCCAAATTTTATCAATTAAGTGGTTATTTTTCCATAAGCACACGTCTACCAGATTGAGCAGTTCAATATTATGAAAATTACACAACTGGAAGTACAAACCCTTTGGCAACTATCGCCTCTACTTAGTGTCGGAGGCCATAGCCAAAATAAACTTAACACAAGAGCATTGATTAACATCACTATGAGGGTAAGCCTTTTCCATCATCTCCTTTTCGAAGGCTTCCCTTTCAAATTCCATCTAATATCGAGGCTGAAAAATTGAAACAAAATTAAATTTATTCTGACTAAAAATTGATACAAATTTATATTATGTAGGGAGATAAAAGCATAGTGAAAAAAGTTGAAGTGTAACATTTGATTTCTAGCAGTGGCGGAGCCAAAAAAATTTCTTTAGGAGGGCAAAAAATCAAATACAAAGTATATTTTTATTTCATCTCAACGCATTTTCTAATTCTTATTGGACCATACATGTAAGAATTTAAGCCTCCTCAAAGATATGAAAAGTTACAACAATAGCAAAAAAAAATTAACAAATAAAAGTTTTTTTTTACAAAAAGAATTAAAAAACTGTCAGCAACAAAGATTTTAACAAATAAAAGTTTTAAAAAAGAAATAAAAAATGTCAGCAGCAAGACTCGAACCACTGACTTTTATCACAGATGAATTGAACAATATAACCTAAACCAACTGAGCTACACACTACATTACTCTTCTTATTATGAAATTCAACTTTATATAAATTCAAGGGGGTGACCATGGCAACCCCCTGGATTCTGCCCCTTATACCACACTTAGTTTAATGTTTCAAAACACAATATTGAGTAACTATTGTTTTAAGTAAAAAAAAAAACAATAATGTTTATAGATAAGAAATTGGGATTAATAACATTTTCTCCATTTAAGAAGCGCATTATCACTACAAGAAAATAGATCAAAGAGGGGGATTAATATTGTCCACTTGTTGGTCCCCTTAGCTAACATCATTCTAAAGTAATTAAAAAATTAGGGGATAAATTAATAAATTAATATAATTGGGTGAGAAAAGTTAATATAGATTAAATGGTTAACCATTTTTACTAAACAAAATAACTTTATGTACTACGTAGTATAAAGATAAAGCAAGTCTATTTTATTTAAATCTATTATGTCATTTTTTTTAAGACAAGTCTATTTTCCAATCGAATAATGAGGAATAAATATCTTAATGCCAAAAAATTTAAAACGAAAAACACACATTTTTCCGCTTTCCTTGATATGATGATCCAACGTCTTCCTCATCCTCAAAAGCTCGTTTTCTATTATGATCAACATCCAAGCACAAGAAGAAAGTTGAAAATACAATAACAAAAAACGACGTATTAAAAAAGTTATTGACAATAAATTGTATTTTTGTTTATTCCATTTGTACTTTAAAAAAATAATAAAATTACAAAGAAAATGAACAAAACCAATTTGATTGCATGCTTATCATTGTCTTCCTTGTTGGTATGTGTTGGTTGTATATTAAGTGCCTAAAATTCATTTTATGATGAACACACACACACACACACAAAATTTAAAAAAAAAAAAAAAAAAAAAAAAAAAAAAAAAAAAAATTAGATATGACACCATAATATTTACAAAAAGATGAACTTCAGTATGGTAGATAATTCTCGATGACAAATACTTACACTTTCACCCACGGCGATTTTGTCTTCATCGGAAAACTCTTTTATTACCACCATGATCAAAGAAGAGAGTGGTTTAAAGGTTTTGAAAGTGGAGTGGATGGAGTGTGGGGGTGTTGGTTTTTTATTTTTATTAGTTGTTGTTTATGAATCTGGTAATGGAGTTTATAAGAGTACAATGACGTTTTTTTTTTTTAAAATTTGACAAGGCTTTTTAATGTTCTATAATTGGGGTTAAGTGGGTAGTTTTTTTTTTAAAAAAAAATGGCGGAAATAACTTCTATAATTGGATTAGTGAGTAGTTTCTTTAATGATGAAAACCATCTTGTGTTTTGTATAACATGTACTGGTATTATACGTCAACTGCAAATACATTACTCAATAAAATGCAAATAAGATAAATAATCATTACATTATACATAATTATAATAAAGATGGACCCTAGTTTTACACTTGAATCTATCAATCCATAAATATAAGTGCACTTTCAGTCTTATAAAGTCATTTACACAAAGCTTCAAGTAACCTAAATCGGTTTTCAGGTATGAGATTAAACTAACTAAGTACGTATTTTTTGTGCAAATTATAAATGCAATGTCCTCAACTTAATAGATGTATAACCGATTCAAAAGTATATTTCTGAATAAGATTTTTAGGCTAAACTAGAAAAATTTATATCTCACGTATCAAACCTTCCTACAAATTAGGATGCATAAGATGTAATAACTTTTGTTGGGGTAAATAATAAGGTATAGTAAAAAGTTAGGGATATAAGAGCTAATAAGTACGTCCTCATTAAGATCTAGTCACGTACGATTAGTAACAAGGTGTATAAGAAGTAATAATTGATTTTATAAGATAGGCGATGTCTTGAGAGATTTCCACATGGATGGCCATTAAGTCGATATAATTCAACTAGTGCATTTCAAGATTCTCTTATTAAGTTAGAATTGAATAATTTAACTCAATACGATGTAATACATTATAATAAGCTAACTCAATAATACGATCTAATGCATTATAATAAGCCAAATAATGGACAACTATTATAATATGTGGCCTAAATAGTTGAATTGATTCTTAATTGAGTTTAAATTAATTCTAACTATTTTGAAAAGGATGTAGCAACTTCTAATGGGGTTAAGTAAGTTACAATAATGAGTAAAATAAATAAGATGTATTAAGTGTCAGTACGTTCTACTAAAGTTTAGTGACAAGGTTTATAAGATCAAGACCTTATACAATAATATAACTTAAACTAGATGTGATGCTTTGGATTTTAAATAAATTTAAAATGAAAAAAGTACCTTAAGATTTTGAAACATTAATTTGAGTACACTAACTAGATAAAATTAGAAATATTTATAGTGATAGGTATAAAGATATTTGAATTTGTATGTTTTGCAACAAAGTAACGTAAGTTAATTTTATTATTAGACATCAAAGACAAGGAATGTTATATTATTATTAGTAACAAGGTGTATAAGGTGTTATAGATTTTACAAGATAGGCGATGACCAAAGAGGTTGCCACATGGATGGACATTAAGTTGAAATGATTCAACTAATTAATTTTAGGATTATCATATTAAGTTAGAATTGAATAAGTTAACTCAATACGATCTAATACATTATAATAAGCCAAATAATGGGCAAATATTATAATATGTGGCCTAAATAGTTGAATTGATTATTAATTAGATTATAACACCTACAAATTAGGAAGCATAATATGTAATAACTTTTGGTTGGGTAAATAATAAGGTATAGTAATAATCTAAGGATATACAAGCTAATAAGTACGTGTCATAAAGATCAAGTCATGTACGATTAGTAACAAGGTGTATAAGCTGTAATAGATTTTTTAAATTAGGTGATGGCCAGATAAGTTGCCACATATGGATGTCCATTAGGTTGAAATGATTCAACTAGTGCATTTAAGGATTATCTTATTATTAATTTAGAATTGAATGATTTAAAATGCAAGGAGTGTCATACCTCCATGTATGTATCACTTTTTTTGTTTTTTTTTTCTTATTCTTCCACGTCAACAAATTACCACATAAGCGATAACATTGCACATGTACATGTTAAATATGTGTACAAATTTATATGATAAACTATTTGTTACATTAGTTGTTACAATTAATAATTATATTAAATTTTATCACCAAAATTAAGTTTGTAACTAATTGTATTTAGTTTGGGCTCAATTAGAACGTTAATTAATTACAGTAATTACAATGCTTTTTAAATTGCTTTAGCGCATTTAATTTGTAACCTATATGTATTTAATGTGGTTTGATCTTTTGAAAGTTTTACCATCAAAGTCAAACATTTTTCAGATTCGAAAAAGTACTATACTCATAATAAAAAGATTTAAGTGATAAAAAAAAAACACCACATGAAAGTATCTTTTAATCTTCTTCTTCTCTCTCCTCTACACCTATATCCTCTTCAAACTCTCCTCTTAAAATTCCTTCATTTGTTGCTTTTTCCATTTTCCCGGCGCCGAACAAACTACGGTGGTCGACCTCTAGTTGCGACCTTTCACAAAGGCGCTCGATACTTTTCCATTTGTTGCTTTGTCCATTTTCCCGGCGCCGAACAAACTACGGTGGTCGACCTCTAGTTGCGACCTTTCACAAAGGCGCTCGATACTTTTCCCTCTTAGATCGTACAAAAAAATCTCTATTTCCAGTATACAATTACAATCTACGACTAATAAAGGCAATTATTTGACAAAAGTAGACCCAGATCCACATTATTTTGAGTTGTTTTGTCCTAAAAATTAAACTTGATTTTTATGAAATAGTTGCTTATGTTGCTGAATATATGTTATTTATTTTTTATCATAATTTTTTCGCTTAAATTTATTGTTTTTTAATTTGATTATTTGGATGTAGTAGAACTTGAATCTGTACCTATTAACTAACTGATTATTGGATTTTATTTCTTTTTTTAAAAAAAATATTGTTTTTTTTCTTTGATTTAATTTAAAGTATCTCGTTTAATTGATGCATGTTGCTTTCAATTTTAATTATAAAATATGCATATGCTTTTTGTTATTAGTTGATTAGGCTCTGAATAGTTTTAGTTTTTGAGGAATATAGTCTTATAAGTAAGGACCTTGTATATGTATAATTTGCTACCCATTAGGCCAATACCATAAGGCACATAAATACCTGGCCATGAGTAAACAAGACAATCCCTAGATTTATGTGTATGAATGTTTGAGCTTTCACTTAAAAAGAAAAATTTAATATTTGTGTTCGATGTATAAAGTGTCTAAGTTAAGTTTGACAAATGTTTCTTTTTGGATTAGTGAGATTTGTTTTTGAAGTAAAAAATAAAAAATAAAAAACATTTTTTTAATTTATTAATATTTTTAGTTTTTGGGATGCAGTTTAGATCATTATAATATATATCTTGGATTTTTAGGTTTAACTTTTTGCCATTCTAAAAACTATTGTCTACTTTGCTAATTTTAGTCACTAATTTTTGTATATCTAGATTCATTAAGAAGAATATTTTTTACACCAAGTGATGGAACATTATTAGGTCTTATAGTTTAGAGTTGTGCATGACAACCAAGTTAGAAGATGATTTGGTTTACTTAATACATGCATGGACACAGTTAAAGGTAATTTAGAGCATACCATGTTTTAAGATTTATGAAGTTAGTTGTATTACTATGCGTATGTAGCTGTAACAGAATGAGAAGGTTGTGCCACGACTATTTTGATATTATTTTGCAATGGTAGTTATCTATAACTTATGTGTTTGAGTTTCTGTTGTATATTCAATGCACAATGATGGCTATTATTTTATTTAGGTAATCATGGCGGCAAATAAAAAGCCAAGCTTTGATGTTGAGATTGACCATTCCATGTTTCACACCTTGGTGAGAATCTTATTTATATTCTCTTACATGTGATGAAATTTCATAACATGCCTTGATGTTATCATGGTATTATGCTAAATATTATGCACCTTTACAGCTAATTTCGAACAAAGTTAATAAGATGATTAGAGGAGAATCCGTTGTCAAAGTTCACCTAGGAGAGGATACTAAGGAGTACTCCATCTATTTGCTATATATCTCGTACGGACATCGGGTGGAAACACAACATGGAAAATGATGGGAAAATTTCATGGAGGAGAATGACATCCAGGTAGAACACATGCTTGAAATAACGTACGAGGGATATAAGTGCTTTCATGTGAGTGTTTTTACAAGAGGAATAGAGATCCCCAAAGCCATTGACTTCGATATCATTGTACTATCTGATGGGAGTTCAAGTGATGGTAATGGCTCCTTATGTGATGGGATTTCAAGTGATGATACTGGCCTTGATGAGGTCGAGGAATACCCGGAATTCAGAGCAACTTTCATGCAACCCTACATTAATGTAGGTAGATTGGTAAGAGATTTTTATGTAAATGCATCTTTTGCCTCCATTTGGATTCCCACTTATTAAAGATGTTTTAAAGCTTCTATTCATTTATATAATTTTGTATAGATAATTTGACTTGGTTAAAAACATCTTAATACTTAATAAGAGTTTAAACACCCCCCCCCCCACAAAAAAAAAGAATTACAATGATTAGCTTCATCATAAACCAAAAGTTCAATAAGGCAAATGGTGTTTGAGCAAATGGTGTTTAATTAGTCTGTGTAGGTAATATTTCAAGCATTACCCCAAAATTGAACCCCACTGTGATCATACACTTAAGCATGGTGGCGTCCAAAGGGAAGGAAGTTAGAGCAAAAGAGTCGCTAACAAGTTTTAGGAACTTGTAAACCGTTCACAGGGTGAAGATTACACCCCTTAACGATCCATGAGATCGTAAACTCCAATAGGTCTGGAACCAAGACTGGAAGTTCGGGGATGAAGGTACAAATCCAATCTAAAAGAAAAAGAACCTGGCCTAATAATAGGCCTCTACTTTATTCTTCTCGTATTCATGTGCGCTTTCTAACTAACATGCAATCAATAGGTTTACCCTTAACCTGTTTAATCTATGTTGGTTGAATATTAATGCACAAATAAAAATATTATTGGCGATCACTTAAATTATAATCATATTAACCCTAAACAAGATTATTACTTATCTTATTAAGCGTGATTACAAGTACCAATTCTCTTTAAACATGCATAAAAGGTGTGATCACGCAATAACAATAATATCAAGCAACATAATAATAATCATAACAATAACAACTTTAATCATCAAAATAATAATTATAATAAAAATTATTATAACAATAATAATAATCATAATTAAAATAATCATGTTAAAGCACAATATTAATAGCATGATCCTGGGCATGATACTAACAAGATTAATAACAAACCCTAGCATGTCACTAAACATATAAAAATCAAAGCTTTAGCCCTAACATGATACTAGCATGATATTAGGAAAGAAAGTAGGAAGCATTCTTTTAATCATACTTGATATTAGGAATTTTTAGTTTTTACCCTAAACATGATACTAGGAAGCAATAAAATATCCTAACATGATACTAGGAATCAAAATAACAATCTAAGCATGATTTCTATATCATAATATCAATAAAACAATTAAAGCACTTACTTGGATGCCTCGTATCTCTTTCTAATAACAAAATACACACGTTAGTAACTTCAAGGAAAATAATAAAATCAAAACAATTAAATTAAATAAAGATTAAGAAAGTTTAGACTAGATTTGGGACTAAACCCTCATAAATCAAACCTTTCACGTCTAGGGCGAAGGCAACTTCGAATTATGCTAGGTGTTTCTAGATCTTGTGAATGCGGAATTTTGTTTGTAAAAAGTTGGTTTAGAATAAGAGAGAGAGAGTATCAAGAAATTCTTTATGAGAGTTGGTGAGAAGAATTGATGATTAAAAACAGAGGTCTAAGGACGCTATTTATAATGAAAACAATCCGAATTTGATAAAAAAAAGAATCGGAGTTCGAAAAGGAATAAAACACGACGCTGACGCCGCAATAGCCTCTGTCGCCGCGCGACAGGCCTGTCGTCCGACGCTGCAAGACAGTTTTTGCGGATTTTTTTTATCATATTTTTGATCCAGAAGTCCAAATAAGGCATATAATATGTCATTGGAAAGCTCTTTTCTAGCCCAATCCAACTACACTATTATTGGACCCTTACTATGGACCAAACTAAACTGGATTGGCTATTTTCATAAAATAGGTTTTCAAAAATAGAGAGAAATAAAAGAATTAAAAACTAACCGCAACACTAAACTTTTCAGACTTTCACTTCATTCGATTATGATTCGACGTGAAAGGTATTCATCACCGGGTTTGGTTTTGGGGAGACACAAATGGGTGTCTATAGGCTGTAGTATGAAAAAATTAACTTGATTACTCATGCCTACAACTAAGTTAGATTATTGTACTGTGTTAATATTTTGCCTTGATTACTTTCATGCATTCACCTAAGTTAATGTCAAAATATACTTATTTTAGTGAGTCAGAGATTATGCAATGGATTGTAAGAATACAAATGGATTTTATCTAATGTAATTTGAATATATGATATTAGCTCTGCTGTGATGTTTCCATTCATATGTTGACAATCAATTTTGTAGAATGTGTCGTTGGGCTTTGGAGGCTTTGGAAGATCTCATTTGGACTTCCTGGGGCCTAAAATTAAAGTTGATGTTTAGATGGATAAAAAGTACCCATTATGTCTGTATGTTAAAAGGAATTCACGTGACCAGATTTGACTATGCAAGATGCAACATAAGGGATGAAATATCAAACATGATTCGGGGACACAAGATTAAAAAGGGGGATGAAGTGGAGGTGCAGATGATTTACAAATCTCCTCCGGTTTTCAAAGTGACCAGATTATCAAAGATTGTGTAAAACTTTAAAGTGCGTTTTAGCCTCATTTCTAGCAAGCTAACTTCTGATGTGTCTATTCTACAACCTATTGTAACTATTCAACCAAATGTGTTCTATCAGTAATAGCTTAAACTTCACTTTTGGTGCTAAACTTGAACTATATCCCAACTTGCTGCGCGGCAGGCTCTAGTAAGAGCTTGATGTTATTTAACGCATCAGCCACCTTAAACTTGCTTAGGGGCCTTTTGTAATTATGGTGATATCCATCTACTTTGTTTTATTTCAATCTATGTTCAGTTTGCTGCCAAAAAAAAGTCTTACTACATTTTGACTAGGTGTTTTTCACTAGAACTCTAGTATGTTAGTTGTACCTTGTGGACATGTTAATGTAGGTTAATTTTTTTCCAATTATATGAAAATCAGTTAATTGAAACTGTAGACACCCATTTGTGTCTCCCCAAAACCAAACCCGGTGATGAATACCTTTCACTTCGAATCATAATCGAATGAAGTGAAAGTGTGGAAAGTCTAGTGTTGCGGATAGTTTTAATTTCTTTTCTCTTCTATCTGTTTTTGAAAACTTATTTTAAGAAAACAGTCAATCCAGTTAGGTTGGTCCATGATATGGGTCCAATGATACTGTAGTTGGATGGGGCTTGACAAGAGCTTTTCAATGATATATTATAAGCCCAATTCCGATGAATATTGAGGAAGTTGTGGCCAATTTACTGAACTGGGCCCGGTTTGAGCCTTATATGCGGCCCAATGATCTAGGGGAGGGCCTAATATAGATTTATCATTCCTAATGCAATTAGGAATGGTTTTAGTCTTCTAGATTCTTCTAGAAGGTTCTTTTCATTCCTAATTCAATTAGCATTGATAATTTGACTTTTGTTGACTTTTCAGAGTTTTAATTAAAATCAAAGAGCATATTTTGAGGGAAATACGATTTTATCCTCCTGCACGGCAATTTTTATCTGATTTTAAGAAAACGCGTGAATTTCCAGATCAGCGCCAAACGCCAGCTGTAGCGCCTGGCGCTAGCATTGGCGCCTGACGCTAATGTTGGCGCCTAGCGCCAATAGCCAGAGTTAGCGCTAATCCAATTTCATTTGCACCAGAACTCTGTTATGATATTTTATCTTTTTGGCTGATTTTCTCTATAAATAACGTCGTAAAAATTCCGTTTTCATTCACTAATATTCACCAACTCTCATCAAGATTTTCTTAATTACTCTCTTTCTCTCTTTTTTCTAAACTAGCTTTTCTCAAATATAAAAATTCCGCATTTATTAGATCTAGATACACCTAGCCATATTCGAAGTTGCCTTTGCCCTAGACGTGAAAGGTTTAATTTCTGAGGGTTTGGTCCCTAATCTCTCTTTCAATTATTATTTAGTTTAATTATTGTTGTTTATTATTTTCCTTGAAGTTACTAACGTGTGTATTTTGTTATTAGAAAGAGATACGAGTCATCAAAGTAAGTACTTTAATGGTTTTTATTGATGTTATGATATAGAGATCATGTTTAGGTTGTTATTTTGATTCCTAGTATCATGTCTAGGGTAACTATAATATTAAATATGATCGTTATGATGCCTCTTATGTCCTTCCTAATATTTATGATTGTTAGTATCATATTAGAGTTAAAGCTTTGATTTTTATTGTTTAGTGACATGCTAGGGTTTGTTATTAATCTTGTTAGTATCATGCCTAGGATCTTGCTAATATTATGCTTTAACATGATTCATTATTATTTTTTTGATTATTATTATAATTATTTTTATGATTATTATTATTATTATTATTATTATTATTGTCATCATGATTATATATCATGTTGCTTGATGTATTTTATTGTTATTGCTTGATCACCTTTTATGCATGATTAAAGGGAATTTTGTACTTGTAATCACGCTTAATAAGATAATTAATAATCTTGTTTAGGGTTAATATGATTATAATTCAAGTGATCGCCAATAATAGTTTATTTGTGCATTAAATTCAACCAGCATAGATAAACAGGTTTAGGTTAATCCTATTGATTGCATGTTAGTCGGAAAGCGCACATGAATACGATCAGAATAAAGTAGAGGCCTATTATTAGGGCAGGTTCAATCTCTTTTAGGTTGGATTTGTACCTTCATCCCCGAACCCTATTTGGTTCAAGACCTTGCGATGTTAAAACAAAAATAAAACAAAGGGTTCACTTCTTTCTTCATCCCCGAACCCTATTTGGTTCAAGACCTTATGGAGTTGACGATCTCTTGGATCGTTAAGGGGTGTAACCTTCACCTCGTGAACGGTTTACAAGTTCCTAAAACTTGTTGGCGACTCTTTTGCTCTATCTTCTTTCCCTTTGAACGCCACCGTACTTTAGTGTATGATCACAGTGGGGTTCAATCTAGGGGATTAACGCTTGAAATATTCCCCACAGTTTTTGGCGACTCCACTAGGGAGGATTTCTATTTTAATTCCTGAATTTGTTTCGGCAATGATTTAGAATGAGTGGATGAGACTTGAAACGTTCTAAGTATTTCATGTGCGTAATTTTGATTAACATTATTGTCATATGCATAAAAAAGATCTCATTGGAAAGACCATCCGTAATGAGTTAAAGCATAGGATTTTACACGTAGGAAATTTGAGAAATATCTTTCACAACTAGGACCGAAATAACACTACGCGAAACTGGAAAATTTTATCGAGCACAAAAAGCTGCTGAGGCATGTAGGAATTAGCGTCAGCGACCAGAGCATTGGCGCCAGACATTTAACTGTAGCGCTAGACGACTGGCTTGTCGCCAGGCGCTACAGCTAAAACCTGGCGCCAAGCTCTGTTTGCTGGCGCCAAATTCTTCCAATACCGAGCCAGAAATATGCGTTCTAATTTCGACCAGTTTTTCGTATTGTTTGCCCGATCCTACTTCCTGATTGAGTTTTTCTCACTTTTCTGAAACCCATATGTGTTCTACATATGGAAATAACCCTCTGGGAATTCATGCTCCATCTACCTGATTGAACGCTCTGAGCAACAAAGGGTACATCCAAGAATGTTGAATTCACCAAACCATGGAAGCGAGTTTTTCTAACACTCGCGGTGTCTCATCCACTCGCGCCAACCCTTCACGGTTAGGCTTCTGCGCGGTGCATCCGGACAATTAACCATGGACCCTCTATTGACTAAACCATATCCCAAACTTTAGAGAACTAGAGCCATGGTTAGGTTGCAAACTCATTGCATCAGATTGTGCCTACTTGACTAATTGTGCATTATTTGTTGTGCATATACTATGATTTCTTAACCATTTGTTTGACTTGTGTTGAGATTTAATAAATTAATGACTTAAAGAACTTTGCCTAATTAATTAATCGATTAATTAATTTGAGTAAATAAAGTCTAATATTTTAATCAGAATTGACCTAGTACGACTTTAGGTATACCCTTGTTGATTAATAACACCGAAAACAGTCCCAGATTGAAGCTCCAGCATTGGCGCCAAAGTCTGGACTGTAGCGCCACTCTGTGGAGTGCGGCGCCTGGCAACAGCTCTGTCGTCTGGCGCTACACTACACAGTGCAACACCAGTCCTGTCGTTTTGCCGACAGTTCGGATTATTGATTGAGTCATCACCTAGTGTCTAATTAATCAGTTTGCTAAGGGTTCGTTTGGCATTGCTGTGGTTTTCTGTTTTTTAGTTTTTTGTTTTCTAAAAGTATATGATATGTGTCCCATAATAAATCAAAAATTATATAAACTTGTTAAAATTATGATAATTTTGAAAACTGACAACAGAAAAGTGGAAACACCTTTTTCTTGTTTCCTGTTTTTGGTTTTTGGTTTTTAAAAAAACAGAAAACTGAAAACCAAAATTGATGCCAAACAAGCCCTAAATAATTCGGTTAAATTTTACTGTCAATAATACCTTGTTCAGTCATTAATTGAATCTGGTCACATAGTCTAGCCACATGGTCATGACACGAGTATTAACATGTCACCTACACTCACTAGTCTTAGCACACACCTCGAGTATATGTCACCATGATCATGTCTTAGGTTCATGCATAAGTCGGTCTTTTTCGTCATTTGAGTTGGGGTTACATTCTATTCCTAATTCTTCATATCCCTCCATCTACATAATTTTTCTTCACATTCTATTCCAATCATTCTTCACTTCCTCCATCCATTGCATGTTGAATAAAGTTTAAGTCAAATTATTAACAATGAATATCCCCAAATTCCTTTTCCACAGTATTTGGTCGAGGAGAGAAGGGCGATTAATCAAGGACAACACCTTTGTTCAAGTCTCACTTTTTGATAAACCGATTCGTCAAAAGAGGAAGGCTAAAAAGATAATGGCAAGTCAAGAAGAGGTCAATGAACTTAGGAATCAATTGAATGACGTGACTGAGGTGTTAAAGGCTTTAACCCTCAAAATTGATGACCCTGTGAAGCAACAACAAATGAACCTCATGCAAGAAAGTTTGAGAAAGCTATCTAGTGACTATAAATTTCAGGGCATGAGTTCACAAGGGGTCTCGCTGGACAAGGAACTTCTTCCGCATAAGTTCAACGCCACTGACATCCCTAAATTCAAGGCAACAGATAAACCTTACTTCCATCTAAGAGCTTTCGAAACTATAATGAACATTAAGGGTATCGATAAGAAGGTTTTCCCCTCTCTGTTCTCACTATCTCTTGAGATCGTTTGCCAGCAATGGTACTTCTCCCTTGACAAAGAGAAAACCTCTACCTGGGAATCGATAGTAAACGCTTTCATTGATAGGTACAAGTGCAATATTCAAGTTGAAACCGACTATAGACAACTTGAGATGCTAAGACAAAAAGAGAATGAAGGCTTTACTTCTTTCTTCAATAAGTGGAGGGAAACTTCCGCTAAGATGATCGAGGTGCCCTCCGAAAAAGAATATGTGAGGATGTTTATCAAGAATCTCCAAGAGAAGTATTCAAAGCATTTAAAATACCAACACAATCTGAATACTTTCAAAGCCGTTTATGACATCGGAATTGAAATCGAAGATGACCTTGCAAAACAAAAAGCTACTAACAATAATAGTAACCACGGTGGCTGGAGAGGAAAGAAGAACGTCAATCCTTCTTCTTCCGAAAATGCCCACTCTAGTAACAATGTAAGTACCTTTGACCATAACGGTGTCTTAGCTGTGGATAATCAAGGATATAAAAAAAAACCCAGGAGAGATTTCACACCCATTGGAATGACCTACGATGCTGCTTTCGATCGTCTCTATGAGCGAGGATTAATCAAACCTATTGGCCCTACCGAAGATCCAACGCCAGAAAATCGATCTTCGAGATGGAATCCCAACTCCTATTGCAAGTACCATCGAGGACGCGGTCATACTACTGATGAATGCTACAGGTTTCAAAATTTCATTCAAGATCTCATAGAAGCAAATAAGATCCCATTACCTTTAGCTAACGAGAAGACTGGATGATGTTAGAGCAAACGACACAAGATAAGAGGCGAGCTTCAACGACAAGATTTCATGACCTCTTTTTTTTTCTATTTCTTTTTCATTAATTTCCTTTCCCCAATAAGTCTAGCATAGGTACCTTTTTATTCTCCTTAGATTTATTTTGTAGGATCATTATTTCTTTTCCTTTAATAAAATGAGCATTTTATTCTCTTACATATGATCATCACATTATATTGCAAAAAAAAAAAAAAAAAAAAAAATCCATGTCGAAATAAATACAAGGTATACCAATGATTTGAGGCACCCCTTGTAGACACATCATATATCCTTTCACCTTTCAAATATACAATCCTTTCTTCATAAACCACTTTGAGCCTCGTCTAACGATAGACCCTTCTTTCTTCAACCTACATCTACCTAACCTTGAGATGGGATGGTGTGCAACTTATGCGATTCTAAAAAGATTGAGTGATTTCAAAAGATCAAAATAAATAGAAAGCAATAGCAAAAAAGATAAGCAAAAAAAAATATAAATAAAAGTAAACAAAAGGGTAAGTGTTCCAATGTCTTTGACATGAAAATATCCTTGATAAGAACACGTCTCAGATTGCGTCTCTTATCGAGTGCTCGGTACCGTGCTTTGGAAACATGAATGCCAAGTGAGTGATAGACCGCATGATCGGGATTGTCCACACTTATAAAAATGAAATAAATGCTAAATCAAAAGAGAGAGCTAAAAAAGAGTAGAAACTCAAGCATAAAAATATAAAGATTCAAAAGCGAGGTTGCACACCTTGGGGGCTTATCTAGGGTCTTGAGCCTTTATACCCTTCTTCTATAAACTTTAGCCTAACCACGTTACAACCCTTAAAAAGACCTTTTTTAGGTATACATACTTGTGCGAGGTTCGGCTAGAGCTACATTCGGCCTGATTCCTAACGGATACGTAGGCAACCTCACATCGAGGTGCGGCCGTAATAAAAATGCATTCATATTCATATTCACATTCACACACCATGATCCTATCAAGGGATCTCCTATGCTCATCCCTATATACTTAGAGCTACACTTGGGGGCTTGATCCCTACATCATTAGCTTACCTAGCCTAAGAGTCACCACCATTTGACTTTTTTAACAAAAAATATCTTTCCACACACTTAGCCCTTGCGGCCTAACTTTAGTATCACTTTCACACACATCACACATACATGACCAAATATACTTCCCTTAGGAACCCTTTGTCATGGAATCTTAACACAACGTTGAAGCATGCCTTGTCAAAATGCCCAACTTCACTCATAATCATCATTGCATCGAAGTATGAAGTACTTAGCCGCCGTCCCTAAGTTACCTAAGTACTTTCATTATCAAGTCAACTAGGATAGTCTAAGATGTTACAATCCTTGTACTATGAGAAACAACATTTGACTAAGCTCATTCAACATGCACCTTCAAAAACTTCGATTCTTTTTTCGCGTCTTTTTTTTCGGGAGAAAGTCGGTACCTTCCACAAAATGACGAAATTTTTTTGCCTTTTTGCATTTTCGAGTCGCACAATCATAATACTATGCACACACGGGTCATGAGTCACATGTGTCAAACACTTCGAGTCGAGTCAACCTCCAGTCAATCACAAAGAGTCAAGTTTATACCTTGAGTCGTGTCAAGTCAATGAGTCAAGCAATGCTAAACCTTAGGTCAACCCTAAGATAATTAAAGAGAATAGCAAAGTTCTATAGTCAAAAATAAATACGGGTGCAGTAGAATAGGGAAGACCCTACTCCAGCGCCAAATGACAACATCTAGCATCTGGCAATAGTTTTCAGCGCTTGGCGCTAGATCATAGTGTCAGGCGACAGAGCCAATTCTTGGCGCCAGAGATATTTCAGCAGCGACAGAGCTTGAAGCCTCTCAAAAAGGTTATTTCGACTTCATACAGCAATTTCGAGTTCCTTGGTACGCCAGTTAGCCCCTATAAGCCATTTGACATGATTAAGTAGTCGGTTTGATTACAGTCTAAGTGATCGACCTGACGAAAGATCGTCTCACTTAGCTTAAGCGCCTAAAACACTGGCTTATTACAATTGGTTTAAAAGCAAGCACTTAAACGACAATATTTCCAAATATGGATTGTCGCGCATTCTTATTAAATGACAAATTTTTCCGAAAATTGGATTGTCATCCCCAACTGACAATATTTCCAAAAATGGATTGTCGTGCATCTTTTTCAACGACAATTTTTCCAATATTGGATTGTCATCTCTGGCAAGGTTTCCAAGCGTGGATTGTCGTGCTCCTTCTTTGTTTGGCAAGTTTTTCCAAGTTCGGATTGTCATACATTCATCGACTCATTAGCAAGTTTTCCAAGATTGGATTGTCATACACCCAGTTCCCTATGGCAAAATTTCCCAAGGATTGTTGTAGGTCTCTATTCATCATAAATTTCGGCAAAGGTTCCTCAACGTGGATTGTCATTCATTTCAGTAAGTGGAAAATTTTCCCGAAGTAGATTGTCGGCCGACTCTTTTTTGCAAATGTTCCAAGACGCGGATTGTCAATTGTGGCAATATTTTCCTAAAAGGATTGTCGCATAGCATTGGCAAATTTCTAAGGTGGATTGCTTTCAAGAGTTATATTCCAAGATGTGGATTGTCGATCGTAGCAAAATTCTTATGACAGATTGTTACGAAGCATTGGCAACTTTTCCCAAAAATTGGATTTTGGCAAATTTTCCGAGATACGGATTGTCGCTTCATCGTGGAAACATTTCCAAAGATGGATTGTTACGAAGCATTGACAACTTTCCCTAAATCGGATTGTCATACATCATACAAGAGTTGTGTTGGCAACTATTTCCAAATAAAAGAGGATTGTCATCACAGCAAAAGCACGGACATAATGGTTCACAAGCAGCAAACCGTCGACGTACTGGCATAACGGAAGCAAAGTTCAAGCGAGCTTTAGAGATCGGCAAGCGTTGGTCTTCGGAAATTTTTCTTCGGAACCCTATTATCAAGCTCTTTTTTTCAAAGACGCTTGGACATTTCTTGTAAGCTCTTTTGCTCCAGAGACGCGTGGGCATCCTATTATCAAGCTCTTTTGTTCAGAGACGCGTGAACATTTCCATCAAGCTCTTTGCTCAGAGACGCGTGGGCATCCTATTTTCAAGCTCTTTTGTTCAGAGACGCGTGGACACATCATTTAGAAGTTCATATTCAAAAAAAAAAAAAGAAGCTCTATTGTTCAGAGACGCGTGGACATATCCAAAAAAGAAGCTCTTTGTTCAGAGACGAGTGAACATCGAAACAGCAAGATGGCGTTCCCTAGATTGTGGAAAGTTGTCATAAACAACTGAAGGTAATTTCAAGCGAAATTGTCTTCGATCGTGTTCCCTTAGACGTGGAAGATGGTCACAAAGCGGAAGAGGATTGTTTCAAGGGAAGCAATCTTCGATAGTATTCCCTTGGACGTGGAATATTATCAAAGCGGAAGGGGATCGTTTCAAGCGAAGCAGTCTTCTATATTGGAAGCAGTTACAAGCGTAGCGGTTTTCAAGCGGGATGACATTCTCTTGGCAGGAGGTCATCAAAATCAAAAAGCAGCAGCAAATCGGTTACTTTTGGAGACGTGTGCTCGACGGTGCAAGATACGCGTTTCTTAACTCTTTTATCTGTTTAACTAACGCTAGTTTGCAGGTATCAGCGTTACAAGAATGGTTTAGGATCGCAGAACGTTCTAAATCATTTTCCGTCCCAATCGATACTTTGACTTTTGTTTTTGAAACTTGCGTTTCTCCAAACTCAGTCAAAGTGGTGGCTTCTGTAGACACCCATTTGTGTCTCCCCAAAACCAAACCCGGTGATGAATACCTTTCGCGTTGAATCATAATCGAATGAAGTGAAAGTGTGGAAAGTCTAGTGTTGCGGATAGTTTTAATTTCTTTTCCCTTCTATCTTGTTTTGGAAACTTATTTTAAGAAAACAGTCAATACATTTAGGTTGGTCCATGATATGGGTCCAATGATAGTGTAGTTGGATGGGGCTTGACAAGAGCTTTCCAATGATATATTATAAGCCCAATTCCGATGAATATTGAGGAAGTTATGGCCAATTTACTGAACTCGGCCCGGTTTGAGCCTTATATGCGGCCCAATGATCTAGGGGAGGGCCTAATATAGATTTATCATTCCTAATGCAATTAGGAATGGTTTTATTCTTCTAGATTCTTCTAGAAGATTCCTTTCATTCCTAATTCAATTAGCATTGATAAATTGACTTTTGTTGACTTTTAAGAGTTTTAATTAAAATGAAAGAGCATATTTTAAGGGAAATACGATTTTATCCTCCTGTACGGCAATTTTTATTTGATTTTAAGAAAACGCGTGAATTTTCAGATCAGCGCAAAACGCCAGCTTGGCGCCTGGCGCTACGCTTGGCGCCTGGCGCTAATGTTGGCGCCTAGCGCCAATAGCCAGAGTTGGCGCTAATCCAATTTCATTTGCGCCAGAACTCTGTTTTGATATTTTATCTTTTTGGCTGATTTTCTCTATAAATAACGTCGTAAAAACTCCGTTTTCATTCACTAATATTCACCAACTCTCATCAAGATTTTCTTAATTACTCTCTTTCTCTCTTTTTTCTAAACTAGCTTTTCTCAAATATAAAAATTTCGCATTCATTAGATCTAGATACACCTAGCCATATTCGAAGTTGCCTTCGCCCTAGACGTGAAAGGTTTAATTTCTGAGGGTTTGGTCCCTAATCTCCCTTTCAATTATTATTTATTTTAATTATTGTTGTTTATTATTTTCCTTGAAGTTACTAACATGTGTATTTTGTTATTTGAAAGAGATACGAGGCATCAAAGTAAGTACTTTAATGGTTTTTGTTGATGATATGATATAGAGATCATGTTTAGGTTGTTATTTTGATTCCTAGTATCATGTCTAGGGTAACTATAATATTAAATATGATCGTTATGATGCCTCTTATGTTCTTCCTAATATTTATGATTATTAGTATCATGTTAGGGTTAAAGCTTTGATTTTTATTGTTTAGTGGCATGCTAGGGTTTGTTATTAATCTTGTTAGTATCATGCCTAGGATCTTGCTAATATTATGCTTTAACATGATTCTTGATTATTTTTTTATTATTATTATAATTATTTTTATGATTATTATTATTAATGTCATGATGATTATATATCATGTTGCTTGATATATTTTATTGTTATTGCTTGATCACCTTTTATGCATGATTAAAGGGAATTTTGTACTTGTAATCACGCTTAATAAGATAATTAATAATCTTGTTTAGGGTTAATATGATTATAATTCAAGTGATTGCCAATAATAGTTTATTTGTGCATTAAATTCAACCAACATAGATAAACAGGTTTAGGTTAATCCTATTGATTGCATGTTAGTCGGAAAGCGCACATGAATACGATCAGAATAAAGTAGAGGCCTATTATTAGGGCAGGTTCAATCTCTTTTAGGTTGGATTTGTACCTTCATCCCCGAACCCTATTTGGTTCAAGAACTTGAGATGTTAAAACATAAAGAAAACGAAGGGTTCACTTCTTTCTTCATCCCCGAACCCTATTTGGTTCAAGACCTTATGGAGTTGACGGTCTCTTTGATCGTTAAGGGGTGTAACCTTCACCTCGTGAAGGGTTTACAAGTTCCTAAAACTTGTTGGCTACTCCTTTGCTCTATCTTCTTTCCCTTTGGACGCCACCGTAATTTAGTGTATGATCACAGTGTGGTTCAATCTAGGGGATTAACGCTTGAAATATTCCCCACAGTTTTTGGCGACTCCACTGGGGACTTTCAAGAGAGAATATTTCACTGATATATTTGAATATATCTAGCTTGAAATATTCCACACATTATTTAAGTCCACCTAATGGGCCAACGATCATTGATATATTTGTACGCCCAAAATGAGTAATTTGAACCCCATGAATTAGTTTATTCCACTTAAATAAGCCTAAAATCTTAGTTATAATTGTACATATTAAATAAAATGAACATGGTATTTCATCCAATAGGCCTAAAATTTCTTAATTTTTTTATCATCACAATATCTCATATAGTATTAAACTATGAATAGGCTACTTTATTCAATCCAATGCGCTAAGGACCTTTTGATACTAGAAACTTTTAATTTAACTAATTGGATGTGGCTGGCGCCTGTATTTTAACAAGGGTCGGAACTAGGTCGTTGGACTAATCCTCCCTAAGCCAAACAAAATTTATAAACACTTAACTAACCTAAATACAAGTATAGAGGTAAGTCAAGGGTCGAACCTAAAGGGACGGTAATGTCTATGTGTTTTCAATTTGGTTGCCTAAGCTAGGTCAAAGACGAAGGAAAGGAGGTGACAATAAATACTACTTAAACGAAGAAACCGAACAAATAAAGTGCTAGGGATTAGGATTCACATATAATAGAAAATTGGGATAGGAAGTTGACTAAGTCGAGTGATGCGAGGGAAAACCAATCATGCAACCAAAAGAGCATATCAAGATATTTCCTAGAGGTCTAACTAGCGTCAACTACGATAAACTCTAGCTAGGAACGTCACAAGACACCTCAATCGTTAAATGCAAGCCACAAATCAATGGTCCGTATCAATGTGAACCTACAATGCAATCTAGTGTAAATAACTAGGGTGATCAAGCCTAAATCAAACACACACATGCACATAATCAATCAACCAATTTAATCACATCATCAACTCCATCAATTATCCCCCAATTTACATCAATCCATCACATCATATAAGCTTCACCATCACCCTAGCAAGAAAACTACTCTAGCAACATCATTAAATCAACAAACAACTATAGAAGACAAGAATCAACACTCAAAGAAAACACAATTACTCTAATCAAAGATCAAAGATCAAAATCCAATCAAAACAAATCAAACAAACATGAATATTAAACAAAACAATAATTGAGATAGAGTTTAGAAATGCTCATTGATAATAGAGAAGATCTCCAATACAATTGTCACCATTGAATCTTCAAACTCTCAATCACCATTGAAATTCCTCACTTTCTCTCTCTAAAATCTACTCCTAAAAGTAACCCTAAAACTAGAGAGAGAAGCTCTCCACTCAGCTAAGAATATGATCAAAATCTAATATGAAACTTATTCTAAAAACTTTCCCTAAAAATCGGGTTACAAAGATATTTATAGAGGCGCGAAAACACCAAAAATCAAGACACAAATATCCAGGGAGGCGCGCCCTCGCAGCAGGGGAGGTGCGTCCGCACCATGGGGAGGTGCGCCCGCGCTACTCTGGGTTTCTTCGAAATTCTCGCGGCTTTGTGCGTTCGCTAAGGTCGCATGACTATGATGATGATGAACACTAGAAGTGGCAGTAGCTAATGCTCTTGATTAGTGGGTACACCACTTCTTAATGGTAGCACGACATGAGAGTGAAAGAACCAAGACTTGAATTGGTATTTCCACTTCCTTGCATCTTGAGCTTTCCAAATGCCGTGAGCTTGCTCCAAAGGCTTTCTCCACCTTAGTTGATCCCCAATATCAAGACCCGAACCATGTACAATACCTACAACCACGGAAATAGAGCAAATAAAGGAGAAAAGACTAGAAAACAAACGAAATACACAAAAACTACAAAATAAGAGAGGAAAGGTAAAACTAAGCAACAAAGCATAAAACTAAGCATTTATTGAGCAAGAAAGATATGAAAAGAGGATGAAATCAACCTAAATGCTCATCAAATGGGTGCCATTTATGACACCCATCAAATGCCCCCGGCTTATCTTTTGCTCGTCCTCGAGCAAAACATAACCAAGGGAGTGAAAATGACGAGCTTATTCAAACAAGCTAATGAGGAGAAGAGACAAGAATATACACTAACTCACTTTCGTAGGAATCACGGTCAATTTTAGCAACTAAAGACAAGTCATTTAAACCCCTAGATCGCCCAAGAGGACCAGTGATGCTCTCGTAAGGGTTTCCTAAGAGTTTAACCTATAACTCTCATAATAATACAAACAAGGCAAAGCACAAAAAACAAGTCAAAAGGAAAGCAAAACAAACAAACGTTCATGAAAGGACTTTTCCAAATGTACAAGCCCAAATGAATGCAAATCTTTCTAAACAAGTAAAGGAGTGCACATTCCAAGATACCCAAGGTTGATTGAAACATAAATATGCTAAGCATAGGAATTAGCTTTCACAATCCACTTTCATCCCAAACGATCTTACCACGTTCTTCCTACTAGTCTCATATCAACCTCTAGTGAGCATCCCAATGATTCCTCGAAGGAACCGGAAAAAGAGAATTTTTATGCTACTCGACTTCTTGACTATGCATCCCTTCTCCTTAGGCTTAAACTCACATTTCTCTCCACCAATGAACGACTCAACCACTTAGGTCAAAAGGTCTTTCCCCAAGGTTGTAATGTTAAGGCAAAAGGATGAGGGTAGGCTAAAATTTAAAATTTTGTGGTTAACCTAAATTGTGAAGCAAATATTGTGCATTTCTTTACACCATAACCAAGTAATCACCAAACAAAAACAATAACACCCCCTAGCTTATTTAAAGCTATAAATCACAAACATATACACAAAAAGCGTGAGAACGCTTCCCCCCAAGCTTAAATGGAGCATTGTCCTCAATGCTCAAAAAGGGAGAATACTCACATCAAAATATTTTTGCATTTTTCATTTTTCACTTTTTTTTTCTTTTATAGTGCTTTGTCCTCGCCTCTTTTAACTTTGGACGGCTTTTCAACTTTGCACTTGCTTTGTCCTTGCCTTTTTTAACTTTGGACGACTTTTTCATTTATTCACTTGCCATTATTCACAAAAATATTCAAAACACAATCTTGCATTCATTTGAACCAATAACCATAATAATACAACACAAACTCCAAAGGATGACAATTTGCTTCACAAAAACCAAAAATGGAACAAAAAAAAACAAAGGTTCAAGAATCTAAAGATGTGGCTTGAAAAAAAGGGAAAAAGCTCAAATGGTTAGCAAGTAGGCAAATGTAAACCCAAAAATAACAAAAATGATGAATACTATCCTAGAAAAATAAAAATTACCACCCCGAAAAGATGCCTTTGTCCTCCCTAAATGGTTCGGTCTCGGTCTTAAGAAATATAAGTCAAGATTCTAGATTAGGTCTGCAATAGTCAATGATCCATGCCGCTCATGCAAATAAATGTTGAAGGCTTGAAAAAGTTTGAACCTCACATAGATGTAGCAAAAACTCACTATTGGTGTCAAATCGACTATAGGAAGCAACTACCTAACATGCCACATACAAGTAGAATTCGGTTTCATGATCCCACTAGTTCTAACCTACTACCTTAGCATGCTTTATCCTAGAATCAACCAAGCATACTCTCAAACCATGCACACCGTTACCATTTAAGAAGAATAGCATTCAATTATTCAAGTCCAAATGTTATTATGTCCAAAGCAAGAACAAAACAAAACACATTGCAAATTTGCCTTGATAGAAACAAAAATCTTTTTGGAGCTTTTTTAAAATATAAGAAACATGGAAAAGCATATACAAAGGTGCATAGCATATATGAATCAACATCCCACCAAACATGATAGAATACGCTACCCCAAGCTTGAATGAGACAATACACTCAAACATAAATCAAATAATCCATGGGAGGGGAAAACAAGGAGATCAATCCAACATACCAACATATGTCCAACAAGTCATCATCCACTAGAGAAAGAGCAAGGAAGGATATTACCGGATATTAGGTGAGTGTAAATACCCGCAAATGACCCAATTAAACCTTTTAAAGCTAATTTCTCAAGAATTGAACCTTGTTTCCATATGCTCGCAAAAATAGGAGTCAACCTTCCTTGACTCTTGATCCAAATCGAAGGACCAAAGTATATCAAGTCATGTACCTAGCAAAAGGCACACAAACACTTCCATGAGAGAAAATCTATTCTAAAAAGAAGAGGAAAATCTAATCTAAAACACGGGTTACTTCCCGAGAAAGGCTTGCTTAAGGTCCAAGCTTGACCGCTCTAATAAAATAATATTGTAACGATCGCAAGAGCTTGTCAAATGCACTACTACACATTTCATATGATAACAAGTAGGCACAAGACAAATAAAGAACGTGCAACAAGATCATTGCACGCAAGTGAGAAGGGAGGTGCCAAAAGAAAGAAGAAGAAGGATCAAAAGGAAAAACAAGAAAATAAGAAGAAGAAGGGGGAAAAGAAGAATGGAAAGAAAAAGAAAAAGGCAAATCCTCCTCACTAAAAAAATTTTGGTTTCAATATTCTCCTCTTCCTCAACAATGATGGAATGAGGGACATTAAAATCATCCATAGAAAAGGGCTCCTCAATAGGCTCTTTGAGATAAGAAGGGAGAAAAATAGGGCAATAGGGTATGTGGTCAAACCTTTGAGAGAAAGGGGTATGAGAAATAGGCAAAGGGGTAGCTACTCCCTCAATACAAGGTCTCACATCGCCAATGAGGGCATGAAAATCAATCATAGAGTCCTCAAAAGAGGAACACTCATGATCACCATATCCCTCAAACATCCAACTCCCAAAAGGAACCACATAATCTTCTCCACTACCTTCATGAACAACAACTCCCTCAACTTCCTTAAAGCCTAGAGTCTCAAAACCATACATGAATGGATGCAAATTCATCTCAAAATCATCTCTCTCCCATGAAGCTTTCTCAATGAACTTACTTAAAAGGCTACGACTATTCCTTTTACCCTCAAAAAACACATTTGACATAACCTCAAACAAGTCCAAATACTCATGGATAGAAGAGTCACATTCATACACTTGAGACTCATCAAGATGGGAAGGAGGGTTAGGATTTACAAATTCAACACTCTCTTCGTTCTCAACTCCTTCACCATCAAACAAATGCTCATCAATGGTTACTCACACTCTCTTGGTTGCTCAAAATCACCATCATCATCCTCAACACACACATTGGATTTGTAATTTTCACACACAAGCATCAAAGATGACAATTGGCTTTTTAGCTCTTCACCTCTCCTTCTTCCCTCCTCAAGATGCTCCACACTCTTTTTCATCACCTCCAATTGGCTTCTAAAAGAATTAAGAATTGACTCCTTTTTAGGCCCAAGGTCATCATTAAGCTCAATATGCCTAATTTGAGTTTCCAAAGTAGCAAAAAGAGATTCAAAAGGTGTAGAGGATTGAGGCTCAACAAGAGAAGAAGAAGTACAACAAAGATTGAAAGAATTGACATTGAAATCATGAGCATATACATCACATTGGGGAGTGGGGGCACAATCAAACATATGAGATTTGTTAACATGAGCATGCACTTCGTTATCATGAACAAAAGAGGAAATATAATTGGAAGCATTTGTTCTAGGTTCAACTATGGGATCATGTGACAAATCATGGGAAATCATGCTAGCATTGGAAGAATTAACACATTGCACATCAAAAATAGAAACATGATTACCCCTATTATATTCACCCGTAGCAAACCGAACATAAAAATCCCAAGCATCATCAATTGACAATACTCTAAATCTCCCATTATGCATGCATTCAACTTCATTCCTAGTTTGTTCATTCAAACCATAATAGCAAATCTCACAAGCCTCCCAATAACTACAATGATTGTAGTTCAAGAACCTTATAAGTCTATGGAAAAAGGCATGAAAAGACTCATCAACATATTGAGGAAAAGAAAAACGTGCCATTTCTTACAAAGCAAACAAAAATGAAATAAAAGAAAAGTAAAAACAAGGACCTAGACTCAAGAAATCAAAAACACTCAAACATAGACACCGCTCCCCGGCAACGGCGCCATTTTGACAAGGGTCGGAACTAGGTCGTTGGACTAATCCTCCCTAAGCCAAACAAAATTTATAAACACTTAACTAACCTAAATACAAGTATAGAGGTAAGTCAAGGGTTGAATCTAAAGGAACGGTAATGTCTAAGTGCTTTCAATTTGGGTGCCTAAGCTAGGTCGAAGACGAAGGAAAGGAGGTGACACTAACAACTACTTAAACGAAGAAACCGAACAAATAAAGTGATAGGGATTAGGATTCACATATAATAGCAATGAACATAGCAAATTGGGATAGGAAGTTGACTAAGTCAAGTGATGCGAGGGAAAACCAATCATGCAACCAAAAGAGCATATCAAGCTATTTTCCTAGAGGTCTAACTAGCGTCAACTACGATAAAATCTAGCTAGGAACGTCACAAGACACATTAATCGTTAAATGCAAGCCACAAATCAATGATCCATATCAATGTGAACCTACAATGCAATCTAGTGTGAATAACAAGGGTGATCAAGCCTTAATCAAACACACACATGCACATAATCAATCAACCAATTTAATCACATCATCAACTCCATCAATTATCCCCCAATTTAAATCAATCCATCACATCATATAAGCTTCACCATCACACTAGCAAGAAAATTACTCTAGCAACATCATCAAATCAACAAACAACTATAGAAGACAAGAATCAACACTCAAAGAAGAACAATTACTCTAATCAAAGATCAAAGATCAAAATCCAATCAAAACAAATCAAACAAACATGAATATTAAACAAAACAATAATTGAGATAGAGTTTAGAAATGCTCATTGATAATAGAGAAGATCTCCAATACAATTGTCACCATTGAATCTTCAAACTCTCAATCACCATTGAAATTCCGCACTTTCTCTCTCTAAAATCTACTCCTAAAAGTAACCCTAAAACTAGAGAGAGAAGCTCTCCACTCAGCTAAGAATATGATCAAAATCTAATATGAAACTTATTCTAAAAACTTGCACCAAAAATCGGGTTACAAAGATATTTATAGAGGCGCGAAAACACCAAAAACCGAGCAACAAATAGCCAGGGAGGCGCGCCCGCGCAGCAGGGGAGGTGCGCCCGCGCCACCCTGTGGTGCACCCGCACCCGAGCTCTGTGCGCTCGCGCTTCTCTAGGTTTCTTCGAAATTCTCGCGGCTTCGTGCGTTCGCTAAGGTCGCACGACTATGATGATGATGAACACTAGGAGTGGCAGTAGCGAATGCTCTTGATTAGTGGGTACACCACTTCTTAATGGTAGCACGTCATGAGAGCGCAAGAGCCAAGACTTAGAATTTCCACTTCCTTGCATCTTGAGCTTTCCAAATGTCGTGAGCTTGCTTCAAAGGCTTTCTCTACCTTAGTAGATCACCAATATCAAGACCCGAACCTCGTACAATACCTACAACCACGGAAATAGAGCAAATAAAGGAGAAAAGGCTAGAAAACCAACGAAATACACAAAAACTACAAAATAAGAGAGGAAAGTTAAAACTAAGCAACAAAGCATAAAACTAAGCATTTATTGAGCAAGAAAGCTATGAAAAGAGGATGAAATCAACCTAAATTCTCATCAAATGGGTGCCATTTATGACACCCATAAAATGGCCCAGTTTTTGATTTAAAAAGTAGACTCAATATACAGGGCCATGTTATATTTTTGAAAGCCCTCGTATGTTAACTTAGAGATTATTATTGATAAATAGACTTTCAAACGGCTACGTACAAACAATTTTTTCATAATTGCAACAAGGTAAACTACACAACTAATACGCTTACATATTTGAATACCATGTACGTATACATGTTAGGCTTTACTACCTAATGTATTTAATTAATAATATTATTAATAAATTGGTAATCACGTTAAACATAAAACATATTGGCCTTTATCTTTAGTACGAGGACTATATAAAGTGAATTAATGTGAATTTGGGTCAAAACATAATGGTATAATTTCATAATCAATTTCCAAATAATCACAACTAAATCAGGCCCAAAATATAAAAGGTTTGATATATTGGGCTTCCCCCTTAGTGATGTATGGCCCACATATCACCCAAAAATTGTCATATTGGAGTTCTTATAATTCAAATACTCGTATATTTTATAACAAGCATAGACCCAAATATGTAATTGAAGAATATTTTATACAATAACATTTATTGTAATCTAGTATTTTCGATAATAACAAATAAATTTTTTTTATTCATTTATATTATGCGGCCAATTTTTTTTAAACACTAGATTAAATAAGTTTATAAATTTTTTTACCAAATTTGAATTATAAAAATTAGTTCAAATAAAACGTAGCAAAACCAAATCTGAATAAAGCAAAATATTTTTTAAACACTGATTTGAATATAACATAACAAAGCCCATATATACATAATAAAAGTCGAATACAAATAATATGCATTAAATAATACATATCAAAGCCCATATATTTTCACAATAACTGTTAAAAAAATAAATTGCTTCAGAATTTAAAGTGGGTTAGGTACATTGATGATTTTTTGGGTATAGGACATGGGGTTGATGAAGACATAACGGGCAAAAATGACGTAACGCTGCGATAGATAAATTGGGGAAACGTTACTCAGCAAAACACATGTAGACATGTATGTGTGGCAATGTTACTGAGTCAAAATAAATGCAATTACCCAAATGCCCCAGGTTTAATGATGGAAAAGACCATTTTACCCTGTTGATTAATGAAACAAGTTGATCTAATTTATCAACATGTACTTTGCGAACTTTTTACAAGTTTGTGGTAATTCTTTTATAAAAAATTAATAGGTAGTTGCTTTCAAAACATGTGCTATAATTGGTAGGTGTTGACAAAATTTCTAAATGATAAATCTATTTTACTCACTATGTTAAATTTTTTAGTAACAAGAAATTGTCCAATTAAATAAGCGGTTAACACAAAGGAGTATTTTGTATTTAACAAATAATAAGTGTGGGACAATCCTACCTTGTCCAATTTGTGCTTTAGCTATAAGAATTTTAATTTTTTATTTGTTTGTTTGTTTTGGAGAAGACTAGTATTGAAACAGTTACTCATAACTTAGGTTATGCAAGCGCCAATAGATTAAACTGATTTAATCTCTTAGTGAATTGACTTATACCATCAAGTGCGTAAAGTAAACAATTGTGCACTTGGTTTGAATGATACAACCATGAGTGTATTCCACAGTAAGCAGATCATATAGTTGTACATATTCTGAAGGGATGTATTTTGTAGTAAGAAAATAATTGTATGTATTATAAACATCAGCGCATTCTTAAGTAAACAAATAGTTGTATGCAAATAATTATTATTCTGATTTATGAATGATATTTTATGATCAAATAATGGATAAATATTACTTGTGTATTATTTTGTATTTCTAATTATTGCATAGTAACAATATATGATTTATTGGTAACCCACTTTAAAATCACAATTTAACAAATTACAGTCGGTTAAATATTTGTATAATTGGTATCATAATCTAATTTACAGGTTGGCTAATGTCTATATAAAGATAAAATTAGTAACAAGTCCTCCTAATTTTGATTTAATATTGTTTATTTAGTTGCTCTACAAAACTAATTTATGATACAAAATTTCTCACATATATAACAAGTTTGAAGTCTTTAACTATGCCAAAATGAAAATGTTTGTAAAATAAATTAAACTCAATTATGATATGTACTTTTTTCCCAAAATGCATTTTTCATAATATAGTTGATCAGCACACATTTGTCTATTTGGTCTATATTTGGATTTTTTTTTTATTTGAAGGATGATGATATTGAAGGAGCAGCAAAGATTAAAGAGAGAAACAAACTCAGCTATTATCAAGACTGAAACTATTAGTAACTTTTCCCTATCATTGGATTATTACTAAATCCTCATAAACATGGTAAACCAAAAAATACTTAAAATCAAAATTAATTGGACATTAGTTTATTGGAGAAAAATACTAAACCAAGATACAAATTGGAACATTGTATTAGACGGCATGGATGGATGAGAATCGTCATAAAAGATACATTGCGGAAAAGAAAACAAATGCAGAGGATAAACTAAAAACATAAAGAAATTGAGACACCAATATCCATCTACGCAAACAGTGAGTTCAGCTTCTTCAATACATATTCGAGAAGAAGGTTCTAATAATTTCCCTTGTTAGCGTTTCTTTTTTGTACCAATCTCCCATGAGTCTTTGTGTAGTATTTAACCTCATTGTTGAAAGTGTATGTCTTCTAATTCGTGTACCACGAACAAACCCTATAGTTTTAAACCTCTACAAGGGTTTTGTGCATATTTGGGCACGACGGCATGGATTTCTAGCATAATATCTTTTCGAGGAAAAATAACATCAAAATGTATTCAAATTGCAAGTTTGTTGATATTTTAGTAAGCATAAGTGATTTGAAATTACTTTTTTTTATTTATAAAGAATTCTTCTTTACTAACCAGACTCGTTTTAGTACATGATTAGTTAACATCTTTAGCTTTTATATGTGTAATTAAATCATTGTAAGAATTATCATCAAAATGTTGACATCTCGTAAACATTCTTATATTATACGACAGATTCCATTTCAAAACTTATTAGCATTAATTTCATATGCATGGAAAATTTAAATATAATTATAAAATTTATTTAAAAAGATAATTTCCTAGTAACACTAATGACATTACATAAATACCGATCAAGTGGCACAATTGAAATTTCATTGCAGTCACTTAAGCATAAGAAATAGTGATAAAATAATAAAGAATCAAACTAATAACACCCTAATCATGAATTGGTTGTACTTAGCTCTTCACCGATTTGCGTTATCAACTTCAAATTCACCTCTTAGAACATATATTTAAAGTGAAATAGAATTGTACATTATGATATGATAAGAAAAATATCATAAGAGATATGATTATGAAAAGATGTACATGATATACTGTGATAGATTTAGGAGAACTTGTAACCGCTAGAAATTGTAAAGTTGTATTTTGCTTCCGATACCATAATTAAATCATAAGTTACCGGGGTACTTTGAAAATGATAAAACCGTACTAATATGTGTACGGCTACAAAGAAAGCATTTTAGAACACATACAATAACCATACAGTAAATCATTCTTTCCACAACATTATTTTTGGACGAACTTGTTACATTGATGCTTGATTCCATTTAATTATGTAGTTTGCGTTATTTCAAAGTAGTCGTAATGAACAAAAGACTAAGTATTCCTCTCTATGTTTTTGACTGCTTTCGCCATTCATAAAATGTTTCAAAAAACTCGTCACTCTTGGATAAATGTTTGAAGGATAGGAAGATAACTAAATTTTCATCACTTGTTAGAGGTATGATGAAGTATACTTTTATTGATACCATACCTTAGGTTGTTTTAAAAAATGGAAATATAACTATACAACTATTTAGTACTAAATGTAATGTACTTTTAAGCTAAGTTCTCATTTCGTAGAAAAATACGTTGTAAATCTAATATATATACATTATAAAACAAAACAAATTATAAAACTAAATCAAAACAAATTATAAAACAAAAAAATCAAACAAGGTCGATTATTTGTTACTCCAGAACATCGAAGCAGAAGAAGTAGAATGTTGAAGTTGATCTTTTGATGAAATTTCTTTGGTAATCATAACTAAAATAAATAAAGTTAAGATTTTTTTGGTGTAACAAGTATAAAGGTAAAAAGACAGGACAGGGAAGAATGAAAGGTTAGTTATAATGTTAGCGATAGTAAGCCTACCAAAGATAGCATTAGTTAACACTCCTCAATTAAATCATCTTCCAAATATATATACATTTTCTTTATTATAACAATACCATCTTTAATTAAAATCCATATTCATTATAACAATATAGAAAAAGGAAAAAAAAACAGTTATACATAATATTTTAGCCTATAAATCCTTTGTGGATTATGAACAAACTAACATACATGGTTTAACATTCACATGTTAGAAATTTAAGACAACAATTATAATTCGAAAATTTTATTAGAAACAAAAGAGGAAATTTTGTCATAAAAATATTTCACGCTTCAAGTGAAAATGACGAGCTTATTCAAACAAGCTAATGAGGAGAAGAGACAAGAATATACACTAACTCACTTTCGTAGAAATCACGGTCAATTTTAGCAACTAAAGACAAGTCATTTAAACCCCTAGATCGCCCAAGAGGACGAGTGATGCTCTCGTAAGGGTTTCCTAAGAGTTTAACCTATAACTCTCATAATAATACAAACAAGGCAAAGCACAAAAAACTAGTCAAAAGGAAAGCAAAACAAACAAACGTTCATGAAAGGACGGTCAATTTTTATGACAAAACCCTTACCACACCATCAACAATACCTCAAAGATATGATCGATTGCATTAGAGATGTTTAAATAGTTACCATCACATCTGCCGAACACAAACACATATATTTGAGAATGAATCATATAATATCAGCATAACTTTTCTAATGTTATCAGGCTTAGGTTTCCATGCTAGTGCTATAATATTTAAGCAATAATAAAATAAAACAAATATTGTTCGTATTTTTATCTTTACAATTTTTAGCTAAATACAACAAAATATTATACAATTAACCTATAATATTATATAAATGAAAATGCAACACTACTACATAGCATTAAATATTACAGATTCTTAGCTACATTATCACAACTTAAAAGTAGTGGATTTTACCAAGACCGGATATCTTGAGATTTAACACATATTCTTTTTGCTGGATTCCTCTTCTTCCATTATCCATGCTGCAAGAAAATTGAAATTCATAGTAAACCAACAAATTAATATATATTTTGTTCATAATTAAATTTACTCTTAACACTTAAAAGTGATAAATATATAGGGAAAGATAAACATAAATAGAAGGGGCAACAAGATTAGTAGGTGAATAAACATAATTGTAGAAATATCCATTAAGATAAACTCCTCTCGGAGGTTCGTGAAATTCCAACTCTAAAGTGGCCATATGACACTTATTTACTCTAAATGAGCAAATTAGTATATCGTTTTCACCATCGTAGTTTACGTAAACCAAGCTTCACATGTTGATGTCCCCCGAATTCGTATATTCTAAAGTAGCCTATAAATTATTTAACAAAATAAATATTTTAGACTTAAATTTAAATTTTATTTTATATTCCATTCAAGGAAAAGAAAAATCCTCCTTAAAATTAGTAACCTTTCACAAACGAAGTAACAAAGACTATTAATGCTTAAAAGGGGGAAAACAAAAAAGCTCAATAATTTAATTGGAAATTGTTTAATTTATACAGTATAAAATAATGAGACATTCCCCCTAAAAAATAATCTATAAGTGGTTTGATAAAAACAAGTAATAAAGGATGAGGCTAACAAAAAGCAATTATAGTGAAGGAGTAGTAACTAGTATTTAAATGGTGCAACCTAATATACTATTGCGTATATTTTAGTGTTAGATGACGACATTATATGGGAAAACTACAAAGAAAGAAAGAAGCAAGTATATATGGTAGTGTTAGACGATGATAATATATACAAAGTTACAAAGAAAGAAAAAGGCAAGCAAGTGAAGAATGAAAACAAAACTTGGTAAATATGAAGACTGTTGAATGAGTTAGAAGGCAAACTCATAGCAACGGGTTTTTCCATCGAAACCTTGATCCCTACCATAAATGGAAATTATTCATTAAAATAATTAAATTAAATCAAAACAAATTATAAAACAAATAATCAAACAAGGTCGGTTAATTATTACCCTAGATCATCGAAGCAGAAGAAGAAGAAGAAGAGGAAGAAGAAGAAGAAGAAGAAGAAGAAGAAGAAGAAGAAGAAGAAGAATGTTGAAGTTGATCTTTTGATGAAATTTCTTTAATAAGCATTATTAAAAGGAAAAATACACTTTATTAATCCCAACTTTGTCCAATTTAATTTGAATAATCCCAACTATTGATTATTCTGCAACAGTCCCAACGTAACTTTCACCTCTATTTTCTTCTAGCAATCCCAAAAATCGGTTACCTATTGAAAAGGTTTTTTTTATAAAAAAGTAATTAAGATTCCATGTGTCACACCTTTAGCGGTTCAAAAAAATAAAAACAAAAAATAACAAAAAACAAGTTAAAAAAAAACTGAGCCACCCCTTCTTCCTAACTCCGGCCACCAGCAAACTATCCCTCCCTTTCCCAGCCGGCGAGCCCCATCCCCTCCTCCTTAGCCACATCGAGAACCACATCCTCCTTCTGCCGCCTCCAAAACCGACCCAACAACCACCTGATCCACAGTTGTCGAACCGAAAACAACTGCCTCCAGCTGCAATTGCCACTCCATATCCTCTGCCGCACAATCGCATCGCCCCAAACCACCCCTTCCCCGACCACTTAAACGTTAACAATCACACCTCCCCAGCCTATTCCCCAAAATCGGCCAAAATCGCAAACCCTTTCCCTTGAAATGGGTGTTTGAATTTTGGTGCAGCGGTTAAGGTACAACTTACGGCAGCTTTCCTAGCGAAGGATTCACAGCGACGCGACTCACGTTTCGACGTTTTTTAGCGACTTCGCAGGCGGTTTTAGGGTGTATTTCTGGTGCGGTGTTCACAGGAGAATTTTCAGGCCGTAATTCAGGCAAAAATTTTAGGCAGCAGCGGAGGATTGTTGTCGGTTGGGTGGTCGGGGAAGAGGGTGGTTTGGAGGGTTGCTGCTAGGTGGCTGGGCAGTAGTCAGTAGAGGTAGGGTGACGGTTGAGGCTGGAAAGGTGACTTTTTTAAAAAAAAAAATTTAAAAAAAAAACCACTCACAAACCAGCACGTGTCCAACAACCTACAATAAAAGGTTGTTGACTTTTGTTGACCGGTTTGGGATTGCTAGAAGAAAATAGAGGTGAAAGTTGGGATTAATAAAGTGTATTTTTCTTTATTAAAATTAATAAATTTAAGATTTTTTTTAGAGTGTAACAAGTATAGAGGTAAAAGGGCAGGAGAGGGAAGAATAAAGGGTTACTTATAGTGTTAGTAATAATGCGCCTTCCAAAGATAGCATTGGTTTACACTTCTAAATTAAATTATCTTCCAAATATACATTTTCTTTTTCTCCTATAATTACCGTCTTTTCATTTTCTTCTTAACAATTAGTGCGCAAGAGAAGGCGTCATTATATATAAAAAATTTTGTACATGTAATAATTAAATATGATTAGCGCAATATTGTATAAGCCATAAAATTGAGTGTGGTTTTGGCAAAGTGGGTATAGTATTAGTGCACCTATAGTCTTAGCAGACGAGACATGTAACTCACCCTTGTTATATTTGAATAAAGATTCATATGTAGTGAAATTTATTTCTGCAATCATTCTATTAGGGGGGGACTCAAATACATGAGTACTATAGTACCATCAAGAATTCTTGCACGTCTCACCGTTTTTGATTTTATTTCAAACAAAAAATTTTAGGATTAGTGGATATAGCTAATGAAAGGAAATTATGATGAGGAATGTATAGAATAAGAACTCACATATAAACCAAATTCTTAACAAGGTGCTTGAAAACCGCGTACAAACAAAGTGGTATCCATTTGGCCACATAATCCATATCATATTTTATGCCATTGTTCCAAATTAGAGTGGTAGCATTACATTGGCCATAATTTTTCATTTTTCATGCAGGTGATTATCTTATCAGAAACTTCCAAATACGTAATCAAACCCTAAGGCAAACCCTAAGAAAAACCATATAAATAATAGTTAGTGATACTGCAATCCAAATCAATATGAATAACTCTTTCGCGATTAATATAAATATTTTTGTTTATTCCTTAAATAATTTAATTTATATTTAACCTAATTGTGTATAGTAGAGTTATAGATACGGATGTACGTATTTTGCAAACCCTTACATACATAATGGAGGGGATGACGGATTTCCAGCATTTAGTATTGGTGTGTGTGTTTTTTTTTCGTATAAAACATGGCAACTATATAAATTTGAATTCAACTAATACAAGACATGTTTACTAAAAAGGGTAAGGCAACAAGGACTTGTTTAACTTTGAATTTGGCGAGTTAAAAAAATCATACAGAAACAGGAAATAAAATATACAAAAAAGCTTACACTGAGTCCTTGTTTAAAATGAAATTAATCACATATGTTTCGACCACAAGTAACTCTAAACGCATTAGTGCTCATTAGTGTAACGACCATTATTAAGCATTCATAATATTATTCCAAATTTAATTACACATTAAGGTTATAGCTTTCAAATTATTCACCTTTTGGGACGTCATGTTGTTTTCACCTTTAGGGACCTCAAGGGTATATTCCGGCTAACCAAAGATGGGTAAAAAAGATAGTCCCTTTGTCAAAATTTGAGTCCCCTAAAAAGCTTCCCTATATAACTAAAAAACATAGTCACCTATGTATATTATCTATAATGGAGAGTAATGGAAACAAGTAGAGATAAGCTTTTCAAGTATTGAAGCATATTCATGACGGGGCATGAGTGAAGAGCAAATCATGCTAGCTTCTATTAGTTACAATGTGTTTCTGCTTTAATTATTTATGCTATATGTGGAGCTAACGTCAAGTTTTGGATTTGGTTTGGTTTTAATAAGGGCCTTTTAATGGTTCCAAGTTGTAAGTTGATTTTTATTTTACCTCGTTTGACTTTGGTTGACTTTACTTTCGTTGCTTGACTTTTCAAGTTGACTTGTTTTGGAAAGGTTTTAAAACTTAGTCTTCCGCTGTTTATCTTTGATGTTTGCCTTAACCGTTTCCACGGTGGTGGTAATGTCTTAGATATTCCTATTTAAAGTTTTATACAGGGCAAAACAGGTATTTTAAAATAAAGGAATTTCTAGGGGGTGTTACAGAAGGGGGATGGAATCGGGACTGAGAAGAGATTTTGAGGGTTGGGGGATAGTTCTTACTGGGTTTCGTGGCGGTGGGGAGGAAGACTGGTGGTTCGTGGGAGGGGGAGGGCGTCGGCGCTGCAAGAGAGCTTCTGAGTGGTCAGCGCTACGGGAGAGTTTCTTGGCGTTGGTCGGTGCTGTGGGATTAGGGAGTTCGGCAGCTAGGCCAGCGGGGACGGCGGCGGGGTGGGTGGTTTTGGCAGGTGGGACTTTTTGAAATAATTAATTAATTTTTTCCATTTTTTTCAAATAAAAAAAAAAACTTTTGTTAATTTTTTATTTTTATTTTTTTAACCAATCGTAGGCCGACACGTGTTAGGGCGACTTGTTATAATAGGTTACTTGACCGGTTGGGACCATTAGGAGCGGATTGGCTATAAAGGTCGGATTATTTAAAAATAATCTAAATGTGGGATTCTTTTTGGCGGACAGACCAAAGATAGGATTATTCTGGACAATTTTTAATATCAGAATGTTTCTGATACTACTATGTCATTAGTATCATATAAAAAAATTTCCGACACTATAATAAAGTATAATATTGAGATTGAGTCAAAACCAAGAAGTAGTGTCAGAAAAAAGTTATCTGATACTAATGAATCTTTTAGTATAGAAAATATTTACCGATACTAAATTTCCGATACTAAAGACCCTTTTTTCTAGTACTGATTCTCTCTCCTCCCTCACATCCACATCCACCACCAACATCACCAATATTTCTCTCTCCTCCCTCTCAACCACCACCACTAGTAGCTTATTCTCTCTTCTCTCACAACCACCGCACCACCACCACCGCTCAATTCAAGTCGTCGACCACTTCACCTCGCTAGTTTGCCATCGTCGCCCCTATTTTCCCTTTTTCAAAGTCATCGCCGACTATCTTTTCCCCTTTTCAAAATTTCGCCCCTTTTCAAAATCGAAATTGGATGGGTTTTTGTATCTTGGTTGTTGTAAGGTGGGGTTTCAAATCTTTGTGGTGGTGAGGTGGGATTTTGATTTGATTCATTTCCTTGGTGGTGGTAAGTTTGGGTTTTGATTTGTTAGAGGTGGTAAGGTTGTTGTTTCGGTTCGTTAGGTGGGTCGTTGGTGGTTGGTTGGTCCCTGACATTGGGTGAGAGTTAGTTGGGGTTTCATCTTGTTGGAGGTGATAAGGTGGTCAACTAGTCGCGCGAGTTGGTTGGGTGGGTTCGTTAGGTGGCGGTGCGAGTTGATTGGTGGCAGTACGAGTTGGTTGGGTGGGTTTTGAGTGGTGGTGCGAGTTGGTTGGGTGGGTTTTGGGTGGTGGTGCGGGTTGGTTAGATGGGTTTTGGGTGGTGGTGGTGGGATTTCAGATCTTAGTGTTGGTGAGAGGGTGGGTTACAAGGTGGGTGATGGTGGTCTTTACTTTCTTTCTCATCCAGTTAGTCACATGCCCTTTTTTTACTAATCTTTACTAAAGAAATTTTGTCTTGGAGAATATGCAACCAAGTTTGTTTATAATTTTATGAAACAAAGGTAGTAATAAAAGGAAAAAAAATATTCAACATAAAACAACAAAATCCATCATTTTAATAAGGGTGAAGTTTATATTTTGATTGTAAATTTTGGTGAACTCGTTCCTGCGACTAAATTTAAAGATAAAAGTGACTAGGACGATGTATACACCCATTTTGTCTCCCCAAAACCAAACCCGATGATGAATACCTTTCACGTCGAATCATAATAGAATGAAGTGAAAGTGTGGAAAGTCTAGTGTTGCGATTAGTTCGTTTTTATTAAAATTCTCTTCTTTTCTCTCTGTTTTCGAAAACCTATTTTATGAAAATAGCCAATCCAGTAAAGTTTGGTCCATGGCAAGGGTCCAAAAATAGTGTAGTTGGATGGGGTTTAAAAAGAGCTTTCCAACGATATATTATAAGCCCAATTTCGATGAGTAATGAGGAAGTTATGGCAAAATTACTAAACTGAGCCCGGTTTGATCTTTATAAGCGGCCCAATGATCTAGAAGAGGGCCTATTATGAATTATCATTCCTAATAGAATTAGGATTGATTATAGTCTTCTAGAATCTTCTAGAAGGTTCTTTTGAATCCTAATGTGATTAGCATTGATAATTGAGTTTAATGAGTTTTATTTGGAATAAAAGAAGTGTTTTTAAATGAAATTACAATTTTGCCCCTCGTACGGACTTTTACGCTTAATTTTATCTAAAATATGAAAACGTGTGGGGAAATTGCCTGCAGCGCCGCACACCAAGTTGTCGCCTGGCGACAAGCCTGTCGCGCGGCGACAGAGGCTATTGCGACGCCAGCGTCGTGTTTTACTCTTCTTGAAACTCCGATTCTTTTTTATCTAATCCGGATTGTTTTCATTATAAATAGAGTCCTTAAATCTCCGTTTTTAATCACCAAATCTCATCAAGAAAATCTTGATACTCTCTCTCTTTTTCTAAACCAACTTTTCACAAGCAAAATTTCGTATTCACAAGATCTAGCACTACTAAAAATTAAGGTTTTTGCGACTCTAATGGTCGCAGAAAATAGCAAAAACGGACGCAATTTATAATTGCGACCGTCAACGGTCGTAAAGGGGTGGTCGTTATTTACTTGGTCGCAAAAAAAAATTAATACGACTGTTTGACGGTCGCAGATTTATTGCGACCGTTTTTATTAATTTCAACGACCGCAAGGAAAACGGTCGTAAATATAAACAATTGCGACCGGTAAAAGCAGCGGTCGCAATTTTGGAAATTAGCGACCGCTTTTAGCCGTCGCTAAAATTTTAAAAAAAACAAAAAAAAAATAAAATTCACCCCATCCCTGCTCTTCACAACCACGCCCCCCACCACCACCCAAGCCAACTCCACCACTGCCTCTTCCCAGCCAACCACCTTTACCCACCAACCACCTTTACCCACCAACCAAACACCTCAAAAACACCACCTAATCAATTCGACAATCCCAACCAGCCACCACGAAAATGAAACCAAAAAAAAACCCAGCAAAAATCAACCCAAAACATAGATAAAATCAAACCCAAAAAAAAAAACCAAATTGAAATTAAACAAAATCAAACATAAACCCAAAAAGAACGAAATATTCAAACATAAAAATCAAACAAAATTAACCAAATTGAAATGAACGAAAATGGAACCCTAAAATAACAAAAACCAAACAAACCAACAAAAATTAACCCAAACACGAATAAAATCAAACCCAGAAAAAAAAATCCAAACAAAAACTCAACGGAAAATAAAAAAAAAAAAACAACAAAATTCGAATGAATAACACATGGAAATTCGAATTAATAAAAGTAATAAACCACAAAATCGAAAATAAAACAATTATCAAACCAAAATCAACAAAAAAATCAAACCCGAAATGAAATTAACAATAATCAACCCAAAATTCGAAACGAAAATCAAACATACTTTGTAATATTAACAAAAATCAAACAAAAAAATCGCCCAAAAATTAAACCCAATAATTATACCCAAAAAAAAATAAACCCACAACAATTAAACCAACAAATTCGAACAAAAATTCCAACAAAAATGAAATAAAACCCTCATAAATCGAAAACAAACATAAATTAAACCCACCTTTGTCAATATTATTCCTCTAGTGTTTCGTATGGTCGAATTCGACCACAAAAACTCCAGATCTTGAATTTTTATGGTCGAATTTGACCATTAACACCATAATTCGTTTGTTTCTCGTTGAATAAGGATTCTTTATTGCTTAAACGGAGGGAGGAGTAGAAGAAGAAAAGGAAATAGATCAGGGAAAAGAGGAAAGAGAAGGGGAATGGTCAGGGAAAGAAGAAGAGAAAAGAGGAGAGAGGCGTGAAAATGAGAGGAGAGAGAAAATGAAGAGAAAATGAGAGGAGAGAGGCGTGAAAATGAGGGGCGGCTGTTAGGGTTAGTAAATTAGGGTTGAGGTGAGATGGGTGAGTATTTATACCCGAATATTTTTTTATTAAAAAAAAATCTTTTTACGACCGTCTTGACGGTCGCAAATTATGACATTTACGACCGTCTCTTTGACGGTCGCAGATTATGAATTTTACGACCGTCTTTGACGGTCGCATATTAGAACATTTACGACCGTCTCTTAGACGGTCGCAGATTATGACATTTACGACCGTCTTTGACGGTCGCAGATTATGACATTTACGACCATCTCTTAAACGGTCGCAGATTATGACATTTACGACCGCCTTTGACGGTCACAGATTAGGAAATTTACGACCGTCTCTTGGACGGTCTCAGATTATGACATTTACGACCGTCTTTGACGGTCGCAAACGATTTATTTTAATTTAGAAATATTTTTAATTGTTAAAACATCCTAGCGACCGTCTTAAAAGCTGAAAACGGTCGCAAAACGGTCGCAAATTTGCGACCGTTGTCAAAGAAGTTGTAATATTGCGACCGCATAAAAAACGGTCGCAAATTTCATGTTTTGGGACCGTTTTTCAGACGGTCGTAGAAAAACGGTCGCAATTTAGCCGAATTTTAGTAGTGTAGACACACATAGCATAATTCGAAGTTGCCTTCGCCCTAGACATGAAAGGTTTGATTTCTGAGGGTTTGGTCCCAAATCTCTATTTCAATTATTTAATCTAATCGTTTTATTTATTATTTTCCTTGAAATTACTAACGTGTGTATTTTGTTATTAGAAAGAGGTACGAGACATCCAAGTAAGTGCTTTAAATGTTTAATTGATATTATGATATAGAAATCATGTTAAGGTTGTTATTTTGATTCCTAGTATCATGTTAGGATGTTTTATTGCTTCCTAGTATCATGTTTAGGGTAACAACTAAAAATTCCTAATATCAAGTATGATTAAAAGAATGCGCCCTATTGTCTTTCTTAATATCATGTTAGTATCATGTTAGGGTTAAAGCTTTGATCTTTAATGTTTAGTGACATGCTAGGGTTTGTTATTAATCTTGTTAGTATCATGCCTAAGATCTTGTTATTATTATACTTTAACATGATTACCATGATTTTTAATTATGATTACTATGATTATTATTGTTGCTTGATATATTTATTGTTATTGCTTGATCACATCTTTTATGCATGTTTAAAGGGAATTGGTACTTGTAATCACGCTTAATAAGATAATTAATAATCTTATTTAGGATAATTTGATTATAATTCAAGTGATTGCCAATAATAGATTTATTTGTGCATTAATATTCAACCAACATAGATTAAACAGGTTTAGGGTAAACCTATTGATTGCATGTTAGTCAGAAAGCGCACATGAATACGAGAAGAATAAAGTAGAGGCCTATTATTAGGGCAGGTTCGGTCTCTTTTAGATTGGATTTGTACCTTCATCCCCGAACTTCCAATCTTGGTTCCAGACCTATTGGAGTTAACTATCTCATGGATCGTTAAGGGGTGTAACCTTCACCCTATGAATGGTTTACAAGTTCCTAAAACTTGTTGGCAACTCTTTTGCTCTAGCTTCCTTCCCTTTGGACGCCACCATTCTTAAGTGTATGATTACAGTGGGGTTCAAGTTTGTGGTAATGCTTGAAATATTCCCTACATAAGAAGATCGAAGTTGTTGTAAATGCACCTTCGAGAATGATGATGTTTCCTTATAGGACCTCGCACATGGGTAAGTGTCGTGGTGATGATACAACAAAAGAAATTTTTGTTACTAATTGAATATAAAACTTTCCATTGTATTCAAGGACTCTAGAAGCATTAAAATTTTGCAAATCTATTTACATATTGAACTCATGATTTCTCATCAACTATTGTATTCATGTGTTTTCAAATTTCACAGATGTAATTGTAGATTCACGAACAGCAGATTAAGTTTAAAAAAAAAATAATAAACTATAACATGAATAGCAGATTAAGTTTAAAAAAAATAATAAAAAAAATATATTCAATATGAAATAAGAAATTCCAACTTTTTAATATGGGTGAAATGGGTAAAGTTTATATTTTGATTGTTAAGAACTTGTTTCTGCGACTAAAATCTAAGAATAAAAGTAAATACCGAACTTGCTGTAAATGTACCTAGCACATATTTGATTATTTTGGTTGCCAGAAAGTAACCGGAGTTCATGGCTGATTTCTCTTTTGTTGTCTTCATCGGTGTTCATGTGTATGTGCTTTTTTTTAATTAAAAAAGTGAAGTTTATCAAAACTGGAGCCCAAATTTGATGGGAGGATGGCACCAAGTATTTTCCCGGTAATTCTCCCGTTAAATTCCCTTAATGGTGCCAGTTTCCCCAGCTCAGAACATGTAAGTATGTAACAGTGTTTGTTAAGGATATATCTTCTTGGAAATTCAATCATATAATTACTTCGCATTTGCAATATGCTCATATTAATTTAAAATATTTTATCATGGAGAACTAACTAGTGTGTAGTATAGCGTGATACCTGTAATCCCCCATATTTTCGGGTAAATTAAATTATATGTATTTTTTAAAGTATACAAATATTTTATAATAATTTTATACTTACATAAATGTTTTGGAAAGATTTGACAATATAAGAACAATAACTTATATTTTAATAGTAATAATGCTAATTTACTATTATATTTTAAAACTTTTCCTATAGTAAAAAGGATTTCAATACCATAGTTACCCACTTGGGGCCCATTACCATCATTCTAATTATACTAATACTAGAAAACAACAAACCCTTAGCCCATACCCTTATTTTAATTAAAGCAAACCTCACCAATTAGTCTAAGGTGCACCCTTATGCACCTTAGAAAAGTGTAACAATGCAGCCCAAAAGACTAATTATACACAACCCAATTAAAAAGCCCTAAAACTAAAAAACACGAAAACTGCAATATACTCATCCACACCCAACACCCACCCACACCCAATAAATGTAACGTCACCTCCAAACTCAAAACTCTTCTTCTTCTATATGATTTTCTCTCTCCTCTTTTTCACTTTCTCTCTCCTCTATTTCATTTTCTCTCACTAAAAAACTGCAAAAACATCAATAGACATTAGAGAAGAGATGCAAAATCAAAAGGATCCTCCCTAAAAAAAAAAGGCAATTTTATGTAAATTTTACTTAATTTTGTTTGAATTTATATGGTTATCACTTAATTTTGTTTGAATATTGTTCGATACTCTATTGTTCGAAATTTTTTATTGGAATTGTCAAAAAAATTAGTGAAATCAAACGGATACCTTATGTTCACATTCCAAAATGCATATGTTCATATTTTGAATTCTTATATTCATATTTTGAATCCTTTTGCAACCTTTCTGAAATGCTTATATTCATTTTCTAAATCCATATGTTCATATTTTTGTGTGTATATTTTCACCTTCTCAAATGCTTAATTATGTTCATACACATTCAAAAATGAACTAATGCATATGTTCATATTTTTAATACTTGATGCATATGTTTCATAATCATATTATTTTTTATTTCTTCAATTTTTTATATTCATAATTAAATGTCTTATATTCATAATAATATTTTATATGTTCATAATGTAAATATTAATAGTAAATATTTGTTGTTCATAAGTATTATCATTAAGTTTGTTTATGCATATGTTCTCTTTTTTCAATGCATATGTTCTATTTTTTACGCATATGTTCACCTTTTAAATGATTATATTCACTTTAAGGAAACCAATGCTTACGTTCATATTTTGAATTGTTATGTTTACTTTCTGAAATGCATATGTTCATATGTTTTTATGCCTATGTTCACTTTCTAAAAAGCTAATGTTCACATTTAAGGGAACCTATGCATATGTTCACATTTTGCATGATTATGTTCATTGATAAAAAAAAATATGCAGAAAATCAGATGAAATTCATACACAGATGAAATTGATCGAAGATAAAAAAAAAAAAAAATCAATTCATATGAATTCAAAAAATCAGATAAACAACCAATTCCATATTGTAAGGAAAAAATTCAATCGTTAAATCGAAAAAACGAGAAAAATAGAAAAAAAAACAAAGGAAAAAGGAATTAAAGAAAGAAGGAGAAAAAAAAAGTATAATTTGTGAATTCAAAGATTCATATAAACCTTAATCAATCGAAATTAAAGCACAAAATCGAAATTCACACAAAAATTCATACCTAATAACTACTTTCATGTTGTAAGAAACAAATTTAATCAAAAAAGTGTAAAAAAGGGGGAAATAAAAAAACAGAGGAGAGAGAAAATAAAAAACGAAAGGAGAAGAAAGCTAATGTTTACTATTTGAAAAGCTAATGTTCATATTGTGCTGTTGTTACACATATTTCTAGGTGCATGAGTGTGCATCTAAGAATATGCGAAACCCCACTCCTTATTTCTCCACCCTAAACCCACGTATAAACCCACTTTTCCCCCATATAATTGTTGCTACTCTCCCCTGTTTCACGCAATCAACCAAAAAAAATTGAAGTTGCTACCATCGCAGCCACTAACGCACCACCATGGCACCACCAGCGACTCCTTGTTGTCGCCACCGTCCACTGCCTAACCATCCCACCGTTTGCTTCTCTCTCTCTTTCCTTCTTCCTTTTCTTTTGATTAAATTTATTCCAAGATTTAATCTTTATTTAATTTCGGTTTTCGGTTTTCGAATTGTTATTATTGTTGTTTAATAGTATTTAATCACTCTAAACGGCTAAATTTTTAAGAGTTATATTATGTTTACACTATTAAATAAATTTTCAAATTTGTGTAATTTAGAAAATAAGGGTTTAAAACTTGATTTTTCATGGTTTTAGGGCTTAAAATGTTTTAATCAAGTTACATGATCATATTATGTTTAAATTGTGTTAAAGTTCAATTATTTTAATTATAAATAAATTTTCATATTTTTATAAAGGTGAAAACTTGCTGTAATTTCATGTATAATGATGTATTTAAAGGTTTTTATGAAGGAAACTTAAAGAAATATATATAAGCTTTTGATTTTAGTTAAAGGGAAGGTTTTAAAGTGTTGTTTGATCGGATTTTGAAGGTTTTAAAGTAAGTCAGTATTGCTGTAAATTATATTGCTTGGGCATTGATTGAATTATTATTGTTTGGTTTAGGAGAGGACATTATAGAAGGTGATTTCTAGTTAGTTAAGTGGCATAACACTTCGTTTATTCAAGGTACGTACGAGCTACAAAACTTTGCCTTTAGATGCATGTTTAGGGATCAAGAACTTAGTATCATGTATAGAAAAGACTGGCCTTAATTGTTTGGTTATACATTGTGATTTCTGTATATTGTGTATAAGACATGTTTGAGGTATAATTTGAGTATATGACTATGGTTGTGGGTGATGTATAAGTGATTTTCTTATCAATTGGATATGTTGTGATTGATTAAAGGTTATGAATTCTTGGTTGTTTATAAGTGGAATTAATTTTGATAATGGTTCCATGAGGTTAACTTTTAATACTCTTTCATGAATTAATTATGATTTGAGTAGAGGGAGTTTATTAAAGTCTTATAAGACGAGGTTAAGGTTTTGGGGTGCTTTATGCACTCAAGGTATTTATACACCGAGGTAGTTAAAGGAATCAATAATAAATGTTGCTTGTCACTAATAAATCAAGAATTGAAATTGAAAGTTTGCTTTACTTTATTTAATTGATATTGGATTTATTGTATTGTTTTGCAAATGAGTCATCACCAAGTCTAAACTTGTAAATCACGTAAAGTGCAAGATGGATGAGCAATAAAACTTTGGATTTGTGCACATCTAGAGTAATGACAATCAGAGGTTGGGGTACACGAGGTATTAGCTGTGCACTTTTCTCGAGGTCGTCTGATCTACAAGTCTCTTATTTCAAATGCTTTTCAACACTAGGAGTTAGATGAGATCTCATACTAGCTACGGTCACGGAGTCGCGCCCGTGGTAGTTGGATGTTTTATTGATGTTTCCGAAAGGAGGAATGGGGTTTTCTTTTATTGGTGTTCCAAATGGAGCATGGGTTGGACAACCTTGTCTATTGCTTAATCCAATGAATTAAAATGATGAGTTAACTACTTTTAATTAGTGGAGTCTTAGTAAACTGATTGTTGAGTCTATAATTTAATGATGCGTGATGATTGATTATTAGTAGCATGCTAGAGATTTCTTATTATATTTCGCAGCTCGTACGTACTCAGATTTGCTGATTGCGTGCTTTTGTGTGTCTTTATGTGGTCATGGCCTTCGCCTTTCAATGACCCTGTGACAATCCAATTTTTACACTTGTAATATTGGGGAGCAGATTACCCACAAGTTCTTACACATGCAGCATTCGCATCAAGGTTATGGGGTTTTAAGTGGAGTGTTGGTTACTTTGAACAATTTAATTTGCTACTAACCTTTAAATTTATTTAAACTCGGTCTTATTTTTATACTACTTCTTCTAGTTTGGATTTTGAATAAGGGCCTTAATGGTTCCGAGTTGTAAGACTTAATCTGGTTTTGTTTGTTGGTTTTGAAATTTATTTATAACTGATTTAGTTTTTCCGCTGCTAATTTCTGATATAGCCTTAACGTTTGAACACGTGGCGGTAGCATGCCAGTAATTCTCTTGGATTTTGTTCAGGGTACTCACATGTTTAAAGAGAGAATTATTGGGGTGTTACAATACCTAAGGTTACTCCCCATGTATTTTATTAACTTGATCCATTTGCACTCAAGGGCGGATCCAAAATTTATTTATAGACCGGGCCGAAGTTATAAAAAATTTCAATTAATAAAGCCATAAAGAAATATGAGTATAAGAAATCCACACGAAAAAAAAGAAAAAAAGAATTGTGCTAACAAGGGGAATTTCCCACATCTATACATCAAGTAACTAACCAACTAAATCAGCTACTAAACTTATATGTTTTACACACGATTTTTTATTTATATGTATCAAAATCTGGGAATAGGGGGGCCAAGGCCCGGGTAGGCCACCCCTAGATCCGCCTATGTTTGCACTTATTGTCCTATTTATTTGACTTTAATGTTCGTAATTTATATATAAGTAAAAATATAGTCTTGTGGGTACTTTGAAATCTTTTTAATAAATAGATTATTACTCCATAATTTTCAATTGTTATAATATATTTATTGATGATTAGAGATGTTACTGATCAAAGATTTGCATCGGTATAGTATACGTGCTCAGGAGAAATAAAGCAAGTATTACGTAATAAAATATTGATGGGGTATTTATAACCAAATAATTTTTGACATGGAAATCAAGACATTTTAGAACAGAAGGAGTATTTACTACTAACTTTATACAGGTTCTAATAAGTACTACCCAGTTACTCTCAGTGATTTTTTTTGTGTTTCTCTCATGTGCCACGTTGGATCGTTGTATATGTTATTATATTTTGTGAATGTTGGGGTTAGTGGGGGTAACTAACGGCGTCAACTCGTTCCCCCTCTTTGTCACAGCGTTCCTCTGCGTGATCCTCTCTCTTCATTCTCTCTTTCACTCTTGCTCCTTTCAGTCTCTCTCTTCACTTGTTCCTCTCTCTTCATTTCATCCTTGGTTGTTGAGCTCTGCTGTTGGAATCCATGGTTCGCCATTTTTCCATGGCTTAGATTGCCATGGATCTACAGTTGATGTTAATGGTCGCTTCGAAGGTTAGGTTAAATTATACTTAACTTTAAATTGTTGAGTATTGAATTATAAATTGTTTCATTTCAGTTACTTGAAAATTTGTGTTTTGAGCTTGAATCATAACCAATATGTAGGTTAAATTTCCTTAAATAACCGCATAATCTTGTCAAATTGTTGTTATATAGTGTTTTTGATTGTCAGGCTTTCATAATCTGGTGAAATTGATGTTATATGGTGTTTTGACCGCTTGATTTATGTATGAAATTAAGGGTAAATTAACTTACATAACTATAGGCTACCATAAACTGGTGAAATTGGTGTTGTATAGTGTTTTTGATTCGCAGGCTTTCTTAATCTGGTAAAATTGGAGTTATATAATGTTTTGATAGTCTTGTTTTGTGTTTGAAATTAAGGTAAATGTACCTTAAATAACTGCAGTTTTTCTTAATTTTCCTTTGAATCTTGATTGCGAACTTGTTTAATTATATAGTGTTTTTTATTGTCTTGATGTGTGTATGAACTAATCTTGTTTTTGGTTTTCTACTGTTCTGACAAGTGTTGGTTGGTCTTACTATCTTCATGTTTTTGTTAAGTAAGTGAAACAACATAAGTTTAATACAGTTACCAGTGATGTTAGTATTTAGGAAAGGTCGGTATTCTTAAGAAGTAATTTAGGAAGGTCAGAGACGAATGAGTTTCTGGGAAGGGATGCAGCAAAGGATGTAATAGGGGGTGTGATCAGATAGGGGCATTGATTGAAATATGCCCTAGTGGTGAAGATGATGAGATTGTTAATACATACAAGCTGGACAATATTTCCTTTACACCAATGGGGGATACCTCTTCCCCAATTAGGCCAATTCAGACCATTCAGACCCCTGAAACTGTTTCAACAAATAAGGTCTTTGTGATGACTCTTTTAAACCTCCAAAAGTTGGAATGGTGTTCAATGGTTGGCAGGAAATAGAGGAATATTATAAATCATATGCAGAGCAATGTGGCTTTGGAGTTAGCAGGGTTCAAAGTACATTTACGATTAAGAAAAGGAGAAGGGGAATGATCTGGAAGTGTGAATGTTGGGGTGCCCCAAATATGAGGGCGAAGCGTGAGGCAAAGAAAACCTAGAATCATTATATATCTAGTTCAACCTCAAAAAGTTGCATTTACAAACGAGTTTTTGAGAATTTTACACTACATCATAAACCACTTATTATGATCAGCTTAGGAGGATTATTTATCTTAGCATTTCATCACTTCATCAGTTGAGAAATTCAGAAATCAAGCAATTCAACAATAGAGCATTTCAGAAATTGAGCAAACCAACGGAGCAATTCAGCTATTGAGCATTTCAAAAATTGAGCATTTCAGCAAAATTGAGCCATAGAATAAATTGAGCTAACCAACGAAGCAATTCAGCAATTGAACAAAGTTAAAACGACATGCAACTCACTGACATAAAGTTCATCTCAAACATGTACATACCTAATAGCCATAAATACATACCTCAAAAGCGACAAACTACTAGCTCTGAATCACAGCGAACAGCTTAAGATCAAATCAAGCACGGGTTTCGATATCGCAAAATCTCAGTCACTTAACAACAGAATGTCAACAACATTGCGAGCTCAGAATCAGTGGAAGGAAGCCGAAATCATCCTACACCAAGAAGATTCAAGTAGCGCCCTCGCCTTTTCGCTCCTAGGGTTTTGATTTCTCAGTTAAATGGTTTTTGTGGTTTTCCACGTTAAAGTTGCTCTGTTAGTCTGTTAGTGTAAGTTAATGCTGTAATGACAACTTCACCCCCATATTTTAATCCTTCCTCCTTACCTTTAAGTAAGCACAATGGTGCAAGGATGCTAAAGGAAAGGGTATGCTGTGTTGACAATTTTAGCCCTGAGATTAACATTTTCTGTAACTCACCGAGAGCAACTTGTATTTACCACTTTCCAATGAACCTCAATTTTAGCATCATACTATCATAGAATCACTTTCCAAAATGAATGAATATAACATAAGGTGTAAAAAAAATGAATAAAAAAAAGGAAAATTTGACATTTGGTACCAGGGAAAGCTCCTTGCTTCACATTTGCTACCCCTTGAATTTTTTTTTTATTTTACTACCACTCAAACACATGAACTGTTAGATTAACTACCATTTAACAGTTTCTGTTAAAGAAACGTTAGTGGGGCCCACATTCTTAACAACCTCCTCATCTAACTCCTTCTCTCTCCCTGTAACTCTGTTTTACCTTTCTCTCTCTTCTCCCATTAATTCTTCCTATAGGGAATATTTCAAGCATTATCCCTAGATTGAACCCCACTGTGATCATACACTAAAGTAAGGTGGCGTCCAAAGGGAAAGAAGATAGAGCAAAAGAGTCGCCAACAAGTTTTAGGAACTTGTAAACCGTTCACAGGGTGAAGGTTACACCCCTTAACGATCCAGGAGATCATCAACTCCAATAGGTCTGGAACCATGACTAGTAGTTCGGGGATGAAGGTACAAATCCAACCTAAAAGAGATTGAACCTGCCCTAATAATAGGCCTCTACTTTATTCTGATCGTATTCATGTGCGCTTTCTGACTAACATGAAATCAATAGGATTACCCTAAACCTGTTTTATCTATGTTGGTTGAATATTAATGCACAAACAAAACTATTATTGGCGATCACTTGAATTATAATCAAATTAACCCTAAACAAGATTATTAATTATCTTATTAAGCGTGATTACAAGTACAAATTCCCTTTAAACATGCATAAAAGGCGTGATCAAGCAATAAATAAATATAACATCAAGCAACATAATAATAATCAAAATAATAAAAATAATAATCATAATCATAATCATGTTAAAGCATAATAATAGCAAGATCCTAGGCATGATACTAACAAGATTAATAACAAACCCTAGCATGTCACTAAACAATAAAGATCAAAGTTTTAATCCTAACATGATACTAACATGCATATTAGGAAGAAAATAGGAACCATCATCATAATAAGCATATTTGAAATTATGACCTTTTCCCTAAACATAATACTAGAAATCATTGTTGTCACTCAAAACATCAAGCATCCTAACATGATATTAGGAATCATAATAACAACCTAGACATGATTTCTATATCATAATATCAATGCAAACAATTAAAGTACTTACTTGGATGCCTCGTACCTCTCTCTAATAACAAAATACACACGTTAGTAACTTCAAGGAAAATATTAAACAAAACAACTAAATAAAATAATTGAAATAAAGATTTGGGACCAAACCCTCAGAAATTAAAACATTTCACGTCTAGGGCGAAGGCAACTTCGAACAATGTTTGGTGTTTCTAGGTCTTGTGAATGCGGAATTTTGTATGCAAAAGGGTTGGTTTAGAAAAAAAGGAAAAAAAAAAAAGCTTTAGCTTCGAGAGAGAAGAGAATTAGAGAATTCTTGAGAATTGATGATGAAAAACGGAGTTTTTAGGAGGCTATTTATATAGAAAATCAGCCAAAAAGATAGAAAAACAAACCAGAGTTTCGACGTGAAAAAACGAAGTTAGCGCCAGACGCTAACGCTAGTGCCGCCAGGCTTAGCGCCAGGCGCTAATGTCTGGTGTTAGGCGGTAATCAATTTTTTTACGCATTTTCTAAATTCAAATAAAATTTAACCGTACAGGAGGATAAAATCGTATTTTTCTCAAAAACACTCTTTTATTCTGATTAAAATTCTAAAAAGTCAACAAAAGTCAATTTATCAATGCAAATTGAATTAGGAATGAAAAGAATCTTCTAGAAGAATCTAGAAGACTAAAACCACTCCTAATAGTCCTAATTGCATTAGGAATGATAAATTCATATTAGGCCCTCCTCTAGATCACTGGGCCGCATATAAGGCTCAAACCGGGCCCAGTTTAGTAATTTGGCCATAACTTCCTCATTATTCATCGGAATTGGGCTTATAATATATCATTGGAAAGCTCTTTTTAATCCCCATCCAAATACACCATTATTGGACCCTTTCTATAAACCAACCAAACTGGATTGGCTGTTTTCTTAAAATAGGTTTTCAAAAACAAAGAGAAAAGAAAAGAAATTAAAACTATCCGCAACACTAGACTTTCCACACTTTCACTTCATTCGATTATGATTCGACGTGAAAGGTACTCATCACCGGGTTTAGTTTTGGGGAGACACAAATGGGTGTCTACAGAAGCCCCCACTTTGACTGAGTTTGGAGAAACGCAAGTTTCGAAAACAAAAGTCAAAGTATCGATAGGGACGGAGAATGATTCAGAATGTTCTGCGATCCTAAACCACTCTTGTAACGCCGATACCTCCAAACTAGCGTTAGTTAAATAGATAAAAGAGTTAAAAAACACATATCTTGCACCGTCGAGCACACGTCTCTGTAGTAACCGATTTGCTGCCGCATTGATGCATTTCTGTATTTTTGACGACCTCCTACAAGCTAGAGAATGTCGCCTGAAGACTGCTACGCTTGTAACTGCCTCCAATTCCTCTATGACAGACTTCTGCAAGCTAGAGAACCCCATCGAAGATTGCTTCGCTTGAAACCAACTTCTAGCATTTTGTGACCATCTTCCGCAAGCCAGGGAACACGATCGAAGATAACTTCGCTTGAAATCACCTCCTGTTGTTTGTGACAACTCTCCGCAAGCTAGGGAACGATGCCGAAGATATCCTCGCTTGAAGTTATCCTCATTTGTTGCGATAATACTCCAAGGAAAATTACCGAAGACCCACGCTTGTCGATCTTTAAAAGCTCGCTTGAACTTTACTTCCGTTACGCCAGTACGTCGGCGCTTCTGCTACTTTTGAACCTGTATGTCGGTGCCCTTCGCTGAATAAACCAGTATGTCGGTGCCTTTCGCTGAATGAACCAGTATGTCGGTGCTTTGCAATGAGCCAATGCTTAGGCGCTTTAATTTAAGCTAAGTGAGACGATCATTCATCAGGTCGATCACTTTATGTAATTGTAATCAAGCCGATTACTTAAATCATGTCAAATTTCTTAGAGGGGCTAACTGGCATACCAAGGAACCCAAAATATATTGCAAGAGGTTTGAATAACCGCACTAAGTGGCAGGACAGTCTGTCGCCACTGAAATATTACTAGCGTCGCATATTTGGCTGTAGCGCCAGACGCTGGCACTAGCGCCAGGCGCTAAGCCTTATCGACTAGCGCTAAAGTCTGTCGCTTGGCGCTAGAGTCAGGTTTTCCATAAATACCCTTCTCTTCTTCATTTCCGCTGCTGCTCGTATTTTCACTCGAGAATCACAGAGAACTTCATTTGGCTCGTTCTTGCTCGTTTCTCAACCGAATTCACTCAAATTTGTTGCAAATCAAAGCTTATTCCATCCATTTTCCCGAACTATGTAAGTTTTCTTCAAACTCACCCCAGTTTTAATGAATTTTGGACATATTTGTTCACGAATTTCTTGAAAATTCAAAACTTAAATTGCTTAATTCTCTTTGTTTGTCAAATTTTATGCCATGAAATTGCTTGATTATTTTATATATTGCCTTGGGAGTAATTTGATACTTGTTTGACTCAATTTGGTGAAGAAACGAACAAATCACCATTGTTGGACCTCTTAAGGTCGGGAAGACAATGTGGGTTGTTCTTGACGTTTTTGCTAGCAATTCTTGTCCAATTTGTCATAATAATTACTATAGTATTGCAAGAAATTGTTTGAATGCTTGAAAAATGTCGTATATGCTCAATTTGAACTTGTGCTCTGTTTTAGTACTACGTAATCTGTGTTTTTTTTTAGAACATAGTATTATGCGGCTAGGCGAACCTTAGATACTATAGAACCTTCATTTATGATAATTTTTCAGAATGTAGCATGGTTAGACAGCGAGGTTCGGGTTCACGGTCCCGAGACGTTCGACGGGAGCACGATCCCGTAGAGGACGATGCCGACCCGTCCACTTCTCTTGGCTGACTCCCTGAGTAGGATGAGCGGACTCTATACTTCTCCCCTGTTCACCACATTTCAGAGAGGGTGCGACGGGGTATCACATTTGGTAGGACGCGCTGCCATGGTTCAGGTTGCGACACCTTGGGCGACCTGTACAAGATGTACATTGCCAATGACGGAGAAGCGAGACTTCTATGGGAGTCTTGCGGACTGGTTGCACTTTATGAGACCTCATAGGCTATGATTGCCTTTAGCGGGGGTCACCATGTGGTTCGTGCTCTGGTGGAGTTCTTACACCACCAACACTTTCCATTTTCCTTGGGGTGAGATGATGGTCACCCCGACCGACTTCAGTCTCATTACGGGACTGGAGTTTAGCTCTGTTGCGCTGCCATTTGATAACAAGATCAGCGTCTTTTATCCCGAGGTCGAGGAGCTCTTGGATCCGATTGCTATTCGGGCTCGTGCTGAGGTAGAGTCGACCCAATTCAGTGCGAAGGGGATTCGCCGTTCGACTCTAGCAGCGGCTTTTGATGACGATGCGACCACCCGAGAGCAGCGAGTGCGCATCTTTGTACTTATCTTGTTGTCAGGGACGTTCTCCCCTGACAAGGGTAGTAGAGTGCTGCTTTACTACCTACCTGCAGTCCGTGATCTACACTTAATCGGGACTTATGATTGGGCCAGCTTGGCCTATGATGACTTCATCCGAGCGTTACGAGACTCGTGTCGACACTGGTCCTTCACGGGGAACGTCGCTCTATCCGGCTTTTGGAGGGTCGTAGTGGTATCTTTTATCTCCCATAAAGTTTAGCTCTAAGCTTTGATTAGCACTTGCTGATAATTTTTGCCTTTTGTAGATCTGGTTCTATGAGTACTTTCCCTCGGTTGAGCCGGCGAGACCATCGCTGCGCAGGTTTCCAGTGAGTGCTTCCTCAGGAAGCCGCCGTGCTGGGATGTCCACTTCTTACGTCCGAGATTGGATCATCTCGATATGGCTCTTTGTATATTTGGGTACTTTGCATTACCTTCGATAGATTCTTATTTGATAGGCGTTCTTTGCAGGAGCCTGACGTGTTGTACCGGCCGTGGGTCAGCTTAGTTGTCCCTGGGCTAGCTGCGCAATATACAGCTGAGCGTCGCTATTTCTTGGGGACATATGGAGCGATCGCGTATCTTGGAGAGAGGGTTTCTATTCAGCATTCCTCAGACACCTTTGTCGTTCCTGCTCCTCCACCGCGTCACATGTTCAACGCCGCGAGTTTGGTGAGCATGTCAGAGAGAGATGGTACCCCTTGGCGATCTTATGCGATCCCTGGGCGGTGCTATGAGGAGGAGCTACCGCCGTTGTTAGCTCCAGTCCCTGTACTGGGTGAGTAGGTGGCGGTATGATGTTCAACTTTTACCTTTTGTTAAGTAGCCCCCAAGTAATGCTTTACTGACTTTGATTTGCTTTTGTCAGGCTGAAGCTACTGAGTTCGTGCCACCTCGTATGTCTATTCATTATCAGGGGACATACGGGCCGATTGAGGAGATGATTCCTCCAGCTCCTGAGGGTGAGCGCTTCGTGGAGCGGTCGATTCCTCGCCACCAGACTTGAGTAAGCTTAATTATTTGCAACTTTTGTCCATATATGTTATGTATCTTTACTGACTTTATTTTCTTGACAGTTCTCGCGCGAGGTGGTCACGGCGATGGCACGGTGCATAGATGCCTTCCGGAGCCAGCTCGTTCGGATGAGGAATGTGGCTACATGTCGTCGTGACGACGCCATCCAGGAGGTAGTTTCCCTTCTTATGTTTTTGCATTACTGCTTCTATTTTGCATGTTTCTGATTTTAGTTTCTTTTGCAGGGTCAGCCCATTCCTTCTCGTACCCGTACGAGACCTGAGGTACGGAGGGAGCCGCGAGGTCTAGCTCGAGACATCGCCACACTGGTTCTGGTGGTCGAGGCGGTCGTTCTGAGGCTGCCCGCACCGAGGCGGTAGAGGGCTCAGGCTCTTCATCTGAAGGTGCACATGCTGCGCCGGTGGGCCAGGGAGAGGCTACTTCGGCTCTTAGAGATGGTGGGATGTACGAGGTCGGCTCATCATTGCAGCAGCCTCCGCAGCCTAAGCCTCAGGTTGATCTTGGGTGGACGGATCCTGTGCTGAGTTTTCCACCTCCCGAGGAGACCGGAGCTGGAGCTGGAGCTAGTGGAGAGGTTACTCCTCGTACGGTGCAGTTTTATGAGATGATGGGTGTATGTCCCCCAGCGCCGTAGTTTGTTCCTGTGTTTTTTTATTTTATTTGACTTTGTGTAGAACTTTGCCTCTATTTGGACTCTTTATTTAGGCATGCTTGTATATACATATTACTTATGAGTTTATTCAGTATTTATTTATTATTTATTTTTTTTTTCATTTTTTAATGTGCATGTTTGTGTGTGCAAAGAATTGTGAACATTAATTTTGCGCAAAAATTCCATCATTTTTATTATTGATGGAGGGTATCCGACTTTCTCCCCCAAAAAGAAAAAATGAAAAAATAAAAGTCAAAAAATATTGGATTTATAAAAACTTAGAAGTTAAGTCTAAATAAAATCCGAAAAATAATATAATTAATGTAATAGTTATATTAATTAAGAAGAAGAAATAAATAAAATTTAGAAAAAAGGTATTAAAAAAAGAATAAAAGACCGTAAAGTCATTGGTCAAACTCGAATCAGGCCAAAAAACGCGGTTTTTGGAAGCTCGTATAATAAGACACGTTAGCGCCACCTGGCGCCACACGGTTTGGTGTAGCGCCAGGCGCTACGCTTAGCGTTTGGCGCCAGGCTCCTGCGTCAGGCGCCAATATTTGGCATCTGGCGCTGATGAGCGCTGACTCCGAATCCTTCCCGGATTAAAACTGCGCCAATTTTGTGTATAAATAGCCCCCCTGCCCAGCCGATTTTCTTCATAATTTCAGCAAATTAAATATATTCTTAGCTTTTGAAATAATAATCATGTCTCTAGTCTCTAAAAGTTTTACCAACTTCACTCATAAATGGTGTCGGTCTCTTACTGCCAAGGAGAGAAAAGAGTTAGATATGTTTCACATGGGGGGTATTTATGGTGTCAAAGGGTTAGATCTTGATTTAGACTTTATTCATACCGCTCTAGAATATTGGGATGTGGATACTCATTGCTTTAGATTAGAGTATGATGAAATTAGCCCTTTGCCGGAAGAATTCGGTGCTATTTAAGGCTTCCCTGCATTAGATCTTGTAGTAATCCCTAGAATAAACGAATATTATTATAAGGATTTTGAACGTTTCTTCAATTTAAAAGACAAAGATCTAACAAAAATAGTAGATGGTAGCATAGTTAATTTGAAAGAATTTTCTCGCCATTATTTTGATAGACCTTATTCTGAGTCTTTTCATGTTTATAGAAGAAGAGATTTTCTTTTTTGCATGCTTAATCAATATCTTCTCACTAGTGGTAAAACTAATGAGGGTCAAACAATCATATCAACTGTTTTGGAGCAGATGGAATCTGGGAGAAATCCAATGCCATTAATAGTTGGAGAGACTATGCTTAGTCTTGACGAATTAAAGAAGAATCCAAAAGCGCCTTTTCGGGGCTCTCCAATTTTATTACAGGTAGAAAAAATAATATTTTTAATTACAGAAATCAAAAACATATTTTTGTATAGTAAAAATATGTTATTTGCATTGAATTTTTTTTGCAGATGTGGCTAATGGAAAGACTAGAATTAATTAGTCCTCCAGACAATATCGAGAATTACACTCCAAATTGCTTTTTGAGAAGGAAGAAACGCCTCTCTAAGATGGGGCGCCACGAATGGAAGAAGGTCTTCGGGTTTTGCAATTTTGCCATCAAGTGGGTCATCCCTTGGTGAAAAATAGAAAAGATGGTTGGTGTCAACAAGCAGCCTTTCTGTCGTCTTCCAAGCTTGTCCCGAATGACTTTTTATTACCCCTGCAGGGTAAAAAGACAGTACGGCCTACTTCAAACAATTCCTTTCGGGGATCTTCGTCGTCTCTATGAGTTCCCTGTCTCTCAAGAAGTAGACATATTTGATACTTATTGGAGCGCAAGACCTTAATGGGAAGTGATTACCCAAAAGGTTCCTCCTTCCTTGCCCAATGATGTGAAAAGGTGGCTTCTGAAGAAACCTTCAAAGGACATGAAGAAAAATCAGAGTAAAACTGATGTGAAGAGTCGTCTAGGTGATAAAGTGATTCCTGTTAAGGAACGCTTGGGTGAAAGAGTTGAGTTCAAAACACCTACAATGCATAAGAAGAAAAGCTCTGCAAAGGATAAAGGAAAGCTGACACTACAGAGAAGAAGGCTTGGGTAGAAAAGAAACATGGGGTCTTAGCTAAAGGAGAAGCTATTTACTCCAAAATTGAATGTAGGTCCTCTAAAGGATGCCTACTAGCTAAAGTTACGGATGAGGAAGAAGACGCATATAAGAATTGGAAGAGGGCAAAGAAAGAGAAAAAAGATTAAAAGCATTGCTTAACTTTCAATTATTAGACTTAGTTTTAAATTCAAAGTTAATTTATTTAGGCTTTATTTAAATTCCATCAATAATGTAATTTATTTTATTAATGAGATTCCAGCTTTTTAGTTAAATTATCTCCTTTAAATTTAATTTATTAAAGCAATGAAAACCGAAAATTTAATTTTCTAGAAATTTTTTCGAGTACGGAAGTCGAAAATTTTCCGAAAAACACCGAAATTTTCCCAGATACTTTACAGAAAATTGGCGCCGCGATTTTACGACTGGCGCCAGCTACGGCGGTTTGGCGTCAGGCGACAGGAGTTGTCGTCTGGCGCTAAGGATCATGGACTGGCGCCAGAAGTTTTCCTATGACGCCGATATTTTGTCGATCTTCTGTTGAATTTTTTTATTAAGTCTGGGATGCGAGGTTTGAAAAAATAAAGTGGTCGCACCCGTAAAGGGTTGCCTACGTATCCTTTCTTAAGGAATCAGGCCAAACGTAGCTCTCTTAAGTGTCCTACTCAAGTGATTATGGGTAGTATTTTTTAAGTTGGTCAAGATTTGTCATGTTCGAGAACTCATTGCCATCCATGTCAGTTAATTTTGCTGCACCTCCTGACAGGATTGTTTTGACAATGTAGGGTCCAGACCAATTAGGTCTGAATTTTCCCCTTGGATCTAAAACATTTTTCCTTAATGCTTTTAACACCAAATCTCCTACTTTGATGTTTCTTGTCTTGACCTTCTTATTAAAATGCCTATCCATACGAGTTTGATAACATTGAGTGTGATGTAGAGCTTCTAGTTGTTTTTCATCAAGTAGAATTAGCTCCTCATATCTTGCCCTAGTCCATTCAACTTCATCGAGTTTTTTCTCTAATGCGATGCTTAGAGATGGAATCTCTAGCTCTACAGGTTGTATGGCATCCATTCCATAAACCAAGGAAAATGGCATATTTCCTATTGACGTGCGAATTGACGTGCGATAACCCCACAATGCGAAGTGAAGTTTGTCAAGCCAATCCTTGTAATTTTTCGTCATTTTCTCGATGATAGTCTTTAAATTTTTATTAGCTGCTTCGACTGCTCCATTTTCCTGAGGCCTATAAGGAGAAGAATGATGATGTTGAATACAATATTTTTGTAGCAATTCTTCACACTCGGCTTGAAAGTGAGTTCCATTGTCACTTATCATTTCATGTGGGACTCCATATCGACAAATAATATTTCTTTCGATAAAGAGTGCTACATGTTTTGCAGTGATTTTGGCGTAGGATTGTGCTTCGACCCACTTTGTGAAGTAATCAATTGGCACTAAGATATATTCGTGACCTCCTGTTCCTGGGGGAGTGATTTTGCCGATGATGTCAATTCCCCATGTAGAGAATGGCCATGGTGACGTGTAGGTGTAGAGTAAAGATGGAGGAACATGTTGTAAATTAGCGTAGATTTGGCACTTAGGGCATCTTTTTACGTATTGATGGCAATCCCTATTCATTTTAGTCCAATAGTATCCTTCTCGCATTATCTTTTGGACTAACATTTTGCCATTTACGTGAGTTCCACAAATTCCTTCGTGAACTATCCTCATTGCTCTTTGAGCATCCTTTTTTCCTACACATAAAATAGCTCGACCCTTAGGTACCCTTTTTTGTAGCTCGTTGTCTATGAGTACGTATTGGGAAGCCAAGTATGCTCGTTTTGCTCTTTTGTCAGCATGGGGAGGGTATTCTCCTTTGGTGACATAGTTGAGTATATTCGTATACCATGGTTATTCTTCTTCTTTTTCATGGGTCACTTCATCATCTTCTATAGCTTGAATGTAAGCCGGATTATGCCTCTTTTCTATAGTTAGAGGCATTTGCTCGATTTCCGTAGGAATCCTAACCATTGAGGCTAGTCTTGCAAAGGCATCAACAAATTAATTTTCTTCTCTAGGCAGATATGTGTATTCCACTTTCTCTAACTGATTAGTGAGGGTTTCCCAATAAGTTTGATAAGGGGCTAGGCTTTCGCTCCTTACTTTCCATCTTTTGGAGATTTGATTGATGATCAATGAAGAGTCTCCGAATATCCGTAACTTTTTCACTCCCAATGCCAAAGCTGTTTCAAGGCCTACCATGCATGCTTCATACTCAGCAGCGTTGTTAGTAACGTCGAAATCAAGCTTTATAGAGATTGGAACATGCTCTTCTTTGGGTGATACTAGTAATACTCCAACGCCACATCCCTTTTGGTTTGAGGCTCCATCGAAGTACAAGGTCCAAATATCATCTTCAGTGACCATCAAGTCTTCGTTTGGAAATTCATTGTCGTGTATTGGCGTCGAGTCTTCTTTCGGAAAAGTCTACTAGAAAATCCGAAACAACATATCCTTTTATAGCTTTTTGTGGCATGAATCTTACATCGAACTAGGCTAAGTTAACTATCCATCTCAAATGCGCCCATTGACTTTAGATTTCTCGAATAAATACTTGAGTGGATCTAATCGGGAAACTACAAAGACTGTATGCACGAGCATGTAATGTCTTAACTTGGTTGTGGCCCACACCAATGCGAGGCACAATTTCTCAAGTGGTGTATAGCGTGCTTCATACTCGAGCATCTTTTTGCTTAGGTAGTAGATCGTATTTTCTTTGCCTTCTACTTCTTGTGCTAGCATGGCTCCCATTGTCTCTTTGGTGACTGTTAAGTACAATCTAAGAGGTATTCCCGGAAGTGTCGGTGCTAATACGGGAGGATTTGCGAGATAGGCTTTGATCTTTTCAAAGGCTTTTTGACACTCGTTATCCCATATCACTGGTACATTCTTTTAAAGCTTTCTGAAGATTGGTTCACATATTGTTGTCAATTTTGATATGAACCTGCTTATGTATTGACATGATTGCCTTGATCTTGGTTGGGTCTATATTTATTCCTCGAGAGCTTATGACATAACCCAAAAGTTTGCCTGAGGTGACTCCAAAAGCGCACTGATGGATTCAGCTTCATTTTGTATTTTCTCAGCCTTTCGAAGAACTTTCTCAAGGCTATTTGATGGCCTGGGCAATCTTTTGATTTTGCAATCATATCGTCCACGTATACTTCAACTTCTTTATGCATCATGTCAAGGAGCAAGGCAGTCGCTGCTCGTTGGTAAGTAGCACCCACGTTTTTCAACTCGAATGGCATTACCATGTAGCAGTAAGTACCCCATGGTGTTATGAAGGTTGTTTTCTCCATGTCTTCTTCCGCCATGAGAATCTGATTATAGCCCTGTAGGGAATATTTCAAGCGTTAACCCCTAGCTTGAACCCCATTGTGATCATACACTAAAGTACGGTGGCGTCCAAAGGAAAAGAAGATAGAGCAAAAGAGTCGCCAACAAGTTTTTTTAGGAACTTGTAAACCGTTCACGAGGTAAAGGTTACACCCCTTAACGATCCAAGAGATCGTCAACTCCATAAAGGTCTTGAACCAAATAGGGTTCGGGGATGAAGGTACAAATCCAACCTAAAAGAGATTGAACCTGCCCTAATAATAGGCCTCTACTTTATTCTGATCGTATTCATGTGCACTTTTTAACTAACATGCAATCAATAGGATTACCCTAAACCTGTTTAATCTATGTTGGTTGAATTTGATGCACAAACAAATCTATTATTGGCGATCACTTGAATTATAATCAAATTAATCCTAAACAAGATTATTAATTATCTTATTAAGCACGATTACAAGTACCAATTCCCTTTAAACATGCATAAAAGGCGTGATCAAGCAATAAAAATAAATATATATCAAGAAACATAATAAATAATCATAAATTAATAAATTATAACAATTATAAATAATCATGATCATGTTAAAGCATAATAATAGCAAGATCCTAGACATGATACTAACAAGATTAATAACAAACCCTAGCATGTCACTAAGTAATAAAAATCAAAGCTTTAGCCCTAACATGATACTAACAATCATAAATATTAGGAAGAACATAGGAAGCATCATACTTTTAATCATACTTGATATTAAAGTTACCCTAGACATGATACTAGGAATTTATTGTTGTCACCCTAAACATCAAATTAAGAAAAACATCCTAACATGATACTAGGAATCATAATAACAATCTAAGCATGATTTCTACATCAAAATATCAATAAATCAATTAAAGTACTTACTTGGATGCCTCGTATCTCTTTCTAATAACAAAATACACACGTTAGTATCTTCAAGGAAAATAACAATTAAAACAATTAAATTAAATAATTGAAAGAGAGATTTGGGACCAAACCCTCAAAAATTAAACCTTTCACGTCTAGGGCGAAGGCAACTTCGAATATGGCTAGGTGTATCTAAGTCTTGCGAATGCGGAATTTTGTATTTGAGAAAAGGCTAGTTTAGAAAAAAGAGAGAGAGAATAATCAAGAAAATTTTGATGAGAGTTGGTGAGAATTGGTGAGAAAGAATAAGAATTGATGAGAAATAATGCATGAAAACAGGGTTTTTAGGAAGCTATTTATAGAGAAAATCAGCCAAAAAGATAAAAAAAACCAAAACAGAGTTCTGACACGAATAAAATTTGATTAGCGCCAACGCCGGCCATTGGCTGTCTAGCGCCAGGCGCCAAGCGTAGCGTCAGGCGCTACAGCTGGCGTTTGGCGCTGACTCAGAAATTCACGCGTTTTCTTAAAATCAGATAGAATTTGCCGTATAGGAGGATAAAATCGTATTTTCCTCAAAAACGTTCTTTGATTCTGATTAAAACTCTAAAAAGTCAACAAAAGTTAATTTATCAATGCTAATTGAATTAGGAATGAAAAGAACCTTCTAGAAGAATCTATAAGACTAAAACAATTCCTAATTGCATTAGGAATGATAAATCCATATTAGGCCCTCCTCTAGATCATTGCGCCGCATATAAGGCTCAAACCGGGCCCAGTTCAGTAATTTGGTCATAACGTCCTCAATATTCATCAGAATTGGGCTTATAATATGTCATTAGAAAACTCTTTTCAAGCCCCATCCAACTTCACTATTATTGGACCCATATCATGGACCAACCAAACTGGATTGGCTGTTTTCTCAAAATAGTTTTTCAAAATCAGAGAGAAGAGAAAAGAAATTAAAACTATCCGCAACACTAAACTTTCCACACTTTCGCTTCATTCGATTATGATTCGACGTGAAAGGTACTCATCACTGGGTTTGGTTTTGGGGAGACACAAATGGGTGTCTACAAGCCCGCGTATCCATCCATGAACGAGAGGAGCGCATGATTTGTTGTGTTATCTACCAAAATATCGATGTGTGGTAAAGGGAAGTCGTCCTTTGGACTTGCCTTATTTAGATCTCGATAGTCGACACATATTCTTACCCTTCCATCCTTTTTCGGAACTGGGACGACATTGGCGACCCATTCGGGGTATTTGGATACCTTGATAAAACCTGCAGTTATTTGTTTTTGAACTTCTTCTTTTATTTGAAGAGCTACGTTGGGTTTCATTCGACGTAACTTTTGTTTTACAGGCTTCATTCCTGGAATTAACGGTATGGTGTGTTGAGCTATTTCTCTATTAATGCCTGGAAGATCTTCATATGACCAAGCGAATACATCGATGAATTCTTTGAGTAAGTTAATTAAATCGGTTCTTTCTTGTTCATTAAGTGTTAATCCGATTTTAACTTCTCTTTTATTGGTTGAGTCATTTGAGATATCAACCGTCTCAGTTTCCTCAATTATTGGTGTTTTCTTTTCAAGTGTTTCCATTGCTTTAATAAGTTCTTTGTCATTTTCTTTGTTAGTTAAGAAATGTTCATCATCTTGGGTTAAAGAAGAACACAAAGAGTAAGGAGAAGAAGACATATTATTAAATTCTGAGATCATTACATCAAAGAGAGATATGTCCTCAGGGACTTGAACACTAACTATCCTAGAGGAAGAGATAGAAGGAGGGGGTGCTACAACTAAAGACTTAGATGACTCTATAGGGAGAGACTCTGACTCTGACTCAAACGACTCTTCGAACATTGGTCCTTGCCCCGTTGTGATGGAGATTTTCCTTCCGCTTGGAGTAGTCACCTTGACGGTCTTGCGCCACCCTTATAGTGATCCTTCCGCTGGAGTGATGAGCTTTGAGGGAACAAAGCTTTCACTTTGTAGGACTGTTTGGATGAGCAAGGAGTTATCCTCTTTGTATGTTGGCTCATCTTTTTCTCGCCCGAATAGTAGTCCCGTGACATTAAAGTCAAAGCATGGGGGTGCTTTCTCCTTGTGGACAGGAGTTGGGATTTCATCTATGAAGTAGCAATCTAAGAAAATCTCGAATCCTGGTTGCCTTATGCCATTTACGACAAATGGTTCAGGAAATTCGTAACATGGATAGTCCTCTCCTTCTTGTATGAATTGTCCATTGAAGGTAAGAGGATACTGATCCATTGGGATTGCTTTCTTGTGGATGCGAGCGTCCCTACGTGCCTGGGAATTTTCCTAGGCTCGCTTGAGATCTTCTCGAGTCGGTTGGAAACCAAGTCCGAAGGTGTCTAATTTAGGGAGGCCAGGTGATTCCAGCGGTTTTGCTATTTCTTTCTTCTTTCCTAGGGTCATCCCAGGAAAATGTCCTTGCTTCTTTAGAATAGCGTTCACGATCATATTGGAGTGGGGATTGTGGAAGAGAGGGATCCTTTCATCCTCCTCGATTAAGGAGACCTCTTCATTAAAGCCCTACAAATCTTCATCATCTTCATCGTGCTCCACATTAATTATTGGATTCTCTATAGCTTTAATCCTCATGGGTGAAGCATAGATTGTAATGGGAATTCCTCCAACTATGGCTTTTATCTGTTGGTGGAGTGATGAAGGGACGGCCTTTAGGTCATGAAGCCAAGGGCGTCCCAACAATAGATTGAACAAAGCCTTAATATCTACTACTTGGAACGTAGTAGCGTGTTCTATTGCTCTTGCCGTTACGTTCATAGTAATTTTACCAAGAGCTTGACGACGAGTGTTGTCGTAAGCTCTTATTCCTTGCGTTGATGGGGTTAGGTCTTCATCCCTTAACCCTAGCATTCTCGTAGTTCTAAGTGGACAGACATTAATGGCCGATCCATTGTCTACAAGAGTCATAGGGACGTTCATTCTCTTGCAAACCACTGTGAGGTTTAATGCCTTATAATGCTTGTCACCTTCTGGAGGTAAGTATTTGTTGGAAAAGGTGATCAAGTTGATAGGACTAGGGAGATCACTCGTAAAGAAGTTAGCTAACCCCTCAGGAGTGGTGTCAGAATCTATCCCTATCTTATCTAAGGCATTCATTACAGCCAACCTATGCTCTCGAGATGTTGCCAGAAGCTTCCATACGTTCATTTCAACCTTGGTTTTCTTGAACTGTTTGACAATGTCATTGTCTTCTATGATAGGTATGGGAACTTGCTGCGTGGTTGGCATAGGTTGTGTCAAAACAGGAGATTGCATTCTCCCGAATCTTGTGAGGACGTCTATGGATGAATCTTCTTCAACCCAGAAGTCATCCATGGCATGCGACACCGAAGGTGGAGGTCCTACCATGTCTTTCAAGTAAACTTCTTCTTCATCGCTGTCCGAAACTCCATTAATATTTACGTCTTATTCTTGTGGAACTTGGACTAGTCTTTTGTTATCAATCATTTTCTGAATTAAATCCTTAAATTTAAAACAGTTTTCAATAGTGTGAACCCCTGATTGATGATATTAACAATAAAATTTATCTGTCCTTTTTAACGATTAAAATGTTCTCGGTTCAAGAGGTTTGACCTCGCCACTCTCGGAGAGCATTTTGAACATTTGAGCATGTGGAATCCCAATTGGAGTGTAGAGTCTATTACTCTTCTTGGGTTTATCGATTACTTGAAAGAAAATTGTTTCTTCGTTTCCTCGCTAGCTAGAGGCAGTGGAATCTTATTCGCTTCCATGAGATCTTGAATGAGGTTTCGAAAACTGTAACATTCATTTGTGGTATGACCGTTCCCTCGATGGTACTTGCAGTGGGATTTGGAATCCCATTTTAAAGATTGCTTTTCTAGTGTGGGATCCTCAGTTGGGCCAATAGGTTTGATTAATCTTTGATCATGGAGACGATCAAAGATAGAATCATAGGTCATTCCCATGGGTGTGAACTCTTTCCTAGGTTTATTTTTCGAGGGTGGAACCTCGTCATACTTTTTCTGAAGTTTCTTCACAACTTTGAGGGCTTCACGTAGCAATTTTGATCCTTCCAACATGGACAGTGTAAGCAATTGTATGTCCTCTTTACTTGCTAATTCTGGAAGGTTATCCACGGCATCAAAAAAGATCTCCTCCTCTTCTTCGATAGCATGGATTTCTTCGACAGGTTTGATGAGAGATGAGGAATCAACCTCGTTTTCCTCATCAGAGATAGCCAACGAGTGAGCGAGAGGCGCATTATCAATACTTGTCTTCTTACTGGAAGGAGGCAATGGTAGCTTGTTATTGTCGATTAAGTCTTGGATAGCTTCCTTAAGCTTCCAACAATTCTCGGTAAGATGGCCCCTACCTTGGTGATACTTGCAATGTGCATTGGGGTTCCAATTAGCCGTCCTCTTCTCGACTGGTAGGTCCCCAAATGGTCCAATAGGAGTTATAAGACCTTTTGCATTTAATCGGTCAAATGCGTGCGGTGTCATAACTCATACCAATGGGAGTAAAGTTCCTCCTAAATGGTTTCTTTTGTCCTTGATTATTCATAGCAAGGACTTCACTTAAGTTAAAGGTACCAACATTATTTGAGTGGGTGGTTTTGGAAGAAGAAGGATTGTCGTTCTTCTTGCCTTTCCAGCCACTGTTGGAGTTATTGTTAGCAGCTTTCAACTTAGCCAGGTCGTCTTCAATATTAATTCCAATGTCGTAGACGGCCTTGAAGGTATGGAGATTATTCTGGTATTTGAGATGCTTGGAGTACTTTTCTTGAAGGTTTTTGATGAATAACCTTACGGACTCTTTTTCACTTGGCACCTCAATCATCTTAGCTGAGGTTTCTCTTCATTTGTTAAAGAAAGAGGTGAATCCTTCATTCTCTTTCTGCTTGAGGATTTCAAGTTCCCTATAGTCAGTCTCAACTTGAATATTGCATTTGTATCTATCAATGAAAGCGTTTACTATGGACTCCCAAGTAGAGGTTCTTTCTTTCTCAAGAGAAAAGAACCATTGTTAGCAAACGGTTTCGAGAGATAGTGAGAACAAAGAGGGAAATACCTTCTTGTCGATACCCTTAATACTCATTATTGTTTCGAAGGCTCTTAAATGAAAGTAAGGGTTGTCAGTTGCTTTGAATTTCGGGATGTTGTTTTCATTGAACTTCTGCGGAAGAAGATCCTTGTCCACCGAGACCCCTTGTGAGCTAATCCCTTGAAACTTGTAGTCACTAGACAGTTTGCTCAGACTCTCTTGCATGAGGTCCATCTGTTGTTGTTTCACAGGATCATCAATCTTGAGGTTTAGAACCTTTAACGCCTCAGTCACAGTAATCAGTTGGTTCCTGAGCTCATTCACTTCCTCTTGTGTTGCCAGTACTGTCTTAACTTTCCTCATACGAGCAATAGGTTTGTTGAAAAGTTAGACTTGGATAAAAAAGGTTGTCTTTGATCAAACGCCCTTCCTTTCTTGACCACGCGCTGTAAATTAAACCATTTTTGTTTTAATTATTTGACTCAAATTAACCTTGAATTTACGGTTTGAAAGAGAAAAGGCAAAAATAGGTGCATATTTTTGGCAAAAAATAAGGTATATATTTTTGGGAGTTAAGTATAGGGTTTGAACAAGTTGATTTATTTGGAGGATTAATATCCGACTTACCCCCTAAAAAAATGACGGAAAATACACGCATACAAGACTCCCTTAGACATGGTCAAAGTGTACATTAGTGTGTGCTTTATATGGTGAGTGTGAGTGACATGCTTTGACTCTTATGTAAGACCACGGGACTTAGTACTCAGAGACTCGATTAATGACTTGAAAAGGTATAATTACCAGTAAAAATTAACTGAATCGACTAGAAAACTGCTCAATTAGACATAAGGTGATGACTCGAGCGATAAACCGAACTGTCGCCAAAACGACAGGACTGGCGCCTCTCTTTGTAATGTAGCGCCAGACGACAGGACTGTCGCCAGGTGCTACGCTCCACAGAGTGGCGCTACCGTTCAAATCTTGGCGCCATTGCTGGAACGTCGATCTGGAACTACTTTCGGTATTATTACTCTACAGGGTATGCTTAAAGTCGTACTAAGTCAATTTTGATTAAATTTTTAAATTTTATTTACTCAAATTAATTAATTAATTAGGCAAAGTTCTTTTAGTCATAAATCAATTTATTTAATCTTATCACAAGTCAAAAAAACGGTTAGGAAAAACACATAGAGTATGCACATCTAATAATGCACAATTAGTCAAGTAGGCACAACATGATGCAATGAGTTTGCAACCTAACCATGGCTCTAGTTCTCTAAAGTTCGGGATATGGGTTAGTCAATAGAGGGTCCATGGTTAATTGTCCGGATGCACCGCGCGAAAGCCTAACTGTGAAGGGTTGGCGCGACTGGATGGGACACCGCGAGTTTAGAAAAACTCGCTTCCATGGTTTGGTGAATTCAACATTCTCGGATGTACCCTTTGTTGCTCAGAGCGTTCAATCAGGTAGATGGAGCATGAATTCCCAGAGGGTTATGTCCATATGTAGAACACATATGGGTTTCAGAAAAGTGAGAAAAACTCAATCAGGAAGTAGGATCAAGCAAACAGTACTAAAAACTGGTCAAAATTAGAACGCATATTTCTGGCTCGGTATTGGAAGAACTTGGCGCCAGCAAACAGAGTCCAGCGCCACCTTTTGGCTTTAGCGCCTGCCGCTAACGTCAAAAAGTTGGCGCTAGTCTTTGTTCGCTGACGCTAGTTCCTACATGCCTTAACAGCTTTCTGTGCTTGATAAAATTTTCCAGTTTCGCGCAGCATTATTTCGATCCTAGTTGTGAAAGATATTCCTCAAATTTCCTACGTGTAAAAATCCTATGTTTTAACTCATTACGGATGGTCTTTCCAATGATATCTTTTTTATGCATATGACAATAATGTTAATCAAAATTACGCACATGAAATACTTAGAACATTTCGAGTCTCATCCACTCATTCTACATCATTGCTGAAATAAATTTCAGGAATTAAAATAGAAATCCTCCCTAGTGGAGTCGCCAAAAAATGTAGGGAATATTTCAAGCATTATCCCTAGCTTGAACCCCACTGTGATCATACACTAAAGTACGGTGGCATCCAAAGGGAAAGAAGATAGAGCAAAAGAGTCACCAACAAGTTTTAAGAACTTGTAAACCGTTCACAGGATGAAGGTTACACCCCTTAACGATCCAGGAGATCGTCAACTCCAATAGGTCTGGAACCATGACTGGTAGTTCTGGGATGAAGGTACAAATATAACCTAAAAGAGATTGAACCTGCCCTAATAATAGGTCTCTACTTTATTCTGATCGTATTCATGTGCGCTTTCTGACTAACATACAATCAATAGGATTACCCTAAACTTGTTTATCTACGTTGGTTGAATATTAATGCACAAACAAAACTATTATTGGCGATCACTTGAATTATAATCAAATTAACCCTAAACAAGATTATTAATTATCTTATTAAGCGTGATTACAAGTACAAATTCCCTTTAAACATGCATAAAAGGCGTGATCAAGCAATAAATAAATATAACATCAAGCAACATAATAATAATCAAAATAATCAAAATAATAAAAATAATAATCATAATCATATTCATGTTAAAGCATAATAATAGCAAGATCCTACGCATGATACTAACAAGATTAATAACAAACCCTAGCATGTCACTAAACAATAAAGATCAAAGTTTTAATCCTAACATGATACTAACATGCATATTAGGAAGAAAATAAGAAGCATCATCATAATAAGCATACTTGAAATTATAACCTTTTCCCTAAACATAATACTAGAAATCATTGTTGTCATTCAAAACATCAAACATCCTAACATGATACTAGGAATCATAATAACAACCTAGACATGATTTCTATATCATAATATCAATGCAAACAATTAAAGTACTTACTTGGATGCCTCGTACCTCTTTCTAATAACAAAATACACGCGTTAGTAACGGAGTTCTTATGAGGCTATTTATAGAGAAAATCAGCCAAAAAGATATAAAAACAAACCAGAGTTTCGACGTGAAAAAACGAAGTTAGCGCCAGACGCTGACATTAGCGCCAGACGCTAACGCTAGCGCCAGGCTTAGTGTCAGGCGCTAATGTCTGGCGTTAGGCGCTAACCAATTTTTTTACGCGTTTTCTAAATTCAGATAAAATTTAACCGTACAGGAGGATAAAGTCGTATTTTCCTCAAAAACACTCTTTTATTCTGATTAAAATTCCAAAAGTCAACAAAAGTCAATTTATCAATGCTAATTGAATTGGGAATGAAAAGAACCTTCTAGAAGAATCTAGAAGACTAAAACCACTCCTAATTGCATTAGGAATGATAAATCCATATTAGGTCCTCCTCTAGATCATTGGGCCGCATATAAGGCTCAAACCGGACCCGGTTTAGTAATTTGGCCATAACTTCCTCATTATTCATCGGAATTAGGCTTATAATATATCATTGGAAATCTCTTTTCAATCCCCCATCCAACTACACCATTATTGTACCCTTGCTATGAACCAACCAAACTGGATTGGCTGTTTTCTTAAAATAGGTTTTCAAAAACAGAGAGAAAAGAAAAGAAATTAAAACTATCCGCAACACTAGACTTTCCACAATTTCACTTCATTCGATTATGATTCGACGTGAAAGGTAATCATCACCGGTTTTGGTTTTGGGGAGACACAAATGGGTGTCTACACTTCCCAACCTCCATAATTGACTAAGTTGAAGTATTTTTTCCCTTTTTTTTCTTTTCGAATCTTTCTTCCTCTCTCTTTCACTTGGTCAATCTACTTCTTTCTCTAACTTATCCTCAGATTTAGGGCTTTTGTGTGCGTGTAAGAAGGTGATTGAAGGATGAGGTCCTACTGGAAGCAGCTTCAACTACATTGCTGAAGTGGAAGCTTAAAGATTCTCCTAACACCAATTGACAGGTAAGAACCCTTTTTTGTACTTGTAGTGGTCCAATAAAGCATCATTTGTGGTCAATTTGCAATATTATACTGTTAATGTGGGCAATTTAGACAAAATTATTGTTTTAGTAAACCCTCGTTTTCTGTGTTTAGATTTGTTAATTTATTCCCTAATTGTGCAATTAACTAATCATGTGTGGGTATACAATAATGTGGTATTATGTGTTTGTTTATAATTGTTACTTTGTGTATTGTGTTGGGTGAATTAAAAATTGATTTGTTGTTTGTTGGACTTGCTTTAATTGTAGAAATATGGATGGTGAGGATGAGACTATTGACATTAAGCTGAGGTTATTTGGAGGGTTTGTGGAAAAGGAGCGTAGGGGGAAGAAGTATTTGGTTTATGAAGGTGGGTTTGTTCACTGGAAGTATGTTGTTCCAGTGTCATATGTGAGGAGTGTGACTTATTTAAGGTTTCTATGTAATGAAGGGTTAATAGCTTTAGGGTTTAAGGAGGCTCCTGAGATTTATAGTTTGTGGTATAAGGAGAGGGTAAGGAATTGGGAAATTGGGAAGAAGAGAATTGATAATGATGATGATGTTAGGGGCTTCTTAGAGTCCAAACACAATGAAGGACATGTGGAGCTGTTTCAAACTGTGGGGTTGGAAGAGTGGGGCAGGTATCACCCTCCTGAAGTTATTTTGGATAACCCAACCACATCCAACCCATCTGCAAGTGGATCACATCCACCCCCTTGTAATCCAACTGACCCAAGTCCAAATGATAATGGATCTAGCCCATCAAATTCAAACCCATCCCACAGCAATCCCTCTCAAACACAAAATTGCTCTAAATTAAAAAGCCCAACAAAAACCAAAAAGACCCCAGATTTGAGCATTGTGCCAGTGTCTAGGAGTAGCCCAAGGTTGAGTAAGTGTACTAAGAGTGAGGCAGCTAAAACTACCTTACCTATAGCAAAACTGAAACCTAATAAAGCTAAAAAACCTATTCAAGCTAGTTGAAGGAGAAGCCCTAGGTTTGTCAAAGAATCAGGGGAGGAGGGGGTTGTGAGTGGTGTGAGTGAGAAGGGGAAGGGTGTTTCTAGTGAGGTGAATGAGCAGGAGAAGGGGAACAAGAAAAGTAAATCAGTGAGATAGTGTAAAAAAAGCTATTCAAGGATGAGGATTGTGGATCGAAGTCTGGTTCATCTTCTTCTGAGTTAAGTGATTTAGACATTGATTAGAAGGCTGGTGAAGAAGATTTGGATGGCAGTGAAGAGGAACAGGAAGAGTGGCATATACAGACCAGAAGAGGTCTAGCAGAGGTGGTGGAGAAAAACTTAAAGGTTGTTGATGTTGGTGAGCAGTCAGATCAGAAGCTGAATCAGCTAGTGAAGGACATTGGGTGTAAGAATCTTGAGCTGCAGGATGAGGACAGTGATTCAGATGAACTGAGGTCTCTACATGGGTCAGATGAGGATGAAGATTCAAGCCCCTGGTTCAGAGAAGACACTGACTTCAAAAAGCCAGTTGTTCTCTTAGACAAGCAGAAGTTCACAAGCAGTGTTGTGCTTAGAAAGGCACTCAGAACTCATGCTATAGAGAACAGGTATGAGTACTACTATCTGCATAATGGAGGGAAAAGGATTACCACATTCTGTAGGAGGAGGTGCAATTGTGAATGGAATCCAAAGAGAAGCTAACTGCCTCTTTGCAAGTGTGGTGATGAGGTGAAGAAGTGTGAGTTCAAGGTGTCAGCAAGGAGGTTGTATGACAGTTCAGCTTGGCAAATCAAAGAGCTAAGGTTAAATCATAGGTGCATGAGAAGCAAGATGAATGCTTGTATGTTAGCTGAGTACTTGGCAGAGAGGTATGTAGAGGAGTGGAGAAGCAATCCTACATGGAAAATGAAGAGCTTCAGAGCAAGGGTGCTAAATGAGCTAGGAATACAGATTGGTTACTCTTTGGCTTGGCTAGCAAGAGCCAGAGCAAAATTGATGATTTATGGGTCAGCTTTAGAGCAATATTCAAGGGTTTGGGATTATGGAAAAGCCGTGCTTAAGTATAATCCAAATAATGGGGTGTATGTGGTAGTTGAAGGTGTAGACAGACCAGAACCCCCTATTTTCTTGAGGATGTACATCTATCTGGCAGCTTTAAAAAATGGGTTTAACAAAGGTTGTAGGCCTCTTATAGGCCTTGATGGTTGTCATTTAAAAGGGGCCTACCCAGGTCAGATACTGGTTGTTGTAGGCAGGGATGGGAATAATCAGATATTTCCCTTTGCTTGGGCAACAGTTGAGGTGGAAAACAAAGAAACCTGGGGCTGGTTTATGGAATGCTTGAGGAAGGATGTGGGTGATGTTAGTGGTGACTTAGGGCTCACTTTCATGAGTGAAAGACAGAAGGTGATGTTATTTACACTCCACGCATGCATTACACCTTTTAATTTTCTTTTTTTAACTTCTTATAGTTGATTGTGACTAACTGTTTTGTTTGATTTTGTAGGGGCTACTAAAAGCCTTTGATGATCTTGTTCCATTAGCTGAGAAGAGATATTGTGTAAGGCATATTTGGGCTAACTTTAAGCTCCAATTCACTGGTTCTACTCTCAAGGAGCTTTTCTGGAATGCAGCCAGAGCAACTACTTTGGTGAGTCGGTAGATCCTTGAGTAAATTCTTCCAATTATATCATGTTTTGTGTTCTTAGTCTAGTTGTGAACTATTTTTGTTTGTTTATGTATTGTAGTTTGATTTTGAGGTTGTCATGGAGTCTATAAAGTTCTTATCAGAAGATGCTTTTGAGTACCTAGCAAATATTCCTGCCAAACACTGGTCAAGACATGCCTTTGATGATTTTTGCAAGTCCAATATGCTTTTGAACAATCTTTGTGAAACATTTAATGCTGTTATAAAAGATGCAAGGGATAAACACATTCTCACTCAGATGGAGTGGTTAAGGAATTACATGATGAAGAGGAACTGTGAGAAATGGGAGGGAGTTCAAAAAGTAGATGGGAAGAACATGTCATATGTGGGTAAGGTGTTTGGTAGGATAGAAAAGGTAGCAAGATATTGCATAGTCCAGATTTCAAGGGGGGACAACTATGAGGTGAAATTGAATGGGGACCAAGTCACAGTTGACCTAGGACTTAGGCAGTGCTCTTGTTACCACTGGCAGTTAACTAGGATCCCATGTGTACATGCATTTGCATGTATATTAGATAAAAGAGTGGACCCCAAATGACTATATGGATGCTTACTACAGTAGGGCCACCTATGTTCTAGCCTATGAGGCTGCAATTAACCCTATGCCAGGACCCAAGCATTGGGAAAGGGTGGACCTCAGACAACCAGTTCCCCCTCCAGGTTATGCCAGGCAGGCCAAAATCAAAGAAAAGGAAGCTTGAAAAGGGAGAGTGTGCATCTGGCAGCAAAGAGCCTCAACCAAAAGCACCTAAATTTCAAAAAAGGTTCAGAAACTGTGGTCAGCTTGGTCATTATGCAAAGACCTGTGGGAATGAACCTAAGACTGAAGCTGCAAATTCTGAGCCAAAGTTATCAACCAAACCTGTCCTAAATACACCATGGTTGCAGGAACAAAGGAGAAAAAAGGCACAAAGAGCTGCACATAATGTAAGCTTGTGTTTTAAGTCCTATCTTGTTTTGTCATGTTTATTTATGTCAAATATATGTATCTCAGTTTGTATTCTTATTGCCATACAGACTGCAGCTGGTGCAGGGCCATGGAGCATTGCAAATAGGTCATTCCCACAAGAGCAAAACCAGCAGCAACCACCTATTGTATCCACTCAGCAATCTCAAGCATCTACAACAACAGCAGCACTACCAGTAAAGAAGGGAGCAAAGGGCAAGAGCAAAGTTGTTTAGTTCAATTATGTACCCTTTGTAGCTTGTGTTTTAGTGAATGAACAATTTGTAGTATCAACTTCTGTCTGTAATGACTTATTATATTATTTCTGCTAGATTTTGGAACAATTGCACAACTTTACATTGCAATGATATGAAATTAAGTCAGTTGTCCCATAAATAATTGTTGCATTATTTATTCATAGCCATAGTTGTTACAATTTGAAGGAGTCCACTATAGTTCAGCTTAAGGTTACATACTACTAAAATTCGGTCAAATTGCGACCGTTTTTTTACGACTGTCATTAAAACGGTCGCAAATTATAATATTTGCGACCGTTTTTAAGGCGGTCGCAGATTTGCGAGCGTTTTTAAGGCGGTCGCAGATTTGCGACCGTTTTTAGGCTATTTAACAGTCGCAAAGTTATTTAAAAATTTCTTTAAAATAATATACATGTTAAAAATAATTCTAAATAAAAACAATTCTATTACGAACGCCAAAAACGGTCGCAAATTGCGAACATTACGACCGTTATAGAAACGGTCGCAATTTGCGACCGTTCTTAAGGCGGTCATAGATTATAATATTTGCGACCGTTTATAAGGCGGTCACAGATTATAACAATTTGTGACCGTTTTAGCGGTCGTAATTGTTTGTTTATTAATTTTTAAAATAGGGTATATAAGGGGCTTAAGCTTCCCACCAAACTAACCCTATTTTTTTTTTTGTTAACAGCCGCTCCCCCCCCCCCCCCCCTCTCTCTCTCTCTCTCTCTCTCTCTCTCTTCTCAGCTGACCCTCTTCCTCCATTTTCCTTATCTCCACTCTATCCTTCTCACGCCCCTCCTCTTTCACTCTCACCTCCTAATTCTCCTCTTTCACTTCCGAAAATGAAGCAAAGCACTTGAGAATTGAAGAATAAGAAGCTGGAAATCGCTGCTCATTCAAGATTTGGCTCAAATCGGAAGCTTCGCCGTCGATTTCCCTCTCCTCCACGCTGCTTGCCACCGTCACGACCACACACTGTAACAAGACCTCCATCGTCACAAGAACAAGACTAAGAGAAGTCAAGGTTTTCTAGATCTGATAATTAATTTAGGTTATATTGTTGATCTAGATTTATTGTTTCTTATTTCTGATTATGTATAATTGTTTTATTGTAATTTTAGTCTTTAATTTTGAAAGATCTATATTATTGTTTTATTTCTACTTTGTGTTGTTTATTGTAATTTTAGTTTATAATTTTTGAAAGATCTATATTATTGTTTTATTTCTGATTTTTGGGTAAATTTCTCTAATTTGTATAATTTTATTTTCTGATTTTGTGGGTAATTTTCTTAATTTTTTATAATTTTTGTGGGCGACGTTGGGTTGAGGTGGTTTCGGGTTAGTGGTGTTGAGGTGGTTTCGACTGAGCTGCATTGGGTTGAGGTGGTTTTAGGTGAGTGGCGTTGGGTTGAGGTGGTTTCAGGTGAGCGGTAGTTGATTTATTGGTTAGGGTGAGGAGTTGTGGTGGGTAAAGGTGGTTTGGGTTGGCGGTGGTGGTGGGTTAGGTGGTTTCAGGTGAGCGACGGTGGGTTTTCGTGGTTAGGGTGGGCAGAAGTGGTGGGTAAAGGTGGGTTTGGGTTGGCAGTGGTGGTGGGTAAAGGTGGTTTCGGTGGTTGGTGAGGCTGGATGCAAAACACAGTAGTGCGATTTTTCTTTTTTTTAAAAAAAAATTAGCGACGGCTTATGGCGGTCGCTAATTCCAAAACTTGCGACCGCTGACATAACCAGTCGCAATTTTTAATTTTTGCGACCGTTTTCTAAACAGTCGTTGAAAATAATAAAACGGTCGCAATAAAGATTTTCTGCGACCATGTGAATAACGACCACCACCTTACGACCATTGACGGTCGCAATTACTGATTGCGACCGTTTTTACTATAATATGCGACCACAACTAACCACAACTACCGTCAGAGACGGTCGCAATTTGGCCAAATTTTAGTAGTGACATAACCACAACTAACAACAACTAACAGCAACAAACCTAAGCTTACATTAGCACAACTAACCTAAGCTTACTTAAGCACAACTAAACCTAAGCTTACTTAAGCACAACAATCCTATGCTTACTTCAGCACAACTAACATCATCCCTAACATCATCAAAACACAACAAATGACAACACCCACAGCTACACACCCAAAACATTTCTTGTTCTGCTGCCCTTCTTTAGAGTACCTCTTCCTGTCACCATTGAGAGCTTTGCACTTTAGCTTCAAGTTGTCATTCTCAGTCAGAAGGCACCTTCTTTGTCCAGTAAGATCCTCCACTTCTCTTTGCAGTGAGCTTATCTCACCCTTCATGAGGTTTTTGTCAAGGATCAATTGGTTGATCACATCCCTTTGCCAATCAGTCCCATCATCTACATCCACCCAATCAAAGCTCTTGCAGCCCCTTGTTTCTGTTTTGGGATCATAGAATTTGCAACTCAAAAACTTTCTGCCTGGATTCTCTCTTGTCCATGAAGTTAGCCTAGCCATGGGAATACCTCAGTCACACTTCTTGTATTTTGAGGGTGAGCACCTAACCAAAGCCATAATTCACTGCATATTCACAACATTAAGGATACATTAAAACATTAAATACTATAATTACCCACCAACACTTTCAATTTCATGATTAATACACCCAATTAAAAACCCCCAATTTAACAATACTCTCAAGAACTCTAATTTATTTTCCAGAAATTAAGTATCAAATGACACCCACTACAATTCAATTAAAGCCAACACATCATTCCTATGTACAAATAAAGTTTCTAATTAATCATATAACTGGAGATTACTGGCCTAAATTGTTCGATTAAACCAAATAACTAACCTTTTCCGCTGCGCAATTCTTCCCTATTCAACCCAGCAATCACCAATAAACCACACTCACTGAATTTGCTTTTGATTGTTTGATTGAATTTGTGTTACAATTTGAAGAATTTGTGTATTAATTTGCTCCAATTGATACCAGAACGATTGCAATTAAGGCAAAGCATAAAGAATCGTATTTAAATGGGAAGAAAAAGGAAGTAGCCGTTGGAGTGGACCCCACTTCACAGAAACAGTAACAGAATAACGTCGGTGGTAGTTAATCTAACGGTTCATGTGTTTGAGTGGTAGTAAAAAAAAAAAAAAAAAAAATCAAGGGATAGCAAATGTGAAGCAAGGAGCTTTTCCTGATACTAAATGTCAAATTTTCCAAAAAAAAAATTCAGACTGAATCATTTCTGAATATTCAAATTTTGAAAATGGAACAACACTAATTCAAGTAAACATAGAGAGTGTCACAATCAAGCAAGCTTCAAAGATTAAACTAAGTAATTTACAAGAAAAAGTAGCAGCCCACTTTCTGCCTTTCTCTTTCTCTTCTCTATCCCCCTACAAGTTTACAGCACATGTTTGTTTCCTCATTTGCAGCCCCCCTCTCTCTTAGGCTAATAGGCTTCTCTCAAAATAGACAACTTTTATGTTATCTTCTCCATCTTTTATCTTAATTAAGTTTTTGATTACTTATGTATTAACCCATTAATTAAGAGATTTATATTTTTTTTGCTATAATACTTAATAATTTAATTTTTAAATAGTGAGAGAAAATTATGGGTATATTGCAAGATGATGTTGTGATTTTTAAGGCACCAGAGAAAGAAGGAGACCCAACTATAATTACTGTTAATTGCCCTGATAAACTTGGTTTAGGTTGTGATCTTTGCCGCATCCTCCTCTTCTTTGGATTCTGTATTACCAGAGTTGGTGAGTCCTTAAAACCTTAATAAAAATGAAGGGATTTTTTTTTTTTTTTTTAATGTTTTATAATCTTTAATATTGTCTTAAGTTGGTTAAATCTTGTGGTTTTTGGATCATATTTAGTAAATTGCTTCATGGGTAATTTATAGTTTGGTGTTTTTTTTTTTTTTTTTTTTGGGGGGGGGGGGGTGCGGGGGGTGGATTTTGTATTTTTATTTAGGAAAAAAAAAAATTTGGGACTTTTTTCAGTTTGCAAGTGTTTTGAAATGTCAAATAAATACATTGCATGTTGGGCATTTCTGATTCAGAAAATGAATATTTCTAATTTCCAATTAAATAGTGCAAATGAATATTTTTTAGGGGTTTTTATTAGAAAATATTAATTTGTTGTTTTTTTTGGTTGCTAGATCAATCAAAGTTTTATTTTGGGTTTCTAATTAATCTTTATTATTTTTTGATGAAGATTTTGCAACAGATGGGAAATGGTGCTACGTAGTGTTATGGGTGATGGGGAAACCAACAACAAAGTGGGGTTTGGTGAAGAAGAGATTGGTTGCAGCATGCCCTTCTTGTTTTTCAGCTTCTGGGATTTCTTATTACAGAGCTGAGTTGTTGCAGCCTCCTAAACCTCCTGATGTTTTCTTATTGAAGTTATGCTGCCATGATAGAAGAGGGCTTTTACATGGTACATCTTCATATTTTGCTTCGCCTAATGTCGCAATTTATTGGTAATATAGTCTGATGTTGCTGGACGAATCGCTTGCAGCAATTTTTTTCCGCTTTTATTCTGTTTCTTTGTAAATTTTGTGCTATGTTTGTGTAATTGTGTTGCTAGGTGGATCATGGATAGAGTCATGGGTCCTTGGTTTGTATTATCTACATATGCTTGAGATTTAGAGCAAAAAAAGCGATGATCACAGCCTTTTAAGATATTTTTGCTCTAACACAATATAGGAGTCCTAATTTTCAATTTGGAGATCAATGGTCCAGTTGGTCAAGTATTTCAGTTTAAGTTGGATTCTTGGTTTCCAACCTTACTTCTTGATTTTGTTGCATTAAAATGCATAGTATGAGCTTTTCCATAAGGCACAATGTCTAATCAATATGGATTCTAGAGGTCATAGGCTTATGAGGTCTTGGCCTAGTGGGAAAGGCCGAAGACTTGTGTACGATAGGTGGTAGGTTTAAATCCCCACTCTCCCATATGTTATTTGTAATGTCCTTGTGGCTCTGATATAGAGATACTTGTAGGGAAGGGAAGTTGTGGTAAATATCATGAAAGCGATTATTATTATTATTATTATTTTTTGTGTAAATGTGCACATACAGTATAATAGATGTCTACTTAAAAGTGTTAGTTCAATGGTGTTCTCACTATTCTGATGGTAAATTAAATTATTGTTCTGTCGTAAGTGGTGCTATTCTCTGACATTTGTATCTTTTTTGTTTCATGGAAGATGTCACTGAGGTTTTGTGTGAGCTCGAGCTCAATATACTGAGAGTAAAGGTATCCACAACTCCAGATGGGAAAGTGTTGGACCTCTTTTTTATTACAGATACCAGGTTTGGAAGACTTCACTTCATTTTGTGTGATTTTAGTGTGTACTCTGCCTAAATAATCTTACAGTTCATAAATTATCTGCTGTTGTTTTTACTGATTTATTACTCAATAACTACCATTATTCTACTGACATTATTACAACTACCATTATTATAACATATGTTTAAAAGCTAGTGACTATCTTGTTTATCTGTTATCTGGAGCTCAAGTAATGACAGCAAACTTTATTGTAAACAAATGTACAGGGAACTGCTGCATACCAAAAAGAGACAAGAGGATACCAAAGAGTATTTAAAAGAGATTCTTGGAGATGATGTGATGTGTGACATTGAAAAGGTCGGCTTAGAAGTTACTGCCTGCTCACAAGCATCTCCGCTTCTTCCTTCTGCAATCACAGACGACACTTTTAACTCTGACATACCCGATAAATACTGTAATGGAACTGGTCTTTCCAACTGTGCATCCGTCACAATAGATAATACTCTTAGTCCTTCTCACACTCTTGTCCAAATTGCTTGCCAAGATTATAGAGGTCTTCTTTATGACCTGATGCGTACATTCAAGGATTATAACATCCAGGTAAGACAAATGCTTCTTACTCCTTGTAAATAAATATTGTGAGTTGTGACAACTTAGCTAACTTTTCTCAATTCATATTATATGTTATATAGAGATATTAACATGCCATAATTTTGTTTGAGTATGCAATATTGCTGATATATCTTTTAAATCTAAAATAAAAGATTTAGTGTCTGTTATTTCTTTTAAACAACAGATATAGATCATGTAATGGACTGCAGGGAGTATATAACAAATTGGATTGGAGCTAGAGTAATTTTGAAAATTAGTGATGGATGTATAACAGTATAATTTTTTTTTGGTTAATAGATCTCTTATGGGCGAGGCACCATGAAGCAGAAAAAGAACTGCGAGATTGATTTATTCATCATGCAAGCTGATGGAAAGAAGATAGTTGACCCTAGCAAGCAAAACGCTTTGCGGTCTCGTCTATTAATAGAACTAGCTCGACCACTTAGAGTTGCTGTTGTCAGCCGTGGCCCTGATACGGAGTTACTGGTTGCAAATCCAGTGGAGATATCTGGAAGGGGGAGGCCTGGAGTCTTCTATGATGTAACCCTTGCTCTGAAAATGCTGAATTTATGCATCTTCTCGGTACTCGCTTTGATTATATTAATTTCTTGTTCATACATCTTAAGTTTATAGCAAAAGATTCTCAACACTTCTGTTTTTACTTCATATACCATATTCAGAACTGACAAGCATTTACTTGCAATTTTCCAGGCTGAGATCGTGAGGCACGTCATTGAACATCGTGAATGTGAAGTATACCGGTTCTTGCTTCAGGAAGGGGACTGCTTATCAGTTTCTAGGAATAACATTGAAGAGAGAGTATGGAACACATTAATGGGCTGGGAATGATGAGTACCATCATCTTTTTGCCTAAAGGCATGCCTCGGAATCTGTACATATACACTAGACAACTGTATTTTACATGTAAAGCGTTACCATTACCTACTGAATTCTGACTTGATGTATAGTTCATGTAAGCTTAAGTAGCAGGGAAGAAGAAAGCTACGGATGGATGAAGCCGTGAAGGAGATAGAGACAGAGAGTAGAGACGATTAGGATTAGTCAATTAGCCTCAGAGAAAGTACTTTCATATGTAAAGGTAGGAGAGGGGGGAAGATGTAGTGCCATTGCTCAAGATAGTATGTTTCTTTTTCTTCTCTTTTTTGGATGGAGAGGTGGAAAGGTTCTTGGCCAAAGACATGCATCCTGCTGACTATGCTTTGCTTGTATATGGTTTTGTTGTGCATGCAATATATGGGAAAATGATATTTTTACATGTTTGTCTCAAAATTTTTAGTTGTTTTCGTGTACCTAATACCCTATGTTACTTGGACACGGCATTTTGGCCGGCATACCCGGGTCGATACGACGCGACACCGATCCGGGTATGAAATCCGTTCCGGATACTCCATTTTGCTCTCGGGTACGGCGGCCATTGAAGGAGTTGAAGCTTTGAAGAAGATGAAGACGGTTCTCAAACAATTTCGAAGATGAACACGGTTACGAGTTTACGACGGCCATTGAAATACTTGAAGCTTTGAAAGTTTGAAGAATTAGATGAGGATAGGAAGAAAGTGATGTTCAAGGAGGTTTTGTGACTGTAAAATTTTTACAGTTGAAGAAGATGAACCGTTGAAGAAGATGAACCGACTCTGAAGCAAAATTTTGCTATTGTATTATATTTACTTTACAGCTGTTAATTTGTGGGCAGTTGTTGTTTCCCAATAAAAGTGGTACAAATTACTAGTATTAGATTATTACTAGTTTGTTGGCACTACTTTGGCTTCCCGAGCAAGGTTTCGAGTGTTTTTCTTTTGAGTGTTTGTATATACAGTACTATTTTTGATATATTATGGACAAAAGTATTGGAAAAATCTTACAACTAAATTACTGAAGTATATTAAATACAAATAATATGATACACTTTATTAAATAAATGGAGTATATGTATAACTTTTATTTAATTTTTACACAAATGAAGTCTAATACTCTGTAATATTTTTTCAAAGAAGAAAACCGATACTAGAAATAGTAATTAGATGGAGTTTGTCTATATTTGAAAAACAAATGAATTATAATAAATGATATTTGCTACATTTTTAAAAAGAAACATTTTTCAAAAGAAATATTGTGTATAAAGAAATAAATTAATTTTTATTTGCGGCGTAGCCGCAAAATTTTTTATATATTTTTAATATAAAAGCTTAAAAGCTTGATTGATTAGTTCAATGGTTGGGAAATCACGCACATCCTAATTTTTATTTTTTACTAGAAAATGAGATTATAATTAATTGGTGAAATAAAAATAATTATAACTAGCTAATCGGTATCAACATCATAATATTTACCAATGATCGAATCAATTTATCGAATCAACATCATTATACTTACGTAGTAGTTTTAAATAAAACTAAACAACAAAGGAATCGTTTATAATAAGCTATTAGCTAACCTAATAAGAATCCAATAGAACGAGATTACCGAATCAATGTATTATCAATTTACCGATTGATCAATATCTAATTATGTATTGAAACAACATTAGTAAGCTATTGGCTAACCTAATAATATAAGAATCCAATAGAATGATATTACCGAATCAATATATTATCGAATTATCAATTGATCAATATCTAATTATGTATACAACATTACAAGAACAACAATAAACAAGAAAGGAATCGTTTATAATAAGCTATTGGCTAACCTAATAATAGAGTCAGATTACCGAATCAATGTATTATCAATTTATCGATTGATCAATATCTTATTATGTATTGAAACAACATTAGAAAGCTATTGGTTAACCTAATAAGAATCCAATAGAACGAGATTATCAAATCAATGTATTATCAATTTATCGATTGACCAATATCTAATTATGTATTGAAACAACATTAGAAAGCTATTGGTTAACCTAATAATAAGAATCCAATAGAACGAGATTATCGAATCAATGTATTATCAATTTACCGATTGATCAATATCTAATTATGTATTGAAATAACATTAGTAATAAGCTATTGGCTAACCTAATAAGAATCCAATAGAACGAGATTATCGAATCAAGGTATTATCAATTTACCGATTGATCAATATCTAATTATGTATTGAAATAACATTAGTAATAAGCTATTGGCTAACCTAATAAGAATCCAATAGAACGATATTACCGAATCAATATATTATCGAATTATCAATTGATCAATATCTAATTATGTATACAACATTACAAGAACAACAATAAACAACAAAGGAATCGTTTATAATAAGCTATTGGCTAACCTAATAATAGAATCAGATTACCGAATCAATGTATTATCGATTTATCGATTGATCAATATCTTATTATGTATTGAAACAACATTAGAAAGCTATTGGTTAACCTAATAATAAGAATCCAATAGAACGAGATTATCGAATCAATGTATTATCGATTTATCGATTGATCAATATCTAATAATTATGTATTGAAATAACATTAGAATGCTATTGGTTAACGTAATATAAGAACGAGATTATTGAATCAATGTATTAACGATTGATCAATATATAATTATGTATTGAATCAACTTAACGAACTAAATTATTGAATTAGTGTATGATTATTTGCTATCTCAATGAAGTATCCGTGTTACTTATATCGATACTACTATTGATATGGATATAATTATATAAAGTAATATAAATGTTTCAAAAAAAAAATATAAAGTAATATAAAAATATCCTTTCCAATCCTTCTTCCTCGGTTCCTCCGTGACTACTCTAGCTATTCTCCATGACCCTTCCTCTTCCCTCATTAACTACTGTCTACCACTCTTCAAATTAAACTCTTCCGCTTCTCCATATAGAATGGTTTTCAAAAACCCCTATAAAAAGAGGATGTTAGTAAAACACTCCACAAAATTTAGTATTTACAAGAAAATTTATCAGATCTCCAAATATCACAAGGTATGTTAGTAAATCAAATCAAATTCCCTCTAAACTTTTTTCTTTTTCTTATGATAATCTTCAATTATATCGCATGCATTATTTTCTATGATAATGTTTTTCTTATGATAATCTTTTTCTTATGATAATCTTCAAATTTTTATACTTTGTTATTATGATAATCTTCAAATTTTTATACTCTGTTATTTACTTGAATAATTTAATTGATTTGTTATTGTCTTATAATTTTGTACTCTGTTATTTACTTGAATAATCCAATATTAATTTTATACTCTGTTTTATACTCTGTTATTTGTATCCAGCATCCATGCCTCGGCCAACCAAGAATGTAGGGTTTGATGAAACACCATTATGGACTCATGTCGAGGTTTTGCGTGTATCTGCTGGTGGAGGTGGTAACAAGACGTGGAGATGCAAGTATTGCAACAAAGAAGTCAGTGGTTCTTATTCTAAAGTGAAAGCTCATTTGCTTAAACTTCCCAAACAAGGTGTTGCACCTTGCACAATAGCAGATGACGTGTATCGCGAGATTAAGAGGGAAAATGATGAAGCTGAACAAAAGAAAAGGGCTCATAATTTAAGCGTCAAACAGAGGCAGGATTACATCTCTCTCCCTGAAGGTTCTTAGAGTTATCATTTGAAAATATCTAATAGCATTTGATGACATTTGAGAAGAATTGAAGTGTTTTTTAGAGTTATCATAGTGCTGCCAATGATTTAGACATTTAGTTGAACAGTTGAAGAACATCTTTTGATATCTATATTGTTTTTGTATGACTCTGCTTGTGGTCTTTTATTACTTAGTCGGCATTGTTTGGGATATTTAGCTTTAATCAGTTTTAATGAGGTTATGTAATCAGTTTTATCTAGTTGAAGAACTTTTGTTATGCGTTTATCAGTTTATGTAATCAATTTTTAAATTTGTTGCACGAATTATCTATTTATTTTTTTTTTTAGAAAAATTATTGCCGTATCCGTACCCGAGTCCAATGTTAAGACGGTGTCCCCGTGTCCTAAATTTTTGAGAATGGCGTATCCGACACTCGGATACGTACCAATATCGGATACCCGTACCCGTGTCAATGTAACATAGCTAATACCTATGAAGGATTTTTTTTTTTACCCATTTTATTAGTTTTGTTCATTTAAAATTCTTCTAGCGAGCAAAACTGATAAAATGAATGGAAAAAAAAATCCTTAACGTACACGGAATAAGAAAGGTGTTATCATATTGAGGAACTGGTATTTAAGTCCTATCAATTCAGATTTTTATGAGTTTTGATAGTGATATGCTGATGATGCAGATTATGAAGCGCACTTCTGAAACCCCAAAAGGAAAAGAGATGAGTGAGATTTTCAGTGTGAATGAGGAATCTCCTTTTTGTTGGCCAAAAAAAAAAAAACATTATTATTAAAAATAATAATAATAATAATTGGGGGTTGGATCCGGTTGACTATAGAAGGTCAATCCTTGAGATCAAGTGTAATTATGCAAAGATTCCAGGGGCACAACTGTAATTATTGAAGAACAGCAAACTTGAGGAACACGAAGCTTTTAGAGAGAGAAAAGAGAGAATTATATTAATCATTTTTGAGAGAATATTACTCTGATCATTACAAAAGCATGAGCACAACTAATTAGCTTTTATACCAGCTATTACAATAACCAAAATAGTTTGTTACAGAGGAAGTTTCTGGAATCAGTTAGTTATAACTAACTTTTGCTGACATGGCATAAACTGCATCAAGGTGGAAATAGCTGGCTATACTCAGATGCTTCAATACTCCCCCTCAAGCTAGGGGTGGTGGAATCAACCAGACCTAGCTTGGAACTCAAATAGTTGTGCAGATGGGCAGACAGAGCTTTTGTAAACAAATCGGCCAATTGTTCCTGAGAAGGAAGATAGGACAGTTCAATTAATCCTTCTAAAACTTTTTCTCGAGTAAAGTGACAGTCCAGTTCAATGTGCTTGGTTCTTTCGTGCATGACTGGATTCTTTCCAATCTGAATAGCAGATTGATTATCACATGACAGCTTCACAGGCTTCAAATCAACAATTCCTAGCTTCATAAGAAGCCTAACCAACCAAGTAACTTCTGTAGATGCTGCTGCCATGGCTCTGTACTCAGCCTCAGCAGATGACATAGAAACCGTCCCTTGTTTCTTAGATTTCTAGGAAATAGGAGAAAAACCAAGCAACATATTGTAACCTGTTACTGATCTTCTGCTATTAGGACAAGAGCCCCAGTCTGAGTCTGAGTAAGCTCTGAGAGTAAGCTGTGTTGTAGCTTGGAGAAGAATACCCTGTCCTAAAGTATGAGCAACATACCTTAAGACATGATGTAAAGCCTGCATATGATGAACCCTTGGCTGATGCATAAATTGACTTAAGGATTGTACAACAAAAGACAAATCTGGCCTTGTATGTGTGAGAAAATTCAACTTTCCCACAAGCTGTCTGTAGAGAACAGGATCAGAATAAAAATCACCTTGATTTGACACCAATTTTAAAGATTGAGGAAGAGGTGTCTTAGCAACCTTAGAGACATCAAACCCTAATTCAGTGATCAGTTCCTTGGAAAACTTTCTCTGAGTGAGAATTATTCCCTGGGATAAGTGAAGAACTTCAATACCAAGGAAATAGTGTAATCTTCCCAGATCCTTGATGCTAAAGACAGAATGTAAGTGTGCCTTTAAAGCCATAATAGAAGCTTCATTTGTGCCAGTTATCACAATATCATCAACATAGACTGCAAGAATCATAGTATCAAATTCATCTTGTTTAAGAAACAAGGAATAATCATTCAGAGATTTTCTGAAACCAGAATTCTCCAATTCAAGGGTTAATCTAGCAAACCATTGTCTTGAAGCTTGTTTAAGTCCATAAAGAGACTTTTTAAGCTTGCAGACAAGGTTATGAGGATTAGACATTCCTTCAGGCATCTTCATATAGATTTCTTCATGCAAATCCCCATGTAAGAAAGCATTGTTTATGTCTAGCTGATGTAAATTCCATCCTTTGTTGGCAGCAAGTGCTAATAAACACCTAACAGTATCCATTTTAACTACTGGTGAGAAAGTCTCATCAAAATCTATACCATAAACTTGTGTATATCCCTTGGCAACCAACCTAGCTTTCAACCTTTCAATAGTGCCATCAGCTTTAAGTTTGACCTTGAAGACCCATTTGCAACCAATGGCCTTTTTTCCTTTGGGAAGAGAACAAAGCTCCCAAGTCCCATTTCTTTCCAATGCCTATATCTCATTCTGCATAGCTTCAATCCAGCCTTGATCTTGAGCTGCTTCAAGATAACTACAAGGTTCTGAGATACCAGTAGTGTGAGAAACAAGAGCCTATAGAGAAACAGGAAGATCTGTGTACTTGACAACATTGCACCAGTGAGAACTTATTGAAGCTGCTGTGACATAATCTTTATGCAGTGTGGAGTTTTATGAGGCCTAGAAGATTGTCTTAGTGGTGGTGAGGAAGGAAGAGAGGTAGGTATTGTGTTTAGGTTTGTGTTTGGTAAAGTGTTTGAAGAGGTAGGTATAGTGTTTAGGTCTGTGTTTGGTAAAGTGTCTGAAGTTTCAGAATCTGTAGGAAAAAGAAAAGGATCTGGAATAGTTTGAGAAGAATCTGGAGTACTTGGTGTGGCTATGGGTAGAAAAATAGGTTGAGGCTTGTGAGTTGCAGAAGAATGATAGGGTAGATGCTTCTCATAAAAATAGACATCTCTAGAAATAATGAATTTCCTTGTTTCCAAAGACATAACTTTGTAAGCTTTCTGGTTGGGAGGGTAACCAAGAAAAACACATGGTTCTGCTTTGGGATCAAACTTACTCCTGTTAGTTTTAAGTGTTGAAACATAACATAGACACCCAAAAAACCCTGAGATGTGCCAAATTAGGCTTGTTCCCATACATTCTTTCATAAGGAGTGAAAAAATCAATAGAACTCAGAGGCATTCTGTTTATAAGATGTGTAGCACAGAGTAGACATTCCCCCCAAAGATAGATAGGAACATTTGACTGAAAATACAAAGCCCTTGCAGTCTCCAAAAGATGTCTATGTTTCCTTTCTACTACCCCATTTTGTTGGGGTGTATCAGAACAACTTCTTTGGTGCAGAATACCATATTTGTTATAGATTTGCACAATAGGACCTTCATAAAGTTCCTTAGCATTGTCTGATCTTATGTACTTGACAGAAGTATGAAATTGATTATATATCATTGCAACAAAATTATCAAGTACATTTACAGCACTACTCTTGGTTTTCAATAGAAAAGTCCAAGTATGCCTTGAGAAATCATCAACAACTGTTAAAAACAGACAATAACCATCATGTGTAGGAACCCTATATGGACCCCAAGTATCTACATGAACCAACTCAAAACATCTAGTAGACTTAATACTACTATGAGGAAATGGAATCCTAGTTTGTTTTGCCTTAGGGCAGACTTGGCAAATACTATCATGATCAGGACAACTAGGAATACTATGAACCACATGATGTATTTTGCTAAGTCCTAATCAAAGATGCCACAATTTTGCTTCTTCAGAACTAGACAGTTGAGCTGCATCAGCAATTGAAAAATCATGCTTCTTCTCATGTACACTATTTTCTTCTCCAACAGCATACAAACCAGATTCCAGTTTACCAAGAACAAGTGTACTGTTCTGGGAAAGATCCTGAACCAAACAAGTATCATGAGTGAATTTGATTTCACAATCAAGATCCTTACACAATTTGTGTGTACTGATCAAATTGAATGTGAAATCTGGAACATGCAGAACATTCTTCAATTCTAAACCACTTTGAAACTTGACTATACCAATATGTTCCACTTTCACACTTTTCCCATTAGCAACAGTAATAGTGTTTGGTATTTTAGTGAATTTCTCAAAAGAATGAAATAAATCAATGTTGCAGCAAATATGATCTGTAGCTCCTGAATCTATAATCCATTTATAATTAGAGCAAGAAAGAAGACAGGTACCTGCCATGTGAGCTGAGCTATAGTTTGAATGCACAAGATTCTGTGCATTCACAGACTCAGTAGCAGAAGAAGATTGTTCAGGTGTTTGAGAATTCATAACTTCAATGAATTTGTTGTACTGCTGAGTTGAAATGTGAGTTGTTTCAACAGCTTGACCTGAATTTTCATCTGTGTCATCAGAGTAAACAATTGCAGCAATCTTCTTCCCTTTTCCTTTATAGCCTGAATGAGCATTTGGATAGCCATGGATTTTGAAACATTTTTCAACAGTGTGACCATTCATCTTGCAAAAATCACAGAAAAGAGAAGAGAATCTCCTTGTATTGACTGTGCCTCTGCCAAAACCAGAAGTATAGCCTGGATGCTGTCCAGAATTGAAACCTTGTTGCTGAGAACCTCTATTCCATGTATTTGAGAATTGAGGTCTAAAGCCAGCATTCATGTTGCCCTAGGACTGTTCAGATCTTCTATTATCAAATGCAAATGCCATAGTGCTAGTATTTGCTAAATTTTCAGCCAACAAACTGACATTCCTTTGTTTCTCCTCCTGAATTAGAAGCCTATAGGCCAAAGAAACATTTGGTATAGGTTGCATCATCATAATATTAGTTCTGACATTAGTGTATTTTCCATCTAACTTCATCAATAACTGAATCAGCCTCTCTTCCTGCTGCTGCTTTAGAAACTTCTGAGTCAGATTACATGTGCAATTACCACAAGAACAAGATGGAATAGGATTGATGCCAGAGATCTGATCCCATAGAGCTTTAATTGCAGTGAAAAACTCAGCAACACTATTAGATCCTTGAGATATATCACCTAAACTCTGCTGTAAAGAGTATAATTGAGCACCTGAACTCTGAGAATATCGATCCTCGAGATCTTTCCAGATCTCCCTTGCTGTGTTAAAATACAAAACACTCCTAGCAATACTAGGATCAAGAGAATTCAAAATGTAGGCAGTAATCATAGCATTGCACCTATCCCAAGCCTGACTCTCAAGAATATTAGAATATGATGGTCTAAGAAGAGTTCCATCAATAAATCCTAATTTATTTTTAGCAGCAAAAGCAATTATCATACTACGTTGCCATTCATTGTAGCAATCACCATTGAATTTCACAGAAACTAAAGGATTAGCAGGATTTTCAGAAGGATGAAGAAAATAGACACTAGTTGGATTCGAATTAAGAGCTTGAATATTGTTTTGATTGATTGGAGTTCCCATTATTTCAGAGAATAAGCAACAAATTGAAGAAAATATTCAATAACTTGAATCGAAAATCGAACAATATCGAACAATATGATCACAAAATCACAGTAAGAAACGATCAGAATGAAATCAAATAGAAGGATCCATGAAAAACAATTAAAGGAGAAGAAGAAATGTCTGGAAAAATCGCAGAAATCACAACAGAAGATTAGATGATAGCTCTGATACCATATTGAAGAACAACAAACTTGAGGAACACGAAGCTTTTAGAGAGAGAGAATTGTATTAATCATTTTTTAGAGAATATTATTCTGATCATTACAAAAGCATGAGCACAACTAATTAGCTTTTATACCAGCTATTACAATAAGCAAAATAGTTTGTTACAGAGGAAGTTTCTGGAATCAGTTAGTTATAACTAACTTTTGTTGACATGGCATAAACTGCATCAAGGTGGAAATAGCTAGCTATACTCAGATGCTTCAATAGTAATCTTACTCCCTTAGTTTCTTGACTAATCTACATAAATGCATTTCTTGATTACCAAATCAATGCCTTAAATCACTACCAACAAAAGTTGTTACAATCGGGGTCTTACATGGAAACGGTGAGAAGGTATTACAAAATTGAGAGGAATAGTAACAAAAATGATACAATATGATGATTATATACTAGACTTTCAATCTATACGAACTTTAGACATATTCGCAAATTTGTATCAATAGTACGCAGTATTACAATGTATAAAGTCAAAATTACAATGTAGAAAGTCACAAATTCGAGCCCTACTAACTACAAAATGTTTGGGAGTAGAGGGATTTCTTTACCTCCACCTTCTATTCTCAAGCGTCGACCTGCGGAGCCGGGTTGATTAAGCCTGTGAGAGGTAAAATGGTTTTACAATTATTAAACACTTCCATAGTTCGACAAAAATATGAAAATCTATAAAAGCGGCATAACCACAATTATCATCATCAACATGATTGAAGCTCTGATTGTGTACACAAATCAATTATAAGGGTCTGTTCTCATACGTTGAAATTCAGTTCAGTTCAGCTCATAATTTCCTTTTCTTATAAAATATTCATTTCAGTTCAGTTCAGTTCAGCTGAGTTCAGTCCATGAGAACAGACCCTAAGTGAGCCTTAACTTATTTATAAGCAATCTTGAATGGTTTTCTACTGATTTCACTTAGGGTCTTTTCTGATAAACTGAATTGAGTTGAACTAAACTAAACTAATTGGAGTTGAACTGAGCTGAATTGAACTTGACGAAACTAATTGGAGCTGAACTAAATTGTTTATGAGAAAAGATTATGAGAAACTGAACTAAACTAATTAGAGCTGAAGTGAAGTAAACTGAAATTAAGCCGAAGAGAACAGAACTTTAGAGTACAATTTTACATGAGATCTAGATCATTAAGTAAAGTTGGGTAGGAATCATACCACCTAGATAATGATTTTAACAACGTTTCTATCACTACCGAAAATTGTGACCACACGTGTCATAAACATTGGGACTCATTACTCCTATGAATGTCATGAATTGTAAATCAGGAAAGAGAAAGTGTACGTATACTCCAAATTGGATTCCAATGATCAATGAGAAGTTATTCAAAGCATGGAGGGAGAGGAGGCTTATTAAAATGTTGGATTTGTGAGTATCATACTTGTTAATACACGTGACATGCACGGATACCCATACATATTTTACATACGAACACACCCACCACTCACGTGGAAAGAGGAAATGATTCCAAAAAATCTTTAGGATTAGATCCTATTTAGAAGTCAAACGTAAGTCAAGGTGTGATAGTACAATTGTATTGCTTTCAGATCCTAATTCTTACCTACCTACCCTTAATTCAAGGAGGATAGACGGTGAGGGTCATATTCTTACCATGTGAATGTTGACCCAAAAAAAGAAAAAATATGTAAAAGACAAATGGCTAGAAGAGCAAAGCACCGTTGGCAAAGAAGAGAGAGAAAAGTGTATTAGTAAGAGAATTTATTCTCATAACTCAATTTGGCTTAATAGACTAGACACTTTAAGGGTGAGGTAAATAAATTAGCATATTTTGGGTTAATAACTCAATTTGGCTTAATAACCCAATTCTTAAAATTATTTCTAATAGAGATTGAACCTAGCATTACATATTTTGGGTTAGAAAAAGATTTTATTTTTATTTTTTTTTTTTTTTTGACAAAAAGTACTGTTAATGAAAAGATTGTATTCATTATAAAGATATAGGTCATAGAGGGGTGAGAATGTGAGATGAAAGCGGGACGGAGAGATGACCTTAGCCATCCTTACTTTCAGTTCCACACCGCCCCCAAGTGTGTTATACAACTTTGTATGCATTTCTTGAAGGATGAAAGAATCAAATATACTCTCTGTCTTTATTATTTTGCCTCGTTGTAAATAATGAGGTCAAACTTCAAAAACTTTGAACAATTATCATTAATCGATAAGAGGTAATAGACATATGAGGCCTTGTTGAGTTCGTCTCATTATACATTTTATAAATATCAAGTTTAATAATTTTTATGCGTGTAGAAATAAAGTTATTTACGTTGCAAGACGCATTTTGGAGACCGTACAAACTCTAATGGGGCAAAAAAAAAAAAGGACAGAGAGGAGTAAAGAATATGGTCTATAAGCTCGAGTAAAATTGAGCACCAAGTCACCAATTGACGGCACCTAAACATTGATACTTGCCCATAAAGTAATTGGGTTATTACGACATCATATCACACTTGTGTTCTAGAGGGACATTTAGATTGTTGAATATAAGCACACACACACAAAGCTGCTTAATGTGCTATTTGAAGAAGCTCCAAAAAATTGATCTATGCCCGTCAAAAGAAATCAAACTGATCTATGTGCAACTCGTCTATTCTTACATTCTACTAAACATTTATATTGTTGAAGTCTCCCAGTAAATACTCCTACAGGTCTGCTAATAAGGTCTACATATTATTGATCCCAAACACAAAAAAGGGTCTCAGCTTCTAGGGTTATAAAAGAGCAATCTGAGTAAAAAAGGCCTCAGGATTGTTTCGGACCCAAAAGGAAGGCTCTATAACTGCTGCTTCTCAGCAACGGTATTCCTAAACTCAAAAAATTCATGGCACCACTGAATGCAACGAACCAAGCTTTTCAGCCAAATGCATAATAGGTCGGCCAAAATAAGAAACAGAACAAGCAGCTGCCTGTCCCCTGCAGCTACCATTCTAAATTTCACAAATCTTATGCTGCCTTTCATCCCCAGAAAAAGCCTAAGGGTCACTCTCCAACTCGGAACCAGGGACGTCATAGATAGCTGCTACTCTTACCTTTCTCTGATGCAAGAACATTCAAATTTATAACCTCGACACCAATCCTCCTCATGTCACATTGAGAGCAGTATTTACTTCTAGTCTCTCAATTCCCAGATCTTATCAGCGGCCATTTCCTCCCGTGACATTAGAAAATTAGCAAAAAAATAAGGCCAGTATGCAAATTCGCCACTGATGAGCGACTAGCCGAATAATGAGGGTAATGAAGGCCAAAAAGGTGAAAAAAAACTACCAGAGAGGATGTCATCAGCTCGGCTGCACAAAAGCTTCACGTATATACTCGTTGAAAAACGAATAAAGCAAAAGCCTGCCAAAACCTCTGCCTCCACTCTGATTGGCAGCAGCAATGACAATACTGAACCACAGCCATCACCTTCAGAAAATGTTGTTTGTAGCAACTATGAGCTAATACTTCGCCACCATATAACATAACCAGAACAGGAATAGTTGCAACTTCAAATTCAAAAAGCCACTCATGCATACTATAGAAACAGCAATTCAAAGAAGAAACAAAACAGTCTCAACTATCTCAGACACTCCTGATGCAGAATATCCAGTCATGGGCAGAAATACTACATTAATTGTGTTTTACCAGTCAATGCTGACAGCTAGAAGTGTTGGAAGTACACTCAACCGCTTCCATATGTTGCATCTTTGCTATCAAATGCTGCTGAATTATCCAAAAAGGTCGAAAAAAAACTCTGCAGAACACACAGCTTATCAAGGCAGAATCTGAACAGATGCAAGCCAAGCATAGGAAACGATATCCAACATTTCTGCAGCTACTTAGGAAACAAAGCTCTAAACTTAGTAGTTCAGATAAATAACAGTTTGCACAGCATTTGAGCAAAACCAACAATGATATCAACGCCGGCTGTTTCTCCGAGGAGCATCATAAGGGTGAGCCCGGTCTCTAAAGCTTCCTTTGTCATAGCGAGTTGGTCCACCAGCAGCATACCTATCACCACCTCTAACACCTCCATCCCTTTCATAATCCCTATCCCGACCATATCCATTTTGGGGATATCGATCCATATATCTATCGCTTCCAAAACGATCACCAGCAGGCGGGTACCTTTCAGTGCTGTAGCGATCACGGGACCCATACCCATCTCTGTTCTCCAGACGATCTCTACTGTCATAGCGCCCCCCAGCAGCACGATCATAATAACGATCATAATCACGATCTCCCTGCAGACCAGATCTACCAAATTCAGATTGTGAAGAATACCTTCCGCCGCCACCACCACTCGACGGGCAATCCCTAGCCCAGTGCCCTGCACGACCACACTTAAAGCACTCGTCAGATCGATCCCCTAGTCTATCTCCTCCTCTGTAGCTCTCCCTAACACCTGATCTACGATCTCCACCATAAGCATCATAGGGATCTTCAGCTCCCAATCGTGGCTCTGCTTTGTTCACTGAGATAACCCGGCCATCCAACTCTCTACCATGCATAGCCCTTATGGCATCTTCCATGGCTCTGCGGTCAGCATATGTTATGAATCCAAATCCACGAGGACGGCCAGTCTCCCTGTCCACCATCACCTAAAATGACAATGTATTTATCATATTACGAACAAATACAAAATGGTTATTGTAGTTAACCTAAGGATTTTCTAGAAAAATAACACCACAAAAAACCTAAAATTTGATTATAACACCACAAAAAAACACAAAATTTGATTTCACCACCTTGTAACAGATTTTTGGATGGAATCTGTTAGTGGGGCCATAACTGACACGTGTCAAATGCCTATTGGTCTAAAAAAGTTTATTAAAAAAAAAAAAGAAAAAAAACCCAAACCCAGCACCACCACCGGCACCACCTTTCCCCAGCCGCACCGACAACCTAACCCAAGCTGCCGGCACATTTAGCCCCCACCGAAACCAACCCTTACTCTCTTTCCCCATCCTGAAAACCACCCCAGCTCCGCCTAGCATCACATCTCCAACCACAAATTCGCACCGAGCAACCTCGCAACCACCACAGCACAAAACCAATTCCCACCCCTTTGAACCACCGCAAATATCGATTCGCACCGAGCGGGTGAATTGTGGTTGGTATTTGCGGTGGATCGAAGGTGATGGGGTTCGAATTGGTTGTGATTGTGGTTGGTGTTTGCGGCGGTTCGAAGGTGGTGGGTTTCAATTGGGCGGTTGGGGTTTCGACGGGGAAGTTGTTGTTGCTAAGGGATGTGGTGATTTGCGGTGGGTAGGTGGTGATTTGCAATGAGTTTTGCCGGTTTTGGTGGGACAAGAGTGCCGGCGGCTTGGGTAAGCTTGTCGGCGGTGGGGGACAGGTGGTACTGGTGGTGGGGTTTGGCTGGGTTAGGCTATCAAGGGTTTTTTTTTCTTTTTTTCTTTTAAATTTTTTTAATAATTTTTTTTAAACCATACGTGTCTATTGTAGGCCCCACTAACGGATTCCATCCAAAAATCCGTTAAGTGGTGGTGAAATCAATTTTTGGGGTTTTTTGTGGTGTTAAAATAAAAGTTTTTTATTTTGTTGTGTTATAATCAAATTTTGTGTTATTTTGTGGTGTTATTTTCTAAAAAATCCTTAACCTAAATATTTGGAATAAAGTGGAAACACGGGCAAAACTTAGGTTTGCCAGCATCTTGATAGCATTGCTAATTTAATTATAAAGTCATCAATAAGATTAAAGCATGGGACACATAAAAATGACTATGCATAATCATAATAAAAACAAAAATTAAAAATAAAAAAATAAAAAAATAAAAAGTGTATTTTTAATTTTTATACTCTGTATAACAAAAGGCAAAAAATTTGCAATGCTAAAAGTCATAAAGCTTGTATCATATGTCAATGAAGTGATGGACAAAGGTCACAAGACAAGCACAAAATCTACAAACCCCCAAAATCAAACAGAGACCAGAACCACCCAATTTTCTTAGATCTCTGCACATAACCCATTCACACATACATTTATGCCTACTACTAAAGAAGTCAAGAGTCAAAATATAATACATCTTTAACATCCATGTAGTGCATTTTTCTGCATTAGTCTTCTTCATAAATTTAACATCCATATAGTGCTTCTTTCTATCAAATAAAAGTTTATTAGCAAAAATAAAAGGGAAAACTGCCCGAAATAATCCCACTTTTAGGGCGTCCGCTAAAAATAATCCCACCTTTAGATTTTTTTTTTAAATAAACCGACCTTTATACCCAATCTGCTCTAAATGGTCCCAAGTGACTTATAACCATTGAGTAGGTTTTTTTTTTTTTTTTTTTATTTTTTATTTTTTTTTTTTACAATTAAGTCTTATTTACACATGTTACTACGTGATTGGTGAATTAATACGTTTTAAATTTAATTTTTTTTTTTTAGAAATGATGATTATTACTAATTAACATTAATTAATTAGTTAAAAACTAATTTAACAACCACCACCAACACCAACCCCAACCATCTCTACGCCTCCACCATCATCACCGCTCACAGAGCCTGGCGCTGTTCCTCCCCCTACCCCCGTCCGACGTCTTTAAACCACTACACCCATTTCCATTGGCCGAACTTGATGGTGAAGGTTGGGGAAGCGGATTGTGTTGAAATCGACGGGGGAGGGGACTGGGTCGATATTGATGGAGGGGGGGAAGGGGATTGAGTCTAAATCAACGGAGGGGGGGAAGGGGATTGGGTCGAAATCAACGGAGGAGGGGGAAAAGGAGGGGGCCAGAAAAAGGGATATGGGAAAGGAGAGGAGGCCGCCAGGCCGAAAAACGTGGTGGGGGGAAGGGACACTTTCTGGGATTTCGTGGGGGAGGGAGGAAAGTTGGTGGTTCAGGGAGGGGGATGATTGGTCACCAGCGCTAGCGCTGGGGTTGGGTTCTGGTGGCCAGCGCCATTTTTTTTCCTTAAAAAAAAAAATTATCTTTTTGTTAAAAATTAATTTTGTTTTTTATTTTTATTTTTTGACCAATCACAGGTTGCCACGTGTCAAGTAACTTGTTATAACAAGCTACATGACAGATTGGGACCATTTAGAGCGGATTGGGTATAAAAGTCAAATTATTTTAAAATAACCCAAAGGTGGGATTATTTTTAGCGGACGCCAAAAGGTGAAATAATTCTGGGCAATTTTTCCAAAATATAAATGTTAGCATCTAATCTAATCTAATGAAATTTAGGCACACGACAGAGGATAAGATTGCCTCTAATGCACTCAAAGTGCTTGAGCATTAAAATTACAGTCACTTTAATTTCTTTATGAAACAATAAATCAGAATTTGCATGACTGGAAGATTCAGTGACAGTTTATAGCACGTTTATAGACATATAAAAGTTCTGAGACTGTATTCTAAACTATTCCTATAATATCAGGTCAATAATTGCACTTTCTCTTACCTCTACAAGCATCTTAATATACTGAAAAGGAAAGGAAAAAAATTCATGCCACCCTGATTTGACATAATTAAAGATATAGCATAGCTTATTTTGTAATAAATAAGATAAAAACAAAAATTCTTCAAAATAGTTGAGCCATACTTAATCGGGGGATTTTTGTTCAAAAAAAAAGGGAGGGTGACAACCATGACAGCTCAATTTATTAAATGGGCTACAATTTTCAAATAGTGAAGTTTTTTTTTTTTTTTTTTTTTTTTTTTTACATATGCCCTTTGTACTCCCAAATCTATCAGAATGAAGGTTAAAAAACACACACACATTTCTTGACATGCTCAATCAGTTTATTTTTTGAATGATTCCATAAGTATTGAAAAATGAATTTATTTGTCATGCATAAGTTCATAGTACAAACAATTATTTTTAAAGGGAAAAAATAAATACTTTTATGGTGGGAAAATTTTTTTGCACCAGGCACACAAGAGCGCACGCACACACGCACACGCAGAAATGTGTGTTATGTGACAAAAGAAAAAAGCATGGTTCTATGTTTATTTTTTTAAGTCCCACTTGGTTCTATTTTATAACACCCATTTGATGAATGATGAAGCACTGATAGCCAATGGTTCAATATCTTAACGTGTAAAAAGGGGTATACTAGACACATAATAATAAAAGAGCCAAGATATGCAAATGTCAAAGTAATAGTTTGATGTCTAAGAGAAGAGTCACCAATGTAGAGGTTTATTCTGCATTGGTTCACACATATTTACAAATAAATGAGAACATAACTCATGGACAACCAGCCTGTACAACCTAACACTCAAAAAGTCAAAAGTAAAATCAAACAGCAAGTCCAAATATACAGTACGAATAACAAACTATCTAATGAAGGGACCACAATCCATTGATATATCATGCTACATATATCCAAAGATTACAGATTTAAATGTAGCCCATTCAAGATGATCAAAGACAAGTTAAGATATATTTCAAATCAAATCCCACATTACTGTCAAAGCATAATTCACTAGTTACATGAGCATCAGGTTCACACATTACCATAAATCACATCTTACGGATTTAAAAATAATGAAGGGGTGTTTTATAATTTAAAACATACTGATTGTCGCTTTACCAACTTACTTGGTTCCTTTATATCATACCTTAAGGATTTAAAGATAATGAATGGGTGTTTATAATTTGAAACAGAACTAATTGTCACTTAACCAAACCATCTTTTTCCTTTTCTTTGAAACCCATATTGAAGTATCTATGAGATTAATATCATAAACCATTTATAAAATAAAATTATCACTTGACAGTTCCTTATAAAAATATAAGGCAACAAAGACATGAAATCTTAGACAGCATTAGGAGACAAGAGTCACAAACTCACAACTATAATGATAAGTAAATGACCTGTAACATCTATCTAATATTCTCGTCTACAAACAAGCATAACATACTCTATGCACAGTAAAATTAACCCCACAAATGCTCTATTATTTTCATCTTAAAAAGGGGTAAATTCAAATGAAGATTACCATGTTCAATTCAAAATTAAAGATAGGTTCAGATTAGGTAGAGGGTTTTCACGTAAAAAGAACAAAGGTTGGTTCCCTTTCATTATCTCACAAGCCTCAAAGTATAGTATAGGAACTGAACCAATACCAAAAGTTACTTATTGGAACCAGCAAAATTCTTATACAAACTACAAAGTATCAGAAAATAATTCAGTCATAAGATCATAGTTCGGTTCAACAATCTAATTTCATTGTACTAAAACATAACAAAAGGCAAATGACTTAACAAATTCTACATATACATGCACAATTGGACCCTTCTACATCAACTGGTCACCTGCTTTTATAGTATCTATCTATGTTATGATTCAACTTCTATATGCAACTTAAATCACAAATTAGCATTTTTAGAGCTATTATATTCTCATTTCAGAAGATAAACTAATAAATATCAGTAAATTTCAATTAATATTAGACATACATCTAATGCAGTGCATCAGTTACTTGTACTTACAAATAAGCCCAAACGAAAATACCAATGCATTTACCTACATAAACTAAACAAAAAGCCTACTTTCCAAAATTAAATCAACCAAAATCAGAGCATAGTCTCCCTCATATCCAAGTATTCTCACATAGACCTTAGCTTGTACCAATGAAAATCTTTCCAACAGCTTGTACACAGTTTTAAAATTTGAAAACTATTACTAGTAAGTACGTCCAAAGTGGATTTTTTTTTGCGGTTCGGACAAACGAAACTTAACAACAGTTGAATTTCAATCACTACTCCACCAACCCAAGTGATAGAAGGATTATCCTCACCAATTTGACATAAATTTGTGTAATCAACCAACCAACAATATGCCTAAAACTCGTGTTCGAGTCTCATACATCCACTAATTTACAATTATCAACCACAATATGCTGAACATAATGAACAATGAAACAATAATTGAGGTTAACAAATAATAAACAATCGCAATTGCAAGGCGAAATTGCTAATAAACAATTACAATCAAACAATTTATAAAAAGAGAAAATAAAAAATAAAAAAACCGAGTTCTTAGCAATTACCAAACAATCAAGGATTTTGCCATAACGAATAAATGCATCTTCTAAGTGCCTTTGCGATGTATTCCAACCTAAGCCTCCAATAAAAATACGATAACCATCTCTTGCAGCCATTTTTTTCAATTTCCTACAAAATTTCAACCGAAAAAATAGGGATTAAGATGAAAATGACAGAGAAAGAGGTGTAATTCGTATAGTTTGAGAAAATAGATGTTAATTTGGGGAAAAAATTGGTGAAATTGAGAGGGTTTTACAAACCCTAATAGAGTGGTTAAGCAGAGTAAGGAAGTTCACCAACTACGAACTTACCAGTTACCACAGTTAAGCCAGTTGCCAGTATGTAGTATGCTGCCCTTTAATTTATTCCACCGTTCCTTTTTTTGGGAGTCAATAGTGATTTCCAAAGATATGGTAAGAGAACATTTCTATGAATTACAAAAGGTTTGTGCTTTCTAAAAAAAAAAAAGAAAAAAACTTATATAAATATAAATATATATATATATATATATATATATATATATAGGGGAGGGATCCCATGAGAATAGATCTTTATATGAGAAATCTATCATATATGAGAATACATCACAACCATTCAATAAAACAAGATCCAACAGCTGAGATCACTCCAAAAGTAATGGCAAAAATGTAAATTTATGTTCAAATATAAACCCCTCACAAACCTAAAACCCACGCATTCTATACTGCTCAAATTACCAGCTTCTTTCTCCATAAACTTCACTTTCTCTCTCCTCTTGTTCTTAGGTAAGTAATTCAATTCTTATGATTCAGTTCTTTAAATTCTTAAGAGATTTTTGTGCGATTTTTGTTAATTTTTGAAGTGATTTTTTGCTTCGATTTTTGCTTCGATTTTTGTGCGATTTTTCGATTTTTTTGCTTCAATTTTTTGCTGCGATTTTGTTTGATTATGTTTGCTGCAATTTTAATTCTTATGATTTTGTTTGCTGCGATTTTGTTCGATTTTCGATAATGTTTGCTTTATGTTTGATTATGTTCGATTTTCATCAAGCATTTGTTTGTATTATGTTTGATTATGTGGAGTGCTTTTTTCTTTGATGTGGAATTTATTAAACTTAATTGCTTGGATTGAATTTATTTTTGCAGGTTCATTATATTAGGTTGACAATTATGGATGAACAAGCAAATAATGAAGCAGGTTTTTTTTTTTTTTTTTTTTTTTTTTTTTTTTTTTTTTTATAACTTGGATGTTTTTATGTACAACATGTTCCAAAATCATAGAACATGGTTGAAAATTTTAGAACATGTGTGTATAAAATTAGAACATGTTGGTAGGAAAGCAAGGGAAAGTAATAAATGAGAATGTAGATGAGTGAAATTTGATAAATAATTTTGATCATTTGATATATAATTTAGAACAAATGACTAAAATTTTGGAACATGTTTTGATTTTTCTAATGGGATGTCTAAAATCATGTGTTCTAAATATTTGATCATGTGTTCTATAGTTTTAGTCTAATGTTCCAAATTATGCTGTAAATAATTAAGTAAACTTTAGTCTTAAATCTATGCTCTAAATAATGTCTTCTGTTCTGATTTAATCATGTGTTCGAAATACTAAATCATATGTTCTAAAATTTTATTCATTTGTTCTAAAATTTGTTTAACTTGTTAAAATTACTTTTGTGCAGAAATAATTAACAACGACGAACAACTTGATAATGTTTCTAATGCCAATGCAAGTGTGCCAGCTACTCCTACAGTAGTACCTATATTAACTCCCGGAGGAACAAAAGAATGGTTTCCTATGTGCCGCAATGAGTTAAAACCTGCAATAGGAATGAAATTTAATAGTGTTGATGAGGGTGTTGAATTTTATAAATCATATGCACTTGCTGCTGGTTTTAACACTAGGAAGTCTACCAGTAAAAGGCATACAGAGAAAAAATTGGCATTCCAATATGTCTTATGCAACAAACAGGGTTTCAAGGAGAAGAAAAAGCCTATTGCGGAGAGTATTTTAAATGATAAAGAAGGACAAAGCAAGGAAGGCAAGATTTCAATAACAAGAAAAAGATTAGTCACTCGTGTTGGGTGCAGAGCTCTAATGATTCTAAAACATTGTGAAGATGAAAAGTATATAGTGACACAGTTCCACGAAGGACATACTCATCCCCTCTACACACCAAGTTGTAATCTATTTCAAAAAGAAGGAAGAAAGATGAACATTTTGCACAAAAAAATGATTGTTGATAACTCTAAGGTAACTCTTTCATAAATTTTTACAGTGCGTTCTAAAATTTTACTCATATGTTCTAAAATATTATTCACATGTTCCAAAAGTTTCTTAATATGTTCTAAAACTTTTTTGTGCCTATAATAGGTGAATATTGGCCCTGTAAAAACTTTTCGAATCATGAAGGAAATACTTGGAGGTTATGATAATGTTGGAGCTTCCAAGCAAGATTTTAAAAATTTTCACAGAGATTTAAAAACATTTATTCAAGGTTCCGATGCTCAAATGTTTGTAGACAATTTCACAAAGAAAAAGTTGATGTGGAGTGCTTTTTTTTTTGAGTTTGAAGTTGACGATGATTCTTGTCTTTCTAGAGCTCTTTGGGCGGACCCTATTTGTAAAAAAAATTATGCTCTCTTCGGCGATATGATATCATTTGACACCACTTACCAAACTAACAGGTGATTCATATAATTCACGTGTCTTATTTTCTGAATTATGTTTTGAACATTCTAAAAATTGCTTCTACTGTTCTAAATTTTAAGTCTAATGTTCTAAATTATGTTTTATATGCTCATAAGATTTAGCAACTAACTTTTCATTCAAATGTTTGAATAGTGATTCTTATGTTCCAATTACAATTAAGTACAATATTAATCTTGTGTTCTAAAATTTTAATCATATGTTCTAAATTTTTATTCACATGTTCTAAAACGGTAGTGCTATATTTTGTATGTAATGAAATTTGATCTTCATGTTCTAAACAGGTACAACATGGTATTTACTCCTTTTACAGGAGTTGATCATCACAAGAGTTGTATCACTTTTGCGGCTGGTTTCATAGCAAAGGAAGATACCGAATCATTTGAGTGGCTTTTCAAAACATTTCTTAAGGCAATGGGAAATAATGAACCTAATTGTCTGATCACAGATCAAGATCCAGCTATGAAAATTGCTGTTAGTAGAGTGTTTCAAAAATCTGAACATCGATTCTGTATGTGGCATATAATGAAAAAGTTGCCAGATAAAGTAGGGCGAGCGATCACAAAGGAGGAAACAGGATTCCTGAAAAAAATATGTGCCTGTGTTTGGCATCTTGAAATTGAGCCGGCTGAGTTTGAAGAAAGGTGGAATAAGGTGATGGTTGAGTTTGAATTGGAAGTTAATGAGTGGTTGTGTTATATGTACGAGATAAGGGATAAGTGGATCCCGGCATATTTCAGAGATGTGTTCCTGGGAGGAATAATGCGTACCACGTCAAGATCAGAAAGTGAAAATAACTTTTTTTGCTCCTTTATCAATCCTCACGTGTCACTTGTTGAGTTTTACATGAGATATGAAGCTGCAATTGATGCCCAGAGACACGCTCAAGGTCAAAACGACAATGATTCAAAGCACAAATACCCAGAGTGCAAGACACCACTAGGTATAGAAAAGTATGCCTCAACCATATACACTATTTCTGTTTTTTATGATTTCCAATATGAGGTAGAAATGGCTTGTTTTGCTTGTGGGTGTGAAGAGTTTAAGAGAGAAAATGGATTAGAAATTGCAAAAGTAAGTGAAGGGGGTCGGAGTAGAACATTTGATGTTGTGTTTAATCCGACTAACCAAGAGACAACATGTTCTTGCAAGTTGTTTTATAGGCAAGGCATTCCATGCAGGCACATGGTTTGGGTTTGGAAAGCAAAACGGTTTGAAATTATTCCTGAGCAATATATTCTAAACAGATGGACTACTATGGCAACGAAAAGACCAATATTTGATCTAGGAGGAAATCTGTTGGAACAATGTGCCAATATAATCGACAAGAAAAAGTTGTTGAATGAGTTGTGGTCAGAGATACATAATTGTGTTAGTTTGGCAGAAGGTGTCGATGAAGATATTAAAAACCTTGTGATTAATCTTCGAGGATTGAGGTTGGATTTGGAAGCTAAAAGAAATGCAAGAAGTAATGGTGAAAGGAATGCTACTAACAAAGAAAAAGACATAGAACTATTAATTGGAGCTAGTCTTCCAAGAGAAATATCTATCAAACCTCCAAAAATTTCGAAGAACAAAGGTACAGGAGTTCATTTGTCAAATGTTGAAACGAGATCTGTAGAGACTTCAAATGTTGAAACAAGATCTGTAGAGACTTCAAATAATGTTGAAACAAGATCTGGAAGTGGGAAAAGACTAAAGGGGGACAAAGAAAAGGTAGTAGAACAAAATCAGAAAAAAAAGAGGTTATGCAAAGGTTGTGGGGAATTGAGTCACCACGATATTCGAAATTGTCCAAAAAAAGTTAGATGATAGTTAATAATTTTGGAACATTTTTTTGAATTTGTGTATTGAATAACACTTTTTTCTATTATAGAAATGATTACAGTTTGGAACTTGTGAGTTTAATTTAGAACATATGTAATAAAATTTAGAACATATGTACTAAAATTTTATTACATATGACTAAAATTTTAGAATATATGAGTTATAATTAGTAATCATGTGTGGTGTATGGTTCTAATGCGATTTCAAAATTTTGATTTAGACCATATGATTAAAATTAATCACTTAAATTCTTAGTTCTTAAATAAATGAGTAATATTTTGACAATAGTATTTAGAGCATATGATTAAAACTTTAGAACATATGACTAAAAATTTAGAACATATGAATAAAAATTTAGAACATATGAATTATAGAGCATATGACTAAATGTTTAGAACATATCACTAAAAATTTAGAACATATGAGTTATAATTAGTATTTTGATCACAAGAAAGACAAGTCAAGCTTATATATTCGAATACAACCTTTTAGATAAATAGGCTTACAATTTAAAGTACTATACAAAATTCTACAACTATTTCTAAAATTAGTAATCATGTGTGGTGTATGGTTCCAATGCGATTTCAAAATTTTGATTTAGACCATATGATTAAAATTAATCACTTAAAATCTTAGTTCTTAAATACATGAGTAATATTTTGACAATAGTATTTAGAGCATATGACTAAAAACTTTAGAGCATATGACTAAAAACTTTAGAACATATGACTAAAAATTTAGAACATATGAATAAAAATTTAGAACATATGAATAAAAATTTAGAACATATGAATTATAATTAGTATTTAGAGCATATGACTAAATGTTTAGAACATATCACTAAAAATTTAGAACATATGAGTTATAATTAGTAATTTGATCACAAGAAAGACAAGTCAAGCTTATATATTCGAATACAACCTTTTAGAAAAATAGGCTTACAATTTAAAGTACTATACAAAATTCTACATGCTATTTCTAAAATTATATTACAAACTATTTTCTTTAGCCCATTTCCGTGATCTTGAAGTAATCTCATGATGTAGCTCATTTTCCTTGTGTGATAATATCTTAGCACAAAAATCCACCCTCAATTTCTTCATTTGATTGATCTGCAATATAATAAGATAAAATCATTAGACTTTGGTATCCGCTATCTCACTTTTTACATCATTATAAAATAAAAAAATAAATAAGATTTACACAATTTGGAACATATGTGTAAATTTTAGAACATATGTATAAAAATTTAGAACATATGTATAAAAATTTAGAACATATGTATAAAAATTTAGAACATATGAACATGAGTATTACTATAAAACAAACTTACATCATTCAATTTTATTCCGCTATCCCAATTGGTATCTTTCTCACCATGATAGGTTTCCATGTGTTTAAGCAAAAACACGCCACAATCATCATTGTTATCATTTGTCCTCCAACTCATTTTTAACGTCCTAGTTTTGAAACTAGAAACCTCTTGATCGCATTTTGATCTCTTGGTTGACAAGAACATGGCAAAAGCCCTCAACTAAAATTAAACATTAAAATAAGTATTAGAAAATATTAAGAATGTATAAGTACTATTTGGAACATGAAATTTTTTAAAAAATCTGATTTAGAACATATGAGTATAATTTTAGTACATCTGAGCTAAACTTTAGAACACTGAAATAAAAGTTTAGAAAATATAATTCTAAGCACAAGTAAATGAGACAGATAGATATTACCAAATTCTTCGGTTTGTTTTTGTATTTGTGCCAAAAAGAATTTTTATATTCCAAATATCTGTTGTCAATCACGTCGAGAGTCTTGCTGAGAAAATTCACACAAAGCAGGTAATAATGTGATGAAGATGCAACTGGAAAAAATACCTGCATATAATAATAGATCATGAAATCGACATTAGAAAAAAAGAAGAAAGCTTATAAAGAATCTATATTCGAATTCTTTTGGATTTCTTAATGTCTTACCAAGTGAACTCTATCAAAGTTTTGCACTTTACAGTGCTTCATCTCTTTATCCAACCTTTCAAATAAAGTATGATATCTATCTTGAATTTTCACAGTTGGAGAAAAGTGATAATCCGTACACAAAATTTCCTGAAATCATGTAAAAATAAGTTATGAAATCTCAATTTATAACATGAAATCTCAAAAGAAGCCAAGTTCAATATTAAGAATCATACATAAGCTTGCGTTGAAAAAAACAATCTGTTTGTTGATCCTGGGGTTCGTCTTCTGTTTTCAATGTTCAATATGAATGACCAAGCATCAACAATGTTATTAAACACATGATTGTTCGCTGCAAGGCTTGACATCTCATCTCTACGGATTGTAGTTTGACCATCATCATATAAAATCTCACTACAAACATAAAAACAAATAGCATTAAATGTTATAATATAAGATTAAACCTTAGAACATATGAATACTAATTTAGAACATATGAATACTAATTTAGAACATATGAATACTAATTTAGAACATATGAATACTAATTTAGAACATATGATTAATAAATCAGAATACATGACTAATTACTTTAAAATTACTAAGTAAATTTAGAGCTTACTTAGGTAATCCATTGGCAAATGCATACTCTGCCATTTTCTTCTTGTGTCCATCGACCTTTTTGAACATGTTGTCATACTGAACCATAAAAGGTGAACGAATACAGTTTGGAAGGTTTTCAGGACATCTTTTCTCCCTTTTTCCTACATTTCCTTTCCTGTAAATTTATAGGTGAACGAATACATATATTTAATGAGCAGAATATTTCAAAAAAATATACCACAAATTCTAAAATTATAAATGTATATATATAATTAGTGTCCCAAAACAAACAAACTAATAATTAGTGCTCTTAAAAAATAAAATATTAATTCATCAATAATTAATAGTGTCCCTAAACATAACTACATTACCCCTCCATCTTATCATCTTCTTTCTCATCATTGTTCTTGTCCTTCTCTTCATTTGCTTGAATATTGTTCTTCTCTCCATGAACATATTGTTGGACTTTAGCACCTGAGCATGCTCCTCCTAAAATTGAAGTGGAAAACCCTTGAGTTTGAGGAGGAGGAGGAGGAATCCCTTGAGTTTGAGGAGGAGGAGGAGGAGGAATCCCTTGAGTTTGAGAAGGAGGAGGAGGAGGAAAAGGAGGAGAAGGTCCTTGAGTTTGAGGAGGAGGAAGAGGAGGAGAAGGCCCTTGAAATTGAGGAGGAGGAGGAGGAGGAGGAGGAGGAAGAGAGGAAGAAGGCTCATGAATTTGAGGAGGAAGAAGAGGGGAAGAAGGCTCATGACTTTGAGGAGGAGTAGGTGTTTGAGAATGTGAAAACAAATCAAAACTCGGAGGAGTCATCTCAAAAGGTGTCTTTTTCTTCCCTGCGAACTTTTCCCATGATCTTTTCATAACATCATCTAACTCCTTCATGAAAGCTGGTTGGTCAAACAAATGCTTGTCTTGACTTAGAATGGAGGGGCTGTCCTTTTGATTTTCTTCCTTTCTCATGGAATACTTATTCCAAATATTCTGAATCAATGTGTTCATATCAGATGCTTCTTCTTTAGCAAATATTTCATTCGCCTTATCCAACATGGCATGCATCTCACTTAAATTCTCAGCAAGCTTCTTAGCCAATGTTCCGAATTTTTGAAGGAAATCCTAACAAACAAAAGTTACATAAATTTAGAACAATTGAATAACCATGTTAATATCTGATTTAAGTTTAGAACATCCACTTTAGATATTTAGAACATATGACTAAATATTTAGAACATGTGGGTATATATTTAGAACAAATAATAAAATATTTAGAATCATAGGTGACCATATCAGGTTGGAAGCCAAGCTTGAGAATTTTATCCAACAATTTGGGGTCTCAAAATCAACATCAACAGAATAAAATTGACAGGTAGAAGTTGCATAATTTGAGAAAAAGTGGAGAAATCGAAAACGAGAAAACAAGAAAGATGAATGAAAAGGAGAAGAAAGGTGAAGAAGATTACCAAAAACAGCAAATTTCATCATTTTACCAAACAAAAGTTATATAAATTTAGAACAATTGAATAACCATGTAAAAGATCTTATTTAAGTTTAGAACATCCACTTTATATATTTAGAACATATGACTAAATATTTAGAACATGTGGGTATATATTTAGAACAAATAATAAAATATTTAGAACATATAACCAACTATAATAAGACTTTAGTTTAAAACATGTTCCAAAAAAAAATGCATACCAGCATTTCATTAGAACCACTAACATCACTTCCACCAAGTTCGGGATCTCCAGCCACTTGTGATACATTGTTATCATACCTATCAACTTCCATTCTATCAAGTACATGTCCCTTTCCAAATCCTCTTTTCATTTCCAATTTCATCCGTTCCTTGATCAAATCTTTCTTCCAAACAGAAAGGAGTGGGAATTGCCTTGGATTGCTTATTTTAGATCTTTGCAAACGATCAAAATAGCATATCTAATACAAATATACAAAAAAAATGCGTTAAACAAGGACAAATTTAGAAAAAAGACAAATTAATATAAAAATGTACAATATATTAAAAAAAAAAAGAAATTACCATCAAGAAAGGCAATGGACCGGTGAAGAAAGCTGAACCACCTTGCCATTCCGATACAGACGACTTTAAACTCCTATAAACATATTCACACCAATCCAAACATTCGATCTTCTTTGTATCCATGCAACTATACAAGAACCTGTAATTTAATGATGGGTTGGCAGTGGATCTCATACAACAATTGACAACAGAAACTACAAAATGCCAAATGAATTCATCACACACAGGTTTCTTCTTTAACTCTTCAATTCGATTAATAATCACAGAGTTTGATGGACTTCCACAACTTAACCCAAAATAAGATCTCCATTGTCTAATAAAATCAACCCATTCTTCATCCTCCTCTTGCTGCTGCTCTTTAATAATTTCTCCTCCCATCGGCAATCCATAAACCAAATGTATGTCTACAGGTGTAATTTCAATCTCTTGGTTCCTCTCAAGAACTAAAGACACCCTATCACAGTCAAAACTCGACACAAGCTTAGAGCAAAACACAGATTTATGTGCATCTAAATCCAAATCTAAGAAACCTCCAAAGCCAATTTTTCTAATAGCCGCCTTATGAGATTTTGGCAAATCTTTAAGCACGGTGTTCATAAAATTCTTGGGAGTAATTCGTTGACTTAATGCTCTACATTCCATTTGATCTGCATGAACAACTTCAATATCATCATCAGAATCACTCTCATCAACCTTTCTTTTCCTTTTTTTCCCTCTGCCTTCCTTCTTTGTTTCTTTCTTCATTGCTTTGTTTTTCAGAACATCTTTAGCTCTAACTTTAAGTTTCCCCTCAATTTGATCACCTTCTTTATTATCTACATTGGTACTCTTGTTTGCATTTCCAGAAGATGTTGTAGCAAACTGATTAGAGGTTGTAGCAGCATCAACACCAACAAGATTATCACTGCAAGTAATAGACATATAACATATATAAAGGTTAGAACACAAGGGAATAATTAGAACTGAACATATGTGTAATAATTTAGAACATTTGTACAAAAATTTAGAACATATTAGTAAAAAATTTAGACATAAACTTGTAGCAAAAATTAACAATTGAATTATAATGTATACATACTGCAATACTGAACAAAATTCAAGAGGAAAACATAAAAATCCAAGAATGTTCACAGATAAGTTTGGCTGCAATGAAAAACTACAATGTCACTTTTCTTCAAAAAAGAAAGAGGTGTGTGGCTGATCAGTTTGGCTAATTACTATATTTATTAGAAGGATTGATCACTAACGTGTCTAATTAAATTTTAATGATCTGGAAGTTGGAAGGGGAGTAGGGGACTAAGAGAAGTAAAATTACAAACAATCACAGACAACCCGATATACGCATGACTTTAGCCATATACTTAGAAACTGATATATGCATGACTTTAGCCATATAAAAGCAGAAAAAATGATATCAGATTGCCGTGGTCTGCAAGGTTGCAGCTGCTGCTGCCCTGTCGAGGCTGCTGCTGCAGGTGGCCTGGCTAGGCAGCAGCTGCTGCTACCCTGCCAAGGCTGCTGCTGTCAGTGCCCTGGCAAGGCTACAACAGCTACTGCCGTGCTCTGCAAGGCTGCAGCTGCTGCTGCCTTGCCGAGGCTGCTGCTGCAGTGGCCTGGCTAGGCAGCAGCTACTGTCGTGCTCTGCAAGGCTGCAGCTACTGCTGCCCTGCCAAGGCTGCAGCTGCTGCTGCCCTGCCAAGGCTGCTGCTGCAGGTGGCCTGGCTAGGCAGCAGCTGCTGCTACCCTGCCAAGGCTGCTGCTGCCAGTGTCCTAGCAAGGCTACAACAGCTACTGCCATGGTCTGCAAGGCTGCAGCTGCTACTGGCCTGCCGAGGCTGATCCTAGCAAGGCTGCAGCTGCTGCTGCCAGCCGAGGCTGTTGCTGGCAAGGCTGCAGCTGCTGCTGCCCTGCCGAGGCTGCTGCAAGCTAGGCAGTAGCTGATGCTGTCCTGCCGAGTTTTGAGTTTTACTAGTTGCTAAGTTTCTTTTTCCAAGTTATGCATGCCTAAAGCTAGTCCCTTACTCTTTAATCATAATAGCCTATATAGAAATCACTGCCTCAAGTTAAATTTCAGGTTAGCATTTTATCGAACAGGTTATAAGCATCCAAAAATAATCTGTAAAAACCTAACAAATTTGACACCAAAACCAATGGAAGTTAACTAATACTGTTTATGCTTTAGAAATTCGAGCAAAACCCTCCCAAATCGAGCAAAACGGAGCCCTAATTTTTGTGTTCAAACATGATAATTTAAAAATTAAACCAAAATCAAATAATTAAACCCTAATAAAATCGCTACTTACTGATTTGATGGACAAATGGCTTGTATTGGAGATTTATCCATACATTGTGAATCGATCGATCTACAAAAAATTTAACGAAAATTAACAAAAAAAAGAGGAGAAAAATGGGAAAAAATATAATCAAAATTCATAAACATAAACTTATTACCTTCTTTCATAAGTAACAATTGGAGATGTTGGTACAATTTGATTCAAATCCATATTCTGATTCACGAAGTAGCATGCATGAACTAGGGTTTAGAGAGTAGATGGAATTTAGAGAGAGAAAAACCTAATTTTAGAGAGAGAAAAAGATCAGTGAAAGTGAAAAAAGAGAAGGGGGTATATCAGCAAACAAAATTACAATTTTGCCATTACTGTAGAACGTTTTGAACGGTTAGATTCTATTCTAATCTACGGCTAAGATCTATTCTCACATAAGTGAGTTTCTCATATAAGGGAGCTATTCTCATAAGAGCCTCTCTCTCTCTCTCTCTCTATATATATATATATATATATATATATATATATATATATATATATATATATATATATATATATATATATATATATATATATATATATATAACAAACTCTTAATAACATCCGGTTTACACTAAATTAATGTAAATCGGGCTGGCTGGGCAACTTCATCACCGAGAAAAACACCCACCACCGTCGCCACTCCCTTAGCTTCTCTCAAGAATCCGGCGTCCCCCTCCGATTTCGACCTCGCTGACCACCCCAATCCCCCGATTCCAGTGCCGCTGACTTCCCCCCATCCCCCGATTAGTCGAGTTTGAAGTCCGGGATTACAACAACTCCGAATACCTCGACCCCAATTGCATATATACCTTATTGTGGGTATCTATCATTTCACCTCATCTACTTTGATGGTGGCAAACATGACGGCGGCGAATACTCTGTTTTGGGTTAACTTTTGCATTTTGTGTTTATTTTTATTATTTTGATACTCTGTTTTTATGACAAAAAAAGGGGTCACTTTTGTGAAGAAAAAAAAGGGTCACTTTTGTAAAAAAAAAAAAAGGGGTCACTTTTATGAAAATATGAATCACTTTTGTAAAGAAAAAGGGTCACTTTTATAAAGAAAAAGGGTCATTTTTCGCAAAAATGTTCGATGTACAATAAAATTATTGTAAACCGGGGGCATGTATATATATATATATATATATATATATATATATATATATATATATATATATATATATATATATATATATATATATATATAAATAAAGGTTTGTCACGTTAGCGTTTTAACTTTTTCTAGTGTGTGTACAATAATCTTTTGATTGGGAATTATAATTAATCTCTTTATTTGTCTCTCTATTTGTCTCACTACGTGAAAAAATGAAATTGGCACCGGTTCAAACCCGGCCTAAGGCACCGGTTTGAACCGGTGCCAATTAACCCCCCTTTTTGGCACCGGTTAACCGGTGCCAAAAATACTAAAAAAAAAAATTATCCTCCTTTTGGCAACGGTTAACCGGTGCCAAAAATGTCCAAAAAAAAAACTATTTTTTTTTTTTTTTGGTTTTTTTTCACTTACCAATTAAATCTATCAACTGAAAAAAAAATAACAATCACAACAAAAATCGAATTGGTTTCAATATATATAATCCAAAATTTACAATACATAATCAAATCCAAAATTACAATATAGATCAATTACAACTAACATATAAAGAAATAAAAAAAATTACATTATAAATCATAAAAAAAAAATTACATTATAAATCATAAAAAAAATTATAATATACTAGTAAATCAAAAAGAAAATTACAATATGAACATATCAATATTCTTGCATAATCTGTACCTGCACTAATTAAAACAGAAAAAAAAAATCAATTGGTAAAAATAAGCTTAAGAATTAATAAAAAAAAAACCCAGAAATTCAAGTTGAAATAAAAATCGAAATTATCAAAAACGAAAAAAAAAACAATTAAAAATCAAAATCAATATCGGAAAAAAATCAAAATCGAAATTATCAAAAACGAAAAAAAAAACCAAAATTGAAATTGAAAAAAGAAACCAAAAATTCGAAAAAAACAAAATCGAAATCGGAAAAAAAAAAAACAATTAAAATTGGAACCCAAAAAACCAAAATCAAAAACAAAATCCCAGAATTCGAAAACAAAAACCAAAATCAAAAATCAAAATCAATATTGAAAACCAAAATCAAAATCAAAATCCCAGAAATCGGAAAAAAAAAAAAAAAAAAAAAAAAAAAAAAAAAAAAAAAAACCAAAATCAAAATTGAAACCCAGAAAACCAAAATCGAAAAAAAAATCCCACAAATCGAAAAATAAAAAACCAAAATCGAAAATAAAAGGCAAAATCGAAAAAAAAAACCAAATAAGAAAAACGAGTGAGTCAATCTTTAAGCAAAACCCAGAAAACCAATCTTAAAATCTTTAAGTCAATCTTAAAATTGAAAAAAAAATAAACAAACCCAGAAAACCAAAATCGAAAAAAAAATCCCACAAGAGATTTTGTGGTGGTGGCGGCGGCTGTTGTTGTTGGTGCTCGAACTTGGTGGTGGTGGCGGCAGCTGCAGATCTAAGGGAGAATATGAACGAAGAACATATTGGAAAATTTAGGAAGGGTGTACCCCCAAATTTGAAGTCAAGGCTCTGTCAAAGGAAAATTTTCCAAATGCAGGCGCCGATTTGAGAGAGAGGAGAGAGAAGGAAAGGAGAGGAAATGGGGGACGAATGGAGGCGGAAGAACTTAGGTTTTAGCAGGGATAGAACTTAGGGGGAATGGAGGAGAGAGAAGGAGAGGAGAGGAAATAGGGTTTAATAATGCTCCGTTTTTTTTTTAAAAGGATGGACCGGTTCAGTGGCACCGGTTCAAACCGGTGCCCTTTGTATTTTTGGCACCGGTTCGATCTGAACCGGTGCCATTACTCTGGGTCTAAAATCCCGCCCATTTTTAGGGCGGTTTTTGGCACCGGTTTGGTCTGAACCGGTGCCATTTGGGGGTTGCCTTTTTGTATTTTTCTACTAGTGTCTATTTCATAATAATTAACCTAATCAAATTTAAAATGCTTGTTAATTGCATGATGAAAGTACAAAGATTATAAAGGATTAATAAAAAATAGGAAATTTTGTCAGATAACACCTTTTAAGTGTGATTTGTTGTGAGAAAACACCTTATAATTTTTTTTTTTTTGTGAAAACACACCTAATACCAGAAATTATTTGTAAAATAACACCTAAGGGTGGTTTCAGGCATGTTGACTTGGTTTCACGGCGTTGACCACCACGTGTGAGTCACCTGCGCCGATTTACCCCCCTCCCTTCTAATTTTTTACCCTTTCTTTCCCTCCAACTCTATTTTCTCTTTCCTCTCAATTTCTTTCTCTCTCCTCTCAATTGCTTCTCTCTGTGTTGCTGCTCACATCACCATTAAAAGCTTCTGGAAGTTGCTCGGCCATGGTAGTGACAAATTGACTGCTTCAATTCGTGGTTTAAATTCGGCCAAGGAATTGGGTAAGTGTAAAAATTTATCTCTCCTCTCATTTGTTACTCAATTTCTGTTTGAGTATTTGCCTAAATTTCTCTGTCCTTTTCTTTGTGTCTGCCATGGGTAAAAAAAGGGAAAGCCTCGACATTACTACTACCTCCATCCTATAGAACATTGCTAAGATTAATTGACCCCCAAATAAAAAAACCCTAATTTCAATTTAAAACCCTAACTTACGATGATTCGCAAAATCAACAAAATTAATGGAATAAGTCTTTGATTAATGCTACTTACATAGCTGCCTCGTAATTATACCAATTGAGTATATTTGCAGAAATTGGAGCTCAAATTTGGTGTTCATCTTCTTCAAAGGGGAACAATGGAGTTTGGGTGGAAGAGCAAGGGGTTAATTGGGGAAGAAATTGAGAGGAGAGAGAAAACAAAGTTAGAGGGAAAGAAAGGGTAAAAAATTAGAAGGGAGGGGGGTAAGTTGGTGCACGTGACTCCCACGTGGTAGTCAACACCGTAAAACCAAGTCAACATGTCGGAAACCGCCTTAAGGTGTTATTTCACAAATAATTTCTGATATTAGGTGTGTTTTCACAAAAAATATTTAATAAGGTGTTTTCTCACAACAAAACACTTTTCTCACAACAAAACACACTTAAAAGGTGTTATCTGACAAAATTTCCTAAAAAATATGGATAATGGTAAGTAAGAAGCGGTAGGTTTAGGTTCGAAGTGATGCATAAAGGAAGCTATAAATTAATGTAATATATTGCTTGATGAGTTGATTCAACTGAGTATCCCAATGTGGTTGGTGATTTGCGGTAATTGAATGTAAAAGATTTGATATTATATATGATGTGCAATTAGTTACTTAGTTTATGCATGCATCTCGAACATTTCACTTGTTGGATGTTAAGCAGTATGAAGTATATACTCGCGAGATGTTTCGGACTTTGAAATATAGTTATGCCCTTCAAAGAATATACATTATGATTGCATACTTAGATGCAAATTGGGTAAGTTGCCTTAATAGCTGTCGTTTTCCAAGACTAGGGTATCTTACGCGCGCGATGCGCGCGAAAGAGTTAACTGTTGCATAGAAGTTGTATTAGCGCGTAGTTATACCTTTGGTTTGGGTGGTAGATCTTGTAGTTTTAATACGTACTATTTAGTTTATGTGCTTATATAGTGGTTTTGTAGAAATATAAAAAAGGCACCAAAATCTTTAATGATAATTATTTTTTTAAAACCCTCACAAGTTTGACAGTGTTATTTCAAAATTATTACTCCGTATTAAATAATATTTAATTGATTTGCATCCCTTCATATCTTAAGCTAGTTTAGAACTCTTAATTGATTTGCATGATTCAATAATACTTAACGTATTTTTCTTCAAACGAATTTTTTGTGAGCTTGGTCATACGGAGTAATAATATGTGAAATGTTCGTTGTAGCTAAAAACTTAATAATGTAAGTTCAATGTTCTACGACCATCTAATATCTATATCAATTAACCACTTAGTTATATTTTTCTTCTTAAGTTCTCTCCATATTTAAATATATTTTTTTTATCATCGATTTCCTTCGATTTTAGGATTTTAAAGTTATTTATACCTCTTGATAACATCTGCTCAAATATCATTATTTAATATGAATGTCATTTAAATTCCACGTTGTTTATGTGCGTGCCATCAAATAATGTACAATTAAAAAACTAATAAACCTTAACAATATTTGTAATAATTAAAGGACAACAAAATTGTAAATAAGAAGAGCAACCGCGAAGGAGTAAAAATAAATCATCTCGTGGTAATAAACAAAGTCTTCGTACATACAATTTTTTTTCCTTTTTAAATAACAATAATAACATATGAAGTACAAAAAATTATACTTCCTCCGTTTTTTTATTATTGCACCATAGGGGTTGGGGACAAATATTTTGGTAGTGGAAAAAAGTAAGAGAGAGAAAGGTAAAAATACAAAATTGCCCATGTGACATATTGATAAATTAAAAAGTAAGTGTGAAAAAACAAGGGTATGTTGGGTATTTATGGTGTGAACACAAATAATTTTTTTCCTAAAGAGGAATTGGTGCAATATTTGTGAAACTTCCTTAAAAGGCAAGTGGTGCAATAATAAAAGAACGGAGGAAGTAATTTTTTTATTTTAAAAATAGGCATTACAAGTTTTTGTTAAAAAAAAAAAATTGTATTAATTGATGGTATGTTTAATGAAAAAAAAAACCCAATTAAATATATTAATAAGAGTAAACATATTAATGAGGGTAAAAAAGTAAATATACATTTTTGTACACAATTTTGTACATATTTTTGAGGGTATAGTTGGTAACACACTATTCCTAAGAGTTATTTCCTACTTTTTATAAGGTAGGGATAAAAAAAAAATTGTATTAATTGATGGTATGTTTAATGAAAAAAAAACCCAATTAAATATTAATAAGAGTAAACATATTAATGAGGGTAAAAAAGTAAATATACATTTTTGTACACAATTTTGTACATATTTTTTAGGGTATAGTTGGTAACACACTATTCCTAAGAGTTATTTCCTACTTTTTATAAGGTAGGGATTATGCTATTTATCTCTAGAACAATCTTATTTCCTAGTGCTCAAAGAAACAATCTATAGTTTCTAAGTTTTCCACAAAAGTGTAGTATCATGCTGTTGCATACACGGCATTGGACACTAATTAGATTTGTTGCATTCTAATTGAGTTAGGACTTGTCATATATATTGTAATCATATTTTGTGCCTTATTTTGCGATGTTACCTAGTTGATCAAAACATGCATATTAAAATTGATTACCGTTTTGTCAGGGAACATATATGTAGAGCATTAATTATTAAGTCTAGTGGAGATTATTAGTTATTTCTACTCTAAATCAGGATCACTTGTAAAGATAATAAAAGTAATTGAGACACCTACATCTAGTTCGTGTAGAAGGGGCAAGAATTAAATCCCCCCTCTTACAACGAACAAAACAATCAAATGGACATGCGAGGACTCAAAAGTGCAAGATAGATCAAGTTTAGGGATGAAGGTTCTTCAAGATTGTGGACCTCAAGAGCAAAAGTTCAAGGAGGAAGAGTTTTTGGGAGCGGAAAAAAGTCATGATATCTTGTCACCGTTGAAGAAGATTCCAAAGAAAGAAGCTAATTCCCTCTATTCTCTATAATGTTGACCGGCTGCAAGTTCTGAGTCAGTGTTTTCAACTTTTCTTATCCTTCCTTTACCTTTTAAAAAATTTGGGATAGCTCTTATGATTAGTGTTTGAACAATTAAACCCTTTAACAAGTATATTTACTTATATGCCCTTACTAATACTAATTGTTTTTTTTTTTTAACTCTTAAGAATATTGTGCTCATTTGCTGACATTTATCCCCCTAAAAAAATATATTTGCTTACACATTTCTCTTGTTAATGCTGCTAATAACTTAAGTTGTAACAGTAATCACAAATTTTAAATCTGCAAAATATAGATTCAAAATAAATGAAACAAAGTGTAAATTTTATTAATTTGATAATTTTGGGTACAATCTCTAATTTGCTCCTCTGATTCGATCTCCAGTTTGACTTTGACGTAATTCACAAATTGACTTAATTTGATGCAGAACTTTGACTTATGTTGATGTATGTAGACCTTTGACTCGAACTCTTGATTGAGGGCCGACGAGGCTTGATCTTGATCAATGACTATTTGATGTAGAGGTTGAACTGGTGTTATTGATGATTTGAATTCCTTCTTTCCTTCGTGTTGAGGGCCGTTGAGGCTTGATCTCTTCCACGGTGATCTTCTAGAGTAGAACGACATGTTGAAAGATCTTCTAGAGTAGAACGACATGTTGAATGCTTGTTGTTCTTCTAGGTTTGAGAGGTTTGTCTAGAGAGGTTTAGAGTATTTGATGAGAGGTTTTCTCTGAAGAGATTTAGAGTATTTGAGAGGCTTTCTCTGTATTTTGATCTCCTTGTTTACTCTAGGTTTTTCCTCTCTTTTAGGTTTTTTTCCCCCTCTCAAATGAAACAGAGAACCTCTATTTATAGAGAGAGACACCCTAGGGTTAATTAGCTTAGGGTTTGATATGTATTGGGCTTTTGAAGTAATCATGACTCAATTACAATAGTTTAACCCATTTTAATAGGTTTTCACTATTAAATAAACAAATTAATTAAAAATAATTAAAATGGGCTAATTTAGTTTATTTCACCCAAAATAATTAAGTTTAATTAATAGTCAAATAAATAGGAGTCAGTACTTTGACTTTTGACCCATATAAGATCCGATGTGGCACTTTTATAAATTTTTCGTGCCTACAGTAACATAAAGCCAAACCGAAAAAACTTTATGGACATGGCTAGATATGGCGCGCATCTGAGCGTGTTAGCTGCCCTAGTAAAAAAACAATGTTGCTCATTTTCCACTTCAACCATATGTATTCAATCATCCAAGGAAAAGGCTAATGTATAATATTCATAGTGTCATGTACCAAGGTTGTGTTTCTTCTTTAATTGTCAATGTTACATTATAATAAGTTCACTAGTGCTCATGGTCCAACTACTATAGGTATAAGAGGAGACTAGCTCATTGTTTGTTGTATGCTTTCTTCGTTGTAAAAACATATACTTGTACATAATAATAAGGAAAATTTGCACATTACAGCTATTTAAAACTTGTATTTTGCAAATTGCAGCCATTTAAAAAAAAAATTGCAAATTGCAGCCCAAAAGTTGTTATAAATTGTAAACTACAGCCTAATGCAATTTTTTCATCGATTTGCATGTCAAAAAATATTCATTTAAGGTTTTAGAAGCCATTTTAGTTCTTAAGGGTCCAAATTAAGCTCGGAATTGGCAAAAAAACAACGTAAGTGCCTTGTTTTACGTAACAAAAATGTATCGATTTGTTTGCAACTATTTTTTCCTTGTAAAAACGAAGCACTTACGTTAATTTTTTGCCAATTTCGAGCTCAATTTGGGCCCTTAAGAACTAAAATGACCGCTAAAACCTTAACCAAATACTTTTCGACATGCAAATTGATATGTCCATTTTATATAGTGTTTTACCCCTGTCCCCTGGTCGTTATTAGTAGTGTTTTTGGCTCTTTCGGGCCACTTTTATTACTAATTTGTGTGTTATAGTGTTTTCGTAGTTTTAGTTGTATTTTACAGGAAATTGCACTTTTGGAGCATTTTCCCGGGCTTTATGGATCGACTACGGAAGCTAGAAGACGCGATCACTTTTGGAGCCCAGGATCGGTGAGAGCCGGTGATTAAGGGCTCGGTAATTGGGATCCCGAGGCGTTTGGACCAAGTATTTGAGACCCGAGAGGAAACCCAGATTGGGCCGAGAAATCTAGCCCAATCGAAGTCCAAGCCTCAAGAGGAGAAAAGACCCGATCGGGCAACCTCTAGCCCGATCGGGCGCGGCAAACCATAGGGCTGCATGCGTGCGAGCATCTAGCACGATCGGGCGATGCTGCTTGGGAAGAACGCGAAGAAAAAGGCGCGCCCGATCGGGCGGCCCCGCGCCCGATCGGGCGCGCGTTTCTAGAAGACCTGATTTAGTTTAGTTTTAATTCTTGTTTTAGAAAACGTTTAAATACGATTTTGTACGGAATTATTAGATTACCTTCTTTCTTAGACTTTCTCTCTCTACTTAGTATTTTTCTCTCTCTAAAATTCTCTCAAAACTTTTGTTCTTAATTCTTCCTTAATTCCAGATTTATTTTTGGTAACAATTTCTTCCCCTTTAATTTCAGTTATTTTATTTGCTTCCTTGATTATGCTTTTATTTATTTATTTGATTAGTTTAGTCATGATGATTTGTGAGTAGTTTAATTTCTAGGGTTTATGGGGATCTAATAAATAATATGAAGGGGTAATTTATTGTTGTTAATTATCAATGCTAGATTAATTTCCAATTGATTGATTTAATGCTCTGTGACTAGATTAGGCCTATCTTTTATGCATGAGTTTGACAACATTGATTCGAGATTCGACAGATGAGAATTAATGTTTAGGTCTAGTTGCAATAGGCAGATTAATTTATAAATGGTTAAGTCGAGATTCGAGAGATGAGATTTAATACCGGTATATTAATTGTGTGATTGTAATACGTAGCGAAAGCCCTTTACAATCTGGTTAATTGATGCATTGATGATTGACTATTATTGATTATCGGTATTGCATGATAATTTCTTATTGAATTGTTTTAATGTTTTACAATTGCGGCTTGTAAAAGTGTAGCAATATTAAATTGATGAATCGAGCAGATGTTAATTTGATATTAAAGGCTATTTTCAATAAGAACTTAGATCTAGTAAATTGCGAAAGCCTGTTAGATCTATGGTGATTAATAAATTGCGAGAGCCTGTTAATCGTGTTATTTATGCAATGTTAATGATTGATTACTATGTTTTACCCTGGAGTATTATTTATTGGTGAACCTATACCCTAGATCCTTTCATATATTGTTTTCTCTCTATTCTCAATCTTAGTAGTTTAGTTACTTATTCGAATATAAATATTGGTTACTAGATAATTTAGATTATATTAATTAATTAGGAGTAAAAAGACTTGTTTCCCTGTGGAGATCGACCCTACTTCCCTATCTACTTTAGTTAGAGGACTTAGGAATTATTTTTGATTAGGGGATACGACTTTACCCTGTCACAAATCGATGAAAAAAATGAATTAGACTGCAATGTACAATTTATAACAACTGCAATTTGCAATTTTTTATTTTCAAATAGCTACAATTTGCTAAAACACAAGTTTTAAATGGCTGCAATTTGCAAATTTTTCTAATAATAATTGCAACTTTGCAAGACTGCAATTTATGTCCCTACTAACTTATAAATAGCTTACATTTTTACAAAAGGTTTGTCTTAGTTTTTGTAAGTTTTTCTGATTCATGTGCACACCATTTCTTCTTGTACATAAATTGAGGAATATACTACAAGACACTAAGAGTATACTAATAATTTTACTTTTACACAATGTATAGATTTAAAACGAAGTATAATAGAGTAAAACATATACATAATAATTATATTTTCAAATACAATTTGTTTCGGATGAAAACAATAGGACCCTGCCGAAGGTCCAATGAAGTGGATGAAGACTTGTCCGGTCCAAAGGATGCTGGGCCGAAGGTTTCCTGCACAGCAAACACACATAAACTAACCCCGGGGGTGGATCCGAGGAAGACCCCTCCGATGCCGAAGTCAAACAGTGTTTTTAGGGAGAAAGCTATGCAAGAGATTTAATGCTTGAGGCTTTGTGTTTATATGTCATAAATGAAGTAATTGAAGACTTTTATACCTTTGCATATAAGGAGAGGAGAACAATTGGGCCCCAAATAATCATGGACTGACCATTGCAATTTAGACCAATTGACTTATGGCTGACTTGGCTTGATTGGAGGCTTGGGCCTTGACCTTGGAATATTGGATCATTTAATGACTAGGCCCAATTAGCTCAATTGGACCCAAACAACTTGCCCCCCAGACCCGATTTGGAAGGATGACGGGTCGGGTTTGAATCCAATAAAAATGGAGGGAAGTAAATGATTTAATTAAATCAAAAGATTTAAACTTTAAACAGTCATTAACTAAATAACTGTAATTAGGATAATTAATGGGGAGTTGAGTGGATAATGGGCGGTTAATCAAGAGAGGAAGTGCTTAACGGTTAATTAAGGAGGCATTTAAGAGAGATTTAAATTTTTCGACCCCTGAAATTCCCTTTTCTGGAATTATAAGGCCTGATTTGTATTTTTGCCTCATTTCTTCACCGATTTGCACTCAAATTCTCGCATAAACTCCCATTTTCGCTTTGAATCTTTAGCGCAATATCTCCGAATCCAAGTTCGACGCTCAAATCCGCTACTCCGACTGCCTTGACCGACGCGTTTCGACCCATTTGAAGGTAAATTTCTTCGAGTTTCTCTTGATTTTCTTGCCTTTTTGAGAGAATTCCTCTTTTCCCTACTTTTCTTCTTCGAATTTGGTTATGGCTCGAGGAAGAGGGCGTCAACCCGGTCGACGGGGCTAGGCTGGGGATCCCCGAGACCGCGCCGATGTTTGGAATGGAGAACGAGTCGGGGAAGACCCGGAGAGGGGAATTCCGGCTGTTCCTTTGAATGCCGCGCCGCCTCAGCAGGACGCCGGGGCCGGCGAGGCAGAGCAGCCTGAGCAGGCAGAGGAGTTGCCTGCCGTGCTTTGGGACTTACTCCCTGGGCACGCTGAATGGCAAGATGCCGGGGCCCAGCGTGCCATGGTGATAAATGCCCCTTACTCTTGGTGGGTTCGGCATGCCGAAGCCTATCGGTTTGCCGAGCAAATAGAGTTGCACTACGGCATCTTCGAGGAGGATGGGTATTGGTGTCGAATGCCCTCGCCAACTGACATGATTCATCGTCCCCCTCCTGGGTACATAGGGGTATACAATCGGCAATTACAATATGGGCTTCGGTTCCCTCTGGATCCCTTCATCAGGGATATTTTAATAAAGTACAGGATCTCCCTGTGCCAATTGACGCCTGTCAGCATTCGGCGGGTGATGACTTATCTCTGGGTGTGCCGGTTTTTTGCCGTTGAACCGAATTTGCATTGCTTCCGAAGGATGCATCAGCTAGTGCAGAACATCCAGAGCGCGTACGGCCAGCACGGGTCTTCAGGCTGGTGGCGAATAGAGAGTCGCCCCCAATATATGACTATGTGGCCGAATAATTCTTCGGATAAGGATTGGAGAGGTCAGTGGGTCTGGGTAAGGGTTCCCGCTGATTCGGAGCACCCTTATTTTTTGGGGCTCCCCGATACCTCTCCAGGCCCAATCCGAACATGCAGGATTTGGGCCCCGAAGACCCTAATGCCGCTCGTCACCCCAGCTACGAGCAAATGAGCTTCTTCGGGAAGCAGGATAACCCTGGGGGAGTTGGCCGAATGAGATTCATCCCGGCCAGATGGCTTCCAGATAACCATTACGTCTTCCAAGAGAAGATGTTGGCGGTTGTCGGCCTCAGCCGAAAGTACAGGGATGGTAAGTATCTTCGGCTGGGGCCGAGGACTTTGCCTTACTTAATTTTCTGCTTATTTTTAATGCCTACCCCCTCAGTCTAACCTTCGTCTTGCCTTTTTAGAGCTGAGCGAAGCTACCTCGGGTATTGACTACAATCGGCTTGGGGTGAACGTTGAACGAGTCATTTTAGATCGGGCTCCAGCGATCACAGCTCCGAGGAACCGTCCGTTGCATCTGCACGAAACAGGCCTTCAGATCGAGGCTGCCGCCGATTACACCAAGCAGAAGCCTTGGTGGGAGAAGCGAGATCCCCTCAGGCCCTTATTACCCTAGGAAGCACAGGCTGCTCAGACAGCCGAGGACGTGTCCCGAGCAATCGACTCCTTGGAAGGAGGTGTAGGGACGTCTGGTGCTGCCGAGAGGGATACCTCTGCATCTGGAGCTCAGCCGAGGGTTCCGGTAAGTTCCTTGGCTCCTGACTTGTTTGTTTTTCTTCTTCTCTTTTTTTTTTTTTTTTTTTTTTTTTTTTTTTTTTTACTCACACCTTGCTGCCCCCCCTTTCTGCAGTCTGAGGAAGGGAGCGGAAGGAGAGAAGGGAAAGCACCTACTCGTCCTGAGGATCCATCTTCGTCTGAATCTGAAGAAATGGACGAGCAGCCCTTGGCAAAGAGGAGGAGGAGGTTAGCTGTGCTGGGGCCTCGTCAGTTTCAGACGGGGATGAGGCCTACTGGGGGCATTCAAATAAGGGAGCCTGATGAAGGTAGACGCTCGCTGAGGGCTCCCCCTCCGCCGGAAGCTCCGCGTCCTCAAACCCCCCCTCCACCTCCCGGAACTCAAGAGATGGAGGTGGACCAAAGAACTCCTGATCCGAAAGGGGGGGTTCAGGGGCGCTCCGCTGAAGAATTTGAGAAAACGATCGCTGAAGGTTTCTCAGATGATATTGATAGGGAGGTTGATGCTCTACTTCGTCAACCTGATCTGGGGGAGGAAGCAGAGAAGGTAATTGCTGCTGGCCCTGGTGGAGACCAGCTGGGCTCTGCCGAAAGGGGAGAAAATGCTGAGCCCGAGAAGGTTCAGGAGGTTCCTTCTTCTTCCTTCCCATCCTTCCAGACGCTGAACTCTGGAGATCTGGGTTTCTCGGCCCCCCGCATCACTGTCCCAGAATCTGTTTGGGAACGAATTTGGGGCCAAAACCGTGAAGGGGCTGCGGGTTACTTCGGCGATCTCACTGGTATGTCGGAGGTGGACCGAGCTAGAGTGTGGTCGCTGAAGACCATTGTTGGAATGGGAGAGTCCAGCCGAAGGGTCCCTGACCCTGCCAGAGACAACCAACGCTTGCTGATGCAGGTACTTAACCGTTTAGGGTTTTTTTTTATTCAGCTCTTCTCCTTCTCCCCCCCCCCCTTTTTTTTACTGATGTGCCCCTGCAAACAAGTTGTGCACAATCAGACTCTTACTGTAGAGCTGATCGACACTCTCCAAGACAAGCTGGAGCGGGCTTGGGAGGATGCTAAGATCGCCCAGGAGGAGGCGAAGTTGGTAGAGCTGAAGCAGCAAGCTGCTGAGGAGAAACAAGCGGCGGCCGAGAGATATGAGAAGCAGGCTGCTGAGGCCCTTCGGACCTTCTGCCATGCCATGGAAACTGAGGTTTTCCCTACTCTGATGGTCGGGGAGAGTGTCATCAATGAGTTGGGGGCTTTTGACATCCTCAGTTTCAAGGCGGCTATCTCTCGCCGAATCGCTGCCGAGGCTGCTGGTCAAGTCGAGGAGATGGAGTGGAGGTTGGAAGGTCTTGAGTCTAGTAGGATGGCCGTTGAAGAAGCTCAGCAGGCCAGGGATGCTCACCTTTCTGCTGCCCAAGCTGCTGCTGAGGGCCAAGACCAGAAGCTGAAGGAACTGGAAGATCAGCTGAAGGTTAAGGGAGATGAGCTAACCCAGGCCAAGGTCGAGACTTCCAATGTCCAGCTGGAGCTTAACGAGCAGAAGACTTCTTCATCCAAACTCTCAGAAGAATTGGAAAAATCTAAAAATGATTTGGAGGAGAGTCGAAAGAAGCTAGCTGATGCTGAAGCCTTGCTCCAAGTCCGCCTCTATACCCAAGAAGAATACGAAATGGGTTACACAAATGGGTTTAAGGTGGCTCGAAGGTTGGCTCTCCATGCCGAGCCTTCGCTGGATTGGGCTAAGTGCGCGCTTTGGGCTCAGGATCCCGAGGATCCGCACATGCTGTATGCTACTCTTGCTGAGCATGAAATCCTTCAGGTTGAACAAGCCGAGGAGGAAGCTGAGCGGCAGGAGTTGGAGGCTGAACAGCGAGCCGCTGATGCTCAGGCAAGGGCCCAACCTGCCTCCTCTGCTGCTGGAACCGAGACTGCTCCGGGGCTAGACACAGCTGACCAGCCTGATCCTCCGGCTAAAGCATAGGAAATCGGGCAGTCGTCTTCAGAGTCTTGCGGATCAACGTGTGCTTAACTTCAGACTTGCCGCTTTCTGAATCTCTTTTTGCCTTATTTTTTGCTTCAGCTTGCCTTGATGTACAAACAGTTTATTTTTGTTTATGTACGTATTTCGGCAGCTGTTATTTTCCGCTTGTGGGCGGCTGCCGATATAATCTTTTAGTTTGTTTGAACACTTAAACTTTGTAGCTCGTGATACGAGCATGATTTCGTATTTTATGCATTTGACATTTCTCTCATACTGCTTTGCTTTGAACTTGCATTTTTTTTTTTTTGCCAAGCACAAAGCTTCAGCTTAGAGGTGTCAGGTGAGGCAGTCTGCATTTATTGTGCTTCTTGCCCCCCAGAAATTTGAAGGCTTGCCCCTCAGATTTCTGAGATCCCTATTTCCTACCAGTTTACGCTTTTGCTCTTGATTTTCTGTCTATCTTAAAAATGGATACCTCAAATACAGGGCCAACTGAAGGCGGTATTTCAGATAATGGCTATCTGGGATACAAGGCTCAGTTAGGGCAATATCCCAGATTTGTCCATGGACTCATTGCCTTGCAGAACAAGTCCTATTGAGGTTTTCACCCCAGCTGAAAGACCAGGGTTCCTTAAAAAGGCGAGTTTATCGGCAATCCAAAACCTGGTGCTCTGAGGGCGAAGGTTTCGGACAGGGCCGAAGGAAACCCTTAAAGAGTAGATAGCATAAAGAAAAAACAGGAGAGAATATTGCAAATGTTTGTAGAAAATAGTGGCTCTGAGGCCTTTCATTAATAATTCAAAATGTACTTACAACGATTGTTCTGCCCCGAAGGGTTTACACATGGTATTTTTTAAGTACATCAGCATTCCAATGATTTTTCAACTCAGTCCCATCCAACTGCCGAAGTCGGTATGTTCCTGGCTGAAGCTCATCGTACACTTCATAGGGTCCCTCCAGGCCGCCGAGAGTTTCCCATGAATTCTGTTTTTCTGCACTGCAGCAGCGTTCCGAAGGACGAGGTCTCCAATTTTGAGAGGCCTCGCTTGGACTCTTCGGTTGTAAAATTTGCTGACTCTCTGCTTGTATGCAGCCATCCTGACTCGGGCTGAGTCTCTTATTTCATCGAGGAAATCGAGGGACTCCCTCATAAGATCCTCATTCTCGGCCGAGAAGTGATGCACTCGTAGGCTTTCTGTACCGATCTCCACGGGGAGAACGGCTTCGGCTCCATACACCAATTCAAAGGGTGAGTGGCCCGTTGCCTCTTTTACGGTTGTCTGAAGGGACCAGAGGGTTCCTGGGAGCTCCTCCTGCCACTTGGACTTTTGATCTTCCACCCTCTTTTTGAGGGCATTCAGGATCTGCTTATTTGCAGCTTCGGCTTGTCCGTTACTTTGCGGGTGGCATACCGCTGAATATGCCAGTTTGATGCCGAACTGATCTGTATACCGCTTTAGCGGCAGGTTATCGAACTGCCTCCTATGATCGAAGACAAATACTTTCGGGATGCCGAAACGAGTGATGATATTCTGCCAGATAAATTTTCTGACAGTCTGTTTTGTAATGTTTGAGGCTGCTTCGGCTTCAATCCATTTACTGAAATAGTCGACACCGACTATCAGCCATTTTTTCTGGTATGCGGCATCCGGAAATGGGCCCAGGATATCCAGTCCCCATTGGGCGAATGGAAGGGGATTCAGCACAGGCTGAAGCTCTTGGGCTGGCTGATGGATGACTGGTGCGAATTTTTGGCATTTTTCGCATTTTCTGACCAGCTCCTTAGCGTCTGAGATCATGGTGGGCCAATAGTACCCTGCCCTTAATGCTTTGTGGGCCAAGGTCCTTCCCCCAATGTGGTTCCCGCAGATGCCGAGATGGATTTCCCGAAGGATATAATCTGCATCTGTTGATCCCACGCATTTCAGTAATGGGGCTGAGAAGGACTTCCTCAGCAGCTCCCCGTTGAAGACAATGAACCTTGAACCTGTTCGCTTCAACTTGGAGGCCAAAATTCTGTCTTCGGGAACTTCTCCCTGAAGCTTGAAAGCCAGGATGGGATCCATCCAGCTTGGTTCTTGATCAACGCAGCACACTTCAGATGCTTCGTCGATACTTCTTTCTCGGCGCACCTCCACATATACAGATCGGTTCAGCTCAGTGAGAGTTGAACTAGCAAGTTTGGATAGTGCGTCGGCCTGAGCATTCTGACCCCTTGGGATCAGCTGAACTTCAAAAGTTCTCAGCTTTGCAATAACTGATTTGATCTTGGCAAGGTATGATATCATTGAGGGCTCTTTGGCCTCGTAGCTGCCACCAATCTGACATGCAACTAGCTGAGAGTCTGTCTTCAGACAAACATGTTCGGCTTCCAGCGAGATGCACAATTCTAGGCCGGCAATGGCCGCCTCATATTCGGCTTCGTTATTCGAAGCTTTGAATGAAAATTTTAGTGCGTACTCGAAGGACTTGCCTTCAGGAGAGGTTATGACCACCCCTGCCCCCGAACCGTTCACGGTGGAGGATCCATCCGTGAACACGGTCCAGGTTTTCTTTTCATCATCCAGCGTTTCCTGGTACGAACATTCGGCCAGGAAGTCCGCCAGAGCTTGAGCCTTTATGGCTGCTCTCGGCTGGTAGCTGATGCTGAATTCTGTGAGCTCAAAAGCCCATTTGGCCAGCCTGCCAGATTTCTCAACTTTGCCGAGAACCTTTTCCAGCGGCTGATCGGTCAAAACCACTATCTGATGACAATCAAAATAGGGTCTTAACTTCCGAGCAGCTACCACCACTGCATAAGCAACTTTTTCGAGTAAGTGGTAGCGGGTCTCGGCATCTGTCAGAGTGTGACTGACGAAGTAGATCGGTTGCTGTAGACACCCATTTGTGTCTCCCCAAAAACAAACTCGGTGATGAGTGCCTTTCACGTCGAATCATAATCGAATGAAACGAAGTGTGGAAAGGTCTAGCGTTGCGGAAAGTTTTATTTCTCTTCTCTTCTCCCTGTTTTTGAAAACTTTATTTTAAGAAAACAGCCAATCCAGTTTTGTTGGTCCATGATATGGGTCCAATAGTGGTGTAGTTGGATGGGGCTTGCAAAGACCTTTCCAACGATATATTATAAGCCCAATTCCGATGAATATTGAGGAAATTATGGCCAATTTACTAAACTGGGCCCAAACCGGATTTTACCTACGACCCAATGATCATGAGGAGGGTCCAAAGGTTTAATCCTATTCCTAAACTAATTAGGATTGATTAGAATCTTCCAGAAGTTTCTAAAATATCTTAATTATCCTTTTTTGAAAAGATAAGATTAAGGAATTTGATTTAAATATAAACTTTCCTTTTTTATAAAACTTTCCTTTTTTAAAGTCCTAATTCTATTCGGATTTAAACATGTTCAAAGACAGTCAGATATTATTTTCGTGCCTCATATTTTTTATCCAAATTTTATATGGTTGGATAGATCTTTAAATTATCTTTCTAATGATATATTATAATATTAAATCCGAGCTATAACGAAAAAGATATGAATAAGATATCAAACTCTATCCAAAACTGACACCGTCTCACTATTTCGTTCATATATTTTATTCTACAACATATTTTAATCTGATTCTAATTGGGTTAGAAAGTAGACTTCAAGATCTTTCCAACGACATCTTATTCATCTTATTCCGATTCCTGGATCAAAAGATATGATAAAAACAAAATCCGCAAAAACGGCTGTCTACGAGTTTTATTTCGATTCGAATTTGGATTCTTTTCTTAATTCTTCGACCCTCTTTTTTCCTATAAATAGAGGTCATATCTCCCCTTTTTCAATAACCAACTCTTATCAAGATTTTCTTGATTATTCTTTCCTTCTCTCTTTTCTAAACTAGCCTTTTCTCAAATAAATAATTCCGCATTCACAAGATCTAGAAACACCTAGCCATATTCGAAGTTGCCTTCGCCCTAGACGTGAAAGGTTTAATTTCTGAGGGTTTGGTCCCAAATCTCTATTTAAATTATTTAATTTAATTGTTTTGTTTATTATTTTCCTTGAAGTTACTAACGTGTGTATTTTGTTATTAGAAAGAGGTACGAGGCATCCAAGTAAGTGCTTTAATTGATTTATTGATATTATGATGTAGAAATCATGTTTATATTGTTGTTATGATTCCTAGTATCATGTCTAGGGTAACTTTAATATTAAATATGATTGTTACGATGCTTCCTATGTTCTTCCTAATATTAATTCATGTTAGTATCATGTTAGGGCTAAAGATTTGATTTTTATCGCTTAGTGACATGCTAGGGTTTGTTATTAATCTTGTTAGTATCATGCCTAGGATCTTGCTATGTTTATTATGCTTTAACATGAATATTGTTATAATTATGATTGCTATGATTATGATATTCGTTATTGTTCATGATTATTTTATTCATAATTGATTATGTTGCTTGATTTTTATTCTTTATTGCTTGATCACCTTTTATTGCATGTTAAAGGGAATTGGTACTTGTAATCATGCTTAATAAGATAATTAATAATCTTGTTAGGTTAACTTTGATTATAATTCAAGTGATCGCCAATAATAGTTTATTTGTGCATTAAATTCAACCAACATAGATTAAACAGGATTAGGGTTAACCTATTGATTGTATGTTAATCAGAAAGCGCACATGAATACGAGCAGAATAAAGTAAAGGCCTATTATTAGGGCAGGTTCAATCTCTTTTAGGTTGGATTTGTACCATCATCCCCGAACCCTTATTTGGTTCATGACCTTATGGAGTTGACGATCTCTTGGATCGTTAAGGGGTGTAACCTTCACCTCGTGAACGGTTTACAAGTTCCTTAAAAACTTGTTGGCGACTCTTTTGCTCTATCTTCTTCCCTTTTGGACGCCACCGTACTTTAGTGTATGATCACAGTGGGGTTCAAGCTAGTGGGATTTTAAAGGCTTGAAATTATTCCCTACAGTTGCTGAACCTTATTTTCCTCCCTCAGTAGCACTGCACTGATGGTGGCTAGGCTGACAGCCACGTATAAGTACAGGGACTCCCCTTCCACTGGACTAGCCAGCGTTGGGAGTTGAGCCAGGTGCTTCTGAAGCTGCTTGAAGGCTTCTTTTTGCTCGTCTTCCCAGACGAGCTCTTTTGTTTTCGGGAGTTTCAGGGCTTTGAAGAAAGGTAACCCCTTATCCGAGGCCCTGGAGATAAACCTCGAGAGGGCTGCCATCCTTCCGGTGAGCCGCTGAACATCCCTCTTTGTTTTCGGCTCTGGAAGATCGAGCGCTGCCTGCACCCTGGCGGGATTGGCATCGATTCCCCTCTTGCTGACCATGAAGCCAAGGAATTTCCCTGACTTAACGCCGAAGACACATTTCTTCGGATTCAGCTTCATTTGGTGCTTTCTTAAGGTGGCGAAAGTTTCGGCCAGGTCCTTAACATGGTCTTCGTCTTTTTTGCTTTTGACGATCGAATCGTCAACGTAGACTTCCATGTTTCAGCCCTTTTGCTCGGCAAAAACTTGATCCACCAGCCTCTGATATGTTGCCCCCGCATTTTTCAATCCGAAGGGCATCATTTTGTAGTTGTACACCTCGACGTTTGTAACGAATGCCGTTTTTGCTCGGTCGTCGGGGTGCATGAAGATCTGATGATACCCAGAAAATGCGTCCATGAAACTAAGCAAGGCGTGGCCACTTGTCGAGTCAACTAGCTGATCGATCCTTGGCAAGGGATAAAAATCCTTCGGACACGCCTTATTTAGGTCCGTGAAGTCAACGCACATTCTCCAGGTGCCATTTGCCTTCTGAACCATCACAACATTAGCCAACCATTCTGGATACTGACAGGGTTCGATGAAGCCTGCATCCAGCAACTTTTTGACCTCGGCTGCGATGTCTCGGTTCTTATTTGCGGAGTAGTTTTGCTTCTTTTTCTTAACTGGTCGATACGTGGGGTCGACATTAAGCTTATGAGAGATGAGGTTTGGACTTATCCCGGGCATGTCAACTGCCGAGAAAGCAAACACATCTCGGTTGTCTCGAAGGAGTTGGATGAGTTCAATGCGGACTTTCGGATCAAGGTCCAATCCGATTGTAACGCATTTTCAGCGTCTCCTTCAGTCAACTCGACCGTTTCGATCTGATGGTCCAGCTCCATCGCCGTAGGGCTGGACTCCTCATTTTCTGGTCTGTTGTCTATGTCAGCAGGAGTTCCAGATTTTTTCTTTTTCGGCTGGCTCTCTCAGTCTTTCGGCTCAGATGACGAGCTAGCCTTTTCTTTTCCTAGCCCTTTTTCTTTGGCCAGGTCTCCTTGAGCCGAAGCACTTAGGCCCTTCGGATTTTTCGCGCTCGGCTGTCTCCTCCTCATCCTCGTCGTCCTCTTTTATACGACTGGTGGACGACTTGAGGTAGTTGCACCTTCGGGCCTCCTTCTGGCTTCCCTCGATCCTTTCGGGGTAGCTGGCATCTGAGACATAGATCATCAGTTGATGGTATGTCGAGACTACCCCTTGGATCTCATGAATAATGGGTCTCCCCATGATCACGTTGTACACAGAAGGAGCATCGATGACCAAGAATTCAGTCATGACGTTCCTGGCTGCCTCATCGCAGCCGATGGTGACAGAAAGTGTTACCTTCCCGTCTGGATAAGTTAAGGCCCCGTTGAATCCGGATACCGGGTAGGGTACCGGCGTGAGGTGCTTGGGCTTCAGCTTAATTTGATTGTAGGCCTTTCGGAACAGGATGTTTGCTCCGCTGCCGCCATCAACAAGAACCTTGCTGACGTCGTGGTTGGCCACTGTGGCGATAATCACCAACGGGTCCTCGTGAGGGAACGTTACCCCCCGGCAGTCGGCGGCTGTGAACGTCATGTTCGGCACCGGCGACTGTGGAGGCTGAATGCTAGCATTGTCCACCTGGTGGGTCAGAGCCCTAAGGTGTCGTTTGTGTTCCCTCCGAGAACATATTCCTCCCGAGATAACATTAATTGGAGGGAATTTTCCCTCCGCGTTTTTGCTGTTTTTCCGGGGGAAGTCAAGCTCTTGCCGAGAGTCCTTTTCGGATTTCTCAGCCTCTTTTTTCTCGCGGTGATCCGCGATGTATTTTTTTAAGTATCCTTTCCGAACCATATCTTCGATTTGGTCCTTCAGTTGGATACACTCTTCAGTATTGTGTCCCGGTGATTCGTGGAACTCACACCACTGATTTTTATTTTTGCGCTGATACCACTCGGGGAGTGGTCTCGGCTTCTTATAACTCTGCTCTTCTTTCGTTACGTTGTAGATCTTAGCGCGCGGAAGGGCTAGCGGAGTATAAGACTCGTATCTGCCTATGAACGGGGCAGATTTTTCCTTCTTCGGCTCGGTGGCCGAAGATTGTTCCGAGGCTTTCGCCTTTCCTTTCGTCTTCTGGCCTTGGCCTTCAGACGATTGCTTTTGCTTCCCATCAGATTGGGGTTGGGACTTTGTTTTGTTCCATTCTTCGGCTCGGATGAACTTATCCGAGGCATTCAGAGCCTCCTCCAAGGTCTGCGGGGTGTGCATGACCATGAAGTCTAGGAACTTTCCAGGCTGAAGACCGTTCTGCATTGCGAAAACGGCCAGCCCTTGGTCCAGCTGAGAAACGCTGGATGACTCGTTGTTGAAACGGGTCAAGTAGTCTCAGAGACTCTCGGTCTCCCCTTGCTACAGGCCTATGAGCTCAGCAGTGGTCTTCTCTCGGCGGTTCGCCGTGGAGAATTTGCTCTTAAACTTGGTGGACAAGTCGTCCCACCCCATTATAGAGCCTTCCTTTACTCCCTTGGAGATCCACGCTTGCGCGACCCCCTTGAGAGTGGTGGGAAAATATTTGCACCAGGTCGCTTCGGACCTTGGGCAAAGATGCATGTGCCCCTCGTAGGAGGTGATATGGTCCTTCGGATCTGAAGTCCCATCATATGTAATGTGCGACGTTATTTTAACCGTAGGCACATGCTCTTCCAGAATCCATTGCTCGAATGGAGAACTGGTGGGTAGCATAACGGCCTTGCCTTTGTTCCTGGCCGAAGGGACCGCGCTCCGCCCTCTTAGAGAGGTAGGAGTGGTTTTCGTCCCTGGCTGGGAAGTTCGGGCCTCGGCTACAGGGAACGAGAGGCGACTATGCACACTCGGCTCCCTGCCGCCGAGTCGGTCGAGCACGCTTCGGCGAACAGTCTCAGGTCGCTCTCGGTGGGCAGTCTCCGGCCGAGAGGCTGAGCTGCTGCTCTTGTGCGTTTCTGGCCGAGAGGTAGAGGATCCTTTGAAAAATTGAGGGTTCTTTTTCCTCTCTCTTTCAGTCCTCCAGGTATCCTCTTCCCACTCTTCCAGCTCTCGGAAGGAGGGAGGCTTCCCCCCATCTTGGTCGAGCTTCCTCCGTTGATGCCTGGTATGCGGAGGAGTTCGATCACGAGGTGGAGGCATATTTTGTGCCCTCATTGCCTCCATGAGCACCGCCAGCGCTCTTGCCACTTCTTCCGAGCTGGGCCCCGTTAAAGGGGTCCTCGGCTGAGTGTGAGAGTGAGAGCGGATGGTCGAAGGTTGGCTTTGGGGCACTGATTGAGTCCTATGCTCGGACTGACTTCTGTTAGACCGAGGGGGACTCGGTCTATGATGAGAGTTGTGAATTACGGGAGAAAGGGAATCCTCCCGGTATGATCCTCCCCTCGAACTAGCACCCTTAGAAGAGTTCCGGTCCGGCGAAGGTGATGGTGTAGGAGTTTTAGGCCTTTCGCCCGCTCCTTGACTTAGTCTTTTGTTCTTGCGGTTCTTAGCCATTGCTACTAAGATGATTGCAAGATGATTCTGATTGGCTTAAAGATTTTTTGAAAGTCTTCCCCACAGACGGCGCCAAATTGTTTCGGATGAAAACAATAGGACCCTGCCGAAGGTCCAATGAAGTGGATGAAGACTTGTCCGGTCCAAAGGATGCTGGGCCGAAGGTTTCCTGCACAGCAAACACACGTAAACTGGCCCCGGGGGTGGATCCGAGGAAGACCCCTCCGATGCCGAAGTCAAACAGTATTTTTAGGGAGAAAGCTATGCAAGAGATTTAATGCTTGAGGCTTTGTGTGTATATGTCATAAATGAAGTAATTGAAGACTTTTATACCTTTGCATATAAGGAGAGGAGAACAATTGGGCCCCAAATAATTATGGACTGACCATTGCAATTTGGACCAATTGACTTATGGCTGACTTGGCTTGATTGGAGGCTCGGGACTTGACCTTGGAATATTGGATCATTTAATGACTAGGCCCAATTAGCTCAATTGGACCCAAACACAATTTGAATACAAGTTAAAATCAAACCACAACCAAATCAAATCCCATATTATACTTATTGAATCGAATTGCCACCTCTATTTACTTAATGATGATTAATGAATATTTACTCTTTTACTTCCTCTGTTTTTTTAAGTTGATACCTTTCTATTATCACGTTTGCCAACACATGTTTTTAACGATTAATATATCTGATTATCAACATTGTAAAATTATTAAAAGTAGATATTTATAAAATATATATTGAAACGATTAAAACAAGTTCCCACATGAGTATGTTTTATCGTATCTATAAATCACAAGAGAGGCTATTTTGTACATCCGAGTGTACGATACACCCGAGTTATTTACTCATTAAATTTTGCTCATTTTATAAATGAACAAAAATTAATAAGCAAATTGCCCGGGTGTATTTAACAAATTCTAAAACCACAAAATCGAGTCAAAAGCGTATTGTCTCAATAGGGTATAAGTCAAACGGTGTCAACTAAAAAAATGAAGGAAGTATTTATCACAATTATTTTATTTTTAAAATGTAGAGGGAATTAGGTTTTTGGGTCAACTAGTCAAGCTTTTCTAACTTTCAAAATTCCAAGCTTGAGGCATAAACCCTGAATTAGGGGTTTTAGAACTACTCTTCCTTCCCCTTTCCCTGCACTCTGTCAACAACCCACAATAAACTCCCCGGCAGCCATCGGCACATCCATCGCACACATCGCTAACGATGTCTCTAATCGCCGGCTCCTATGAAAAATTCATCTGGGGCTACAAACTCCGACAACCCAAATCCACCTCATCCGACCAAACCCTAACCCTACACCCCCAATTCTCCTACGCCGCCCACCTTTCCCCCATCAAATCCGTCGCCGTCTCCGGCGTTGTCGCCGCCTCTTCCGCCGGCGACGACACCGTCAAACTCTACGACCTCGCAACATCCTCTGAACTCGGCTCCCTCCTTCTCGAAACTTCCGTTACTTCTCTCTCCTTCTTCACCCCTCCTTCTCTCTCCTCCTTCCCTCGCAACCTCTTCGCTGCTGCCGATGATGGGTCCTTCTCAATCTTCGATGTCGACCCTTTTGTTCTTCTCAAGACGATTCAGGTTCACAAGAAGGGGATTAATGATTTGTGTGTTCATCCTTCTGGGAAATTGGGTTTGACTGTTGGGAGAGATTCTTGCTTGGCAATGGTTAATTTGGTTAGAGGAAGGAGGAGTTTCATTTGTAGGTTAGAGAAGGAAGCTAACATTGTTGAGTATTGTTCTGGTGGGGGTAGGTTTTTTATGGTTTCTGATGAGAAAATTACTCTTCATGAGGCTGAAGATGCCAAGATTGTTGGGGAATTTGAGAGTGCTAAGCGTGTTCTTTGTGCCGCCCCTGGTGAGGTTCGTGTTTCTCCCTTGTTTAAAGTTCAAATTTTGAGCTCCTTTGTAGAAATTGTTACATACACCTGACTGCACCATACACCTAACTAACTCTAGGTTAGTTTTTGATCTTCATTTGATGATTAAATAAAAAACAATCATCAAAATGAAAACAAAATACTCATGGGTGTACGGTACACCCGGGTGTATATAACAAGCTTTTGCTGCTTTGTGGTGTTAGTATTGCTTATATTATCATATTATAGTTGTTTAGAGTGTTGGAAATGTGATATGCAAAGTTGATAATTTCTTTCTATTTATCTAAATGTGGACCTTAACACTGAAAGAATGTGTGTTTTGGATGCAAAGTTTCAGTTTTTGTGTTGTTTTATTTGTGTTGAGGTGGGGGAGTTGGAAAGTTGATTAAAAAGAATCAATATATAGTGGCTTTATCTGTTCAAATATTTGTGATTGCATTTAACGTGTTTGGATTCAGTTGAATTTGGGTTATTGGTAATAGAACCAAGCTCATAACCAAATATTTCATATCAAATTTGGGTTCCAAGTCTTTGCTTTTGCCATTTCTGAAGTTACATTAGTGTTCTATCTAAATTTTGATCTAGCAACTAGGGAAAAATGGAAATTTGTTTTGGGAGGGCTTTAGTTGTAGTATTAGCATAGCATAGGGGCGATAGGGCTTAATTTATAATTATTTGTATTTTTTTGTGATTGATGGCTTCAAATTAATTGTTGCAGAACGGACTTATTTTTACTGGTGGGGAAGACCGTGCACTCACAGCATGGGACACAGTTAGCGGGAAGGTTGCCTACAGCATAGAGGATGCGCACAAGTCTCGTGTAAAAGGAATTGTTGTGCTCTCTAGGGATGGAAATTCTGGTGCTACTGAAAATCCTTATTTATTAGCCTCTGCATCTTCTGATGGAGTGATCCGTGTCTGGGATGTACGTGCTACCAACAAAGAAAAGTCAAAGCCATTGTCTGAGGCCAATACAAAGTCACGACTAACATGTCTAGCTGGATCATCTATTAAATGTGAGTTTTATGTCTAATTTTTTTTTTCCCTCGTGCTTTTTACTTGCTTATTTTCTAGTAATTTGTTTGCTGCTAACTTCCCGTCTCCCTTGCTTTGTCTCATACACCTAGCCACCTAGGTATATCGTGTCAGTTTCTTTTATGCTCCTATTGTCAAAATAATTAAATCGTAGGTTGGAAATATGTTTTCTATTTTGGATGATACAGATTAATTTCTTAAGGAGTATGTAGTATTTTGTAAGAATGTAATCACAAGTTTAGACCAAAATGCCATCAGAAAGATGTAACTTAGAACTTGCATAGCCTGTACCAAACATTAAGATTTCTGAAGAGATTCTTCATTTGTTTCCTGGGAAGGTTTGCTAGGGAGCCCAACTATCATGTGTTTGAGTTGAGTATAATATTAGTCTGTTACAAAATAACTGAGTAATATGACAACTTGACAAGAGCTGATTGGAGAAAAAGAATGCTCCAAAGGAAAAAAGAATCCCTCTTGGCTTGTTATCCTGCAGTTCATAAAGATTAATACCTCCTGCTGCTCAGGTCAACACATTCTGATAAAATTTATTTCAAAATGAAAATCTAAAGCTCAATGATGCTGGAAGCCATCCATTTGGTACTGGAAGAGATTAGGTTTGTAGCACTGTATAAATTTGCTGCAATATCAACTTACATATAGATTTAGCTGCGTTTAACTTAGTTGTCTGACCCCTGTGGTGCTCTAGTGAATGATACAATGTCTGGCAGCGGTTGTTGATACCAAAGGCCTTTTCAGCCTGAAGTTGATGCATACCTCTAAATCTATCAACAGTTTACTCTACGAGTAAAACCTTCATGGTATCAATAACATCTCAACTATTTTTGGTAAATATCGGGGATTACTGATTTGGTTCATTTTATCTGGTGGTCAGGATAATTAAATGTTTCATCTTCTTCTTCTTCTTCTTTTTTTTTTTTTTTTTTTTTTTTTTTTTTTTTTTTGTCATTGATGATCCTCTGATGATTAAATAAATTCTATTTACCCTTAGTAGTCTTTTTCCTTCTTTATGGCTCTATGCACATATTGGCATGTATATCTTTTTATATCCATATTGTAATGGAGTCAATTTTTGGAATGTTTATTTGAAATTGAAGCAAAAATCAAACGGCTGCTTAAACAGGATATGGTGGCACATAATTTAACAGTTTATTTTTCCTAGCTTGAATGGAGATTAAATTACTCGAAGCTATAACTGAAAATGTGAAGTGTTTGTTAGTTAAACCAATAGATGATTCAGAATTTGTTAGCTTAGGTAGATGTATGTAAACTCTTTTGAGAAACTAACCAGGAGGAATATGGTTGGTGATATAGTAGCTATGTAGTGATCAAGGAATATATAGGATTGCTGCTAGCAAGTGCACAAATGTTGTGTTTTGATGGGCATGAAATTCTATGAGCTTATGGTAAATATGCTGGCAAATCTTGCTAGGATGCTCTAGTGGTGATTGTGTTAGTTCGTTTGTATATAGTAGCAGATGGAGTTGTTGTAAATATGTAAGCTTTTACCTTACCATTGTACCTGACAGACTAGCTGCCCCTTGTTATTCTTTTTAGATGGCTTGTTGCATTAATAATGTTTATAATGCAAGCAGTAACAGTGCGCGTGAAATGGAAAAGGATACAGTAACACGGATTGATTGTAGCTGTGGATGTAAAACACTAGGCGTCTAGGCTTAATTATTTAGCTGCCAGTGATTCTGGAAATCATTAAAGGAAAACCATGTTAGTTTATCTAAATGAGCAAATTGTTATATCAGTTGTTTCTAAAACACTTCTAGTATGTAATTTATTTGTGCTGACTTGCAATTGGGTTTGAGGGTTGGGTTGTGTTGTGTCTCAATATAACCATTTTACTTTCAAGTTGGATGAATTTAATGGTTGATTGAATGTTCAATTAAGTGAAATCCGACAATTTAAGGATAGGAGTTCTCTACTTGCTAACCTCTTACCAACTTATTACTGTTTCAGAAATTGTTGAGTTTTCTTAATTGGACTCTTTAACACTTATACTTGCTTACTACGGATTAATAAATAACATTGCAATTTCCTTGGGTTCTAGGGGACAAGGGATGGGATAGAGTTGAGCTGTTAAGTTGTATTTTGAATTGTTCATTTTTATCCCAGTGAAATTTCATATGTTTACTGTTCTGATTGATCAGTTCTCAAATTTGGGCACAATTAGGCCCCGTTCTTTAGAGCTGTTTTGCTCTGCTCTGCTCTGCTTCAATCTGCTCTGCTCTGCTTCAATCTGCTCTGCTCTACTTAAAATTAATACTTAATATTAAATTATTATAATAATAATTAATATTTAATAATAATAAATAATTAATATTTAATATTTAATAATAATAATAATTAATATTTTATAATAATAATAATAATAAATAAATAATATTTAATAATAATAAATAATTAATATTTAATTATAATAATAATTAATACTTAATAATAATAATAACAATAATTAATTATTGATATTTAATAAAAAAATAAAAAAATAATAATAAATAATTATTAATATTTAATAATAATAATAATAATAATAATAATAAATTATTAATAATTATTAATAAAAATAATAATAATAATAATAACAATAATAATTAATATTTAATAATAATAATAATAATAATAGTAATAATAATAGTAATTATACTAACAGTAATAATAATATTTGTAACTAATAATATTAATTATAATAACAATAATTGATTTTTATAATAGCAATTAATATTAAGATAATGACTAATATTTAAAGATAATACTAATTATTAATTTTTAATAATAATAATTAAATAATATTTAATAATAATTATAATTAATATAATAATAATTAATATTTAACTTTAAAAATTTAATGATTATAATAATAATGCGATAATATTAGTAGTAGTAGTAGTAATAATAATAATAATAATAATAATTAATAATAATAATAATAATAATAATAATAATAATAATAATAATAATAATAATAATAATAAGAAAAACAATAATAATAATAATAATAATATCTGCTCTGCTGTGCTGAAATCTGCTCTGCTCTGCCTAGAAGCTCAAAAGAACAGGGCCTTAGTAGTGTTGAAATTTTTCTGTAATGTAACCTACTAGAATGCATTTGAAGATTTGGCACAATTTTTGCGCATTGGTCATACTTTCTGAATCTTCATGCTTTCTTCAAATTAAAGTTTTCTTGTTATACTTTTCAGCTTTGAAAAAATCACAGTTGACAAAAGATTCTCTGGAGAAGAATGCTGTAGAAATGGAAGAATCATAGTGTAGCATAATGGTGAGCTGAATAGCTTTGTTACTTTATAAGTCTAAATTTGTGTAAGTATTATATAATCTGTAGAAACATGATCAGATGTGTTCATCGATCCAATTTTGAGTGGAAACAATTATGGCATTTTGGAATTTAGGAATTTCGCATTTGGATTAATTTTTGATCTCGTTTATGAGCTCTTTTAGAGCTTTAGTTTAAATGCTGTAACTTAGTTATAGAATGTATGTCTTTCTTAGCAATAGCTGCTTTGATAAAATCTTATGATTCTGTAATAGAATTGTGTTAATTTATGGATCGAGTGCTTGATAGTTTATACTTTGTTGGTTGACCTTGTTCCTTAGATCTTATCAATTAGCATGACTGAATTACTTTTTATAATACCGAATCATGAAATCAAATGTTGCTTTTCAAGCTTAACTTTTCCTATTCATTTTGGATAACACAGGTTTATGTTAGCTAATGGTGAAAATTTTGCCTAAATTTGCACTGAAATCTTTAGAATGACATGGTGATGCCTCTCCAACCTGTTAAATGAGACCCAAAATAGTTTACTGAGAGTCAAGTAGTATTCCGAATCTAGGTAAATTAACCAATGTAGTTCAATTTTCAAATGAATCCGAAGAAAAAACCTCAACTTTGTGATCAAAATAGATCATTTTTTCAACATTTAAAGAAATCAATTGTCGCAACTTGTTTTGAATTCTTACTGTACTAGATGAAACTGAGGCTGAGCGAAAAGCTGATTAATTAGAAGATATAGCCAAAACTTCATAATTTCATATATGAATACACTATCTTCGAACAACTTTACAGGATAGAAATCTAAAGCTGATCTGAAATTACTAAATTTATACATTTTTACTGCATCTATCATGTAACTTCTAAGATCTCATAATCCTCAGGCAACAATGCATCTAGAGTAAAAATAAAAGGTAAAAAGTGAAATGAATACAGGTAATAGATAAACAACTCCATTAGGTATATAACCATCATTAGTGTCTTCCTCGAAAATGGTCTCCAATTTAGGAGGACTTGAACACTTCCTGTTTCTTCTTCGACTTGTTGGAATGACCTCGACATGGCTTTGAATGTGCCTCATCACTGAACTTACTGTTTGTTCCTCGACTCGAGCTTTTTTCTTACTCAGATAATTTGCCAAACCGATGAATAAGACTAGAATCGGAGAACTAAAGAGATTGATTGATGGATGAGTTTGCTTGGAAAACTAGTTTGTGTGGTTAGGGGTATATAAAGTGATGAGTATTGTAGGAAGAAAGTGATGGTTATAATTTATGCACAATTATAAAGTGTGTGAATTATTGAGAAGCAACAACAACGTGAGCAAATTGCTTAACCGAGTGAAATGAAATGGTTGCTTAAATTGATGGTTTTGTTTTATGCAATTATTGGTGACAAAACTGCCAAATAAGATTTAAATTATGAATTTAATTCAATAAAAGGAAATGTTGGTTAGCCGTGTAACTAATCTGTTGCCAATCTTTGGTGGGGTACTGGGGTGAATGACTGAAGTTGATTGTTTTAACGGAGGTTGTTTAATCGGAGTGTTGAGAGATATGGCTATATATCTCACAAGTGGTCCCCGTTTTTTTTTTTTTTTTTTTTTTTTTTTTTTTTTTTCTCTACTGGGACACTCTATTGTACTACTGGAACCTTTAATAATACTACCAACACTCTATATTATACTACCAACACTCTATTGTACTACTGGAACCTTTAATAATACTTCCAACACTCTATATTATACTACTGATGATATTATTAGTGCTATTCAAAGAAATTTCTAACAACAATTTATAATTAAGAGTAATAATTACTTGTTTTTTCAATTAATGACTTTTAACGGTACTAATTATCACAACTCTACTACTTATATATCAAAACAAATTATCCTTTTAGTTTAATAGCCCACCATGCTTCGCAATTATAATTATTTAACTAGAGAGTTTTGACCAATACCTGAACTTAGTTGTCAATGGAACCTCCGGCGTTCTGAGCTTCCGGCTTTACCAAGGTAGCTAACCCCAACCATGTCTTCCTTAGATCAGGCTCAGCACAAATCTAATTCGTTTCCTACCTTAGACCGTAAAGTCTAATTAAACAGTCATTACCGTGTTTATGATGGTGCTAAACAGAAAGATAACTCATTTGATATATAAGGTTCAAGGGGATAACGTTCCCTTCTTGAACGAAACTTTTATTTAATTTGAAAAGATTACAACACTCATATATTACAACACACACACACAAACTGAAAGCTTAAACAGACATAAGCTGAACTAGAGTTTTCTCTACTTTAAGAGAGATGGAGAATCAATCTTTCTCTTAAGGTGAGTATTTTTCTCTATAGGACTCTCTAAATATTTCAGAGTAATTCTCTAGCTAACTCTTCCAACTCTGCCTTCACTTCTTGACCTAAGTCCCTTTATATAGGGAAGCAAACTTACATAGGATCCTTATCCTGACTCAGCAAGCAATTCTACACCATTGCTTTTTTATAAAGATACTTTAAGACAGAAACAATTAACAAAACGTGGCTACAGTAAAGATGCCTTGAATTATTGTTGGTGTGGGCTCATGCATTCATAATTTCATCCATCATCATTTCTTGTAGGCCTCCCTCACTATCTTTACTGTCTTCGTAAATAGGATTCTCTCTGCAAAGGTCTGCGACACATTTGGCTGCATACTCTTCATCCCAACTCATGAATGCTTCAAACAGATACTCATAGCCTTCAAATGACAGAAATTTTCCTCTTTCGATATCTTCTAAATATTTGTAGATTGACTCGGTATTATTTATGCCATCTACTAAATATTCTTTCATCTCGTTAGGCGCCACAATTGTTGTGTTACCCACACGAAATATGACAAGAGGAATTTCTTTCCTTTTTATAAAATCGTTAAGATATTGTGAAATGTAGAAAAATCTCAATGCTCTTGCTTCAGTTGGATTTCTAACCGTCTTCTGACGAATTAGTATGGGATCTTTGCAATACCTCACTCCCCCAAATACTATTAAGTAATGCGGGGGACTAACTTTTCCTTCTTTAACTTCGATATTAGCACATTGTACCTTTACGCTTAACCGAAATTCGTCTTTTTTGTCATCACAATATTTTCGAACCTTGTTGAATGCGTACTGCTGGAACTTTGTAAGTCTTGGAAAGAAAGAGTCATTAGGAGTAGGGAATTCATAGAAATCATGTACCATTCCATAATCCCAAGCCTTTTAATGTATACTAATGAATGGAGCATTTTTATTAAGAGGATATGGGTAGATTCGCAATGATGCAACTTTAGAGTTTTTGGGAAACTCTACTCTTTCTCCCCATAGATCTCGAAGATCAAAGAATTTACTGGACCTTGTAGCCACCAACTCGTACCATGTCTTAAAATCATTATCTCTTATTTTGTTTAATATTGTATCTCGTACATCAGGAATGAGCTGAAATAACATAATTGTTATCTCGAACATCAATATCCTTTGAACTGCCCGATGGCAACCCTTAATTAAACCATCTCTCGAACGTTGTTTTGCTGATATGATCAAGCCTTGCATTAAGGCCCAACTGGAGGGTGAAACCCGCTCCATTGCCTTCTCGGTCTCATCAATGAGAGTTTTCCTCTCTACATCCATCTTTTGAAGTTGGTATGCAGGAGGTTTTTGTGTAGTCTTGAGCTTCTTGGACGACATTAGCTAATTCTCTGGTCAAGTTGTCTGCCAAAGAGTTCTTTGTTCCCTGTATATGTTCAACAGTAAAAGAGAATTGGTTAAGCCATAATTGCCAACGTAGGAGTCTCCCTTGCGCTTGCATATTAGACAAATTCTTTTTAACAAAACCGAGTATGCCTTTGCAATCTGTTCTTATTAAGAACTGTTTAGGGGCTAAGAAGATTAAAAACTTCTCGATCCCTCTAATAACTGCAAGGATTTCCTTTTGCATTGTAGGGTAGTTTAACTCAGCTTTGTTAAAACTTCCACTGCTATATCTGCAAAGTCTTTCTCCTTCTTTTATTTTTAACACAGCACTCCGGTGCTCATTACTAGCATCTATTTCAAGGATTAAATCATTTTCACTAGTAGGTAGTGTTAGTACAGGAAGGTCTTTACACATAGCTTTTAAATCTTGAACAATTTTGAAATCACCTTCCTTCCAGTTCTAAGTTATTTCTTTCTTGAGTTTTTTCTGTAATGGCTTCCTTAATAAAGCAAGATTTTCTATAAAATCAAAAGCATAAGTTAAACATCCTAGAAACCTTTCTAGTTGCTTTCTATCTTCAATTTTATCAAGAAATTTTTCAATCTTTTCTAAAATATGTTTTTGCAATATTATTTGTCCTGCTTTAATTTCTAATCCAAGAAACTCAATTTCTTGTTTAGCATAAACACATTTATCTTTTCTAAGGATTATACCATGCTCTGCACATTTTTGAGTTACTGCTTTAAGATTATTTTTATGTTGTTCTAAATCTTTTGAAAATATTAGAATATCATCTATATAGACCAAACAACAATGATTAAGTTCTCTAAAAATATTATCCATTCTTCTCTGAAATATCCGTGGAGCATTTTTTAAATCCAAAAGGCATTACTAGCCATTCATAATGCCCTTGAGGGGCACTAAATGCAGTTAATGGAATGCTTTCTTCTTCCATTTTAATTTGCCAGTAGCCACTCTTACAATCCATTTTAGAAAACCAGGTGGCTCCTTGTATTCTATTAAATAACACAGTTTTATTAGGAATATAATAGCCATCAAAAACAGTATTATCATTTAGTTGTTTATAATTAATAACCATTCTAGCTTTTCCTCTTTTTTCTTCTGCATGATTTCTTACCATGAATGTTGGACTATTATGAGGGCTTTTGCTATTCCTAATTAGCTTTTTATTAAGCAATTCTTTTATTTGTTCATTAAACTCCTGAATATCTTGGTAGGTATAAACCATTTGTCTCACTCTAATAATCTTATTGGGATTTGTTAGAGTTATCTTAGCAAATGCTTTATCCTTTTCCCAATGTTCTAAAGGATTTGTTGAATATAATTTTTCGCATAGTTTTTCTTGTTGCTTATTTATCTGATATATTAATGATGAATCACACTCAGAAATTCTAAGTGCAACCTCTCGTTGTGTAGGAGTAACCCTATCACCACGCTGGCTGCGCGTAAATTCCATTGTCTGATGAGTATATGCCTTTGTTATTTTCTGTATGGGAACAGAATGACCATTAATAGTAAAGATTATTTGATCAATAGTTTGAGTGCATGGGGAGTATAATCTTTGAAAATTATTTCCTATTATCATATCATGACTAGGTTGATTAGTTGCCCATATAATGGGAATAACACATTGAACTCCTCCAATTTCTATTTTTAAATCTTCAATTATCTCTGTATGCATCATGACACTATTATTAGCAATTCTAACTTGCATAGGATTTTTGGCCTTTTTCCACAAGAATTCTGGAAATAATGATTTCTTTCCAAAACATGTAGAACAACCACTATCAATATATGCACATAATCTATATTTATTGTAATCCTCAATGCATATATCAATTGGAATATAAATGCTATTAGGATTAGTACTGGATATTTCATTACAAGCTTCCATTTGCATATGAACTTCATCCTCGTATACTGGTTCACTCACAGTTTTGGTTTTATATCCAATTACCTTCCTTTTATCAATAGGATTATTTGGATCTTCATTTAACTCGAAATTATAACATTATCCCATATCAATGCTATGTCTTGCTGGTTGTTTTAAGGCCTTTTTACTTTCATATTTTTCATTTAGTTTCTTTAGTAGAACTAATATTTCTTCTTCATCCTCTTCTGGCTTTTCATCACCTTGTTTTTTCATTCTTATTATTGCTGAATTTTGTCTACTTAGACTTGGTGTTCTAAGACTCAGATTTCTCTGTATTTTAGGTTTTGTGTTTATCCCAATATGAAGTAATCCTGATTCATCAATTAACATCTTACTTGATCTATTACTAACTGCAGGGTTCATAAAGAATTCTTCCCAAGTTTTTTCAATTTCAATTTCATTAGGATTTACCTTTATAGGCGTAATTTTCTTCTTAGGACCTCCTCCTTGCTCATATTTCTGAGCATCGACTATTTGTTTCTTAAAAGATGAGTCTATAGTGTTTACCAACTTATAAACCACCTTCCATCTTAATTGTATGAGTCGTGTTCCTTTATGCATTTTCACACCTTCTGTTAATAGCTTGATAGCTAAAAACTTTGACGCAAAGGAATCCTCTAAGCTCACATAATACCTAGGTTCACATATATAGCTTACCGTTCCTTGACTTAAGTTACATGTGATACCACTAATTATTTGATCATAAAATTCTTTATGTCTAATATCACAAATAAAACTCAAGCATTTAACATCTTTGCCAAAATCTTGCAAAGGAGTTATGTATCCTTGTACTGCACCAATACAAATATAGCTATAATTTCCTTTTTCTTTATGTTTTTTTTAATACTTTTCCAGTTTATGATATTAATTTCGGCTGCCTTTTGTTCGCAATCTTCGATTACTATACTTCCTTCCATTTCTTCACATACATATTTAGTTCTAGTCTTAAAGAAAGAAGTTTTAAATATTTTATCTTTAGTAATCTGGGGAAAATTCCAGCTTTCTTTGTTTACTTGATCTAGGTCATTATCTTCGAATGAATACTCAGCTCTTTTTAGTTGACCTATTTTCATTTTGCTTTTATCTTCCTCATTGTCATCTGATTCTGAATTTTCTAATTCTTCTCCTTCCATCATGTTATTTATTTCTTCATAATTTTCATCTTCAAACTCATCACTAACTTCAGGTTCTTCATTATACTCATTTTCTTCTTCTACGATTTCTACTATTCCTTTATTATTGCTTAAAGCTAGTTCTAAAGCCTCGTCTTCTAGTATTTCTATGTAATCCCAACTTCCTAAGGCTTCCATTAGTTTATGATTAGCTTTCTTACATTCATTAGCATAATGTCCTAGTTCTCCACAAGACCAACACTTGCATGTTTTCTTTTTCTCAGGACAATATGTTGCCTTTCTGAAAAACCTACTTGGCTTTCTATATTTATGTTTATAATACTTCTTCTTATAGGTTTCTCCTCTTGATCGGTCAAATTTATTTTTCTTATAGCTCTTTTTTTTATTATAATTTTTTCTTTCGCATCCATAGTTATTTGGGAAATCCCAACAAGTGAGAAATTGTCTCTTCATTTGTTGAGTTCCTGCAACCTCTCTACACTTCTTTTCAATCCACTTTCTAAGGAAAGCAATTCTATTACCTAGGGCATCCCTAGCTAAAAATTTCTCTCCATTCTTGATATTTTTCACTAATCTCTTCATTAAGAGGACTAGGTAATTTGTCATAGAACATTCCAAGATTTGTTTCATTTTCACCAATTTTGTAATAATATGTTTCAAATTCCATAATATAATCATCAACATATCTCATATTACAGATGGATAAGTTACTTAACTTTCTTTGATATTCCATTCGTTTCTCATTAAGATCGGCTCTAGGACCAATGAACTCTAACTCAATATATTGACATAACTGCCTAAACATTCTAGTAGGTGATTCACTAGCTCTTAATGCAATCTTTACTTCTTCATCTACTCCATCGTACCAGTCTTCTACACAGTCGTAGAGACTATGTTCAATATAATTTAAGAAATTTTCTGAAGTCCATTCAGTATTTAAATTAAGTACACTACTCATACTCTTCTTCCATTGATCTAAAACATCTTGTCTATCTCTTACACCATCTAATTTAAGTTTATAACCAGTTTGACTTATGGGTTCAAGAGTCACTTCTTCATGTTTAGGTATATGAGTAGGCATAACCTTGACACTAAACCGGGTAGTCTTCCCTGGTTTGTATCTTGGTCGTGTGCAACTTCCTTCTCCTTGATACCTAGGCCTTTGGATAACATTGTTTACATTAATATTTTCATTAATAATTTCTTCTCCAACATCATTATTATCCATTACTCTTTTTCCTAGTTTGTTTTCGATCTTTTGTTGAACAACTTCTATGGGTAGAAAGTCAAGATCATTTAGCTTCATTAATCCCATTTGTTGATATAAATCTTCCTCTAAAGTAGCATAATTATTTTCCTCTATTTCATTATCAGAGACAATCCCTTTTTTTGAAATTAAGTTCATGATTTCGTTAAACTTATTAGGGTCTTCTTCTTTGTCAAATAGGACTTGTAATTCATTTAGTGTTTTCTCCTGTAGATGAGGGCTCATGTTTAGTTTCTTTATTCTTTTCTTGGTTACTAGTTGGTCTTTTAGGGAGTGTTACAGTAAACTTTTTATTTTTATCTAGATTTTGAAAAGGATATTTATATTTATATGGGACAATTTTTTCTCTATTAGGTGATACTTCTTTTCCAAATTGATGCCTAACTTCGTTTGTTAAAGCAAGTTGAACTTGTTTAACCTGTTCGTTTAGATCGCTTACTTTTTTATTAATATCGGTTGTGGTTATTGATATCTTATTTTCGATATTAATACAACGAGCATGTATGTTATCAACTTCTGATCTTAATTCGCCAATTTGATCTACTATATAATTAAGGACTGGGCCAAAATTACTAGTATTTTCAGGAATATGATAATAATGCTTAAAATCAGGTTTCTTACACTCAGTAGAGGGCCTAATATTCTCCAGTTTTACTTAATTATTAACACCTTAATTTAGCTTTTAACCGTATGGCTCTGATACCAAATCGACGCAACACTTAAGACTAATTGATAAATAAAGTAACTAATAATCTTATTCTAGAGACAAGTAGTTTTTATAAGATGTTCCACTGGGTACTTATTTTATATCACTGGACAACAATGTTGTACTATTGATTCTCGTGATAATGCTACTGAGAATCTAAGGCTTTTATAAACTAATTTAATATTTTTCTAACCCTTAGATATAAATTAATCGTTTACTACTGTTGAATAAATTTATATTACTGGATAATAATAAGGAAATTTTGTTTTTTACCACCTCACAAAAACACGAAAATCTCTTTTACCACCTCCCAAAAAAAGTATTTTACTTTACCACCTCATAAAAAACACGAATATAGGTTTTACCACCACTTAACGGTTTCCATCCAAAAATTCCGTTAAGTGTGGCCCACAGTAACACGTGTCAGCATTTTATTTGTTAAAAAAAAAAGAGAAATTAAAAAAAAAAACAAAAAAAAACCTAAAACTACTCCGGCCACCACCGCGGCACCACCCCCGCGCCACCGCCGCCTTCCCCCCCAACTCACCACAGCACTCCCCGAAACCACCACCTGCGTCGCACCACCAGCCCCAACCCACCTAAACCCTCCCCCTCCCTTTCCCGCAACCGTAACACCCCCAAAAACCACCAAACCCAAAACCCTCCTTCCCTAATACGGTCACGATTTCGGCCACAAATGGCCGAAATCGGCCGGTTTTAAGGCTGAGTGGCCTTAACCGGCCGATTTCGGCCATTTGTGGCCGAAATCGTGGCTATTTTGGGGGGATTCGTGGTCATTGAGGGTTGTGGGTTGGTGGTTTTTGGGTCGATTGCGGTTGCGGGAGATGGAAGGGGGCGTTCAGGTGGGTTGGAAGAGGGAGGGGGTGGAGTTGCGCCGCCAGTGGTAGGTTCGGGGGGTAGTTGTGGGTTAGGTGGTGGCGTGGTGGTGGCGCTGTGGCGGTGGCTGGGTAGCTTTAGAGTTTTTTAATTTTTTTTTCTTTTTTTTTTATTTTTTTCTTTTTTTGGCCAATAATAGCACGACACGTGGCTTTATGGGCCCACTTAACGAATTCTTAAACGGAATCAGTTAAGTGGTGGTAAAACCTATATTCGTGTTTTTTATGAGGTGGTAAAGTAAAATACTTTTTTTGGGAGGTGGTAAAAGAGATTTTCGTGTTTTTGTGAGGTGGTAAAAAACAAAATAGCCTAATAATAAGGTACTACTAGATGTTAAAAATATACCAATGTGACCTTTAGTAATACTTTAGTTTTTTATAGAGGTACTTTAATATAGCGAATTTCCTAAACTACCCTTGTGAGACGCGAGATTCGTATCTCGCAACCCTCCGCTAGGACTTCCTCTGTTTTAACACGTGGATCTGAATTCTGAATCCGCGTCAGGAAGATCACTACAGTGTATGTACTGTATGCAGGCGTGTAGTGTCAGGTACTGACAAATGACAACCTATCATTTGCTATTATTGTCTTTTTGTCGTCTCGTTTTTTATTCAGATTAGTCGAATCTAATACAATATGTCAACAAACTAATAATAGTTTAGTCAGGATCTAATATGATACGTGAATGAATTAATGATAAATGAAGTTAATTATCGGTTGCTTTTATACTTAATTAGATTTGTCTGACCACCTTCTGGCTTCTGCCACCGACAGATCGAAAATTTTCATACTTTGGTTCTTTAATGTCATTCCTGCTTGAAATCAGATAAAACAGTAAATAACATGAACTTAATGGAGCTTGCTGCAATTTTTACATATGGGAAACTTGCACCTTGATTATTGATTACTAAAATTGTTTTAGGAAGTTTCTATTTTGATGGTGTTATATTGTTATATGATTGTTGTTAATTTTAGTATTAGGTACTTCGGTTGGGAAATTAAGGCATTAGCAAGGGGCTTGGAGAATGGAGATGGCCAGAGGTCTTGTTACTGTGGCCTGTAGGGGAGTCATACACTAACTTGATTTTTTTGTGAAGTTAATCGTGCTGCAGATTGGCTATGAGACCACGGAGTAAAGCTAACATAAGTAGAAGCAATTTTCTTCATGATAAGAGGAGTTGCCTTGCTATATTTTGTAAAATATTGGTCGGAGTACTACTTAAGCAAGCTTTTAAGTTAAGGAATACAGTAGAAAAAAAAAAGATGGAAAGTTGAGATGGAACACAGATTTCTTTATATACACATTATAGCATTAGTACAACATTGGTTAAGATCATCCTATATCTATGACATAAACTTACAGTTTACAGAACAGAAATCAATGATTTGGAATTTTCCAAAATTTCAATTCATTTCTACATCAAATACAACCATATAAAATCTAACCCCTTAAAAGTTAAAACCCTCAAGATAATAATAATAATAATAATGTAAAAGTGACAAGTGAAATCTAAACAGGTATTCGTACAAGATAAACAGCTCCTTTAGGTATATCAACAAAAAGAGCAGTATCTTCCTCAAAAATGGTCTCTAACTTTGGAGGACTTGAGCACTTCCTCTGTCTCCGAACATTAGAAGCCGGTGTCGGAACGACCTCGATACATCTTTGCATATACCTCATCTTGCAGATTCTTAGATTTTAAAGTACTTGGAGGAGTAAGAGTTTTAGAGAGTAATTTTAGAGAGTGGTTTAGGTTGTAACTTTGATGAAAAAAAATGAACGTATTTTTTTGGTTTATAAAGTGGTGAATAATGCAGGGAAAGAAAGTGGGTGGAAATTGGTGGTTTTATGAGTAATTTGTATTATTGTGGTAAGATATAAAATTGTGATTAAATATTTGAGAAAGCATGAAGAACGTGGCCGTAAAAGTCAAATTTGTGGTGTTGGTTTTTGCAATTATTGGCAACAAACTATTAAATTAAAGTTTACAAATTTAGATCAATTAATAAATTATAAATAAGTAAAGTTAGTAAATGCCTAATAATATTAAGTGGGGTGGGACCGGCAGGCGGGTGACGGCTGACGGCACTTGTGTTTGGTTAACAGCTTAACACGTAGAGCCGACCCACGTCATGGAAATTCACTAGTGATAGTGTACACTAGACCTGGCAAATGGGTCATTCGGGTTGGGTATGGGTCGGGTCAAGTCCGGGTCAAAAGGTTATCGGGTCAAGTTCGGGTCGGATCGGGTCATTTCGGGTTTCGGATTGATTTCGGGTCGACTGATAATCGGGTCGGATCGGGTATCGGGTCAACACTTCGGGTTGAGTTCGGGTCGGGCCAAGTTTGGGTCGGGTCAGTTCGGGTTGGGTCAATTTTCGGGTCGGGTCAATTTTCGGGTCAACTTTGGGTGATACATTGGGTTACACACTATAGATTAATACAAAAAATTAAGTCAATTTGATTATGGTTTATTTCTATTTCGGTTTGCTAAGGTCAAGTCTTTAGTTTAAATAGATTCTGGTCATTTCAAGTATAAGATAATTTTGGTTCAAGTTACTTTGGGTTTCGAGGCTATTTGGGTCAATTAATTCAATTTAAAGGTCGGGTCAACTTTGGGTCTCGGGTCAGATCCACTTTGGGTCGGCTATGGGTCAGGTCGGGTTGATTCGGGTTTTGGGTCAATTTCGAGTCACTAGTTTCGGGTCGATTTCGGGTCATGGGTCGGGTCATTCGGGTCGGGTCATCGGGTCTGGGTCAGGATTGCCAGGTCTAGTGTACACCATACCTTAGGTTTAGTATGGCATCAACAAATAAATTATACTTCGTATGCAACAATTAGAGCATTAATAATGGAGGGTTCTTAAGGAGATAAATTTTGAGAGCTTAATTCTTATGTAAGAAATGAGAGTGTTTAATTTGGAGTTTGTAAATGGATTGGAGCTTCTAAAATAAGAGATGATTTCTCCTGTTAAGAGCTAGTGATGCGTCACCTCAAATTTAGTATGGATTCTACTTGTGTATGTTTTAATTTAAAAGATAAAATAGCAGAGGAGGAGGGACATTAAAAAATATGGCTCAAGAGAGTGTATTTAGTTGATTATAAGAAGGATGATTCAGTGGCGGATCCAGGATTTGGGGAATGGGGGTACGAAATTAAGTTTAATAAAAAAAAATTTACAAAATACAAAGTAATATGTGGAGTGTAATAATTTTTTGTAAACTAAATTTTGAGTGAATAAATCATTTAACTAGTGTATTAATATTTGCGTATACTAAACACATCTTCCGACAACAAGGCTTATAATTGAGTAATGAAATATAGTTTTAAAAAGAGATATTTTAAGAAACTTGTTATGGTAATAATAGTTCTCTTTGATGGGAAAAAATAAACAATATCACCTAAGAGACCTGTTATTGTAACAACAGGTCTCTTTGTTCAAAAGCACTGCTGTGGAATACATATCACCTAAGAGATCGCCTAATACTAGTTTTAAAATAGGCGGTATCTTAGAATTTAATATAAAAAGGCACATTATTTATGTTGTTGTGGTTGACTAATGATAATAGCACCTAAGAGACCGCCTATCAGATACAGGCGGTCTCTTTTCGTATCAGTTTTTTTTTTTTTCCGGAATGGGGGTGCAACTGTAACTCTATGTACCCCCTAGATCCACCACTGGGATGATTTTTAGGGCCTGTTCTTTTTAGCTTAATTTCAATTCAGTTCAGTTCAACTCAACTCTAACAGTTCGATTGAGTTCAGTTCCTAATTTCATTCTCTCATAAAATATTCATTTCAATTCAATTCAGTTCATTCCAGCTCCAATTATTTCACTTCAGCTCAGCTCCAATCGCATGGAACAAAGGATATAGGCAGGCATATGTTCGAGTAGATTTCGAAGTTGTTGTTCGTCTATTAGTGATGATACTCCACTCAACTATCCTTATTATTTGAAGCCCCTTTCTTCTATTGGTTCCTACTTAGGTCTTCCTATTGACATTGGAAGAAGTAAATATTCTGATGGAGGTCAAGTACTCAATCTAAAGGCTTCAGTCTTGCCCCGTCTTCGGCTCTGTTTTCTCCTAAGGGAATGGGAGGTCTGGGTATTTGACATATGGGTCTCTTCAATTCTGCTCTTTTGGCCAAGCAGTCTTGGAGAATTATTCAAAATCCGCAACTACTGTTGTCACAAGTTCTAAGAGCTAAATATCCTTCCCTCTTGATTCATAATTCTGAGAGTTGTCTCTCTAATCCATCATGGGGTTGTCGTAGTCTTCAGCATGGGTTTCAAACTTTAAAAATGGGTCTCGGTTGGAAGGTTGGAAATGGTTCTCAAGTTTGTATTCTTCAGGATTCTTGGGTGCCTACCTCATCTGTGCACTTTAAGGAATCTCTTGCTGGATCGGCTAAGCCGACTCTGGTGTCCTCTCTTTTGGATCCCATATCTAATGCTTGGGATTCTACTTTGATTCATATTTTATTCCCTCCTTCCATTGCTGCCAAGATTCTCAGTCTGGAACGCCCTTCGCAGCCTATGGATGATTATGTTTATTGGAAATTTACTAAAGATGGAGTGTTTTCGACCAAATCGGCTTATGCTCACTTAGTTTCTTCCTTAGAATGGCTTCCTTAGGATACTACTTTGCTTCATCCTCTTAAATGGAAACAGGTTTGGGCTTTACCTATTCTTCCTAAGTGGAAGATCTTTCTGTGGAAGATTTTTCATAACGCCCTTCCAGTTGCGATTACTTTGCACTCTAAGGGTCTTCCTGTGGATCCTTTGTGTTCCTTTTGTCATCTAGTCCCGGAATCTCTTGAACATCTGTTTCTTCATTGCTCTTTCACTTGCCGTTTATGGGTTTGTGGTCCTTTAGGAATTCGAGTTCCGGTTTTAGATTGCTCTTTTTATCACTGGTTCAGTTCTTTACCTTTCTTAATTATCTCTGCTAAAAACTGGGATGGTTTGGATTCAATTTTGTCCTTCATTTGGGCTATATGGGTTTTTCGTAACAACATCAGATTCAGACAAGTGGTTTGTTCCTGTCATTCGGTTTTCCAGATTGCTCAGGATTGGATTCATCGTAGCTTACAAGCTCGGGAGTTTTCTCCGTTAGATAACTCCCCTCCTCCAGGGTTTGCTTCTCGGATACGAGAATTTCATCTTATAGGAGATAGTAGCATCCCTCCAACGGTTGCTCTTACTGTGGATGGAGCCTGGGATTCTAAGGATTGCAGGGCAGGTATAGCTTGGTGCTTCTATTCCTTAGATACTAATGCTAGTCTGGGCGGAGCGGCTCGGGTCTGTTTTGCTCTTTCGGCCTCTCAAGCAGAGTTGTTAGCTGCACTTTCTGGTTTACGGATGGCTTTCCAGCGGGGTTATTCTAGAGTTCTTCTTCGTACTGACTGTCTGGCTTCCATCTCTACTATTCGTGGCTCTGTTACTGATATTTCTACTATCTGGATCCAGCATCAGCTTCGAGATGTTCTTTTGTTGTTTCAGGTCTGCGCTATCCAGAAGGTTTCCAGGGATGATGTTCTTCCTGCCCACCTCCTAGCTACTTCAGCTAGGCGTCGTCAGTTACTTAGTTATTTGTTTTAGGTTGTTTTATTTTTTGAGTTGCTCTTTGTCAAAAAAAAAAAAAACTATCCTTATTATATCCACATTATCCGCAAATGTAAGTCCCTTATGGCTAGAGAGGGATGGAGCATTGTGATCAAACACCGTTATTGAAAAGCAAACAAAGTGGTCGATTGGTTGGCGAATTTTGGTACAACGCTAGAGCAAAAGCTGATCTTATTTGAGGCGATCTCAGTGGATCTTTGTGCCGTTTTATTGGAGGATTTGCGTGGGGTGGCGACTTATTTTACTGAATATTATATAAAATGGACTAAACAGAAGGTGGTAATTGTAAAAAAAAAATGGACTAAACAATGAAAATTTTGACAATTACCACCTTCTGTTTAGTCCCTTTTAGCAATTACCACCTTCAATTTTTTTTTTGAAAATTACCACCTTCTATTTTCAAAAACATCAAAAGTTACCACCTTCTTACCTCCCAACTACCACATGACGTCATTTTGGGCTCATTCTTTCCCTTTCCTCCCTATTTCCCTCACATTTCTCATTCTTAACTTGATTCTCATCCCCCCTTTCACTTTTTTTCCCCCAAACAATAAAAAACACTTCAATTTACTCCTCCAAATCAAAATTGACGAACAATTATTGGTAGTTTGGGGGAAAAAGTGAAAGGGGAGATGAGAATTCAAATAGGAATGAGAAATGTGAGGGAAATAGGGAGAGAAGGGAAAGAATGAGCCCAAAATGACATCATGTGGTAGTTGGGGGGTAAGAAGGTGGTAACTTTTGATGTTTTTGAAAGTAGAAGATGGTAATTTTTTTTAAAAAAAATAAAAATAGAAGGTGGTAATTGCTAAAATGGATATAACAGAAGGTAATAATTGTCAAAATTTCCTTAAACAATCATTAAGATAATGTCAAATTTATATTATGATATCCCTATAAGAAAAAATGAATTTGACGAGCGTGGCTGTTCTTTTTAATCAATCGACTAAGATAGAAATGTGTGAAAAGATTAATATATTAACCAATTTATCATACCGAACTTGGTTAGAAATTAATAATATTAGACAAGAACACTTTAATAATACAACCTTTGGATTATTTTGTAATAATACAACCTTTATGGGGTGTTCATTTTAAACAAGATAAAATCAATTTTTCGGCGGACTTTGAGGCTAAGAAAGGGGACGGATGAATTTTTGGTGGTTGGGATGAGGAAGGATGGAATATCCCCTCCCCTTCTCCCACCTCAAAACTCACCGAAAATTCGATTGTATCTTGTTTAAAATGAACACCCCCTTAAGGTTGTATTATTACAAAATAATCAAAAGGTTGTAATATTAAAAAAGAACGGGACAAAAGTTGTATTATTTTTAGCAATTTTATATGAAGAGAGCAAGCCATTAAAGAGAATTAATGGGGGATTATTATAAGGTGTATTTTGTATAGGGGAAAGGTGATGGCTCCATTTTCGTTCCAAATTTACTTTACAGAGTAGAATTGTTTAGCGGGAATGTGGTTTATCTTATTGGAACTTCTTTAAACTTAACTAATAAACTCAATTAAGTTTATTGGGACTGATTTTGGATATGTTGAGATTTATAATACCTTATTAATTAAAGCTAATTACATTAGCCTAAATTTGAGAGTATAACTTTAATCATATCATAAATCGTGGTATATTATAAATAGATTCTCTTAATGGTCATTATATTCATGGAAAGCTATGTTAAATGTAAATACTACCTCCATTTCATAATATAATGGAATAATATCATTTAGAAAGTCAAAAATATATGTTTAAGTACGTTTGTAGTGGTATTAATGTATTAGCAATGCGGAGAAACATCATTTCGAGGCTAAAGAAAAAATGAAACTTAATCTGTAAACAAATTAAACAATACTAACAAGAAATAATAATATCATATTTAAAGAAACAAAAATCATTATAATGCTAATAAATAGCTGTCAATAATAAACAAACAACCTTAAGAACTACTACTAAGGACGACTATGCCTATTAGAGGTACGTAACTATTTCAATTCAAATAATTAATAGTTCTACGAGTCGTAGTATATTAACAAACTTATTCAAAATCTCACTAATAAATCCTAAATTAATTTAATATATACTAATCAATACTTAATGAGCATGAGTTGAACGAGTAGCACTAGAGCACTCAGCATTAACAAGAGCCTGAACAAGTGAATCCTGGATTTTCTCAAGCCCTGAGCAAAATCTGAGCAAAATTCAGCATTGAAAGAAATCTTGTTTTTCTTAAGAAGTTCTTGTAGATTCTTCAAGGAAGCTGCCTCGGATGCAACATCTGCAGAGGTTGGACTAGAGCTTGGTGCACCGGGCCATGGGAAGATGGGGAATTTAGGGAGTGGGAATGCAAATGAAAGGGAGCCGGGACCAGAGCTTGGTGCACCGGGAAATGGGAACTTAAACCCGGGGCCAAGGTGTGGGTATGGAAATGAAGGGAGAGGACCGGAGCTTGGTGCACAAGGATATGGGAACTTAAACCCAGGGCCAGGGTGTGGGAATGCAGGGAACCCGGGACCAAAGCTTGGTGCACCAGGAAATGGGAACTTAAACCCAGGGCCAGGGTGTGGGAATGCAGGGAACCCGGGACCAGAGCTTGGTGCACCAGGGAATGAGAACTTAAACCCAGGGCTGGGGTGTGGGAATGGAAATGAAGGTAGAGGACCGGAGCTTGGTGTACTAGGAAATGGGAACTTAAACCCGGGGCCATGGTGTGGGAATGGAAATGAAGGGAGGCCGGGACCAGAGCTTGGTGCACCAGGGAATGGGAACTTAAACCCAGGGCCAGGGTGTGGGAATGCAGAGAAGCCAGAGCTTGGTGCACTGGGGAATGGGAACTTAAACCCGGGGCTAGGGTGTGGGAATGCAGGGAAGCCAGAGCTTGGTGCACCGGGGAATGGGAACTTAAACCCGGGGCCAGGGTGTGGGAATGCAGGGAAGCCAGGACTAGAGCTTGGTGCACCAGGATTTGGGAACTTAACCCCATGGAAACCGAACCGAGGCCGACCAAACCCCCATTCAGGATTTGCAGCTTGAGTTTGCTTTTGTTCAAGGGCAAATGCAGACTGTGCCACCAAAAGAGTTAGGAGAAATGCAACGATTATCTTCATTCTTTTTGGTTAGTGAATGAGGGTTATTTTTTTTCTCTTTTACGTGGATGTGTTGTGTGATGCTTGGAAGGAAGCTTAAGGGGTATTTATAGAGTCGATGAGTGTGACTAAAGTAATGATTAAGTCTTTAAAATTAATATTAATATTAATATTTCAACATTTAATATAGCGTTATCTTTTAGTTAGTTCGTTGTGAAAAAATGAGAATGATAGAATGTATTTTGCAGTATATAAAGGGGAGTTTTTCCCAGAGATTTTAGAGAGCCACGTAGGTCTAGAGATTTTAGAGAGCCACGTAGGTCTAGTATTATATATATAAAGGGGAGTTTTTTCCAGAGATTTTAGAGAGCCACGTAGGATTTTGTTATTTAAAAAAAAAGAGTTGTTAAATATCGCCCTCGAATATCTAACTAACGCCCGCAAAATAAAATAAAATAACGTATTTATCCTTATAATAATTATAAAAATAATTAATTTTACCTCAATTTCACACTTTTACCGTACACAAATTTTTTTACCGTTCTCTCTAGTGGTCAACGGTCACTAACGCTCATCGAACAACCACCCCAACTACAGTGAGTTTTAAAATCAAAGAAATTTTTTAAAATTTGCAAAATCAAATTCGTTAGATCTTATGGACAACGACGAAATACCAAAAACACAACCTTAGAAAACTAGGCGTTTCAGCCTAGGGTATTCTAAAAAACTAGGCGTTTCACCTCAGACGCTGAGATTTTTCATACAACCACACGATTGTTCGCACGAACTAGGCGTTTGAGCCTAGGACGTGCGAAAAATCTAGGCGTTTGCCGCTAATTCAGAAAATATAAAAAAACAAATATTTTCTCCGCTGTGGTCGACTTCCCTTTGTCCTTAATTACTCGTCATTACCGCGGCTGTGTAGATCGTGAAACCGGAGGTAAGGAGTAGGTGGTTAAAAGAGGAGGAGGAGGAGGAGGAGGAGGAAGAGGAGGAGGAGGTGGTTGTGGTAGTGGTGGTTAGTATGAAGAGGTGGTAGTGGTGGGTAGTATGAAGAGGGGGGTAAATTGAGGGGGTATTTTTTTTTTTTTTTATTAAAAAAGGGTAAATTTGTAATTTTAGTTTATTTGCGGGCGTTAGTTAGATATTTGAGGGCGACGTTTAACTTTCCACTTATTATAGAGCGCCACATATTTATGTGTGCCACGTAGGATGAAATAAAAACAATAAAATGAAAAATAAAAATTATCATACTAATCTAATGATTTATCTAATTATTTCAAATAAAATATGTTAATCCTTTAAAAATTTGATAATTCTACCCTACAATTTATCTTTCTACGGTTCAAAGAACTATACAAAAAAAAAAAATGAAAAATTAAAATTATCATACTAATCTAATGATTTATCTAATTATTTCAAATAAAATATGTTAATCCTATTAACAAATTTCACGGGCTTTCAAAAAAGTGATAATAAAAAAAAAAAAAACAAAAAACAAAAAAAAATCATAATATATGATTTATTGTTATCCCAAATATCCAAAATCACGTAAATGTAGTATGTATAAAAACAAAAAATAAATAAATAAAATTATTCATATAGATTACAACTAAAAAAATGATAAAATTTTATATTAACAAGATAAATTACCATGGCATATTCATGTGATTGGTGTCATTAATAAAAACAATATCGATATGGATAATAACTAAAAAGTATTTTATAAAGAATGATAAAATTTATGTAGAGAAGATATGATGTATTGTATTTCCTTATAAATAGGCCTTAATTTAATTCACAATACATAGAAAAATATTAATTGTTTCTTTTCATAGTTGGAGATCCCAAGATTCATGGCTACACAAAGTGAAATTTATAATATCTTTGAGGATGAAATGGTAAATAAAGATACAACTAAGGTTGGAAATGGAAAAAAATTAATCTTGTCACCGTCATTGATCGGAGGCACAAGAAATATGTACCAGAATTACAAAGAAACGATATACTCTACACACTACATATTTAGGGCTGAAAAAGGGAATAGGATAATCCTGTCAGCGTCATTCACAGGAGACACAAGATACATAAATCAGAACTACAAAAAAAGAATAGAGAATAGAGTACTCTGCAAGATGTGTAGAAGAGAGAATTCTTTTTTTTTTTTTTGAAAGAAAGAGAGAATTCTATTTGAAGCACACATTGTTTTTTTTTTTTTTAAAAATTTATTTTATAATTTTCGTTAATATCATAATAATAATAATAAAAATGTCTTTTAGTTTATGTTTTTATCAATTTTTAATAATTATTATTATTATATAATAAGACACAAATCTAAAATAATATTAAAAATAAAGCCGTGCAACGCACGGGCTTCACACCTAGTTTCTTTAATAACCTAGCCACTTGGAAAAAACTTGTGTGGATGTAAAATTGTAAAGTTTATTTATTTATTAGGTTAGATTCCGTGCGATGCACGATTTATATAAAACCTATTTTTAATTTGTACATTTTAAAAATAAATCGCTATTATACATGAATATAAATAAGAATAACGTATATTTCAAATTTTTAATTTTTTTTATTTTCATCAAAATTATGATATATATATAGTACCTGTTCAACGTTGTCTAATTCATAGTTTAATGTAGGAGGTCATTTATTAGTGTGCTATTTAAAATTGTTTTAATTTCTAACCATAAATTAATAGGTTTTAATTGTAATGTAGAAGTTTTCAATATTTAAATTTCAAAAAATTTTAAATGTAATAGCTCTACAAAAAAAAAAAAAAAAAGATGACATCATCATTGCATTTAGGCAGGAAAATTTTCATTGAGAAAGTGACACGTGGGCAATGTTGAAGTCAGCAACTTCTGTTTTAGTAATAGTTAATAGATTTATTTTTTTTTGCTATGTATACGGAGTATATCATTTTGGAGATAGTTATCTGTACTTTTAGCCTCAGCAAGACTAGACTAGACTAGTAAATAGTAACAATATATATTTATTTTTGATGCAAAAATAGTAACAATATATTTTTTTTTTGTGTTCCACCTGATTCACCCTTAGCGCTAATCCGAATTAAGGGATAAATTTTGAGTAGTTAGGTTTAGAGCTGTCAAAAACTGACCTGACCCGAATTACCGATCCGAACTCGATTATTAACCGACCCGTCTGAACACAAAAAAATAGTGACCCGAACCTGAACTGAAACCAACCCTAGACTTGAGTTGAGCCAAGTATTTGAGACCCAAAGCCGAACATGAACCAACCCGAATATAACCCGTAAATTATTGACCTGAACTGAACCCGACCTGAACCGAAATTAACTCAAACCCGTTTTAACCCGTCAAAACTTGAATTTAACCCGACCTGAATTCAACCTGAAATTTTCCTAACCCGACCTGAAGTCAACCTGAACTGTTCCTAACCCTACTCGAAATTCAACCCGACATGTTATAAACCCGACTCAAAATCAAACCGACTTGTTAGCAAACCAACCCAAATTTAACCTGACTTGTTATTGACCCGAACTGAATTTACTCGACTTATTACTAACCCAACCCAAAATTCAACCCGGTCTATTACTAACCCGACTCGAAATCAACACGACTTGTTATTAACCCGACCTAAATTCAACCCAAATTGTTCCTGACTCGATTTCAAATTACCTTAAATTCAATTTAGACCACCTTATTATTATTGATCAAAGCATTTTGTTTGGGGAGACCAATTCGGTTCAGGCAGCAACAAAAAGAAGCATCATCCCCAAATATAAGAGTTAAATATAGTGTATATATAATTTTTGTATGGTCAAAGGATATAAAAATTTTCCTAAATTATAGGCTATAGTTCCCTAGTATGTTGCCATAGATATTGTTATATATTCAAAGGAAATAATTAGCTTAATAAAAATGATAATTATTTATTTATAGTTAGTTAGCAAGAGTTTAGGCTATAATGGTTGACAAATGCATGTACATTCTTTATTTAAATTTATTAATTATGATTTACGAATACTACTACTTTTTAGGTGCGAGTTCATTCTATATTGCAATTAATTTAAAATATACGAATACTACTACTTTACGGTTTGCGAATACTGTTGAACCTTAGGCTTGTTTGTTTTATCTTATGTTGTATAAAAAAAATGGGAAATTCTCTTTGGTAACACTCTAGTTTTTATTTTTCTCAGTGGTAAATTGCAAAAAAACTTATTATCATTGGTAAACTTTAACTAGTTATAAATTTTCAATGGTAAACGTAATGAAATAATTTAGTTGATTATTAACTATAGTTAAGATTATTTTAAAATAAAAATAATAAAATTTTCTAAAGTACCCTTACTTAAAACACTCAAGTACCTAAAATGCCCCCACTTAAACGTAACCTACCATCATCATCTTCATCCTTACATTTCAGCATCTGACAAACAAGCTCCACCCCATTGCCACCGACCAGCCACTTCTCCATCACCTCCACCCACTCCAGCGCCCGCACCTAGTCCTTCCTTTGCTTTGGGCTTGCAGCAGAATTCTACTAACAATAATCGATTTTTGCAAATTTTTGAAATTGATCTTCGAATTGCAAAATCAAATTATTTAGCCAACCCCATTAATCTTCTTGTTGTTACTATGGTTGTTGCATTTAGGGTTGAAATTAGGCTAAATTACTAGAGAATTATCCTACAAATTAATCAGAAAATCAAACCTTGCAATTAAATTTGGGGAAATTAGGTTGATAATAAACTGAATTGGGGCTTTATATGCTGAAATTGACGGGCCACTATCTTAACTGAAGTGGGCTAGTTGCGAATTCGATTGGTGCTACCTTGAGGATCTTATGTTGGTGGCGAATGGTGGCGAGTGCGGCTGTGATTTTTGCTAAGCTGCGGTGTTGCCGCTGTTGTGGCGTTTGCGATTGTGGAGCAGTTGATATGTGGGTCCAATCGGAGCAGCGCCAGTACTAATTGCGGTAGGTTGTGGGCTGTAGTTGGTGGTTCAATGGCAAGGTAGAATTGGTGAAGGTGAATTTTGTAGATTGGTGGAGCAGGGGATGTCTGGTGAGTTGGTTGTTGTTGGTGAATGGTGGTGTTGGTGTGATGCGTGGAGTAGCGGTTGGAGAGGGCCGAGATTGGTGATGTAGGGTGAAGCAAGGGGTGTATTGGGCAGCAAGGTTGAGTAGTGGTTGGAGATGGTGGGTGACGGTGGTTGTGGTCAGGTGGTGCGATAATAGTTGAGATTGGGTAATGGTGGAATGGGCTAGTTTGAAGGGGAGTGGTTCTGGGCGATGGCGGCGGCTAGGCGGTGGTTCTGGTTGCTAGTAGTTGTTTTTGGGTTGAAGGATTTTGTATAAAAAACTGGAATTGAGATTAGGGCTAAATTAGTCATTAAGTCTTTAGTTAACTAAGGTTAAGCTTAGAATTTCATTAAGTTTACCATTGAAAATTTATAACTAGTTAAAGTTTACCAACGATAATAAGTTTTTTTTGCAATTTACCACTGAGAAAAATAAAAACTAGAGTGTTACCAAAGAGAATTTCCAAAAAAAAAAAAAATTATAATTTCAGATAAAAAAATTAAAAAAAAATAATAATTTCAAATAATAATTGAATTGAACGTGATAATGATTGAATGCGAGCATGAGTATATGACAATGACCAGATGATAATCTGACCCGAATAATTTACCTGAACCCGATCATGACTTGACTTATTTGGACTCGAGAAAGTGGTGACCCGAACTAGAGCTGTTAAAAGGCTATTATTGAACTTTTGTTTTTCTAATGTTATTATTCATTTGCCTATTTAATCTTATTTAAACATTTTAAATAATGTCATTCAAATATTTCAAAAAACTACCGTTACAAAAAACGCGAACTCAGATATGAGCTCTGAACTAGAGCTGCTAAAAGGATTTTATTGGACTTTTGTTTTTCTAATTTTATTATTCATTTGCCTATTTAATCTTATTTAAACATTTTAAATAATGGAAATCAAAAGTTTCAAAAAAAAAATGTCATTTAAAGAAACGTGAACTCGGATATGAACTTATAAAAAATAAACAAGTTAAAATAATTTCAAATAAAATTAATTTAGAAAAAAAAGTTATTTGCATTTTAACTTATCTAAACCAAACCTACTTTAACTGAATTTATATGAACTTATTGTATTTTATGTAAACATATTTGAGCATGTCATGTTGAATATAAATTGATCTGAAATTGTTATCCCTAAAATGAGTGGAATCAATGTGAATAGATTAGAATAGGGTTTGAACTTATCTTCTAAAAATCTAAACTAAACCTATCTTACTAGAATTAATATGAAATTATTATGTAGATCTTATCTAAACTTATTAGCTCGAATTTAAACTTATCTGAAATTATTTATCTTACAATAAATGAAGTAATTGATAATGATTAAACATGAACGTCATTACATGAACTATTAACAAACCGATCCAAAAAATGTACCGAAATCAACCCAAAACCCAAATTAACAAAATATTTGAGATATGAACCCGAAAATGACCTGACTTGGAAATGACATGACCTAATCATAACCCGCAAATTATTGACTTGAACAAACCTGAGTTGAACCCGAATATCACCCGACTTGGAAATGACCCGACCTGATTGTAACTCGCAAATTATTGACTTGAACCGAACCCGAGAATGACCCGACTAGAAATGACCCGACCTGATTATAACCCGCAAATTATTTACTTGAACTGAACCCGACTTGAACCCGAGAATGACCCGACTTGATTATAACCCGCAAATTATTGACTTGAACTGAACCCGACTCAAACCCGAGAATTACCTGACTTGATTCTAACCCGCAAATTATTGACTTTAAACAAACCCGACTCGAACCCGTTTTAACCCGTTTTAACCCGACCTATTATTCACCCGACCCAAATGTAACCCGACCTAAACCCGACCCAAACTCGATAAGATGTATGACTAGACGTGACCCGACTCAAGCATGACCCAACTTGAACCCGACCCGCATAGGTTAAGACGTTAAAACAAGTTGACCCGACCCATTCTTATCCGACCCAAACCCAACCCGTTTACCTGAATTGACAGCTCTAATTAGGTTCCATTCCCCTCCTAATTGTTGTTGCGGGGAAAAAATAATACTCCATAATAATATATAAGTATTTACTCTAATTATCTTCCATACAGTTTTTTAAGGTAAGGAAAGTAAGATATATTAAATTTTCGGGCTTTTTGTTAAAAATTACCTAATAAAAGCCATTTTTTGTGAGAAAGTACCTTATAAAAAAAATGTTGTAAGAAACTACCTGTTAAAATGAAAATGTTGTAAAAGACTACCTTTTCACCGGCTTTTCACCGTTAACTAATTTTTCCGTGTGGCGTTGACCACCTATTTTCCAATCACGTGAACTTTTGAAACCTTTATTTTCCCATGCTCCACCAACAATGATACCTATCATGTGACCAGCCGAACATGGCCAACGTCGGAGAAATTAGTCAAAGACGAAAATTCGAGGAATAATAGCATTTTTACAACATTATTTGCTTTAATAGGTAGTCTTATACTTCCTCCGTTCTTTTTTTATTGCACCATGAGGGATTTCACGTTGCCAACGCATTTTTTTAGCTATGAATATCTTCAATTACACTTTTGTAAAAATTATAAAAAATTGATATTTGAAAAGAAGATTTTGAGACGAATCTAACTAGATCCCACATGACCATATTTTTCCGAATGGATAAATCACAAATGATGGTCAAAGAATATTAAGTGAATAGTGTAAAATTCCTAATGGTGCAATAAAATAAAAACGGAGGAAGTAACATTTTTATTTTAATAGGTAGTTTTTTACAACATTTTTTATTAGGTAGTTTCTCACAAATTTTTTTTTTTTAAAAGGTAGTTTTTGACAAAAAGTCCTAAGTTTTATTAGCCATATAGTCATATACGGAGCTTAAAAAATTTCGTAAATTTAATTTGATCCAAGTTTTAACATGTAGGGAATATTTCAAGCATTACCCCAAACTTGAACCCCACTGTGATCATACACTTAAGCATGGTGGCGTCCAAAGGGAAGGAAGCTAGAGCAAAAGAGTCGCCAACAAGTTTTAGGAACTTGTAAACCATTCACAGGGTGAAGGTTACACCCCTTAATGATCCAAGAGATCGTTAACTCCAATAGGTCTGGAACCAAGACTAGAAGTTCGGGGATGAATGTACAAATCTAATCTAAAAGAGAAAGAACCTGCCCTAATAATAGGCCTCTACTTTATTCGAATAAAGCAATTTTGTATTGTCTAGTAAGTCATTATAATTTTTTTTTTAAAAAAAAATCACATCATTTTTGTCACTCATTTAACAAACAAGTGACGCAAATAAAGCAATTTTGTATTGTCTAGTAAGTCATTTGCGTCACTCCTATATAAACAAGTGACGCAAATAACAAACAAGAAGTTGCTCAGAACAATTATTTGCGTCACTTGTTTATAAAGGAGTGACGCAAATGACTCTTATTTGCGTCGCGCCTAGGAGCGACACAAATGATTTAAAAGTCATTTGCGTCGCTCATAGAAGCGACGCAAATACACTATAAATGAGCGACGCAAATGAGCCTTTTTCTACTAGTGTTCTTCTCGTATTCATGTGCGCTTTCTGACTAACATGCAATCATTAGGTTTAGCCTAAACCTGTTTAATCTATGTTGGTTGAATATTAATGCACAAATAAAAATATTATTGGCGATCACTTGAATTATAGTCATATTAACCCTAAACAAGATTATTAATTATCTTATTAAGCGTGATTACAAGTACAAATTCCCTTTAAACATGCATAAAAGGCGTGATCAAGCAATAACAATAAATATCATCAAGCAACATAATAATAATCATCAAAATAATAATCGCAATTATCACAATAATAATAACAATCATGTTAAAAATAAAGCATAATATTAATAGCAAGATCCTAGGCATGATACTAACAAGATTAATAACAAACCCTAGCATGTCACTAAACATTAAAAATCAAAGTTTTAGACCTAACATGATACTAACATGATATTAGGAAAGAAGATAAAAGGCATCATAGAAATCATAATTGATGTAAGCAAATCACCCTAAACATGATACTAGGAAGTAATAAAACATCCTAACATGATACTAGGAATCAAAATAACAACCTAAACATGATTTCTATATCAAAATATCAATCAAACAATTAAAGCACTTACTTGGATGCCTCGTACCTCTTTCTAATAACAAAATACACATGTTAATAACTTCAAGGAAAATAATAAAATTAAACAATTAAATTAAATAATTGAAATAGAGATTTGAGACCAAACCCTCAGAAATATCAAACCTTTCACGTCTAGGGATGGAAAAGGAAACTTTGAACTTGGCTAGGTGTGTCGAGTTCTAATGTATGAGGAATTGTGTTTGTAAAAGGCTAGGCTAGAAAGAGAGAGAGAGAGAGAATCAAGAAATTCTTGATGAGAGTTGATGATTGAAAAACGGAGGTCTAAGGACGCTATTTATAATGAAAACAGTTCGGAATATGATAAAAAAGAATCGGAGTTTTAAGAAGAATAAAACACGACGCTGGCGCCGTAAATGCCACTATCGCCGCGCGACAGGGCTTGTCGCCGTGCGACAGGCTTGTCGCCAGGCTATAGCCTGGTGTGCGGCGCTGCAAGCGATTTTCCCCACGTTTTCATATTTTTTGATAAAATTAAGCGTAAAAGTCCGTACGAGGGGTAAAACCGTAATTTCATTTAAAAACACTTCTTTTATTCAAAATAAAACTCATAAAACTCAATTATCAATGCTAATCACATTAGGATTCAAAAGAACCTTCTAGAAGATTCTAGAAGACTATAATCAATCCTAATTGCATTAGGAATGATCATTCATAATAGGCCCTCCTCTAGACAATTGGGCCGCATATAAAGATCAAACCGGACCTAGTTTAGTAATTTGGCCATAACTTCCTCATTATTCATCGGAATTAGGCTTATAATATATCGTTGGAAAGCTCTTTTCGAACCCCATTCAACTACACTATTATTGGACCCTTATAATGGAACAAAATTAATTGGATTGACTATTTTCATAAAATAGGTTTTCGAAAACAGAGAGAAAGAAGAATTTAAAAACTAACCGCAACACTAGACTTTCCACACTTTCACTTCATTCGATTATGATTCGACGTGAAAGGTATTCATCACCAGGTTTGGTTTTGGGGAGACACAAATGGGTATCTACATAACACCATCTCTTAAGTCTTTAAACAATTCAATTGGCCGATCATCCACAATTCAGTAATTTTTTTTTCTTTTTTTTACCCAAATTCAGTACTTAATAATAGATGATTTTTAATCATTTTAATACTTTGGTAAATTGGAGTCCAAAGCAGTCGATTATCTTTCTTTTTTTTTCTTTTTCTTTTGGTGGCGAAAGTTCTCTTTTTCCAATGGATAGACTACACTAGATAATTCCTAGCCATGTTCAGTTTTTAAAATTAATACGGAAAAGTAATTGAAATAGTGAAGTCCCTATATATATAAATGTAAGTCAATAGTCACTCATAAATAAATAGTGAAGTCCTTATAAAGTTTGTTAATTGTAGACACCTACTTTTGGCCTCTTGTCCTGAAAGGAAGTGCGATGATGTTACAAAAATACGTTCTTCATGTTAGATCAAAGTTGAAGTGTGTATGGACTACGAAAAGCTTTATGAAGTAAGTTGAAACCCATATTTGAGACCAAGTTATCTTAGAGCCTTTTCCGATTACTAATTAGGCCTAAAACGTGTTCATACATGTTTAAACTTGATTAATAACGGACCAAAATGCGTCAAATGCAATGATTGGATCCAATGGAACCTACATTGTTGAAAAAACGAGCCAAACAGATGAACCAACTATCAAATTCCCATTCAAGGACTATACAGATAGATATCCCTTTCAAAGAGCTTTCCAACGGTATATTATAAGCCCAATTCCGAGCCAAAACGAAGAAGTTATGATCAAAACACTAAACCGGGCCCAAAAACCGACACCCTTGCACTTCAACGGCCATAACTTTTGATCCATAACATATTTTAACCTAATTCTAACGGAATTAGAAATTAGACATTCAGAGATTTCCAATTATATCTCACACTCCTTAATCCAACCCCGCAATCAAAAGTTATGGAAGTTTTAAAAACGCGTTTTCGTATAAGGCAAACCGCTAACCAGCGCAACTCAACCAGTTGCGCGTGCCTGGCGCGCGCGGCTCATTAAGATGCGCGCGGCACCAAGCGCAACTCAGAGAGTTGCGCGCGCCACCTGACGGCGCGGCTTTAAAACCCTAAACCTAGATCCCTACGCCTATAAATAGGGGTCTTCGTTTAGCATTACGGGGACCGAAAAATCAGAATTAAAACCCTATTATTCTCAAAACCCTAATCTCTCTACATCTCTTACTATCATACTACTTTTCCCTCTTTCTTCCCAACTACTCTTCAACCCTAATCCATCTATTGAAGCTCTTGAAGGTACGAAGAAGAAAGAAAGTTCATAAACACATTAAACGGCGATTTAACATAAAAGAACGGTTAGTTTCCTGAGCACTTAGATAAATCACTTTTCCTTTATTGTTTAAATAACTTGAATTGAATAAATAGTGTTGTTTGATCACTTTAAACAAAACTTTAATTAATTAATTCACATAGTATTCTTTTGTTAATCAAGAATAGAATTTGATAATCAATTGTTGTTTTATCACTTAAGACAAGGCGAATATTGTTTATTTTGTTCTTTTCACGAATACTGATTAAACAAAGAATAACGACATTTTCAATGTAATTCCTACGTGATTAATGCTTGTAAATAAAATCAACTAACTTAGTCTTTAGGTATCACGTTGCATGTATTGTTTGGTAATGAAATTATGAAAAAAGAAGAGCTAGTACAGGCCGTACTAGGGCTAGAATAGCGATTCCTCCCTAAAAGGAACGTTATTTTATATAATTAGTACCCTCGCTCCCAAACTCATTTTTGGTTTATGTAGACTAATTTGGGCATGGGTAAACTTATGATTCGTGCTAATTATTTCATGAACTCCACATGGAAGAAAGACATGAATGAGGTTTATGAGTTTTCCTAAAACTCATTGGCGACTCTTACTTGTTTCTTACAAAAAAAAGCATGATGAGAGTGTCATTTCTAATTCAATGTCTCCCAAACAGTCAGGAATTCAAATCCTAATACACCCTAACAAGTGTAAAATCCTAGACTTTTAAACGGCCATGGGCATTTAAGGAAGGACCCCCTTACGATGGGATCACCCTCCTTACAGTGGCGGCTCCACTGGGGACTTAGAGGTTACAAGATTCGTTCGTAGTTATGGTTCAAGGTTTCCAACACTAGGTTGCCTATGTATTGTAACGAGAACTAACTTGGATAATCTCTAGTTAGAGAGCGAGACTCGAATACATAATATCTTTCTTTTTCACAAAAGTAAAAATCAAACAAGCAACATTGCATCATGCATAAGCATAACACACTTTAACCATTGGGGATTGACTCATTGATTAGGGACTGCCAACACTAGGCTTCTATCCCGAAATCAATAACAATCTTCACACCCATATCGTCAACAAAATGTTGAGAGGGCGATGTCATGAGTCAACACGCTGAGTGATTAATTTGTGCATCGTTTTTTAAGATATGGTACCTTTGGACACCCAAGCCTTGACCTTAGAATGACATTGTATGCTTTGGCTGTTCCTTTTATGTGCTTATGTGACAATATGAATATGTTCTTCGTATCTAATCTAACTAATTCCAACTTGTTACATAGAGATATAAAAAAAAAAATTTGCAAAAATTATGGTACGACAAAAAAAAAAAAAAAGATAAAAAAAAATTTGTTATCGTTCCTTTTGCGTTTTCCCAAAAAAAAAAAAAATTTGTCGAACCTACCAGGTGGCACGCGCAACTGTCAAAGTTGCGCGCGCCCTCCTAGCGCAAGTTCAGAAGTTACGCGCGGCACCTTCGCGCAACACTGTGTCTTGCGCGCACCCACTGTTCAATGTTGACTTTGATTTGTTACGAGCAATATCATATGGAGAAAACGATACTACCGCTTCAAGGTTAATCGTTAAGTAGGTGCTAAAAATATCTCTATGGCTAACAACGTTGTCTAACTTTTACTATGATCGTTTTTTTTCGAAAAATCCACAAACATGTTTTTTTATCGTTCTTTTTGCATATTCACAAAATAAAATGTTTTATCGTCCTTTTTGCGTTTTCACAAAAAAAAAAAAAAAAAAAAAAAAAAAAAAAAACCGCATGTGGCATATGTTACTCTTGAAGTTGCACTTTCCACCTTAGCGCAAGACGGAAAATTGCACGCGATACTATTTTTGATTATGGTGATTCGTTTACGTACTTTATAATCAAGCTATTACTTCTTAAGAGGTTCATCATTAGAAGTTCGTATCTCTTAATAGGACATCATCAATATGTTTATTCTTAAACGTGCTTATTTTCGTGTTCATCATTTTTTTAGTTGTAATTGGTCGACCTTGATTTAAGACTATAATTTATTTACCTTTTCTATGGTTTAAAAGGAAAATCCCGAGAACTTTACTTGGGATGATTGCCTCACACAAAAAAAAAAAAAGAGAAATAGAACGAAAAAAAAAGAAATGTCGTTCTTAAAAATAATAAAAAAAGAGAGTATGATACAAAAAAAAAAATATTATTCTCAGAAAAAAAAAGAGAGAAGATAATGAATGATAAAACCAAGAAAATGGTTTAATTATTTCTTGGATTTTACATTCGGAGGCCATCATTCTTTTTAAGCAAATAGTTAATATTATCCTTTAAAGATGAGCAATATGAGAATCATATAATTGAAAAAATGATATAGATCTCTATTGCAATCTAAGTGATCAACAAATACCATAGTATATTTGATCATTTTAAGGAGTATGTTCGAGTTGATTAATATTCTAAAATTTGATGAGCATTTTCAATCCAACTTTCTTGACTTTCTCTTCTACCTTTTTCGAAAATAATTCATTTAAAGTAAAATCCTTAGATGATTACCTTGTTGAAGTCAACACAAATCATGACATGATTGTTCGTGAATTTTTTGACATTCTTCATCAACAAACTTGCTTAAAGTGAATTCGTATTACAAGGATTAAAAAAAAGAAGCAAAACAATCATTTTGACTTTGGTTCATTGTTTGAATGCTTGGCAGAAAAGGTTTAAGTGAACGCGCTCAATTTCTCGTGACACACATTACTAGATCATCTTCCACATTCGCATACTAGTCCAATCATGGGTGACAAAGCAGCATTGGAGAAACTTAGAGAGGAACTCCAAAACCTAAAGGCCCTACGAGAAGAAGAAGCCCAAATGAAGGCTCATAAAAAAGCAAAAAAGGCTAAAATAAAAGCAGAAAAAGAAAAAAAAAGACATTTTGCAAGAAAAAGCAAGATCCAAAAGAGTAGGGGCCTTGGAGAAACTTGTCCTTTGAGCTAAATCATGGAATAAGTACTTTAATTATGAGCTTGCACCACAACCTGGCCTAGTGGCAAGACTCTCCCAGAAAAGTTCTTGACTACGGATTTGCCAACCTTTAAGGTTACAGACAATCCTAGAACTCACTTAATGAGCTTTATTGGAATTATGGAATTGAAAGGGGTTGAGCCAAACCTATATGCATGTACTTTTTCTCTTTCATTGGACCCAACTGCTAGATCAGATCATGGCTTTATAAACTCGATGCAAAACAAACTTCCACTTGGAGTGACGTTGTAACATCGTTTTTAACCCAATATGGAGATAACATCGAGCTCACAACTACCTTGCGCGATCTCGAATTGCTTAAGCAAGGGGAAGAAGAAGGATTCATTGACTTCCTTTTTCAGGTGGCGATCAAAGGTTGCTCTTATTCCACAAAGACCTCCCGATCATGAACTTGTCCCAAAGTTCATAGAAAATATGTCTCCACCATACAAGTGCCATTTACAATACCTTGGTTTAGACACATTTCAAAAAGTCTATACTGTGGGAATATTAATTGAAAGGGACTTGATAAATGAAATCATGAATCGTATAGATGGACTTGATTTTTAGAGAGGATTTCTCCTACGTCAGAAACGGACAAAGCTCAAAGACGCAATCTCAAGAAGTTGTCAACAATTCAAGATGTAGCACCCTAGGTCTTGTTTTGTTTCTTTCCTTTGTTTTTTATGATAGACTTAGAGATTCATGCTGTCGAATCTACTTATTTTGTACTCTCATTAATTAATGAATAAAAGATACATTTTTAAGTACGTCTATATTGTTCTCTTTTCAATCTCTTTATTGTTATTAACTTGAATTAACTAAAACATATACATACAAACAGGCAAATTTAAAAGGCATACATACTCAACACTTTAAGAATCTTGATGAGCTTTGGCTTACAAGATGTATTGAATAAAAAGAGGTCCATCTTAGGCCCACAAAAAAAGGATATGATGATTTCACCAACACAGGAGGAAACTTGAAACTCCATAAATATAATCCCATGTTCTTAACCTTAGAGAAAATCCATTTTTTTGGCAGCCCTCTTAAGCCTCGTCAATTGAGCCTTAGTTATTCAACCTACATTATTCCATACCTTGGGATGGGAATGGTGCAAAGATACAAATAGGAAATTGGGGGAACGAAACATAAGAGGGGGAAACAAATTTAGTCTAAACCCAAAAGGAAAGATCCAATGCAAAGGAAAGAAATAAATCGTTCTAAACCCAAAACAAAACTTGTTGAAAAAAAAGAGAGAGAAAAAAAAAGAAGAGAGAGGACAAAGAAAAGGAACCTAATGTAGGACGTTGCCACACAAAGTAGAAAGGTTTTAATTTAAGAAGCACCAAAAGTAAGGGATTTTGGGAGTATACTTGAGCCTATCCATTCTTCATAACCCTAAGCCTAGCCACGTTACAACCTTGGAAAGGCCCTCCTTCAGGTAGACCATAACCATGTACCAAAATCATCATTCCATGAAAATATGGCCAACCTTAGGCCTTTGCACACATGGACCTACTATTGAGTAGTCATGCCCATATATAAAATGTATGAAGTGTTGAGTTATGATTATAAAATCATAAAAAAAAAAAAAAAAATCAAATGATTTGGATGATTTGATAGCTATTGGCTTGATGACTCCAATTTAGTAAGGCAACCAAATTAAGCTAAATTCGATGTTTTCCATTTTGCCAAGAAAAATGAGATGACTATCACTCTAAAAAAAACAACAATCATCTTATTTTCTTTTAATAATAGGGCTATTTATTACCAAGGTAATTCAAGTTCTATATACATTGCCTAGAAAGAAAAAGAGTTGATACAATAAAATGATTTGATATATCGACAGCCTCGACGCCAACTTTAGATGTCTTTTACAACTCTTGAGAATTGGTCTTTTCACTTGTCATGAGCAACTAAAATGTCCGCCTACGCGGGATAACTCCATCTTCTCTAAGCAAGAAATATTGATTGAACATGATCGCTACATGAAAAAAATGATCGTTATCGCTATCACACATATACCTCACTGCCAAGTCATCACGATGATTCAAATATTAAGTCAATAATCCTTGCTTTTCGAAAACATGTCTAATTGTCTTTCTTTATTCTTCTATGGAAAGTTGGATTCCCCTTCCTTTTTATATAAATCCGTATTTTTTGTTCATTTCTTTTTTAAGGGGGTAAGTCGGGATGATCCCTCCCATTTGGCATCTAAAATACTCAAAAATAGTATAATTTTTCGCTCTTTGCCTCAAATTGGGGGATTAAAAAATCCAGGACATCCCCGATTCTCTCTATCTACAGATTTGAACACGCTATTTATGCTGCAAAATCAATGTCATGCAAAGCTTATTATGAAGCATCTTAATAACTTTAAATGACAAAGGGAAGAATACTTCCTATTATTTGACCAAGATAATTAATTATGTTACTTGATCAAACAATTTATGATAAACATATGCAATATTCCACAAATTAAAAACACAAGTCTTGGGGCTTTAAATAAACATGAGAAACATCCCCTAGCATATGTATACATGAATTCCAAAAGCCACCTAAAGTCTACGCTTGGGGGCTTCAAATTAAAAATATAGGTCTCACCTTAACTTTCATTTTAAAATGAGACCATATTTTAGAAAGTGATTTGAATGATTTTATAAATTATTCTAACACTTCACCAAACCTAGGTTTAATAAACATTCATTTTCAAACTACGGTACTTATTTAATTGAAAGAACTTCACTTTTAATTAGAAAAATATGATAATGATGACAAGCAGATAAACATAAACAAAAGTTTGGTCACATTTTCATATCTTTATTGAAATAAGTTGCAAATTACAACTTATCTTCATCAATCTTAGACAAAAAAGTCACACTCAATTATGAGCTAGACTTTTCTTTCCATTTTGGGTCCAGTTTTGAAAATAATATAATTATTGGATCCCTTTTCAACTTTTGAATTCTAGTTTGAAACAACATGTTTCTAATAAAAATAGTATTCAAAATTTCCCTTCTGAAATTTTGTTTTCTCAAATAAATAAATTTTCAGATTCTCAATAACCGTTTGGATGATACATGTATATATATAAATTTTTCCAAAGGAATGAATTAAGATTCGACTTATTCTTGACTTGAACTTGTTCTCGCTTATTGGCTAAGGGATGGTAAACAAACCACCTACAAGACCAAAATCAAAGATTGACAAGAACAAAGAAAATATTTGATGTTCTAAATCAATTTTGAAGAATAAAATCACCGCAACGATCTTTACAAACGTTTAGAAATTAGGTAAGATTACTAAACCTTAAACACAATTGTTTTTTGGTCTATAAACAAGCAAAAAACTAACTTGCTTTCTTGAAAATAACTTTAACTAAAATGTGAAAACCATATCACTGTCCTAAATATTTCAAAAACAAAAATAGGATATATACACAGGTCCATCTCAATATCATATGAATGTCCTAAACAATAGCAAGTCATTAGAATTTACCCCCAATTGGGTGCTCCAAGACTTGCGAAATAGCAAGAATGCGCAATAACCCGACACATGGGGGCTCCAATATCAACAAAAAAACAAAATGAGATATTCATGCCATTCGAGCTACTTTCGAGAATCACCTAAACTACAAATGGTTTACGTAGATCTTGAGCCTTACAATTTTCAAATGTATCAAAATGATATAATGATCATTTTGTTCCTTTGAAAACTAAGTTTGCAACTGAACTTGGCCATTAAACAGGTTACATACTCGAGCCATTTTCAAGTTCAACTTCAAAAACTAATCTTAGTGCATAATTGTTGTTTCAATACTTCAATTTACTCTAGAGATTAGAGAGTATGACTAGTATAGAGCAGAGTAAACAAAATCATATACATACTTGCTCTTATGAAAGTTTAGTACTCAATCATTCATCATGAAAATTGTATCAAGACACTTTATTAACATAAGACAAACAATTTCATGAGTTAGAATGTAAACAAAAGACTCCTAAACTCTAAATTAAGGAGTCTTTATTTAAAATTATTCTCCATTGTTGCACACATTGGAATTTCTCAAGGAGGATAACATCTACTTTCTCGAGATTCAAAACAGTGACAAAATTTGAACTTAAAAGAAAGAATTCAAATGTAGCAAGAATAGACGGAAAATTTGAACAACATTTCATTTTTCCCTTACTTGTTCTAATGAATGACCAATATTACTAGAATTAGCAAATAAGTAAACTTTCTCTCTCTAAAACACATTCTAACTTAAGCTTCGGGGGGGGGGGGTTCCTTAAGCCACCCCCGAGGGCATTTTACGTGTGCTACCTTGCGCAAGTAGTCAACCGGACCCAGCTCGTGCTAGCTGAACCCTTAGATCCATACCTGGAACAATTGGCGCTAGAAGGAGGGGAAGGATCATCTAACCTGAGGTTCACCAGCTGAGCGAGGGACTAGTTGACAGACCGCAATGGCCGGAGAGGAAGCTACGCAAACATCGATCTCTAAGATTAGTGACGCTAACCAAACACCACAAAAAATAACATTAATAACCCTCGATCCAAAAGGATTAACCGAAAAACCCAAATCCAGCATTTCCCAGAAATCTAACCCCGTCGGATCGACGTCTACTGCAACCAAAGCGACAGGAAAACCATGCACGAACAATGAACCCATCATTTCAGCACTAGTAACTCAGAAATCACAGCCCGTCAATATGCCAGCCATCCTGCAGAATCTCTCTAAGTGCAGTAAGAGCAACTAGAAACTATGACGGCAGTCCTCACTAACTTCGCCAAAGGAACAAGCACCTCACGAGTAGCCACAGCTACAAAATCGACCATAAAAAATGCGAAACCCATGACTCACACCTCGGAGCAGGCAGAGTTGGTCGAGCTGAGGAAGAAGGTGATGGAGTTAGAGGCCAAAAACCTGAATCCAGAGTGGAGTGTGGATGAGGCAACCCTTTGGTTCGAGTTACCCGTAACAGGTTACCAACCTCTGAGTGGAGACCAAGCCTAGACAGGGAGAAACGAGCGCAAATTTAGGTTATTCCGGATGATTCCCCATTTTGTAGGGAGATTCAGGAGGAACTGATGGAGAAGATAAAGATGCTTAGCTGTAAGTACAATGGGACCACGACGCCTAAGAACCACGTTTCGGCGTTTGAGAATCACATGGTACTGTACACCATGACAAACTCAGTATGGTGTAACGCATTCCCGCTAACCTTAGAGGGGCTGGCAGCAGAGTGGTACGGAGCCATCTCAAAAGGGTTCATGTACTCCTATAATCAGCTAAAGAGAATATTCATGGAGCACTTCGTCACCCTGGTGGATCGTACAAAAATGACCAACGAGCTGATGTCGCTAGTGTAGGGAAAAGAAGAGCCCTTGAGAGAGTTCATCACCAGATTCAATAAGGAAGCTACAACCATCCCGAACATGAGCAAGGAGGTAGCGCTGCTAGCAATGCAAAGCGAACTGCTGCCGGGCTTACCCTTAAGAGAATATATGGGGCGAAAGAGTCTCAAAACACTAGCTGAGGCGCTGGCGAAAGCGCATGAATTCATAAAAGTAGATGAGACATATAAGGCAATGCTGAGCCAAAAAGCACCAAGTGACCCAGTAAAGCGAGCCGAAGTCGCATGGGTAGAGAACACAACAAAGGTAGATCAGCCTAGGCGGGCCGAACAAGGTTGTAGGTACGCAGACGCGGTCCTGGTAAGAAGGTCAAACCAGAAGCGAGGAGGTAGACCGGGAAGGTTTGACCATTACACCCCGTTCAATCATTTGAGGTCTCATATTTTAAGCGTGAACAAAACTGATGACAAGTGGTAGAGACCACCCAGAATGGCAAATAGAAATCATGACCTAAGAAAATGGTGTGATTTCTGTTTTGGGTGTATTTTTCCCTTGATAGAGTCACTGCTCGAAGACTTGTTGCGCGTGGCCTGTACCTGCAAAACAACAGAGACTTGAATAAAAGTAGGAAAAAAGTGCGGAAATTTAGGTGAGATCTTCTCGGATTTTGAGATCAGGTGTTTCTCTAATTTAAGAGAAAGTAGGGTATGCTGTAATAAATTGTAGGTATCCCCAAAATGGGGGAAATCTCCCTATTTATAGGGTTGTCAGGGAATGTGCCCTTGATTAGGTCATTCTGACCTAATCTTTCTAGGCTGCGCCGAATTACGACTTTCTAAGGATTTGGGCCCTTGAAGGCCGCCTTTTTCACCCAAGCTCTAGGAGTGACACGTGTCAAATGGATATTAGACCAATTTGGACCAATAAGAGTATGACACATGTCACGATATGATTTGTCCACGTGGCATGTGTAAAATTACCCAAAACATTTGCCCCTCACAAATGTGACGTGGCGTGCCATGTGGCATTTGTGACCCATGTCACTCAGCCACCAAAGATAGTAAATAAAAGGTTTTTATTTTTTTTTTGTTGTTTTTACTATGAAAGTTTAACCTTTTACATTCAGGGGAAAGTGATAAAATTTCCCCCGTTTGTACCCCTTTATAAATACATAATTTACCTTTCTCATTTTAACGTTTCCAAAATCTTCTAGAGAGAGAGTTTGATTTCCGTCTGTGTGTACACTAACTTTGCTCCTTTTCCGCCTTCCCCAGCCGGTTTACAACCACCTGTGCCCCACCCAAGTAAGGTCAGCTTCAGCAACATCTTAGTAGGTCATCACCGCTTGCCCCCCCTTTCAGACACAAAAGTAAGGCACCGTCTCTACCCCCTTCAGGGCATTTACATTTGTTTCATTTCATTCATAAATGAACTTATCACCAACACACACGGCACGACCTAGGTCAGTAGTCAACCGGTCACCTGCTACGCCTGAAACTAGGACAGGGAGTGTCGGCTCTGGGTGGATGGAGTAATTTTGTACTCCTCAATTGTCCATCTATGTGTTTGTGCAAGACACTATGGCTATAACTAAACATACAACCACCAAACGGTGTCAAAGAGACGGTACATTGGAAGTGCCGTATAGTGAAATAACCTCGGTTGAGGGGTTAGAGAGGAATGAAGAGTTAGGGGAATATTCCCCGTCTGGGATTCCCAGGCTCCAAGTGACACAATTTTGTATGAAGTTAAGGGTAGAGACGATGAGGAAGCCGTCTCCTAGATGGAACTTGATGAGGATGGCCCCGAAGATAGAGACGTGGAAGAGTCAACATCAGGCTCGGGGTCAGCCGGGGAAGAGGGAGACGAGGAGAGCTCCGCCTCAGGGTCTAGCTCTAAGGATGATAGTGATGCCCTTCTTTCCCCGCTCGAGGAAAGCGAGGCTGAAGAGAGGAAAACATGGGAATCAAAGGATGATCCTTTTAACATCCATATCTCCTCCAAAGACTGGGAAATCATGCTAAAGGGGATTGAGAGATTTGTACGGAAGCGACCACTAGGAGATGGATATACTATCCAGGTACCGCCTGATCTAGGCACCATCTCTTGGAAGGATAACAAGGAGAATGCCAATGCCTACTTTGGCTATAATGAGGCAGCATTCCTGACTGGCCTCTGGTTCCTGCTTCACAACGCTTTGAAGGCCATACACAGGGGATATGGCCTAGGCGTCTGGAAGCTCACCCCAAACTTATGGGCTAATATTTTGGGGTATGTCGCCACCTGCGAGATGTAAAATTTGAACCCTGGCTGGGAGGCATTTGCACACATGCACTATCTCAGCAGCAATCCAGGCAGTTGGAGAGCGTGGTACACCTTGACCACCCTTCCCCAATATCAAATTACAATGGACAAAGTGTCCAAATGTGATGGTTGGAAGAACCATTTCTATCTGTTGTCATCCCCAACTCATCGAGGGAACTAGGAGTTACGCTGGTAAAATAAAAACACGACCTCCTAGGTCGCAAATGTGCCCTTCCCTAGATCCTAGGGGATGACTATGACACAATCATGGAAACCAAGTTCTTTGAGCTCCATCCGGAGACACTCTCAACGCGGGATATGATAAAGGTCCCTAATAACTGGATTCCCATGTGCGCATGGTTTAGAGATGAGGCATACTTGTATGCCTGTGGGCTAAGCACGATGTTTCCAAAGCGTTTGTTTGATACACATTCGGTGAAATGCCGCTTGTACTATTGCTCTTAGCCAATTATGATTTTGTATTAAGCGTTTGTTTATTATTTCTTGTAGAAAAAGATTTAAAAATGGACGGAGATGAGAAGACTCCTAAGTGGTCCTCTGCCCAAATCCGGAGGGACCTTACGGAGGCTAGAGCCGCCAAGCTGAAGGCTGAGGTAAAGAACCGTCTAGTCCCTTGATCTTATTTTCAAACAGTCATTGCCGGTTGTATACTTGACACATCTTAAATTTCAGGGTGGAGAGGCTCCTAGGTCTTTCATGAAGAACCTATTTGACCGGGGACGAGATGACGCCGTCTCCACCCCAATCAAGCCTGCTGTTTGTAGGCGTCGCTCGAAGTGCGCCTACGTTAAAAGCATGTGTGAATATGCTTGGCACTCATAGGAAGTGGGAATTGACATTACGATTAGGGACAAATAAAGTAGGGAGCCGCCAACAAGTGTTTAAGGAACTTTTAAACCGTTCACGGATCATAAAAAGGCAACCACGATAAGGGACAACGAAGGCAACAACGATTGACCCGTGAAGGTTACACCCCATTCATAATCCATGAGATTACTAACTCCATATGGTTCAGAACCACGAAAGGAGGATCGGGGATGATGGTACGAAGTGAGTCATGGAGTCACATTCGCCCGTATTGGCCTCTACTCAATTCTTATATTGAAAAGCATTCCTGTGATCTCAAAGGCATACAAACAATAATTCAATTCGCTCCAAACTATTATTTAACTAAATTGGTTTAAAATTAATGCACACATAATTCTAAAATATTGTTGATCACTTCAATTAATAATAAGATTAAAAGGGATCCTAAACCGATTGTCCAAATTATCTTATTAGTCGTGATTTTCAATTATATATTCCCTTTAAACATGCAATATGGTGATCAAAATAAATAAAATAGAATAAACATTAATATTAAAACCAATTTAATCACAATTCCAACAACATAAAATCGTTATAAAAATAATAATAACAAAAGGAACATGATCCTTACTTTGAATATGTTTGTTTGCAACTACAAAATAATAAACGAGTTAGTAACTTCAAGGAAATAATAAAACAATAACTAAATTAATTTAGATGAAATAAGGTTGATTTTGGGGCCAAACCCTCAAACGATTCTACCTTTCACGCCTTGGCTTAAGGACAGAACCTCGAGTAAAATATGGACTCCTTTGAGTGCTTGAAGAAGGAATTTTGAAGTAAAAAGGGTAGGCTAGTGTTTAGGTTAATAGCATAGAAGAGAGAAAATAAAAATAATAAAATTCTGGTTGCCCGTACATCAGAAATGAGGGGGTATTTATAAGGAAATGTGCTGAGGTAGCACACGGAACCCTAAAATGATAAAAACCCTAAAAAAGTACCCCGTGACACGGTTAGACTGTACCGTGACACGGTTAGACAGTACCGTCAGACGATACATATTCCCGTGACACGGTACAGTTTTGGAGTGACGCGGGAAATTTTTAGCAAACGGAACGGAAAACGCGTTAAGGGTTTACGCGGAAAGGACACGGAACTTCCCGTGTCACGGCAGACCTCCCGTGTCACGGGAAGTCCCCCCGTCAGATGGGAAGGGTTCCCGTGACATGGTCAGGCTGTACCGTGACACGGTCAGTTCCAGTCCATTTTTCCGTCTAAATTCATTTTTAACCCTAATTTCTTTCGGCTTTTTAAGTGCCGATTGATAATTTCGGGCTTTTTTCTGACTTTTATTATTCGGGCTAAAATAAGAAAATAATGAAATAAAAATAAATAAATTATTTGGGCCAAAAATAAATAATAAAATAATAAAATAAAAAGGTTTGGGCTTAAAATTAATTAACAAGCTTGGGCTAAAATTAAAACTATGCTTTTACCAAATACCAAGACTAATCCATGGACCTTTCAAAAATATGAATTTAATAAAATACGATTTTTTAAGCACTCTCGGGATTAAATACTAAACCCGACCAACAGTGGCGGTGAAAGGTTATTTATCATCAGGTTTTGTTTTGGGGAGACAATTTTAGGTGTCTACACTATTTCTGCTTAGGCAGCTTCAAATAAGATGGGCCTACAAGGCTATTATGGGAGAAACCGCATCTGCATCCGCATCGGGGTGAGGAATGTTACTCTTGGAGGCTTTGGAGTGGGCTTTGACATGGTCCCATCCGGCCTCACTGCGCCTGTGGGTAGTGCAAACCCTACAGGCTCTAAAGTTAAATATAATCCCTTCGAATCTCCGCCTGAGCTGGGATGGCCTTTGCAAGTGAAATCTCACTCTCAACAAACTTCTTCGTCTGCCAGCCGACATTAAGCTGGTGTCGCCTATATAGCTCACTCACACCCTTTTACATATGGTGCAAATCAATCCCCCCGATGGCCGGATGTGCAAGAACATTCCAGGTTCATGCTGGCGGTTGTCCTCAAGAAGGAGAAGGATGCCATCCCAGACATCGAGACGTTCAATGTTGATCGGAGCACTACACTCCTATCTGAGGTATAACTGGTTCCATTTTCTAGAAACAAGTATCATATATCCCGCATGATTGACATCGTTTGTGCCTACAGGCTATGCTAAAGGTAAATAAACTCAAGCGGCTCTACGCCCGGAAGAGAGAGGAGTTAAAGAGAGCCACTAGATTGGCCAGGGATTCTCAAGATGTAGCTGAGTATCAATGTGTAATTAATGAACTTGAAACTAAAGCCGAATTGATGATACAGGCGTATCAGATCAGGGGTCTTAAAAAAGCTCTAAATGTGGCAAAAAAGAAGGCCAATACGGCTGAGACCAATCTTAAGAAGGCGCAGGATGACCTCAAGGCCTTCCAGGGTGCCTCCCCGGAGAATGCAGATCTCAAGGCGGAGGTTGAGCAACTGAAGAAGGACTTTAAAGCAACAATTAAGGCAGAGCAAGACCGCTTGATTGCTTAAAATAAAGAGGACTCCGACACCCGGATGAAGATCGCCTAAAATGCTCTCTACCCAAACAAGGTGTATGGCATGTGGGCTCTGGCTTTCCAATACGCTGAAGACGTTGTGTATAGGAGAGAAAAAGGAGAGCTAGAGCCCAAGTCCTTTGAAGCCTGGGCACATACAGAGCTAGAGGAGCCTGCCAAGGAGCTCCCCCGAGAAGGAGAAGCAACTGATATCCAATCTGATGGGGAGAATCCTAAGAATGAAGACTAGGAGGCCTAACATAATAAAGAGGACCAGGCGGCCCAAACTCAGCCTTGACTTGCAGCGGCAGTATGCCAATTTTAAGCTTTTTCCAGCCCGCGTGCCGAGTATTTTTGTGTTCTTACCAAATAAGGAGTCGGGTAACAATTTTACTTTCTTTTCTCCTGGATGTATATCCGGTTAACATTATTATCCGGTTCTAACCGGTTTTAAAATGATATTTACAGACTGAGTCGACTTGATGAATCTGTTATTTTATTTGTATCAATTTTTGCATTTAAATTTGCCTAAATTTTTGCAAAGCAGACTGCTGCCGGGCTTACCCTTCAGAGCATATATGGGGCGGAAGAGTCTCAAAACACTGGTTGAGGCGCTGGGGAAAGCGCGGGAATTCATAAAAGCATATAAGACAAATAGGGTAATGCTGAGCCGAAAAGCACCAAGTGACCCAGTAAAGCGAGCTAAAGTTGCATGGGTAGAGAACACAACAAAGGTAGATCAGCCTAGGCGGACTGAACAAGGTTGTAGGTACGCAGACAGAGCGGTCCTGGTAAGAAGGTCAAACCAGAAGCGAGGAGGTAGACCGGGAAGGTTTGACCATTACACCCCGTTCAATCATTTGAGGTCTCATATTTTAAGCGTGAACAAAACTGATGACAAGTGGTAGAGACCACCCAGAATGGCAAATAGAATTCATGACCCAAGAAAATGGTGTGACTTCTGTTTTGGGTGTATTTTTTCCTTGATAGAGTCACTGCTCGAAGACTGGTTGCGCGTTGCCTGTACCTGCAAAACAACAGAGACTCCAGGTGGTTGGAGCTCCGCCTCCGACAGTCAAGTTAGTACTTGAATAAAAGTAGGAAAAAAGTGCGGAAATTTAGGTGAGATCTTCTTGAATTTTGAGATCAGGTGTTTCTCTAATTTAAGAGAAAGTAGGGTATGCTGTAATAAATTGTAGGTATCCCCAAAATGGGGGAAATCTCCCTATTTATAAGGTTGTCAGGGAATGTGCCGTTGATTAGGTCATTCTGACCTAATCTTTCTAGGCTGCACCGAATTACGGCTTTCTAAGGATTTGGGTCCTTGAAGGCCGCCTTTTTCACCCAAGCTCTAGGAGTGACACGTGTCAAATGGATATTAGACCAATTTGGACCAATAAGAGTATGACACGTGGCACGACATGATTTGCCCACGTGTCATGTGTAAAATTACCCAAAACATTTAACCCTCACAAATGTGACGTGGCGTGCCATGTGGCATTTGTGACCCATGTCACTCAGCCACCAAAGATAGTAATTAAAAGGTTTTTATTTTTTTTGTAGTTTTTACTATGAAAGTTTAACCTTTTACATTCCGGGGAAAGTGATAAAATTTCCCCCGTTTTTACCCCTTTATAAATACATAATTTACCTTTCTCATTTTAACGTTTCCAAAATCTTCTAGAGAGAGAGTTTGATTTCCGTCTGTGTGTATACACTAACTTTGCTCCTTTTCCGCCTTCCCTAGCCGGTTTACAACCGCCTGTGCCCCACCCAAGTAAGGTCAGCTTCAGCAACATCTTAGTCGGTCATCACCGCTTGCCCCCCCTTTCAGACACAAAAGTAAGGCACCGTCTCTACCCCCTTCAGGGCATTTACATTTGTTTCATTTCATTCATAAATGGACTTATCACCAACACACACGGCATGACCTAGGTCAGTAGTCAGCCGGTCACCTGTTACGCCTGAAACTAGGACTGGGAGTGTCGGCTCTGGGTGGATGGAGTAATTTTGTACTCCTCAATTGTCCATCTATGTGTTTGTGCAAGACACGATGGCTATAACTAAACATACAACCACCAAACGGTGTCAAAGAGACGGTACATTGGAAGTGCCGTATAGTGAAATAACCTCGGTTGAGGGGTTAGACACTACTACAAAAAAGGCCTTAGAGAACTGTTAGAATAGACTTTATAGATCGCTTTAGGGGCGTTCTTCTGCTAAGCGATGTATAAAGTATAGAGAACGGGTCGTTTAGGCGTTTTATATAATAACAAATAAAGAACGGTTGTGACTTAGTCACAAGCGTTCTCTTTTCCCTTCTTAAATTTGTACACCAAGGAAGGAATAAAGAACGGTTTAGGCCACTTAACCGTTCTATATTGCATTACAATAGAGAACGGTTAAGTTAGATAACAGTTCTTTAATGTTTTTTATTTTATTTTATTTATTTATTTATTTTTTTACAAAATATGGCCATAATTATTCGAATTACCCTTTTATGTATTTTATACTTCGTATTGTATTAATCCTGTATTTTAATAATCTGTATTATTTTTGTATTTCATTTTAGACGTGTATTTGTTGTATTCCTGTTTTGTATCTTGTACATTTATCCTGTAAGAAAATCCATGATCCTGTATACGTGCAATATAAATTTCTGTATAATAAAATTAACAAAAATATTTCCAGGTATATATGACGAAAGCCATCAAAATATACTTCATATATATATAATTTAAAACATCCAACCACAATTAAATTGAATCATTCATACAAAATTTGTACTATACAAACAAATACGTGAGTTAAATATCAAAATACCTTTCTAGTTAAATGTTACTTTACAAAAAAATTATGCTTAGATATACCAATACCGTACCATATTGATCTACAATTCACATAAATCATCGTCGTCGTCATTTGGTTGATGGTATCCAATAACATATAAAATCCACCTTTCCCTAAGCTCGTCGATCATTTAATGAGAAAATGTAGGAAGAACTTGCTTAAAATACTACAAAACAATGAAAAATACATACATATTAGTTAATAATATACAATAAATTCATCTAAATAAATATAAATAAGTATTTTTTTTTATCTAAGTTCATAAGAACAATAGTACTATACCAAAAAGGCTACTCGTATTGCAAAAATTGCAAAAATAATAATCAATTTGCTAAATGAAATGCTAAATGCCTGTATCAACTACCTATAGCAAAAGATATGATGGCCAAGGCAAAAGAATTGACAAAATTGTTGACTAGTTGGGTAGAAAGCGAATTAAATTTACTTGTAGTCTATGCTCCTCGAACCACTGAATTAAAACAAGCAGTAGTGGAAGCTGAATCAAAGCTTCTGGGACTGCAATTTCTTCCTCTCTGGGCAGTTTGGCCTATGCCTTTTACACTTCCCCATGACTCCCGGTAAAAGCCTTCGTTCTGTTCGTGGTGCTTAAAACCATCTATCTGTGGAGCAGCTTCAAGACTACCATCTCTACTAGGCATACTTCCTGAATAAGATGACTTAGGAATGAATAGAGGACGACCTTCCTTCTTTTCTTCTCCAGAATTTCGGACTAAGGAATTCCGTACTAGGACAACAAGTGCTTCCTGCTGAGTCATTGTTGGCAATTCTTCCGCTTTGCACAGCTAAATCATGTGAGATCTCATCCAATGCTCTCTCGAGGCCAGATACTCTATTGTCCAAAGAGTCAATCCCACTTTGAGAATTACCCATAAATCTCTAAATATTGCAAAGCAAAAGGTTTATGTCAGTTATATCAATCTTCAAATTAAAAATGAAGAAACTACAATGATCTTTTTGCACTACTCTCACAGTACTCATATAATTATAGTTGTCTGTAATTCGGGTGTAAATCAACACAAAAAGAGGCAAGAATACAAAATAGCCAAATTCTTATTACCAACGGAATACAAAAAGAGTATGCAACCAACCTGGATGAGAACCATCATATCAGATTGTTGTCTCTATCTGAAGTTGTTTTCTGATCAAAGACAGGTCCTTAGAGTCTGCATTGCTTTCACCAAATTCTTCATTTCCTCCTCCATCAAAGTCCAACCTCCAAGGCACATCTTCCTCGGATAAATGAACAACACGAGACCCAGGTTTGAAAGCATTAACCTTTGGCACCTTTTCCACCTTTCCTTCAAAGGACTTCTTTACAAAGTTGCTGCTCACATCTGATCCAACTGTCTCAGATGAAGCCGCAAGAGCAGCTTATTCAACCTTCCAATTTGACAATTTCTTAGGCTCAGCATTTTGGTACAAACTCGACTTCTTATCGTTGGCCTTCAAAGAAGACCTATCCTTGGACACGGTCCTTTTGGACTGAGGCACCGAGCAGCTTCAAAGGCAACATCAGGGGAACTTTTAGAGACCGAAGAATAATCAGTGACAGTCGAGTCATCGGACAAGGATGATCTGCTTTTTGACATAGTTTCCTTCCTTTGCGGCGTCTCAAGTCCTATACTCTCTTGAGTGCTTGGAGACATGGAAGGTGAAATAGTGGCAACTGGACCATCAGACAAAGATGACCTACACTTTGCCATTGCTTTATTTGATTTAGGAGTTTCAGTGCCAGCATATAATATGAACATCTCCTATCTGTTGTACCACTTTCTACTCCATTGACAACATCAATAAATAAAAAATTAATTAGTTAAAATATCCCCATCATTAATTATCTCAATCTCCAAGATAAACAAAATTGATTGCTGAACAATAGTTCATGCTTCAATTTCAGTTCCACATCTCCTTTATTTTTTTTTTTAACAAAAGAATTTTTTTTCTTCATAATTAGTCATACGACAATCGAATCAAAAATGAATTGCAAACAAGCTTCATGGCATTCAAAAAAGGTAATTACACAGCTCAATCAAAAATTTTTTGCATGATATTTGAGATTTAGGGTTCTAAATTGAACTTAGGTAAGATTAATTTGGCTAATATTATTTTGATTACTATTGAAATAAATTTAAATTCGACAAAATTAATGGTAATTTGATTGAACTTACAACAATTCAACTGAAATATTTGCATACAAAAATCGATTGAATTTAACCCTAAAACTAGAACTTTGAAGTTTGTTTTCAATCATCTAAAATTCAAATTGCAAATTAATTTAATAGATGAAAACTATGAATTTAATTATGTTTCCTTCATAATTCGAATGATTCATGCGGTTTGATAGACAAATAATCAAAATTCAATTACTCTATAACAAGAAGATTCGAACCTACCTTAGCGGAGTGCGGGTGGTGCGGTGCTCAGAAGTTGTGCGTGAGTGGTTCGGTGGTGCGGCGATGGAGCGGTGGTGGAGCGGTGGTATGGCGAACAGTCATCGTATGGAGGTTGAAGGTTATACTATATGGAGGTTTCACGCAGCAATAAACACATGCAATACTTAATTTGGGTGAAAATGAAAGTGAAATTAAGCGTGTGCTTCAATATTCCTTTTAGCCGCCTTTAATTAATTTTGGCAAATTATTACTCTATATATTTTTTCCTCCTAATAATTAAAAAAAATAATTAATTAAATACAATACAAAACGGTTGTTAAGATGACCGTTCTATATAATCTATAATAATTAATTATTTTTTAAAATTATTTTAGTAAAAAGAAATAGAGAACGGTTAACTATGCTAACCGTTCCATATGTATTTACATACAGAACGCCTCTTATATCAATACGTTCTATATTCTTCTAGAGAACGCCTATCTTTGGTAACCGTTCTATACTTTGCGATCTCTAATCTAGTTTTTGGTGTAGTGAGAGAGGAATGAAGAGTTAGGGGAATATTCCCCGTCTGGGATTCCCAGGCTCCAAGTGACACAATTTTGTATGAAGTTGAGGGTAGAGACGATGAGGAAGCCATCTCCTAGATGAAACTTGATGAGGATGGCCCCGAAGATAGAGATGTGGAAGAGTCAACATCAGGCTCGGGGTCAGGCGGGGAAGAAGGAGACGAGGAGAGCTCCGCCTCAGGGTCTAGCTCTGAGGATGATAGTGATGCCCTTCTTTCCCAGCTCGAGGATAGCGAGGCTGAAGAGAGGAAAACATGGGAATCAAAGGATGATCCTTTTAACATCCATATCTCCTCCAAAGACTGGCAAATCATGCTAAAGGGGATTGAGAGATTTGTACGGAAGCGGCCATTAGGAGATGGATATACTATCCAGGTACCGCCTGATCTAGGCACCATCTCTTGGAAGGATAACAAGGAGAATGCCAATGCCTACTTTGGCTGTTATGAGGCAGCATTCCTGACTGGCCTCTGGTTCCTGCTTCACAACGCTTTGAAGGCCATACACAGGGGATATGGCCTAGGCGTCTGGAAGCTCACCCCAAACTCATGGGCTAATATTTTGGGGTATGTCGCCACCTGCGAGATGTAAAATTTGAACTCTGGCTGGGAGGCATTTGCACACATGCACTATCTCAGCAGCAATCCAGGCAGTTGGAGAGCGTGGTACACCTTGACCACCCTTCCCCAATATCAAATTACAATGGACAAAGTGTCCAAATGTGACGGTTGGAAGAACCATTTCTATTTGTTGTCATCCCCAACTCATCGAGGGAACTACGAGTTACGCTGGTAAAATAAAAACACGACCTCCTAGGTCGCAAATGTGCCCTTCCCCGGATCCTAGGGGATGACTATGACTCAATCATGGAAACCAAGTTCTTTGAGCTCCATCCGAAGACACTCTCAATGCGGGATATAATAAAGGTCCCTAATAACTGGATTCCCATGTGCGCATGGTTTAGAGATGAGGCATACTTGTATGCCTGTGGGCTAAGCACGATGTTTCCAAAGCGTATGTTTGATACACATCCGGTGAAATGCCGCTTGTACTATTGCTCTTAGCCAATTATGATTTTGTATTAAGCGTTTGTTTATTATTTCTTGAAGAAAAAGATTTAAAAATGGACGGAGATGAGAAGACTCCTAAGTGGTCCTCTGCCCAAATCCGGAGGGACCTTACGGAGGCTTGAGCCGCCAAGCTGAAGGCTGAGGTAAAGAACCGTCTAGCCCCTTGATCTTATTTTCAAACAGTCATTGCCGGTTGTATACTCGACACATCTTTAATTGCAGGGTGAAGAGGCTCCTAGGTCTTTCATGAAGAACCTATTTAACCGGGGACGAGATGACGCCGTCTCCACCCCAATCAAGCCTGCTATTTCTGCTTAGGCAGCTTCAAATAAGATGGGCCTACAAGGCTATTATGGGAGAAACCGCATCTACATCCGCATCGGGGTGAGGAATGTTACTCTTGGAGGCTTTGGAGTGGGCTTTGACATGTTCCCATCCGGCCTCACTACGCCTGTGGGTAGTGCAAACCCTACAGGATCTAAAGTTAAATATAATCCCTTTGAATCTCCGCCTGAGCTGGGATGGCCTTTGCAAGTGAAATCTCACTCTCAACAAACTTCTTCGTCTGCCAGCCGGCATTAAGCTGGTGCCGCCTATATATCTCACTCACACCCTTTTACATATGGTGCGGATCAATCCCCCCGATGGCCGGATGTGCAAGAACATTCCAGGTCCATGCTGGCGGTTGTCCCCAAGAAGGAGAAGGATGCCATCCCAGACATCGAGACGTTCAATGTTGATCGGAGCACTACACTCCTATCTGAGGTATAACTGGTTCCCTTTTATAGAAACAAGTATCATATATCCTGCATGATTGACATCGTTTGTGCCTACAGGCTATGCTAAAGGTAAATAAACTCAAGCGACCCTACGCCCGGAAGAGAGAGGAGTTAAAGAAAGCCACTAGATTAGCCAGGGATTCTCAAGATGTAGCTGAATATCAATGTGTAATTAATGAACTTGAAACTAAAGCCGAATTGATGATACTGGCGTATCAGATCAGGGATCTTCAAAAAGCTCTAAATGTGGCACAAAAGAAGGCCAATACGGCTAAGACCAACCTTAAGAAGGCGCAGGATGACCTCAAGGCCTTGCAGGGTGCCTCCCCGGAGAATGCAGATCTCAAGGCGGAGGTTGAGCAACTGAAGAAGGACTTTAAAGCAACAATTGAGGTAGAGCAAGACCGCTTGATTGCTTAAAATGAAGAGGACTCCGACACCCGGATGAAGATCGCCTAAAATGCTCTCTACCCAAACAAGGTGTATGGCATGTGGGCTCTGGCTTTCCAATACGATGAAAACGTTGTGTATAGGAGAGAAAAAGGAGAGCTAGAGCCCAAGTCCTTTGAAGCCTGGGCATATACTGAGCTAGTGGAGCCTGCCAAGGAGCTCCCCCGAGAAGGAGAAGCAACTGATATCCAATCTGATGGGGAGAATCCTAAGAATGAAGACTAGGAGGCCTAACATAATAAAGAGGACCAGGCGGCCCAGACTCAGCCTTGACTTGCAGCGGCAGTATGCCAATTTTAAGCTTTTTCTAGCCCGCGTGCCGAGTATTTTTGTGTTCTTACCAACTAAGGAGTCGGGTAACAATTTTACTTTCTTTTCTCCTGGATGTATATCCGGTTAACAGTATTATCCGGTTCTAACCGGTTTTAAAATGATATTTACCGACTGAGTCGGCTTGGTGAATCTGTTATTTTATTTGTATCAATTTTTGCATTTAAATTTTTGCCTAAATTTTTGCAAAGCAGACTGCTGCCGGGCTTACCCTTCAGAGCATATATGGGGCGGAAGAGTCTCAAAACACTGGTTGAGGCGCTGGGGAAAGCGCGGGAATTCATAAAAGCATATAAGACAAATAGGGCAATGCTGAGCCAAAAAGCACCAAGCGACCGAGTAAAGCGAGCCGAAGTCGCATCGGTAGAGAACACAACAAAGGTAGATCAGCCTAGGCGGGCTGAAGAAGGTTGTAGGTATGCAGACAGAGCGGTCGGGGTAAGAAGGTCGGACTAGAAGCAAGGAGGTAGACCGGGAAGGTTTGACCATTACACCCCGTTCAATCATTTGAGGTCTCATATTTTCAGCGTGAACAAAGCTGATGACAAGTGGCAGAGACCAGCCAGAATGGCGAATATAAATCATGACCTAAGAAAATGGTGTGATTTCTGTTTTGGGTGTTTTTTTCCCTTGAGAGAGTTACTGCTCGAAGACTGGTTGCGCGCGGCCTGTACCTGCAAAACAATAGAGACTCTTGGTGGTTGGAGCTTCGCCTCCGACAGTCAAGTTAGTACTTGAACAAAAGTAGGAAAAAGGTGCGGAAATTTAGGTGAGATCTTCTCGGATTTCGAGATCAGGTGTTTCTCTGATGTGAGAGAATGTAGGGTATGCTGTAATAAATTGTAGGTATCCCCAAAATGGGGGAAATCTCCTTATTTATAGGGTTGTCACGAAATGTGCCCTTGATTAGGTCATTCTGACCTAATCCTTCTAGGCTGCGTCGAATTATGGCTTTCTCAGGATTTAGGCCCTTGAAGGCCGCCTTTTTCACCCAAGCTCTAGGAGTGACACGTGTCAAATGGAGATTGGACCAATTGGGACCAATCAGAGTATGACACGTGTCACGACATGATTGACCCACGTGGCATGGGTAAAATTACCCAAAATATTTTCCCCTCACAAATGTGACGTGGCATGCCATGTGGCATCTGTAACACATGTCACTCAGCCACCAAAGATGGTAAATAAAAGGTTTTTATTTTTTTTTGTTGTTTTTACTATGAAAGTTTAACCTTTCACATTCCGGGGAAAGTGATAAAATTACCCCCGTTTTTACCCCTTTATAAATACATAATTTACCTTTCTCATTTTAGACGGTTCCAAAATCTTCTAGACAGAGAGAGTTTGACTTCCGTATGTGTGTAAACATAAACTTTGCTCCTTTTCTGCCTTCCCCAGCCGGTTTACAACCGCATGTGACCCACCCAAGCAAGGTCAGCTTCAGCAACATCTCAGTTTGTCATCACCGCTTGCCCCCTGTAGGGAATATTTCAAGCATTACCCCTAGCTTGAACCCCACTGTGATCATACACTAAAGTACGGTGGCGTCTAAAGGGAAAGAAGCTAGAGCAAAAGAGTCGCCAACAAGTTTTAGGAACTTGTAAACCGTTTACAGGGTGAAGGTTACACCCCTTAACGATCCAGGAGATCGTCAAATCCAATAGGTCTGGAACCATGACTGATAGTTCGGGGATGAAGGTACAAATCCAACCTAAAAGTGATTGAACCTGCCATGATAATAGGCCTCTACTTTATTCTAATCGTATTTATGTGCGCTTTCTGACTAACATGCAATCAATAGGATTACCCTAAACCTGTTTAATCTGTGTTGGTTGAATATTAATGAACAAATAAAACTATTATTGGCGATCACTTGAATTATAATCAAATTAACCCTAAAAAAGATTATTAATTATCTTATTAAGTGTGATTACATGTACAAATTCCTTTTAAACATGCATAAAAGGTGTGATCAAGCAATAACAATAATAAAATCAAGCAACACAATAATAATCATAAATCATCATAACAATTATAACAATAATAATCATAATCATATTAAAGCATAATAATAGCAAGTTCCTAGGCATAATACTAACAAGATTAATAACAAACACTAGCATGCAATCAATAGGATTACCCTAAACCTGTTTAATCTGTGTTGGTTGAATATTAATGAACAAATAAAACTATTATTGGCGATCACTTGAATTATAATCAAATTAACCCTAAAAAAGATTATTAATTATCTTATTAAGTGTGATTACATGTACAAATTCCTTTTAAACATGCATAAAAGGTGTGATCAAGCAATAACAATAATAAAATCAAGCAACACAATAATAATCATAAATCATCATAACAATTATAACAATAATAATCATAATCATATTAAAGCATAATAATAGCAAGTTCCTAGGCATAATACTAACAAGATTAATAACAAACACTAGCATGTCACTAAACATCAAAGAACAAATATATAGCCCTAACATAATACTAACATGAATATGAGGAAGAAAATAGGAAGCATCATAGAAATCATAATTGTCATATTTGATATTAGAAATTATAGTTTTTACCCTAAACATGATATTATGAAGATCAATACACCCTAACATGATACTAGGAATCATAATAATAACTTAAACATGATTTCTATATCATAATAACAATGCAAACAATTAAAGAACTTACTTGGATGACTCGTATCTCTTTATAATAACAAAATACACACGTTAGTAACTTCAAGAAAAATATAAACAAACAATTAAATAAAATAATTGAAAGAGAGATTTGGGACCAACAAAAATCAAACCTTTCACGTCTAGGGCGAAGGCAACTTCGAATTATGATAGGTGTGTCTAGTGCTAATGTATGAGGAATTGTGTTTGTAAAAGGCTTGGTTTAGAAAAGAGAGAGAGAATAAATAATCGAGAGATTCTTGATGAGAGTTGATGAGAAGAATTGATAGTTGTTGATGATTTAAAACAGAGATTTTAGGAGGCTATTTATAGAGAAAATCAACCGGACGGATAGAAAAACAAATTAGAGTTTCGACGAGAATAAAACAGGTTAGCGCCAGGCGCTAAGGCTAGCGTCAGGCGCCAAGCATTAGCGCCAGGCGCTAATCCCCGTCGTCAGGCGCTAGTATTTAATTTCACGCGTTTTCTCAGTTTTGATAAAATTTAGCCGTACAGAAGGGCAAAATCGTATTTTCCTTAAAAACACTCTTTTATTCTAATTAAAACTCTAAAAAGTCAACCAAATCAATTTATCAATGCTAATTGAATTAGGAATGAAAATAACTTTCTAGAAGAATCTAGAAGACTAAAATCAATTCTAATTGCATTAGGAATGATCAATCCATATTAGGCCCTCCTCTAGATCATTGGGCCGCACATAAAGATCAAACTAGGCCCAGTTTAGTATTTTGGCCATAACTTCCTCATTATTCATCGGAATTGGGATTATAATATTTGTTGGAAAGCTCTTTTCAAAACCCATCCAACTATATCATTATCGGACCCTTGCTATGGACCAAACCAAACTGGATTGGTTGTTTTCTAAAAATAGGTTTTCAAAAACAAAGAGAAAGAAAAGAACTAAAAACTAACCTCTACACTAGACTTTTCACACTTTCACTTTATTCAATTATGATTCGACGTGAAAGGTACTCATCACTGGGTTTGGTTTTAGGGAGACAAAAATGGGTGTCTACAGAAGCCCCCACTTTGACTGAGTTTGGAGAAACGCAAGTTTCAAAAACAAAAGTCAAAGTATTGATAGGGACGAAGAATGATTCAAAACGTTCTGCGATCCTAAATCACTCTTGTAACGCCGATACCTGCAAACTAGCGTTAGTTAAACAGATAAAAGAGTTAAGAAACGTGTATCTTGCACCGTCGAGCACACGTCTCTGAAGGAGTAACCGATTTGTTGCTGCTGTTGTTGTTGTGACAACCTTCCGCAAGCTAGCGAATGCCATCTTGTTGTTTTGACGATCTTCCGCAAGCTAGAGAATACCGCCTGAAGACTGCTACGCCTATAACTGCCTCCAATTCCGCCGTGATAATCTTCGAAAAGACCACTGCTTGTTGATCCTTAATGCTTCTATGCCAGTACGTCGGCGCTTTGCTGCTTGTGAACCAGTATGTCGGTGCTTTTGCTGTGATGACAATCCTCTTTTTTTTGGGAATATTTGCCAACACAACTCTTGTATGATGTATGACAATCCGATTTAGGGAAAGTTGCCAATGCAGAAAGTTGTCAATGCTTCGTAACGACCCATCCTTGGAAATGTTTCCACGACGAAGCGACAATCCGTATCTCGGAAAATTTGCCAAAATCCAATTTTGGGAAAAGTTGCCAATGTTTCGTAACAATATGTCATAAGAATTTTGCTACGATCGACAATCCACTTCTTGGAATATAACTCTTGAAAGCAATCCACCTTGGAAATTTGCCAATGCTATGCGACAATCCTTTTAGGAAAATATGGCCACAATTGACAATCCGTGTGTTGGAACATTTGCAAAAAAGAGTCGACCGACAATCTACTTCTGAAAAATTTTCCGTTTACTGAAATGAATGTCAATCCACGTTGAGGAACCTTTGCCAAAATTTATGATGAATAGAGACCTACAACAATCCTTTGGGAAATTTGCCATAGGGAACTGGGTGTATGACAATCCAATCTCGGAAAACTTGCCAAAGATCAATGAATGTATGACTATCCAAACTTGGAAAAACTTGCCAAACAAAGAAGGAGCACGACAATCCACGCTTGAAAACTTTTCCAGGGATGACAATCTAATCTTGGAAAAATTGTTTGAAGAAGATGCACGACAATCCATTTTTGGAAATATTGTCAGGTGGGGATGACAATCCAATTTTTGGAAAAATTTTCGTTTAAGAAGAATGCGCGACAATCCATATTTAAAAATATTGTCGTTTAAGAAGAATACGCGACAATCCGTATTTGGAAATATTGTCGTTTAAGAAGAATGCGTGACAATCCATATTTAGAAATATTGTCATTTAAGTTCTTGCTTTTAAACCGATACGTTGGTGCTTGTAATGAGCCAGTGTTTTAGGCGCTTAAGCTAAGTGAGACGATTTTTTGTCTGGTCAATAACTAACCACGATTATAATCGAGCCGACTACTAGTCATATCAATTTGCTTATAGGGGCTAATTGGCGTACCAAGGAACCCGAAATTGCTGTATGAGATTGAAATAACCATTATGAGAGGCTTCGAGCTCTGTCGCTGGTGAAATATCTCTGGCTCCAAGAATTGGTTCTGTCGCCAGACGCTGGGATCTAGCGCCAGGCGCTAAAATCTATTGCCAGACGCTAGATGTTGTCGTCTGGCGCCAGAGTCGGGTCTTCCCTATTTTGCACTTGCTGCCGCTGTTGCTTGGTTTTGCTCCAAACTTTGAGCTTGGTCGTTTCCTTTCAACCAAATCCGCTCAGATCTTTTGTAAATTAAAGCTCTTCATCTCTAATTTACTGATCCATGTAACTCCTCTTATCTTGGAGGAATCTCCTGTGTCATATTCGCGGTTGTTCGAAAAAAATCCGGGAATGTCCTTGCTTGCTGGATGCATCTGCATTTATATCTTTGAGTATAGGACTTTGCTTATATTTCTTTAGGGTTGACCTAAGACTTAGTGTTGCTAGACTCATTGACTTGTCGCGACTCAAGGTATGAACTTGACCTCGCTGTGATTGACTCGAGGTTGACTCGACTCAAAGTGTTTGATGCATGTGTTAGACTCAAATCAAGGTGATATCATGACATGACTCAACGTGTACATGACTCGTGTGTGCATTTTATTGTGATCGTGGGACTCGAAAATGCAAAAAAAGCAAAAAAATTTCCGTCATTTTTGTGGAGGGTACCGACTTTCTCCCGAAAAAGAAAGACACAAAAAAGAATCGAAGTGAAGTTTTTTTTGAAGATGCATGTTGAATGAGCTTAATCCGTTAACGTTGTCTCTCACAGTACAAGGATTGTAACATCTTAAACTATCCTAGTTGACTCGATAATGAAAGTATTTAGGTAACTTAGGCACGGAGGCTAAGCACTTCATACTTCGATGCAATGATGATTATGATTGATGAGTGATTTTGTTATGACGAAGTATGCTTCAATGTTGTGTTAAGATTTCATGACAAAGGGTTCCTAAGGGAAGGACTATTTGTTCATGTATCTGTGATGTGTGTGATAGTGATTCTAAAGTTAGGCCGCAAACGCTAAGTGTGTGGAAAGATGTTATTTTTTAAAAGAGTCAAATGGTGGTGACTCTTAGGCTAGGTAAGCTAATGATGTAAGGATCAAGACCCCAAGTCTAGATCTAAGTAGATAGGGATGAGCATTGGATATCCCTTGATATGATCATGGTGTGTGAATGTGAATATGAATGCATGTTTATTATGGCCGCACCTCGATGTAAGGTTGCCTACGTATCCGTTAGGAATCAGGACAAACGTAGCTCTAGCCGAACATCACACAAGTGTGTATACCTCAAAAGGGTCTTTTGAAGGGTTGTAACGTGGTTAGGCTAAAGGTTATAGAAGAAGGGGATAAAAGCTGAAGACCCTCGATAAGCCCCTAAGGTGTGCAACTTTGCTATTGAATATTTGTATTTTTATGCTTGAGGTTTTCTACTCTTTTTAAACTCTTTCTTTTGCTTTAGCATTTATTTCATTTTTATAAGTGTGGGCACCGTCTCTACCCCCTTAAGAGCATTTCCATTTGTTTCATTTCATTCAATAAATGGACTTATCACCAAAACACACGGCACGACCTAGGTCAGTAGTTAGCCGGTCTCCTGCTACGGCTGAAACTAGGACTGGGAGTGTCGGCTCTGGGTGAATGGAGTAATTTTGTACTCCTCAACTGACCATCTATATGTCTGTGCAAGACACGATGGCTAGAACTAAACAGACAGCCACCAAACGGTGTCGAAGAGACGGTACATTGGAAGTGCCATCTAGTGAAATAACCTCGATTGAGGGGTTAAAGAGGAATGAAGAGTTAGGGAAATACTTCCTGTTTGGAATTCCCAGGACTCCAAGTGACACAATTTTGTATGAAGTTGAGGGTAGAGACGATGAGGAAGCCGTCTCCCAGATGGAAATTGATGAGGATGGCTCCGAAGATAGAGACGTGGAAATGTTAACATAAGGCTCGCGGTCAGCCGGGGAAGAGGGAGACGGGGAGAGCTCCGCCTCAGGGGGTTTAGCTCTGAGGATGATATTGATGCCCTTCTTTCCCCGCTTGAGAATAGCAAGGCTGAAGAGAGGAGAACATGGGAATCCAAGGATGATCCGTTTAACATCCATATCTCCGCCAAAGACAGGCAGATCATGCTAAAGGGGATTGAGAGATTTGTACGGAAGCGGCCACTAGGAGATGGATATACTATCCAGGTACTACCTGATCTAGGCACCATCTCTTGGAAGGATAACCAGGATAATGTCAATGCCTACTTTGGCTATTATGAGGCGGCATTCCTGACTGGCCTCCGGTTCCTGCTTCACAACGCTGTGAAGGCCATACTAAGGGGTTATGGCCTAGGCGTCTGGAAGCTCACCCCAAACTCATGGGCTAATATTTTGGGGTATGTTGCCACCTTCGAGATGTAAAATTTGAACCTTGGATAGAAGGCATTTGCACACATGCAGTATCTCAGCCTCAACCCAGGCGGTTGGAGAGCGTCGTAAACCTTGACCACCCTTCCCCAATATGAAATTACAATGGACAAAGTGTCAAAAATATGACGGTTGGAAGAACCGTTTCTATTTTCTGTCTTCCCCAACTCATCGAGAGAACTGGGAGTTACGCTGGTAAAATAAAACACGACCTCCTAGATCGCAAATGTGCCTATCCCCGGATCCTAGGGGATGACTATGACGCAATAATGGAAACCAATTTCTTTAGTTCCATCCGGAGACACTCTCAACCCAGGATATGATAAAGGTCCCTAATAACTGGATTCCCATGTGCGCATGGTTTAGAGATGAGGCATTCTTGTCCGCCTGTGGGCTAAGCACAATGTTTCCAAAGCGTATGTTTGATACACATCTGGTGAAATGCCACTTGTACTATTGCTCTTAGCCAATTATGATTTTGTACTAAGCGTTTGTTTATTATTTTTTGCAGAAAAAGCTTTAAAAATGGTCGCAGATGAGAAGAATCCTAAGCGGTCCTCTGCACAAATCCGGAGGGACCTGGCGGAGGCTGGAGCCGCCAAGCTGATGGCTGAGGTAAAGAACCGTCCAGCCCCTTGATCTTATTTTCAAACAGGCATTGCCGGTTGTATACTTGACACATCTTAAATTGCAGGGTGGAGAGGCTCCTAGGTCCTTCTCGATGAACCTATTTAAACGGGGACGAGATGATGCCTTCTCCACCCTAATCAAGCCTGCTAAATCGCTTAGGCAGCTTTAGGTAAGATGGGCTTATAAGGCTGTTATGGGAGAAACCGCATCTGCATTCGCATCGGGGGGAGGAATGTTACTCTTGGAGGCTTTGGAGTGGGCTTTGACATGGTCCTATCCTGCCTCACTACGCCTGTGGGTAGTGCAAACCCTATAGGATCTAAAGGTGAATATAATCCCTTCAAATCTCCGCCTGAGCTGGGATGGCCTTTGCAAGTGAAATCTCACTCTCAACAAACTTCTTCGTCCGACAGCCGGCATCAAGCTGGTGCCGCCTATATAGCTCACTCACACCCTTTTACGTATGGTTCAGATCAATCTCCCCGTTGGCCGGATGTGCAAGCACATTCAAGGTCCATGCTGGCGGCCGTTCCTAAGAAGGAGAAGGATGCAATCCCAGGCATCGAGACGTTTAATGTTGATCGGATCACTACACTCCTATAAGAGGTATAACTGGTTCCATTTTCTAGAAACAAGTATAATATATCCCGCATGATTGACACCGTTTGTGCCTACATGCTATGCTTAGGGTTGATAAACTCAAGCAGCCCTACGCCCGGAAGACAGAGCAGGTAAAGAGAGCCACTAGATCAGCTAGGGATTCTCAAGATGTAGCTGAATATCAATGTACAATTAATGAACTTGAAACTAAAGCCGAATTGATGCTACTGGCGTATCAGATCAGGGGTATTCAAAAAGCTCTTAATAAGGCAAAGGAGTAGGCCAATACGGCTGAGACCAACCTTAAGAAGGCGCATGATGACCTCAAGGCCTTGCAGGGTGCCTCCCCGGAGAATGCAGATCTCAAGGTGGAGGTTGAGAAACTGAAGAAGGATGCAAGACAAGTCCAAATGAATATTAAAGCAACAATTGAGGCAGAGCAAGATCGTTTGATTGCTTAAAATGAAGAGGACTAAGACACCCGGATGAAGATCGCCTAAAATGCTCTCTACCCAAACAAGGTGTATGGCATGTGGGCTCTGGCTTTCTAATACGCTGAAGACGTTGTGTATAGGAGAGAAAAAGAAGAGCGAGAGCCCGAGTCCTTTGAAGCCTGGGCACATACTGAGCTAGAGGAGCCTGCCAAGGAGCTCCCCCGAGAAGGAGAAGCAATTGATATCTAATCTGATTGGGAGAATCCTAAGAATGAGGACCAGGCGACCCAACATAATAAAGAGGACCAGGTGGGCCAGCCTCAACCTTGACTTGCAGCGGCAGTATGCCAATTTTAAGCTTTTTCTGGTCCGCATGCCGAGTATTTATGTGTTCTTACCAACTAAGGAGTCGGGTAACAATTTTACTTTCTTTTCTCCTAGATGTATATCCGGTTAATAGTATTATCCGGTTCTAACCGGTTTCGAAATGATATTTATCGACTGAGTTGGATTGATGAATCTGTTATTTTATTTGTATCAATTTTTGCATTTAAACTTTTGCCTAAATTTTCGCAAAGCGGACTGTTGCCGGGCTTACCCTTTAGAGCATATATGGGGCGGAAGAGTCTCAAAACACTGGCTGAGGCGCTGGGGAAAGCGCATGAATTCATAAAAGCAGATGAGATCGATAGGGCAATGCTAAGCCGAAAAGCACCAAGTGACCCAGTAAAGCGAGCCGAAGTCGCATGGGTAGAGAACACAAAAAAGGTAGATCAACCTAGCCGGGCCGAACAAGGTTGTAGGTACGCAGACAGAGCAGTCGTGGTAAGAAGATCGGACCAGAAGCGTGGAGGTAGACCGGGAAGGTTTGACCATTACACCCCGTTCAATCATTTGAGGTCTCATATTTTCAGCGTGAAAAAAGCTGATGACAAATGGCAGAGACCACCCAAAATGGCGAATAGAAATCATGACCAAAGAAAATGGTGTGATTTCTGTTTTGGGTGTTTTTTTCCCTTGAGAGAGTTACTGCTCGAAGACTGGTTGCGCGCGGCATGTACCTACAAAACAACATAGACTCCTGGTTGTTGGAGCTCTGCCTCTGACGGTTAACTTAGTACGTGAACAAAAGTAGGAAAAAGGTGCGGAAATTTAGGTGAGATCTTCTCGGATTCCGAGATCAGGTGTTTCTCTGATGTGTAAGAGAATGTAGGGTATGCTGTAATAAATTGTAGGTATTCCAAAAATGGGGGAAATCTCCCTAATTATAGGGTTGTCAGGGAATGTGCCCTTGATTAGGTCATTCTGTTCTAATCCTTCTAGGCTGCGCCGAATTACGGATTTCTCGGGATTTGGGCCCTTGATGGCTGCCTTTTTCACCCAAGCTCAAGGAGTGACACTTGTCTAATTGAGATTGGACCAATCAGAGTATGACACGTGTCACGACATGATTGACCCACGTGGCATGGGTAAAATTACCCAAAACATTTGCCCCTCACAGATGTGACGTGGCGTGCCATGTGGCACCTGTGGCACATGTCACTCAGCCACCAAAGATAGTAAATAAAAGGTTTTTATTTTTTTTGTTGTTTTTACTATGAAAGTTTAACCTTTCACATTCTGGGGAATGTGATAAAATTGCCCCCGTTTTTATCCCTCTATAAATACATAATTTACCTTTCTCATTTTAGATGTTTCCAAAATCTTCTAGAGAGAGAGAGAGTTTGACTTCCGACTGTGTGTAACCACAAACTTTGCCCCTTTTCTGCCTTCCCAAGCCGGTTTACAACCGCCTGTGCCCTACCCAAGCAAGGTCAGCTTCAGCAACATCTCAGTCGGTCATCACCGCTTGCCCCCCCTTTTAGAGACAAAAGTAAGGCACCGTCTCTACCCCCTTAAGTGCATTTACATTCATTTCATTTCATTTAATAAATGGACTTATCACCAACACACACGACACGACCTAGGTCAGTAGTCAGCCAGTCTCCTGCTACGGCTGAAACTAGGACTGGAAGTGCCGGCTTTGGGTGGATGGAGTAATTTTGTACTCCTCAACTGACCATCTATGTGTATGTGCAAAACACGATGGCTAGAACTAAACAGACAGCCACCAAACGGTGTCAAAGAAACGGTACATTGGAAGTGCCGCCTAGTGAAATAACCTTGGTTGAGGGGTTAGAGAGGAATGAAGAGTTAGGGGAATACTCCCCATCTGGGATTCCCATGACTCTAAGTGACACAATTTTGTATGAAGGTGAGGGTATACATGATGAGGAAGCCATCTCCAAGATGGAAATTGATGAGGATGGCCCCGAAGATAGAGACGTGGAAGAGTTAACATCAGGCTCGGGGTCAGCCGGGGAAGAGGGAGACGAGGAGAGCTCCGCCTCAGGGGGTCTAGCTCTGAGGATGATAGTGATGCCCTTCTTTCCCCGCTTGAGGATGGCGAGGCTAAAGAGAGGAGAACATGGGAATCCAAGGATGATCCTTTTAACATCCATACCTCCGCCAAAGACAGGCAGATCATGTTAAAGGGGATTGAGAGATTTGTACGGAAGCGGCCACTAGGAGATGGATATACTATCCAAGTACCACCTGATCTAGGCACCATCTCTTGGAAGGATAATTAGGATAATGCCAATGCCTACTTTTGCTATTATAAGGCGGCTTTCCTAACTGGCCTCCGTTTCCTGCTTCACAACGCTATGAAGGCCATACTAAGGGGTTATGGCCTAGGCGTCTGGAAGCTCACCCCAAACTCATGGGCTAACATTTTGGGGTATGTCTCCACTTTCGAGATGTAAAATTTAAACCTTGGCTGGGAGGCATTTGCACACATGCAGTATCTCAGCCGCAACCCAGGCGGTTGGAGAGCGTCTTAAACCTTGACCACCCTTCCCCAATATCAAATTACAATGGAAAAAGTGTCAAAAATATGACGATTGGAAGAACCGTTTCTATTTTTTGTCTTCCCCAACTCATCGAGAGAACCGGGAGTTACGCTGGTAAAATATAAACACGACCTCCTAGGTCGCAAATGTGCCTATCCTTGGATCCTAGGGGATGACTACGACGCAATAATGGAAACCAAGTTCTTTAAGCTCCATCCGGAGACACTCTCAACTCGGGATATGATAAAGGTCCCTAATAACTGGATTCCCATGTGCGCATGGTTTAGAGATGAGGCATTCTTGTCCGCTTGTGGGCTAAGCACGATGTTTCCAAAGCGTATGTTTGATACACATTCGGTGAAATGCCGCTTGTACTATTGCTCTTAGCCAATTATGATTTTGTACTAAGCGTTTGTTTATTATTTTTTGCAGAAAAAGCTTTAAAAATGGTCGCAGATGAGAAGACTCCTAAGCGGTCCTCTGCACAAATCCGGAGGGACCTGGCGGAGGCTAGAGCCGCCAAGCTGATGGCTGAGGTAAAGAACCGTCTAGCCCCTTGATCTTATTTTCAAACAGGCATTACCGGTTGTATACTTGACACATCTTAAATTGTAGGGTGGAGAGGCTCCTAGGTCCTTCTCGATGAACCTATTTAAACGGGGACGAGATGATGCCGTCTCCACCCCAATCAAGCATGCTAAATCTGCTTAGGCAGCTTCAGGAAAGATGGGCCTATGATATATCTTGGAGCGTGCACTGCCTTACTTATTTAAAAAGATTTGCATTCATTTGTGCTTGTACATTTTTAAAAGTCCTTTCATGAACATGTGTTTGCTCTTCTTTTCTTTTGATTTCCTTCTTTATGCTTTGCCTTGTTTGTATTATTATGAGAGTTATGGGTTAATCTCTTAGGAAACTTTTACGAGAGCATCATTCGTACTCTAGGGCGATCTAGGGGTTTAAATGGCTTGTCTTTAGTTGCTAAATTTGACCGTGATTCCTACGAAAGTGAGTTAGAGTATGTTCCCATCTTCTCTAGTTTTCTTGATTCTTTCATTGCTTGAATAATGTCTTCATTTTTCCCTTGGGATGGATTTTGTTTTTCTCGAGGACGAGCAAAATTTTAGCTTGGGGGAATTTGATCCGTGCCAGTTATGACACCTTTAGGCTATGTTTTCTTTATATTTCTATGCTCGTTTTTAGTCGTTTATGTCGTGTTTTTAGAGAATAATGCTTGATTTGCGTGTTTTTGTGTTAGTTTAGAGAAATGTGTGCTTTTAATGGTTTTCTTATCATTTTATTCATTTCTCGGCTATTTCTCTTGCATCTTCGTTTCTTTGTCTTGTTTTGTAGGTACGTTGAGTTTTCGCGGATTTAATAATCAAGGAGGGAGCTCAAGTGCATTCAAGGAATTTAACGGAGCCAAGTTAGGAAGCCAAGCTGACAAGGGGAATAAACGAGTCGTTAATTGTCTATCCCAAAATCAAACACAATTTATAATATCCTAAACAAAACTAATACAAGTATAAGGCAAGTATAGGGTCGAACCCAAAAGAGTGAGTCAGTTTTAACTATAGCCTAAGTCAAGCTATTTCGAAGATTGTAGTGAGAAAATGGTTGGTATTATGGGAACAAAATTAGACTAATCAAGTAATTCAAGAAGCTAAATACTAAGGATATAGGTTCCACATGCAAGTTCAATAATCATGCTAATTGAAAGTTCATTCGCTTGATTCAAGCATTGTAAAGGACAAACAATAGTAGCAATCAAGAGAGTTCAAGAGCTATCTCCTAGAGGCCAAGCTAGGGGTCACTATGAATGGCTAATCAAGGAAATTCACAATCAAACTCAATCAATTAAAGCAATTCTCAAATTGATGGTTCATGTCATTAAGAATTGCAATGCAATCTAGATTAATCTTATAGGTTGATCATTCCTAATCCAATTAATCACATGCAAAACTATGTCAACCAATTTAATTGCAACAATTTAATAAATCAAAGATCATCAACTAGCACAAATTATCAATCAAGCATGCTTCCCCTTCTCCCTAGCAACTAATCTACTCACTAATCATGGTGTAACTCAAGAACAAATCACTAGAAATAGCATTGATCATAATTCTAAATCAAAATCAAGAGGAAATAATATAAACTACAATATCCAATTCAAATCCAAGCAAATCAAACAATCAAACATGAAACTAAAACAAACAAGTAAGAGATGAACAAGAAGAAGAGATTCTCACTAACATTAATGATTGAAAATGAAGAAATCCAAGCTCAATTGATCCGATGTTAAAATACAAATCCAATACCAAGAACTTCTCTCTAACTTCTCTCTCTAAAACTAATCTAATGAAAGTTATCTAAAAGTTGTTTTAAAAAAGGAATTACAAGTGTACTTATAGGCACAAAAGGAAAACGGGATCCCCGCGCCCTCACTAGTAAACCCCGCGCCCACGGGGAAATGGGTACGGAACCCATAACAAACTCTGCGGGCTATCTAGGCAACATCCGCGCCCGCGGCAAGGGAGCGGTGAATCCCCTGCTCCCAAAGGGTGATCAGAGGGCCGCGGTCTCTCTGGTATGGAGCGGTCTCTCTAGTCTACCCGCGCCCGCGGGGAGCCCGCGGCCAGACCGCGGAGAGTTCCTGGTCGAAATTGGCCAATTTGGTGCATACGAGCCCGCGCCCGTGGCCTTCAAGACCCGCGCCCGCGGCAAACTGGCAGGGTTTGATGCCCTCTCCAAGGCATCTCCAAGCCCTCTCTGAGCCCTCTCCAAGCCGATTACTTCCTCCTTGCTTAGTCAATATAGCCCATCTTGATCCCCTTGCAAAGACAAATCCTGGATACCTACAAGAACAAACAACGGAAAGGAATAAAAGGGAAAAAAGACCAAATAAAAGGAAAACACGAAGAAAACACGAAAAACACAAGGAAAGAAAGAAAGAAAGAAACTAAAGGAAAAAGGACCAAAAATAAGATAAGAAAGCATGAAAAGAGATGAAAACATCCTAAAGGGCTACCCTATGAGTGCCATAAATGACACTCATCACAAGCACGCAAGTCAAGCCGATCAAAGAAACAAAGGAAAATGAAGGGTTGCAAAGTATCAAAAAGGACCTTTGTGCATTGTTTCTGCCATATCTCGAGTTCTACAAATCGGATTGAGGTGATTCAAGTTGGGTTGAAAACTAGACTTGAAGAGATTTCCAATGATAGGTTTCACGCCTTCATACAATTCCTAGATTGTGAGTTATAGCCTTCCAAAGGCGGCCCTGCAAATCTGTCGTAGGCTATCCGCAGGCGCGGGGCTGCCGCAACCTATTTCTGCCCATTTTCGACTAGGAGCTTGCAGAGGGCTAGCCACGGGCACTCCGCGGGCGCGGCTTTTTGGGTTTTACTTGCAATTTCATTTATTTCCTCCTTTTGTATATATAGTGTACGACCTTCTTTATTCATCATACATGAAATACTTTAGTTTAGGATAGTTTCTCTCTCCTATAAGAAGGATTAGCTTAGATTAGGAGTTCCTCTCTCTAGATTAGGAGTAGTTTTAGAGAGATAAAGTGGAGAATTTCAATGGTGATTGAGAGATTGGAGATACAAGTGTGACAATTGTGTTCAAGATCTTCTCTGTTATCAATGAGCATTCTTAACTCTATCTCACCTTATTGCTTTGTTTAATTTCTTGTTTGTTTGGTTTAATTTTGATGATTGATTGGTGTAATTGTTCTTGATATTTTGTTGATTCTTGATTTCCATAGTTGTTAGTTGATAGATGATGATTCTTGAATTGTTGTTTGGCTAGGAATTGGGTGAAACTTGTATGATTGATTAATTGTGATTAATTTGGGAATTGTGTTGATTGATTGTTGAGATTAAAGTGATTAGTGAAGGTTTGCATGTGTGTAATTCAATTACGCCCTGAGAATTATGCTAGATTGCATTGTAATTGCTAATGACACGAACAATTGATTTAGGAATTGTAATTATCGATTGGTTTTGATTGTGATTCTCTTAGTTTGTTATTCATAGTGAACCCTAGCCTAACAATTAGGAGATAGCTCTTTGATTCCAATTGATTGCTCTTATCATTAGTCTTCACAACCTTTTATTGTCATGCTCTTCCCAAGTTGTTGCAATTGACATGATTACTTGTTGATCCCCATTCCTAGTGTTTTATTTCTTTGGTTACATGTTTTGTTAGTTGTTAGTGTTCTCCCTTTACCTTTGATTTCGACCTAGCTTAGGCGCATAATTGAAAGTGCTTGAACATTACCGTTCCTTTAGATTCAACCCTTGATTTGCCTCTATACTCGTATTAGGTTTTGTTAAGTGTTTATAAATTTAGTTTGACCGAGGGAAGATTAGATAACAACCTAGTTTCCCCCTCGTCAAAATGGCGCAGTTGCCGGGGAACGGTGTCTATGTTTTAGTGTTTTTGATTTCTTGAGTCTAGGTCTTTGTGTATACTTTTCTTTTATTTGATTTTTGTTTGTTTAGTGAGAAAAAATGGCATGTCTATCATTTCCTCAATTTGAAAATGAGCCTTTTCGTGAATATTTCAATAGGCTAGAGGGATTTTTAGACTATTATTGTTGTAGTTTTTGGGAGGCTTGTGAAATTTGTTATTTTGGTTTGAATGATAAAACTAGGGATAAAGTTGAATGCATGCATAATGGTGAATTTAGAGCATTATCAATTGATTATGCTTGGGATTTTTATGTTTGGTTTGCTAGGGATGTTTATGATAGGGGTAATCATGATTCTAATATTGATATGCAATGTGTTGATTCTTCTAATATTAGCATGAATTCCCATGATTTGTCACATGATCCCTTAAGTGAACCTAGAACACATGATTTCAACTTTATTTCTCCTTTTGTTCATGATGATGAAGTGCATGCTCAAGTTGATGCTAATGGTGTGTTTCAATATTCTTCATTATTTACCATGACTTCTTATGATGTGCTTCATTCCCTTGATGATGAATCTCATGTGTTTGATTGTGCCCCCACTCCCCAATGTGATTTATATGCTCATGACCTTAATGTTGATTCTTCCAATCTTGGTTGTACTTCTTCTTCTCTTGTTGAGCCTCAACCGTCTACACCTTTTGAATCTCTTATTGCTACGTTTGAATCTCAAATTAGGTGCATTGAGCTTGATAATGAGCTTGGGCCTAGTAAGGAGATGATTCTTAATTCTATTAGAGGTTATTAGAGATAATGAAAAAGAATGAGGAGCGTATTGAGGAGGAATAGAGAAGAGGAGAAGAGTTAGAAAGCCAATTGTCATCCTTGATGCTTGTTTGTGAAAAATCCCAATTTAATGAGTGTGTTGAGAATGATGATGATGATTTTGAGCAACCAAGAGAGTGTGAGGATCCCATTGGTGAGCATTTGAATGATGGTGAATGAGTTGAGAATGAAGAGATTGTTGATTTTGAAACTCTTAACCCTTCTTCCCATTTTGATGAGCCTCAAGTGCATGATTGTGATTCTTCTATCCATGAGTATTTGGACTCGATTGAGGTTATGACCAATGTGTTCTTTGAGTGTCAAATGAAAACCCATAGCCTTTTGAGTGAGTTTATTAAGAATGCTTCATGGGAGAGAGATGAGTTTGAAATGAATTGGCATCCATTCATACATGGCTTTGAGACTTTAGGATTTAAGGAAGTTGAGGGAGTTGTTGTTCATGGTTGTAGTGAAGGGGATTATGTAGTTCCTCTTGGAAGTTGGATGTTTGAGGGAGATGATGATCATGAGTGTTCTTTTTTTGAAGATTCTATGATTTTTATGCTCTCATTGGTGATTTGAGGCATGGTGGTGAGAAAGTGTTCCTTTGTGAGTCCATAGCCCTTATTCCCTCCTCTCATGTCCCTTTTTCAAGCAATTTCAACCGCATTCTTTATACTCCTATATCCCTCCCTTCCTTTGTTGATGAGCCTATTGGGGCCCCCTTACCTATGATGATCTTAATGTCCCTCATTTGTCTTCTATTGAGGAAAAGGGTGATGTTGCCACCCAAAAATATTTTAGTGAGGAGGATTTGCCTTTTTCTTTTTCTTTCCATTCTTTTGTCCCCCCTTCTTTTTCTTCTTCTTATTTTCTTCCTTTTCCTTTTAATCCCCTTTCTTGTTTATTTTGGCATCTCCGTTCTCACTTACGTGCAATAATCTTGTTGCACGTTATTATCCCGTCATTTGCCTACCGTTTGTCATATGAAATGTGTAGTAGTGCATTTGATAAGCTCTTGCGTGCGTTGAATTATTATTTTCTAGAGCGGTCAAGCTTGGACCTTAAGCAAGCCTTTCTCGGGAAGTAACCCGTGTTTTATTGCTTTCATTTTCTTCTCTTTTTAGAATAGATTTTCTCTCATGGAAATGTTTGTGTGCCTTTTGATAGGTACATGACTTGATGATATACTTTGGTGCATTGGTTTGAATCAAGAATCAAGGAAGATTGACTTCTATGTTTGCTAGCATATAGAAGGCAAGGTTCAATTCTTGAGGAAATTAGTTTTGAAAGGTTAAAATTGGGTCATTTGCGGGTATTTACACCCACCTAATATCCGGTAATATCCTTCCTTGCTCTTTCTCTAGGTGATGATGACTTGTTGGACATATGTTGGTTTGTTAGATTGATCTCCTTGTTTCCCCCTCCCATGGTTTCTATGCCTTATGATTGAGCATGTTGTCTCATTCAAGCTTGGGGGAGGGTATTCTATCATATTTGGTAGGATGTTGATTTATATATGTCATGCACCTTTGTATATGCTTTTCCATGTTCTCATATTTTGAAAAACTCCAAAAAGATTTTTGTTTCTATCAAGGCAAATTTGCAATGCATTTTGTTTTGTTCTTGCTTTGGACATAATAACCTTTGGACTTGTATACTTGAATGCTTTTATTCCTAAATGGTAGTGGTGTGCGCGGTTTGAGAATACGTTTTGTTGATTCTAGGATAAAGCATGCTAAGGTAGTTGTCTAGAACTAGGGGGATCATGAAACCGGATTCTACTTGCTTGTGGCATGTTTGGTAGTTGCTCCCTATCTTCGATTTGACAACCTTAGTGAGTTTTTGCTACAACCATGTGAGATTCATACTTTTTCTAGCTTTCAACATATTCTTGCAAGAGCGGCATGGATCCTTGAATTTCGCAAACCTAATCTAGAATCTTAACGTATGATTCCTAAGACCGAGACCGAACCACCTAGAGAGGACAAAGGCATCTTTTCGGGGAGGTATTTTTCCTTTTTATAGGATAGTGTCCTTCTTTTTACTTTTGGTTTTTGGGATACATTTGCCTACTTGGTAGCCCTTTAAGCCTTTTTCCCTTCTTTTCAAGCCACAGCTTTAGTTCTTGAGCCTTTTGTTTCATTTTCATTTTTTGTGAAGAAATGGTCATTGTTGTTGAAGATTGTGGTCTATAAGTTTGGAACTTGGTTCAAGTTTATGAGCAAGTTTGTGTTGTATATACATTGTGAATAATGGAATGTGTCTAGTAAAAAGCCGTCCCAATTCAAAAAGGCAAGGACAAAATAAATGCAAGTTTAAAAATAAAAGTCGTCCAAAGTCAAAAGAGGAGAGTACAAGCACTACTAAAAAAGAAAACAAAAGAGAAAACAAAAAAAAAGTGAAAAATGAAAAAATGCAAAAATATTTTTATGTGAGTATTCTTCCTTTTTGAGCATTGACGACAATGCTCCATTTAAGCTTGGGGGGAAGCGTTCTCACGCTTTTTGTGTATATGTTTGTGATCTTAGCTTTGAATAAGCTTAGGGGTGTTGGTGCTTTTGTTTGGTGCTTACTTGATTATGGTGTTGAGGTTTTATTACCCTTTGCTTCCATAATTAGGGTGCTTTTGGTTGCTTCTTAATTGATTATGGTGTTGAGTTTTGATCACCCTTTGCTCCCCTAATTAGGAAAACCACCAAATTTTAAATTTTAGCCTACCTTAACCCTTTTTGCCTTACGTTACAACCTTTGGAAGACCTTTTGACCTAGGGGTTGAGTCATTCATCGGTGGAGGGAATCATGGGTTATAGCCTAAGGAAAGGGGATGCGTAGTCAAGACGTCGAGTAGCCATAAATTTGATCTTTTTCCGGTTCCTTCGTGGAACTTATGAGATGCTCACTAAGGGGAGATATGAGATTAGTAGGGGGAACGCGGTAAGACCGTTTGTGATGAAAGTGGAGTGTGATAACTAGTTCCTATGCTTAGCATATTTATGTTTCAATCAACCTTAGGTATCTTGGAGCGTGCACTCCCTCACTCCCTTCATTTGTGCTTGTACATTTTAAAAATTCCTTTCATGAACATGTGTTTGCTCTTCTTTTCTTTTGATTTCCTTCTTTATGCTTTGCCTTGTTTGTATTATTATGAGAGTTATGGGTTAATCTCTTAGGAAACCTTTACTAGAGCATCACTCATCCTCCAGGGCGATTTAGGGGCTTAAATGGCTTGTCTTTAGTTGATAAAATTGACCGTGATTCCTACGAAAGTGAGTTAGTGTATATTCCCATCTTCTCTAGTTTTCTTGATTCTTTCATTGCTTGAATAATGTCTTCATTTTTCCCTTAGGTTGGATTTTGTTTTGCTCGAGGACGAGCAAAAGTTTAGCTTGGGGGAATTTGATCCGTGCCATTTATGGCACCTTTAGGATATGTTTTCTTTATATTTCTATGCTCGTTTTTAGTCGTTTATGTCGTGTTTTTAGAGAATAATGCTTGATTTGCGTGTTTTTGTGTTAGTTTAGAGAAATGTGCGCTTTTAATGGTTTTCTTATCATTTTATTCATTTCTCGGCTATTTCTCTCGCTTCTCCGTTTCTTTGTCTTGTTTTGTAGGTACGTCGAGTTCCCGCGGATTTAATACTCAAGGAGGGAGCTCAAGTGCATTCAAGGAATTTAACGGAGAAAAGTTAGGGAAGCCAAGCACGCAAGTCAAGCCAATCCAAGAAACAAAGGAAAATGAAGGCTTGCAAAGTATCAAAAAGGACCTTTGTGCATTGTTTAAGCCATATCTCGAGTTCTACAGATTGGATTGAGGTGATTCAAGTTGGGTTGGAAACTAGACTTGAAGATATTTCCAATGATAGGTCGCACACCTTCATACAATTCCTAGATTGTAAGTTACAGCTTTCCAAAATTGGCCCTGCAAATCTGCCGCGGGCTGTCCGCGGGCGCGGACTACAGTACCCGCGGGTGCGGGGCTGCCGCAACCTATTTCTGCCCATTTTCGGCCAGGAACTTGGAGAGGGCTAGCCGTAGGCACCCCGCGGGCGCGGCTGATTTCTTCGCGGGCGCGTCTTTCCGGGTTTTACTTGCGATTTTATTTATTTCCTCCTTTTGGATATATAGTGTACGACCTTCTTTATTCTTCAAACATGAAATACTTTAGTTTAGGATAGTTTCTCTCTCCTTCAAGAAGGATTAGCTTAGATTAGGAGTTTGTCTCTCTAGATTAGGAGTAGTTTTAGAGAGAGAAAGTGAAGGGTTTCAATGGTGATTGAGAGATTGAAGATACAAGTGTAACAATTGTGTTCAAGATCTTCTCTATTATCAATTAGCATTCTTAACTCTATCTCACCTTATTGATTTGTTTAATTTCATGTTTGTTTGGTTTAATTTTGATGTTTGATGCTTGATTAGTGTAATTGTTCTTGATATTTTGTTGATTCTTGATTTCTATAGTTGTTAGTTGATAGATGATGATTCTTGAATAGTTGTTTGGCTAGGAATTCGGTGAAACTTGTATGATTGATTAATTGTGATTAATTTGGGAATTGTGTTGATTGATTGTTAAGATTAAAGTGATTAGTGAAGGTTTGCATGTGTGTAATTCAATTACGCCTTGAGAATTATGCTAGATTGCATTGTAATTGCTAATGACACGAACAATTGATTTAGGAATTGCAATTATCGATTGGTTTTGATTGTGATTCTCTTAGTTTGTTATTCATAGTGAACCCTAGCTTAACAATTAGGAGATAGCTCTTTGATTCCAATTGATTGCTCTTATCATTAGTCTTCACAACCTTTTATTGGCATGCTCTTCCCAAGTTGTTGCAGTTGACATGATTACTTGTTGATCCCCATTCCTAGTGTTCTATTTCTTTGGTTACTTGTTTTGTTAGTTGTTAGTATTCTCCCTTTACCTTTGATTTCGACCTAGCTTAGACGCATAATTGAAAGTGCTTGAACATTACCGTTCCTTTGGGTTTGACCCTTGACTTGCCTCTATACTCGTATTAGGGTTTGTTAAGTGTTTATGAATTTAGTTTGACCGAGGGAAGATTAGATAACGACCTAGTTTTCCCTCGTCAGGGCCCTACGCCCGGAAGAGAGAGGAGGTAAAGAGAGCCACTAGATCAGCTAGGGATTCTCAAGATGTAGCTGAATATCAATGTACAATTAATGAACTTGAAACTAAAGCCGAATTGATGCTACAGGCGTATCAGATCAGGGGTCTTCAAAAAGCTCTGAATGAGGCCAAGGAGAAGGCCAATACGGTTGAGACCAACCTTAAGAAGGCGCAGGATGACCTCAAGGCCTTGCAGGGTGCCTCCCCAGAGAATGCAGATCTCAAGGCGGAGGTTGAGCAACTGAAGAAGGATGCAGGACAAGTCCAAATAAACATTAAAGCAACAATTGAGGCAGAGCAAGACCGCTTGATTGCTGAAAATGAAGAAGACTCCGGCACCCGGATAAAAATCGCCTAAAATGCTCTCTACCCAAACAAGGAGTATGGCATGTGGGCTCTGGCTTTCTAATACGCTGAAGACGTTGTGTATAGGAGAGAAAAAGAAGAGCGAGAGCCCGAGTCCTTTGAAGCCTGGGCACATACTGAGCTAGAGGAGCCTGCCAAGGAGCTCCCCTGAGAAGGAGAAGCAATTGATATCCAATCTGATGGGGAGAATCCTAAGAATGAGGACCAGCCGGCCTAACATAATAAAGAGGACCAGGCGGCCCAGCCTCAGCCTTGACTTGCAGCGGCAGTATGCCAGTTTTAAGCTTTTTCCGGCCCGCATGCCGAGTATTTATGTGTTCTTACCAACTAAGGAGTCGGGTAACAATTTTACTTTCTTTTCTCCTGGATGTATATCCGGTTAACAGTATTATCCGGTTCTAACCGGTTTTGAAATGATATTTACCGACTGAGTCGGCTTGATGAATCTGTTATTTTATTTGTATAAATTTTTGCATTTAATTTTTTGCCTAACTTTTTATAGCATGTGGTTAATAGTACACGGATGCTTCTATTATAGTCGTCGACTACGGTCGACTACGGTCGAGTACGGTAAGATATTAAATCTGAACCGTTAATTTTGATTATTGCTTAATCTTAGACGTTTATCATTTTAATTTTTTTTTAAAAAAGAAAAATCTAATTTACACCTCATAAAATGTCATGACACGTCATGACCAGTCATCAAAGTTCTGTTTGTTTTAATTTTTTTTATGGGTAAAATGTTTTTTCTTCAAAATTATAACACTATAAACATTCATCCATATAAATTATAATACTATCCACATTCGCCCAAATTATATTAAAAAAAAAATTATATAGCTTCATCCCCATTTTTAATAGCTTCATCCCATTTTGATAGATTCAACCATTTGCAATGACGCACTTCATCCAAAATACAACCATAAACTACCAAAGTTTATATGAAAGTAATAAGATTAATGTATAATCATCACATTTATGCTTCCTTCTTTTTTTTCCTTCTTTAGGAGTTTGTAATCAATTTAATGATTAGCATAACTATTCGTTTGATTATGGAATTTTTTTTTTATTTTTTATTTTTTTTCCCTTCAAAAAAAAAAAGTAGATTTTTTTTTTTAATTGAAAGAAGGTACAAAGTAACTAATAATTTATAATGATATTTATTAAGAAAAAATAAAACGCCTTTATGATTTCTCTAGACATATAAGATATTTTTTTTTTTTTTTTTTATTCATATGAGGATGAAAATGCAATAAAAAGGCAAAAAAGAAACAAGCAGCAAAAGAAAACTAAAACAAAAGGCAATAAAAACAAACCCACGCAAGTACTCCTAACACTACAAACACAATAAATAAGAATCATATAAGATATAACAACATACAACATAGATAATACGGAGTACTAAATACATAAAAATACCAGCTTAATATTAGATATAAAAATATTTTTAAAAAAACAATCTTGCTTTGTTGTACGGTAAGATTAATCATGTTTTCAAAATGCAAAAAAATAAATAACAAATTCAATTTATCGTATTAATGGTTCATAGCAATACGTTTTTTTAGTAATACATGGCGGCATACGACATTCACGGTAAAATTTTCAATTCGATGTTAAAAAAATATTTATAATAAAAATGTATGACGGTCAAAATTATACTTTTTGTTTGGGACTACAAATTAGTATTTTGGGTCAACTCATCCTAATTATAGTTTTGGTAATGCATGATCAACATAGTTTTGCAAAAGAGACTTATGTACTTGCCTTGAAAAGTGTTTATAGAATATTCAAAATGTATGTGTTTATTTGAGATAATCTTAGTAAAATATCCATATAATTTGGATGATACCTAAAACAAAGTTGGACTAAACAAAAGAACAATGACACTTTACGGAACACCTAAATTATAGTTGGGTGTCACAAAGTATTAAAATGACCCAAGCTAAGCTAATTTGCACATTGTAATAAATATTTTATAGGAAGGAATTTTCTTTTCAAAAGGTAATTAAGATGATAGAAATTACACCAACTTTTGTGTGTGGCTGGCCACACGGCCCACACCGTGTCTAAATCTAACATACGAGTAACCCGTGGCTAGGTAACCCATGACCAACCGAGTAAACCCTCACCAAGTTATCCCTAACCGAGTAACCCTTGACCAGTAAACCCTAACCTACAGAGTAACCCTTGACTAAGTAATTCCTGACCAACCGAGTAACCCTTGACTGACCTAGTATCCTCTGACCAAGTAACCCCTGACTGACCGAGTAACCTGACCGAGTGAGTAACCCCTGGCCGACCGAGTAACCTCGGCCATTCTTTAATAGAACAAAGTTATAATTAGAACCAAGGCTAAAATAAGAACTAGGAACTAATCTAGGCCCCTTATATCATGTTTATCGGACAGCTCACATGCTTCCCGTGTCATTAATGACATTTTTGTAATATTTCAACTTTATAAAGTAGTTTCTAGTTTCATTTCTCAAAAAAAAAAGAAAATTTAGTAAAAATAAATGAAATCAGTCTTAAAGTAAATAAAATTGCCTTAAAAGCTAAAAAAAAACTGAAAAAAAGTTTGAAAATAGTGAAATTATGAGAATGTCATTAATGAGAGCGGGTGCAATGTAAGCCATTAGATAGAGTGCGATCAATGGCTGAGATTAGCTCCTACTTCCTATTATTCACCTGGGTTCTCACATGATCTCAATTATATATATACTAGGGCAGCTAACGCGCGCGATGCGCGCGTCATAGCTAGCCATATCTTGAAGGTTTTTTTGGTTTGGCTTTTAAATCACAAAATTAGTTAAATTAACAATAAGAGAAATTTTTCCTAAAAAAAAAAAAACAATAAGAGAAAATATGTAATCAACTATATTTAGGTGGTATAAATGTTCAAGACAACTAACATTTATGAAAGCATAAAAGTACATAAATATTTTAGAGGGTATAGTTGTCTAAACACTATTCATTAAAATAGCATCTACATATTAATGAGGGTATGTATGTAAATACACATTTTGAAGGGTATAATTGGCATTACACTATTCATAAGAGTATGTTTCTACTTTTTATAAGGTAGGGATATATATGTGTGTGTGTGCGCGCGCGCGCGCGCACGCACGCGCGCGCGCGCACGCACGCGCGCGCACGCACGCGCGCGTGCATGTGTGGCTGGCTGGCTGGCCTTAAACGTATTTTTTACGTAAGTAGTTTGGCAATGCGGTCATTTATACTTGTCTTTAACGTATTTTTGCTGAACTAAAATTATTTGTATTAAACTAAATAAATTTAATTTTGCTAAATTTTTTTTTCTAAGTTGAAATCAATTTTACTGAATCGATATCAATTTTAATGAGCAAAAATTATTTTATTCGTACTGATTCTCTATTATATTTCTCATTTAGATTTACTAATTTTAACTAAAATTAGTGCACTTATTTTTGTTGAACTAAATTATTTTTACTAAAGTAAACTTATGCCCTCTTCACTTCACCTTATATTTGCTGAATTGAAATTGTTTATACTGATTCGAAATTATTTTTGCTAATGCTAAATTATTTTTAATTACTCATTCACTAGCTATTTATATCTTACTTCTTTATCATTACTTAATTTTTACTAAATTAAAATTATTTTAACTAAACTAACTTTTGTTTTTATGAACTAAAATTATCTTTGCTGAACTTTAATTATTTTTACTAAATATAAAACCACCTCGTTTTTGGTATGCCCAAATATAACTTAGGTATACCCAAAGGGGAAACATTTTATATCACGTGATCTATGTCTTAATCAATTTTATCTTCATTAATCATACTAATTAACTAATAAATTTTGAATTTTGGGTATGCCTAAAATTCAATTGGAGATATAAAAAAGAAAATTTAAGCTGTAAAGGTCATAAGTTATTTCTATGTCAGAGTAATCTGTTGCAAACAATAAGACTAATAATCGAAATTTCTAGGATTCTTGCGTGTATTAATTTCGATAACTATCCTACGATTAAAGGCAAACTAATCTTTAGCTATTTATTTAGGGACTAACTAGTAGTCGTTTGAGATCACCTAATTTTTTTCTTTGTTATGTACTACGTACATTCAAGTTTATGTTTTCGCATATCCCTAAACTAATTTAAGATAATGGGTTTCTCAATCTCAATAAGGATTGTTATGTAATACGTAATATTTTGGCCAAGCAACTATTTTCAGCATTTATAATCGGCCTTTTATTTTAATAAAAACTATGATTAAGCTAATGAGACCACTTTGTAATTGCAATAAATCTAATGAAGAGTGCTGAAAATGAATGTAATTATCCGAAATAACTTTATACTTATGTATTTTGTTAAAAAAAAAAAGAGAGAAATTGAACCACTTTGTTTTTGGTATGCCCAAATATAACTTAGGCATACCCAAATTAGGAAACATTTTATATTTATACTGTGGTCGATCTATGTAATTCTAATCAACTTAGGTATCCCAAATTGGGATTTTTTTTATACATAGCCCTTCTAATAATTAACAAATAAAAATCAACTTTTGGGTTTGCCCAAAATTAAATTAGGGATATCTAAAAGCGAAATTTATGTATGCATGCTATGTAGGGGTTGAGAGGGTTTTTTTTTTTCTACGAAGGGTAATTAATCTTCTGTCAGGTTTCTACAAAGGGTAATCCTTCGTGGGGAACAATAGGACTAATAATCTAATTTGTTAGGATTCTTGTGTCTATGAATTCCGATAATCATCGATCCTTCGATTAAAGGTAAACTTATATTTAATGTTTTATTTTGGGACTATCTAATAGTCAATCATGCTCCTTAACTAAAAAATAAAAATAAACAATTTTGGATGTGTCCAAAATTAAATTTTGGGAATGTCCAAATTTTAATGGAGGATATCTAAAAGCGAAATTTATGTATGTATGCTCTAGGTTATAAATTTTGAGTAACTTCTGTTTAATATAAGTATGTATTTAATTTACATTAGAAAATTTTAAGATAATTATTTGTTACTATTATATTGGTACTATTATTAGTCTTGTAATGATTCCACTATGGATGAACTTTGAAACTAATAAAGATAATTTCATATCAAAAACAAAAAATAATAACTATAGAGGTAGACAAGTAGTGCGCATTCTTCCTTTTTTTTTCTTTTTTGAAAAAGTGTAGTGCCTCAATTTTTCCTAAAGAATCTATTTAACGTTAAATAAAATTTGCCTAAAAATTCTTAATAAACGGTTTCAAAAAAAAAAAAAAAATAATAATAATAATAAAAAAACTTATTTAACACAAACATTTAGCGTGAAATCCCTTTTTTCAGGAATACAACAGCATATTCTGATATCTCATTATATTTGCCTAAAATTAATCATACTAAATCTAATAATTATCACAACAAGATTTATTTTTTCTTTTGCAACCTATTACTTTATAGTGTATCTCTATATTGCATAATTGTGTGCTTAGACAAAACATGTGTGTATTACATAACAAAAAAATATAATTAAGTAGTTCCGAACAATTACTATGTAATCCCAAAATAAAAATAAAAAAGATCTTTATTTACCTTTAATGCTGAAAATAAATTCGAGGATAATTTCATTCATGAAGCATAATATTTTCTATTTGTCACTCTTAAATTTTGACAACACTATCCTTACATAGAACTCAACTCGCATAGTATAATTAGATTCTTATTTAGAAATCCCTAGTTTTAATTTAAGAGTACCCAAAATTATATAATATATATATTAATGATTTTTTTTATTTTTTTTTTCCTTCTTAGACTTACTCCTTTCATCGCTATTTTTTTCCTCATTGCCAATATTTGTGTTAAATTTAAAAACTTTGACCATAAAGCTTAAACATATTCCATAAGTTCATAAAACAATAGGCCGATGTTACTTTTGGGACTACCTAAATTATAGTTGGGTTTCCTAAAAAAAAAAAGTTGGGTGTCACAAAAATTGACTTAATTTGCATATTATAATAAGGTTATTTTATGTGAAGGATATTTTTTGTTAAAGATAAGATGATCAAAATTATTGGGATAAGGAAATCACATAAAATCATTTATAATCTTCCACTTTGTTTTAATTAAAAGGTAATTATCTTATACCTCTTTCTTTGGGTATAGACATTAATTTTGTTAACATATATAGTCTTTTAAAGGGACATGTGCACTTGCGTTAGTTTAAGATGTTTATATTAAAAAGTTATGGAGTACATGTTTTTCAATATAATACGGTATAACCTTAGATGATTATACATATACCTTAGGGCTTGTTCACTGAACTGAGCTGAGTTGAACTGAACATATTGGAGCTGAAATGAATATTTTACAAGAGATGGAAATTAGGAGTTGAACTGAACTGGACTGATTAGAGCTAAGCTGAATTGAAATTAAGTTGAAGTGAACAGTCCCTTAGATAAATTAAAGTTTAAACATAATCCTTGTCATTTTTTTTTTGGTTACATAATCCACTAAACAAAAGATCTATATGTTACTATAGAACCACCTAAATTATAAATGAGTGTCACAAAAAAAAAAAAAAAAAAAAAAAAAAGAAAGAAAGAATTTGCACATTATATTATAATTATTTTAAGTGAATGATAATTTGTCAAAAGATAATCAAGAATATAAATTATAGTGGTAAGTAAATCAAATAAGAATTTATATTAAAGATAAATGTTTTGTACCTCTTAGGGTCTGCTTTGATTTAGTGAACTGAGCTTATTGGAGCTGAACTGAACTGAACTGAACTAAACTGAGCTGAAATGAATTGTTTATGAGAGAAAGAAATTAAGAGTTGAACTGAATTGAACTGATTGGAGCTTAATTGAACTGAACTGAACTGAAATTAAGCTAATGAGAACATACCCTTATTCTTGGGACTACACATTGATTGTTTGGGACATCCTAAGTACATTTTTTGTATGTACTTCGGGCCTGTTCACTTCAGCTTTATTTAAGTTAAGTTAAGTTTAGCTCCAATCAGTTCAGTTCAGTTCAGTTAAGCTACAATCAGTTCAGTTTAGTTCAGCTCCTAATTTCCTTCTCTCATAAAATATTCATTTAAGCTCTATTCAGTTTAGCTCTAATCAGTTCAGTTCAGCTCCAATCAGTTCAGTTCAGTTCAGCTCCAATCAGTTCAGTTCAGCTCCAATCAATTCATTTTAGTTTAGCTCAGTTCAGTAAATGTGAATAGGCCCTTCATATATAATTTTATAAAGAGTCATGTATACTTGATTACATTCCCTCAAGGTGTTTTATATTCAAAATGTACGAGTTTATCTGAAATAACCTTAATTAGATATTTAAATCTTTTGGATAAAGACTAATTAAACATAATTCAACTAAACAAAAGAACAATGTTAAATATTGGAACCACCTACATTATTATTGTGTATCACCGATTAGTGACCTTATTTACACATTATAATAGTCGAGGTTCACTTTTAGTGCAAAACTTGTAAATTCACATTATTCACATTCTTACATTTAATTAACAATTATCTTTTGATTCTTAAACACATCATTAGGGCCTGTTCACTCCAACTTAATTTTAGTTCAGTTCAGTTCAGCTCCAATAAGTTCAGTTCTGTTCAGTTAAGCTCCATTCAGTTTAGATTAGTTCAATTAAGTTCCTAATTTCTTTCTCTCATAAAATATTCAATTTCAGCTTTATTTAGTTTAGTTCTGTTCAGCTCCAATCAGTTCAGTTCAGTTCAGTTCAGCTCCAATCATTTTAGTTTAGTTCAGTTCAGTAAATGTGAACATGCCCTTAGGTTGATTAATTTTATTGGACATACACTACTAGAATCCGCCTAAATAATGACAGTTCATCAGCGACGGTCATAAAAAACTGTCGTAAAATAAAGTCTCGTGGTTTGATTGTCATAAACAATTTCTTTCTGCTGATCACCCATTTCGTAACAACAAAGTCGCCTTCTGTAGAGACAAGGTGGAGAAGAGTCATCCACCACACATCTTGTCCGACGAGGAGTTGTGGCAGTGTGTTAAAGAAATGCCAAAAGCTACGGATGGCCCTAAAGCTCTTGCAAGACTTAAAAAGTCGAGAAAGAGTTGGTTCAAACAAAACACTTTATGGGAGCTACCGTATTGAAAGACTCTATTGGTACGTCATAACCTAGATGTCATGCATATTGAGAGGAATTTTTTTGACCAACTGATTCATACTGTTATGGATGTGAAAAAAATACGTGCGACACACCCGTCGCCCGAAAATATATTGCCAAGTTTTGTAAACGTCCACAACTCCATGTTATGGAGGATGCTCGAGGAAACGAAACTATATCCAAGGCACCATTCTCCCTCGATAGGGCCCAAAAATAGGTACTATGCAATTAGGTCAAAGATTTGAAGTTTCCGGACGGTTATGCTTCTGACTTGGCAAGGTGTGTAGACTTACAATCATGTAATCTATATGGTATGAAAAGCCACGATTGCCATGTCTTTATGGAGAGATTGTTACCGGTTGCTTTCAAGGAATTGCTCCCTCTCTTCATGTGTGGAAAGCCATTACTGAGATAAGTTTATTCTTTCGTGACTTGTGTTGTTCCACAATCACCTTGAGTGATATTGAAAGGCAGGAACACAACATTGTTGAGATATTGTGTAAGCTTGAGAAGATATTTCCTCCATCATTCTTCAATTTCATGGAACATTTACCTGTCCACTTGCCATATGAAGCTCGGTTATGTGGACCTATTCATTACCGTTGGATGTATCCGTTTGAAATGTAATATAAAGTTGCTTAGATAATTTTTTTTACAACAATTAACTACTATAACCACTTCCATTCCATACATTTGTGATTTAGAGTTAGTTAATATTTTAGGTTTCTTAATCATTTGAAACGCCAAATTGGCAACAAAGCCCGTGTTGAATGGTCCATTTGCATGGCATACCTTGCCGAAGAGATATCAAACTTTTGTAGCAGTACTTTCAGGAAGGTGTAGATATGAAAACTAGGGACCTACCACGAAACGTTCATAATGATGTTCAAAGTAACTTGGATGAAAGTGTTCCAGAATGCTTTAGGGTTGATTACGGACGTCCTTCCACCAGAGGTGTTCTTCGGTTCTTGGATGAGGCTGAACTTATACGAGCACACTTGTATGTGTTAGCTAATACTGGAATTTTAGAGCACTACGAGAGGTAATTGTTTAATACATGTGGTTATTATAGTTTTTCTCGGTTAACAAGAATACATTAATTAGCTTTCAATACTCTCACAATGGAATTCAAATTTGTGGTAAATTTAAGGGGTTTTCAGGAGTACATTCTACATACCCGACCCACAATGCATAAAGATGATGTGTGGGTTTATCATGAAGTTGAGTTCCTCGAATGGTTTAGGATGAAAGTGAGTACCGCTCCACTATCAAATTCTAAGTATGAAAATTGTATTGATTCATGAAGTTTCCAGTACTAAAATATTCATGGCTAAGCAGGTGATTCAAGATAAGCCGGATGATGACGTATTGTTTGCTTTGGCAACGGATCCATCTAAACGAGTGCGCACTTGGAACCAGTACTATGTTAACGGATACAATTTCCAGACTCATGCACATGGAATGCATAAATCAACCCAGAATTATGGTATTTGGGTGTCAAATGAGGAAGGTGGAGATTTTTTTTGTATCTTACAGGATGTCATTGAGCTTAAGTTCACTAGTGCGTCTAGAGTTTATAAAACTGTTTTGTTCAAGTGCAATTGGATGGACCCGACAAGGGGCATGAATGTTGATCATTACAAACTAGTAGAAGTCAATCACACAAAGAAATACCCCAAGTACGATCCTTTTGTGCTATCATACTAGGAAAAGCAGGTGTTCTTTGCGCCGTACCCTAGTTTGAAAAAAGATCGTGCTCAATGGTGGGTTGTGCTTAAGACTAAGGCAAGTCTACTGTTGATGCTCCAGTAGATGACGAGGTTTTTACAAAAAACACGTGTTGAGGCACCAACCTTGAGTGCTCTGGATGATATTCCTGGGTACGAGGACGACGATGATTCTGATGAAGAAGATATCCCATACATTGAACCCCCTTTAGAGGAGTCCAACATCGAGGACTCAACCGATAGTAATGACGACGAAGACGCTATTTTTTGGGATGATGATACTGATGAGGACGATTATAGTGATGAAGGGGATGAATGAGAACCTCTAGAGTTTGTGTAATCGGATAGTTTTATATGTAATAATTTTCTACGGTTTTCTATCCTAATTTTTCTGTTTTATTTGTCAGAATTGAATCTCCTGCTTTTTGCTTCATGACATTATTGCTAACATGATATCAATTTCGATTTTAGGCAAGAATTAGATGGTATATATTGTTATTCTAAGGTTCATGTAGTATCAATTTTTGCGTTTTTGGTTTGAATTTTTTACTTGCGTGTTCAATTGCAATTTTATTTTTCTCTTTTGTTGATTTCTGCTGAATTTGATAGTTTATATTGCTATAATTGCTGGTTATTTTGTGTTTTCCCACCTAAATTGCTGTTGTTGCCATTGCTTCTTGAAGGGGTTGTTGGAGTTTCTGATTTTTTACTAAAGGGTCCAAGATGTCAGCTTTGTTATATGCCCAATGAATTTTAGCACTAGAATTCACTAGGGGGTTTAAAAATTTGGGAAATAAATCTGAAATTTTGGCTAATTTTAGTAAAAATTTGGGGGTTGGATCCCCAAATGTAAATTTCTAATGCTGAGGATCACCAATATAAATTTCTGATGCTACTTGATTTATTTGGTCTCATATGGTTTTTTTGCCCAGGTTCTTATGACAGTAGGTAAACGACGAGTTTTGTTACGGGGGGTCACTGGCTATAGGAAGGAACTTTTCTCATCGTCACAAACACAAAACAGCCAGGGTAGTCATGTTCCAGAGACACCAATAGATGACAGTCATGTTTCAAAGACACCGATACCAGAGACCCTAGTAGATGACTCTGAGACACAGTATTTTGGGTCCCCTCTAATTAATGCTAGTACACCAGCTACCCAGAATACGTCTACACCTGTTGTTGAGCCTGGTGAGAGTTCTTTCCAAGGGCTGAGACAGACTTTACACCCTGACGGGTTATGGTAAGCATGTAATTAAGTTAAAAATTGAAATTTTGATACATGAATATTTATTAGTATTGACCGGTTTTTATGCCTTTATTCCCGAGTTCCATAACAATAAAGTGTCCAATGCAATCACAGACATCTTCCAGGCTCACTTTCGCAAACCTTGGATTAACTACAAGAAGGTCGACAATGGCACTAGGACTCATTGGTGGAACCAGTTTAAGGTTTTTTTTTTTTTTTTTTTTTTTTTTTTTTTTTTTTTTTTTTTTTTTTCAGTGTAAGGTATATTTTTTTTTTCAATTTTCATAAACATTTAATTTCTCAAACATTTTTCTGCCCTTGTGCTAGGATCGGTTCATTTGGTCTCTAGACTTGCAGAGTGTTGTTGAAAAAGAGTACAAGAAGAAGGCTGCAAAACATTTGAGCGACTTGTCCTACAATTATAGTGTTAGAAATCCAGAACGTCCATTCTGGATGGGAGAAACTGTCTTTGCAGAATTATTGGCTCTTCGGAAGGATGATAAGTTCTTAAAGAAGTCTAAACAAGCTAAAAAGAACAGAAGAGGTGGTACCCTGTCTAATCCTATTGAACCGTCACACTTCCAGGTATTTCGTTGGTTCAGCATGCTAAGAAAATGGTTCCACATAATAATACGTGAATCCTTTTTAATATAATATTTAGTAGCTGTCTAATACAATTCCCTACTAATCTATCGTCTTTGAATGCAAACAGGCAAAGGATTCTGGTGGATTTCTCCCGTCCGCCCCTGAGGTGTTCTTAAAGACCCATGTCAAGGACGTTCCCGGTAAAGGAAAAGTGCCAGCCAATAAGAGGGCCAGAGAGATCGCGGTAATATCCAATAATTGTTATTCAATTTATTATCTGAATTATATGCATAATAATAGCTATTTTAAGAAAGTTTTATGCAACTTTAACTAGAATTAGTAGAAATGTTAGAAATATGATCTAAATGTGGTTATTTCCAATGTTACAAACTTCAGTGCATGCATAAAACAGATGGTAAAACATATTGTAGACCTTTGTTTTGCTATTGTTGGAATGTGTACTCAGTCTCAAACATTAATAGTTGGTCATAGGCTAGTAACTAATAGGCGTACACCTCAGTTGAGTTGTCTTAGGAGAGGAACTAACATATCTCAGGCTGCGGCATTTGATATTTGATGATTTAACCAGAAGCAGACTATATAAGTTTATGATGTTGATAAAAGACCTCTTACTTGTCGGGACTGATTTTACATTCACTATCTTACATTGATGTCCTTAATAAACTGGTACTATTCTAGGTAGAAAAGAACTTTGACTTGAGTGATTTTGCACCAGAAATTCTTGCACGAAGCTTGACTAATTACTTGCTGCTTCATTAAGCATGAGTTTTTAAACCTATTTTCCCTGAAAAGCAGCTGCTTGTCTCCCTCTGCTTTATGAATTTCAAGCCTTGTGCATATGCTACTTTTTCCTTTTCTTTGCCTTCAATTGCTATGTTATATACCAGATTTCCGACTCTAAGATTAACACAAAGATCAGTAATTTAAGGCTAAAAGCTTGAGTAATTAATTGCTAATGATTTTGGAATATAACCTAAGAGTTATAACTATAGCTTTAACCTAAAATCTTGTTTTATTTTTTATTTTTATTTGTCTTCAACCTAAAATCATGTCATAGCTTGAACGTTCAACAATGGTGGATGATATTCATGATTTTATACGACTAATCATAGTTAAACACAAAGTAATACGATTAATCCATAAACTAATTCCTAAATCATTAAATAAATAATATAAAATCAGAAAATTAATTCTTAACATTCAACAATGTCGTATTAATCTTGAAATCATATGACCGATCAAGTGTTAACACAAAATCATATTATAAATAAATAAATTGATCATAATTTATGAAATCAAACTAAGTATAAGAATTTAATTAATTTGAACCAAAAGAATGAATGTTGTAAGTTGATCCTAAAAGGTTTTAGATGATATAGGTTGAAGATGAATATTTATTATTTGGAAGATATTTTTATTCAATTTTATAAAAGAAAAAAAAACAAGCGTCTGAACAAATTAATTCAACCAAACAAGACTTAATGACTTGATGACTGTTTTTTTTGAGGTGTCTATTTGAACGTCTAGGATTAGTCAATTTACAAATAAACAGTTGAGATTTAATTTCTTATTGTAGTCGACCATAGTCTTGCGTAGTCGTCCGTAGTCGACGATTAAGCTAGAATTTTTAATTAGTACACCGGCTACTCTTTCCCCTGGCGGTTGTGTGGTTGGTTTCAGTACTTCTTTGATTGATTGACTTGGGAATGTTTGATACTTTAAAGAGTATGGAATGTTCCTAAGTCAATAAACCACAGTTGTGACTTCCCCAAACCAAGTACACATCCGTCCACAAAACCATTAAGTAGCCTTTAACCGGGGAATAAGCTGGATCATAGCCTTATTCCTTTTTCTAGGGTATTCGCAATCCAGTAAAACCATCTTTAAGGGAGCCAGGCGGGAACTTGCCGCCTGGTAGTTGATGATGCAGGGAACAAATTGTCCGCCTGTTTGATGGTCCCTCAGACAACTTAAAAGGCCGTTTAGGGTACTTGCAATCCATTGCACCTGGCTCGTCTGCCCCATTAGGGTGACTAGTACAATTTTGTAGAATAGTCTAACGCAGAACTTCAGTTATCAACCGGCTGATGTAACTTGACATCCGGTTTTAAGCTTATTCATTCTTATATACTATTTTGGTCAGACAACTATGAAGTTGATCAAGTAGGTCGTTCAATCTTTGCCGTCTGCATAAGCTTGTAGAGCAAACGATAGAGTTCCCTCTGCGACAATAATACCCCGAGGGGCGTCGCCGGACGCCATACTAATGTTGGAGCAGACATATTTATAAATTTGCATCTTTCCATTGGCCTCAATTTATATATCAAATTAGCCACTAAGTTTTTAACCTAGCTTCATTTATTCAATGTTCAATGGACCGTCTGTGTTTTCAACAGACATTAGTATATTGTTGCGCATGTATATATACAAAGAAATTAAATTAAATTGGAAACAAAAAGCAACTTTTTCATTAATGGGCGTTTTATTTACAAGAATTTACAATTTTCAGAAGTAGTACTTTTTTAAGTTGTCTACAATTCAAGTTCTAGGCAGCCGCCTACCGTCTAGGGTTTCTAGCCGGTAGGTGCCATTTCTCACTTCTTCATAGATATGGTAGGGTTTAAGGAGGGTGATCCCATCGTAAGGGGTACTCTCCTTAAATTCCCTTGGACACTTAAAAGCCTAGGACTTTACACTTGTTAGGGTGTAGTAGAATTTTAATTCCTGACTGTTTGGGGGACCTTGAATTAGAATTGATTCTATCATCACGCTTTTTTGTAAGAAACAAGTAGGAGTCGCCAATGCGTTTTAGGAAAACTCATAAACCTCGTTCATGCCTTTCTTCCATGTGGAGTTCATGGAATAATTAGCACGAATCATAAGTTTACCCATACCTAAATTGGGCTATAAACTAGAAATGAGTTTGGGAGCGAGGATACTAAGATAACAATCCTTTTAGAGGGGAATCGTCATCATAGCCCTAGTACGGCCTCTACTAGCTCTTCCTTTTTTACAATTTCATCACCAAACAATATATGCAACGCGATACCTAAAACTATGTTAGTTGATTTTATTTACAAACATTAATTCACGTAGGAATTACATCGTAATGTCATTATTCTTATTTAATTAAATTTGTGAAGAGTACAAGAAAATAAACAAGCTTCGCCTTGGCTTAAGTGATCAACCAACAATTATTTATTTCAATTCTAATTTTTATTTAACGAAAGATACTGTAGACACCCATTTGTGTCTCCCCAAAACCAAACCTGGTGATGAGTACCTTTCACATCGAATCATAATCGAATGAAGCGAAAGTGTGGAAAGTCTAGTGTTGCGGATAGTTTTAATTTCTTTTCTCTTCTCTTTGTTTTTGAAAACTTATTTTAAGAAAACAGTCAATCCAGTTTGTTTGGTCCATGATAAGGGTCCAATAATAGTGTAGTTAGATGAGGCTTGACAAGAGATTTCCAACGATACATTATAAGCCCAATTCCGATGAATATTGAGGAAGTTATGACCAATTTACTAAACTGGGCCCGATTTGAGCCTTATATGCGGCCCAATAATCTAGGTGAGGGCCTAATATGATTTATCATTCCTAATGCAATTAGGAATGGTTTAAGTCTTCTAGATTCTTCTAGAAGGTTCTTTTCATTCCTAATTCAATTAGCATTGATAAATTGACTTTTCAGAGTTTTAATTAAAGTCAAAAAGCATTTTCGAGGAAAAGATAAGATTTTATCCTCCAGTACGGCAAACTTATCTGATTTTTCGAAAACGCGTCAAAAACATGCCTGGCGCCTGACACCAGGAATTGGCGCCTGGATCTAGGTCTGGCGCCAGGCGCCAGCCATTGGCGCTTGGCGCTAGTGTTGGCGCCTGTCGCCAATTAGCCAGGGTTGGCGCCAGCTCTGTTTTACGTGCGCCAAGTGCTCTGTTTTGATATTTTATCTTTTTGGCTGATTTCTCTATAAATACTGTATTAAAAACTCCGTTTTCATTCATGAACAATCAGTTTTAATTAATATTCACCTACAATCAGTTTTCATTCACCAATTCTCATCAATAACCAGTTTTCAATTATATTCACCTACAATCAGTTTTCATTCGCAATCATTAATTCTCTAATTCTCTCTTAATTCATCTCTCTTTCTTTCTTTCTTTCTCTCTACAACTTGCTTTTACATACAAAATTCCGCATTCGCAAGATCTAGAAACACCTAGCCATATTCGAAGTTGCCTTCGCCCTAGACGTGAAAGGTTTAATTTCTGAGGGTTTGGTCCCAAATCTCTATTTCAATTATTTAATTTAATTGTTTGTTTATTATTTTCCTTGAAGTTACTAACGTGTGTATTTTGTTATTAGAAAGAGGTACGAGGCATCAAAGTAAGTACTTTAATTGATTGATATTATGATGTAGAAATCATGTTTAAATTGTTATTATGATATTCCTAGTATCATGTTTAGGGAAAAGGTTATAATATCAAATATATTAAATATGATTGTTACGATGCTTCCTATGTTCTTCCTAATATTTATGATTGTTAGTATTATGTTAGGGTTAAAGATTTGATTTTTATTGCTTAGTGACATGCTAGGGTTTGTTATTAATCTTGTTAGTATCATGCGTAGGATCTTGCTATTTTTATTATGCTTTAATATTAACATGAATATGATTATGATTATAATTGTTATAATTTATGATGATTATGATTATTATTATTATTATTATTATTATTATTATTATTATTATTATTATTATTATTATTATTATTATTATTTTGATGATGATTATTTTATTTATGACGATATTATTATTATTATGATTATTATAATGATTACTATTATAATTATTATTCATGATATTGATTATTCATTATGTTGCTTGATATACATTATATTATTATTTATTGCTTGATCGCACCTTTTATGCATGTTTAAAGGGAATTTGTACTTGTAATCACGCTTAATAATATAATTAATAATCTTGTTAGGGTTAATATGATTATAAATTCAAGTGATGATCACAGTGGGGTACAAGCTAGGGGATTAACGCTTGAAATTATTCCCTACAGATACTATGTGAAATTGATTAATTAATAATTTTAAAGGTTATCAAACAACACTAATTAATTAATTAAAGTCCTTTTAAACAAGAAAATAAAGGTGATTTAACAAAGTGCTTGGGAATTTACCACTTCTCTTTGCTAGATCTCCGTTTAGAACACTTATGGACTCCTTCTTGTTGGGGAACCTCCACCGTAGTAATAAGATATCGAAAGGGTGAGTGATTAGGACAAGAGGGATAGGTTGCACAAGTTCACAAGTATTTCACTAGAGTTTTATGTTGATTTCTGTCTGTTTAAGCCTCGATTTAAGCTCGTATTTATAGGGAATGATTAGGTTTAGGGTTTCGAGCATTCTTCCGTAGCAGGTGTCGCGCAGAACAGATAGAGTTACGCGCGGCATCCCCGCGCAAGTTATAAAGTTGCGCTGCTATGTGCAGCGTAATTAAATGTCTTGCGCTCGGCTTTATGGTAAGATTCAATTTATATTTTCCGTATAATTCCGAATAATTCTGAATCTTCTGCAGCGCAACTCTCAAGGTTGCGCTGGGTGTCGCGCGCAACTGAATTTGTTGCGCGTGGCAGCCCAACGCGACTTAATGAGATGCGCGCGGCTTTTTCTGCGGCAGCACTAAGTTTTAACCAAGGCGCTCCTAAATCCGTCATTATTAGGGTTTAAGCACGGGCTTAAGCCTAATTATGATCGGGTTTAGTTAATTGGACCTTTTTTTTGGCTTTTTCTTTAATCTGAGCTAGTCTTTTGTGTTTTGTGGCTTGAACAGTAATCCATAAGTATTCTTCACTTCGATCCATCACGAAGATGGTTTTATTTATCGTCATTGCACTTCCTGTCGGGACAGGAGGCCAAAAGTAGATGTCTACAGTTAGCCCAATACTTTGATCGAGTCTAGAATAGATGATGATCAAAGTAGCCAAGGAAATAAATTCAAGACTCATTCTACGAAGTTCTTTAAGGATAGAGAATCTTTCGGTAATGTTTAAGGATGTCGAAACAATCCTTGGTTCGCTAAGTGTTTGAAACAAGTAGCTATTAAGGCTAGAAAAAGTTCTTCCTAGTCTTAACACGCTAAAGAATCTAGATTGATCCTTTGCAATTGTTGAACACTCTTACAAGTAAAAGTATTCTGGTGATGTCAGGTCATAAGAAGTGATCGGTTTTAAAAGGATAAAAGGGGAGGATTTCCTCTCAATCGTGTCATCGTTGGTCTAAAGTCCCTCGATATGTCATTGAAAATTTAGCCTGACATTAACAAAGTAAAAGATGAAAAACGGGGTTTTCGGTATTCGAGCCGAAATGGTCCGGTATTCGAGCCGGGAGTCCATAAGATAGAAATACATGTCACAGGACTGGAGGCATATATCAAAATTCAGTGAGAGGGAAGAAAGTTAGCAACTCTCTCATCAGTTTTGTCCACAAGATGAGTACATGTGTCTCAGGACTGAGGGCACGCGACTACATAGTTGTGACATTGTCTTGTCGCTTCTTTGTACAGGGGGTGGATTTGACACCCTAACTGTTCGGTAAGTTAGTAAGCGCACTAACTACCGTATCCATTCAAGTAGTGCCTGTTCCTGTAGGTTCGGCGCGCCTATCGACTCATTTAGCTAACGCCTACAATAATTCTCTACCTTTTAGTCCCGAGAGGTAGATCTCGCAAAGCTTGGGCTGAGTGAAATTTTACGCAACACCTACGCCGTACAATTTTGCGCCGTATGATACTCCATTTACATTTTTACGCTGCATGAAAACGCCTTCCTTTTTGCTTCGGACGTGAAAAAAGAAGAAAACCCGGACATTTGTAACGTCAGTATAGTAAAATGACAAACCTGTCTATGGGTGCTTTTACGTAAAGCACCACCACGGAACGTCTTAAGGCACTCTAACGAAAAACGTTCAAAACGAATGCTCGGTGAAGGCTCAAAGCATGGTGTGCATGCAATATGATGCAAAAAACTAACAAACAAAGAAAATAAACTACAATATGCAAAGCAATTGAAAAGATTTTGATAATTTGCGTGCCATTATGTCTAATAACGAGCAAAAACCGTTCAAAAAATGATCAAACGGATCAAAATCAAAATCCCGGTCTTTTAGTGACCAGTATCCGCGCGCAACTCAGAAGGTCGAGCTGGCCAGGCACGCGCATCTTTCTGGGTTGCGCTGGTATGTCATGCGCAACATCTTAAGTTGTCGCGACATTTATGTTAGTAAAGTGAAAATCGCAGACGCGATTTTTCACTTCACCATTTCTCCTTCCTTCGCCATTTTCGTCTCTTTCTCTCTCTAGGAAGCTTAGTTTTTCGTGATTTTCAAAGCTAAAGGAAGCAAATTTTGTCCTCAATTCATATTTGCCGTAATCCAATGTAAGTTTTTTGCTAAAATTTTCTCTTTTTTGGCTGAATTCGAACGATTTTCGAATCGTTAAACCCCAAATTTCAAATTTGGGGGTTTTTGATTCGGTTTATTTTTCTTGAAATTGTTTTTTCCGTGTTGTTATGCTATGTTTAAGGAGTGTTTTGCCACAAATTTCATGAAAAATGGTTAAGTATTGAACCTTGTATGAGCATTTCTTTGTTCAAGTTCGTTTTTTACAACTCTACTTGAATTTGGCTTGATTTTTTGTTATTTTGTTTGCCCATTTTGGTTATAATTGTTAATTATGCAATAATTGTAGTATTGGAACTAGCTTTGTTTCCATAATTAATATTTTTAAAATTTTGAATCCGAAAAAATTGGCGCGAAGTGTATACTTGGCCTATTTTTACCATATTCGAACTCCAAAATTTTTTGGTAGACGACAATTATGTTTATATTACTGTTATTTGTCTAGAATTTAGTTGATTCTTTGAGATTTTGGAATATAATCCCTTGAATGCTTAGTTGAAACTGGTATAGGATGGCTTTTGTGGGTGTTAAAAGCCCCTATTTACTGAGTTTAAATGCACGTATCGTAGCCCCGAAGTATGGGTGGCGTTCGATTTTCGTGTTTTGCTCTATCAATAGCCGTTATGCTGCTGAAATGGGTCTAGAATACGTACATTAGTTTAGTTTAGGAAATAAAATAAACTAATTAAAGAAATTTTATCGGTCATAGCATGGACTCGCCTCCGTTTGTCGATGCCGAGGAGTTTCTCGTTGGTCCGGACGAGGCGGTTTTCCCTCGGAAGAGGGTGACCCGTCCTCGAGAGGAGGTTCGAGAGCGACGCGTCGCGGCCGATCGACGTCGCCAAGAGGAGGTGGTTTGGGAGGCTCCTTCCAATTGGGACCCTAGGGTCCTTAAGAGGGATCGCGACCACCACGTTTCGATCAGAGGATGGCGCGACATTGTGAGTTTTCCGCGCTTTCGTTTCTTTCTTTCTTCCGTTGTTTCTTCTCCTTTTTTAAACCATAATCGTTTTTTATTTAGAGTGATCCTGTCATGCATTTGTACGACTCTGGTGACCTGCGAGCCCGTTTTGAGAGCTTGCCCGAGGTGGAAAAGGAGATTATAGTACTTTTTGGGATTGACTCCCAACTGGCGGCTCTTTGGGATTTATCGAGCCAGTCTGCATCGTCAGCTTTCCTCCGTGGATTGCTGGAGTTTTGGTGGGATTCCACCAACACTTTCCACTTTCCATGGGGAGAGATGACGGTTACCCCTCTAGATTTCCCTATGATTACAGGTTTTCCTTTCGGAGGCGAGCATGTAGTTATAGAGCTCGTTATGGGGTCAGACGAGAGATTGCGCGACCTTGTGGGGGACCGTCTTGCGTCGGCCCTTCACGTGTACGCCCAATCTTGTCCGTACTCGGTTCTTGCCGATGAGTTGTCGGCTAACGAGCTTGAACGGCAGTGTACACCGGAGCAGCTGGCTCGGATATAAATTGCCCATGTTCTTTCCGTCACTATCTTGAGTGATCGAGGAGAGCGTTTTGCCATTGGGTTACTTATTTGCCTCAGCGATTTGGGGCAAGTAGGTGACCTGAGTTGGGCGGAGGTGTCGTATGCCCGTATGCTTACGGCTATGGGCAAGGCAACCCGGGTCATGGATTCCGCGGAAGCTACTGAGGTGCCTTGGATCTCGTTTACGTGACATGGTCGTATCCTTGAGGTACGTGTTCTAAGCTTTTTTTCGGTTTATTACTTTCGTTTTTTTCCTTTAGTCTTATCTTTTCTCGATTTCAGGCTTGGGGATACTCGTACCTGCTTTTCTAAGCCCCCATGGTGCTTGGGGCTACTCGTTTTCCTATCGGACATCGATTGGTCACGATTAAGAGGAGACGAGCTACTTCTGCCGGCGACTTTCGCCAGAGGATTCTTTTGGCGACTCGTGCGTCGGTGAGTATTCCAACTACATGATCTCTTTTTTATTTTTTGATTTTATTCATTTTCTAATGATTTTTCATGTGGTTGTGTTTTATAGATCGATCTCCGTCCTTGGAGTTTGATCGTCGGAGTCCTTGAGGCTATCCGGTTTGGCATGGTTCGTTGCCGTTTCCGACCATCTATATGGGACTCTCGGTGTTCCAGAGGACCGACGCTTGGTATTTAGGCGAGCGTGTTCTCTGGTAGCTTTCGTCCGAGGAGCCTTTGGTTCCTGCGGATCCCCCGATCCGGATGCTGCGTCCGGATCTGCTGTCTACCGAGGATCAAGCTCAAGGATCAAGCTCAGGCGATTCTTGGTTATCCAGCGGAGCAGCTGGTGCTGCCGGATGCTTCTTATGCGGCTTTTATAGCATCCAGGCTAACTCCTTTTTGGGCCTTTGTTCTGGTTACTATTCTAGCTAGCCCTTCTTTTTTTTTCGTGTTCCTATTTTTTTTCGGAATTTTAACCCTTTTATCGTTTTTTGTCACATACATTTTTAGCGGGTCGAGCTAGGTGGTTGGGTGCCTCCTATAGCGGAGATCACGTATACCGATGCTGTCGGATCGGTAATTTGTGAGACCCTTCCAGCGGCCGAGGATGACGAGGGGATACCGTTCGTACCTGAGACGGTTGAGTCGGTATGTTTTTTTATGTATATGTACTTAAATATTTCTATTTATTTTTTTTGTTTCATATACATTTGTTTACTAACTATCCTTGTATTCTTGGAATAGGTTCCGCAGGAGGCCGTGAACGGCATGGTGAGGACTTTACGTGCTTTCCGAGCTGCTTATTGGAGAGCCCTCGTGACTTTGTCATGCCGTGACCATCTTATGAACGGGGTAAGTTTTATTTCTTTTTTTTCTTTGCAACGAAGTTATTACATTTCATGTATTTAATCTTCGTTTTGGATTTTGCAGGATGTGGAGCAACCGTCTAGCTTAGTAGTCACCGAGCACCCTAATTCCTCTTGTACACATTTTACTATTTTTTTAGGAAACCGATGTATATATATATTTTTTTGTATATATGACACATTTGTATATATATGTCATTATTATTATTTTTTGTTTCCATGTGTACATTAATGCGAAAAATTTTCGAGGGAGGGAAAGGGTTCCCGACTTACACCCCTCGAAAAAATAAACAAACTAAAAAAAAAAGAAGGCGAAAAGAGGGAAGAAAAAAAATAAAATAAAAAAGAAAAATAAAGAAGTAGGAAAATAATAATAAAGAACATAAAAAGAAAAAGAAAGTAGGAAAATTAATAAGGAAGAAAAGAAAATAAAAAGAAAATAAGAAAATAATAAAATAATAAAAGAGAAGTAGGCAAGAAAAGGGACACAAAGTGTTAAAAGGCAAGCGTATGATTCATCTTAAGTTCTCGTGAAGATTCCGTCATTATATGAGCTAAAATACAAAAGTTAACCCAACTTACATGTCGCGTCAAGGGAGACGCGCGCAGCTACGTGAGTTGCGCGCAGCTGCGTGAGTTGCGCGCGGCTGTCGCGCACATGTAAATCAAATGCGAGCGGGTGTCGTGCGCAACTCATGAGTTGCGCACGCCACCTGTCAGTGAACTTTCCTTTAAGCCGAATTTGCCGAAAATTTGCCCCTCTTGGGTCTATTTAAACGTGGTTTCGTGTAGGCTTTTGATCATCTCACATTCATTCGCTTAGTAACATAAGAAATAAAAATGAATTAATATCTATAAACTCTTATTCTCTCTCTTTTTTTTGAACTATGGTGAAGACCTTTGAACAACGTTTGAAGCAATGGGTCACTTCCCTTTAAATCGAGGACAAACTAGCTTTCAAAATTTACCACTTAGACCCTTTATTGAATTATATGCAACTAGTGGTTAATTTTGATTTTCTTCATGCTGCAGTCAACCATTGGGATTCTAACCACCATCTTTTCTTGTTTAGAGGGGACGAAATTGTCCCCCTTCCTGGTGAGTTCGAAGCCTTGCTAGGTTTCCCTACAAACACTCTCCCTGTGACTTATTCACCTACCTTGTCGGATCTCAAACCTATATTCCAAAGATTTTTTGGTTTGTCCGACAATGATATGACCAGCCTAGGAACTGAAGAAGGCGTGAACTTAATTCAATTTATTGAACACTTCGTCGCCCCTCGTGACAACATGACTAAACAACGCTTTGTAATTCGTGCTTTATGTTATTGTCTTGCTGTTAATTGTTTACTTAGGATAGGCAAAGAATACGGAGATTATTCAATGGTGTCCATAGTAGAGCAAATAGAGGGATGTCATTCACCCGCTCCTTTGGTTTTGGTGGAAACCGTTCTGTGCTTGAATCGCCTTAGAGGAGATCCTAACGAAAACGGTTTCACGGGAAGTCCACTCCTATTACATGTACTTTTTTTGGCGTTTATCAGCGCAAGTCAAGAAGTTGCGCTGGCATGACCAGCACAATCTTCTCCGTTGCACGCGGAGGGTGCGCGCAACTGGTTTAGTTGCGCGCGCCACCTGCTTGTGTAAAAAATCGCAAACTATTTTTTTTTCAGATATGGCTCATGGAGCGTTTGCGAATTGTTGATCAACCTCAAAACCTTTAGGCTAATGGAGTAAAGACATTCCCTAGACGTCGAATCCTTTATAAGCATAAGAACGAAGAGGAATGGACGTCGTTTTTCTGTCATGGTGTTCCTAACATACGGTTTGTGATTCCTTAGTGGAACATATATAATATGATCGGGAATAGCCTCAATTACCCTTACATTAGGCTTTTAGGCCTATCTAGTACTACTTATATTTTTCCTTGTAGGGTGATGAGACAATACGGGATGAGGCAATTTATTCCTCTGCAAGATTGTGATTCCCCTAAATATGTGACCTTTAAACCCGAAAGGATTGCACGTTAGATGGAATATTAGTCAAGTCTTCCTAAGTGGGTAATGCAAAATCTTCCAGCAAGTATCACATTATCTTCCTTTTACAAGGCTTGGATGAATGCGGCGGATAAGGGTGAATTAAACAAGGCTCGATCTCAACTTCAAGCTGCCACCGCTCGCAATCCACCTAAGCCTTTGATGCATTCAACCACTACTACTCCTCCTAGTGGCCAAAATAATGGAGTGAGAAGAAATTAGACTTCTCATCCCCTAAGGCTCGTTTGAAGGAAACAAAAAGGAAAGCTCCCTCCAAACCCGCGCAACAAGGTGTGAAAATCAAAGAACCTTCACCAAATATTTGCAAGAAAGCTCTAATAGTCAAAGGGAAAGGAAAACAAGTTGCAAAGGCCCCAATCCCTAAATTGAAAATCAATGTCTAGGTGAAGAAGAAGAGTTTAGGGGAAAGCTCCAAGGTCTCTGAAAATGTTGCGATGGAAACTACTCTTCCATCATCTGTGACAATCCAGGACATAGTAAAACCTTAGAGTGTTACACAATTTTATCATTAGTTTTTTTTTTTCGAATAAAGTGTAATTACTACTATGATATTTTTTTTTCCCGTTTACTATCTAGTTAAATAATGTCTCTCTTTTAAATTTTGAATGAAATAAAATGAGCTTTATATTTTTATATTTTGATATGACCGAATCATAAAGATTGCCTACGTATTCGCATTACGAAATCAGGTCTTTGCGTAGTTCTAATGTTTTTTTTTTATTTCTTTAATCTCTTAGATAGAAATTAAGTGAAAAAATTTAATCAAACCTTGTTTAAAAGAATTAAATCAAATTTTAATTTTATTTTCCGAATATTTATATTTAAGAAACACCCTTTTTTTAACCGTAAGTAGAAATCGCAACTTCATTCAAACGCAAAAAATTCGGGTTCGCAGTTCGCCATCAGGTGGCGCGCGCAACGTCTGTAGTTGCGCAAGCCTGTCGCGCACAACAAAATTAGTTGCACGTGACATCTGCGCGCAACTATTCCAGCTGCGCGCGACACCTGTGCTACGAATGTCTCGAATATTTTTTTTAGTAAAAATTCGTATTGTTACCCCCCCAAGTGTGAAGATTTTTTCGTGATGTTCGAAAAAATTTGAGCACTTCGAACGGTTTATTATTTCTTAATTACCCCCCCAAGTGTTATGTACTTTACCGTGTTATTCGGTAAAATGCATAACACTTAGAATCTTTCAATTGAATGCTAATTAAAAATTGTTGTATGAGTGAACGAGTTTTATCCGGATTTCATATGTAATATTTCTTAAGGCGATCAATGTTTGATTTATTAATTGGCAAATTTCGTCTCCTCCAATATCCATTAATCTAACGGCTCCTCCTGATAGGATTTCAGTTACGCGGTAGGGACCTATCCAATTAGGTTTGAATTTCCCCCTTGGATCGGATGGTGGACCCCTAACCTCCTTTAGTACAATGTCACCTTCTTTTATATTTCTAGGTTTTACTCTTTAATTGAAATGACGCGCAATGCGCCTTTGGTAGACTTGTACATGATGCAAAGCTCCTAATCGTCGCTCATCAAGGAATAAAAGCTCTTCTTACCTCGCTCTTACCCATTCAGCTTCCGGTAGCTTACTTTCAAGTATGATGCGTAGGGATGGTATTTCCAGTTCAACTGGTTGAACTGTGTCCATTCTGAAAACTAAGGAGTATGGAGTTACTCCTATTGATGTTCGTAAAGACGTTCTATAACCCTATAATGCGAAGTGTAGTTTATTCGGCCAGTCTTTATAATTTTTTGCCATTTTCTTAATGATGACTGTTATATTTTTATTTGCCGACTCTACAGCTCCATTCATTTAAGGTCTGTATGGGGATGAGTGATGATGTTTTACTTTATAACGAGTTAAGAGGGTCTCGACTTTAGCTTTGAATTGAGATCGCTGATCACTAATTAGTTCATGTGGAACTCCATATCTACAAAATATGTTTCGTTCGAGAAACTTTGCGACATGTTTAGAAGTGATATTCACGTAAGAAGCAGCCTCAATCCACTTAGTAAAGTAATCAATGGCAACTAATACGTACTCGTGCCCTCTTGATCCTGTTGGAGAGACTTTTCCAATTATGTCAATTCCCCAAGTCGAAAAAGGCTAAGGGGAAGTGAGATTGTATAGTTCGGATGGTGGAAGGTGTTGTAAATTAGCGAACATTAGGCACTGTGGACACTTTTTACCTTATTGTATGCAATCATGTTCCATAGTGGACCAATAGTACCTTTGTCGTGAAATTATTTTTGAAAGCATTTTACCATTCAAGTGAGGTCCACAAACACCTTTGTGAGTATTTTCCATAAGGCGTGTGGCTTCTGGTTGGCCTATACATAATAAACTTTGACCATTAGATCCTTTTTGCATAATTGATCATTTATTATACCATATTGGGCCGCAGGTGTTCGTAAGGCTCGTTGGTCTTTTGATGAAGTATTTTCAGGATATGTGCCATGAGTAATATATTGGAGGATATGATCATACCAAGGATTGTCTCCTTCAATGTCATTTATTTCCTCTATTGCATTGCAATACGCTGGTTCTTCTTTTCTATCTACGCATAGTGGCATCATATTTAAGTGATCTGGAATGTTAATCATTGAGGCTAATTTTTCTAGCGCACCGGCAAATTGATTGTCATCCCTTAGGAGATATTTAAAATCAATATGTTCAAAATGCTCGATGAGTTTTTCTAGGTGTTCTTTGTTTTGGGTGTTTTTTTCCCTCGGGAGAGTTACAACACGAAGACTGATCCGGGGTTAGCTGTACCTACAAAACAAACGGAGACACCAGTTGGGTGGTGCTCCGCCTCCGACGCACAAGTTAGTAACTTGAAGGGAGAAAAAGGTGCGGAAATTTAGGTAGGGATCTGCTCGGATTCCAAGCTCAGGATGTCTCTATCAAAGAGTAAATGTGTAATAAATGATCAAAACGTGTCCTCAAAAAGAGGGATATCTCCCTATTCATAGGGTCTTTGGGATTTGTGCCCCTGATTAGGTCACTGTACCCTAATCAGTGGTGGGCTGCGCCGCTTTGCGGCTTTCTCGGGATTTGGGCCTGAAGGCCGACTTTTTCCCCTTGTTTTCTGGAGTGACACGTGTCAAGCATAGATTGGTCCACTTTGGGCCATCCTGAGACTGACACGTGTCATCCTCTGATTGGACCACGTGGCGAGGTAAAATTACCCTAAACATTTGCCCCTCACATATTTGACGTGGCACGCCACGTGGCATCTGTGACATGTGTCACGCTCCGATTGGCAGTAATTTTTACCATTAAAGAGTAACCGTTCACCTACCGGGTAAATTACGGAAATTCCCCCGTATTTACCCTCTATATATAGCAGTTTACCCTCATAATTTTTGGTACGTTTACAAAAAAATTTTCTAGAGAGAACTTTGAGAGAGCAGAAGTCATCCGTTTGAGTCAGGCGCAAGCAAGAAAGCTCGTCCTCCAGAGACCCAGCCGGACCCGCCTAGTTTCAGATATCTCTTCAAAAGGTACCTTCTCTGCCTCTCTCAGCTCTTTTTCTTTTTTCACCGCTTGTACATATTTCTTGCAATAAATGGATGCATCACCAACACACACGGCACGACCTAGGTTAGAGTCCAGCCGGTCACCAGGGACGGCTGAGTCTAAGACTGGGAGTGTCGTCTCAAGGTGTTGGGAGCACCCTTTGCCTCGGATTCCGACCAGTACGTGTCTGTGCAGGACACAATGGCTCGGACAATGCAGACGACGACTAATCCAAATTACAAGAGCGAAGGCTCAGGTGGCCAAACGCCTGAGGGAGAAACGTCCGGTCAGGGTGACCAGACGGCTCTGGAGAGATCCCCTCCGCACGCCCCTTCAACCCCTGCTGACTCTTTTTTGGAAGAGTGCGACCAAGGCGGCGACGAGGCCGTCTCTGCCCCCTTGGGTCAAAGTGAGGAGGAGCCGGAGAGCGACAGCTCCGCCTCTACCTCTAAGAGTAGTGACGATTTACCCCCGCTTCCGGATAGGGAGGAGGAAAAAAGGAAAAAGTGGAACGAGAAGGATGATCCCTTCAACATCCACGTCTCCTCCAAGGACCGGATCCAAATGGAGGAGAACTTGAAGAATTTCACTAAAATGCACCCGCTTGGAGACGGGTATAGGATCCGGGTGCCGCCTGAGAATGGCACCGTCGCCTGGGAAGACGATCAGGAGAACGCCAACAGCTATTTTGGCTGTTATGAGGCGGCGTTCAAGGCTGGTCTCCGCTTTCCCCTTCACCAGGCGGTGAAGGCAATTTTGAGAGGCTACGGCCTCGGAGTCTGGCAACTTACCCCCAACTCTTGGACAAACATTTTGGGGTATGTTGCCGTCTGCGAGTTTCAAGGGCTTAACCCCGGCTGGGAGGCTTTTGCTAGCATGCATTATCTTAGCAGAAGCCCAGGCGGCTGGAGGGCGTGGTACACTCTAACCACGCAGCCTCAATATATGATGACCTTGGACAAGGTCTCAAAATTCGACGGCTGGAAGCACAGGTTCTTCCTGATGTCAGCTCCAACCAGACGAGAGAATTATGAATTCCGTCTGTACAATAAGAAGCCCGACTTGTTGGGCCGAAAGTGTGCTCTTCCCCGGGTTCCAGAGGAAGACTTTGACAATATCATTGAGGCAGACTTTTTTGGCCTCACAGACACGACCTTGTCAACCGGGGAGACAATAAAGGTCCCCAAGAACCGGATCCCCAAGAGCGCCTGGTTCAGGGACGAGTGCTTCCTAGCCGCTTGCGGGCTAGGGCACATGTTTTCCAAACGTATGCACCTGAGTTTACATCCGTCTGTAGTATCTTTTTACTAGAAATGATTTACGATATTGAACAATTTCCTTCTTTTTGCAGAAGAAGCATTAAACATGTTGCAGACGGAGAAAACCCCAAAGCGATCCTCTGCTGTCATCCGCAAGGCGCTTGCGGAGAAGGCTGCGGCTGAGGTCAAGGCCAAGGTAACAAACGCCTGACCCTTTCATAAGTTGATCTTTTAAAATCATTTTTCTCGGATGCTAACCTTAACTTTGGTTATTTTTACAGGGAGGAGAGGTTGGAAAGTCGTTTGAGAAACAACTCAAAAGGGCTAGGGAGGAGACCCCTGCCATTCTCAACAAAATAAAAAAAATCCACCTCTGCGTCAACTCCTGGCGCCTCAGCCGGGCATCAGCAGATGCGGATAGCGGGGCGTAACGAGAAGGTAGGCGGCAGCCTGGGCCTCAGCCTCGTTAACCTCGTAACAGCGACCGGGGGGTTCTCCACGCCTGCAAGCGGTTCCCGCTTGGCTGGCTCTGAAGGTAAGAACCCTTTTGAATCCCCGCTTGAGCTGGGGTGGCCTTTGCGGGTGAAATCCCACTCTCAACAGACGTCATCTTCAGACGGTCGGCAACATATAGGTGTTGCCTTAGTTTCGCACTCATCACGTATTGATTGTGGTGCAGATCAATCTCCCCGCTGGCCAGACGTCCAGAAGCACGCCTAGGCCATGCTGGAAGCCGTCCGGAAGAGGGATAAAGACAGTATCCCTGGGATAGAGACGTTCAATCTTGAACGCATTCTATCCTTTCTGGCTGAGGTAAGAAACTTGTCAATTCAATTTTATTTTTTCCAAGTGTTTTATCCCGCCTGCGATACTCACACCGCTTGCTTTTCTGCAGGCTATGCTGCGGGTGGACGGGCTCAAACGTCCTTATTCCCGCAAATGGGAAGAGGTAAAAAGGGCCAAGAAGTCCGCCATAGACGCCGACAATATTGCTTTACACTCAACTATCGTAAATGAACTTGAAACTGAAGCAATCATTATGACACAAGCGTCTAGAATCCAGCAGCAGGAGTCAGATCTGGAGGCGGCCATGCAGCGGGCGACTAATTCTGAGATGGCCCGGAAGGAGGCGGAGGAGGCCCAGAAGAAGGCTGCTGAGAGTGCCAAAAAGGCTGATGAGGCGCTCAAGAAGGCCCAGACGGACCTTGGCAATCTTCAGGGTGTTTCTGAAGAGAACACCAATCTGAAGACCAAGGTTCAAAAACTGGAGAAGGAGGCTGCTCAGGCTCAGATAAACTTTTCAGCAACCCTGGAGGCGGAGCAAAACCGTCTAGTTGCTGAGAGTGATGCTGATAATGACGCCCGGATGAAGATCGCCTGGGCTGCCCTGTACCCGGACGCGGATTATGGCGTCTGGGCACTGGCTCACAGGTACGCCGAGGACGTGGTGTACCTGAGAGAGAAGGGTGATCCAGAGCCTGAGTCCTTCGACGCCTGGGTTAATGCCAACAATGAGCCCCTCGTACCTCAGCTACCTGGTCCGGGTGAAGCGTAGGAGATACCCTCAGATGATGAGGAGGAGGACCAGGAGGAGCCGCCTGCAGGCCAGAGGTGACTTTTCAGCAGCAGTATGCCAATCTCTGTTTTTTGTCTTTTTCTTTTATTCAGCGGCACTATGCCAAAACTTGTTTTTCCAGCCTGCATGCCGAGTAAATTTGTATTTACCGGCTGAGGAGCCGGGTCAATTAACAATTTCTTTTTCTCCCGGACGGGGTTTGGTTAACATTTTAATCCACTACAACCGTTTGGTTGGGTGGTCTTTATGAAATGCACCGACTGAGTCGGTTTTGATCATTTTTAATTTTTCATTTTTTCCTAACTTATCAAAAGCATGCGGCGATTTTTCATTTTTGCCTAACTAGTCAATAGTCCGGCTGTCCTTGCCCCTGGACGGCTGTGTGGTTAGTTTCAAGTGGAGTTGGTTGATTGACTTGAAAACGTTTGATGCTGTAAAGAGCATGATATGTTTGCAAGTCAATCAATCACAATAGTGATTGCCCCAAACCAAGTGCACAGCCGTACACCAACAGGCGTTCCAGTCACTACCCAGACGGTGCTTATCCGTCTTGGTAGAGATTTCATAGCCATTGCACGACTCCTTTGCCCCGTAGGAATTGCAATTTTGGAATAAATAACCAACTGAGATCTTCAGCCGGTGACCGACTGATGCCCCAGGGCATTCGGTATTCGGCAACTTGATCATTCTTCACAGGTCATTTTGGTCAGACGGCTATGAGTTGACCAATTTGGTCGTTCAATTTTTGCCGTCTGCATGGGTACGTAGAACCGACAAATACTGTTCTCTTCGACGATTGCACCCGGAGGGGTGTCGCCGGACGCCTTTTTCCATGTTGGGACAGGCGATTTTATAAAATGAGCAACCATCCGGCCATTTTAGCCTCTTGTCTTGTTTGAAACCGGTTGTATAGCCACTAAACGTTTTTGTGCTTAGTTTTTAGTCAAAGTATTGAATTTACACTAAGTATCGAACTTAGTTTTTTAAACAAACGAGTCTGTCTGGGTATTACCCAGACGGACAGGCAAATATTTGATCATACTAAGTATCAAACTTAGTTAGATAAATGGAGAATCCGTCTGAGTATTACCAAGGCGGATAATTAGGTAGTTGAATAAACAAAGTATCAAACTTAAATAAACAAGGGATCTGAGTATTACCAAGGCGGTCCATCAAATGTAACCTTTGCTAAGTATCAAACTTAGTTAGGTAAATGAAGAGTCCGTCTGGGTATTACCCAGATGGATAATCAGACAATAACTCAATTTTGCAAACAGATTCTGAATCTTCATTAATTGATTTACTGTTTACAAAAAGTTACAATTACAATCTCAGAAGTAGTACTTTTTTAGATTGTCTACATTCCAAGTTCTAGGCAGACGCCTGGCGTCTGGAGTTTCCAGGCGGTAGGTGCCATCCCTTACTTCTTCATAGATCCGGTAGGGGCCTTCCTAATTTGGGGTTAGCTTCCCCATCTCAGTCGTCAACTTTCAAAGGACGCTTGTGTACTTTTTTGTGGTAGGCTCCCGTCATTCTCAGACGGTAAATCGCATGACGCAAGGCGGCATTGCCCCTCCGTTATGGGAGTGAATCCAATGCCAAGCGCATTGCTTCCCAATTTGCCTCTTCATCATATAGCATGACTCTGAGGGTCGGCTCGTAATGTTCGATGGGCAAGACGGCTTCAGCACTGTAAACCATGAGAAATGGGGTTTCACCGGTTGCCCCTTTTGCTGTTGTCCGGATGGCCCATAGGACATGGATTAACTCTTCTGCCTATAAGCCACCGGCTCTTTCTATTTTCTTCTTAATGCCGTCTGAGATGAGTTTATTGAAGGCTTCAACTTGGCCGTTTGCTTGGGGCCGGCCAACGGATGCAAAATAGCTTGAGATCCCCTGATCTCCCAACCAAGTTTTTAGCTGAGGCGTCTCAAACTAAGGACCATTATCAAATACCATAGACATAGGTACCCCATACCGGGTGATAATGTTTTTCCAGATAAAGGAAATCACGTCTGAGGTTTTGATGTTTTTAACCGCCTCAGCTTCTACCCACTTGGTGAAATAATCCACAGCCATCAAGATGTAGCGCTTACCGCCTAGAGCAGGCGTGTAAGGACCTAAAATGTCCATGCCCCATTTTGCAAACAGGATTGGGCTGTGGATGGCCGTCAGATCAGTAGCCGGACGGTGAATGAGTTTGCCAAATTTTTGGCACTTGTCACATTTCTTTACCAACTCCTTGGCGTCTGCCTCAAGAGTGGGCCAAAAATAATGCCGTCTTGCTCTGACGGCTAGGGACTTGCCGCCTATGTGGGAGGCGCAGAATCCCAAGTGCGAGTCTTCGAGAACTTCTTTCCCCTTTTCTTGGGTGACACACTTCAACAAAGGCTTCAGAAACCCCACCTTGAAGAGTTCTCCATTTTTCAACTCGAATCTTGCAGCTCGTTTTTTCCAGGACGGCTGCCTCATGTGGCGAATCAGGAAGTGTGCCGTCTGAAAGATAGGCCCGGATGCCATCCATCCAGGTAGAGCTTCGGTCCAGGATTCCAATGGGGTCCTCATAGATGCTTCTCTTTTCAAGAACTTCCCAGAAGACTAACCGAGGCGTATCATGGCAGGCGGAAGACGCCAGTTTTGACAATGCATCCGCCTGATTGTTTTCCGACCTAGGCACTTGACTCAGCCGAAATTCCTCAAGTGCCTTGGTCTCTTCTTTGACTGCCTGAAGATATTTAATCATAGCCGGATGAGTAGCGTCGTAGCTTCCCTCATACTGGCTAACAACCAATTGAGAATCAGAGTAGGCGTCAATTTTCATGGCCCCTGCCGCCTTACACATGCGAATGCCGGCTAGCAGGGCTTCATATTCCGCCTCATTGTTAGAGGCTTGAAATTTGAAGCGTAATGCATACTCAAATCTGTCCCCTTCAGGAGACTCGTAGATTACGCCTGCACCACAGCCGTTCTTTGTAGAGCTCCCGTCTACATACACTTTTCAAACCTGATCAAGATTATCCGGAGCCACCGGACGGGTCATTTCAACAATGAATTCGGCAAACGCCTGACCTTTCACTGCCTTTCTTGGTTCAAGTGATTTCAAGACTTTGCATTTCAATAGCCCATTTCAACATTCTCCCGGATGAGTCCAAGGTAGACATTGGCCGCTTGAGTGGCTGGTCGGTGTAAATCACTACCGGATGTGCCAGAAAGTAGGGCTTCAATTTTTTGAAAGCCATATACAGAGCAAGGCCAAAATTTTCAACCATGGGATACCGGAGTTCAGCATTTTTAAGAACATGGCTAATGAAGTAAACCGGGAGCTGCACGCCGTCTCGCTCAGCAAGGAGAACGGCACTGAGGGCATGATCTGAGACGGCTAAGTACATGTACAACGTCTCCCTAGGTAAAGGACTGACCAACCTAGGTAGAGAATGTAAATGCTCTTTCAACCTCTGGAATGCCGTCTCAGCATCATTCCCCCATTCAAATCTGGTCTTCTTCCTGATTGCTTGGAAGAAGTAGAGGCACTTGTCGCCTGACCGGCTGAGGAACCTCCCCAGGGTGGCCAGACAGCCGCTGAGTCTCTGCACTTCCTTGACAGAACGAGGTGACTTCATGTCTATCACCGCCTGTATCTATTCAGGGTTAGCCTCTATCCCCCTTTGATCAATCAGGAATCTGAGAAACTTCCCAGACTCAACACCAAAGACGCATTTCTTAGGATTTAACATAACCTTATGCCGCTTGAGGGTGGTGAATGTTTCTCGGAGATCAGCAAGGTGATCCGTCTGGAGCTTGGATTTGACTATCATATCGCCAATGTACGCCTCCACATTCCTCCCAATCTGATTAATGAAGACCGTATTAATCATCCGTTGGAAAGTGGCAGGCGCATTTTTCAAGCCAAACGACATCACAGTATAACATAATAACCCCTGATCAGTGATGAAGGCCGTCTTCTCTTGATCTTTCTTCCACAGGGGTATCTGATGGAAGCCGGAGTAGGCATCCATGAAGCTCATCAAGGCGTGACCGGCTGTAGAATCGACCAGACTGTCGATCTTTGGAAGCGGGTAACTGTCCTTTGGACACGCCTTGTTGAGGTCTGTGTAACACACATGCGCCAGGTCCCATTCGGTTTCTTAACAAGGACCACATTGGCCACCCAGTCGGGAAAATTACAAGGCCGGATGAACCTGGCGTCTAGCAGCTTTTTGACTTCGGCAGCTGCCGCCTGACTTCTTTCCTCACCGTGGTTTCTTTTCTTTTGCCAGATGGGCTTCTTTTTAGGATCCACGGCGAGCTTGTGGACAACAAGATCCGGGCTGACGCCTGGCATCTCTTCCACTTCAATGGCAAAAATGTCTTTGAATTCCTTCAGCAGAAGGTGCAAGTCTGCACCCAAAGTAGCATGAGCAACCGTCCCAACCTTTACAGTACGTTCTGGACGGCTGTCATCCAGAACGAGATCAATGTTTTCACCAGCCGGTTCGGGATGGAGCTCATCTGACCGTTCACCAGTCAGTGATTGCTATTTTTTCTCCTTCTTCACCTCCACCAGGAGAGGTGCTGGATCGGCATCCTTGAAATTGTCAAGGTCAATTGGTTCCTGACCGCCTGGGGCCAAAGTTTCCCTGACGGCTGAGAGATAGCACTCCCGGGCCGTCTTCTGATCCCCATTCAAGGAACCAACAGAGCCGTCATCCCTCTCATATTTGATGAGCATCAGAGACGGGATGATTACTGCCTTGGCTACGTTGAGGGTTGGCCGACCAAGGATAATGTTGTAGGCGGTCAACTCCTCAACGACCAAGAATCTGACGACAATATGTCGTCCCTGGCCTTTCTCTCCCAGCCGGATGGGCAAGTCAATTCTTCCGGCTGGGTAGACCATCCCACCCCCAAAACCAACCAAGGGGTGGGTGACCGGATGCATGCTGCTGACATTGTATTTCTGCTTTTGCAGGCACCGGAGGCTGATGATGTCTGATGAGCTGCCGGTGTCAATAAGGATCCGTCCAACCAGCTGGTTGGCAACCTTACATTCAATGACAACCGGGTCATCATGCGGACGGCGGACGCTGCCCCTATCCTTCTTAGTAATCAAGACGTCTTGGAAGGAGGTGCTTGCAGACGCCTGCTCATCCTCATCCTTGTCCATCTTTCGAAGATGGCTCTTGGTGCCCCGGATGGTAGGGCCACCACAGGAGTACCCGCCTGCTATTGTGTAGACCGGCTCCTTGTCGGTATCCGAGCTACTAGCAGGCTGGGGGGTATTCTTGGAGGACTGACCCTTTCTTTTCTTTTTTGCCCCGGCTGGGGACTTAGAAATTTAGGACTTCAACAGCCCTTTGTCAGCCAGACGGTCCAACGCCCGCTGAAGACTGAAGCAGTCGTTGGTATCATGGCCGACCTCCTCATGGAACTGACAGAATTTATTTTTGTTCCGTGACTGGACAGAACTCTTCAATGGACAGCCGGTCCTTTACCTCCATGAGGATGGAGTTGCAGTCTTTGTTAAACTCGTACTTGGGGATGTACGGTTTAAACTCTTTCTTTTTCTTCTGAGACGGCTGGTCAGAATCATTAACCGCCCAGATTTCTTTTCTTTTCTTGCTCTCTTCTTTATTTTTGGCCGGCTGAGCAGACCGGTTGTCTTTCTGCTTGTCGGACTTTTTAGAGTCCGACTGGCTACCAGGCGAGCAGAGGTCGGTAGCTTGAATGTAGCTTTCCGCCTCCCTCAGGGCCGCCTGTAGGGTGAAAGCCCCTTTTCTGACTAGGTCGAACTTAAAGGTCGACCCGTCTCTCAGACCTTTGAAAAAGTCTGTAAAAGCTACCTCATCAGACAGTCCCTGAATCTAAATTCTGATCAGATTAAACCGCCTGACATATGAGCGCAACCCTTCTCTCTCTCCCTGCTTAACAGTGCTCAAATCAAGGCTTGTTTTCTTAGCAGGGATGTTCATTGAGAAGTTAGAAGCAAACAGGAAGGCTAGCTTCCTGAAGCTATCGATGGACCCGGCTGGCAGATTACCAAACCATTGTTGGGCAATGCCCTTCAATGTAGCCGGGAAACATCGACACCAAGTGGCATCATTCAACCCCTGCAGATACATGAGGTTGGTGTAAGCCATGAGGTGGTCTTCCGGGTTGGTGGTACCATCATAGGTACCAACCAACACATTCTTAACCTTGGCCGGCTGGGCCGCCTCGGTTATCTCCCGGGTGAACGCAGAAGGCTGTTCACCCAGGCGCAGCAGACGAAGCTGCCAGTCCAATGGCTGGACATTTGGATATGCCGCCTGACCTCCAAAGAAGGCCGGCTGCATGAAGTGAGGAGGATATTGTCCGTAAGCCTAAGTAGGCACATACGGTACAGCTCTAATCATGTGAGGGCCAGAATGGACGGTATTATCGCCTGTCTGGCTCTCGTGCAAGGAGGGTGCACTCCTTGCAGAAATATTGTTGAAGCTGTCTGGAAAGTTTGACGTTGAAGCCGACTCAGACAGCGATTGGTTTCTCTTTCGGTTAATGATCTCCCGGGCATGAAGAGTTGATTTGTTACTTCTCACCGGCTGCTGAGTCCGGCGAGTGTTATTGGTGTTCTTCCCAGGAAGGAGAATTTTTGACCAATCAATGGTCCCGACTGGCTTCTCCTTTGAATGAGGAGTGGGCTGCCGGTCTCTGACTGACTTCCCCTTCTCTGGAGGAGTCTTCTTCGCCGACTGACCTTTACTTGGGCCAGCCCGGCTTTTGGTGATCAGCTCTTTAATTTCACCCTTGAAACTTGTCATGAATCTCATGAGTTCGTCTCGGGTGACAGGGGTTGATCCAGCGGTCGTTTGGGTTTCCCCTTCTGGTTGCCGAGTGGGTCTTCTCGGACCCGCCTGGGAGGCACCCCGCTCCAGAATATCTCTGGGCCGGATGCTCTTGATTCTGAGGGAGCCATCCTCGGTTGTAAAGGTTTCGAGCTGAGGATCCTCATCCTCCTGGTCTGTAAAAACTTCTGGGTCATCGCCCAAACGGTTAGGGGGTGGTACAGACTCTTGAACCATCTTCGAGGTACTCTCCCCACAGACGGCGCCAAATGTTTTGGGTGTTTTTGTCCCTCGGGAGAGTTACAACACGAAGACTGATCCGGGGTGAGCTGTACCTGCAATACAAACGGAGACACCAGTTGGGTGGTGCTCCGCCTCCGACGTACAAGTTAGTAACTTGAAGGGAGAAAAAGGTGCGGAAATTTAGGTAGGCATCTGCTCGGATTCCAAGCTCAGGATGTCTCTATCAAAGAGTAAATGTGTAATAAATGATCAAAACGTGTCCTCAAAAAGAGGGATATCTCTCTATTTATAGGGTCTTTGGGATTTGTGCCCCTGATTAGGTCACTGTACCCTAATTAGTGGTGGGCTGCGCCGCTTTGCGGCTTTCTCGGGATTTGGGCTTGAAGGCCGACTTTTTTCCCTTGTTTTCTGGAGTGACACGTTTCAAGCAGAGATTGGTCCACTTTAGGCCATCCTGAGACTGACACGTGTCATCCTCTGATTGGACCACGTGGCGGGGTAAAATTACCCTAAGCATTCTTGGTATAATATCATTGTGGAGTTCTTTATTTTCCATTTTTTAAATATATGATTTATAATCAAACTGGAGTCTCCATATACCTCTAATTTTTGCACACCTATGCTAGTCGCTGCTTCTAATCTAATAATGCACGCTTCACATTCTGCGGCATTATTACTAACCTCAAAGTCTAATTTAACAGAGATTGGAGTATGTGCTCCCTCTTGACTTATGAGTAACACTCCTACGCCACATCCTTTTTGGATAAGACGCACCGTCGAAGTACATTACCCATTTGTCATCTTGTGTCATGAGAATCTCTTCATCTGGAAGATGAGTAGTTTCTGCACGACTTTTTTGAATTGGATGTTGCGCCAAAAAGTTGGAAATTACTTTTCCTTTCATTAATTTTTCAGGAATATATTTTATCTCATATTCAGCCAACATCACCAACCACTTAGATATCCTTCCTTGTATGGGTGGTTATTCAAACAAATACTTTATCGGATTTTGTTGAGAAATCACATGAGTAGTGTGTGGTAACATATAATGCCGTAACTTTTTGTTGCCCACACTAATGCTAAGCTTGTCTTTTCCAAGGTGCTATATTTTGTTTTGTATTGGATGAATTTTTTTTCTTATGTAATATATTGCACGTTCGACTTTTTCTACCTCTTGTGCTAACAAGGCACCTGTGGTTGTGTCTGTAATTGTAATGTATAGTCTAAGAGGTAGTTTGGATACTGGTGATGCTAAAATTGGTGGATTTTTAAGATAATCTTTGATTTTCTCAAAGGACGTTTGGCATTGATCGTCCCATTCATGTTTCTCCTTTTTTTTCTATTTTTTAAATATTGGCTCACAAGTGATAGTCAATTTGTTGATAAATCGACTAATGTATTGTAGTTTGCCAAGGAATCCCCTAATTTCTTTTTCTGTTTGAGGGGGAGGCTTGTCAACAATTGCCTTTATTTTAGAGGGATCGATCTCGATGCCAAGTGTGCTTACTACGTATCCGAGTAACTTACCAAAAGTTACTTCGAAGGCGCATTTTTGTGGATTCAATCGTATTTTATATTCTTTTATACAAGTGAAAAATTTGTGTAAAGCTTTTATATGTTCCATTCTATCTTTGGATTTTACGATCATATCATCCACAAACATTTCTATTTCTTTGTGCATCATATCATGCAAGAGAGTCGTAGCCGTTCTTTGTTACGTAGCTCCTGCATTTTTTAAACCAAATGGCATGACTGTGTAGTAATACGTACCCCAAGGGTTAATAAAGCATGTATTTTCTTCATCTTATTTTGCCATTAAAATTTGGTTATAACTTGCGTATCCATCCATAAAGGATAACATCACATGTTCAGCCGTGTTATCTACCAATATATAAATATGTGGTAGAGGAAAATCGTCTTTAAGGTTAGCTTTATTAAGATCCCTAAAGTCGACACACATGCGAACTCGTCCATCCTTTTTAAGGACTGGAACGATGTTTGCTACCCATTCTGGGTAATTACATACGGGAATAAAACCGACGTCCAACTGTTTTTGTACTTCTTTTATTTTTAATGCGACATCAGGTTTCATTCGTCGAAGTTTTTGTTTTATTTGTTTAGAAGTAGGGTTCAAGGGAATGGTATGTTCCGCAATTTCCCTATCTATTCCAGTCATGTCCTTGTATGACCAAGCGAACACGTTTTCGAATTCTTTAAGCGTCGATATGAGGGTCGATCGCTCTTCTGGATTTAGAGTTAAGCCAATTTTGACTTCTCTCTTATTTTCGTTAGTTCCTATATTAACTATTTCAATTTCTCCAACGATAGGGTTCTTTTGTTCTCGTTCATTCATTAGTTTAACCAATTTATTAATGTTATCATCTTCATTAGATTGATTGTTATAGTGTTCGAAAGATTTAAGAGAAGGCATTTACTCGGAAATAGAGCTCATATTATTAAAATCAAAAGAGAGTACATCAAGAGAAGAATCCTTTTTGGGATCTTCGTCCTTAGAACTAGAAAATAAAGACTAAGTAATGGCCAAAAGGCCTAAATTTTCAACTTCCCTAGAGTCTATAATAAATTCATCGTCTGATTCTTCAAATATCTTCCCTTCGCCTGTGGCGATTACTAGTTTATCGTCTTTGTGATTGATCCATTTGAAAGATTTCCTCCATCCATGCTCAAAAGCTTCGTTTGAAGGGGTGATCAACGAAGTTGGTTCAAAAGCTTCATCTTCAATGGCGTTTTGATTGGTCATTGTTGCGACATGATTTTACTCTAGTCCAAATAGCAAGTTAAATGCTTGACCATCATAGCACCCTAGAGTTGGGTGTTTTGATTTAACGATACTAAGATCGTCATCTAAGAAGTAGCAATCATGAAATATTTCAAATCCAGGCTTCATGATTCCTTCCAAAACTAAGGGTTCCGGAAAGTCGTAGCATGGATAATCTTCTCCTTTCCTAATGAATTGTCCATTAAGGGTTTGTTGATAGGATGGGAGTAAATTGATTATCCCTTTCTGATTATTGTCTCTACGTGCTTTGTTTTTTGCATCGTGAGACTCCAATTCTTCTTTGGTTGGTTTATATCCCAATCCAAAGGAGAATCTTTTCGTTGGGATAGGAAGTAAGAGAGATTTCTTCATTCCTATTCCCAAAGGCATCCCAGGAAAGTAACTACTCTTGAGTAAGATGTTGTTTACTATCCGAGTGGAATATGGATCAAGCTTGAGTGGTTCTTCCAAGTCTTCTTCCATTTCAATTGTGAAGATTGGCTCCATGGCAAATCCCCACATGTCCTCTTCATTATTATCATGGTTTATTTCTAAGAGTAATTGATCATTTATTGCTATTTTGAGTTGAGAAGCATGTATAGTCATAGGAAGCCCTTGATAATTCAACCTAATCATTTGATGAAGTGAGGATGGTATTGCACCTAGCACATGTGTCCAAGGACGTCCAAGTAAAAGGTTGAATGTAGGTTTTATGTCCATAACATGGAATTTAACCACCTTTTGAATTGGGCCTGTGGTAATTGGTAGCTTAACAGTTCCACACACCGATGTTCTCGAATTTTCATAGGCCCTAATGCTTTGTTTTGTCAATTGGAAATCTTTTTCTGGATTTAGGCCTAAGCATTTTTCTGTTCGTAATGGGCATACATTTACAGCCGACCCATTGTCTACCAAGGTTAGAGGGATATTGTATCCCTTGCATCCCACGGTTAAGTATAATGTGTTGTTGTGGGTAGTGTCTTTTGAAGGCAAATCGTCATGAGATAAAGCCGTTAGTGCGTTCATGAGAGAATTCCTATGTTCTATAGAGATCTTGAGGGGTTGTGTCTATGCTTACAGACAAAGATGTTAGAGCGTTCATGACAGAATTCCTATGTTCTTTAGAAATACTCAGGAGTTCCCAAATGCTAACATTCGCCTTGGATTGTCGAAGTTGTTTGACCAATGGATCTTCCACCTCAAGTGGAGGTGGTATTGTATTTTGTGTTTGACCTTGAGTTTGATTTTGTGTGGTCAAAGATCCATTTGGTGGTGGTGCTTGGTAGAATCGCCCAGAACGAGTTAAATGATCTATCTCATTTTGGTTAGTCGTAAGACTCATAAACCAACTTCCTTCTAGAGGTTTTGGATGTGCCTCCATTTCAAGATGTTCCATGAGTTGTGCTTGATGCCATTGTTCATCCAAGGAGAGATTCGATAAATCAAGCGCTCCATTTGTTTCATTTTAAAAACAAGATGGAGGTGGGACGGCGGCATATTTAGAGACATATAAGTCTTGAAAGTCGTCGTCCCATAGTCCACATACTTCATTTGTTGCCCCTACGAGTATTGTAGATAGAGGTTCTCCTATAGGTGTGATATAGTCCAAAGGATTGAACATATCACTTCCCATGTGGTCCTAATCGATGTGAAACGCCCCTAAGGGGGATACGTTATTGTTAGGTTTAGGCGTGGGAATTCTCCCATTGTCTACTAAATCTTATATTTTGTGCTTTAAAACATAGCACCGTTCAGTATCGTGTCCAACGCCTCAATGATAAGCATAATAAGCACTACCATTCCATTGAGGAAACCTTCTTTCTGGTGGAGTGGGTGGTGTTGGCCCTGTTGGGGCAAGTAAGCCTTTTTCATTTAATTTTTCTAGCAATTCTTTATAGCTTACAGGAAATGGAGTAAATTTTCTCTCTTTTGTCCATCTTTTTCTGGGATCATCATATCGATTTGTGTTATTGTATTGCGTGGAAGTTGCAAACACGTCAATAAAGGATGATGCATTATCATTCCCCTTCTTGTAGTTATTTTTGGTTGATGATGATAATGAGGTTTGTTTGCTTTTTCTTTAGCAAGATCATCCTCAATCATAGTAGCCATAACATAGACCTTTTGAAAAGTGTCTAGACCAAGGTAACATAGATGTTAGTTGTACTTTTCATGAAAATTGTCAATGAATTTTTGTACTAACTCGTGTTCTGGAGGCCTTTAGGCAAGGTGGGCCGCCTTTTCTCGCCATCTACCATAGAAAGCAAGGAATCCTTCGTCGTCGCCTTGATTAAGCATCTCGAGTTCACGTAAAGTTAACTTGAACTCTACATTACTCTAATATTGGGTGATGAAAGCCGAAACTACATTTTCCCATGTCGCTTTAAATTTTGGATCTAGCCCATAGTACCACTCTCTCGTAGTTGGGTCTAGTGATAAAGGGAAAGTCAAAGCATATAGCTTAGCATATAGCCCATAGTGCCTGTAAAAATACATTAAATGATTTTGTGGATTATTGGTCACCTTAAATATTGGCAAGTCCGTAGCTACGAACTTTTCTGGTAAAGCAAGTCCTGGGGGAGGAGCAAACTTTTTGCGTCAAAGTACTTGTTCCCCATTGTGGAACGAAGAACTAGCTTCTCCAACGACTTTTCTTTGATGGATAATTGCTCCATATTTTCTTGTAAGGATAAAGTTTCGGCTTTTTTCTTTTTAGCATTTTCCATCTTCTAAATTTTTCTCTCCTCGGCCTCTTGGGACTTTTCCTCTCTCATACGAAGAATCTCTTGTTGAAGTTCTTCGACGGTTGGCATCGTTGTTGGACTAGGATTAGTTGTCGAAGGAAAGTGGTTTGAAAGGGGTTGATCTTTGGGTGGTAAGCGTAGAATGCGTGTGCCCGGGGGTCCTCTTTCTCAAGCTAGAAAACCGGCCCTAAAGGAGTATGAAAGGATAAGTAAATCGATACACTTGTTTTTAAAAGGAATGAAAAAGACGCAAAATATATTCAAACGGATAACATCGCCCTTAACAATTCTTTAATGAAGATATTGTTCGGATGAGTCGATTTGTTTTTTGAGAAATCAAAATTGACTCGTCTAGTGGGTGCACGCAAGTGACTCAGTTGCGCGAGGCTGTCGCGCGCAACAAAATCACTTGCACTGGGAGGGGTCGCGCAACTTCTTGAGTTGCGGGCGCCACCTGCTCGTAAAGTTTTTTTTTATTCGAGCGTTTTTTTTTTATCATGGGTTTTTTTTATTCGATTTTCTTTACTTGACTTTTTTTTTATGTTATCCTTTGAATATGACGCTAAATCACGAAGAGACCACTTCGTAATTGGGAACCTAGACCAAACTAAAAAAAAGAAAAAAAAAACTATCCTAACACGTTGCATATAGTCACATAATCACATAAGCATGTCATAAGTCAAGATTCACGCAATGTCGTTCTAGGGTCAAAAAAGGCTTGGGTGTCCAAAGGTACCATACCTTAAGAAACGACGCATAAATCAATCACTCAATGTGTTGACCCATGACATCGCCCTCCCAACATTTTGTTTGTGATATGGGTGGGATAATTGTTATTTATTTCGGGATAGACGCATAGTTTTGGCGACCCCTAGTCAATGAGCCAATCCCTAGTGGTTTTGGTGTGCTATGCTTATGCATGATGCAATGTTGCTTGTTTGGTTTTTACTCTTGTGTAAAAGGAAAATATTATACGTTCAAGTCTCGCTCTCTAACTAGAGATTATCCAAGTTAATTCTTGTTACAACCCATAGGCAACCTAGTGTTGGATACCTTGGACCATAACTACGAATTAATCATGTAACCTCCAAGTCCCCAGTGGAGTCGCCACTGTAAGGAGGGTGATCCCATCGTAAGGGGTACTCTCCTTAAATGCCCTTGGCCACTTAAAAGCCTAGGACTTTACACTTGTTAGGGTGTAGTAGGATTTGAATTCCTGACAGTTTGAGGGACCTTGAATTAGAATTGATTATATCATCACGCTTTTTTGTAAGAAACAAGTAGGAGTCGCCAATGAGTTTTAGGAAAACTTATAAACCTCGTTCATGCCTTTCTTCCATGTGGAATTCATAGAATAATTAGCGCGAATCATATGTTTACCTATGCCCAAATTGGTCTATAAACCAGAAATAAGTTCGGGAGCGAGGGTACTAAGATAACGTTCATTTTAGATGGGAATCGTCTGAAAGGAATGGTGTCCTTCGAACAAGTGTACTATTTCGTTAGTGGGTTCAGAATTATTAGAAAGCTAATATATTCAGTAAGGTCAAGTGATCGGAATGCTTGGGTGGAGGCCGCTTCCGATCAGTAATATTAATGTATAATTAATATTACAGCTTAATCTTGACTGAACCCTTCGGGTCACAACCAAGCAACTAAAGAACCGAAGCGACAAATTAAACCGGAAGGAATTAATAAGTCAACCGAGTAATTAATATTTAGACACTAGGTGAAAAAAGGGCTTTGGCAGCGGTTCAAACCCGGTCTAAGGCACCAGTTTGAACCGCTGCCTATGTGGGGGGGGGGGGGTGCCAAAAACCCACTTTTTGGCACCGGTTCAAAACCGGTGCCATAGGGTCAAATAGGCACCGGTTAACCGGTGCCATATGCTCAATTAGGCACCGGTTAACCGGTACCATATGCTCAATTAGGCACCGGTTAACCGGTGCCTTTAATTGCTCTCCCGCCATTTTTTTTGGTGGTAGCTATTTTAGGCACCGGTTGGTGCCTAACCGGTGCCTATTCACCAATTTTTTTTTTGTTTTTTTTTTTTCCAATTTTCGTGCAATAATATTTGAAAAAAAACCTGTTTCCAGCAATAATAATAACCAGTAATTTCAGCAATTATATTAAATATAATAATTAATAATAATATTATTATAATAATTAATAATAATAATATTATTAATTATTACAATAAGATAAAAAAATAATATTAAAAACAAGAATTCAATTATATATATAGATATAAATATTCCCAAACACAATACAAAAAAAAAGTTGCTTACATATACAAATAATAGTAAGTAAATATATAATGAATAATAAGTTATATAGTTCAAAAGTTAACATAAATAATTTACAATTACAATGCCATTTACATGTTGAAGGTGATAAAAGATGCCAACATGTCACGAACTTCATTAAGCTCCTTCATTGTCAACGGACCATCCTTTTGGATCTTGCAAAACTTGAAATACAAAAACATTACGTTAAAATTAATTAATTAGGCAAAACAATATGTATTTTATCAAATATTACCTATATGACTTCTATGTAGCCCATTTCCTACATTACTTATCAAATGAACTATTTCTTTCTCATAACATGTCAATGTTGGGTATTTGTATGTGTGTAAGCCCTAAAATTGTATAGCAGAGCATTTTATTAAGGTTTATGACGCTTTTTTACTCAAAATAGCCCGAATATGGCCTATATGACTTTACTTTGCCCATTTCCTACATTTCTTATTAAATGAACTTTATTTATCTCATAACATGTCAATATTATCTAGTTATAGGTGTATAAGGAAAGAAATCACATCAAAAGAGCATATTAACACAAAATGGCCCTAATATGGCCCATATGTCTTCTATTCAGCCCATTTTCTACCTTTCTTGTGAAATGGCCTTTTTGTTTCTCATAACATTCCATTGTTGAGTAATATTAGGTGTCTAAGGCTAGAAATCACATCAATATATCATTTCAATAATGTTAACAACGCATTTTACTCAACAAGGCAAATAGGGCCTATATGACTTCTATGTAGCCTATTTTCTACATTACTTATCAAATGAACTATTTCTTTCTCATAACATGTCAATGTTGGGTATTTGTATGTGTGTAAGCCCTAAAATTGTATAGGAGAGCATTTTATTAAGGTTTATGACACTTTTTACTCAAAATGGCCCGAAAATGGCCTATATGACTTTACTTTGCCCATTTCCTACATTTCTTATTAAATGAACTTTATTTATCTCATAACATGTCAATATTATCTAGTTATAGGTGTATTAGGAAAGAAATCACATCAAAAGAGCATATTAACACAAAATGGCCCAAATATGGCCCATATGACTTCAATTCAGCCCATTTTCTACCTTTCTTGTGAAATGGCCTTTTTGTTTCTCATAACATTCCATTTTTGGGTAATATTAGGTGTTTAAGGCTAGAAATCACATCAATATAGCATTTAAATAAGTTTTAAGACTTACCTCATCAAGCTGTTTAGTGTCCGTACAATGAGTCACAATGTCAAGCATGAATCTCATCACATACAAAGCACAATCAAGTCCATTCTCTTGTTGTGTGCACTAGCATATGACATAAAAATCAAATAAGTGAAACATGCAAAGGAAATGAGAATGTATTTACTAACATATATTTTCAAGATAATCACAATATCATGTAAATTACCAACGGTGACTTCCATGTTGGACCCTTTGGAGCACGACAATGTAGCTTCTTCATAACACTGTAGTAAAAAAAAAGTACATTCAAATTTGATTAGTCGTATGATTACTATATTAGTTAATATTAGCAATAATCATCACTAGGTTGCTATATATATTTACTTTTGCAATATAGACTTCACGAGCCACTTCTCCGATGATCGAGCTGAATCAAGGTGATAAATTGTGTTAGTGGAATTACAAATCACCATGAGGCTCCAATGCTCCCTACATAAGTTCACAATAGACAAGCAAATTAATATTTAGGAGTCAACATATAATGAGGCCAAATCGATTGAATTTGACATGGTTAGACTTACTCTCTATAACATGGGGCGAATATGAACTTGTCTCCCGCACACGCTGATTTCCTGATACTCTGTTCAACATAGTACAACACGTCATGGGGGTTGCCTATGATTCTAGTAGTGGATAACTGCTCAGGGCATAACCACCCAACTTTACAAGGAGAATTAGTGTCAGTTAAGTGCTCCTGTAGTGCTCTGCGTGCATGAACATTGAATAATTAATCAGATGTAGGATAATCACCATAAATTTGAATAACTTGAAAAAAGTATAGATTATGTGGGCATTGAAGTACCTCATGAATGTTTGAATGAGGGAAATGTTAAGCTTTGCACCACGTAGAAATTCCTTCACATCTTCTTTGCTGATCCATGCAACTGCATCCTCATCATAGTGGAACATTGCCTTAGGAAGTGCAAATTCCATGGGATCGACCAAATGACAAGTACGGTTGTGAAGAAAGGTCATGTCAGCAGAGAGCGATTGAAAAATAATGTCTTCAACAAGTGGAGTAGGTGGCATGGGTGAACCTTTCGAAGAGTGCAACTTCAACGCTTGTTCACTCTTGGACCGTTGTTTACTTAGATTCTTCTTAGGTTGATCAATTCTTTTAGGCTTCACCACCCTCTTTCTCTTTGAAGTTTTGCTTCCATTCGAAATCTGAAATAGTTTGAGAAAGAATAAGTTTATAAGTTGAGAAATGAAGAAATGGCTTTATTTTCATGAAATGGGCCCAAAAAAATTAGAACTTTGCTTCTTTTATGCAATTTCAACTCAAAATAACTTATACATATGTAATTATGATATGGTTTGAGAATGTATAAGTTTATTAGTTGAGAAATGAAAAAAATAGGCAAGTGAGTAGCCATTTCGGCTCAAAACGGCTTTATTTTGATGAATTGGACCCAAAACCTTAGAACTTGGCAATTTTTATGTAATTTCAAATGAAAACCACTTATAAATATGTGATTATGAGTTTTTTGAGATGCAAGGAGTTTATAAGTTGAGAAATGAAGAAAATAGGCAAGTGAGTAGCCATTTCGGCTCGAAATGGCTTTATTTTGATGAAATGCGCCAAAAAAATTAGAACTTTTCTTCTTTTATGCAATTTCAACTCACAATCACTTATACATATGTAATTATGATATGGTTTCAGAATGTATAAGTTTATTTGTTGAGAAATGAAGAAAATAGGCAAGTGAGTAGCCATTTCGGCTCAAAATGGCTATATTTTGATGAATTGGACCAAAAACCTTAGAACTTGCCGATTTTTATGTAATTTCAAATGACAACCACTTATAAATATGTGATTATGAGTTTTTTTGAGATGCAAGGAGTTTATAAGTTGAGAAATGAAGAAAATAGGCAAGTGAGTAGCCATTTCGGCTCGAAATGGCTTCATTTTAATGAAATGTGCCAAAAAAATTAGAACTTTTCTTATTTTATGCAATTTCAACTCACAATCACTTATAAATATGTAATTATTATATGGTTTGAGAATTTATAAGTTTATTAGTTGAGAATTGAAGATAATAGGCAAGTGAGTAGCCATTTCGGGTCAAAATGGCTTTATTTTGATGAATTGGACCCAAAACCTTAAAACTTGGCAATTTTTATGTAATTTCAAATGACAACCACTTATAAATATGTTATTATGAGTTGTTTGAGATGCAAGGAGTTTATAAATTGAGAAATGAAGAAAATAGGCAAGTGAGTAGCCATTTCGGCTCGAAATGACTTTATTATGATGAAATGCGCCAAAAAAATTAGAACTTTGTTTCTTTTATGCAACTTAAACGCACAATAACTTATAAATATGTAATTATGATATGGTTTGATAATGTATAAATTTATTAGTTGAGAAATGAAGAAAATAGGAAAGTGAGTCGCCATTTCGGCTTAAAATGGCTTTATTTTGATGAATTGGACCCAAAACCTTAGAACTTGGTGATTTTTATGTAATTTCAAATGACAACCAATTATAAGTATGTGATTATGAGTTGTTTTGATATGCAAGGAGTTTATAAGTTGAGAAATGAAGAAAATAGGCAAGTGAGTAGCCATTTCGGCTCGAAATGGCTTTATTTTGATGAAATGCGCCAAAAAAATTAGAACTTTGCTTCTTTTATGCAATTTCAACTCCCAACCACTTATAAATATGTAATTATGATATGGTTTGAGAATGTATAAGTTTATTAGTTGAGAAATTAAGAAAATAGGCAAGTGAGTAGCCATTTCGGCTCAAAATGACTTTATTTTGATGAATTGGACCCAAAACCTTAGAACTTGGCAATTTTTATGTAATTTCAAATGAAAACCACTTATAAATATGTGATTATGAGTTTTTTGAGATGCAAGGAGTTTATAAGTTGAGAAATGAAGAAAATAGGCAAGTGAGTAGCCATTTCGTCTCGAAATGGCTTTATTTAAATGAAATGCACCAAAAAACATTAGAACTTTGCTTCTTTTATGCAATTTCAACTCACAATCAGTTATACATATGTAATTATGATACGGTTTGAGAATGTATAAGTTTATTAGTTGAGAAATGAAGAAAATAAGAAAGTGAGTCGCCATTTCGGCTCAAAATGGCTTTATTTTGATGAATTGGACCCAAAACCTTAGAACTTGGCGATTTTTATTTAATTTTAAATGACAACCACTTATAAGTATGTGATTATGAGTTGTTTTGAGATGCAAGGAGTTTATAAATTGAGAAATGAAGAAAATAGGCAAGTGAGTAGCCATTTCGGCTCGAAATGGCTTTATTTTGATAAAATGCGCCAAAAAAATTAGAACTTTTCTTCTTTTATGCAATTTCAACTCACAATCACTTATACATATGTAATTATGATATGGTTTGAGAATGTATAAGTTTATTAGTTGAGAAATGAAGAAAATAGGCAAGTGAGTAGCCATTTCGGCTCAAAATAGCTTTATTTTGATGAATTGGACCCAAAACCTTAGAACTTGGCGATTTTTATGTAATTTCAAATGACAACCACTTTTAAATATGTGATTATGAGTTGGTTTGAGATGCAAGGAGTTTATAAGTTGAGAAATGAAGAAAATAGGCAAGTGAGTAGCCATTTCGGCTCGAAATGGCTTTATTTTGATAAAATAGCTCAATTTTTTTTTTTAAAAAATATGCTTGTTCCGCCAAATAGGAACACCCGAGGGAGCCGCCCCCGCTGTCGAAATAGCGAAGGCAGCCCGCGCCGAGGCCACAGTATTGGCAGCAGCCTGCCTGGGCTGCTGCAGCCTCGACAGGCGGCTGCCATGGCTGTAGCAGCCCAGGCAGGTGCTGCCGAGGCTGCAGCAGCCATGGCCGCCGCCTGTCGAGGCTGCAGCAGCCCAGGCAGGCTGCTGCCGAGGCTGCAGCAGCCATGGACGCCGCCTGTCGAGGCTGCAGCAGCCTAGGCAGGCTGTTGCCGAGGCTGCAGCAGACATGGCAGCCACCTGCCGTGGATGCTAGAACCTGGGCATGCGGCTGCCGGGGCTGCTGTGGCCTCGGCGCGGGCTGCCTTCACTGTTCCGGTAGTGGGGGCGGCTCCCTCGGGTGTCCCGGTTTGGCGGACCTTGCATATTTTTTTTTAAAAAAAATTTAAACAATTTTTAATCAACTTGGCGGACCTTGCATATTGTAAAAAACAAAATATTATTTGGCGGTTTTATTTTTAGAGTGCCTAACGGTTTAACACTTACAAAAATTGAGAAATAATTAATTTATTTACCTCCTTATTAATCAACTCCACCCATGCACGTGGCCAATCAACGAAGCTACCTACAGCTTGCCAAAGCTTTGTTATCTTAACCTCCTCTATCGGCACGGGTAGTGGGATGTCTTCGAACCCCGCAACCACTGAATCGATCCCAACCGAGTAATGATGTGGCCCCGCCGTATTACCCGTCGTCGGTTGGGCACTATCATACGCCACCCAACTCAACGGCGTACTATTTGCATGCCCCGGGGCTAGAAGTGCACACCGGGTGTCTTCCTACACAAGTATATATATAAAAAGAAGATAGTTAAATAGGACTTTTACAACAGCATAGATAATATAACAAAATTCATTAAGGTAGAGGGTTACAAATCACCTGTAACTCTAGAAATTCATGCGGTGTTGGATTTTCAAGCTTCCTCGAGTCCGCATGTATAGGAGTAGGAACCTGCAATAGTACATCAATCATTGCACCTCAAATCTCAATTAACTCAGTATTTTAAAACTTTTAATAACCCAATTGATTTTACCTCAGGTGCCACATCTTCACCACGTATCTCATCTCCTCCATGTCTATCACCTTCTCCTTGTCCTTTTGGTTCAGAACATGAGTCGACCGGGGTACTCGTGAGGAACGGCAAAGTCGGTAAGTTCATCAGCTTCGCCCAAGCATTCAATTCACCAACTAACTCGTTGCGTACTTGTTCCTTAATTGATGCCACCTTGGCATCCAACTCCCCCGGTGAGTTAACACTGGCTTGAGATCTACCCGATTTTGTGTATTCGGGACCCATCACCTTTTGCCATCCATGCAATGACCCTCCCGAACCTACTACTCTTCCTGGATGGTATGGCCTTCCCAAAGCCATGGTGAAAGGGTCATTCTCCACACTTGGTTCAAATTTGCCCTCCACCATCTCTTGAGTGTGCTCAAGCTACAGCAGAAGGAAAAATGAGGTCAGTAAAACAGTTAATGGTTTGTACAGTGATTTAGATGCAAAAGTGACTTGAATTCAACAAATCATAGGTAACTTACAAGCTTATCTGCCAGTTTTTTGGCTTTCGGACCCTTGATGACCCATTTTCCGGTTTCCTTATCAAACGTATGGAGAGAACAAAAGAAATCACCGGCACGACTCACCAATGTAGTGATCGTGGAACTAGAGGGTTCCTTCGATGCCACTAGAAGCGATTTAGGGTATAAACCCGAACCGACCCACTCAGGTCTCTTTTCACCAAAAGTCTTAGGACCCATACGATGGACGTATTCCTTCTTTTCTGCATTCTTTTTATTTTGCTCTCGAAGTTCCTACAAAACTAAAAATGTTAGTATCATTGCTACAAAAAGTGTCAAGCTATTATTCAATTGAGATCAGATTTACACAAACTTACAATGGCTTTCTTTTGAGTCTTCATTCTAACGAACTCTTCCCAATCATCTTTTGACACGGTCGGCCATATTTGCCATGGGAGACGGTCATCCTCATCAGCATTCTTCTTCTTTGATTTCTTCTTATTCTTGTAGATCCACCCATTAGTCAACTTGGTCTTAAAGCCTCTGAATCTTTCCGCTAATAAAGATTCAAACACCCTTCTCTTCTCGGGATCATTAGGAATAGAAAACAACCTCTACAAGCGCAAATTAAAACCGATTATTAGTTTCTATTTAGTAACAACCATAAGATTTAGGTATCTTAAATTGTCTAAATGTGCCAAAAACACACTTACCCTTGTATCATCCAAAAATGTTTGAATCAAACCCGGAGGTACTTGCCGCATTACAAGTGTAATGGGAATTTTCCGCGCACATATGCCAACTTGATTAGCATATTGTCGACGCCATTTGGGCCAGGCTGGCCGTTGTTGTCATACTCCAAGACCATGGGACCGTCCGGTTTCTTAAAGCTTCTCGTCGGACCCCTTCTTTTTCTTTGAGCCGGTGCCTTTTCCCTCCCTCCACCACCTGTGTTGTTTTCATCGTGTCCTTGGCCATGACTTTCAGGAGTCGGGTTCTCACCAACAATCTCACGTGCTGTATTTAGAATAGGCGGTGCACGTTTAGCTGAAATTTCAAAATAGTCAAGCATACGCTCAAACTCATCTTGAGCCTGATCCTCTAGCTCACCCAAGTCATCCTCCTTATTCACATCATAAGGCTCATCATCATCGTCCTCGTCCTCATCCTCGTACTCGTCCTCATACTCATCATCGTCAATGTCCTCTACACAATGAGGATCATGATCGTCCGCCATGAGATATAAGCACCTGTCAAAGCAATCATAAAACAATATAAGTGTATAGTAAAGTATATGCATGATAGTTATTATGGTTAAGTAGAAGCTATTTAAGCCATTTTCACCTACTTATTATGGTCCTATAACCTTGTATATGCATGATAATGAGTACAAAATGGCAATTTCAAACTACAAACATGTTAAATATAATGAATATAGGTTGTTAGAATGAATAAATGTTAGTTCAAACACAAAACAAAGGAGTTGGGTTAAGTAGAAGCTATTTAAGCCATTTTCACCTACTTATTATGGTCCTATAACCTTGTATATGCATGATAATGAGTACACTTAGGCAATTTCAAACTACAAACATGTTAAATATATTGAATATAGGTTGTTAGAATGAATAATTGTTAGTTCATACACAAAACAAAAGAATTGGGTTAAGTAGAAGCTATTTAAGCCATTTTCACCTACTTATGGTTCTATAACCTTGTACATGCATGATAATGAGTACACTTAGGCAATTTCAAACTACAAATATTTCATTTTCGCCTACTTATGCTCCTATATACATGATAACTAAACTATATTTGCAATCAAACCATTACTAACTTTTAATCAAACTACCTCAATATGAAATTCCTTCGTTGTGGTCTGATCGCATATAACCTGCTTCGTTGTCTATGTCATTTAGTACAACAGGTTTAGGAACAGTGAAAGGTGCTGAATCATCAAACGCATCATATTCTTCCTCATCCTCAACATCTCCAATGCCTAGGATTCTTCTTTTGCCAGCTAGCACTATAGACCATTTTGAATCCATTGGGTCAATTACGTAGAACACTTGCTTAGCTTGAGATGCAAGGATAAATGGTTCCGCACTATCATTCAAGTGGCTAAGATCTACAAGAGTAAAGTCCTCATATTTGACGTTACGCTTGATATTATCAACCCACTTACACTTGAAAAGAGCAACCGTGAAGTCACAATAATCAAGCTCCCATATTTCTTGAATTCGACCATAGTATGATAACTCTACATCGACAGGTGATTTATCCTTAGAACTTGCAAACTCCCTTGACGAGTCCACAGGAGTTACACCACTGTTTTGGGTGGAGGAAGATTTCAAATCACGACCCTCGGTCCAAAAAGTGTACCCATTGATGTCATATCCCTTAAATGAACGGACATCATCCCTAGGACCGTACGCAAGCCACCGTATTGTATCGGTCACATTAGTATCATTCATTCCACTCATTACTCGATCACGAAACCAATAAACAAACCTCTTATTATGCAACTGCATAAGTGCCCTTTCACCTATGGATGGAAATTCGTCACGCAAACTAGCCATGTGCTCGTCTAAATATGGGTGCACATCTGAAACATGGTGCAACACATAAAGGTGTGCTTGTAAGAACTGATCTCGGTCTGGTGACATTCGTTTCGACCCAATTGTGCCATGACCATCAAGTCTACCTTCATGTCGAGAAGTAGGAAGACCAATAGGTTGAGCAAGGGCTATGTAGTCCACCACAAAGTTACCTATCTCCTAACCCACGGTCCCTTGCATCATACTTCCTTCAGGGTGAGCCCGATTCCGAACATTATCTTGTAATGTACCCATGTGTCTTTCAAAAGGGTAGCACCACCTCATGAACACTGGACCGCACAACTTAATCTCACGCACCAAATGAAGAACCAGATGAACCATTATGTCAAAAAATGAGGGTGGGAAATACATCTCAAATTTGCACAAAGTAACAACCACATCTGCTTGCAAAGCATCTAGTGTAAAAGGATCAAGAACTTTGCTACAAGTTATATTGAAAAACGAATCGGTAGGAATACTTGCATAGGACGCCAACATGTCACGAACTTCATTAAGCTATATAGTTCAAAAGTTAACATAAATAATTTACAATTACAATGCCATTTACATGTTGAATGTGATAAAAGACGCCAACATGTCACGAACTTCATTAAGATCCTTCATTGTCAACAGACCATCCTTTTGGACCTTGCAAAACTTGAAATACAAAAACATTATGTTAAAATTAATTAATTAGGCAAAACAATATGTATTTTATCAAATATTACCTATATGACTTCTATGTAGCCCATTTTCTACATTACTTATCAAATGAACTATTTCTTTCTCATAACATGTCAATGTTGGGTAGTTGTATGTGCGTAAGCCCTTAAATTGTATAGGAGAGCATTTTATTAAGGTTTATGACGATTTTACTCAAAATGGCCCGAATATGGCCTATATGACTTTATTTTGCACATTTCCTACATTTCTTATTAAATGAACTTTATTTATCTCATAACATGTCAATATTATCTATTTATAGGTGTATAAGGAAAGAAATCACATCAAAAGAGCATATTAACACAAAATGGCCCTAATATGGCCCATATGACTTCTATTCAGCCCATTTTCTACCTTTCTTGTGTAATGGCCTTTTTGTTTCTCATAACATGTCATTGTTGGGTAATATTAGGTGTCTAAGGCTAGAAATCACATCAATATAGCATTTCAATAAGTTTAACAATGTATTTTACTCAACATGGCCCAAATAGGGCCTATATGACTTCTATGTACCCCATTTTCTACATTACTTATCAAATGAACTATTTCTTTCTCATAACATGTCAATGTTGGGTAGTTGTATGTGTGTAATCCCTAAAATTGTATAGGAGGGCATTTTATTAAGGTTTATGACGCTTTTTACTCAAAATGACCCAAAAATGGCCTATATGACTTTACTTTGCCCATTTCCTACATTTCTTATTAAATGAACTTTATATATCTCATAACATAACAATATTATCTAGTTATAGGTGTATAAGGAAAGAAATCACATCAAAGGAGCATATTAACACAAAATGGCCCAAATATGGCCCATATGACTTCTATTCAGCCTATTTTCTACCTTTCTTGTGAAATGGCCTTTTTGTTTCTCATAACATGCCATTGTTGGGTAATATTAGGTTTCTAAGGCTAGAAATCACATCAATATAGCATTTCAATAAGTTTTAGGACTTACCTCATCAAGCTGTTGAGTGTCCGTACAATGAGTCATAATGTCAAGCATGAATCTCATCACATACAAAGCACAATCAAGTCCATTCTCTTGTTGTGCGCACTGGCATATGACAAAAAAATCACATCAGTGAAACATGCAAAGGAAATGAGCAAATATTTACTAACATAGATTTTCAAGATAATCACAATATCATGTAAATTACCAACGGTGACTTCCATGTTGGACCCTTGGGAGCACGACAATGTAGCTTCTTCATAACACTGTAGTAAAAAAAAGTACATTCAAATTTGATTAGTCGTATGATTACTAAATTATTTATTATTAGCAATAATCATCACTAGGTTGCTATATATATTTACTTTTGCAATATAGACTTCACGAGCCACTTCTCCGATGATCGAGCTGAATCAAGGTGATAGTAAGACTTAGGAATTTCATCCCCATTAGGCAACATATCACTTAATGCGGCCAACAAAGAAGTAAAACTGATGTCTGTCCACCCATGCTTCGACTTAATGTTGAAAAGTGTTAGCACGGCCGATAGTTTGGAGTATGTTTTGCACCCGGGATACAAAGGCTTTTTGGAAGCCTCCGATAATAACTCAAACACTTCACCTTCAACACCATGCAACATCTCATCCACTTGTTCATCCTTGACCTCATCCGCCTGATCATCATCGGCTCCATCCTCACCATTATCAACAATATAGTCATCATTCTCGTATTCCTTGTCCACATGAATCTCATTGCTTCTAACACGCACATCATTCCGATCAAGATCCCCACTGTACTCTCCACTTTCTCTGTGCCAAATCCACACATGGTATAATTGCCTAAACCCACGACATAATACATGATTCTCTAATGTTTTCAACACTATCGACCACATTCACATTATTACAATCAACACAAGGACAATAAAGGCCTTTGCCACCCAGTTTGCGTTGATAAGCTAAAGCCCTCTCACAAAACTCTTGAACCCCATTCCAAAATTCCAATGTATCGCGTCTACCATACATCCAACCACGATCCTTCTCCATTTAGTAAATTGTCTCTAAACATATATAGCACCATATAATTTATAATGTGTAAGTGCTACATATTTTATGTAAATCAAATTCAAGTACAAAACGTGAATATACCATTCATATAGTGAAAAAATGCATGTTTCCAAAGGGTCCTTATCACTCAAACCTAACCCATCCTTGAATGTCTACTCTCACTAGTGAATGTATGTCAACTTTCCAATTTTAAGGAAAATCCGGCAGCATTTCCCCCTAGTTCTCCAAGTACACGATGTAGATAATTAATTACCCACATATGTACCCAGAGAACATAGTGAGGAAATGGTAAGCCAAGATGTTCCTTAAAATTGAAAAGAAAACATACATTCACCACCTAAGTGAGAGTACACATTCAAGAACAGTCCCAACCGGGGACTATTCAAGACTTTCTCCTAATGAGAAAGCCTTGAACGGGTATCTAGGCATATGATGATGCAAGTATTCTATATATTGTTGTATTTATTTGCAATTAAACAATACAAATGTTGCAATTTCATGAATAAACTTTTATTAAATGGATAAATAGAAAGAAATATAGCTAAGTAAACTTTATAAGTCATACCAATATAGCAACTACCCACTTGAGCTCAATATGTAGTCCTCAAGCTAATTAAACTCGTGCTTCAATTCACAAATCTGTTAAAAAAAAAAAACAATATACAAAAATTAGGTTAAATATAAGGTATGTACTATTTCTTTCTCATAACATGTCAATTCACTAATTTATTTATAAGCTAAAACACATCATTCATTGAAATAACAATTGCTAAACTAACAAGGTTACTAATCTCTAATTTTTTCAAAATTACCCATCAAAACAACTTAAAAGTAACCATTCATCCATTCCAAAATTCATCTACTTTAGTAACAAGCAAGGTTACTAATCTCAAATTAATTCAAATATAGCCATCAAAACAACTTAATATTAACCATTTAAACATTCCAAAATTCAACTTATTTAATAATAAAGTTAACTAATCTCTAACTTATTCAAAATAATCCATCAAAACAACTTCAAATTAACCATTAAAAGTAAAATACCAAATTTCACCTATTTAAGTACCAAGGTTAATATATTTTCTATAATTATTTCAAAATTATCCACCAAAACACATTAAATTAACCATTAAAACATAATAAAATCCAACTAATTGAGTAACAAGGTTACTAATCTCTAATATTTTCACAATTTCCCAATTATATTCAAACCTAAAATTGAGAAAAATTATATTCAAACCTAAATTTTAATTTACTAACAATGGTTCAAAATGAAAAAAAAATTAATATATATAATTATATAACTGGAAAATAATGTAAAAAAAAATTAAAAATAAACCTTGAGGCAAAATAGGCAGCAGCTAGGAGGAGAGGCAGTCACGACAAATGGAGGAGGGCCCTCAGGCCGGTGGCGCAGCTCGGTGGTGGAGGAGCCTCAGGAGGGTGGCGCGGCTAGGTGGTGGAGGAGACAATTAGGGCAGCAGCTAGGATGAGACTTAGGGCAGTCACGGAAGATGCAAGGACCCTCAGGCCGGTGGCGCGGCTTAGTGGTGGAGGAGCCTCAGGGGGGTGGCGCGGCTAGGTGGTGGAGCAACCTCAGGGCGGTTGTTTTTGAAATAAAGAAAGAAAGGTGACGGCTGTGGTTTTCGAAAGAGAAAGAAAGGGAAAACAGAGAGAGGAAGGATTGAAGGTGGTTTTCAAAACCTCTTGTGGCCGCCGGTGATGGTGACGGCTATGGTGGAGGGAGAGAGAGGAAGGAGAAGGCCGTTGTTCGCCCAGCTCTAATGAAACAGTGAGGAAGCTAAGGAATGAATGAAATAGAAAGAGAGGAAGGAGAAGAGAAAAGCCGCGATTTTTTTTTTTGAATTGGTACCGGTTCAATTGGCATCGGTTCAAACCGGTGCCTTTTTAATTTTAGGCACCGGTTCAGGCCAAACCGGTGCCTTTTCTCTTGTGCTTAAATCCCGCCCATTTCCAGACCGGTTTTGGCCACCGGTTTGTCCTGAACCAGTGCCATATAGGGGGTGCCTATTACTATTTTTCTACTAGTGTTTAGCCTACGTATTTTTTTGCTTAAATTGTCGTTTTAATTATTTTAATTACTTTATTAAAATTTTGGAGGCTAGCCCTCGGTTTTTTGAGCGACATTTGCAAAATTTATTTTTGGCAAAAGTTGGGTTTACCGACATAATTAATTGGATTAATTAAGTTGGATGTGAAATTTTGTGGGAGCTTCATCTATTTATTTCATGACCGGTTAAAACAACTTTGACTAGTTTTAATTAGGCGTGTTAATTGGATTATCCACCTAGATTAGTTACTAGTTCTCGCTTGTTTATGCATTGTTACTTGTTTATCGTTGTAAAATACATGGGCCATTCACAGATAGTGAATGGATGAATGGAATGTATATTCTCTCACAGGTTTTATGAAATGGCAACTAGTGGGGCCCGATTAGGATAGAAAATACAGACTGTGATCCGTGATGTATTTTTGTAAATCTAAATACAGACTGTGAACCATTAAGTATTTTTGTACCTTAATATTTAGATTAGTCCTAATCGTAGATACTAGTAGTTGCATTTATTTTGGTCAAGTCTTGGAAGACGAAGCCATGAAGTTGCAAATGAAGACCTTTTGAAGATTTGAAGATCTCAAGGGTCATGCTAGTTGCCAAATGCATCTCTATTTATGTTTTTCAATATATATATGTTTATGTATATGAATTATATGTTAGATGCATGTTTAGGATTTCGAATGTTGTGATGATTAATTAAGTTCACTTAAATTAACCAACATAGAAACCCTAGGTCCCTAAATATTGAGTAAAACTTGTCATTCCAAAACAACACTTACCAACCAACGAGGGTAGTGATGGGCTACGCCAAAGCGAGGCATCACTACTTCTCCAAGGAATGTAAGGCATACCGGGTATGCAAGTTGGTTTTGGTTATACTCAACGATATGAGTGATGGAGTCCTAACATGTCATTGCAAAGTGAATAAATTTTTGAGAGAGCATTAGATGCAACGATTTATTCAACCAAGAGTGGCTTGGAGCCATAAGCAAAGCGTGCTTACCATAGGAGATTGAGTGTTAAGACAAGCCAAAGCATGTTTGACCACTCTTTGTTTCTTTGGATCTTTGAATGGACTTATCCTCACCCAAAATGGGGACAACTTTTAAATGTGTGAATAAGACGTTTTAAAAAAGTTTGATTAAAATGCATGAATTCAATCTTATTTAAGTATTATGAATGGTTTTTCATTTCAAATTCTTTCAAATGTAGAATCATGTCTTCAACTATCTACAATAATCTTATGTTCCCAGAACTTCCCGAGAAGTTATCATTTAGCTTGAGTTTGGTAAAATTCAAGGAATGGGAAGAGGAACTCCGTTTGACCCTCCGCAATTGCTACCTAGAGCATATCTTGGATACGCCCATCCCGAGTTTCTACTCAAAAGGGATTATGAGCGATGTGGCTCATGAGGAGTGGAGTTATGATTGCAAGAGAGTCTCTCGAATCATGGAAAACTCCATTCCGGAATAGTGGAATAAGAAATTCTCCAACTACCTTCCGTATGTACTTCTCAAGGCTCTAGAAGATGTGGTCAATTTGAGCTTAACAAAGAGCGATAAGGGCAACTATGATGGACTCGTGGAAGAAGTGACTAGGTCATTGTCTAACATGAGGATCAAGCCACCGCAAGGTGGGTGTCTCAACAAAGAAAGGAAAGAAGTAAGGGCTAGGGTCTATAGTGCAAGACTTAGACCCGGGATGTCACTTCAAGCCCATGTGAAAAAGATGACGAGGTTATTTAACCATGTGTAACTGATTGGTAAACCGGTGGAGGATGAGCAAGCGGCTCATATGCTTTTAAGCTCACTCCACTTGGGATACGTTGCAATTAAGATGCAACTTAACAATAATTGGAACAAACTATCCTAAAAGGAAGTTGTCCAAGAGCTCCAAAAAACCTATTCTTGCAAGGCGGCTAAGTTTGCTCTAAGGCTCAAGAAGAAAGAGTTCAAAAACAAGGCTAAGATACGCTGCTTCTATTGTAGTAAGCAAGGCCACTACAAAAGAGAATGTAGCGAGTATCTGGAGGATGAGGCAAGAGGAAAAAAAAGCCTCAATCTCAGGTATATTTATGACACTTGAAAATAAGCAATTTAAAAGGTATTAGATACCGGAAAATTGACTCATTTTATGCTCCTATTTCAGGAACGAAATGAGCGGTGTTTTTCAAGTGGTCATGAGTACACAAGTGGAAGATGAAGAAAATATGTCCAAAGAAAGCTTGTAATCTCATGTATTTTGTCAAAATTCTAAAACATGCTAAGTTTTATATACCATACTTTGATCTTGCGACGTTGGACGTCATTTTAACCTTGATCACAAGACCTTTTGTTTCATGTCTTGTTTACATTTATGGAAATGACACCTTTTGTGTGTTTAGACAAAATTGTTTATGGTGATACTAAAAGAGATAAGACCATTGAGTCAAATCAAACTTACTTGTGGCATTGTCGTCTTGGCCACATTAACATCAAAGGCATCAAGAAACTTCTACAGGAAGGTGTTCTTGACTCTTTTGATTTAGAATCGTTTGAGAATTGTGAGGTATGTTTATTAGGCAAGATGATTAAACAACCATTCTCCAAGTTGGGATAAAGGGCATGAGACTTATTAGGTCTAATACACAATGATGTATGTGGACCAATGAGCTCCACCACAAGAAATGGACACCAATATTTTATCACCTTCACAGATGACTATAGTAGATATGGTTGTGTCTACCTAATGTCTCATAAATCTAAATCGTTTGAAAAGTTCAAAAAATTTCCAAGTGAAGTTGAAAATCAACTTGGCAAGAAAATCAAAGCCCTTCGATCGGATCCAGGTGGTGAATACTTGAGCCAAGAATTCGATGACCATCTGAAAGAAAAGGGTATACTTTCAGAATCGACACCTCCAGGAACTCCACAATGGAACGGAGTATCCGAAAGGAGAAATCGAACCTTGTTAGACATGGTACGATCAACAATGGGTTTTAGTGATCTTCCTATCTTTTTCTGGGGACACGCAATTCTAATTGCGGAACTAACACTGAACCGTGCATCATCAAAAGCTGTAGAAAAGACTCCATATGAATTATGGACGAAGAAACCTTATAGGTTGTATTTTCTAAAGATATGGGGATGCAAAGAATATGTCATGAAATTGATTTCTGACAAACTTCATCCCAAATCAGACAAGGTTTACTTTGTGGCTACCCAAAAGAAATCAAAGGGTATTACTTCTATAACAGATCGAAGAACAAAGTGTTTGTTGTTCGCGATGGTGTCTTTTTGGAGACGGAACACCTTTCCAAAATGATAAGTGGGAGGAAAATCAAAGCTGATTAAGTTTGTGATGATGAGCAACAAAATCAGAATGACAGTCAAGGTGCTCAAATAGCATCTGTTGACGCAGGTCAAAATGATCAAAATGTGCAAAGTCAAACCAACAATGCAAATGCTCAATCCATTACCCTACGTAGGTCTTAGAGGCTGAGATCTCAACCTGATAGATATCTTGGTTTAGTATTAACTGAGAATCAGGACATCCTGATTATGGATGGAGATGAACCAGCAACCTACAAGTAAGCGATGGCAAGCACCTACTCTGTTAAATGGCAAGAGGCCATGAGATCTGAAATGGATTCCATGTTTGAAAATCAAGTCTGGGACTTGGTTGACTTACCCAAAGGTTATACACCTATCGGATGTAAGTGGATTTTCAAGTTGAAAACCGACAAAGATGGAAATGTATTCATTTACAAAGCTAGATTGGTGGCAAAAGGTTACAGACAAGTTCATGGTATTGATTACGATGAAACCTTTTCACCAGTCGCAGTGATTAAATCCGTTCAGATCCTCCTAGCGATTGCTGCATATTACAATTATGAAATATGGCAGATGGATGTCAAAACCGCCTTCCTTAATGGTATTATGGAAGAAACTGTGTATATGACACAACCTGAAGGTTTTGTTGACAAAAACAATGCTTGAAAGGTTTGTAAGCTTAAGAAGTCCATTTATGGACTAAAGCAAGCAAGAAAAAGTTGGAATCTGCAATTCGATGAAGCCATCAGTAAGTTTTGTTTTATCAAGAATCCAGATGAATCTTGTGTTTACAAGAAGGTTATTGGGAGTGACATCGCCTTCCTAGTCTTATATGTCGATGACATATTGCTCATTGGAAACAACATTCCGTTGTTAGAGTCTGTAAAGGCCTGGCTTGGAAAGTGCTTCTCAATGAAAGACTTAGGAGAGGCTCAGTACATACTAGGCATCAAGATCTATAGGGATAGATCAAAAAGGATGATTGGATTGAGTCAAAGTACTTATGTTGATAAGGTACTTGCTCGATTTGGCATGGAGGAGGCCAAGAGAGGTCACCTGCCAATGTCACATGGGATAAAACTAAGCAAGAAGCATTGTCCACAGACACCTGGCAATGTCACATGGGATAAACCTAAGCAAAAAGCAGTGTCCATAGACACTTGATGAGCCGGTAAGAATGAATAAGATTCCATATGCTTCGCTTATCGGATCGATCATGTATGCCATGATATGTACTAGGCCAAATGTATCATATGCCTTGAGTGCTACGAGCCATTACCAATCAGATCCAGGAGAGGCCCATTGGACTGTGGCCAAGAATATCCAAAAGTACCTGAAAAGGAACAAGGATAAAATCCTGGTGTATGGTGGTTCAGAGGAATTAGTTGTAGAAGGTTATACCGACGCAAGCTTCCAGACAGACAGAGACGATTTCAAATTCCAATCTGGATATGTGTTCTGTCTAAATGGAGAAGCGTTTAGTTGGAAGAGTGCCTAGCAGAGTACAACTGCATATTCTACAACTGAAGCCGAATACTTAGCAGCTGCTGAAGCAGCTAAGGAGGCTGTTTGGATTCGTAAGTTCGTTGGTGAACTTGATGTTGTACCCTCCATAAAGGGTCCAATAGCCCTCTATTGTGACAACAATGGAGTTATTGCTCAAGCCATTGAGCCAAGGGAACATCAGAAGGTCAAACATGTCAAACGGCGGTTTCACATGATTCGAGTATGGACATCTGAAGGTGAAATCAGAATTTGCAAAGTTGGAACGTATGACAATGTAGCCGATCCACTTACTAAACCTTTGCCTCAAGTGAAGCACAACAAGCACGTTGAGGCAATGGGAATCAAGCATGTAGGAGACTGGCTTTGATTTCCTTGTTTAGTGTTTGAGTTAATTTTGAACATTTAATGTAAGACACTAAGAAAAACCATTCAAGTTTTGGAGTAATATAAATTTCATTCAATAATTTATCACTCCGTTTGCTATTTAATTGTGGTTTAGAATTAAATAATGAGTCCATTCGATTATGAGAATATTCAAAATAGGGTATTGTAGACACCTAAAAATGTCTCCCCAAAACCAGACCCGATGATGAACAACCTTTCACCGCCACTATTGGTCGGGTTTAGTATTTAATCCCGAGAGTGCTTAAAAAATCGTATTTAATTAAATTCATATTTTTTGAACGGTCCATGGATTGGTCTTGATTTTTGGTAAAAGCATAGTTTTTATTTCAGCCCAAACTTATTATTTAATTTTAGCCCAAACCCTTTTTTATTTTTGGCCAAACCTTTTGTTTATTTTTATTTATTTATTTTCTTATTTTAGACCAAATAATAATAAGTCAGAAAAGACCCGAAATTATCAATCGGCACTTAAAATGCCGAATTAAATTAGGGTTAAAAATGTATTTAGACGGAAAAGTGGGCTAGAAATTCCCGTGCCACGGTAGACAGCCACCGTGTCACGGGAATCCTTCCCGTCTGACGGTAGGATTTTCCCGTGACACGGGAAATCTTCCGTGACACGGGACATTCCGTGTCTTTTCCGCGTAAACCCTTAACGCCTTTTCTTTCCCGTTATCTGAAAATTTCCCGCGTCACACTAAGAATGTACCGTGTCACGGGAAAGTTTGTCGTCTGACGGTGGGACTTCCCGTGTCACGGTACAGTTTGCCGTTTCACGGGATACTTTTTTAGGGTTTTTATCATTTTAGGGTTCCGTGTGCTCCCTCAGCACATTTTCCCTATAAATACCCCCTCATTTTTGATGTACGGGGCACCAATTAATTCTCTGATTTATTTTTCTCTCTTCTATGCTTTAGCCTAAACACTAGACTACCCTTTTTATTTCAAAATTCCTTCTTCAAGTGCTCAAAGGAGTCCATACTTTACCCGTGGTTTTGTCCTTAAGCCAAGGCGTGAAAGGTAGAACTGTTTGAGGATTTGGCCCCAAATCAACTCTAGTTTATTTAATTTAATTTAATCATTGTTTTATTATTTCCTTGAAGTTACTAACTCGTTTATTATTTTGTAGTTGCAAACAAACAGAATCAAAGTAAGAATCATGTTCTTTTTATTTCTATTATTTTTCTAACGATTTTATGTTGTTGGAATTGTAATTAAATTGTTTCCAATATTAATGTTTGTTCTATTATATTTTTTGATCACCATATTGCATGTTAAAAGGAATATGTAATTGAAAATCACGCCTAATAAGATAATTTTGACAACCGGTTTAGGATCCTTTTTAACCTTGTTAATTAATTCAAGTGATCACCAATATTTTAGAATTATATGTGTGCATTAATATTAAACCAATTTAGTTAAATAATAGTTTGGAGCAAATTGAATATTTTGTTTGTATGCCTTTGAGATCACAGGAATGCTTTTCAATATAAGAATCGAGTAGAGGCCAATACGGGCGAATGTGACTCCATGACTCACTTCGTACCATCATCCCCGATCCTCCTTTCGTGGTTCCGAACCATATGGAGTTAGTAATCTCATGGATTATGAATGGGGTGTAACCTTCACGGGTCAATCGTTGTTGCCTGTCGTTGTCCCTTATCGTGGTTGCCTTTTTATGATCCGTGAACGGTTTACAAGTTCCTTAAAAACTTGTTGGCGGCTCCCAACTTTATTTGTCCCTAATTGTTGTCCCTAGTCGTATATGTCAATTCCACTTCCTATGAGTGCCAAGCATATTCACCACATACTTTAACATAGGCGCACTTCAAACGACGCCTACAATTTGGCGACTCCACTGGGGAGGATTCTTGATTATTTATCGATTTGAGTTATCGGTATTTAATTAAGATGAGTGGATGAGACTTGAAAGATTCTTGAAAAAAATATTCCTGTGATTAATTTGGAATTTTTGCATCTGCATAGACGTTTTAATGTCGCATTCAGGGCTGTCCCGTAAGAAAAATTGGATAACTTGGTTGCGCGCGAAGGAAAACAGGGCACTAGTCAGATCTTTTGACTGCCGTGCCACGGCAAAATCTGTCGTGTCACGGTACAGTGCACCGTCTGACGGTGCACAGTACCGTGACACGGGAATTTTTGCCGTGTCACGACAGTCCTAAAATCAGTCCGGTGGCTTATTTTCTTTCCTCACAGTCGACTTCCTTCGATTTTTCTAAAAAAACGTATGTGTTCTACATGCGTCTTAGCCCCGGGGGATTTAAGCTCTATCGACCCAAAAACGCTCATGGCAATAAGGGTTTATCCGAGTTATTAACGCTCAAGGGAGGCTGCATTGCTAACGCGTTCTTACATCATCGTGCCCTTTTGACACCCAAAGCTTGACCAATAGTTGAACATAGATCTTGACTCTAGGTTGCGAACTTTTTTTACATCATCATGCCTAAATGCTATATGGTTGTTTGGTGCTAACCTTCATGTGTTTACTCTTTTGTTTAACCCATGACCGAGGGTTTTTATTCTCACATAGTAATTAGTATGGACCTAAAATCGGTTAAAATCTGGAAAAATCACAAAACTGACCTGGAACTGCGCACCGTGTCACGGCATGTTCTGCCGCGCCACGGTGAACAGTGCCGTTACACGAGGCTCTCTACCGTCTGACGGTAGACTGCACCATGTCACGACAGTCTGCACCGTGACACGGTGCCCAGGAAAGGTGCCCTGTAAGTCCTTTTTTCGTTTTTTGTGCGTACGTATGTGGTTGTTGTGTCCAGTTTGGTGTCATGTCTAGCTGTACGGTCAAAACACGCGTCCATAACTTCACTTAATCACTCACATATCGTGTTCACACACTTTTTTTTTCTTTTCTTTAAGTCATACACTACTTTTTTACCATATTTTTAGGGAAGTCTTGTTTTTGTGTCGTTTTTTTTCGGAGTAAGTCGGATGGTATCCTCCCATATTTTAAAAAAATAATAATAATAAACAAGTAAAGTTTCAAAATTATAGATTTTTAACAAAAAAGAAATTTCTTTTTTCCATTTTTTTTCTTTTTAATCCGGATGGGTTAAGGTTAAGTTTGGTCATTAAAGGTGTGTTTGTTTCGGTGTCACAACACTTGGTCAAGAAGCAGGGGTAGATTGTTACGGTTCGAGTCCATACCTCAACAACCTCTTATACCAAAGAGGCGTACAAGGAAACCACCTCAATCATCTCCACAAGATCCATCTCCAGTCTATTTTCAACCAATGGCCACCAAGGAAGACATTGAGAACCTCAACAAGACAATTGAAAAATTGTCTGACATGATGCAGACACTCGCCACTAGAGTTAGCACAGTAGAACAAGACAATCAAATCAATGTCACTACCGCTGCAATGGACAAGATTAAGGAACAGATGAGCAAATTTTTTGAAGAATTCACTTATGTGGAACAACCTGTCACCTCTTCGTCCATAAGAGACAAGCTTCCTGAGAAATTTTCCACTGCTGACATTCCCAAATTCAAGCCTACTGATAATCCACTTTTCAATTTGAAGGCTTTTTCCGCAACCATGGCTCTTAAGGGAGTAGATGTGACACTCTTCCCTACGGTGTTCCCTCTTTCCTTGGAGCATGCCTGTTAACAGTGGTTCTATTCTTTGGAATCCAAACATGTCGCGACCTGGGAGGATGTTGCTGAAAGCTTTATGAATCGTTACAAATGTAACATTCAGGCCAAGAGTTCTGAACGTGAACTCTCCATTCTCAAACAGAAAGAGAATGAAGGCTTCACCACTTACTTAAGCAGGTGGAGGGAAACAGCTGCGCTCATGGTGGATCCCCCCAAGGAGAAAGAAATGGTTCGCTTGTTCATTGTCAATCTGACTCATAAGTACAAGCAACACTTGAAGTTTCTGCCTCTGAGTACCTTTAAAGCTGTATACAATATTGGAATCAATATCGAGGATGAACTAATGAAGTCTGTTGGTAGCAACAATAATAACAACACTTGGAAAAACAAGAAGAACGACACTCCTTCTTCTTCGTCTTCTAAGCTCAATAATACTACCAACAATATCAATATCAATGATGTGTTGGCCCTTAATGCTCCTCCTCAAAGATTCCAAAGGAAAAGGAGGGTTTACACGCCTTTGGGAATGACTTATGATGCTGCTTATGACCGTTTGCATGGTCAAGGACTGATTATGCCAATCATACCATTTCCAGAACCTCGATTTGAGAATAGGACCGCTAGCTATGACCCCAATTCTTATTGCAATTTTCATCAAGGCAAGGGTCATAACACTGAGAAATGTTGGAGGTTGAAGGATGCGATCCAAGACCTAATTGATGCTAATCAACTTCCTGTCCCTCTAGGGGGCAAGAAGCCTAACATTCAAACAGGTCCTCTTTCTGATGCTTTGGCTATCACGGGAGAGGAAGTCTCCTTTTATCCGTCGATACTCATTCAACCTGTGAATGAACCTCTGCCAGAAGTTGTATTTGTCTCGAGTTCTGAAGAAGTGAACGGAATTTGGGATAGTGACGATGAAGACGTCTATCTCAAGGATATAGCCTGCTCATCTCTTGGCACAAGTGAAGATGTTTGGGGGGACTTTGAGGTCAAGGTTCTCACCAGAAGTGGACGGTTGCAGCAACCTAATCCACCTCCACCTCCACCACATTCACATCCGATAGTTGATCTCATCGACCCTGTGAACAGCGATGTGGTCAAACAACTGCAAAAGACCAAGGCGGAGATGAATGTATGGAAGCTTTTGGCCACTTCCCACGAGCATCGAAAGGCTGTGATGAATGCTCTAGTGAAAATAAGAGTTGATGATGACATGACTCCTCAAGGACTGGTCAACTTTCTCACTACTGAATTGCCAAGTACTAGCAATCTGATTTCGTTTTCTGACAAGGATCTGCCCCCGGAAAGGGGACCAGCATAATAAGGCCTTACACCTCACTGTGGTGTGTAGGCAGATGAATGTTCCTATGAGCCTGGTTGATAATGGCTCTGCAATCAATGTGTGCCCACTCCGTACTGCAAAGAAGTTGGGCATAAAGAATGAAGAACTGACTCCCTCCACTCAAGGGATTCGCGCTTACGATAATTCTCGCCGTCAAGCCGTGGGTACTATCATACTAAATATAACTACTGGGGCGATTGAACGTCGCACCAAATTTCAGGTGGTGGACATTAAGGCCTCTTTCAATCTGTTGTTAGGACGCCCTTGGCTTCATGAGCTAAAGGCGATTCCATCATCGCTGCACCAGAAAGTGAAAGCCATAGTTGGAGGGGTTCCAATTACTATTGATGCTTCTCCTATGCGCATTCAAGTTATTGACACTCCTATCGTCTATGTTGAACATGACGAAGAAGATGAAGATCTTTGCTGGTTTTCACTTGATGATGTTCTCGTGATTGAAGAGGAGGAAAAGTGCCATCTCGACTTCGATCCCTATTCAAACACCAATATCAATGCCATTCTGAAGAAGCAAGGTCATTTCCCTGGAATGACCCTTGGACTCAAGAAGAAAATGGCTGAATCTTGGGGCCATCCTGGTGCACTCAAGAAGGATACTTTTGGCTTGGGATTCAAGCCAACAAAAGAAGATGTGAAACAAGCTTTATTGAAGATGAAGGCTCGCAATAATGCTCGAATCACGAAGACGGAAATGGCCATGGATCCGTTCACCCTCAATGGCCAGTACATTAAAGAAGGGGAAGACTTCCCATACTATGAATTCCCTGAACCATTCGTCCATGATGGGATCCGTGAATCAGGATTCGAGATGTTCCTCGATTGTGACTTCGTTGATGAAGACAAAGAGCTCTTCACAACCGAGAAGCCAGCTAGCCCGAACTCTGATGATTTAGGAATCAACCTACTTTTTGGAATGGAGAAGAATGAGTCTAAGCCGGTCCGCAATGATAACTCCGAACTCGTTCAAGCTGTCATAGCAAACAAGGATTTTGACCCCTCCAAGTTAATCGTCCAAGCTGACAACATTTCAAGGGGATGGCGCAATACATTGAGGATCAATACGCCGAGTAGAAAGAAGTTTGAAATAACCGCTGGCAAGGGTCCTATGTTTGATGAGTCTGAGTCGTCTAGGTCCGAGTCCGAGTCTGAGTCTAAGTCTGTAGACGAGTCCTTAGAGTCTGAGGCCGATCCTCTTTCTGCTATAGAGTTCAACCCTGAGTCTCTTGTTGAGTCCTCTCTTTCTAGTCCTAGTAATTCCAGTGAGGTCGCAGCCGACCTTGCCCCTCTTGATGTATTAGCCAATGAATTCAATAAAATGAGTACCTTTGCTTACGATGCGTGTCATTCCCCTAGCCCTGATCAATATTGCTTTGCTAATGATAAAAATGACAAAGAAATAATAAAAGCAATGGAAGAACACGAAAATAAAACAGCAGTTATCGAAGATACAGAAACAGTTAACATATCCAATGATACGAATACTAAAGAAGTAAAAATTGGATTAACACTAAGTCGAGATAACCGCAAAGAACTAATTAACTTGCTTAGTGAATTTGTTGATGTATTTGCTTAGTCATACCAAGATATGCCAGGAATTGACAGGGATATAGCTCAGCATACGATACCACTCATTCCAGGTATGAAGCTTGTCAAACAAAAGTTGCGCCGTATGAAACCCGATGTGGCTCTCAAAATCAAGGAAGAAATCAGGAAGCAGTTGGCCGCAGGTTTCATCAGAGTATCCAAATATCCAAAATGGATAGCAAATGTGGTTCCAGTTCCAAAAAAGGATGGAAGGGTCAGAATGTGTGTTGATTACAGGGATCTCAATAAAGCAAGCCCAAAAGATGGGTTCCCTCTACCTCACATTGAAATTCTGGTCGAGAACACAGCAAACCATGCACTCCTATCATTCATGGATGGTTACGCCGGATATAATCAGGTATTGATGGCCGAAGAAGACATGGAGAAAACCACATTCATCACGCAATGGGGTACATACTGCTATACGGTAATGCCATTCGGGTTGAAAAACGCGGGTGCCACCTACCAAAGAGCAGCTACAGCATTGTTACATGACATGATGCACAAAGGGGTGGAGGTCTATGTCGATGATATGATCGTTAAGTCTAAAGATCGCCCAGGCCATATTATTGCACTTCGCAAGTTCTTTGAAAGACTCCGCAAGTACAACATGAGATTAAATCCAGCAAAATGTGCATTCGGAGTCACGTCAGGCAATTACTTGGATACGTGATCAGTTCTCGAGGGATTGAAATAGATCCTATAAAAGTAAAGGCGATCATGGCCATGCCACCACCCAAAAATGAGAAGGAGATTCGAGGTTTCATTGGAAGGTTGCAGTATATAAGTAGGTTCATATCAAAGCTCACAGCTATATGTGAACCTATATTCAAGAAGCTCAAGAAAAATGTCCCAGTCACATGGGATGACGATTTCCAAAAAGCTTTCGACAAAATCAAAGAGTACTTGGCAAACCCACCCGTGCTAGCACCAGCAATACCTGACTTTCCTCTTCGACTCTACCTTACGGTCACAAGAGAAACGATGGGGGCAATGCTAGCACAAGAGATCGAAAACAAGGAGAATGCAATCTACTACTTGAGTAAGAAGCTTCAAGGATATGAGACGCGATACACACCACTTGAAAAGTTGTGTCTCGCGCTTGTGTGGGCCGCACAGGATCTAAGACATTACATGCTCACTCATACGGTGCATGTCGTGTCCAAGATGGATCCTCTCAAATACTTGTTCGAAAAAGCGACACTCAATGGAAGATTATCAAGGTGGATAGTCAATTTTGCTCAGTTTGACTTGAAATTTGTGCCACAAAAAGCCATCAAAGGTTCTGCGGTTTCTGACTTCTTAGCAGACTTTCCGCTAGAAGAAGTTGAAAAAGAAGAAGATGAGTACGATTTCCCTGACGAAGATTTACTCATGACTGAAGATGATAGCTGGACACTCTATTTCGATAGAGCTTCAAACCAAAGAGGATGTGGTGTAGGAGTCTTGCTTGTATCACCCAATGAAGAGCACATCCCAATTTCCATGTAGCTCGACTTTGATGTCACCAACAATGCCGCAGAATATGAAGCATGCATTTTGGGGTTAGAAACAGCTGTCGCCTTGGGAATTAAGAAACTCAGAATCTATGGTGATTCTTCACTAATGATTAACCAAATCTCCAAGAGATGGAAAGTGAGAAGTGAAAGTCTCGCTACGTATCAAGCTCATTTAGAAACTCTCATGGAGCAACTAGATGAAGTGGAATATACGTATTTGCCAAGAGAAGAAAACCAATTCGCCGACGCACTAGCTAAATTAACATCAATGGTGCGAATTCCAACTGATACAATCAGAATGCCACTAACCATAGAAATAAGATATGAGCCGGCTTATAATCACGCACTCGACAATGAACAAGAACCACAAGAAGAAGATGAAAAGCCATGGTATACAAATATCCTTAATTATGTGACAAGAGGAGAATACCCTCCTAATACTGATAAAAGGGCACGCCGTGCTTTGAGGCTCCTGGCTTCACAGTATGTGCTCATCAGGGGAGAACTCCACAAGAGAACTGCAATGGGGAGAAATCTCTTATGCATAGCCAAGAAAGAAGCACATAAAACCATGGAAAACCTTCATGCCGGTATATGTGTAACACAAATGAATGCAAAGATGTTAGTCCAAAAGATTCAACGACAAGGTTACTATTGGACTACCATGGAGAAAGATTGTCACGAATACGTCAAGAAATGTATGAAGTGTCAAGTCTACGCAAATTTACAACTTGTTCCACCTTCGCTTCTCTACACATATACTTCTCCATGGCCTTTCTCCAGTTAGGGCATCGACATTATTGGAAAAATAACACCACTAGAACAAGGGGGGCATGAATTCATTCTTATAGCAATCGACTATTTCACCAAATGGGTCGAAGCTGCCTCATATGCTAAGCTGACGGCGAAACATGTAGCTCAATTCATTGAGAAAAATATCATATGCCGCTATGGGGTACCACATGAGATAATCAGAGATAATGGAACACATTTCCAAGCCGAATGCGCGGATTTATTACAGAAATATCATATCAAGCATCACAGATCATCACCTTACAAACCACAAACAAATGGTGCAGTCGAATCAGCCAACAAAAATGTAAAAACTATCATCGAAAAGATGACAGAAAATTACAAGGATTGGCCAAGTAAGCTACATTTCGCTCTTTGGGGATATCAAACCTCTGTTTGTACATCAACAGGGGCTACTCCTTTCTCTTTGGTCTATGGAGTTGAAGCTGTACAACCAATCGAACTCGAAATCCCTTCTCTTCGAATCACATTGGAAAGCCAACTAGATGAAGTCGACTAGATTAGAGCAAGATATGATGAACTGGTCTAACTTGATAAAAAAACGCTTGGCAGCTTTGCATCATGTCCAAATCTACCAACAGCGTATGGCGCGACATTTTAATAAAAAAGTCAAGACTAGGAATATCAAAGAGGGTGACCTGGTGCTTAAGGCACTTCGTAAAAACGTGTTAGATCCAAGAGGAAAATTCAGACCGAATTGGTCAGGCCCGTACATTGTTAAAGCCATCCTCTCTGGCGGAGCGGCACAATTGGTAGACATGGACGGTAACGACTTCCACAATTTAACCAACTTGGATCAACTCAAGAAATTCTATGCCTAGTCGCATGGGTTCATGACCCAATAGAGCTACGTTTGGCCTGATTCCTTTTTAGGATACGTAGGCAACCCCTCAAGGGGGCCCGACCACTTTAAAAAATAAAAATCCTCCCTCTGTTGATCAAATATGCGCGTCAGTTCAGCATTGCGTCACGACAAAAAAATAAATAAAATTGCCGTAACGCGGGAATTTGTAACGTGTCACGGGATTTTTCCCCGTGACACGGTGGAATTTTAGGTTTTCCGATTTTTTTTAGTGACACATTCGTTGCGAATTCACTGTTTGTTCGAGTTTTTTTAACTTTCTTTCTTCCATTGCGTCCAACTCCTTGACTCGGATAAATAATAATAACTAAAAGTCATTGTAATTTTTTATTTTTAAGGCTGAAATAATGGAAATTTCATGAAATGCCCCTGAGTAATTTTTTTATTCACCAAATACCCATCAAAACTTTCAAATTCACCAAATACTCCTGAGTTTAAAAAAATTTCACCAAATGCCCTTAATGACTAACGGCGATTAACACCGTTAGTCATTAAGGCTAATTGATTTCTTATTGATTCATTTTTATAATTATTATATTTAACAACAAAAATAAAATTAAAAAAAAATCCCAAACCCAGCCACTCTCCTTCCCACCGCACCACCACCCTCACGACAACCCATCCGCTTGCCCCCCCACCACTACCCCCACCGACGGCACCGGCACCAGAGGCCACCCATTCACCCCTTATCTCATGTCGTCGCTGTCCCTATTCTTCCCAGAACCACCTTCCCCCCACCCCAAAACCCCAGCCTACACTCGAAAAAACCCCGACCTACCCACTTTTCCCGGCCCCCTTAAACCACCTAAGCCAAAAACCTTCGTTGGCGCCAAGTTCTACCCACCCACGTCGCCGGATCGCCGTCGCTTACCATAGCCAAAAACCACCACCCCAAAATCGAAAACCTAGGGTTTCGATTTGGGGGTTTTTTGTTTTTTATTTTGGGGTTCGGCGTGATGGTTCAGGGGGTGGATACGACGGAGGGGGGGGTGTGGTTTGGGTTCGTCGGTATGGGGATGGGGATTTCGACACCGGCGGTGGGGAGGGGAGGGGTTTTCGAGAGAGAGATGAGGGGTTTGAGGATTGTGGAGTGGTGGTTCAATGGCGGTGACGGGTTCGGGGCAGCGGTGGTTTGCGTCGAGTGCCGGCTGATGCGGTGGTTTTCTTGGGGTTTGGGATGGCGCCGGCGTGAGGGAAATATCAGAAACGGCGGCCTAGATGCTGCTGGTGGTGGTTGGGGCTGGGTTGTGGTTGTGGTGGGTGGGTTATTTTTTTAAAAAAATTTTTATTCATTTTTTTATAATTTTTTTTTGACAAATTAATTAAGTTATTATTTTAAAATTTAAATAATTTAAATGGTAACCAATCATAGGTTGCCACGTGGCAAATTTAGCCTTAATGACTAACGGAGTTAACGTTCGTTAGTCAGTCATTTGGGCATTTTGTGATATTTTTGTTAAATTCAGGGGCATCTGGTGAATTTGAAAGTTTTGATGGGTATTTGGTGAATAAAAAAATTACTCAGGGGCATTTCATGAAATTTCCGCTGAAATAAATATGCTATTATTATTGAAATAAATGTGACTACAATTATTGGCATCATATGCCTTATTTTAAATAAAAATTATAAATCATAAAAAGCAAAGCACTATTGATCTAATCTCTCTTCACTTTAGGAACATCCTTCCCTTGGTCAATTAGGTCAGCCTTTACCATTAATGTGTCTTTCGTAGCCCGAACCGTCACACCCTTAGTCGAACTTTCACCCCTTTCACCTTTCTTGAACTTTTTCGGTTGTTTCTCCCTATAGACCATCTTTTCTTTACCCTTCCTTTTCACATAATTCTTCTTTCTCGGCATTATAGGAGTCTTAAACTCAATCCCTTGTGTTCTCGGACCTAGACGATCTTTAGGAGGGGCTTTCTTATTTCCAAGACGACTCTTCACATCAGACTTGCGTGATCCGAATCGTTCCCTCCTACTTCTAGGGTTCAACCATGCCTTGTATGCACTAGATAAAGGAGGAGGAGCTTGGTCACTTGCAGAAACGGTCCACAAAGGTCTTCCAATCCAATAAGTCTCGTACATGTGAACGTTACTTTCATGCAACGATACTTCACGAGGACTATCGTTATAGCGTGGAACTATTTGTTCAAGTCCATACTGCCGCATCAGTCGAGAAGGACAATAAAAGGTCAGTTTTGAGATACTAGGAACACGGCAATATGGTGTATCATTCGTGCCAACCATCCTAGTAAGCCTCCACCAAGGCACCACCCAACGAATGGAAAATTCCCTCTTTGCAAAGAAATTTTTCCAATCTTCATACGACATGTTCGCAGAGTAATTCTTTTTCCTGCGGACTAGGTCGTTAGGGCCATATTTTTCAACATCGTCGGGGGCTTCAAATAGTTCTAATCGCTCCATCAACCAAATCTGCAAAAAAAAAAAAAAAAAAGGGTACAGATTCCCCTGACACGGCAGATCTCACCGTGTCACGGCAGACACCCACCGTGACACGGTGCCTGTTTTGTGTCACGGGGGCTACTCGGAGCGTATTTTTACCTGCAGCAGTACCAGAAAGCCCTTCCTGATGGCTTTCCAGTCAGCTTTTGCTTCGTCAAGGCCACGAAATGTTTCTCCAAGGCACGTCGGCATAGGAGATCTTCCAGATTCGACATGTTCAAGCACAGACGCTAGACAAGCATGTCCAACCCTACCGTTTTCAAATAAAAGCTTGCTAAACATGCAAAAAATATATTCCCTTCTACGATATACATGATAAGACTCAGAGATAGGGGGATTAAAATATAAATTTGCAAGTTTTTCTATGTCTACCTCATTACCACACACAATTCTATTTAAATCTGGATCTGTTAGATTCAGATGGCGTTCAAAATCTTGGTAATAATATTCACGTAGGGTAGGCATGGCAATAAGATTTCTAGCAGGAAATCCAAATATTGCACCGAATTCCTCCGGCAGGGGACATATTTCATCATAATCAAATTTAAAACAGTGTGTTTCTGGACTCCAATAATCTAATGCTGCCCTAAGAAAATCATGTTCAATAGCTACATGTCGCAGGGCTAGCAAACCCCTGACATGAAATAATTCTAACTCTCTTTTGGCAGCATTGGTCAAAGAATAAGACCAGTCGCGCAATGTATTATCAAAATTTTGAGACATGATTATTGAAATATGAAATTCTAAATTATTTGGTGTTTCGTAATTATGCATATCATGAATATAATGGTCTTATTTTATAGCAAAAGCGCTCGAAACTGCTCAGAAATTATCTTTTCATACGCGTAAAACACACCGCTGCGGAATACGCGTACCGTGACACGGGAAATACCACCGTGTCACGGAAACTTTTGCCGCGACACGACAAGTTTTGCCGTGACACGGTGCACAGTGCCGTGTCACGACACCTCACGCGTTTTCTTTTTTCATCTTTTCCCGTATCTATCCGGATTTTTTTTAGTATTTTATCTTAACCATTTATTTTTCAGTTTTCTGAGAGTTTTATTTCTAATAAAATTCTCAACTTTTTTATTTCTATTATTTTTTTTTATTATTATCTTTATTTTATTTATTTATTTATTCATCACTTTAATATTTTATTTATTTTTACTTGTCTTTTTATTTCTTTTTCTTTTGGGGAAGGTCGGTACCCTCCGTTACTCCACTTACGTTTTTTGTCGCGTCATTAATAAATACACGATCACACACAATGAGTTTCAAGCACACACTAACACACAATAATAAATACATAAACTATGAATAATGTACAAAAGAGTCATAATAAATAAACATGTCAAGTGTCATCATAGTCTCTAGTGCCAGAATCAGTATCATCTCCACCCTGTGAATATGGGAACGGTGAGCCAAAGAGTCCCTCCATCATCCGAGTACGGGGAGTAATGTCCCTCTTAGTCCCTGTGACCCCAGCAGTAGTCAAACTCAAGGCAGGACCCGTCCAACCGGAAAACGGTGTAGACTGACTCAAAGACGCGGGAATCGTCGGTGAAGGCATCGTCCCATACATCGGAACTAAGAACAAGCCCGACACCGGTGGAGGAATCCCGGACAATGGAGCTGAAAATGAACCAGGATCCAAGGGAGTCAAAACAGACCCAAGCTCAGGCTGTTGAGGCTGTGAAAACGACTACCGCTGCCCCTTACTCTGGCCCGGAAAGCGCTGGGAAGGCTGAGGCTGCTGCCACTGAGCCTCCTGAAACGGCTGAGTAATCTGAGGCTCTCGCTTAGAATTAGAACGCCGGTGAATCTCAGGAGATCGTCTACCACGACCAAGCTCCTCCTCGTCCGAGCCTCTATGCCTCGAGCGCGTGCGGGACCTCCGTTGCTCCTAAAAGATACAAAATCAAAAGGTGTCAACAATGCAAAATAAAACAAATGATAGAAGTAAAAAAAAATGAATGATACCTCAAGAACGTCGCTAGAGCTCCGACAACTCGCACCACGCCGAAGCTTGATGATGCAATACTTAAGGGCGTCAACCAGCTTTATGAGTCCCATCATCTCCGGGCGGTTAGGTTGAGGATAAAACAAAGAAAAGTCAGTAACAAGAAGTGTTAAAAGGTTGAATAATGCATCAAAAAACTTACCGGCTCAAAGACCTCGGGCAGAGACTCCTGCGCCTGTCTGTAACCCTCTGGCGCGTCAGCAATATGGTCCTCGGTGATACCAATCGGCCCTGGATAGCGGACAGACTGAGGCGGAATCTCGATCCTCCCCACAAGGCGAATAGTCGTCTGAAAATATGATCGAATAATCAAGTTATTCGACTATTTAAAACAGAGACCAGTAACAAAAATCCTCAAAAGAAATCATACCTCAGGAAGACGGGGTGGAGGAGCCAGAGAGGGAAGCAAGTCCTGCGTATAATCACCCTCCATGTGCACAAGCTCCTGCCATGGAAAAGTATAGCGCTCTCCCCTGTTTATCAACTCCCTAATCAAGCGTGAGTCCAGCATCGACTCTGGTGGAGATGAGGGCACCACAAAGCAATCGCCGCTATGCTGACGAACGACACGCTCCCCCAAATACCAGACAAACCGTCCGGTACCAACCAAAATGGTGCGGTGCGCTGAAAGACGCTAGGCCTCAGGAAGATCAGTCATCCCGGCCTAAGGACGATACTGTACATCAATGGCAACCAGAAAACCATAAAAAGTTGGCGTGAAACAACGGAAACAATGTTAGAGGGAAAATAACAGGCAACAAAACTAATTCTTACGCCAACAGAAGAGGTGCCTCGGCGTAGCAGCCCACGCAGCGCAAGGACAGACTCCACCCGCGACTCTCCTCGATCACGCCAGCTGGCCCCGACAGGGAAATTATGGACCGCTCCACGACGCCAGCGAGGAGCCAAGCCTGGGAAGCACTCGTAGAACTATAGCTGCAATGAAAAGTAATCTTTAGCACATGAGTCGAACAAGTTAAAGTGAAACAAAAAGAGGAAAAGATCATCACCTCTACGACTCTCCACAGACCATAGACAGTGATGGGAGACTCGTCGTTCAGCTGCCGACACCCATGACGTAGCGATAAGAGAAGGTCGGCGTATCCGAGGCTAGCCCAGCTATAGGATCCTATCTCATGGATCCTGACCAAAGAGGGGAGGTAGCAAAGGAGTACGCGTGAACTCCTATCAGGAGAAAGGGTCATGGAGATCAGAATCAGGATGAAGATCCGCACTCGCTGCTCAGCCGATGTATCCTCCATGTCGAAGCCACGAGCTAAAACTGAAGCCAGCTCCGATCGCCCACTCCTAGGACCACCTCGAGACACTGGTCGGGTCCTGATATGCTAAACGATCGGACCTAACAAATCAGCTGCCTCAGCCGATCCCCAAGATAGATCAGACATCTGAGCTACGGCCCGGTCGGTGAAGCGCAGCCCGCTAATCATACTGAAGTCCAGAGGGGTCACTGTCATCTCCCCCCAAGCAAATATAAAAGTGTTGGTAGTATCCCAGAAATACTCCAACAATGCGCGAACGACCGTCGCACCGCAACCCCGGGGGCTGCGAAACCCTACAACCGCCGTATAGAAATCTACTAAACCAGCCGATTCTCATAGGCCGTCGACTATGCCGAAGAGTGGGCGATGAGAAACATGGTTTTCATGACAGAAAACCAACTGGTCTGGAGTCCACAGAGGTGGAACCCACCTACCTCTACTCGTAGAAGCCCGAGGCTCGGACTCTAAGGCATCGTCGTCCATACCCTCAGGAATAGTGGGAGTGTCCTCCCGAAAATCCTGACGCCGGCCGTTGGTAGAAAGATCGCGATCCCGTCGCCTAGGCATGCTATTATAAAGATCTAAATGCTTAGCATCATTTCCTAAGACATTTAATTCAAGTTGCATTTTTATAAAAAAAAAAAGATCTAAATACTTAGCATCATTTCCTAAGTTATTTAGTTATTTATCGAATTATACGCAAAATATGTTTCGAAGTTGCACAAAAACAATGAATCAACACATCATGAAATATTTTACAAGGTCTACCACCATATTTTCACCATTTCAAGTGTAAAGAAGTAACATGAACATCATTTCACAAAAGTATTACCCAAAAATGGTGATTTGCTCAATTCTCCATCAAATCATGCAATTTTTGTCTCAAATTTCTCACAAACACACATACATACATATACATGTAAAACCATGGCAAGAATTTCAACATAAAACCTCAAAATCAAAAATCCCCAAATTGATTTTTAAGGGTTTTTCATGAAATTACTCATTTGAAGCAAATTTGAGACAAAAATTAAGAGGAACTTACATAGATCCTTGTAGAGGTTTGAATAAGAGGAGTATGGCAAAAATTTGGAGTGAATTTGGTGAAAAATCGAACAACAAAAGCTCGAAAAAGCTCCGGCAACCAGCAGACCGCCGCGACACGGTCGGTTAATGCCGTGACACGGTGAGTGTGTTCCGTGTCACGGTGAACCTCAGAACCGACGGATCTCTGGCGACATCGGCGGCAGCTTCAAGCAACAACACCAACGAACAACAGCGAAGTGAACAGCAGCAAGTCGCAGCGGAAATTAAAAAAAAAAAAAAAGAGAGAGAGAGGAAGCAGAACCGCCGTGACACGGTGATGAACGCCGGCTGACGGGAAACAACTCCGAGCGCCGGTGATAAGTCGCCGAGACACGGCAAACCTAGCAAAAAAAAAAAAATTATTCGAGCTTTTGGGTGAAAATCGGACGAGAAAGAGGAATAGGGGATGAGCAAAATGAGAAAAATGTTTGATATTTAAAACCAAAAAAACCCGTGCAACGAACCGCCTTTCCCACGTAACGGTTATATTTTGTGTGGTGCACAAGCTTTGACTGGTCAAAGATGCCATTTGACCGATTTATCACCCAATAGATTCCCGCGCCACGGGACTCCCTTGCCGCGTCATGGGAAGCAGCTCCGCGTGACGGGGACCCGTGCCGTGTCACGGGAATATTATTTGTGACACGGTGGCTTTGTATAGTTATTTGGGAATATTCCTGACATTTTGACTAAGGTTGCACGATTTTTTTGCGTAAATTGGACAGTTATTTTTTCGCTAGAATTACGCAGAAAATTGTAATTGATACTTAAAGGGGACTAAAATTACCATTTTACCCCTAGCCAGCATCAAAGTCTATTTTTTGGCATTTTAAGCACCTAATATGGTTAGATAATCGACTTAAAGGTGTGTATCATCTGCAGCCCATGCTCGGGGATAATCGAACCATCATACACTTGCAAATTTCAGCAATCGTCGGCTTTCCTCAGGTTTGGAAAGCGTTATCGGTGGATTTTTCTTCATGTATAGAAAACCGTCAAGTCGGCTTTCCTCAGGCTTGGAAAGCGTTATCGGTGGATTTTTCTTCAAGTATAGAAAACCGCAGTCGGCTTTCCTCAAGCATGGAAAGCGTTATCGGTGGATTTTTATTCAAGTATAGAAAACCGCCAAGTCGGCTTTCCTCAAGCATAAAAAGCGTTATCGGTGGATTTTTTCGTCAAGTATAGAAAACCGCCAAATTCCTTTGTCGGCTTTCCTCAAGCATGGAAGGAATTATCGGTGGAATTCTTCAAGCATAGAATGACACCAAATTCATACGTCGACTTTCCTCAAGCATGGAAAGTGTCATCCGGTAGGTTTCTTCAAGCTTAGAAAACTACCAAACTCATCTGTCGGCTTTCTTCAAGCATGGAAAGCATTTCAACAAACGTCATCCGGTGGATTCCTTCAAGCATAGGAAGCTACAAAACTCATTTGTCACTGATACACTGATGTCAGATAAGCGTTCTATCCCTTTACTCTTTTATCTGTAGAACTAACATTTTTCTGCAGGAATCGGCGTATACAGAGTGATTTAGGATCGCAGAACGTCTTAAATCATTCTCCGTCCTAATCGACTACTTTGACTATCGTTTTCGAAACTGACGTTTCTGCAAACTCAGTCAAAGTGGGGGCTTCTGTAGACACCTAAAAATGTCTCCCCAAAACCACACCCGATGATGAACAACCTTTCACCGCCACTATTGGTCGGGTTTAGCATTTAATCCCGAGAGTGCTTAAAAAATCGTATTTAATTAAATTCATATTTTTTGAACGGTCCATGGATTGGTCTTGATGTTTGGTAAAAGCATAGTTTTTATTTCAGCCCAAACTTATTATTTAATTTTAGCCCAACCCCTTTTTTATTTTTGGCCAAACCTTTTGTTTATTTTTATTTAATTATTTTCTTATTTTAGCCCAAATAATAATAAGTCAGAAAAGGCCCGAAATTATCAATCGGCACTTAAAATGCCGAATGAAATTAGGGTTAAAAATGTATTTAGACGGAAAAGTGGGCTGGAAATTCCCGCGCCACGGTAAACAGCCACCGTGTCACGGGAATCCTTCCCGTCTGACGCGTTTTCTTTCCCGTTTTTTGAAAATTTCCCGCGTCACACTAAAAATGTACCGTGTCACGGGAAAGTTTTCCGTCTGACGGTGGGACTTCCCGTGTCACGGGATACTTTTTTAGGGTTTTTATTATTTTAGGGTTCCGTGTGCTCCCTCAGCACATTTTCCCTATAAATACCCCCTCATTTCTGATGTACGGGGCACCAATTAATTCTCTGATTTATTTTTCTCTTTTCTATGCTTTAGCCTAAACACTAGCCTACCCTTCTTATTTCAAAATTCCTTCTTCAAGTGCTCAAAGGAGTCCATACTTTACCCGTGGTTCTGTCCTTAAGCCAAGGCGTGAAAGGTAGAACTGTTTGAGGGTTTGGCCCCAAATCAACTCTACTTTATTTAATTTAATTTAATCATTGTTTTATTATTTCCTTGAAGTTACTAACTCGTTTATTATTTTGTAGTTTCAAACAAATAGAATCAAAGTAAGAATCATGTTCCTTTTATTTCTATTATTTTTCTAACGATTTTATGTTGTTGGAATTGTGATTAAATTGTTTCCAATATTAATGTTTGTTCTATTATATTTATTGATCACCATATTGCATGTTAAAGGGAATATGTAATTGAAAATAACGCCTAATAAGATAATTTTGACAACCGGTTTAGGATCCTTTTTAATCTTGTTAATTAATTCAAGTGATCACCAATATTTTTGAATTATATGTGTGCATTAATATTCAACCAATTTAGTTAAATAATAGTTTGGAGCGAATTGAATATTTTGTTTGTATGCCTTTGAAATCACAGGAATGCTTTTCAATATAAGAATCGAGTAGAGGCCAATACGGGCGAATGTGACTCCATGACTCACTTCGTACCATCATCCCCGATCCTCCTTTCGTGGTTCCGAACCATATGGAGTTAGTAATCTCATGGATTATGAATGGGGTGTAACCTTCACGGGTCAATCGTTGTTGCCTATCGTTGTCCCTTATCGTGGTTGCCTTTTTATGATCCGTGAACGGTGTACAAGTTCCTTAAAAACTTGTTTGCGGCTCCCTACTTTATTTGTCCCTAATCATTGTCCCTAATCGTATATGTCAATTCCACTTCCTATGAGTGCCAAGCCTATTCACCACATGCTTTAACGTAGGCGCACTTCAAACGACGCCTACAATTTAGCGACTCCACTGGTAAACATTGGATATTGAGTGAACATTGGATATTATAATCGAAAATTATCCCTAATCAAAGTCATTTAAACGGTGGATGATTAATGACCAATTGAGATTAGTGTGTAGTCTGATTTACAACACCGTTTCTTTTTCTACGAGGACATGATTGTCATAAATCATTTGCACAAGTATTGGTTTAGAACCATACTGGAATGATCTATGAGAATACTTTAAGAGATTAAAAATTATCATAAGTATACTTCTCATTATGGCTATCGGAACCTATTTCCTCGACCATAAGTACTGTGAGTTCTCTTGTTTGAGTACTAGTCTGCTTTGATGTTGTCAAACGTCTGCCGTAATAGGGGATTATAACGACAACACTCGGGCGGCTAGGTCCTCTCAGTAAGAAGAGCTACATTACAAGACTTGGAATGTCCCCCTACTAAAATAGGGAAGATGTCTTTGTTGTATACAAGGCCTCTCGTAGAGCGAGACTTTGAAAATGTGATAAGTGACTTTTATGTCACTTTTAGGGTGTTTATTGAGTCGTATTCCGGCTTATTTTCCAATAATTTCACCTTTTATATCCTTTATTTCTATTATTTTATTATTCTCGTCTTTTATCTTTATTTTGAGTATTTTTGTAATTTTCTATAGTTTTTAGTTTATTTTCGTGTTTTATTTTATTTTTCTTTCTTTTAATGTTTGTAGTTTAAGTCGTTAGTTTTTATTTTTAATAATTTCTCTTTTTATCTCATTTTCTTATTTATTTTAGTTTCGTATTTTATTTTATTTCTTTTCATTTAATTTTATTATTTCTTTAGTTTTAGCATTTTATTTTACTTTATTTATCTTATTTTATTTTACTTTATTTTATTTATTTTATTTTATTTTCTATTTCACCCTCGTGTTGTTTTTGGTTGTAGGCGCTCCGGGTTTCAAAGTCAAGTTTGTGTTCGGGGTCCAAGGTTCGAGCAAACTTCACAATGCCCCTAACCGACCTAGCTGCTGCCCACCTCTTAACCTACACCACACCATCCCTTAACCTCCACCACACCATCTCCCCTGCTCCAACACACACAACATCACTTCCCCTGCTCCCTGCTCTCCCAATCCACCACCAGCCCTCACAGCAAAGCTGCCCACTCACACCATTCCCATTTCACCACCAGCCCTCACAACACCACCCAACAACCGTCAACAACACCAACACCATCAGCCATCTCCAATTAAACCACCAGCCACAATCCCCTGCTTCCACCAACGCGCAACCCCACAATAACACCAACAACGCAACCAATCGCAACTTACAACCACCCACCACCACTCACGCGCAACCACTGTTGCGCTGCACCTATCACCAAACACAAACCTGAACATCAGCGACAACAATCTGCAATTCGCAGCACCAGCCACCAATTTCAACCACCAGCCTTCGCAACCCACTCAATTTCAGCCACCTTCAATCACACCAATTTCCAGCCACCGCAACCAATTCACCCAAGCAAACCCCAACACCTCCAATCACCACAACGTCAACCACCAATTCACAGAAACACCAGCAGCAACCCGCAACAATTGCAGCAACACTTACCTCCGCGGCCGCGCACCCCTGTCAGAAAGCGCACACGATTGGAGTCCAAATTCAGAGTCGAGGCAGAAGCTATGCGCGACCTCTGCGCGGTGTCTTCGCGGGCGCGTAGATCGGGGTTCAATTTGAACCACATCACGAGCTTTGCACGTGATTTTAATGAAATCCAACGGCCGTGTTTTAATGATGCTTGATGAAGATGATGATGATGAACGGTGAAGATGAGGGGATGCGTGGTGATGGTGATGAAGGTGATGCAAATCAGAGCAGCCAAATGAAAGAGAAGTGGAAATCGTGGCTGAGGGAATTTGGGGGATTTGTGGGTTTATTTTAATTTCTTTTTCTTTTATTTTATTTTATTTTCTTAATTCTTTTTATATTTTCCTTTTCCTTTTCTTATTTCCTTTCTATTTTATTTTTTCTTTTGTTTTTCCTTAATTTTCTCATTCTTTTATTTCTTTTATTTTTCTTAGTTTTATGAGCTTTGTATAAATACCCATTTTTGGGGGTAATTAGAGGGGAGGCCATTATGCTATTTTCTTAGTTAGTTTAGGAGAGCTTCTCTCTCTTAGGGTTAGATTAGATAGTTTTTAGAGAGAAAAAAGTAGATTATTGCTCAATTTTCTTCCAAGTAATCAATTTTGGTCAAGTTTAATTTCCAATCAAGCAATTCCTTCAAGTTTTCATCTTTCATTAATCCTCTCTCTAGTAATCTCTAATCCTTTCCTTTAGCTTTATTTATTTGCTTTATTGTTGCTTATTTTTGTTAGTCTTTTTAGTTCATCTAGTTATTATTGTTTTCATTGTTTTTAATCATGTTTTGTTTTGTGTTTCTTGAATATATTTTTGGTTTTGCTATTATGTTTAATCTCCTTTCTCTAGGCTAATCTTTTAGCTAGGGGAAGGGGGTGGAAAATATGTGTTGAATGTTGGATGAATGATGATAGTGGATTGATTACATGCCTTAAATTGATGAAAGATATGATTTTTATTGACTTGAGACTATTGTAGCACTTTATTTGATTGCCTTCTAGTTTAAATGCATGAAAATGATTTGAACTAGATTTAGATCACCTCTATTTTAATGATTGCATGAGAATGAGTTGTTAAAAATGGAGTTCCATGTATTGTGCCCCTTTATTCCTTGGTTAGCTTGTGCCTAATGGGATGCATGAGAATGATCCTAATTAGCATAGACCTCTTTCATTGATTTGCCTAGACTATTGCATGAAAATGAATTGTTTAGGTAGGATCTTGTGTTCTTTGGCATGTTCTTCATGATAACTACGATTATTCCCCTTTTTTCTAATCATGTTTGACACCCCCGTATCCCTAGCGTTGTTCTTTCTTGATTTTATTCGTCTTTATCTTTGCTTATTCATAGTTTTAGTGCTTTTTATCCAATATATCAACAAAAACATTTCCCCTCTTGACTCTTGCATTAGTGATATTGATGTTGGACGAGTGAGCTTCCTTAGTGGTTCGACCCTTTACTTGCCACTAACTAGTTTAGTGTAAGTTTAGGCATTATAAATTGTTAATTTGATTAGGGTTAGTAGAACCAACGACCTATCTAACCTCGATCAAATTTTGGCGCCGTTGCCGGGGAAGCGGCTTGTTTAGCATTTATTTTTGCTATTGTTAAAGTCATTTTATTTGCTTTCTTTTTATTATTTTGCCTTTTTTTAATCCTACTTGTCATTGCTAATCGTGTGCTTAGCTTTGTTGTATTCAAAGAGAGATATGGCAAGACAAGAGGATGACCTTCTTTTTAGGGAGTTTGGAAATCCGGAAGTCTATGAGCTCTCGAGTGGTATACTTCTCCCAACCACCGAGTCTAATTTCACAATCCATCCACAATATGCTAGGATGGTACAAGTTGAGCAATTTTCCGGAAGTGCAAGTGAAGACCCCATTGAGCATTTGGACCGATTCCTTGAGTTGTGTGCAATGATGCAAACAAATGAAGTGAGCCAAGATTACATTCGTATGCATCTCTTTCGGCAATCTCTCACCGGAAGAGCAAAGAAATGGCTCAAGCTTTTGAAGCCCAACTCTCTCACCACATGGAAAGATGTTGCGAAGGCCTTTCTCAAGAGGTTCATTTCCGATGAGCAAACCGCAAAAATGAGGAGGAAGATAGCTTCTTTTGAGCAAGAACCGGATGAAACTCTTGGGGAAGCATGGGAAAGGTTTAAGGATATGATTAGAGCATGTCCTAACCATGGATTCAACCATAATTTGCTCATGAGATTCTTTTATGATGGCTTAGAGCCAATTTCAAGAACCAATCTAGATGCGGGTGCCGGTGGCCAATTGATTAAGATCCCTCAAAGCCAAGTTGAAGCTATAATTGAAGAGGTGGCTACTAGCTATTCTTGGGGAGGTCAAAGAAGGTCCCAAGGAAAGCAAGGTGATCTTTATGAGTTGGAGAAAGTCGGTCAACTTAAGCACATAGTTGAACTCTTGAATGAAGGTCTTTCCAAGTTGAACTCAAGTGTTAGTTTGGGTTCAAAACTGTCACAAATCATTGATTTCTCATGTGCTTGTTGTAGTGGGACGGATCATGATGCATCGTATTGTAGAGAGTTCAATCCCAAGCAAGGTGAGGCTTTGACTTTGAGGGAAGTAGAGTTTGTAACCCAAGCTCATTCTCAACAACTTCAACAACCTCCAAAACAAGAAAACTCCTACCTCCAAGATGAACCTCTTTTCAATCCTCTAACCGAAAATTTTTCTTACCCTTCCATCCAAATGGGGAACTTTCAAGATCAACATCATGACCAAAATCCTCAAGCGTATGAAGAACAATCCCCACTCGACCACACACAAACCCAAATTCTTCAACAACGCCAAATTCTCACTCAACAATTCCAAGAGATCAAATCTCACAATGAAGTTGTTGACTCCCAACTAGCCAACATTTCTTCTCTCCATTTAACCGCAAAACTCCCCTTACAATCATCTACTAACCCTTCATATGCTTATCATCTCGAAACTTGCAAGGAGGATGAAAGTAAGGAAGACAAGGTTGTGGAGGATGTGGTTGAGAAGAAGGTTCAAGAACAAAATGAGGAGCCATTAGATTTTAGTGAACCAAACAAGTTTGAAGGCCCGGTTCCCTTCCCTTGTAGGCTAGTTGAGAATGTTGTTTTGAAGAGCCCTATGGCGGTGAGCGTATGTAGAGTTGATGTGGTCGATGGTGTGATGGATAATGAGAGCTTACCTCCATGTGACGGTAAGGTGACAATGAGGTATGATGACTTTCTTGAAGTTCCTACTTGGTTTGAAGGCTCTCTTGAGGAAGGTGAGGTTTCCCTTCCTAATATCGAGGATTCCAAGCTTCATCGCCCTTTTAGAAGAAACGACAAGAAGAAGAGAAAAATAAAAGATGAGCCACCATTGGCTCTTGATTCATTCCCTCCTTTCCCTTGTGGTGATTTGAGACCTCAAGGAGTGCTAGTTCTCAAGCTTGGGGGCATCTATGATTCACTCCTCAAGTTGATGAGGGTGATGTTCTTTATTCCACCTTGAAGGAGGTGAAGGGTCAAGCTAGAGACCATAAACAAGCGCTTCCCGGGAGGCAACCCGGAGGATTTCTACCCTTTCCCCCCCCCCCTTTCTTTTTCTTTTTTGTTTTCTTTCTTTGTTTTCTTTTAATGTTTTCTTTTATGTCTTGTCTTGCCTTGTAGGTTGCATTTTGGAAGCTTGGAGCGGAGTGACATTTGGTGAACTCGATTTTATGCTCCATTATTCTTTTAAGCCAACCTCTCGGTGAGACCTTTCTTGTTTTCACTCTTTTAATTTTTCTTTGAGTGCTTAGTTTAAGGTTAGTTTAGGAAGAAGTTGAATGGTTCGAGGTTGTTTGCATTGGTTCTAAGGAACCTGGGATCGTTGATGTTGTTATCAACGGTCATTTGTATGACGATTGGGATTTACTTGAATTACATGCCTCATTTGTGAACCTTTTTATTTCTTCCTCTTGTTTTTGTGTTGTTTTTCCCTTTTATGTGACAAACATGGCTATGACGAGTTGAAATTATTTTGATTTGGAATTGCTCATTCATTTGGATTTGTGTGCCTTTCATGATGATGTGTCTTTGAATGCTTATCTTCCTAGTTGATGAGGGTTTGCACGGTTTGAGAATGCTTTGGGTTGAGTTAGACACATTGTAAGCTAAGGTAGCCCGATTTAGAACTCTTGAGGACGTTTGAACCCCTAGTTCACGGGAAAGTGGTAAAATGGTGTTGCTCTCTATGGTGAATAGGATTCCCTTGGTTGGTATTTGCTTATTTCTTATCCCGTGTGAGCGTCATTTGTTCTAGCCTTCATCATTCTTGTGAGCGGCATTTAGGATCCTTAACTATGCATAACTTAATCCTTGTGTTGTTCTCTAGCTCCCAAGATCGTGACCAAGCAACTCTAGGGGAGGAAAAGGGCACCATTTTTCTCTTTTTTCTTTATCTTCTTTTTGTTTTGTTACTTATTTTGTTCTTATTTTGCATTTGCTCCTCTTGCCAACCCTTTGAGCCTATTCCCTTTCTTGATTATGAGCCACATTACAAACCTTATGACCTTTCGTTTCCCTAACCCTTAGTTTGTGAAGCATTTCGGTTTAAGAGTTTGTTTTGTGTTGTAATAAATTGAGAAAGTATTATGCTTTTTGTACCAAGCAAGAAAAGTAAATTGTATATATTGTGTGAAATAAAGCAAATGTTAAGAAAAAGCCGTCTAAAGTTAAAAAAGGCAAGGACAACAAATAAAATAAAAAAAAAAATTTTAAATTAGTTTGGTTTCGTTTTCTTCCCTAGTTTAAGCATTGAGGACAATGCTTTGTTCAAGCTTGGGGGGGAGCGTTAATTCGTTTTTGTTTTTATTGAGTGTCGGTGTCGAATAAGCTTGGGGGAGATGGCATTATTGGTATTTTTGTTTGATGTTTGGTGATTTCTTGAGTTTGTTTTTGAGGTTTGATCACCCTTTTGCTTCACTTAGGAAATATCACCAAAATTTTCCCTTAGCCTTACGTTACAACCCTAGTAAAGACCCTTTGACTTTAGAGGGGTGAGGTCAATGACCGGTGGAGGGAGATAGATTTCAACCCTATGGAGAGAGTATGCATAGTTGAGATGTCGGGATGACCTTATGATTCCACATAAAAATTTCTTTTTCCGGTTCCCTCGAGGAATCATGAGGAGCTAACTAAGGGATGATTTGAAGCTAGTGGAGAGAACGTGGACCGTCTTGGATGGGGCTAGGGCGGAGAGTGAAATCATTAGTTCTCTATGCTTAGCTTAGGTTTGTCTCTTTCAACCATGAGCATCTCGGAACGTGTATTCCCTCATTTAATTAAGAAAGGTGAGCATTCTTTGGTGCATGTCTCTATGTTTTGAGTCCGAATGGAGCATTTTCTATCTAAAAGCTTGTTTGGTTTTCTTAAGCCTTGTCATGTCATGTTGGTCGTGGTTGTGCTTGCTTTTTGTTTTTGCTTTTCTTTTTCTTTTTGTTTTGCCTTGGTTTTGTTTAGAGTTGTGGGTTAAACTCTTAGGACACCCTCACGAGAGCACACTCGTCCTCTAGGGCGATCTAGGGGTTTAAAGGGCTTGTCATTAGTTGCTAAAAGTGACCGTGATTCCTACGAAAGTGAGTTAGTGTACATTCTTGTCTCCTTTAGTGTGTTAGCTTTGCTTGAATAAATCATTCTCCTTCTTTCGTGTTTCATGTTAATTTGCTCGAGGACGAGCAAAAGGTAAGCTTGGGGGAGTTTGATAAGTGACTTTTATGTCACTTTTAGGGTGTTTATTGAGTCGTATTCCGGCTTATTTTCCAATAATTTCACCTTTTATATCCTTTATTTCTATTATTTTATTATTCTCGTCTTTTATCTTTATTTTGAGTATTTTTGTAATTTTCTATAGTTTTTAGTTTATTTTCGTGTTTTATTTTATTTTTCTTTCTTTTAATGTTTGTAGTTTAAGTCGTTAGTTTTTATTTTTAATAATTTCTCTTTTTATCTCATTTTCTTATTTATTTTAGTTTCGTATTTTATTTTATTTCTTTTCATTTAATTTTATTATTTCTTTAGTTTTAGCATTTTATTTTACTTTATTTATCTTATTTTATTTTACTTTATTTTATTTATTTTATTTTATTTTCTATTTCACCCTCGTGTTGTTTTTGGTTGTAGGCGCTCCGGGTTTCAAAGTCAAGTTTGTGTTCGGGGTCCAAGGTTCGAGCAAACTTCACAATGCCCCTAACCGACCTAGCTGCTGCCCACCTCTTAACCTACACCACACCATCCCTTAACCTCCACCACACCATCTCCCCTGCTCCAACACACACAACATCACTTCCCCTGCTCCCTGCTCTCCCAATCCACCACCAGCCCTCACAGCAAAGCTGCCCACTCACACCATTCCCATTTCACCACCAGCCCTCACAACACCACCCAACAACCGTCAACAACACCAACACCATCAGCCATCTCCAATTAAACCACCAGCCACAATCCCCTGCTTCCACCAACGCGCAACCCCACAATAACACCAACAACGCAACCAATCGCAACTTACAACCACCCACCACCACTCACGCGCAACCACTGTTGCGCTGCACCTATCACCAAACACAAACCTGAACATCAGCGACAACAATCTGCAATTCGCAGCACCAGCCACCAATTTCAACCACCAGCCTTCGCAACCCACTCAATTTCAGCCACCTTCAATCACACCAATTTCCAGCCACCGCAACCAATTCACCCAAGCAAACCCCAACACCTCCAATCACCACAACGTCAACCACCAATTCACAGAAACACCAGCAGCAACCCGCAACAATTGCAGCAACACTTACCTCCGCGGCCGCGCACCCCTGTCAGAAAGCGCACACGATTGGAGTCCAAATTCAGAGTCGAGGCAGAAGCTATGCGCGACCTCTGCGCGGTGTCTTCGCGGGCGCGTAGATCGGGGTTCAATTTGAACCACATCACGAGCTTTGCACATGATTTTAATGAAATCCAACGGCCGTGTTTTAATGATGCTTGATGAAGATGATGATGATGAACGGTGAAGATGAGGGGATGCGTGGTGATGGTGATGAAGGTGATGCAAATCAGAGCAGCCAAATGAAAGAGAAGTGGAAATCGTGGCTGAGGGAATTTGGGGGATTTGTGGGTTTATTTTAATTTCTTTTTCTTTTATTTTATTTTATTTTCTTAATTCTTTTTATATTTTCCTTTTCCTTTTCTTATTTCCTTTCTATTTTATTTTTTCTTTTGTTTTTCCTTAATTTTCTCATTCTTTTATTTCTTTTATTTTTCTTAGTTTTATGAGCTTTGTATAAATACCCATTTTTGGGGGTAATTAGAGGGGAGGCCATTATGCTATTTTCTTAGTTAGTTTTGGAGAGCTTCTCTCTCTTAGGGTTAGATTAGATAGTTTTTAGAGAGAAAAAAGTAGATTATTGCTCAATTTTCTTCCAAGTAATCAATTTTGGTCAAGTTTAATTTCCAATCAAGCAATTCCTTCAAGTTTTCATCTTTCATTAATCCTCTCTCTAGTAATCTCTAATCCTTTCCTTTAGCTTTATTTATTTGCTTTATTGTTGCTTATTTTTGTTAGTCTTTTTAGTTCATCTAGTTATTATTGTTTTCATTGTTTTTAATCATGTTTTGTTTTGTGTTTCTTGAATATATTTTTGGTTTTGCTATTATGTTTAATCTCCTTTCTCTAGGCTAATCTTTTAGCTAGGGGAAGGGGGTGGAAAATATGTGTTGAATGTTGGATGAATGATGATAGTGGATTGATTACATGCCTTAAATTGATGAAAGATATGATTTTTATTGACTTGAGACTATTGTAGCACTTTATTTGATTGCCTTCTAGTTTAAATGCATGAAAATGATTTGAACTAGATTTAGATCACCTCTATTTTAATGATTGCATGAGAATGAGTTGTTAAAAATGGAGTTCCATGTATTGTGCCCCTTTATTCCTTGGTTAGCTTGTGCCTAATGGGATGCATGAGAATGATCCTAATTAGCATAGACCTCTTTCATTGATTTGCCTAGACTATTGCATGAAAATGAATTGTTTAGGTAGGATCTTGTGTTCTTTGGCATGTTCTTCAAGATAACTACGATTATTCCCCTTTTTTCTAATCATGTTTGACACCCCCGTATCCCTAGCGTTGTTCTTTCTTGATTTTATTCGTCTTTATCTTTGCTTATTCATAGTTTTAGTGCTTTTTATCCAATATATCAACAAAAACATTTCCCCTCTTGACTCTTGCATTAGTGATATTGATGTTGGACGAGTGAGCTTCCTTAGTGGTTCGACCCTTTACTTGCCACTAACTAGTTTAGTGTAAGTTTAGGCATTATAAATTGTTAATTTGATTAGGGTTAGTAGAACCAACGACCTATCTAACCTCGATCAAAATGCATGGCCGTGCTCGGATGGATTTTAGAAATCATCTATTTATTGACAGTCGGACTCGGAATCGAGAAACACTTCTGGACGTAATAAGGATGATAAAATAATCTTACCTTATAGTTTATGAAGAGACATTAAGCGACATAGAAAAAGGTTGTACACTAAATGTGCACTTGTCCGGAAGGACAAGTGGGAGATTGAAAGGAATGGTGTCCTTCGAACAAGTGTACTATTCCGTTAGTAAGTCCAGAATTATTAGAAAGCTAATATATTGAGTAAGGTAAAGTGATCGAAATGCCTGGGTGGAGGTCGTTTCCGTTAAGTAATATTAATGCATATTTAATATTACAGCTTAATCTTGACTGAACCCTTTGGGTCACATCCAAGCAACTAACGAACCGAAGTGATGAATTAATCCGGAAGGAATAAATAAGTAAATCGAGTAATAAATATTTAGATGTCCGGAATTCGAGCTTAGACCGTCAAAACCGAACGTCGAAAGTCGAGTTGAAAATAGTAAAAGACGAGACGTGAAAAATAATAATAAATTAACAATGACCGAAATACCCATAGCATCGGTAAAACCTAGTGCTAGGGGCGCGGCAAAAAGCTAGCAAACCGCATCAAGTGTGCGTGGAAATGCTAGCATGCTGCAGCTAGCATCCCGCACACTTGGTGCGTGGCTTGTTAGGCTGTGGCAGCTAGCAGCCTACGGTTTTGGGTGCAAGTGAGGTGGGCCAAAGCCTCACAATCGCACCATGGCAGCCCACAAGGCAACCAAGGGTGACCAAGTGAGCTGCCATGTGGCCGAACTCTATTGGAGGAGAAGAAAGGGAGGTGGCCGATTTTGGGAGAGGGAGTGGGGAGCAATTTTGGTCCCCCCTCCTCCAAATGGTCCTCACCTAACCTCTAACATGAGCTTGCCACTTGTTCATTTATTACTAGTTTGATTATTAATTTTATTTTAGCTTTAAAATAAAATGGGAAAATCAAATTCTCCCACATTGATGGGAGAGATTTTCACTCTCTAGCTCTTCCCTATAAATACTTAACTTGGGTCATTGGGAAGAGCACTTGAGTAAGAGTTGAAAAAGGCATCACCATTATGAAAACCTTTGAAATCATTAATTACTCGGGTTTTGGTCGGGCCTTGCTAACCCCAAGGAATTGGACCGTTTTCGGTGGTCGAGTTGTGGGTGACTATCGTTGGAGGCCGTCGTAATTTTGAGGCTTGGTTTCGAAGTAAGAGCCCCTTTCGGTCGAGCAAATCACGCTCCAAAGGTAATCGTTTTATCTTAATCTTGTGATGAATTTAATTATGTTTATGGTTTTATTTATTGCGAGTGCGGTCTTGTTTTTGGGTTTGTTTCTGCGGTGAGTCGGACTCAACAAACCCCAACATCTTCATCCTAGCCCTAGTACGACCTCTACTAGCTCTTCCTTTTTTTTACAGTTTCATCACCAAACAATATATGCAACGTGATACGTAAAACTATGTTAGTTGACTTTATTTACAAACATTAATTCACGTAGGAATTACATCGTAATGTCGTTATTCTTATTTAATTAAATTCGTGAAGAGGACAAGAAAATAAACAAGATTTGCCTTGGCTTAAGTGATCAACCAACAATTATTTAATTCAATTCTAATCTTTATTTAACGCAAGATACTATGTGGAATTGATTAATTAATTATTTTAAAGGTGATCAAACAACACTAATTAATTAATTAAAGTCCTTTTAAACAAGAAAATAAAGGTGATTTAACTAAGTGCTCGGGAATTTACCACTTCTCTTTACTAGATCTCCGTTTAGAACACTTATGGACTCCTTCTTGTTGAGGAACCTCCACTGTAGTAACAAGATATCGAAAGGGTGAGTGTTTAGGACAAGAGAGCTAGGTTGCACAAGTTCACAAGTATTTCGCCAGAGTTTTTGGTCGATTTCTGTCTGTTTAAGCCTCGGTTTAAGCTCATATTTATAGGGAATGATTAGGTTTAGGGTTTTAAGCATTTTGCCGCAGCAGGTGTCTTACGTGCGGCTTTATGGTAAGATTCGATTTTATATTTTTCGTATGATTCCGAATAATTCTGAATCTTCTGCAGCGCAACTCTGAAGGTTGCGCTAGATGTCACGCGCAACTGAATTAGTTGCACGCGGCAGCTGAACCCGACTTTGTGAGTTGCGCGCGGCTTTTTCTGCGGCAGCACTAAGTTTTAACCTAGGCGCTCCTAAATCCGTCATTATTGGGGTTTAAGCACGGGCTTAAGCTTAATTATGATTGGGATTAGTTGATTGGACCTTTATTTTGGCTTTTTCTTTAATCTGGGCTATTCTTTTGTGTTTTGTGGCTTGACCAATTATCCATAAGTATTCTTCACTTCGATCCAACACGAAGATGGTTTATTTATCGTCATTACACTTCCTGTCGAGACAGGAGGCCAAAAGTAGATATCTACATAGGGGCCTTACCAATTAGGGGTTACCTTTCCTTGCTCATTGGCCCTACCGGTTGCCTCCATTTTTTGTAACACAAAGTCCCCAACTTTTAAGGGTCGTTTGTGCACTCTCTTGTTGTAGGCACGAGTCATTCTCAGACGGTAAATCTCATGTTGCAGGGCAGCATTGCCCCTGCGCTCTGGGAGTGAGTCCAATGCTAGTCGCCTAGCCTCCAAGTTTGCCTCTTCATCATATAGCATGACTCGCATAGTCGGCTCATAATGTCCGAATGGCCCATAGGACGTGAATTAACTCTTCAGCCCATAAACCACTGCCTCTTCAATTTTCTTTTTGATACCGTGTGAGATGAGTTTGTTGAAGTCTTCAACTTGGCCGTATGCTTGGGGTCGGCCGACTGATGTAAAATAATGTGAGATCCCTTGATCTCCTAACCAAGTTTTAAGTTGAGGCGTCTCAAATTGAGGTCCATTATCAAACACCATAGACATAGGTACCCTAAACTGGTCCAGATGATGGAGATGACATCCTTTGTCTTGATGCCCTTGATCGCCTTTGCTTCCACCCACTTGGTGAAATTATCCATAACCACTAGAATATAGCGCTTTTCGCCTGGTATAGGCTTATAAGGACCTAGAATGTCCATGCCCCATTAAGAAAACGGGACTGGGCTGTGGATTGTCGTCAAGTCAGTAGCTGGGTGATGGATTAGCTTTCCAAATCTTTGACACATGTCACATTTTTTTACAAACTCCACGGCATCTGACTCAAGAGTGGGCTATAAAATAATGTCGCTTGGCTCCGATGGCTAAAGACCTTCCGGCTGCATGAGAGGCGCAGTATCCCGCATGCAATTCCTCGAGAACTTATTTCCCCTTTTCTAGGGTGACGCACTTCAATAAAGGTTTCAAAAACCCCTCTTTTAAGAGCTCTCCTTCCCTCATCTCGAATTTTTCAGCACGCTTCTTCAGTACGGCCACCTCTTGGGGTGAATCGGGAAGTGTGTCGTATGTCAGGTAGAGCTTTGTTCCAGTAATGAAATGGGTTCATCATGAGATATACTTTGTTTTTCCATAAATTCCCAGAAGACTGATCGAGGCGTATCACAGGAGGCGGAGGATACTAATTTTGACAGAGCATCCGCCTGGTTATTTTCAGACCTGGGCACTTGATTTAGATGAAATACTTCAAGTGTCCCAGCTTCAGCTTTGACCGCTTGTAGATCTTTGATCATAGTTGGGTGGGTGGCTTCATACTCACCATGATATTGGCTAACGACCAACTGAGAGTCAGAGCATACGTCAATTTTTGTTGCCCCTGCAGCCTTGCACATATGGATGCCTGCTAGTAGGCCCTCATATTCCGCCTCATTGTTTGAGGCATGAAAATTAAACCGTAGTGCATAATAGAATTTGTTTCTTTCCGGAGATTGATAGATTATACCTGCACCACAGCCGTTCATAGTAGATCTCCCGTCCACATACACCTTCCAAACCTGATCAAGGTTGTCCGGATTAACTGACCTTGTCATTTCGACAATGAAGTCGACAAACACCTGACCCTTCACTGCCTTTCTTGGTTCATAGGTGATTTCAAGACTTTGCAATTATATAGCCTATTTGAGCATTCTATAAGATGAGTCCAGGGTTGTCATTGGCCACTTGAGGGGTTGATCTGTATAGACCACCACTAGATGTGCCAAGAAGTATGATTTCAACTTCTTAACAACCTTGTAAATAGGAAGACTAAATTTTTCAACCATGGGGTACCGTAGTTCAACATTTCTGAGAACATAAATAATACAATAGACCGAGAGCTAGATGACATATCTCTAAGAAAGAAAAATTACACTGAGGGCATGATCTGAGACGACTAGATACATATAAAGCTTCTCATTTGGCAGAGGGTTAACAAGCCTTGGCAAGGAGTGTAAATGTTCTTTTAGCTTCTAAAGGCCGTCTCAGCATCATCTCGATCCCCATTCAAATCTAGTCTTCTTCCGGATTGCTTGAAAGAAATAAAGGAAATTGTCGCCTTATCGGCTGAGGAATCTCCCAAGCGCAGCCATGCAACCAATAAGCCACCGAGATTCCTTGACAATGCGGGGTGACTTAATGTCAATCACCACCTGTATCTTCTCATGGTTAGACTCTATCCCTCTTTGATCAATAAAGAATCCGAGAAACTTTCTAGACTCAACACCAAAAACACATTTTTTCCGGATTTAACATGACATTATGCCACCTTTGTGTGGTGAAGGTTTCTCGGAGATCAGCAAGGTGATCCGTCTATAGCTTGGATTTGACTATCATGTCATCAATTTATGCCTCCACATTCCTCCTAATCTGATTAATGAAGACTGTATTAATCATCCGTTAGAAAGTAGCCGTCACATTCTTCAAACCTAACGGCATCACCATATAACAGAATAACCCCTGATCGGTGACGAAGGCCATCTTCTCTTTATCTTTTTTTTCCACATAGGTATCTAATGGAAGATGGAGTAGGAAATCTAAAACACATCAAGGCATGCTCGTTTGTGGAATCGACTAGGCTGTCGATCTTTGGAAGCGGGTAACTATCCTTTGGACATGCCTTGTTCAAGTCAGTGTAATCAACACACATGCGTCAAGAACCATTTGGCTTCTTTACAAGCACCACGTTCGCAACCCAATCAGGGAAGTTACATGGCCAAATGAACCCGGTGTCTAATAGCTTTTGCCGGATGAGCTTTTTTTTTAGATCCTTGGCGAGTTTGTGGACAACAAGATCCGGGCTGATGGCTAACATCTCTTCCACTTTAAAGGCAAAGATGTTTTTAAATTCTTTCAGCAGGAGGTGCAAGTGTGCACCCAACCTTTCAAAAGCAGCCATCCCCACCTTAACAATTTGTTCTAGACAACTTTCATCCAGAGGAATATTAATATCTTCACCAGCTGGCTGGGGACGGAGATCATCTGACCGTTCTCAGGCTAGTGATTACTATTTCTTCTCCTTCTTCACCTCCACCAGCTGTTCAATTTTTCTTTTCTTTCCGCCGGAGGGGTTGAAATTGGGTCCTTGACATCATCAAGGTCTATTGGCTCGTTCGACTGACCGGCTGCAGCAGAAGTCGACTTGTTTCCTGAGAGATAACACTCCCTTATCGTCTTCTAATCCCCGTTAATGGAGCCAAAAAAGCTATCATCCTTTTCATACCTGAGAAGCATGAGAGCTGGGATGAGGAAAGCCTTGCACTTGTTCAAATTAGGCCGGCCAAAAATAATATTGTAGGCGGTCAGCTCTTTAACCACCAGGAACCGGATGACCTTGTGCTGCCTTTCCTATTCTGCCCCAGCCGAATGGATAGGTTAATTAATCTGACTTGGTGCACAACCCCTCCTCTAAAGCCAACTAATGGATGGGAGACATCGTACAGATTTTCTAGCTTTTAATTAAGCTTGGATATACACTTGTAGTTAATGAGGTCATAGGAGCTACCCGTGTCTATTAGGATCCGGCCAACCAGCTGGTTGGCGACCTTGCATTCAATAACGACTGGGTCGTCATGCGGCTGGCGGACTTTGCCCCAATCCTTCTCAGTGATAAGGACGCGTGGGAATGTTCTGCTGGAGGATGCCTTTCCATCATCAATTGTAGATGATCCTTGGTACCCCGAATGGTCGGGCCACCACATCAGACAAGCCTTCGATTTGGATTATCTCTAGGTTGAACCGCCTGACATAGGAGCGGAGCCCTTATCTCTCTCCATGCTGGTTGGTGCTCAAGTCTGGACTTGTTTTCTTGGTAGGGATGTTCATTGAGAAGTTGGAGGCAAACAGGAAAGCAAGCTTCCTAAAGCTGTCAATGCATCCGGCTGGCAGGTTGCCAAACCATTGTTGGGCAATGTCCTTTAATGTAGTCGGGAAGCACCGACAACACATAGCGTCCTCCAACCCTTGCATGTGCAAGAGATTGGAGTAGGCTATGAGGTGGTCCTCCGGGTTGGCGGTACCATCATAGGCACCTACCAACACATTTTTACCTTGGCCAACTGACAGGGTAAAGTCGTATCCCCTAATCAAAAGTAATTCCTAAATCCTCTAACCAATGTAGATAGGGAAGTAGGGTCGAATCCACAGAGAAACAAGTCTTTCTATTCCTAATTAACTAATATAATCTAGATTATGAAGTAACCAATATATAAATTTGAATATGAAACTAAACTACGAAGATTAAGAATACGGAGAAAACAATGAATAAAAGGATCTAGGGCATAGGTTCACCAATAACTAGTATTCCATGGTAGAATATAATAATCATTCATCAATGCATACATTAATCAGATTATAAAGGGCTTTCGCTACGTATTACAATCACACAATTAATTTTCCGGTATTAAATCTCATCTTTCGAATCTCGATTTAACCATTTACAAATTAATCTGCCTATTGAAACTAGAACTAAACATTAATTCTCATCTGTCGAATCTCGAATCAATATTGTTAAACTCATGCATAAAAGATCTGTGCAAATCTAGTCACAGAGCATTATATCAATCAATAGGAAATTAATCTAGCATTGACAATCAGCAACAATAAATTACCCCTTCATATTATTTATGGATCCCCATAAACCCTAGAAATAGAACTACTCACACATAATAAAAACTAAACTAATCAAAGAAATAAAAAAGGACATGATCAAAGGAATAAAATAAACAACTAAGATTAAGAGAAGAGAAATCGTTACCAAAAGAAATCTGGAATTAAGAATCAAATTAAGAACAAAGTGTATGAGAGAGAAACTAATCTAAAAGCTAAGTAGAGAGAGAAAATCTAAGAAAAATAATTAAGAGAGTAAAGATGAGAGTAAAAGAAAAGTTAAGAAAAGGTCCTCAACTCGTTTTACGGAGAAGGTATTTATACTCCGTAAGAATCCTAAACTAAAACAAACTTAAACGTCAAAATTAACTCCTAATAATAACACGCGCCCGATCGAGCGCGCCTTTTTGCTCATCAGGTACGTTTCTTGCGCCCGGCCAGGCGCGTCTTCCGGCGCCGACCTTTGCTTTCCTCGCCCGGCCGGGCGCGCCTCCGGGCGCTAGCCTCTTTGGCCGGGCGGCTCTCTTTGGCCACTATTTGGACTACGATTGGGCTCTAATTCTTTGGGCCAATCTGAGTTTCCTCTTCGGGTCTTGAATACTTGGTCCAAATGCCCCGGTATCACCTATACCAAGCCCTTAATCTCCGGTTCGATGGCTCTAATCGGCCCTGGGCTATAAAAACAGGTCGTGCTTCTCCAATGCTCGTAATTGCTCCATAATATCTCGGGAAAATGCTCCAAAAGTGCAAATCCCTGCAAAAGTCAACCAAATCTACGAAAACACTAGAAAACACCAATAAGTAATAAAAGTGGCTCTAAAGAACCAAAAACACTACTAATTACGACCAAGGGACGGGGGTAAAACACTATATAAAATAGACACATCACCGACTATGCCGCCTCGATTATCTCCTTGGTGAACGCAGAAGTTTGTTCACCAAGTCGGCTGCACGAAATGAGGAGAATACGGACCGTAGACCATGGGGGGTACGTATGGTGCATTCGCAATCATTTGAGAGCCAGAATGGACGGTATTACCGCCTGTTTGGCTCTCATGCAAGGATTGAGTATTCAATGTAGATGTATTCTTGAAGCTGTCTAGAAAGCTTGAGGTAGAGGCTAACTTAGACAGCTGCTGGCTCTGATTTCGCTCGGTGACATGCCGAGCTTCAGTGTAAGTCTTTTTGGTTCCATCCGGCTCAACATGACGGATGACCTTACTAGTGCTCGTCATGGGCAGAAGGATCTTTGACCAGTCAATGGCAGGTTCAATCTTGTCCTTGGGGTGTTGAGTAGGCTGCCTGTCTTTGACTGACTTTTTCCTCGTAGCTCAAAAATCCTTTTTGGCCAGCTGACCCTTGCTAGAGCCAGCCGTTTTCTTTTTGATCAGGTCCTTGATCTCACCCTTGAAACTCGTTATGAATTTCATGAGCCCGTCTCTAGTGACTGGAGCTTGAACTTTTGCGGACTGGGTTTCCCCTTCTGGCTGACCAGGGGGCCTGCTTGTACCCTCCTGACTTTCACCTAGTTCTAAAGTGTCTTTGGGACGGATGCGCCTATAGATGAGTGATGACCCATGTCTAGCCATGTATGTTTCGACCTGGGGATCATCCTCCTCATGGTTTGTAATGACCTTCGGCTGATGAACCTTAGGGTCAGGAGGCGGTACAGACTCTTGAACCATCCTTGTGGTACTCTCCCCACAGAGGACACTAAATGTTTTGGGTGTTTTTGTCCCTCAGGGAGAGTTACTTCTCAAAGTCTAGTTACGCGCGGCCTGTACCTACAAAACAACAGACACTCCTGATGGTTGGAGCTCTGCCTCTGACGGTCAAGTCAGTACTTGAACAAAAGTAGGAAAAAGGTGCGGAAATTTAGCTGAGATCTTCTCTGATTCCGAGATCAGGTGTTGCGCTGATGTAAGATAGTGTAGGGTATGCTGTAATAAATTATAGGTATCCCCAAAATAGGGGAAATCTCCCTATTTATAGGGTCATCGGGGAATGTGCCCTTGATTAGGTTATTCTAACATAATCCTGCTAGGCTGCGCTGAATTACGGCTTTCTCGGGATTAGGGCCCTTAAAGGCCGCCTTTTTCACCTAAGCTTTAGGAGTGACACGTGTCAAATGGAGATTGGTCCAATTTGGACCAATCAGAGCATGACACATGTCACGACATAATTGGCCCACGTGGCATGGGTAAAATTACCCAAAACAATTTCCACAAGGACCATGGGCACACCTCTGACAATGCACATACTTGAAAGACAACATAGAGGACTTAGTCCGGAGAAAATACTTTCACCAGTCCAAGAAACATTCTGAATCTTCCAAAAGAGGAGAAGAGGACAGGTAAGGCCATGACCGTAGAGGAGGTCACAGAGGTCAGGCCGAAGGCGGAGACTAAGACAGCATACCAGAGGGCAGGGTGTACATGATCAATGGTGGACCAGTGCATGGTGGAACCGTGAATAGAGCGCGGGCTGATTTGCGAGCAATGATCCACCAGTTAAACTACGACAAGAAAAGCAGGTGGCCACCACTTTCTCCGCAACCCAAAGCTATGTTTGATTAGTATGAATAGGATGCGTAATTTACCCCCATGGCGACCCTCTATGGTGACAATGAGAATTGAAAACTGAGAAGTGGACAAAGTAATAATGGATGGTGGCAGCTCAACCAACATCATATACATCAGCGCATTCAAAGAATTAAAGCTGGACAGAAAATACCTAAAGCGGGTGAGTTATAAAGTTACCGGGTTCAATGGGTCCGGACTTATCCCGGAGGGAATAATTTCACTCTAATTCCGAGTGGGGGAGAGGTAAAAGTAACACGATGTTCGAGCAATATTCCTGGTAATGGATTCTACATCACTATACAACGTAATTATGGGAATGTTGGGGTTTGGTGAGTCCGACTCACCGCGGAAACAACCCCGACCCAAGGAACCACTCGCAATTAATAAAACCACAAAGCATAAATAAATAATCACAAGAAAGGAAGAACGAATCTTACCCTCGAAGCGAGCTTCGTCCTTACAAAAACGGGCTCTTACTTGAAAGCTTCGAGCACCGCAAGCGCCGTGCCTCCAACGGTATCCACCCACAAAGGACGAACACGACTTTAAGGTCCGCTACCTTGGAGTTAGCAAGGTCCGAACAAAACCCGAGTGTTATTAGAGTTTAAGAGTTTTCCCAAAAATATGGAATGCTCTTTCTAACTCCCACTCAAGCAAAGAATTCTCAAGCCATGCCATGACTATTTATAAGGAAGTATGCCTTGTGAATTTCACTCATCTTTCAATGTGGGACTTTTCACAAAAAGATCCCACATGGAAAGATTGGTGAATTCAACCCTTAGTTAAATAAACAAAGGAACAAGTAACAAGTTTCACATGGTTAGGTGTGGACCACTTTCTCACTTGGTCCCCAAGGCATTTCACATGCAATGTGAACTAACCATGTGTCACCCAACCTTGAGCCCCAAGTTGGGTTCGGTTGGCCCATTTTATTTTGTCCCGTGTCCATGACCCATCAACCCGGGTCCACGGCCATTGCCACATGTGTCGCCACCGTGGCGCGCCGCCACCATGGAACTGCCACGTGGCACGCTGCCACTTGGTGGCTGCCACTAGGCGGCTGCCAACGTGGCTGCTGCAACTTGGCGGCTGCCAACGTGGCGGGCACGTGTGCTGCCACGTGGCGTTTTGCCATGTGTGCTGCCACGTGGCATGCTCCTATTGGGCATGCATTCCTAGCCTTTTGCGTGGCTAGGATTTTACTTGTTACTTGATGCATTTTCCCGTCTCGCCAAATCCTAAATTTTGGCTCGACATTCGAGATTCTCCGACGCTCGGTTTCGACGCTCCAAGCTCGAATTTCCGACGTCTAAATGTTTAACACTCGGGCGACGAATTAATTTCTTCCGAATTAATTCGTCGAGTGAGTTCGCATATTTTGCTTGGGTGTGACCCGAAGGGTTCAGTCAAGATTAAGCTGTAATATTAATTATATTAATATTACTGATCGGAAGTGGCCTCCACCCAGGCATTCCGATCACTTGACCTTGCTGAATATATTAGCTTTCTAATAATTCTGAACCCGCTATCAGAATAATACACTTGTTCGAAGGACACCATTCCTTTCAATCTCCCACTTGTCCTTCCGGACAAGTGTGCATTTAGTGTATAGCCCCTTTCCTATGTCTCTTCATGTCTCTTCATGAACTACAGAGTAAGATTACTCGTCATCTCTGTTACGTCCAGTAGTGTTTCTCGAAATCCGAGTTTGACTGCCGATAAGCAGATGATTTCTAAAATCCATCTGAGCACGGCCATGCATTTTCAAAGTCTCGCTCTTCGAGAGGCCTTGTAAACAACAAGACATGTTCCCTATTGTTAGTAGGGGGACATTTCCAGTCTTGTAATGTAGCTTCTCTTACTAAGAGGACTCACCCGCCTGATATCTGTCTTTATAATCCCCAGTTACGGCAGACGTTTGGCGGATACCAAAGCGGACCAGTACTCAAACAAGAGATCTCCCACTACTCATGGTCAAAGGAAAAGAGTTTCGATAGTAATAATGAGAAAATACTTATGACGATTTTTTAAATCTATTAAAGTATCCTCATAGGTCGATCCAGTATGGTTCTAAACCAATACCTGTGCAAATGATTTATATCCTCATAGCACAAGAAACGGTGCTATAAATCATACTACACACTAATCTCTGATGGTCATCAATCGTCCACAAATTATGACCTTGATTAGGGATAATTTTCGATTAAAATATTCAATGTTCACTTAATAGGTGTTTCTTTATCCAAGCCATTGACTTGATACCCTATTTTAAATATTTATTAAAATCGAATGGACTCATTTTTTAATTCTAAACCACAATTAAATAGTTTTGTGGAATATTTAGAAATATTTTATTCCACTATGAAACTTCACAATGTTTCATCTTATGATAAATGGTTTTTCCCAAATGTTTTAACAGTAGTATTCTTCATAAAACATTCATAAAAATCACACTCATATTTGATATGCTTGATTTCTTTCATGCAATTATGAATGTTGTCGTTCACTTATTGCATAGGTTTAGTTATAATTACTTTGCAAACCTTAGCATCTTCATTATCCACCATTTCCATAATAAGATGATAAAAATTTGAGAGTGTTAATGGATTACATGTGATTCAAGATTTATTGTCCAAGCAATGGCTCCCACTCATTTTTTTGATTCGAGACCTTCTACTTGACAAGCTACAATCATCAACGTTCAACAACGAACTTTTCCATTTAACATCTTTCCTTATTATTGCCTTTAAGGCAACAATATTCTCAACATATATTTTAGTAGACTCCCTGATGATGCCTTGCTTGGGTTTCACTCCAAGCGACTCACAACGATTTGGGATACCCTAATCACTTGTGAGCATGGAAATTTTCCTTAAATTCCCGCACATTATACATGGATGCACATCCATGTTACCATTCTCAAGCCACGACACTTCTTGCCTCGTGCTTATAAATGGCTTCCTTGCTAAGGATCTAATAATCCTTGTTAAGGTTTGTGCTTGCAACATCAAAACTCAAATTATATTTGTTTCCATGCGCCAAGAACTCATCCAACTACTTATCTAAGTTCTTTGGATGTTCTTGACTATAATCTAATGATCTAATACTTAGATTAATGTCGATTGGTATTATATACGTACTTCACATGCTCTAAGCATTTAAGTCATCTGACGATTCCATATCATAGATTTACATGACGGATTCAATTCTAGAATTATTCTCAATTTTATTCCATCCATGTAACATTTAGCTCATACAGTTACACCGAGTCTTGCCAAATTGTTCGCTATATGATGTGGTTGAAAGTCTCCTACTAGAGTCTTTCTCGTTTGACTTAGTACTTAGCCTAGCTTATACATAGGTCAAACATTTACTTAGCTTCATACATATGGGTCGAAAGCCTTTCAAAGTCCTTCATGTTTAACATGGTAAGTTCTTTTACTCATTTAAACATTTAATTAAGTCTATACCATAGAACTTAATTCCCAACATGTACTAAGTATCGTCTTTAGCTCGGTCCATTGTCGAAAATACTTTCAAATCTAAACATTTAGCATTTGATGGTTGTTTCACAATAGAGTTCGTAAACTTCTTGTTGGACCTTTACTTTTTCTCCCACTAAACTTCTTGTTCATCAGAATTTCTATGTTTCTCCATAAGTCAATCCTCTTATTAACTTTATGAGAAAACACGTTCCAATTCCTTCATGCAATGCTTCCTTTAATCCTATGACGGATTCCATGTGCTTGCATTCAAATCTAGAATTATTTAGATTTTCAAAACCCTTAGACTATTCCATAGTCACTTCCAAAATCCTATTTTGGGTAGGCGGTTTTTGTATCTATTTTGCCATATTTCATATGTGCAATTTTGCTAGATCAATCAAGAAAAGACTTGAGCATTCCGATTGGTGAATGGGATTTTATTAAAATCAACTCCTTGATATTAATTATATCCTTTACAACCAATCTAGCTATGTATGCATATACATTTCCACATTTTTTAGTTTTCTCCTTGAAAACTTATTTGCAATCGATGGGTCTTTCACCTTTCATGCAAATTAATCAAGTTTCAAACATGATTTTCAAACATGGAGTCTATTTCGGATTTTCATGGTCTTTAACCATTATTCGGAATTCGGATTTGTCGTAGCTATCTTACAAGACATTATTCCTTTACTATCTAATAGTAAATAGTATGCTTGTAAGTCTTAGGTTTGTTTCTAACTTAATAGAAAATTTATAGGATTCAATCCAAGCCTTTGGTGAATTCTATACCTATACGGGGCAATTACATCAAACACTGAGTTTTAAGGCGCTTTCAAAGCCCTTTTATTATGTTGATCTTACTCCAACATTTTTAATGTTTTGTGAGTAATGAATTCTCTTTTAAGGCACTTGTAAAGTCCTTTTGAGTATTCTTGATCAAGCATTCTCATGAAGTCCTTTAGGGTCTTCCGAGATTCTCAGTTCTAGTTTGTTGCTAAGTTCGATGGTCATCGAGTTCATTTGTCTCCCACTTGTCGTTTTGGAAACGTGTTACTTTCCAGAAAGACACTACTTAGAGCAACAAACAATTTTTGTTCTCAATTAGGATGTGGAGGTAATACCCGTAGTCTCACTTGAATGCTTACAAAGAGACATGTATATTGTCTTTGGGTAAAAGTTCGTTGTGAAACAAACAGTTAGCTCCTACTTGAGCTATCTTAGTCTTTATTGAGCCATTCAGCTCCCACTGAGTCACCTAGCTCCCACTGAGCCACTTTGCTCCCACTGAGCTAGTGAACTCCCACTAAGACTAAGAGCCTTAGACATATACTTGAAAAGACTTTTAGAAGTTATTTCTATCCATAACTGAATATGGCGTCCTTTCTTAGCTTCGACACATTGTTTAGTGTAACATTAGTCATTTGTGCAAATCTTTAAGAACTTTATAGGAAGGGTTGTGAACCATCATTGTTCGAGTCATTTTCAAATGACACCGAGGTCTCCATGAAGACACACTATGTTCTTTGTGGAGTTATTTATGAAAATTTCCATTCATAACTTTGAGATAGTCACGCTTGGCTCAAGCAAACATCGCTCGATCTAATCTAGACGTTTTGATATCTTGCCAAGTCAATTCTGTACTTCACTGAACTCTTGAGCTACTCAAGTCAAGTTTGTTCACATTTGATGAATATAGCCATATCCTTTCAAATTCTTTGTGAAACGTTGAAGTAATTGAATCCTCTTTAGCCTTCGGAGTCAACTGTCTATACCAAGAACAATAGCTCTCTGTTTTGTCGGTTTCAACAAGTAAGACTTGCTTATCTTAGAACGATTCCAAATCGAGCAACTATCAAGATTCTATCTAATAGAGCCTTTGAGTACGTTCTTGTCGATGTGACATTGCTAAAAATGTTCGGAATGCAAATCAAGCCCATGACTTGAACTTAGTGAGTTTATCATGTTTAGGGAAATGTTTGTTTATAATCAGGCATTCTTGACTCAATGCTTGGATAACCATGCCATTTAAATAAATCTCGCAAATATTGCTCATTACTTTGAATGTGAGTCTTTCCGTGTGTAAACAGATCAATTGCTGATTATGGGACATAATAACCATTACTTGTTCCAGCCTTTGGCTTAAAAGGTCTTTAAACAAAACATACGACCTTACAACTGATGTAGCTCTTCTTGCTTCATTCTAAGCTTGTAAGTCGATAACATAGCATAACTTCAATAGTTTGAGGTCACTATCATAGTGGAACACTCAAGAAGTATCCGATACTTGTGAAGATAACGAATTGCTAAGTTAACTACAATAACATGAACTCATGAGTCGAAATGAAATCTAATTCCTTTTCTTCGTTCCTTCTTTCCTATATTTCTTATCATACAATATCTCATAATCTTACTTTAAGAATCATTTCTTTAAGTACCTTGACTCTTATACTTTGTTAGGCATAATCAAGCACCTAGTGCGCCGTAAAATAAAGTTCCATCTTTTCCATTAATTCTTACTCGAATTACTACATCAATGAGTCCTACTCAATTATGTATAATGCGAAAGGATACGTTGGTTGTCAATCTTGAGATTGCAACTCAATTCCTCATGTTTTATCAAAACTACCTAGTATTTTGAATACATGATGTCCAACCGTCCTTTCGGACTTAGTTATAAAAGTCATTTATGAGAATTGTATTTTAGAAATGCTTTTCCTGTCTTTGAGATCTATTCTCAAGGATTTCCTTTACCAATCATGGAAACAATATTATTTGATTTAGAATACTATAAATATAAGTGCTAAGTATAACCATTTATCAAGAACATAATAAGTTTGAAATTTAATAGCATTCATGCAAACTTCAATCTTATTAAACGTCTTATTTACGCATAATAATTGTCCCTATTTGGCGAAAATAAGGCGATTCCAAGATCCGAAGAAACAAAGAGTGGTTAAGCATGCTTTGTCTTGTCTTAAACACTCAATCTTCTAGGGTAAGCATTGCCTTGCTAATTGCTCTAAGCCACTCTTGGTTAGACAATCGTCGCATCTAATGCATCTTTGACGATGTATCTCTTTTGCCACGGTATGTGAGGACTCCTCACTCATACCGATGAGTTAAACCAAAACCAACGTGCACACCCGGTGTGCCTTACGCGCCTTGGAGAAGTGATGGCACCTCGCTTTGGCGTAACCTACCATCATCCTCGTCCGGTCAATAAGTGTCGTTTTGGAAAGGCAAGTTTGACTTAATATTATTAGGGACCTAGGATTTCTATATTGGTTGATTTAAGTGAACTTAACTAATCATCGCAACATCAAGAAAACCTAAACATGCATCTAACGAATAATTCACATATATATAAGCATAAAATATAAAGCGAATTTATAGATGCATATTGGCAACTAGCATGACCCCTTGAATTCTTCAAATATTCAAAAGGTCTTCATTTGCAATTCAAGGCTTTGTCTTCCAAGATACGCCGTCTTCAAGACTTAACCAAACTATGCAAATTACTAGTGTCTACGACTAGGAATAATCTAAATATAAAGGTACAAAAATACTTAACGGTGCGTAGACCGTATTTAGATTTACAAAAATACATAACGGCACGTAGTCCGTATTTTCTATCCTAGTCGGGTCCCACTAGTTGCCATTTCATAAAACCTGTGAAAGAGAATATACATTCCATTCATCCATTCACTATTTGTGAATGGCCCATGCAATTTACAAAATCAAACAAGTAAAATGCATTTAAACAACGCGCGCACTAGTAACTAATGTAGGTGGTTAATCCGATTAACACGCCTAATTAAAACTAGTCAAAGTTGTTTAACCGATTATGTAATTGACGTCATTAATAACTGAAGCTCCCACTAAATTCCGCATTTCCCTTAATTAATCTAATTAATTAAGTCGGTAGCACCCAAACTTGTCAAAATAAAATTAAAATTTTGCCAATGCCGCTCAAAACCGAGGCCTAGCCTCCAAAATTTTTAATTAAAATAAACAAAATTAATTAAAAAAAATAAAACGGCAAAATAAGCAATATTACGGCTAGTCACCTCACCGCACCAAGCATACGCACACACCCAAAAAACCGCACACACGGCACGCGGCCCACGGCACGAGTCCGACTCACCGCGGAAACAACCCCGACCCAAGGAACCACTCGCAATTAATAAAACCATAAAGCATAAATAAATAATCACAAGAAAGGAAGAACGAATCTTACCCTCGAAGCGAGCTTCGCCCTTACAAAAACGGGCTCTTACTTGAAAGCTTCGAGCACCGCAAGCGCCATGCCTCCAACGGTATCCACCCACAAAGGAAAAAAACGACTTTAAGGTCCGCTACCTTGGAGTTAGCAAGGTCCGACCAAAACCCGAGTTTTATTAGAGTTTAAGAGTTTTCCCAAAAATATGGAATGCTCTTTCTAACTCCCACTCAAGCAAAGAATTCTCAAGCCATGCCATGACTATTTATAAGGAAGTATGCCTTGTGAATTTCACTCATCTTTCAATGTGGGACTTTTCACAAAAAGATCCCACATGGAAAGATTGGTGAATTCAACCTTAGTTAAATAAACAAAGGAACAAGTAACAAGTGTCACATGGTTAGGTGTGGACCACTTTCTCACTTGGTCCCCAAGGCATTTCACATGCGATGTGAACTAACCATGTGTCACCCAACCTTGAGCCCCAAGTTGGGTTCGGTTGGCCCATTTTATTTTGGCCCGTGTCCATGACCCATCAACCCGGGTCCACGGCTATTGCCACATGTGTCGCCACCGTGGCGCGCCGCCACCATGGCACTGCCACGTGGCACGCTGTCAACGTGGCACGCTGCCACTTGGTGGCTGCCACTAGGCGGCTGCTAACGTGGCTGCTGCCACTTGGCGGCTACCAACGTGGCGGGCACGTGTGCTGCCACGTGGCGTTTTGCCATGTGTGATGCCACGTGGCATGCTCCTATTGGGCATGCATTCCTAGCCTTTTGCGTGGCTAGGATTTTACTGGTTACTTGATGCATTTTCCCGTCTCGCCAAATCCTAAATTTTGGCTCGACATTCGAGATTCTCCGACGCTCGGTTTCGACGCTCCAAGCTCGAATTTCCGACGTCTAAATGTTTAACACTTTGGCGACGAATTAATTTCTTCCGAATTAATTCGTCGAGTCAGTTTGCATATTTTGCTTGGGTGTGACCCGAAGGGTTCAGTCAAGATTAAGCTGTAATATTAATTATATTAATATTACTGATCGGAAGCGGCCTCCACCCAGGCATTCCGATCACTTGACCTTGCTGAATATATTAGCTTTCTAATAATTCTAAACCCGCTATCAGAATAATACACTTGTTCGAAGGACACCATTCCTTTCAGGGAAGACCGCTCATTCTTAAAATAGGTGGAGTGGTATCCACTTATCACTATGTCATGGCATACACTACCAATGACGGGCGGTCTGCAAAGCTTAGGGGGAGCCAAAAGACAACCCAAAAATATTACATAAAAGTTGTTCTGAGTGTGGAGCCAAGGGTCCTGCTAGGTGAGCTGGGCCCCGTCAACAACCTACACTAGGCAACACACGTAAACTGCCGTCGAGGGTGGCTCTAGGAACCCCCCATTGATTCTTAGAGAGAGAAAGTGTACTAAGAGAGATGTAGACAGTGTAATAACTTGTGTGTCTAACCTCCTTTCCGTTGTACTTTTCCCTCTATTTATAGGTGTACAATCTCCTATATGGAGAGTTCGGCCTAGTCAGCTCTACGGGCTGACTCCATCGGGCTAATGAGCCCCTACAAAGTTGTTCTCTCGGTAATGAGTGCGCACCCCGGGGAGCTGGGCGATAGTTTAGCGGGAGCTATCCCATACAACTAGCCCCTCAAGAGGTGGTATGAGGTCACTCATGCCGACTCTTATTTTCATGGCGGAGCATTCCTAACTTGAGCCCAGCTGGAAGGAATAACTTAGTAGGAGCTATCCCCTACAACTAGCCCCTCAAGAGATGGTATAAAATCATTCATGCCAGCTGTTATGAGAGTTTAGCCTTATCGTCCATGACTCAACGGGTCGTCCGGCCAAATTACCCTACACACTCCTAGCCCCTCCAATCTCTAGGTTGGTGATGCGATCTAGAGACTTAAGTGGTCAGGTCGTAATCTTTATGAGGACTCTATCGTATTATTGAGTGTTAAAGGTGGCTCTGTTTCTGCCTACTGTGCGCACACTTGGTCGCCGCTTGCTAAAAATGCAGGGTACGATTTTGATCATTCCTGCTTATGTCCGAGAAACGATGATTTTGCGGAGAGGAATTTCGATCAGTCCCGCTGAAGTCTGAGAAATAACAACCTTGCTGAGAGGAATTTCCATTACTCCCGCTGAAGTTTGAGAGATGACGACCTTGCTGAGAAGAATTTAGATCACTCCTACTGAAGTTTGAGAATGACGACCTTGCTGAGATGAATTTTGATCACTCCCGCTGAAGTCTGAGAAATGACGATCTTGCGGAGAGGAATTTCGATCACTCCCGCTGATGTCTGAGAAATAACGACCTTGCTGAGAGGAATTTCGATCACTCCCGTTGAAGTCTTTCTTTGATTTTTTTTTTGGCGGGAATAGCATTGCATGAATGTGACACGTGTCGATCATCTAATCCTGCAGTTTTGATTTTAACGAAGTGACATGGCGGTTTGGTTTTACTTCATGCCCAACCGCCCATTAATTCCGTATTAATTTCACTGTCCCCCACTTCTTTTTACCTTCCTTATTTTTTATCTTCCCCATCTTCTTTCTTTTATTTCAAATTCCCTTTCTTTCCTGTACCTATTCTCAGACGTGCGTTCCCCTCCATTATTGTGGTATGTACTTGCTTCTTTTGTCTTCATTTTTGCTTCAATTTCCTCTCATTTTTACTTTTCTCCTCCTTGTTCTTGCTTTCTTACTAATTTTGTCATTCTTTTTCTCTTGGTTGCAGTTTTGAACTCCTCTTTTGTTCGAGTTCTTGCGTTCGCCATTATTGTTGTACTCTGTTGCTTTCTGTAACTTTTGCTTTAAAGGAACTATACCTGATTAGCTACTATTCCTATGTTGTTTATATACCTCTTATTCTTCCTACTCTTACTTTTTACCTTATATTGTATATACTTACCCAATTTTACTTCTTTTGCATTTTTTCTCACAAAATTGTGTCTTTTGACTCGTTTCAATTGTCATTGTCCGATTTTTACCCCCTTGTTTTTTTTACTGTTGTTGTAATTGCACTCTTGATTCCCTCTTTTCATTTCTCCATAAACTACTGTTCCAGGTATGGATCCAAGGGTTCTGCTGGGTAAGCTGGGTCCCGTCAACAACCTACACACGGCAGCACACGTAAACTGCCCTCGGGGGTGGCTCGAGGAACCCTCCTCCGAAGCTTAAGTTAGAGAGTGTTTAGAGAGAGAAAGTGTACTTAGAGAGATATAGAAAGTGTAATAACTTGAGTGTCTAAAATCTTTTCCGTTGTACTTTACCCTCTATTTATAGGCGTACTATCTCTTTCAATTCGTGGAGTGTTTAGCCTGGTCAGCCCTACGGGCTGACTCTGCCGGGCTGATGAGCCCTCCTTTAGTTGCTTATTTGGCGGTGAGTGTGCACCCTTGGGCTGGGCGATAGTTCAACGGGAGCTATCCTATACAACTAGCCCCTCAAGAGGTGGCATGAGGTCACTCATGCCGACTCTTTTCCTGTAATAACGTTCTTCTCAACTGAGCCCAGCTGGAAGGAATAGCTCAGCAGGAGCTATCCCCTACAACTAGCCCCTCAAGAGATGGCGTGAGGTTCTTTCATGCCAGCTGTTCTGAGCGTGTAGCCTTATCGGCTCTGACTCAGCGGGTCGTCTGACTGAAATAACCTGCACACTCCTAGCCCCTCAAGTCTATAGGGTGTTGAGGCGCCTTGGAGACTTGGGAGGTTAGGCATTGCTATTGCTGAGTCCGTTGTCCTATTGCTTGTATGGTGACATTGGTTCCAGACTTAAGAAGTGACAAGCTCGCAGAGAGGAATTTCGATCACTCCCGCTGAAGTCTGAGAAATGACGAGCTTGCAGAGAGGATTTTCGATCACTCCCGCTGAAGTCTGAGAAGTGACAAGCTTGCAGAGAGGAATTTCGATCACTCCAGCTGAAGTTTGAGAAATAAGGAGCTTGCAGAGAGGATTTTCGATCACTCCCGCTGAAGTTTGAGAAATGACGAGCTTACAGAGAGGATTTTCGATCACTCCCGCTGAAGTCTGAGAAATGATAAGCTCGCATAGAGGATTTTCGATCACTCCCGCTGAAGTGCTCTCTTCTCAAATTATTTTTTTTTAAGGCGGGAATCGTATTTGCATGAGTGGGACACGTGTTGGCAATCCGGGCTGTCAGTTTGATTTTACTGAAGTGAAATGGCGGTTTGGCTTTGCCTTTTGTCTAACTGCCCATTTACTCCATATTAATTTCACTGTCCCCCTTTTTCACTTATTTCTTTTACGCCTCAAATTTTTTATCTTCCCTCTTCGTTACTTTGGCATTTTGAACTTTTCGCTCTTTGCTCTTCCTCTGTCAAGCGTCTCTGATCCTCCATTGTTGTGGTAAGTTCTTGCTTCTTCGTCTTTATTTTTGTCCCGACTTTCGCTTTACTTGCTTTCTCTCCTTTAATTCTTGCTCTTTTGTTAACTTTTTCCTTCTTTGTTCTTCTTAATTTCAGATTCGGACCTTTGTCTTGCTTGGGCTTTTACCTCCGCCATTGTTGTTGTATTCTGTTGCTTCTGCAACTTTTTTCCTTAAGGGTACTAACTTTGTACCTTTTGTTGTTTGTATTTTCCCAATTTTGCTTCTTTTTACTTTTTCTTCACAAGATTGTGCCTTTTGATTCCTCCCAATTGTCGTTATTCCCATTTCTTCTCTTTTGTTGTTGTATTTGCATTCTTGGCTTTTTTCTAGTTATTCCTTCATTGTTTCTACACTGTGTCTTTGATTTTATCGTGCCCCATTGTTTTTTCCTTCCTTTGTGGGCCTGTATTCCTTTGTAGATTTCATAATGTCTAACGCCTCTGATAGTCAGAATATGAGTGAGCCTCAAACGGCCACAGGATCAGATTCTTCCTCTTCCCGATCTTCTTTTTCAGGTGAGCGTCCTGCGCGCACTTCTACTATTTCTCCTACTCCTTTACAAACTTTTATGCCTCCTGACCTTCCCCCCGCTGCGAACGGGATGGGTACTGCTGCGACTTCTGCTGCTGCGTCTAGGTCAGGCAGTAGTCGTCCTGCTGAGGGTAGTGCATTTCGCCCTTTCCAGCGTATACCCCGTCCTGATTTCTTTGATCCTTACTGTGAGCGAGTGCTTACGCTATATGGGGTTCCCTTATCCCATCTTACTTGCCTGAGGTTGCGCGCAATGCGCCATAAAATGCTGGCTGATGCTGTTAAGGCCAATCCCCCTGATGTGTCTCTTGTTAGCCCCATTCCCCATGTTCAGCCTTTAAATAGTTTTGCTTGGCTTGATGACATGGCTGACATGCATCGGTTTGATCATTATGTAGTGCGCGGTGGGAATACTAGGACTCCATCACCTTCTCCTTCCCCAGCAGTTCAATCAAGTAGAAAGGCTGAGTCTCCTAGTGACCGCTCATACTTCGACTGTCAGCCCACTAATGTTGCTGAGCCTGTAGAGGAGGGCAAGACTGAATTCTTCCTTGATGACAAGTGTTATGGGCCTAAGAACTGCGTGCTAGATTCCAGTTGGCGTAAGGACGCTGAGAGACTGGGCCTGGCTGCTGTTGGGCAGAAGTTTTACGGTTTTAGGGAGGGCTACGAGCTGGTTCTACCTATTAATGGTGCGAAGTTATCAGCCCCTTCTACAGGTCATATTGCTGTGTCTGCCTCGCAGCTAGACTTGGGCTTGAGGTTTCCCTTGGACCCCACCTTAGAGAAGCTGCTACGTGCTTTTAATATCTGCATATCTTTGGTGCACCCTGCCTCCCTTCATACCTTGATTTGTCTACTGTGGTTTTTGAGGTTTCGAAGGTACCCTGAGTCTCTGCATTTGTAAGTCTCTCATGAGCCTGGAAAGATCAGCCTCTGGGACCGAGTTAGGGTGGTACTATGTCGCTCCCAAAGAGAGTAGAGTCTTGTCCTACCCAAAACTTGGGCGTTTCAGGGACTGGACTGGCAAGTTCTTCTGGGTGAGGGTGCCTTCCAATTTTTCTGCTCCGCGCAACTTCAGAGAGATTCGCACCAACATGGCTGGGGTCACAGTTTCTCCCTCTTAACCTGCTCGTGAGACAGAAGCTTTTGAAGCTCTGCAGGTAGCGGGGACAGGTGACTCCAAGTTTCCCAAGGTCTGGCTGCCCAACTCTATTTACATCGTGGGTAATGAGCAGCTTTCTGCCATACGTTTTTGCCGTACACATGAGTCTGGTAAGCTTTTTCTGTCTTCTGCCTTTTTTCTGTTATCTGTCTTTTCTTCTTTTTTTTTATTTTTTTTTTATTTTGCTCTTGCCTCTCTGCCTTATTTGCCTTTTTGTCATTTTGTGCTTTTAGGCTAGGACAAGTTGGACAAACGCATGCTCGGGCTAGCCGATAATTGGAAGGACCCTTTGACTACCACTCCTGAGAACCCTCCTCGCCTCTTTGATACGCTGGAGGTGTTTGCGGGTTCCCTAAAGGGCGAGGTGCGTTTGGCTCCTTCTAAGCCGCGGGCTGTTGTTGGCACCGTGGCTATTGGCGAGCGTGCTGGGTCCAGCCATGTTGAGCCTGAGCCTTTGTCTTCTACTGTTGGGAGTAGGTGTGATACTCGCCTTGCTCCTCAAAAGGTGGCTTCAGATTCTGAGGCGTTAGTGGCGACTACTGCTTCCCTTGAGAAGCAGTCTGTCGCGGCTTCCGGCCGGGTGGCACCTCAGACTTCTGCTGCCAAAAGGTCACGTGAACAAGCTTTTGAAGAACCAAAGGCTACTGCCGATGATTTTGCTGACAGTGTTCTCCAATTTCCTTGTGAGGGGATTGAGACCACTGCTGCGGGTGAAAAACCCGTTTCCTCTACTGAGCATATTCTGCTATTTTCTACTTCTACTTATGATACTGCTATTGCGAAGGGCACTGCAATTCCTTCTGTTGCAGCTACTGATTTTCAGCTCCCTGATGAATCTGTCCTAGAGCTTCCAAGGTTTCAGCCGCGTCCCTACGGGCTGAGGGGGCAGCTCCGAAGCGCTACCCGGGGTGGGCTCTCCCGAGCTACGGGCTCTCTCCAGCAAAATCGTCCAGTGATTGACCTGGAGGACGATCCCGTGTCTTCTTCCCCTGCTAGGGATAAGCTAGAGGTGAAAAAGGCGCGCACTTCTCCTGGCCCAGACCCTCTTGCTTCCACGTCTGCCAACAATGGATTTCCAGGTGGGAACGTTGGTGGGAAAGACACTCAGAACTCCAGCGAGCTTAACCGCTGCGTTCATCAGTTCTTGGGTGATTCCTTTGAGAATCCTCTTTCTGCGTCCTTACTCTCTGCTGGAGGGACTTTTTGCCCTACTGGGGCCATTGAGTTTGCTGAGGTCCCTATTAACATTCATCTTCTCCCAATTCTCTGTCCTTCTGGAGCTGAGAACGCTCCCTTTTGGCCTTTAATGAATGTGAGGGCTAATGAGTCTTTATTTGTAGACGACCCTAAGAAGGGTGGTACTCTAGGATACCGCCTGACTCAAGGGGTTCGTCTCCCTGCGGATTCTACGCGCAGCTCAGTCAGCCTTCCAGCAGCAACTGCTTGCCATGATTTGCAGAAGGTTAGTCTCTGCTTTTGGCTTTTCTTTTTCTCGTTTTAGCTTTTCTCTGCTTGTTTTGTTGTTGCTGTCTTGTTGTACTTATTATTATACTTTATTAATTTGTATTGTTAACTTCTTTTGTTAACTCCCACTTTGGCTGACTCTTCTTTTATGCTTTTCTTGCAGCTTGTTATGTCTGTGGGGGATTTGTCCAATGCCTTGCTGTCAGTGGAGAAGGAATATCAGAACCAGGGTATAACTCTTTCCCAGAAGACTCTGGAGGTTAAGCAGGCTCAAGCTGAGAGGGATGCTATAGCCAATGAGGTGACTCCACTAAGGGAGAAGGCGGATGCCTTGTAGCTCCAATTGGGAGAATTTTAACTCACTCAGACCAAGTTGAAGGACTGCGAGGAGCAGTTGGGGACTTCTTAGGCCTGAGTGAAGACGTTAGAGGCGGAGGTGGCAGATTTACTGGCTGTGCATGCTGTTGCGCAGGAGGCTGCCAGGAGAGAGGCTCTCAAGTCTTTTGCTCTCTCTCCTGCTTTTGCTAAGCTCCTGGCTGATCGCCATGATGGAGGATTGGAAGCTGCGGCTCGATGCGTTAGCAGCTGTATGGTAATGGTGAAGAGCAGCAGGCTCGCTTTAATGCCTTCTGGGCTAAGGTTGAAGCTGCAGGTGAGGCTGGTTTGTTCGATCTTCCCGCTGATCACCCTCGCGCTGCTGGCTGCAAGATCCCCAACCAGGCCGTGCTAAACTTGGAGGTGCCTCTCTACCCTGACGTTGCTGTAGCTATTGGAGTGGAGTCTCTGACTGATGATCAATAAAGGTTATGGCGGCTGTCACCCTCCTACTCCAGTGGTTCCTCTGAGTGTCCCTCACCTAGATCTGTTGTAACTAGGTAGTTTTTTTTACTATATTTAGGTTGTATAGCTGCCAAAGATTATGTTTCTCTGCGTATTTTCAGAATACTTTTTTCTTTCGTTGCTGGGTTTGTCCAATTTAACTTGAATTTGTGATCTTCTAACTTTACCCGCTGAGTGTTTCCTTGTCCTGGTGAATGAGGGCTCAGCTTTATTTGTTCTGTGACTGACCTGCTGAATGTTTACTCTGCCTTGGTGGGCAGGGGTTCAGCCTTATAATGTATGTTCCTTATGATCTCCTCTTGCTGCTTTTCTTACTGTTTACTTCATTGTTTGCATGCTTGCTCTTTATTACGTTTGGTGGGGCCTCGTAGGTTGGGCCTTCTTGTCTTTTAATTTAGCTGACTAGCGCTTTTCTGTTTCTTTCCTACTCTGCTATTGTGGGGAATAATTTCAAGCCTTTAAAAATCCCACTAGCTTGAACCCCACTGTGATCATACACTAAAGTACGGTGGCGTCCAAAAGGGAAGAAGATAGAGCAAAAGAGTCGCCAACAAGTTTTTAAGGAACTTGTAAACCATCACGAGGTGAAGGTTACACCCCTTAACGATCCAAGAGATCGTCAACTCCATAAGGTCATGAACCAAATAAGGGTCCGGGGATGAAGGTACAAATCCAACCTAAAAGAGATTGAACCTGCCCTAATAATAGGCCTCTACTTTATTCTGCTCGCATTCATGTGCGCTTTCTGATTAACATACAATCAATAGGATTAACCCTAAACCTGTTTAATCTTTGTTGGTTTAATATTAATGCACAAATAAACTATTATTGGCGATCACTTGAATTATAATCATAATTAACCTAACAAGATTATTAATTATCTTATTAAGCGTGATTGCAAGTACCAGTTCCCTTTAACATGCAATAAAAGGTGATCAAGCAATAACAATATGAAATATGATACATAACAAGCAACATAATAATAAATAATCAACATCATTAATAATAATAATATTAATCATAATCATAATCATGTTAGAGCATAGCAAGATCCTAGGCATGATACTAACAAGATTAATAACAAACCCTAGCATGTCACTAAACAATAAAAATCAAAGCTTTAGTCCTAACATGATACTAACATGAATAAATATTAGGAAGAATATAGGAAGCATCATACTTTTAATCATACTTGATATTAAAATTACCCTAGACATGATACTAGGAATCAAAATAACAATCTAAGCATGATTTCTACATCATAATATCAATTAATCAATTAAAGCACTTACTTGGATGACTCGTACCTCTTTATAATACACAATACACGCGTTAGTAACTTCAAGGAAAATAATAATCAAAGCAATCAAATTAAATAATTGAAAGAGAGATTTGGGACCAAACCCTCAGAAATTAAACCTTTCACGTCTAGGGCAAAGGCAACTTCGAATATGGCTAGGCGTATCAAGATCTTGCGAATGCGGAATTTTGTATATGAGAAAACAAAGTTTTAGAAAAGAAAGAATGAATGATTTTTAGAAGAGAATTGAAGATTCTTGGTGAATGAATATTGATAATCCGTCCACGAAAACGGAGTTTTTGATACGATATTTATAGAGAAAATCATCCAAAAAAGATAATTTATCAAAACAGAGTCTGAAGACCACAAAACCACTTTGGCGCCAGACCTGGCTCATTGGCGCCAGGTGCCAATGCTGGCGTCTGGCGCCAATCCTGGTTCCAAGCGCCAAGGCCTGGGGTTGGACGCCAAATCGGCTTTCAACGCGTTTTTGAAAATCTGATAAACTTACCGTACTGGAAGATAAAATAATATAATTTCAATCGAAAATGCTATTTGATCTAATTAAAACTCTGAAGAGTACTAATTGAATTAAGAATGAAAAGAACCTTCTAGAATGTTCTAGAAGACTAAAACCATTCCTAATTGCATTAGGAATGATAAATTATATTAGGCCCTCCCCTAGATCATTAGGTCGTACTTAAAGCTCAAACCGGGCCCAGTTCAGTAAATTGGCCATAACTTCCTCAATATTCATCGGAATTGGGCTTATAATATATCGTTGGAAAGGTCTTTGCAAGCCCCATCCAACTACACTACCATTGGACCCATATCATGGACCAACCAAACTGGATTGGCTGTTTTCTTAAAATAAAGTTTTCAAAAACAGAAAGAAGAGAAAAGAAAATAAAAACTTTCCGCAACACTAGACTTTCCACACTTTCGTTTCATTCGATCATGATTCGACGTGAAAGGTACTCATCACTGGGTTTGGTTTTGGGGAGACAAAAATGGGTGTCTACAGCTATGCTTCACCAGGGACTTTGCCCAAAGGCTTCGTTTGCGTGCTGGTTGACATATTGGATTGCGCGTTATTTGACTTATCCTTGCTGAGACTTGTTTGTGTCGATCATCTTTTTGCTTATTTCGTTTGTGTCATCAGCTTGCTTTGCTGTGACTTGTTTGTGTCGTTCAGCTTATCTATGCTGCGACTTGTTTATGTCATTCAGCTTGTTTATGCTGCGACTTATTTATGTCATTCAGCTTGTTTATGCTGCGACTTATTTATGTCATTAAGCTTGTTTATGCTGCGACTTATTTATGACATTCAGCTTGTTTATGCTGCGACTTATTTATGTCATTCAGCTTGTTTACTGCCTGCTTACTTCTTTTTGTAAGGGCTTACTGCTTGACTGTCTTCTCCTTTCCTCTCCACCTCGAAGAGATGGGCTAAATGGGACTAAGAGAACCTTAGTGTTGCCCACGTAGCTCATCTTCTTCTTTTCCTCTCTTCTCCCCTGCTGAAGCTGAACGTGTCAGGCTCCCCCTCAGGTTTCCCCGAGGTGGTGCCCTGTTTTGCTTTTTGCAGGTGAAGTGAGGTTTTAAGGAGGGATGCTTTCACTTTGTCCTTTTGCGCTAGAGTGCTTCTTGCCTCTAAAACTTTATTATTATTCTTGTTTGATTTCTGCATGTTAGTATATGATGCTTGGGCATACTATATTAAAAAAATTTATGCAACATACTCCTCACGCAGAGGCTTGTATTTCATTGAATAAAAATGGCTCAAATGCCTTGATTAACATAACATGGACTAATTAAAGGTTTATCGACTTGAAATTGCTATGTTTCAGGCTCTTTAAACAAAATATTTCTTTAACACATCAGCATTGAAACTGTTTCTTAAGACCTGACCTTCTTGATCTGCAAGGAGGAACGCGCCTGGTCCAACCTGCTCGTGGATGATGAAAGGGCCTTCCTAGTTTGCTGACAGCTTTCCATGCTGATTTCCTCTTCCAACTGTTGTTGTCCTCCTGAGAACTAAGTCTCCTGGCAGGAGCTCCCTGTGCTTGACCCTTTTGTTGAATGCTTTTGAGATCCTGCTCTTTTGGGCTGCCAGCTTAAGGACTTCTTTTAGCCTTAATTCTTGCAGGAAGTCTAGCTCTTCCTGCATGCGCTTTTCCTTTTCTTGCTGCTCATAATGTTGTATCCTCAGGCTGGGGATTTGCTTTTCCACAGGGAAAATTGCATCAACCCCGTAGGCCAGGGTGGAAGGGCTTTTACCGGTTGACTCCTTCTCAGTGGTCCTATTTGCCCACAAGAGCTGTAGGACTAAGTCTGCCCACAGGCCCTTGTATTACTCCAGCTTCTTCTGTAGGGCTGTCAGGATCAGCTTATTTGCTGCCTCTGCTTGGCCATTGCTCTGCGGGTGGCAGACTGAGGCACTTGCATACTTGGTGCCCATATCCCCCAGGTAGTCTTTTATGGTGTCGAAGTCAAATTGGCACCCATGATCAAAGACTATGCAGTGTGGCACCCCGAATCTAGTGATGATTCTCTTCCATATAAATGTTCTGACCTGGGTTGCCTTTATGTACTTGGTGGGCTCAGCTTCTATCCACTTTGTAAAGTAATCTACTGCCACAATGAGATACTTCCTGCCCGCTGTCTTAGTGGTGAAAGGTCCCAATATGTCCATTCCCCACTAAGCGAATGGAATCGGGCTGAGGATTGGAGTTAGATTGTTTGCTGGCTGATTTATGACTGGTGAATATTTTTGACACTTGTCGCATTTCTTGACATATTTGTAGTGCGTCCCGCATAAGAGTTGGCCAATATGCCCCTCTTCTAATGACCTCTACTCCCAATGCTTTCCCCCCGAAATGGTTGGAACGTATTCCGGAGTGGGCTTCTTCCATAATGCCTTCTTGCTCCCATTCTGGAATACACCTCAGCAGCGGCTTTGAGAAGCCTTTCTTATTGAGCTCTCCATTCATCACTACATACCAATTTGCGTCTTTCTTCACCTCTTGGCTTGTACTTCATCATCGGGCAGCGAGCCATGAAGTGTGTACGCCAAGATGTCTGAGAACCAGGCTCTTTGACTCCTGACGCAGTTTACCTGCTCCTTTTCAGCGATGCTGCTTTCTTTTAACACTTCGACCATCACTGTTCTTGTGAGGCTTTGTATGGTGGAGCTGGCTATCTTAGATAAGGCGTCAGCCTGAGAGTTTCCTGCTCTAGGAACCAAGTCTATCTGGAAATGGACTAGCTGGGTTGCCAGTTCTTTCACTTTGGTTACATATTTCATCATAGTGGCTTCCCTTATCTCATACGCCCCCTGCAGTTGGCTGGCAACGAGGTGAGAATCAGTCTGCAGGTGTACTTTGCGGGCTCCGGCTGCGAGGCTCATACGCAGGCCTGCCAGCGTCGCTTCGTACTCTGCTTCATTATTAGACGCTTTGAACATGAACTTGATGGCATACTTAAATACGTTTCCTTCTGGAAACGTCATTATGACTCCTGCCCCACTCCCCGTTTGGGCTGAGGATCCGTTCACTTACACCTTCCAGATCCCAATGTCATCCTCTTTCTCCTCATAGGAGGCTTCCACTATGAATTCTGCTAAAGCTTGTGCCTTGATGGTTGCTCTAGGCTTGACCTCGAATTCTTACTCAGAAAGCTCGATTGCCCACTTTAAGAGTCTACCCGATGCATCCATGTTTTGTAATGCTTTCTCCAGCGCGTGGTTTGTGAGGACCTCTATTATATGCGCGTCAAAATATGGTTCTAACTTGCTTGCTGCTGTGACCACTTCGAAGGCTAGCTTCTTTACCAGGGGGTATCTTTGTTCTGCCTCGGTCAGCACGTGGCTCACGAAATATATCGAACCTTTGTTGCTTCTGTCTTTCTACCAGCAGAACGACTGCAATTGTCTGTATTGACGCTGAGATGTACAACTGTAGTTTTTCCCTTAGCTCCGGGCTGATCATTGTTGGGAGCTAAGTCAGGTGCTCCTTAATACTTTCAAAAGCTTCTTTCTCCTTAGTTCCCCACTTGAATTCTCTGTTTCCTTTCAATAGCTGATAGAATGGCAAGGCTTTGTCTGCTGACTTGCTGATGAATCAGGTCAGTGCGGCCATTCTGCCTGTCAACCGCATGATATCTTTGATGCTCTTAGGCTCAGGCACACTGAGGACTGCTTCGACCTTTTCTGGGTTGGCATCTATTCCTCTCTCGCTGATAAATGTTTCCTCCAGATCCATGATATGTCCAGCCTGCGTGACGCTCTTAACAATTAAGTCGTCAACGTATACTTCAACATTTCTTCCCTCTAGTGAAGGAACACTCTATCCATTGCCTTCTGAAAAGTTGCTCCAGCGTTCTTTAGCCCGAAGGGTATAGCTATGTAATTATACACTCCCCCTTCGGTAATGAATGCAGTTTGCTGCCTGTCTGGCTCGTGCAGGCTGATTTGATGGTACCCTGAGAAGGCGTCCATGAAGCTTAGCAGGGCGTGCCCGCTGGTTGAGTCTACTAGTTGATCTATTCGTGGTAGTGGGTAACAGTCCTTCGGGAAGGCTTTATTAAGATCCGTGAAATCAACACACATTCTCCATTGGCCATTTGCCTTCTTCACCATGACCACGTTGGCTAACCATTCTGGATAGTCACAAGGTTTAATAAATCCTGCTTCTAAGAGTTTTTCCACCTCTTCCTGGATTGCCTAGTTTTTCTCCGTGGAGAAGCTTCTTTTTTTCTGCCTGACTAGCCTAATATCCTCCTTCACATTCAGCTTATGCACCATGACTTCTAGGTCAATTCCGGGCATCTCATCTGCGGAAAATGCAAAAATGTCTTTATTCTTTCTCAGCAGCTCTATGAGGTGCACCCCTACTCCTGGATCAATGTCTTTCCCAATCTTCACCGTCCTCGAGGGATCACCTTCTGTGAGCTCGACTGTGACAGGCTCCCCACTGGGAAGTGGTCTGGCCATTTCTTCTTTTGCAGGCTCGAAGTTTTCCATTGCCAACTTCTGTTTATCTTTTTCCCTGTGATACTCTTCACGCTTCCTTTTCCTCGACTTCCTCTCAGGTTGCTCAGAGAGCCTTCTCTCGGAACCGGACTGTTGTCTGGTTTTGTCAGGCTGCTTTAAGGCAGTTATGTAACATTGTTGGGCTGTCTTCTGGCTTCCAATGAGCTTTTCTAACCAACCCTCATTAGTTGTGTAAGCCATGGCCAGGTGGTAAGTGGATACCACCCCGCCTATCTTGTGGATGAGCAGTCTTCCCATAATTACATTGTAGGGTGAAGGGGAGTTTATCACGAGAAATTCTGCTCTGACATCACGTCTTTTTGACCTATCTCCTACCCGGACTGAGAGTTCTATTATGCCTTCTAGGGTGATCCCCGAGCCATTAAACCCGGTAACCTCGTAGTTTACTCTCTTCAGGTCTTTTCTGTCCAACTTCAGCTCATTGAACGCACTGATGTATATGATGTTGGCTGAGCTGCCTCCGTCTATCAGTATTCTATCCACCTCCCAGTTTGTAATTCTCATTGTCACCACCAGCGGGTCATCAGAGGGTAAATTATGCCCTTCTTGTCATACTCGTCGAACGTGGCTCATGGCTGTGGGGGAAGAGGTGGCCATCTACGCTTATCATTGTCGTATATTTGATGTATCATCGCCCGCAGGTCAGCCCGCGCTCTATTAACTATCCTCCCATGTACTAGACCCCCGTTGATCACGTACACCCTGCCCTCTGGCTTGCCATCTCTATCCTTGTCTCCAGCTGGGCCCCTCTTACCTCCTTTGCGGTCAGCTCGGCCCGCTCTATCTTCCTCCCTTCTTCTGGGAGAGTCACCACGCTGCTTAAATTGACTCAAGTATCTTCTCCTTACTAAATCCTCTATGTTGTCCTTCAAGTGTGTGCACTCTTCAGTGGTGTGGCCATAGTCCCCGTGAAAGTCACACCACTTACTGGTATCACGACTCTTGTTTACCATCCTTTGAGGCCTCTGCCACTTATCATCAGCCTTATTTACACTGAATGTGTAAGATCTGGAATGGGTTAGTGGGGTATACTGATCAAACTTCCCAGGCCTTGGCCCTCTCCTTGGATCGGACCATCTCAGTCCCACTGCCCTGTCCGCTTCTCTGCGGTTTTGCTCGGCCCTACTTGGCTGGTCCACCCTGGGTTTGTTCTCTTCCCGGGTAACCTCTGCCTGCTTAAATGAGTCACCTATTGCTTTCCTACCCAGCATTGCTCTATTAGTCTCGTCTGCTTTGATGAACTCATGCGCTTTGCCTAGCGCTTCAGCGAGCGTTTTGAGGCTCTTACGCCCCATGTATGCTATGAATGGTGATCCTGGTAGTAGGCCACTCTACATTGCTAACAGCGCTACCTCCTGGCTCATATTTGGAATGATTGTTGCCTCCTTGTTGAATCGGGTGATGAACTCCCTCAGGGGCTCTTCCTTTCCCTAAACCAGGGACATCAGCTCGGTTGTCATCTTGGTTCTGTCCACCAAGGTTATGAAATGCTCCATGAACATTCTCTTCAGCTGGCTGTACGAGTACACAGAACATTTGGGGATGGCACCGTACCATTCCGCTGCCAGCCCCTCCAGAGTTGGCGGGAAAGCCTTACAACAGACTGAGTCTGTCATGGTGTAGAGTACCATATGATTCTCGAAAGATGATATGTGGCTTTTGGGCGTTGTGGTTCCATTGTACTTGTAGCTCGGCATCTTCACCTTCTCCATGGGTTCTTCCAGAATCTCCCGACAAAATGGGGAATCATCTAGAACAACCTGGATTCGCGCTTGTTTGTTTCTCTCCGGGCTGGGTACTCGCTCCGCGGCCGGTGATCTACTGCAAGGGACCCGCTTCTCCGGGCAGATTCGAGCGGGGGTTATTTCCTCACTACTACAAAATGCGTATCTTTTGGACGCTATTAGCTCGACGCTATAATAGGGGCGTCAACTAATTATTATAGCTTGCGTGATTTCTCAACACTTTTCTAAGTCTAAACTTAATTTCGACTTTGGAAAGTGTCGAGAAATACTCACGTGTCGTACACGTGATGTAGTTTGCTTAACCTGCATCTTCATAATTCATTTTAGGGAAATACATAACCGCCGCTTCTGAACAAGTGGAAACCCTCGTTCTCAACATTGTTGGTATCGTCTCCTTTTCTTTTCTAATCCTCTAAAATTTCCAAGAATTCATCAAGTTCGGATTCAAATTTACATTTTCTTTGTATATTACATTGCAGAATTTTCATTACTCGTCGTCAATGTTAATTAAATACGTCCCTTTGATCTGATCGATGATTTGAGGTAATTTCTTATTCCTAATTTCCTTTTAGAATTGAGTATTTTAAAGCATTTGAAGGGTTATGATTTTGAGTAATGTTTTGTTAAGAGATGGGTTTGGCTCCTGTCAAAGAATTTCGGAGTTTTGTTTATGCTTCTATTTGTACTACAAGGCTACAATTTTAGTCCAAATCTGAAATTAATTGTTTATTTTATTCACTGCTTAAGATATGGGACGAGTCGGTCAATGATTTCTTTCACCTCTCTGCTTCTGTAGTTCCAAATATACTGCATTAATAGCTAAATGAAATTCTTATGTCGAACATTTTGTCTGTCAATTTTTATTAAGAATAGAAAATTGAACATAATTTGTATCAAGTATAAATCTTTTGTTTTTTTGTTTTGTTTTTTTTTTTTTTTTTTTAATTTCTGAATTTTTTTTTTATTTAAGTCTGAATTTCTAGATTTTATGAATTTGTCTCAAGTTAAATCTTCTCTAAGATCTAAATGTATAGGATTTAACGAATGCTTTAAGTAATGGTTTTCTTGATAGTTATTGGAACAATTGAAATTTAAAATGAATAATGTTTTGTTTAGTTGTTAGTCACGCTAATATGCTCCTCGATGTGATGCTTAATTAAGAGTAGTGCCACTGATGACATTACTTAAAATATCCTCTTGGAGTAGTAGCAAATATGAAAATCCTGAAGGATTTGTTAAATGGCAAATTGACAGAGGCTTGTTAATTATTGTTAAATGGCAAATTAATAGAGGCTTGTGAATTATTATTATTTTTGTAACGGAGGGGGCTTGTTAATGATTATGGTTCTTATACAATATTAATCAATTAAGTCTCTAGATCATTGAAAGATTATGAAAAAAGATTATCGATATTCATAATTAAGTCTAGAAGCCTTTTATGGTCGCTGCCATCTTGCAGTTGTGGGAATAGATTAGAACATAGATATACCTCTTTTTTATACAATGTGAACTTCAGTTTATAACAACATTTCATTATGGTAATTATTTTAGTATGGATGACTACATCAAAGTATGTTTGACGGGGTCAAATTGAAAGACATATATCAAGTATATATATTACGTCTTATCTGCAATACTTAGAGGTAAGTTCTTTAAACCTTTAGTTCAAGTTTTTTTAGTGGCATTTCTCTTTTCATGATCTTAAGTCTTTATTACAATACATGTTTATTTTTCAGAATTGGTTGTACACATCATAAGTCTTAATTGAGATATAATTTTCTACTCTTTTTTCATGAAAATTGGTTATTTTTGTCAGAGTGTGACTTCTAGCTTGTTAAAGATTACTCGATTCAAGTAAAGAATAAATATTGCATGATTTGAAGAGTTAAAAAGAAAACAATGCTTGACTTAGTGCTTTGTATGAATAATAAGAGATTGAACCAATTTAGTCATATTGATTATTACTTGTTGTCTTTCTCTACTCATTTGTATAACAAACTTTCTGCCTTTAATTTAAACATGCAAAATATGAACTGATTTTGATAGTGACTCTTTTACAATCCTTAAAATGGATAGAATTTTTCTTTTATCCTTGGAATCTTTCTTAATTTCCATCTCTTTTCCATTTTGTTATTAGAGTATATTATAGTATGTACAGATTTTCTAGTTTTCCTAAGCTTGAGGGAACTCTTCCATGTCGCTTAAACCGTTTTCTGCACTATGTGGTTGCATTTATAAATTGCATTTTTTCGATCTCTTTTTTTTCTGAATTCGATTCACTACTAGAATAAGTGTTATGTGGGCAATGTTATTTCTCTCTATGCTTCTGTCATTTGTAATTATTTGCATTTGATTTCTGATGGTGTGATTGATTCTAAATTTTATTTTTGTTTTCAGAAAGATATTGTCAATATCCAATTAGTCTTCATTTTATATACCTCTGTTGACATAATGCTCTAATCTATTCTAATAGTGTATTTTATTCATTCTTAGTCACAACTCGGAAGGTCATTTTATTCATAGATGGAGAGTAATGCAAGAGGTGGCCATCTCTTACAACTCAACTATGTTATGCAACTCCTTAATTTGTTGCATATAATATATAGCATGGCTAAAACTTATCTTCTTATTTTGATATTCGCTTTTTTTTTTTTTTTTATCTTTTTTTAGTCATTTTATAATGGCAGAATCTTTTAATTATGTCACTATTACGGAGGTGGTACACGTTTTGGTGTGGGAACTCTCTTCATTTCCAAAAGTCAAAGAAGAGTGCATAGGTAAGATTATTATAACCTTCTGTAGCTCTTCATCAATGAAAGAGTTTGACCATTGTTGAAAATGTTGAGGAGTTTATTAATTTAAACAATGAGGCTCTCTACTTTCTTCCAGGAATTTTATGATTAGCAATCCAAGATGTAGGCATATTTTCTTAAGGTATGATACTTTGTATATAATTATATATATAATTTTGGTTAGCTGACTTATTGAACATGGCAATTGACTTGTAAGAATTATTTCATGTTTACACGTGCAATACGTTGCTTATTGTCATTCAATTTGGTACTTGTAAACCAAAAATGAAGTCAGTATACTTACTATATGTAATTTGCTTTAAGTACTCCCACTAATGCACCGTGTTTTTCATGTTCAGGTTCAAATGCACTAGTCTATAATCTGAACTTTTGCTTTATCCCCACCTACAATCTTATTAAGGAGCAGCTGGATTATTGGAGATTGATTGAAGATTCTTTTTTTTTTTTTGTGTGAAGAAATGAGCTTGTCTGCTAGACAAGACGACAAATGTGCTGTTAAAATCCATAACTAATTTCTTAGAAACATTTTTGTGCTATTTTTTCTTGTATGAATATTCGAGTGTAAGGAAAGATATTAGTAAAGTTATATAATAAAATGAGATTTTTGTTTATTAATATATGATTTTTGAATTTTTCATAGCACAAGGATACTGAGTTGTCTTCAATTACCAGCCCTAATATTTTATCAGTAAAAAAGCACTCATGAAAGCATTGATTATGCATAAATAAGAACTCTCAGACACTATTATGAAGGGAATTGTTTCATTGCATTGACGTTAAAAAGCGTCGCCAAAATTAAAACACAGACAGGAAAGGGTGTCAATAAATTGGATATTAGGAACCAAGGACAATAAAAAGTGTCGCAAATATTTTGTTGGCAGACATGAAAAAGCGTCGCAAAATTTGAGAAATTGCGCCAACCAGTTCAAATATGGACGCTTAGTATAAAAATTTGGACCCAAAACAGCGTCGAGATTCTCGACGCTTTTTAGTGTCATGTAGAATTCTTGACTCGTGTTTTTTCGACGCTTTTTTAAGGCGTCGAAAAAAAAATTCTCGACGCTTTTAAGCGTCCTAAATCATCCTTAAAAGCGTCGCTAAAACAAGGAAATTGTAGTAGTGCCTCCACGCTCCATTCTCGATTCAGGTTGTGAGCTTCCAGCTCAAATACCTTTTTCCTCAGCTGAATGAGCTCTTTCTGCTCGGGAATGAGAGTTGAGACTTCCGGCCTTTTCACTGCGGGCTCCGTAGCTGCCTTTGACGGTGATGGGCTTGCCCCCTTACCCATATTGGTATGGACCGCTGTCATTGCAGCCAGCTACTCCTTGCTGCACTTAGAGAGGTTCTGCAGAATGGCTGGCATATTTACGGGCTGCGGTTTCTGGGTTACAGGAGCTGAAACAATAAGCTCATTGTTCGCGCCTGTTAACGACATTCCGTACTTGAAAATAGAGTTGGATCCTACCGGATCTACTAGTTTCGCCTCTGCTTTAGCAATGGCTGATGTCGATCCGATGGGGTTGGATTTCTGTGAGATCGTCGATTTGGGGTTTCCGGTGGATCTATTTGGATTGCTGGTTACTGGGGGTCTTTTTTGAGGTGTTTGGCTGGTCTTATTAGTTTTGGACGCGGGTGTTTGTACAGTTTCTTCTCCGGCCATGGTGGTTAGTTAACTAGTCTCTAGCTCAGTTGGTGAACCTCAGGTTAGATGATCCAATCCCCTCCTTCTAGCGCCAATTGTTCCAGGTATGGATCCAAGGGTTCTGCTGGGTAAGCTGGGTCCCGTCAACAACCTACACACGGCAGCACACGTAAACTGCCCTTGGGGGTGGCTCGAGGAACCCCCCTCCGAAGCTTAAGTTAGAGAGTGCTTAGAGAGAGAAAGTGTACTTCGAGAGACATAGAAAGTGTAATAACTTGAGTGTCTAACCTCTTTTCCGTTGTACTTTACCCACTATTTATAGGCGTACTAACTCCTTTGTGGAGAGTTTAGCCTGGTCAGCCTTGCGGGCTGACTCTTCCGGGCTGATGAGCCCTCCTTTAGTTGCTTATTCGGCGGTGAGTGTGCACCCTGGGGGCTGGGCGATAGTTCAGCGGGAGCTATCGTATACAACTACTTTTCAATTTTTGGTACCTTATTGCCTTGTTCTTCTTTTCTGCGGGCTTTTTGTCTTTGTAGATGTCACAATGTCTGACGTTTCCGATTGTCGGAATATAAGTGAGACTCAAGTGGCCACTGAGTCGGATTCTTCTTCTCGATCCTCTACTCCAGGTGAGCGCTCTACGCACACTCCTTCCGTTTTTATTTCTTCTTCTTCCATTCCTATACAAATGGTTATGCCCCCTGATTGTCCCCCCGCTACGAGCAGGGCGGGTAATGTTGTGACTCCCACTACTTCATCTAGGTCAGGTAGTAGTCGTCCTTCTGAGGGTAGTGCTTTTCACCCTTTCCAAAGGGAGCCTCGTTCTGACTTCTTTGATCCTTACTACGAACGGGTGCTTGTTAAGGATAGGATTGCTTTATCCCAGCTCACCTGTTTGAGGCTGCACGCATTGCGCCATAAGATGTTAGCTGACGCCGTCAAGGCTAATCCCCCTGATTTGTCTCTTGTTAGCCCCATTCACCATGTTCAGCCCCTAAATAGTTATGCTTGGCTCGATGACATGGCTTATATGAATCGGTTTGACCGTTATGTAGTGCGGGTTGGCAGTGTTGACACTTCATCACCATCTCCTTCTCCATCCGTCCCTTCGAGCAAGATGACTGAATCCCCAGATGATCGCTCTTTTTATGACTGTCAGCCCACTTATGTTGTGAAGCCTGTAGAGGAAGGCAAGATTGAGTTCTTTCTGGATGACAAGTGCTATGGACCCAAGAAATGCGTGATGCACTCCAGTTGGCGTAAGGACGCCAAGAGGTTAAACCTTGTTTTTATTGGGCAGGCGTTTTGTGGTTTTGGTGAGGGATATGAGTTGGTCCTGCGCGCTGATGGTGCGAAGTTGTCTACTCCCCCTACTTGTCATATTGCTGTTTTTGCTTCCCAGCTGGATTTGGGTCTGAGGTTTCCTCTTGACTCTACTCTTAAGAAGGTGTTTTGTGCCTTCAATATTTGTATATCTTTGCTACATCCAGCTACTCTTCACACTTTGATCTACCTGTTATGGTTCCTGCAATTTCGAAGGTATCTTGAATCCCTGCACTTATTTTAGTCTTTAATGAGCCTGAACAGGTCTGCTTCTGGGACTGAATTTGGGTGGTACTATGTTTCTCCCAAGGAAGGCAGAGTTTTGTCCTTCCTAAAGCTTGGTTGCTTCAGGGATTGGACTAGCAAGTTTTTCTAGGTGAAGGTGCGCTCTACGTTTGCTATACCGCGCAATTTAAGGGAGATTCCTACCAATATGGCAGGGGTTACTGTCTCCCCCTCTAAGTCTAGTCGTGAGACGGAGGCCTTTGACGCTCTGCAGGAAGAAAGGTCTGGTGATTTGAAGTTTCCCAAGATTTGGCTGCCCAACTCTATATACATTGTGGGCAACGAGCAGCTCTCTGCCATGCATTTGTGCTCTACGCATGAGGCTGGTGTGTTTATTACCTTGCTTTCCTTCCTTTTATCTTTTGCTTTCTTTGCCTTGGTCCTTATATTATTTTGTCTCCTTGTTTCCCCTCTTCGGGTTACGACAAGCTGGACAGGCGCAATCTTGGGTTGGCTGACAATAGGATGGATCCCTTGACTGCTACTCCCGATAATCCCCCGGAGATTTTTGACACACGTAGGTGTATGCTGGTTCCCTGAAGAATGAGGTGCGACTAGCTCCGGCTGAATTGCAGGCTGTCTTTGGTACTGTGACAGCTGCTGATCGTGCGGGGTCCAGCCGTGCTGAAGCTGAGCCCTCATCCTCCACTGTTGGGAGTAAACGCAAGACTCGGTCTGCCCCACGAAGAGCGGCTTCAGAATTTGAGGCGTTATTGGCGCTTGGTGCTTCTCCCGAGAAGCAGCCTGTTGCGGCTTTTGGCCAGGTGGCACCTCAGACTTTTGTTGCCAAAAGATAACTTGATCAAGCTTCTGATGGTCCAAAGAATACCGGTGATGATTTTGCGGATAACATTATGAAGTTTTCCACTGATGAGGTTGAGACTAATGTTGCGGGTGTAAAGCCCACTTCTTCTGCTGAGCATGTTCTGCTCTTTTCATCTGACATCGATACTGCTACTGTTGCGAAGGATACCGTGGTTCCTTTCTATAAAGCCACTAACTTCCAGCTTCCTGATGAAATTATTATGGAGCTTCCAAAGTTTCTGCCACGCCCTGCCGGACGGAGAGGGAAACTCCGAAGCGCCACCAGAGGTGGGAACTCTCAGGATGGGTGTTCTAATAAGCAGGATCAGCCAGTTATTAACTTGGAGGATGATCATGTGACCTCTCCCCTTACTGAGGATGAGCCTGCTGCAAAAAAGGCTCGCACCTCCTCTAGCCTTGATCCCTTTGCTTCTTACTCTGCTAACACTGGGCTTCCTGGTGGGAATGCTGACAGGGGGTAGATACTCAGAACTCCAGTGAACTTAATCATTGCGTTCACCAATTTCTGTGTGATGCTTTTGAGAACCCGCTGTCTACTACCTCCATCTCTGCTAGAGGTACCTTCTGCCCTACTGGGCCCATTGAATTTTGTAAGGTCCCCATTGATATCCACCTTCACCCTTTATTGTGCCCTACTGGAGTTGAGAATGCTCCCGTTTGACTTGAGATGAATGTGAAGGCTGATGAATCCTTGTTCGTGGACGATCCCCAGAAGGGCGATACCTTGTGGTATTGTCTTATTCTAGGAGTCCGTCTTCCAGCGGATTCTACGCGTAGCTCAGTTAGTCTTCCTGCTGCAACGACTTGTCATGACTTGTAGAAGGTTAGCTCTTGCTTTTAGTCTTCTCTTCTCTGATTCAGGTTTTTCTTCCTTCTATTGCTTATTCTTTTGTTAATGTCTTGTCTAATTTTTCCATTTATTGATTCTTATTTTGGCTTACTCTTTTGTTTCTTTGCTTTTTCTGTAGCTTGCCAGGTCTATTAGAGACTTGTCCAATGCCTTGCTTTCATTGGAGAAGGAGTATCAGAATCAGTGCCTAATTCTTTCTTAGAAGAATTCGAAGGTTCAGCAGGCTCGTGCTGAGAGGGATGCCATTGTCAGCGAGGTGACTCCTTTGAGGGAGAGGGCGAACGCCCTGCAGCTCTGGTTAGGAGAATTTCATCTTACCCCGACCAAGTTTGCTAGTTGTGAGGAGCAGCTATTAACCTCTCAAGCCAGGGTTCAAGTGTTGGAAGTAGAGATTGCTGATCTGCGAGCTGGGAATAAAATCGAGCTGGAAACTGCTAGGAAGGACGCTCTTAAGGCCTTCGCGCTCTTCCCTGCTTTTCCTAAGTTATTGGTTGATCACCATGACAGTGTTTGGGAGGCTGCAGCCCGCTATGTGAGCAGCTTGTATGGTGAAGGTGTGGAGATGCAAGCTCACTTCAACACCTTCTAGGCTAAGGTAGAGGCTTTTGGGGAGGCTAGCTTGTTCGAGTTGCCTGCTTACCATCCTTGTGCTGCCAACTACAAGGTACGTTACCATGCCATGCTGAACTTAGAGGTTTCCCTCTGTCCTTACATTCCTGCGGCTATTGGGGTGGAGTCCTTGGCTGGTGGACAATAAAGGTTATGGCGGGTGTCACTTTCCTATTCCAGTGGTTCTTCTGATTTTCCCTCAACCAGATCTGTAGTGACTAGGTAGCTTTTGTTGTTGTCCTTGGAGTGTATAGCCGCCAAAGATTATATTTTCATGTGTCTTTTTCAAAATACTTTATCTTTTATTGCTGGGCCTGTCTAGCGTGGCTTGAATTTACGTCTCCTTGACTTAATTTGCTGAGTGTTTCCTCGTCTTGGTGGACGAGGGCTCAGTTTTGCATATACTGTAACTGACTTGCTAGATGTTTACCCTATCCTGGTGGGCAAGGGTTCAGCTTGATGTTGTATGTACTTAATGATTTTTCTTCTATTTCGTCCACTAATTGTTTTGTAGTTTGCGTGCGTATTTGAACCTGGTGCTGAGCTAAGGTGTAGTAGCGCCTAGACCTTAGCATAATAGCCTCTTCGTTGCGTTTTTGTGAAGGCTTGTAGGTTGGGCCTCCCTGTTTTCTCGATTTGGCTGTTGGGGTTTTCTTACTTTCTTGCTCCCTTCTAAATTTAGTTGGAGCTTCGATGAGCTTTGCTCTCTCTGCCCTGTTTGTGGTGTGTACTTATACTCCGTGTATTCTACTTGGTTCTTGTAGAAACATTCTTGCATATTAGTTAGCTAATCCTATTTGTTCACTGTTTGGCACCATTCGTTCAGTCTACTTTGTTGAGACTGACTTGCGTCAACCAGTTTTTGGCTGTTTGTTCGTGTCATTCAGCTTGTTTCTGCTGTGACTTGTTATTCTGTGTCATTCAGCTTATTTATGCTGTGACTTGCTGTTTTGTGTCATTCAGCTTATTTATGTTGTGACTTGCTGTTTTGTGTCATTCAGCTTATCTATGTTGTGACTTGTTGTTTTGTGTCATTCAGCTTATTTATGCTGTGACTTGCTGTTTTGTGCCTCTAACTTCTCTTCGTAAGAACTTGACATATATCTATCTCTTCTTCCTCTCCCCCTCAAAGAGGTGAGTAATGTGGGACTAAGAGAACCTTAGTGTTGCCCGCGCAGCTCATCCTTCTTCGCTTTCACTGCCCTCTCCTACTCAAGTTGAACGTGCCAGGCCTCCCCCTCAGGCGTTCCCGAGGTGGTGCCCTATCTTACTTTGAGCAGGTAAGGTGAGTTTTTATGGAGGGATATTCTTTTGTCGTTTAGCGTCGTCTCGCTGCTTCCTGCTAAGGTGCTTTCTTCCTTCAGCTCTTACATGCGTTCTTTCTCTTCCTTTTTTTTTTTGCATGTTAGTATATGATGCTAAAGCATGATATATTTAAACAAATTTACGCAATATACTCCTCACGTAGAGGCTCGTATTTCATTGAATTATAATGGCTTAAATGCCTTACTTGACATAACATGAACTAAAAAGAGTTCTTTGCAATATTGAAACAATTATCCCCAGCTCTACTTAATTTTTTACTTTATCAAACAAAATATTTCTTTAACACATCAGCATTAAAACTATTCCTTAAGACCCGACCTTCTTGATCTGCGGGGAGGAATGCACCAGGTCCTACTTGCTCATGGACGATGAAGGGGCCTTCCCAATTGGCTGATAGCTTTCCATGCTAGTTTCCTCTTCCAACTGCTGCTGTCCTTTTGAGGACCAAGTCTCTAGGAAGCAGCTCCCGCTGCTTGACTTTTTTGTTGAAACCTTTGGAAATCCTACTCTTCTGTGCTGCCAGCTTGAGGGCTGCTTGCAGCCTTATCTCAGGCAGGAAGTCTAACTCCTCCAGCATGTGCTTTTCATTTCCTTGTCGCTCATAGTGTTGTATCCTCAGGCTGGGAATTTGTACTTCCACTGGAACAACTGCATCAGCCACGTAGGCTAGAGTGAAAGGGCTTTACCAGTGGACTCTATTTCCGTGGTTCTGTTTGCCCATAACACCTCAGGGGCTAGGTCAGCCCATAGGCCTTTGTGCTCAACTAGCTTCTTCTGCAGGGCTGTTTAAATCAGCTTATTTGCTGCTTCAGCTTGACCATTACTCTGCGGGTGACTGGCTGAGGCACTTGCATACTTGGTGCACATGTCTTCCAGGTAGTCCTTTATTGTGTCGCAATCAAATTGGCATTTGTGGTCAAAGAACATGCACTACGGTACCCCGAACCATGTGATGATGTTTTTTCATATGAACGTCCTCACTTGGTTTTCCTTTAAGTACTTAGTGGGCTCAGCTTCTATCCACTTGGTAAAATAGTCTACTGCCTCTATGAGGTACTTCCTACCCGCTGACCTAGTGGTGAAGGGTCCCAATATGTCTATTCCCCACTGAGCAAACAGGATCTGGCTGAGGATTGGAGTTAGATCATTTGCCGGTTGGTTTATGACTGGGAGTATTTTCGACACTTGTCGCACCTTTTCACATATGCCATTGCGTCTTGAGCAAGAGTTGGCCAGTATGCACCCCTTCTGTGCACTTCTATTCCCAATGCCTTTCCACCAATGTGGTTGGCACATATTCCTAAGTGTTCTCCTTCCATGATATTCTCCTTCTCCTACTCTAGAATACACCTAAGAAGTGGCTTTGAGAAACCCTTCTTGTTGAGCTCTCCATTCATTACCACGTACCAGTTAGCATCTTTTTTCACTTTCTTCGCTTGTACTTCATCGTCCAGCAGTGAGCCATGAACTTTGTATGCTAGTATGTCTGTGAACCAGACTCGTTGCTGTCCAATGCAGTTCACCTGCTCTTTTTCAGCGATGCTGTTTTCCTCCAGGACTTCTACCATCACTGTCCTCGTGAGGCTCTATAGGGTGGGGCTAGCTAACTTTGATAATGCGTCGGCCTAGGAATTTCCTGCTCTGGGGACCAGGTCTATCTGAAAGTGAACTAGCTGAGCGGCCAACTCCTTCACTTTGTTCACATACTTCAACATTGTGGATTCCCTAATCTCATACTCCCCCCTCAACTGACTAGCGACAAGCTGAGAGTCAGTATGCAGGTGGACTTTCCTGGCTAAGGCTGCAATACTCATACGCAGGCCTGTCAAAGCTGCCTCGTACTCTGCCTCGTTGTTTGATGCTTTGAATTTGAACTTTATGGCATACTCAAATACATTTCCCTTTGGGGATGTCATTATGATTCCTGCTCCGCTTCCTGTTTGGGCTGACGATCCGTCTACCTTCACCTTTTGGATTCCGATATCATCTTCCTTTTATTCGTATGAGGCCTCCACAATGAAATCTGCAGCTTTGATAGTTACCCTAGGTTTGACCTCAAACTCATACTCGGAAAGCTCAAAGGCCCACTTCAAGAGCTTGCCATATGCATCCATTTTTGTAACGCTTTCTCCAATTGGTGATTTGTGAGGATTTGTATTATGTGCGCGTCAAAGTATGGCTTCAACTTTCTTGCTATTGTTAGCACTGCAAAAAATAAAACTTTTCCACCAACGGATACCTTTGTTCAGCCTCAGTTAGCACATGGCTCACAAAGTATATTGGCCTTTGTTGCTCTTGTCTTTCTCCAAGAAGAACGGCTGCGATTATCTGAATTGATGCAGAAACGTACAACTGTAACTTTTCCTTTAGCTCCAGGCTGATTATTGTTGGGAGCTTGGTTAGATGCTCCTTAATGCCCTCAAAGGCCTCTTTTTCTACGACTCCCCACTTAAATTCCCTGTTTTGTTTTAGCGGCTGGTAGAACAGTAAGGCTTTGTCGGCTGACTTGCTGATAAATCTAGTCAGTGCGGCCTTTCAGCCTGTCAGTTTCATGATGTCTTTAATGCACTTAGGCTAAGATAAGCTTAAAACTGCTTCAACCTTCTCCGGATTTGCGTCTATTCCTCTCTCGCTGATCAGGAAGCCCAAGAATTTTCCCGAGCTCACCCCGAAGACACATTTCTTCGGGTTGAGTTTGATGTTATACTTATTCAAGGTGGCAAATTTTTCTTCCAAATCCATGATATGCCTTGCCTGTGTGACGCTCCTGACAATTGAGTCTTCCACGTATACCTCAAAATTCTACCCTTCTGGTGCATGAACACTTTATCCATTGTCTTCTGAAAAGTTGCTCCAGCATTCTTCAACCTGATAGGGAAATGTAATTGTACACTCCCCCTTCGGTGATGAATGTGGTTTTTTGCCTGTCCAGGTTGTGTAAGCTGATCTGATGGTACCCTGAGAAGGCATCCATGAAGCTTAGCAAAGCATGCCTGCTGGTTGAATCTACTAGCTGATCGATTCGCGACAGCGGGTAACAATCTTTTGGGCAGGCTTTGTTGAGATCTATGAAATCAACACACATCCTCCACTGGCCATTTTCCTTCTTCACCATGACCACGTTGGCTAGCCAATCAGGGTAGTCACAGGGCTTGATGAATCCAGCTTCCAAGAGTTTTTCCACTTCTTCTTAGATTCCCTGATTTTTCTCTGTGGAGAAGCTTCCCCTTTTGTGAGCTCAATTGTAACGTGCTCCCCGTTGGGAAGTGATCCAGCCACTTCCTCCTTTGCAGGCTCAAAATTTTCCATGACCAGCTTTTGTTTCTCCTTCACCTTGTGATATTCCTCGCGCTTCCTCTTTCTTGACTTTTTCTCAGGTTGCTCAGTGGGCCTTTGCTCTGAGACTGGATGCTGTCTAGTCCTAGCGGGTTGCTTTAGAGCAGTATGTAACATTTTTTAGCCGTCTTCTGGCTTCCCCTGAGCTTTGCCGACCGCCCTTCATTAGTTGTGTAAGCCATGGCAAGATGATAGGGGGAAACTACTCCACCGATCTTGTGGATGAGCAGCCTTCCCATGATCACATTGTAAGGCGAAGGAGAGTCTATCACCAGGAACTCTGCTGGAAAATCACGCCTTTTTTTACCTTTCACCTACTCGGATTGAGAGCTCGATTATGCTTTCCGAGGTCAATCTAGACTCGTTAAACCCGGTGACTTCATAACTTACCTTTTTCAGATCTTTCCTGTCTAACTTCAGGTCTTTGAATGCGCTGATGTATATGATGTTGGCTGAGCTGCCACCGTCTATTAGTAATCGGCCCACTTCCCAATTTTCTATTCTCATTGTCACCACTAGGAGATCATCTTGAGGATAGATTATGCCCTCTTGATCATACTCATCAAATGTGGCTTGTGGCTGCGGGGGAAGAGGTGGCCACTTGCGCTTCTTATTATAGTATATCTGATGTATCATTCTTCGCAGGTCTGTTCGTGCCTTGTTCATTGTTCCCCCATGTACTGGTCCTCCACTGATCACATTTACCCTGCCCTCCGGCTTGCTATCTCTGTCTCTATCTTCAGCGGGACCCCTGTGACCTCCTCTGCGGTCACGGCCTACTTTATCCCCATCCTTTCTTTTGGGGGGATCAGCATGCTGCTTGAACTGATTCAAGTACAATAACACTCCAATAATTCTATGTTTAAACCCGTGAGTACACTGAACAAAATCCAAGAGAATTACTGGCGTGCTACTGCCACGTGTTAAAACGTTAAGGCTTTATCAGAAATTAGCAGAAGAAAAAACTAAATCAGTTATATAAATAAGTTTCAAAACCAACAAATGAAACCAAATTAAGTGTTACAAGTTGGAACCATTAATGCCCTTATTCAAAACCTTACAAAAGTAGCAAATGAATAAAACCAGAGTTTAAATGAATTCAAACTTATGAAAAGAAATAAACTTCGAATAATAATCAACTCTCCACTCAAAATCCCACAACCCTAATGCGAATGCTGCATGTGTAAGAACCTGTGGTTAATCTGCTCCCCAATATTACAAGTTTAAAAATTGGATCATCACAAGGTCATTGAAAGGCGAAGGCCATGACCAAAGAAAGTCACATAAAGCACGCAATCAGCAAAGCTGAGTACATACAAGCTGCAAAACATAAAAGAAATCCCTAACATGCTACTAATAGTCAATCGCCATGCATCATTAGTTTATAGAATCGACACATGACTCAACTATTTATGTTACTAAGACTCCATTAATTATTAATAGGTAAATCATTATTTTTATTCATTGGAATATGCAATAACAAGGTTGTCCAACCCATGCTCCATTTGGAACATCAATAAAAGAAATACCCCATGCCTCCTTTCGGAAACATCAATAAACATCCAACGACCACGGGCACAACTCCGTGACCGTAGTTAGTATAGATCTCACCTAACTCCTAGTTTTAAAAAAATATATATTTGAAATAACAGACTCGTAGATCAGACAACCTCGAGAAAAGTTCACGGCTAAGCCCCATGTACCCCAACCCCTGATTGTCATTACTCCAGATGTGCACCAATCCAGAGTTTTATTGCTCATCCATCTTGCACTTTACGTGATTTACAGGTTTAGACTTGGTGATGACTTATATTCATTACAATACAAACATTCCAAACACAATTCAATCAAACATGGCAAATTCTCAATTTAAATTCTTGATTTATTAGTGACAAACAACATTTATTAATTATTCCTTTACTACCTCGGTGTATAAACACCTTGAGTGCATAAGGCACCCTAAAACCTTAACCTTGTCTTATAAGACTTGAATTACTCCTTTACTCATCCTGTTTGCATAATCATGAATGAGTAATAATTTAATCTTTACACCAATCACATACCTTTGCCTTTAAGCGCACCTTGCATAGCTAGAGCACAAATAATACTTGCATTATAAACTAGTGCACATCATTTGAAATTCACAATGTATAACCAAACAATTTAACCCAGTCAATCCTATACATGATACTAAGTTCTTGATCCGTCCTTAAACATGCACCTACAAGCAAGGTTTCATAACTTCTATGTACCTTGAGAAATGAGTTGGCATGCCACTTTACTATCTAGAAATCACCTTCAATAGACTTCTCTCCTAAACCAAACAATAATATCTCAATCAATACCCAATCACTCAAATTTACAGCAATACTAACTTTAAAACCTTCAAAATCTAAATTAAACAACACTTTAAAACCTTCCATCTTTTCCATTAATTCTTACTCGAATTACTACATCAATGAGTCCTACTCAATTATGTATGATGCGAGAGGATACGTTGGTTGTCAATCTTGAGATTGCAACTCAATTCCTCATGTTTTATCGAAACTACCTAGTATTTTAAATACATGATGTCCAACCGTCCTTTCGGACTTAGTTATAAAAGTCATTTATGAGAATTGTATTTTAGAAATGCTTTTCCTGTCTTTGAGATCTATTCTCAAGGATTTCCTTTACCAATCATGGAAACAATGTTATTTGATTTAGAATACTATAAATATAAGTGCTAAGTATAACCATTTATCAAGAACGTAATAAGTTTGAAATTTAATAGCATTCATGCAAACTTCAATCTTATTAAACGTCTTATTTACGCATAATAATTGTCCCTATTTTGCGAAAATAAGGCGATTCCAAGATCCGAAGAAACAAAGAGTGGTTAAGCATGCTTTGGCTTGTCTTAAACACTCAATCTTCTAGGGTAAGCATTGCCTTGCTAATGGCTCTAAGCCACTCTTGGTTAGACAATCGTCGCATCTAATGCATCTTTGACGATGTAACTCTTTTGCCACGGTATGTGAGGACTCCTCACTCATACCGATGAGTTAAACCAAAACCAACGTGCACACCCGGTGTGCCTTACGCGCCTTGGAGAAGTGATGGCACCTCGCTTTGGCGTAACCTACCATCATCCTCGTCCGGTCAATAAGTGTCGTTTTGGAAAGGCAAGTTTGACTCAATATTATTAGGGACCTAGGATTTCTATGTTGGTCTATTTAAGTGAACTTAACTAATCATCGCAACATCAAGAAAACCTAAACATGCATCTAACGAATAATTCACATATATATAAGCATAAAATATAAAGCGAATTTATAGATGCATATTGGCAACTAGCATGACCCCTTGAATTCTTCAAATCTTCAAAAGGTCTTCATTTGCAATTCAAGGCTTTGTCTTCCAAGATACGCCGTCTTCAAGACTTAACCAAACTATGCAAATTACTAGTGTCTACGACTAGGAATAATCTAAATATAAAGGTACAAAAATACTTAACGGTGCGTAGACCGTATTTAGATTTACAAAAATACATAACGACACTTAGTCTGTATTTCTATCCTACACTAGTAGAAAAAACGCATTAGGCAGCGGTTCAAACCCGGTCTAAGGCACCGGTTTGAACCGCTGCCTATTTGAGGGGTGCCAAAAACCTACTTTTTGGCACCGGTTCAAAACCGGTGCCATAGGGTTTAATAGGCACCGGTTAACCGGTGCCATAGGGTAGAATAGGCACCGGTTAACCGGTGCCTAATACTGCTCTCCCGCCATTTTTTTTTGGGTGGTGGATAGTTTAGGCACCGGTTCCTGCCTAACCGGTGCCTTTTGTATAATTTTTTTTTTCGTTTTTTTTTTATTTTCCATCGTGCAATAATATTTTTTAAAAAAAACCTGCAATAATAATAACCTGTAATTCCAGCAATTATATTAAATATAATAATTAATAATTTTCTTATTATAATAACTAATAATAATATTATTAATTATTATATACAAAAATAATATTAGATACAAGAATTCAATTATATATATATATATATATAGATATAAATATTCCCAAACGCAATACAAAAAAAAAAAAAAAAGTTGCTTACATATATAAATAATAGTAAGTACACATATATAATGAATAATAAGTTATATATAGTTCAGAAGTTAACATAAATAATTTACAATTACAATGCATGCCATTTACATGTTGAAGGTGATGAAAGACGCCAACATGTCACGAACTTCATTAAGCTCCTTGATTGTCAACGGACCATCCTTTTGGACCTTGAAAAACTTGAAATACAAAAACATTATTTTAAAAATAATTAATTAGGCAAAAAATATGTATTTTATCAAATATTACCTATACGACTTCTATATAGCCCATTTACTACATTACTTATCAAATGAACTATTTCTTTCTCATAACATGTCAATATTGGATAGTTGTAAGTGTGTAAGCCCTAAAATTGTATAGGAGAGCATTTTGTTAAGGTTTATGACGGTTTTTACCCAAAATGGCCCGAATATGGCCTATATGACCTTACTTTGCCCATTTCCTACATTTCTTATTAAATGAACTTTATTTATCTCATAACATGTCAATATTATCTAGTTATAGGTGTATAAGGAAAGAAATCACATCAAAAGAGCATATTAACACAAAATGGCCCTAATATGGCCCCATATGACTTCTATTCAGCCCATTTTCTACCTTTTTTGTGAAATAGCCTTTTTGTTTCTCATAACATGTCATTGTTGGATAATATTAGGTGTCTAAGGCTAGAAATCACATCAATATAGCATTTCAAGAAGTTTAACAACGCATTTTACTCAACATGGTCCAAATAGGGCTTATATGACTTCTATGTAGCCCATTTTCTACATTACTTATCAAATGAACTATTTCTTTCTCATAACATGTCAATGTTGGGTAGTTGTATGTGTGTAAGCCCTAAAATTGTATAGGAGAGCATTTTATTAAGGTTTATGACGCTTTTTACTCAAAATGGCCCGAATATGGCCTATATGACCTTACTTTGCCCATTTCCTACATTTCTTATTAAATAAACTTTATTTATCTCATAACATGTCAATATTATCTAGTTATATGTGTATAAGGAAAGAAATCACATCAAAAGAGCATATTAACACAAAATGGCCCTAACATGGCCCATATGACTTCTATTCAGCCCATTTTCTACCTTTCTTGTGAAATAGCTTTTTTGTTTCTCATAACATGCCATTGTTGGGTAATATTAGGTGTCTAAGGCGTGAAATCACATCAATATAGCATTTCAAGAAGTTTTAGGACTTACCTCATCAAGCTGTTAAGTGTCCGTACAATGAGTCACAATGTCAAGCATGAATCTCATCACATACAAAGCACAATAAAGTCCATTCTCTTGTTGTGCGCACTAGCATATGACAAACAAATCACATCAGTGAAACATGCAAAGGAAATGAGCAAATATTTACTACCATAGATTTTCAAGATAATCACAATATCATGTAAATTACCAACGGTGTCTTCCATGTTGGACCCTTTGGAGCACGACAATGTAGCTTCTTCATAACACTGTAGTATAAAAAAGTACATTCAAATTTGATTAGTCGTATGATTACTAAATTAGTTATTATTAGCAATAATCATCACTATAGGTTGCTATACATATTTACTTTTGCAATATAGACTTCACGAGCCACTTCTCCGATGATCGAGCTGAATCAAGGTGATAAATTGTGTTGGTGGAATTACAAATCACCATGAGGCTCCAATGCTCCCTACATAAGTTCACAATAGACAAGGTAATTAATATTTAGGAGTCAACATATAATGAGGCCAAATCGATTGAATTTGACATGGTTAGACTTACTCTCTATAACATGGGGCGAATATGAACTTGTCTCCCGCACGCGCTGATTCCCTTATACTCTGTTCAACATAGTACAACACGTCATGGGGGTTGCCTATGATTTTAGTAGTGGATAACTGCTCGGGGCATAACCACCCAACTTTACAAGGAGAATCGGTGTCAGTTAAGTGCTCCTGTAGTGCTCTGCGTGCATGAACATTGAATAATTTATCGGATGTAGGATAATCACCATCAATTTGAATAACTTGAAAAAAGTATAGATTATGTGGGCATTGAAGTACCTCATGAATGTTTGAATGAGGGAAATGTTAAGCTTTGCACCACGTAGAAATTCCTTCACATCTTCTTTGCTGATCCATGCAATTGCATCCTCATCATAGTGGAACATTGCCTTAGGAAGTGCAACTTCCATGGGATCGACCAAATGACAAGCACGGTTGTGAAGAAAGGTCATGTCAGTAGAGAGCGATTGAAGAATAATGTCTTCAACAAGTGGAGTAGGTGGCATGGGTGAACCTTTCGAAGAGTGCAACTTCGACGCTTGTTCACTCTTGGACTGTTGTTCACTTAGCTTCTTCTTAGGTTGATCAATTCTTTTATGCTTCTCCACCCTCTTTCTCTTTGAAGTTTTTCTTCCATTGGAAATCTGAAATAGTTTGAGAAATAATAAGTTTCAACTCACAATCACTTATAATAGCCAAGTGAGTAGCCATTTCGGGTCAAAATGGCTTTTTTTGATGAATTGGACCCAAAAACTTAGAACTTGGCGATTTTTATGTAATTTCAAATGACAAACACTTATAAATATGTGATTATGAGTTGTTTTGAGATGCAAGTAGTTTATAAGTTGAGAAATAAAGAAAATAGTCATGTGAGTAGCCATTTCGGGTCAAAATGGCTTTTTTTGATGAATTTGACCCAAAAACTTAGAACTTGGCGATTTTTATGTAATTTCAAATGAAAAACACTTATAAATATGTGATTATGAGTTGTTTTGAGATGCAAGGAGTTTATAAGTTGAGAAATGAAGAAAATAGCCAAGTGAGTAGCCATTTCGGGTCAAAATGGCTTTTTTTGATGAATTTGACCCAAAAACTTAGAACTTCGCGATTTTTATGTAATTTCAAATGACAAAAAATTATAAATATGTGATTATGAGTTGTTTTGAGATGCAAGGAGTTTATAAGTTGAGAAATGAAGAAAATAGCCAAGTGAGTAGCCATTTCGGGTCAAAATGGCTTTTTTTGATGAATTGGACCCAAAAACTTAGAACTAGGCGATTTTTATTTAATTTCAAATGACAAACACTTATAAATATGTGATTATGAGTTGTTTTGAGATGCAAGTAGTTTATAAGTTGAGAATAGAATAAAATAGGCAAGTGAGTAGCCATTTCGGGTCAAAATGGCTTTTTTTTATGAATTGGACCCAAAAACTTAGAACTTAGCGATTTTTATGTAATTTCAAATGAAAAACACTTATAAATATGTGATTATGAGTTGTTTTGAGTAGCAAGTAGTTTATAAGTTGAGAAATGAAGAAAATAGGCAAGTGAGTAGCCATTTCGAGTCAAAATGGCTTTTTTTGATGAATTGGACCCAAAAACTTAGAACTTGGCGATTTTTATGTAATTTCAAATGAAAAACACTTATAAATATGTGATTATGAGTTTTTTTGAGATGCAAGGAGTTTTTAAGTTGAGAAATGAAGAAAATAGGCAAGTGAGTAGCCATTTCGTGTCAAAATGGCTTTTTTTGATGAATTGGACCCAAAAACTTAGAACTTGGCAATTTTTATGTAATTTTAAATGACAAACACTTATAAATATGTGATTATGAGTTGTTTTGAGATGCAAGGAGTTTATAAGTTGAGAAATGAAGAAAATAGCCAAGTGAGTAGCCATTTCGGCTCAAAATGGCTTTTTTTGATGAATTGGACCCAAAAACTTAGAACTTGGCGATTTTTATGTTATTTCAAATGAAAAACACTTATAAATATGTGATTATGATTTTTTTTGAGATGCAAGTAGTTTATAAGTTGAGAAATGAAGAAAATAGGCAAGTGAGTAGCCATTTCGGGTCAAAATGGCTTTTTTTGATGAATTGGACCCAAAAACTTAGAACTTGGCGATTTTTATGTAATTTCAAATGACATACATTTATAAATATGTGATTATGAGTTTTTTTGTGATGCAAGTAGTTTATAAGTTGAGAAATGAATAAAATAGGCAAGTGAGTAGCCATTTCAGGTCAAAATGGCTTTATTTGATGAATTGGACCCAAAAACTTAGAACTTGGCGATTTTCATGTAATTTCAAATGACAAACACTTATAAATATGTGATTATGAGTTATTTTGAGATGAAAGGAGTTTATAAGTTGAGAAATGAAGAAAATAGCCAAGTGAGTAGCCATTTCGGGTCAAAATGGCTTTTTTTGATGAATTGGACCCAAAAACTTAGAACTTGGCGATTTTTATGTAATTTCAAATGACAAACACTTATACATATGTGATTATGAGTTTTTTTGAGATGCAAGTAGTTTATAAGTTGAGAAATGAAGAAAATAGGCAAGTGAGTAGCCATTTCGACTCAAAGTGGCTTTAGTTTGATGAATTGAACCCAAAACCTTAGAACTTAGCGATTTTAATGTAATTTCAAATGACAAACACTTATAAATATGTGATTATGAGTTTTTATGAGATGCAAGGAGTTTATAAGTTGAGAAATGAAGAAAATAGTCAAGTGAGTAGCTAATTTACCTCCTTATTAATCAAATTCACCCATGCACGTGGCCAATCAACGAAGCTACCTACAGCTTGCCAAAGCGCTGTTATCTCAACCTCCTCTATCGGTACGGGTAGTGGGATGTCTTCGAACCCCGCAACCACTGAATCGATCCCAACCGAGTAATGATGTGGCCCCGCCGTAGCACCTGTCGTCGGTTGGGCACTACCATACGCCACCAAACTCAACACGGTACTATTTGCATGCCCCGGAGCTAGAAGTGCACACCGGGTGTCTTCCTACACAAGTATATATATAAAAAGAAGATAGTTAAATAGGACTTTTACAACAGCATAGATATAACAAATATCATTAAGGTAGAGGATTACAAATCACCTGTAACTCTGGAAATTCGTGCGGTGTTGGATTTTCAAGCTCCCTCGAGTCCGCATGTGTAGGAGTAGGAACCTGCAACAGTACATCAATCATTGCACCTAAAATCTCAATTAACTCGGTATTTTAAAACTTTTAATAACCCAATTGATTTTACCTGAGGTGGCACATCTTCACCATGTATCTCATCTCCTCCATGTCTATCACCTTCTCCTTGTCCTTTTGGTTCAGAACATGAGTCGACCGGGGTACGAGTGAGGAACGGCAAAGTCGGTAAGTTCATCAGCTTCGCCCAAGCATTCAATTCACCAACTAACTCGTTGCGTACTTGTTCCTTAATTGATGCCACCTTGGCATCCAACTCCCCCGGTGAGTTAACACTGGCTCGAGATCTACCCGATTTTGTGTTTTCGGGACCCATCACCTTATTCCATCCAAGCAATGACCCTCCCGAACCTACTACTCGTCCTGGATGGTATGGCCTTCCCAAAGCCATGGTGAAAGGGTCATTCTCCACACTTGGTTCAAATTTGCCCTCCACCATCTCTTGAGTGTGCTCAAGCTATAGCATAAGGAAAAATGAGGTCAGTAAAACAGTTAATGGTTTGTACGGTGATTAGATGCAAAAGTGACTTAATTTCAACAATTCATAGGTAACTTACTAGCTTATCTGCCAGTTTTTTGGCTTCCGGACCCTTGATGAACCATTTTCCGGTTTTCTTATCAAACGAATGGAGAGAACAAAAGAAATCACTGGCACGACTCACCAATAGAGTGATCGTGGAACTAGAGGGTTCCTTCGATGCCACTAGAAGCGCTTTAGGGTATAAACCCGAAGCGGCCCACTCAGGTCTCTTTTCAGCAAAAGTCTTAGGACCCATACGATGGACGTATTCCTTCTTTTCTGCATTCGCTTGATTTTGCTCTCGAAGTTCCTACAGAACAAAAAATGTTAGTCTCATTAATACAAAAAGTGTCAAGCTATTATTCAATTGACATCAGATTTACACAAACTTACAATGGCTTTATTTTGACTCTTCATTCTAACGAACTCTTCCCAATCATCTTTTGACACGGTCGGCCATATTTGCCACGGGAGACGGTTATCCTCTTTGGCATTCTTCTTCTTTGTTTGCACCTTCTTCTTCTTATGGATCCACCAATTAGTCAACTTGGTCTTACAGCCTCTGAATCTTTCCCCTAATAAAGAGACAAACACCCTTTTCTTCTCGGGATCATTAGGAATAGAAAATTGCCTCTGCAAGCACAAATTAAAACCGATTATTAGTTTCTATTTAAAAACAATCATAAGGTTAAGGTATCTTAAATTGTCTAAATGTGCCAAAAACACACTTACCCTTGTATCATCCCAAAATGCTTGAATCAAACCTGGAGGTACTTGCCGCATTACAAGTGTAATGGGGATTTTCCGCGAACATAAGCCAACTTGATTAGCATATTGTCGACGCCATTTGGGCCCGGGTTGGCCTTTGTTGTCATACTCCAAGACCATGGGACCGTCCGGTTTCTTAAAGCTTCTCGTCGGACCCCTTGTTTTTCTTTCAACCGGTGCCTTTTCCCCCCCTCCACCACTTGTGTTGTTTTCATCTTGTCCTTGGCCTTGACTTTCAGGAGTCGAGTTCTCACCAACAATCTCACGTGCTGTATTTACAATGGCCGGTGCACGTTCAGCTGACATTTCAAAATCGTCAAGCCTACGCTCGAACTCATCTTGAGCCTGATCCTCTGGCTCACCCAAGTCATCCTCCTTATTCACATCATAAGGAGCATCACTATCATCGGAGTCGTCATCCTCGTACTCGTCCTCATACTCATCATCGTCAATGTCCTCTACCAAACGAGGATCATGATCGTCCGCCATGAGATATAAGCACCTGTCAAAGCAATCATAAAACAATATTAGTGTATAGTAAAGTATATGCATGATAGTTATTATGGTTATGTAGAAGCTATTTTAGCCATTTTCACCTACTTATTATGGTCCTATAACCTTGTATATGCATGATAATGAGTACAAAATGCCAATTTCAATCTACATATGGAAAATAGGTTGTTAGAATGAATAAATGTTAGTTCATACACAAAACAAAGGAGTTGGGTTAAGTAGAAGCTATTTATGCCAGTTTCACCTACTTATGGTCCTATAACCTTGTATATGCATGATAATGAGTACACTTAGGCAATTTCAAACTACAAATATATCATTTTCGCCTACTTATGCTCCTATATACATGATAACTAAACTATATTTGCAATGAAACCATTACTAACTTTTAATCAAACTACCTCATTCTGAAATTCCTTCGTTGTGGTCTGATCGCATATAACCTGCTTCGTTGTCTATATCATTTAGTACTCCAGGTCTAGGAACAGTGAAAGGTGCTGAATCATCAAACGCATCATATTCTTCCTCATCCTCAACATCTCCAATGCCTAGGATTCTTCTTTTGCCGGCTAGCACTATAGACCATTTTGAATCCATTGGGTCAGTTACGTAGAACACTTGCTTAGCTTGAGATGCAAGGATAAATAGTTCGGCACTATCATTCAAGTGGCCAAGATCTACAAGAGTAAAGTCCTCATGTTTGACGTTACGCCTGATATTATCAACCCACTTACACTTGAAAAGAGAAACCGTGAAGTCACAATAATCAAGCTCCCATATTTCTTGAATTCGACCATAGTATGACAACTCTGCATCGACAGGTGATTTATCCTTAGAACTTGCAAACTCCCTTGACGATGCCACAAGAGTTACACCACTGTTTTGGGTGGAGGAAGATTTCAAATCACGAGCCTCGGTCCAAAAAGTGTACCCATTGATGTCATATCCCTCAAATGAACGAACATCATCCCTAGGACCGTACGTAAGCCACCGTACTGTATCGGTCACATTAGTATCATTCAATCCACTCATTACTCGTTCACGAAACCAATCAAAAAATTTCTTATTATGCAACTGCATAAGTGCCCTTTCACCTTTGGATGGAAATTCGGCACGCAAACAAGCCATGTGCTCGTCTAAATATGGGTGCACATCTGAAACATGGTGCAACACATAAAGGTGTGCTTGTAAGAACTGATCTTGGTCTGGTGACATTCGTTTCGACCCAATTGTGCCATGACCATCAAGTCTACCTTCATGTCGAGAAGTAGAAAGACCAATAGGTTGAGCAAGGGCTATGTAGTCCGCCACAAAGTTACCTATTTCCTCACCCACTGTCCCTTGCATTATACTTCCTTCAGGTTGAGCTCGGTTCCGTACTTTATCTTGTAATGTACCCATGTGTCTTTCAAAAGGGTAGCACCACCTCATGAACACTGGACCGCACAACTTAATCTCACGCACCAAATGAATAACCAGATGAACCATTATGTCAAAAAATGAGGGTGGGAAATACATCTCAAATTTGCACAAAGTCACAACCACATCAGCTTGCAAAGCATCTAGTGTACAAGGATCAAGAACTTTGCTACAAATTGTATTGAAAAACGAACAAAGGCTTGTAATCGTTTCCCTCACGTGTTTCGGTAGAATACCACGGATTGCAATCGGTAGGAATACTTGCATCATAATGTGACAATCATGGGATTTCATACTTGTCAGCTTCAATTCTCCATTTAAGGTTACAAATCTTTTCATGTTAGATGAGTACCCTGATGGAACCTTAATGCCGTACAAACATGCACAAAACATACGCTTCTCTACCCTTGACAATGTATAGCAAGCCGGGGGTAAATAATTCTTTTCATCCTTCCCTTTACCCTTAACTTTCTTCTTTGACGCATCTTTGGCCTTTCCCTTTCCCTTGCTCTTCTCCTTCCCTTTTTTCGAAACACTTCCATTTTCTATTCTCGGCTCCTTTCCCTTTCTGACCTTTTCTTGAGGCCACAATTCTGGACGAATCCCCATCTCTTGCAAATCTAACCGTGCACCCTTTCCGTCCTTTGTTTTGCCTGGGATATTCATAAGCGTCCCCAAAAGAGCATCACACACATTCTTCTCTATATGCATCACATCAAGACAATGCCTAACGTCATGTTCTCTCCAGTACGACAGCTTCCAAAAGATTGATTCTTTCTTAAACAGAGCAGCTGAGACCACAGTTTTTTCTGATTTTTCAAACACCGTTTGTATCCCTTTCACCCGAGCACTAATCTCAGCACCAGTCAATGGTCTAGGCGCAGTATCCTCTTCCACGGTTCCATTGAAAGCCTTTTTCTGCCTACGGTACGGGTGATCACGCCTAAGGAACCTTCGAGTCCGTAGGTACACATCTTTGTGATAATGAGTCAGGTATACGCTTGATGTGTCATCAATACATATGGGGCATGCTTTTTTCCCTTTGACCTTGTACCCACACAAGTTGCCATATGCAGGGAAGTCATTCATGGTCCAAATAAGGGCTGCACGCAATGTGAACATCTTGTTCTGATGAGCATCGAAAACGGAAACCCCTTCGTCCCACATCTTTCTCAAGTCGTCAATAAGCGGCGCAAGGTAAACATCTATGTCGTTTCCAGGTTGCTTAGGACCAGTTATTAGCAATGAAAGCATTACATACTTACGTTTCATGCACAGCCAAGGAGGCAAATTATAAATCACTAAAAGTACCGGCCATGTGCTGTGTTGGGTACTAAGAGTGCCAAATGGATTCATCCCGTCCGTGCACAACCAAAGCCTTAAATTTCTGACTTCATTACCAAATTCCTCAAACTTCAAATCAATGTTCTTCCACTGTGGAGAGTCAGCTGGATGCTTCAGCATTCTGTTTTTCTTTCTTCCCTCTGCATGCCACCTCAAGTTTTTAGCGTCTTTTGGTATTGAGAACAGACGCTTAAACCTTGGAATAATGGGAAGATACCACAACACCTTAGCAGGAGGTCCCTCCGTGCCAGGATTTCAACTCATGCGCTTGTACCACGACCGCTTGCATCGTGGACACTCCTGCAGTTTTTCATACTCATTTCGATACAAAATACAGTCATTAGGACATGCATGTATCTTCTTATACTCCAAACCAAAGGGACACATGAGCTTCTTTGCGTAATAATAAGACTTAGGAATTTCATTCCCATCAGGCAACATATCACTTAATGCGGTCAACAAAGAAGTAAAATTGATGTCCGTCCACCCATGCTTCGACTTAATGTTGAAAAGAGTTAGCACGGCCGATAGTTTGGAGTATTTTTTGCACCCGGGATACAAAGGCTTTTTGGAAGCCTCCGATAATAATTCAAACACTTCACCTTCAATACCTTGCAACATCTCATCCACTTGTTCATCCTCGACCTCATCCGCCTGATCTTCATCGGCTCCATCCTCACCATTATCAACAATATACTCATCATTCTCGTATTCCTCGTCCACATGAATCTCATTGCTTCTAACACGCACATCATTCCGATCAAGATCCCCACTGTACTCTCCACTTTCTCCGTGCCAAATCCACACATGGTAAAATTGCCTAAACCCACGACATAATACATGATCTCTAATGATTTTAACACTATCGACCACATTCACACAATTACAATCAACACAAGGACAATAAAGGCCTTTGCCTCCCAGTGTGCGTTGATAAGCTAAAGCCCTCTCGCAAAACTCTTTAACCCCATTCCAAAATTCCAATGTATCGCGTCTACCATACATCCAACCACGATCCTTCTCCATTTAGTAAATTGTCTCTAAACATATATATAGCCCCATATAATTATAATGTGTAAGTGCTACATATTTTATGTAAATCAAATTCAAGTACAAAACATGAATATACCATTCATATAGTGAAAAAATGCATGTTTCCAAAGGGTCCTTATCACTCCAACCTAACCAATCCTTGAATGTCTACTCTCACTAGTGAATGTATGTCAACTTTCCAATTTTAAGGAAAATCCGGCAGCATTTCCCCCAAGTTCTCCAAGTACACGATGTAGATAATTAATTACCCACATATGTACCCAGAGAACATAGTGAGGAAATGGTAATCCGAGATGTTCCTTAAAATCAAAAAGAAAACATCCATTCACCACCTAAGTGAGAGTACACATTCAAGAACAGTCCCAACCGGGGACTATTCAAGACTTTCTCCTAATGAGAAAGCCTTGAACGGGTATCTAGGCATATGATGATGCAATTCAAGTATTCTATATATTGTTGTATTTATTTGCAATTAAACAATACACAATTTGCAATTTCATGAATAAACTTTTATTAAATGGATGAATAGAAAGAAATATAGCTAAGTAAAGTTTAGTAGTCATAACAATATAGCAACTACCCACTTGAGCTCAATATGTAGTCCTCAAACTAATTAAACTCTTGCTTCAATTCACATATGAATCTATTTATTAAAAAAACAAAAAAACAAAAATTAGGTTAAATATTATGTATGTACTTCTCATAACATGTCAATTCACTAATTTATTTCTAAGCTAAAACACATCATTCATCGAACTAACAATTGCTAAACTATGTATTCACTACTTTAATTTATTCAAAATTCATTTTTTTATTCAAAATTGCTAAACTAAAAAGGTTACTAAGCTAATCTCTAATTTTTTTCATTTTAATTATTCAAAATTGCTAAACTAAAATGGTTACTAATCTCTAACCATTATACCAAACCAAAATTCAACTAATTAAGTAACAAGGCTAATATTCTCTACTTTATTCAAAATTACACATCAAAACAAATTAAATTAACCATTAAAACATACTAATATCCAACTAAATGAGTAACAAAGTTACTAATTTCTAATATTTTCACAATTTCCCAATAAAAAAACCAATTATTGAAACAAATTGAAGTTAAATTATATTCTAACCTAAATTTTAATTTGCCTAACAATTCTTCAACATGCAAAACAAATTAATATAAGTTCATAAATGGGAAATTATTGAGAATTAAAAAAAAATTATACCTAAAACACTCAAATTGAGATTGTAGCTAGTGGTCAGTGGTGCGGTGGTCAGTGGTGCGGTGGTGCGGCGGCAACCTTCAGTAGGGAGGTGGTGCGGCGGCAACCTACAGCAGGGAGGTGGTGCGGCGACAACCTTCAGCAGGGCGGTGGTGCGGCGTCGAACAGATGAGGTCGGCGTGGAGGGGGTTGAGCTGAGGGGAGAAACACCACGGCAGGGGAGAAGAGAATGGCAGGGGAGAAAGAGAAGGCCAGGGGTGGCGGCAGTGATGGTGGCCGGCGACTGTTGCGGCGGTGAGGTGAGGGGTTTCGTAGGTGAGGTGAGGGGTTTAGAGAATGGAACAGGGAAGAAGAGAATTGAACAGCGAAAATGAAAGAAAGAGAAAGAGAAGGAAGAATAAGGAAGAAAGAAGACGCGCTTTTTTTTTTTTTAATGAGGCACCGGTTCATTTGGCACCGGTTCAAACCGGTGCCTTTCACAATTTTGGCACCGGTTTGAGTTGAACCGGTGCCTTTTCCCTTTGTTTAAAATCTCGCCCAATTTTGGGCCGGTTTTTGGCGCCGGTTTGGGCTGAACCGGTGCCCTATGGGGGGTGCCAAATGCAATTTTTCTACTAGTGCTAGTCGGGTCCCACTAGTTGCCATTTCATAAAACCTGTAAAAGAGAATATACATTCCATTCATCCATTCATTATTTGTGAATGGCCCATGCAATTTACAAAATCAAACAAGTAAAATGCATTTAAACAACGCGCGCACTAGTAACTAATGTAGGTGGTTAATCCGATTAACACGCCTAATTAAAACTAGTCAAAGTTGTTTAACCGATTATGTAATTGACGTCATTAATAATTGAAGCTCTCACTAAATTCCGCATTTCCCTTAATTAATCTAATTAATTAAGTCGGTAGCACCCAAACTTGTCAAAATAAAATTAAAATTTTGCCAATGCCGCTCAAAACCGAGGCCTAGCCTCCTAAAATTTTAATTAAAATAAACAAAATTAATTAAAATAAATAAAACGGCAAAATAAGCAATATTACGGCTAGTCACCTCACCGCACCAAGCATACGCACACACCCAAAAAACCGCACACACGGCCCACGGCACGCGGCCACATGCTGCTGCCACGGCACGCCCGCGCGTGGCTGCTGCAGCCCGTGTGCTGCTGCCGCGCGTGTGGCCGCACGCAAGGTGGGGCAGCCACCTTGGCAGCCACATGCGGGCTGCTGTGCAGCCCGGCTCGCCAAGGTGGTTCTTTGCCTCGTTTTGCGTGTCATGGCCTCGGGATTTGATCCCTTTTCGCGAGACATAATTAATTAATTCTAAATTAATTTTAGAACTAATTTAATGATCAAAATAAAAAAAAATTTAAACAATTCTAACTTAATAAAATTTTCAAAGTGCAAATAACCAAAATAATTCCAAGAACCATTCTTAATTAAATTGGTTTAGCTTGGAGCAAAATTAAATTGAGGCAATTTCTCACTTTCAATTTAATCAATTTAAATTAAACTTGAGAATTTGACAAAGTAAGGGGAAGTTGGAAAAATATGAACTTTAATGTTCAAATGAAAATTCCAACATCTAAATTTTTTGAATCCTTGAAATTATATCTTCCAACATGAAGATAACCAAATTTCTATCACAAAAATTGAAACTTTATGTTTCCAATCAACTCAAAATGATTAAAACAACAAAGTTTAACATAAAATAACATGGAATTTAGTGGTTTTTAAAGTTTCAATCACTTATCACAAATAAATATTGAATCTTTAACACTTGGGAAGCCTCAAAAATAAAATTTTCACACTAAAAAGCAATTAGTTTGCAATTATGTGAAAATAAATCAACCTTTAAGCATCAAATACTAGCAAGTAAGTGTGCTTTAAGGGGACTTAAAAATGCAGAAGATAATGCAAATAATCAACCACATAATCAACAAGTTATGCCATTAATTTCAAGGTTAGAAAAGACTTAAAAATTTTCGTCCAAAACGAAAAACCCCTCGAAAAAGGCATTTCTGGTCAGAATTTGACTAAAATCACAGTCCCTTTGGGATAAAAACCTTTCCAGAACACGTTTTCCACCCAAAATTCACTAGTCTTGGTTGAAAATCTGGGTTGTGGGCCAAACTCGACATTAAAAACGGGATTAAAATAAATAAAACCGAGCTACTAATCTAATTAGCAACTTCAACCAGAAAATTAAGCCAAAATAAACCTTGAAAAACATGATTATAAAAATAAACGAGCGGGGCTCCGATACCGCTGTTGGGGTTTGGTAAGTCCGACTCACCGCGGAAACAACCCCGACCCAAGGAACCACTCGCAATTAATAAAACCATAAAGCATAAATAAATAATCACAAGAAAGGAAGAACGAATCTTACCCTTGAAGCAAGCTTCGCCCTTACAAAAACGGGCTCTTACTTGAAAGCTTCGAGCACCGCAAGCGCCGTGCCTCCAACGGTATCCACCCACAAAGGACAAACACGACTTTAAGGTCCGCTACCTTGGAGTTAGCAAGGTCCGACAAAAACCCGAGTGTTATTAGAGTTTAAGAGTTTTCCCAAAAATATGGAATGCTCTTTCTAACTTCCACTCAAGCAAAGAATTCTCAAGCCATGCCATGACTATTTATAAGGAAGTATGTCTTGTGAACTTCACTCATCTTTCAATGTGGGACTTTTCACAAAAAGATCCCACATGGAAAGATTGGTGAATTCAACCTTAGTTAAATAAACAAAGGAACAAGTAACAAGTGTCACATGGTTAGGTGTGGACCACTTTCTCACTTGGTCCCCAAGGCATTTCACATGCAATGTGAACTAACCATGTGTCACCCAACCTTGAGCCCCAAGTTGGGTTCGGTTGGCCCATTTTATTTTTGCCCGTGTCCATGACCCATCAACCCGGGTCCACGACTATTGCCACATGTGTCGCCACCGTGGCGCGCCGCCACCATGGCACTGCCACGTGGCACGCTGCCACTTGGTGGCTGCCACTAGGCGGCTGCTAACGTGGCTGCTGCCACTTGGCGACTGCCAACGTGGCGGGCACGTGTGCTGCCACGTGGCGTTTTGCCATGTGTGCTGCCACGTGGCATGCTCCTATTGGGCATGCATTCCTAGCCTTTTGCGTGGCTAGGATTTTACTTGTTACTTGATGCATTTTCCCGTCTCGCCAAATCCTAAATTTTGGCTCGACATTCGAGATTCTCCGACGCTCGGTTTCGACGCTCCAAGCTCGAATTTCTTCCTTGATGACAAGTGTTATGTTCCTAAGAACTACGTGCAAGATTCCAGTTGGCATAAGGACGCTGAGAGACTGGGCCTGGCTGCTGTTGGGCAGAAGTTTTACGGTTTTGGGGAGGGCTACGAGCTGGTTCTACCTGCTAATGGTGCGAAGTTATCAGCCCCTTCCACAGGTCATATTGCTGTGTCTGCCTTGCAGCTAGACTTGGGCTTGAGGTTTCCCTTGTACCCCACCTTAGAGAAGCTGCTACGTGCTTTTAATATCTGCATATCTTTGGTGCACCCTGCCTCCCTTCATACCTTGATTTGTCTACTATGGTTTTTGAGGTTTCGAAGGTACCCTGAGTCTCTGCATTTGTAAGTCTCTCATGAGCCTGGAAAGATCAGCCTCTGGGACCGACTTAGGGTGGTACTATGTCGCTCCCAAAGAGAGTAGAGTCTTGTCCTACCCAAAACTTGGGCGTTTCAGGGACTGGACTGGCAAGTTCTTCTGGGTGAGGGTGCCTTCCAATTTTGCTGCTCCGCGCAACTTCAGAGAGATTCGCACCAACATGGCTGGGGTCAAAGTTTCTCCCTCTTAACCTGCTCGTGAGACAGAAGCTTTTGAAGCTCTGCAGGGAGCGGGGACAGGTGACTCCAAGTTTCCCAAGGTCTGGCTGCCCAACTCTATTTACATCGTGGGTAATGAGCAGCTTTCTGCCATACGTTTTTGCCGTACACATGAGTCTGGTAAGCTTTTTCTGTCTTCTGCCTTTTTTCTGTTTTCTGTCTTTTCTTCTTTTATTTTTTATTTTTTTTTTATTTTGCTCTTGCCTCTCTGCCTTATTTGCCTTTTTGTCATTTTGTGCTTTTAGGCTAGGAGAAGTTGGACAAACGAATGCTCGGGCTGGCCGATAATTGGAAGGACCCTTTGACTGCCACTCCTGAAGACCCTCCTCGGCTCTTTGATACGCTGGAGGTGTTTGCGGGTTCCCTAAAGGGCGAGGTGCGTTTGGCTCCTTCTAAGCCGCGGGCTGTTGTTGGCACCGTGGCTATTGGCGAGAGTGCTGGGTCCAGCCATGCTGAGCCTAAGCCTTTGTCTTCTACTGTTGGGAGTAGGTGTGATACTCGCCTTGCTCCTCAAAAGGTGGCTTCAGATTCTGAGGCGTTAGTGGCGACTACTGCTTCCCTTGAGAAGCAGTCTGTCGCGGCTTCCGGCCGGGTGGCACCTCAGACTTCTGCTGCCAAAAGGCCACGTGAACAAGCTTTTGAAGAATCAAAGGCTACTGTCGATGATTTTGCTGACAGTGTTCTCTAATTTCCTTGTGAGGGGATTGAGACCACTGATGCGGGTGAAAAACCCGTTTCCTCTGCTGAGCATATTCTGCTATTTTCTACTTCTACTGATGATACTGCTGCTGCGAAGGGCACTGCAATTCCTTCTGTTGCAGCTACTGATTTTTAGCTCTCTGATGAATCTGTCCTAGAGCTTCCAAGGTTTCCGCGACATCCCTATGGGCTGAGGGGGCAGCTCCGAAGCGCTACTCGGGGTGGGCTCTCCCGAGCTACGGGCTCTTTCCAGCAAAATCGTCCAGTGATTGACCTGGAGGACGATCCCGTGTCTTCTTCCCCTGCTAGGGATAAGCCAGAGGCGAAAAAGGCGCGCACTTCTCCTGGCCCAGACCCTCTTGCTTCCACGTCTGCCAACACTGGATTTCTAGGTGGGAACGTTGGTGGGAAAGACACTCAGAACTCCAGCGAGCTTAACCGCTGCGTTCATCAGTTCTTGGGTGATTCCTTTGAGAATCCTCTTTCTGCGTCCTTACTCTCTGCTGGAGAGACTTTTCGCCCTACAGGGGCCATTGAGTTTGCTGAGGTCCCTATTGACATTCATCTTCTCCCAATTCTCTGTCCTTCTGGAGCTGAGAACGCTCCCTTTTGGCCTTTAATGAATGTGAGGGCTAATGAGTCTTTATTTGTAGACGACCCTAAGAAGGGTGGTACTCTAGGATACCGCCTGACTCAAGGGGTTCGTCTCCCTACGGATTCTACGCGCAGCTCAGTCAGCCTTCCAGCAGCAACTGCTTGCCATGATTTGTAGAAGGTTAGTCTCTGCTTTTGGCTTTTCTTTTTCTCGTTTTAGCTTTTCTCTGCTTGTTTTGTTGCTGCTGTCTTGTTTTACTTATTATTATACTTTATTAATTTGTATTGTTAACTTCTTTTGTTAACTCCCACTTTGGCTGACTCTTCTTTTATGCTTTTCTTGCAGCTTGTTATGTCTGTGGGGGATTTGTCCAATGCCTTGCTTTCAGTGGAGAAGGAATATCATAACCACGATATAACTCTTTCCTAGAAGACTCTGGAGGTTAAGCAGGCTCAAGCTGAGAGGGATGCTATGGCCAATGAGGTGACTCCACTAAGGGAGAAGGCGGATGCCTTGCAGCTCCAATTGGGAGAATTTCAACTCACTCAGACCAAGCTGAAGGACTGCGAGGAGCATTTGGGGACTTTTTAGGCCTGAGTGAAGACGTTAGAGGCGGAGGTGGCAGATTTACTGGCTGCGCATGCTGTTGCGCAGGAGGCTGCCAGGAGAGAGGCTCTCAAGTCTTTTGCTATCTCTCCTGCTTTTGCTAAGCTCCTGGCTGATCGCCATGATGGAGGATGGGAAGCTGCGGCTCGATGCGTTAGCAGCTGTATGGTGAGGGTGAAGAGCAGCAGGCTCGCTTTAATGCCTTCTGGGCTAAGGTTGAAGCTGCAGGTGAGGTTGGTTTGTTCGATCTTCCCGCTGATCACCCTCGCGCTGCTGGCTGCAAGATCCCCAACCAGGCCGTGCTAAACTTGGAGGTGCCTCTCTACCCTGACGTTGCTGCAGCTATTGGAGTGGAGTCTCTGACTGATGATCAATAAAGGTTATGGCGGCTGTCACCCTCCTACTCTAGTGGTTCCTCTGAGTGTCCCTCACCTAGATCTGTTGTAACTAGGTAGTTTTTGTTACTAAATTTGGGGTGTATAGCTGCCAAAGATTATGTTTCTCTGCGTATTTTCAGAATACTTTTTTCTTTCGTTGCTGGGTCTGTCCAATTTAGCTTGAATTTGTGATCTTCTAACTTTACCCGCTGAGTGTTTCCTTGTCCTGGTGAATGAGGGCTCAGCTTTATTTGTTCTGTGACTGACCTGCTGAATGTTTACTCTGCCTTGGTGGGCAGGGGTTCAACCTTATAATGTATGTTCCTTATGATCTCCTCTTGCTGCTTTTCTTACTGTTTACTTCATTGTTTGCATGCTTGCTCTTTATTACGTTTGGTGGGGCCTCGTAGGTTGGGCCTTCTTGTCTTTTAATTTAGCTGACTAGCGCTTTTCTGTTTCTTTTTCGCTCTGCTATGCTTCAGCAGGGACTTTTCCCAAAGGCTTCGTTTGCGTGCTGGTTGACATATTGAATTGCGCGTTATTTGACTTATCCTTGCTGAGACTTGTTTGTGTCGATCATCTTTTTGCTTATTTCGTTTGTGTCATCAGCTTGCTTTGCTGTGACTTGTTTGTGTCGTTCAGCTTACTATGCTGCGACTTGTTTATGTCATTCAGCTTGTTTATGCTGCGACTTATTTATGTCATTCAGCTTGTTTATGCTGCGACTTATTTATGTCATTAAGCTTGTTTATGCTGCGACTTATTTATGACATTCAGCTTGTTTATGCTGCGACTTATTTATGTCATTCAACTTGTTTACTGCCTGCTTACTTCTTTTTGTAAGGGCTTACTGCTTGACTGTCTTCTCCTTTCCTCTCCACCTCGAAGAGATGGCCTAAATGGGACTAAGAGAACCTTAGTGTTGCCCACGTAGCTCATCTTCTTCTTTTCCTCTCTTCTCCCCTGCTGAAGCTGAACGTGTCAGGCTCCCCCTCAGGTGTCCCCGAGGTGGTGCCCTGTTTTGCTTTTTGCAGGTGAAGTGAGGTTTTAAGGAGGGATGCTTTCACTTTGTCCTTTTGCGCTAGAGTGCTTCTTGCCTCTAAAACTTTATTATTATTCTTGTTTGATTTCTGCATGTTAGTATATGATGCTTGGGCATACTATATTAAAAAAATTTATGCAACATACTCCTCACGCAGAGGCTTGTATTTCATTGAATAAAAATGGCTCAAATGCCTTGATTAACATAACATGGACTAATTAAAGGTTTATCGACTTGAAATTGCTATGTTTCAGGCTCTTTATACAAAATATTTCTTTAACACATCAGCATTGAAACTGTTTCTTAAGACCTGACCTTCTTGATCTGCAAGGAGGAACGCGCCTGGTCTAACCTGCTCGTGGATGATGAAAGGGCCTTCCTAGTTTGCTGACAGATTTCCATGCCGATTTCCTCTTCCAACTGCTGTTATCCTCCTGAGAACTAAGTCTCCTGGCAGGAGCTCCCTGTGCTTGACCCTTTTGTTGAATGCTTTTGAGATCCTGCTCTTTTGGGCTGCCAGCTTAAGGACTTCTTTTAGCCTTAATTCTGACAGGAAGTCTAGCTCTTCCTGCATGCGCTTTTTCTTTTCTTGCTGCTCATAGTGTTGTATCCTCAGGCTGGGGATTTGCACTTCCACAGGGACAATTGCATCAACCCCGTAGGCCAGGGTGGAAGGGATTTTACCGGTTAACTCCTTCTCAGTGGTCCTATTTTCCCACAAGAGCTCTAGGACTAAGTCTGCCCATAGGCCCTTGTATTACTCCAGCTTCTTTTGTAGGGCTGTCAGGATCAGCTTATTTGCTGCCTCTGCTTGGCCATTGCTCTGCGGGTGGCAGACTGAGGCACTTGCATACTTGGTGCCCATATCCCCCAGGTAGTCTTTTATGGTGTCGCAGTCAAATTGGCACCCATGATCAAAGACTATACAGTGTGGCACCCCGAATCTAGTGATGATGCTCTTCCATATAAATGTTCTGACCTGGGTTGCCTTTATGTACTTGGTGGGCTCAGCTTCTATCCACTTTGTAAAGTAATCTACTGCCACAATGAGATACTTCCTGCCCGCTGTCTTAGTGGTGAAAGGTCCCAATATGTACATTCCCCACTAAGCGAATGGAATCGGGCTGAGGATTGGAGTTAGATTGTTTGCTGGCTGATTTATGGCTGGTGAATATTTTTGACACTTGTCGCATTTCTTGAAATATTTGTAGTGCGTCCCGCATAAGAGTTGGCCAATATGCCCCTCTTCTAATGACCTCTACTCCCAATGCTTTCCCGCCGAAATGGTTGGCACGTATTCCGGAGTGGGCTTCTTCCATAATGCCCTCTTGCTCCCATTCTGGAATACACCTCAGCAGCGGCTTTGAGAAGCCTTTCTTGTTGAGCTCTCCATTCATCACTACATACCAATTTGCGTCTTTCTTCACCTCTTGGCATGTACTTCATCATCGGGCAGCGAGCCATGAAGTGTGTACGCCAAGATGTCTGAGAACCAGGCTCTTTGACTCCTGACGCAGTTTACCTGCTCCTTTTAAGCGATGCTGCTTTCTTTTAACACTTCGACCATCACTGTTCTTGTGAGGCTTTGTAAGGTGGAGCTGGCTAACTTAGATAAGGCGTCAGCCTGAGAGTTTCCTGCTCTAGGAACCAAGTCTATCTGGAAATGGACTAGCTGGGTTGCCAGTTCTTTCACTTTGGTTACATATTTCATCATAGTGGCTTCCCTTATCTCATACGCCCCCTGCAGTTGGCTGGCAACGAGGTGAGAATCAGTCTGCAGGTGTACTTTGCGGGCTCCGGCTGCGAGGCTCATACGCAGGCCTGCCAGCGTCGCTTCGTACTCTGCTTCATTATTAGACGCTTTGAACTTGAACTTGATGGCATACTCAAATACGTTTCCTTCTGGATACGTCATTATGACTCATGCCCCACTCCCCGTTTGGGCTGAGGATCCGTCCACTTCCACCTTCCAGATCCCAATGTCATCCTCTTTCTCCTCATAGGAGGCTTCCACTATGAAGTCTGCTAAAGCTTGTGCCTTGATGGTTGCTCTAGGCTTGACCTCGAATTCATACTCAAAAAGCTCGATTTCCCACTTTAAGAGTCTACCCGATGCATCCATGTTTTGTAATGCTTTCTCCAGCGCGTGGTTTGTGAGAACCTCTATTATATGCGCGTCAAAATATGGTTTTAACTTGCTTGCTGCTGTGACCACTGCGAAGGCTAGCTTCTTTACCAGGGGGTATCTTTGCTCTGCCTCGGTCAGCACGTGGCTCACAAAATATATCGAACCTTTGTTGCTTCTGTCTTTCTACCAGCAGAACGGCTACGATTGTCTATATTGACGCTAAGATGTACAACTGTAGTTTTTCCCTTAGCTCCAGGCTGATCATTGTTGGGAGCTTAGTCAGGTGCTCCTTAATACCCTCAAAAGCTTCTTTCTCCTTAGTTCCCCACTTGAATTCTCTGTTTCCTTTCAACAGCTGATAGAATGGCAAGGCTTTGTCTGCTGACTTGCTGATGAATCTGGTCAATGCGGCCATTCTGCCTGTCAACCGCATGATATCTTTGATGCTCTTAGGCTCGGGCACACTGAGGACTGCTTCGACCTTTTCTGGGTTGGCATCTATTCCTCTCTCGCTGATAAAAAAACCCAAGAACTTTCCGGAGCTCACTCCAAAGACACATTTTTTCGGGTTGAGCTTGATTCTATACTTGTTCAGGGTGGCAAATGTTTCCTCCAGATCCATGATATGTCCAGCCTGCGTGACGCTCTTAACAATTAAGTCGTAAACGTATACTTCAACCTTTCTTCCCTCTAGTGAAGGAACACTCTATCCGTTGCCTTCTGAAAAGTTGCTCCAGCGTTCTTCAGCCCGAAGGGCATAGCTATGTAATTATACACTCCCCCTTCGGTAATGAATGCAGTTTTCTGCCTGTTTGGCTCGTGTAGGCTGATTTGATGGTACCCTGAGAAGGCTTCCATGAAGCTTAGCAGGGCGTGCCCGCTGGTTGAGTCTACTAGTTGATCTATCCGTGGCAGTGGGTAACAGTCCTTCGGGAAGGCTTTATTAAGATCCGTGAAATCAACACACATTCTCCATTGGCCATTTGCCTTCTTCACCATGACCACGTTGGCTAACCATTCTGGATAGTCACAAGGTTCAATAAATCCTGCTTCTAAGAGTTTTTCCACCTCTTCCTGGATTGCCTGGTTTTTCTCCGTGGAGAAGCTTCTTTTTTTCTGCCTAACTGGCCTAATATCCTCCTTCACATTTAGCTTATGCACCATGACTTCTAGGTCAATTCCGGGCATCTCATCTGCGGAAAATGCAAAAATGTCTTTATTCTTTCTCAGCAGCTCTATGAGGTGCACCCCTACTCCTGGATCAATGTCTTTTCCAATCTTCACCGTCCTCGAAGGATCACCTTCTGTGAGCTCGACTGTGACAGGCTCCCCGCTGGGAAGTGGTCTGGCCATTTCTTCTTTTGCAGGCTAGAAGTTTTCCATTGCCAACTTCTATTTATCTTTTTCCCTGTGATACTCTTCACGCTTCCTTTTCCTTGACTTCCTCTCAGGTTGCTCAGGGAGCCTTCTCTCGGAACCGGACTGTTATCTGGTTTTGTCAGGCTGCTTTAAGGCAGTTATGTAACATTGTTGGGCTGTCTTCTGGCTTCCCGTGAGCTTTTCTGACCAACCCTCATTAGTTGTGTAAGCCATGGCCAGGTGGTAAGTGGATACCACCCCGCCTATCTTGTGGATGAGCAGTCTTCCCATAATTACATTGTAGGGTGAAGGGGAGTTTATCACGAGAAATTCTGCTCTGACATCACGTCTTTTTTGTCTAACTTCAGCTCATTGAACGCACTGATGTTCGATTATGCCTTCTAGGGTGATCCCCGAGCCATTAAACCCGGTAACCTCGTAGTTTACTCTCTTCAGGTCTTTTTTGTCTAACTTCAGCTCATTGAACGCACTGATGTATATGATGTTGGCTGAGCTGCCTCCGTCTATCAGTATTCTATCCACCTCCCAGTTTGTAATTCTCATTGTCACCAGGTGGTCATCAGAGGGTAAATTATGCCCTTCTTGTCATACTCGTCGAACGTGGCTCATGGCTGCGGGGGAAGAGGTGGCCATCTACGCTTATCATTGTCGTATATTTGATGTATCATCGCCCGCAGGTCAGCCCGCGCTCTATTAACTATCCCCCCATGTACAAGACCCCCGCTGATCACGTACACCCTGCCCTCTGGCTTGCAATCTCTATCCTTGTCTCCAGCTGGGCCCCTCTGACCTCCTCTACAGTCAGCTCGGCCCGCTCTATCTTCCTCCCTTCTTTTGGAGAGTCACCACGCTGCTTAAATTGACTCAAGTATCTTCTCCTTACTAAGTCCTCTATGTTGTCCTTCAAGTGTGTGCACTCTTCAGTGGTGTGGCCATAGTCCCCGTGAAAGTCACACCACTTACTGGTATCACGACTCCTGTTTACCATCCTTGGAGGCCTCTGCCACTTATCATCAGCCTTATTTACACTGAATGTGTGAGATCTGGAATGGGTTAGTGGGGTATACTGATCAAACTTCCCAGGCCTTGGCCCTCTCCTTGGATCGGACCTTCTCAGTCCCACTGCCCTGTCCGCTTCTCTGCGGTTTTGCTCGGCCCTGCTTGGCTGGTCCACCCTGGGTTTGTTCTCTTCCCGGGTAACCTCTGCCTGCTTAACCGAGTCACCTATTGCTTTCCTACCCAGCATTGCTCTATTAATCTCGTCTTCTTTGATGAACTCATGCGCTTTGCCTAGCGCTTCAGCGAGCGTTTTGAGGCTCTTATGCCCCATGTATGCTATAAATGGTGATCCTGGTAGTAGGCCACTCTACATTGCTAACAGCGCTACCTCCTGGCTCATATTTGGGATGGTTGTTGCCTCCTTGTTGAATCGGGTGATGAACTCCCTCAGGGGCTCTTCCTTTCCTTGAACCAGGGACATCAGCTCGGTTGTCATCTTGGTTCTGTCCACCAAGGTTATGAAATGCTCCATGAAGATTCTCTTCAGCTGGCCTTACGAGTACACAGAACATTTGGGGATGGCGCCGTACCATTCCGCTGCCAGCCCCTCCAGAGTTGGCGGGAAAGCCTTACATCAGACTGAGTCTGTCATGGTGTAGAGTACCATATGATTCTCGAAAGATGATATGTGGCTTTTGGGCGTTGTGGTTCCATTGTACTTGTAGCTCGGCATCTTCACCTTCTCCATGGGTTCTTCCAAAATCTCCCGACAAAATGGGGAATCATCTAGAACAACCTGGATTCGCGCTTGTTTGTTTCTCTCCGGGCTGGGTCCTCGCTCTGCGGCCGGTGATCTACTGCAAGGGACCCGCTTCTCCGGGCTGATTCGAGCGGGGGTTATTTCCTCACTACTACAAAATGCGTATCTTTTGGACGCTATTAGCTCGACGCTATAATAGGGGCGTCAACTAATTATTATAGCTTGCGTGATTTCTCAACACTTTTCTAAGTCTAAACTTAATTTCGACTTTGGAAAGTGTCGAGAAATACTCACGTGTCGTACACGTGATGTAGTTTGCTTAACCTGCATCTTCATAATTCATTTTAGGGAAATACATAACCGCCGCTTCTGAACAAGTAGAAACCCTCGTTCTCAACATTGTTGGTATCGTCTCCTTTTCTTTTCTAATCCTCTAAAATTTCCAAGAATTCATCAAGTTCGGATTCAAATTTACATTTTCCTTGTTTATTAAATTGCAGAATTTTCATTACTCATCGTCAATGTTAATTAAATACGTCCCTTTGTTCAGATCGATGATTTGAGGTAATTTCTTATTCCTAATTTCCTTTTAGAATTGAGTATTTTAAAGCATTTGAAGGGTTATGATTTTGAGTAATGTTTTGTTAAGAGATGGGTTTGGCTCCCGTCAAAGAATTTCGGAGTTTTGTTTATGCTTCTATTTGTACTTCAAGGCTACAATTTTAGTCCAAATCTGAAATTAATTGTTTATTTTATTCACTGCTTAAGATATGGGACGAGTCGGTCAATAATTTCTTTCACCTCTCTGCTTCTGTAGTTCCAAATCTACTTCATTAATAGCTAAATGAAATTCTATGTCGAACATTTTGTCTGTCAATTTTTATTAAGAATAGAAAATTGAACATAATTTGTATCAAGTATAAATCTTTTGTTTTTTTGTTTTGTTTTGTTTTTTTTTTTTTTTTAATTTCTGAATTCTTTTTTTTTATTTATTTAAGTCTGAATTTCTAGATTTTATGAATTTGTCTCAAGTTAAATCTTCTCTAAGATCTAAATGTATAGGATTTAACGAATGCTTTAAGTAATGGTTTTCTTGATAGTTATTGGAACAATTGAAATTTAAAATGAATAATGTTTTGTTTAGTTGTTAGTCACGCTAATATGCTCCTCGATGTGATGCTTAATTAAAGGTAGTGCCACTGATGACATTACTTAAAATATCCTCTTGGAGTAGTAGCAAATATGAAAATCCTGAAGGATTTGTTAAATGGCAAATTGACAGAGGCTTGTTAATTATTGTTAAATGGCAAATTAATAGAGGCTTGTGAATTATTATTATTTTTGTAACGGAGGGGGCTTGTTAATGATTATGGTTCTTATACAATATTAATCAATTAAGTCTCTAGATCATTAAAAGATTATGAAAAGAGATTATCGATATTCATAACTAAGTCTAGAAGCCTTTTATGGTCGCTGCCATCTTGCAGTTGTGGGAATAGATTAGAACATAGATATACCTCTTTTTTATACAATGTGAACTTCAGTTTATAACAACATTTCATTATGGTAATTATTTTAGTATGGATGACTACATCAAAGTATGTTTGACGGGGTCAAATTGAAAGACATATATCAAGTATATATATTATGTCTTATCTGCAATACTTAGAGGTAAGTTCTTTAAACCTTTAGTTCAAGTTTTTTTAGTGGCATTTCTCTTTTCATGATCTTAAGTCTTTATTACAATACATGTTTATTTTTCAGAATTGGTTGTACACATCATAAGTCTTAATTGAGATATAATTTTCTACTCTTTTTTCATGAAAATTGGTTATTTTTGTCAGAGTGTGACTTCTAGCTTGTTAAAGATTACTCGATTGAAGTAAAGAATAAATATTGCATGATTTGAAGAGTTAAAAAGAAAACAATGCTTGACTTAATGCTTTGTATGAATAATAAGAGATTGAACCAATTTAGTCATATTGATTATTACTTGTTGTCTTTCTCTACTCATTTGTATAACAAACTTTCTGCCTTTAAACATGCAAAATATGAATTGATTTTGATAGTGACTCTTTTACAATCCTTAAAATGGATAGAATTTTTCTTTTATCCTTGGAATCTTTCTTAATTTCCATCTCTTTTCCATTTTATTATTAGAGTATATTATAGTATGTACAGATTTTCTAGTTTTCCTAAGCTTGAGGGAACTCTTCCATGTCGCTTAAACCGTTTTCTACACTATGTGGTTGCATTTATAAATTGCATTTTTTCGATCTCTTTTTTTTATGAATTCGATTCACTACTAGAATAAGTGTTATGTGGGCAATGTTATTTCTCTCTATGCTTCTGTCATCTATAATTATTTGCATTTGATTTCTGCTGGTGTGATTGATTCTAAATTTTATTTTTGTTTTCAGAAAGATATTGTCAATATCCAATTAGTCTTCATTCTATATACCTCTGTTGACATAATGCTCTAATCTATTCTAATAGTGTATTTTATTCATTCTTAGTCACAACTCGGAAGGTCATTTTATTCATAGATGGAGAGTAATGCAAGAGGTGGCCATCTCTTACAACTCAACTATGCTATGCAACTCCTTAATTTGTTGCGTATAATATATAGCATGGCTAAAACTAATCTTCTTATTTTGATATTCACTTTTTTTTATCTTTTTTTAGTCATTTTATAATGGCAGAAGCTTTTAATTATGTCACTATTATGGAGGTGGTACACGTTTTGGTGTGGGAACTCTCTTCATTTCCAAAAGTCAAAGAAGAGTGCATAGGTAAGATTATTATCACCTTCTGTAGCTCTTCATCAATGAAAGAGTTCGACCATTGTTGAAAATGTTGAGGAGTTTATTAATTTAAACAATGAGGCTCTTTACTTTCTTCCAGGAATTTGATGATTAGCAATCCAAGATGTAGGCATATTTTCTTAAGGTATGATACTTTGTATATAATTATATAAATAATTTTGGTTAGCTGACTTATTGAACATGGAAATTGACTTGTAAGAATTATTTCATGTTTACATGTGCAATACGTTGCTTATTGTCATTCAATTTGGTACTTGTAAACCAAAAATGAAGTCCGTATACTTACTATATGTAATTTGCTTTAAGTACTCCCACTAATGCACCGTGTTTTTCATGTTCAGGTTCAAATGCACTAGTCTATAATCTGAACTTTTTCTTTATGCCCACCTACAATCTTATTAAGGAGCAGCTGGATTATTGGAGATTGATTGAAGATTTTTTTTTTTTTGTGTGAAGAAATGAGCTTGTCTGCTAGACAAGACGACAAATGTGCTGTTAAAATCCATAACTAATTTCTTAGAAACATTTTTGTGCTATTTTTTCTTGTATGAATATTCGAGTGTAAGGAAAGATATTAGTAAAGTTATATAATAAAATGAGATTTTTGAATTTTTCATAGCACAAGGATACTGAGTTGTCTTCAATTACCAGCCCTAATATTTTATCAGTAAAAAAGCACTCATGAAAGCATTGATTATGCATAAATAAGAACTCTCAGACACTATTATGAAGGGAATTGTTTCATTGCATTGACGTTGAAAAGTGTCGCCAAAATTTAAACACAGACAGGAAAGGGTGTCAATAAATTGGATATTAGGAACCAAGGACAATAAAAAGTGTCGCAAATATTTTTTTGGCAGACATGAAAAAGCGTCGCAAAATTTGAGAAATTGCGCCAACTAGTTCAAATATGGACGCTTAGTATAAAAATTTGGACCCAAAACAGCGTCGAGATTCTCGACGCTTTTTGGTGTCATGCAGAATTCTCGACTCGCGTTTTTTTGACGCTTTTTTAAGGCGTCGAAAAAAAAATTCTCGACGCTTTTAAGCGTCCTAAATCAGCCTTAAAAGCGTCGCAAAAACAAGGAAATTGTAGTAGTGCCTCCACGCTCCATTCTCGATTCAGGTTGTGAGCTTCCAGCTCAAATACCTTTTTCCTCAGCTGAATGAGCTCTTTCTGCTCAGGAATGAGAGTTGAGACTTCCGGCCTTTTTGCTGCGGACTCCGTAGCTGCCTTTGTCGGTGATGGGCTTGCCCCCTTACCCATATTGGTATGGACCGCTGTCATTGCAGCCATCTACTCCTTGCTGCACTTAGAGAGGTTCTGCAGAATGGCTGGCATATTTACGGGCTGCGGTTTTTGGGTTACAGGTGCTGAAACAATAAGCTCATTGTTCGCGCCTGTTAACGACATTCCGTACTTGAAAATAGAGTTGGATCCTACAGGATCTACTGGTTTCGCCTCTGCTTTAGCAATGGCTGATGTCGATCCGATGGGGTTGGATTTCTGTGAGATGGTCGATTTGGGGTTTCCGGTGGATCTATTTGGATCGCTGGTTACTAGGGGTGTTTTTTGTGGTGTTTGGCTAGTCTTATTAGTTTTGGACGCGGGTGTTTGTATAGTTTCTTCTCCGGCCATGGTGGTTAGTTAACTAGTCCCTAGCTCAGTTGGTGAACCTCAGGTTAGATGATCCAATCCCCTCCTTCTAGCGCCAATTGTTCCAGGTATGGATCCAAGGGTTCTGCTGGGTAAGCTGGGTCCCGTCAACAACCTACACACGGCAGCACACGTAAACTGCCCTTGGTGGTGGCTCGAGGAACCCCCCTCCGAAGCTTAAGTTAGAGAGTGTTTAGAGAGAGAAAGTGTACTTAGAGAGACATATAAAGTGTAATAACTTGAGTGTCTAACCTCTTTTCCGTTGTACTTTACCCACTATTTATAGGCGTACTAACTCCTTCGTGGAGAGTTTAGCCTGGTCAGCCTTGCGGGCTGACTCTTCCGGGCTAATGAGCCCTCCTTTAGTTGCTTATTCGGCGGTGAGTGTGCACCCTGGGGGCAGGGCGATAGTTCAGCGGGAGCTATCCTATACAACTACTTTTCAATTTTTGGTACCTTATTGCCTTCTTCTTCTTTTCTGCGGGCTTTTTGTCTTTGTAGATGTCACAATGTCTGACGTTTCCGATAGTCGGAATATAAGTGAGACTCAAGTGGCCACTGAGTCGGATTCTTCTTCTCGATCCTCTACTCCAGGTGAGCGCTCTACGCACACTCCTTCCGTTTTTCTTTCTTCTTCTTCCATTCCTATACAAATGGTTATGCTCCCTGATTGTCCCCCCGCTACGAGCAGGACGGGTAATGTTGTGACTCCCACTACTTCATCTAGGTCAGGTAGTAGTCGTCCTTCTGAGGGTAGTGCTTTCACCCTTTCCAAAGGGAGCCTCGTTCTGACTTCTTTGATCCTTACTACAAACGGGTGCTTGTCAAGGATAGGATTGCTTTATCCCAGCTCACCAGTTTGAGGCTGCACGCAATGCGCCATAAGATGTTAGCTGACGCCGTCAAGGCTAATCCCCCTGATTTGTCTCTTGTTAGCCCTATTCACCATGTTCAGCCCCTAAATAGTTATGCTTGGCTCGATGACATGGCTTATATGAATCAGTTTGACCGTTATGTAGTGCGGGTTGGCAGTGTTGACACTTCATCACCATCTCCTTCTCCATCCGTCCCTTCGAGCAAGATGACTGAATCCCCAGATGATCGCTCTTTTTATGACTGTCAGCCCATTTATGTTGTGAAGCCTGTAGAGGAAGGCAAGACTGAGTTCTTTCTGGATGACAAGTGCTATGGACCCAAGAAATGCGTGATGGACTCCAGTTGGCGTAAGGACGCCAAGAGGTTAAACCTTGTTTTTATTGGGCAGACGTTTTGTGGTTTTGGTGAGGGATATGAGTTGGTCCATCGCGCTGATGGTGCGAAGTTGTCTACTCCCCCTACTTGTCAAATTGCTGTTTTTGATCTGCCTGTTATCCAGCTACTCTTCACACTTTGATCTTCCTGTTATAGTTCCTGCAATTTCGAAGGTATCTTGAATCCCTGCACCTATTCAAGTCTTTAATGAGCCTGAACAGGTCTGCTTCTGGGAATGAATTTGGGTGGTACTATGTTTCTCCCAAGGAAGGCAGAGTTTTGTCCTTCCTAAAGCTTGGTTGCTTCAGGGATTGGACTAGCAAGTTTTTCTAGGTGAAGGTGCGCTCTACGTTTGCTATACCGCGCAATTTAAGGGAGATTCCTACCAATATGGCAGGGGTTACTGTCTCCCCCTCTAAGTCTAGTCGTGAGACGGAGGCCTTTGACGCTCTACAGGAAGAAAGGTCTGGTGATTTGAAGTTTCCCAAGATTTGGCTGCCCAACTCTATATACATTGTGGGCAACGAGCAGCTCTCTGCCATGCATTTGTGCTCTACGCATGAGGCTGGTGTGTTTATTACCTTGCTTTCCTTCCTTTTATCTTTTGCTTTCTTTGCCTTGGTCCTTATATTATTTTGTCTCCTTGTTTCCCCTCTTCGGGTTACGACCAGCTGGACAGGCGCAATCTTGGGTTAGCTGACAATAGGAGGGATCCCTTGACTGCTACTCCCGATAATCCCCCGGAGATTTTTGACACACGTAGGTGTATGCTGGTTCCCTGAAGAATGAGGTGCGACTAGCTCCAGCTGAATTGCAGGTTGTCTTTGGTACTGTGACAGCTGCTGATCGTGCGGGGTCCAGCCGTGCTGAAGCTGAGCCCTCATCCTCCACTGTTGGGAGAAGACGCAAGACTTGGTCTGCCCCACGAAGAGCGGCTTCAGAATTTGAGGCGTTATTGGCGCTTGGTGCTTCTCCCGAGAAGCAGCCTGTTGCGGCTTTTGGCCAGGTGGTACCTCAGACTTTTGTTGCCAAAAGATAACTTGATCAAGCTTCTGATGGTCCAAAGAATACCGGTGATGATTTTGCGGATAACATTATGAAGTTTTCCACTGATGAGGTTGAGACTAATGCTGCGGGTGTAAAGCCCACTTCTTCTGCTGAGCATGTTCTGCTCTTTTCATCTGACATCGATACTGCTACTGTTGCGAAGGATACCGTGGTTCCTTCTGCTATAGCCACTGACTTCCAGCTTCCTGATGAAATTATTATGGAGCTTCCAAAGTTTCTGCCACGCCCTGCCGGACTGAGAGGGAAACTCCGAAGCGCCACCAGAGGTGGGAACTCTCAGGAAGGGGGTTCTAATAAGCAGGATCAGCCAGTTATTAACTTGGAGGAAGATCTTATGACCTCTCCCCTTACTGAAGATGAGCCTGCTGCAAAAAAGGCTCGCACCTCCTCTAGCCTTGATCCCTTTGCTTCTTACTCTACTAACACTGGGCTTCCTGGTGGGAATGCTAACAGGGGGGTAGATACTCAGAACTCCAGTGAACTTAATCATTGCGTTCACCAATTTCTGTGTGATGCTTTTGAGAACCCGCTGTCTACTACCTCCATCTCTGCTAGAGGTACCTTCTGCCCTACTAGGCCCATTGAATTTTCTAAGGTCCCCATTGATATCAACCTTCACCCTTTATTGTGCCCTACTGGAGTTGAGAATGCTCCCTTTTGACTTGAGATGAATGTGAAGGCTGATGAATCCTTGTTCGTGGACGATCCCCAGAAGGGCGATACCTTGTGGTATTGTCTTATTCTAGGAGTCCGTCTTCCAGCGGATTCTACGCGTAGCTCAGTCAGTCTTCCTGCTGCAACGACTTGTTATGACTTGTAGAAGGTTAGCTCTTGCTTTTAGTCTTCTCTTCACTGATTCTGGTTTTTCTTCCTTCTATTGCTTATTGTTTTGTTAATGTCTTGTATAATTTTTTCATTAATTGATTCTTATTTTGGCTTACTTTTTTGTTTCTTTGCTTTTTCTGAAGCATGTCAGGTCTATTAGAGACTTGTCCAATGCCTTGCTTTCATTGGAGAAGGAGTATCAGAATCAGTGCCTAATTCTTTCTTAGAAGAATTCGAAGGTTCAGCAGGCTCGTGCTGAGAGGGATGCCATTGTCAGTGAGGTGACTCATTTGAGGGAGAGGGCGAACGCCCTGCAGCTTCTTTTTTTTTGCCTAACTGGCCTAATATCCTCCTTCACATTTAGCTTATGCACCATGACTTCTAGGTCAATTTCGGGCATCTCATCTGCGGAAAATGCAAAAATGTCTTTATTCTTTCTCAGCAGCTCTATGAGGTGCACCCCTACTCCTGGATCAATGTCTTTTCCAATCTTCACCGTCCTCGAGGGATCACCTTCTGTGAGCTCGACTGTGACAGGCTCCCCGCTGGGAAGTGGTCTGGCCATTTCTTCTTTTGCAGGCTCGAAGTTTTCCATTGCCAACTTTTATTTATCTTTTTCCCTGTGATACTCTTCACTCTTCCTTTTCCTTGACTTCCTCTCAGGTTGCTCAGGGAGCCTTCTCTCGGAACCGGACTGTTGTCTGGTTTTGTCAGGCTGCTTTAAGGCAGTTATGTAACATTGTTGGGCTGTCTTCTGGCTTCCCGTGAGCTTTTCTGACCAACCCTCATTAGTTGTGTAAGCCATGGCTAGGTGGTAAGTGGATACCACCCCGCCTATCTTGTGGATGAGCAGTCTTCCCAAAATTACATTGTAGGGTGAAGGGGAGTTTATCACGAGAAATTCTGCTCTGACATCACGTCTTTTTGACCTCTCTCCTACTCGGACTGAGAGTTCGATTATGCCTTCTAGGGTGATCCCCGAGCCATTAAACCCGGTAACCTCGTAGTTTACTCTCTTCAGGTCTTTTCTGTCCAACTTCAGCTCATTGAACGCACTGATGTATATGATGTTGGCTGAGCTGCCTCCGTCTATCGGTATTCTATCCACCTCCCAGTTTGTAATTCTCATTGTCACCACCAGCGGGTCATCAGAGGGTAAATTATGCCCTTCTTGTCATACTCGTCGAACGTGGCTCATGGCTGCGGGGGAAGAGGTGGCCATCTACGCTTATCATTGTCATATATTTGATGTATCATCGCCCGCAGGTCAGCCCGCGCTCTATTAACTATCCCCCCATGTACAGGACCCCCGCTGATCACGTACACCCTGCCCTCTGGCTTGCAATCTCTATCCTTGTCTCCAGCTGGGCCCCTCTGACCTCCTCTACAGTCAGCTCGGCCCGCTCTATCTTCCTCCCTTCTTTTGGAGAGTCACCACGCTGCTTAAATTGACTCAAGTATCTTCTCCTTACTAAGTCCTCTATGTTGTCCTTCAAGTGTGTGCACTCTTCAGTGGTGTGGCCATAGTCCCTGTGAAAGTCACACCACTTACTGGTATCACGACTCCTGTTTACCATCCTTGGAGGCCTCTGCCACTTATCATCAGCCTAATTTACACTGAATGTTTGAGATCTGGAATGGGTTAGTGGGGTATACTGATCAAACTTCCCAGGCCTTGGCCCTCTCCTTGGATTGGACCTTCTCAGTCCCACTGCCCTGTCCGCTTCTCTGCGGTTTTGCTCGGCCCTGCTTGGCTGGTCCACCCTGGGTTTGTTCTCTTCCCGGGTAACCTCAGCCTGCTTAACTGAGTCACCTATTGCTTTCCTACCCAACATTGCTCTATTAATCTCGTCTGCTTTGATGAACTCATGCGCTTTGCCTAGCGCTTCAGCGAGCGTTTTGAGGCTCTTACGCCCCATGTATGCTATGAATGGTGATCCTGGTAGTAGGCCACTCTACATTGCTAACAGCGCTACCTCCTGGCTCATATTTGGGATGGTTGTTGCCTCCTTGTTGAATCGGGTGATGAACTCCCTCAGGGGCTCTTCCTTTCCCTGAACCAGGGACATCAACTCGGTTGTCATCTTGGTTCTGTCCACCAAGGTTATGAAATGCTCCATGAACATTCTCTTCAACTGGCTGTACGAGTACACAGAACATTTGGGGATGGCGTCGTACCATTCCGCTGCCAGCCCCTCCAGAGTTGGCGGGAAAGCCTTACATCAGACTGAGTCTGTCATGGTGTAGAGTACCATATGATTCTCGAAAGATGATATGTGGCTTTTGGGCGTTGTGGTTCCATTGTACTTGTAGCTCGGCATCTTCACCTTCTCCATGGGTTCTTCCAGAATCTCCCGACAAAATGGGGAATCATCTAGAACAACCTGGATTCGCGCTTGTTTGTTTCTCTCCGGGCTGGGTCCTCGCTCTGCGGCCGGTGATCTACTGCAAGGGACCCGCTTCTCCGGGCTGATTCGAGCGGGGGTTATTTCCTCACTACTACAAAATGCGTATCTTTTGGACGCTATTAGCTCGACGCTATAATAGGGGCGTCCACTAATTATTATAGCTTGCGTGATTTCTCAACACTTTTCTAAGTCTAAACTTAATTTCGACTTTGGAAAGTGTCGAGAAATACTCACGTGTCGTATTTGCTTAACCTGCATCTTCATAATTCATTTTAGGGAAATACATAACCACCGCTTCTGAACAAGTAGAAACCCTCGTTCTCAACATTGTTGGTATCGTCTCCTTTTCTTTTCTAATCCTCTAAAATTTCAAAGAATTCATCAAGTTCGGATTCAAATTTACATTTTCCTTGTATATTAAATTGCAGAATTTTCATTACTCATCGTCAATGTTAATCAAATACGTCCCTTTGTTCAGATCGATGATTTGAGGTAATTTCTTATTCCTAATTTCCTTTTAGAATTGAGTATTTTAAAGCATTTGAAGGGTTATGATTTTGAGTAATGTTTTGTTAAGAGATGGGTTTGGCTCCCGTCAAAGAATTTCGGAGTTTTGTTTATGCTTCTATTTGTACTTCAAGGCTACAATTTTAGTCCAAATCTGAAATTAATTGTTTATTTTATTCACTGCTTAAGATATGGGACGAGTCGGTCAATGATTTCTTTCACCTCTCTGCTTCTGTAGTTCCAAATCTACTTCATTAATAGCTAAATGAAATTCTATGCCGAACATTTTGTCTGTCAATTTTTATTAAGAATAGAAAATTGAACATAATTTGTATCAAGTATAAATCTTTTTTTTTTGTTTTGTTTTGTTTTGTTTTTTTTTTTTTTAATTTCTGAATTCTTTTTTTTTTTATTTAAGTCTGAATTTCTAGATTTTATGAATTAGTCTCAAGTTAAATCTTCTCTAAGATCTAAATGTATAGGATTTAACGAATGCTTTAAGTAATGGTTTTCTTGATAGTTATTGGAACAATTGAAATTTAAAATGAATAATGTTTTGTTTAGTTGTTAGTCACGCTAATATGCTCCTCGATGTGATGCTTAATTAAGAGTAGTGCCACTGATGACATTACTTAAAATATCCTCTTGGAGTAGTAGCAAATATGAAAATCCTGAAGGATTTGTTAAATGGCAAATTGACAGAGGCTTGTTAATTATTGTTAAATGGCAAATTAATAGAGGCTTGTGAATTATTATTATTTTTGTAACGGAGGGGGCTTGTTAATGATAATTATGGTAATTATTTTAGTATGGATGACTACATCAAAGTATGGTAATTATTTTAGTATGGATGACTACTTCAGTTTATAACAACATTTCATTATGGTAATTATTTTAGTATGGATGACTACATCAAAGTATGTTTGACGGGGTCAAATTGAAAGACATATATCAAGTATATATATTATGTCTTATCTGCAATACTTAGAGGTAAGTTCTTTAAACCTTTAGTTCAAGTTTTTTTAGTGGCATTTCTCTTTTCATGATCTTAAGTCTTTATTACAATACATGTTTATTTTTCAGAATTGGTTGTACACATCATAAGTCTTAATTGAGATATAATTTTCTACTCTTTTTTCATGAAAATTGGTTATTTTTGTCAGAGTGTGACTTCTAGCTTGTTAACGATTACTCGATTGAAGTAAAGAATAAATATTGCATGATTTGAAGAGTTAAAAAGAAAACAATGCTTGACTTAGTGCTTTGTATGAATAATAAGAGATTGAACCAATTTAGTCATATTGATTATTACTTGTTGTCTTTCTCTACTCATTTGTATAACAAGCTTTCTGCCTTTAATTTAAACATGCAAAATATGAATTGATTTTGATAGTGACTCTTTTACAATCCTTAAAATGGATAGAATTTTTCTTTTATCCTTGGAATCTTTCTTAATTTCCATCTCTTTTCCATTTTTTCGATCTCTTTTTTTTCTGAATTCGATTCACTACTAGAATAAGTGTTATGTGGGCAATGTTATTTCTCTCTATGCTTCTGTCATTTATAATTATTTGCATTTGATTTCTGCTGGTGTGATTGATTCTAAATTTTATTTTTGTTTTCAGAAAGATATTGTCAATATCCAATTAGTCTTCATTTTGTATACCTCTGTTGACATAATGCTCTAATCTATTCTAATAGTGTATTTTATTCATTCTTAGTCACAACTCGGAAGGTCATTTTATTCATAGATGGAGAGTAATGCAAGAGGTGGCCATCTCTGAATATGACTAAATAGGTTCAAGCAAAAGACGATACTTAGTACGTATTGGGTATTAAGTTCTGTTGTATAGACTTAATAAAATGTTTGAACGTGTAAAGGAGTTTACCGTGTTAAACATGAATTGAAGGATTTTGAAAGACTTTCGACCCGTATGTATAAAACTAAGTAAATGTTTGAACTAAGTATAAGCTAGGCTAAATACTAAGTCAAACATGAAAGACTCTAATAGAGACTTTCAACCATATCACATAGCAAACAATTTAGCAAATACTTAGTGAAACTTAATGAGCTAAAATGACAAATTGAAGGAATAAGATTGAGAATTACTCTGCAATTTAATCCATCATGTACGTTTTGATATGGAATCGTCGCAGGACTTACTTGCTTAGAGCATGTGAAGTATGTATGAATCACCGATCAACCTGAATCTATGTATTAGATCGTTAGATTATGACCAAGAACATCCAAAGTCCTTGGATAAATAACAGGATGAGCTCTGGACTTATGGAAACAAATACAATTGGAATTGATGTTGCAAGCACAAGCCTTAAAAAGGATTAGATCCTTAATACGGAAGCCGTTTATAAGCACGAGCTAACAATAAGTCGTGGCTTGAGAATGGTAACATGGACGTGGACCCATGTGTAATGTGCGTGAATTTAAGTAAAATTTCCATGATCACAAGTGATTAGGGTATCCCAAATAATTGTGAGCCGTTTGGAATGAAACCCAAGCAAAGCATCATCAGGAATTCTACTAAAATATATGTTAAGAATATTATTGCCTTAATGGCGATAATAAAGAAGATGTTCTATGGAAAGTTCGTTGCTGAACGTTAATGATTGTAGGTTGTCAAGTTGAAGGTTTCAATCATGAAAATGAGTGGGAGCCATCACTTGGACAATAAATCCTAAATCACATATAATCCATGACACTCTCAAATTTTATCATCTTATTATGAAAGTGATCAGTAATGAAGATGCTAAGATTAGCAAAGTAGTTATAACTAAACCTATGCAATAAGTGAACGTCAACATTCACAATTGCATGAAAGAAATCAGCCATATTAGATATGGGTGTGTTTCTTAGATGTTTTATAAAGAGTGATACTCTTAAAACATTCGGAAAAACCATTTATCATAAGATGAACCATTCAGGTTTTGGAGTAATTTAAAATTTCATGCAATTCTATCACTCCGTTTGCTATTTAATTGTTGTTTAGAATTAAATAATGAGTCCATTCGGTTCATGGAATATTCAAAATAGGGTATCAAGACAAGTCTTGGTAAGGAAACAACTATTAAGTGAACATTGAATATTATAATCGAAAACTATCCCTAATCGAGGTTGTTTAAACGATGGACGATTAATGACCAATTGAGATTAGTGTGTAGTCTGATTTATAGCACCGTTTCTTGTGCTACGAGGACATGATTTTCATAAATCATTTGCACAAGTATTGGTTTAGAACCATACTGGATCTACCTATGAGAATACTTTAAGAGATTAAAAATTGTCATAAGTATACTTCTCATTATGGCTATCGGAACCTATTTCCTCGACCATGAGTATTGTGAGTTGTCTTGTTTGAGTACTAGTCCGCTTTGATGTTTTCAAACGTCTGCCGTAATAGGGGATTATAAGGCAACACTCGGGCGGCTAGGTCCTCTTAGTAAGAGGAACTATATTAAGAGACTGGGAATGTCCCCCTACTAAAATAGGGAAGATGTCTTTGTTGTATACAAGGCCTCTCGTAGAGCGAGACTGTAAAAATGCATGGCCGTGCTCGGATTGATTTTAGAAATCATATGTTTATTGAAAGTCGATCTCGGAATCGAGACACACTTCTAGACGTAATAAGGATGACGAAATAATCTTACCTTATAGTTCATGAAGAGGCACTAAGCGACATAGGAAAAAGGTTGTACAGTAAATGCGCACTTGTCCAGAAGGACAAGTGGGAGATTGAAAGGAATGGTGTCCTTCGAACAAGTGTATTATTCCGTTAGTGGGTTTAGAATTATTAGAAAGATAATATATTCAGTAAGGTCAAGTGATCGGAATGCCTAGGTGGATGCCGCTTTCGATCAATAATATTTATGCATAATTAATATTGCAGCTTAATCTAGACTGAACCATTCGGGTCACACCCAAGCAACTAACGAACCGAAGCGACTAATTAATTATGAATTAATTAATAAGTCAACCGAGTAATTAATATTTAGACGTCGGGAAATCGAGCTTAGATCGTCGAAACCGAACGTCAAAAGTCGATTCGGAAAATAATAAAAGACAAGACATGAAAATAATAAATCAACAAAGACCAAATTACCCCTAGCATCAGAATGCCCCGAGCAAACTGAGTGCTAGGGGCGTGGTGGCTAGCATCGCAATACAAGGCATATCCTAGTGCGTGCCATCGCTGCTAAGAGGCTGCCTTGTGCGCATATTGGCTAGCAGCAATGCCGCAACAAGCCGCAGCAGCTAGCACGCAATGCGCGCCAGCCACAACAGCTAGCAGCAGCATGGCTAGGCCATTACGCGCATGCTAGCGCTGCTGGGCCTGCTGGGCAGCTGCGGCAAGGCAGCCCACCTTGGGTGCCTTGGTGCCCAAGTGTGGGTGCCACGTGGCGCGAATTGAGAGGAGCTTAAAGGGTGTGTTGGCCGGATTTTGGAGAGGGAGTGGGGAGCAAGTTTGGTCCCCCCTCCTCCAAATGGTCCCCACCTAACCTCTTACTTGAGCTTGCCACTTGATTTATTACTAGTTTGATTATTAATTTTTTTTCGCATTAAAGAAAAATGGAAAAAATCAAATTCTCCCACATTGATGGGGAGAGCTTTTCACTCTCTTATTTTCCCTATAAATACCCAAGTTGGGGTATTGGGAAAATCACTTGAGTGAGAGTTAAAAAAGGCATCACCATTGTGAAAACCTTTGAACTCATTAATCACTCGGGTTTTTGGTCAGGCCTGGCTAACTCCAAGGCATTGGACCATTTTCGGTGGTCGGGTTGTCGGTGGACTATCGTAGGAGACCATTGTTTTTGAGGCTTGCTTTCGAAGTAAGAGCATGTTCCGTTTGGGCGAAGCACTTTCCAAAGGTAATTATCTTGTCTTAATCTTGTGATTAATTTATTTATGTTTATGGTTTAATTTATTGCGATTGCGGTCTTGTTTTTGGGTTTTTTTCTGCGGTGAGTTGGACTCACCAAACCCCAACTTGAGGCATATATCCAAATCCAGTGAGAGGGAAGAAAGTCAGCAACTCTCTCAACAGTTTTTTCCACAAGATGAGTAAACGTGTCTCAGGACTGGGGGCACGTGACTACATCGGCGCAACATCGTCTCGTCGCTTCTTTATACAGGGGGTTGACGGACACCCTAACTGTCCGATAAGCTAGTAAGCGCACTAACTACCGTATTTGCTTCCATTCAAGAAGTGTCTGTTCCTAATGGTTTAACGCCTATTGACTCGTGAGCTGAAGCCTAAAGTAATCCTCACCTTTTAGTTCCGAGAGGTGGATCTCGCAATAGCTTGGGCTGAAGTGAAATTTTGCGCAACACCTACGCCGTACAATTTTGCGCCGTACGATACGCCTTTAGCATTTTTACACTGCATGACAATGCCTTCCTTTTTGCTTCGGACGTGAAAAAAGAAGAAAAACCGGACATTTGTAACGTCAGTACAGTAAAATGACAAACCTGTCTTTGGGTGCTTTTACATAAAGCACCACCACGGAACGTCTTAAGATACTCGTACGAAAAATGTTCAAAACGTATGCTTAGGGAAGGCACAAAGCACGGTGTGCATGCAAGAATGATGCAAAAAACTAATAAAGAATAAAACAAACTACAATACGCAAAGAAATTTAAAAGATTTTGATAATTTGTGCGCCTTTACGTCTAATAACGAGGAAAAATCGTTAAAAATTTATCAAATGGATCAAAATCAGGATTCCGGTTATTTTAGTGACCAGTATCCGCGCGCAACTCAGTTGGTCGCGCTGCCAGGTGCTCGTATCGTTCCGGGTTGCGCTAGTATGTCACGCACAACAAATTCAGTTGCGCTCGATATTTGTGTCAGCAAAATGAAATTGATGAGCGCGATTTCATTTTGCTCTTTCTTTCTCCTTCCTTCGCCATTTTCGCCCCTTTCTCTCTCTAGGAAGCTAAAGGAAGTAGATCTCGTCCCTTATTCGTATTTTCCATCATCCAATGTAAGTTCTTTGTTTTTTTCGTTTAATTTAGGCTTAATTGGGACGATTTTTGAACCATTGAACCCTAAATTTCGAATTTGGGGGTTTTCGATTCGGTCCATTTTTCTTGAAATTTTTTGTTCCATGTTATTATACTATGTTAAGGAGTGTTTTGCAACAAATTTCATGATAAATGGTTATGTATTGAACCTTATATGATCACTTTTTTGTTCAAGCTCGTTCTTGCTCTTTTTCTTCGAATTTTGCTTGATTTTATTGCTTTTTTTTTGCTCATTCTGGTTATAATTGCTAATTATGAAGTAGATTATAGTGATAGAACCAATAATACTTTCATAATTCATTTTTGCGAATTTTGAATTGTTGAAAAATGGCGCGAAACATACTCTTAGCTTATTTTTTGCCATGTTTAAACCTCAAAATTGTTTGGTAGACGATAATCATGTTTATGTTACTGTTATTCGTCTAGGAGTAGTTGATTCTTTGAGATTTTGAAATACAATCTCTTGAAAGCTTAGTTGAAACTGGTATAGGATGGCTTCTATGGGTGTTAGAAGGCCCCATTTACTAAGTTTAACTGCAGGTATCGTAGCCCCCAAGTAAGGGTGGCATTCGATTTTTGTGTTTTTCCTTATCGGCAACCGTTATGCTGCCGAAATGGGTCTAGAATACGTATAGTTTAGTTTAGGAAATAAAGTAAACTAATAAAGAAACTTTATCCATCATAGCATGGACTTGCCTCCATTTGACGATGCTGAGGAAATTCTAGGTGGTTCTGACGAGGCGGTTCGCCCTCGAAAAAGGGTGATCCGTCCTCGAGAAAAGGTTCGAGAGCGATGCGTCGCAACTGATCAATGTTTCTAGGAGGATGTGGTTTGGGTGGCTCCTCCCAACTGGGACCCTAGGGTCCTTAAGTTGGACCCAGTACATCATGTCTCGATAAGAGGGTGGCGCGGCAACGTGAGTTCTTTGCGCCTTTGTTTCTTCTCCTTTTTAAAACTGTTACCGTTTTTTATTTTAATTTTTTTTATTTCCGTTAGAGCGAGCCTACCATGCGTTTATACGGCTCTGGTGACCTGCGAGCCCGTTTTGAGAGTTTGCCCGAGGTTGCAAAGGAGATTGTGGCACATTCCGGGATTAACTCCCTGCTGATGGCTCTTCGTGATTTATCGAGTCAGCCTGCGTCGTCAGCTTTCCTCCGTGGATTGATGGAGTTTTGGTGGGATTCCACCAACACTTTCCACTTTAAATGGGGAAAGATGACAGTTACCCCTTTCGATTTCTCTATGCTTACGGGTTTTCCTTTTGGAGGCGAGCCCGTAGTATAGAGTTCGTTAAGGGGTCAGATGAGAGACTGCGCGACCTTGTGGGGGACTATCTTGTGTTGGCCCTTCATGTGTACGTGCAGTCTTGTCCGTACTTGGTTCTTGCCAATGAGTTGTCGACTGATGAGCTTGATCGGCAGTGTACACCTGAGCAGTTGGCTCGGATATACATTGCTCTCGTTCTTTCCGTCACTATCTCTAGTGATCGAGGAGAGCGTTTCGCCATTAGGTTACTTATTTGCCTCAGTGATTTGGGGCAAGTAGGTAACCTGAGTTGGCGGAGGTGTCGTATGTCCGTATGCTTACAGCTATGGCCAAGGCGACCCGGATGATGGATTCCGTGGTAGCTACTGAGGTGCCTCGGATCTCCCTTACTTAGCATGGTCGTATCCTTGAGGTATGTATTTTAAGCTTCTTTCGATTATTTTTGCTTTTTTCTTTAGGCTTATCGTTTCTCGATTTCAGGCTTGAGGATACTCGTACTTGCCTTTCTTAGCCCCTAGGATGCTTGGGGCTGCTTGTTTTCTTATCGGCCATTGACTGGTTACGATTAAGAAGAGACGAGCCACTTCTACCGGCGACTTTTTCCAGAGGATCCTTTAGCTGACTCGTGCGTCGGTGAGTATTCCAACTACATGTGCATCTTTTTATTTTTATTTATTTTCTAACGATTTTTCATGTGGTTTTGTTCGTAGATCAATCTTCGTCCTTGGAGCTTGATCGTCGGAGTCCCTGAGGTTGTCAAGGCCGGCATGATTCGTTGTCGTTTCTAAGCTCTTTATCAGGGACTTCCATTCCTTTAGAGGACAAACGCTTGGTTTTTAGGCGAGCGTGTTCTCTGGCAATCTGCATTCGAGGAGCCCCTGGTTCCTGTGGATCCTCTGATCCGGATGTTACATCCGGACTTGCTGTCTACCGAGAATCAAGTTCAGGCGATCCTTGGTTATCAAACGGAGCAGCCGGTACTGCCAGATGCATCGTATCCGACTTTACTTGCATCCAAGCTGACTCCTTTCCCAGGTTTTGTTCCGGTTTATACTTTAACTCTCTTTTGTTATTTATGTTTATTTTTTGGAACTTTGACCCATTTATTTATTTTTCAGCGGATTGAGCTAGGTGGTTGGGTGCCTCCTACAGCGGAAATCACGTATACCGATGTCGTTAGGTCGGTAATTTGTGAGATCCTTCCAGCAGCGGAGGATGAGGAGGGAATACCGTTCGTTCCTGAGACGGTTGAGACGGTATGTTCCCTATGCATATGTATTTATATATATTTTCATATATATTTTTTGCTAACTGTCCTTGTCTTTTGGAACAAGTTCCGCGAGAGACCGTGAACGGCATGGTGAGGACTTTACGCGCTTTCCGAGCTGCTTATCAGAAAGCTGTCCTCACTTTGTCATGCCGCGATCATCGGATGGTCGCGGTAAATTTATTGTTTATTTTCATTTTAACGAAGTTATCACATATTTTATGTATTAATCTTCCTTTGGATTTTGCAGGATGTGCAGCAGTCGTCTGGGAGTCGCCGACCATCCTGACTTCCTTTGTACACGTATATTTTTTTTTATATTAGGAAACAAATGTATATATTTTTTTGTTGTACATATGACACTTTTTTGCATGTATGTCATTTTATTTTGTTTCCATGTGTACATTTTTTATTATTTTTTTTTTTTTACCTTTTTCTCTATTTTTATTATTATAAAAATTTTACAAAAAAAAAAAAAATCCAAGAAAAAATTTTCGAAGGGAGGGAAAGGTTCCTGACTTACCCCCCTTGAAAAAATAACAAAAAGGAAAAAAGAGAATAGAAAAACAAAAGGAAATAAAGAAAAAGAAAGTAAAAAGAAATAAAAAAGAATAGGAAAATATTAAGGAAAAGGACACAAAGGTTAGTAAAAGGTAAGCGTATGATTCGTCTTAAGATCTCGTTGGATTCCGTTATTATGTAGTTCAAAATACGGAAAAAATCGTAACTCACATGTTGCGATAGTGCAGACGTGCGCAACTGATATGATGGAGTTGCACGCGGTTGTCGCGTGCATGTGAATTGGTTGCGCGTGTATGTCGCGCGCACAACTCATGAGTTGCGCGCGACACCTGCTGGTGAACTTTCCTTCGAGCGAAAATTGCCAAAAATTTGCCCCTTATGGGTCTTTTTAAACGAGATTTCGTGTAGGCTTTTAAGTATCTCGTATCATTCGCTTAGTAATAAGAATCTAAATAGAATTAATCTCTCTAAAATCTCTCTTTTTTTTTATTTGAACAATGGAGAAAACCTTTGAACAACGCTTGAAACAATGGGTCACCTCTCTCTCTACCGAGTATAAACTAGCTTTCAAACTTTAACACCTAAACCCTTTATTGAACTATATGCAACTAGTGATCAATTTTGATTTTCTTCATGCCACCGTCAACCATTGGGACTCTAATAATCATCTTTTCTTGTTTAAAGGGGACGAGATTGTCCCACTTCCTGGTGAGTTTGAGGCCTTGCTAGGCTTCCCTACAAACACTCTCCCTATGACTTATGCACCTACCTTGTAGGATTCCAAACCTATATTCCAAAGATTTTTTGGTTTTTCTAACAATGATAAGACTAACATTGGAAGTGAAGAAGGCGTGAATTTGATCTAATTTATTGAACACTCCGTCGCCCCTCGTGACAACATGACTAAACAACTCTTTAAAATTCGTGCTTTATGTTATTGTCTTGTTGTTAATTGTTTACTTAGGACAGGAAAATAGTATGGAGATTATTCCATGGTGTCCATAGTAGAGCAAATAGAGGGATGTCATTCACCCGCTTTGTTGGCTTTAGTGGAAACCGTTCTATGCTTGAATCGCCTTTGAGGAGACTCCAACGAAAACAGTTTCACAGGAAGTCCACTCCTATTACACGTACGTTTTTTTACGTCGTATTCCAGCGCAAGTTACGAAGTTGCGCTGGAAAGACTAGCGCAATCTTCTGAGATGTGCGCGGTTGGCGCGCGCAACTGATTTTGATGCGCGCGCCACCTACTTATGTATATCGCAAACTAATTTTTGTTTTTTTTTTTTAGATTTCGCTCATGGAGCGTTTGTGAATTGTTGACCAGCCACAAAATCTTGAGGCTAAAGGAGTGAGGACATTCCCTGGACGTCGAATCCTTTACAAGCATAAAAATAAAGAAGAATGGACGTCGTTTTTCTTTCACGGGGTTCCCAACATACGCTTTGTGATTCCTTGGTGGAACGTAAGTAGTATGGTGGGAAATACTTTCAATTACCCTTACATTAGGCTTGTAGGCCTATCTAGTACCACTTATATCCTTGTAGGGTAATGATACAATACGGGATAAAACAAATCATTCCCCACAAGATTTTGATGCCCCTAAAGATGTGATTTTTTAACCGGAAAGAACTCCACGTTGGATGGAATATTGGTCAAGCCTTTATAGGTGGGTAGTACAAAGTCCTACAGCGAGTATTGTATTATCTTCCTTTTACAAAGCTTGGATGAATGCGGTGGATAAGGGCAAATTAAACAAGGCTCGATCTCAACTTCAAGCCCCACCGCTCGCAATCCACCTAACACTTTGATGCATTCAACCACTACTACTCCTCCTAGTGGCCAAAACAAAGGAGTGAGAAAAAAATTAGACCTTTCATCCCCTAAGGCTCGTTCGAAGGAAACAAAAAGGAAGGTTCCCTTCAAACCTGCGCAACAAGGTGTGAAAATCAAAGAACCTTCACCAAACACTCGCATGAAATCTCTAATCGTCAAAGGGAAAGGAAAACAGGTTGCAAAGGCCCCAATTCCTAAATTGAAAAAAAAATGTTTGGTTGAAAAAGAAGAGTGTAGGGGAGAGCTCCAAGTCTTCTGAAAATATTGCGATGGAAACTACTCCTCCATCATCTGTGAAAATCAAGGACATAGTAAAACCTTAGAGTGTTACACAATTTTATCATTATTTTAATTCAAATAAAGTGTAATCACTACCCTGTTTTTTTTTTTACTATCTAATTCAATAATGTCTCTCTTTCTTTTGATTTTGAATAAAAAATGAGCTTTATCATATATATTTTTAATTTTGATATGACCGAATCATAGAGATTTACGTATTCGTATCACGAAATCAGGTCTTTGCGTAGTTCTCTTTTTTTTGTTCATTATATATTATTTTTTTATATATTTTTTCTTTAATCTCTTGAATAGAAATTAAATGAAAAAATTAATTAAACTTTGTTTAAAGAAAACATTCAAATCAAAGTTTAATTTTTTTTTATTTTCCAAGTATATGTTATTTTTAAGAAACGCCCTCTTTTTGTTGCAAGTAAAAGTCGAAACTTTTTTCAAGCATAAAAATCCGGGTTCGCAGTTTATCGTCAGGTGGCGCCCGAGGTTGCGCGAGCCTGTCGCGTGCAACAAAATTTGTTGCGCGTGACATTCGCGCGCAACTATTCCAGTTGCGCGTGACATTCGCGCGCAACTATTCCAGTTGCGCGCGACACCTGTGCTACAAGCATTAAATTTTTTTTTTATTATTTTTTTCATTATTACCCCCCCAAGTGTGAAGAGTTTTTCGTGTTGATCGAAAAAACCTGAACACTATTGCGTTGCAATACGATGGTTCATCTCTTCTATCAACGCATAATGGCATCATATTTAGGTGATCTGAAATGTTGATCATTGAGGCTAATTTTTCTAGCGCATCGACAAATTGATTGTCATCCCTTAGGAGATATTTAAAATCAATATATTCAAAATGCTAGATGAGTTGCTCAAGGTATTCTTAGTATAATATCATTGTGGAGTTCTTTATTTTCCATTTTTTCAGTGTATGATTTATAATCAAACTAGAATCTCCATATACCTCTAATTTTTGGACACCTATGCTAGCGGCTGCTTCTAATCCAATAATGCACGCTTCACATTCCGCGGCATTATAAGCAACCTCAAAGTCTAATTTGACAGAGATTGGAGTATGTGCTCCCTCTAGAGTTATGAGTAACACCCCTACGCCACATCCTTTTTGATTGGATGCACCGTCGAAGTACATTACCCTTTTGTCATCTTGTGTCATGAGAATCTCTTCATCTGGAAGATGAGTAGTTTCTGCATGACTTGTTTGAATTGGATGTTGGGCTAGAAAGTCGTAAATCACTTTTCCTTTCATTGACTTTTCAGGAATATATTTTAGCTTGAATTTAGCCAACTTCACCAACTACTTGGATATCCTTCCTTGTATAGGTGGTTGTTCAAACAAAAACTTTATTGGATTTTGTTGAGAAATTACATGAGTGGTGTGTGGTAGCATATAATATCGTAATTTTTTAGTTGCCCAGACTAATGCTATACTTGTTTTTTCCAAGGTGCTATAATTTGTTTCATATTGAATGAATTTTTTACTTATGTAATATATTGCATGCTCAACTTTTTCTACCTCTTGTTCTAACATGGCGCCTGTGGTTGTGTCTGTAACTGTGATGTATAGCCTAAGAGGTAGTTTGGGTACTTGTGGTGCTTAAATTGGTGGACTTTTGAGATAATCATTAATTTTTTCAAAGGCCTTTTCGCATTGATTGTCCCATTCATGTTTTTCCTCTTTTTTCAGTTTTTTAAATATTGGCTCAAAAGTCATAGTCAATTTGTTGATGAATCGACTAATGTATTGCAATTTGCCAAGGAACCCCCTAATTTCTTTTTCTGTTTGAGGGGGAGGCATGTCAACAATTGCCTTTATTTTAGAGGGATCGATCTTAATACCACACGTGCTTACTACATATCCGAGTAACTTGCCAGAAGTTATTTCGAAGGCACATTTTTGTGGATTCAATCGCATTTTGTATTCTTTTATGCGAGTGAAAAATTTGCGTAAGGCTTTTATATGTCCCATTCTATCTTTGGACTTTACTATCATGTCATCCACATCTACTTCTATCTCTTTATGCATCATATCATGAAAGAGAGTTGTAGTCGTTCTTTGGTACGTAGCTCCTGCATTTTTTAAACCAAATGGCATGACTGTGTAGCAATATGTAGCCTAAGGGGTAATAAAGCATGTCTTTTCTCCGTCTTCCTTTGCCATTAAAACTTGGTTGTAACTTGCGTATCCATCCATAAAGGATAACATCGCATGTTCAGCCGTGTTATCTACCAATATGTCAATATGTGGTAGAGGAAAATCGTCTTTAGGGATAGCCTTATTAAGATCCCTAAAATCGACACACATGCAAATTTGTCCATCCTTTTTGGGGACTGGGACGATGTTTGCCACCCATTCTAGGTAATTACATACGCGAATGAAACCAGCGTCCAATTGTTTCTGTACTTCTTCTTTTATGTTTAATGCGACATAAGGTTTCATTCGTCGAAGTTTTTGTTGTAGTAGTTTTGAGGTAGGGTTCAAGGGAATGGTATGTTTCGTGATTTCCCTATCTATTCCTGGCATGTCCTTGTATGACCAAGCGAACACATCTTCAAATTCTTTGAGCGTCGATATGAGAGTCGATCGCTCTTTCGAATTTAGAGTTAAGCCAATTTTGAATTCTCTTTTGTTTTCATTGGTTTCTATATTAACTATTTCAGTTTCTTCAATGATAGGGTTCTTTTGTTCTCGTTCATTCATTAGTTCAACCAATTTACTAATGTCATCATCTTTATTAGATTGATTGTTATAGCATTCGAAAGATTCAAGAGAAGGCATATACTCGGAAATAGAGCTCATATTATTAAATTTAAAAGAGAGTGCATCAAGAGAAGAATCCTTTTGGGGATCCTTATCCTTATAAATAGAAAATAAAGACTCGGTAATGGCCACAAGGCCTAAATTTTCATCTTCCCTAGAGTCTATGCTAGATTCGTCGTCTGATTCTTCGAACATCTTCCCTTCGCCTGTGATGATCTCCAATTTATCGCCTTTGTAATTGGTCCATTTGAAAGATCTTATCCATCCATTCTCAAAGGTTTCATTAGAAGGGGTAATCAACGAGGTTGGGTCAAAAGCTTCATCTTGGTTGGCATTCTGAATGGTCATTGTAGCGACATGATTTTGCTCTAGTCCAAATAGCAAGTTAAATGCTTGCCCATCATAGCACCCTAGAATTGGGCGTTTTGATTCAACGATTTTAAAATCGTCGTTCAAGAAGTAGCAATCGTGGAATATTTCGAATCCAGGCTTCTTGATTCCTTCCAAAGCTAATGGTTCTAGAAGTTGTAGCATGGGTAATCTTCTCCCTCCCTAATGAATTGTCCATTAAGGGTTCGTTGGTAGGATGGGAGTAAAGTGACTATCGATTTCTTGTTGTTGTCTCTACGTGTTTTGTTCTTTTGCGTCGTGAGACTCTAACTCTTCTTTGGTTGGTTTATATCCCAATAAAAAAGACAAGCTTTTCTTTGGGATAGGAAGTAAGAGGGATTTCTTTATTCCCATTACCAAAGGCATCCTAGGAAAGTAACTACTCTAGAATAAGATGTTGTTTACTATCTTGGTAGAATATGGATCAAGCTTGAATGATTCTACAAGGAATTCTTCCATTTTGATTGTGTAGATTTGCTCTACGCCAAATTCCTACATGTCCTCTTCATCATTATCATGGTTTATTTCCAAAAGTGATTGGTCATTTATGGCTATTTTGAGTGGAGAAGCTTGTATAGTCATAGGAAGCTTTTGATAGTTCAACCTAATCATTTGACGAAGTGAGGATGGTATTGCACCAAGCTCATGTATCCAAGGACGTCCAACCAGAAGGTTGAATGTAGGTTTAATGTCCATAACATGGAATTCAACCATCTTTTGAATTGGGCCTGTGGTAATTGGTAGCTTAACAGTTCCACACACCGATCTTCTCGAGTTTTCGTTGGCCCTAATACTTTGTGTTGTTGATTGAAAGTCTTTTTCTGGATTAAGGCCTAAATATTTCGTAGTTAGCAATAAGCTTACGTTTACAGCTGACCCATTATCTACCAAAGTAAGAGGGATGTTGTATTCCTTGCACCCCACAGTTAAGTACAATGCATAATTGTGGGTAGTGTCTTTTGAAGGCAAATCACCATTAGTGAAAATGATTGATTTGTCGGTGATGAGTATAATTTATGGCGCTCATTTGGTTCTTTTTAGGGTGAATTTCATGTTATTCTATAGCTCTTTTACTTAGCTTTTCTTTCATTTTACTCTTTATTTCTTTTAGTTTGCATTTTCTTAGTTGGATTTCTTTCTTTATGCATTTCTTGGTTTATTTTGTTATTTTCTCTTTTATTTGCTTGTTTTCCTTTATTTTTCAGGTTATGGACGTTATCCAAGTTTCTCGAGGCCTCTTCCTAAGTTTGGCAATGATTAGGATGTCTAGTGTTCTCAATTTGAAGCTCAAGCAAGGAGAAGTGCAAGTTCCTAAAGTTCTTGAGCTGTGCATTCAAGCCATGGGGGCATGATTTCTAGTCTTGAACCCGCAAACATGGAGTTTAGAAACTGCAAGGTCACGTGTTTATCAAGAGCATTAAGTGGAACGCATGAGGAGCATTGGCATGCTAGGGAAGAAGGCTCCTCTGCTCCCAGGCGTGGGCGGGCGCGCCTCCCTCGGGCGCAGGCGTGCCTGTCTGGGTCCCTGCTCCGTACCCAAATTTATGCGGTCGCGCTCTCCCTTATGGTTGGCCACGCCTGTGTGGGTGTATTTGAGGATGATCTAACGAACTTTTCTTAGTTGTTTTACTATATATATATTTTCATTCTATTTTTAGAGGGAGAAGGAATGAGAGAATTAATTTCAGAAATTAGAATAGAATTAGATTTAGAATTGTAGAGGGAAAAACTCTAGATTGTAGAGAGAGAAGTTCTTGGTTTATGAGTGATGATTGAAGATTGTTAATTCTAGCATTTTCTCCATCGATTTGAAGCAAGTTTGTAAGGATTTAGTTTACTTTAATGCAATTTTTAGCTTATCATTTCAATTGCTTTGTTGATTGTTCAAGTTTGAATTGAATTTGTGATTGAATTAATTTTATTGATATGATGATGATGAAATTCTTGATTAGCTTAGTTTTGATCTTAATTTCAATGGATTATGAGTAGTTCTCTTGCTAGGGGAATGGTGAAGCATGTATGAGTGATGGATTGATGCTAATTGGGGGAAATTGATGGAGTTGATGTTGTGATTAAATTAGTTGATTGATTAAGTGCATGTGTGTGATTAATTGAAGAGTAACTAACTTTGATTGTTACACTAGAATGCATTTTAAGCTTGCATTGATACAGAAAATTAATTTGTGGCTTGCTTTTGTCGATTGAGTAGGTTTGCAAGGTTCCTAGTTAGAGTCTCTCGTAGTTGGCGCTAGCTTGACCTCTAGGAGATTAGCCTACCTTACTCTCTTGATTTCTTAATTGATTTTCCCTCGCAACACTTGACTTAGTCATCTCCAATCCCAATTCTCTATTTCCATTCCGAGTACATGCGGATCCTAACCCTAGTGCTTGATAAATTTAATTTCATTTTGATTGTTTGATTGTTTTGAATACACACACCTCACTTTATTGCTTTGAAATAGCTTAGCTTTGACATTAGCACTCACCTCCCATTCCTAGTGGTTCGACCCTTGACTTACTCTATGCTTTGTATAGGGGTGTGTTGAGAGATTATAAATTTTGTTTTGAACAAGGGTAGATTAGTTTTCAACGACCTAGTCTCGCCCTAGATCAGTCGGATTTTTCGCTAGTACGCAAGCTAACGAGATCCTGAGGGGTCGTGTCTGTGCTTAAAGACAAGGCCATTAGAGCATTCATAAGAGAATTCCTATGTTCTTTTGAAGTACTTAAGAGTTCCCAAATGCTAACATTCGCCTTGGATTGGCGAAGTTGTTTAACCAATGGATCTTCTACCTCGAGTGGAGGTGGTATTGTGTTTTGCATTTGACCTTGAGTTTTATTTTGTGTGGTCGAAGATCCATTTGGTTGGTGGTGGTGCTTGATAAACTCACCTAGAACGAGTTAGATGATCTACCTCATTTGTATTAGTCGTAGGACTCACAAACAAACTTTTTTCTAGAGGCTTTGGGTGTGCCTCCATTTCAAGATGTTCCATGAGTTGTGCTTGTTGCCATTGTTCATCCGAGGAGAGATTTGATAGGTCTTGTGTCTTCCCCAAGAAATGATCGCAATCAAGCGCTCCATTTGTCTCATTTTGTAAACAAGATGGAGGTGGGACGGCGCCATACTTAGAGTCATATAAGTCTTGAAAGTCGCCGCCCCATAATCCACATACTTCGTTACTTGCCCCTATGAGTATTGTGGCTAGAGGTTTTAATATAGGTGTGATATAATCCAATGGATTGAACGTACCACTTCCCATATAATCCTCATCAATATGAAAAACCCCTAATGGGGATACATTATTGTTAGGTTTAGGCGTGGGAATTCTCCCATCTTCTACTTAATCTTGTATTTTGTGCTGAAGGACGTAGCATCGTTCAGTATCGTGCCCAACACCCCTATGATAAGCACAATAAGCATGACCATCCCATTGAGGAAGCCTTCTTTCTGGTGGAGTGGGTGGTGTTGGCCCTGTTGGCGCAAGTAAGCCTTTTTCGATTAATTTTTCTAGTAAGTCTTTATATCTTACAGGAAATGGTGTAAATTTTCTTTCTTTTGTCCACCTACTTCTAGGATCATTATTATTGTATTGATTTGTATAATTATAATGTGTGGTGGTTGCAAATACATCAATAGAGGATGATGTATTATCAATCCTCTTTTTGTAGTTTTTCTTTAGCAAGATCATCTTCAATCCTAGTAGCCACATAATAGACCTTTTGAAAAGTATCTAGACCAAGGTAGCGTAGATGTTTGTTGTACTTTTCATGACAGATGTCGATGAATTTTTGTACTAACTCGAGTTCTGGTGGCCTTTGGGCAAGGTAGGCCGCCTTTTCTCGCATCTACCATAGAAAGCAAGGAAACCTTCATCGTCACCTTGCTTAAGCATTTCGAGCTCACGTAGAGTCAATTTGAACTCTACATTACTCTCATATTGGGTAATGAAAGCCGAAACTACATCTTCCCATGTTGTTTTAAATTTTGGATCCAACCCATAGTACCATTCTCTCACTGTTAGGTCTAAAGATAAAGGGAAAGTCAAACCATAGAGCTTAGGATCAACTCCCTTTAATGTCATGGTGCCAGTAAAAAACACATTAAGTGGTTTTGTGGATTATTGGTCACCTTAAATATTTGCAAGTCCGTTGCTACGAACTTTTTTGGCATAGAAAGTCCTGAGGGAGGAGCAAACTTTTCTGCGTTGAAGTACTTGTTCCCCATGGTAGAACGAAGAACAAGCTTCTCTAACGAAGTTTCTTTGACGGATAATCGTTCCATATTTTGTTGCAAGGCTAGAGCCTCGACATTTTTCTTTTCAGCTTTTTCAAGTTTCTTAATTCTTCTTTCCTCGGCCTCTTGAGCCTTTTCTTCTCTTAATCGAGCAATCTCTTCTTAGAGTTGTTCGATGTTCGACATTGTTGTTGGACTAGGACTAGTTGTCGAGGGAAGGTGGTTTGATAGAGGTGGGTTACTTGATGATAAACGTAGAATACGAGCGCCCGGGAGTCTTCATTCCCAAGCTTGAGAATCGGCCCTAAATGAAGTACGAGAGGATAAGTGAATCGATATATGTAAACACCCATTTGTGTCTCCCCAAAACCAAACCCGGTGATGATTATCTTTCATGTCTAATCATCATCGAATGAAGTGAAAGTGTGGAAAGTCTAGTGTTGCCGATAATTTTTAATTCCTTTCTCTTCTCTCTGTTTTTGAAAACCTGTTTTAAGAAAACAGCCAATCCAGTTTGGTTTGGTCCATAGCAACGGTCCAATAATGGTGTAGTTGGATGGGGCTTGAAAAGCGCTTTCCAACGATATATTATAAGCCCAATTCTGATGAATAATGAGGAAGTTATGGCCAAATTACTGAACTGGGCCCAGTTTGATCCTTATATGCGGCCCAATGATCTAGAGGAGGGCCTAATATTGATTTATCATTCCTAATGCAATAAGAATTGATTTTAGTCTTCTAGATTCTTCTAGAAAGTTCTTTTCATTCCTAATTCAATTAGCATTGATAAATTGACATTGGTAACTTTTTGGAGTTTTAATTGGAATAAAAGAGTGCTTTTGAGGAAAATACGATTTTGCCCCTCTGTACGGCTCAATTTTATCGAAATTCAGAAAACACGTGAAATTAATTGTTAGCACCTGACGACTGGGATTAGCGTCTGGCGCTAATGCTTGGCGCCTGGCGCTAATGTTCAGCGTCTGGAGCTAACCTGTTTTATTCTTGTCGAAACTCTGATTTGTATTTCTATCCGTTTGGCTGATTTTCTCTATAAATAGCCTATTTAAACCTCCGTTTTCAATCATCAATTCTCAAGAATTAGCATCAATTCTCTAGTTTCCTTATTCTCTCTAGCTTTTAAGAATTCTTCTCTCTCTAGCTTTCTCTACAAAATTTCGCATTCACAAGACCTAGAAGCACCTAGCCAAATTCGAAGTTGCCTTCGCCCTAGAAGTGAAAGGTTTTAATTTCTGAGGGTTTGGTCCCAAAACTCTATTTCAATTCTTTAATTTAATTATTTGTTTTATTATTTTCCTTGAAGTTACTAACGTGTATTTTGTTATTAGAAAGAGATACGACGCATCCAAGTAAGTGCTTTAATTGATTTTTATTGTTATTATGATATAGAAATCAAGTCTAGGTTGTTATGATTCCTAGTGTCATGTTAGGGTGTTTTGATCTTCCTAGTATTATGTTTAGGGTAATTTATAATATCAAATATGACAATTATGATTTCTATGATGCCTTTTATTATCTTTGCTAATATTTTTGTTAGTATCATGTTAGGGCTAAAGCTTTGATTTTTATATACTTAGTGACATGCTAGGGTTTGTATTAATCTTGTTATTATCATGCCTAGGATCTTGCTATTATTATGCTTTAACATGATTATGATTATTTTTATAATTGTTATAATAATTGTTATTAATATGTTGCTTGATATATATTTATTGTTATTGCTTGAACACGCCTTTTATGCATGTTTAAAGGGAATTTGTACTTGTAATCATTCTTAGATAAGATAATTAATAATCTTGTTAGGGTTAATTTGATTACAATTCAAGTGATCGCCAATAATAGTTTTATTTGTGCATTAATATTCAACCAACATAGATAAACAGGTTTAGGGTTAAACCTAGTGATTGCATGTTAGTCAGAAAGCGCACATGAATACGATATGAATAAAGTAGAGGCCTATTATTAGGGCAGGTTCGATCTCTTTTAAGTTGGATTTGTACCTTCATCCCCTAACTACCAGTCATGGTTCCAGACCTATTGGAGTTGACGATCTCCTGGATCGTTAAGGGGTGTAACCTTCACCTCGTGAACGGTTTACAAGTTCCTAAAACGTGTTAGCGACTCTTTTGCTCTATCTTCTTTCCCTTTGGACACCACCGTACTTTAGTGTATGATCATAGTGGGGTTCAAGCTAGGGATAATGCTTGAAATATTCCCTAGAGTTTTTGTCGACTTCACTGGGGAGGATTTCTATTTTAATTCCTGAAATTTATTTCGGCAATGATTTAGAATGAGTGGATGAGACCCGAAAAGTTCTAAGTATTTCATGTGCGTAATTTTGATTAAAATTATTGTCATATGCATTAAAAAGATCTCATTGAAAAGACCATCCGTAATGAGTTAAAACATGGGATTTTTACACGTAGGAAATTTGAGGAATATCTTTCACAACTAGGACCGAAATAATGCTGCGCGAAACTGGAAAATTTTATCGAGCACAGAAAGCTTTTGAGGAATGTAGGAACTAGCGTCAGGAAACAGAGTCTAGCGCCACTGATTTGACTTTAGCGCCAGGCGAGAGCTTCTGTCGCCAGGCGCTAAAGTCGAATCATTGGCGCCGACCTCTGTTTGCTAGCGCTAAGTTCTTTCAATATCGAGCCAAAAATATGCGTTCTAATTTCGACCAGTTTTTAGCATTGTTTGCTCGATCCTACTTCTGATTGAGTTTTTTCTCACTTTTCTGAAACCCATATGTGTTTTACATATGGACATAACCCTTTGGGAATTCATGCTCCATCTACCTAATTGAACGCTCTGTGCAACAAAGGGTACATCCGAGAATGTTGAATTCACCTAACCATAGAAGTGAGTTTTTTCTTAACTCGCGGTGTCCCATCCACTCGTGCCAACCCTTCACGGTTAGGCTTCCGCGCGGTGCATCCGGACAATTAACCATGGACCCTCTTTGACTAACCCATATCCCGAACTTTAGAGAACTAGAGCCATGGTGCATTATTGGTTGTGCATACTCTATGTGTTTTTCCTAATCGTTTGTTTAATTTGTGTTAAGACTAAATAAACTGATTTATGACTAAAAGAACTTTGCCTAATTAATTAATTAATTAATTAATTAATTTGAGTAACTAAAGTCTTATATTTTAATCAGATTTGACTTAGTACGAATTAAGGCATACCCTGTAGAGTAATAATACCGAAAGCAGTTCCAGATCGACGTTCTAGCAATGGTGCCAAGATTTAAACTGCAGCGCCAATCTTTGGAGCATAGCGACTGGCGACGGCCCTTTCGTCTGGTGCTATACTGCAAAAAGAGGCGCCAGTCCTGTCGTTTTGGCGACAGTTCAGTTTATTGCTCGAGTCATCACCTTATGTCTAATTGAACAGTTTGCTAATCAATTCGGTCAATTTTTACTGGTAATAATACCGTGACAAGTCCTTAATCGAGTCTAGGCACTAAGTCCCATGGTCTTACACAAAAGTCAAAGCATGTCACTTGCACTCACCTTATAAAGCACACACTAATGCATACTTTGACCATGTCTAAAAGAGTCTTGTATGCGCGTATTTCTCGTCATTTTTTTAGGGGGGTAAGTCGGATATTAATCCTCTAATTTAAACCACTTGTTTAAACCCTATACTTGATTCCCGAAAATATACACCTTATTTTTGCCAAAAATATGCACCATATTTTTGCTTTTTTCTTTTTCATAACCCGTAAAGTCAAAGTCAATTTGAGTTAAGTCATTAAAACAAAAATGTTTTAATTTACAGCGCGTGGTCAAAAAAGGAAGGGCGTTTGATCAAAGACAATCTTTTTATTCAAGTTCAACTTTTCGATAGACCAATCTCCCGGAAAAGGAAAGCTAAGAAGATAATGGTAACTCAAGAGGAAGTTAATGAGCTCATGAACCAATTGATTATCGTGACTGAGACGTTGAAGGTTTTAACCCTCAAAATCGATGATGATCCTGTGAAGCAACAAAAGATGGACCTCATGCAAGAAAGTTTAAGCAAGTTGTCTAGTGACTATAAGTTTCAAGGAATTAGCTCACAAGGGGTCTCGGTGGACAAGGAGCTTCTTCCGCAGAAGTTCAATGCCAACGACATCCCGAAATTCAAGGCGACTGACAACCCTTACTTTCACCTAAGAGCTTTCGAAACAATAATGAGCATTAAGGGTATTGACAAGAAGGTGTTTCCCTCTCTGTTTTCTCTATCTCTTGAAACTGTTTTCCAACAATGGTTCTTCTCTCTTGAGAAAGAAAGAACCTCTACTTGGGAGCCTATAGTAAACGCTTTCATTGTAGGTACTAGTGCAACATTCAAGTTGAAAATGACTATAGGGCTTCAAATTCTCAAGCAAAAGGGGAATGAAGGTTTCACTTCTTTCTTCAACAAATGGAGAGAAACCTCTGCTAAGATGATTGAAGTACAAAGTGAGAAAGAATTTGTGAGGTTATTCATCAAGAACCTTCAAGAGAAGTACTCCAAGCATCTCAAATACCAAAATAATCCATACCTTCAAGGCCGTCTATGGAATTGGAATTAATATTGAAGACGACCTGGCTAAGCTGAAAGCTGCTAACAGTAACTCCAACAGTGGCTGGAAAGGCAAGAAGAATGACAATCCTTCTTCTTCCAAAACCACCCACTCAAACAATGTTAGTACCTTTAACTTAAGAGAAGTCCTTGCTATGAATAACCAAGGACAAAAGAAACCATTTAGGAGGAACTTTACTCCTATAGGTATGAGTTATGACACCGCATTTGACCGACTAAATGCAAAAGGTCATATAACTCCTATTGGACCATTTGGGGACCCACCGGTTGAGAAGAGGACAGCTAACTGGTACCCCAATGCACATTGCAAATATCACCAAGGTAGGGGCCATCTTACCGAAAATTGTTGTAAGATTAAGGAAGCTATCCAAGATTTAATCGATAACAACAAACTGCCATTGCCTCTTGCCAGTAAGAAGTCGAGCATTGACAATGCGCCTCTCGCTCATTCCTTGGCCATTTCTAATGACGAAAACGAGGTTGATCCCTCATCTCTCATCAAGCCTATTGAAGAAATCCATACTATCGAAAAAGAGGAGGATATCTTTTTCGATGCCATGGATGACTTTCCTGAACTAGCAAGTAAAGAAGATGTACGGTTGCTTACATTGTCCATGTTGGAGGGATCAAGCTTGCTACGTGAAGCTCTCGAAGTCATGAAGAAACAATTAGAGGAGCTTCAGAAAAAGTGTGACAAGGTCTCACCCACGAAAAAGTAACCTAGGAGAGAGTTCACACCCATTTGAATGACCTATGATGCTACTTTTGATCGTCTCTATGATCGAGGATCAATCAAACCTATTGGCCCAACCGAGGATCCAACACCAAGAAAGCGATCTTCAAGATGGGATCCCAATTCCTATTGCAAGTACCATCGAGGAAACGGTCATACCATTGATGAATGGTACAGGTTTCAAAATCTTATTCAAGATCTCATAGAAGTAAACAAGATCCCATTGCCTCTAGCTAGCGAGGAGACTCAACTAATTGACAAACCCAAGAAGAGTAATAAACTCTATACTCTAATTGGGATTTCTTATGCTAAAATATTCAACATGCTCTCTGAGAGTGGCAAGGTTAAACCTCTCGAATCGATACCATTTGAATCGCTAAAAAGGACAGATAGGTTCTACTGTCAATACCATCAATCAGGGGGTCACACTATTGAAAACTGTTTTAAATTTAAAGATTTAATTCAGAATATGATTGATGATGAAAAGCTAGTCCAAGTCCCACAAGAGGAAGATATTAGCATCAATGGGGTTTGGGACAGCAGTGATGAAGATGTCTATCTTAAGGATATAGAAGAACCTCCACTTTCATTCATATACCCAATAAGCGATTTTTGGGATGAAGACGACTCATCTATAGATGTCCTCACAAGGTCAGGGAGAATGAAACCTCCCATCTCAACATAACCTATGCCGACTACGCAACAAGTTCCCATACCTATCATAGAAGACAATGATGTTGTCAAACATTTCTAGAAAACCAAAGTTGAGATGAATGTATAGAAGCTTCTAGCAACATCTCGAGAACACAGGTTGGTAGTGATGAATGCCTTGGATAAGATAGGGATAGATTCTAACACCACTCCCGAGGGGTTGGCTAACTTCCTTACGAGTGATCTCCCTAGTCCTATCAACATGATCACCTTTTTCGACAAAGATTTACCTCCAAAGGTAAGAAGCATTATAAGGCACTAAACCTCACAGTAGTTTGCAAGAGGATGAACGTCCCTATGACTCTTGTAGACAATGGATCGGCAATTAATGTCTGTCCACTTAGAACTGCGAGTATGCTAGGCATAAGGAATGAAGACTTAACCCCGTCAACGCAAGGAATAAGAGCTTATGACAACACTCGTCGTCAAGATCTTGGCAAGATCACCATGAATATAACGGCGGGAGCGATAGAACACTGCACGCTACTACATTTCAAGTACTAGATATCAAAGCTTCATTCAATATATTGTTGGGATGCCCTTGGGTTCATGACCTAAAGGTCGTCCCTTCATCTCTCCACCAACAGGTAAAGGCTATAGTTGGAGGAATTCCTATTACGATCGATGCTTCACCCATGAGGATTAAATCTATAGAAAATCCAATAATTAATGTGGATCACGATGAAGACGATGAAGATTTGTGGGGCTTTAATGAAGAGGTCTCCTTAATCGAGGAAGATGAAAGGACCCCTCTCTATCATGACCCCCACTCCAATATAATAGTAAACGCTATTCTAAAGAAACAAGGACATTTTGCTGGAATGACTCAAGGAAAGAAGAAAGGAATAGAAAAATCATGGAATTGCCTGGCCTCCCTAAGTTAGACACTTTCGGACATGGTTTCGAATCGACTTAGGAATATCTCAAGCAAGTCGAGGAAAAATCTAAGGCACGTAGGAACGCTCGTATCCAAAAGAATGTAATCCCAATGGATCATTATCCTCTTAGTCTCAATGGACAATTCATAAAAGAAGGAGAGGACTGTCCATGCTACGAATTTCTATAGCCATTTGTTGTAAATGGCATAAGGCAACCGGGGTTCGAAATTTTCCTAGATTGCTATTTTCTAGATGAAATCCCAACTCCTATCCACAAAGAGAAAGCACCCCCATGCTTTGACTTTAATGTCATGGGATTACTATTTGGGCGAGAAAAAGATGAGCCAAAGTACATTAAGGATAAGTCCTCGCTCATCCAAATGGTTCTACAAAGCGAAAGCTTTGACCCCTCAAAGTTCATCACTCCAGCAGAAGGATCACTACAATGATGGCGCAAGACAGTCAAGGTGACTACTCCAAGTGGAAGGAGAATCTCCATTACGACAGGGCAAGGACCGATGTTCAAAGAGTCGTCTAAGTCAGAGTCAGAGTCCTTTCCTGTAGAGTCATCTAAATCCTTAGTTGTAGCACCCCCTTCTTCTACCTCTTCCCCTAGGATAGTTAGCAATCAAGTCCCCGAGGACATCTCTCTTTTTGATGTGATGGTTTTTTAGTTTAATAATATGTCTTCTTCCTCTTACTCCTCGTGCTTTTCTTTAACCTAAGATGACGAGCATTTCTTAACTAACAATGAAAATGACAAAGAACTTATTAAAGCAATGGAAACAATTGAAAAGAAAACACCGATAATTGAGGAAACTGAGACGATTGATATCTCAAATGATTCAACCATTAAAAGAGAAGTTAAAATCGGGTTAACACTTAATGAACAAGAAATAACCGATTTAATCAATCTACTTAAAGAATTTATCGACGTATTTGCTTGGTCATATGAAGATATGCCAGGCATTAATAGAGAAATAGCTCAACACACCATACCGCTAATTCCAGGAATGAAACCTATAAAACAAAAGTTGCGTCGAATGAAACCCGACGTAGCTCTTAAAATAAAAGAAGAAGTTCAAAAACAAATAACTGCAGGTTTCATCTGGGTATCCAAATATCCCAAATGGGTGACCAACGTCGTCCCAGTTCCGAAAAAGGATGGAAGGGTAAGAATGTGTGTCGACTATTGAGATCTAAATAAGGCAAGTCCAAAGGACGACTTCCCTTTACCACACATCGATACTTTGGTAGATAATACAGCGAATCATGCACTTCTCTCGTTCATGGATGGATACGCGGGGTACAATCAAATTCTCATGGCAGAAGAAGACATGGAGAAAACAACCTTCATAACACCATGGGGTACTTACTGCTACACGGTAATTCCATTCGGGTTAAAAAATGCAGGTACTACTTACCAACGAGCAGCGACTGCCTTGCTTCATGACATGATGCACAAAGAAGTTGAACTATATGTAGACGATATGATGGTGAAGTCAAAAGATCGCCCAGGCTATCAAGTAGCCTTGAGAAAATTCTTCGAAAGGCTAAGAAAATACAACATGAGGTTGAACCCATCCAAGTGTGCTTTTGGAATCGCCTCAAGCAAAATTTTGGGTTATGTCATAAGCTCTAGAGGAATAGAGATAGACCCAACCAAGATTAAGGCAATCATGTCAATACCACCGCCCAAAACCGAGAAGCAAATTCGAGGATTTATTGGCCGGTTGCAATACATAAGCAGGTTCATATCAAAATTGACAATAATATGTGAACAAATATTCAAGAAGCTTAAAAAGAATGTACCAGTATTATGGGATGATGAGTGTTAGAAAGCCTTTGAAAAGATCAAAGCCAATCTCGCAAATCCTCCCGTATTAGCACCAGCACTTCCAGGAATACCTCTTAGGTGGTACTTAACATTCACCAAAGAAACAATGGGAGCCATGATTGCACAAGAAGTATAAGGTAAAGAAAATGCAATCTACTATCTAAGTAAAAAGATGCTCGAGTTTGAGGTACGCTATACACCTCTTGAGAAATTGTGCCTCGCATTGGTGTGGGCCACAACCAAGTTAAGACATTACATGCTCGTGCATACAGTGTTTGTAGTTTCTTGAATGCTTCCACTCAAGTATTTATTTAAGAATTCTACACCCAATGGGCGCATATCGAGATGGATAGTCAACTAAGCCCAGTTCGATGTAAGATTCATGCCTCAAAAAGCTATCAAAGGATCCGTGGTCTCAGATTTTCTAGCGGACTTTCCAATATAAGATTCAACACCAATACACGACAATGAATTTCCAGACGAAGACTTGATGGTCACAGAAGATGATACTTGGACCTTATAATTCGATGGAGCCTCAAACCAAAAAGGATGTGGCGTTGGAATATTACTAGTATCACCTAAAGAAGAGCATGTTCCAAACTCTAAGAGATGGAAAGTAAGAAGTGAAAGTCTAGCCCCTTACCAAACTTATCTGAAAACTCTCACTAATCAGTTAGAGAAGGTAGAATACACGTATCTACCTAGAGAGGAAAATCAATTTGCTGATGCCTTGTCAAGACTAGCCTCAATGGTTAGGATTCCTACGAAAATCGAGCAAATGCCTCTAACTATAGAAAAAAGGCATAAACCGGCTTATATTCAGGTTATAGAAGATGATGAAGTGATCCAAGATGAAGAAGAATAAGAAGAAGAAGAACCGTAGTATACGGATATACTTAATTATGTCAGCAAAGGAGAGTACCCTCCTCATGCTGACAAAAGAACAAAACGAGCATTAAGAATTTTGGCTTCCCAGTACGTACTCATAGACAACGAGTTACATAAAAGGGTAACTAGAGCTCTCTTATGTGTAAGGAAAAAGGACGCTCAAAGAGCAATGAGGATAGTCCACGAAGGCATTTGTTGGACTCATGTGAATGGCAAAATGCTAGTCCAAAATACAATGCGAAAAGGATACTATTGGACTCTACGAATAGGGATTGTCATCAATATGTAAAAAGATGCCCTAAGTGCCAAATTTACGCTTCTTACAACATGTTCCTCCATCTCTACTCTACACCTACACTTCACCATGGCTATTCTCTACATGGGGAATTGACATTATTGGTAAAATCACTCCCCCAGGAACAGAAGGTCATGAATATATCTTTGTAGCAATTGATTACTTCACAAAGTGGGTCGAAGCACAATCATATGCTAAACTCACTGCAAAGCATGTAGCACTCTTTATTGAAAGAAATATTATTTGTCGATATGGAGTCCCATATGAAATGATAAGTGACAATGGAACTCATTTTCAAGCTGAGTGTGAAGAATTGTTACAAAAATATGGAATTCAACACCATCATTCTTCTCCTTATAGATCTCAAGCAAACGGAGCAGTCGAAGCGGCTAATAAAAATCTAAAGACTTTCGTCAAGAAAATGACTGAGAAATACAAGGATTGGCCTAACAAACTTCATTTCGCACTGTGGGGTTATCGCACGTCAATTCGCACATCAACAGGAAATACGTCATTCTCCTTAGTTTATGGAATGGATGTCGTACAATCTGTAGAGCTAGAGATACCATCTCTACGCATCGCATTAGAAAGAAAACTCGATGAAGTTGAATGGACTAGGGCGAGATATGAAGAGCTAATTCTACTTGATGAAAAACGACTAGAAGCTCTACATCATACTCAATGCTATCAAACTCGTATGGCTAGGCATTTTAATAAGAAGGTCAAGACAAGAAATATCAAAGTAGGAGACTTGGTGTTGAAAGCATTAAGGAAGAATGTTTTAGATCCAAGGGGTAAATTTAGGCCTAATTAGTCTGGACCCTGTATTGTCAAAACAATCCTATCAAGAGGTGCAGCAAAATTAAGTGATATGGATGGCAATGAATTCTCGAACATTACAAATCTTGACCAACTTAAAAAATACTACCCATAATTACTTGAGTAGGATACTAAAGAGAGCTACGTTTGGCCTGATTCCTTAAGAAAGGATACATAGGCACCCCTTTACGGGTGCGGCCACTTTACTTTTTTGCAAACCTCGCATCCTAGACTTAAAAATAAATTCGACAGAAATTCGACGAAGCATCGGCGTCATAGAAAAAGTTCAGTCGCCAGCCGATTAACACTAGTGCCAGACGACAATGTCTGTCGCCTGAGGCCAGACTGCCGCAGCTGGCGCCAGTTTGTGAAAAAGCGACGCCATTTTTCTGGGAGTACGTGGGAATATTTCGGTGATTTTCGGAAAATTTTTGTAACACCCTAGAAATTCCTTTCTTTAAATACTCATTCTACTCTTTTAAAAATACGATTTAAAAATAACTAAGACATTACCGCCACCGTGAAAACGGCTAAGGCAATTATCAAAGATACACAGCGGAAGAATCAAAATTTAAAACCGATTAAACAAGTCAACCCAAAGTCAACCAAACGAAAATAAAGTTTAAAACCAAACGAACAAGTCAAAATAAATTCAAATTACAACTTGGAACCATTAAAGGCCCTTATTCAAAAACCGCTCCCAAATCAAACCTTTATGTTAGTCCACACATAATATATCATAAATAAATAAAGCATAAAACACATTGTAATCTAATGAAAACTAATATGATTCACTCTTCACTCATGCCCCATCATGATCATGCTTCAATACCTGAAAAGTTTATCTCTACTTGCTTCCACTACTCTCTATTAATAATGGGTCATCATAGGGCCAAGGTAAAGACATGGCCAAAAACACAAACACACACACAATCAGCAAAGCTGAGTACATAAGCGTAAAATAGCCACACTAACATGCTTTCACCTATCAACACACACTTACCTCATTGCACCTGTTCACAAATACCAATCAACACAATACAATGACTAGACCCTAATTAATTCATATTGCATTGATTACGCATCGAACGGGTTTCCACCTATTAACCTCCCCCAAATAAATTTGAGGTTAACTGGCACGGGAGCTAACCGTGCCAGCGACAAACAACACAAAGGTGGCGGAATTCCTGCGCATAATAAATAATAAAAAGGAATATACAGCGTCGTGTACTCCATTGGAAGTTATGGTTAAATATAAAACCCCATAACCCCCCCCCCCATTGTTCATACTCAAGGTATATACGTTTCAAGAGTTTTGGTGCGTAATCTCTTTCACTTTACGTTATTTACATATTATTAGACTTGGTGATGACTGTCAAAGCATAATAAATCAATCAACAATAATTATTCAATCAAACAAACATACCAATTTAACTCTTGAATAATTAGTGACCGCATATTATTTAATGTTGAACCCTTTTTAATTCTACCTCAGTGTCAAAGACACATTAAACGCATAATGCGCCAAAAATCCTATCCCTCGGTGTTAAAAACACCTTAAGTGCACAAAGGCACCAACATACAATTTATTCCTTGTGTACCTAGACACTTATATAGCTCCTTCCTCATGCTTAAAGCATCAATAAAAATTATTTGAACCATAATAAAATTCCTTTTCAATATTCCAAACATAATTAAACATGTAGTTTAATTAATCATGCCTTCTTACATGCCATAAATAAAAATGTTGTTCAAACACAACATACCAAAAATACAATTTTCCAATCCATAAACCATCACAAATAATTCATGCTTCACCATTCAATCACAAACACCATAAACTCACAATTCCATACATAAACCTTAGCATGATTCTACCTATAGTCAATTACAAACAAACCTAGCATGATTCTACATCACCAAATTATGCTAAGTACGCGTACGTACCTTGAGTACGTTATTAAAACTGCCACAACTAGTGGAAATCGCTTACTTCAAAGTCTCCTGCACATTAAATCCATAATAGAGTATTAATATCCACTCTAAACAAATTTCCAGCAATATATACTATTTTAAAACCCTTCATAAATTAATTAGAATAAGCTGAATTTATATTTAAAACACCATAAATTAAGTCCCAATTAATGGGTAATTAAAATTTCTTCAAGAAACCTAATATCAAGTGTTCTACAAAAATTTCAGCACTTTATTATACTTAAAACTTGCTGTAATTTGGTTTTAAAACACTTAAAACAAAGGCCTACCCTATAATACATCATAATCTTTCAATAAATCATGAAACAAGAACCTAGGGTTTCAAAAATTGAGGCTTTTTAATTAAAAACCAAATCTGAAAATTAATTCACACAATTACAATAACCAAACATCAAAATTAAATCCCAAAACCCATAAATAACAATTAGATCTAAGCATAGATTAAATTAAAATAAGAAAGCTATGTTTTTTTTTTGTTTTTTTTTTTAATACTCGAAAAAGGGGTAAAAGGGGGGAGGAAAACGGCAGCCACCGGCTGCCAGCTGCTGGCAGCGGCGGTGGCCACCTGCTGCCGGCGGCTTGCGCTGCTAGCAGCGGCGGCCACCAGCTGCCGGTGGCTGACAGCAGTGGGGGAAAAGGGGCAGCAGAAAAAAAAAATAAGGGGAAGGGGAAAAGAAAAATAAGGAGGAGAGATAGAGAAGTTTACCTTGGGTTTTCTCCACTCTGGGCAAAGTTGATTTTCCTCAAAAGAGGGATATTTATACCCCTTCTCTATCTCCCCTTTTACCCTAACTTTCCTCCTTTAGTTTTTTCCTAATTCCTTCCCTACTAAAACTTGTTAAAAATCATAATTTCCTAAAATAAAACCCCAACTTCTATTAATTAATTAATTAAACGACTTTTCCTTTTGTAAAATATTCAAAATTTACATGGGATAAATAATTAAAACATCATAATTAAAATGCTAGAGTTATTTAAATACCCTTATAAAATATATATATTAAATAAAATACGTATAAAATGTATATACATTAAATAAAATACGTATAAAAATACGGGGTATCAAAATTTTCGACTTCCGTACTCGAAAAAATTTCTGGAAAATTAAATTTTCAGTTTTCATTGCTTTAATAAATTAAATTTAAAGGAGATAATTTAATTAAAAAGCTGAAATTTTATTAATAAAATAAATTAACAAATTACATTATTGATGGAATTTAAATAAAGCTTAAACAAATTAACTTTAAATTTAAAACTAAGTCTAATAATTGAAAGTTAAGCAACGCTTTAATCTTTTTTCTCTTTCTTTGCTCTCTACCAATTTTTGTCTGCATCCTCTTCATCATCCATGACTTTAGCTAGTATGCATCCTTTAAAGGACCTACATTCAATTTTGGATTAAATAGTTTATCCCTTAGCTAGGACTCCATGTTTCTTCTCTACCCAAGCCTTCTTCTCTGAAGTGTTAGCTTTTCTTTTCCCTTTATCCTTTGTAGAGCCTTCTTCCTCGGCATTTTAGGAATTTTAAATTCAACCTTTTCACCCAAACGTTCCTTAAAAGGAATCACTTTGTCACCCAGACGACACTTCACATTAGTTTTACTCTGATTTTTCTTCATGTCCTTTGAAGGTTTCTTGAGAAGCCACCACTTCACCTCATTGGGCAATGAAGGAGGAACCTTTTGGGTAATCACGTCCCATAAAGGTCTAGCGCTCCAATAAGCATCAAAATTTTCTACTTCTAGAGAAACATGGATTTCATAGGGGCGACGAAGATCCCTAGAAGGAATTGTTTGAAGTAGGCCATACTATCATTTTACTCTGCAGGGATAATACAAAGTCATCTTGGATAAACTTGGAAGACGACAAAAGGGTTGCTTGTTGGCACCAACCATCTTTTCTATTTTCCACCAAGGGATGACCCACTTGATGGCAAAGTTGCAAGAGGCAAAGAATTTCTTCCACTCATGGCGCCCCATCTTAGAGAAGCGTTTCTTCCTTCTCACAAAGCAATTTGAAGTGTATTTTTCAACATTGTCAGGAGGACTAATCAATTCTAGTCTCTCCATTAGCTATATCTGCAAAAAAAACAATTCAATGCAAATAAATCAATATTACTATACAAAAATATGTTTTTAATTTTCTGTAATTAAAAATATTATTTTTCCACCTGTAATAAAATTGGAGAGCTCCGAAAAGGTGCTTTTGGATTTCTTTTTAATTCATCAAGACTAAGCATAGTCTCTCCAACAATTAGTGGCATTGGATTTCTCCCAGATTCAATCTGCTCCAAAACAGTTAATATAATTGCTTGACCCTCATTAGTTCTACCACTAGTGAGAAGATATTGGTTAAGCATACAAAAGAGAAGCCCTTCTTCTATAAACATGAAAAGACTCTGAAAAAGGTCTATCAAAATAATGGCGAGCAAATTCTTTCAAATTAACTATGCTACCATCTACTATATTTGTTAGATCTTTGTCTTTTAAATTAAAGAAGCGCTAAAAATCCTTATAATAATATTCATTTATTTTAGGGATGACTACAAGATCTAATGCAAGGAAGCCTAAGATAGCACCGAATTCTTCCAACATTGGGCTAATTTCATCACACCCTAGTCTAAAACAATGAGTATCCACATCCTAATATTCTAAGGCGGTATGAATAAAATCTATATCAAGATCTACCCCCTTGACACCATAAATACACCCCATATGAAAAAAAAAAAAAAACTAATTCTTTTCTCTCCATGGCAGTTAGAGACCGACACCATTCATGAGTGAAGTTGGTAAAACTCTTAGCGATTAAAGACATGATTATTTTCGAAAGCTAAGACAATATTTAATCTGTTGAAATTATGAAGAAAATTGGCTGATCGGGGGGCTATTTATACACAACATCGGCACAGTTTCAATCCGGAAAGGATTCGGAATCAGCGCTCATCAGCGCCAGACGACAGAGTCTGGCGCCTAACGCTAGAGCTTGGCGCCAAGCGCTGAGAATTAGCGTCTGGCGCCAACACAAAACGCGTGGCGCTAGATGCGCTGACGCATCTTATCATACGAGCTTTTCAAAAACCGCGTTTTTCGAGCTGATTTGAATCTGAACAATGGATTTACGATCTTTTATCCATTTTATCCCTTGTTTTTCTTAATTAAATTTATCAAATATATTAATTATATTTTTTGGATTTTATTTAGACTTAATTTTTAAGTTTTTTTGTAAATCCAATATTTTTATTTTTCATTTTCTTTTTTGGGGGAGAAAGTCGGATACCCTCCATCAATAATAAAAATGACGGAATTTTTGCGCAAAATTATTAATTATCACAATTCTTTGCACACACAAACATGCATATAAAAAATAATAAATAAATGCTAAATAATAAAACTCATAGTGGTATGTATACACAAATATGTCTAATAAATGAGTCTAATAAAGGCAAAGTTCTATACAAAGTTAAAATAAAAAAATAAAATAAAAAAGCACAGGTATAAACTACAGCGCCGGAGGACGTAGATAATGAGAGACGCCCATCATAACATAAAACTGGGCAGTACGTGGAAAACTCAGCTCAGGTTCCGTCCATCTAGGGTCACCCTGAGGCTGAGGCTGCGGAGGTTGCTGCGATGACGAGCCGACCTCGTACATCCCACCACCTCTAAGAGCCGAGGTATCCTCTCCCTGGCTTATCGGCCCAGTACGTGCACCCTCAGATGAATAGCCCTAGCCCTTCACCGCCTTGGTTTAAGAATCCTCAAAACGACCACCCCGACCGCCAGAGCCAGTACGACGACGTCTCGAGCTAGACCTCGCCGGGTCTCTCCACACCTCAGGTCTCGTCCGGGTACGAGAAGGAATGGGTCGACCCTGCAAGAAGGAACTAAGTCAGAAACAATAAAAATAGAAGCAATAATGCGAAAATAAGAAGGTGGAATCCACCGGCCTAAGAGTACCCTTCCCTACTGGCACTCCGCAGATGACCTCGCAACCCAGGACGGCGAGGTGGAATCCTTGGGAGCTCCATGATAGCCTCATCTAGGAGCTGGAAATCAGATTCTTCGGTAACAGGACCAGTAGCATTCGTAAAAGCAATAATAGTGTCAATTCTTGGAGAATAGAGCAAAACATGCTCACCAAAAGTTGTGGGTTTCTCACCAAGTGCAGTAGTAGTCTTAGCCTCCTTAGTAGGAAACTTAAGAACGATGTCAACAAAGTCATCAGCATTATTTTTGGAATCATCAACAACTTGATTCAGTGGCTCTTTCGCCATAGAAATCTGAGGTGCCACCCGGTCGAAAGTCGTAGTAGATAGCTTTGCAAGAGAAACACTCTGCGCCACTAAAGCCTCAGACCCTGAAGCAACTTCCCTTGGTGTAGGACGAGAGTCTCGCTGACCCCCAACGATAGACGAAGAAGGCTTCGCTTCAGCACGACTAGACCCTGCACAATCAGCAACGGTCACAGTGCCAATAATAGCTCTCAACTCAGTCGGAGCCAAACGCACCTCACCCTTCAAAGAACCTACATAAACCTCTAAGATTTCAAAGAATTTTGGAGGATTATCACGCGTAGTAGTGAGAGGGTCCTTCTAGTTGTCTGCCTACCCAAAAATACTCATATCTAGCTTGTCGTAGCCTACAAATCAGATAGAAAAAAAAACACATAAGGATGCAGCGTAGTAAAGAGCAAAAAATAAGACAAATTCTTAGAAATATATAAGAGGCAAAGTAAAGTGTACCAGACTCGTGAGTAGAGCACAAGTGCATATTAGACAGTTGTGCATCGCCTACAATTTACAAATAGTTGAGCAGCCAGACCTTACGGCACTTTGCATTACCTAGCCCAGCTCCCTGTAAAGCATTAAAAGCTTCAGTTTCATTGGAAGGCTTAGAGGGGGAAACAGTAATTCCAGCCATATTAGTGTGAATCTCTCGAAAATTGCGTGTCATAGTAAAAGAGGAAGGCACTTCAACCCAAAAGAATTTGCCAGTCTAGTCCCTAAAGTGGCCAAGCTTAGGGTAAGATAGGACTCTACCCTCTTTTGAAGCCTCGTGATACCACCCAGACTCCGAGCTAGAAGCAAACCTTTGTAGACTCATCAAAGATTTAAAAAGATGCAAAGACTCAGGATACCTCCGAAACCGCAGAAACCATAACAAGCATATCAAATTGTGTAGAGAGGAAGGATGTAATAAAGCAATGCAAAGATTGAAGACACAAAAAACCTTCTTCAAAGTGGGATCAAGAGGAAATCTCAAGCCCAAATCTAAAAATGAAGCAAAGATTGGGATATGATCGGCAGGAGGTGTAGACAGCTTGGAACCCTCAGCTGGCAAGACTAACTTATGACCTTGGCCAAATTCGTAAAACTTCTGTGCCACAGCAGCAAGATTCAACTTCATTGCATCCTTACGCCAGTTGGAATCTAGCACGCAGTTCTTGGGACCATGGAACTTATCATCTAAAAAGAAGTCATACTTGCCCTCTTCCACGAGTTCAATCACATAAGTAGGCAAGCAGTCATAGAAGGCACGCTCGCTGGGAGACTCGGCCGTCCTGCTCAAAGTAACAAACGAAGAGAGGGATGGTGAAGAAGTTGCAACGTTGCCACCACACACTACATAATGGTCAAACCGATTCACATCATCCATGTCATCAAGCCAAGCAAAACTGTTTAAATGATGAACATGGGGAATGGGGCTAACTAGGAAAATATTAGGGGGATTAGCCTTGGCCATGTGAGCTAAAATCTCATAACACATCGCGTGCCTCCTCAAACGAGCGAGGTGGGGCACAGGCACCCTATCCTGATTAAGCTCCCGCTCGTAGTAAGGGTCAAAGAAATCCTAACGTGGTCTAGGCTGGAAAGGACAGAACACGCTACTTTTAGCAGGGAAACTACTACCCAACTCAGGCACAGCAGAAGAAGCCGCAGCAGTACTCGCGCTGCCCGCAACAGGGGGACAAATGTAAAGGCATCACCATTAGTATAGGGGGAGAGAAGCAGGAAAAGTAAAAGAAGTGTGCGTAGAGTGCTCACCTGAGCGGGAGGACTTAGAAGAGGAAGAATCTAGCTCAATGGCCGCGCATGGCTCACTCATGTTCTGACTGTCAGAAGAGTCAGACATTTGAAGATCTACAAAGACAAAAATCCCCCCAAAGGAGATGAAGAAAATGGGGTGCCAATAAATCGAAGATCAGTTTAGTCCCAAAAGAGCAAGCATAGAAAAAGCAACGCAAGAATGGGAAGAAAGAATTGAGAAAACAAATACAACAACAGAAAAGGATAAATTGGGCAAAGACAGTTAAAGCCTATCAAAAGGTACAATTTTGCGAAGAAAAATATAAAAAGAAACAAAATTGGGCATACAAACACAAGAAATAGTACAAAGCAAGTACCTTTATAGAAAGAAGATGCAGACACAACAAAATACAACAACAATGGAGTTTTGAGAAACCAAACAGAAAACAGGGTTTCAAACAGCAACCAAGAAAGTATGAAAATTCAGTGAAAGGGAAGAGTAAAAGAAAACAAACAAGAACAACATGAAATTAAAGCAAGAACGAAAATGGAAAAACGAGGAACTTACAACAACAACACTGGAGGAATGATGCACGTCTAAAAAGAAGACAAAGGGTGAGAAAGTTTGAAAACTAAAGAGGAAGAGGAAGATGAAAAAAAGAGAAAGGTAAAAACAAGAAAAATAAAGCAGTAAATTAAATAGGGGATTAAATTGGCGGTTGAGCAAATAATAAAGTCAAACCGCCATGTCACCTTAGTAAAAATAAACTAACCACTCAAATGGCTAACACGTATCCCACTCATGCAAGACACCGTTCACGCCAAAAAACTAACTTCAGCGGGAGTAATCGAAATTCTTCGCTGCAAGCTCACCATTTCTCAAACTTTAGCGGGAATAATCAAAATTCCTTACTTCAAGCTTGTCATTTCTCAGACATCTGTGGGTGTAATCGAAATTCCTACCTGCAAGCTCGTCATTTCTCAGACTTCAGCCGGAGTAATCAAAATTCCTCCCTGCAAGCTCGTCATTTCTCTGACTTTAGTAGGACTAATCGAAATTCCTCCTTGCAAGTTTGTCATTTCTTGATTTCCAGAAAGAACAATTTAAGCATAATAAAAATTTTTCTCCTAGAATCAGTAGAAATAAACAACATGCTCCAACGCAATGCATCTCCACCGACCTACAACATGACCACTCAAGTCTCTGAATCACGTCGTCAATCTAGAGACTTGGGGGGCCAGTGGTATATGAGGTAGCTCAGCCAGAAGACCCGTTGAGCACTGATAAGACCATACGCTCAGAATAGTTGGCATGAGTAACCTCATACCACCTCTTGAGAGGCTAGTTGTAAGGGATAACTCCTGCTGAGCTATTTTCTCCAGCGGGAACCAGTAAAAAAGGGAGATTCGCCACACAAGTAAGAGCGAGCATGAGTGACGTCAAACCACCTCTTGAGGGGCTAGTGTTATAGGAAGCTTCTGCTAAGCTATCTCTGGGCTCCCAGATTGTTCCCTAGGGTGTGCACTCATTGATGGAAGAATAACTGAAGGGGCTCCTTAGCCCGATAGAGTCAGCCCGCAGGCTGACCATGTACGACTCTCCATAAAGGAGATAGTAAGCCTATAAATAGAGGGAAAAGTGCAACGGAAAAGAGGTTAGACACACGAGTTATTACATTCTCTCTATCTTTCTAAGTACACTTTCTCTCTCTAAAACACATTCTAACTTAAGCTTCGGAGGGGGTTCCTCGAGCCACCCCCGAGGGCAGTTTACGTGTGCTACCTTGCGTAGGTCGCTAGCAGGAACTAACTCGTGCCAACATAACCCTTGGATCCATACCTGGAAAATTAGTTACTAATATATTTAATTAATATTTTCTAATTAAATATGAAAATATTGGACATTTGAAAATTGTAGTTTCATATTTAATTGGAAAGTAATAAGGAAATAGAGGAAGTAGTGTCTTCTCTCAATATGAGCTACAAAACTATATATGCATCTCATGGGACTGACATAGTAGAGTGATATATAGATTACTATAAAACTAGATCAAATTTGTTTTGATTCATCTATTGTAATCATTTAGTTTTGTGAAGTTATGTCCTAATCGAATTCTTAATTACTGATACTCGCCAGTTACAACTTTTAAGAACTGTTCTTTTACGTTGTTATGCTCCGTCTTGCTCTGCTCTACTTTATTTGCTATGCCTTGCTCTACTTTGCTGAAATATGCTCTGCTCAAATGTGCTCAGCCTTGCTGAAATCTGCTCTACAGTGTGTTGGAAGTGGTGGCGGGTTTAGAAAAACTATGTAACGGGATCAAAATACATTTGATAAATTTTATTGGGATTATTTGATGAAAAATATAAAAAAAAATTATAGAAATAAAAATTGATTAGAATTTTTTTTTTACATTCAAGTAGGATCGAGGGACCCCACTAAATAGCCTTGAACACTGCTAGATAAAAGGCCATTTTTGATGGAATTTTTCCATTGGAAAAACCCTGAATTCTGTCAAAAATGCCCTTTCCGACGGAATTCTGTCGGAACTGGTTGTCGAAAAACCTTTTACAGGAAAGACGACATGTTTTGAAGAAATTTATGTCGAAAACCTTTTTTCGATAGAATTTTCGACGGTATTCCGTTGTCGGAACAGATTTTTAGGATCCAGAAAAGTCCGTCGAAACTTTCCGACGAAATTGTGTCAGTTAAAATGTTGCGAAAGAATTTCCGTCGGAAAATATTTTAATTAAAATAAAAAGACACGTCGCACAACCAAGGGCACGTTGTGTCAACTCCCTAACCACAATAGCAAATCACTACCGCCACTACCCCCCACATCAGCCACAACCAGCCTCTAACCCTAACCCTAAGCACAGACCCACCCATTAACCAGAACCACTAACCCTAACCCGAACCAGACCCACCCACTAACCTAAACAAGACCTACCCCTAACCCTGAACATTACTAAATCCCACCATTCTGCCCACCATTACCTTAAACCCGCCTAACCCCACAACCCCTAACTAACCCAACCCTAAGCCTACACACACCACCAACCCTTAAATAACCCAAACCTAAGCCCACACGCACCACCAGCACCACCCACACCTAACCCGAAACGACCAGATTCACCCCCTTAACCCACCCCAACTAACCCTAACCCACCCAAACCCATATCTACAACCCTAACAAATTCGGTCGAACTACCCATCCTAAAAAACCACCGCACTACCCATACCTTACCCTAAAAGACCAAATTCACCCCCTTAATCCACCCCACCTAACCCTAACCTACTCAAACCCAGATCTACAACTCTAACAAATCCGGCCGAACTACCCATCCTAAAGAAAACCACCCCACCACCTGACAAGGGAATAAACGCGTCGTTAATTGTCTATCCCTAGATCAAATACAATTTATACAACCTAAACAAACCTAATACGAGTATAAGGAAAGCATAGGGGTCGAACCACAAAGAACAAATAAACACCACCAAATGTTATCGACAATTAAGCTAATCCGGAATAAGAGATAAATAAACTAAAGTCTAAAGATGCTAAAACAAGAAATAAAACATTAAGGGAAATGGTTTAGGTATAGCATTCACTTGAACATAAACAAAGGCATAGAAATTGAATTAATTATGAACTAAACATGCTTGAATATCGAAACAAAGGATCCAATCTAGCCGCCTTGTGGGGTCAATTGGCTTCTCCCAACATAGCCTCTATGTTTCCACATTAGAACCATATACTAGGAGGTACTATTAAATAATAATCGATATTAATGAACCTTAACTAAGTAAACTTCCATTTCTTGTTAGAAAAGATTCACCTTTAATCAACCAACAATGTGCACTTGCAAGAAGATTAAAGAATATCAAGCATATAAAGACTTTAATCACAAATAAATCAATTCTAAACCCTAGAACATGCTTAAGATCCAACTACACCACAACCATCCCCTTAATGGGGAAATTACTCTCTAATCATGCTAATAACAAGATTAATTAACAAATAATCAAGAATAAACATGATTAACAAGCAATACCAACAACTAAAATAATAATCAAAGTAAAGCAAATAAAAATAGAGGAGAGAGAGTTAGAGATTCTTATTAATTGAATGTGAAAATCTACAAGCAAGATGATCAATCTTCCTTTTCAATATCCAAGCTCAACAATGGTGAAACCTTACTTTCTTTCTCTAAACTACTCTAATCCTACCCTAAACCTAGAGAGAGAAGCTCTCCTAAAAACTAATTAGAGAGTTTAATAAAAATGGTAATTGTTTTCTCCTCCCCCTTTACTAATTACCCCAAAAATGGGTATATATACCAAGCTAATAAAATACTAAGTAAATAAAAGAAAATAAAATAAAGTAAAAAGAAAAAATAAAATTAGAAACTAATTATAAAAATAAAAGAAAGAAATAAGAAAAGGGAAAATAAAAGAAAGAAAATAAAAAGAAAAGAAAAAGAAAATAAAACCCCAATAATTCAGACACCCTTTTCCCACTCTTCTTCGATGTTTTGGCTGCTTCATTCTTCATAACTATTGCACACCATCATCAACGGACATCATCATCCCAAATTAAAGATCAAAAGTAATCACCAAGCTTCACTTTTTGATCTCATTAATTATCACGCGCAAAACTCGTGATTTGGTTCGGTCGAACCAAAGGTTGGTGTGGCCGAACTACGGGGTTGGTTCGGTCGAACCATGGGTGAGTTCGACCACACCTTTTCAAATTACAAAACCTCAAAAGTTCCTGACTGTTTTGGCATTTTTTTGCATTTCAACCGAACACTCAACGGTTTGCTCGAACTAAGATGAATTTTCTATTTGCTCTTATTTGAGATGCAATGGTGGGCGATTTGTTTCTATGGTTGGAGAAGTGGAGGAGCTGCGGCAGGGGGCGGTGCACGGTAGCCAGAAATTGCGCGGCTGCTGCTGTAATTGAAGGTTGGACTAGTGGCATGGCTGGTTGGAATTGCGGGTGCAGGTGGACGGTGGTGCAGGGATTGTTGTTGTGGGTTGCGATTAATTGCGAGTTGGGGTGCATGGATTAGTTTGGTGGTGTGGTGAAGGTTGTAGGTGGAGCTGGTGGTTGCGAATTGTTTGGTGGTTGATTGTGGTCAGGTGTTGATTGGAGATGGTTGTAATTGCGATTGTGCTTCGGGGTTGACGGGATGGCTGTGATGGCTGGAATTGCTGGATGCGAAGGTGAGCTGGTGTGGCTGGGTTGTGGTTTAATTGGTGAATTGTAGAGTTGCTTAAGAGAGCAGGGGAGTTTGGTAAGGGAGTGGCTGCGAGGTGTTGGTTGCGCTGAGTTGAGTGAGGGATCAGAGGATTTGTTGGGTCAATTGGTGGTTATGGTGGTGCACTTGCGTGGGAGCTGGAGCGGCTGCAATTTGCTAGAGAAGGGGAATTGATGTGGTGATGGTGGTTAAGAAGGTGGTGATGCTGCTGATTTGTGTGGTGAAGGGTAAGGTGAAATGTGGGGTGAAGGTTAAGGTGGGTAACAACGGATTGGTGTGTGAGCATGTCTTGGGAATTCGCCTTGGACCTCGAACTCGAACCTACACACAAACAAACCCGAGGAAAATTGAGGAGATGATTGAGACAAAGAATAAAATAATTAAAATGGAAATAAATAAAATAAAATAGAAAATAAAAGAAATAACACTAAACCAATAAAAAATAAAAAACTATACAAGTAAATAAAATAAAATATCAAAATAAACATAAAACTAATAAAAACTATGAAAGTAACAAAGAAAAGGAACAAAATAAAATAAATCGAAAGCACATAAAATATGAAAATAAACTAGAAACTAATTAAATAAAGAAATTAAATTAAAACTTACTAAAACTAAGAAATAAACTAGAAACTTTATTAAAAAGAAAATAAGAGAATAAAAGGGAAAATAAGGGAAAATAAACCCGAAAATAACTCTAAAACTACTCCCTAAGGGTGACATAAATGTCACTCATCAAATTCCCCCAAGCTAAACATTTACTCGTTCTCGAGCAAAGCTAAGGCAAAAGAGAACAAGATGGAATTATTGAAAGCAAAAGAAATAAAATAGAATCAAAGAGAAAGAATGTACACTAACTCACTTCCGTAGGAATCACGGATGCATTTAGCGTATGCATCAAGCCCTTTAAACCCCTATGTCGCCAAAGAGGACGAGTAAGCTCTCGTGAGGGTTTCCTAAGAGGTTTAACCCACAACTCTCGACAAAAACCAAGGCAAGGCAACAAATGGAAAAAGATAAGAAACATGAAAAGAGAAAAAAAAACACAAGCTCATGTATGGACAAAAGATAGGGACAAGTACTAATGAATGCAAACCTTTCTAAATGGACAAATGTATGCACTTTCCAAAATGTCAATGGTTGATTGAAACATAACATATGCTAAGCATAGAGAACTACTTAGGACTCAATCCACCCTAGCCTTAACCAATCGGGCCACGTTCTCTCCACTAGCTTCAAATTAACCCTTAAGCTAGCTTCTAAAGATTCCACGAAGGAACCGGAAAAAGATAAAGAATGAAAAACTTTGAGAAGGTAATCCCGACGTCTCAACTATGCATACTCTTTCCATAGGTTTGAATTTTATCTCCCACCATCATTATTTTGACCTAACCCACTAGAGTCTAAGGGTCTTTTTATTGGTAGTAACGTAAAGCTAAGGGTTAAGGTGGGGTAAAAATTTGAAATTTGGTGTAATTTCCTAAGTGAAGCAAAAAGTGCGGCCGACACTCAAAAATAACTCAAGAAGTCACTAAATATCAAACAAAAATACCAATAACGCCACTTCCCCAAGCTTATTCAACACCAACACACAATATATACAAAATGAAGGAACGATCCCCCCAAGCTTGAACAAAGCATTGTCCCCAATGATTAAACTACGGAAGAAAACGAAACCATCAAAAATATTTTTATTATTTTTGTTTCTTTTCCAAATTTTTTTTAAGAGATTTTATTCGTTGTCCTTGCCTTTTTATCTATGGACGGATTTTTCTTGCAACATCTTTTGATTTTCTTGAATTGCATCTTTCTTTTGAAACTCAACTCTAACCAAATCTCAAAGTGCGTCTTGTTTATGATCAACAACTCAAAACTCCAACCTCATATACCAATGATTTACTAACTAAAAGATTGGTAAACATAGGCCATTAGGTTTGTAATGCGGTTTAAACAAGAGCGGGAAACATAAGGCTCAAATTGGTTAGCAAGTAGGTAAATGCAAAATAGAAAATCAAATTTGTAACAAAACAAAAAAAAGATAAAGAAAAATGAGAAAGGGGTGCCCTTTTCTTCCCCTAGAGTGCTTCGGTCACGATCTTGGGAGCTATAAGTCAAAATAAGGATCAAGACATGCATAGCTAAGGATCCAAATGTGCCACACAACAAAAAGATGAAGGCAAGAATAATCTTACCTCACAAGGGATTAGAACTAGTCAAATACCAACCAAGGGTGTAAAATCCACTATAGAGAGCAACACCATCTTACCACATACCCGTGAACTAAGGCTTTATGGATTTCTAAAAGTTCTTAATCCGACTACCTTAGCATATAATATCCTAGAGTCAACCAATGACACTCTCAAATCGTGCACACATTAACCACTTAGGAAGAAAGCCATTTAAGAGTAAACAAATCCAAAAGATATAATGTCCAATCCATGTTAAAACAAAGACACAACACCTAATTGCCTTGATCAAAACGAAAACCTTTTTGTATTTTTCAAAAGCATGAAAAACATGGAAATGCATATACTCAATTGCATGGCATATATAAATCAACATCCCACCAAACATGATAGAATACCCTCCCCAAGCTTGAATGAGGCAACATGCTCAAACATAGACCAAATAATCCATGGGAGGGGAAAACAAGGAGAAATTAATCCAACATTACCAACACATGATCTTCAAGTCATAATGAGTAAGAGAGAGGGATAATAAGGATATTACCGAATATCGGGAAAATGCAAAATCGCAAAAAAACCCGAAATAACCTCACAGGATCCACAATCTCTACAAAATAAGGCTTGAACTCCACATGGGTAAGTTGAGGAACACTTCCTTGATTCTTGATCATCACTAATGCCCAAGAGTATATCAAGTTGTGTACCTAGCAAGGAACACAAACACGTCCATGAGAAAAAATCTAATCTAAAAAGAAATGAAAATGAAAGCAATAAAACACGGGTTACTTCCCGCAAAGGCTTGTTTAACGTTCAAGCGAGACCGCTCTAGGAAATAATAATTCAACGCACGCAAGAGATTGTCAAATGCACTACTACCCATTTCATGGGGGTGTAAATAGGCAAATGACGGAATAAGAACGTGCAACAAAATCATTGCACGCAACACTATACGAAAATATCAATTGGTCACCGGTTCAAAACCCCCCTATGCCACCGGTTTTGAACCGGTGGTCATTTGGGGGGTGGCAATACTCCAAAGCAAGGCCACCGGTTCAAAATCGGTGGCAAAAAAGGGTATTGCCACCGGTTAACCGGTGGCAATTATCGTTTCGCGCATTTTTGTTTTTGGGTATTAATTATTTTTGCCACCGGTTAACCGGTGGCAATAACAAGTATACATAATATTTTTTTTTTTTGTCTTTTTCAAAACGAAATATAACAGAACAATTCAGTCAAAAAAAAATTACAAACATCAAAATATAAATCAAACAATATCAATCTATATAATCGAAATTTTATTTACAATATAAATCAATAAAATTGATCAATTACAACATATAAATCAAAAAAAAAAAAATTACATCATCAAAATAAAAAAATTAAAAAAAAACCATACAACATCAAAAACAATATTCCTGCATCATGATTCTTCGATTTAAGATCTAAATCAATGTACCTGCATCAACCAAAACAAAAAATAAATCATAAGCTGCGACAAAAAAAAAAAAAAAAAAAAAAAAAAAAAAAAAAAAAACTCAGAATCATGTACCCATAAATCGACTAATTACAACACTATGCATGTATCCATAAATCGAGCATGTACCCATAAATTGATTAAAATCATTTTATAAAAAAAACCCAGAAAAAGCATGTACCCATAATTAAAATCGAATTAAACCCATAAAAGATCGAATAAAAATCAAATAGAAATCGAATTAAAATCGATTTTAAAACTCGGAAAATTCGATTTAAAAAACCCAGAAAATTTTCACGAACCCAGAAAACAATCCAGAAAACAATATTTGATTTAATTGATTAAAATCTAAAAAACTCAGAAAATTCGATTACAGTAACACCCAGAAATATTCACGAACCCAGAAAACAATCCAGAAGGAAACCCAGAAAAAAAATTAAACAAAAATAAAAACAAAATACCAGAAATAAGTTAAAAAACCGAGGAAAAAAAATACCAAGAAATTGATTCACGAAGTCAAAAACAAAAACCCAGAATTAATTGATTAAAATCGATTAAAAACCAAATTAAAATCTATTAAGAAACTCAAACAATTCCAAAAACGACTAATTAAACCCGGAAAATCAATCAATTAAACCCAACAAAATCCGATTAATTAACCAAGAAAAATCGATTAATTGAACACAAACCTCGTACATGTCTTCGTGGTGCATGTATTCGTGGTTTATTGTGGCGGTGGTGGTCTTGGTGATGGCGGAAATGAAAGAGAAGGAGACGAAGAGATCGAAGGAGAAGAGGGCGAAGGAGATGAGAAGAGGGCGAAGGAGATGAGAAGGAGAAGGAGGATCGAAGAAGGAGATGAGAAAGAGATGAGATGAGAACAGGGGAGAGCAGGAGGAGAGAGGAGAGAGAGAAAGAGGAGAGAGAGCGGCTGATGAGAGGGGAGAGAGGTAGGGTTTGGGGTTTATAAGGGGTTTTTTTTTTAACTGATTATTGCCACGGGTTCAAACCGGTGGCCTTTACCATTTATGCCACCGGTTTGGTTTGAACCGGTGGCAATGTAAATTAGCCTATCCCGCCCATTTTTTAAGCCACCGGTTTTCAAAAATCGGTGGCCATAGAGCGGTGCCTTTTTGTATTTTTCTACTAGTGCAAGTGAAGAGGGAGATGCCAAAAGAAAGAAGAAGAAGGATCGAAAGGAAACTCAAGAAAGTATGAAGTAGAAGAAGGAAAAGAAGAATGGAAAGAAAAGGAAAAAGGCAAATCCTCATCACAAAATTTTTGGTTGACAAAATTCCTCTCTTCCTCAATAATGATGGAATGAGGGACATGAAAATCATCCATAGAGGGCGGCTTCCCAATAGTTTCTTTGAGATAGGAAGGGAGAGAAATAGGGTAAGGAAGAATGTGGTCGAACCTTAGAGAAAAAGGGGTACGAGAAACAGGAAAAGGGGTAGCTACTCCCTCACCACAAGGTCTCACATCGCCAATTAGGGCATGAAAATCAATCATATAATCCTCAAATGAAGGGCACTCACGATCTACACCTCCCTCAAGCTCAAAAACTCCAAGGGAATCAACCTTATCCTCCTTTTCACCATAATAGACAACCTTGCCTTCAACTATCTCAAAACTCAAGGTCCCAAAATCGTGCATGAATGGAGGTAGATTCATCTCAAACTCATCTAAGTCCCAAGAAGCGTTCTCGATGAAATCATCCAATAATATATAAGTCCTCATATGACTCTCGAAAAATATGTGGGACATTACCTCAAAAGAGTCTATATACTCATAGATTGAAGGGTCACAAACATACACTTGAGATTCATCAAGATGGGAAGAAGGATTAGGATTATCAAAATCAACACTCTTTTCATTTTCAACTCCTTCACCATCACTCGAATGCTCTCTAATGGGATCCTCACTCTTATGGGGAAGAGAAGAAGAAGGAAGGGCATTTTCTTGAGAGTTGGCTAGTTGGAGAATTTGGCTCTCAAGCATCTTCATTCTAGCTTCTGTCTCCCTATTCTCAACTTCCCTCATCTCGTTATACTTCTCTATCATCTCCATTATCTTCATTATCTTCTCTTCCTTCAAATTTTCCAAAGAATTACCCTCATAAAAGGACTCATTAGAAGCATAAGGGAAATCATTTAAAGCCATGTAAGAACAAGAAGATGAGGAGGGAGGACCATTCACATTATAAACATGAGCATCATCATCATATTGAGGAGAGGGGGAATAATCAAGCAAGTGAGATTCATCATCAACAATAGGAGATAGAGAGTTGAAATCACTTGTACTAGGTTCACAAATAGAATCACAAGACAAATCATGGGGATGCGTACCACCAATAAAACTATTATCACATTGAGAATCAAAATTAGCAACATTATATGCCCTATTGCGTACATCCTTAGAAAACCGTACAAAAAGCTCCAAGCACTATGAACCGATAATGCTTGAAATTCGCCATTAAACCTACTTTCAACTTCATATCTCGTTTGTTCATTCATGCCATAATAACAAATCTCACAAGCTTCACAAGGATTACAACCATTATAGTTCAAAAACCCTAAAAGTCTATGGAAGTAGACATAAAAAGACTCATCATCATGTTGAGGAAAAGAAAAACGTGCCATTTTTCAACAACAAAAACAAAACAAAGAGTACAAAATCAAATCAAAAGAAAAATATATACAATGGACTAGTCTCAATAAGATAACACAACGGTAATGGAAGCCGTTCCCCGGCAACGGCACCAATTTGACAAGGGAATTAACGCGTCGTTAATTGTCTATCCCTAGATCAAATACAATTTATACAACCTAAACAAACCTAATACAAGAATAAGGCAAGCATAGGGGTAAAAAAAATAGAGAACAAATAAACACCACCAAATGTTATCGACAATTAAGCTAGTGCGGAATAAGAGATAAATAAACAAAAGTCTAAAGATGCTAAAACAAGAAATAAAACATTAAGGAAAATGGTTTAGGTATAGCATTCACTTGAACATAAACAAAGGCATAGAAATTGAATTAATTATGAACTAAACATGCTCGAATATCGAAACAAAGGATCCAATCTAGCCGCCTTCCGGGGTCAATTGGCTTCTCCTAACATAGCCTTTATATTTCCACATTAGAACCATATACTAGGAGGTACTATTAAATAACAATCAATATTAATGAACCTTAACTAAGTCAACTTCCGTTTCTTGTTAGCAAAGATTCACCTTTAATCAACCAACAATGTGCACTTGCAAGAAGATTAAAGAATATCAAACATATAAAGACTTTAATCACAAATAAATCAATTCTAAACACTAGAATATGCTTAAGATCCAACTACACCACAACCATTCCCTTAATGGGGAAATTACTCACTAATCATGCTAATAACAAGATTAAATAAAAAATAATCAAGAATAAACATGATTAACAAGCAATACAAACAACTAAAATAATATAAAAATAAAGCAAATAAAAATAGAGGAGAGAGAGTTAGAGATTCTCATTGATTGAATGTGAAAATCTACAAGCAAGATGATCAACCTTCCACTTCAATATCCAGGCTCAACAATGGTGAAACCCTTACTTTCTCTCTCTAAACTACTCTAATCCTACCCTAAACCTAGAGAGAGAAACTCCCCTAAAAACTAATTAGAGAGTTGAATAAAAATGGTAATTGTTTTCTCCTCCCCCTTTACTAATTACCCCAAAAATGGGTATATATACCAAGCTAATAAAATACTAAGTAAATAAAAGAAAATAAAATAAATTAAAAAGAAAAAATAAAATAAGAAACTAATTATAAAAATAAAAGAAAGAAATAAGAAAAGAAAAGAAAATAAAATAAATGAAAAAGAAAATAAAACCCCAAAAATTCAGACCCCATTTCCCACTCTTCTTCGATGTTTTGGCTGCTTCATTCTTCATCACCATTGCACACCATCATCAACGGACATCATCATCCCAAATTGAAGATCAAAAGTAATCACCAAGCTTCACTGTTTGATCTCATTAATTATCACGTGCGAAGCTCGTTAATTGGTTCGGTCGAACCAAGGGTTGGTGTGGCCGAACTACGGGGTTGGTTCGGTCGAACCATAAGTGAGTTCGACCAAACCTCTTCAAATTACAAAACCTCATAAGTTCCTGACTATTTTTGCATTTTTTTGCATTTCGACCGAACCCTCAACGGTTTGCTCGAACTTGGATAAATTTTCTATTTGCTCTAATTTGGGATGCAATGGTGGGCGATTTGTTGCTGTGGTTGGAGAAGTGGAGGAGTTGCGGCAAGGGACGGTGCGCGGTGGCCGGAAATTGCTCGGCTGCTGCTGTAATTGAAGGTTGGACTGGTCGCATGGCTGGTTGGAGTTGCGGGTGCAGGTGGACGGTGGTGCAGGGGTTGTTGTTGTGGGTTGAGATTAATTGCGAGTTGGGGTGCGTGGATTAGTTTGGTGGTGTGGTGAAGGTTGTAGGTAGAGCTGGTGGTTGCGTATTGTTTGGTGGTTGATTGTGGTCAGGTGTTGATTGGAGATGGTTGTAATTGCGGTTGTGCTTTGGTGTTGACGGGGTGGCTGTGACGGCTGGAATTGCTGGATGCGAAGGTGAGCTAGTGTGGCTGGGTTGTGGTTTAATTGGTGAATTGTAGAGTGGCTGAAGATAGCAGGGGAGTTTGGTGAGGGAGTGGCTGCGAGGTGTTGGTTGCGCTGAGTTGAGTGAGGGATTAGAGGATTGGTTGGGTCGATTGGTGGCTATGGTGATGTAGTTGCGTGGGAGCTGGAGTGGTTGTAGTTTGCTGGAGCAGGGGAATTAGTTTGGTGATGGTGGTTAAGAAGGTGGTGATGCTGCTGATTTGTGTGGTGAAGGATAAGGTGAAATGTGGGGTGAAGCTTAAGGTGGGCAACAATAGATTGGTGTGTGAGCATATCTTGGGAATTCGCCTTGGACCTCGAACTCGAACCTACACACAAACAAACCCGAGGAAAATTGAGGAGATTATTGGGACAAAGAATAAAATAAATAAAATTGAAACAAATAAAATAAAATAGAAAATAAAATAAATAACACTAAACCAATAAAAAAATATAAAACTATACAAGTAAATAAAATAAAATATCAAAATAAACTTAAAACTAATAAAAACTATGAAAGTAACAAAGAAAAGGAACGAAATAAAATAAATCGGAAGCAAATAAAATATGAAAATAAACTAGAAACTAATTAAATAAAGAAATTAAATTAAAACATACTAAAAATAAGAAATAAACTAGAAACTTTATTAAAAAGAAAATAAGAGAATAAAAGGGAAAATAAACACGAAAATAACTCTAAAAATACTCCCTAAGAGTGACATAAATGTCACTCATCACCACCCACCTAAAACAACCACCACTATTGAAAACCATCCAACTCAAACCCAAAAACTAACAAAAATAAATACCTTAATACGGCCGAACCATCAAATTTCATTTTGAATTTGGTTTAAAACGACCAAATTCGACCATGAAACCTCTAGATCTAGTAGGGATTTCAAGGTCGAAATTGATCGTAAAACTAAAAATTATACAGTATATACTAATAACTTGACCATGAACCTTCGATTTCATGTTGATGTCTATGATTCTTGACGGAGAGAAAGAGGAGGACGGTGAGAGAAGGAAAATGAATTGAAGAAGACAAGAGAAGAGGAGGGAGAAGAAGGCCGAGAAAGGCAGAGGAGGGAGGAGGAGATGAGAGAGAAAGAGAAGGAGTAGAGAGGAGGACGGAGAGAGGGAAAAAGAATTGAGGAAGATCATAGGAGAGAGAGTGAAAAAGGGAAGGAGTAGGAGAAAACAACGGCTAAAGGGGTTTGAATGTTTAGGGTTTCAGTTTATTTTTTTTAAATATATTACGATTGAATATTCCGTCGAAAATTTCTAACGGATTTTAATTCCATCAAAAATTTAATTTTCCGACAGAATATTCCATTGGAAAGCCCAAATATTCCTACGAATTTATATTCTGTCGTAAATTTTTGACGGATTGTTAAAATCCGTCAGAAATGTCAGACGGAATAAAAATCTGTTGGAATTTCATATTTTTTTTCGACGCATTTACGTGTCCGTCGGAACCAGTCCGTCGGAAATACCCCTATTTCTAGTAGTGGCATCCGCCACTGGTTGAAAGCTCTGCTCTAATCTACTGAAATCTTCACCGCTCTATAAACCTTACTGTGGTCAGCTCTGCCTGTAGAAACCTAATTATGTCTCCCCAAACACCAAACCCAGTGATGAGTACCTTTAACCTCATTTGATTATCGAACAAAGTGAGAGTGTGAAAAGTCTTGTGATGCGATTGTTTTAATAAAATATCTTTCTTTCTGTTTTCAAAATGAACTCTACTTATTTAAAATGTCCAGTCCAATTTAGTTTGGTCCATGACAAAGGACCATTAATAGTGTAGTTGGATTGGGCTCAGAAAGAGCTTTCCAACGATATATTATAAGACCAATTCCTAAAAATAATGAGGATGTTATGGCCAAAATACTAATTTGGGCTAAAATGGTTTTATGGCTCAATGATCTAGTGGAGGGCTCATTAATTAATATTCCTAAAGTAATAAGAATTGATTTTAATCTTCTAGAATAATCTAGAAGGTTTTTTTGAGTTCTAATGGGATTAAGAATAATAATTATATCTTTTATGAAAATAAAGAATTCTATTTGGATTAAAACAAGTGTTTTAAAGAGATTAACTCTGCGTTTCAAAGATAAGTACGGACGTTATTAATCGAATTTAATTAGATTGAGGATTCTGTATAGATTTTTAGAAAACGCGTGAATCATCGTGAAACGGCAAAGCTAACGCGCCACGACAAGCTTGTCTCGTCACGCTGGATCCTGTCATTCTGCGACAGAGCCAGTTTTATTCCTGGTAGAATTTGGTCTTTTTCTGATCGTTTCCGGGCTATTTCTCTTATAAATAGGGTTGTATTTCCTTGTTTAAATTCATTTACAATCATCAATAATCATCTAATTCTATTCTTTTCTCTCTCTTAAGCTAGAAGCTTATTCTTTCTCCCTCTTTCTAAGCCTTCTCTTTTTAATAAAAATACCACATTCACGAGGACACACCTAGCCAAGCTCGAAGTTGCCTTCGCCCTAGATGTGAAAGGTTGATAATTTCTGAGGGTTTAATCCCAAATCCCTATTTCAATTATATAAATTAATTGTTTGATTTAATATTTTCCTTGAAGTTACTAATGTGTGTATTGTTTTGATAGAAAGAGATACGAGGCAACAAAGTAAGTTATTTTATTGCTCTACATCTTTATAAAGCATGTATTTTAATTTCTAGTATCAAGTTAGGATATTATTTATTTCTTTCTAGTATCATATCATAGGTTGCTTCCTATTTATCTATCATGTTAGTATCATGTTTGGATTAAATCTTTGATCTTTATTGTCAAGTGACATGTTAGGATTTATTATTAATCTTGTTAGTATCATGCCTAGGATCTTGCTAATATTATTATGCTTTGATGGGATTGTCATTATTATGATGATGATTTGTTGTCAATTATTATTATGTTGCTTGATATATTATTGTTATTGTTTGATCAAGCCCTCTCTTGCAGGATTAAAGGAAATTTGTACTTGAAATCACGCTTAATAAGATAATTAATAATCTTATTTAGGCTAATATATATGATTACGTAGGGAATTTTTAAAGCCATCCCACACTTGAGCCTCACTTTGATCATACACTTAAGCATGGTAGCGTCCAAAGGGAAGGAAGCTAGAGTAAAAGAGTTGCGAACAAGTTTTAGGAACTTGTATAGGGTGAAGGTTACACCCCTTAACCTAAAAGAGATTGAACCTGCGCTTTCTAGGCCTCTACTTTATTCTTCTCGTATTCATGTGCGCTTTCTGACTAACATGCAATCATTAGATTAACTCTAAACCTGTTTATCTATGTTGGTTGAATATTAATGCACAAACAAAACTATTATTGGCGATCACTTGAATTATAATCATATTAATCCTAAACAAGATTATTAATTATCTTATTAAGCGTGATTACAAGTACAAATTCCCTTTAGACATGCATGATCGCGGGTAAAAGTAGGTCGTTGGGACTACTAACCCTAACCAAATTAGAAATTTATAATACCTAAACTTACACTAAACTAGTTAGTGGCAAGTAAAGGGTTGAACCCAAAAGGACTAAGTGTATTAATTTGTACCAACTAGACTACTAGGAAAGGTCGTGAGATAGAGAGAGGTTAAACTAAACACGACTAAGAACAAACAACTAAAACTAGGGAAAGTTGAATCCAATCACATCAATGTATTAAACAACATCATACAAATAGATGAAAATTACCTTGATTAGGAACATCAACACATTTAACTCACTGTCGCACAATTAAGCATGTTAATTATCCTACTAAACTAATTTACTATCGTGCAACTAGCCTAGAAAAGGTATGGAAGAATTTAGGGCTCTCAACCAACTCACTCTCGCACAATTGATTGAAAGCACAATTAAGAGCATAGAATCGATTAGCTAGAAAGATTCTAATCCATAGAAGCATCACCCATACACAATAATCAAGAAACAATTCATACTAATCACAATCAATCATTCAATTCATTAATATAACCTTCATCCAATTCCCTGGAACTAAACCTAAGCTAACATAATGAAGAAAGACATGGAAAACAAGGTAAAATAAGAATAAAAACAAGATTAAACAAACAAACTAATTAATCTACTCAAATCAACAAACAAAGAGCAAAAAACTAAGAATTAAGCAAAGAAATAAAGATGAGAGAAAGTTAGAAAATGCTCATTGAATAGATGAGAAGAAGTTCCACAAAGTTGCTTCTTCAACCTCTCAAAAACTCCATGGAAATCCAAGCTTTCTCTCTATACACTACTCCTAAACTAGAGAGAGAAAATATAGGCTAAACTAATCTAATCTATCTAAAATAAAATGTTAATTGAAAGTTGTGAGAAAATAACCCCAAAGGGGTATTGTAGGCGTCGCTTGAAGTGCGCCTACGTTAGAGCATGTGGTAAATATGCTTGGCACTCATAGGAAGTAGGAATTAACATATACTATTAGGGACAAGGAAAGTAGGGAGCCGCCAACAAGATTTTTAGGAACTTGTAAACCGTTCACGGATCATAAAAGGCAACCACGATTAAAGGGACAACGATAGGCAACAACGATTGACCCGTGAAGGTTACACCCCATTCATAATCCATGAGATTACTAACTCCATATGGTTCGGAACCACAAAAGGTGGATCGGGGATGATGGTACGAAGTGAGTCATGGAGTCACATTCGCGTCCACTCGATTCTTATAGTGAAAAATGATTCCTGCGATCTCAAAGGCATACAAAAAAAATATTCAATTCGCTCCAAACTATTATTAGGCTAAATTGGTTTAATATTAATGCAACACATTATTCTAAAATATTTGTTATTACTTGAATTAAATAACAAGATTAAAAAGGATCCTAAATCGGTTGTCCAAATTATCTTATTAGGCGTGATTTTCAATTACATATTCCCTTTAACATGCAATATGGTGATCAATAATAAGAATAGAATAAACATTAATATTGGAAGCAATTTAACCATAATATCATTAGTCAAATAAAATATAAAATAACCTAATCATGATGCTAGCAATATTAAAATAAAATAAGAGTAATTAAATTAATTAATTACTCACATTCCACGCGTTCTTTTAAATTGCTACATCATGAATAAACTGTTAGTAACTTCAATAAAAATATAAATCAAATGAAAATTACATTAAAGAAATATATATTTGATTTGGTCCAAACCCTCAGTTAATTATACCTTTCACGCCTTGGTTTAAGTATAGAACTTTGGGTATTGTATAGACTCCTTGGAGTGCTTAATTAGGGGAAGTATTTTGAGAAAATAGGATGGCTAGTATTTAGGCTAAAGAGGGAGAAGAGAATTATTTTGTGATAAAGCTTGTTGATGTTTTAAAAAGGGGAGATATGACCTCTATTTTTAGGGAAAAAAGAAGGGTCGAAGAATTAAGAAAAGATAAGAATTTGAATCGGATAAAACTCTTGCGATAGACAACAGTTTATGCGGTTTTTGTTTTTATCATATCTTTTGATCCAGAAATCGGAATAAGATGAATAAGATATCGTTAGAAATCTCTTCAAGTTTACTTTATAACGCAATTAGAATCAGATTAAAATATTTTGTAGAACAAAAGATATAGCCGAAATAGTTAGACAGTGTCAGTTTTGGATAGAGTTTGACATTTTATTCATATCTTTTCCGCTATAGCTCAGAATTGATATTATAATACATCATTGGAAAGATAATTTCAAGGTCTATCCAACCTTATAAAATTTGGATAAAAACTATGAGGCACGAAAATAATATCTGTCTATCTTTGAATGTCTTTCAATTCGGATAGAAATAGGATTTTAAAAAAAAAGGAGTTTTATTCAATTTCAAACTCTTTAATCTTATCTTTTAAAAAAGGATAATTAGGATCTTTTAGAAACTTATAGAAGATTCCAATTAATCCTAATTGGTTTATAAATGGGATTAAATAATTTGGACCCTCCACATGATCATTGGGTCGTAGGTAAGGTGGGCTTAGGTTCGGTTTGGGCTCGGTTTAATATTTTGGCCATACCTTATTCGTTATAACTCGGATTTGGGCTTAAAATATATCGTTGGAAAGATCTTTTCAAGCCCCATCCAACTATTCAATAATTGGACCTAGAGTATGGACCAAAATAAACTGGATCAAACGTTTTTATAAAAAGGACACGAAATGAATGATTTTAAAGGACACGAAATGAATTATTTTGGGTTTAAAGGCACGAAAAGAGGAAAATAAGTTATGGTTTGGGAAAATGGGCTAGGAAATGGTTTGGTTTATGAAATGGAAATGTGGATTTAAGCACTCCAAAAATTAAATACTCAACCCGACCAATAATGGCGGTGAAAGGTTGTTCATCATCAGGTTTGGTTTTGGGGAGACATTTTTAGGTGTCTACAGAAGCCCCCACTTTGACTGAGTTTGTAGAAACGTCAGTTTCGAAAACGATATTCAAAGTAGTCGATAGGGACGGAGAATGATTTAAGACGTTCTGCGATCCTAAATCACTCTGTATACGCCGATACCTGCAGAAAAATGTTAATTCCACAAATAAAAGAGTAAAAGGATAGAATACTTATCTGGCACCAGTGTATCGGTGATTAATGAGTTTGGCAGCTTCCTATGGTTGAAGGAATCCACCGGATGACGTTTGTTGAAACGCTTTCCATGCTTGAGGAAAGCCAACAGATGAGTTTGGTAGCTTTCTAAGCCTGAAGAAACCTACCGGATGACACTTTCCATGCTTGAGGAAAGTCGACATATGATTTTGGCGTTTTTCTATGCTTGAAGAAATCCACCGATAATGCTTTCCATGCTTGAGGAAAGTCGACAAAGGAATTTGGCGGTTTTCTATGCTTGAAGAAATCACCGGATAATACTTTCCATGCTTGAGGAAAGTCGACAGATGATGAGATTGCAAGTCTCTGTGTATCGAGAACCTTGCGTCATGAAATGATGGTGGTTCGATTGTACCCGAACGTGGGCTGTAGATGGTTCGCTTGTCCCCGAACGTGGGCTGTAAATGGTTCGCTTGTCCCCGAACGTGGGCTGTAATTTATTCGCTTGTCCCCGAACGTGGGCTGTAGATGGTTCGCTTGTCCCCGAACGTGGGCTGTAAATGGTCCGCTTGTCCCCGGACATGGGCTATAGATGGTCCGCTTGTCCCCGGACATGGGCTATAGATGGTTCGCTTGTCCCCGGACGTGGGCTGTAGATGGTCCGCTTGTCCCCGGACGTGGGTTGTAGTTGGTTCGCTTGTCCCCGAACGTGGGATGTAAATGAGACCTGCAAAAATAAATTTGCCAATGGACTCGTATATATTGTGATTAACTTGACCACTGACTTGACCAAGTTTGACTTGATGTGACATGACATGTGTATGACTTGTGACTGTGTGTGTGTATATGTGTGTGTGCAGACACAAGCAAACGAAGATGCAAAAACAAAAAATTTCTGTCAATTTTTGTCATGAGACGAGTGGAAGGTACTGACTTTCTCCCGAAAAAGAAAGACGTGAAAAATGAAATTTTGTTTTTGAACTTCCCTCGATAAAAATTTTGAAAAAGTTTTTACACTTTCCCAAAAGAAAATAATGAAAAAGGGAAGAAGTTTTGAACTTCCTCCTTAAGCAAGACGAAATGAATCATATGGATTGAATTTCTTGTCTTGAAAATAATGTATGCATGATGAATGTTCTAAGGCCAGGAGGCTAAGGACAATTACATCATGTAACACGATAGATGAATTAACTTAGGTCATGGAGCTAAATATCATATATGGTGTAAAGAAACTATCTTGAACGTTACTTAGGTCTGGAAGCTAAGCACGTATACAGATGAAGTGATCATTGCATAATGAACGTTGCTTAGGTCAAGGAGCTAAGCACGATATGCTTTGTATGATTACAAATCATTGATATAGAAATGTTACTCAGCACATTATGCGATGCATCAAACAATGAACATTGCTGAGGTCAAGAAATAAGCAAGTATACAATATTTCTTCTGATGAATGTTGTCTTGAAAGATGATGAAGCATGCGCGGTAGTGTAGACACCCATTTGTGTCTCCCCAAAACCAAACCCGGTGATGAGTGCCTTTCATGTCGAATCATAATCGAATGAAGCGAAAGTGTGGAAAGGTCTAGTGTTGCGGAAAGTTTTATTTCTTTTTCTCTTCTCTCTGTTTTTGAAAACTTTATTTTAAGAAAACAGCCAATCCAGTTTGGTTGGTCCATGATATGGGTCCAATAGTGGTGTAGTTGGATGGGTCTTGCAAAGACCTTTCCAACGATATATTATAAGCCAAATTCCGATGAATATTGAGGAATTTATGGCCAATTTACTAAACTGGGCCCGGATTGAGCTTTATGTACGGCCCAATGATCTAGGGGAGGGCCTAATATGATTTATCATTCCTAATGCAATTAGGAATGGTTTTAGTCTTCTAGAACATTCTAGAAGGTCTTATCATTCTTAATTCAATTAGGACTCTTCAGAGTTTTGATTAGATCAAATAGCATTTTCGACTGAAATTATATTATTTTATCTTCCAGTACGGTAAGTTTATCAGATTTTTGAAAACGCGTTGAAAGCCAATTTGGCGTCCAACCCCAGGCCTTGGCGCCTGGAACCAGGATTGGCGCCAGACGCCAGCATTGGCGCCTGGCGCTAGCCACTGGTCCTGGCGCCAAAGTGGTTTTGTGGTCTTCGGACTCTGTTTTGATAAATTATCTTTTTTAGATGATTTTCTCTATAAATATCGTATCAAAAACTCTGTTTTCATGGACGGATTATCAATATTCATTCACCAAGAATCTTCAATTCTCTTCTTAAAATCATTCATTCTTTCTTTTCTAAAACCTTGTTTTTAAATACAAAATTCCGCATTCACAAGATCTTGAAACACCTAGCCATATTCGAAGTTGCCTTCGCCCTAGACGTGAAAGGTTTTAATTTCTGAGGGTTTGGTCCCAAATCTCTCTTTCAATTATTTAATTTAATTGCTTTGATTATTATTTTCCTTGAAGTTACTAACGCGTGTATTGTGTTATTAGAAAGAGGTACGAGGCATCCAAGTAAGTACTTTAAGTGCTTTAATTGATTAATTAATATTATGATGTAGATATCATGTTTAGATTGTTATTATGATTCCTAGTATCATGTCTAGGGTATTTTTAATATCAAGTATGATCAAAAGTACGATGCTTCCTATATTCTTCCTAATACTTATGATTGTTAGTATCATGTCAGGACTAAAGATTTGATTTTTATTGTTTAGTGACATGCTAGGGTTTGTTATTAATCTTGTTAGTATCATGCCTAGGATCTTGCTATGCTTTAACATAATTATGATGATTATAATTATGATTGATATTATTGTTATTAATGATGTTGATTATTTATTATGTTGCTTGATATTTATTTTATTGCTTGATCACCTTTTATCGAATGTTAAAGGGAATTTGTATTTGCAACCACGCTTAATAAGATAATTAATAATCTTGTTAGGTTAATTGTGATTATAATTCAAGTGATCGCCAATAATAGTTTATTTGTGCATTAATATTCAACCAACATAGATTAAACAGGTTTAGGGTTAAACCTATTGATTGTATGTTAGTCAGAAAGCGCACATGAATACGAGCAGAATAAAGTAGAGGCCTATTATTAGGGCAGGTTCAATCTCTTTTAGGTTGGATTTGTACCATTATCCCCGAACCCTTATTTGGTTCATGACCTTATGGAGTTGACGATCTCTTGGATCGTTAAGGGGTGTAACCTTCACCTCGTGAACGGTTTACAAGTTCCTTAAAAACTTGTTGGCGACTCTTTTGCTCTATCTTCTTCCCTTTTGGACGCCACCGTACTTTAGTGTATGATAACAGTGGGGTTTAAGCTAGTGGGATTTTAAAGGCTTGAAACTATTCCTTACAGGTAGGAAAACAAGATTTCATGATAAAGGGTTCCTAAGGGAAAGATGATATGGATATGTATGTGTGAAAGAAGTGTGTGAAAGTGATACTAAGGTGAGGCTACAAAGGTTATGATGATGGAAATATATGTGTGAAGAGTCAAAGATGATGACTCTTTAGACTGGAAAGCTAATGTGATGTGGGTTCAAGCCCTCAAGTCTAGCTCTAAATGGGCAGGGATATAGAGATAAGCATTGGATATTCTTTGACTCGATCATGCACAGATATGAATATGAATGTGGCCGCACCTCAATGTGAGGTTGCCTACGTATCCGTTAGGAATCAGGCCGAACGTAGCTCTAACCGAACTTTGCACAAGTGTGTGTACACCTCAAAGAGGTCTTTTAAGGGTTGTAATGTGGTTAAGCTGAAGGTTTAAAGAAGTGACAACGGAATAAACGCGTCGTCAATTGTCTATCCCTAGATCAAATACAATTTATACAACCTAAACAAACCTAATACGAGTATAAGGCAAGCATAGGGGTCGAACCACAGAGAACGGTAAACACCACCAAATGTTATCGACAATTAAGCTAGTCCGGAATAGGAGATAAATAAACTAAAGTCTAAAGATGCTAAAACAAGAAATAAAACATTAAGGCACCAAGGGAAATGAGTAGGTGAAGTTGACGCTTGACCATACAATAACAATTTAGCAAATCAATGGTAAACTAAACATGCGTGAATACCGAAGTAAAGGGTCCAATCTAGCCGCCTTCCGGGGTCAATTGGCTTCTCCTAACATAGCCTCTATGTTTCCACATTAGAACCATATACTAGGAGGTACTATTAAATAACAATCGATAGTAATGAATCTCAACTAAGTCAACTTCCGTTACTTGTTAGTAAAGACTCATCTTTGATCAACTAACAATGTGCACTTGCAAGAAAGACCAAAGAATATCAAGATGCAAAGACTTTAATCACCATTAACATAACCCCAACATTAAAAGCATGAACAATTAGCAACTACACCATCCCCACACCCTTGGCTAGATGACTACTCACAAATCATATTGAAAACAATATCAATCATCAAATCAATAAGCATCAACATGATTAATAAGCAAAGAAGAAAAAATAAAAGCAAATAAGCAAAATAAAAAAAAACAAAGGTAAAGAGAAAGAGTAAGAGATTTCTCATTAATTGAAGATGAAGGTCTACAAAGGATTGAACAAGCTCCTTCTTCAAAATCCAAGTTCATTAATGAAGAAAACCACACTTTCTCTCTCTACCAATGAAGACTAATCCTAACCTAACCTAAAACTAACTAGAGAGTAGAATAGATAGTTATTGAATGTTCCTAAATTACCCCAAAAATGGGTATTTATACTAACTTAATAAAACTAGGAAAAAAAATAAAAAAAGAAAATAAAATAAAATTAATTAAAAGGAAAAGTAAAAAAAATCAGAAACTAAAATAAAATCAAAAATAAAATAAAAGAAAGAAAATAAGAAAAGGGAAAAGAAAAAGAAATAAAAATAAAGGAAAAACAAAAAAAAAAAAAAACATCAGCTACTCCTTTCTCTTCGATCTTCATGGCTGCTTCAATATCAACACCACCGAACAACCATCATCAACGGCTCAAAATCAAATAACACTAAACTAATAAAAATTAAATAAAACTATACAAGTAAATAAAATCAAATAAATAACAAAATAAACTTAAAACTAATAAAAACTAAACAAAAACTATACAAGTAAAGAAAGTGAAATAAAATAGACTCAAAACCAATTAAAATAAATAAAAGTAAATTAGAAAACTTTCAAGGAAAAATAATGAACGAAATATAACAAATCAAAAGCAAATAAAATACGAAAATAAACTAAAAACTACGAAAAGAACTAAAACACGAAAAAATTACCAAAATAAACTAGAAACTTTATTAAAGACAAAACAAGAGAAAGAAAGGGAAAATAAGATACAATAAACGCGAAAATGACTCTAAAAATACTTCCTACGAGTGACATAAATGTCACTCATCAAATTCCCCCAAGCTAAACCTTTGCTCGTCCTCGAGCAAAGCTAAGGCAAAAGAGAACAAGATGTAATTATTTAAGGCAAAAGAAACAAAATAGAAACAAAGAGAAAGAGTGTACACAAACTCACTGTCGTAGGAATCACGGATGCATTTAGCGTATGCATCAAGCCCTTTAAACCCCTATGTCGCCAAAGAGGACGAGTAAGCTCTCGTGAGGGTTTCCTAAGAGGTTTAACCCACAACTCTCGACAACACATAACATTCAAGGCAAAGGTGAAATCAAGAAAACTCGAGTTTTGATATTTCAAACCAAACACAAACAATGGGCTAAATGCACAAGAATACAATCCTTTCTAGACATTAAAGGTAGCCAAGCAAAAGAATAGCTAAGGTTGATGCACACATAAAGCATGCAAAGGGTAGAGAACTTAGAGGGACTTAATCTCCTCCTTATCTCCAACCAAAATCCTGCATCCTCACTAGTTTTGCATCCACTTTTAAGGTGATATCTCGAGATTCCTCGAAGGAATCGGAAGAAATAATCAATGAAAAACATTTAGGCTACCCGACATCTTGGTATTGATAGCTCGCTCAATAGGCTTGGCTTGATTACCCTCCATCAGTAGTAACTAAACCTCACTAAGTTCAAAAGGTCTTAAAAGGGTTGAAACGTTTAGGCTAGGGTAAAGGGTGTGGAAATAAATTTGGAAATTGGTGGTAAACTTAGAAGTGAAGCAAGGTTGATCATTCCTCAATTAAAACTCAATAAACTACCAATTTTCAAACCAAAAATTCTAGCAACTCCTCCTCCAAGCTTATTCTTTTTCAACCAAACAACAAATATTTTTGTATTTTCTCAATATTTTCTTCTTTCTCTTTTTTTTCATTTCTTTTTATTCTTTGCTCTCGCCTCTTTTAACTTTGAGCGGCTTTTTCTTTCATTTCCTTTATTTTCTTCTCATTTACTCAAACCATTCAACATAACAAATATAAACACAAGTACCAAAATTTGAGTTTTTCACTTCTTTTTCATTCTTTTTCTCACTTTCATTAACCAAAAATACAACTCAAGTCCCGAGAATGCTTCACAAAAACTAATAAAGGTGAAAATAAAGCAAAGGTCCATTGGTTTGTAATGTGGTTATGCCAAAGAAGGGAAAATGGCTCAAATTGGGTTACTAAATGAGCAAATGCAAAAGAAAAATAAAATAATAGAAAATAATAAAACAAAACAAAAATCCTAATTGCCTTCGTCTTCCCCTAGGTTGGTTCGGTCTCAATCTTGGGTAGATTAAGCCAAATTCTCGATAAAAGCTTGAAATGCCAAGGATCCAAACGCCACACATGCAAGAAATGTAGAAGGCTAGAAAAAAATAGACACATCCTCACAAAAATGACGGTAGTGGAGTAGCAAAAATCACCTTTAAAGCTTCAACTAGCTAGAGAGCGACAACCATCTTACCACAAACCAAGTGAGCTAAGGTCTCATAGCCCTTAAGTTCTACTACCTTGGCAATGTTATATGTGTGAACCAACCTCGGCATTCGAGTGCACGAAAACCTCTAACAACTAGCAAAGAGGGTATTCTAGGTGCTAAAGCCCAATTATGTCCAAGTTTAAAACAAAACATTTTGAAACTTGCCTTGAATGCCATGGAAAGACACTATACAGACAAATATTCACAAAACCAACAATACTCAAGAATGCATATACAATTGTGCAAGATGAAAGCATGATCAATCAAAGCTACAAATACTAAAAGTCAACTCAATAAGGCGCTCATAGCCATCCAAACATAGAAAACCAATCTCAATAATAGACTTTGGCAAGTATGAGAGAAATAAATCAAGCAATCATGATACTATGGATTAAGAAACCACCAAGACATATAGATAACCCCCCCAAGCTAGCGAATAGCTACTCCCCCAAGCTAGAATGGAGCATTGTCCTCGATGCTCAAAATAAAGGCACAAAGGGTGGGTGGGAGGGGAAGAAAGACAACACATTCACACAACAATTCATATTCATTCAATCCAAATGCAATTAAGAAAGCAAATCCAAGATGAGGGAAGAAGGAAAGAGTAAACCAAATGTGAGGTGGGTGTTGAAACCCGCAATTGAGCACATTGTCCACAATTTCATCTAATTCCTCGTCTTTGTTGCTTTTCCAAATGCAAGCAATCATTGGCGTGCTTCTTCTCAAGGAGCTCAATCCAAAATCCTTGCACATGAGTATATGCATCGAGTACCTATACACATAGACAAGAGAGTAAACAAAAATGAGAAACACAAAAGAAAGAAAAAGAAAGCAATAAAACACGGGTTACTTCCCGAAAAGGCTTGCTTAACGTCCAAGCATGACCAATCTAGTAAATAACCCGACAAAGAACGCAAAAGCTTGTCATATGCACCGGCAAACGTATCAAGAAATAGAGCATACGCGATGCTCATATGACAAGCAAACATAAAGTACAAGGAGACTTTATGCTTGAAAAAGGGAGAAAAGAAAAAGTAAAGAATCAAAAGAAAATTCAAGAAAATAAGAAGAAAAAGAAAAATCCTCACAAAAATCTTTTTGGTTGGCATTATAACTCTTTTCCTCATCAACAATGAAAGAGTTTGGGGCTTCGGAAGCATGAATAGAAAGAGGATCCCTAAGAGGTTCTTTGAGAAAAGAAGGGAGGAACAAAGGATAGTAGGAGATATGGTTAAACCTTTGGGAAAAAGGTGTATGAGAAAGGCAAAAAGGGGTAGCTAATCCCTCTTCACAAGATCTCACATCACTAATGAGGGAATGAAAATCAATCATGGAATCCTCAAATGAAGAACCCTCATGTTCTTCATCTCCCTCAAGCTCAAAAACTCCAAATGATTCAATCTCAACCTCCTTTTCACATCCTTGAACAACATCTCCCTTAAATTTCTCAAGGCCTACCATCTCAAAATCAAGAGTGAATGGGGGCAAATTTCTCTCAAACTCATCTCTTTCTAATGAAGATTTATCAGTGAACTCACTCATAAGGTTATGGGCTACCGTTTGAAACTCAAGAAATATTTGGGCCATAATCTCAAATGAGTCCAAATCATCATGAATAGACGAGTCAAAAGCTTGCTCATTAGAATCATCTAGGGGACTATGGGGTACACCTTTAGAATTCATGCAAAAATCGGATGCAATATGAGAAAGAGCATGCACTTCATCATCATTAGAACTTACCTCATTACATTGAGCTATAGAGGGAGGGGAGTTGAAATCATGCATTACATGGTCACTATGGGGAGCATCGAGCACATCATGGGAATTCATATTAGACAAATCATGACAATTAGCATCAACATTAAAAGCATGAGAATCTCGAACATAAGTCTCATGATTGGCCCTCTCCCAATCATAATTATCCCTAGCTAACCATGAATAGAAATCCCAAGCTTCATCCAAAGACATGTCTTGAAATTTACCATTTAACATATTATCAACTACTCCTCTAAAACGCTCATTTAATCCCAAATTAATGATTTCACAATAATCACTCTTGGTTAAACCTTTAACACCATCTAGGAAATCCTCAAGTCTATTGAAATACACCCAAAACGGTTCATTATCAAATTGAGGAATAGAAATATAAGCCATTTTTTTTCTCAAATAAAGCAACACAAAAAAAAACCAACAAATCAAAATAAAATTATAAACAATGGACTAGTCTCAATAAGATAACACAATGGTAATGGAAGCCGCTCCCCGGCAACGTTGCCAATTTGACAAGGGAATAAACACGTCGTCAATTGTCTATCCCTAGATCAAATACAATTTATACAACTTAAACAAACCTAATACGAGTATAAGGCAAGCATAGGGGTCGAACCACAGATAACGGTAAACACCACCAAATGTTATCGACAATTAAGCTAGTCCGGAATAGGATATAAATAAACTAAAGTCTAAAGATGCTAAAACAAGAAATAAAACATTAAGGCACCAAGGGAAATGAGTAGGTGAATTTGAAGCTTGACCATACAATAACAAAGTAGAAAATCAATGGTAAACTAAACATGCGTGAATACCGAAGTAAAGGGTCCAATCTAGCCGCCTTCCGGGGTCAATTGGCTTCTCCTAACATAGCCTCTATGTTTCCACATTAGAACCATATACTAGGAGGTACTATTAAATAACAATCGATAGTAATGAATCTCAACTAAGTCAACTTCCGTTACTTGTTAGTAAAGACTCATTTTTTATCAACTAACAATGTGCACTTGCAAGAAAGACCAAAGAATATCAAGCATGCAAAGACTTTAATCACCATTAACATAACCCCAACATTAAAAGCATGAACAATTAGCAACTACACCATCCCCACACCCTTGGCTAGATGACTACTCACAAATCATATTGAAAACAATATCAATCATCAAATTAATAAGCATCAACATGATTAATAAGCAAAGAAGAAAAAATAAAAGCAAATAAGCAAAATAAAAAAAAACAAAGGTAAAGAGAAAGAGTAAGAGATTGCTCATTAATTGAAGATGAAGGTCTACAAAGGATTGAACAAGCTCCTTCTTCAAAATCCAAGTTCATTAATGAAGAAAACCACACTTTCTCTCTCTACCAATGAAGACTAATCCTAACCTAACCTAAAACTAACCAGAGAGTAGAATAGATAGTTATTGAATGTTCCTAAATTACCCCAAAAATGGGTATTTATACTAACTTAATAAAACTAGGAAAAAAAATAGAAAAAGAAAATAAAATAAAATTAATTAAAAGGAAAAGTAAAAAAAATCAGAAACTAAAATAAAATTAAAAAAAAAATAAAAGAAAGAAAATAAGAAAAGGGAAAAGAAAAAGAAATAAAAATAAAGGAAAAACAAAATAAAACCCCAAAACAAAAAAAAAACATCAGCTACTCCCTTCTCTTCGATCTTCATGGCTGCTTCAATATCAACACCACCGAACAACCATCATCAACGGCTCAAAATCATCACCGACATCTTCATCAACTAGCAATCAATCAAGGCCGTTCAATTTTCATTAAAACTCGCATGAGAAGCTCGTGAAGTGGTTCGGTCGAACCACGGGTTGGTGCGGCCGAACTACGGGGTTGGTTCGGTCTAACCATGGGTATGTTCAACCACTCCTCTTCGAATAACAAAACCCCCAAAGTCTCTGACTCGAAGTTCGGCCGAATCCTCAACGGTTTGCTCGAACTTGATTAATTCGCTAATTGCTCTGATTTTTGCTTAATTGAGGGGTCGATTGGTAGCTTAATTGGTGTTGGTTGTTGACGGTGGTGTTGGTGAGGGGCTGCTGTGGTGATTTTGGTTTGGTTTGGGTTGTGGTGGTGCGGCTGCTGTTGCGGGGCGATGGTGCGAATTGGAGCAGGGGAAAGGAATGCGTGGCTGGTTTGGGCAATTGCGGGTTGGTGGTATATTGGATGCTGCAGCTGTACGGTGGTGTGAGGGTGGCTGTTGTTGTGTGTGGTGGTGTTGCGGGGTTGCAGGCTGGAGGTTAATGTTGCTGTTGGTGTTGGTGGTGTTGCGGGGTGAAGCAGAGGCTGTTGCGGCTGGTGGTGTGTGGTGTTTGGTTGTGTGTGCTGGAAGTTGGACTGGTGGTGAGTGGTGTTGTGTGGCTGGTGGTGAGTGGTGTGAGGGGTTGCAGCGGTGTTAGGCGCTGTTGTGGGGTTGATTGTTGCTTTGCTGTGCGTGAAGGTGGTGGCTGGTGCTAGTGTGTGGATGGTGTGAGGGTGGCAGCAGGTGAGTGAATTGGCTGGTTTGGGCTGTGGTGGTGTAGTGGAGGATAAGGGAGGTGGGGTGTTGGATAAGCGGTGGGCAGCAGCCATCAAAGAAGAATTGCACACTTTCACTCGTCCCCGAACTCCAAACTCACTTGACCTGAAACCCGGGACCCTAAACACAAAACCGAGGAGAAATCAAGACAAATAAAAAAAGAAATAAATAAATTAGGAATAAAATAAAGTAAAATAGAAAAAGAGAAATAACACTAAACTAATAAAAATTAAATAAAACTATACAAGTAAATAAAATCAAATAAATAACAAAATAAACTTAAAACTAATAAAAACTAAACAAAAACTATACAAGCAAAGAAAGTGAAATAAAATAGACTCAAAACCAATTAAAATAAATATAAGTAAATTAGAAAACTTTCAAGGAAAAATAAAGAACGAAATATAACAAATCAAAATCAAATAAAATACGAAAATAAACTAAAAACTACGAAAAGAACTAAAACACGACAAAATTACCAAAATAAACTAGAAACTTTATTAAAGAGAAAACAAGAGAAAGAAAGGGAAAATAAGATAAAATAAACGCGAAAATGACTCTAAAAATACTTCCTACGAGTGACATAAATGTCACTCATCAAATTCCCCCAAGCTAAACCTTTGCTCGTCTTCGAGCAAAGCTAAGGCAAAAGAAAACAAGATGGAATTATTTAAGGCAAAAGAAACAAAATAGAAACAAAGAGAAAGAGTGTACACTAACTCACTGTCGTAGGAATCACGGATGCATTTAGCGTATGCATCAAGCCCTTTAAACCCCTATGTCGCCAAAGAGGACGAGTAAGCTCTCGTGAGGGTTTCCTAAGAGATTTAACCCACAACTCTCGACAACACATAACATTCAAGGCAAAGGTGAAATCAAGAAAACTCGAGTTTTGATATTTCAAACCAAACACAAACAATGGGCTAAATGCACAAGAATGCAATCCTTTCTAGACATTAAAGGTAACCAAGCAAAAGAATAGCTAAGGTTGATGCACACATAAAGCATGCAAAGGGTAGAGAACTTAGAGGGACTTACACTCCTCCTTATCTCCAACCAAACTCCCGCATCCTCACTAGTTTTGCATCCACTTTTAAGGTGATATCACGAGATTCCTCGAAGGAATCGGAAGAAATAATCAATGAAAAACATTTAGGCTGCCCGACATCTAAGAATTGATAGCTCGCTCAATAGGCTTGGCTTGATTACCCTCCATCGGTAGTAACTAAACCTCACTAAGGTCAAAAGGTCTTAAAAGGGTTGAAACGTTTAGGCTAGGGTAAAGGGTGTGGAAATAAATTTGGAAATTGGTGGTAAACTTAGAAGTGAAGCAAGGTTGATCATTCCTCAATTCAAACTCAATAAACTACCAATTTTCAAATAAAAAATTCTAGCAACTCCTCCCCCAAGCTTATTCTTTTTCAACCAAACAACAAATATTTTTGTATTTTCTCAATATTTTCTTCTTTCTCTTTTTTTTCATTTCTTTTTATTCTTTGCTCACGCCTCTTTTAACTTTGAGCGGCTTTTTCTTTCATTTCCTTTATTTTCTTCTCGTTTACTCAAACCATTCAACATAACAAATATAAACACAAGTACCAAAATTTGAGTTTTTCACTTCTTTTTCATTCTTTTACTCACTTTCATTAACCAAAAATACAAATCAAGTCCCGAGAATGCTTCACAAAAACTAATAAAGGTGAAAATAAAGCAAAGGTCCATTGGTTTGTAATGTGGTTATGCCAAAGAAGGGAAAATGGCTCAAATTGGGTTACTAAATGAGCAAATGCAAAAGAAAAATAAAAAAATAGAAAATAATAAAACAAAACAAAAATCCTAATTGCCTTCGTCTTCCCCTAGGTTGGTTCGGTCTCGATCTTGGGTAGATTAAGCCAAATTCTCGATATAAGCTAGAAATGCCAAGGATCCAAACGCCACACATGCAAGAAATGTAGAAGGCTAGAACAAAATAGACACATCCTCACAAAAATGACGGTAGTGGAGTAGCAAAAATCACCTTTAAAGCTTCAACTAGCTAGAGAGAGACAACCATTTTACCACAAACCAAGTGAGCTAAGGTCTCATAGCCCTTAAGTTCTACTACCTTGGCAATGTTATATGTGTGAACCAACCTCGACATTCGAGTGCACAAAAACCTCTAACAACTAGCAAAGAGGGTATTCTAGGTGCTAAAGCCCAATTATGTCCAAGTTTAAAACAAAACATTTTGAAACTTGCCTTGAATGCCCAATTGCGGGTTAGTGGTGTATTGGATGCGGCAGCTGTGCGCTGGTGTGAGGGTGGCTGATGTTGTGTGTGGTGGTGTTGCGGGGTTGCAGGCTGGAGGTTAATGTTGTTGTTGGTGTTGGTGGTGTTGTGGGGTGAAGCAGAGGCTGTTGCAGCTGGTGGTGTGTGGTGTTTGGTTGTGTGTGCTGGAAGTTGGACTGGTGGTGAGTGGTGTTGTGTGGCTGGTGGTGAGTGGTGTGAGGGGTTGCAGCGGTGTTAGGTGATGTTGTGGGGTTGATTGTTGCGCTGCTGTGCGTGAAGGTGGTGGCTGGTGCTAGTGTGTGGATGGTGTGAGGGTGGCAGCAGGTGAGTGAATTGGCTGGTTTGGGCTGTGGTGGTGTAGTGGAGGATAAGGGAGGTGGGGTGATGGATAAGCGGTGGGCAGCAGCCATCAAAGAAGAATTGCACACTTTCACTCGTCCCCGAACTCCGAACTCACTTGACATGAAACCCGGGACCCTAAACACAAAACCGAGGAGAAATCAAGACAAATAAAAAAAGAAATAAATAAATTAGGAATAAAATAAAGTAAAATAGAAAAAGAGAAATAACACTAAACTAATAAAAATTAAATAAAACTATACAAGTAAATAAAATCAAATAAATAACAAAATAAACTTAAAACTAATAAAAACCAAACAAAAACTATACAAGCAAAGAAAGTGAAATAAAATAGACTCAAAACCAATTAAAATAAATAAAAGTAAATTAGAAAACTTTCAAGGAAAATAAAGAACGAAATATAACAAATCAAAAGCAAATAAAATACGAAAATAAACTAAAAACTACGAAAAGAACTAAAACACGACAAAATTACCAAAATAAACTAGAAACTTTATTAAAGAGAAAACAATAGAAAAAAGGGAAAATAAGATAAGATAAACGCGAAAATGACTCTAAAAATACTTCCTACGAGTAACATAAATGTCACTCATCAAGAAGAAAGGGGTAAAAGGCTCAAGACCCGAGAGAAGCCCCCAAGATATGCAATTATGTATTAAACTTTGCAAGTTTTATTTTTCATATATATATTTTTTTGTTTTGAATTTCTTTTTTTTGTTCTTTTGAATCAATGTAGGCAATCTCAGATCATGCGGTCCATCACTCACTTAGCATTCATGTTTCTCAAGCACGGTACCAAACACTCGATGAGAGACGCAATTTGAGACATGTTCATATCGGAGACATTGGAACACTTGCCTTTAGAATTTTTTTTTATTTTTTTATTTAATTATTCTTTTCCCTCTCTCTCTCTTTTTTTTTTTTTTTTTTTTTAATTTGAACTTGCTTTCTGACTGTTACACAAATTGTACACCTTCGCATCCCAGGGTTAAGTGAATGTGGGTTGAATAAAAAAGGTCAACCATTAGACGAGGCTCAAAGTGGTTGATGAAGAAATGGATATGTGATTGAAAATGGTTTAAGGGGAATGACAGGATTGCAAAGGTGCCTCAAGTCATCAGTGTACCTTGCATTTAGTTCGGTAATTGTTTTTTTTTTTTTTTTTTTTTTTTGTGCGGATGACATGATCGAATGCAAAAGAAAGAAATGATCATTGATGGAACATGGCATATAGATGTAAGGATAAGGAGAACCTATGCTAGACATATTAGGGGAAAAGGGATGAAACGAAAGAAGAAAAAAAAATGAAATCTTGTATAGAGACTTGTCTAGTGCTTCGTCTTCATGGTTGCTTATGAATTATTTGTTATCGCCAAGAGGAACAAGAATTTTGTTATTGCTGATGCTATGATTGGAAGAAAAGAAGGAAGGAATGACGTTCCCCTTATTCTTTCAACTCTTAAATAGTGATTCTTGAACTCGAGTATTATAGAACAAAATGAGCTCACTTAATGCTTTGACTCAATACTCAGATCGAAAAGGAAGAGTGTATGAAAAAATTTTGAAAACTGATGGGAAATACTCCACTCATTCCTATTACGACGGAAAACGTTGCGTGCATGGTCCTAGACAAAGTGTGTGCAATGACTCAACATGTGTTATTAGGTGAGTTTATTAAGACTCGTGCTATGATCGCATGGCTAGACATGAGGACGTTTTAAAAAACAAAGGACCCAATGACCAAATAGCACGGAAGACTAAAAGACAAACTAACTTGATTAATTTTGTCAAATTTTAATGTTTATGCTATTTACTAGGTGAAAACGGTCCATTGGCAATCGTTAGTCATAAATAAGATCAACCACAATCAAAGACAAAGAACACATGTTAAGGTTAGCACAAAAATCGATCACAAGAAACTAGGAAGAGGACTAGAATTCTAGAAGAGTTAAGACTCATGGGTATAAAAAAATAAAATAAAAATAAAAATCTATAATCCTATGTTATACGAGTTGACACGGATTAAAGGACCGGGTAAGACTAGCTTGACACAATTTTTTTTTTTAAAAAATAAAATAAAAAATAAAAAAAGGTAACGCTAAAAAGACATCTAAACAGGATAGGCTGTAGTATATTGGTTATAACTTTTGATCTTTGAATCTGATTTGGACGAAACCAACTCTAAATCAAAGATAAAACTCAGAGCTAAATATCCATAGGTGGCACGACACGTAACTCTTTCTAGAACTCGGCTATAACCAAAACAAGTTGAATCTTGTGCAGTATACGGGAATAAAAATCCGGGTGACTCAAAAATTAAAAAAAAAAATCTATGACTCGACTCTAAAAAAAATAAAAAGGGTTTGATAAGAGAAAAAATAATTAAGAAAAAAGTCAATAAAAAAATTGCACATATAAGCATATTGTCACGCATGATGCAATAAAGTTCGCAACCTAAAGTCAAGTTCTATGTTCGACTATGGTCAAGCTTTTGGGTGTCAAAGGGTACCATGGTTAAGAGTTTGGACGCGTTAGCAAGACAGCCTCCCTTGAGGGTGTATGCCAACGGGCGGCTCCGCGAGTTCGTGATGAAATCGAACTCGACTCCATGGTTTGTGTGGATTTAAAAACTCGGATGAACCCTTATTGCCATGAGCGTTTTCGGGTTGATAGAGCATAAATCCCCCGGGCTAGCCACATACGTAGAACACGTACTATTGTGGCAAAATAGGTAAGCTAAAATGCATATGCATATGTGACAATGCCAATAAAATCACAAGAATATTTTTCAAGAATCTTTCAAGTCTCATCCACTCATCTTAATTAAATACCAATCACTCAAATCGATAAATAATCAAGAATCCTCCCCAGTGGAGTCGCCAAATTGTAGGCGTCGCTCGAAGTGCGCCTACGTTAGAGCATGTGGTAAATATGCTTGGCACTCATAGGAAGTGGGAATTGACATATACGATTAGGGAGAAGGAAAGTAGGGAGCCGCCAACAAGTTTTTTAGGAACTTGTAAACCGTTCACGGATCATAAAAGGCAACCACGATTAAAGGGACAACGATAGGCAACAACGATTGACCCGTGAAGGTTACACCCCATTCATAATCCATGAGATTACTAACTCCATATGGTTCGGAACCACGAAAGGTGGATCGGGGATGATGGTACGAAGTGAGTCATGGAGTCACATTCGCCCGTATTGGCCTCTACTCGATTCTTATAGTGAAAAATGATTCCTGCGATCTCAAAGGCATACAAAAAAAATATTCAATTCGCTCCAAACTATTATTAGGCTAAATTGGTTTAATATTAATGCAACACATTATTCTAAAATATTTGTGATCACTTGAATTAAATAACAAAATTAAAAAAGGATCCTAAATCGGTTGTCCAAATTATCTTATTAGGCGTGATTTTCAATTACATATTCCCTTTAACATGCAATGTGGTGATCAATAATAACGATAGAATAAACATTAATATTGGAAGCAATTTAACCATAATATCATTAGTCAAATAAAATATAAAATAACCTAATCATGATGCTAGAAATATTAAAATAAAATAAGAGTAATTAAATTAATTAATTACTCACATTCCACACGTTCCTTTAAATTGCTACATCATGAATAAATTGTTAGTAACTTCAATAAAAATATAAATCAAATGAAAACTAAATTAAATAAATATAGATTTGATTTGGTCCAAACCCTCAGTTAGTTATACCTTTCACGCCTTGGTTTAAGTATAGAAATTTGGGTATTGTATAGACTCCTTGGAGTGCTTAATTAGGGGAAGTATTTTGAGAAAATAGGATGGCTAGTATTTAGGCTAAAGAGGGAGAAGAGAATTATTTTGTGATCAAGCTTGTTTATGTTTGAAAAAGGGGAGATATGACCTCTATTTTTAGGGAAAAAAGAAGGGTCGAAGAATTAAGAAAAGATAAGAATTCGAATCGGATAAAACTCTTGCGATAGACAGCAGTTTATGCGGTTTTTGTTTTTATAATATCTTTTGATCCAGAAACCAGAATAAGATGAATAAGATATCATTGGAAATTTATTCAAGTCTACATTCTAACCCAATTAGAATCAGATTAAAATATTTTATAGAACAAAAGATATAGCCGAAATAGTTAGACAGTGTCAGTTTTGGATAGAGTTTGACATTTTATTCATATCTTTTCCGTTATAGCTCAGAATTGATATTATAATACATCATTGGAAAGATAATTTCAAGGTCTATCCAACCTTATAAAATTTGGATAAAAACTATGAGGCACGAAAATAATATCTGTCTATCTTTGAATGTCTTTCAATTCGGATAGAAATAGGATTTTCAAAAAAAGGAGTTTTATTCAATTTCAAACTCTTTAATCTTATCTTTTCAAAAAGGATTATTAGGATCTTTTAGAAACTTATAGAAGCTTCCAATTAATACTAATTGGTTTAGGAATGGGATTAAATAATTTGGACCCTCCACATGATCATTGGGTCGTAGGTAAGGTGGGCTTAGGTTCGGTTTGGGCTCGGTTTAATATTTTGGCCATAACTTATTCGTTATAACTCGGATTTGGGCTAATAATATATCGCGGGAAAGATATTTTCAAGCCCCATCCAACTATTCAATAATTGGACCCAGATTATGGACCAAAATAAACTGGATCATACGTTTTTTATAAAAAGGACACGAAATGAATGACTTTAAAGGACACGAAATGAATTATTTTGGGTTTAAAGGCACGAAAAGAGGAAAATAAGTTATGGTTTGGGAAAATGGGCTAGGAATTGGGTTGTTTTATGAAATGGAAATATGGATTTAAGCACTCCAAAAATTAAATACTCAACCCGACCAATAATGGCGGTGAAAGATTGTTCATCATCAGGTTTGGTTTTGGGGAAACATTTTTAGGTGTCTACAGGTATTTATAATACAAGTTAAAAAAAATAAAATAAAATAAATAAAACTAATTAAAACTAAATTCAAAAACAATACTAAAATAAAATAAAATAAAATAAATAAAACTAATTAAAACTAAATTCAAAAACAAAACTAAAATAAAATAAAATGAAATGGAAAAAGAAAACCCCAAAACCCCCTAAAATTCCCACCCAAACCCACGAATCATCAGACCCCCCAATTCCATTACTCATAAGCCGCATTCATCTTCACCCTTCATCGAAAATCTTCATCAAGCAAAACTAAATCGCGGCCGTCCGATTTTCATTAAAATCACGTGAAAAGCTCGTGATTGACCCACATTTGCGCGCCCGCACAGAAGTCGCGCACAGGTCGCGCAAAGCTACTGCCTCAACTCTGATTTTGGACTCCAATTTGTGCGCTTTCTGTCAGGGATGCGCGGCCGCGAATTGGCTGCTCTGTGAGTTTGGGTGTTGGGCGAATTGCGGCTGCAATTGTTGAGTGGTTTGGTGGTGATTTGGGTGGTTGTTGTTGTTGCGTGAAGTGAGGGAGCAGGGGAATTGGTTGTTGCGGTGGTGTTGGTGGGTCAGGTGGTTTGGGTGGTTGTTGTTGTTGCGTGAAGTGAGGAAGCAGGGGAATTGGTTCTTGCGGTGGTGTTGGTGGTTCAGGTGGTTTGGGTGCGCTGAGTTGAGGTGGTGCGAGTAGGGTGAGGTGGCTGGTGGAGTCGAATTGATGGGTGGTTGATGGTGGAGGTTCGCAGGTGGTTACGTGAGGTGGATTGAGTTGCTGTTGTTGTTATTGACGGATTGGTGGCTGGAGGTGGCTGTGGGCTGGTGTGCGTGGTGTTTTGGTGAATTGAGGGAGCAGCTAAGCTACTTTGGTGGTTTTTTGGTGTGTGGAAGAGGTGGAGAAGGGGAGCTTAGTTGTGGCTGTGATAGGTGGGTGTTGGTGGATGTTGCTGGTGTTGGTGTTGTTGGGGGAAAGCATGGAGCAGGGGATTAGTGTGTGATATTGGTGGGTGGTAGATTACTCAATTCTCGGACCTTGAACCCGATCGACCAAGGACCCGAAAACACCTACAAGCAAAAACAACACGAGGGGATTATCAAAAGATAAAATAAAATAAGATAAATAAAGTAAAATAAAATAAGATAAAATAAAGTAAAATAAAATGCTAAAACTAAATAAATAGTAAAATTAAATGAAATAACATAAAATAAAGAAAACAAACTAGAAACTAAAAGAAAAAAAATTTAAAAAAAGAGAGAAACTAGGAATTAATAAAACTAAGTTAATCTAAATTAAACTAAAAACTACAAAATACTCAAATAAAAAGATAAAAGACGAGAATAAGCAAAATAATAGAAATAAAGGATAAAATGAGCTTAATTATTGAAATAAGCCGGAAAAGTATTCAATAAACACCCCTAAAAGTGACATAAAAGTCACTTATCAATGCATAAAATGCGTGATCAAGCAATAAAAAAAATAATCATCAAGTAACATAAAAATCATAATAACAATCATAATCATAATCATGTTAAAAATAAAACATAATATTAATAGTAAGATCATAGGCATGATACCAACAATATTAATAACAAACCCTAGCACGTCACTAAACATTAAAGATTAAAGCCCTTACATGATACAAACATGATATTAGGAAAGAAATAGGAAGCATCATTATAATATACATGATATTAGAAATTTTAGTTAACCCTAAACATGATACTAGGAAGCAATATAACATCATAACATGATACTAGGAATCAACAAAATAATCTAAGCATGATTTCTATATCAAAAGAATAATGAAGCTATTAAATTACTTACTTCGATGTCTCGTACCTCTTTCTAATAACAAAATACACACATTAGTAACTTCAAGGAAAAATATTTAAACAATAAATATAATCAAAGAATTGTAATAAGATTTGGGACCAAACCCTCAGAAATTATCAACCTTTCACGTCTAGGGCGAAGGCAACCTCGAACTTTGCTAGGTGTGTCTAGAGCTAATGTATGTGGAATTTTGTAAAATGGAAGGTTTAGAAAAAGAATAGAGAGAGAAGGAAAGATTCTAGCTTTTAGAGAGAGAATAGAGAGAGATGATTATTGTGAATATTCATTGGGAAAAGGGGAGATATGACCTCTATTTATAGGAAAAAAAAAAGAGTCAAAGAATAAGAAAAGAATCCGAATTCAAATCGAAATAAAACTCAATGGACAGCAGTTTTTGCGAATTTTATTTTTATCATTACTATTGGTTCAGATGTCTAAATAAGGCATATATTATGTCGTTGGAAAGCTCTTGAAGTCTACTTTTGAACCTAGTTGAAATCAGATTAAAATCATTTATAGATAAAAATATATGGCCGAAATAGTGGAAGGGTGTCCGTTTTGGATAGAGTTTCGTATTCCATTCATATCTTTTTCGTTATAGCTCGTAATTAGTATTATAATACTACCTCTGTTTCATATTATGTGCAACAAAGGGGTATTATTTCTGAGACATAAAATATTCCTTTGTTGCACATAATAAGAAACGGAGGTAGTATATCATTGGAAAGATAATTTCAAGATCTATCCAACCATATAAGATTTGGATGAAGATTATGAGGCACAAAAATAATATCTAACTGTCTTTGAACATCTTTAAATTCGAATAGAATTAGGATTTAAAAAAAGGAAAGTTTTATTCAACTTCAAACTCTTTGATTTTATCTTTTCAGAAAAGAATTATTAAGATCTTTGAGAAACTTATGGAAGTTTCTAATAAATCCTAATTAGTTTAGGAATAGGATTAAATCTTTGGACCCTTCACACGATCATTGGGTCGTAGGTAAAATCCGGTTTGAGCCCAGCTTAGTATTTTGGCCATAACTTCCTCATTATTCATCGGAATTGGGCTTATAATATATCGTTGGAAATGTCTTTTCAAGCCCCATAAAAAATACACCATTATTGGACCAATATCATGGACCAAACTAAACTGGAATGCACATTTTTCATAAATAGGGTAATATAAAATTTTTTTATAAAAACAGAAAGAAGAGATAATTTAATAAAAATTCCTCATCACTAGACTTTTCACACTTTCGCTTTGTTCGATAACCAGTGACATGAAAGGTATTCATATCTGGGTTTGGTTTTGGGGAGACACATTTGGGTGTCTATAGATTATAATTCAAGTGATTGCCAATAATAGTTTTGTTTGTGCATTAATATTTAACCAACATAGATAAACATGTTTAGGGTTAATATATTGATTGTATTTTAGTCAGAAAGCGCACATGAATATGAGAAAAATAAAGTACAGGCCTATTTTTAGGGCAGGTTCAATCTATTTTAGGATGGATTTGTACCTTCATCCCCGAATATCCAGTCATGATTCCAGATCACTATGGAGTTAGCGATCTCATGGAGCGTGAAGGGGTGTAGCGTTCACCTAGTGAACGGTTTACAAGTTCCTAAATATTCTTGGTAACTCTTCTGCTCTAGCTTCCTTCCCTTTGAATGCCACCATACTTAAGTGTATAATTACAATGGGGATCAAGTGTGTGACTCTTGAAATTATTCCCTATAGTTTTTGGCGGCTCCCTTGGGGAGGATTTCTATTTTAATTGCTAAAATTTATTTTAGCAATGATTTAGAATGAGTGGACGAGACTCGAAAAGTTCTAAGTATTCATGTGCGTAAATTTGATTGACATTATTTGCATAAGCATAAAAAAGGTTTGCATTGGATAGACCATCCATAATGCGTAAAAACCATAGGATTTTTAAGCACAAAAATTTGGGAAAGCTGCTGAGGCATGTAGGAACTGGCACTAAGAAAACAGTGCCCGTCGTAGTGTGATGGCTCTGTCTCGCGCTAAGTTCTTCCAATACCAAGAAAGAAATCTACCTTTTTGCTTTGATCGGTTCTAAAACTGTTTGCTTGATTTTACTTTCTTATTGAGTTTTTCTCACTTTTCGGAACCCGTATGTAGTCTACTTATGGTCATTACATGATGGGAATTCACACTCCATCTACCCAATCGAACGCTCATGGAAAGGAAGAGTACATCCGAGTTTGCGAATTCACCAAACCGTGGAAGCAAGTTTAACTTGTGGGATGCCATCCATAAGCGACAACCCTTCTAATGTTAAGGCTTCCGCGCGATGTATTCGGACTCATAACCATGGAACCTCTTTGACTAACCCTTATCCTTGAACTTTAGAGAACTAGAGCCATGGTTAGGTTGCAAACTCATTGCATCATGTTGTGACTATTTGACTACTTGTATATTATTTACTTGTGCATATTTATACGTGATTAAACTAACCGTTTGATTTGACTTGTGATTATAAATATGCTTAAATGAAGTAACCAAGGACTAAAAATACTTTTCTTAATTAATTAATTAATTAATTAATTTGAACCAATAAATATGTCTATAATGGAGCCATAGTTCCTTTGAGTCAACCCGGATTTTTATTCCCGTATACTGCACAAGTGTCAACCTGTTTTGGTCATAGCCAGAGTTCTAGGAAGCGTTAAGAGTCGTATAACCTATGGATCTGTAGCCCCGAGTTTAATCTTTCATTTGGAATTGGTTTAGTTCAATTTGGAGTCACATATTAAAAGTTATGACTAAAATACTATAGCCTGTCCAGTTTAGTGTACATACGTGAGGTCTTAACTTAGTCTTTGTTTGAGTCTAGTCACATAGTCTAGTCACATGGTCATGACATGAGTCTTGAAAATATCACTTACACTCACAAGTATTTACACACTTTATACATACTCTTTTCACACCATGACCATGTCTTAGGTTCATGCATGAGTCGCTCTTTCCGTCATTTTAGTTGGGGTCCACTCTATTCCTAATTATTCCATATCTCTCTATCTACATCATCTTTCTAATCTTTAAATGCTTTCTCCATACATAAATTCCCCTTATTCTTTCACGATCTTTCTCCATCTATGCATATTGAATCGAGTTTGAGTCATGTGATTGACAAAAAAAAAAAGGGTAATGATGAAACAAATGCACAAGGCAAGCTTCTCACCACGATTTCATGCATTCTTCTTCTTTTTTGAAACCCTTCCCCAATAATTCTAGCATAGGAACCCTTTATCCTCGGAATTATTTCTTAGATTTTGATTTTTACCTTTCACTTTTTTAATAAAATGAGCATTTATTTCTTTGCATATGATCATCACATTACATTTTAAAAAAAAAAACTTCGCTGAACTAAGCACAAGGTATACTTATGATTCGAAGCACCCTTGTAGCCTATCATATAACCTTCAACTTTTGAACATATAAATCCTTTCTTGATGAACCACTTATAGCCTCGTCTAACGATAAACCTTTCTTTTTTCAACCTGCATCTACCTAACCTTAGGGTGAGATGGTATGCAACTTATGCAATTTTTTAAAAAAAAAACTTGAGTGATTTCAAAAGATTAAAATAGCAATAAAATGTGTTAAAGGGCAAGTGTTCCAATGTCATTGATATGAACATATCTCAGATTGTGTCTCTTATCGAGTGCTCGGTAACGTGTCTAAGAAACATGAATGCCAAGTGAGTGATAAACCGCATGATCGGGATTGCCCACACTTATCAAAATATATAAAAAATGATAAATAAAAAAATAGAGAGAAAAAGATAAACAAAAGAAAGAGAGTTAAAAAGTGAAGAAACCTCAAGCATAAAAATATAAAGATTTCAAAAGCAAGGTTGCACACCTTGGGGGCTTTTCTAGGGTCTTGAGCCTTTATCCCCTTCTTCTTCAACCTTTAGCCTAACCACGTTACGACCCTTCAAAGACCTCTTTGAGGTATACACACACTCGTGCAAGGTTTGTCTAGAGCTACGTTCGGCCTAAGTCCTAACGGATATGTAGGCAACCTCACATTAGGGTGCGGCCGTAATAAAAATGCATTCACATTCACATTCATACATGATCATATCAAGATCCACGCTAATCCCTGTCCATTTAGATCTAGACTGGGGGGCTTGATTCCTACATCATTATTTTACCTAGCCTAAGAGTCACCATTATTTGATTATTCTCAAAATATCTTTTCCATACACTTAGCCTTTGTAGCTTAGACTTAGTGTCACTTTCACACACATCACGAATACATGACCAAATAAACCTTCCCATAGGAACCCTTCGTCATGAAATCTTAACACAACATTGAAGCATGCCTTGTTATATCAAAATCACTCATAAACATCATTGCATCGCAAAGTGAGAAGTGCTTAGCCTCCGTGCCTAAGTTACCCAAATACTTTCATCATCGAGTCAAAAATTTAGATATCCTAGGATGAATCAATCCTTACACAATGAGATACAACATCGACGCATATATTTGACTAAGCTCATTCAACATGCACCGCAAACACTCAAACACTCGCTTCGATTCTTTTTCGCGTCTTTCTTTTTCCGGAGAAATTTGGTACCCTTCTGTAGACACCTGAATGTGTCTCCCCAAAAACCAAACCCAGTGATGAATAATTTTCACGTTGCTTGATTATCGAATGAGGTGAAAGTGTGAAAAGTCTTGTGATGCGTTCGTTTAATAAAATTTATTTCCTGTTTTTGAAAATCTTCTCTATTTTATGAAAATATCCCATCTAATTTATCTAGGTCCATGACAAGGGTCAAATAATAGTGTAGTTGGGTCGGGCTCAAAAAATCTTTCCAATGATATATTATAAGCCTTATTCCGATGAATAATGAGAAAGTTATGGTCCAAATACTAAATTACTTCTAAAATGGTTTTATGGCCCAATGATCTAGTGTAGGGCCCATTAATTATTATTCCTAAAATTATTAGGATTGAGTCTAATCTTCTAGAATAGTCTATAAGGTTACTTTGAGTTCTAATATCATTAGGATTGATAATTATTCTTTTTAGAAAATAATGAATTTGGTTTGTAATAAAATATGTATTTTATTATGATAAAATCTGATTTAAGATTAATTAAAACGGAGTTTTAATTGCTTTATTATATTAAGAAGAGGATTCCGTACAAAGCAAGTTTTATCTTTTAACCAGCGCCAAACGACAAGCCTGTCGCCATGCGTGATCCTTATCGTTTTGGCGCTGGACTATGTCGCTGGGGACATGGGTCAGTTTTATTCCGTTCAAATTCTGATTCTTTTCTATCGATTCCAGACTATTTTCTTATAAATAGGGGTCGTATTTCCCCGTTATGATACATTCACAATCATCTAATTCTATTTTCTCTTTTCTCTCTAAATCTAGAAACCTATTCTCTCTCCCTCTTTCTAAACCTTCCCTTTTACAAAATTCACAAGTTCTAGACATTCCTAGCCAAGTTTGAAGTTACCTTCGCCCTAGACGTGAAAGGTTGATAATTTCTTAGGGTTTGGTCCCAAATCCCTATTTCAATTATTTAGTTTAATTGTTTGATTTAATGTTTCCTTGAAGTTACTAACGCGTGTATTTTGTGATTAGAAAGAGATACAAGGCATCCAAGTAAGTAATTTAATTACTTTGTTATTCTTTTGATATAGAAATCATGCTTTGATTATTTTAATTCTTAGTATCATGTTACGATGTGTTTATGATTCCTAGTATCATGTTTGGGGTAATAACTAATATTTCTAATATCATGTATGTTCCTAGTATCATGTTTAGGTTGCTTCCTATTCTTTCTAATATCATGTTAGTATCATGTTAGGGATAAAGCTTTGATCTTTGATGTTTAGTGTCGTGCTAGGATTTGTTATTAATCTTGTTAGTATCATGTCGAGGATCTTGCTATTAATATTATGCTTGGATGAGATTATTATTATGATGATGATTGTTATTATGTTGCTTGATATATATTGTTGTTACTTGATCACGCCTTTTATGCATGTTGTAAAGGGAATTTGTACTTGTAATCAGAGATAATTAATAATCTTGCTTAAGTTAATATGATTATAATTCAAGTGATCACCAATAATAGATTTGTTTGTGCATTAATGTTCAACAAACATATATTAAACAGGTTTAGGGTTAACCTATTGATTGCATGTTAGTCAGAAAGCGCAAATGAATATGAGAAAAAAAAAAGTAGAGGCCTATTTTTATGACAGGTTCAATCTCTTTTAGGTTGGATTTGTACCTTCATCCCTGAATATCCAGTCATGGTTCTAGACCACTATGGAGTTAGCGATCTCATGGGTCGTGAAGGGGTGTAACCTTCACCCTGTGAACGGTTTACAAGTTCCTAAAACTTGTTGGCGACTCTTTTGCTCTAGCTTCCTTCCCTTTGGACGCAACCATGCTTAATTGTATGATCACAGTGGGGCTCAAGTGTGGGATGCTTGAAATATTCCCTACACCTCCACATAAATAATGAAATTTTTTTTGCTTTTCTGCATTTTGAGTCAAGCACATCACAATGCAATGAACCTACACACAAGTCATGAGTCATGTCATATCACATCGAGTTGAGTCTACACACACGTGTCAAAACACTTTAAGTTAACCTCAAGTCAAAGCAATCATAATGTGAAGCACAAAAGGCCTTAGGTCCACTATTAGAAAACAGGCCATTTTCAACAGAAAAATTCCGTCAGAAACACCATGAAATCCGTCAGAAAACCAATTTTCGACGAAAAATCCGTCGGAACTGGTTGTCGGAAAACACTTTGTAGGAATATTGGACTTTTCCGATGGAATTATCCGTCGGAAGACATTTTCCGGCATCGCAAAAATTCGTTAAAAAATTCCGACAAATATAACTCCGTTGGAAATCTCTAACGGAAATTCCGTCAAAAAATGCTTTTAGAAATTAAAAAAAAAAACACATCGTACCACCACTGGCACGGTTTATCACTACCTCCAATCCCTAACTAACCCTAACCCCAACATTAGACAACCACAAATTCACCCCTATCCCACCACCACACACCACCACCGACACCACCTTAAAACCCACTGTCAACCTAACCACTACCAACTAACCGAACCACACCATCATACCCATACCCAACCACCGAACCACACCACCACACCACCACCGCCACTTGACCCACCGCAAAAAAATATAAAACCCTAAAAAAAACACATCTAACCACCCTTGTCCACCTCTTACCACCACCACCACCACTCACCACGCCACCTCCAACCAAGATCTGCCTGCAAAGCCCACCACCACAACCCTAACCCTAACCGCCCACCACCACCATGAAAAAAAAGAATCTAGATAAAATCAAAATTAAATAAAATTAAAAATAGATACTTACCTTAATTCCACCATAAAACTTCGACAAGAAAAAAACCCTTTGTTTTCATACAAATAAATTCAACAAGAGAAGAAGGGGAAATGGAGAAGTAGGGGCGGAGAAGACAAGGAGGAGGGAGAAGAAGAACAAGAGGCAAAGATGAAGAGAAGGGAGAAGAAGCAACGGAAAAGATAAAGGGTAAAGGGAGAAGAAGAAGGGGCGAAGAAGAGGAGGAGGAGGCAGAAGGAGAAATGGAAAGAATAAGGGGAAAGAAGAAAGGGCGAAGAAGAAGAAAGGAGGAGGGAGAAGGAGAACATGAAGAATGAAGGGAAGGGAGAGAAAGAGAGCGAGGAAAGTAAAATGAAGGGGTAAGGGCGGCTGACTAGTGTTTTAATTAGGGTTGTTAATTATTTCAAACTTTAAATTCTAAATTCTGTCAAAATATCCGATGGAATTAAATTCCATCGAAAATTACTGATTTTCCGACAGATTAATTCGTGGGAAATTTCCAGCGGAATAAAATCCGTAAGAAATTAAGTATTTTCTGACGGAATTTGAATTTCGTCGGAAATTTCCGACGAAAATTCCTAATTCGTCAAAAATTTCCTATGGAAATTAAATATGTAGGAAATTTTGTATTTTTCAACGGATTTTCATGTCCGTCGGAAGTATTGCGTCAGAAATCGACCTAATTCTAGTAGTGGTCAACCCTAAGAAAAACATAAGCAAAGTCCTGTAGTCCAAATCATTGATGCAGGTGTAGTAAGTCACATACGGACAAGTGATCTTTACAAAGATCTAAGGCAGAAGACGCAAGTTTTCAAAGACATGCAAAGCTATCACTTCCAAGGCGAGGAGATGAAAAAATTTGAACAAGTTGGCTCAAGGCGTAGTTGTCTTTGACAACATTCCCTAGGATATGAAAGTTGTCATCCAATTTGAGAAGATGGTTCAAGGCGAAGCAACCTTTGACGGTGCTCCCCAGGATGTGGAGGTTGTCGAACAAAACAACTTTGATTCAAAAAAAAAATATTGTATCCTAAGGCATGGACGACTCATACATCAAGTTTCTCAAGGCGAAGAGACCTGTAGTTATCGGACAAGTTTTCCCAAGACGAAGAGAAATTGTCGATTGATGCACACTTCCCAAGGAGTAGAAGTTTGCGATTGCATCCCAAGGCGTGGGTGCTTAGTGGAATTTCAATTTTAAGCCACTCAAGGAGTAGGAGCTCAGGACAGGATTCTCAAGGCGTGGAATTTATTAAACTATTAGACTTCCCAAGGCGTGGAAAATTATCATTCCGAAGACTGCTCAAGACGAAGGAGTGTACGAATGTTCCCCGAGGCGAGGAAATTTGTCATCGTTCATTTGTGAGTTGCTCGAGGCGCAGAAGCTCTTGATAAGAATTCCCAAGGCGTGGAAAACCGTCATCCAATGGATCACTCGAGACGTAGTGGTTCACAATAAGAATTCCCAAGGCGCGGAAGACCGTCATTCAGTGAATCGCTCGAGGCGTAGTGGTTCGCAATAAAATTCCCAAGACGAGGAAGGACGTCACAACAAAACTGAAGATGACTACAAGCAGAGTCACCTTCGACTATGTTCCCTAGCTTGTGGAAGATGGTCACAAACCAGAAGAAGATCGGTACAAGCAAAGCAATCTTCGATGGTGTTCCCTATCTTGCGGAGGATTGTCACAACAAAAATACAAATGCAACTGTAGACACCCATTTGTGTCTCCCCAAAACCAAACCCAGTGATGAATACCTTTCACGTCATTTGATTATCAAACAAAGCGAAAATGTGAAAAGTCTACTGATGAGGATGTTTTCATTAAAATATCTCTTCTTTCTATTTTTGAAAAAATTTCTTTTCTTACCCTATTTTTGAAAAACGTGCATTCCAGTTTAGTTTGGTCCATGATAAGGGTGCAATAATGGTGTAGTTGGATGGGGCTTTAAAAGACCTTTCTAACGATATATTATAGGCCCAATTCCGATGAATAATAAGGAAGTTAGGGCCAAAAAACTAAACTGGGCCCAAACCAGTTTTTACCTACGACCCAATGATCATGTGGAGGGTCCAAAGGTTTAATCCTATTCCTAAACTAATTAGGATTAATTAGAAGATTCTATAAGTTTTTAAAAGATCTTAATTATCCTTTTTGAAAAGATAAGATTAAAGAATTTGAGTTAAATAAAAACTTTCCTTTTTTAAACTTTCCTTTTGCTTAAATCCTTATTTTATTCGAATTTAAAGATGTTCAAAGACAGTCAGATTTTATTTTCGTGCCTTATAATATTTATTCAAACCTTATATGGTTGGATAGATCTTGAAATTATCTTTCCAATTATATATTATAATATTAATTCTGAGCTATAACGAAAAAGATACGAATGAGATACGAAACTTTATCCAAAACTGACACCCTTCCACTATTTCGGTCATATCTTTTTATCTACAAAAGATTTTAATCTGATTCTAATTGGGTTGGAAAGTATATTTCAATAGATTTCCAACAACATATTATATGTCTTATTTTGACATCCGAATCAAAAGATATGAAAAAAACAAAAACGCGTGAAACTGATTTTTAGCGCCTGACGACAAGAATTAACGCTTGGCGCTAATTACCAGCGTCTGGCGCTAATCGTATTTTATTCTTGTTGAAACTCTAATTCGTTTTTTTATCCATCCGACTAATTTTCTCTATAAATAGACTCTTAAAATTATGTTTACAATCATCAATTCTCATAAATTTTTATTCTTTCTAATTCTTTCTTCTAACCAACTCTCATCAAGAATTTCTTGATTCTCTCTCTCTTTCTAAACCAACCCTTTTTACAAACACAATTCCTCATACATTAGCACTAGACACACCTAGCATAGTTCGAAGTTGCCTTCGCCCTAAACGTGAAAGGTTTTAATTACTGAGGGTTTGGTCCCCAATCTCTTTTTCAATTATTTAATTTAATTGTTGTTTTATTATTTTCTTTGAAATTACTAATGCGTGTATTTTGTTATTAGAAAGAGGTACGAGGCATCCAAGTAAGTGCTTTAATTGATTTATTGATATTATGATATAGAAATCATGTCTAGGTTATTATTATGATTCCTAGTGTCATGTTAGGATGTTTTGATCTTCCTAGTATCATGTTTAGGGTAAAAACTATAATTTCTAATATCAAATATGACAATAATGATTTTTGTGATGCTTCCTATGTTCTTTCCTAATAACATGTTAGTATCATGTTAGGGCTAAATATTTGATCTTTGATGTTTAGTGACATGCTAGGGGTTGTTATTAATCTTGTTAGTATCATGCCTAGGATCTTGCTATTATTATTATGCTTTAACATGATTATTTTAATTATGGTTATTATTTTGATGATTCGAATTATAATTGTGATTATAATTATTATTATGTTGCTTGATTTATATTGTTATTGCTTGATCAAACCTTTTATGCTTGTTAAAGGGAATTTGTACTTGTAATCATGCTCAATAAGATAATTAATAATCTTGTTTAGGGTTAATATGATTATAATTCAAACGATCGCCAATAATAGTTTTATTTGTGCATTAATATTTAACCAACATAGATAAACAGGTTTAGGGTTAACCTATTGATTGTATGTTAGTCAGAAAGTGCACATGAATACGATTAGAATAAAGTAGAGGCCTATTATTAGGGGACGTTCAATCTCTTTTAGGTTGGATTTATACCTTCATCCCCGAACTACCAGTCATGGTTCCAAACCTATTGGAGTTGACGATCTCCTGAATCGTTAAGGGGTGTAACCTTTACCCTGTGAACGGTTTACAAGTTACTAAAACTTGTTGGCGACTCTTTTGCTCTATCTTTTTTCCATTTGGACGCCACCGTACTTTAGTGTATGATCATAGTGGGGTTCAAGCTAGGGGTAATGCTTGAAATATTCCCTACAGTTTTTTGCCACTCCACTAGGGAGGATTTCTATTTTAATTCCTAAAATTTATTTCGGCAATGATTTAGAATGAGTGGATGAGACTCGAAAAAGTTCTAAGTATTTCACGTGGGTAATTTTGATTAACATTATTGTCATATGCATAAAAAAAGATCTCATTGGAAAGACCATCCGTAATGAGTTAAAACAAAGGATTTTTACATGTAGGAAATTTGAGGAATATCTTTCACAACTAGGACCGAAATAATGCTGCGAGAAACTCGAAAATTGTATCGAGCACAGAAAGTTGTTGTGGCATATAGGAACTCGCGTCAGGAAACAAAGTCTAGCGCCACTTATTTGACTTTAGCGCCAGGCGACAGCTTCTGTCGCCAGGCGCTAAAGCCAAATTGTGGCTCCGACCTCTGTTTACTGGCGCCAAGTTCCTCCAATACCGAGCCAAAAATATGCGTTCTAATTTTGACCAGTTTTCGGCACTGTTTGCTCGATCCTACTTCCTGATTGAGTTTTTCTCACTTTTCTGAAACCCATATGTATTCTATATATGGACATAATCCCCTAGGAATTCATGCTCCATCTACCTAATTGAACGCTCTGTGCAACAAAGGGTACATCCGAGAACGTTGAATTCACCAAACCATGAAAGCGAGTTTTTAACTCACGGTGTCCCATACACTCGCGCCAACCCTTCACGGTTAGGCTTCTGCGCGGTGCATCCGGACATTTAACCATGAACCCTCATATCCCGAACTTTAGAGAACTAGAGCCATGGTTAGGTTGCAAACTCATTGCATCATGTTGTGACTACTTGACTACTTGTGCATCTCTTACTTGTGCATACTTATTATGTGACTAAACTAACCGTTTGGTTTGACTTGTGTTTCTAAATAAGTCTTAATAAACTAATTAATGACTAAAGGACTTTGCTTAATTAATTAATTAATTAATTAATTTGAGCTAATAAATATGTCTAAAATCGAGTCATACTTCCTTTAAATTAACCCGGATTTTTATTCCCGTATACTGCACAAGCGTCAACTTGTTTTGGTCATATCCTGAGTTCCAGGAAGAGTTATGAGTCGTACAACCTATGGATCTGTTGCCCCGAGTTTTATATTTAATTTGGCTTTGGTTTGATCCCAAGCGGAGTCCTAGATCAAAAGTTATGACTAAAATACCACAGCCTGACCAGTTTAATGCATATACGCGAGGTCTTAACTTAGTCTTTGTTCGAGTCTAGTCACATAGTCTAGTCACATGGTCATGACACGAGTCTTGACATGTCACTGGCACTCATAATAAAGCACTTACTAATATGTATATACACCATAACCATGTCTTAGGTTCATGCATGAGTCGGTTTTTTCCGTCATTTGAGTTGGGGTACTAACTATTCCTGATTTTTTCATATCTCTCCATCTACATCATTTTTCCATTCTCTACATGCTTTCTCCATATCACAACCTTCATTCTTCCTACCTTCTTCCATTCATGCATGTTGAATCGAGTTTGAGTGATGTGATTGACAAAAAAAAAATGAGGGTAATGATGAAACAAATACACAAGGCAAGCTTCTTATCAAGATTTCATGCTTTCTTCTTTTTTTTTTTCAAACCCTTTCCCCAATAAGTCTAGCATAGGCACCCTTCATCCTCCTTGAATTTATTTCTTAGAGTTTGATTTTTACCTTTCACTTTTTAAATAAAATGAGCATTTATTTCCTTACATATGGTCATTGTATTGCAAAAAAAAAAAAAATCCATGTCAAACTAAACACAAGGTATACCAGTGATTTGACGCACCCCTTGTAGCCACACCATATCGCCTTTCACCCTTCAAATATGCAATCCTTTTTTGATAAACCACTTTGAGCCTTGTCTAATGATAGACCTTTTGTTTTTCAACTTATATCTACCTAACCTTGGGATTGGATGGTGTGTAACTTATGTAACTTCAAAAGCTTGAGTGACTTCAAAAGATTAGAATAGCAAAAAAATATATAATAATAATAATAATAATAATAATAATAATAATAATAATAATAATAATAATAATAATAATAATAATAATAATAATAATAATAATAATAATAATAAAAGTATGAAAAAGGGCAAGTGTTACAATGTCTTTGATATGAACATGTCTTAGATTGCGTCTCTTATCGAGTGCTCGGTACTGTGCCTGAGAAACATGAATGCCAAGTTAGTGATAGACCGCATGATCGAGATTGCCCACACTCATAAAAATAAAATGAAAAAAATAAAAAAGTAAATTTTAAATAAACTCATAGTAATATGTATATACAAATATGTCTAAATAATGAGTCTAAATAAAGGCAAAGTTCTATACAAAGTCAAATAAAATAAATAAAAAGCACAGGAATAAACTACGGCGCCGGAGGACGTACACCCATCATCTTATAAAACTGCTCCGTACGAGGAGTAACCTCTCCACCAGTTCCAGCTCCAGCTCCAGTTTCCTCGGGAGGTGGAAAACTCGGCACAGGACATGTCCACTCAAGATCAACCTGAGGCTGAGGCTGCGGAGGCTGCGGCGATGACAAGCCGACCTTGTACATCCCACCACCTCTAAGATCCGAGGTAGCCTCTCCCTGGCCTACCGACACTCCGTGTGCACCCTCAGATGAAGATCCTGAGCCCTCTACCGCCTCAGTCCGGGCAGCCTCAGAACGACCACCCCGACCGCCAGATCCAGTACGTCGACGTCTCGAGCTAGACCTCGCCGACTCTCTCCGTACCTCAGGTCTCGTACGGGTACGAGAAGGAATGGGTTGACCCTGCAAAAGAAACTAAATAAAAAACAAGCAAAATAAAAGCAGTAATGTAAAAATAAGAAAGAAAACTACCTCCTGAGCGGCGTCGTCGCGACGACATGAAGCCACATTCCTCATCCGAACGAGCTGGCTCCGGAAGGCATCTATGTACCGTGTCATCGCCGTGACTACCTCGCGCGAGAACTGTCAAGGGAATAAAGTCAGTAATAATGCATAACATATATGGACAAAAGTTGCAAATAAATAAGCTTACCCAAGTCTGGTGACGAGGGATCGACCGCTCCACGAAGCGCTCACCCTCAGGAGCCGGAGGAATCATCTCCTCGATCATCCTGTATGTCCCCTGATAAGGGATGGCCGTATGAGGTGGCACGAACTCAATAGGTCCAGCCTGACAAAAGCAAACCAAAGTCAGTAAAACACCTTGGGGGCTTATCTAGGGTCTTGAGTCTTTATCTCTTTCTTCTAAAACCTTTAGCCTAACCACGTTACAACCCTTAAAAAGACCTTTTTGAGGTATACACACACTTGTGCGAGGTTCGGCTAGAGCTACGTTCAGCCTGATTCTTAACGGATATGTAGGCAACCTCACATTGAAGTGGGACCGTAATAAACATGCATTCATATTCACATTCACACACTTACACCATGATTATATCTAGGAATTTTCAATGCTCATCCCTATCTATTTAGAGCTAGACTTGGGGGCTTGATCCTTATATCATTAGCTTACCCAGCCTAAGAGTCACCATCATTCGACTCTTTTCAATATATTTTCCACACTTAGCCCTTGCGGCCTAACTTTAGTGTCACTTTCACACACCGCACAGATACATGACCAAATATACTTCCGTCAGGAACCCTTTGTCATGGAATCTTAACACAACGCTGAAGCATGCCTTGTCATATCAACATCACTCATCATTGCATCACAAAGTATGAAGTGCTTAACCTCCGTGCCTAAGTTACCCAACAGCTTTCATCACTGAGTCAACAATTGAGATAGCCTAGGATGGGTTAATCCTTGCACCTTGAGAGATAGTATCAAATGACATTTGACTAAGCTCATTCAACATGCACCTTCAAAAACTTCGCTTCTTTCTTTCTTGCGTCTTTCTTTTTCGGGAGAAAGTCGGTACCCTCCACAAAAATGACGGAAAATTTTTGCTTTTTTGCATTTTCGAGTCGTACTTTTTTTTGCATTTTCGAGTCGCACGATCACAATACAATGCACACACGGGTCATGAGTCACACGTGTCGAGTCAACCTCGAGTCAATCACAGCGAGTCAAGTTTATTCCTTGAGTCGTGTCAAGTCAATGAGTCAAGCGACATTAAACCTTAGGTCAACCCTAAAATAATTAAAGAAATTTGCAAAGTCCTATAGTCAAAGATAAATATAAGTGCATCCCAGCGGCAGCAAGAGCAGAATAGGGAAGACCGGACTCCAGTGCCAGACGACAACATCTAGCGTCTGGAAACAAATTTCAGCGCCTGGCGCTATATCCCAACGTATGGCGACAGAGCCAAATTGCGGCGCCAAAGGCATTGCAGCGGCGACAGAGCTCAACCTCTCTGAACGGTTATTTCAACCTCTTTCAGTAATTTTGGGTTCCTTGCACTACACCAAAAACTAGATTAGAGATCGCAAAATATAGAACGGTTACCAAAGGTAGGTGTTTTCCAGAAGAATATAGAACGTATATATATTAGAGGCGTTCTGTATGTTAATACATATGGAACGGTTAGCATAATTAACCGTTCTCTATTTCTAAAAAGGGGAAAATATGCCTTTTCAATGTAGAACGCTCCTCACGCAACCGTTCTATTTTACCCCATATTTTACCATTAGCCGTATTAAAAAAAAAGTACAAGTATAAACCCTAACAACACTCTTTTTTGAGTTTTTCTAACTGAACTGCCGCCCATGTTTTCTCTCTCATCCTCTTGCTAAAATTTTCCTCTCTCCCTTCCTTCCATAGATATAGTTGGCTCTAACTTCTTCTCGCAGACCAAATTCTCAAATCCAATTCAATTAAAATAAACATCCAATATTTTCAGAGTTAATTTTAGATTCAAAATTGGAGAAGTTGATGAACACCCACCAATAAGAAACCCCGACGTACTGCGCATAAGGGTGCAAATCTTTCGGAATAGCAACGACAATAAATATGTGTTAAGTTTACCACCGTCTGAAGGAGGACAAATTCGTCACCGTTCAAGCATGTAATGAAGCATGAATCAGAAAATGATAAACTGAAACAAAAGCCCAATGAAGCAACGCGTGTAATCGAAACAGATGGTGATAATAATCCATTGTTGAGGTAATATACACATATGAGCAATAATAAAATTTTAATTAAATTTTAGGTCTGAAATTTAAGTTTTGTTTTTATTCACATAAATTCTCTCTAATCGTAGTTTGAATATTTGAAGATTAAAGTCTCTTGTTAGTTCATTTTAGAATTGGATTTAATTCTGTAAGTACTAGCTAATTATTTAAAGTAGATGAAGGCAAAGTTTATAAGGATTAAACCTTTTATATTGCATGTTCTAGATTATTGAATTTATTTGTATAGTTCAATTTTTAGATCTAATTATACTATTATTGGTGCAGGAACACTTAATTTATAAGGATTTGAAGTGGAAAAAGCTCTTTATACGAAGGAGATAAATTAATTTCAATTGAAGTTGAGTTGGTATATCATTTAATTTTGGAGCTATGGACAATGGACTTATGGAGTGGGAATGAATGTATCTATTAATTTATACTACTACTTGAATTAGTTTTTGTATGTCAGATTTTTTGGTTTATGATTTTCAAATCTGTGAATTGTATTATACTTTGTGTGAGTATATGATGATTGAGTTGGTTTTAATTCATCAATTTAAATTTCGCAATTTGAATTTTTTTTATAAATTCCATACGTATAACATTGTAATACGGCGTATAACAGTATAATATTTGTGTAGAAAATACCACAGAAATACAGCGAGAAAGTGACGGATAATTTTTTTTTTATTTAGAAAATACACATTAGAGAGCGGTTATCTTACATGACCGTTCTCTTTTGCATTGAAATATAGTACGGTTAAGCAGCCTACCCATTTTGTTTTTCTTTATTATTTTTCAAATTTAAGAAGGGAAAAGAGAATGGTTATGGCTATGAACCGTTCTCTATCTTACATTATATAAAACGCCTATTTGAAGCGTTCTATATACTTTACACATCGCTTAGCAGAAGAACAGTTCTAAGACGTTCTATAAGGCCTATTTTAATAGTTCTATAAGCCCTTTTTTGTAGTAGTGTTGGTATGCCAGTTTGCCCCTATAAGCAATTTGACATGATTAAGTAGTCGGCTTGATTAAAATCGCAATAAGTGATCGACCTGACGAAAGATCGTCTCACTTAGCTTAAAGCGCCTAAGCATTGGTTCATCACAAAACACCGACATATTGATTCATAAACAGCTGAGGCATCGACATACCGGTTCATAAACAACAGAGGCACCGACATACTAGTTCATAAACATCAGAGGCACCGACATACTAGTTCATAAACATCAGAGGCACCGACATAATGGTTCACAAGCAGCTAAAGCGCCGACGTACTGGCATAGCGGAAGCAAAGTTCAAGCGAGCTTTAAAGATCGACAAGCGTTGGTCTTTGGAAGTTTTTCTTCGGAATATTATCGCAAAAAACATTCAAGCATCGAAGCTCTTTTGTTTAGAGACGCGCGGACATATCATCCAAGCTCTTTTATTCAGAGACGTGTGGATATTTCTTTCAAGCTCTTTTGTTCAGAGACGCGCGGACATTTCTTTCAAGCTCTTTTGTTCAGAGACGCGTGGACATATTAAAAAGCTCTTTTGCTTAGAGACGCATGGGCACATTATTCAAGATCTATTGTTCAGAGACGCATGGACATATTAAAAACGCTCTTTTGCTCAGAGACGCGTGGGCATATCATTCAAGCTCTTTTGTTCAGAGACGCGTGGACATTTCTTTCAAGCTCTTTTGCTCAGAGACGCGTGGGCATCCTATTATCAAGCTCTTTTGCTCAAAGACGCATGGGCATCCTATTATCAAGCTCTTTGTTCAGAGACGCGTGGACGCATCATTCAGAAGTTCATATTAAAAAGAAGCTCTTTGTTTAGAGACGCGTGATCATATCCAAAAAGCTCTGCTGTTCAGAGGCGAGTGAACATCAAAACCACAATATGGCATTCCCTAGATTGTGGAAAGTTTTCGCTACAGCAATGCAACAACAAATCGGTTACCCTTAGAGACGTGTGCTCGACGGTGCAAGATACGCATTTCTTAACTCTTTTTATCTGTTTTAACTAACACTAGTTTTGCAGGTATCGGCGTTACAAGAATGATTTAGGATCGCAGAACGTTCTGAATCATTCTTCGTCCCTATCGCTACTTTGACTTTTGTTTCCGAAACTTGCGTTTCTCCAAACTCAGTCAAAGTGGGGGCATCTATAGACACCCATTTGTGTCTCCCTAAAACCAAACCCAGTGATGAATACCTTTCACGTCATTTGATTATCGAACAAAGCAAAAGTGTGAAAAGTCTAGTGATGAGGATGTTTTTATTAAAATATCTCTTCTTTTTGTTTTTGAAAAATTTTCTTTTCTTACCCTATTTTTGAAAAACGTGCATTCTAGTTTAGTTTAGTCCATGATAAGGGTCCAATAATTGTGTAGTTGCATGGGGCTTGAAAAGACCTTTCCAACGATATATTGTAAGCCAAATTTCGATGAATAATGAGGAAGTTAGGGCCAAAATACTAAACTAGGCCCAAACCGGTTTTTACCTACGACCCAATGATCATGTGGAGGGTCCAAAGGTTTAATCCTATTCCTAAACTAATTAGGATTAATTAGAAGCTTCTATAAGTTTTTAAAAGATCTTAATTATCATTTTTGAAAAGATAAGATTAAAGAATTTGAGTTACATAAAAACTTTCCTTTTTTAAAACTTTCCTTTTTCTTAAATCCTAATTCTTTTCGAATTTAAAGATGTTCAAAGACAGTCAGATTTTATTTTTGTGCCTTATAATATTTATTCAAATCTTATATGCTTGGATAGATCTTGAAATTATCTTTCGAATGATATATTATAATATTAATTCCGAGCTATAACGAAAAAGATATGAATGAGATACAAAACTCTATCAAAAACTGACACCCTTCCACTATTTCAGCCATATCTTTTTATCTACAAAATATTTTAATCTGATTCTAATTGGGTTTGAAAAAAGACTTCAAGACATTTCCAACGACATATTATATGCCTTATTTGGACTTCCAAATCAAAAGATATGGTAAAAAAAACGCGTGAAACTGATTATTAGTGCCTGACGACAAGCATTAGCGCCTGGCGCTAAGGCTTGGCGCCTGGCGCTAATAACCAGCGTCTGGAGCTAATCGTATTTTATTCTCGTTGAAACTCTAATTCGTTTTTTTATCCATCCGATTGATTTTCTCTATAAATAGCCTCTTGAAATTCTGTTTTCAATCATCAATTATCATCAATTGTTATTCTTTCTAAATTTTTTTTTCTCACCAACTCTCATCAAGAATTTCTTGATTCTCTCTGTCTTTCTAAATCAACCCTTTTTACAAACACAATTTCTCATACATTAGCACTACATACACCTAGCATAGTTCAAAGTTGCCTTCGCCCTAGACGTGAAAGGTTTTAATTTTTGAGGGTTTGGTCACCAATCTCTCTTTCAATTATTTAATTTAATTGTTGTTTTATTATTTTCCTTAAAGTTACTAACGCCTGTATTTTGTTATTAGAAAGAGGTCTGAGGCATCCAAGTAAGTGCTTTAATTGATTTATTGATATTATGATAAAAAAATCATGTCTAAGTTATTATTATGATTCCTAGTGTCATGTTAGGATGTTTTGATCTTCCTCGTATCATGTTTAGGGTAATAGCTATAATTTCTAATATCAAATATGACAATTATGATTTTTTTTATGCTTCCTATGTTCTTTCCTAATAGCATGTTAGTATCATGTTAGGGCTAAATATTTGATCTTTGATGTTGAGTGACATGCTAAGGGTTATTATTAATCTTGTTAGTATCTTGCCTAGGATCTTGCTATTATTATTATACTTTAGCATGATTATTTTAATGATTATAATTATAATTGTTATTCTAATTATTATTATGTTGCTTGATTTATATTGTTATTGCTTGATCATGCCTTTTTTGCTTGTAAAGAGAATTTGTACTTGTAATCATGCTTAATAAGATAATTAATAATCTTGTTTAGGGTTATTATGATTATAATTCAAGTGATCGCCAATAATAGTTTTATTTGTGCATTAATATTTAACCAACATAGATAAACAGGTTTAGGGTTAACCAATTGATTGTATGTTAGTCAGAAAGCGCTCATGAATAAGTTCAAAATAAAATAGAGGCCTATTATTAGGGCAGGTTCAATCTCTTTTAGGTTGGATTTATACCTTCATCCCCGAACTACCAGTCATGGTTCCAGACCTATTGGAGTTGACGATCTCCTGGATCGTTAAGGAGTGTAACCTTCACCCTGTGAATGGTTTACAAGTTCCTAAAACTTGTTGGCGACTCTTTTGCTCTATCTTCTTTCCCTTTGGACGCCACCGTAATTTAGTGTATGATCATAGCTGGGTTCAAGCTAGGGGTAATGCTTGAAATATTTTCTACAGCAACAAAATTGGTTACCCTAGAGATGTGTACTTGGCGGTGCAAGATACGTGTTTCCAAATCTTTTATCTGTTAAACTTTCGCTAGTTTGCAGGTATTGGCGTTACAAGAATGATTTAGGATCGCAGAACGTTCTGAATCATTCTCTATCCCTATTGCTACTTTGAATTTTGTTTTCAAAACTTACGTTTCTCCAAAATCAGTCAAACTGGGGGCTTATGTAGACACCTAATTGTGTCTCCCTAAATACCAAACCCAGTGGTGAGTACCTTCACGTCATTTGATTATCGAACGAAGTGAGAGTGTGAAAAGTCTTGTGATGAGATAATTTTAATAAAATATCTTTCTTTATGTTTTCAAAAGGAAATCTATTTATTGAAAATGTCCAGTCCAATTTATTTTGGTCCATGATAAGGGTCCAATAATAGTGTAGTTGGATTGGGCACACAAAGAATTTTCCAACGATATATTATAAGCCCAATTCCGATGAATAATGAGGATGTTATGGCCAAGATACTAAATTGAGCCTGGAATGGTTTTATGGTCCAATGATCTAGTGGAGGGCCCATTAATTAATATTCCTAAAGTTATAAGGATTGATTTTAATCTTCTAGAATAATCTAGAAGGTTGTTTTGAGTTCTAATGGGATTAGGAATAATAATTATATCTTTTATAAAAATAAAGAATTCTATTTGGATTAAAACAAGTGTTTTAAAGAGATTAAATACGATTTTCAAAGATAAGTTCAGACATTATTAATCAAATTTAATTAAATGAGGATTCCGTGCAGATTTTTTGGAAAACGCGTGAACCATCGCAAAACGACAAATCTAGCGCGCCACGACAAGCCTATCTCGTCGAGCTGGATCATGTCGTTCTACAACAGAGGCAGTTTTATTCTTGGTAGGATTCAGTCTTTTTCTTATTGTTTTCGGGCTATTTTCTCTTATAAATAGGGTCGTATTTCCCCGTTTTTATTCATTCACAACCATCGACAATAATCTAATTCTATTCTCTTTTCTCTCTTAAGCTTAAAGCTTATTATTTCTCCCACTTTTTAAGCCTTCTTCTTTTAATAAAAATACCGCATTCACGAGTCTTAGACACACCTAGAAAAGCTCAAAGTTGCCTTCACCCTAAATGTGAAAAGTTGATAATTTCTGAGGGTTTGATCCCAAATCCCTACTTCAATTATTTAAATTAATTGTTTGATTTAATATTTTCCTTGCAGTTACTAACGTGTGTATTGTTTAGATAGAAAGAGATATGAGGTAATAAAGTAAGTTATTTTATTGCTCTATATCTATAGAAATCATACTTAGATTATTTTAATTCCTAGTATCATGTTAGGATGTTATTTATTGTTTTCTAGTATCATATCATAGGTTGCTTCCTATTTCTTCTATCATGTTAGTATCATGTTAGGATTAAAGATTTGATCTTTATTGTTAAGTGACATGTTAGGATTTGTTATTTATCTTGTTAGTATCATGCCCAGGATCTTGCTAATATTACTATGCTTTGATGAGATTTAGGATTATTATGATGATGATTTGTTGTCAATTATTATTATGTTGCTTGATATATTATTGTGATTGCTTGATCACGCCCTCTATTGCAGAATTAAAGAAAATTTGTACTTTAAATCACGCTTAATAAGATAATTAATAATCTTGTTTAGGCTAATATGATTATAATTCAAGTGATCGCCAATAATAATTTTGTTTGTGCATTAATATTCAACCAACATAGATAAACAGGTTTAGGATTAATATATTGATTGTATGTTAGTCACAAAGCGCACATGAATATGAGAAGAATAAAGTAAAAGCTTATTTTTAAGGCAGGTTCAATCTGTTTTAGGTTGGATTTGTACCTTCATCCTCGAATATCCAGTCATGGTTCCAGACAGCTATTGAGTTAGCGATCTCATGGATTGTGAAGGGGTGTAGCCTTCACTCTTGGAACGGTTTACAAGTTACTTAAACTTATTGGCGACTATTTTGATCTACCTTCCTTCCCTTTGGACGCCACCATATTTATGTGTATGATCACAGTGGGGCTCAAGTGTGGGATGCTTGAAATTATTCCCTACACTGCCCTAACAGCTAGAAGCTCAAAAGAATAGTGCCTTATTGTTGTGTATCCAATTTAGTTTAGCTGCCATATACAACTCTGCTCTGCTCTAATTAACAAATTAATAATTCAGAAAAAATAATAAATAAGAATTAATAAATAATGATTAATAAAATTAATAATATTACTACCTGCGTTAACTTTTAGTTGCTATTTTGGGGTATAATTAGTGAGATATATATAAATTATTCCAAAGTTGCAACTAAAAGTTAACGGAGGTAGCTAGTAATAAATAATAAATAAAAATAATTAATTAAATAATTATTAACAGTAATATCATATATAAATGGTAAAAAAAAAAAAAAAATCCTACTACTGAATAGTATGATTGATATGATTTGCATTATAATGTTGGTCAAATTTCCTTTGATAAAATATTTTATTGATTTATATGATTAATTTGATTTGATCCTAATATATTGGATGTATCATGTAATCACATTTTCTTTATTAAAAGATTTTATTAATTTATAGGAATAAATTGATTTATCCTAGTATTGGATGTATCATGTAATTGCATTTCCTTTATTGAAAGATTTTATTGATTACAGGACTAAATTTATTTGATCCTATATTAGATGTATCTTGTAATCACATTTCCTTATTGAAAGATTTTATTGATTTATATGAATAATTTGATTTGATCTAGCGCGTTTTGTGTACGGCTGGCCACATGGTGCGGCCACTTATATAATAACAAAATAATCTCTATAACACTTTTTGAGTAACCCGTGTAATACTGATTGAGTAACCATTATAACACTAATAAAGTATTTCCTATATCATTGATCGAGTAACCCTTATAACATTAATGAAGTAACCCCATGATCGCCGACCATCACGGGGTTGCTTCATTAATCAACAAGGGGTTACTTATCATTGTTACAAGTGTTACTTAGTCAATGTTATAGTGGTTATCCAAACATTAGTATTACACAGGTAATTCGGTCAGTGTTATAGGGATTATTTTGTTCGTTTTAAGCGGCCATATGATATGGCCAACAATACACAACACAATGCATTTGGACTATACTTGGTTGTAAAATTTTATTTAGATGAGCAATAAAATTACTTTTACTTATTAAAAATAAAATAAAATAAAGATCAATGTTAAATCATGTAATTTGGTTGTATGGAAGTATCTGTAATACTACATCATGGACCTTTCTCCATTTCTAAATCATTTTTATGTAAATAAATTTAGTTGGTGTCATGGTATGCAGTAACCGTATTGATGGAGATATAAGTATACAAAATAAAATTAGACATTAAGTAGTAATTTTGCATAAATAATAGTTACAACTATTACATCTTATAATCTTTTATTAAATATACTCTCATATATGAGTCTCATGCATGTAGCTGCTATCAAAAGTGCGATTTTCGAGCTTTTACCACCAAAACTTCTAAACTTTTATTTAACAACTAAATAAAAAAATTATAATTTTTTTTTTACCACCTATCATAAAAAACCTAACGAAAATTTTAAATTCTTCAATTTTTGTGTCAAATACATAGTCTTTAGGGGTTTTGGTGGGCATTTTGGTCATTTAATAAATGAACGAAAGAATAATGTTGAAAAATTAGTAACTAAATAATTTATATCATAATCAATCTCAAAAAAAACATTACTTTTTTGCTAGGGTACTTATTTGAGATAAATATTTAGTTTTAATAAAAAATTCCTATCAACTATATATGACTAAAGCATGTTTTAAAAAAAATATTACTAAAGCATGCCACGTAGACATAACTATTGCTTATGTACAGTGTCATAATAAAAAAAATCTATTTCCAGCTTAATCTAAAGCTAATGTTATCAAAGTATATTTTTTTTCATTAGTTTTGTTTGGTAATCATGTTTTATTTATTTAATTTTTAATATAATGAGATGCAGTTTGAATTGAGTTGGTAAATATATATATATATATATATATATATATATATATATATATATATAGGGGAGTTTTTTCCCGATGTTTGAGAGAGCCACATAGTATCTAATTTTCTTAATGCATCATGTAGGATTTTATATTTTATCAGTAGTCAATTAAATAAGAGATTATTAAAATATTTTATAATTAAATAATTCAAATGTCACGTAAGTAAAATTAGCAAATTAAATTTAATTAATTAAATATCAAATATTATCTTTTGATATTAGGAATTTTATCTAATTATATAACCTATTTTAACACATAAATTAAAAATATATATATATATTAAAAAATTCAAACAAATCGTGCATTGCACGGGCTTCATCTAGTATAACTGATTTTACTCTTTTCTTTTTCATAAAAGATCGCTTTGACTGTCAAATAATCGAGCTAAGCTCTATCTCCTCTATTTCATCTCATTTCATTGTATCTCATCCATATTTCGTATGTTTTTCTTAGCCACTTCCTATGTACCATTGAATTATGAATTGGAGTATCAAACATTATTATTAAAGTAAGTTACATATTGATTTTAAAACTAATTTAATAATATGAAACTTAATATAAATTATTTTTGGTTAGATCCGAGCATCTATCACTCTAGCATTATTTGTATAACATACCGTACAGAAGATACAATTTTTGTTTGGTTGTTTACTCAAACTATAGTGTTGCTTATCTTTATTAAGTCAAAAGTATTTCTAATAAGTTACTAGTACTTGTAAGGCTGCGTTCACTTCACCTTATTTTTGCTGAATTGAAATTATTTATTGAACTTAAATTATTTTTGTTGAACTTAAATTAGTTTTAATGAACATAAATTATTTTTGATGAACTTACAATATTTTAATGAATTGAAAATGATGATACTGAACTTAAATTGTTTTTGCTGAACTTTAAATATTTTTTTACTGATTTTACATTATATTTCTTATTTAAAGATACTGAATTGAAATGATTTTTGATTAATTGAAATAATTTTTGCTAAATTGAAATTATTTTTACTGAACTGAACTTATTTTACTGAACTAAAATTATTTTTACGAAACTGAAATTATTTTTGCTGACTTAAATTATTTTACCTAAATTGAAGTTATTTAATATTATTTTTTCTAGGTAAAGTGAACAGGGCCAAAGAACTGAGTCGATAACTCATAAATACCCAATTTTTTGAACTTACATACACTAAAATATTAAACTCATCAAAATTATTATCGACTATATATATTGAGAGTAGTTAGTTTTCTTACTTATATAGAAAATGAATACATGTGATGGAGTTACCCTCTAAATTTTTTTAAAGTAAAATAATTTCTTAATTGGCTTTAGTGTAGTTCTATAAACCCAACTATTTAGGTCACAAGGTTTTCATATAATTTTAGCACGTTGACTAATACGAAGAAAGTTGTAGATAATATCAGATCCAATGTAAGTTTCTGAGACTTCTAGATTTACGTGGCAAATTGAAGGGTATGTATAAATGTATCAACATCCATCGTCTATATATAAATACTAGGTTAAACCCCGTGCAAATGCACGGTTGTTGAATAATTATGATAATAATATAATTATATAAAAATTAATGAATCGATTCATCAGGTATTAAAGTGCATGAAATATATTAAAACAATTAAAACATGTGAGAGAAAATATTTATAGTTATAAGGTGCAAGTTGATATTTTAGGAAGTTTATTTTAGATTTTATATATTAAAAAAAAGTCATAATCTAAATGCAATCTTTATTTTTATATAATAACGATTTTTTTTTAGAAAGTAATTTTGGCGGGAATTTTTTTAATAATATGTTGCCAAGTGTAGTTCTATAAACCCAACTATTTAGGTCACAAGGTTTTCATATAATTTTAGCACGTTGACTAATACGAAGAAAGTTGTAGATAATATCAGATCCAATGTACGTTTCTGAGACTTCTAGATTTACGTGGCAAATTGAAGGGTATGTATAAATGTATCAACATCCATCGTCTATATATAAATATGAGGTGTTGTAAGAAACCATGAACATTTAGAAAGTAAAAGATTTTCTACACGTTATGAATATTGTTAATTTGTGTGAATCTCCTTGAGGATGCATTCTCATTGCATCAATATAAATAGATGTACAAGCATAATTAAGAGTATACTCTCTACATAATTACACAAACATAATTACATATGAAGTGTTACATATTCTATCAAATGTGTTTGGACACAAGTTTTATATATATATATATATATATATATATATATATATATATATATATATATATATATATATATATATATATATATTTTGTGGCATGAGCTTAAAAATCTATTAAACTAGTAATGATTAAAAGACGAATAACCACTATTAGCCATAGCTGCAAGGTCGTGTGCTACTTGTACTCTTTCCCTCTACACCTTGTGAATATTACACCTACCAAGCAAAGAATTCGTAGATTCTCCGTATTCAGGCTACTATCCGTATATTAAGAGCTCCATAACATCTGTACCATTGTAACAGAAGTTGTATACGAGGAATTTTAAAGGGAGGAATGTTAGGCATTTAGAAATGAATAACAAAGGGTATTCATGTAATTATGCATATGTACAAACGAATAAATATTCTGATATCATTGGATGATCAAATGATACCATTGAATATACAGTGATACTATATGTGCACATAATGGTATTATATATGCATTTAGTTGTACTAAATTTATGCGTAAATAGTACCACTGAGGATTCAATGATACTATATAAAATTTTAGTAGAACAATCAGCATGTTGTCCCCCATCACGTGATACAATCCGACCAAAAAATAGGTGTGGTCCACTTACATGCCTCTCTCTTCCTATCTCTCTCCTCTTTTCTCTCTCTACCATGTGTTTTTATAATATTTTAATCAATGTTATGCATTAGTAAATGCATAACTTTCCTCCATTTCTAGTTCCTCGTTGTATACTACCTCCGCTCAGGATTATCTGTAACATTTGTTATAAATGGATGCTTCTATTATTTGCAACTAAATTTTTTTCTTTCCTTTTTTAGTAAATTTTAAAGAGTAAATTGACAACCTTACCCTTACTTTATTTTTTAAACTTTGTTTAACATCTAATAATTACACTTACATACTAACTAATTACCACCTTAGCCCAACAACTTTGCCGCCTCTACCATCAGCCTAAACGAGCCCATATCACCAGCACCACCGCGACCAACCCACAGATCGCCGCCCCATTCCCCAGATTGCCACAACCAAACCCCCTACCACTTTCCGTCGCCAATAATCCACCATAACAACTAATCTAAATTACTGAATCTCGGTGGTTTGAATCTCATGGGGCGGTTGCGTGGTGGTTTCGTGGTCTTAGTTCGTGGGGCGGCTGCGTGGTTTGAGATCGAGGGCCGGTTTCGTGGCCTGAGTTTATTGTGGGTTTCAATTCCAGATCTAGGGCCATGGGTTTTCATGGTGGGTGTCGGTGGTCTAAGTTCGTGGGGCGGTTGATTGAGTGGGGGTTGTGTGGTTGTTTCGATGGTCTGAATTCGATGGAGCTGTTGCGTGAGTGGGGGTTGCGAGAGTGGGGGTTTTTGGGTGGTTACGGTGGTTTTGTGTCAGTGGGAGTTTCCTGGTAGTTTTGGTGGTATGAATTCGGTGTTCTGAGTTCGGTGAGTGGGGGTTGTCTGAGTGTTGGTGTTTCGTGGGGTGGTGTGGTGGTTCACCCCACCGTGAGTGGTGGTAGTTCCCCCCTACTTAATTGTGTTTTTTTTTTTAATTTGGATTAATTATCCCTTCTCTCTCCTCCTAATTTTCAATAATCTAGTTTAAGAAGTTTTTCCTAGGAGTTCGAAAAAAGTGGGTTTGGTGCAGATAACCGTGGGCGGAGGTAGTATATAAATCGTAATCGCTTGTATAAATTGTTATAAATTAAAGTTTTTGTACATAAACTATTCATTGCCATAATAATGTGTTTGGATATAAATAATTTTTTTCCCTCGTAACCTATTCTAATACATGTTAATAGTATGACATAATAATCAATACTTCCACCGTGCTTTATTTACTTCGCCTGTTTCTTTTAATCACTCTTGTCCAATCTACAACTTTAACCAATAATAACTTTGTTTCTCTATAAATAAAAATTATAAGAGATATATATTATAATTATACTTATTGAGACAATTCTAACAAGATCACACATGAATATGTTTTTTCTTACATATAATTCACAAAATACAGTCAAAGGAGAGTTGGTAAATAGTGTAAAATTCATAGCGGGTCAAGTAAAAAAAGAATAGAGAATGTATCTATATATTTTACTAAATTAAAACAAGGTACTCTAGCTCCATGGATGCCACATGTCCCTATTTTAGGTTTATTATTATTGTTATTTTTTTTCAATATATAGAAATTCGAAAATATATTTTCTCTGTTAGAATATAAGATAAATACATTCCGTATTTATGTATATCATTTAGTTTTGTTAAGTAAATATTCTTGTGCAAAATTATAACTAATAAATTTCCTTAAGTTTAGGGTAATTTGCTCTTATAATTTGTATATAATCCATCAGTTCATAATGAAAAGGCAATGATTCAAACTCTTTCATGCTATTATTTTATTTAAGATTCTAAAATCCCTAACAATTTGCCTATCTTCTTCCCCACCTCTTTCTTCTTTTCGATGCTCTTTAACAAACTTATTACCTACAATTATGCACAAGAATATTTACTTAACAAACTAAGCCATATACTATACTGAAACAGGGTACACTAGCTCCATGGCTGCTATGTGTCCCTATCTTAGTTTTTTTTTTTTTTTTTAATTATTTTTTTCAATATATAGAAATTTAAAAATATATTTTCTAGGTTAGAATATAAGATAAATACATTCGGTATTTATGTTTATCATTTAGTTTTATTAAGTAAATATTCTCGTGCATAATTATAGCTAATAAATTTCCTTAAGTTTAGGGTAATTATTCTCTTGTACTTTTTATATAATCCATGCATCCGTTCATAATGAATAGGTAAGGATTCAAACTCTTTCATGGTATTGTTTTATTTTGAAAATAAAACCCCTAACAATTTGCCTATCTTCTTTCCTACCTCTTTCTTCTTTCCGCTGTTCTGTAACAAACTTATTCGCTATAATTATGCACAAGAATATTTACTTAAAAAACTAAGCCATATATACTAGAAAAATTTGTCAAGAATAAGCCAACCTTTTCCCGGTTCGCTTAAAATAAGTCAACCTTTCGATTAACACAGAATAATCCAACCTTTATAGGGTGTCCACTTTAAATGAGTCAAAACTTGTTGTAACCGGTTATTAAGGTTAATTGTGACACGTGTCAAAATGTAATTCGTCATTTTTCTAATAATAGTTAATTAGGAATTATCATATGATTAATTATAAAAAAATCTAATAATTATAAATTTAAAAAAAAAAAGAAAAAGAAAAAAAACCCCAACCCCCCTCCCCTGCCAGACCGCCGCCCACGAAGCCCCCCACCTAACCCCCACTTCTTCCCGTTCCCCTTTCCCACCCCGACCCCCTGCCGGAGTCGACCCCTCCCTCCCCTTCCCCACCGTCAATCGACATCCCAAAACACTTAAACCCCGATTCTGATTTTGTTAGGATTTCGTTAGGGTGGGTTTAAGGGTTTGGGGGGTGGACTGACGGTGGGGAAGGAGAGGGAGGGGTCGACTTCGGCAGGGAGACGGGGGAGGGGGTCGTTTCTGGCAAGGGGTGAAGGGGAGCGGTGTCGTGTCGGGGTGGGGTGGGGAAAGGAATGGGGAAAGGGGAAGGGGTTGGCTGGGAGCGTCGTGGGTGGGGGGAGAGGCCGACGGTGTCGGTGCTGGGGAATTTTGTGGTCGCCGGCCACCGGCGGCCTGGCAGGGGAGGAGGGTGAGGGGGGGTTGGGTTGGGTTGGTTTTTTTTTTTTTTTTTTTTTATATAATTAATAGATTTTTTTAATAATTAATCATATAATAATTCCTAATTAATTATTATTAGAAAAATGATGAACCACATTCTGACACGTGTCACAATTAACATTAATAACCAGTTAATAACCGGTTGCAGATCACTTGACTCATTTAAAGTGGATACCCTAGAGCCATGGCAGCCACGTGTCCCTGTCATAGTTTTTTCTTTTTTTTTTTTTCAAAATAAAGAAATTTGAGAATATATTTTCTCTGCTAGAATATAGGATAAATACATTCCATATTTATGTATATCGCTTAGTTTTGTTAAGTAAATATTCTTGTGCATAATTATAGCTAATATATTTCCTTAATTTTAGGGTAATTATGCTATTATAATTTGTATATAATCCATTCGTTCATAATTAAAAGGCAATGATTCAAACTCTATCCATATACTATACCAAAATAGGGTACACTTGCTCAATGGCTGCCATGTATCCCTGTCTTTGGTTTATTTTTCAATATATAGAAATTTAAAAATATATTTTCTCTATTAGAATATAAGATAAATACATTCTGTATTTATGTATATCGCTTAGTTTTGTTAAGTAATATTTTAGTGCATAATTATAGCGAATAAATTTCCTTAAATTTAGGGTAATTATGCTCGTGTAATTTGTATATAATCCATCCGTTCATAATGAAAAGACAATGATTCAAACTCTTTCATAGTATTATTTTATTTTAGGTCCGTGGAGCTCGTGTAACCTGTTTTAGTATAGTATATAGCTTAGTTTTGTTAAGTAAATATTCTTGTGCATAATTATAGCTAATACATTTCCTTAAGCTTAGGGTAATTATGCTCTTGTAATTTGTATATAATGCATCCGTTCATAATGAAAAGGCTAGGATTCAAACTCTTTAATGGTATTATTTTATTTTAGATCCTAAAATCCCTAACAATTTGCCTATCTTCTTCCCTACCTCTTTCTTCTTTCCGCTGCTGTTTAACAAACTTATTAGCTACAATAATGCACAAGAATATTTACTTAACAAACTAAGCCATATACATAAATATAGAATATAACTATCTTATATTTTAACATTCTCTTACTAATAAACTAAGAATAAATATATGTCTTTTAAGTATATTTTCGATCTGAAGTTATTATTACAAAAATTACCATGTGTGACGTTTAACATAATTAATGTTCAAATACCATTGGACGTAGTATTTGTGTTTAATATCTATATCAACAATGACGTTTGGTATATGATTGACAAGTGTATTTTTTTTCCCTACAATGATAGTTAATAATAGATTATGAATTGCCCAAATCATAAACATTCTTGATTATTTTACGAAGCTAGAAAACTTTATAAATTATATTAATACCAAGTGTTCATAAGAATGATTTTTTTTATCTATCATACATAAATTTCCATAATAGAAATGTATAAATGCATATAAAAAAAAATAATAAATATGAGGCATGTAAATGTATATGTACCATCCTATAAGAAAAACTATAATTTTCATTTTTAATATAGATTTTGGTATAAAATTTATATGTGTGTAGCCAACCATCATAGGATTACTCAATTAGTGTTATAGGGGTTACCCATTTAGTGTTATAGTTGTTCCTTTGTCAGTGTTGTACTTTGTTATTTAAGGGTTACTAAATAGGTATAATCAGACTATGTTAACTACATCTTAAAGATATAATATTTGGTAAAAATAATTTCAATTTAGTATAAATAAGTTCTATTTGGTATATTTAATTTCAGTTCAGTAAAAAGTAATTATTTTGAGAAGAAATATAATACAGAAACAATAAAAATTATCAACAAAAATAATTTCAATTTAGTAAAAATAATTTAAGATCATAAAAAATAATTATAGTTCACTAAATATAAGATGAAGTGAACAAGGCTTAAAAGTTACTATAACAATATGATAGGGATTAGTTTGTGAGTGTCATAGGGGTTATATCCTTACAAGCAGTCAAACATTGTGACCAACCAGGGGTTAGAGGACATAATTTTCATTTTAATATAGATTTTGGTACTAACTTTTCCAAAAATATACTTCGCAGTAAGTTAGAGGACAGAGATAGCCAATTAGAGGAAAATTTTTATATGTGGCTGGCCACATCGTGTGGCAGGGGTTACTTGAGTTATATGGTCAAGAGTTACTTAAGGGGTTCAGTTAGAAGTTACTTGAGGGGTTCGGTTAAGGGTTAGTTAAATACTCGATCATGGGTTAATTAAGAGGTTACTAGGTCCGGGGTTACTCGGTCATGAGTTACTCGAGTTACTTGGTCAGGTTTTACTTGAGGGGTTACCAGAGGGATTCATTTAGGGGTTAGTTACTCGGTCATGGGTTACTTAAGGGATTACTCAAGGGGTTATTCGGTCAAGGGTCACTCGGTCATGGGGTACTCGAGTTACTCTGTCAGGATTTAATTTAAGGGTTAATTGAAGGGTTCATTTAAGGGTTACTAGGTCATTGATTACTTGAGGTCCTCTATTAGGGGTTACTCGAAGATGGGTTACTCGGTCAGCGGTTACTCGATCAGGTATTACTCGAGTTACTCGGTCAAGGGTTTACACGAGGGGTTCAGTTAGGGGTTACGAGTTATTGGGTTAGGGGTTACTCGGTCAAAAGTAACTCAAGTAACCCCTGACCAAGTAACACGAGTAACCCGGCCACACGATGTGACCAGCCACACAAAATAATCCCCCAATTTAAAAATGAGGTGGCAAGTGGCGGAAGTAGAAATGAAAGAAAAATATGACTAAATTTAGGTATTGATTGTTAGTTCATTGAGTTGAATTATTTTCCAAATCTTTCCATACAATTTAAGAACAAGAAAAAAGAGATTGTTTTCAAATTTTACTTTGTATATCATTATTTTGGGGGTTAAAAATATATTATTAAGACATATTTATAAGTAAATTCATTGTTACTCATTAAATCATTTTATTTTAAAATTTTGTAAAATGAATATGAGTATCAAGATTTGTAAGCCGTGCATAGCACAGGTGCTATACTAGTATATTATTAAAACCAAGGCAAGACATGATATTTTGCCACATGTCACTAATTTTACCACTTGGCATATAATGTGACACCATATCATAACAACTCATTAATGATTGAAAAGCTTCACGTGTTAACCTCTATGTATTACGGATTAATATTTTAGTTTACTTGAAAAACTCTTCATATGCATAACACCTTATTTAAATTTTTCTTGAAATTTAACATTTTAATAATTTCATAATAATAAAATTTGTAAGAAATCAAATATTACTCCATTTTTTTGTGCATTAATTCATAAAATTGTAATTATAGAGTAAAAGATTTGATATATATATATATATATATATATATATATATATATATATATATATATTTTACACAACTGTAATTATAGAGTAACATTTTTTTGTGCAATATAGATTAGCATATAAATTGGCATCAAATTCATAAAGATTTGATTTATCATTATTTTTAACAACAGAATAATTTATCATCTAACCTATATATATTAGGATCTTGCTAATGAACGCCCCTTGGGCGTTCGATAAGAATTTAAAATATTACCTGAAGTGCTATTAATTTGGGAAAGCATGACAAAATCATGCGTCGATCGGTGTAATTAATGTTCATTTTGATTTAATGTTTCTACTTCTAGCTAGCTTATCCCACACATTCGTTGCTTTTGCCTATATATTAATGCAAAAATTATTCTTATACACAAACCAGCTCAACACAAACAACAAACTATTTAAGTTATCCTCTTTGTTCTAAAGAAAAAAAACCCACCACTTAAGTTCTCAATGACAAACAAGCCAAAATATATATAGTTCGGTTAGAGTAATTGTAGACACCCAAATGTGTCTCCCCAAAACCAAACCCAGTGATGAATACCTTTCATGTCATTGATTATCGAACAAAGCAAAAGATTGAAAATTCTAGTGATGAGAATGTTTTTATTAAAATAACTCTTCTTTCTGTTTTTGAAAATATTTCTTTTCTTACCCTATTTATGAAAAACGTTCATTTCAGTGTAGTTTGGTCCATGATATGGGTCCAATAATAGTGTGGTTGGATGGGGCTTGAAAAGACCTTTCCAACGATATATTATAAGCCCAATTCAGATTAATAATGAGGAAGTTATGGCCAAAATACTAAACTGGGTCCGGTTTGGTTCTTATATGCGGCCCAATGATCTACATGAGGGTCTATTATTAATTATCATTACTAAAGCTATTAGGATTGATTATAGTCTTCTAGAATACTCTAGACGGTTCTCTTAAATCCTAATGGAGTTAGGATTGATAATTATGTTTCAAAAAGTTTGAAATTGAATCAAACAACTCTTTTTGAGAATCCTTGTTTTGTACGGAGTGGAATATATTCAGATATTATTTTTGTGCCTCATAATCTTTATCCAAATCTTATATGGTTGGATAGATCTTGAAATTATCTTTCCAATGATATATTATAATATTAAATCCAAGTTATAACGAAAAAGATATGAATGGAATATGAAACTCTATCCAAAACTGACACCTTTCCACTATTTCAACCATATCTTTTTATCTACAAAATCTTTTAATTTGATTTCTAATTGGGTTGGAAAGTAAAATTCACGATCTTTTCAACTCCATATTATATGCCTTATTTGAACTTCTGAATCAAAAGATATGATAAAAACAAAATTCGCAAAAACTGTCTTGCAGCACCGGACGACAGACCTGTCGCGCGGCGACATGGGCTGTTGTTGGCGACAACGGCGTGTTTTATTCCTCTTCGAACTCCGATTCTTTTTTTATCATATCCGTACTGTTTTCGTTATATATAGCGTCCTTAGACCTCCGTTTTTAATCATCAACTCTCATCAAGAATTTCTTAATTTTCTCTCTCTCTTTTCTAAACCAACTTTTCACAAACAAAATTCCGCATTCACAAGATCTAGACACACCTAGCATAATTCAAATTTGCCTCCGCCCTAGACGTGAAAGGTTTGATATTTTTGAGGGTTTTGTCCCAAATCTCTATTCCAATTATTTAATTTAATTGTTTTGATTTTATATTTTCCTTGAATTTACTAACGTGTGTATTTTATTATTAAAAAGAGGTACGAGACATACAAGTAAGTGCTTTAATTGTTTAATTAATTTTTATGATATAGAAATCATGCTTAGGTTGTTATTTTGATTCTTAGTATCATGTTAGGGTATTTTTCCTAGTATCATGATAGGATGCTTCTCTTAGTATGATGTTTAGGATAACAATAAGTTTCTTAATTATATCAATTATGATTTCTATGATGCTTCCTATTTTCTTTCTTAATATTCATGTTAGTATCATGTTAGGGTTAAAGCTTTGATTTTTATTGTTTAATGACATGCTAGGATTTGTTATTAATCTTGTTAGTATCATGCCTAGGATCTTGCTATTATTATGCTTTTGACATGATCATGATTTTTTTTTTTTATAATTGTTATAATTTATTATTATTATGTTGCTTGATTATATTATTATTGATATTGCTTGATTACACCTTTTATGCATGTTTAAAGGGAATTTGTACTTGTAATCATACTTAATAAGATAATTAATAATCTTAGTTAGATTAATATGATTATAGTTCAAGTGATCGCCAATAATAGTTTTATTTGTGCATTAATATTCAACCAACATAGATTAAACAGGTTTAGAGTTAACCTATTGATTGCATGTTAGTTAGAAAGCGCACATGAATACGAGAAGAATAAAATAGAGGCCTATTATTAGGGCAGGTTCTTTCTCTTTAAGATTGTATTTGTACCTCATCCCCGAACTTCCAGTCTTGGTTCCGGACCTATTGAAGTTGACGATCTCATGGATCGTTAAGGGGTGTAACCTTCACCCCGTGAACGGTTTACAAGTTCCTAAAACTTGTTGGCGACTCTTTTACTCTAGCTTCCTTCCCTTTGGACGTCACCATGCTTAAGTGTATGATCACAGCGGGGTTCAAGTTTGGGGTAATGCTTGAAATATTCCCTACAATTTTTGGCGACTCCACTAGGGAGGATTTCTATTTTAATTCCTGAAATTTATTTCGGCAATGATTTAGAGTGAGTGGATGAGACTCGAAAAGTTCTAAGTATTTCATGTGCGTAATTTTGATTAACATTATTGTCATATGCATAAAAGAAAGATTCTCATTGGAAAGACCATCCGTAATGAGTAAAAAACATAGGATATTTACACGTAGGATTTGAGGAATATCGTTCACAACTAGAATCGAAATAATACTGCGAAAAACTGGAAAATTTTAAGAACACAGACAACTGATGAGGCATGTAGGACTTGGCGTCTAGAAAACAGAGCCTGTCGCTGAAGATATGGCTCTGTCGCCGAGCGACAATTCTGTCACCAAACGACAGGGCTCATATCCTGGCAACAGTCCCTGTTGGCTGGCGTTGCGTTCTTTCAATACAGAGACAGAAATATGCGTTCTTGTTTCGACCAGTTCTAGCACTGTTGGCTCGATTCTACTTCCTGATTGAGTTTTTTTCACTTTTCTGAAACCCATATGTGTTCTACATATGGACATAACCCTCTAGGAATTCATGCTCCATTTACCTGATTAAACGCTCTGAGAAACAAAGGGTACATCCGAGAATGTTGAATTTACCAAACTATGGAAGCGAGTTTAACTCGCGGGGGTCCCATCCACATGCGCCAACCTTTCTAAAGGTAAGGCTTCCGCGCGGTGTATCCGGATTCATAACCATGGACCCTCTTTGACTAACCCATATCCTTAACATTAGAGAACTAGAGCCATGGTTAGGTTGCAAACTCATCGCATCATATTGTGCCTATTTGACAACTTGTGCATTATTTGCTTGTGCATACTTATTATGTGACTAAACTAACCGTTTAGTTTGACTTATGTTTGTAAATAAGTCTTAATAAACTAACCAATGACTAAAGGGCTTTGCTTAATTAATCGATTAATTAATTTGAACTAAAAAATAAACCTAAAATCGAGTCATAGCTCCTTTAAGTCAACCCGGATTTTTATTCCCGTATACTGCACAAGCGTCAACTTGTTTTGTTTATATCCGGAGTTCTAGGAAGAAATACGAGTCTTCCAACCTATGGATCTGTAGCCCCAAGTTTTATCTTTAATTTGGCGTTGGTTTCATCCCAATAAGAGTCCCAAATAAAATATTATGACTAAAATACCACAACATGTCCAGTTTAATGCATATACATGAAGTCTTAACTTAGTCTTTATTCGAGTCTAGTCACATGGTCATGACACAAGTCTTAACATGTCACCTACACTCACTCGTCGTAGTACACACTTTGTGTATATGTCACCATGACCATGTCTTAGGTTCATGCATGAGTCGATTTTTTCCGTCATTTGAGTTAGGGGTACATTCTATTCCTAATTTTTTCATATCTCTCCATCTACATCATCTTTCCATTCTCTACATGCTTTCTCCATATCACAACCTTCATTCTTCCTACCTTCTTCCATCCATGCATGTTGAATCGAGTTTGAGTCATGTGATTGACAAATGCACAAGGCAAGCTTCTCACCAAGATTCCATGCTTTCTTCTTCTTTTTTTCAAACCCTTTCCCCAATAAGTCTAGCATAAACTCCTTTCACTTTCCTTAGATTTATTTTGTAGGAGTATTTCCTTTTTCCTTTTAATAAAATTAGCATTTATTTCTTTGCATATGATTATTGCATTGCATTGCATAAAAAAAAAAAAAGAAAAAAAAAGCCGAATTAAGCAGAAGGTATACTAATGATTTGATGAGGCATCCTTTGTAGCAACATCATATTAACTTTCACCCTTTTAAATATACAATCCTTTTTTTGATAAACCACTTTGAGCCTCGTCTAAGGATAGACCTTTCATTTTTCAACCCATATCTACCTAACCTTGGCATGGGACGGTGTGCAACTTATGCAATTTTCAATTTCATAAAAAGCTTGAGTGACTTCAAAAGATGAAAATAGAAAAAAATTAGCAAAATAGAAATAAATAAAAGTGTACAAAAGGGCAAGTGTTCTAATGTCTTTGACATGAACATGTCTTTGACATGAACACGTCTCAGATTGCATCTCTTATCGAGTGCTCGGTACCATGCCTAAGAAACATGAATGCCAAGTGTGTGATAGACCGCATGATCGGGATTGCCCACACTTATAAAAATAAAATAAATGATAAAGAAAAAGAGAGAGCAAAATATAAACAAAAAAAAAAAAAAGAAAAAAAAAGAAAAAGAGAAAAGAAAGCTAAAAAAGAGTTAAAAGCCTCAAGCATAAAAATATAAAGATTCAAAAGCAAGGTTGCACACCTTGGGGGCTTATCTTGGGTCTTGAGATTTTATCCCTTTCTCCTTCAACCTTTAGCCTAACCACGTTACAACCCTTAAAAAGACTTTTTTTTAGGTATACACACACTTGTGCGAGGTTTGGCTAGAGCTATGTTCGGCCTGATTCCTAACGGATACATAGGCAACCTCACATCGAGGTGCAACCGTAATAAACATGCATTCATATTCACATTCACACACGCACACCATGATCATATCAAAGAATCTCCAATGCTCATCCCTATTCATTTTCAGCTAGACTTGGGGGCGTGATCCCTTCATCATTAGCTTACCCAACCTAAGAGTCACCACCAGTTGACTCTTTTCAATATCTTTTTCCACACACTTATCCCTCGCGGCCTAATTTTTTTGTCACTATCACACACTTCACAAATACATGGCCCCATATTGGATAATGTGGACCTCTTACAGCAATTTCGGGTTCCTTAGTACGCCAGTTAGACCCTATAAGCAAATTGACATGATTAGTAGGCGGCTCGATTACAATCGCTGTAAGTAATTGACCTGACGATGATCGTCTCACTTAGCTTAAGCGCCTAAGCATTGGCTCATTACAAGAACCAAGGCATCGGTTCAAAAGCAAGCACTTATACGACAATTTTTCCAAGATTGGATTGTCATCCCCAACTGACAATATTTCCAAATGTGGATTGTCGCGTATCTTCTTCAACGACAATTTTTCCAAGACTGGATTGTCATCTCTGGCAAAGTTTCCAAGCTTGGATTGTCGCGCTCCTGCTCTCTCTAGTAATTTTTACCAAGTTTGGATTGTCATCGCTGGCAAGTTTTCCGAGATTGGATTGTCATACACCCAATTCCTTATGGCAAAATTTCCCAAAGGATTGTCGTAGGTCTCTATTCATCATAAATTTCGGCAAAGGTTCCTCAACGTGAATTGTCATTCATGTTAGTAAGTGGCAAATTTTCCCGAAGTGGATTGTCGGTCAACTCTTTTTTTCCAAATGTTCCAAGACGCGGATTGTCAATAGTGGCAATATTTTTCTAAAAGGATTGTCGCATAGCATTAGCAAATTTCCAAGGTGGATTGCTTTCAAGAGTTATATTCCAAGATGTGGATTGTCGATCGTAGAAAAGTTCTTATGACAGATTGTTACAAAGCATTGGCAACTTTTCCCAAAATTGGATTTTGGAAAATTTTCCGAGATACAGATTGTCGCTTCATCGTAGCAACATTTCCAACGATGGATTGTTACGTGGCATTGACAACTTTCCCTAAATTGGATTGTCATACATCATACAAGAGTTGTGTTGGCAACTATTCCCAAAGAAAAGAGGATTGTCATCACCCAAAGCATCAACAGCAAAATTTAAGCAGCATTAAGGATCGACGGGCGTTGATCTTCGGTAATTTTCTTTGGAATATTATCACAACAACTGAGGATGGCTTTAGGCAAAGAAATCTTCAATCATGTTCCCTGGCTTACGGAAGATGGTCACAAGGCGGTAGAAGATCGTTTCAGGCGAAGCAATCTTTAATAGTGTTCTCTAGCTTGCAGAAGACTATCACAGCGGAAATTGGAGGAAGTTACAGGCATAGCAGTCTTTAGGCGGTATCCCCTAGCTTGAGGAAGATCGTTAAAGTTCTTTTTTCAAAGACGTGTGGACATATCAAAAAGCTCTTTTGCTTAGAGACGCGTGAGCATATAATTCAAAGCTCTTTGTTCAGAGATGTGTGGACATATCAAAAAGCTCTTTTGCTTAGAGACGCGTGGGCATATCATTCAAAGCTATTTTGTTCAGAGACACGTGGACATAATAAACAAAAGAAGCTCTTTTGTTCAGAGACGAGTGAACATCAACAGCGGCAAAGCACAACCACAAAATCAAAACAACCGGATGGCGTTCCCTAGCTTGTGGAAGGTTGTCACAACACCAAATGCAACAAAATCGGTTACCCTCAGAGACTTGTGCTCGACGGTGCAAGATATGCATTTCTTAACTCTTTTATCTGTTTTAACTACAGCTAGTTTGCAGGTATCGGCATTACAAGAATGATTTAGGATTGCAGGACGTTCTGAATCATTCTCTGTCCCAATCGATACTTTGACTTTTGTTTTCAAAACTTGCGTTTCTCCAAACTTAGTCAAAGTAGGGGCTTCTGTAGACACCCAAATGTGTCTCCCCAAAACCAAACCCAGTGATGAATACCTTTCATGTCATTGATTATCGAACAAAGAAAAAGTGTGAAAATTCTAGTGATGAGAATGTTTTTATTAAAATAACTCTTCTTTCTGTTTTTAAAATTTTTTCTTTTCATACCCTATTTATGCAAAACGTTTATTCCAGTTTATTTTGGTCCATGATATGGTTCCAATAACAGTTTATTTGGATGGGACTTGAAAAGACCTTTTCAACGATATATTATAAGCCCAATTTTGATGAATAATGAGGAAGTTATGGCCAAAATACTAAACTGGGCCCGGTTTGGTTCTTACATGCGGCCCAATGACATAGAGGAGGGCCTATTATTAATTATCATTCCTAAAGCTATTAGGATTGATTATAGTCTTCTAGAATACTCTAGAAGTTTCTCTTAAATCCAAATGGATTTAGGATTGATAATTATGTTTCAAAGAGTTTGAAATTGAATAAAACTACTCCTTTTGAGAATCCTTGTTTTGTACGAAGTGGAATATATTCAGATATCATTTTCGTGCCTCATAATCTTTATCCAAATCGTATATAGTTGGATAGATCTTGAAATTATATTTCCAATGATATATTACAAAATTAAATCCAAGCTATAACGAAAAAGATATGAATGGAATATGAAATTCTATCTAAAACTGACACCTTTCCACTATTTCGACTATATCTTTTTATCTACAGAATATTTTAATCTGATTCAAATTGGGTTGGAAAGTAGACTTCACGAGCTTTTCAAAGACATATTTTTTGCCTTATTTGAACTTTTTGATCAAAAGATATAATAAAAACAAAATTTGCAAAAACTGTCTTGCAACGCCGGGCGACAGGGGTTGTTGTTGGCGACAGCGGCATGTTTTATTCCTCTTCAAACTCTGATTCTTTTTTTATCAAATCCGGACTGTTTTCGTTCTAAATAGCGTCCCTAGACCTCCGTTTTTAATCATCAACTCTCATCAAGAATTTCTTGATTCTCTCTCTTTTCTAAACAAACTTTTCACAAATAAAATTCCGCATTCACAAGATCTAGAGACATCTAGCATAATTCGAAGTTGCCTTTGCTCTAGACGTGAAAGTTTTGATATTTCTAAGGTTTTGGTCCCAAATATCTATTCCAATTATTTAATTTAATTGTTTTGATTTTATATTTTCCTTGAAAATACTAACGTGTGTATTTTGTTATTAGAAAGAGGTACGAGGCATCCAAGTAAGTGCTTTACTTTTTTAATTGATTTTTATGATATAGAAATCATGCTTAGGTTTTTATTTTGATTCCTAGTATCATGTTAGGATATTTTTCCTAGTATCATGATAGGATGCTTCCCTTAGTATGATGTTTAGGGTAAGAATAAGTTTCTTATTTATATCAATTATGATTTCTATGATGATTCCTATTTTCTTTCTTAATATTCATGTTAGTATCATGTTAGGGCTAAAGCTTTGATTTTTATTGTTTAGTGACATGCTAGGATTTGTTATTAATCTTGTTAGTATCATGCCTAGGATCTTGCTATTATTATGCTTTAACATGATCATGATTTTTTTTTTTTTTTTAATAATTGTTATAATTTATTATTATTATGTTGCTTTATTATATTATTATTGATATTGCTTTATCACACCTTTTATGCATGTTTAAAGGGAATTTGTACTTGTAATCATACTTAATAAGATAATTAATAATCTTAGTTAGATTAATATGATTATAGTTCAAGTGATCGCCAATAATAGTTTTATTTGGTCATTAATATTCAACCAACATAGATTAAACAGGTTTACAGTTAACCTATTGATTGCATGTTAGTTAGAAAGCGCTCATGAATACGAGTAGAATAAAGTAGAGGTCTATTATTAGTGAAGGTTCTTTCTCTTTTAGATTAAATTTGTACCTTTATCTCTGAACTTCCAGTCTTGGTTCCAGACCTATTGGAGCTGACGATCTCATGGATCGTTAAGGGGTGTAACCTTCACCCCGTGAACGGTTTACAAGTTCCTAAAATTTGTTGGCGACTCTTTTGCTCTATCTTCCTTTTCTTTTGACGCCACCATGCTTGCTTGTAATATTCCCTATAGTAATACATCAATAACTAGTTTACATTATTTAAATGCTCAGCTTGCTGATCAACTTTTTATCTATCAGATTCTTAAAGGATTTTTAATATATTTTGTTTTATGGATAATAAATTTATGATTTGAATAGCCTTGATTATGCTCAATAATCTTTTAATTCACAGTAATAATTTATATTTAAAGTCTTACCAATCAGCACATTATCTTTTAATAAAAGATTTAATTCAAACATTTTATTATTACTTATTAAAGACGTGGAATTTATGACGGTTAACAGTCCCAATTGTCATCATTTATCTTATACACATTGTTTAAATTTGTTACTCCAAGAGATATAAATCACACACCTTTCTTGGACTATTGTTGCAATATTACCTTTTTAACTTAGACATTAGTTGAACAATAATTGTAATTAAGCAAGAAGTATTGTGTTGAGAATACGGAGTTGTAATACAAATATAGCTTAAGAGATTAAATAATGTAAATTTCAAGAGTGAAATTTAAACTAAATTTACATTATTTTCATCAAAAAACATATGGCAAATGTTATAGTTCAGAAATGTCAACTTTAACCATGAACTTCAGTAAATAATATTGAGGCAAAGTGAATGTAAATTTATATACTTTATAGGTTGAGATCGTTATTTTTTCTAGCGTTATAAGAATTATGTATTATAGATAAAAAATTAACAATAATTATACTATCGAAGTAACCACAATAAACCTACCTAAAGAAAAACATCGCGCATGTTCTACAAAGTGTATTAGAAAGCATATCGAGCAACATAGCAAAGTTAAATTAAAAACGTAAATGAAAAATGCCTGTGAGTCTATGACATAAAAATTAAAAAGAAAAGAAAAGTTACAAACTTGTGCTACTCTCATGTTGTGCTAGTCCAACTAAGTGACTTCTACCAAATACAACTAATCATAACATATATTTTTTTTTTTTTCTTTTTCAAAAAAAAAAAAAAAAAATCATAACATTTTTTCCAACAACTCAACCATCTGCAATCTCATCTCCGATACTTTGTCATTGATGAGTACGATCACATTAGATACTTGAGCAACTTCATCTTGATACACTTCCAAGGCTTCTTTCGAATGAGTCCATTTCCGTTGTCATCGTCATCATCATCATCGTCATCAACGCAGATGATTTCTTGAACATCCTTATCCCCGTTGTTCATATTTGTAATAATGTCATCCTCGTTTGTGATTTGTTTCTTTGATTTACCTTTGCGACTTATTCTCCCATCATCAATATCAATAGGCTTGAAATCACCTCTCTTTTTGGCCCAGTTTGGGCCGAACTGGGTATAGTAATGGTAATCAGATGATTTATTATCCTTAGAAGCACCTGTCATAGTTGATTTCGCCGCTCGAGTCTCATATGCATGCTTCTTAGGACGACATCGGCTCTTCGAGGAAGAGGGGACAGATGGTGGTAGTGGTGGACGAGAAGAGGGCTTCTTTGTTGGAGGAGGACATTGATTTTTGATGCTGCGGTAACTAGCTTGCTTAGCTCGAGGTTGGATAAACATGTGGTTATTTTCATTGCTCGGTTGATCACAAGCCTGTATCGGAGTAGAGCCTAAGTTGATGGATGGGATGGGTGGTGTTGAATTTGCTCCCACTAATGCTTCAATTGGCTGCATTTTCTCCACTTGAATCCTTTCGATTGATTGTGGTGTCCTATGTATTGGAAAACTAGTTCCGTCGGCGACTCTATAAGTTGGTTACGATTTTTATAACTATCCAAAACCAAAATTGAAATCAAAATTAAATTAATTTTATAGCAATCATGTTAAGCAACAACATATGCTATTTAAAATGGAAAACCAACATAAAAATTGTAAACCCTAAAAAATATATATGTGATTTGAGTACTAGAGAAAAATTAAGGTCTAAGAAAACAAATACCTATTTGAAATATGAGATGGATCAATCGAGCTTCTAGTAAACGAAAATCTATCGTCGAATCCATCTTCAAACAACTAAAATCAATGTCGTAAAAAAACTCGTAAAAAACAACGATTACAATGATAAAAAAAAAGTGAGCAGTAAACTAAAATCAACTAAGGATGAAGCTAATTTCAAAATTTAGAGATAATGAGGGTGAAATGACTAGAGATGATTTACGCAGAACCCTAGAAATTAAGGATGAAGTAGAACAGTGAGCGGTAAAAAAAAACCCTACTTTATCACAAGAATTATTATAAAAATGATAACATAAATTAGAGAAGACATGAGGTTTCATGACAAATAAGTATATAAATAAACATATTTAAAATGGAAAAAATAGATATGAGTTGACATGAAAATACCTGGGAAACGAAGGCGTCATTGTCCCATGGAGATTGATTAACATTGCATAATATAAATGAAGTATTTAATGGAGTATCTTCAGCGACCAACCTCCTTGCGTTTTGTCTAATTCTCATTATTTATTTTTGGTGTTGAGAGAGAATTTTTTTTATCGATAACGATGAAAGAAAAGAAGAAATTTGGTGTTAGAGTTTTCTGGTGCTATGTAGTATTTTTACATAAATTTCTCTTTCCTTTAAATAATGTAACAGAGGTGTGTATTTATAAGCAGTTTTTGTAACAATAATTCAAAGAGTTAATTTCTATACAATTAATCAATAATAAAAAAATAAAATTGGAAAAAAATAATGATAAAATGGTAAGAAATGATTTTTTGGTTTTATTATGGCCTTCCATATCTCTCCCACCTTTTTTGTTTTATCCAATAATACCCTTGCAACTATGCTTGAACTTACTGTAATGCCATTCATTAGTGAGGTGGAAACTTTAATTTCTTTGCCAATAAAATTTGCACGTTTGTCAACTATTGTAAGGTGGAGCTTAAAATTTGAAATCAAATTTGATCTTATTGTAATTTTCCAACTCCATTTCTGAAAAGAAATGTAAAATCCACAATAAAGCCTTACATACGGGACATATATAGAGGTAGAAAATATCAAAAAGACACCCCCTTATTGCCACCGGTTCAGTCCAAACCGGTGGCAAAAATGAGCTAAAAATTTGGCGGCCTAATGAACCATTACGTAAGGCACCGGTTCACTTCAAACCAGTACCGGTTTGAAGTGAACCGGTGCCATTTAATTTTGTTTTTTAAAAAAACCCACCCCTTAAATCCCCCCAAACCCTACGCTCTCTCTCCTCACTTCCTCATCAGTGCGCCTCTCTTCTTTCCTTCTCTTTCTCTCTCCTCTCCTCCTTTTTCCTTCTCTTTCTCTCTCATCTCCTCCTCTTTCCTTCTCATCTACTTCGTTCTACCTTCTACGGCTTCTACCCCTTAAAGCTCAGTGGTCACTCAAGACCACCACGAGCCACGAAGACTACGAAGACCACCACTTTCTCCTCTTTCTCATCTCCTTCTACCACGAGCCACGAAGACCACCACGAAAACATGCAACAACATTTTCTGAGATTTGAATCGATTTTTTTTATTTTAATCGATTTTTATTCGATTTCCATTTCTGGGTTTTTGTTTTTCACGTTCTGGTTTTTTTATTTTAGATTTTTTTTTCGATTTTGATTTTTTTTTTCGATTTTGATTTTTTTTTTTTCGATTTTTGGTTTTTTTTCTTCCCATTTCAATTCGATTTTAGTTGGTTTTTTTTTTCGATTTTGTTTTTTTTTTCGAATTCTGGGTTTTTTTTTATTTCAATTTTGTTTTTTTTTTCGATTTTGACTTATTTTTAATTTTGGTTTTGATTTTTGGGTTTCAATTTTGGTTTTGATTTTTGGGTTTCAATTTTAACTGGTTTTTTATATTGGATTTTTTTTTTTCCGATTCCAATTTTGCTTCTTTGTTTTTCGATTTTCACTTTTTTTTTAATTTCGATTTTGATTTTTGGGTTACAAATTTTAATTGGTTTTTTTTTTTTCGATTTTTTGGTTTTTTTTTTTCGATTTCTGTTTTGGTTTTTTTTTGTTTGATTTTGATTTTTTTTTTTTAATTTCAATTTTGATTTTCGATTTCTATTTCAGGTTTTTTTATTTTTTTTATTTTTTTCCCCTTATTGAAATTATGCTTTTTTTTTCTGGGTTTTTATTTTTTGCGGCCATTTCTGTTTTTATTTTTTTTTTTCCGAAGCTTATTTTTATTGATTAATTTTTTTTATTATTGCAGGTACATTGATATGTGTAAGAATATTTATATGTGTATGGGGTTTATTTTTAATTATAATTGTAATTTTTTTTATTTACGAGTATATTGTACGAAGTAATTTTTTTATGATTTATAATGTAATTTTTTTATTTTTTTATATGTCGTAAATGATCAGTAATTTATTTTATATTTATATTGTAAATTTTGGATTATATTGAAACCAATTCCATTTATATTGTGATGTTGTTATTTTTTCTAGTTAATTAAATTGTTAAGTGAAAGAGAAAAAAAATAAATAATTTTTTGGGCACTTTTGGCACCGGTTAACCGGTGCCAAAAACATTAGAAAAAAATTTTTGGACCATTTTTGGCACCGGTTAATCGGTACCAATAACCATTTTTGTCACCGGTTTGAACCGGTGGCTTTTCAAACTAGTAATTGGCACCCCCCACATTGGCACCGGTTCAAACCGGTGGCATTAAGGGGTTTTGAACCGGTGCTGTAGACACCCATTTGTGTCTCCCCAAAACCAAACCCAGTGATGAGTACCTTTCGCGTCGAATCATAATCGAATGAAGTGAAAGTGTGGAAAGTCTAGTGTTGCGGATAGTTTTAATTTCTTTTCTCTTCTCTATGTTTTTGAAAACTTATTTTAAGAAAAACAGCCAACCCAATTTGGTTGGTCCATGATATGGGTCCAATAGTAGTGTAGTTGGATGGGGCTTGACAAGAGCTTTCCAACGATATATTATAAGCCCAATTCCGATGAATATTGAGAAAGTTATGACCAATTTACTAAAATGGGCCCGGTTTGAGTCTTATATGCGGCCCAATGATCTAGAGGAGGGCCTAATATGATTTATCATTCCTAATGCAATTAGGAATGGTTTTAGTCTTCTAGATTCTTCTAGAAGGTTCTTTTCATTCCTAATTCAATTAGCATTGATAAATTGACTTTTGTTGACTTTTCAGATTTTTAATTAAAATCAAAGAGCATTTTTGAGGAAAATACGATTTTATCCTCCTGTACGGCAATTTTTATTTGATTTTAGAAAAACGTGTGAATTTCTAAATCAGCGCCAAACGCCAGCTGTAGCGCCTGACGCTACGCTTGGCGCCTGGCGCTAATGTTGGCGTTTGGCACCAATAGCCAGCGTTGGCGAAATTCAATTTTATCTACACCGGAACTCTATTTTGATATTTTATCTTTTTGGCTGATTTTCTTTATAATTAACGTGCTAAAAACTCCGTTTTCATTCACCTACGATCAACAATCATCATCAGTTCTCATTCTTCTTCAATAACCATTCATCAACTCTCATCAAGATTTTCTCTCTTTTTCTCTCTTTTTTCTAAACTAGCCTTTTTACGTACAAAATTCCGCATCCATTAGATTTAGAAACACATAGCCATATTCAAAGTTGCCTTCGCCCTAGACGTGAAAGGTTTAATTTCTGAGGGTTTGGTCCCAAATCTCTCTTTCCATTATTTAATTTAATTGTTTTAATTATTATTTTTCCTTGAAGTTACTAACGCGTGTATTTTGTTATTAGAAAGAGGTACGAGGCATCAAAGTAAGTACTTTAATGATTTTTATTGATGTTATGATGTAGAATTCATGTTTAGGGTGACAACAATAAATTCCTAGTATCATGTCTAGGGTAACTTTAATATTAAATATGATTAAAAGTATGATGCCTTTTATGTTCTTCCTAATATTTATGATTGTTAGTATCATGTTAGGGTTAAAGATTTGATTTTTTATTGTTAGTGACATGCTAGGGTTTGTTATTAATCTTGTTAGTATCATGCCTATGATCTTGCTATTTTTATTATGCTTTAACATGATTCATGATTATTTTTATAATTGTTTTTAATTATGATTATTATAATTGTTATTATGATGATTATTATGTTGCTTGATGATATTTATTGTTATTGCTTGATCACGCCTTTTATGCATGTTTAAAGGGAATCTATACTTGTAATCACGCTTAATAAGATGATTAATAATCTTGTTCAGGGTTAATATGATTATAATTCAAGTGATCGCCAATAATAGATTTATTTGTGCATTAAATTCAACCAACATAGATAAACCGGTTTAGGGTAAACCTATTGATTGCATGTTAGTCAGAAAGCGCACATGAATACGATCTGAATAAAGTAGAGGCCTATTATTGGGGCAGGTTCAATCTCTTTTAGGTTGGATTTGTACGTTCATCCCCGAACCCTATTTGGTTCAAGACCTTATTGGAGTTGACGATCTCTTGGATCGTTAAGGGGTGTAACCTTCACCCGTGAACGGTTTACAAGTTCCTAAAAAACTTGTTGGCGACTCTTGTGCTCTATCTTCTTTCCCTTTGGACGGCACCGTACTTTAGTGTATAATCACAGTGGGGTTCAAGCTAGGGGATTAACGCTTGAAATATTCCCTACAATTTTTGGCAACTCCGCTGGGGAGGATTTCTATTTTAATTCCTGAATTTGTTTCGGCAATGATTTAGAATGAGTGGATGATACTCGAAACATTCTAAGTATTTCATGTGAGTAATTTTGATTAACATTATTGTCATATGCATAAAAAAGATCTCATTGGAAAGACCATCCGTAATGAGTTAAAACATAGGATTTTACACGTAGGAAATTTGAGAAATATCTTTCACAACTAGGACCGAAATAACACTGCGCGAAACTGGAAAATTTTATCGAGCACAGAAAGCTGCTAAGGCATGTAGGAATTAGCGTCAGCGACCAGAGCATTGGCAACAGACAATTAACTGTAGCGCCAGACGACAGGCTTGTCGCCAGGCCCTACAGCTAAAACCTGGCGCCAATCTCTGTTTGCTGGCGCCAAATTCTTCCAATACCGAGCCAAAAATATGCGTTCTAATTTCGACTAGTTTTTCGCATTGTTTGCTCGATCCTACTTCCTAATTGAGTTTTTTTCTCACTTTTCTGAAACCCATATGTGTTCTACATATGGACATAACCCTCTGGGAATTCATGCTCCATCTACCTGATTGAACGCTCTGAGCAACAAAGGGTACATTCGAGAATGTTGAATTCACCAAACCATGGAAGCGAGTTTTTCTAAAACTCGCGATGTCCCATCCACTCGCGCCAACCCTTCACGGTTAGGCTTCCGTGCGGTGCATCCGGACAATTAACCATGGACCCTCTATTGACTAACCCATATCCCGAACTTTAGAGAACTAGAGCCATGGTTAGGTTGCAAACTCATTGCATCATATTGTGTCTACTTGACTAATTGTGCATTATTTGTTGTGCATATACTATGTTTTCTTAACCGTTTGTTTGACTTGTGTTGAGATTAAATAAATTAATGACTTAAAGAACTTTGCCTAATTAATTAATTAATTAATTAATTAGAGTAAATAAAGTCTAATATTTTAATAAGAATTGACCTAGTACGACTTAAGGCATACCCCTGTTGATTAATAACACCGAAAACAGTCCCAGATTAAAGCTCCAGCATTGGCGCCAAAGTCTGGACTGTAGCGCCACTCTGTGGAGTGTGGCGCCTGGAGACAACTCTGTCGTCTGGCGCTACACTACACAGTGCGACGCCAGTCCTGTCGTTTTGCCAACAGTTCGAATTATTGATCGAGTCATCACCTAGTGTCTAATTAACCAGTTTGCTAATTAATTCGGTTAATTTTCGCTGTCAATAGTACTTGGTTGAGTCATTAATTGAGTTTAGGCACTAAGTCCCATGGTCTTACACAAGAGTCAAAATATGTCACTTACACTCAACGCACACACTAATACACACTTTGACTATGTCTAAGAGAGTCTTAGCTTGTATGCGCGTATTTTCCGTCATTTTTTTAGGGGGGTAAGTCGGATATTAATCCTCCAATTTAAAAGCTATACTTAGTTCCCTAAAAATATACACATTATTTTGCCTAAAAAATGCACCCATTTTTTAGTTTTTCCTTTTAAAAACCGTAAAGTCAAGTCGATTCGAGTCAAGTAATTAAAACCCAAAATGGTTTAAATTACAGCGCGTGGTCAAGAAAAGAAGGACGGTTAATCAAAGACAACCTTTTCGTACAAGTCCAACTTTTCGACAAACCCATAGCTCGTAAGAGGAAAGCTAGGACACTAATGGCAACACAAGAAGAAGTCAATGAGCTTAGGAACCAACTGGTTACCGTGACTGAGACACTGAAGCTCCTCACACTTAAGATCGATGATCCCGTGAAACAACAACAGATGGACCCCATGCAAGAGAGTTTAAGCAAGCTATCTAGCGACTACAAGTTTCAAGGGCTTACTTCACAAGGGGTCTCAGTGGACAAAGATCTTCTTCCGCAGAATTTCAATGCCAACGACATCCCGAAATTCAAAGCAACTGATAACCCTTATTTTCATTTAAGAGCCTTCGATACAATAATGAGTATTAAGGGTATCGATAAGAAGGTTTTCCCCTCTCTATTCTCACTATCTCTCAAGACCGTTTACCAACAATGGTTCTTTTTCTCTCGAGAAAGAAAAGACCTCTACCTGGGAGTCCATAACAAACACTTTCGTTGATAGATACAAGTGCAACATTCAAGTTGAGACTGGCCATAGAGAACTTGAAATCCTTAAGCACAAAGAGAACGAAGGCTTCACCTCTTTCTTTAAAAAATGGAGAGAAACCTCAGCTAAGATGATTGAGGTGCCAAGTGAAAAAGAGTCTGTAAGGTTGATCATAAAAAACCTTCAAGAAAAATATTCCAAGCATCTCAAGTATCAAAATAATCTCCATACCTTCTAGGCCGTCTACGACATTGGGATCAATATTGAAGACGACCTGGCTAAGTTAAAAGCTGCCAACAATAACTCCAACAGTGGCTGGAAAGGAAAGAAGAACGAGAATCCTTCTTCTTCCAAAACCACCCACTCAAACAACATTAGCACTTTTAATTTAGGTGAAGTCCTTGCTATGAACAATCAAGTACAAAAGAAACCATTTAGGAGAAACTTTACTCCTATTGGCATGAGTTATGACACCGCATTTGATCGATTAAATGCAAAAGGTCTTATAACTCCTTGTAGGCGTCATTCGAAGTGCGCCTACGTTAACAGCATGTATGAATATGCTTGGCACTCATAGGAAGTGGGAATTGACATACACGATTATGGACAAGGAAAGTAGGGAGCCGCCAACAAGTTTTTAAGGAACTTGTAAACCGTTCACGGATCATTATAAGGCAACCACGAATAAGGGACAACGAAGGCAACAACGATTGACCCGTGAAGGTTACACCCCATTCATAATCCATGAGATTACTAACTCCATATGGTTCGGAACCACGAAAGGAGGATCGGGGATGATGGTACGAAGTGAGTCATGGAGTCACATTCGCCCGTATTGGCCTCTACTCGATTCTTATAGTGAAAAGCATTCCTATGATCTCAAAGGCATACAAAAAATAATTCAATTCATTCCAAACTATTATTTAACTAAATTGGTTTAACATTAATGCACACATAATTCTAAAATATTGGTGATCACTTCAATTAATAATAAGATTAAAAGGATCCTAAACCGGTTGTCCAAATTATCTTATTAGGCGTGATTTTCAATTACATATTCCCTTTAACATGCAATATGGTGATCATAATAACAATAGAATAACATTAATATTAAAACCAATTTAATCACAATTCCAACAACATAAAATCGTTAGAAAAATAATAAAAACAAAAGGAGCATAATCCTTACTTTGATTCTGTTTGTTTGCAACTACAAAATAATAAACGAGTTAGTAACTTCAAGGAAATAATAAAACAATAACTAAATTAAATTAAATTAAATTAAATAAAATATAGTTGATTTTGGGGCCAAACCCTCAAACAGTTCTACCTTTCACGCCTTGGCTTAAGGACAGAACCTTGAGTAAAATATGGACTCCTTTGAGTGCTTGAAGAAGGAATTTTGAAGTGAAAAGGGTAGGCTAGTGTTTAGGCTAAATCATAGAAGAGAGAAAATAAAATAATAAAAATACTCGGTGCCCCGTTCATCAGAAATGAGGGGGGATTTATAGGGAAAATGTGCTGAGGGAGCACACGGAACCCTAAAATGATAAAAACCCTAAAAAAGTATCCCGTGACACGGTCAAACTGTACCGTGACACGGAAGCTCCACCGTTAGACAACACACTTTCCCGTGACACGGTACATTTTTGACGTGACGCGGGAAATTTTCAGAAAACGGGATAAAAAACGCGTTAAGGGTTTACGCGGAAAAGACACGGAATGTCCCGTGTCACGGCAGACCTCCCGTGTCACGGGAAGACCCACCGTCAGACGGGAAGGATTCCCGTGACACGGTGGCAGTCTGCCGTGGCGCGGGAATTTCCAGTCCATTTTCCGTCTAAATACATTTTTAACCCTAATTTCCTTCGGCTTTTTAAGTGCCGATTGATAATTTCGGGCCTTTTCTGACTTTTATTATTCGGGCTAAAATAAGAAAATAATTAAATAAAAATAAATAAAATGTTTGGGCCAAAAATAAATAATAAAACAATAAAATAAAAAAGGTTTGGGCTTAAAATTAATTAATAAGTTTGGGCTAAAATTAAAACTATGCTTTTACCAAACATCAAGACTAATCCATGGACTGTTCAAAAATATGAATTTAATAAAATACGATTTTTTTCAGCACTCTCGGGATTAAATATTAAACCCGACCAATAGTGGCGGTGAAAGGTTGTTCATCATCGGGTTTGGTTTTGGGGAGACATTTTTAGGTGTCTACAAAAGCCCCCACTTTGACTGAGTTTGTAGAAACGTCAATTTCGAAAACGATAGTCAAAGTAGCCGATAGGGACGAAGAATGATTTGAGACGTTTTGCGATCCTAAATCACTCTGTATACGCCGATACCTGCAGAAAAATGTTAATTCCACAGATAAAAGAGTAAAGGGATAGAATACGTATCTGGCACCAGTGTATCGGTGACAAACGAATTTGGCAGCTTCCTAAGGTTGAAGGAATCCACTGAGTGACATTTGTTGAAACACTTTCCATGCTTGAGGAAAGCCGACTGAAGAGTTTGGTACCTTTCTAAGCCTGAAGAAAGCTACCGGATAATACTTTCCATGCCTGAGGAAAGTCGACGAACGAATTTGGTGTCATTCTATGCTTGAAGAAATCCATCGATAATGCCTTCCATGCTTGAGGAAAGCCGACAAAGGAATTTGGCGGTTTTCTATACTTGAAGAAAAATCCACCGATAACTCTTTCCAAGCCTGAGGAAAGCCGACTTGGCGGTTTTCTATACTTGAAGAGAAATCCACCGATAACGCTTTCCAAACCTGAGGAAAGCCGACTTGGCGGTTTTCTATACTTGAAGAAAAATCCACCGATAACGCTTTTTAAACCTGAGGAAAGCCGACTTGACGGTTTTCTATACTTGAAGAAAAATCCACCGATAACGCTTTCCAAACCTGAGGAAAGCCGACGATTGCTGGAATTTGTAAGTGTATGATGGTTCGATTATCCCCGAACGTGGACCGCAGATGATTCACAATTTTAAGCCGATTATCCGACCATATTAAGTGCTTAAAATGCCGAAAAATGGACTTTGATGCTGGTCAGGGGTAAAATGGTAATTTTAGTCCCCCTTAATTATCAGTTAGAATTTTACGCGTAATTCTAGCGAAAATAATCGCCCAATAACCTCGAAAAATCATTCAAACTAGTCAAAAACGCCAGGAATATTCGCTGACAATGTGCAGAGCTGCCGTGCCACATCACCCTTTTGTCGTGATACGGGAACTTCTCCCGTCAGACGGGATAAAATCCCGTGTCACGGGAATATTTTTTCCCTTTTTTTTTTTTTTTTTTTTTTTTTTGCTGTTTGAATCGGTCAACGCGTGAACAATTGCGCTTTTTATCGACGAATACCAGCGTGCCACGTCATCAGTGTACCGTTACATGATAACGGTAACCGTGGCACGGTGGACGGGGAGTGTAACGGTTACTTTTTTGGCTTTAAATTCACGCTTTTGCTTCATCATTCCGCCATTTCCTTGCCCATCTCCTCTCTCTATCTTCTCCATTTTACCTTCTTGCTCACACAAATCGCCGCGCCACGTCTAAGAGAAACCGGCGGCCGTCCAAGCTCATCGTGACACGGGAACGACAACCGTGACACGGCGGTTCTGCATTTTCTTTTTTTTTGTTAAATTTTTTTCTTCTGCTGCGAGCCACTGCTACTGTTATTCGCTGCTGTTGTTGCTGTTGTTCGTCGGTGCTGCTGCTGCACAACAGGGCTCCGGCACCCCACTTGGTCCCCGTGACACGTCGGTCTTCCACCGAGCCGCGGCGAAACTCAACCACGACACGGCGGCCGCGCAGCTCTTCGAAGTTCTTCGAGCTTTTGGGGCTCAAATTTCCACCAATTTTGCTCTAATTTCTTGCTATCTTCCTCATTTTCGACCCTCTACAAGGATCTATGTAAGTCCTTAATTTGTGCCTCAAATTTGCTTCAAAAGTAATTTCATGAAAAACCCTTAAAAATCAATTTGGGGATTTTTTGTTTTGAGGTTTTATGTTGAAATTCTTGCCATGATTTTACTTGTATATGTATGTATGTGTGTTTGTGAGAAATTTGAGACAAAAAATGTATGATTTGATGGAGAATTGAGCAAATCACCATTTTTGGGTACTACTTTGTGAAATGATGTTCATGTTATTTCTTTGTACTTGAAATGGTGAAAAAAAAATGGTGGTAAATCTTGTGAAATGATGTATTGATTCATATTTTGCATATGTACTACATTGTCATGGAGAACATAGTATCATGCGGCTAGGAGAACTGTAGTATTAGTTTGTCATGGAGAAACTAAATACCATAATTTTGCCAATTTTTAGCCTGGAGGTAAAAATTTAGCATATAATTCAATAAATAACTAAATAACTTAGGAAATGATGCTAAGTATTTAGATTTTTATTTTCATAAAAATGCAACTTGAATTAAATGTCTTAGGAAATGATGCTAAGCATTTAGATTTTTATAATAGCATGCCTAGGCGACGAGATTGCGATCTTTCTACCCACAGCCGGCGTCGGGCTTTTCGGGAGGACACTCCCACCGTTCCTGAGGGCATGGACGACGATGTCTTAGAGTCCGAGCCTCAGACTTCTACGAGTAGGGGTAGGTGGGTTCCACCTCCGTGGACTCCAAACCAGTTGGTTTTCTGCCGTGAAAACCATGTCTCTCATCGCCCACTCTCGGGCATAGTCGATGGCACGCTTCGCCACCATGGTTCTAGAGCCGGCGATTTGATCCCTCGACTTCACCAGATCATTACGAGGGATCCTGCTATGAACACCCTATGGGAATCGGCTGGTTTAGTAGATTTCTACACGGCGGTTGTAGGGTTTCGCAGCCCCTGGGGTTGCGGTGCGACGGTCGTTCGCGCATTGTTGGAGTATTTCTGGGATACTACCAACACTTTTCATTTTGCTTGGGGGGAGATGACGGTGACCCCCCCTAGACTTCAGTATGATCAGCGGGCTGCGCTTCACCGACCGGGCTGTAGCTCAGATGTCTGATCTGTCTTGGTGATCGGCTGAGACAGCTGATGTGTTAGGCCCGATCGTTCAGCACATCAGGTCCCGACCGGTGTCTCGATGTGGTCCTAGGAGCGGACGATCGGAGCTGGCTTTAGTTTTAGCTCGTTTCTTCGACATGGAGGATATGACGGCTGAGCAGCGAGTGCGGATCTTCATCCTGATCCTGATATCTATGACCCTTTCTCCCGATAGGAGTTCACGTGTACTCCATTGCTACCTCCTCGCTCTGGTCAGGATCCATGAGATAGGATCCTATAGCTGGGCCAGCCTTGGATACGCTGATCTCCTCTTATCGCTATGTCACGGCTGTCGGCAGCTGAATGACGAGTCTGCCATCACCGTCTATGGTCTGTGGAGAGTCGTAGAGGTGATGATCTTTTCCCTTTTTATTTCACTTTAAATTGTTTGACTCATGTGCTAAAGATTACTTTTCACCGCAGCTATGGTTCTAATACGAGTACTTCCCAGGCTTGGCTCCTCGCCGGCGTCGTGGGGTGGTCCATGATTTCCCTGTCAGGGCCAGCTGGCGTGATCGAGGAGAGTCGCGGGTGGAGTCTGTCCTCGCACTGCGTGGGCTTCTACGCCGAGGCACCTCTTTTGTCGGCGTAAGACTCAGTTTTGTTGCTGTTATTTTCCCTCTGACGTTGTTTCCGTTGTTTCACGCCGACTTTTTATGGTTTTCAGGTTGCCATTGATGTCCAGTATCGTCCTTGGGCCGGGATGACTGATCTACCTGAGGCCTTGCGTCTTTCTGCGCACCGCACCATTTTGGTTGGTACCGGATGCTTTGTCTGGTATTTGGGGGAGCGAGTCGTTCGTCAGCATAGCGGCGATCGTTTTGTGGTGCCCTCATCTCCACCAGAGTCGATGCTGGACTCACGCTTGATCAGAGAGTTGATCAACAGGGGAGAGCGCTATACTTTTCCATGGCAGGAGCTTTTACACATGGAGAGTGACTATACGCGGGATTTGCTTCCCTCTCTGGCTCCTCCACCCTGTCTTCCTGAGGTATGATTTCTTTAGAGGATCTTCTTTATTAGTCTCTGTTTTAAATAGTCGAATAACTTGATTATTCGATCATATTTTCAGACGACTATCCGCCCTGTGGGGAGGATCGAGATTCCTCCTCAGTCTGTCCGCTATCCAGGGCCGATTGGTATCACCGAGGACCATATTGCTGACGCGCCAGAGGGTTACAGACAGGCGCAGGAGTCTCTGCCCGAGGTCTTTGAGCCGGTGAGTTTTCTTTGATGCATTTTTCACCCTTTTAACACTGCTTGTTACTGACTTTTTTTTGTTTTATCCTCAGCCTAACCGCCCGGAGATGATGGGACTCATGAAGCTGGTTGACGCCCTGAAGTATTGCATCATCTAGCTTCGGCGTGGTGCGAGTTGTCGGAGCTCTAGCGACGTTCTTGAGGTATCATTCATTTTTTCACTTCTACCATTTGTTTTATTTTACATTGTTGACACCTTTTGATTTTGTATCTTTCAGGAGCGACGGAGGTCCCACTCGCGCTCGAGGCCTAGAGGCTCGGACGAGGAGGAGCTTGGTCGTGGTAGACGATCTCCTGAGATTCGCCGGCGTTCTCATTCTCAGCGAGAGCCTCAGACTACTCAGCCATTTCAGGAGGCTCAGTGGCAGCAACCTCAGTCTTCCCAGCGCTTTCCGGGCCAGAGTCAAGGGTAGCGACAGTCGTTTTCACAGCCTCCGCAGCCCGAGCTTGGGTCTGTTTTGACTCCCTTGGATCCTGGTTCATTTTCAGCTCCATTTTCCGGGATTCCTCCACCGGTGTCGGGCTTGTTCTCAGTTCCGATGTATGGGACGATGCCTTCACCGACGATTCCAGTGTCTTTGGGCCAGTCTACACCGTTTTCCGGCTAGACGAGTCCTGCCTTGAGCTTGACTACTGTTGGGGTTACAGGGACTAGTAGGGACACTACTCCCCGTACTCGGATGGTGGAGGGACTCTTCGGCTCACCGTTCCCATATGCGCAGGGTGGAGATGATACTGACTCTGGCTCTAGAGACTTTTGACCGAGGGTTTTTATTTGTACATACTATGATGACACTTGACATACTTATTTATTACGACTCTTTTTGTACATTATTCACGGTTTATGTATTTATTATTGTGTGTTAGTGTGTGCTTGAAACTCCTTGTGTGTGATTGTGTATTTATTAATGACGCGACAAAAAAAACATAAGTGGAGTAATGGAGGGTACCGACCTTCCCCAAAAGCAAAAGAAATAAAAAGACAAGCAAAAATAAATAAAATAATAAAGAAATAAATAAATGAAGTTATCTTCCCCAAAAGAAAAAGAAATAAAAAGACAAAAAATAAATAAAGTGATAAAGAAATAAAATCTTAAAGTGATGAATCAATAAATAAAAAAAATAAAGATAATAATAATAATAAGAATATAGATAAAAAAAGGTGAGAATTTTATTAGAAATAAAACTATCAGAAAAACTGAAAAATAAACGGTGAAGATAAAATACTATAAAAAATCCGGATAGATACGGGAAAAGATGAAAAAAGAAAACGCGTGAAGTGCCGTGACATGGCACTGTGCACCGTGACACGGCACTGTGCACCGTGACACGGCACTGTGCACCGTGTTTTACGCGCGTGAAAAGATAAATTCTGGCAGTTTCGAGCGCTTTTGCTATAAAATAAGACCAATTTATTCATGATATGCATAATTACGAAACACAAAATAATTTAGAATTTCATATTTCAATAATCATGTCTCAGAATTTTGATAATACATTGCGCGACTGGTCTTATTCTTTGACCAATGCTGAAAAAAGGGAGTTAGAATTATTTCATGTCAGGGGTTTGCTAGCCCTGCGACACGTAGCTATTGAACATGATTTTCTTAGGGCAGCATTAGATTATTAGAGTCCAGAAACACACTGTTTCAAATTTGATTATGATGAAATCTATCCCTTGCCGGAGGAATTCGGCGCAATCTTTGGATTTCCAGCTAGAAATCTTATTGCCATGCCTATCCTTGATGAGTGTCATTTATGGCACTCATAGGGTAGTCTTTTAGGGTTATTTCTTTCCCTTTTTCATGCTTTCTTCTCTTATTTTTGGTCCTTTTTCCTTAGGTTTCTCTTTCTCCTCTTTTCAATATGGTTCTCGTGTTTTCCTTTTATTTGGCTCTTTTTCCTTTTATTTCCTTTCTTTGTTTGCTTGTGTAGGTATTTAGAGAATCACCTTTGCAAAGGAATCGAGTTGGGGCCTTAATGATCAAGTAAGGAAGAAGCATTTGGCTAGAGAGGGCTTAGAGAGGCCTTGGAGAGGCCTCGGAGAGGTCTCCAAGGTATTTCCAACAAGCCGCGGGCGCGGGTCAATGGAGCCGCGGGCGCGGGCTTAAGAAGAGCAAATTGCAAGATTTTGGCAGGAGCTTCTCGCGGTTGCCTCGCGGGCTCTCTGCGGGCGCGGGAAATCTGGAGAGGGCGCTCCATCTCAGAGAGACCGCGGCCCCCTTATTGAGTTTTGGGAGCAGGAGATTAGCCGTGGGCGCGACATCTTTGGCCGCGGGCGCGGGTCTATCTTGCCGCGGGCGCGGGTGATGCCCAGAAAGCCTGCGGAGGGTTCCGTACCCATTTCTCCGCGGCCGCGGATTCATCGAGAGAGACCGCGAGATTTGCCGGTTTCTTCTTTACCTATAAATAGAATTGTATTTCCTTTTTGAAGGGGAACTTTTTGATAATATTTCATTAGCTTAGTTTTAGAGAGAGAATTTAGAGAGAGGTTAGAGAGAAGTTCTTGGTTTTGGATTTGTAACTCAACATTTGATCAATCAAGTTTGGATTTCTTCATTTTCAATCATCAATATTAGTGACAATCTCTTCCTTCTTTCATTTCTTACTTACTTGCTATTTGATTTATGCTTGTTGCTTGTTTTTCTTTGGATTTGAATTTGATATTGTTGAATATTTTGATTTCTCTTAGATTTTAATATAGAATGAAGATTAATGCAATTTCTAGTTATTTGTTCTTGAATTTCACCATGATTAGTGAGTAGATTAGTTGCTAGGGAAAGGGGGAAGCATGTTTGATTAATGAAATTGCTAGTTGATGCTCTTTGATTGATTGATTTGTTGCAATTAAATTGGTTGACATAGTTTTGCATGTGATTGATTAGACTAGGAGTGATCAACCTATAAGATTAATCTAGATTGCATTGCAACTCTTAATGACATGAACAATTGAATTGAAAGTTGCTCTAATTGATTGGGTTTGCTTGTGATTCTTCTTGATTTGCCTTTCATAGTGACACCTAGATTGGCCTATAGGAGATAGCATTTGAACTCTCTTGATTGCTACTATTGTTTGTCCATTGCAATACTTGAATTAATTGATTGAGCTCTAAACTAGCATTATCATTGAGCTTACATGTGGAACCCATATCCCTAGTGTTTAGACCTTTGATTTACTTGATTAGACTTGTTTTAGTTTACCATAGTGCCAACCATAATCTAAACTCCATCTTCGAGGTAGCTTGACTTAGACTCTAGTTTTCATCATTGCATTCCCTAGGGATCGACCCTTAACTTACCTTATATTCATATAAGGTTGGTTAGGTGTTTAAAAATTTAGTTTGACTTGGGGGAAGGGTAGATAACGACCTACATTTTCCTCTTGTCAAAATGGCGCCGTTGCCGGGGAATGCTATTGGTGCTTAGCTTTTGTTGTTGAGTCTACTTCATTTTAATTGAAAAAAAAATACAAAAAGATTTTGATTCTTTAGGCTACACTTGTAGCCGTGCTACTAATATTTTCTTTGAAGTTTTGCATGCATAGAGCTCGTGATCGATCCATTGTGCCTTTTGACCCAGAAATTGAAAGGACTCTCTCAAGGAGAAGAATAGCTAATCGATCCTTGGGGTATAGTTCTTCAAGTGAAGAAGAGATTGAAGAAGAGCAAGGCATGGGAGAAAATCCGAGAGTGGCCTTGAAGGAGCTAGGAATTCCTGGTGCTTATAGGTTTGAGAGCGGCATAGCTCCGCCTAAAACACCGGCAAATGATTTCGAGATTCGGCCGGCCATGATCACCTTAATTGAGAGGAGGCAATATAGTGGGGCTAAGAATGAGAGCCCTTTGAACCATCTTAAAGAATTTGAAAAATATTGCAACACCATCAAAGTCAATGGAGTTTCTCAAGAGTTCATACGCCTCAAGTTGTTCCCCTTCTCTCTCATAGGAAGATCCTTAGAGTGGCTAGATAAAGAAGTGAAGCCCAACTCCTTGAGAACATGGGATGATGTTACAAAGGCCTTCTTGTCCCGCTTCTACCCTCAAAAGAAGACGGCAGAGGCAAGAGCCTTGATTCAAGGGTTCAAGCAAAGGCCAAATGAAAGCCTTTACGAAGCATGGGAGAGATACAAAGAGTATCAAAGGGAGTTCCCTCACCACGGAATCCCAACATACCAAGTGGTCCAAATCTTCTATGGCGGTTTAAGTCCCCAAGGCAAGTCATGCCTTGATGGGGGGGCCGGGGGTCCTATCATGAACAAGACCGAAGAAGAAGTGGTGGACATTATTGAGGACGTGGTGACGTACTATAGAGATTGGCAAGATGGGGAGAGAGACTCTTCAAGCAAGCAATCTTCATTGTACTCGGTGGACCATCTAAATGCGATCAACAACCTTTCCTCCCAAATGACAAACTTGGGAAAGGAGATGACCGCAATCAAAGCCAAGTTGGAGAGCACTTCTTCTTCTTCCCAAGATTCGAATCATCCCTCCCAATTTAAGGGGAGAGGTACTCCTTCTAACTCTCAACCCCCTCCCTCTTCACATAATATGCCTATGGGTTGTTTGTTTTGTGATGCATGTGGATCGTATGATCATGACTCTAGTAATTGTCCTAATGAATGTATTGATGAGTTTGATAACAATGAGAGTGAGCATGTGAATTATGTGTCAAATAATAATACTCAAAGGTTTGATAATCAAAGAGGTCAATGGAATAGGAATTACCAAAACCAAGGCAATTTTGACAACTATAATCAAGGTGGTGGTTATAGAAACCAAGGGAACCAAGGTTCTCGTGGTAGCTATAATAACCAAGGTTATAGTGGCCAAAATCAAAGCCAAAATTATGGTAATCAAAACCAAGGTTATGGAAATCACAACCAAGGTAGTGGTAACCATAATCAAGGTGGTGGTAACCATAATCAAGGTTATGGTCAAAATCAAAATAGGGGTACTTGGAACAACCAAGGGAAGGGCAATTTTCAAAATAATGCTCAAAGAGGTCCCCCATCCGGATTTGTTCCAAGGACTCAAGCAGAAAATTCCTATTCACAACCTTCTTCACCTAGGACCAATTTGGAAGAAATAATTGAGAATCAAACCAAATTGTTGAACACCTACATGGCCGTTAGTGATAAGAAGTTTAATGAAATGATGACCCACAATAAAATGCTTGAAAACCAAATTTCTCAACTTTCTAATGCTTTGAAAGATCATGCAAGCCCTTCTTCTTTACCTTCCCAAGGTCTTGATCCCAAGAAACACGTGAATGCTATTGTTACAAGGAGTGGTAAGGTTCTTGAGGAGAGATTACCTAGGAAGGGTGAGGATAAGGAGGTTCCTAAGGAAGCCTTGGTTGAGAATGAGGGGGATAGGGCATCATTGGATGAGGTTGTGGTTGAGACACCTAGAGAGGTGAGAGTAGAGAAAGAAATTGTGAAACCCAAGCTCCCTTACCCACAAAAATTCATGAGACACAAATTGGATGAACAATTTGGGAGATTCATTGATATGATAAAACAACTTCATCTTTCTCTACCTTTAACCGATGTGATCAACCAAATGCCAAATTATGCCAAATTCCTCAAGGACATTTTGAGTGGGAAAAGGACTTGTGAGATTGTGGAGACTATCAACTTGACCGAAAATTGTAGTGCTATCATCATGAACAAAATGCCACCCAAATTGAAAGACCCCGGAAACTTCTCCATTCCTTGTGCCATTAACAAGATGCAAATTGATAATGCCTTATGTGACTTGGGAGCTAGTGTGAGCATAATGCCATATTCGGTTTATCAAAGGCTTGAACTAGGGGAAATCTTACCTTCTAACATTACCTTGCAATTAGCCGATAGGTCAATCAAGTTTCCAAAAGGTAAGGTAGAAGATGTTCCATTGAGGGTGAATTGGGAAGTTTATGTTCCCGGTGGATTATATTATGCTTGAAATGGATGAAAATGCTACCATTCCAATCATTTTGGGTAGACCCTTTCTTGCTACCTCGGGTGCTATGATTGATGTGAGGAGTGCAAAGATTTCCCTTAAGGTAGGAGATGAGGTCATTGAATTTGATTTGAATGAAAGCATGAAATATCCATCTTCTTCTTTAGAAAATTGCATGATGATTGATTCACTTGATCATGTTGTGTCTTCCATGCATGAGCACTTGCTCACCTCTAACGATGCTCTTGAGAATGTTTTGTTGAACAAGGACAAAGTAGGTACACCATGCAAGGAAGTGGCATTCTACGCTTTGAGACGACCTAAGAGAATGAATGGCTTGAAGAATTGCTTAATGGAAGCATGGAGGAAGTGGATGAGAAAATGTGCTTGAAAATCTCAAGCCAAGAAGATTTGCAAGCGGCCACATCAAAGGAAGGTAATGGTGTGCCTATGGTAGAGCTCAAACCTCTACCATCACACCTTAGGTATGAGTTCTTGGGCCCTCATTCCACTTACCCCGTGATAGTTAGTGCATCCTTGAGCGCGAGCCAAGCTCAAGCGTTATGTGGTGTTTTGAGAAAGCACCAAGGTGCTTTGGGGTACACAATTGATGATCTTAAAGGTATAAGCCCCGCCTTGTGCCAACACCACATAACACTTGAGGAAGGCGCCCTTCCTTCTATCGAACGACAAAGAAAACTACATCCCCAAATGGGAGAGGTAGTTAAGAAGGAGATCACCAAGCTATTGAATGCGGGAATCATATTCCCTATCTCTAGCTCAAGGTGGGTCTCCCCCGTGCATGTCGTTCCAAAGAAGGGGGGCATGATCGTGGTTGAGAATGAGAAGGGTGAGCTCATTCCAACTAGGACGGTCACGGGTTGGCGGATGTGTATAGACTATAGACGTCTAAACACATCCACCAAGAAGGACCACTTCCCTCTTCCATTTATTGATCAAATGCTTGAAAGACTAACAAGGCACAAATTTTATTGTTTCCTCGATGGATATTCGGGATTCTTCCAAATCCCCATCCACCCCGATGATCAAGAGAAAACTACCTTCACATGTCCTTATGGGACCTTTGCCTATCGAAGAATGCCCTTTGGGTTATGCAATGCACCCGCTACATTCCAAAGGTGCATGATGAGTATTTTTGGGGATATGTTGGAGGAGGAAATGGAGGTCTTCATGGATGACTTTTCGGTGGGGGGTATCTCATTTGAGGAGTGCCTTGTGAACCTTGAGAAGTGTTTGGAAAGATGTGTTAATGTCAATCTTGTTTTGAATTGGGAGAAATGCCACTTCATGGTGGAGGAAGGTATAGTGCTTGGGCACAAGATTTCAAATAGAGGCATTGAGGTGGATAAGGAAAAAATAGAAGTTATTGAGAAACTTCCACCTCCGGTGAATGTCAAGGGTGTGAGATCGTTCCTTGGTCATGCGGGTTTCTATAGAAGATTCATCAAGGATTTTTCACTTATTGCTAAGCCCCTAAATGACCTTCTTCAAAAGGATGTTGAGTTCATTTTTTATGACAAATGCTTGAAGGCATTTGATAGATTGAAGAAGGCTCTTATCTCCACTCCTATTGTTCAAGCCCCAAGGTGGGATCTTCCTTTTGAATTGATGTGTGATGCAAGTGATTGGGTTATTGGAAGTGTTTTGGGACAACGTGTAGACAAGAAGCTTCATGTGATTTACTATATGTCCAAGACAATCATTGGGGCTCAAAAGAACTACACAACAACGGAAAAGGAATTTTTAGCAATTGTGCACTCTTTTGAGAAATTCCGTTGTTACTTGTTGGGTTCCAAGACCATAGTCTTCACGGATCACGCGGCCCTCAAGTATCTATTTGCCAAGAAAGAGTCCAAGCCTAGGTTGATTCGATGGGTGCTTGAATTACAAACTTTTGAGATTGAGATTAGGGACAAGAAGGGTGCGGAGAATGCTGTGGCGGACCATCTTTCTCGCCTTGAGGGTGATCAAATTCATGATGATGGTTCACCTATTGAGGATAAAATGCTTGATGACTTCTTATATGCCATAGAGGTGAAGGAACTCCCATGGTATGCCGACTTGGTGAATTTTCTAGCATGTGGGGAGTTTCCACCCTCTTTCTCAAAGAACCAAAGGAAGAAAATCAAAAGGGAGGCAAGACATTACTTGTGGGACGATCCCATCCTATACAAACGAGGGGTTGATGTCTTACTTAAGCGTTGTGTTCCAAATGAAGAGGTGCCTAGTGTTTTAAGGATGTGCCACTCGGACCCTAGTGGTGGGCATATGGGTGTTTCCAAGACCGCTACCAAGGTTCTTCAATGTGGTTTGTGGTGGCCGCATCTCTTCAAGGACTCATGGGGCTTTGTGAAGTCATGTGACCGATGTCAAAGGGTTGGGAATATCTCCAAGAGGAATGAGATGCCTCAACAAACCATTCTTGAGTTAGAGGTGTTCGATGTTTGGGGGATTGACTTCATGGGACCATTCCCATCTTCATACGGTAATCAATTCATACTTGTGGCTGTGGACTATGTTTCTAAATGAGTTGAGGCCATTGCCTCCCCTACGAATGACCACAAAGTAGTGTTGAAGTTGTTCAACAAAATCATCTTCCCAAGGTTTGGCGTGCCTAAGGCTGTGATAAGCGATAACGGATCTCATTTTGTTCACAACGCCTTCCAAAAGATGTTGAGGAAACATGGAGTGCATCAACGGTCCGGCCTTCCATATCATCCTCAATCGAGTGGCCAAGTCGAGGTCTCCAATCGTCAAATAAAGCTCATTCTTGAGAAAACGGTTGCAAGGAATAGAAAGGATTGGTCGAACAAGTTAGATGATGCTCTTTGGGCTTATAGGACGGCTTTTAAGACGCCTATTGGTACCACTCCATATCGCCTTGTCTATGGCAAATCGTGCCATCTCCCGGTAGAGCTTGAACATCGTGCCTTATGGGCCATCAAGAAGATAAATTTTGACTTAGCTAATGCGGGGGAGAAGAGGTGGTTGGATCTTCAAGAGCTAGAAGAACTTCGACTTGATGCTTACGATTGTGCTAGAACCTACAAGGCTCGCTCCAAGGAAGTTCATGACAAGTTGATTGAGAAAAAGGAGTTTTGTGTAGGTGACAAAGTCCTCCTCTACAATTCAAGGATGAAGTTGTTCCCCGGAAAGCTCATGTCAAGATGGAGTGGACCATTCTTGGTGAAAGATGTTTTTGATAATGGTGCCGTGGAGATTTCTCCTTTAAACTCCTCATCTTCATTCAAAGTTAATGGTCATTGGCTCAAGAAGTACTATGATGGAGTGTTTGTTGGACTTGTTCACAAAATGATTCTTTTTAGGCCACCATGAGATGGTGGTGCACGTCGAGCTAACGACGTTAACCAAAAGCGCTTACGGGAGGCAACCCGGATTCTCATCTCATTTCTCTTTCCTTTCTTTTCTTTTATTTTTCCTTTATTGGTTTTTGATTTTATTTTTGAGTGGGTTTTGTGTTTGTCTTGTAGGTCGCCCATTATCATCACTTGTTGGAAAGAAGGGGTTTGAAGAAGAGTTTAGAGTGCAGGGGAGAGGGCTCCCCGAGGGCTAGGAGAGACCTCAGGGGCATTTTCACCTCTTTGAAGCAAAATTGAAATATCATTCTAGGGACTTCCCGCGGTTGCCCCGCGGTCTCTCCGCGGGCGCGGGAGGTTCTGGAGAGGCCTCAGAAGAGTTGGAGAGGGCGCGACCCTCATATCAAGCATAATTGAATTTCTTTCCAGGGACTTCCCGCGGTTGCCCCGCGGTCTCTCCGCGGGCGCGGGAGGTTCTGGAGAGGGCGCGTCATGATTGGAGAGGGCGCGGGCCTCAATTCGAGCAACATTGACCCCCATTCCAGGGACTTCCCGCGGTTGTCCCGCGTCCTCTCCGCGGGCGCGGGAGGTATTGGAGAGGGCGCGGCAAATCAGGAGAGGGCGCGGCCCCCATCAGGTATTAAAATTCTAAAAATTCCAGGAGGTCCCCGCGGTTGCCCCGCGGTCTCTCCGCGGGCGCGGGAGATTTGCCGCGGGCGCGGCATTTTCGGGAGAGGGCGCGGCGATCTGGGTTTATTACCCGGGCACGCCCCTCTTCTTTCTCTCTCCTCTTTTATTTCCTCCTCTTCTCCTTATTTTTCCCCTTCCTCTCTCTACCTCCTCTCAAACCCTAACCCCAAAACATCAATTTCTCACAAATTTCTTCCCCTTTTGCCCAAATTTTTCACAAATTCTTCCATATTCCTCCATTTTCAACACTCCTACTCTTCTTTCTCGTGCTTTTTCGGGAAATTTCGGGTCTTTGAAGTGCTTTGAGTTTAATTTGAGTCTCCAATCTTGGTATACTTCTAACCTTTGTAATATTTTTGTCAATTTCAATTGATTTCTTTACATTGGTTTGTTTACCTTGAATTTGAGCATGGTTTTTGTGTTTTATGGTTGATTTCTGGGAAAATTGGTATATTTGGGTGATTGTTACTTTTTCTTGTTGATTCATGATTATATTGATGAATGATTGTTGATATTGTTGTTTGTTGTTGGATTTTGGTTGTTGTGTTGATTGGAACAGGTACCTTGTAGTTTGTGGTGGTTTGGTTGGATTTGTAAGGAGGTTTGTGAGTAATTTTTGGTGGAAGTTTTTTTGTTTGAGGGAGTTTGTTGCGTTCTTGTGAATTGTGTGAATTTTGTTAAAATGGATTTGATAAGAAGAGTCAAAAGTAGCAAGAAGCGCTCAAACCAATCCCCCGGCCAATCTTCTCAAGGCCAATCCTCAAACCCTCAACCCCAACCGCATTCCACAACTCAAGATGATGCTCCTCCTCCTCCTTTACCCCCTCTCAAATTTTGGAACCGGTCTAAACAAACCCCCACCTATAACAAAATGAAAGACCGGAAGTTTAGACCCTCTCGGCATTACTTTCGTGAGGATATGGCTAAGCTAGGCATTGAAAATGACCTTGACATCCTTCTAGATAACCTAAGCTTGGGTGAGTTTCTAAAATCGGCCCCTAGAACCTATTTGGAGCCTTCCATTGAGTTTTTCTCCACATTTGAGTTCAAGAAGGTGGGGGAAACCGATTTTATTATTTCCTTCCAACTCTTCAATGTCAAACACACCATGAACCTAGCCGAGTTTAATGTAGCCCTTGGTTTCAACCCCAATGGTGATATCTTCGAGCCCCTTATCTCCCTAGTCCAAACTGAGTATAATGAGGTTTCTTGGTGGAATACCATAGCCAACAAGAGGGAGTTTGATTCGAAGAAGTCCCTTGCTAGTGAAATTATCCATCCGGCCCTTAGGATCCTTCATAGAATTCTTGGGTATTCGGTCTTTAATAAGCAAGATTTGGGGAAGTTATCTCGGGAGGAGATTATGGTGTTATGGACGGCTACCAAGCCGGAGTTAGGGTCAAGGATGAATTTTGGCTATATCTTCATGAATTGTTGTAAGGAGATAATGCATGGGGTCAAAACGGGGGAAATTCATTGTGGGGGCATGGTGACACGTCTTGTGTCGTATTTCAAGCAAGAGGGGTTCTTGAAGTCTTGCACTCCGGTTGGAAGGAGTGAAGACGTGTGGATTAGTTTGAAGCAAGTTAACACTTTGCGTTTCATAACTAACACTAGGAGAGCCGGCACTTAATCTTGGCTAGTGAGAAATACCCACCATTGCCTACTCCCTAACCCGGCCACCACCTCCATCCTTCGTGAGGCTAGAAGCATTTGGATGGTCCCTAGGGACAATGGGAGGATTGATGATGAGATGGAGGAGGATGATGAGATTGATGGGGGTGATGGGAATGATGAGGAAGAGGAGGAAGGAAGAGGAGAAGAATATGATGAAGAGAAACAACAACCGCCACTACAACAACAACATGAGCATTTTCATGATGATGCTCAAAGAAGAAGAAGAGAAAGGAGACATCAAAGACAACAACAACAACAAGATTTCCAAGGAGATGCTTATCTCCGAGAGATGGAGGCTATGAGAGCCAACATGGAGCGCATGCAATTGAGCATGCAAGGTATGTACTCGGACCACCAAACTTTGTCTTATCAAACTAGCGCCTTGTATGACGCTAGTGTGCGTAGGGGGGAGGTCACACCTCCGGTCAACTACCCTTATGTGCCGCCCCAACAAGGGCCGGTACCTTCATGGGGCGGTGACAACCTCCCCACGTACCCATATTGGCCCGGGGTGGAGGTCCCCGATGTGCCAAGGCGCGACTTCCCACCTTATGATTATAGGGTCTCGGGGGGGAGTGATTATCGTGGTGATCCCGCATACTACTATGTTCACCCCCATCACCCCAAGCCCCTTGTTCAGCCTGAGCCCTATGACCAATTAACCCGATCCCAACTTGACCTATTCCAGGGTCACTATGGTTTTCCTCCCGGTTACACCGGAGGTTGGGATACGGGTGATGATGGTGCCGGCCCTAGTGGCCAATAGTCCCCTTATGCATGTTTGTTTCCCTTTTTGTTCTCCCGTTTCCCTATTTTGCATGTTTATAGGCATCGCGGTCGATGCCTTCATTTTGTGAGGGGGGAGGGTTAAAAAGGATGTTTTATGTTGGTTTGGGGAGGCACCTGGGGCTCGGTGGGAAGTCTTTGATAAGGCTTTTGGTGGATTTTTGCTAATGGTCTCGTTGGTCTGTTGCTTGTTGTTGTTTTGCTTCATTTCTTGATGTTTTTGGGAGTTTCTAGAGAAGAAAAAAAAATAAATAAAAATTTTGATGATGATGGTTTCTCTAGGTTTTTGTATATAATTTGTATCTAAGTGTTTTATTGTTTTCTTTTGTTTGGAAGTTACTAACAAATTCATTTTGTATATATAGCCTTTTTCTTTAACTCACCTTGCTCGTAGCCTATGCTTTGGATTGCGGAACCTTTTGGAGAAGCACGTTCCTACTCCTTGGGTACTTTAATTTAGCACGGATGCTTGGTGAGGCCTTTCTTATTTTACCTCTTTATTTTCACTTCTTCATTTTCTTGGTTGCTAAGATTAAGATTAGATTTAGGAGAAGTTGAACGGTTCGAGGATGTATGAATTTAACACCTAGTGTGTTTGGGGTCTTTGGCGATGTGGCCATTAGACCGCTTGTATGTCGATTGGGATAAACGTGTTATGATTGCATCTTTGCCCTTTTCCTCTTTCCCTTTCTTGTCCTTGTCTAAGTTTTCCATCTTCTTCTTTTCTTTTCTTTCCTTTTCTTTTAATCTTGTTTGTGTGCATAGCTTTTTGAGGCTTTATTTTCACTCTTTCTCTTTTTGAAAATTGGACTTGTATGCAATGGACTTTTGCTTTTGAATAATAGTCTTCTTAGGTAATAATGGTATGCACGGTTTGAGATTACATTTGGTTGATTCTAGGATAAAGCATGCTAAGATAGTTGTCTAGAACTAGGGGGATCATGAAACCGGATTCTACTCGTTTGTGGCATGTTGGTAGTTGCTCCCTATCTTTGATTTGACACCCTTAGTGAGTCTTTGCTACAACCATGTGAGATTTATATTTGTTCAAGCTTTCATCATACTCTTGCATGAGCGGCATGGATCCTTGATTTTCGCAAACCTAATCTAGAATCTTAGCGTATGATTCCTAAGACCGTGACCGAACTACCTAGGGAGGACAAAGGTAACTTTTTGGGGAGGTATTTTTCTCTTTCTAGGATAGTCCCTTTTTGGTTTGGGATACATTTGCCTACTTGTTACCCCTTTGAACCCTTTTCCCTCTTTTCAAGCCGCATAATAAGATATCTTGAGCCTTTTGTTTCGTTCTCCTTCTTTTTGGTTTTTGTGAAGCAAGGGTCAATGTTTGGTGATTGTGGTCTATGAAGTTGGGGTTTGGTTCGAATTGGTACACATAATTGGGTTGTTTATATTTGGTAAATAATGGCAAATGCTTATGTAAAAGCCGTCCTTAGTAAAAGAGGCAAGGATGTTAATAAATGCATATTTGAAAAAAAAAAAAGCCGTCTGAATTGAAAAAGGCAAGGACTAATGCTTTTAAGGAGTTCAAGAAAATACAAACAAATTTATAAATGAGAAAATGCAAATAAAAAAAAGAAAAACCATAAAAATTCAAGTGTCTTTCTCCTCTCTATGCATTGAGGACAATGTTTCTTTTAGCTTGGGGGGAAAGCGCTTGCGCTTTTTGTTCTAATGATTGTAGATTGTTGCTTTGAATAAGCTTGGGGGTGTTAATACGTTTTTGTTTGGTGATTACTTAAGTTTGGTGTTGAGATTTGGCCGGTCTTTGCTTCACAATTTAGGATAACCACCAAATTTTAAATTTTAGCCTACCTTAACCCTTCTTGCCTCGCGTTAGAACCTTGGGGAAGACCTTTGGACCTAGGAGTTGAGTCTTTCATCGGTGGAGGGAATCATAGGTTGTAGACTAAGGAATTGAAAGGGGATGCGAAATCAAGATGTATGTCGAGTAGCCCAAAATGTTGATATTTTTCCGGTTCCTTCGCGGAATCTATGAGATGCTCACTAAGGGGAGACATGAGATTAGTAGGGGGAACGCGGTAAGACCGTTTGGGATGAAAGTGGAATGTGATAACTAGTTCCTATGCTTAGCAAATTTATGTTTATATCAACCTTAGGTATCTTATAACGTGCATACCATAATTCACTTTAGAAAGGTTGTTATTCATTTGAATTATAGTCTCTTTGTAAAGTCCATTTCGTAAAGATTTTGTTTCCTTTTTTCTCTTTCTTTTCCTCTTCTGGTTTGCCTCTTGGGGGTTTGGTGGAGAGTTATGGGTAAACTCTTAGGATACCCTTACGAGAGCATCACTCGTCCTCTAGAGCGATCTAGGGGTTTAAATGGCTTGTTGTAGCTAAAAACAACCGTGATTCCTACGACAGTGAGTCTTAGTGTAAATTCTCGCCCCTCTTTTTCTTTTTGCTTCGAATAAGCCCTTATTATTCCTTTTTAGCCTTTGTTTTGCTCGGGAGGAGCAAAAGTCTAGCTTGGGAGAATTTGATGAGTGTCATTTATGGCACTCATAGGGTAGTCTTTTAGGGTTATTTCTTTCCCTTTTTCATGCTTTCTTCTCTTATTTTTGGTCCTTTTTCCTTAGGTTTCTCTTTTTCCTCTTTTCTTTATGGTTCTCGTGTTTTCCTTTTATTTGGCTCTTTTTCCTTTTATTTCCTTTCTTTGTTTGCTTGTGTAGGTATTTGGAGAATCACCTTTGCAAAGAAATCGAGTTGGGGCCTTAATGATCAAGTAAGGAAGAAGCATTTGGCTAGAGAGGGCTTAGAGAGGCCTTGGAGAGGCCTCGGAGAGGTCTCCAAGGTATTTCCAGCAGGCCGCGGGCGCGGGTCAGTGGAGCCGCGGGCGCGGGCTTAAGAAGAGCAAATTGTAAGATTTTGGCAGGAGCTTCCCGCGGTTGCCCCGCAGGCTCTCCGCGGGCGCGGAAAATCTGGAGAGGGCGCTCCATCTCACAGAGACCGCGACCCCCTTATTGAGTTTTGGGAGCAGGGGATTAGTCGCGGGCGCGGATCTATCTTGCCGCGGGCGCGGGTGCTGCCCTGAAAGCCCGCAGAGGGTTCGTACCCATTTCTCCGCGGCCGCGGATTCATCGAGAGAGACCGCGGGATTTGCCGGTTTCTTCTTTACCTATAAATAGAATTGTATTTCCTTTTTGAAGAGGAACTTTTTGATAATATTTCATTAGCTTAGTTTTAGAGAGAGAATTTAGAGAGAGGTTAGAGAGAAGTTCTTGGTTTTGGATTTGTAACTCAACATTTGATCAATCAAGTTTGGATTTCTTCATTTTCAATCATTAATATTAGTGAGAATCTCTTCCTTCTTTCATTTCTTACTTACTTGCTATTTGATTTATGCTTGTTGCTTGTTTTTCTTTGGATTTGAATTTGATATTGTTGAATATTTTGATTTCTCTTAGATTTTAATATAGAATGAAGATTAATGCAATTTCTAGTTATTTGTTCATGAATTTCACCATGATTAGTGAGTAGATTAGTTGCTAGGGAAAAGGGGAAGCATGTTTGATTAATGAAATTGCTAGTTGATGCTCTTTGATTGATTGATTTGTTGCAATTAAATTGGTTGACATAGTTTTGCATGTGATTGATTAGACTAGGAGTGATCAACCTATAAGATTAATCTAGATTGCATTGCAACTCTTAATGACATGAACAATTGAATTGAAAGTTGCTCTAATTGATTGGGTTTGCTTGTGATTCTTCTTGATTTGCCTTTCATAGTGACACCTAGATTGGCCTATAGGAGATAGCATTTGAACTCTCTTGATTGCTACTATTGTTTGTCCATTGCAATACTTGAATTAATTGATTGAGCTCTAAACTAGCATTATCATTGAGCTTACATGTGGAACCCATATCCCTAGTGTTTAGACCTTTGATTTACTTGATTAGACTTGTTTTAGTTTACCATAGTGCCAACCATAATATAAACTCCATCTTCGAGGTAGCTTGACTTAGACTCTAGTTTTCATCATTGCATTCCCTAGGGATCGACCCTTAACTTACCCTATATTCATATAAGGTTGGTTAGGTGTTTAAAAATTTAGTTTGACTTGGGGGAAGGGTAGATAACGACCTACATTTTCCTCTTGTCAACCCTACGCGAATATTATTACCAAGATTTTGAATGCCATCTGAATCTAACAGATCCAGATTTAAATAGAATTGTTTGTGGTAATGAAGTAGACTTAGAAAAACTTGCTAATTTATATTGTAATCGCCCTATTTCTGAGTCTTATCATGTATATCGTAGAAGGGCATATATTTTTTGCATGTTTAGCAAGCTCTTATTTGCAAACGGTAGGGTAGGACATGCTTGTCTAGCATCTGTGCTTGAACATGTCAAATCTGGAAGATCTCCTATGCCGACGTGCCTTGGAGAGACATTTCGTGGCCTTGACGAGGCAAAAGCTGACCGGAAAGCCATCAGGAAGGGCTCTCTAGTACTACTGCAGGTAAAAATACGCTCCGAGTAGCCCCCGTGACACAAAATAGGCACCGTGTCACGGTGGGTGTCTGCCGTGACACGGCGAAACCTGCCGTGTCACGGGAATCTGCTTGATAATTTTTTTTTTTTTTTGTATTGCCGTGACGCGGGAACTTCTCCCGTCAGGCGGGATGAAATCCCGTGTCACGGGAATATTTTACACGTTTTTTTTTTTTTTTTTTTTATTATTATTTTTTTTCGACTGATTTTTTTTTTCTTTCTTTTTTTGCAGATTTGGTTGATGGAGCGTTTAGTACTATTCGAAGCCCCCGACAATGTTGAAAAATATGGCCCTAACGACCTAGTCCGCAGGAAAAAGAATTACTCTGCGAACATGTCGTATGAAGATTGGAAAAATTTCTTTGCAAAGAGAGAATTTTTCATTCGTTGGGTGGTGCCTTGGTGGAGGCTTACTAGGATGGTTGGCACGAATGATACTCCATATTGTCGTGTTCCTAGTATCTCAAAACTGACCTTTTATTGCCCTTCTCGACTGATGCGGCAGTATGGACTTGAACAAGTAATTCCACGCTATAACGATAGTCCTCGGGAAGTATCGTTGCATGAAAGTAACGTTCACAAGTATGAGACTTATTGGATTGGAAGACCTTTGTGGACTGTTTCTGCAAGCGACCAAGCTCCTCCTCCTTTATCTAGTGCATACAAGGCATGGTTGAACCCTAGAAGTAGGAGGAAACGATTTGGATCACGCAAGTATGATGTGAAGAGTCGTCTTGGAAATAAGAAGGCTCCTCCTAAAGATCGTCTAGGTCCGAGAACACAAGGGGTTGAGTTTAAGACTCCTATAATGCCAAGAAAGAAGAATTATGTGAAAGGAAAGGGTAAAGAATAGATGGTCTACAGGGAGAAACAACCGAAAAAAATCAAGAAGGGTGAAAGGGGTGAAAGTTCGACTAGGGGTGTGACGGTTCGGGCTACGAAAGACACATTAATGGTGAAGGCCGACCTAATTGACCAAGAGAAGGATGTTCCTAAAGAGAAGAGATATTAGATCAATAGTGCTTTGCTTTATGGTTTATAATTTTTATTTAAAATAAGGCATATAATGCCAATACTTGTAGTCGCATTTATTTTAATAATAATAGCACATTTATTTCAGCCTTAAAAATAAAAATTACAAAGACTTTTATTTACTATTTATTTATCCGAGTCAAGGAGTCGGACGCAATGGAAGAATAAAATAAAAACTCGAACAATGAATCTGCAACGAATGCGCCACAAAAAAAAACAGAAAACCTGAAATTCCACCGTGTCACGGTGAAAAGGTCCCGTGACATGTTACAGATTCCCGCGTCACGGCAATTATCTCCTTTTCTTTTTTTTTTTTTTGCTGGCAAAAAGGTGACGTGGCACGGGAACTTCTCCCGTCAGACGGGGTAAAATCCCGTGTCACTCAGGCCAACCGTGTCACGGTGAACAGTACCGTGACACGGTGGGATGTCCCGTATCGCGGCAATTTTAATTTTATTTATTTTTTTTTTTCGTGACGCAATGCTGAACTGACACGCATATTTGATCAACAGAGGGAGGATTTTTATTTTAAAGTGGTCGGGCCCCCTTGAGGGGTTGCCTACGTATCCTAAAAAGGAATCAGGTCAAACGTAGCTCTATTGGGTCATGAACCCATGCGACTAGGCATAGAATTTATTGAGTTCATCCAAGTTGGTTAAATTATGGAAGCCGTTACCGTCCATGTCTACCAATTGTGCCGCTCCGCCAGACAGATGGCTTTAACAATGTACGGGCCTGACTAGTTCGGTCTGAATTTTCCTCTTGGATCTAACACATTTTTACGAAGTGCCTTAAGCACTAGGTCACCCTCTTTGATATTTCTGGTCTTGACTTTTTTATTAAAATGTCGTGCCATACGCTGTTGGTAGGTTTGGACATGATGCAAAGCTGCCAAGCGTTTTTCATCAAGCAAGACCAGTTCGTCGTATCTTGCTCTAATCCAGTCGACTTCATCTAGTTGGCTTTCCAATGCAATTCGAAGAGAAGGGATTTCGAGCTCGATTGGTTGTACAGCTTCAACTCCATAGACCAAAGAGAAAGGGGTAGCCCCCGTTGATGTACGAACAAAGGTTCGATAACCCCAAAGGGCGAAATGTAGCTTACTTGGCCAATCCTTGTAATTTTCTGTCATCTTTTCGATGATAGTTTTCACATTTTTGTTGGCCGATTCGACTGCTCCGTTTGTTTGTGGTCTGTAAGGTGATGATCGGTGATGCTTGATATGATATTTCTGTAATAATTCCGCGCATTCAGCTTGAAAATGTGTTCCATTATCACTGATCATCTCATGTGGTACCCCATAGCGGCATATTATATTTTTCTCAATGAATTGAGCTACGTGTTTTTCTGTCAGCTTGGCATATGAGGCAGCTTTGACCCATTTGGTGAAGTAGTCGATTGCTACGAGAATGAATTCATGCCCCCCTTGTCCTGGTGGTGTTATTTTTCCAATGATGTCAATGCCCCAAGTGGAGAAAGGCCATGGAGAAGTATACGTGTAGAGAAGTGAAGGTGGAACATGCTGTAAGTTTGCGTAGACTTGACACTTCATACATTTCTTGACGTATTCGTGACAACCTCTCTCCATAGTAGTCCAATAGTAACCTTGTCGTTGAATCTTTTGGACTAACATCTTCGCATTCATTTGTGTTCCACATATACCGGCATGAAGGTTTTCCATGGTTTTATGTGCTTCTTTCTGGCTATGCATAAGAGATTTCTTCCCATTGCAGTTCTCTTGTGGAGTTCTCCCCTGATAAGCACATATTGTGAGGCCAGGAGCCTCAAAGCACGGCGTGCCCTTTTATCAGTATTAGGAGGGTATTCTCCTCTTGTCACATAATTAAGGATGTCTGTATACCATGGCTCTTCATCTTCTTCTTGTGGTTCTTGTTCATCGTCAAGTGCATGAACATAAGCCGGCTTATATCTTCTTTCTATGGTCAGTGGCATTCTGATTGTATCATTTGGAATTCGCACCATTGATGCTAATTTAGCTAGTGCGTCGGCGAATTGGTTTTCTTCTCTTGGTAGATACGTATATTCCACTTCATCTAGTTGCTCCGTGAGAGTTTCTAGATGAGCTTGATACGTGGCGAGACTTTCAATTCTCACTTTCCACCTCTTGGAGATTTGGTTAATGATTAGTGAAGAATCACTATAGATTCTAAGTTTCTTAATTCCCAAGGCGACAGCTGCTTCTAACCCCAAAATGCATGCTTCATATTCTGCGGCATTGTTGGTGACATCAAAGTCGAGCTTCATGGAAATCGGGATGTGTTCTTCATTGGGTGATACGAGCAAGACTCCTACACCACATCCTTTCTGGTTTGAAGTTCAATCGAAATAGAGCGTCCAGCTATCATCTTCGGTCATGAGTAAATCTTCGTCAGGGAAATCGTACTCATCTTCTTCTTTTTCAGATTCTTCTAGCGGGAAGTCTGCTAAGAAGTTAGAAACCGCAGAACCTTTGATGGCTTTTTGTGGCATAAATCTCAAGTCAAACTGAGCAAGATTGACTATCCACCTTGATAATCTGCCATTGAGTGTTGCTTTTTCGAACAAGTATTTGAGAGGATCCATCTTGGACACGACATGCACTGTATGAGTGAGCATGTATTGTCTTAGCTTCTGTGCGGCCCATACGAGTGCGAGACACAACTTCTCAAGTGGTGTGTATCGCGTCTCATATCCTTGAAGTTTCTTGCTCAAGTAATAGATTGCATTCTCCTTGCTTTCGATCTCTTGTGGTAGCATTGCCCCCATTGTTTCTCTTGTGACCGTAAGGTAGAGTCGAAGAGGAAAGTCAGGTATTGCTGGTGCTAGCACGGGTGAATTTGCCAAATACTCTTTGATTTTGTCGAAAGCCTTTTGGCAATCGTCATCCCATGTGACTGGGACATTTTTCTTGAGCTTCTTGAATATAGGTTCACATATCGCTGTGAGCTTTGATATGAACCTACTTATATACTGCAACCTTCCAATGAAACCTCGAATTTCCTTCTCATTTTTGGGTGGTGGCATCGCCATGATCGCCTTTACTTTTGTAGGATCTATTTCAATCCCTCGAGAACTGATCACGTATCCAAGTAATTTGCTTGACGTGACTCTGAATGCACATTTTGCTGGATTTAACCTCATGTTGTACTTACGCAGTCTTTCAAAGAACTTGCAAAGTGCAATAATATGGCCTGGGCGATCTTTAGACTTAACGATCATATCATCGACATAGACCTCCACCTCTTTGTGCATCATGTCGTGTAACAATGCCGTAGCTGCTCTTTGGTAGGTGGCACCCGCGTTTTTCAACCCGAATGGCATTACCGTATAGCAATATGTACCCCATTGCGTGATGAATGTGGTTTTCTCCATGTATTCTTCGGCCATCAATACCTGATTATATCCGGCGTAACCATCCATGAATGACAGGAGTGCATGATTTGCTGTATTATCGACCAGAATGTCAATGTGAGGTAGAGGGAACCCATCTTTTGGGCTTGCTTTATTGAGATCCCTGTAATCAACACACATTCTGACCCTTCCATCCTTCTTTGGCACTAAAACCACACTTGCTATCCATTTCGAATATTTAGATACTCTGATGAAACCTGCGGCCAACTGCTTCCTGATTTCTTCCTTGATTTTGAGAGCCACATCCGGTTTCATACGACGCAGCTTTTGTTTGACAGGCTTCATACCTGGAATGAGTGGTATCGTAAGCTGAGCTATATCCCTGTCAATTCCTGGCATATCTTGGTATGACCAAGCAAATATATCAACAAATTCACTAAGCAAGTTAATTAGCTCTTTGCGTTCATCTTGACTTAGTGTTAATCCAATTTTTACTTCTTTAACAGTCGTATCATTGGAAATGTTAACTGTTTCTGTATCTTCAATAACTGCTGTTTTATTTTCGTGTTCTTCCATTGCTTTTATTATTTCTTTGTCATTTTTATCATTAGCAAAGCAATATTGATCAGGGCTAGGGGAATGACATGCATCGTAAGAAAAGGTACTCATTTTATTGAATTCATTGGCTAATACATCAAGAGAGGCAAGGTCGACTGCGACCTCACCAGAATCATTAGGACTAGAAATAGAGGACTCAACAAGAGAGTCAGGGTTGAACTCTATAGCAGAAAGAGAGTCGGCCTCAGACTCGAAGGACTCGTCTACAGACTTAGACTCAGACTCGGACTCGGACCCAGACGACTCAGACTCATCAAACATAGGACCCTCGCCAGCGGTTATTTCCAACTTCTCTCCACTCGGCGTAGTGATCCTCAATGTCTTGCGCCATCCCTTTGAAATGTTGTCAGCTTGGACGATTAACTCGGAGGGGTCAAAATCCTTGTTTGCTATGACAGCTTGAACGAGTTCGGAGTTATCATTGCGGACCGGCTTGGACTCATTTTTCTCCATTCCAAAAAGAAGGTTGATTCCTAGATCATCAGAGTTCAGGCTAGCTGGCTTCTCGGTTGTGAAGAGCTCTTCGTCTTCATCAACGAAGTCACAATCGAGGAACACTTCGAATCCTGGTTCACGGATCCCATCATGGACGAATGGTTCAGGGAATTCATAGCATGGGAAGTCTGGCCATTGAGGGTGAACGGATATGGATCCATGGCCATTTCTGTCTTCGTGATTCGAGCATTATAACGAGCCTTCATCTTCAATGAAGCTTATTTCAGATCTTCTTTTGTTGGCTTGAATCCCAAGCCAAAAGTATCCTTCTTGAGTGCACCAGGATGGCCCCAAGATTCAGCCACTTTCTTCTTGAGTCCAAGGGTCATTCCAGGGAAATGACCTTGCTTCTTCAGAATGGCATTGATACTGGTGTTTGAATAGGGATCGAAGTCGAGGTGGCACTTTTCCTCCTCTTCAATCACGAGAACATCATCTAGTGAAAACCCCCAAAGATCTTCGTCTTCTTCGTCATGTTCAACATGGACGATAGGAGTATCAATAACTTGAATGCGCATAGGAGAAGCATCGATAGTAATTGGAACCCCTCCAACTATGGCTTTCACTTTCTGGTGAAGCGATGATGGAATCGCCTTTAGCTCATGAAGCCAAGGGCGTCCTAACAACAGATTGAAAGAGGCCTTAATGTCCACCACCTGAAATTTGGTGCGACGTTCAATGGCCCCAGTAGTTATATTCAGTATGGTAGTACGCACGGCTTGACGGCGAGTATTATCCTAAGCGCGAATCCCTTGAGTGGAGGGAGTCAATTCTTCATTCTTTATGCCCAACTTCTTTGCAGTACGGAGTGGGCACACATTGATTGCAGAGCCATTATCAACCAGGCTCATAGGAACATTCATCTGCCTACACAGGAATATTTTTTCAAGAATCTTTCAAGTCTCATCCACTCATCTTAATTAAATACCGATCACTCAAATCGATAAATAATTAAGAATCCTCCCTAGTGGAGTCGCCAAATTGTAGGCGTCGTTCGAAGTGCGCCTACGTTAACAGCATGTATGAATATGCTTGGCACTCATAGGAAGTGGGAATTGACATACACGATTAGGGAAAAGGAAAGTAGGGAGCCGCCAACAAGTTTTTAAGGAACTTGTAAACCATTCACGGATCATTATAAGGCAACCACGAATAAGGGACAACGAAGGCAACAACGATTGACCCGTGAAGGTTAAACCCCATTCATAATCCATGAGATTACTAACTCCATATGGTTCGGAACCACGAAAGGAGGATCGGGGATGATGGTACGAAGTGAGTCATGGAGTCGCATTCGCCCGTATTGGCCTCTACTCGATTCTTATAGTAAAAAGCATTCCTGTGATCTCAAAGGCATACAAACAATAATTCAATTCGCTCCAAACTATTATTTAACTAAATTGGTTTAACATTAATGCACGCATAATTCTAAAATATTGGTGATCACTTCAATTAATAATAAGATTAAAAGGATCCTAAACCGGTTGTCCAAATTATCTTATTAGGCGTGATTTTCAATTACATATTCCCTTTAACATGCAATATGGTGATCATAATAACAATAGAATAACATTAATATTAAAACCAATTTAATCACAATTCCAACAACATAAAATCGTTAGAAAAATAATAAAAACAAAAGGAGCATAATCCTTACTTTGATTCTGTTTGTTTGCAACTACAAAATAATAAACGAGTTAGTAACTTCAAGGAAATAATAAAACAATAACTAAATTAAATTAAATTAAATTAAATAAAGTTGATTTTGGGGCCAAACCCTCAAACAGTTCTACCTTTCACGCCTTGGCTTAAGGACAGAACCTCGAGTAAAATATGGACTCCTTTGAGTGCTTGAAGAAGGAATTTTGAAGTGAAAAGGGTAGGCTAGTGTTTAGGCTAAAGCATAGAAGAGAAAAAATAAAATAATAAAAATACTCGGTGCCCCGTTCATCAGAACTGAGGGGGTATTTATAGGGAAAATGTGCTGAGGGAGCACACGGAACCCTAAAATGATAAAAACCTAAAAAAGTATCCCGTGACACGGTCAAACTGTACCGTGACACGGGAAGCTCCACCGTCAGACGGCACACTTTCTCGTGACACGGTACATTTTTTACGTGACGCGGGAAATTTTCAGAAAACGGGATAAAAAACGCGTTAAGGGTTTATGCGGAAAAAACACGGAATGTCCCGTGTCACGGAAGACCTCCCGTGTCACGGGAAGACCCACCGTCAGACGAGAAGGATTCCCGTGACACGGTGGCAGTCTGCCGTGGCGCGGGAATTTCCAGTCCATTTTCCGTCTAAATACATTTTTAACCCTAATTTCCTTCGGCTTTTTAAGTGTCGATTGATAATTTCGGGCCTTTTCTGAATTTTATTATTCAGGCTAAAATAAGAAAATAATTAAATAAAAATAAATAAAATGTTTGGGCCAAAAATAAATAATAAAACAATAAAATAAAAAAGGTTTGGGCTTAAAATTAATTAATAAGTTTGGGCTGAAATTAAAACTATGCTTTTACCAAAAATCAAGACTAATCCATGGACTGTTCAAAAATATGAATTTAATAAAATACGATTTTTTTAAGCACTCTCGGGATTAAATATTAAACCCAACCAATAGTGGCGGTGAAAGGTTGTTCATCATCGGGTTTGGTTTTGGGGAGACATTTTTAGGTGTCTACACTCCTATTGGACCATTTGGGGACCCACCAGTCGAAAAGAGGTCGGCTAATTGGAACCCCAATGCACACTGGTAAGTATCACCAAGGTAGGGGCCATCTCACCGAAAACTGTTGGAAGCTTAATTAAGGAAGCTATCCAAGACTTAATCGATATCAACAAGCTACCATTGTCCCCTGCCAGTAAGAAGCCAAGCATTGATAATGCGCCTCTCGCTCACTCCTTGGCTATCTCTGATGAGGAAAACGAGGTTGACCCCTCGTCTCTCATTAAACCCGTCAAAGAAATCCATGCCATTGAAGAAGACGAGAAGATATTCTTCGACGCCATGGATAGCCTTCTAGAACCGGCAAGTAAAGACGACATACAATCGCTCACACTGTCTATGATGGAAGGGTCACATTTGCTACGTGAAACTCTCAAATCTATAAAAGAACTTCAACAGAAATATGACGAGGTTCCACCCTCGAAAAGTAAACCCAAGAGAGAATTCACACCCATGGGAATGACCTATGATGCTACTTTTGATCATCTCTATGATCAAGGACTAATCAAACCTATTGGTCCTACAGAGGATCCAACATCAGAAAAGCGATATCCAAGGTGGGATCCCAAATTCTGCTGCAAGTACCATCAAGGAAACAGTCATACCACAAATGAATGCTACAGGTTTTAAAACCTCATTCAAGATCTTGTGGAAGCTAATAAGATCTCATTACCTCTAGCTAGCAAGGGAACGACTTATGAGGCAAAGCGTTTTCCTTTACAAGTCACTAAAAAACCCAAGAAGAGTAATAGAATTTACACTCCAATTGGGATCCCATATGCACAAATGTTCGAAATGCTCTCCGAGAGTGGCGAGATCAAACCTCTCGAACCGAGACCATTCGAATCATTGAAAAGGACAGATAGATATTACTGTCAATATCATCAATCAGGGGGTCACACTATCGAAAATTGTTTTAAATTCAAGGATTTAGCTCAGAAAATCATTGATAAAAAGAAACTAGTCCAAGTTCCACAAGAAAACGATGCAACCATTAATGAAGTTTGGGATAGTGATGAAGAAGATGTCTACCTAAAAGACATAGTAGGATCTCCACCTTCTGTGTCGTACGCCATGGATGACTTTTGGGTTGAAGAAGACTCATCAATAGACGTCCTCACACGATCTGGGATAATGCAACCTCTCGTTTTAACACAACCTATGCCAACAACACAACAAGTTCCCATACCTATCATTGAAGACAATGATATCGTTAAGCAGTTGAAGAAGACAAAAGTTGAGATGAACGGTACGCATGGAAACTTTTGGCGACGTCTCGAGAACATAGGTTGGCTGTAATGAATGCCTTGGACAAGATTGGGATAGATTCTGACTCTACTCCTGAGGGGTTATCCAACTTCCTCACAAGTGATCTTCCTAGTCCAATCAATTTGATCACCTTTTCTGACAAGGATCTACATCTAGAAGGTGACAAACATTACAAGGCATTAAACCTCACAGTAGTTTGCAAGAGGATGAATGTCCCTATGACTCTTGTAGACAATGGATCAGCCATCAACGTATGTCCACTTAGAACTGCGAGGATGCTAGGCATAAGGGATGAAGATTTAACTCCGTCTACACAAGGAATAAGGGCCTACGACAACACTCGTCGTCAAGCTCTTGGTGATGAACGTAACGGCGGGACCAATAGAACATGCTACTACTTTCCAAGTAGTAGACATTAAAGCTTCGTTCAATTTGCTGTTAGGGCGCCCTTGGCTTCATGACCTAAAGGTCGTCCCCTCATCTCTCCACCAACAAGTAAAAGCTATAGTTGGGGGAATTCCTATCACCATCGATGCTTCGCCAATGAGGATCAAGTCTATAGAAAATCCAATCATTAATGTGGAGCACGACAAGGATGATGAAGACTTATGGGGCTTTAACGAAGAAGTCTCCTTAATCTAGGAGGATGAAAGGACCCCTCTTTGCCATAACCCCCATTCCAACATGATTGTAAATGCTATTCTGAAGAAACAAGGACATTTTCCTGGGATGACCCTAGGAAAGAAGAAGGGAATAGCAAAATCGTTGGAGTCACCTGGCCTCCCTAAGTTAGACACTTTCGGACTTGGTTTTGAACCGACTCGGAAAGATCTCAAGCGAGCCTTGGAAAAATCAAAGGCGCGTAGAGACGCTCGCACTCAAACGAAAGCAATCCCAATGGCTCAGTACCCTCTCACACTTAATGGTCAATTTATAAAAGAAGGAGAGGACTATCCATGTCATGAATTTCCCGAGCCATTTGTTGTAAACGGCATAAGGAAACCGGGATTTAAGATTTTCTTAGATTGTTATTTCACAGATGAAATCCCAACTCCTGTCCATAAGGAGAAAGCACCCCCATGCTTTGACTTTAACGTCATGGGATAACTATTTGGGCGAGAAAAGAATAAGCCAACTTACAGAGAAGATAACTCCTCGCTCATTCAAACAGTCCTACAAAGCGAAAACTTCGATCCCTCGAAGCTAATCACTCCAGCTGAAGGATCACTACAAGGGTGGCACAAGACTGTCAAGGTGACTACTCCAAGTGGAAGAAAAATATCCATCACGACAAGGCAAGGACCAATGTTTGAAGAGTCGTCTGAGTCAGAGTCAGAGTCGGAGTTTCTCCCTATAGAGTCATCTAGGTCTTTAGTAGTAGCACCTTCCCCTTCTGTATCTTCTCCTAGAATAGTTAGTGATCAAGTCCATGAGGACATATCACTCTTTTATGTAATGATCTTAGAGTATAATAATATTTCTTCTTCTCCTTATTTCTTGTGTTCTTCTCTAACCCAAGATGGTGAGCATTGCTTTACTAACAATGAAAAAGACAAAGAAATTATTAAAGCAATAGAAAAACTCGAAAAGAAAACACCAGTAATTGAAGAAACTAAAACGGTTGATATCTCAAATGATTCAACCAATAAAAGAGAAGTTAAAATCGGATTAACACTTAACAAACAAGAAAGAACCGATTTAATTAACTTACTTAAAGAATTTGTCGATGTATTTGCTTGGTCATACGAAGATATGCCAGGCATTAATAGAGAAATAGCTCAACACACTATACCACTAATTCCAGGAATGAAACCCGTAAAACAAAAGTTACGTCGAATGAAACCCGACGTAACTCTTAATATAAAAGAAGAAGTCCAAAAACAAATAACTGCAGGTTTCATCAAGGTATCTAAATAACCCGAATGGGTCGCTAATGTCGTCCCAGTTCCGAAAAAAGATAAAAGGGTAAGAATGTGTGTCGACTATCGAGATCTAAATAAGGCAAGTCCAAAGGACGACTTCCCTTAACCACACATTGACATTCTGGTAGATTACACGGCAAATCACGCGCGTCTCTCATTCATGGATGGGTACGCAGGTTACAACCAGATTCTCATGGCAGATGAAGACATGGAGAAAACAACTTTCATAACACCATGGGGCACTTACTGCTACACGGTAATGCCATTCGGGTTGAAAAACGCGGGTGCTACTTACCAACGTGCAGCAACTGCCTTACTCCATGACATGATGCATAGAGAAGTCGAAGTATATGTCGACGAAATGATTGTAAAATCAAAAGACTGTCTAGGCCATCAAGTAGCCTTAAGAAAATTTTTCGGAAGGCTAAGAAAATATAATATGAGGTTGAACCCATCTAAGTGTGCTTTTGGAGTCACCTCAGGCAAGCTTTTGGGTTATGTCATAAGCTCTAGAGGAATAGAGATAGACCCAACCAAGATTAAAGCAATCATGTCGATGCCACCGCCCAAAACCGAGAAACAGATTCGAGGATTTATTGGCCGATTGCAATATATAAGTAGGTTCATATAAAAATTGACGACGATATGTGAACCAATCTTCAAAAAGCTCAAGAAGAATGTACTAGTGATATGGGATGACGAGTGTCAAAAAGCCTTTGAAAAGATCAAAGCCTATCTCGCAAATCCTCCCGTATTAGCACCAACACTTCCCAGAATACCTCTTAGGTTATATTTGACGGTTACCAAAGAGACAATGGGAGCTATGCTAGCACAAGAAGTATAAGGCAAAGAAAACGCAATCCACTATCTAAGCAAAAAGATGCTCGAATACGAAACACGCTATACACCACTTGAAAAGCTGTGCCTCGCCTTGGTGTGGGCCACAACCAAGTTAAGACATTACATGCTAGTGCATACCGTCTTCGTAGTCTCCCGATTAGATCCACTCAAGTATCTATTCGAGAAATATACACTCAATGGACGCATATCGAGATGGATAGTCAATCTAGCCCAGTTTGATGTAAGGTTTATGCCGCAAAAAGATATCAAAGGATCTGTGGTATCAGACTTTCTAGAAGCCTTTCCAATAGAAGACTCGATGCCAATACAAGACAATAAATTTCCAGATGAAGACTTAATGGTTACTGAAGGTGATACTTGGACCTTGTACTTCAACGGAGCCTCAAACCAAAAAGGATGTGGCATTGGAGTATTACTAGTATCACCTAAAGAAGAGCATGTCCCAATCTCCATAAAGCTTAATTTCGACGTTACCAACAATGCTGCTGAATATGAATCATGCGTGGTAGGCCTTGAAACAGCTTTGGCATTGGGAGTAAAAAAGTTAAGGATATTCAGAGACTCTTCTTTGATTATCAATCAAATATCTAAAAGGTGGAAAGTAAGGAGTGAAAGTCTATCCCCTTACCAAACCTATCTGGAAACTCTTACTGATCAGTTAGAGAAGGTAGAATACACATATCTACCTAGGGAAGAAAATCAATTTGCTGGTGCCTTGGCAAGACTAGTCTCAATGGTTAGGATTACCACGGAAATCGAGCAAATGCCTCTAACTATAGAGAAAAGGCACAAACAAGCATACATCCAGGCTATAGAAGACGACGAAGTAGTCCAAGACGAAGAAGAAGAAGAAGAAGAAGAAGAAGAAGAAGAAGAAGAAGAAGAAGAAGAAGAACCGTGGTACACGGATATACTCAATTATGTCACGAAAGGAGAATACCCTCTTCACGCTGACAAAAGAGAAAAACGAGCATTAAGGCTTTTGGCTTCCCAATATGTACTCATAGACAACGAGCTACATAAAAGGGTACCTAAGGGTCGAGCTCTCTTATGTGTAGGAAAAAAGGATGCACAAAGAGCAATGAGAATAGTCCACGAAGGAATCTGCGACACGCACATAAATGGCAAAATGTTAGTCCAAAAATTAATGCGAGAAGGATATTATTGGACTACAATGAATAGGGATTGCCATCAATATGTAAAAAGATGCCCTGAGTGCCAAATCTATGCCAATTTACAACATGTTCCTCCATCCTTGCTCTACACATACACATCTCCATGGCCATTCTCTACATGGGGAATTGACATCATCGGCAAAATCACTCCCCCAGGAACAGGAGGCCACGAATATATACTAGTAGCAATTGATTACTTCACAAAGTGGGTTGAAGCGCAATCATACGCTAAACTCACTACAAAACATGTAGCACTTTTTATCGAGAGAAATATTATTTGTCGATACAGAGTCCCACATGAAATGATAAGTGACAATGGAACTCACTTTCAAGCCGAATGTGAAGAATTGTTACAAAAATACGGCATTCAACATCATCATTCTTTCCCTTATAGACCTCAATCAAATGGAGCAGTCGAGGCAGCTAATAAAATTTTAAAGACTATCATCGAGAAAATGACGGAAAATTATAAGGATTGGCCTGACAAACTTCACTTCGCATTGTGGGGTTACCGCACGTCAATCCGTACATCAACAGGAAATACGCCATTTTCCTTGGTATATGGAATGGATGTCGTACAACCTATCGAACTAGAAATTCCATCTCTACGCATCGCATTAGAGAGCAAACTCGATGAAGTTGAATGGACTAGGGCAAGATATGAAGAATTAATTCTACTCGATGAAAAAAGACTAGAAGCTCTACATCACACTCAGTGTTATCAAACTCGTATGGCTAGGCATTTTAATAAGAAGATCAAGACAAGAAACATCAAAGTAGGAGACTCGGTATTAAAAGCATTAAGGAAAAATATTTTAGATCCAAGGGGAAAATTTAGTCCTAATTGGTCTGGACCCTACATTTTCAAAACAATCCTGTCAGGAGGGGCAGCAAAATTGACTGATATGGATGGCAATGAGTTCTCAAACATGACAAATCTTGACCAACTTAAGAAATACTACCCATAATTACTTGAGTAGGATACTCAAGAGAGCTACGTTTGGCCTGATTCCTTAAGAAAGGATACGTAGGCAACCATATACGAGTGCGGCCACTTTATTTTTCGAAAATCTCACGTCCCAGAATTAATTAAAAATTCGTCAGAAGATCGGCGAAATATCGGCGTCACGGAAAACGTTCCAGCGCCAGCAGTTGAGCATTAGCGTCAGCCGACGACCATCAGCGCCAGACGACGGCACCGTCGCTTGACGCCAGACTGCCATGGCCAGCGCCAGTCGCAGATAGGTGGCGCCAATTCACAGTTTAAATTCTGGGAATATTTCGGTGTTTTTCGGAAAATTTTCGACTTCCGTACTCGAAGAATTTCTGGAAAATTAATTTCTTTCGGTTTTCATTGCTTTAATAAAATAAATTTAAAGTAAATAATTAATTAAAAGCTGAAATTTCATTAATAAAATAAAATTATATTATTGATGGAATTTTAATAAAGCTGAAATAAACTAACTTTAATAAAAATATAAACTAAGTCTAATAATTGGAAATTAAGCAATGCTCCTAATCTTCCTTTTCTTTCCTAGCCCTTTTCCAATTTTTGTCTGCTTCCTCCTCCTCATCCATAACCTTAGCTAGTAGACATCCTTTAGAGGACCTACACTCAATCTTGGAGTGTATAGTTTCCCCTTCAGCTAGGACTCCATGCTTCTTTTCTACCAAAGCTTTTTTCTCTGTGGTGTCAGCTTTCCTTTTTCCCTTATTTTTTGTAGTACTTTTCTTCCTAGGCATTGCAGGTGTTTTGAATTCAATTCTTTCACCTAAGCGTTCCCGAACAGGAACTACCTTGTCACCTAGACGACTCTTCACATCAGTTTTACCCTGATTTTTCTTCAAGTCCTTTGAAGGTTTCTTCAGCAGCCACTTCTTCACATCATTGGGCAAGGAAGGAGGAACCTTTTGGGTAATCACTTCCCATAGAGGTCTGGCACTCCAATAAGCATCAAATCTGTCTACTTCCTGGGAGACAGGGAACTCGTAGGGAGGACGAAGATCTCTGAAAGGAATATTCTGAAGTAAGCCGTATTGTCTTATTACCCTGCAGGGATAGTAATAAGCCATACGGGACAAACTTGGAAGATGGCAGAAAGGTTGCTTGTTAACACCAACCATCCTTTCTATTTTCCACCACGGGACGACCCACTTGATAGAAAAATTGCGAGATTCGAAGACCCTTTTCCATTTGTGGCGCCCTATCTTAGAGAAGCGTTTCTTCCTCCTCACGAAACAATTCGGAGTGTACTTCTCAATTTTGTCCGGAGGGCTAATTAATTTTAACCTTTCCATTAGTCACATCTGTAAAAAATTGCAATGCAAATAAATTCTTCTTACTATACAAAAATATATTTTTTGATTTCTATAATTAAAAATATTATTTTTCTACCTGTAATAAAATTGGAGAGCCTCGAAAAGGTGCTTATGGGTTCCTTTTCAGTTCATCAAGACTAATCATAGTCACTCCAACTATCAATGGTATTGGATTTCTCCATGATTCAATTTGTTCTAGTACAGTGGTTATAATTGATTGACCCTAATTATTTTTACCACTAGTAAGAAAAAATTGATAAAGCATACAAAATAAGAAATCCCTTCTCCTATAAATATGAAAAGATTCGGAGTGAGGTTTATCAAAATAATGGCGAGCAAATTGTTTCAAATTAACTATGTTGCCATCTACTATTTTTGATAGATCCCTGTCTTTAAATAGAAGAAGCGTTCAAAATCCTTGTAATAATATGCATCTATTCTAGGGATTACTACGAGGTCTATTGCAGGGAAACCTAAAATAGCACCAAATTCTTCCGGCAAAGGGCTAATTTCATCATACCCTATTCTAAAGCAATGAGTATCAACATCCCAATATTCTAGAGCGGTATGAATAAAATCTAAGTCAAGATCTACCCCTTTGATACCATAAATTCCTCCCAAGTGGAACACATCTAATTCTTTTCTTTCTTTGACATTAAGAGACCGACACCATTTACGGGTGTATTGGGTAAAGGTTTTGGTGACTAGAGACATGATATTATTTTTCTAAAGCTAAGAATTATTTTATTTGCTGAAATTATGAAAAGAATCGGCTGGGCAGGGGGCTATTTATGCACGAAATCGGAGCAGTTTTAATCTGGGTAGGATACGGAATCGGCGCCATTTGGCGCCGGACGCTGCTATTGGCGCCAGACGCCAACGCTTGGCGCCAAACGCTAAGTGTAGCGCCTGGCGCTTTACCAATACGCGTGGCGCCAGTTGGATCCAATTTTCCTCGTCGTATGCGCTTTCTAAAACTGCGTTTTTACCTTAATTCAAGTCTGCTAATGACTTTACGGCTTCCTTATCTTTTTCTAAACATCTTTTTATTCTTTTTTAATTAATATAGCTATTATTTTAATTATATTATTCTTTTTGGATTTTATTTAGGTTAATTTCCAAGTTTTTATCAACCCAAGTTTTTTTTATTTACCTTTTCCTTTTTTCATTTTTCTTTTTTTGGGGGAGAAAGTCGGATACCCTGCATCAATAATAAAAATGACGGAATTTTTGCGCAAAATTATTTGTCACACTTTCTTGCACACACAAACATGCACATAATAATAGTAAAAAATGAAAAAACATGATAAATAAAATAAACTCATAATAGTATGTATATACAAAATATGTCTAAAAAAATGAGTCTAACTAAAAGGCAAAGTTCTATACAAAGTCAAAAATAAATAAAAAGCACAGGTACAAACTACGGCGCCGGGGAAGGTAAACCCATCATCGCATAAAACTCCGCCGTAAGAGGAGCAACCTCTCCACCTACTCCAGCTCCAGTATCAGCTCCAGTCTCCGCAGGAGGAGGGAAACTCAACGTGGGACCAGTCCACCCAAGATCAACCTGAGGCTAAGGCTGCGGAGGCTGCTGCGATGACGAGCCGACCTCGTACATCCAGCGCAGCATGAGCACCCTCAAAGGAGGAACCTGAGCCCTCCGCCACATCAGTACGGACAGCCTCAGAACGACCGCCTCTACCTTATGAAGTAGTACGGCGACGCCTCGAGCTAGACCTCGCCGGATCCCTCCGCACCTCAAGTCTCGTGCGGGTACGAGAAAGAATAGGCTGACCCTGCAAAAGGAATTAAAATAAAAAATAAGGCAAAATCGAAGCGGTAGTGTAAAAACATATGAAAGAAAGACTACCTCCTGAACGGCATCGTCCCGACGGCAAGTAGCCACGTTCCTCATCCGGACAAGCTGGCTCCGGAAGGCATCTATACATCGTGCCATCGCCGAAACCACCTCGCGCGAGAACTGTCAAAGAAATAAGTCAGTAAACATGCATAATATATATGGACGAAAGTTGCAAGTAAATAGGCTTACCCGAGTCTGGCGGCGAGGAATCGACCGCTCCACAAAGCGCTCGTCCTCAGGAGCCTGAGGAATCATCTCCTCAATCGGCCCGTATGTCCCCTGGTAATGGATAGACGTACGGGGTGGCACGAACTCAGCAACATCGTCCTGATAAAGCAAAACAAAGTCAATAAAGCGTCACTTGGGGGCTACTTAACGAAAGATAAAAGCTGGAAATCGTACCTCCACATCCTCAGCCGGTACAGGAACTGGAGCTAACAACGGCAGTAGCTCCTCCGCATAGCATCGCGCAGGGATCGTGCAAGATTGCCAAGGGGCACCAGCTCCCTCTGACATGCTCAACAACCTCGCGACTTTAAACATGTGACGTGGTGGAGGAGCAGGAACGACAAAAATATCGGAGGAATGCTGTCTAGAAACCCTCTCTCCAAGGTATACGGTCGCTCCATAGGTCCCCAAGAAATAACGACGCTCGGCAGAATACTGTGCGGCTAACCTAGGGACTGCCAGGCCAACCCATGGCCGGTACAGCACCTCAGGCTCCTAAAAAGAACGTCAATGAGGCGAGAATTTATCTAAAGCATCACAAAATGGCGGATAAGAAAAAAATCATACCGCAATGATCCAGTCTCGGACGTACGCAGTGGACATCCCCACACGGCGGCTGCCCCAGGAAGCACTGACTGGAAACCTGCGCGGCGACGGTCTCGCTGGCGTAGCAGAAGGGAAGTACTCGTAGAACCCGATCTACAAGGAGTTAAAATTATCAGCAAGTGCTAGCTAAAATGCAGAGCTAAACTTTAAAGGGAATAATGTTTACTTCTACGACCCTCCAAAAGCTGGATAGAGCAACATTCGTCCCAAAGGACCGGTGTGGACACGAGTCCCTCAGCGCTCGAATGAAGTCAGCATAGGCCAAGCTGGACCAGTCGTAAGTCCCGATCCGATGTAGATCGCGGAGGGCAGGAAGGTAGTAAAACAGCGCCCTACTACCCTTGTCAGGGGAGAGCGTCCCTGACAACAAAATAAGCGCAAAGATGCGCACCCGCTGCTCTCGGGTGGTCGCACCATCGTCAAAAGCCGCTGCCAGAGTCGAGCGGCGAATCCCCCTAGCGCTGAACTGAGACGACTCTACCTCAGCTCGGGCCCGAATGGTAATCGGCCCCAACTGCTCCTCGACCTTAGGGGAAAAGAAGTCGATCCCACTATCGAACGGCAGTGGCACGGGGCTAAACTCCAGTCCTGTGATGAGACTGAAGTCGGTAGGAGAGACCATCATCTCACCCTAAGGAAATTGGAAAGTGTTGGTGGTGTCCCAAAAGAACTCCACCAGAGCACGAACTACATGGTGACCCCTGCTGGAGGCAACCATTGCCTCGGAGGTCTTGTACAGCGCAGCAAGACCACAGGACTCCCATAGAAGTCTCGTCTCGACATCTCTGGCGATGTACATCTTGTACAGATTGCCCAAACCGTTAGAGCCGGAGCCATGACAGCGCGTCCTCCCAACAGTGATACCCCGTCTCACCCTCTCAGAAATGTGGTGGACGGGGGAAAATAACAAGGTCCGCTCATCCCACTCGGGGAGTCGACCAAGCGAAGTGGACGGCTCGGCATCGTCCTCCACGGGCTCGTGCTCCCGTCGAGCATCTCGGGACCGTGAACTAGAACCTCGCTGTCTAGCCATGCTACATTGTGCAAAATCATCATAAATTAAGGTTCTATGGTATCTAAGGTTCGCCTAGCCGCATGATACTATGTTCGCAAAAAACAGAGTACGTAGTACTAAAATAGAGCACAAATTCAAATTGAGCATAATAGCATTTTTCAAGCAATCAATCAATTTTTTGCAATAATATAGTAATTATTGTGACAAATTGGACAAGAATTGCTAGCAAAAACATCAAGAACGGGCCACATTGTATTCCCGACCTCTAGAGGTCCAACAATGGCAATTCGTTCATTTCTTCACCAAATTGAGTCAAACAAGTCTCAATTTCTTCACCAATTTTTTGCAATAATATAGTAATTATTGTGACAAATTGGACAAGAATTGCTAGCAAAAACATCAAGAACGGGCCACATTGTATTCCCGACCTCTAGAGGTCCAACAATGGCAATTCGTTCATTTCTTCACCAAATTGAGTCAAACAAGTATCAATTTACTCCCAAGGCAATATATAAACATAATCAAGAAATTTCATGGCATAAAATTTGACAAATAAAGAGAATTGAGCATTCTAAGTTTCAAATTTTCATGAAATTAAAAAATAAACACATGTAAAATTCATAAAAACCGGTGTGAGTTCAAAGAAAACTTACATAGATCGGGGAAATGGATGAAATAAGATTTGATTTGCAACAAATTTGAGCGAATTTGGTTGAGAAACGAGCAAGAACGAAGCAAGTGAATTTCTGGAGATTTTCGAGCAAAAACGCGACGAGCAGCAGCGAAAATGAAGAAGAAAGGGGTATTTAAGGAATACCCTGTTCTGGCGCCAAGAGCTAGACCTTGGCGTCAACAGATAGGCTTGGCCCCTTGCGCCAATCCCAACGTCTGGCGCTACAACCAGTTGTGTGGCACTGATGTGTTTACAGCGGCGCCAGGACACTCAGCTACTCAGTGAGGTTGTTCTACCTTTTTGCAATATATTTTGGGTTCCTTGGTACGCCAGTTAGCCCCACTAAGCAATTTGACACGATTTTTTAGTAATCGGTTTGATTGCGCAAAGTGATCGACCTGATGAAAGATCGTCTCACTTAGCTTAAAGCGCCTAAGCATTAACTCATTAGCAAAAGGCACCGACATAGTGGTTCATTTGCAAAAGGCACTGACGTACAGGTTCAAAAGCAACAAAAGCGCCGACGTACAGGCACAACGGAAGCAAGTTCAAGCGAGATTTTGAAGATCGACAAGCGGAGATCTTCTGTAATTGCCTTGGAAAATTATCGCCACAAATGAGGATAGCTTCAAGCAAGGATATCTTCGACAGTGTTCCCTAGATTGTGGAGAGTTGTCAAAAAACAACTGAAGGTGATTTCAAGCGAAGTTGTCTTCGATCATATTCCCTTAGACGTGGAAGATGGTCACAAAGCGGAAGAGGATTGTTTCAGGCGAAGCAATCTTCGATAGTATTCCCTTGGACGTGGAATATTATCAATGCGGAAGACGATCGTTTTAAGCGAAGCAATCTTCTATATTGGAAGCAGTTACAAGCGTAGCGGTTTTCAAGCGGGATGGCATTCTCTTGGCAGGAGGTCATTAAAACAGTAGTAAAGCAGCAGCAAATCAGTTACTTTCAGAGGCGTGTGCTCGACGGTGCAAGATACGTGTTTCTTAACACATTTATCTGTTTAACTAACGCTAAATTGTGGTATCGGCGTTACAAGAATAATTTAGGATCGCAGAACGTTCTGAATCATTCTCCGTCCCTATCGATACTTTGACTTTTGTTTTCGAAACTTGCGTTTCTCCAAACTCAGTCAAAGTGGGGGCTTCTGTAGACACCCATTTGTGTCTCCCCAAAACCAAACCCAGTGATAAGTAACTTTCGCGTCGAATCATAATCGAATGAAGTGAAAGTGTGGAAAGTCTAGTGTTGCGGATAGTTTTAATTTCTTTTCTCTTCTCTCTGTTTTTGAAAACTTATTTTAAGAAAAACAGCCAATTCAGTTTGGTTGGTCCATGATATGGGTCCAATAGTAGTGTAGTTGGATGGGGCTTGACAAGAGCTTTCCAACGATATATTATAAGCCCAATTCCGATGAATATTGAGGAAGTTATGGCCAATTTACTAAACTGGGCCTGGTTTGAGCCTTTTATGCGGCCCAATGATCTAGAGGAGGGCCTAATATGATTTATCATTTCTAATGCAATTAGGAATGGTTTTAGTCTTCAAGATTCTTCTAGAAGGTTCTTTTCATTCGTAATTCAATTAGCATTGATAAATTGACTTTTGTTGACTTTTCAGAGTTTTGATTAAAATCAAAGAGCATTTTTGAGGAAAATACGATTTTATCCTCCTGTACGGCAATTTTTATCTGATTTTAAGAAAACGCGTGAATTTCTGAATCAGCGCCAAACGCCAGCTGTAGCGCCTGGCTCTACGCTTGGCGCTAGCATTGGCGCTTGGCGCTAATGTTGGCGTCTGGCGCCAATAGCCAGCATTGGCGCTAATTCAATTTTTTTGCGCCAGAAATCTGTTTTGATATTTTATCTTTTTGGCTGATTTTCTTTATAAATAACGTGCTAAAAACTTCGTTTTCATTCATCTACGATCAATAATCATCACCAGTTCTCAATTTTCTTCAATTATCATTCATCAACTCTCATCAAAATTTTCTCTCTTTCTCTCTCTTTTTTCTAAACTAGCCTTTTTACATACAAAATTCCGCATTCATTAGATCTAGAAACACCTAGCCATATTCGAAGTTGCCTTCTCCCTAGATGTGAAAGGTTTAATTTCTGAGGGTTTGGTCCCAAATCTCTCTTTCCGTTATTTAATTTAATTGTTTTAATTATTATTTTCCTTGAAGTTACTAACGCGTGTATTTTGTTATTAGAAAGAGGTACAAGGCATCAAAGTAAGTACTTTAATGATTTTTATTGATGTTATGATGTAGAATTCATGTTTACGGTGACAACAATAAATTCCTAGTATCATGTCTAGGGTAACTTTAATATTAAATATGATTAAAAGTATGATGCCTTTAGTTCTGATTAGTTCCGATTCCAGGTTTAGTGTTAAGCTGCTTGGTGATCCCATTAGTTCCGATTCCAGGTTTAGTGGCGAGCTTATGATGCAAAGGGTGGCCAAGACCATTGCGCTTATGGATAAGCTTTCTATGCTGGATGATCCTCAATGTGAGCTATTGTTACTTAGGGCATGTACTAGAGTTTATAAACTCTACTTTACCTTGCCTACTTGTCCTTCAAGTTCTTTTGAGGCGGCTCAGCGCGTATTTGACGAGGCTCTTCGATCTTTTTTGGAGCTTATTGTTACTGCTTTGGGGCCCGTGTTTTGTAATTGGCAGTGGCGGCTCGCCACCTTACCATTTTGCGTTTGGTGGGCTAGGTGTTTATTCCACAGGTGATGTTCGTCATTATGCTTTTCTTTCTTCTCAGTTGTAGTCTGTTGGGTTTCAGACGAAGCTTTTGCGTTGTACTAGTATTGTCGGTCTTGGTCAAGCCTTTGAGGATTTGTTGAGGTTGTTTAATGGAACGGTAGAGTCTTACAATTTAGGTAATCCTTGTGAGGTCGCTGCCCTTAAATTCATGAAGAAAATAGCAGATATATATTTCACAAAGGTTACCGCTTCTATAGAATCCGCCTTTCTTTGTCTTCTCGTCAGTCGGCATTGTGGAAGTCGCAGCAAGGAGACCACGCCTCTGCTTGGCTTCGAGCAGTACCTATTTCTAAGTTGGGTCAGACAATAAACACAAAGACATACTGATGTGTGCTATGCTACCGGATGGGTGTTCCATTGTTCTCTGTCTCGACGTCATGTTATGCTTGCTCTCGGGTTTTTATTTGGGAAATTTTCGGTGACCACACGGTGTAGTGTGCTAGTATTGTAGGTATTAAACATTGACATAATGTTTTTTGGGATACACTTGTTGATATTTACTACAGTTCTAGGATTTCAGCAAGAAAGGAGGTTAACATAGGGTTGTCTGGAGGGAATGACTTGGCCCTCAGACCTACCGATGAGTTACTTTATTCATGGGACCGTGGTCGTGATGTACGTGTTGACTTCACTAGGTCATCTCCTTTGATAAAGACACGACTTTCTGACTTTGTTCCTAGACGGGTTGTGCCTGATGCGGCTCATCGGAAGTGGGTTAAGTATGAAGCTCGTTGTCGGGCGATTGAATATGGTTTCATTCCCTTCTCCTTTTCTTCGCTTGAGGAATTAGAAAAGGAGATTATTGCGTTGCTGAAGCGGATTTATAGATTTTCGACGACGCAACACATAAGGGCTTGTGTTGCAGCTCATATCTTCACTAGGGCAGGCTTTGCTATAGCTAGAGGAGTGGGGGCCTTGATTGTAACTCGGCTTCCCACTAATTTTTTGTAGGTTGTATGACTTTGTCTTCTTTTGAGATAATGATGATGATGATGATGATGATGATGATGAAAATAATAATACTAATAATAATAATAATAATAATAATATAATAATAATAATAATAATAATAATATAATAGTTTAGTTCAGCTCAACACCTTAAGCCCTTAGCAAACTTTTGTTTAGTCTAAATCAACTCCCAAAACACGGTCTTACACTTTAAAAATTAGTTATTTGCATATACTTGTGTTAATATGATTGCATATAATAATAAAAAAAATAATAATAAAAATAACAATTATATTAATAACAATCTGCTATGCTCTGCTTTACCCTTCACTGCTCTGTTCAAAATATGCTCCGCTCTGCCCTGTTCTACTGAAATCCGTTCTACTCTATCCAGAAGCTCAAAAGAACAGGGCCATAATAGTTAAATTGTCATGCTTGCGCTCCTATAAGTCATTATTTCACACTTATTTTTCTTAAATTAAGGGGCAAAAGAATGTCAATTTTGACATTTACTACCAAGGAAAACACCTCACTTCACATTTGATACCGGTTTAAAAATTATTTTTACTTTGCTACCACCGAAATCACACTTTGTTAAAAATAACTAACACTTAACAGAATCCGTTAAGGTTCCGTTAAGTGGGACAAAATATTTCATTAAATAATAATTTCATTTATTAAAAAAAAAAAGAAAAACTTAAATAAAATTCCCTGCCACCACACCTTCCCCTCTTTCCTTACCGGCTCCCAAACGTTCCCCTGACACCGGCGAACCCCACAACCTCCATCCCCCCCCCCCACCAACCACCTCTAAACCTGGCGACGCCCTAGGAACTCCTTCGCGCGACCACACTCTTCTCCCCTAGCCCCTAAACCATGATTCACCACCCCGAAAAACGTTTCCCTCCCACAAAACCCTAGAAACACCTTTTCCCTACCCTTGAAACCTCCCAATTGCTCCTCGCCCAGCCTCGAAACCCTAATGCCTAGGGTTTTTGTGGGTAGGTGATGGATGTTTATAGGGTTTCGTGGGAAGAGAAAGGGGCTTTAGGTAAGGGTGGAGGAGCCGGTCGTCGACGAAGGAAATGGGCTGGTTGGAGACAGGAGCGGGGTGTCAGGGATGTGTTTCAGCCTATGTTACATTGACACGGGTACGGGTATCCGATATTGGTACGTATCCGAGTGTCGGATACGCCATTCTCAAAAATTTAGGACACGGGGACACCGTCTTAACATTGGACTCGGGTACGGATACGGCAATAATTTTTCTAAAAAAAAAAATAAATAGATAATTCGTGCAACAAATTTAAAAATTGATTACATAAACTGATAAACGCATAACAAAAGTTCTTCAACTAGATAAAACTGATTACATAACCTCATTAAAACTGATTAAAGCTAAATATCCCAAACAATGCCGACTAAGTAATAAAAGACCACAAGCAGAGTCATACAAAAACAATATAGATATCAAAAGATGTTCTTCAACTGTTCAACTAAATGTCTAAATCATTGGCAGCACTATGATAACTCTAAAAAACACTTCAATTCTTCTCAAATGTCATCAAATGCTATTAGATATTTTCAAATGATAACTCTAAGAACCTTCAGGGAGAGAGATGTAATCCTGCCTCTGTTTGACGCTTAAATTATGAGCCCTTTTCTTTTGTTCAGCTTCATCATTTTCCCTCTTAATCTCGCGATACACGTCATCTGCTATTGTGCAAGGTGCAACACCTTGTTTGGGAAGTTTAAGCAAATGAGCTTTCACTTTAGAATAAGAACCACTGACTTCTTTGTTGCAATACTTGCATCTCCACGTCTTGTTACCACCTCCACCAGCAGATACACGCAAAACCTCGACATGAGTCCATAATGGTGTTTCATCAAACCCTACATTCTTGGTTGGCCGAGGCATGGATGCTGGATACAAATAACAGAGTATAAAACAGAGTATAAAATTAATATTGGATTATTCAAGTAAATAACAGAGTACAAAATTATAAGACAATAACAAATCAATTAAATTATTCAAGTAAATAACAGAGTATAAAAATTTGAAGATTATCATAATAACAAAGTATAAAAATTTGAAGATTATCATAAGAAAAAGATTATCATAAGAAAAACATTATCATAGAAAATAATGCATGCGATATAATTGAAGATTATCATAAGAAAAAGAAAAAAGTTTAGAGGGAATTTGATTTGATTTACTAACATACCTTGTGATATTTGGAGATCTGATAAATTTTCTTGTAAATACTAAATTTTGTGGAGTGTTTTACTAACATCCTCTTTTTATAGGGGTTTTTGAAAACCATTCTATATGGAGAAGCGGAAGAGTTTAATTTGAAGAGTGGTAGACAGTAGTTAATGAGGGAAGAGGAAGGGTCATGGAGAATAGCTAGAGTAGTCACGGAGGAACCGAGGAAGAAGGATTGGAAAGGATATTTTTATATTACTTTATATTTTTTTTTTGAAACATTTATATTACTTTATATAATTATATCCATATCAATAGTAGTATCGATATAAGTAACACGGATACTTCATTGAGATAGCAAATAATCATACACTAATTCAATAATTTAGTTCGTTAAGTTGATTCAATACATAATTATATATTGATCAATCGTTAATACATTGATTCAATAATCTCGTTCTTATATTACGTTAACCAATAGCATTCTAATGTTATTTCAATACATAATTATTAGATATTGATCAATCGATAAATCGATAATACATTGATTCGATAATCTCGTTCTATTGGATTCTTATTATTAGGTTAACCAATAGCTTTCTAATGTTGTTTCAATACATAATAAGATATTGATCAATCGATAAATCGATAATACATTGATTCGGTAATCTGATTCTATTATTAGGTTAGCCAATAGCTTATTATAAACGATTCCTTTGTTGTTTATTGTTGTTCTTGTAATGTTGTATACATAATTAGATATTGATCAATTGATAATTCGATAATATATTGATTCGGTAATATCGTTCTATTGGATTCTTATTAGGTTAGCCAATAGCTTATTACTAATGTTATTTCAATACATAATTAGATATTGATCAATCGGTAAATTGATAATACCTTGATTCGATAATCTCGTTCTATTGGATTCTTATTAGGTTAGCCAATAGCTTATTACTAATGTTATTTCAATACATAATTAGATATTGATCAATCGGTAAATTGATAATACATTGATTCGATAATCTCGTTCTATTGGATTCTTATTATTAGGTTAACCAATAGCTTTCTAATGTTGTTTCAATACATAATTAGATATTGGTCAATCGATAAATTGATAATACATTGATTTGATAATCTCGTTCTATTGGATTCTTATTAGGTTAACCAATAGCTTTCTAATGTTGTTTCAATACATAATAAGATATTGATCAATCGATAAATTGATAATACATTGATTCGGTAATCTGACTCTATTATTAGGTTAGCCAATAGCTTATTATAAACGATTCCTTTCTTGTTTATTGTTGTTCTTGTAATGTTGTATACATAATTAGATATTGATCAATTGATAATTCGATAATATATTGATTCGGTAATATCATTCTATTGGATTCTTATATTATTAGGTTAGCCAATAGCTTACTAATGTTGTTTCAATACATAATTAGATATTGATCAATCGGTAAATTGATAATACATTGATTCGGTAATCTCGTTCTATTGGATTCTTATTAGGTTAGCTAATAGCTTATTATAAACGATTCCTTTGTTGTTTAGTTTTATTTAAAACTACTACGTAAGTATAATGATGTTGATTCGATAAATTGATTCGATCATTGGTAAATATTATGATGTTGATACCGATTAGCTAGTTATAATTATTTTTATTTCACCAATTAATTATAATCTCATTTTCTAGTAAAAAATAAAAATTAGGATGTGCGTGATTTCCCAACCATTGAACTAATCAATCAAGCTTTTAAGCTTTTATATTAAAAATATATAAAAAATTTTGCGGCTACGCCGCAAATAAAAATTAATTTATTTCTTTATACACAATATTTCTTTTGAAAAATGTTTCTTTTTAAAAATGTAGCAAATATCATTTATTATAATTCATTTGTTTTTCAAATATAGACAAACTCCATCTAATTACTATTTCTAGTATCGGTTTTCTTCTTTGAAAAAATATTACAGAGTATTAGACTTCATTTGTGTAAAAATTAAATAAAAGTTATACATATACTCCATTTATTTAATAAAGTGTATCATATTATTTGTATTTAATATACTTCAGTAATTTAGTTGTAAGATTTTTCCAATACTTTTGTCCATAATATATCAAAAATAGTACTGTATATACAAACACTCAAAAGAAAAACACTCGAAACCTTGCTCGGGAAGCCAAAGTAGTGCCAACAAACTAGTAATAATCTAATACTAGTAATTTGTACCACTTTTATTGGGAAACAACAACTGCCCACAAATTAACAGCTGTAAAGTAAATATAATACAATAGCAAAATTTTGCTTCAGAGTCGGTTCATCTTCTTCAACGGTTCATCTTCTTCAACTGTAAAAATTTTACAGTCACAAAACCTCCTTGAACATCACTTTCTTCCTATCCTCATCTAATTCTTCAAACTTTCAAAGCTTCAAGTATTTCAATGGCCGTCGTAAACTCGTAACCGTGTTCATCTTCGAAATTGTTTGAGAACCGTCTTCATCTTCTTCAAAGCTTCAACTCCTTCAATGGCCGCCGTACCCGAGAGCAAAATGGAGTATCCGGAACGGATTTCATACCCGGATCGGTGTCGCGTCGTATCGACCCGGGTATGCCGGCCAAAATGCCGTGTCCAAGTAACATAGGTTTCAGCTTTCGTGACAGCGTTGATGGGGGAAAAAGGAGGTGGCTGGGGAAAGAGTGGTGGTTGGGCCCAACTAAATGAAATGGTAATGGTGTAAGATTAAACCAATATTTATTTTTAACAAACTCTGATTTAAGTGGAAGCGAAGTAAAAAAAAAAAATTAAATTCAACCGGTAGCAAGTGTGAAGCAAGGATTTTCCTTGGTAGCAAATACAAAAATTTCTTAAAAGAAATGTGTCAATTTATCATATTATATACCTTAGGAATATAACAACATAAATGATAATATCATTAACTACCTGTGAGTCTATGACATAAAAATTAAAAAGATAAAAAAAGTTACAAACTTGTGCTACTCTCATGTTGTGCTAGCCCTGTTATGATAACTTCTACAAAATACTACTAATCATAACATTGTTTTTCCAACCGCACAACCATCTGCAATTTCAAATCCAATACTTTGTCATTGAAGAGTACGATTACATTAGAGACTTGAGAGACTTCATCTTGATACGCTTCCAAGGCTTCTTTCGAATGAGTCCATCTCCATTGTCATTGTCATCATCATCGTCGTCGTCGATGCAGATGATTTCTTGAACATCCTTATCCTCGTTGTTCATAATTGTAATAATGTCATCCTCGTTTGTGATTTGTTTCTTTGCTTCACATTTGCGACTTATTCTCCCATCATCATTATCAGAAGGATTGAAATTACCTCTCTTTTTGGCCCAGTTCGGGTTAAATTGGGTATAGTAACAGTAATCAGATGATTTATTATTCTTGGTAGCACCTGTCGTAGCTGAAGTCGCCGCTCGAGTCTCATATGGATGCTTGTTAAGAAGATCTTGGTTCTTTGAGGAAGAGGGGACAGATGGTGGTAGTGGTGGACGAGAAGAGGGCTTCTTTGTTGGAGGATCACAAGCCTGTATCGGAGTGGAGCCTAAGTTAATGGATGGGATGGGTGGTGTCGAATTTGCTCCCACTAATACTTCAATTGGCTGCATTTTCTCCTCTTGAAACCTTTCGATTGATTGTGGTGGAGTTGGCAATAGTGGATTTCCTATGTATTCGAAAACTAGTTTCGTCGGCGACTATACGAGTTGATTACTATTTCTATAATAATCCAAAACCAAAATTGAAATCAAAATTAAATTAATTTTATAGCAATCATGTTAAGCAACAACATATTTTATTTAAAAAATCGAAAACCAACATAAAAATTGTAAACCCTAAAAACTATATATGTGCTTTGAGCACTAGAGATAAGTGGTCTAAGAAAACAAATACCTGTTTGAAATATGAGATGGATCAATGGAGCTTCTAGCAAACGAAAATCTATCGTCGAATCCATCTTCAAATAGCTAAAATAAATGTCATAAAAAAACTCGTAAAAAACAACGATTACAACCATAAAAAAATGAGTGATAAACTAAAATCAAGTAAGGATGAAGCTAATTTCAAAATTTAGAGATAATGAGGGTGAAATGACCAGAAATGATTTATGTAGAACCCTAGAAATTAAGGATGAAGTAGAAAAGTGAGCGGTAAAAAAACCCCTACTTTATCACAAGAATTATCATAAAAATGATAACATAAATTATAGAAGACAAGAGGTTTCATGACAAATAAAATAAATAAATAAATAAATAAACGAATTTAAAATGGAAAAAATAGACATGAGTTGACATGAAAATACCTGGAAAACGAAGATGTCATTGTCCCAAGGAGATTAATTAACATTGTATAATTTTTTTTTTTTTTTGAAAGAATTAACATTGCATAATATAAATAAAGTATTCAATTGAGTTCCTTCAACGACCAACCTCCTTGCGTTTTGTCTTATTCTCATTATTTATTTTTGGTGTTGAGAGAGAATTTTTTTATCGATAATGATGAAAGAAAAGAAGAAATTTGGTGTTAGAGTTTTCTTGTGTTCTGTAGTATTTTTACATAAATTTCTCTCTCCTTTACATAATGTAATAGAGGTGTGTATTTATAAGCAGTTTTTGTAACAATAATTGAAAAAGTTAATTTCTATCCTATTAATCAATAAAAATAAAATTTAATTGGAAAAAATAATGATAAAATGGTAAGAAATGATTTTCTTGTTTTATTATGGCCTTTCAAATCTCTCCAACCTTTTTTGTTTTATCCAATTATATAGTTGCCACTATGCTTGAACTTACTGTAATGCCATTCATTAGTGAGGTGAAACTTTAATCGCTTTGCCAAAAAAATTTACACCTTTGTCAACTATTGTAAGGTGGTGCTTAAAATTTGAAATCAAATTTGATCTTATTGTAATTTTCCAACTCCATTTCTGAGAAGAAATGTAAAATCCACAATAAAGCCTTACATACGAGTAGACATATATAGAGGTAGAGATTAAAATTTTCTTGAAAAAATTGTGGCGGTATTTTAAAAGTCACAAACTTGTATTTGAAAACATTAAAAACAAATTTCATAATTCAAAATTAAAGTTGAATATTCTCTGTGAAGCAATATGTAATAATGCAGGTTTCACTTTAAAGCTTCCCAATAAAAAATTTCGTATATAATTTGTTTCCATGCTAACAATGATTTAATGATATCTCAATTATTTGATTATATTCATTACGTCAGCGTATTCTCACATATTATCTTTAGTAGAGACTATGTTGTTGTCTACGTATTAGCGTTCATTCTATTCACTTGTTTTTCACGTTTTTTTTAAAACATTATTTTCACGAACTTATTAGAATTATGTTAGACTTATTTAGATTTATTAAAAATTATTTTTTCAATGTAAATTGTACTAGGGTAGCATTAATTCTTCCTAAACTTAGCTGAGGAATATGAAAATATAAAAGTATTAAAAACCCATTACGGTAAATTTGTTAAGATGATTTTACTTTATTTTTACATAAAAAGAATAAAAGTCTTGGTAATCAGATCATTCAAACCAATGTTATTCATAATAGACTTGAATAATTTCATATCTGAAGAATTTAAAAACCGAATTGCAAGTGAAAAGACATTTGATTTAAAATTTAAGAGAACAAAGACACAACTTGATAGAAGATACCAATTTGTAACTATTTGAATTAATTTTTATATTAAGGAATTAGAAATTAATTTATTAGACGAAGATGGAAATCAATGTATATTTTCTTTGATTTGGAACTCTATTACTCAGCATGTAAATTGAAAGTTTTTTCATCTAACATGTCATTTAATTTAGTTTTCAAATTGATTAATTATGAAAAAAAAACTCACCTAATGAAACAGTGAAAGCTATTTTAGATACAAATATTTGTTTTCAATGAACTAATGTAACTTGAAATTTGGTTAAGCGACAATTATTTATTATCTCCTTACATTTAGAAAATTCATGAAAACATTTACATACATTCAATATAGATTTGCTTAAATAATAAAGTTTTCTTAAACAAATTTTATACAATGCAAGTACTAATTTACTATATAAAAGATAATAATTGTAGATACCCAAATGTGTCTCCCCAAAACCAAACCCAGTGATGAATACCTTTCATGTCATTTGATTATCGAACGAAGTAAAAGTGTGAAAGGTCTAGTGATGTGGATGTTTTAATTAAAATATCTCTCTTTCTGTTTTAAAAAATGTTTCTTCTTTCACTCTATTTATGAAAATGTTCAATCCATTTTGGTTTGGTCCATCATAAGGGTCCACTTATGGTTTAGTTAGATCGGGATTTAAAAGACCTTATCAACGATATATTATAAGCCCAATTCCGATGAATAATGAGGAAGTTATGGCCAAAATACTAAACTGGGCTTAAACCGAATTTCACCTACGACCCAATGATCAAGTGGAGGGTCCAAAGGTTTAATCCTATTCCTAAACTAATTAGGATTTATTAGAAGCTTCTATGACTTTCTAAAATATCTTAATTATATTTTTCGTAAGGATAAAATCAAAGAATTCGATATCAAATAAAACTTTCCTTTTTTAAAACATTCTTTTTTTTAGTCCTAATTCTATTTGAATTTAAAGATGTTCAAAGAAAATCATATATTATTTTTGTGCCTCATAATATTTATCCAAATTTTGAATGATTGGATAGATCTTGAAATTATCTTTCCAATGATATATTATAATATTAATTCCGAGGTATAACGAAAAAGATATGAAAGGAATACGAAACTCTATCTAAAACTAATACCCTTCCACTATTTCGGCCATGTCTTTTTATCTACAAAAGATTTTTATCTGATTCTAATAGGGTTGGAAAGTAGACTTTAAGAGCTTTCGAACGACATATTATATGACTTATTTGGAATTCTTCATCAAAAGATATGATAAAAACAAAATCTGCAAAAAAAACTGTCCCAGCGCCTAACGAAAGGTCTGTCGCCTGGCGCTAATACTTGTCGCTTGGCGCTGCTCCTGCCGTCTGGCGCTAACTCTTGTCGTTGACGACAGGAGGTCTATTATTCAGAATGGGAATCAAACTCTATTCTATCGTATCCCGAGCTATTTTTTCTATAAATAGGGGTCGTATCTCCCACTTTTAATCATTCACAACCATTATCTCTCTCTAAAAGTTAGAAGCTTTCTCTCTCTCTATTCTTTTTCTAAACCCTCCCTCTCTCAAAATTCCTCAGACATTAGTTCTAGATACACCTAGTCAAATTCGAAGTTGCCTTCACCCTAGATGTGAAAGGTTGATAATTTCTGAGGGTTTGGTCCCAAATCTCTATTTCAATTATTTTACTTGAAGTTACTAACGTGTGTATTTTGTTATCAAAAAGAGGTACGAAGCATTGCAGTAAGTAATTTAATTGTTTTATTTATCTTTTGATATAGAAATCATGATTAGAGTATTTTGTTGATTCCTAATATCATGTTAGGATGTTTTATTACTTCCTAGTATCATGTTTAGGGTTAACTAATATTCCTGATATTATTTTGATGCTTCCTATTTCTTTCCTAATATCTTTTGTTAGTGTCATGTTGAGGTTAATTGATCTTTAATGCTTAGTGACATGCTAGGGCTTGTTATTAATCTTGTTAGTATCATGCCTAGGATCTTGCTAATATTATTATTATGCTTTATTGAATATTGTTATGATTATAATTGTTGTTATTATGTTGCTAGATATTATATTTATTATTATTGTTATTACTTTATCACGCCTTTTATGCATGTTTAAAGGTAATTTGTTCTTGTAATCACGCTTAATAAGATAATTAATAATCTTGTTTAGGGTTATTACGATTATAATTCAAGTGATCACCAATAATAGTTTTATTTGTGCTTTAATATTCAACAAAGATAGATTAAACAGGTTTAGGGTTAATATATTGATTGTATGTTAGTCATAAAGCACACATGAATACGAGAAGAATAAAGTAGAGTCCTACTTTTAGGCCAAGTTTGATCTCTTTTGGGTTGGATTTGTACCTTTATCCCTGAACTTCCAGTCATGGTTCCAGACCTATTGGAGTTAACAATCTCCTAGATCGTTAAGGGGTGAAACCTTCACCATGTGAACGGTTTACAAGTTCCTAAAACTTGTTGGCGACTCTTTTACTCTAGCTTCCTTCCCTTTGGATGCCATCATGCTTGAGTGTATAATCACAGTGGGGCTCAAGTGTGGGGTGCTTGAAATATTCCTTAAGAATACTACTTAATTTAAGCAAAGGTTAATGACATACTTAGGCCATGTTCTTTAGAGCTGCTTTGCTCCGCTCTACTTTGCCTTGCTCTGCTGAAATCTTCTCAGCTCTGCCCTACTCTGCTAAAATCTTTTCTTCTCTACTTAGCTTAAAAATAATAATTAATAATAATTATAATTATAATTTTATAAAATTAAAAATTATTAATATATATTAATAATAACTACTATACAGATAATAAGAATTCATATTTAATAATAATAACAATTAATATTTTATTATAAAATTAATAGTTAATATATAATTTTCATTGATAATAATAACTAAAATTTAATGATAATAATTAATATTAATTTAATCATTTAACACATTTTCTAATGTTATAAAAAGTGTAAAAAATCTAAAAAAATTCAAATAATAATAATAATAATAATAATAATAATAATAATAATAATAATAATAATAATTTTAATATAAAAACTAATAATAATATTTAATTATAATAATACAATATTAATAAAAGGAATAATACTAATAATAATATTAAAAATGATAATAATATTAATAAAACTAATTATAATAGTAGTACTAATAGTAGTAGTAGTAGTAGTAGTAGTAGTAGTAGTAGTACTAATAATAATAATAATAATAATAATAATAATAATAATAATAATAATAATAATAATAATAATAATAATAATAATAATAATAATAATAATAATAATAATAATAATAATAATAATAATAATAATAATAATAATAATAATAACAAAAATAGCAACAACAACAACAACAACAACAACAACAATAATAATAATAATAATATCGGGTTCTTTCTAGCTTCTTCAGGCGTTGCTCCATATAATGACGCCACTCTTGTGGATTTATAGTCAAAGCACCATTCGTCTCTAGCTCCATCCTTACCTGATATGCCTGTTGATCACCTTCATCTCTTTACGACTTCTGCTGTTGTTTTAGTTCGGATTAAGAGTTTTCCTCGTGGCACATCATGTGGTAGAGATGGTTTGCGTGCTTAACATCTTATGGATTGGTTGGGTAGTGCAGCTATGATAGTCTCAGATGAGTTGGTTGCCTCTATTACCGGGGTGGTTAATCTCTTTCTAGTTGGAAGATGACCTATGGAATTAGAAGAGTATATTGCAAGTTCTCCTCTTACACCACTTGTGAAGCTTGGTAGTGGTATTCATCTTATTGTTGTGGTACGGTTTGGAGGCATCTAGCTTCGAAGGTGGGTGGTGAAGCAATTGTTCATGCAGCAAATCGATTGATAGAGGACCGTGGTTCTGATAAAAGACCCTTGAAGCAAGGTTTTGGGTGTCTTTCCACCTAATATTGCTCGACCTTTGCGTGATGTTAAGTTGCTTGGTAGTCCCGCTAGTTTTAGTGGTGAGCTTTTGATGTAGAGGGTGACCAACACCATTGCCCTTATGGATAAGGTCACTATGCTGATTGATCCTCAATGTGAGCTTTTGTTACTTAGGACATATACTGGAGTTTCTAAACTCTACTTTGCATTGCGTACTAGTCCTCCTAGTACTTTTGAGGTGGCTCAACGCACTTTCGATGGGGCTCTTCGATCTTTCTTGGAGTGTATTGTTACTGCTTTGGGGCCTGGGTTTGGTGACTGGCAGTGGCGGCTTGCCACCTTACCTTTTGCGTTTGGAGGGCTTGGTGTTTATTCTGCAGGTGATGTTTGCACTATGCTTTGGGGCCTGGGTTGCAGACACAACTTCTACGGCATGCTTGCATTGTTAGTCTTGGGCAAGCCTTTGAGGATGCGTTGGGTTTATTTAATGGAACACTGGAGTTTGACATTTTGAGTAATCCTAGTGAGGTCGCTGTGCCTAAACTCATGAAGAAATAGCACATATATATTTCACAAAGGTTACCGCTTCTGCAGAATCTGCTTATTCTTTTACTCCAAATCAGCATTATGCAAATCAAAGCAGGGAGATCACACCTCTACTTGGCTTTGGGCGGTCCCTATTTCAGGTTTAGGTCAGACGATGAACGCCTAGACTTATCGATGTGTGTTGTGCTACCGGTTGGGCGTTCCATTTTTCTCTATCACGACGCCATGATTTGCTTGTTCAAGGGTTTTTGCTGGGGATATTTTTTGGTAATCACGTGGTGTCTTGTGCTGGTATTGTGGGCATTAAACATCGATATAATGTTGTTCAAGATAACCTTGGTTATGTTTTCTATCGGTCAGGGATTTTAATCAGAGAGGAGGTGGCCGTTGGGTTAATATGGAGGGAACGACGGGGATCTCAGACCTGCAGATGTGTTACTTTATTAATGGGATCGTGGTCGCGATGTCTGTGTTGACTAGATAGAGTCTTCTCCATTGACACGGTATGCGCTTTATGACTTTGTTCCTTATCGGGTAGTGATTGATGCGGCCGATCGGAAGCGGGTCAAATACGAATCCAGTTGTCGAGCAATTGGATATGGCTTCCTTCCTTTCTCTTTGTCTTCTCAAAAACTCAGGACATTGGGGCACGTGCTGCAGCTCATATTTTTGCTAGGATCGACTTTTTATTAGCTACAGGAGTGGGGGCACATATTGTATCTTTGCTTCCCACTAATTTTCTATAGGTTATATAACTTTGTATGTTTTTGAGATATTATAATATTAATTATAATAATGATTATAATAATAAGTTTTGCTTAACTTCGCATAAAAATTGGCAGATATATATTTCTCGAAGGACACTGAATATGCGGACTTCACTTTCTCCTTATCTCCGCATCAGGTAGCCTGATGAAAGTCCCAATAGGGGAATCACTCTTCAGCCTGGTTGCGGACGGTCCCTATATCGAGTTTGGGTTATAATACGAATGGTAAGACTTACCGTAGTGTTCTTTGCTACTGGTTGGGTGTTCCTTTGTTCTTTGTTTCAACACTTTGTTCTGCTTGCTCAAGGGTTTTTGATGGGGATATTTATGGGGATCATGCAGTTTCTTGTGCTGGGATGGTGGGTATTAAACATCGACACAATGTTGTTCGTGACACCCTTGTTGATATTTGTTTTCGGTCTGGGATTTCTGCTCGAAAGGAGGTTAACGTTGGGTTGTCTGGAGGGAATGACGGGGCTCTACGACAAGCAGATGTGATGCTTTATTTCTGGGATAGTGGCCTTGATGTATGTGTTGACTTGACAGGGTCTTCACCTTTGACACAATCGGGGTTGTCTGATTTCGTTCCTGGTCATGTAGTGTCGGCGGCGGCTCAGCGGGAGCGGGACAAGTATGGGGCGCGTTGCAGGGCTATTGGCTAAGGTTTTCTTCCTCTCATCTTTTCTTCGTTGGGGAATTAGAGAAGGATGTTATTGCGTTGCTGAAGCAAGTACAGGTTTATACACTATTATTGGTGACACCTTGGTGGTAGGAAAGGTTATGGATATGATCTTGGCGGAGGGACCTCGTCTCAGCCTTCATGTCAACGTTGAGAAAACGAATGTTTTCTGGCCCACGAAGGACCCTCGTAGCCTTCTCGTAGGTGTCTTTCCTCCGGATATTGCTCGTCCTGTGCATAGTGTTAAGCTGCTTGGTGGTCCTGTCAGTGTAGACTCCGCTTTCTGTGGTGAGCCTGTTTCGAAGAGAGTATCGAAGACTATTGTGCTAATGGATGCTGTTGCTAAGCTTGATGATACCCAATGTGAGTTGTTACTTCTTCGTGCGTGTATTGGGGTTTCCAAACTCTAATTTGGTATGCGCACTTGTACCCCTCGTCTTTTTTAAGTGGCCCAAATTTCTTTTGACGTGGCTCTTCGGGCATCTTTAGAGCGCATGGTGACTGCTTTGGGGGACTAGTTTTGGTGATTGGCAATGGTGACTTGCCACCTTGCCCTTTGTTTATGGTGGATTAGGTGTTTATTCAGCGGGTGATGTTCGACACTATGCTTTCCTTGCGTCGCGTTTGCAGTCTACTAGTATTAGGCTACCCTTCTTCGTGATTATGGTATTATAGGTTCAGGATCAGCCTTCAATGATGCTCTATGCCTTTTAATGGAATCGTGGAGACTGACCTTATGCGTAACCCTAGTGAGATCGCTGCCCCCAAACTCATGAAGAAATTGGCAGATATATATTATTTTACGAAGGTTACTACTTCTGCAACATCCACTTTCTCCTTATCTCCGCGTCAGGTTGCCTTATGGAAGTCCTAGCAGAGGGATCACCCTTCGGCCTGGTTGCGAGTCGTCCCAATATCGGGGTTAGGTCAGACTATGAACGGTCAGACTTATCGTTTTGTTCTTTGTTATAGATTGGGAGTTCCATTGTTCTCCGTTTCGGCACCGTGTTCCGCTTGCTCAAGGGCTTTCAATGGGGATTTTTTGGGGATCATGCAGTGTCTTGTGCTGGAATGGTGGGTATTAAACATCGGCACAATTTTGTTTGTGATACCCTTGTTGATATTTGTTTTCGCTCTGGGATTTCTGCGAGAAAGGAGGTTAACGTTGGGTTAACGGGAGGAAATGATGGGGCTCTTCGACCAGAAGATGTGTTGCTTTATTCCTAGGACACAGGCCTTGGTGTATGTGTTAACTTGACGGGGTCTTCTCCATTGACACAATCAGGATTGTCTGACTTCGTTCCTTGTCGTGTTGTGTCGGTTGCGGCTCAGCGGAAGCGGGACAAGTATGGCACGCGTTGTAGGGCTATTGGCTATGGGTTTTCTTCCTTTCTCCTTTTCTTCTTTGGGGGAATTAGAGAAGGATGTTGTTGCATTGCTGAAGAGGATTCAGGCATTCGCAAAGACTCAGGATATTGATGCTCGTGTAGCTGCTCACATTTTCAATAGGATTGGATTCGCTATAGCTAGAGGAGTGGGGGCCCAGATTGTATCTCGGCTCCCCACTAATTTCTTATAATTTGATTGACTTTGCAGACACAACTTCTTCGGCATGCTGGCATTGTTGGTCTTGGACAAGCCTTTGAGGATGCGTTGGGTCTGTTTAATGGAACAGTGGAGTCTAACATTTTGAGTAATCCTAGTGAGGTCGCTGCCCCTAAACTCATGAAGAAATTGGCAGATATATATTTCACAAAGGTTACCGCTTCTGCAAAATCTGCTTATTCTTTAACTCCTCGACAGTCAGCATTATGGAAATCTCAGCAGGGATATCACACCTCTGCTTGGCTTCGGGCGGTCCCTATTTCAGGGTTGGGTCAGACAATGAACGTCAAGACTTATCGTTGTGTGCTGTGCTACCGATTGGGTGTTCCATTGTTTTCTATCACGAAGCCGTGCTCTGCTTGTTCAAGGGTTTTTTCTAGAGATAATTTCGGTGATTACGCGGTGTCTTGTGCTGGTATTGTGGGCATTAAACATCGGCATAATATTGTTTGGGATACCCTTGTTGTTGTTTGCTATCGGTTAGGGATTTCAACTAGAAAAGAGGTGGACATTGGGTTGTCTGGAGGGAACGACGAAGCTCTTAAACATGCAAATAAGTTACTTTATTCATGGGATCGTGGTCGCGATGTCTTTGTTGACTTGAAAGGGTCTTCTCCATTGACACAGTCTGGACTATCTGACTTTATTCTTTGACGGGTAGTGACTGATGCGGCCAATCGGAAGTGGGTCAAGTACGAATCCAGGTGTCGAGTGATTGGATATGGCTTTCTTCCTTTCACTTTCTCTTCTCTTGGGGAGTTAGAAAAGGAGGTTGTTGCATTGCTGAAGCGGATCCAGAGGTTCTCGAAGACTCAGGACATTGGGGCGCGTGCTGCAGCTCATATCTTTACTAGGATCGGCTTTTCTATAGCTAGAGGAGTGGGGCCCAGATTGTATCTCGGCTTCCCACTAATTTTTTATAGTTTTTATAATTTTGTATGTTTTTTAGATATAATAATAATAATAATAATAATAATAATAATAATAATAATAATAATAATCATAATAATAATCATAATGATAATCGTAATAATAATCGTAATAATAATAATCATAATAATAATCATAATAATAATAATAATAAAATAATAATAATAATAATAATAATAATAATAATAATAATAATAATAATAATAATAATAATAATAATAATAATAATAATAATTGTATAGGATAGCTCCTGCTGAACTACCACCCAGCTCCTAGGGTGCGCACTCACTGCCAACAAAGCAGCTAAGAAGGGCTCTCCAGCCCGATGGAGTCAGCTCGCAGGGCTGACTAGGCTAGACTCTCCATAAAGGAAATAGTACGCCTATAAATAGAGGGCAAGGTACAGCGGAAAAGAGGTTAGACACTGAAGTTATTGTACTTTCTATATCTCACTAAGTACACTTTCTCTCTCTAACTAAAGCTTCGGAGGGGGGTTCCTCGAGCCACCCCCGAGGGCAGTTTACGTGTGCTGCTGTGTGTAGGTTGCCGACGGGACCTAGTTCACCCAGCAGAACCCTTGGATCCATACCTGGAACAATTGGCGCTAGAAGGAAGTTGGATCATCTAACCTGAGGTTCACCAACTGAGCTAGGGACTAGTTGACAAACCACCATGGCCGGGGAGGAAGTTGTACAAACACCCATACCCAAAGCTAACGATACCAACCAAACACCACAAATAACACCAGCAGCAACTGTCGATCCTAAAGGATCCGCCGAAAAACCCAAATCAACCATCTCACAAAAATCCAACCCCATCGGATCGACGTTAGATGCATCTAAAGCAGCGTTGAAACTAGTCGATCCTACGGGATCCAGTTCCATTTTTAAATACAAAACGTCGTTGACAGGCGTGAACAATGAACGCATTGTTTTAACACCCACAGCCCAAAAACCGCAGCCTGTAAACATGCCAGCAATCCTGCAGAACCTCTATAAGTGCAGTAAGGAACAATTGGCAGCAATGACGGCAGTCCTTGCCAATATGGGTAAGGGAGTGAGCTCGTCACTAGCAGCTGCAGCTGCGGAGCCAGCAGTAAAGAAGCCAACACCCCCAATCCTCACCCCCGAGTAGAAGGAGCTCGTACAGCTGAGGAAGAAGGTACTGGAGTTGGAAGCTCGCAATCTGAACCGATAATGGAGTGTGGAGGAAATAGCCCAAGCTGGGACAAGCCTGGAGATGCGAGTTCCACGCAGTAGGTCACCAGCCTCAGAGCGGGGACCCAGCCCGGACAGAGACAAGCGAGCGCAAATCTAGGTTATTCTAGAAGATTCCCCATTTTGCCTGGAGATTCTGGAGGAATAGATGGAGAAGATAAAGATGCCGTGCTGTAGGTACAATGGAACCACAACACCTAAGAGCCACATATCAGCCATTGAAAACCACATGGTGCTCTATACCATGACGGATTCGGTTAGTGTAGACACCTAAAAATGTCTCACCAAAACCAAACCCGATGATGAAAAACCTTTCATCGCCATTATTGGTCGGGTTGAGTATTTAATCTTGGAGTGCTTAAATACATATTTCCATTTCATAAACCAACCTAATTCCTAGCCCATTTCCCAAAACCATAACTTATTTTCCTCTTTTCGTGCCTTTAAACCAAAAATATCATTTCGTGTCCTTTAAAATCATTCATTTCGTGTCCTTTTTATAAAAACGTTTATTTAAGTTTATTTTGGTCAATAATCTGGGTCCAAGGATTAAATAGTTTGATGGGACTTGAAAAGAGCTTTCCAACGATATATTATAAGCCCAAATCCGAGTTATAATGAATAAGTTATGGCCAAAATATTAAACTGAGCCCAAACCGAACCTAAGCCCACCTTACCTACGACCCAATGATCATGTGGAGGGTCCAAATGATTTAATCCAATTACTAAACCAATTAGGATTAATTAGAAGCTTCTATAAGTTTCTAAAATATCTTAATTATACTTTTTGAAAAGATAAGATTAAATAGTTTGAAATTAAATAAAACTCCTTTTTTAAAGTCCTAATTCTATTCGAATCGAAAGATGTTCAAAGATAGACAGATATTATTTTCGTGCCTCATAGTTTTTATCAAAATTTTATATGGTTGGATAGCCCTTGAAATTATCTTTCCAATGATATATTATAATATCAATTCCGAGCTATAACGCAAAATATATGAATAAAATGTCAAACTCTATCCAAAACTGACACTGTCTCACTATTTCGGCTATATCTTTTGTTCTACAAAATATTTTAATCTGATTTTTATTGGGTTAGAAATTAGACTTCAAGATCTTTCCAACGATATCTTATTCATCTTATTCCGATTTCTGGATTATAAGATATGATAAAAACAAAAACCACAAAAACTGTAGTCTATCGAGTTTTATTCCGATTTAATTCGGATCTTATCTTAATTTTTCGACCCTTCTTTTTTCTCTATAAATAGGGGTCATATCTCCCCCTTTTCAAGGATCAACAAGGTTGATCATAAAATAATTCTCTTTTCCCTCTTTAGCCTAAATACTAGCCACCCTATTCTCTCAAAATACTTCCCCTAATTAAGCACTCCAAGGAGTTCATACAATACCCGAGGTTTTATACTTAAACCAAGGTGTGAAAGTTATAATTAACTGAGGGTTTGGACCAAATCAAATATACATTTATTTAATTTAATTTTCATTTGTTTTATATTTTTATTGAAGTTACTAACAGTTTATTCATGATGTAGCAATTCAAGGAACGCGCGGAATGTGAGTAATTAATTAATTTAATTACTTATTTTATTTTTCTATTGCTAGTATCATGATTAGGGTTATTTTATATTTGATTTGAATAACACTATTATGGTTAAATTGCTTCCAATATTGATGTTATTTTATTATATTTATTGATCACCATATTGCATGTTTAAAGGGAATATGTAATTGAAAATCACGCCTAATAAGATAATTTGGTCAACCGGTTTAGGTTCCTTTTTAATCTTGTTGCTTAATTCAAGTGATCACTAATATTTTAGAATTATGTGTTGCATTAATATTAAACCAATTTAGCATAATAATAGTTTGGGCAAATTGAATATTTTGTTTGTATGCCTTTGAGATCGCAGGAATCACTTTTCACTTTAAGAATCGAGTAGAGGCCAATACGGGCGAATGTGACTCCATGACTTACTTCGTACCATCATCCCCGATCCTCCTTTCGTGGTTCCGAACCATATGGAGTTAGTAATCTCATGGATTATGAATGGGAAGTAACCTTCACGGGTCAATCGTTGTTGCCTTCGTTGTCCCTTTATTCGTGGTTGCCTTTTATGATCCGTGAACGGTTTACAAGTTCTTTAAAAACTTGTTGGCGGCTCCCTACTTTCCTTGTCCCTAATCGTATATGTCAATTCCTACTTCCTAAGAGTGCCAAGCATATTCACACATGCTTTAACATAGGCGCACTTCGAGCGACGCCTACAATTTGGCGACTCCACTGGGGAGGATTCTTGATTATTTATCGGTTTGAGTGATCGGTATTTAATTAAGATGAGTGGATGAGACTTGAAATATTCTTGAAAAATATTCCTGTGATTTAATTGGCATTGTCACATATGCATATGCATTTTAGCTTACCTATTTTGTCACAATAGTACGTGTTCTACGTATGTGGCTAGCCCGGGGAATTTATGCTCTATCAACCCGAAAACGCTCATGGCAATAAGGGTTCATCCGAGTTTTTAAATCCACCCAAACCATGGAGTCGAGTTCGATTTCATCACGAACTCGCGGAGCCGCCCGTTGGCATACACCCTCAAGGGAGGCTGCCTTGCTAACGCGTCCAAACTCTTAACCATGGTACCCTTTGACACCCAAAAGCTTGACCATAGTCGAACATAGAACTTGACTTTAAGTTGCGAACTTCATTGCATAATGCGTGACTATATGCTTATGTGTGCATTTTTTTTATTGACCTTTTTTTAATTATTTTTTTTCTTATCAAACCCCTTTTTTATTATTATTAGAGTCGAGCCATAGATTTTTTTTTTTAATTTTTGAGTCACCCGGATTTTAATTCCCGTATACTGCACAAGAGTCAACTTGTTTTGGTCATATCCGGAGTTCTAGAAAGAGTTACGTGTCGCGCCACCTATGGATATGTAGCCCCGGGTTTTATCTTTCATTTGGCGTTGGTTTCGTCTCAATCAGAATCACAGATAAAAATTTATAACCAATATACTACATCCTGTCCGGTTTAGGTGTCATTTTAGAGTCAACTTTCTTTTGTTTTATTTTTATTTTTTTTTATATCTTTTCGCGTCAAGTTAGTATTAGCCAAATCCTTTAATCCGTGTCAAATCGTATAACATAGGATTATAGATTTTTTTTTTTTTTTTCATTTTTTTTATACCCATGAGTCATAACTCTTCTAGAATTCTAGTCCTCTACCTAATTTCTTGTGATCAATTTTTATGCTAACCTTAACATGTGTTCTTCCTCTTTGATTGTGGTTGATCTTATTTATGAATAACGATTGCCAATGGACCGTTTTCACCTAGTAAATAGCATAAACATTAAAATTTGACAAAATTAATCAAGTTAGTTTGTCTTTTAGTCTTCCGTGCTATTTGGTCATTGGGTCCTTTGTTTTTCACGTCTTCATGTCTAGCCATGCGATCATACCACGAGTCTTAATAAACTCATCTAATCAAACATGTTGAGTCATTGCACACACTTTGTCTTCGAGTAATGCACTATATTGTTTATGATCGTATATTAGGACCATGCATGCGTCGTTTTCCGTCGTAATAGGAATGAGTGGTGTTTTCCCATCAGATTTCAAAATTGTTTCTTACACTCTTCCTTTCCAATCTGAGTATTGAGTGAATGCATTAAGTGAGTTCATCTTTACAAAGTACTTGAGTCTAAAATCACTAGGCAATAGTTGGAAGAATAAGGGGAACGTCACTCCTTCCTTCTTTCCTTCCAATCAAAGCATCAACAACAAGAAACTTTTTTTTTTTTTCACTAGGCGGCAAGAAGTTACTCATAAACAGCCATGAACACAATGCACGATGCATGCTTCTCACCAAGATTTCATGTTTTCTTCTTCTTTTGTTTCAAACCCTTCCCCCTAAAAAGTCTAGCATAGGTTCTCCTTATCCATGTGTCTATATGTCACATTTCTTACCTTCTTCATAAATGAGCATCTCTTTCTTACATTCGATCATGTGATAAAAATATATATAAAAAAAAAAAATCATCAATTGCCGAACTAAACACAAGGTACACCAATGATTTGAGGCACCTTTGCAACCCTGTCATTCCCCATTAACCACTCAATCACATATCCATTTCTTCATCAACTACTTTGAGCCTCGTCTAACGTTTGGCCTTCATTTCTTCAACCCACATTCACTCAACCCTGGGATTTGAAGATGTGTAATTGTATAACATTCAAAAAGCAAGTAAAAAAAAAGCAGCAAAAAACAATAAAACAATGTCTAAAGGCAAGTGTTACAATGTCTTGATATGAACATGTCTCAAATTGCGTCTCTCATCGAGTGCTTGGTACCGTGCCTGAGAAACATGAATGCTAAGTGAGTGATGGACCGCATGATCTGAGATTGCCTACATTGTATCAAAATAATGAAAAAAAAAATTCAAAACAAAAAAATGTTGAAAATAAAACTTGCAAAGTCCAATTCACAATTACACGTCTTAGGGTTTCTCTCGGGTCTTGAGCCTTTTACCCCTTTCTTCCTTAAACCATCAGCTTAACCACATTACAACCCTTGAAAGACCTCTTTGAGGTGTACATACACTTGTGCAAAGTTCGGTTAGAGCTATGTTTGACCTGATTCCTAACGGATACGTAGGAAACCTCACATCGAGGTGCGGCCACTGCACATTCATATTCATATCCATGCATAATCGAGTCAAAGAATATCCAATGCTTACCCTTACCCATTTAGAGCTAGACTTGGGGGCTTGAGCCCACATCATTTAGCCTACCTAGCCTAAAGAGTCATCATCTTTGACTCTTCTCATATCTCTTTCCATCGCCATAACCCTTGCAGCCAGCCTTAGTATCACATTCACACACTTCACTCACACATCCATATCCATATCCATATCAATCATCCTTCCCTTTAAGAGCCCTTTATCATGAAATCTTGTTTCCCTACCGTGAATGCTTCATCATCTTTCAAGATAACATTCATTAGAAGAAACGTTGTATACTTGCTTAGCTTCCTGACCTGAGCAATGTTCATTGTTTCATGCATCACATAATGTGCTGAGTAACATTTCTATATCAATGATTTGTAATAATACAAAGCATATCTTTCTTAGCTCCTTGACCTAAGCAACGTTCATAATCACTTCAGCTATATACGTGCTTAGCTTCTAGACCTAAGTAACGTTCAAGATCGCATCTTTACACCATATATGATGCTGAGCTCCATGACCTAAGTTCATTCATCTATCGTATCACATGATGTAATTGTCCTTAGCCTCCTAGCCTAAGAACATTCATCATGCTTACATTATTTTCAAGACAAGAAATTTAATCCATATGATTCATTTCGTCATGCTTAAGGAGGAAGTTCAAAACTTCCTCCATTTTTCATTATTTTCTTTTGGGGAAGTTCAAAAACTTTTTCAAAATTTTTATCGAGGGAAGTTCGAAAACAAAACTTCATTTTTCACGTCTTTCTTTTTCGGGAGAAAGTCAGTACCTTCCACTCGTCTCATGACAAAAATTGACGGAAAATTTTTGCTTTTGCATCTTCGTTTAATTTGCTTGTGTTTGCACACACACATATACACACACACACACATACTCACAAGTCATACACATGTCATGTCACATCAAGTCAAACTTGGTCAAGTCAGTGGTCAAGTCAATCACAATATATACGAGTCCATTGACAAATTTATTTTTGCAGGTCTCATCTACAGCCCACGTTCGGGGACAAGCGAACCAACTACAACCCACGTTCGGGGACAAGTGGACCATCTACAGCCCACGTCCGGGGATAAGCGGACCATCTACAGCCCACGTCCGGGGACAAGCGGACCATCTACAGCCCACGTCCGGGGACAAGCGGACCATCTATAGCCCACGTTCGGGGACAAGCGAACCATTTAAAGCCCACGTTCGGGGACAAGCGAACCAACTACAGCCTACGTCCGGGGACAAGCGGACCATCTACAGCCCACGTTTGGGGACAATCGAACCATCATCATTTCATGACACAAGGTTCTCGATACACAGAGATTTGCAATCTCATCATCTGTCGACTTTCCTCAAGCATGGAAAGTATTATTCGGTGGATTTCTTCAAGCATAGAAAACCGCCAAGTCGGCTTTCCTCAAGCATGGAAAGCGTTATCGGTGTATTTTTCTTCAAGTATAGAAAACCGCCAAGTCGGCTTTCCTCAAGCATGGAATGCATTATCGGTGAATTTTTCTTCAAGAATAGAAAACCGCCAAGTAGTCGGCTTTCCTCAAGCATGGAAGGCATTATCGGTGGAATTCTTCAAGCATAGAATGACACCAAATTCATACGTCGACTTTCCTCAAGCATGGAAAGTGTCATCCGGTAGGTTTCTTCAGGCTTAGAAAGCTACCAAACTCATCTGTCGGCTTTCCTCAAGCATGGAAAGCATTTCAACATACGTCATCCGGTGGATTCCTTCAAGAATAGGAAGCTACCAAACTCATTTGTCACCGATACAATGGTGTCAGATACGCATTCTATCCATTTACTCTTTTATCTGTAGAACTAACATTTTTTTGGAAGTATCGGCGTATACAGAATGATTTAGGATCGCAGAACGTCTTAAATCATTCTCCGTCCCTATTGACTACTTTCACTATTGTTTTTGAAACTGACATTTCTACAAACTCAGTCAAAGTGGGGGCTTCTGTAGACACCTAAAAATGTCTCCCCAAAACCAAACCCGATGATGAACAACCTTTCACCGCCATTATTGGTCGGGTTGAGTATTTAATCTTGGAGTGCTTAAATCCATATTTCCATTTCATAAACCAACCCAATTCCTATCCCATTTCCCAAAACCATAACTTATTTTCCTCTTTTTGTGCCTTTAAACCTAAAATAATTCATTTCGTGTCCTTTAAAATCATTCATTTCGTGTCTTTTTTATAAAAATGTTTATTTTAGTTTATTTTGGTCAATATTCTGGGTCCAATGATTAAATAGTTGGATGGGGTTTGAAAAGAGATTTCCAACGATATATTATAAGCCCAAATCCGAGTTATAACGAATAAGTTATGGCCAAAATATTAAACTGAGCCCAAACCGAACCTAATCCCACCTTACCTACGACCCAATGATCATGTGGAGGGTCCAAATGATTTAATCCAATTCCTAAACCAATTAGGATTAATTAGAAGATTCTATAAGTTTCTAAAAGATCTTAATTATCTTTTTGAAAAGATAGATTAAATAGTTTGAAATTAAATAAAACTCCTTTTTTTTAAAGTCCTAATTCTATTCGAATCGAAAGATGTTCAAAGATAGACAAATATTATTTTAGTGACTCATAGTTTTTATCCAAATTTTATATGGTTGTATAGCCCTTGAAATTATATTTCCAATGATATATTATAATATCAATTCCGAGCTATAACGCAAAAGATATGAATAAAATGTCAAACTCTATCCAAAACTGACACCGTTTCACTATTTCGGATATATCTTTTGTTCTACAAAATATTTTAATCTGATTTTAATTGGGTTAGAAAGAAGACTTCAATATATTTCCAACGATATCTTATTCATCTTATTCCGATTTCTGGATCAAAAGATATGATAAAAACAAAAACCGCAAAAACTGCAGTCTATCGAGTTTTATTCCGATTTAATTCGGATCTTATCTTAATTTTTCGACCCTTCTTTTTTCTCTATAAATAGAGGTCATATCTCCCCTTTTTCAAGGATCAACAAGTTTGATCTTAAAATAATTCTCTTCTCCCTCTTTAGCCTAAATACTAGCCACCCTATTCTCTCAAAATACTTCCCCTAATTAAGCACTCCAAGGAGTTCATACAATACCCGAGGTTTTATACTTAAACCAAGGTGTGAAAGTTATAATTAACCGAGGGTTTGGACCAAATCAAATCTACATTTACTTAATTTAATTTTCATTTGTTTTATATTTTTATTGAAGTTACTAACAATTTATTCATGATGTAGCAATTCAAGGAACGCGCGGAATGTGAGTAATTAATTAATTTAATTACTTATTTTATTTTTATATTGCTAGTATCATGATTAGGGTTATTTTATATTTGATTTGAATAACACTATTATGGTTAAATTGCTTCCAATATTGATGTTGTTTTATTATATTTATTGATCACCATATTGCATGTTTAAAATGAATATGTAATTGAAAATCACGCCTAATAAGATAATTTGGTCAACCGGTTTAGGTTCCTTTTTAATCTTGTTGCTTAATTCAAGTGATCACTAATATTTTAGAATTATGTGTTGCATTAATATTAAACCAATTTAGCATAATAATAGTTTGGAGCAAATTGAATATTTTGTTTGTATGCCTTTGAGATCGCAGGAACCACTTTTCACTATAAGAATCGAGTAGAGGCCAATACAGGCGAATGTGACTCCATGACTCACTTCGTACCATCATCCCCGATCCTCCTTTCGTGGTTCCGAACCATATGGAGTTATTAATCTCATGGATTATGAATGGGGTGTAACCTTCACGGGTCAATCGTTGTTGCCTTCGTTGTCCCTTTATTCGTGGTTGCCTTTTATGATCCGTGAACGGTTTACAAGTTCTTTAAAAACTTGTTGGCGGCTCCCTACTTTCCTTGTCCCTAATCGTATATGTCAATTCCTACTTCCTAAGAGTGCCAAGCATATTCACACATGCTTTAACGTAGGCGCACTTTGAGCGACGCCTACAGTTAGGTGCAAAGCGTTCCCACCAACCCTGGAGGGGTTAGATGCGGAGTGGTATGGGGCCATCCCTAAAGGTTCCGTATACTCGTATAATCAGCAGAAGAGGATGTTCATGGAGCATTTCATTACCTTGGTAGATCGAACTAAGATGACAACTGAGCTGATGTCACTAGTTTAGGGGAAGGATGAGCCCTTGAGGGAGTTAATCACCAGATGCAACAAGGAGGCAACAAACATCCCGAATATGAGCCAGGAGGTAGCACTACTAGCCTTGTAGAGCTGCTTGCTGTCATGCTCGCCGTTCAGAGCGTATATGGGGCGTAAGAGCCTCAAAGCGTTGGCTGAGGCGCTGGGTAAAGCGCAACAGTTCATCAAGACAGACGAAACTGACAGAGCAATGTTGAGCAGGTTGGCGCCAAGCGACCTAGTTAAGAGGGCAGAAGTCACCTGGACGGAAATGTAGCCAGGGCTGACCAGCCAAGCAGAGCTGAACAAGGTCGAAGAGAAGCGGACAGAGCTATGGGGGCAAGAAGGTCAGATCCGAAAATAGGAGGAAGGCCAGGAAGGTTCGATCAATATACCCCACTAACCCACTCGAGGTCCCACATCTTCAGTGTGAACAAAGCTGATGATAAATGGCAGAGATCCCCTAGAATGTTTAATAGGAACCGTGATCCCAGCAAGCGGTGTGACTTCTATAGAGACCATGGCCATACCACTGATTAGTGCACGCATTTGAAGGATAACATAGAAGATCTGGTCAGGAGAGGATACCTGAATCAGTTCAAGCAGCACGGTGATCCTCCCAGAAGAAGGGATGAAGATAGGTCAGGTCGTGACCGCAGAGGAGGTCACAGGGGTCCTGCTGAAGACAGGGACAAAGACATTAAGCCAGAAGGCATAGTGTATATGATTAGTGGAGAACCAGTGCATGGGGGAACAGTGAACAAGGCACGAGCAGACCTGCGGGCAATGATACATCAAATAAATTACAATGAGAAGCGTAGATGGACACCACTTCCTCCGCAGCCGCGAGCTACATTTGATGAATACGATCAAGAAGGCATAGTCTATCCTCATGATAACCCGCTAGTGGTGACAATGAGAATAGCAAATTGGGAGGTGGATCGAATACTGATAGATGGGGGCAGCTCAGCCAACATCATATACATCAGCGCGTTCGAAGAGTTGAAGTTAGACAGGAAAGATCTAAAAAGGGTGAGTTATGAAGTCACCGGGTTAAACGGATCCGGATTGACCCCGGAAGGCATAATTGAGCTCTTAGTTAGAGTAGGGGAAAGATCAAAAAGACATGATGTTCGGGCAGAGTTCCTGGTGATAGACTCTCCTTCACCTTACAATGTGATCATTGGAAGGACGCTCATTCACAAGATCAGCGAAGTGGTTTCCACCTACCACCCCGCCATGGCTTACACAACTAATGACGGGCGATCAGGGGAAGCCAAAAGACGGCTCAACAATGCTACATAACTGCTTTAAAGCAGCCCGCTAGGATCAGGCAGCAGCTGATCTCAGAGCAAAGATCCCTTGAGAAGCCTGAGAGAAAGTCAAGGAAAAGGAAGCGCGAAGAATACCATAAGGAAAAGGATAAGCAAAAGTTGGCCATGGAAAATTTCGAGCCTGCAAAAGAGGAGATGGCCAGGCCACTTCCTAGCGGGGAACACATTACAGTTGAGCTCACCGAGGGCGACCCATCAAGAACGGTGAAAATCAGGAAGGATATTGATCCGGTTGTAGGGGTACACCTCATAGAACTGTTGAGTAAGAACAAATATATCATCGCGTTTTCAACAGATGAGATGCCTGGAATTGACCCCGCAGTCATGGTCCACAAGCTGAACGTGAGAGAGGATATGAAGCCAGCAAGGCAGAAGAAATGAAGCTTCTCCACGGAGAAAAACCAGGCCATCCAGAAGGATGTAGAAAAACTTTTTGAAGAAGGATTCATTGAGCCTTGTGATTATCTAGAGTGGTTGGCCAACGTAGTCATGGTCAAGAAGGCGAATGGTCAGTGGAGAATGTGTGTTGATTTCACCGACCTCAACAAAGCCTGCCTAAAGGACTGTTATCCGCTGTCACGAATAGATCAGCTTGTAGATTCAACCAGTGGGCACGCCCTGCTGAGCTTCATGGAAGCCTTCTCGGGATACCATCAGTTCAGCCTACACAGCCTAGATAGATAGAAAAACCGCATTCATAATTGAAGGGGGAGTGTACATTTACATAGCTATGCCCTTTGGGTTGAAGAATGCAGGAGCAACTTTTCAGAAGACAATGGATAGAGTGTTCATGCACCAGAAGGGTAGAAATGTGGAAGTATATGTGTACGACTCAATTGTAAAGAGCGTCACGCAGGCATGCATATCATGGATTTAGAATAAACATTTGCCACTCTGAGCAAATACAACATCAAAATCAATCCGAAGAAATGTATCTTCGGGGTGAGTTCAGGAAAGTTCTTAGGCTTCCTAATCAGTGAAAGACTAATAGACGCAAACCGGGAGAAGGTAGAGGCGAACCTAATCCTACCTGAGCCTAAGTGTATCAAAGACATCATGTGATTGACAGACAGAATGGCCGCACTGACTAGGTTCATCAGCAAGTCAGGAGACAAAGCCTTGACGTTCTACCAGCTGTTGAAAGGGAACAGAGAATTTAAGTGGGGAGCCGCAGAAAGAGAAGCTTTTAAGGGTATTAAGGAGCATCTAACCAATCTCCCAACAATGATCAGCCCGGAGCTGAGGGAAAATTTGCAGTTGTAAATTACCGCGTCAATTCAGACAATCGCCGCCGTCCTCTTGGTAGAAAGACGAAAACAACAAAGGCCAATATATTTGTGAGCCACATACTGGCTGAGGCAGAACAAAGGTACCCATTGGTAGAGAAACTGGCCTTTGTAGTGATAACAACAACAAGGAAGTTGAAACCGTATTTTGACGCGCACATAGTACAAATCCTCACAAATCACCCACTGGAAAAAGCATTGCAAAAAATGGACGCATCAGGCAGACTCTTGAAATTGGCCATCGAGCTTTCTGAGTATGAGTTGGAGGTCAAACCTAGGGCAGCCATCAAGGCACAAGCCTTAGCATATTTCATCGTGGAAGCCTCTTTTGAATAGAAGGAATACGACGTTGGGATCTAGAGGGTAGAAGTAGATGGATCCTCAGTCCAAACAGGCAGCGGGGCAGGAATCATAATGACATCCCTAGAAGGAAATGTATTTGAATACGCCATAAAGTTCAAATTCAAAGCATCAAATAACGAGGCAGAATACGAGGCAACGCTGGCAGGCTTTCGTATGAGTATCGCAGCCGGAGCCAGGAAAGTTCATCTGCAAACTTACTCCCAACTTATCGCCAGTCAGCTGAAGGGGGCGTACGAGATAAGGGAGCCCACCATGTTGAAATATGTAACTAAAGTAAAGGAACTGGCAGCCCAGCTAGTTCACTTCCAGATAGACTTTGTCCCCAGAGCGGGAAACTCCCAAGCTGACGCCTTGTCAAAGTTAGCCAGTTCTACCCTACAGAGCCTCACGAGGACGGTGATGGTGGAAGTCATGGAGGAAAGAAGTATCGCCGAAAAAGAGCAGGTGAACTGCATTGGGTAGTAGCGAGCTTGGTTCACAGACATTCTGGCGTACAAGGTTCATGGCTCGCTACCAGACGACGAAGTGCAAGTTAAGAAGGTAAAGAAAGACGCCAATTGGTACGTGGTAATGAATGAGGAGCTTAACTAGAAGGGCTTCTCAAAACCACTACTGAGGTGTATCCTAGAGTGGGAGCAAGAAAACATTATTGAAGAAGCCCACTCAGGAATATTTGCCAACCACATTGGTGGAAAAGAATTGGGAGTAGAAGTTCTAAGAAAAGGCGCATACTGGCTAACTCTAGCTCAAGACGCGCTGACATATGTGAAAAAGTGCTACAAATGTCAAAAGTACTCCAGTCATAAACCAGCCAGCAAATGATCTGACTCTAATCCTCAGCTCGATTCTGTTCGCCCAATGGGGAATGGACATATTGGGACCGTTCACCACTGGGTCAGCGGGCAGAAAATACCTCATAGTGGCGGTATACTATTTTACTAAGTTGATAGAAGTTGAACCGACCAAGTACATAAAGGCCACCTAATTGTGGACATTCATATGGAAAAACATCATCACAAGATTCAGGGTGCCACATTGCATAGTCTTTGACCACGGATGCCAATTCGACTGCGACACAATTAAGGATTATTTGGAAGACATGGGCACCAAGTATGCGAGTGCCTCAGTGTACCACCCCAGACCAATGGTCAGGTCAGGCTAAGCAGAAAACAATCTGATCCTAACAGCCCTGTAGAGAAAGCTGGAGGAGCACAAGGGCCTATGGGCTGACCTAGTCCCAGAGGTCCTATGGGCAAACATAACCACTGAGAAAGAGTCTACTGGTAAAAGCCCTTTCACCCTGGCCTATGGAGCTGATGTAGTTGTCCCAGTGGAAGTGTAGATTCCCAGCCTGAGGATACATCTTTATCAACAACAAGGAAACGAAAAGCGCATGCTGGAAGAGCTAGACTTCCTGCCGGAAGTAAGGCTAAAAGCAGCCCTCAAGTTGGCAGCCTAGATTTCCAAAGCTTTCAATAAGAGGGTTAAGCACAGGGAGCTCTCGCCTAGAGACTTAGTCCTCAGAAGGACGGCAACAGTGGGAAGAGGAAATCAGCATGGAAAGCTGTCAGCCAATTAGGAAGGTCCTTTCATCATTCATGAGTAAGTAGGACCAGGTGCATTCCTCCTCGCAGATCAAGAAGGTCAGATCTTAAGAAATAGTTTTAATGCTGATGTGTTAAAGAAATATTTTGTTTAAAAGGCAAGAAGTTAAGTAGAAACGGAGACAGCTATTTCAATTTTGCAAGAACTCTGTTTAATTCATGTTATGTTAACTAAGGCATCTGAGCCATTTTTAATTTAATGAAATACAAGCCTCTACGTGAGGAGTATATTGCTTAAACTTGTTTTGACATATCATGCTTTAGCATCATATACTAACATACAGAAGTTAACATGAAAAATGCAAGTGCTGAAGGTAAAAAGCACCCTAGCACAAAGCAATAAAACAGCGTTAAACTACGAAGGAAAGCATCCCTCCCAAAAACCCAACCCCACCTGCTCAAAGTAAAACAGGCCACCACCTCGGGGATGCTTGAGGGGGTGGCCTGGCACGTTCAAATTGAGCAGGAGAGGGAAGGGAAAACGAAGACGATGAGCTGTGTGGGCAACACTAAGGTTCTCTTAGTCCCACCCAACTCACCTCTTTGATAGGAAGAGGAGGAGAAGATAGATACATATAAGCCCTTACAAAAAGAAGTAAGTGGCACAAAACAACAAGTCGCAGCATAAACAAGCTGAACGACATAAATACGTCACAACAAAACAAGCTGAATGACACTAAACGAGCGGTCAAAAAGCTAATTGACGCAAGTAAGTCTTAGCAGAGCAGACCAAATAATTCCCAGAAATGCAACAAGTGAATAAACTAGTCAACATGCAAACGAGTCTCAATCAAATCTAAATAGAGTACATAAGGCACAAGCACCCAAAGCAAATAGGGTAAGAAGACTAGAACTCACCGAAGTTCCTGCTAAACACAACAGAGAACAAGAAAACAAGAGAGCCCTCAGCAGCCAAATCAGGGAAACATGGAAGCCCAGCCTACGAGGCCTCGTTGAGCGCAACAAAGAAGCTGATGTACTAAGATCTAGGTACTACTATACCTCGGCCTAGCAGCAGGCCCAGATAAACACGCAGACTATGAGATAACCAACAGACAAAGTAGCAGAAATACATGCAATACAAAGTTGAACCCCTACCCACCAAGGCAGGGTAAACATTCAGCAGGTTAGTTACAATATATGCAAAGCTGAGCCCTCGTCCACCAGGACAAGGAAACACTCAGCAAGTAAAGCTATAGAGGCATAAATTCAAGTTAAGCTGGGCAGACCTAGCAACAAAAGACAAATTATTCTAAGAAAACACAGGGATACATAATCGTTGGCGGCTATACACCCCAAAGATAGTAACAAAAACTATCTAGTTACAACAGATCTGGGTGAAAGAAACTCGGAGGAACCACTGGAGTAGGAAGGTGACAGCCGCCATAACCTTTATTGTCCACCAGCCAAGGACTCCACCCCAATAGCTTCAGCAACATCAGGACAATAGGGAACTTCCAAGTATAACACAGCATGGTCAGGAAGCTTGCAACCGGCAGCACGAGGGTGGTCAGCAGGCAGCTCAAACAAACCAGCCTCAACTTTGGCCCAAAAGGTGTTGAAATGCGCCTGTTGTTCCTCACCTTCACCATATAAGTTGCTCACACACCGAGCTGCAGCCTCTCATCCACCATCATGGCGATAAGCCAATAACTTAGCAAAAGCAGGGGAGAGCGCAAAGGTCTTAAGTGCCTCCTTCCTAGCAGCTTCCAGTTTAGTAACATGCCCAGCCTGCAAATCAGCGATCTATGCTTCCAACGCCTGCACCCTGGCCTGAGAAGTCCCTAATTGTTCCTCGCAGCTCTTCAATTTTATCTTGGTGAGCTGAAATTCTCCTAACTGGAGCTGTAGGGCGTCCGCCCTCTCCCTTAGAGGAGTCACCTCATTGACCATAGCTTCCCTCTCAACTCAAGCCCGCTGAACCTCCAAATTCTTTTGAGAAAGAATCAGGCCCTGGTTCTGATATTCCTTCTCCACTGTCATCAAGGCATTGGATCAATCCCTAAAAGACCTGACAAGCTGAAAAAAAGGGCAGAGAAAGAAAAGAGTAAGCTAAGAGAAGAATTAGTGGAAGGAAAGAATAAAACAAGACAATGACAATGGAACGAACAGAGAAAAAGAGAAAAAAAAACCTTCCGCAAGTCATGGAAAGCTGTAGCAGCAGGGAGACTAACTGAGTTGCGCGTATAACCAGCTAGAAGACGAACTCCCTAAGTCAGGCGGTACCACAAAGTATCGCCTTTCTAGGGAGGGTCGTCCACAAACAAAGACTCATCAGCTCTCACGTTCATTTCAGGTTGAAATGGAGCATCCTCAGCCCCTGCAGGACAAAGTATAGGGAGAAGATGGACATCAATGGGAACCTCGGAAAACTCAATAGCCCCAGTAGGGCGGAAAGTACCTCTAGCAGAGATTGAGGTAGTAGACAAGGGGTTCTCAAAAGCATCACTAAAGAATTGGTGAACACAATGATTAAGTTCACTGGAATTTTGAGTGTCAATGCCCCTATTAGCATTCCTACCAGGGAGCCCAGTGTTAGCAGAATGAGAAGCAAAGGGATCAAGGCCAGAGGAGGTACGAGCCTTCTTTGTAGCGGGCTCATCCTCAGCAGGGGCGGAGGTCACTGGATCATCCTCCAGGTCGATGATTGGCTGATCCTGCTTGTGAGCACCCCCTACCTAAGCGTGCCCACCTCTGGAGGCACTTCAGAGCCGCCCTCTTAGTCTAGTAGGGCGCGGCGGAAACTTGGGAAGCTCCATGATAGTTTCATTGGGAAGCTGGAAATCAGCAGCTTCAGCAGAAGGATTAACAGTGTCCTTCACAGCAGTAACATTGTCAACATCAGATGGAAAAGCAGAACATGCTCAACAAAAGGATTGGGCTTTGAGCCCGTAGCGGTAGTTTCAGCCTCATTAGAGGGAAACTTGAGAACTCTATCCGCAAAGTCATCAGCGGTAGTCTTTGGATCATCAGAAGCTTGATCACGTTGCCTTTTGGTAGCAGAGGTCTGAGGTGCCACCCGGCCGAAAGTCGCAACAAGCTGCTTCTCAGGTGAAGCACCATGTGCCACTAACGCCTCAGGTTCTGAAGCCACTCTTTGAGGGGCAAGCCGAGTCTCACGCCTACTCCTAACAGTAGAGGATGAAGGCTCAACTTGAGCACGGCTGGACCCTGCACGGTCACCAGCAGTCACAGTACCAAAAACACCCCGCAGCTCAGCGGGAGCCAGACGCACTTCATTCTTCAGGGAGCCAGCATACACCTCCATTGTGTCAAAGAGCTCAGGCGGATTTTCAGGTGTAACGGTTAAAGGGTCTCTCCAGTTATCAGCTAGCCCAAGGATACGCTTGTCTAACTTGTCATATCCTGAAAGGAGGAAAGACAAGAAAATAAAACAACGTAAAGAACTAAGACAAAGGAGAAAAAAGAAAAGGAAACGAAAGAAAGCTAAGAAACCTACTAGACTCATGTGTACGACACAAACGCATAGCAGAGAGCTGCTCGTTACCCACAATGTATATGGAGTTGGGCAGCCGGATCTTGGGAAATTTGGAGTCACTAGTCCCCGCTCCCTGTAGAGCTTCAAAAGCCTCCATCTCACGGGCTGACTCGTAGGGGGAGACAGTAACTCTATCCATGTTAGTACGGATTTCCCTAAAGTTGAGTGGCGCAGCAAAAGTAGAGGGCACCTTCACCCAGAAAAACTTGTGAGTCCGGTCCCTTAAACGACCAAGTTTTGGGTAGGACAAGACCCTGCCCTCCTTAGGAGCAACATAACACCACCCATACTCAGTCCCAGAAGCAGACCTCTTCAGGCTCATTAAAGATTTGAACAAGTGCAAGGACTCAAGGTACCTCTGAAACCCCAGAAACCACAGCAGGCAAATCAGAGTATGAAGAGAAGCTGGATGCAGCAGGGAAATATAGATATTGAAGGCACAAAACACCTTCTCCAGAGAAGGGTCAAGAGGAAACCTCAGAAGCAAGTCCAGCTGAGATGCAAACACAGCAATGTGCCCATCAGGGGGAGCAGATAGCTTCGCACCGTCAGCGGGCAAGACCAACTCGTAGCCCTCCCTAGAGCCATAAAACTTCAGCCCAACAGAAGCAATGTTCAACCTTTTATCATCCTTGCGCCAAATAAAGTCCAGCACGCAGTTCTTGGGCCCGTAGCACTTGTCATCCAAGAAAAACTCAGTCTTGCCCTCCTCCACAGGCTCCACCACATAGGTGGGCTGACAATAAAAAAGAGAGTGATCACCCGGGGACTCAGTCATCCTACTTGTTTTAACAGCTGGAGAGGGAGATGGTAATGGATTATCAATACTTCCACCCCGCACTACATTATGATCAAACCGATTCACATCAGCCATGTCATCAAGCCAAGCAAAACTGTTTAAAGGATGAACATGGGGAATCGGACTAACAAGAGACACGTCAGGGGGATTAGCCTTAACGGCACCAGCTAACATCTTATGATGCATTGCGCGCAACCATAAATGGGTAAGGGGGGACAAAGGAATCCCATCCTTAACAAGCACCCGCTCGCAGTAGAGATAAAAGAAATCAGGGCGAGGCTTGCGCTGGAAAGGGCGAAAGGCACCACCCTTAATGGGACGACTACTGCCCTACCCAAACGCAGCAGTAGCTGTTGCAGTAGTACCCGTCCCGCTTGCAGCGAGGGGACAGGGAAAAGGCATAACCATTTGTATAGGAGTGGGGGAAGAAGAACGAGAAACGGGATTTGATGGGGAAGTAGAATTCGATCCAGTGGCCACTTGAGGCTCACTTATGTTTTGACTATTAGAAACGTTGAAAATTATGAAATCTACAAAGACAAAAAGCCCACGAAGAGCAGAAAAGGCAATGGGGCGCCGAAAATCGAAGATCAGTTCAAGGAGACAAGAACAATGAATGAATAAAGGGGGAAAGAACTAAGAATGCAACTACAACAACAAAAAAGGGGAAAAAATTGGGCAATGGCAATTAGGGCGAATCAAAAGATACAACCTTGGTTAGCAAAACGCAAAATGAGGCGAAATTAGGAAAATACATACAACAAAAAGGTACAAAGTAAGTACCTTAAGGAGAAAAAGTTGTAGAAGCAACAAAAGTACAACAACAATGGCGGACGCAAGAACCTAAAGAAAATAAAGTTCGAAATTGCAGTAAAAAAAGACAAAAGAAGAAGCAAATTAGTAAAGAAGTAAGAGCGAAAAAATAAAAGAGAAAAGCGAGTGTGGCAGAAAGTTGAAGCAAAAACAAAGGCGAAGAAAGCATAAACTTACCACAACAATGGGGGAACATGAGCACCTGAAGAAGAGAAATGAAGAGAGAAGATTTTGAAGTGTAAAGTAATAAATAAGGGAAGATTAAAAATAAGGGAAATAAAAGAAATGAGTATAAAGTGGGGGATAGTGAATTTAATACGGAGTAAATGGGCAGTTGGAAGCAAAGCAAAGCAAAACCGCCATTTCACTTCAGTAAATTCAAACTGATGGCCTGGATCATCAACACGTGTCCCACCCATGCAAATACTGTTCCCGCAAAAAAAAACGTGCACTTTAGCGGGAGTGATCGAAATTCCTCTCCGCAAGCTCGTCATTTCTCAGACTTCAGCGGGAATGATTGAAATTCCTCTCCGCGAGCTCGTCATTTCCTAGACTTCAGCGGGAGTGATCGAAATTCCTCTCCGCGAGCTCGTCAATTCTCAGACTTCAGCGGGAGTAATCGAAATTCCTCTCCGCAAGCTCGTCATTTCTCAGACTTCAACGAGAGTTATAAAAAACTCCCCCTGCAGTCCAAGCAAGTCACAGCTGAATGTGCGTCCAACAGGCAGAAACAGAGCCAACACAAAAGTCAAACGACAACAAAGGCATCGTTATCAAAAACAGGACCTGCCTCCCAAGTCTCCGGATCGCAGCAACAACCCAGAGACTTGAGGGGCTAGGAGTGTGCAGGATAATTCAGCTAGACGACCCGTTGAGCCATAGCCGATAAGGCTACACACTGAGAATAGCTGCCATGAATAAACCTCACGCCATCTCTTGGGGGGATAGTTGTAGAGGATAGATCTTGCTGAGCTATTCCTTCCAGCTAGCCTCAGTTAAGAAGATTGCGCTGCATATAAAGAGTCGGCATGAGTGATCTCATACCACCCCTAGAGGGGGTAGTTGTATAGGATAGCTCCCGCTGAACTATCGCCCAGCTCCCAGGGTGTGCACTCACTGCCAAGAAAACAGCTAAGAAGGGCTCCCCAGCCCGATGGAGTCAGCTCGCATGGCTGAGCAGGCTAAACTCTCCATAAAGGAAAGAGTACGTGTAGACACCCATTTGTGTCTCCCTAAAACCAAACCCAGTGATAAGTACCTTTCACGTCAAATCATAATCGAATGAAGTGAAAGTGTGGAAAGTCTAGTGTTGCGGATAGTTTTAATTTCTTTTCTCTTCTCTTTGTTTTTGAAAACCTATTTTAAGAAAACAGCCAATCCAGTTTGGTTGGTCCATGATATGGGTCCAATAGTAGTGTAGTTGGATAGGACTTGAAAATAGCTTTCCAACGATATATTATAAGCCTAATTCCGATAAATATTGAGGAAGTTATGGCCAAATTACTGAACTGGGCCCGGTTTGAGCCTTATATGCGGCCCAATGATCTAGAGGAGGACCTAATATAGATTTATCTTTCCTAATGCAATTAGAAATGCTTCTAGATTCTTCTAGAAGGTTCTTTTCATTCCTAATTCAATTAGCATTGGTAAATTGACTTTTGTTGACTTTTTAGAGTTTTAATCAGAATAAAAGAATGTTTTTTAGGAAAATACGATTTTATCCTCCTGTACGGCAATTTCTGTTTGATTTTAGAAAATGCGTCAACAATTAAGATAGCGACAAAAGCCGGCACTAGCGCTTGACGCTAAGCTTGGCGCCTGGCGCTAGCATTAGCGCCTGGCGCTAGCATTAGCGCTTGGTGCTAATGTCAGCGTCTGGCGCTAACCTCGATTTTGCGCGTCAGAACTCTGTTTTGATTTTTTATCTTTTTGGCTGATTTTCTCTATAAATAGCCTCCTAAAAACTCCGTTTTCATTCACCAACTCTCATCAAGATTCACTTGATTACTTTCTTTCTCTCTCTATTTTCTAAACTAGCTTTTCTCAAAATACAAAATTCCGCATTCGCAAGACTTAGATACACCTAGCCATATTCGAAGTTGCTTTCGCCCTAGACGTGAAGGTTTTAATTTCTGAGGGTTTGGTCCCAAATCTATCTTTCAATTATTTAATTTAATTGTTTTTATTATTTTCCTTTAAGTTAATAACGTGTGTATTTTGTTATTAGAAAGAGGTACGAGGCATCCAGGTAAGTACTTTAATGGTTTTTATTGACGTTATTATACAAATATCATGCTGACGTTGTTATTATGATTCCTAGTATCATGTTAGGAGGTTTTCCTTAATTTTATGTTTAGGGTGACAACAATAAATTTCTAGTATCATGTGTAGGGTAACTTTAATATCAAGTATGATTGAAACTATGAAGCTTCCTATGTTCTTCCCAATATTTATGATTGTTAGTATCATGTTAAGGTTAAAGATTTGATTTTTATTTCTTAGTGACATGCTAGGGTTTGTTATTAATCTTGTTAGTATCATGCCTAGAATCTTGCTATTATTATGCTTTAACATGATTATGATTATTATTATGATTATGTTATAATAATTGATTTATTATTATTATGTTGCTTGAATATTTTTATTGTTATTGCTTGATCACGCCTTTTATTGCATGTTTAAAGGAAATTTGGTACTTGTAATCACGCTTAATAAGATAATTAATAATCTTGTTTAGGGTTAATATGATTATAATTCAAGTGATCGCCAATAATAGATTTGTTTGTGCATTAAAATCAACCAACATAGATAAACAGGTTTAGGGTTAACCGATTGATTGCATGTTAGTCAGAAAGTGCACATGAATACGATCAGAATAAAGTAGAGGCCTATTATTAGGGAAGATTCAATATCTTTTAGGTTGGATTTGTACCTTCATACCCGAACTACTAGTCATGGTTCAAGACCTATTGGAGTTTACGATCTCTTGGATCGTTGAGGGGTATAACCTTCACCTCGTGAACGGCTTACAAGTTCCTAAAAAACTTGTTGGCGACTCATTTGCTCTATCTTCTTTCCCTTTAGATGCCACCATACTTTAGTGTATGATCACAGTGGGGTTCAAGATATGGATAACGCTTGAAATATTCCCTAAAGTTTTTGGCGACTCTACTGGGGAGGATTTCTATTTTAATTCCTGAAATTTATTTCGGCAATGATTTTGAATGAGAGGATGAGACTCTAAAAGTTCTAAGTATTTCATGTGCGTAATTTTGATTAACATTATTGTCATATGCATAAAAGAGATCTCATTGGAAAGACCATCCGTAATGAGTTAAAACATAGGATTTTTACAAGTAGGAAATTTGAGGAATATCTTTCACAACTAGGAACGAAATAACACTGCACGAAACTGGAAAATTTTATCGAGCACAGAAAGCTGCTGAGGCATGTAGGAATTAGTGTCAGCGGACAGAAGTTAGCGCCAGAATTTTGACTTTAGCGCTAGACGACAGCTCTGTCGCCAGGCGCTAAAGCCAAAAGTTGGCGCCAATCACTGTTTGTTGGCGCCAAATTCTTCCAATACCGAGCCAGAAATATGCGTTCTAATTTCGACAAGTCTTTAGCTTTGTTTGCTTGATTCTACTTCCTGATTGAGTTTTTCACACTTTTCTGAAACCCATATGTGTTCTACATATGGATATAACCCCCTGGGAATTCATGCTCTATTTACCTGATTGAACGCTCTGAGCAACAAAGGGTACATCCGAGAATGTTGAATTCACCAAACCATGGAAGCGAGTTTTTCCTAAATTCGCGGTGTCCCATCCACTCGCGCCAACCCTTCACGGTTAGGCTTCTGCGCGGTGCATCTAGACAATTAACCATGGACCCTCTATTGACTAACCCATATCCCGGACTTTAGAGAACCAGAGCTATGGTTAGGTTGCAAACTCATTGCATCACATTGTGCCTACTTGACTAATTGTGCATTATTTGTTGTGCATAATCTATGTGATTTTTCCTAACCGTTTGTTTAACTTGTGTTAAGACAAAATAAACTGCTTAATGGCTAAAAAGACTTTGCTTAATTAATTAATTAATTAATTAATTAATTAATTTTGGTAATTATAGTCTAATAATTTAATCGGAGTTGACTTGGTACGACTTTAGGCATGCCCTGTAGAGCAATAATACCGAAAGCAGTTCCATATCAACGTTCCAGCACTGGCGCCAAGATTTGGACTATAGCGCCACTCTGTGGAGTGTAGCGCCTAGCGACAGCTCTGTCGTTTGGCGCTATACTACACAGTGCGACGCCAGTTCTGTCGTTTTGGCGACAGTTTGGTATATTGCTCGAGTCATCACTTTGTGTCTAATTGAACAGTTTGCTAATCAATTCGATTATTTTTATTAATAATATACCTTGTTAAGTCATTAATTGAGTCTAGGCACTAAGTCCCATGGTCTTAGACAAGAGTCAAAGCATGTCACCTACACTCACTAGTTTAACACACGCCTTGTACATGTCAGCATGACCATGCCTTAGGTTCATGCATGAGTCGGTTTTTTCCGTCATTTAAGTTAGGGGTACATTCCATACCTAATTCTACATATCCCTCCATCTACATCATCTTTCTTCACTTCCTCCATCCATTGCATGTGTAATAAAGTTTGAGTCAATTGAATGACGTGACTGAGGCGTTAAAGGCTTTAACCCTCAAAATTGATGACCCTGTGAAGCAAAAACAAATGAACCTTATGCAACAAAGCTTGAGCAAGCTATCTAGTGACTATAAATTTCAGGGCATTAGTTCACAAGGGGTCTCGCTGGACAAGGAACTTATTCCGCATAAGTTCAATGCTAACGACATCCCAAAATTCAAGGCAATAGATAACCCTTACTTTCATCTAAAAGCTTTTGAAACTATAATGAACATTAAGGGGATTGATAAGAAAGTCTTTCATTCTTTGTTTTCTTTATCCCTTGAGACCGTTTGTCAACAATGGCTATTTTCCCTTGACAAAGAGAAAACCTCTTCTTGGGAGTCGATAACAAACGCTTTCATAGATAGATATAAGTGCAACATTAAAGACGAAACAGACCATAGAAAACTTGAGATGTTAAAACAAAAAGGAAACGAAGGGAAGTATTCAAAGCACTTAAAATATTGTGAGGATGTTTATCAAGAATCTCCAAGGGAAGTATTCAAAGCACTAAAAATACCAACACAACTTAAATACTTTCAAGGCTGTGTATAATATAGGCATTGACATTGAAGATGACCTTCTGAAAGATAATAGTGCGAGAGGAAAGAAGAACGACCATCATTCTTCTTCCTCTCCCATTAATGAGGTACATGCTACGAACGCCTCTAAATCGCGAATCCAAAGGTCAAAAAGAGTGTTCACTCCACTTGGTATGAGTTATGAAACAGCTTTCGAGAAGCTACACCACAAAGGACTAGTCATGCCCATAGGGCCTATCAAAGACCCAGTTCCAGAAGCCAGGCCACCCTAAATACTTTCTTTATCGAGTCAACTAGGATAGTATAAGATGTTACAATCATTGTACAGTGAGAAACCACATTTGACTAAGCTCATTCATCATGCACCTTCAAAACTTCACTTCGATTCTTTTTCACGTCTTTCTTTTACGGGAGAAAGTCGGTATCTCCACAAAAATGACGGAATATTTTTGTTTTTTTTGCATTTTCGAGTCGCACAATCATAATACAATGCACACAAGAGTCATGTACACATTGAGTCATGTCGTGTCATATCACCTTGATTTGAGTCTAACACATGTGTCAAACACTTCGAGTCGAGTCAACCTCGAGTCAATCACAGCGAGTCAAGTTTATACCTTGAGTCGTGTCGTGTCAATGATTCAAGTAACACTAAGTCTTAGGTCAACCCTAAAGAGAGATTAGCAAAGTCCTATAGTCAAAGATAAATACAGGGGCATCCCAGCGGCAGCAAGAGAAGAATAGGGAAGACCCTACTCCAGCGCCAGACGAAAACATCTAGCGTCAGACAACATATTTCAGCGCCTGGCGCTAGATCCCAGCGTCTGGCGACAGAGCCAATTCGCGGCGCCAAAGGCATTGCAGCGGCGAAAGAGCTCAACCGCTCTAAACAGTTATTTAAAACTCTTTCAGCAATTTCGGGTTCCTTGGTACGCCAGTTAGCCCCTATAAGTAATTTGACATTATCAAGTAGTCAGCTTAATTAAAATGGCAATAGGTGATCGACCTGACAAAAGATCGTCTCACTTAGCTTAAAGCGCCTAAGCATTGGCTCATCGTAGAGACACCGACGTACTGGTTCATAAATAACAGAGACACCAACATACTGGTTCATAAACAGTAGAGGCACCGACATAATGGTTCACAAGCAGCAAACCGCCGACGTACTGGCATAGCGGAAGCAAAGTTCAAGCGAGATTTAGAGATCGACAAGCATTGGTCTTCGGAAATTTTTCTTTCGAATATTATCGCAATAAACATTCAAGCTCTTCTGTTCAGAGACGCGTGAACATTTCATTCAAGCTCTTTTGTTCAGAGACTCATGGACATTTCTTTCAAGCTCTTCTGTTCAAAAACGCGTGAACATTTCTTTCAAGCTCTTTTGTTCAAAGACGCGTGGACATTTCTTTCAAGCTCTTTTGTTCAGAGACGCATGGACATTTCATTCAAGCTCTTTTGTTCAGAGACGCGTGGACATTTCATTCAAGCTCTTTTGTTTAGAGACGCGTGTACATTTCTTTCAAAGCTCTTTTTCTTAGAGACGCGTGGACATATTAAATAGAAGCTCTTTGTTCAGAGGCGCGTGAACATATCCAAAATAAAAAAGAAGCTCTTTGTTCAGAGACGAGTGAACATCAAAACAACAAGATGGCGTTCCCTAGATTGTGGAAGGTTGTCATCAAAACAGCAAATACAGACACAAATCGGTTACCTTCAGAGACGTGTGCTCGACGGTGCAAGATACGCGTTTCTTAAATCTCTTATCTGTTTAACTAACGCTAGTTTGCAGGATTGGCGTTACAAGAATGATTTAGGATCGCAGAATGTTCTGAATCATTCTCCGTCCCTATCGATACTTTGACTTTTGTTTACGAAACTTAGGTTTCTCCAAACTCAGTCAAAGTGGGGGCTTCTGTAGACACCCATTTGTGTCTCCCCAAAACCTAACCCAGTAATGAGTACCTTTCACGTCGAATCATAATCGACTGAAGTGAAAGTGTGGAAAGTCTAGTGTTGCGGATAGTTTTAATTTCTTTTCTTTTCTCTTTGTTTTTTGAAAACCTATTTTAAGAAAACATCCAATCCTGTTTGGTTGGTCCATGATATGGGTCCAATAGTAGTGTACTTGGATAGGGCTTGAAAAGAGCTTTCCAACGATACATTATAAGCCCAATTCCGATAAATATTGAGAAAGCTATGGCCAAATTACTGAACTGGGCCCGGTTTGAGCCTTATATGCGGCCCAATGATCTAGAGGTGGGCCTAATATAGATTTATCATTCCTAATGCAATTAGGAATGGTTTTAGTCTTCTAGATTCTTCTAGAAGGTTCTTTTCATTCCTAATTCAACTAACATTGATAAATTGATTTTTGTTGACTTTTTAGAGTTTTAATCAGAATTAAAGAATGTTTTTGAGGAAAATACGATTTTATCCTCCTGTACGGCAATTTCTATCTGATTTTAGAAAACGCGTCAATAATTAAGTTGGCGCCAAACGCCGGCACTGGCGCATGACGCTAAGCTTGGCGCCTGGCGCTAATGTCTGCGTCTGGCACTAACCTTGTTTTTAAGCGTCAGAACTCTGTTTCGAATTTTTATCTTTTTGGCTGATTTTCTCTATAAATAGCATCCTAAAAACTTCGTTTTCATTCACCAACTCTCATCAAGATTCTCTTGATTACTTTCTTTCTCTCTCTCTTTTCTAAACTAGCTTTTCTAAAAATACAAAATTCCGCATTCACAAGACTTAGATACACCTAGCCATATTCGAAGTTGCCTTCGCCCTAGACGTGAAAGGTTTTAATTTCTGAGGGTTTGGTCCCAAATCTCTCTTTCAATTATTTAATTTAATTGTTTTTATTATTTTCCTTTAAGTTACTAACGTGTTTATTTTGTTATTAGAAAGAGGTACGAGGAATCCAAGTAAGTACTTTAATGGTTTTTATTGATGTTATTATATAGAAATCATGCTTAGGTTGTTATTATGATTTCTAGTATCATGTTAGGATGTTTTCCTTAATTTGAAGTTTAGGGTGACAACAATAAATTCCTAGTATCATGTGTAGGGTAACTTTAATATCAAGTATGATTGAAAGTATGATGCTTCCTATGTTCTTCCTAATATTTATGAATGTTAGTATCATGTTAAGGTTAAAGATTTGATTTTTATTGCTTAGTGACATGATAGGGTTTGTTATTAATCTTGTTAATATCATGCCTAGAATCTTGCTATTATTATGCTTTAACATGATTATGATTATTATTATGATTATGTTATAATAATTGATTGATTATTTTATGTTGCTTGATTATTTTTATTGTTATTGCTTGATCACGCCTTTTATTTCATGTTTAAAGGGAATTTGGTACTTGTAATCACGCTTAATAAGATAATTAATAATCTTGTTTAGGGTTAATATGATTATAATTCAATTAGTGATCGCCAATAATAGATTTGTTTAGCATTAAATTCAACAAACATAGATAAACATGTTTAGGGTTAACCTATTGATTGCATGTTAGTCAGAAAGCGCACATGAATACGATCAGAATAAAGTAGAGGCCTGTTATTAGGGCAGATTCAATATCTTTTAGGTTGGATTTGTACCTTCATCCCCGAACTACCAGTCATGGTTCAAGAACTATTGGAGTTGACGATCTCTTGGATCGTTGAGGGGTGTAACCTTCACCTCGTGAACGGTTTACAAGTTCCTAAAAAACTTGTTGGCGACTCTTTTGTTCTATCTTCTTTCTCTTTGGACGCCACCATACTTTAGTGTATGATCGCAGTGGGGTTCAAGCTAGGGATGACACTTAAAATATTTCCTACAGTACACCTATAAATAGAGGGCAAGGTACAACAGAAAAGAGGTTAGACACTGAAATTAATGTAATTTCTATATCTCTCTAAGTACACTTTCTCTCTCTAAACACTCTCTAACTTAAGCTTCGGAGGGGCGTTCCTCGAGCCACCCTTAAGGGCAGTTTAGGTGTGCTGCCGTGTGTAGGTTGCCGACGGGACCCAGTTCACCCAGCATAACCCTTGGATCCACACTTGGAATAATAATAATAATAATAATAATAATATAATAATAATAATAATAATAATAATAATAATAATAATAATAATAATAATAACAATATAATAATAACAATATAATAATAATAATAATAATAATAATAATAATAATAATCTAAGTTAGGGGAGATAAGGGCAGGGCAGGGTAGGTTTCCATGTTCTTTTTCCGGCAACGTTTCTAGCGCTTCCGAGCGATCAGATCAATGCGTTTTGGTCAGGTGTGGGTTCTCGATTTTTGGTGCATTTTCCTCGTCATTTTGGTGCAGTTTCAGGCTGATTTGCTGTAGTTCCAAGACGCAACTCTAGCACCATCTCCAGCGTAACGCCAGATCAAGTAGGGTTATCAGTTAGGCGAATTTCAGGCGGGTTTTGGGTGATTTTTAGGGCTATTTTCAGGCGTAATCGACGCTACAATTGGGCAGTGTTTCAGGATGTTTCAGGCAGAAATTCAGGTTGCTTTTTGTGTTTTAGAGGCAAATTTCCAGGCTATTTCAGGCATTTTTTCAAGATGATTTTTGGCGTCTATTAAATGGGTTTCTCAGGCAGCTTATACGTTCAGTTTATGATCTTTTTGGTGGCATATTGTGGCAATTTTAGGCCTTTTTGGGGCGCATTTTCTGGTACGGTATTGGTGTAGCTTCGGCGTGTACTTTCTATGCAATTATTTAGCAATTTCGAGCATGCATCTCACCGGTGTTCTATTATTGGTTGTTGTGGTCTAGTTCTGTTTTAGCTTGGGTTCTTTTTTGCGATAAGTTGGTTCAAACAACTTGTGCTTTGTGGTTGGTTATGTGTAGCTTTGACAATGACCATGGTGCAGTTTCATTGTCCCTTTGTGGGTCATAATGGTTGTCAACATGGAAATAGAAATGGCCTTAGTCGAAGTTCTTTAATCAAGCATCTTCAAGATCGCCATTATTGTATTGTTGCGCGAGATATCACACGACCTTATCTTACTTCTAATTTGGCCGTTTATAATGAGGCAGAAGTTACCTTCTCCCATATAGAAATTTGGATGTGTTGGGTTTGTTACAAAACTCATACGGTTCGTTCTAAGTGTCCTTATAGTGTGGGTGAGGATGTGTCACCCCTTATCAAGGATATGGTATTGTTTGTTTTGTGCTTTATAATTTCTTTAGGACACAAGCGCCCTCTTCTCCAGCTCATATTGGACATGAGGATGGTTTGGTGCGAGATCAGTTATGTGGTTTTGATGTGGCTCTCCTTAATTGTTTGTTCTCAAAGGGGTTTCGCACTGTTAAGTCTATCCCTCCTAAATGTCGTTTGGGGTTTTCTCGGGTTCTGAAATGTGCTCTTAATAAGGTGATCTCTAAGGCTGATGACATTTATAGTTGGGTCTCATTATTAGTGTTACCTCTTTGCACTCTTAAAGCGTCGGCATCAAGAGGAGAGTATTTCTCATGCTATTTGCTCTTGGAGTGCACCTGGTTGTTGTGAGCAACTTGTAAGGGAAAGTTTGGCAAAGGATTCTCCTACTTTGTCGGTGGTTGATGATGAGGACAATGATTTGGATGAGTGTAATATCAAGAAATGTCGTAATAAGATTTGTGATGGCCATTACACAGTTGCAGTCTGGGTTCTTTCTTCTTCGGGGGTTGCTCCGTATAATGAGGTCATTCTTGCAGGTTTATAATCAAAACACCCTTCTTTTCCAGCTCCATCCTTGCCTACTGATATACCTATTGATTAACTTCATCTCGTTGCTACTTCGGTTGTTGTTTTGGATAGGATTAAGAGTTTTCCGTGTGGCACTTCATGCGGTAGGGACGGTTTATATGCTCAACACCTTATGGATTGCTTGAGTGGTGCTATTGTGGCTGTCTCAGATGAGTTTGTTGCCTCTATTTTTAGGCTAGTTAATCTCTTTCTTGCTGGCAGATGTCCTATGGAACTAGGAGAGTATATTGCTAGTGCTCCTCTTACACCAAGTATCAAGCCTGGTGGTGGTATCCGTCCTATAACTGTGGGTACTATTTGGCGGCGTATGGTTTCGAAGGTCGGTGATGTTATGGTTGGCCAGTTACTTTGATGGTCTTTAATTTGGCGTTGGGGTTTCTTTAGGTGGTGAGGCAATTCTTCATGTTGTGAATCGATTGATTAAGGATCGTGGTTCTAATGTTGGTCTTTCCATGTTGTTGGTTGATTTTCAAAATGCCTTCAATCTAGTTGATTGTGCGGTCATGTTACGTGAAGTTCGTCATCATTGTCCAGGTATTTTGCGGTGGGTTGAATTCTACTACTCTTATCCAGGTAGATAGTATTATGAGGACCACACCTTATGGTCGTCTTAGGGGGTGTAGCAGGGTGATCCCCTTGGTCTTCTCCTTTTTCTTTAGTTTTACAACCTCTTGTGTGTAAAATTAGAGATGCCTTTGAGGTATGTCTTCAAGCGTGGTATTTGGATGAGGGCACTATTGTTGGCGATGCTTTGGTGGTAAGGAAGGTTTTACAGTGGATTATGGGGGAAGCACCTCGTTAAGGGCATCTCAACGTGTAAAAACCTGAAGTTTTCTAGCCTACAGAAGACCCTTGAAGTAGGCTTGTGGGTATCTTTCCCCTACTATTGATCGACCTTTCAATAGTGTTAAGTTGCTTGGTAGTCACATTAGTTTTGATTCCAGGTTTAGTGGCGAGCTTATGATGTAGAGGGTGACCAAGACCATTGCGCTTATGGATAAGGTTGTTGTGCTAGATGCTCCTCAATGTGAGCTGTTTTTACTTAGGACATGTATTGGAGTTTCTAAACTCTCTTTGCGTTGCGTACTTGTCCTTCAAGTGCTTTCGAGGTGGCTTAGCACATATTTAACGAGGCTCTTCGATCTTCCTTGGAGCGTATTTCTACTGCTATGGAGATCGGGCTTGGTGATTGGTAGTGGCGTCTTACCACCTTACCATTTGCGTTTGGAGGGCTAGGTCTTTATTCCGCAGGTGATGTTTGTCATTATTCTTTTCTTGCTTCTCAATTACAGTCTGTTGGGTTGCAGACGAATCTTCTACGTTGTACTGGTATTGTCGGTCTTGGTCAAGCCTTTGAGGATGCGTTGAGGCTGTTTAATTAAACGGTAGAGTCTTAGACTTTAGGTAATCCTTGTGAGGTCGCTGCCTCTAAACTCATGAAGAAATTATCAGATATATATTTCACAAAGGTTACCGCTTCTATAGAATTCGCCTTTCTTTGTCTCCTCATCATTCAGTATTTTGGAAGTCGTAGCAGGGAGACCACACCTCTCTTGGCTTCGGGCAATCCCTATTTCTGAGTTGGGAAATATGATGAACGCAAAGACATACCTATGTGTGTTGTGCTACCGGATGTGTGTTCTATTGTTTTCTATCTCGTCGTCTTACTCTTCTTGCTCTCGGATTTTTATTGGGGATACATTCGGTGACCACGCGGTGTCGTGTGTTGGTATTGTAGATATTAAAAATCGACATAATGTTATTTGGGGTACACTTGTTGATATTTGCTACAGATCTGGGATTTTAGCAAGAAAGGAGGTTGACATAGGGTTGTCTAGTGGGAATAACGGGGCCCTCAGACTTGCCGATGTGTTACTTTTTTCATGGGACTTCACCGGGTCTTCTCCTTTGACATAAATAGGGCTTTTAAACTTTTTTCCTTGACAGGTTGTGGCTGATGCGGCTCATCGGAAGCGGGTTAAGTATGAAGCTCGTCGTTGGGCAAATGGATATTGTTTCATTCCCTTCTCCTTTTCTTCGCTTGGGGAATTAGAGAAGGAGATTGTTGCGTTGCTGAAGCGAATTCAGAGGTGACGTAAGACATTGGGACTCGTGTTGCAGCTCATATCTTCACTAGGGCAGGCTTTACTATAGCTAGAGGAATAGGGGCCTTGATTGTATCTCGGCTTCACACTAATTTATCGTAGGTTATATGACTTTTGTTTTAGTTATATAATAATAATAATAATAATAATAATAATAATAATAATAATAATAATAATAATAATAATAATAATAATAATAATAATAATAATAATAATAATTGTCAGGCGAAGGGTTCTCGGCCAACATCTCTTGCTTAACTTTTCAGGCTGTTTTAGGGGGTTTTTTTGGGCAGTTTTAGGGCGAATTTTGGGTTGGTCCTACGTACATTTAGGCTGTTCCAGGGCTTGTTTTGCGGCTGCTTCAACGGCGTTGTGTCAGGTCAAGTGTTCCTGCGATTAGGCTGTAGTTTCTGGGCAGAATTCCGTTGAGTTGGAGGGGATGTTTAACAGTGCAGTTTTACGAGCTGTTTTATGCGTGTTTCAGGGAGTTTATGAGCGAGTTTGGGATGGTTTTGTATGCGGTTTTTTGGCAGATTTCTGGGTGATTTTCAGGCAAGTTTAAGGGTCTCTGTCTTTGGTGTTTGGGGTTGTTTTTTGGTGTAGTTTTGCATGTTGTGTTCATTGGTGTTTTGGGGTGTTTTGCACACAACAATTCTGCATTTCTTCTTGCTGCAGCTTCTGGTATGTTTTTATGCTTTTGGGTCCTATTTTGAGTGCATTTTGTCTCTAATTTCCTGGTCAGTTTTTTTGTTCTTTTCAGGTGCAATTTTCTGGTCTGTTTGGGTGTTGTTTTTTGTGCTTTTTGGGTGCATTTTGCTGGTCAGTTCGGGTGAAGTTTATTGTGCTTTTGGGTGCAGTTTTTTTGTGGATTTTTTTGGGTTTTTTACGTGTTGTTTTCTTAGTGGTATTTGCTCCGATTTTAGTGGTGGCTGTGTGTAGCCATGTCGGTGAAGTTTCATTGTCCCTTTGTGGGTCTTAGTGGGTGTCGAGATGGGAGTGGCAATGGGCTTACAAGGCTTCTTTAATCAAGCATCTTCATGATCGTCATTGTTGTAATGGTGCGCGGGATTTCACACGTCAGTCTCTTACTTCTAATTTGGCTTTTTATAATGAGGCGGAAGTTACTTTTACGCGTATAGGGATTTTGTTATGTGGGGTTTCTTACAAAACTCATACGCTTCGTTCTTGGTGTCGTCATGATAGGGGTGAGGATGTATCACCCCCTGATGAAGGAGATGGTATTGTTCGTTTTGTGCTTCATAATTTCTCTAAGCCGCAAGCTCCCTCTTCTTCAGCTCGTATTGGACTTCTAGATGGTTTAGTGCGAGATTATTTTTATGGTTTTGATGTGGCTCTCCTCAATTGTTTGCACTCAAAGGGGTTTCGCACTGTGAAATATATCCCTCCCAAGTGTCGATTGGGGTTTTCTTGGGTTCTGAAAGGTGCTCTTGATAAGGTGATCTCTAATCCTAATGACATTTCAAGTTGGGTATCTTTATTAGTGTTACCTCTTTGCACCCTTAAAACCTTTCGCCCGTAGAGTAGTCGTGAGTCTAAGTCTTTCGTAAAGCGTTGGCATCAAGAAGAAAGTATTTCACGTGCTATTTGTTCTTGGGGTGCACCAGGTGGTAGTGTGCAGCTTGGGAAACTTTGGCTGAGGATGCTCCTACTATGTCGGTGGTTAATGATGAGGACCTTGATTTGGAAGAGCGTAATATCAAGCAGTGTCGTAGGAAGATTTGTGATGGCCATTACACCGCTGTAGTCCGGGTTCTTTCTTCTTCAAGTGTTGCTCCGTATAATGAGGCCACTCTTGCTGATTTGCTTTCAAAACACCCTTCTTCTTCACCTCCTTCCTTGCCTACTGAAATTACTTTTGATCAACTTCATCTCGTTGCTTCCTCTGCTGTGGTTTTGGATCGGATTAAGAGTATCCCGCGTGGCACATCATGTTGTAGGGACAAGTTACGTGCTCAACACCTTATGGATTGCTTGAGTGGTGCTGTTGTGGTTGTCTCAGACGAGTTGGTTGACTCTATTACCGGGGTGGTTAATCTGTTTCTAGATGGTAGATGTCCTATGGAACTAGGAGAGTATATTGCTAGTGCTCCACTCTCACCACTTGTCAAGCCCGGTGGTGGAATTCGTCCTATAGCTGTGGGTACTGTTTGGCGGCTTCTGGTTTCGAAAGTCGGTGTTGTTATGGTTGAGCAGTCTTTGGGAAGTTACTTTGATGGTCTTCAATTTGGTGTTGGGGTTACTTCAGGTGTTGTGGCCATTCTTCATGCTGTGAATCGATTGCTTGAGGTTCGTGGATCCGATGTTGGTCTTTCAATGTTGTTGGTGGATTTTTGTAACCCCTTCAGTCTAGTTAATCGTGCGGTCATGATACGTGAAGTCCGTCGTCGTTGTCCAGGTATTTTGCGGTGGGTTGAATTCTCCTACTCTAATCCAGCAAGATTGTATTTTGGGGACCACACCTTATGGTCGTCTAAGGGGGTGCAGTAGGGTAATCCCCTTGGTCCTCTACTTTTTGCTTTGGTTTTACAACCCTTGGTGTGTAAAATCAGAGATACTTTTGATGTATGTCTTCTGGCTTGGTATTTAGATGACGGCACTATTATTGGTGACACATTGGTGGTGGGGAAGGTTCTGCAGCTGATTATGAAGGAAGGGCCTTGTTTTGGGTTACATCTTAACGTGGACGAAACTGAAGTATTCTGGCCTACAGAAGACCCTCGAAGCGGGCTTGTGGGTGTCTTTCCATCTAACATCGCTCGACCTTCGCGTGGTGTTAAGTTGCTTGGTGGTCCTGCTAGTTCTAATTCTGGTTTTAGTAGTGAGCTTGTGATGCATAGGGTGACCAAGACCATTGCGCTTATGTTTAAGGTTGCTACGCTGGATGATCCTCAATGTGAGCTATTGTTACTTAGGGCTTATACCGGAGTTTCTAAAGTCTACTTTGCGTTGTGTACTTGTCCCTCTAGTACTTTTGAGGCGGCTCAGCGCACTATTGACAGGGCTCTTCGATCTTCTTTGGAGCGTATTGATACTGCTTCAGGACCTGGGTTTGGCGATTGGCAGTGGCGGCTTGCCACCTTACCATTTGCGTTTGGAGGGCTTGGTGTTTATTCTGCAGGTGATGTTCGACATTATGCTTTTTTTGTTTCTAGGTTACAATGTGCTGGGTTGCAGACAAAGCTTCTACGACATGCTGACATTATTGGTCATGTAGAGCTTTTAAAGACGTTTTGAGTGTGTTTAATAGCGCGGTGGAGTCTGATTTTGTTTAAGTAATCCTAGTAAGGTCGCTGCCCCGAAACTCATGAAGAAATTGGCAGATATATATATCACGAAGGTTACCAATTCTGCAGAATCCACCTTTTCATTATCCCCTCGTCTATCAGCATTGTGGAAAACTCAGTAGGGAGATCACACGTTTGCTTGGCTTTGGGCCGTTCCTATTTCAGGATTGGGTCAGACTATGAATGCAAAGACTTACCAATGTGTGTTATGTTATTGATTGGGTGTTCCGTTGTTCTCTGCCTCAACATCGTGCTCTGCTTGTTCGAGGGTTTTTCCAGGGGAGATTTTTGGCGATCACGCGGTGTCGTGTGCTGGTTTCGTGGGTATTAAACATAGACATAATGTTGTTCGGGATACCCTAGTTGATATTTGCTATCGTTATGGGATTTCAGCAAGAAAAGAGGTTGACATTGGGTTGTCTGGAGGGAACGACGAGGCTCTTAGACCTGCTGATGTGTTACTTTATTCTTGGGATCGTGGTCGCGATGTCTGTGTAGATTTGACAGGATCTTCTCCTTTAACACATTCAGGGCTATTTGACTTTATTCCTGGACGGGTTGTGGTTGATGCAGCTCATCGGAAACGGGTTAAGTATGAGGCTGGTTGTCAGGCGATTGGATATGGGTTCATTCCCTTCTCCTTTTCTTTGTTTGGTGAATTAGAGAAGGATGCTATTGCGTTGCTTAAGCGAATTTAGAGGTTCTCGACGACGCAAGACATTGGATCACGTGTTGCAGCTCATATTTTTACTAGGGTAGGCTTTGCTATAGTTAGAGGAGTGGGGGCCCAGATTGTATCTCAGCTTCTCACTAATTTATTGTAGGTTGTATGACTTTTGTTTTTGAGATATAATAATAGTAATAATAATAATAGTAATAGTAATAGTAATAGTAAGAGTAATAGTAATAGTAATAGTAAGAGTAATAGTAATAATAGTAATAACAATAACAATAACAATAACAATAACAATAACCAATAATAATCTCCTATGCTTTGCTTTGCCTTTCTATGCTCTAGTCAAATCTTCTCTGCACTACTCTGTTCAGCTAAATCCGCTCTGCGCTACCCAAAAGCTCAAAATAATAGGGCCACAATAGTTAAATTTTCATGCTTGCGCTCCTACAAGTCATTATTTCACACTTTTTTCTTAAGGGGTAAGAGAATGGAAATTTTGACATTTGCTACCAAGGGAAACACTTCGCTTCACATTTGCTACCAGTTTAGTAATTAATTTTACTTTGCTACCACCCAAATAACACTTTGTTAAAAATAACTAACACTTAACATAATTCAAAGGTTCCGTTAAGAGGGACATAATATTTCATTAAATAATAATTTAATTTATTTAAAAAAATCAAATTCCCAGCTACCACACCTTCCCCTCCTCGTCGGCCACCTTCCCCCCTCCCCTTGCCTGCACCTAAATGTTCCCTTGACTCCGACAAACCCCCAACACCTCCATTCCCCCACTCCCCTCCGCAAACCACCTCTAAACCTGGCGTTGGCCTAGAAACTCCTTCACGTGACACCGCTCTTCTCCCCTAGCTCCTAAACCATGATTCACCACCACGAAACACCTTTCCCTCCCACGAAACCCTAGAAACACTCTTTCCCTACCCTTGAAACCTCCTAATCGCTCCTTGCCCAGCCTCGAAAGCCTAATGACCAGGGTTTTTAAGGGTGGAGGAGGAACGATATGTCAGTTTTAAGGGTAGGTGATGGATTTTTCAAGGGTTTCGTGGGAAGAGAAAGGGGCTTTAGGTAAGGGCGGAGGAGCCAGTCGCCGACGAAGGGAATGAGCTGGACGGTAAGGGGAGGGGAGTGTCAGGGATGTATTTCAGCCTTTGGGGCAGCAGTGATGAGGGAAAAGAGAGGTAGCTGAAGATGGTTAGGGAAGGAGTGGTGGTTGGACCAACTAAAGGAAATAGTAATAGTGTAAGACATCAGGTATTTATTTTTAACAAACTCTGATTTAACTGGTAGAAAAGTAAAAAATAAATAAAAAAATTAAACCGGTAGCAAATGTGAAGCGAGGTGTTTTCCCTGGTAGCAAATACCAAAATTTCCTAAAAGAATTGTGTCAATTTATCATATTATATACACACAAAATTAATCTAAAACACTTATCAATACATATATACAAGTAAAATTTAATTGTAATAATCTGATCTTTTCATAATTCCAAATTAAACCCAGCTTTGGGGTTGTCTTAGCCAATCAAGTGAAACTGGCCTACTATCTGTTCTGTATTCAATATTTTAACAAAAAAAAAGGATTTTGAAAAAATAAATAAATAAAAACCTAGAAACCTCCCATGACTCACCTTCCCCCCCGCAACCCTTTCTAGGAAAAAAAAATTTACATATAATTCACAAAATACTAGAAATGGAGAGTTTGTGAATAGTGTAAAAGTGAAATTGGGTCAAGTAAAAAAGAATAGAGAAAGTATATAATATTAGGACACATGACAAGACTTGCTATTTTTCCATGTGTTACTAATTTTGCCACTTGGCATATAATATGATGCCATATCATACTAGCTCATAGAGCTGGGCATAAGTCGTGTCGGCCCGCAGGTTGCATGGGCTCAGCACGAGATTACCCCGGCATGGCACGAGCCTACCAACAGAACGGCATGGCACAATGACCGAGGGAGTGGGCCGTGGGCCGTGGGCCGTGTAGTGAACACGATGTCAAGAATCCAGCACGAGCACGACACGAACCCGCGGGCGACAGGGTAGTTTGGCCCGCCAGCAAGGCACAACACAGTGATCGAGGGAGTGGGTCGTGCCGTGAACACAATTTCAAGAGTTTAGCACGAACATGACACGAACCCGCAGATGACACGATAGATGGCCTGTCAGCACGGCACGCCAAGCACGGCTATAAAAAACATAAACAATAATATAGAAAAATTAAAAAAATTAAAAAACGTAAAACTACCCCAGCCACCACCACCACGCCACCACAGCGCAACCACCGCCCTCCACCCAACCCACTACTGCCCTCCCCGAATCCACCACCAACGACGCACCTGCACCCCCAACACACCTGAACCCTTCCCCTCTCTTTCACACAACCAAGTCGTCGCTAAAAACCACCAACCCGAAACCCTCGTTCCCCAAAACGACCAAAAATCCGGCCAAAAATGGCCGAAATCGGCCGTTTTTGGGGCTAAGTTACCTTAACAGGCTGATTTCGGCCATTTTAGGTTTTTATTATTTTTTTTTCTTTTTTTTCTTTGTTGGGTGAATAATAAAGTGACATGTGGCTTTATGGGCCCACTTAACGGATTCCTAAACAGAATCAGGTAAGTGGTGGTAATACCCATTTTTTGGAAATTTGTTTAGTGTTAAAATAATTTTTTGTGGGGTATTAAAAACCAATTGGAGGTTTTTTTGAGGTGTTAAACCTAAAATTTTCTTTTGTTTATACTTATAAGAGTTATGTATTATAGATAAAAAAAAATTAACAATAATTATACTGCCGAAGTTACCAAAACCAATTTATAAAGAAAAACATTGCGCAGGTTCTACAAAATGTATTAAAAAGCATATCGAGCAACATACCAAAGTTAAATTAACAACATAAATCATGATATCATTAACTACATTTTATTCTATGACATAAAAATTAAAAAGAATAAAAAAGTTAAAGACATGTGCTATTCTCATGTTGTGCTAGTCCAACTACGATAACTACTACCAAATACTACTAATCATTACATTTTTTTTCAACAGCACAACCATCAGCAATGTCATATCCGATACTTTGTCATTGAAGAGTACGATAAACATTAGAGACTTGAGGGACTTCATCTTGATACGCTTCCAAGGCTTTTTTTGAATGAGTCCATCTCCGTTGTCATTGTCATCATCATCATCGTCAATGTAAATGATTTCTGGAACATCCTTATCCTCATTGTTCATAATTGTAATAACGACTATTTCACCAAATGCCACTTAATACTTTAATAATTCAACAAATGTCATCAAGGTTTTCAAAATTCACCAAATGCCACTATGTTTTTAAATAATTCACCGAGTGACATTAATGACTAACTGCCATTAAATCCGTTAGTCGTTAGGGTTTAATCATGACACGTGTCATGATATGATTGGTCTATTTATCTTAATTCATAAAAATTAATAGAAAAAAAATTTAATAAAAAAAAGCCCAAAATTATCCCATTCCCCTTCCCACCACCGCCAAACCCTAGCCCCTGCCCTTATCTCTGGAATAAACGGCCAGCCACCCCCTTAACCACAAAAAAATGGTCGATCGACCCTTTTGCACCCTACCTGACCCACTGTCGACTCCCAAAACCACCCACACAGCCTGCCTCGACCCCAAATACCACCAACACAAGCTTTGATCAAAACACCCAGCGTTTTCCAACCACTGCGCAAAACCCCTCCTCCTACCCTCTACCCTTGAAACTACGAAATCGGCTATAGAAATCAAGCATTATATATTTCCATGGTCAATTTTTGTTGTTTGAGGGTAAAGGGTTTCCACAGTCAAGTTCTATTTAGGGTTTGCATGGTCGGTTATGGTGGTTATGGTGATGCGTCGTGTTAGTGCGTGAGGTTGTTGGGGGGGGGGGGGGGGCTGGGGGGGATCAGGGCGGGGGTCATTGGGTAATAGGAGTTTTGTGGGTCATCGTCTGGGTGCCGGAGTCGGGTAGGCAGAGTTTTAGGCATTGCGTGAGACGATTGCGGTGGCTGAGGTGGTTTTTTAGGAGGAGGAAAAGGGGATTAAGTGGAGTCGACGACTTAACAGTGCGGGGTGACTTTATATCGATAACCACCTGTATCTTCTCGGGGTTAGCCTCTATCCCCCTTTGATCAATCAGGAATTCGAGAAACTTCCCAAACTCAACACCAAAGACACATTTTTTAGGATTTAACATGACATTATGCCGCCAGAGTGTGGTGAAGGTTTCTCATAGATCAGCAAGGTGATCCGTCTGTAGCTTGGATTTGAATATCATGTCATCAATATACGTCTCTACATTCCTCCCAATCTGATTAATGAAGACTATATTAATCATCCGTTAGAAAAGTATCCGGCGCATTCTTCAAACCAAACGGCATCACCGTATAGCAGAAAAACCCCTGATCAGTGACAAAGGTCGTCTTCTCTTATTCTTTTTACCACAAAGGTATCTGGTGGAAGACAAAGTAGGCATCCATAAAACTCATCAAGGCATGCCCGACAGTAGAGTCGACGAGGCTGTTGATCTTTGGAAGCGGGTAACTGTCCTTTGAACATGCCTTGTTCAAGTCAGTGTAATCAACACACATGAGGCAAGTACCATTCGGCTTCTTTACGAGCACCACGTTCGCAACCCAATCAGGGAAGTTACATGGCCGAATGAACCCGGTGTCTAACACCTTTTTGACCTCGGCAACTGCCGCCTGATTTCTCTCCTCGCCGTGGTTTCTCTTCTATTGCCGAATGGGCTTCTTTTTTAGATCCACGACGAGTTTGTGGACAGCATGATCCGGGCTGATGCCTGGCATCTCTTCGACTTCAAAGGCAAAGATGTATTTGAATTATATTAGCAAGATTTGAAAGTCTGCACCCAACCTTTCAAAAGCAGACCTCCCCACCTTAACAGTTCGCTTTGGACGGCTGTCATCTAGAGGAATATTAATGAGTTCACTAGCCAGCTGGGTACGGAGATCATCTGGTCGTTCCCCGATCAGTGATTGTTATTTCTTCTCCTTCTTCACCTCCACCAGTTGTTTAATTTTTCTTTTCTTTGCATCTAGAAGAGTGAATCAGGGTCCTTGACAACGTCAAGGTCTATTGTCTCCTTCGGCTGACTAGCTTCTGCAGCAGTCGGCTTGACGTCTAAGAGATAACACTCCCTTGTCGTCTTCTGATCCCCGTTGAGAAAGCCAATACAACCATCATCCTTTTCATACTTAAGAAGCATAAGAGCTGGGATGATGACGGCCTTGCACTCGTTCAAAGTAGGTCGGCCAAGAATAATGTTGTAGGCGGTCAGCTCTTTAACTACCAGGTTCTAGGCGACCATGTGCCGCCCTTTCCCCTTCTGCCCTAGCCGGATGGGTTGATCGATATGTCCGACTTGGTTCACAACCCCTCCACCAAAGCCAAATAATGGATGGGAGACGTCCGTAGATTGTCCAGCTTGTAATTAAGCTTGCACAGACACTTGTAGCTGATGAGATCAGAGGAGCTACCCGTGTATATCAGGATCCAGGCAAACAGTTGGTTGGCGACCTTGCATTCAATGACGACTGGATCGTCAAGCGGTCGACGTACTTTTCCCAGATCCTTCTTAGTGATGAGGATGTCTAGGAATGTCCCACTAGAAGACGCATGTCCATCATCAACTGAATAGATCATTTTCTTCAGATGATCCTTGGTGCCCCGAATGGTTGGTCCACCGCTTGCAAATCCGCCAGTTATAGTGTAGACCGGATCCTTGTCGGTATCCAAGTTACTAGTAGGCCGGACAGTTTTTGACGACTGCCCCGGATTCGTCTTAGAAGTCAATTTGGACTTAAAGACATAGGACTTCAGCAAGCCCTTGTCAGCCAGACGGTCCACCGTCCACTTGAGACTATATCAGTCGTTGGTGTCATGACCCACTTCCTCATTTTTTTTGGTGCAAAATTTATTCTTGTTCCGCAACTGAACGAAACTCTTCATAGGAATTTGCTTCTCAATGGTTAGCCGGTCCTTTACCTCTGTAAAGAAGGTGTAACAGTCTTTATTGAATTCATACCGTGAGACATACGGTTTGAATTCTTTATTTTTCTTTTTGACCGGCTAATCAGGTTCCTAAACCGCCCAAACTTCTTTTCTCTTTTTGTTCTCTTCAAATTTCCGAGACAGCTGAGCAGACCCACTCTCCTTTTGCTTGTCGGACTTCTTAGAGTCCGACTGATGGTTGAACGAGCAGAGGTCGGTAGCCTGAATAAAGTTCTCTGCCTCTATCAATGCCTCTTGAAGGGTGAATACCCTCTTTCGAAGAAGGTCGAACTTAAAGGTCGACCCATCCTTTAGACTCTTGAAGAAGTATGTATATGCTACCTCGTCAGACAACCCCTGGATTTGGATTCTCACCAAGTTGAACCGCCTAATATAGGAGTAGAGCCCTTCTCTCTCTCTCTTTGCCAGATTGTGCTCAAGTCTAGACTTTTTTTATTGGCAGGGATGTTCATTAAGAAGTTGGAGGCAAACAAGAAAGCAAGCTTCCTAAAGCTGTGAATGCATCCGGCTGGAAGGTTACTAAACCATTGGTTGGCAATGCCCTTCAATATAGCCGGGAAGCACCAACGCCACATAGCGTCTTCCAACCCCTACATATGCATGAGATTGGAGTAGGCCATGAATTCGTCCTCCGGGTTGGTGGTGCCATCATAGGCACCCACCAAGACATTCTTAACCTTGGTCGGCTGTGCTGCCTCGTTTATCTCCTTGGTGAACGTTAAAGTTTGTTCACTAATTTTGAGCAGATGGAGCTACCAGTCCAAAGGTTTGACATTAAATGTTGCCTGCCCCCCAAAGAGGGTCGGGTGCATGAAATGAGGAGAATACGAACCGTAGACCATGGGGGTACGTACGGTGCATTCCCAATCATTAAAGGGCTAGAATCGACGGTATTACTACCTGTATGGCTCTCATGCAAGGATTAAGTATTCCTTGCAGATGTATTCTTGAAGCTTTCTAAAAAGCTCGAGGTAGAGGCTGACTCAGACAGATGCTGGCTTCGATTTTTCTCGTTGACATGCCGAGCATCGGTGTAAGTCTTCTTGGTACCATTCGGCTCAATAGTACGGATGACCTTCCTTCTGCCCGTATAAGGCAGAAGGATCTTCGACCAGTCAATGGAAGGCATAGTCTTGTCCTTGGGGTGTGGAGTAGGATGCCTGTCCTTAACTGAATTCTTCCTCGCAGTTTGAGGAAACTTTTTGGCCGACTGACCCTTGTTAGAGCCAGCCGTTTTCTTTTCGATCAGGTCCTTGATCTCACCCTTGAAAGTCGTCATGAATTTCATGAGCTCGTCTTTGGTGACTAGAGCCTGACCTCTTGCCGATTGGGTTTCCCCTTTCGGCTGACCAGAGGGTCTGCTTGTACCTATTTGGCTTTCATCTCGTTCTAGTGTATCTCTGGGGCGGATACGCCTAGAGATGAGTGACGACCCATGTCTAGCCATGTATGTTTCGACCTGGGGATCATCCTCCTCATCATTTGTAAAGACCTCCTGATGAACCTAAGGGTCAGGAGGCGGTACGGATTCTTGAACCATCCTTGAGGTACTCTCCCCATAGACGGCGCCAAATGTTTTTGGTGTTTTTGCCCCTCGGGAGAGTTACAGCTCGAAGTGTGGTTACGCGCGGCTTGTACCTGTAAAAAAACGGAGACTCCGGGTGTGTGAAGCTCCGCCTCTGACGCTCAAGTTAGTACTTGAATATGAGTAGGAGAAGGTGCGGAAAATGAAATGAGATCTTCTCGGATTCTGAGATTATGTGCTCTCTAATGTAAGAGAATGTAGAGTAGGTGTTATAAATGATTGAATATCTCCAAAAATTGAGGGACATCTCCCTATTTATAGGGTCATTGGAGAACGTGCCCTCTCTTAGGTCACTTGACCTAGATTTGGTAGGCTGCGCCGTTTTACGGCGTTTTTGGGAATTGAGCCTTGAAGGCCGCAATTATAGTAAGCATCTGAGGCTGACACGTGTCAGCTGGTAATTGGCCCAAATGGACCTACCTAGGCTTGACACGTGGCCCTCTATGATTGGTCCACAGTGATAGGGTTTTTTTTACCCAAAACAAAGGTAGTCGAAATTCAACAGGAAAAGGGAAGGGGTTGGGATCCGGCATAGAAAGGAATGGAATGGGGCAAAAACAGTGGGGAAAGTAACGGGGGTGGTCGGATTAGATGGAGATGGGAGGTGGATGGTCAAAATTTGTCGGGGAAAGAAGGGGATGGAAAAATTCGGTGGGAAAGGGGGAAGAAACGGAGGGGGAAGGAAGAACACGAAGGTGGCAGAAGATGCAGCCTGTCGAAAACGACAGGAGCTGTCGCTTGCCGCAAATGACAAGGGTCATTGCCTACCGGAGGTGGCGGGGGCTGCCACCTTGGTAGGGTTAGGGTTTTTTTAAAAAAAAGGATATAAATTTTGTTAGACCAATCACGTGCTGACACGTGTGTAGTAGCAATATTAAGTTGGATGACCGATAGATGCAATGGGAGCGAATTACGTATAATGTTGGGAATCTTGGGATTAATAAAATAAAATAAACGAAAGTTGGGATTAATTTTGGCGCGCAAACGGAGCAAATTTAGGATTAATCTTAGTAATTTTTCCTAAAATTTAGGATTTTGTGATCAACCGATTTTGTTTGAAATGGGCCTGGATCAGACTAATAAAATCGGTCCAAAACCTAAACCTGACTAGTTTTGAATGTTTTATAAATATTTCTGTATTTTTTTAATTATTTTAATTATTTTACTCCCTCCGTATTTTAATAAGTGTAACATTTGATGAATGCGGCCATGTATTAATAAGTATTAACATTTCTTTTTTTGGCAAAAAAACTACATTTTAATATTATACCTTTCTCCTTCCATGATCCCCAATCAAACCTACTACCACTTTTTTATTATTATTATTATTATTATTATTATTATTATTATTATTTTTCCTATTCAATAAACTATTAACCTCATTATCTTTCTTTTGCAATTTTTTAATACTTCAACTACCTCATTTACCTCTAATTTATTTTAGTCAAATCAGTTGTCTAAACTTATGTGTTGTTCAAAGTGTGACACTTATTAAAACTTGGAGGGAATATGAAAAATATATAAGGAGAGTGATTGTTTTATGTCTATTTTGAACTTCTTACATAAAATAGCTCATAATACTACGGACTAAAATATTTGTAGCGTATTTAAGGTAAAATTTAAACAATATACTTTCTAAATTCTAGTCACTCTCATTTTACGTTGTCTCCAACGCACTACTTTGACCTATAATATTTTTAATTGTGCATTAGCAAAAGTTATACAAAGTTGATAATTTGAAAATTCTTGATAATAACATGAATCTAATAAGATCCATCTTGATAATATTTTTTTTCTTATATATACACATGCAATTAGACATGCAATTAGGCATGGTAAAAATTTTAAAAATCTAACCTTGTGAATAGTACATGTTTAGAACTTGGAAAACGAAGCTCTTAGAAGTTCTATTTAGAATTTTAAAAATAACCGATTCAGTTTGAGACATTAAGGCCGGTTTTTAAGAGATATTGGACCAGATCGAATTGAAAGTTGTATTTAAAAAAAAAAAAAAAAAGGTAATCAATAAGTTAATAGGGCAAGGGACGAGTCGTGGGCACCCATACTATCTAGAGTTCTAGACGGTAGAAGCTTCCAAGTAGTAATTAAACGGCATGACTTCCACACGGTGTTGACCCCGTATGTACGTGCGGTTAGCATTTAGTCTATGTACACTTTCACTACATTAAATATTTTGATAACAACACAAACTTATTGTATAATATTCTAGATCACTTTTGTCCAAAAATAGTATAAAAAATCTAGCAGTACATTTCATGCACGTTGTTGTCCTTTTCTTAGTAAAAACAACATGGACTAATTCTCATTATTCTAACATTTTACCAAAGTTTCCTTGAAACTTCCTACTTTCTCGCATCAAATCTCCTCTTTATATACTCCTACCACTCTTCCTCAACTTTATTCAAATTCAACCCATCAAAAATAATCCTAATTTCCCTCTTCTCCTACACCAAATAATTTCATAGTCATACAATATTGTTGGAACGCGAATACAAAATCAAACAATCGATTGTTCCCAGCCTAGCAACAAATCGAGTATTGCGAACGATGGGCAAACAAGTGGATTTGTTTGAGGTTGCACCTGAGAATTTGGTCAAGCATAAGAGATATTCAAGCCCACCAAAGTTGGAGACCATTTTGGAAGAAGACAATGTAGAATTTCTTCATGTTTCTAAGAAAATGATTCATTTTTTGCCTGTTTTGCTCTTTTTTGGCTCATTTTTGGTGTTATTTAGAAATCTTGAGAGTTTATTAAGACTATGAAACTTCAAAATTGGTCGATCGATTGATTTAAGAGCTTCATGAATGCCAGAAAAAAAATAATTACAAATTTCTGTGCATATGATGGTAGATTTTCCTGTATTTTATTGCAATTTCGTTTCATCTTTTATGTACATAAATCTATATATAATGTTTCATTGGATTGTAAAGCTGTATTATGTTAATCACGTATGGAAATTTGCAATCTAATTCTGTTATAAAATTATTTCATACATAGAAACTCTTTGGTCTTGTTATAAATTTATCAATCAATCTACCGTTTGGGGCCGTGACTATTCTTGTGCCTACAAGCACTTATAACCGCTCTTTTAACCGTACCATCTAAGACAAGTCAACAATAATGATATAGATACTAGAATTTTGTTATCTACCGTTTTTAAATTGTAAGGGCCAGCTACAGATTTATTGGGCTATGACGATGGGCTCTAGGGGCTAGACCGCACTAGCACTCCCCCGACTCTATCATATCATATATATAAAGCTAAACTTTTAGCCAGGTGACGAGACTGCGACACTTGGCGTTCTAACTTTTCCCTAAGTGTCGCGACACGTATGATAAAGTTATATAGAATTTAATTTGTTGGATAAAAAAAGTTAGTTTAGAATTCTATTTTCAATTAAATTTAGATAGAATTTTATGATTAAATTGTTAATTTAGAGTTTTAATTTCGATAAAGTACCAATATTTTATATGTACAAATTGAGTATTAATTTTATTCAAAAAATAATTAGATTATAACTCTCATAAATTATCATATAAATTTATTTTTTGTATCATAATATTTTTTGGAGCGAAGGAATTAGTTCAAAATGTACCACATTCTCCATCATTTATTATACTACCTCCGCTTCAGGTTACTCGCAACAAAGGACAACTTTGCGGAGGCCGAGGCAAAAGATCTTAAGTGTAGTTATTGAAAAATAAGGGCATTTACTTGACTATTAATCCAACCCCCGAAAGAAAAGAAAAAACAAATTTAACAATAATTAAAATAATTAACCCACCACCACCAACAACGCTGCCACCACCCCCTACCACCACCAAGTCACCAACAACACCGAAACCACTCACGACCACCACCACCACCGACACCACTACACCACCACCACCAACCCAGCAAACCCACGACCACTACCACCGAAACCACTAACACCACCACCACCAACCCAGCGAACCCACGAAAACCACAACCAGCACCACCACCACCAACCCACGAAAACCATGACCACCAACATCACCACCAATCACACGAAAACACACAAATCTAGAAATTAAAACCCACAAACAACAAAAACCCTTGAACCCACCACCACCAACACCAACCCAGAGAAACCACTCAAGACCACCACCAACCCACAAAACCATGATCCCTTGAACCCACAAAACCACGAACCCTTGAACCCACCAACCCATTGAAAGCACTAACAACCACCACAAGCAACCAACGAAACCACCGATCTCGCGAACCACCAAGCCATTGCACCCACGCACTAACCCAACGAACCCACGAAACCCTCTGGAAAAACCTTGAAAATTGAGTTGGAGGAGGAGAGAGAAAAATAATGGGAATGAGGAAGAAGATGAAGGAAGAGAGTGAAAAATAATGGGGATGAGGAAGAAGATGAAGGATGATGAAGGTGGTTGAAGGAAGAAAGTGGCTGGGAATTAGGATGATAGACGAATTTAGATGGAAGAGGATTGATTTTAGTGGAAATAGTTAAGTTAATTAATGTTAGATTTTAAGTTAATAAGATAAAATCAGTTTTTTTAATTAAGGTATTTAAAACAAAAGTAAGGGTAATTTTGTAAAATTATACAAAAAATCTTACTAAAAAAGGAATGAAAATAAGTTGTTGCGAGTAATGTGAAGCGGCCGTTTTAGGAAACCGTTGCGAGTAATCCGAAGCGGAGGTAGTATAATCTAATCAATTAAAATAATATACTTCGTAATGTAGTATAATTTTATTGTTGTTTGTAGACCTGTCAATCAGGTCGGGTCACGAGTCATTTCGAGCAGGGTCACTATTTCAAGTGACGGGTCAAGAAATGTTTTTCACCAATATTATTATTATTAGTCATTACATGTCTATTACAAAGTTTAAATCGTCACCAAAACACATCAATTCCTAACTAATTTTGTATCAATGATATGTTTTAAAATTTGACATATAGATTAAAAATTTATCTTGAAATTCAATAAACAACCCGGACATCGCACGAGCACAAAAGTCAATAATATTTTCCTATATTCCTAACACTCTAGCCATGGATGAAACTCGAGCCTTTAATTTTAAGAGCGAAGGTTCGAGTAATTAAGAGTGTAAGAAGGTCAATTTGAGTGTCATTATAATTCAAGGCTTGAAAATAACGGCATTCGTCTTTATAGATGGGTTTGGAAAAATAATGATATTTGCACAATCTTGACAAGAGGAAAAAAAAAATTGAAGTTCATATGATATCACTAGAGGTTGTGCAAATCATTTCTGACCAAGACGACTTCCTATAATTGAAGACAAAAAAACATCTAAATAGCCATTTACCTTATACTCAATTAGTGGTTAAAAACAACAAAAAAGAAGGTACTCCATCAGTTCCAAAATAATTGATAAGTTCGACTTTATATTTTTAGGAAAATTTGTTAAAAATAATCTCAACTTTAGCCGGATCGCTCAAAATAATCTTAAATTTGTATAATTTTTAAATAATCCGAAATTTAGGAGTCATGCGCTCAAAATGACCCCAAAATAACAGGTTAGGTGACACGTGTCACCACATCATTGACTGATTTTTATAATGAAAAATAACTAAAAAAACAAACCATCTTTTCCACCCATGAACCACCTTCCCCACCACCACCTATGACCAACAACACTCCTCCCATCGGCACAGCCCAGCTCCGTGGCAGCCATCCTCGCTCCGCCAGAGATCTGCTCTCGCACTGGCACCACTCTTCCCTGCCCCTAGTACACCCGAAATACTTAAAAACTCCCTCCCCCGCCGATTTACACTCCCAACCACCACTTCTCTCACCCTTGAAACTCTAGCGCTTAGGTTTTTTATGGTGGAGGAGGGCCGATTGTGGTGTTTTGTGGTGGGGCTGAGCGTTTTTAAGTTATTTGGGTTGTTGATTATGGTGGTTTAAGGCTTTCGGGTTTAGGAATTTAGGGGGTAAGGGAGGCGGGAGAGTTGGCACAAGCACCGGCACAGGGCACTACTAGAAAAAATGTCATTTTTGACGGAGTTTTGCCGTTGGAAACACCCTGAATTCCGTCGAAAAAGCCCTATCTGACGGAATTCTGTCAAAACTGGTTGTCGAAAAACCTTTTAAAGGAAAAATAACCTAATCCGACAGAATTTCCATCTAAAACCTTTTTCTAACAGACTTTCCAATGGAATTTCGTTGTCCGCCGAAAAGTATTTCAATTAAAATAAAAAAACGCGCCGCACCACCAAGGGCACGGCGTATCACCACCCTATCCCCAACAACAGACCACCTGCGCCACTACCCCCCACATCAGCCACAACCAGCCTCTAACTCTAACTCTAAGCACAAACCACCACTCTAGCCCAAATCTAAACTATCCCACCCCTTACCCGAACCACACCACCACTCACCCTAACTCTATCCACACCCACTCCCTAACTCAAACAAGACCCACCCCCTAACCCTATACGACCATTTCCACCACCCTAACCCACCAAAATCAATATCTACCACCAAAACAAACCCAGATCTACAACAAATCCGGCCGTACAACCACCGCTAACAACAAGAATCACAAGCAAAAAAATAAACAACCAAAAAAACAAAGCAAGAAATAAAGAAAATTTAAAACAAGAAAACATACCTTAACAATCGAAGCTTGCAATTTCAACCCGAATTTGGTTTAATACGGCTAGATTCGACCCTGAAACCTCTAGATCTAGAGATTTCATGGTCGAATTTAACCGTGTAAACCATTAATATGAATGAAATAGCAAGAGAACCATAGGCGCCGATGAGAATTGAGAAAAAGAAGGAGGAAAGAACATAAGGAAAAAAAAAAGGGAGAGAGGAGACCGAGAGAAGTGAGGAAAGAAGAGGGAAGAGGAGAGGAGCATAAAGAGAAGATGAGATGAAAGGAGAGCGAAACAAAAGAGAGGCAGAGAGAGAGAAGAGAGGAGAAAGAAAGAGAAATTATAATTTAAAGAGGAAGGGGGCGCCGTTTTTAATTAAGGTTTGGGGGGTTTGTTTTTTTTTGTTTTTTTTTTTTATATATAACTTAAATTCCGTCGTTAAGGGTTCAAATTTCGGAAATAACATTACCGACGGATTTTCGACAAAAATAAAATCCGTCGGAAAATATAACATTTCCGACGGATTTTCGACGGAAATAAAATCCGTCGAAAATTTCGTACTTTCCGACGGATTTTAGTGTTTGTCGGAACCGTTCCGTCGGAAATGACCTGTTTTCTAGTAGTGAGGGAGGGAAAGCTTAGCGCGGCATTTTTGGTGGGTGGGGTACCTGGCTGGGTAGTGGGAGAACTCTGCTTGCAATACAGGGTAGTGGGAGGGTTGTCGTGGGTTAGGGCTGGTTTTTTATTTTTTGTTTATTTATTTTTATTTTTTAATTTTCAACCAATCAAGTGGTGACACGTGTTAATTAAAAACATAAAAAAATAAATTAAAAAAAAAACTTACTTTTTTAACAGGTTACTAGTTACTTTTGATCATTTTGAGCGAATGACCCCTAAGTTCGGATTATTTAAAAATAATCCAAAGTTGGGATTATTTTTAACAAATTTTCTTATTTTTTAATAGGTCATACACTGATTTTGACCATAGTTTTTAAGTAACGTATTATATATAAATTTTATCATGTCAATTAGGAATTAACATAAAAATTTCATAGTATAAAATTTTACAAATGGTTTTTACAAATACATGTATACTTTTTTTAGGGAACAAATATTTCATTATACGTTTAAAGTAATTGCTCAAGTTAATGAATCATATCATAAAACTAATATATAAAGCTAAACTTTTGCCTGGTCACGAGATATTGACACTTGACGTTTCAACTTTTTGCCAAGTGTCACGCCACGCAGGCAACAATTAAATATTGCATGCCACATCGGAATTACTTGGAGTTTTTTTATGGATAAAAAAGTTGCTTTAGCTTTAGCTCAATCTTTTCTGAGGACAACGTCTTTAGGAAAGGGGAGTTAATTCATCTACGGATGGCACAAGGATATCTTGTTCTAAGTTCTAAAATTGAGAGCATGCATGGAAGATGTCGGTGAAAAATATATATGATCAATTCTATTGCATAGATATTTTTTCCAAGACATTAGTGGGAATGAATTTGATAAAGTTTATTCATTTAAAATGCATGATCTCATAAATGTTCTTGCTTGAAAAGTAGCAAAAGAGTGTGCATAATTCATAGATTGTAGAAATGATTTAGAAAGGAAAGCTCGCCATCTATTAATTGATAGTAATGAACGTTTGGTTACCTAGTTTCACTCAAGTAATTATCCACGTAAAAGTTTGTTTACAGGTTTGAGTTATTGTGATTTGACAAATAGTGATGTGGATGCTATTATTTCAAATTGTAATCAAATTGTGTACCAGTCATTGCTAGATAGGCTGTTATTTAATCACCAATTTCTCAGGATGATGGTGGTGAATTATGGAGTTACCATTTTGCCATGTTGGGCGCGAAGGCTTGTAAGCATCAACTTGGAAAAATGTTCTGACTGCGATGACTCCCATCGTCATTGAGTCAACTTTGCCATCTCAAATATCTTAGACTAGGGTTTTGAGGAATGTAGTGTACATAGAGAGTGATGCACCATCTTCATCAACTATATTCTTCCCCTCTCTTTAGGATTTAATGCTACAGAATATGACAAAGTTGAAGGGGTTGTGGATGGAGGAAGTTATTTTCATTATGTCATTTTCTCAACTCCGCAATTTGGTCATTTTAGTGCAAAGGTTTGACATACTTTCCTCCATGTCCAAACGTAAACGAACTAGACCTTAACAACATCGGTGAATCATTGAAAATTTAATGTGGGAGGAGGCACTGTTCAAAACAGTCCGATCTATTTGAAGAAGTTGTCAATAAATACCATAGTGTGTTTTCAATTGCCTATTTACGGAGTTTATGGGAAGCGTTGATTGCATCAAATTAAAAGATATAGAAAATTTGGGAACAATAAGAGAGGGATTTTAAAGCTTTGCCTCTTATGTTCGACACCTTGAAATATGTGATGCGCCCGACACTTGCTGCGGCAGAATACGTGAAACCCTAAATGCATCCATTTCATATAAGTAGAGGGTTAATATGAGGCTGAAACAGACATAAATTAACCGAAAACTCTGGCAGAAAATTTATGAACTTGTTTACTCTTAACCCTCTTGTCCTAGACACCACCCCCCTCAATACTTGTTACTACGGTGGAGGTTTCCGAACAAGAAGGAGTCCGTAAGTGTTCTAAATAAAGATCTGGCAAGGAGAAGTGGTAAATTCCCAAGCACTTCGATCAATCACCTTTCTTTTCTTGTTTAAATAACTTTTAATTAATCAACTAGTGTTGTTTGATCACTTTAAATGAACTTTTAATTAATTAATTCCACATAGTATCTTGTCTTAAATAAAGAATAGAATTGAATAATTAATAGTTGATTAATCACCTAAGTCAAGTCGAATCTTGTTTATTTATCGTTCTTTTCACGTATATTGACTAAACAAGAATAACGAATTTTGCAATGTTATTCCTACATGATTGACGCGTGTAAATAAAATCAACTTACTTAGTTTTTAGGTATCACGTACACGTTGCATATATTTTTTGGTGATGAAATTGTGAAAAAGGAAGAGCTAGAAGAGGCCGCACTAGGGCTAGGATAGTGATTCCCCCCTAAAGGGAACGTTATCTTAGTACCCTCGCTCCCGAACTCATTTCTGGTACACGTAAACCAATATGGGAATGGGTAAAATTACAATTTTTGCTAAATATCCCTTGAAATCTACTTGGGAGAAAGGCATGAAGGAGGTTTATGAGTTTTACTAAAACTCATTGGCAACTCCTACTTGTTTCTTACAAAAAAGCGTAATGATAGAATCAATTCTAATTCAAGGTCCCCTAAAAGTCAGGAATTTAAATCCTAGTAAACCTTAACATGTGTAAAGTCCTAGGCTTTTAAAGGGCCATGAGAATTTTAGGAGAAGGATCCCCTACGATGGGCACACCCTCCTTACATATACGACCTATAATCGACCACTACCACAACCAATCAATCCCTAACCAGCCATTAGTACCAGTGTACCCCTAGATGATTGCCACACCTTCGCAAGCACCACATTTTCCCTAAGGGGTTAGTATGGGCCTACTTAACATATGTCCTACTAGGGAGTTTTTTTGTTTTACCGGCTGGTTGAACAAAAAAAGATATTGAGGAAAAATGAAAGAGAGAGAAGGTTGAACAAAGAAATATAGAGGGGATGGTGGCTTCAAATGCAATCAGTAAACCCTAGTTTAGGAGTTCTATAAAAAAAAAAGCTTATATACTTACATTATATTGAATTTCAGACACTTAAAAAAAACAAAGGTGTGGGTTAGGCGGGTACCCGTGTAACTTGATTTTTGTCCCATGACCCGTCCTGTGACCCGAAGATTTTACCGGGTCGGGTACCCGACCCAAATAAATTTTAGAATACCCGTCGGGTTTCTTCCGGGTAGTCGGGTAATCGGGTCGGGACAAGCGGGTCGGGTTTTTTTGAACACCCCTAATTATGTAGTCATGTTTATGAATGGTCAAGATTTATTACTATATTTTTAAGGTAATAACATATATAGCAATGCTTTTTGTGCGTTTAAGATTCCTTAATTTTGTAGGTTATTCAATATTTATATCGATATCATTATATTAAAAAATTCGAGTTATGTACTTGTTTAACTAAAATATTCATAATCGTTGTATTACGATTTCATTTTTTTTTGTATGAAATTTTTTTGAAAACAACAATTATTTTAAGTTTTATTGATTTTATACTTTGAACTTGTTTAACTTCAGTCGGGTCCTGTCATTAAACCTCCTACTTTGGATATTATATGTTTTTATTTAGTGTGTTAATATAAATTATGCTAAGTTGTGTGTGATAAATTCAAAGTTGTTAGAAGTGGAGATTTTAAAAATTAAATTCTGCTTATTGTGGCTTTATGAAAATTAAAATATTTTTCTTGCGGGTTTAAAAAATTAAAATACTTTTAATGCAGTTTTATAAAAATAAATACTCAATAGAAAGCCTAGCATCACATGCACCTAAGAAAACCTAAATTTTTGGGTCAAAAAAAAAAAAAGAAAACCTAAATTTACCTTTTAAAATTGTAAACCTTTTTTTTGGTATTGGTTGTTACAGAAGTTTTTTTATAAAACGATATCGATATAAAATATGAATGAGCTACATAATTATAATAAGAATCTTAAAAATAAAAAATCATTTATTAGTTAATCAAATGTGCAAATTAAATGTGTTAAGTTGTCACTTGGATCGATGATCTTAGGGAAAAAAACAACAATGACATACAACTTTTATCCGAAAAAAAATAATTTTTGTTTTATTGTGTAAATTATTACAGACTTCAGGCGTATTTAGGTATCGACTTTCATATACGTAAATTTCATATTACAGGAGTTGAAGCTATTACATATAATAGTAATTGGTCAGCTTAGCAAGGGTGGTTGAATTTATGTTATAATTTTACTTAAGTGATTAATGACAAATAAAAGGATTTCAATCGAGTAGTTACAAGACAAAAATTCTTCATCAATAAACGTAAGAGTTTATAAGGTTATACTTTATGTTATTTCTCCTTTATACTAGTTGTCGAACTAACTATACCAAAGCATAAAATTGTTCATAGAATTATTGTTACCAAGAATTTAAATTCATCAATGCTATTTTCGTTAGGGGTGTTCCAACATGTCCTTTGTTTACTATTCTACCAAAAATATTTGTTATCGCATCTACAGAAAAAAATTATTATGCCACTTGATTACATTTGAAGTTAAAATATAAGAATGATTACTTTCACTCCTTTTCAAATGAAAAAGCAACATATGCTTACATAACCAAATGAGTAAAGATTAAGTATAAAAAATTAAGAATATGAGGTACACTTTGTATATGACTTGTCATATAAGTTAAAAATTTGGCTGACATCCTAAATGTTGTGAAGTAATGCTTGGTTGTTCTTACTTTGTCTTATCTCTTCAAAAATTAGGAGAGGCAGGAGTTGTGATGTTACCCCGTAAATACACATTTTTCCCGCTCTTCACATGATTATATAAAGCAGTGCTTCTCTCTGAGTGAGACCTACTATCTTCTACAAACACAATAAACTCCCTTGAAAAATATGGGAAAGCAAAGTTTTCCATATCCGGTTCACAAAATAAATCCATATAGAAAAACCAACCCAAAACCTGTACTTCTCCGGCCATGTGCACAAATCAGGAAAACAAATGGCCTGAGATTAATTACACCTTGTACTCTAGAATCATCTAACGACATAAACCGTTGCATGGGTGTCCTTGGGATGATTAAGAACCCTGTTGTTCTTGCTGATGGCACGGTTCGTATTTCTCTAATTGATTCTAGCACTGCTGCTAAAATAGTGTGTGGAATCAAAAATTTGGAAGGGGACCTTGCACTCCAAGCAACAAGGTATGTCCTGCGTCCTTGCCGGACTTATCTGACATGGCTTTGTTGCCAAAGGCTGTAAAGTACTTTGTAAAATGGTTCATTTCAACCCACGGTGGGAAGGAGGGATTTGGTTCACAACATGTCATACCCAAAGCTGTTGTGTCATTCGCTGATCCTTCTTTAGATATACCTACTGATGTTGAACATTGTTACTTGTCTGTTGGGGAGCATTGCATAAACATCCCTAGTTAAAGAAATGATTTCAAATTATTTATTGTCACATACCCATTGGTATTGCTAAAGGTAATGTTGCAAAGTATGAAAAATACATCCAACATGTTAGACGGAAGAAATATTAATGTGAAGATACATGTCATTAGTAATGACCAGTTACGGTTCTCGAGTGGGAGCTTCCGAAAAGGTTTAAGGTATAGGGTTTGGAATTGTCAAGACATGGACAAAGACACATTTCTACCATTAATCACATCAGCAATCGAGATGCATATGCCCCATCTTGTGTTGTTAACTGAAACGCGAGTTTCTATTCATATGGCACGACTTATTTGTGGTCATTTGAAGCCGTATGTCGTGTATGGAATTTCGAAAAATGACTACGAGGGGGGGGGGGGGGGTTCGCCTTTATCTCCTTTTTCAAGCATTTCTCAATGAGCTTGCTAAGAAGTTTTCCGCAAGACTATTGTTGGGCTTTTGATAGACTACTATAAATGTGTTTTATTTTATTATTATGTTTATCGTATTGGAATTCCGTTAATATTATTCAATCCACACTAATGAAGTGTATGACATTTCATATGTATTATTAATCACAACCTTATGATCTATATGTAATCGTGTTTTTAAATGTTTTTAAACAGTGTGATATCCCTGCATTGTAATTATTAGGCCGTTGCTTTGACCAAATGTACACTAATTGTGTTTGTCCAATAACATGTGCACACTTCTTGGATCGAGTCCATCGTATATATTATTCCTAATCCATTAGGCACAAACAAAAATAAACATAAAGAGCACATAACATGTACTAATCAAATACGCGCCCAAAGTACTTAGCCTATAAAAATTCTGGGTCATAGAACTTAGCCTATTATGTTGTACATAATTAAATTATAATTCTTGCAATTAAAATAATAATACAAATATACAAAGTATTAATTCGTCTCTTTGGAGACATTTGATACAATGGATTAATTCAATAATGCATAGCAAAATACTGCGTTATTTCAATGCTTGATTGATACTTAGTATCATCACATTACTATCATTTCCCCTCACGTTCCTTTAGTTTCACCAAGCGTTTTCTACTTTTGTTGTACATTTACAGCTAAAGGTGCATACATCTTAATCTTTAAATTTATAGTTAAAGGTGCATACATCTTAATCATTTGATTTTGCAAAAGCACATCTATACTGTATTACAAAATAGGGGGGCTAAAATATTACAAAAAAGGGGGGCTATAATACAGTATAGATTATAGCCCAATTTATTAAAACAGAATTTAGAAAAAAAACCAATTCCTATTAACCCGTAAACATTTGTAACATGGGCCAATACATAAACAGTCTTGTGTTTTGGATAAATTATTAAAAACCACATACAAGTATGGGCCTCCCAACAAACTTCTTTTGAAAAATGTTAGCCTTCAAACTTGCTTGGCCCAATACATACAAACACCTCTGGAGCTGGAGTATTATTGCAATTCCTCTTTGTATTCCAGAGGTTCGTTTTATTGCAGCACTACTTCTATAACAAACACTGCAACTACCTCTTTTCCAAGACCAGTGCACCTTCTATGGTTCCTGTTGACATTATCCATACTACCGCACCTAATTCCTAGTGTCAATCCATTTACAGTTTGTGTACATCACAATAGATCTAAGCAAGACATTAACATCCTCAGCAACTCCAAGTTTGCCTTATCATTTGCATATAATCAACCTCTGACTTTATGAAACGACACCATTAGCATAGTTCATAACCTACAAGACATACAATTAACATGCCTTTAACCAAACAAAAAGCTGATTCCAGTAACAACATTTACAAAATTGCCGAATAATTAGCAAATATTCAAATATGGGCTGAAATAAACTAGGGCAGTAACATTGTCTGGTAATAGTTGGATCAATGAATACAGGAAACATACTCGACATAATTCCATAATTTCACTAATTATGCTCATTCCTTTTTAATGCCACAATTTAACTCGAATGAATATTGTCTGTAGTATGCTAATTCCATACATTACCAATTCAATTTTACTAATACTCTTTTTACTAATTCCATTAATCTATGATAATTCCATACATTACCAATTCAATTTTACTAATTCGAATTTTACTAATTCAATTTATCAATGCTAAATTCCATAGTTTTGCTACTACAATTTTTACCTACCCCAACAACATTCAAATAAACAACCAGTCTTTTCAATTCGACGGAGGACGAATGTAGTAAAAATCCTCGATTTCAAATAGATTCACAAGTTACCTGGAACCAAGATTAATGTCACTACATCCAGAATTTGACAAACACGATTTTTACCTACCCCAACAACAGTCATATACACAAGCAGTCTTTTCATTTTGAGGGAAAAAGAGGAGGAATCCGACAAATAATCTTCCATGTGAAATAGATTCACAAGTTACCTGGAACCAAGAATTCGAATTCCTCTTTTACATGTAAAGACCAATTAAACCTGTTTTTAGCCCAAAATTCGGCAGCAACCCCCAAGAATCCATGCCTTCCTCACCCAATTCGTGTAGTCAAAAATAAAAAAATTTAAGTATAAGTGAACAAACGTGAAAGTAAACGGCGTCAAACGTGGGTCTCCTTGACACTCATAGGGTAGTCTTGTAGGATGTTTTCACCCTATTTTTCATAGTTTTCTTTTATCATTTTGGTCTTTTCTCCTTTAGTTTCTCTATTTCTTCTTTCTTCGTGTTTTACTTTACTTTATGTGGTTTTCTTCGTGTTTCCCTTTTATATGACTCCTTTTATCTTCTATTTTCTCTTTTTGGTTACTTTTGTAGGTTCTTAAGAAGTTGGCTTTGCAAAGGGATCAAGAAGAGCAAAAAGGGCTAAGCAAAGAAGAAGCAAGCTCCCTAGAGAGGGCTTGGAGAGGGCGCACATCATTTGCCAAATGCCGCGGGCGCGGATAAAGTGCAAGGAAATGGTGATTTTTTGCAGGAACTCTCCGCGCCCTGGCCGCGGTCTAGCTGCGGGCGCAGAGGTTCTGGAGATACCGCTTCTTTTGGAGAGACCGCGACCCCCTGTTTACACTTGGGAGCAGCGCATCTGCCGCCGGCGCGAGAGTCTTCGCTGCGGGCGCGGGCTATAGTACCCGCGGGCGCGGGTTGTTGCCCAGATTGCCCGCGGAGTTAGTTATGGGTTTTGTACCCATTTCTCCGCGCCCGCGGGATATTACTGGAGAGGGCGCGGCCAATCAGATTTTCTTCTTTGTCTATAAATACTCTTGTAATTCCTTTTGAAGGCTAAATTTTAGATAATATTTCATTTGCTTAGTTTTTAGAGATAGAAACTAGAGAGAAAGTAGAGATTGAAATTCTTGGATTTTGATTTGTATTACAACATTGCTTCAATCAAGTTTAGATTTCTTCTTCATATCAATGAAAGTTTGTGAGATTTCATTCCTTTGAATTTAATTTTATTGCAATTTCCTTTAATGCTTGAAAGTTTGATTTGAATTTTGATTTAGGTTTGAGAATTTGTTGATTGATTGATTTTCCTTTTAATTAAACTTGAAATGAATATGATTGGTATTGAATTTGTTTTGTTTCTTAATTTCACCATGATTAGTGAGTAGATTAGTTGCTAGGGAGAAGGAGAATCATGCTTGATTGATGATTTTTGCTAGTTGATGATCATTGATTAATTGAATTGTTGCAATTAAATTGGTTGACATAGTTGTGCATGTGATTAATTAGACTAGGTGTGATCAACCTATAAGATTAATTTAGATTGCATTGCAAATTTCAATGACACAAACCCTTGATTTGAGAATTGCTTTAATTGATTGAATTTGATTGTGATTTTCCTTGTTAGCCATTTATAATGAACCCTAGCTTGGCTTATAGGAGATAGCTTTTGGATTCCTTTGATTGCAACTATTGTTTGTCCCTTGTAATGTTTAAATCAATTTAGTGATCTATCAATTAGCATAATCATTGAGCTTGCATGTGGAACCTATATCGATTAGCCTATCTTCTTTATACTTTTGTTACCAACCACAACCATTTATATTCTTCGATTTAGCATTTTACCTTCTCATTCATTTGGGTTCGACCCTTGACTTACCACATACTTGTATTAGGTTGGTCGAGTGTTTACTAATTAGGTTTGTCTATATATAGGGAGAGGTAGATAACGACCTACATTTTCTTCTTGTCACTCCCACAAATAATACAGCTGGCATACGAAGATAAACACACAATATTAATGATGACATATCAACATTTCCAGCATATTACTTTCGAGCGGTGAAATGTCTGTTTTACCCCCATGACAAACGAAACCCGTTTCTCACAATTAGAAACAGGGAATTAGCCGTTGAAAATATTTGTCCTTTTTTCAGTCTTTAAAAAAAATAACTAGCTTGAAAATTTTCAGAGAGAATCCTTAGCCTTGGTTTTGGTGTTGAATGTTACACTCAAACACACATAAATTGAACAAATTTATATAGTTGTTGATAAAATTGTATGCATAATTTTATCAACAATCAAAAGACCTATAAAACTTTGAAGATTTCTATCTGCCAGAATGACATATAACACATATATTAAAGGAAAATTTTCTAGGAAAGTCCTTTTAAGTGGTCGATCTTATGAGGAATGCCCTTTTATGAAAAATGTGGCGCTAAATGTCCTTATTATATGAAGATAAGGTTGTGAGGAGGGTCCGTTTACCAAACTCCACCGTTGATCAAAATTTAATAAACCCACATGCACATCCATGACAACTTAAGTTACCTTTTTTTTCTTTTTTTTTTCTTTTTCCTTTTCCCTCCTTTTCCCTCGATTTCCCCCTTTTCCCTCAATTGATAAACATACCCAACCCTTCTTCAATCTTGAACAAAAGAAAAAGGAAGTTGGTCCTTAAATACACTCAACAACCACCTGTCTCTCTTGGATCCATTCCAGAACATAGTGATGAAAACCTGCTATTGAGAGTGATGGAGAGGAAGATGATGATGTGGTATTGATTGATTTGGATTTTGAAGATGAGAGTGATGATGACATGTTTGCTGCTCATCTTCATGAGGACATTACTGAGGCTAATTGAATTTTGTACAACAAGCAAAGATAAATTTCAATTTGGTAAAGTAAACTTGAAATTTAAGTGGGATTGTCAACTTACCCTTGTTCGATTCGCGTTGAATGCCTTCAATTAGCCTTCAATTGTAATTTTTGGGATAAAAATTGAAGTTTTGGATTAATATTGTTCTAAAATTAGGGTTCAATAAGAGGGAAAAAAATGGGGGGAAAACTTAAAATAGAAGAAGAAGAGGGAAAGGGAAAAAAAGAAGAAATAAAAAGGGCCATTAAAGTGGTCATAAGCTGTGCACGTGACTTTTTTTGGCCGAAATATTTTGGTCAACACATGAGTTTGTTCAACGAACGCTCCTTGCAACCTGTAAGGAGGGTGATCCCATCGTAGGGGGTCCTTCCTTAGATTCCCATGGCCACTTAAAAGCCTAGGACATTACACTTGTTAGGGTGTATTAGGATTTGAATTCCTGACTGTTTGGGAGACCTTGAATTAGAAATGATACTCTCATCATGCTTTTTTGTAAGAAACAAGTAGGAGTCGCCAATGAGTTTTAGGAAAACTCATAAACCTCGTTCATGCCTTTCATCCATGTGGAGTTCATGGAATAATTAGCACAAATCGTAAGTTTACTCATGCCCAAATTGGTCTACATAAACCAGAAATGAGTTCGGGAGCGAGGGTACTAAAATAACGTTCCTTTTAAGGAGGAATCGCTATTCTAGCCATAGTACGGCCTCTATTAGCTCTTCCTTTTTTGCAATTTCATTAACAAACAATATATGCAACGCGATACCTAAAACTAAGTTAGTTGATTTTATTTATACACGTTAATTCATGTAGGAATTACATTGCAACGTCGTTATTCTTTATTTGATCAAATTCGTGAAAGAACATGAAAATAAACAATATTCGCCTTGGCTTAATTGATTAACCAACAATTAATTATCCAATTCTAATATTTGTTTAACGCAAGATACTATGTGAAAATAATTAATTAGTCCTTTAAACAAATATCAAACAACACTTATTAAATAATTAAGGTTCCTTTAAACAAGAAAATAAATGTGATTTATCTTAGTGCTCGGGAATTAACCACTTCTCTTTGTTAGATCTCCGTTTAGAACACTTATGGATACCTTCTTGTTGGGGAACCTCCACCTTAGTAACAAAAGATCAAGGGGTGAGTGTTTAGGACAAAAGGGTTTAGGTAGCACAAGTTCACAAGTGTTTTGCCAGAGTTTTAGGTTATTTTCTGTGTGTTTAAGCCTCGGATTAAGCCTCTATTTATAGGGAATAAGTAGGTTTAGGGTTTTGAAAATTCTGCCGTAGCAGGTGTCGCGCGCATCTGGAAGAGTTGCGCGCGGCATACTAATGCAAGTGATTTAGTTGTGCTGCTATGGGCGGCGCAACTGATGTTCTTGCGCGCGGCCTTATGGTAAGATTCGATTCTATATTTTTATAAAATTCTTAATCTTCCGCGAGCGCATCTCTAGGGGTTACGCTGAGTGTCGCGTGCAACTGAATTAGTTGTGCGCGCCTGCTAGCACGATTGATTGAGATGCGCGGGGATTTTCCTACGGCAGCACTTAAATTTAACCTAGGCACTCCTAAATCTGTCATTATTGGGTTTTAAGACGGCCTTAAGCCTAATATTGATCGGATTTAGTTAATTGGACCTCGTTTTAGCTTTGTTTATTTAGTTTGGGCTAGTTTTTGTGTTTTGTGGCTTAACTAGTTATCCATAAGCGTTCCCCACTTCGATCCAACACGAAGATGATTTTATTTATCGTCATTGCACTTCCTGTCGGGACGGGAGGCCAAAAGTAGATGTCTACATTTAGCCCTTACTTTGATCGAGTCTAGAATAGACGATGATCAAAGTAGTCAAGGAAATAAATCCGAGACTCATTTTGCAAAGTTCTCAAAGAATAGAGAATCTTTCAGAAATGTTAAAGGATGTCGAAACGATCCTTGGTTCGCTAAGTGTTCGAAACAAGTAGCTATTAAGGCTAGAAAAGTCTTTCCTAGTCTTAACGCGCTAAAGAGTCTAAGTTGACCCTTTGCAATTGTAGAACGCTGTTGCAAGTATAGGTGTTCTGGGTGATGTCAAGTTATGAGAAGAGATCAGTTTTAAAAGAATAAAAGGGGATGATTTCCTCTCAATCATGTCATCGTTGGACTAATGTCCCTTGATATGTCATTGAAACTTTAGCCTGACTTTAACAAAGTAAAAAAATGAAAAAGGGGTCTTCAGTATTCGAGTCGAAATGGTCCGGTATTCGAGTCGGATGTCCACAAGATGGAAATACATGTCTCAGGACTAGAGGCATATATCCAAATCCAGTGAGAGGGAAGAAAGTCAGCAACTCTCTCAGCAGTTTTGTCCACAAGATGAGTACATGTGTCTTAGGACAAGGGGCACGTGACTACATAGGCACGACATCGTCTCGTCGCTTCTTTATACATGGGGTGGACGGACACCCTAACTGTCCGGTAAGCTAGTAAGCGCACTAACTACCGTATTTGCTTACATTCAAGAAGTGTCTGTTCTTGATGGTTTGGCGCGCCTGTCAACTCGTGAGCTAACGCCTAAAGTAATCCTCCACCTTTTAGTTCCGAGAGGTGTATCTTGCAATAGCTTGGGCTGAAGTGAAATTTTACGCAACACCTACGTCGTACAATTTTGCGCCGTACGATACGCCTTTTGCATTTTTACGCTGCATGACAACGCCTTCCTTTTTGCTTCGGACGTGAAAAAAGAAGAAAAGCTGAAAATTTGTAACGTTAGTATAGTAAAATGACAAACCTGTTTATGGGTGCTTTTATGTAAAGCACCACCACGGAACGTCTTAAGACATCTACGGAAAAACGTTCAAAACGTGTGCTTAGGGAAGGCACAAAGCACGGTGTGCATGCAAGAATGATGCAAAAAACTAACAAAGAAGAAAATAAACTACAATATGCAAAGCAATTAAAAAGATTTTGATAATTTGCACGCCATTTCGTCTAATAACGAGCAAAAACCGTTGAAAAATGATCAAACGGGTCAAAATCAGGATTCTGGTCATTTTAGTGATTAGTATCCGCGCGCAATTCAGTGGGTCACGCTGGCCAGGCGCGCGCATCATTTTGAGTTGCGCTGGTATGTCACGTGCAACGAATTCAGTTGCGCGCGACATTTATGTCAGTAAAATGAAATCGCTGAGCGCGATTTTCACTTCGCTCTTTCTTTCTCCTTCCTTCGCCATTTTTGCCCCTTTTTCTCTCTAGGAAGCTCGGATTTTCTTGTTTTTCGAAGCTAAAGGAAGTAGATCTTGTCCCTTATTCATTTTTTCCATAATCCAATGTAAGTTTTTTGTTATATTTCGTTTGATTTAGGCTTAATTGGGACGATTTTCGAACCGTAGAACCCTAAATTATGAATTTGGGGGTTTTCTATTCAGTCCATTTTTCTTGAAATTGTTTGTTCCATGTTGTTATACTATGTTTAAGGATGTCTTGCAACAAATTTCATGAAAAATGGTTATGTATTGAACCTTATATCAGCATCTCTTTGTTCAAGCTCGTTCTTGCTCTTTTTCTTGTAATTTTGCTTGATTTTATTGCTTTTTCTTGCTCATTTTGGTTATAATTGCTGATTATGAAGTAGATTATAGTGATGGAACCAATATTACTTTCATAATTCATTTTTGCAAATTTTAAATTGTTGAAAAATGGAGCGAAACATACTCTTAGCTTATTTTTTGCCATGTTTAACCTCAAAATTGTTTAGTAGACGATAATCATGTTTATATTACTGTTATTCATCTAGGAGTAGTTGATTATTTGAGATTTTGAAATATAATCTCTTGAATGCTTAGTTGAAACTGGTATAGGATGGCTTTTGTGGGTGTTAGAAGCCCCTATTTCCTGAGTTTTACTGCAGGTATCGTAGCCCCCAAGTATGGGTGGCATTCAATTTTTGTGTTTTTCCCTATCGGCATCCGTTATGCTGCCAAAATGGGTCTAGAATACGTGTATTAGTTTAGTTTAGGAAACTAATAAAGAAACTTTATCCATCATAGCAAGGACTCGCCTTTATTTGTCGATGCTGAGGAGATTCTATGTGAACCTGACGAGGCGGTTCGCCCTCGGAATTGGGTGACCCGTCCTCCAAAGGAGGTTTGAGAGCGACGCGTCGCAGCCGATCGACGTCGCTAGGAGGATGTGGTTTGGGAGGCTCCTCCCAACTGGCACTAGTAGAAAAAGCCTCATTTGCGTCGCTCATTTATAGTGTATTTGCGTCGCTTCTATGAGCGACGCAACTGCTCGCGACGCAAATGACTTCTAAGTCATTTGCGTCGCTCCTAGGGGCGACGCAAATAAGAGTCATTTGCGTCGCTCCTTTATAAACAAGCGACGCAAATGACTTTTTTTAAAAACTTATTTTTTGACATTTGCGTCACTCCTTTATAAAAGAGCGACGCAAATGACTTTTCTGATAAACTTATTTTAAGTCATTTGCGTCACTCCTTTATAAAAGAGCGACGCAAATGACTTTTCTGATAAACTTATTTTAAGTCATTTGCGTCACTCCTTTATTAAAGAGCGACGCAAATGACTTTTCTGATAAACTTATTTTAAGTCATTTGCGTCACTCCTTTATAAAAGAGCGACGCAAATGACTTTTCTGATAAACTTATTTTAAGTTATTTGCGTCACTCCTTTATTAAAGAGCGACGCAAATAACTTTTCTGATAAACTTATTTTAAGTCATTTGCGTCGCCCCTTTATAAACAAGCGACGCAAATGACTCTTTTGCTAAACTTTTTTTGTTATTTGCGTTGCTTGTTTGTTTAATGAGTGACGCAAATGAGGTGAATTTTTTTTTTTTTAATTATAATATAATAATTGCCTTGTATATGTTTGTAGTACCTGTTTTCCTAGGTATAAAGTAATATGCTAACGCTAATATAATTGAAATTAAAATGCAATATTATTGAATAATGCAAATGTAAATTTCGGCAGAGTCTCCTTTGTAATTTGGCCTACCCATAAAATTGGGAATGACGGCATTATATTAACAACCTGTCCAATAAGATTACATCTCAATATCATAGACATTATACTCATAATCCCAACACCAATTAACCAAATTACTTCATTTCAAGCCTATAATCCAAAACAAGAGTCAAACATGCGCTAAGTGGTAAATCTAAAGTTCAACATTACATATAAAATACTCTGCCCAAATATCTCGGATCTCATTTATCTCCTCCTCGGTGTACGGTGTAGTTCTTGAAAAATCCTATCAACACAACAAATATACAAGAGGAAAGTTTTAATTCAAGATTGTAGCTAACATCAAATTGTATTTATCAAACAAAAAATGAAATATTTGACAACTCATACCTGAATAAGATCTTCACTGCTATGGTGATGTTCAAGTATTTCGTACATATAACGCATGACGTAGTAGCCACACTCACGTCCACCCAATTGTTGAGGACACTACATGTAATATATTTGTAAGTTGAATTAAATTGCTATACTTCAATTATTAAGAAACTAAAATTTAGGGTCAGAAATTAAGGTAACCTGTCCCAAATGCCATGTCAATTTACTTCCCCTAGATTGTCCACTTAATGCCTTAAAACTTCGAAAAGCACTACACATTTGAAACAAATAACATATATATTACCCTTACACACATAAAATCATGACATTAATAACAAACTAGACTTACTTTGTCATTGCAAACTTAATTGCTAAATTTCGCTTCTGCCTCAAAGGATCAAAGATGATGACTTCACGCTTAGCCATGCATAAGACCAAAAGAACCCAATGATTCCTACATAATAAATTAGACACACATTTGTAAAAGAGTAAAATAATATCAACAATTTGCAAAGTTCAAATAAATACAAGTTCAAAGTTTATACTTTTCATGGTATGGGCATAAGATGAACTGCTTAGATTTTTGTTTTTCCATCACATGTGTCATGTATAGTAGGATACGATCAGCATCACTATGCAAATAGGTTTCTGAAATCATTTCCGGACACATGAATCCAATGGAAGCCACTTCCTCCGTATCGAGTAAGTCACTCAAGGCCCTACATATATATCATGTAATAACATTATAAATGGTAATAAATAAGTATATGGGAAGAGTGAAATTTGAATATCTTACATCATAAAAACTTGCAAAACTGAAATATTCAGCCAAGCTCCTGTGAGAAGTTGATTGACATCTTCATGTTTGATAATGATGTCCTTACTGTCTTCATAACTAAAGGTCCAAGCATCAGCCTTAACCTTAATAGTTTCACCTTCGGGTAATGAAGATAACAAACTATTCAAAGACCCACACTTCTGAGACAAGTTTTCCAAAGCATAATCCATAAGAAAAACTTTTTTTGGATTGGTGTTGGACTCTTTTGTTTCGCGACCACTTTCAACTACTTTCATTTTGTCTTGCATGTTTTCTTTGGCCGCTTTGTTGTTACCATTGTTCTTATTTGATATGAATTCCTAATCAATAGTAAAGCAAATCTATTCAACAATTTGCTATATTTTGTATGGCAAACTATATGTAAATTGTTACAAAAATAATTTACCTTGTCATGCATGAGTGAAACCAAGTATTTCGGCCATTGGGTAAATGTACCATGAGCATGCTTAAGTTTCTTGATGACTGAAGAAGGAACTGGAACCGAGAATTCTTTGAACTCGTCAAAAAAATCATCAACACTCACCCTCACGTGATCCGGAAGGAGGTTACTATGATGATCAAGGATTAACTCCGGATGATATGTACCTTCAGCTACAATGACTTTCTCAGAGTCATTTTTCAACAATGATAGCCGACAAGGAACCGGTTCCTTATAAAGATAGAAAAAAATCATAATTAAAAAATATAGAAAACTGAGTTACAAAGTTAAAAGTATGTCGCAGTCATAAATTATTAAAAAAAAAAAGATACAAAATATAAAATAACAAAGTGTTGGATACCTGTATGTTTGCAAATGGATCATCACCCACTGATTGGCAACTACTAGGATTTTGCTGAGTCGTCCGGCCTATGTTATTCATTTCTATCATTTCAGTTGGAATTTGAATACCAATCTGTTTAGCAAATAACATAAACTTCTCTTGAACCATGGAATCCATTTTAGAATCCATCTCCTGCATAGTCTCCTCTCGTACCCTCCGGGCTACTCTTGCCTCTAATTCTTCCAGCTCATCATCTCCGAATTCCCTACCCCGTCGGCCACTACGCCTCTCTCCGGATCCCCATACAGCTTTAATGCCAATTCCACTGCCAAATGCTATTGCCCGACCATTACGATCTTTTTTCCCAAGGGCACGAGATAAGATATCATCATGCCTATTAGGAACAAAGTTTCCTTCAGCTTGTTGCTTTCTCCAATTATCCTACACAATGACTTCAAGTTAGAAAACTTTGGTTGCAATACATAAACTTAACAAAATATATTCAAACTTGAAATAAAGACTTATTACATATACTTATTATATACTTACAATGGATTCTTTCACCTCTCTTGTTTTCTCATCCGGCAAATAAGGATTTCCCTTATCATCTTCTATTGATCTTGCTAGAAGCCAAGCATATGTCCTATCCGGCAAACTAGACACAACCGAAGAACAAGATGAAGTACTGGATGCTGAACATGTCGTGGGAATATACCCTTTTCTACGCCATACAATATTCATTTCACCATATGATTTGGCTCCTAAATGGTGAGGGTATTCGTTGAAAGACTGGCTTTGTCTTGCCTTCTCACTGATTTCCTATTTTCACGAGCATAAATGAAGATTAGTACATACGAATCCGTTAACAAAGTATTAATAACCCGCATGATCATTGATATTAATACACACAAACCTTAAAATCATCTGTCGTATGCCCCTCCACAAATGTTTTCCACATATCCTCAGATATGAAATCATACAGTACATACGGCATTCTTTTCTCCTTCGGCATATTCCTGGTACATGTGATCCAACCACTGACCAATTTTGTTTTGAAATCTCTCCAAGTTTTATCACAAGTGCGTAGGACCTTTTTTTTCTTGTCTTCATCTTCTTCGATTTGAAACTCTCTCTACGCAAAAAATTAAAAAAATAAAAAAAGTTAGTAAATAATTTCATCATATTCAAATAAATTGTTTTCATCATATTCAAATAATGTCAAAATGATCATATAATAGTATAACATTTAACATATAATAGTGAATATTACCTTAACATCTTCCCACAAAGTGTCTTTTATTCCTTGTGGAACTTGATTCCAATCTTTATACAATATAGACACCTTTGCACGACTTATTTCACCAACATGAATTTTGTATGCTTTTGCCCACTTACCAATGGGTCGACACAATTCATCCCATTCAAGCACTCTAGGAACCCCAGGCATGGATTTTAGGCCCTTTGAAGGACCTCTTGGCTTTTTTTTCTTCTTCTGAGAGTCGGTTGTTTGTAGCTCTAATTGTGATTGATTGTGTGGCTCATCTTCCTCACTTTGCAAAGACATGGAAGGATTATGCAAATCCTCATCCTCCATTATTACTTACCTGAAAAAAAAAGACATAAATAAATTAAGACGTCGATTTATATCATTTTTAAATTATAAACTTGAACACATAACAATAATAAGCAATTTATGCAATAACAATAAAAATCATAGAATTCATACCGCCTTCATTCTTCTCTTTTGCGATATAAAATCCTTCATTATGATCTTTTCGTTTCAACGTTGTGTCAAAATCATCGACTATTGGAGGGATGCTCCAAACGGAAGGTGGTGACTCATTAAATTGCTCATCATATTCTTCCTCGTCCACCACATCTTCAATGCCAAGTATCCTTCTTTTACCTTCTAAAACAACTGACCACTTACAATCAGCTGGGTCAGCCATGTAAAAAACTTGTTTTGCTTGTGAAGCTAATATAAATGGATCAGCTAGATGCCCTCGTCGACCAAGATTTACAAGGGTCAAGTTCCCTTGTTCATCTTTTTTTACACCACGGCTACTATCAGCCCACTTACATCGAAATAGAGGAATCTTGAAATCAACATAATCCAGCTCTATTATTTCTTCAATGATTCCATAATAAAATTTCTTCTTATCCACAAGTGTTTTATCATGTGCACTAACATACTCAGATGACAAACCTACTACTTTAACACCACTGTTTTGCATTGTTGACTTGTCATCTTGTCGGCTAGTGTAAAAAGAATACCCATTGATGTCGTATCCCTCATATGACATGACTTGACATTTAGCACCATATGCCAACCATCTCAATGTGTCAGATATATCGTTAGGTGTGGTGGATAGTTGGGACATCACTCGTTCCTTGAACCATGTAACGAATGAACAATTATGCTCCTTTATCAGCTGAAGATCACTTTTGGAAGGATATTTATTTTTAAGAAAAAGCATGTGCTCGTCCAAGTAAGGATGAACCTCACTAAGATTTTGCAACACAAAAAGCTCGGCCTTATTTTTCATTTCAAAGCCCATGGATATCCTTTTCCTGCCAATAGTACCTTGACCTCCAAGCCTCCCATCGTGTCGAGACTTTGGTAACCCAATTTTTTGTGAACGTGCAAGATATTGAGCAACCCATGCTGCCACTTCCTCAGCAACTGTTCGTTGTACAATACTAGCTTCAGGTTTGGCCGGATTCATGACTTTTCCTTTTAAGTCACCCATTTCTCGTTCAAAAGGATACATGTATCTCATACACACTGGTCCACAAAGTTTAATTTCACGTACAAGATGAATAACCAAATGAGGCATCACGTCAAAAAAAGATGGGGGAAAATACATTTCAAATCGACACATTGTCTCAAGTATATCTGCTTGCAAGTCATCTAAAATACTTGGATTTATGACCTTGCTACAGATAGTGTTAAAAAAGACACATAATCTTGTAATTGTATACCTCACTTGAGGTGGCAAAATTCCTCGAATGGCAACTGGTAATAATTGTTGCATCAAGACATGACAATCATGAGATTTCATGCCACCCAATTTCAAGTCAGACATTGACACAAGTCTACGAAAATTAGAAGAAAATCCAGCCGGGACCTTTAAACCATGCAATGACTCACAGAAGCTAGTTTTTTCCTTTTTAGACAAGGTAAAGCAAGCTGGGGGAAGATACCAGCGTTTTCCTCGAGATTCGGGTGCCAACTCTGAACGACCCATAGCAGCCATGTCTTTTCTTACTTTAACTCCATCCTTTGTCTTTCCTGGCATGTTTAATAAAGTTCCCACAATGGCATCACATATATTTTTCTCAATATGCATTACATCTAGACAATGTCTAACTTCCAAATGTCTCCAATATGGAAGAGACCATAGCTCAGACTTCTTCTTGTAACCCCCAGTTGATTTGCTTTTGTAAGGCTTACCAAACTCATTCTCAATGTCTTTGACCCGCTGATAAACCTCACTTGCACGTAAAGGGCCACGAGCTTCTCTCAACTCCACTTTTCCATTAAAAGACCCCTTATTGAATCGAAAAGGGTGGTCTTCTGGAAGATGTCTTCGATTATCCATGTATACATGCTTGCCACAATTGTCTAGGCGCAATGCCTCCAAATCATCTTCACAAATGGGGCAAGGAGTTCTTCCCTTCACAGTGTACCCCGACAAATTCCCATAAGCTGGGAAGTCATTTATCGTACAAAAAATCATGGCACGTAAAGTGAAATTGGTTTTACTATATGCATCAAACATTTGGACACCTTCATTCCACAACAATTTCAAATCTTCAATGAGAGGCGCTAGATACACATCAATGTCATTTCCAGGTTGTTTAGGCCCAGATATTAGAAGGGACAACATAATGTATCTAGACTTCATGCATAACCAAGGAGGCAAATTGTAGATAGTTAGAAGAACCGGCCAGGTGCTATATTGGGTACTTAGTGTCCCAAATGGGTTCATTCCATCTGTACTAAGACCAAGCCTAAGATTTCGATCTTCTTCACCAAAGTCCTTGAACTTTCGATCAATGTTCCTCCATTGCGGGGAATCAGCAGGATGCCTCATTAACCCATCTTTCTTCCTCCCATCAGCATGCCACCTCAATAATTTTGCAGTTTTTTCATCCGAGAAGAGTCTCCTAAATCTCGGTATAATTGGAAGATACCATAATACCTTAGCCGGAGACCCTTTCTTACAGATCTCACCAGTATCATTCATCTTGTAACGAGAAACTCCACACCTTGGACACTCATGCAAATCAGCATACTCATTTCGATACAACACACAGTCATTGGGACAAGCATGTATCTTCTCATACTCCATACCCAAGGGGCACATAAGTTTCTTGGCCTCATAGGTGGAGTTTGGAAGTTCATTCCCGTCGGGAAACATTTCTACTAAGGCTTCTAACAACTGCGTAAAACCCTTGTCAGTCCAACAATTGCTCGCCTTTAAGTTGAATAACTTCATAATAGCACCAAGTTTAGTGAACTTTGTACAACCAGGATATAACGGGGTTTCAGCAGCTCTCAAAATACTATCATATGTCTGGGGACACTCTGTGAAATGGTCTTCAACATCTTGCATCATTTCATCTATCCTGTCCTTCTCCACTTCACTCTCACTTTCAACACCAATATCATCAGCTGTATCGATATCCTCACCTTGGGGGTCATTATCATCATCACAATGATTCTCATCTTCCCTTGGACAATAACTAGAACTTGCCTCAATATATATGCTCTCACCATGCCATGTCCACCTCGTGTAGTTTTCTTTAAACCCACGACGAATTAGATGATCTTTAATATCAACTATATCACGATATCCCCTCGAATTATTACAGTCACAACAAGGACAAAGAATATTCTTTGATTTATTCTCTGTTTGGTGTTTTAAGGCAACAGTGCTAAACTCTTCAATTCCTCGTAAAAAACTTGTACAATTTCGTTTACCATACATCCAACTTCGATCCATTTTCAACCACTGAATAACAAAATTAATTTTAAGATAATGTGTATATTTTGTAACATATATAGCTCCTTAACCATAAACAAGAATATAAGGCATCAAACATTTTCATTCAAAGTTTATATCATGTAAATGCAACTCCGGATGATCCAATAAGGTCCTTATCACTCCAACCTAACCCATTCTTGAATGTCCTATCTCACTAATAACTACTTGTAAAGTTTGGTTCTAAAGAAAATCCGGCAGCATTTCCCTACAGTTCTCCAAGCACACAATGTAGATAATCGGCTATCAACATATGTACCCAGAGAACAATCGGGAAATAGTGAGCCATGATCTTCTTAGATCCAAAACAATTCAAGTAGTTATCACCTAAATGAGATAGAACATTCAAGAACAGTCCCAAACCGGGGACTATTCAAGACTTACTCCTAATGAGTAAGCCCTGAACGGGTATCTAAGTCAATGATGCAAGTATTATTGCAATTCCAATCAATTATATCACAATTAAAAATCTCATACAATTCACAATCATTATACCAACCAGAACAAATAAGTTAATATTGCAAAGAATGGTTCAGATATATATACCACAAGTGAAGACAATCTCGTATGCGTACTACCGCCTTAATCGTTTGTCCACAACCAGAACCTCGAGCAACTTGTGGAATTCACTTCCGCATAATTAAGAATCTGCCATAAAAAATTACATATATTAAACCAACATAGTTTGAAAATCACTTTGTCCCTGTGATTATGATAATCACTTTGTCTGACCACGTATTTGCGTGTGTGCTCGTGATCCTAAATCTCATAGAACAAGAGCGAGCACGAGAGAAATAGAGTTCAGGACATTACTGAAAGTGCCTAAGTAGAGGTACTTGTTCTCATAAACGCACCCAATTCGTGCTTCCCATCGCCCATTATGATGATGCCTACAAAAAAATTAAATGATAAAAAATAATTTTAATAAGACATTCAAAGAATCATAGATGTCAAGTATATTGCAAAACAGCAACTGTAAAAATCTACAGACTAAATGCAAACAAATTTGCAGAACAAATGGAGCACTAACAATTATCCATAGTAAAAGAACACAATCTATTAAATTACTTTAGTTTGAAGTTTGAAACTTCAAAGAAACCATGGTATTTCAAAAAAAAAAAAAAAAAAGCCCCAAATAACTTTTACCGCAAATTGTATCCAGGCTTTGAACAGTGCAATAGTATTTCACTGGGTGGAAGAACAGATCGCATAAAAGCAGGCTTTGCAGGTGAACAACTATGTCAAGTTGACTGCACTCCTACGCCAATAACATGAAGTAATAATAAGCTCCTTACTTAACTAAACTACATAGAGAAAGTAAAAGACAATTTCCTACACGCCAGAGAAAAACTAAGGCTGAGTACATAACCTGTGAGGCTGTGATACCTTCACAAGTATCCGCCTACTTCTAAAGGTCAAAGACCCAAAGAGAAAAAGTTCAATATTTGCTCCATAATTATACCGTACATAATATTGAAAAGATCCCAGATGATTAAGCCTAGCATTCCAATTACAATATCACTTCTCTATTAGGACATAAGCTAGAGGCCTGGCTTATCATGCAACATTTTTAGGGACTATGCAATATGCTCAAATGACTATGCTATTCTACAGACTGTTCAAAGATGCAAACAAGCAACCAGTAAAATATTGCAAAACAGCCATATAAATTCAATGACTATGCAATATGCTCAGATGAAAATTGACTTCAAAAATTCAATGACTGAAATTCACAAGTATGCAATATGCTCAAATGAAAATTCAATGACTGAAAATTATAAAAATTCAATTAAATCTGCCATATAAATTCTAATTAGTGAACTAACACTAAACCTGAAATTAAACTAAGTCCGAGCCGAAATCGATTGAACATAAAAGATTGAACATTCTAATTAGTGAACTAACACTAAAAGTTCAAGTTAAATGCTACATTCTATCTACCATGAAAAGATTGAACATAAATAGAAGCAATCTTACCATAGGTGAAATTGATTTCTAAAATTCAACAATGTCGAGCCGAAATCGATTTTTGGGGCGAAATTAAGCAATTTTTCCACTCGAAAATTCAAAAATTCAACATTGCTGTAATTTGCTTGAACTTCCTCGGGTTTTTGGGGGCGAAATTATGCGATTTTTCCACTCGAAAATATCAGATATTGCTCGAATTTTTTCAGCAGGATTTTTAATTGAATTTTTTGGGGTTTCTACGGTTCGAATTCGTATGGAATTGAGTACATTTTTTGCTCGAAATGGGGGATTTTTGGTCGAAAATAATCAATTTTTCTGGGGTTTAAGGGTTCGAATTAATTAGGGTTTTTGGTCTAAATTTTAGCTCGAAATTGCTCGGATTTGCTGCCGATTATGGGTGTTGAACTTGATTGCGATTTTGGATGTTGAATTTGCTGGGGATTTGCAGTTTTTTGGGCGAATTTGTGGGTGTTTTTTGGGCGAATTTGTTGGATTGAAGGGTCGAAATTGAAAAGCTGGGGATTTGCAGTTTAGTGAATTAGTGAAAGTGAAAAGCTAAGGTCAAAAGCGCAGAATGGGTAACCTAAAGCAGAGTTATTTGCGTCACTTCATAATAAAAATGCGACGCAAATAACAAAATCTGAAATGCTGAAAATTTGTTATTTGCGTCGCTCATTTATTAAAAGAGTGACGCAAATTATTCAGTGCCTTATTTGCGTCGCTTGTCAGTAAATGAGTGACGCAAATAATAAACTTATTTGCGTCGCTTTAATAAAAAAGAGCGACGCAAATGATAGAAAGCTAACATACATTTGTTTTTTGCGTCGCTTCTTTAATAACAAGCGACGCAAATAACTTTAAAGTATAGTAAAAATACACATTTGCGTCGTTCTTTAGAATGAGTGACGCAAATATGGCGACGCAAATGAGGCTTTTTCTACTAGTGTGGGACCCTAGGGTCCTTAAGTAGGACTCATACCATCATGTTTTAATCAGAGGGTGGCGCGGCATCGTGAGTTCTTTGCGCCTTCGTCTCTTTCTTTATTTTTTTTCTTTTTTTTTTGTTTCTTCTCATTTTTAAACCAAAACCGTTTTTTTTATTTTCCTTAGAGTGAGTCTAGCATGCGTTTATACTACTCTGGTAACCTGGGAGCCCGTCTTGAGAGTTTGCCCAAGGTGGCAAAGGAGATTGTGGCGCTTTCTGGGATGAACTCCCAGCTGACGGCTCTTCAGGATTTATTGAGTCAGCCTGCATTGTTAGCTTTCCTCCGTGGTTTGCTGGAGTTTTGGTGGGATTCCACCAACACTTTCCATTTTCCATGGGGAGAGATGATAGTTACCCCTTTCGATTTCTCTATGATTACGGGTTTTCCTTTTGGAGGCAAGCCCGTAGCCATAGAGTTCGTTAATGGGTTAGACAAGAGACCACGCGATCTTGTGGGGGACCGTCTTGCGTTGTCCCTTCACGTGTACGTGTAGTCTTGTCCATACTCGGTTCTTGCCAATGAGTTTTCGGGTAATGAGCTTGATCGGCAGTGTACACTTGAGCAGCTAGCTCGGATATACATTACTTACGTTCTTTCCGTCACTGTCTTGAGTGATCGAGGAGAGTGTTTCGCCATTGGGTTACTTATTTGCCTAAGTGATTTGGGGTAAGTAGGTAACTTGAGTTGGGCGGAGGTGTCGTATGCCTGTATGCTTACAGCTATGGGCAAGGCGACTCGGATGATGGATTCTGCGGCAACTACTGAGGCGCCTTGGATCTCCCTTACGTGTTTTTAGCCTCTTTCGGTTATTACTTTTGCTTTTCTCCTTTAGGCTTATCTATTCTCAATTTTAGGCTTGGGGATATTCGTACCAGCCTTTCTTAGTCCCCAAGATGCTTAGGGCTTCTCGTTTTCCTATCGGCCATCAATTGGTCACAATTAAGAAGAGACGAGCCACTTCTGCCGGCGACTTTCGCCAGAGGATCCTTTCGGCGACTCGTGCATCGGTGAGTATTCCAACTACATGTGCATCTTTTGATTTTTATTTATTTTCTGACGATTTTTCATGTGGTTGTGTTCGTAGATCGATCTCCATTCTTGGAGCTTGAGCTTGATCGTCGGAGTCCATGAGGTTGTCCGGTCCAGCATGATTCGTTGCCGTTTCCGGGCTTTTTAACAGGGACTTCCAATCCTTCAGAGGACAGACGCTTGGTTTTTAGGCGAGCGTGTTCTCTAGCAGTCTGCATTCGAGGAGCCCATGGTTCCTGTGGATCCTCCGATCCGGATGTTACGTCCGGACTTGTTGTTTACCGAGGATCGAGCTCAGGCGATCCTTTGTTATCCAGCGGAGCAGCTGGTGCTGCCGGATGCATCGTATCCGACTTTCATTGCATCCAGGCTGACTCCTTTCCCAGCTTTTGTTCCGGTTTGTACTTTAACTCTCTTTTGTTATTTATATTTATTTTTTTGGAACTTTGAACCTTTTATTTATTTTTCAGCGGGTTGAGCTAGGTGGTTGGTTGCCTCCTACAGTGGAGATCACGTATACCGATGCCGTTGGGTCGGTTTTTCGTGAGATCCTTCCAGCAGCAGAGAATGAGGAGGGGATACCATTCGTTCCTGAGACGATTGAGTCGGCATGTTCCTAATGCATATGTATTTATATATCTTTTCATAACATTTTTGCTAACTGTCCTTGTCTTTTGGAACAGGTTCCGCAAGAGACCGTGAACGGCTGTAGACATCTAAAAATGTCTCCCCAAAACCAAACCCGATGATAAACAACCTTTCACCGCCATTATTGGTCGGGTTCAGTATTTAATACCGAGAGTGTTTAAAAAATCGTATTTAATTAAATTTAATTTTTGAATAGTCCATGGATCAGTCTTGATGTTTAGTCAAAGCATAGTTTTTTTTTTTTTAATTTCAGCCCAAACCTTTTTATTTTATTGTTTTATTATTTATTTTGGCCTAAACCTTTTATTTATTTATTTATTTTGGCCGAATTAATAATAATAAATCAGAAATGGCCCGAAATAATCAATCGACACTTAACAATGCTGAACGAAATTAGGGTTAAAAATGAATTTCAACGGAAAAACGGACTAAAGGCTCCCGCGTCACGTTAATTGTCCACCGTGTCACGGGAATTTGCCTCGTCTGCAGTGGGATTCCGCATGACACGGTGCCCATGCTGTGACACAGGGCAATTCCGTGTCCTTTCCGCGTAAACCCTTCACACGTTTTATTCCCCGTGCCCTAAATATTTTCCGCGTCACACAGCTATCCAGCGTGTTACGGGAACCTGTCCCATCTGACGGTGCTAGGCACCGTGTTACGGTGCATTATTTTAGGGTTTTTTTTTTATCTTTTTAGGGTTTCGTGTGTTCCCTCAACACATTTTTTCTATAAATACCCCCTCATTTCTGATGTACGGGGCATCAATTAATTCTCCATTTTTCTCTCCTCTATGCTCTAGCCTAAACACTAGCCTACCCTTCTTCTTTCAAAATTCCTTCTTCAAGCACTCCAAGGATTCCAAACTTTACTCGTGGTTCTGTCCTTAAGCCAAGGCGTGAAAGGTAGAATTATTTGAGGGTTTGGCCCCAAATCAACTCTATTTAATTTAATTTAATTATCGTATTATTATTATTATTATTTCTTTGAAGTTACTAACTCGTTTATTATTTTATAGTTGCAAGCAAACAGAATCAAAGTAAGAATTATGTTCCTTTTATTTCTATTATTTTTCTTACGATTTTATATTGTTGGATTTTATTGTTAAATTGCTTCCAATATTAATGTTTATTGTATGATGACCATATTGCATGTTAAAGGGAATATGTAATTGAAAATAACGCCTAATAAGATAATTTGGACAACCGGTTTAGCTTCCTTTTTTATCTTGTTGTTTAATTCAAGTGATAAAAAATAATTTAGAATTATATGTTGCATTAATATTAAACCAATTTAGCTTAATAATAGTTTGGAGCAAATTGAATTTCTGTTTGTATGCCTTTGAGATCGCAGGAATGCTTTTCACTATAAGAATCGAGTAGAGGCCAATACGGGCGAATGTGACTCCATGACTCACTTCGTACCATCATCCCCTATCCTCCTTTCGTGGTTTCGAACCACATGGAGTTATTAATCTCATGGATTATGAATGGGGTGTAACCTTCATGGGTCAATCATTGTTGCCTATCGTTGTCCTTTATCATGGTTGCCTTTTATGATCCGTGAACGGTTTACAAGTTCCTTAAAAACTTGTTGGCGTCTCCCTACTTTCCTAGTCCCAAATCATATTATGTCAATTCCCACTTCCTATGAGTGCCAAGCATATTCACAACATGTTTAAATGTAGGCGCACTTTGAGCGACGCCTACAATTTGGCGACTCCACTGGGGAGGATTCTTGGTTATTTATCGATTAGAGTGATCGGTATTTAATTAAGATGAGTGGATGAGACTTGAAATATTCTTGAAAAATATTCTTTAAATTAATTTGGCACTTTTGCATAAGAACAAACGTTTTAACGTCACATTTAGGTTTGTCCCGTAGGAAAAATTGAATAACTTGATTGCGTACGAAAGAAAACATGGCACTAGTCAGATTTTCTGACTACCGTGCCACGGCAGAATCTGCCGTGTCACGGTGCTCTCTGCCGTGTCACGGCAATCCTAAAATCAATCCGGTGGCTTGTTTTCTCTTCTCACAGTCAACTTCCTTCGATTTTTCTGAAAAAACGTGTGTGTTCTACATGCGTCTTAGCCCCGGGGGATTTAAGATCTATCAACCCAAAAACGCTCATGGCGAAAAGGGTTCATCCGAGTTATTAAATCCACCCAAACCATGGAGTTGAGTTCGATTTCATCACGAACTCGCGAAGCCGCCCGTTGGCATACACCCTCAAGGGAGGCTGCCTTGCTAACACGTCCAAACTCTTAACCATGGTACCCTTTTGACACCCAAAGCTTGACCAATAGTTGAACATAGATCTTGACCTTAGGTTGCGGAATATTTTTACATCATCGTGACTAAATGCTACATGGTTTGTTTTGTGCTAACCCTCATGTGTTTGCTCTTTTTGTTTAACCCATGACCGAGGGTTTTTTAATTTCAACATAGTAATTAGTACGGACTAAAAATTGAATAAAATCTCGAAATTACACTAATTTAGGCTTGGAAATTGCGCACCGTGTCACGGCAGGTCTGCCGCGCCACAGTGTGCAATGTCGTGACACAGTGCATTGCCCCGTCTGACGGTGCATTGTACCGTGTCACGACAGTCAGCACCATGACACGGTGCCCAGGAGGTTTGTCAAGTAGCTTTTTTTGGTCTTTGTGCATGCTTATGTGGTTCGTATGTCTAGGTTTGGTGTCCTGTCTAGCTGTATGGTCATAACACGTGTCCATAACCTTCACTTAATCACTCACATGTCGTGTTCACACACTTTTTCGTTAGTCGTGCACCATTTCATGGTCGTGCTTTAGAGTGGTCTTGTGTCGTTTTTTTCGTTTCGGAGTAAGTCGGATGGTATCCTCCCATACTTTTTAAAAAAATATATATATATATATAAATTAAATTTCAAAATTCAAAATGATTTTTTTTTTATTTTCGGATGGGTTAAGGTTAATTTTGGTCATTAAAGGTGTGTTTGTTTCGGTGTCACAACACTTGGTCAAGAAGAAGGGTTAGATGGTTATAGTTTGAGTCAATACCTCAACAACCTCTTATACCAAAGAGGCGTACAAGGAAACCACCACAATTATCTCCACAAGATCCATTTCCAGTCTACTTTCAACCAATGGCTACTAAGGAAGATATCGAGAACATCAACAAGACCACAGAGAAATTGTCTAACATGATGCAAACACTCACCACTAGAGTCAACATGGTAGAGCAAGACAATCAAAATAATGTCACTGCCGCTACAATGGACAAGATCAAGGAACAGATGAGTAAGATCTCTAAAAAGTTCACTTATGTGGAACAAACTGTCACCTCTTCGTCCATAAGGGACAAACTTCCTGAGAAGTTTTCCACTGCTTACATTCCCAAGTTCAATCCTACTGATAATCCGCTTTTCCACTTGAAGGCCTTTTCTGCGACCATGGCTCTTAAGGGATTAGATGTGACACTCATCCCTACTGTGTTCCCTTTTTCCTTGGAGCATGCCTGTCAACAATGGTTCTACTCTCTGGAATTCAAACATGTTGTGACCTGGGAGGACGTTACTGAAAGCTTTATGAATCGTTACAAGTGTAACATCCAAGCAAAGACTTTTGAACGTGAACTCTCCATTCTCAAACAGAAGGAGAATGAAGGCTTCACTACTTACCTAAGCAGGTGGAGAGAAACAGTTGCGCTCTTAGTGGATCCTCCCAAGGAGAAAGAGATGGTTCGCCTGTTTATTGCAAATTTGACTCATAAGTATAAGCAACACTTGAAGTTTCTGCCTTTGAGTACCTTCGAAGCTGTTTACGATATTGGAATCAATATCGAAGATGAACTGATGAAGACTGCTGGTAGCAATAATAATAACAACAACACTTGGAAAAACAAGAAGAACGACACTCCTTCTTCTTCGTCTTCCAAGCCCAATAATGCTACCGATAATGTCAATATCAATGATGTGCTGGCTCTTAATGCTCCCCCTCAAAGATTCCAAAGGCAAAGGAGGGTTTACACGCCTTTGAAAATGACTTATGATGCTGCTTTTGATCGCTTGCATAGTCAAGGACTGATTGTGCCAATTGGACCTTTTCCAGAACCTCGACCAAAGAACAGGACTGCTAGCTATAACCCCAATGCTCATTGCAAGTTTCATCAAGGCAAGGGTCATACTACTGAGAAGTGTTGTCGGTTGAAGGATGCGATCCAAGACCTGATTGATGCTAATCAACTTCCTGTCCCTCCAGGGGGCAAGAAGCCTAACATTCAAACAGGTCCTCTTTCTGATGCTTTAGCTATCATGGGAGATGAAGTCTCCTTTGATTCGTCAATACTCATTCAACCTGTGAATGAACCTCTGCCGGAAGTTGTATTCGTCTCGAACTATGAAGAAGTTAATGGAATTTGGGATAGTGACGATGAAGACGTCTATCTCAAAGATATATCTTGTTCGTCTCTTGGAACAAGTGAAGATGTTTGGGGAGACCTTGAGGTCAAGTTTCTCACCAGAAGTGGACGGTTGCAGCAGCCTAGTCCACCTCCACCGCAATCACAACCAATAGTTAATCCCATCGACCCTGTGAACAACGATGTAGTCAAACAATTACAAAAAACCAAGGTGAAAATGAATTTATGGAAGCTTTTGGTAACCTCTCACGAGCATCGAAAGGCTGTGATGAATGCTCTGGTGAAGTTAGGAGTTGATGATGATATGACTCCTCAAGGACTGACTGGTCAACTTTCTCACTACTGAATTTACATGTACTAGCAATTTGATTTCCTTCTCTGACAAGGATCTACCCCCGGAAGGGGACCAACATAACAAGGCCTTACACCTCACTGTGGTTTGTAGGCAGATGAATGTTCCTATGAGCCTGGTTGATAGTGGCTCTGCAATCAATGTTGTAACACCCTAGAAATTCCTTTCTTTCAAAATACATGTTTTTCCCTGTTTAAAAATTTAAATAGGAATATCTAAGATATTACCGCCACCGTGAAAACGACTAAGACAACCATCAAAGACACACAGCGGAAGACTAATTTGAAAACAATTCAAAACAAGTCAACTTGAAAAGTCAACTAACGAAAGTAAAGTCAAAACAAAAGTCAAACGAAGTAAATTAAAACCATCCTACAACTTGGAACCATTGTAGGCCCTTATTAAAACCAAACCAACTTTAAAACCTTTGCGTTAGTCATGCATGATAATAATATCATAAATAATTAAAGCATTAAACACATCATATACTTATAGACACTAGCATGATTCGCTCTTCACCCATGCCCATTCATGAATATGCTTCATCACCTGAAAACCTCCTCTCTACTTGCCCCCACTACTCGCCATTAGAAAATGGATCGTCGTAGGGCCAAAGTAAAGACATGGCCAAACACACACACACACACAATCAGCAAAGCTGAGTACATAAGCGTAATTAAACACACTAACATGCTTTCACCTATCAACACACACTTACCTCATTGCACCTGTTTACAAGCACACACAACAATCAACAAAACACAATGACTAGACACTAATTAATTCATTTTGCATTGATTACGCATCGAACGGGTTTCCACCTCCTAACCTCCCCCAAATAAATTTGAGGTTAACTGACACGGGAGCTAACCGTGCTAGCGACAAAACCACTCAAAGGTGGTGGAATTCCTGCGCATAATAATAAATAAAAAAAAGGAATATACAGCGTCCTGTACTCCATTAGAAGTTATGGTTAAATATAAAACCCCATAACTCCCCCCATTGTTCATACTCAAGGTATATACGTTCCAAGAGTTTTGGTGCGTAATCTCTTTCACTTTACGTTATTTACATATTATTAGACTTGGTGATGACTCTCAAAGCATAATAAGTCAATCAACAATAATTATTCAATCAAACAAACATACCAATTTAATTCTTGAATAATTAGTGACCACATATTATTTATTGTTGAACCCTTTTTAATTCTACCTCAGTGTCAAAGACACCTTAAACGCATAATGCGCCAAAAATCCTATCCCTCGGTGTTAAAAACACCTTAAGTGCACAAAGGCACCAACATACAATTTATTCCTTGTGTACATAGACACTTATATAGCTCCTTCCTCATGCTTAAAGCATCAATAAAAATTATTTGAACCATAATAAAATTCCTTTTCAATATTCTAAACATAATTAAACATATAGTTTAATTAATCATGCCTTCTAACATGCCATAAATAAAAATGTGGTTCAAACACAACATGCCCAAAATATAATCTTCCAATCTATAACCATCACAAATAATTCATGCTTCCCAATTCAACCACAAACATCCTAAATTCACAATTCCATACATAAACCTTAGCATGATACTACTTGTAATTGATTGAAATCAAACCTAGCATGATTCTACATCATCAATATATGCTAAGTACGCGTACGTACCTCAAATAAGCTCTTAAAATAACCGAGTACTCTACAACAATTCTCAAACCAAGTCTCCTACATAAAGGGACAATAATACTATATTAATTACCCTTGTATACACAATTTCCAGCAACTTAAACTCACTTTAAATAACTTATAATAATCTAAAAATTATTTTAAAAACCCCTAATTAAACTCTTTTTTAATGGATAATCACACCCTTTTATTAAAAATCACAATTATACTACTTTAAATAAAATTCCAACATTTTAAACTAATCAAAAATCCTTTAAAACTTCATCAAAATACATCTTTATACTTAAATTATCCATAGAAACATTAAATTATCTCTTACCCCTTTTAAACTCAAAGATAAAATTTAAAGCATAAAAAAAACTTCGTTAAAAATCAAAAACTGCTCGAAAATCGTATTTAGAGGCTGAATTTGGCCATGAGAGGGTGGAGCTTACTACCAAAGCTAGTGAGTCTTTCTTAAAACGTTGTTTCCACTTGAAAAACACAACTTTTTTTTTATCAAAAACGGAGGAGTTTAGAACCTGATCGGGATTAAAACGGGATTAATACTAACGAACGAAAATCTAATAATTAAAACATGACGTGTTCAAAATAATCTGGAATTAAGTTAAACTAATGAGTAGTTATAATCACCAAAATTTCAAAACATCATTAATATAAAAGCCCTAAATCAATTATTCATTAAAACCCTAGAATCATGATTTTCAATAATTAAAAACCCTAGGTTATTGTAGACACCCATTTGTGTCTCCCCAAAACCAAACCCGGTGATGAGTACCTTTCGCGTCGAATCATAATCGAATGAAGTGAAAGTGTGGAAAGTTTAGCATTGCGGATAGTTTTAAATCTTTTCTTTTCTCTCTGTTTTTGAAAACTTATTTTGATAAAACAGTCAATCCAGTTTGGTTGGTCCATGATATGGGTCCAATAATAGTGTATTTGGATAGGGTTTGACAAGAGCTTTCCAACGATATATTATAAGCCCAATTCCGATGAATATTGAGGAAATTATGTCCAATTTACTAAACTAGGCCCGGTTTGAGCTTTATATGCGGCCCAATGATCTAGGGGAGGGCCTAATATGATTTATCATTCCTAATGCAATTAGGAATGGTTTTAGTCTTCTAGAATCTTCTAGAAGGTTCTTTTCATTCCTAATTCAATTAGCATTGATAAATTGACTTTTGACTTTTCAGAGTTTTAATTAAAATCAAATAGCATTTTCGAGGAAATTATATGATTTTATCCTCCAGTACGGTAAATTTATCTGATTTTCAAAAACGCGTTAAAATCAAGCTTGGCGCCTAACCCCAGGCCTTGGCGCCTGGAACCAGGCCTGGCGCTAGTGTTGGTGCCTGGCGCCAGTTAGCCAAGGGTGGCGCCAGCCCTATTTTTTGTGCGTCAGACTCTGTTTTGTTTATTTTATCTTTTTGGATGATTTTCTCTATAAATATCGTATTAAAAACTTTGTTTTCATTCATCATCTACATCAATCATTCACCAATTCACAAGTTTTTCTTTAGCATTCTCTAAATCATTCATCTCTCTCATTCATCTTTTTCTAACTTGGTTTTTTTACATACAAAATTCCGCATTCGCAAGATCTTAGATACACCTAGCCATATTTGAAGTTGCCTTCGCCCTAGACGTGAAAGGTTTAATTTCTGAGGGTTTGGTCCCAAATCTCTCTTTCAATTATTTAATTTGATTGTTGTTTATTATTTTCCTTGAAATTACTAACGTGTGTATTTTGTTATTAGAAAGAGGTACGAAGCATCAAAGTAAGTAATTTAATGGTTTAAATTGATATTATGATGTAGAAATCATGTTTATATTGTTATTATGATATTCCTTGTATCATGTCTAGGGTAGTTTTAATATTGAATATGATTGCTATGATGCCTTTTATTCTCTTCCTAATATTTATGATTGTTAGTATCATGTTAGGGTTAAAGATTTGATTTTTATTGCTTAGTGACATGTTAGGGTTTGTTATTAATATTGTTAGTATCATGCCTAGGATCTTGCTATTATTATGCTTTAACATGAATATTATTATAATTATGATTATTATAATTATTATTAATTATGATTGCTATGATTATGATTTTATGATTATAATATTTATTATAATTGTTATTGTGATGATCATTATTATTATTGATATTATGATTATTATGATTATTTTAATTATAATTTATTTTTATGATTATAATTTTATAATGATGATTATAATTATTATTATGTTGCTTTATATTTATTTTTATTGCTTGATCGCACCTTTTATGCATGTTTAAAGGGAATTGGTACTTGTAATCACGCTTAATAAGATAATTAATAATCTTGTTAGGGTTAATGTGATTATAATTTCAAGTGATCACCAATGATAGATTTGTTTGTGCATAAATATTCAACCAACATAGATAAACAGGTTTAGGGTAATCCTATTGATTACATGTTAGTCAGAAAGCGCACATGAATACGAGCAGAATAAAGTAGAGGCCTATTATTAGGGCAGGTTCAATCTCTTTTAGGTTGGATTTGTACCATCATCCCCGAACCCTTATTTGGTTCTAGACCTTATGGAGTTGACGATCTCCTGGATCGTTAAGGGGTGTAACCTTCATCCTATGAACGGTTTACAAGTTCCTAAAAAAACTTGTTGGCGACTCTTTTGCTCTATCTTCTTCCCGTTTGGACGCCACCGTACTTTAGTGTATGATCACAGTGGGGTTCAAGCTAGTGGGATTAAAGCTTGAAATTATTCCCTACAGTTACAAAATCTGAAAATTATAAAGTTTAATCATCAAAATACAATTTGATACTAATTAAATTAATTTCAAACAATAAAATTAAAACCCATAAATCGATAATTATAATTAAACAATTTAATAAAACAAAGGAGAGAGAAAATAAGACTAACCTTTTTGTGTGGGAAATTTTTGGGGATTCATGGGGTATTTATAGAGTAGAGAGTGTAGGGTTAAATTTGGGCTTATAAAAATGTGGGCTTGAGTTATGGGGTAGGGCTTAAGTTATGGGTTTTGGAATGGGTTATTCCAATAAGAGTATGTAGGAATAATTTACATTGCCCAATAATTAATAAATGTTTGGCCCAAAACATATTTTACTTTTATAAAACTTTATATTTAAAATACTTTAACCCTTTAAAATATTTAATTAAAATACTTGAGCCCTTGACAATACATTTTATTAATACTTAAATATTTTATAAAAATACATAAAAATACGGGGTATTACAGTCTACCCCCCTTAAAAGAAGTTTCGTCCTCGAAACTTAGGTACGAAAACTTTAAAAGCTCGTTTAAAGGCAAATAAATACTTAAAATCTCAAAAAAATTTCTTAATACTTTTAGTTGCTGTACTTTTGTGATACTTCCTTTCTACCTCATCTATTCATTCACACACAAACTAGTGTGTAAAGTAACCAACTTGCTGACCTACTTACACAAAATAATGTGTAAGATAACAACTTTACTAACAAACTTACACAAAATAATGTGTAAACTATTAGACTATCTAACAAACTCACACTAGCATTAGTGTAAGAATCAACTTTGGTAATAAAGTTACACATCTTAGTCTGTAAAATAATCAAACTTATCAACTAAATCAGTGTAAAACTGACGAAAAAGCACTTTAAAATGCCAAAATTAAGGAAAAAGCGCGTAATTCTATCGCACTCTACCCCCCTTAAAGAAAACGAGTTACGCCCCCGTAACTCCACTTAACTCAACTTGATTCATGTTGATCTTTTATCATTCCATCCTTGGTAAGGTCATACACTTCTCTGTATGCATTCTTTGTTGCGAACCAAAATTCTTATTAATTCCTTACACATTATACCAAAAATAATCAATTTCCATCTATACTATCTTTCACCCATCCTCTAGTAAAAGTATGAAGCACTTTGATATTCAAAACTTTGATTTTTCCAGCTTTTTCATGATCAAATTGGCTGAACTCAATAGATCCCTGTGCAACTCATACCTTTAGTTAATGTTCTTTCACAATGACTTATGAAAATTGTCTTATACTTTACCAAGGTCCGATAATATGCCAAGTTATTTGTCACTTTACCAATTCTATGCAAATTCATATATATTTCTATATACTTTGGCTCAAATTTTCTTTCTTACCAAAATTCATCTTTTGTCTTATGGGTTACACTTTCAATAACACTTGTACCTTGTCCGTTGTTTAACTTGCACTACTCAGATCAAATCCATTCATGTATACTTTTCTTGCTTCGGTCACTAATGTTCCCCAACATAGTGAACTTTCATGGTTCTTTTATTCCAACCTCAAAATGTTGCCATACCAATGCTGGCTTGTATGGTGACTTTGTTACATCCTCTTCTGAAATTGAATACGCTTGTTTTCTACATAAATTCCCTGTCAAATATTATTTCGCTATTATACCAATGGGTGGAGGTTGTAATCGTCTCAAATGTATTACCAAAGTTCTCCTGTATACCTCCTTCTAGGATTTTGAAAGAAACTAGGAATTTTTATCTGAGACATGATATTTTCAGGAACTCCATGTAATCTCACAACGAAGTTGATGTAAGCCTTTGCAAGTTGCTCCGTCTTCGAAGTCTCCTTCATCGGGTTTTAAACATAGCGGACTTAGACAATCTATCCACCACAATCCGAATAAATTAATCACTCTAAACCCTCAATACACCTTTACCAAATCAGTTTTTACAGCTTATCCTTTCCTGGTTGTATTTCACTTTCCTTCCGTTATATTTCCTTTAAACTTCTTACTCTTACAAATTATACTCAAGCTTTAATCTCCATGAATATTAAAATGACATATCCTCTTCCAAATTCGATCAAATTCACACTCTCTACTTGATTTTTTTTTCCTTCATTTCCTCGAATATTGTTGGTCTCATCCTGTCGTTACCCTAACATTTTTTATAACTTTCCTTTTCCAACCCTTTTTAGGAGATTAATTTCCTTATTCCCCCTTAACTTTAACATTATTAGCAACGTATTTGCCCAATATATTGCTTTCCTTTCAATGACATTGAATGTCTCTTCCACTGTCCTTTATCAACTCCAATAATTTCTTGTTACATTTTTAAATCCCTATGTGTGAGAGTCTATCTCAAACTTTAAACTATAAAATTCATTCACAAATAATCATTAATTTATACAAAGTTATTTCACACTTATTACTTTCCATGAACTTCCAATTATTCTTTGTCAGGGCATTCACTTGTTAATAATCCTTTCGAATCTATCAAAATCTTCCACACCGTTGTCCAACTTAAACCTCAACAACAATTGTTTTAGCCCGGAGTCCATAATTCACCGCTTCTATCCCTGTTACATCAACTTTTCCTCTTATCGCAAGGTTTACCAAAATGGTCCTTTCTCAATCACAACTCACACTCGGGAAAAACTTGCGTGCATTTGCTTCTCTCTAAGTATCAACACATTTTATTACAGATGTTCACATCATCCTTTCCTTCCCATTCTTAGAATTCACCAAAATACCTTCAATGAAAATACTGAATCCCATAAGTCCATGGAAATTATAGGTGATTCATTATCCCAAAAGGCAAAAATGAAAACTCGAATCGTCCAAACCTTGTCATAAGCGCCAAATTCTAAATATCCTCTTTCGAATATTTTTACTTAGAAGTTCTATCCTCAAGTCTAATCTCGAAATTATATTTGCTCCTTTCATTTGATCAAACAAATCGTCGCTTTAAAGCAAAGGATAATTATACTTCTTTGTCACATTGATCAATCCCCCATAGGCACTTTACAGACAATTCCATCCCTTTCTTTAACAATTACATGCGCTCTCCAGGGTGATGTAACCTTATTTCAATTACTTCAATAGTATCTTTTAACCCCCTTTAAGCAATGCAACATTAACCCTTTCTCCACACGCAAATATGTCCATATAATACCTCCAACTTCACTTAACCTTTATATCCTTGCTTATATTTCCCATGCTTACATCTTTCCTCTAATTAAATCCATAATCTTTCTTCTAGCATCCCTTGAATAAATCTTGTGACCCCTAAATAATCTCAACTTCAATCACCTCATATACAATCCTCACTCAAGTTATTTCAACACATCTCAATCAAATTCATAAATCTTGTCATAAACTCTTTCTCCTTTATGATATTTTTACATCCATAGTTCAATATTCTCGACACTTTCAAGTATACAACGTCTTCATAATTCAAATTTCTTTAAGTTTCAAGAGTTACTCATGCCGCCTTTAAACTTTTTATCATTTCCAAAATATTCCTTTAAAGTTCTTTAGCCATTTTGTTGAACTTTCGCCTACCTTCTTTCTTGATTTGATTCCTTATCTTTATTTTTGATCTCACCTTTCTTTTAGCTAATATATGAATTGATTATTTATAATTCAATTCAATCAAACTCCCAAAGACTTTATGTCTTGAAAACCACCCTTAAACTCATAGTTCGCCATCCTTCAACTCATTCCCTTAAGTTTAAAGCAATATCATTTCCTTGAATACCAAGAGATCTTAAGAACTTGGAGTACTTCTTGAAACCAAGTAATCTTTTCATTTCCACTTAATTAAACCTCACTATCTTTTCTTTCTATCTACATGAAAAACTGGTAAAACTTATTTCGGGTTTGTTATCTCAAACATCTCCAAATAAGATCGGATGTATTCATAACTTGTTCGTTCCCACTGACATGGTAAAAGTCAACTTTCTCCAGTACTTACCATACAAACTTTTATTCACTCTCAAATTCTCAAGACACAAATTGTTTTTAAACAAACTTGTATAACTCTTTAACTCAACCGTCAAAACTTTAGGAATTGATCTCCCTTTGGTATATATATAGTTTTCACTTCTTAACACCATCTTGTTTCACTTTTTTTTTCCCACTATGGGATTGTTGGTGGTTATATCATCCTTGCCTCCTTAATAATCTGTCAAGCTTGCCTTACTACCTTGTTCAAATAATTCCATTACTAAAATTGCTTCTTGTTATCATACTTTCTTGATGATAAAACTGGTTGCTATATAGGTTGGGTTGAAACACTTAGCTTTCTCTTATTCTAATCAACTAACACCAACCACTAAATTAAACTCAATCAAGAAACAATTATCATTTAATTCGAATTAAGGTTTGAGGTAAAAAAAAAATTTATGTCCTCATTCCCAATAATTCGAATACATAAAATCTTGATTGATAAAAAAACAAAATTCATATACTTAAACAAACAATCAAAAATAAAAAAAATATCCCCATTAATTGCTACTCACAAAGGGAAGAAAGAAATGAGTAGCGCTTGGAAAGCAATACAAATCATAAGGTTGTTGAACAACTCTAAAAGATTAGGTGAATAAATTCAAGAATTTTCTCCAAAATGATAGCATTGCTACCCATAATGACTCCTTGAAGTAAAATAATTATCCTCATATCCCAAGTGAAAGAATAAATACTCATAACTCCTAAATAAGATATGTCAATATTCTCAAGGTTGAACATGTGACAATGTATTTAAGGTCCAACATAACAAGAGTCCTCAATATTCCAACAAGATCATAACTTCTCAAAACTCCAACCATATATTAAAATATATATACTCAATTCTCCATCCCAATTTAAATAACTTTAATCATAAGAAATGATAAGTCAATAAGCTTAAAATGTCAAACTTCAATTGATCCGCATTGAGTATCCCTCAACTCATATAATAACTTTCATCATTACTCATCTCTAATCAATTCCTATGCTCACCTCTTTTGGGCTCTTGTTCAATTTCGATTCCAATTCAAACTCATACTCAAAGACAAAACATATTCCTCAGAATAGATAATATCCCAAACGATTTCATCCTTAAGCTTTTTAACCATATGAATTAAAATCAATCTCTTTATCCTTATAACTTGGCGTCTCCATACACAAGTGTACAAAACTCAAATTACTCATTTTTTAATATCTAGACAATGTATCTTAACAACAAATTATCCCAAAAATAATACTCACATTCATGTGATGATGTGCATCCAAAATTTCTTCAAAAATACATCTCAAATAAGAGCATTGAAGCGAACCATCCTAACATAAGCAATTAAACTCTCAAAATCCTTAACAGTCCTCAAAATTCTCATTATAGAAACTCATAGGGTATAGGTTTAGGGATCTACAAGAAAACGGGATCAACTACCAATAGCAAACCCTTCCCATAACCATATAATACAGTTCTTGCAGAAAATTAAGTTCGATGTTCAATCAAACAATCTTGATAGCTCACATATAATGATTCACATATTACATGTTGTCATCAATAAACATTTAGTCATACAACATGCTTGAACACCTCTTACAAAAATATATATATATGCACATAAGAAAGAAATTAAATTCTAGCCTATATGCCCTTTCTTCTTCTACCCAAGCTCATCAACATGCTTATAAAAGCTTTTGACACATATTTCTTACCTCAATCCTTGCTTTCCTGCAACATGAACAAACTAAAAATATTTTTGACTCTTTTTTTTTTTAAAGAAATTAAAAAATAAGCTTTGAAAAAGACCGAAATTTTTTTGGCTTTCTTTAAAAAATTCGGATGTTCTTCATAAAAAAAAAATTGGTCATTCCTAAAATAAAAACAAAAATAAAATTCAAAACAATTTAGTTTAACACCGTTTAATTAAATAAGCACTTGGCCAAGTTTTAAAACAAAACACTTTAAAATACAATTATTTTTTTTTTTTTTTTGCTTTAGTGGTCATAAAATCTCAACCAAAGCTCTGATACCACTTTGTAACACCCTAGAAATTTCTTTCTTTCAAAATACATGTTTTGCCCTGTTTAAAAATTTAAATAGGAATATCTAAGATATTACCGCCACCGTGAAAACGGCTAAAGCAACCATCAAAGACACACAGCGGAAGACTAATTTCAAAACCATTCAAAACAAGTCAACTTGAAAAGTCAACTAACGAAAGTAAAGTCAAAACAAAAGTCAAACGAAGTAAATTAAAACCATCCTACAACTTGGAACCATTGTAGGCCCTTATTAAAACCAAACCAACTTTAAAACCTTTGCGTTAGTCACGCATGATAATAATATCATAAATAATTAAAGCATTAAACACATCATATACTTATAGACACTAGCATGATTTGCTCTTCACCCATGCCCATTCATGAGTATGCTTCATCACCTGAAAACCTCCTCTCTACTTGCCCCCACTACTCGCCATTAGAAAATGGGTCGTCGTAGGGCCAAAGTAAAGACATGGCCAAACACACACACACACACAATCAGCAAAGCTGAGTACATAAGCGTAATTAAACACACTAACATGCTTTCACCTATCAACACACACTTACCTCATTGCACCTGTTTACAAGCACACACAACAATCAACAAAACACAATGACTAGACACTAATTAATTCATTTTGCATTGATTACGCATCGAACGGGTTTCCACCTCCTAACCTCCCCCAAATAAATTTAAGGTTAACTGACACGGGAGCTAACCGTGCCAGCGACAAAACCACTCAAAGGTGGCGGAATTCCTGCGCATAATAATAAATAAAAAAAAGGAATATACAGCGTCCTGTACTCCATTAGAAGTTATGGTTAAATATAAAACCCCATAACTCCCCCCATTGTTCATACTCAAGGTATATACGTTCCAAGAGTTTTGGTGCGTAATCTCTTTCACTTTACGTTATTTACATATTATTAGACTTGGTGATGACTCTCAAAGCATTATAAGTCAATCAACAATAATTATTCAATCAAACAAACATACCAATTTAATTCTTGAATAATTAGTGACCACATATTATTTATTGTTGAACCCTTTTTAATTCTACCTCAGTGTCAAAGACACCTTAAACGCATAATGCGCCAAAAATCCTATCCCTCGGTGTTAAAAACACCTTAAGTGCACAAAGGCACCAACATACAATTTATTCCTTGTGTACATAGACACTTATATAGCTCCTTCCTCATGCTTAAAGCATCAATAAAAATTATTTGAACCATAATAAAATTCCTTTTCAATATTCCAAACATAATTAAACATGTATTTGAATTAATCATGCCTTCTAACATGCCATAAATAAAAATGTGGTTCAAACACAACATGCCCAAAATATAATCTTCCAATCTATAACCATCACAAATAATTCATGCTTCCCAATTCAACCACAAACATCTTAATTCACAATTCCATACATAAACCTTAGCATGATACTACTTGTAATTGATTGAAATCAAACCTAGCATGATTCCACATCATCAATATATGCTAAGTACGCGTACGTACCTCAAATAAGCTCTTAAAATAACCGAGTACTCTACAATAATTCTCGAACCAAGTCTCCTACATAAAGGGACAATAATACTATATTAATTACCCTTGTATACATAATTTCCAGCAACTTAAACTCACTTTAAATAACTTATAATAATCTGAAAATTATTTTAAAACCCCTAATTAAACTCCTTTTAATGGATAATCACACCCTTTTATTAAAAATCACAATTATACTACTTTAAATAAAATTCCAACATTTTAAACTAATAAAAAATCCTTTAAAATTTCATCAAAATACATCTTTATACTTAAATTATCCATAGAAACATTAAATTATCTCTTACCCCTTTTAAACTTAAAGATAAAATTTAAAGCATAAAAAAAACTTCGTTAAAAATCAAAAACTGCTCGAAAATCGTATTTAGAGGCTGAATTTGGCCACGAGAGGGTGGTGCTCACTACCAAAGGTAGTCAGTCTTTCTTAAAACGTTGTTTCCACTTGAAAAACACTACTTTTTTTTAATCAAAATCGGAGGAGTTTAGAACCTGATCGGGATTAAAACGGGATTAAAATTAACGAACGGAAATCTAATAATTAAAACATGAATTTACGTGTTCAAAATAATCTGGAATTAAGTTAAACTAATAAGTAGTTATAATCACCAAAATTTCAAAACATCATTACTATAAAAGCCCTAAATAAATTATTCATTAAAACCCTAGAATCATGATTTTCAATAATTAAAAACCCTAGGTTATAAAATTTACAAAAACTAAAAATTATAAAGTTTAATCATCAAAATACAATTTGATACTAATTAAATTAATTTCAAACAATAAAATTAAAACCCATAAATCGATAATTATAATTACACAAATTAATAAAACAAAGGAGAGAGAAAATAAGACTAACCTTTTTGTGTGGGAAATTTTTGGGGATTCGTGGGGTATTTATAAAGTAGAGAGTGTAGGGTTAAATTTGGGCTTATAAAAATGTGGGCTTGAGTTATGGGGTAGGGCTTAAGTTATGAGTTTTGGAATGGGTTATTCCAATAAGAGTATGTAGGAATAATTTACATTGCCCAATAATTAATAAATGTTTGTCCTAAAACATATTTTACTTTTATAAAACTTTATATTTAAAATACTTTAACCCTTTAAAATATTTAATTAAAATACTTGAGCCCTTGACAATACATTTTATTAATACTTAAATATTTTATAAAAATACATAAAAATACGGGGTATTACATGTACCCACTCCGCATTGCAAAGAAGTTGGGCATAAAAAATGAAGAATTGACTCCCTCTACTCAAGGGATTCGTGCTTACGATAATACTCGCCGTCAAGCCGTGGGTACTATCATGCTAAACATAACTACTGGTGCCATTGAACGTCGCACCAAGTTTCAGTTGGTGGAAATTAAGGCTTCTTTCAATCTGATGTTAGGTCATCCTTGGCTTCATGAGCTAAAGGCGATCCCATCGTCGTTGCACCAAAAAGTGAAAGTCATAATTGGAGGGGTTCCAATTACCATTGATGCCTCCCCCATGCGCATTCAAGTTATCGATACTCCCATCGTCCATGTCGAACATGACGAAGAAGATGAAGATCTCTAGGGTGTTTTGCTGGATAATGTTCTCATGATCGTAGAAGAGGAAAAGTGTCACCTTGACTTTGATCCTTATTCAAACACCAATGTTAATGCAATTATGAAGAAGCAAGGGCATTTCCCTATAATGACCCTCAAAGAAAATGGCTGAACTTTGGGGCCATCCTAGTGAACTCAAGAAAGATACCTTTGGCTTGGGATTCAAGCCAACAAAGGAAGATGTGAAACAAGCTCTCCTGAAAATGAGGGCTCGCAATAATGCTCGAATCATGAAGATGAAAATGGCCATGGATCCATATCCATTCACTCTCAATAGCCAATATATCAAAGAAGAGGAAAACTTCCATGTTATAAATTCCCTGAGCCTTTCGTCCACGATGGGAAGCGTGAGCTAGGATTTGAGATGTTCCTTGATTGTGACTTCGTCGATGAAGGCGATGAACTCTTCATAACTAAGAAACCAGCTAGTCCAAGTTCTGATGATATGAACATTAATCTTCTTTTTGGATTAGAGAAGAATGAATCCAAGCCTGTCGGCAATGATGATTCCGAGCTCATTCAAGCTGTTATATCAAGCAAGGATTTTGACCTCTCTAAGTTAGTCGTCCATGCTTATATATGTTTCAAAGGGATGGCGCAAGACGGTGAAGATCATTACGCCAAGTGGAGAGAAGTTGGAAGTGACCACTGGCGAAGGTCCTATGTTTTATGAATCTGAGTGGTCTGGATCCGAGTCCGAGTCTGAGTCTAAGTCTGTAGACGAGTCTTCAGGGTTTGAGGCCGACCCTCTTTCTGCTATAGAGTCTAATGCTAAGTCTCTTGTTGAGTCTCCTCTTTCTATCCGAAATAATTACAGCGAGGTCGCAGCTGACCTTGCCCTCCTTGATGTAATGACCAATGAATTCAATAAAATGAGTACCTTTGCTTACAATGCGTGTCATTCCCCTAAACCTGATCAATATTGCTTTGCTAATGATAAAAATGACAAAGAAATAATAAAAGCAATGGAAGAACACAAAAATAAAACAACAATTATTGAAGATACAGAAACAGTTAATATTTCCAATGATACTACTATCAAAGAAGTAAAAATTGGATTAAAACTAAGTAAAGACGAACGCAAAGAGATAATTAACTTGCTTAGTGAATTTGTTGATGTATTTGCTTGGTCATACCAAGATATTCCAGGAATTGCAAGGGATATAGCTCAACATACAATAAAGCTCATTCCAGGAATGAAGCTTGTCAAACAAAAGCTGCGCCGTATAAAACCGGATGTGGCTCTCAAAATCAAGGAAGAAATTAGAAAGCAATTGGCTGCAGGTTTCATCAAAGTATCCAAGTATCCATAATGGATAGCAAATCTGGTTCCAATTACGAAGAAGGATTAAAGATTCAGAATGTGTGTTGATTAGAGGGACCTCAATAAGGCAATCCCAAAAGATGGGTTCCCTCTACCTCACATTGACATTCTGGTCGATAACACAGCAAACCATGCACTCCTACCATTCATGGACGGCTACGCCGGATATAATCAAGTATTAATGGCCGAGAAAGACATGGAGAAAACCACATTCATCACACAATGGGGTACATATTCCTATATGGTAATGTCATCCGGGTTGAAAAACGCGGATGCCACCTACCAAAGAGCAGCCACAGCATTGCTACATGATATGATGCACAAAGAAGTGGAGGTCTATGTTGATGATATGACCATCAAGTCAAAAGATCGCCCAGGCCACATCATTGCACTTCGCAAGTTCTTTGAAAGACTGCGCAAATACAACATGAGATTAAATCCAGCAAAGTGTGCATTAGGAGTTACATCAGGCAAACTACTTGGATATGTGATCAGTTCCCGAGGGATTAAAATAGATCCCATAAAAGTCAAAGCGATCTTGGCCATGCCACCACCCAAGAATGAGAAAGAAATTTGAGGCTTCATTGGGAGGCTGCAATATATAAGTAGGTTTATCAAAACTCATAGCGATATGTGAACCCATATTCAAGAAGCTTAATAAAAATTTCCCAGTCACGTGGGATGATGATTTCCAAAAAGCTTTCGAAAAAATCAAAGAGTACCTGGAAAACCCACCCGTGCTAGCGCTAGCAATGCCTAACTTTCCTCTTCGACTCTACCTTACGGTCACAAGAGAAACTATGGGGGAAATGCTAGCACAAGAGATCGAAAGCAAGGAGAATGCAATTTAATATTTGAGCAAAAAGCTTCAAGTATATGAGACACGATACACACCACTTGAAAAGTTGTGTCTCGCACTTGTGTAGGCCGCACAGAAATTAAGACATTACATGCTCACTCATACATTGCATGTCGTGTCCAAGATGGATCCTCTCAAGTACTTGTTCGAAAAGGCAACACTCAATGGCAGATTATCAAGGTGGATAGTTAACCTTGGTCAGTTTGACTTAAAAATTATACCACAAAAAGCCATCAAAGGTTCTGCGGTTTCTGACTTCCTAGCAGATTTTCCACTAGAAGAAGTTGAGAAAGAAGAAGATGAGTATGACTTCCCTGACGAAGATCTACTCATGACTGAAGACGGTAGTTGGACGCTTTATTTTGACGGAGCTTCGAACCAAAAGGGTTGTGGTGTAGGGGTCTTGATCGTGTCACCCAATGAAGAGCGTATCTCAATTTCCATGAAGCTCGACTTTGATGTCACCAACAATGCCTAAGAGTACGAGGCATGCATCTTGGGATTAGAAACAGTTGTGGCCTTGGGAATTAAGAAGCTCAGAATCTACGGTGATTCATCACTAATTATTAACCAGATCTCTTAAAGAGGGAAGGTGAGAAGTGAAAGTCTCGCTACGTATCAAGCTCATCTGGAAACTCTCACGGAGCAACGAAAGGGGAGGGAGGTGGTTATTGGGATCTGGGAAAGGGGATGGGTGATTTTTGTGGTGTTTCAGAGGGTTATGTGGTGACGAATGCGTGGATTAGGGTGGTTTTTGTGGTGGTTGGGAAGGAAAGGAAGTTAGGGTTGGGCCTGGCTGATGTCGCAATGGAGGAAAGGGGAAGGTCTGGGTTAAGGGGGAAGTGGTCGTCCGACGGTGAGGATGTTGGTCACCGGTTGTACTGTCGCTGTCGAGGCCCGAGGGTGCCGTGTAAGTTTGGGGGAGGGGAGAGGAGGTGGCTGGGTGGTGGTTGCTGGGTGGTGGTGGTTGGGTGGTTTGGGTTTTTTGTTTTATTTATTTCTTTAATAATAATAATTATTTAATTTATTAATTATATTGAAAAACCAATAAAACAATGACATGTGTCATGGTTACCTTCAAAAACAGGTTACCAACAGGTAATGTCTTGATTAAAATTGACATCCCCAAAGCTTATATTATTAAGAATTAATCAAAAAATTTGTATTATTAAAAAAGAACGGGCCAAAGGTTGTATTATTTTCCGCAATTTTTCCTTCCTATTAATAAAAGAAAAAGTTGTTAGAAAAAACCTTTTAAAAGCAGCAATTTGCGAAAAAAAAACCTTTTAAAAGTTTTTTGGTTAAAAAAAACCATCACGTTCATTTTTTTCGATAGGAAACCTATTTCTTTAATTAGCCTCTATTTAGACTCTATTTCCTCTTATTTCTTTTAACTAACTTCTAACCTACCAAATTACTAAATAATTAGATTTAATATATATATATATATATAAAGAGAAAAGACCACCACCCCTCCGCTTCCTCCTCCCTTTCCCTTTCCATGGCAGCAACCCCCTCCCCCACCAAACCCACTTCCCAGATTCCCTACTTCCGGCGACCTCTTTCACCGTCGAACGACCCTTCCTTTCCCCCTAATCACCGCCGACGACAACCCACCTCCTTGATTTTGAAAAACCCTATAAAATAGATTTGGAGGGTTTTAAATTTTGTGCATCTTGCTTGCAATTGATGCTTGTTTTATCTTTGATTATGTATGTATGAGATGCAAGAGTGATTTAGAAGCTAATTTCAATTGATTTGAACTTAATTTGATCATGTTTGAGTATATAAGAGCCAAAAATTCGAAGAAAAGTGGTGGTCGTCCACCGGGATAAGGGGGAAAGGGAAGATCAACCGTCGATGGAGGTAAGTCGCCGAATGTGGGGGGATCTAGGCGGTGGGTCCGGTGGGTGAGGGGGTTGCATCCAAGGAAGGGGAAAAGGCAGGAGGAAGAAGGGTTGGTTGAGTAGTGGTTACTGGTTAGGGTGGTGGGTTTTTTTTATTTATATATAATAATTATATCTAATTATTATGTAATTGGGCAGGTTAGAGGTTAGTTCAAAGAAATTGGAGGAAATTAGAGTTAATTAGAGGATAATTAAGAAAATGAGTTTCCACTAGCAAAAAAAATAAATAAATGTGGTGGGTTTTATTTTTCAGTAAAATTGAGCTTTAAAATTATTATTATTTTTTTCCCAAATTTTCCATTAAAATTATTACACATTATTACTCGTACGAATCTAACAAGACAATACTTGATATATTTTTTCTTATAGATTATCGTACATTTAAGATCAAAGTCCAGTCAAATTAGAGCATCTCCAACGGATGAATTTGGGGGACCTGCTTGCAACTTATGAATAAATCTAAGCTACTTACTATCCATTGGAGCAGAAGAAAGACAGTCGCTGAACTAAGCAATTCGCTTATCTAGGCGACTAGCTTGGAGAAACAAGTAAATAAAAAGGAAGAATTGCTATACCGCCGCGTGAAGTAAACGAAACAAGTTTTATCCTGAGTGTGACAGAAGCGCTTGGTTATTGCTGTAGCTTGTCTTTCTTTATTTAAATATTGAAAAAATCCACATTTATTGCATGTCATTAGTTTTTCAGCCTTTGACAAACTCTTCTAGGTAGATGTAGCTAGTACTCCTTTTTTTTGCTTTTGAACTATCAATGGGTCAAACTAAATTTATATGTAACAAACTTATTTTAGGATAGTTTTTTATACTTAAAAAAAACTATTAGGATAGCTAAATTCCTAAACTTACGTATAACAAATAAACAAATTTGACTTTATGATCAATAAATTACCAAATATATGAAGATTTACACATATTTTTCATATAAATACCACTTGCATCATTAATAACAAATCTTCCCATATTTTGTTTCCTCTACTATATTTATAATGTCAGATTTTCAAATGGATTATTAAGATCCATATAGTTCATATTACAATTATTTAAGAAACTCCCAAAACAGTGAAAATCAAAACACTCAAACACCATCTCTTTATTTCTCTAATCCTGAAATGTCTCCAATCCGGCCAACTCTCCAGTCATCCATTAATGATAATTAACATCATGAAAATACTTATAACCCAAATATTCAAATGAATAATCACTATGGCTATTATAATCCTCCTATGGTTAGGCCGGGTAATCAACCTACCCATCCAAGCTATACTCCTCGCCCTTTATTTTTAAGTGAATCATTTAAGGTCCACGAAAATATAAGAAGGGATAGCATAGAATGCTCAAGCACACAAGAAGAGTCTCTTACTTCTAAGTTGGGTCTTGAATCTCAAACTGAAGCTGACTCGGAGGAAGCCAATAATCATTCTAAAGGCAAAAATAGAAAGTTGACGTGGACCCAAATTAAAGATGTCGATTTATGTAGAAGTTGGATAACCATTTCAAAAGATCCAATCAAGGGCAACGATCAATCTAAGGAACTGTATTGGAAGAGTATTGTTGAATATTACAATGCATGGAGGACAGAAGGTCCAGAGGTACCTGTAGATAAAGCTTCCAATCATTGGTTCAAAATGAGTGGCAAAGTTAATAAGTTTAATGGATGCTACAATCAAGTAAAGGATAGCCATCCGAGTGGCCATAATGAAGACGACATTATAAATTAAACCAAGGTACTATATTCAAACCGTAATGATAACAAAAAGTTTTCTTATCTACATGCTTGGCAAATCCTTCAGAATGATCCAAAGTGGCAAGAATTTGTTCGAAAACACGGTGCTTCGTCCAAGAAATCAAAAATTGCTAGATCAAGTGTTGAAAATTATGCAATTGAAGATGTGGAAGTGCTAGATGAACGTCCAACAGGTCAAAAGGCTTCTAAGGAAGCGGCAAAAAAGAAGAACAATAAAAAGAAGGGCAATGAAACACTTGCGGATAAGTGGACTAACTTTGAAGATCTGGCTAAGAAGAGATTATCACTAATGGAGGACCATATTCGACAAAATGACTTTGAGTTACTATGCAAGGATACTTCAAATATGGATGAGAGAACAAAAAAAAATCATGAACAAGTATGTGAAATGTTAAGGGCCAAGTATGGAATGTCTTAATAATTAAGATCTAGCAGATTTAAATTTATTAATGTTTTAGATAATAATTGTAGATATTAATCTATGAAGTAAGTTTTAGCAATTAATATTTTTGCTTATTTAGGGTTGACTTTTTTTTTGCTATGCCGTGTTTTTAGAAAATTTTTGGGATTTATGATTGTTCGAGCTATAATGTTATGGATTATTAGATAATAAACTTAAAGTTTGGGTTATGCATAAAATTGTGAATTATATTTTCTGAGCATGTCTCAAAATAATAATTATGTGTTTATGTACGTAACTCCTCATTATGTATTGATCACTTAACAAAGTGTTGCTAGTAATCATATAGTACTATAGTAGTGGTAGGATATGATGGAGATAAAACAACATATTATCCTCAAAAAGTGTAATCAAAGTAGAGTACTGCTAATGATTATTGAATTGTAGCCATGATAGAACAATTTGGCATCATGATAATATATGTTAGGTTGATTTTTTGCAAAAACAAAATAGTATTGACTATCTAGTGACTAGTGATTCAGTACTACTATAGTTTATTGTTAGTTCATAATCCTTAATACTCCTTAATACTCGTATATAGTTATTAATAATATTGACTGACTATCTAGCCATTAGTATTTGTGATCTTCTACATTTTTTAAATACTTAGACGTTAGTATTGTAGTTATCTACATTTTTGTTTAAAATTAGCTACTAGTTTCTACATAATTATAGTATTATAGTTATCTACATTTTTGTTAAAAATTAGCTACTAGTTTTTACATAAGTATAGAATTATTATATCTTAGCTATTCTATTCTCTCTTTCTATATAACACCATTAACAATATAAAATCTTTTAGTATCTACTTCATTTCGATCTATTCTTAGACTCCAAATCAAAATGTCTGAAAACCCCAATTTATGCTACAATATTGATTGGAGGAAATTTTGGGCAGAGGAATTTATTGATGAATCATATGAAGAAATGGGACCCTTCCTACTTGAGCAGTTAGAAACTCCCTCGAGGGATTATGTACCCCGTGATCGTGAAGGTGGTGCAGAACGTTTATACCAAGACTACTTCTCTACCAATCTTGTATATCCAGAGCACTTATTTTGTAGAAGGTTCAGGATGAGGAGGGAGTTATTTAATCGTATTGTGGAAGCCCTCGGAAATCATTCAAAATATTTTACACAAAGAGTTGATGGTGCCAAAAGAATGGGATTGTCTCCCCTTCAAAAATGCACTGCTGCTATTCGCATTTTTGCCTATGGAACCCCCGCTAATGTTGTTGACGAATACATTAAAATAGGCGAGAGCACTGCTATAGAATGTTTATTCAAATTTTGTCGTGCTATTATCGAGGTGTTTGGAGACGTGTACATAAAGAGGCCTACAGCTGAAGATGTCCAACGATTGCTACAAATGCATGAAGAGTGTCATGGTTTTCCTGGAATGCTTGGTAGTCTTGATTGCATGCATTGGGCATGGAAAAATTGTCCAACCGCATGGAAAGGGCAATACACCCGAGGTGATTATGGGTATCCAACTATTATGCTTGAGGCAGTCGCCTCATTGGGTCTTTGGATATGGCATGCTTATTTCGGTGTTGCAGGATCAAAGAACGACATTAATGTTTTAAGCAGATCAAATTTGTTCCAAGAGACGTTGCAAGGAAAAGCTCCAGAGGTTCATTTCACAATTAATGCAACTAATTATAACATGGGGTACTGTAGGGAATAATTTCAAGCGTTAATCCCCTTAGCTTGAACCCCACTGTGATCATACACTAAAGTACGGTGGCGTCCAAAAGGAAAGAAGATAGAGCAAAAGAGTCGCCAACAAGTTTTAGGAACTTGTAAACCGTTCACAGGGTGAAGGTTACACCCCTTAACGATCTAGGAGATCGTCAACTCCATAAGGTCTTGAACCAAATAAGGGTTCGGGGATGAAGGTACAAATCCAACCTAAAAGAGATTGAACCTGCCCTAATAATAGGCCTCTACTTTATTCTGATCGTATTCATGTGCGCTTTTTAATTAACATGCAATCAATAGGATTAACCCTAAACCTGTTTATCTATGTTGGTTGAATATTAATGCACAAATAAATCTATTATTGGCGATCACTTGAAATTATAATCAAATTAACCCTAACAAGATTATTAATATCTTATTAAGCGTGATTACAAGTACAAATTCCCTTTAAGCATGCATAAAAGGTGTGATCAAGCAATAACAATAAATATCATCAAGCAACATCAAAATAATAATTATAATCATAATCATAAATCTTCCGCCGATTGTCAGCCTGTTCAGCTGACCTCAGAGGCTTCCAGTCATCCGGAACAGCATGTTTCTTCTCGGCGGCGATTACAGTCTGTTTCCCAAAGTCAGACTCTTTTGTTTCATTTCTTCTGGAACAATCACAAACACTTTTTTGACGGTTATAACTGTTAGTCCTTCTTCCAGCGTAACCATTGGATTCCCAGCTCCTGAATCAGCGCAGGGCCAAATCAGCAGCAAGAGAACTGTCCTAACCTGCCACCGGTGACCCCCCAGGGAGTGAAGGATGAGACTTTCTTTCCGCTACGCTTTGCTTGCGCCTATCGGCGGACTCTATTGCCTGCCGGAATAATCATCATAATAACAATCATATTAATCATAATAATAATCATGTTCATAATAATAATAATTATAGCAATAATAAAATTATAATCATTATCAAAACAATTATAAAAATAATCATAAATCATGTTAAAGCATAATAATAATAGCAAGATCCTAGGCTACTAACAAGATTAATAACAAACCCTAGCATGTCACTTAGCAATAAAAATCAAATCTTTAGCCCTAACATGATACTAACAATCATAAATATTAGGAAGAGAATAAAAGGCATCATAGCAATCATATTTAATATTAAAAATACCCTAGACATGATACTAGGAATATCATAATAACAATATAAACATGATTTCTACATCATAACATCAATGAAAACCATTAAAGCACTTACTTTGATGCCTCGTACCTCTTTCTAATAACAAAATACACACGTTAGTAACTTCAAGGAAAATAATAATAAAAAAAATTAAATTAAATAATTGAAAGAGAGATTTGGGACCAAACCCTCAGAAATTAAACCTTTCACGTCTAGGGCGAAGGAAACTTCGAATATGGATAGGTGTTTCTAGATCTTGCGAATGCGGAATTTTGTATATGAAAACAAAGTTTAGAGAAGAAAGATGAATGAATTAAGAGAGAATTAGAGAATTAAAAATTGCGAATGAAAACTGATTGTTGATGAGAATTCGTGAAAATTGGTTAATGAAAACGGAGTTTTTAATACGTTATTTATAGAGAAATCAGCCAAAAAGATAAAATATCAAAACAGAGCACTTGGCGCACGAAAAAAGAGGTTGGCGCACGCAAAACAGAGCTGGCACCAGCACCAGCTAATTAGCGCCAGGCGCCAATGGCTAGCACCAGGCGCCAATGCCTGGAGTCAGGCGCCAGGCCTGTTTTTGACGCGTTTTCGAAAATCAGATAAGTTTGCCGTACTGGAGGATAAAATCGTATCTTTTCCTCGAAAATGCTTTTTGATTTTAATTAAAACTCTGAAAAGTCAACAAAAGTCAATTTATCAATGCTAATTGAATTATGAATGAAAAGAACCTTCTAGAAGAATCTAAAAGACTAAAACCATTCCTAATTGCATTAGGAATGATAAATCATATTAGGCCCTCCCCTAGATCATTGGGCCGCATATAAAGTTCGAACCGGGCCCAGTTTAGTAAATTGGCCATAACTTCCTCAATATTCATCGGAATTGGGCTTATAATATAACGTTGGAAAGCTACTGTCAAGCCCCATCCAACTACACTACTATTGGACCCGTATCATGGACCAAACAAACTGGATTGGCTATTTTCTTAAAATAAGTTTTCAAAAATAGAGAGAAGAGAAAAGAAATTAAAACTTTCCGCAACACTAGACTTTACACACTTTCGCTTCATTCGATTATGATTCGACGTGAAAGGTACTCATCGCTGGGTTTGGTTTTAGGGAGACACAAATGGGTGTCTACAGAAGCCCCCACTTTGACTGAGTTTGGAGAAACGCGAGTTTCAAAAAACGAAAGCCAAAGTATCGATAGGGACGGAGAATGATTCAGAACGTTCGGCGATCCTAAATCATTCTTGTAACGCTAATACCTGCAAAACTAGCATTAGTTAAACAGATAAATGAGTTAAGAAACGCGTATCTTGCACCGTCGAGCACACGTCTCTGAAAGTAACCGATTTGCTGCCGCTTTATTGTTGTTTTGATGACCTCCTGCAAGCTAGAGAATTCCATCCCGCTTGAAAACTGCTACGCCTGTAACTGCTTCCAAATTAGAAGATTGCTTCGCCTGAAACGATCCTCTCCGCTTTGATAATATTCCACGTCCAAGGGAATACTATCGAAGATTATTTCTCTCGAAACAATCCTCATCCGCATTGATAATACTCCACATCCAAGGGAATACTATCGAAGATTATTTCTCTCGAAATAATCCTCGTCCGCATTGACCATCTTCCATGCCTAAGGGAACACGATCGAAGACAACTTCGCCTGAAATTACCTTCAGTTGTTTGTGACAACTCTCTGCAATCTAGGGAACGCCACCTTGCTGTTTCAATGTTCACTCGTCTCTGAACAAAGAGCTTCTGTTTGATATGTTCACGCGCCTCTGAACAAAGAGCTTCTTTTCTTTTTTTTGGATATGTCCACGCGTCTCTGAACAAAGAGCTTGATAATAGGATGCCCACGCGTCTCTGAGCAAAAGAGCTTGTAAATAGGAGATCTTTAATGATATGTCCACGCGTCTCTGAACAAAGAGATTTTGAATGATATGCCCACGCGCCTCTGGAGCAAAAGAGTTTAATGGAGACGTTCACGCGTCTCTGAACAATAGAGCTCTGGTACTTGAGCGTTTGTTGCGATAATATTCTGAAGAAAAATTTCCGAAGACCAACGTTTGTCGATCTCTAAAGCTTGCCTGAACTTTGCTTCCGCTAAAACCAGTATGTCGGTGTTTCCGTGATGAGCCAATGACTCATTGTGATGACACGACTCAAGGTATAAACTTGACTCGATATGATTGACTCGAGGTTGACTCGACTCGAAACGAAATGACACATGTGTTAGACTCATGACCTGTGTGTACATAGTGTTGATTAAGCGACTCGAAAATGCAAAAAAGCAAAAATTTTCCGTCATTTTTGTGGAGGGTACCGACTATCTCCTGAAAAAGAAAGACGTGAAAAAGAAGAAGCAAAGTGAAGTTTTGCATGTTGAATGAGCTTAGTCAAATGTTGTTTGATACTGTCTCTCAAGGTGCAAGGATTAATCCATCCTAGGCTATCTCAATGGTTGACTCAATGATGAAAGTATTTGGGTAACTTAGGCATGGAGGCTAAGCACTTCATATTTCTATGTAATGACAATTATGAGTGATGTGACAATGCATGCTTCATCGTTATGTTAAAATTTCATGACAAAGGGTTCCTAAGGGAAGTATATTTAGTCATGTATCTGTGCGGTGTGTGAAAGTGATACTAAAGCTAGGCCGCAAAGGCTAATTAAGTGTGTGGAAAAATATTATTATTAGAAGAGTCAAATAATGGTGACTTTGAGGCTAGGTAAGCTAATGATATAGGGATCAAGCCCCCAAGTCTAGCTCTAGGTGAATAGGGATGAGCATAGGAAATCCCTTGATATGATCATGGTGCAAGTGTGTGAATGTGAATATGAATGCATGTTTATTACGGCCGCACCTCGATGTGAGGTTGCCTACGTATCCGTTAGGAATCAGGCCGAACGTAGCTCTAGCCGAACCTCGCACAAGTGTGTGTATACCTCAAAAAGGTCTTTTTAAGGGTTGTAACTTGGTTAGGCTAAAGTTTGAATAATAAGGGGATAAAAGGCTCAAGACCTTAGGTAAGCCCCCAAGGTGTGCAACCTTGCTTTGTAATATTTACATTTTTATGCTTGAGGATTTTAACTCTTTTTTAGTTTTTTTTTTGCTTTAGCATTTATTTTATTTTTGGAAGTGTGGGCAATCCCGATCATGTGGTCTATCACTCACTTGGAATTCATGTTTCTCAAGCATGGTACCGAGCACTCGATAAGAGACGCAATCTGAGACGTGTTCTTATCGAAGATATTTTCATATCAAAGACATTGGAACACTTGCCCTTTTGTACACTTTTATTTATTTTTTTGCTTTTGCTTATTTTTGCTATTTTAATCTTTTGAATTTGCTCAAGCTTTCTTTAGAATTGCATAAGTTGCACACTGTCCCATCCCAAGGTTAGATAGATGTAGGTTGGAAAAAAGAAAGGTCTATCGTTAGACGAGGCCCAAAGTGGTTTATGAAGAAAGGATGTATAATTGAAGGGTGAAAGGTAATATGATATGGCTACAAGGGGTGCCTTAAATCATTGGTATACCTTGTGCTTAATTCGCCATGGATTTTTTTTTTTTTTTTTAATGCAATGCAATGTGATGATCATATATAAGGAAATAAATTCTCATTTTATTAATAAAAAAGGGAAAAGAATCTACAAAATTCATCTAAGGGAAAAGAAAAGGTGCCTATGCTAGACTTATTGGGGAAAGGAAAAAGAAAAAGAAATAGAAAAAGTGGTCATGAAATCTTTTCGTTGAAGCTCGCCTCTTGTTTTGTGTTGTTTCCTTTATCATCACTCGCTCTTCTTGTTAACTGGAGGTATGAGAAGCTTGTTATTATCAATCAAATGTTGGATAGCCTCCTTTAGCTTCCAACAGCTCTCAGTAGCATGACCCCTACCTTGATGGTACTTGCAGTGTTCGTCTGGATTCCAACTAAGCGATCTCTTCTCAAGTGGGGGATCCGGAATAGGTCCAATGGGAGTAATGAGTCCTTTGGCATGGAGTCGATCGAAAGCATTATTGTAGCTAATCCCAATGGGGGTGAAATCCTTTCTCAGTCTATTACCCATGGCTAGGATCTCACTAAGGTTGAAAGTACCAACACTATTACTAGAGTAGGTGTTTTCGGAAGAAGAAGGATAGTCGTTCTTCTTCCCTTTACAGCCACTGTTACTATTGTCACTGATCTTGGCCTTCTTGTCGTGTAGAGGAACATGAAGGAGATTTGAATCAATGAGATCTTGAACACGATCTTTGAGGGCAAGACATACTTCGGTGGTGTGACCACGACCTCTATGGTATCGACAATAAGAATTTGGATTCTAATTGGGAAACCGTTTTTCAGGCGGAGGGTCTTGACTGGGACCAATGGGGTGGATAAGATCTTGATCGTGAAGACAGTCAAAAGCTTCATTGTAAGTCATTCCTATTGGTGTGTATTCTTCAATGGTCCATTTTGCTTGTGGCTTAAGAGCATTGAGTTCTTCATTAAATTCTTGGCGAGAATTTTGTTCGATGGCCATTACCCGATTTGCTAATCCTTCTACCACATTCAAGAGCATGGCAACGACATCTTGCAATTTTTGAACGTCCTCTTTTAGACTTGACGAGTCTTCCCTGGTATTATCTAAGAAAAGACTTTCATCCTCCCCAATCATGGCCACTTCATCTAGAGAGGTCATATAAGTTGTCTCGATAATTGGCTCTCCTACAAGTGTGATAAGAAGTGATGGATCGAAGGATGCTTGGTCATCTTCGATGGCTAGTATCTCGGAAGTTTCACTGTCATCGATCAGATCTTGAATAGCTTCTTTGAGTTTCCAACACTCCTCAGTGTCGTGACCCTTTCCTTGGTGATATTTGCAGTGCTTATTAGGGTCCCACTTAGGTGGCCTAGCTTCTGGAACTGGATCTTTGATGGGACCTATGGGCATGACTAGTCTTTTGTGATGTAGCTTCTCGAAAGACGTTTCATAACTCATACCAAGTGGAGTGAACACTCTTTTGGACCTTTGGATTCGTGGTTTAGAGGCGTTCGTGGCATGTACTTCATTAATGGGAGAGGAAGAAGAAGGATGGTCGCTCTTCTTTCCTCTCGCACTATTATCTTTCAGAAGGTCATCTTCAATATCAATGCCTATATTATACACAGCCTTGAAAGTATTCAAATTGTGTTGGTAATTTAAGTGCTTTGAATACTTCCCTTAGAGATTCTTAATAAACATCCTCACAGATTCTTTTTTGGTAGGAGCCTTGACCATATTAGAGGAAGTTTCCCTCCATCTATTGAAGAAAGACGTGAACCCTTCGTTTTCTTTTTGTTTTAACATCTCAAGTTGTCCGTGGTCTGTTTCGTCTTGGATGTTGCACTTATATCTATCTATGAAAGCGTTTGTTATTGACTCCCAGGTAGAGGTCTTCTCTTTCTCGAGAGAAAAGAACCATTGTTGACAAACGGTTTCGAGAGATAGTGGGAACAGAGAGGGGGAAACCTTCTTATCGATACCCTTAATGCTCATTATAGTTTCAAAAGCTCTTAGATGGAAGTAAGGGTTATTTGTTGCCTTGAATTTAGGGATGTCAGTGGCGTTGAACTTATGTGGAAGAAGTTCCTTGTCCAGCGAGACCCCTTGTGAACTCATGCCTTGAAATTTATAGTCGCTAGATAGCTTCCTCAAACTTTCTTGCATGAGGTTCATTTGTTATTGTTTTACGGGATCATCGATCTTGAGGGTTAAAGCCTTTAACGTCTCAGTCACGTTAGTCAATTGACTCCTAAGTTCATTAACTTCCTCTTGAGTTGCCATTATCTTTTTAGCCTTCCTCTTTTGACGAATCGGTTTATCAAAAAGCGAGACTTGAATAAAGAGGTTGTCCTTAATTAATCGCCCTTCTCTCCTCGACCAAGTACTGTGGAAAAGGAATTTGGGGATATTCATCGTTAATTATTTGACTCAAACTTTATTCAACATGCGATGGATGGAGGAAGTGAAGAAAGATTGGAACAAAATGTGAAAAAAGAAAAAGATGATGGAGGTGGAGGGATACGAAGAATTAGAAATAGAATGTACCCCCCAACTCAAATGACGGAAAAAAACCGACTCATGCATGAACCTAAGACATGGTCATGGTGATGTGTACTCAAAGTGTGTGCTAAGACTAGTGAGTGTAAGTGATATGTGAAGACTCGTGTCATGACCATGTGGCTAGACTATGTGACTAGACTCAAGCAAAGACTAAGTTAAGACTTCACGTATATGCATTAAACTTGACAGACTGTGATATTTTAGTCATAACTTTTTATCTGTGACTCTGATTTGGATGAAACCAACGCCAAATTAAAGATAAAACTCGGGGCTACAGATCCATAGGTTGTACGACTCGAAAATCTTCCTATAACACCGGCTATGACCAAAACAAGTTGACGTTTGTGCAGTATACGGGAATAAAACCCGGGTTGACTTAAAGGAACTATGACTCGATTTTATGTTTATTTATTAGCTCAAATTAATTAATTAATTAATTAATTAAACAAAGTCCTTTAGTCATTAATCAGTTTATTTAGTCTTAACACAAGTCAAACAAACGGTTAGGAAAGATATAGAATATAGGAAATTTTAGAAAATAACACCATAAAAAAACACAAATTTTGTTTAAAACACCATGAAAGTGCAGCTGGTACTCAAGAAGGGGGGGGGGGTTGAATTGAGTACAGGGCAGTGTTAAGAATTATTGGATTTTCTTCTCTATTTATGTAGGGGGACGAGGTGATGAACTGGTCCTGCAGCGGAAACAGAAAATTCAATAAATAATCAACACAAAGATTTAACGAGGTTCAGCTCAACTCTGAGCCTACGTCCTCCACTACCCTAATTACTTTTATTAATCAACTCTGAAAAACAAAAGCAATTACAAATGATCACACTCGTGATCCCCACACCTAACTCTAGGTGTCACTTCGCACTTGAACTCACAAGCACTTGCACTCACACTCGTAAATGCTACCCAATCACTAACCTCTTAGTGATTCAATACAAACCCTTTGTTTCCCTCTAAATGCTTCCACTCAAAGCTTACAAGAGATAATTACAAAACAATTCTTACTGTGTGCATAAATAGTTTGTAAGAGATGAACTAACTATTTCCCTTAGAGTGTATTTCGAGCTTTCAAAGATAGAGAAGTTTTTCAGAAAAGCTCACTCGAAATTCTGATCGAGTTTATGCTTTTATAAGGTTGGGAGATGAATTCTTTCGTGATCTTTTCAGATCATAACTTAGGTAAATAGAATATCTTTTATTTTGTAAATAAGAGATATTCTAAGATATTATTCTACTTTCCATAAATGGGTAGAATAATATATTCTAAGTTATATGCGAAATAATTCATCTCCAACTCTGCATAAACTGAATCAATTAGTTTAGTAAATATTCTCTAAGGATAGGAAATATATATTCCAGAAAATATTTACTGAACTAATGTCCAGGTTCATGAAACAAGCTACGAAGCAGCTGTTTCCTAACCTGTTAGTGTCCTAGAGATCAGGTCAACTTTTCCTGATCTCTACAACACTAAATATTCTATGTAAGGGATACAGATAGCTCACGTACAAACATCCATGCACACTTAACATTATAAAGACTACAAAGATCAACTATCCTAATCTGAGAGGCTTCATAATCTTCAAGTCTTGACGGCCTTCCTTGATAGAACATTCTGATACATATTTCTTGAATGCTTTGATTCAAAAGGACTTCATATTGCCTCAAGTACTTGGGATAGCTGTTCCTGTTCAAAATGTCAGTTGATATGATATAAAACCAACAAGAACCAGCTAGTCAGCTGTTTGTCATCACTCAAAACCTTAAGTGACTCAACAAATTCCCCCTTTTTGATGATGACAAACACTTTGAAGTTTCCTGCACCTGCACGTTAGTGAGAAACAGCAAAGTAAAGAAAGTTCTAATCTACACTTAAGAAGACAAGACTTTCTACTAGACTTTCTACACAAGGGATATCTTGTGTAAAAGACTTATGACACTGATGACTGACCAGGATAGCCATCTTTATTTAAAAGAAACAACGTGTTTTTGGATTTTTGGAAAAAGACACTGAAACAGTTAGTTAATCTAACTGTTCCCTCTATTTTAACTTGTTTTTGTGATTAACTGACTCAAGGAAATAAAAGACTCAATCTAATTGTCTAACAAGGCCTTTTCAGAAACTTCAACCTGCTTTTCCCCCTTTTGGCATCATTAAAAAGCATTCAAAAAATAGAATTGCACACCAAAATATCGCAAGGAAGCCAAAAATCAGTAGTTTCAACCACTGATCAATCTCAATGCTGCAGGTTAGCACAAACAGGTTATTCAATCACATAAAACAGAAAAAGCTTAAAACTGTTCAGGATTACACACCAGAAGGTTAGAAACATAATAGAAACCACACTGCATGAAAAACAGTCTAGCAGTGTGGGGGAACAGCAAATATTATGGCAGTTAATGGAAGGGGAGGGGGAGACTGAAGTGATCATTTATCATCATCTTCATCCTCTTCTTCATCCTCTGGGTTGATCTCCTCCTCGAAGTCAGAACCTTCCTCAGCTGTCTTTTCTTCTTCCTTCTTCTCCTTTTCCTCTGTCTCTTCTTCTTCTTCCTCATCAGATTCATTTTCCTCTTCTTCAGAACCCTCTCCTTTTTCAGCATCAGGACCCCTCTCACTGGAGGATTCCTCATCATCCGTCTCAATGATCCTACAGTGTGTAGAGTCAAACTTCATCCCAGACTCTGGGGGCAACAGGTGATCAATCACCCTGCAAATAGTGAGGAATTTCCTGTTGTTCATAAGCTTATCAAGCTTCCTTTCTTCTTCAGCCTGCACTAGACTGGTAGCCAAATTTATGATCCTCTCATCCTGCCTTTCCAACTTGGCAAGAAGCATTGCCACATCCTCAGGAGTGATTTCCTCCTGGTTCCCTGCATCCCTTGGGCTACTTTCTTGACCTACAAAAGTCAGCCTCTTTCCAGAGTAGTCAATCTTCTTTTGAGTGAGTATTTTCTTGGAGAACAACTGAAGACTCACCACCTCACCAGAAAAAGAAAACTTGGGATTCTGCTCCTTGATGATTTTGCAGATAAAGGAGCCATAAGGCAGGGAGTTGTGGGATGAAGCATGGCAGTACAACATGTGCTCCATCATTAGAGCTGGCAGATTAACCTTAACCTTTTTCAGGATCAGATAGATCAGGACCATGTCCATGATCCTAACAGTACCTCTGCCTTGACCCTTGGGCAGAAAGACCTTCAAACACATGGAGTGCAGAACCAACATAATTGCCTCCCTAAAGTCACTAGGGGAACCAGCTTCTTCCTTCTTTCCAAACAAAAACTGAGTAACCTCCTCAGGTGTTACTCCTCCCATTAGGGGCCACCCATCACTGCTATATCTACCAAAACCATCTCTAGGTATACCCAGCAACTCAGATAAAACAGACTCAGAAACATGGACAATACTACCAGAAACAGTTGATGCCACAGACATATCAATGTTTTGCTTCAGATTAACAAAGAACTGACGAACAGGACCAACAAAAGCATCATTTAAATCATTAAACAAAGACATCCATCCTTGGAACTCAAGAAGTTCCTTAACTTGACTCAAAGCAGGAATATCAAAATATTCATTCTCAACACCACAACCAGATAACACAGTCCTAGAACTTAAAGAAGTTGCACCAGTACTGGGGTTAATAGGTTGTTTACCTTTAGCAGCCTTGGAGATACGGGAAACAGATGATGTTGCTTTCCTTTTCTCTCCTCTATTAGGCTCAGATGGTGTAGTCTCCTTCTCTTCTGAGCCCTTAATGACCTTTGAAGCAGCCCTAGTCTGCCTTTTCCTTACAGAACCAGTAGTGGTACCAGCAACCACCTTGGTCACCACTACATCTAGATCCTCCTCCATCTTCTTGTCCTCCTTCTCCTCATCCAATCCTTCATCAGCCAGTTCCTCTAACTGTTTTTCAAGTTTCTTGGCTATCTTTTTAACAGGTTCCCCCTCAGAAGGTGATTTGGGGTTTGAAGAAACGGTTTCAGTTATTTGAGTGAGGGTTTCGATGGATTTCTCTTTTGGGGCCTTTTTGGATTTGGATTTTTGTGGAGAAGGGGTTAAAGTTTTAGTCTTTGATGGTGAAGCAGGTTTTTCCTTCAAGACATTCTCGTTTGAAGGAGTTTGTCTCAAGGGAACGGCCTTGATGGGTTCAGTTTCAGAGGGGTTGATTTCTGGTGTTGCTTGTGAAGGAGTCTGCTCAGAGACATTCATAAGAACATCCTTGATTGTTTCTTGAGATTTTGACGAGGGGGAACTAGCCAAACTTGCTTTGGAACCTCCTTTCCTTCCTCCTTTCCTTCCAGTTCCAGCCTTTCTCACCATTGTTGCTTGTCTAAGCTTCGAAGAATTGATCTTGTAGAGAGAGAAGTTGAGAATTTTTGATGAATGATGAATAATCACGGAGCAAGGAAAGGGAAGCAAATATATAGCAAGAGGAATTATAGAGACAATCAGAAATAAAATCAGAGGATCAGAAGATATTTGGAAGTTATTTTAATTTGGAAATAACTTCCATAAATGAACAACTGCCCATAATTGCAACTGTCAGAACAAATTGCCGTTGGAGGAAAATAACTGCCATATTTAAAAGATTTTAAAATCAAATAAGAATATAAAAAATATTTTCTCACGGTTTAATTTGAAATTAATTTCAAAATTAATCCGTTTGTATTTGCTGCTGTTTCCTCTGCTGGTAGGGTTACTGAAACAATTGCTTATCTGTTCAATATGGCCTTCAATCCTGAAAGTGATTAGCTGCAATATTGCTCACATAGAGATAAGCAATTAACATTGAGATAATAGACAGATTGCAAAGGTATGATGCACGCACACATTTAAAGAATACTTAATTAGCCAATCATTGGGGAAAACAGCTGAGAGAGGTCTCTTAGTTTGACCTAGTCAGACCTAACATGACTCTAAACTTGTAGAAAGACTCTTTACCCAATGGCTTAGTGAAGATATCTGCAATTTGTTCTTCACTGTTGCAAAAACTCAGCTCTACAAGACCTTTCTCAACATTATCTCTTAGGAAATGATGTCTTATCTCAATATGCTTTGTCCTGGAATGCTGCACAGGATTCTTAGAAATGTTAATAGCACTTGTATTATCACATAAAATAGGTACATTTTCATAGAAAATACCAAAATCTTTCAACTGGTTTCTTATCCACAACAGCTGGGAGCAGCAAGCTGCAGCAGCTATGTATTCAGATTCTGCTGTGGATAAAGCAACAGAATTTTGTTTCTTTGATCCCCATGAAATCAAGCAGGGACCTAAGAAATGTGCCATACCAGATGTGCTCTTTCTGTCTACTAGGAATCCAGCATAATCTGCATCTGTGTATCCTAATAGTTCAATTGAACCACCTTTGGGGTACCACAAGTACAGATCATCTGTTCCTACTAAGTATCTAAGTATTCTCTTGACAGCCTTTAGGTGAGATTCTTTGGGATTGCTTTGAAAACGTGCACACAATCCCACAGAAAACACTATATCTGGCCTACTAGCTGTCAAGTAGAGAAGAGAACCAATCATACCTCTAAACAGTGTAGCTTCCACACTCTCTCCTTTATCATCACTGTCTAGCTTTGCATTTGTAGGTATTGGAGTTGCATATGATTTACTGTCTTGCAATCCATACTTCTTGATTAGTTCCTTTAGATACTTCTGTTGATGTATCATGATCCCATCAACTGTTTGCTTGATCTGCAATCCTAGGAAGAATCCTAGTTCTCCCATCATGCTCATCTCAAATTCACTTTGCATCAGATCTGCAAACTCACTACACAAAATTTGATTAGTAGCACCAAATATTATATCATCTACATATATCTGTACTACAATCAAATCAAAATTCCTGGTTTTGATAAAGAGGGTCTTATCAACCGTTCCCCTTCTATAGTCATGTTCCATCAGAAAGTTGGACAGCCTTTCATACCAAGCTCTAGGAGCTTGTTTAAGACCATAGAGTGCCTTGTCCAGCTTATATACATGATTTGGGAATTGACTATCAGCAAAGCCAGGGGGCTGCTCAACATATACTTCTTCTTTCAAATAACCATTAAGAAATGCTGTCTTAACATCCATTTGAAAGAGCTTAATGTTCTTATGAGCAGCAAAGGCAATCAAGATCCTTATTGCCTCAAGTCTAGCTACTGGTGCAAAGGTTTCATCATAATCAATGCCTTCTTGCTGATTATAACCTTGCACGACCAGTCTAGCTTTGTTTCTGACTATAGTACCCAGATTATCCAATTTGTTTCTGAAGACCCACCTGGTACCTATGACTGACCTGTTCTCAGGTCTTGGCTCAAGATGCCACACTTTATTTCTTTCAAATTGATTTAATTCATCTTGCATAGCCAAAACCCAATCAGGATCTTTTAAAGCCATCTTGTAGTCAGTTGGTTCTATATTGGATAAAAATGAGAAAAATGCACAAAAGTTTTCATAAACTGCTCTCCTAGTCTGAATGCCTTTACTGATATCACTCAGAATTTGTTCAGTAGGATGAGAAGATTTATATTTAAAAATGCTAGATCTAGGTGCATTCTCATTTAATCCATCAGAACCATCATGCATCCCTGGTTCATTTGTGCCATCAAATTGGTTTTGCACAGATGGACCAGTATGCTGAGATGTTCCCCCTACCTCTCTTACCTGGGTGGAAAACTTGTCCTGAAAGTTTTCTGTTCCCCCTGAGGTGTTGCTTTCTCCATTTACTTGGGGACCTTCATCTCCATCCTCATGAGTATCTACTTGTTGAGGATCTCCTTCATTGTGACCAAGTCCTTCACCAGCAGCATCTGGTGAACCAGTATGTGAACCTAGTTTTTCTAAGGAAACATCAGTTGATTCTCCTGTAAAATACAAAAGTCCTATCTCATCTAAGTCATCAACCTGCACATTCTCACAACACATATTAAATTCATCAAAGACTACATGAACACTTTCTTCAACACACAAAGTTTTCTTATTGAATACTTTATATGCCTTACTGTGAGAAGAATAACCAAGGAAAACAGCTTCATCACTTCTTGGATCAAATTTATCCAAGCTGTTCTTACCATTATTATGCACATAACACTTACAACCAAAGGTTCTAAAGTATGCTATGTTTGGTTTCCTTCCTCTAAGAAGTTCGTATGGAGTCTTCTTCATTTGAGGCCTTAACATCAACCTATTTAACATGTGACAAGCTGTATTTACAGCTTCTGCCCAAAAAGACTTGGGGAGACAACTCTCAATGAGCATTGTTCTTGCCATTTCTTCCAAAGTCCTGTTCTTCCTCTCAACTACTCCATTTTGTTGAGGAGTTCTTGGGGCAGAGAAATTGTGAGAAACTCCATGTTCCCTGCAGAACTCTATGAAGCTAGAGTTATCAAACTCTGATCCATGATCAGATCTTATGGCAGCCAGTTGATGATTGATCTTGTTCTGAACCTGCTTTACTAATACAATAAACTCATCAAAAGTTTCATCTTTAGAAGACAGAAATAGAGTCCATGTGTATCTGGAATAATCATCAACAATGACACACACATATCTAGAACCATTTCTACTTTGGACTCTCGTGGGTCCACATAAATCAATATGAATAAGTTCTAGAGGTCTGCTGGTACTGATAGTTTTCTTTGGCTTAAAAAAGGATTTGACTTGTTTCCCTTTAGCACATTCTTCACAAACTCTATTTGCTTCAAACTTGATGTTAGGCAGGCCTATCACCAATTCTTGAGACCTGAGTTTGTTAAGAAGTCTAAAGCTGACATGTCCCATCCTTTTATGCCAAAGCCACTGGTCCCTATCAGAAACAGCACTCAAACAGATGGACTTGTTCTCAGGGATTTGGTTTAAATAAGTAATGTAAACGTTTTCATGTCTGAATCCCTGGCAGACAAGTTCATTTGTTTGCAAATTCACTATGTGACAAAGGTTGTTTTTGAACTCAACTTTATTACCTTTATCACATAATTGTGAAATACTCAAGAGATTATGTTGTAAACCATCAACATAATATACATCACTAATAGCATGGGAAAGTGACTTACCAACCTTACCAATTCCAAGAATGGTACCTTTGCTGTTATCACCAAAAGTCACCTTTCCCCCTTCATGAGCTGTAAGTGAGAGAAACTGTTTCCTATCCCCTGACATGTGTCTTGAGCAGCCACTGTCCAAATACCAGTAGGTATTGTCTCTCACTTCAGCCTGCACAGGAAAAATTCAAACGTTAGCTTTAGGAACCCAAATCTTTTTGGGTCCCTTTCCAACAACAGATTCAAGCAAGTCTTTTCTAACCCAAATCTGTTTAACATTTTTCTCATTTTTATCCAATCTACTTTTCCTGTCTTTACACTCATATTTCTTATGGCCATTCTTGCCACAATGATAGCACACATGCATGTCTTTTGCTAAGACATACTTACCTTTCTTATACTCCTGTAACCATGTAGTATCTCTGGGAGACCAGTTCCTCCTGTTCCCCTTCCCAGTATAACCAAGTCCCCTTCTACCACTGTTTCCAGCAGTTAAGGTTAACTGGTTCAATGAGTTCTGGGATTGGAGGACTTTATCCATTCTTTTCTTAAATTCTATGAACTCTCTGTCCTTTAAGTTCATTTTCTCATGCATGGATAAATTCTGGTCAACAACTATCTCAAAGTCAAGCTTAGCTCTTTCAAGCTCAGCTTGCAATTTTGAAATACTTGAATCATGCAAAACTACAGAATCACATGAATTAGTCTTTCTAAGTTGGGCTAACTCAACCTGCAAGCTACAAATTTTAGCTTCACATTCATCATGCATATTACTAGAAACAGTTTCAGAACCAGTACTTTTGCTGTCCTTAACTAGGACATATGCTTTATATAGTTTCTCTACATCATCAACTAACAAGTTGAATCCTTCTAACAGTTTAGACCTATTTAGAGCACTTGCCCTAGATTTTATACTATCAAAGTCGTACAAGTCATCATCACTATAATCAAGCACGTTAATGACACAACTTGTAAACTGTTTCTCACATTCATCATCACTGTCATCACACAAACCCATATCAGATTTTATTCTCTGAATTTCAAGTTTGCTTTGATCTAAAGCAATCTCTAGTTCAGCCACTTCCTGCTTCAAGTTAGCACAGACACTTTCCAACAAATCACAACTTGAATTAGCAATATCATATTCTTTAGACTTTTCTTTAAACTTTCTCTTAAAATCATGATAAGCAATTCCAAGTTCTAAACATTGATCTAAAGCACTACTAGCACATTCCATCAAGTTTTCTCTATCATAAAAGAGCATATCCTTTTTGATCTGATCAATGTTTACCTGATGTTGATCCAAGGGGTGCTTCTTTGCCATGAGGCAGTGGACATCTGAGCTGGTTTCTCTGCTGTTCCTGGTACCTTCTTCTGAACTTTGATTCAGTATTGCTGTCATACATACATCTGACTGACTTGAATCATCTCCCTCTTCATCACTGTCTGTATCTCCCCAAACAGCAGCAACCATGGCCTTTTTGTAGGCCATCTTGTCTGCTTCCTTGGACTGGTTGTCCTTCCATTGAGGACAATTCTTCACAAGGTGTCCCTTCTCACCACACTTAAAGCATCCTGTTGCAGAGAAGTTGTTAGATTTTTTATTTGATGCATTATTAAACTTACCCTTGATGAATTTTCCCTTCTGGTTTCTGAAACTTCTTTCAAACCTTCTAGCCATCATTCCTATCTCATCATCCTCATCTTCGACTGTTCCCTTTAGAGCAATTCCTTTTGCTGGTACCTTCTCTGACTTAGATCCAACCAGCATTTCATGGGTCATGAGGGAACCTATCAACTGTTCAACTGAAAGAATTGAAAGATCCTTTGCTTCATAAATGGCTGTAACCTTGGGAGTCCATTCACCTGTCAAACTTCTCAAAATCTTTCTAACAAGATCTTCATCAGTAAAGCTTTTACCAAGAGATTTTAAATCATTTACAATAGTCATGAATCTACCAAAACAAGTATTAATATCTTCATCCTTAAACATATTAAAAGATTCATATTTTGACATAAGTAAATCAATTTTAGACCTCTTTACCTCACTGGTACCCTCAAAGGCAAGTTCAAGGGTATCCCAGATCTCTTTGGCAGTGGTGCATGCTGAGATCCTGTTTGTCTCATTCTCAGCAATGGCCTGTTGCAGTATCGACATAGCCTTAGCATTTTTCTCCAGCTTTTTGTAATCAGTGGAGATGTATTCATCTTCAGTCTTTGGGACTAGCTTCCCTTCTGGATCAGACTTCTCAATGGTCAAGGGACCATTCTTAACAACCAACCAGCATTCATAATCAATGCCAATGATGATGTTCTTGATTCTGTTCTTCCACCATGCATAGTTCTTCCCATTGAACTTTGGTGTCTTGTTGTCATATCCCATAGCATTCATTTCCTGAGTACTCATGATCTACTTCTCTAGGTGTTACCCTTACAAGAAGCCGAGGCTCTGATACCAATTGAAAGTGCAGCTGGTACTCAAGAAGGGGGGGGGTTGAATTGAGTACAGGGCAGTGTTAAGAATTATTGGATTTTCTTCTCTATTTATGTAGGGGGACCAGGTGATGAACTGGTCCTACAGCGGAAACAGAAAATTCAATAAATAATCAACACAAAGATTTAACGAGGTTCAGCTCAACTCTGAGCCTACGTCCTCCACTACCCTAATTACTTTTATTAATCAACTCTGAAAAACAAAAGCAATTACAAATGATCACACTCGTGATCCCCACACCTAACTCTAGGTGTCACTTCGCACTTGAACTCACAAGCACTTGCACTCACACTCGTAAATGCTACCCAATCACTAACCTCTTAGTGATTCAATACAAACCCTTTGTTTCCCTCTAAATGCTTCCACTCAAAGCTTACAAGAGATAATTGCAAAACAATTCTTACTGTGTGCATAAATAGTTTGTAAGAGATGAACTAACTATTTCCCTTAGAGTGTATTTCGAGCTTTCAAAGATAGAGAAGTTTTTCAGAAAAGCTCACTCGAAATTCTGATCGAGTTTATGCTTTTATAAGGTTGGGAGATGAATTCTTTCGTGATCTTTTCAGATCATAACTTAGGTAAATAGAATATCTTTTATTTTGTAAATAAGAGATATTCTAAGATATTATTCTACTTTCCATAAATGGGTAGAATAATATATTCTAAGTTATATGCGAAATAATTCATCTCCAACTCTGCATAAACTGAATCAATTAGTTTAGTAAATATTCTCTAAGGATAGGAAATATATATTCCAGAAAATATTTACTGAACTAATGTCCAGGTTCATGAAACAAGCTACGAAGCAGCTGTTTCCTAACCTGTTAGTGTCCTAGAGATCAGGTCAACTTTTCCTGATCTCTACAACACTAAATATTCTAAGTAAGGGATACAGATAGCTCACGTACAAACATCCATGCACACTTAACATTATAAAGACTACAAAGATCAACTATCCTAATCTGAGAGGCTTCATAATCTTCAAGTCTTGACGGCCTTCCTTGATAGAACATTCTGATACATATTTCTTGAATGCTTTGATTCAAAAGGACTTCATATTGCCTCAAGTACTTGGGATAGCTGTTCCTGTTCAAAATGTCAGTTGATATGATATAAAACCAACAAGAACCAGCTAGTCAGCTGTTTGTCATCACTCAAAACCTTAAGTGACTCAACACACCACAAAAAAAATAAATTTTGTTTAAAACACCACAAAAAAAATAAATTTTGATTATAACACCACAAGAAAACACCAAAAATTGATTTAACCACCACCTAACGGATTCTTGGATGGAATCCGTTAGTGAGACCCATAATAGACACGTGTCAATAGCCTATAAACTTAAAAAAGATGAAATAATAAAGAGAAAAAAAAAATCCATTAACCCAGCTAGCCCCACCACCGGCGCCACCTCGCTTCAGCCGCCGACACTATAACCCAGGCCGCCGCCGACACCCATCTCCCCAACCAAAATCACCCCACGGCGCTGAATATCGCCTTCCCCCCCCCCCCCCCCCCGAAAACCACTCACGCCGCTGAACTCATACCACCAAACGTCCAAACCCGAAAACCACCCCATGCCGCCAAACTCCTACATCACGCCACCAACAGCTACCTCGGCTACATCACCACCATCATCGCCGAAATCTTCTTCCTTACCTAGAGCTTTCGTCGAAATTCGAAATCCCAACCCACATTACCCAAAAACATCCCTCACCTGAACCCTAACCCGTTTCAAGAAATAAAATTGAATCGGGGCTGGGTTGAGCTGGGTACGGTGTTTAAGGGTCAGGGTGGTGCTCGTTCAGGTGGTCGGTCAAGGGTGGTCGATCGAGGGTGGTCAGCTGAGGGAACTAGCAGCGGCGGTAGGGGCAAGTGGAATGGCGCCGGTGGTGAGTGCGGTGGTTGGGTTAGGATTTTTCTTTTTTTTTGTTTTTTTTTATTATTTTTATTCAGTATATACTTGACACGTATACTAAGTGGGACCTACTAACGGTTTTTTGGATGACGTTAGTAAGAGGTGGTGAAATCAATTTTTTTGGTTTTTTGGTGGTGTTATAATCAAACTTTTAAATTTTGTGGTGTTATAATCAAAATATGGTTTTTTTCCTGGTGTTATTATCTAAAATTTCCTAGAATATATGCACAACAAATAATGCACAATTAGTCAAGTAGGCACAATATGATGCAATGAGTTTGCAACCTAACCATGACTCTAGTTCTCTAAATTCAGGATATGGTTTAGTCAATAGTGGGTCCATGGTTAATTGTCCAGATGCACCGCGCGGAAGCCTAACCATGAAGGGTTGGCGCGAGTGAATGGGACACCGTGAGTTTAGAAAAACTCGCTTCCATGGTTTGGTGAATTCAACATCTCGGATGTACCCTTTGGTGCACGGAGCGTTCAATCGGGTAGATGGAGCATGAATTCCCAGAGGGTTATGTCCATATGTAGAACACATATGGGTTTCAGAAAAGTGAGAAAAAATTCAATTAGGAAGTAGGATCGAGCAAACAATACAAAAAACCGGTCGAAATTAGAACGCAAATTTCTGGCTCGGTATTGGGGGAAATTGGCGCCAGCAATCAGAGACTGGCGTCAGCTTTTAACTGTAGCGCCTGGCGCCAATATTGGCGTCTGGCGCTACGACTAAAATGTTGGCGCCAAGCTCTGGCCCCTGACGCTACTTCCCACATGCCTCAGCAGCTTTCTGTGCTCGATAAAATTTTCCAGTTTCGCGCGGTGTTATTTCAGTCCTAGTTGTGAAAGATATTTCTCAAATTTCCTACGTGTAAAATCCTATGTTTTTAACTCATTACGGATGATCTTTCCAATGAGATCTATTTTATGCATATGACAATAATGTTAATCAAAATTACGCACATGAAATACTTAGAACTTTTCGAGTCTCATCCACTCATTCTAAATCATTGCCGAAACAAATTCAGGAATTACAATAGAAATCCTCCCCAGTGGAGTCGCCAAAAACTGTAGGGAATAATTTCAAGCGTTAATTCCCTTAGCTTGAACCCCACTGTGATCATACACTAAAGTAAGGTGGCGTCCAAAAGGGAAGAAGATAGAGCAAAAGAGTCGCCAACAAGTTTTAGGAATTTGTAAACCGTTCACAGGGTGAAGGTTACACCCCTTAACGATCCAGGAGATCGTCAACTCCATAAGGTCTTGAACCAAATAAGGGTTCGGGGATGAAGGTACAAATCCAACCTAAAAGAGATTGAACCTGCCCTAATAATAGGCCTCTACTTTATTCTGATCGTATTCATGTGCGCTTTTTAATTAACATGCAATCAATAGGATTAACCCTAAACCTGTTTATCTATGTTGGTTGAATATTAATGCACAAATAAATCTATTATTGGCAATCACTTGAAATTATAATCAAATTAACCCTAACAAGATTATTAATATCTTATTAAGCGTGATTACAAGTACAAATTCCCTTTAAACATGCATAAAAGGTGTGATCAAGCAATAACAATAAATATCATCAAGCAACATCAAAATAATAATTATAATCATAATCATAACAATAATCATCATAATAACAATCATATTAATCATAATAATAATCATGTTCATAATAATAATAATTATAGCAATAATAAAATTATAATCATTATCAAAACAATTATAAAAATAATCATAAATCATGTTAAAGCATAATAATAATAGCAAGATCCTAGGCTACTAACAAGATTAATAACAAACCCTAGCATGTCACTTAGCAATAAAAATCAAATCTTTAGCCCTAACATGATACTAACAATCATAAATATTAGGAAGAGAATAAAAGGCATCATAGCAATCATATTTAATATTAAAAATACCCTAGACATGATACTAGGAATATCATAATAACAATATAAACATGATTTCTACATCATAACATCAATGAAAACCATTAAAGCACTTACTTTGATGCCTCGTACCTCTTTCTAATAACAAAATACACACGTTAGTAACTTCAAGGAAAATAATAATAAAAACAATTAAATTAAATAATTGAAAGAGAGATTTGGGACCAAATCCTCAGAAATTAAACCTTTCAAGTCTAGGGCGAAGGCAACTTCGAATATGGCTAGGTGTTTCTAGATCTTGCGAATGCGGAATTTTGTATATGAAAACAAAGTTTAGAGAAGAAAGATGAATGAATTAAGAGAGAATTAGAGAATTAAAAATTGCGAATGAAAACTGATTGTTGATGAGAATTCGTGAAAATTCGTTAATGAAAACGGAGTTTTTAATACGTTATTTATAGAGAAATCAGCCAAAAAGATGAAATATCAAAACAGAGCACTTGGCGCACGAAAAAAGAGGTTGGTGCACGCAAAACAGAGCTGGTGCCAGCACCAGCTAATTGGCGCCAGGCGCCAATGGCTAGCACCAGGCGCCAATGGCTGGCCCCAGGCGCTAGGCCTGGTTCCAGGCGCCAATGCCTGGAGTCAGGCGCTAGGCCTGTTTTTGACGTGTTTTCGAAAATCAGATAAGTTTGTCGTACTGGAGGATAAAATCGTATCTTTTCCTCGAAAATGCTTTTTGATTTTAATTAAAACTCAGAAAAGTCAACAAAAGTCAATTTATCAATGCTAATTGAATTAGGAATGAAAAGAACCTTCTAGAAGAATCTAAAAGACTAAAACCATTCCTTATTTCATTAGGAATGATAAATCATATTAGGCCCTCCCCTAGATCATTGGGCCGCATATAAAGTTCGAACCGGGCCCAGTTTAGTAAATTGGCCATAACTTCCTCAATATTCATCGGAATTGGGCTTATAATATAACGTTGGAAAGCTCTTGTCAATCCCCATCCAACTACACTACTATTGGACCCATATCATGGACCAACCAAACTGGATTGGCTGTTTTCTTAAAATAAGTTTTCAAAAACAGAGAGAAGAGAAAAGAAATTAAAACTTTCCGCAACACTAGACTTTCCACACTTTCGCTTCATTCGATTATGATTCGACGTGAAAGGTACTTATCACTAGGTTTGGTTTTGGGGAGACACAAATGGGTGTCTACATAAGCCCCCACTTTGACTGAGTTTGGAGAAACGCGAGTTTCAAAAAACGAAAGCCAAAGTATCGATAGGGACGGAGAATGATTCAGAACATTCTGCGATCCTAAATCATTCTTGTAACGCCAATACCTACAAAACTAGCATTAGTTAAACAGATAAATGAGTTAAGAAACGCGTATCTTGCACCGTCGAGCACACGTCTCTGAAAGTAACTGATTTGCTGCCGCTTTACTGTTGTTTTGATGACCTCCTGCAAGCTAGAGAATGCCATCCCGCTTGAAAATTGCTACGCCTGTAATTGCTTTCAAATTAGAAGATTGCTTCGCCTGAAACGATCCTCTCCGCTTTGATAATATTCCACGTCCAAGGGAATACTATCAAAGATTATTTCTCTCGAAACAATCCTTATCCGCATTGATAATACTCCACGTCCAAGGGAATACTATCGAAGATTATTTCTCTCGAAACAATCCTCGTCCGCATTGACCATCTTCCATGCCTAAGGGAACACGATCGAAGACAACTTCGCCTGAAATTACCTTCAGTTGTTTGTGACAACTCTCCGCAATCTAGGGAACGCCACCTTGGTGTTTCGATGTTCACTCGTCTCTGAACAAAGAGCTTCTTTTTGATATGTTCACGCGCCTCTGAACAAAGAGCTTCTTTTCTTTTTTTGAATATGTCCACGCGTCTCTGAACAAAGAGCATGAAAATAGGATGCCCACGCGTCTCTGAGCAAAAGAGCTTGTAAATAGGAGATCTTTGATGATATGTCCACGCGTCTCTGAACAAAGAGCTTTTGAATGATATGCCCACGCGCCTTTGGAGCAAAAGAGCTTGATAGAGATGTTCACGCGTCTTTGAACAATAGAGCTCTGGTACTTGAGCGTTTGTTGCGATAATATTCTGAAGAAAAATTTCCGAAGAGCAACGTTTGTCGATCTCTAAAGCTCGCCTGAACTTTGCTTCCGCTAAAACCAGTATGTCGGTGTTTCCGTGATGAGCCAATAACTCATTGCGATGACACGACTCAAGGTATAAACTTGACTCGATATGATTGACTCGAGGTTGACTCGACTCGAAACAAAATGACACATGTGTTAGACTCATGACCCGTGTGTGCATAGTGTTGATTAAGCGACTCGAAAATGCAAAAAAGCAAAAATTTTCCGTCATTTTTGTGGAGGGTACCGACTTTCTCCCGAAAAAGAAAGACGTGAAAAAGAAGAAGCGAAGTGACGTTTTGCATGTTGAATGAGCTTAGTCAAATGTTGTTTGATACTGTCTCTCAAGGTGCTAGGATTAATCCATCCTAGGCTGTCTCAATGGTTGACTCAATGATGAAAGTATTTGGGTAACTTAGGCACGGAGGCTAAGCACTTCATACTTCTATGTAATGACCATTATGAGTGATGTGACAAGGCATGCTTCATCTTTATGTTAAGATTTCATGACAAAGGGTTCCTAAGGGAAGTATATTTGGTCATGTATCTGTGCGGTGTGTGAAAGTGATACTAAAGCTAGGCCGCAAAGGCTAAGTGTGTGGAAAAATATTATTATTAGAAGAGTCAAATAATGGTGACTCTTAGGCTAGGTAAGCTAATGATATAGGGATCAAGCCCCCAAGTCTATCTCTAGGTGAATAGGGATGAGCATAGGAAATCCCTTGATATGATCATGGTGAAAGTGTGTGAATGTGAATATGAATGAATGTTTATTACGGCCGCACCTCGATGTGAGGTTGCCTACGTATCCGTTAGGAATCAGGCCGAACATAGCTCTAGCCGAACCTCGCACAAGTGTGTGTATACCTTAAAAAGGTCTTTTTAAGGGTTGTAACGTGGTTAGGCTAAAGTTTGAAGAAGAAGGGGATAAAAGGCTCAAGACCTTAAGTAAGTCCCTAAGGTGTGCAACCTTGCTTTTGGAATATTTATATTTTTATGCTTGAGGATTTTAACTCTTTTTTAGCTTTTTTTTGCTTTAGCATTTATTTTATTTTTGGAAGTGTGGGCAATCCCGATCATGTGGTCTATCACTCACTTGGCATTCATGTTTCTCCGGCACGGTACCGAGCACTCGATAAGAGACGCAATCTGAGACGTGTTCTTATCGAAGATATTTTCATATCAAAGACATTGGAACACTTGCCCTTTTGTACACTTTTATTTACTTTTTTGCTTTTGCTTATTTTTGCTATTTTAATCTTTTGAATTTGCTCAAGCATTCTTTAGAATTTCATAAGTTGCACACTGTCCCATCCCAAGGTTAGATAGATGTAGGTTGGAAAAAAGAAAGGTCTATCGTTAGACGAGGCCCAAAGTGGTTTATGAAGAAAGGATGTATAATTGAAGGGTGAAAGGTAATATGATATTGCTACAAGGGGTGCCTTAAATCATTGGTATACCTTGTGCTTAATTCGCCATGGATTTTTTTTTATTTTTTATTTTTAATGCAATGCAATGTGATGATCATATATAAGAAAATAAATGCTCATTTTATTAAAAAAAAAAAAAAAAAGGGAAACGAATCTACAAAATTCATCTAAGGGAAAAGAAAAGGTGCCTATGCTAGACTTATTGGGGAAAGGAAAAAGAAAAAGAAATAGAAAAAGAGGTCATGAAATCTTTTCGTTGAAGCTCGCCTCTTGTCTTGTGTTGTTTCCTTTATCATCACTCGCTCTTCTTGTTAACTGGAGGTATGGGAAGCTTGTTATTTTCAATCAAATGTTGGATAGCCTCCTTTAGCTTCCAACAGCTCTCTGTAGCATGAACCCTACCTTGATGGTACTTGCAGTGTTCGTCTGGATTCCAACTAAGCGATCTCTTCTCAAGTGGGGGATCCGGAATAGGTCCAATGGGAGTAATGAGTCCTTTGGCATGGAGTCGATCGAAAGCATTATCGTAGCTAATCCCAATGGGGGTGAAATCCTTTCTCAGTCGATTACCCATGGCTAGGATCTCACTAAGGTCGAAAGTACCAACACTATTACTAGAGTAGGTGTTTTTGGAAGAAGAAGGATAGTTGTTCTTCTTCCCTTTACAGCCACTGTTACTATTGTCACTGATCTTGGCCTTCTTGTCGCGCAGAGGAACATGAAGGAGATTTGAATCAATGAGATCTTGAACACGATCTTTGAAGGCGAGACATACTTCGGTGGTGTGACCACGACCTCTATGGTATCGACAATAAGAATTTGGATTCCAATTGGGAAACCGTTTTTCAGGCGGAGGGTCTTGACTGGGACCAATGGGGTGGATAAGATCTTGATCGTGAAGACAGTCAAAAACTTCATTGTAAGTCATTCCTATTGGTGTGTATTCTTCAATGGTCCGTTTTGCCTGTGGCTTAGGAGCATTGAATTCTTCATTAAATTCTTGGCGAGAATTTTGTTCGATGGCCATTACCCGATTTGCTAATTCTTCTACCACATTCAAGAGCATGGCAACGACATCTTGCAATTTTTGAACGTCCTCTTTTAGACTTGACGAGTCTTCCCTGGTATTATCTAAGAAAAGACTTTCATTCTCCCCAATCATGGCCACTTCATCGAGAGAGGTCATATAAGTTGTCTCGATAATTGGCTCTCCTACAGGTGTAATAAGAAGTGATGGATCGAAGGATGCTTGGTCATCTTCGATGGCTAGAATCTCGGAAGTTTCACTGTCATCGATCAGATCTTGAATAGCTTCTTTGAGTTTCCAACACTCCTCAGTGTCGTGACCCTTTCCTTGGTGATATTTGCAGTGCTTATTAGGGTCCCACTTAGGTGGCCTGGCTTCTGGAACTGGATCTTTGATGGGCCCTATGGGCATGACTAGTCCTTTGTGATGTAGATTCTTGAAAGCCGTTTCATAACTCATACCAAGTGGAGTGAACACTCTTTTTGACATAGGTTGTACGACTCGTAGTTCTTCCTATAACTCCGGCTATAACCAAAAAAAGTTGACGTTTGTGCAGTATACGGGAATAAAATCCGGGTTGACTTAAAGGAACTATGACTCGATTTTATGTTTATTTATTAGCTCAAATTAATTAATTAATTAATTAAACAAAGTCCTTTAGTCATTAATCAGTTTATTTAGTCTTAACACAAGTCAAACAAACGGTTAGGAAAGATATAGAATATTGGAAATTTTAGAAAATAACACCACAAAAAAACACAAATTTTGTTTATAACACCACAAAAAAATAAATTTTGATTATAACACCACAAGAAAACACCAAAAATTGATTTAACCACTACCTAACGGATTCTTGGATGGAATCCGTTAGTGGGCCCCATAATTGACATGTGTCAATAGCCTATAGGCTTAAAAAAGATGAAATAATAAAAAGAAAAAAAAATCCCTTAACCCAGCTAGCCCCACCACCGGCGCCACCTCGCTTCAGCCGCCGACACCCATCTCCCCAACCAAAACCGGCGACACCCATCTCCCCAACCAAAATCATCCCACGGCGACGAATAACGCCTCCCCCCTCCCCGAAAACCACTCACGCCGCTTAACTCATACCACCAAACGTCCTAACCCGAAAACCAACCCATGCCGCCGAACTCCTACATCACGCCACCAACAGCTACCTCGACTACATCACCACCATCGTCGCCGAAATCTTCTTCCTTACCTAGAGCTTTCGTCGAAAATCGAAATCCCAACCCACATTACCCAAAAACCTCCCTCACCTGAACCCTAACCCGTTTCAAGAAATCAAATTGAATCGGGGCTGGGCTGAGCTGGGTACGGTGTTTAAGGGTCAGGGTGGTGCTCGTTCAGGTAGTCGGTCAAGGGTGGTCGGTCGAGGGTGGTCAGCTGAGGGAACTAGCAGCGGCGGTGAGGGCAAGTGGAATGGCGCCGGTGGAGAGTGCGGTGGCTAGGTTAGGATTTTTCTTTTTTTTTTTTGTTTTTTTATTATTTTTATCCAGTATATACTTGACACGTATACTAAGTGGGACCTACTAATGGTTTTTTGGATGACGTTAGTAAGAGGTGGTGAAATCAATTTTTTTGGTTTTTTGGTGGTGTTATAATCAAACTTTTAAATTTTGTGGTGTTATAATCAAAATATGGGTTTTTTCCTGGTGTTATTTTCTAAAATTTCCTAGAATATATGCACAACAAATAATGCACAATTAGTCAAGTAGGCACAATATGATGCAATGAGTTTGCAACCTAACCATGGCTCTAGTTCTCTAAAGTTCGGGATATGGTTTAGTCAATAGAGGGTCAATGGTTAATTGTCTGGATGCACCGCGTGGAAGCCTAACCGTGAAGGGTTGGCGCGAGTGGATGGGACACCGCGATTTTAGAAAAACTCGCTTCCATGGTTTGGTGAATTCAACATCTCGGATGTACCCTTTGTTGCACGGAGCGTTCAATCGGGTTGATGGAGCATGAATTCCCAGAGGGTTATGTCCATATGTAGAACACATATAGGTTTCAGAAAAGTGAGAAAAAATTCAATCAGGAAGTAGGATCGAGCAAACAATACGAAAAACCGGTCGAAATTAGAACGCATATTTCTGGCTCGGTATTGGGGGAAATTGGCTCCAGCAATCAGAGACTGGCGCCAGCTTTTAACTGTAGCGCCTAGCGCCAATATTGGCGTCTGGCGCTACTACTAAAATGCTGGCGCCAAGCTCTGGCCCCTGACGCTACTTCCCACATGCCTCATTAGCTTTCTGTGCTCGATAAAATTTTCCAGTTTCGCGCGGTGTTATTTCAGTCCTAGTTGTGAAAGATATTTCTCAAATTTCCTACGTGTAAAATCCTATGTTTTTAACTCATTACGGATGATCTTTCCAATGAGATCTATTTTATGCATATGACAATAATGTTAATCAAAATTACGCACATGAAATACTTAGAACTTTTCGAGTCTCATCCACTCATTCTAAATCATTGCCGAAACAAATTCAGGAATTACAATAGAAATCCTCCCCAGTGGAGTCGCCAAAAACTGTAGGGAATAATTTCAAGCGTTAATTCCCTTAGCTTGAACCCCACTGTGATCATACACTAAAGTACGGTGGCGTCCAAAAGGGAAGAAGATAGAGCAAAAGAGTCGCCAACAAGTTTTAGGAACTTGTAAACCGTTCACAGGGTGAAGGTTACACCCCTTAACGATCCAGGAGATCGTCAACTCCATAAGGTCTTGAACCAAATAAGGGTTCGGGGATGAAGGTACAAATCCAACCTAAAAGAGATTGAACCTGCCCTAATAATAGGCATCTACTTTATTCTGATCGTATTCATGTGCGCTTTTTAATTAATATGCAATCAATAGGATTAACCCTAAACCTGTTTATCTATGTTGGTTGAATATTAATGCACAAATAAATCTATTATTGGCGATCACTTGAAATTATAATCAAATTAACCCTAACAACATTATTAATATCTTATTAAGCGTGATTACAAGTACAAATTCCCTTTAAGCATGCATAAAAGGTGTGATCAAGCAATAACAATAAATATCATCAAGCAACATCAAAATAATAATTATAATCATAAACATAACAATAATCATCATAATAACAATCATATTAATCATAATAATAATCATGTTCATAATAATAATAATTATAGCAATAATAAAATTATAATCATTATCAAAACAATTATAAAAATAATCATAAATCATGTTAAAGCATAATAATAATAGCAAGATCCTAGGCATTATACTAACAAGATTAATAACAAACCCTAGCATGTCACTAAGCAATAAAAATCAAATCTTTAGCCCTACCATGATACTAACAATCATAAATATTAGGAAGAGAATAAAAGGCATCATAGCAATCATATTTAATATTAAAAATACCCTAGACATGATACTAGGAATATCATAACAACAATATAAACATGATTTGTACATCATAACATCAATGAAAACCATTAAAGCACTTACTTTGATGCCTCGTACCTCTTTCTAATAACAAAATACACACGTTAGTAACTTCAAGGAAAATAATAATAAAAACAATTAAATTAAATAATTGAAAGAGAGATTTGGGACCAAACCCTCAGAAATTAAACCTTTCACGTCTAGGGCGAAGGCAACTTCGAATATGGCTAGGTGTTTCTAGATCTTGCGAATGCGGAATTTTGTATATGAAAACAAAGTTTAGAGAAGAAAGATGAATGAATTAAGAGAGAATTAGAGAATTAAAAATTGCGAATGAAAACTGATTGTTGATGAGAATTCGTGAAAATTGGTTAATGAAAACAGAGTTTTTAATACGTTATTTATAGAGAAATCAGCCAAAAAGATAAAATATCAAAACAGAGCACTTGGCGCACGAAAAAAGAGGTTGGCGCACGCAAAACAGAGCTGGCGCCAGCACCAGCTAATTGGCGCCAGGCGCCAATGGCTAGCACCAGGCGCCAATGGCTGGCGCCAAGCGCCAGGCCTGTTGTTGACGCGTTTTCGAAAATCAGATAAATTTGCCGTACTGGAGGATAAAATCGTATCTTTTCTTCGAAAATGCTTTTTGATTTTAATTAAAACTCTGAAAAGTCAACAAAAGTCAATTTATCAATGCTAATTGAATTAGGAATGAAAAAAACCTTCTTGAAGAATCTAAAAGACTAAAACCATTCCTAATTGCATTAGGAATGATAAATCATATTAGGCCCTCCCCTAGATCATTGGGCCGCATATAAAGTTCGAACCGGGCCCAGTTTAGTAAATTGGCCATAACTTCCTCAATATTCATCGGAATTGGGCTTATAATATAACGTTGGAAAGCTCTTGTGAAGCCCCATCCAACTACACTACTATTGGACCCGTATCATGGACCAACCAAACTGGATTGGCTGTTTTCTTAAAATAAGTTTTCAAAAATAGAGAGAAGAGAAAAGAAATTAAAACTTTCCGTAACACTAGACTTTCCACACTTTCGCTTCATTCGATTATGATTCGACGTGAAAGGTACTCATCACTGGGTTTGGTTTTGGGGAGACACAAATGTGTGTCTACAGGTACTATCTTACTGATGGTATATATCCCGAGTGGGCTACATTTGTCAAATCATTCTCACATCCCCAAGATCCCAAAAGGCTTTTATTCAAGAAAAAACATGAGAGTGCAAGGAAAGATGTCGAACGAGCTTTTGGAGTACTTTTATCTCGTTTTGCGATAGTTCGTGGACCTACACGTTGTTGGCATAAATGCAAGCTCCATGATATAATGGAAGCATGTGTTATATTGCATAATATGATTGTTGAAGATGAGAGACACACATACACAAAAAACTTTTCGCGGGATGATTTCACACCAATAATTGTCGATGATGTTCATCAAGGGAACCCTTTAGATTTTCGAGCTTTTCTTGAAAGGGATGCAACCCTTCGAGATAGACAAATGCATCATCAACTAAAGGCGGATCTAGTGGAACATATATGGAGTTGTTTCAAAGGGCAATCCCTTAATGGATAATATGCTTGTTTATTAATTTTATAATATAGTGTTTAACTTATGTTGTTATGTTATTTAATTACATTATATTGAATATGTATATATTGGTCTTATATATATATATATATATATATATATATATATATATATATATATATATATATATATATATATATATGTTTGATTTTTTTTAATCAATCAATATATTTTCTAGCTAATGTATATCACCGTAAAAAGTAAATGTAAATAAACAATGTTTTGGCAATAATTTCACTTTCTAAAAATAATTTTTCAAAGTAATATATTAATTGAATAAAAAAATGTTAAGAAATTAGCTAACCATTATTGCACAAATTAGCTAGAAAATGGAGTAGCTTAAAATCCTATGTGGCAATGGCAAGCTAATTTGGTAAATAGCTTGCCATTGGAGATGCTCTTAGACTTTATATCAGATTTAAACATAAAAAATCAGATCGGAGCACACCAATTTAAATTGAATAAGTTTAAATAAGCAAAAAAAATAAGGTGAATTTGACTATCATTCTACATGAGTACCATGTAAATCAATGGATTACACAAACTGTAAACTAGTCATTGCTATAAAAGTTAAAAATTAGGTGTAGGAATTTCAATTGTTAATGTTCTATGTAAATCTCTAAATTCCACACAAAGCAAACGGAAAAAACTGAGTAAAGTCACGTAATACCGAACGCCAACTCTAAATCGATCACTTCAACGCCAGCGCACCACTGCTTGCCGCCATGTAATGACTTAACATTTTAATACGTAGTACTAGTAATAGATATACGGACTACGGAGTATCATATTTCTATGTAAATAAGAACGGAGGGATTATTATTAAATTAAATATGCATGATGCATACTTATTAGCTTCATTTGAAAAAGCTTGACGATCTTTTTGCTTATGCCAATGTTTTTATACTGAAACAACCTTAGCTATACCTTTATATCAATAGATTCAATACAAACAAATTGAATAAGAAGTCTGTTACCTACCAAACATGAGGTAGTATCTTAACCATCCAAAGGAGGTGCTGAAATTTAGCCAGCTAAGTGTTAAACCATCCAAATTTCAGTCATTTTACCCACCTTAAATTTCTTTAACAAAGACCAATGACTAAACTATTTAAGTAGCCAATATGACAGGACAATGTTTGTTGATAACTTTTTTAAATGCATGTGAGGTTTTTCTTGATTTTGTTGATATACCCGTTGCGATTTGCAATATTACTCTTCTGCTAAGACAACATCATTATAATAATTACAGTGTCATATAATAATTGAACACTGCCAAATTATTTACAGATACGAGTACAAATTTGGACACTTGAGTCAAACATGGAGTATTGATTCTTTTGATACGCGTTTGCTATAGGTCTTTTTTATAATAGAAATATTATATTTTAAGGTTCTTTCCATTTATGTTGTCCAAAAAGCTAAGGTTCTTTGGTTATTTAAACAGTCATAGAGCAAATTCACTCACTGTTAAAAAAAAAATTAAAGAATTCCAAAACTCTTAGCTTCATCTTTTAATTTCTCTGCTCTTTTTTATTCAACACGTACTCTACTGTAAAATGGATGTTGCTACTGCACTCGCTGTTGCTCAAACGCTGTTTGCAACATTACAGTGTGCAGAAGTGAGAAGCCTATGCTCCACCTGTAAGTATGAATCTGAGCTTCAGAAGTTGCTCGAAACTGTCAAAACCATCACAAAGTTCCTTGTAGATGCGGACTCCAAGTGTTAGGAGCTCACAAATGAAGGCCAAAACTGGGTTGATAACCTCAAGGACGCTGTCTATGATGCGGATGCTGATGGATGAATTCAATACCATTGCTCAACGCCTGAATAGAATGCCTGGTGGTAAGATTTCTAAGAAGGTACGCCGTTTCTTCTCCTCTGATAATAATCAACTGATATTTACTGCTAAAATATCAAGTGGGATTAAGAAACTTAGAGAAAAGTTGGATAATGCAGCTAAAAATCATAATGATTTTGGGTTTAGTAAGTTGTATAAGCCTGTCAAAAGTAGAGAGAAAACATGTTCTTATGTGCTTGAACATGATATTATTGGGAGAGATGCTGACAAGAAGATCATTGTGGATTTGTTGTTAAAGGACGACTTGGAAAAAAATAATATTTCTTTTGTGACCATTGTGGGGATTGGGGGGCTGGGAAAAACTGCTCTTGCACAGCTCGCATATAATGATCGTAGGATCAAAGAGGCATTTAAAGAAGATATGTACTGGGTTTGTGTGTCTGAAAATTTTAGCATGGAAGATATCTTAGGTAAGATGATTAGCAAGGAGGGGCTTGAATTTGAGGATTTATATCTAAAATTTCGAAATAAGATAGAAGGGGAAAGGTACTTGCTTGTTTTAGATGACGTATGGTCTGAGAACTGTATGAAGTGGACTGAGTTGAAAAAATTCTTGATCCTAGGGGGAAAGGGAAGTAGGATCTTAGTGACTAGCCGCTCCAAGAAGGTAGCAGTATGTATTGGAAACTATCCAATTCATGTGTTGCCTGGTCTTTCGGAAGAGGACTCTTGGAAATTGTTCAAAAAAATATCGCTTGGAGAAAGGGAAGACGAAGCAGTCACTGGTCTAGTTGAGATAGGTAAAGAAATAGTGAGAAAATGTGTCAATGTGCCGCTCTCAATAAAGGTGGTAGCAAGTTTGTTGTGTGATCAAGATGTTGCAGCTTGGCAGTTATTCAAAAGTGTCGATTTGGCTAAGTTACGTGATGATGATGACGACATAATGCCAACATTGATGTTTAGCTATTATCATCTTGCTCCTGAGTTAAAAAGTTGCTTCAGCTTTTGCTCACTCTTCCCCGAGGACTATGTTATTAGGAAAGAAGAGTTAATTTGTCTATGGATGGCACAAGGATATCTTGTTCCAAGTTCTAAAATTGAGAGCAAGGAAGATGTCGGTGAAAAAAATTTATCAATTCTATTGCATAGATGTTTTTTCCAAGACATTAATGGGAATGGATTTGATGAAGTTTATTCATTTAAAATGCATGATCTCATACATGAACTTGCTAGAAAAGTAGCAAAAGAGTCTGCAAATTTACAGATTGTAGAAATGATTTTGAAGAAAAAGTTCACCATCTAATAATTGATAGTAATGAAGGTCTGGCTACCTGGTTTCGCTCAAGTAATTATCCAGGTAAAAGTTTGCGTACTAGTTTGAGTTATTGTGATTTCACAAATAGCGATGTGGATGCTATTATTTCAAGTTGTAATCACTTAAGGGCATTTGACTTGAGTTTTTCTATTACTCAAACATTACCAGATAAATTTGATAAATTATTACACTTGAGGTACCTTGATCTGTCAAATAATGATGAATTGGAGATGCTCCCTAAATCAATCGCCAAGCTTCACAATCTACAAACTTTAAAACTATTTAAATGCAGACAACTAAAGGAGTTGTCTCATGACACAAACAAACTAGTAAATCTTAGAGTGTTGGACACAGTCACATAGATGAGTGTGGTAGCTTGCTTTATATGCCATTAGGGATGAATAAATTAATATATCTTCACACACTACCGTTGTTTTTATTGTATGATTTTGATGAACTAAGGCATATTAAAAAAGGCAAGGTCATACATAGAGTTGATGACTCTTTTTAATAACGTCAGAGGTTTTATCAAAGTTCATTATAATTCAGGCAACCTTAATTTTTCAAAATCAGATATTATGCATGCTACACTACAGTCTTTAAAATTAATATGCATATTAGTTTGGCGCCAAGGCTTATGAGCATCGAGTTGGAAAGATGTGATGAGTTGCAATACCTCCCATCATCACTGAGTCAACTTTGTCATCTCAAATATCTTAAACTTAAGGAGTTGAAGAATGTAGAGTTCATAAAGTATGATGCACCATCTTCATCAGCTATATTCTTCCCCTCTCTTGAGAAGTTAGATATACGTGAGATGCAAAAATTAAAGGGATTGTGGATGGAGGATGTTGTTTTCGTTCCATCATTTCTAAACTCCTCTTTTTGAAAATTTCGTATTGCAACAGATTGACATACTTTGTCAGTGAAGCACTGACATTTTGTATGGGAGGAGGCGGTGTTCAAAGCATTCCAATCTCATTGAAGAGGTTGAGAATAAATAACTCATACATTTTCAATTCCCTATTTAGGGAGTGTGTGGGAAGCGTTGATCGCATCGAATTGAGTGATATAGAAAATTTGGGAGCCCTTAGAGAGGGACTTCAAAGCTGTGGCACTTCTGTTCGAAACCTTGTGATTGGGTATTGTAGGGGCTTGGAGAATCTGGGATCAGCATGGAAATCTCTTCACTCTCTTACTTCCTTGGAATTACATAAGTGCAAGGTGATTCTACCAAAGGGAATTCAGTACTTGACCTCACTGCAATTTCTAGAATTACATGACTGTGAACTCAAATCGCTGCCAGAGGAAATGTGCCACCTCACTTCCCTCAATACCCTTACAATGACATGGAGCAGCCCTGAGATCAAGGATAGATGCCGGAAACCAGACGGGGAAGACTGGCCCAACATATGCCACATCCCGAATCTGCATATACACTGACGTCTACCATCATCTACATACAACTTTAAGGAGTTGAGGTATAATAACTTATTGTAGTTAATTTTTTTAATTTCTTTCTTATGAATAACTAAAATTATAAATATAAATTCTCCATAACTAATTCGATAATTGAACAAAATTAGTCATCAAAGGAAATGGCTAAATGAAAATACAAATTACACTTTTTTAATGAAGATTTGTTTTTTTCTTTAATAAAAATCTTATACAAATGATTTTCTCAGTGTTATGTTTGGTACTCGTAATTGGTAACTTAGTGTTGACGTGTTGTGTTTCCTATTCAATAGCATTCAGATTTTATTTCCATATATCTATAATAAGTGTGATGCTCATTGTTGACAGCCATGTCAAGGTAAGTCATAATTCTACTCCGAGTCTGAAAGTGAGCTTCTTTAATCTTTATTGATGTCAAGAAATCAACTCTGTAAGCTTTTACTGTTTCATGATTGGGGCTTGTAACAGGTGACATGAGGTAAAGTCAGTCCTAATATAAGTAAACATTCTAGACTGTAGTCTGATTAATGTACAATAGGTCAATAGCTTACTATCTCAACTCTTAAGTTTTATTTTTGTATCATTTACACTTTGTTTGGATAGGAAGAAATGGAAGGAAAAGAAGAAAAGAGAAATGGAGGGGGACAAAATCTCTTGTTTGGGTAAAAGATTGGGGGAAGGAAGGGGAAGGAGAGGGAGGGATCCATTTTCCCTCTCTCTTTAATAACCATAATCTCTCCAAAATTGATATTGTGAAAGTATTATATGAGACGAATTCAACAAGATCCCACTTAACTATATTTTGTTTAACGTATAACTCATATTATATGGTCAAAAAAGTGATGAATAGTGCAAAAAGTTCATTGTTGCAATATTAATAGAACAAAGGAAGTATAAGATTAGATTAGTTTTGCCTAAGACTTAAACTAGAAGAACTAAAAAAAATAACGCAAGCCACACGAATTTCCACAAATATAACATTTCCATTTGCTCTAATTAGCAATGGTTGGCATTATAATTTAGGCAGGAAAAAGATGGAAAACTCTTGCTTTCTTACATGTAAGCTGCTGCATTAAATAAGATTACGATGCATGCATTTCCATGTTCTTGCAACTCTCAAAAAGGAGAGGTGCTTAGATGATCGCAGATTTTTTTATCCGAAGAAAAACCTTGGGGCTTATCTTGGTATGTAATCTGAATTACTAGAATAGATTCATTTTCCAAACTAGTGTCTGGTAATTTGGTGTGCTTTATAAGGTTCAAGAAAGGAAAAAAAAAAAGAAGAAAAAAGGCAGGGGTGGCTTGGGTATTGGATTGAAAATATATGTCTCTTGTGTTTTATATAAAAAAATAATTCTCTTTTCTTGTAAATTATCAGAGAGAATTCCTAGCTAGGTGGTGTTGAATGCTATACAAAAACACGAGTAAACTGAACGAGTTTATAAATTCATTTATAAATTTTTATTTTTTGACCTCTATAAATTTGTATATACAAAGTATAATTTTATCAAAAAAAAAAAAGTATAATTTTATCAACAATCAAAAGACCTATAAAACTGAAAAGATTTCTCCGTCACAATAATATAAACATTGTATGGGATGATATGTGACAAGCGCCGATATGTTCCATAAAGCAGACATATCGGCCATATTGGCTTTTCGATACTTGGCACGTGGCAGTTTTATCATTGACACTTGGCGAGAAAAGCCTTGCATGCATTGTAGCCACATGTCATGAAATTTATTATAAATGGTAGATTAAGCTTCATTGAATGGTAAGCATTTATTACTCTCTCTCTCTCTCTCTACTTTCTCTCTCTTACTTACCTTCTCTTAAACACATTCTAACTTTATCATCAGAGTGGTTATCCCCGGATCACCCCGCGCTAGCTAACTTGTGTTCATTGTGTAGGTTCTCAGCTTGCCGATAGGGGTATCAAGATCTCGGGTTCGGACTCTCGGGTAATCGGATCCAGACAGAAACAATTTGGCGCTAGGAGGGGGCAGTAGTGATTACTTCTATCGCCTAAGAACCTAACACACAAAATAACAATAATTATGGCCGAAAATAATGCAACACCAATAATAAGTAAAACGGTAAATCGACCGATTACAGCACAGCCAGAAATTGAGGTAGAAGACGAAACACATACATTGGACGAAAACCAGTTCCACATGCCGTTAACCCCGAAAAGGCAGGTGGGGACGATAGTAGACCCCATGGCGGAGTTTACACCAGAAGAGTTGTAGGTAGCAGCAAGAGTAATGACTGCAATGAGTAAAAAGAGAAAAGAGGCTGAAACAACTCAGGCTGAAGGGGGGTGCCGTTAATCAATCATGGTGAACAATTAAATCAAGCAACGAATTCACCAAGGCACCGCCGGGAAGAAACGCCGGTAAGAACACATACCACACCGCGTCAAATAGAGGGGCAGCCGTCGAGTCGCACTGTTATTACAAGAACCCATCAGCAGAGAAGTTCTCAGGTTGAAGGACAGGTACCACGAATTGTGGTACAATTAAGAGCATCGCCGTTTGCGCAAAGTCTCTTAAACCAGCCGATGGAAAAAATTAAAATACCGACCTGTAGGTATGATGGAAGAGGAGACCCGGGTAGATTCATAACTTCATACGAAGGGCATATGATGTTGTACACAAACTCAGATGCTGTTTGGTGCAAAGTCTTTCCGACTACATTAATTGGGGTCGCGGCCGATTGGTTCAATAACCTGGAAAATGGGATGATAGATAGTTTCAAGAAGCTGACCGAGATGTTTGTGGGGCAGTATGTTAGTAACAGTGTGCGGCAGAGAACTTCAGGGGAGTTAATGGCAGTAGAGCAAAGGCGGGATGAGTCTTTAAGGGATTATATCAGACGGTTTAATAATGAGGCGAGTACGATTCCGAAATTGCAACAAGAGATAGCTGTGATGGTATTGATGAATGGATTAAATGATTCCAAGTTTAAGCGTTACCTTATGCGAAATAATTTTTAGACCTTGGCAGTTGCTTTTAACAAAGCTCATGATTATATCAAAAGTGAAGAATTGATGAAAACGAGTAGTAAGAATGTAGCTTCTGGCAAAGGTCAATATCAATATGAAGGGGCAACCTCTGGAAGTGGAAGGCCGAGAACTTCGACCCCAGGAAGGGGAGGGGGAAATCGGCAGGAGTTCAGAGTTACAAAACCGCCAATGCGGTACAGTTCATATACGCCCTTGAACACACCAAGAGCAGCAATTTATTCAGTTAATCAGAATAAAGAAGGCTGGACAAGGCCGATTCCGATGACGGCAAGACCAAGAGATGTTAAGAAGTACTGTATGTTTCATAGAGATGTGGGTCATTATACCGAAGAGTGCACGCAGTTGAAGGATAATATTGAGGAATTGATAAGAAAAGGGCACTTGACTCGGTATCGATTAAGTGCGGGAGGAGCTCAACCACCCCCCCGACAGATAGAAAGACAGCAGTTGGAGGCATGGCTGGAAAGGTCACAAGGTGGAGTGGTCCGACAAGGAGGTGGTGGAATGCCTCCCCTATCAACAGGAAGAGGGGTAGATGTGATAACTAGGGGGCCGGTTCATGGAGGAACAGTTAGTGGGGCTAAGAAACATCTGTCTGAGCACCGTCACATCATCAATGCCCTGGATACCGACAACCACCCTCGGCCAGCTTCAATCCCAGATGTTGTATTTACGGAAGAGGACACCAGGGGTATTGTATTCCCACATGATGACCCACTAGTGCTCATAACAAAGATCAATGGAGCTGATGTCAAGAGAGTTCTGGTGGATGGAGGCAGCTCTGCCAATGTCTTGTTCATGAAAGCTTTTAATGAAATGATGATTGGGAGGCAGTATCTGACGCAGGTATCTTATCCGATCATTGGGTTCAATGGATCGACAGTGAGACCAGAAGGAAGCATAATTTTGCCGGTACGGTTGAGTGATGGGCCGACTACGAGAGATGTGATGGCGGAATTTTTAGTGGTCAATGTCCCATCAGCTTATAATGCCATTATCGGTAGACCGATAATTCATGATGTCCAAGCGGTTGTATCGACATACCATCTGACGATAGCTTATGTATCGAATTTAGGAGCTGTTGAAAAGGTTCACGGAGGGCAGGTAATGGCGAAATCTTGCTATGTAACGGCTTTGAAAAATCCATCTGGGGAGGATGCGGTGACAAGTAATCCAAAGAAAGAGCTGGAACCAACGGTACGGGATCTGGCCATGAGAAACTTTCATACAAGGCCGGAAGCAACTCCAAGGCCGTTGACGGGAGGTGAAACGGTGCAGATATAGTTACAGCCAGGAGATTCCAGTCGAACAGTGAAAGTTGGAGCAAATATGGATGTAGATATGAGGTGTCATCTAATAAGTCTGTTGCGTGAGAACGCCGATGTATTCGCCTTCTCGGCAAGTGAAATGCCAGGAATCCACCCCAGGGTAATGGAGCATAAGTTGAATGTTAACAGAGGGTTTAGGCCCATAAGGCAGAAAAAACAAAAATTTTCTACTGAAAAGATAGAGACCATAGAAGCAGAGGTTAATAAGCTCTTAGCAGCAGGGTTTATAGAGCCGGGCACATATCCAGAGTGGTTAGCAAATGTTGTCATGGTGAGAAAACCAACAGGGAAGTGGCGAATGTGTGTGCACTTTACCGACTTGAATAGGGCTTGTCCCAAGGATTGTTATCCGTTGCCTCGGATAGATAGACTGGTGGACTCTACTTCTGGCCATGCAATGCTCAGTTTTTTGGATGCTTTATCGGGGTATCATCAAGTCAGTCTTCATAAGGCAGATAGGCCAAAAACGGCCTTCATAACAGATGTGGGTGTGTATTGTTATAAGGCAATGTCGTTTGGGTTAAAGAACGCTGGAGCAACTTATCAAAAGTTAGTTGACAAAATTTTTGAGAAGCAGAAAGGTCGAAATTTGGAAGTGTATGTAGATGATACAATTGTTAAAAGTAGAGAAAATAAGGATCACATAACTGATTTGAAGGAAACATTTGAGACATTGCGGAAATATCAGATGAAGTTGAATCCAGAGAAATGTGTATTTGGAGTTCGGTCAGGGAAATTCTTAGGTTTTATGGTTAGTGAACGGGGAATAGATGCTAATCCCGATAAGGTGAATGCAGTGCTTGAGATGAAACAACCGAAAACTATTCGAGATATACAAAGGTTAATAGGAAGGATGGCAGGGTTAACTCGATTCATCAGTAAATCAGCTGACAAAGCACTTCCGTTCTTTGTGGCTTTAAGGAAGAACAAAGCATTAGAAGTGGTAATAGGAGCAAAGGGATGCATTAGAAGTGGTAAGGAACCATTTGAGATCTCTTCCAACAATGGCAAGGCCAGAAAGGGGGGAGTTGCTACAGCTATATATCTCGGCTTCTCCAAAGACGATAGCTGCAGTGTTGCTGATAGAAAGGAAGAAGTTACAAATGTCGGTATATTTTGTCATACATGTTCTAAGTGCGACTGAACGCAGATACCGATAATAGAAAAGATGGCATTGGTAGTGGTCACAGCGGCTAGAAAGTTGAGACCGTATTTTGATTCACATCTGATAGATGTCTTGACAAACCATCCGTTGGAAAAGTCTTTGCACAAGATGGATACATCAGGTCGGCTGTTAAAGTGGGCTGTGGAGTTGTCAGAGTATGAGATAAATTATAAGCCCAGAGTTTCAATAAAAGCACAGGCCTTGTCTGACTTCATTGTGGAAACCTCATACAATGATGAGGAAGAAGAATTGGGAACTTGGCAGGTTTCAGTGGTTTATAATCTAATATTTGTGATATAAAAATCAATTATAAGTTTTAAAGTTAAAATTTTAAGATACAAAAATATTAGACGCATAAAATACTTACAATTAGCTTACAATGTGGCAGGTATCAGTAGATGGATCCGCAACATCAACTGGGTCAGGGGCAGAGATAGTGATAACGGCCCCAGATGAAATTTTTTTTGAATATGCGATCAAATTTAAGTTCAAGGCCACTAACAATGAAGCTGAGTACGAAGCAGCCATAGCAGGAATCTAGTTATCTATGGCGGCTGAAGCAAAGCGAATAATTTTGACTACCGATTCTCAGCTAGTATCCAGCCAGTATACTGGGGAGTATGAAACAAGGGAGCCAACAATGATAAAATATATTGAAAAGCTGAAGCAATTAACAGTACAATTGCAACACTTTGAAATCAAGCTAGTGCCGAGAGCACAGAATGCACAGGCTGATGCCTTGGCAAGGTTGGCCAGCTCAAGCTTCAATAACTTGGAAAGAACAGTTATGGTGGAGATATTAAAACACAGAAGTATTGAAGGGAAATCAGAGCAAGTGTACTGTATCAATAGCGGCATCCAGTGGTTTGACAAAATACTGGCATATTTACTGTATGGAGCTTTACCCCCTAATAAGGAAGAATCAAGAAAACTGCGCAGGGATAGTGTGTGGTTTATAATGCATCAAGGCCAGCTGTACAAGATAGGATTTTCATTACCGTTACAAAGGTGCATAACAGATCTTGAATCTATCAAGTTGATTGAGGAGATACATAAAGGAACTTGTGGAAATCATCTTGGAGCAAGAGCACTGTCGCGAGAAGCAATGAGAAGGGGGTACTACTGGCTGACAATGAATGAAGATGCTGTTAAGTATGTGAAGAAATGTGAGAAATGTCAGAAATTTGCACCCGCTATCAATTTTCCGCCCAATGATTTAACGCCAATACTCAATCCAATCCCTTTCGCACAATGGGGAATGGATATAGTAGGGCCGTTTCCCTCGCCAACAGGCGGAAGGAAGTTTCTCATAGTGGGGGTGGATTATTTTACAAAATAGATAGAGGCGGAGCCAGTAGCAAAGATAACAGCATCGGAGGTGAAAAAATTTATGTGGAAAAATATTTTTACAAGATTCGGGTTACCAATGACAATGGTTTTTGATCATGGATCTCAATTTGACTGCAAACCGGTAAAGGATTTATTGTCCATGTATAAGGTGAAGTTTGCATATGCAGCGGTATGCCACCCACAATCAAACAGCCAGGCAGAATCGGCAAACAAGCAAATTATAGCAGCAATCAAGAAGAAAATAGAGGATGTAAAGGGTTTGTGGGCTAATTTGATACCAGAAATTTTATGGGCAAATAGAACGACAGTGAAAGAAGCAACAGGAGAATCACCATTTACATTAGTATTTGGAACAGAAGCGGTGGTACCAGCAGAAGTAGGGTTGCCGACATTCAGAATTCAGCATTACTGTGAAAATCAGAATGATTTGTTATTACGACAACAACTAGATTTTCTCCCTGAAATACGGGAGAAAGCAGCAGTCAAGTCAGCCGCCTACAAAGACAGAATGTCAAGCGCATATAACAAAGGAGTTGCATATCGACCTTTGAGTAAAGGCGATTTAGTGCTGCGAAGAACAGCGGCCACAGGAAAAGGTAGTGAAGATGGAAAGTTGACGGGAAATTGGGAAGGGCCATACCGGATAAGAGACATGGTGATGCAAGGATCATTTTACTTAAAGACAATGGATGGAAAACCATTTGAAAAATGTTTGGAACACTACAATACTAGAAAAATATTATGTGTAAGAAGTGTGAAGTTATTTTGTAAGCTGAAAAACTAATGTTAATAACAACAATATCAACAGTAAATATATACAAGTTATTGGTTACAAATTCTATTATTGAAAAAGGCATCCTCCACTTAACAAATCATCGTTAGGTGGGACGGACGGCTAAAAACCGCTTCCGTGAAGATAATGCACTCACAACCTGATCAGTTGTGATCATTAACTCACGAGGTTGCTGGTTCAAAATATAATTCCGGTAAAATCAAATCAAGTATACACCGATAAGAGGCGTAGCTTTGATAATGATCACCGAGAGGGTGCTTAACTGACTACGAAATTGGTGCAGTAAGCGACCGGTATTATACTCTGAATCAGCAAAGGAAATTCCGGTCTAGTGCATACAGTTTTTTAACAAACATATGCACTAGGGGGGCAGGAAATAGAGTTAATTTGATATTTTCTTTGTCTTACTGATAAGTCAACATTGAAAAGCGAAATTAGGACGTTAAGCCTAGTAATGTCGTAACTATGGGAATTGGTTAGATAACTTGTTGATGCAATAATCTAAGTACAGAGTTTGTAATGAAAGGCAAGAGTTACAGTTAACTAACGTATGAAATTGATAGTCATGAGACTAAGACAGTGTGAATTATTAGAACGTAAAACAACTACATGTTCAAAAAAGTAAAAGATAACAATCGAAAGGTACCACCACAAAAAGGGTATATGCCGATAAAGCAGCATTGTTAAACAAAAAGCACAGTTTGACAAAAACAGGAAAACATTTCAAACTAAGACCGATAAGGTCCAACAACACAAGACCCACAAGAAGATGTCGGTGATGACTGCCCGCCCCTTCAAGCTTGTTTGTTATCAGGCACTGGGGAATCTAAAATGCTGGGATCTTTGGGGCCGTCATCAACGCTCGGCTCATATTTAAACAAATCTTCTTCAGCAAATTGCTGTTTTTCAAAGTCGGAAGGTATCTTGTAGGCTTCGTTGTCAAAAGCTTTTTCAACCTTAGCCCAATCCTCCTTTTTCCAGCCGGCAGCATGGGCAATACACCTCTGAGCAGTTGTCCAATCTCCATCAAAGCGATCTTGGAGTCGCGTGCAGAATTCTTTAGAAGCCAAGTAACGACCAACCGCTCTTTGCCGAATGCCAGGCTTATCAGCCTCCATTTTCTGAACCTTTTCTTCAAGATTTTGAATTTTTGTCTTGGAGTCACTGAGACCTTTCTCAAGGGAGGGAAGACGCTCAAGAGCAAGGTTCTTCTCGGCAATTTGACCCTTTAGCTGTTGGACTTCTTTCTCAAGTCCCTCGAGCTTGGCAGCTTTATCCTTCAGAGATGCCAACTCTAGGTCGTCCCTCTTCTTAGCTTCTTTCAGAAGATTTAGAGCCTTGTCAGCATTGTCCAGGGCGGTTTGTAAGGCATTTTGGTTGGGAGAGAATTGATGATGTTGCTCCTGGTAATAGCGGTACATCTCAACAAGCTCGGTACCGGACATAACAGCCTGCATTAAAAAGTCGTCCAGACATAAGGGCATAGACGACAACATAAGAACAATGCAGTAAAAGGTGAAGAAAACACAATTTCGCATACATGAACAAAATATTATAATATATATAAAAAAAAACATGTGTGTATGTAAGCATAATGATATATAAAAAAAAAAGGGACAAAATGCAAATTAAGTACCTTCATCATGTTATGCATATGAACAGCAGCGAGGGGACCGATTTCGCCCACAGGCCTGTCCAAGGGAGGAGCCAAGTTACACAAAAGATGGTAGCCGAGATTCCCACCTTGCATAGGGTCGTCGGTATAGAGTGACTCATTTCGGTACACATCGAGATTTGGGTGCCATCGATATCCCGAATGGCCAGGGGGAACAGAGAACCCTCTAAAAAAAACTTCTGAAAACCTCCCTTTAGGGCGCTCGATCCATTGATGAGACCGGTAAATAAGCCCAGGAATGCTAGTGTCTGAACCGCCGGCAGTGATAGGGATGCTTGGACCAATTGGTGGTACTGTCTCATTAGGATGAAGGGGGGGAGATTCGGAAGTACGAGTGAGATCTTCAATCTCCACTCCGTCAGTCATCTTCTTAGTAATTGGTTCAGAACTTTGAACCACTGTCTTGACTTCTATTTTAGCAGGCTTTGAAGACGGAGAGGAATGCTTAGTCTGGTTGTCGTTCTCCCTCGATTTTTTCTCAGCTTGGACGTCAGATAGTCTAGTGTTGGCTACTCCGACATTGCCACCCCGACGGTTTCTCAAAGTGGACAGCTTTCTCTTCTTTGATTGGTCATTAGGCATCTTTTCGGCTTTCCTTTTTTGATTGACTGGGGAAGCGCGACTGCAATAGGAAGCAAGCGCGTCGTAACTGGAGCTGGGAGCTCTAGGACACTTCCGAATAACTCTCTTCCCGTCAGCAGACAATCCAAGCTGCTTATTGTCTAGCTTATCGACACCTGTTGTAGGAAAAGAAATATAAAAATGGGGGTTAAAGTTTTATTAAGCTAATAAGGCAGAAGTATAAGACAGCAAAAAGTAAAATCATAAAAAATAATAAATGGTGGATTAATACCATAACAATCAGTCCAGCACAGACCGACATGTGACAATGGGGCATTGCCGAGAATATACCCCACATTAGGTACCCAAACCTTTGGAGCAAGGCGAGATCTACCTTCATCGTCCTTGGATTCAACGATGTCAAAATGGTTGACAGCCCTAAGTTCATGACGGCCAAGTTCTCCTCAGGAACTGTGTCGAATCGAGGATGTGGCTGGTAAAAAGTTCTCCGAACAGGATAATCATCGAGAACAGATAAAAAGAAAAACTTGTCTTGCCACCCTTTACAGCTAGATAATTTGGGGTGAACTGTATATTTCCGAGAAGCAGTATATAAAGACCACCACCCCTCAGTTGTCTTGCCATCTCTTTTTAAGGTCATGAGCTTCAGAAAAGCATTAAGAGTTAAAGGAAAATTCCTATACAGCATAACCCACACAAGGGCGATTACGGCACGGATTGTGGGGGGGGGGGGGTTATCTGAACTAAACATACGTTCCACGCTTTTAAAATTTTTGCCACGAACGGATGAAGAGGAAACCGTAAACCAAAATCAAAATGTTTAGCGTAAACGGCAACATGGCCAGCAGGGCAATCTAATACAGAAGATCCAGCGACTGGGAGATAAAGGTCATAACCATCGGGTAGGTTATAAAATCGTTTAGCACGACGGCAATAATCTTTTTCTATTGCGGTTTTTCTGAATTTGTCGTTTATTATAGCCTTTTCTACTTTACTGTTCCTTGATAAAACAAGGGGTTGCCGAAAATCATCATCATCGGTTTCGGAGTTATACTCTTCATCCAATCTCTCCTCTTGAATTACCTCTGCCGTTAAATCAACAACATCGTCCCTACTCTCAGCATTAATGTTGTCATCATCCTCATCCCCAAGAACCGAGTTTATTGCAGACTCGTGAACAGGAGATGATTGATCTTCTAACCGAGTTGGAGGACGCTCCTCTTTATCGGAGTCGGAGGAACTAGGGCTTACCACTTGACCTTGCCCAGGTTTTTTGCTTGATTCCGCAGCTTCTCTGGCGGCAACTTCGGGCTGATAACTTGTTTGCTTCATTCTCGGCATAAAAGTAGTACTTACGCCAATACTCCCGACGTTAGAACCGTATTAATCAAAGCGTGTATTATCAAAACTCCTCAGGTGATAACGGACGTTAACTGGTTCGATATCAAGAATTTCAGTATCTTCCGGAATACAGGGGTTAGTAGGGCGATTAGCCTTCTCACAGTCGGCTAGCAATTTATGACGGTAAAAAGCTTTATTTTGTTCTTCTGGGGATAACGGCTGAAATGGATCGTCAATATTGTCAGAAAGGGAAGAGGCAGTCCCCCAAATTGGCCAAGATCATTCCCCAACGATTTTCCAATAAGACGACGCCTAACAGTGCTAAGGGAAGGAAGTTCTTCCTCAATACTACTATTAGACATCTAATATCTTAGTTTAGAATTTTAAAGAGTAAAAAAAATGAATAACGAAGCATGCAAATCCTTTAAGAAAATATATATATGATAACTAGAATCTGTAAATACCTTAAAGCTATTCGCCAACAGTGCAGAACTTCGATTGCGCTTTAGTGACGAACTGAAAGACCGGCGATTACTCTGCTATGGCAGTAATGGAAGTTTAGATGAAATCCCTTTTCTCTGGAAATCTCTCTTTTGAACCGTTTTTTTACTTTTGTTTATAATCGAGAATGACATATAAAAGTAAAGGGGAAAGTTTTTTTTTTAAAAAAAAAGAAGAAAGAAACTGATGTGACAATTGAGTCAGAAATCCAATGGCTAGGAAAATTTGTAAAGTTTAAATATAAAATCATTAGATTGGCAACACGTGTCTTGCCTCAATGCGTATTTCCCGCTCATTTTACTAAAGCCTAGCAAACGATTCATCTCCTAAACGACTACGTTTTGTCAGTTCTCTTATTAAGTAGACCTTGTGTCTTATCGGTACACAAGGTCACTTGGGGGGAAAACGGAGTTTTTTCGCTCCCAGTTCTTTTGTTAAGCAGACCTTGTGTCTTATCAGTACACAAGGTCACTTGGGGGGAAAACGGAGTTTTTTCGCTCCCAGTTCTTTTATTAAGTAGACCTTGTGTCTTATCGGTACACAAGGTCACTTGGGGGGAAAACAGAGTTTTTTCACTCCCAGATTAGTACACAAGGTCACTTGGGGGGAAAACGGAGTTTTTTCGCTCCCAGTTCTTTTGTTAAGTAGACCTTGTGTCTTATCAGTACACAAGGTCACTTGGGGGGAAAACGGAGTTTTTTCGCTCCCAGTTCTTTTATTAAGTAGACCTTGTGTCTTATCGGTACACAAGGTCACTTGGGGGGAAACGAAGTTTTTTCGCTCTCAGTTCTTTTGTCGACAAGAAATCCTGAACATTACAATAAATATTTTACCATATATGCTCGACAAAGTACAAGAAACATAGTATTATACCAAATCAGTTAATATCACATTTCAGTATTAGGAAAAGAAAGCCTGAAAATAACATAACATTGAATAATGCAAAAAAAAACGTAGCCAAAATTTAACCAATACCCTAAAGTGAGAACGTCGATCAATAATCCAACGTCCTCACTTGGGGGGCTAGTTGTATGGGATGATATGTGACAAGCGCTGATATGTTTCAAAAAGCAGACATATCGGCCATATTGGCTTTTCGATACTTGGCACGTGGCGGTTTTATCATTGACACTTGGCGAGAAAATCCTTGCATGCATTGTAGCCACCTGTCATGAAATTTATTATAAATAGTAGATTAAGCTTCAATAAATGGTAAGCATTTATTACTCTCTCTCTCTCTCTCTCTCTCTATCTATCTATCTATCTATCTATCTCTCTACTTTCTCTCTTTTACTTACCTTCTCTTAAACACATTCTAACTTTATCATCGTAGTGGTTATCCCCGGATCACCCCGGGGCTAGCTAACTTCTGTTCATTGTGTAGGTTCTCAGCTTGCCGATAGGGGTATCAGGATCTCGGGTTCGGACTCTCGGGTAATCGGATCCAGACATAAACAAACATGCATGGACTGAATGAGTTTAAAGATTTTTAATTACACTTAAATAACACACACACACATAAACTAATCTCAAGAATTCTTTTTTATCTCTGTTATGCATCACAATAAGTTCCTATTATAAATTTTTATTTTTGTCAGCCTTTGCAGGAACATTATTCTCTGGAAATGGCTTTTTGATGCAATAGAAATCTCATATGTTATTTAAAATGAAGCCTTTACGATGGGATTAAAAATGACAATTTGCTGCAATCTAAGTTGTTCATGTGGTTTAAAAAAAATTCAACAAGTTCTTTCTCCAATTACTTGCAAGTTGATCCTGTTGCAATCTTGAGACTTACCAACAACAGCAATTCTGGCAACGCATTCTTGACTTTGAATGGTCATGCTATATAGGCTCGCTCGTTTCCATTTCAAGTGGATCATGGTTGAGTTGACCTGAACATTCGATGATTACGTACAATTAAAGTGTTTGTATTCTTGAGTTCTGTAGTGTCTAATTGATCTACTATGTATTCTTCAATACTTTAACAACTAAACACTTTCTTTGTATTATTATTAAGCCTAATTTAAGAATTAGACAGTGTACATGATTTGAGCACCAAGTTTACTCCTCATGTTGGCTAGTGAAGGAATAGAAAGTGAACCACTAAACCATGGAATATGCGATGGTCATGAAATGGTTAGCCTTTTGTGAAGAGATATTTGGTATGATTATGTGTGAATTAATACTTCATGTATATATCAGACATAGAACTAACTGTACAATCACTGATAAATGGTTTTTGTTATAAATGTCATTGTCCTCAAAACGTTTTTAAAGCATCATATATTGGAAAATTTTAATTATCCTACGTATAATGAAGTCAGGGCCGTAGCAAGGGGAGGGCGGCTGCCCTGGGCCCCTTGTTAGAAAACTCGATTTCAATACAATACAAGACCCCAAATAAATATAATTCGTACTAAATAATATTACGTATATATACATTTAACAAAAAAAAAAGAGCAAGAAGTGTGTAATGTACAACACTACAATAGTGTAGAATTCCAAAATATCAAATGGCATTTTTTTTTTTTGAATGAATCAAATGGCATTTTTGGTAAACGTATTTTTTCCTTATTTTTTTGCCCAAATTATTCACTTTCCCAAGTGAATTTGATTAACAAAAAAAAAGTCATTAATTTTAAGTGTATCCCCATTTTTGGTAATTTTATTTTTCAAAATGTATCTCATTACAATTTTCAGTTAGTTAAATTCCTTCTCTTTCGCGATTCAATTGAAGATGAAAACTATAATAAACAGTCATTTTACTCTTAAATTTTCAACGGGATTAAACTAATTATATATAATACTCTTTGCATACCCTACTTTTTTTTTTTTGAACGCTGCATACACGACTTTATTTATCAAGATCTCTTGTTTGTATTAAATTATATTTTTCTTTGTATTAAAAAAATCTAATGGATTGGTTGGATACTTGGTTTGAATGGTTCGGTTGGTGTAATTACTTAAATGAGAGTTACCGGAATGTAATTTCAATGTTTTATGAAATTTGATGTTTTTAAAGATTATTGATCATAATAAAATATTTGTGCATACCTAATTTTTTAAAATTTTATATACTATATGTGAATTAGGGCCCCGATTTATGTTTTTGCCCCAGGTCACCGAAATCTCAGAAACGGGCCTGAATGAAGTCTTACTTTTAGGCCTTGTCCAATTAGGCACATATTTAAAATTATGAGGGCACCTTTGTAGTCGGCGGTCCCTATTCTTGCAACTTGCAATAACTCTGCAGTCACGGTGATTAGTGAATTTAAATACAAACAGGCTTTCCAAGAAGAGTATACCCAGGCCTGAATTTCCTCCTTAGTAAACAAGTTATTTCTCCCAGTGGCGGATCCTAGATTTAGAGAATGGGGGTACGGAATTAAGTTAAAAAATTTTTTACAAAATGTGGAGCGTAATAATTTTGCTTAGTGTATTAGTATTTGCGTATACTATACAACAAGGCTTATAATTGAGTAATTAAATGTGTTTGGAATATTTCCATTAAAAAAAAAATTCTAGTAAAAAAAAGAGATTATCTAAGAGAACTGTTATTTGTTACAATAGGTCTTTTTGATCAAAAGTACTAATTTATGGTGGAAAAAATAAACAATATCACCTAAGAGACCTGTTATTTGTACCATTAGGTATATATGATAAAAAGTAGTAGTTTGGCGTAAAAAATAATAAAACCCACCTAAGAGACTCCCTTTTCAAATAGGTGGTCTTTTTAAATTTAACACAAAAAAGGCGAGCCATTAATTGTTGCGATGAACTACATAGCAGTACCTAAGACATCGCCTATTTTTACAAACTGTCTTTTTTGTTATCAGTTTTTTTTTCGGAATGGGGTACAACTGTAACTCTATGTACCCCCTAGATCCGCCACTAATTTCTCCAATCCTTGAACTTCACTAAAACTAGACAGGGGAAGTTATCATGAGTTTGTTTTTCTTCCTCACTGGTTGGCTTGATTGTCCGTCCTATTATTCTAATGTATGAAAAAGCAAAGGGGTCTATGTTTAAAGGTCGAAAGTGGTTTAGGTCGTCGACATGGTGTAAGTGGGCCATTTGGCCAGAGAAGGTGGGGGGAATAGGACAGGTTTAAGATACAATGAGGAATTTAGGTTTGTCTTCTCGTCGTATCTAAACTATCAAAGTATAAAAAAAAGAAAATTTGCTATCTAAAAATTGATCTATATCTTGATGAGTCGGAGTAGAGTAGCCGAGAGAGGCCTATGTTACATGGACTCGGGAACAGGTGTCGGACATGGACACATGTCCAAGTATCCGATCCGGCAAGTTCCAAAATTTTAGGACACGGGGACTCTGTCCGATATTTGGACACGGGTACGGGGACACGTCCATACGTCATTTAAATTTATATTAATAAATTATATATTACAAAAGCAACTTTATACTTTTCATTATGTCTACCCCATTTTTTTTTATTTCTTTCCTCGGTAAATTTTCCATATAGATGGCAATCTTCTTCTCTCAGCTCCATCGTCTCTATATTTAATGGTGGTTTTAAACAAGATATGTTTTTCTTTCATGTTTCTTCTCTTTTTTTTCTCTCCTCTCTTAATGGAAGTATCTGAGTGCATATAGTGAAGGATAAGACACGAGTATGCGTCTATGAATTTTCATGTCGACACGGATACTTCGCGATATTAGCCGTTTCAATTAACATAGAGAGAGACAACATAGTCTGTTGTCCGGTTTCCTTCCAAATAGATGTGTCTTGTCTGAAAGCTCGAAAAAGGGTCCTAAATAGCCTTGACGTCCGCCATAAGATGCAAAGGTTTCCATGGACATCTGAAACGACCCTGCAAAATATGAATAACAGTTAGATTATCGCCTTTAATAAATATATCAGAAATTCTAGAATCCCTAGCTAGAAGGAGGCAATTTTGGAAGATTGGGCAAGAACCTAAATTATAAGCTCGACTTGCCACATGTTTTCCCAAGTGAACCCAAATGAAAACACCTATAGTAGTAAAATTCCGATTGACAGAACCATCAAAATTAAGTTAACAAAAACTTAGGGCCTGTTCTCATTGACTGAACTCAGCTGAATTGGACTGAACTGAACTGAACTGAACTGAGCTGAACTGAACTAAACTGAACTGAAATGAAATGAATATTTTATAAGAGAAGGAAATTAAGAGCTGAGCTGAACTGAACTGAACTGAACTGAGCTGAACTGAGCTGAACTGAACTTAACTGAACAGAACTGAGCTGAACTAAACTAAACTGAACTGAATTTCAACGTAAGAGAACAGGCCCTTAGTGAAGGAGGAGACCACGAGACAAAGGGGAGGGTGCAATGTAAGACAAGGCGGTGACAGAGCGGGCGTGCATATGTATTAGGCAACTGTATGGCCTCAAGAAGAGAACGAGACTCCCATATTAAACAAATTTGGGATGGGTTGATACTTGATAGTACAGAAAAAAAATAGTCAAAACCAAAGTAAAAAATGAATGCTCTAGGCGTCTAGAGAGAGAATTTTTTGTCAATAATGTACTTGATCTATTGCGCCTACATTCATTTAAAACAACTCTTTTAAATGAACCATCTAAGACAATTAGACAAGTCAACATTAGTGATATCAAGTACTAGAGTTATGTTATCATATCACTAATAAATAAACCCGATCTCGTATCCAGATCACAAGACAGCGACACTTGGAATTTTAATTTTTCCCATGTGTCGCGCCACATACGTAGGAGATAATTAGGTATAACTAGATGAAGCCCGTGCGATGCACGATTTATTTGAATTTTTTAAATAATTGTGTGTGTGTGTATATATATATGTGTATATATATGTGTATATGTAAATATATATAAAAATATATAAAATTTGTTATATATTTAGATAAAATTCCAGATATCAACTGATAATATTTTTTATTTATTTATTTAAACTGGGAAATCTTATTCGCCAATTTTGCTTACGTGTCATTTAAATTATTTAATTCTAAGAGAAATTAATAATCTTGTATTTAATTGGCTACCACTAAAATTTATTATCCTACATGGCGCGCTGAAAAAATTAAATCCTATGCGGCTCTGTAAAAACTCGGGAAAAAACTCCCCTTAAGATAAAACTCCCCTTAAGATATATATATTAGATTGTGACACATATGATGCTAAGTCAGCGATCTTTGGATAGATTTTTTAAGATAAAATTGTTGTATAGGGTTTTATTATCGATAAAATTCTAACGTTTCATATATACAAAATTTATCATAACTTTTATTAAATACCCTATAACTTAATTCTATTTCCATTATCAAACTCAATTTAAAATATTCTTTTAAATAAATCCATTTATAATATATTTAATCACAAACTTTTATACGTAGCTGCCAAACCGTGTCACCAACTATTATAAGAGTCACTTTGTTAGTGCTATAGAGGTTACATGGTCAGTGTTATAGAAGTTACTCAATCAGTGTTATAGAGAGGGGTAATTTAGTAAGTGTTAGAGGTTACTTAGTATTACAAGGGTTATTCGATCAATTTTATAGGGGTTACTTTGTCCGGCTAGATGGTGTCAATAGCCGCAAACAAAATGCATTGTTACTTAATTTATTTAACAATGGAAATTTTGTCAGATAACACCTTTTAAAACCAAATTGTTGTGAAAAAATACCTTATAAAAGTTTTCTTGTAAAAACACACCTAATACTAGATATTTTTTGTATAGTTACACCTGAGGGTGGTTTTAGACATGTTGACTCGGTTCCACGGCATTGACTATCACGTGTGAGGCACGTGCGCCGGTTTACACCCCCTCTCTTCTATTTTTTACTCTTTCTTTCCCTCCAATTCAATTTTCTCTCTCCTTTCCCAATTAAACCTTCTTATCTCCCCTGTTCTTCCATCCAAACTCCATTGCTCTCCTTTGAAGAAGGTTCTGCAAATATACTCAATTAGCATAATTACAAGGCAAGTTAGTAGCTTTAATTAAAGAATTGTTCCCATAATTTTGTTTATTTTGCAAATTATCGTTAGTTAAAGTTTTAAATTAGAATTAGGGTTTTTTTTGGGGGGGTTAATTAATCCCAACAATGTTTTGTAGCATGGAGGTAGCAGTAATGTCAAGGGGTCAAAAGTGCTTTGTGGTCTTCTAGTTGCTGTTAGGACCTCATGGACACATGAGAATCCAAAGGAGGAGGTTCAAGGCTTGCAAATTCTACAACTTTGAGACATAACATAGAGGTTGCAACTACTTTGAATGAGTAGATGAAGAAATCTTGAATTGGCAGAGTGATGTTACTATGGTGCTTAGTGCTGAAAAGCACAGACTTGCCACTGATTTGAGATTGGTGCAAGCTAAATTGGAATGTAATGAAAGTTTGAAGAGAAGACTTTCTCAACAACTTGACAACATTGAGAAGAAGAAGTGGAATCAGAATGAAATCATAGCATGATAGCAAAATGAACAAATTGGTGTAGTCGTTGCTGCTTGTATTGTTGTTTCTGTTGTAGTTAGTGTTGGTGTTTTTATGTTGATTGGTTAGTAGTGGTGTTCTTTAACCACATTATGCAATGTAATGGAATTAAAGCCCTTAAGTTGGCTATGTGGACCAGTTTGACATTTTTATTTGTCTATTAATGAAAAGTTTTTATGTTTGCAAATATCATCAAGTGTTATCCTAAGTGTTAAACTCAACAATTAAGCAACATTTACTTAAACAAACTAAATTCCATAAATGAAAGGGTGCAATAATGTCGTAAACCACACATAGCAGTTATTGCTAATCAAAGTAGCATATGTTTAAAAAAACACACAGAATAACAATTTATAAGTTCTCAAAAACAGATACATAAGTAAAGCAAACCCTGTTATGCTCTTCTCTTCTTCTTAGCAGAGGTGACAGCAGTAGTAGAAGCTTGTGAAGAGTACACAACATCATTGTTTGCATTTACATCAGCCAAAGAGGATGTTTTCTTTGTTTTTGTTGCGTTGTAGTTGTTGTAGCCGCTCGTCTTGCCTTTGCTGCCCTTATTGACACACTAGAACTAGATGGTGCTGCTTTTGTTGAAGTTATGCCTGCCTTTCTTTTTTTTCGGAACTTTAGTAGTGGTGGTGATGGTAGTTGCTGCAGATGTACCTGATGTAGGTGCAGAACTGCTTGCTTATACTAATGCTAATGTAGTGGCTGTAGGAGTAGCTTCTGATGCAGGAGGTGTTGGTCTAGGTCTTCCACCCTTGTTCTTCTCCTTAGGTGGTTGACTTAAGTTTTGGCACTTAGACTTGTTGTGCCTTAAACCACCACAATTGGAGCACTTGTTCAGCTTCTTTGTTCTTTGCACCAACTGCCTCTCCTAATCTTCTTCAGGCTCTTTCACCTCTTTTTTCTTACTTGGCCTACCAGGCATCTTTCTATAAGGAGGGGGTATTGGTTTAGGGTAGGGATGACTTTCCCATTGTTTGTAGCCTGTCATGGCTTTGAAAATAGGGGAATATGTGGCTGCATATGTGCTTACATGGTAAGCATGGTGTACAAACTCCTCATGTTGTTGCCTTGTCTTTGCAATACATGCCAGAAGCATGGTAACATGAAATCCTTAATATATGCTACCTGTAACACCCGCATACTTTATCTTGTAGATTCACAACAAAAGTATCACCATCATCATCAACTTCAATTCAAACAAACGAGCCTGGTTCATTCTCATGTTTGACACATTTTTCATTTCATTCTCAATCATTTTTACTACATAAGGCATAATCATTCCTTCAAAGTTTTTTAAACCTTCCTTCTTTTCACAACACCTTTTCATTACATATCTCCTAATCCACTCCATAAGGGAAATAATGGGTTTGGTTCTAGCTTGTCTCAAAACATTATTAAAGCTCTCACGGCAATTGTTTAGAATCATACCAGACTTACACCTTGTAGTGAAAGCATGCCTTGACCAATGCAATTACATGCTGGTATTGCCTCCAAATACTTGAAAGCTTCAACATTTATTCTCTTAATTGCAGCCATATGTTGGTCAAAATGATGTTGAAATTGGCAGGAAACCATACATAAATGCCATATTCAATAAAACCTTTGACATCTTATTACAATGTAAACTTAACACATTAACTAATCTTAGTTGAAGATCTTGTTGCCTTCCAAAAGTGCTCCCTATAAATCTCACCAGGGAACTTAGTTTTGAAGTTAGACCAGATATGTCTACAATAATACCTGATGTCTGCACTTGGCACAACACTCTTAAAAGCATTCAACAGACCCTGCACGCATTTTATGAGCAACCAGTTAATCATTTGCTAAAATATGCAATAAAAGAATAGAAAACATAAAATAAAATTAAGGGAAAAAGCAAGAAAACCTTTTGCCTATCAGACACATATAACACATCCTTTTCCCTTTCATACATCCAAGTTATAGAAGCATCCACAGAAGCTATGTTCTTTCTCTAATAACTCAAGGAACCATTTACTAGTCTTAGAGTTATCAACAGCCCAAGCAACTGGGAATATATTGTTGTTCCCATATTTGCCAACTGAAGTTTGCAAAATTCCAAGAAATGGGCCTTTTAGGTGAGCTCCATCCACTACAAGTATAGGCCTAGAACCAGCCATAAAGCCTTCCTTGCATGGCTAAAAGCACACTGTGGGGAATAAATTTCAAGCGTTAACCCCTAGCTTGAACCCCACTGTGATCATACACTAAAGTACGGTGGCGTCCAAAAGGGAAGAAAATAGAGCAAAAGAGTCGTCAACAAGTTTTGAGAACTTGTAAACCGTTCACAGGGTGAAGGTTACACCCCTTAACGATACAAGAGATCGTCAACTCCATAAGGTCTAGAACCAAATAAGGGTTCGGGGATGATGGTACAAATCCAACCTAAAAGAGATTGAACCTGCCCTAATAATAGGCCTCTACTTTATTCTGATCGTATTCATGTGCGCTTTTTAATTAACATGCAATCAATAGGATTAACCCTAAACCTATTTATCTATGTTGGTTGAATTTAATGCACAAATAAACTATTATTGGCGATCACTTGAATTATAATCAAATTAATTAACCTTAAATAAGATTATTAAATATCTTATTAAGCGTGATTACAAATATAAAATTCCCTTTAAACATGCATAGAAGGCGTGATCAAGCAATAACAATAAAATATCAAGCAACATAATAAATAATAAATATCATGACAATAAAATTGTAATCATCATCATGATAATAATAATCATAAAAATAATAATAATCGTCATAAATAAAATCATCATCAAAATAAAAATAATAATAATATTCATAATCATCATAAATTATAACAATTATAATCATAATCATATTCATGTTAATATTAAAGCATAATAATAGCAAGATCCTAGGCATGATACTAACAAGATTAATAACAAATCCTAGCATGTCACTAAGCAATAAAAATCAAATCTTTAGCCCTAACATGATACTAACAATCATAAATATTAGGAAGAACATAGGAAGCATCGTAACAATCATATTTAATATTAAAGTTACCCTAGACATGATACTAGGAATATCATAATAACAATATAAACATGATTTCTACATCATAACAACAATAAAAACCATTAAAGCACTTACTTTGATGCCTCGTACCTCTTTCTAATAACAAAATACACACGTTAGTAACTTCAAGGAAAATAATAAACAAACAATCAAATTAAATAATTGAAAGAGAGATTTGGGACCAAACTCTCAGAAATTAAACCTTTCACGTCTAGGGCGAAGGCAACTTCGAATATGGCTAGGTGTTTCTAGATCTTGTGAATGCGGAATTTTGTATGTAAAAAGCAATTTTTAGAAGAAAAAGAAAGAGAAAGAGAGAGATGAATTAATGAATTACAAGAGAATGAGAATTGAAAACTGATTGTAGGTGTATCTAATTGAAAAATCTGGTTGTTGATGAATCAAAACGGAGTTTTTACGACGTTATTTATAGAGAAAATCAGCCAAAAAGATAAAATTAACAAAACAGAGTCTGGCGCACGCAAAACGAGATTGGCGCCAGCCATTGGCCATTGGCGCCAGGCGCCAACGTCAGTGTCAGGCGCCAATGCTGGAGCCAGGCGCCAATCTTGTTTTTGACGCGTTTTCTAAAATTAGATAAATTTGGCCGTACAGGAGGATAAAATCGTATCTTTTCCTCAAAAATGCTCTTTGATTTTAATTAAAACTCCGAAAAGTCAACAAAAGTCAATTTATCAATGTTAATTGAATTAGGAATGAAAAGAACCTTCTAGAAGAATCTATAAGACTAAAACCTCCTAATTTCATTAGGAATGATAAATCATATTAGGCCCTCCACTAGATCATTGGGCCGCATATAAAGCTCAAACCGGGCCCAGTTTGGTAAATTGGCCATAACTTCCTCAATATTCATCGGAATTGGGCTTATAATATATCGTTGGAAAGCTCTTGTCAAGCCCCATCCAACTACACTACTATTGGACCCATATCATGGACCAACCAAACTGGATTTTCTGTTTTCTTAAAATAAGTTTTCAAAAACAGAGAGAAAATAAGAGAAAATTAAAACTTTCCGCAACACTAAACTTTCCACACTTTCGCTTCATTCGATTATGATTCGACGTGAAATGTACTCATCACTGGGTTTGGTTTTGGGGAGACACAAATGGGTGTCTACACACACATACATTTTTTGGAAGAGAGGGGGTAGATTTTCAATACCTACCACCACCTTAACTATAGTTGTGATCCCTAGGTTATACATACATATTGCAGCTGCATAGTCCTACACTATGTTGTACTCATTAGCAGCATCATCAAACAACATTTTCAAAGCCAGTTTATTTGAAAAATAAGCCATGTAATACCCAATTTTAGCTTGCACTTCTCTTGTAGCCCTACTAATTAATAGACCTAATTTCACATCAGGATCATCTTTAAAATCTTCTAAATACTTTTCTGCAAGGCATGCTGAGGTCACCTTGATGTTTTGATGCTGATGACCACACACATGTTCATCTCTGATGCTTGTTATCTAAAAAGTTTCCTCGCCCTTATGCTTACTGCAATAAACCTTCCACCTGCACTTCCTCTTTTGGTTGCACTTACACTTATACAACCTCCTTCCCTTTCCCATGGACAAGTACATTTCATTGCACATTAAGAAGAAACCCTCAAAGGTGTATTATGAAGGAAATAATAATCATAGTCATTCTCTATGGCATGGTTCCTTAATGCTTTCCTAAAAACCCAACTAGAAGGGAATTTAAGCCCAAATTTCAGTGTTATCTTTTGCTTAAAATCAACATCTAGGTTAAATATGGGATAATATGTTCCTTCATCATCTGATCCTACTTTGTTCACATCATCCCCATCATTGTCTTGCACCTCATCATCCTCAAGCCCTTGACCTGGTTCTAATCACTACTAAAAAAAAGGGAATAGAGAACGGTTGAAATAGGCCTTATAGAACACCTCAAAGGCATTCTTCTACTAATCGATGTGTAAAGTTTATAGAACGAGTGTAAGAGGATTTCTATGTGCTAGAGAAAAGAGAATGGTTGTCTAAGATAAGCATTTGATGTCATTTTTAAAAAAAAAATTAATTTTGAATGAAATACTGAGGTTGCATATCTACTAATCTATATTATTAATCAATATATCAAATTGAATTGAAATTGTATAGGCAAAGTCAAATACCAAATTAAAACAAACTTTATTATTCTTTTTGTTGAATTAATTCCATCTCCGGTACATTTTGATACAATCTAAGTGCAAACAAATCAACGAACATGATACTGAAAAGTGATGAATCCATGAAGATCTTTCATAATTTCTTCTCCTTTTATCCGATTAATCTATAGAGATAAACAAACAAAAAATATATTAATGTATAAGGTACGTACATTCAAAATAAAAATACAACATCTTTAACAATAATTCTTTTAATCATATGTTCACTACGTTGGCAAAACAAAACAAATGAACAAAAAATTGTAGATCATCAAGATTATCATTTAAAAGGTAATAAACAAACACAAAAATTCATTAATAAAAATAATAAAATCTCACACTAATCAAATGAGCAATTAAAAAAATGAAAACCAAAAAAATAATAGTAGATGTAGGAAAAGAGAAGGAACAAACAATGCAAGACAATAAACAATGAACTTCTGTAAAAATAAAATAAAAATAAAAATAAAAAACAATGAACTTATAGAAATCCATCCAAAAATCACAACCCTCACAATTAATGATTCGAATAAAAATTGATGCTCATAAGAATTCGACAATCAAATCTAATTCCGAAGAAATCGAGGCTTGTATGTGTAGACACCTGATTGTGTCTCCCTAAAAATCAAACTCAGTGATGAATATCTTTCACGTCATGGATTATCGAACGAGGTGAAATGTGAAAGAGTCTCATAATGCAATTGTTTTTAATAAAAATACGTCTTTTTGTTTTTAAAAATACTTCTTTTCGTACCTTATTTATGGGAAATGTCCAGTCTTGTTTAGTTTGGTCCATGATATGGGTCCAACAATAGTGTAGATGGATGGGGTTTGAAAAGAGCTTTCCAACGATATACTATAAGCCCAATTCCGATGAATAATGAGGAAATTATGGCCAAAATACTAAAGTGGGCCCAAAATGATTTTATATATGAGCTAATGATCAAGTGGAGGGCCCATTAATTATTATTTCTAAAGTTTTTAGGATTGACTTTAATCTTCTAGAATAATCTAGAAGGTTATGTTAAGTTCTAATGGAATTAGGATTAATAATTATACTTTTATTTTATTTAAAAAAGATAAAATATTTAATTTGGAATAAAAACAAATATTTTAAATAATAAACTGATATCAAATTAATAATAAACACGGAGTCTAATCGTCTAATTATATTAGGGGAAGGACTCCGTACATTTGTTTTATCATAGACGCACCATCGCGCTGCAAGGAATTTATCGCGTTACGAGGAGTCTATCGCGGCGCAATAAGTGTATCGCATCGTGATAGGGGTCGTCTTACTTCGAGTCAAATTCTGACTCTTTTCTAAGAGTTTTAGATGTTTTCTCTATAAAAGGGGCGTTGCACGTTTTTAATCATCAATAGTCATCTATTCTATTCTCTTCTCCCTCAAAGCTAGAAGCTTGTTCTTTCTCCCTCTTTCTCAGCCTTCCCTTTTCAAAAATACAATACTGCATTCACGAGTCTTAGATGCACCTAACCAAGCTCGAAGTTGCCTTTTCCCTAGACGTGAAAGGTTGATAAGTTCTGAGGGTTTGGTCTCAAATTCCTATTTCAATGATTTAAATTAATTGTTTGATTTAATATTTTCCATAAAAGTTACTAATGTGTGTGTTGTTTTGATAGAAAGAGATACGAGGCAACAAAGTAAATCGTTTTATCGTTATATATCTTTAGAAAGCATGCTTAGGTTATTTTAATTCCTAGTATCATGTTAGGATGTTATTTATTGCTTTCTAGTATCATATTTAGGTTGCTTCCTATTTCTTCTATCATGTTAGTATCTTGTTAGAGATAAAGCTTTGATCTTTATTGTTTATTGACAAGCTAGGATTTTTTATTAATCATGTTAGTACCATGCCTATGATCTTGCTAATATTATGCTTTGATGAGATTGAATATATTACAATGATGATTTGTTGTATCAATATTATTATATGTTGCTTAATTGATATTATTGTTATTACTTGATCACGCCCTCTCTTGCAGGATTAAAGGGAATTTGTACTTGAAATCATGCTTAATAATATAATTAATAATTTTATTTAGGCTAATGTGATTTTAATTCAAATGATCGCCAATAATAGATTTGTTTGTGCATTAATATTCAAGCAACATAGATTAAACAGGATTAGGGTTAATATATTGATTGTATGTTAGTTAGAAAGAGCACATGAATATGAGAAGAATAAAGTAGAAGCCTATGTTTAGGGCAGATTCAATCTCTTTTAGGTTGGATTTGTACCTTCATCCCCGAATATCCAGACATGGTTCAAGACCACTATAGAGTTAGCGATCTCATGGATCGTGAAGGGGTGTAACCTTCACCATGTGAACGGTTTATAAGTTCCTAAAACTTGTTGGCGACTCTTTTGCTCTAGATTCCTTCCCTTTGGACGCCATCATGCTTAAGTGTATGATCACAGTTGGGCTTAAGTGTGGGATGCTTGAAATATTCCCTACAATTTTTGGCAACTCCACTGGGAAGGATTTCCATTTTAATTCCTAAAATTTATTTTGGCAATAATTTAGAATGAGTGGATGAGACTCAAAAAATTCTAAGTATTCATGTATGTAATTTTGATTAACATTATTTGCATAAGCATAAAAAGGTCTGCATTGGATAAACCATCTGTAATGCGTCAAAAACATAGGATTTTTACACATCAGAAATTTTGGAAATATCTTTCACAACTAGAATCGAAAAAACGCTATAAAAACTGGAAAATTATAAGAAAAACAGAGAGTTGTTGAGGCATGTATGAACTGGCGCTGAGAAAACAGTGCCCATTGTAGTGAAATGGCTTTGTTGCGACGTAATAGCAATATCGTGGTGTGACAAGGCTATCGTCTCGCGATGGTCTCAGTTGTCTCACGCCAAGTTCTTCCAATACCGAGCCAGAACTCTACTTTCTTACTTTGACAGGTTCTAATACTGTTTTCTCGATTATACTTCTCGATTGAGTTTTTTCCCTCTTTTCTGAACCCATATGTGTTCTACATAGGCCATAACCCTCTAGGAATTCACGCTCTATCTACCCAATCAAACGCTCATTGCAACGACTAAAGGGTACATCTGAGTTTGTGAATTCACCAAACCATGGAAACAAGTTTAACTTGTGGGGTCCCATCCATACGCGCCAACCCTTCCAAAGGTAAGGCTTCCGCGCGATGAATCTAGACTCATAGCCATGGACCCTCTTTGACTAATCCTTATCCTTGAACTTTAGAGAACTAGAGCCATGGTTAGGTTGCAAACTCATTGCATCATGTTGTGCTTATTTGACTATTTGTGCATTCTTGCTTGTGCATAATCTATATGTGTTTACACTAACCGTTTGTTTGACTTGTGTATAAGTCTAAATGAACTAATTAATGACTATATATGACTTTGCTTAATTCATTAATTAATTAATATGGTTAATTAAAACCTAATAAATTGACTAAACCTGACTTAATACAACCATAGGCTTGTCCTTTTAAGGTAGAACATTGAAAACAGGCCCAGACTAACATTTCAGTAATGACGCGAAGGTTTGACTTGTGGCGTGACACGTAAGTGTCCATCATGACGCGATAACATTATCGCGCCGCGATGGCTCTGGCACATCGCGACAGTTCTGTTGCTTCTATGATGGTTCAATTTTCTACCCGAGTCCTCACGCTGAGTCTAATTAATCAGTTTGTTAACTGCTAAAGTTTTATTTAGTCCTTAATTATGTCTAGGCACATAGTCTAATGGTCTTACACAAGTGTCAAGGCATGCCACTTTCACTCACTACTTAAGCACACACTTTGTATATGTGTTAACCATGACCATGTCTAGATAGTCTTTAATGCGAGTGTTTTCCGTCATTTTTTTAGGGGGGTAAGTCGATATTAATCCTCCCAACATAACCATGTTGTTTGACCCCATAATTCCCAAAAATATGCACCCTATTTTTGCTTCTGCTTTTTTATAAAAAAAAACTAATAAAGTCAAAGTCAATTTGAGCCAAGTCATTAAGTAAAAAATGGTTTAATATTTACAGCGCTTGGTTAAGAAAGGAAGGGCGACTAATCAAATACAACACTTTCTTTTAAGTCTTACTTTTTGATAAACTGTTTTGACAAAGAAAAAGGCTAAGAGGAAAATGGCAACCCGGGAAGAAGTTAATGAACTAAGGTAGAACATGGCTAGCGTAACCGAGATGCTCAAAACTCTCGCTCTTCAAGTCAATGACCCTGCAAGACAGCAACAGTTTAAGCGAATCAAAGAAAGCTTGAGAAAAATCTCCAATGACTACAAGTTTCAAGGGATTAGCTCACAAGGGGTCTCTGTGGGCAAGGAAATTCTTCCGCAGAAGTTCAATGCCAACGACTTCCCCAGGTTCAAGCCAACTGATAACCCCTACTTTCATTTAAGAGCTTTTGAAACAATAATGTGTTGGGTTTCCAAGAGTCGGACTCACCACGGAAAATAAAACCCAAACCCAAGAACAAATTCACAATTAATATAACAAAATGCATAAATAACAAGATAAGAGAAAAGACTAAATTACCCTTGTAGCGTGCTTCGGTCAACCGGATGGAGCTTTTACTTGCTTGAGAAAGCCGAGCCTCACAAAGGGAGAGGACCTTTGACGAAGTCCACCCACAACCTGACCCAACTGGTCTACTACTTGGAGGTTAGCCAAGTCCGACCAAAAAGACTACCCGAGTAGTTAATGAGCTTATAGGTTTTCTCTTAAGTGGAGATGCCTAATTGAGCTCTTACTCAAGTGATCAATAATCCCAACTCCTAAGGTTGGTATTTCTAGGCAAAGGCTCTCCAAAATGCGCATCATCTTTCCATGTGGGAGAAGTGATAGTGTGAGAAAAAAAATGATATAATTTAATTCTAAATTAAATTAAATATTCATGCAACAAGTAAACGACAAGTGGCATAAGAACAAGGAGGGTAGGTGGGAGGACCACCAAGCCTTGGGGACTAAGGTTGGTTATCCTCCTATCTCACACCACATGGCAACAGCCGCCTTGGGCAACCTGGCGTGCTGTAGCAGCAGTCTTGTGCACCAAGGTTGTGCTGATGTTGGGCTTTGTCTCAAGGCTTGGCTGGTAGCCAGCCTTGCTGTGCGGCATAGCCAGCCCGTGCACAAGTCAGCCTTGCAAGCTGGGCCTTGTGTTGGGCGGCTTTGCGTGCTGCTCTATGCAGGCTGCTGCTAGGCCTTGCCGCAAGGCTCATCTAGCATCTAGGCGTTGCGCCTAACCCACGCCAAGGCCAGCCATTGTGCTTGGCGGCTTAGCAGCCCGCTTGGCCTAGCATGCTAGCTAGGCCTTGTGCTACGACCATCTGCCAGCACGCACAAGGTCACCTAGCATGCTAGGCCCAAGTGGTGCATTTAGTGTTCTCAGCACATGTTATTGTAGGGAATATTTCAAGCATCCCACACTTGAGCCCCACTTTGGTCATACACTTAAGCATGGTGGCGTCCAAAGGGAAGGAAGCTAAAGTAAAAGAGTCGCCAACAAGTTTTAGGAACTTGTAAACCATTCACAGGGTAAAGGTTACACCCCTTCACGATTCCTGAGATCGCTAACTCCATAGTGGTCTGGAACCATGACTGGATATTCGGGGATGAAGGTACAAATCCAACCTAAAAGAGATTGAACCTGCCCTAAAAATAGGCCTCTACTTTATTCTTCTCATATTCACGTGCGCTTTCTGACTAACATGCTATCAATATATTAATCCTAAACCTATTTAATCTATGTTAGTTGAATATTAATGCACAAATAAAACTATTATTGGCGATCACTTGAATTATAATCAAATTACCCTAAACAAGATTATTAATTATCTTATTAAGCGTGATTACAAGTACAAATTCCTTTTAAACCTGCAAGAGAGGGCGTGATCAAGCAATAAAAACAATATCAAACAACATAATGATAACAATCATCATCATCACAACAATATTCTCATCAAAACACAATAATATTAGCAAGATCTTAGGCATGATACTAACAAGATTAATAACAAATCCTAGCATGTCACTATACAATAAAAATCAAAGTTTTAACCCTAACATGATACTAACATGTTACTAACATGATAGAAGAAAGAATATGAAGCAACCTAAACATGACACTAGAAAGCAATAAAACATCCTAACATGATATTAAGAATTAAAATATTATAAACATGCTTTCTACAGAAATAATTAAGTAATTTAATCACTTACTTCGATGCCTCATATCTCTTTCTAATAACAAAATACACACGTTAGTAACTTCAAGGAAAATATTAAATCAAACAATTGAAATAAATAATTGAAATAGGGATTATTGAAATAGGGATTTGGGACAAAACCCTCGAATTTATCAACCTTTCACGTCTAGGGCGAAGGCAACTTCAAACATGGATAGGTGTGTCTAGAACTTGTGGATGCGGAATTTTGTAAAAGGGGAAAGTTTAGAAAGAGGAAGAAGAATAAGCTATTAGCTTGAGAGAATTAAGAATGATTGTTGATGATTGTGAATGACTGAAAACGGGGAGATACGACCCTATTTATACATAAAATAGTCCAGAAACGATAGAAAAGAATTAGAATTTGAAACGAAATAAAAATCTGGCTCCTGTCGCCAGCAACAGGATCCAGCGCAAAATGACAAGCATCACGCATGGCGACAAGGTCTGTCGTATGGCGAAAGACTTGTCGTTTGGGGCTAATTAAAAGATAAAACGCGCTTTTGTTGGGAATCTTTTTCTTAACAAAATTAAGCAATTAAACTATGTGTTTATCAATTTTAAATCATACTTTATCATAATAATACACTTATTTTATTTCAAATAATATTCATTATTTTCTAGAAAGATAATTTTAGACACCCAAAAATGTCTCCCCAAAATCAAACCCGATGATGAACAACCTTGCACCGCCATTATTGGCCAGGTTGAGATTTAATCCCGGGAGTGCTTAAAATTCATATTCGATCAAACTCAAATTATAAAATAGTCAACAAATCAGTCTTAATGTGTAGTCAAAGCATAGTCCAATTTATATTTTAGCCCAAACATTTTTATTCATTTCATATTATTGGAAAATTTGCAAATTGCAGCCATTTAAAGTTCGTATTTTGCAAATTGCAGCCATTTAAAATATTTTTTGCAAATTGCAGCCTAAAAATTCGTATAAATTGTAAATTGCAGCCTGATTAAATTTTTTCATCGGTTTACATGTTGAAAAATCTTCGGTTATGGTTTTAGGGGTCATTTTAACCCTTAGGGACCTGAATTGAGCTCGGAATTAGCAAAAAAATAACGTAAGTGTCTCAAATTTACAGTTTCCCACAAATCGATACATTTTTGTTACGCAAAACGAGATACTTGCGTTATTTTTTTGCTAATTCCGAACTCAATTCCGTCCCCTAAGAACTAAAATGGCCCCTAAAACCTTAATCGAAGATTTTTCAACTTGTACACCAATAAAAAAGTTGAATCGGGCTGCAATTTACAATTTATATGAACTTTTGGGCTGCAATTTGCAATTTTTTATTCAAATGGCTGCAATTTGCAAAATACGAACTCTAAATGGTTGCAATTTGCAAAAAAAACCCCATATTAATTAGGAAAAATTAGAAATAATAATCCCCACTTTCATCAATTTTGGTAGAATAATCCCAACTTTGAATTATACTGGAATAATCCGAACTTTAGGGGGTGTTCTTTTTCTTCAATCCCTAACCGGTCAACAAAAGTCAATGACCTACTATATTAGGTCGCTTGACACATGGCAAGCTATGATTGATCCAAAAATAAAAAAAATAAATAAAAAAAAAACAAAAACCAAAAAAAACAAAAAAAAAAAAACCAGCTAACCTCCCTCCCCCACCGTAACCTTCCCCTTCCCCGTCCACCATAGCCAGATCGCCACCTCTCCCCTCTCCGGACCGCCGCCTATCCCCACCTGGTGTCGCCGTTTCCCCTCATTCCCGAAACCCTTTCCTATTCCCCCACGCAACCACCGAAACACCACGTTCGCAGCCATCGAAACCCCAAAACGCAGCCACCGAAACCCCAAATAACATATTCAAGGGAGTTTCGCAAATTCAGGGGTGATTTAGGTGATTTCGGAATTAAGGGAGTGGTTTCAAGTGAGTTTCGTGACCGGATTTCGTTTGGTCGTAAGCCCACGCAACTAGAGAAATCACCCAAACCCCACGCAACCACTGTAACCCGAAAATCGCATCTTGAAACCCCTAAATCACAGCCACCAGTCAAAACCTCAAAAACCCACCAATGAAAAAGAAGGTTTCAGGGGGAGGGGTTTCAAGGGAGTGTGCAAGCGGCGGCGCACAAGTGGCCGGGTTTAGTGTTTGAGGGCAATTGAGAGGAGACATGAAATTAAATGAAAAGAGGTTTGGTGCGTGGCTGAGGCAATTGGCCGGCGGGAGGAGGGGAATTAGTGGGCGGCGACGTTCAGGCCAGGGAGGGAGAATCCAGCGGAGTTGGGGCAGCTTCCGGAGTTGAGGGGTTGCCGGAGTTGGGAGTTTGATCGCTGGGTCTTGGGTGGTTTTTACTTATTTATTTTGTTTGTTTTTTTTTTTTGTTATTAATTTTTTTTAACCAATTAACATGTCACACATGTCACTTTTTAAAAAAAATAAAAAAAATAACCTATTCAATCGGTCATCGGTTTTTGGGATTAAAGAAAAAGAACACCCCCTAAAGTTCGGATTATTCCAGTATAATTTAAAGTTGGGATTATTCTACCAAAATTGATGAAAGTTGGGATTATTATTTCTAATTTTTCCTATTAATTATTATTTTATCCCAATTAATAAATAATAAACCTAAATGACCCGAAATTCACTTTAAAATGCTGAGTGTAATTAGGGTTAAGATGTATCTGGACGCAAAAATGAAAACAGGATCCACCACGTCATGGCTACCTGTGCCGCGCCACGGGATTTATTGTTGTGCCACGGCATACTTTCTCGTGCCATGGTGCACATGCTGTGACACGAGATTGTTCCGTATTTTCTCCGCGTAATACCTAAACGCATTTTATCCTCTGTAGGTTTTTTTTCTGCCCCGTGTCACACTAAAGTGTACCCTGTCACGACATATTTTTCTGTGTCGCGGTATGTTGCTGACGTGTTGCAGCATTTTTTTAGGGTTTTTATCTTTTTACGGTTTCGTGGGTTCCCTCTGCTCATTTTCCCTATAAATAACCTCTCATTTCGGTTGTTCGGGGCATCAATTAACACTATCTTCTCTCTTCTATGCTCTAGACTAAACAATATCCTACCTTATTCTCTCAAAATACCTTCCTTAAGCACTCCAAGGAGTCCTTACTTTACCCAAGGTTCTGTCCTTAAACCAAGGCGTTAAAGGTAGAACTGTTTGAGGGTTTGGCCCTAAATCATCTCTATCTAATTTAATTTTAATTATTGTTTTATTTATTTCCTTGAAGTTACTAACTCGTTTATTGTTTTATAGTTGCAAGCAAGCAAAATCAAAGTAAGGAATCATGTTCCTTTTATTTCTATTATTGTTCTAACAATTTTATATTGTTGGATTTATTGTTAAATTGCTTCCAATATTAATGTTTATTCTATTGTTAGTATGATCACCATATTGCATGTTTAAGGGAATATGTAATTGAATATCACGCCTAATAAGATAATTTGGATAACCGGTTTAGGTTTCTTTTTAATCTTGTTGTTAATTGAAAAATCACAATATTATCGAATTATATGTTGCATTAATATCCAACCAGTTTAGAATAATAGTTTGGAGCAAATTGAACTTTTGTTTGCATGCCTTTGAGATCACACGAATCACTTTTCAGTATAAGAATGGAGTAGAGGCCAATATGGGCGAATGCGACTCCATGACTCACTTCTTACCATCATTCCCGATCCTCCTTTCGTGGTTCCAAACCATATGAAGTTAGTAATTTCATGGATTATGAATGGGGTGTAACCTTCCCGGGTCAATCGTTGTTGCCTTTCATTGTCCCTTAATCGTGGTTGCCTTTAATGATCCGTGAACGGTTTACAAGTTCATTTAAAACTTATTGGCGACTCCCTACTTTCCTTGTCCCTAGTCGTATATGTCAATTCCCACTTCCTATGAGTGCCAAACATATTCACACATGCTTTAACGTAGGCGCACTTCAAACGACGCCTACAATAATTATCAATCCTAACTCTACTAGAACTTAAAATATCCTTCTAGACTATTCTAGAAAATTAGAATCAATCCTAATAACTTTAGGAATAATAATTAATGGGCCCTCCACTAGATCATTGGGCCATAAAACCCTTTTAGACCCAATTAAGTATTTTGGCCATAACTTCCTCATTATTCATCGCAATTGGGCTTATAATATATTATTGGAAAGCCCTTTGCGAGCTCGAACCAACTACACTATTATTGGACCCTTATCATGGACCAAGCTAAATTGGACTGGATATTTTCATAAATAGAGTAGATTTTGGAAAACAGAAAGAAAGATTTTTTAATAAAACAACTGCATCACAAGACTTTTCACACTTTCACTTTGTTCGATAATCAAGTGACGTGGAAGATATTCATCACTGGGTTTGGTTCTTGGGGAGACACAATTAGGTGTCTACAGAAGACCTCACTTTGATTGATTTTGGAGAAACACATGTTTCGAAAACAACAGTCAAAGTAGCTATAGGTACGGAGAATGATTCAGAACGTTCTGCGATCCCAAATCATTCCTGTAATGCCGATACCTGCAAACTAGTGTTAGTTAAACAGATAAGAGAGTTAAGAAATGCATATCTTGCACCGTCGAGCACACGTCTGTAGGGTAACCGATTTTGTAGCTGCATTTTTTGTTGTAACAACCTCCCTAGTGCCTCGTTAATGCTATCGTCAATGACCGTTGCTTGTAGCTGTTCTCGATTGTTTGTGACAACTTTCCACATCCTAGGGATCATCATCGAAGGTGACTACATGTAGTCATCTTCAGTTTTGCCGTGACAATCTTCCACATCCTAGGGAATACTGTCAAAGGTGACCGCTTGTAGCCATCTTCAGTTTTGACAGTTTTCTCATCCTAGAGAATATGGTCAAAGACCACTGCTTGTAGTTCTCTTCAGTCTTAGTATGAAAATCTTCATCATCCTAAGGAACATCGCCGAAGACCGCTGCTTGTAGCTATCTTCAATATCTCATCTGTTCCTTGACTCGATCATTTAATTGACAACCTTCTCATCCTAGTGAAAATCGTCAAGACCTCGTAGCCTTGTGATCCTCTATCTGTCGATGCTTTGCTTAAATACTTGTTGTGTTGATGCGTTGTTGTAGTTGCTTGCTGTGATTACTTGTTGTGTCAGTGCCTCGACGCATTTTGTAAATGGGTCGGTGCCTTGGCTCTTGTGCTTTGCTTGTGAACCATTACCTTGGTGCTTGTGATGAGCCAATACTTAGGCGCTTAAGCTAAGGGAGATGATCGTTGCTAGGTCGATCACTTACTATAATTGTAATCGAGCCGACTACCAATCATGTAGTCTTAATTATATGGGCTAAATGGCGTACCAAGGAACCCAAACTGCTGAAATAGGTCTGCATAAACCTTTATGGAGGCCACAGGCTACGTCGATGAGCCATCGCACACTGCAACCTGCTGTCGCTGCGAGCGGGAGCAGTCGTGATGCGACAAGAATCACGCTGCGCGTGATTTCTATTGTTTCGAGCTGGAGTCGGGTTTTTCGAATAAAACCTCTCTCCTTCCTCATTTCGCTACTGCTTCATTCTTCGTTCGAGTTCGTAAAAAACTTTGAATTACTTGTTCTTCTTTGTTTCTCCATGAAATTTTCTCAAATATTTTGCAAATTAAAGCTCTTCATCTATAATTTCCCGATCTATGTAAGTCTTACTCAAACTCACCTTAGTTTTTGCTAAATTTTGCGGGTTTTTGTTCGCGGGTTTTTGAAAATTTCAAACCCAATTATGCTTATTTTGCTTTGTTTGTTGAATCTTATGCCAGGAATTTGTTAGTTTATGCTTGTATTATCTTGGGAGTCAATTGAGACTTGTTTGACTCGATTTGGCGGAGAAATGAACATTTTTCCATTGTTGAACCCTTTGAGTTCGTGAGAACAATGTGGCTCATTCTTGATTTTTTGCTAGCTATTTATGTTCAATTTGTCACAATTTTTTTCATAGTATTGACAGAAATTGTTTGATCGCTTGAAAGTACTATTTCTGCTCGAATCAAAATTATGCTCTGTTTTAGTACTACGCACTCTGTTTTTGTTTAAACATAGAATCATGCGGCTAGGCGAACCTTGGATACCATAGAACCTTTGATTTACTATTGTTTTGGATAATTTAGCTTGTCTCGACGTCGTGGCTCTAGCTCTCATTCTCGTGAGGCTCATCGGGAGGACGATCCCATTGACGCAGGCGAGGAAGCTTCCACTAGTCTAGGGGAGTTCCCCGAGTGGGATGAGCGTAATCTTTACCTTGCGCCCGAGTTTCACATCTCGAAGCTGGTGCGGCTCGGGATGACCGGTGATCGGGTTCGTTGCCATGGCTCAGGCAACGAGGCCATTGGTTCGTTGTACGATCTTCACTTTCACGATAACAACGAGTTACGCGAGTTATAGGAGTCTTGTGGTCTAACCCCTCTACTTCAGGCTACTCGAGCTATGTACTCTTTTGTGTCGAGCTTTTCTCTTGTTCGAGCTTTGGTGGAGTTCTTTTGGGAAACCACCAACACTTTTCACTTTCCTTGGGGTGAGATGACTATCACTCCTCTCCACTTCTCTCTCATCACCGGACTTAAGTTCCGGGTAGCTGCGGTTCCATTTGGAAGGGACATTACTGTTTTATATCCGGAGGTAGAGGAACTGATTGGCCCCATTGCTATTTAAGCTCGTAGCGAGGCTTTCCCGACGCATATCAACGCCCGATGTATTTGTCAGACCATGCTGACATAGGCCTTTTAGGATTGTGCGACTACCCCGTAGCAACGGGTGCGCATCTTTGCTCTGATTCTTTTGTCGGGGACCTTCTCCCCTAACAGGGGTAGCCATGTCTTACTCTACTATCTGCCTGCTCTTCCCGACCTTCGTATGGTCGGATCATATGACTGGGCCAGTCTGGCATATGCTGACTTCCCGCTTAGATTGCGACTCTCTTGTCACCATCGCAAATTCGATGGGGAAGTCACACTTTCCAGTTTCTAAGGACTCGTAGAGGTATACTCTATTTCTTTTAACCGAAGTTTGTGTTAGGTTTTGTCCTAGCACTCGCTGACCGTAGGCGTCGTTCGAAGTGCGCCTACGTTAAAGCATGTGTGAATATGCTTGGCACTCATAGGAAGTGGGAATTGACATAATACTATTAGGGACAAAGCAAATTAGGGAGTCGCCAACAAGTTTTTAAGGAACTTGTAAACCGTTCACGGATCATAAAAGGCAACTACGATAAAGGGACAACGATAGGCAACAACGATTGAACCGTGAAGGTTACACCCTATTTATAATCTATGAGATTACTAACTCCATATGGTTCGGAACCACGAAAGGAGGATCGGGGATGATGGTACAAAGTGAGTCATTGAGTCACATTCGCCCCTATTAGCCTCTACTCAATTCTTATAGAGAAAAGTATTCCTGCGATCTCAAAGGCATACAATTAAAGATTCAATTTGCTCCAAACTATTATTATACTAAATTGGTTTAATATTAATGCACACATAATTCTAATTATTAGTGATCACTTCTATTAATAACATGATTAAAAAGGATTATAAATCGGTTGTTCAAATTATCTTATTAGGCGTGATTTTCAATTACATATTCCCTTTAACATGCAATATGGTGATCATAATAACAATAGAATAAATATTAATATTGGAAGCAATTTAACAATAAATCCAACAGTATAAAATCGTTAGAAAAATAATAGAAATAAAAGGAACATAATTATTACTTTGATTTTGTTTACTTGCAACTATAAAACAATAAACTAGTTAGTAACTTCAAGGAAAATTTATAAAACAACAATAAAATTAAATTAAATAGAGTTGATTTGGGGAAAAAACCCTCAAACAGTTCTACTTTTCACGCCTTGGTCTAAGGATGGAACCTCGAGTAAAGTACGGACTCCTTGGAGTGCTTAAGGAAGGAATTTTGAAAGAAGAAGGGTAGGCTAGTGTTTAGGCTATACCATAGAAGAGAGAAAAAGAGAGTTAATTCATGCCCCGTACATCGGAAATGAGGGGGTATTTATAGGGAAAATGAGTAGAGGGAACACACGGAACTCTAAAAAGGATAAAAACCCTAAAAACTTTGCCGCGACACGGAAAAATATGTCGTGACACAGCAGAAAATGCGCGACATGGTAAACATTTGTGTGACACGGGATATTTTGGTGTGACACGGGAAATATCTGACCTACGGGAGTTAAAACGCGTGAAGGATTTACGCGGAAAAGACACGGGGATGTCCTGTGTCACGACACTGGCACCGTGTCAAGGGAAACTGTACCATGGCATGGCAGTGACTCCCGTGATGCGGCACAGTTTGCCGTGACGCGGCATACCCTATGTCCATTTCCCGTCTAAATACATTTTTTCCCTAATAAAATTCATCCTTTTTTAGTGTCGTTCATAATTTCGGGTCAATCCTGATTTATTATTTATTAATTGGGCTGAAAAAAATAATAATAATGAAAAATAAATAAAAAGGTTTGGGCAAAAATAAAAATAAACTATGCTTTGACTAAACATCAAGACTGATTTGTTGACCATTTTTAAAAAATTGAATTTAATTAAATATAACTTTTTAAGCACTCTCGGGATTAAATACCGAACCCGACCAATAACAGCGATGAAAGATCGTTCATCATCGGGTTTGGTTTCAGTGAGAGATTTTTAGGTGTCTATAGAAGCCCCCACTTTGACTGAGTTTGTAGAAACGTCATTTTCGAAAACGATAGTCAAAGTAGTCGATAGGGGCGGAGAATGATTTAAGACATTCTGTGATCTTAAATCACTCTGTATACACCGATACCTGTAGAAAAATGTTAGTTCCACAGATAAAAAAAGTAAAGGGATAGAAATGCGTATTTGACACCAGTGTATCGGCGACAAATGAGTTTGGTAGCTTCCTATGCTTGAAAGAATCCACCGGATGACGTTTCGTTGAAACAATTTCAATGCCTGAGGAAAGTCGACTGATGAGTTTGGTAGCTTTCTAAGCCTAAAGAAACCTACCGGATGATACTTTCCATGCTTGAGGAAAGTCGAAATATGAATTTGGTGTATTTTCTATGCTTTAAGAAATCCACCGAATATTACTTTCCATGCTTGATAAAAGCCGACTTGGCGGTTTTCTATACTTGAAGAAATCCACCGAATAATACTTTCCATGCTTGAGGAAAGCCGACTTGGCGGTTTTCTATACTTGAAGAAATCCACCGATAACACTTTCCACACTTTAGGAAATCCGACAACCAATATAATCGCTGACTTATTTGCTTTGAAATGTTACAACGACCGAAAATTTTCCATGCTTGAGGAAAAAACTTGTCGACTGAAATTTGCAAGTGTATGATGGTTCGATTATCCTTGAACGTGGGCCGCAGATGATTTACCTTCAACTATCCGACCATATTAGGTGTTTAGAATGTCGAAAATGTGATTCTAATGCTTGTTAGGTGTAAATTGGTAATTTTGATACCCTTTAAATACCAATTAGAACTTTTCGCGTAATTCCGGTGAGAAAATAAATGTCCAAAAGCTACGGAAAATCGTTCCAACTTAGTCAAAAATGCCAAAAATATTCGCCAGGAGCTTTCAAGAGCCTGCAGGACACACAGCGGTGCACCGCGTCACGTGGAAAAATCCCGCGACACAATGTCAAGTCCCGTCTAACGGTGTAGAATCTCGTGATGCGGGATTTATTTTTTAGCTGAAACATTCAACGCGCCTTGATAAAATCGTCATGCCACGATAGAAACGCAGTTACACGGTAACGGGATAAGTGGCACGGGAAATCTAGGCCGTGTAACGGGATTTCCTTTTTGCTTTAAATTCGAACCCTTTCATGCCTGCTTTCCCATTTTTCTTTTGTTACCTCTTCTTCGCCATTTTCTTTTTCTCATTCTTTTTCTGCTCCTTCTTCTCCATTTTTTTATTTTTAATTTAACCAAATACCGTGCTACGGCGTTCCAGCATCGACGCATGAATAGCTCCACCATGTTACGGCCTCTGTACTTGCATCACGACCTTTTGTTTTGCCATTTTTGTCGTTGTTGTTGTCTGGGTGTTCGCCGCTGCTAAGGGTCGCCGCGACTCGGACAGAGACACCGTGTCACGGTTTGAGTTACCGTGCCGCGGTGGTTGTGCTGCTGCGTTCTGCGGTTTTTCGAGCTTTTCAAGCTCAATTCTTCACCAAATTCATTCCAATTTCTTGCTATCTTCCTCATTTTCGAATTTCTACAAGGATCCATGTAAGTTTTCCTTGCTTTTTGCCTCAAATTTTGCCGTGGATGCCATCTTTGCTTGAAACACTAAAAAATCAAATTGGGGGTTTTTTATTTTGAGCTTCTATGTCAAAATTCTTTTCATGAATAAGCTTGCATATGAATGTATGTTTGTTTGTGAGAAATTCAAGACCAAGTTTGTGTGATTTGGTGAAGAAACGAGCAAATCACCATTTTTTGGTACTACTTGTGTGAAATGATGTTCCTGTTGTTCATGTTATTTCTTTGCACTTGAAATGGTGACATATTGGTTGTAGATCTTGTAAAATATTCCATGATGTGTCGATCTATTGTTTTTGTGAAATTTCAAAATATGCTCTATATTGTCATGGAGAACATAGTATCATGCAATTTAGGAGAACTGTAGTATTAGTTTGTCATGGAGAAACTAAGTACTAGAAATAATTCTATTATTTTGCTAATTTTTAGCCTAGAGGTAAAAATTTTGTGTATAACAGAAAATGTAATTTGAGGTAGCCGTTAAGCCGCTTTTGAATAAATAACTAAATAACTTAGGAAATGATGCTAAGTATTTAGATTTTTATTTTTGTTTGAATGTAATAGCATGCCTAGACAACAGGATCGCGACATTTCTACTCGTGACCGACGTCAGGCTTTTCAAGAGGACACTTCTACAGTTCCCGAGGGCATGGACGACGATGCCTTTAAGAATGAGCCTCGCCCTTCTATGGGTAGGGGTAGGTGGATTCCACCTTCGTGGACACCTGTCGTGAGAACCATATTTCTCACCGTACACTTACCGGCGTAGTCGATGGCATGCTTCGCCATCATGGATCAGAAGCTGAAGATTTGATTCCCCGGCTATACAGGATTATCACGAGGGATCCTGTCAATAACGTCTTGTGGGAGTCTGCTGGTTTAGGAGATTTCTATTCAGCAGTCATAAGATTTTGCAGCCCCCGAAGTTGTGGTTCGACAGTTGTTCGTGCGTTGTTGGAGTAATTTTGGGATACTACCAACACTTTGCACTTTGCTTGGGGGGAGATGGTAATGACTCCTTTGGATTTCAACATGATCAGCGGCTTACGCTTCACCGAGCGGGCTGTACGAAAAATACCTGACCTCACTTGGGGGGCGGCTGAGGTAGCAGATTTGTTAAGTCCTATCATTCAGTATATAAGGACTCGGTCGGTGCCTTGAGGTGATCCTAAGAGTGGACGATCAAAGTTGGCTTTTGTTTTTGCCCTTGGCTTTGACATAGCTAGGACGACACTTGAGCAACGAGTGCGGATCTTTATCTTGATTCTCATTTCCGGGACTCTTTCTCATGATAGGAGTTCACGTGCTCTCGTTTGCTACCTACCTTCTCTGGTCAGGATCGGCGAGATAGAATCCTATAGTTGGGCTAGCATTGGATATGCTGATTTACTCTCGTCGCTACGTCATGGCTAAAAGCAGCTGAATGACTGATAGGCCGTCGTCGATCCTACCAAAGATAAAGTCCTATCTTGGTCTCACTAGATAATAGCAAGGGTAAGAAAGGGTCGAACCCAAGAGAGGCGTTGAATCAACCACCGAGATACTACCGTTTAAACAAGCAAAATGAAGTCGAAATTGGTTTGGTTTTATGTAGCATGTACTAATTCAAATCAACTAATACTTAGGGGTGATTAACAATAATTAGAGACTTCTAGGGCTCGGGATATACCACTCAATTTCGTCACAAGTCACAAATAGCATGTAGCAAACAAGGGTAAATTAAGGGGATAATATAGGGGAAGTCATCTAAAGCACCCAACTACTCTCTCAAGCTAGAGGGATTACTTGAATCATGAATACAACCTACTCTCGTGGTTACAAAGCATAAAACAAGTGTTAAAGCATAATCACGATGACAAAAACATTCCCTTGACTCGAAATTCCTATTCTCATGGCATTTCCAAGCTTGAACTTGAATAACAATGGAAGAGAAAAGTAAGAAAAATATTACTAGAAGCTTGAACTTGAATAACAATGGTGGAACTTGTCTTCTACAATGATTGAGATTGAAATTTCCAAGCTAATAATTATAATCTAACTAATGATTTGAGAATATTTGTGTTTCTACAATTACAAACTAAGAGGAAGCACTAAAAACTTGTATGCCGTACAAATGAGCTCAAGGGGTTAGTTATAAAGACCCCCAAATAAAAAAGACGGAGAAAACAAGAGTCGGGTACGGCTACAGGTCAGCAAGGATGTGCTTAGGTTAGCACGGACGTGCAGCCATACCTGCACGGACGTGCCGAGGTAGGCACAGACGTGCACCTCCGAAAGAAGAGAGGCAGAATTTACTGCCTTGGCCTGGGGATCCTGCACGGACGTGCCACATGTGGCACGGACGTGCAGACCTTGTTCCATACAATCAGTTTTGAAACTGATTTGGGCTGGGCAAACTGCACGGACGTGCAGGATCAGGCACGGACGTGCTGAATATCCTGCACGGACGTGCTGAACTCTGCACGGATGTGCTGAACTCTGCACGGACGTGCAGGTCTTGAAAGCAGTAGGCAGTAACTTCTGGTCATGCTGGGGCAATCCTGCACGGACGTGCCATACTTTGCACATTCGTGTAGACTCTCTAAGGCCTTTATCTTCACTTTTCTTCAGTTTTGCTCCATTGTCTCGGCTTCTAACCTCGGTTTATCATCCATATGCCTCAAATGGTCGTCTTTGAACCTAAAAACTCAACAAAAACACTAACAACCCGTGAAGCAAGGGATACACAAAAGTTAAACAAAGATATAGTAAAAGTGAACCAAAATGCCAATATACCAAGTAAACAAGGTTCGAAATCACTCTAAAATCATAGCAAATAACAAGTTATCAATGACCAGGCCCTTGTTGTTGTCTACGGTTTATGGAGAGTCGTAGAGGTGACGATCTTTCTTCTTCTTGTCTGGTTTTAACCAATTTAACTCATGTGCTTAGAGATTAGCTTTCATGCAGTTGTGGTTCTATGAGTACTTTTCGAGATTATCCCCTCGACGGCGTCGCGGAGCTGTCCATGATTTCCCTGTTGGAGCCAGCTGGCGTGACCGAGGCGAGTCACGAGTGGAGTCCGTATCTACGCTGCGCGGGCTGCTGCGTCGAGGCACCTCTTCTGTTGGGGTAAGAATTGATTTCGCAGCATGTTATTCTCTACTTGATTTTATTTTTTGGCATTCATTGCAATTTTTTATGGTTTTCAGGTTGCTATTGAGATCTAGTATCGGCCTTAGGCTGGGATGACCGATCTTCCCGAGGCCTTGGAGCTTTCAGCGTGTCGTACTGTTTTCGTTGGTACAGCACGCTTTGTTTGGTATCTTAGGGTCGATGCTGGATTCACGTTTTCTTGGGGCGTTGCTAAACAGGGGGAGCGCTATACATTTCCTTAGCAGGAGCTCGTGCGTATGGAGGGTGTTATTCACAGGACTTGCTTCCTTCCTTGGCTCCTTCGCCCCGTCTTCCCTAGGTATGATTTTCTATGATAATTTAACTTTGGTAGTCTCTGTTTAAATCGTCGAATAACCTGATTATTCGATCATGTTTTCAGACGACTACTCGTCGTAGGGGGAAGGTTGAGGTCCCGCCTCAATCTGTCCGTTACCCGGGGCCGATCGGTGTTACTGAGGATCATATTGCTAACACACCGGAGGGTTTTAGATAGGCACAAGAGTCTCTGCCTCATGAGTTTAAGCCGATAAGCTTTTTGACACGTTATTCATCCTTTTTAATATTGCTTATTACTGATTTTTTTTTTGTTTTCAGCCTACGCACTCGGACATGATGGGATTTATAAAGTTGGTTGACGCTTTGAAGTACTGCGTCATCAAGCTTCGACGTGGTGCGAGTTGTCAGAGTGGTTCTGGAGAGATGTTCTCGAGGTATATTCACCTGTTTTCCCAGATTTACCATTTGTTCTATCTTGCACTATTGAAATCTTTTCATTTTGTATCTTTCAGGAGCGACAAAGGCGACAGAGGTCTCGCTCGCGCTCGAGGAATAGAAACTCGGACGAGGGGGAGCCTAGTCACCGCAGACGATCTCTTGAGGTTCGTCGGCATTCTCAGTCTCAGTGGCAGCAGCCTTTGACTTCTCAGCCATTTCAGTGGTTTCTGACTCAGCGGTAGCCTCAGCCTTCTCTGCCGTTTCAGGAGGCTTAGTGGAAGCAGCCTCAGTCTTCTCAGCCATTCCAGCACTCTCAGGGTCAGGGCAGCGGCCTTCAGCTTCCCAGCCATTCCAGTCTTCAGAGCCTGAGTTTAGGCCAGTCATTACCCCTGTGGACCATGATTTATACTCAGTTCCATTGTCTAGGGCACTGCCTCCACTGGTGCAGGGCTTATTTTCGGTTCCGTTGTCTGGGACGATGCCTCCACCGACGCTTCCTACATCTTGGAGTCAGCCTACGTTGTTTACCAGCTGGACAGGTTTTGCTTTGAGTTTTTCTTCTACTAGAGATATGGGGACTAGTAGGGATACTACTCCTCGTACCCGGATGATGGAGGGACTCTTTGGTCCACTGTTCCCGCATTCGCAAGCTCGAGATGACACTGATCCTAGCTCTTCTGGTTCTAGAGAGTTTTGACCAAGGGTTTTTATTATGTACTTTGATTCATGACACTTGACACTTTTTATGTATCATGACTCACTTTGTATATTTTATTCACACTTTATGCATTTGAAATTATTAGTGTGTGTATTAGTGTGTGCTTGAGACTTATTGTGAGTGATTGTGTATTTATTAATGACGCGGAAAAAAAAAATCATAAGTGGAGGGTACCGACCTTCCCCAAAAGAAAAAGGAAATGAAAATAAAGATAAAAATGGGACAAATTTTGCAATTTCCCCAAAAGAAAAAGAAATAAAAATAAAAATGGGACAAGTTTTACAACTTCCCCAAAATAAAAATAAAAACGGGATAAGTTTTAAAACTTCCCCAAAAATTAAAAAAAAAATAAAAAAGAAAAATGGGACAAGTTTTACAACTTCCCCAAAAATAAAAATAAAATAAAATAAAAATAAAGATAACATAAAAATAAAATTAAAAAAGGGAGAATTTTATTAGGAATAAAACTCTCGAAAAACAAGATTGGAAGATAAATGGTGAAGGAAAAACAATAAAAATCCGAATAAAAATAGGTAAAGGATAAAAATATGAAAACGCATGAGCACCGTGACACGGCAGTATATATCGCGTCACTGCAAAATATGTCGTGTCGCAGCACTTATTCCCGTGACATGGTGGGATTTCCCATGTCTCTGTAGAGGTGTACTTTACGCGTATAGAAAGATAGATTTTGAGTGTTTCTGAGAGTTTTGGCTATAAAATAAGACTGGTTTATTCGTGATATGCATAATTACAAAACATAAAATAATTAGAATTTCATATTTCAATAATAATGTCTCTGAATTTTTATAATACATTGCGTGACTGGTCCTATTCTCTGACCAATGCAAACAAAAGAGAGTTGGAATTGTTTCATGTCAGAGGCTTATTAGCATTAAGGCATGTAGCAATTGAACATGATTTTCTGAGGGCAGCCTTAGATTATTGGAGTCCTAAAACTCATTGTTTCAAGTTTGATTATGATGAAATATGTCCCCTACCGAAGGAATTCGGTGCCATCTTTGGCTTTCCTGCTAGAAATTTCATTGCAATGCCTAACCTACGTGAATATTATTACCAAGATTTTGAACGTCATCTGAATATGACAGATCCAAATTTAAATAAAATTGTGTGTGATAATGAAGTAGATCTAGAAAAGCTTGCAAATTTGTATTTCAATCGTCCGGTCTCTGAGTCTTATCATGTATACCGGGGCATTTTGACTGAGTATTCAAGACCGGAAGAGGAAACCCAGATTGGCCCGAAGAATTGGAGCCAAATCGTAGTCCAAATAGTGGCCCAAATGAGCCACCCGACCAATAAGGCTGGCGCCCAGAGGCGCGCCCGGCCGTGCGGGAGAAGCTTAGGCTGGCGCCTGACGACGCGCCTGGCCGGGCGCGAGATTAGTAGTAATGAGCAAAAAAGGCGCGCCCGATCGGGCGCGTGTATTTATTAGTGGACGTTTAACGTCGTTTTAATTTGTTTTAGTTTAGGATTTTTGTACGGAGTATAAATACTCCTCCGTAGTACGATTTTAGAATCTCTTCTTCTCCTTTTTACTCTTTCCTTACTCTCTTAATTGTTCTCTTAGATTTCTTTCTCTAAAAACCTTTGTTCTTAATTCTACTCTTAATTCCAGATTTACTTTGGTAACGATTTCTCTTCCCTTAATCTTAGTTGTTTATTTTATTCCTTTCATCATGATTTATTTTATTACTTTGATTAGTTTAGTTTTTAATATGTGTGAGTAGTTTTATTTCTAGGGTTTATGGGGATCCATAAATAATATGAAGGGGTAAATTGTTGTTGTTAATTATCAATGCTAGATTAATTTCCTATTGATTGATTTAATTCTCTGTGACTAGATTAGGCCTGATCTTTTATGCATGAGTTTGACAACATTGATTCGAGATTCGACAGATGAGAATTAATGTTTAGGTCTAGTTTCAATAGGCAGGTTAATTTATAAATGGTTAAGTCGAGATTCGAGAGATGAGATTTAATACCGGTAAATTAATTGTGTGATTGTAATACGTAGCGAAAGCCCTTTACAATCTGGTTAATTGATGCATTGATGATTGACTATTATTGATTATTGGTATTGCATGATAATTTCTCATTGAATTGTTTTAACGTTTTACAATTGCGGCTTGTAAAAGTATAGCAATATTAAATTGATGAATCGAGCAGATGTTTATTTGATATTAAAGGCTATTTTCAATAAGAACTTAGATCTAGTAAATTGCGAGAGCCTGTTAGATCTATGTTGATTAATAAATTACGAGAGCCTATTAATCGTGTTATTTATGCAATGTCAATGATTGATTACTATGTTTTACCCTGGAGTATTATTTATTGGTGAACCTATGCCCTGGATCCTTTTATATATTGTTTCTCCCTATTCTCAATCTTCGTAGTTTAGTTTCTCATTCAAATATAAATATTGGTTACTTCATAATCTAGATTATTTTAGTTAATTAGGAATAGAAAGACCTGTTTCCCTGTGGAGATCGACCCTACTTCCCTATCTACTTTAGTTAGAGGATTTAGGTATTTACTTTTGATTTGGGGATACGAATTTACCCTGTCAAAATTTGGCGCCGTTGCCGGGGAAACGGTTTTATTTTTATTTCTGATTGTTTTTGTAGTCTAGATTATTTCCCTTTTGTCTCAGAGAGTGTTAGTTCTCTGAGACAAATCTCACATTTGCTTCTAGTTTTTGTTTATGCCCAGGTGTTCCAGATCAGGTTACATCCCATTCGATCCTGAGATCGAACGTTCCTTCCATAGACAGAAAAATCTCTACAAGCAAATCTTGGCGGATTCTGGTGATAATAACAATAATCACCGCGATCCTCCGACTGATTCTAGCGATTTAGAGGCATCATCAGACGCAGAATCAGAGATGACGGCTCCAAAGAAGCTTAGTGATTATTCACAACCAAAGCTTACGAATTTTCCACATCTCACCCCTACTCCGGCTCTTGATGGGGTTCAATTTGAAATTAAACCTCAATTTATAACGATGATAGAGAGGAAGCAATTCAGTGGAGCCAAGGGTGAAGACCCGAATCTTCACATTGCCGACTATTGTCAATATTGCAACACCATCAGGCAAGCCGGGGTCACTCAAGACCAAATCAGGGAGATTCTCTTTCCCTTCTCTTTAACTGGAAAAGCTAAATTGTGGTTTAATGGCTTAAATAGAACTACACTTGGTATAACTGACTGGGAAACTCTTGTTTTGAATTTCTATAACAAGTATTATCCTGCAGAGAGAACAGCAGTACTACGGAGTGCGATTCAGAACTTTGCCCAAGAAGCCGATGAGTCTTTATATGAGGCTTGGGAGAGGTTCAAGGACTTACAAAGAGAATGCCCCCAACCATAATTTAGCGCAATGGCAGTTAATCCAAGCCTTTTATAACGGCATTGGAAATTCGTCTAGAATAATTTTAGACTCTGCAGCTAGTGGGAGATTTATGAATCTTAATGTTGATGATGCAGGTCAGGTTATTGAAGACATGGCGATACACAATTCCCAATATGGGAATCCTAGAGGATTTGCTAACAAGGGGAAGCATAGTGTCGACTCTGTATCCTTTTTGCAAGCTCAACTAACCTCTATTTGCCAAAAATTAGATAATCTGAGCACTGCTAATGTAGCTAATGTTTCAGCAATTAATAATAATTCTAATGAGGCTTTCTGTGAAATTGTGGTATTGTAGGTCATTGGGAGCAAGATTGCAGGAGTTCCGTGGAGCAAGTTAATGCCTTCCAAGCTTATAGGCAGAATAACCCATACTCCAACACTTACAATCCTGGGTACCGGAATCATCCGTACCTTTCCTACCGGAGCACTAATGTTCAAAATCCAACGATCCGGATTGTGAGCCGAGAGCAAAAGGAACGGCTAGAGCACTTAATTGGTCGGTAGCTCTTCTGGTGCAGGTGGCAGTGGAGGTGCGGGTTTCGGCTCGATGGATGAGGATGATCAGGACTAGCTATGCTGGGCTAGTTCCCGAGCCAATGAGGACATTGTCTGATTCTGGCTTGGGGGAGATTTTGGTTTGGTATATTTCTTTTTCTCTTTTCTTTTATTTTTGGTGTGTTTTCTTAGGGTAGATTTTATTACTTTCTTAGGTTAGTTTTGTTCCAATGAATTGTAAATTATGCTTCCCTGTGCCCCTTATTTGAGAAAATTGTTTTGATTCTTGGTATTTGATGGTAGGCATTGTGGATTAGTTGATCATGATTTGATGTTTGATTGCCTTGAAACCTTTACATGCGTCAATTTTGTCCAACTACTTGTGAATATAGTGCTTGACTAGTTGATTTGGTAAGGAATGTGTGATAGTTCCATAGTTCCTGGTATGTCAATGAATTTGAGTATTGGTTTGCAACTATTAGTAATATTTATATGATTCATTATTATGCACATTGTGGAGGACGAAGGCATTTGTTCTTTTAGGTAGCCTCCAGAAATTGTAGATACATTTGTTCCCTTCTTGCTACCCATGTTGTTGCCTTGACCTTTTGTTGTTTATTAGCCACATTACAAGCCTATTTTGCCCCATTGGTTACTAGTCCCAAGCTTGGCTTGGGGGAGCTATTAGTGAGTGAGATGAGGGAGTTTGTAGTGTGCTTATTATTTGCACAATTTGGGTGGGTTTTTGAGAAGTTGTTTTGTTGTTATTCATGTTTATTTTGTATGAGTTTGAGAGTTATATTTTCTTTAAAAAAAATAAAGCATGATGTTATGGAAAAAAGAAAGAGAAGTTCAAGAAAAAAAAAATGTGAAAAAAAATAAGTGAACTTTAAAAGAAAAAAAAGTGTTCAAATGTTCTAGTTTGAGTTTGATCAAAAGAAAAATGATAGAGCTTCAATGAAAAAATTCAAGTTTGGAAATAAAGTTTGTTTATTCACTCTATTACTTCATTATTATATCTTATGAGTGAAATTGTAAGAGTTGGGTTTATTTATTATGATTGGAGTATATTTGGTTGATGTTAGAGTTGGTTATGTAGGAGACGTATGATCACTATTTATTTTGATCATGGGTTTTATTAGGATATGGCTCCTTTAAGCATAGCTTTTCTCTCACTTATTCCCAAATTTATCCTACCCTTTACCCTAGCTTTACATTACAAGCTTTAAAGACCTTCTGACCTTTGTGCATATAATTGTATGAATGTGAAAGTGTTGTTTATAAATGCAAGTTATGATTTGGCATATTTCGAGTCGACTAGTAGGATTGAGCGTTCATTGTTTTATACACACGAGAGTGTGAGTTGGGAGGGCATTGTTCACATAAAGGGGTTGGATGGAGAGCGATCGAGTACATCTTTTACTCGCCACAAAAATGAGAGTTGAGTGTGTGAGCACTAGTCTTGAATTCTATATGCTCTTGTGGTTTGCTCTATTTGACAATTGTTAGGGAAGAAAGGTAATTAGATGGATTTTATAGGTTGATTTTGAAGCATGTTTATTTGATTTACCCTGGATCGTTTGTGCTTGATTTTTACTTTTTGGGGTGAAGTATATTTATTGATTCATTGATGAGATCTTTGCTTAGGGACAAGCAAAGGTTTGGCTTGGGGGAGTTTGATGTGTCTATTTTATATAGTATTTTACCCCCGTCCCTTGGTCATAATTAGTAGTGTTTTTGGCTCTTTAGAGCCACTTTTATTACTTATTGGTGTTTTCTAGTGTTTTCGTAGATTTGGTTGACTTTTGCAGGGATTTATACTTTTGGAGTATTTTCCCGAGATATTTTGGAGCAATTACGAACACTGGAGAAGCACGACCAGATTTTATAGCCCAGGGCCGGTTTGAGCCATCGAACCGGTGATTAAGGGCTCGGTATAGGTGATACCGGGGCATTTTAACTGAGTATTCAAGACCGGAAGAGGAAACCCAGATTGGCCCGAAGAATTGGAGCCCAATCGTAGTCCAAATAGTGGCCCAAATGAGCCGCCCGGCCAAAAAGGCTGGCGCCCGGCCGGGCGGGTGAAGCTTAGGCTGGCGCCCGGCGACGCGCCCGGCCGGGCGCGAGATTAGTAGTAATGAGCAAAAAAGGCGCGCCCGATCGGGCGGTGCCTCGTCCGATCAGGCGCGTGTATTTATTAGTGGACGTTTAACGTCGTTTTAATTTGTTTTAGTTTAGGATTTTTGTACGGAGTATAAATACTCCTCCGTAGTACGATTTTAGAATCTCTTCTTCTCCTTTTTACTTTTTCCTTACTCTCTTAATTGTTCTCTTAGATTTCTTTCTCTAAAAACCTTTGTTCTTAATTCTACTCTTAATTCCAGATTTACTTTGGTAACGATTTCTCTTCCCTTAATCTTAGTTGTTTATTTTATTCCTTTCATCATGATTTATTTTATTACTTTGATTAGTTTAGTTTTTAATATGTGTGAGTAGTTTTATTTCTAGGGTTTATGAGGATCCATAAATAATATGAAGGGGTAAATTGTTGTTGTTAATTATCAATGCTAGATTAATTTCCTATTGATTGATTTAATTCTCTGTGACTAGATTAGGCCTGATCTTTTATGCATGAGTTTGACAACATTGATTCGAGATTCGACAGATGAGAATTAATGTTTAGGTCTAGTTTCAATAGGCAGGTTAATTTATAAATGGTTAAGTCGAGATTCGAGAGATGAGATTTAATACCGGTAAATTAATTGTGTGATTGTAATACGTAGCGAAAGCCCTTTACAATCTGGTTAATTGATGCATTGATGATTGACTATTATTGATTATTGGTATTGCATGATAATTTCTCATTGAATTGTTTTAACGTTTTACAATTGCGGCTTGTAAAAGTATAGCAATATTAAATTGATGAATCGAGCAGATGTTTATTTGATATTAAAGGCTATTTTCAATAAGAACTTAGATCTAGTAAATTGCGAGAGCCTGTTAGATCTATGTTGATTAATAAATTGCGAGAGCCTATTAATCGTGTTATTTATGCAATGTCAATGATTGATTACTATGTTTTACCCTGGAGTATTATTTATTGGTGAACCTATGCCCTGGATCCTTTTATATATTGTTTCTCCCTATTCTCAATCTTCGTAGTTTAGTTTCTCATTCAAATATAAATATTGGTTACTTCATAATCTAGATTATTTTAGTTAATTAGGAATAGAAAGACTTGTTTCCCTGTGGAGATCGACCCTACTTCCCTATCTACTTTAGTTAGAGGATTTAGGTATCGTGCCACGGTGTAAGTTGTCGTGCCGTGGTGGCTGCTGCCGTGGCGCGATGGATGATGATGTGGCGCGGTAGCTGCTACTGTAGGACTTTCTTGGTTTTAGCTCCATTTTGCTGTCTTGTGTGTTACACTTGGTCGACGAAAGAAGGGTTTTATTTTTAAAGTGGTCGGGCCCCCTTGAGGGGTTGCCTGCGTATCCTTAAAAATGAATCAGGCCAAACGTTGCTCTATCGGGTCATGAACCCATGTAACTAGGCATAAAAGTTCTTGAGTTCATCCAAATTGGTTAAATTATGGAAACCAGTTCCATCCATGTCTACCAATTGTGCTGCTCCACCCGACAAAATGGACTTGACGGTGTACAGACCTGACTAGTTTGGTCTAAATTTTCCTCTTGGGTCTAACACATTTTTGCGAAGTGCCTTAAGTACCAAGCCGCATTCCTTGATGTTCCTAGTCTTGACTTTTTTTATTGAAATGTCGTGCCATACGTTGTTGGTAGGTTTGGACATGATGCAAAGCTGCCAAACGTTTTTCGTCAAGTAAGACTAGTTCATCATATCTCGCTCTAATCCAGTCGACTTCATCTAGTTGACTTTCCGATGCGATTCGTAGAGAAGGGATTTCGAGCTCTATTGGTTGTACAGCTTCAACTTCATAGACCAAAGAGAAAGGGGTAGCCCCCGTTGATGTACGAACAGAAGTTCGATAACCCCAAAGGGCGAAATGTAGCTTACTTGGCCAATCCTTGTAAATTTCCGTCATCTTTTCGATGATAGTTTTCACATTCTTGTTGGCCGATTCAACCACACCATTTGTTTGTGGTCTGTAGGGTGATGATCTGTGATGCTTGATATGATATTTCTTTAATAGTTCTGCACACTCGGCTTGGAAATGTGTTCCATTATCACTAATCATCTCATGAGGTACCCCATAACGGCATATGATATTTTTCTCAATGAATTGAGCTATATGTTTTGTTGTGAGCTTAGCATATGAGGAAGCTTCGACCCATTTGGTGAAGTAGTCGATCGCTACCACGATGAACTCATGCCCCCCTTGCCCTGGTGGCGTTATCTTTCCAATGATGTCGATACCCCAAGTAGAGAAAGGCCATGGTAGTCCAACAATAACCTTGCCGTTGAATCTTTTGGACTAGCATTTATATGCGTTCCACATATTCCGGCATGAAGGTTTTCCATGGTTTTGTGCACTTCAGTCTTCTCTATGCATAAGAGATTTCTCCTTTGAGCTGTCCTTTTGTGGAGTTCTCCCCTGATGAGCACATACCGTGAGGCCATGAGCCTCAAAGCACACTGTGCCCTTTTATCAGTATTAGGAGGGTATCCTCCCTTCGTCATGTAATTAAGGATATCTGTATACCATGGCTCTTTATCTTCTTCTTGTGCTTCTTGTTCATCATCAAGTGCGTGAACATAAGCCAGCTCATATCTTCTTTCTATGGTCAATGGCATTCTGATTGTGTCTGTTGGAATTCGCACCATTGATGCTAATTTAGCCAGCGCGTCGGCAAACGGGTTTTCTTCTCTAGGCAAGTACGTATATTCCACTTCATCTAGTTGCTCCGTGAGAGTTTCCAGATGAGCTTGATATGTAGCGAGACTTTCACTTCTCAATTTCCATCTTTTGGAGATCTGGTTGATGATTAGTGATGAGTCGCCGTAGATTTTGAGCTTCTTAATTCCAAGGGCCACAACTGTTTTTAATCCCAAGCTGCATGCTTTATATTCCGCAGCATTATTGGTGACATCAAAGTCAAGCTTCATGGAAATCGGGATGTGTTCTTCGTTGGGTGATTGTAGGCGTCGTTCGAAGTGCGCCTACGTTAAAAGCATGTGTGAATATGCTTGGCACTCATAGGAAGTGGGAATTGACATATACGATTACGGATAAGGAAAGTAGGGAGCCGCCAACAAGTTTTTAAGGAACTTGTAAACCGTTCACGGATCATAAAAAGGTAACCACGATACGGGACAACGATAGGCAACAACGATTGACCCGTGAAGGTTACACCCCACTCATAATCCATGAGATTACTAACTCCATATGGTTCGGAACCACGAAAGGAGGATCGGGGATGATGGTACGAAGTGAGTCATGGAGTCACGTTCGCCCGTATTGGCCTCTACTCGATTCTTATAGTGAAAAGTGATTCCTGCAATCTCAAAGGCATGCAAACAAAGATTCAATTTGCTCCAAACTATTATTAAGCTAAATTGGTTTAATATTAATGCAACACATAATTCTAAAATATTTGTGATCACTTGAATTAATTAACACGATTAAAAAGGAACCTAAACCGGTTGTCCAAATTATCTTATTAGGCGTGATTTTCAATTACATATTCCCTTTAAACATGCAATATGGTGATCAAAAAATATAATAGAAGAAACATTAATATTGGAAGCAATTTAACAATAATAATGTTAGTCAAATCAAATATAAAATTAACCTAATCATGATACTAGCAATATTAAAATAAAATAAGAGTAATTAAATTAATTAATTACTCACATTCTGCGCGTTCCTTTAAATTGCTACATCATGAATAAACTATTAGTAACTTCAATAAAAAAAATATAAAGCAAATAAAAATTAAATTAAATTAATATAGATTTGATTTGGTCCAAACCCTCAATTATTTATACCTTTCACGCCTTGGTTTAAGGACGGAACCTCAGGTTTAGTATAGACTCCTTGGAGTGCTTAAGGGAAGAATGGTGTAATTAGGAATATAGGTTTAAGGCTTAGAATATGAGAGAGAGAGAAGAATTTTGGTGTAAAAGAGAGGAAGAGATAAGTATTTGATGATCAAGCTTGTTGATTATTGAAAAATGGGTGATATGACCTCTGTTTATAGAGAAAAAAGAGGGTCAAAGAATCAAGAAAAGATAAGAATTCGAATCGGATAAAACTCTTGCGATAGACAGCAGTTTTTGCGGTTTTTGTTTTTATCATATCTTTTGATCCAGAAATCGGAATAAGATGAATAAGATATAGTTGGAAAGCTCTTGTAGTCTAATTTCTAACCCAATTGGAATCAGATTAAAATATTTTATAGAATAAAAGATATGGCCGAAATAGTGAGACGGTGTCAGTTTTGGGTAGAGTTTGATATCTTATTCATATCTTTTCCGTTATAACTCGGAATTGATATTATAATATATCATTGGAAACATAATTTCAAAGGCTATCCAACCATATAAAATTTGGATAAAAACTATGAGGCACGAAAATCATATCTGGCTATCTTTGAACGTCTTTCAATCTGAATAGAATTAGGACTTTCAAAAAAAAGAAAAGTTTTATTCAATTTCAAACTCTTTAATCTTATCTTTTCAAAAAGAATAATTAAGATATTTTAGAAACTTATAGAAGCTTCCAATTAATCCTAATTGGTTTAGGAATGGGATTAAATCATTTGGACCCTCCACATGATCATTGGGTCGTAGGTAAGGTGGGCTTAGGTTCGGTTTGGGCTCAGTATAATATTTTGGCCATAACTTATTCGTTATAACTCGGATTTGGGCTTATAATATTTCGTTGGAAATCTCTTTTAAATCCCCATCCAACTATTCAATCATTGGACCCAGATTATGGACCAAAAAAAACTGGATTAAACGTTTTATAAAAAGGACACGAAATGAATGATTTTAAAGGACACGAAATGAATTATTTTGGGTTTAAAGGCACGAAAATTGGAAAATAAGTTATGGTTTGGGGAAATGGGCTAGAAGTTGGGTTGTTTTATGAAATGGAAATATGGATTTAAGCACTCCAAGATTAAATACTCAACCCGACCAATAATGGCGGTGAAAGGTTGTTCATCATCGGGTTTGGTTTTGGGGAGACATTTTTAGGTGTCTACAGAAGCCCCCACTTTGACTGAGTTTGTAGAAACATCAGTTTCAAAAACGATAGTCAAAGTAGTCGATAGGGACGGAGAATGATTTAAGACGTTATGTGATCCTAAATCACTCTGTATACGCCGATACTTGCAGAAAATGTTAATTCCACAGATAAAAGAGTAAAGGGATATAACGCTTATCTAACCCCAGTGTATTGGTGACAAATGAGTTTGGTATTTTTCTATGCTAGAAGGAATCCACCGGATGACGTTTGTTGAAATGCTTTCCATGCTTGAGGAAAGTTGACTGATGAGTATGGTAGTTTTCTAAGCCTGAAGAAACCTACCGGATGACACTTTCCATGCTTAAGGAAAGTCGACATATGATTTTGGCGTTTTTATATGCTTGAAGAAATCCACCAATAATGCTTTCCATGCTTGAGGAAAGCCGACAAAGGAATTTGGCGGTTTTCTATGCTTGAAGAAATCCACCGGATAATACTTTCCATGCTTGAGGAAAGTCGACAAATGATGAGATTGCAAGTCTCTGTGTATCGAGAACCTTGCGTCATGAAATGATGGTGGTTCCATTGTCCCCGAACGTGGGCTGCAGATGGTCCGCTTGTCCCCGGACGTGGGCTGTAGTTGGTTCGCTTGTCCCCGAACGTGGGCTGTAAATGGTTCGCTTGTCCCCGAACGTGGGCTGTAGATGATCCGCTTGTCCCCGGACGTGGGCTGTAGATGGTCCGCTTGTCCCCGGACGTGGGCTGTAGATGGTCTGCTTGTCCCCAGACGTGGGCTGTAGATGGTCCGCTTGTCCCCGGACGTGGGCTGTAGATAGTCCGCTTGTCCCCGGACGTGGGCTGTAGATGGTCCGCTTGTCCCCGGACGTGGGTTGTAGATGGTTCGATTGTCCCCGGACGTGGGCTGTAGATGGTCCGCTTATCCTCGGACGTGGGTTGTAGTTGGTTCGCTTGTCCCCGAACGTGGGCTGTAGATGGTCTGCTTGTCCCCGGACGTGGGCCGTAATTGAGACCTGCAAAATAAAATTTGCCAAGGGAATCGTATAGACTATGATTGACTTGACCAAGTTTGACTTGATGTGACATGACATGTGTATGACTTGTGATTATGTGTGTATATGTGTGTGCAGACACAAGAAAACGAAGATGCAAAAGCAAAGATTTTCCGTCAATTTTTGTCATGAAACGAGTGGAAGGTACTGACTTTCTCCCGAAAAAGAAAGACGTGAAAAATGAAGTTTTGTTTTCGAACTTCCCTCAATAAAAATTTTGAAAAAGTTTTTGAACTTCCCCAAAAGAAAATAATGAAAAAGGGAAGAAGTTTTGAATTACCTCCTTGGGCAAGACGAAATGAATCGTATGAAATAATGTATGCATGATGCATGTTCTTAGGCCAGGAGGCTAAGCATATTTACATCATTTGACACGATAGATGAATGAACTTAGTTCATGGAGCTAAGCATCATATATGGTGTAAAGAAACGATCTTGAACGTCACTTAGGTCTGGAAGCTAAGCACGTATATAGATGAAGTGATTATTGAATAATGAACGTTGCTTAGGTCAAGGAGATAAGAACGATATGCTTTGTATGATTACAAATCATTGATATATAAATGTTGCTCAGCACATTATGCGATGCATGAAACAATGAATATTGCTCAGGTCAGGAAGCTAAGCAATTATACAACGTTTCTTCTAATGAATGTTATCTTGAAAGATGATAAAGCATGCGCGGTAGGGAAACAAGATTTCATGATAAAGGGTTCCTAAAGGGAAGGATGATTGATATGGATATGGATGTGTGAGTGAAGTGTGTGAATGTGATACTAAGGCTGGCTGCAAGGGTTATGGTGATGGAAATATATATGAGACGAGCCAAAGATGATGACTCTTTAGGCTGGGTAGGATAAATGTTGTGGGTTCAAGCCCCCAAGTCTAGCTCTAAATGGGTAAGGGTAAGCATTGGATATTCTTTGACTCGATCATGCATGGATATGAATATGAATGTGGCCGCACCTCGATGTGAGGTTGCCTACGTATCCGTTAGGAATCAGGCCGAACGTAGCTCTAACCGAACTTTGCACAAGTGTATGTACACCTCAAAGAGGTCTTTCAAGGGTTGTAAGGTGGTTAAGCTAAAGGTTTAAGAAAGAAAGGCATAAAAGGCTCAAGACCCAAGAGAAGCCCCCAAGATATGCAATTGTGTATTAGACTTTGCAAGTTTTATTTTTCATATATTTTTTTGTTTTGAATTTCTTTTTTCTTTTTTTTTATTCTTTTGAATCAATGTAGGAAATCTCAGATCATGCGGTCCATCACTCACTTAGCATTCATGTTTCTCAGGCACGGTACCAAGCACTCGATGAGAGACGCAATTTGAGACGTGTTTATATTAAAGACATTGGAACACTTGCCTTTAGACATTGTTTTATTGTTGCTTTGCTGCTTTTTTTTTTTTTACTTGCTTTTTGAATGTTATACAATTACACATCTTCCAATCCCAGGGTTAAGTGAATGTGGGTTAAAGAAATGAAGGCCAAACGTTAGACGAGGCTAAAAGTGGTTGATGAAGAAATGGAATGTGATTGAACGGTTAACATGGAATGACAGGGTTGCAAAGGTGCCTCAAGTCATTGTTGTACCTTGTGTTTAGTCCGGTAATTGATTTTTTTTTTTTTTTTTTTTTTTTGCTAATCACATGATCGAATGTAAGAAAGAGATGCTCATTTATGAAGAAGGTAAGAAATGTGACACATAGACACATGGATAATTAGAACCTATGTTAGACTTTTTAAGGGGAAGGGTTTGAAACAAAAGAAGAAGAAAACATGAAATCTTGGTGAGAAGCTTGCATCGTGCTTTGTCTTCATGGCTTTTTATGAGTTACTTCTTGTCGCCTGCTGAGGAAAAAAGTTTCTTGTTGTTGATGCTTTGATTGGAAGGAAAGAAGGAAGGAGTGACGTTCCCCTTATACTTCCAACTATTGCCTAGTTATTTTAGACTCAAGTACTGTGTAAGGAAGAACTCACTTAATGCATTCACTCAATACTCGGATTGAAAAGGAAGAGTGTACGAAACAATTTTGAAATCTAATGGGAAAAACTCCACTCATTCCTATTACGACGGAAAACGACGCATGCATGGTCCTAATATACGATCATAAACAATATAGTGCATTACTCGAAGACAAAGTGTGTGCAATGACTCAGCATGTGTGATTGGGTGAGTTTATTAAGACTCATGGTATGATCGCATGGCTAGACATGAAGACGTTGTGAAAAACAAAGGACCCAATGACCAAATAGCACGGAAGACTAAAAGACAAACTAACTTGATTAATTTTGTCCAAATTTAATATTTATGCTATTTACTAGGTGAAAACGGTCCATTGGCAATCATTAGTCATAAATAAGATCAACCACAATCAAAGACAAAGAACACATGTTAAGGTTAGCACAAAAAACACAAGAAACTAATAGGAAGAGGACTAGAATTCTAGAAGAATTAGGACTCATGGATATAAAAAAATAAATAAATAAAATAAAAAATCTATAATCCTATGTTATACGAGTTTACACGGATTAAAGGACTTGACTAAAACTAGCTTGACAAGAAAAGATATAATTTTTTTTAAAAAAAAAAAAGAAAGTCGAAGCTAAAAAGACACTTAAAATGGACAGGCTGTAGTATATCAGTTATAACTTTTTATCTGTGACTCTGATTGGGACGAAACCAACTCCGAATGAGAGATAAAACTCAGGGTTGGTGGCACGACATGTAACTCTTTCTAGAACTCCGGATATGACCAAAACAAGTTGACTCTTGTGCAGTATACGGAATAAAAATCCGGGTGACTCAAAAATTTATATATATAGCCCGACTCTAATAATAAAAAAAAAAAAAAAAAGGATTTGATAAGAGAAAAAAAATAAATAAATAAAAAGTCAAAAAATGCACATATAATCACATTGTCACGAATGATGCAATGAAGTTCGCAACCTAAAGTCAATATCTATGTTCCAATATGGTCTAGCTTTTGGGTGTCAAAGGGTACCATGGTTAAGAGTTTGGACGCGTTAGCAAGGCAGCCTCCCTTGAGGGTGTATGCCAACGGGCGGCTCCGCGAGTTCGTGATGAAATCGAACTCGACTCCATGGTTTGGGTGGATTTAAAAACTCGGATGAACCCTTATTGCCATGAGCGTTTTCGAGTTGATAGAGCTTAAATCCCCCGGGCTAGCCACATACGTAGAACACGTACTATTGTGGCAAAATAGGTGACCTAAAATTGCATATGCATATGTGACAATGCCAATTAAATCGCAGGAATACAATTCAAGAATCTTTCAAGTCTCATCCACTCATCTCAATTAAATACCGATCACTCAAATCGATAAATAACCAAGAATCCTCCCCAGTGGAGTTGCCAAATTGTAGGCGTCGTTCAAAGTGCGCCTACGTTAAAAGCATGTGTGAATATGCTTGGCACTCATAGGAAGTGGGAATTGACATATACGATTACGGACAAGGAAAGTAGGGAGCCGCCAACAAGTTTTTAAGGAACTTGTAAACCGTTCACGGATCATAAAAAGACAACCACGATAAGGGACAACGATAGGCAACAACGATTGACCCGTGAAGGTTACACCCCATTCATAATCCATGAGATTACTAACTCCATATGGTTCTGGACCAGGAAAGGAGGATCGGGAATGATGGTACGAAGTGAGTCATGGAGTCACGTTCGCCCGTATTGGCCTCTACTCGATTCTCATAGTGAAAAGTGATTCATGCAATCTCAAAGGCATGCAAACAAAGATTCAATATGCTCCAAACTATTATTAAGCTAAATTGGTTTAATATTAATGCAACACATAATTCTAAAATATTTGTGATCACTTGAATTAATTAATAAGATTAAAAAGGAACATAAACCGGATGTCCAAATTATCTTATTAGGCGTGATTTTCAATTACATATTCCCTTTAAACATGCAATATGCTGATCAAAAAATATAATAGAAGAAACATTAATATTGAAAGCAATTTAACAATAATAATGTTAGTCAAATCAAATATAAAATTAACCTAATCATGATACTAGCAATATTAAAATAAAATAAGAGGAATTAAATTAATTAATTACTCACATTCTGCGCGTTCCTTTAAATTGCTACATCATGAATAAACTGTTAGTAACTTCAATAAAAAAAATTTAAAGCAAATGAAAATTAAATTAAATTAATATAGATTTGATTTGGTCCAAACCCTCAGTTATTTATACCTTTCACGCCTTGGTTTAAGGACGGAACCTCGGGTTTAGTATAGACTCCTTGGAGTGCTTAAGGGAAGAATGGTGTAATTTGGAATATAGGTTTAAGGCTTAGAATATGAGAGAGATAGAAGAATTTTGGTGTAAAAGAGAAGAAGAGATAAGTATTTGATGATCAAGCTTGTTGATGATTGAAAAAGGGGTGATATGACCTCTATTTATAGAGAAAAAAGAGGGTCGAAGAATCAAGAAAAGATAAGAATTCGAATCGGATAAAACTCTTGCGATAGACAGCAGTTTTTGCGGTTTTTGTTTTTATCATATCTTTTGATCCAGAAATTGGAATAAGATGAATAAGATATAGTTGGAAAGATCTTGTAGTCTAATTTCTAACCCAATTGGAATCAGATTAAAATATTTTATAGAATAAAAGATATGGCCGAAATAGTGAGACGGTGTCAGTTTTGGGTAGAGTTTGATATCTTATTCATATCTTTTCCGTTATAGCTCGGAATTGATATTATAATATATCATTGGAAACATAATTTCAAAGGCTATCCAACCATATAAAATTTGGATAAAAACTATGAGGCACGAAAATCATATCTGGCTATCTTTGAACGTCTTTCAATCTGAATAGAATTAGGACTTTCAAAAAAAAGAAAAGTTTTATTCAATTTCAAACTCTTTAATCTTATCTTTTCAAAAAGAATAATTAAGATATTTTAGAAACTTATAGAAGCTTCCAATTAATCCTAATTGGTTTAGGAATGGGATTAAATCATTTAGACCCTCCACATGATCATTGGGTCGTAGGTAAGGTGGGCTTAGGTTCGGTTTGGGCTCAGTATAATATTTTGGCCATAACTTATTCGTTATAACTCGGATTTGGGCTTATAATATTTCGTTGGAAATATCTTTTAAAGCCTCATTCAGCTATTCAATCATTGGACCCAGATTATGGACTAAAACAAACTGGATTAAACGTTTTATAAAAAGGACACGAAATGAATGATTTTAAAGGACACGAAATGAATTATTTTGGGTTGAAAGGCACGAAAAGTGGAAAATAAGTTATGGTTTGGGGAAATGGGCTAGAAGTTGGGTTGGTTTATGAAATGGAAATATGGATTTAAGCTCTCCAAGATTAAATACTCAACCCGACCAATAATGGCGGTGAAAGGTTGTTCATAATCGGGTTTGGTTTTGGGGAGACATTTTTAGGTGTCTACAGTGATACGAGCAAAACTCCTACACCACAACCCTTTTGGTTTGAAGCTTCATCGAAATAGAGCGTCCAGCTATCATCTTCGGTCATGAGTAGATCTTCATCAAATAAATCATAATCTTCTTCTTCTTTCTCAACTTCTTCTAGTGGGATATCTGCTAGGAAGTCAGAAACCGCAGAACCTATGATAGCCTTTTGTGGTACGAATTTTAAGTCAAACTGAGCAAGGTTGACTATCCACCTCAATTGTCTGCCATTGAGTGTTTCTTTTTCGAACAAATACTTGAAAGGATCCATCTTGGATACAACATGCACTGTATAAGTGAGCATGTAATGTCTTAATTTCTGCGCGCCCACACGAGTGCAAGACACAACTTTTCAAGTGGTGTGTACCTAGTCTCATAACCTTGAAGCTTGTTACTCAATTAGTAGATTACATTCTCCTTACTTTAGATCTCCTATGCTAGCATTGCCCCCGTCGTTTCTCTTGTGACCGTAAGGTAGAGTCGAAGAGGAAAGACAGGCATTGTTGGTGCTAGCACGAGTGGGTTTGCCAAGTATTCCTTGATCTTGTCGAAAGATTTTTGGCAGTCATCATCCCATGTAACTGGAACGTTCTTCTTGAGCTTCTTGAATATAGGTTCACATATCACAGTGAGTTTGGATATGAACCTACTTATATATTGCAGTCTTCCGATAAAACCCCGAATCTCCTTCTCATTCTTGGGTGGTGGCATGGCCATGATTGCTTTGACTTTTGTGGGATCAATTTTAATTCCTCGAGAACTGATCACATAGCTAAGTAGCTTGACTAATGTAACTCTGAATGCACATTTTGCTGGATTCAACCTCATATTATATTTGCGAAGTCTTTCAAAGATTTTGCGAAGTGCAATGATGTGGCCTGGCCGATCATTTGACTTGATGATCATATCATCAACATACACCTCCACCTCTTTATGCATCATATCATGTAATAATGTTGTGGCTGCTCTTTGGTAGGTGGCACCCGCGTTTTTTAACCCGAATGGCATTACCGTATAGCAATATGTACCCCATTGTGTGATGATTGTGGTTTTTTCCATGTCTTCCTCAACCATCAATACTTAATTATATCCAGCGTAGCTGTCCATGAATGATAGGAGTGCATAGTTTGTTGTGTTGTCGAACAGAATGTCAATGTGAGGTAGAGGGAACCCATCTTTCGGGCTTGCCTTGTTCAGACCCCTGTAATCAACACACATTCTGACCCTTCCATCTTTCTTCGGAACTGGAACCACATTAGCTATCCATTCCGGATACTTGGATACTTTGATGAAACCTGCAGCTTCTGATTTCTTCCTTAATTTTGAGAGCCACATCTGGTTTCATACGGCGTAACTTTTGTTTGACAGGCTTCATACCTGATATGAGTGGTATCGTATGCTGAGCTATATCCCTGTCAATTCCTGGCATATCTTGGAATGATCAAGCAAATACATCAACAAATTCACTAAGTAAGTTAATTAGCTCTTTGCGTTCGTCTTGACTTAGTGTTAATCCAATATTAACTTCTTTGATAGTCGTATCATTGGAAATATTAGTTGTTTCTGTATCTTCGATGATTGCTGTTTTATTTTCATGTTCTTCCATTGCTTTTATTATTTCTTTGTCACTTTTATCATTAGCAAAGCAATATTGATCATGGTTAGGGGAATGACACGCATCGTAAGCAAAGGTACTCATTACATTGAATTCATTGGTCATTACATCAAGGAGGGCAAGGTCAGCTGCGACGTCGTCGGAATTATTTGGGATAGAGAGAGGAGACTCGACAAGAGACTCAACATTAGGGGGAACTACATTAGACTCAATAGCAGAAAGGGGGTTGGCCTCAAATTCTAAAGACTCGTCTACAGACTCAGACTCGGACTTGGACCAGACGATTCAGATTCACCAAACATAGGACCTTCGCTAGTAATCATTTCCAACTTCTCTCCACTTGGCGTAGTGATCTTCACCGTCTTGTGTCGTCCCTTTAAAACACCATCATCCGGGATGATTAACTCAGAGGGTTCAAAATCTTTTCTTGATATGACAGCTTGAATGAGCCCAGAATCGTTATTGTGGACAGGCTTGGGTTCATTCTTTTCTAGTCCAAAAAGAAGATTAATGTTCATATCATCAGAACTTGGACTAGCTGGTTTCTCAGCTATGAAGAACTCATCGCCTTCGTCGACGAATTCACAATCAAGGAACATCTTGAAACTTGGCTTACGCTTCCCATCGTGGACGAAAGGCTCAAGGAATTCATAGCATGGGAAGTTTTCCCCTTCTTTGATGTACTGGCCGTTAAGAGTGAAGGGATATAGATCCATGGCCATTTATGTCTTCATGGTTCGGGCATTGTTGCGAGCCTTCATCTTCAAGAGTGCATGTTTCATATCTTCTTTTATTGGCTTGAATCCCAAGCCAAAAGTATCCTTCTGGGGTGCACAAGAATGACCCCAAAGTTCAGCCATTTTCTTTTTATGTCTAAGGGTCATTCCAGGGAAATGACATTGCTTCTTCATAATGGAATTAACATTAGTGTTCAAATAAGGATCAAAGTCAAGGTGACACTTCTCCTCTTCTTGGATCATGAGAACATCATCTAGCGAAAACCCCTAGAGATCTTCATCTTCCTCGTCAAGTTCGACATGGACAATAGGAGTATCAATAACTTGAATGCGCATCGGGGAGGAATCAATGGTGATTGGAATCCCTCCAAATATAGATTTCACCTTTTGGTGAAGTGATGACGGAATCGCCTTTAGCTCATGAAGCCAAGGACGTCCTAACAACAGATTAGAAGCCTTAAAATCCACCACTTGAAACTTGGTGCGAGGTTCAATGGCTCCAGTAGTTATATTTAACATGATAGTACCCACGACTTGGCGGCGAGTATTATCGTAAGCACGAATCCCTTGAGTAGAGGGAATTAATTTTTCATTTTTAATGCCCAACTTCTTTGTAGTGAGGAGTGGGCGTACATTGATTGCTGAGCCATTATCAACCAAGCTCATAGGAACATTCATCTGCCTACACACGACAGTGAGGTGTAAGGCCTTGTTATGTTGGTCCCCTTCCGGGGGCAGATCCTTATCAGAGAAGGAAATTAGATTACTGGTACTTGGCAATTCAGTAGTGGGAAAGCTGGCCAGTCTTTGAGGAGTCATATCATTATCAACTCCTATTTTCACCAGAGCATTCATCACAGCCTTTCGATGCTCGTGGGAGGTGGCCAAAAGCTTCCATACATTCATTTCCACCTTAGGCCCCGTTCTATAGAACTGCTCTGCTGAAATCTGCTCTGCTCTGCTCTACTTCAATTTGCTCCGCTCTGCTTCAATCTACTCTGCTCTGCTCTGCCCTGCTCTGCTATGCTCTACTTAAAAATAATACTTAATATTGAATTATTATAATAAAAACTAATATTTAATAATAATAAATAAAGAATTAATATTTAATATTTAATAATAAAAATAATAATAATAATATTAATGTAATAATAATAATAACAATAATAATAATAAATAATATTTAATAATAATATTATTATTAAAAATTAATATTTAATAATAATAATAATAAATATTAATTAACAATAATATTAATTAAAAATTAATATTCAATAATAATTAATAATTAATATTTAATATTTAACGATAATAATATTAATAATAATCAATATTTAATAATTATAATGTTAATAATAATAATTACTATTTAATAATATTAATAATAGTAATAATAATAGCAATTATGTAATGATAATAATAGTATTAATAATACTTATTAATTATAATAAAAATAATAATTGATTTTTTAGAATAAAAATTAATATTTAATGATAATAAATAATTTTTAAAGATAATAATAATTATTAATTTTTAATAATAATAATATAAATAATATTTATTAATTTTTAATATTAATAATAAAAATATTAATTAAATAATATTTAATAATAAGAATAATAATTATAATTAATATAATAATAGTAATTAATATTTAATAATAAAATTTAATGATTATAATAATAATGCAATCATATTAACAATATTAACAATAGTAGTAGTAGTAATAAAATAATAATAGTAGTAGTAGGAGTAGTAGTAGTAGTAGTAGTAGTAATAATAATAATAATAATAATAATAATAATAATAATAATAATAATAATAATAATAATAATAATAATAATAAAAAATAAATAAATAAATAAATAAATAAATAAATAAATAATCATAATAATAATTAATATTTAATAATAATAATAAATCATTGCTCTGCTCTGCTCTGCTTCAATCTGCTCTGCTATGCTCTGCTGAAATCTGCTCTGCTCTGCCTATAAGCTCAAAAGAACAGAGCCTTAGTCTTTTGTAATTGTTTGATCACATCGTTGTTCACAGGATCGATGGGATCAACTATTGGTTGTAATTGCGGTGGAGGTGGAGGTGGACTAGGTTGTTGCAATCGTCCATTTCTGATGAGAACCTTGACCTCAAGGTCTCCCTAAACATCTTCACTAGTGCCAAGAGATGAACATGCTATATCTTTGAGATAGACGTCTTCATCGTCACTATCCCAAATTCCATTCACTTCTTCACAGCTTGAAACAAATACAACTTCTGGTAGAGGTTCATTCACAGGTTGAATGAGTAGTGACGGATAAAAGGAGACTTCATATCCCATGATAGCCAAAGAATCAGAAAGGGGACCTGTTTGAATATTGGGCTTCTTGCCCGTTGATGAGCATCAATCAAGTCATGGATCGCATCCTTCAACCTCCAACATTTCTTAGTAGTATGGCCTTTTCCTTGATGAAACTTGCAATGAGCATTGGGGTCATAGCTAGAAGTTCTATTCTCTAGTCGAGGTTCTGGAAAGGGTCCAATTGGCATAATCAATCCTTGACTATGCAAACGATCAAAAGCAGCATCATAGCTCATTCCCAAAGGTGTGTAAACCCTCCTTTGCCTTTGGAATCTTTGAGTGGGAGCATTAAGAGCTAACACATCATTGACGTTAACGTTATTGGTAGCGTTGTTGGGCTTGGAAGACGAAGAAGAAGGAGTGTCGTTCTTCTTGTTTTTCCAAGTGTTGTTGTTGTTGTTGCTACCAGCAGTCTTCATCAGTTCATCTTCGATATTAATCCCAATATCGTACACGACTTCAAAGGTGTTCATAGCACTAGTACAAAACTAACCATAAGTAACACCCAAAAAATGTTACATAAAGTGGTAAAAGTGTTATTATAGACAATAGGTAACACTTTAATGGGTGATACATCCGCCCATGTTACCTAAGGTTTTATGTAACACTTTGGGTAACGTATGGTAACAATTTTAAAAGTGATACTATAAACCCTCTTAGGAAACACTTTTTTATATTATTAGTATCATTTTTAAAGTGTTACTTTTTATTTCTTATGTAACACTTACTTATCTTTAGTAACATTTTTTAATCATATAGTAACACTTCATCGGACATTATGTATCACCTTTGTGAACTAATGTGACACTTTATGTATTAATAGGTAACATTTTTCAATCATCTTTTGATATATAGTATCAATATATTTGACATTATGTATCACTTTTTGCAAATCAATGTACGTAACACCTTGTTAATTTATAGGTAACATATTATTATTATTATTATTATTATTATTATTATTATTATTATTATTATTATTATTATTATTATTATTATTATTATTATTATTAAAGAATGTAATGGTCAACAGTTCAAAACTGACTTAGGGCTCCGATTTTGAACCGGTGCCTTTTTGGGGGTTGCCGATGGGGCCAAACTGGCGCCCTTAACGTCAATAAAGGACACCGGTTTTTTCCTAGGTTGAACAAGTGCCCTTTATGCCTAAAAAAACAGTATAATTAATAAACACACCATAATACATATAAAAACTTAGATATTTTTTATTAATAAATACTTGTAATATTACAATTTCATATAAAAAAAAAATTACAATGTGCAAATTAGTAGTAGCTCGAAAGCAGAACAACAGCAGTTCAGAAGCAGAACATCAGCAGCAGCTCGGAAATAGAACAACATCAACTTAGAAACAGAACAACAGCTCGGACTACTAATATAAGCAACAAGATCACCCACCTTTTTGCCACCTCTCCAACTGCTTCCATTCCTAGTAACCTCCCAAACAGAAAAAAAAAAAAAAAAGGGCTACAAAGGGAGGCAATTCAGTCGCAATGAATGCAATCATAAAAACATATTGTGGACAATTGTCATATTTTAGCAATATAAAACATTTGAGAACACCACGTAACCTCCCTAACTACTAATGTACTTATGTTAATTAACAACATTATCAGAATCGAATGCAATAGCACAAATTGATTAATAAGAGCATAAATTCTTCCCTTATCAAAATTCTCATTAATTAATCAGAGCATAAATTGATACATAAATATATAGAAGACAAGAAAGATCAAGTATGAAAATATACCTTTTTGGGTTTAGCAATCATCAGATAACTTTGGCAGCTTTTAGCCTTTGTTTCACATCCAAATAACTTGAAGGTTCATCAAACATATATATAACACCACTCCACAATAGCAAACCTTTAGATTATTTTCCAATATGCACATGTCATACTTTTGCAGTTCTGATACATGGAAATAAGCTAAGACTTCCTGCCAGTAAACTCTAATAAGTTTCTCTTCCTGTTAAAAAAAAATTGATTTACATGGTTGAAGGTCATCAGCTCATCACCATGGCATATGGCTACAGATTTTAACTGCTCATGACAATGCATGGTTTGATTGCAAAAAAATTGCTTTCTACATTCCTAGACAGTAGCATATATATCAGATGAATTGAAACAAGTTTAAAGCCAATGACAACCCACTCAATGTGCACAATCTCACAATCCAAACGATGATGATCATCTCACTATCTCAGGTATGAATTCCATGTTCAAGTAGAAACCAATACTGGCGAGATATGAGCTATTCACCAAAAATAAGAGAATTGAAGTAAAAGCAAAAACAAAAAAACAAGGGAAACTATATTAAGCTATCATGAAGCAAAATGGATCAGTAAGGGAATGAGAAGATCACCTCGAGTAATTAAAATGGAAGCTAACCTATTTCTTGGCAAAATATGAGTTATTCACCAAAAACAACAAGAAAACTGAAGTAAAAGCAAAAACAAGAATGCAAGGGTAACAATAGTACACTAATCATCAAGGCCTTATTATTCTCTATATTTATTTTTATAGATTAAAACTAATTTCACACACTAAAATCAGATATAGATTTTTGCTCATAACTGCATTTTACAAAGTACAACCGATTTTAGCTGATATTATGATCCCCCCCACCCAAACAGACTCAAACTCATTCAATAAGCATTTATCCTAAACCAAGCCCAATCAAACTCTGCATCGATTCGGCTACCAACATACAACTCATAGCCGAATGAAATTCAACAATTATTTATCCTAAATCAGTTTCTGAATAGAATCAATACAAGCTAAGACATTCATCAATTAAATTACATAAATCATCAATTCTAAAACAAATTTATTAATTCTACAAAATCTGAAATTTCACAATTGATTTTGGTTGAGAGTCATGTAATGCTAACTCGTCGAATTTTCGGAGCTTTGATCAGTTGGAGCCTTAATACTCTCAACAGGAGGGTGATTCACTACTCACTTCTACAGTACTTCAAAAGAATACAAACAAATATGTGACTAGTACGTGCTTCTAAGAACATTTATGTACAAGCAAGAAAATTTGATGACCAATACAGTACACACTCAAAAGAATACACAAATTATCCATAATACATAATGCATAAATCAAAAAAAATCACAAATTATCCATAATACATAATGCATAAAAAAAATTCTTGAACTAGTAAAAATAAAAATAAGCAAATATAGAAATAAAGGGGAAAAACAAAAGCACCTTAATGATTGGTACTTGGCTGGAAGAAAAATTGTCCATTAAACGGACAAAAAGAGCAATGAGGTGCTTCAAATACTCTCAAAAGACAAGCAAATGATACTAAAGAACTTCTTCTCATCTTTCCTCAAACCCCATAGTAGTAGGCATGTAGTATTAGCAGTAGTAATAGTGCTTCTCAATTTAACTACACATACACAACAATATCCAAACAACAACAAACATATTAAAAAGTAATCCACCTTTTAGCATTTCCCAAACCCAATTCAATCAAAATTTCATAGCCTCGTCATATTATTTAATAGTAGTATTATAATAATATAGAGAAAGCATCCACTCAAATGCTCAAATATTCAACTTTCTTAAACAATTTCCTCTACAAAACTCATAATTCTACAAAAAGAAAAAAAAAATTAAAAAAAAAAAACAATTTCAAGCTCGATTGAGCTAGGGAATATCAAAATATAGAGAACAAAGAACGACATTACTGATGAAAAAATCAAACACATTACAAATCAGGTTTAATTCAAAAAAGTGAATCACAGAAAAATTAATCAAAAAGTTCAAAAGTTATCAAATTCCAAACATAATTAGAACAAGAAAAGACATCTAACCGATAAAATTCGTCGTATTTTCGGAAGGAAGGAAGGAAGGATTTCCGGCAGCAGCAACACCATCTCAAACGAATGAAGATGGCATTTTGTACTACTCGTCGTATCTTCTTCGCCGCCGAATTGATAACCGTCAGCCGTAGGGGTTGTCTTCTACTCGTGGTTTGATGGTTAGATTGAGTTGGATCTAGGGTTAGGGTTTGGTCGTTAAGTTCTTATTAAGAAGTTTGGTGATGATGTTAAGAGGAGTAAGGATCTAAAGATTGGGGTAAAAATTTCAGAGAGTTTTTGAGGTTCTCCATCGAAGAAGATGGAAAGTGTGAATCGCAGAGGTATATGGAGAAAAGAGGGAAAAGTGAAGAAAGAGGAGAGAGAGAGAGAGCTAGCAGAAAGTGAAAGGAGATGTGTGTGTGTGTGTGTGTGTGCGTGTTTTCCATATAAGTGCTATGACTGCTACCCATAATCAAAGTGTTACTCCTGAAAGTGTTACTCTATGTAAAATGTTACTTTGAAGTGTTACAAATTATATATGTGTTGCATACAAGTGCTACCTATTATCTAAGTGTTACAAAAGTGTTACTTAAATATCTATTTATATCTTGACTTATAAAGTGTTACCATAAGGTGTTATATTAGGCCAACTTTGTAGTAGTGTAGGCAGAAACTTCAAGTTCTGCTTATATTTATAAGTCAGATTTGCAATAAATAGGCAAACCATCTCCTTCTTCTTGGGAGGATCCACCAAGAGTGCAGCTGTTTCTCTCCACTTGCTTAGATAAGTAGTGAAGCCTTCATTCTCCTTCTGTTTGAGAATAGAGAGTTCACATTCAGAAGTCTTGGCTTAGATGTTACACTTGTAACGGTTCATTAAGCTTTCAGTATAGTAACATCCTCCCAAGTCGCAACATGTTTGGATTCTAGAGAGTAGAACAATTGTTCACAGGCCGCTCTAAGGGAAGAGGGAACACAGTAGGGAAGAGTGTCACATCTAATCCCTTAAGAGCCATGGTCGCAGAAAAAGCCTTCAAGTGGAACATCGGATTATCAGTATGCTTGAACTTGGGAATGTCAGCAGTGGAAAACTTTTCGGGAAGCTTGTCCCTTAAGGACGAAGAGGTGACAGGTTGCTCTACATAGGTGAACTCTTTAGAGATCTTACTCATCTGTTCTTTGATCTTGTCCATTGCAGCCACAGTAACATTGTTTTGATTGTCTTGTTCTACCGTGTTGACTCTGGTAGTGAGCCCCTGCATCATATTAGACAACCTCTCGATGGACCTGTTAATGTTCTCAATATCCTCCTTAGAAGTCATTGGTTGAAAGTAAACTGGAGATGGATTTTGTGGAGATGATTGTGGTGGTTTCCTTGAACGCCTCTTTGGTATAAGAGGTTGTTGAGGTATTGACTCGAACCATAACAATCTACCCCTGCTTCTTAACCAATTGCTGTGACATCGAAACAAACACACCTTTAATGAATAGACTTATCCTTGACCCATCCGGAAAAGAAAAGGCAAGAAATTTTTTTCCAAAATTTTTTATTTAAAAAAAAGTAAAAAAAAAGTATGTATGGGAGGATACCATCCGACTTACTCCGAAAAAAAAAACAAATAAAAAAACGACACAAGACCATCCTAAAGTACGGTCATAAAATGGTACACGACTTTAGGTGACATGTGTGAACTTGACACGACATGTGAGTGATTAAGTGAGGTTATGGACGTGTGTTATGATCGTACAGCTAGACATGACATCAAACCGAACATATAAACCACATAAGCACGCACAAAGACCAAAAACAGACAGATTAGACAAACCTCCTGGGCACCGTGTCACGGTGCTGACTATCGTGACACGGTACAGTGCACCGTCAGACGACACAAAGCACTGTGTCATGGCACTGTACACCGTGGCGCGACAGATCTGTCGTGACACGGTGCATAGTTCCAGGCTAATTTTTGTGTAATTTCCAGGTTTTGATCAATTTTAAGTCTGTACTAATTACTATGTGGAAATAAAAACCCTCGGTCATAGGTTAAACAAAATGAGCAAACACATGTGGGTTAGCACCAAATAAACCACGTAGCATTTAGTCACAATGATATAAAAAGAGTTTGCAACCTAAGGTCAAGATCTATGTTCAACTATTGGTCAAGCTTAGGGTGTCAAAAGGGTACCATGGTTAAGAGTTTGGACGCGTTAGCAAGGCAGCCTCCCTTGAGGGTGTATGCCAACGGGCGGCTCCGCGAGTTCGTGATGAAATCGAACTCGACTCCATGGTTTTGGTGGATTTAATAACTCGGATGAACCCTTATTTCCATGAGCGTTTTTGGGTTGATTGAGCTTAATCCCCTGGGGCTAAGACGTATGTAGAACACACACGTTTTTTTAGAAAAACCGAAGGAAGTTGACTGTGAGAAGGGAAAATAAGCCACTGGACGGATTTAAGGATTGCCGTGACACGGAAGAATGTACTTGTAGGCGTCGTTCGAAGTGCGCCTACGCTAAAGCATGTTGTGAATATGCATGGCACTCATAGGAAGTGGGAATTGACATATACGATTAGGGACAAATAAAGTAGGGAGCCGCCAACAAGTTTTTAAGGAACTTGTAAACCGTTCACGGATCATAAAAAGGCAACCACGATAAGGGACAACGATAGGCAACAACGATTGACCCGTGAAGGTTACACCCCATTCATAATCCATGAGATTACTAACTCCATATGGTTCGGAACCATGAAAGGAGGATCGGGGATGATGGTACGAAGTGAGTCATGGAGTCACATTCGCCCGTATTGGCCTCTACTCGATTCTTATATTGAAAAGCATTCCTGTGATCTCAAAGGCATACAATAAAATACTCAATTTGCTCCAAACTATTATTTAACTAAATTGGTTTAAAATTAATGCACACATAATTCTAAATATTCGGTGATCACTTCAATTAATAATAAGATTAAAAAGGAACCTAAACCGGTTGTCCAAATTATCTTATTAGGCGTGATTTTCAATTACATATTCCCTTTAAACATGCAATATGGTGATCAATATAAATAATAGAATCAATATCAACATAAAAACCAATTTAATCATAATTCCAACAACATAAAAATCGTTAGAAAAACAATAATAATAAAAAGAGCATGATCCTTACTTTGAATCTGTTTGTTTGCAACTACAAAATAATAAACGAGTTAGTAACTTCAAGAAAATAATAAAGCAATGACTAAATTAAATAAAATAAAGTTGATTTTGGGGCCAAACCCTCAAACGATTCTACCTTTCACGCCTTGGTTTAAGGACAGAACCTAGAGTAAAATATGGACTCCTTTGAGTGCTTGAAGAAGGAATTTTGAAGTGAAAAGGGTAGGCTAGTGTTTAGGTTAATATCATAAAAGAGAGAAAAATAAGAATAATCGAATTCTGGTCCCCCGTTCATCAGAAATGAGGGGGTATTTATAGGGAAATGTGCTGAGGGAGCACACGGAACCCTAAAATGATAAAAACCCTAAAAATGCATCCCGTGACACGGTCAGACTGTACCGTGACACGGTTAGACTGTACCGTCAAACGGTACAAGTTCCCGTGACACGGTCAGTTTTGGAGTGTCGCGGGAAATTTTTAGAAAACGGAACGGAAAACGCGTTAAGGGTTTACGCGAAAAGGACACGGAACTTCCCGTGTCACGGCAGACCTCCCGTGTCACGGGAAGTCCCACCGTCAGACGGGAAGAGTTCCCGTGACACGGTCAAGCTTGACCGTGACACGGTCAGTTCCAGTCCACTTTTCCGTCTAAATTCACTTTTAACCCTAATTTCTTTCGGCTTTTTTAAGTGCCGATTGATAATTTCGGGCTTTTTCTGACTTTTATTATTCGAGCTAAAAATAAGAAAATAACAAAAATAAATAAAATATTTGGGCCAAAAATAATAAAATAATAAAATAAAAAGGTTTGGGCTTAAAATTAATTAACAAATTAAAACTACGCCTTTACCAAACACCAAGACTGATCCATAGACCTTTCAAAAACAAGAATTTAATAAGATACGATTTTTTAAGCACTCTCGGGATTAAATACTAAACCCGACCAATAGTGGCGGTGAAAGGTTATTTATCATCGGGTTTGGTTTTGGGGAGACATTTTTAGGTGTCTACAGAAGCCCCCACTTTGACTGAGTTTGTAGAAACGTCAGTTTCGAAAACGATAGTCAAAGTAGTCGATAAGGACGGAGAATGATTTAAGACGTTCTGCGATCCTAAATCACTCTGTATACGCCGATACCTGCAAAAAATGTTAATTCCACAGATAAAAGAGTATAGGGATAGAACACTTATCTGACACCAGTGTGTCGGTGACAAACGAGTTTGGTATTTTCCTATGCTTGAAGGAATCTACCGAGTGACATTGGTTGAAATGCTTTCCATGCTTGAGGAAAGCCGACTGATGAGTTTGGTAGCTTTCTAAGCCTGAAGAAAGCTACCGGATAATACTTTCCATGCCTGAGGAAAGTCGACGAACGAATTTGGTGTCATTCTATGCTTGAAGAATTCCACCGATAATGCCTTCCATACTTGAGGAAAGCCGACAAAGGGATTTTGTGGTTTTCTATACTTGAAGAAAAATCCACGGATGATGCCTTCCATGCCTGAGGAAAGCCGACTTGGCGGTTTTCTATACTTGAAGAAAAATCCACCGATAACGCTTTCCAAGCCTGAGGAAAGCCGACTTGGCGGTTTTCTATACTTGAAGAAAAATCCACCGATAACGCTTTCCAAGCCTGAGGAAAGCCGACTTGGCGGTTTTCTATACTTGAAGAAAAATCCACCGATAACGCTTTCCAAGCCTGAGGAAAGCCGACGAAAAAATTGATAAGTATATGGTGGTTCGATTATCCCCGAACGTGGGTCGCAGATGATTCACAATTTTAAGCCAATTATCCGACCATATTAAATGTTTAAAATGCCGAAAAATAGGCTTTGGCGCTTGCCAGAGATAAAATGGTAATTTAAGCCCCCCCCCCCTTAAATATCAGTTGGGATTTTCTGCGTAACCGTAGCGAAAAATCATCGCCCAATAAACTCGGAAAGTGAACCAAACTGGTCAAAAAGCTAAGAATATTCCCTGACCAGGCTCAGATTTGCCGCGCCACGTCAGCAGGTTCCCGTGACACGGTCAGGGATTCCCGTCTGACGGGACTAGTATCCCGTGTCACGGGACACATACTTTTCTTTTTTTTTTTTTTACTTTTTGCTGTTTGAATCAGTCAGCAACGGTTACTTTTGCTCCTTTTTGTCCTTTTCTGCCTTTAAATCCGCATGCTTGCTTTCACCATTTCACATTTCACATCTCACATTTCTTTTTCATACTTGTTTTCACACTTCACCATTTTTGCTCCTTTCTTACCAAAAACTGTCGCGCCACGTCTGAGGTTAACCGCCGGCCGGTCAAAGCTCGCCGTGACGCGGTAACGGAGACCGTGACACGGTTAGTCTCTCTCTCTCTTTTTTTTTTTTTTTTTCTCCTCCTTTTTTTTTTGCTTTGCTGCGGTTGTTTGGCCACCGCGCTGCTGCTGTTTCGTTGCTGCTTCTGTTTCTGTTCCTGTTCCTGTACTGCCGCCCAGTTCACTGGAGCTCCGTCAGCCTTGAAGGTTTGCCGTGACACGGTTGCTGTTGACCATGACACGGTTAGTCTTGTCCGTGTCGCGGCAGCTGTGCTGGTGGCCGGAACACATTTTCGAGTTTTGGAGTTCGAATTCCATCAATTTCGTTGTAATTTCTCGATCTTATTTTTGACCTTTTACAAACATTCATGTAAGTCCCTTTGATTTTTGCTTTGAATTTGCTTCACATTAACAATTTCATGACAAACCCTAGAAAATCAATTTGGGGGTTTTTGATTTTGAAGCTTTATGTTGAAATTCTTGCCATGATTTTATTTGTACATGTGTACATGTGTGTTTGTGAGAAATTTGAGACAAAAATTGCATGATTTGATGGAGAATTGAACAAATCACCATTTTTGGGTGCTACTTTGTGAAATAATGTTCATGCTTTGAAATGGTGAATTTTTGTGAAATGATGTGTTGATTCATATTTTGCATATGTACTATATTGTCATGGAGAACATAGTATCATGCGGCTAGGAGAACTGTAGTATTAGTTTGTCGTGGAGAAACTAAATACCATAATTTTGCCAAATTTTAGCCTTGAGGAAATGATGCTAAGTTTTTAGATTGCAATTTTAAAATATTTAGGAAACGATGCTAAACATTTATAATTCAATAAAGAACTAAATAACTTAGGAAATGATGCTAAGTATTTAGATTTTTATTTATAAATATGCAACTTGAATTGAATGTTTAGGAAATGATGCTAAACATTTAGATTTTGACAATAGCATGCCTAGACGAGACTGCGACCTTTCCACCCGCGGCCGGCGTCGGGCTTTTTGGGAGGACACTCCCACGGTCCCTGAGGACATGGACGACGACGTCTTGGAGTCCGAGCCTCGGACATCTACGAGTAGGAATAGGTGGGTTCCACCTTCATGGACCCCGGACTAGCTGGTTTTCTATCGTGAAAACCACGTCTCTCACCGCGCACTCTCTGGCATAGTCGATGGTACACTACGCCAGCACGGTTCCGGAGCCGGTGATTTGATCCCTCGGCTTCACCAGGTTATTACGAGGGATCCTGCTACGCGCGCTTTATGGGAGTCGTCCGGCTTGGTTGATTTTTACTCGGCAGTTGTAGGGTTTCGCAGCCCCCGGGGTTGCGGTGCGACGGTCGTTCGCGCATTGTTGGAGTATTTCTGGGATACTACCAACACGTTTCACCTTGCTTGGGGGGAGATGACGGTGACCCCCTTAGACTTCAGCATGATCAGCGGGCTGCGCTTTACTGATCGGGCAGTAGGCCAGATGTCCGATCTATCTTGGGCATCGGCTGAGGTAGCTGATTTGTTGGGTCCGATTGTTCAGCACATCAGGACTCGACCAGTATCTCGAGGTGGTCCTAGGAGTGGACGATCGGATTCGGCTTCAGTTCTTGCCCGTGGCTTTGATATGGAGGATACGACGGCCGAGCAACGGGTGCGGATCTTCATCTTGATCCTGATCTCTATGACTCTTTCTCCTGATAGGAGTTCACGCGTGCTCCTCTGCTACCTCCCCTCTTTGGCCAGGATTCCCGAGATAGGATCCTACAGTTGGGCCAGTCTTGGGTACGCAGATCTTCTTCTATCCCTACGTCATGGCTGCCGTCAGCTGAATGATGAGTCTCCTATCACCGTTTACGGCCTGTGGAGAGTCGTAGAGGTGATGATCTTTTCCCTTCTTGTTTCATTTCGGCTTGTTCGGTTCGTGTACTAAGTATCACTTTGTTGCAGATATGGTTCTACGAGTACTTCCCAGGCTTGGCTCCTCGCCGGCGTCGAGGAGCGGTCCACGACTTTCCTGTCGGGGCCAGCTGGTGCGACCGAGGAGAGTCGCGGGTGGAGTCTGTTCCAGCACTTCGCGGGCTACTACGCCGTGGCACCTCTTCTGTTGGCGTAAGGATTAGTTTTGTCACATTCTTTCCTTCTGATATTGTTTCCGTCGTTCACGCCTAACTCTTCATGATTTTCAGGTCCCCATCGATGTCCAGTACCGTCCTTGGGCCGGGATGACTGACCTGCTCGAGGCCCTACGTCTTTCAGCGTACCGTACCATCTTGGTTGGTACTGGGCGCTTCGTCTGGTATTTGGGGGAGCGAGTCGTCCGTCAGCATAGCGGCGATCGCTTTGTGGTGCCTTCTTCTCCGCCAGAGTCGATGCTGGACTCCCGCTTGATCAGAGGGTTGATCAACAGGGGAGAGCGCTACACTATTCCGTGGCAGGAGCTCGTTCGCATGGAGAGCAACTACGCGCGGGATTTGCTTCCCTCTCTGGCTCCTCCGCCCCGTCTTTCGGAGGTATGATTTCTTTCGAGAATCTTCTTTGCTAGTCTCTGTTTCAAATAGTCAAATAACTTGATTATTTGATCATATTTTCAGACGACCATTCACCCTGTGGGGAGGATTCAGATTCCTCCTCAGTCTGTCCGCTACCCTGGGCCAATCGGTATCACGGAGGATCATATTGCCGACGCGCCGGAGGGTTATAGACAGGCGCAGGAGTCAGTGCCCGAGGTTTTTGAGCCAGTGAGTTTTCTTTGACGCATTATCCACTCCTTTAATGCTGCTTATTACTGATTTTTCTTTGTTTTTATCCTCAGCCTAACCGCCCAGAGGTGATGGGAATCATGAAGCTGGTGGACGCGCTGAAGTATTGCATTATCAAGCTTCGGCGTGGTGCGAGTTGTCGGAGCTCTAGCGACGTCCTTGAGGTATCACTTATTATTATTTCTACCGTTTGTTTTATTTTGTATCATTGACATCTTTTGATTTTGTGTTTTTTCAGGAGCGACGGAGGTCCCGCTCGCGCTCGAGGCCTAGAGGCTCGGACGAGGAGGAGCTTGGTCGTGGTAGACGATCTCCCGAGGCTCGTCGGCGTTCTCAGCGAGAGCCACAGACTACTCAGCCGTTCCAGGAGGCTCAGTGGCAGCAGGGTCAGTCTTCTCAGCATCCGTCATTTTCACAGCCTCCAGTTCTTGAGTTTGGGTCTCCTTTGGATCCTGGTTCATTCTCGGCCCCATTATCCGGGATTCCTCCACCAGTGTCGGGTTTGTTCTCGGTTCCGTTGTATGGGACGATGCCTTCGCCGACGATTCCAGTATCTTTGGGCCAGTCTACTCCGTTCTCTGGCTGGACAGGTCCTGCTTTGAGCTTGACTACTACTGGGCCTACGGGGACTAGTAGGAACGCTACTCCCCGTACTCGGATGGTCGAGGGACTCTTTGGTTCGCCGTTCCCATATACCCAGGGCGAACCACCTACCCAGGGTGGAGACGCGACTGATTCTGATTCTAGAGATTTTTGACCGAGGGTTTTTGTATTATGACTCTTTGTACATGCTATGATGACACTTGACATATTGTATTACAACTCTTTATACATTATTTACAGTTTATACATCTATTATTACGTGTGTTAGTGTGTGTTTGAGACTCTTTGTGTGTGATTGTGTACTTATTAATGACGCGACGAAGAATATAAGTGGAGTAAAGGAGGGTACCGACCTTCCCCAAAAGAAATAAATAAAGAAAATACTTAAAATAAAATTTCCCCGAAAGAAAAGAAAAGAAATAAAATAAAATGATGAGTAAATAAATATATATTTAAAAAAAATCTTCGTGAAAACAAAACAAATAAAACAAAAATAAAAAGGTGAGAATATTATTAGAAATAAAACTCTCAGAGAAGACTATAAGATAAAAATAAAAAAGGTGAGAATTTTATTAGAAATAAAACTCTCAGAAAAGACTAAAAAAAAATGTTAAAGATAAGAAAGTATTAAAAAAAAAAATCCGGATAGATACGGAAAAGATGAAAAAAATCAGGCGCGTAAAGTGCCGTGACACGGCACTGTTTACCGTGTCACGGCAAAACCTGTCGTGTCACGGCAAAGGTTCCCGTGACACGGTGGAATTTCCCGTGTCACGGGAAGCGTATCATTCAGCGATTTGTTTCACGCGTGCGAAAAGATAAGTTCTGGGCAGTTCCGAGCGCTTTTGCTATAAAATAAGACCAGATTATTCATGATGTGCATAATTACGAAACACAAAATAATTTAGAATTTCATATTTCAATAATCATGTCTCAGAATTTTGATAATACATTGCGCGACTGGTCTTATTCTTTGACCAATGCTGAAAAAAGAGAGTTAGAATTATTTCATGTCAGGGGTTTGCTAGCCCTGCGACATGTAGCTATTGAACATGATTTTCTTAGAGCAGCATTAGACTATTGGAGTCCAGAAACGCATTGTTTCAAATTTGATTATGATGAAATATGTCCTCTACCGGAGGAATTTGGTGCAATCTTTGGATTTCCTGCTAGGAATCTTATAGCCATGCCTACCTTACGTGAATATTATTACCAAGACTTTGAACGCCATCTGAATCTAACAGATCCAGATTTAAATAGAATTGTTTGTGGTAATGAAGTAGACTTAGAAAAACTTGCTAACTTATATTTTAATCGCCCTATCTCTGAATCTTATCATGTATATCGTAGAAGGGCATATATTTTTTGCATGTTTAGCAAGCTACTATTTGCAAACGGTAGGGTAGGACATGCTTGTCTAGCGTCTGTACTTGAGCATGTAGAATCTGGAAGATCTCCTATGCCGACGTGCCTTGGAGAAACATTTCGCGGCCTTGACGAGGCAAAATCTGACCGAAAAGCCATCAGGAAGGGTTCTCTGGTACTATTACAGGTAAAAATACGCTCTGAATAGCCCCCGTGACACAAAACAGTCACCGTGTCACGGTTAGGGTCTGCCGTGACACGGTCAAAACTGCCGTGTCACGGGAATCTGCAGTCTTTTTTTTTTTTTTTTATATATTCTTGTTGTTTTCTTGTTTTGCAGATTTGGTTGATGGAGCGTTTGGAATTATTTGAAGCCCCCGACGACATTGAAAAATATGGCCCTAACGACTTAGTCCGTAGGAAGAAGAATTATTCTGCGAACATGTCGTATGAAGATTGGAAAAATTTCTTTGCAAAGAGAGAATTTTCCATTCGTTGGGTGGTGCCTTGGTGGAGGCTTACTAGGATGGTTGGCACGAATGAAACTCCATATTGCCGTGTTCCTAGTATCTCCAAACTGACTTTTTACTGTCCTTCTCGACTAATGCGGCAGTATGGACTGGAACAAGTAATTCCACGCTATAACGATAGTCCTCGTGAAGTATCGTTGCATGAAAGTAACGTTCACAAGTACGAGGCTTATTGGATTGGAAGGCCTTTGTGGACCGTTTCTGCAAGTGACCAAGCTCCTCCTCCATTATCTAGTGCATACAAGGCGTGGTTGAATCCTAGAAGTAGGAGGGAACGATTCGGATCACGCAAGTCTGATGTAAAGAGTCGTCTTGGAGAGAAGAAAGCTCCTCTTAAAGACCGCCTAGGTCCGAGAACACAAGGAATTGAGTTTAAGACTCCTAAGATGCCAAGAAAGAAGACCTATGTGAAAGGAAAGGGTAAAGAAAAGATGGTGTATAGGGAGAAGCAACCGAAAAAGTTCAAGAAAGGTGAAAGGGGCGACAGTTCGACTAGGGGTGTGACGGTTCGGGCTACAAAAGACACACTAATGGTGAAGGCCGACCTAATTGAACAAGAGAAGGATGTTCCTAAAGAGAAGAGAGATTAGATCAATAGTGCTTTGCATTTTATTATTTATTTTTATTTAAAATAAGGCGTATGATGCCAATATTATAGTCGCATATATTTTAATAATAATAATAGCGCATTTATTTCTTAAAAAAAAACAATGACTTTTATTTATTATCCGAGTCAAGGAGTCGGACGCAATGGAAGAACGAAAACAAAACTCGAACAGGAAATTCGCAACGAATGCGCCAATAAATAAAACGGTAAACTGAAAATCTGTCGTGTCACGGTCAAAGAGTCCCGTGACACGGTTAAAGTTCCCGCGTCACGGCGAAACTTTTTTTTTTTTTTTTTTTTTTGGCAGGCAGGGTGACGTGGCACGGAATAGTTCTCCGTCAGACGGGAACAAATCCCGTGTCACGGGAGGTACTCTGTTCTTTTTTGCCGTTCAGAGTTTGCCGTGACACGGGATTTTTTCCCGTCAGACGGGAATTCTTACGTGTCGCGGCATATTTACCCTTTTTTTTTTTTTTGTCGTGACGCAATGTTGAACCGGGCACGTATTAAAGCAATAGAGGGAGGATTTTTTTTTTTTTTTAAAGTGGTCGGGCCCCCTTGAGGGGTTGCCTACGTATCCTAAAAAGGAATCAGGCCAGACGTAGCTCTATTGGGTCATGAACCCATGCGACTAGGTGTAGAATTTTTTGAGTTGATCCAAGTTGGTTAAATTATGGAAGCCGTTGCCGTCCATGTCTACCAATTGTGCCGCTCCGCCAGACAGGATGGCTTTAACAATGTACGGGCCTAACCAGTTCGGTCTGAATTTTCCTCTTGGATCTAACACATTTTTGCGAAGTGCTTTAAGCACTAGGTCACCCTCTTTGATATTCCTGGTTTTGACTTTTTTATTAAAATGTCGTGCCATACGTTGTTGGTAGGTTTGGACATGATGCAAAGCTGCCAAGCGTTTTTCATCAAGCAAGACCAGTTCGTCGTATCTTGCTCTAATCCAGTCGACTTCATCTAGTTGGCTTTCCAATGCGATTCGGAGAGAAGGTATCTCGAGCTCGATTGGTTGTACAGCTTCGACGCCATAGACCAAGGAGAAGGGGGTAGCCCCTGTCGATGTACGAACAGAGGTTCGATAACCCCAAAGGGCAAAATGTAGCTTACTTGGCCAATCTTTATAATTTTCCGTCATCTTTTCGATGATGGTCTTCACGTTTTTGTTGGCCGATTCGACTGCTCCGTTTGTTTGTGGTCTGTAAGGTGATGATCGATGATGTTTTATATGATATTTCTGTAACAATTCCGCACATTCGGCTTGGAAATGTGTTCCATTGTCACTGATCATCTCATGTGGTACCCCATAGCGGCATATAATATTTTTCTCAATGAATTGAGCTACGTGTTTTGCCGTCAGCTTGGCATATGAGGCTGCCTCGACCCATTTGGTGAAGTAGTCGATTGCTACGAGAATGAATTCATGCCCTCCTTGTCCTGGTGGTGAGATTTTGCCAATGATGTCAATGCCACAAGTGGAGAAAGGCCATGGAGAAGTATATGTGTAGAGAAGTGAAGGTGGAACATGCTGTAAGTTTGCATAGATTTGACACTTCATACATTTTTTGACGTACTCGTGACAATCTCGCTCCATAGTAGTCCAATAGTAACCTTGTCGTTGAATTTTTTGGACTAACATCTTTGCATTCATGTGAGTTCCACATATACCAGCATGAAGGTTTTCCATGGTTTTATGTGCTTCTTTCTTGGTTATACATAAGAGATTCCTTCCTGTTGCGGTTCTCTTATGGAGTTCTCCCCCGATGAGCACATACTGTGAGGCCAGGAGCCTCAAAGCACGGCGTGCCCTTTTATCAGTATTAGGAGGATACTCTGCTCTTGTCACATAATTAAGGATGTCTGTATACCATGGTTCTTCGTCTTCCTCCTGTGATTCTTGTTCATCATCAAGTGCATGAACATAAGCTGGTTCATACCTTCTCTCTATGGTCAATGGCATTCTGATCGTGTCAGCTGGAATTCGCACCATTGATGCTAACTTAGCTAGTGCGTCAGCGAACTGGTTTTCTTCTCTTGGCAGATACGTATACTCCACTTCATCTAGTTGCTCCGTGAGAGTTTCCAGGTGAGCTTGATATGTAGCGAGACTTTCACTCCTCACTTTCCATCTCTTAGAGATTTGGTTAATGATTAGTGAAGAGTCACCGTAGATTCTGAGTTTCTTGATTCCCAAGGCGACAGCTGTTTCTAATCCCAAAATGCATGCTTCATATTCTGCGGCATTGTTGAAGACATCAAAGTCGAGCTTCATAGAAATTGGGATGTGTTCTTCATTGGGTGATACGAGCAAGACTCCCACACCACATCCCTTTTGGTTTGAAGCTCCATCGAAATAGAGCGTCCAACTATCGTCTTCGGTCATGAGTAAATCTTCGTCAGGGAAATCATACTCATCTTCTTATTTCTCAGCTTCTTCTAGCGGAAAGTATGCTAAGAAGTCAGAAACTGCAGAACCTTTGATGGCCTTTTGTGGCACAAATCTCAAATCAAATTGAGCTAGATTGACTATCCATCTTGATAATCTGCCGTTAAGTGTTGCTTTCTCGAACAGATATTTGAGAGGATCCATCTTAGACACGACATGCACTGTATGAGTGAGCATGTAATGTCTCAGTTTTTGTGCGGCCCATACAAGTGCGAGACACAACTTCTCGAGTGGCGTGTATCGCGTCTCATATCCTTGGAGTTTCTTGCTCAAGTAATAGATTGCATTCTCCTTGCTTTCGATCTCTTGTGCTAGCATTGCCCCCATCGTTTCTCTTGTGACTGTAAGGTAGAGTCGAAGAGGAAAGTCAGGTATTGTTGGCGCTAGCACGGGTGGGTTTGCCAAATACTCTTTGATTTTGTCGAAAGCCTTTTGGCAGTCATCATCCCATGTGATTGGGACATTCTTCTTAAGCTTCTTGAATATAGGTTCGCATATTGCTGTGAGCTTTGATATGAACCTACTTATGTACTGCAACCTTCCAATGAAGCCTCGAATCTCCTTCTCATTTTTGGGTGGTGGCATGGCCATGATCGCTTTTACTTTTGAAGGATCTATTTCAATCCCTCGAGAACTGATCACATATCCAAGTAATTTGCCTGACGTGACTCCGAATGCACATTTTGCTGGATTTAATCTCATGTTATACTTACGGAGTCTTGCAAAAAATTTGCGAAGTGCGACAATATGGCCTGGGCGATCTTTAGACTTGACAATCATGTCATCAACATAGACCTCCACCTCTTTGTGCATCATGTCATGTAAAAGTGTTGTAGCTGCTCTTTGGTAGGTGGCACCCGCGTTTTTCAACCCGAATGGCATTACCGTATAGCAATATGTACCCCACTGTGTGATGAATGTGGTTTTCTCCATGTCTTCTTCGGCCATCAATACTTGATTATATCCGGCGTAACCATCCATGAATGACAGGAGTGCATGGTTTGCTGTATTATCGACCAGAATGTCAATGTGAGGTAGAGGGAACCCATCTTTTGGGCTTGCTTTATTGAGATCCCTGTAATCAACACACATTCTGACCCTTCCATCCTTCTTTGGAACTGGGACCACATTTGCTATCCATTCCGGATACTTGGATACTCTGATGAAACCTGCGGCCAATTGTTTCCTGATTTCTTCTTTGATTTTGAGAGCCACATCTGGTTTCATTCGACGCAGCTTTTGTTTGACAGGCTTCATACCTGGAATGAGTGGTATCGTATGCTGAGCTATATCCCTGTCAATTCCTGGCATATCTTGGTATGACCAAGCAAATACATCAACAAATTCACTAAGCAAGTTAATTAGCTCTTTGCGTTCATCTTGACTTAGTGTTAATCCAATTTTTACTTCTTTAACAGTCGTATCATTGGAAATATTAATTGTTTCTGTATCTTCAATAACTGCTGTTTTATTTTCGTGTTCTTCCATTGCTTTTATTATTTCTTTGTCATTTTTATCATTAGCAAAGCAATATTGATCAGGGCTAGGGGAATGGCACACATCGTAAGCAAAGGTATTCATTTCATTTAATTCACTGGCTAATACATCAAGAGAGGCAAGGTCAGCTGCGACCTCACCAGAATTATTAGGACTAGAAGGATAAGGCTCAACAAAAGATTCAGGGCTGAACTCTATAGCAGAAAGAGGGTCGGCCTCAAACTCTAAGGACTCATCTACAGACTTAGACTCGGACTCGGACTCGGACCCAGACTCATCAAACATAGGACCCTCGCCAGCGGTTATTTCCAACTTCTCTCCACTTGGCGTAGTGATCCTCAATGTCTTGCGCCATCCCCTTGAAATGTTGTCAGCTTGGACGATTAACTCGGAGGGATCAAACTCCTTGTTTGCTATGACCGCTTGAACGAGCTCAGAGTTATCATTGCAGACCGGCTTGGATTCATTTTTCTCCATTCCAAAAAGAAGGTTAATTCCCAGATCATCAGAGTTCAGGCTGGCTGACTTCTCGACTGTGGAGAGTTCTTCATCGATGAAGTCACAATCGAGGAATACCTCAAATCCTGGTTCACGGATCCCATCATGGACAAATGGTTCGGGGAATTCATAGCATGGGAAGTCTTCCCCTTCTTTGATGTACTGGCCGTTGAGAGTGAACGGATATGGATCCATGGCCATTTCTGTCTTCGTGATTCGAGCATTGTTGCGAGCCTTCAATTTCAACGCAGCCCGTTTCAGGTCTTCCTTTGTCGGCTCGAATCCTAAGCCGAAAGTGTCCTTCTTGACTGCACCAGGATGACCCCAAGATTTAGCCATTTTCTTCTTGAGCCCAAGGGTCATTCCAGGGAAGTGACCTTGCTTCTTCATAATGGCGTTGATACTAGTGTTTGAATAAGGATCGAAGTCGAGATGACACTTTTCCTCTTCTTCGATCGCAAGAACATCATCTAAAGAAAATCCCCACAGATCTTCATCTTCCTCATTGTGTTCAACATGGACGATAGGGGTATCAATAACTTGAATGCGCATAGGAGAAGCATCGATAGTAATCGGAATCCCTCCCACTATGGCTTTCACTTTCTGGTGAAGCGACGACGGAATCGCCTTTAGCTCATGAAGCCAAGGGCGTCCTAATAACAGATTGAAAGAGGCTTTAATGTCCACCACTTGAAACTTGGTGCGACGTTCAATAGCCCCAGTAGTTATATTCAGTACGATGGTACCCACAACTTGACGGCGAGTATTATCGTAAGCTCGAATCCCTTGAGTGGAGGGAGTCAATTCTTCGTTCTTTATACCCAACTTCCTTGCAGTACGGAGTGGGCACACATTGATTGCAGAGCCATTATCAACCAGGCTCATAGGAACATTCATCTGCCTACACACTACAGTGAGGTGTAAGGCCTTATTATGTTGGTCCCCTTCCGGGGGTAGATCCTTATCAGAAAAGGAGATCAGATTGCTGGTACTCGGCAACTCAGTAGTGAGAAAGTTGACCAATCCTTGAGGAGTCATGTCGTCATCAACTCCTATCTTCACCAGAGCATTCATTACAGCCTTTCAATGCTCGTGGGAAGTGGCCAAAAGCTTCCATATATTCATCTCCACCTTGGTCTTTTGCAGCTGTTTGACCACATCGCTATTCACAGGGTCGATGGGATCAAGTATCGGATTTGATTGTGGTGGAGGTGGGTTAGGTTGTTGCAACCGTCCACTTCTGGTGAGAACCTTGACCTCAAGGTCCCCCCAAACATCTTCACTGGTGCCGAGAGATGAACAGGCTATGTCTTTGAGATAGACGTCTTCATCATCACTATCCCAAATCCCATTCACTTCTTCAGTGTTTGAGATAAATACAACTTCCGGCAGAGGTTTATTCACAGGTTGAATGAGTATTGACGGATCAAAGGAGACTTCATCTCCCATGATAGCCAAAGCATCAGAAAGAGGACCTGTTTGAATGTTAGGCTTCTTGCCCCCTGGAGGGACAGGAAGTTGGTTAGCATCTATCAGGTCTTGGATTGCGTCTTTCAGCCTCCAACACTTCTCAGTGTTATGACCCTTGCCTTGATGATACTTGCAATAAGCATTGGGGTCATAATTGGCGGTTCTATTCTCAGGTCGAGGTTCTGGAAATGGTCCAATTGGCATAATCAGTCCCTGACCATGTAGACGGTCATAAGCCGCATCATACGTCATTCCCAAAGGCGTATAAATCCTCCTTTGCCTTTGGGATCTTTGAGTAGAGGCATTAAGGGTCAGCACATCATTGATGTTGATATTGTTAGCAGCATTATTGGGCTTAGAAGACGAAGAAGAAGGAGTGTCGTTCTTCTTGTTTTTCCAAGTGCTGTTGTTATTGCTGCTACCAACAGACTTCATCAGTTCGTCTTCGATATTGATTCCAATATCGTATACAGCATCAAAGGTACTTAGAGGCAGAAACCTCAGGTGTTGCTTGTATTTATGCGTCAGATTGGCAACGAACAAACGAACCATCTCCTTCTCCTTGGGAGGATCCACCAAGAGCGCAGCTGTTTCTCTCCACCTGCTTAGGTAAGTGGTGAAGCCTTCATTCTCTTTCTGTTTGAGAATGGAGAGTTCACGTTCAGAAGTCTTGGCCTGGATGTTACACTTGTACCGATTCATAAAGCTTTCAGTAACATCCTCCCAGGTCGTGACATGCTTGGACTCCAGAGAATAGAACCACTGTTGACAGGCATGTTCTAAGGAAAGAGGAAACACCGTAGGGAAGAGTGTCACATCTACTCCCTTAAGAGCCATAGTTGCAGAAAAAGCCTTCAAATGGAAAAGTGGATTATCAGTAGGCTTGAACTTGGGAATATCAGCAGTGGAAAACTTCTCAGGGAGCTTCTCTCTTATAGACGAGGAGGTGATAGGCTGTTCCACATAAGTGAACTCTTCGGAAATCTTGCTCATTTGTTCCTTGATCTTGTCCATCGCAGCAGTAGTGGCACTGTTTTGCTTGTCTTGCTCTATAGTGCTGACTCTAGTAGTGAGTATCTGCATCATGTCAGACAACCTTTCGATTGTCCTGTTGAGGCTCTCGATGTCTTCCTTAGTGGCCATTGGTTGAAAGTAGACTGGAGACGGATCTTGTGGAGATGACTGAGGTGGTTTCCTTGTACGCCTCTTTGGTACAAGAGGTTGTTGAGGTATGGACTCGAACCGTAACAATCTACTCTTGCTTCTTGCCCAAGTGTTGTGACACCGAAACAAACACACCTTTAATGACCAAACTTGACCTTAACCTATCCGGATTATCGAAGCTCTACTTATTAAAAAAAAGAAAACATGGGAGGATACCATCCGACTTACTCCAAAAAAAAAAAAAACGACACAAACGAAACTTCCCTAAAATACGGTCAAAAGTGGTGCATGACTAAAAAAAGTGCGGACATAATATGTGAGTGATTAGGTGAGGTTATAGACACGTGTTTTGACCGTATAACTAGACACGACTCAATACTGGACACAAAAATCGAGAAAAAAGACTAACGAGACACTTTCCTGGGCACCGTGTCACGGTACAGACTGGCGTGACACGGTTAAGGCTTACCGTCAGACGGTAGCCTTTACCGTGTCACGGCACTGTTCACCGTGACACGGCAAAAAATGTCGTGACACGGTGCGCAGTTCCAGGTCAGTTTTGTGATTTTTTTTCAGATTTTAATCGATTTTAAGTCCGTACTAATTACTATGTGAGAATAAAAACCCTCGGTCATGGGTCAAACAAAAAGAGCAAACACATTAGGGTTAGCACCGAACAAACACATAGCATTTAGGCACGATGATGCAAAAAAAGTTCGCAACCTAAAGTCAAGATCTATGTTCAACTATTGGTCAAGCTTTGGGTGTCAAAAGGGTACCATGGTTAAGAGTTTGGACGCGTTAGCAAGGCAGCCTCCCTTGAGGGTGTATGCCAACGGGCGGCTCCGCGAGTTCGTGATGAAATCGAACTCGACTCCATGATTTGGGTGAATTTAATGACTCGGATGAACCCTTATTGCCATGAGCGTTTTTGGGTTGATAGAGCTTAAATTCCCCGGGGCTAAGACGCATGTAGAACACATACGTTTTTTCAGAAAAATCGAAGGAAGTCAACTGTGGGAAAAGAAAATAGGTCACCGGACTGATTTTAGGACTGCCGTGACACGGTAAAAATTCCCGTGTCACGGTACAATGTGCCGTCAGACGGTACACTGTACCGTGACACGACAGACTTTGCCGTGACACGGCAGTCAGAAAATCTGACTGGTGCCGTGTTTGCTTTTGCGCGCAACCAAGTTATCCAATTTTTCCTACGGTACAGACCTGAATGCGATGTTAAAACGTCTATGTAGATGCAAAAATGCCAAATTAATCACAGGAATATTTTTTCAAGAATCTTTCAAGTCTCATCCACTCATCTTAATTAAATACCGATCACTCAAATCGATAAATAATTAAGAATCCTCCCCAGTGGAGTCGCCAAATTGTAGGCGTCGTTCGAAGTGCGCCTACGCTAAAGCATGTTGTGAATATGCATGGCACTCATAGGAAGTGGGAATTGACATATACGATTAGGGACAAATAAAGTAGGGAGCCGCCAACAAGTTTTTAAGGAACTTGTAAACCGTTCACGGATCATAAAAAGGCAACCACGATAAATACAACGATAGGCAACAACGATTGACCCGTGAAGGTTACACCCCATTCATAATCCATGAGATTACTAACTCCATATGGTTCGGAACCACGAAAGGAGGATCGGGGATGATGGTACGAAGTGAGTCATGGAGTCACATTCTCCCGTATTGGCCTCTACTCGATTCTTATATTGAAAAGCATTCCTGTGATCTCAAAGGCATACAATAAAATACTCAATTTGCTCCAAACTATTATTTAACTAAATTGGTTTAAAATTAATGCACACATAATTCTAAATATTCGGTGATCACTTCAATTAATAATAAGATTAAAAAGGAACCTAAACCGGTTGTCCAAATTATCTTATTAGGCGTGATTTTCAATTACATATTCCCTTTAAACATGCAATATGGTGATCAAAATAAATAATAGAATCAATATCAACATAAAAACCAATTTAATCATAATTCCAACAACATAAAAATCGTTAGAAAAACAATAATAATAAAAAGAGCATGATCCTTACTTTGAATCTGTTTGTTTGCAACTACAAAATAATAAACGAGTTAGTAACTTCAAGAAAATAATAAAGCAATGACTAAATTAAATAAAATAAAGTTGATTTTGGGGCCAAACCCTCAAACGATTCTACCTTTCACGCCTTGGTTTAAGGACAGAACCTCGAGTAAAATATGGACTCCTTTGAGTGCTTGAAGAAGGAATTTTGAAGTGAAAAGGGTAGGCTAGTGTTTAGGTTAATAGCATAAAAGAGAGAAAAATAAGAATAATCGAATTCTGGTCCCCCGTTCATCAGAAATGAGGGGGTATTTATAGGGAAATGTGCTGAGGGAGCACACGGAACCCTAAAATGATAAAAACCCTAAAAATGCATCCCGTGACACGGTCAGACTGTACCGTGACACGGTTAGACTGTACCGTCAGACGGTACAAGTTCCCGTGACACGGTCAGTTTTGGAGTGTCGCGGGAAATTTTTAGAAAACGGAACGGAAAACGCGTTAAGGGTTTACGCGAAAAGGACACGGAACTTCCCGTGTCACGGCAGACCTCCCGTGTCACGGGAAGTCCCACCGTCAGACGGGAAGAGTTCCCGTGACACGGTCAATTCCAGTCCACTTTTCCGTCTAAATTCACTTTTAACCCTAATTTCTTTCGGCTTTTTTAAGTGCCGATTGATAATTTCGGGCTTTTTTTCTGACTTTTATTATCCGAGCTAAAAATAAGAAAATAACAAAAATAATTAAAATATTTGGGCCAAAAATAATAAAATAATAAAATAAAAAGGTTTGGGCTTAAAATTAATTAACAAATTAAAACTACGCCTTTACCAAACACCAAGACTGATCCATAGACCTTTCAAAAACAAGAATTTAATAAGATACGATTTTTTAAGCACTCTCGGGATTAAATACTAAACCCGACCAATAGTGGCGGTGAAAGGTTATTTATCATCGGGTTTGGTTTTGGGGAGACATTTTTAGGTGTCTACAGTACTGTGTCACGGTGTACGGCTCCGTGACACAGTAGCATCTTCCGTGGCGCGGCAGTCAGAAAATCTGACTGGTGCCCTTTTTTCCTTCGTTCGCAATCAAGTTATCCAATTTTTTCTACGAAACAGACCTAAATGCGACGTTTAAACGTCTATGCTTATGCAAAAATGCCAAATTAATCACAGTAATATTTTCAAGAATCTTTCAAGTCTCATCCACTCATCTTAATTAAATATCGATCACCCAAATCGATAAATAACCAAGAATCCTCCCTAGTGGAGTCGCCAAATTGTAGGCGTCGTTCAAAATGAGCCTACGTTAAACATTTGTGAATATGCTTGGCACTCATAGGAAGTGGGAATTGACATAATACGATTGGGGACAAAGCAAAGTAGGGAGTCGCCAACAAGTTTTTAAGGAACTTGTAAACCGTTCATGGATCATAAAAGGCAACCACGATAAAGGGACAACGATAAGCAACAACGATTGGCCCGTGAAGGTTACACCCTATTCATAATCCATGAGATTACTAACTTCTTATGGTTCGGAACCACGAAAGGAGGATCGGGGATGATGGTACGAAGTGAGTCATGGAGTCACATTCGCCCCTATTAGCCTCTACTCGATTCTTATAGCGAAAAGATTCAATTTGCTCCAAACTATTATTATACTACATTGGTTTAATATTAATGCACACATAATTCTAGTTATTAGTGATCACTTCGATAAATAACAAGATTAATTAAACATAACTTTTTAAGCACTCTCGAGATTAAATACCAAACCCGACCAATAATGGCGGTGAAATATCGTTCATCAACGGGTTTGGTTTCGGGGAGACATTTTTAGGTGTCTACACTGATGCTTCCCTGTTTTATAGGTCTGGTTCTACGAGTATTTTCCATCTTTTTCAGCAGCGAGGCCTTCACCTCGAGGGCTCCCCATTGCTCCTAATTGGGGAGGCCGTTATAACGACCAGACTGCTACTGCTCGTGTTCGAGAGTTGATTATCTCGGTATGTTTTCTTAACACTTCCTGCTGGTATTACCCTTAGTAGGATTTGAGCTTATGGACAATCATTTTGTAGCAGCCTGATGTTCAATTTCGGTCGTGGGATGATTTTGTTTATCCTGCATTGGCCGTTCAGTACATTGGCCAGCGTCGGTATTTTCAAGGGACATAAGACGTTGTGGTGTACCTGGGTGAGAGAGTTGCGATTCAGCATTCTTTAGAGTCCTTTGTTGTTCCTTCTCGCCCTCCACGACATATGTTCGATCGGACGAGGATGAGGGGTCGGCCGGCTAGGACGCCAGCGGGTATAGATTGGCGGAGTCACATCCATTTGAACCATAGTTATGGGGATAGGATTTTTCCGCGTTTGACCCCACCACCTTGTTTGCCAGAGCCGGTAGAGGTATCTTTTGTATTTTTCATTTAATCATTTGATAGCCCCGAGCAAATGCTAATTATTTATATTTAACTTGACAGGCTTCGATTAGATAGTTCGTGCCTCTGTCGGTATCCATCGTCTACCAGGGCACTTTTGGTCCTTTTGAGGAGATGATTCCCCTGAGCCATGGCGCTTCATAGAGGAGTCGATACCTCGACACCAAACTTCGGTAAGTTGCTTTATTTGTCATCTTATTTGCATATATACTTTGTTTACCTCTAACTTTGTGACTTTGACAGTTTTCTCGTGAGGTGCTGACAAGGATGGAGAGAAGCATGGACGTCTTCCGTTACCAGCTCGTGAGGTTGAGCCAGCGAGCTATGTGTCGTCATGGTGATGACGACATAGAGGTATCTCTCTTGACCTCCTCTTATGTTTGTTTATAGTTATCTTTCTGTATTTGACTTGGTTTGCCTTTTCTATTTCAGCCTATTCCTCAAACGCGCACTCGTACAAGATCCGAGGCTAGGAGGGAGAGATCGGGGTCTGACTCGAGGCATCGTCGTACCACAGCCAGGAGTCAGGGTGGTCGAGCAGAGTCAGACCATACGGCCAGACTGGAGGGTTCTGGCTCTTCGTCTAAGGGTGCATCAGGGAGGCCGACCGGCCAAGGAAGCACGACATCAACTCCTTTAGTGGGTGGTGGAACGTACAAGGTTGGCTTGTCGTCGCAGCAGCAACAGCAGCCTCAGCATTTGGGAGTGCAGCAGCAGGTTGAGCCTAGATGGGCTACCCCTACTCTCTCAATCCCGGCTACTACTAATTAGGCCGCATGCGAGGGTTTGACTCCTCGGAATGTACAGTTTTTTGACATGTTTGATGTTCCTTCACACTTTTGGGCTTCGCCATCATAGATGTACCTATACTTGTATTTATTTTGACTTTGTAGGACTTTGCTCATTTGACTCAATACTTGTGTTAGACACTTTGTATATATATCCATGATTACTATGTCTATTTTTGGTTTTTTCATTTTTTATTTTTCATTTATAAAAGCATGTGACAAATATGACTAATTTTTGCGCAAAAAATTTCCGTCATTTTTATTATCACTGGAGGTATCCGACTTTCTCCCCCAAAAAGGAAAAAGAAAAATAAAATCGAGTTTGGCTAAAATGAGCTTAAATTTAATTAAACTCAATATAATCAAATATGGCACAAGTTATTTTGCAATAAGTTTGGGTTTGAGTGGATTAGGCTTTGAAAAAGTAAAAACCGTAAAATCGTAGTACAAAACTAAGTCAAAGTCGAAAATAACTTGGTTAGCTTAGCGCGTTGGGCTGGCGTAACACGCACCTGGTTGTCGCGATGCGACAAGCTTGTCGCGGTGCGTGATTCCTGTCGCATGCATGGCGCTGGTGATGTTTTTTCGAATCTTATTAGGATTCAGTTTGCGCCAATTTTGTGCATAAATAGCCCCCAAATCTGCCGATTCTGTATAATCGAACAGATTAAAAATTATTCTAGCTTTTATCTCTCAATTATGTCTAAGAGTTTTAGCAATTTCACTCGTGAGTGGTGTCGGTCTCTGACTGCTAAGGAGAGAAAAGAGCTTGACTTTTTTCACTTGGGGGGTATATATGGTATAAAGGGGGTAGATCTTGACATAGACTTTATTCATACCACCTTGGAGTATTGGGATTTAGATACTCATTGCTTTAGACTTGGTTATGATGAAATTTGTCCTTTACCGTAAGTTTTTGGTGCCATTCTTGGCTTCCCTTCCTTGAATCTTGTGGTAATTCATAAAGTAAGCGAGTATTATTACAAAGATTTTGAGCATTTCTTTAACCTTAAGGATAAGGACTTGAAAGATATAGTGTATGGGAATGTAGTTAATTTGAATGAATTTGCACGTTTTTATTTTGACAGACCACACTCCGATTCTTTTCATGTTTATAGGAGGAGAGCCTTCCTTTTTGCATGTTAAACCAATGTATGCTCACTAGTGGTAATATTCATGAGAGTCAAGCCATTTTAGCATATGTCATGGAGCAAATTGAATCAGGTAGAAATCCAATGTCTTTAATTGTTGGAGAAACCATGTTTGGTTTAGATGAATTAAGAAAGAATCCAAAAGCACCTCTTCGAAGTTCTCCAATATTATTACAGGTAGAAAATTAATACTTTTAATTACAGAAATAAAAAATATTCAACATTGTATAGTAATAATGATTATTTGCATTGAATTTTTGTAGATGTGGCTAATGGAGAGGCTTTAATTAATTAGCCCTCCTGACAATGTTGATAACTATACACCAAATTGCTTTGTAATACGGAAGAAACGCTTTTCCATAAAGATGGGCCGCCGAGAGTGGAGTAGGATCTTTGAAACTTGCAACTTTGCCATCAAGTGGGTCGTTCCTTGGTTGAAAATTGAGAAGATAATTGGTGTCAATAGTCAACCTTTTTTCCGTCTTCCTAGCTTGTCAAAGTTGACTTTTTATTACCCCTCTAGGGTAAGAAGACAATATGGTCTTGCTCAAACTGTTCCATCCGGGGATCTTCGTCGTCCCTATGAATTTCCTGTTCCGTAGGATGTAGAGAGATTTGATGATTATTGGTGTGCTAGACCTTTATGGGAAGTTGTTACCAAAAAGGTCCCACCTTCTTTGTCTAGGGATGTGAAGCAATGGCTACTTGGTAGATCTCAAAAGCCACAAGAACAAAACTCGAAAGCTGAGTAAGACTAATGTGAAAGACCGCCTAGGGGATAAGAAGATTCCTCCTAAGGAGCGTTAACAACATATTAATCCAATTATACTCAATTAAATTTTTGTACATATATTCTACTGTATACACTAGGAAACTTCTTTATTCCAAAATATATACTCCGTATAAATATATATACTAGGAAACTTTTATTTACAAAAATACTAACATAGATTAAAAATAGGAAAAATTGCTCCCATTAATCTGAACTTTGCCCCATCCGCCGAAATTAATCCCAACTTTCGTTTATTATCTATTGCACCGAACTTTGGGGGGTATTAATTTTCGTTGCACCCAACAGGTCAGCCAACCTGATGTAGCAGGTTACCTAGACACGTGTCAACACGTGATAGGTCCAAAAAAAAAGAAAAACAAAAATTAAAAAAAAAACACCTACCAAACCCAGCCCCCTACCCTTTCCCGGAAAACACCACACCCCCACCCCCACCCCGCCGGAATTTCGGCCCCCTCCCCGAAAACCCCTCCCCCCGTCATCGAAAACCGCCGCCCAGCCACCCCACCCCTTCCCCCACCCCCGAAAACCCCTCCCCCACCCCCAAAAACCCATCCCTTGCATCGAACACCACCCTTAAAACCCCAGATTCGCCGCCCAGCACTCCCCCTTCCCTCGAAATTCACCCATTTCCTTCCCCCACCCCCGAAAACCCCTCCCCCGTTGCCGGAAAACGGCGCCCATCCCTCCCTCACCCTCGAAATCCATCCCTTTCCCTTCCCCCACCCTCAATTTCACCTCCTTCCCACAAAAACGGCACCCCCTTTCCCCGTCAATTAGCCACGAAAACAACTATGCTAAGGTTGTTTCCGGGGTCTGGGATGGGTGGTGGAGGAAGGCCGGTGGTTTTTAGTGGAAGTCGGGGGTTGTTCGACCGTTTTCCGGTGAAACTAAGGGTCGGGGTTAGGGTGGTGGTGGTGGTGGAGGTGGCTGTGCGTGGGTTTTTTTTTTTTAATTTGTTTTTTTTTAAGCCTATCATGATGCGACACGTGTGCAATTAATCACAAGTCAACAATGTTTACCTGATTAACCGGTTGCAAGTCATTTGGGTGCAATAGAAATTAATACCCCCCAAAGTTCGGTGCAATAGATAATAAACGAAAGTTGGGATTAATTTCGGCGGATGGGGCAAAGTTCAGATTAATGGGAGCAATTTTTCCTTAAAAATAAGGTATTGAAATATATTATTATCCAAGATTATTATAATATTATCAAAAAAATTTTCTCCAACTTTTATCATTGACAATAAAATTTATTTTAATTAAAAAAGAAAATTCATTTTGCTAACATACTTTGTGTAAATCTTAAATTTATACATAACTTTTATAAGAACAACCAACAAAATCATTTTGTTATAGTATACATAACATATATTGGAAAATTCAATCTAATTACTCTAAACATTTATGTGATTATAAAAAATAAAATTAAAAAAAAAATTAAAAACTAAACCCAACTACTCACTTAAAATAAATATACGATGTTATCTGAACTTATTTACTCTTGTATAAACTTATTAACCCTGAAATAAGTGCAAATAAGGTGGACAAAACAGGGCCTTAACTTATCATGTAAGGGCAATTATATATTTCCTCCGTTTTTTTATTTATTGCACCACTTGTCTTTTAAGGGGTAAGTTTCACAAATATTGCACCATTTCTATTTTAGGAAACAAAATATACCCTTACTTTAGCCACTTGATTCTTTAGTTTATGCTTACATTACATAAATAACCTTGTAGTTTTACCCCTCTCCCTCTTCCCTTTTCCCACTACCAAAAAAAAGTATACCAACCTTTGTGGTGCAATAATAAAAGAACGGAGGAAGTATGAGTGTGTATATGGGTACTAAGCTAAACTAATATTTTCGATCATTCTCTTATATAAAACCTTCTAGGCTTATAGCTTCTAGATTTCTATAATATTTTATACAATCCAATTCAATAACCTTTACGTATTTGGTATAAATTAAAATTTAAGTTATTTTGTTATAAATATTATTTTTGGATAAATTATTGTTGAATTAATTTCATTATTTATAATTTATTTGTTGTAAACTTTTAATTATGATTGTGCCCACACGAGATTTAACCTAGTAATTAATAAATATCTTTCCTCTTAAAATTAAATTAATTAAAATTTGATATCCCCAATTTTATCATTACCCTCTACCACAACAATATTCCTTCACATAACATTTTCTGTTTTTAAGGTTGCTCACCTTGAACATTTTCTCTCTCCTCCCCTCACCTTTTTTTTCTTCACTCCCAAAAAAATTACAACAAAAAGAAAAATAAATTCTTTATATTTCCCCTCTTTCACCTCTTCCTTCTTTATCCCCCAAAAAATCTCCCATTTTGTCTCGTCCCCTGAAAATCCCCAATCCGAGTCCGATCAACTTGCTGCAACTCGGCAATTTCTCATCGAAATCATTATTCAATCAATGCCCATTTTCTGCAAAGTTGCGATTGTCATTACAACGGTAACATTTCATATTTGATAATATTTGATATTTATTTTTTGTGTAGATTTTTGGTGTTTTTGGCTCTAGATAATTGTTTGGGATCGAATTAATGGAGTGCAAATGATAAATATTGCGTCAACATTAGGTTTTTCTATCTGGGATCTGATTCAATTGTTGGTATTATTACTTTGATCGGATTTTCAATCTAGGGTTAGGGTTTTTGTGGAGAGAGAAAAGGGGGGAGATTTGAGGAAGAAAGGGAGGTTAAGAGTGAGCCAAGATGTTGAATAAATTTATGAAACGAGGGAATCGAAAAGGGTCTAAATCAGATGATTTAGCATTTCCTCCTAGTAATCGAGGATCTGGTGTGGTGGCTTCGTCTAATGTTGTTGTTAATCATGCGTCTCGAGTTGGGGTTCCGGGTTCGGGTGGTCCGAATGCCACGCCACAGGGCGTTGGTGGTGGGAGTTTGATTGTCACGGTACCGCCTTCAGGTTCTGTTGAAGCTCTTCCTATGTTTAAAGATGTCCCGGCTGCGGAGCGCCAGAATCTGTTTTTGCGTAAGCTGCAAATCTGTTGCTATCAATTTGATTTCACTGATACATTGAAATCGGTTAGGGAAAAGGAAATTAAAAGGCAAACATTGATGGAACTTATCGAGTTTATTCAGTCGGGTTCGGGGAAGATTCATGAGACTGTGCAAGATGAGATGATTAAGATGGTGTCAATAAATATATTTAGGTGTTTACCCCCAACATCCCACGAAAATACTGGTGTTGAGGCTACAGACCCTGAAGAGGAGGAGCCATTTCTAGAGCCCTCGTGGCCACATTTGCAGCTTGTGTATGAGCTTTTGTTGAGATATGTTGTGTCCCAAGACACTGACACTAAGGTTGCTAAGCGTTACATCGATCATTCCTTTGTGTTGAAGCTACTGGATTTGTTTGATTCAGAGGATCCAAGGGAAAGGGAGTATTTGAAAACTATTCTCCACAGGATATATGGAAAGTTTATGGTGCACCGGCCGTTTATCAGGAAGGCGATTAATAACATCTTTTATCGATTCATATATGAGACTGAAAGACACAGTGGGATTGGTGAGCTTTTGGAGATTCTAGGAAGTATTATTAATGGGTTTGCTCTTCCAATGAAGGAGGAGCACAAGTTGTTTCTTGTTCGAGCTCTGATCCCACTTCATAAACCGAAGCCAGTTGGGCTATATCATCAGCAACTTTCATACTGCATCACTCAGTTTGTTGAAAAAGATTACAAGTTGGCAGATACAGTGATAAGGGGTTTGTTGAAATATTGGCCTGTTACTAATTGCCAAAAAGAAGTTCTCTTTCTTGGGGAATTAGAAGAAGTATTAGAGGCGACACAGTCTGCTGAATTCCAACGTTGTATGGTCCCACTTTTTAGACAGATAGCTCGCTGCCTTAACAGTCCTCATTTTCAGGTATGAAAAATTCCTTTTGCCTGTGTCTTGTTGTTACCCTCTCCCCTGCCACCGAAAGCTGGAAGAAAAGAACCCCTGAATTTATATGTAAATGCTTGCAATATTATTTAGCAATTTCTTTTTGTAGTGATCAATTTAATGAATAGTAGTTTGTGCTTCCCAGAATTTGCTGTGCCTTGTGGATTGAACTTTCATGCTATGAGCTTCATGTTGTTAGCTTATTGAACGGGATGCTTGCACCTTACATGGAGTCAAGTACATATGGAGAAATATGTTATTGTCCTCTTAAGAACATGTTGTTTATACGTGTCTTTGAGTTAATGGAGTCTAGCTCAAGCTAGATCTTTTATGCTACCCCCATTTTTTTTAGTTGTCACCATTGAATTTTTACCCTATTCATAAACTACACTTTGACTAGCATTTGTGATTTAGCAATTTCTTTTTGTAGTGATCAATTTAATGAATAGTATTTTGTGCTTCCCAGAATTTGCTGTGCCTTGTGGATTGAACTTTCATGCTATGAGCTTCATGTTGTTAGCTTATTGAACGGGATGCTTGCACCTTACTTGGAGTCAAGTACATATGGAGAAATATGTTATTGTCCTCTTAAGAACATGTTGTTTATACGTGTCTTTGAGATAATGGAGTCTAGCTCAAGCTAGATCTTTTATGCTACCCCCATTTTTTTTAGTTGACACCATTGATTTTTACCCTATTCATAAACTACACTTTGACTAGCATTTGTGATTTATAGCTACGACAAAACATAGTCAAGTGAGATCTTGTTTGAATCGTCTCAATGTATATTTTATTAATATCCATTTGTTATAATTTTATAATGTCGAGAATTAAAGATAGTAGTCGTTATAATAGTGCGTTGACAAGCGTGAAAAGAGAAAGGTGTTAACTAAATAAAAACGGAGGTAGTATCTTTTATTTTTTGACACTGATTACTTATTTTCACCCTATTTTTAATCCTTATTTTGTTACTTACATAAAGAAATTTTCTTCTGTAATTTGTATCCTTAGAATAGGGTCTTTTCTTTTGAATTGGGTGTCAAGGAAGGCATGCTATATTGCTAACTTGAATTGGGTGTCGTGTCTTTTAGTCTTATAAGGTTTCTGGAGCAGTTCCGTGCCTTGCCTTCTTTTTCAGGCTTGTGAGTTTGGTGTATGATTTGTTTGTTATTGTTGATAGACATATGTGTTTTCAGTGTTGGTGTTTGTAGTATGCTCAATACATGTGCTTGATATTGCTATAGCGTTCTAGCACTCACCTTTTTTGGTTACGTATTAGAATACTTCGTACTAGATAAACTTTGGATATATGCTATATAAGAGCATATTTTACATACCCTCTGTTTGCAATTGGTTGTTCCACTTACTTTTTCAAGAATAAAAATTTGTTAAATTTTGACCGTAATTTTTAACATAATCCTTGGCTCCAATAAAAAGTGCTCGTTTTATTGTGGCGCATAGTCTTAGGATGTGTATTGGTGTTAAGCTCATTGTATATGAATCAATCAAAGCCTTAATCCTATAGTGGGGTTGGCTACATGAAATTAAAAGTGGCTCTTTAGTATAGTCATCCACAAAAATCTTCCTCCTCCACCCCTTACGATCAAATTCCTAATTCTCATGCAATTCTATATGCTTCATATCCTTTCTAACCTCTTCTAACCAAGTCATTTTTTTGTTTTCCTTTACCTCATTTGACCTTTTCATGATCCCATTATTCCACTCTTCGTGGTTGGTGCACCCTGGGTCTCCGTCTTACATGCCCAAACCAACGCAGGCAATTTTTCCTTATTTTGTCTGCAATGCCTACCACACCCACTTTCTTGCGAATAACTTCATTTCTGATTGTATCTTTTAGAGTGTTCTTGCATTCGCATCTTAACATGTGAATTTTCGTAACTTTCATCTTTTAAATGTGTTCCTTACATAAAGCAGCTCTGATAATCCTATAGAATTTCCCCTTTAATGTTAAGGAATGCTTTGGTCACAAAACACTCCCGTGACCGCTCTCCATTTAAGTCACCCCGACCTGATCCTGGGGGTCACGTCTTGATAATGTCACCATTGTCCTTTAACCCCAACCTAAGATATTTAAAACACTCATGGTCTTATCCTTTTCGTCCAAACTCACTTCATCATTGCTTGTCCCCTTATACGTACCAAAGCAGCATACCAAGTATTTGTTTTTACATCGACTTAGCTTAAACCCCCTAGATTTCAACCTTTGCCTCCATTGCTCCAATTTGGCATTAACCCAATCTTTAGTTTTATCCATCAAAACGATATCATCCGCAAACAACATACACCATGGGACCTTATCTTGAATTGACCAGGTTGCTTGCAATGGTTCTAAATGCAGTAACCAAGCCAATTCAAGATGAGGTCCCATGGCGTAAGTTGTTTGCATAAGATAAGGTTAGTGTATATTGTAATAATTTTCCAATTGAATGAGACGGAGAGAGAGAAAAAGATTGCCAGACCTAAGTTGTTTTGAGAAAAGAAACATAAGGGAAAGAAAATGTCATTGCCTACTTTAGAAATGGGCAAACTTTAGCGCTCTTAAATGGGACATAGGGACATTGATAAACTTTCAAGTGAGATCTTGTTAGATTAGTTTTGATATATATTCCCTCCGTCCCTAATATTTTGCACCATTTGACTTTCCACGGTTTCCAAGGCCCATTTTTAAACGGTTTTATCTTTATTTTTATACGTGTAAAAATTATAAAATTAGCTATTAATAAAATATACAATGACGCAAATCCAACAAGAACCCACATGAATATATTATCTCATATAGATTAAGAGTATATTAAAGTCCTAAGATTTTAAAATTTGACCTATAGTTTTGGCAATAGGGCAAAAAATTAGGGACAAAGGGAGTATATATTCAGAACATCAAGTTATCAACACCTTGATAATTTTTTTCAACGTGTATATATTCAAAGGCATGAAATGATCAAAGGTGTGCAATCAAAGGGAGCATATGATTTTATCTTCCTGGATGATTTTGATTGTTTCATTTTGTTTTGTATTGCATGATACAAGATAACGTGCTTGAGAACCCATATGAAGTATATTTGCCACTTTTTTGGATGACTCTCTCATTATATGGCTGACTGTAGTTTGTTGCTTGTTGCTCACCTGTAAAAAAGTTGACTTATTTTCTTTTATAGGCCTTTTATTCTTAGTGCATGACGCATAAAACACATTAAGGCTATAGAGCCTAGACATAAGGCTATTGGCTAAATTGCTCTCCTTGGCAAAGCAAGGCACTAATTTTTAATTTACAAGAGTCGATGGGAATAATTTTTTTTTTTTTCATTTTTTTTAATGGGGAATTAATAGCTACTACCTCCGTTAACAGTTATTTGCAACAAGGGGGGGTAGCACGGACTCCTAGGCAAAACTTTTAAAGGATGATTATTAAAAACTAAGGGCACTTGGTTAAGTATTAATCCTACCTTTAAAAAAAAAAACAAAAATCCATAACCACATAAACCCAAAACCAGAACAATCACCGACAACCACCAGACCACCACCGACAACCACCAGAACCACCGACACTTAGAACCCAAACCTCCGGAACCCAACCACGAACCAGCCAGAAACACCAAAACCCAACCACGAACCCAGCAAACCACCACGAACACTTAAAATCCCAGAAAACCTCCACGAACCCATCCATAACCACCACAAACCAGACAAAACCACCACAAAATCCGACTTAATCGAAACCACCAACATGAAACCAGATCTAAAACCACCCCCACGAAACTCACGCCACCCCTACAAACCAGATCTGAAACCCATCCCCACGAAACTTACGCCACCCCCACGAACTCGGACCCACGAACCAGACGAACGCAATTCCATAACTTTGAACCCACGACCACACGAACCCAAATGATGAATGATTTTGATGAAATTGAAGGGTGAGAGAGATGAATGATTTTAATGAAGATGAATTATTTTGATGAAATTGAAGAAGGGGGAGGGAGATGAATGGTTTTGATGGAAATGAATGGTGACTTGGTGAGGCCGATGAATAATTTGATTTTTTTTTTTTTTTTTTTTTTTTTTTTTTTTTTGACGGGAATGAATGATTTGATGAAGATGAATGATTTTAGGTGAAAATGATTTACAATAATCAGATTCATTAGGTAAAGAGTTAAATTAAGTTAGTGATTTAATTAGTTGTCAAAGTTGTTTAAGTAAGGGTAATATGGTCATTTAATTGGCAAAAAGTTGCTATAAGTGGAAAGAAAAATAAATGTTGCACATATTAGGTAGCAACCAAAAATGGCAAATGTTGCAAATAACCGATAACGGAGGTAGTATAAGAAATTAAGAATTAGCAAGTTCTTATAATACTATGCTACCGTACCATATGGAAAGGCATGACTCTTAGGGGCTTGTTGGTTCGCACGAGGGAATATGGTCATTTAATTGGCAAAAAGTTGCTATAAGTGGAAAGAAAAATAAATGTTGCACATATTAGGTAGCAACCAAAAATGGCAAATGTTGCAAATAACCGATAACGGAGGTAGTATAAGAAATTAAGAATTAGCAAGTTCTTATAATACTATGCTACCGTACCATATGGAAAGGCATGACTCTTAGGGGCTTGTTGGTTCGCACGAGGGAATCGGAATGGAATGAACAAAGGGAAAGGAGAAGAATGGAATGAAAATACCCTATTTTTGCTTTGTTGTTTGTTTTTAAAACAAAGGAATCATTCCCACCACCACATCACAACCACCACACATTTCATCTTTCTCACCCGCGTGAGCCTCGACCACCCCTCACCCTCACCCCCACCGGTTTCCCCCTCCCCTTGTCAGTGCCGGCCACCCCCACCCAGCCTTCCCCACACTCAGTCCCACCCCGACTCCTACACTCAACCCCACCTCGACTCCCACCTCAAACAACCCCCAAAAACCAGCCCCCTCCTCGAAATTACCCCTTCCCCCGTTTTCCGGCACCCCTAGCCCTAATTTCGCACCCAAAAACCCGTAAAACCCAAAAAAATCTGAAACCCTAAAACGGGTTTTCTAGTTAACGGGGTTTTGGGTGGGGATTAAAATTGGGGGGCCAAAATAAAGGGCAGGGGGGTCGTTTTTTTGGGGGTGGTTTGGGGTGGGGATGACGGTTTAGGGGAGAGGGAGATCGGGGCTAGGGGTGGTTTTTGCCGGGAAGGGGGTGCAGCGGTGGGGCGGTGGTCTGGGCTGTTTTCCGGTGGTGTTTGTAGGTGTGAAGGTGGGTAGGGAAAGGGAAAGGGAATGGGAAAGTCTAGGGGGGTGGGGAATGGAGTTGGAAGGATTTGGGGTAATGAGGAAGGTAAAGGGAATGATTAAAAGTGCTAAACAAACATCATCGAGCCAGTTGATTCCCATTCCCTTTCCTGATTACCCCCAACCAAACAGCCCCTTAGTTCTATGAAATACATATTGGTTGTGTTTAAATATAAGCATTACATTTTAAATGTGGAATTTCAAATTTGGAATTCCAAAATTTTGACATTATTTATAAAATTCTATGTTTGGGAAAACTTGGAGTTTCTAATAATTTGTCTTGCACCATCTGCACTTCTTCAGTCCATTCTCTTCTTTCCTCTCCCTTCTCTTACATTGCTGACCCCTTTCAATCTTTCTCCTCCTCAATTGTTCTTCCAAAATCCCCTTTGACCCAAACAAGTGAAATCAGCTCAAACTAACCTAAATTTACATTTTTTTATTTCTCCTTCTGTATTATTCGATTATTATTAAGATTTAGGTTCATGCACTACCAATGATGCGCCTAGAGCTGCCATCCTCTCTCCTCTTAAATTGCTGCCCCATCTCAATCTGCAGTGATAGAGGAGGGGATTTTAGAGGTAGTTTTCACAGGTGAAGGTGGCGCTACAAAGATGGTTGATGTGACGGTGGTGGAAGTTGTGCAATCGTGCGGAAGGTGGGTAGGAGAGAGACAGCCGCGACTTAAGATGAAAGAGAAGAGAGAAAATGGTTCTAAGGATCTGAAGTGCCATCAATTAAAATTGGATTTCAAATTCTATAAGTTATTCATTAAAAAACTTGGATTTGTGTCAAATCCAAATACTAATTCTTACAATTCCCAAACAAGCTATCTGGGACAATTCCTCATTTGAAATGATATGATAGTTACCAAAAAGGCCATTAAGGATATTAATAGTTTCTCATCTGTGGGCTACCTAATGCTGAAGTGGACAGAAGCACCTTACATGCAAGCATAATCCTCCCTGAGCTCTGCACCTGGGCACGTGGTTTTTTTGTACACAGTGTGGCCTCATGTGTTTTTGATTATTGGGGATCTTTTTTTTTTTTGGGTGAGACTATTGTGGATCTTCTCAGTATACACTATACTGTGGTACAACCAATTATTGTGTTTCAAACTTTCAAACCACAAGTTTTGGATAGTTCCAAATTGAGTAAGATCGACCTGGCTCTTACTTTCATGTTATCTTTTTTCTTACTGATGATTTGATTGATTCTCTCTTTTCTATATTTGTATCTTTCATGTACTTAGATAGTTAGGTACCTGTATACATATTAACAAATGGGGTTTTACTAATATTAATTTATTTGGTTTTATGTCTCTTTTTGGTAGGGGGTTAGGACTTCATAGGTTTTGCAATGTGAATACTTGCTATATTGGAACTTGAGCTGGATATTCTCCAGCTTGGGGCCATATTTTGCAATGAAATGGCCTGTTCATACCTTCTTTCTTTGTATCATGTGTGTTTTGGGGCCTTCACAAAGAATATTTAGATAACAATTTTTTTCTATTTTATAATAATGATTTTTTATCCTTTTGTTTCTAATTAGTGTTAGCTTTTGTAGTTGACTTATTGATATATTGCAGGTGGTAGGTTTGACTAACATATGGAGTATGACTTCGGTAAATTATGTGGAATGTGTTCAGTAAATTGATACTTCGTATAATAATGTGTTAATTGAAAGAAACTCACTGGGTGTAGTTTAAAAATAAAGGGAACATATTGGCTATTAGATTTGATTGGTTATGCTAATATACTGAATACACAATTTAAGATGAATCACTTGTCTGAAGTGTGGAATACACCCCAACTATGCTTAATACTTAGCAATAATGTTGTTTGTTAAACAAAGTGTATATTGCAAGGAACTTTAGTGCTCACTCTTTTTCTTTGTCTCCCAATTGATTAGACAGTTGACATTTGGAGAACATAATAATGATATGATCAAGCTATTGAATTGTTGTTAAATTTTTCAAATGTGATTCTGCATTCCCTGAATAGCATGATATTTGGGGCCAGAATTGACTTTTTTCAGCTGAGATTTACTTCCTATGTTTATTTATATCTATTCTTTACTTCCAACACACCTTGGCACACTATTTGAGGTAGTGATGAAAAGGTAAGTGGATGGATTAAACAATAAAATCTAAACCGTAACAACTTAACACTTTTATTTCGGTGGCAAAATATTTCAATTAATTGGTGAGTTTACCTTAGTCTAATATCTTCCTTGAAGTGCATGCCAAAGTGATGTGTTGCCATTAGATAAATACAGAGGAAGTATATTATAATATTTGAGCCCATGAACAACCCACATGTGAGCATTCTCTTATCCCACACTAAAAACACTAAAAGGGGAGTGTAGTGGTAATGGAATCCCACATTAAAAGAATTCAAGAGTTACCACCACAATATAAGGCTAAGGGGCTACTCCCCTCATTGCCATATGGTTTTGAGGTGGAACCTCCTTGCTCTTGTAAAGTGGTGGACTTGCACTCTTCCGTGACGGGTGCGGCCCAGACCCGTGGTGGACTTGCACTCTCCCGTGACGGGTGCGGCCTAGACCCGTATTTAATATTACCAAATTGTAGTATAGTCTGTAGACTATATTACTGTCATTGTGCTATTGTCATGTTCTTTTCTTGTGTTATTCTATACTCTATAAGACTCTCATCCAGTGTATAACTAATGTCTTAAAACCACACCATAAACCCGGAACAGGCTGTAACTGTACTTTTTCCTTTTTTTTTAATCTCTGAATTATTGTGTGCTTTCCACTCCCAGGGTTAAGTGTCGAATCAAAGGGCTGCTCTCTAGGGATGGCAATGGGTCGGATTTGAATCGGATTATGCAAAATCCGACTTTGACCCTACAAGCTGTCGGATTTTTTATCCGCCTCCAACATCCGACTCCAATCTGACTTAAATTTCCATCCTCCTACTCTGCCCCGATCCGACTCCGACTTTAAAAGTAATTTTGACCCAATTATCAATAGCAACCAATATATAATCAACTTTAAAGAGCAATAAATTCATAAATTGAATGATAAAAAATATATAAGTACATGAAAAAGTCGGAGTCGTATCGGATAAGTCGGATTCTAAGTAGACTCCAACTCCGACCCTCCTTTGACTGGAGTCCGATTTTTTAAACGGAGTCAGATCCGGATAATTATTTCTCGGATTCAGTTCAGATTTTTTTTCTTCAGATCGGATCGGACTAGGGGCGGATTCGGACTAGATTGCCATCCCTACTGCTCTCTGTTTCTTCTTTCTTACATGATTAATAGTTAATAACAATGCTCCATCGATTATTTCTATTTGTTTGTGACATTTAGTGTGTTTCTCTTTATACTTGTTACTGCAGTTCACAGCAAATGCAGAATTTTAAATCATGTCAACATACTGTTGGTGTTGCAGGTAGCAGAACGAGCACTCTTCTTATGGAACAACGAGCACATAGTTAGCTTAATTGCCCAGAACAGGACCATGATTCTACCCATCATTTTTGAAGCATTGGAAAAGAACATTCAAAGTCATTGGAACCAGGCTGTTCATGGGCTCACCGTCAACGTTCGTAAAATGTTCTTGGAAATGGATGTGGAGCTATTTGAAGAGTGCCAGAGGCAATATGAAGACAAAGTAGCCAGAGCGAAAGAGGTAGAAGAGCAGCGACAATTGACGTGGAAGAGACTAGCTGAAGTGGCAGGAGAGGATATGGTGACGGCATGAGTGATTTAAAGGATCCTGCCTTTATGTCCATCGGTATTAAGAAGTAAAGGCGCTTGGTGGACTTTTCTTATCTCCATTTTGGTGGTATTCTTTTTTTTTTTCCCCCTTATCTCATATTATTTTGGCCCTTCAATATTTTTTCTTTTAATTTCTTTCTGACCACCGAAGATGTCGGGGAGATCAGCGATAAAATGTAATTTATTTTGTATCAAAAAATTTGCAGATTAAGAATGATATTGCCAAGTCTCTTCCTATAAGTGTATGTGCTCTTCTTTGCTAAAGAAACCCAAATTAGAATTACTGGTCCTGATTAAAGGTGATTTTTTTACGTAAAAGTTGGGAATGAGGATTTTTCACATCTTCAAATTCAACTGCCTGACTGCTTGTGATACATGTTGAGTTTTATTTCATAGGAAGGGATACACCACCATATTCCGCCTTTGAGTTGAATATTGGGACCTGATCTTTACTGTACTTTGTTACATCATGAGAAATTTTCCTTTTTTGGGTGATTCTGCTACTGAATTTCTTTCTTTATTTATTTATTTTTGCTTATTTGATTTGGTTGGATAAAGGTGTATTAAATTATCTGCAATGTTAATTCTTTATTATCATTATCACCCATTGAGATGTTCATTGTGAATCTGTGCTTTTGCGGCTCTATCTTCTTATTTGTTACAGAGAAATTTGTATTTTCTGTACAATCAATCTTGAATATGTTGTTGCTTCGGTAGGCTCTTTGGCTGCATATGCACGGAAAAATTGTTTTTATTGTAGCTTTATGTGTACATTATTGCCTTTTCGGCAAGGAGAAGTCCACTTCAAGTAGAAAGGAGATGGGAAAATGGGGGCTGTTTTTGCGACTGTTGAGAATCAAACCCATGTCATAGAGGTGGAAAAATGACCTCTAATTAGTTGGCCAACTTAAATTTCCATGGGGAACTAGAAATGGAGGAAAGTTAGGCATTTATAAATGCATAACAAGGGGTATTCATGTAATTATACATATGTACAAACGAATGAATATTCTGGTATCATTGAATGATTAAATGGTACCACTGAATATACAGTGATACTATATATATGCACATAATGATATTATATATGTATTCAGCTGTACAAAATTTATGCATAAATAGTATCACTAAGGATTTAATGGTACCATATAAACAATCAATATGTGGTCCCCCATCACGTGATATAATCCGATCAAAAAATAGGTGGGGTCCACCTACATACCTCTCTCTTATTATCTCTCTCATCTTTTCTCTCTCTATTATGTATTTTCATAATATTTTAATCAATGTTATGCATTTACAAATGCCTAACTTTCCTCCCTTTAAAATTTCTCAATTTCCATTGCCTAGAAGCAAAATTTTGAGGCAAATTCGTCATTTTTAGTGAATAATTTAGAAGCAAAATTACGAGACAAATTTATAATTTTCAGTGAATAAATTGGGATAATGTTGTAATTTTATCTAAAAAAATCTATCTCATCTAGCAAAACTAGAAGGATTGATTGTAGAATTGAAGAACATAAATGGAGAAACTTCAATGGGTGACTCGAATTTTGCGAAGGTATTTGATGGAGAAGGATGCAACCTTCCCTTTGGGGGTTAATCATACCCTTCTTTTCTCCCTTTTCACTTCGGGTTTAAGTTTAATTCGGAGGCTTTGCTACTGAAAACATGTAGTAAATGTAGTGGTGTAAGAGCTACTACAATGGAGGTGGAGGAAAGCAGAAAGAACATGGAGGATGAGGAAGATGGAGCAGTAAGAAGAAAAGGATAAAAAAAAAATTAAAATTTTTTTTTTTTTAAAAAATCATATAATTCCTCTTATCAGTTATTACAAAAATGTTACTCCCTCCGTTTTTTTATATGCATCACTTGCATTTACACGGAGTTTTAGGAAAGTTATTTGCTTTAATATTATATTGTGCAAGTGGGACAAGTGGATGATTAATTTATTTTGATAAAAGTACAATGTGTGTCATGAAATAGATAGTATGTGAGAGAGAATGATTTATTTAATAATATAAGTGGGGACCATGAAAGAGAGTAAAATGATAAAATATTTTGAGTGGGGTATTTGAGAAGAGAGAGAGATAATAAAATATAGTATAAAGTTACCAAATATAGAAGTGATGCATATATAAAAAAACACCCCTAAATAGAAAGTGATGCATATAAAAAAAAACGGAGGGAGTATTTTGAGAAACACCCTATGTTTCTTATGTTGTGAAGCTGGGGTTGAGACTGTCTCAGTTTAATTTCATGATAAACAAAGAAAGTTTATCTAAGGGTAGTTTCGTAAATAAATTAACAAAAAATCTCAATCAACAAGATATTTTTGTAAATAACTCAATATTAAAGAAAATTTGCCAATTACTACCGCAAGTTAATACCACTTTGTAAATTACTACCGCAAATTTAAAAAGTTGTGAATTACTACCGCAAAAAATTTTAAGATGTTGTGATTACTACCAAACTCCCATTAAACCCAACTATGACGTCATTATATCACTTTAACCCATTTTCTTAACCATGGTCAAGCATGGGTGAAATTCCTTTTTCTACGTTAAAGCATGTTTGAGGGTTTGGCCCCAAATCAACTCTTTTCAATTTATTGTTTTATTATTATTTCCTTGAAGTAACTAACTCGTTTATTATTTTATAGTTGCAAGCAAACTGAATCAAAGTAAGAATTATGTTCCTTTTATTTCTATTATTTTTCTAACGATTTTATATTGTTGGAATTATTGTTAAATTGCTTCCAATATTAATGTTTATTCTATTATTTTTATCACCATATGGCATGTTAAAGGGAATATGTAATTGGAAATCATGCCGAATAAGATAATTTGGACAACCGGTTTAGGTTCCTTTTTCATCTTGTTGTTTAATCAAGTGATCACTAATTTTATAGAATAATGTGTTGCATTAATATTCAATCAATTTAGCTTAATAATAGATTGGAGCGAATTGAATCTCTGTTTGTATGTCTTTGAGATCGCAGGAATCACTTTTCACTATAAGAATCGAGTAGAGGCCAATACGGGCGAATGTGACTCCATGACTCACTTCGTACTATCATCCCCGATCCTCCTTTCGTGGTTCTGAACCATATGGAGTTAGTAATCTCATGAATTATGAATGGGGTGTAACCTTCACGGGTCAATCGTTGTTGCCTATCGTTGTCCCTTATTCGTGGTTGCCTTTTATGAACCGTGAACGGTTTACAAGTTCCTTAAAAACTTGTTGGCGGCTCCCTACTTTCCTTGTCCCTAATCGTAATGTTAATTCCCACTTCCTATGAGTGCCAAGCATATTCACAACATGCTTTAACGTAGGCGCTCTTCAAATGACGCCTACAATTTGGCGACTCCGCCGGGGAGGATTCTTGGTTATTTATCGATTTGAGTGATCGCTATTTAATTAAGATGAGTGGATGAGACTTGAAAGATTCTTGAAAAATATTCCTGTGATTAATTTGGCATTTTTGCATAAGCATAGACGTTTTAACGTTGCATTTAGGTCTGTCCCGTAGGAAAAAATTGAATAACTTGATTGCGTACGAAAGAAAACAGGGCACCAGCCAGATCTTCTGACTGCCGTGCCACGACAGAATCTGCCGTATCACGGTGCAGTACACCGTCTGACGGTGTGCAGCACCGTGGCACGGGAATCTCTACCGTGTCACGACAGTCCTAAAATCAGTCTGGTGGCTTGTTTTCTCTTCTCACAATCAACTTCCTTCGATTTTTCTGAAAAAACGTATGTGTTCTACATGCGTCTTAGCCCCGGGGAATTTAAGCTCTATCAACCTGTAGGCGTCGCTCGAAGTGCAACTACGTTAAAGCATGTGTGAATATGCTTGACACTCATAGGAAGTGGGAATTGACATAATCGATTAGGGACAAGGAAAGTAGGGAGCCGCCAACAAGTTTTTAAGTAACTTGTAAACCGTTCACGGATCATTAAAGGCAACCACAATAAAGGGACAACGAAAGGCAACAATGATTGACCCGTGAAGGTTACACCCCATTCATAATCCATGAGATTACTAAACCCATATGGTTCAGAACCACGAAAGGAGGATCGGGGATGATGGTACGAAGTGAGTCATGGAGTCACATTCGCCCGTATTGGCCTCTACTCGATTCTTATAGTGAAAAGTGATTCATGCGATCTCAAAGGCATACAAACAAAGATTCAATTTGTTCCAAACTATTATTATGTTAAATTGGTTAAATATTAATGCAACATATTATTCTAAAATATTGTGATCACTTGATTAAACAACAAGATTAAAAGGAACCTAAACCGGTTGTCCAATTTATCTTATTAGGCGTGATTTTCAATTACATATTCCCTTTAAACATGCAATGTGGTGATCAATAAATAATAGAATAAACATCCATATGGAAAGCAATTTAACCATAATAGCGTTAGTCAAATTAATATAAAATAACCTAATCATGATACTAGTAATAAGAAAAGAAAATAAGAGTAATTAAATTAATTAATTACTCACATTCCGCGCGTTCCTTTAAATTGCTACATCATGAATAAATTGTTAGTAACTTCAATAAAAATATAAAGCAAATGAAATTAAATTAAATAAATATAGATTTGATTTGGTCCAAACCCTCAGTTAATTATACCTTTCACGCCTTGGTTTAAGTATAGAACATTGGGTATTGTTGAACTCCTTGGTGTGCTTAATTAGAGGAAGTATTTTGAGAGAATAGGGTGGCTAGTATTTAGGCTAAAGAGGGAGAAGAGAATTATTTTTTGATCAAGCATGTTGATTATTGAAAAAGGGGAGATATGACGTCTATTTATAGAGAAAAAAGAAGGGTCGAAGAATTAAGATAAGATCCGAAACAAATCAGAATAAAACTCGATAGACTGCAATTTTTGCGGTTTTTGTTTTATCATATCTTTTGATCCAAAAATCAGAATAATATAAATAAGATATAGTTGGAAAGCTCTTGAAGTATAATTTCTAACCCAATTAGAATCAGATTAAAATATTTTATAGAATAAAAGATATGGCTGAAATAGTGAGACGGTGTCAGTTTTGGATAGAGTTTGATATCTTATTCATATCTTTTCCTTTATAGCTCGGAATTGATAAAATAATATATCATTGGAAAGATAATTTCAAGGGATATCCAACCATATAAAATTTGGATAAAAACTATGAGGCACGAAAATAATATCTGTCTATCTGAAACGTCTTTTAATTCGGATAGGATTTTCAAAAAAAGGAGTTTTATTCAATTTCAAACTCTTTAATCTTATCTTTTCAAAAAGGATAATTAGGATCTTTTAGAAACTTATAGAAGTTTCCAATTAATAATAATTGGTTTAGTAATGGGATTAAATAATTTGGACCCTCCACATGATCATCGGGTTTGGACACTCCAAGATTTGAATACTCAACCCGACCAATAATGGCGGTGAAAGGTTGTTCATCATCGGGTTTGGTTTTGGGGAGACATTTTTAGGTGTCTTCAGAAGCCCGCATTTTGACTGAGTTTGTAGAAACGTCAGTTTCGAAAACGATAGTCAAAGTAGTCGATAGGGACGGAGAATGATTTAAGACATTCTTCGATCCTAAATCACTCTGTATACGCTGATACCTGCAAAAAATGTTAATTCCACAGATAAAAGAGTAAAGGGATAGAATGCTTATCTGACACTAGTGTATCAGTGACAAATGAGTTCGGTATTTTCCTATGCTTGAAGGAATCCACCGAATGACGTTTGTTGAAATGCTTTCCATGCTTGAGGAAAGCCGTCAGATGAGTTTGGTAGCTTTCTACGCCTGAAGAAACCTACCGGATGACACTTTCCATGTTTGAGGAAAGTCGACATATGATTTTGGCGTTTTTCTATGCTCGAAGAAATCCACCGATAATGCTTTCCATGCTTGAGGAAAGCTGACAAAGGAATTTGGCGGTTTTCTGTGCTTGAAGAAATCCATTGGATAATACTTTCCATGCTTGAGGAAAGTCGACAGATGATGAGATTGCAAGTCTCTGTGTATCGAGAACCTTGCGTCATGAAATGATGGTGGTTCGATTGTCCCCGAACGTGGGTTGTAGATGGTCCGCTTGTCCCCGGACGTGGGCTGTAGTTGGTTCGCTTGTCCCCGGACGTGGGCTGTAAATGGTTCGCTTGTCCCCGAACGTGGGCTATAGATGGTCCGCTTGTCCTCGGATGTGGGTTGTAGTTGGTTCGCTTGTCCCCGAACGTGGGCTGCAGATGAGACTTGCAAAAATAAATTTGCCAATGGACTCGTATATATTGTGATTGACTTGACCACTGACTTGACCAAGTTTGACTTGATGTGACATGACATGTGCATGACTTGTGAGTGTGTTTGTGTATATGTGTGTGTGCAGACACAAGCAAACGAAGATACAAAAGCAAAAATTTTCCGTCAATTTTTGTCATGAGTGGAGGGTACCGACTTTCTCCCGAAAAAGAAAGATGTGAAAATTGAACTTTTATTTTCGAACTTCCTCGATGAGAAAATTTTGAAAAAGTTTTTTTAAAATTCCCCAAAAGAAAAGACGCGAAAAAATGAAAGAAGTTTTGAACTTCCTCGTTGAGCAAGACAAAATGAATTGCATGGATTGAATTGCTTTTCTTGAAAGTAATATATGCATGATGCATGTCCTTAGGCCAGGAGTCCAAGGACAATTACATCATGTGATACGATGAATGAACTTAGGTCATGGAGCTAAGCATCATATATGGTGTAAAGAAACGATCTTGAACGTCACTTAGGTCTGGAAGCTAAGCACGTATATAGATGAAGTGATTATGAACGTTGCTTAATGAATGTTGCTTAGGTCAAGGAGCTAAGCACGATATTCTTTGTATGATTAAAAATCATTGATATTTAAATGTTGCTCAGCACATTATGCGATGCGTGAAACAATGAATATTGCTCAGGCAATGTTTCTTGTAATGAATGTTGTCCCGAAAGACGATGAAACATGCACAGTGTTGAAGATTCCATGATAAAGGGTTCTTAAAGGGAAGGATGATTTATATGGATGTGTGAGTGAAGTGTGTGAATGTGATACTAAGGCTGGCTGCAAGGGTTATGGTGATGGAAATAGATGTGAGAAGAGTCAAAGATGATGACTCTTCAGGCTGGGTAGGCTAAATGATGTGGGTTCAAGCCCCCAAGTCTAGCTCTAAATGGGTAGGGGTAAGCATTGGATATTCTTTGACTCAATCAAGCATGGGTATGAATATAAATGTGAATGTGGCCGCACCTCGATGTGAGGTTGCCTACGTATCCGTTAGGAATCAGGCTAACGTAGCTTTAACCGAACTTTGCACAAGTGTGTGTACACCTCAAAGAGGTCTTTCAAGGGTTGTAAGGTGGTTAAGCTGAAGGTTTAAGGAAGAAAGGGGTAAAAGGCTCAAGACCCGAGAGAAGCCCCAAGATATGCAATTGTGTATTAGACTTTGCAAGTTTTATTTTTCATATATTTTTTTGTTTTGAATTTTGCAAGTTTATTTTCATTCTTTCTTCTTTTTTTTTTTTTGCTTTTTTTTTCATTCTTTTGAATTAATGTGGGCAATCTCAGATCATGCGGTCCATCACTCACTTAGCATTCATGTTTCTCAGGCACGGTACCAAGCACTCGATAATAGACGCAATTTGAGACGTGTTCATATCAAAGACATTGGAACACTTGCCCTTAGACATTGTTTTATTGTTGCTTTGCTACTTTTTTTTTTTACTTGCTTTTTGAATGTTATACAATTACACACCTTCCCATCCCAGGGTTAAGTGAATGTGGATTGAAGAAATGAAGGCCAAACGTTAGACGAGGCTCAAAGTGGTTGATGAAGAAATGGAAAGTGATTGAACGGTTAACAGGGAATGACAGGGTTACAGAGGTGCCTCAAGTCATTGGTGTACCTTGTGTTTAGTTTGGTAATTGATTTTTTTTTTTTTGAATGAGTGAATGAAAAATGCTATGATCGAGATGTAAAGGAAATGTCTCATTTTATTAATGGAATAAAGGTTAATGAAACACATGGAACATATAAAAATTTGAAATGGAAAACCTATGATAGACATGAATGGGGGAATGGAGATGAATGATAAAAAAAAAAAAAATCATGAAATCTTGCACAAAGGATCTGATGTGCGCCATGTGTTCATTACTTAATGCCGCCTGGAGGGACAGGAAGTTTGTTTGCATCCACAATGTCTTGAATGATGTCCTTAAAATTCCAACATTGCTCCGTAGTGTGGCCCCTTCCTTGATGGTACTTGCAATGGGCATTGGGATTCCATTTGGCGCTCCTTTCTTCAGGTTTTGGCTCTGGAAATGGCCCAATATGTGTGATCAAGCCTTGACTATAAAGGCGATCAAAGGCCGCATCATAAGTCATTCCTAAAGAAGTGTAAGTTCTTTTCTTCTTGGGCAATGGAGCATCAAGAGCTAACACTTCATTGAGATCAACTTGGCTTATATTGTTTTCGTGCTTAGAAGACGAAGAAGAAGGATGTTCGTTCTTCTTGTTTTTCCAAGTGTTATTATTGTTACTACCGGCAGTCTTTATTAGATCATCCTCGATATTGATGCCAATGTCATATACAACTTCAAAAGTGTTCAAAGGAAGAAATTTGAGATGTTGCTTGTACTTGTGAGTCAAATTTTGGATGAAGAGGCGAATCATCTCTTTTTCTTTGAGAGGATCTACCAAGAGTGCAGTTGTTTCCCTCCACCTCTTTAGATAAGCAGTGAAGCCTTCATTCTCTTTCTGTTTGAGAATGGAGAGTTCACGTTCAGAAGTTCTAGCTTGAATGTTACACTTGTAACGATTCATGAAACTTTCGGTGACATCTTGCCAAATCGCAGTATGCTTGACATCTAGGGAATAAAACCATTGTTGGAAAGCATGTTCTAAGGAGAGAGGGAACACCGTAGGGAAGAGTGTTACGCCCAATCCCTTAAGAGCCATGGTAGCAGAGAACGCCTTCAAATGGAATATTGGATTGTCAGTAGGCTTGAACTTTGGAATATCAGTAGTGGAGAACTTTTCAGGTAGTCTGTCCTTCACATCCAAAGGAGTGGGAGGCCGTTCCACATAGGTGAAATCCTCATAAATCTTGCTCATTTTCTCTTTGATCTTGTCCATTGCAGCCGCAGTAACATTGTTGTGCTCTACTGTGTTGACTCTGGTAGTAAGTGCTTGCAACATGGTAGACATTGTTTCAATAGACTTGTTAATGCTCTCAATATCTTCCTTAGTGGCCATTGGGACAAATTAAAAGTAGTTTGAAGGTGACGAGTGATGTGGAGATGGTGAAGTTCTCTTCCAAGAGGATACAGTAATGACTCGATCGAACCGTACCAATCTACCCCTGCTCCTTGACCAAGTACTGTGAAATGAAATAAATTCACTTAATTGTTTGACTCATTGCTCAAAATAGGAAAGGAAGGAAAAAGTAGACATTTGACAACAGGTGAGAAAACTCCACTCAATCCTATCACGACTAGAAAACGACGCATGCATGGTCCTAGTATACGATCATAAACAATATAGTGCATTACTCGAAGACAAAGTGTGTGCAATGACTCAATATGTGAGATTAGGTGAGTTTATTAAGACTCGTGGTATGATCGCATGGCTAGACATGAGGATGTTGTGAAAAACAAAGGACCCAATGACTAAATAGCACGGAAGACTAAAAGACAAACTAACTTGATTAATTTTGTCCAATTTTAATGTTTATGCTATTTACTAGGTGAAAACAGTCCATTGGCAATCGTTAGTCATAAAAAATATCAACCACAATCAAAGACAAAGAATACATGTTAAGGTTAGCACAAAAATCGATCACAAGAAACTAGGAAGAGGACTAGAATTCTAGAAGAGTTAGGACTCAAGGGTATAAAAATAAATAAATAAATAAAAATAAAAATCTATAATCCTATGTTATATGAGTTGAAAAGGATTAAAGGACTTGGCTAAGACTAGCTTGACACGAAAAGATATAAAAAAAATTTTAAAAAAAGAAAGTTGACGCTAAAAAGACACCTAAACTAGATAGGCTGTAGTATATTGGTTATAACTTTTTATCTGTGACCCTGATTGGGACGAAACCAACTCCAAATGAAAGATAAAACTCGGGGCTACAGATCCATAGGGGGCACAACACGTAAATCTTTCTAGAACTCCAGATATGACCAAAATAAGTTGACTCTTGTGCAGTATACGGGAATAAAAATCCGGGTGACTCAAAAATATATAAAAAAATTTTATGGCTCGACTCTAATAAAAAAAAGGGTTTTGATACGAGAAAAATATAAATAAATAAATGAAAAGTAAAAAGAAATGCACACATAAGCACATTGTCACGCATAATGCAATGAAGTTCGCAACCTAAATTCAAGTTCTATGTTCGACTATGGTCAAGCTTATTTGGGTGCCAAAGGGTACCATGGTTAATAGTTTGGACGCGTTAGCAGGCAGCCTCCCTTGAGGTTGTATGCCAACGGGCGGCTCCACGAGTTCGGGATGAAATCGAACTCGAATCCATGGTTTGGGTGGATTTAAAAACTCAGATGAACCCTTATTGCCATGAGCTTTTTCGGGTTGATAGAGCTTAAATCTCCCGGGCTAGCCACATACGTAGAACACGTACTATTATGGCAAAATAGGTAACCTAAAAAGAATTTGCCTATGTGACAGTGCCAATTAAATCGCAGGAATATAATTCAAGAATCTTTCAAGTCTCATCTACTCATCTTAATTAAATACCGATCACTCAAATTGATAAATAACCAAGAATCCTCCCCAGCGGAGTCGCCAAATTGTAGGCGTCGCTTGAAGTGCACCTACGTTAAAGCATGTGTGAATATGCTTGGCACTCATAGGAAGTGGGAATTGACATAATACGATTAGGGACAAGGAAAGTAGGGAGCCGCCAACAAGTTTTTAAGGAACTTGTAAACCGTTCACGGATCATTAAAGGCAACCACGATAAAGGGACAACGAAAGGCAACAACGATTGACCCGTGAAGGTTACACCCAATTCATAATCCATGAGATTACTAACTCCATATGGTTCGGAACCACGAAAGAGGATCGGGGATGATGGTACGAAGTGAGTCATGGAGTCACATTCGCCCGTATTGGCCTCTACTCGATTCTTATAGTGAAAAGTGATTCCTGCGATCTCAAAGCCATACAAACAAAGATTCAATTTGTTCCAAACTATTATTATGCTAAATTCAATTTGACTAACGCTATTATGGTTTGGGGAAATAAGTTATGGTTTGGGGAAATGGGCTAGAAGTTGGGTTGGTTTATGAAATGGAAATATGGATTTAATCACTCCAAGATTTGAATACTCAACCCGACCAATAATGGCGGTGAAAGGTTGTTCATCATCGGGTTTGGTTTTGGGGAGACATTTTTAGGTGTCTACACAACCCAAAAACGCTCATGGCAATAAGGGTTCATCCGAGTTATTTAATCAACCCAAACCATGGAGTCGAGTTCGATTTCATCACGAACTCGCGGAGCCGCCTGTTGGCATACACCCTCAAGGGAGGCTGCCTTGCTAACGCGTCCAAACTCTTAAACATGGTACCCTCACTACAAGAAATTAGCAATTTTGCGACAGCCAAATTCCGTCGCTAAAATGATTAAAACCGTCGCTAAAAATAGTTACGAAAGCCAACTGTAGTAATGGGTTTGTCGCTATATGAGTTGTCGCAAAATTTCATTTTTACGACAGTTTGACTGTCGTAAAAAAAATTACGACGGCTTTTTTAATTTACACGACAGTTTTAAATTTTGTCCCAGAAATTAGCTTATGACAGCTTATAAATATTGCAAATTTACGACGGTTTACAAAACTATCGCAAAATTCCTTTTAGCGACGGTCAAAAGTCGTCGCAATATAAATAAAAAAAAAATTAAAAAAAAAAGAAAAACCCCTACCAACCCAGCCCCCTTCACCCACTGTAAACATTAACCACCATCATCTCCTTTACGAACCACCACCCACCGCCCCCACAATCCACCTAACGCCACCCAAAACCACCAAAGAAAACAAAAAAACGCATAAAAATCAAAATTAAACCAAACCTCAAAAGAATCAAAATTAAAATGAAACCTAACAAGATCTAAAAAATACCTAAAAATAACAACACATACAAATAAAAATATATGTCAAAAAATATAAAAAAAAAAACCGCACAAAAAAACGAACAAAAAATGAATGAACTACAGGAATTATCGAAAAACACTACAAAATTCGAACAAAAAGCAACGAAAAAATCAAACGAAAAAAAAACAATAAAACATCCACCAAATTGAATAAAGTAAATGAAATTAAACACATAAACAATAATAACCTTTAAATAAAGGAAATTAACCCCCAAAAATCAAAGTTATCTTCAAATTATTGAAAATAGACACAAATAACCAACATAAAACGAAAATTAACGAAACAAAAACGGCAATTTAAGTACAAAATTATGAATTTAGACCAAAACAAATCAGAGAACAAACAAAAACCACAATAATAAAAACGGAAAAAAGTACAAAAAAAATGAGCATACCTTCGAAAATTTATTTTATGGAATTTCATGGTCAAATTCAACCATAAAAACTCCAGATCTGGAATTTTTATGGTCGAAATTGACCAAATGAACTCCAACATCACGAAATTGTACCTTAAAACATGAAATTTAATAAACCCAAAGAAATTTGACCATGAATTTCGTTGCTTTTCACATTAGAAACAAAGAGGAAAGAGAAAAATGGAGAGGAGAGGAGAAAGAAACTAAGAGAAGGTTGGGAAGAGGAGAGCAAAACAGAGAAAAAGAGAGGGGAGGAGAGGTGAGAGAAATTGAGAGGGGAAATAGAGAGGAGAAACGGCGGAAGGCAGTTTAGGGTTTTGTGTGGGCTTTTGAATTGGTATTTAAATACTATTTATTTAAAAAAAAAATAATTAAATCTACGACAGTTTATAGCTGTCGTAAATATTAATTTTTTATATAATTATTTTTAGTGTCTTTTGCGACAGTTTATTGGCTTAAAAATTGTCGTAACTCAACGGCGGTTTAAAAAACCGTCGTAAAATTAAAATATTACGACGGTTTTACTAGCTGTCGCAGAAAAATTGTTGTTATATTCCCGGATTCTAGTAGTGCCATTTGACACCCAAAGTTTGACCAATAGTTGAACATAGATCTTGACCTTAGGTTGCAAACTCTTTTTTTACATCATCGTGACTAAATGCTACATGGTTTGTTTGGTGCTAACCCTCATGTGTTTGCTCTTTTTGTTTAACCCATGACCGAGGGTTTTTATTTCCACATAGTAATTAGTACGGACAAAAACTGATTAAAATATGGAAAATACGCAAATTTAGGCCTAGAATTGCGCACCATGTCACGGCAGGTCTGCCGCGTCAGGTGTGCAATGTCGTGGCACGGTACATTGCCTCGTCTGACGGTGCTCTGTACCGTGTCACGTCAGTCAGCACCGTGACACGGTGCCCAGGAGGTTTGTCCAGTCAACTTTTTTTTGTCTTCGTGCATGCTTATGTGGTTCGTATGTCTGGTTTGGTGTCCCGTCTAGCTATACGGTCATAACACGTGTCCATAATCTTCACTTAATCACTCACATGTCGTGTTCACACACTTTTTCCGTTAGTCGTGCACCATTTCATGACCGTATTTTAGGGTAGTCTTATGTCGGGTTTTTTTTCGGAGTAAGTCGGATGGTATCCTCCCATATATTTTATTTAAAAAAAATTAAAAATATTGTCGCACCACGGGAATCTCTACCGTGTCACAGCAGTTTCCAACGTTGCACGGTGGAATTGCAGCAAAAAAAAAATAAAAAAAAAAATGTCGCGCCACGGGGTATTCCACCGTGTCACGGCAGTTTCCACCGTGGGACGGTGGAATATCAGACTTTGCGATTTCTTTTTTTTCGTGACGCAGACTTTGCGAATTCTGTTATTTGTTCGACATTTTTTTATTCTTCCATTGCGTCCGACTTCTTGACTCGGATATATATATATTTAAGGCGAAAATAAATATGCTATTATTATTGAAATAAATGTGACTACAATTATTGGCATCATGCGCCTTATTTTAAAAATAAAAATTATAAATCATATAAGCAAAGCAATATTAATCTAATCCTTCTTCACTTTAGGAACCTCCTTCTCTTTTTCAACTAGGTCGGCCTTCATCATTAATGTGTCTTTTGTAGCCCGAACCGTCACACCCCTAACTTTCACCCCTTTCATCTTTCTTAGAATTCTTTGGTTGCTTCTCTCTATAAACCATCTTCTCCTTACCCTTTCCTTTCACATAATTCTTCCTTTTAGGCATTATAGGAGTCTTAAACTCAATCCCTTGTGTTCTCGGACCTAGACGATCTTTAGGAGGCGCTTTCTTAATCCCAAGACGACCCTTCACATCAAAGTTGCGTGATCCGACTCGATCCCTTCTACTTCTAGGATTCAACCATGTCTTGTATGCACTAGATAAGGGGGGAGGAGCTTGGTCACTTGCAAAAACGGTCCACAAAGGTCTTCCAATCCAATAAGCCCCGTACTTGTGAACGTTACTTTCATGCAACGATACTTCACGAGGACTATCGTTATAGCGTGGAACTACTTGTTCAAGTCCATATTGTCGCATCAATCGAGAAGGACAGTTGTAGACACCTAAAAATGTCTCCCCAAAACCAAACCCGTTGATGAACACCTTTAACCGCCATTATTGGTCGAGTTGAGTATTTAATCTTTGGAGTGCTTAAATCCATGTTTTATCCAATATATTACATGAACCAATCCAATTTCTAGCTCATTTCCCTAAACCATAACCTATTTTCCACTTTTCGTGTCCACTGAGAGAAACTGATTTTATGTCTATAAAATTTTGATCCAATTATTATTTTGTTGAATAGGCCTTTAAATAAGCTTTCCAACCATATATCATAAGCCCAATTCCGAGCTATAACGAAAAGATATGAGCGAAACACCAAACTCGGCCTAAAACCGACACCCTTCCACTAAAACGGTCATATCTTAAAATCTACATATTATTTTGACTTGATTCTAATTGGTTTGGAAAGTAGACTTGATAAGATTTCCAATTATATATTATATGCCTTATTCCGAGTTACGGATCAAAAGTAATGATTATTTTAAAAACGGGTAAAAAAACTGAAATTACCGCGCAGCAGCAAAAATGCCGCGACGCGGCAAAAGCTGACGTGTCACGGGGCTTATTCCCGTGACACGATGCCCATCTTTGTAATTCTGCACAATTTTCCCCTGTGTCACGGGATTTTACACCGTGTCACGGTGCAATTTCCCGTGTCACGGTGCCCATTCCGTGACACGGGAATATTCCGTGTAATTTCCGCGTACTTTTTACACCGTGACACGGCATACTGCACTGTGCCACGGTGGACAATGTCGTGTCACGACATTTCTTCCCGTGTCACGGTGCACATCCCGTGCCACGGGATTGCTCCGTGTTTTCTCCGCGTAATCCCTAAACGCGTTTTCACTTCCCGTAACCTAAATATTTCCCGTGTCACGCAAATTTGTACCGTGTCACGGGAAAATTTCCCGTCTGACGGTGGGATTTCCCGTGTCGCGGTACACTTTGCCGTGTTGCGGGATACTTTTTTAGGGTTTTTATCATTTTAGGGTTCCGTGTGCTCCCTCAGCACATTTTCCCTATAAATAGGACCCCTCATTTCTGATGTACGGGGCACCAATAATCATTCTCTCTCACCTTACACCAAAAATCATTCTCTTCTCCCTCTTTAACCTAATTTCTACCCTCCTTATTCTTCCATAATAATTCCCCTAAGAACTTTAAGGAGTCTATACTAAACCCGTGGTTCCGTCCTTAAACCAAGGCGTGAAAGGTATAAATAACTTAGGGTTTGGACCAAATTAACTCTACTTTTTATTTAATTTAATTTTCATTTACTTTAAATTTTTTTTGAAGTTACTAACAATTTATTCATGATGTAGCAATTTAAAGGAACGTGCTGAATGTAAGTAATTAATTAAATTAATTACTCTTATTTTATTTTATATTGCTAGTATCATGATTAGGTTATTTTATATTTGATTTGACTAACACTATTATTGTTAAATTGCTTCCAATGTTAATGTTTATTTTAATATATTTATTTTAATCACCATATTGTATGTTTAAAGGGAATATGTAATTGAAAATAACGCCTAATAAGATAATTTGGACAACCGGTTTAGGTTCTTTTTAATCTTGTTGTTTAATCAAGTGATCACAAATATTTTAGAATTATGTGTTGCATTAATATTCAACCAATTTAGCATAATAATAGATTGGAGAAAATTGAATCTTTGTTTGTATGCGTTTGAGATCGCAGGAATCACTTTTCAATATAAGAATCGAGTAGAGGCCAATACGGGCGAATGTGACTCCATGACTCACTTCGTACCATCATCCCCGATCCTCCTTTCGTGGTTCCGAACCATATGGAGTTAGTAATCTCATGGATTATGAATGGGGTGTAACCTTCACGGGTCAATCGTTGTTGCCTTTGTTGTCCCTTTATCGTGGTTGCCTTTTATGATCCGTGAACGGTTTACAAGTTCCTTAAAAACTTGTTGGCGGCTCCCTACTTTCCTTGTCCCTAATCGTGTCCCTTACCGTATATGTCAATTCCCACTTCCTATGAGTGCCAAGCATATTCACCACATGTTTTAACGTAGGCGCACTTCGAGCGACGCCTACAACAGTAAAAAGTCAGCCTTGAGATACTAGGAACGCGACAGTACGGAGTATCATTCGTACCAACCATCCTAGTAAGCCTCCACCAAGGCACCACCCAACGAATGGAAAATTCTCTTTTTGCAAAGAAATTCTTCCAATCTTCATACGACATGTTCATAGAGTAATTCTTCTTCATGCGGACTAGATCGTTGGGACCATATTTTTCAATATTGTCGGGGGCTTCAAAAAGTTCTATACGCTCCATCAACCAAATCTGCAAAATAAAAAAACATAAAAAAAAATGCAGAATCCACCATGACACGGCAGAATGCACCGTGTCACTACAGAAGTGCACCGTGTCACTACAGAAGTGCACCGTGACACAGTGCCAGTTTTGTGTCACGGGGGCTACTCAGAGCGCGTTTTTACCTGCAGCAGTACTAGAGAGCCCTTCCTGACGACTTTCCGATCAGCTTTTGCTTCGTCAAGGTCACACAAAGTTTCTCCAAGGCACGTAGGCATAGGAGATCTCCCAGATTCAACATGTTCAAGCACAAACGCTAGACAAGCATGTCCTACCCTATCGTTTGCAAATAAAAGCTTGCTAAACATGCAAAAAATATAAGCCCTTCTACGGTATACATGATAAAACTCATACACAGGGCGATTGAAATATAAATTTGCAAGTTTTTCTAAGTCTACCTCATTATCACACACAATTCTATTCAAATCTGGATCTGTCAGATTCAGATGGCGTTCAAAGTCTTGGTAATAATACTCACGTAGGGTAGGCATGGCAATAAGATTTCTGGCAGGAAACCCAAAGATGGCACCGAATTCCTCCGGCAGGGGACAAATTTCATCGTAATCAAATTTAAAACAATGTGTTTCTGGTCTCCAATAGTCTAATGCTGCCCTAAGAAAATCATGTTCAATCGCTACATGTCTCAGGGCTAATAAACCCCTGACATGAAACAATTTCAACTCTCTTTTGTCAGCATTGGTCAAAGAATAAGACCAGTCGCGCAATGTATTATCAAAATTCCGAGACATTATTATTGAAATATGACATTCTAATTATTTTATGTTTCGTAATTATGCATATCACGAATATACTGGTCCTATTTTATAGCAAAAACGCTCGGAAATACTCAGAATCTATCTTTCTATACGCGTAAACCACATCGTTACATAATACGCGTACCGTGACACGGTAGAAAATTCCCGCGACAAGGCAGCCTTTGCCGTGACACTGTGTACAGTGCCGTGTCGCGGTGCCCACGCGTTTTCATTTTCCATCCTTTTCCTATATTTATCCTAATTTTTATTGTTTTATCTTCACCGTTTATCTTTTAATTCTTTTTTTCGAGAGTTTTATTCCTAATAAAATTCTCAATTTTTTTTCTTTTTTTTTTAATTATTATTATTTTTATGTTTTTTTATCTTTATTATTTTTTTATTATTATTTTTATTACTTTATTCTTATTTCTATTTATCCTTATTATTTATTATTTTATTTTATTATTTATTCTTATTTCTATTATTATTATTATTTTATTTTTTTTCTTTCTTTGGGGAAGTTGTAAACCTTGTCCCATTTCCATACTTATTTATTTTAGGAGGAGTTGTAAAACTTATCCCTTTTTTCTTTTCTTTTTATTTCTTTTTTCTTTTGGGGAAGGTCGGTACCCTCCACTTAAGTTTTTTTCGCGTCATTAATAAATACACAATCACACACAATGAGTCTCAAGCACACACTAACACACACTAATAAATGCATAAATTGTGAATAATGTACAAAATGAGTCATGATGCATAAGCAGTGTCAAGTGTCACCAACTAAAGTACAAATAAAGACCCTCGGTCAAAAATCTGTAGAACTAGAAGAGGGAGGATCAGTGTCTTCTCCAGCCTGTGAATACGGGAGCGGTGAGCCAAAGAGTCCCGCCATCATCCTGGTACGAGGAGTAGTATCCCTACTAGTCCCTGTAACTCCAGTAGCAGTCAAACTCAAAGCAGGACCCGTCCAACTAGCAAACGGTGTAGACTGACTCCAAGAGGTAGGAAGCGTCGGTGGAGGCATCGTCCCATAAATTGGAACTGAAAACAAGCCTGGCATCGGTGGAGGAAGCGCCCCAGACGATGGAGATGAGTATAAGCCCTGATCCACAGGAGTGATAATTGGCCTGAACTTAGGCTGTGAAGACTGTGAAAACGACTGTCGCTGCCACTGACCCTGAAAGTGCTGGAACGGCTGGGAAGACTGAGGTTGCTGCCACTGAGCCTCCTAAAACGGCTTAGAAAGCTGAGGCTCCCACTGAGACTGAGAATGCCGTCGAACCTCAGGAGATCGTCTGCCACGACTAGGCTCCCCCTCGTTTGAGCCTCTATTCCTCGAGCGCGAGCGGGACCTCCGTCGCTCCTGAAAGACACAAAATCAAAAGATGTCAATGGCGATAGATAGAAAAAATGGTAAAAATGAAAAAAAAAAAGTGAACATACCTCAAGAACATCGCCAGAAGCTTGATGATGCAGTACTTCAAAGCGTCAACCAGCTTCATGAAGCCCATCATCTCCGGGTGAGTAGGCTGAGAACAAAGCAAAGAAAAAATCAGTAATAAGCGGTATTAAAAGGGATGAATAATGTATTAAAAAGCTTATCGGCTCAAAAACATCAGGCAAAGACACCTGCGTCTGTCTAAAACCCTCTAGCGCGTCAGCAATATGGTCCTCAGTAATACCGATCGGCCCCGGGTAGCGGACAGATTGAGGCGGAATCTCAATCTTCCCCACACAGCGAACAATCGTCTGAAAATACGATCGAATAATCAGGTTATTCGACGGTTTAAACAAAGACTAGCAACAAAATTCTCAAAAGAAATCATACCTCAGGAAGACGGGGTGGAACAGCCAAGGAGGGAAGCAAGTACTGCACATAATCGCCCTCCATACGCACAAGCTCCTGCCAAGGAAAAGTGTAGCGCTCTCCCCTGTTTATCAACTCCCTAAGCAAGCGTGAGTCCAGCATCGACTCCGGTGGAGACAAGGGCACCACAAAGCGATCACCACTGTGCTGACGAACGACACGCTCCCCCAAATACCAGACAAAGCGTCCAGTACCAACAAAAACAGTGCGGTATGCCGAAAGCTGCAAGGCCTCGGGAAGATTAGTCATCCCAGCCCAAGGCCGATACTGGACATCAATAGCAACCTGAAAACCATAAAAAGTTGCAATGAAACGCCGAAAATAAATTCAAGATAGAAAATAACGGGCTACAAAGGTAATTCTTACACTAACAGAAGAGGTGCCTTGGCGTAGCAACCCGTGTAACGCAAGGGCAGACTCCACTCGTGACTCGCATCGGTCACGCCAACTAGCTCTGACATGGAAGTCATGGGCCGCTCCACGACGCCGTCAAGGGGCCAATCTCGGAAATTACTCATAGAACCATAGCTGCAATGAAAAATAATCTTTGAGCACACGAGTCGAACAAATTAAACCAAAACAAGAAGAGGAAAGATCGTCACCTCTACGACCCTCCATAAACTGTAGACAGTGACAGGGGCCTGGTCGTTCAGCTGCCTACAGCCATGACGTAACGACAAGAGAAGATCAACATATCCTAGGCTGGCCCAGCTAAAGGATCCTATATCATTGATCCTGAGCAAAGAAGGAAGGTAGCAAACGAGCGCACGCGAACTCCTATCAGGAGAAAGAGTCATCGAAACGAGAATCAAAATGAAGATCCGCACTCGCTGCTCAGGTGATGTCTCATCCATGTCAAAACCACGGGCCAGAACAGAAGTCAACTCTGATCACCCGCTCCTAGGACCACCTCGAGACACTGGCTGAGTCCTGATGTGCTGAACGATCGAACCTAACAAATTGGCTGCCTCAGCCGCCCCCCAAGAAAAATCAGACATCTGTTGTACGGCCCGGTCAGTGAAGCGTAGACCACTGATCATGCTAAAATTCAGAAGGGTCACTGTCATCTCCCCCCAAGAAAAGTGAAAAGTGTTGGTAGTATCCCAAAAATACTCCAACAACGCGCGAACGACTGTCGCGCCACAACCCCGGGGGCTGCAAAACCCTACGATCGCCGAATAAAAATCTACTAAATCAGCAGATTCCCACAAGGTGTTCGTAACAGGATCCCTCGTGATATTCCCATGAAGTCGAGGAATCAAATCTCCAGCTCCAGAACCGTGATGGCGAAGCGTGCCATCGACTATGTCGGCAAGTGGACGATGAGAAACGTGGTTCTCACGGCAGAAAACCAACTCATCTGACGACCAAGGAGGTGCAACCCACCTGCCCCTACTCGAAGAAGGACGAGGCTCGGTCTCTAGGGCATCGTCGTCCATGCCCTCAGGAACTGTGGGAGTATCCTCCCGAAAAGCCTGACGCCGGCCACGAGTGGAAAGATCGCGATCCCGTTGTCTAGGCATGCTATTACAAAAATAAAATCTAAATGCTTAGCATCATTTCCTAGGTTATTTAGTTATTTATTCCAAATAGCTTAACGGTTATTTCAAGTTGCATTTTCTATTATACGCTGAATTTTTACCTCAAGGCTAAAAATTAGCAAAATAATGGAATTCTTTCTAGTATTTAGTTTCTCCATGACGAACTAATACTATGTTCTCCTAATTGCATGATACTATGTTCTCCATGACAATGTAGTACATACACAAAACAAAACATGTTTCAAAATTGCACAAAAACAATAGATCAACATATCATGGCATATTTTACAAAATCTACAACCAATATATCACACCATTTCAAGTGCAAAAGAACAATAAGAATAGTAGTACCAAAAAGGGGGATTTGATCAATTCTTCACCAAATCATGCAATTTTTGTCTCAAACCGCTCACAAACACACATACATAGATATGCAAGCTAATTCATGGCAAGAATTTCAACATAAAACCTCAAAATCAAAAATCCCCAAATTGATTTTCAAGGGTTTTAATATGAAATTACTCACTTGAAGCATAATTCGAGACAAAAAGCAAGAAAACTTACATGGATCTTTGTAGGAATTCGAAAATAAGTAAGATGGCAAGAAATTTGAGAGAGTTTGGTGGAGAATTGAGCTCTAAAGCTCGAAAAACCGCAGCAATACCTCCGCGGCACGACACTTCAAGCCGTGACACGGTAACAAAATCCGTGTCGCGGTGGAACTCTAACAAAAGCGGCAGCAGCGAGCTTGAACTAGCAGCAAACACCACCTTGGCGTGGTGGTTTCAAAAGCGTCACGGTATTTGTCAAACGCGTAGCGAAGAAAAAAAAAAGAGGGGTAGAAGCAGTAGCAGATCGCCGCGACACGGTAGTGCGGCGCGAGTCACGGTGAAGAGACGACGTGACACGGTGGACTGAGCAAGGCAAAATGAAAAAAATAATAAGAGAAAAGAAGGAAAGAAATGAAAGGTTGAGAAGATAAAAATGACAACAATCAAAATGAAGTGAAATGGCAAAAGGAAGCTCAAATTTAAAGAGAAGAGCATCCCGTTACACACCCCCGTTCCCGTTCCACATTTTTCGTTACTTAGTAACAGTGTTTACGCGCGTGGAATGGTGTGGTGCACGTGGCGCGTGAGCATTTTGAGCAAAAACTAAATCCCGCGACACGGGAAATGCACCGTCTGACGGGATTGTTGCTCCGTGTCGCGGGACATTTCCACGTGGCGCGGCGCCCATTCTGCTGTCCTGCACTCTCCTTGAAGCTGTCAGCGAATATTCCTGGCATTTTGACCAAAATTGCACGATTTTCCGCACAAATTGGACAGTTTGTTTCTTATTAAAATTACGCAGAAAATTCTAACTAACATTTAAAGGGTATCAAAATTACCGTTTTACCCCTAACAAGCTTCAGAGTCAATTTGTCGACATTTTAAACACCTAATATGGTCAGATAGTCGACTTGAAGGTGTGAATCATCCGCGGCCCACGTTCGGGGATAATTGAACCATCATACACTTACAAGTTTCAGCAATTATATCTGTTGTCGGTTTTCCTCAGGCATGGAAAACATTATTGGTGGATTTTTCTTCAAGTATAGAAAACAGCCAAGTCGGCTTTCCTCAAGTATGGAAAGCGTTATCGGTGGATTTTTCTTCAAGTATAGAAAACCGCCAAGTCGGCTTTCCTCAAGCATGGAAATCGTTGTCGGTGGATTTTTCTTCAAGTATAGAAAACCGCCAATTCGGCTTTCCTCAAGCATGGAAGGCATCATTAGTGGAATTCTTCAAGCATAGAATGACAACAAAATCATACGTCGACTTTCATCAGGCATGGAAATTATCATCTGGTAGGTTTCTTCAGTCTTAGAAAACTATCAAATTCATCAGTCGGCTTTCCTCAGGCATGAAAAGCATTTCAACGAACGTCATCCGGTGGATTCCTTCAAGCATAGGAAGCTGCCAAACTCATTTGTCACCGATACACTGGTGTCAGATACGTATTCTATCCCTTTACTCTTTTATTTGTGGAATTAACATTTTTCTGCAGGTATCGGCGTATACAGAGTGATTTAGGATCGCAGAACGTCTTAAATCATTCTCCGTCCCAATCAACTACTTTGACTATCGTTTTCGAAACTGACGTTTCTACAAACTCAGTCAAAGTGGGGGCTTCTGTAGACACCTAAAAATGTCTCCCCAAAACCAAACCTGATGATGAACAACCTTTCACCGCCACTATTGGTCGGGTTCAGTATTTAATCCCGAGAGTGCTTAAAAAATCGTATTTAATTAAATTCAATTTTTGAATAGTCCATGGATCAGTCTTGATGTTTAGTCAAAGCATAGTTTTTTAATTTCAGCCCAAACCTTTTTTTTTATTTTATTGTTTTATTATTTATTTTGGCCCAAACCTTTTATTTATTTTATTTACTTATTTTCTTTTTTTTTTATCCCAAATAATAATATTAAATCAGAAATGGCCTGAAATTATCAATCGGCACTTAAAATGCTGAACGAAAATAGGGTTAAAAATGAATTTAGACGAAAAAACGGATTAGGACTCCCGCGTCACGGCATTTGTATGTCCACCGTGTCACGGGAAACTTTCCCGTCTGACGGTGGGATTCCCCGTGACATGGGGCACCTGCTGTGACACGGGGGTCTCCGTGTCCTTTCCGCGTAAACCCTTAACGCGTTTTGTCCCCCGTTCACTAAATATTTCCCGCGTCACATAGCAGTACACCGTGTCACGGGAATGTTCCCCGTCTGACGGTGGAATTCCCCGTGTCACGGTATACATTGTTGTGTCGCGGTGCATTTTTTTAGGGTTTTTATCTTTTTAGGGTTCCGTGTGTTCCCTCAGTACATTTTTTCTATAAATACCCCCTCATTTCTGATGTACGGGGCATTAATTAATTCTATATTTTTCTCTCCTCTATGATCTAGCCTAAACACTAGCCTACCCTTCTTCTTTCAAAATTCCTTCTTCAAGTACTCCAAGGAGTCCATACTTTACTCGTGGTTCTGTCCTTAAGCCAAGGCGTGAAATGTAGAACTGTTTGAGGGTTTGGCCCCAAATCAACTCTATTTAATTTAATTTAATTATTGTTTTTTTTTATTATTTCCTTGAAGTTACTAACTCGTTTATTATTTTATAGTTGCAAGCAAACAGAATCAAAGTAAGAATTATGTTCCTTTTATTTCTATTATTTTTATTGTTAAATTGCCTCCAATATTAATGTTTATTCTATTATTTTTTATCACCATATTGCATGTTAAAGAGAATATGTAATTGAAAATCACGCCTAATAAGATAATTTGGACAACCGGTTTAGGTTCCTTTTTAATCTTGTTGTTTAATCAAGTGATCACTAATTTTATAGAATAATGTGTTGCATTAATATTCAACCAATTTAGCTTAATAATAGATTGGAGCGAATTGAATCTCTGTTTGTATGCCTTTGAGATCGCAGGAATTACTTTCACTATAAGAATCGAGTAGAGGCCAATACGGGCGAATGTGACTCAATGGCTCACTTCGTACCATTATCCCCGATCCTCCTTTCGTGGTTCCGAACCATATGGAGTTAGTAATCTCATGGATTATGAATGGGGTTTTACCTTCATGGGTCAATCGTTGTTGCCTATCGTTGTCCCTTATTCGTGGTTGCCTTTTATGATCCATACATGAACGGTTTACAAGTTCCTTAAAAACTTGTTGGCGGCTCCCTACTTTCCTTGTCCCTAATCGTAATGTCAATTCCCACTTCCTATGAGTGTCAAGCATATTCACAACATGCTTTAACGTAGGCGCACTTCAAACAACGCATACACAACATAAGTCATATTTTATTATTTTCATATTCCTTCTCCTCCAATTCTTTCTACAACTTTTGCTTTTTATAATTTTTTATTCTTCCACCTACCTCGGTACCTCCATATTTTATTACTTTCTCCCATTTCTCCTAAAACTCCGTGCATGGAGAAATGGAGCAAGTATTTTAAAACGAAGAGAGTATTTTATAATATATTCACTAGATGAATCACGTGCGATGTACGATTTGTCTGTAAAAATAACATTCAGTAAAAAAAATTATACTTCAGCAAAAATAATTTTAGTTCAGTAAAATTAAGTTTAGTTTGGTATAATTAATATCATTTCAGTAAAAATTAGTAATTTCGAAAAAGATATATAACAGAGAATCAGCAAAAATAATTTAAGTTTAGCAAAACTAATTTCAGTTCTGTAAAATTAATTTAAGTTCGGAAAAAATAATTTTAGTTCAATAAAATTAATTTCACTTCAGTAAAAATAATTTAAGTTCAGTAAAATTGATTTCAGTTCAGTAAAAATAACGTATGTATATATCATACATTATAAAATACAACGAATTATAACTGATATGTCCAATTTATATGGTGTTTTACCCCCGTCCCATGGTCATAATTAGTAGTGTTTTTGGCTCTTTGGGGCCACTTTTATTACTAATCTGTGTTTTCTAGTGTTTTTGTAGTTTTGCTTGAGTTTTGTAGGAAATTGCACACTTGGAGCGTTTTCCAGGTTTTTCACGAAGCAACTACAAGCATTAGGAGGACACGACCATCCTTGAAGCCCAGGACCGATGAGAGCCGGTAATTAAGGGCTCGGTATGTGATACCGGGGCAATTTGATCAAATAATCAAGACCCGATGAGGAAATCCGGATTGGGCCGAGGAATCGAGCCCAATCGAAATCCAAGCCTCGAAGAAGAAGCCGGGCCTGATCGGGCAAGCATACGCCCGATCGGGCGGGCGCGCGCAAAGCAGCATCAAGGAAGAAGCTGCGCCTGATCGGGTGAGCGTAGGCTCGATCGGGCGCAGCACACCAGCAAGGGCGTAGTAAAAAAGGCGGGCCCGATCAGGCGGCCCTTCGCCCGATCGGGCGCGTGTTTTTCTAAGGACCTGATTAGTTTTGTTTAAGGTTTTGTTTTAGGAGTGTTTAAGTACGAATTTTGTACGTAATTTTTGTTTACCTTCTCTTTTAGATTTTCTCTCTCTACTTAGGATATTTTCTCTCTCTTAAACTCTCTCTCTCAACATTGTTCTTAATTACATTCATTAATCCATATTTCTTTTGTTACCAATTTCTCCTCTTTTAATTCCAGTTATTTTATTTAATTCTTTCATTATGTCTTGCTTTATTTATTTGATTAGTTTAGATTTAATTATGCTTGAGTAGTTTTATTTCTAGGATTTATGGGGATCTAATAAATAATATGAAGGGGTAAATTTGTGATTGTTGATTATCAATGCTTGGTTAATTTCCTATTGATTGATTTAATGCTATGGAATTAGGTTTGGCCAGATTTAATTGTATGAGTTTAGCAATATTAATTCGAGATTCGACAGATGAGAATTGATGTTTAGGCTTAGTTTCAATAGGCGGACTAATTTATAAATGGTTAAATCGAGATTCGACAGATGAGATTTAATACCGGTAAATTAACTCTGTGATTATAATACGTAGCGAAAGCCCTTTATAATCTGATTAATCAATGCTTGATGATTGTTTATTATGATTTGCCCTGGAATATTGTTTATTAGTGAACCTATGCCCTAGGCCTTTTAATATTTAATTTCTCCCTACTTTATTTTCTCTGATCATATTCTTCGTAGTATAGTCTTTAATTACAACAACATTGGTTACTTTGATAATTTAGATTATAATAATTAATTAGGAGTAGAAAGACTTGTTTCCCTGTGGATTCGACCCTACTTCCCTATCTGCATTAGTTAGAGGACTTAGGTAATACTTTTGATTAGGGGATATGACTTTACCCTGTCAATAAAAAACTCTTTTATAGTAGTGCAACCATTATATAAAACTCTTTTATGGTTTTTGTGTACATCATGGTATTTATAGTTACGAAGTAAAACAATATGAACTACAATCTTAGAGGGTGGCAAGGAGGTTGGCTAAACATTAATTGCAATGAAGAAAACTAAGGTTTGGACATTGCGTTGTATTGACTAATTGTATTAGCATTTTAACAAAAATAATAAAAAAAAATTTAGGACTAATGGAATAAACAAAATACATCTTACTTTGTAATTATTATTGTACAACATTTTTTTAAAAAAAAACTCATAGAATTTAAAATTAGAAATATTGAATTTTAACACAACAAAAAAACACAAATTTGAGTTTTAACTCTACTAAAATAATAATAATAATAATAATAATAATAATAATAATAATAATAATAATAATAATAATAATAATAATAATAATAATAATAATAATAATAACATCATCGAAAGTTTAAAAAAACGGATATTTCACCAAATGCCCCTGAGTTATTTTTTTTTATTCACCATATACCCATGAAAAATTTCAACTTCACCATGTGCCTTTGGGTTTGATAAAAAAATGTCACTAAATGCCCAAATGACTAACGGACATTAACTCTGTTAGTCATTAGGGCTAATATTTGCCATGTGGCTGCATCTTATTGGTTTTTTATTTTAAAATTATTTGATTAACTATTAATAAAAAAAAACTTAATTTTTTTATTTAAAAAACCACCAACCACTCACCTTCCGCCGGCGGTGGACTAACCTTGCGCGCCCAACCATCTCCCACTAGCCCCACACCGGCGCCACCCTCCTACCAACCCCGCACCCAACCACCTCTACCTCATTGCCTTAGCTTGAATCGTAAACCGCTTTCTGCCTTTCCACTGTCGCTGAAACCCAGGCCACCACCTTGAAACCACTTCACCGGCAGCAGACCCCCTACCCCACGACGTCGCGTCCCACCTTAGCCGAAACCACCACATTGAAACCCTAAAAACCCAAAATTGAAACCCTAGATTTGGAGTTTGTCGGTGCGGGGATGGAAGTTTGGACGCCGACGGTGAGGAGGGTAGGGTTTTTTTTGAGGAAAAGAGGGGTTTTTAGGTGCGTGGACAAGGAGGCTTAAGGGAAGCGCCGCCAACGAGTGGGGGGTCAGGGGAAGATTCCGCGCAGGCGCGCCGGTTCAGGGGCAGATTTCACGCCGACGCGCGATGGCGAGGACAGGCGGTTAGAGCCGAGCAAAACTACCCGAAAAACTGAAAACCCGTTCCGTTACTGTTCCGAAAATTAGGGTACCCAATCCGATAACCATAACGGTTCGGGTACCCGTTCCGATAATTTGTTATCGGGTATGGTTTTTGGGTATCATTTTAAAATTAACGGGTACCCGTTCCGTTCCGATAAGCAATTATTTTGTTTTTTTTTTCCTACTTAAATCTATCTTTTCAATATTTAAACTCTTACATTACTTCATAATCACTATAAATATCAATAATTAGTAATGTTATTAATAATTTGGCCAAGATCATGTGGTATTGTTGTTAATTAGTGTTAAAAAAAATATCATAATAACTAATTTTTTAAGTTTAATTATCATTAATGGATACTTTATAGGGTACCCGATAACCGTTCCGAAAATTCGGGTACCCGAACTTATCGGTTCGGGTTATGGATATCACTTTTAGTGATATTGGTTATCGGGTACCCGAACCGTTAGTACTAACGGTACGGGTAACGGTACGGGTACCCGTCCCATGCTCACCCCTACAGGCGGTGAGTGGGTTGGGTGCTGATGGGGGTGGGGGCAAAGAGCTGGCCGCCATGGAGGTGGTGGTGCGGTGGGGAAAGTGGTTGGGGTTTGGTTTTTCTTTTTTGAATTTTTTAAAATAAAATTATATTTTGTACTAAAAAATGAACCAATTAAAGTATGCCTTGTGGCATAATTAGCTTTAATGACTGGAGTTGACGTCCGTTAGTCATTTGGGTATTTGATGACATTTTTCTGAAAGTCATGAGTATATGGTGAATTTGAAAATTTTCATGGGTATATGGTGAATAAAAAAATAACTCAGGGGCTTTGGTGAAATTTCTGTTTAAAAAAATTTGATTTTACCACCACTTAACAGTTGTCGTCCAAAATTCCGTTAAGTGATGTCCATTGTGCCACCTGTCACCATATTATTTGTTTAGAAAAAAAAAGAAAAATTAAAAATGGATTAAAGTAAACCCTAAGACTAACCTAGCCACGCTAGCCCCACCGTCGGCACCACAGTGCCACCATAGCCCCACCTCTAGCTAACCCTCCCGTTACCAGTCCTAGCCACCGGGAAATCCCCTCCTTCCCTTCTGAAAGTGCAGCTGGTACTCAAGAAGGGGGGGTTGAATTGAGTACAGGGCAGTGTTAGAAATTATTGGATTTTCTTCTATTTATGTAGGGGGACCAGATGATGAACTGGTCCTGCAGCGGAAACAGAAAATACAATAAATAATCAACACAAAGATTTAACGAGGTTCAGCTCAACTCTGAGCCTACGTCCTCCACTACCCTAATTACTTTTATTAATCAACTCTGAAAAACAAAAGCAATTACAAATGATCACACTCGTGATCCCCACACCTAACTCTAGGTGTCACTTCGCACTTGAACTCACAAGCACTTGCACTCACACTCGTAAATGCTACCCAATCACTAACCTCTTAGTGATTCAATACAAACCCTTTGTTTCCCTCTAAATGCTTCCACTCAAAGCTTACAAGAGATAATTACAAAACAATTCTTACTGTGTGCATAAATAGTTTGTAAGAGATGAACTAACTATTTCCCTTAGAGTGTATTTCGAGCTTTCAAAGATAGAGAATTTTTTTCAGAAAAGCTCACTCGAAATTCTGATCGAGTTTATGCTTTTATAAGGTTGGGAGATAAAATCTTTCGTGATCTTTTCAGATCATAACTTAGGTAAATAGAATATCTTTTATTTTGTAAATAAGAGACATTCTAAGATATTATTCTACTTTCCATAAATGGGTAGAATAATATATTCTAAGTTATATGCGAAATAATTCATCTCCAACTTTGCATAAACTGAATCAATTAGTTTAGTAAATATTCTCTAAGGATAGGAAATATATATTCCAGAAAATATTTACTGAACTAATGTCCAGGTTCATGAAACAAGCTACGAAGCAGCTGTTTCCTGACCTGTTAATGTCCTAGGGATCAGGTCAACTTTTCCTGATCTCTACAACACTAAATACTCTAAGTAAGGGATACAAATAGCTCATGTACAAACATCCATGCACACTTAACATTATAAAGACTACAAAGATCAACTATCCTAATCTAAGAGACTTCATAATTTTCAAGTCTTGACGGCCTTCCTTGATAGAACATTCTGATACAGATTTCTTGAATGCTTTGATTCAAAAGGACTTCATATTGCCTCAAGTACTTGGGATAGCTGTTCCTGTTCAAAATGTCAGTTGATATAATATAAAACCAACAAGAACCAGCTAGTCAACTGTTTGTCATCACTCAAAACCTTAAGTGACTCAACAAATTCCCCCTTTTTGATGATGACAAACACTTTGAAGTTTCCTGCACCTGCACGTTAGTGGGAAACAGCAAAGTAAAGAAAGTTCTAATCTACACTTAAGAAGACAAGACTTTCTATTAGACTTTCTACACAAGGGATATCTTGTGTAAAAGACTTATGACACTGATGACTGACCAGGATAGCCATCTTTATTTAAAAGAAACAACTTGTTTTTGGATTTTTGTAAAAAGACACTGAAACAGTTAGTTAATCTAACTGTTCCCTCTATTTTAACTTGTTTTTGTGATTATCTGACTCAAGGAAATAAAAGACTCAATCTAATTGTCTAACAAGGCCTTTTCAGAAACTTCAACCTGCTTTTCCCCCTTTTGGCATCATTAAAAAGCATTCAAAAAATAGAATTGCACACCAAAATATCGCAAGTAAGCCAAAAATCAGTAGTTTCAACCACTGATCAATCTCAATGCTGCAGGTTAGCACAAACAGGTTATTCAATCACATAAAACTGAAAAAGCTTAAAACTGTTCAGGATTACACACCAGAAGGTTAGAAACATAATAGAAACCACACTGCATTAAAAACAGTCTAGCAGTGTGGGGGAACAGCAAATATTATGGCAGTTAATGGAAGGGGAGGGGGAGACTGAAGTGATCATTCATCATCATCTTCATCCTCTTCTTCACCCTCTGGGTTGATCTCCTCCTCGAAGTCAGACCCTTCCTCATCTGTCTTTTCTTCTTCCTTCTTCTCCTTTTCTTCTGTTTCCTCTTTCTCTTCTTCTTCTTCCTCATCAGATTCATTTTCTTCTTCCTCAGAGCCTTCTCCTTCTTCAGCATCAGGACCCTTCTCACTGGAGGATTCCTCATCATCCGTCTCAATGATCCTACAGTGTGCGGGGTCAAACTTCATCTCAGACTCTGGGGGCAACAGGTGATCAATCACCCTGCAAATAGTGAGGAATTTCCTGTTGTTCATAAGCTTATCAAGCTTCCTTTCTTCTTCAGCCTGCACTAGACTGGCAGCCAACTTTATTATCCTCTCATCCTGCCTTTCCAACTTGGCAAGAAGCATTGTCGCATCCTCAGGAGTGATTTCCTCCTGGTTCCCTTCATCCCTTGGGCTACTTTCTTGACCTACAAAAGTCAGCCTCTTTCCAGAGTAGTCAATCTTCTTCTGAGTGAGTATTTTCTTGGAGAACAACTGAAGACTCACCACCTCACCAGAAAAAGAAAACTTGGGATTCTGCTCCTTGATGATTTTGCAGATAAAGGAACCATAGGGCAGGGAGTTGTGGGATGAAGCATGGCAGTACAGCATGTGCTCCATCATTAGAGCTGGCAGATTTACCTTAACCTTTTTCATGATCAGATAGATCAGGACCATGTCCATGATCCTAACAGTACCTCTGCCTTGACCCTTGGGCAGAAAGACCTTCAAACACATGGAGTGCAGAACCAACATAATTGCCTCCCTAAAGTCACTAGGGGAACCAGCTTCTTCCTTCTTTCCAAACAAAAACTGAGTAACTACCTCAGGTGTTACTCCTCCCATTAGGGGCCACCCATCACTGCTATATCTACCAAAACCATCTCTAGGTATACCCAGCAACTCAGATAAAACAGACTCAGAAACATGTACAACACTACCAGAAACAGTTGATACCACAGACATATCAATGTTTTGCTTCAGATTAACAAAGAACTTACGAACAGGACCAACAAAAGCATCATTTAAATCATTAAACAGAGACATCCATCCTTGGAACTCAAGAAGTTCCTTAACTTGACTCAAAGCAGGAATATCAAAATATTCATTCTCAACACCACAACCAGATAACACAGTCCTAGAACTTAAAGAAGTTGCACCAGTACTGGGGGTAACAGGTTGTTTACCTTTAGCAGCCTTGGAGATACGGGAAACAGATGATGTTGCTTTCCTTTTCTCTCCTCTCTTAGTCTCAGATGGTGTAGTCTCCTTCTCATCTGAGCCCTTAATGACCTTTGAAGCAGCCCTAGTCTGCCTTTTCCTTACAGAACCAGTAGTGGTACCAGCAACCACCTTGGTCACCACTACATCTAGATCCTCCTCCATCTTCTTGTCCTCCTTCTCCTCATCCAATCCTTCATCAGCCACTTCCTCTAACTGTTTTTCAAGTTTCTTGGCTATCTTTTTATCAGGTTCCCCCTCAGATGGTGATTTGGGGTTTGAAGAAACGGTTTCAGTTATTTGAGTGAGGGTTTTGATGGATTTTTCTTTTGGGGCCTTTTTGGATTTGGATTTTTGTGGAGATGGGGTTAAAGTTTTAGTCTTTGATGGTGAAACAGGTTTTTCCTTCAAGACATTTTCTTTTGAAGGAGTTTGTCTCAAGGGAACGGCCTTGATGGGTTCAGTTTCAAAGGGGTTGATTTCTGGTGTTGCTTGTGAAGGTGTCTGCTCAGAGACGTTCATAAGAACATCCTTGATTGTTTCTTGAGATTTTGAAGAGGGGGAACTAGCCAAACTTCCTTTGGAACCTCCTTTCCTTCCTCCTTTCCTTCCAGTTCCAGCCTTTCTCACCATTGTTGCTAGTCTAAGCTTCGAAGAATTGATCTTGTGTAGAGAGAGAAGTTGAGAATTTTTGATGAATGATGAATAATCACGGAGCAAGGAAAGGGAAGCAAATATATAGCAAGAGAAATTATAGAGACAAACATAAATAAAATCAGAGAATCAGAAGATATTTGGAAGTTATTTTGATTTGGAAATAACTTCCATAAATGAACAACTGGCCATAATTGCAACTGTCAGAACAAATTGCCGTCAGAGGAAAATAACTGCCATATTTGAAAGATTTTAAAATCAAATAAGAATATAAAAAAAAATATTTTCTCACGGTTTAATTTGAAATTAATTTCAAAATTAATCCGTTCGTATTTGCTGCTGTTTCCTCTACTGGTAGGGTTACTGAAACAGTTGCTTATCTGTTCAATATGACCTTCAATCCTGAAAGTGATTAGCTACAATATTGCTCACATAGAGATAAGCAATTAACATTGAGATAATAGACAGATTGCAAAGGTATGATGCACGCACACATTCAAAGAATACTTAATTAGCCAATCATTGGGGAAAACAGCTGAGAGAGGTCTCTTAGTTTGACCTAGTCAGACCTAACATGACTCTAAACTTGCAGAAAGACTCTTTACCCAATGGCTTAGTGAAGATATCTGCAATTTGTTCTTCACTGTTGCAAAAACTCAGCTCTACAAGACCTTTCTCAACATTATCTCTTAGGAAATGATGTCTTATCTCAATATGCTTTGTCCTGGAATGCTGCACAGGATTCTTAGAAATGTTAATAGCACTTGTATTATCACATAAAATAGGTACATTTTCATAGAAAATACCAAAATCTTTCAACTGGTTCCTTATCCACAACAGCTGGGAGCAGCAAGCTGCAGCAGCTATGTATTCAGATTCTGCTGTAGATAAAGCAACAGAATTTTGTTTCTTTGATCCCCATGAAATCAAACAGGGACCTAAGAAATGTGCCATACCAGATGTGCTCTTTCTGTCTACTAGGAATCCAGCATAATCTGCATCTGTGTATCCTAATAGTTCAATTGAACCACCTTTGGGGTACCACAAGTACAGATCATCTGTTCCTACTAAGTATCTAAGTATTCTCTTGACAACCTTTAGGTGAGATTCTTTGGGATTGCTTTGAAAACGTGCACACAATCCCACAGAAAACACTATATCTGGCCTACTAGCTGTCAAGTAGAGAAGAGAACCAATCATACCTCTAAACAGTGTAGCTTCCACACTCTCTCCTTTATCATCACTGTCTAGCTTTGCATTTGTAGGTATTGGAGTTGCATATGATTTACTGTCTTGCAATCCATACTTCTTGATTAGTTCCTTTAGATACTTCTGTTGATGTATCATGATCCCATCAACTGTTTGCTTGATCTGCAATCCTAGGAAGAATCCTAGTTCTCCCATCATGCTCATCTCAAATTCACTTTGCATCAGATCTGCAAACTCACTACACAAAATTTGATTAGTAGCACCAAATATTATATCATCTACATATATCTGTACTACAATCAAATCAAAATTCCTGGTTTTGATAAAGAGGGTCTTATCAACCGTTCCCCTTCTATAGTCATGTTCCATCAGAAAGTTGGACAGCCTTTCATACCAAGCTCTAGGAGCTTGTTTAAGACCATAGAGTGCCTTGTCCAGCTTATATACATGATTTGGGAATTGACTATCAGCAAAGCCAGGGGGCTGCTCAACATATACTTCTTCTTTCAAATAACCATTAAGGAATGCTGTCTTAACATCCATTTGAAAGAGCTTAATGTTCTTATGAGCAGCAAAGGCAATCAAGATCCTTATTGCCTCAAGTCTAGCTACTGGGGCAAAGGTTTCATCATAATCAATGCCTTCTTGCTGATTATAACCTTGCACGGCCAGTCTAGCTTTGTTTCTGACTATAGTACCCAGATCATCCAATTTGTTTCTGAAGACCCACCTGGTACCTATGACTGACCTGTTCTCAGGTCTTGGCTCAAGATGCCACACTTTATTTCTTTCAAATTGATTTAATTCATCTTGCATAGCCAAAACCCAATCAGGATCTTTTAAAGCCATCTTGTAGTCAGTTGGTTCTATATTAGATAAAAATGAGAAAAATGCACAAAAGTTTTCATAAACAGCTCTCCTAGTCTGAATACCTCTACTGATATCACTCAGAATTTGTTCAGTAGGATGAGAAGATTTATATTTAAAAATGCTAGGCCTGGGTGCATTCTCATTTAATCCATCAGAACCATCATGCATCCCTGGTTCATTTGTGCCATCGAATTGGTTTTGCACAGATGGACCAGTATGCTGAGATGTTCCCCCTACCTCCCTTACCTGGTAGGAAAACTTGTCCTGAAAGTTTTCTGTTCCCCCTGAGGTGTTGCTTTCTCCATTTACTTGGGGGCCTTCATCTCCATCCTCATGAGTATCTACTTGTTGAGGATCTCCTTCATTGTGACCAAGTCCTTCACCAGCAGCATCTGGTGAACCAGTAGGTGAACCTGGCTCTTCTAAGGAAACAGCAGTTGATTCTCCTGTAAAATACAAAAGTCCTATCTCATCTAAGTCATCAACCTGCACATTCTCACAACACATATTAAATTCATCAAAGACTACATGAACACTTTCTTCAACACACAAAGTTTTCTTATTGAATACTTTATATGCCTTACTGTGAGAAGAATAACCAAGGAAAACAGCTTCATCACTTCTTGGATCAAATTTATCCAAGCTGTTCTTACCATTATTATGCACATAACACTTACAACCAAAGGTTCTGAAGTATGCTATGTTTGGTTTCCTTCCTCTAAGTAGTTCATATGGAGTCTTCTTCATTTGAGGCCTTAACATCAACCTATTTAACATGTGACAAGCTGTATTTACAGCTTCTGCCCAAAAAGACTTGGGGAGACAACTCTCAATGAGCATTGTTCTTGCCATTTCTTCCAAAGTCTTGTTCTTCCTCTCAACTACTCCATTTTGTTGAGGAGTTCTTGGGGCAGAGAAATTGTGAGAAACTCCATGTTCCCTGCAGAACTCTATGAAGCTAGAGTTATCAAACTCTGATCCATGATCAGATCTTATGGCAGCCAGTTGATGATTGATCTTGTTCTGAACCTGCTTTACTAACACAATGAACTCATCAAAAGTTTCATCTTTAGAAGACAGAAATAGAGCCCATGTGTATCTGGAATAATCATCAACAATGACACACACATATCTAGAACCATTTCTACTTTGGACTCTCATGGGTCCACATAAATCAATATGAATAAGTTCTAGAGGTCTGCTGGTACTGATAGTTTTCTTTGGCTTAAAAAAGGATTTGACCTGTTTCCCTTTAGCACATTCTTCACAAACTCTATCTGCTTCAAACTTGATGTTAGGCAGGCCTATCACCAATTCTTGAGACCTGAGTTTGTTAAGAAGTCTAAAGCTGACATGTCCCATCCTTTTATGCCAAAGCCACTGGTCCCTATCAGAAACAGCACTCAAACAGATGGACTTGTTCTCAGGGATTTGGTTTAAATAAGTAATGTAAACGTTTTCATGTCTGAATCCCTGGCAGACAAGTTCATTTGTTTGCAAATTCACTATGTGACAAAGGTTGTCTTTGAACTCAACTTTATTACCTTTATCACATAATTGTGAAATACTCAAGAGATTATGTTGTAAACCATCAACATAATATACATCACTAATAGCATGGGAAAGTGACTTACCAACCTTACCAATTCCAAGAATGGTACCTTTGCTGTTATCACCAAAAGTCACCTTTCCCCCTTCATAAGCTGTAAGTGAGAGAAACTGTTTCCTATCCCCTGACATGTGTCTTGAGCAGCCACTGTCCAAATACCAGTAGGTATTGTCTCTCACTTCAGCTTGCACAGGAAATTCAAACATTAGCTTTAGGAACCCAAATCTTTTTGGGTCCCTTTCCAACAACAGATTCAAGCAAGTATTTTCTAACCCAAATCTGCTTAACATTTTTCTTATTTTTATCCAATCTACTTTTCCTGTCTTTACACTCATATTTCTTATGGCCATTCTTGCCACAATGATAGCATACATGCATGTCTTTTGCTAAGACATACTTACCTTTCTTATATTCCTGTAACCATGTAGTATCTCTGGGAGACCAGTTCCTCCTGTTCCCCTTCCCAGTATAACCAAGTCCCCTTCTACCACTGTTTCTAGCAGTTAAAGTTAACTGGTTCAATGAGTTCTGGGATTGGAGGACTTTATCCATTCTCTTCTTAAATTCTATGAACTCTCTGTCCTTTAAGTTCATTTTCTCATGCAGGGATAAATTCTGGTCAACAACTATCTCAAAGTCAAGCTTAGCTCTTTCAAGCTCAGCTTGCAATTTTGAAATATTTGAATCATGCAAAACTACAGAATCACATGAATTAGTCTTTCTAAGCTGGGCTAACTCAACCTGCAAGCTACAAATTTTAGCTTCACATTCATCATGCATATTACTAGAAACAGTTTCAGAACCAGTACTTTTGCTGTTCTTAACTAGGACATATGCTTTATATAGTTCCTCTACATCATCAACTAACAAGTTGAATCCTTCTAACAGTTTAGACCTATTTAGAGCACTTGCCCTAGATTTTATACTATCAAAGTCATACAAGTCATCACCACTATAATCAAGCACATTAATGACACAACTTGTGAACTGTTTCTCACATTCATCATCACTGTCATCACACAAACCCATATCAGATTTTATTCTCTGAATTTCAAGTTTGCTTTGATCTAAAGCAATCTCTAGTTCAGCTACTTCCTGCTTCAAGTTAGCACAGACACTTTCCAACAGATCACAACTTGAATTAGCAATATCATATTCTTTAGACTTTTCTTTAAACTTTCTCTTAAAATCATGATAGGCAATTCCAAGTTCTAAACATTGATCTAAAGCACTACTAGCACATTCCATCAAGTTTTCTCTATCATAAAAGAGCATATCCTTTTTGATCTGATCAATGTTTACCTGATGTTGATCCAAGGGGTGCTTCTTTGCCATGAGGCAGTGGACATCTGAGCTGGTTCCTCTGCTGTTCCTGGTACCATCTTCTGAACTTTGATTCAGTATTGCTGTCATACATACATCTGACTGACTTGAATCATCTCCCTCTTCATCACTGTCTGTATCTCCCCAGACAGCAGCAACCATGGCCTTTTTGTAGGCCATCTTGTCTGCTTCCTTGGACTGGTTGTCCTTCCATTGAGGACAATTCTTCACAAGGTGTCCCTTCTCACCACACTTAAAGCATCCTGTTGCAGAGAAGTTGTTAGATTTTTTATTTGATGCATTATTAAACTTACCCTTGATGAATTTTCCCTTCTGGTTTCTGAAACTTCTTTCAAACCTTCTAGCCATCATTCCTATCTCATCATCCTCATCTTCGACTGTTCCCTTTAGTGCAATTCCTTTTGCTGGTACCTTCTCTGACTTAGATCCAACCAGCATTTCATGGGTCATGAGGGAACCTATCAACTGTTCAACTGATAGAATTGAAAGATCCTTTGCTTCATAAATGGCTGTAACCTTGGGAGTCCATTCACCTGTCAAACTTCTCAAAATCTTTCTAACAAGATCTTCATCAGTAAAGCTTTTACCAAGAGATTTTAAATCATTTACAATAGTCATGAATCTACCAAAACAAGTATTAATATCTTCATCCTTAAACATATTAAAAGATTCATATTTTGACATAAGTAAATCAATTTTAGACCTCTTTACCTCACTGGTACCCTCAAAGGCAAGTTCAAGGGTATCCCAGATCTCCTTGGCAGTGGTGCATGCTGAGATCCTGTTTGTCTCATTCTCAGCAATAGCCTGTTGCAGTATTGACATAGCCTTAGCATTTTTCTCCAGCTTTTTGTAATCAGTGGAGATGTATTCATCTTCAGTCTTTAGGACTAGCTTCCCTTCTGGATCAGACTTCTCAATGGTCAAGGGACCATTTTTAACAACCAACCATCATTCATAATCAATGCCAATGATGATGTTCTTGATTCTGTTTTTCCACCATGCATAGTTCTTCCCATTGAACTTTGGTGTCTTGTTGTCATATCCCATAGCATTCATTTCCTGAGTACTCATGATCTACTTCTCTAGGTGTTACCCTTACAAGAAGCCGAGGCTCTGATACCAATTGAAAGTGCAGCTGGTACTCAAGAAGGGGGGGGGGGGTTGAATTGAGTACAGGGCAGTGTTAGAAATTATTGGATTTTCTTCTATTTATGTAGGGGGACCAGATGATGAACTGGTCCTGCAGCGGAAACAGAAAATACAATAAATAATCAACACAAAGATTTAACGAGGTTCAGCTCAACTCTGAGCCTACGTCCTCCACTACCCTAATTACTTTTATTAATCAACTCTGAAAAACAAAAGCAATTACAAATGATCACACTCGTGATCCCCACACCTAACTCTAGGTGTCACTTCGCACTTGAACTCACAAGCACTTGCACTCACACTCGTAAATGCTACCCAATCACTAACCTCTTAGTGATTCAATACAAACCCTTTGTTTCCCTCTAAATGCTTCCACTCAAAGCTTACAAAAGATAATTACAAAACAATTCTTACTGTGTGCATAAATAGTTTGTAAGAGATGAACTAACTATTTCCCTTAGAGTGTATTTCGAGCTTTCAAAGATAGAGAATTTTTTTCAGAAAAGCTCACTCGAAATTCTGATCGAGTTTATGCTTTTATAAGGTTGGGAGATAAAATCTTTCGTGATCTTTTCAGATCATAACTTAGGTAAATAGAATATCTTTTATTTTGTAAATAAGAGACATTCTAAGATATTATTCTACTTTCCATAAATGGGTAGAATAATATATTCTAAGTTATATGCGAAATAATTCATCTCCAACTTTGCATAAACTGAATCAATTAGTTTAGTAAATATTCTCTAAGGATAGGAAATATATATTCCAGAAAATATTTACTGAACTAATGTCCAGGTTCATGAAACAAGCTACGAAGCAGCTGTTTCCTGACCTGTTAATGTCCTAGGGATCAGGTCAACTTTTCCTGATCTCTACAACACTAAATACTCTAAGTAAGGGATACAAATAGCTCATGTACAAACATCCATGCACACTTAACATTATAAAGACTACAAAGATCAACTATCCTAATCTAAGAGACTTCATAATCTTCAAGTCTTGACGGCCTTCCTTGATAGAACATTCTGATACAGATTTCTTGAATGCTTTGATTCAAAAGGACTTCATATTGCCTCAAGTACTTGGGATAGCTGTTCCTGTTCAAAATGTCAGTTGATATAATATAAAACCAACAAGAACCAGCTAGTCAGCTGTTTGTCATCACTCAAAACCTTAAGTGACTCAACACCTTCCACTCCCCAAAACTGACAATCTCACCCCCAACGACCACAATTTAATGCCCTTCGTTTTTCTAACAACCACAAAAACGAGCCTAAATCGACCACTTACGGTCGCAATCGACCATTTCGGCCCTAAATAAATCAATTTTGACCGTAAGCGGCTGCTTTCGGTGACCGTTTTAAATGGGTATGTAAAAGGGCAGTCGTTTTTGGTGGCCGTTGGGAAGGGTTGTCGGTTTTAGTGAGGGGGAAAGAGAGGGGTGAAGTTGTCGGTTCTATTTTTGTAGTGTTAAAAACCATTTTATTTTTTAATTTTTTTGAGTAAAAAAATTAAAAATAGTTAATATTGTTAATTATTAATAATCATTTCTTAAAACAAAATTAAAGTTAAAGCTTATTTTTTTTTTTAACCAATCATGTGGTGACACGTGTAAATTAAACTTAAAAAATTACTAACTTAACCGATTACAGGTCACTTGGGACCATCGAAAGTGACCATTAAGAGCAGATGCCCCAAAGTTGAGATTATTCTTGACAATTTTTCCTAGTTATTATTGTACAATTTTTTTTTAAGAGAATCTCATTAAAGTAAAAATTTCTCTTGAACTAAAATTTGGCTATCTTTGTAAAATTAAAAAAAAAAGGGGGATTTCTCAAAGCACAAGTATAGGAGACTTTTTGATTTCGAATTCAGGTTCAATGGACATTTCGGTTTGGTGGCTCATTTTGGAATTGCAGGCGGCTGTTGAATCTTTTTTGGTGTGTCAAATTAGTAAAATTCCTCGGTCCTGGGTTTCTCCGGCTCACTGGTTAGCTGGTTGTGCTCGACGATAACAATTGTTGTTTAGTTTGTTTCTTACTATTGTAGTTAGATTTTTTCTTTATAGCTATTTTGTTAAAAAAAAAAAAAAAAAAAAGGGGGGGGGGGGGGGGGGGGGGGGGGAAAGAGGAGACTAGGAGTTATTAGTCCCCTAATCTAAATTCAAGCTTTACCCAAAATCCTCACGTCACAAAATTTATCTCAGAACTTCATCTTCTTCCTCTAAACTTCCACCACTTTCTTTCTTTCTTTCTTCTATAATTTTAAAATAAAAAACATCTTCAAATTAAGACAAATTTGCCATAAATAAAATTGAAATGTCAAAGAAAGGAGGTGGAGCTGGGCTTCAAAAGGATGCACCTTGGAGGGCTTCTCAAGGGAAACCCATTCCCAAAATTCACCATTCCCCTGTTCTTCGCATTCCCCAAAATCCCTTTTCCAATTACGCTGCTTCCATTATGAGGGTATCATTGTCTTTCGTTTTTCCCTTAATTTTTCTGGGTTTTTTCTTTCACAAAATTTTATCTATGAATTTGGGATGAAAGTTGGGTTGTAATTTTGTTAGTTATTTAGCTATTTTTTTCATGTAATTTGATTTGCAGGATTCAAATCCAGTGGGAAATGGGTTAGCCGTTGATGCTGTATTGGAGTCTGCAGGACCAGATTGCATTGTTCCTGGTCAGGCTACACCTGTTAAATTGCTTGGTTTAAAGGTGTTTTTTCTGTTTATTACTTTGAGTTTTTTTTTTTATTCTGATTAATTAACTTCCTATTTAATCAATTATTGATGTTTTACTGTTAACCTCTTTGATAAATGTTCAAAAATATATCAAGATTTTGCAATTTTATGTTCAACAATTATGACTGTATATAACTTTATGTATTGGTTTTGTTAAAAATTACTAATGATGTACGCTTCGTATTTAATAAGGACATAGATTGAGAGTTTGTCGTGCACAATATTAGAAAATAAGTTAGGTTTTTGTCTATTTGATATAACTTTGTTATGGAGTTCTTTTTGTTTTATGTACAATGTGTGGAGTTGTGGGAAAATCCCCTTCCCTTGTTTGTTGTATAGTACTTTCTTCTTATATGGCGATGATAGATATCTTTAAGGCACTATTTTTGTCTCAATGGATTGGTGTATTGATGACTTCGTGTATGCTTCGAATAGTGAAGTGATGATAATCATAAAGCTACGTCAAAAGGATCACCAAAATATCTTGAGGTGTTATGTAATTGGATTAGTAATAAGGTAGTATGATCTCCAAATAACATTTGCTTGGTGTTTTCTACAGCCTCTAATAAGTGATTAGTAGGAGGATTACAAAAAGGTACACATTAAAGATCCCAGTTACTGGGAGTTTGAGGTGAAAGCACCTCTCAAGTTGAATGTAATTTGTTTCGGTTTTAAGATATGGAAATTGAATGTAAATTTGAGTAGTGTAAAACACATGCATAAAGTTGCATCATATTTTTTTATCCATGTGTGTCTTTGTAGTTTGTTCAATGAATTTGACATGCTTATGTTTTTTCCATTATAGCTATAGTTAACTGAAGTTAGAAAATGTTTTGAGGCTATGTTTTAAGGAAAGGTTGGATGCAGTTTCTGTCCACCACTAATTTTCTGTTGTTCAAATTTGTTTATTTCTGAGAAAAGTTAGCTTGTATCAAACAAAACAAAGCTGTACACCATACACCCATTGATCCAGATATGCTGTGGAAATCACAAAATCAATTGAGGAGGGAGATTAGTTTCCATGGATCCAATTATGCTTGGGATATTACAAAAAATTAGTTGAGGAGAGAGATTAAGTTTCTCACATATGTATCAATACTCCATATTAGCTGTCAACACCAAGCCATAATACAATATTTAAGTATTTAACCCCTGTAGCCGAGTCCGTGTGTCCTAATTTTTTTGGATCTTCCACACCGGATGCTCAGATCAGTACCCATATTCGACACTCCTAGGTGAGTCCATGTAACATGGATTTAGCATATTAATGAATCAAAGAATATCTCTATTAAAGTATACTGCTACCTATTTTGCTTTAAAATATCATCTTTCTGTAGTTTCGCATGTAACGCATGTAATTGTCGTTACATGCAGTGACAATCTAGCTGTCTCATATTCCATATCGTGGTTTAATATCTTGCTTTACCTCACTGTATTGTAACCATTGAGTCTTATTAAGCTTGGAACCCATATCATAGCACCTTTTCTAGCTTGTTTCAAAACAATTTTAAATTTGTTCTTTATGCTCTCTCGAACCATTCAAATCTGATATTCTATCAACTTATCAAGGCAGACATTCTTTCTGTAGTAATTTTATAACACGGTGAGCCAACAGATAATATCAAGCCTCCTTTGATGCTATTTCCTCTTGGCCAAGCTTTCCATAAAGTCTCGAACCATTTTCTTTTTCCCATACAATTCTTGCTTTGGAAGGCCTTGTTCCAAGCCAGCACTTCCTTAAGTCCTAGACCTCCTTCCTTCCTGTCATAGTTACATTGCTTCAGGCCACTAATCTATCTCTGTTAGTCTCAAGTTCATTCTATAAAAATAACTAGCTAAAGCTTAAACTAAACAATGGCAAGAATACTGCACCAGAAATATTGAGTTCCACTTAAAACCTAATGTATTTCCCCAGCCTGCATTCTGGTTTTAATGCTAGAAATTAAGCTTACACTGTCTGCTCTCCTTAGTTAGTAGGGCGTAAAGGGAACTCTTGATTTCCAGGTGGGTAATATCCCCTGATTGTAGCCAGGAAGCTAAACTGATTTCTGTCATGTCTTCGTATTGATGTCCCCAATAAACATCAAACTTCGTCAAGGCTTCCCTAAGTTTGCAGCTGAATATAACTTTTGTTTACTATCAATTATCTACTCATTCTCATATCTGTGATGGGCCAGCTTGAGTTCTTAACATCCTCAATGACTTGTAAAACCCTGGTTTTCTGATTATCCTTTGAACTCTCTTGAGACAAAACTCCATTACCAATACAAAGAGATAAGAAGAGGCTCCCTACCTCTTTAGCTCCTTGGATATAGAATTCCATTTTCCCTATGACTATATTGAGAACTTGGCAGAGCTGAAACGAAGCATGTCACAAAACAGTTGGGGAAGTGATGGCTTGTTATTGATACTTGTAGAAAGAGAGAAGTCTGAAATCCTTAAGATGAGCAAGGTTATAAGTATCTGAAATCAGTCAAGTTGAATTGTTATCAACTTGAATACAGAGCTTCCTGCTGAAAAAAAGAATGGTTTCAGTGATTTCCTCTGCATTATGCCAGCAATTGTTGAACGTGTGAAACCCATCTGCCTATGAATCCATATTGTCGCTCATAGAAAAAACTAAAAAAGGCTTCTTGATCTCCCTGCCTTAGATTGGTTTGATGAGTTATGCTCTTATTCTTGGGTAGCATTTATCTGTGGCACTTGCCTTGTTTTCGAAAAGCCTCCAAATAGATCTTATTGAAATGTCACTATGTCTTCCTATCTTCTGTTATCAGTGAGCTTTCTACCAGCATCATTTTTCAGCATATATTGATTGAGAGGTTTATCTTTGCTTAGCAGAAGTGTAAAAAAGGAGAAGCATATATCTTCAAGTCTTAGACATTTGACATAAGGCTGTTATCTGATAAGGTTGTTCCAAAGCTTCTGTTTAAGCTTAAAGCTTTTCTTGATGGATATTTCAGCAATAAATCTTTCTTTGAGTTCATGGGGTTCAAACTAGAGATGTACACCTGTAATCTCGTAACAGAGTGGCATGGGGTTCCAACTTTGAGTTCAAGGTTAGGACGTCTGTTGGCTCTAATGGAATGAATTCCAATGGATGGCAGTTCACGGATTGCAGCTTTCCCACAATAGCAGTTTATTACGACTTCCAAGTGGGGGTGGGGGGGGGGGGGGGGGGGGAGGAGGACTGTGTTCTGTTTTAAGTCCTTTGACATCTATTGCATGTATTTGTGCTGCTTAACTTTATCTTCAGCCTTGTTTGTTTTTTTCATGAGGTCTAATTTGTTGGGGTTTGTGCCCTAAAATCAAAAGATTTGCTTATTAGTGAGAGAATTTGTCTTTTAACACCTTCTCTCATATCTTTAGTAATCAAATTGTTGCTAACGACCTGTTGCACTTCATCCTTATTATTTGCTTCTAGATGGGGCAAGGTTGCTTTGTGCAGATTATATTTTCTTGGTGTTCCCTTTTTTTATATCTTAAACCTTAATCTGTTGATTATAATGGTCTTTTTCTAGTTTTGCATGTCATCCTCACCCTTATGTTTGCATTTTGCTATGTGTTCAGGTGTGGCCTATAGAAGTTGACTTGAAATTCATGGAGCCAGTTGGGCGGGAACTCAAGAATATTGGGAAGGTAAAATACTAAATCATTCTTAGTTACGATAGCTATATATATATCCTCTACTTTTGTCCCCGAGTTTCATTTATTAAACTTTGCTATTCTTAAGTTTTATCTAAGGCATAATTTGTCTATATGGAACATACCTAGGTTGCTGTGTGGTTATAGTTTCAGATGTCAACCATTTAAAGTATTTTGAGGTGGGCTAGTTCCTATTCTATATCTTTGTGAGTTGAAAGTATTACGTGGAGATTTGTAGTCAGGAATAGTGTACTTTAGGGGAAATTGTTGCAGAATTGTTTCAGAGAGGAAACAACCTGGTTAGAGGTTTTATAACTTTTATTGTTAGTAGTGAGGATTAGCCGATTCCTGGTTAGTTGGTGGTGACTTCTAATATGTTGGTTAGTTTAAGCATCCTCATAGAAAAATGATCTCAAATTCTGTGAGTATGGGAGACTTGCTTATGGATAATTGGATTTATTTGGCCTTCATTTTAAAATATTTGCTGCACCTCTATTCTTCGTATGCCATGTATCGGAAGAAAATAGTGGGAGGTCATGTACAGCATGCCTATGTGGCTCTACTTATAGTTGTTGAAGGATTGACTGTAGTTTATAAGGCTTGTTTTGCTGTTCCCCAAGGGTTAAGACTCAAGAATGCATATGTAGTGTTGGCATGGTGACTAACCCTCTTAACAATATAATCTCGAGTTAAAAGTGGCGTGAATAATTTGATTTGAAGATATTGCTTCTTTTTCATAGGACGCTAACAATTTTTTATAAAATATTGCTGAAAACTTGTTGGGGCAGAGGCAGTGATCCTTCTGAATAGAGGGGGGGGGGGGGGGGGGGGAATGTTGATCCAGTCGGAAGGACCTTGGCCAAGATTTTAGGTCTCAACACAGGAGTTGGAATCGAGTGTTCTTAAGCCACTGATTTTTCTCTCTTATTGAAGATTGATTAAGTTTCATTGCTGATAGATGCAAAGCAAACCATTCCATTCGCATATGATATTTGCTCTATGCAGCAGAAGTTTCACTTCTCTATTCTCTATGCTACAAAAAAAATATGTATCACATAACAGAGAAAGAATCATGTGCTCAGTCTTTGTAACCTTCATGTATTTATTGGAGTTTTTCATCATCTTGTTTAGCCAGCCAGCTTCATTTTTTGTATCGACCCCCCCCCCCCCCCCCCCAAGGCAACAACCACTTATTAGATTATTTAGATACTGTTGCAATTAGAAACAAGCAAACAGCCTCTGTATGCAGTTTTTGTGTATTTCGTGCTATTGGCTGAACTTCTATTGATGGCTGTGTATGCAGTTTATGGATTCAGCGGTGGATCTGATGAACAAGTCATTCATTGATCGTTGATAATTATTTAACATTGAGAAATAAGAATTATTGCGGAGGTCCCATCTTATTGGCTGACTCTTGGTTGTCGGTACTGCATATTTTTTTCAAGTAGATGAGCTGTGGGTTACAAAGCTGAAGATAACCTGTCAGGTATACTTGAATAGGCTTTTGGGTTTCATTGTGGAGTTACTTGTTTATCTGTGTCATCTGTCAAATATTTTTCTCAGCGTGATTTTACATAAATGTAATATGCTATTATTTGAATTACGATGGTGAAATTTTGTTGGTAAATATGTTTTTTGTCCTGAATTACTAGAAATCTTTTTATTACTCCGTATTATTATAAAGCAATCACTTATGCCCTAAATATCATAATCTCCTTTTAAATATACCAAATGTTTTTGTTGAAGAGAATGAGTTGCTGTATTGTTGATTTAAAATGTCTAGATTAAGTAAACTCCTTGACTCCTTGTAGGTCGTTCCCATTTTTGGTTTATGGGTAGTTTTGGGTGGTGTAAGGGTGCCCTAATTATGGGAGGAGTGTTTGCAATTCCTGTCTTCGATTCTGACACAGGTTCTTGCAAGATGAGGGTGTGGGTTCTAAGGGAAGAGCCTCCGATGTCCAAGTTAGTACTTAAATAGTATACCTCGTACATTTGAAATTACTCAGGGAGTGAGTTTTCTTCTTGTAAGGATGACCTCCTTTACTTTTGCTCTTGAGGGGTAATAGACTTATTCACTTATAGTAACAATTTGGGCGTTGATAATCTATGTGGGTTTCCTTTTTCGGTTCAGTCATAATGTTTGTTGACATCATGATATAATTGGCTTATATATGAGCTTTGGTATGTTAGGCCAAAATGTTACTCCGTTTTTTTAAACTTATTTTTTGGCAATGAGCAAAGAAAAAGGGTAGCCTGCTTTCCTGGCTTGTTTTGGCAAATTGGGACTTTTGTGAGTGCCAGCTATATTGACTACATTGCAAAGTAGTTTGGGCTATGAAAAGTGTTTTTTTTTTTTTTTTTTTTAATCTACCTTTGGTATTTGGGAATGAGAGTTTGAACAATATAGATTGGGATTAGGAATTGGAATTTGCAGCTGGGAATCTATAAAAATAAGACCAATATTTACAAAATTATCCATACTAGATTTCTCCCTCTCTCTCTCTCTCTTTTTTTTTTTTTTTTTTTTTTTTTTTGTCAAAGATACTAGATTTCTCCTCTTACCCATTCCTTAATGGCATTTTAGTCATTTTTCACCTCTCAATCCTCATCCTCATCCTCTAATACTTTGATCCCTTGGTAATATTTTGTTGGGAAACGAGGGCATATATTCCCAAATGCGAACCTCTTTCCCGGTCTCTAGTCTCAAACCATGAAACAAACATGTGAGCTCGTTCTACTCGTCCTAAACTCCCATGTACCAAACAACCCGCTTGGATTCTTAGAAAGAGCAGTACTTGATTACGATGGCTGCTACTACATTACGACCCACTGACCTTTTAATCTATAAAGGGGTATCTGGTCAAATTCATCCCCTTTCTTTTTCCTGATTACATTACGTTGGTGGTGACTGGTGAGTCTGGTGACTACAAAGTACACAGCAAAGGCGGCTGCTATAAAACAATTACGGGTTTAGGCGTCTACCACTGCTATAAAACCCGTTTATTTTGGTTAGATTTGCCCCTTAACCATGTTTGAAAGTCGAAGAGCTAGCTATCTACTCTAACCTCATATCTCAGTTAGTCCCAATTAACATCATGGGTTGAAATTAACAATTATAATTCAACATGATAAATATAACACGACAAATACAATATATTAAGGAGGCACAATGACTACTACCATTATTGAATATGTTTGGATAGGCAATGATCTTGGAATTCCAATCTCTAATAACACAATTTCACAAGCAATACCCTAGCTAACTCATCAAATAAATCCATTTCAGATAATTTCCTAATAAAGGAATGATGGAAGCACATAAGATCAGATTTAGTAGATTCGATATTAGCTCTTCAAATCGCCAGTGGCTCATCATTCATTGAATATTATCCTAAGCTATCTTATCTCATTTTATAATTTCTTACACTTTCATATCATATGTTAGGATTAAACAATATGATTTAAAGTGTCAAGTGGACTACCAAATATACGCAATCTTTAAAGAGCTGCGGAGCTTACATCACTTAATTAAGTACCTAAGCACACGAAAAACTCGCTAATTAACATTAAATTACACAACATCAATAGCCAAAAGCGACAATGGATGATGCAAAAAGGAAGCTAATCTAATAATGTTTATGTACTAGTCCATGTCCAAAAGATGACATACTAGATAATTAATGTATGATTATCATCATGAGTTCAATTTGAGCCAATTGGGTACCTTTTTATTTATGTATTCATATTAATTTGGGTGTTAATCCACCTATAATTGCTGCCAGGTAAGATTACTGAGTCTTAAAAGTTTTTTTGTGATGTTCTTTGCCATTATTTCATTAGTATAAATAGCTAAACTAGCTCTTAGCAAAGCATCTTCATCTACGAGTTCAATTTCTTTAGACGATTCATAGTCATTGTTTGCTACTATCATAGATATTTGTTTTGTTAACAGTTAACCAACAATGGGGGAAGAAAATCTACGCAAGGGACCTTGGTACGAAGAGGAAGATGAGCGACTCAAAACTTTTGTCGCGGTTTTGGGTGCACGGCGATGGGATACAGTAGCTAAGATATCAGGTTAGTGTTTGCTAATGCATCATTGTAAATGATATTGGTTCATGAAGTATTATTAAAACTCCTTTGTCGTTTATATTTATCTCATATAGTCATATTAGAAAATCAAAAATGAAAATACCACTTTATATGTCACTGGAAGTACTCTTATGATCACTAATTGATTTTAGTATGAAACTTTACACTTGTAAGTAAATGGATCAATATCTCTTCTTTATTAGATTGTGTACCCAATTCTCGTTCTAAATAAATAAAACTATCTATCTACGAGTATTGTTGACATGGATGATTTACATTTTATATTTCAATGTTTTGCAGGGTTAAGTAGGAGTGGGAAAAGCTGTAGGTTAAGATGGTTGAACTATCTTCGGCCTTGTCTAAAGCATGGCTCTATAACTTCACAAGAGGAGTTGCTAATACTTCAGCTACATCAGAGATGGGGTAACAAGTAAGTTTTATGTTTTAAATATCTTTGAAAGTGTGTTCGACAAAATTTTTAAAATGTCACATGTTTTATGTTTGATTACCTACATCATATCAAAACATTACTAATTCCAAATCGCATATGTTACAAGTAGTTTAGTTAATATTTTGTGAAAACTACCAAAATAACCTTTTAGTAGAGCACGTATCATCCTTGGTCAATCCTTGCCATAGTTTTTATGTATCCACTTTTGATTTCTAACGTTTCTTTATTGGATCACTTTCACCAATCGCCATGCCTATGAAACGTTCGCCTTTTTATGGCCATTACGTATTTAACTTGTAAGGATTATTTCTACGAATTTTCATGTGGAAAATTATTAAATTGATTTAAATTGTTTTGTGATAGATGGGCTAAGATTGCTCGAAGATTGCCAGGAAGAACTGACAACGAGGTGAAGAATTACTGGAGAACTCATCTGAGGAAGAAAATGCAAATGCAATTTTCATTATTGAACCACTCAATCTCATCCCCTACACGTAACGTTTCATCGTCTATAGAAACATCTTCTTCAAGTGAGGAAACAAACAACTATTCCAATCGGTTAGATATGTTGATCCAAGAAGGCAATATGATCACTCCACAAATAAGTAGTAACAATACTAACACGAAATCTACCGATGAAAACATTGAAGCCATAACTAGTAATTATTATGTTGATTGTAATGACAAAGTGAAGGGACTATCAGATTGTATGAACACGAACTTGTGTTATACAAACCGATTATCCGATTGCATGATCACAAGCTCGCCTTACGAAAACCGGGTATCGGATTGGTTGAACACGGTATCAAGGGATGTGGATCAAACTGATAAATACAATCCAGGGTGTTGGGAGATAAGCGATGGTTTACCAGATTTATGTTTAAGTTATCCAACGACGTGGTGTATTGAAGATGCTAGTGCATGGGATTTCCTAGATACCACGTGGGATATGGATTTGTTTAATTAATGTAAATCATCTATACTTTTTTTATATATTAAAAAGCTTGCTAAAAAAATTTTATGTGTCGCATGATACTCTATTCTCATGAAATTATTCAATGTACATGCCGGCTTGCGGCTTTTCAATTAAAAAGTTAAGTGTTAGTACAATGTTGTAAACACGTGATCTATAGAATGAAAAATGAAAATATAGCAATCACCACATCAATATTAATTAGTTCTTTGAGGGAAATCAAATCAAAATAATGGAAACTATCATTTCATTTCAAATGATGGAATTGTCTCAAATTGCTTGTTTGGGAATTATAAGTAGGAAAAATTGTCCGGAATAATCCGACCTTTGGGCCGTCCGCTAAAAATAATCCCACCTTTGGATTATTTTTAAATAATCCGACCTTTATACCCAATCCACTCTCAATGGTCCCAAGTAAATTGAAACCGGTTAAACAGGTTACTACTTGTGAGTTGGGATTGTTTATACACGTGTCACCACGTGATTGGTCAAAAATTTAAAAAATAATAATAAATAAAAACAATTGAAAAATTAAAAAAAAAAAAAAAAAGGCTACCCTCTCCGGCAGACCTACCACCGGAACCACCTCCTTACCCAGCCACCCACCTCCCCACCCAGCCTACCCACCGAAATCGTCCCGGCCCCCTTCCCTAGCCCACCACCTGAACCCCATCCTTTCCCATTCCTAGCACCGAATAATAGTACCCATCACGACCATCAGGAGAATCGAAACATTGCCGAAATACCATCTCCCTTGAGATTTCGGGGTTGGAAAAGGGGAGGTGGTGGGATTTCGGGACTTAGGAAGGGAAGTATGTTGGCTTCGGGCGATTGGGCTAGGTAGGAGAGGTGGTTTCGTCGTTTCGTTGGTGGGCTAGGGAAGGGGGGTGGTCGAAATCGGGGAGGATAGAATTGATGGGGTGACCAAAAACGTGGATGGGAATGGAGGGGATGGCCAGAATCGGGAAGAGGAAGGGAGTTGATGGCCGGAATCGGGGAGGTAGATTGTGGATGGGTAGGAGGGACGCCGGTGGCAGGGGTGGCTGCCGTAATCTGGGCTAGGGTTTTATTTTTATTTTTATTTTTCTGTTTTTTATTTAATTTTATTTCTTTTCCTATTTTTATTTCTATATTTTTTTTGACCAATTATTGGCTGACACTTGTCAAGTAACTTGTAATAACAAGTTGGATGACCGGTTAGGACCATTTAAAGCGGAAGAGGTATAAAAGTCGGATTATTTCAAAATAATCCAAAGGTGGGATTATTTTTAGCAAACGGCCCAAAGGTCGGATTATTCCGGGCAATTTTTCCTTATAAGTATTTGCATTGGATATCACCCAAATCCAGTCTTTGAATATTTCATTTAAATTTTCAGAATTTTAAATCCAGCTTTAATACATGTCATTTCAAATCCACTGTTGCCTTCACCACCGTTGCCATTGTCGACACGCCCGCTTGCAACTTCTTGACATTGTAAATCCTTCACTATTGCCTTCACCTTCTAAAAATGGGTTTCAATACTAAGGCATTTCAATAAAGTACTCCCTCTTATTTTAATTTCTGGTTTATATGATTTATTTCATTTCTTAGTTAGAGCATAATTTTTAGAGAGAGAAAAACATAGGCATGCAAATTTGAAATTCCATGGCCTCAAAATACATAGTGACTTAATCATAGTTTCAAAATACATAGTGAATTCAAAAATATTAATTTGAAATTTCTAAGTTTATCCGAACAAAGATTTTGGAATTCAATGTCTATATTTGAAATACCATATTTGAAATTCTGAATTTGAAATCAAATACTTGCATCCAAACACCACCTAAGGGGATTAGAGGGAAATAATGGAATAAAAGAAAAGGGTGTCAATTTTTAAGGTCACGTGAGAGGTCAACGTCGGAGAAAAAGTCAATTGGATTCCGACCTCAAGGTTCCCCCAAACAACAAAATCAACTTATAAGGTCCTTTTAGACCATTTTAAACACAAAAGGTTCTTCCAGACAAAATTGTGAACATGTATGCCCCTTCTAGACAAATTTCCTATTTTTAAAAATAATTTTCAAATAGCATGCATTCACTTATTTTATGATTTAACATTTTATCATTTACAAAAAACATCATGGAAAATAACAATTCAGGAAATTGCACACTAATCAGAGTTTTAAGTAGTAAAAAATTGGAGTGAATTAGATATATAATTGTAGGGAATATTTCAAGCATTATCCTTAGCTTGAACCCCACTGTGATCATACACTAAAGTACGCGCGGTGGCGTCCAAAGGGAAAGAAGATAGAGCAAAAGAGTCGCCAACAAGTTTTAGGAACTTGTAAACCGTTCACAGGGTGAAGGTTCCACCCCTTAACAATCCAGGAGATCGTCAACTCCAATAGGTCTGGAACCATGACTGGTAGTTCAAGGATGAAGGTTCAAATCCAACCTAAAGGAGATTGAACCTGCCCTAATAATAGGCCTCTACTTTATTCTGATCGTATTCATGTGCGCTTTCTGACTAACATGCAATTAATATGATTAACCCTAAACTTGTTTATCTATGTTGGTTGAATATTAATGCACAAATATATCTATTATTGGCGATCACTTGAATTATAATCAAATTAACCCTAAACAAGATTATTAATTATCTTATTAAGCGTGATTACAAGTGTCAATTCCCTTTAAACATGCATAAAAGGTGTGATCAAGCAATAACAATAAATAAATATAATCAAGCAACATAATAATAATATTCATCACAATAATAATCATAATAATAATTATAATCAATAATCATATTAAAGCATAATAGCAAGATCCTAGGCATGATACTAACAAGATTAATAACAAATCCTAGCATGTCACTAAACATCAAAGATCAAATATATAGCTCTAACACGATACTAACATGAATATTAGGAAAGAATATAGGAAGCATCGCAGGAATCATAATAAGCATATTTGATATTATAACCTTTTCCCTAAACATGATACTAGGAAGATCAAAACACCCTAACATGACATTAGGAATTATAATAACAACCTAGACATGATTTCTATATCATAATAACAATGCAAACAATTAAAGTACTTACTTGGATACCTCGTATTTCTTTCTAATAAAAAAATACACGCGTTAGTAACTTCAATGAAAATATAAAATCAAATAATTAAATTAAATAATTGAAATAGAGATTAGGGATCAAACCCTCAGAAATTAAAACCTTTCACGTCCAGGGCGAAGGCAACTTCGAATTTGGCTAGGTGTGTCTAGATCTTGTGAATGCAGAAATTTTGTATGCAAAATGATTGGTTTAGAAAAGAGAGAGAATCAAGAAATTCTTGATGAGAGTTGATGAGAAGAATTGATGATAATTGATGATTGAAAACAGAATTTTAAGAGGGTTATTTATAGAGAAAATCAGTCGGATGAATAAAAAAACGAATCAGAGTTTCAACGAGAATAAAACTCGATTAGCGCCAGACGCTGGACATTAGCGCCAGGCGCTGAAGGTTAGCGCTAGGCGCCAAGCCTTAGCGCCAGGCGCTAATGCTTGTCGTCAGGCGCTAATAATCAGTTTCACGCGTTTTTGTTTTTATCATATCTTTTGATCCAAAAGTCCAAATAAGGCGTATAATATGTTGTTAGAAAGCTCTTGAAGTCTAATTTCCAACCCAATTAGATTCAGATTAAAATCTTTTGTAGATAAAAAGATATGGCCGAAATAGTGGAAGAGTGTCGGTTTTGGATAGAGTTTCATATTCCATTCATATCTTTTTCGTTATAGCTCGGATTTAATATTATAATATATCATTGGAAAGATAATTTCAAGATCTATCCAACCATATAAAATTTGGATAAATATTATGATGCACAAAAATAAAATATGAATATATTCTATTTCGTACAAAACAAGAATTCTTAAAAGGAGTAGTTTTATTCAATTTCAAACTCATTGAAACATAATTATCAATCCTAACTCCATTAGGATTTAAGAGAATATTCTAGAAGACTATGATTAATCCTAATAGCTTTATTAATGATAATTAATAATATGCCCTCCCCTAGATCATTGGGCCGCATATAAAAACCAAATCGGACTCAGTTTAGTATTTTGGTCATAACTTCCTCATTATTCATCGGAATTGGGCTTATAATATATCATTGGAAAGGTCTTTTCAAGCCCCATCCAACTACACTATTATTGGACCCTTATCATGGACCAAACTAAAATGGAATGCACGTTTTTCATAAATAATGTAAGAAAAGAAATATTTTCAAAAACAGAAAGAAGAGATATTTTAATAAAAACATCCTCATCACTAGACTTTTCACACTTTCGCTTTGTTCGATAATCAAATGACATGAAAGGTATTCATCACTGGGTTTGGTTTTGGGGAGACACATTTGGGTATCTACAATAATGTACCAATTTGTATGGATGAAATCGTTTGAATAGAGGTGTCAAATCGAGTACCCAGATGGAGTTTGGGTTAGCCCATGATGGGTCGGAGTGTTTGGATCGGGTACTGACGGGTCATTTTATCCTAACAAACCAATCAAGTCGGATCAAGGTTAATTAATTATATTCGAGTCAAAGGTGGGTCTAAGGTATGATCAGGTACAAATCGAATACAAGTCAAGTTGTATTCGGGTCGAGTCATATCGAGTTCAATTAAGCTCGGATTCAGATTTAATTGGGTTTTTTGGGTCAAAATGGATTTGATAGACTTTGAATCAGGTCATTTCTAATTTGGTTAGATATCAGTTCAAATCAATCATGTAATTTTAAACTCATTATAGAACTATTTTCTATACAAGTATTTTATTATCTTTCAATCCTATCAACCCCATTTTTAATTGTTAGTAGAATTTCTCTCTTCTACTAACAATTTAACATAACCTCAATTAACAACACTTTATAATCAAAATCCCACAGTCACCACTATAATAAAAAAAATAGTAAACTAATTAACTCCTAAGATTTGGGTCGGGTAAGTAGGGTTGCATGTAGTTTTGAATCGGGTAAAAAAAAGGTCGGGTAAAATGAGGTATTTTTCGGGTGTAAATGGTTTTGGGTAATTTCGCTTTGGGTTAAATCGAATCTAGGTCTTCAATTGTCGGGTTTTCTTGGTTTTAGATAAATAATGAGTCGATACCAAGTTGGGTTTGGATCATAAATTTCCGGGTAAAATCGATTTCAAATTAACTTCGGATTGATTCCAAATTAGATTTGGATGAGAACTTTTCAGGTAAAACCAGTTCGAAAGCAGTTCGGTTTCAGGTAAACCTTTCGGGCCGGGTAAGTTTTTGACACCCCTACGTTTGAATGCCAAAATTGTCCAACTGAATGAGATTGAGCACTGTTGAGGCAAATATTGTTCTTTGCTAATAAGTTAAATACTCTATCTTGTTCTACCTAACAATAATGATATTTTTTAAAAATAATTTTCAAATAGCATGCATTCACTTATTATATGATTGAACATTTTATCATATACAAAAAAAACATGGAAAATAACAATTCTGGATATTGCACATTACAGAGTTTTAAATAGGAAAATTGGAGTGAATGGGATATATGATGTACCAAAAATAATGTACCAATTTGTATGGATGAAATCGTTTGAATACCAAAATTGTCCAACTAGATGAGATTGAGCGTTGTTGAGGCAAATATTGTTCTTTGCCAACAAGTTAAATATTCTATCTTGTTCTGGAGTATTAGGTGGCTGCCCCTTGAGTTACCGGTTTCAAACATTGATAACCTTGCTAACATAACACCACAAACAATAAGGAAGCTTTTCCAAAGAAAGTAAAACAAGTTAGATTAAGTAGATAAACATATGACAAAAGCTACGAATGCATTAAAGGATAGAGTCTAGGTCTATGATTGTATAAGTTGAAGGAGAGGTTAACTCTATGATCATACAATTAGAAAAGACGAATGGTATTCAATACATTCTAAGAGAAAACTAAACTATTGCTTGGCTACTAAGCCAAAGAAAACTACGAATGCTAAGAAGAAAGCTTAAAAGAAATGAAATGCTTGTTGATGATTGATTTGTTGATATCCTTCTTTTAATCTTCATACTTCCATTTGTAGGCAAATTGGAGCAGTTATGGCTGCATCCCACAACTCTTGACGCCAACTCTTTTTAAAAATTAAATTACCTATTTTGCCTCCAAATTGGCTTTTAACATTGAGCCTTTAGATGATACTAGCCTAATTTTCATTACATCCCTATCAGTTTGGCCCGAAAGCCTTTTCCTGACTCAAATACCCAATTTGCTTGGTCAAAGTCAAGAAAAGTCAATAAAAAGTTAAAAATTTGATTTTTGGGAGTAATAAGCACTAAAAAAATCAAGAGTTTTTTATTTATTTATTTATTTTTTTTTTTGTAGTCTAATAGAGTTCTCTTTTCCTCTCTCCTTTCGGAAGAAGAATTTTGTATACCAAGGAAATCAAAACATGGAAGGCCATCAATTAGCTTCTACTATTAAGGATGATAAAAGAATGGTTAGTCCATAACGAATGGCAATCAAGAGGCAATTTAGCTGACTAAGAAGTTAGTTAACAAGCTAAGGCTTATATAGGGCAATTGATTCATTAGTTACACAATTTATACCATAGGTTACGCTCCAAAATAATTTTACAAATTAAGCAATATGTTAATTGGGGTTAGTTGTTAAATGATGCTCGCATTAATATTTTATCAAGGCAACGTCTGTATTTTAAATTTAAATGGATGAACATACCCTCGCATGTATTCAACGCTTTTATCCTTTCTAATACATTTTCTAATATTCACTCCTCCCAACAAACTACCGCTGACCCCCACTAGCCGAGGGCAAGGTCATGAATATGGTTTAAGGAATAAAAGGTTTACTTACAGAAGTATATATATGAGACTTAGGGCCTGTTCTTTTACGTTGAAATTCAGTTCAGTTTAGTTCAGTTCAATTCAGTTCTGTTCAGTTTAGTTCAGTTCAGTTCAGCTCCTAATTTCCTTCTCTTATAAAATATTCATTTCAGTTCAATTCAGCTCAGTTCAGCTCAGTTCAGTTCAGATAAGTTCAGTTCAGCTGAGTTAAGTCAATGAGAACAGGCCCTTAGTAACAAAATATACATGATCAAATATAAGTAAGATACTATTTTATTGGAATAGGAAAATCTAGAGATTTAATATATATAAGGTAAGATAATTAAATCAATCAAAATTCATTTTATTTTACAGATTTTCAGACCAAATCATTTAATAAAAATCATATATTATATTGCAAAAATCCAAAAATCATATAATAATTTTTGGTTTATTAAAATAATTAATTTAGGAAATTCTTGTAATACCATAAAACCAAAATATATTTATAAAAATCAAATTTTTATATATTATAAATATCCAAAATTATAATTATATAATTCTTTAATTTTTGTAATTAATTTAAATGGATTATTAATTTTATCCAAATCCAAAATAATAATTAAGCTTGAAAATAGACTTGGCGCCAAAATCCGAATACCTTTTTGGTCCAAAAATTAAAATTACTAATTAATTTACCAAAATGCTATTTTTAAGAAATACTGTGATAAATAATTAATTAAGTAATTGGAAAATAGTTATAAAAAATACGGGTTGGGGTTACATGCCCTTCTCCCCCTAAACCACTATCCCCTACCCTTACCACCTTTCACCCAACCCTGAAACCTAGCGGCTAGGGTATTCGAGGATAGGAGGAAGGGTGGTTGGGGGTTTCAGGGGTAGGGGAGGGTTTTTCAATGTGTTATGTGGGGAAGGGGGCCGGAGAGGGGTGTCGAGGTGGGACAATGGTGAGTGCGAGGCCACCACGGCGGGTGTGGCGTGGAGTCCTGGAATGGATGGGTAGTCTAGGCTAGTTGGTATGGGGTTTCTTTTAAGGATTTCGAGCGAGAAGGAAGGGGAATTTGGGGTAGGGTACAATATACTGATTTAGGGGAAAAGGGGTGGCACGACCGACACCAAGAGGGGCGGCGTCGGCGCGGGTGAGTTTTACGCGCCGGCGAGGGTAGGGAACAGGTTGGATTTGGGACGGGGAAGGGTAGTTGGGATGGGGTAATGTTTTTTTTTTTTTTTTACATAATTTTTTAAAGTTTATATTAATTAATTAAATAACTAATTTAAATTTGAATCAATTAAAAGCTGTTAGATGGCATAATTAACCTTAATGACTTGTTTATTATTAAGGGCATGCATTAAGTGACAATTTCGGGAAACTCATGGGTACATGCGTGGTGAGTATGAAAATTTTGATGGGCATATGGTGAATTATATTAAGTGATTGATAACTCATGGATATTTTGTGAAAAAATCGCATTGGTTATCCCTCTTTAATAGGTTGAGTACATTTAAACAACAATTTTTTGGTGCAGCAGACCACACCATGCGGTAGGGGTTACTTGAGTTATTTAGTCATGGTTACTTTAATTTTTCACTCAGGGGTTACTTGAGTTACTCATTCAAGGGTTACTTGAGTTTTTCAGTCAGGGGTTACTTGAGTTACACGGTCAGGGGATACTGGACTTACTTGATCAGGGGTTACTTGAGCGGTTCACTCAGTTAAGGGTTGTTCAATCAGGGGTTACTCGGGTTTCTCAGTCAGGGGTTTCTCGAGTTTCTCGGTCAGACCGCATTCAAAAAATTGTGACTCAAATAGTAACCCTGACCAAGAAACTCGAGTAACCCTGAACCGAAAAACTCGAGTAACCTCTGACCGAGAAACTTAAGTAACCCCAAAAAATCAAGTAACTCCTGACCGAGAGACTTGATCAAGTAACCCCGGAAACTTGAGTAACCCCTGACCGAGAAACTCAAGTAACCCCAAAAAACTCAAGTAACCCCGAAAATTCAAGTAACCCCTGACCAAGAAACTCAAGTAACCCCTGCCGCACGGTACAACAGTCCGCATATAAAAATTTGTGCATTTTAAATGTTAATTCAAGATGAAAATGTTAACACTAAATTAATTGATATGCTTAATTAAACATATTTCTTATTATGTCGAATCACCGAATTACATTAATCGTAACTCTTTGACACTAACCTGGTTTTCATATTCGGTTCCCGTTATATTGTCATTTCGGATATACACGTACTAAATTATGTATTGTACATCCTATACTAAATTATTTACAGTGGCGGAGCCACAGTGTGTCCTGTAGGGCACGTGCCCTGCCAGGTTTTTTTTTTTTTTTTAAATGTTTGTAAAATTTGTTTAAATATAATATAAAGTGCATCATTATGGTACAGCTTACTAGTAGCCTAGTGGCTAGAGCTTTACCTTTTCAATCAAAGGTCATGGGTTCTAATTAGAGCCGTCAAAAGATGACTCGACCCGAGATACCGACCCTAACCCAACCTATTAACCGACCCATTTGAACCCGAAAAAAATGGTGACCCGAACCTGTAGGGAATAGTTTCAAGCCTTATTTAATCCCACTAGCTTGAACCCCGCTGTGATCATACACTAAAGTACGGTGGCGTCCAAAAGGGAAGAAGATAGAGCAAAAGAGTCGCCAACAAGTTTTTAAGGAACTTGTAAACCGTTCACGAGGTGAAGGTTACACCCCTTAACGATCCAAGAGATCGTCAACTCCATAAGGTCATGAACCAAATAAGGGTCCGGGGATGATGGTACAAATCCAACCTAAAAGAGATTGAACCTGCCCTAATAATAGGCCTCTACTTTATTCTGATCGTATTCATGTGCGCTTTCTGACTAACATGCAATCAATAGGATTAACCCTAAACCTGTTTAATCTATGTTGGTTGAATTTAATGCACAAACAAACTATTATTGGCGATCACTTGAATTATAATCACAATTAACCCTAACAAGATTATTAATTATCTTATTAAGCGTGATTACAAGTACCAAAATTCCCTTTAAACAATGCAATAAAAGGTGATCAAGCAATAACAACAAAATAATAAGAATCAAGAAACATAATAAATAATCAATATCATTAATAATAATATTAATCATAAAAAATCATGACAATAAGGAATATCATAATCATAGCAATCAGAAATATTAATAATCATAATTATAACAATATTCATGTTAAAGCATAATAAAAGTAAGATCCTAGGCATGATACTAACAAGATTAATAACAAACCCTAGCATGTCACTAAGCGATAAAAATCAAATCTTTAGCCCTAACATGATACTAACATGAATAAATATTAGGAAGAGAATAAAAGGCATCATAGCAATCATATTTAATATTAAATATACCCTAGACATGATACCAGGAATATCATAATAACAACATAAACATGATATCTACATCATAAAATCAATTAAAACCATTAAAGTACTTACTTGGATGCCTCGTACCTCTTTCTAATAACAAAATACACGCGTTAGTAACTTCAAGGAAAATAATAATCAAAACAATTAAATTAAATAATTGAAAAAGAGATTTGGGACCAAACCCTCAGAAATTAAAACCTTTCACGTCTAGGGTGAAGGCAACTTCGAATATAGCTAGGTGTTTCTAGATCTAATGAATGCGGAATTTTTTATTTGAAAAGGCAAAGTTTAGAAAAAGAGAGAGAGAATAATCAAGAAAATCTTGATGAGAGTTGGTGAATGATTTGAGTTGATGAAAACTAATTAAAACTAATTGTTGATGAGAATTCGTGAATGAAAACGGAGTTTTTAATACGATATTTATAGAGAAAATCATCCAAAAAAGATAATTTAACAAAACAGAGCCTGAAGACCACAAAAACACATTGGCGCCAACCCTGGCTAGTTGGCGCCAGCACCAGTGGCTAGCGCCAGGCGCCAATGGCTAGCGTCTGGCGCCAAGCCTGGTTCCAGGCGCCAAGGCCTGGGGTTGGACGCCAAACCGAATTCCAACGCGTTTTCGAAAATCTGATAAATTTACCGTACTGGAAGATAAAATAATATAATTCCATCGAAAATGCTATTTGATCTTGATTAAAACTCTGAAGAGTCCTAATTGAATTAGAAATGATGAGAACCTTCTAGAATGTTCTAGAAGACTAAAACCATTCCTAATTGCATTAGGAATGATAAATTATATTAGGCCCTCCCCTAGATCATTGGGCCGTACATAAAGCTCAAACCGGACCCAGTTTAGTAAATTGGCCATAATTTCCTCAACATTCATCGGAATTGGGCTTATAATATATCGTTGGAAAGGTCTTTGCAAGCCCCATCCAACTACACCACTATTGGACCCATATCATGGACCAACCAAACTGGATTGGCTGTTTTCTTAAAATAAAGTTTTCAAAAACAGGAAGAAGAGAAAAGAAATAAAACTTTCCGCAACACTAGACCTTTCCACACTTTCGTTTCATTCGATTATGATTCGACGTTAAAGGCACTCATCACTGGGTTTGGTTTTGGGGAGACACTAATGGGTGTCTACAGATGCCGACCTAACCTGACTTGAAACCAACCCTAGACCCGAGTTGACCTTAGTATTTGAGACCCGAACCCGAACATTAACCGACCTAAAGACGACCCGAATGTAACTCGTAAATTATTGACCTAAACCGAACCCGACCTGAACCGAAATTGACCAAAACCCGTTTTAACCCGTCATAACCCGAATTCAACCCGACCTGTTCCTAACCCGACCTGAATTCAACCCGACCCGAATTTAACCCGACCTGCTACAAACCCGACTCAATTTTCAACGCGACCTGTTACAAACCCGACCCGAATCAACCCGACTTCTTATTGACCCGACCCAAATTCAACCCAACTTTATTGAATCAATATGTATAGGTCGTTATCTCATGTTGGTATTGGAACGGAAATTGAATCCTAACTCTATTCCTTCAATATTTCACTTTGAATTTTAAGAGGTTAGTTTCACAACATGTTTTTAGGGATGAATTTCAAGGAAGAAACATGTTTTCCGTAAATTATTGACTTGAACCGAACCCGAGAATGACCCGACTGATTATAACCCACAAGTTATTGACTTGAACCGAACCCGACTTGAACTCGAAAATGACCCGACCTGATTATAACCCGCAAATAATTGACTTGAACCGAACCCGACTCGAACCCGAGAACAACCCTAATTTGTTTAAACCCGTAAAGACCCGAATTTAACCCGACCCGAATGTAACCCGACCTTTTACTAACCCGACCTAAACCCGACCCAAACCCGATAAGATTTATGATCCGATGTGACTTGACTCAAGCATGACCCAACCCGACCCGACTCGCATATGTTATGACATTAACCCGTATTGACCCGACCCGAGATGACCCAACTCACACTAACCCGACTCAAACCCGACCTGTTTACCCGAATTGACAGCTCTAGTTCTAATCTCTTGTCCAACATTTTGTTATTTTTTTCCCTCTCATTATTGTTTATTCTTCTTAATGCCCCCCCCCCCTTTTTTTTTCCCTTTTCTCTTAATGTCCTATTTATCCAATTTCCTAAATAACACAAAAACTTACCAACATAAAAGTTTGATCACATTGGGCAAGATTACTTTTCTACCTAAGATAATGAAATTGATGATGTAATAATATGCTTTCAAAACTTGAAAATTAGTCAAGTTTAATTTTAACATTTCTTTTTACATGTATGAGTATACTTGAATTATTAGTTATAAATCCTAATAATTAGTATTTTGGATAAACCTATTTGATACGAAAGATCTATCTTATTCCAAACCTATTATAAAAGATCTAAGAAAATATGAGCGAGGTTATTTTAAAGCCTTGACATGAATAGGGGAAATATTTGATGTATTTTTGAATAATAAAGGTTTGACAAATAAGATTGCTAAGTAATTTTGAGTCTTGATATTATGAACCTTCTTCAATAAAAGGATTTTAGATGATACGGTACCCTATCATCGTAAAAATCCTGACTTCATCACTGATTATGTAGTGTACATCCTAACATCCCGCCTTATAAAATGAGTAATTTCCATTTGTATGGTCAGCGGCTTGGATGAGGCTTTGAGGCATATAGGTTTATTTTATCTAATCATATGCAAATGCAACTTATCAAGTTTATCTTAGGTACATTAGTTTTGTAATCCAAACTTTATATCCGGTTTTGTTTTGGACGTCAGAGATCGGTCCTCAAAGCTGCGTACACTTCCTAAAAAGGGAAAAGAAAGCTATTCAAAGTGAGATTATAAATTAAAGAAGGATAAAATATGGATAACATAAGATGCAAATTAATTATTTTTAGATCACCAAACATATCCACTATATCCAAGATCATTCAGTTCATTTAGACACCAAATTATATGCAAATATATTCTTTGGAAATTATCCTTCTAGCTTGCCCATGCTTGCTCACGCTTGACCAACTTCAATAATCGTATATATAATGAAAGTGTAACCATTACTTATATTACATAGTCATGGGAATAATTTGGTTTTATGCGAAAATTAGAAGCTTATTAATTTGTAGTGGCTTATTATATACTACGTATATATTCAAGAAGATAGAGCCTTTTTCAAAGAACAATTTCCCTAGTTTTGGAATGTGAAGATTTGAATAAAAATAGAAGATGTGGCCTAATTATTTGATATCCTTGTCAAGTTGTCATCCTTTGTCAATATGAATACATTTATTACCTTTGTGGTCAAGTTATAAATTTATAATTGTTGATTGATATAATGATTCTTATTGCAACGCATGGTTTTTATCATGAGGGAAAGGTGGTAAAAATAAATGAGATGGAGAAGGAAGCTATAGGAGAAGAAATAGGAGATTAATATACACTTTAAAAATAAGTTATGTTCACCTTATTTTCACTTATTTCAAACTTTATAAGTTGATAAATTCAGGAAAATTAAGTTTTAAATAAGGGTTGATGATGGTCACCAAAGTTCAAATTACAATTAAAATAAGTTTTAATGAATTCAAATAAGATAAGATAAGTTCATATTAGTAAAAATTAGGTAAATAAAACACACCCTATATATATCTTCATGTTCAACATGATTCTTTTTTTGTTTATGTTCTCTTCTTTTCCTATCTTATTGCACAATCAAAATAATTAATTTAAGTGCCACGTCTCATGTCACATTTTTTTTAAGGAAGGCATAAGGGCAAGTGATGAAAATCAATCCTAAGATCACCCACAATCGGAGGGGCGCTCTACCTAATATAGGAACATGAGCGAAGGACACGAATTTCAAGAATAGGAGAGATATAGAGGAGAAGAATAAATATATAAACTAGGGGTGAAAGTAATTTAGTTTAAAATCTAATCGAACCGAATTATTAATTTGTTTTTTTTTTTAATTTTTTTTTAATGGTTCGATTTGGGAAACTTTAAAAATATGGTTTATGATTTGTTTGGGTTAAAAAAAAAAAAAAAGAACCGAAATATAACCGAATTATATACAAAAGCCCAAATATTAAGCCCTGATATTTGATTAAAGACAAAGTTATAAAAGAAAGTTTGTACTCCGTAATGACAAAGAGCCCTAGTTAAGAGACATAATGAGTTTTACTCATTAATGTCAAAGTTAGAAGTAACAGACAAGAATTAATTCGATTTTAAGATGTTTGTCATAGAAAATCGACGTTAGGCGGGATGCCATACAAATAACAAAATGATAACATCAACAAAAGGAATAGAAGAGTGTAAGTTGGGGATGAATTTGTAGGTGTGGCTCCATCATAATCATCGCTGTAATCATAATCATCTGAGTCTAATCCTGTTTTGTCACCTGGTCCAGCACTCCACTTTCCTAGATTGTGTCTACTGCATTGATTAAACACAACATATTTATTACAGTACATGACACGAGACAATACGAAACGACATAAAATGCAATTAAAAAGAGCTTTAAACAACATAAGAAAAAAAAAAAAAACATTCTAAAATTTATGTAATGTTTAACAAAATTGTGTATCAATAAATTTTAATGTTATTAACATATCCACATCTTTTATGTTGGCTACAATTAAATTTTGTTTTTGGACTTATAAATTTCCTACTTCATATAAGTATCCTCTATAGGTTAAAGTACAATAAATAAAGTTAAAAAGTGAGGATATAATGATCTTTATATACTCTTAAAACATGGAAATAGGAATAACATTTTAATTCTTCAAAATAGGAAAACAAGAACTATACTGTATTATGAGACGGAAAGAGTAGTAAATTAAAAGTCAATTTTAATCACGAAAATAATATTTTAATCACTAAAATAATATTAATAATATACCAAGAGAAAGATGCTTAAAAAGAAAAAGAAAAGGAAAGATGATAAACCTGTCACCAAGAACGCCAGCATGCATGACAAGTTGGTCAATGAAGGCAGAAGATTTGGGCTCCACACTGTAAGCTTTCTCATATTGGACTTCAACAGCCGCTCCTGACGCCACAAAATATGCACCGTTAACCATTTCGTCTCCTTCTGATCTCCAATTCCACCCCTTCCAATCTTTCTCGTCTGTTCCTACTCTCTTTGTTACCTGCATCCATTTTTCCAATTTATCCCCACATCATTATACTATCGTGTTAGAATGTACTCGTGTAAATGCACGTAATATTGTATTGTGCACAATGATATAGAATTTCCTATAACATGTTTTTCTATGATGGAAAATTGACTTTGATGTAACATTATAATGAAGATATGCGACTTTGATGTAACATTATAATGAAGATATGTTGTTTTTCAATTATGTATTGATCAATTGATGTGTGATTATTGGATTAAGGCAGTTATTGGTTTTTTTTTTCTTTGGAGGAATTAATAAGATACACAAGTATAGCTTTTGATTTATAAATTGATTTTGGAGAAATGACTTAGAAGTGCTTGATTGGGTTTTTGTCCTTTTTGTTCACTTTACTCTGTTGTTGGTAAAACAAACACTCTTATTATATATATATTAAATACGAAGTATAAAAATAGAGTAAACTTATACTTCTTATTTTATTTTTTTTTGTAAAATATTTAATTAAAGTTAAACATGCATGCAAATAGTTCACTAGCTAGCTAGCCAAGTGATAAAATAATTTTAGATCAATGGAAGTGCTAATGCATGTTCACACAATCACACTCCCGGACTCCCCTTTACTCATACGTAGGAGGTAGGACAACAACAGAGTTCATCAATGTTATTGGAAAAAATGGTATCCAACGATAATTTAGGTCCTACTATCAGATACGGGACCTTCAATTTCATACAAAGTCAAAAACAAATGACTTTTAATCATATCGTGGGACCCACGTCAAAGTTAGTTATCATTTTACATATTGGCAAACTTCATAATTTAAAATTTAATACCTCCTCCGTTATCTTAAAACCTACCGTATTTACATTTTGTTTTCATCTGTTATCATTTTTTTTCAAATTTTTTTTTTTAATCACTTTTACCCTATTCCTTTTATAATAAGCTTTTAATCACCTTGTGCATTCTAACTTTTATTTAAAAATATTTTACTCTAGCTCTATTTCTCTCCTATTAATACAAAAGTGTTCACATATGTGGGCTCTATTTTCACTTTTCTTGATTTACATATCAACAATAGTTGAGTAAAATTCAAGAAAACGGAGCAAGTACTTTTTTTCCATAATTTTTTGTTTAAATTAAACAAATTCACCTCGCCTTCAAACTTAGTTGTCATGCACATAGTTTCAATTACACTTTTACATGATCAATGAATATTATTATAGTATTTAACATAGAGAACCTTTTACTTTGGTACTTGTATATAATTCAAGCCACAAACAACGAAGAAATATGTTAAATCAAAATAGATACGTGGTCTACGACTCTAAATGTCACCTCCGATTTTATTAGTTAAATAACATGACATCTAAAACAGTTTAATAATTAAATCAAATCAGAAATTAGCAAGATTATTGAAACGGCTTTGGTTAGAGGCTTAAAGCAAGTATTACCTCTTTGGCATAACGATCAAAAGGAGCAATGAAACGATTTCCTTGGCTATTAATGGTTGGATTTCCACTACCACCGATTGCGTACATCTCCCATTGTGTAAAATCATTATTTACAACATGTATATACCCTTTTCTACACCTTGGCATCCTCTGTACTACCTTCGGTCCAAAATGGTTGAACGCGATTGTAACCTGTTAATTATTAATAAATCAGTAGTTATTTGTCCGTCTGTCACATCTCACATGATAATGTTTTTTATTTTCCTTAGTGTTATATAATGTTACGTACCTGCATTCCTGTATCAGGCTCGTATGTGTCACTATGGCCTAGAAGCATAACCTCATTGTGGTGGGAGAAATGGTTGTTGGACACCGTGATAGCGGTTGAGCCCATTACAATATCGATGAGCCCATCCTTACAGTGAGACAGCGAGCAGTGGTCGATCCAAAGATCCTTAGATCCAAATATAGAGATCCCATCCCCATCGGACAAACCTCGATAACCATAATGGGTTGGGCTATCTCGGACCATGGTGTTACCAGATGGGTGGCAGTGGTGGACGTGGATGTTGGTGATAATTACATTGCTAATATATTGCAAGGTTATGCATCCTCCTCCTGTTATGTGTACATCCACCCCTCTCCCATCTACTGTCTTGTAACTGTTGAAGATTAACTCCTACAACACATTAAAAAAACCAGCCTTAATCAAGTAGAAATTAAATTTTTGTACTAAAATTGTGCTTACGATGAAATTTGATAAATGAAATTGATTTAAGACTTTTGCTAACCATTTATGTCTTGTTTTATTAGAATTAAGGCTTAATTTAGCTTAAAGTTTTACCTTGTTAATTTCGGCATCTTATCAGGCTCAGCCAATTTAATATTTTGATTAATCTATCTGTCGTGGCCTAACATAGCCAAAATATTGTCATGTATTATATTCGACCATTGTCACACTTTGCAAATATGATTACTACGGAGTATTAAATTAGATTTTCTATGGTTTCAAAAAAAAAAAAAAAAAAAAATGGTTTTCTAAGTCAGTCTCTAATCAATTAGATTTAGAAATGAAGACAATGACAGATTAAATGATTGATACGAACTACTATAAGAAATTCTAATGAAATGATAAATTGAATTATGAAGCATACGTCTTACGAAGTATTATTATATATGCATGATTGCTATGAAAAAAAGACTAATATTGGTATAACATACAAGAGTTGCATACCTGAGAAAGGTGGATAACCATATTAGAAGCGAAGATGATCCAAAGAGGTTCAGTTCGTATAACAGCATAGCGTAGTGTACCAGGCTTTGGATTAACAACATCATCGTCAGAAGGGTCAGTGACTATGTAGTACTCACCACCTTTGCCACCTAAAGCATACTGCCCAAACCCGATACCGCAATCGGCCAACCTTTGACGGTCGTTTCCCCAATTCGGGTCACATCGCCAGCAATCGTCTATTGGATTGCCGGTGGCGCAGTTTGAAGCATCTTCAAGTAAATGTCTTCTTGTTACAGAAACATTCACCAGGCTGCGTAGGAAAACAATAATGTTTATTTTCGTCGTATAGATTAACTAATTAAACATGCGAAATTGTCATCAATATTCAACTTAATATATATTCCGATTGCAACTTTGCATGTTCATTTTATTACTGTCAATTTTGCTTGAATAAATGTAACGACTTACACTTCTTAGGCAAAAAAGGCTTTGAGTACACTAGGTAGGTGTACAAAATTTTTTGTTATTACATATAGATTAACTTAACTTTTAACCAGCTTTCACGTAACTTTTATTCTACTAAGTTAAGGTCTGATATACTATATCTTAAAGTATTACTCTGTAAAAACTGACTCGATTCGAAAATAACCTTATCCAAATTTCTTTTTATATGGACACAATAATTTTACAAAACTCAGATTCCAACTAAATTCGATCAAACTTGATTTAATCGAACTAGACCAAGTTATCTACATTGTCACCTCTAACAATCCATATTTAGTTATTCACACTATAATTTTATCTGTGTCCCGATAAGGAGCACTATATTGGGAGTTAGAGATTATAAATTTACAAGTTGGCATTAATAATTATTGGAATAGGGGCCTAAATTAGCTTCACTTCCCGACTCTTTTGGTTCTCCAAGAGTACAAATGTTGTTATAAACTACGTAACAAGTTGTAGTTAAATTATTTTAATAAGTTTGCACAAAGTGAAATACGAAGCTAAAGAAAAGCCAAAATCTTAAAGAAAAAGAGGCATTTACAGATTCCAAGTGCATCCAGTTTTTCTTCCCATGTTTTGACTTTATACGTATTAGGCAAACATCCTACCCCACTCTCGATTATTATATAGAAATGTATGTATTAAGATATAATCACTTAGCATAATTACTCCCTATTAGTAACTTTTATTTGAAGGAACGTGACTTTTCTAATTATTAACATAGGAAATCCAATCAATAAATCATTAAAGACAAAAATCCATGTTTTCTCCTTTAGAAATGTGCAATATTCTATAGTTTATTAAAGGGACTAGCAGTTTTAATTAACAAGTTTCAAAAGATGATATTTAATAGCTTAAATGAATCACAAATTCTTAAATGTGGTTGTTAGTGTTATAAGGGTTATTCAATCAGTGTTACAATAATTACTTCATCAATGTTATAACAGTTTTCTATCAATGTCTTAGGGATTATCAGTTACTTCCTCCGTGTTTTTTAAAGTGTTACAGTTTGACTGGCATATAGTTTAAGGCAATTTAATTGACTTAAATAAAATAAAAATTGACTTAAATAAAATAAGAGGTAAATAGGGTAGTTGAAGTATTAAAAAATTATAAAAAAAGATAGATGAGTTAATAGTTTGTTGAAAAGTAATGAATGTGAGAGGAGAGATATAATATAAAAAGTAGTAGTGGATTTGGGTGGGGACCATGAGAGGAGAGAGATGTAATATTTTAATGTAGTTTTTAACTAAAAAAGAAAATGTAACACTTATTAAAACACGACCGGACTTGGTAAGTGGAACACTTACAAAAACACAGAGGGAGAACTGGAGAAGTATTACAAGGATTACTCGGCCAGTGTTATAAACGCTATTTTACTCTTGGGTTTTTCTAAGCTATACCCCTAAGATATTTGAGCTTCTAAATTGTACCCATGCTTTTTCAAGTTTCTTAGCCGTGCCCTTCAACTTCTTATCTATACTAAAGTGTACCCATATTAGTTATTTAAAAGTTAATTGAGAGTGTGATTTCGTGGCTTTAGTTTTCGTTATTAGGGTTGTTGTGGTTAAGATTTCTTTTTCGTATCATTTCCTTACCTTTTATCATCTTTTTATTAAATTTATAGTTAACTTTAGGTGATGTGAATGTCCCAAGGAGGGTACCATTCATTAATGGTAGTGAGTTGAGGGGCACAACTTAGAAATTTGAAAAATCATGGGTATACCTTAGACACTCAACTACCTTAGGGGCATAATTTAGAAAAACCCTTTACTCTTTTACAAGCGGTCCATAGTACGACCAGACGACTCTTTTTTTTTTTTTTTTTTCGGTGCTTAGAGAGCCACAGGGGCAGGTGATGAGAATCGATCCCAAGATCTTTTGGAACCGGGAGGGGAGCTCTAACCACTTGAGCTATCCCTCACTTTTTTTTTTTTTTTTTTTTCTTTCTTTTGACTAGATGCACACATAACGTGCTGATCTTGAATTTTTTTCTTAGGTAGGAAAGGGTAATTAAGTTTAGAAAAAACTGAAAGGGTAATAAACAACTCCGTACTCGTACACCTGGATAGAAGAAGAAAGAAGAGAGGGTTGGAATGTTGTCGTATCAAAGACTGTGAAATGTAGAATTCTAAGGCTATAGCTAGTAGTCCTCGACTCTGCTGACAAAATTAGCTTAGACATTTCATGATATTACACTGCTCAAAGAAACATGGAGTTGCCCATCGCCCCATGTAGGGTAGCTAAGCTCACATTCCAACCTCAAACACATTACACACTAGTAGTCTAGTACACTACTCTTTTTTTTCTTTTTCTTTTTCTTTTTTTTTTTCATCATTTTTATACAATAGAATAAAATGTATGATTCATTAATCCATAATCTCATAAAGAGGTCAGTTAACACTATTCTATTGTCCTAAACATAACCCAAAGCTAAAAGTTAAAGTGACATACGAAGTACGTACGTAGCATTAAAATAAATATCACAAATAAAAGCAGAAAATCATATACTTGTATCTGGAATTTGTTTGCAAATTGATTAACATTATATTTTCCTCCACTTATTTATGTTTAACTTAATTATACGAGTAATATTAATCCTTTTTGGTATTAACTTTTTTTTTTCCCCATGTATTCAACTTATTTTTGTTGAAATGAAGTTTTTTTTTTTAGTTTTTCTTGAATTTTCTTAATTTTTTTTCTTTCTATAGTTAGGCCCTTTTCATTTCACCTTATTTTTGCTAAATTAAATTTATGTTTATTGAACTTAAATTAAGTTTATTGAACTAAAATTATTTATACTGAACTAAAATTATTTTTACTGAATTGAAATTATTTTTAGTGATTCTCTATTATTATTTTTTTTTTAATTTTATTTTATTTTATTTTATTTTTTTTAAGTTATTGATTTTAACTGAACTAAAATTATTGGTAATGAACTAAACTTATTTTTACTTAACTATTCCGTACAATTTTTTTTTTTCACTAAATACTGTGTTTATTTTTTTAGGGTGAAGTGAACCTAGTCTTAGGGTATGTTCTCATTGACTGAAATGAGCTGAGCTGAATTGAATTGATCTGAACTAATTAGAGCTGAAATGAAATGAAATGAATATTTTACAAGAGAAGGAAATGAGAAGCTAAACTGAACTAAATTGAAAATAATCGTATGAGAACAGATCCTTAGTGTTTTTTTAGTTTTTTTTTTTTACTAATGTTCTACTGAGTAAAATTACTTTTTGATTTTGGTGAGCCATTAATAAAATGTATGAAGTTTAATATCTCATATAAACTTTGAATTGTACAGATTACTAGTCTCTCTCTCTATATTTTTTTTTTTTTTTTTTTTTTTGGACATATGTAATCTAATCTCTTTAATTAGTAATTGGCACAACTTTTCTTTGTAAGGCTGTGCATTTTTTTAATATCTTTGTATCAAATATATACCCAAATGTATATTCTAAAAAGTTTCAATTTTCTTTTTTTAAAGAAACTTTATCTTTCTATCTATCCCCACAATTTTAGTAACTTTTTAATTTACATTGCATACTAGACATTAGACACTACTTTTAAATTTCTACAAACCAAAGTTATACTTCGTATTTTTTTATAGATGGAGCTTAAAAATTATAGTTCTGATATAACATTGGTTTATATATTACATTATTATTACATAGTTCATTTTTATTTCAAATATCAAAATGAAAAACATATACTTGTTCGTAAACTAAGGAATAAAGTAGAACACTACTAATCAGGGTATTCTTTGGTAAAGATACTAACATACAACTAACCAAGACTATCTTTTACCAACACATGAACAAAGAAATAACCAAAATACCTTAAAAATGGGATAACAATCAATATTCATAAAATGTACGTAGAATGAATACACAACAACCTTATTAAAAAAGATTTGGAAAGCAGTTTTTATAAAAATGATAAGAAAATGCCCCTTATATGCTAAAACTACTTTTGCATATATATAGGTGGGCAATGTATCTTAGAATTCAACAATATAGCCAATAATAACTCGATTTATTCTTAACAAAAGATGTTATGCAACGTAAAATAATGTTGAAGAATGTCAAAATGATACTCTTACCTATGAACTTCTCGGGCGACGGCTTCCGGGTCCGGGTGCTGTCCCGGAATAGTGAAGTTGTATTGGCCCAGACCTAGTGTAAATAACGAACATAGAGCCAATATTTGAACAATGTACCTTCTTTGAACCATATTTCTATTAGAAATGAACGGGCCGGGTAATCGGGTTTAATGTGAAATGTAATGGTGGATTAAGGCTACTATAGTTGAAGAAGGTACATTATTTTCTTTTTGCTATCCTCTAGTGAGGAGTGAGTGAGTGAGAGTGAGGCTACACTTAGGGAGTGTGATGTGATAATGTGCTAGGATTTATAATGATTTATAATTTGAACCTTTTTTACATAGTGAAAGAGGAATAACTGTGAAAAAAGAGAGAAAAAGAAAAGAGGATTTAGAATTATGGAGGATAGTGATACTTTGACTGTTTGGTCCTCCCCCTCGATTTTGTTGATATCATGGTGAATTATCGGATTTCTTCAATAATTATCCTTTTTTTATTATTATTATTATTATTATTATTATTATTATTATTATTATTATTATTATATGTTCTCAAAAAAAATTTGTGAGTGGTGCTAAAAAATTTCAGTTTAGGACATGTTCTCATTGACTGAACTCAGTTGAACTGAACTGAACTGAGCTGAGCTGAACTGAACTGAAACTGAATTAAACTGAACTGAACTGAACGAAACTGAATTGAACTGAACTGAACTGAACTGAATTGAATTGAGCTGAACTGAACTGAACTGAATTTCAACGTAATAGAACAAGCCATTAGTTAAAATAATTTGAGTTTAACAAAAATAAGGTGAAATGAACAATATCTTACCCTCTCTTTTTAAACACTTTCATTTTAGTCTTCCCCCAACTATTTTTTATTTTTTCTATTCACTTTACTTTATGTACTTCCTCCATTTTTTTTATTGCATCGTCTGAATCGGAAGTTTCAAATTAGTTGCATTAGTTTCCTTTTTACAAGTAATAAACTCTCTCTTTCTCACTTCTATCATATGGGTCTATTTTTTTTTTTTTTATTCTTTCTGTTCTCTCATCTTTAAAAATTGTCTAGAAATCCACAATTTACAAAGTGATGCAACTAAAAAAATAGAGGAAGTTTTTTTTTGATATACACCTTAGAGTCATAGGGTCTGTTCTCTTTAGATTATTTTCAGCTCAATTCTTAATTTCCTTCTCTCATAAAATATCCAGTTCAGTTTAGTTCAATTCAGCTCTTATAAGTTCAGTTCATTTCATCTCTAATAAGTTCAGTTCAGCTCAGCTTAGTTTAGTCAATCAAAACAGGCACTTAGACTATATTCCCCATATTCACTTTGTAATACCCTAAGATATGATTTAATACAAAGCATATAAGATATTCAAGAACAAAAGAGTACTCCCTCCGTGTTTTAATAAGTATTACAGTATTACCAGCACATAGTTTTAGACAATTTAATTGATTTAAATAAAATAAGAGGTAAGTAGGGTAGTTGGGGTACTAAAAAATTATAAAAGAAAAATAGTAGGGAGTTTAATAAAAAAATAATGAATGTGAGATGAAAGATATTATAATAAAAAAAAAAGTAGTAGTAGGTTTATGTGGGGATCATAAAAGGAGAAAGATATAATATTCAAATGTAGTTTTTTGTCAAAAAGGAAGTGTAAGAGCATTCCCAACAATGAGCAAAAATTGGTCTCCTCATTCTCTCTCTACCCACTTTCTCTCTCTTTTAACCCATGAGCATTTTTGTAATCATATTTTTATTCCACCAATGATCAAAAAAAAATTCTTCCCCATTCTCTCTCTAGTACATCTTCTCTCTTACTTTTACTAATATCCTATTATATTTCTCTCTACAATATTATTTTTAATTCTTTTTTTTACTTGCATTGTGGACCCCACATGATTACTATTCATCTTAAAAAATGCTCATCCTATGAGCAATTTTCATTTTGCTCATGAGCATTTTTCAATATGCTCATTGATGGAGAACATCTTCTACCATTTTTGCTCACCATTTTTGCTCATGAGCAAAAAAATGCTCATTGATGGGGATGCTCTAAGTGTGTAACACTTATTAAAATACGGTCAAATTTAATAAGTGTAACACTTAATAACCTTTCCACATTCTCTTTTGTATGTTATATTATTTTCCACACCTACACACATTATTCACTAGTTATATATATTTTTAAATTGTGTATTTGCAATACACGGTAGGAAAAAAATGAAGGGACTTTTACATAGGGATAGCATTAGTTTAGATATACTACCTCCGTTTTTATTTAGTTGACACGTTTTGACTTTAGCACTATTCACACACCTCTCTTTGATCGTGTTTTGTGCTTTATACGTAATGAAAAATATAGTCACGTGAGATCTTGTTCGATCCGTCATTTTGCATAATTTCAAAATATCAACTTTTTATAATTTTTACTTATCGATAATTAAAGATTGTAATAATTGAATAAATGCATTGGCAAACGTAACTAAAGAAACGTGTCAACTAAAAACAAACAAAGGAAGTAAGTGTTAAAGTGTATAACTACAAAATAGATATTTTTTTTTTTGAAAAGCTAACTACAAAATAGATCAATGAATTTAAGATAAATTAACAAGGATATTTAAAACCAAAAGGCTTTTTTTGAGAAGGTTCTTTAATGTATTTTGGTATTTTCTTCTTTAGTTTTTGGTGTTCCGAATATTATTATTTTTTTGGGTATTTGTAAGGTAACATAATGAGATTATGTAGTATGTAGTAAAGAAAGACAAGTGTGCCTGCTTATTGGGTGCTCATAACTGCAGCTGACATGTCACTTTTCTGAGCCTTTTTTGGCTGGGATTAGGGGGGTCTGATTGTCAACTTTTCAAACTGAAAACGGATTTTGGTCGTTCAGCTTTGTTTTCTTTTGTGTTTTTGTATTTTTTTTTTTAATTTGAAAATTTATAAAAAATTACCTCAAAAATAGGTTGTTTTGTACTCCTTTCATTTTTAAAGACCTGCTCCAATTTTTTTTTTTTTTTTTTTTTTTTTGGCCGTTTTTAAACACTTGTTTCATTTACCTATTTGGAAAGCTTTTACAATCTATAAATAAATTAAAGGAACAACCGCTGACATCATATTGAACACGTGGCAGCTTTATAAGAAAATTTTTCCCGCCTATATAAAAATGTGACATCATTATATTTTCTTTGGTTTCAAATTTCAAATTTAATTTTTCCTCCGCTCAATTTAACTATACTCTTTAATTTATTTATTTTTCTTCTATCACCAACTATTGGTATCTAATACATCTTTACCTTATACTTGATCAAACAAAATACTTTGATGTACATATTTTTTTTTTCTATTTTTCTTTATATATTACAAGTTTAAAATAATTTTTTATTTGCTTAATTAAAATCGTATATTAAAAATCTAACTTTTATGTATATGCTTAAATTTTCATATTCGGTTTGTTCTTCTTCAAAATTAATCTTATAAAAGTAGCATTTACAATTAATGGTTATGTCTTAATAATTTTTCTAATACGTAAGAATACAAAAATATATACTCTATATTTCAAAGAAATCCGTGCATCGCACGGAACTCATCTAGTATTTAATTAATTTCTCTCACCAAATGAACTCAATAATATTAATCCCTATTCTCTCTCCTTCAATTCTCAACACTACTTTTAGTTTTTTACAATTTTTTTGTTCTTCCACCAACCGCATTATCTCCATATTTTATTATTTTCTCCAATTTCTCCAAAAACTCTACACATGGAGAAATGGAGCAAGTATTTAAAAACGGAGGGAGTAAACAACTACCTATTTTTAAAAATTTGTGAACAATTACCCATAAGATGACAAAAGTTTTTCTAGCACTTCCCATTAACTGATTCCGTTCAATTGTGTTGTTTGTGGGACCCACTCCTACGGTTTCTCCTCCAATTAACTCCATCCCTAAGTATTTTTTTTCTCTTTTATTTACTTTTCCTCTATTTTTAATTCTCTTATTAGACTTTACAGCTTTCACCCTCTTTTGAGAACATAGGGTATGAAGGTAGGATTGTTTTCATAATTTGAAAAGGTGAGATTGTTTTGAAAAAATGAGACAAAGATGGTGTTTTGGGTGTTTTTGTCCTTCGGGAGAGTTACGTCACAAAGATTGGCCTGGCTGAGTTGTACCTGCAAAAGCAACAGAGACTCCGGGTTGTTGGAGCTCCGCCTCCGAAGATCAAGTTAGTAACTTGAAAAGAGATAAATGGACGGAAAATTAAATGGGATCTTCTCGGATTCCGAGATCGGGTTTTCTTTGATGAGAGAGAAAGTAAGTATAATAAATGACTGAATGTGTAACCAAAATGGGGGAATATCTCCCTATTTATAGGGTCGTTGATGTGCCCCTCTCTAGGTCACCCTGACCTAGATTTTATGGGCTGCGCCGTAAAGTGCGGATTCCTTAGGAATTGGGCCCTTGAAGGCCGCAATTCTGATTATTCTCTGAGGTTGCCACGTGTCAGTTGGTGAGTGGCCTATGGTGGCCTGCAAGAGCTTGACACGTGGGCCTCTCTCATTGGTCCACATGTCTAGGGTATTTTTACCCTAAACATTTGCCCCTCATAGGGGTGACGTGGCGGGCCACGTGACGCCTGTGACACGCTTCCCCCTGTGAGTGGTGAACAGTAATTACGGCTATTCACCTTCTGGGGTGTGACGGGGATACCTCCGTTTCACTCCTCTATAAATAGATTTTTACCCCCCTTCCTCCTCTCACTATTTCAATCATTTTGATTTTCTAGAGAGAGAAAGAGAGATTCTTAGAGAGAGATACTCTGATTCGTCTGCGTCATATTTTTCAAGATTTCCAAGTGCTCACTTACAACACCCGGTCAACGTCTATTGTAGTTTTCAGAAAATTCAGAATCAAAGTAAGGTAACCGCCTGTACCCTCTTTCAACTTTTTCTTCTTTTTTTATCTGTATACATTCTTGTTCCGTTTGTATACATAGTCTTTAAAAATAAAAATGAACTCTCAATCCACACACTCGGCACTGCCTAGGACATTCAGCCGGTCTCCCGGTACGGCTGAAGCTAGAACAGGGGGTGCTTTTCTGGACTTTCAGAACTGCTGTGCTCATCCTCGAATTCCTCCCTCTCTGTGTCTGTGCAGGACACAATGACTAGAGTTAAGAAAACGGCTATTAAGCTAAGAATCCGGCACGCTAGGGAAGTGCCCGCCGATGAGGTTGTTCCGGATGGGGAACAAGAGGAATTAGAGGAGAGGAGTGGTTCCAAGGATGAGGCTCCCTCATCCTCAGATAGTTCAAGCGTGAGGGAGGTAGGCGGTGAAGAGGCTTCCTCCTCTCACGGATCAGGGGAGGAGGAAGGCGGCAACGATGCCGCCGAAAGATCGGGGGCCGAAGCATCTGGCTCCAATCCAGACGATTTTTCGGCTGACTACCAGCAGCCGGCTAAGACCTCTGCTAACCCTGACCCGAAGAAGATAAGAATGCTTCCGGGTTATATAGCCTTGTTGAAGAGTGGCTTCAAGGCCTTCAAGGAAAACACCCCTTTGATATTGTCTCGCCTAAGGATGCAGTCATGGCCAGGGAGAATGACATTGAAAATGCAGACAACTACTTTGTTTGCTTCGAGGCGGTAATAGAAGCCGGCCTCCGGTTCCCCCTCCATACTAGAATAAGGAAAATCCTTAAGGGATACGATCTGGGCGTCTGGCAGCTCACTCCAAACTCGTGGGTGAATATATTGAGTTATATTGCCGCCTGCGAGCTCCAGAATATAGACCCCAACTTTTCTGCCTTTTCTCATACGCATTATCTGAGCAAGGCCCCAGGCGGTCATGGGGCGTGGTATACTCTCACCACCTTGCCCCAATACCAAATGACTTTGGACAAGGTGTCCAAATGGTCCGGGTGGAAGAAGAAGTTTTATTTGATCTCCTCTCCCACACTGAAACACAACCGAACACTGTGCCGGTATAATAAAGAACCGGCTCTCCTGGGCATAAAATGTGCTCTTCCTGCACTCTCTTCTAGAGCCCATGGCAGAAAATTTTGCCGTCTTTGTTTTTATACTTCCAACTTTTTATTGTTCTGACTAACTTCCCGTTTGCCCCTTGCAGCCGACGCCTTGAGAATGGTAGACCTGGAGAAAACCCCGGCCAAATCTGCTGTTCAACTGCGCAAGGAGAGCCTGCTTTCCAAAAGCGCAGCCGTTGAAGCCAAAGAGGCTAAGAAAGGCGGAGTATGACCGCCTGACCTATCTTATTTTCTTTCAATTTATTCTAAGTGTTTTTGCCGGCTGGTAACTTTTTGATCTTCCCTTTGCAGGGTGCCAACAAAAGCGTTCCCGCTCCATCTCCAAACTTATCAAAAGACAGGGAGATGAGCTGAATAAATCTCTGGCTTCCAAGGTCGCGAAGAAGAACCCTTCTCAATCAACTTCCTTTGCCAATCCGGATCGTCCTACGGCCAGCGTCAAAACACCCTCCGTTATGAAGGCGCTGAGTGAAAGCTTAGAGAGTTCGGGGAAGAAAGCGCCGGATGCCTGTATGGCATCGAAGGGTGGCCAGCCACCCAATGTTGCAGCCTGTGCGGCAACGACTAGCAGGAGGATGCCTCAAAACCCCAACCTCAAACCCAAGGTAAGAATAGGATTGAACTTCCTTGGCCACTTGACTTTATGCGAGTCAAGACTAAGGTCGACCCTTCGAGAGGTTCAGTCAGCAGCCGGCAACAAATGAGTGCCAACTACGCTGCATCCCTCTCACCAAGTATTTCTTATGGTGCAGATCTTACATCCGACGAGCCAGACCTTCCTGGGTTTGCAAAACGGATGCTGAGGACCCTCACCAAGTCTGAGAAGAACTCCGTGCCTGATCTGCAGGTAGTGGATTTTAAACAGATAATGGGCCAGCTAGCGGAGGTAAATTAAACTCAACTCTCCATTGATATTTTTTCTTCTGCTTTTATTAAGTGTTTCATATTCCGGATGTCCCTTTCTAGGTTATGCTGAGAGTGGATGGGCTCCGGGGCCCCTTCAAGCGGAAATATGAAGAGGTAAATGACGCCAAATGGAGGGCCACTCAAAACCTCAACTCTGCTGAATATGCTAATTATATGTCTGAATTAAAGATTAAAGCTATATAGTTGAAATAGGAGGAGCTGATCCGGAATCTGACGGCTGGCTAACGATGCTGCCAACAACCGGGCCAATGACCTTGAGCTAAAACTGAAGAATGCTCAATCTGATCTAAAGGCATTTAAGGACGCTGATAAGGAGAACTCAAAGCTCCGGGTGGACGTTTCCCGGTTGGGGGTGGAGCTGGTCGACCTGAGGAACCAGCAGCAGGATGAGATTGCTAAGGAGCAAAGCCGGCTGGTGGAGGAGAATGAGCGGGACAATGCGGCCCGCCTGAAGATAGCCTGGGGGATCCTCTATCCATACATAGACTATGAAGTCTACAAACTTCGGTATGATTACGCCACTGCGGTGTATGATGTTCAAGTTATGGGAGAGGTAGCTCTGCCTCGCTTTAAAGACTGGGTTGCTAAGCTGGGATATGAGGTCTCAGATGAGGAGGAGGAGCCGGCGGAGGGCCAAAAAAACCAAGACACCCAGTCTCAAGCGGCTAAAGATCAATCAAGAGCCCTCCCTACCGGTCAGGACCATCCGGAGCAGCAGCTACCCCCACAACCTTGAGTCAGCCATTCCAACTTCTACGATAGTATGCCATTTATTTTCTTTTTCGGCTTGTAGGCCGAGTATCTTTGCACTTTACCGACTATAGGGTCGGGTAACATTACTCTTATTTTCTCTCAGCACCGGATGTGTTTCCGGTTAACAATCTTGTTTGGCCTTCATGCCAATTTAATTTTAATTTGATGAAATATTCCGACTCAGTCGGTTTTTATACATATTTGCATTTGTGTTTGGATTTTAATTTTTTAATTGAATTTTGCGTATATACTGCAAGTATTCATATTTTTGATATTTTGCCTGACTTATGAAAAGCATGCGACAAATAGTAATCCGGCTGCTCTTGTCCCTGGACGGTTGTGCGGTTGGTTTCGTTCCAAATTAATTGATTTGCTTGAAAACATTTGATACTTTGAGAAGTATGGGATGTTTTTAGGCCAATCAATCGCAATGGTGATTGCCCCAAACCAAGTGCACAATCGTCCATTAAAACGAGCGCTTTCAGCCTCTTACCCAAGCGCTAAACTACCATATGGGGTGGTTGCATAGCCATTTCAAAAAGTCATTAATCCCTTTAGGGGAAATTGTGCAATTTTAGAATAAATAATCTAAGTAAAAGCTTCGGTTTATAGCTGGTTGGTTGTACGAGGACATCCGGTATCTCACGTGCTTAGCAGTCCCTTAAATTATTCTAGTCAGGCGGCTATGAGTTAACCAATTAGGTCGCTCAATTTTTTCCGCCTATAGGCTTACGTAAAGCAAACGATAGAGTGCTTTCTGCGACGATTTCACCCGGAGGGGTGCCGCCGGACACCATATTTCACATTAGAGCAAGCGAATTTATTAAAATATATAACCATCTAGCCATTGGCATCATGTCTTTTTCAAGACGGTTGTATAGCCATTACACAGCTCTTTTTGCCCCAATGGGAGAATGTGCAATTTTGGAATGAAAAACCTAAGAACTCCATTATCACCGGCTGATGTTTTAGGACATCCGGTGTTTCGAGAACTTGATCGTTCTTTAAACTGTTCTGGTCAGATGGCTATGAGTTGACCAATTTGGCCGTTAAATCTTTTCCGTCTGCATAGGTACGTAGAGCAAACAGATAGGCTGCTTGTAGGGAATAAATTCAAGCCTTAATCCCACTAGCTTGAACCCCACTGTGATCATACACTAAAGTACGGTGGCGTCCAAAAGGGAAGAAGCTAGAGCAAAAGAGTCGCCAACAAGTTTTTTAGGAACTTGTAAACCGTTCACGAGGTGAAGGTTACACCCCTTAACGATCCAAGAGATCGTCAACTCCATAAGGTCTTGAACCAAATATGGGTTCGGGGATGAAGGTACAAATCCAACCTAAAAGAGATTGAACCTGCCCTAATAGTAGGCCTCTACTTTATTCTGCTCGTATTCATGTGCGCTTTCTGATTAACATGCAATCAATAGGATTAAACTTAAACCTGTTTATCTATGTTGGTTGAATTTAATGCACAAATAAACTATTATTGGCGATCACTTGAATTACAATCACAATTAACCCTAACAAGATTATTAATTATCTTATTAAGCGTGATTACAAGTACATATTCCCTTTAAAACATGCATAAAAGGCGTGATCAAGCAATAAAAATAAATATCAAGCAACACAATAAATAAATAATCAATATCATGAATAATAATTATAATCATCATAAAATAATCATCATCAAAATAATAATAATAATAATAATATCCATAATCATAAATTATAACGATTATAATCATAATCATGTTAATGTTAATATTAAAGCATAATAAACATAGCAAGATCCTAGGCATGATACTAACAAGATTAATAACAAACCCTAGCATGTCACTAAGCAATAAAAATCAAATCTTTAACCCTAATATGATACTAACAATCATAAATATTAGGAAGAACATAGGAAGCATCATAACAATCATATTTAATATTAAAAATACCCTAGACATGATACTAGGAATATCATAATAACAATGTAAACATGAATTCTAAATCATAATATCAAGTAATCAATAAAGTACTTACTTTGATGCTTCGTACCTCTTTCTAATAACAAAATATACACGTTAGTAACTTCAAGGAAAATAATAAACAATGCAATTAAATTAAATAATTGAAATAGAGATTTGGGACCAAACCCTCAGAAATTAAACCTTTCACGTCTAGGGCGAAGGCAACTTCGAATATGGCTAGGTGTTTCTAAATCTTGCGAATGCGGAATTTTGTATAAAAACACAAAGTTTAGAAAGAAAGAAAGAAAGAGATGAATGAATTAAAGAATGCTAAAGAATTAATGACCGTTGATGATAACTTGCGAATGAGGAGAATTGGTGAATCTTGATGAATGAAAACGGAGTTTTTAATACGATATTTATAGAGAAAATCAGCCAAAAAAGATAAATTAACAAAACAGAGTTTGACGCTCAGAAAACAGAGCTGGCGCCAACCCTGGCTAGCTGACGCCAGGCACCAGCACTAGCGCCAGGCGCCAATGGCTAGCGCAAGGCGCCAGGCGCCAGGCTTGGTTCCAGGCGCCAAGGCCTGGGGTTAGGCGCCAAGCCTGATACCAACGCGTTTTCGAAAATCCGATAAGTTTACCGTACTGGTAGGATAAAATAATATAATTTCTTCGAAAATGCTATTTGATTTTGATTAAAACTCTGAAAAGTCAAAAGTCAATTTATCAATGCTAATTGAATTAGGAATGAAAAGAACCTTCTAGAAGAATCTAGAAGACTAAAACCATTCCTAATTGCATTAGGAATGATAAATCATATTAGGCCCTCCCCTAGATCATTGGGCCGCATATAAAGCTCAAACCGGGCCCAGTTTAGTAAATTGGCCATAACTTCCTCAATATTCATCGGAATTGGGCTTATAATATATCGTTGGAAAGGTATTTGCAAGCCCCATCCAACTACACCACTATTGGACCCATATCATGGACCAGCCAAACTGGATTGACTGTTTTCTTAAAATAAAGTTTTCAAAAACAGAGAGAAGAGAAAAGAAATAAAAACTTTCCGTAACACTAGAGCTTCCACACTTTCGCTTCATTCGATTATGATTCGATGCGAAAGGTACTTATCACTGGGTTTGGTTTTGGGGAGACACAAATCGGTGTCTACAGAAGCCCCCACTTTGACTGAGTTTGGAGAAACGCAAGTTTCGAAAACAAAAGTCAAAGTATCGATAGGGACGGAGAATGATTCAGAACGTTCTGCGATCCTAAATCAATCTTGTAACGCCAATACCTGCAAAACTAGCATTAGTTAAATAGATAAAAGAGTTAAGAAACGCGTATCTTGCACCGTCGAGCACACGTCTCTGAAAGTAACCGATTGTTTTGATGACCTCCTGCAAGCTAGAGAATGCCATCCCGCTTGAAAACCGCTACGCCTGTAACTGCTTCCAAATTAGAAGATTGCTTCGCTTGAAACGATCCTCCCCGCAATGATAATATTCCACATCCTAGGGAATACCATCAAAGACTATTTCTCTTGAAACAATCTTCATCCGCATTGATAATATCCCACATCCTAGGGAATACCATCGAAGATTATTTCTCTTGAAACAATATCCATCCGCATTGATAAAATTACACATCCTAGGGAATACCATCGAAGATTATTTCGCTTGAAATAATCCTCATCCGCATTGATAATATTCCACATCCTAGGGAATACTATCGAAGATAACTTCGCCCGAAATTACCTCCAGTTGCTCGTGACAACTCTCCGCAAGCTAGGGAACGTTGTCGAAGATATCTTCTCTTGAAGTCATCCTCATTTGATGCGATAATTTTCCAAAGGAAATTGCCGAAGATCCACGCCTGTCGATCTTTAAAAGTTCGCTTGAACTTTGCTTCCGCTATGCCTGTACGTCGGCGCTCTTTTGCTTTGAACCTGTATGTCGGTGCTCTTTTGCTCTTGAACCTATATGTTGGTGCCTTTTTGCGCTTTTGAACCTATATGTCGGTGCCTTTTGCTAATGAGCCAATTCTTAGGCGCTTTAAGCTAAGTGAGACTATCTCTTATCAGGTCGATCACTTTATGTAATCAAGCCGATTACTAAATCATGTCAAATTTCTTAGAGGGGCTAAATGGTGTACCAAGGAACCCAAAAATATGTTGCAGAAGACTAGCACAACCTCATCAGGTGGCTGGGTGCTTTGGCGTCGCTGAAAAACCATCAGCGCCAGCTTATTAGCATTAGCGCCAGGCGCTGATATTGGCACCAGGCGCCAAGCCTAATTTGTGACGCCAATGCATAGGGTCTGGCGCCAGCGTGGGGACTTCCTTAAATACCCCTTTCCTCTTCATTTTGCTGCTCTGTTGGTCGCGAACTGCTCGAAAGAAGTCCGAAACTTCGATTGCTCATTGCTTGCTCGTTTCTCAACCGAATTCGCTCAAATTTGTTGCAAATCAAAGCTCTTTTCATCTATTTTCCTGATCTATGTAAGTTTTCTTAAAACTCACATCAGTTTATATGAATTCTTGGCATGTTTATTCACGAATTTCATGAAAATTCGAAATTTATAATGCTCAATTTGCTTTGTTTGTCAAGTTTTATGCCATGAATTTGCTTGATAATGTTTTTATATTGCCATGGGAGTAATTTGAGACTTGTTTGACTCAATTTGGTGAAGAAATGAGCAATTTGCCATTGTTGGACCTCTTAAGGTCGTGAAGAACAATGTGGCTCGTTCTTGACATTTTTGCTAGCAATTCTTGTTCAATTTGTCACAATAATCACTATAGTGTTGCAAGAAATTGTTTGATTGCTTGAAAAATGCTGTTATGCTCAATTTGAATTTGTGCTCTGTTTTAGTACTACGTACTCTGTTTTTTTGCGAACATAGTATCATGCGGCTAGGCGAACCTTGGATACTATAGAACCTTAATTTATGATGATTCTGCACAATGTAGCATGGCTAGACAACGAGGCTCAGGTTCACGGTCCCGAAACACTAGACGGGAGCATGAGCCCGTGGAGGACGACGCCACGCCGTCCACTTCACTTGGTCGACTTCAAGAGTGGGATGAGCGGACCCTGTTCTTCGCTCCTGTCCACCACATTTCCGAGAGGGTGAGACGGGGCACCGAGCCCGGGAGGACACGGCATCACGGCTCTGGCAGTGACAGTTTAGGCGATTTGTATAGGATGCACATCGCCAGGGATCTTGAGACGAGGCTCCTATGGGAGTCTTGCGGGCTTGCTACTTTGTTTGAGACCTCCGAGGCTATGATCGCCTCCAGCGGGGGTCACCATATAGTGCGCGCTTTGGTGGAGTTCTTCCGGGACACCACCAACACCTTTAATTTCCCCTGGGGCGAGATGATGGTCACCCCTACGGATTTCAGTCTCATCACAGGACTGGAGTTCACTTCTGTGCCACTGTCGTTCGATAGTGGAATCGACGTCTTCTCTTTGGAGGTCGAGGAGTTGTTGGGGCCGATTGCTATTCGGGCCCGAGCTGAGGTCGAGACGACTCAGTTTAGTGCTAGGGGAATTCGCCGCTCGACACTGGCAGCGGCTCTTGATGACGATGTGACCACCCGAGAGCAGCGGGTGCGCATCTTCGTGCTGATGTTGTTGTCAGGGACATTCTCCCTTGACAAGGGTAGTAGGGCATTGCTTTACTACCTCCCTGCTGTCCGTGATCTCCAGCGGATCGGGAGTTATGACTGGGCCAGCTTGGCCTATGCTGACTTCGTTCGTGCGCTGAGGGACTCGTGTCGTCACCGGTCCTTTGGGACGAACGTTGCTTTGTCTGCTTTTTGGAAGGTCGTAGAGGTAAACATTTATTCCCTATAAAGTTTAGCTCTGCATATTAGTTAGTATTTACTCACACTTTTAACTCCTTGTAGATCTGGTTCTACGAGTACTTTCCTTCCGTTGCGCCGGCGAGACCATCGCCGAGGGGATTTCCAGTGAGCGCCTCTTGGGGCGGTCTTCATGTGGATATGTCTACTGCACGTGTCCGGAACTGGATCACCTCGGTACGACTTTTATTGTTTATCTTGCTCTTCCGCGGTGCTTTAGATATATTCTTGCCTGATTGATGCTTTTTATAGGGACCTGAGGTGGTATACCGACCGTGGGGCGGTTGGACAGTCCCTGGATTAGCCGCACAGTACTCTGATAAGCGTCGCTATTTTCTGGGGACTTATGGAGCGGTCGCGTACTTAAGAGAGAGGGTCGCTAGACAGCACTCTTCTGATGTCTTCGTTGTTCCTGCCGCTCCACCACGTCATATGTTCGACGAGGCGCGGTTGTCGAGCATGTCCGAGGGAGCTGGTACCCCTTGGCGGTCCCATGTGATCCTCGGGCGGTGTTATGCTGAGGAGATACTACCTTTATTAGCTCCAGCCCCTGTGCCGGCTGAGGATGTGAGGGTAAGATTTTTAGCTTTTATTTTTCGCTAAGTAGCCCCCAAGTAATACTTTACTGATTTTTTCTGTTTTTATCAGGACGGTGCTGCTGAGTTTGTGCCGCCCCGTATGTCCATCCACTACCAGGGGATGTACGGGCCGATCGAGGAGATGATTCCTCCGGCTCCCGAGGGCGAGCGCTTCGTAGAGCGGTCGATTCCTCGCCACCAGACTAGAGTAAGCCTTTTTAATTCAGAATTTTGTGTTCACATATCATGCGTATTTACTGACTTATTTTTCTGATAGTTTTCACGCGAGGTGGTTTCGACTATGGCACGATGCATAGATGCCTTCCGGAGCCAGCTCATCCGGATGAGGAACGCGGCCACTTGCCGTCGGGATGACGTCGTCCGAGAGGTAGCCTTTCTTTACTCATTATTCTTGCATTGCTGCTTTTCAATTTTACCCTGTTTCTGATTTAATTCTTTTTGCAGGGCCAGCCTATTGCTTCTCACACCCGCACGAGACCTGAGGGGCGGAGGGATCCAGCGAGGTCTAGCTCGAGACGTCGTCGCACTTCGTTAGGGGGTAGAGGTGGTCGCTCTGAGGCTGCTCGAGCCGACGTTGCAGAGGGCTCGGGATCTTCTTCTGAGCGTGCTCATGCCGCACCGGTAGGAGAGGCTACCTCGGCTTTCAGAGGTGGTGGGATGTACGAGGTCGGCTCGTCATCGCAGCAGCCTCCGCGGCCTCAGCCTCAGGTTGATCCTGGCTGGAGTGGTCCTATATTGAGTCTTCCTCCTCCTACGGAGACTGAAGTTGGTGCTGGAGCTGGAGCCGGTGGAGAGGTGACTCCTCATACGGCGCATTTTTATAACATGATGGGCCTACGTCCTCCGGCGCCATAGTTTGTTCCTGTGTATATTTTATTTTGACTTTTTTTTTATAGAACTTTGCCTTTGACTCATTATTTAGACACATTTGTATATTTATGCTATTATGAATTTATTTACTGTTGTGTGTATGTTTGTGTGTGCAAGAAAAGTGTGCAAACAATTTTGCACAAAAATTCCGTCATTTTTATTATTGATGGAGGGTATCCGATTCTCTCCCCCAAAAAGAAAAAATAAAAAAGGAAAAAATTGAATAAAAATGTCGGGTTTTTGGAATTTAAAATAAAGTCCAAAAAGAATAATATAAATTAAAAAAATAATAGCTATATTTAATTAATTAATAAAAAAGGATAAAAAAGATTAAACGGAGCCATAAAGTCATTAACCGACTCGAGTTTAATATTAAAAACGCAAACTGAGCACGCGTGGCTGATCTGGCAACTTGGCGCCAGCTGGCGCCATACTATGGCGCGCGGCGCCAGGCGCTACACTTAGCGTGTGGCGCCAAGCACTGGCGGTTAGCGCCAATCACGGTGTTTTGACGCCAATTGACGCTGACTCCGTATTTCATTCTAATTAAAACTCTTCGCAATTTGTGTATAAATAGCCCCCTGCCCAGCCGATTCTTCTCATAATTCCAGCGAATAAAATAATTCTCTTCTTTAGAAAAACAATAATCATGTCTTTAGTCACCAAGACCTTCACCCAATACACTCATGAATGGTGTCGATCTCTTAATGCAAGGGAGAGAAAAGAATTAGATTTATTTCACCTGGGGGGAATTTATGGCATCAAAGGGGTAGATCTTGACCTAGACTTCATACATACCGCTCTAGAATTTTGGAATGTTGATACTCATTGTTTCAGAATAGGGTATGATGAGATTAGCCCTTTGCCGGAGGAATTTGGTGCTATCTTAGGCTTCCCTGCAATAGACCTTGTAGTAATCCCTAGAGTAGATGCGTACTATTATAAGGATTTAGAGCGCTCCTTTAATTTAAAGGAAAGGGATTTATCAAAAATAGTAGATGGCAACATAGTTAATTTGAAAGAATTCGCACGCCATTATTTTGATAAACCTCTTTCTGAATCTTTTCATATATACAGAAGAAGGGCGTTCTTATTTTGCATGCTTAATCAATTTTTTCTTAGTAGTGGTAAAAATAACGAGGGTCAATCAATTATAACCACTGTACTAGAACAAATTGAATCAGGGAGAAATCCAATGCCATTAATAGTTGGATAGACTATGATTAGTTTAGATGAATTGAAAAGGGACCCAAAAGCGCCTCTTCGCGGCTCTCTAATTTTATTACAGGTAGAAAAATAATATTTTTAATTATAGAAATCAAAAAATATATTTTTGTATTGTAATATTGATATATTTGCATTGCAATTTTTTTTACAGATGTGGCTAATGGAGAGGCTAGGATTAATTAGCCCCCCGGACGACATTGAAAAATATACTCCCAATTGCTTCGTGAGAAGGAAGAAGCGCATCCCTAAAATTGGGCGCCATGGGTGGAGAAAAGTCTTTGAATCACGTGATTTTGCTATCAAGTGGGTCATCCCATAGTAGAAAATAGAAAGGATGGTTGGTGTTAACAAGCAACCTTTCTTCCGTCTTCCAAGCTTGTCTCGTGTAACATATTATTATCCTTGCAGGGTAAAAAGAAAATACGGCTTGCTGCAGAATATTCCTTCCGGGGATCTTCGTCCTCCCTATGAGTACCCTGTATCTCAAGAAGTAGATATATTCAATGCTTACTGGAGTGCTAGACCTTTATGGGAAGTGATTACCCAAAAGGTTCCTCCTTCTTTGCCTAATGATGTAAAGAAGTGGTTGCTGAAGAAATCTTTGATTGATCAGGGTAGAACCGATGTGAAGAATCGTCTAGGTGACAGGGTGACTCCTGCCAAAGAGCGCTTAGGTGCAAGAATTGAATTCAAAACACCTACAATGCCTAGGAAGAAAATTACTACTAAAGACAAAGGAAAAAGGAAAGCTAACACCACAGACAAAAAATCTTGGGTGGAAAAGAAGCATGGAGTGCTAGCTGAAGGGGAGACCATCTACTCCAAAATTGAATGTAGGTCCTCTAAAGGATGCCTACTAGCTAAAGTAATGGATGAAGAGGAGGAAGCAGAAAAGAATTGGAAAAGAGCTAGAAAGGAAAAGAAAGATAAAGAGCATTGCTTAGCTTTAGATTTATTAGACTTAGATTGTTATTTTTATTTAAAGTTAATTTATTTCAGCTTTTATTTAAATTCCATCAACAATGTAAGTTTATTTTGTTAATGAAATTAAATTGTTTACTTTAAATTTATTTTATTAAAGCAATGAAAATCGAAAAAAAATTAATTTTCCAGAAATTCTTCGAGTACAGAAGTCGAAAATTTTCCGAAAAACACCGAAATTCGCCCAGATTTTATTCCCAAATTGGCGCCTGCCATTGAAGTCTGGCGCCAGGCGCCAATTCCATCGGCTGGCGCTGATGACTTCTGGCTGGCGCCAGGCTCTGTTCTGCGACGCCAACAATTCGCCGATTTGTTGCTGAAATTTTAATTAATTCTGGAACGCGGAGATGTCAAAAAATAAAGTGGCCGCACCCGTAAAGGGTTGCCTACGTATCCTTTCTTAAGGAATCAGGCCGAACGTAGCTCTCTTGAGTATCCTACTCAAGTAATTATGGGTAGTATTTCTTAAGTTGGTCAAGATTGGTCATGTTTGAGAATTCATTGCCATCCATATCAGTTAGTTTTGCTGCACCTCCTGATAGGATTGTCTTGACAATGTAGGGTCCAGACCAATTAGGTCTAAATTTTCCCCTTGGGTCTAAAACATTTTTCCGTAGTGCTTTTATTACCAAATCTCCTACTTTGATATTTCTTGTCTTGACCTTCTTATTAAAATGCCTAGCCATACGAGTTTGGTAACACTGAGTGTGATGTAGAGCTTCTAGTCGTTTTTCGTCGAGTAGAATCAATTCTTCATATCTTTCCCTAGTCCATTCGACTTCATCGAGTTTACTCTCTAATGCAATGCGTAGAGATGGTATTTCTAGTTCGACAGGTTGTACGGCATCCATTCCATATACCAAGGAAAATGGCGTATTTCCTGTTGATGTACGGATTGACGTGCGATAACCCCACAATGCGAAGTGAAGCTTGTCAGGCCAATCCTTATAGTTTTCTGTCATTTTCTCGATGATAGTCTTTAGATTTTTATTAGTTGCCTCGACTGCTCCGTTTTCTTGAGGTCTATAAGGGGAAGAATGATGATGTTGAATGCTATATTTTTGTAGCAATTCTTCACATTCGGCTTGAAAGTGAGTTCCATTGTCACTTATCATCTCATGTGGGACTCCGTATCGGCAGATAATATTTCTTTCGATAAAGAGTGCTACATGTTTTGCAGTGAGTTTAGCGTATGATTGCGCTTCGACCAACTTTGTGAAGTAATCAATTGCTACTAGAATAAATTCGTGGCCTCCTGTTCCTGAGGGAGTGATTTTGCCAATTATGTCAATTCCCCATGTAGAGAATGGCCATGGCGATGTATAGGTGTAGAGCAAAGATGGAGGGATATGTTGTAAATTGGCATAAATTTGGCACTTAGGGCATCTTTTTACGTATTGATGGCAATCCCTATTCATTGTAGTCCAATAATATCCTTCTTGCATTATTTTCTGGACTAACATTTTGCCATTTACATGAGTGCCACAGATTTCTTCGTGAACTATTCTCATTACTCTTTGTGCATCCACCTTTCCTACACATAAGAGAGCTCGATCTTTAGGTACCCTTTTATGTAGCTCGTTGTCTATGAGTACATATTGAGAAGCCAAAAGTCTTAATGCTCGTTTTGCTCTTTTGTCAGCATGAGGAGGGTATTCTCCATTGGTGACATAATTGAGTATGTCCGTGTACCACGACTCTTCTTCTTCCTCTTCTTCTTCTTCGCCTTGGACTAAGTCGTCGTCTTCTATAGCTTGGATGTATGCTGGTTTGTGCCTTTTTTCGATAGTTAGAGGCATTTGCTCGATCTCCGTGGGAATCCTAACCATTGAGGCTAATCTTGCCAAGGCATCAGCAAATTGGTTTTCTTCTCTAGGTAGATATGTGTATTCTACCTTTTCTAACTGATCGGTAAGAGTTTCCAGATAGGTTTGGTAAGGGGCTAGGCTTTCGCTCCTTACTTTCCACCTTTTAGATATCTGATTGATGATCCAAGAAGAGTCTCCGAATATCCTTAACTTCTTTACTCCCAATCAAAGTTATTAGAATCGGGATTCTACTTTGAATCGGTGAGTGGGGTAGAATCGAATCGGTAAAATCAAATCGTAGAATCGTACGATTCTACCAAAATGTAAAATTGGGCTTCAAAATGTAACAAATGACTACATACATAATTTTATAGCAGTGAGAATGATAATAATATATATTGTTAATAACATAATATTGACATACAAACATAAAATAGTTTTTTAAGTAATTTCGCACACGCATAACTCAAACAATACACTATAAAATATAAAGTCGGATTATTGGTACACATTCTTAACCATGAGAGTACACGACAGTTGTTGTTAAATTATGAAAAAAAATAATGTTGTTGACTCGTAAAGTTATTTTCCCTAGACCCATGCATAATAAAAAAAAAAATCCAATAAAGATAGAAAACTAAGTGTCAAGTTAGTTCATTTAACGAGATAGCTAAAGAATGACAACTACAACAAACTCATGTAATAAAAGTGTTTTTTATATGCCCAAAGTTGAGTGAATGAGACTCATGAATACATTCTTATGCCCATAAAATTTAAATGGTTGGATAAAATCTTAAAAGATATTTAAATTGATGTTTCATAAGCTTTATTATGATTTAGATTGAATAATATGTAAGTCATTGACTAAAGTTAGAATCAACTATGACACCCTTACACTCTTTACTCTATAAAATAAAATATATAAATGATATAGGTACGAAACCAATCTTATCATAAAGTAGACTTCAAGAGCTTCCCAATGATATATTATAAGCCTAATTCCGACTTCGGAATCAAAAGTTATGGATTTCCAAAAATCAGGTCTTTTGCAGGAGTAGAATCGGTAGAATCGGTATAGAATCGTAGAATCGGTACCGATTCCACCGATTCTAACCGATTCTACCGATTCTATGAGCGATTCTACAACATAACAATTCTACCAGCGATTTACATCATTTAGGTGGATTAGGATCGTAGAATCGTAGGATTCTACGATCTGAATCGCGATTTTAATAACATCGCTCCCAATGCCAAAGCTGTTTCAAGGCCTACCACGCATGCTTCATATTCAGCAGCGTTGTTGGTAACGTCGAAATCAAGCTTTATTGAGATTGGAACGTGCTCTTCTTTAGGTGATACTAGTAGCACTCCGACGCCACATCCCTTTTGGTTTGAGGCTCCGTCGAAATACAAGGTCCAAGTATCATCTTCAGTGACCATTAGGTCTTCATCTGGATATTCATTGTCCTGTATTGGCGTCGAGTCCTCTATTGGAAAATCTGCTAGAAAGTCTTGACACCACGGATCCTTTAATAGCTTTTTGTGGCATAAACCGTACATCAAACTGGTCTAGATTGACTATCCATCTTGATATGCGTCCATTGAGTGTAGATTTCTCGAACAGATACTTGAGTGGATCTAATCGGGAGACTACGAAAACGGTGTGCACCAACATGTAATGTCTTAACTTAGTTGTGGCCCACACTAAGGCGAGGCACAATTTCTCGAGCGGTGTATAGTGTGTTTCGTATTCGAGCATCTTTTTACTTAGGTAATAGATTGCGTTCTCTTTGCCTTCTACTTCTTGTGCTAGCATGGCTCCCATTGTCTCTTTGGTAACCGTCAAATATAACCTAAGAGGTATTCCGGGAAGTGCTGGCGCTAATACGGGAGGATTTGCGAGATAGGCTTTGATCTTTTCAAAGGCTTTTTGACACTCGTCATCCCATATTACTGGTACATTCTTCTTGAGCTTCTTGAAGATTGGTTCACATATTGTTGTCAGTTTTGATATGAACCTACTTATGTATTGCAACCAGCCAATAAATCCTCGAATCTGTTTCTTAGTCTTGGGCGGTGGCATTGACATGATTGCTTTAATCTTGGTTGGATCTACCTCTATTCCTCTAGAGCTTATGACGTATCCCAAGAGCTTGCCTAAAGTGACTCCAAAAGCACATTTTGATGGATTCAACCTCATGTTATATTTTCTTAGCCTTTCGAAAAATTTCCTTAAGGCTACTTGATGGCCTGGACGGTCTTTTGATTTCACAATCATGTCGTCGACATATACCTCGACTTCTTTGTGCATCATGTCATGGAGTAAGGCAGTTGCTGCACGTTGGTAAGTAGCACCCGCGTTTTTCAACCCAAATGGCATTACCGTGTAGCAGTAAGTGCCCCATGGTGTTATAAAGGTTGTTTTCTCCATGTCTTCTTCTTCCATGAGAATCTGGTTGTAACCTGCGTACCCATCCATGAACAAGAGAAGCGCGTGATTTGTCGTGTTGTCTACCAGAATATCGATGTGTGGCAAAGGGAAGTCGTCCTTTGGACTTGCCTTATTTAGATCTCGATAGTCGACACACATCCTTACCCTTCCGTCTTTCTTTGGAACTGGGACGACGTTGGGGACCCATTCGGGGTATTTGGATACCTTGATGAAACCTGCGGTTATTTGTTTTTGAACTTCTTCTTTTATTTTAAGTGCTACGTCGGGTTTCATTCGACGCAACTTTTGTTTTACAGGTTTCATTCCTGGAATTAGTGGTATAGTGTGTTGAGCTATTTCTCTATTAATGTCTGGCATATCTTCATATGACCAAGCAAACACATCGATAAATTCTTTAAGTAAGTTAATTAAATAAGTTCTTTCTTGTTTATTCAATGTTAGTCCGATTTTAACTTCTTTTTTATCAGTTGAATTATTCGAGATGTCAACTGTTTCAGTTTCTTCAATTACCGGTGTTTTCTTTTCGAGTGTTTCCATTGCTTTAATAATTTCTTTGTCTTTTTCATCGTTAGCTAAGCAATGCTCGTCATCTTGGGTTAGGGAGGAACACAAGAAGTAAGGAGAATGAGAAATATTATTATACTCTGAGATCATTACATCAAAGAGTGATATGTCCTCTGGGACTGGATCATTAACTATCCTAGGAGAAGAAATAATAGGGGGAGGTGTTACTACTAAGGACTTAGAAGACTCTAAAGGGGAAGACTCTGACTCGGACTCTGACTCTGACTCAGACGACTCTTCAAACATCGGTCCTTGCCCTGTCGTGATTGATATCTTCCTTCCGCTTGGAGTAATCACTTTGATAGTCTTGCGCCACCCTTGTAGTGATCCTTCGGCTGGAGTAATTAGCTTCGAGGGGTCGAAGCTTTCACTTTGTAGGGCTGTTTGAATGAGCGAGGAGTTATCCTCTTTATAAGTTGGCTCATTCTTTTCTTGCCCAAACAGTAATCCCATGACGTTAAAGTCAAAGCATGGGGGTGCTTTCTCCTTATGGACGAGAGTTGGGATTTCATCAGTGAAGTAGCAATCCAGAAAAATCTCGAATCCCGGTTGTCGTATGCCGTTTACAACAAATCGCTCGGGAAATTCATGGCATGGATAGTCCTCTCCTTCTTTTATGAACTGACCATTAAGCGTAAGAGGGTACTGATCCATTGGGATTGCTTTCTTTTGAATGCGAGCGTCCCTACGTGCTTTCAACTTGTCCTGGGCTCGCTTGAGATCTTTCTGAGTCGGTTCAAAACCAAGTCCGAAAGTATCTAAATTAGGGAGGCCAGGTAACTCCAGCGGTTTTGCTATCCCTTTCTTCTTTCCTAGGGTCATCCCAGGGAAGTGTCCTTGTTTCTTCAGCATGGCGTTGACGGTCATGTTGGAATGGGGGTCATGGAAAAGAGATTTCCTTTCATCTTCCTGAATTACTTCCCCATAGTCCCTACACTCCCCCTCCATGATCTAAGAGTTCCTAGCACCATAAATAGCCCAGCAAATGGCTATAAAGTTTGCTACATCACACTCATCCATATTCAAAAAACAGGATTCCTTAATCCGTCTTCCCTTCTCACCTAATACAATAAATCAAAATAACAAAATCAGAAACAAAGAATTGAAAAAATCGAATCCAAAACACAAAAGGGGTAAATTACGAAGAAGATTCTGGATACAAGTAGCCCTAATTCAACACAATTTCCAATTACCACATCGTGGTTCAATCAATGTATAGGTCTCTTATATGATAAGCTGCTGCACAACTCTCACTAGAACTTTTATTGATGGTTAAAATGTTGATTTGAAACCCATTGAATTCGAGTTACATTATGAAATCAGCTAATTGACGGATGATGATAGATTGAAAACAAATTTCACAACTCATTGAAACCCGAAATGATATTTGATATCACACATATATGTATATTAAAATTTTTTTTTTTAAGAAAAAAAAAAACCCCAATAAATAACGTTAATTAATTTACATAAACATAATTTCAGAGAGAAATTAAATTTCAGATATAGGAGAGAAGGAACTTACCTGAGAAATGAATTAAAAAAATCGTAATTATAGAACTTTCATCCTATTTTGCAATTTGATATTATTTTATAATAGTAAAATAATTGTCACTACAAGAAAAATCACATTTCGTAGCGATTATTTCGTAGCGATTGTTCATTCGCTATAATATGCAAGTATGTTTGTGAAATAACTAAGGATGTCCTATCATTTTTACAATCGCCATGGTTTTCCCATATAAAATCGATACGGAAAGCACAATGATACATATCCACACTATTTTTACACATTTATATAATTTTGAGAAATCGTATCATTTACAATCACCACTAAATCCTAAAAATCGACACGAAAAGCCTTTTCAACACTAGATATATAAATATTGTTTGACAAAGAATACATAAAATATGTCATAGCTTATTGGTGAAACATTTAATATAAGAGTTTGAGGTTGCATGTTCGAATCTTGTAAAGATCATACGCATGTTTTTTTTTTTTTTTTGAAGAAAATGAGTTGAACATTTATAGCGATTGTAATCGCTACAATAATCACCACGATTGGATGTAGTTTTTCGTATCGATTATTGAGGCCAACCCCAGCAATATTGAAAACCACTACTAAAGGCTAAGGCAATGGGGGATATTGTATCGAATGACCATTCGTTGGGAAAGCTTTTTGTTGCAATTACAATCGATACTAAAGGTTAAAATAATCGCTACGAAAAGGTTATTTTCTTGTAGTGTGTATTAATGTATTAAACTAATGATAAATATTGAAATTACTGTGCATGACACGGGATCTAACCTAGTTGAAAAATAAGAGGATGTACTTAGTATTAATCCAACCCAATAAAAAAATAAAAAATAAAAAATAATTAAACCAAAATAAAAACCACCACCCAACACCACGTTACCACCTGGCCGCACCACCACCCAATACAGTACCCCCATCCGCAACACCATAACTAAACGACCCACCACCCAAACCACCCACAATCAAACCGCCCATCACACAAACCACCCAGAATCGAACCCAGAAAATTCGAACCACCAACCCACGAACCCAGAAAATTCGAACCACCAACCAAACCAACCCACGAACCCAGAAAATTCGAACAACCTACCCACGAACCCTGAAAATTCGAACCACCAACCCACAAACGCAGAAAATTCGAACCACCAACCAAACAACCAAAAAACCCAGAACCACCACTCACAACCCCGAAACCCACAACCCACGAACACAGATCGACCACCCACAACCCCAAAACCCACCACCCACAACCCCGAAATCCACAACCCACAAACCCTCAATCCCAAAATCCATAACCCACGAGCTCGAACCCAAACCCATAACCCTAAAATCCGAAACCCACAACTCTCTATCATCAATTAAAGCTTTAATGGGTCAAATTTAACCATCAAAACTCCATATCTAGAGTTTTCATGGTTAAATAATTTAACCATAAAACCTTCAAATATAATCTTCACCACAATGACAAAACAACATGAAGAGGAAGAGAGAGAAAACGGAGGCGGCCACAACAAAAGGGACATCGGCAGCAACTTCCGGTGACGGTGGTGTACTGAGGTGAATTTCTAGGTGATGAACATAGAATGGAGATTGGTGGTGGACTGGTGGTGGTGGTGGTTCCCAATCAAGATGAGAATGATTTTTTTTTTTTTTTTTTTTTTTTTTTTTTTTTTTTTGATAGAAGATGAGAATGAATTTAGATGGGAGAGTAATGATTTTGGGAAAAATAATTAAGTTAGTTAATGTTAGGGTTTAAGTTATTAAGTTAAAATTAGTGGTTTAATTAGGGTGTTTAGAAAAAAAAAAGTAAGGGTAATGTTGTAAAATCACACAAAAAAAACTTACCATAAAAGGAAAGAAATAAGTTTGTTGCAAGTAATGTGTACCGGATATTTTTAGTAAATGTTGCGAGTAAAAAGAAACAGAGGGGAGTATAAGTCCACCTTTATTGTATATATCTATGGAGCCGGCCTTCAAAATATAAAGGCTGTCAATTGGGCAACAGGTATATATATATAAAACGTAAGAAGAGGACTAAATACTCAATAGAGTGGTGAAATAAAGGAATTCTCTTGAATGAACCCTATAAGATTGATTCCCTGGTAATCTCTAATGTGGAGCTTTAATAAGGTGCTCGACAGTTACTCTTACAATATGTTGAGGTATATATATACTTCGTTCTTTAATCAATAATCATACTTACATTATTCTTGATTGGCACGTCCTTAGTTTATTTGTTATGATATATAATTACTTCATATAGAGCTTGAAATTTCAGAAGGTGTCCAAATTTTAGCTCCTAAACCAATACTCTCATTGACTAGGTAGAAAAAAATCTACCTTTATTATATATTATTTGTAACGATTGGACATAAAGTATAGAGGAAAAATATATTTCGTATAATCATTGCAAATAATATAAAATGAAGGTAGTAAAAAGCAAATAAACCAGTTTGTATATGAACCCTTCTTACGATGCTTTGAACAATTGCACTAGTGTTAATATATTCTGGACCTACACACATCATCTTCTTCTATGCAATAATTCTACTACTTACAACTTGATAAATTATATCACCATATAAACTAGTTGAGTGACTCTTCACCGCGACACCACAAGTCCATAAGTATGATATGGTATAGAGGTTGTCTCATTTATACTAGTATTATATATCACATCTCAACTATTTTTTATATATTACCTTTGTTTCATATTATGTGCGTTAAAGAGATTGACACGAATTCTTATGTAAACTTTGTTTGTCAATGTAACAATGTTAAATAAAATGAGTAAGATAGAGATCAAATGCATGTGATGAGTAAGAAGATAGAGAAAAATGATACGTTTTAAAAAGGAAAAAAAACATTTGTTACACAAAATGTGTAGCAATAATGTTAGCAAGCAATTCAAATTCAATAAATATTGCACATAATATGAAATAGAGGTAGTACTTTTACAACTAAGTGTGTAAAACCATAGTAATTGATTTGAATATTATGACACGTAGTAAATCGTGTATAAAGACTATATTAGATGTGACACAAATTGGGTCCTATAACCCAAGTCTTACCTTGAATTGAAGCCCTAATTAAATAACTAATAATGCCTAAAGATATCCTTGTGCCGAAGTATAAATACGAATTCTTCAAAGAAAATAAAATGGTAATCACAATGTCAGAGATATGAGATATCGGAAAATATATGAGTATTCTCTAAATAATATTTTAACATAAAATAAATCTAAATATATTATTATCCTAATAAAATCAATACGGAAATTATATCACTCATACATTGATATATTTTCCGATATCTCATATCTCTAACACACAATGAGCATCTTACTATAATTGATGATAACATTTTTTTTTTTTTTTGGTGTTCTACCTGGTTCACCCTTTGGGCTAATCCGGATTCGGGGATCAGTTCTGGGTGGTTAGGTTCCAGTCCCCTTCCGATTATTGTTGCGGGGGATCGAACACGAATCCTCCCTACCAAATATAGTCCCAATCACCACTACACCAACAATCAATTGGTATAATTGATGATATCATGCGTACAATAAAAATGGGACGTATATGTGGTGTAGTTTCTATAATTGTTGTAATCGCCAATCTTTTCATGGGGTGGTCGGTGGGCTCTACATATCCTTGTCAATTTAGCTCCATTTACAAGTAACGTAAACTTTTCACACGCGCTAATAAGGGGATAATTTATTGAAAAGAAATTAATGTAAAAAAAGTGAGAACTATGAAATGGAGAGATATAATATTAAAATATCATAGTAATTTGTCAAAAAAGAATGTGTAGCATCTGAAAAATTAAAATGCAAAAGAAAGTGTAACTCTAAAAAAAGAAAAAGAATATTGGTAGTTTAATCTACAAATTTTTTCATAAAACTAATAATTTCATAATGCATTTCGGTAAAATAAATAAATGAATAAATAAATAATAAAAAAAATTTAAAATCACAGATACCTTGCCCCTGCCTTTATTTGTACTAATTCTACATAAAAGATAACCAATTATCAATAAAAGAGTGGTTTTTTTTTTTTTTTTTAATTAATTATGGAGTAACAAAGTTACTTGAAGACAGGGAAAGGTGCATGACATTGAGCCAATTAAAGTTTGAAAATTATTGTAATTACTAATAAATTGAAGTTTCATCTGCCCCATTAATTCAGGGATTAGAATATAAGACATGCGTGGATACTTAACTCTTCTTTTCATGGATTAAATTATATGGCTTGTATTCTTGTAACATACTCCCTCTGTCGCTAATTGTTTGCTCCACTTTTCTTTTTAAGGTGTCCCTAAAAGATTGCCCTATACTACTTTTGGCATGTTTTCCCACTCGCACTCTCTATATCTCTCTCCTCGTTCATATTTGTGTCAACCCATGTGCACCATTTTTTGCCCAAAGCCTTAATAAAGTAGATCTATGGCTTGGGGCAAACAATTGGGGACGGAGGGAGTACTACCTTCGTTTTTTTAGTTGACATCATTTGACTGTTACACTATGTACAAACTAAACTTTGACTAGCATTTGTGATTTATAGCTATGACAAAACATAGTCAAGTGGGATCTTGTTTGAATTATCTCAATGTATATTTTATTAATATCCACTTTTTATAATTTTACAATATCGTTAAAATAGTGCATTAGCAAACTTGAAAAGGGAAAGGTGTCAACTAAATGAAAACGGAGGTAGTTTTAGCTTTTCATTTGACTCAAATTACAATATAAGGCATATTTTATGTGCATAAATTTTCCACTAATGTACATATTTTTTTGAACAAAATAAGCAAAAACAAAAATGACCAAAATTCAACGTGCTATTTTATTTTTTGCGTAATGTGCATAAGTTATCATTCATTACCCGCAAATTATTGCGTGAATCGAACCCGACTCAAGCCAAGAATACCCCTAACTCGTTATAACTTGTTGAAACCCGAGTATAACTCGACCTACTATTAATCCGACCCAAATTCAACATGACATCTTATTGACCCGATCTAAACCCGACCCAAACTCGATAGGATGCATGACCCAATGTGACCCGACCCAATGTAATACCCCATATTTTTGAAACATATTTTCTAATTAATTAATTAATTATTATTTTTTAAAAAGGTTATTTTAGTAATTTATTTATTTTTTAAACCAATAAATATTTTCTAATATATATATATCGAATATTCTAATTAAGCAAAAATTCTATTTTATTATTTAATTAGTAGGTCTGAAAATTCCTAATGATTGGCTAATAATTTTCGATTTTCCTAGTGTGGAAAATCTTATTTTCTTAGTTACTTTATTTAGGGAATAATTGGTATTCTCTTAATTAATTATTTTATACAATATACACTATTTACACAATCATTTTTAATCCCTGAAATCTAGCAAAATAACTTCCTAAATTCTACATAAGGGGTCCGAAAATTTGAGCTATGGAAGCTCGAAATTTTCGGCCATCGTGGTTGATATTTGGGTGATTTATTTTGGTAGTTTGAAATTTTAATTATTTTCATTGATTCTATTATCTTTCCTTAATTCTTATTTCCCATTTCCTAATTAAATATTTGATCATCTTATTTCCCTACTTTAAATCATCCTTGATTATCCCCCAAGCAAAGTCATTTGCCATATTATTTTTCATGACAACATACTTTCCATAAATTAATTATCCTTAGTCACCTTAATATTAAACTTTTCATAATTTTTTAGCTCTCTTCTCCAAGTAATTTCCTTAATTATTTTTATCATAATTCTTCCTACATTCTCCTACCATAAATCTTGTATGAGCCCGCCTATAAAGACCCCTTGATTCATTGCTAAACACTCACACCAAATTCTCTATTTTCTCTCTTAATCACTCTAATTCTCTCCGTTCTTTCTCTTGCTTTCACACAGCCACCACCACCACCGGTTGCTACTTGCTGCCGACGATAACCACCGCCGCTGGTAGCCACTAGCTCCCCCCTACCACCACCTTTCTTCCTCTTTTCCTTGGTTTTCTACCTCTTATTCTTCTCTTCTCTTAATTAATTAATTAATTATTTTATTACTATTATGGGGTTTTATAAAAATTATTATGAGTGTTTCAAATTAAATAAAATCAAATTTTTATTCAAGTTTATGAAAAATAATTTAAAAGGTTCATGTTGATAGGCGTGTCGCGTACCTAACAAAGATAATCGAACTAACTCTACTATGTAATTGAGCAACTAGGGGTCGAATCCCAAGAGACTACGGACTAACTAGTTAAATTGACTCAAATTAATACTAAGCAAATAACCAATCAATATCGAGAAATCTAAACTAAACAAATATTAACTATTAAGCTACAGAAATAATACGGAATTAATCAATAACTAAAAGACATCTGAGACTAAGTATCATATCCCCACTAATATGAATCAATGCTATAGAAAAATCTCTTATCCCTCAATTAAACCAATAAACATTTTACAGGGCGGATGCTCCCTGTAACAATACTAAGAGTTTCTTTTGATCAATTAATATCTTCCCTAATCATACCTATTTTTATGGAATCATACATATTAAAGACATTGAGAACGACATCTTATAAGTCCTAGCAAGAGCAATTAGCTATTCTCATGCATAAAGGTTCTTACTTTTAATTAGGGTTCTAAAATCAATTAAGAATCAACTCTCGTTGCAAACCTAATCACATGCATTTAATAACACTATTCCTAGCCATTTATTGGTGATAAAACCAACCCTAATAAAGAAGAATTATAAATTAATTAAATTTGGAATTAAGAATCAATTAGCACAATAATCTATATTAGGGTTCAACCTAACCCTATATTATAAAACTACTGAAACATGCTAAATAAATAAATCGAATACACAATAAGAGAAAACATAATAATAATAATAATAATAATAATAATAATAATAATAATAATAATAATAAGAGAATACAGGAGAGAAAATACTTGACCTGAATTAATGGAAGCTTGAAACTAAATCTTCAATGAACAAAACTTGGAAGAACAAAAAGGGAGAATAAAATAATGTAGAAATAAAAATAACGTAATTTGAAAAACTCCCTTTTCTATCTTCCTATTATCCTATTTATATATTGTAGGGGATATTTCAAGTCATCCCACACTTGAGCCCCACTGTAATCAAACACTTAAGTATGGTGGCGTCCAAAGGGAAGGAAGTTAGAGTAAAAGAGTCGCCAACAAGTTTTAGGAAAATTTTATTCAATTTCAAACTCTTCAATTTTATTTTTTCAAAAAGGATAATTAAGATCTTTTAGAAACTCATATAAGCTTCTAATAAATCCTAATTAGTTTAGGAATAGTATTAAACCTTTGGACCCTCCACATGATCATTGGGCCATAGGTAAAATCTAGTTCTAGCCTAGTTTAATATTTTGGCCATAACTTCCTCATTATTCATCAGAATCGGGCTTATAATATATCTTTGGAAAGGTTTTTTCAAGTCCAATCCAACTACACTATTATTGGACTCATATCATGGACCAAGCGAAACTGGAATGTACATTTTTTCATAAATTGGGTCAGAAAAATATTTCCAAAAAAAGAAAGAAGAGATATTTTAATAAAAACATCCTCACCACTAGACTTTTCACACTTTTGCTTTGTCCGATAATCAAATGATATGAAAGGTATTCATCACTGCGTTTGATTTTGGGGAGACACATTTGGGTGTCTACATATATCCTAGTACAAAACTAGGAAATCCTATCTTATTAGGACTCTAAGCACTTAGCTAAAAGAATGACCACAAGCGGGTTGTATAATTTGCCACAGGTAGGTTGTGAAGTAAGCTGCCACACCTTCCATTGCGCACTAAACACATCTTCTATCAAATCAAACCACAATCAAGGCTAATATCTAGAAAACCGATCCCTTTTCCTACAAAAAAAAAAAAAAAAAAAAAAAAAAAAAAAAAAAAAAAAACCATACTAAGTAGAGCAATATCAAAATATAAAGAATAATAGCTCTAAAAAAGTAAGAGAATGGAGAAAACACAATAAAATATGATCAAATATAACATATAAATGTATAATATCGTGTTATCACATGTACATATAGTTGGGGGGTTTAATTTAATTATTGTGATTATTTGTTCATCTTATATTGATTAAGGTTATATTTATTTGTAGTGTGTGTTTGACAAGAGTTCTTGAAGTTTCTTTGTGTGTTGCTAGCAAGGATAAAAGGTACGTTTAGGTGACTAGATACCTTTAAAAGTGATTGGTTTGAATAACATGTTTTTATATGATTTCTATGATGATTGAATTAAATGAAATTGAATTATGGTTTATGAAATAAACGCATGTTTAAATAATTGATTTTGATAAATAAATTGGAGGATTGATTTTATACCACGTTTTGAATGATTAAAAGTATTTATCATGCTTGAAAAGGTTTGCTTTTAAATACAAAGGAGTTTGAGTTGGAATTATTGAATTAAATAGGTTTATTGAATTATTTATTTAAAGCTTTACAAGTATGATTATTATATTAATCCTACTATGTGGATTCATTGAAGACTATGGACTTTGTATGACCTAGTCTTTCTTCAAGAATAACCTTTCCATATAAAGATACTAGCTTGGGGGTTGTGCACAGTTAGAGAGGAAATTGGGCTTTGAAAAGAATTGATTTTAATAATCACGCACTATTATTGAATTATTGAGTTATTGGAATTATATTTGAGAATTGATTTTGAATCATGAGTTTTGGAATTATTGAATTAATTATTGAAATTGGTTTAAAAAGCATGTTTGCAAATATATTTAGTTTACTTATCTTGCACTTATTTGTACTTAAATTAGAATATTTTGCTAATTAGTATTTCCTATTTGTTTTGTTCGCCTTGTTTACCTTAATGGTAATTAAACAATGTTGACTATTTTCAAGTGGAGTCGTGGGAGTCCCGAGTTATTCTTCACCTAGACCTAGGACTGCTGATCTTTGTTTTTATTATGAGTACTCATGACAATAGTTCTTATTTATAGTTATTATTAATAAAGAAAGAGTTTGAATTTCCATAACAAAGTATTGGTTTTGGTTAGTAGTTTTGGTAGGCTTGCATAATCACGTGGCGGTAATACATGCACCTAAGTCTATCTTTATGATAATTATACATATTATACTGGTATTTTTGTAGATGGAAATTTGGGGGTGTTACACCCAAACCCGACCCGCAAAGGTAATGTTAATAACTCAAACTAACCCAACCCAAGTTAATCCGACCCAAACCCGATCCGCAAAGGTAATGATGATAATAACCTAAACTTACCTAACCCACATTAAACCAACTCAAACCCGACCTGGATACCCGAATCGCCAACTCTATCAACATTAGCCATATAAAGTGGACACAAATTTCTTGTTAATGTGAGATACACATCCCAGCCAATACTACTCCGCCCTCTCACTTTACAATCATGTAATTTAGGATAACACATCCACTTACTTGCGGATTTGTTCTTGGGCTTAACATACCCCTACATAGGCTAATGGAAGCCCAAATCACATATCTAATTCCAACTTAGGCTGTGAATCTGTGATACCATATTAAATGACCTAAGCCTAGCCTTCCACGGACCACGGACCATGTTTTTATTTCTTCAATGTGGGTTACATATGGGATATCATTTCTACATTGTATTTATCATGAAGGTTTGATTTAGACTTTTTTGTGAAAAACTACCTTCTATACATCAAATTTTGTTAAAAACTACCTTATAAAAAAAATTGTTATAAAGAACTAACTTATAAAAACTAAATGTTGTAAGTGACTACTATTTGAGTAATTTAACAATGAAAGAGAAGAGAAATTAGAGGTTATGAAGGGGCTATGGAGAAATTGGGTGGAAAAAGGAGAAAAAATGATGGAATATGGGTCATTAAATGTCTCTTATGCAATGTAATAATTCGGCAAAAGGTAGCTTTTTACAACATTAATTATTTAATAAGGTAGTTTCTTATAACATCTATTGTTTAAAAGGTATTTTCTTACAATATTTTTTTATTAGGTAGTTTTTCACAAAAACTTATTTATATAAGACAGTTCTTCACAAAAAGTCCTTTAATTTATTTAATTATTTATAAAGCTTTTAAATTAAAATACAAAAGTAAACTTTGTATGAATGAGATGAGATATGGTATATAGCATCAATTTTTGACATAACGGTATATATCATCTTGATAAGGTAAACTTTAATTTATTTCTAACAGACCTTAGGTGGGTGATTCTTAAGAAGGATTAAAATAAAAACTCATGCATCGATCATAAGGTAAGAATTATGATTTTTAATCTCTTACATGAAGATAATTCATGAAGAGACAACTAATAACAATGATAAAGTCCAAAATTGGTTTGTAAAGCAATACACGGATTGCAGATATAGTTCAAGCCCAAGGGCCTTGCTTTTGAAAAAAGTTTAGGCCTAAGGTCTATAATTTTATGTTACATGTCAAAGGAACTATATATCTAATTATAATGATACGAGACTATTCTCAACTAAAATCAACATAATAATAAAAAAAATTAAGTAAAAGGAAAAACATTAATTATTATAAATCAAACAAACTATTAGAAGAAACTAGTTTTTAAACTTCTGGTCTTAAAACAACTAAACAATTCTCTTATATATATTACAATAGAGGGCTATAGTTGCTTAAACTGGCCTTTTAAATACAACTTTTAAAGTATTAACAACATTATTTACCATTTTAGTAGCCTTTGATGGCGTATCACCCACATATATTGCATCCAATGAGCTACAAGCTAGTACCTGAAAGGCTACGGTAATTAAAGAACCACCTAAATGTGAAACACTCGAACTGGTTGATGGTGCAGCTCTTCCACCAATAACATTAGGTGTGATCGCAAAACCAGAGGCAAGAATTGGAATACTTGAGCTGTCCATGCCATTAGTTACTTCTATCATGTTTTGTTCGTTGATTGCTGCATACACTATTAACGATTCATACGGTCCCGTCATGATTTCTTGAAAGATCATTGAACTTCTCTCATTAGGATTCATAGGCTGCTTGACATGTCAAAAAAGATAATTGCAATTAACTTATCGATGGCAAAAAGAATCGCGTAATATGCAAGAAGTACATAAAAAAAAAAAAAATTATGCAAACTAATTTTTTTTTTTTTTTTAAGGTGCTTTTTATTTAAACAATAATTCATATATTAATTTTATATATTTTTTTGGCTAATATGTATAATAATTATCAATTTAACCTAGTTAAGCATATAATTGTTTATAATTTTAAGTTAGTTTTTAATGTTGAGAAAACTGACATCAGTAACATACATACTAAAGTGTAACGTTTTAGGTCAATGGAAGATGCAAGATGTGGCATATTATTTAAATACTAATACATTGATTATTAAAATGTGAATTCTAAGTGAAAAGGACACCCAAATTATCGAATCACAAATCTTCGTGACCATATATTATCATTTCTGCCTTTTTGCAATTGTTTCACTTTTTTGTTATGTTCATCCCAAATTTAATTGCCACACTTTCTTAAAAGCTGTGAATCAAAAAAAATTGAAATACATACATTTCGTTTCTAGCCACTTATAATAATTAACGTACCAGCTCTTACTCGATCATTCAATTGAATATTTTTTCATTATCTCTTATGAAATCTACTTTATAATAAATATAATAACTTGGAAAATGATAACAACTTGTGCATGAAATTTACTACAGATTAAAGATTTAAGTGGAAATGAATTTAGGATTCAAGCAAGGAGTAGCAATTAAGACATAAAGATACTACACAAATTTACTATAAAGATTCATGTAGTAAAACATATAGAATTACCTGCAAAATAGAGATAGCATTTATGGATTGAATTCCAGTTGGTATACGAATCATCTCATGCACAGGGTTTCCGTTGCAAAGGACATCCCACTGTACATATAAGTAAATTACAGAAATAAGTGACATTAAAATATCAGATAATTGAACAATAAACAATATAGTAAAAGTGATATTGAACCTCTCTTTGAATACAATTTATGTTCCAATATGTTTCTATTTTATGGTTGTTACAAATTTGATCTTTACATTTATGAAAGTCTCCTAAAATAACTCATTCCAATTTCGTATATAACTCATTTAATATTAGGTTTCATTCATAATTCTAGTTTTAAAATTAAATTCCCTTTGGTTCCATTTTTTTTTAAGGTGTTCAATAATTCTAGTGGAAAGATTTACAACTCGATTGGCCTATAATTTTTCACAATAACTAAAGGAATCTATATTCTTTGGGTCATGAACTTTGTTAATCTTAATTTCAAGGGGAAAAAACAAGGCATTATCAAAAAAAGCAATTCTTTTCTTTAACATGACATTCGTGAGATAATGCGTACACAACATATATAAATATTTCTCTAAAATTAGATTGGTTGGAAAATTCTTTAAATGTTAGCTAAAAAAAATTATTGGAAATAATGAAGAAAATAGATAATACGCTTAAACAAAGAATATGCAAAGTTTGTACCTGAGATCGAGTAGTATAATCACTCAAGAATTCAACAACTTTGTTGGGAGACGCGGGAACCCAAAATGAACGAGCAACTGAGATAACTAATCCAGTTGGAAGATCACTGGTAGTATTCTTCACTACGTCAATCTTGACTTTATTGCTTTTTAATTCATACGTATTTGCATCTTCAAATAAGGAGAAGGTAGAACAATATTTCTTTATCATCCTACGAGAGAGCATCATCATGCTTCTCCTTCCTAAAGACAATAAACGTACTTTAATAAGAGAACAAAGGTATTGAAGAAGAAACAAAATTAAAAAAAGATTTTAAAAAGAAATAAAAAGATCAATGAAGCTAATTGAGATAACCTTGTGTAACAAGTTCTGTCATATAAGAATAAAGCTCAGATGTTTTCTGAAGTGTAGTGACCCATCTTTTAGCACAAAACCCCAATGTGTTTTTCACTTGATCGTCATAATTTGGAAGGTTAAAATTCACTTCTACATGCTTAACGCATGTTACCTGTAAATAATTGAAGATGCCTTAATAAATGGTTAAGATACAATAAAGAATCAAGCAACAAACAATAAAGTATTATGAACTATTTGCCACTCAAATTATTTGGAAAATTCATCCTAAATTATGATCCTCAATTGAAATATCTATAGACACTGTCCAGTTACACCAGTAATTAATAGATTCATATAGATTATTTTAATAAAAGGTTAAATTATATAATTAGTCTATTATCTATGAATATAATATAAGATAAAACTTGTATAATTGAGTATAAAAACAACTAATCTTTATAGTTTTAGGATGTAATCAATAAAGCAGAATTATTTAAAAACATGATGTGTTTTATGAAAAGCACAAAATGGTCTTGTTATATAATTCTAGGAGTCATACTACTACAAAATTATCTTAAAATGATAAAAAAAAAATTACCCTTTAATAAATGAAAGTCACCCAATATATATAGGTTACCGTGATATAAATAAATGTTATTTATACTTTATTGATGAAAGTTATTAAAAAAAGTATAAAGTAACCTTTAATTTCAATATAATTCACCCTCATGTGCCATAATATTACTCCGTACTATAGATAGAATGTATACAAAAGTTTTTGAAAAATGATATAGTCTTGATTTTATTTATATTATATAATTATTGGGGATTTCAATATCATCCCAATAATTTGTAAGAATTTTAACACATGCTACACAATCCCTAAATAAAAATAAAAAAATCTTACCTTAGAAATTCCGTTAGGCAGTTGTTCAATCATCCATCCAGATGGATGCTTCCAATAATGAATTGGGGCATTATGATAAGTACCTCCAAACATATTATAGGAAACATTTACGATAACCCATAAACCGGTCTTAATTTCTTGGCAATGTTGAAGTAATGTATATTCCCTTGGCCGATTTATTGGTGGTAAACTATGCATTTTCTTGTAAACCTGCATTAATTCTTCTGATTTAGTTAAAAACAGTTAATGAAATATTTCTAGGACTTGATGTTACTACAAGAGGACATATTACCAGCTGTAGGGAGCCACTTCGATTATCTAACGAACCAGCTTCTATTACACTAACAGTTGTTGCTTTCGAAATAATGGTAGGAAAGTTATCAACCCATTGATCCTACAAAATTAGAATGAAAACTAGAATTAATGAAACTTTAAATAAATTGATTTCATAATTAAATACTTCCTCTGTTCCACAAATATTGCAACTAGGATGAAATTACGCATCCCAAAGCACATTTTATATGTTAAATATCTATATAAATATAAGAGTAAAATTTATAAAAAGTTAATATTGTGAAAATATTGTACGAGACGAATCTAACAAGATCTCACATGACTATATTTTATTTTACATATAAATCAAATCCCAGTTGTTGCAATATTATTAGAACGGAAGAAGTATATAAAAAGGATAAAGGAGAGATTTTTGAACTTACTGAGTCTAAGAGGAGATCAACTAGCACTTTGGCATTCATGGTAACTATATCAGAATACTTTGAGTATTCCACTCTTGATTTTGGATCCCTATGTATTTTAGACCCATAATAAAAATTGTCATACTTGTTACTATCAAACTCATAATTCCCATTGTTTTGAAATTTTATCCAAAAGGGATTATCATTCATTAAATGATCAATGAGCTCTTCCATGGCACGTGCCGCATTCTTAGCCATAACTATCTTTTCAAACTCTGGATGAGCATTTTGCATGTTAACAGAGTCAAGATTGTCAACATTGCCATTTTTAGCCAAATAATCAATTGTAGAGATAAGGTTGTCACTTCCACTTGGTATGTTGCATGCCAAACTTAATTCAGGATTACCAATGAAATTTTCTATAAGATTAGTCACCCTTCCAATCTGCATAAAACATTAATGTTTAAAGGGTAATATTCTTAATGTATGATGGATATCTTAATTTAATTGAGTTCACTTCCTATGTAATAAACATCAAGATTTGCCAAAAGTAGAAATTACGATGTCTTGTTGTATCTAAGAATAGGTAGGACAAGAATTAGGATGTTTTCATATATATCTAATCAAAATATTTTCATGTGTAAAACCGTTAAATTTTTATACGTATTTTACAATAGTTTTTTATTTGCAAGTAAACTACGTTTTATTTGACTTGTCAATATTAATTCAAACATAAATGAATACAAGTACGTAGTATATGCGTTTTATTGAAGAAGCATTAAAATCAAATAACAAAAATGAGGACAATTTACTCACTCACAATATTTATATATAAGGTATATAAGAGTTCCTACACTAATATATAAGATTTTTGAAAGAGTTGAGACATTTAGGACCTTCATAAGTTTTTTTTTCTCTTTTTTCTTTTTTGTGTGCAACACTTCCAACATTTTCTCAAGTTAACATTGTATGAAAATCATTTTACACTAATATATACTATTGTGACAATCACGTAAATACATTAATTCATGGTTGTATTCATGGAATTGTTATGTGTGGTTAGTTAGACAAATTTAATTAGGAATAACTAAAGACAACTAAATACGCAGAACGTATAACTAGTCCCTTGCTAGGGTGAGTCAGTCCCGCGCTAGGGTTTGCGAGTAAGTTTTCTTTTTTTCTGACCAATTCTATTCAATTTTCTTGACGATTTCATTCGATTTTCTGCCAATTTTCTTCTTTTGATTCCTGTTTGGGTAGTATGGGGGAGGAATTAATTAAAGATTGGGAAAAACTCAGATTGACAGAGGAGGAGGGGGAAGTTTTAAGGGGTGACTATGTCGAAATTGTCAGTGAAGACACGAAAACTAAACTGAACCTTACGTTAGTAGGGAAGTTATGGACTGTTAAACCCTATAATATTGAAGCTATGAAAAAACCTTAACGAATGTATGGAGATTGAAGGAGAAGTTCGCAATCAGGATCGTAAAGACAAATTTATTTGTCTTTCAATTCTTTTGTGAGGAAGACAAAGAGCGTGTACTTGAAGGAAGGTCGTGGTTTTTCGATGAAAAACTCTTGCTTTTACAGGAGGCTATTGGAGAACAGCAGCCATCAGAAATTGAATTTAAGTACACCCCTATGTGGGTGCGCTTGTTAGATGTCCCTTTGAACAAAAGATCGATGGAGGTGATGTATGATGTAGGAGAGTTCCTTGGAGGATTTTTGGAAGCCGATGAGGATGATCCTTTGGGATGGGGTGATTGCTTGAGGATAAAAGTACAAGTTGACATAAACAAGCCGCTGAGAAGGGGTTTGTTTCTGGCGATGGGTAAAAACCAATCTTGCTGGGTGGATTTAAAGTATGAAAGGTTAGCTGATTTTTGTTTTTTCTGCGGTCGATTGGAACATACAGAAAAGGAATGCCAATACAAGGAAGTTAATGAAGATGAAGCTTCAAAGTTTGTGCTTCAATATGGACCAGGGCTTAGAGCAACCCCGAAAAAGAAGGTGAGAGTAGATATGGCCGAGCGAGAAAAGGAGAAGGAGTGTATGAATAAATTGAAGGCAGCGACAAAATCAAGAAGAATTCCTTCTTATAATGACCCTGATGCCATTAAGCTTGGTCCCGTTGGGGTCGCAAGAAGACTAGCATTCACATCCCCAAAACCTTCGAACTATGTTCAAGAAGTGAAAAGTCCTAGAAGTAAGCAGGCTGCTCTTGTGGCTGTTGAAGATAAATATGGGACTAACATGGTCCTAAGAGTAATGGAAGTTTCGAAGCAAGGGGAGGAAGATAAGCTAGGGAATATCGAAGAAAAGAAAGAGGATGGGGAACTTGATGTGCAAGCCAAGAGTAATGGGCGAAATAAGGTGATAGGTGTCGAACCCTTTGTTGTGCTCTCTGACCAGGTGCTGCGTGAGGGGAAGGGAACATAAGGAAAGGTGAGGGGGGAAGGGGATACTAAAGGGGAAGGGAGTGAAGAGGGAGAAGGTGATAACAACAAGATTAAAAAAGTGAAAAAAGTCAAAATAATAAAAGGTGAGAAAAAGAGGGAGGTGAGGGTGGGAATGTTGCTGTCAGGGGGTAAAAGAGGGGAAAGGGAGGACGAGGGAGATGAGTGTGATATGATGGTGGATGGGGAGGAAGGTGTTGATATGAACAAAAGACGTAAGGTGGAACTCTTGACTCAAAATGTGGCGGGCCCCACACCCTGGGCTCTTGGTGAACAATGAATTACATCCTTTCTTGGAATTGTAGAGGTTTGGGGAACACCTCGGCTGTAACAGCGTTAAAAAATATCATTTTTCTTGAAAAACCCCAAATTATTTTTCTGTCAGAGACTAGATTGAAGTGTCATGAAATGGAAAAAATAAAAATAAAGCTCAAGTTTAATAACTTGCTAGCCGTGAGTTGTGTTGGTGATGGGAGAAAAAGGAGTGGTGGGATTGCCTTGCTTTGGAAGGATGCTATAGTGGTGGATATTAAATCTTACTCCCTTAATCATATTGACTCTTGGGTCAAAATGCCAAAGATGAAGGGGTGGAGGTTCACTGGGATTTATGGTCACCCTGAGGATGAAAACAAGCACAAGACGGGAATGTTACTGGAAAGTCTTCGTGGCAGCGGTAATACTCCATGGGTTTGCGGTGGGGATCTCAACCTTATGCTTTTGTCGAGCGAGAAACAAGGGGGTAGAGATTTCAACTTGGGTGAAGCTGACATTCTAAGAAGTGCCGTGACTACATGTTGTTTGGAGGATATGGGTTTTATTGGACACCCTTTTACATGGACAAATAATAGGGGCGGTGAGGATAATTTGCAGGAACGGTTGGATAGGTATCTTGCGAACAAGGAATGGAGGGAGCTCTTCCCGGGCTCATTTGTGTCGCATCTCTCAAAACGCAAATCTGACCATCTTCCTATCTTGTTATGCATTAGTGAAGGTGTAGGGAAGCAGAAGAAGAAAAAAAAGGGTAGACAATATAGATTTGAGGAAATGTGGCTTAGAGATGAGACTTGTGGTGATATTATTGCAAACACGTGGAGTAGTGAAGGTGATATTTGCTCAAAAATTGCTCACACGTCGTTGAATTTGAGTGCTTGGAGTCGGAACAAATTTGGTGATTTTGTGAAGGAATTGAAGGAGTGTAGAGCTTGTATGGAGAGTCTTATGGAGGAGAGTCAAACGGAGAGTGTTATTGCACAAATGAGGGCCTTGGATGATAGAATGGATGAGTTAGAAAGGAGGGAGGAGTTGTATTGGAGACAGCGGAGTAGGCAAGATTGGTTAAAGTTTGGGGATAAGAACACAACTTTTTTCCATACGAAAGCCAGCCAACGAAAAGCCAGAAATCATATTCGAGAAATAAAGGACGCCGCGGGCAATGTGTATGATGATGAGGACCAGATTTCGGAATTGATGGTTCAACATTTTAATGAGTTGTTCGCGTTGAGTGGTATTGTTGAGGCAGATGGTGTAATTGAGGTGTTGATTCGACAATATCAACTGAGCAATGTGATGATCTTGCGGCCCCCTTTACCGGTGAAGAAGTTCGTGAAGCTCTTTTCCAAATGCACCCCTCAAAGGCCCCCGGCCCTGATGGTATGTCTGCTATTTTTTTCCAAAAGTTCTGGAATATTGTTGGTGCGGATGTGATCTCTAGCTCACTAAATATCTTGAATAATGGTGGCGATATTAGCTCTATTAATCAGACTCATATTGTTTTAATTCCGAAAAAGAAAGAATGCGAGTCTCCTGTTGATTATAGACCTATAAGTCTGTGTAATGTGCTTTATAAAATTGTGTCAAAGGTTCTAGCAAACAGACTTAAAAAATTTTTGCCATCAATTATTAGTGAGTCGCAGAGTGGGTTTGTTCCTGGAAGGCTAATCACCGACAATATTCTGGTGGCTTATGAATGCTTCCATTATCTGAGGAAGAAGGAAACAGGGAAGAAAGGCTTCTTGGGTCTGAAACTTGATATGAGTAAGGCCTATGACAGGGTGGAGTGGTTGTTTCTGGAAAAAATGATGATGAAATTTGGCTTCCCGGATGTGTTTGTGAAGAACATTATGAAATGTGTCTCATCGGCTTCTTTTGATGTCCTTGTGAATGGACAACCTTCTCGGGTGTTCAAGCCTAGCAGGGGCTTGCGGCAAGGAGACCCTATATCTCCTTTCCTATTTATTATGTGTGCAGAAGGGTTATCTGCCCTCCTAAGGGATGCAGAGAGGAAAAAAATCATCCATGGGGTGAAAATAGGAAGGCATGTAGAGCCTATTTCTCACCTATTTTTTGCGGATGATAGTCTGCTTTTTGTCAGGGCAAATGAGGAAGAAACTGATAGTGTGCTGGATATTCTTTCAACTTATGAGTTGGCGTCGGGCCAAAAATTGAATATGGAAAAATCGGAAGTGTCTTTTAGCCGAAACATTGATCGTGAGAAGAAAAATATGCTTCAGATGAAGTTATCTTTTAAGGCTGCCGATGGACATGACAAGTATCTTGGGCTCCCAACTTACATTGGGGGCTCCAAAAAACAGGTTTTTCAGAGTATTCAAGATAGGGTGTGGAAGAAACTCAAAGGTTGGAAGGAACACTTTTTATCACAAGCCGGAAGGGAAATTCTCATCAAATCTGTTGCCCAAGCTATTCCTATTTATGCTATGCAATGTTTTTCCATCCCCATTAGCATCCTTAATGAGGTGGAAAAAATGTGTAAAAATTTCTTTTGGGGGCAAAAAGGTGAAGAACGTAAAATGTGTTGGGTGGCTTGGAAGAATATGTACCGTGGAAAAAATCAAGGGGGAATGGGATTCCGGAACATGCAATTTTTCAATAAAGCTATGTTGGCAAAGCAAGCTTGGAAAGTGTTTACCAACGAGAAATCTTTAATGTCTCGGGTTCTCAAAGGTAAATACTTTCCCTCCTCTTCTTTTTTTGATGCTAAGAATGTGTCGGGGATGAGTTATACTTGGAGATCTATTTTAAGTGTAAGGGGAGTTATTGAAAAAGGGGCAAGAAAGATTATCGGAGGAGGAAGTAGTATTAATATTTGGGACGACCCATGGGTCCCAAGGTTGCCAAATTTCCGTGTGATTTCTTCCAAGGGTGATGGAGAAAATGTGCCAATATATGTGAATCAATTATGGGAGGGTAGGAATTGGGATGTGAGCATTCTTCATGGTCTTTTTTCTGACAGGGAGGTTGAAGATATTTGTAGTACTGCAATACCACTATTTGATAGCTCGGATGGTTGGTGTTGGCATTTTTCTAAAGATGGCAATTATAGTGTGAAGAGTGCTTATCATCTCTTAATTGTGAATGATGAGAATGGTAGAGCTTCTTCGTCCAATGTCCCTCCTATATTTAATTGGAAGATAATATGGCAGGCAAAGGTCCCTCAGAAGATAAAATTTTTTGCTTGGCGTTGCATTAAAGATGCTATTCCGGTGAGAATGAGACTAGTTGCTAGGGGCATGGATATTGATCAAATTTGCCCGATGTGTGGTGAAGCGGATGAGACACCATTGCATATGCTGTTACATTGTCCTAAGGCGGCCTTGATTTGGAGCCTTTCAGTGCTGAGACTTGATCCGAAGGAGGTGGTAGCAAGCTGCCTGCGTAGCTGGTGTGCTAGTATGAGTGAAAAAATAAAGGATCCTCATTGGTGGGATTTATTTTGGTGTTTTGCATGGGGAGTTTGGCTGCAACGAAACGCTTGGGTTTTCGAGAAAAAATCGAGGTATGTGATCGATATAATACATAAGGCAGTGGGATTGGTGGGAGAGTATGGAGAAGCGATGAAAGTGGCCTCTGCGAGTAAGCCGAGCCAAATGTTGAATTCTGTGTGGAAAGCTCCCCCCAGGGACATGTATAAGCTGAACTCGAATGCAAATCTGGGCGTTAATCAGCAGCTAGGAGTGGGAGGCGTGTTGAGGGATGCGGAGGGAGATGTGTTGGTGGCTTTCTGTTCGAAGGTGAAAGGCAATTTTGAGGTAGAGGTGGGTGAAGCAATTGCGTTGCGGCAAAGTCTCTTGATTGCCCTTGAAGCGGGTTTCAGAAATATGGTGCTTGAAACTGACAACTTGAAGCTATTCCATCATATGAAGAAGGGCATCATTATGCCGAGTGCTTTTGGGAATGTGGTTAGTGACATCCTTCGATTGGCTAGCCAATGTTTTTCTTGCTCTTTTTCCTTTGTTAGAAGAAAGGGTAATGGTGTTGCTCACAACTTAGCTAAGTTAAGTAGTACTTTTAGTGATTATCGTGTTTGGTTAGAAGAGTATCCCCCTGAAATTCATGGGGCGATTTGTAATGACGTTAAATCTTTGTTGAAGTAATAAAATGCTAAGCTCTGTTTGGTGTAAAAAAAAAAAAAAATACGCAGAACGTACATTTTGCTTTAGCTCTTTGTTTTCTAATTGCAAATTCTGATGAATTCTAGACTCTAGTATTGTCATTCCAAGAGGGCAGACCTTGACAAGAACGACATACCATGGTATTTAGTGCTTCCCGGATAGCACTGTTCTCACATTGAATGCGATCGTTCTTCGAACGCAATAAAATATTTTCATAATGCTCATTTTGCATCTGACAAAAAAAAAAAAAAAAAAAAAAAAAAAACGGGGTCTTAAATTAAACATACGAGTTACGAGTACACATATATAGCAAAAACTTTATCTTAAAAAAAAAAAAAAGATAAAGGTATGAAAGAAATGTCAACCTGTATTTGAGTTCTCTTGTTCTCGAACCAATATTTTATATTTATAGGCTCCAATCCTAATTCCATCCCCAGTAGGTGCTGTTGATTTTCATCTGGATATGGATATCCCTGGTAAAATCTTATTTGACAAGAAAAAAAGCTAGTCATTATTGTAAATCTAGTTATATAACAATTTTGATAAAATTTGGCAATTTGAAAAAAAAAAAAAAAAAAAGGCATAAATTGTTTTTATTTAACCATACATTTTTTCACAAAATGGGCTTAATATTTTGTGCTCATTTGGCAACATTTTTCAAGTTATTTGATAACAACTATTTGAATTAAGTTGATAGAATTAAGAGAACTAGAATTTCTGTACCAAATATGATTAGGCGGTGCAGATATATGTCAGATTAAAATTCATACTCAAATGTAGGGATGACAATCTAGTCCGGATCCGACCCTACTCCGCCCCAATTCGAGGTAAAATATCCGCTCCGAGTCCGAGAAAAAAGTAATCCGAGTTCGACTCCGTTAAAATAATCCGACTCCGAGTCGGAGGAGGGTCGGAGTCGGATCCTACAAAAAATCCGAGAAAAAAATCCGACTCCGACAAATGTCCGACTATGACGGATTATCCGAATCCGACTCCAATAAATAGTGGATTTTTGTGTGGGTCATGGTGGCATTGGGTGTGGGTTGTAAAGGCCCAAATAGCCCAACATCTCAAAGTATATTGAATAATGAAAAAAAAATCGGAGTCGGGTCGGATCGGAGTCGAAGGTCGGATATTGAAGTCGGAGTCGGATGTCGGATCTAACATCCGACTTCCTGTCGGGTCGGAGTCGGATTTAGCATAATCCGCTCCGAGTCCGACCCGTTGCCATCCCTACTCACATGTGTCTTTTGTCCAACTTCCATATAAGTAAGTCCTATAAAGAGGATAGGTTGGTTCATTTCAAGAGAATCTATTCTATGATCAACCCTGAATCATGTGATGAATGAACGGGCTCCGTAAGATCCAGACGTGTGTATAATTTTGCATTATATAATCTAGATTATATTATTATTTCTTGATTATAATTTTATTAATAGTTTTAATAGTATAAAATGCATTAATTTCCTTTACATTGACTTGATCTATGATACTATCGGAGTGAAACCAGGGATCTAAAGAACAATAGAGACTAGACTATATTAGTAACAAGTAAACCCTTTGTTTGTACTATAAATATATATTTTTCTATTTTATAGAAAGTAAAAATCTCCAAAATATAAATTGTTTCAACTATCCCATAAATTAGTCTCATCCTAAAAATTTTTTAAAAAAAAAATAAATTTAAAGATATATATCCAATAGACTTTTTAAAGGTCCTTATATAACTTTTTCAGGGATTAGCATTCCAACATAGCAATCTACCTACTTGGGGGAGGATCTAATTCCCCATACTTTTACTATCAACCCAATCACCAGGACCGTCCCGTTAAATTTCGGGGCCCTGTTCTAAACTATAAAATGGTCCCTAACGGAAAAAAAAATTATAATACTTCAATATAATTTCAAAAATAATATCATAATAGTCATATATATATCTTAGTTATAAGTCAACTATCCCAAATCCCAACAAGTTAGGTGATCGACAACTCCTCAACCAAAACAGAAATATCGAATCTCATCAAACAATATATAAATCGTATTTTTTTTTTCTCCCAAAGATAATTTTGAGTAAAAGTTGTAGAAATTGCTTAGAAATTTATAAATGGTAAAAAAGGATTAGTCGTTTGATAATAAACGAAAATCAAGAGAAGTAATGGTAAAGACTGAAAAATTAATTCTTCCATTGAAAATTGGAAGAGGAAGGTGAGATAATTACTAATTATTTTTAGGTAAAATAAGAAGGTTAATGAGAATTTAGCATTAAATGAGATATGGAATAGAAAAAGTGATGGAAATTTCATATTTAAGTAATGAAATTAAATTGGATATTGGAATTTGGAAAGTTTGATATTGAAAATGGAAGGTAGTAGATTGATTGTGGTCTTGCGGAGAAAACGATGATGTACTGTACGTTGAATGAATGATTGACTTTTGAATTGTTTTATTATTTTTGTTTTTTTAATTTGGTTGGGCTTTAATTGAAAATGGGCCCTATAAAATTAGGGGCCCTGTGCCCTGCCAATCACTTTTATTTATTTTGTATTTTTTTATACATAGCCTTTATCAATCAAATTAAAGCAGTTTTACTTAAAGACTTTCTTCTACCTTTTCGACAAACACATATATAACAAAAGTTTTTAACACCTTTAAATTAGTTTTGAAAAGTTTTATGTTATGAGCAACTAACAAATTACGGTCAAAATTTTCATCTAAGTTGTCAACATTTTTTTTTTATTGGTCGTATCAACGATTCATATCTATGTGTTATATGGATTCCTTTAAGTAAAATGATATTTGTTGTGGAAAAACATATTAATCAAAATTTAATAAGGTTGCTAAATATAATCTTCATTTACTCAACACCCCCCCCCCCCCCTCCCAAAAAAAAAAATCCAAAATTTACCATCACTCTCATATTCCCTCTTAAATTCCAAAACATTCTTTTGGCCTTCTCTCTTCCACTTAAACCCCGAAATTTTCAAATTTAACAATTGGCCTACTATCGTTTTGAATGCACATATCTCACTTATTGTATACTGTATTAAAAATATGAATATCATTGCATTGAAGTAGCTTCCATTACATTTTTATTGGTATTTATTAACGATATTAGATAGGAAAAATTCTTATAGAGAAGAAATGATAAATTTGAAATCTATAACAATAATGTTCAAAGATAAAAGAAAATTCTAGTATAACAATTATAAATCAAAACAAAAATTATTGAATATGGGGGTGGGGGGGGGGGGGGGGGGGGGGGGGGGGTGTGGGAACTGAGTGAAAACTAAAATCCACTCTTCAAGTTGTATATTAATAAATGTCAAATGAGATACCAAGTGGAATAAATTTGTAGAATAATAACAAAAATCACATTGGCAGTTACGTAAAAGGTTAAAAATTGAAAGCTCTTAGAGGGAGTAAAGATCCTTACTCTTCCAGCCTTTGAAGTTGCTTAGATGTGAGGTTGTGTTTGATTTTCTTCTCTTGATGATCGTTGTTACCCTTACTCCCTATCTGGTATGCCATTATTCTTCTTTTATCACCAACGTAAATACCACTATTTTGTTACAAAAATTTTCTCTTATTTATAACTAAATAATTGTTGTAAAGTTTCACATAAAGAAATCCCAGATGACTTAGCCCAATTTTGATTTTGCATCCCATCAGATACGAATCCGATTAGATATTTTTTATGTCCCATAAACTTTCAATTCTATGAAAATTCCGTTAATTAATAAATCAGAAGAAAAATCTTTACAGATCGCTACCATCACCCATCATAAAGGAAACAAATCATTTTTAAACAATGTCGCAACTTCCATAAAACATTTATTATTACACTCCCTTTGTCACACAATATCTTACACGTTTTGACTTTTCGCATTATTTGCGTAGTTACTTTGATCATATTTGTTACTAACTTTCTTTCAAAAAAAAAAAAAAAAAATTATTGCTACAATGTCGGATTAATATTGATGTTTATTTTTTACATTTTTTAGTTATTTTTTAAAAATTAATTATTTATTTTAATTCCTTTCTAATGAGTAATCAATGATAATAATAATTAAAGTTGTGTGGAAATTTTGAGCAAATGAGATTAGTCGGGTATTATTTGGATGGATGGGATATTTTTCACAGTTAATATTGCAAAATGTATCTCTCTATGGGCGCATTTGATGGTCAATACTAATTTACAAATATTTTTAAAAGGAAAATCCTAGCCAGTATGCATGATTGTAGACACTTAAAAAGCGAAACACACACCCCCCCCCCCCCCCCCCCCCCCCCCAAAAAAAAATGTTTCTATGTCCAATGCATGTTTCTGATTCCCTTAAAACCTTTCTCCTAGCCTTAAAAGAATAAAATACATCTTAAAGCCCTAAATCAAGTCATAAAAACCAATTAAAGTCAAACTTGAAAACCCCAATTCAATGTTATTCCTCAAACCCTATAAGGCCTAAATCCAACATTCAAACTGCCCAATAATTCTTTTAGAGTTTCAGGGCCCAACTCTTGAACCTTTGGAACACCCTAAACCTTTAAGAGTTAAGGAAAACCTTTAGCATTAAGCAAAGCAAATAAAGTTTTCAATTAGAAGTTCAATTTACTTGCACCAGATGCACTCTTCATATGTCAAGTAACTCATGTCTACTATCACTCAAACCAAATTATGCATTATAAACATTTACTAATCACACTAATAAATCTAACAAATCAAATCAAACACATAATATTTAAAGTATTAGTTAACTTCTTATTGGAGCTCGACTTTAGAGTCTTAGCTTCAATGCATGTGCATAATCCGTTAACCTAATAGTTCTAATCTTATCATTTTTAAGTCCTTTATTTCAAGTTTTTCTTAACTTGTTTTCCAAAATTTTGCTCCCATTATGTTCAAAATAAGGGGAACTTGTTGTCGCATGAACTAGAGCGTATTTATGGAAGTAATCTCAATAAGATTCCACATTTTAGCTCCTCATGGATGAGACTTGATACTTTTTATAAATTTCATGTTCAACAACTTTCATTTTTAAAAGTGTTTTCAAACAACTCATGCATACAACTTTCTTATTCTAAAATGCTTTTCAGAACCAAGATTTTTCAAAAACTCTAAGGAATTTCTCAGCTAGGTTAATACCTTGTACAACTAAGGTTAACTTGTCCAAGAAAGCTATCCTTGTGTAACCATCAAACTTGAATGATTGATAATTAAGTTAATAATGTCAAAAGCTATCATTTTATAATGTTTTATTTTTTAATTATTTATTATTTATTTATTTATTAATTTTTTTAATCAAAGATGTGCAAAAGTTAGGAACCTCCTCTTAATCTAGATGTATTTCAAATTAATTTGATAATCTTTGAGTGATGAACATCATATTTGAATTTTCATTTAAATTAATGTGCACCAAATTGCAACTTTACTCGTATAACTTCAATATTTCTCTCTTCTTTTTTTTTTTTTTTTTTTTTATTTTTTTATTTTTTTTTATTGCACCTTTACTTTCTTCTTCTTCTTCTTCTTTTTTTTTTTTTTAAATTTTTTTTTTAATTATTTATTTACATCATATTCATACCTTATTTTTATTTGGCACTTGTTATTGATCTATATATTCACTTTTTACAACTTGGCGTATATTATTGATTATTCAAAGGATGTTATTCAAATCCTTTTGATAGTAATTAAGCATCTCATATCCAATTGGACTTCATCAAAGTGAATACCTTTCAAAACCGTATTATTAATTTAATTTTTTTAAAAATGAAATAATAATCCCACCCACAAATCTCTAAACAATCCTTTGATTGATTTTGGTACGTTAGTAATTGGTTCAAGAAATTGGCTTCCATGTATCTTTTTGTTATTGGGAGTTTTATCATAAAAAAATAGTTTTGCCTAACTATTCAATGGCACTTCTCACCCATCCGCCCACCTTCTTTCCTACCACTAACCAACCAATCCCTAAACACTCACCCATCACCACAATCAAATTGTACACCACCTAGCAAAAATTTAAAAACCTAACCCTTTTCCCCCTCAAAACCACCATACCTAGCATGTCAAAACCATACCCATCACTCGAATCGCTGACCACCACACCCCGCCTTACTTCTTGAAACCAAACCCTTCACTCAAATATTTTGCCATGGAAGAAGATGATGAGGTGGGAGATGATGGTAAAATAGGTAAAATCGATTGTTTTAAGAAGATTAGAGTCAAAGTAATATTATTTTAAAATTTCTCAAAGATGAGATTGCTTTGAGAAGACCACACAATGATGTGATTATACTGAAATTTTTTCTTTTAATTTTTAAATATAAGGCTACTAGGATATGTGTTAAAATGTTAGGTGCAAATATTGACAATGTATTGCAAAATAAAACAAACCATGAATTAAAATAAGCAAAGACCTTTCTCTTTGATTCAAAGAACTAACATGTCACTACTACAAAAATAGGCGAATAGACCACTAATAAAAGATACGCTAGCTAAATTAAAAAGGAGACTAAGCTAGCTCCCAACTAACTCGACACTAAAAGTAAATAAAAAGGAGAGAGATTAGATCATTTATCTATACTAACACAAGACCTAGATTGGGGATTGGGAGTACAAAATTCATGGTTTGCTTGACAATATAAAAAGGAGACAAATAAATATGATCACAAACATGAGTAAAAAAATGTTCCAAGCTTGATCCTTTATGCTTCTTCAACCTGGAAAAATGGAACCTAGAATATAATTTATCTTTCTTGTTCTTCACCCTTGGCATGTGTAGAGTTCCTTGTTTTCTAGTAGTGGCAGATGAAGGAGGAGTATGAAGAAAAAGATTATGTTTAAAGTCATGGGATTATCTTCATTAGAACACATGGATTCTACTTCAGCTATGTGATGTGTCTATTTTATATAGTATTTTACCCCCGTCCCTTGGTCATAATTAGTAGTGTTTTTGGCTCTTTAGAGCCACTTTTATTACTAATTGGTGTTTTCTAATATTTTCGTAAATTTGGTTGACTTTTGCAGGGATTTACACTTTTAGAGTATTTTCCCGAGATATTTTGGAGCAATCACGAGCACTGGAGAAGCACGACCAGATTTTATAGCCCAGGGCCGGTTAGAACCATAGAACCGGTGATTAAGGGCTCGGTGTAGGTGATACCGGGGCTTTTGGACCGAGTATTAAAGACCGGAAGAGGAAACCCATATTGGCCCGAAGAATTGGAACCCAATCATAGTTCAAATAGTCGCCCAAGAGGCGCGCCCGGCCGGGCGGGAGAAGCTAAGGTCGGCGCCCGGTGACGCGCCCGGCCGGGCGCGAGATTTATACTGACGAGCAAAAAGGCGCGCCCGATTGGGCGCGTGTAAATATTAGGAGTTAATTTTGTCGTTTAAGTTTGTTTTAGTTTAGGATTTGTACGGAGTATAAATACTCCTCCGTAATACGATTTTTGGCTCTCTCTCTCTCTCTCTTTTACTCTTTCTTTACCCTCTTAATTGTTTTCTTAGATTTCTTTCTCTTAAACCTTTGTTCTTAATCTACTCTTAATGCCAGATTTATTTTGGTAACGATTTCTCTTCTCTTAATCTTAGTTGTTTATTTTATTCCCTTAATCATGTCTTGCTTTATTGATTTGATTAGTTTAGTTTCTATTATGTTAGAGTAGTTTTCTTTCTAGGGTTTATGGGGATCCATAAATAATATGAAGGGGTAATTTATTGTTGTTAATTATCAATGCTAGATTAATTTCCTATTGATTGATTTAATGCTCTGTGACTAGATTAGGCCTGATCTTTTATGCAAGAGTTTGACAATATTGATTCGAGATTCGACAGATGAGAATTGATGTTTAGGTCTAGTTTCAATAGGCAGGTTAATTTATAAATGGTTAGGTCGAGATTCAAAAGATGAGATTTAATACCGGTAAATTAATTGTGTGATTATAATACGTAGCGAAAGCCCTTTATAATCTGATTAATATATGCATTGATGAATGATTATTATATTCTACCCTGGAATATTATTTATTGGTAAACCTATGCCCTAGATCCTTTTATATATTATTTTCTCCTTATTCTTGATCTCCGTAGTTTAGCTTATTATTCAATTATAAATATTGGTTACTTCATAATCTAGATTATATTAGTTAATTAGGAATAGAAAGATCCGTTTCTCTGTGGATTCGACCCTACTTCCCTATCTACATTAGTTAGAGGATTTAGGAATTACTTTTGATTTGGGGATACGACTTTACCCTGTCAAAATTTGGCGCCGTTGCCGGGGAAACGGTTTTTATTTTTATTTCTGATTGTTTTTGTAGTCTAGGTTATTTTCTTTTTGTCTCAGAGAACTTTAGTTCTTTGAGGCAAATCTCACATTTGCTTCTAGTTTTTTGTTTATGCCCAGGTGTTCCAGATCAGGGTACATCCCATTCGATTCTGAGATCGAACGTTCCTTCCATAGACAGAAAAATCTCTACAAGCAAATCCTGGTGGATTCTGGTGATTATAATAATCACCGAGACCCTCCAACTGGTTCTAGCGATTCAGAGGTATCATCAGACGCAGAATCAGAGATGGTGGTTCCAAAGAAGCTTAGTGATTACTCACAACCAAAGCTTATAGATTTTCCATATCTCACCCCCACTCCGGCTCTTGATGGGGTTCAATTTGAAATTAAACCTCAATTTATAACGATGATAGAGAGGAAGCAATTCAGTGGAGCTAAGGGTGAAGACCCAAATCTTCACATTGCCGACTATTGTCAATATTGCAATACCATCAGGCAAGCCGGGGTCACTCAAGACCAAATCAGGGAGATTCTCTTTCCCTTTTCTTTAACTGGAAAAGCTAAATTGTGGTTTAATGGCTTAAATAAAACTGCACTTGGTATAACTGACTGGGAAACTCTTGTTTTGAATTTTTATAATAAGTATTATCCTGCAGAGAGAACAGCCGTACTACGGAGTGCGATTCAAAACTTTGCCCAAGAAGCCGATGAATCTTTATACGAAGCTTGGGAGAGGTTCAAGGACCTACAAAGAGAATGCCCTCACCATAATTTAGCACAATGGCAGTTAATCCAAGCCTTCTACAATGGCATTGTAAATTCTTCTAGAATAATTTTAGATTCTGCAACTAGTGGGAGATTTATGAATCTTAATGTTGATGATGCAGGTCAGGTTATTGAAGATATGGCGATACATAATTTCCAATATGGGAATCCTAGAGGATTTGCTAACAAGGGGAAACATAGTGTTGACTCTGTATCCTTTTTGCAAGATCAACTGACCTCTATATGCCAAAAATTAGATAATCTTAGCACTGCCAATGTAACTAATGTTTCTGCGATTAATAATAATTCTAATGAGGCTTTCTGTGATAATTGTGGAATTTTAGGTCATTGGGAACAATATTGCAGGAGTTCCGTGGAGCAAGTTAATGCCTTTCAAGCTTATAGGCAGAATAATCCATACTCCAACACCTACAATCCTGGGTATCGGAACCATCCGTACCTTTCCTACCGAAGTACTAATGTTCAAAATCCACCACCACAAGAACCACAGGCGCCACAACAACATCAGCAGAAATATTACCATCCCAATGCTGGCCAGAAGAACCAACCACAACAAACCTCCTCATCTTCCGACCCTTCTTTGGTGGAAATTAAAGCAATGTTGGTTAATATGCAGAAGCACATGGAGAGTAGAGATGCGCAAATTGATCAAATTCTAGCACATAATAAAATTGTAGATAATCAAATTGCGCAACTTTCCGCTACTCTACAAGCCCGCCAGCAAGGAGCTCTGCCGGCACAGCCGACCAGGCCTACGGATCAAGCCTATGCAATTACTCTAAGGAGTGGTTCAAACTATGAAGGGCCCCCTATGCCCAGAGTTGATGAACCTGTTTTATTAAATAATGTTAATCTTGATTCCGTTAAACCTGACAATGTAGTTAATAGCCCTGCAGGGCTAAAGCATAATACTAACATATCTAATTCTACATTGCAGGGTACGACTCCAGAGAAGGTTGCTACTCCAGACAAGAGCAACAATACTCCAAAGCCAATTATCAAACTTCCATTCCCCAATCGTCACTTGAAGATAAATTTGGATAAGCAGTTTGGTAAGTTCCTGGAGATGGTAAAAGATTTGAAGGTAACAGTTCCCTTCACTGAATTAATCACACAAATTCCTTCATATGAAAAATTTATGAAAGAAATATTGACAAGGAAAAGGTCTATTAGTGACGTAGAGACATTAGCTTTCACTGCAGAGTGTAGTGCCGTACTTCAAAATAAGTCTCCACCTAAATTAAAAGATCTGGGTAGTTTTTCTATCCCTTGTCATATAGGCAATCTAATGATTGATAATGCATTGTGTGATTTGGGTGCTAGCGTTAGTGTCATGCCATTATCTGTGTGTTCCAAGTTGAATATGGGTAAATTAAAAGCTACCAATATAACTCTACAAATGGTCGACCGTTCTTTCAAATACCCCTTAGGTGTTTTAGATGATGTCCCCGTTAGGGTAGGTAAATTTTATATACCTGTTGATTTTGTCGTTTTTGATATGGCTGAGGATATGCAAACCCCAATTATTTTGGGTAGACCATTCCTTAACACTGCAGGAGCAATCATAGATGTGAGAAGTGGTAAGTTAACACTATCAGTAGGGGATGATAAAATTGTTTTCAATCTTAATAATACCCCTAAAAGCCCCATGACTGAGGAGAAATGTTTTAGTGTTAATGTGGTTGAGAATTATTCTAACAAGCCCCAAGCTCTTGAAAAAGATCCCTTGGAGGCGGTATCTTGTGTTGCATCCTTTTCAGATGAGATAGACAAATGGCAGAAGGAAGTCGATGCAATAGAAAGAGCCCTCTACACTGTTGGTCTTGGTTTTGAGGACGAAAAGGTGGAATCAATCAAGCAAGTTGTGTGATTTGAGCCTACGGTAAGTATTCCGCCAGATCGAGTTGCAAGTGTTGAATGCAATGACAATTTGAAGCAACCCTCGATCAAAGAAGGATCTTTAGTGCGTAGCATTGAAGACCTCCCGGTCCAAGTCAAGGAGGATCCACCAGATAAGGTGAATTGGCGTCCCACAGGGCATGCCAGGAAGCCACGTCGCAGCCTAAACACCGCTAGACCGGGTGAGAAACCGCCCGATCAAGCGTTAGGCCAAGGGTCCTAGTTGTTATACTTGGAAAGAAGGTCGTGCGGGACCTAGATAAACCAGCGCTTTGCAGGAGGCAACCCGTATTTTTAATGCTTTTTAGACTAGTTTTTCTTTCCTTTTTCTTATGAGAGGAGAGATGAGGGAATTTAACGAGTTTTTATGAGTGTTTGTATAGGTTTGAAGGAAAAGAGTTTGCCAAATTTTGGAGAAAAGAAGACAATGAAAATTCAACAATTTAGCCTCGGGCCTGACCGGGCGAAGCTCGCCCGATCGGGCGAGAGAGCAAGGCTTCAAAATCAAGTAATTTCGCCCGGCCGGGCGCCAGGAGAGGCGAAAATTTGGGCGTTAGATAGCCCGATCGGGCGCGAGAGTTGAAGGAAATTCGGGTAACAGATCGCCCGATCGGGCGAAGGCCGCCCGACCGGGCGCGAGAACGAGACATCTAAAATAGCCAAGATCGCCCGATCGGGCGGTATGGCGCCCGACCGGGCGCGCCTATATTCCGGATCTTCTTCTTCGTTTTTCCTTTTTTCATCCTTCATTTCTTCTTTCCTCCATAACTTTCTCTCTCTAAAACTCAAATTTTCTCTAACTTCTTTCTAAGTTTTCTCCTTCATTCCTTAACCAAATCCAAATCTTTTTACATATTATTACTCCTCTCTTCATCCTCTATATTTCTATATAAAAATTTTCGGATTTTATTCAAATAAATTTTCATACCCATTTCTACCATGGCTTCAAAGAGGGCTCGGTCTATTTTCGGTAGGAGCTCCAGTTTGAGGGAGGAATACGACCCAGATTTGCAACTCCCGTATTGGCCAACGATCCGTATCGCTACCCGAGAGCAAAAGGAGCGGCTAGAACACTTAGGCCCCGTTCTTTAGAGTTGTTCTGCTCTGATCTGCTCTACTCTACTCAAATCGAATCTGCTATGCTTAAAAGAAATCTGCTCTGCTCTATTTTCAAATAATAATTACTAATAATAATTAATATTCAATAATAATAATTATTTCAATATTCTACTTTTAATTTCAATCAATATTAATGTTTTATTATTATTATGATTAATATTATTGTTATTATTATTATTATTATTATTATTATTATTATTATTATTATTATTATTATTATTATTATTATTATTATTATTATTATTATTTCAAAAAAATATTATTATTATTATTAATTTTTGTTATTATTATTAATTATTTTGGTTATAAATTATTATTATTATTATTATGTTTTATTATTATTATTATTATTGTTGTTGTTGTTGTTGTTGTTGTTGTTGTTGTTGTTGTTGTTGTTGTTGTTGTTGTTGTTGTTGTTGTTGTTATTGTTGTTGTTGTTGTTAGGAAAATTATTATTATTCCCTACAAATATTTTAAAAGAAACTTAGAAGTATTAAAATTATCATATAGTAGAAGGTAATGAACTTGTAACATTTTAATAAGCTACATTCATCATTAAGAATGAAGGTGGAATGTTCGTTTGGACAGTTGAAAAAAATGTGGAGGATATTACATAACATGCCACAGGCGTCACAAAAGAGTCAAATGTCAATTATTATTGCCACATGCACACTACATAATTTTATTCGGATGCATAAGCTTGGCATACCAATCATTCAACATGATGCGAATATAGGAGCTGCAGATTTAACTATGTATGCACAATGGCGCAAAGATAGTATGGACATAGTGAGACATGATATAGCACTTCAAATTTGGAGGGCTAACCGATCGGAAAGCGACAATGAAGATGATAACAACCAAGATCAAAGCAACAATGAAGATGATGAGAATGTCAATCACATGGAAGTGGATGGTTAATTATGCACGATGTTAGACGCTAATATAATTATATTCCTATTTTGATATGCGGTTGTAGTCATTTGAAAATGTTAAGTTGTACTGTTTTATCTTTCTACTATTAACATATGTTAAATATGATACACATTTATTTATAATAATAATAATAATAATAATAATAATAATAATAATAATAATAATAATAATAATAATAATAATAATAATAATAATAATAATAATAATAATAATAATAATAATAATAATAATAATAATAATAATAACAACATTATCAATAGTAGTAGTAGTAGTAGTAGTAGTAGTAGTAATAATAATAATAATAATAATAATAATAATAATAATAATAATAATAATAATAATAATAATAATAATAATAATAATAATAATAGTATTAATAATAACACCATTAATAATAGTATTAATAATAATGTTGAAATCTGCTCTGCTCGGCTCGGCTCTGCTCTGCTCTACTCAAAAGAAATCTGCTCTGCTCGGCTAAAATTTAATCTGCTCTTCCCAGAAGCTCAAAAGAACAGGGCCTTAATCGGGCGTGAGGTAATTCCTTCTCGGTGGTTACACTGCCCTACTTTAGAATCATTTGGTTTGTATGATTTTGTAAAACGATTTTTTAATGACATTGGCATGAGAAAATTTGTTGATATGCACTATCCTACATTCCGAGAACTAACTTGTGAATTCTTGTCTTTTTTACAAGTTGTTAGTAGTAGAAATGGGCCGAATTTAATTTTTAGGTTGAACAATAGGAATATTAGTTTAACTTATGTAGAATTTTGTAAATTATTTGAATTAAATTCTGAATTACCTCACCAATGGCATGCGGACTATAAAATGGGTGACATATATCATGCTTTGACTGGTTTGCCTACTCCTGACCCCCAACATGCTAGTACCAAACCTATTCATCACCCTGTCCCAAAAATCTGGCAAAGATTTGCGGGTTTGTGTTTTTTAGGTAGGAACGAGCCCCATAATGCCCAAACTAACGAACTAGCTGTCATAGGACACTATGTGTATGGGTTCGGGAAATTGAACATAGGTAGGTTTGTTATTCACCATCTGAGTAGGCATGCCATGGCCAGCACCACATCAAAAACCCCCATCCGTTTAGGAGGCCTTATCACTCGAATAGCAGTGAAAAAGGTCGGTTTTGTAGTGGATGGACCCCACCAACTGACCAACTGTGGACTAGATACCTATTTGACTGCTAGGTATTTTGAGGAGTTGGGGTGGGTACGACCAGATAGCGAGCAGACACCCTTCTGGTGTATTAGGACTGGGAGCGAGCAACCTTTGCCCATCTTTCCCCTACCCAGTCCTGACTTGACCGCCTTTCCCCCAGGGCAACCATCCTATACATATGATCTTCTAGTTGCCAACGCTAGGGGGCAGGCACCACCACCACCAGTTCCACCACCCCAGCCTCAGCCTCAGCCCGAGGTGGCATTCTCTCCACCTTGCATGTCTCACTCCGTCACTTCAAACACTTAATTAATACATTCAATTCCATTAAAACCCAACTCTCGTTGCGATTAAAACAATGGAATGATAACAATACTAATGATCTCTAATCTAGTGTTGGCATAAGCACAATATAATCAATTAAGCATTAACAATATAAATAATTAATTGAGAATTTATTGGAACAAATCAAGTATCAATCATGGGTAGGGTTAAACCTAACCCTAGAAAAAAAAATCTACACTAGCATAATAAAAGGAATAAACATAACATAGAGAGAAGAAGAAAATATAATACTTGAATAAAATAAAACTAGAGAGAAAACTAGGGTTCTAAAGTAATGGGGTTTTGGGATATAAAGCTAAGGAGTATTTATAATAAATCTAGGAATTAGGATAGAATTAGGAAAATATTCCTCTAATAAGATGATTTATTCGTCCTTGCGCGGACGTGCTAGCATGAGGCACGTCCGTGTCTCGCTGCTGCACGCGTAGCTCTTTTTAAAACGGTCATAAATTGAGTTCTAGAGCTTTGTTTGAGGCGTGTAATATATCGTTAAAAATCTCTTGAGTCTAATTTCAAATGAAATTTGAATCACTCCAATATAATTTGTACATCAAAAGTTATAATCAAGATAGTGGATGGGACTCATATTCGCCAAATCTTTCATTTACGCCTTTGCTTCTTTCTATCCTTATTTCCTCTCGAACACATAATTTAAGATCCTTGCGCAATATAGCTTCATAATCCATGATTATTATACTCAAAATTAGCCAACCATTAATCCATTTGCATCTAAATCACTTGAAAATCATCAAAACACACAAACGGAGAGTAGTAGAGCATAAGCAAATAATGTAAAAATACACCTTATACCTCTAAATCTATAAGCAATTAAGTGTAGATATACACCTAAAATATGTACAAATTAGGACCTATCACTCACCATCCTAGCAAGCATGGACAAGGCTTTTGGACCTTTGGGGCCCCTTGCCTTGTAAATCATAATGTTATGCGTAACCTTTGTAGCCATGTCCTTTGTTCTTACGGTCATCCAAAAGTTAGCGAAACAATTGAAGAAAGTCTTTACCTTGTATGAGTTTTGTGAAAGACAATTTTGGTAAGTTTTAGGGACCAAAATTTGTTCATTTCATTGGAGAAAACATAGGTTTTCCCTGGTCACTTGTCCTTACCATGTCTTAATTGCTGATTGTTTGAAGAATTGTTTGATTCTTTATCATTTATTTCAAAAGAAGTATAATTATTATGAGTAGGGATAAAACTCTCTTGCTACTGCCATATCACTAGCAAAATCCGTGACAAGCGAGCTCGTAACACCACTTAGATCGTTGGCATAAGACTATCGGTTACACACTAGGCTAATAAACAACTCCTTGAGTTTTCCCTTTTTTATTTTATTGTGAGTGAGTTAAATCGAAATCCTCAGTACCTCTCTTACTAATGGGATTATTATCCTTGGAGCATAGGCCCTTCACTTTCTCCATCTCTTAGAGAATGTCCTGGTCATTAAGCTCAACCTAGGTAGCCTTGCCAAGGTCCTCATTAGCCTATTCTATTTGGTAGATCTTGATTTCAGCTAAGGAAGGGCTTCGACATTACTGCTATCAAGCATGATGACCCGGAAGCAGAGCTCCTTAGTTTGTTCATACTCACGACCCTTTAGAGCACAAGCTGCAAGATTGAACTATAGTGCAATAACAAGCTTCCATAGAATCACATTGTCCTCTTCATTTCTTGGCAAACCAAATCATAGAAATTTTACCCCTTTATCCTTTTTAGTTCCAGAATAAACAAACCAGTGGAAGATCTAGGATTTTCATGCTTGTGAGTAACCCTAAAGGCCTACATTATTGATGTGATGCCACCCTAAAGGCCTACATTATTGATCTAATGCCACCCTAAAGACCTTCCCCCTGTCACCACCACCAAAAACCTTACTCCTGCCCCGATCACCTCCGTTTTCACCTCCAACAACCGTGAGCCACCACCTACCACCACCAGCCACCGTTAACCACCCCACCACCACCAACCAAAAACCACCAAAATTTTGAAATAAAGAAAAAAAACATAAAATTTCCAGATCTAAATACAACAAAAAGAAAAAGAAAAAGAAAAAAAAAATGCAAAAATTACCATATATGCAAACCCACAAAAATCACACCAAAAACCCACAAAAATTAAACATGAATCAACGAAATCAACCAAAATAAACTGAAATTAAACAACAAAATCAAAATTAAACCACCTTAAAACAAAATCAACCCCAAAAAATCAACATACCTTGAAATATTTCACCTTTTTTGGATTTAAAAGGTCAAATTCGACCATGAAAATTCCAGATCTGGAATTTTTCATGGTTGAGATTGACCAAAAAAACCGTAAACTTTGAAGAGAAAAAATGAATGCTCATGATTTGCTAAAAAACGCTAGAGAAGGGAGAAGTGAGAAAGGAGTGAGAAAGGAGGAAGTCAGGAAAAAAGGAGGAAGTCAGGAAGGAGTGACAAGGAAGGAGGAGAGAGAAAGGAGGAAGTCAGAAAGGAGTAAGAAGGGAGGAGATAGAATGTCAGGGCCTTTTGCTTCACAGATCACGTGTCTTTCTTTTTCGTTTTCTTTCTTTTTTTTTAATTAAACTTAATTTTTTTTTTCACACTGCTGAATCACGTGCATCGGCATGCACCCATGTAGATCCACCCCTGAAACAAACTCACCTTCTTTAAACCAAGCAGTACTGTAGGCGTCGTTCGAAGTGCGCCTTCTTTAAGCATGTGTGAATATGCTTGGCACTCATAGGAAGTGGGAATTGACGTATACGATTAGGGACAAATAAAGTAGGGAGCCGCCAACAAATTTTTAAGGAACTTGTTTCACGGATCATAAAAGGCAACCACGATAAAGGGACAACGATAGGCAACAACGATTGACCCATGAAGGTTACACCCCATTCATAATCCATGAGATTACTAACTCCATATGGTTCGGAACCACAAAAGGAGGTTCGGGGATGATGGTACAAAGTGAGTCATTGAGTCACATTTGCCCGTATAGGCCTCTACTCGATTCTTATTATGAAAAGTGATTCCTGCGATCTTAAAGGCATGCAAACAAAGATTCAATTCGCTCCAAACTATTATTATGCTAAATTGGTTAAATATTAATGCAACACGTGATTCTAAAATATTAGTGATCACTTTTTTTTAATAACAAGATTAAAAAGGAACCTAAACCGGTTGTCCAAATCATCTTAGTAGGCGTAATTTTCAATTACATATTCCCTTTTAATATGAAATATGGTGATCAATAAATATATAATAGAATAAACATTAATATTGGAAGCAATTTAACAACAAATTGTTAGTTAAATCAAATATAAATTAACCTAATCATGATACTAGCAATAAAAAAATAAAATAAGTAATTAAATTAATTAATTAATCACATTTCACGCGCTCCTTTAAATTGCTACATCATGAATAAATTGTTAGTAACTTCAATAAAAAAAATATAAATCAAATTTAAATTAAATTAAATTAAAAGTAGAGTTGATTTGGTCCAAACCCTCAGTTAATTATACCTTTCACGCCTTGATTTAAGGACGGAACCTCGGGTGTATGGACTACTTGAGTGCTTAGGGGAAGTATTATGGAAGAATAAGGTGACTAGGCTTTAGGCTAAAGCAAGAGAGAAAGAGAGAAGAGAATGATTGTTGGTGTAGAGGGAGAGAGAATGATTTTTGGTGTCCCGAACTGTAGAAAGGAGGGGGTATTTATAGAGGAAATGAGTAGGGGATCGCACGGATCCCTAGAAAATATAAAAGCCTAATTTGGAGCACCGTGACACAGTCAATGTCTGCCACTACACGACAATGGGTGCCATGACACGGTATAGATTACCGTGTTGGCTGCACAATTTTGCCCTAAACTGATAAAACACGTGAAAATTGTACGCGGAGAGTACGCATAAAAATCCTGTGTCACAGTATGTGTACCGTGACACAGCAAAGAACACCGCGACGGGGCACAGTCCACCGTGTCACGACATGTGGCACCGTGTACATCCTACCCAATATTCTACTCAGATTCATAAATGCATGAGAAAACGCGGAAAATACAGAAAAAAGCACCTTGACACGGTGTGCAGTATTGTGTCACGGTAATATGCACCGTGCCATGTCATCTTTTGTCGCGACGCGGCATTTTAGCTGTTGCGCGGTAATTCAAGTTTTGTACGCGTTTTTAAAACTACCATAACTTTTGATCCATAACTTGGAATAAGGCATATAATATATCATTGGAAAGATTATCAAGTCTAATTTCCAACCCAATTAGAATAAGGTTAAAATCATTGGTAGATTTTAAGATATGGTCGTTTTAGTGAAAGGGTTTCGGTTTTGGTTTTGGGCTGAGTTTAGTACTTTGCTCATATCTTCTTCGTTTTAAATCGGAACTGGGCTTATGATATATTGTTGGAAATCTTATTTCAAGTACTATCCAACCAAATAATAATTGGATCAAAATTATGGGGCCACAAAATCAGTTTCTCTCTGTTTTGTGATGTAGACACGACAAGTGGAAAGTTATGGTTTAGGGAAATGAGTTAGTAATTGGATTGGTTTATGAAATGCATTGAATGGAACACATGAATTTAAGAACTCCAAAGATTAAATACTCAACCTGACCAATATTGGCTGTAAAGGTTGTTCATCATCAGGTTTGATTTTGGGGAGACATTTTTAGGTGTATACAAGTACCCTCATCTTTCAAAACCTTGGCTAGATTATTATAGATGTTTTGGGGGAAATTATTTATACTCCCTCCGTGTTTTAATAAATGATACACTTACAGAATTCGGTCGTGGTTTAATAAGTCTTATATATACACTTCCTTTCTTTTAGCGAAAAACTACATTTTAATATTACATGTTCTCTCTCATGTTCTCCATCCAAACCCACTACCATTTTTTTTATTTCTTTCCTCCCACATTCATGAATTACTTTACAATAAATTATTAACTCCACTAATTTTTTTTACGAATTTTTAATATTATAAGTACGTCGCTGCCTTCTTATTTTATTTAAGTTAATTAAATTGTCTAAAACCATGTGTCGATCAAAAGGAAAGGAGTAGCAAAATCGACAATTTTTTCATCACAATAAGCATTCAAGTGAGTGAGTATAAGAGCATTAAGTAGTTTACAAAAATGCATACTACTAGCGAGCTGAAGGAAGGCTAAACAATTCAAAGAACTGAAACCCTTGCTTGCGATTAAAAAAAAAAAACAAGGAAAAAAAACACAAATTGAAAGAACTATCCGTAAGGTGAGCAGAACAAAACAACAAAAAGGTTCATGAAATCAACGATTGACCCATTTGCTAAAAGTTAAGAGGCGGTCAGGCGGTGGTTGGAGCACCACCACAAAGAAAGTACGACCTCGAAACTATAGCGAAGCCCAAGCCCAAGAAGTGCCTTGATCCTTGGAATTACCCCACACGGCCTAACGGGAAGAGGCTCCCCAGCGACCGAGGAGGAGGACCAACCCGTCCTTGGAATTATACTTAATTTTCTTTGACCGTCTTTTGTGATTTATCTATTAGAAAAAACATAGTCACGTGAGATCTAATTAGATCTTTTCAAATATCAATTTTTTATAATTTTTACAAAAGTATAATTAAAGATATTAATAGCTAAAATAATGCATTGACAAGCGTGAAACCCCTTATGGTGCAATATAAAAAGAACGGAGGAAGTAATAGAAATTTTATCCACCATTTTATAGGGTCTTCTTTAATAATTTTCATTGTTACTCTTCACCTTTACAAGTAATTACGTTATAAACAGTTACAAAAAAAAAAAGATTTCAACTAGGGTACCAAAAACATCTTGGTCAATTTAACAAGACCCTTTTTAAGAAAATATATACACCAGACCTCTGAATTTCACGTAGAGTGCCTTACAATATTGGTGTGCTTATAACACATCCCCTAATGCCATTGAAACCAGATTGTCTAGTGGCCTCTCAAGCTCTATGTCAAACTAAGAAATTTTAAGATCACATAAGATGACGAGTGAAACAAATCCATGTTGTGACTATTAATTTTGATTTTGTATTTGGTATAAGGCAATTGAAATGCAATTCAAAGAGCTCATTTGTTGGGTTTTACTCTAATCCAATTACGAGTGCGAAAATAACCCTTATACGGATCCATATTGTGGGGAATATTTCAAGCATCCCCCTTGAGCCCCACTGTGATCATACACTTAAGCATGGTGACATCTAAAGGGAAGGAAGCAAGAGCAAAAGAGTCACCAACAAGTTTTAAGAACTTGTAAACCGTTTACAGGGTGAAGGTTACACCCCTTCACGGTCCATGAGGTCGCTAACTTTATAGTGGTCCGGAACCATGACTGTATATTCGGGGATGAAAGTACAAATCCAACCTAGAAAAGATTGAACCTGCCCTAAATAGGCCTCTACTTTATTCTTCTCATATTCATGTGCGCTTTCTGACTAACATACAATCATTAGATTAATCCTAAAACCTATTTAATCTATGTTGATTGAATATTAATGCACAAACAAATCTATTATTGGCGATCACTTGAATTAAAATCACATTAGTCTAAAACAAATTATTAATTATCTTAATAAGCGAGATTACAAGTACAAATTCCCTTAGCTTTAAAGTTACAAGAGAGGGTGTGATCAAGTAATAACAATAATATATCAAGATATATATAAATATTGATACACCAAATCATCATTATCATAATAATATTTTCATCAAAGCATAATATCATTACCAAGATCCTAGGTATGATACTAACAAGGTCAATAACAAACCCTAGCATGTCACTAAACAATAAAGATCAAAGCTTTATTCATAACATGATACTAACATGATAGATGAAAATAAGAAGCAACTTAAGAATGATACTAGAAACATAAATGATATTAGAAATATTAGTTATTACCCTAAGCACGATATTAGGAATCATAAAGACGTCCTAACATGATATTAGGAATTAAAATAATCTAAGCATGTTTTCTAAAGAAATAGAGCAATGAAACTACTCACTTTGTTGCCTCGTATCTCTTTTTATCAAAACAATACACACGTTAGTAACTTCAATGAGAATATTAAATCAAATAATTAATCTAAATAATTGAAATAGGGATCTGGGACAAAACCCTCATTTCACGTCTAGGGCGAATGCAGCTTCGAGCTTGGTTAGGGGCGTCTAAAACTCGTAAATACGGTATTGTATTTCAAAAAGGGGAGGCTTAGAAAGTGGGAGAAAGAACAAGTTTCTAGCTTTGAGAGAGAAGATAATAGAATTAGATGATTGTCGATGATTGTTGGTGAGTAAAAACGGAGGAAAAAGTAGACCCTATTTATAGAGAAAAACATTCAGATTCTATTATAATAGAGTAAGAATTCGAATCGGAATAAAATTCCTTTTGATGCGGCAAGATAAGGACTATCGCAATGAAATTAGAATAGAATCAGAATAAAATTAGTAAAACGTTAGAATTATCACGTCACGATAAAAACAGTTTTGCGGATTTTGTTTTTATCATAACTTTTGATCTAGAAGTCCAAATAAGGCATATAATATGTTGTTGGAAATATCTTGAAATCTACGTTCCTACCCAATTATAATCATATTAAAACCCTTTGTAAAATAAAAGATATGGCCGAAATAGTTGAAGGGTGTCAGTTTTGGATAGAGTTTTGTATTTCTTTCATATCTTTTTCGTTATAGTTCGGAATTAATATTATAATATGTCCTTTGAAAGATAATTTCTTGAGATATCCAACCATTTAAGATTTAAATGAAATTTATGAGGCAAAAAAATAATATCTTATCATCTTTGAACGTCTTTCATTTCGAATAGAATTAGGACTTAAAAAGGAAAATTTTATTCAATTTCAAACTCTTTGATCTTATCTTTTCAAAAAGGATAATAAAGATATTTTATAAACTTATAGAATCTTCTAATTAATTCTAATTTTTTTATTAGTATAATTAAGATTAATGGACCCTCCACATGATCATTGAATCGCACATAAAACTCGTTTAGACCCAGTTTAGTATTTTGACCATAACTTCCTCATTATAACTCGGAATTGGGCTTATAATATATTGTTGGAAAATTCTTTTCAAGTATCATCCAACTACACAATTATTTGACCTTGATTATGGAATATACTAAATTGGATTGGACGTTTTTTTATAAATAGGATACGAAATGAATGATTTTCGAAAACAGAAAGAATTATTTTTATTAAAAACAGGAGAATTCATGAGACTTTTTCACATTTCACCTCGTTTGATAATCAATGACGTGAAATATATTCATCATTGGGTTTTGTTTTTAGGGAGACACAATCAAGTGTCTACACATATATAATTCGAAAGATTAATCACAAAATATAATCTACTATAAAGACTATACCTTTCAAACATACTTTTACGTACGAATATACATACTCTTAAGTACGAATACAGCCAAGAACAAGAATCACAAGTGCAATCCCTCTATTCTAAGTCCACCCGTACAATCAAATCCGCCATAAATGTATTACCTTAGAATACCAGACAAGATCTCACAAGGTAGAGTGTTTAGATCAAGATTCTCACTTTTAAGAGGCTACATTATTAATTCTCAATTGATTGTTGTATGATCTTCTAATAATCATGGGCAACAACAAGGCAAGTCCTTACGTTGCATGCTAGCCCATGTTAGCTGGCCAGCCCACACCCGCAAGAGTATGCCAGCCACACACATTGTTAGCCATTAGCCAACTCGCTTGCAGGCATAGACCTGCTTGTTGGCCTTGCGTATGTGCGGTGCTATTGTGGACTTGGCCAATAGCTTGTTTGATCTAGAACAATATTGGATTGTTTAATCTAATTGAAAATGTGACTAAATTTTCATAATGAAAGGAAAAGAGACATGTGATATAATAAGTTTCTTTAGTCCCGAAATGTATCTTTGTCCACAAAATTTTCATCTATCATAAAATCATGGTCAACAAAATTTACTTCCTAGATCCGCCACTGCTTTTAGTAAGGAAGTAAGGGAGTCGACACCGTCAAACGAGTTCTCTAAGTGACCGTAAATTAGTAGACAATAATAAAATGGACTTAACATATTTCATAATATTCATAACATATTTCTTGTTGTCAATTTTATTGTTTTTAAATATTCTATTTTAAAAGTAGTAAGGATATTGAACTCCACCGCTTGGTTTCTCTCTCCTCTTTTTCCTCTATGTTTTCTTTCTCCACCGCTAACTTTTGGCTCGCCGGTGAAGGGAGGCTCTTTTAGTGGTAGCAAATGTAAAAAAATCCAAATAAAAAATACTTTTTTATGTTTTTAAAAATCATTCATTTCGTACCCTATTTATGAAAAACATGTAGTCCAGTTTAGTTTGGTCCATGATATGAGTCTAATAATTATGTAGTTGGATGGGGCTTGAAAAGACCTTTCCAACGATATATTATAACCCCAATTCCGATGAATAATGAGGAAGTTATGGCTAAAATACTAAATTGAGCCCAACCGGATTTTACCTGTGGCCCAATGATCATGTGGAGCGTCTAAAGGTTTAATCTTATTCCTAAACTAATTAGGATTTATTAGAAGCTTCTGTAAGTTTCTAAAAGATCTTAATTATCCTTTTTAAAAAAGATAAGATTAAAGAGCTTGAAATTGGATAAAGCTTTCCTTTTTTAAGTCCTAATTCTATTCGAAATAAAAGACATTCAAAGATGATAAGATATTATTTTATTGCCTCATAATCTTTATTCAAATATTATATGGTTGTATAGATCTTGAAATTATCTTTCCAATGATATATTATAATATTAATTCCGAGTTATAACGAAAAAGATATGAAAGAAATACGAAACTCTATCTAAAACTGACACCCTTCTACTATTTGGGATATATCTTTTATTCTATAAAAGATTTTAATTTGATTCTATTTGGGTTGGAAATTAGACTTCAAGAGATTTCTAACGACATATTATATGACTTATTTGGACTTCTGGATCAAAATATATGATAAAAACAAAATCCGTAAAAAAACTGTCTCACCGTACCGCGATAGCTATGTCGCGCCACTTGATTTTTGTCGTTTCGCTACAGACCCTGTCGCACGCGAAAGCTTTGCGACAGAACTAATTTTATTCTGATTCAAATTCTAACTTTTTTCTATCGTTTCCGGACTATTTTCTCTATAAATAGGGTCGATATTCCTCGTTTCAAAACCATCATCAACAAGCTTGATCACCAATCATCTCTCTTCTCTCTGTAAGCTAAAGCTGCTTCTCTCTCTATTCTTTTTCTAAGCCTAGCCCTTTTCAAAATACATCATACCTCATTCACAAGTTCTAGATACACCTAGCCAAGCTCGAAGTTGCCTTCGCCCTCAACGTTAAAGGTTGATAATTTCTGAGGGTTTGATCCCCAAATCCTATTTCAATTCTTTGATTAGATTTATTATTTATTATTTTCTTTGAAGTTACTAATGGGTGTATGTATTTTGTTATTAGAAAGAGATACAAGACATCAAAGTAAGTAATTTAATTACTCTTTTGCTATAAAAAGCATGCTTAAGTTATGTTAACTCCTAGTATCATGTTAGAATGTTATTTATTGCCTTATAGTATCATGCTCAGGTTGTTTCCTATTTCTTATATCATATTAGTATCATGTTAGGGATAATGCTTGATTTTTATTGTTTATTAACATGCCAGGATTTGTTATTAATCTCGTTAGTATCATGCCTAGGATCTTACTAATAATATTGTTATTATGCTTTGAGATTATTAACATGATGATTGTTGTATCAATATTGTCATTTTGCTTGATATTATTATTTTTATTGCTTGATCACGCCCTCTCTTGCAGGTTTAAAGGGAATTTGTATTTGTAATCACGCATAAGATAATTAATAATATTATTTAGGCTAATAAGATTTTAATTCAAGTGACTGCCAATAATAAATTTGTTTGTGCATTAATATTCAACCAACATAGATTAAACAAGTTTAGAGTTAACATATTGATTGTATGTTAGCCAGAAAACGCATATGAGAAGAATAAAGTAAAGGTCTATTTTTAGAGCATGTTCTATCTCTTTTAGGTTGGATTTGTACCTTCATCCCCAAATATACGGTCATGGTTCCAGACCACTATGGAGTTAGCGATCTCATGGATCGTGAAGGAGTGTAACATTTTCTCTGTGAACGGTTTACAAGTTCCTAAAACTTGTTGGCGTCTTTTTACTCTAGCTTCCTTCCCTTTGAACTCCACCACACTTGAGTGTATGATCATATATAGTGGGGCTCAAGTGTGGGATGCTTGAAATATTCCCCACATTTATTTGAAGGGATAACTTACTTCAACCCCCTCGGTTGCTTTTCTGCTTTTAATTTTCATTTCTTATTGTGTGGTTTGAGCTCTATTAGAGGGCTGTTTTCCAGGATTTTCAACTTGTGGCTCCGTATGTATCTTTCGATATCATCATCCCACTTTACTCTCCTTTTGTTGTGTTTTAATTTGGTTTGCATGTGCTGGCCTGGAGGATTTTGTGTCATTTTCTTTGATTTTGGTATGAATTGGGAGCAAATATATTATGCTACTGCTATTTGTTGGGATTTTTCTGTGCTCCTATCACAACCTGTTTGGGTTGTAGTTGCCATGAATTTGATGTTTATTGTATGCGGTGAGATTGAGGGCCTATTTGGTTGTAAGGTCCAAGTACGGGATTAGGGTTTAGGTGTTGGGATCCAAATTTATGTATTAGGATTTGGTTCCTTCGTTGGTGTATGCCACAGGTGAATTGTGTTGGTCGGTCCTTTGATTTAGGGATAATGAAAAAGTTCATTGGGAGATCCAATTCAGGGTTCTCAAGGCAGTTCTCAAATTATATTGTTTGATTTATATGTGAGATTCCTTTTTTTAGTTACGAGTAATATAGTGGTATAGGTTAGGTTGGGGATTAAAGAAAACTCCTCAACCTCGTGTTTGGTGATGATGGTCATTGGAGTCATTATCATTGTTAATCAAATCTTGACGGAGGCTCTTCATCTGGATCAGTTGAAGGAAACAAGTTCCTCCTTGAAAGTCGGACATTCTCCTAAGCAGGAGATGTCTAATACTGAGGTACTAGGAAAAGTAGCTTACGGTCAAAGATCCCAAGATGTTCGTTGTTTGTTAGGACCTTGGGATGACCTTAGTGGCTAGTGTGGGTTTTTGCCTTTCGTGTCATGGTACTTATGTTTTGGAGAGGTAGTATTTTTCTCATATTGACTTCCATCGACGTGGTGTACCGTTCTCTTAGCTAGGCCCCTATGGTAATCTCATTTGCAGTTTCCTCACATTTTTCGCGGGGTTTGGGTTTTTTCCGGTGGCAACAAGTTCATGATTCACATGTAAGTCTTAACGGTGTTTGTCGTGTAGGTTTTCGATTAAAAGTTCGTGGTAGTAGTGCTCTCCTTAGTTCTATAACCAAAGCATGTAATAGGAGTTTAGTGTGTGGCTTGTATTTTAGTTTTTTTCAACAACTTGTCAAAAAAAAAAAAAAGTTTCTTTCAACAAGCTTAGGTTGTAATTTGTTCTTTATTGATGAAGTTCTCTTAGTCAAATAATAATAATAATAATAATAATAATAATAATAATAATAATAAATCTATTTTAAGAAGTTTTTGTCATCAAATCCCCCACAACCTACAATATTTACATTTTTTATGCACGAACGATCTTTTTTATTCTCTCTTACTTGGTTATTCTCTTCGTGTTTAAATGAAGAAAACATTTTGAATTTCACCTAGTGTTTAAAAGGTTAGTTGAATTTTTTAATTTATTCAAATAATTGGTAGTTGGGTTTAGGTTCGAAGAGAGAGAAGAAAGTAAGGGGTTTTGTGGAGATCATTAGTTAGTACATATTATTATATTATTAAAAGTAGAGAGAAATCATTAGTTAGTATGTATTATTATATTATTAAAAGTAGAGAGAATATTATTAAAAGAATACAATTAAGTTGTTAAAAAAGGAAACATTTTATTTATATAAACACAGCCGCAAACGAAAAACGTTTCTTTTATTTAAATAGGGCAGGAGTACTTTACTTTTTTTTTTTTTTCTTACACACCCGCCTTTATTACTCTAATAACTCCCCTTCACATTATTTCTTTTACAAATAGTAATGGGTAAGAACATTATTCAAAACTATTCTAAATTACGACATTCTTTTTGTTAAAAAAAAAAGTCATCATAAAAGTCAATAATATTTATGAAATACCAAAATTTTCCAAGTTTTGCTGAAACTATATATAGCTAATAAAAATGTAACGAAAAATCCTAGCTAGCCCAAAAAATAATAAATGAATAAATAATAATAAAAAGTTAAAAAAAATATATATATAAACTGTAGGAATTTTGGAAAATTATGATGCAAGAAATGTCTTACCACAAACAAAAGCAAAGTCATAAGGCAGCATATTCTAGCAAAAGGACACAAAATCAGAATACAATACATTTGTAGCATGATAAAATAAACATAGTTTGTTCTATTTATGACTTTATTTTCTTCTTTTAGCTTGGGAAAATTGCCTTATTTTATTAGAGTACATTGCTTCCAATTAAGACTACCAATTTGAGAATTAGGCTTCAACTAGAAAAAAGTGAGGCTTATTCTACTACATTGTAGACAAGTAAAGGCAACTAAACACTATAAATAGCTCCAACAATCGAGTGAGTAACATAGAATTTGTAATTATTTCTTATATTTGTTCTAGTGAAGTATACTCACTACCAATTTCCATTTATTTTTCTTGTTACGACGAAAATGGCAAGCAAGGCTTTGGCATGTTCAGCTACTACTCTGGTCTCAAGCAGGGCCTTTACCAGCCCAATGCCTGTTGGGTTGATCCCGCAACCTTCTGTGGTGTCGGCTGCACCAACAAAGAAACCTTCTTCAAGGTCGTCTTTGATGGTCCGTGCCCAACAGGCTGGTGGGCAGCCAATTGACCCTGTCCATCCTGTGACTGGTGAACCCTTTCACAAAAAGGTCGCCCTCCTTGAAACCTCTCCTTACGGTAAATACCATCACTTATAGCAAATTTATTAAGATTATTATTGGCATTGTGTCACTTTTAATTCAATGGGTCAACCAAACATTTTTACGTGTGATATAGCTATGTAATGCTTTAATTAATTTGCAGTCCGAACTCCCTGGAATACTAGTGAGGATGAACACGAGATCAGGATGTGGTTCGACATGCCAGGAACTGCAGCAGAAAATATCGAAGTTGAAGTGGTGGATAACTTGCTTGTGATCAAAGGAGAAGGTGGAATTGATGCTTTTGGAAGAAAGATCTTTAGCCCCTATGACAGCAGGGTTCAATTGCCATCGAATTCGTGGAACGAAGAGATTACGGCCGTGTTTAAAAATGGTGTTCTCTACATAACTGTGCCAAAGATAACCAAATTTGAGCACAAAATCATCCACATTCCAGTTAGAGCTGCTTAAACGTAGCTCGTTGCACAAGATAAGAATATTAATTGTCTTTCCATCCGTCTGTGAGAGAAATTATCTTATGTTTATCTTTTCATTAAAATACTATACGTAAATAAAATGCTTTACTTTGTTTGCAATGTTATTGATCAATATGGTTCAATTACGATAGTGTACGAACTACAAGGGTTCACAAACTTTACGTCATAAATTTGAAATTGATCAATATGACACGACTTAATGTATGAATGATCATCAATATTAGTACACTCCATCGCACACATAGCATCAATTCTTTTTTGAGGTAGTTTTACAACTATTCCTTGATACTCCCATTGTTTATTTGGATGATTTTACAGTAGTTGTTTGAAAAATGACTACCATAATATTTTAATAGTATACAATATGATTGGTTTATTTTTTTCACCTTATAAAATGGTCACAATTAGTCTTATTATATCTACTATGCATACATATTTATTGAAAATTTTAATCCAATATATAATAATTTTTTTTCGAGAAACTATAAAATAAGAATAAAAATTACATAAATGTTGCTAAAAATTTGATAAATAAAAAAAATGTTGATAATACTATTTTATACCTAAAATTAAGTAAAATAATTAATTATTTGGAAAAAAAATATATCAATTATAAACTTTATAATCATGAAAACATTATGGTAGTCATATTTCAAATGACTACTGTAAAATTTTCATGTTTTTTTAGTATTTACATCACTTTGACTCACACGTGTACTGAGACATAACTTTGACATATCTCACATTTAATTATTAACGACATGTTTGGATTTAGAGTAATGTGTTATTAGGGTAATAAGTCAAGCTAAACAAGGTGAATCTATGTTATATGGACTCGAGTACCCATGTCCGACACGGGTATGTGTCAAAGCGTCCGACTCGACTATTTTGTGAAAAATAAAATCAGGTTTTGAACCAAAATTGAAGTGTCCAAGTGTCATATCCATATCCGAGTGTCGAGGGCCTAACATGGGTACTTGAGATGAATTGAATAGCCCATGTAACATAGAAGTGAATGTAAACCAAGGTATATCAATGATTTGAGGTACCTTTGCAACCTATTCATTCCCCATTAATCACTCAATTACATATCCATTTCTTCATCAACCACTTTGAGCTTCGTCTAACGATTGACCTTATTTATTCAACCCACATTCACCTAGCCCTGGGATGGGAAAGGGTGAAATTTGTGTAACATTAAAAAAGCAAGTAAAAAAACAGCAAAGCAACAATAAAACAATGTCTCAGGGTAAGTGTTCCAATGTCTCTGATATGAACACGTCTCAAATTGTGTCTCTCATCGAGTGCTTGGTACCGTTCCTGAGACACATGAATGCTAAGTGAGTGATGGACCGCATGATCTGAGATTTCCCACATTGATTCACAAGAATGAAAAAAAAAATCAAAGCAAAAAAAAAAAAAAAAAAAATATCGAAAATAAACTTGCAAAATTCAAAATTTTCAAATTCACAATTACACATCTTGGGGATTCTCTCGGGTCTTGAGCCTTTTACCATTTTCTTCTTTAAACCATCAACTTAACCACATTACAACCCTTGAAAGACCTATTTGAGGTGTATATACACTTGTGCAAAGTTTGACTAGAGCTACGTTTGGCTTGATTCCTAACAGATACGTAAGCAACCTCACATCGAGGTGCGACCACATTCATATTCACATTCATATTCATATCCATGCATGATCGCGTCAAAGAATATCCAATGCTTACCCCTACCTAGTTAGAGCTAGACTTAGGGCTTGAACCCACATCATATTAGCTTACCCAGCCTAAAGAGTCATCATCTTTGACTCTTCTCACATATATTTCCATCACCATAGCTTACCGCATTCTATGTGGGGGGTGCCAAATACCCTCCTTTTTAGCACCGGTTCAAAACCGGTGCCCTATACTCAATTTGGCCCCGGTTAACCAGTGCCTAAAATAGTCTCCCGCCTTTTTTTTTGGTGGAAGCTAGTTTTGGCACCGGTTAACCGGTGCCTTTTTAGTATCAAATTTTATTTATTTATTTTTTGTCCATCTTTTGTGCAATAATATTTAAAAAAAAACATGTTTCCAGCAATAATAATAACCTGTAATTCCAGCAATTATATTAAATAAAATAATTAATAATATTATTATTATAATTACTAATAATAATAATATTATTAAATATTATAATAAGATACAAAAATAATATTAAAAACAAGAATTCATATATATATATAGATATAAATATTCCCAAAAGCAATACATTAAAAAAAATTATATATATATATATATATATATATATATATATATATATATATATATATATATATATATATATAAAAATGATAGTAAGTAAATATATATAATGAATAATATGATAGTAAGTAAATATATATAATGAATAATATATATATATATATATATATATATATATATATATATATATATATATATATATATATATATATATATATATATATATATATATATATATATATATATATATATATATATATATATATAGTTCAAAAGTTAACATAAATAATTTACAATTTAAATGCCATTTACAGGTTGAAGGTGATAAAAGCTCCCAACATGTCACGAACTTCATTAAGCTCCTTGATTGTCAACGGACCATCCTTTTGGACCTTGCAAAACTTGAAATACAAATACATTATGTTAGAATTAATTAATTAGGCAAAACAATATGTATTTTATCAAATATTACCTATATGACTTCTATGTAGCCCATTTCCTACATTACTTATCAAATGAACTATTTCTTTCTCATAACATGTCAATGACACCTAGTTTTATGTGTCTAAGCCCTAAAATTGAATCAAAAGAGCATTTTATTAAGATTTAAGACGCTTTTTACTCAAAATGACCCGAATATGGCCTATATGACTTTACTTTGCCCATTTCCTACATTTCTTATTAAGTGAACTTTATTTATCTCATAACATGTCAATATTATCTAGTTATAGGTGTATAAGGAAAGAAATCACATCAAAAGAGCATATTAACACAAAATGACACAAATATGGCCCATATGACTTCTATTCAGCCCATTTTCTACCTTTCTTCTCAAATGACCTTTTTAATTCTCATAACATGTCAATGTTGGGTAATATTAGGTGTCTAAGGCTAAAAATCACATCAATATATCATTTCAATAAGTTTAACAACGCATTTTACTCAAAATAGCCCAAATATGGCCTATATGACTTTTATGTAGCCCATTTCCTACATTACTTATCAAATGAACTATTTATTTCTCATAACATGTCAATGACACCCATTTTTATGTGTCTAAGCCCTAAAATTGAATCAAAAAAGCATTTTATTAAGGTTTAAGACGCTTTTTACTCAAAATGACCCGAATATGGCCTATATGACTTTACTTTGCCCATTTACTACATTTCTTATTAAGTGAACTTTATTTATCTCATAACATGTCAATATTATCTAGCTATAGGTGTATAACGAAAGAAACCACATCAAAAGAGCATATTAACACAAAATGGCCCAAATATGGCCTATATGACTTCTATTCAACCCATTTTCTACCTTTCTTGTCAAATCACCTTTTTAATTCTCATAACATGTCAATGTTGGGTAATAATATGTGTCTAAGGCTAAAAATCACATCAATATATCATTTCAATAAGTTTAACAAGCATTTTACTCAAAATGGCCCAAATATGGCCTATATGACTTTTATGTAGCCCATTTCCTACATTACTTATCAAATGAACTATTTGTTTCTCATAAAATGTCAATGACACCTAGTTTTATGTGTTTAAGCCCTAAAATTGAATCAAAAGAGCATTTTATTAAGGTTTAAGACGCTTTTTACTCAAAATGGCCCGAATATGGCCTATATGACTTTACTTTGCCCATTTCCTACATTTCTTATTAAGTGAACTTTATTTATCTCATAACATGTCAATATTATCTAGTTATAGGTGTATAAGGAAAGAAATCACATCAAAAGAGCATATTAACACAAAATGGCACAAATATGGCCCATATGACTTCTATTCAGCCCATTTTCTACCTTTCTTGTCAAATGACCTTTTTATTTCTCAAAACATGTCAATGTTGGGTAATATTAGGTGTCTAAGGCTAGAAATCACATCAATATAGCATTTCATTAAGTTTTAGAACTTACCTCATCAAGCTGTTGAGTGTCCGTACAATAGTCACAATGTCAAGCATGAATCTCATCACATACAAAGCACAATCAAGTCCATTTTCTTGTTGTGCGCACTAGCATATGACAAATAAAGGAGTTCAGTGAAACATGCAAAGGAAATTAGCAAATATTTACTAACATAGATTTTGAAGATAATCACAATATCATGAAATTACCAACGGTGACTTCCATGTTGGACCCTTTGGAGCACGACAATGTAGCTTCTTCATAACACTGTAGTAAATAAAGTACAATCAAATTTGATTAGTCGTATGACTACTAAATTAGTTATTATTAGTAATAATCATCACTAGTTAGCTATATATATTTACTTTTGCAATATAGACTTCACGAGCCACTTCTCCGATGATCGAGCTGAATCAAGGTGATAAATTGTGTTATTGGAATTACAAATCAACATGAGGCTCCAATGCTCCCTACATAAGTTCACAATAGACAAGCAAATTAATATTTAGGAGTCAACATATAATGAGGCCAAATCGATTGAATTTGACATGGTTAGACTTACTCTTTATAACATGGGGCGAATATGAACTTGTCTCCCGCACGCGCTGATTTCCTGATACTTTGCTCAACATAGTACAACACGTCATGGGGGTTGCCTATGATTCTAGTAGTGGATAAATGCTCGGGGCATAACCACCCAACTTTACAAGGAGAATCAATATCAGTTAAGTGCTCTTGTAGTGCTCTGCGTGCATGAACATTGAATAATTAATCACATGTAGGATAATCATAATAAATTTGAATAACTTGAAAAAAGTGCAGATTATGTGGGCATTGAAGTACCTCATGAATGTTTGGATGAGGGAAATGTTAAGCTTTGCACCACGTAGAAATTTTTTCACATCTTCTTTGCTGATCCATGCAACTGCATCCTCATCATAATGGAACATTGCCTTAGGAAGTACAACTTCCATGGGATCGACCAAATGACAAGCACGGTTGTGAAGAAAGGTCATGTCAGCAGAGAGCGGTAGAAGAACAATGTCTTCAACTAGTGGTGTAGGTTGCATGGGTGAACCTTTCGAAGAGTGCAACTTCGACGCTTGTTCACTCTTGGACCTTTGTTCACTTAGCTTCTTCTTAGGTTGATCAATGCTTTTAGGCTTGTCCACCCTCTTACTCTTTGAAGTTTTTCTTCCATGCAAAATCTGAAATAGTTTGAGAAAGAATAAGTTTATAAGTTGAGAAATGAAGAAAATACGCATACTATAAGTTATTTCGGCTCAAAATGGCTTTATTTTAATGAAATGGGCCCAAAAACTTTAGAACTTTGCTTCTTTTATGTAATTTCAATTCACAATCACTTATAAATATGTAATTATGATATGGTTTGATAATGAATAAGTTTATAAGTTGAGAAATGAAGAAAATAGGCAAATGAGAAGCCATTTTGGCTCAAAATGGCTTTATTTTGATGAATTGGACCCAAAACCTTAGAACTTAGCTTCTTTTATGTAATTTCAACTGACAATCACTTATAAATATTTAATTATGATATGGTTTGAGAATGAATAAGTTTATAAGTTGAGAAATGAAGAAAATAGGTAAGTGAGAAGCCTTTTTGGCTCAAAAAGGCTTTATTTTGATGAATTGGACCCAAAACCTTAGAACTTAGCTTCTTTTATGTAATTTCAACTGACAACAACTTATAAATATGTAATTATGAGATGGTTTGAGAATGAATAAGTTTATAAGTTGAGAAATGAAGAAATTAGGCAAGTGAGTAGCCATTTCGGCTCAAAATGGCTTTATTTTGATGAAATGGGCCAAAAAACTTAGAACTTTGCTTCTTTTATGCACTTTCAACTCACAATCACTTATACAAATGTAATTATGATATGGTTTGAGAATGAATAAGTTTATAAGTTTAGAAATGAAGAAAATAGGCAAGTGAGAAGCCTTTTTGGCTCAAAATGGCTTTATTTTGATGAAATGGACCCAAAACCGTAGGACTTAGCTTCTTTTTTGTAATTTCAACTGACAACCACTTATAAATATGTAATTATGAGATGGTTTGAGAAGGAATAAGTTTATAAGTTGAGAAATGAAGAAAATAGGCAAGTGAGTAGCCATTTTGACTTAAAATGGCTTTATTTTGATGAAATGGGTCCAAAAACTTAGAACTTTGCTTCTTTTATGTAATTTCAACTCACAATAACTTATAAATATGTAATTATGACATGGTTTGAGAAAGAATAAGTTCATAAGTTGAGAAATGAAGAAAATAGGCATGCGAAAAGCCATTCGACCGAGTTTTTTTTTAAAATAACAAAAAAGAAAATTGCTCAAAATTTTTTTGAAAAAAAATACGCAACTTCCGCCAAACCGGAAGACCCGAGGGAGCCGCCCCCGCTGCCTGAACAGCGAAGGCAGCCCGCGCCGAGGCCACAGCAGCCTCGGCAGCGGCTGCCTGGCCTGCAGCAGCCCCGACAGCAGCTACCTAGGCTCTGCCTAGGGTGCAGCATCCCCGGCAGCGCCATGCTACACCCTAGGCAGCCGCTGCCGGGGATGCTGCACCCTAGGAAGCCGCTGCCGAGGCTGCTTCAGCCACTGTAGCCGCTCCCGGGGCTGCGTTATTCCAATGCCGGAGCAGCCCCGGCAGCGGCTGCTGAGTCCGGAGCTGCCCGGGCAGCGGCTCCGGAGGTCTGAGCTGCCCGGGCAGCCATTCCGGAGGCCGGAGCAGCGCAGGGAGCACCAGCAGAGGCCACCGATGCCTCGACATTGGAGATGGGGGTCGGGGAGTCGTGTTATTTCGGCGGTTTTATTTTCAGAGTGCCTAACGGTTATTTAACACTAAAAAAATTGAGAAATAAATAATTTACCTCCTTATTAATCAACTTGACCCACGCACGTGGCCAATCAACGAAGCTACCTATAGCTTGCCAAAGCTTTGTTATCTCAACCTCCTCTATCGGTACGGGTAGTGGGATGTCTTCGAACCCCTCAACCACCGAATCGATCCCAACTGAGTAATGATGTGGCCCCGCCGTATCACCGGTCATTGCTTGGGCACTACCATATGCCACCCAACTCAACGCCATACTATTTGCATGACCCGGGGCTAGAAGTGCACACCGGGTGTCTTCCTACACAAGTATATATAAAAAGAAGATAGTTAACTAGGACTTTTACTACAACATAGATAATATAACAAAATTCATTAAGGTAGAGGGTTACAAATCACCTGTAACTCTGGATATTCATGCGGTGTTGGATTATCAAGCTCCCTCGAGTCCGCATGTGTAGGAGTAGGAACCTGCAATAGTACATCAATCATGCCACCTCAGATCTCAATTAACTCAGTATTTTAAAACTTTTAATAACCCAATTGATTTTACCTCAGGTGGCACATCTTCACCACGTATCTCATCTCCTCCATGTCTATCACCTTCTCCTTGTCCTTTTGCTTGAGAACATGAGTTGACTGGGGTACTCGCGAGGAACGGCAAAGTCAGTAAGTTCATCTGCTTCGCCCAAGCATTGAATTCACCTACTAACTTGTTGCGTACTTGTTCCTTAATTGATGCCACCTTGGCATCCAACTCTCCCGGTGAGTTAACACTGGCTCGAGATCTACCCGATTTCGTGTATTCTGGACCCATCACCTTTTGCCATCCAAGCAATGACCCTCCCGAACCTACTACTCGTCCTGGATGGTATGGCCTTCCCAAAGCCATGGTGAAAGGGTCATTCTCCACACTTGGTTCAAATTTGCCCTCCACCAGCTCTTGAGTGTGCTCAAGCTATAGCAAAAGGAAAAATGAGGTCAGTAAGACAGTTAATGGTTTGTATAGTGATTTAGATGCAAAAGTGACTTAAAATTCAACATTTCATATATAGGTAACTTACAAGCTTATCTGCCATTTTTTTTTGGTTTCCGGACCCTTGATGACCCATTTTCCGGTTTCCTTATCAAACGTATGGAGAGAACAAAAGAAATCACCAGCACGACTCACCAAAGTAGTGATCGTGGAACTAGAGGGTTCCTTCAATACCACTAGAAGCGATTTAGGGTAAAAACCCTTATCGACCCACTCAGGTCTCTTTTCACCAAATGTCTTAGGCCCCATACGATGGACGTATTCCTTCATCTCTGCATTCTTTTTATTTTGCTCTCGAAGTTCCTACAAAACTAAAAATGTTAGTATCATTGCTACAAAAAGAGTCAAGCTATTATTCAATTGAGATCAAATTACACAAACTTACAATGGCTTTCTTTTGAGTCTTCATTCTAACGAACTTTTCCCAGTCATCTTTTAACACGGTCGGCCATATTTGCCACGGGAGAAGGTCATCCTCCTTAGCTTTCTTCTTATTCTTGTAGATCCACCCATTAGTCAAGTTGGTCTTAAAGCCTCTGAATCTTTCCGCTAATAAAGATTCAAACACCACCTTTCTCTTCTCGGGATCATTAGGAATAGAAAACAGCCTCTGCAACCACAAATTTAAACCGATTATTAGTTTGTATTTAGTAACAACCATAAGGTTAAGGTTTATTAAATTGTCTAAATGTGCCAAAACACACTTACCCTTGTATCATCCACAAATGTTTGAATCAAACCCGGAGGTACTTGCCGCATTACAAGGGTAATGGGGATTTTCCGCGCACACATGCCAACCTGATTAGCATATTGTCGACGCCATTTGGGCCTGGGTTTGCCGTTGTTGTCATACTCCAAGACCATGGGACCGTCCGGTTTCTTAAAACTTCTCGTCGGACCCCTTCTTTTTCTTTGAGCTGGTGCCTTTACCCCCCCTCCACCACCTGTATTGTTTTTATCTTGTCCTTGGCCATGAGTTTCAGGAGTCGGGTTCTCACCAACAATCTCACGTGCTGTATTTTCAATAGCCGGTGCACGTTTAGCTGAAATTTCAAATTCTTCAAGCCTACGCTCGAACTCATCTTGAGCCTGATCCTCTAGCTCACCCAAGTCATCCTCCTTATTCACATCATAAGGCTCATCATCGTCCTCGTCCTCGTCCTCATACTCATCATTGTCAATGTCCTCTACACAATGAGGGTCATGATCGTCTGCCATGAGATATAAGCACCTGTCAAAGAAATTATAAAACAATATTAGTGTATAGTAAAGTATATGCATGATAGTTCATACACAAAACAAAGGAGTTGGTTTAAGTAGAAGCTATTTAATCCATTTTCACCTACTTATGGTCCTATAACCTTGTATATGCATGATAATGAGTACACTTAGGCAATTTCAAACTACAAACATGTTAAATATAATGAATATAGGTTGTTAGAATGAATAAATGTTAGTTCATACACAAAACAAAGGAGTTGGGTTAAGTAGAAGCTATTTAAGCCATTTTCACCTACTTATGGTCCTATAACCTTGTATATGCATGATAATGAGTACACTTAGGCAATTTCAAACTACAAACATGTTAGTTTATGGTCATTTTCGCCTACTTATGCTCCTATATACATGATAACTAAACTGTATTTGCAATGAAACCATTACTAACTTTTAATCAAACTACCTCAACCTGAAATTCCTTAGTTGTGGTCTGATCGCATATAACCTGCTTCGTTGTCTATGTCATTTAGTACAACAGGATTAGGAACAGTGAAAGGTGCTGAATCATCTAACGCATCATATGCTTCCTCATCCTCAACATCTCCAATGCCTAGGATTCTTCTTTTGTCAGCTAGCACTATAGACCATTTTGAATCCATTGGGTCAGTTACGTAGAACACTTGCTTAGCTTGAGATGCAAGGATAAATGGTTCCGCACTATCATTCAAGTGGCCAAGATCTACAAGAGTAAAGTCCTCATATTTGACGTTACGCCTGTTATTATCAACCCACTTACACTTGAAAAGAGCAATCATGAAGTCACAATAATCAAGCTCCCATATTTCTTGAATTCGACCATAGTATGACAACTCTGCATCGACATGTGATTTATCCTTAGAACTTGCAAACTCCCTTAACGATGCCATAAGCGTTACACCACTATTTTGGGTGGAGGTAGATTTCAAATCACGACCCTCGGTCCAAAAAGTGTACCCATTGATGTCATATCCCTCAAATGAACGGACATCATCCCTAGGACCGTACGCAAGCCACTGTACTGTATCGGTCACATTAGTATCATCCAATCCACTCATTACTCGATCACGAAACCAATTAACAAACCTCTTATTATGCAACTTCATAAGTGCCCTTTCACCTTTCGATGGAAATTCGTCACGCAAACTAGCCATGTGCTCGTCTAAATATGGGTGCACATCTGAAACATGGTGCAACACACAAAGGTGTGCTTGTAAGAACTGATCTCGGTCTGGTGACATTTGTTTCGACCCAATTGTGCCATGACCATCAAGTCTACCTTCATGTCGAGAAGTAGGAAGACCAATAGGTTGAGCAAGGGTTATGTAGTCCGCCACAAAGTTACCTATCTCCTCACCCACGGTCCCTTGCATCATACTTCCTTCATGAGCCCGGTTCCGTACTTTATCTTGTAATGTACCCATATGTCTTTCAAAAGGGTAGCACCACCTCATGAACACTGGACCGCACAACTTAATCTCACGCACCAAATGAAGAACCAGATGAACCATTATGTCAAAAAATGAGGGTGGGAAATACATCTCAAATTTGCACAAAGTCACAACCACATCTGCTTGCAAAGCATCTAGTGTACAAGGATCAAGAACTTTGCTACAAATTGTATTGAAAAATGAACAAAGGCTTGTAATTGCTTCCCTCACGTGTTTCGGTAGAATACCACGAATTGCAATCGGTAGGAATACTTGCATCATAATGTGACAATCATGGGATTTCATACTTGTCAGCTTCAATTCTCTATTTAAGGTTACAAATCTGTTCATGTTAGATGAGTACCCTGATGGAACCTTAATGTCGTACAGACATGCACAAAACATACGTTTCTCTACTCTTGACAATGTATAGCAAGCCGGGGGTAAATAAGTCTTTTCATCCTTCCCTTAAACCTCAAATTTCTTCTTTGACGCATCTTTGGCCTTTCCCATTCCCTTGCTCTTCTGCTTCCCATTTTTCGAAACATTTTCATATTCTTTTCTCGGTTCCTTCCCCTTTCTAACCTTTTCTTGAGGCCACAATTCTGGACGAATCCCCATCTCTTTCAAATCTAACCGTGCACCCTTTCCGTCCATTGTTTTGCCTTGGATATTCATAAGCGTTCCCAAAAGAGCATCACACACATTCTTCTCTATATGCATCACATCAAGACAATGCCTAACGTCATGTTCTTTCCAGTATGAAAGCTTCCAAAAGATTGATTCTTTCTTAAACAGAGCAGCTGAGACCACAATTTTTTCTGATTTTCCAAACACCGTTCGTATCCCTTTCACCCGAGCACAAATCTCAGCACCAGTCACTGGTCTAGGCGCAGTATCCTCTTCCACGGTTCCATCGAAAGCCTTTTTCTGCCTACGGTACGGGTGATCACGCCTAAGGAACCTTCAAGTCCGTAGGTAGACATCTTTGTGAGAATGAGTAAGGTATACGCTTGATGTGTCATCAATACATATGGGGCATGCTTTTTTCCCTTTGACCTTGTACCCACACAAGTTTCCATATGCAGGGAAGTCATTCATGGTCCACATAAGGGCTACACGCAATGTGAACATCTCATTTTGATGAGCATCGAAAACGGAAACCCCTTCGTCCCACATCTTTCTCAAGTCATCAATAAGCGGTGCAAGGTAAACATCTATGTCGTTTCCAGGTTGCTTAGGACCAGTTATTAGCAATGAAAGCATTACATACTTACGTTTCATGCACAGCCAAAGAGGCAAATTATAAATCACTAAAAGTACCGGCCATGTGCTGTGTTGGGTACTAAGAGTTCCAAATGGATTCATCCCGTCTGTGCACAACCCAAGCCTTAAATTTCTTACTTCATCTCCAAATTCCTCAAACTTCAAATCAATGTTCTTCCACTGTGGAGAGTCAGCTGGATGCTTCAGCATTCTGTTTTTCTTTCTTCCCTCTGCATGCCACCTCAAGTTTTTAGCGTCTTTCGGTATTGAGAACAGACGCTTAAACCTTGGAATAATGGGAAGATACCACAACACCTTAGCAGGAGGTCTATCCGTGCCAGGATTGCAACTCATGCGCTTGTACCGCGACCGCTTGCATCGTGGACACTCCTGCAGTTGTTCATACTCATTTCGATACAAAATACAGTCATTAGGACATGCATGTATCTTCTTATACTCCAAACCAAAGGGACAGATGAGCTTCTTTGCGTAATAGTAAGACTTAGGAATTTCATTCCCATCATGAAACATATCACTTAATGCGGTCAACAAAGAAGTAAAACTAATGTCCGTCCACCCATGCTTCGACTTAATGTTGAAAAGTGTTAGCACGGCCGATAGTTTGGACTATTTTTTGCACCCGGGATACAAAGGCTTTTTGGAAGCCTCCGATAATAACTCAAACACTTCACCTTCAACACCATGCAACATCTCATCCACTTGTTCATCCTCGACCTCATCCGCCTGATCATCATCGGCTCCATCCTCACCATTATCAACAATATAGTCATCATTCTCGTATTCCTCGTCCACATGAATCTCATTGCTTCTAACACGCACATCATTCCGATCAAGATCCCCACTGTACTCTCCACTTTCTCCGTGCCAAATCCACACATGGTATAAATGCCTAAAACCACGACATAATACATGATATCTAATGATTTCAACACTATAGACCATATTCACATTATTACAATCAACACAAGGACAATAAAGGCCTTTGCCACCTAGTTTGCGTTGATAAGCTAAAGCCCTCTCGCAAAACTCTTGAACCTCATTCCAAAATTTCAATGTATCGCGTTTACCATACATCCAACCACGATCCTTCTCCATTTAGTAAATTGTCTCTAAAAATATATAGCAACATATAATGAAAAATGTGTAATTGCTACATATTTTATGTAAATCCAATTCAAGTACAAAAAGTGAATATACCATTCATATAGTGAAAAAATGCATGTTTCCAAAGGGTCCTTATCACTCCAACCTAACCCATCCTTGAATGTCTACTCTCACTAGTGAATGTATGTCAACTTTCCTATTTTAAGGAAAATCTGGCAGCATTTCCCCCTAGTTCTCTAAGTTCACGATGTAGATAATTAATTACCCACATATGTACCCAGAGAATATAGTGAGGAAATGGTAAGCCAAGATGTTCCTTAAAATCGAAAAGAAAACATACATTCACCACCTAAGTGAGAGTACACATTCAAGAACAGTCCCAACCGGGGACTATTCAAGACTTTCTCCTAATGTGAAAGCCTTGAACGGGTATCTAGGCATATGATGATGCAAGTATTCTATATATTTTTGTATTTATTTGCAATTAAACAATACACAAGTTGCAATTTCATGAATAAACTTTTATTAAATGGATAAATAGAAAGAAATATAGCTAAGTAAAGTTTATAAGTCATACCAATATAGCAACTACCCACTTGAGCTCAATATGTAGTCCTCAAGCTAAACTCGTGCTTCAATTCACATATGAATCTATATATTAAAAAAACAAAAAACAAAAAACAAAAATTAGGTTAAATATTATGTATGTACTTCTCATAACATGTCAATTCACTAATTTATTTCTAAGCTAAAACACATCATTCATCGAACTAACAATTACTAAACTATGTATTCACTACTTTGTTCAAAATTCATTTTTTTTATTCAAAATTGCTAAACTAAAAAGGTTACTAATCTCTAATTTTTTTCATTTTATTTATTCAAAATTGCTAAACTAAAAAGGTTACTAATCTCTAACCATTATAACAAACCAAATTTCAACTAATTAAGTAACAAGGCTAATATTCTCTACTTTATTCAAAATTACACATCAAAAAAAATTAAATTAACCATTTAAACATACTAATATCTAACTAAATGAGTAACAAGGTTACTAATTTCTAATATTTTCACAATTTCCCAATAAAAAAACCAATAATTGAAACAAATTGAAGTAAAATTATATTCTACCCTAAATTTTAATTTGCCTAACAATTATTCAACATGCAAAACAAATTAATATAAGTACATAAATGGAAAATTATTGTGAATAAAGAAAAAAATTATACTTAAAACACTCAAATTATTGTAGTTTAATGTAGCTTGAAGGGAGGAGAGATGGATTAGCTTCCGTGGTCAGTGGTGTGGTGGTGCGGCGGCAACCATCAGGGCGGTGGTGCGGCGGCGACCTTTAGGGCTGTGGCGCAGGAAACGAAGAGATGAGGTCGTTGGAGGGGGTTGAGCTGAGGGGAGAAACATCATGGCAGGGGAGAAAGAGAAGGGCAGGGGTGGCGGCGGTGATGGTGGCCGGCGACGGTTGCAGCAAGAGTGCAGGTGAGGTGAGGAGTTTCGCAGGTGAGGGCTTGCGGGAATAGAACAGTGAAGCAGCCAAAATGAATGAAAGAGAAAGAGAAGGAAGAAGGAAAGAGGCGGGGTTTTTTTTTAAAAAAAAATGGCACCGGTTCAGTGGTATCGGTTCGAACCGGTGCCCTTATCATTTTTGGCACCGGTTTTGGCTGAACCGGAGCCTTTTCTATTTGTAGAAAATTGCGCCCAATTTTTGCCCAGTTTTTGACACCGGTTTGGCCTGAACCAGTGCCTTTATGGGGATGCCTTTTTGTATTTTTCTACTAGTGTTAGTATCAAATTCACATACTTCTTTCACACATACATAGCCATATCATATTTCCCTTAAGAACCCTTTATCATGAAATCTTGTTTCCTAACCACGCATGCTTCATCATCTTTCAAGACAACATCCATTAGAAGAACCATTGTATACTTGCTTAGCTTCCTGACCTGAGTAATTTTCATTGTTTCACGCATTGCATAATGTTCTTAGCAACATTTATATATCAATGATTTGTAATCATACAAAGCATATCGTTCTTAGTTCCTTGACCTAAGCAACATTCATTATGCAATAATCTCTTCATCTATACATGTGCTTAGTAGCTTCCAGACCTAAGTGACGTTCAAGATCGTTTCTTTACACCATATATGATGCTTAGCTCCGTGACCTAAGTTTATTCATCTATCGTATCACATGATGTAATGTTCCTTAGCCTCCTAGCCTAAGAACATGAATCATGCATACATTATCTTCAAGAAAAACAATTCAATCCTTGCGATTCATTTCGTCTTGCTCAACGAGGAAGTTAAAAACTTCTTCCCTTTTTCATGTCTTTTATTTTGGGGAAGTTCAAAAACTTTTTCAAAATTTTCTCATCAAGGAAAGTTCGAAAATAAAAGTTCAGTTTTCACGACTTTCTTTTTCAAGAGAAAGTCATGACAAAAATGACGAAAATTTTTTGCTTTTGCATTTTCGGTTGCTTGTATCTGCATACACACACACACACACACCATATTGTAGGCGTCGCTCAAAGTGCGCCTACGTTAAAGCATGTTGTGAATATGCTTAGCAATCATAGGAAGTGGGAATTGATATTACGATTAGGGACAAAGCAAAGTAGGGAGCCACCAACAAGTTTTTAAGGAACTTGTAAACCGTTCACGGATCATAAAAGGCAACCACGAATAAGGGACAACGATAGGCAACAACGATTGACCTGTGAAGGTTACACCCCATTCATAATCCATGAGATTACTAACTTCATATGGTTCGGAACCACGAAAGGAGGATCGGGGATGATGGTACGAAGTGAGTCATGGAGTCACATTCGCCCGTATTGGCCTCTACTCGATTCTTATTGTCAAAAGTGATTCCTTCGATCTCAAAGGCATGCAAACAAAATATTCAATTTGCTCCAAACTATTATTAGGCTAAATTGGTTGAATATTAATGCAACATATAATTCTAAAATATTTGTGATCACTTGAATTAAATAACAAGATTAAAAAGGAACCTAAACCGGTTGTCCAAATTATCTTATTAGGCGTGATTTTCAATTAAATATTCCCTTTAAACATGTAATATAGTGATCAATAAACATAATAGAATAAAAATCAATATTGGAAGCAATTTAACAATAATTCCAACCATATAAAATCGTTAGAAAAATAATAGATTTAAAAGGAACATAATTCTTACTTTTATTCTGTTTGTTTGCAACTACAAACTAATAAACGAGTTAGGAACTTCAAGGAAATAATAATAGAACAATAATTAAATTAAACTAAATAAAGTAGAGTTGATTTGGGCCAAACCCTTAAACAGTTCTACCTTTCACGCCTTGGCTTAAGGACAGAACCACGAGTAAAGTATGGACTCCTTGGAGTGCTTGAAGAAGGAATTTTGAAAGAAAAAGGGTAGGCTAGTGTTTAGGCTAGAGCATAGAAGAGATAAAAAACTAGAGAATTAATTGATGCCCCGTACATTAGAAATGAGGGGGTATTCATAGAAAAAATGTGATGAGGGAACACACGGAACCCTAAAATGATAAAAACCCTAAACAAGTATCCCGCAACACGGCAAACTGTACCGTGACACAGGAAATCCCACCGTCAGACGGGAAACATTCCCGTGACACGGTGCAAATTTTGTGTGACGCGGGAAATATTTAGTAAACGGGGGAGAAAACGCGTTAAGGGTTTACGCGGAAAGGACACGGAAATTCCTATGTCACAGCAGGTTTCCTGTGTCACGGGAAATCCCACCGTCAGACGTGAAAGTTTCCCGTGACACGGTGGACAGTTGCTGTGGCGCGGGAATTTTCAGTCTGCTTTTCTGTCAAAATTCATTTTTAACCCTAATTTCGTTCAGCATTATAAGTGCCGATTGATAATTTCGGGCCTTTTTCTGATTTATTGTTATTTAGGCTAAAATAAGTAAATAAAATAAATAAAAGGTTTGGGCCAAAAATAATTAAAACAATAAAATAAAAAAAGGTTTGGGCTAAAATTAAATAATAAGTCTGGGCTGAAATTAAAACTATGCTTTTACCAAACATCAAGACTAATCCATGGACTATTCAAAAATACGAATTTAATACGATTTTTTAAGCACTCTCGGGATTAAATACTGAACCCGACCAATAGTGGCGGTGAAAGGTTGTTCATCATCGGGTTTGGTTTTGGCCTGGGGAGACAATTTTAGGTGTCTACAGAAGCCCCCACTTTGACTGAGTTTGTAGACACGCAGTTTCGAAAACGATAGTCAAAGTAGTCGATAGGGACAGAGAATGATTTAAGACGTTCTGCGATCCTAAATCATTATGTAGACGCCGATACCTGCAGAAAAATGTTAATTCTACAGATAAAAGAGTAAAAGGATAGAATACGTATCTGGCACCAGTGTATCGGTGACAAATGAGTTTGGCAGCTTCCTATGCTTGAAGGAATCCACCGGATAACGTTCGTTGAAACGCTTTCCATGCCTGAGGAAAGCCGACTTAGGAGTTTGATAGTTTTCTAAGCCTGAAGAAACCTACCGGATGATACTTTCCATGCCTGAGGAAAGTCGACGTATGAATTTGGTGTCATTATATGCTTGAAGAAATCCATTGATGATGCTTTCCATGCTTGAGGAAATCCAACTTGGCAGTTTTCTATACTTAAAGGAAAATCCACCGATAACGCTCTCCATGCTCGAGGAAAGCCGACTTGGCGGTTACTTATACTTGAAGAAAAATCCACCTATAACGCTTTCCAAGATTGAGGAAAGCCGACTTGGCGGTTTGCTATACTTGAAGAAAAATCCACCGATAACGCTTTCCATGCTTGAGGAAAGCCGACGACTACTGTAATCGCCGAAATTTGCAAGTGTATGATGGTTCGATTATCCCCGAACGTGGGCCGCAGATGATTCACACCTTCAAGTCGATTATCCGACCATATTGGGTGTTTGAAATATCGACAAAATTGATTTAGACGCTTCCTAGGGGCAAAATAGTAATTTTGATACCCCTCAACCGTCAGTTAGAATTCTCCGCATAACTTTACTGAAAAATTAACTGTCCAATTTGCGCGGAAAATTGCGCAATTTTGGTCAAATTGCCAGGAATATTCGCTGCCAGCTTCGAAAAGTGTGCAGGACCAAAAACACTGAGCTCCGTGCCACGTGGACAGATCCCGTGACACGGTTTTGGATTGCCGTCAAACGGGAGGAACTCCCGTGTCACGGGAATTTTTTTGGCACAAAAAAATCCACGCGCTTCGTTTCACGCGCCTGAACACCGTTACTCAATAACGGGAAATGTGGAACGGTAATAGGGGTCGTGCAACGGTTATTTTGGCTTTAAATATCAGACATCGCTCCCATTTTTGTTCACTCACCATTTCTCTTTCTTCTCATGCTCTTACTTCTCATCTCCATTTTACACCTTAATTTGCTCGGATTCCCGTGCCACGTCGACAACTCACCGGCGCACGGTTTGATTCCCGTCAGACGGATCACTGTCCCGTGTCACGGCGGTTCTGCAGTTTTTTTGTTTTTTTTTTTCGTTGAAAATTCGCTGCTGCTCGTTGCTGCGCTGCTGTTCAGAGGACGGTTTGATTGATCGGAGCTCCGTCAACTCCTGGAATCACCGTGACACGGGATTTTATCTCCATGACACGTTATTTGATCACCGTGTCGCGGCGTAGCTTGACCGTGTCGCGGAGGCTACTCTGGTCTTCACGGTTTTTCGAGCTTTTGGAGCTCAAATCTTCATCAATCTTGCTCTAATTTTTTGCTACTTTCCTCATTTTATATTCTCCTCAAGGATCCATGTAAGTTTCCTTTGATTTTTGTCTCGAATTTGCTTTAAACGAATAATTTCATGTAAAAACCCTTAAAAAATCAATTTGGGGATTTTTTGATTTGGAGGTTTATGTTGAAATTCTTGCCATGAATTTTTTTGCATATGTGTGTATGTGTGTTTGTGAGCGATTTGAGACAAAAAATGCATGATTTGGTGAAGAATTGAGCAAATCACCATTTTTGGTACTACTTGTGGTAAATGGTGTTCCTTGTTGTTCATGTTGTTCTTTTGCACTTGAAATGATGACATGTTGGTTGTAGATATTGCAAAATATGCTATGATGCGTTGATCTATTGTTTTTGTGCAATTTTGAGACTTGTTTTGTGTTATATATGTACTACATTGTCATGGAGAACATAGTATCATGCAATTAGGAGAACATAGTATTAGTTCGTCATGGAGAAACTAAATACTATAAATTATTCCATTATTTTGCCAATTTTTAGCCTTGAAGTGAAAATTGAGCGTATAATGCAATAAATAACTAAATAACTTAGGAAGCGATGCTAAGCATTTAGTTTTTTTTTTTTTTTTTTTATTAAAATGCAACTCGATATAAATAACTAAATGTCTTAGGAAATGATGCTAAGCATTTAGATTTTTATTTTTATAATAGTATGCCTAGACGACGGGATCGCGATCTTTCCACTCATGGTCGGCGTCAGGATTTTCAGGAGGACAATCCCACGATTCCCAAGGGTATGGATGACGACGCCTTAGAGTCTGAGCCTCAGGCCTCTACGGGTAGAGGTAGGTTGGTTCCACCCCCGTGGACCTCAGACCAGTTGGTTTTCTGTAGTGAGAACCACGTTTCTCATCGCCCACTTGCCGGCATAGTTGACGGCACACTTCGTCACCACGGTTCTGGAGCCGGAGATTTGATTCCTCGACTTCACCGGATTATCACGAGGGATCCTGCTACGAACGCCTTATGGGAATCAGCTGGTTTAGTGCACTTTTATTCGGCGATTGTAGGGTTTCGCAGCCCCCGGGGTTGTGGTGCGACAATCGTTCGCGCGTTGTTGGAGTATTTTTGGGATACTACCAACACCTTTCACTTTGCTTGGGGGGATATGACAGTGACCCCTCTGGACTTTAGCATGATTAGCGGTCTACGCTTCACTGATCGGGCCGTAGCATAGATGTCTGATATTTCTTGGGGAGCGGCTGAGGCAGCCGATTTGTTAGGTCCGATCGTTCAGCATATCAGGACCCAGCCAGTGTCTCGAGGTGGTCCTAGGAGCGGGCGATCAGAGCTGGCTTCGGTTCTAGCCCGTGGTTTTGACATGGAGGAGACATCAGCTGAGCAGCGAGTGCGGATCTTCATTTTGATTCTCTTTTCCATGACTCTTTCTCCTGATAGGAGTTCGCGTGCACTCCTTTGCTACCTTCCTTCTTTAGTCATGATCAGTGAGATAGGATCCTTTAGATGGGCCAGCCTCGGATATGCCGACCTTCTCTTGTCGTTACGTCATGGCTGTAGGCAGCTGAACGACGAGTCCCCTGTCACTGTCTACGGTTTATGGAGAGTCGTAGAGGTGACGATCCTTTCCTCTTCTTGTTTTACTTTAATTTGTTCGACTCATATGCTCAAAGATTACATTTCATTACAGCTATGGTTCTTCGAGTACTTCCCAGGATTGGCTCCTCGACGGCGCCGTGGAGCGGTTCATGACTTCCCTGTCGGGGCCAGCTGGCGTGACCGAGGAGAGTCACGGGTGGAGTCTGTCTTTGCGCTGCGCGGGCTGCTACGCCGAGGCACCTCTTCTGTTGGCGTAAGAATTACTTTTGTAGCCTGTTATTTTCTCTCTTGACGTTATTTTTGGTGCTTCATTGCAACTTTTTATGGTTTTCAGGTTGCTATTGATGTCCAGTATCGCCCTTGGCTGGGATGACTAATCTTCCCGAGGCCTTGCAGCTTTCAGCGCACCACACTGTTTTGGTTGGTACCGGACGCTTTGTCTGGTATCTAGGGGAGCGTGTCGTTCGTCAGCACAGTGGTGATCGCTTTGTGGTGCCCTTATCTCCACCGGAGTCGATGCTGGACTCGCGCTTTCTTAGGGAGTTGATAAACAAGGGAGAGCGCTACACTTTTCCTTGGCAGGAGTTTGTGCGCATGGAGGGTGATTACGCGCAGGACTTGCTTCCTTCTCTGGATCCTCCACCCCGCCTTCCTGAGGTATGATTTCTTTTGAGGAGTTTTGTCGCTAGTCTCTATTTAAATAGTCGAATAACTTGATTATTCGATCGTATTTTCAGACGACTGTTCGCCCCGTGGAGAGGATTGAGATTCCGCCTCAATCTGTCCGCTACCCAGGGTCGATTGGTATTACCGAGGACCATATTGCTGACGCGCCAGAGGGTTTCAGACAGGCGCAGGAGTCTCTGCCTGAGGTTTTTGAGCCGGTAAGTTTTTGATGCATTATTCATCCTTTTTAACACCGCTTGTTACTGATTTTTATCTGTTTGGTTCTCATCCTACCCGCCCGGAGATGATGGGATTCATGAAGCTGGTTGACGCTTTAAAGTACTGCATCATCAAGCTTCGGCGTGGTGCGAGTGGTCGGAGCAGTTCTGGCGATGTTCTTGAGGTATGTTCTTTTTTTCCCATTTCTACCATTTGTTTTATTTTGCATTGTTGACGTCTTTTGATTTTGCATCTTTTAGGAGAAACGGAGGTCCCGCTCGCGCTCGAGGCATAGAGGCTCGGACGAGGGGGAGCCTAGTCGTTGTAGACGATCTCCTGAGGTTCATCGACATTCTCAGTCTCCGTGGGATCCTCAGATTTCTCAGCCGTTTCAGGATGCTCAGTGGCAGCAGCCTCAGTCTTCCCAGCGCTTTCAGGGTCAGGGTCAGAGGCAGCGACATTCGTTTTCACATCCTTCAAAGCCTGAGTTTAGGCCAGTTTTGACTCCCGTGGATCCTGGCTTATTTTTAGCTCCGTCGTATGGGATTCCTCCACCGGTGTCGGGCTTGTTTTCAGTTCCAGTGTATGGGACGATGCCTCCACCGACGATTTCCATTTCTTCGAGTCAGTCTACACCGTTTGCTGGTTGGACGGGTCCTGCTTTGAGTTTGACTGCTGCTGGAGTTACAGGGACTAGTAGGGATACTACTCCTTGTACTCGGATGATGGCGGGACTCTTTGGCTCACCGTTCCCATATTCACAGGCTGGAGATGACACTGATCCTAACTCTTCTAGTTCTGCAGATTTTTGACCGAGGGTCTTTATTTGTACATACTGTGATGACACTTGACGCTACTTGACTCATTTTGTACATTATTCACAGTTTATGTATTTATTAGTGTGTGTTAGTGTGTGCTTGAGACTCATTGTGTGTGGTTGTGTATTTATTAATGACGCGACAAAAAACAAAAGTGGAGTAAGTGGAGGGTACCGACCTTCCCCAAAAGAAAAAGAAATAAAAAGAAAAGAAAAATCTGAATAAGTTTTACAACTACTCCCAAAATAAATATGTTTGGAAATGGGACGAGGTTTATAACTTCCTCAAAGAAAAATAAAATAATAGAAATAATAAATAATAACGATGAATAAAATAATAAATAAATAATAAATAAATAAAATAAAATAAAATAAAAATATTAATAAAAAAAGTTGAGAATTTTATTAGGAATGAAACTCTCGAAAAACAGAAAAATAAACGGTGAAGATAAAATACTAAAAAAAATCCGGATAGATACAAGAAAAGATAAAAAAGAAAACGTGTGGGCGCCGCGACACGGCACCGTACACCGTGTCACGGCAAGATCTGCCATGTCGCGCACAAATTCCCGTGACACGGTGGGACTTCCCGTGTCACGGTTCGCGTATTCTACAACGGTGTGGTTTACGCGTATAGAAAGATAATTTCTGAGTAGTTCCGAGCGTTTTTGCTATAAAATAGGACCAGTATATTCGTGATATGCATAATTACGAAACAAAAAATAATTAGAATTTCATATTTCAATAATAATGTCTCAGAATTTTGATAATACATTGCGCGACTGGTCTTATTCTTTGACCAATGCTGACGAAAGAGAGTTGTTATTGTTTCATGTCAGGGGTTTACTAGCCCTGAGGCATGTAGCGATTAAACATGATTTTCTTAGGGCAGCATTAGACTATTGGAGTCCAGAAACACATTGTTTTCAATTTGATTACGATGAAATCTGTCCCCTGCCGGAGGAATTCGGTGCCATATTTGGATTTCCTGCTAGAAATCTTATTGCCATGCCTACCCTACGAGAGTATTATTACCAAGACTTTGAACGCCATCTGAATCTAACAGATCCAGATTTAAATAGAATTGTGTGTGGTAATGAGGTAGACTTAGAAAAACTTGCAAATTTATATTTCAATCGCCCTATCTCTGAGTCTTATCATGTATACCGTAGAAGGGCATATATTTTTTCCATGTGTAGCAAGCTTTTATTTGCAAACGGTAGGGTAGGACATGCTTGTCTAGAATCCGTGCTTGAACATGTTGAATCTAGGAAGTCTCCTATGCCTACGTGCCTTGGAGAAACATTTCGTGGCCTTGACGAAGCAAAAGCTGACCGGAAAGCCATCAGGAAGGGCTCTCTAGTACTGCTGCAGGTAAAAACACGCTCTGAGTAGCCCCCGTGATACAAAACAGGCACCGTGTCACGGTGGAATCTGCAAAAAAAATTTTTTTATTTTTTTTATTTTTTATTTTTTTTCGTCTGATTTTTTTTTTAATTTTTTTTTTGCAGATTTTGCTGATGGAGCGTCTAGAACTTTTTGAAGCCCTCGACGATATTGAAAAATATGGCCCTAATGATCTAGTCCGCAGGAAGAAGAATTACTCTGTGAACATGTCGTATGAAGACTGGAAAAATTTCTTTGCAAAGAGAGAATTTTCCATTCGTTGGGTGGTGCCTTGGTGGAGGCTTACTAGGATGGTTGGTACAAATGATACTCCGAATGACTTTTTATCTCAAGAATGACTTTTTATTGTCCTTCTTGACTGATGCGACAGTATGGACTTGAACAAGTAGTTCCACGCTATAACGATAGTCCTCGTGAAGTATCGTTGCATGAAAGTAATGTTCACAAATACGAGACTTATTGGATTGGAAGACCTTTGTGGACCGTTTCTGCAAGTAACCAAGATCCTCCTCCCTTATCTAGTGCATACAAAGCATGGTTGAATCCTAGAAGTAGGAGGGAACGAGTCGGATCACGCAAATCTGATGTGAAGAGCCGTCTTGGAAATAAGAAAGCGCCTCCTAAAGATCGTCTAGGTCCAAGAACACAAGGGATTGAGTTTAAGACTCCTATAATGCCGAAAAGGAAGAATTATGTGAAAGGGAAGGGTAAGGAGAAGATGGTTTATAGAGAGAAACAACCAAAGAAATTTAAGAAAGGTGAAAGGGGTGAAAGTTCGACTAGGGGTGTGACGGTTCGGGCTACAAAAGACACATTAATGGTGAAGGCCGACCTAGTTGAAAAAGAGAAGGAGGTTCCTAAAGTGAAGAGGGATTAGATCAGTATTGCTTTGCTTTTATGATTTATAATTTTTTGAAATAAGGCGCATGATGCCAATAATTATAGTCACATTTATTTCAATAATAATAGCATATTTATTTTAGCCTTAAATGAAAAATTACAATTTTTTTTTAATATCCGAGTCAAGGAGTCGGACGCAATGGAAGAATGAAAATAAAAAAATCGAACAAATAACTGAATTCGCAAAGACTGCGTCATTGAAAAAAAATCGAAAAATCTGAAATTCCACCGTGCCACGGTGAAAAATCCCGTGACACGTTGGAAATTCCCGCGTCACGAAATTTTTTTTACAGGTCCACCGCGCCACGGTGGAATTTTTCCGTGACACGGTACAGTTTCCCGTGGCGCGGCAAACTTCTTTTTTTATTTTTTCAATTCACCGTGCCACGGTGGACTGTGCCGTGACACGGTGGATTTTCCCGTGACGCGGCAACCCTCCCTTTTTTTTTTTGGGAGCTCTGTTTTGTTATACTTGATCGACGGAGGGAGGATTTTATTTTTTTAAAGTGGCCGGGCCCCCTTGACGGGTTGCCTACGTATCCTTAAAAAGGAATCAGGCCAAACATAGCTTTATTGGGTCATGAACCCATGCGACTAGGCATAGAATTTCTTGAGTTGATCCAAGTTGGTTAAATTGTGGAAACCGTTGCCGTCCATGTCTACCAATTGTGCCGCTCCGCCGGACAAGATGGCTTTAACAATGTACGGGCCTGACCAATTTGGTATGAATTTTCCTCTTGGATCCAACACATTTTTGCGAAGTGCCTTAAGCACCAGGTCACCTTCTTTGATGTTCCTAGTCTTGACTTTTTTATTAAAATGTCGCGCCATACGCTGTTGGTAGGTTCGAACATGATGCAAAGCTGCCAAGCGTTTTTCATCAAGTAAGACTAGTTCATCATATCTTGCTCTAATCCAGTCGACTTCATCTAGTTGACTTTCCAACGCGATTCGGAGAGAAGGGATTTCGAGCTCTATTGGTTGTACAGCTTCAACTCCATATACCAAAGAAAAAGGGGTAGCCCCCGTTGATGTACGAACAGAGGTTCGATAACCCCAAAGGGCAAAATGTAGCTTACTTGGCCAATCCTTGTAATTTTCTGTCATCTTTTCGATGATAGTTTTCACATTTTTATTGGCCGATTCGACCGCACCATTTGTTTGTGGTCTGTAAGGTGATGATCTGTGATGTTTGATATGATATTTCTGTAATAATTCCGCGCATTCGGCTTGGAAATGCGTTCCATTATCACTGATCATCTCATGAGGTACCCCATAGCAGCATATGATATTTTTCTCAATGAATTAGGCTACATGTTTTGCCGTTAGCTTAGCATATGAGGCAGCTTCGACCCATTTGGTGAGATAGTCGATTGCTACAAGGATGAATTCATGCCCCCCTTGTCCTGGTGGCGTTATCTTTCCAATGATGTCGATGCCCCAAGTAGAGAAAGGCCATGGAGAAGTATATGTATAGAGAAGCGAAGGTGGAACGTGCTGTAAATTTGCGTAGACTTGACACTTCATACATTTCTTGACGTATTCGTGACAATCTCTCTCCATAGTAGTCCAATAATAACCTTGTCGTTGAATCTTTTGGACTAACATCTTCGCATTCATGTGCGTTCCACATATACCGGCATGAAGGTTTTCCATGGTTCTGTGTGCTTCTTTCTTGGCTATGCATAAGAGATTTCACCCCATTGCAGTCCTCTTGTTGAGTTCTCCCCTGATGAGCACATACTGTGAGGCCAGGAGCCTCAAAGCACGGCGTGCCCTTTTATCAGTATTAGGAGGGTATTCTCCTCTTGTCACATAATTAAGGATATATGTATACCATGGTTCTTCTTCTTCTTGCGATTCTTGTTCATCATCAAGTGCGTGAACATAAGCCGGTTCATATCTTCTTTCTATGGTCAACGGCATTCTGATTGTATCCATTGGGATTCACACCATTGATGCTAATTTAGCTAGTGCGTCGGCGAACTGGTTTTCTTCTCTAGGCAAGTACGTATATTCCACTTCATCTAGTTGCTCCGTGAGAGTTTTCAGATGAGCTTGATACGTAGCGAGACTTTCACTCCTCACCTTCCATCTCTTGGAGATTTGGTTAATGATTAGTGAAGAATCACCATAGATTCTGAGCTTCTTAATTCCCAAGGCGACAGCTGTTTCTAATCCCAATATACATGCCTCATATTCTGTGGCATTGTTGGTGACATCAAAATCGAGTTTCATGGAAATTGGGATGTGCACTTCATTAGGTGATACAAGAAAGACTCCTACACCACAACCTTTTTGGTTTGAAGCTCCATCGAAATAGAGCGTCCAGCTATCATCTTCGTTCATGAGCAAATCTTCGTCAGGGAAATCGTACTTATCTTCTTCTTTCTCAACTTCTTCTAGGGGAAAGTCTGCTTAGAAGTCAGAAACCGCAGAACCTTTGATGGCTTTTTGTGGTACAAATTTCAAGTGGAAATGAGCAAGATTGACTATCCACCTTGATAATCTGCCATTGAGTGTTGCTTTTTCGAACAAGTATTTGAGAGGATCCGTCTTGGACACAACATGCACTGTATGAGTGAGCATGTAATGTCTTAGTTTCTGCGCGGCCCACACAAGTGCGAGACACAACTTTTCAAGTGGTGTGTATCGTGTCTCGTATCCTTGAAGCTTCTTACTCAAGTAGTAAATTTCATTCTCCTTGCTTTCAATCTCTTGTGCTAGCATTGCCCCCATCGTTTCTCTTGTGACCGTAAGGTGGAGTCGAAAAGGAAAGTCAGGTATTGCTGGCACTAGCACGGGTGGGTTTTCCAGGTACTCTTTGATTTTGTCGAAAGCTTTTTAGCAATCGTCGTCCCATGTAACTGGGACATTTTTCTTAAGCTTCTTGAATATAGGTTCACATATCGCCGTGAGTTTCGATATGAACCTACTTATATATTGCAACCTTCCAATGAAACCTCGAATTTCTTTCTCATTCTTGGGCGGTGGCATGGCCGTGATCGCTTTGACTTTTTTGGGATCTATTTCAATCCCTCGAGAACTGATCACATATCCAAGTAATTTGTCTGACGTGACTCCGAATGCACACTTTGCTGGATTTAATCTCATGTTGTACTTGCAGAGTCTTTCAAAGAACTTGCGAAGTGCAATGATGTGGCCTGGGTGATCTTTAGACTTAACGATCATATCATCGACATAGACCTCCACCTCTTTGTGCATCATATCATGTAACAATGATGTCGCTGCTCTTTGGTAGGTGGCACCCGCGTTTTTCAACCCGAATGGCATTACCGTATAGCAATTTGTACCCCATTGTGTGATGAATGTGGTTTTCTCCATATCTTCTTCAGCCATCAATACTTGATTATATCCGGCGTAGCCGTCCATGAACGATAGGAGTGCATGGTTTGCCGTGTTATCGACCAGAATGTCAATGTGAGGTAGAGGGAACCCATCTTTCGGGCTTGCTTTATTCAGGTCCCTATAATCAACACACCTTCTGACCCTTCCATCCTTCTTTGGAACTGGAAACACATTTGCTATCCATTCTGGATACTTGGATACTTTAATGAAACCTGTGGCCAACTGCTTTATGATTTCTTCTTTGATTTTGAGAGCCACATCCGATTTCATACGGCGCATCTTTTGTTTAACAGGCTTCATACCTGGAATGAGTGGTATCGTATGCTGAGCTATATCCCTGTCAATTCCTAGCATATCTTGGTATGACTAAGAAAATACATCAACAAATTCACTAAGCAAGTTAATTAGCTCTTTGCGTTCATCTTGACTTATTGTTAATCCAATTTTTACTTCTTTAACAGTCGTATCATTGGAAATATTAACTATTTCTGTATCTTCGATAACTACCGTTTTATTTTCGTGGTCTTCCATTGCTTTTATTATTTCTTTGTCATTTTTATCATTAGAAAAACAATATTGATCAGGGCTAGGGGAATGACACGCATCGTAAGCAAAGGTACTCATTTTATTGAATTCATTGGCTAATACATCAAGAGGGGCAAGGTCAGCTGCGACCTCACCGGAAAGAGAAGACTCAACAAGAGACTCAGGATTGGACTCTATAGCTGAAACAGGGTCGGCCTCAGACTCTAAGGAATCGTCTACAGACTTAGACTCAGACTCGCACTCAGACCCAGACGACTCAGACTTATCAAACATAGGACCTTCGCCAGCGGTTATTTCCAACTTCTCTCCGCTTGGCGTAGTGATCCTCAATGTCTTGCGCCATCCCTTTGAAATATTATCAGCTTGGACGATTAACTCGGAGGGGTCAAAATCCTTGTTTTCTATAACAGCTTGAACGAGCTTGGAATTATCATTGCAGACGGTCTTAGATTCATTCTTCTCCATTCCAAAAAGAAGATTAATGCCTAGATCATCAGAGCTTGGGCTAGCTGGTTTCTCAGTTGTGAAGAGCTCTTCGTCTTCATCAACAAAGTCACAATCGAGGAATATTTCGAATCCTGGTTCACGCTTCCCATCGTGGACGAATGGCTCAGGGAATTCATAGCATGGGAAGTCTTCCCCTTCTTTGATGTACTGGCCATTGAGGGTTAATGGATATGGATCCATGGCCATTTCTGTCTTCATGATTCGAGCGTTATTGCGAGCCTTCATCTTAAAGAGGGCTTGTTTCACATCTTCTTTTGTTGGCTTGAATCCCAAGTAAAAAGTATCTTTCTTGAGTGTACCAGGATGGCCCCAAAGTTCAGCCATTTTGTTTTTGAGTCCGAGGGTCATTTCAGGGAAATGCCCTTGCTTCTTCAAAATGGCATTAATATTGGTGTTTGAATAGGGATCGAAGTCGAGATGGCACTTCTCCTCTTCTTCGATCATGAGAACATCATCGAGTGATAACCCCTAAAGATCTTCGTCTTCTTCGTCATGTTCGACATGGACGATAGGAGTGTCGATGACTTGAATGCGCATAGGAGAGGCATCAATGGTAATTGGAACTCCTCCGACTATGGCTTTCACCTTCTGGTGCAACGATGATGGAATCGCCTTTAGCTCATGAAGCCAAGGGCGTCCTAACAACAGATTGAAAGAGGCCTTAATGTCTACCACCTGAAATTTGGTGCGACATTCAATGGCCCCAGTAGCTATGTTTAGTATGATAGTACCCACGGCTTGACGGCGAGTATTATCATAAGCGCGAATCCCTTGAGTAGAGGGAGTCAGTTCTTCATTCTTTATGCCCAACTTCTTTGCAGTGCGGAGTGGGCATACATTGATTGCAGAGCCATTATCAACCAGGCTCATAGGAACATTCATCTACCTACACATCACAGTGAGGTGTAAGGCCTTATTATGTTGATCCCCTTTCGGGGGCAGATCCTTGTCAGAAAACGAAATTAGATTGCTAGTACTTGGCAATTCAGTAGTGAGAAAGTTGACCAGTCCTTGGGGAGTCATATCATCATCAACTCCTATTTTCACCAGAGCATTCATCACAACCTTTCGATGCTCGTGAGAGGTGGCCAAAAGCTTCCATACATTCATCTCCACCTTGGTCTTTTGCAATTGTTTGACCACATCGTTGTTCACAGGGTCGATGGGATCAACTATCGGATGTGATTGTGGTGGAGGTGGAGGTGGACTAGGTTGTTGCAACCGTCCACTTCTGGTGAGAACCTTGACCTCAAGGTCTCCCCAAACATCTTCACTTGTGCCAAGAGACGAACAGGCTATATGTTTGAGATAGACGTCTTCATCATCACTATCCCAAATTCCATTCACTTCTTCCTAACTCGAGACAAATACAACTTCTGGTAGAGGTTCATTTTACAGGTTGAATGAGTATTGACGGATCAAAGGAGACTTCATCTCCCATGATAGCCAAAGCATCATAAAGAGGACCTGTTTGAATGTTAGGCTTCTTGCCCCCTGGAGGGACAGGAAGTTGATTAGCATCAATTAGGTCTTGGATCGTATCCTTCAACCTCCAACACTTCTCAGTATTATGACCCTTGCCTTGATGAAACTTGCAATAAGAATTGGGGTCATAGCTAGCGGTCCTATTCTCTGGTCGAGGTTCTGGAAATGGTCCAATTGGCATAATCAGTCCTTGACCATGCAAACGGTCAAAAGCAGCATCATAAGTCATTCCCAAAGGCGTGTAAACCCTCCTTTGCCTTTGGAATCTTTGAGGAGGAGCATTAAGGGCCAACACATCATTGATATTGATATTGTTGGTAGCATTATTGGGCTTAGAAGACGAAGAAGAATGAGTGTCGTTCTTCTTGTTTTTCCAAGTGCTGTTATTACTGTTGCTACCAGCAGTCTTCATTAGTTCGTCCTCAATATTGATTCCAATATCGTATACAGCTTCAAAGGTACTCAGAGGCAAAAACTTCAAGTGTTGCTTGTACTTATGAGTCAGATTGGCAATGAACAAGCGAACCATCTCTTTTTCTTTGGGGGGGTCCACCAAGAGCGCGGTTGTTTCCCTCCACCTGCTTAAGTAAGTGGTGAAGCCTTCATTCTCTTTCTATTTGAGAATGGAGAGTTCACGTTCAGAAGTCTTGGCCTGAATGTTACACTTGTAACGATTCATAAAGCTTTCAGCAACATCCTCCCAGGTCGCAACATGTTTGGATTCCAAAGAGTAGAACCACTGTTGACAGGCATGTTCCAAGGAAAGAGGGAACACTGTAGGGAAGAGTGTCACATATACTCCCTTAAGAGCCATGGTTGCAGAAAAAGCCTTCAAATGGAAAAGCGGATTATCAGTAGGCTTGAATTTGGGAATGTCAGCAGTGGAAAACTTCTCAGGAAGCTTGTCCCTTATGGACGAAGAGGTGACAGGTTGTTCCACATAAGTGAATTCTTCAGAAATCTTACTCATCTGTTCCTTAATCTTGTCCATTGCAGCGGCAGTGACATTGTTTTGATTGTCTTGCTCTGTCTTGTTGACTCTAGTGGTGAGTGTTTGCATCATGTTAGACAACATTTCAATTGTCTTGTTGATGTTCTCGATATCTTCCTTAGTAGCCATAGGTTGAAAGTAGACTGGAGGTGGATCTTGTGGAGATGATTGTGGTGGTTTCCTTGTACGCCTCTTTGGTATAAGAGGTTGTTGAGTTATTGACTCGAACCGTAACAATCTACCCCTGCTTCTTGACCAAGAGTTGTGACACCGAAACAAACACACCTTTAATGACCAAACTTAACCTTAACCCATCCGGAAAAATAAAGAATAAACAAAAATTTGAATTTTAAAAACCTATAACTTTGAAATTCTATTTATTATTTTTAAAAAAAAATGGGAGGATACTATCCGACTTACTGCGAAAAAAACGACACAAAAAAAAGACTACCCTAAAATACGGTTAAAAAGCGGTGCACGACTAAAGAAAAAGTGTGTGAACACGATATGTGAGTGATTAAGTGAGGTTATGGACGCGTGTTTTGATCGTACAACTAGACATGACACCAAACTGGACATATAAACCACATACGTACGCACAAAAAAACCGAAAAAAGACTGACGGGACACTTTTCCTTGCACCGTGTCACGGTGCTGATTGTCGTGACACGGTGCAGTCTACCGCCAGACGGTAGAAAGAGCCGTGTCACGACACTGTTCACCGTGGCGCGGCAGGACATGCCGTGACACGGTGCGCAGTTCCAGGTCTTTTTCGTGATTTTTCCAGATTTTAGTCGATTTTAGGTCCGTACTAGTTACTATGTGATAATAAAAACCCTCGATCATGGGTTAAACAAAAAGAGTAAACACATGAAGGTTAGCACCAAACAACCATGTAGCATTTAGTCACGATGATGTAAAAAAGTTCGCAACCTAGAGTCAAGATCTATGTTCAACTATTGGTCAAGCTTTGGGTGTCAAAAGGGTACCATGGTTAAGAGTTTGGACGCGTTAGAAAGGCAGCCTTCCTTGAGGGTGTATGCCAACGGGCGGCTCCGCGTGTTCGTGATGAAATCGAACTCGACTCCATGGTTTGGGGTGATTTAATAAATCGGATGAAACCTTATTGCCATGAGCGTTTTTGGGTTGATAAAGCTTAAATCCCCTGGGGCTAAGACGCATGTAGAATACACACGTTTTTTCAGAAAAATCGAAGGAAGTTGACTGTGAGAAGAGAAAATAAGACACCGGACTGATTTTAGGACACGACAAAAATTCTCGTGCCACGGTACGGCACACCGTCAGACGGTGCACTGTACCATGACACGGCAGATATTGTCGTGGCACGTCAGTCAGAAAATCTGACTGGTGCCCTGTTTTCCTTCGTACGCAATCAAGTTATTCAATTTTTCCTACGGGACAGACCTAAATGCGACGTTAAAACGTCTATGCATATGCAAAAATGCCAAATTAATCACAGGAATATTTTTTTAATAATCTTTCAAGTCTCATCCACTCATCTTAATTAAATACCGATCACTCAAATCGATAAATAACCAAGAATCCTCCCCAGTGGAGTCGCCAAATTGTAGGCATCGCTCGAAGTGCGCCTACGTTAAAGCATGTTGTGAATATGCTTGGCAATCATAGGAAGTGGGAATTGACATTACGATTAGGGACAAAGCAAAGTAGGGAGCCGCCAACAAGTTTTTAAGGAACTTGTAAACCGTTCACGGATCATAAAAGACAACCACGAATAAGGGACAACGATAGGCAACAACGATTGACCCGTGAAGATTACACCTCATTTATAATCCATGAGATTACTAACTCCGTATGGTTCGAAACAACAAAAGGAGGATCGGGGATGATGGTACGAAGTGAGTCATGGAGTCACATTCGCCCGTATTGGCCTCTACTCGATTCTTATGGTGAAAAGTGATTCCTGCGATCTCAAAGGCATGCAAACAAAATATTCAATTTGCTCCAAACTATTATTAGGCTAAATTGGTTGAATATTAATGCAACATATAATTCTAAAATATTTGTGATCACTTGAATTAAATAGCAAGATTAAAAAGGAACCTAAACCGGTTGTCCAAATTATCTAATTAGGCGTGATTTTCAATTACATATTCCCTTTAAACATGTAATATAGTGATCAATAAACATAATAGAATAAACATCAATATTGGAAGCAATTTAACAATAATTCCAACCATATAAAATCATTAGAAAAAATAATAGATTTAAAAGGCACATAATTCTTACTTTGATTCTATTTGTTCGCAACTACAAAATAATAAACGAGTTAGTAACTTCAAGGAAATAATAATAGAACAATAATTAAATTAAACTAAATAAAGTAGAGTTGATTTGGGCCAAACCCTCAAATAGTTCTACCTTTCACGCCTTGGCTTAAGGACAGAACCACGAGTAAAGTATGGACTCCTTGGAGTGCTTGAAGAAGGAATTTTGAAAGAAAAAGGGTAGGCTAGTGTTTAGGCTAGAGCATAGAAGAGCGAAAAAACTAGAGAATTAATTGATGCCCCGTATATCAGAAATGAGGGGTGTTTATAGAAAAAATGTGATGAGGGAATACACGGAACCCTAAAATGATAAATAAACCTAAACAAATATCCCGCGACACGGCAAACTGTACCGTGACACGGGAAATCCCACCTTCGGACGGGAAACATTCCCGTGACACGGTGCAAATTTTGTGTGACGCGGGAAATATTTAGTAAACGGGGGAGAAAACGCGTTAAGGGTTTACGCGGAAAGGACACGGAAATTCCCGTGTCACAGCAGGTTTCCCGTGTCACGGGAAATCCCACCGTCAGACGGGAAAGTTTCCCGTGACACAGTGGACAGTTGCCGTGGCGCGGGAATTTTCAGTCCGCTTTTCCGTCTAAATTCATTTTTAACCCTAATTTCGTTTAGCATTTTAAGTGTCGATTGATAATTTCGGGCCTTTTTCTGATTTATTGTTATTTGGGCTAAAATAAGTAAATAAAATAAGTAAAAGGTTTGGGCCAAAAATAAATTAAAAAAAAAAAAAAAAAAAAAAGGTTTGGGCTAAAATTAAATAATAAGTTTGGGCTGAAATTAAAACTATGCTTTTACCAAACATCAAGACTAATCCATGGACTATTCAAAAATACGAATTAAATACGATTTTTTAAGCACTCTCGGGATTAAATACTTAACCCGACCAATAGTGGCGGTGAAAGGTTGTTCATCATCGGGTTTGGTTTTGGGGAGACATTTTTAGGTGTCTACACATATACACACACAACCACAAGTTATACATATGTCATGTCATGTCTAGTCAAGCTTAGTCAGGTCAGTTGGTCAAGTCAATCATAGTCTATGAGAGTCCCTTGGAAATTTTTATTTTGTAGGTCTTAGTCACAGCCCACGTTCGAGGACAAGCAAACAACCTACAACCCACGTTCGGGGACAAGCGAACAACCTACAACCCACGTTCGGGGACAAGCGAACCAATTACAGCCCACTTTCGGGGAAAAACGAACCAATTAAAGCCCACGTTCGGGGACAAACGAACCATCTGCTACCCATGTTCGAGGACAAGTGAATCATCTAGTCCGGGGACAAGCGGACCATCTACAGCCCACGTTCGGGGACAAGCGAACCATCTACCGCCCACGTTCGGGGATATGCGAACCATCTACAACCCACGTTCGGGCACAAACGAACCATCTACAGCCCACGTTCGGGGACAAGCGAACCATCTACAGCCCACATTTGGGGACAAATGAACCATCTACAACCCACGTTCGAGGACAAGCAAACCATTTACGTCCCACATTCGAGGACAAGCGAACCATCTAAAACCCACGTTCGGGGACAATCAAACCAACTACAGTCCACGTTCGGGGACAATCAAACCATATAGCGCAAGGTTCTCGATGATATACAGAGACTTGTAATCTTATTATCAGACAAGTTTCTCCTCAAGCATGGAAAATAGTCGATCGTTGCCACCTCTCAAAACGAAGAAGTCAACGATTATATCATCTATCGACTTTCCTCAAGCATGGAAAGTATCTCAACAAACATCATCCGGTGGATTTCTTCAAGCATAGAAAACAACCAAATTTATTTGCCACCGATACACCGGTGTTAGATACTATCGAACATATTTGTCACCGATACACTGGTGTCAGATACGCATTCTATCCCTTTATTCTTTTATATGTAGAAATAACGCTTTTCTGCATGTATGGACGTATACAGAGTGATTAAGGATCGCAAAACGTCTTAAATCATTCTCCGTCCCTATCGACTACTTTGACTATCGTTTTCAAAACTGACGTTTCTACAGACTCAGTCAAAGTGGGGGCTTCTGTATAAACCTAAAAATGTCTCCCTAAAACCAAACCCGATGATGAACAACCTTTCATCGCCATTATTGGTCGGGTTGAGTATTTAATCTTTAGAGTGCTTAAATCCATATTCAATCCCAATACCATAAACGAACCCAATTCCTAGCCCATTTCTAAAAACCATAACTTATTTTCCTCTTTTCGTGCCTTCAAACCCAAAATAATTCATTTCGTGTCCCTTAAAATCATTCATTTCGTGTCATTTTTATAAAAGCGTTTAGACCAGTTTATTTTGGTCAAAAATATGGGTCCAATGATTGAATAGTTGGATGGGGGCTTGAAATTAGATTTTCAATTATATTATGATATATTATAAGCCCAAATCTGAGTTATAAGTTGTGGCCAAAATATTAAACTGAGCCCAAACCGAACCTAAGCCCACCTTACCTACGACCCAATGATCATGTGGAGAGTTCAAAAGCTTTAATACCATTCCTAAACCAATTAGGATTAATTGAAAGCTTTTATAAGTTTCTAAAAGATCTTAATTATCCTTTTTGAAAAGATAAGATTAAAGAGTTTGAAATTGAATGAAACTTTTCTTTTTGAAAGTCCTATTTCTATTTAAGTTAAAATACGTTCAAAGATAGTCATATATTATTTTGTGCCTCATATTTTTCATCCAAATCTTAGATGGTTGGATAGCTCTTGAAATTATCTTTTTAATGATATATTATAATATTAGTTCCTAGTTATAACGGAAAAGATATGAATGAAATACCAAACTCTATCCAAAACTGATACCGTCCCACTATTTCGGCCATATATTTTATTATACAAAATATTTTGATCTGATTCTAATTATGTTAGAAATTAGAAATCAACAGCTTTCCAACGACATATTATTTATTTTATTCCGATTTCTAGATAAAAAGATATGATAAAAAACAAAAACCGCAAAAACTATATCTATCGCAAGAGTTTTATTCCGATTCGAATTCGATCTTTTTTCTTAATTCTTCGACCCTTATTTTTTCATTATAGATAGAGGTAATATCACTCATTTTTTTTTATCATCAACAATCTTGATCACAAAATCATTCTCTTTTCCTTCTTTAGCCTAAACACTAGCCTCCCTATTCTCTCATAATACTTCCACTAAGCATTTCAAGGAGTCCATACAACTAACACCCAAAGTTATCCCTTTATTCGTGGCTGCCTTAAATGATCTGTGAACGGTTTACAAGTTCGTTAAAAACTTGTTGGCGGCTCCCTAATTTCCCTGTCCCTAATCGTATACATCAATTCCCACTTCCTATGAGTGCCAAGCATATTCACACATGCTTTAACGTAAGCGCACTTCAAACAACGCCTACATGAAGCCGTGAAGATAGTGGAATTATTACCCACATATTGGGGGTAATTGTTACATTGGAGAGAGGATGGACAGCTAGAGATGACAATGGATCAGATTCGGATCGGGTGGAGTTTCACCCACTACCATTCATTATTCCAATTACTCCATCCACATCTATTCGCCACCCGCTTTACCCATCATCTATATATTTCCATCTATCATCCGCGGATGAAACGGGTGGAGTGGAGGACTAATGGATGAGTATTCAATGCAACAAATAATCCACATAATTTTTTTATTTTTTATTTATTATTTTTTGTTTTAATAGAAAAAGATACAATAACAACATAATGATGTTTGAAAAAAAATCAATTTGCAAGTAAAAAGTATGTAATTTTCTTGCACATTTCTTATTTTATTATTAAAACTCTTTGATAAGAAAAATAATACATGTGAAACGGGTGGGTAGATGGTTAGCAGGAAAAGTAGAGCATCATCAGATCAGATCCATCATCTGCTCCATTCGTCACCGCTTCTCATCCATTTAATTTGGATTTTCATCCATTAACTTAAAGCGGGTGGATTGGGTTGGCCGATAGTCATATAATATTGCCATTTGTAGGGCAACTATTATCCTCATTATGAGGATAATGATTCATCCCCCCCTCTCTTTTTCTCATGTCACAAATACCTTATTTCATTGATTAATACTTTATCTCCTTACAACACCACCTTTATTTAATTATGTTTTTCTTAGCTTGACTTTTATCACCCCTTTATTTATCACCCCCAATCCAAGCATCTCTTAACAAGTAAAAATTATATATATATATATATATATATATATATATATATATATATATATATATATATATATATATATATATATATATATATATATATATATATATATATATTATAAACAATTCAGTGACATATTATATAATGATATTATTAATTCATTTTATGATAATAGCAAAAAAGTTATTTAACCTAGAGTATGTGAATAATAATGCATAGTCCAAGTGACTCAAATATTATAAGTTGGAGGGAGTGCACATTTTAAGAAATAAAACATTTCTCTTTCGAAATGGAATCTAACCTAAATTCATGTGACCTTATAAATAAGAGACCTAAACTTGATTTGAAACTGACATAAAATAAATTGAAATTGAGTACATGGATTTTTTTTTTTTAAAATAATTTTGGTTCCTCCTTTTTTTTTCAAAAAGAAAATGATAAAATTGGTTTCAACACCCTGAAATATATAGCTTGGGTGAAGCAAACACTTCAAACTTTGACTAGTAGTAAGAACACCATCAATTATTGATTTGGGTGCAATCAATTCCATTATTAGGTATTTTGGGATTTGAAATAAGAGATTTATAGTCAATCGAGAGTAATTAATGGCATGCATTACACCCTAATTAATAGTTAAGTTCAGGGTGTTGGCTGCACTCAAATTACTATACATTGTAATATTTCTATTTTAATGTGGGACAAAGGAGAAACTATATTATGTTGAAGCACAGCTTATTTGGATTTCTTTATCAAAACTCCAAAACTCTATTCTTTTTAAAGACAACTTATTTGGACTTCTTTATTAAAACTCAAACATGTACTCCCTCCGTTTCTAAATTTTTGCCACATTGATAATATTTGGACCATATATTCTCATTGATCTATATGAAATATTATAATTATATGGGATCTTGTTGGATTCGTCTTATTGCATATTTTTTAAAATATCAAGATTTTATCAATTTTACAGGTATAGAAATGGAGGTGTATACATCCACTGTCCAAGAATAATTGACATAATTAAATTTTGCACACATGCCGATGCACTAATTTGATCTTATTTTTATGTAACTAAATGTTAATGAATCCACTGACACCCCACTTGTAAACACCTAAATCACCAACCTGCAACCCCCTCACGAACCCACTGATATCCCACCCATAACCCCCCTAAATCTCTAACCCGCAACCCATCTCGTTGAACACGACACGAAAAGGAGTAGGGGTTAGGTAGGATCTGCTAACAGAGGAAGAAGTGAGGTTTGGGTACGTTTGGCATTGAGGGCTAAGTGGGGGTTCGCCGGCTAAGGTGGGGTTTGTGTTGGGGGGAGGGGGGTTAGCTGGTTTATTTTTTTTGGATAAAAGTTAATTAGATCAATTAGGTTCTAATTAAGATTAGTTTTTTTTTTTAAAAAAAAATAGACTTAATTTATTATTATTATTATTATTATTATTATTATTATTATTATTATTATTATTATTATTATTATTATTATTATTATTATTATTATTATTATTATTATTATTATTATTATTATTAACTAGAATAATTAGGATTATAAATTATTGGAAAATTCTACATGGTGGCCTCCAAGTTTCAATTTATCTACGTGGAAGACACACTTTTTTCCAATTCTCTCAAGTGACACCCAAATTTTGAAAAATTATGTATAGTGCCCTTTTTTGGGTTTTATGGCTAACCTTTTGATTTTTTTGGTTAACCAGAATTATTTTTTTTTTTTAAAAAAAAAACAAATTCTTCAAAAAAAAATAAAAAAAATGTTAAAAAATAAAAAAAAATCACAGCCCCCAACCTACGACCACCCTCCCCACCACCAGCCCTAGCCACCGCCCCACTGCCACCATCAGCCGCGCAGCGTCAGTCGCCGTTCATACCCCAACCCCATTCCGTCGCAACTAAATCACCCCCAACCCCCTCCCGTGTCTCCACTAAACCACCACAACCAATCAATCATTACCGGATTTTCACCCTAACCAACCCCAAAACCCCTTCGAAACCCCACCAACCCTAAGCCTTTTCGAAACCCCACCAACCCAGATCCCAAGAAACATAGTAGTTGAAGGTAAGGGGGTCGTAATTGGGAGGAAGAAGGGTAAGGGCGCCGGGATTGAGACGGAGAAGGAGTTTCGAGGGTGGAGGGATGGTTTTTCTGGGTTTTCGTGGGGAATGGAAAGGGGTTGGTGGTCCGATTCGTGGGGTAAGGAGGGTAGGGGACGCTGCGCTGGGGAGGGGGAGTCTGGGCGGCAAGTGGCGCGGCGCAACTAGGGGAGTCAGGGCGTCAGGCAGAAAAGCCAGTGGAGATGGGGTGGCGGGGAGGGTGGCATGGGCTGGTGGGGTTGTTTTTCAACTTTTTTATTTTATTTTTTTTTGTAAACATTTTATATTATTTTATTTTTATTTGTATTTTTTTTGGACCAATCACAGGCTGCCACATGTCAGGTTAACCATTTTTTTTTTATATAAAAGTTAGCCATAAAACCCAAAAAAGGGAACTATACATAATTTTTCAAAACCATAGTGTCAATTGAGAGAGTTGGAAAAAAGTGTGTCTTCCACGTAGACAAATTGAAACTTGGAGGCCACCATGTAGAATTTCCATATATTTTGTACGTAACCTATCATTGCAAGTCACATACAATTTATGTCTTGTGATAAAAATACGTATCAAATTATCTAGTTCATGTATAATTCAAAGTTTTTCTTATTTAAAAGGAAAAATTAGAAAAAAATAATCCCAACTTTCTTCAATTTTCGTAGAATATAATCCCAACTTTAATTTATTCTGGAATAATCCGAACTTTAGGGGGTCTTCTTTTTCTTCAATCCCAAACACCGGTTACTGGTTGAATGGGTTTCCGGTTTTTTTTTTTTAATTTAAAGTGACACGTGTCACGCGTTAATTGGTTAAAAAAATATAAAAACAAAAAAATTAAAAAAAAAACAAAATTAAAAAAAATCAGCAAAACCCCAAATCCGGCCACCCTGCGCTGGTGATTCGAGCCATCTCCGGCGGCTGCTGCTACTCCCCTCCCCTACCCAAACCCCGACGCAGGTTTCCCCCCTCCCCTGGGCCAGTTTCCCCCTCCCCCAACGCTGGTGATGCGACCCAATCTCCTCCTCTCCATTTCCGCCGCCACCACCAATCGCAACTCCTTTTCCAGCCACCACAAGCACTCGAAACTTCCTTTAAATGTCTCCCCAACTCCCGAAAACCTCTAAACACCCTTCCCCCACCATCGAAAATCCTAGCCGCTAGGGTTTTCGACGGTGAGGAAGTGGTTGTTTGGGGTTTTCGGGAGGGATTTCGAATGGAAAAGGAGGAGATTGGGGGTGGAGGTGGGTCGAAACGCCGGCACAGAGGGTTTGGGGGGAAAGGGGCGCACATTTTGGGCAGGGGAAGGGAGGGGTTGGCGCGGCTGGCGGTGGCAGTTGGTGGTGGTGGTGGGGGTTACGGTGGCAGGCAGGGTATTAAGGGTTTTTTGGTTTTTTTTTTTTAATTTTTTTTTTTTAAATTAAATTATTTGTTTTTGGACCAATTGCAGTTTGACACGTGGCACATAACCTATTACAGCAGGTCATTGACTTTCGTTGACCGGTTTGGGATTGAAGAAAAAGAAGACCCCCCAAAGTTCGGATTATTCCAGAATAAATGAAAGTTGGGATTATTCTACGAAAATTGAAGAAAGTTGGGATTATTTTTTCTAATTTTTCCTATTTAAAAAAGGTTACCAAAAATTTGTATTATTCTTGTGAATTTTATTATGAAACATTACATAAATTCTTATCTAACAACATATTTTATGATAAAGTATATGTTGTAATTATGTTTATAAAAAAAACTATAGTAGAAGTTAATAAATAAATAGTGAAAAATGTCCAACGTCTCAGTTATTCTTGGACAGAGTGAGTACATTTTAAGACACATCTCAAAGGCCGTAAAAAGTCAAATGGGATACAAAATAGGACAAAGGGAATGACAATTATGCTTTTGATATCATGATAATTTCTTTGGTTTAAATAGAGTGATGTCCCACAATATTGTTAAAATAAAAATGAATTCCCTTTATAAGTCGGTTTAAAAACAAATTCTCCAAATATTGTCCACTTAAGATTGACATTGTTTGCCAAATTTTTTTGATTTGGTTCAGCTTAAAGCCGCTAATGGAGACAACGATTTACCGGTTTCAGGAAAGAGACGACCTTTTTCTATTAACAACTCTCTTTTCCTCTTTACGTTGTATAAGGTAAGTACAAAAGAAAAGAGAGTTATCATCAATCATCAATATACCTATACTAAAGGCGAAACCAGAAATGACACTTGTCATAACCTGGTTAAAATTTTTCCCACCAAAAGGTCTTTTTTTTTTTTTTGGGCCAAAGCTTCTTAGAGAAGTATTTCATTTAATACTTACTTTACAATAATATTTCTTTTCTATTTGGCATGTATATTCTTTTTTACACATTCAACAAAGATTTATATATTTATTTATTTTATGACGGGAACAAAGTCATGTAATACAATAATGCAATATTATCTATAACTTTGTAATGTAATCCATAGTTATTTTTATTAGTCTTGCATGCATTTCTTCCTCTGTTTTCTTTAAAGATTCAAAAAAATTGTAATTACAGAACTTTCATCCTATTTTGCAATTTAATATTATTTTTTATAGTAAAATAATTGTATTAAACTAATGATAAATATTGAAATTACCATGCATGGCGCGGGATCTAAACTAGTTAATAGTGAAAGGCAGTCTCTTTTCCTCCTTACTTAATTAACAATACCTTGTCCACCAGAATGTAAGAGAGCGCAAAGCTGCTAACATTAATATTGCTAAGTTCAAAGAGACTAACTTTCAGTAATAACCGGTCTTTTTGCCTCTTTTTTTTTTTAAAAAAAAAATACAAAATCAATAATATTGTTAGCGGTTTTAATATAAAATCGTCGACTACATTACCAGTTTTAAGCCAAACAAAATACCAATCATACATGAACGGTATTTTGAGAATTTGTGTTTAAATTGGTACATAATGGGTTTTTTTTAACAATATTGATGGTAATCGCTCGGTTATACATTAAACAAAAGCAATTACAAGTGGAATATATCACCACTTGTAATGGTGATATATATATATATATATATATATATATATATATATATATATATATATATATTATATCCTCTATTTAGTTTTTTTTTTTTTCTCTAAATTTTACTTTTTATAATAGCGAAAACTCAATTTGTTTTTCAACGGAAACAAATTAATTTTAACTCACATATTATGGGTTACTAGGTTAGATCCAGTGTCATGCACGGTGACCTATAAATATATATAATTATAGATTATTGATTGAAAAATATAGGCATAAAATCTTACTAATATTTTTTCTTATTCTAAAAGGATCACAAATTATTTTAAAATTTTGATTTTTGGTTAATACCAAATTTATTTAGAAAGATTTGTAACGTATTTTTTATTTTAAATATAATTATTACTACGTCTTAATATGGAATATGTATAAAAAAAATATTATTTTTATAAGAGATTTGTTTCCTTAATTAATATACTTTTACAAAAAAAATCAATAATCAAAAATCAATAATCAATAATCAATAATATATACTAAAAGACATACCAGCAATGACACGTGTCATCGTTTGGTGTGTCCTAAAAAATATACTACGTATATTTTTTTTTATTTCTTTGATCTTATTTTAAATAAAGTTTAAATGAGGTAAAAAAAAAAAATTATCTATGTAAGTAACTTTAATTGTAAAAAATTAATTATCATCTAGATTTTCAATTATAGAAAGAATAAATAAACAATAATTTTTTTAGGAAAAAAAAATATCATATAGATTATCAACATAAGATTTTCATTACTTATTTTTGTCAAGCAACTTATCTTGATAATCAATATCTATGTAAAAATATCAATAAATAACTGTATAACTTATTGATTGATAACTCTAAATTATTATATAATGTATATATAGTGCCAAAATATAATTTCAAATACATTGATATTTGAATTAGATAGTAGGAGAAAAGTTGAATAAGAAATAAGATGTTATTGGAATAATGATTAGAATAATATTATTTTATGTTGGATGGTTTTGAATGAAATAATAGGGTGATCTTACTTATGTGCAAAAAGAAAATTTATTCACAGGGTTAGTACATAGCTTTAAAAATTTTCATTTAGTTAATAAGAAAAATAACACTATTACATTACCACATATATAGAAATACAAAAAATAATCATATGCTCAACTGTTTAACTTTAAAATACATATTTAGCAAATCGGTTTTTTCATGAATATGTTTCATTTTAATAAATATTTCGATAATTTAGTTCATTTTTTTGACAATAATACTAAAATTAACCGTGCATGGCACGGGATCTAATCTAGTTATAACTAAAGTCACACCATAAAATGACATGTGTGATTGTTGGTATGTCTTTTAGTATATTATTATTATTATTATTATTATTATTATTATTATTATTATTATTATTATTATTATTATTATTATTATTATTATTATTATTATTATTATTATTATTATTATTATTATTATTATTATTATTATTATTATTATTATTATTATTATCATCTCAAAAACAAAAAGCCATAAAACCTACAATAAATTAGTGGGAAGCCGAGATACAATCTGGGCCCCCACTCCTCTAGCTATAGCAAAGCCTACCCTAGTAAAAATATGAGCTACAGCAGGTGCTCCAATGCCTTGCGTCGTCGAGAACCTCTGAATTCGCTTAAGCAACGCAACAACCTCCTTCTCTAATTCACCAAACGAAGAAAAGGAGAAGGGAATGAACCCATATCCAATCGCCTGACAACGAGCCTCATACTTAACCCGCTTCCGATGAGCTGCATCAGCCGCAACCCGTCCAAGAATAAAGTCAGATAGCCCTGACTGTGTCAAAGGAGAAGATCCTGTCAAATCTACACAGACATCGCGACCACGATCCCAAGAATAAAGTAACACATCAGCAGGTCTGAATTATTATTATTATTATTGATGATTAATTGATTATTGATTATACATATATATATATATATATATATATATATATATATATATATATATATATATATATATATATATAGTTAGTTAGAGATCATTTTGCATTTTTGCTCCGTTTTGTTTTAGTTTTTGTTTTGGATGCAAGTGAGTTACGTACAAAACAAAAAGGATTGCATTTACAATAATTTTTGCTTGTCCTGTGATTCAATTTGTATATTTTTTTTTTCTTTCTTTCTTTTTTAATCTGCAAGTGATGTCTTACCACCAACCAAAGCAAAGTAACGAGGCATCACATTCCAGTAAAACGACAGAAGCAAAATATGTACAACAAATCTATCCGTAGTAACTAAAACATATAAATAATGTTACAAGTCTTACAACTAGGTTTTGTACTGTTCATGTGCATCTTTTTGCTAGCAAAAAGGCCTCATTTTATAATTTTGTTTTCAATAAAGAGCATCAATTTAGGAATGAATTATGAGGCTTCTTATAGAATATAGAGAAACATACAAAGAAGACAAGTAAAGGTAAACAAAACAACTCTATATATAAGCTGTAATGAATGAGTTAATGACATAGATTATTCTTACAATAATTACACTAAAACTTTGAATCTCCATCAATTGCCATTTTGCCAAAAAATTTCGTTACAACAAGAATGGCTAGCAAGGCGTTAGTGGCATGCCAATCTTCAACTCTCGTGTCGAATAGGCCCTTTACCAACCCATTACCAATTGGGCTGATCCCACAATCTTCTGTTGTATCCGCTACACCATCAAACAAACCTTCAAGGTCATCTATGATGGTGCGAGCCCAACAGGCAGGTGGTCAGCCAACTGACCCTGTCCATCCCGTGACAGGTTCACCATTCCACAAAAAAGTCGCCCTCCTTGAAACCTCTCCTTACGGTAAATGTTACACTTATATCACTTTTTTCCTTGTTACATACTAATACATACAATACGTACGTACGTAGCATACTTAATTAGAGTAACACATATAGACACGAGCATAAACAAACTCTAGTACACTTTCATAAATGTTGTAGAAACTCTAGTACCACATTTTCTACAGCATATTTTCTACAACATGCTTTGAAAAAAAAATTTTAACAGGTGTGCTTTAAAAAAATTTATAAGATGGTTTTCAACAAAATTTGGTTTTTATAAAATGGTTTTCAATAAATTTTCCTTAAATTTATTACATTTTCTCTTGAAGAGTAAACCAAAATGTTTTCCAATCATATACCTAGTTATATATATGCATAATGCATTAAAGCGTAGACGTAATACTTGTAAGTTGTAACATGTTTGCAGTACGAACTCCCTGGAACACAACAGAGGACGAGCACGAAATCAGGATGTGGTTTGACATGCCGGGGACTAATGCAGAAAACATCGAAGTGGACGTCGTGGATAACTTGCTAGTGATCAAGGGAGAAGGTGGAATTGATGCATTTGGGAAGAAAATCTTTAGCCCCTATGATAGCAGGGTTCAATTGCCTCCTAATTCTTGGAAGGAAGAGATCACTGCTGCATTTAAAAATGGTGTTCTCTACATTACCGTGCCAAAGATTACCAAATTCGAGCACAAAATTATCCAAATTCCAGTTCGATCCGCTTAATTACAAATGAACCGTCACTCTTACTCCGTAGTAGATGTGTGTTATATTTACATACTATGAAAATAAGCTCTGTTTGCAATATGTTCAAATGGAATGACCCATATGTTGTAATGAAACACTTATATACCATATATTATGTATATTCCTTATTATTTAAAGAGTATTTACCTTTGATTTTATTTATTTTTTTCGTTAATTGTATCTGTTAGTTGAAACAAACACTACAAGTGGGGTGAATTGTACATAGTTGAGTTTCTAGTGACTACTTTTGCAAAATATAAAACAGAATATAAAGGAACTTTGCAATGCACACAGGATTTTACGAGGAAACCTACCAGAGCCCAACTGGAAGTAAAACCTCGACCCTTCTAAGGGATTTCCAAATTAAATTAATTCACTATAATAAGGCAAATACCAAGTTACAAACCTATTATAAAACAGACCTTACTCACAAGTTCTAAATTGAACTTGCTACACAGTAGGAACCTATCACTAGTAGAATAAATGTAATGTCAAGCGGTTCAAACCCCCTAATGGGAAGCGGTTTTGAACCGCATGGGATTAGGGGGCTTGCCATTTGCCATTTAAATAGCAAGCGGTTCAGAACCGCTAGCCATTACTAGAGAAAGGGCAGCGGTTTTGGCGCCAAACCGCTGCCCAATATGGGTATTAAAATTAAAAAAAAAACAAATTATTTTTTTTTGGATTTTTCACATAAATTGATACACAAATCAAATATATGTAAAAGCATTAATAATTTTATTAATTATTTGTTCTAATATTACATTTACATAAAAAAAATTAATACAAGTATCACCACCAGCCACGAGCACCAACACCATCTCATGTTGCTTCGTACCACCAGCCACGACCACCAACACCACCGGCCCACCACGACCCACCAATACCAGTACACCCACCAGCCATGACCACCCACCACGACCCCCACCAATACGTGAACACCCGTCAGCATCGACCCCCACCAATACACGACCACCCACCAGCCACCCGTCCACACACGACCCCCACCAACACCAAACAACAAATAAAAAAAATAAAAAAAAAACACACCACCAACACCACCACCCACCACGACCCCCACCAACAACAAATCGACCTAAAACAAACCAATTCAACCACCCATCACAATAAAATAAAATAAAAACTGAAAAAAAACAAAATTAAAGATTAAAAAAAAAAGGAAATACCTTGAATACAACCAAAAAATCGAAATTGGCTTTAAATTTGGGTTTTATGGGTCAAATTCGACCATAAAAACTCCAGATCTAGAGTTTTTATTGTCGAATTCGACCATAAAAACCCACACGCACCACCACCGGACTACCACCATTTAAACCCACACAAATTGGCTCGAATTGGCTCGAAAACCCACCTGAATTCGCTCGAAACCCCATCGGAGATTTGTTCGCTCGAAAACCCATCTCCGTATATAATTACCTAATTACCTAAGCGTGAGATGAGATAGAAAGATAAGAGAAAAAAAACCCTAATGGAGAACGGGGATGAGAGAAGAAAGAGAAGGAGATGGAGGAGAGCTGGAGAGAGAAGTGAGGGCGTGAAAATGGAGGGGAGGAGGAGAGAGAGCGTGAGAAATAGAGAGGAGGAGGAGAGAGAGCGTGAAAACTGAGGGGAGGAGGAGAGAGAGCGTGAGAAATAGAGAGGAGGAGGAGAGAGACCGTGAGATTTTAGGGTATTTTTAACAAATGGCAATCGGTTCATGTTCCAAACCGCTTGCCAATTACAATTTGGCAAGCGGTTCACCCTAAACCGCTTGCCATTTACAAATTGGCAAGCGGTTCACCCTAAACCGCTTGCCATTTACAATATTGCAAGCGGAATTCCAAAACCGCTTGTCATTTGGGGCTTCCCATTACGTTTATTCTACTAGTGTATCCTACCCAACCCAAGTTCCACACTTGGATTCACTCGTACTATCACAGTACTACCTCGCAGCTTTTCACTCAAAGCTCACACTCCTGTATGCAATATAAATTTCACACATACACCTAATAATTCAACCAATACACAATATCGACACCTAGAATATGTTAGGCAAGCAATGCACGAAACCCGGAACTAATATGACAAGATTAAAAGCTTGGCAAACTTACAAAAATTAAGCTCAGAGATGTCTTCACGCACGCATAAACTCACAAAAACTTATGAAATGTGATCTCTACTATTTATACAAGATTAACTCGTATAAAAAGTAGGGTTTTTCAAAAGATAAATAAGTTAATTTAACTAAAACGCAAAACATAGTTTTATATAAATCATTTTGAATAAAATCTTTTCGGAAAAATAAGATAAAGAAAGATTTAACAAAAAGAAAATATCTTTTTGTTAAACGGAATTTAAGAAATAAAATCAATTAGAAAATCTTTACTTAAAATCTATCATTTATCTTTTCCATTTTAATTAGATTTGCCAAGTAACTTGTCACACTTCTAATAGGTTTCATGTATATCTTCTTAACTTATTTAACGATAAATCTAGAAGATAAATTTTAGCTAAATAAATATTGTTGTGCTGCGTTTCTGTAATTGTGGATTGCTTGGGCTTCACGGAGACCATGACCAAGTTCCTGCTGTCACTTTTGCTCCAGTCTTCAACTGGAATTTCGCAGACTAAGTTCTTTCCAAAACTTATTGTCTTCAGCTTGCTATCTCCAAGTTCCTATTAGGGAACATTCTTGTTAAGGAACTTAGTTCTTGTTAGAGAACTCTTCTTCTATTTTGACTAACTTTTCTTTAAAGGCCTCTTCATGTCTTCTTAGCTTGGGTTACTCTTCCACCACCAAGGTCTACTTCACCTGTACTAATCAAACACTAATAAACCTTTATGAGTTAAGTTTGCTTTAGTTTAACTTCATCATTATCAAAACCTTTAAGCTTCAACAGTATCATTTTTTAGGTACACATTAAATTGTTAAGTTAAGGGTGATTTCTTAAGTAGTTAAGTGAGGACGATTAAAAGTAGACCCACTAAAACGTAATTTTCTTTCTTTCTTCTATTTTAGTCATTGGAGAAGGTAGGCCACGGTATTGAGAGATGATGTGTTTAGCTTCTTCAATCTACGACAAAAGTAAAACAAAAGGAAACTAAAATGGATTACTATAATGTTACATAATACTAGTATATACCATTTTTCCTTGTTATGTGGCCCAAAAGATGCTTCATATTGCTACTTTTTGCACTACTATGTAGTGTTTTAGTTTGATAATTGTGCTTGTGTTAAATATGGAAGAGAAAAATATAGAGAGATGAAAGAAGATTGTTACATTGTTTTTCATATTCCATCTAGTACGAGATATATATACATGTACATTACCTAGGGTTCCATCAACGGATAAGACCAAATACCCAACTCTAGAGTATTCTAGATTGTACATAGGATAATAGTCATCAATATTTAGATATTATCATAACACTCCCCCTTGGATGACTATTAACATTTACTATAAAACCCGTACAAAATAATACACTATAATGCGCATAAGATGCTGCCTCGTTAAAAACCTTACCAGGAAAACCCAAAGGGAAAAAACTATGGTTAAGAAAAAAAACAGTGCAGCGCGCATTAACTCCCCCTCATGACTATATCACTTCAGATCTTTAAGACGACGCAATCCAATGCCGTAAGCTAACTTTTTGAATGTTGATGTCGGAAGAGCCTTAGTAAATAAGTCTGCTTGTAGACACCCAAATGTGTCCCCCCAAAACCAAACCCAGTGATGAGTATCTTTCATGTCATTTGATTATCGAACAAAGCGAAAGTGTGAAAAGTCTAGTGATGAGGATGTTTTTTATTAAAATATCTCTTCTTTCTGTTTTTGAAAATATTTCTTTTCTTACCATATTTATGAAAAACGAGCATTCCAGTTTAGTTTGATCCATTATAAGGGTCCAATAACGGTGTAGTTGGATGGGGCTTGAAAAGACCTTTCCAACGATATATTATAAGGCCAATTCCGATGAATAATGAGGAAGTTATGGCCAAAATACTAAACTGGGCCCGGTTTGGTTTTTATATGCGGCCCAATGATCTATAGGAGGGCCTATTATTAATTATCATTCCTAAATCTATTAGGATTAATTATAGTCTTCTAGGATACTCTAGAAGGTTCTTTTAAATCCTAATGGAGTTAGGATTGATAATTATGTTTTAAAGAGTTTGAAATTGAATAAAATTACACCTTTTTAAGAATCCTTGTTTTGTACGAAGTGGAATATATTTAGATTTTATTTTCGTGCCTCATAATCTTTATCCAAATTTTGTATGGTTGGATAGATCTTGAAATTATCTTTCCAATGATATATTATAATATTAAATCCGAGCTATAACGAAAAAGATATGAATGAGATACAAAACTCTATCCAAAACTGACACCGTCCTACTATTTAGGCTATATATTTTTATCTACAAAAAATTTTAATCTGATTATAATTGGTTTGGAAAGTATACTTCAAGAGATTTCCAACTACATATTATTTGACTGATTTGGATTTCTGGATCAAAAGATTTGATAAAAACAAAATCCGCAAAAACTGTTTTCCAGCGCCTGGCGCCACGCCTAGCGTCGGCGCCAAAGTGTAGCGTCTGGCGCCAATTCTGACGTCTGGCGCTAGAGTCCAGCGTTTGGCGCCACGCGCGTGATTGACGATTCGATCGAGTTTCATTCTCGTCGAAACTCTGATTTGTTTTATTATCCATCCGACTGATTTTCTCTATAAATAGCCTCTTAAAATTCTGTTTTCAATCATCAATTCTCTCTATCAATTCTCATCAATAATCATCAATTCTCATCAATTCTTATTCTCTCTAAATTCTCTTCTCTCTCTAAGCTAAAGCTTATTCTCTCTCTCCCTCTTTTCTAAGCCTAGCCTTTTACAAACACAATTCTTCATACATTAGCACTAGACACACCTAGCATAATTCAAAGTTGACTTTGCCCTAGACGTAAAAGGTTTTAATTTCTGAGGGGTTGGTCCCAAATCTCTCTTTCAATTATTTAATTTAATTGTTGTTTATTATTTTCCTTGAAGTTACTAACGCGTGTATTTTGTTATTAGAAAGAGATACGAGGCATCCAAGTAAGTGCTTTAATGATTTATTGATTTTATGATATAGAAATCATGCTTAGGTTGTTATTATGATTCCTAGTGTCATGTTAGGACGTTTTGATCTTCCTAGTATCATGTTTAGGGTAATAACTATAATTTCTAATATCAAATATGATAATTATGATTTCTATGATGATTCCTATATTTTTTCCTAATATTCATGTTAGTATCACGTTAAGGTTAAAGCTTTGATCTTTGATGTTTAGTGACATGCTAGGGTTTGTTATTAATCTTGTTAGTATCATGCCTAGGATCTTGCTGTTATTATGCTTTAACATTATTATGATTATTTTTATGATTTATGATTATTATTATAATTATTATTTATGATGATTATTATGTTGTTTGATTATATTTATTGTTATTGCTTGATCACGCCTTTTATGCATGTTTAAAGGGAATTTGTACTTGTAATAACGCTTAATAAGATAATTAATAACCTTGTTTAGGGTTAATTTGATTATAATTCAAGTTATCACCAATAATATACTTATTTGTGCATTAATATTCAACCAACATAGATAAACAGGTTTAGGATTAAACCTATTGCTTGCATGTTAGTCAGAAAGCGCACATGAATACGATCAGAATAAAGTAGAGAGCTATTATTAGGGCAGGTTCAATCTCTTTTAGGTTAGATTTGTACCTTCATCCCCGAACTACCAGTCATGGTTCCAGACCTATTGGAGTTGACGATCTCTTGGATCGTTAAGGGGTGTAACCTTGACCTCGTGAACGGTTTACAAGTTCCTAAAACTTGTTGGCGACTCTTTTGCTCTATCTTCCTTCCCTTTGGACGCCACCATGCTTTAGTGTATGATCACAGTGGGGTTCAAGCTAGGGGTAATTCTTGAAATATTCTCTACAGTTTTTGGCGACTCCACTGGGGAGGATTTCTATTTTAATTCCTGAATTTATTTCGGCAATGATTTAGAATGAGTGGATGAGACTCAAAAAGTTCTAAGTATATCATGTGTGTAATTTTGATTAACATTATTGTCATATGCATAAAAAAGATCTCATTGGAAAGACCATCCGTAATGAGTTAAAACATAGGATTTTTACACGTAGAAAATTTGAGGAATATCTTTCACAACTAGAATCGAAATAATGCTGCTCGAAACTGGAAAATTTTATCGAGCATAGAAAGCTGCTGAGGCATGTAGGAACTAGCTTCTGGGAACAAAGCCTAGCGCCAATTATTTGACTTTAGCGCCAGGCGACAACTACTGTCCCCAAGCACTAAAGCCAAATTGTGGCGCTGGCCTCTGTTTGCTGGCGCCAAGTTCTTCCAATACCGAGCCAAAAATATGCGTTCTAATTTTGACCAGTTTTTAGCACTGTTTGCTCAATCCTACTTCCTAATTGAGTTTTTCTCACTTTTCTAAAACCCATATGTGTTCTACATATGGACATAACCGTCTGGGAATTCATGCTCCATCTACCTGATTGAACGCTCTGAGCAACAAAGGGTACATCCGAGAATGTTGAATTCACCAAACCATGGAAGCGAGTTTTTCTAAACTCGCGGTGTCCCATCCACTCGCGCCAACCCTTCACGGTTAGGCTTCCGCGCGGTGCATCCGGACAATTAACCATGGACCCTCTATTGACTAACCCATATCCCGAACTTTAGAGAACTAGAGCCATGGTTACACTACAACAAATCACCACTTGTGCCACGAATTATGCCACGGGAATTCTAAATTCGAGGCATAATTTCATTTAGCCACGGGTAAAATGAACTATGATACAAACCTAAATAAGAAGAATTATTTATGCCACGGGTTTCTATTTTCCCGTGGCAAATATTACACTTGTGCCACGAATTGCGCTTTTTCCGTGGCAAACTTTACATTTGTGCCATGAGTCACTCTTTTCCCGTGGCAAACTTAACATTTGTGTCACGAGTAGTGTTTTTTTTTTTTTTTTTTTTTTTTTTTTTTTTTTTTTGGTAAAGTTATAGTACTGTCGCCACAAGTAATTTTTCTCGTTACAAGCATATACTCATGCCACGATTTTTTGCTACATTATAAAATTTTTGTATCTAGATATACTCATGCAGGGAAAAGGAGGATATCATAACTTACAATAAACTTTAATACGAATATATATTTACTTGACGATTAAATTAGATACCATGAATTGACAATATTACTTTGTTTTTCTTTACTTTTAAACCCGAATATATTTAAAATACTATAGGCACTAATTCGTAGATAGTAGAATATTAAACATAATACAAATTAGAGGTTAGTTGTTTATTTTTCTATTTCTAAATACGCTTAAATTTTCCTTATATATGATTGATTTTTTTTTCCTGTGCAATAACGACAACAAGTATTCACACCAAATAAATGCACTGGTTTTACAAAAGCTTAGATCCCTATATATAATTAAAATAAAATAATTAAAACCTATGATATTCGAGGTTCAATATTTTTTTAAAAAAAACTTTACCTTTATGTATGATCGATTTCTAATACACAATTAAAATTTTCTGTGTAGATCGATATTCTTAACCTTTTTTTCCTTTTATTTTTTTTTATATGCTTAACTTGTGTATTCACATATATTCTAATTCAATATAAACTTTTTCTAATTGGTATGTTCGTATATTAACACGAATACATTCACCACTGATTACTACGGATTCTAATTCAACTTTTTTTTTTTTTATTAAAATCTATTCAATATAGTCAAATGATTTAATATTTGTTAAGTACTTTGTCAAAAAAATAATTGATAATTAAATTTTTTTTTTTGTTGAAAAAAAAATTAAAAAGAAAAAAATTGAAGTTGATCCCAGGGGGTGTTTGGTAAGTGAGAATTGGGGGTTGGGAATGGGAATTGGAGGGGTGGGAGGAGGAATTTTAAAGGGAGGAATGTTAGGCATTTAGAAATGCATAACAAAGGGTATTCATGTAATTATGCATATGTGCAAACGAATAAATATTCTGATATCATTGGATGATCAAATGGTACCATTGAATATACAGTGATACTATATGTGCACATAATGGTATTATATATGCATTCACTTGTACTAAATTTATGCGTAAATAGTACCACTGAGGATTCAATGGTACTATATAAACTTTCAGTGGAACAATCAGCATGTGGTCCCCCATCACGTGATACAATCCGACGAAAAAATAGGTGTGGTCCACCTACATGCCTCTCTCTTCCTATCTCTCTCCTCTTTTCTCTCTCTACCATGTGTTTTTATAATATTTTAATCAATGTTTATGCATTAGTAAATGCATAACTTTCCTCCATTTCTAGTTCCTCGGGGTGGGAGTATGTATTGCTTAATTTGTTTTGTGGGAAGGGGAATTGTAGGTGGGATTGGGAATGGGAATAAAATTAGTCTATTCCCATGATTTTATTACTTGGGGGGGCAAGTAATAGAGATTGGGATTGGGAATATATAGAAAAAGACTATTTTGCCTTTAATGAAAGCATAAGGATATAATATTAGTAAGGGTGTTATTGTAAATTTGCTATTTATTCCCAATCAATTCCCTTCACACTCCAAACAAGGGATTGTCAATATTTTATTGAATTCCCAACTAAAAATCCTTATCCCATTTCCAACCCTCTAATCCTCAAATTCCCATTCCCACTTGCTAAACACCCCGAAAGTTCTTTCATTAAAAAAAACACCACTTTCTGTATTTTCTCCCTCTTTCTCTTCCAGTTTCCATTGAAGGGCACTCAACGCTCTCCCATTGATGTGAAAATTATCCTCCATTGAGGTGAATTTTCTCCGCCTAAAATTCTAATTGAACTTGTAAATCTTCCGAATTCTCAATCTTTATAAATCAACTAAAACTCAAAACCCCCAATTATCATCCAATATCCTTAGAATTCCCCCTAAAATATCCATCTTCTTTCATTATCATGGAGGTATCAGAGAAGAGAGCGACTAAGAGTAATGCGATTAGGAGCAACAACTGATTTTGTTTCATCATCTTTCCCCAACGAAACCTAAATTCAATTTTACCTGCGCCATTGCTCAATAACGAATATTTCAACGCTGTCGCAGCTGCTTCTTCTCCGCCGCCGCGATTTGAATATCACATCGATCCTATGGCCGCTTACTCTACTGATAAACAGCGGTCTTTCTCCCCTATACCTCAACTTTCACCCCTTCTCAAGGTAAACTTTTTTTTCGTATTTTTTGATTAATTTTTCAAAATGGGCTTAATTGGGAGTTGATAAATTGGGGATTAGGGATGTTGGAAAATTTATAAATTATATCTGATTTAGTATTATTTTTGGGTTTTATATCAAATTGGTGTAAATTTGTTTACAAGTTTGTTATTTTTTTTAATGTTACTGAAATTTTGATGTTATTGATGAAAATTGGAATTTGGGTGGGTATGAATTATGAGCTTAAAGTATAGCTTACTAGTTATTGTTATCGGGTTGTTATTTTTTTTATTGATGTTTTCTACTTGCAAAAAGAAGGGATAAAATTTCTATTGCTAAATCACAGTAATGGTTTAAGTTATTTGGTTTATCATTTGTTGCAGCTCGTATTTATTTGATTGTTTTTTCGCATTCTTGTTGAATTAGGGTCCTCCTGTAATACTGATGCATTGTGAATATGGAATTCAAAGGTTGAATTTTTTTAAAATTTGTCCAGTGTCATATACTCATAGTCCTAGGCTTGAATTGCTATAAGGTTGACTTGTTTATTTAGAATTTGTGATGGTTTGTATACACTTTCTACGAATGTTTCCTCCAAAGTTGCAAATTTTGCAATCAAAGTGATTGTTTTCTGCTTTTTTGGTTTGAGATAGTAAAATTTATTGGTATGGAGGGGGTAAAAAACATTTATCAGGTAAGCTTATCATGGGGTACTTTGTTGTATAAGAAAGGATGTTCTTTCTGGAAGGTTGTAAAATGGAAAACGATAACCTTATGAAGTATATAGTTAGTTTCTTTTGCATTCATCATGCATTAATCCCATTAATTAATTGTTGACTTTACTAGTAAATGGATGAACTTGGATATGTTGAGAACTTGACACATTTAATCCTGTCAAATAATTGTTTTGCTTCATGCTCTTAAGCTATCAAGCTAACTGTTTAGTTAAATTGTTGAATTCTGCATGAAAATGATTTATTGTTATTTACACATAATTATTAGGGCCATGGAATCCTCAAATTCCCAATTCTGGTGCTCCTCAACTCCAACGTAATGTTGCACCGTATCAGGATAACTTATTATCATCTTGTTAGATAGAGACCTGTGCTAACAATTCATTAAATCCATGATTGATATTAATGCTAATTGCTCTTTAAGCACCAACTACTTGATCAATAGTGCCTTTGCACTCAATTCTGTTAATAAGGATTATATCTTATATTTATTGAGACCATTAAAGAAATCTAATATAAAGAAAAAGATTATTGAACCTAGCCTCGATATTAAGCCTCATCTATCTGTCACAACCCCTTGTAAAGTTTGTACCACTCTATAAATTTGCATTACCTTTGTAATGTTTGTATAATTATGATGTTAAGATATTAAGATTTGTGTGGAGTATTATAGAGTACCAAAATTGCTTCTTTGTTTCAGATTTCTTTAATATATTTGTGTTTTCAATTTGTTAATAAAAAGTAGGATAAACAAGATTGGCCACTATAGTTAGAAGTTTTCCAGTGAGTTCACCTTCTTCGCTAATCTATTGTTTCTTTTACTCTGAATATAAAGATGCAGGACATTTATTGAATTATATGGATGTTTACTCGTACATATAATTATTATTTTTCATTCAATTTCAGTTCTCGAATTCACTATAGGCAATTAACTTTCCATTAAGATTGTAAAGGACATTTTCCTCAAAAAAAAAAAAAAAAAACAAAAAAAAAAAAAGAGAGAGAGAGAGAGAGAGATTGTAAAGAACACAATAGCTTTGCATAATTTTATTCTATTGTAAACTTGTAAAGCATTTTACTACAATCAAGTATATATAAAATTTTCATATGATATAGCTATATATATTGTGTATCTGTACATGTTGACCTCTACACTTTTCTGGGTTTAGTCATGGTGAATGATATTACATCTTTACAGGTTGACAGATAAAAGAACTGGCATTGTTCCAACACAATTTGTTTCATTTGATACTTCTTGTTATGACGTATTAAAACTTAATTATTATGCTGCAATCTGAATAAATGTCATTACAGTATTGCATGCATCTCCCGTATAAATAAATTCTAAGGACCCTAAATGATATTAAGAAATCTATGAAAGTTACAGGACAACTAGCTTTATAAATTTTTTCTCCTGTGTTCCAGTGTTGTAATGTTGTTTTACTTTGTTATCTTATACATTGTAGCTTTATGATTATGCCCCAATGTCTTATAGATTGTCATTTGAGCTTTGTTAGTGCTGAGTATATTTTGCAGATACATATATATATATCCTGGTCTGTATATATTATTGTTAATGTTGACGAACATTTGCTATAAAATAAGGGAGATTTTTTTTATCCTGTGATGAGTAGAGTTTAGTTTCACTTTGAGTCTTGGAATGTAATCTAATTTTTTTTCATTTTTCCCTTTTCCCCTGCTAGCTACTATTGCCTTTCCACCTCCCTTTCCTGCTGCTTTAGTATCTCCCCCACCCCCTACTAGCTGCTACTGCCTTTGCCCCTTCGCTTCTTGCTACCCTGCAGTCTTCCCCTATTGCTTCTGCTTGAGTCAGACTTGTAATAGTGATTTTATTTCTTCACACTTTATTACAGAACAATTATTCCGAATGCATGACATTATCACTGCTAATGCAGCCAGGCTAGCCACTGCAGCTATTGTTGCTGATGTTGTCTATGTTGATGCTGCATCTTTTGCTGTCGGCCTCTTGCTATAAAGGGTGTTGTCTTAGTTATAAAATCCTTGCATAGTTGTTGGTTGCTTTAAGAGCTACAATTGTTATTCGGATGGGCTAACACTTTTTTGGTTTGATGTTATAGGATTTTATAGACAAATAAGAAGGGCTCAATGTCATCCAACAGCACATCATGTTTCACTAATATGCTAACATATGAGATCCCCGAGAATGGTTTGACACTCTGCACAGCAGCAACAAATTGATGCGTTCCTTATCAATGTCAACACAACAGATTATCAGGTTTAAATAAAGTAGAGTACACGAATATAATTATAGATTGTAATAATCTGGTTTTTAGTGTATTATAAACAGAGATTATTTAAAATTTGTAAATTTTGTGTATATGTATGTGTTTTTTCACTAACTTTAATTAATACCAAATTCAATATTTTTTTCAGCCTTATTGGCCACCATAATATTTATGGCAACATTGTTCATTAGCCACGATAAAATTTGAAAAAAATAATCTTATTAGCTACAATAATATTTGTGGCAACAAAGTTTGTTAGCCACAATCGAATTTGTGGCAAATAATTTGTTAGCCACATTAGTGTTTGTGGCAAGAGAATTTCTTTGCCACGGGAATATTCGTGGCATAAATTTCAAAATTTGCCACGACATTCGTTTTCCCGTGGCAAATTTCTAGCCACGGCCTCTTGTGCCACGAGTATAAACTTTAAAATTCCCGAGGCTAAATTGCATAGCCATGGGAATTTTAATCTTGAGCCACGATTTTACCCGAGGCACAAAGGTCAATTTGTTGTAGTGTTAGGTTGCAAACTCATTGCATCATATTGTGCCTACTTGACTAATTGTGCATTATCTGTTGTGCATACTCTATGTGATTTTTCCTAACCGTTTGTTTGACTTGTGTTAAAGACTAAATAAACTGATTAATGACTAAAGGAATTTGTTTAATTAATTAATTAATTAATTAATTTGAGCTAATAAATAAACATAAAATCGAGTCATAGTTCCTTTAAGTCAACCCAGATTTTTATTCCCGTATACTGCACAAGCGTCAACTTGTTTTGGTCATAGTCGGAGTTATAGGAAGAACTACGAGTTGTACAACCTATGGATCTGTAGCCCCAAGTTTTATATTTAATTTGGCGTTGGTTTCATCCCAATCAGAGTCACAGATCAAAAGTTATGACTAAAATACCACAGCCTGTCCAGTTTAATGCATATACGTGAAGTCTTAACTTAGTCTTTGCTTGAGTCTAGCCACATGGTCATGACACGAGTCTTAACATGTCACTACACTCACTAGTCTTAGTACACACTTTGTATATGTCACCATGACCATGTATTAGGTTCATGCATGAGTCGTTTTCCGTCATTTGAGTTGGGGGTACATTCTATTCCTAATTTTTTCATAGCGATCTCTCCATCTACATCATCTTTCCATTCTCTACATGCTTTCTCCATATCACAACCTTCATTCTTCCTACCTTCTTCCATCCATGCATTTTGAATCGAGTTTGAGTCATGTGATTGACAAACAAAAAAAAAATGAGGGTAATGATGAAACAAATGCACAAGGCAAGCTTCTCACCAAGATTTCATGCTTTCTTCTTCTTTTTTTTCAAACCCTTTCCCCAATAAGTCTAGCATAGGCACCCTTCGTTCTCCTTGAATTTATTTCTAAGACTTCGTTTTTACCCTTCACTTTTTAAATAAAATGAGCATTTATTTCCTTGCATATGATCATTGCATTGCATTATATTAAGCACAAAGTATACCAATGATTTGAGGCACCCCTTGTAGCCACATCATATCACCTTTCAGTCTTTCACCCTTCAAATATGCAATCCTTTCTGTATAGACAACTTTGAGCCTCGTCTAATGATAGACCTTTCTTTTTTCAACCCATATCTACCTAACCTTGGGATGGGATGGTGTGTAACTTATGCATTTTTTTTTTAAAAAAAAAAGCTTGAGTGACTTCAAAAGATAAAATAGCAAAAAATAAGCAAAAATAAATAAATAAATAAAAAAGTGTACAAAAGGGAAAGTGTTCCAATGTCTTTGACATGAACATGTCTTTGATATGAACACGTCGTCAGATTGCGTCTCTTATCGAGTGCTCGGTACCGTGCCTGAGAAACATGAATGCCAAGTGAGTGATAGACCGCATGATCGGGATTGCCCACACTTATAAAAATAAAATAAATGCTTAAGCAAAAAAGAGAGCAAAAAAAAAAAAAAAAAAAGTAGTTATGACTACATGTAAATGTCATTATCCAGTGGGCCATAAGCTGTGACTACATCCATCAAACGTAAGTCGAGTCCTTCTCTTATTGCCAGGCTAATCAAAAATCTAAAAGTAGTTGCATCCACCACAGGAGAATATGTCTCCTCATAATTATTACCAGGTCTTTGTGAGAATCCTTGTGCAACTAAGCGTGCCTTATATCTTACAACTTCACCCTTTTCATTTCTCTTCGCACAAAGACCCATTTATATCCCACTGGCTTTACACCTTCAGGTGTATGGACTACAGGTCCGAATACTTCTCTTTTTCCAAGAGATTTTAATTCTGCTTCAATTGCTTCTTTCAATTTTTCCAATCATTTCTTTATCTACATTCTTCAATGGATTTTGGTTCATGATCCTCATTATTATCCATAACATCTAATGCTACATTGCATGCTAAAATATCATTGACGTCGATTTGATTTCGGTTCCATGTAATTCCAGACATGATATAATTTATTGAAATTTCTTCATTATCAAATACCTTAATTTCTTCTTGTATCATGTCTAAAGTCTCTTCTGGAGATCCTTCAGAAATTGTTTCTTCAATTTGACCATCATCAATCAATGCTCTTTTTCTTTTCTGAGGATTCTTATCTTTGGAACCTATTGGTGTTCCACGTTTCCGACGTGGTTTAGACTCATTAGCAAATTTATTTTGTCCTTTCGGGACTTCTATTTTTAATGGAGCATTTACAGCTGGAATATGTGACTTGGTCACTCTTTTTGGGTCAGCAAACGAGTCTGGCAATTGATTCGCTAAACTTTGTAAATGAATTATCTTTTGAACTTCCAGTTCACATTGTTTAGTTCAAGGATCAAGATAGGATAATGATAATTCATTCCATTTAATTTCCTTTTCCAGCTCTCTCTTTTCTCCCCCTAATGTTGGGAAAAGTGACTCGTTAAAATGACAATCTGCAAAACGAGCCGTAAATAAATCCCCTGTTGTAGGCTCAAGATATTTAATTATTGACGGGAATTCAAACCCAACATATGTCCCCCAACCTTCTTTGAGGACCCATCTTAGAGCGTTGTGGTGGAGCTATTGGAACATAAACCGCACATCCAAAAATTCTTAGATGGGAAATATTTGGTTCCTGACCATAAACCAATTATAATGGGGAGAACTTGTGATAACTTGTTGGCCTAATGCGAATTAGTGTTGTTGCATGTAATATAGCATGTCCCCAAGCAGAGATTGGGAGATTGGATTTCATAAGCAATGGTCTAGAAATTAACTGAATACATTTTATTAATGACTCTACCAGACCGTTTTGTGTATGAACATGTGCTACAGGATGTTCAACATTTATCCCAATGGACATGCAATAATCAGTAAAAGCTTGAGATGTAAATTCACCAGCATTATCAAGCCGAATTGTCTTAATGGGAGTATTTGGAAAATGTGCCCGTAACTTAATCAATTGGGCAAGTAATCTCGCAAACGCCAGGTTACGAGTTGATAACAAAGACACGTGTGACCATCTAGTTGATGCATCAATTAAAACCATAAAATATCTAAATGGTCCACATGGGGGATGTATGGGCCCACAAATATCTCCTTGTATACGTTCCAGAAAGCTAATTGATTCAAAATTAATTTTAGCTGGTGATGGACGAATTATCAACTTGCCTTCTGAGCAAGCAGCACATGAAAAATTATTATGAAGAATCTGCTGGCTCTTCAAAGAATGTCCACATGAATTCGTAATTATTTTTCGCATCATTATTGAACCGGGATGGCCTAACCGGTCATGCCAAACAACAAAATTATCAGTAAACTTCTGGTTTACTATAGCATGAGCTTCAATAGCATTGATTTTTGTGTAGTACAAACCACTAGAGAATGTAGGTAGTTTCTCCAAAACATGTTTTGAGCCTTGAGTTATATTTGTGATTTGAAGGAATTCGTTATTTTCTTCATTGATTGTCTCAATATGATAACCATTGTTGTGAATATCCTTAAAACTTAATAAATTTCTTTGAGACAATGGGGAGTATAAATCATCCATTATTTTAATTTCAGTTCCCCAAGGCAATTTTATAGTGGCTCTTCTGAAGCTCTCAATTATATTTGTACTACCCGATATGGTACTAACATTAGTCCTTTTCATCATCAAATGAGAGAAATATTTTTTATTTTTAAGTATTGTATGAGTAGTTGCACTGTCAGCAAGACATAATTCTTCACCATTCATAGCAAATTGAACTTGAGTAATATCCATGTTCTTCATGAAATAAAATACATGTCAAAATATTAAGCATAAAAATAAAGATGATAAAATACATAAATCAATAAAAAAAACACTCAAATAATAGTTCTTAAATTTATAAAGCAAAATTCCTTATTACAACGAAAGAAATAAACTTAAGTAAATCACTAGAATAAGCAAACATATGTCTAATACTTAAAACTGACACAAAATAATATAATATTAATTATTCCCTTCTGGGGCAATGAAGAAATCAGCACCCTCTAAATGATTTGTATTGCCAAAATCAAAATTATTCCCTTCCAGGGAAGTAAGGAAATTAGCAACATCGAAATGATTTGCATTGCCAAAATCAAAATCACCTTCACCATCTTCAAGAACAAGGTTTGCCTCAACTTTCTTTCCTTTCTTCAATGATTCTTGGTAAAGTTCAATAAGATGCTTTGGAGTTCTACAAACCCGAGACCAATGACCTTTTCCTCCACAACGGTAACATATATTGGTGTAGACACCTAAAAATGTCTCCCCACAACCAAACCCGATGATGAACAACCTTTAACCGCCACTATTGGTCGGGTTTAGTATTTAATCCCGAGAGTGCTTAAAAATCGTATTTTATTAAATTCATATTTTTGAACAGTCCATGGATTAGTCTTGATGTTTGGTAAAAGCATAGTTTTAATTTCAGCCCAAACTTATTAATTAATTTTTAGCCCAAACCTTTTTTATTTTATTGTTTTATTATTTATTTTTAGCCCAAACCCTTTATTTATTTTTATTTAATTATTTTCTTATTTTAGCCCGAATAATAAAAAGTCAGAAAAGGCCCAAAATTGTCAATCAGCACTTAAAATGTCGAAGGAAATTAGGGTTAAAAATGTATTTAGAAGGAAAAAAAAGGCAGGAATTTCCCGCGCCACGGCAGGTACCTACCGTGTCACGGGAATCCTTCCCGTCTGACGGTGGGATTTCCCGTGACATGGGAGGTCTGCCGTGACACGGGACATTCCGTGTCTTTTCCGCGTAAACCCTTGACGCGTTTTCTATCCCGTTTTCTGAAAATTTCCCGCGTCACGCCAAAAGTGTACCGTGTCACAGGAAAGTGTACCGTCTGACGGTGGAGCTTCCTGTGTCACGGTACAGTTTGACCGTGTCACGGGATACTTTTTTAGGGTTTTTATCATTTTAGGGTTCCGTGTGCTCCCTCGACACATTTTCCCTATAAATACCCCCTCATTTCTGATGAACGTGGCACCGAGTAATTCTCTAATTTTATTTTCTCTCTTCTATGCTTTAGCCTAAACACTAGCCTACCCTTCTCTACTTCAAAATTCCTTCTTCAAGTACTCAAAGGAGTCCATACTTTACTCGTGGTTCTATCCTTAAGCCAAGGCGTGAAAGGTAGAATTGTTTGAGGGTTTGGCCCCAAAATCAACTTTATTTTATTTTATTTAATTTAATTATTGTTTATTTATTTCCTTGAAGTTACTAACTCGTTTATTATTTATAGTTGCAAACAAACAGAATCAAAGTAAGGATCATGCTCCTTTTATTTTTATTATTTTTCTAACGATTTTATGTTGTTGGAATTGTGATTAAATTGGTTTTAATATTAATGTTGTTCTATAATTTTTATGATCACCATATCGCATGTTAAAGGGAATATGTAATTGAAAATCACGCCTAATAAGATAATTTGGACAACCGGTTTAGGATCCTTTTTAATCTTATTATTAATTGAAGTGATCACCAATATTTTAGAATTATGTGTGCATTAATCTTAAACCAATTTAGTTAAATAATAGTTTGGAGCGAATTGAATTATTGTTTGTATGCCTTTGAGATCGCAGGAATCATTTTTCACTATAAGAATCGAGTAGAGGCCAATACGGGCGAATGTGACTCCATGACTCACTTCGTACCATCATCCCCGATCCTCCTTTCGTGGTTCCGAACCATATGGAGTTAGTAATCTCATGGATTATAAATGGGGTGTAACCTTCACGGGTCAATCGTTGTTGCCTATAGTTGTCCCTTTATCGTGGTTTCCTTTTATGATCTGTGAACGGTTTACAAGTTCCTTACAAACTTGTTGGCGGCTCCCTACTTTTCTTTGTCCCTAATCGTTGTCCCTAATCGTAATGTCAATTCTCACTTCCTATGAGTGCCAAGCATATTCACCACATGCTTTAACGTAGGCGCACTTCGAGCGACGCCTACAATTGGTATCACTTTTCTCTTTATCATCCCTATGTTCCCACTTCTGGTGGAAATGTGAGTTTGTGAAATGACCTCCACGGCCTCTACCATATCCACGTCCACGACCCCGGCCGCACCATTGGCCACCACCGCGACCTCTACCTCAACCACTACTGCTGGAATGGTCTCTGTTTTTAGTTTCTTTCCCGTTATGGGTTGTCACATTCGCTTCAGGGAATGGAGTAGAGCCAGTAGGACGTGATTCATGATTTTTCATTGACAGCTCGTTATTTTGCTCAGCCACAAGAAGACAAGATATTAATTCAGAATATTTTTTAAAACCTTTTTCTCTATATTGTGTCTGCAGGACAATATTATTAGCATGGAAAGTGGAGTATGTCTTTTCAAGCATTTCTGCATCAGTAATATTTTCTCCACATAATTTCAATTGAGAAGTTATTTTAAACATAGCTGAGTTATATATACTAACATATTTAAAATCTTGCAATCTTAAATTCAACCATTCATAACGAGCTCTAGGGAGTATCACTGTTTTTTGGTGGGCATACCTTTCCTTTAGGTTACTCCAAAGGATATGTGGGTCTTTCACAGTTAAATATTCATTTTTAAGTCCTTCATGGAGGTGATGGTGAAGGAATATCATGGCCTTAGCCTTATCTTGAGGTGTTGCCTCATTAGCCTCTTTGATTGTTTCACCAAGCCCTTTAGAATCTAGATGTATTTCAACATCTAACACCCACAATAAATAATTCTTTCCGGTAATATCAAGGGCCACAAATTCAAGCTTGGCAAGGTTCGACATTTTTCACTCAACGGGAGGAAAAAAAAAATCTAATGTGTACGAAGTTCTATATATATTATTTGATTAATATTTTCTCCGATTTCCGATAATTAAAGCAATGGTGCTGATAACGTGTTAAATATGGAAGAGAAAAATATAGAGAGATGAGGGAAAATTGTTACGTTGTTTTTCATATTCCATCTAGTACGAGATATATATACATGTACATTACCTAGGGTTCCATCAACGGATAAGACCAAATACCCAACTCTAGAGTATTCTAGATTGTACATGGGATAATAATCATCCATATTTAGATATTATCATAACAGCTTGAGTATTTTAACTGTCTTATGATTCTCACATAATGGCAATAAACATCACTTTTTACCTTAGTTATCAATATTGTTGTCACGATATAAAGTACATTAAATGGATAGCTAAGATGATGAGCCGTGCAATGTAAAACTTGTTCGTCCCTATTTTTTTAACGTCCTGCTCTGCTTGTTCAAGTGTTTTCAGTGGTGATATTTTCGGTGATCATGTTGCGTCGTATGTCAATATTGTGGGTATTAAATATCGGCATAATGTTTTTCGAGATATCCTTGTTGATGTTTGCTACCGGTCTAGGATTTCATTAAGGAAAGAGATTGACATTCAGCTGTCGGTGGGAACGACAGTGCCCTTGGCCTTAGATGTTTTACTTTATTCTTGGAATTATGGTCGTAATATATGTGTTGACTTAATAATAGGATGTTCTCCTTTGACACAGTCTGGGCTATCAAACTTTGTTCTTGGACAAGCTGTATGTAGCTGATGTGGCTCATCGAAAGTGGGTTAAGTATGAATCTAATTGTCGGGCGATTGGATATGGTTTTCTTCCCTTCTTCTTTTCTTCGCTTGGAGAATTAAAGAAGGGGGATGTTGCGTTGCTAAATCGGGTTCAGAAATTCTCGACTACTTAAGACATTAGGCACCTGATGCTGCTCATATTTTCACTAGGATAGGAGGCTTTTCTATAGATAGAGGAGAGGGGGACCCATATGGTATCTCGGCTTTCCACTATTTTTTTAGGTTGTATGACTTTGTCAATTTTTTATTAATAATAATAATAAATATAATAATAATAATAATTATAATAATAAAAAAATAAATAAGGTTCTTGTCCCTAAAAAAATTTAAAAATAAATAAAAAATAAAAAAATAAATAATAATAATAATAATAATAATAATAATAATAATAATAATAATAATAATAATAATAATAATAATAATAATAATAATAATAATAATAATAATAAGGATGTTATAAATCTAACGCCCTGTATGTTCATTAGCTTCTGCCTGATAATAATTTTTGGTTTGAAAGTCATTTTGTTTATTGGTTAAAAGGGTGAAATTGATTTTTTTTTTTTTTTTTTTTTTTTTTTGAAGAGTAAGATACAAGTGGTAGTTTAGATACGTCTTCTTGGAAGGCCGTGACCTAAACTATCAAGAAGTAAAAATAAGAAAATTTGCTATCTAAAAAAGGGGTCGACATCTTGATGAGTCGGAGTGGAGTAGCCGAGAGAGAATATTTTGCCTTCCCGATAAATGTGTTGCACCTGAAAACTCGAGAAAGAATCCAAAATTGCCTTGAGATCCGCCATAAGGAGGTGGAGCTTCCAAGGACAACTAATAAAATGGCCCTGTAAAATATTAATAATAGTTTGATTGTCTCCTTCAATAAAAATATGTATAATAATGTTAAAATCTCTAGCAAGAAATTGTCTATTGAGAAGGGCAATAGCTTCAACAAGAAAGGTAGGGCAACAGCCCAAATTATAAGTGTTGTTGGCCACATGTTTCCCCGATTGATTAATTATGTGTCAAAGTAACAATATGTTAATACATAACAGGCATAGACAACATAGTGGTATATGTAGGACTTTAGATACTCTAAGAGAAATTGCATGAATCATATTTATAAGCATTCAATAATCAAGATCATTGCATAACACATAAAGAACAAGTAGTTGAAGCGGGATTTGGGAGATAAAGAACCTCAAGTGTGAGTCCTCTACTTGGTCGCCACAGGTACACGATTAAACCTCCACTAATGCTAGTTAGTCGTGATTGAACCCTTCAACCAACTTTCTACGGAGAATAAAGAAAAATTAACCACGAACCACCACAACGAACACCACGAGCCACCTACAGGGGTGGCTGGCCATACGGAGGTGAGAGAGAAAGATGGAGGACTGTGAATAAGAGGGAGAGCTGTGAGTGAGAGAGAGAAAGGGAGGTTAGGGTTTTGGAAAAACTTGTTGTCTTGTATAATAATTCATTAAGGCCCTATTCGTTTGGGCTTTTGGGCATAGTAGAGCAGGGGTCAGTAGGGGTGAAAGTAATTCGGATTAAAACCGAACCAAACCGAAAACCAAACCGAATTACTAATTCGGTTTGGATTTTTTTTTTAATTCGGATTGGATCGAATTGAAAAAATTAAAAAATATGGATTACGGATTGGATTCGGTTTGGGGTTTAAAAAAAACCGAAAACCTAATTACAAACCGAATTTCGACCCAATAATTTAAGCTCATTTTCTTTTTCAAATTATCCAACCACTTTCCCCTTTCATATATAAACTTAAAAAAAAAACCCTAATTCTCAATTCTTCTTTCTCAATATCTTACTCTCTTACAAAGAATGTAGTTAACCGGATTGGATTCTAATTTGAAAAACCGAATTAATTCGGTTTGGATTGGATTGGATCGAATCATAATTCGGTTTGGATTTGGATTGAGATTTCTAAAATCGAATTAATTCGGATTGGATTCGGTTTTGGCTATGTAGACACCTAAAAATGTCTCCCCAAAACCAAACCCGATGATGAACAACCTTTCACCGCCACTATTGGTCGGGTTTAGTATTTAATCCCGAGAGTGCTTAAAAAATCGTATTTTATTAAATTCATATTTTTGAACAGTCCATGGATTAGTCTTGATGTCTGGTAAAAGCATAGTTTTAATTTCAGCCCAAACTTATTAATTAATTTTAAGCCCAAACCTTTTTTTTTATTGTGTTATTATTTATTTTTGGCCCAAACCTTTTATTTTATTTTTATTTAATTATTTTCTTATTTTAGCCCGAATAATAAAAAGTCAGAAAAGGCCCGAAATTATCAATCGGCACTTAAAATGCCGAAGGAAATTAGGGTTAAAAATGTATTTAGACGGAAAAACGAGCAGGAATTTCCCGCGCCACGGCAGGTACCTACCGTGTCACGGGAATCCTTCCCGTCTGACGGTGGGATTTCCAGTGACACGGGAGGTCTGCCGTGACACGGGACATTCCGTGTCTTTTCCGCGTAAACCCTTGACGCGTTTTCTATCCCGTTTTCTGAAAATTTCCCGCGTCACGCCAAAAGTGTACCGTGTCACGGGAAAGTGTACCGTCTGACGGTGGGGATTCCCGTGTCACGGTACAGTTTGACCGTGTCACGGGATACTTTTTTAGGGTTTTTATCATTTTAGGGTTCCGTGTGCTCCCTCAGCACATTTTCCCTATAAATACCCCCCTCATTTCTGATGAACGGGGCACCGAGTAATTCTCTGATTTTATTTTCTCTCTTCTATGCTTTAGCCTAAACACTAGCCTACCCTTTTCACTTCAAAATTCCATCTTCAAGCTCTCAAAGGAGTCCATATTTTACTCGAGGTTCTGTCCTTAAACCAAGGCGTGAAAGGTAGAATTGTTTGAGGGTTTGGCCCCAAAATCAACTTTGCTTTATTTAATTTAATTTAATTATTGTTTTATTATTTCCTTGAAGTTACTAACTCGTTTATTATTTTGTAGTTGCAAACAAACAGAATCAAAGTAAGAGTCATGCTCCTTTTATTTTTATTATTTTTCTAACGATTTTATGTTGTTGGCATTGTGATTAAATTGGTTTTAATATTAATGTTGTTTTATTATATTTATGATCACCATATTGCATGTTTAAAGGGAATATGTAATTGAAAATCACGCCTAATAAGATAATTTGGACAACCGGTTTAGGATCCTTTTTAATCTTATTATTAATTGAAGTGATCACCAATATTTTAGAATTATGTGTGCATTAATCTTAAACCAATTTAGTTAAATAATAGTTTGGAGCGAATTGAATTATTGTTTGTATGCCTTTGAGATCGCAGGAATCATTTTTCACTATAAGAATCGAGTAGAGGCCAATACGGGCGAATGTGACTCCATGACTCACTTCGTACCATCATCCCCGATCCTCCTTTCGTGGTTCCGAACCATATGGAGTTAGTAATCTCATGGATTATGAATGGGGTGTAACCTTCACGGGTCAATCATTGTTGCCTTCGTTGTCCCTTATTCGTGGTTGCCTTTTATGATCCGTGAACGGTTTACAAGTTCCTTAAAAACTTGTTGGCGGCTCCCTACTTTCGTTGTCCCTAATCGTAATGTCAATTCCCACTTCCTATGAGTGTCAAACATATTCACAACATGCTTTTAACGTAGGCGCACTTTGAGCGACGCCTACAATTTGGCGACTCCACTGGGGAGGATTCTTAATTATTTATCGATTTGAGTGATCGGTATTTAATTAAGATGAGTGGATGAGACTTGAAAGATTCTTGAAAATATATTCCTGTGATTAATTTGGCATTTTTGCATCTGCATAGACGTTTTAACGTCGCATTCAGGTCTGTCCCGTAAGAAAAATTGGATAACTTGGTTGCGCGCGAAGGAAAACAGGGCACCAATCAGATCTTCTGACTGCCGTGCCACGGCAGAATCTGCCGTGTCAAGGTACAGTGCACCGTCTGACGGTGCACAGTACCGTGACACGGGAATTTTTGCCGTGTCACGGCAGTCCTAAAATTAGTCCGGTGGCTTATTTTCTTTCCTCATAGTCGACTTCCTTCGATTTTTCTGAAAAAACGTATGTGTTCTACATGCGTCTTAGCCCCGGGGGATTTAAGCTCTATCGACCCAAAAACGCTCATGGCAATAAGGGTTCATCCGAGTTATTAAATCCATCTAAACCATGGAGTCGAGTTCGATTTCATCACGAACTCGCGAAGCCGCCCGTTGGCATACACCCTCAAGGAAGGCTGCCTTGCTAACGCGTCTAAACTCTTAACCATGGTACCCTTTTGACACCCAAAGCTTGACTAATAGTTGAACATAGATCTTGACTCTAGGTTGCGAACTTTTTTACATCATCGTGCCTAAATGCTATGTGGTTGTTTGGTGCTAACCTTCATGTGTTTGCTCTTTTGTTTAACCCATGACCGAGGGTTCTCATTCTCACATAGTAATTAGTACGGATTTAAAATCGGTTAAAATCTGGAAAAATCACAAAACTGACCTGGAACTGCACACCGTGTCACGGCATGTTCTGCCGCGCCACGGTGAACAGTGCCGTGAAACGGGGCTGTCTACCGTCTGACGGCAGACTGCACCGTGTCACGACAGTCTGTACCGTGACACGGTGCCCAGAAAAGTGTCCTGTCAGTCCTTTTTTCGATTTTTGTGCGAATGTTGTGTCCAATTTTGTGTCGTGTCTAGTTTTACGGTCAAAACACGCGTCCATAACCTCACTTAATCACTCACATGTCGTGTTAACACACTTTTTTGCTTTAAGTCGTGCACCACTTTTTTGACCGTATTTTAGGGAAGTCTTGTTTTTGTGTCGTTTTTTTTTTTTTTTTTTTTTTTTTTTTTTAGAGTAAGTCGGATGGTATCCTCCCTTTAAAACTAAACAAGTAGAATTTCAAAATTATAGATTTTTTTTTCAAAAAAAAATCTCGTGCCACGTCAGCATCCACCGTGGCACGGGAATGGTTGCCGCGACACGGGACTGTCCACCGTGTCACGGCACAGTCCACCGTGGCACGGTGGACCTGTAAAAAAAAAAAAAAAAACATGTAAAATATTCCCGTGACACGGGATTTTATCCCGTCTGACGGGAGAAGTTCCCGTGTCACGGCAAAAAAAAATAAATAAATAAATAAAATATTCCCGTGACACGGGATTTTATCTCGTCTGACGGGAGAAGTTCCCGTGTCACGGCAAAAAAAAAAAAAAAAAAAAAAAATCCCGTGCCAAGTCAGCATCCACCGTGGCACGGGAATGGCTGTCGCGCCATGGGAAACTCTACCGTGTCACGGAAAATTTCCACCGTGACACGGTGGAATTTAAAAAAAAAAAAAAAAAAAAAAAGAAGCGTCAGTCAAGTCTTCCGTGTTAATTGGGTCCTCGCGTCAGTCATTTTGGTTATTGTTCACATGTCTAGCCATACGATCATACCACGAGTCTTATAACATCACTTAGTCACTCACGAGTCAAGTATAGTCCACACACTTTCTTTATGTTCCGACTCGAGTCGTGCACCAGGTCGTTTATGATCGTATATTAGGTTCATGCACCCTTTTTTCGTCATAATAAAAAATGAGTGGAGTTTTCTCACCTGTTTTCAAATGTCTATTTTTTTTCCTTCCGTTCCTATCTTGAGCAATGAGTCAAACAATTAAGTGAATTATTTTATTTCACAGTACTTGGTCAAGGAACAGGGATAGATCAATACGGTTCGAGCCATTACCGCAACAATCTCTCAGATCTAATAGGTGTTCAAAGAGAACTTTTCCATCTCCGTTACTCATCACCTTTCAATGGCCACTAAAGAAGACATTGAGAACATCAACAAATCCATTGAGGCACTGTCTTCCATGATGCAAACCCTTACCACTAGGGTCACTACCATGGAACAAAACAAGGTCACTGTTTCCACCCTTGACAAACTGAAGGAACAAATGAGTAAGATCTCTGAGGATTTCACTTATGTGGAATGGCCTCCCACTCCTTTGGATGTGAAGGATAGACTCCCTGAAAAGTTCTCCACTGCTGATATTCCAAAGTTCAAGCCTACTGACAATCCAATATTCCATTTGAAGGCGTTCTCTGCAACCATGGCTCTTAAGGGATTGGACGTAACACTCTTCCCTACGGTGTTCCCTCTCTCCTTAGAACATGCTTGCCAACAATGGTTTTATTCCTTAGATGTCAAGCATACTGCGACTTGGCAAGATGTCACCGACATTTTCATGAATCGTTACAAATGTAACATTCAAACTAAAACTTCTGAAGGTGAACTCTCCATTCTCAAACAGAAAGAGAATGAAGGCTTCACCGCTTACCTGAACAGGTGGAGGGAAACAACTTCACTCTTGGTAGATCCACCCAAAGAAAGAGAGATGGTTCGCCTCTTTATTCAAAATCTGACTCATAAATATAGGGAACATCTCAAATTTCTTCCATTGAACACTTTCGAAGCTGTATACGACATCGGCATCAATATCGAGGATGAGCTAATAAAGACTGCTGGTAGTAACAATAATAACACTTGGAAAAACAAGAAGAACGACCATCCTTCTTCTTGTTCTTCTAAGCACGAAAATACTACCAACAATATAAGTCAAGTTGATCTCAATGAAGTGTTAGCTCTTGATACTCCATTGCCCAAGAAGAAAAGAACTTACACTCCTTTAGGAATGACTTATGATGCGGCCTTTGATCGCCTTTACAGTCAAGGCTTGATCACACCTATTGGGCCATTTCCAGAGCCAAAACCTGAAGAAAGGAGCGCCAAATGGAATCCCAATGCCTATAGCAAGTACCATCAAGGAAGGGGCCACACTACGGAGCAATGTTGGAATTTGAAGGACGTCATTCAAGACTTGATGGATGCAAACAAACTTCCTGTCCCTCCAGGCGGCAAGAAGTAAAGAATACAAGGCACATAGATCTTTCGTGCAAGATTTCATGATTTCTTTCTTTATCATTCTTCTCCACTCCCCCATTCATGTCTAGCATAGGTTTTCCACTTTGAATTTTTTTTATATGTTTCATGTGTTTCGTTCACCTTTTCCATTAATAAAATGAGCAATTTTCCTTTACATCTCGATCATAGAATTTTTCATTCATTCATTCATTCTCAATAAAAAAAATAATAAAAAAAAAATCAATTACCGAACTAAACCCAAGGTACACCAATGACTTGAGGCACCTTTGCAACCATGTCATTCCCTGTTAACCGTTCAATCACATTCCATTTCTTCATCAACCATTTTGAGCCTCGTCTAACGTTTGGCCTTCATTTCTTCAACCCACATTCACTTAACCCTGGGATTGGAAGATGTGTAATTGTATAACATTCAAAAAGCAAGTAAAAAAAAAAAAAGAAAGCAGCAAAGCAACAATAAAACAATGTCTAAAGGCAAGTGTTCCAATGTCTTTGATATGAACACGTCTCAAATTGCGTCTCTCATCGAGTGCTCGGTACCGTGCCTGAGAAACATGAATGCTAAGTGAGTGATGGACCGCATGATCTGAGATTGCCTACATTGATTCAAAAGAATGAAAAAAAAAAAAGTTCAAAGCAAAAAAAAAAAATAATATGTTGAAAATAAACTTGCAAAATTCAAAATTTTCAAATACACAATTGCATATCTTGGGGATTCTCTCGGGTCTTGAGCCTTTTACCCCTTTCTTCCTTAAACCATCAACTTAACCACATTACAACCCTTGAAAGACCTCTTTGAGGTGTACATACACTTGTGCAAAGTTCGGTTAGAGCTACGTTCGGCCTGATTCCTAACGGATACGTAGGCAACCTCACATCGAGGTGCGGCCACATTCATATTCATATCCATGCATGATCGAGTCAAAGAATATCCAATGCTTATCCCTACCCATTTAGAGCTAGACTTGGGGGCTTGAACCCAAATCACATTAGCTTACCCAGCCTGAAGAGTCATCATCTTTAACTCTTCTCACATCTCTTTCCATCGCTATAACCCTTGCAGCCAGCCTTAGTATCACATTCACACACTTCACTCACACATCCATATCCATATCAATCATTCTTCCCTTTAAGAGCCCTTTATCATGAAATCTTGTTTCAACACTGTGCATGCTTCATCATATTTAAAGACAACATTCGGTAGAAGAAACATTGCATACTTGCTTAGCTTCCTGACCTGAGCAATGTTCATTGTTTCGCATAATGTGCTAAGAAACATATATATATCAATGATTTTTAATCATACAAAGCATATCGTGCTTAGCTCCTTGACCTAAGCAACGTTCATTATGCAATAATCACTATACGTGCTTAGCTTCCAGACCTAAGTGACGTTCAAAATCTCTTCTTTACACCATATATGATGCTTAGCTCCATGACTTAAGTTCATTCATCTATCGTGTCACATGATGTAATTGTCCTTAGCCTAAGATCATGCATCATGCATACATTATTTTCAGGACAAACAATTCAATCCATACGAATCATTTCGTCTTGCTCAAAGAGAAAGTTCAAAACTTCTCTCCCTTTTCATTATTTTATTTTGGGGAAGTTCAAAAAACTTTTTCCAAGTTTTCATCGAAGGAAGTTCGAAAATAAAAGTTCAGTTTTCACATCTTTCTTTTTCGGGAGAAAGTGGGTACCCTCCACTCATGACAAAAATTGACGGAAAATTTTTGCTTTTGCATCTTCGTTTGCTTGTGTCTGCACACACACACTCACAAGTCATACACATCAAGTCAAACTTGGTCAAGTTAGTGGTCAAGTCAATCACAGTATATACGAGTCCATTGGCAAATTTATTTTTGCAGGTCTTATCTACAGCCCACGTCCGGGGACAAGCGAACCATCTACAGCCCACGTCCGGGGACAAGCGGACCATCTACAGCCCACGTCTGGGGACAAGCGGACCATCTACAGCCCACGTCTGGGGACAAGCGGACCATCTACAGCCCACGTCCGGGGACAAGCGGACCACCATCATTTCATGACGCAAGGTTCTCGATACACAGAGACTTGAAATCTCATCATCTTTCGACTTTCCTCAGGCTTGGAAAGCGTTATCGGTGGATTTTTCTTCAAGTATAGAAAACCGCCAAGTCGGCTTTCCTCAGGCTTGGAAAGCGTTATCGGTGGATTTTTCTTCAAGTATAGAAAACCGCCAAGTCAACTTTCCTCAGGCTTGGAAAGCGTTATCGGAGGATTTTTCTTCAAGTATAGAAAACCGCCTAGTCGGCTTTCCTCAGGCTTGGAAAGCGTTATCGGTGGAATTTTCTTCAAGTATAGAAAACCACCAAATTCCTTTGTCGGCTTTTCTCAAGCATGGAAGGCATTATTGGTGAAATTCTTCAAGCATAGAATGACACCAAATTCGTTCATCGACTTTCCTCAGGCATGGAAAGTATTATCCGGTAGCTTTCTTCAGGCTTAGAAAGCTACCAAACTCTTCAGTCGGCTTTCCTCAAGCATGGAAAGCATTTCAACAAACGTCATCCGGTGGATTCCTTCAAGCATAGGAAAATACCAAACTCATTTGTCACCGATACACTGGTGTCAGATACGTATTATATCCCTTTACTTCTTTTATCTGTAGAACTAACATTTTTCTGCAGGTATCGGCGTATACAGAGTGATTTAGGATCGCAGAACGTCTTAAATCATTCTCCGTCCCTATCGGCTACTTTGACTATCGTTTTCGAAACTGATGTTTCTACAAACTCAATCAAAGTGGGGGCTTCTGTAGACACCTAAAAATGTCTCCCCAAAACCAAACCCGATGATGAACAACCTTTCACCGCCACTATTGGTCGGGTTTAGTATTTAATCCCGAGAGTGCTTAAAAAATCGTATTTTATTAAATTCACATTTTTGAACAGTCCATGGATTAGTCTTGATGTCTGGTAAAAGCATAGTTTTAATTTCAGCCCAAACTTATTAATTAATTTTAAGCCCAAACCTTTTTTATTTTATTGTTTTATTATTTATTTTTGGCCCAAACCTTTTATTTTATTTTTATTTAATTATTTTCTTATTTTAGCCCGAATAATAAAAAGTCAGAAAAGGCCCGAAATTATCAATCGGCACTTAAAATGCCGAAGGAAATTAGGGTTAAAAATGTATTTAGACGGAAAAACGAGCAGGAATTTCCCGCGCCACGGCAAGTACCTACCGTGTCACGGGAATCCTTCCCGTCTGACGGTGGGATTTCCCGTGACACGGGAGGTCTGCCGTGACACGGGACATTCCGTGTCTTTTCCGCGTAAACCCTTGACGCGTTTTCTATCCCGTATTCTGAAAATTTCCCGCGTCACGCCAAAAGTGTACCGTGTCACGGGAAAGTGTACCGTCTGACGGTGGGGCTTCCCGTGTCACGGTACAGTTTAACCGTGTCACGGGATACTTTTTTAGGGTTTTTATCATTTTAGGGTTTCGTGTGCTCCCTCAGCACATTTTCCCTATAAATACCCCCCTCATTTCTGATGAACGGGGCACCGAGTAATTCTCTGATTTTATTTTCTCTCTTCTATGCTTTAGCCTAAACACTAGCCTACCCTTTTCACTTCAAAATTCCATCTTCAAGCTCTCAAAGGAGTCCATATTTTACTCGAGGTTCTGTCCTTAAACCAAGGCGTGAAAGGTAGAATTGTTTGAGGGTTTGGCCCCAAAATCAACTTTGCTTTATTTAATTTAATTTAATTATTGTTTTATTATTTCCTTGAAGTTACTAACTCGTTTATTATTTTGTAGTTGCAAACAAACAGAATCAAAGTAAGAGTCATGCTCCTTTTATTTTTATTATTTTTCTAACGATTTTATGTTGTTGGCATTGTGATTAAATTGGTTTTAATATTAATGTTGTTTTATTATATTTATGATCACCATATTGCATGTTTAAAGGGAATATGTAATTGAAAATCACGCCTAATAAGATAATTTGGACAACCGGTTTAGGATCCTTTTTAATCTTATTATTAATTGAAGTGATCACCAATATTTTAGAATTATGTGTGCATTAATCTTAAACCAATTTAGTTAAATAATAGTTTGGAGCGAATTGAATTATTGTTTGTATGCCTTTGAGATCGCAGGAATCATTTTTCACTATAAGAATCGAGTAGAGGCCAATACGGGCGAATGTGACTCCATGACTCACTTTGTACCATCATCCCCGATCCTCCTTTCGTGGTTCCGAACCATATGGAGTTAGTAATCTCATGGATTATGAATGGGGTGTAACCTTCACGGGTCAATCGTTGTTGCCTTCGTTGTCCCATATTCGTGGTTGCCTTTTATGATCCGTGAACGGTTTACAAGTTCCTTAAAAACTTGTTGGCGGCTCCCTACTTTCGTTGTCCCTAATCGTAATGTCAATTCCCACTTCCTATGAGTGCCAAGCATATTCACAACATGCTTTTAACGTAGGCGCACTTCGAGCGACGCCTACAGGCTATAACCCAAACCACAAACCGAACTTTCACCACTAGGGGTCAGTAGAGCAGAGCATATTAAATTTCAGTAGAGCAAAGCAGAACAGATTTCAGGATAGCAGAACAGATTTCAACATTATTATTATTATTATTATTATTATTATTATTATTATTATTATTATTATTATTATTATTATTATTATTATTATTATTATTATTATTATTATTATTATTATTATTATTATTATTATTATTATTATTATTACTATTATTATTACTATTGTTATTACTATTGTTATTACTATTGTTATTATTATTATTATTATTATTATTATTATTATTATTATTATTATTATTATTATTATTATTTTTATTATTATTGTTATTATTATTATTATTATTATTATTATTATTATTATTATTATTATTATTATTATTATTATTATTATTATTATTATTATTATTATTATTAAGTGCGTATACCATTGATTTAGGTGAGTAAAAACATAAATAAATGTGTACCATATTTAACATATGTTAATAGTAGAAATATAAAAGACAACGGTTTACTTATATTTATTTCACAAAAATTTTAAAATAAAATGATTTAATGAGTAATAATAATTTTACTTATAAATATGTCTTAATCATATATTTTTAACCCTCAAAATAATAATGATATACAAAGTACAACTTGAAACAACCTCTTTTTTTTAATTCTTAAATTGTATGGAAAGATTTGAAACATAATTTAACTCAATGAACTAACTAACAATCAATACCCGCATAAAATGTTTCTACACGTTGTGATTCTAATATCAAATGTTTATAAAAAGAAATTGTTATTAATTGTTAGTATTATTTATTTTTTTGAAAGAATTGTTATAATTAGTAAAATTATTAATTAATAGTATTATTAAATATTAATTCTTAATAGTTTGAATCATTAATTATTATTATTATTGATAATTATTATTAATTATTAATATGATTAAAAAAATATTAATTATTATTAATATTAATAATTATTCAAATTATTTTTAATATTAATAATTATTATAATTATTCAAAATAATAAATTATTATCATCAATATAATATTAATTATTATTATTAGTCATTATATGAAAATAGAGCAGAGCATAGCAGATTTCTTTTGAGCAGAGTAGAGCAGGGCTCAGCAAAGCAGAGCAGAGCAGCTCTATAGAACGATGCCTAACTGTTAATTGTGTTATTTCAACCTTAATCATGGATCTTATTTACAAATTATATCTCTAAATAAGAGTCAATGTCAAGCCTAAATTTCTAACTCTAATCTAACTACTCTAGCCCAACAGCAATCATGATCTATTATATCCTCATAAGGCCCATTAATGGACTTCTTACTTGTTTAACCCAATACCCTTGTTAGTAACCTCATAAGATCAATTCTATTGGGCTTTGGATTATTTGACTATCTCAAAGATCATTTATCATATCTAGCAACAGACAACAACGACCTAAAAGAATGAATTTATTGTCTGAGTGATAGTGACCCTTCATATATTTAGTAATTACACTTATCGAAGACATCATTTCTTAAGTATTTTCATGTCTAAAAAAAAAGTAAAAACTAAAATATAATAAAACTGGCATAGTAATAGCAGCAAGAACTAAATAAGAGTTTGAGTACAGTCAAACAAAGGATCACATATTCACATGAATATTATCTAAACAAAGTAGGGAAGTGATTAATAACTGTACCTAGGTGCATACTCGTAGATGTTGCTCCTTTGTCAAACGGCGAGAAATTACAATATAATTAATTTTAACGTGTTTTTGCTCCTTATTACTTGGAATTTCCCTTTTTTTTATTACTACGTATTCTTATTTGTAGTATGCAAAATGATGTAATTATAACTTTTTCCTTTCTAGAAAGCCGTCTATATTTTCCTGGTGAGGCACTTCTATAGTACCAACGAAGTTGAATTGGTTCGATTTTGAAAAAATCAACAACAGAAATATGAAAATTTTCAATGGGGTTGGTCCAATGAAAAATATGTATCTAGTCATGCGTTCACTTCAAGGAAGTTATTGGAAGCTTCATCTATTATTTTTTGTATGTAATAGCAAGAAGCTTTAATTATCATCACATTAATTTTATGGTAACACCATAACATCTTAGGGCTTGTTTGGCATCTGTTTTGGTTTTCAGTTTCCTGTTTTTTTTTAAAACCAAAAACCAAAAACAGAAAACAAGAAAAAGGTGTTTCCACTTTTCTGTTGTCAGTTTTCAAAATTATCATAATTTTAATAAGTTTATATAATTTTTTATTCATTATGGGACTCATATCATATACTTTGAGAAAACAAAAAACCAAAAAACAGAAAATCACAGCAATGCCAAACGAACCCTTAAATAATAAAAATAAAAAATAAATTTAAAACACAACTTTACAAGAAATTCTAGATGGGGTAAGAATGCAAGGATGGGGTTTTAGTTTGGACTCTCCCAACAGTTTATTTTTTATTTTTAACAGCATAACAACTTAATTTATATTAGTATACAAATACATTATATATACCAATTTATGTATAGAAATTTGAGGAAACTTATACGAGTAATTGCTTTTAAGTCATTAATAAAAAAGACGAATAACTTATTTCTCTATGGTATGAGGTATGACTGCTTTTTCTTTAAGGCAAAAGCTAATGACCGCTTCCAAGACGTTAGATAAGAGAATTAAAAGTGGAAATATTAGAATAAAACTATTACATTAATTACATCGAACAACGTGTGAATTTGTCATGTTTTCCTAACTTAATACTATTTTAACCAATATAATTATTCTTTATCTAACGCCCCAAAATTCTCATTATCAAGATCATCTCTTTAAAACATATAATAAATCATTAAAGATGATAAAAAAATTGGGTAATGTTATATGTAGCCCTAAGGGCTATATATAAGCATTAAATATACTCCTGAAATTGTATAAAATTAGGAATTCATGACAAAAACACGCGTAAATCAGTGTTATTAGTATTCATATTTTGATGATTTCCTAACTTTTTACGATTTTCAAGTGTAAATTTAATGCTTATATGTAAGCCCTAAGGGCTATGTATACCATTTTCCTAAAAAATTTTAAGTGTGTACAATATTAACTACGATAAAATAAGGACTGTGGAAGTAAAATAATTGAGGTGTCAAAATCTCAAACTTTAAACAAATAAACAATCCGTGCCACCAAAACCCCATCCTATCATTCATTCATGTGTACACATTCTCTTCTGAAAAAAAAAAATAATGAATAAAACTTGGCATATATTGAATCTATCTATATAAATATATACAAAAAGAAACAAATCAATTCGTTCAAAAAAGAAACAAATCAAATTTTGTTAATATCTTGGATTAACACTGGTAAAATTTACTAGAAGGGGGTGATGTAAGCAGATATTACTTATTACAATTAAATTTAGATCAAATTTAGACACATGCATAATGGATATAAACTACTTTGATCAACTCTTCCCTCATTTGAAGTATTTTATTAGCCATGTTCAAAGATCAAAGCGGCTGCGCACAATGTCCAATTTCCTAACATCATGCATTATTTCAGCCCTTTCAGGTAACCTACTAGATTTCCCTATTTAGCTTTTTAAATATAATAACTAATGCGCACCATATTGGTGTAAATGGAAATTTTTTGACGAAAAATTTTCATACATTTATTTAATCATTTAATGTTGACTTTTGGTCCAAAATCTTGACTAATTCACACGGAAGTATGACTATATATATAGAAACGAATGTCTTCTAAATAATAAACCAATTACATTGAAAAAGTTTATTAAGATGGAAAGAAGCAAAACACCAATGCTATGGTTTTCTCTCTTTTTTCTTGTTATCCTTTGCTCATTCTCAATACCCATTTTAGCTCAAGAAGTTGGTAAGAATAACTACACGATTTTGCTCCATCTTTAATTTTGCTCATCATAGTAGTCCCTTTTAACCATTCATCTTATAATTCCTTGAATTTCTATTTTTATGTCCTTTAAGGTTAAGCACATAGCAACTGTATTATATGTAAATTAGTAAATTATTTTACTAATTAACGTAATATATCAATTAATTTACAAGTAATTATACATTGATATGTTATGTTATGTGTTAGATTATTTGTATGTTAACAAAGTTGTAATCGATGTAAATTATTTTACGATGGATGACAGATGACGAAAGAGATTTTGATTATGTGAAAGGGAGCAAAAGGGGGCCGGAACACTGGGGAGAACTAAGGCCAGCATGGGCGAAATGTAACACAGGAGAAATGCAATCACCCATTGATCTATGGCATAGAAGAGTTAAAGTAACACCAAAATCAGAAGAAATTACAAGGTTTTATAAACCCGGTAAAGCAATACTAAAAAACAGAGGTCATGATATTGAGGTATTTATCTTTTATCAGCTAGTCTTGTATGCGGCCGGGCATATTATATGATCATCGTAAAAGATTAATAGAATTTGTTAAATACATTCGGGTGTATCGTACACCTGGGTAATTGCTCATTCATGTTTGCTTATATAATAAATGAGCAAATTTTTTTTGCTCATTTACAAAAAATGAGCAAAATTTAACGAGCAAGTACCCCGGGTGTACAGAACAGACTCTCAAGAACAAAGTGACTCTTATAACACTTAACAAGTAATCCCTGTAATACTCGATCATTAGGGGTTACTCGGTTATTGGTGTGTGTCAGCCGATCATATAGAAAATGTGTTGTTCTATTTATTGTTTCATCCAATTTTTATCTTATCCTCTTTTTCATATAAATAAATGTATTCTATTTATTGTGTCAACAAAGAAATTTATTGTGCATGCATGTATACTAATTTTAATGGAGTGAGACGATGTGGCATTAAAAGAAGATGTTATGACTCTTATGAGTATAACTTAAGAGGTAGGGATTGAAAAAAAAGGGGGTTAGGCTTTATAAAATTAAAGATAATAATAAATAGGAAAATGCTAACGAATGCCCACGTTGGATAAGCTAGTTAAAAATAGAAAGATTAAATTAAAACTAACATTAATAACACCGATCGACGCGTGATTTTGTCATGCTTTTCCAAATTAATACTACTTTAAGGTAAGATTTTAAATACTTATCCAATGCCCCGGAGGCGTTCGTTAGCAAGATCCTAAGAGCAACTCCAATGGTTGTAGCTAGGGACTTGCTTGCAATTTTAAATAGTCCCTAGTTACTAGCTTGACCATTGGAGTAAAAATATGTAATTTGCTTGAAAAAAACTTGCCAAAAAGAAAATGTTAAAAGTCAATTAGTAATTAAGATAAAAATAATAAATTGATAATTTAAGTAGTAAGCTAATAGCTAGCCATTGGGGATCAAACTAGCTACAAACATAATTAGCTTGAAAGTTTATGTGACATGACAAGCTAATTTGACAATTAGCTCTAATAAATATTAACTTTTTTTTTTTTTTTTTTAAACATGTTAGGGATAAATGTATTAATTTAAATGTGAATTACCTAGTCCAGATAAAAGAGATCGATTGTTTCAGTTATATGACTTATATCACTAAATGAGACTCAATAACTATAGTCCGATTGAGCAAATTATCTTACATTCTTACCTATATACTATAATAAAAAAAATATATATATATAAAACATGCTTTTATTATATTTCAAAGAGTCCTATGACAAAGTCATAAATGTCGTGATAAATTAAAATATAAAATATTGAAAATTAATTTCTTTTGTTATGATAGGTCGAGTGGAAAGATGAAAGCAGCAAAATTAAAATCAATGGAACAGATTATATTTTACATCAATCCCACTGGCATTCACCATCAGAGCATACAATCAATGGAAAGAGGTATGTGCCATCATTATAAAGCTAGCAATACCGTGTTTTGGAACAATCCTTTTTAAAACTCTTTGAATTATTGTAAATAGATTATCAATCTATTTTGGCTACAATTATATTGGTTGAGCATTAACAATTTTCGTTTATCATCACTATGATTTTTTGTTTTTTTAATATTTTGTTTTTTAAAAATATACTTCTTCCGTTCTATTAATATTGCAACAAGGAGGAAATTACGCATCCCAAAACACATTTTATATGCTAAATATCTATAATTGTGTAAGAGTACGTAAGAATTATAAAAAGTTGATATTGTGAAAGTATTATATGAGACGAATCTAACAAGATCTCACTTGACTGTATTTTGCTTAACGTATAACTCATATTATATAGTCAAACAAGAGTAATGAATAGTGCAAAAAGTCCATTGTTGCAATAATAATAGAACGGAGGAAGTATGATGTATGTCATAATGAATCATAAGATAGTCAAAATTATTATAATCATGATAATTTTGAACATTGAAATCAGAAAAGTGGGGAGAACATTTCTTGTTTACTATTTTTGGTTTTTTTGTTTTAAAAAAAAATAATACAAAATTAAAAACAAAAGCGATGTCAAACAAGGCATTGCTTATAATAAATTCGCCATTTTGCAATTAACCTACAGTAGTCCTTAAACCTAAACAAGTAAATTAAAAAAGAGGTAGAAAAGATTCAAACTTGAATCACTAATTTTGTTACTAGATCAAAACCTAATTGTCCCCTAAATACATATATAAAATTATGGTCTTGAGCATAAAGTTTGTAAGAGTTTAAGTATGAAAATTCAATAATAATTTGTTGTCTACCACCAAAATTAGGTATGATTTGGAAGTGCACATTGTTCATCAAAGCAAAGACGGGAAGATTGCTGTAATAGGACGTCTTTACAAGATTGGCAAGCCTAATCAATTCCTCAAAAAGGTAATTATTCATCATGCAAACAAACTATTATCAAAGTCAAAGGCTAATAATTAAATTAATTAAAAACTAGTTTTGTACCCGTGCGATACCCGGGTTGTTTATTGAATTTTAAGATAAATTTTTAATCTATATGTCAAATTTTAAAACATATCATTGATACAAAATTACTTAGGAATTGATGTGTTTTTTGTGGTGATTTAAACTATATAGTAGGCGTGTAATGACTAATAATAACATTGGTGAAAAACATTTCTTGACCCGTAACCTAAAATATTGACCCTGTCCGAAATGACTCTAGATTGTAAAGTATATTGTTTTAATTGATTAGAATACATTATAAATAATGGATGTGGTGCATTTTGAGCTAATTCCTTCGCTCCAAAAAAATACTATGATACAAAAAATAAATTTATATGATAATTTATGATTTTAAAATTTTTTTTTAATAAAATTATAATTTAATTTGTACATATGAAATATTGATATTTTATCGAAAATAAAACTCTAAATTAACAATTTTATCCTAAAATTCTATCCAAATTTGATTGAAAATAGAATTATAAAATAACTTTTTTATCATACAAATTGAATTCTATATAACTCTATCCTACGTGGCGCGACACTTGGCGAAAAGTTGGAGCGCCAAGTGTCGCTATCTCGTCGTCTGGCTAAAAGTTTAGCTTTATATATTAGTTATATGATATATATATATAAATGTTTTAGTAAGTAAATTTCACTCCTTTGACTTGGTCAAATAATTTTATTTCTTATTATTGCAGCTAGAAAAGCAAATTAAGTTAATTTCTGATACTTCATTGGAGATAGATGTTGGCATAGTAAATCCGGCGAAGATCAAGATGAGAGGGAGGAGGTTTTATAGGTACACAGGCTCACTCACCACCCCTCCTTGTACTGAAGGTGTCATTTGGTCTGTTAACACTCAGGTACACCTCATAACTTTTTGGTCTATTGCATATTCTTTACTGAAGTATATTAGATCGTACAAAAACAAATGTGACCTATCTTTTAAAGACGGGGTAATTATAGTATCCAAACCCATGAGCTTGTACTTGACTACTTGAGCAGCTCGGGTAGGATTGAGAGAAATTGTTATATACACCAAAGTGCACTGTACATCACCACATCCATAAGTATATTGTTCTCATTTTGATGGTTTTTTACATTTCATCATCAGATAAAATGCAAAAATTAACCTTAGGTTAGTTAGGTGTACGGTACACCCGGGTGTATATAACAAATTCCATAGGATTGTAGGATAAGTGTAAGCTAGAACTTAACATAAAATGGATCAATGTGACCATAGTTTCTATATGATAGTATAGTGTGTGAACATTATTTTCATATGATATGAGAATTTTTATGACCATTTTTGCTGTTGTTATTTCCACAGATTGGGACTGTTTCACAAGATCAAGTAGATTTGCTCCGGGAAGCTGTTCATGATGTAAGTTGCAACTTCCTTGTACAAAATTCTATTGACTCGACAATCATCGTTAGAGTACATTTTTCCTACTGCAGATTGCAATTTGAATAATATTACCAACTTACCAAGTCCATGTTTATTGCGACGAATATGATCCTCTGTTTTATTACAGCATGCAGAGAAAAACGCAAGACCCTTGCAACGCAATAATGGAAGGAAGGTGAACCTATATGCTCACATGATCAAGAATCGTCAAGATTAAAGCACAATTATAACCACATATTCAAGAATTGTCAAGATTATAGCACGATGATTACAGATTTCTTCATTACATAATTTACTAGACGTTTTTAAATTTACAATAAGAGTACATATCATTAGTACCCTTTCTTTCACACATTTGTAAACAATCTTAGGTTAATGATTCATATTGATGTCACATTATTTATTTGTGACAAATTAAATAAATATATTGATAATGTTCATTAATTAATTGATTATACAGCATAGAAAATTTGTAATCACATTTGTTATATTTTCTCCATTTAATTTAATTGCATTACTTACTACAACATTTAGATTTTAATATTTTTTTTCTCTGGTCTCATTGAAGCTACAAGGGATGAATTGTAGTGAGTTCCTAATATAAGTGACTACTTTTCGCGGAAATTAAAACCCCTCCTAAAGATCTTAAACACCAAACTAATCCACTATAATAGGGCAACACACCTAGTTACAACCTATCAAATACATACCTTTAGTCACAAGTTCTAGATTGAACTTGCTACTCGGCAAAATCCTATTCTACCCAACTTAAGTTCCTGCCTAAGTTCCACTGAATCCCAAAACTAATATGATAAAGCTCTTACACTTGGCAACCTTACACTCAAGCACTCTCGAGATTTTCAAGCATAAATTAAAACTCACACCTTGCTTAGAATATGAACTCTCCTATTTATAAGAGGTGTTCATAAGTGTAGACACCCATTTGTGTCTCCCCAAAACCAAACCCAGTGATGAGTACCTTTCGCATCGAATCATAAACGAATGAAGTGAAAGTGTGGAAAGTTTAGTGTTGCGGATAGTTTTAATTTCTTTTCTCTTCTCTTTGTTTTTGAAAACTTATTTTAAGAAAACAGTCAATCCAGTTTGGTTGGTCCATGATATGGTTCCAATAGTGGTGTAGTTGGATGGGGCTTGACAAGAGCTTTCCAACGATATATTATAAGCCCAATTCCGATGAATATTGAGAAAGTTATGGTCAATTTACTAAACTGGGCCCGGTTTGAGCCTTATACGCGGCCCAATGATCTAGGGAGGGCCTAATATAGATTTATCATTCCTAATGCAATTAGGAATGGTTTTAGTCTTCTAGAAGGTTCTTTTCATTCCTAATTCAATTAGCATTGATAAATTGACTTTTGTTGACTTTTCAGAGTTTTAATTAAAATCAAAGAGTATTTTTGAGGAAAAATACGATTTTATCCTCCTGTACGGCAAAAATTTATTTGATTTTAGAAAACGCGTCAAAAACAGGATTAGCGCCTAACGCCAGACATTGGCGCCTGGCGCTAAGCCTGGCGCTAGCATTGGCACCTGGCTATAATGTTGGTGCTTGGCGCCAATAAGCCAGTGTTGGCGCCAGCTCTGTTTTAGGTGCGCCAGACTCTGTTTTGATAATTTATCTTTTTGGCTGATTTTCTCTATAAATAACGTATTAAAAACTCCGTTTTCATCCACCAATTATAACCAATTCTCACCTACAACCAGTTTTCAATTCTCTCTCATTCTTATTCTTTCATTCACCAATTCTCATCAATATTCTCTTGATTAATCTCTCTCTCTCTCTCTCTTTTCTAAACTAGCCTTTTACATATAAAAATTTCGCATTCATTAGATCTAGACACACCAAGCCATATTCGAAGTTGCCTTCGCCGTAGACGTGAAAGGTTTAATTTCTGAGGGTTTGGTCCCAAATCTCTCTTTCAATTATTTGATTTAATTGTTTTGATTATTATTTTCCTTGAAGTTACTAACATGTGTAATTTGTTATTAGAAAGAGGTACGAGGCATCAAAGTAAGTACTTTAATGGTTTTATGGATGTTATGCTATAGAGTTCATGCTTAGGTTGTTATTTTGATTCCTAGTATCATGTCTAGAGTAATTTTAATACCAAATATGATTGTTATGATGCCTTCTATGTTCTTCCTAATATTTATTCATGTTAGTATCATGTTAGGGTTAAAGCTTTCATTTTTATATGTTTAGTGACATGCTAGGGTTTGTTATTAATCTTGTTAGTATCATGCCTAGGATCTTGCTATTATTATTATGCTTTAACATGATTATTATGATTATGATTATTATAATTATTATTATTATGATGATTATAATTATTATTTTGATTATTTATTATGTTGCTTGATATATATTATTGTTATTGCTTGATCACGCCTTTTATTGCATGTTTAAAGGGAATTTGTACTTGTAATCACGCTTAATAAGATAATTAATAATCTTGTTTAGGGTTATTGTGATTATAATTCAAGTGATCGCCAATAATAGATTTATTTGTGCATTAATATTCAACCAACATAGATAAACAGGTTTAGGGTTAATCCTATTGATTGCATGTTAGTCAGAAAGCGCACATGAATACTGTTTGGGGGTAAAAATACCCCCTATATATGTGGACCAATGCCACCTCGACACGTGTCTGCAAGCTCAGCGCTCAATGAGCCAATTAGAGCATGACACGTGTCACTCAATGATAGAAGGGTGAAAATGGGCTCTAAGCCCACAACCCTAGAAACCGTAAAACGGTGGGAAGCCAATCTACTTAGGTTAAATAACCTAAGAGGCACATATCCCAATGCTCTATAAATACTGATCATTACATCAGTTTAAGGGGATCCAATTCTCTCTCCAAGGGCAATGCCCCCCACATTTACTCTCCCTTCTCTCTACTTTCTCTCTCTAAAATACATGATTTCGGTCACTGACTTGATCGTCGGAGGCGGACCTCCGGCCCCCCCGGGGTCCGTTGTTTTGCAGGTGATCGGGCCGTTCGAGTGTTGCATTGCAGATCTGTCTCCCGAGGGACGTACACACCCTCCATTCGGGTACGTACAAAAAACCCCAAAACATTTGGCGCCGTCTGTGGGGAGACACATCTGTAATGGCACAACGGTTGTGGATCACCGACTCAAGAGAGGAGCCTCCTTTGGGAGGCAGCAGGCGTCATGAGGCTGAATGTCAAGAGTCAGGCGGCCAAAAAGGCCTGTCAGATTAAGTCATGCATATTTGAAGGTTAAAGGGCAATGTCGTTTAATCTTAATTTTATTAGGGGAGAGACGGCTAAATTGGCCAACTCCAATACTTTAATCCGACTCATTTAATGAGCCGGCCGCATGCTCAGGCCACCCAGCCGGATCATACAGCTGGCCTTAATGCTATCTTTGATTGATAGTTTGATACTATCAACATCAAATCAATTGTATTATTATATACATAATATTATACAATTGATTTTCAAGAGTAAACTCTTGTAATTAGTGGGGTATATGCATGCGGCAAGTGTACTCATGCATTTCCACACTTCCAAATTTTTTTTTTTTACAGCCATCAATTGGTTACATGAGTTTGCATTGCTGTAATACAAGAGATACGGCCAAGCTTGCAAGCTATATATCCTTATTATCAAATCATTATTATGATTGTATAAATAACAAGCTAGGCGGCAAGCGGTCTATTAAATTATTTAATAAATTAATTGCATGTTGCTAATGAAATAACATGAGCCTACAATTAAATGCTTTGCATAATTGACAGTATCATGCGGCATTTACATGCGGCAAGTGAGATACATTTCCATACTTCAAGTTTTTGACAGCTATCAAAGTTTAATTTATTAAACTCCACATTCTACTCTTGAGTGGACTCAAGAGAATAATATAGGCGCTCATGAGAATAATTGATAGTATCAATATGCTTTTTGATAAGCTTGTATGTATGAACTCGTGTGTATTAGCAAGCGTGAGGTGGCCGAATCTCAATGAAACCAAAGCAAGAGAACCATCAAGCGGCCAAGCTTCTTTCTTGTGTTAGCACACACAAGCGGCCAGGCTTTTTCTTGTGGTAGCACATACAAGCGGCAACCATATGCAGGCGGCATGGGGTAGCTTTGCTCCAATGGTGTCAGCCAGTGATTGCTAGCAATGGTGGCAGCCGGTCAGAGCCATGATCGGTGCCTCAAATAAACGGCTGCCATGGCTGCATTGCGCTTCAATTTTTCCCGGCTGTAAGGGCAACCTTACTCACTAATTAAGCCCGCCTGCAGGGGTGCTTTGTTCATTCCCAAGCCCAGCCGTGAGGGCTGCTCTATGCTTCAATCAGACCCAGCCGTAGGGTCTGCTGCTTGATTGCCTCATTTATGCCCGGTTGCCGTGGTTGCTTTGTTCAACCTCAAAGCCGGTTGCAATGGCTGCTATATTATTCATCGTTATTATGATATAGCTGCTCCATTTCTTCTTCTTTCCTTAACAAGTCAGATTCGGCAATTATAGCTAACCAACAGAGGTGGTTAGCAAGGATGGAGCCGGTCAGCATCATCAAACATAGTCGGTCAGCGTTATTAAAAATGTCAGCCCGCCTGTGTTCGATTTAAATCTTGTACAAGCGGCAAGAAGCGTTTGGTGTGTGCTTGGCCCCAAACTACTGTGAGTATCAATAGGGTCAGCCGGTTACAATCATCAAGTTATTAACCCGGGTGCAACACACTCCATACCGCCTGGGTTGTAGCCAATTAAACACGGCTATGGGGGTTGCTTTGAACAACCTTAAAAACAGCTGTCATGTGAGCTTGCAATGGCAGATAAATTGCAAATCATTATTATGATTTCAAAAAAAAAAAAAAAAAAATACCAAGCAACTTACATAGCAGCCGTATGTACTCCACTATTATTATAGTGAGTTTGTCTTTTGTTATTCTCATAAGTGACACTGATATACATTCAGAAAAAAGCTTGCGGGAATTCTTAAACAAGAAATTTATATAGGCAGCAACGCTCAAGAGTATGATGATGAGCTTGAGTATGTCCAGCCGGCTGCCATCATATTTTACATAAGAGCACTCAAGCGACACTACTTATTCTTGCATTAATAAGTCAGGTACTCATCATTGCCGATTATCCGTCGAAAAGTTGGAATGTCTAACTAGTCAGGCAGCATGGTTGCTTATTAGTTCAAACCTCAACCCCGGCTGTAGGAGTTGCTTTGCTCATCCTCAAAGCCGGCTGTGAAGTGAGCTAGCAAGAGCTCCATTGTAAACTTGTTCAAGCGGCAGCCGACCTAAGCAAGGGTCAGACGGTATAGAAACCCGCATGTGTAATCAGAGCAAACCCATTTCTCGAGCAGCTTTCCCTATCAATTAAATCCGGTCGTGTGAGCAGCTTGTCCCACCAATATACCCCGGTTGTAGTGACAGCTTTGCTTGTCACAAAAGCCGACTGTAGGTGCAGCTCTCCTCGCCAATTTATCCCAGTTGCAAAGGCTCAATTGCTCGTCAAATATGCCCGGCTGAGGGATGCTTTGTTCATTTCAAATGCTCGTCAAATAAACCCGGCTGAAGGGTTATTTTGTTCACCAATTTAAGTCGGCTGCAGGGCAGCTTTCCTCGTCAATAAAGCCGGGTGTAGGGGCTGTCTATGTTCATACTTTTACTCGAAAATTTAAGGGTGAGCAAGGTAGTGAGCCGGTCCTCAATACCGATTGTATCATCATTGAAGAACCTCACTAATGAGAGTTGCTTATTGTGGTATCTAATACCATTTCACCACAGCTCATTTGCGTGAAGTTAGTTGAACTACCATGCAAAATTAGAAATCATTATTATGATTACTACTGTATTGTTAAAAAAAAATGCAAAAGAAAAAGAAAGTGGGAAAGCCGCCTAATTGCATGGTCATTTTGGTGGAAAAATAAAAGCATGCAACACTTAAGTATACATTATACATGTGTACCAAGTTATTAGATTACTAGCCATACGGCAGCTGGTCAAAGCTATGAGCAGTGCCTCAATTAAGCGGCTGTATGGGCATCCGGCTCATCAATTTATCCCGGTTGTATGAGCAACTTCCTTCCCCAATTTACCCCGGCTGAAGGGGCTGCTTTGCTCATCTATCCCCCCTCCCGGCTGTGGGCTGCTTTGTCCTCTAACAATGACAAATGCCGCATGGCACTACAACAAGGAGCTTCTGATATCTCCGGCTCCAATTCTTAAGCTTTTAAAGCAAATCAAAGCCGCGCCAAGCATTGAATGTTTGAGGTAACAGTATAATAATTACTGATTTATTCTCTTATAATAATAATAATTATAATGAGTTTTCATTATAATCATTATTATTATTATTATTATTGAATATTGATTTATTAATTCAATAAACTAAGTTTTAAAATAAAAAAAACTTAGTAGCTAAACAAACGTCAAAGTGACGTGAGGCCAATGGCCGGATAATAAACTAAGTTTGAAACTTAGTAGCTAAACTAACGTCCAAGTGACGTGAGGCCAATGGCCGGATAATAAACTAAGTTTGAAACTTAGTAGCGAATTCAACGTCCAAGTGACATGCGGCCAATGGCCAGATAACTAAACTAGGCACAAAACCGCTTAGTGGCTATACAACCGGTCTCAATCTAGACTAGAGGCCAATGGCCGGATGGTTGCTTTTTTCATAAAATCGCCTGTCCCAACATGGACAATGGCGTCCGACGACACCCCTCCGGGTGCGATCGTCGCAGAGAGCAGCCTACTTGCTTGCTCTACGTACCTATGCAGACGGCAAAGATTGAACGACCAAATTGGTCAACTCATAGCCGTCTGACTAGAACAGTCTAAAGAACGACTAAGTTTTCGGAACACCAGATGCCCTAAGACATCAGTCGGTGATCGACCGAAGTTCTTACTTAGGCTTTTCATTCTAAAATTGCACAATCTCTCCCATTGGGGAAAAAAGAGTTGTGCAATGGCTATACAACCGTCTTGAAAAAGACATGAGGCCAATGGCCGGATGTTTATACAGTTTTGTAAATTCGTCTGCTCTAATGTGAAATATGGCGTTCGGCGACACCCCTCCGGGTGTAATCGTCGCAAAAAGCACTCTATCGTTTGCTTTACGTACGCATGCAGGCGGAAAAAATTGAACGACCTCATTGGTCAACTCATAGCCGCCTGACCTGGGTAATCTAAAGAATGACCAAGTCTTCGGGAACCGGATGTCCAAAAGACATCAGCCGGTCATCGACCAAAGTTCTAACCTAGATTACCTTCCGAAATTATACAAGTCCTCCCAATGGGGTAGAAGGAAATTGAGAGTATAATTGGATTACAAACACCCCAGGCGGCCATTTGCCTACTGCCCTATGAAGAGTCAGGCGGCTATTTGCCTCCTTCCCTATGAAGAGTCAGGCGACCATTTGCCTCCTGCCCCCAGGCGGCATTTGCCTCCTTCCCTATGAAGAGTCAGGCGGTCACTTGCCTCCTGCCCTATCAGGCGGCCATTTGCCTCCTGCCCTATGAAGAGTCAGGCGGCCATTTGCCTCCTGCCCTATGAAGAGTCAGGCGGCCATTTGCCTCATGCACTATGAAGAGTCAGGCGGCCATTTTCCTCCTTCCCTATGAAGAGTCAGGCGGCCATTTGCCTCCTGCCCCCAAGCGGCACTTGCCTCCTGCCCCCAGGCGGCCATTTGCCTCCTGCCCCCAAGCGGCACTTGCCTCCTGCCCCCAGGCGGCCATTTGCCTCCTGCCCTGTGAATAGTCAGGTGGCCATTTGCCTCCTGCCCTGTGAAGAGTCAGGCGGCCATTTGCCTCCTGCCCTGTGAAGAGTCAGGCGGCCATTTGCCTCCTGCCCCCCAGGCAGCCATTCGCCTCCTGCCTTATGGGATGTCAAACGTCTCAAAAATATTCTAAGTCTCCCAAAGGTCATATGACCACCATAGTGGGGCTAAAAGAAATAAAAGTCGTCATCTGTCTAGTTCAGGCGGCAATCATTATTATGATTGATTAACTTAGAAAATATCATACCATTTAAGGTATCAGATTTTCCAAGTTAATCAAATCCCTCTTTTATTGAACTAGACATATGCCGCCCATAGAGCTTTTGAACAAGCGGAAAATAAAGCCTTGATTTCGAAAGGAGTAATTCCTCTTGAAAGAGAAATTACCCCTTCCGAGGGGCTAATGTTTGGGGGTAAAAATACCCCCTATATATGTGGACCAATGCCACCTCGACACGTGTCTGCAAGCTCAGCGCTCAATGAGCCAATTAGAGCATGACACGTGTCACTCAATGATAGAAGGGTGAAAATGGGCTCTAAGCCCACAACCCTAGAAACCGTAAAACGGTGGGAAGCCAATCTACTTAGGTTAAATAACCTAAGAGGCACATATCCCAATGCTCTATAAATACTGATCATTACATCAGTTTAAGGGGATCCAATTCTCTCTCCAAGGGCAATGCCCCCCACATTTACACTCCCTTCTCTCTACTTTCTCTCTCTAAAATACATGATTTCGGTCACTGACTTGATCGTCGGAGGCGGACCTCCGGCCCCCCCGGGGTCCGTTGTTTTGCAGGTGATCGGGCCGTTCGAGTGTTGCATTGCAGATCTGTCTCCCGAGGGACGTACACACCCTCCATTCGGGTACGTACAAAAAACCCCAAAACAAATACGATCAGAATAAAGTAGAGGCCTATTATTAGGGCAGGTTCAATCTCTTTTAGGTTGGATTTATACCTTCATCCCCGAACCCTTATTTGGTTCAAGACCTTATGGAGTTGACGATCTCTTGGATCGTTAAGGGGTGTAATCTTCACCCTGTGAAGGGTTTACAAGTTCCTAAAAATTTGTTGGCGACTCTTTTGCTCTATCTTCTTCCCTTTTAGACGCCACCGTACTTTAGTGTATGATCACAGTGGGGTTCAAGCTAGGGCGTTAATGCTTGAAATTATTCCCTACAATAAGCTAAGTAGGGTTTTACAAAAAGATAAACTTTGAAATCTACTGTAGCATTAACAACCCCCAATAAGAAATGAATAATTCTATGAAATTTTTTATGAAAACCGATCAAATATAGAATTTACAAAAATATAAATATTATATAAATCAGAGTTTATAAGATGAAATGACTCGAAGAGTTTTTGATAAATTAAATCTCTTTTATATAATTTCCGATTTTATTTAGCTTCCAAGCTTTATCACCTTTCTAATAGATTTCATGCTCATTTATCTAATATATACTTACAACATTTCTAATAAAAATAAACTTGTCATAAATCTCAATGAAAGTCTTCAACTATATCATCGGATTACAACATCGAGCTCTATAATGCTTATTGGAACTTGGATTCATCACAGACAAAGATTAAAATCTTGTTGTCTTCCTTTTGCTAACACCTTGCTAGAACTTGTTGTCTTCCTTTAGCCAACACCTTGCTGGAACTTGTTGTCTTCAACGCAGTCCAAGCTAGTCTCCTTAGTTTGGTGTCCTGCTCCTGTTAAGAAGCTGCTTTTCCATGTGTTCTTGTTAGGGATCACTTGTAGTTTCAGTCTGGAACTCTTCTTCTATTCTTTTTGTCTTTCTCTTACTTCACTTGGAAAGCCATATTTCCACTCCTTCAGTCTAATTCACTTGCACCAGTTTAATACTTAAAGAGAAATCTCATTATTGAAGTATGCTTTTTCCAGGGCCGTCCCTAAGAGCATTCCTAACAATGAGCAAAAATTGGTTTCCTCATTCTTTCTTTACCCACTTTCTCTCTCTTTCAACCCATGAGCATTTTTGTAAGGAAAATTTCACAAGAATAATCCAACCTTTCGCTGGTTCACCCTGAATAATCCAACCTTTAGGTTCACCCTGAATAATCCTAAGCTTACTGTAGGCGTCGTTTGAAAGTGCGCCTACGTTAAAGCATGTGTGAATATGCTTAGCACTCATAGAAAGTGGGAATTGACATATACGATTAGGGACAAGAAAAGTAGGGAGCCGCTAACAAGTTTTTAAGGAACTTGTAAACCGTTCACGGATCATAAAAGACAACCACGATTAAGGGACAACGAAAGGCAACAACGATTGACTCGTGAAGGTTATACCTCATTCATAATCCATGACATTACTAACTCCATATGGTTCGGAACCACAAAAGGAGGATCGGGGATGATGGTACGATGTAAGTCATAGAGTCACATTCGCCCGTATTGGCATCTACTCGATTCTTATAGCGAAAAGTATTCCTGCGATCTCAAAGGCATGCAAACAAAGATTCAATTTGCTCTAAACTATTATTAAGCTAAATTATTGGTTGAATATTAATGTAACATATAATTCTTAAATATTTGTTATCACTTGAATTAATAACAATATTAAAAAGGAACCTAAACCGGTTGTCCAAATTATCTTATTAGGCGTGATTTTCAATTACATATTCCCTTTAAACATGCAATATGGTGATCAATAAATATAATAGAATAAACATTAATATTGGAAGCAATTCAACAATAAATTTTTAGTCAAATCAAATCATAGTAAACCTAATCATGATACTAGCAACAAGAATAAAAATAAGAGTAATTAAGTAATGAATTACTCACTTTCCACGTTTCCTTGAATTGCTACATCATGAATAAACTGTTAGTAACTTCAATAAATAAGATAAATCAAATTGAAACAATTAAGTTAAATAAAATTAGAGTTTATTTGGTCCAAACCTTCAGTTAATTATACCTTTCACCCCTTAGTTTAAGGATGGAACCTCGGGTTAAGTATGGACTCATTGATGTGCTTAAGGAAGTATTATGGAAGAATAGGGAGGCTAGTGTTTAGGCTAAAGAGGGAGAAGAGAATGATTTGATGATCAAGATTGTTGATGATTGAAAAAGGGTTGATATGGATTCTATTTATAAAGAAAAAAGAAGGGTAGAAGAATCAAGAAAAGATCAATTTCGAATCGGGAAAACTCTTGCGATTGGCAGCAGTTTTTGTAGTTTTTGTTTTTATCATATCTTTTGATCCAGAAATCGGAATATGATAAATAATATGTCCTTGGAAAGGTATTGAAGACAAATTTCTATTCCAATTAGAATCAGATTAAAATCCTTTGTAGAATAAAAGATATGGCCGAAATATTGGGACGGTGTCAGTTTTGGATAGAGTTTGGTATTTCATTCATATCTTTTCCGTTATAGCTCGAAATTAATATTATAATTTATCATTGGAAAGATAATTTCAAGGTCTATCCAACCATATAAGATTTGGATAAAAACTATGAGGCACGAAAATAATATATGACTATCTTTGAAAGTCTTTCAATTCGAATAGAATTAGGACATTCAAAAACAGGAGTTTTATTCAATTTCAAACTCTTTAATCTTATATTTTCAAAACGGATAATTAAAATCTATTAGAAAGTTATAAAAGCTTCTAATTAAACCTAATTGGTTTAGGAATGAGATTAAATCCTTTAGACCCTCCACATGATCATTGGGTCGTAGGTAAGGTGGCCTTAGGTTCGGTTTGGGCTCAGTTTAGTATTTTGACCATAACTTATTCGTTATAACTGGGATTTGGGATTAAAATATATCGTTGGAAAGCTCATTTCAAGCCTCATCCAAATATTTAATAATTGGACCTAGATTATGGACCAAAATAAGCTGGCCTAAACGTTTTTATAAAAAGGACATGAAATGAATTATTTTAAAGGACACGAAATGAATTATTTTGGGTTTAAAGGCACGAAAAGAGGAAAATAAGTTATGGTTTGGGGAAATGGGCTAGGAATTGGGTTGGTTTTGAAATTTATTGGGATTTAATATGGATTTAAACACTCCAAAAATTAAATACTCAACCCGACCAACAATGGCGGTGAAAGGTTGTTCATCATCTGGTTTGGTTTTGGGGATACATTTTTAGGTGTCTACACTTACCTATTATTCTCTCATAGAAAACCTATTTTACCTGCAACCGGATGAATAAGTCAACATTATATTTTTAAAAAAATTCCTTTTTTTTTTCCTCCTATTCGATCCTCCTTCTTCCTCCTTAGTTCCAAGACCTGTCATCAATGGAGGATGGATTGAACCATCATGAGAGCCCTAATACACCATCCTTTTAACACCACCACCACCTAACAACCTCCCCCCAGCCACTCCCTCATCCTCCCTTGTTTGCCGCTGCTCCAACCACTCGCCACCAATGACACACCACTCCCTTTCCCCACCTCCATGCAGCTCCTGCACGACCCTTTGCGATTAGCCTGCAACTCAACCATCACAACCTCCGCCACCAATTACCCCACCACAACCAAACCCAGACCCGAAACCTTTCCTCCATTCCTACACATACTCGAACCACCAACCTTGTCCCACCCAAACCCAAAACCCCAACCCAAAACCATTAAACCTTGTCCCATTCAAAATCCGAAACCCCAACCCCACCTACCTAGAAACCGAAACCCCAACCCGCACCATTTTCCTTCTCTTCTCTCTCTTTCTCAATTTAATTGGGCTGTGGTTGTACATTGTTGATGTTGTGGATGGCCTGGTCATTGATGTTTTGGGCGTCGTTTGCAGTTGAATTGTGGGTTGTTACTTGGTAGTGGATGGATGTTGTGTTGAGGGGTGGTGTTGGTGGTGTTGAGGTGGTTGTAGGTGGTGGTACCGTAGTCCGTAGATGGTGGTGAGTGGTTTAGGTGGTGATAATGGAGGAAGGGAGAGGAGAGAGAAACACGCAGGAGGGGAAAGGAGAAAGAATTTTTTGTTGTTTTTTTTTTTTTTTATTTCAATTATTAATTTTTTTTTTTAATTAAAAAAATTGACCATAAGAAGTGTCACGTGGATGGTAACCGGTCATAAAGGGTAAGGTGACCTGCTAGGATTGTTAGGAGAGAATAAATTGGTAAACTTATGATTATTCAAGGTTAATCGAAAGGTTGGATTATTTTGGAAGAATGAGTTAAAGGTTGGATTATTGGTGTGAAATTTTCTTTTTTGTAATCATATATATTTTTATCCCACCAATGAAAAAAAAAAAAAAAACTTCCCCATTCTCTCTCTACTACATCTTCTCTCTTATTTTTACTAATACCCTCTTATATTTCTCTCTACTAAATTATTTTTAATTTTTTTTACTTGCCTTTGTGGACCCCACATGGTTACTATTCATCTTTAAAAATGCTCATCATATGAACAATTTTCATTTTGCTCATGAGCATTTTTACTTTTACTCATTGATGTAAGTCATTTTTGTTTTAATTTCACCCAAAGTTTTGCTTATGAGCATATTTTTTTTGCTCATTATTGGAAATGCTCTAAGGCAGGGCATCAGGTGCTGTTGCCCAGGGCCCAAATGAAAGAGGCCCAAATTTCAATTAAAGTCCTTCAGATTAAAAAAAAAAAAATATCATAACTAATTAATGTTATAGTACTATACACTGTATGCATGCATCGTTGTACATATTATGTTCCTATTCCCAAATTTTAACTTTCAATTCCTTTATTTTTTCCTAATTAATTCCCAAAAATATTTTAATTGTCTTGATTTATGGTTATTCAACTCCCCTTGCAAAATAATCTCTTCTCAATCAGAATAATTGATTTCTTCTTCTGTTAATTTTTTTTGCAATTTTCAACCTCATTAATCTCCTAAAATAGTTCTAATTCAATTAGAGCAAATGGTATTTTTCTTCTTCTTTGATTTTTAATGGGATCCAGGGACCTTTGCACCTACCGTAAGTAGTTTTTCAAAGTTAAAATTATTGAAAACGTTTTTGAGGTCATCAATGTCACATCAAGAAAGACTAAATGGTCTTGCCATGCCATTTTATGTATTGAGAAAATTATGTTTGAGCATATTGATGTTGACACTATTATTGATGATTTTGCATCTAAAAATGCTCGTAGACAATGTTTTGTATGATGACTAGATTAGTCTCGTGCGATGCACGATTTGATCAAATAAAATTTTCTAAATTTAATAATATTTTCATACCAAAATTAAAAACAAAATTATTATTAAAACATGAAACATAAAATATTCAAAATAAAAATAAAGCTCATAGAAAAATTAAATGATGAAATAGTATCCGAGGAAGGTAAATTAAATTATTATTGTTTAATAGAATTGACCTATTTTCAAAATTTGATACTAATAATAATGTAATAGACCAGAATTTTTAATAAAATAAAATACAAATACAAAACGATGACATCATTTATAGTTTTGGAGGGAAAATATTTAATGACAACATGACATGTGTCTTATTTTAAAATAGTATGATGTCAGCGGTTGCTACTTTATTATTAATTATTATTATAGATTTGTATACTTAATTAGTTCATTGTTTTTTTTCCTTTACTGTAAGATGGCTATTTTTTTTTGGGAAATTCTCACCGGTAACACCCAACTTCTGTTTTTTCTCAATTGTAGAATGCAAATTTTTGGATTATCATTAGTAATCACCAATTACTAATACTAATTTACTAGTAACATGAATGAAACTTTTACCTAAATCCTTAACCATGGTTACCATGTTAAGTGGAAAATTGAAAGCGAAATGACTTAATTGCCCATATTAACAAGGTCAGGAAGATGCAGGCTACCATTAATCAATTTACCAATCATATAGCAAATTTGCTTCGTATCGAAAGGGATTCAGAGTTGTAATTTACTCAAGAAGAGTTAAATGTTGTGCCTACACCTGACGAAAATTCTGATTTCTCTAAGCCAGTTGAATTTGTTCAGATGATCAAGTTCTCACAAAAACTAAAATTAATCATAAAACCAGTAGTTCTTCCCCAAATTAGATCGAAACCCTCCAAATTAAACTCATAATCAGATCAAAAATTGGAAAAACAAGTGATGATTGGGTCAACTGCACCTGAATTAATCGAACCCCAGAAAAATTGAACCCAGTAGTTCATTCCCTATGCTATATCTTACTTCGTATTAAGAGAAATTGAAAAGATCTTTCCAACCAAAAAAAAAAAAAACAAAAAAGAGAGAGAGAGAGAGAAATTGAGAAGAAGAAGAAGAACAGGGAGTATGAATATAATTGGGGGTTTATGGTTCATATAAAGAGGTAACTGATTGAGGAGGGAAAGCAGCATATAACTTTGGAGGGAAGTGATTTTTTAGAAGGATATATTTGTAACTGTGTTATTAGTAAACCATGGTTAGTCAATAATTAGGTAAAAGTTTCATTAATGTTACAAGTAAATTAGTATTAGTAATTGGTGATTACCAATGATAATCCAAAATTTTGCATTCTACCATTGAGAAAAAACAGAAGTTGGGTGTTACCGGTGAGAATTTCCTTTTTTTTAAAAATTTGATCATTTTAAAGCAAAAAAATAATAATAAAATAAAATAATAAAATAAAAAATTACTTTACTCGATGATCAGGGTCCCAATTTTTCATTCGGCCTATAGGCCACTAAAAAGCTAGGAATGGGCCTGGCTTTTTCCATCATCATCAAAACTATTTAAGGTTCAACACTAATATTATTGTAAACTAGGTTACTAAAGATTAAAAAAAAAAAAAAAAAAAAAAAATTGCAATCATAAGATTATATATGTTCATTCATTTTTATCAAATTTTAATATATTCGGGGCTAAATTGCTTAATATATGTAGCTAATTAATTGAGGTTTTACCTTTTTTTTTTCTAATTTAATTTTGAGGGCCCATTTTATTATATAAACAAATTCCATGACAATAATAAACCATAAATTTTATTTTTCGCCAAATTTAAGTTACAGAAATCATTATATAAAAAAGTTATAGAAATACCCCATATAAAGGATAAAAGTAAAACTGTGTTAAAAAAAAAATGGTAAAAGTCAAACTCCCAAAAAAAATAATAAAATAAAAATAAACAAAACGATAATTTTCCCAGTTCTTGTGCATAACGGAAAGTAAAAAGGTCGGTTTCCGTTACCAACAATATTGGATATAATTATAAATACAAGTTACATCCATCAAACTGCATGCTTTCTAGGAAGAACACCTCCTGTTTTTTTTTTTTTTTTTTTTTTTTTTTCGTTTTAATGAATATATCAAGACGATTGTTTTGATTATGTGTTCGTCTTCGCTGCGATCTTTTTTCTGCAACTCGATCGAAGGGCATTGAGGTATTAATTTCTTTTCTGTCAATTAAAAATATTGTTACTCTTTGAATTATTTCTGTTTTGTGCTTCGGATTTGTAGATTCGCAATTCTTTAGTTTTCTAAAACAAAAACGATTAAAGATTTAATGATTTTTTATATCGGTCTATGGCAAATGCATATCCCTAGAGAGTAAAGTACTTGTAGTAGTAATCTATCCATACAATGTGGTGTCTTTTCTTGTCGCAAAGAGATCGAGATCGAGTAAGCGAAAGAAAGAGAGCCATACAAACACAATACAAACAAATCAAAGAAGGAATTGAAGCATATCAAATACGGAAAATACACTACGTAGTATGGATTGATTACTATTATTGTTCTTTCTCTCAAAGAGTATGCATTTGCCATGCACAGATAAGTAAGTTGGTACCAATATATATTTTTAATAAAGTTTTGTTATATATCAAATTCTTAAAATTGCTCAATTTTGTTAGAGGTATGCTTTTATATGCTAATTTAGATTAGATAATTATTGAATATTTATGGACTTGTATAACGTTTGCTGGGGTTTTCGATCAAAGAATAAAATTCATATTCTATTTTATTATTGTATTTGTGTACTTCGACATTTATCAATTGCGTAGACACAATTACTCATTACATTGTGAAACTAATATTTAAAGAGAAAATTAAAGATTTGCGAAACGAGAAATAATCTATTATTAGAAAATGGTATGATTATTACAACCGTTTCTTTAACTAAGGTCCAAGATGGTAAAATCTAGTTTAACTTTGTCAAAAAAAAAAAAAAAAAAAAGTCTAGTTTAACGTAAGAATTTTGACCACCTGTTTATATGTGATTTACAAGTTTTCTTTAGATTCTTGAAATAAGGGCCTGTTCATATTTACTTATTTTCAGTTCAGTTCAGTTCAGTTCAGCTCAGCTCCAATCAGTTCAGTTCAGTTCAGCTCCAATCAGTTCAGTTCAGCTCTTAATTTCCCTCTCTCATAAAATATTCATTTCAGTTTAGTTCAGTTCAGTTCAGCTCCAATCAGTTCAGTTCAGTTCAGTAAATATGAACAGGCCCTAAGTTGTTATTTGCACAAGTTTAACTAGCGATTAGTTAAAGGGATATGGATATCATATCAATCTTCTCAGAATAATACTTTACGGAGTATTAAATTAGCTTATAATTGATCAATTAGTTCTTGTTTTCTCAACTTAATTTATATCCTTTCGTCTAAACATTGTCAGGTAAATCTTTTATTCTTTAAATTTCTTTAAATTATGGGATAATTATTCCTTTAATTTATCTTCATCAATAATCGATCAATTAGTTAATTCTTTCAAAAAAAACTGTTTTAATTTTAATTTATAGAGTACTTCCTTCGTTTTAATTTAAATCGTAATATTTTGAATTTTACACTATTTAATATATAATTCACATACATTCTTTGAATGATTTTTTGAATAAATGCCTTTTTCATTTATATGTTTGGAAAATTATAATCATGCTAGATCTTGCTTGATTCATCCCAGTACAATTTTAAAAAGTCAACCTTTGATAATGTTGATTAAAATACAATCAAGGTTATTATATGGTAAAAAATGTGCATGGACAATTGTTAAATTCTCAAAGTTTATATAATTATTTGAAAAGAAAGGATGAAATACTAGTTTAAGAATACATGATAAAATCACACGTAAATCAGTATAATAAATACTATATTTCATTTACGCTCTTCATTTTTTAGTTGCAACCTATGCGGTTGATTTGAATTTGCTAAGAGATATAATTATAAGGGATGAGGTTTGTTGGGAAATTAGAAAATGATAACAAATAGATGGTGGGTGAAAAGTTTATGTAAACATGATGAGGGATGTGGCATCTATAAAGTTAATAATATGGTAAATTAGACTATTTAGTGTAAACTTAAGCAAGAATATTGCAAAATATATGTACCATGTATGACAATATACAGCTCTGTAAAAGAGCTAAACAATACTCTGTATATACATGCTACGATGCTACCTAGTATTTTCGATATCTCAAGTAATAAGATCGTTTGGTTTACACATGATAAATGAAATGGAATGAACAAAGAAAGAGAACGAAATGAAAAAAAAAACTCTTACATCTACTATGTTGTTTATTTTTAAAAAATAAAGTGAAACAAGCTAGCCACCAGTCCCATCCACAACACCTAGTCCCATCCACAACATCTGTTTCCTTCTCTTAGCTTTCCCACCTTCTCCAGCGACCCCACAACTTTCGGCCCCTCACTACATATGTGTAGCTCCCCCCTCCCTTTCTACCCCTCCCCAACCCCCGCAAAACCTTAAACAACCCTCCCCCTCCCTCGTAAAATTGGCAACCAATACAACCCTCCCTCATCCGCAAGGTGGAGGAAGAGTCGACTGACAGTTTTACAAAGAAGGGGAGGAGTTTTTAAGGTTTTGTGAGGGAATGGGAAGTTTTGCAAAGGAGGAGCGACTAGGGTGGGGGGAGCTGTGATGAGGGGCGGTGGCGGTACGACAAGGGTGGTTAGGTGGTGGGGGTAAGGTGGGATAGTGGTCGCTGGTGTGGGTATGGTGGGCTGGTGGCGCACTGGTGGGTAAGGAAAGGGAATGGAAAAACCTAGGGGTAGGAAATCAAGTTGGAAGACTATGGGGGAGTGGGAAGGGTAAAGGGAATAATGGAAAAAATGCCAAACAAACAACATCAAGGGGAATAAGGGTAGTTGATCGCTTTTCCTTTAATGAATATCCCAACCAAATGACCCCTTATAGTTTTGCCAATAATAAGAAATTTTAGCCCCAAACTATAATTTAGATGACTATAATTTAATTGTTTTAAGAAAAAACTACTACAAAAACACAAAAACTTTGAGTATAAAAATAGCACTACCTCATTTAATTTGTTCGCTACAACTTCCAGTTGAGGGAGCACCGTTATAAAATTTCTATCAATTATGGTAGAGAAAACAAGAGAATTCGATGGCATAACACAATTAGAGGTAAGTTGTCTTTAATATTGCAATGTAGTTGATTTAATATCTCAATTCAATCTTAAAATTAGGGTTTATGGTAAAAAAAAAAAATAATAAATAAAAAAATAAAATAAAATAAAATTAGGGTTATACGAAATTGGGAGATTTGGGGCGTGTATTACCCAATTTAGGGTTTTTTTTTTTTTGAAGGGGGGAGATTAAAAATCATTAATAATAAGCCATACGACACTTACATAAGAGATCGTAATCGAACAATACAAAGCCAAATGAACCAATTACAAGTTCGAAATAAAGGAAAATACAATTGCACTCGCAAAATGACTTTCTTAAGTACCCTTGGCTCATATAACGCTGTCCTATGCAGCCTCTTGCAAGGGGGTCTGGCAATATGTTATAGTTTCTGACGTGAACCTTCATTGGCTCAGAATCCCGTACTCCTCGACCTGAAATCAAAATTGGTGTCGTACACTTCACCATAGACAAGGCAATCTCCGATTCAAACACGGATATCGGCATGGAAGCATAACCCTTTAGTCCAAACCAACAGAAGATCCAACCGAAGCCCCATAGACAAAGAACCCGGCTTAAATCCTGCACCAGAAGATCGGTACACCAATCTGCATGCCCCATATCACCCAACCACACCACACAGACAGAAAAAATAACAAAACTAAAAAGCACACAAAGACTCCTAAAAGAAAAAACAGGGAAAAACTTAAAAACTAAGACAACGAACAAAACCCTAACAGCCCACCCCGCCGCCACTCCGAGCACAACCACCAAAGCTCCGAGGTTCACCAACCCAACCCACATGCCGCCTGACAATAAAACCCGAACCACCAATGCCCGCCCGAGAAGCCCATACCCCCCACACCACTGAACCGCGACAGCGACGGCCCTACGCGAGGGACTCAGAGGGATCTCCCTCCCCGTTCTCGAAAACAACGACGCAACGACGGACTCAACGGAGGGGCAAAGCCACGGCGGGGAAGCGGCAACGAAAACCGGCGGCAAGCCGGCTGCAAGGCCGGTGAGAAACTGGAGCGGCCGAAAAGGGGAAGCGGTGCGCGATGCTAGGACGGAAAAACAAAAAACCAAAACGAAGACTAAAAAGCAAAGGAGAAAGGAAAAAAACAAACTAAAGGAGAAGATCGGAGGCTAGCCGACGCAGTGGCATGGGCGGTGAGCCGCACGCCGGCCGGCGAGCCTCATGGCTGGAGCAGTTAAGGGGAGGCGAAAGGGTTTGAGAGAGAGAGAGGGGCGCTAGAGAGAGAGAGAGAGAGGGTTCTCCTTAAACCTCATAATTACCCAATTTAGGGTTAATGTAAAACAATGATGGCATTTAATCTTAGTTTTTTTTTTTTTTTTTTGCAGGTAATTTTATAAAATTAGGGAGATTCATGTAAAAAAAATAAATAAATAAAATTTTGGTGGTCATATGCAAAGTTTTTGTGTTTTTGTGATATTTTAAAAAAAAAAAAAAATAATCTATAATATTATGAAATCTGATGGGGATTAAAATAAAATTTACCCTTAATTTAAAATAAATAGCTCTACATATAACATTACCCTTAATTTATTATACTGAAAAATAAACTTAGTACACTTAAATTTTGCAAGATAAAATTTTTAAAAAATAAATCTAAAAAAATATAAGGGACAAGCTTTGAACTTAAGACTTCCAAAACAAAAGTCAATTCTAATACCAACTCCACCATTATGCATTAAACATAAGCTTGTGCAACATATAATCAATCAATTAACTTATACTAAAAGCAAACCTAAAATGACACTTGTCACGATGTCATTAATAATTTTCCCTCCTTTTTGCACTTTCCTTTGTTTTTTTTTTTTTTTTTTTTTTTTTTTTTTTGCCAAATTTTAATGACTTCCATTTTATAAGCTACAATAATACTTATTTCTATTTTGACAACATATCTAATCCAATCATACTCAGATCAATTAATTTTTTTTAGCATATATTCTATATACTATTAATCTTTTAGTTACAAATATACTAACATAGATTAAAGATAAGGTATTGAAATATATCATTGTCCAAGATTATTATAATATTAAGGAGTATCAATTTTTTCCTCTCCAACATTAATCATTTGACAATAAAATTTATTTAATTAAAAATAGAAAAATCATTTTGGTAGCGTAATTTGTATGAATCTTAAAATTATACATAACGTTTATACAAACAACTGAACAAAATTATTTTATTATATTATATACTCCCTCCGTTTTTTATAGGCTAGAGTTGGATTTGCACATTTGCCGAGACACAACTTTAATTATCAACATCTTTAATTAGAGATTATTAAAAATTATGATTTTTTAATATATAAAAGCAAAAAATATGACAAATGAAACAACATATTATATGATCATATTTATATTGTATATTGGTAAAATAAATTAAGTAAATGATGACACATAAATTACTCTACACATTTTATGCAATGTGATTATTGAAATGAAATTAAAATAAAAACCGCTACTACTCACTATAAATATATTTTAAAAAAGTTGATTACGGAATACTAATTATCCTAAATTAATATAAAATCAACTAAATTTTCATTTAATGTCGGTCAAAGTGTGTCAACAAAAATATAAGGACAAATGTATATGAGTTCGTATACGGGTACTAACCTTTTTTTTTTTTTGAAGACATATACGGGTACTAACCTAAGCTTATATTTTCACTTTCTTATATAAAACCTAATAGCCTCTAAATTTCTATTACTAAATTATTTTTTTATAAAATACAAAATAATAACCTTTACGCATTTGGTAAAAATTAAAATTCAAGTTATTTTGTCACAAATATTTTTTAATTGGATAAATTATTGTTACATTAAAAACCATTCTTTATTCCCCTCAAAAAAAAAAAAAAAACAATAACAACAAAAAAGAAATTATTTATAATTTTTGTTGTAAAGTTTAATTATAATCGTGTATGGCACGGGACATAACCTAGTACATAAAAAAAAGGAGAGACTATGGGCCTACGATTGCCCCCCTTGGTTCCGCAACTAATGTATCAACTTTTTTTTTTTTTTTTTTTTTTTTTTTTTTTTTTTTTTGTGTTCCACTAGTTCATCCTTTATTTTATTTTTCAAACTCAAGATAATGTTTTCAAGGGTAATTTTTTTCATTATTATTTTAAAAAAAAACCGAAGGCATGGCCCGACTTAAACTACTTCTTCCGTCCCTAAAAAACGATCCTTTTGGGGAGTATTCACGGTTATTAAGAATTTTAAGTTGGAAGTACAAATGTATGGGAAAGCTAATAAAAGTACATTGAAAAGGGAAATTTACACATGATTTGCAAAAAAGTAGAGAGAAAGTAATAAATGTACATATAAAAAGCAAAATTTACATGAGTAAGCTAATTTTGGACAGATATTTAAATGCAAATGTGATGAACATTTTGAGATTAAAATTTGACTAAAAGGATCGTTCTTTTAGGAACGGAGTGAGTAGTTATTTTCAAAAGTGATGATTTAAACATTAATTGTTTGGGAAAAAAAAATTATCCCGAGATAGTCCCAGTTAATCAATTTGATAAACAAAATTTGTTTATCAAATGACAAAATGGTAAATAAAACAACATATATATCTACTCATCATGACTTTTTGTAAATATACCAACAATAGTAGGACCCATATTTAATACTACCTCCGTCCCCAAAACTTCGACTTCGACCCTTTTGGGGTTGATTTTGCGGTTATTAAGAAACTTAAATAGTAAAAAGAAATAAAACGTATTGAAAAGATAAATTTACATGGGGTTTGTAAAAACTAGATAGATAAAGTTTTAAAAAAGCATGGAAAAATAAAATTTTATAAGGAAAAATTGATTTTGTATAAATATTGTTTGGTGGGTATTTTAATGCAAATGGATCAATCATTATAGAACTAAAATTAGGCCAAAAAGGTCGAATTTTTGAAGACAGAGATAGTACAAAATTGTTAATTTATTTACAATTTTTCCATTTAATAAAATAAATTGGGGCTCCTATCTGAGCAATAGCCAAACATGAGATTTTTACTCACTTCGTTAATTCCCAAGTCCCAAGTCCCAAGTCCCAAGTTCCCAACAACATTTTCAATATCCCACATTGATTTCCCATATATTTCAATTCTCATATGAACTCCCTAGTGGCTAAATTTAAGCCTTTAATCAATCACTCTCGATACTATGCCCTGTGTCGAAAAATCGAGTCTTGGGCCCGAATATGAAGCGGGTAGGTTCTATTCTGGGGTGTTTGAAGGTGGGCAATGGTTCGATAATAGAGGTTGGAGAGAGAAATTATGGATTTGAGTGGGAGAACATTGATATTATTGAAGAACAAATAAGATTAGTGATCAAGTTCTCAACAAGATGAGGTGTGTTTTGTGTTTGCTTTTCTTGTTTTTATGTAATTTAGATTATTGAATTCATGTATTTGCTGTTGTTTCAATTGGGATCAAATTGAAAATTTTAACTTTTTTTCACTTTTAATGTTGCAAGTTTGATTAGAAGCTTTTCTATATTGTTGGTAGGATGCTGTAATTGAATAAGAGTTTGATATATTCTCAATAGAGGAGAATCATTGAAATGTATATTAGGCTAAACTTTGGTGCAAACTCTATTATAGACTCGGGGTGTACCTTAAGCTATATACTCTTTAATAAAGCAGAATTAGATATGTCCTATTGCATATATGCATTGACCCCTCCTGCATCCATGATGTATGGGCACCGGATATCAAGGTCTTAATTTTTTTTAAATAAAATCAAGACAGATTCACATACCACAATAGGACATTAAGCAACAAAAAAGAAAAGAAAATAAGAAAATAATTATTATTGGTACACTACACCCCAAGTTTGGGCTTTTATCGATGATACACCTGCTTAACTTTTAATTATTAGTGGTACACCTATATTTTCAACAAATTATCTATAATAAGTATTCCATTAATTAAACATTAGTATTATAGGTTAATGACTTACAATTTTGACCAATTTTAACTCTTTTTTTTTTTTTTCCACCTTAATTTCCCTCCTCTTTTTAAAGTAACCCACCCATCCACCTCTGTCACTATATAAATGGAGAAGTAAAAGAAGATCAAAGCTGCATAAATCAGAGCAAATGAGGAGGCTTCGTTTATATAATGACAAAGGTGGGTAGGTTACTTAACATAAGAAGAGGGAAATTAAGGAGGGGAAAAAAGAAGGGAGTTAAAATTGGTCAAAATTGCAGTCTTAGTTAACGGAATTCTTATTATAGCTAATTAGTTGAAAGTACAGGTGTACCACTGATAGTTAAAACTTAAGTAGGTGTATTATTGATAGGAATGTACCCTATCTAGAATTATGCTCTTCACCTTCTTTATTATTTTTTTTAATTATTATTATTATTATTTTATTTATTTATTTTTATTTATATTTTTCTTTTCTTTTCATTTCAAAGAGTGAGCAAGCCCTCCACTTCTTTCTTAAGCTATTTTGCGAATGGTATATGACCGGATCATAAAGTGTAAATGAGCAATTGTCTACCTTGAGGCCTGGTGAAAGTTTCTATTCCTATTGGAAGGGGAAGTAGTTTGGTCACAGTGAATTTATATCATACTTTGAGCTTTTTGTTCGATGTGGAACTCTTTAGTGGGATTCTGATGATTTGAATAACAAGATTAGCAATGAATGGTTTGAAATTGAAAGAAATGAATGACTTGAAGTTGAAAGAAATGAATGACTTGAAATTGAAAGAAATGAATGACTTGAAATTGAAAGAAATGAATGACTTAGATGCATCTTGAACATCCTCTCTAAAAAAAAAAAAGATGCATCTTGAACATAAATGGTTCCATCAAATTTATTCTAGATTGTTTGCATATCATGCTCCTTGGGGATCCCTTCTTTAGTATTCATTGTATATTATTGTTGTTGCATTGATGAATTCATCATCTGATTCAAGAGCAGTCATCGAATTAGGTGGTAGACATATCTTTAGTCCACACTTCCTCCCCCTTCGTATCTCTAGTCACTTTGCAAACAAATTTGTTTTCTTACCCACTTTGAACTGCTATAGCTTTCATGAGACCAAATTCATCTACATACATGTCATTGTGTGAGCTTTCCCATGATTTCACTGCATGGATCGAACAATTTTCCTTGCTGGTAAATAAAAGAAGATTGGAGCCATCCATTGATGAAATTGTGCACTATTTCGTCCAAAAATGAAAGTGATGCCAAATAAAAAAAAAAAAAAAAAAGAAAAGAATGAGTCCCATTTAGAAATGATGCACTTAAAAGAAAAAAGAGGAGTATCAATGACAATTTGTGTCATGTCGTTGGATGGACGATTTAAGGATTGACTTTACATATGCAAACCAAAGAAAGTACATTTATTTACCCTTTTTTTTCACACTATATCCACATACTTGTAATTTATACTGTCACATACTATCTTCGTTTTAATTTGATTGCCCTAAATTAACTTGCACTATTCACATAATTCACTTTGACTAATGCTAGTGAATTATTAATAAGAAAAAAGTAATGTAGTTATGTAGGCACTTGTTGAAGTCGTGTCAATATGTATTTTCGGAATATTAACTTTTTACTCCCTCAATTCATGACACTGTGAACATTGCACACATGCCAATGCACTAGTTTTTCTTTATTTTTATATAATTAAATATTAATGAAAATTATTTTAAAAAATTATATTATAAACTTTATATTAATACCTATCTAACAACATACATTAGGATAAAATATATATATTTTTTATATTAGTTAAAAATTATGGTCAAACCTAATGCATGAATAGTGAAAAAAGTCTAACGTCTCATGTATTCTGGGATGTTGGAGTAAAATTTTTATTTATCGATAATTAATGATATTATTGATCACACTTTTACATTGACATACATGCCGAGTCAAATTAGAGCACTTAAATATATTGGACACTTTTGAAGTGCTACACCTCGGTTTATAGTTTATAACGGACACTCTCAAAGTTAGTGTGGTGATTACTCTCAACCTATGTGCTACACCCAGGTTTATAATGGACACTCTTAAAGAAAAATGTGTAACGCTTATAAACAACTGACAAGCTTGATATGGTAAACGAGCTTCACGTGAAAATACTAGGCAATATGGGCAGAGTATTATAGGATACATATATATATTTAGTACTTCTCATTTTTCCTGAGGTGTGGGATTGGAGGACAGGAGTAACAAGCAAAAGGACCAGTATAATAAAAAAGCAAGCAGTACCTCGCTTTGGCTAGGCGCACACCTTGATATCTCACCATCTACCTAGGCTCTTGGTAACCTCTTACCTCACTGTAACTCAGGCCTTATAAACAATGGGCTCAAGTTTCCGTGGGGCGGGGAGGGGGGGGGGGGGGGGGGTTAGAATTGTCTTCTTCTTCTCTAAATATTTGTCTTGTTACTTGATTAAAATGTTCTATAATATTCAAAGAAAAGAACCTTTGATCCTTGAAATTTGGTGTTTCAGCTTTCCAATTGAAAAGTACTCTGTACAATGTAAATTCTCACTTTTTTTATGTTGCATGCAGGATTGCCAAATTCATTCCTTCTTAATGATGAACATAGATGCAAGGAACTTGATATGATTAATGAAATTCATAGTGTGAAAGTTGCAACAAGATGGTGTGCATTCAGTGTCGGCAGAACTTTTGCTACTGTTACAGAAAATCAATTTCAAGTTTGTAATTGAATCAGGGACATTTCAGGTTTGATGTGAAATATTTTTCATAGAAAATGATTTTCTCATTTTCCCCTTGTTTAATTCGTGAAGAGATGGAAACAATCTTCCCAGTGGTGGAAAATTACACTTTCAATGGTGGAAAACATTTTCCTCCCTCTTCCTTACCTTTATTTACTTTCCTGTCATTCACCCTCACCTTTCTACTCCTATATTCAATTTTCCTTGTAAGGACACAAACAAACGAAAGCAAATTTGTAGCTTTCCTTGAAAAATATTTTTCCGTGATATGTTTTCTTCGAAAAATCATTTATCATTAAAAATGTTTTCCATCAAAACAAACGGAGCCTAAATCATTCTAGTATGAAAATTTTCACTCAGCTGACTCTCTGCTAATCGAAGAGAGGGAGGGTGTCAACTTTTTCCACATGAACTGCTTGGGGCAGTGGAAGAGCTGATTAGTACCTGCCAAGTCCTGGGCAGATTCAAGCTCAAATTTTGTTGCCATTCTGCAAATGCCCATCCTTTTACTGGCTGCAGTTGAATGCTAAGGTAAATTTTACATCCAAATATCAATTATGGTTCCTTTTTATTTTATTTAATTTATTTGTTTGGATAGTCTTTTTATGAAAGATATAAATATTATCTCTGTTTTACTTAAAAAAAATTTGTTGCATTAATGTTGCTAAATACGACACACATCAGGAACTGCAATGAATTTTTGGCTAAACATCGTAAATGTGTATCACGAGTGTGGAACAATAAGAGTCGAGCATTTTTTTTGGTGTATGTCTTTTGCTATCACACATAAATGGCCCATTTTCGTGTGTTGACAGGATAGAATTAATAATCACATCTTTGCTTACCTACACCACTACAGCTATCTTTGCAGAAAGATGGTGTAACGTGGCTATGAGCTTTATGGACACAAAGCTGTAAGCAACGTTCAGAAGCATAGGTTAGGTGAGAGTTTCTTATCCCATTGGCAAGGAAAGCAGTCTGATCTAGGTTAATCTTTTCATACATTGAGCTTTCTATTCGATGTAGAATTCTTTAGTGGGAATATGATGATTTTAACTTAGAAATGATTTATATGTTAATTTCTGTGCTTTAACAGACTAAATGAGTTAACTACATATCTTGACAAGGCAATTATTAATTTGTAGCTAAAGATTATCGTGGGATATATTTTTTATTGAACAATTTTATTCATATTCAAGGCCTACAGAGTGCCGATTATACCAATGGTCTTAAAGTTATTTCTTCTTCCATACAAAAGCAAGAAAAGAAAATAATGGCTTGAAATTGAAACAAATGAATGAAAAACTAAACAGAAAGTTTGCTGGTTCCATCAATTTTATTCTAGATTGTTTCCTTGGGATGCCTTATTTAGTACACATTGTACTGTACTGTTGCAGCAGCCATAAATTCTTCGTCTGATTCAAGAGTGCTCATCGAATGAGGTGGTAGACATATCTCTAGATCCACACTTCCTCCCCCTTCATATCCTGGGTAAGCAGTCACTTTGCCAACATATTTGTTTGCATACCCACTTCGAACTGCTACAGCTTTTCCAAGACCAAATTCATTTCCATACATGTCAAATCTTGGTGAGCTTCCCATCATCACGCTGTAAGGATCAAACATTTTACTTGGCTGGTAAACAAAAGGAGACTGGAGCCATCCATCGATGAATTTGTGCACTGTTTTGTCACTGTGGTTTACTACCGACTGGTGCAACAATGACGCTGCCCACCCTAAGTTGTGTCCAAGTAGTTCACCAGCTGTAGTAGTAGTTTTCATTGCAGTAACGCAGTTACCAATGTATTCTGGAGGCAGAGGAGGATCTAACCTATGCCTTTTATTGGTAGCCAATCTGCAATTTGTGATCTGATCTTCAGATAGGCAGTTTGCTCGAACAATTGATCTCCAGACAAATGCTGAGAGGCTCTGGAAGGACGAAATGTTGTTGGTATTGCTTTCTTTGTTGGCCTGGGCTTTTAGTCTTGCTATAGACTCTGGGGAGAAGTGGAAGATTCTCTCTCTGAGCTGATCTACTTCATACCTGCTTACAAATTCCATAGGGTGAGTAAAGGGGAGGGGGATAGTCGGGCCATACCCATCAGGAAACCAGCGTATATGGTTGGGCAGACGTGAAACAAGAAGTTGCTTGCCATTAGCTTTATGTATCTCGGACCATAACTTCCAGAAATGCCAATATGAGGTTCCATCTACGACTACATGATTCATGGAACAGCCAATAAATACCCCCATCTTTGAGCTCAGTGACCTGAACTGATAACAGAGGACTTTTATGACCATCATGCTTAATAGCACGGTCATGGTCAAATAATGACTGAACGACCAAAGGAACATCAGCTGGTGACAAAATTTCAGATATGCTCGTGTCTAATGTGGCATAAATGAACCTAGCCCCAGGACCCTTGTTGCAATCAACAAAGATCAAGCATTCATGCCGATTTTTGCTGATACGTGTAGCGAGCTGCCCTGCCAGTGGGTAAAAATGAACGAGGGCGAGTGAAAAAGACTCTCAGACTTTGAAGGAGTCTGTTGGTCGAGAATTCTTGATCATTAATCTGTGAAGGTTTGTTGAAAAGGAGGCCCTTTTGGATATAATGGAAATTGAACATCATCAAATCCATTGGAGTCAAGTAATAAGGTTGCTTAGCTTCTTGCACCTCATACTTTGGCTTGATGAAGCATTCCGAGATGTGTTTAACAGTTGCTGAACTCATTTCTGTTTGTAGAATAACTAAGATTATAAGAAAGTAAGTAGGTTATATTGTGCTCTTGAATGAACAATGCAGCATTAGGCCTATATATATACAGAATACGTAGTACTAGTGAAAATTTGACGTGCATATTTGTGTTGCAATATGGCCTCTAATTTGATAATATTGTTGAATTACAATTACTACGTGAAAGCCAAGATATATAACAAACAACTAAAGTTAGTGAGAGAAAGTTAGTGAGAGAAAGTTGAAGTTCTCTGTTTTCTTTTGTAAGTTTTTATTTTCGTATAGTTCCCCTCCAATGGAGGGGAATCCTCCTTCAATACCATCAAAACAGGCCTCTGGCCCTGCCCTGAGTTTTAGAGAGGTTGTAGCTTCTTCTTCGGAATGGTTTGAGCAAGCTCGGAAAATTGTGATTTCGTCAAAAGAATGGGATGGTGCATGGCAATTTATCCGTGCAATTCAGCAAGGCAACTTTGTCTAAATTAAGGCAACCATGGTCAATGACTCTTATGGGTAAGGTTGTCGGATTACCAATTCGCCAGGAATTTATGGCACGAAGAGCTCAGATTATGTGGAAAATTAAGGGCAATTTAGAAACAATTGATTTGGGCAAGGACATTTTCTTGTTCCGATTCTCTCTGCAGGATGATTATGAGCGTGCTCTTTTTGGTGGTCCTTGGTTTATATTTGATCATTGTTTGATGATTACCCAATGGAGGCCTAATTTCCGTCCTAATCATTCTCAATTCGAAACTATGGCTGTTTGGATACGTTTTCCGGAACTTCCTGTAGAGTATTATGAGAAGTCTGCTTTATTTGAGATCGCCCGGGTGGTTGCAAAGCCAATTCGTGTGGATTATTCCACTGATCGCCTTACGAGGGGACGATATGTGCGTGTGTGTGTCGAAATTGATCTTAATATTCCCTTGGTCACGAAGGTTTGGGTAGGTGGCGCGTGGCAACAAGTGGTATATGAAAACTTATCTTCTTTGTGTTTTTCTTGTGGCAGGATTGGACACGAGGCTTCAAAATGCATGAATGGAGGTGGCAATAAGGGAAAGCAACAACAGGATATGTCGCATTCGGTGGAAACCTCGGCTAAGCAGGGTGTGGATATATCAAATAGGGAACAGAGGTTTGAAGTGTTGTCAACTAATTCTGAGTTGGGTCAAAGCTCAAAAGGGTCGAATATGGACTCAACATATATTGGGCCGGCCCAGGGTTTGGAGAATATGGAAGGAAATAATAAGAATGAGGCTTATGGTCCATGAACTGTTGTTACTAATAGGAGGAAAACAAGAAGAAACTTTCCAAATTCCTCTAGTCCTCCGGCTAAGGTCAATGTGTCTAAAACACAGCGTTTAGAGCAAAAAGGGAACCAATTAGCTCCAAGATGGCAAAAAAAGTCTTCTGGAGGTTTTTTGCCAAAAAGACTCTTAAGTTCCACCTCGTTTTCTGAGCAAAAGCAAAGTATCTCTTCTGATCCTTCTGATAATTCGAATATGCAAGTTAAAAATCCTTTGCCTCCTTCTAGTCTCAATTGTCAACATGCAAAAGATTTCCCTCAACATGTGTCATCTATGGCTTGTGATGACTCCTCTTTTAATTCTAAGTTTTTGCATGGTTCTAGTCTTCCTCTTCTACAAATACCTTCTTCTTGTCCTATTCAAGCTCAAGTCCCTTTCTCAAACATTCCATCCACTTCGTTGCATGCTACAGGAATTCCAAATGGATCCCAACAAACCCTCCCTCCTAAAGAGCCACAAACACAACTCCCCTCCCTCCCCGCCACCAACTCTAAAACCGTGGGAGGTGAGGAATGTTTTGCCAATAACGAATTATCAGAAATGGAAGTCGCCTCCTCCACAATCAACTCCAATGGAGAGGGTGACGTTAGGACTTCCGAATTTTGGAGCGATCGAACCGGAACTGATGAATTATGCAAGGCAATACAAGCCGGGGTTGAAGCCTCTTCTGAATTTATTTCCGCCAACTCGGGTGATAGAACCTCTTCCCCCTCCTCCATTGATCCACCGACTCCCATCCCCTCTAACGGAAATGGAGGGTGCTTTGAAACTTATGGATTCTCTCCGGAGGAGGGAGGAACGGATGCTCAATCCCCCGCCACGGCTGCTAGTTCAAGAGGGATTGTCGTTGCCAAAAAGAATGGAGGTCGTGCCCTTGGTGTTCGTCACTCGCGGTCACAACATCGAAGTTCCAAATCGCCGTATAGCCATGTTCGTAACCAAGGAGGATGTAGTCGGTGCGCAAATTCAGGTGAGCTACTATCCTCGGCCGAATGGTTGTCTGGAAATCCCTCTGTTAATGACTCCGATCAAATTAGAGGATGTGGGCCCCATGCAAGCACTCCAACATTGGATGGATTGGGAGAGTTACTTCCATCCATTCCCAATTCAGGCTCATCCGGGTGACTCCTCTTATACTACCCTTCAAAGTTCCGTTCCCGCTTTAAATATGAAAATCATAGTATGGAACGTTCGGGGTGCGAATAATGAGGAGTTTGTTCCTCATGCAAAGGATATAGTTGACACTCACCATCCTAATGTTTTTGTCTTCCTGGAAACTAAGGCTAAGTCTCAGCGTGCTCGTCAAGTGGTTTTGCAATTGGGTTTTTTTGACTATAAAGTTATTGAGCCTAATGGTCGAAGGGAGGGTGTTTGGATTTTTTGGAAAAATGGTGTTGATCTTCTGAAATTCTCGGATCAGGGCAATTTATTTCATGGTCTTTTTCATTTTAGTAATAACACTCCGGAAGTCATGATTACGGGTATGCATGCTTCGAGTGTTCCTAAGGAGCATCACTTGGATTGGCAACGTCTCAAGCAATCAATTCCGCCAAGTGATATGCCTTGGTTAATTTTGGGTGATCTCAACGAGGTTACAAGGCAATCAGAGAAGTCGGGGGGTCGCCCATTTAAAGCAAGTCAGTGCAAGGATTTTAAGGATTTCACAGATAAGGCGGGTGTGGTGGATTTAGGCTTTAATGGAGCTCCCTTCACTTGGACAAATACAAGAAAGGATGGTGCTCTCATACGTCAACGATTGGATAGGGCTCTCTCAAGTCTTTCGTGGCTTGATTCCTTCCCTCATACCAAGGTTTTACATCTTACTCACACTAATTACTCTGATCATTGCCCTTTATTAATTGATATGAGTAATCCCTCTATGAAAGGTCCATTCCCTTTACGTTGCAAAGAAGTATGGATTGAACACCCTGAGTTTGCCAATTTCTTTGTTAATAATTGGAATAATTCGAATAATAATTTTCTGTTAGGGCTAGATAACTTTCGAAATAGTATAAATTCTTGGAATTCGAATATCTTTGGTAATTTAAAAAATCAAAAAAGAAAAATTCTGGCTAGACTAGATGGTATTCAGTTATATTTATCCTCTGCTAATTCGAATTTTCTAAATAATCTTGAGCAACGCCTTTTAAGGGAATTAGAGGATATTCATAAAAAGGAAAGAATAATATGGGCGCAAAAGGCAGGAATTAATTGGTGTAAATATGCTGATCATAATACTAAATATTTTCATATTTTGGCTAAGATTAAAAAAAGTCAAGGAAAGATTTTAGCTCTTAAAGATAATGATGATGTTTGGATCAAGGATTGTGATAAGCTAAAAATTTTGGCAACTAATTATTTTATCAATATCTTTGAATCGAAACTGCCATCATATTTATCTTTCCAGAATATTTTTATGCCGAATTATACTCTTTCTGATCTTGATCGTTTGGCTATGTCTCGGCTTCCTTGTTTGGACGAGGTTAAGGAATGTTTATTTGGGATGAACCCAATGAAATGCCCAGGCCCTGATGGTGTGCAGCCACGATTTTTCCAGCATTTTTGGTCCGATTTGGGCAACTCAATGTTTAATTTTGTGCATGCTTGTTTTACTTCTTGTGAGGTTCCTGCTAGTGTTAATAAATCCTACATTGCCTTAATTCCTAAGATTGATAATCCTTCCAAACTTTCGGAATTTAGACCCATAGGTTTATGTAACACTAGTTATAAATTGATCACCAAGTTGATTTCGAATAGGATAAAGCCTTTTTTATCTAAAATAATTAATCCTCTTCAATCTAGCTTTATCCCGGGTCGTGGTATTGAGGATAATATTATTGTGGTTAAGGAGATTGCGCATGTTTTCAAGAAAGCTAAAAAAGGAAAAAATATTTGTGCTCTTAAGCTTGATCTCACTAAGGCTTATGATAGCTTAGAGTGGTCTTTTATTGAAAATACTTTGAAATTTTTTTGGCTTTCCTGTTAATTTGAGTAAACTGATCTTGAATTGCATTTGCTCTCCCAGTATCTCTGTTGTGTGGAATGGTGAAATTTGTGATTCCTTTTCTCCCTCCCGTGGTATTAGGCAAGGTGATCCTTTGTCTTCCTATATCTTTGTGCTCTGCTTAGAGAGATTGTCTAATATGATTGAGCATCATGTTGGTAGGAAACTTTGGAAACCAATTCGGATTACATCTTCTATTCATATGTCGCATATTTTTTACGCAGATGAGGTTTTCCTTTTTGGTAATTCTTCTAGTGACAATGTTAAAGAAATGATGTCAGTTCTGAATTCTTTTGGTGACATGTCTTGATTAAGGTTGAATCAGGCTAAATCCTCTATGATTTTTCCTTCTAGTATGAATCATTCGGTTAGAGCCAATTTAGCAAATTCTTTTGGATTTAAGTGTTCTACCTCTTTTGGGAAATATTTAGGGATTGAGATTAGCCCGAACAAGCTTAAACCTTCTCATTATTTCGGTCTTCTTGATAAGACTATGGATAGGATTAGGGGTTGGCAGGCAAAGCTTTTGAATCTCTCTGGAAGGTGTACTTTGATTAAGTCAGTTTTAAATTCCTACCCGGTCTATCATATGTAAACCAATCTCATTCCTAATACTGTTTTAGACAAATTGGAGCAAAGATGTAGGAAATTCTTATGGAACAAGGTTGACAATATCCACTATAGTCCTAGACTTGCCTGGAAATATGTTACTATGCCGCTTGCCGCGGGTGGATTAGGGATTAGGAGGTTGAGAGAGTGGAACGTTTGTTTTATGGCTAAGTTGGGGTGGACTCTTTTAAATAATCCTTCGAAGCTTTGGGTTAAAATTTTCAATGAAAAATATCTTAAAAATTCAGCCTTTTTTTATTGTGTTCCAAAACCTTCTCATTCACCAATATGGAGGGATATTCTTAAGGGTCGCCATCTTCTTGCTTCGGGTATGAGAATTGGAATAGGTACTGGTACTCTCACTTCCCTTTGGTACCATCACTGGGTTAGCACAACTCCTATTTCTTTTCTTATTACGTGCGCCATTCCTCCTTCTATGAGTCATTGGTTAGTTAGTGATATTATAAAAGATGGTGTTTGGAATTTGGATGGTATCAAGCATATGTTACCTGTGTCCCTTGTTGCTGAGATTTTAGCTACTCCCATCTCTAGAGTAACTAACCTTGATGATTTTATTCATTGGACTCTATCTAAGTCGGGTGAATTTACCATTAAATCAGCTTACCATTTTCTTATTTCTTCCTCTTATCACTCTTTTCCTTACTTTTCTTCGTGGAAATCGCTTTGGAAAGTGGCTGCCCCCTCAAAATACAAAATGCTTCTTTGGAATGTAGTCCACTCCATTCTTCCTGTTGCTGAAAAGTTGACGGTGTTTCTACCTTTTATCTCTCCTATTTGCGCTAGGTGTAACTTGTATATTGAATCACATCTTCATCTATTTAGGGATTGCTTCTCTTCTTCTATTCTATGGAAAGATATTTTTGCCAAAATCCATCTCCCCTCTAATTTTAACTTTCATGATTTCTTTTCTTTGGATTGGATTGATTGGATTAATTTTAATTTGGCTTTGGATTGTCATTGGAAAATGACATTTACAATAGCTATATGGCACATTTGGAAGCAAAGAAACACCGCGGTTTTTGATATGAAAATGTTTAATTCTCGAATTGTGTTTAGTCGTTTCATTATAGATTATCAATGTACTAATCATATAATGCAGGGCAAAGCACAGGTTGTTGAGAATCCAAGTTCCTCGGCTGTTCAGAACTCATGGAGTCCACCTCCAAAAGGTTGGGTCAAGCTTAACACGGATGGAGCTTGGACGGCTATTAATGTTGTTGCTGGAGGGAGTGTTGTGCGTAGAGATGATGACTCTCGGATCATGGGTTTTTCTAGCAAATACAACGCCATCTCAGCTTTTGCAACTGAGTTGTTGGCTGTTAGGGAAGGAGTTGCTATGGTCAAGCAACTTAAAGACAAGGATGTGGAGCTAGAGGTGGGTGCCCTCTCCCTTAGTGTGATGCTCAAAACAGCAGGTACCACGCTTCATCATGAACTAGCAGCGGTGGTGAAGGATATAGAGGAGGATATTAAATTCTTTGATACTTTTGAAATCCTCCATGTTAAGAGGAATAATAATGCTATTGCTCACGAATTAGCCCAAATTGGTTTAGTCATGAGCGTTGGTCACCGCCTTTACCTCACCTATCCTGAGCCTATTCTGCCAATTTTCAACGCGGAGCTTGCTGCTGTGGCGGCTATGAATGCTGATGACGATTCTGAAGAAGAGTAGTTGGTTGTATGGTTATCGTGGTAGTGTAATCTCTTTTGTTTTTCACTTTGGTTTAGTTGTGTTTCGATGGGGCACAGTGTGTATTAGTAGTAGGATCATTAATTTTCTGGTTAGTTTATGGTCCTATGTTAATAGCTATTTGTCAGCCCCTAATTTTGTGATACGGAATGGGGTTGCTTGCTTTGTTTGTAAAACTCTAACTAATTAATATATGTCGTCTTTTATGTGTTAAAAAAAAAAAAGCCAAGATATTACGTGTTCAAATTTCAGTAATGGCTTGTAGTGTTTGTAAACGTTATTTTATAAAGCTCATGATTTTCCTTCTTGTCTTACTGCTGTAGTACGACCATTATTCGTGATTAATTGTCACATTAAGGACTTGCCAGCCTTGCCTAAACCTGGTAAACGGGTCGTTTGGGTCGGGTACGGGTCGAGACAATTTCGGATCATTTAATATTCGGGTCGAGTCAATTCGGATTACGGGTCAGTTTTGTGTCAATGGTAATTCATGACGAGTTGGGTATCAAGTCAACACTTCGGGTTGAGTTGTGTTCAGGTCGGGTTGAGTTTGGGTCGGGCCGGGTCAGTTTTTGGATCTCATTGTCGAGTCATTCTTTATTTATGTCGATGTAGAAAATTTATAATATATTATAATTATCAATAGCTATTAAGTATAATAGTTGAATATTAATAATATATTCATTAGACAATATCAATAGTACTATATACACAAGACTATTTTGTTTCATATGTATGATCACTATAACAAGTGTTCCTAATCAAGTGAAATTCTTTATAAATTACGAGTACTAAATTACATGCATATTTCAACAATACTACACAAACAAGACTATAACGTTTATGTTATTCTCGATAAGTGTTTATTCGGGTAAAGTAATTGCTTTAAATCAGTTAGGTCATTTTGAGTATTTGTTAATTTTGGGCCAGATTGTTTCGGGTATAGTTCGGATCGCTTCGAGTTTCGGGCCTGTTCGGGTCACAATCGGGTCGAGTCACTTCGGATATCAGGTCAATTTCGGGTCGGATCAATTCGGGTATCGGGTCAACTTCAGTATCAGGTCAAATTCGAGTCAACTCCACTTCGAATTGGGTCGGGTCGGTTATGTATTCGGGTCAATTTCGAGTCACAGGTCGGGGCAGGTTAGAATTGTCAGGTCTAGTCTTGCCTAGTACGAGTCCGTTGTTGTTATGGGCATAAACCATGCGAGGATACATCTTTAGACCCGTATTTTTAACCGCACATTCCTCAATCACCATCTTATCTCACCTTTGCCTCTCGTCATCTCCACTTCAAAGCTCCATATCTAAAACTTTAGTGATTTGGAGCCTTAAAAATCTAACAGGCCCCAAATCACTTCCTTGGCAATAATTTACCTCCTAATATGTTTGCCGTTAATAATTATACATAGCACTGTCAAAACAGTTTGACAGTTCGGTTTTGGTTCGGTTTGAAATCGGTTCGGTATTAAATCGGGTCGGTTTGGAAACGGTTTAATTGTCTCACGGGTCGATTTTGGTTCGGTTTAAATAGTTATCGGTTCGATTCGGTTTCGGTTTATTCTTGAGCGGTTTTAATTCGGTTTCGAGTTGTAAACAGTCCGGGTAGTAAACGGTTCGGTGCAGACGGGTTGCGGTTTGTTAACGGTGCGGTGTAAACGGTTTTTATCCCGATTCAAACAGTTTCGGGTTGGAAACGGTTTCGGGTTAGAAACAGTTTGGTTCGTTTTTGGTTCAGTTTATAGCTGGTTCGGTTCTTTTTCGGTCCAATTTTTAACTGGTTCGGTTCTTTTTTGGTTCAGTTTATAACTGGTTCGGTTCTTTTTCGGTTCAATTTATAATTGGTTCGGTTCTTCTATGGTTTAACGTTATTCAGATTGGTTCCATTTCAAGTTTACTAAATTACGGTTTGGGTCGGTTTTCGGTTTCAAAAAATAAATTGTTTATCGAGTTGTTTGGATTTGGGCAGTTAAATGGTTTGGGTTTGAAATTTGATAGTAATTGCTAACCTTTTGCGTTCACATGTTTTATATAAAGTCGCGAATCATTTCATATTTAGGCATCATATTATAAACAAATTCTTATTGATTTTATAAATACATATTATGTTCTGTTTCAAGTTTAGTCATACTGATCTTACTAGTTTATTACGAAGTAGATTATAAGAGTTAGTGTATTAATGTATTATTGTTTTACAATTAGGTTATTATATGCTTCTTATTTAATCATTTATATACTACGCGCAGTATCATAGTCATGATTTGATGAGTTCTTGTGAAATGGAAATTTGCAATTTAATAATTCGATACTTGATTAGTCAACAAGACTGATAATTATGACTCGTTTATCATTATATAGTTTCATGAAATTATGAAGATATTACAAAGTATTTTGATTTGTATAATGAAAGAAAACAGTAATGACTAATTAACAAGGTAATATTGATTAGTTCAATCGATCATATGTACACATTATTAACACATGGCATCTAACTATCTCATAGTTAAATATTCGTATCATCGTTATTCGTATGTATTAGTACAAAGTTATAGACTCATGAGTGATCTTTTTAAATTTATCTATTTATACATTTTATTAATATAACGTTTTTATAATTTTTACGTGTATGAAAATAAAGATATACTAGTTGAGGTTTTAATATGTGTCTTGGGCACTGATCCCGATCAAATGGGGCAAAAAAATACTTAAGAATTGAGGGAATAATATTTTTGTAGATGAATATACAACATACAAACACACACGGATCACCACTATCAACCATAGATTAAAAAATCAATGGTTAGATTCTTTCTCCCACAACACACACGGATCACCACTCTCAACCATAGATTAAAAAATCAATGGTTAGATTTTTTCTCCCACAACACACACAAATCACCATTCTCAACCATAGATTAAAAAATCAATAGTTAGATTTACATGAAACCCTTTTGAAACCCTTTCACTCTCACTCTCACTTTACCACTCTCACTCTATTCTCACGGGCTTACGGAGTTACGGCGCCTCTCAGATCTCCCTCTCCGTGACATTCATTCTCACGGGCTCACGGTGCCTCCGTCTCCCTCATACATTCATTCACAGCTGCCAGAATACCAAACCTTGAAGTTGTCCTGATCTCCCTCTCTCTCATCGATGTTGTTGTTGCCCTAAATCTCCAAATCCAGGTATGAACTCTCTCTTTCTCGTACTTCTTGCGATGTTGTAGTGTAGAATTTGAGCTAGGATGTAGAATTCAGGTATGAAATTCTTAGTAACATGATTTAGCCAATTTATAATGGAGGAAGTATACAAAATATATATAACAAATTAAATTGAAGAATTATATAATTCACATGCAAGCACTCCAATTCTTAGCAATCAAACATTAATTTATTTAGGTATAGTAGCTTGTCGATAATATATCATGGTCATTGGCAAATGATATTTTTTGTTTCCATCGATTTTAATTGATATTTTTTGTTGGTATGAATTGTTTATTTTTTTATTTTTTTTATTTATATTTTGTTTATGTATTTCTTGTAATGCATGGCAATTGAAAATGTAAATTTGGGGATGAATGGATGATTGTAATAGTATATAAAAGATGGCCAAGTTGTTGATTTTATATATATAAATGAATAAATTGACTGAAAGTGTTGAAGAATGGGGTTTTGTTTATAAGGATATATAAGTTTAATTGTTTTAGGAATTGAAAATTAGAGTGAATTAGGAATTAAATTGACATAAAGTGTTGAAGAATGCTGTATATTCCATTAAATTATGTCCAGGAGCATTACTAGTCTATTATAAACTGAAGTTTGGGCCTAAATGTTGCTAAAATAATAATGCATCAAATTTCCCTAAAAAAAAAAAAAAAGTCTACAATTTGATGATCTGAGTCAATTGATTAAGGGTAATTGGTAACACACGAACATTCAAGAGACAGAATTGTACATATTTGAGATTATTAGAACATTGCCAATCATATATTCTCATTAATAAACTAATCCAACTTGCAAGAGTTTTTGGTTAGTTTTTAATATATACCATGTTCTTTGCTGATGAGTTGACATATAATGGAATATGGTTGCTCCACTACATCTACTTATGATGAAATGTGTTGTTTTGTTTCTGTTTTTTTAGTAATGGAGCAAGGGTATGGAAATTATGCTGCTCTATTCTGCTGATGTTCTATTCTACTGTTCTGCTGCCATGTCTGCTGCTCTTCTGTTCTGCTGACTGTTCTTTGTTGTTCTGATGTCTGCTGACTGCTGCTCTTCTGTTCTGCCGCTGCTGTTCTGCCATGTCTGATGTTCTGCCATTCTGCTGTGTCTGCTAACTGGTGTAATGTTCCTGTGGAAAAAAATTGCTAATGGACTTTGCTTGGTTTTGGGATTGTTATATTGAAGTGTTGTGTATTGAAGAATGAATTCATAGTTTTTGTTTGAGCTTGAAGAAATGAGTTAACACTCTACTGTTTTAGTTATCTCAGCAAATTTGCTGAGCTTAAGGATGTTGATTCAATGCTTCCGTTATAATGATGTATTATTCTCAATCCGTGGACTTGATTTATGTATTTACGGAAGTTTGTTATTTCATAGTTCTTATCTCTTATGATCATCTTGTGTGTGGGATAAAGTTGGGGACTTGGGGTAGGTGGGTAGAAAATTGTTTCATTTTATATTCAAGGCTGAATATAATTTTAGTTTATTTTTGGTTTAAGCATGGAAGGCCTGGCATTATAATTATGGAGTTTCCCATCTAGGATAACAGAGCAAACTAAGGGTTTTGACAACTGACATTCCAATAGAGTGTGACCAATGATGAACAGAAAACAACATCCTTAATCCATCACAGTGGGCAATGGGCAATGACAATGATTGATGGCAATGGGCAATGGCAATGATCCCTCCCAATTCCCTCTTGAAATATTGAAATTTGGCCTGCTATTAAAACATATGAGCATAACATGTGTCATATACAAAGTCTAGCCATCATATGTGTCATTGGCTATTCAAGTTCCTGTTTCTTTTGCTCGTAGTTCTTGATAATGTGGCTCTCAAGAAAAATTGATAAGTTTGGAATATATGCTAAATATATTCTAAGATTTCTAATATTTAATCCATTTAATTATATAAAAAAGTTTGTACTATTAAAAAAAAATAATAATTTGTAAACGGTTCGGTTTATAACCAGTTCGGTTTACAATCAGTTCGGTTTTTTAATGGTTCGGTGCAAACGGGTAGCAGTTTGCTAACGGTTCGGTGTAAACGGTTTTTATGCCAGTTTAAATGGTTTCGGGTTGGAACCAGTTTCGGGTTAGATACGGTTCGGTTCTTTTTCGGTTCGGTTTTCTTTCAGTTCGTTTTATATTTGGTTCGGTTCGTTAACATGTTCGGTTCTTAAACGGTTTAACATTACTCGAATTGGTTCGATTTTGGGTTTACTAAAATGCAGTTCGGGTCGATTTTCGGTTTAAAAAAAAAGGTTTTTAATCGGTTCAGTTTTCATTTGGGTCGGTCGGATTCGGACAGTTAAACGGTTTCGGTTTGAAATTTGACAGCACTAAGATAGACCATAGGAATATAGGATATATTGTTTCAAAAAAAAAAAAAAGGATATAGACCAAGATTATTAACACGTGTATCAAACTCAAGATAAATAAAGAGTTAAAAGTGAAAACAACGTCAAAATAAAACATTAATTTCAATTATATAAATTTCTGATAATAAATTTCTAAATATTGAGTGGTACTTTCTCTTTTTGGCTTGGTAAGGTTACTTATTTTGAGGTTACTTAGTCGGTCAATGGTTACTTATTTAGGGGTTGTTTGGTTCGCACAGGATAATCGAAATGGAATGAACAAAGAAAAAGAATCGGAATGGAATGAAAATCCCCCCAATTTTGCTGTGTTGTTTGTTTTGAATAACAAAGGAATGGAATGCCACCGGTCCAACCACGACACCACCACCACATTTTTTCACTTCCCACAATTTCCAGCCACCACCCAGCCACTCCACCACTCGTCGCACCTCCTCCACCACTCGCCACACCTCCCCTGCCCCTCGCCGCCGCTTTCCGCGCCCTCATAGATCTCCCCTCCCCAAAAAACCCTCCCCTAGCTCCGCAAAACCTTAAAAACAACTCCCTCTCCCCGTAAAACCGTCGGTCGACCCTCCCACCACCCTCGAAACCCTAGCGACTAGGGTTTCGAGGGTGGTGAGAGGGTCGGGCGACGGGTTTACGGGGAGAAGGAGTTGTTTTTAGGGTTTTTCAAGGGTTGTGGGATATTTTTGCGGGGGGAGGGGTGGGGTGGCGAGGGTCGAGGGAGGGGCGGCGATGGTCAGGGGAGGGGCGGCGAGGGTCTGGTATGAACGTGGGTTGGTTTCCCGATAGTGTTGGTAGGTAGGAAGGTGGTGATGTGGTGGTGTGATGGTGGCTAGGGAATGAGAATGGAAATACCTAGGGAGGTGGGGAATGAACTTAGAAGGATTTGGGAGAATGGAGGGGGTAAAGAGAATGGGGAAAGTCAGCTAACAAATAACAACATAGGGAATCAATCAAGATGGTTGATTCCCTTTTCCTTTAATGAATACCCTCAACCAAACGGTCCCTTAGTGGTTATTCAGTCAAGGTTTATTTCTGATTGAGCGAGGAACTTTTGAATAAGTAATCCTGGCAACACGTTGAGGCCAATAACATATGAAAACTTTTGATCATAAGCTAATACTCCCTCCGTTTTTAAATATATGCTCCACTTTTCTTTTTTCGGCCGTTTTTAAATACTTGATCTATATCCTTATTTGGAAAGCTTTTACAATATTTAATTCATTTCTCCAACCTAGTGGACCAACATAATTCATATTTTAATAATTTCATATTCTTTCTCCTCCAATTTTCTCCATTACTTTTGCTTCTCATAATTTTTTTATTCTTCCACCTACCCCATTACCTCCATATGTTATTACTTTCTTCAATTACAAAAGTGGTCACTATAAAAAAAATTTCTCACTCTAGAAATAGAGTTTCTCACTCTAGGAATAGAGTTTATCCAAAAAAGTGACTTTTGGTGGTGGCAGCCACCCAATTAGGTTCATTCCTTTTTGCTTTACCTAGCTTAAGCTCATCATTTCAATTTAGCGGCGAGTAGTACCTACGACTCCTCATTTCTAGCTAGGATTATCCCTGGGCTGCCACGTGGCTTTCTGTATTGGTGCCCCCTTTAAAGACCAATAGCTTTTAGATATGCAATCATTTACTAACTAACAGTGTTTTAATTCTTATTCTCTGTTCTAAGCTCCGTTAACCCTCACCCCTCTTTTTTATTCTAATTGTCTTCTAACGGCGTTATGAAGTTAACATAATCTGTCTTTGTTGCCGTTTCGTCTTACGGAGCAAGAATTGAATTACGGCAGCTGCTTTTGGTGTATCCAACGCTAATCTGCATGGAATGGACACCTCCTCCAAGACAAAATTAAATCGCCTCCTTGACAAGGTGGCTGCTATAAAAGAAACCACTCCGTTCTCTATCTTACCACTGTTCTTCTACTCTCTAATCTACTTCCCTTTCTCTGTTATTTTTGCTTTTCTCCTCCTTTTTCTTCTTAATCATGAGTAATCACAATCTTAATAGGCATAATATCAATAGAGCTGCTCCCTTAGCCGAGATTGAATCGTATAGGGTGCAAGGGAGCAGGTCCTTCTGGCAGCACTGTGTCTACGGGTATCTTATGGATTACCGCAGCTTTAGTCTTAACTCAATCAGCAGCTTCATAAACACCAAATGGAGAAAGAGAGGCCACATTGAGGTGTTTAAAATGAACGACCTCTATGTGTTTAAATGCACCAATGAGGATGACAAAAGGGAAATGCTTGACATGACAAAGGCGTGCTTCGATGGTGCTTTAATGGTCTTCTCCCCGTGGTGGCCTAATCAGGTGCCACGGACGGTAAGGTTTAGGCGTGCAAAATTTTGGATTCGCATCTGTGGGCAGCCATGTGAGTACCTTAATTCACACATGGCAGAGACTATAGGTGAGATGCTAGGCTTGCCCTACGCTATTGACTTTGAGCCAAGCTTCGTTCCTAGGAACGATTACCTACAAATAAATGTAATGATCAATTTAGGGGAGCCCCTAATTCCGGGTTTCTTCCTGAAATTGGACGATGATGCCATCATCTGGATTCAATTTAGGTATGAGCAACTATTCAAGTATTGCACACGTTGTGGTAGAATAGGCCACAAATACACTAGATGCACAAGACATGAAGACCTCATCAAAATTGACATCGATCACAAGATGATGGAGTACTTAAACAGGGGAATCCCAACCATGGAGACTGAGGAGGGTTTCTCCATGTTCAGCCTGGATTTGAGGGCTACACCATCATCGGAACGCACCATCACCACCAGGGTACGTCTAATCGAGGAGCCAGACAGACCACCTTCTCCAACCTTCAGAGCTTCCGACATCTTGGTGGACTTCGACCTGGGTATTCAGAATGGAGGAAGAACGGTGCTCCCAGGGAAACAATTTAACAGAATGGGAGCTCCATTTAGAGGTCCGGTGGTGGGAAGTTCAGGGGGCCCAACTCAGGTTTCTCCTCAAAACACCACTGCTGCAATGGAGGTGGAAGACGGTGGTGTGGCTCTGGGGGAAGTACTGAGGAATCAACCGGCCACTGGCGAGGCTGTTGCTTTAGGGGGCATCTCTTACCTGAACACCGCGACTGAAGATCCCTATCAAGTGGCGGCGGCGGCGGCTGTGACGGACCAGGGGGGAGCAGAACCACTAACTCCGGGACCCCATTCGGATCTGGATGTACCTCATTACGGCCCAGAAATTGAGAGAATCCGTTTTGATGTTCTCATGAGTTCGGCGATACATTCAAGAGTGGAATTGAATGACGAGATTGCTGCCAGACGCTTAGATAATTCGGGCTACAATCAGAGGTTTTTTGTGGAATTCGATGATCAGAATAATCCACGGGCTGTGGAAATTAGGGAACCAGATTCACCGGAGTACGACCCGATGGATTTTTAGGGAGAAGATGAGAATGATGCCTTCCCTAATGGTCAAATCCCAGAAGACCCCCTTAATCCATGGGAAAATGAAATCCAGATCGAGGTGGATGAAGACAACCAGCTCGAGGAAAACAGCATCGAACAAGCAGATCTTCTGAGTCAACCGCAACCTGGGATTAAACGACTTGAGGTAGTGATTGCTGGGAATAGGGATATGGAGACGCAAGCACCTTCTGAGACTATGTCAGATAGTGCTCTTTTCTTTAAAAAATGGGGTGAAAAGGATAGAAGAGGAATAAGGATGAAAAACAAGCGCTTCAAGAAGAGGAAGGAAAAGAGGCGGTTTAGATCTGAGCACTGCCCCCTTAAGAGAAAAGCTATTTCGGACCTTGATCTTGTCTCTATCGAATTTATAGATGAGATAGAAGATGATGCTGACTCTCTACTCACAAGGAAGAAGAAGAAAGGGAAAGGCACTTCTAGTGGATCACATGATGGCCCGTCCACTTTAAAATCTGGAGCCGGCCCAGGTCCATCTTTTGCTTTTGATGCCTGTCTTTCTATTGTTTACACAGGTATTGGGCTTGCGGTGGTTGACCTAAATCAACCACCTCTCGATCAGTGATTGGACTTTTATGGAATTGTCGGGGTATTAAAAGCCCAACAACACCGATAATTCCAAAGATTAAGAGGCTTGTTGGGTCTTTTGATCCGGATTTTATTTTCCTAACGGAAACTAAATGTAACTCGGTTTTAGTTTTTAATCGTTTAAGATGTCTAGGTTTTAATTTCTTTAAAGGAGTATATTCTAGGGGCTCAAGTGGTGGGATTTGGTTAGGTTGGAAAGACAAATCCATTTTCGATGTGGTTTTTGTTTGTGTCAATTTCCTCGTTGTAAACGTCAATGATATTATTAATTGGAATTGGAGATTGATTTTGGTGTATGGTGATCCTTGCACTTCCCTAAGAGGTGAAGTTTGGGATAGTCTTAATCAATGGATAAACCCCCTAATTGACTTGCCAATTGCTATTTTAGGGGATTTTAATCAAGTAGATTCTAATCTTGATAAAACGAGGCAGCACTCTTGTCTTATTAGGGGGGCCAACATCTTCAATGAATGGAAAATCCAAAATAATGTCCATGATATTACCTTCCAAGGGACAAGATTCACTTGGTCGAATGGTAGAGAGGGAGAGGATTTGGTCCTTGAAAGATTAGATAAAGGTTATGCAAACACATGATGGTTAAACCTCTTCCCACACTCAATCATAAACCACCAACCCATCCAAATTTCTGATCATGCCCCCATAATTTTCCAAACTCAACCTTCCCCTATTAAGAAAAAAAGTGGGTATAAATTGGAAAGGTGGAGCCTTAACTATGTGGACTGTCTAGAAGTAGCCCGTGAGAATTGGAATAAGGCCCATTCTGGTTCACCCATGTACACTTTAACTAGGAAAATTCAGCATACTAAACTAGGAATCAAAAGATGGAGTCTTGATAAAAGAAGTGAGTGGAATGGTGATTGGGATAGGTTCAAAAAAGATCTCTTAGAAGCACAATTACTTTTGGAAGAAAACGGGGAGATGGAGGATTTTCTAAGAGCTAGTAGCAAACTAAAAGAATACTCCAAGAACATGGCAATTTATTGGCGGCAAAGGGAAAAAATAAATTGGAATTATGCAGGTGACACTTGTTCACGATTTTTCTTTAATTTTGTTAAAGGAAGGAGGGCGAGAAATTGCATTGAAGGCATTAAAAATGGAAACGGGGAATGGATATCAGAAAGGGAGGAAATTGGGAATATTGCAGTGAGCTACTTTCGTCAACTCTATGATTGTAATATCCACGCCTCATCACATAATAGGGAGATTGAAATTGCTCAAGGTTTAAAAGGTATCACAGCTTCCCTATCAGAAGACCAAAAGGACTGGCTCTCGAAGCCATATTCCAGACATGAAATCAAGAACGCCTTATTTGCAACGAAACCATGGAAGACACCGGGGCCGGATGGGATACCAGCAGGGTTCTATCAAAAGAATTGGGCCTGGGTCCAGGAGGATGTTATAAAAGCGGTTCAATCGGCCCTCACTTCAGGTAACCTCTTGAGAGAGTTCAATTTTACTAACATTGCCCTAATCCCAAAATGTGACTCTCCGGAGACTATGGATAACATGCGGCCTATAGGACTTTGTAATGTGATTTATAAGATTATCTCAAAAGGCATTACTAACAGGCTTAGGAGAGTGATCAATGATTTGGTTATCCACCTCCAAAATGCCTTCATTCCTGGGAGGGCCATCTCGGATAACATTTTGCCCCACGAATTGCTTGAAAATATTAGGAAGACCAAGAAAGGGGTGAGGGGCAAAATTGTCATTAAAACTGATATGAGTAAAGCGTATGATAGAATCAAGTGGGATTTTCTTGAATGTGTCTTATGCAAATTTGGAATACCTAGTTTGATGGTAAAATCCATAATGTCTTGTGTTTTCTCGGTTTCTTTCTCGGTTATCATTAATGGGTGTACTCAAAAGCCTTTCAAGCCAAAATGTGGCCTCCGTCAAGGTGACCCTTTATCACCTTACCTATTCATTTTGTGCATGGAAGCTCTCTCAGGTCTTATTAGAAGAGAGGAAGCCTTGGGTAACATTGCAGGGTTGAAGGTAAGCCAAAGAGCTCCCAGAATTAGTCACCTCTTTTTTGCGGATGACTCGGCATTCTTTCTTCAAGGTAAAGAAAGTAATGTGGCAGCCCTAAAGAATGTGCTTGATATTTATTGCATGGCCTCTGGTCAAGTTATTAGTCAAACAAAGTCAGTGCTCCTTCCTAGTCCGAACTTAGAGGATCAGGTAATTAACAAGTTCAGCAGTATCTTAGGAATTAAAAGAAGTAGTAAATTTGGAATTTACTTGGGAATTCCAGCAGATTTTGGTGCCAACAAGAGGGAAATTTTTGGGTTTATGGTGGATAAAGTGAAAGAAAGATTAAATGCTTGAAACTCCATTTTTCTGTCTAACGCAGGAAGACTAACTCTCATAAAATCGGTTCTTTCTAGTCTAGGGACAAATGTTTTCTCCGTATTCAAGTGCCCTGTGGGGATTCTCAAGAAAATAAATAGTATAGTTGCTAAGTTTTGGTGGTTGGGTAATAGGGATAGCAAAGGGGTGTACTGGAAAAGTTGGAGACATCTCACTGCCCCAAAGGAAGAAGGGGGACTTGGCATACTTGACGCTCGTTTATTTAACCAAGCTTTGCTTGCTAAGCAGGGTTGGCGCATTATAAATAATACGGATACAATGGTTAGCAAGGTGTTTAGCGCCAAATATGGTATTTGTAAGACCACCCTCTTTGATAACAACTGGTGTGCTAGGAAGTCAGGCTCGTGGGGATGGGAAAGTATTGAGTGGGGATTACACTTGCTAAAACATGGCAGCTCGTGGTCCATAGGGGATGGGTGCATAGCGAAAATTCACCACCCATGGATTCATGGTAAGAAGCCTATTTGGAGGATACAAGATGTGATCTCGACTGCCAGCGTCTCCTCCTTGCTTGACAGAAGTGGAGGTTGGAATATGACCGACTGCAAGGTGCTTTTCGAAGAAAATACAGTAAAGGAGATATCCACCGTGGGTAACCTGACCCCTGGGATCGAGGATCTGATTATCTGGGATAGCGACAGGGGAGGCAATTACACTACTCGGGGAGGGTACAACCATTTATACAGAGTAAATTGCACACCTGCTCAGCAAACTGAGGTGAATGTGATAAATTGGAAGAAAGTTTGGAAGCTTCCTGGCAATCCTAGACAAAAAATTCTGATCTGGAAAATTCTCCAAGGTGCGCTTCCAGTTGGAAGTGAGAGAAGGAAAAGGGGATTGGGGCTGAATCATTCCTGCGTTCTATGCCATAATGATTCTGGAAGTGACCATACAGAGCTGGAAACCTTGGAGCATCTTTTCCGTGATTGCTCTTTTGCAAGTCACATATGGAGAGGTAGTGCACTGGGCATTAGCGTATTTCAGCAAGCTAACGTTCCAATAGCCAATTGGATTCATAATTGGCAACGGCTCTTATGTGATAGCAAGAGAGGTCTGCAGGGAAGCTATATCCTTTTCCTAACAGTTTTGGAAAGCATTTGGGAAGCGAGAAATGACCTGATCTTTAGGAAAATAAAGCAAAATGCAGGAACCACAATTAAGAAAATGGAGCATAAATTGGCAGCTTATAGATCAATCCACAGCTCCAGTGATGTGGTTGATTCGACTGAAGCTGATCATAACTTACCCTTGGGTTTTGAGGATGGAGCTGGAAAGAAGAGAACAGTACGGCGGAACACTAAGGTGCAGCTAATTGTAGGAAAGGGTGAGTGCAGAATGGCAGCTCTGGAACTGAAGAAAGCAGGAAACAAATATCACAACACTGGGAACTGGGTGTTGAAAACTTTAGATGGCGTTGTATATCAAGGAAAAACCGCCCAACATCATGCTAACAGTGTACCCATTACCCTTGATTTACTTTTTGCAGGTATTAGCTCGGCCTTGGAGAGAAAACAGAGGCACTTATAGGTTACAACACAGGACACCGGAGCAATCAAGTGGATACAAGGAGATTTAACAGGAGCCATTCATGCTAGGAGGAAATTACAGGAACTCTTATCTTTAATTCTTAATTTTCACTGCTTTAGCATTCAATGTACTAAGGCTACTGGGGACTAGGTGCCCTTTTTCTCAGCTGTAAAAAAAAAAAAAAAAAAAAAAAAACGGAGGGAGTATACCATTACTCATACAAGTGATAGAAAAAAATCCCTGTACGAGGTTATTATTTACTCAATACATTTTTTCAAACTAAGTAGCAATTGTGTTGCAAGAAATAGCTGATAATCTTTCTTTGAAAAAACAAAAGTAGTTGATAATCTTGTTACGAGTACTAACAAAATGAAAAAAAAAAACATGATAGAATATTAATGTTCAAGAATAAACCTCTCAAGTGTCACCACATATAAGTGTCTCACATTGGTTGAACAGAGAGAGTTACACACTTTATAAGGCTAAGGGACTCTCCTCCTATTGCCATATAGTTTTGGGATGGAACCTCCTTTGATCTTGTGAAGTGAACTCTCTCTCTTAGTTTGCGGGTGCGGCTCACACCCGTATTTAATTTGGTATCAGAGCCAGACCCATGATATGGGACCTTAAATGGCTAAAATTCACTAGGTCAAGAGTAGGTACATGTGAGAGGAAGTGAAGAAACACTCTAGTCCGAAAAATCACATGAGACAAAGTTAAAAGGGACGTTACATGTAGGGGGGGTGTTGAAGAATAAACCTCTCAAGTGTCACCACATGTAATTGTCCCACATTGGTTGAAGAAGAGAGAGTTAAACACTTTATAAGGCTAAGGGGATACTCCTATTGGCATATGGTTTTGGGATGAAACCTTCTTTGATCTTGTGAAGTGAACTCTCTCTCTTGGTTTGCGAGTGCGGCCCAGACCCGTGTTTAACAATTAAACATAACATGGTATCAAGCCAGTGGACACAAAGAGTACGGTTTTAAATCTCATATATACCTCACTTTTAAGTGGAATTTTTTGCACAGGGTATTTAAACCTAAATGAATCTTATGTGAGGAGGAGTGATAAAATATAAAACATATCTTTGGGCCTCAATCATGAGCTTAATTTTTTTTTTCTTCCAATAGTCCTTTAACAAAATACATAATAATTCAAATTTTTTTCTACTTTTCCATAAAAGCCATGTGCATATTCTTTTTTATTGATGTGGTACATGCAGAGATAAGCCATGCGACTATTCTTTTTATTGATGTGGTACAAAGACATGAAATATTAGGTATCCTGCATTGATGAGTTAAGATGTTTAAAACCAAAGATCTTACGGAAAGACTTGCGTGGACCTGATCCACAATAATGTTATTGTAGACCCGATATTTATACACACGCAACTAACATTATATTGAACATAGTGACCCTTAGTTTTGACATAGTAACCTTAATTTTAACATAGTAACCTTTTAAAACAAATATAACGTTTAATATTATTGTGAACTTAAAGTACAACGTTATGACCCTAATGTTAACATATTGACCTTTATTATTCATATTAACCGGTATATAAAATATATCGTTAAAAAAATTAACCTCTTATAGTCTATATATTACCAAAATGACTTTTATTTCAACATAGAGACCTTTTTTCAATTATAGTGACCTTTTTTTTTTAACTAATAAATTAGTGTGAACCAGGTCCATTTAAGAATTTGTAAAGATCTTATAGGAATGAATATATGTAGACGTGGCGTCAAGATTATTTGTAAACGTGGGCGCCAAGAAAAATTATGATGATTGATGAATGTAATTATGGGAGGAAGTCCACGCTAATAATTATTCTCAGTCATAAATCACAATTATAAGTGCCCATTACCACTTCTAGATCTCATCATTACAGGAAAATGCTTTTTGTTTTGTTCCTGACCTGCTTAGGCTGGCTAGGTGGTAATGAGTGGTTTCCTTGAATCCTTGACAAGTTAATAGACTTGCTTACTTACTGACCGAATGAAAAAGTAATAGCTAAATATTTTAGGAAAAATAAACAAAAATAATCCGAACTACTCTTTAACTTAGAATAAACCAAGATATAGGGGGTAGTTGCTAATATTAGTTTAGGTAAGTAAGCAACCTGCTAAACATATGTTTAGGGCCCACTTTCAACTTTTTAATTGCATTTACTCTTAATTTCATTTTTTTGATTCATCTTTCCAAAAATAAAACATGTACATACTAGGAAGCAGGGGGAATGAGCAGTAAGTGCGGTAGTACATGCAATGTAATGGATGTGTGTAACTCATTTGAATTGAAATGAACAAGAATTACGTTGTACTTCTGAAAATTTCATAACATTGTATTATGCCTTGATAATTTCATCATTCCAAAATTTCAACTTCTAGAAGGGCATAAAAACTAACCTTACATATCAAAATTCATAACAAAAGAAATGTGATCTTATAAAATGATCTAACAATTCCAGTCAAAATGATCACATACAAAGATCAAAATTACATAACCCAAGTATTATTAATGTAAAGATTGCACACTACCATCAGCATTGAATAATACTCCACTCCCAATAGGCATATTAGTTCTTCCACCTGTCCTTCCACCACCCCTTCTAGCTCCACCCCTGCTACCACCACGTACATCACCACTTCTTCCACCACCTCTACTACCCCTCCCCCCTCTAATCACCCTTCCTCCTCTGCCAGTTTTCGAAGGCTCTGCAGTGGCATTGTGGTGTGTTGGTTCAGTTAAAAGTCTTAAAACCACCCCGATGTTAGCATACTTTTTTGGCCTCCCCCTTTCTCTCTTAGCAACAGTCTCCAAAGATTAAATGTTGTCTTTGTCAGGTTACTTCCTTTTATTGTGATTTTTTGACTTGCAATCACTACATTCCATCTCTATTCCATGCTTTGTTAGCTTTCCCTTTTTCTTAGGGTCCTCCACAGGATGCTTCCTTCTGTTTTTCCTAGGCCTCCCAGGTCCTATTCTAATTGGTGGTGGATCAAGTGGAGCAACAACGGTAGGTCGGTGTCTCTCTTCTGGACATGGATTAATTGAACCACTATAAATTTTTAGATAGGTTTCCTTGCTATACCAATCATCAACCCAATCTTCAGCATTTTTATGCATAAGAAAAATACAACTTATGGCATAACAACATGGAATTCTAGTCAAATTCCATATTTTGCACGTGCAGCTTCTAGCTTGTAAATCAACTGTCATGGAGTCCAGCCTGTGGTTCACTTGGAACTGATGTATGTTAGAAGGTAGTGCACTACAGTAGTCAACTTCAGCCTTCTCTTTCTCCAGTTTATCTGTAACTCTTGGACATATTTTATTAGTCCATTTTTCCAGAGCATTTCTTTTTAACACCATTCTTTGCATGAGAGCTGCCCTTATATCTTCAAGCATGTCTATGAGATGTTTATTTCGTGCATGTATGATATACCCATTCCATGTTTCAGCCATGTCACTTAAAATTACATTACACTTTGTTGTAGTCTTCACAAATGCCCTGCAAAATAAGTTGGGATTGTGTTTGTTGAATGCAATTACAGCACCGGGGGTTGACCTCCTCCATCTCCTCTAAAGCATCTTTGTAATCTGCTTCGTTGTATGCCTTTGCAGCTTTCCAGAACATTGCTTTCATCTTATCACCCCCAAATTCCCTGTGCCATTTTGCAAAAATATGTCGACTACAATGTTTATGCTCGGCTTTAGCAGTCAATATACCCTTCATAGAAAACAACTTACAATGCATAAATTATTATTTGAAAACAAATGAAAGTATAAATATATAATGATTGTAAGAATTTTTTTTTTTTTTAAAAAGAAAAGAAAGCAAACAAAAAGAAGAAGAAAAAAGTGTGATGTGTGAAAACCTGATGCCCACCTGAAATAATTGTCCAGCCATCACCATCTGCTTCTCCAATTGCCTTCTTCAAATGTTTGAGAAACCAAGTCCAAGAATCCTTTGTTTCACTGTCCACCACTGCCCAAGCAAGAGGGTACATTTGCTCATTTCCGTCTCTACCCACTAAACTCAAGAGCATGCCCCCCAAAAAGGTTTTTAAGAAACATCCATCTATACAGAGCACTTTCCTACAACCATTGATCCAACCTTGCCTAACACCATCAAAATAGAAAAATACCCTTTGGAATATGGGTGGATCTGTGGTTTTGATTGTCTTAAGCTTGAAGTAGCTGTTGGGGCTTGATTGTTTCAGAGCTGCTAAATACGCACCTAGCTTGGCATAATGTTCTTTCATTGATCTGTGAAGTAGCTTATGAGCATAGTACTTCACCTTGTAAGCAAATGGAACTTTCACTAAAACTTTGTAAGCAATCCTAATGGTTTTTACAATTTCTTTTGCAGGCCAATGTGGCCTCGATTTAAATAATTCTAGAAGTTGTTTTGTGATCCAGGTTGACTTTAGCTGTCGATTGTGTTGAGGGTAAAAATACCCCGTATACGTGGACCAATCCCACAGTGACACGTGGCCCAATTATGGGGTGACACGTGTCACCACGGGAAGATGCCACGCAATCCAGAGTTCTTAAGGTCTCAGGCCAATCCCATAGTGACACGTGGCCCAGTCATAGGGTGACACGTGTCACCACGGGAGGATGCCATGTGTCTAGGCAAAGTGATCCTTCTAATAATCAGCACGCCAAAAAGCCCTAACAACGTCAGGCCCAAATCCCGAGAGATGACGCTGAAAGCCGCAAAACGGCGCCTCCAGAGGGGCACGTGGCATTCGCTGATTGCGCAGCCAATCACATCACGCAAATCTAGGGTATAAACCCTAGAGAGGGGCACGAGTCCCACCCCTATAAATACCCCAATCATTTATGATGGGGGGGGATTTTTTCAGACAATTAAAGACACAGAGCATTAAATAAGCTCCAACTTCTCTCTACTTTCTCTCTCTAGCCTTTTCCGTTCTGATCACTGACTTGATCGTCGGAGGCGAATATTCCGTTGAACGGAATATTCGTGGTTCTGCAGGTGGGACCAACGTATTGCCAGCAAAGCGTGACCAGTATCCCAGGAGATCCAAAAAATACCCGAAACATTTGGCGCCGTCTGTGGGGATACTCGTACGTTATGGCGATAGACGGTCAGACACCTAATCCAGGCGAGGATGGACATGTAGAGGATATAATCCCTACGATCCGTACTAGCGATCCTCTAATAGCAACATTTGAAGAAGGTGATGATCCTCCTGTTACTGCAGCCTCTCTTAAGGCCGCGCTTAACAAACTCAGAAAAGAGATTGAAAACGGAGCCTCTACCTCTAGGCAGCCGCCCAGGAGAGAGGAACAGAGGGCTCCAAGAAAGACACACAACAAAACAGTCCATGCAACGGACGCTGGAAATACTCCATTTCGAAGGTCGACTGGAAGGTCCCCAATAGTACCGCGGACTAATTTCTCTGACTTGCTGGCGAAAACGCAGTCGGCTGGAGGGGAGAGGTAGACAGCCTCGAAGAGAGGAGCCTGAGCCGTCCAGACAATGGAAGGACGCAAGGGATTACCTTCGGCATAAGCAACGGGAGCGCGCCGCCTACTCTGACACGGCCTCAACCCCGACAATGCCGGATGATTTTTCGCATCATTCTCTTTCCCAGCATACCAACACGGCCATCTCCAGTGGAAGTCAGGCAGTTCGCACCCCAACTCCTATTCCAGTCTTTCATGCTCCAACTCCTGTTCCGGCTCAATCACTGCAATATCAACCTCAGGGGTTCAATGGCTTGATGCAGCCAAACCCCCAGGCATACGGCCAATATGGGCCACATGGGCAGGTGTACGGACAAGCTCCCTATCTGACTGGACCGTCCGTGCAACCGCAACCCATTGATTGGCAGATGCGCCTACTTACTCTGGGAGATAAGCCGCCCCCGTTTTCGCAAGATATCCTAAATGCCCCTCAGCCACCAAAAGCGAAGAATGTACTTGTGGGAGCCTATGATGGCACGGGCAAATCAGAAGAGCATATCACCTCGTACAGGAACCTGATGTACTTGCAAAGTGTAGATGATGCTACGTGGTGCAAATGTTTCCCGGCCACTCTGAAAGGTGTGGCCCAGGATTGGTTCAACAGTTTACCGGCCGGTTGTATCAATTGTTTTACCACTCTTAGTTTGCTATTCGTGGGAAATTTTTCATACAACATACCACCTCGAAAGACTAGCCTTAACTTGGCGACAATCATCCAAGAAAAAAATGAGGGCTTACGCTCGTACGTCCAGCGATTTAACCAAGAAAAAGCCCAAATTCATAATCTACCGGATGAAATGGCTTACTCTGAATTTCTCCGAAGATTAAGGCACAATGGTTTTAAATTTGACTTGGTAAGGAAAAAGATTCGGACATACGCAGGTGTTCTGCGGGAAGCCGAAGCTTATATTGAGGCGGCGGACTTTTGTTCGCTCACAAAAGCAAAAGCGCCGGCCAAGGGGGCTGAGAAGAAATCTTCTCAGCAAGACTCGGCCGGCCAAAAGAAAGAAGGAAAAAAGAGAAAGGAAGTCTGGGTGGCTGATGGCCAGCCGTAGAAAACCAAGAAGGTCAAGGCGTACGAGCCCCAGTTTGAATTCAACAAGGACTGTTATTCTATCTTGATGGAAATCAAGGATAAGTTTGAGTTTGAGAAGCCACAGCCGCTGAGAGGCCCGACTCAGTATAGGAACAAGAACAAGTATTGTCATTACCACAAGGACGTGGGACATGACACAAATGATTGTATCAACTTGAAGAGACTGCTGAACAAATTGGCCGAGAAGGGCATGCTGAATTCATATGTGATGAAGTCCAAATTCACTTACACGCGGACAAACAATGCGTCCGAGCAAAGACAGAAGAATGATAAGAACAAAGATAAAGAGGATGATGGCAACAACACTGATTCGGGCTTTGTGGCCGTGATATCAGGAGGATTTGCCTCAGGCAGTCCCACTATGAGAGGGATCAAGAAGGACGCTCGGAACCTGGGAAAGGTGATGCAGATGGATTCAGTGAAGGCTGATCCCTTCCCCGAAGTAATCATCAGTGAGGCCGATCGGGGGGAGGTCAAAGCCTTGCACAATGATCCAATGGTATTCATTATGAAGATAGCCAATTTGAAGGTCGGACGAATATTGATAGACACGGGTGGCGCGGCCGATATCATCAGCCTGGCCGCGTTGAAAAATCTAAGCTTCCCAGAGGATGCTCTCCAGGACATCACTCACCCGCTGGTCGGATTTGGGGGGAATGTCATCCACCCAGTGGGGCGGATAGATTTACCCGTCCGATTTGGGCAAAAAGGGGAAGGAAGAGATATGGTCGTCCACTTCTTGGTTGTGAAAGAGCTTACTGGATATAATGTCATACTCGGCCGTCCTACGCTGAATGCAGCAAAAGCAGTCATTGTGCCACACCTAATGCTGCTAAAGTTTGAGAGGACGGATGGGAAAATAGGTACAATCCAAGGAAGTCAGAAGATGGCAAAGGAATGTAATCAGTTGGCGGTTAAGCCTACAGCGCGCAGACCAAAATCGTCCGAGCCAAAAGAAGAAGGAACCTCACTCCCAACACACCAGGTCGGCCAGAAGCGTAAGGCGGCCAAGATAGAGCAAGCATAGCAGCTAATGACTGTCGGTCGACCAGAAGAGTTACGACCCCAGCCGGCCGGCAGTCACCAGGATATAGTGCTCGACCCCGATCAACCAAATCGGACAGTCAGTGTGGGCACTATAGCTTTGGGTGTGCTTGGGGATGAGTTAATTCAATTATTGAGGGAGTTCAAGGATGTATTTGCATTTGAGGTCGGCGAGATGCCAGGTATAAGTCCAGATCTGGCTGTGCACAAATTAGCGGTAAACCCGACCGTTAAACCTGTCCGCCAGAAGAAAAGAAATCATGGAGAGGAAAGGAATCAGGCGGCCGCAGCAGAAGTTAAGAAGCTTCTGGACGCCGGTTTCATTCGGCAATGCTTTTACCCAGAATGGGTGGCCAATGTGGTCCTTGTCAAGAAGCCGAATGGAACTTGGAGAATGTGCGTGGATTACACAGATCTAAACAAGGCATGCCCTAAGGATAGCTTTCCCCTGCCCAAAATCGACCGGCTGGTTGATTCGACGGCCGGGCATGCCCTGATGAGCTTTATGGACGCATACTCCGAATTCCATCAAATTTCATTATGGGAAGAAGACCAGGAGAAAACGGCGTTCGTGACTGAGCAGGGGTTGTACTGTTACAGAGTCATGCCATTCGGCCTTAAGAATGCCCCAGCTACCTTTCAGCGACTTGTAAACACAGTCTTCAGAGATCAGCTCGGCCGGAATATGGAGGCGTATATTGATGACATGATTGTCAAGTCAAAAGAGCCGGCCGACCATTTGAAGGATCTACGAGAAACTTTTACCGAACTCAGGCGACATAAGATGATGTTAAATCCAAAGAAATGTGTCTTTGGTGTTGAGTCCGGTAAATTTCTCGGATTTTTAATTGATCAACGTGGAATCGAGGCCAACCCTGAAAAAATACAAGCTGTCTTGGACATGAAGTCACCAAGGACAATTAAAGAAGTCCAAAGATTGACCGGCTGTTTGGCCGCACTTGGTAGATTTCTGTCAAGATCAGGGGATAAGTGCCGCTATTTCTTTCAAACCATAAAAAAGAAAGCCATGTTTGAGTGGACAGAGGAAGCCGAGGAAGCATTCGTACAGTTAAAGGGCCACTTACATACATTGCCTCGGCTTGTCAGTCCACTTAAGAGTGAGAAGTTGTTCATCTATCTTTCTATCTCAGAGCACTCCTTAAGTGCCGTCCTACTTGCTGAGCGGGACGGCCGCCAGATCCCTGTCTACTTTGTTAGCCACGTCCTACATAACGCTGAGCTAAGGTATCCCCCCATTGAAAAATTTGGCTTGGCATTGTACATGGCATCAAAAAAGCTGCGGCCATATTTCTTGGCACATTCAATTGTGGTCTACACAGACCAACCTTTGAAGAAACCATTTACAACGCTAGAGGCAAGCGGCCGTATGCTCAAATGGGCCTTGGAAATGAGAGGTTTGGATATTACATTTGAGCCAAGAAAAGCAATCAAGGGGCAAGCCTTTGCTGATTTTTTAGCTGAAATGACTCGGCCGGATCTTTAGACGGCCGGAGATCAAATCTGGAAAGTGTTCGTGGATGGCAGTGCAACAGCCACTGGTTGTGGTGCATGTGTTATATGCCAGTCACCTGAAGGAGATAAGTTTGAGTACGCCCTGAGATTCCAGTTTCAAGCCTCTAATAACGAGGCCGAGTACGAAGCCCTCTTGGCCGGCCTCAGAATGTGTAAGGCGGTAGGAGCGACAAAAATTGACGTGTGCTCGGACTTCCTACTTGTAGTCGGCCAGGTGAATGGAGACTTTGAGGCGAGGGAGCCGGCCATGGTAAAATACTTGAAGATTGTAAAAGAGGAGGCTGAGAGCCTAGACCATTTTACCCTACAGCAGGTCCCTCGTTCGTCCAATCATCAGGCGGACGCCCTCTCTAAGTTAGCATCCTCAGCATCATGTGATACTCCCAGTTCAGTGTTTTGGGAAGTAAAAGAGAAGAGGAGCATTGATGTTGAGCCAGTACATGCAATTGATAGAAGCTCCACTTGGATGGACGGGATTATATCTTACCTTAAGGACGGATTACTCCCGGCCGATCCTAAAGAGAGCTGGCTGATGAAAAAGAGAGCGGCTTGGTTTGAAGTTAAGCAAGGGGAGTTGTTCAAAAAGGCATTTGTAAAGCCATACCTGAAATGCATCACTCCTGAGAGAGGGTATGATGTCTTGGATGATATTCACCAGGGGCAGTGTGGTTCTCACATTGGAGGACGAGCTTTGGCTGAAAAGGCTGCCCGCCTGGGTTACTACTGGCCGAGCTTAAAGTCGGACGCAATGGAAATGGTGAAGAAGTGTGACAAATGCCAGAGGTTCGCAATATTAATTCACCGACCCGCCAACATCCTTTCGGCCATCAGTAGTCCGCTCCCCTTTGCCAAATGGGGGATGGACATCTTAGGACCATACACACCAGCGTCCGGCCAGAGGCGGTATGTGTTTGTAGCAGTAGACTACTTCACAAAATGGGTAGAGGCCGAGGCCGTCCGAGGCATCAAATGGACAGATGTTACAGCTTTCATATGGAAGAGTATCATTACACGCTTTGGCGTTCCCCAGTCTATGGTGTTTGACAACGGACCTCAGTTCGAAACGCCTCAACTCAAAAAATGGTTGGAAGACTAAGGCACAGCTCATTGCTTTGCTTCGGTCGGCCGCCCACAAGCAAATGGTCAGGTAGAGGCATACAACAAATTGATCTCCAATGGAATTAAGTGCAAGCTAGAAAAAGCAGGTGGCTTGTGGGCTGATGAATTGATTAATGTGCTGTGGTCCATACGAACCACGGCCAAAAGTTCCACAGGAGAAACTCTCTTCTTCCTAGTCTATGGTGCTGAGGCGGTCCTTCCAATTGAAATGTACGAGCCCACTCTTAGGGTGATGCTATATGATGAAGCGGCCAATTGGGAAGCCATGAAGACCGCCCTAGACTTCCTTCCTGAAGCTAGGGCAATGCGGCGCTTAGACACGAAATCTATCGTCTTCGGATGACCAGGGCATATAATCGCCGAGTGTCAAAGCGACCGATAAAATTGGGAGATTTGGTCCTAAGGAAGATGGAAGCGGTGGGGCGAGCAAATGAGGATGGCAAGCTGACCCCAAATTGGGAAGGGCCTTATCGAGTTAGGGAGGAGGTCAGAGATGGGACTTACCGTCTTGAAGCCATGAACGGCCGACCCATCCCGCGCACATGGAACACCGACAATCTGGAGAAATATTATGTTCAATTACTTAGCCAAAAAGCTGTGTATACAGCTAGGTCTGTTGACCGAGCAATGTAAGCCGTACGGCCACGACAATGTAATTTTGACAAATTAATGAAAAAGTCAAACATTGTTATAATTATTTTTCCATTTTATTAATGCTTATTTGCACAGTCATAACTTATACGAATAGGCCGCGTAAAAGTTGCAAGTAGGTTACTTGCAACATAGCAACACGGTAGCAGAACAAAAATAAATAAAATAAGAATGGGCAGCTTGATCCCAAAATGCGTCCGCCCTAAATTAATGCGGACGATAGGGGTAAGGTACCCTGTGAAACCCACATAGTGGGGCAAGGGCATACCAAGGCATTCCAGCCTAGCCGAACATGAAAATTTTAAGTTGAGATCACACTTGGAATTTCCTGAGTGCGTCCGAGCGATAGTTTCAACGGGCAAACTCAAATAAAGCCAATCGAACGGCCAATTTATGTGTTGATTCGGCGTACCACCTAGTCCAAGGGTAATCATTATTATGATTTGATTAACTTGGTAAAAGTCATACCACCTAAGGTATAAATTCTACCAAGCCAATCAAAACACCCAAAATATGGACTAGGCGAACGCCGAATAAAGGGGCATACCCCCCAATTGTACGAGGATATAAAAACAAGAAAAGTACGCGTATAAAGGGGCATACCCCCCAAAGTGTGAAGAAGAATCATCAAACTCAAATTAATAAAAGGGCCGCTCAAAAGGCGGTAAAATATCTTACATAAAAACCGCTCAAAAAGGCGGTTGGAAAAGTTAAGAAAACTATACATAAATATAGCTTAAAAGCAGAGAAAGCTGAAAGTCAGGGGGCGCCCGGGGCAGAAGCTGAATCAAGGACTGGGATGGGATCCTGAAGAGCTGCAGGAGAGGCGTCCTTAGCTGGCACCTCTTTGCTCTTCGCTTCACCATCATTGCCGTCCGCCACCTGATTTTCCTCATCCTCTGAGGTTGTTGGTGTGGCGTCCAGCTCAGGAGAAGGCTGGCCAGCCTTCTTAGCCTCTTCCCTGAGGCAGACGAAGTTGAGGCGCTTAGTGAAGCGCTCTTGAAAATAGGCGGCCTCCCCATCCCCACCAAGAGCTCGAACGCTTCGAAGAAGAAACTCTTCCGCCGATCCTCAGCGTTCTGCTCAATGCGGACGACCTCGTCTGCGCTAGGGGCCCGAGGTTTCTTCAGCTGGAGAGTCAAGTCCTCAACGGACTTCTTCAAGGTCTCCACCTCGGCCCTCAGAGTGTCCGACTCGTCCAAGGCCTCCTTCAAGTGTTTTTGGGCCAAGGCCACATCACTCTGAAGCTTTTCGGAGGCCTCGAACCCTGCCCTCTAGCGTTCGCCGTCCAGCAAGGCTTGGTCCCTCTCTTGTCTCATGGCCTCCCTGGCCAAGGACTCTTGCTTTAGGGCCTCCCCCAGCTTCACCAAATCTTCCGTCTGCCGCGCAGCCTTGTCGGACAGCGCGTTGATTTGGGTCTCAAAATAGCGGCGCTGGACGGCCACCTCCCAAGTCACGACATCCTGGGTCTTTTGAATCTGGGCCCAGGCGTGCTTCAGCTGCTCGTTTTCCTTGTCCTTCCATTCCAGGAAGGCGTTCAGCCGCAGGAAGAGCTGCGTACAGGGTAAATGTGTTAGCAAAATGAGCGAAAAATTGGCTAAGTGTATTCGAAGAAAAAATTTACCTCAGCGCTGCAATTGATCATAGGGCCGAGGAAGCCCTCCTGAATTCCCCGCAGCTTATCTCGCTGCTCAGCAGGGACGGCCCGGGCCATGGCCTCCCGCATCGCCTTCCTGTCCGCTCCAGTAAGGGACTGGCCAGGCAGCTTCATTTGTAGCTCCTCTGCAATGTATGTAGGCAGACGCAAAGAGTTTAACGTAAAAAAAAAAAAAATAAATAAATAAATAAATAAATAAATAAAGAAGAAGAAGAAGTAATAATAAGATCCAAAGTTATTGGAACTGACCGTCAGAGAAGCTCGGAGGAGTAGGAAGATTGAAAGTGAATGGCGAGGGCGGCGCCGGCTCATTACTCTCCTCCCCCGTCCGGCCAGGCTGATTGCCGGCCGACTGATTGGAATCAAGCCAATCAGATTCATTGACTCTTTTGACGGGCGGAGTCACTTCTGGCCCGGTCGGTTTTGCCTGGGTCGACTTACCCCTATCGTCCGATTTCTCGGACCTAACATGATCCGGCATGGCGGCCGGATCTATGGACTTGGAGGCCCCGCTATCGCTCAGTCGGGGTTGTTCTCCTTTGGACTGTCTTGAGACAGTCCGCGATGTTGTCTTGGCCGCAGAAGTGGAAGTGGTCTTGGATGCGACCGTCTTCCTTTGCTTGGAGGCCTTGCCGTCCTGATCCGTCTTGGACGCAGGAGACGACTGCTTCCGCTTGGACCTGGGGGTTGGAGTGGCCAGCTGTAGAAACAAAAGTTAGAAAAAGAAAGCAAGATAATATAATAGGCCGAGCCTAGTCAGGAAGAAGATCTCTTCCGTAATGCATACACGGACGTAAGGAAGAAAGCTAGATGTGTTTACTTACTCCTTTAGTTTGCTCGTACAGTCTCTGGCGAGCCTTGTACCGAGCCAGGTCAATCTCGGACATGTTGACCTCCTCTTTTTGCTCCTTGTCCAGCATCTCGTACGCCTCAGCTGAAAGAAGAAGAAAAAGAGTTAGAAGATTTTTCAAGATCAAATATTATGTGTAAGTGTAAGAATATGTGTCCGTGCGTCCACCTTGGGGCAGGTTTCTGTATAGGCCATAGGCGGACATGAAGGTGGGATCCCGCAGCCCACTGGATAAAAGGACCCAGTTACTTGGAACGCGCTCAGTCTTGCCGTTCCTTTTCACCCGCTTGACTTTAAAATATTCAAGCTGGTGCTCCTGGATGGGGTGGACGGGTGGCTTATCGGGTTTGAGATCCCCGCGTCCAAGTTGAATTGGCTCAGCATTGAACCGATTCATCCGCAAGTTAAATTCGACGTCCTTAGTTTTGATGCGGTAGAATCGGTGCTTCCAGTCACGCCACTTGGAGACGCGGTCCATCACCACCATGTAATCCCTAGTGGTGCTTAAGATGAGCCAGCCGTCCGTATCCGCGTCCAGCCTAGTCAGTGAGTGCATCTCACAGAAAACTGCAAAGTCTGGCTCGAAGCCTTTGCAGATGCACGTCACCAGGTACCCAAAAATGTTCAACCAGCTGTTCGGCATCAGTTGGAAGAGAGCAATATCATACTCGTCCAAGATCGTGCGGACGAAAGGATGGAGGGGGAAGCGCAGTCCAACGTCTAAGGCCGCCCTGTAGACGCTGAAGGATCTTTGGCGCGGCCTCTCTTCTTCCCAGGCGGCCAAGGCGCGGGACTTCCTTGGAGGCTGGATCTCAAATCCTTCCCTAAGGAGGAGGAATGCCTTGTATTCCTCAAAGTTGTGGTTCAGGTAGCCCAAGGCCGTGCTACCCACCATGCAGGCGTACGGATCCTTGAAGTTGTCAATGTTGGCAACCTCCTCATCGGCCGCCTCTTCGCCCTCTGCGGCCGCCGCTCCACCCTCGGCCGCATTTTCAGCTTCGCCCTCCTCTCGTTGAGGAGCGCTCCCAAACTCGGAGGACAGCACTCTATCGAGGTGAGCTGCCTCCGCCGAGCTGCGGCTCCTAGAACTATGGCCGCCTCGGGGGGAGATTGTGTCTTCAAGTGGTCGTTTGCCCTTATCTTTGGCACCGGCCGCCTGACTCCCAGTAGGAGGGGCTCTGCGAGGGGGCAGGTCGGACGGTTCGTTAAGAGAAATCCCCGTTCTAGGTCTGTCCGACCCGCCATATCGGAGATAGAGTTCTGAAGAAGTGGGGATGGATGCATAAGCGTCCGCTCGAGAAGAGGAAGGAGGCCCCTCACAGAGTAGCAACTCGGCCCCATCCATGACCGAGCTGGCATATTGGGGGAACCTCAACTCCGGAGTTTGCCCGGACGTTCCTCCCACTAAAGGAGCGCCTTGAGTTCTTTGACGCTCCTCAAATGAGGAAGTTACCTTCACGGCCGAGCAGTGAGTGCCCGTGGAAGCGGTCGTAGGAGTAGTAGAAGGGGTCTCAGCATTAACTCTGTTTGGGTCATAAGGCGGCCTAGGGTTTACCAGACTTCCGTCTGGATTTCTGGCCGCGTGACGGTCGTGCGTTTGCATCGTCCGTGCCATGTTCGACTGCAGGGACAGAGAAGAATGGGTGGATATGAGTTGGTACACACTAGAAATGGACCCACTCCATGAAGGAGACAACTCGTCTCCGTCCACTCTAGACTCCTCAGTCCCAGGCGAACGGCCGGCCTCATGAGGAGAAACGGACGAAGCCAAGTGTTGAGCCAGCTTTTAAATAAACAGAAATAAAAAGACAAGGAAAAGAAAAACAGGCGGCCTACCTCTGTACGTGTTGAAAACTTGGAAAAACTTGAAGATTGATCGGAAAAATCAACCAATGTCACCGGAAAACTCAAACGCACGGCGGAGCTCTTGAAGATTCAAAGGGAAAAACACTTTCTCTCTCTAGAAGCTCTGACTTCTCTCTAGAAAATGTAAAGTTCCAAAGTGCCAAAATGAAGTCAAACCCCTTGTATATATAGGAAAAATTTGTGGGGGTAAGATAGTAAATTCAATTTTCCCGCCCAACTTAGCTAAACGGTTACAATTTGAAAAAAGTGACCTAGAATTTGGAAGGACAAGGCGTAACTCCGTTAAACTAGACGGAAAGGACGACCTAATAAACGGCTTGTCCAAGGGAAAGCTGGCAGAACTAAGGCTCTTTCCGAAATGGCAAGACGGTCGCAAAAATCGACGGCCCAGTTTCGTCCGCGCCGCTTGAATAGACAGGCGTTCGCCCTAAAAATGTCAGGCGGACAGAAAGTTGACAAAACTCTAATACATCTGTACACGCCAAGGCTATTAAAGGTCAGAGGAGCCGGCCTATAAGAGTACGAGCCATCCCCTCTGAGGGGCAAATATTGAGGGTAAAAATACCCCGTATACGTGGACCAATCCCACAGTGACACATGGCCCAATTATGGGGTGACACGTGTCACCACGGGAAGATGCCACGCAATCCAGAGTTCTTAAGGTCTCAGGCCAATCCCATAGTGACACGTGGCCCAGTCATAGGGTGACACGTGTCACCACGGGAGGATGCCATGTGTCTAGGCAAAGTGATCCTTCTAATAATCAGCACGCCAAAAAGCCCTAACAACGTCAGGCCCAAATCCCGAGAGATGACGCTGAAAGCCGCAAAACGGCGCCTCCAGAGGGGCACGTGGCATTCGCTGATTGCGCAGCCAATCACATCACGCAAATCTAGGGTATAAACCCTAGAGAGGGGCACGAGTCCCACCCCTATAAATACCCCAATCATTTATGATGGGGGGGGGGATTTTTTCAGACAATTAAAGACACAGAGCATTAAATAAGCTCCAACTTCTCTCTACTTTCTCTCTCTAGCCTTTTCCGTTCTGATCACTGACTTGATCGTCGGAGGCGAATATTCCGTTGAACGGAATATTCGTGGTTTTGCAGGTGGGACCAACGTATTGCCAGCAAAGCGTGACCAGTATCCCAGGAGATCCAAAAAAGACCCGAAACAGATTGGCCTCCATATTCCTATAACAAGTGTGTTGGTCCTTCACCGATTTCTCAACCAATGACTTTATTCCGTTGTCCCAACTGCAATAAAGCTTAAAAGGGCAACCAGAATTGCATTTAACTCCAAGTCTTTGATTTATGCTTTTGTCACTAACTACCCAAGAAGATTTCTCCCTTGAGCAACTACATATCTAACTACACATTCCCTAAATTCTTGTCTGTTAGGAAATTTGATACCAACATACCACCTGAATTTTGAGAAATCAGTTTGAGCGTTAACTACAGCTGATTTCTTGTTTTCCTTCCGATTCCTTATGCAATGTTCATCAGCTTCATCTGTTGATTGCAACTCATCACCATTGCTCTCATTGTCACTAACAAACCCTTTAGGATCAACAACTTCTTCTACCATAGAAGGCTTGTGTTTGACCTGAAAGTCCATCGTCGATAACCTATTTTTGTAACTCCCTAGCTATAGACAAGGCCTTAGCATTCCAAGCCTCTATCTTCTTTCTAGAATCTTTGTACTCATCATCATCGGTATCCCCATCAGAGAAAACTGTAAATTCTTCATCAACCACCTCCTCTTTAATGTCAGCCTCGTCTTGGTCTTGGTTAACAGGTTGATCTAATCGAAACTCATTGTCACCTCCCTCATTTTCAGCATTCCAAGCAGCTATATCAGCATATGTTTCATAAATTGTTATAGGACTAGGATGATCATCCAATGTGTTCAATCATTCATCAAAATTTTCAGGTTTTTTTTTTAGTTTGAGATTTTTCAGGTTGTGAGGGCAGTAACTGTTGTGGGGGATAGGGTTCTTTTGTTAGTAATGAAGCTCTAATAGGAGTTTGTTGGGATGGGTAGGGATGAAGCTCAGAGCCCTGTATATAAAAAGGGGGTTTAGATCCAACTACCAAAGACCCATTATCTCCTTTTTTGCATTCTTTATTTAGAGTCCCAAACTGGTCCCCTGATGGTTTTTCAGTGGCACTTTCTGTTTCCTAGGAGACAACTTTTTTCTTGTTTTGGTAACAACATCCCCTACACATGCCTTTTCTACATCACCATTCAATTTTGTTACATGAGCAGTACAAACAATAAAACAGTCCACACACCTACATTTTAAAACAATGGCAGACAAAGTCCTAACCTCATTATCACTATAAACCCTCTTCAACTCATTCTCAAAGTTCTCTGCATTAGGCTCAAGGTAATATATGTCATCAATCACTAAATAATTACCATATTTTTTAGCCAACTCCTCCAAAGTAAACCAATAAAGCTCATCAACATCAACATCTACATCAAATGATTTTTCCACTCCACCAACATACTTTAGCCCAGAAGGAAGCCTCTTAAACATACCACCATGCCAGAATTTTAAGGTAGCAAATCCCTAATTTTAACAACATACATGATCTAGAAACGCAATTTAACAGATATTCTAGAAATTTTAAGAAGCGGAATTTAGATACTTTCTAAATAAAAAAAAAAAAAAAGCAACGCAATTTAGCAACACAATTTCACAAATTGACATGTAATTAGAGGTTGCGAGGCAAAAAAATTCATCCCCAAATTGCAGTTTCAAATAATTGAAAAAACTAGATGAAGCCCGTGCGATGCATGATTTGTTTGAATTTTTTAAAATAATATTTTTACATATATATATATTTATGTGCTAAAAATTGTTAAATGTTTAGATAAAATTCCTGATATTAAAAGATAATATTTTATATTTAATTAATTTAAACTGGATTATCTGATTCACCAATTCTGCTTACGTGTCAGTTAAATTATTTAATTCTAAAAGAAATTAATAATATCATATTTAATTGGCTACCACTAAAATTTATTATCCTACCTGGCGCGCTGAAAAAATTAAATCCTACGTGGCTCTCTAAAAACTCGGGAAAAAACTCCCCTTTATAGTATATATATTAGATTTGAAATACGATAAATATTGAAAATTGCGTTAACTTACCATGTATGTATTTCGCCACTAAGCCCCAATAACATCAACTGCAATTGAAATTTTAATGGAATGTTAGAAGCAAGGAAATACATAATTAGATATAAAAGAGAGAAAAAAACTTGAAATTAACAAAATTTGATGACATAATTTGAAAATAAAAGGTCATACATGTGAAATTGATCTTTGATGAAGGAACTTTCATGGAGGAAAACCACGATTGATACTCCACTATAGTTTGGGTGGTGATAGCAGAGAAAAGAAGTAAATGCCATTAAAAAATAAAAAGTGGGCCCTAAACATATAATTTAACTTGTTTAGCAGGTTGCTTACTTACCTAAACTAATATGAGCAAATACCCCCTATACTTTGGTTTATTCTAAGTTAAAGAGTAGTTCGGATAAAAAATGAGAAGATAGTCAATAGTTCGGATTATTTTTGTTAATTTTTCCAATATTTTATATAGCTTTTGATTGTTGAGAGATGCATACAATATAATTATATCATATCCCTTGCTTTTTATGTGGTGTACATTATTGATAAAATATATGATAAATATTCTAGATATTATACTATACACAAGAATATAGTTTTGTAAATATTTTGTAAATATCTTTTGAGATTTGCTAACGTGATTAGGATTCATCTTTATAACCCTATATTGCTATATATACGAATTAATGGAATACATTCCAATTGAAGAAGTTCATATTATCTAACATGGCATCACAACATAGATTTTGATCCAACCTTAGCCTCCACAATTTTTTTTAAAAAAATTTTTGTCTTCCCTGTAAGCCCTAGAAACCGCACCTTATTCATCTCACAACCACCATACTGCTCGCCGCATGTTGATGATAGATTAGCAATTTGGCACAAAATCACTGATATCCTTTTGTCCATCCTAATGCACTGTTGTTGGGAGATTTCAATATAGTAGATTACTTTTCCAATAAAATTGGTGGGAGGGATTCAATTCCCGGTCGCCTTGACTATTTCAATTTGCGTTTGGAGATGGGGTTAGTTGATATTCCTTATTCAGGATCTCTGTTTACTTGGACTAATAACATAATGGATTCAAATCCTATTTTGAGCGTTTAGATAGAGATTATGCTTCTCATTAGTCGATTGTTGACCATCCAGATACGAAGATCTTCCATCAACCTATACTCTTTTTTTACCATGCTGCCAATTTATTTTATCGGATTCAGAGTCTATAAGTTCTACTTCTAGGCCTTATAGAATAGAGAATTGGTGTGCTTAACAGCGAAGAATGTCCACTTGTTTATTTAAGCTACTTTGTCACAAGTATTTGCTGGATATCCAACGTTCGTTTGCTCTCTCCCGACATTTTTTTGTGACTAGGGATTATTTAAAGAATTGGTGTGTCTCCCCTCGCAAAGCTTAGGGTATAAACTTGAAATATCTAGTAACAGCAGTTAACCAAGTCGCCTCTAATTTGTCTTTTTCTCTCTACTAGGGACGAAAAGTTAGAAAAGGCACAAGCAGCCTTTCTTTACTGGCGTCAGCGGGTTAAGGTCAAATGGGATGCTATAGAGGATAATAATTCTCGCTTGCTCTTTTCTATGGTTCAGTGACTTCAGTCTCGTCGTTGTCGGAACATGATTCACAGTATGAATATCAATGATGGATTATGGGTTAGTGATCTAGGAGGTATTCGCTTTCCGATTCTCTCTTTTTATAAGGATCTTTATTCGACTCAAAATTTTCCTTTGGGTTTTGAGTCTCCATGGTGGGATAAGCTAAATCTTGCTTGTGTCTCTCCTTCTCAGCAACAACGACAATTAATTTCCCTATCTACACCTCTTGAGATTCAGAAGGCAATGTTTAGTATTGAGGATAATAAGTCTCTAGGCTATATGACTTTTCCTCGGCTTTCTTCAAGACTCATTGGTAGGACGCCCTTTTAGTTGTTCAGTACTTATTTCTCATGGTTATATGCTAAAGGAATGGAATCACACGTTTTTGGTTTTGGGTTTCCTTCCTAAGATCAAATGTCCAAAATTGGTGTCTTAGTTTTGACCTATTGGCATGTGCAATGTCCTTTATTTATAAATACATTGCAAAATGTCTCACTAGCCGTCTTAGTTTAGTTCTACCCTATTTGATTTCGAACTTTTAAAATGCCTTTGTTATAGGGAGATTATTATCGGACAATGCGTTAACGGTCCATGAAATACTTTTGTTCATGAATTCTTCTAAAGATAGGAAGCGTTTCTATGCAGTGTTAAAGCTAGATATGAATAAGGCTTATGATAGAGTTTGGTGGGATTTTTTGCTCCGTGTCTTATATGCCATTGATTTCCCTTCATAATGGATTCATATTATTCAAAAATGTGTTTCGACAGTCTCTTATCAGGTCTTGGTCAATGGGGATCCTTAGTCGCCCTTTTAGCCCCAATGTGGCCTCCATCAGGGGGATCCTCTCTCCTCTTACTTGTTTGTCCTTTGTATGGAAGTACTTTTAGCTATGCTTCTCCTAGTAGAGGATCAGTCTCTCTTTCACGGTATTCGGATATCTAGAGGAGCCCCTTTTATCTCTCACTTGTTCTGAAAGGAATGGTGTCCTTCGAATAAGTGTATTATTCTGATAGCGGGTTCAGAATTATTAGAAAGCTAATATATTCAGTAAGGTCAAGTGATCGGAATGCCTGGGTGGAGGCCGCTTCCGATCAATAATATTAATATAATTAATATTACAGCTTAATCTTGACTGAACCCTCCGGGTCACACCCAAGCAAAATATACGAACCGACTCGACGAATTAATTCGGAAGAAATTAATTCGTCGCCCGAGTGTTAAATATTTAGACGTCGGTAATTCGAGCTTGGAGCGTCGAAACCGATCGTCGGAAGTCGAGTAATAATAATAAAAAGACGAGACGCGCAAAATAATAATAAATCGACCATATTCCCAAAATACCCCTAGCATCGGAGTGCCCCGAGCATCCGAATGCTAGGGGCAAAAATGTCCAAGCATAGGTGGCTAGCAAGCGCACCAAGCCGAGCCTAGCATGGCTGGCTAGGTGCGTGCTAGCAGCCACGCACAGCAGCAGCTAGCAGCCGCGTGCACGTGGTGCGTGCAGCAGCTAGCTGCCGCAAGTTAGGCGTGCTAGCAGCGCACGCACTAGTAGCCACGCGGAGCAGCAAGCCCGCACCAAGTGCGTGGCTTGCGCGCACAGCAGTAGCCCGCATCTTGGTGCAGGGCTGGGCTCGGGCTGGGCTCGTGGCTAGGCCATAGGGCCGATCACTATGGGGAAGCTTCAGGAATATGGGAGCAAGTGTGTAAGGACATGTGGCACAAGGAGAGTATTGAGTGGGGAGCAAGTATGGTCCCCTACTCTCCATGTGGTCCTAACCAACCCATTTCACATGGTAATGCCACTTGTAGATTTATTATTAGTTTGCAATTTTAATTTAATTTAGCTTGTGGAATTTCATGATCCCACATTGATGGGATAGAAATTCCCACTCATACTTTCCTCTATAATTACCAACCTTGGGATTTGGAGTAAAGTGCTTGAGTGGGAGTTAGAAAGAGCATTCCATATTTTGGGAAAAACTCTTAAACTCCATTAACACTTGGGTTTTGGTCGGACCTTGCTAACTCCAAGGTAGCGGACCTAAAAAGTCGTGTTCGTCCTTTGTGGGTGGATACCGTTGGAGGCACGGCATTTGCGGTGCTCAAGGCTTTCAAGTAAGAGCCCGTTTTGAGAGGGCGAAGCTCGCTTCATGGGTATGATTCGGTCTTCCTTTTCTTGTGCTTATTTATTTATGCTTTATGGTTTTGTTAATTACGAGTGGTTCCTTGGGTCGGGGTTGTTTCCGCGGTGAGTCGGACTCACCAAACCCCAACATGTTCTTTGCCAATGATTTGTTGTTATTTTTCTAGGTCTCTCCTGATGCTTGGGGACCATGTTTTTGGTATCTTAGACGATTTTTGTGATATGTCAGGCTAGATGATTAACCTACATAAGTCGTTTGTTAAGTTTAGTTCAAATACCCCTCCCGCCTATCGTGATTATTTGGCTCATTGTTTGAAACTTCAATGTCGGGAGTCCTATGGTCCCTATCTTGGTTTGTCGGGGGATTTAGGGTGTCACAAAGTCTTCGAATTTCAGTTTTTGGTTGATAAGGTTTCGTGTTGTTTGGTTGATTTCGGTTCGCTTCATTTTTCATAGTCAGCAAAGTTAGTCATCATTAATTTAGTTTTGGTCGTCTCTTTTAATCACATTCAGTTTTAAAGGTTCCTTCCTCGATTTTTCGTGTCATCGATGGCTTGTTAGCTCGGTTTTGGTGGCGTTCGTCTTCTGTTTCTCGGGGATTAGCCTTACGATTGGCCTCTTTGTTACATCTTCCCAAGGGTATGAGAAGTTTGGGCCTTCGTTCCGTGACATGTTTTAATTCAGTTGTGTTAGCACGCTAGTGATGACGTTTTTGTCAGTATCCTCTAAAGGAATTATGTCTTTGATAAGGGCGTTTACTAGATATATCAAGGATCACTATGATTAAGATCATCAGTTCATTCTATAGGGTCACCATTGCCTGGTGTTAGATATGGAAAATGATCTTTGGGCTATTTAAATAGTCCAAAGCCCAATAGAATGGTAACTATGAGATCACACAAGGTTATTGGGTTAAACAGGTAAAAATATGGAGTTTTGGGCAAGAGTAGTTTAATTAGGACAAGGTTTTTAGGCTTGATATGGACTCTTATTTAGAGATATAATATATAAATAAGATCCATGACTAAGGTTGAAATAACAATTAACATTCAGTGAATTGTAACTCAAGGCAGCCAAGTCCCAAAACCCTAATCTTTCTCTCTCTCTCTCTCTCTCTCTCTCTCTCTCTCTCTCTCTCTCTCTCTCTCCTCTGTACAGCTGGCCACCCTAAGTGACTCGTGATGTTTGTCCTTGGTGTTTCGTGGTTACTTCGTGTCTCTCTTCTCCGATGAAGGTTGATTGAAGTGTTCAGGCACAACTAACTAGCATTAGTGGAGGTTTAATCTGTGCCCATGGACTAAGTAGAGGAATCATACTTGGGTTCTTTATCTCCTATTGTTCTTGCTCGATTGCACGTGGAATTATGCTTCAAAGGTACAATTATATGTTCTTTATGTGTTATGCATTGATATTGGTGTTTAGATGCTTATGAAATGATTAATGTAATTTTGCTTAGAGTATATAAAGTCCTACATCCTTAACTCCTAGCCTCTAAGGTTTTGTCTGCCAATTATCCTTCTTTATTTTCTCTGTCTCCTGTACGGCTTGCTTGTAAGTTGCGGGGTTTTCACAACTTAGATGTTGGGATGAAGACTATTGCCAAGGGCGTTGCCTGGAAGGTTAGTTCGGGTTCGCGGGTTCGCATTCTTGAAGAGGATTAGGCCCCCGGGGGCCATGTCCAATTTAAAGTCGGCGTTTGTGGGTCAGTACTCTCGACTCATGTTTCATCTATCCATAATCCGGGTTCTTACGCGTGGGAACCTGTGTTGGCTCATAAGTATTTTGATGATCCTACATCATTTCTGTTTGTGGAACGCCCACTATAGCCAATCGATGATTATGAGATAACTTCTCACCTTTTCATGGTTGTGCTTTTGTTTGCAATCTTTTTTCCAATTGGTTTCTGAATAGGGGAGGTGCTTCATTTTATGGAAAGCCTTTTGAGGTGTTGTTTACTAATGTGGTTTCTGAGTTGAGACTTCTTAAGAAATGGAGGGGTTTATGATCTTTCCGGTGTCTTTTTTGGACTATTTGGTTGACTCATAATCACATCATTTTTAGACAGGCCTTGTATTCTCCTGCTTCTATATTTAATATTGCAGATGAGTGTATCTCTCGTGGTGATCAAGCTTAGTTGTTTTCTCTCCAGTATTCCTCTAGGCAGCAATCCTGGTCTTCACTTGCCGTGGCTCCTTCTGTCAGTTGTCTTTGTGGTTTTCTGGAAGATTCTTTAGACGTTTGTTTTATATTAGACAACGCTTGAAATGCTAATGACAACTCTGTAGATGCGGGGAGGATTTTTCGTAGAATTGATTCAGCTAAGGTGTTAGGAGGCGGTTCCAGAGCTTGTAGGACAATGTCTGCTCTTCAGGCAGAACTTCTAGCTTGCTCATGGGGTCTTCAAGTAGTTATTCACAGGGGTTTCTTCGCCTTATGATACAGATTGTGCTACCCTGGTGTGTTTTTTTTGCTGTGACTGTTTAGAGGATATTTCTCGCTTGTGGTTGATGCATGACATTAGGCGTACTCTTTGAAGTTTTTCTGCCTGTAAGGTTACTAAAGTCCCTCGTGGTTGGGTGGCTCCGACACACTGGCTGTCTGGTTGGTTGTGAAAGCTCGACAACATGGGCTTTCGTTTTGGTCCTTTTAAGTTGTTTTTTTTATTAGTCACTCTTGTAAATTTTTTTTTAAAAAAAGATCCACATAATAGCACAACTGTGCCATGGTGGCTACAGAGTACTAATTGTAAAAATAGTATTACAACTTCAGTTGCTCACGTGGTTTCCATTAGAAAATTAGTTGGGTTTAGGATCGGGGAAATCGGTGGATTTGCTTAAATTGTTCGTGTATTTCTTGTTCTTGTTGTTGGGGTTGTTCATAGATGATACTTTGGAGGCATCCGAATGATTAAGGAGGATATAGGCGGGCTAGGTCAAGGTAGGAAAAGAAATGGAGGAGAAGGTACAAAAATGAAAAAGAAATTAATAAAGACCTTTTTTATATAGATACGTGGTTTTGTAAGAAACTAGTGTGTGACCCGAAGTAAAACTTTGAATAAATTTATTTTATATTGGACACTTTAAAATAAAGACTTATTAATTATTTTAACGTGGGTAAATTAGAATACAAAAACAATAATAATTTTTTTTAGGATTATTTTTTTATTTTTTTTTATTTTACATTCTAGCTAATACATACATGTATGTATAAATTTTGATTAATAGAGCATGGATTAATTATAGCTAAGATGGTAATAAAATGTGATTTCTATTTAATGAGTTTTAGGGTTCAAATCTCTTTGTATGCATTTTGATGCTAAAGGTTGTTGAATGATGATGTAGATTTATACTGCAGGTGGCACATACATAATGTTATGAACACCGACCTCTTAATATATACATCCTCCGTTACATATTATGTGCAACATTTGCCAAAAAGGGAAATTACACATTATTTCCTTTTTTTGTAAGTTTTTTTTTTAAAAAAATGAAATCACTACAATACCCCCTGTTTAAAAACTAATAGCATAATTTTAGTTACTAAGATTAATTAACATTAATAATTAAAAAAACTCCTCTCCCCTACCTACTACTGCCACTACCACCATCATCATCGACCACCACCATTATCATCGATCACCATGAGAACCACCACACCAGACTACCAAAAACACAAACACTGTTACTTTAGAAGAATAATACAAGATGGGGGGGTGAATTGTAGTTTAAGGAAATTGAGATAACTTTTTGCGGAATTAAAAAAACTAAGCTAAAGGAACTCAAAAGTAATACAAAGAGATTTTACGTGGAAAACTTCTTGACCCTAACAAGAAAAAAAAAACCCACAACCATTTGGGATTTTAGGAAAGATTCTTTACTAGTATAGGCCAATCAACCTATTACAAGGTAAAGACTCTATCTTCAAGTTCCTCAACGAACTTAAAGTTCCCAGCAGTAAGTCCTCAACTCACTACTCTTCTCTTCTCTTTCTCTTCTATTCTAACTTCTCTTGAGTTCACTCAAAATCCCAATCCCCAATTACAACTCGTGGAATAAAATACTCTCTCTAATGAAAGTAATTAAGAAAGTTAACCACTTAAGTAGAATGCGACTCTTGACTCTTTTAGAAAACTTAGAAGCTATAAAAATATGATTGAGCAAGGTGAAGTTTTTCGGAAAACAACTTCGACATTTATAGGAAAACATAGCTTGATTAAAATGCCACAACCACCACTAATTACGCCAATATTTCTGCACATCAACGCCACTATTATCAACCACTTCCAAAGCTACAAGCATGTCCTAGAAACCAGGCCACATTGAACCTCTTAGAAGCAGTTTCTTCGTTAAGTGGAGAATATTTAATCACCAGTTAGTTGCGCCAGTTTAGGAAATTATTTATGCGAGCCTTTTGAAATATATTCTTTCTGAAATAAAAATATATTAATTTTAGATAAAATCAGAATAGATATTTTCATTAATAAACTTTCCTACAATTTACCAATCTTTAAATTCTATCCAAAATCAATTTTCAATCCCATTTTACTAAGTATCCAACTTCTAATTATTTTCACTTACACAAAACCCAAAATATAAAATACTTTAGACTTAATAATTCTCTTTGGAAGTCTATGCCTCGAGCCTTCATTCTCCAGCTTCTATTTCAAAGCTTCTATTCCTTCACAGGTACACTGCTACAAGCATTCAGATTTTATAAGCTCTTGTTCCTTTGCCTTGAATTAATCCTGCAACTTATAATAAACAAACTACACAACTTATCAAGCCATATCATTACTCCATTTATTTGACTTTTGTTATCATCAAAACATCAAGGGCAACAATATTCCCCCTTTTTTATGATGACAAACGAGGAAAATATACTTAGAGAATGAATAAAATCAAAAGACAAGTATACTACTGTAAGACTTAAAGAATACTTAAAAAGATGAAGGAATTTATAGAGAGTTTTATACCTAACTGAGAACCAGAGAGACACAAAACTTTGAAGTACAGATGGATGATAAGTGTGTAAGTAGTTTGCCTGTACACTTTCCCCCTTTTGGCATTATCAAAAACACAATGTATATAACAAATTATCTCAAGCACAACACCATAGCATGGTTTAATGATAAGGCAGAGACCATATAAACAATCCAAGCAGAAAATATGCATAAAATAGTAATGAAACATCCATCCAAAACCAATGTTAAACATCGGCTAAAAGTGCATCAAATCCACAAGTTTTCCAAAAGAAACAAGTAATCCCTATTTTAGTTACAGACCCAAAAGAAAATTGTTCAAGGCAATCAAAATAAAAGCATAAACATCATTATCATAGTTTGAAGGGCAAGGAACAGGTTCAAGCTTCATCAGGGGTAAGCTCATCAAACTTTCCTTCTATCTTCTCCACCACCTGCTTGATTTCTTCATCTCTTGCTTGAGCAACCTGGAGAAGCAAAGCCTTTGCATCACTGGTACATCCTGCAACAGCTTTCTCAAGAGCATCCACCCTAGCAGTGTTTGACCCAAGGTTTGAGTTGATCTATTTGAGCATTTCCTTCAACTCCTTGAGCTCAAGAGAAACTGCTTCATTAAGCATGGCTGGAGAGATGATTTCTTTGAACCTTGTGCCTACAGGAACAGTCTTAGGAGGTGACTCTGGTGGTGTAGGGAAAGAGGAATCCTTCTCCATATCCTGCTCCCCTAAGTCAATATGAACAAGTTCAACTTCCCTAGGGGCATTCTTCTTTGACAGCCTCAAACTTTTTCTTTTTTTCCCCTTATTTCTTACATATCCACCTCTACAATCTTCTCCCTTTCTCTCTTTTTCTCCTTCTTGTCTCCCTATTTTTTTTCCCCCGCTCATCATTTGCTTCCCCTTCAATTTGAGGCTCCTTTTCATCTTCTATTTCTACTGGCAGCTCCTCCAAACACCCATAAACCACATGCAAACCTCGGTTTTCAAGAAAAGTTCTCTGAACAAACTCATTTGTTTTGAGAGGAAGGGGTTCATATTTAGAGAAATCAACACCGAAGCTTTCTAGAACAGTGGTGAGAAGGTTACCATAGCCAATTTTCCAGTTTTGAGGGACACAATGATCAAGATGTTGGATCATGATAGAAGGAAAGTTCATGGGAATTCGGTGTTCAAGGCAGTAAATGAAGATACAATCAAGCTTATTGGCTGAATCTCTTTTCTAGGTTCGAGGAACAATATCACTGTGGACAATTTCAAAGAGTAATTTTTGGAGAGGGGTGAATTGACATAAGTAGTTTTAGGGTTTCCTCTATAGTGCTCTACAATTAACTCAATTGTGATTTTAGGAAGAGGTTTCTACACGGATCCTTTGAAATACAACTCATAAGTAGCATTAGGAACATCAAATAGTTCCCCCAAATACTCAGCATCAAATTCAATTAAAAACTTTTTCTTTTTTTTCCTTTTTCACATATAAAAGTAGAATGGAATTTTTTCAAAGCACCATCATATATAGGCTTATTAAAACATTCACTCAGTAAATAAGTCCAAGTTTGAAATTCAATTAGCGCAAGAAATTCGCTGAACTTACAGGCCTTACACCATGGAAGATTTAAGCACAAACCTGATACAAAGTGCTTCGCGTTCTCCTTAAGCCTTTTCATCGATGTAGACTTGTGTTTGTATGAAACCCCCAATTCTTCGACTTCCTCTTCCTTGGGCAGCTCTGGTTCCTCTTCCATTTTTCTTGATTTTAGAGATGGAGGATATTCAAGAAGAAGCTATTTGAGAATATTTGTGGTTTCGTCTGTAGAAATCTCTTAGATTTTTACAACAAGGGCTTAAATGTCAGTTAGGGTTTGGTCTTTTGGAGAGATGTCCATGGGAGAATATGAGCGAGGTTCTTTGTATGGAAGGGAAATAATTGATCTGAGTGGTGTGAAAAATCAAGAGTTACCCATCGCCTTTTTATACTGGAGTAAATGTGAGGTGTCGCTTCAGGGTAAAGGGTAGGTGAGGTGAATTATGATGATACGTCTTCTACATTTATAGCTTTGGGAAACTAAAAGATAATTCTAGAGACTGAATTGTATTTTTCTTGTAAAGGGATTACTTCAACAAAATTAGATGAATATTGAATGTATTTACCAGATAAACCGTGCTTGATGAGATAAATATGAGAGAAATTAAAAATAAATCAAACGATTATTTTTGTTGAAAAGATAAGCTTGTGATTATGCAAATTGATACACGGAACAAGTCAACATAGCTCATGCCATCAGTCAAGGATTTCAAGAATTACCATTTCTCTTATGCACAACTTTTGGACATACATATTTAAATCTCTATCCATATCTATGTAATTAAACATATCATTTTGTGTGAGATAAAATGAACATTAGTTTGGAGATTTTACCTAAGGGAACACCAAGGATTTTCCTTAACACAACTTAATCATTTCAAGCTCCATCCTCATCATCTCATGTCTTTCTCTATTCAAGGGCTTAGTCAAAATATCAGCAATTTGATTAGTTGTTTCACAAAATTCTAATTTAATTAAGCCCTTCATAGCATTAACCACTACAAGAATCAGGTGGAATTCCGACGGAACAATTCCGACGGACATGAAATTCCGTCGAAAATACCAATATTTTTGACGGAATATAATTCCGTCGTATATTTCCGACGAAATAAACAATTCCGTCGGAAATTTCCGACGGAAAATTATTCCGTCGGAAAATATGTACTTTTCGACGGATTATTTCGTCGGAAATTTAATTTTCCGACGGAATTTGTACCCATCGGAAATTTACGACGGAATTTCCGTCCGAATTATTTTTTTTTAAAAAAAAAATCACTTGTTTTTAAAAAAAACCCAAAATATCAAACTATCTCCTCTCCTCTCCGCCTCTTTTCACTTTCCCCTGATTCTCATTTCCTTTCTCTCTCCTCTCCTCTCCTCTCCTCTTTTCCCTCTGCCCCTCCTCTCCTTCTCTTCTACTTTACTTTCCTCCCTTTAGTTTTCTCCATCTTCTCCTCTTCCCTTTCCTCTCATCTTTATCTTGCCTCTCTCCATCATCCTCTTCTTTCTCCGTCCACCACCGTCGACCGCAACAATGATGCAACAACGCAACAGCAACAGCAACAACGAGGCAACAACACAACAACAACCACGCAACAACAACAACAACCACGCAACAACAACAACAACAACAACGACGCAACAATAATTGTAATTGTAGATCTATACTAGTTAAATTTTTTGTAATTGTTATGTTAACTTTTGAATTTTATTAGATAATTGTATATTTATATATTTCATGTAATAAAATTATTACTTTTTTAAAACGAAATTCTGTTTAAATTTGTAGATCTACAGGTTTTGATTGTATTTTGTGTGGATTTTTTCGATTTCGTTGTCGATTTTAAGATGCTTGAGCTAATTTTCATTTTTTGGTGTTAATTTTCAATTTTTTGGGGGGGATTTCGTTTCGTTGGGGTTGATTTCATGTTTTGGTGTTTAATTTTCGTTTTTTTGGTGTTTTCGGGATTAATTTTCGATTTTTGGGGTTCATTTTTGGTGTGGTAGTGTCGGTTGTGGTTGGGGCTGGTGGTTCTGTGGTGGGGGCTGGTGGTTGTGGCTGGGGCTGGTGGTTATAAGGTGGGGGCTGGTGGTTTTGGGTGGGGGCTGGTGGTTATAAGGTGTGGGTTGGTGGCTGGGGCTGGTAGTTATAAGGTGTGGGCTGGTGGTTATAAGGTGTGGGCTGGTGGCTGGGGCTGGTGGTTATAAGGTGGGGGCTGGGGCAGTTTTTTTTTTTTGTTTGTTTTTTTAATTGAATTTTCCGACGGATTTTCCGTCGGAATTTTCCGGCGGCATACTTTCCGTCGGAATTTTCCGACGGACTTTCCTGGGCCAGAATTTGTCGTCCGACAGAAAAATTCTGTCGGAAAACTGGTTCCGACGGAAAAACATGAATTTTCCTACAACACCTATTTCGACAACCTATTCCGACGGAATTCCGTCGGAAATCGAGGTGTTTCTGACGGATTTTTTCTGTCGGAATTTAGCTGTTTTCTAGTAGTGAACCTTTAGGAATTGATGTCTAATATGAATATGCTTAACACGAGAATGATGAACTTAATCTTTAAAGATGCAGATAGCCCTTGTGTCATCATATAAAATAGGAATGCAGTCAAATTTCATACCAAATTCTCCAAGTTGTTTCTTTATCCAAAGCTTTTGAGAGCAACATGCAGCTGCAACAACATATTCTGCTTCAGCTGCAGATAAAGCTGCAGTGTTTTGTTTCTTAGACCCCTAAGACACTAAGCATGGTCCAAGGAACTAGACCATACCAGATGTACTTTTTTAATTGACTAAATCCCCTGCTTAGTCTGCATCTGCAAAGCCTTTCATTTCAAATGAATCACTTCTAGGATAGAAGATACATAAATCATCAGTTCCTTTCAAGTATCTTAGTATCCTTTTTACAGCAGTTAGATGAGATTCCTTAGTATTTGACTGAAACCTAGCACACAATCCCAACACTGAAAGCAATGTCAGGTATACTAGCAGTTAGGTATAGTAACGAACCTATCATACCTCTGTACTTCTTTTGATCCACACTTGTTCCAGTTAGATCATCATCCAGTCTTGTGCCTGTTCCCATGGGTGTATGATTTGTCTTAGCTTGATCAAGGTTATACTTTTTGAGGAGTTCCTTGATATACTTTTGCTGGTGAATTAAGATTCCTTTTTTTGCTTGCTTGATTTTTAATCCAAGGAAGAAGTTCAATTCTCCAATCATGCTCATTTCAAACTCACCACTCATGAGATCAGCGAAGTACTTGCACAAGACATCGTTAGTTGCACCAAAGATAATATCATCCACATAAATTTGTACAGCTAAAAGATCAGTTCCTTTTGATTTTAAAAACAAAGTTTTATCTACTTTTCCTCTTGTAAAACCATTTTGCAAAAGGAACTTGGAGAGCCTTTCATACCAGGATCTTGGAGCTTTCTTAAGTCCGTAAAGGGCTTTCAAGCTTAAAAACATGATTTGGAAATTTTGGATTTTCAAAACCTGGAGGTTGTTCAACAAACACATCCTCCTCTAAGTAACCATTGAGAAAAGCACATTTCACATCCATTTAATATAGTTTGAAACCCATGAAAGAAGCAAAAGCAATAAGAATTCTAATAGCTTCTAACCTAGCTACAGGAGCAAAGGTTTCTTCGAAATCAATACCTTCCTGTTAATTGTAGCATTTCACAACCAAATGAGATTTGTTCTTTACTATGGTTCTATATTGATCCTGCTTGTTCTTGAAGACCTAGTTGAGTCCAATGACCTTCTTGTCTTTTGGTTTGGCTTCAAGATGCCAGACTTTGTTCCTTTCAAATTCGTTCAGTTCCTCTTACATGGATACAATCCATTCAACATCTTCTAAGGCTTCAAGATGATTGCGAGATTCCAAAATGGAGAGAAATGCATTAAATGCACAAAATTTCCTCATTTGATATCTTGCGGGGTTCCTCTGCCTATATCACTGATGATGAGATCAGTGAGATGGGATCCTCGATATTTGAAAGGCCTGGGCTGAAGTTCTCTGGCCGGAACTCCAATTTGAGGTGCTTTTTGCTCAATTCCTTCACCATCTTCTTCATTTTCTTGTTTCTCATTGACCTGTTCTTCTTGGATTTCCTCATGAGGAACTTCAGGATTTTCTTATTGATGATTTTCTGGCACTACTGGCTTTTCTTTGGTTTGATTTTGATTTAATTCTTCTTCATCTTCATCCCTGTTCCTTACTAATCCAATTTCAAAATCATTACATCTTGTTCCTTAACATTCATAAACAGGTTATATTCATAAAAAAATAATATGAATGCTTTCTTTAACACACAATGTATTATTATTATAGACTCTATAAGCTTTACTGTTTGAGTCATAGCCAAGGAATATAGCATCTTCCCTTCTCTCATCAAATTTTCCTAGGTTTCTCTTACCATTGTTATGAACAAAGCATTTACACCCAAAGGATCTGAGGTGAGAGATGTTTGGTTTCCTCCCTTTGAATAATTAATTAGGAGTATTGTTGGTAATTGCTCTTAAAGTTACCCTATTAATGATATAGCATGTTATATTAACTGCTTCAGCACAGAAGTTCCTTGGCAGGGAGCTTGCAATCAACATTGTTCTTGCCATGTCTTCTAGAGTTCGATTCTTTCTCTCAACTACTCCATTCTGTTGAGGAGAGAATTTATGATTCATGCCTTGTTCTCTGCAAAACTTATCAAATTTTGAATTTTCAAATTTTGTACCATCGTCAGATCTTAGGTGAATTATAGAGAATCCACTTGTTTTCAGCACATGTTTGGCAAACGCTGTAAATTCATCAAAAGTCTCATCTTTATTTGTTAGAAATATTACCCAAGTATATATCTAGAGTAATCATCAACAATAACCAACACATATTTCTTGCTACTCCTAATCTGAACTCTCATGAGACCACACAAATCCTTATGAAATAATTCTAATGGTTTAGAGGTGCTCACCATCTTTTTAGATCTAAAGAAACTTTGGATATGCTTTCTTTTTACGCAGGCATCACATATTTTATCATTTAGGAACTTGATAGAGGGAAGTCCTACTACCAAGTCCTTTGACCTGAGTTTGTCAATTAAAGATTAGCTAGCATGTCTGAATCGCTTGTGCCACAGTAGAGAGTCGTCTTCAATAACACTCTAGCAAGTGAGGCTACTCTTTGGGATTGAGTCAAGATCTACTATATAAGTATGTCCTTTTCTCGCTCCTTGCAGAATAACCTTCCCTGATTTGTTATTGAAGATATGGCATTTTTCAAAAGTAAAGCTTACCGAGTTTCCTCTATCACAGAACTGTGATAAGCTAAGAAGATTGTGCATCAAGCCCTCGACCAGGAACACATTTTCTATTGCATAGGAGGATGACTTTCTAATTTTGCCTTTGGCAATGATTTCTCCTTTCTTGTTGTCACCGAAAGTCATCATTCCTCCTAGATAGGCCTCTAGTGAAAGGAATTTTGATTTATCTCCTGTCATATGCTTTGAACAACCACTGTCGAGGTACCACAGGTTCGGTTGTTCCCCCTCACTAGGAACTACAAGAAAACTTAGGAATTAGTTTCAGGAACTTCTAAAATTAATATCAATATTGATAAGTTTGTTTGGGAAAGCTCCACATTTAACATGAAATTTTCCTTTTTTTTTTAACTATTTCAAGCATTTCAGTCATAAGAGATGCTTGTCATACAGTTCCACAAATCTGGTCTGAATATCATTTCGTGTTGTCTCAAGCCAGGCACTATGATCTTTCCAGATTTGTAGAACCTTTTGACATTCATCTTTTTGCATGCATTCATGTAGGGAATAATTTCAAGCGTTAATCCCCTAGCTTGAACCCCACTGTGATCATACACTAAAGTACGGTGGCGTCCAAAAGGGAAGAACATAGAGCAAAAGAGTCGCCAACAAGTTTTAGGAACTTGTAAACCGTTCACAGGGTGAAGGTTACACCCCTTAACGATCCAAGAGATCGTCAACTCCATAAGGTCTAGAACCAAATAAGGGTTCGGGGATGAAGGTACAAATCCAACCTAAAATAGATTGAATCTGCCCTAATAATAGGCCTCTACTTTATTCTGATCGTATTCATGTGCGCTTTTTAATTAACATACAATCAATAGGATTAACCCTAAACCTGTTTATCTATGTTGGTTGAATATAATGCACAAATAAATCTATTATTGGCGATCACTTGAAATTATAATCAAATTAACCCTAACAAGATTATTAATTATCTTATTAAGCGTGATTACAAGTACCAATTCCCTTTAAACATGCATAAAAGGTGTGATAAAGCAATAAAAATAAAGCAACATAATAATAATCATAAAACAATAATATTCATAATCATCATAATAACAATCATATTAATCATAATAATAATCATGTTAATTAATCAAAATAATTATTGCAATAATAAAATTATAATCATAATCAAAACAATTATAAAAATAATCATAAATCATGTTAAATCATAATAAAAATAGCAAGATCCTAGGCATGATACTAACAAGATTAATAACAAACCATAGCATGTCACTAAGCAATAAAAATCAAAGCTTTAACCCTAACATGATACTAACAATCATAAAGATTAGGAAGAACATAGGAAGCATCGTAACAATCATATTTAATATTAAAATTACCCTAGACATGATACTAGGAATATCATAATAACAATCTAAACATGATTTCTACATCATAACATCAATAAAAACCATTAAAGTACTTACTTTGATGCCTCGTACCTATTTCTAATAACAAAATAAACACGTTAGTAACTTCAAGTAAAATAATAAACAAACAATTAAATCAAATAATTGAAAGAGAGATTTGGGACCAAACCCTCAGAAATTAAACCTTTCATGTCTAGGGCGAAGGCAATTCGAATATGTCTAGGTGTTTCTAGATCACGTGAATGCGGAATTTTGTATGTGAAAATCAAGTTTAGAAAAGAGAAAGAAAGATGGAAGAGATGAATGATTAAAGAGAATGAGAGAAAATTGAAAACTGATTGTAGGTGAATATAATTGAAAACTGATTGTTGATGAATGAAAACGGAGTTTTTAATACGTTATTTATAGAGAAATCAGCCAAAAAAGATAAAATTACAAAATAGAGCATCTGGCGCACCTAAAACAGAGCTGGCGCCAGGCGCCAACATTAGCGACAGGCGCCAGGCGCCAACATTAGCGACAGGCGCCAGGCCTAGATCCAGGCGCCAATGCCTGGCGCCAGACCTGTTTTTGACGCGTTTTTGAAAATCAGATAAGTTTGCCGTACTGGAGGATAAAATCGTATATTTTCCTCAAAAATTCTATTTGATTTTAATTAAAACTCTGAAAAGTCAATTTATCAATGCTAATTGAATTAGGAATGAAAAGAACCTTCTAGAAGAATCTAGAAGACTAAAACCATTCCTAATTGCATTAGGAATGATAAATCATAATAGCCCCTCCCCTAGATCATTGGGCCGCATATAAGGCTCAAACCGGGCCCAGTTTAGTAAATTGGCCATAACTTCCTCAATATTCATCGGAATTGGGCTCATAATATATCGTTGGAAAGCTCTTGTCAAGCCCCATCCAACTACACTATTATTGGACTCGTATCATGGACCAACCAAACTGGATTGGCTGTTTTCTTAAAAATAAGCTTTCAAAAACAGAGAGAAGAGAAAAGAAATTAAAACTATCCGCAACACTAAACTTTCCACACTTTCACTTCATTCGATTATGATTCGACGTGAAAGTTACTCATCACCGGGTTTGGTTTTGGGGAGACACAAATGGGTGTCTACAATTCATCATTTAGGCTTACTTCCATTTCTATTAATAAGTCAATCAACACATCCTTAGATAAGGTTCTAAGTTAAGCAGAATTGAGTTTACTTTCACATACCTCCTTTTCCAGTTCCTTGAGCTAGGCACGTCTGTCATCTGATTTGACCATCAAACACAGGTTTGCGGTTTCCTCTCCAAGATAATTTTCATCTTCTTCACTTTCAGAATCTCCCCAAGCAGCTATCATAGCTTTCTTGACATCGGTCTTGGAAAAGGGAGTTTATATTTGTCTTTCCTTTTGTAGACACCCATTTGTGTCTCCCCAAAACCAAACCCAGTGATGAATATCTTTTGCATCAAATGATAATCGAATGAAGTGAAAGTGTGAAAAGTTGAAGATTCAAGATGAAGAAGTCTTCAACAGGGGGACTTTCAGATTAAAGGGTCTCTCGCTTAGATTTGAGAAGATATCGCGAGATGGGCGGTCTTCGACAGCATTCGCTAAGATTGTGGAGGTTGTCACCAAGATTTGAGAAGATAGCACGAGATGGGCGGTCTTTGACAGCATTCGCTAAGATTGTGGAGGTCAGGTTATCACCAAGATTTGAGAAGATAGCACGAGATGGGCGGTCTTCGACAGCATTCGCTAAGATTGTGTAGGTTGTCACCAAAATTTGTGAAGATAGCACGAGATGCACGGTCTTCGACGACATTCGCTAAGATTGTGGAGGTTGTCACCAAAATTTGAGAAGAGCGATTCGTGATGAGGCGATCTTCGACAACTTTTGCTATGATTGGGAAGGTTTTCACTATGATTCAAGAAAAAATCTCGAGATGTAGCAGCAATGATAGACGGCGTTCCCTAGCTTGCGGAGAGTTGCCACAAACAACTGAAGATGGCTACAAGCAGAGTTATCTTCGATCGTGTTCCCTAGCTTGCGGAGGATGGTCACAAATGGCAGAGAATAACTACAAGCAGGGTTATCTTCGATGGTGTTTCCTAGCTTGCGAAAGACTATCACAGCGGAAATTGGAGGCAGCTACAAGTAGAGTAGTCTTCAGTAAATGCAACAAATCGGTTACCCCCAGAGACATGTGCTCGACGGTGCAAGATGCGCGTTTCTTAACTCTTTTATCTGTTTAACTCTTTTATCCTAGAACGTTCTGAATCAATTTCCGTCCCTATCGTTATTTTGACTTTTGTTTTCGAAACATAAGTTTCTCCAAACTTAGTCAAATTGGGGGCTTCGGTAGACACCCATTTGTGTGTTCCCAAAACCAAACCCAGTGATAAATATCTTTCGCGTCGAATGATAATCGAATGAAGTGAAAGTGTGAAAAGTCTAATGTTGTGGTTAGTTTTTATAAAAAAATCTTTCTTTCTGTTTTCGAAAACTTGCTCTATTTTATGAAAATAGCCAGTCTAGTTCAGTTTGTTCCATGACAAGCGTCCAATAATGGTGTAGTTGGATGGGGCTCAAAAAGAGCTTTCCAACGATATATTATAAGCCTAATGCCGATGAATAATGAGGAAGTTATGGCCAAAATACTAAACTGGGCCCAGTTTGGTTCTTATTTGCGACCCAATGATTTAGAGGAGGGCCTATTATTAATTGTCATTCCTAAAACTATTAGGATTGATTATAGTCTTCTAGAATCATCTAGAAGGTTCTTTTTATCCTACTAGGATTAGGATTAATAATTATGTATATGAGTTTTACTTGGAATAAAATAAGTGTTTTATATGAAAATACGATTTTAGCCTTCGTACAGATTTTACAACTCAATTTTATCTAGAAGTGGATTCCGCGTTGAAAACGCGTTGAAATATCTTGTATCGCCTAACGACAGATTCGTCGCCTAGCACTGCAGGGTAGCGCATGGCGCCAAGTTCGTCGCCTGGCGACGAGCTCTGTCGTTGGCGACAGGGTGCTGTTATATTCCTTTTCGAACTCTAACTCTTTTCTATTGATTTCGGACTATTTTCCTATAAATAGGGTCCTTGGACCTCCATTTTTCAATAACCAGAATTCTTTAATTCTTCTCTCTCTCTAAGCTAAAGCTTATTCTCTCTCTCTCCCTCTTTCTAGCCTAACCTTTTACAAATACAATTCTACATACATTAGCACTAGACATACCTAGCCAAGTTCGAAGTTGCCTTCGCCCTAGACGTGAAAGGTTTGATATTTCTAAGGGTTTGGTCCCAAATCTCTATTTTAATTATTTAATTTAATTATTTTGATTATTATTTTTCCTTGAAGTTACTAACGTGTGTATTTTGTTATTAGAAAGAGGTACGAGGCATCGAAGTAAGTGGTTTAATTGTTTAATTGATCTTTTGATATAGAAATCATGTTTTGATTATTATTTTGATTCCTAGTATCATGTTAGGATGTTTAATTGCTTCCTAGTATCATGTTTAGGGTAATGATTAAGTTTCTAATATCAATATGATTTTTATGATGCTTCCTATTTTCTTTCCTAATATCATGTTAGTATCATGTTAGGGCTAAAGCTTTTATCTTTATTGCTTGGTGACATGCTAGGGTTTGTTATTAATCTTGTTAGTATCATGCCTAGGATCTTGCTAATATTATTATGCTTTATTGTTAACATTATTATTTTTATAATTGTTATTATCATTATTATGATTATTATGTTGCTTGATTATATTTATTCTTATTTCTTGTTCACGTCTTTTATGCATGTTTAAAGGGATTTTGTACTTGTAATCACGCTTAATAAGATAATTAATAATCTTGTTTAGGGCTAATATGATTATAATTCAAGTGATCTCCAATAATAGATTTATTTTTGCATTAATATTCAACCAACATAGATAAACAGGTTTAGGGTTCACCTATTGATTGCATGTTGGTCAGAAAGCGCACATGAATACGAGAAAAATAAAGTAGAGGCCTATTATTAGGGCAGGTTTAATCTCTTTTAGGTTGAATTTGTACCTTCATCCCCGAACACCAGTCATGGTTCAAGACCTATTAGAGTTGACGATCTCATGGATTGTTAAGGGGTGTAACCTTCACTCTGTGAACGGTTTACAGGTTCCTAAAACTTGTTGGCGACTCTTTTACTCTAGCTTCCTTCCCTTTGGATACCACCATGATTAAGTGTATGATCACAATGGGGTTCAAGTTTTGGATAAAGCTTGAAATATTCCCTACACCTTTGTTCCTTGACCTTTCCTTTTCCGTTCTCGATATCCCACCGAGGATAATCTCTGATAAAGTGATCCGTAGATCCACATTTATGACAACCATAGTTAGGTTTGGTGTTGGAATATTTCTTATGAAAGTTCCTTGGTTTCGATTGTTCCTATTAAACATTCTCTTAAACCTTCTGACCATCATTGCAGCTTCTTCTTCATCCACTTCAGAATCCTCTTAGTCTTCCTTCGGAGCCAGCCCTTTGTTCTTGATGCCTTCATTGTTACTAGTTACAAGATGAAGTTCATGTGTCATAAGGGAACCAACAAGTTGTTCTATATTGAACTTTGTGAAGTCTTTTGTTTCTTGAAGGGATGTCACTTTAGCTCTCCAACGTTCATCTTAAGGTAGACTCTTGAGAACCTTTTTTGCCTATTCATCTATAGGAATTTTTCTACCAAGAGAAACTAGCTCATTAATAATGTTAGTGAACCAAGTAAGCATTTCCTGGATAGATTCTTTGGGTTGCATTTCAAAGCGTTCATATTTTGACATGAGTAAGTCAATTTTTTAACGTTTCACTTCATTGGTTCCTTCATGGGTAACCTGGAACAAATCCCAAATTTCCTTAGCGTTCTTGCACCCCATAATACGATTGTGTTCATGAGGTCCAAGTCCGCAGTGAAGTAATTTAACAACCAAGGCATTCATTTCCATTTTATTAGAATCTTCCTTTTCATATTCAGATCACATTGGTTTAAGAACTACCTCATTTTCTGCAATGGTTTTGGTTACTTCAAAATCTCCTACCTTGATGACTCTCCAAACTTGATAATTGTCAGCTTTGATGAAGATCTCCATCGTGTTCTTCCAGTACGTGTAGAATTTCCCATTGAACATAGGAGGTCGTTGAGTAGAGTATCCTTCTTCGAGCTTTTCGTGAGTATTCATCTTATGCCTCTTCTTCAGGGTGTCCTGATTTTGAGATGATTAGGCTCTGATAACAATTGTTACTTTAGAAGAATACTATAAGAGGGGGTGAATTGTAGTATAAGGGAATTGAGCTAACTTTTTGCGGAATTAACAAAACTAAGCTAAAAGAACTCAAAAGTAATACAAAGAGATTTTACGTGGAAAACTTCTTGGCCCTTACAAGAAGAAAAACCACGATCACTTGGGATTTTAGTAAAGATTCTTTATTAGAATGGGGAAATGAACCTATTATAAGCTAAAGACTCTATCTTCAAGTTCCTCAAAGAACTTGAAGTTCACGGTACTAAGTCCCTCAACTCACTGCTCTTCTCTTCTCTTCTCTTTCTCTTTCTATTCTAACTTCTCTTGAGTTCACTCAAACTCCCAATCCCTAATTACAACTCTTGAAATAAAATACTATAATGAAAGTAATTAATAAAGTTAACCACTTAAGTAGAATGCGACTCTTGGCTCTTTTAGAAAAATTAGAAGATAGAAAAATATGATTGAGCAAGGTGAAGTTTTCCAGAAAACAACTTCGACATTTGTAGGAAAACATAGCTTGATTAAAACACCATAACCTCCTTTACTTACGCCAATACTGCTGCACATCAACGCCACTATTCGCCACCACTTCGAGAGCTGCAAACATGTCCTAGAAACCAGGGCACATTGAACCTCTTAGAAGCAGTTTCTTCGTTAAGTGGAGAAGACTTAATCAACAGTTGCTTGCACAAGTTTAGGAAATAAGTTATGCAAGCTTTTTGAAAGATATTCTTTATGAAATAAAAAGATATTAATTTTAGTTAAAATTAGAAAAGATATTTTCAATAACAAACTTTCCTACAATTTAGCAATCTTTAAATTCTATCCAAAATCAATTTTCAATAGCATTCTACTAAGTATCCAACTACTAATTATTTTCCCTAACATAAAACCTAAAATATAAAATACATTAGACTTTATAATTCTCTTTGGAAGTCTCTGCTCCGAGCCTTCATTCTCCAGCTTCTACTCCGAATCTTATGTTCCTTTATAGGAACCCTGTAACAAGTCTTCTGATCTTATAAGCTCATGTTCCTTTTCCTTAAATTAATCCTGCAACTTATAATAAACAACCTAAATAACTTATCCAGCCATTAGTCAATTTATTTGACGTGTATTATCATCAAAACATTTAGGGCAACAAACACCTTCGACACAAGAGTACCAGACCATTGAAACCATGGCCACCATTATAATTGTAGACACCCATTTGTGTCTCCCCAAAACCAAACCCAGTGACGAATACCTTTCACGTCGAATCATAATCGAATGAAGTGAAAGTGTGGAAAGTTTAGTGTTGCGGGTAGTTTTAATTTCTTTTCTCTTCTCGCTGTTTTTGAAAACTTATTTTAAGAAAACATCCAATACAGTTTGGTTGGTCCATGATATGGGTCCAATAGTAAAGTTGTTGGATGAAGCTTGACAAGAGCTTTCCAACGATATATTATAAGCCCAATTCCGATGAATATTGAGGAAGTTATGGCCAAATTACTAAACTGGGCCCGTTTTGAGCCTTATATGCAGCCCAATGATCTAGGGGAGGGGCTAATATAGATTTAACATTCCTAATGAAATTAGGAATGGTTTTAGTCTTCTAGATTCTTCTAGAAGGTTATTTTCATTTCTAATTTAATTAGCATTGATAAATTGACTTTTGTTCACTTTTCAGAGTTTTAATTAAGATCAAATAGCATGTTTAAGGAAAAATACGATTTTATCCTCCTGTACGACAATTTTTATCTGATTTTAAGAAAACACGTGATTTTCTGAATCAGCGCCAAACGCCAGCTGTAGCGCCTGGCGCTACGCTTGGCGCCTGGCGCTAATGTTGGCGTCTGGCGCCAATAGCCAGCGTTGGCGCTAATCAGGTTTTATGTGCACCAGAACTCTGTTTTGATATTTTATCTTTTTAGCTGATTTTCTCTATAAATAACGTATTAAAAACTCCGTTTTCGATAACCAGTTTTCACCCACAATCATCTATTCTTATTAATTCTTATTATTTCTACAATCTACCAATTCTTTCTCTTTTTTTTTCTAAACTAGCTTTTTCAAATACAAAATTTCGCATTCCCTAGACCTAGATACACCTAGCCATATTCGAAGTTGTCTTTGCCCTAGACGTGAAAGGTTTAATTTCTGAGGGTTTGGTCCCAAATCTCTCTTTCAATTATTTAATTTAATTGTTTGATATTATTATTTTCCTTGAAGTTACTAACGCGTGTATTTTGTTATTAGAAAGAGGTATGAAGCATCAAAGTAAGTTCTTTAATGGTTTTATTATGATGTAGAAATCATGTTTAGATTGCTATTATGATTCCTAGAATCATGTCTAGGGTAAATTTAATGTTAAATATGATTGTTATGATGCCTTTTATTTTCTTCCTAATATTTATGATTGTTAGTATCATGTTAGGGTTAAATATATGATTTTATTGTTTAGTGACATCCTAGGGTTTGTTATTAATCTTGTTAGTATCATGCCTAGGATCTTGCTATTATTATGCTTTAACATTATTATGATTATTGTTATGATTATAATTATTTTTATGATTATTTATTATGTTGCTTGACATTTATTGTTATTGCTTGATCACACCTTTTATGCATGTTTGAAGGGAATTTGTACTTGTAATCACGCTTAATAAGATAATTAATAACCTTGTTTAGGGTTAATATGATTATAATTTAAGTGATCGCCAATAATAGATTTATTTATGCATTAATATTCAACCAAAATAGATTAAACAGGTTTACGGTTAATCCTATTGGTTGCATGTTAGTCAAAAAGCGCACATGAATACGATCAGAATAAAGTAGAGGCATATTATTAGAGCAGGTTCAATCTCTTTTAGGTTGGATTTGTACCTTCATCCCCGGACCCTTATTTGGCTCAAGACCTTATGGAGTTGACGATCTCTTGGATCGTTAAGGGGTGTAACCTTCACCTCGTGAACGGTTTACAAGTTCCTAAAACTTGTTGGCAACTCTTTTGCTCTATCTTCTGTCCCTTTGGACGCCACCGTACTTTAGTGTATGATCACAATGGGGTTCAAGCTAAGGATATTAATGCTTGAAATATTTCCCTACAGTTTTTGGCGACTCCACTGGGGAGGATTTCTATTTTATTTCCTGAATTTGTTTCGGCAATGATTTAGAATTAGTGGATGAGACTCGAAACGTTCTAAGTATTTCATGTGCGTAATTTTGATTAACATTATTGTCATATGCATAAAAAATATCTCATTGGAAAGACCATCTGTAATGAGTTAAAAACATAGGATTTTACACGTAGGAAATTTGAGAAATATCTTTCACAACTAGGACCAAAATAACACTGCGCGAAACTGGAAAATTTTATCGAGCACAGAAAGCTGCTGAGGCATGTAGGAATTAGCGTCGGCGACCAGAGCACTGGCGCCAGACATTTAACTGTAGCGCTAGACGACAGGCTTGTCGCCAGGCGCTACAGCTAAAACCTGGCGCCAGATTCTTCCAATACCGAGCCAGAAATATGCGTTCTAATTTTGACCAGTTTTCGTATTGTTTGCTCGATCCTACTTCCTGATTGAGTTTTTCTCACTTTTCTGAAACCCATATGTGTTCTACATATGGACATAACCCTCTGGGAATTCATGCTCCATCTACCTGATTGAACGCTCTGAGAAACAAAGGGTACATCTAAGAATGTTGAATTCACCAAACCACGGAAGCGAGTTTTTCTAAAACTCGCGGTGTCCCATCCACTCGCGCCAACCCTTTACGGTTAGGCTTCCACGCGTTGCATCCGGATAATTAACCATGGACCCTCTATTGACTAAACCATATCCCGAACTTTAGAGAACTAGAGCCATGGTTAGGTTGCAAACTCATTGCATCATATTGTGCCTACTTGACTAATTGTGCATTATTTGTTGTGCATATACTATGCTTTCTTAACCGTTTGTTGACTTGTGCTGAGATTTAATAAATTAATGACTTAAAGAACTTTGCTTAATTATTAATTTATTAATTTATTTGAGTAAATAAAGTCTAATATCTTAATTAGAGTTGACCTAGTACGACTTTAGGCATACCCCTGTTGATTAATAACACCGAAAACAGTCCCAAATTGAAGCTCCAGCATTGGCGCCAAAATATGAGCTCTAGCGCCACTCTGTAGAGTGTGGCGCCTGGCGACAGCTCTGTCGTCTGGCGCTACACTACACAGTGCGGCGCCAGTCCTGTCGTTTTGGCGACAGTTCGGTTTATTGCTCGAGTCATCACCTAATGTCTAATTGACCAGTTTACTAATTAATTCGGTTAACTTTTACTGTCAATAATACCTTGTCGAGTCATTAATTGAGTCTAGTCACATAGTCTAGCCACATGTTCATAACACGAGTCTTAACATATCACCTACACTCACTAGCCGTAGCATACACTTCGAGTACATATTACCATGACCATGTCTTAGGTTCATGCATGAGTCGGTCTATTCCGTCATCTGAGTCGGGGGTACATTCTATTCCTAATTCTTCATATCCCTCCATCTACATCATTTTTCTTCACATTCTATTCCAATCTTTCTTCACTTCCTCCATCCATTGCATGTTGAATAAAGTTTGAGTCAAATAATTAACAATGAATATCCCCAAATTCCTTTTCCACAGTACTTGGTCGAGGAGAGAAGGGCGATTAATCAAGGACAATCTCTTTATTCAGGTCTCGCTTTTTAATAAACTAATTCGTCAAAAGAGAAAGGCTAAAAAGATAATGGCAAGTAAAGAAGAGGTCAATGAACTTAGGAGTCAATTGAATGACGTAACTGAGGTGTTAAAGGCTTTAACCCTCAAAATTGATGACCCTATGAAGCAACAACAAATGAACCTCATGCAAGAAAGTTTGAGAAAGCTATCTAGTGACTATAAATTTCAGGGCATGAGTTCACAAGGGGTCTCGATGGACAAGGAACTTCTTCCACATAAGTTCAACGCCACTGACATCCCTAAATTCAAAGCAACAGATAACCCTTATTTTCATCTAAGAGCTTTTGAAACTATAATGAGCATTAAGGGTATCGATAAGAAGGTTTTCCCCTCTCTGTTCTCACTATCTCTCGAGACCGTTTGCCAGCAATGGTTCTTTTCTCTCGAGAAAGAAAAAACCTCTTCTTGGGAGTCAATAACAAACGCTTTCATAGATAGATATAAATGCAATATCCAAGTCGAAAGTGATTATAGACAACTTAAGATGCTAAGACAAAAAGAGAATGAAGGCTTTACTTCTTTCTTTAATAAATGGAGGGAAACTTCCGCTAAGATGATTGAGGCGCCCACTGAAAAGGAATCTGTGAGGATGTTTATCAAGAATCTCCAAGAGAAGTATTCGAAGCATTTAAAATATCAACACAATCTGAATATTTTCAAGGCCGTTTATGACATCGGAATTGAAATTGAAGATGACCTAGCAAAGCAAAAAGCTACTAACAATAGTAACCACGGTGGCTGGAAAGGAAAGAAGAACGACAATCCTTCTTCTTCCGAAACGCCCACTCTAGTAACAATGTTAGTACCTTTGATCTCAGTGAAGTTTTAGCCATGGATAACCAAGGATCTAAGAAGCAACTAAGGAAAGGCTTCACCCCCATTGAGATGAGCTATGATACTGCCTTCGATCGACTCCATGCCAAAGGACTCATTACTCCCATTGGACCTATTCAATATCCCGCACCTGAAAAGAGATTGCCTAGTTGGAATCCAGACGAACACTGCAAGTACCATCAAGGTAGAGGTCATGCTACTGAGAGTTGTTGGAAGCTAAAGGAGGTTATCCAACATTTGATTGATAATAACAAGCTTCCCATGACTCCAGTTAACAAGAAGAGCGAGTGATGATAAAGGAAACAACACAAGACAAGAGGCGAGCTTCAACGACAAGATTTCGTGACCTCTTTTTTCTATTTCTTTTTTATTTACCCTTTCCCCAATAAGTCTAGCATAGGAACCTTTTTATTCTCCTTAGATTTATTTTGTAGGATCATTATATATTTTCTTTTAATAAAAATGAGCATTTATTTCCTTATATATGATCATTTCATTATATTGCATTAAAAAAAAAAAAAACCATGTCGAACTAAGCACAAGGTATACCAATGATTTGAGGCATCCCTTGTAGCCACATTATATTACCTTTCACCCTTCAATTATACATCTTTTTTTGGTAAACCACTTTGAGCCTCGTCTAACGATGGACCTTTCTTTTTTCAACGCACATCTACCTAACCTTGGGATGGGATGGTGTGTAACTTATGCAATTCTAAAAAAAAAAAAGGCTTGAGTGAATTCAAAAAAAAATTAGAATAGCAAAAATAAATAATAAAAGTGTACAAAAGGGCAAGTGTTCCAATGTCTTTGATATGAAAATGTCTTTGATAAGAACACTTCTCAGATTGCGTCTCTTATCGAGTGCTCGGTACCGTGCCTGAGAAACATGAATGCCAAGTGAGTGATAGACCGCATGATTGGGATTGTCCACACTTATAAAAATGAAATAAATTCTAAAGCAAAAAAAAAAAAAAAGAGAGCTAAAAAAGAGAAGCAAGCCTCAAGCATAAAAATATAAAGACTCAAAAGTAAGGTTGAACACCTTGGGGGCTTATCTAGGGTCTTGAGCCTTTTTATCCCCTTCTTCTTTAACCTTTATCCTAACCACGTTACAACCCTTAAAAGACCTTTTTGAGGTATACATACACTTGTGCGAGGTTCGGCTAGAGCAACGTTCGACCTGATTCCTAACGGATACGTAGGCAACCTCACATCGAGGTGCGGACGTAATAAAAATACATTCATATTCACACACTTACACCATGATCATATCAAGGGATCTCCAATGCTCATCCCTATTCACTTAGAGCTAGACTTGGGGGCTTGATCCCTATATCATTAGCTTACCTAGCCTAAGAGTCACCACCATTTGACTCTTTTCAATATATTTTCCCACACACTTAGCCCTTGCGGCCTAACTTTAGTGTCACTTTCACACACTGCACAGATACATGACCAAATATATTTCCCTTAGGAACCCTTTGTCATGAAATCTTAATGCTGAAGCATGCTTTGTCATATAAACTTCACTCATCATTTCATCGACGTATGAAGTGCTTAGCCTCCGTGCCTAAGTTACCCAAATACTTTCATCATTGAGTCAACGATTGAGATAGCCTAGGATGGATTAATCCTTGCACCTTGAGAGATAGTATCAAACAACATTTGACTAAACTCATTCAACATGCACCTTTAAAACTTCGATTCTTTTTTCGTATCTTTCTTTTTCAGGAGAAAGTCGGTACCCTCCACAAAAATGACGGAAAATATTTGCTTTTTTGCATTTTTGAGTCGCACGATCACAATACAATACACACACGGGTCATGAGTCACATGTGTCATTTCACTTCGAGTCGAGTCAACCTCGAATCGATCACAGCGAGTCAAGTTTATACCTTGAGTCATGTCAAGTCAATGAGTCAAGCAATAGGTCAACCCTAAGATGATTAAAAAGATTTGCAAAGTTCTATAGTCAAAAATAAATACAGGTGCAGCAGAATAGGGAAGACCCTACCCCAGCGCCAAATGAAAACATCTAGCGTCTGGCAATAGCTTTTAGCGCCTGGCGCTAGATCCCAACGTCTGGCGACAGAGTCAATTCTTGGCGCCAGAGATATTTCAGCAGCGACAGAGCTCGAAGCCTCTCAGAAAGGTGATTTAGACCTCATACAACAATTTCGGGTTCCTTGGTACGCCAGTAAGCCCCTATAAGCAATTTGACATGATTAAGTAGTCTGTTTGATTACAATCGCAATAAGTGATCGACCTGATGAAAGATCGTCTCACTTAGCTTAAAGCGCCTAAGAATTGGCTCATCACGGAGACACCGACATACTGGTTTACAAGCAGCAGAAGCGCCGACGCACTGGCTAAAGCAAGTTTAAGCGAGCTTTAAAGATCGACAAGCGTTGGTCTTCGGTAGTTTTCTTCGGAATATTATCGCAACAACTTAGGATGACTTCAAGTAAAGTTATTTTTGACAGCATTTGCTAAGATTGTGGAGGTTGTCACTAAGATTTGAGAAAAGATTTGAGAAGATAGCACGAGATGGGCGGTCTTCGACGGCATTCGCTAAGATTGTGGAGGTTGTCAATAAGATTTGAGAAAAGATTTGAGAAGATAGCACAAGATGGGCGGTCTTCGACGGCATTCGCTAAGATTGTGGAGGTTGTCACTAAGATTTGAGAAAAGATTTAAGAAGATAGCACGAGATGGGCGGTCTTCGACGGCATTCTCTAAGATTGTGGAGGTTGTCACCAAAGATTTGAGAAGATAGCACGAGATGGGCGGTCTTCGACGACGTTCGCTAGGATTGTGGAGGTTGTCACCAAGATATGAGAAGAGCGGTTCATGATGAGGCGGTCTTCGACGACTTTTTCTATGATTGGAAAGGTTGTCACTATGATTCAAGAAAAGGCTCGAGATGTAGCAACATTGATCGACGGCGTTCCCTAGATTGCGGAAGATCGTCAAAACAAGCAGCAAGATGGCGTTCCCTAGATTTTGGAAGGTTATCAGGACAAATACAACAGTAAAGCGGCAGCAAATCGGTTACTTTCAGAGACGTGTGCTCGACGGTGCAAGATACGCGTTTCTTAACTCTTTTATCTGTTTAACTAACGCTAGTATGCAGGTATCGGCGTTACAAGAATGACTTAGAATCGCAGAACGTTCTTAATCATTCTCCGTCCCTATCGATACTTTTACTTTTGTTTTCGAAACTTGTGTTTCTCAAAACTCAATCAAAGTGGGGGCTTCTGTAGACACCCATTTGTGTCTTCCCAAAACCAAACCCAGTTATGAGTACCTTTCACGTCGAATCATAATCGAATGAAGTGAAAGTGTGGAAAGTTTAGTGTTGCGGGTAGTTTTAATTTCTTTTCTCTTCTCTCTGTTTCTGAAAAATTATTTTACTAAAACAACCAATCCAGTTTGTTTGGTCCATGATATGGGTCCAATAGTAGTGTAGTTGGATGGGGCTTGACAAGAGCTTTCCAAGGATATATTATAAGCCCAATTCCGATGAATATTGAGGAAGTTATGGCCAAATTACTGAACTGGGCCCGGTTTGAGCCTTATATGCGGCCCAACGATCTAGGGGAGGGCCTAATATAGATTTATCATTCCTAATGCAATTAGGAATGATATTAGTCTTCTAGATTCTTCTAGAAGGTTCTTTTCATTCCTAATTTAATTAGCATTGATAAATTGACTTTTGTTGACTTTTCAGAGTTTTAATTAAGATCAAAGAGCATTTTAAAGGAAAAATACGATTTTATCCTCCTGTACAGCAATTTTTATCTGATTTTAAGAAAACGCGTGATTTTCTAAATCAACGCCAAACGCCAGCTGTAGTGCCTGGCGCTAGCATTGGCGCCTAGCGCTAATGTTGGCGTCTGGTGCCAATAGCCAGCGTTGGCGCTAATCAGGTTTTATGTGTGCTAGAACTCTGTTTTGATATTTTATCTTTTTAGCTGATTTTCTCTATAAATAACGTATTAAAAACTCCGTTTTCGATAACCAGTTTTCACCTACAATAATCAATTCTCATTAATTCTTATTATTTCTACAATCTACCAATTCTTTCTCTCTTTTTTCTAAACTAGCTTTTTCAAATACAAAATTCCGCATTCACAAGACCTAGATACACCTAGCCATATTCGATGTTGCCTTCGCCCTAGATGTGAAAGGTTTAATTTCTGAGGGTTTGGTCCCAAATCTCTCTTTCAATTATTTAATTTAATTGTTTGATATTATTATTTTCCTTGAAGTTACTAACGCGTGTATTTTGTTATTAGAAAGAGGTACGAGGCATCAAAGTAAGTTCTTTAATGGTTTTTATTATGATGTAGAAATCATGTTTAGATTGCTATTATGATTCCTAGTATCATGTCTAGAGTAAATTTAATGTTAAATATGATTGTTATGATGCCTTTTATTTTCTTCCTAATATTTATGATTGTTAGTATCATGTTAGGGTTAAATATATGATTTTATTGTTTAGTGACATGCTAGAGTTTGTTATTAATCTTGTTAGTATCATGCCTAGGATCTTGCTATTATTATGCTTTAACATTATTATGATTATTGTTATGATTATAATTATTTTTATGATTATTTATTATGTTGCTTGACATTTATTGTTATTGCTTGATCACACCTTTATGCATATTTAAAGGGAATTTGTACTTGTAATCACGCTTAATAAGATAATTAATAATCTTGTTTAGGTTAATATGATTATAATTTAAGTGATCGCCAATAATAGATTTATTTATGCATTAATATTCAACCAACATAGATTAAACAGGTTTAGGGTTAATCCTATTGATTGCATGTTAGTCAAAAAGCGCACATGAATACGATCAGAATAAAGTAGAGGCCTATTATTAGGGCAGGTTCAATCTCTTTTAGGTTGGATTTGTACCTTCATCCCCGGACCCTTATTTGGCTCAAGACCTTATGGAGTTGACGATCTCTTGGATCGTTAAGGGGTGTAGCCTTCACCTCGTGAACGGTTTACAAGTTCCTAAAACTTGTTGGCGACTCTTTTGCTCTATCTTCTTTCCCTTTGGACGCCACCGTTCTTTAGTGTATGATCACAGTGGGGTTCAAGCTAAGGGGATTAATGCTTGGAATATTTCCCTACAATAACCACCAACACCATTTTCATCATCTTCTTCTAAGTTTCATGTTCTTTATCGCCGCCACTACCACCACCAGGCACATTCTTATATCGAATTAAAGATCGAGAAATGGTGTGTGATGTTGAAAAATTGACAAAATTTAGATCTAAAGCGAAGGGTTGGTGTTCGTGGTGGATTTCGATCCGTTGTGGCCTACAAGGACGGTGAGTAAGGTGGGCTAGCTAGGTTTCAATATTATACTGGTGGTGGGATTTCGGGATTTCACTCAGGTGGTGGGGTTCTACAATTAGGCTGGTGGGGTTCCGCGACTTGGATTATTGGTTTCGGGTCATGGTGGTGGTGGTGGTTATGGGGTAGCGGTGAGTAGGCGGATGTGGGTGGTGGTGGATGTCGGGGAAGCCACGGCAGTTGGTAGTACAGCTAGTTGTGGCCATTAATTAATTATCCCCCTTTCTCTTTCCTACCCTTAATCACACACCCTTCACTTTGTTAATCAACTATTAACAAATTTTATCACGGGAAACGTGTGGCAAGGTTTGTTGCAGATAATAGGAAACATAGGCAGTAGTAAAGATTGTTTTGTTAGGTTTTTTCTTGTTTGTGTGGTCGGACTCATTAACTCACATAATACTTTTCCATTTGTTTTACCTATATATACATCCCTATCCCTACCTTTTAAAATTATCACTCAACTCTTATGAATAGTGTTGAGACTAATATATCTGTTAAAAAGTTTATTTACATATTTACCCTTATATTGTTGATTTTACAAGTATCACTCAATTCTTATGAAGAGTGTTGAGACTATATAATATATCCTTCAAAAAGTTTATTCACGTATTTACTATCCTTATATCCTTGCTTTTACATTTTTAATAAGCATGATGTACTAGTAAAGTAAGGCTAAAAGTCTTGGTTTAATTGCTTGATAAAATCAGCATTTACGTTGCTTGTGTTAATTTGTTTGCTTTTTAAAAAAAAAAAAAAAAAATTGTAACACTTGATTATATAGGCTAAGGGTTACCAACCCTTTTGTATACAAAGAGGTAATTCCAACGTTTTTGTATATATACTACATATGCACCCATTAAGTTTTATGATACTTGCAGAAATTATTTGTTATCTTTCCATATTATTCACATGGTTGTGTTCTATAATTAGATATTCAACCGCAACTTTTTTTATTCTAGATTAAATCCAATTAATTGGTATAGTTAGATCGCTCAATCAACCTTGACCATATGATAAATTGAATTTTATTAGTAAAAGTAATTATACAAATTATGTTTTGTATTAGTAAACGTAAGAGAGAATGATGTGGTAGTAAGAGAAAATGGTCTCATGGTGAAGAATGTTTTGTTTTTTAAAAATTATTGGTGGGATAAAAATATGATCATCAAAATGGTAATGAGAAAGAGAAGTGAGAAAGTTAGTAAAGAGAGAATAAGAAAAATTTTTTACTAGTTGAGTCATTGCGCGCGATGCGCGCGATGCACGCGATAGCCCAATAAAGTAATTATCGAGTGTAAGTATAATTTGTAGCATTAGCAAATATATAATAGTGAGTCACTAACGAGGAGTTTTGTAATTGATTTTTAGAAATATAATTAATGTTTATACGAAAGTTAATATTTAAATTGATAAAAATAGTGATAGCAACAATTTTAGTAATATTTTTAAAATTAGTTTATTAATAAAAAGGAAAAGTATTTTGTTACAACACGTGGTACTAAAAAGAGATTATTTAACAACAATATACAATTTACTTGGAACTTTATTATTAATTGTAATCCAATAAATTAGGAACGCGCGCGATAGCTCAATATGTACTACTCTGTATTTCATGTAATTAATTAGTGTTATTAGAAAATATGTTACAATAAATTCTTCACTTAAGAATAGCAACATAACAAAATTTTAGCATCAAAATCATTAGCCAACGTCATCTCCGATTCTTTGTCTATCGACTCAACTATACTCTTTAAATACTAATTTAGTAATTTACTACTTTTAGATTCAATCTTGCTTATACAGAAAGATCAAAATACATGGAAAAAAAAAAGGCTTTTTAATCAATGCTCAGCAAATTTACAGTAAGTTCTATTCATAATATGTACTTTATATAAAACAAAATTGATGTCAACACCAATAAGATGAGTTTTAGAAAAATGTTTCTTTTATACAATGCCAAAACTTTTAGTAGATACAAATGAATGTATAAAACTGTAAAGCTGTACTTGAAATCAATTTTGACCCAAAAAAAAATTCAAGAAGATACAACCTATTTGCCTTATCCGATCGATTGGAACAAAATTGGATAACCTAAAATAATAATTAATAAAAAAAAATTAATTAATGAATAAAATGAATCTTTTTAATCTAAGACTGACTATATAATTATTAAGGGGGTTACTAAATGCCACAATAGAATTACTTAGGGCGCGGTATTAAATGACTCATCTACCCTTATAAATTCCATGTTTGACATCTTTTAATTTTTCTCACTAACCATACTCATTCCACCACCATCACCCTAAACACCATCACCACCACCACCCTAAGGTCGCCGGAATCACCATCACCCTAAAGACCATCACCACTACCACCCTAAGGTCGCCGGAATCAACCAATTTTCTCACTATCTATCACACCATATCAACCACTTATTACACCAAATCAACCGGAAAAAGGAAGGGGTTGACGATAATGGATTCGCGGCGGGGGAAGGGTGTTCATTTGCCGGGAAACGTGGGGAAAACGCCGGCCAATTCGTCGGTAAGTTTTTTTTTTTATTTTCGCATAAAATTCATAGTCGCGTGCTATATGCGACTCCACCACGGCATAGTCGCATATAGCATGCTACTACACCGTGGTGGAGTCGCATATAGCGTGCGACTGAGCCACGGTATAGTCGCATATAGCACGCGACTCTACCACGGCTCAGTCGCATGCTATACGCGACTCCACCACGGTGTAGTCGCATGCTATACGCGACTATGCCGTGGTGGAGTCGCATATAGCACGCGACTGTGGTTTTTTTTTTTAATTTTTTTTTTGAATTTTGAATTTGAATTTAAATTTTGAATTATGGTTGTAATTTATGTATTTTTAATTTCGAATTATTCGAATTCGTGATTAAATTAGTAATATAATTTGAAATTGAATTTTGAATTTGAATTTAAATTTTGAATTATGGTTGTAATTTGTGTATTTTTAATTTCAAATTTTTCGAATTCGTGATTAAATTAGTAATATAATTTGAAATGTCGTATTTTTTTTTTAAATTCGAATTTAATTTTTTTTAATATGATAATTCATAAAATTTTTATTTAGTAATAGCAATAAGTAGTTAATAATAATTACTAAATGTGAAAAACAAAAAAAAAATTAATTACTAAATGTAATTATTGTTATGTTATATGCATATATAATTGTTGTTACTAATTAGGGAGTAGTAAATTTGGTTTTGGCATAGGTTTTGAATTTGTAAATATTTAGGATTATGTTATTTTAAAAAAAATAATTTCAATAGTGTTTATTGTTTAATAGTAAAATTATTAGTAATAATACTTGAAATAATAATAATTATTGTTAGAATTATGAATATCTCATTTGCAGTGGATGGGACGGATTGCTCAGGCCATTGAGGGTTGCGTCGACTGCCATCCACGTGTTGCTGAAGTGCTGAAAGAATGGGATGAGTATGCTGGATGATTATGTTTTAGTGAATTGCTATTTATATTTTGTACCGGACGATTTGCTACTATTTTAATTTATCTTTTAGATTTGTTATGTAATTGATGGACTTGACTATTTAACTATAACTTTTAGATATTTTTCTGATGCAAGTTTTTTTTTTTTTTTTTTTTTTTTTTTTTGCCTAAATTGATAAGCAACCTCTACACATAAGCATATAACATAAGCAATTTGTACACATTAAGCATATATATAAACTACATTAAAAATGTAAGAAATTGATTACAGTGAATTCCAATGTATCCTCCTCCTAAGATGATGAAGTAGATGCTGCTATTAGTTGATCCCAATGTGCCCTCCTTTCTTGATAAAGTTGCTCCCAACCAATCACACTTTGATCTCTATACATAAACCATGGATCAACAATAGGAGGTACTGGATAGTTTGGCGATAGATCAAGTCGAACATAATGGCGACCAATGTGTGCAATGGCAATCTCAATCCGAGGTCGATCATCAGTAGACGGGGCTCGCAATGGTAGAACTGTCATACACGGATACAACTCTCCTCGTGGGCCAACTCCATAAACCATAACTGCACAATTCCAAAAATTTGCAATTGGGTACAAATCATCAGGCAAGTCCATGTAATGGTTCGCGCCACAATGTCCACCGTTCCAGGTGATACGATCAATTGCTTGATCCAAGCCTCCGTGATACAAATGTATGTACTCTGGTCGATTGGCCTTAACCTCGTTCACAATTAAATACCGAGCTTGTATCCAATTGTCTTGCCCACCTAATAAATTAAACAACAAAATTTTAAGTAAAATCATTGGAATATAATGTGACAGATACTTTATGCAAAGGCTTACCTAAGAAAAATCATTGGAATATAATGTGACAGATACGTGATACGAACAAGTTGCTTCGCACCCGGACTAAGCTTGCTCATTTGTCGATTGCCTTCTTCATAGACAATTAGCTCATGGTTGTGTTTTCCATATGCATCGGGACCCAAGACAATCTGCCATCCTTCATCATCAGAAACTTTATAACCCTTGATCAAAAACTTGCAACCGCAATGTTGAGTTTTTGTCTTTGGTCGTTGAGCAACACTAAGATCTCTATTTTTCCCCCTATCTCTTGCACCACGATTGCATCTCAAATACAACCATCCGTTATGGTTGTAAGAAATCACAAGTTGAAATTTGAGTGTTAGTGCAATGTCTTTCGCCCATTGTGACAACTCTCGATACGTTGGGAATAATTGATCGGTCTGAAAATGTGGGTAATAATTTACTCCATCACCGCCAAAATCTTCAATTGGATCCTATAAGAAAGAAAAATATTAAGTTAATTAAAATTAAATTTAACTACAAATTAAATTAAATTCAATTGAAAACAAATATATATATATATATATATATATATATATATATATATATATATATATATATTTTTATTTTTTTTTGCAAATTTAAACTACTAATTTTTTTTATTAAGCCATAAATTTACTAATTAAATTAAGTGTATTTTGTTATTTTTAATAATTATCAAAAATTAATAAATATAAATTACATGGATTGCTTAAAAAAAAAATATATATATAAAGGATTCCGGTCGCATGCTATATGCGACTATACCACGGTGTAGTCGCATATAGCATGCGACTATACCGTGGTATAGTCGCATAAAGCATGCGACCGGGCACATCGGAAATTGAAAAAAACAGTCCGACATATACCTGACTCGACGGCGTCGACGGTTCATCGTCCCCGCCAAGTGCCTCCGATATGAACGCCGACCGTCGTCGACTCATTTTATATCTCGTGGGTGGTCAAGGTAAAGTCGTGGTGTATGATGGTCAAGGTGGAGTCGTGGTGGTGGACCAGTCAAGGTGAGTGATAGTATGGGTGGTGGAGCTAATGGTGAAGGTGGAGCAAAGGCAAAGTTAGTAATGGTTGGATTGTTATGTAATTTTTAAAATTATAAGGGGCGTGAAAGTCATTTAATACTATAACTTGAGTAATTTTATTGTGGCAAATAGCAATTCACATAGTAGCTAATAGAATCTTTAGCTACTTTTTGGACAGAACGCCTGCCATGTGAGACACACCAAGACGTCAATACCAATTCCAGAAACTAAATATATATTGCTCCCCTGGAACATTTCGGCTGCCTCTAGTGTATTGATAATCAACAACCAACAGCTTTTAAGAAGTTAGTTGTCACTAGGGCTTGATGTGGGAAGCTTGTATTCAGTAGTGACAAGAGAACTATTTTTGGGAAGACAACACTCCGAGCTATATTCAACCAAGAATTTGGGAGTTAGTAACAAACTACCCTGTTCATCACATGTGTATTGCTAGCTTTTTCATATTGTGCCTTGTAAACGATGGTGATCAGTTTGTACCCAGCAGGGGCAATATTGATCTTTAGTAGTTAATCATCAGAAGTAGAGTTCGGTTTAACTATTACTTGTATTTATATAGTTTTCATAAGCTAGCCAATTGAAGATGACAAAATTAAGTGTATCTAGAAAAGAAGGCGGGATAGAGCTATTTGATTGCAGGAACCATTAAATTATCATATTTAAAAGGATTTCCTTTCTGCAACATTTCTCAACTCGGAATAAGAAAAAACAATTCTACTCACTCAGATTGCCAAATTTAACACCAAAAGTAGCCTTATTCCCATTTTGAGATGACAGATTGTTCTGAGTAGCCAAATAATTTAAGTGTTAAACAGTACAATGGATCATCGCTCCTTCCCTTCTTGTTAACCGGTTTCTTTTTAGGGTCTCAAATTGTTTGTGTTCATAGGACAATTATGCCATATTAAAAATTTCTTCACAGATGCATATATCAAACATTGCAACAATTGAAACCTCAAAACTAAAAGAATCTTAATAAGTGCCTTACATGTGAAGGAGTAGCCCTATTTCGTTCGAACCGTCATCAAATGGGACATCTTCTGCTGCTTACCCATCATAAGAGCTTCATAGTGGATGGCCATTTCCTTGTAAGGAAAATCAAGGGCAGTTGAGAGCTTGAGACAGTAAATCTTCCAACTTGATGAGCTGAGTCTAAGACCTGTAGGAAAAGGAGACAACCCCATTCTTTATAAAATATATAGTAAACATTTCATAATCACACATGAATAGAGCTTAAGATATAATAATAGTTGAAGAATCCGATGCATGGTTCGAAAATGTGGTTTTAGTCGTGATATCGGTAACGATCGCATGTTGCGGTAACAGAAATGATGCGGTTGTCCCAGAACCGGTTGCGGGTGTTGTGATCAAATTTAATTTTGTAGTTTTGATATTTTTTTCATAATCTTACTCATAAATTTTGAAAATAATATATTTTAAAACATTTTTAATGGTCAATTATAATTATTATTAATTTCGATGAGAACAAATGACATCAGAAAAGACAGTTCTCAATGCAAAGAATGCAATTGAAATTGATCTTAAGCTTCTAAATTTTCATTAATTGCAATTCATTAAGGTCCAAAACACCAATGCATATGAATGCCAAAACAAAATAAAATTATGACACAACCCACAATAGAATCCAAAAATCATCATTATAATTTCACAACATTAATATTAGTCCATATTCTGAGATTAAATGCCACAAAAAACCAAATTACACGACACTATCCAATATAATCTTCCAAATCTATCATATTTTAAACTTTTAAAACCTCACTCAAAGGGACCTACTGAAGTTTAGTTTCTGTAAGAATTCACACACACTCAATCGGTCAATCACCATATTATTAAAAAGAAAGTCAATCTAAAGAACCTCAAGTTTCAAGCTCAAAATAAAAATAACACAATCAAATGATCAAACTCATTGTCCCACCAAGATGAATGCAACACAAAAGAACCTCAAGTTTCAACCTAAAGTTTCTCTGAATGACACAAAGGTTAAATCCATTTCACTTTAAAATGTGATGTGTCCAGCTTTTCACAGTATTTTCAGTGACTAAGATGCACACAACCTTACCCTATTCACTATCCATCCATATCTTTTATTTTGGATTAAAAGTTGGAAAAGGAACATAAACCACTGGTACAATAGCAAAAACAAGGCAGTCATCTTTTACAAATGCAGATGAACTATGCAAAACAGCACTATGGACTGAAAGGAAGCAGATGGAGAGGGCAATTCTCCAAATACCTGATCAATTATGAATATTACTAACCAATAACACTCAATAAAAACAAGACCTCAGAAGATTAATCGTCGTATTCAAGAACTTTGGACCTGACGTTTGTGACTTTATTGACTCAAGATTGTAAGCAATGAAATAGCCACCTTCAAATGAGTCAAATCAATATTGTAAGCAATGAAAGAGTTGAGCATGAATATGTTTACATTGGACCATATCACTTCTTAAATTACAGCCAAAGAATATAAAATAATGACAACAGATAATAATTACAATAATAAGCAAAATTTCATCAGCAAAAAATTGTTGGCTATAATAAGGTACTACTTAAAGGGTTTAATAAACACTCATACCAACCTTAGATATTCCAACATCATTTCCCCGTATCTTGTTAGCCTCAAACTCTCTTTGCTTCCCTTGCAAATGTTTTTTTTTTTACTTCCTTTGGAAATTGTTTGATTTCTTGCTCCTTACAACTTGCTAGAAATTACAGGTTGATTAACATAAATAATCCAAATAAAAAATTAACATCAATAATGATATTAAAAGGCTAAGATCAAACATTAAATCAAAGTTTATAAAAAAACATATGAAAGAAATAGGAGAGAAATTCAGATGATGAGATCTCAATTAGTAGTCGGTGACCATCCCATCTCAAGCCTAACTATTCGCCCACTCCTAAATCCCAACCCTACTCTAGTACTCTTCTCCACGACCCTAACCACTGCCCCACCCCTCTATCCATCCCCACCATCATTGCACCACTCCAGTCCCAATACCACCACTAGAATCGCCATCTCCCCTTCCCGACAACAGCTGCCAACCTGCCCCCCTACCAGGCCAAAACTCCCATACCCCACCAATTAGTCCCTATTCCACCCACCCTTCTACAACCCTGATTCCACCCATTCCCAACCACTGCAGCCAACCCTCACCACCAAAAACTCCCACACACCTCACCAATGAGCCAGAATACCCCACCTCACCCAACCACAACTCCCTTCTTCCTCATGAACAGCAGCCACCAGCAACCCTGGCGCCATGCTGCTGCTCCATCTCCTTGCACCAACAATAACAACCCCACATCACCAATTCCTCAATTGTAGTCTGGGCATTGTAGTCTTCCTCCACACATAATCCCACAATCACCAATAATATGATGCATTGTAGTCTGGGCATAGACATCCCTCCCAAATACATACAAACCAACATAAGATTAATATTATAAAACACTTTGATACATATACCCAAGCAACAACACCCTATGCTTTTGGAAAAAAATTCAGTCTTTGCTACATTAAGCAATTAATTCCTTCTTCAAAATGTGATTAAAAAAAGGATGATTAAGCTACCAATTATTCATCAACCCCAAATATTATTACCATTAGACATACCATGGGAAACTGGGGAGGAGGAGGATAGAAAATATAATTGAGAGGAAGATTGGCGTCATCTCAGGTCCAATTCTACACACTGAGAAATACTCGAAGATTGGCGTCATATTTGAACTTTGAGTTTTGGCACACTCTCGGTTAAGTATTGAATTGAGAAATGAGAATTTTGTGAAATGAGAATCAGATCTGTTTGAATGCTTGCTGCAATTTTCATGGAGGTTGAAGCTTTTTTATGAAATACCATTTTAATTACTTCAGGAAATTTAACAAATTCGGAAAATCAAAGCACACCTAGAAATCTTCTTCTCCTTCTACTAACATCCTTTTCAGCTTTATCTTTGATCTTATTCTGGGCAAACATAATTAATTTAACCTCCCTGAAAACTAATTAGAATTTTTTAATAGCAAATATTACACAAAGGTGACTCTTAATCCCGACCCTTTACGATAATCCCTAGATTGCGAAGTTCAAATTCGATGATATAATAAAGAAACAAAAGTCTAACCTGCTTCAATGGAGAATAAAGCTAAGAAGTAGCTTCAATGGAGAATCCAGAGTACATGTCTAAAGGGAGGAGAAAGAAAGGGGTGCAGCGTTATGTTGAAAAATCAAAATGAAAGGGAAATGTAGTCAAACAAATAAGTGGAGGTGAGGAAATTCGAGATAGGAAAAGGAAATTAAGTGCAGTAATTTTCTCCTTTGTTTTACAGCAGTCAACAAGGGCAACGGGATAAAAAAGAAACAAAGAATAAAGAAAAAAAAAAGTAAGGGTAAAAGAGTCACTGCACTGTAGAATTGAAACAGTCTCACATGTTGTGGGATTTAGAAGGGTAGAGAATCGTTATTGCCAATGCTCTTTAGTATGTATTTAAAAGACTACCTAACAACTTTCTAGCAATAGGGCAACATTTTACAATTCGACCATAATAACTAAATATTTACACACGCGCGTAGACTCCTCCAGTCGAAAAAAGGATATAAAAGTTGTTCCCATTTCGATCCTTTTTCATATATGGTTAGAAAATTCTTATAAATTATTTGTGCTTATTTAATTGATTTGTCTTTTATTACTTTTTTTTATAGAATTTTCTAACAAATTTTCCACTAATTTGATTTTTCCCATACTGATCGAATAAGGTATGTTGCTTGAGTTTTTAAAGTAGACAAAGTTTTATATGTGGCTGGCCGCACCGTACGGCAGCCACAATCTTTTTTTCTCTCTCTCTTTTCTCTCTCCTCTCTTCTATCTCCTCTTCTCGCCTCCATTTTCTCATCCTTGAAACACCGACTTCCTACTCCAACGATCATCGTCGAGTTCCTTCTCTAACCCAGATCGTCGTCGACTTCCTTGAAGCTCCAACCTAGCTCGTGGTCGTCGTGAAGATCCTCGTACTACGTCGTTGGAAAACAATTTAGAGGTTTTTAAGTCTTAATTCAGCCATGAAAACTCTAGATCTAGTGTTTTCATGGTCGAATTTTGCCTTTTTAGCCTACTTGAAGTCAAATTTGAAGCCATTGTTAATAATTAAGGTATTTGTTAGATTTAATTGTTTTTGTTTTTCCGATTTGGTAATGTTTTTGTTGGATTTGGGTTTGTTTGTGGTAGGGGGTACGGGAGGTGGTGGGTTGCTGGGCGTGGTGTGTGTTACTGGGCATGGTTGGTGTGGGTGGTTTTGGGATCGAAGTTGCTGGTGGTTAGGGCGGGTTTTGGGATCGGGGCTGGTGTGGGTTGGTGGGCGTGGTTGATGGTGGGGTTGCTGGTGGTTGGTTGTGTGGGTTGCTGGGCGTGGTTGGTGTGGGTTGCTGGTGGTATGGGTTGCTGGCGTGGTTGGTGGTTGTTGGTGGTTAGGGTGGTTTTTGGGATCGAAGTTAGTGGCAGCATGGTTGCTGCGCGTGGTTGCTTGTGGCGTTGGGGTTGGTGGCGTGGGGGTAGTCAGTACAAGAGGTGGTGGTGGTATGGTGGAGTTTAAGGCTTTGAGGTGGTGTAGGATTAGGGGTTACTTACTTTGTTAGGGGTTACTAGGTCCGGTCAGGGGTAACTTTAGAGGTTACTTGGGGGATTAATAGAGGGGTTACTTGAGAGGTTACTTTGGGGTTACTAGAGGGGTTACTCAAGTGGGGTTACTTGAGGGATTATTTTAGGGGTTACTAATAGGGCACCGTGCAACTAGCCGCACCAGAAACACACTGTTTAAAGAAAACATCATCTACGTAATTATTGACATGTGCTTGATAATAACCACTTTTTTTTCCAAGCTACAATGTGCTAATATCTTACCATTGGGCACTGGGGCACTTTATAACTACAAACTATATATAGTAGCCTAATAATTTGATATATTACTTGTAGCTTACCATTGAAGTTAGTCTTACCTAATTCATTATATTCAACTACAACCTCCATTCTAATATCTTCATTTTTATTCTATCTTTAAGGTTTTTTCACACGTTCATCTCAACATACGTTACTCCACTACTTCCATCATCCTAATATGGCTTATTTTGAATGTCCATTATTCTGACCCATATAACAATAACATTTGACAAACACTTTTCAGTTTTTACATTAATAATCATTTGAAAATTGGCTAGGTATTTTTTTTTTCTTTTTTTTTTTTCAAATTATATTACAATGGCTTACCTCAAATGCAATAATATCCAGAGGTGTCAAATCGGGTACCCAAATGGAGTTTGGGTTAGCCCACGATGGGTCGGGGTGTTTGGATCAAACTTAATTATATTCGAGTCAAAGGTGGGTCAAGGTATGATCAGGTACAAATCGAATTCGGGTCAAGTCAAAATAGGGTCGAGTCATATCAAGTTCAATTAAGCTCGGATTCAGATTTAATTGGGTTTATTTGGGTCAAAATGGATTTAATAGATTTTGAATCAGGTCATCTCAAATTCGGTTAGATCTCAGTTCAAATCAATCATGTAATTTTAAACTCATTATAGAACTATTTTCTATACAAGTATTGTATTATCTTTAAATCCCATCAACCCCATTTTTAATTGTTAGTAGAATTTCTCTCTTCTACTAACAATTAAACATAAACCCATTAACTACACTTTATTTTCAAAATCCCACGGTCTCCAGTATAATAAAAAAAATAGTTAACTAATAAACTCATAAGTTTTAATTTGGGTCAGGTAAGTAGGGTTGTGGGTAGTTCTGAATTGGGTAAAAAAAAAGGTCGGGTAAAATGAGATATTTTTCGGGTATAAATGGTTTTGGGCAGATTTCGTTTCGGGTTAAATCGAATCCAGGTGTTGAATTGTCGGGTTTTATTGGTTTCAGATAAATAATGAGTCGATACCAAGTTAGGTTTGGATTGTAAATTTCCGGGTAAAATTGATTTCAAGTTAACTTTATAGTGATTTCTGATTATCAATTTTTATTTTCAACCAATATTTAAACAATATCTTTCCCATGATTAATTCCTTGTAGACTTGTAATACTTCATGATTTCATATTAAAATGTCATAGAATGTATCATGTAACTTTCAACAATTTTTTTTTTTTTTTTTTTTTTGGAAAACATGTAACTTTCAACAATATATATATAAATATATATTTTATTTTTTTTTTTTTTTTTTTTGGAAAACGTGTAACTTTCAACTTGTAATACTTCATGATTTCATATTAAAATGTCATAGAATGTATCATGTAACTTTCAACATTTTTTTTTTTTTTTTTTTTTTGTAACTTTCAACTAAGAAGCCTACATTTAGTCAAAACTTATGATATTAGAATATTCGATTAAAGGCTAGTTGACACGGTGTAAAACTGTAAACTGAAGAATAGTCAGCAAGTGGTTAAGACCCAACACCAAAATAATTATAAAAATCAACATTATTATATGAAGGTGTGCAGAAATTATGTTTTTGTACCAATTTTTGTATTTTAATACTGAAATGGCAAGACAAGTATTCTTATTTAATCTATAAATATTGTATATAAATTCAAACATAAGACCATCTCAAATATTTATACACTAAATCATTAAAAATACAAAAATGAAGTACCCTTCAATGCTAATGTCTTCTCTAATCTTCTCCATCCTCATCTTTCTCCTTATCGGACCAACAATTGCTCAAGAAGTCGGTAATATATTCGCACTCCATTCTATTTTAATTTGAATACTTCGTATTTACATAAACTTTTTATATAGCATAATGTTTACTTTTTTTTTTTAAGATCCGTTTACCCGATGGTACCGAGTGGAAGGGCCGTCGCTCAACGGATAAAAGTTATACAAGTGTAAGTTTTTGTGCACTTATTTTGGAATTTTGATTGGCAGATGATGAGACAGAATTTGACTACATAAGAGGAAGTGAAAGAGGGCCAGAAAAATGGGGACATATAAAGGAAGAATGGGAGACTTGTAAAACGGGTAGAATGCAATCGCCAATTGATTTATTACATAGACGAGTTCAAGTATTGCCCAAATCTGAAGAAATTGTCAAAAATTATAGGACTGGTAATGCTACTGTAAAAAATAGAGGACATGATATTATGGTAATTTTCTAATTTTTTCTGTTTTTTACTGTTCTATTTTGGAGCAATTTTATTTTATTTTTAATACTCGCTTACCCTTTCAATCAGGAAAATCAGATTCTTTATGATTGCAACTTTTTTTTTTTTTTTTTTCGGGAATTGTATAACAATCTGTCAGAGTTAACAATGTTAGATTAGCTGCCAAAAAAAAAAAAAAAAAAAACAATGTTAGATTGTGGATTTGTAGTAGTAGAAAAGTATGTTTACTCTATAATGTCTACACTATATTTCGTTTTATACGTCTGGCTTAGGGATGGCAACGGGTCGGATTCGGATCGGGTGGAGCTTCACCTGCATCCATCCGCTACCTCCATCCACTCCACCCGATCCACCCACCACCCGCTAACCCCATCATCCACATCCGATCCACCCATCATCCGCGGGTGAAACGGGTGGATCGGATGATAAACGGGTGAAGATTAAACTTGTGTTATGAAATTAAACAAAAAAAAAAATTGATGCTAAGTAATTCCTACTGTGCCATCTAAATCGGCATTGCAAAAATTAAAAAAAAAATATAGCACTAGCAATTTAGCATTACAAGATCAATTACTAGTACCACCAACTATGAAATACATGAACTATTGATATGATTAAGTTAAATAAGTGATCTGTGATGCCATTTTCCCTTCAAAAATTCATGAAATTAATGAACTTAATCGCGTAAGAGGAGTCGCCGCCTCGCCCAAGAGGAGTGTGAGACGTTCTGGTGAGAAGTTGCCGGTAAAAATGGAATATTTGGTGGTGAGTAGAGAGTGTGAGGAACTAAAGAAGGAGAGAGACTGTTAGGAGGACTTGAGAGTTGAGAATGACTATGTGCGGCTAGCTGTATGTAGTATGTACATTAGATTAGGGTTTTTTTTAAAAGTTTTGTATTTTTTTTTATATATAAAAATAAATGGGTGGATGATAAGCGGGTGATGGATCGGGTGACGGATGACTTAAAGCTCCACCCGAATCCGATCCAATCCGTCACCCGTTTCATCCACCACCCGCCTTCCATCCATTTAAGTCGGGTTTTCATCCATTTAATTTAAGCGGGTGGAGCGGGTTAATGGATATCCATATAAAATTGCCATCCTTAGTCTGGCTAGTTGGCTACCAATTATAAAGGTGGGCACGGCCATAACATGTGGGCCCATGAGTTATGCCATTGTATTGTTTGCCTTGAACGGACCTAGGCATAGTCGTGTTATGTTAATTTTGCATAATTTGAGCCCAAGCATTGTTCGGCCTACTTTTAGTGTCGTGCTACCAAACTCTGAGAGTGATGGATAGATCGAATGGTTACAACTTTCTCCCGATTTCAGTGGATATTGGGATCGATTATCATTAACTTTCCCTTCCGGCTCTCTAAATAGGAAACTAGAAAAAAAAAATGATAGAAGGGTAGTCAATCGTTCTTGCATTTGGTTGATGCCAAATTTCGAAAATGATATCGTGCATGGTCCATGACCCACCAACGGATCTCTCGTGTTATGCCGGACATTTTCATGCCATGCAAACTCAACTTTTATTTCAGCTAGACCCATGTCTATCTATATCAATTATGTATAACAAGTAGAATACAAACGCCCATACTTATTTTACTCAATACAAACACCCAACTCCAAGCACATTACTGGTTTGGTCAAGCACTTTTCGGTCCAAAGCCTTGCATGGCCCGAGCATGCGGGCTATTTTTTCTTGCTTTGGCCCACCCTTTGATCACCTCTACTTTAACTACTCCATATTTGAATAAATAAAATTTCAATCCTTGTCTAGCTAGTTGCTAATATAATATGAAGTATGAAGTTTCTTATTCCATTTTTTATCTTATCAAATTTTTGAATTTTTATAACAAAAAAAAAAAAAAAAAAAAAACTTTTATTGTCAGATTGAGTGGGAAAATGGACACAGTTCAATACAGATGAATGGCACTACTTATATCCTTAGGCAATGCCATTGGCACTCCCCATCAGAGCACACTATAAATGGCATAAGGTATCACTACTTATACTATATTTTTTCTTGTACATATTTTTTCTTGTTGATTAATAAAAAGCTTTTTTTCTCACAAAAGTAAATGTTAATAATCTAATGAATTTTGTTGGAACAACCTAGGTTTGCTGCAGAATTGCACTTGGTACATCAAAGCTTAGATAACAAGATTGCTGTTATTGGACTTCTTTACAAGCTTGGCAAACCTAATCTATTCCTTACAAAGGTATGGAATTGAATTCAAATATTTGTACTCCATCCGTTCAAAATTAATTTTTGTCAATGGAGCAAGCTAAGTAAATGAGGCCCTGTTCTCTTCACCTTAAAAAAATAATATTAAGTAAAAATAATTTTAGTTCAGTAAAAATAATTTCAGTTCAGTAAAATTAATTTCAGTTCAGTAATAATAATTTCAGTTCAGTAAAATTCAGTTTTTTTAAAGAAGAATTATAATAGAAAATCAGTAAAAATAATTTAAGTTCAGTAAAAATAAGTTCAGTTCAGTAAAAATAATTTCAGTTCAGCAAAATTAAGATGAATCAAACAGGGCCTAATACAAAAATTAATACAAACTCTTATATTATCTTGGTTGATATGCAATATTTCATCTGCTTTTTACTAGCAATATTTTGACTTTAATAGTATACTTTGACTATTTGTTGCTTTAATTAATGTAGAAAAACAACATTTGAAATCTTATAGGACTCACCTCAGTAAGTAAATATGTTAATAAATAATTAATCAATTTTTATTTCTCGATGCTTAATATATAATTTGAAAACATTAAGAAGAAAGTAAAAATGTACAACAGCACAAGTCATAAAAAGGGAAAATATTTCTTATTATGCCACGAAAATTATTCAAGGGTAGATTTGTGAGATTTCATCATTTCCTTAACCAAAGGGTTAGATTTGTACATAGTAGCGTGACAAATAATTCGGGATACATGCCTTCCCTAAGTTTACTTGGGATAAGCCCTATATTTTTGTATCTTAGTCATAACTAGGTTAAATTCCCGTGCAATGCGAGATTGTTAAATATTTTTAACAATGATATTACAAAATATAAACTATATAAAAGATAATTAGAAATATTTTATTTGGTTGTATATGGAATATGATTATTGTCAAACTGGAAAGTAAATATCATAAGGTATAAATAGTGTAGTTAAAGATTTTGAGGAAAAAAAAACGAAAATGGCTAGAAATTTTTTCACAAATGTCATAGAAAGATCTGCTTTTAGTATATGTTAATAGATAGATAAACTAAGGGTTATTCTTGGTTCATCTAATCTTATGTGATTTGAATTGAGTTGTTGATTTGACTAAACTTTGACATTATTTGTCCGTTTCAATTTGAATATATTTAGCTTCTTAGAGGAACTCCAATGACAAGCTAATTTGACAATTAGCTTACCATGCCATATAATCTTTTAAGCTAATTATCATCTTAGCTACTTTTTACTCCAATGGCTAGCTATTAGCTTAGTTGTAGTCGATGGACAGAAAATACATGGAAAGAGCTTAATTAGTGCAATGGACATTTTATTTTGGCAAGTTTAATTACCTTTTCTAGCTCCAATGGTCAAGCTAGTAACTAAGGAATTATTGAAATTGCAAGCAAATCCCTAGCTACAACCATTGCTCTTGTCAAATATGTAAATTTAATTAATTTTTAAGCACATATTTTATAAAAATTTAGCAACAAGGTCTAATATGATATGACCAATTCTGCAATTAGCAAATACTAGTATTTGCAATAAGTTTTTTTGCAATAAGTTAATAGAACACAGCCTAAATCAATCATTGGTTAAAGTTATACTTTGTTTTTAATTTTTTACAATAAAAAGCAATTGCTTAACATTTTGCAATATTTTTTTACAGCTCATGAAAAAATTAGAATTAGTACCTCATGCTCTAGACAAGACAAACGCCGGTGAAATTAATCCTGGAGAAATAAAGTTTAGAGGAAATAAGTACTACAGATATATGGGCTCATTAACCACTCCTCCTTGTACTGAAGGTGTCATTTGGACTGTCGATAAACGGGTATATATGTAAACTTTATCATAAACTATGCACGTTTTTCTCTAATGATTGAAAGATTCATAATTTATATGCATGTTTTATAAAATAATTTTCTTTTCAATAGGTTGCTACAATTTCGGAACATCAAGTAGCAATGATGCGAGAAGTTGTTCATGACGTAAGTTAAGAGTACAAGTATATATTTTGTGGATGTCGTATGACTCGTATCTATTAACATGATGCTTTATTAATGAATTGATCTTTCTCGTTCACAAAGTTCCTAGTTAGAGAACAACTAACTACTTGCACGTAAATGGATGTTAATTTTATTTTCCATTGTTTTGGGTAGGATGCGGAGAAAAATGCAAGACCAGTGCATCCAAAGAATGGAAGGAAGATTCGACTTTATACTACGACTATCAAGAGTCGTAACGGAGAAAATTAGGAGTATTTTTTGGTATGATATTATGTCACATTTGGGGTGTACATCTATTGCGAGTATTAAAATTACAAATTGTGTGAGTTTTTAACTCAGCAGGGCTTTCTCTTCAACTTTAAATGAAAATAAAATAGTGCATTTTGAATGTGTGATTATGGTAACAGAATATCAAATTGGTTTGACTACACACAAAAAAAATTGTATCCAGACATATTGAATATAGTTGTGCCCGCTTTTAAAACTTTTTTAGCTTTGTAAAACTTGAGAGAAGGTACTAATAATTGTAAAACTTGAGAGAAGGTACTAATAACTACTTTATTTGTTTCCTTTTTGTTTGAACATTTGAAAATTTGCATTATTTACATATTTCCATTTAACTGTTTTTGCTAATTATATGTTAGGTAAAACCGTAAAATGTATCATGTGAGATCTTGTTATATTTGTTTCAATTTATATTACTATGGGATAACATTTTTATATTTGTACTAATTAATGATATCCTTTAAGGATCGGATCACATATTTTTCTTACTTTATTTATTAATAATAAGGTTGTGAAGGGTTGAAGCTATGCATGCATGCCAAGTGTAAATTTTAAAACATTGCAATGAACTAGTCAATGACATAATACTAAAAGCGAATTTGACATGACACTTGTCATGTTCTGAATAAAAAAATTGCAAATTTTAGATGTTAATTAACACCACACAAAAACCCAAAATTGATTTTTAACACCCCCATAAAAAAAAATATAATTTTAACACCAAACAAAATTCCAAAAAATGGATTTTAGAACGATTTCCCTAGATATTGTTGAAATCAAAATTAATTCCTACTTTGCATTGTTTTAAAAAACTTATTCCCTAAATAGTGTCCACGTAGGATCAGACATTAGCTTTGTTTTTTTTTTTTGTTAGGTGTAGAACCGCAAATCCTGTAGTACGAGTACACACTACACAGTACAAATCTGTACAATGATGATAAAAATTCAAATTAGGCCCAACAATAAAAGAACACATTTTCTCTTACCACGTTCTTCTCTATCTTCCCATTTTCTCTCTCCTGTACTTTCATTCTTGTTTTCTTAATTGTAAACCTCAAATCTTGTTTGATCTGATCTTCTCTGTTCTTCCTTTCTCTAAATTCAGCTTTTAATTGTAATTTTTTTTCTTTTGATTTTCTGGGTAATATTATACAATTATGAATTTAGGGGAATATCTCAGCATTCAACCTCAAGAACTCCAATTCCATGTATTTTTTTTTCTTCCTGTTTTTCTTTGTAATTTTTTGCAGTTGGGGCTGTTAATAAAAACTTGCACGGTTAAATGGTGAGATTATATCAGATTATCAATGGGATGGTTAAAAAAAACTTGCAAAAAGAAACGCCAATAGAAAATTAGCAATAATCATATATAGGGATAGCAATCTAGTCCGGATCCGACCCTACTCCGCCCCGATCCGAGGTAAAATATCCGCTTCGAGTCCGAGAAAAAAGCAATCCGAGTTCGACTCCGTTAAAATAATCCGACTCCGAGTCGGAGGAGGGTCGGAGTCGGATCCTATAAAAAATCCGAGAAAAAAATCCGACTCCGACAAATATTCGACTTTAACGAATTATACGACTCTGACTCCAATAGATAGTGGATTTTTGCGTGGGTCATGGTGGCATTGGGTGTGGGTTGTAAAGGCCCAAATAGCCCAACATCTCAAAGTATATTGAATAATGAAAAAAAACTCGGAGTCGGGTCGGATCGGAGTCGAAGTCGGAGGTCGGATATTGAAGTCGGAGTCGGATGTCGGATTTAACCTCCGACTTCCTGTCGGGTCGGAGTCGGATTTAGCATAATCCGCTTCGAGTACGACCCGTTGCCATCCATATTCATATACAACCGCTACCAACAATTGCGGTTGTACATGTAAAACCGCTATCCTTCCTTGCGCTTCTACACATAACCAAAAAACAAAGCTAATATTCGATCCTACGTGGACACCATTCAAGGAATAAGTTTTTAAAACAGTGCAAAGTAGGAATTAATTTTGATTTCAGCAATACCTAAGGAAAACGTTCTAGATTTTACCATCACTTAACTGATTCCATTTAGGAATCCGTTAACTAAGGCCATAAAGCCACGTGACACCATTTTACTTTCCTTTTTTTATTTTAATTTCAAATCTTCATGATAAATACTTCCTCTGTTTCTATTTAGTTGATGCGTTTGATTCAGGCACATATATTAAGGAGAGGAGAGAGAGTGAGAGAGAATAAAAAAGCAAGTGGGGTAGCTTGTAAATGCAAGGTAAAAAATTTACCCCAAAAGGAAACGTGTCAACTAAAAAAAAACTTCCTAAAAAGGAATACGTGTCAACTAAAAAGAAACGGAGGTAATATTTATATATCCTATATTAATTAAGTTTCAATTTAACAAATCTTTCATATATATTATAATAGGTATTTTTTTTGTATAATAAGCAAACATATACTACGTATAAGGAAATTTTGACATTTGCTACCAGGGAAAACACTTGTCTTCACATATACTACCGGTTAATATATATATTACTTTGCTACCACCTAAATTAGAGTTTGTTAAAATTCACTACCTGATGTCTTACACCGTTACTATTTCCGTTAGTGGCGCCCAACCACTGTCCAGCCACCTCACTGCCATCTTCAGCCACTACTCCTTCCCCACCCTCGGCCAGCGTCCCTGACACCCTTAGTCGTGTCGACTAACCCACCTCATCCCACTATGCCACCCATATTCTCTCCCTTGCCCCAAACCGACACCCAATCAGCTGCGCCTGATAAATCGGATATTTGGCTTATTCTTGAAAACTTAACAGGTTGTCCATTATTCAAACCCAACCTCTAGTGGTGGAGCATTATAAACAGGCTTAACAAACGACACCTCCGCAACAGCCGGCCGCTGCTGTTGCTGCTGCCTCGGCGGCCTGCCTCGAGGCCTTTTACTAGTTGAAGGCCCATTACCAACTCCTACCGCAGGATCTGGAGATGGGCCGACAGAACCCAAACTAGGCTGGCCTAAGGCTTAGCCTTTGGCGAACGACCCAGTTTCGTTTTCGGAGCAATCGAATCTTGTGATTGACAATTTAATTGCGAAGGCAAAGCATATCTAAGAGGAACAACAGTAGCACCAAAAGAAGCCACAAATTGCTAGTGGTTTAGGGTTAGGGGTGTCGGTTTTTTGGTGGGGGAAGGAGAGCAGGGATGACAGTGGGTCGGACTAAATGGGAGACCCGCCCTACCCCCGCCCAAGTGGGGCGGGGATGGAGGGAGGTTTGGCGAGTGATGGGGCGAGGGTTGGTATAAAATTTGTACCTGCCATGGGTGATGGGGCGGGTATGGATTTTAGAGTAAACCCGCTCCATATCCGCCCCGCCCCATACCCACCTTATACCCACACCATATTTCTTTTATAAGAGTTTATAATTTATGAAACTTGATACCCCTTAAGACCCAATAAGCTTGAATAGTAAAAGTCCCAATTTTTTTAACCTAATTTGATATAATTGTCATTAATGTGATACAATAGAGTGTCATGGAATTGGGTGTGGGACGATGTTGGAGCGGGTATGAGGTGGGTATGAATATCCAAGTGGGTGATGGGGCGAGGATGAATCCTATCTTGTACCCGGTGGGGCGTGTATGGATGTGGATATTGTACCCGCCACGGGTGGTGGGGCGGGGATGAGTATAAGATTTTTAAGCAGGTATGAGTATGGAGGTACCATCATCCGCATCCGACCCGCCCCATTGCCATCCCTAAAGGGGAAGAGTCCGATTTTGATAGGGTCACCGGCGTAAGCCACATCTTTGGCTTTCTGCCGCCGGCAAGGGCATGGGGGAGGGTAGCTGATGGGAGGGGTTGGCTTTTAAGGGTGGATGGTTTTTTTTTTTTTTTTTGAATAAACTTAACGGAATCTGTTAATCCTAACAGATTCCGTTAAGTGGTAGTGATTTTTAACAAACTCTGATTTAGGTATGGTGGCAAAGTAAAAAAAATTAACCGGTAGTAAATGTGAAAGCAGGTGTTTTCCCTGGTAGCAAATGTCAAAATTTCCTATGTAGAAGGTAATATATAAGAATAGTGTACTACTCCCGTATTCTGGATCATTCACATCGTATTTTTTTCTTTTAAATTTTTTTTCACTTCAACCAGGATTGACACGTTAGCTTTTATTACACATTTGTTGATTTATTTATAATAATAACACTACTATTCAATAACTATAAATATAAAATAAAAATAAAGAAACTTAATTATTAATTGTCAGATTAGTAAGTCAATTAAATTTGTATAAAATATTTTTTCCCGGTCAAATAAAGTATGCTATAAAATATTTTGCCGGTTATGCCAACAAAATAGGGACATATAAGTACATTGTACATGTTATAAATATATAACATAAAATCTCATTCTTATATAAAACCCTATCATCATTAAATTTGCTTTTTTTAAAAAAAAAAATATTTAATGATCAACAAATTTTGATATCAATATAATATAAAATCTAAATTAGTTTTCTTTGAAAAGAAATTAAAGTATTTGTTTCAATTAAAAATATTGGTTTTTCAAAAAAAATATTATTTTTAAATTGACATTGTAATTCATAATTAGGTTAATTAAGTAAAAAATAGTGTGCATTGCATTATTTTCAAAAAAAATATTATTTTTTAAACTAGTATATATAAAAAATGAAGAAGTAAATAATTAGGAAGATTATATTGCATAATATAAGATTAATTCATGAAAGTATATATAAATCAATTGGAAAATTAAACTATTAAAAGACATTATTCTATTATATACTTTGTCCATTTTTTTTATTCTTGCAACAGCTTGACTTTTACACTATTCATATTTTTTTTTTACTATGACTAGCTTTGATGATCTATAGCTACGCAAATATAGTGATGTGGGATTTTATTAGATTCGTATGACTTATATTATTTTAATATTATATACTTATAATTTAATTTTAATTAAAAATATTAACAATTTAAAAAATAAATTGATAAAACGCAACACTATATTAATCGATCAAGAAGTAACTGATAAAGAAGGGAGGGGGAGTAGAAACGTTGATGTCCAAACTATGAATCACCAACGTTGATGTCCTAGTCGAAAGTGTAGTATGACTTTGGAGTGTAAGATAGGAGTATTTGACCCGAAGTTGTTCTATATGACTATATTATATCTTTTTGTTGACTCGAATGAACAATACAAGAGGGGGATGAATTGTATTGTAGAGGAACTAGGATAATTTTTGCGGAATTTATAAAGGAACTCAAACAAAAACTAAAAGTGCAAAGAGATATTTTACGTGGAAAATTCTTGGCACTAATCAAGAAGAAAAACCACGACCACAAGGGATTTTAAACTCAACTCTTAATAATAATAGGGCAAACAACCTATTACAAATTAAGACTCTAAACTCAAGTTCCTCAACAAACTTAAGCTCCCTTCAACTGATCCCTCAATCAGTCGATCTCTCTAACTCTCTCTTTCTCCTTGCTTCACTCAAAGCAATAAAACACTCTTAGAGTTTCCAGAAACTCTATCTCAATACAACTCAAGATTAAACTCTAAATTGCTAAGTACAAAGACACTCAAGGACTCAAGTGGATTATGACTCTTTTTAAAGCTAAAAGACTGTAATGCTCAAGTATATTTTTCTCAATAGAAAACCGAAGCTATATATTTATAGGAAAATTAGGAAGTTGAAATAATCGTTGCCTCAATCACCACTCAACCACAACTCCCTTAAAACTAGGAAGTGTAAGGAGTGGGATCTTGGGCAGTAAGTAACACTAGTGGAAAAAACCTCATCCGTAACGGGCAAAAAGGGGCCATCCGTAACGGGCAGCGTCCGTTACGTATGCGGCCGTTACGGATGGCCATTGTTATTCGTAACGGGCACTGTCCGTTACGAATAACCCCTTATTCGTAACTAACATTTAAAATGTCCGTTACGAATAACTCATTATTGTTAGTTACGAATAAGGGGTTATTCGTAACGGACATTTTAAATGTTAGTTACGAATAAGGGGTTATTCGTAACGGACATCTGAAATGTCAGTTACGAATAAAATTTTTTTGTATTAAAATAAGTCCTTATTCGTAACGGGCACCTAAAACGCCCGTTACGAATAAGTGATTATTCGTAACTGACAACTTAAATGTCCGTTACGAATAGAGTTTTATTGTATATAATTTAACACTTATTTGTAACGGACAACAAAAGTGCCCGTTACGAATAACTAGTTATTTGTAACTGACAATTTTGCTACCGTTACAAATAATTATTAAATTAAATTTTCATTTTATTTAATTTCGACAGCATGTATTTATATATAATTAATATTTATTAATAAAAACCTGTTATAATATACTTGTTCCTGTAAATAAGCAATTATACCGAACAATCTTTCGTTAAAATTAATACGACGTAATATAAAAACTGAAGTAGTAACACATTACAAATAAAAACTTGTATAAATTTATCCAACATATACAACAACACTAAAAATATTACGTTGTTCTACCTAAGCTAATAGTTATGCATTCAATAAATATTTACTTCTAAAGTATTGCGCCCATTGTTCTCGAACCACATTCAACTCGTCAACATCATACGGGGCGGTCCTTGGACAAAAATCCTATTGAAAAAAAAAACATATGAAAGAGGTTACAAAATAAAAACAATCCATAATAAAAACAATCATTAGAATAAATGTGATGAACCAAATTATAGAAATAAAACTCATAATATAGAAACAAAACACATAACATCCTTAATTAACTTATATTTTGGTTTCTTTGAATTGAAATCACTGAAAAGTGACCATTTACTCACTTTTGGGAGCGTATAGAGCCAAAAAAGGCTTTAAAATTGCATAAGGGACTTCTATTTTTCCCATCTTTCATGTATTGGTTCAAATTAACACATTAAACACGCAAATCCTTAATTAACTTATATTTTTGTTTCTATGAATTGAAATCAATGAAAAGTGACCATTTACTCACTTTTGAGAGCGTATAGAGCCAAAAAAGGCTTCAAAATTGCCTAAGGGACTTCTATCTTTCCCATCTTTCATGTATTGGTTCAAATTAACACAGTATAACACATAACATCCTTAATTAACTTATATTTTGGTTTCTTTGAATTGAAATCACTGAAAAGTGACCATTTACTCACTTTTGGAAGCGTATATATAGAGCCAAAAAGGCTTTAAAATTGCCTAAGGGACTTCTATCTTTCCCATCTTTCATGTATTGGTTCAAATTAACACAATAAAACACATAACATCCTTAATTAACTTATGATTTGGTTTCTATGAATTGAAATCAATGAAAAGTGACCATTTACTCACTTTTGGGAGCGTATAGAGCCAAAAAGACTTTAAAATTGCCCAAGGGACTTCTATCTTTCCCATCTTTCATGTATTGGTTCAAATTAACACAATATAACACATAACATCCTTAATTAACTTCTATTTTGGTTTCTATGAATTGAAATCAATGAAAAGTGACCATTTACTCACTTTTGGGAGCGTATAGAGCCGAAAAGGCTTTAAAATAGCCTAAGGGACTTCTATCTTTCCCATCTTTCATGTATTGGTTCAAATTAACACAATAAAACACATAACATCCTTAATTAACTTATATTTTGGTTTCTATGAATTGAAATCAATGAAAAGTGACATTTACTCACTTTTGAGTGCGTATAGAGCAAAAAAGGCTTCAAAATTGCCTAAGGGGCAAAAAGGTGCCCGTTACGAAATAAGTATTTATTTGTAACGGACACCTTACTTTCCCAATCAACAGAACTTCATAAAAGCAAGACTAAATTATAACCAACTTCAATCTCATATTAACATTGATGAGTCTGTCAATCTTTGACAATTTGTAAATTATAACTAACGTAATCTAATTGCTTAAATATAATTAACATGTGTCCAAATACCACTTTCAAAGATGAATAACATGAGTATATGTAAATGTATAGTTTATATCAACATAGTGTTCAAATGATCAAGCATTCATTCATTTTACCCACTAGATACATACCAAATCAGCAGTGGGAAAATTAAATATAAAGGGGAAAAAAATAGGTGTTAAAAACTCCTAAATACAGCCTTAATTAACATATATTTCTGAACAAGAAGTTGAACCACTCAGTTCACCAAAAATCCTCTTCATCAAGAAAAAGGGTAACACGCATGCAAGGCATCAAGGGAATTGACTTTGGTAACACTTTCCCTATCTTAAGCTTTCTACTGATGTGATAAGTAGAAGCAAGAGGTAGATGGTGCATATAAACCATTATGTAGGTCAAATTTAGCAAAGCCCATTAAACAACTCAGGAAATGAGCAATAAACAGAAAAGGCCTGAAATGAACTGATCAGAACTGAAATTTCAGAACTAATCGAAACTGATCAGAACTGAAATTTCAGAACTGATCAGAACTAATCAGTACTTATCAAAACTGATCGAAACTGAAATTTCAGAACTGATCAGTACTAAAATTTCAGAACTGATCAGAACTGAAATTTCAAAACTGATCAGAACTAAAATTTCAGAACTAATCAGAATTGATCGGAACTGATCGGAACTGATCAGAAAAGGCCTCAAATTTAACAAAGCCCATTAAACAACGCACGAAATGAGCAATAAACAGAAAAGGCCTGATTAGAATTGATCAGCTCAAAAGTAATGAAAATAAAATATGCTTGGTTACTTAAAACAACACTTTCAATAGCATTGGCTATTTGCTGGGTTTCGACATTCTTCGGGTCTATAGCCCACGATCCATCTGCATGACGAGTTTGACGGGCCAAAATCCAAAAAAGAAACCGGTTTTTAAGCTTTTTCAGAGATTCTTTCAGAGATTCTTCTATTCCAAAAGAATCCACTTTAACACCTTTTTGCTCCACACCTACAAGATAAGCTTTTTCAGCAAGAACCTGACATTACAATATTAAGTATAATTAGTAAAGCTCGAATTCAAATTGCAAAATACCGAGAAGTTGGTGGTGGTAGTGGGGCCCCAGTACTTAGGAGCTGCCAAGTCGTATGACCTAGCTGCCTTTTCTTCTTTATCATACCCACTTGCATAAATTTTCTATAAGTTTGCCTATCTTATTAACATGCTCTGCCAGTTTTCACAACTTCATCCAATAATCTGGAATGAAGTAGTCAATGATAACACACTAATATAATAACTCACCTTAATAGACTGCAACATATGGAAAGCCGATCATCAAAAGTTCAGCGAACCATGTCAAAAAAAGGAAAACGGAATGTTAACATAGTTATTGGCCATTTTCTGTAAGATCATACTCACCAGTGTAGTTGATAACTTGATACAACTCCACAGATGAGAGTTCTAGGCGACTGAGAGAATCCTTTAAGGCTTTGACAAAACTTTCGCGTCCTAATCTCCATGGTAATGCAGCAAACTTAGTTGCAACTGCTACATCCATCTTTGGATCCTTCTCTTTTCGCTCCTTAATAAATCTATCAAAGAACTTATTTTCATGAAATATCAAGATAGCAAACCAGAATCAACCGCTATACATTTCAGACTTCAGAGTTCAGATGAGCTAAATGCAAACACAGTAAAATCATCAACTTATCTCAACTGTAATGACATTAAAGCTATAACATATTACAAATCCACTATTATCAAATCAAGTATGGGACAATGAAGAGTTGATTATAATAAAACAGCCAAATATACTAAAAAAAAAGTTGAAGCATATAATTATGCTAAAATCAACACCATGCATGTTAACCAAATAATGTTGTAAGGTATATGAATCACTTATGAGTGCTCGAAACAAGATATGTTAATTGACAATTAGAACGCATTGTCAAAAAGTCACAAACAAAATCTTGAAACCAGAATGAACATGTAATAATAATGCCTTAATCATGTTAAAGTTTACATTGAAGCCATTGTAATATTGTGGTTTTCGGGGATTAGATGAGTCACCCGGAACCCAGCTCGATTTTTAAGAAATAACCCATTCCATTACTCAAACCCTTAATTTCACAAGCTGCAAAACAACAACTCAAATCTACTCAATTTCATTTTTCCACAAAATCCAACATAACACTTTTGACATTTTAATCTGTCATATTCAACCAAAAACAAAGAATATATGATATTAACTATAACGCCCTGTATCGTCACACTGCTTGTTGTTTAATCAAATTAAATCAACCAATTGAACACCAAATTAATCAATTCAACATTGAAACAATCAATAAAAACAACGAACAAATCAAATGAACATCAAATTACGAATTTAAAAAACAAGGATTCGATGAATTTTAGGCTTACATGTTGAATTTATACAGGCAAAGGAAGAGTATAACACAAATTAAACGAATTCAAATACTGAATTCAATTTCTTAACTGCAATTAAAGAAGATAAATTGCATTGAACTGAAACAAATTGGATTTAAAATTTAAATTAAGAAGGTGAGGAGAGAGAATACCTGGGTTCACAACTTTAAGTTACGTATGCTTCAACTGGAGAATTGTCGTTGCTGATGTAGGGTTTCAGAGAAAAACAAGTATGTATTCGACAACCCTAAGAATTGAAGGGGAACAAGAAGAAGTAAAGCGGGTTTATAAATAAATAGAAAGAGAAAACGGAGCTTGAGCTGATAACTGAGTTGCTTCAATGGAGTTGCGGGAGTGAGGACGGAGGACGACGGCTGAGCTGCTTCAACATTGGAGAGAGAAAGGGGAAATAATATTTTGAGAGTGAGAAAGGGCAAATTAAAAGTTAGGGTTTACTTTGAAACCTATTCGTAACGGGCAAGACTTGTTGGTTACGTCTAGTTGGTTATTCGTAACGGGCAAGATTTGTTGGTTACGACTAGTTGGTTATTCGTAACGGGCAAGACTTGTTGGTTACGACTAGTTGGTTATTCATAACGGGCAAAACTTTTTGGTTACGACTAGTTGGTTATTCGCAACGGACATTGAATTTGCCCGTTACAAATAATGTAATTGTAACGGGAAATCATATGCCCGTTACGAATAGCTTGTTACAAATAAGATTTTTTCCACTAGTGTAAATCGAAATACTAGGAAGTGGTTTTACTGTTTCCTAAATTATCACAGCTTATTTTGACAAAGTAAAACACACGTTTAAGAGAATATTTTTCCAAAACAGATTTTCCAAAGAATAAGATAAAATCAAAACAGAAAATCTTTTCACAAAAGATATTTTAACTTAAAAGATATTTTAGAAAATTAACAAGTTAAAATATGGAAAATAAAATATTTATCATAAATAAATTTAAATCCACTTGAATCCTAAATTATCATAGTACTTAGCATAAATACAAGAAGCCTAAAATAAAGATAAAATACATTAGACTCCTTGAAACTCTGAGAAGCTTCGACTCTGAAGCTTCAGTTCCTCACTCAAGGAACTTGTCTTCGAAGCTTCAACTCTGGAGCTTCAGTTCCTCACTAAAGGAACACGACTTGTGATTGACTTCTTTATCCTCCCATAGCTGACTTTGATCTTATTCCATGAGCCCTTCTTACTCAAGAATTTCATAGCATAAACCTGTCATTAATCAAAGCTAAAAACGAAGGTTAAACTTATATAGGTTTGCTTAGGTTCTTTGAGTCATCATCAAAACTTAAGGTCAACAATATTCTCCCTTTTTGATGAATGACAAACCTAAGCAAACTCAGTAAAATAAAGAAGTGACAATCAGAAAAAAAAAAAAAAAAAAAAAAAAAAAAAAAAAAACAGAACTAAAGTTAGAAAAAAATGTACTAGAAATATCTACAACAAGGAACTAAGACTGATGATATACCTCAGCATGAAGATGGATGGAGAGCTTGTCAACAATTGAGTTTGCCTTTCTTTTCCCCCTTTTGGCTTTCATCAAAATTAATGCACATATATATCTAAACACAGCACCATTATAATGGTTTGTGTCCAAAGCACATAACAAAGCACATATAGGCAGAAGTAGTATGCAAATAGTCACAAAGCAAGCAAGCAACATCCATATAAACAAACTGATGTTCCTCCAGAACACCAACAAAAGAAAATACCCTGTTTAATTGTTTACAGACCAAAAGAAGCAAAATAAAACAAGTTCAATCCAGACCAAGTTCAAAAGATAGTTTTATAGATGAGACAGAAAGAAAATAGGATTAGGATTCAGGGGCTGAGGACTGGTGCTCTTCTCTTGTATCCTCAGCTGATACTTCTTCAATGACCAGATCCTCCAGCTTCTTCAACAATTCAGCTTGGCCTTGAGAGAGTTGAGGTGCTCTGCTGCATGGCTGTAGTTAACTCCTTGGAATCTTGAACCAGATCTCCTACCACCTTCTCAAGAGCTTCAATCCTCAAAACCAGGGAAGGATGAGCATCAAGAAGTAGCTTGACAGAGTCTTTGAGGGATTTCAATCCCAAGGTGGAACTGACAGAACTGAAGCCTGCAAATCCAGAACCTGCACCTGTTGGAATAGTACGGGTTACAATCTCTTGCACAAATGTGTCGTGTTCCCCCTGAACAAATGCTTTCTCCTCACTGAGATCAACAAAAGCTACTGGAGCCTCAACCTTCATCTTTGGCTTTATAGCCAACCTAGTACTCTTCCTCTTCCTTGTACTTGGAGCACTACTTTTCTTGCCCTTCTTTTCAGAACTTTCTTCTTTGCCTTTCATTTTTTCTTTCTTTTCTTCTTCTCCATCACTGTCCTCTCCTTCCATCCATTTATCCAACTCCTCCTCCTCAGTCATGATCTTAACTTCTTCCTTAGCTTTGTTAGGGGTTCGTTTTAGAAGAAATTGGGTAACACCATCAACAACATGAAGATTTATGCTTTCAAGGGTTTTAGGTTGAACAAAGTGGTTAGTTTGTAGTTTGAGATGTTCACAGTTCTCCATTGAAATACCAAAACTCTCTATGAGAGTGATGATCAGATTTGCATATCCCACTTTCAAATGGTTTGCAAGACAATGGGTGAGGTATTTTATTATGACGGAAGGAAAATTAATTTGTATCTTGTTTTCAAGGCAGTACATCAGCATAGCATCAAGGTGATTAGCCTCGTGCCTGTGCTAAGTTCTAGGAACAATGACTAAATGAACGAAAATAAACAGCAATTTCTGAATGGGTGAAAACAGGTTATGATTGGTTTGAACCTTAGACACCTTTCCACCAATTGATTCCACAATTTCTTTTATAGACACATCACCAACACTTAAATCAGTAACACCTTTAAAATACTCATCAAACCCCTCATTTGGAGTTCCAAAGATAGCACATAGATAATCAGCATCAAAACTAATTTTCTTATTTTTTACTCTAGACACACATACAACATCAATATTCTTGAAATTTGCACAGAATTCTTTCAAAGGAGCATGAGCAAGCACGTTATTGTAACTTTCACTAAACAATTGCACCCAATTTTGAGCCTCTAAAATTTCAAGTAATTCAGAGTACTTACTTACTTCACACCAAGGTAAATTGATGCAAAATCCATGAATGAAGCGATCAGAGCTTGCTTCGATTTTCTTAATTGATGGAGTCTTTTCCAATTGAATCTTTTCACCCAATTCCTCCCAGCCTTGATCCTCATGTTCCTCCAACTTTCATTTCTTTGATTCACTACGAGCTGCTGGCAAGTTCTTTGGTTTTTCAATAGAGGCTTTTGCTTGAGTTTCTTGCTCGATTTCCATGGGTGAATCCTTTTGTGGGGTAATTTGGGTTTTTGGTGAAATATCGATGGGTGAATAGGCTGAATCAGTAAAATGTGAGGTATATTTTACGGAGTGAGGAGGTGAGGAACAGTGTGTAGGGTTTGGCGTCATTTTATAGGGATGGGAATTTCAAGGGGTAAAAGAGTCGGTGGAAGAGTGTGGAAGGTTAATTGAATGGAGTAGGTGTCGATTGATGAAGGATAGAGAAATAAATTACTTTTATTTAGGTCAGATTATAATCTAATGTGATTTGACATGAAGGGTCTAGGTTAAGTGAAGATAACATTTGATCAGAAACTTTGAATTGAATTTGAAGAGTCTTGGGTATTTGAATAAAAAATTTTGATTTGAATTTTAAGGATAACTACTTGAAAATAATTCAAAATCAAAATAAGAAGATAAGATTTTTAAATGGATAAAATTAATTAACTTGCTAGCTAATTAATTCATACAAGGATAAAACAAAATATGATAGAATATTTCGGAGGAAATTGGAACAAATCAACATAGTTTGTTATCACATAGACATGCCTAATGCAATTTGATTTCTTCACATACAGCCACAATCCCATATGCAATGCCATACATTCTAATGCTCAAGAATATGTTTTCACATATTCAGATTGTGTAAGACATACATTGCATCCATGATTGACTTATACCTTGGGGGGGAACTTGAGGTCTTCTTAACTCAATTGTATCATACCAAGTTCCATGCGCATCTTTTCAAATTTATCCATGTTCAAAGGCTTAGTAAGAATGTCAGCAATGTGATTTTCAGTATCGCAAAAATCCAATTTAATTAAGCCTTTTTCAACATTATCCTTAAGAAAATGATGCCTTATGTGAATATGATTCACACGAGAATGATGAACTGGATCTTTTGAAATGCATATGGCACTTGTAATATCACAGTAAATAGGAATGCAATTATACTTCATACCATAATCTCTTAATTGTTGTTTTATCCAAAGTACTTGGGAACAACAAACTGCAGCAGCCACGTACTCAGCTTCAGCAGTTGATAAGGCCACTGTATTTTGTTTCTTGGAACCCCAAGAAACTAGACATGGTCCGAGGAACTGGACCATTCCGGAAGTACTTTTTCTGTTCACCAAATCTCCTGCATAGTCAGCTTATGCAAAACCTTTTAAATCAAAAGTATCACTTTTAGGATAGAAGAGACAAAGATAGTCAGTTCCTTTGAGGTATCTTAGAATCCTCTTAACTGCTGTAAGGTGAGACTCTTTAGGATTTGATTGAAACCTAGCACACAAGCCAACACTAAAAGCAATATCAGGTTTACTAGCAGTTAAATAAAGAAGGGATTCGATCATACCTTTATACTTGGTTTAATCTACACTAGTTCCTTGCAGATCTTCATCCAATCTTGTGCCAGTTCTCATTGGTGTATGGTTGGTTTTTGCTTGATCAAGGTTGTATTTTTTCAGAAGTTCCTTAACATATTTTTGTTGGTGAATTGCAATTCATTTTTCAGTTTGTTTGATTTGAAGTCCAAGGAAGAAGTTGAGTTCTCCTATCATACTCATCTCAAATTCACCACTCATTAAATTAGCAAAATACTTGCACAAGATTTCGTTTGTTGCTCCAAAGATAATATCATCAACATATATTTGAACAACTAATAAGTCAGTTCCTTCAGATTTCAAAAACAAGGTTTTATTAATTTTTCCTCTTTTAAAATCATTTTGAAGAAAGAACTTGGAGAGCCTTTCATACCAGGCTCTAGGTGCCTGCTTCAGCCCATAAAGAGCTTTACCAAGCTTAAAGATGGGATTAGGAAATTTGTTTCAAAACCAGGTGGCTGTTCCACAAAAACATTTTCTTCAAGAAAACCATTTAAGAAAGCACACTTGACATCCATTTGGTATAACTTAAAACCCATAAATGAAGCAAAAGCAATTAACATTCTAATAGCTTCTAATCTAGCAACAGGAGAAAAAGTTTCTCTAAAATCAATACCTTCTTGCTGATTATACCATTTCACAACAAGTTTGGCCCTGTTCCTCACAATGGTTCCATACTCATCCAGCTTGTTTCTGAAAACCCACTTGAGCCCTATTACCTTTTTGTTCTTGGGTTTCTCTTCAAGATGCCATACCCTGTTCCTTTCAAATTCATTGAGTTCATATTGCATGGAAATTATCCAGTCAGCATCTTTGAGAGCTTCTTCATGATTTCTTGGCTCAATTATGGATAGAAAGGCTTGGAAGGCACAGAAGTTCCTCATTTGTGATCTGGTTTGAGTTCCTATGCCAATGTCACTTATGATGAGATCAGTAGGATGAGAGCCTTGATATTTGAAGGGCTTTGGATGAAACTCTATGGCTGGAACTCCTATTTGAGGCACTTCTTCTTCTGCTTCCTCTAGTTCCTCTTCGTTGCCTGTTTCTTCATGACCTTGTTCCTCCTGAATTTTAGGTGGAGGAACTTCAGCATTTTCTTGATGATTTTGTTCAGGTTCAATTTTCTTTTCCTTGGGATGACTAGTTTCCTCTTCACCATCCTCCCTGTCTCTAACCATTTCAATTTCATAATCATTAGAGTCTTGTTCCTGCACATTCATAAACATATTAGATTCATCAAATATCACATGAATGCTTTCTTCGACACACATATTATTTTTATTGTAAACTCTGTAAGCCTTGCTATTTGATGCATAGCCAAGGAACACAGCTTCATCACTTCTTTCATCAAATTTTCCAATGTTCCTTTTACCATTATTATGGACAAAGCACCTGCATCCAAAAGCTCTAAAGTGAGAAATATTGGATTTTCTGCCCTTAAACAGTTCATATGGAGTTTTATTGATGATTAGTCTCATCATAACTCGATTTATAATATAGCATGTAGTATTGATAGCTTCAGCCCAGAAGTTCCTTGGAAGTCCACTAGCTATGAGCATTGTTCTTGCCATGTCTTCTAGGGTTCTGTTCTTCCTTTCCACAACCCCTTTTTGTTGAGGGGTTCTTGGGGCTGAGAAGTTATGATCCATGCCATTCTCTTTGCAGAACTCATCAAATCTTGTGTTTTCGAACTCAGTTCCATGATTTGACCGAATGTGGATAATTTGATTTCCACTAGTTTTCTGCACTTTCTAAGCGAATGACACAAATTCATAAAAGGTTTCATCCTTGCTAGACAGAAAAATCATCCAGATAAATCTAGAAAAATCATCAATTATAACTAGAACATATTTCTTTCCACTTCTACTTTGAACACGTATGGGACCACACAAATCCATGTGAATGAGTTCCAATGGTTTTGTGGTGCTCACCATGTTTTTACTTTTAAAAGATGACCTGACTTGCTTGCCTCTCACACATGCATCACATATATGTTGTATGAGGAACTTGACTGAGGGAAGCCCTATGACCAAGTTCCTCGCTCTAAGTTTATCCATGAGTGAGAAACTAGCATGTCCAAAACGCTTATTCCATAATAAAGGATCATCATTAATGGCACTCAGGCATGTAAGGTTGTTCCTTGGGACATAATTGAGATACACAGTATATGTGTTCCCTTTCTAGTTCCTTCAAGAACAACCCTTCTTGTTTTGTCATTAATGATGTTGCATGAATCAGAATTAAAACTCACAGAGTTTCCTTAATCACAAAATTGTGATATGCTCAGCAAATTATGCATCAGACCCTCGACCAAAAGTACATTTTCAATTGAATGGGAACTTGACCTTCCTACTTTTCCTTTTGCAATAACTTCACCTTTCTTGTTGTCTCCAAAGGTCACAGTTCCTTCAGAATAGGCCTCAAGTGAGAGAAATTCTGATTTGTCTCCTGTCATATGCTTTGAACAACCGTTGTCGAGGTACCACGTGTTGTTCCCCCTCACTAGGACCTGCAAAAGAACTCATTGATTAGTTTCAGGAACCCAGGTTTCCTTGGGTTCCTTGGACGTTGAAGCAATGTCAAATTTCCTAACCCAAACTTGCTTAACATTCTTACTAACAGATTGTTCCTTCTTATAACAAGTATTCACTAAGTGACCTGTTTTTCCACAAAAGGAACAAACTTTATAGCTAGGTAAATCAGCATATTTCTTTTTACCTTTATGCTCAGATTGAATGTATCCTAGTCCTTCAGTTCTTTTGGTTTGAGCATTCTCAATCCACTTAGGTATGCCAAGCTGACCAGTGCTTCTCTCTTTTTTGATTGCAAGTTCCTTTTCTAAATTTGCCTTTTCAATTCTTAACTCATCAAGATTGTGTTTTAATTTTTCAAAATCTTCATTAAATTTAGGCAATGATTCAGAAGAGGAACTTGACGATTTAAAGTCAGCACTGGCAAGCTTGTATTAAGTCAGTTCTACATTAACCATAATATTTTCATACTTGAGTTTTTCATTCATTTCTTTTAGAAGAAGATTCTTATCAAAAAGGTCAAAGAATCTGCCTTGAACATCAGTGCGCTGGTTTTCAATCCAGGTACTATGTTCCTTGCAGAATTTAAGAGCTTTTTCACACTCATTAAGCTTTTTAATATCAATTCTCCAATAATCTTCCATTTCTAAAATGAAATCAATAAGTACTTCTTTAGGAAGAGTTCTAAGGTGATTAGGATCAACAAATACCTCTTTAGCCAGTTCTTCATTGTAAGCCTTTTCATCACGTTTGGCCATTAGACAGAGATTGACTGTTTCTTCTTCAGGTTGTTCCTCCACATCTTCACTCTCAGAATCTCCCCAAGCAGCAATCATAGCTTTCCTAATGTCTGCTTTGTTGTAAGGAGTTTTGTTGCTCTTGTTTTGTTCCTTAGCCTTCCCTTTTCCTTTCTCAGTTTTCCACAGAGGGCATTCACGAATGAAATGATCTAGGGACCCACATTTGTGACATCCAGAATCAGCTTTTGAGGTAGAGGACTTTTTGGTGAAGTTCCTTGTTCTATTGTTTCGATTGAACATTCTTTTGAACCTCCTCACCAACATGGCATCCTCTTCTTCATCCACCTCAGATTCTTCTAGATCACCAGCTTTGAGAGCCAACCCTTTTCCTTTGGTTCCTTCACTACTGCTTGTTCCTAAGTGTAACTCATGAGTCATGAGGGAACCAACAAGTTGCTCAATGTTGAATTTTGTGAAGTCCTTAGTTTCCTGTAAAGTAGTCACCTTGGCTCTCCATCTTTCATCTTGAGGGAGGCTTCTTAGAACTTTACTAACTTGCTCATCAATAGGGATTTGCTTTCCAAGAGAAACAAGCTCATTAATAATGTTAGTAAACCTGATTAACATTTCCTAGATTGTTTCTTTAGATTGCATTTCAAAACGTTCATATTTAGACATAAGCAGATCAATTTTAGAGTGTTTCACCTCGTTAGTTCCTTCATGTGTTACTTGAAGTAAATCCCAAATTTCTTTAGCATTTTTGCAGCCCATAACACAATTGTGTTCATGGGGACCAAGACCACAATGAAGTAATTTAACAGCAAGTACATTAATTTCCATTTTTTCAAAATCTTCCTTATCAAATTCAGACATGGGTTTAGGTACTACCTCATTTTCACCAACGGTTTTGGTGATTTCGAAATCACCAACTTCAATAACTCTCCAAACTTGGTAGTTGTCAGCTTTGATAAAAATTTCCATCCTGTTTTTCTAATAGGTGTAGAACTTCCCATTGAACATATAAGGACGCTGCGTAGAGTAACCTTCTTCCAGTTTCTCGTGATTGTTCATGTTGCTTCCAGGAACTTAACTCGTCAGGGTTTCCTGATTTCTTCGAGGAACTAGCTCTAATACCAATTGTTGACTCGAATGAACAATACAAGAGGGGGGTGAATTGTATTGTAGAGGAACTAGGATAATTTTTGCGGAATTTATAAAGGAACTCAAACAAAAACTAAAAGTGCAAAGAGAGATTTTACGTGGAAAACTTCTTGGCCCTAATCAAGAAGAAAAACCACGAGCACAAGGGATTTTAAACTCAACTCTTAATAATAATAGGGCAAACAACCTATTACAAATTAAGACTCTAAACTCAAGTTCCTCAACGAACTTAAGCTCCCTTCAACTGATCCCTCAATCAGTCAATCTCTCTAACTCTCTCTTTCTCCTTGCATTGCTTCACTCAAATCAATAAAACACTCTTAGAGTTTCCCTAAACTCTATCCCAATACAACTCAAGATTAAACTCTAAATTGCTAAGTACAAAGACACTCAAGGACTCAAGTGGATTATGACTCTTTTTAAAGCTAAAAGACTGTAATGCTCAAGTATATTTTTCTCAATAGAAAACCGAAGCTATATATTTATAGGAAAATTAGGAAGTTGAAATAATCGTTGCCTCAATCACCACTCAACCACAACTCCCTTAAAACTAGGAAGTGTAAGGAGTGGGATCTTGGGCAGCAAGTAAATCGAAATACTAGGAAGTGGTTTTACTGCTTCCTAAATTATCTCAACTTATTTTGACAAAGTAAAACACACGTTTAAGAGAATATTATTCCTAAACAGATTTTCCAAAGAATAAGATAAAATCAAAACAGAAAATCTTTTCACAAAAGATATTTTAACTTAAAAGATATTTTCGAAAATTAACAAGTTAAAATATGGAAAATAAAATCTTTATCATAAATAAATTTAAATCCACTTGAATCCTAAATTATCATAGTACTTGGCATAAATACAAGAAGCCTAAAATAAAGATAAAATACATTAGATTCCTTGAAACTCTGAGAAGCTTCGACTCTGAAGCTTCAGTTCCTCACTCTAGGAACTTGTCTTCGAAGCTTCAACTCTGGAGCTTCAGTTCCTTACTAAAGGAACATGACTTGTGATTGACTTCTTTATCCTCCCATAGCTGACTTTGATCTTGTTCCATGCTCCCTTCTTACTCAAGAATTTCATAGCATAAAGCTGTCATTAATAATCAAAGCTAAAAACGAAGGTTAAACTTATATGGGTTTGCTTAGGTTCTTTGAGTCATCATCAAAACTTAAGGTCAACACTTTTCTATGGTCATAATTTATAGAATCGAAGATGGTGTGAACTGTGAAGAACTACCTTGATGTCCATATAAAAACTTCCTTTTATGAAAGTAAAAAAAAAAAAAAAAAAAAAAAAAAGAGGAAGTATAGTCTGTCAGTGTATTTTTGGTATGTATATTGGGAAGGAATTGAAATAAAACAAGGAGATTGAGTAATATAAAATGACATAATTTGTTATTTGATATACACGTAAGAAATGAATCCCTTGTACATGATTTGTCGATTTTCACTTAGAAGTGATTTATATGTTAATTTGTGTGCTTTAATTCACTAGATGAGTTAGCTACATATATCTTAATGAGGCAATAATTAATTGTAGCTACATATCATCGTAGAATATATTTTTAATTGGAACAGTGTTTATTCATATTCAACTCTTATAAAGTACAGATTACGCCAATGGCTTTACAGTTTTTTCTTCTTCCATACAAAAGTAAGAACAGAAAATAATGGCTTGAAATTGAAAGAACTTTATGAAAAAACTCAATGTGAATAGAAAGTTTGCTGGCTCCATGTGAACAGAAAATAATGGCTTGAAACTGAAAGAACTGTGTGAAAAACTCAATGTGAACTGTTTGACCTGATGAAAATATTATTATTATTTTTATTATTTTTGAAGCCGATAATAAAATAACCTGTGCCCATACTCCTTTAGCTATAACAAAGCTAATTTTAATAGTTGGGGTAGTTCATCCCAAGTCTCACATGGAAGAAATAAGGAAGAGAAGACTTCCTTACTCCCTCCGTTTTTAAATACTTGCTCCACTTTCCTTTTTCGGCCGTTTTTAAATACTTGCTTCATTTCCTTATTTGGAAAGCTTTTACAATATTTAATTCATTTCTACTACCTAGTGGACCCAACAAATATCATAGTTTATTCATTTCATATTCTCTCACCTCCAATTTCTCCACTACTTTTGCTTTTTACAATTTTTTTTTTATTTTTCCACCAACCCCACTACTTGCATATTTTATTACTTTCTCCAATTTCTCCTAAAACTCCGGACATGGAGAAATGGAGCAAATATTTAAAAACTGAGGGAGTATAAGTGAGTGCATACTCGAAATAGTATGAGGCCTTTTGGGAAGGTGCCCAAAACAAATCCGTGCGGGCTAGGCCCAAAGCAGACAATATAATATTAATGTGGGGTGAAGTGTGCGTGCGACCCGTTAAGATGGGTTACCCGGACCCAACAAGTGATATCAGAACCGGGACAATACGCGCGTGTGGGACGATTCCCTCAAATGTGTGATCTTGCGGTTGTGGTGCATTGCATCGAAAGTCCTTCTGATATTGTGGTCCTTGGTCTGAAGAAGAGGTTTGTTTGGGTAGTTCATCCCAAGTCCCATATGGAAGAAATAAGGAAGAGAGGACTTCCTTATAAGTAAGTGCATACTCCAAATAGTATGAGGCTTTTTGGGAAGGTGCCCAAAAACAAATCCGTGCGGGTTAGGCCCAAAGCGGACAATATCATACTAATATGGAGTGGAGTGTGCATGCGACCCGTTAATGAGGGTTACGCGGGCCCAACAAGGTGCAACACGTGGACTTCCCAGGAGGTCACCCATCCTAATACTACTCTCAAGCGGAAGCTCAACAAGATCTAGAAACTTGCCTTACGAACCATACCTGTAGAGTCCTCAACGATTGTCACACCCCAAAACCCAGAGTCTAGGATGATGACTATGACTCTAATGGAAACACTCTCAATTTTGTGGATTATTTTCTCTATGAAATTGTACGTATGTTGTCTACAACAGATGTCATATTTATAATATTAAGAGTCCTTATCACTTAAGATTTTAGGTGTAACCAACTCTCAACGGGATAAATATCATCTTATTTACTTGCCTAAAGTATAGATAATATCCCCTTAAGTGATATAGATCAAGTAAAAAATACTTGCTTAAAATAGGATAAACTTTGGAGGCCACTTAATCTCCAACATTAACAAAGATGTGGCCTGCCCCTCTAGCGCTCCGATATCCTGAGCTTATGAAAACTTATGTGTGCGCTTAATTAAATCAACGACATCTGTTTCTAATTCTTCAATGAAGAAAATGAGAAAGGAAGAAAACCATACCCAATCGCCACACTTAGCTTGATACTTTGCACTTTTGTGATGAGCTGCACCTATCACCACATGACCAAGTACAAAATCAGACATTGCAGACTGTGAGAAGGGCAATGACCCTATTAGGTAAACACACACATCTAGCCTTGTCTTGCCCATGAGTAGAGTAACATGTTTGCAGGACGAAGAGACTTGTCTTGCCCACCACATAGCCCAATATCAATCTCCTTACCTATAAAAATCCCAGACCGATAACTGATATTGACGACTGTGTCAGAACAATATTATGGATATGTTTAATGCCAACAATACCAGCACATAACACAACATGATCTTCATTGATATCTCCGACAAAAACAAGGGGACCCCCAACCGTAACATAGCACAGAATGATAAGTCTTATCGTTCATAGTCTGACGTAACCCTGAAATAACATACTATTGATTACGATCATTGTTATGTTATATTTATTCAATTTTGCAACTAGTTTAATTTCATTATAGAGAGTAATGGGTGAAACGCGAAACCTAGAACTATTTCTCATACTTGTCTCTTGTCTTTATTAGTATGCAACTTACTACCTCCGTTACATATTATTTGCAACGATTTGACATAAAGTAGAGAGGAAAAATGTCTAATCATTGCAAATAACATGTAACAGAGGTAGTATATTGTTTACAACTTAGTACTCCCTATGTTTTTTTTTTTTTTTTTTTTTTTTAATTTTTTTTTTATCATTTTCTCTCTTTTCCATGGTCCCCACTAAAATATTAAAAATATCTATCTTCTCTCATATACTTTCTCTTTCATGGTCCCCATCTTACTTTTACTATAATAATTTATTCACGCACTCACAATATTGTATCAATCAATAACTATATACTAAAAGACAGACCAACAATGACATGTGTCATCTCCTGGTGTGTCCTTAGTTTATTTTTTCTTTTTTTTTTGGAAAAAAAAAATATTTAAGAAACAAATTATATATAAAGTATTAATTTCCTATAAAGTGTAATAGAAGAATTTGATGGATCTTTCCGAAATAAAACATATAGACAAATATAAACTTAAGCCAAAAAAAATAAAAAAATATTTCTTAATATAATTTGTTATGGACAATTTTAAAAGTAAATACATATTATGTACTACAAAAGGAGTGTTTTTTCGACGCTACTATAAAAGGAGTGTTTTTTCGACGCTATAGCCTCGACGCTAGAGCAGGGGCGTCAGCAGGTAATTACAATATCCGCGTTTCCTCGACGCTTTTTACAGTCGAAAGTAACTTTAGACAACAAAAAGCGTCGAGAATACTAACATGTGGCCCGCACGTGAACTTAGTTAGCTGTACTGCACTCAAAAAACCGCCCAACATCACGAAAACCTACTTTCTTTTTTTTTTTCCTTCATTCGATTTGAATTCTTTACATTTTTACATAAATCTTTGTTAATTCTTAACTCTTAATAGATATAAATTGCTTCTTTTATTTTTTGTGTGATTTTAATTGATACTTGCAAGTTGCAATTACCCAATTTTACTCGTTGTAAACCCTAGGTTATAGATCTTGTTGAATTTCTATTTCTACAATCGTTTCTCTTAGTTTCTGGATATTTTCTTACACATTAGTGATTTATTTGATTGTTAATTTCATTTGTTAGATCTATTTCATTACGGCATGTAAAACTTGACATTGATTTTGTTATTCCATTCTTTCAGAGTTATTGGTTGGACCAAAGTAGAGTTTGGCCCTCAAATAGAAGAAGAAGGGGTTTTTGAAACCAAAGATCACCTTCTCATTATATTCAAGGAAAATGGTGGGCAGTAGAATCGCCAGGTCTATAACAACAGGGGCGAAAATCGCTGAATGTATGTCTCTTTGCAATTTGTGGTTTATAAAATTGATATGAAACTTTGATTTCTATTTTGTTTCTTTGATGTGAATTATTATTAGTGATTTCTCAACTTAGCTGAGATGAATTCATTTTTCAAGGTATGAAAAGTTCTTGGTGTTAGTTTTTTTTTTTTTTTTTTCAATTGCAGATTTATTTCAGATATAGTATTAGTTTCTAAAGGCTTCAAAAAAAAAATAGTATTAGTTTCTAAAATACTCAGCTTCATTATTTTGGTTATATTGATTTGCATTAATTTTGTTCAAATATTACTTTTGTTTTAACTGAACTAACACTTCATATAGCACTTGTTACCTCTGTTGTTGTGGTGCCTGGTTTAAGTAAGCTCTGCGTGTTTATCTATTTGATCCTAAAATGCCCCATAGTGCATAATCTCTCTCTATTTGATGCTAGTATGATATTAAATTGAAGACCTTGTATTACCAAATCCTACATATCTTACTTGACTTTCGTGCATCTCTTTACAAATTGAGGTATCACTTGTGAATATCTTATGAAGATAATGATTATTTAATCCTTAATGTTGTCTAAATTATATTGCTACTTTTGGTCAACTCAAGCTAAGTTTCTATATATCAGTCTCTAGATACAAGATATGATTGCATTTTTATATTTGTTTTCTTAGCATGTCTGAATATGACTACTATTAGTTGCTTAGTTATAGTCTAGTTGGACTTCTCTACCCTTAAACATGGATGATATATTTATTTAACTTTTCTTTTTTTTCCATGTCAATTATTTATTTCTTTTTTCTATGACAACTTACTTTCTATTGTTAACTTGCTATATATCTTTATTAAGGAGTATAAAAAAAAAAAGGGAGAACAAGATTGTTTTTGTTATGCTTATTCTAGAAAGTATGCTTGTGCTGCTAGCTAGCTTAGCTTCTTATAACCTTATAATAGTCACATTAGTTTGGAAGACCTCTGTACTTGGCTTTTGTCAGTCTCCCACTATTAGTGGTTGCCTAAAATTATTCATTACAATAATCCTGATGAAATTTACCATCCTGTTAGTACTTGCTTTGCTGTATTGTTTAGGTATTTGATACATAGACAATCGATATTTCAAGGTTTTTTCATGTATACAAAGTTTTAATATGTTTCACTGTGCTTCTATTTTATCTCAAACTTGAAAGTTTAGCTTTTTGTTCTGCATTTGAAGCATGATTATGATGAGTTTAGAGTTGTTTGATAGCCTCTTTTTGATAAATTTATAATTTTGTTTATTCCTTTTGGTTGCGTATGTAATATGGTTCTTTAGGTAAAAGTCAACATTCTTTGATCTTTTTCTCTTTTGTAAATTATATCTCTGGCTCAGGTGGCTCTCACACTATGGTCTATGGTCTTGACATGGACATGTGGCCAAACATTCATCGTCGAAAGAAATACCTTTAAGAAGCTTAAGGTGTAGTCATTGGTTGTACCACGCTAAAAGATACATGTAAGTTTTTTACCTGCCACTTTACAGAATACATGTCAGTTTTGTGTATTTACAAAAAATGAAAGTTCTAAACCCCCTACAAAATTATGTCAAAAATGAAAAAATATTTGACTTTTCCTATGCTTTCTAGCTTGTAGCATCTTTTACAATGGCAACGAGCTGCTATCAACAAGTTAATCAAATAAGCTGTTATCAAATGGATAAAAATTCAGATCAACTTGCACTTAAATAGTCTCTAAGTGCTAAGCACTGCACCAATTTTGGTGTATGGTGTTCAGTGGGGTGCTACAATGAACTATATATACTTTTGATTATATAGTTATCAACAACTACATTTTAGTGTTCATTTTTTTTATCTTCCTATGTAAATTTCAGCTCTTGGATATTTAGAGTGTATGCAATTGTGCTCTCATACCTTTTCTTTTAATACCTGGCTTATTTAAACTTTTGTGATGATTATTGTAAACCTTTATTGGTATCATATTGTTTGTGGTTCTGATTATATTTGTTTGAGCTTGCTTAATCTTCATCACTTGAATTACTTTTATTATTTCTTGTATATTGTCTTTTTTTCAATGGCTTGCTTATGCTGTAAACTGCCTTTTTCTTTTTCCTTGGGTGCTTCCTCTCTGCAAGGAGCCAGACAACTTTGTGATTAGATTTCCTAGTTCTTAATCATCTTATCATGGAGGTTTCAATGTTGGTAAGCAATTACGGTAGAATATACATGATTAAACTGTAGTTTTTTTTTATATATATATTATGTTGATTAAAGAACAAAAATATTGAGTCATTTGATATTTCAGGCTTGAACTGTGTTGAGGCTGTTAATTTTGCTCCTACTCATTGAGGGTTTGGATCAGAACTCTATCAACTGTATCATAAGCCTGCTGTACTTTCTCATGAGGAGCTGCTTTGCATGGCTGTTAAGGTTGGCTGACTTAAATGAACTCTATAAATTATTTTTCCCAATTAAGATTTTAGTGTGGTATGGTCTGTATAGTGGACCACTCACTAGGTTTATTTTTTATTTATTTTTATTTTAAATTTTTATTGTTTGGAACATCTTGTTACTTCAAGAGGGTCCTTTTGTTGACTATTTTGTTTTCAACAATATAGGAGTATATGAAGGCTGAGTTTTGTGTAATTAAGTCAGTATTTGTCTTTTTTTTTTTTCCCCTTTTGATAAGTTTTTTTCTTGTCAAGAGCAGTATACCTTTGCCACCTACAATCCATGTTTCGCTGTGTTTGTTTATTGGTTAATAATTGGCGGAATTTCTTTACAAACATATTTCTCATAGCTATATGGGGCCTGTCATTTCTGAGAACATGATTGCTGATAATTCTGTGTATATACTAAAGAATGTGACACTGGTGCTTGTGTTTGGCATAGAAGTGTTTAATTTTCCGACATGATGAGAGAAAATATGTTCTTGGTATTAAATAATATATGTCAGATTGTTGAGGATCTTATACACATCCTTGAGTTGAAATGAAGAGTCGGGGGTGATCTTAAGATGCCAATTTTTTCTTTCCACTTTTATTAACTTCTGCTTGTTAGCCCTGTTGTGTGTGGATGTGTTTTCCTGGTTCTTTTAATTATTTTGGTGATATGAACAGATTATTTGTGATGCTAAAGTAGCACCTTACATGAATAAGGAGTTACTGAGGGTCTTTACAAAAGAGAAGAATGGGATGGAGCAGCTTTGGAAAAAGGGCCTTGTCAAAACATCTGTTATGTACTAGTTGAAGAACCTGGATTGGTTGTTTGTCTTGCAGCACTGGGAACGCCTTTGTGAATGTAATCCAAGGAGAAGCCGCCTCCGATATCGCCACTCTCTTGCGGAATTAATTAAATGAACTGTTAGTCATAACAAAGAATGTAATATCATAATTCATAACTAATTTCTTAGAAACATTGTTGTGCTAGGTAGTTTTGCTCTTGTATGAATATTTGAGTCTTAGGGAAGATACTAATTAATTTATATACAATGAAATGAGATTTTTTTTAAAAAATTATTTTGGAATTTTTTTGTAGCACAATGATATTTATAAGATGTCTTCAACAACCTGCCCTAATATTCTATAAGGAATTGTCGAAGCATTTCATTATATAGAACATTTTTTAATGACAAGGTCGCTAAAAAGCGTCGCTAACTTGGAAAATATATACAAGTTGATAAATTATATACTAGGCGTTAAGGACAGTAAAAAGTGTCGACAACTCTATAATCAGAGACATGAAAAAGCGTCGCGAACTTTTAGAAGCTGTGCGAAATATCCAAATCTAGACGCTTAGTATAAAAATTTGGACACAAATAAGCGTCGAGATTCTCGACGCTTTTTGGTGTCCTACAAATTTCTCGACTCACGTTTTTTCGACGCTTTTTCAAAGAGTCGAGAAAAAATATTTCGACGCTTTTTTACGTCGAAAATAGGCCTTAAAAGCGTCGAAAATGCACGGAAATTCTAGTGATATATATATATATATATAGGGGAGGCTCTCGTGAGAATTTTTCTTATGTGAGAATTTTTTTTTTATGTGAGAACACTCTTTATGTTCTAAATTTTTACTTGTATGTTCTAAATTTTAAATATGATGTTCTAAACTTTTCCTTAGGTGTTCTAAATTAAATCAAATGTTCTAATTTAGTATTCACATGTTCTAAACCATAAATTAGTTAAGTTTAATATCATAAACTTTAAATAACCTGTTACAAAATTTTAACTTATATGTTCTAAATTTTAAAATGTGTGTTCTAAGATTTTTAATTATATGTTCCAGATTTTAAAGCGTATGTTCTATATTTTTACTCATATGTTCTAAATTTTTTACTCACACTTTCTATATTCTATATTTGTTTGTTCTAAATTTTTATTCACATGTTCATAATCTTAAATCAAATGTTCTAAATTTTACTCATATGTTTAAAATTTCATAAAGCAGATTTTATAAATTTTTAATCACTTGTTCTAATTCTTAAATCAAATGTTCTAAACATATTACTCACTTAGATGTTCTAAATTATTACTCAGATGTTCTAAATTTTAATTTCAGACGCATGTTCTAAATTTTTACTCGTATGTTCTAAATTTAAAATCAGTTCTCATATAAGTATGAATTCTCACATATGAACCTATTCTCACCGGATCCCTCCCCTATATATATATATATATATATATATATATATATATATATATATATATATATATATATAAAATGTAATAGAAGCTACATACAAACTTAAATAATGAAATGCGAATATCAAATCATCAAATGATGTTGTGTGTTTCGTTAAATAATTTATGATTAGAATTTCAATCAATTATTACTTTATGGATCGGATACTTCAATAATAATACTTGCCAAGAGTGACACATGTTGATTATTCTTAGTGTGTGTAATTTTTCCTTCCATTTTTTTTTTTGTTGATTTTCAACATTCAATTGATATGAATATAGCATATGAAAGTAAAAAATATAATAAAGGTTAATTTTAAAATTAACCATTGAAAATTATCGTACATGGCACGGGACCCAACCTAGTTACTATCCTAAAAGTTTGTGCAATCCAAAGTGATGAAAATAATAATAAAAAAGGAGGGAGTTGTACTTTTCAATTGTTTTCCATCGTTTGTATAATACTACCTCCATTACACATTATTTGCAACGATTAGACATTTTTTCCTCTCTACTCTATGTGAAATCGTTGCAAATAAGGTGTAACGGAGTTACTAATTTTATTTCTTAATTTGGTAATTGTTCAGTTCTCATTGTGGATACGATTAGTAATTGATAAGTACACCTGTGGTATATTTAGGCCTACCAGTAATTGGGCCCGCATTCAATTTTTGCCATTATCGTTGATTAATAATGGTAATAACCCTATTCTTTTTATTAAACAATTGTTAATGATGATGGTTTAATTAAATCATTTTCCAATCTAAAAAACACTCTTACTCCTTACCAAACATGCCCTTATATTCTTTTTACACAACTGCCAGTGTTTGTTGATACCCATTCAAATGCATGTGAGGTTTTCTTGAATTTGTTAATATACTCGTTGCTATTTGCAAGGTGAGTCTGGGTGCATAGCACTTATGGGCGAGTTATGTAAATAGGAGGGTAAGGAAGTAATTTCCCCTGATTCAATTTTTGCTTCTTGGAAAAAGTTGGCTCTTTAGTGGTACATTATAATGTACCATTATGTATGTATAATGTACCACTAAAGTATAATTTGTCTGAATAGTATGTTTTGTGGACTATTACAAGTGTAGTGGTACTTTTTACCATCATATAAGTTTCAACTTCTAGAAAAAACTGACTCTCTAATGGTACCATTATGCATGTATAATGTACCAATAAAGTATAAGTTATCTTAACAAAACTTTTTAATTGCAAAATTGCCATCATATATGCGCTAAAATCAATAGGCACTATGCGCCAAGACTTAACCATCACTCTTCTGCTAAGACAATATCATTATAATATTTACAATGTAATACGGAGTATAATAATTGAATATTTCCAGTTTATAAATACAAATTTGGATACTTGAGTCAAACATGTTCTATTCATTCTTTTAATATGCTGCTGTCGTTCTTTTTAAAATACAAACATTATTTTTTAAGGAAGATTGTTAAGCATCCTATGATCGTTAAGCTAAGGTTCTTTGTTTATTTAAACACAGTTGTAGAGCTCATATACATCTACCAACAGCCAAAAAAATTATAGAAAACCATACTTCTTTATCTTCATCTTTTAATTTCTCTGCTCTTTCTCATTCAAAACTCAATTGAAAAATTGATGTTGCTACTGCACTCACTGTTGCTCAAACGTTGTTTGCAACATTACAGTGTGCAGAAGTGCAAAACCTATGCTCTACCTGCAAGTATGAATCTGAGCTTGAGAAGTTGCTCAAAACTGTCAAAACGATCAAGAAATTCCTTGTGGATGCCGACTCCAAGTGCCAGGAGCTCACAAATGAAGGCCAAAACTGGGTCGAGAACCTCAAGGATGCCGTCTATGATGCTGATGATTTAATGGATGAATTCAATACTGTTAGGCCATATAATATGTATAGCTAATGGGCCGTTGTTATGTTACGAGCCCTAATCTCTCTAGGTTGTATATATATACTTGTGCATACGCTAATACGAAGACACTCTATTCTCTCTAATCTCTCTATTATTGACATGGTATCGGAGCCAATAACATTCTACTACCTAAACCTCTAAATTTTTTTTCCCTAATTTCTGAAATCAATTACTAATTCCTAAATTTGATTAAATCATCTGTCTGGTTCGAATTTAGGGTGAATTGCTCAATTTGATTTCTCTGGTTTTTGGTTGCTTCGTGGTGTGCGCTACATCCCTTAATCCACTATTCTTTAATCCCTTAATCTACTGCTTCTACTATCCCTTAATCCCTTAATCTACTGCTTCTCTCAATCTACTATTTTATTGTTGTGGTGTGGTGTGATTACCTAGTTGTGTGGGGCTTCTATTATTCTTTTCTAAATTGCTACTACTCTACATTGTCGAATTGCTACATTGCTTTCTTGCTGAATTTCTGAAATTTTCTTTTCAATTGTTCTTCTGAATTTCTACTCTACATTGTCGCCTTTCTACACTGCTATAACATGGTGAATGCTAAGTCACAACTATTTTGTACCCATTGCAATCGATCGGGTCATGATTATGGTGCTTGTTTTCTTGTCCACGGGCTACCCGATTGGTGGCTGGACAAATATGGGAACAAAGGTCGTTCTTCAACTTCGCTGGCCGTGACTACTACTTATAATTCGCCCCCTGTCACTTCTGTTCTTGCTCACACTACGGCAGACACTATCTCTTCTCATACCACTATTTCTCTATCTTGGATAATTGACACGGGAGCCTCACATCATGTAACGGGTGACGAGTCTTCATTATTTGATACTCAATCCATTTTACCATGCCCCGTTGGTCTTCCCGATGGTGCTCAAGCCTTTGCAACAAAGGAGGGTCGTGTTTTCTTGGCGGATGGCATTATTCTTGAACATGTTCTATTTGTTCCTAAATTACATTGCAATTTGATTTCGGTGTCTAAGTTGATTGATGACTCTAATTGCTTTGTCCGATTCACTAATTCTCTTTGTGCTATACAGGATCAATCCTCGGGGAGCTTAATTGAGGCGGTGAACGGATAGATGGACTATATTATTTCCGGCGTCTCCCAAAAGTATGTGCACTCACGGGTCCGGAGATTTCTACATTTGAGTTGTGGCATCGTCGTTTGGGGCATCCGTCGGAGAAAATTGTCAAATTGCTTCCTGCTATTCGAGGTACTACTGGTACTAAGTGTTTACATGAAGCTTGTGAAATTTGTCCTCTTGCTAAACAAACCCGAGACAGTTTTCCTGATAGTGATAGTCGTGCTAGCCGTATTCTTGAAATGATACATTGTGATTTGTGGGGACCATATAAAACGACTTCTACTTGTGGTGCTCATTATTTCTTGACGATTGTTGATGATTTTTCCCGTGGTGTTTGGGTCTATTTATTGAATGACAAAACTGAAGTTTATTCTTCTTTTTGCTCTTTCTTTGCTATGGTTAAATGTCAATTTGATCTCAATGTTAAATGTGTGCGGAGTGACAATGGCACGGAATTTAAACCCATGATCCCATATTTTACTGAAAATGGCATTCTTTTCCAAACCTCTTGTGTTGGCACACCTCAACAAAATGGTCGGGTAGAGCGTAAACACCAACATGTATTGAATGTGAGTCGTGCTTTGATGTTTCAAGGCAATTTGCCGATTACTTTTTGGGGTGAGTGTGTCCTTGGGGCGGTTTATTTGATTAATCGTACTCCTTCTACCTTGCTAGCCAATAAAACCCCATATGAATTTCTCTTTGGCAAAGAACCTGATTTAGATGCTTTGAGGGTGTTTGGTTGTCTCTGTTTTGCTCATAATCAAAAGGCTAAAGGTGACAAATTTGCACCTAGGAGTAGAAGGTGCGTTTTCTTGGGATATCCTCATGGGAAAAAGGGTTGGAAGGTGTATGATTTAGAGACGGGTGAAATTTTTGTGTCACGTGATGTTAAGTTTCATGAAACTGAATTCCCATTTATGCTCAATGAAGACTCGAATGATTCTCATGTTGGTACCGAAAGGGTGTCTAATGTTGATGGTGGGATCGATTTTGATTTTTTGGATGATCTTGAGCATGTGCTCGCGCTTGGTGAAACCTCTATTCGGCATGACACTAATGACAACAGCCCCGAGCATTATTTTGCCCCTGCTACAGCTGCCTCGGGGTCTGTTGTCTCTGGTATGGCTGCTGCCAGCAGCAGCTCGGGGTCTGCTGGCAGTGAGGTCCGCACCCCAACCGCGGCTGCCAGTGCAGACCGTAGTCACCCCGCGGACAATTCTGCCGAGGGCAGCACGGGGGGCAGCCCTTTGGCTACTCCGGACTCTTCACCTCTTGATTTAGGACGTGGTCAGCGTCCTAGGCATCCTCCGAATTGGCACAAGGATTATGTCGCACATGCTATCTCTAGTCCATTTATCTCCTCCAGTTCATCGCCTACTCCATGCTCCTCAGGTACTCCCTATCCTTTAGCACATTTTGTGAATTGTGATAAATTTTCTATGCGACATCGTGTTTTTATTGCAGCTGTGGATACTATGGTAGAGCCACGTAATTTCAAAGAGGCTATGAAAGATGTAGGGTGGAGAGAGGCAATGCAAAAAGAAATTTATGCGTTAGAAAATAATCAAACATGGGTAATGGAGAAATTACCTCCGGGAAAGAAAGCTCTTGGGTGTTGTTGGGTTTACAAGGTTAAGCTCAATTCTGATGGCTCTATTGAGAGGTTGAAGGCTCGTCTCGTTATTTTTGGTAACCATCAGGTCGAGGGTATTGATTATAACGAGACATTTGCTCCCGTTGCTATAATGGTTACTGTTCGTGCTTTTCTTGCGGTAGCTTCTGCGAAAAATTGGGAATTACACCAAATGGATGTTTATAATGCCTTTCTTCACGGTGATCTTGATGAGGAGGTTTATATGAAGCCTCCACCTGGTTTTCATGGTTCTCAATCTGGGTTGGTTTGTCGTCTTCAAAAGTCCTTGTATGGGTTACGGCAAGCACCTCATTGTTGGTTTTCTAAGCTGGCCTCTTCTCTGAAAAGGTACGGTTTTATACAATCGTACTCTGACTACTCTCTTTTTACTCTGCAATCTGGAGCTATTCAACTTAGTGTTCTGATATATGTTGATGATTTAATAGTGTCTGGTAATGATTCCTCTGCAATTTCATCATTCAAATCATATCTAAGTGACTGTTTTCATATGAAAGATTTGGGTGTGTTGAAATACTTTCTTGGTATTGAGGTTGCACGTAGTCCGGAGGGCATATTTTTATGTCAACGGAAATATACTCTTGACATTATTGCAGAGTCTGGTTTGCTAGGGGCCCGTCTTGCAGGTACGCCTATTGAGCAGAATCATACTCTGGCTAAATCGGAGTCTCCTCTTATTTCTGATCCTGATGTGTATCGTCATCTTGTGGGTCGTTTGATCTATTTATCTTTCACGAGACCTGATTTGGCTTATGCGGTTCATATCTTGTCTCAATTTATGCAACAACCGCGTCAAGATCATTGGGAAACCGCTCTTCGTACGGTGCGTTACTTAAAAGGATGTCCGGGTCAGGGAATCCTTTTGAGTTCTGATTGTGATCTTCATATTACAGGTTGGTGTGACTCGGATTGGGCTAGTTGTCCTCTAACGAGACGATCTATTTCTGGTTGGTTGGTGTTTCTGGGTGCTTCCCCTATATCTTGGAAGACTAAGAAGCAGGACACTGTGGCTAAGTCTTCTGCAGAGGCCGAATTTTGTTCAATGTCTAAAACCACTGATGAGTTGAAGTGGTTGAAGGCTCTCCTTCAGAGTTTGGGAGTCTCGCATCCCCGCGCAATGAGTTTGTTTTGTGATAGTCAATCTGCATTGTATATTGCGCGGAATCCGGTCTTCCATGAGTGTACTAAACACATTGAGGTTGACTGCTATTATGTCCGTGATGCGATTCAGGATGGTATCATTAGTCCGTCGTATGTGAAAACGACGGATCAACTTGCGGATATTTTCACTAAGGCATTGAACAAACAACAATTTTTGTATCTTCTTGGCAAGTTGGGCATTTGTGATTTGCATGCTCCAACTTGAGGGGGGGTGTTAGGCCATATAATATGTATAGCTAATGGGCCGTTGTTATGTTACGAGCCCTAATCTCTCTAGGTTGTATATATATACTTGTGCATACGCTAATACGAAGACACTCTATTCTCTCTAATCTCTCTATTATTGACAAATACTGTGAAATATCAATCAAGAATACTTTGGCTTGCCTTGATTCACGGCTCTTGGCCTCAATATATAAAACAATACAAGATAAACATGGAAAGAATCTTTAGAATATTATCTAACCTATCTTTGCCAAGTAAATATCCTAACCATATTAAATCAAATAATATCAAATCTTTCTAATATATCCTAACACCCCCCTCAAGTTGGGCATGGTGAGGATCGAAAATGCCCAACTTGGACAATAGAAAATGAAACTGTCGCTTGCCAATAGCCTTCGTAAATATATCCGCCAACTGTGTATCTGTAGGCACATATGACGGAGCAATAATGCCTTCTGTGATGGCATCTCTCACAAAATGACAGTCAACCTCGATGTGTTTGGTTCTTTCGTGAAAAACCGGGTTTTTTGCACTATGTAGAGCGGAATGACTATCACAAAATAATGGAATAGCTTTGGGATGATGCACTCCCAAGCTATATAACAAACCTTTCAACCACTTCAATTCCAGGTTGCTGAGGTCATAGAACGATACTCAGCCTCTGAAGATGATGTAGAGACCGTTGGCTGCTTCTTCGTCTTCCATGAAATAGGCGAATGGCCTAAAAACACTAGCCAACCTGTCACTGAGCGCCGAGTGAGTGGACAAGCAGCCCAATTTCAGTCACACCACCCTTTAAGAGCCAAATCACTGTCTGCTCGAAGTAAAATCCCTTGCCCGGGAGTACCTTTCAAGTACCGTACTACCCGCAAGGCCGTGTCCCAATGCTCTATACGCGGATGCTGCATGAATTGAGATAAGATGTGCACGGAATAAGTAAGATCTGGTCGTGTCACATTGAGATAGACCAACCGGCCAACAAGACGACGGTATGGCTCTGGATCCGCAAGTAAATCACCTGTCACGTGACCCAACCTGTGATGTTGCTGCATCGGAAAATCACTAGGCTTTGCACCTGTCAAGCCTGCTTCTGAGATTATCTATAACGTATATTTACGTTGACACAAAAATAAACGTGTCGCACTCCGAGCAACCTCGATGCCAAGAAAATATTTCAAGGGCCCCAGATCTTTCATTTTAAAACAATCACCCAAATATGAATTAAAAAGCCAATAATGCAGCGGAATTATTTCCAGAAATAATCAGATCATCAACATATATCAACACATTGATCAGAACCCTCCCTTTAAAAAATGAAAACAGAGAATAATCAGAGTAGGATTGATGAAACCCATACCCTTTCAGAGCTGTAGTAAGCTTCACATACCAACAACGAGGAGCTTGCTTCAAGCCATATAGTGACTTTTTCAAACGACACACCAACTTGGGATTGTTGCTTTCGAACCCAGGGGGAAACCTCATGTACACCTCTTAATCAAGATCACCATGTAAAAATGCATTTTGCACATCCATTTGATGTAATTCCCAATTCTTGCATGCAGCTATGGCTAAGAAAGCTCGAATAGTTGTCATCTTTGCAACGGGAGCAAAAGTCTCATTGTAGTCGATGCCCTCGGTTTGATGATTGCCAAAAATCACCAATCTTGATTTTAATCGTTCAATATCACCATTGGACAAGTGTTTGGTCTTATAGACCTATTGGCTACCAAGTGCACGTTTTCCAGGGGGCAATTCCTCCAATATCCAAGTCCCATTATCTTCTAAGGCTTGGATTTCTTCTTGCATTGATGTCCTCCAACCATCATGTCTCATTGCTTCCTTGTATGATTTCGGATCATTACCCGATATAATAGCTGCAAAAAAATGACGATACTTGACAGAAAAATTATCATAATTAATATAGTGTGCTATAGGATACAGGGTACCTGATTTATGCTGCGGAATTGGTGTAGACGTAGATGGACTTTCAGCAACAATAGTATGAGTCACATAATCTCTTAGAAGAACCAAAGGAGTCTTAACCCGCAAACCCCTTCCCAAGTAAGCAGTACTCGCGACCGACTGCTGGCTGCCTTGCTGCACCGTACTGTCTGGCAATGGCTGCGGTGACTGGCTCTGCTGCCTTGGCAGTACGGGCTGCTGTGGGAAGTCATGCTGCTGTGCATCGAAGGAACCAGCCCCCACATTTTCTTGCGTGGCAGAGGAGGCCGTAGCCTGGTCGCGGCTCACCCTATCTTCCCGCGGCCAGGTTGCGGAGTCTGCTGCCTCCCCTTGCAGCGTATGCTCTTGCGTGGCAGGGGAGTCTACTGTACCTCGTGGATGCCCGTTCTTAAGTGGAGCCATAACCCCTGTGCTTGCACTTTCCACAAAATCATCATCTATTACACTATCATCATACATGGGAACAGCTCTCTCGGGCTCAATATTTACCACATTCGCATCATGAAATGGGTAAACGTTTTCAAAAAAATTCACGTCCCGGGACACCAAAAATTCTCGCTTCTTAAGATCATACAAGGACCACCCTTTCTTGCCAAACGGATACCCCAAGAACACACACTTTCGAGTGCGACTCTCAAACTTATCCCCCTTTGTTTTCTGATTGTGAGCAAACCACAAGCAACCAAAAGTACGGATGACATTATATGAAGGAGGATAGCCAAATAAAATCTCAAAGGGTGTTTTATTTTGTAACAATGGGGTTGGAGTACGGTTAATTAAATAATGTACGGCGGCAAGAACACATACACTCTCCCCAAAAATAAATCGGTAAATGAGCTTGAAAGCGTAAGGCCCGGGCTACATTTAAGATGTGTTTGTGTTTGCGCTCAACTCTACAATTTTGTTGTGGTGTCCCAACACAAGAAGTGTGAAATAAAATACCAGTAGCGGAAAAATACTCACGTAAGCAATTAAATTCCGTACCATTATCACTTTGCACAATTTGTATATTTTGAGAAAATTGATGATCAACCATGGCAATAAAACTCATAAAAACACGAAAAACTTTTGTTTTATCATCCAATAAATAAACCCAAACGACACGAGAATAATCATCAACTATAGTTAAAAAATAGCGATCTCCACAAGACGAAGGATGTCTATAGGAACCCCACAAATCACAATGTACTTTCTCAAAAATGCGACTTGCTCTATTATCACTAATTGAAAACTTGTCCCTAGGATGCTTAGCCTTAAAACAGACCTCACACTTTTTATTTAAACTACCAATTAAAACCAACTACAGGAGGAAGTAGCTTTACTACATTTTCTGAAGGATACCCCATCCTTTTGTGCCATAGCTCGAATGAAGGGGTTGTGTCATTCACAGAAACGTGTTGAACTGAATCCGCTTCTCCAAAATAATAAAGTCCATCTTGCCTAACACCCGTTCCAATCAGCATCCCCGTTTGGTCCTGTATAACACACAAAGAAGAATTAAAATTTACATCACAATTTAAATCTTTAATTAATTGGGAAACCGAAAGAAAATTGCAACTCAATTGCGGAACATATAACACATTTTTAAGAGTAATGGAGGTCGACAATATAATCGACCCTTCCTTCTTTGCAACCACCGTTCCACCGTTGGGAAGACCAACAGGAATTTGCATAATCTCAGTTACATCAAATAACCAAGTCTCATCTCCAGTCACATGATGTGTTACGCCGGTATTAATAATCCACTTTTTGGTATTAAACTTACCATTCAACCTGTTGTCAGGGACCTTTGCATTACCAAAGAATCCCGCAATTGCTTTCCATTGGTCAGGGGTGAAAATCTGATTTGAAGATGTCGACTCCGAGGCACCACTAGCATTGCTCGAAGCCCCTATGTTGTGGCTACTTGCGGCATTGGCCTTCGCATAGCCACGCCCCCTGCCATATGCATTCCCCCTTCCACGACCAGCACCATCGGTCTTGGGGCGATCAAACCATCCCTCCGGGTACCCATAGAGTTCATAGCAGCCACTACTTTCACGGCCACGCTTCTTGCAATGGGAGCACACCAGTTTACTCCAACAGTTCGAGGCATCATGACCGGGTCTCTGACACTTGGAGAAAACAAAACTGTTGCTGCTGCTGCTTCCACGCCCACGGCTCGTACCCGAATTTGCCTTGAGAGCAAATCCCACTGCTTCTGGTGCTTTCTCTTCGAGAATGACTTTTGCTAGGCGTACACGCTCATCTTGAATTGCTAGTTGATATGCGCGATCAATCGTAGGCATAATACTTAGAGTATAATCCCATTAAAAATTCATGGAGTTTAGCCGTTTCTCGTCGTTGAGCGTGTAACTCACCAACATTGCACTTTGAACAGTAGGAGCATGTTATTATTGGTTCATGATGATAGAGTTCTTCCCATAATGCATTAAATTGATCATAGTATGTGGAAATAGACATCGATTTTGTTTGTTTGCACCGCGCAATCGAGGATTTTAATTGATGAATACGTGGACCATTAACCAAAGAAAAACGTTGTTGGAGATGATCCCATAGCTTCTTGGCTTCTCGATATTTAGTTAAAGTGGACTTAACCTCCGGATCAATGGTGTTGGTTATCCACGAAACCGACATGGGATTAATAGTGTTCCAATCCGATTGTGTATAGGGAGAAATCGGACCTGTTATTGTGCCATCTAAAAACTCATATTTCCGCCTTGCTTCCAAAGCCATACGAATGTCTGCTGCCCAATCGTCATAGTTGTCACCCTTTAGGCGAGTTGGGGTTATAAAGTCCCCTGGTCGATCTTGCGATCCTAGGTAGAACGGTGAGTTTGGTTCAATTTTTAATGGTGGTGGAGGTGGCGGCGGTGGTGTTTCACCCACCATTGTTATAGATTATTTTAGGAAAAATTAAAATTCTGGCTGTGATACCATGTGAAATATCAATCAAGAATACTTTGGCTTGCCTTCATTCACGGCTCTTGGCCTCAATATATAAAACAATACAAGATAAACATGGCAATAATCTTTAGAATATTATCTAGCCTATCTTTTCCAAGTAAATATCCTAACCAAATTAAATCAAATAATATCAAATCTTTCTAATATATCCTAACAAATACCATTGCTCAACGCTTGAATAGAATGCCTGGCGGCAAGATTTCCAAGAAGGTACGCCGTTTCTTCTCCCCTGATAACCAACTGATATTTAGTACTAAAATATCAAGTGAGATTAAGAAACTTAGAGAAAAGATGGATTGTACGGCTAAAAACCATAATGATTTTGGGTTTAGTAAGTTGTATAAGCCTGTCAAGAGTAGAGAGAAAACATGTTCTTATGTGTTTGAACATGATATTATTGGGAGAGATGCTGACAAGGAGATCATTGTGGATTTGTTGTTAAAAGATGACTTGGAGAAAAATATTTCATTTGTGACTATTGTGGGGATTGGGGGCTGGGAAAAACTTCTCTTGCACAACTCGTGTATAATGATTGTAGGATCAAAGAGGCGTTTCAAGGAAATATGTACTGGGTTTGTGTGTCTAAGAATTTTAGCACGAAAGATATCCTAGGTAAGATGATTAGTAGGGAGGGGCTTGAATTCGAGGATCTATATTTGGAAATTCGAAATAAGATAGAATGGAAAAGGTTCTTGCTTGTTTTAGATGACGTATGGTCTGAGAATGGTAGAAAGTGGGCTGAGTTGAAAAACTTCTTGATCCTAGGGGGAAGGGGAAGTAGGATTTTGGTGACTAGTCGCTCCAAAAAGGTAGCAGATTGTATTGGAAACTATCCAATTCATGTGTTACATGGTCTTCAAGAAAATATCACTTGGAGAAAGGGAAGATGAAGCTGTCATTGGTCTAGTTGAGATAGGAAAAGAAATAATGAAAAACTGTGTCAATGTGGCTCTCTCCTTAAGGGTGGTTGCAAGTTTGTTGTATAATCAAGATATAGCAACTTGGCAGTCATTCAAAAGTATTGATTTGGCTAAATTACGTGATGATGACGACGATATAATGCCAACATTGATGTTTAGTTATTATCATCTTTCTCCAGAGCTAAAAAGCTGCTTTAGCTATTGCTCTTCCCTGAGGACTACGTCATATGGAAATCGGAGTTAATTTGTCTCTGGATGGCACAAGGATATCTTGTTCCAAGTTCTAAAAATGAGAGCATGGAAGATGTCGGTGAAAAATATGTAGCAATTCTATTACATAGATGTTTTTTCCAAGACATTAAGCGTAATGAATTTGATGAAAATTATTCATTTAAAATGCATGATCTCATACACAACCTTGCTAGAAAAGTAGCAAAAGAGTCTGCAATGTTCACAGATTGTAGGAATGATATAGAAGAGAGAGTTTGCCATCTAGTAATCAATAGTAATGAAGGTCTGACTACCTAGTTTCGCTCAAGTAATTATCCAGGTAAAAGTTTGTGTACTAGCTTGAGCTTTCGTGAATTGACAAATAGTGATGTAGATGCTATAATTTCAAATTGTAATCAATTAAGGGTATTTGACTTGAGATATTCTCCCACTAAAACATTACCAGATAAATTTGGTAAATTATTACACTTGAGGTACCTTGATCTGTCAAATAATGATAACTTAGAGATGCTCCCTAAATCAATCTTCAAGCTTCACAATCTACAAACTTTAAAACTATCAAATTGCCTATATCTAAAGGAGTTGCTTGAGGACTTAAGCAAACTAGTAAATCTTAGAGTGTTGGACATAGAAGAGTGTTATGGGTTGACTCGTATGCCAGCAGGGATGGATAAATTAATACATCTTCACACACTATCGTTATTTATATTGTACACGGATGATGGACTAAGGCATCTTAAAATAGGCAATCTCATAGCCTTGATTGCTCTTTTTGATAGCCTCACAGGTTTTATCGCTGTTTGTCATGAAACTCGTGATGGAAACAGAACCAATGTGTCAAACTCAGATTATATGGCTGCCAACCCAAAGTCTTTAAAATTGAAGTGTTATTTAGTTTCTTATGACAAAGGAGGTCATGAGTCATTGCTGGAGAGCCTTTTATTCAATAACCAATTTCACGAGATTAGGGTGGAGAACTATGGTGGTACCCTATTGCCAAGTTGGGCACAAAGGCTTGTGAGCATCGAGTTGAAAAAATGTGATGAGTTGCGATGTCTCCCATTATCACTGAGTCAACTTCGTCATCTCAAACATCTAAAACTTGATGATTTGAAGAATGTAGAGTACATAGAGTGTGATGCACCATCATCATCAACTTTATTCTTTCACTCTCTTGAAAAGTTAGAGCTATATAAGATGCAAAGATTAAAGGGATTGTGGATAGAGGAACCTGTTTTCATTCCGTCATTTTCTCAACTCCGAGTTCTGTGCATTTTCGAGTGCAAGGGATTGACATACTTTCCTCTATGTCCACGCGTAAAAGAACTAGAATTTTACAAAGTCCGTGAAGCTGTCAATAATAGAGAGTTTAGAGAGAATAGAATCGTATGTCTCGTATTAGTGTATAAACACATATATATACAACCTATTAAATTAGGGCTCGTAATATGTACACGGCCCAATAGCTATACACAAATTATGGCCTAACACCCCCCCCCTCAAGTTGGAGCATGCAAATCACAAATGCCCAACTTGCCAAGTAAATACAAAAATTGTGTTTTACTCAAAGCTTTAGTGAAAATATCCGCTAGTTGATCTGTCGTTTTAACATACGAAGGACTAATAATACCATCTTGAATCGCATCGCGGACATAATAGCAATCAACCTCAATGTGCTTAGTACGCTCATGGAAGACCGGATTCCGCGCAATATATAACGCAGATTGACTATCACAGAACAAACTCATTGCGCGCGGATGCGCAACCCCCAGACTCAAAAGTAATGCCTTCAACCACTTCAACTCATCGGTAGTTTTAGACATAGAACGAAATTCGGCCTCCGCAGAAGACTTAGCCACAGTGTCTTGTTTCTTAGTTTTCCAAGAGATAGGGGAAGCACCAAGAAACACTAACCAACCAGAAATAGAACGTCTCGTCAAAGGACAACTAGCCCAATCCGAGTCACACCAACCTGTAATATGCAGATCACAATCAGAGCTCAAAAGGATACCCTGGCCCGGACATCCTTTCAAGTAACGCACTGTACGAAGAGCGGCATCCCAATGATCCTGACGCGGTTGCTGCATAAATTGAGACAAGATATGAACCGCATAAGCCAAATCAGGTCTCGTGAAAGATAAATAGATCAATCGGCCCACAAGTCGACGATACATTTCAGGATCAGAAATAAGAGGAGACTCCGACTTAGCCAGAGTATGATTCTGCTCAATAGGAGTACCTGTAGGACGGCCCCCTAGCAAACCAGACTCAGCAATAATATCAAGAGTATATTTCCGTTGACACAAAAATAAACCCTCCGGGCTACGTGCAACCTCAATGCTAAGAAAATATTTCAACACACCCAAATCTTTCATATGAAAACAGTCACTCAGATAAGATTTGAATGATGAAATTGCAAAGGAATCATTACCAGATACTATCAAATCATCCACATACACCAGAACACTGAGTTGGATAGAACTAGATTGCAGAGTAAAAAGAGAGTAATCAGAGTACGATTGTATAAAACCGTACCTTTTCAGAGAAGAGGCCAATTTAGAGAACCAACAACGTGGTGCTTGACGTAACCCATACAAGGACTTTTGAAGTCGTAAAACCAAACCAGGGTGAGAACCATGAAAACCAGGGGGAGGCTTCATATAAACTTCCTCATCAAGATCACCGTGGAGAAAGGCATTGTGGACATCCATTTGATGCAATTCCCAATTTTTTGCAGAAGCCACCGCAAGAAAAGCACGAACAGTTACCATCTTCGCCACAGGGGCAAAAGTCTCGTTATAGTCGATACCCTCAACCTGATGATTACCAAATATAACGAGACGTGCCTTCAATCTCTCAAGACTACCATCAGAATTAAGCTTGGCCTTGTACACCCATCGGCATCCCAAGGCTTTCTTTCCCGGAGGCAATTTGGCCATCACCCAAGTTTCATTATTTTCAAGAGCATTAATTTCATTTTGCATGGCTTTTCTCCAACCCTGATGTTTCATTGCCTCATTAAAATTCCGGGGCTCAGTGATAGTATCAACAGCTGCAATAAAAACACGGTGTCGCACAGAAAATTTATCACAATTCACAAAATGTGCTAAAGGATAGGGAGTACCTGAGGAGCATGGAGTAGACGATGAACGAGATGAGATAGATGGACTAGAGATAGAATGTGCAACATAATCCTTATGCCAACCCGGGGCATGACGAGAGCGTTGAGCACGATCCAAGGTAGAAGAAGAGGAGTCCGGAGTGGCCCCCGTGCCACCATCCGGACTGTCAACCGTGGCAGCGGCAGAGGGCACCGCAGGAGGGCTGCGGACAGCAGGGTGTGGGGAATGCTCCGGGCTGCTGCCATGAGGTGGGTGATCCAGGGAAAGCTCACCAAGCTCGAGCACTTGCTCCAGATCATCCAAGAAATCATCATCGACCACATTATCAATATTAGACAACCGTTCGGCATTCTCATGAGAAGCATTTGGCTCAACATTATCCTTAAATGGGAACTCATTTTCATGAAATTTAACATCTCGTGACACAAAAATATCACCCGTCTCCAAGTCATACACCTTCCAACCCTTCTTGCCATGAGGATAACCCACAAATACACACTTCCGACTTCGAGGTGCAAATTTGTCACCCTTAGCCTTTTGGTTATGAGCAAAGCAAAGACAACCAAACACCCGTAACTCATCAAAATTGGGTTCTTTGTGAAAAAGGATTTCAAAAGGGGTTTTATTAGCAAGTAAGAGGGATGGAGTGCGGTTAATTAAATAAACCGCACCAAGGACACACTCTCCCCAAAAAGAAATCGGCAAATTGCCTTGGAACATTAAAGCACGACTCACATTTAGGATATGTTGGTGTTTACGCTCTACCCTCCCATTTTGTTGTGGTGTACCAACACAAGAAGTTTGAAAGAGTATGCCATGTGTATCAAAATAAGGAAGCATGGGTTTGAATTCCGTACCATTATCACTCCGCACACATTTCACAGAAACATCAAATTGACATTTAATCATAGCGAAGAAAGAGCAAAAAGAAGAATAAACTTCGGTTTTGTCATTCAATAAATAGACCCAAACACCTCTAGAATAATCATCAACAATCGTCAAAAAATAATGAGCACCACAAGACGAAGGTGTCTTATACGGCCCCCACAGATCACAATGAATCATTTCAAAAATACGACTAGCTCTACTATCACTATCAGGAAAACTATCCCTTGTTTGTTTAGCTTGCGGACAAACAGTACAAGCTTTATTTAATGATTTACTACTAGAACTACTACTAATAGCAGGCACTAACTTGACTATTTTGTCTGACGGATGCCCCATACGACGATGCCACAACTCGAAAGAACCCTTGTCCGTCACCGCACATACTTTAGGAACATGCCGGAAATAGTATAGTCCATCTATCCGTTCACCGGCTCCAATCAGGCTCCCCGAGAGTTGGTCCTGTATAGCACATAAAGAGTCAGTGAATTGGACAAAACAATGTGAGTCATCAATCATCTTAGAAACCGATATTAAATTGCAAGTTAATTTGGGAACAAATAAAACATGCTGTAGAATGATTCCATCAGCCAAAAATACTCGGCCCTCAGTCATAGCCGTAGCATGAGACCCATCCGGGAGACCCACGGGACAAGGAGAAATAGAGTGTACATCCACCAAACAAGAAGCATCACCGGTAACATGATGAGAAGCTCCGGTGTCCACTATCCAAGACAAAGAAAAAGACTCACCCGTCATTTTGTCCTGTTGTTGTTTATTAACCATGTTCAATAACATTCGAACATGCTCGGGTTGTAGCTCGGAAAGTGTAGCAAGAGTATCATGAGGAGGCATAGAAGGGCTGCCCACGGTATTAGCAACAACCATGGAGCTGCTGAAATCCGTGGCAGCAGGGGAAGCACAGAGAACAGAGGAGGCAGGGGAGGAAACCACTGCATTGGCTCGAGCAGGGGAAAAAATAGCATAAGAAGAGGCACGAGCAGCAGCAACAGTAGATGAGGCACGAGCAGCAGCAGGTACAAACGAGGACCCCTGCTGACCCCCCCTTTCTTACCGTATTTTTCGACCCACCACTCGGGGTAACCATGAAGCATAAAACACCCCGAGTTGTCATGACCAGCACGTTTACAATGTGAGCAGAAAAGCTTTGATTTGTCGACACGAAACGGTGATTGGGAAGGCCTTCGATCAGGGGGTAGAGCAAAAACATGAGCATCGGTCGTGGAAGTTTTGGTGGCAGCAATGGCGCGAGAATGCTCCTCCTGAAGCAAGGCCTGATAGGCACGGTCAACAGAGGGAGGGAGCTGCTGGGAGAGAAGGTTGGTACGCACCAGAGCATACTTCTCATCGTCGATGCCGATTAAAAATTGGTGCAAGCGTTCTTCCTCCCTATCCAATTCAAATTGGGCAGCCAAATTGCATTCACACTTACCACATTCACAACCACGCGGTGGCTTCAAGCGATTAAGATCATCATACAAACCCATGAGAGTTGCATAATACTCCTCAACAGACATCGATTTCGATTGTTTACAATCAATTATTGCGGCACGCAATTGTTGAAGCCTAGGACCACTCGCCACACAAAATCGTTTTGCCAAGTAATCCCACAACTTCTGTGCTTCTTCAAAGTAAGGGATCGATGCAGCAAGTTTCGGTTCCGTTGCCCGCAAAACCCACGACACCAACATGGAATTCACGGTTTCCCAGTCAAGCAATTTTTTCTTCTCACTCGGCTTGGAGATGGTACCATCAACAAAGCCAAACTTTCTTCTAGATTTCAAGGACAGAGTAATCGCACGAGACCATGCTAAATAATTGTCACCCTTCAAGATGACATGAGAAATCAGATTTCCGGGTTGATCACCCGAACCTAGGTAAAAAGGGGATGTAGGATCAATTTTTGAGTCGTGCTCCATTGTTCAACAGAAATCAGAGTATAGAGTAATTCAATAGAGATGATTAGAGAATAGAGATTAGTGAAAAAAATTAGGATTTTTAGGGTTTAGATTGAATTTAGCTCCGATACCATGTCAATAATAGAGAGTTTAGAGAGAATAGAATCGTATGTCTCGTATTAGTGTATAAACACATATATATACAACCTATTAAATTAGGGCTCGTAATATGTACACGGCCCAATAGCTATACACAAATTATGGCCTAACAGAAGCACTGACATTTTGTATTGGAGGAGGTGGTGTTCAAAACATTCCAATCTCTTTGAAGGAGTTGTCAATAGATAATTCTTGCGTTTTCAATTCCCTATTTACAGAGTTTGTGGGAAATATATATTGAAGATTTGGGAACAACTAGAGAGGGATTCAAAAGCTGCGCCGCCTCATCTGTTCGTGACCTGACGATCAGGAAGTGTAGGGGATTGGAGAATCTGGGAATAACATGGAAATCTCTTCACTCTCTTACTTCCTTGAAATTTTCATTCTACAAAGAGGTAAAACTACCAAAGGAGATTCAGTACTTGACCTCACTTCAATCTCTCACTCTTTTTCGCTGTGATATCAAATCGCTGCCAGATGAAATGTGCCACCTCACCTCCCTCACGACCCTGAAAGTTATAGGTTCCAGCCCTGAGCTCAAGGATAGATGCAAGAAACCAGACGGGGAAGACTGGCCCAAAATATGCCACATCCCGGATCTGTCAATACTTTGACGTCTACCACCATTAATATACTACGCTTTCAAGGTAACATGATGTTTATTTCTTTTTTATTTATTTAATACTGTCTTTCTGGAATAACCCTCTATTTTCCTATGTACGTTTTTCTATTGTATTTGGAACATTCGTAGGTAACTTTGTCAGAATTTTTTTTTTAAATGGTCGACCTTGTAAATAAGGTCTTTTTATAATATGGTCCTTTGACCGGATTCTTGTCATTGATTTTTCTAGTCCAAATCAAACCAAACGCTCAATGACAAAATTGAATTTTCTAGTCCAAACCAAACCCTCCTCCAAATTAATTGACTTGTAATTCAACTAAGTCAACTAAGTCAACCGTACTCATACATCAACCCATATCTTGGGCTAGAAACTTAAATTTGGAATTTGAATTGGCGCAGCACAGCATTTTCCTCCTATCTTTCCATCTTCCTATCCCCGATCTTGGACATTTATAATGCTCCTCAACTTATATATATATAGGCATATATAGCTTGCTCTAGTTCATGCATTGAGCGGATCAACTTTTCTCCTTGTAACATAACTTTAAGCACTAGAAATTTGTTTTTGTACGTAAAAAAAATGATGGTTTTCAGGCTAAGTGTGGCTGTATTGCTCCTGCTAACATTCGCACCGCGGTGTACTTACTCACAAGTACCTGATCAACTTTTGGTGGGCATTACAATGGTGAAAAATACCACTGCAAATGGTCTTGGAGCATGTAAGTCTTAATTTTCAAACAATAATGTACACTACTTAAAACTATGTTACTACCCTTACATGCAATTAATTATTTGGTTGCAGATTGCTTGGACGGGAGTTTACCTGCATATCGTTTCAGCCAAGGATTCGGTTCTGGTGCAAGTAACTGGCTTTTGCATTTTGAGGTGATTTCTAGAATATCGGAATTTTGTTAATTTCTACATTAGTAATTAAGTGTTAGTGATTTTAGTAATACATTATGAGTGATTTAAAAAGCTCGGTCAGTAGGTTTCCTGCTGCCAGTCCCAAACCTAGATAAAGGAGGACAATTGCGATAGGTCAGTGATAGCCAGTTTAAAACTTTGTCAAGAAGATTTTGAGTGATTAAAAACCAAAAATAGGTCATTCTATGAAAGGTGATTTTATTAGTACGGCAATGCATAACTTTGGGTTGAAAAGCTTTACTTGAATTTTCTATATCAAGAAAAATTAAAATAGCCTTGATTAGTTGTACTCCGTAGCGGAGGGTTGAGACTTTTATTTAGAGATAGAGGCTGGAATTAGTAACAGTAGTGACCCTAAAATAAATTGTTTTTTTTATAAAAAAATTAGTTTATTGGTGAATCCTAGCTAGCTTTGAGAATGGAGATCGATCGATCACTTGATGTATATCATGATGATTTGGTAGGGTGGTGGATGGTGCAATGATGTTCAGTCATGCTTGGCGAGGACGAAAACTGATGTTGGATCCTCAAACTACATGGAAAATGTGGAAGTCTTTTCTGGGATCCTAAGCAACAATATATCCCTCAACCCAGGTTCATAATTACTCCCTACTTCTTTATTTTGTGTTTGGTATCGTTGTCTGTTTGGGATCCAAATTTGTCATGTAATTCTTCTTCAATTCATATTCATGCAATGATGATCATAATGCAGTTATAATTGATCAGCCAAGTTCTTGCTTTGCCATCTTAGTAACTAGAATGACATGTTTTATGTGAAAAAATAACCTGAAGCATAGGACTTGTGTAACTTAAAAGCCAAAAATGATGTGAAAGTAATTTAATGTTACACATATTAAGTTTTTTTTTTTTTTTTCGCGATTTTTAGTTCATAATGCTTCATGTAATGTCAATAACAGACTTCTACAATTGGAATCGCGTTGTGCTTAAATACTGTGATGGAGCTTCCTTTGCTGGCGATTCCAAGTTTGACAATGGGGTAAATATGTTTCAGTCATATCTCTCTTTAGATCATTTTCTGTACAGTTCTCAACGGTTATAGGAAATTATTTTTTGTTCTTCCTAATCTGTACATGTTAACATTGGGCAGACCTCATTGCTTTACTTCAGAGGGCAAAAAATTTGGCAGGCAATAATTTCTGATCTTCTTCCAAAAGGGTTGGCACATGCAGAGAAGGTAGATAGATTACTGAGATAAAATAAAAACTATGATTAACTGTAAAAAACTTCTTAGCATGTTGCGAAAATGATTGGCATATGACATCTACGCATACTCTGATCTGCACTCTGCAGGCTTTGCTCTCTGGCTGCTCAGCAGGGGGTTTAGCAGTGTTTCTGCATTGTGACAACTTCTCCAATTATCTACCAGAAAATTCTACTGTCAAATGTATCAGTGATGCCGGTTTTTTCTTGGACGTGTAAGTCATCTTATATTCTCATGTCCTGCATATTATATCCTTCTTTTCCCCTGCCATATTTTTTCAGATTTCAGTTCATTATCATCCATCCATATTACAGAAATGATGTAGCCAAGAACGACACTATTATATCCTTTTACCATGACGTCGTTTCTCTTCAAGGAGTAGAAAAGAATCTGAACCAAAACTGTACCAGTTCTCAAACCAATCCTAAGCAAGTATGATTCTGCAAACTGCTTGAAGTATTCACATAATAATTATTTAATTTGCTTTTACATTTATAAGGTTCTAATTTGACATGTCTCATTTTTCTTATCAGTGCTTCTTTCCACAATATTTCTTGAGTTACATCAAGACTCCACTTTTTGTCTTAAACTCTGCATATGATACATGGCAGGTACTTTACACCTCTTAACTTCTGTGTAACTGTAATTTCATAAATTCATTGAACTTATCTTATTAGAGAAAGTTACGAAGTACTCGTATAAGATATTGATTATATACTCTGGCAGTTGGATAACATCTTGGTACCATCTTCGGCTGATCCTGGGGGAAGATGGATTAATTGCAAAAACAATGTATCAGGTTGCACTGATAGTCAAATTCAGATACTACAAGGTTTAATATATTTCCTTACTAGAGTACCATTTTTCAATCCTTATACTTTCAGTTAATGAAACTACGATGCAAAAATCAACTTAATTAATTATGCACTCACATAACATTTTGGAATATGTTTTACAGATTTTCGACTAGACATGCTCAAGGCTTCAAACTCTTTTTATAAATATTCAACAAACGGAGGAATGTATATAAATTCATGCTTTGCACATTGCCAAAGTAACCACCAGAAAACTTGGTTCGCCGTTGACTCCTCTAGAGTCCAAAACAAGGTACTTGGATAGTCTTTTCTTCATGTTTTTTTTCTAACAAATGAATCCTGATACACAGCAGCATTGTTGATTGTTGAGATTGTAGATAATGCTATATGTATGTACTCCCTTTTTTTTGCTAAATACATTAGTATGTGATTTTGCATGTTTAATTTGCATTTGTTGGGATTTCTGCAGTATCCTTGAAGAACTACTACTAATAATACTCTGTGTATTCTGCAGACCATTGCAGAAGCTGTTGGTGATTGGTATTTCCAACGAAACGTGACAAAGTTGATTGATTGTCCATATCCTTGTAATTCTTCCTGTCATTATTAATTTATTATGGTGTACCAGCATATATAGACGTCAATTTTTATTTGGCAAATTGTCATAAGATTTGGAGAAAATTTATTGATGAAGATTAATGAGCTTGTAAGATTTATAAACTTTATCAAGGAATTCTGATGTGTGGGTTTGGAATTGTAAAAAAACAGGGAAAAAACTAGGAAAGCATTCTTCGAGTTTTTATTCTTTAAAAGCGCTTCAATACATCATAATCACTTACTCCAGCAAATAAATCTCTCACAGTTGATTGATCATACTATTCCGCAACTCATTTTAAACATATAACAGTTATATTCAAGCATATACTCTTTCTTGCTAAATCAACACATGCTGCACTAATTTACAAAAATATTGAAACAACGAAAAGAAAGCACAAGAATCATTACTAGTCCCAAGAATCACCCTTTTTGCCATATGTTCTTATCTCATAAATCATGGCCTATAAAAGGAATTGTTGAAACTCTCCCTAATATCTGATTGATGGAATCGATGAATCCATTCTTTCCAGGCCATTCTAAACTCTTATTAGAATAGGTCTCTATTTCTATTGAAACATGAGGGTTCATCCACCCCAAATTTCCTATTGTACACAAAAAGTGAGATTACATTACTCAGGAGATCTATTGAAACTTCTGAGGGTTAATCCACCCCAAACTTCTAGCCTTTTATACAGTACATCAATAACACAACAAAATGACAATAATCAATCAAGGCATCAATATCAATGGAAAAACCCCAACGAACAAGCAATAATCTAGCACCACAAATTCAGTCTGAAAGTCTAAGAAAATAGGCTTTGAGGGTTCGAAACATTGATCTTCAATGTTGCAAAAAATGTTAGGCCCGGATCACCCACCTTGACGGGTCGCACGCACACTTCACTCCACGTTAGTATGATATTGTCCGCTTTGGGCCTAGCCCGCACAGATTTATTTTTGGGCACCTTTCCAAAAGGCCTCAAACTATTTGGAGTGTGCTTTAACTTATAAGGAGCTTCTTACTTCTTTAATCTCTCCATGTGGGACTTGGGATGAACACCCCAACAAACCTCCCTCAGACCAAGGACCACATAACTCATGGTCTCCCCTCCACCGAAATTATCTTGCACCACCGCTATCACCACGGGACACGCCGCTTGAGCCACAATATCAGGAGGACTTTCGACACAAGGCACCAAAATCGCGGGGTCACACATTTGAGGGAACCGTCCCACACACAACGCCCGTATTGTCCCAGCCGAACCGTCGGCTCTGATACCACTTGTTAGGCCCGGATCACCCACCTTGATGGGTCGCACGCACACTCCACTCCACGTTAGTATGATATTGTCCGCTTTGGGCCTAGCCCGCACGGATTTGTTTTTGGGCACCTTTCCAAAAGGCCTCAAACTATTTGGAGTGTGCTTTAACTTATAAGGAGCTTCTCACTTCTTTAATCTCTCCATGTGGGACTTGGGATGAACACCCCAACAAAAAAATAACCACTGTGCTAAAGACCAACATCAGTAGTTATCGCAAAATATATTATTAAACAATTTTTTCAAAAAAAATCTGTGAGTCCATTGAACCCTTCTTGTATCCGCCCTATGACTAGAGGTGCTAATTTGGATGTTTGGAACGGGTCTAATGAGGTCGGATCAGATCAGGTCAATTTTAAAATTTGAGTCACATATCAAATTATTGTATATACGTAAGTCGAAATCTAAATCGAATATTTTTTTCCGGTCGAGTCGGGTCAGGTATGCTTTTGACACCTCTACCTATCCATCTCAACATACACGACTCTACTACTTAAATTATTCTGACCCAAATAAATCATTTGAAAATTCACAAATGCAAATGCAATAATATTATTATATCAACTAGTTTTGTGCCCCGTGCGATGCCCGATTTGTTTATTAAAGATAAATTTTTAATCTATATGTCAAATTTTTAGATATATCATTGATACAAAATTAATTAGGAATTGAGGTGCTTTTATGACAATTTGTTATATTTTATCATAAATTTTATAACAACATTTTAATTCAATTTGTACCTTTGAAATATTGGTATTTTATAGAAAATAAAACACTAAGCTAACAATTTTATCCTAAAATTATATCCCAATAGAATTTTAAATTAACTTTTTAATCTTATGAAATCTAAAACTATCCAACGCGGCGCGCCACTTGGCGAAAAGTTAAAGCGTCAAGTGTCGATGCTTCGTGACCTGGCTAAAAGTTTAGCTTTATATATTAGTTATATTTTAGCTTTATATATTAGTTATATGATATGAATTTTTAAAATAATAATCTAATAATTTTTGTAAATAAAATTATAATTCAATTTGTACATCTGAAACATTGGTATTTATCGAAAATAAAACTCTAAACTAACAATTTTATCTTAAAATTATATCCAAATAGAATTCTAAACTAACTTTTTTTTATCTTATAATGCCTATTTAAATATATCCAATGTGGCACGACACTTGGCGAAAAGTTAGAACGCCAAGTCGCTGCCTCGTGACCTGGCTAAAAGTTTAGCTTTATATATTAGTTTTATAATTTTAACCAATATTTATTCAATATCTACCCCATGATTAATTCCTTGTAGTACTTCATGATTTCATATTAAAATCACATAGAATGTATCATGTAAATTTCTAAGAAGCCTGAGATTAGTCAAAACTAATGTTATTAGAATATTCAATTAAAGACTAGCTCACACGGTGTAACCTGACCTGTAGAATAGTCACCGAGTAGTTAAGACCCAACACCAAAATAATTATTAAAATCAACATTATTGTATGAAGGTGTGCGGAAATTATGTTTTTGTACCACTTTTTGTATTTTATTACTGACTAGTTATTTGCCCGGGCGATATCCCGGGTCATATATATATATATATATATATATATATATATATATATTGGCTTATTTGTCATTGAGAGCTTAAGTGGTGGTGTTTTTTTTTTTTATTTATTTTTTAGTTATTTTTTATTTTATTTTAAAAATAAATATAAAATAAAATAAAATAATAGCTTAAGTAATTTGTTGCTTGTATGAGCTGATTTGATTATAAAAATAATTAATTTACATTAAAATCACAAAAATATGATAAATCAAATCATTATAAATTTAATGTCAAAATATATACTACTCCATAATGCACAAAAATCTTTTACTCTATGATTACAATTTTATGAGTTAATGCACAAAATAAAAATGGAGTAATTTTTAATTTCTTATGAACTTTATTATTGTGTAATTATTAAGGAGTTACATTCCAAGGGAAATTGTCATGCATATGAAGAGTTCATCAATTAAACTTAACAAATACATGGAAGTTAATGCATGGAGTTTTTCAATAATTAATGTTATGGTATTATTTGGCGATACATTATATGCTAAATGACAAAATTGGTGACACATGGCAAAACATCATGTCTTGCCATGAGTTTTAATAATATATATTGATATTGATGGCAAGACAAGTATTCTTATTATTTATTCTATCTACAACCCTTTTAAAAGCCACAACAAGTGTTACTATTTCAAATTAATAGTGTAATGACGCTTTTACCCTTCGCTCTTTACTGAATTACTTTAATGTCCTTTTTCCTTTAAAAAATGGGGGGGGGGGGGAATATCATCCTCTTTTTTTTTTTTTTTTTTTTTTTTTTCTCGTTGACTTTTATGTTCTTTTAAATACTATCTTCTTTGTTGTTGTTGTTGTATTTGACTTTGTGTTATGGGTGTATTTTACAGGTTCAGTAGCTCTTCTGATTTGTGTGTAGATGGTGTCATCTATGGAGATCGTGTGGCTCTTTTACGTGCTCAATTGGAAAGCTTAGAAGAGCTAGGATGTATGTTATAATGCTCTATAGGTTGGATTCGATTATGTAAAAAAATTAGAGATGTTGGTTGATTGAAAGTTTTTTTTAGATTAGTTGCTATCTAATTCCGTTGTATTGTGTGGGGTATAGATTAATCAAATTGTTGTGTTTGTTATGGTAGAGATAGTTAGTTACAGATGTTCTGGTTTTATTAATTAAGCATAGTGATTAATTAACATTGATGATAGATACATGTTCTACTAATTAGCACCATAATGCTAATATCGTTGGCATTATATAGCGTGTTGATCACGTACGGGGGTTTATCACTACTAAAATTTAGCCAAATTGCGACCGCCTTTGGCGGTCGTTGAAAATAGCAAAAACGGTCGCAGAACTTAATTGCGATCGTCAACGGTCGTAGAACTTAATTGCGACCGTCAACGGTCGTAGAACTTAATTGCGACCGTCAACGGTCGTAATGTGGTGGTCGTTATTCATATGGTCGCAAAAAAAAATAATTACGACCGTTTGACGGTCGCAAATTTTTTTGCGACCGTTTTTATATTTTCAATGACCGCTTGGACGACGGTCGCAAATATATATAATTGCGACCGGCATACGAAGCGGTCGCAAATCTGGAAATTAGCGACCGCTTAAGGCCGTCGCAAAGAGTTTAAAAAAAACAAAAAAAAAAGAAAAAGCCGCACCCACTATCCTGTGAATGCAGCCTGCCTCATCACCTTTACCCACCCTAAAACACCTTTACCCACCTTAAAACACCACCAGCCACCTTGAAAATATCACCCAACCACCACAATCTCCATCCCTTTGCCGTGAAAACCCCAACCCTTTGCCGTAAAAACCCCAATCGGCCACAACAAAAGCCACCCTCAATAAAATTTATGAAAATAAAACCCAATTAAACCAACTAAAATTAACGAAAAACAAATCTAAAAATAACAAAAATAAAAAAAATTTCACTTTAAATATCAAACCCAAAAATTAATGAAAATTAAACCACGAAATTAAACCAAAATTACTCGAAAATCAAACCCAAAAATCAACAAAATCAAACCCACTAAAACAAACTAGGCCAAAAACAAACAACAAAAATCAAACAAAACAACCAAAAACGAAACAAAAATTAACCAAAAACTAAACGAAAATTACCCGAAAATCAGACCCAAAAATCAACAAAAACAAAATCAAACCCACTAAAACAAACCAGGCCAAAAACAAACAACAAAAATCAAACAAAACAACCAAAAAAGAAATGAAAATCAACCAAAAATTAAACGAAAATAACCAAAAACGAAACAAAAAATAAATCAAAAACATGAAAACATACCTCAAACTTTGAATTTCACCTCAAATTTGGTTTAATAAGGCCAAATTCGACCATAAAAAGTCTCTATCTAGACTTTTCATGGTCGAATTCCACCTTAAAAGCCATTAAATGTACTTATTGAGAAAAACGAACCCGAACTCGCCAATAAAACCGCCGCTGTCATACTCCTTTAAGGAGGATGAGAGCCAGTGAAGATTGTGGCGGAGGAAAGATGGTGGCGAAAACCGGTGAAGAGAAGAGAGGAAACAGAGAGGAGAGAGATAAGAGGAAGTAAATCAGAGATTCAGAGGAAAGAAAAAAAAGAGAGTAGAGGAAAGAGAAAGAGGAGCGGCGTGAGGTTAGTTAATTAGGGTTGGGGTGAGATGGGTGTACTTTTATACCCGATTTTTTTTACATAAAAAAAAAAGCTTTTTGCGACCGTCTTTGACGGTCGCAAATAATGACATTTACGACCGTTGTCTCTTTGACGGTCGCAGATTATGAAATTTACGACCGTCTTTGTGACGGTCGCAGATTATAACATTTACGATCGTCTTTGACGGTCACAAACAATTTACTTTAATTTAAAATTATTTTTAATTGTTCAAACATCGTAGCGACCGTCTAAAAGGATAAAAACGGTCGCAAATTTGCGACTGTTGTCAAAGCAGTCGTAAGATTGCGACTGCATAAAAAACGGTCGCAAATTTCATATTTTGTGACCAATTTTCAGACGGTCGTAGAAAAACGGTCGCAATTTAGCCGAATTTTAGTAGTGTATTAAGGAGTAATTACCATCATAGCAATTTAATCTAGCAATTTTAACAATCAGAGTTTGGCAATTTAGTTTCTATTTATTTATATCTTTGTAAAAGTCATAAAGAACTGTTATTTATCGAATTCATAATCAAATTTTAGGGTGTTTGAGATTTTTATTTTAGACTATCCAATTTTTAGTGTGTACTAGGGAAATTGGATTAGTTAGATGTGTGGGATATCCTTTTGTTTGGATTTATATTTGTCTAGCTTGGTTTTTTCACAGAGAAGTGGTGGGTAATGTAGGGAATATTTCAAGCATTACCCCAAACTTGAACCCCACTGTGATCATACACTAAAGTACGGTGGCGTCCAAAGGGAAGGAAGCTAGAGCAAAAGAGTCGCCAACAAGTTTTAGGAACTTGTAAACTGTTCACAGGGTGAAGGTTACACCCCTTAACGATCCAAGAGATCGTTAACTCTAATAGGTCTGGAACCAAGACAGGAAGTTCGGGGATGAAGGTATAAATCCAACCTAAAAGAGATTGAACCTGCCCTAATAATAAGCCTCTACTTTATTCTTCTCGTATTCATGTGCACTTTCTGACTAACATGCAAACATTAGGTTTACCCTAAACCTGTTTAGTCTATGTTGGTTGAATATTAATGCACAAACAAAACTATTATTGGCGATCACTTGAATTATAATCATATTAACCCTAAAAAAGATTATTAATTATTTTATTAAGCGTGATTACAAGTACAAATTCCCTTTAAACATGTATAAAAGGCGTGATCAAGAAATAACAATAAATATTATAACCAAGAAACAAAATAATAATTATAACAATAATAATGATAATTATGACAATTATAAAAATAACAATCATAATTAAAATAATCATGTTAAAGCATAATAATAGCAAATTCCTAGGCATGATACTAACAAGATTAATAACAAACCCTAGCATGTCACTAAACATCAAAGATCAAAGCTTTAACCCTAACATGATACTAACATGTTATTAGGAAAGAAAGTAGAAAGCATCACAGAAATCATACTTGATATTAGGAATATATTGTTGTCACCCTAAACATCATACTAAGAAAAGCATCATAACATTATACTAGGAATCAATATAACAACCTAAACATGATTTCTATATCATAATATCAATGAAACAATTAAAGCACTTACTTGGTTGCCTCGTACCCCTTTCTAATAACAAAATACATGCGTTACTAACTTCAAGGAAAATAATAAATTAAAACAATTAAATTAAATAACTATTATGAAAGTTTAGACTAGATTTGGGACCAAACCCTCGAAAATATCAAACCTTTCATGTCTAGGGCGAAAGCTACTTCGAATTACGCTTGGTGTGTCTAGTGCTAATGTGTGAGGAATTGTGTTTGTAAAAGGCTAGGATAGAAAGAGGAAGAGAGAATCAAGAAATTCTTAATGAGAGTTGATGATTGAAAATGGAGGTTTTAAGAGGCTATTTATAATGAAAATCAGCGGGAATATGATAAAAAAGAATCAGAGTTTCGAAAAGAATAAAACACGACGCTGTCGCCAAACACGCCCCTGTTGACAAACGATGGAGCCTATCGCCTAGCGACAGACGTGTCGCCGCGACGCCAGGCCTGTCGCTAGGCGACAGACTGTAGTGCAGCGCTGCAGTCAGTTTTTTCCACGCTTTTTCAAATTTTGATAAAATTTAAATGTACGAAGGGTAAAACTGTAATTTCCTTAAAAACACTTCTTTTATTCTAAATAAAACTCTTAAAACTCAATTATCAATGCTAATCAAATTAGGATTCAAAAGAACCTTCTAGACGATCCTAGAAGACTATAATCAATCCTAATTGCATTAGGAATGATAAATCATAATAGGCCCTTCCCTAGATCATTGGGCCGCATACCAAAATCAAACCGGACCCAGTTTAGTAATTTGGCCATAACTTCCTCATTATTCATCGAAATTGGGCTTATAATATATCGTTGGAAAGCTCTTTTCAAACCCGATCCAACTACACCATTATTGGACCCTTGACTTGGACCAAACTAAACTGGATTGGCTATTTTCATAAAATAGGTTTTCAAAACAGAGAGAAAGAAAAGAATTAAAAACTAACCGCAACACTAGACTTTCCATACTTTCACTTCATTCGATTATGATTCGACGTGAAAGGTACTCATCAATGGGTTTGGTTTTGGGGAGACACAAATGGGTGTCTACAGGTAGTAATTTTTTTTAGGGATTTTGTATATATATATTATTGAGAAAAAAGGGTGGAAATTAGGTGGATTTTATTTTTTAAATATGTTATTTTTTAAGACCAGGATACCTTTTTATTAAAATGATTTTTATTAATCCAAAAAAAAAAGGGAGAGGGAGGAAATGGAAGGTAGTGGGGGAAGTCAGTGAAGTTGCTTGCTTATGGTGATATGGTCTTCCTTGTTTTGGGGGGTCAAGTTATGTGTTACTATTTTGGTCATTTGACCATCTAAACATGGCTTTGAATATGTACTATGGTCTTTTGTGTTAGTTTTATAAGATTATTACTTATTAATTTACTTCAGTATATAGGAGTTTAGCTAGCTCTTTTTCCCCTTTTTCTTTTTTTTTCTTTTTTTTTTTTTTTGGGAGTCAAGTTTCTGGGTGCTTGCATATATATAGGGCAGCCTTGTTTTTAGAAAAAATTTGTTCTTTGTGTTTTGGATATTAATGTACTGTAATTTGCTTTCACTCAAACTTGACTGAAAAGATATACAGCAAAACCTTAGTTCTAGCCAAGCATTAATCAGCTAACTTAGCTATTGTGAATTACTTGGAACTATATTCTTCTTGATGTACTCTTTGCTTAACCAACAACCATTATATGGACTCTGTCATACAAGAGCTTCCAAGTATTCGCTATACCAGAAATTTGATTATCCATGACATCGAATATTCCTATGCATTATAGGAGTATGACAAGGACATAGCATAATACACTACTCTTCTCTAGTTATGGATATTTTGTGTTTGTTTTTGTTGTTTGATTGTGATTGATGGTGTTTTTTTTGTATTGATATGTGCTTTGTTTATGTTATGTTTATTAAAGAGAAGGTCCTATTGATGGTATATGTTTTTCTTGTGCTTATTTTATTTGTCTATGGTGCTTATATTATTGTAGTTACTCATAGCTTGACCAAAATATGCTTATATGGTATGGAGATACATGCATTGTGATGTGTTTGTTTGTGTTGTTGTTTGGTTTATATTAGTAGCATGTTCTGTGTGCGTTTGCTTGGTTTGGGAGTGACTTCTATGTGCTTTGTTCTGTAATGTGGTGAGCAGAATAGGTGGTCATTATATTGAATCTTCATATGTGACTTAGTTATTGCCTTTAGTTGTAAAGAGGGTGTATTTGGTGTGTTTTAAGGGAGGGCTTGGAGGAGGGATGAGAAAGTAGAGGAATAGGAAGCTGTGTTTAGAGTTTAGGACTCATGATGTAGAGTGATGGATACATTGCCTAAGTTATAGTTTACAATTGTAGGTATTTGTATGCTGATGTATGGTTATGTAAATCCTTCTAACAATAGGATATATAGTTATAGCTATGATAGATGATTAATTGGATGATAGACTTAATGAGAGAGCTACTCATCAACACTATACTAATTTTTAAGATGATAAAAAGAATTATTGCTCTTTCTGTACAAAAATAAGTTATTTGTAATGTGTAGTCTAGAAGCTAATTGCTGCTACTAGGAAAATGGTTCTTTTGATTTGCATATGTGGGCTATATTGTAATGGTTGCTGTTACGAAATTAAATTAAGAATTTCCCCTATTTACTGGTGATGGATTTACCACCCATACAAGTAGTGATGCCTTTTGTCCTCTCTTGAAGCAGATTACAAGTTATTTGGACTTTCCTAATCTAGATTACCAATTTGGTGATGAACTTGGAAGCATTACTTGTGTAGCTATTAAGACAGATTGTGGTCCCATCGCTTCTATTTATATTGGTGGGTATACTAAGAGTATAGAAGAGTCTTGTGAGGTGGCTGCTAGAAAGGTTGTCTATGATCTTATGAAGAAATATGACATAGTTGTTGAGGATGTGACATATTTAAGGAAGCAAATGTATGAGCGCTGTGGTCAGTTGTTTTGGTTTAAGAAAGAGGAGCTTGAGCGTATTGAGAGGAAAGAGCCCAAAATCAATATATATGAAGATGTTCCTACTGATCTTAGAAGCAAACATAAGAACATAGTTGTTAAGTTTGTTTTTATTCTAAGAGCTATCTTTAGAGCTGTTGATATAAGGTGTACTCCGATTGAGACTATTGAGCATTCTACCAAGCAGTACACTTCATGGTTCACTATTACGCCTCATCGAGATGGCATAGGATTTCGATGCTTGTTTAGTGATTATGGCTCAACAGTGCCTGAAGCTAAGCAGAGCCTTGCTAGAAAGGCTGTTGACTACCTCACTAATGTCTTTAATCTTGTCATAGTTGATGCTAATTATAAGGTAACAACGGATAGGTTTGATGCTATCTTATGTACCTTGGAAAGGGAGAGCTATATAAGTGTGAAGGAGCGTGTGCTTGGAATTAAAGAACAGCTTGAACCCTCTACAGTCCTTGTCGAGCAAGATTGTCTTACTCCTCTTGGACAAGAGTTTCAGGTGCTTGTATCTATTCCACTAGTTCTGCCTCCTAAGAAGCGTCTTATACGCCACATTTATGCAGAGACATCTCCTGTTGCTGGTGCTGATTGTGAGATGCACTCAGTGTTTCTAGTGCCAGAGGATTTTGATGGCTATTTCAAGCGTGCAAAGTTTGTTAAGGATTAGCTGGTTTAAGTGCAGGGCTAGAAATAATGGATGGTGCATGTGTGTTGTCTGGCTTATTTTGCTTGGTTATTAGGTTATATTACTTTAGTAGACTATGGTATTTGATATGTGTAAGAATTAATCATGTATCACCCTCTGTTAGGAGTAACAACAATCAATTTAGGTTTAGGTATATAGTTAGCTATGTAATGTAATGACTTTTATAATTACCTCGCTTGTATGGATTATGCATCTAAGTTTAACTATATATTGAATTATATAATACAGTTAGTTCTATCTTCATATGGATTTGGTAAACGATTTTCCTTTATAAAATATATGTCATGTTATTTTACAATGTATTTACAAGATTTCTTAAGTTAGTGTTGATTGCTTTATTATTGATTTGTTTAGTAAGTAAAGAGGTTGTTTTGTTATAGTCATCTATTTCATGGGATTTCTTAAAAGTGGCTGCACTAAACAATTATTGTTTTGAGTAGATGAAATCAGTAAATTAAGTCAGATATGAGTAAGTGTTGTAATATGTCTTTAATTTACTACAATGATATTGTAATGTGATTTATAACCTCTATTTGAAAAAATGGTGTTGTAGATCGATTTTTACGAGAACCATCATCTTCTGGTGGGTACAACACTAAACGTCTAAGGAATTTACAGACTGAAACCCAGAGTGAAATAGAAAGGTATAGCATGGATATGCAATTAAGATGAGTAGTTTTTTGGTCCGGCTTTTAAATGTTTACGGCTGTTTAGGTAGCAATGGGAATCACTACGTTGTGTGAAATTGAATAACTCTCTATAGGTTCTATATTGATCTAGGACTATGTAAACAAGGTATGCAGCATCATAAATAGCTTTCTCTGAATAATGAGTTGTGTAAAGTGAGTGATCTAAGCTATTCACAAGTAAAAGACATGATTCGTCGAATCATATGAATTACTTTTTCTAGGATTCTCACACAGCCTACTGCTAAGCGTGCAAAGATACCGCATACCAAGCATCCTATCACAAGTAATTAGAGTTAATATCAGTTTTATAGTCTTGCCTAAATATTTGCCTTTCAAATTCATGAGTACATATATGAATATTTCTAAATATGGTATGGTAAGTAGAGGTCCCTAATGCCGTGATTGGCCACAAACTGCTTGTAGAGGCCTACCAGCTTCCCCAGCCTACTCAGTGTTGCAAGTGTGGGTCGCTTAAGTTTGCCTTTGAGACACTACATTTCTGCTGCTGTGATGGTGAGGTTAAGACTGCAACAAGTGATTACCCTCCTGAGTTGGTGAGGCTTTTCACCTCTATGGATGAAGATGCAAAGCACTTTAGAAGATATATACGATTGTATAACAACATGTTTGCTTTCACATCATTGGGTGGCAAAACGGATGCCAAGAAAAAAAAGGGAATCTATAATTTTAAGTTGCATGACCAAATTTATCATAACCTTTCAGGTTTAATTCTTGGGGATGAGGGGCCAAAATATATGCAGCTTTATTTCTATGATGGTCAGGTGCAAACTGAAAAACGTCTGCGTTGTTTTCCAGAACTAAGGGAAGATGTCTTTGCTGTTCTTATGAGAGTCACCGAGTTAATTCCCTATGCTAGATTCTTTCAATCATTGTAGACACCTAAAAATGTCTCCCCAAAACCAAACCCGGTGATGAACACCTTTCACCACCATTATTGGTCAAGTTGAATATTTAATCTTTGGAGTGCTTAAATCCATGTTCTATCCAATATATTTCACGAACCAATCCAATTTCTAGCTCATTTCCCTAAACCATAACCTATTTTACAATTTCGTGTCCACATCGCAAAACGGAGAGAAACTGATTTTATGTATATATAATTTTAATCCAATTATTATTTTTTTGGATAGGCCTTGAAATAAGCTTTCCAACCATATATCATAAGCCCAATTCCGAGCTATAACGAAAAAGATATGAGCAAAACACTAAACTCGACCCAAAACCGACACCCTTCCACTAAAACGGCCATATCATAATATCTACAAATTATTTTGACCTGATTCTAATTGGGTTGGAAATTGGATTTGATAAGCATTCCAATTATATATTATATGCCTTATTCCGACTTACGGATCAAAAGTTATGATGATTTTAAAAACGGTTAAAAAACTGGAATCACCGCGCACATTGCAAAAGCACCGTATCACGGGAGTGTGCCCCGTTTGACGGTCCCTGGTGCCATGACACGATACTGTACATCATGTCACGGTGCCATTTTTGAAGCCTTTTCTCGTCAAATTCCACCGTGGTACGGTAGATGTTGCCGTGACACGGTACCTGCTACTGTGACACGGTATTTCTCACCGTGTCACGATGATTTTTCCGTGTAATTTCCGCGTTTTCCCATACCGTGACACGGTGTACTGTACATTGCAAAGGTGGACACTGCCGTGTCACGGAATTTTCTCGTGACTTTTCCGCGTAAACCCTTCACGCGTTTTCACTTCCAGTAGGTCAAATATTTCCCGTGTCACTCCAGTTGTCCACCGCGTCACGGGATTTTTCCCCGTCTGACGGTGCCTGGCACTGTGTCACGGTGTTAATTTTTAGGGTTTTTATCTTTTTAGGGTTCCGCGTGTTCACTCTACTCAATTTCCCTATAAATAAGACCCTCATTTCTACAGTTCGGGGCATCAAATCATTCTCTCTTCCTCTCTTTTACACCAAAAATCATTCTTCTTTCTCTCTCCCGTATTCTAAGCCTTAAACCTATATTCCTAATACCATTTTTCCCTTAAGCACTCCAAGGAGTCCATACTTATCCCGAGGTTCCGTGCTTAAACCAAGGCGTGAAAGGTACACATAACTGAGGGTTTGGACCAAATCAACTCTACTTTTAATTTAGTTTAATTTAATTTTCATTTGCTTTATTTTTTTTATTGAAGTTACTAACAATTTATTCATGATGTAGCAATTTAAAGGAACGCGCGGAATGTGAGTAATTAATTCATTTAATTACTCTTATTTTATTTTCTTATTGCTAATATCATGATTAGGTTATTTTATATTTGATTTGACTAAAACTATTATTCTTGAATTGCTTCCAATATTAATCTTTATTTTATTATATATTGATCACCGTATTGCATGTTTAAAGAGAATATGTAATTGAAAATCACGCCTAATAAGATAATTTGGACAACCGATTTAGGTTCCTTTTTAATCTTGTTATTTAATCAAGTGATCACAATATTTTAGAATTATGTGGTGCATTAATATTCAACCAATATAGCATAATATAGTTTGGAGCAAATTGAATCTTTGTTTGCATGCCTTTGAGATCGCAAGAATCACTTTTCACTATAAGAATCGAGTTGAGGCCAATACGGGCGAATGTGACTCCATGACTCACTTCGTACCATCATCCCCGATCCTCCTTTCGTGGTTCGAACCATATGGAGTTCGTAATCTCATGGATTATGAATGGGGTGTAACCTTCACGGGTCAATCATTGTTGCCTATCGTTGTCCCTTATCGTGGTTGCCTTTTTATGATCCGTGAACGGTTTACAAGTTCCTTAAAAATTTGTTGGCGGATCCCTTTGCTTTGTCCCTAATCGTTGTCCCTAATCGTAATGTCAATTCCCACTTCCTATGAGTGCCAAACATATTCACACATGCTTTAACGTAGGCGCACTTCGAGCGACGCCTACAATCATTAAAAGACATTTTAATTACTGAATCTATAGAGATTATGTTGAATAAGACAACAATGCCAGATCAGCGTGTTTACAATGCTCCTTCCACTGATGAAGTTGTTGTCATCTGGCCAGAGAACACTTCTTCAAGTGAGTCAGAAAGTCTTCACATTCTGGTTATAGGGGAAAAAAAATTCATCTCATAGGATTATGCATTATTATGGATTCTACGATCCATTGCAATATCCACTGCTTTTCCGTATGGTGACTATGGTTGGACTCAGGGTCTTAAAAAATGTCTAAGTGTGGAGCACAACAGCTGCAGACTCAACCAGATCCTGTCTCTTCATGCATTGTACATTCCACTGAGGATTTGTTGGAAGAGGAGGCTAGACGTAAGTGCCTTCTGCAACTGATGCCTTTTATAAGAATACTAGATGTTTGCCTTTTATAGGAATACTATATGTTAAGTAAGAGATGAATCACCTTAAGTCAATGAAAGGTCGTTACATGAAATGCAACACTTGAAGGTATATAATGAGATTATATATTCCTTATCTTGTTTATTGCTGTTTTGTGTATAGGTGCCAATAGAGGTTCATCAAAATCTGATAGGCAGCTTTCATCTAGGGAATATTATGCGTACAAGCTTCAGTGTCGTCCTAATAATATGCTACTTAGAGCAGGGAGGTGATTCCAACATTATATTGTCGATATGTATGTTAAGGTAGAAAATACACGTTTGGATTTTTTTTTCGTAAAAATCAGCAAACCATAAGAGCTGATCATTGTCAAGGAATACTTGATACTATTGAATCTGGAGAAAATTGTGCGGAAAATGTTGGTCGTAGAGTGATCTTACCTCCAACATTTATTGGTGGTCCTCGGGATCTAAAAAAGAGAAATCTAAACACTATGTCATTAGTTCAGAGATTTGGGAAGCCAGATTTATTTGTGACAATCATGTAATGCTAATTGGTGTGAGATTAAGCAACAACTTCCTGTAGTAGAAGAGGCACAAAATAGACCGGATATTGTTGCAAGAGTCTTTAGAGCAAAAGTGCTTGCTTTGAAACACTTGATTAAGAAAAAAGGTGTTTGGAGAAGTAGCTGCACCAATCTATGTTATTGAGTTTCAAAAAAGGGGCTTACCTCATGCCCATTTTCTCATTATTTTAAAGTTAGACTAAAAGATCAGATGCCCTGCTGACTCCTGTTAGCAATAGTTATCTTAGGAAAACTGTGCTCAAGCATATGATGCACAGTCCTTGTGGTCACCTCAATCTAGAGTGTCCTTGTAAGAAACACAAAGAGAGCCCGGGTCATTGCAAGTATGGTTATCCTAAGAAATTCTCTGATGAAATAAGAAATAACTCATATGGGTATCCAATGTATCGAAGACATAATTCAGGAGAGATTGTCACCGTTCGAAAAACTCCTATGGATAATAGATGGGTGATTCCATATAATCCCTATTTATTATCCTACTTTGATTGCCATTTAAATGTTGAGGTCTTCTCTACAATATCAGTAGTTAAGTACCTATATAAGTATGTTTATATGGGGCATGATAAGATATTCTTTAATGTTGTGCAGTCTGGAGATGACATACCTGTTCATGGTGAAATACAGCAGTATCAGTCTGGTAGATGGGTTTCTCCCTGTGAAGTTGCTTGGCGGTTATTTGGTTTTGATCTGTATGAGATGCATCTTCTGATTTTTCCTCTTCCTATACATCTACCTAACCCACAGACTATTAGTGTCAGGCCTCATGAGCGGTTAACATCAGTGGTGTCAGATGATAAGCGTTCAAGAACTTGCCTAACATAATTTTTCCAGATGAATGTTAAGCTAGGTTCTGGAGCAACTTGGTTGTATAATGAGTTTTGTGAACATTATGTATGGGATGCATCATCTAAGCGCTGAAAGAAAAGATAGATAAAAAATATTTGCGTTTGAAGATTGGCATTTGTTGGGCCATCTGAAGGTGAGAGATATATTTTGAGGTTGTTGCTGCACAATGTTAAGGGTCCTAATGTAGGGAATTATAGGTACTACGCAGCGGAAATAAACATGAATCATATTCATACAGTACCTAATCCCAAGATCTAATGCATAACACATAAAGAACATATAATCATACCTTTGAAGTGTGATTCCACGTGCGATCGAGCAAGAACAATAGGAGATAAAGAACCTCAAGCGTGATTCCTCTACTTGGTCCACGGGCACAGATTAAGACCTCCACTAATGCTAGTTAGTTACAATTGAACCCTTCAATTGACCTTCTATGGAGAAGTGCGAGCAACGAACCACCACAAACCACCACGAACCACCACACGCGCCACCAAGGGTGGCCGGCTGTGAGTCCAAAGGGGAAGGAGAGGGAGCCGTGAATTAGAGAGGGAATAAGGGTTTTGGGATTGGTTGCCTTAATGTGAAAATTCACTGTGTGTGAATTATGACTGCTTAATTTGCAACCCTAGGCATGGATCTTATTTATAGATCTCATCTCTAAATAAGAGCCCATGTCAAGAGCCCAAAACTTAATTCCAATCTAACTATGCTAGCCCAATCCATTTCATGATTAGTTAATTGCTCATGAGGCCCATTAATGGGCCTCTAACTTGCTTAACCCAATACCCTTGTGTGTGACCTCATAGGATCCATTCTAGCGGGCTTTGGACCATTTGACTAGCCCAAAGATCATCTCTCATAGTCTAGCAACAGATGATGACACCCCAAGAGAACGAACTTATTATCTCCATAATAGTGATCCTTGATATATCTAGTAATTGCACTTATCGAAGACATAACTCCTTCAATCTCCCACTTGTCTGAGACAAGTGCGCAATATTCAAATTCCTTAAGTCAATGTGTGTCGATTTGATAATATGATTGCATCTCATGTCGTGATCATATTAGTCTACAAATCTTTTCTTGAAAACTGAGTGAGAATTACAAAACAAATGGTTACTATGTAATCCATTTGAGCACGGCCATGCATTTTCTGAATTCTCCCTCTTCAAGGGGCCAAGACACATTCCTAATTAAATAGGTAGACTCTATCCAATCTTGTGGCAACCAAAGCTCCCCCTCAACTTCTGAAATAACCGGGAAACACCCTTTATAATCTCCAGTTACGGGCAGACGTTTGAGTGTACCACAGCCATAACATCCATTGAATGAAATCAATGTTCCACTCATGTCAAAGGAATCCACTAATATATTCGGAAGCTCTATACTTGAACTTCAAAGTAGGTCTATAGTTCGATCATGCATCATTCATGCATATCCATGTGATTGACCGAGCCTCACTATGCTCCTATAGCCCATGAAACTGCGCTATCCAATCAATCTTACATGCTAGTCCATTATTAGAAATCATTTATGTCCAATTTAATGATTCTGAACTAGGAACTTAAATAATATATGAATTTAGTTCACATGTGGGGTTTCATTCACCAGGTCATCAACCTGATGAGCCTATCAATTCATAATTATTTTGGACATTTTATTTAATCTTGAAACCACGATTAAATAAGATTGAAACTTTGTTTCAATTGATAAACATAATTCTGCAAATGAATGTATTACACATGTAACTTGTTTTTCCCCAAAAACAAATACAACTTCTAATTACATCATTTGCCTCAATCCAATTTCATTAGCATGTTTCTCATGCTTTGGAAATGGAAGGGGTTTACTAAGTAGAGTTCATGAGACATTCTCATAAACATGAATTTTGCAATTTCTAAATCTTATAATCATTTTCATCTCCATACACTAAGAATCTTCCTTCGTCCTTTCACAAGGAACTTAGAAATTTCTAATTTGTATTCCAACGTTACATTGGATTTCGACTGAAATCTATCATCACTTGTTCTTAAAACATGTGAATCAAATAGACGATTATAGTCCATTACATGCATGATGCATCCTTTGCAAACTGCATAAGGATCATCACTCAAGACCTTAATTTCATCAAACTTTCTCAAAGTATTGAATCATTAAGCAATGTGCCATGTTACATGGAAGTGAAACTCCTTTCAATATAACGTTGAACTTTATAAGAATCTTATCAATATAAGTTTCTTAACCAAACTCAAACATCCTTCGAGATCTATCACTATAGATCTTGAATCCCAAATTTACTCATCATCCTCTTTAAGGTTTTTCATACAAAATGCACTACCCACCTCTTGACTCTTCAAGCAATGAATAATTTGCTCTTTATACTAGACCAAGAAGACTTCATAGCTTCCATTAAACATCTTGTACACACAAGACCTTTTCTTCATTTTATGAGAACATCGAACGATTTGATTTACTCACAAAATTAAGAGCACTAACTCCATGATGCTATGCATCCCTAGGATTATTGGATCTTAACTTTTGATTGTATCATATACAAATATTCTTTCATGAACAATTTCAAGAAAGCATTTTGAAATCCATCTACAAAATTTCATAAGGTAGAAATCACTAAAATATCTTTGATAGATCTTTGCAACATGACTAATATAAAGTTTTCATCGTAGTCATAGTCATACTATGAATTAGTTGAATCCTTTAATAAGTCTTCGCTTTAGTTAGAAAACATTTTTATTTCTTGTCCTTTTTGCTTATAATGGGTGTCACCCAATTAGGCAAATTATTCAAGTGTCATACACTTGCTTACAGACTTAGAATCTATTTCAGATTTCCTGGTTTTTAAACCACTTGGAGTTATAACTTGTCAAATCATCTTTGTTACTTGCATAATCATTATGTTCCAAAACGAATGTTTTAGAACTCTTAATCAATATAAAATCATATTTCTTTGACTAAGTTTAACATATGCTAGTCATCATTATAGGTTTTGATGCAACAATTGAAACTTATACAACAACTTTGTTTAGTTTCAATGAGAAACAACAATTGAGGATGTGCACTTGGAATGTACTACCTTCGACACATGGTTATTATTCCCATTACACTTAATGAGACCATGCGTTGTCACTTGTAACATGAGGTGAATCATGCTCATATTGTTGCTTTGATTTGATTACTTCTCAAATTTCTTCAAGATTTTCGAAATCACTTTTCTTAAACTCTTTCAAGGCTCTCGAACTTTTCGAGATTCTTATACTCCCACTTGCCTTTTTTAGGAGGCACTTTTAGCATAGGGTGAACCAATCATGGTTTGAACCATGTTTGTTTGTTGCTTTTCTTAAACTCTTTTGAGATTTATACTACTCCCACTTGACCTTTTGGAACAATTTCCATAAGGGCATCTACTTGAGCAACAAATATTTTGTGCTAAGTATGATTTGTGTAGTAGTACCCCGTGCTCTGTGTAGGAATTGATCGTGCATTAAACTCTTTAATACAATATTTATTCCTTGCTTTGTAGAAAGACTTTATGAGAACTCTTCTTATCCATATCATATATGGAGTCTTTGCTACACTTGATTTGACATATATAGTTTGTTTAGTTTTGAAGCTTATCTTAAAAGTATATCCCTTGAACAATGGTTGGAAGATAGGTAATTTTCATCCATTATCAAAATATATCTTATATAGATTGATAGCTCCCTTCATAAACACTTCACAAGGTTTTCTTTCGGAGTATGTTGTAAAACGATTTCACAACTCTTGGATGTTCATCAAGGTCTTAGCTTAAATTCTTATTATTACGATCATATCACAATACTTTGAATGTGTTGCCAAGTAAATGTCTTGACTCAAATTTTCACAATACAATCATATTGTAATGCAATTATTATCTTGTCAAGTTGATACTGAACTTCATACTGAACATTTTGAACTTTTCAAAAAATTTCACTCTTATGCTTCAACTAAGCACATGTGATCATATCACAAATGAAGTTTCATTGTCCGTCTCTAGCCTTTGAACCTTTGGTTTTCTTACATCGATATGTATTCGACCTTGAGTTCTCATCATCATTTCTCTAAATGGTGACTTTGTCAATACTTTCAAATTAGAATGATATTTACATATATCAATGGATTCATAATCCAATGATATTGAAAGTCCACCCCTTTGGATCTTTCGCATGCAATGTTCATTTTTCATTCGAATTAATTGACATATTAGAGACAATTTATATATAGAAATGGTTTAATAATTTCTATCATATAGAACTTTGAACCTATTTAGCAATCTCAAAACACATTATGACTCAATGAAGCATAGAATAACATTTATTCCACGTTTTTTAATCTTCGATGCATAGTCATTACTAACATTGAATGGTGTTTTGATAATGGCAAGAATAAATAACATTTATTTAATTCTAGCCAATAACAAGGTAAGGTGAAATATAGGTTCTACTTGTAAAGTTGCAACTTTTGCTTCCAGACTCGTAGATTCTACTTGTGAAGTAGCAACATTTGCTTCTAAACTTGTAGATTTATTTCTCCTTTAGCCATACTTCTTCATTTAGTTCAACCTCATTCTCAATGAGAGAGAACTAAACAAGACATCATATGTCAAAGAAGTATCAATGTGCTAAATCAATTTCTATAATATACTTCTTGAATTGGAACATTTCCATTCTTTTACCTTCCAACTATATGAGGTAGTTTCTAATCAATTGGAATTGGTCCATTTAATTTGAAACATTTGTTGTTCATAACAACTTTTAGCATGTAAGTAGTTCTAGGTTTGAGAAGTAGCAACTTGTGGCCCATAACTTCTTAATGCAATCCTCATATATTCCTAAACCTTTCCCATTTGAGCCACTTAGAACACTTCTCTTAGGTTCAAAATGATGCTTTGCTTAACTACTTTAAGCACATTTCATGATTTTGCTAAGTCTATTCAATCATCATTCATATTAGAGTTTAATCAACTATTTAACTCTTATATAAAGTGGATGAAGAATAGCGTCATTTGATCAACTTTTGATCATAGAGATTTCCAATCACTTTCTTATATTCAATCATATTGAACATAAGAGATGTTATTGGACTTTTATACTTGTCTTTTAGAGGGTTTGTACCTCCCATCTCATTATATCCCTTGAAACGCTTTTCAAAATGAAGATGTGTTGGTATTTACTCAAACATTTTGAATAAAACCAACCTTAGACATGTGACATGAATTTCTAAAACTTGCCTTTTAGAACCATCTTAGCAAAATTGGAATATAGGTTTATGGTTTTTCTTTTAATCTTTTGAGAACGTTTCTCAACTTTATTTTCAATCGAGGAAATTATATATAATAATAAAATTAGAACGACATGTTACTCGTAAGTAAACGCAAAATTCAATTATGTTTAATAAAAATTTAAAGTACCATAAGCGATTATAAAACTGGTAACTTTAAAACATTCATTCAATTTAATTGATCCCTATTGAATAGAATGATTCCAAGATCCTTTATTTGTGCAATAATTGACCGGACTTTGGCCCTACCATCAACTATTACATTTTCAAGGTGAGTAAACTCTTTACTGATTACAACTCTTTGTAATTCTTGGTTGAATAATTAACCATCACATGTTTAATTATTACCCTTAGCTTCAAGGTTCTAAACTCTTTAGGTAACCTTGTTGAGTATAACCAATCAAAAATGTAAAATTTGTTTTACCCCCACTCCCCTAAGATATAATATGACACCCTGCTTTGGCATGACCCATCATAAATATCAAAGGTTTCATCGGGTTTTTGATTGGAAAAGCTACCTCAATATTACTGGGACCTAGATTTATTATGTTGTGATTAAATAGTGAACTCTAGCGCATCATCACAAAACATCAATTAAATCTTACATGCATAATAAACTGAATGCATAAACAAGACATAGCATGGCCCCTAATCCTAAGAAACTAATAAAGCAAAAAACTCCCACTTGAACCTTCATGGATCTCATCCACCTTGCTCCTTTGGGCCTTCACTTCATGGGCTTCTTGGATTAACTGCAACCTGTAATTTTACTCTATTCTATCTACTACTTAAATAAAATGAAATAAAATTACAAAAATACTTTATCGGTACGTAGACCGTACTAAGATTACAAAAATACATCACGATGTGCAGACCGTATTTAGTAATCTACTAGGCCATACTAGTCATTATATAGCAGTAAATAATATCATATATTATAAAGTGCCACATAATAAATCACTCATCATGCTTTCCTAAACTACAACATCGAATGTTCACAATTAAGGAAACATGACACCAAAATATCTCATATTTTAATTAATGCAATTAGATAATATCATATATTATTCATGACCATAAATAAAATATCATATATTCTAAATTAGTCATGAGATAGAATCAAATCTTATTTTAATCTTAAAAAATAAATCATATTTATCCTCAAAGATTATCCTAACAAAGTTAGGAAATTCTATCCTAATTACTAGCCAATCACAAAATTTTAAATCAATTATATCCAAAATTAATTATGGGATAATCACATTATTTAAATCAATTATTATCCTTTTGGAATATGCTCAGAATATCCTAACAAATCTTATCCAAAATTAACCATTTTAATTATGGATAATTACCAATTTAACAACTTTAAATATGGATAATATCAAACATAACAACTTTTGAATATTTGATTTTATCCTAAAATAAAATATTTTATCCAAATAAAACCAATTTTATCTTTTAAAAATAAAAGATCATATTTTCAAAATATTTTATCTCATCCAAAATAAAACTGATTTTATCCCAAAATAATTCATAATTATCTTGAAATAATTTTTCAAAACAGTTTTTTTTTTTTTTGAAAAGCCGTGCCAGCCACCGTGGTGTGGCCAGCCGAAGCCGGCCATGGTGGTCGTACACCTTGCGGTGTACGCTGTCCCTGTAGCGACTCAAGGACAGCAGCAACAGCACACACAACGGGGTGGTGCACTGCTGCGCTGCCCGTTGACTGACCCGAGCCTAGCCCACCCTCCCTCCTGGACCACCACCGGTGCGGCAGTCGCCGTGGCTGCGCCACCCAGCCGCGGCTGCCGTACCTCAATCCTCCTTTTTTTTTTTGATTGATTTTTAATTTAAAACAAAACATTTTTATTAAAATTAAAATTAATGTGGTCCATCTAATTTTAAAATTAAATCATATTCAATTTTAAAATTAGGGTTCTTCATGAATTTAATCCCAATTCAATTTTAACTTTTAAAATTAAATTGATCATCATACATAAAACACTTTTATGCATAAATCAATCCGATTAAAATTATGAATCATATATTAAATCAAAATCAAGCACAAAAATCATATTTTAGGGCTAGGAATTTCGAAAAATTCGAAAAATAGGGTTAGGGGGTTCGAAATTTTCGAACATATTCGGGCTAAAAACGGTCATCTTCATGGCTATTTGAGCATAATTAAATCACATTTAATCGATTCCAAAATTTTAATCACATTAAAAATAACAATTGAGCCATAATTAAATTAATCTCCCTCTTAGTTGAATTAAAATTGTGGACTATCAAAGAATTATAGTCAATATGCGTAAATGCAATAGGCTAACTGATACCACTGTAGGGAATTATAGGTACTACGCAGCAGAAATAAACATGAATCATATTCATACAGTACCTAATCCCAAGATCTAATGCATAACACATAAAGAACATATAATCATACCTTTGAAGCGTGATTTCACGTGCGATCGAGCAAGAACAATGGAGATAAAGAACCTCAAGCGTGATTCCTCTACTTGGTCCACGGGCACAGATTAAGACCTCCACTAATGCTAGTTAGTTGCAATTGAACCCTTCAATTGACCTTCTATGGAGAAGTGCGAGCAACGAACCACCACAAACCACCCCGAACCACCACACGCGCCACCAAGGGTGGCCGGCCGTGAGTCCAAAGGGGAAGGAGAGGGAGCCGTGAATTAGAGAGGGAATAAGGGTTTTGGGATTGGTTGCCTTAATGTGAAAATTCACTATGTGTGAATTATGACTGCTTAATTTGCAACCCTAGGCATGGATCTTATTTATAGATCTCATCTCTAAATAAGAGCCCATGTCAAGAGCCTAAAACTTAATTCCAATCTAACTATGCTAGCCCAATCCATTTCATGATTAGTTAATTGCTCATGAGGCCCATTAATGGGCCTCTAACTTGCTTAACCCAATACCCTTGTGTGTGACCTCATAGGATCCATTATAGCGGGCTTTGGACCATTTGACTAGCCCAAAGATCATCTCTCATAGTCTAGCAACAGATGATGACGCCCCAAGAGAACGAACTTATTATCTCCATAATAGTGATCCTTGATATATCTAGTAATTGCACTTATCGAAGACATAACTCCTTCACCTAAATCATTTGAAGCACTGCGAACATTAAATGGCCATTTATGTAACACATTTCAACAAGCTGCATTGAAACTAGGACTGTTAGAGGAAGATGATTCAGTTGATTAATGTTTACAGGAAGGTTGTGCCATTCAGATGCCTCATGCAATTCGCAAGATTTTTGCTACTATACTCATCTTTTGTCAGCCTAGCGACCCTCTTTCTTTATGGATGAAATACTATAGTTTCTTGTCTGAAGATTTTAGACACAAGCATGCCTCTAATCTAGCTAAAGTAAAACATCTTATTGTAAAATCGCTTGAATGGTTTATAGAGTCAATGGGTAGTTCTCTTGATGTATTTGGATTAGACCAGTTAGTAGAACCAGATGATGATGATGAGATACGCAGGACAAAATATATTGAGGATGCACTAAATTCTCCAATACCGCATCAGTGTTTAGAATGTAGAGATAAATTAAACTAGGCTTAATTAGAAGCATTTGATGTCATCATGGTTTATGTTACAAAACAAAAGCCTGGAGCATTCTTTATTGATTGACCTGGTGGAACAGGAAAAACCTTTTTGTATAATGCTCTGTATGCAATTTTAGACTCATGAATAAGATTGTCCTGCCAACAGCAACCTCGGGTATAGCCGCAGCCAACATTCCTTCAGGAAAGATTGCACATTCGCGCTTTAAAATCCCCCTGGATACCAATGAATCTCTTGCATGCAATGTGCCTAAGCAGGGAAGCCTTGCTGCATTACTCAGAGAAACAACGCTTATGATTTGGGATGAAGCCTTGATGGAAAAAAAGAGAATGGTGAATCTCTTGATGTGTTGCCAAGGGATATATGCAACCTAGAATTGCTGTTTGGTGGCAAAATTGTTGTATTTTGGGGAGATTTCAGGCAGGTTTTACCTGTTGTGCCACAAAAAAAACCCAACGAGAAGCAGTTGCAGCCACCTTAGTTTGTTCTAATTTGTGGCCAAAGCTAATGAAATTCAAGCTGACAGAAAATATCAGAGCTAGGCATGATCCAACATATGCTTCTTTTTTATTGGCTCTTGGAAATGGTCAGCTGCAAGAAAGTGAAAATGCATTTGTTGAATTGCCATAAAAAATTATCCAGCCTTGTGATGCTGCTGTACCACAGAATGTGCAACTAACTTCAGCTGCTTTTCCAGAAATGGATATGCCTCCATTTAATGAAGATATTTTTACGATTGATAAATTCATAAATAAGCAGGTGATTTTCCAGGTGAATTAGTCACATATAGAAGCTATGATTCAGTGATTGATCATAATTGCTCTATCTATCCTGTTGAATTCATAAATAAGATTTGTCTTGGAGGTATAAGTCCTCACGAACTTGTGCTAAAGATAAATAGTCCAGCAAATTTGCTGCAAAACATTTTGCCGTCATCAGGCATGTGCAATGGTACACAATTATTATGCAAGCGCTTCTTTCCTAATCTCATTGAGTGTGTGATTTCTGTTAGGCATAACAAAGGAGAGCATGTGTTAATAACGAGAATAAACTTAATCCCTTCTACGTCTTCAGAATATCCTTTTCAATTTCAGTGAAAACAGTTTCCCTTGAAACTTAGTTTTGCTATGACAATTAACAGAGTACAAGGACAAACACTTAGTAAGGTTGCTATTTATCTCCCCCGATCATGCTTTTCACATGGACAGCTGTATGTTTCACTTTCGTGGGCTCAACAGGCAGCTAATGTTAGTGTAGCCACTGAACCACATGATGATCAGCAACATTATGGCCAGGTCAAAAATGTCATATCTTATAACATTCTCTGAATGGCTGACATTGTATAGCCACATCAGCAGGTAATGCATAATATATCTTCTATTGTGTCCTAATTACAATATTTATGCCCTTCATTATATACTATATAGTAAGTAGATACAACAATTAATAGCAGAATCTTTACTGACATAATAGGACAATATTTCAAGGCTGCCTGGTTTTTTGTGTTTTGGCATTATTCACCACTTTATAAAACTTCATATTCAATTGAGATATGATATCTAGATATAAATGAATCATTCATATAAATAATTCAGGGGAATTTTTCTAACATATTCTGTTTTGCACTTTCTACTCCCATTATAGTGACATACTTAGATTGCTTGCACTTAGTCGGCTATATAATCAGGCAATCAGACACCGACTCCTTATATTTTACCATACTACTGGTATTTATTCCCTTTGCCAACATTCATTCTGTTATAAGTCTAATCATTCCCATCCTAAGCCCTGTCTGATACAATACCATGCCATTTGTAGCCTGGTTTTTTTTCTTTATTTTTTTTAAAAAAAGATTTTCCTACAATATGTTATCATATAATCATGCTTAAAAGAGGGTATGCTATTATAGTTTCAGAGTTAAGGGGGGAAAATACACTATTGGTCGGGTCTAAATCTACCGCAAGTGTACGGGTCAATTACAGTAAATATAGGGTGAGCAAGGTATCGTATCCACAAGGAGGTCTACTCAATTACCAAATTAAGAAACTAAAATATTATTTAGACGACGGAAATATGGGAAAAGTAGTACTAAACTATAAACGATAAAGGTTGCAAACTAATAAAACGATAGACAAGAATGAGAAGTAGTTCTAGGTTTTAGGTTTCGTCAATTACTCTCTATAATGAAATTAAACTAATTGCAAAGTTGAACATATATAATATAACAGTGATCGAATTACCAATAGTATGTAATCTCCTCTCCCAAGGTGGAAACTTATATTTAAATCAATCTCATGTCTACTTCCGTGATCACAGAAATTGAAATAAACTCATTAAGAATAGGAATTCAATAAGACCACCCCAAGTGTATAACTATTCCTAAAATTATACTACTTGACGTTTGATAATCCCACGAACTAGTATTGAAATTTCACTTCTGCTAATAATCCAATACCTTAAACATACAATAAATTGGCCAGATTAAAAGTACGAATTAAAACAAGATTATCAAATTGCAATCATATAAATAAAACCCAAATAAAGTAATTCAATCATTGATAGAAAATAAAGGACTACATCCCTAACCTAGAACAAACGAAATTAGCTAGACATGGAAATCAAGAGGACACAACTAATTAATGAAGAGCCAATATTAAACATATAAAATCAAGCAAAAACCAGTCAATTGCATAAAATTAAGGGAAGAAATAACGCTGCTCCAAGCTCGGTCCAGCCACGGCTCTCGTGAGGTGTTGTTGCTCCGTCCTTAATCTCGGGCTGCTGTTTGCCTCCTTCGTCTACTCGTCTTCGTCCGTCCGTGTCTCCCTCACTCCTCTGCTTCCTCGTCTCCTTAAGTACAGAGGAGTATTGTAGGGAATATTTCAAGCATTATCCCTAGCTTGAACTCCACTGTGATCATACACTTAAGCATGGTGGCGTCCAAAGCGAAAGAAGATAGAGCAAAAGAGTCGCCAACAAGTTTTAGGAACTTTTAAACCGTTCACAGGGTGAAGGTTACACCCCTTAACGATCCAGGAGATAGTTAACTCTAATAGGTCTGGAACCATGACTGGTAGTTCGAGGATGAAGGTACAAATCCAACCCAAAAGAGATTGAACCTGCCTTAATAATAGGCCTCTACTTTATTCTAATCGTATTCATGTGCGCTTTCTGAATAACATGCAAACAATAGGTTTACCATAAACCTTTTTAATCTATGTTGGTTGAATATTAATGCACAAATAAATCTATTATTGGCGATCACCTGAATTATAATCATATTAACCCTAAACAAGATTATTAATTATCTTATTAAGCGTGATTACAAGTACTAATTCCCTTTAAACATGCATAAAAGGCGTGATCAAGCAATAACAATAAATATAATCAAGCGACATAATAATAATCATAATAATAATATTATAACAATATTTATAATCATAATCATGTTAACAATAAAGCATAATAATAGCAAGATCCTAGGCATGATACTAACAAGATTATTAACAAACCCCTAGCATGTCACTTAACATATAAAAAATCAAAGCTTTAACCCTAACATGATACTAACATAAATATTAGGAAAGAAAATAGGAAGCATGATAGAAATCATGATTGTCATATTTGATATTAGAAATTATAGTTGTTACCCTTAACATGATACTAGGAATCAATAAAACATCCTAACATGATACTAGGAATCATAATAACAACCTAGACATGATTTCTATATCATAATAACAATAAATCAATAAAAGCACTTACTTGGATGTCTCGTACCTCTTTATAGTAACAAAATACACACATTAGGAACTTCAAGGAAAATATAAAATCAAAACAATTAAATTAAATAATTGAAATAGAGATTTGGGACCAAACCCTCAGAAATTAAAACCTTTCACAAATAGGGCGAAGGCAACTTCGAATTTGGCTAGGTGTTTCTAGATCTTGTGAATGCGAAATTTTGTATGCAAAAGGTTGGTTTAGAAAACAAAGAGAAATCAAGAGAATCTTGAAGAGAGTATTAGAAAACTAGAGAGTTGATAAGAAGAATTGATAGTTATTGATGAGAATTGATGATTAAAAACAGAGGTCTAAGGACGATATTTATAGAGAAAATCAGCCGGATGGATAAAAAAAGAATCAGAGTTTCAAAGAGAATAAAACAGCTTAGCGTCAGACGCCAGGCATTAGCGCCAGATGTCAGGCATTAGCGCCAGACGCTAAGGCTAGCGCCAGACGCCAAGCATTAGCGCCAGGCTCTAATCTTGTTGTCAGCCGCTAGAAAACAATTTCCACGCGTTTTCTTAATTTTGATAAAATTTAGCCGTACAGGAGAGCAAAATCGTATTTTCTTTAAAAACACTTCTTTTATTCTAATTAAAACTCTAACAAATCAACAAAAGTCAATTTATCAACGCTAATTAAATTAGGAATGAAAAGAACCTTATAGAAGAATCTAGAAAACTATAATCAATTATAATTGCATTAGGAATGATAAATCAATATTAGGCCCTCCTCTAGATCATTGGGCCGCATATAAATATCAAACCGGGCCCAGTTTAGTAATTTGGACATAACTTCCTCATTATTCATCGGAATTGGGCTTATAATATATCGTTGGAAAGGTCTTTTCAAGCGCCATCCAACGACACCATTATTGGACCCATATCATGGACCAAACTAAACTAGAATGCACGTTTTTCAAAAATAAGGTAAGAAAAGAAATATTTTCAAAAACAGATTGAAGAGATATATTAATAAAAACATCCTCATCGCTAGACTTTTCACACTTTCTCTTTATTCGATAATCAAACGACGTGAAAGGTATTCATCACTGGGTTTGGTTTTGGGGAGACACATTTGGGTGTCTACAGAAGCCCCCACTTTGACTAAGTTTGGAGAAACGCAAGTTTCAAAAATAAATGTCAAAGTATTAATAGGGACGGAGAATGATTCAGAACGTTCTTCGATCCTAAACCACTCTTATAACGCTGATACCTGCAAACTATCATTAGTTTAAACAGATAAGAGAGTTTAGAAATGCGTATCTTGCACCGTCGAGCACACGTCTCTGAGAGTAACCGGTTTGTTGCATCTGCTGTTGTGACAACCCTCCACAAGCTAGGGAACGCTATCCTGCTGTTTGTTTTGACGATCTTCTGCAAGCTAGAGAATATAGCCAGAAGACTACTACGCCTGTAACTGCATGCCTCTAATTCCGCCGTGATAGTCTTCGAAAAGACCACTGCTTGTTGATCCTTAATGTTGTTAAGCCAGTGTGTCGGCGCTTTGCTTCTTGTGAACCAGTATGTCGGTACTTTTCTTGTGATGACAATCCTATTTTCTTTGGGAATAGTTTCCAACACAACTCTTGTATGATGTATGACAATCCAATTTAGGGAAAGTTGTCACTGCTTCGTAAAAATCCAACCTTGGAAATGTTGCCACGATGAAGCGACTATCCGTATCTCGGAAAATTTGCCAAAATCCATTTTTGGGAAAAGTTGCAAATGCTTCGTAACAATCTGTCATAAAAATCTTGCTACGATCGACAATCCACATCTTGGAATATAACTCTTAAAAGCAATCCACCTTGGAAATTTGCCAATGCTATGCGACAATCCTTTTAGGAAAATATTTCCACTATTGACAATCCGCATCTTGGAACATTTGCAAAAAGGAGTCGACCGACAATCCACTTCGGGAAAATTTTCCACTTACTGAAATGAATGACAATACACGTTGAGGAATATTTGCCAAAATTTATGATGAATAGAGACCTACGACAATACTTTGGGAAATTTTGTCATAGGGAACTATGTGTATGACAATCCCATCTTGGAAAACTTGCCAATGAATCGATGAATGTATGACAATCCGAACTTGGAAAAATTTGCCAGCGATCAATGAATGTATGACAATCCGAACTTGTAAAAACTTGCCAAACAAAGAAGGAGCACGACAATCCACGCTTGGAAACTTTGCCAGAGATGACAATCAAATCTTGGAAAAAATTGTCGTTTAAGGAGAATGCTCGACAATCCATATTTTGGAAATATTGTCATTTGGAGATGACAATCCAATCTTTGGAAAAATTGTCGTTTGAAGAAGATGCGCGACAATCCACATTGGGAAATATTGTCAGTTGGGGATGACAATCCAATATTGGAAAAATTCTCGTATAAGTGCTTGCTTTTGAACCGATACGTTGGTGCTTGTAATGAGCTAGTGTTTTAGGCGCTTAAGCTAAGTGAGACGATTTTTTGTCAGGTCAATCACTTACTACGATTGTAATCGAGCTGACTACTAATCATGTTAATTTTCTTATAGGGGCTAACTGGCGTACCAAGGAACCCGAAATTGTTGTATGAGGTCAAAATAATCGTTCTGAGAGGCTTCGAGCTCTGTCGCTGCTGAAATATCGATGGCGCCAAGAATTGGCTCTGTCGCCAGACGCTAGGATCTAGCGCCAGGCGCTGAACTCTATCGCCAGTCGACAGCCTTGTCGTCTGGCGCTGGAGTCGGTTCTTGTCGCTAGGCGACAACCTTGTCGTTTGGCGCTGAAGTTGGGTCTTCCCTATTCTGCTCTTGCTGCCGCTGTTGCTTGGTTTTACTCCGAATTTTGAGCTTGGTCGTTTCCTTTCAACCAAATCCGCTCAAATCTTTTGTAAATTAGAGCTCTTCATCTTTAATTTACTAATTTATGTAACTCCTCTTATCTTGGAGGAATCTCCTTTGCCATATTCGCGGTTTTTCGAAAAAATCCGGGAATGTTCTTTCTTGCTGGGATGTACATGCATTTATATCTTTGACTATAGGACTTTGCTTATCTTTCTTTAGGGTTGACCTAAGACTTAGTGTTGACTCAATGTGATAACACGACATGACTCAATGCGTACATGACTCAATGCGTACATGACTCGTGTGTGCATTACAATTTGATCGTGCGACTCGAAAATGCAAAAAAAGCAAAACTTTCCGTCATTTTTGTGGATGGTACCGACTTTCTCCTGAAAAAGAAAAACGCAAAAAAAGAAAGAAGCGAAGTTTTTGAAGGTGCATGTTGAATGAGCTTAATCTGTTGTGCAAGGATTAATTCATCCGAGGCTATCCTAGTTGACTCGATAATGAAAGTATTTAGGTAACTTAGGCGCGGAGGCTAAGTACTTCATACTTTGTGATGTAATGATGAGTGATGTTGATATGACAAGGCATGCTTCTACTTTGTGTTAAGATTTCATGACAAAGGGTTCCTAAGGGAAGTATATTTGGTCATGTATCTGTGCAGTGTGTGATGGTGACACTAAAGTTAGGCCGCAAGAGCTAAGTGTGTGGAAAGATATTATTTTTAGAAGAGTCAAATGATGGTGACTCTTAAGCTAGGTAGGCTAATGATGTAGGGATCAAGCCCCCAAGTCTAGCTCTAAGTGGATAGGGATGGGCACGGGAGATCCCTTGATATGACCATTTATGAATGTAAATATGAATACATGTTTATTACGGCCGCACCCCTTTGTGAGGTTGCCTACGTATCCGTTAGGAATCAGGCCGAGCGTAGCTCTAGTCGAACCTCGCACAAGTATGTGTATACCTCAAAAAGGTCTTTTTAAGGGTTGTAATGTGGTTAGGCTAAAGGTTGAAGAAGAAAGGGAGTAAAGGCTCAAGACCCTAGATAAGCCCCCCAAGGTATGCAACTTTGCATGTAAATCTTTGTATTTTCATGCTTGAGGTTTCTCACTCTTTTTTATTTCTTTTTTTTTTTGCTTTATTTATTTTATTTTAATAAGTGTGGGAAATCTCGATCATGAGGTCTATTACTCACTTGGCATTCATGTTTCTCAGGCACTGTACCGAGCACTCGATAAGAGACGCAATCTAAGACGTGTTCATATTAAAGACATGTTCATGTCAAAGACATTGGAACACTCCCCTTTTGTACACTTTTATTTATTTTATTTATTTTTTGCTATTTTAATCTTTGATACACTCAAACTTTTTTTCTTTGAAAAATTGCATAAGTTACACACCATCCCCTCCCAAGGTTAGGTAGATATGGGTTGAAAAATGAAAGGTCTATCGTTAGACGAGGCTTAAAGTGGTTTATCAAAAAAGGATTGCATATTTGAAGGGTGAAAGGCAATATGATGTGGCTACAAGCGGTGCCTCAAATCATTAGTACACCTTGTGCTTAATTCGACAATGATTTTTTTTTTTTATGCAATGCAATGCAATGATCATATGCAAGGAAATAAATGCTCATTTTTTTATTAAAGAAAAAAGGAAAAACCCTACAAAATAAATCTAAGGGAAAAGAAAAGTGCTTATGCTAGACAATTTCCATGCGTTTTCTTAATTTTGATAAAATTTAGCCGTACAGGAGGGCAAAATCTTATTTTTCTTTAAAATACTTCTTTTATTCTAATTAAAACTCTAAAAAGTCAACAAAAGTCAATTTATCAACGATAATTAAATTAGGTTTGAAAAGAACCTTCTAGAAGAATCTAGAAAACTATAATCAATTCTAATTGCATTAGGAATGATAAATCAATATTATGCTCTCCTCTAGATCATTGGGCTGCATATAAGTATCAAACCGGGCCCAGTTTAGTAATTTGGACATAACTTCCTCGTTTTTCAAAAATAAGGTAAGAAAAGAAATATTTTCAAAAACAGAAAGAAGAGATTTTTTAATAAAAACATCTTCATCACTAGACTTTTCACACTTTCGCTTTATTCGATAATCAAACAACGTGAAAGGTATTCATCACTGGGTTTGGTTTTGGGGAGACAAATTTTGGGTGTCTACAAGTATATTGAGGGTTTAGGTTTTCTTCTCTATGTTCTGCCTCTTCTCCGCCGCTGCTGCTTTCTTTTTTAAAGTATTGAGTTCGTGGGTTTTCAACCCACTTTCATTCTTTCTTTGGTGAAGTGTATCACGTGAGGAAGTCAAGTGGGCTTTCTTTGTTTAATTATTTTCTTTTGCTTCATTTCACTTGACTATTGAACATTGACTTGAGCTCCTTTCCCTAAAATAATAAAAATAGATTATGCTCATTATAATTATCTATTGAAAAAAATATTAAAATACAAGGGAAATCAAATTCATTGATTAATTCTTAAAACGAGCTTATTATGAGTATAATTCACTAAATATAATTAATCGAGTATTACAATATAAAATCTCATAATAAGACAACAAAGCATTATAATTTTATATATTTATACTCTAAAATAGCATTAAAATGATATAATAAAGTATATAAAATATTATTTTATCAACTATTTTCCTTTTTTGGCCAAATTTCTTAGATTCATTAACAGCTTTGCAGTAATGTATTTCTCAAGTTAGAGTGTTTATCTAAATTGCAGTGCTACATCAAGGAGTTGATGATTCTGAAATTGATCAAGCTGGAGTATTTATCTAATCTGCAGTGGCACAGCAACCAAATTACGATTCTAGAATGGCAAAACAAGATGATCTTTTGTTCTTATGTAACAACAAATGTCCTGCTGAAAAAAATTAATCGTAGCTTCTTGTATTAGATAAATGTACACACATATGTGTCTATTTTAAGACTTTCCTATTATAAGTGCATAGCTCTTATTTTATTATAGATGTGACAATGTTGGTTTGTTCTAACCATACTACATGTCTCACCCAATAATGTGGTGACAAAGTTTTTAAGTGGTATGCTCACGTAAGGCTACATGGTTTTCAAAGAAATAAAAAAGAGAAAAATAGAAAGAAAAGGAAGAACAAATTTCACTGAAGTGCAATCTACTGACAAACATCTATAAGATTTTGTTAAAAGACAATATAAGTGAATGAGAGGAAATTAAGGAAAACCACTTGACTATGAACTTTTAAGGTACCCTTGAAAAAATAAAAATACAATTAGATTAATTGCACTAAAATTTAATAAAAATGACCTTATCAAGTTTATGGTCATGTACAAGCATAGTTTAAAATTTTCGATTGTATTTGTATAGTCCGATAAAGTGATATCATTTTTTACGATAAAGTAATAACATGAAACACGTGTAAATGATTAGCATAAATTTTATACATTTAATCATGGTAAATTTTAAATTAAGGGCAACTAGAATTATAAATCGAGATTTACTAATTAACGTATGCTCATAGCGAGTTATGTATTTTAAAACACAACACATAAACAATATAGATTAAATGTAACTTACTCTAAAATATAATTTTTTGATGTAAATAGCCTATAGAAAATATATAGAAGTACATAGTAAAATATTCAATTAAAGTACATACTACTCATCCATAGAGTATCATATTAGTCACTATAGGAGTATGGAATGCTGAATTTAAGCAAAAAATACAGCAGACCACTATTTACACACATAGTAACTTTGAATACGGTTATCTTTGCTAAGCTTCCACTAGATTCTAGCCCCTATAAATTCATTGCTACAATTGAGCTCATATTAACATCATAAGCTAGAGTAATAATCTAATCTAACGCAATTTCTCCTTTTTTATTAAAAAAAAAAAAAAAAGAAAGAGGCAAGAAGAAGGAACTCAATAGTATAATCAATTCTCCAATACCAACTTTGTTGTCACATTCTTTGGCTCTGTTTGCTGTCAGGTATGAAGACTCTATTTACTTTTCAATTTCCTTCTTTGAAATTTATAGTCAAATTGAGAACCAAATATTATGCTAACTAAATATCAATCTACACGTTTATAAACATGATAGCATTTATTATAGAACATTGGATACTATAAGTAGGAAAAAGGCATTTTTTTTTTTTGTCAGAATACAAAATCTGTTTATGTTATTTCATTGTTAATATTGTCTATGCTTTAAAAATGTTATTGTTACTTATCAATTGGAATTCCAAATTTACATGCACCATGTATTTAGACAATAATTAGTTTATTACAAAACCCTAAAACTCTAAAATTTGCAATAGAAAATTAGTTCTGTATTAGTATGGAAAATGGTAGTATATAGGATGAATTAATTTAGATATGTAAATTGATTTACCAATGTTGTACATATAATACTACAAATACCTTTATAATTAAACTTTGATTTTATTAAATTCATATCTTTACCCATTAACACTGATCTAATTATTGTGATGATCAGGTTTGGTTTTTCCACGAGTTACTAGCTTAATTGTTGTATTCTGTTTGCCAAATTGAATTGAATTACTAATTATTTAAGTACAAATGGTCAGTGTGTTCAAATAGTATTGCCTATGAAACATATTATTACCAATTTGTCCACCATTTCTATGTTAGTTTTAAGATGAATAATGCTAAGCTCCTCTTTGTCATTGTTTAAAAGCAAGGAAAATTTTAAAGGCTAGATTATTTTAAGAAGCTAGGAGTTAGGTTTTATGATCATTATTACTGTTATAAAAAAATCAACTTTTGTGTAAAATATGAGCATTATTACTGTATAGTTTCTAAGCAAGCCAATTTTTCTAATTATTAACACAGATTAGTCTTTGTGGTAAATATTGCTAATATCGTCATTTCTTGTATAAAATTTTCTCTTGTAACGAGTGCCAATTGTTATGCATAAGCTTGTTGTGATTCTGTAGTAATCTTTGTACCACATGCATTTTACTTAACTATTAGTAATCCTTTTGTAAAGTTGTAAAAAAGTTTTGTTTCTTTCAATTTCTTATACCTAATTAGTCTTTTTGAAATAGTCAGTTTTGTTATGGCACCCCAACGAAGGTTTCTTAATGAACTCGATGCATCGAGTAAATCGTATAAAGTAAAGGTCAATATTGCTAAAAAAGGTCGGCCACAAAAATCTAAAAAAAAATCATATACCAATATATAATAGTACAGGATGACAAGGTATATTCTACACATGTCATACGCAAATGCAAATTATGTTTTCTAGAAATCATTATGTGTAGATATATGATCTCATATTCTTATTGTGTTTTATATAATATGATAGAAAAATCGCTTGAAGCTCACGCTCTTTGGTGATCAAGTTGAAGCGTATAAAAATGTGCTTCTGTTTAGAGGCAATTATGACGTTGCTAATGCCTTGATCAGACCACTTGATCAACAATATAGGCAGAAAGAATCAGATCTTCCATTTCAGATGGTATTAGGAAGTAGAACTGTCATCCAATCCTTAGATCCTGAAGGAGAAATAATCTTTCCAAAGTACCAATCACTTGCGTGCTTTTATTCCAAGAGTTGCTGATGATGATGCTAGACATGGTATTCAACAAATTTCAGCAGCTTTTTCAATCCATATATATATATATATATATATATATATATATATATATATATATATATATATATATATATATATATATATATATATTGCTTGGCACCTAAAAGCTTACACTTTTCTCTTTGTTATAGATATACTTGTTATTGTGCTGTATGTTGTAAGAGAACCAAGGAAGATTCTGACAACTCTAAATAAGGAGTCTTTTGTACGCGACTTAATGGTGATAGATCATAGGTAATTGCATCTACTATTTAGATAAATAAGACTGAATATTTCACAGTCACTTATCCTAATATTCAAAAAATTATATATCTATCCATGTATTTTCAGCACTGATCAGCCAGTGAAAGCCTGTACATGAAATGATTTGTCTTGACTAGAATGTGAAACACTGGTATCAGACAGTGACCTCTTTAAGGTTATAGGAATAATAGCCCTACGTCCTATCACTCGCAAAGGTAACTCATGATATAGCTTGCAATGTGTTTGCCTTAACTAGAAAATAAATATCCTTAGGTATAAATAGTTTAGTTCTAGATTTTGAGAAAAAAAAAAACAGCGAAAATGCGGGTAACTTTTTAACAAGGTAATGACAAATGTCATGGAAAGATTTGCTTTTAGTGTATGTTAATAGATAAACTAAGGGTTATTCTTGGTTCATCTGATCTGATGTGATTTCAATTGAGTTCTTGATTTGACTAAACTTTAACATCATTTGTCCATTCAATTTGAATATATTTAGCTTCTTATCAACTTGTATTTGTCAAGTATGCAAGTATAATTATTTTTTAAGCACATATTTTATAAAATTTAGCAAAAAGGTCTAATATGATATGATGAATTCTACAATTAACAAATACTAGTATTTGCAATAAGTTAATAGTACACAACCTAAATCAATCATTGGTTTAACTTAAACTTTGTTTTTTATTTTTTAAAATAAAAAGCAATTGCTTAACATTTTGCAATTTTTTTTACAGTTCATGAAAAATTAGAATTAGTACCTCATGCACTAGACAAGACAAACGCTGGTGAAATTAATCCTGGAGAAATAAAGTTTAGAGGAAATAATTACTACAGATATATGGGCTCATTAACCACTTCTCCTTGTACCGAAGGTGTCATTTGGACTGTCGATAAACGGGTATATATGTAAACTTTATCATAAACTTATTAAACTATGCACATTTTTCTCTAATGATTGAAAGATTCATAATTTATATGCATGTTTTATAAATTAATTTTCTTTTTGAATAGGTTGCTACAATTTCGGAACATCAAGTAGCAATGATGCGAGAAGTTGTTCATGACGTAAGTTAAGAGTACAAGTATATATTTTGTGGATGTCGTATGATTCGTATCTATTAACATGATGCTTTATTACTGAATTGATCTTTCTCGTTCACAAAGTTCCTTGTCAAGGAACAACTAGCTAAGAACGTGATAACTACTTGCACATAAATGGATGTTAATTTATTTTCCATTGTTTTGGGTAGGATGTGGAAAAAAATGCAAGACCGGTGCATCCAAAGAATGGAAGGAAGATTCGACTTTATACAACGACTATCAAGAGTCATAACGGAGAAAATTAGGAGTATTTTTTGGTATGATATTATGTCACATTTGGTAGCCAATTGTCGGGTGTACATCTGTTGCGAGTATTAAAACTACAAATTGTGCAAGGTTTTAACTCGGTAGAGCTTTCTCTTCAACTTTAAATGAAAATAAAATAGTGCATTTTGAATGTGTGGTTATGGTAATAGAATATCAAATTGGTTTGACTACACACAATAAAATTTGTATCCATAACAGACTGAATATAGTTGTGCCCGCTTTTAAAAGTTTTTTAGCTTTGTAAAACTTGAGAGAAGGACAGAAGGTACTAATAAATTCTTTATTTGTTTCCTTTTTGTTTAAACATTTGAAAATTTGCATTATTTACATATTTTCATTTAACTGTATTTGCTAATTATATGTTAGTTAAAGCCGTAAAATGTATCATGTGAGATCTTGTTATACTACATCCGATCCAATTTACTCGCAACAAAGGGGTATTATTTGTGAGACATAAATATTCCTTTGTTGCGAGTAAATTGGACCGGAGATAGTATTTGTTTCAATTTATATTACTGTGGGGTAACATTTTTATATTTGTACTCATTAATAATATCCTTAAAGGATTGGATCACATTTTTTTTTTACTTTACTTATTAATAATAAGGGTGTGAAGGGTTGAAGCTATGCATGCCAAGTGTAAATTTTAAAACACTGCAATGAAATAGTAAGTCTAGTATATATAAAAATTGAAGAAGTAAACAATTAGGAAGATTATATTGCATAATATAATATTAACTCATGAAAGTACATATAAATCAAGTGCAAATTAAAATATTAAAAGACATTATTCTATTATATACTTTTTTTTTTTTATTCTCAAAACAGCTTGAATTTTGCACTATTCATATACATTTTTTTTACTTTGACTAGGTTTGATGATTTATAGCTAAGCAAATATAGTGATGTGGGATCTTATTAGATTCGTCTCGACTAATTTTATTTTAATATTATATACTTATAATTTACTTTTAAGTTAAGATATTAACGATTTAAATAATAAATTGACAAGTATGAAAAGAAAAGTGTTGCAAGTATTAAAAATGAGGAAGTAACTGATAAAGAAGGGAGGGTGAGTGGAAACGTTGATGTACAAAATATGAATCACCAACAATATGATATATAATATAATATATGCATTAAACAAATTAAAAAGCTAAGGTAATGATAATTGAAAACTAATTTAATTGATTGACAAAGGAAACAAAATAAGGCAATAAAAAAAAATTACTCTTGCTATAATATTGTCAAAAACCTATACCCAATATTGTAGACACAAAAAATGCGTCTTTATTCTCAAGAGAAACCTCCATGATTAAATGTACATCACCATCTAATTTGGCTCGGGTTGCGCAATGGATCAAAGAATTGCTTGAAAAAAAAATTGTTCTGACCCAATGCTATTGTTTTCTACTCCACGAACATTTTCTAAGGCCCTGTTGTTTTGAGCTTCTGGGTAGAGCTGGGCAGAGCAGAGCAGATTAAATTTCAGCAGAGCAGATTTCAGGATAGCAGAGCCGAGCAGAGCAGATTTCAACATTATTATTAATACTATTATTATTATTATTAAAACATATATATATATATATATATATATATATATATATACATATTTAACATATGCTAGTAGTAGAAAGATAAAAGACAACGGTTTACTTATATTTATTTCACAAAAATTTTAAAATAAAATGATTTAATGAGTACTAATGATTTTACTTATAAATTTATCATAATCATATAACTTTTTACCCTACAAAAAATAATAATATACTAAGTACTACTTGAAAACAACCTCTTTTTTTAATCTTAACATGTATAGATAGATTTGAAAAATAATTCAAGTCAATGAACTAACAACCAATACCCACATAAAATGTTTCTACACATTGTGATTCTAATATCAAATGTTTATAAAAGAAATTGTTATTAATTGTTATTATTATTATTTATTTTTTTGAACGAATTGTTATAATTATTAGAACTTATTAATTAATAATATTATTAAATATTAATTCTTTATAGTTTGAATTATTAAATATTATTATTGATAATAATTATTATTATGATTAATAAATATTAATTATTATTAATATTAATAATTATTAAAATTATTTTTAATATTAATAATTATTATAATTATTCAAAATAATAAATTATTATCATCAATACAATATTAATTATTATTATTGAATATTAATTATTATTGTTGTTTTTATTAATTATTATTTGAAAAAAAAGAAGAGCAGAGCCGAGCAGAACAGAGCAGAGCAGATTTGATTTGAGCAGAGCAGGGCTCAGCAGAGCAGAGAAACTAGAGCAACTCTAAAGACCGGGGCCTAAGTCATTTTTGCATTTTCATTAGCCTAAACCCTTTCATAACCTCCAAAGTTTCTATTCTCATAACTCGACCAAGCTAATTTGATTTCCTAGATTGAAACTTATATGGATAGATGCTACAGAGTATTAAAATATGTTTTTCGATGATGTATGATAAGTGTGCCTAATTTAGATTTGAAACAAAAGAGATATGAGAAAAATACTAAAATTGACTTTAAACCGATACCCGTGCACTATTTAGGGCTTGTTCTTTTGAATTTCTGGGCAGAGCAGGGGTTAGTAGAGCAGAGCAGATTAAATTTAAGCAGAGTAGAGCAGATTTCAGGATAGCAGAGCAGAGAAGAGCCGAGCTGAGCAGAGCAGATTTCAACATTATTATTAATACTATTATTAATGTTGTTGTTGTTGTTGTTGTTGTTGTTGTTGTTGTTGTTGTTGTTGTTGTTGTTGTTGTTGTTGTTGTTGTTGTTGTTGTTGTTGTTGTTGTTGTTGTTGTTGTTGTTGTTGTTGTTGTTGTTGTTGTTGTTGTTGTTGTTGTTATTATTATTATTATTATTATTATTATTATTATTATTATTATTATTATTATTATTATTATTACTATTATTTATACTATTATTATTATTAATAATAATACTATTATTAATGTTATTATTATTATTATTATTATTATTATTATTATTATTATTAATGTTATTATTATTATTATTATTACTATTACTATTACTATTACTATTACTATTATTAAATGCATATACCATTAATTTAGGTGAGTGAAAACATAAATATATGTATACCATATTTAACATATGTTAATAGTAGAAAGATAAAAGACAACGGTTTACTTATATTTATTTCACCAAAAATTTAAAATAAAATGATTTAATGAGTAATAATGATTTTACTTATAAATTTGTCTTAATAATATATTTTTAACTATAAAAATAATAATGATATACAAAGTACTACTTGAAAACAACCTCTTTTTTTAATTCTTAAATTCTATGGAAAGAGTTGAAAAATAATTCAACTCAATGAACTAACAATCAATACCCACATACATATAATGTTTCTACACATTTTGAATCGAATATCAATTGTTTATAAAAAAAATTGTTATTAATTGTTATTATTATTATTTATTTTTTTGAAAGAATTGTTTTAATTATTAGAAATTATTAATTAATAATATTATTAAATATTAATTCTTAATAGTTTGAATTATTAAATATTAATAATGATAACTATTATTATTAATTATTATTATTATTATAATTAATAAATATTAATTATTATTAATATTAATAATTATTAAAATTATTTTTAATACCAATAATTATTATAATTATTCAAAATAATAAATTATAATCATCAATACAATAGTAATTATTATTATTATTGAATATTAATTATTATTGTTATTATTAATTATTATTTGAAAATAGAGCAGTGTAGAGCAGAGCAGAGCACCTCTAAAGAACGGGGCCTTAGTCATATCTTGAAATCTGCTTAAGATATTGACTTGATTCTAATTGATTTAGAAAGTTGACTACTAGATTTTTCTAAGGATATATTATATGTCTTATTTTATTTCATGTTTGACAGTTTGAAATAAAATGTTATGATAAATTTAAAATCACACCTGTATAACATATCAACTTGACATGCACAAATTTTACATACTAATTCTGTTTCATATTATTTGCAACGATTAGACATTTTTCCCCTCTACTTTATGTCAAATCGTTGTAAATAATATGAAATGGAGGTAATATAAATTACATTTATTTCACGTCACTTCTTTTTGTGCCCGTAGGTAATTGCCCCCGCCACTCCTTTTACTTGTTAACCAAACTTTTACATTTCACAAGAGTTTTTCAATTTTTTATTAGAAAAAATGGAAACTAATAATCCTACCTTTCCTCCATCTTCCATAAACAATCTCACCTTTTGAAATTCCAAAAACATTCCTACCTTTCACCCTAATCTTCTTTTAACAATCTCTTTTACATGTAACCAATTAAACTAGTCAATTTTTCTTCCTTCTTTTAAAAAAAAAAAAAAAAATCATCTCCTCCCACCTTCCCTTCCATGACACCACGTACAACACCACTGAACTTCCACCCCACCAAACTAAACAAGTGATCACTACCTCACCTTCCCTCCAAGTCTCCAACCCGAAACCACCACCACAAACACTTTCCTTAAATGCAGCCACCACCTTAGCTGAAACCCCAACCCCGCTTGAAATCCTAACAATCACTCGAAATCTCCACCATAGACCAAGTCACCTGATGCCACCAAACCTCCATCAACAAAACCAAAGCCCTAAACCCACCTGAACCAAACACGACCCTCAGTTGAACCTACGTCACCCAAAATCTCCATCACAGACCCGATATCACCCAGTTGCAACCTCCATCAAAAAACGAAACCCCCCAACCTCGTCTGAACTGAACATCACCTTCACCTGTACTACCACCACATACCATACACCACTAAATCTCATAAATGAAACCAAACCCCCCACCCAACCGAAACCTCGAGAAATTTGACGGTATTGTGATGATTTTTCGGCAAAATTGAGATTAATGTATGAGAAAGTGAGCTAAATATTGAAGATTGTGGATGCGAGAGAGATACTGGGTTGGGTTGCCAGGGAAGCAGAGCCTAGGGGTGTAAATAAGCCAACCCGAGTATTACCTTGTTCATGTTCAAGTTCATTTAATTAAGGCGAGTCCGAGCCGAGCACGATCCCGAGCTTTCAAGAGAGCTCAAAAATCTGTTCAAACTTGGCTCACTTAGTAGACTATATGTTCGCGAACGGTTCGTGACGGCTCATTTATTAAATGAGCTTATAAACGAGAATTTCATAATGAATGAGTTTAGTAATAAACGAGCTTCTGTAATAAACGAGCTTCTGTAATAAACGAGCTTTGTACTTTGACATTTGAAAATCTAAAAAAAATAGCATATAATTAAATCCTTATTTTAAGTGGAGAATTAAATCTTATATAAAAAAGAAAACTTGAGAATTGAATCAACAATTGTAAATAAATCAATAATTCAGGAATATAAACAAACGAGTAGTTCGCAAACATAAATAAACGAGTTGTTCATGAATTTATCTGAACGAGCATATCTATGTTCGCGTTCAAGCTCATTTATTAAACCAGCTTCAAAAAATTTTCAAGCTCGACTCATTAATCAAATAAACGAACATGAACGAGCTTGAACCCGAGTAGTTTATTGATCGGCTTGGTTCATTTACACCCCTAAGCAGAGGCGGGGATGAGAGAAGCCCAGAAGGCAGTGGTAGGGGTTAAGGCTGGAATTTTGGGGTTTTTTTTTTATATTATTAATTTTTTTGGTTTTTTTTTTAATTTTTAAAAATTAGAATAAACCTATTAAAATCCGACACGTGGTGTAGAGAATATTTCAAGCATTATCCCAAACTTGAACCCCACTGTGATCATACACTAAATTACGGTGGCGTCCAAAGGGAAAGAAACTAGAGCAAAAGAGTCGCCAACAAGTTTTAGGAACTTGTAAACCGTTCAGAGGGTGAAGGTTACACCCCTTAACGATCCAGGAGATCGTCAACTCCAATAGGTCTGGAACCATGACTGGTAGTTCGGGGATGAAGGTACAAATCCAACCTAAAAGAGACTGAACCTGCCCTAATAATAAGCCTCTACTTTATTCTTATCGTATTCATGTGCGCTTTCTGACTAACATGTAATCAATAGGTTTACCCTAAACCTGTTTATCTATGTTGGTTGAATATTAATGCACAAATAAAACTATTATTGGAGATCACTTAAATTATAATCATATTAACCTAAACAAGATTATTAATTATCTTATTAAGCGTGATTACAAGTACCAATTTCCTTTAAACATGCATAAAAGGTGTGATCAAGCAATAACAATAAATAAACATCAAGCAACATAATAATAATCATAACAATTATAATCATAACAATCATAACTAAAATAATCATGAATCATAAAAATAATCATCATCATGTTAAAGCATAATAATAGCAAGATCCTAGGCATGATAGTAACAAGATTAATAACAAACCCTACCATGTCACTAAACAATAAAAATCAAAGTTTTAGCCCTAACATGATACTAACATGCTATTAGGAAAGAAAATAAAAGGCATCATAGAAATCATAATAAGCATATTTGATATTATAACCTTTTCCCTAAACATGATACTAGGAAAATCAAAACACCCTAACATGACATTAGGAATCATAATAACAACCTAAACATGATTTCTATATCATAATAACAATGCAAACAATTAAAGCACTTACTTGGATGCCTCGTACCAATTTCTAATAACAAAATACACACGTTAGTAACTTCAAGGAAAATATCAAAACCAACAATTAAATTAAATAATTAAAAGAGAGATTTGGGACCAAACCCTCATAAATTAAAACCTTTCACATCTAGGGAGAAGGCAACTTCGAACTTGTCTAGGTGTGTCTAGATCTTGTGAATGCGAAATTTTGTATGCAAAAGGCTAGTTTAGAAAAGAAGGAGAGAAAAAATAAGCTTTAGCTTAGAGAGAGAAGAGAATTAGAGAGTTGGTGATTGTTGATGAGAATTATTGATCAGAAGAATTGATGATTAAAAACGGAGGTCTAAGGATGCTATTTAAAATGAAAATCAATCGGACATGATAAAAAAGAATCAGTGTTTTGAAAAGAATAAAACACGACTGCAGCGCCAACGACAGGATCTGGCGCCAGACGCCAGGCGTGGTGCTAGACGCCAGGAGTGGCGCCAGGCACTGAACCTGTCGCCAGGCGCTGAAAATAAATTTCCATACGTTTTCTTAATTTGATAAAATTTAGTCGTACGAGAGGGCAAAATCGCATCTTCCTTAAAAACACTTCTTTTATTCTAATTAAACCTCTAAAAAGTTAACCAAAGTCAATTTATCAATGCTAATTAAATTAGGAATGAAAATAACCTTCTAGAAGAATCTAGAAGACTATAATCAATCCTAATTTCATTAGGAATGATAAATCAATATAGGCCCTCCCCTAGATCATTGGGCCGCTTATAAATATCAAACCGGGCCAAGTTTAGCAATTTGGCCATAACTTCCTCATTATTCACCGGAATTGGGGTTATAATATATCGTTGGAAAGCTCTTTTTGAGCCCAACCCAACTAAACTATTTTTGACCCTTGATATGGACCAAACCAATCTGGATTAGTTGTTTTCTTAAAATAGGTTTTCAAAAACAGATAGAACAAAAAGAAATAAAAACTAACCGCAACACTAGACTTTCCACACTTTCACTTCATTCGATTATGATTCGACGTGAAAGGTACTCATCACTGGGTTTGGTTTTGGGGAGACACAAATGGGTGTCTACAGAAGCCCCTACTTTGATTGGGTTTGGAGAGACGCAAGTTTCGAAAACAAAAGTCAAAGTAGCGATCGGGACGGAGAGTGATTCAAAACGTTCTGCGATCCTAAATCACTCTTGTAACGCCGATTCCTACAAACTAGCGTTAGTTAAAACAGATAAGAGAATTAAGAAACACGTATCTTGCACCGTCGAGCACACGTCTCTGGGAGTAACCAATTTGTTGCATTTGCCGTCGTGACAACCTTCCACAAGCCATGGAACGCCATATTGCTGTTTTGATGTTGTGGTCGTGCTTTACCGCTGTTAATGTTCACTCATCTCTGAACAAAAGAGCTTCTTTTTGAGGATTTTTCACTCGTCTCTGAACAAAAGAGCTTTAATAGGATGCCCACGCGTCTTTGAGTAGGAGAGCTTGAAATACATGTCAACGCGTCTCTAAACAAAGAGCTTTGAATGATAGGCCCACACGTCTCTAAGCAAAAGAGCTTTTTTTAATATGTCCACGCGTCTCTGAACAATGGAGCTTTTGTGTTCACTTGTCTTTGAACAATGGAGCTTTTGGAAGAAATGTCCACGCGTCTCTAAACAAAAGAGCTTTGATGATATGTCCACGCGTCTCTGAACAAAAGAGCTTTCAAAGGATTGTCTACGCGTCTCTGAACAATAGAGCTTTGATTCTTGAATGTTTGTTGCAATCGTTCGGTTGGCTGCGAACAGGAGCTTTGCTGAATGGTTGTATCCTGTAAAAATCAAAAGATAGCCAAAAGACTTTGCTGGTGCTTTTCTTAGGGTAGACCTAAGGCTTGATGTTTTTCTTAGGGTTGACCTAAGGTGATTGGACTGACTTGAGGTTGACCCAAGGTGAATTGACACGTGTGAATCATGACTCGTGTGTGCATTGTATTGTGATCGTGCGACTCAAAAATACAAAAAAGCAAAAGATTTCCGTCATTTTTGTGGAGGGTACCGACTTTCTCCCGAAAAAGAAAGACACGAAAAAAAAAGAAACGAAGTTTTTGAAGGTGCATATTGAATGAGCTTAATTCGTTAATGTTGTCTCTCACGGTACAAGGATTGTAACATCTTAGACTATCCTAGTTGACTTGATAATGAAAGTATTCAGGTGACTTAGGCGCGGAGGCTAAGTACTTCATACTTTATGATGCAATGATGATTGATGTTGATATGACAAAGTATGCTTCGATGTTGTGTTAAGATTTCATGACAAAGGGTTCCTAAGGGGAAGACTATTTGGTCATGTATCTGTGATGTGTGTGAAAGTAATTCTAAAGTTAGGCCGCAAGGGCTAAGTTTGTGGAAAAAGATATTATTTAAAGAAGAGTCAAATGATGGTGACTCTTAGGCTAGGTAAGCTAATGATGTAGGGATCAAGTGACAGGGTAAAGTCGTATCCCCTAATAAAAAATAATTACCTAAATCCTCTAACTAAAGTAGATAGGGAAGTAGGGTCGAACTCCACACGGAAACAAGTCTTTTTACTCCTAATTAATTATTATTATCTAAATTATCTAAGTAACCAATATTTTTGTAAGTAAAATCTAAACTACGAAGAATAAAGTCGAAAGGAATAAAGTAGGGAGAAAATCAAATATTAAAGGCCTAGGGCATAGGTTCACTAATAAACAATATTCCAGGGCAATTCATAATAAGCAATCATCAAGCATTGGTTAATCAGATTATAAAGGGCTTTCGCTACGTATTATAATCACAGAGTTAATTACCGGTATGAAATCTCATCTGTCGAATCTCGACTTAACCATTTATAAATTAATCCGCCTATTGAAACTAAGCCTAAATATCAATTCTCATCTGTCGAATCTCGAATTAATATTGCTAAACTCATACAATTAAATCTGGCCAAACCTAATTGCATAGCATTAAAACAATAAATAGGAAATCAACAAAGCATTGATAATTAACAATCACAAAATTACCCCTTCATATCATTTATTAGATCCCCATAAACCCTAGAAATTAATCTACTCACACATCATCATAACTAAACTAATCAAATAAATAAATAAAAGCATAATCAAGGAAGCAAATAAAATAACTGAAATTAAAAGGGAAGAAATTGTTCCCAAAAAGAAATATGGAATTAATGGAAGAATTAAAAACAAAAGTTTAGAGAGAATTTAAGAGAGAGAAAAATTCTAAGTAGAGAGACAAAGTCTAAGAAAGAAGGTAATCTAAAAATCCGTACAAAATTCATACTTAAACGTTTTCTAAAACAAAAATTAAAAATAAACTAGTCAGGTCTTTTAAAAACGCGCGCCCGATCGGGCGCGCCTTTTTCTACGAGTTCCTTCCCATCAGCATCGCCCGATCGTGCTAGATGCTCGCACGATCGGGCGCGCTATAGCACGCTCAGCACCAAAGCCTTGCCGCGCCCGATCGTGCTAGAGGTTGCCCGATCGGGCGCGCTTCACCTTGAGGCTTGGACTTCGATTAGGCTTGATTTCTCGGCCCAATCCGGATTTCCTCCTCGGGTCTTGAATACTTGGTCCAAATGCCTCGGGATCCCAATTACCGAGCCCTTAATCACCGGCTCTCACCGATCCTGGGATCCAAAAGTGGTCGTGTCCTTCTAGCTTCCGTAGTTGATCCATAAAGCCCGAGAAAATGCTCCAAGAGTGCAATTGCCTGTAAAATACAACTAAAACTACGAAAACACTAGAAAACAAAAATTAGTAATAAAAGTGGCCCGAAAAAGCCAAAAACACTACTAATAACGACCAGGGGAAAGGGGTAAAACATTATACAAAATGGACATATCATTAAGCCCGCAAGTCTATCTCTAAGTAGATAGGGATGAGCATAGGAGATCCCTTGATATGATCATGATGTGTGAATGTGAATGCATTTTTATTACGGCCGCATCTCGATGTGAGGTTACCTACGTATCCGTTAGGAATCAGGCCAAACGTAGCTCTAGCCGAACCTTGCACAAGTGTGTGTATACCTCAAAAAGGTCTTTTTTAAGGGTTATAACGTGGTTAGGCTAAAGATAGAAGAAGAAAGGGATAAAGGTTGAAGATCCTAGATAAGCCCCCCCCCCAAGGTATGAAACCTTGCTTTTGAATCTTTTTATTTTCATGCTTGAGGCTTTTAAATCTTTTTTTAGCTCTCTATTTTTTTATCATGCGGTTTATCACTCACTTGGCATTCATGTTTCTCAGGCACAGTACCGAGCACTTGATAAGAAACGCAATCTGAGACGTGTTCATATCGAAGACATGTTCATATCAATGACATTGGAACACTTGCCCTTTTGTACACTTTTATTTAATTTTTTTTTTTTTTGCTATTTTAATCTTTGAAGTCGCTCAAGCTTTTTATGAATTTGAAAATTGCATAAGTTTCACACCATCCCATCCCAAAGTTAGGTAGATATGGGTTGAAAAAATGAAGATTCTATCGTTAGGCGAGGCTCAAAGTGGTTTATCGGAAAAGGATTGCATATTTGAAGGGTGAAAGGTGATATGATGTGGCTACAAGAGGTGCCTCAAATCATTGGTATACTTTGTGCTTACTTTGACATGGATTTTTTTTTAATGCAATGTAATGAAATGATCATATGCAAGGAAATAAATGCTCGTTTTTATTAAAGGGAAAATAAAAAGAAAAGTTTTACAAAGTAAATGTAAGGGGAAAGAAAGGTGCCTATGCTAGACTTATCGGGGAAAGGAAAAAAATAAAAAAGAAATAGGAAAAAGAGGTCACTAAATCTTGTCATTGAAGCTCGCCTTGCGTCATTTCCTTTATCAACATTTAGTCTCCTTGCTAGCTAAAGGCAATGATATCTTGTTTGCTTCTATGAGATCTTGAATGAGATTTTGAAACCTGTAGCATTCATCCGTGTATGACCGTTTCCTCGATGGTACTTGCAATAGGAATTGGGATCCCATCTTGAAGATCACTTTTCTGGTGTTAGATCCTCGATAGGGCCAATAGGTTTGATTAATCCTCGATCATAGAGATGATAAAAAGTAGCATTATAAGTCATTCCAACGGGTGTGAACTCTCTCCTGGGTTTCTTATTATATTCTTGATTATCCATAGCTAAGACACCGTTATGGTTAAAGCTACTAACATTGTTACTAGAGTGGGCGTTTTCAAAAGAAGGATTGTTTTTCTTCTTTCCTTTCCAGCCACTTCTGCTATTGTTACTAGCCTTGACCTTCTTATCGCGCGGAGGAACATGAAGGAGATTTGAATCAATGAGGTCTTGAACACAATCTTTGAGAGCGAGACATACCTCGGTGGTGTGACCACGACCTCTATGGTATCGACAATAAGAATTTTGGTCCTAATTGGGAGACCGTTTCTCAGGCGGAGGGTCTTGACTGGGACCAATGGGGTGAATGAAACCTTGATCGTGAAGACAGTCAAAAGCTTCATTGTAAGTCATTCCTATTGGTGTGTATTCTTCAATGGTCCGTTTTGCCCGTGGCTTAGGAGCATTGAGTTCTTCATTAAATCCTTGGTGGGGATTTCGTTCGATAACCATCATCTGATTTGCTAGTCCTTCTACCATATTTAAGAGCATGGCAATGACATCTTGCAGTTTTCGAACGTCTTCTTTTAGACTTGACAAGTTTTCCTTGGTATTATCTAAGAAAATACTTTCATCCTCCTAAATCATGGCCACTTCATCAAGAGAGGTTATATAAGCTATCTTGATCATGGGCTCACCTACAGGTGTGATGAGGAGTGAAGGGTCGAAGGATGTTTGATCTTTTGCGATGGCTAGAATCTCGGAAGTTTAATTGTCATCGATCAAATCTTGAATAGCTTCTTTGAGTTTCCAACACCACTCAGTGTCGTGACCCTTTCCTTGGTGATATTTGCAGTGTTTATTAGGATCCCACTTAGGTGGCCTTGCTTCTGGAACTATGTCTTTGATAGGTCCTATAGGCATAACTAGTCCTTTGTGGTGTAGCTTTTCAAAAGCTTTTTCATAACTCATACCAAGTGGAGTGAACACTCTTTTCGACCTTTGGATTCGTGATTTAGAGGTGTTCGTAGCATGTATTTCATTAATGGGAGAGTAAGAAGAACGATGGTCGTTCTTCTTTCCTCTCGCACTATTATCTTTTAGAAGGTCCTCTTCAACGTCAATGCCTATATTATACACAACCTTGAAAGTATTCAAGTTATTCAAGTTGTGTTGGTATTTTAAGTGCTTTGCATATTTTTCTTGAAGGTTCTTGATGAACATCCTTACAGACTCTTTTTCGGTAGGAACCTTGACTATATTAGCGGAAGTTTCCCTCCATTTGTTGAACAAAGAAGTGAACCCTTTGTTTTATTTTTGTTTTAACATCTCAAGTTGTTTGTGATCTGTTTCGTCTTGGATGTTGCACTTATATCTATCTATGATAGCGTTTGTTATAGAATCCCAAGAAGAGGTTTCTCTTTGTCAAGGGAAAAAAACCATTGTTGACAAACGGTTTCAAGAGGTAAAGAAAACAAGGAAGGAAAGATTTTCCTATCAACCCCCTTAATGTTCATTATAGTTTCAAAGGATCTTAAGTGGAAATAAGGATTATCTATTGCCTCAAATTTAGGGATGTCAGTGGCATTGAACTTCTCCGGAAGAAGCTCCTTGTCCACTAAGACCCCTTGTGAGCTAATGCCCTGGAATTTATAGTCATTAGATAGCTTGCTCAAGCTTTCTTGCATGAGCTCCATTCGTTGTTGCTTCACAGGGTCATTTATTTGAAGGGTTATTAAAGTCTTAAACGCCTCAGTCACGTTAGTCAATTGATTCCTAAGTTCATTGACTTCATCTTGACTCGCCATTATCTTCTTAGCTTTCCTCTTTTGACCAACCGGTTTATCAAAAAGTAAGACTTGAACAAAGGTGTTGTCCTTGATTAATCGCCCTTCTTTCCTTGACCAAGTACTATGGAAAGGGAAATTAGGGATATTCACTTTTAATTATTTGACTCAAATTCTATTCAACATGCAATAGATCGAAGGAGGTTGGAAGAATGAATATTGTGATATGGGGAAAGCATGATGTAGATAGAGAGATCAAAAAATTAGGAGAAGAATGTACCCCCAACTCAAATGACGGAAAAAACCGACTCATGCATGAACCTAAGACATGATCATGGTGACATATAGTCAAAGTGTGTGCTACGACTAGTAAGTGTAGTGAGTGTAGATGACATGTTAAGACTCTTGTGTAATACCATGTGGCTAGACTATGTGACTAGACTCAATTAAGGGCTTAACAAAGGTATTGTTATTAACAAAATAATTGAATTGATTAGCAAACTGTCGCCAAAGCAAAAGGATTGTCGCCGCACTTTGCAGTGTAGCGCCATACGACAGAGCTGTCGCCAGGCGCTGCACAACAAAGTGTGGCGCTGCAGTCCAAATCTTGGCGCCATTTCTGGAACGTTGATCTGGGATTGCTTTCAGTATTATTACTCTACAGGACATGCCTAAAGTCGTATAAAATCAATTCTGATTAAACTATTAGACCCTAATTACTCAAATTAATTAATTAATTAATTAGACAAAGTTCTTTTAGTCATTAATCAGTTTATTTAGTCTTAACAAAAGTCAAACAAACGATTAGGAAAAACACATAGAGTATGCACAACAAATAATGCACAAATAGGCAAGTAAGCACAATATGATGCAATGAGTTTGCAACCTAACCATGGCTCTAGTTCTCTAAATTTCGGGATATGGGTTAGTCAAAGAGGGTCCATGGTTAATTGTCCGGATGCACCGCACGGAAGCCTTACCTTTTGAAGGGTTGGCGCGAGTGGATGGGACACCGCGAGTTAAAAAACTCGCTTCCATGGTTTGGTGAATTCAACATTCTCGGATGTACCCTTTGTTGCACAAAGCGTTCAATCAGGTAGATGGAGCATGAATTCCCAGAGGGTTATGTCCATATGTAAAACACATATGGGTTTCAGAAAAGTGAGAAAAACTCAATCAGGAAGTAGGATCGAGCAAACAGTGCTAAAAACCAGTCAAAATTAGAACGCATATTTCTGCCTCGGTATTGGAAAAACTTGGCGCCAGCAAACAGAGTTCGGCGCCACGATTTGGCTCTGGCGCTTGGCGCCAGAGTCAAATCCTTGGCGACAGACTCTGTTTTCTGACGCTAGCACCTACATGCCTCAGCATCTTTTTGTGCTCGATAAAATTTTCCAGTTTCGCGCATCATTGTTTCGATCCTAGTTGTGAAAGATATTATCAAATTTCCTACATGTAAAAATCCTATGTTTTTAACTCATTACGGATGGTCTTTCCAATGAGATCTTTTTTTATGCATATCACAATAATGTTAATCAAAATTACGCACATGAAATACTAAGAACTTTTCGAGTCTCATCCACCCATTCTAAATCATTGCTGAAATAAATTTCAGGAATTAAAATAAAAATCCACCCCATTGGAGTCGCCAAAAAATGTAGGGAATATTTCAAGCATTATCCTAAACTTGAACCCCACTGTGATCATACACTAAAGTACGGTGGCGTCCAAAGGGAAAGAAGCTAGAGCAAAAGAGTCGCCAACAAGTTTTAGGAACTTGTAAACCGTTCAGAGGGTGAAGGTTACACCTCTTAACAATCAAGGAGATCGTCAACTCCAATAGGTCTGGAACCATGACTGGTAGTTCGAGGATAAAGGTACAAATCCAACCTAAAAGAGACTGAACCTGCCCTAATAATAAGCCTCTACTTTATTCTTATCATATTCATGTGCGCTTTCTGACTAACATGTAATCAATAGGTTTACCCTAAACCTGTTTATCTATGTTGGTTGAATATTAATGCACAAATAAAACTATTATTGGCGATCACTTGAATTATAATCATATCAACCTAAACAAGATTATTAATTATCTTATTAAGCGTGATTACAAGTACCAATTCCCTTTAAACATGCATAAAAGGTGTGATCAAGCAATAACAATACATAAACATAAAGCAACATAATAATAATCATAACAATTATAATTATAACAATCATAACTAAAATAATCATGAATCATAAAAATAATCATCATCATGTTAAAGCATAATAATAGCAAGATCCTAGGCATGATACTAACAAGATTAATAACAAACCCTAGCATGTCATTAAACAATAAAAATCAAAGCTTTAGCCCTAACATGATACTAACATGCTATTAGGAAAGAAAATAAAAGGCATCATAGAAATCATAATAAGCATATTTGATATTATAACCTTTTCCCTAAACATGATACTAGGAAGATCAAAACACCTTAACATGACAATAGGAATCATAATAACAACCTAAACATGATTTATATATCATAATAGCAATGCAAACAATTAAAACACTTACTTGGATGCCTCGTACCTCTTTCTAATAACAAAATACACACGTTATTAACTTCAAGTAAAATATCAAAACTAACAATTAAATTAAATAATTGAAAGAGAGATTTGGGACCAAACCCTCATAAATTAAAACCTTTCACGTCCAGGGGGAAGGCAACTTCGAACTTGGCTAGGTGTGTCTAGATCTTGTGAATGCGGAATTTTGTATGGAAAAGGCTAGTTTAGAAAAGAGAGAGAGAAAAAATAAGCTTTAGCTTAGAGAGAGAAGAGAATTAGAGAGTTGGTGATTGTTGATGAGAATTATTGATCAGAAGAATTGATGATTAAAAATGGAGGTCTAAGGACGCTATTTATAATGAAAATCAGCCAGACATGATAAAAAATAATCAGGGTTTCGAAAAGAATAAAACACGACTGCAGCGCTAACAACAGGATTTGGCGCCAGACGCCAAGAGTGGCACCAGGCGCTGAACCTGTCGTCAGGCGCTGGTCATGTCGCCAGGCGCTGGAAATAAATTTTCACACATTTTCTTAATTTGATAAAATTTAGACTTACGAGAGGACAAAATCGTATTTTCCTTAAAAACACTTCTTTTATTCTAATTAAAACTCTAAAAAGTCAACCAAAGTCAATTTATCAATGCTAATTAAATTAGGAATGAAAAGAACCTTCTAGAAGAACCTTCTAGAAGAACCTAGAAGACTATAATCAATCCTAATTGCATTAGGAATGATAAATCAATATAGGCCCTCCCCTAGATCATTGAGCCGCATATAAATATCAAACCGGGCCAAGTTTAGCAATTTGGCCATAACTTCCTCATTATTCATCGGAATTGGGGTTATAATATATCGTTGGAAAGCTCTTTTCGAGCCCAACCCAACTACACTATTATTGGACCCTTGCCATGGACTAAACCAAACTGGATTGGTTGTTTTCTTAAAATAGGTTTTCAAAAATAGAGAGAACAAAAGAAATAAAAACTAACCACAACACTAGACTTTCCACACTTTCACTTCATTCGATTATGATTCGACGTGAAATATACTCATCACTGGATTTGGTTTTGGGGAGACACAAATGGGTGTCTACACGTGGCAAAAAAACCTAAGAGAACCGGTTAACAAAATACTCCAACCGGTCAGGGATTGTTAATGGAAGAACCCTTTCAAAGGTGAGATTGTTTATGAAATTTCAAAATGTGGGATTGTTTATAAAAAATGGAGTAAAGATGGGATTATTAGTTTCCATTGTTTCTTTTTATTATCTTATTTTCCTTGTTAAACAATATATACCCCTAATACACAGTTATTTAGAAAACCTACAATCAAGCTACCGAGAGTCTAATCAAACTAATTTGACAAAACTAAACAACTTTCAATCTCATATTCAAGAAATTCGAAGGTTCTATTAAAAAATTCAAGGATTTACCTACCTTTTGATCAAAGCGTGAAAGGTACAATCTTAAGGGTGATTTCAATTTAATTCTTTATTTTAATTTAATTCTTTCCATAGATTTATATTAAATTGAACTTCAATAATGATTATTCATGATATAACCTTCGAAGTGCGCATTTAAAGTACCCCTTTGTTCCTGAAATTTCGAATCACTTTGTATTTGCACGGTATTCAATGAATGTATTTGATCACTAATAAATTCGGCTATGTATAAGTAAAATTTATAAAAAAGTTGATTTTTGAAAAACTTATCTTAAGGGGAATTTAATAAGATCAAACTTGTTAATTTATTTTAATTGTATAAATCATAAAATGTGGTCAGAATAGTAAGTAAGTCGAACTTTTAGGAACCGAAATAGTATTTAATTTAAATCTAATCTCATAGTTTTGTTGGAAATAGTAATGCAAACGGAAGACTCGCGCCCGATCAGGCGGCTCTCGCCCGATCAGGCGAAGGTGGTCAAGGAAAAATCGGGAACTCTCGCGCCCAATCGGGCGGCTTTGCCCGACCAGGCGACGGACAAGAGTTTTTCTACGAGATCTCTCGCGCCCGATCTGGCGGGCTTCGCTCGACCGGGCGGCGGACTCGAGTTTTTGACGAGCCCAATCGGGCGGCTTCGCCCGATGGCTCTCCCGGAATGGGGATTTCAGATCGCCCGACCGAGCGGTGTCCGCCCGGCCGGGCGCGACATTACGCCTGGAGAAGCTCGATCTCGCGATCGATCGGGCGGCAGCTCGCCCGATCGGGCCCGCCTTTTTCCTAGGTCGGTTTGATTACGTGTTTCTCTTTTTCAGGACTCATATAAATACGAGTCTTACTTTTTCATGACATTCATTCACTTTCTAGCCGAAAAACACAAACCTACCTTTTGAGATCTGAACAGTTCTTGAGCAATTCCACTCTTCGAGTTCGGGTGCACGGATTACGAAGAGAGTTGCATTAAACTTGGGGGGCGTGCGTCACTAGGAAACTTGTACCGGTGGTGGCGTATTTTGCTTCTAAGGCAGTGGATTTCGTTCCACGGCGCGACTGTGAGTTTGGGATCTTCAATCCAGGAAAGTTCTAATCTTTTATTGTTTGTTATTGATTTCAACAGTTATTTTACCAACAATTTAGAAGCGAAATAGAATTTGATTTATTCTATTGATATCATGACTAGCAATTCTCAAACTCGTCTATACCTAGATCTTTCTAAGGTTGAGTCTCTTGATGGAATTAATTATAAGATATGGTCACAAAGGATGTTGATTGCCTTTGAACAAGTAGAGATTGATTATGTTTTGTTTTGGGATGCTCCAAAACCCATTGAGCAAATCAATACCATGATTGAAATTCCTAGTACTCCTGCTCCTGGGAATAAAGAATCTAGTTCTAGTCAAAGGATCACTACTATTATTGCTAATGAATCTGAAATCAAGAAATTTTATCGTGATAATAAATTCGTTAGAGGTCATCTTTTGAACAGCATGAAAAACAACATATTTGATTTATATGTCAATATAAAATCTGCTAAGGAGATGTGGGAGTCTTTAGAGAAGAAATATGGTGTTGATGATGCTGGGAAAAAGAAGTATGTGACTGGAAATTGGTTGAATTTCAAATTGGTTGATACAAAGCCTATTATGGACCAAGTCCATGTGTATGAAAATTATGTTGCTTAAATTCTTGCTCAGGGTACGAAGATGTGTGAAATCCTTCAGGCTAATGTCTTGATTGAAAAATTGCTTGATTCCTGGTCTGATTATAGAAATCATCTCAAGCATAAAAAGAGGGATCTAACCCTAAAAGAACTTGTGAGCCACATGAATATTGAGGAAGCCAATAGGCTTTAGGATGTTTACTCTAAGCCTAAAAATGTGTTAGCAATTAAGGCTAACCTTGTTGAATCTGGTGCTGACTCTAACAAGAAAGCAAGTGATAATCGTGCCAAGAAGGGGAACTCTGAGAAGAAGGGAAATCTCCAAGCTAAGGGCAAGATTGGGAAGAAAGTCACTGGCAAGTGTTGGTCATGTGGTGAAGTGGGGCACTTTGCTTCACAATGCAAAAACAAGAAGAAGAAAAATCTGAAATCAAGTGGAGGAATCAAGGGTCATGCTCATCTGGTAGAGAATGAGGATGAAGATGTCATTGCTTTAGTTGTTTCTGAAGTCAACCTGGTTGAGAACAACAGTGAATGGATCGTGGACACTGGTGCATCTAAACACTTCTGTGCTAACAAGGACCTGTTTGTCAGTATGGAAGATGCAAAGGAAGGTGAACAAGTCTACATGGGAAATTCAAGCAGCTCTGAGATACTTGGAAAGGGCAAAGTGGTTCTGAAGCTGACTTCAGGGAAGACCTTGGCTCTTCACAATGTGCTATATGTTCCTTCTCTTCGTAGAAATTTAATTTCTAGTGCTTTGTTGAACAAAGTAGGAATTAAGTTAGTTTTTTATGCTAATAAACTTGTGTTAACCCGTAATGGGGAGTATGTTGGAAAGGGCTACCTTAGTGGGGGCATATTTGTTCTTGAGATTGTAATTGTTCCTTCAATGAATAAGATTACTACTTCTTCTTATATTTTTGAGTCCTTTGAATTATGGCATAGTAGATTGGGTCATGTTGGTGCAACAAATTGAAACAAATGAAAAGTTTAAATTTGCTCCCAAATATGTCATTAGATGGATTTGAAAAATGTGAAGTGTGTGCGGAGTCTAAATTCGTGAAGAAACCCTACAAATCTGTCACGAAGAGAGAGACCACACCACTTGAGCTAATTAATTCAAATTTAGCAGACTTTAAGAACTTGGAAAGTAGAGGCGGGAAACGCTACTATATCTCCTTCGTTGATGATTGCTCTAGATATAGCAAGGTGTATCTTTTAAGGACGAAGGATGAAGCTGAGTCCAAGTTTCTTGTGTATAAGGCAGAGGTAGAAAATCAGTTGGAGCGGAAAATAAAGAGAGTTCGCTCTGATAGGGGTGGAGAATATGGCTCCGATTTCCTCAAGGATTTGTGTGAAAGTGAGGGAATAATTCATGAAGTATCTGCCCCATATACTCCGCAGCAAAATGGTGTGGCAGAGAGGAAAAATAGGACCTTGAAGGAAATGATGAATGCAATGCTCCTAAGTTCCGGGTTGCCAGAAAATTTGTGGGGTGAAGCGACTCTATCAGCTAATTATGTACAGAACAGAGTAACTCACAAGAAGTTAGACAAGACTCCATATGAAATATGGAAGGGTTATGCTCCAAACTTGAATCACATGAAAGTGTGGGGGTGTCTAGCTAAGGTGGGCTATCCATCGTTCAAGCGCTCAACTATAGGTTCTAGGACCTATGATACGGTATTCATTGGCTACGCTGAGAATAGTGTCGCTTACAGGTTTATGAGTCTGGAAGATCGCTCTATATCTGAATCTCGTGATGCAGAGTTCTTTGAACAGGTATTTCCTTTGAAGAAAAATTTAATTACTAACGATGTTTCTTCAGTTCCTTCATCTGTAGAGCCAGAAGATACTTCTCCTAGGATTGAAAGTGAGATTCAACCTAGGAGAAGTAAAAGGCAAAGAGTGGAGACAAGCTTTGGACTTGATTTCCTAACAGCCTTTATAGCAGAGTGCGGAAATCTAGGTGAGTTCGAAGATGATCTAGATGAGATCATGTTGTGTCTTCAGGTTGTGGATGAAGATCCAAAATCGTTTGAAGAAGCTATGAGTTCAGTAGATGCAACTTTCTGGAAGGAAGCTGTAAACAGTGAGCTTGACTCAATCATGTCAAATGGTACCTGAGAGCTTGCGGACCTGCCAAAAGGGAGTAGAGCTAATGGGTGCAAGTGGATTTTCAAGAGAAAGATGAGAACCGACGGGACCGTGGAAAGGTTCAAGGCTAGATTGGTGATAAGAGGATTCACTCAAAAATTTGGTCTTGATTATTTTTATACTTATTCTCCGGTGACTAAAATTTCCACTATTCGTGTTTTGTTTGCTTTAGCTTCATCTTACAATTTGATTGTGCATCAGATGGATGTTAAGACAGCTTTTCTGAATGGCGATTTGGAGGAGGAGATCTACATGGAGCAACCTCCGGGTTTTGTAGTTCCTGGGATGGAGAATAAGGTGTGCAGACTAAAGAAATCCTTATATGGTTTGAAACCAGCTCCGAAGCAATGGTATGAAAAATTTCATAAAACTATTCTTAGTTTTGGTTTTGTTGTCAATGGTAGTGATGCATGTGTGTACTCTAAGATGTTTGGTGCGCAATGTGTGATATTATGCCTGTATGTTGACGACATGCTCCTGTTTGGCACAAACATGTGTGTCATAAATGAAACTAAGAAATATTTAAATTCAAAGTTCGAGATGAAGGATTTGGGAGAGGTAGATGTGATCCTTGGTGTTAAAGTTACTAAAACCAAGAAAGGGTATTTTCTGTCTCAGTCTCATTATGTGGAGAAAATTCTGAAGAACTTTAATTGTTTTGATTTGCCTCCATTGAGAACTCCTTTTGATCCTTCTGGAACTTTGGTGAAAAATGTGGGGGACGGAGTGTCTCAAACTGAATTATCTAAGGTGCTTGGTAGTCTGATGTTTTTGATGAATTGCACTCGCCTTGATATTTCTTTTGCTGTTAGTAGACTTAGTCGCTATACTCATTGTCCTAGTGAGCAACATTGGTTTGCTTTGAGGCGCGTGCTCAGATATCTATGTGGAACCATGACTTGGGGATTGAATTTTGTTGGTCATCCTTTGGTTCTTGAAGGGTATTGTGATGCAAATTGGGTAACGGATAGTGATGAAACAAGCTCTACAAGTGGCTATGTGTTTACCCTTAGTGGGGGTGCAGTTTCATGGAAGTCTGGTAAGCAGACATGTATAGCTAGATCAACTATGGAAGCTGAGTTCATCGCATTGGATCTTGCTACACAAGAGGCAGATTAGTTGAGAAATTTTCTTATTGATATTCCTTTGTGGGGGAAGCCGTCACCACCTGTTTCTATGCATTGTGATTCACAAGCCGCTATATGTGTTGCTAAAAATAGTGTTTACAACGGTAAGAAAAGGCACATAAGAGTCAGACACGAGTCTGTGAGGCAATCTATTGTGAATGGGGTTATTTCGTTGGACTATGTTCGAACAGAGAAAAACCTGGCAGACCCTTTTACTAAGGGTTTGAGTCGTAGACTAGTGGTGGAGTCATCAACTGGTATGGGTTTAGGACCTTTGTTGTAATGACTTGAAATGGTAGCTATTCTAGCTATTTGACATGATACATTGGTTTTAATAAATCGGGAACCTGTTTTGGTTATTTCGTTTCATTGGAATGAATCATGTGGATTTGTTATATGTGTATCATGTGTTTGAATCTATTACTCTATAAGAGTGGTAAGTTTTACCAGTTAGATTATGTTAGGATGAGTTTATCTCTTAATGTCATTAGTCCAGTTGTTTTCTGAGCAGGGATAGGTGGAGGTTCTTAAAGAGTTAAGACCTTTGTCCCAGTGGCTCTTAAAACAGGATAGATAATGACACCGAAAGTTGAAGGGTTGAACTTATGTTCTTAATGTTCTAGTTCCACTACATGGATTTCTTAGGTTTGCAAGGTGCTTAAACATGTTTAAGCCTGCAGGGAAAGACCTTTGAATATGCTGGGAACGTGTGTGAGTAACACATAGGATGAACACCTACGTGAGTACGAGAGGCGGCCTCTCTCAAGGGAAGACTGAAGTATTGTTTTCCTGAAGTACTCATGAGAGCCCAAGTGTTGGCCAAGATTGGCGGAGTTGCTTAAGCTCTAAAGTCAAGGTATGTGCGTTCAAGGTCCCTTCCTCGCTCCTAGGAGTTCAAATCTTAGGATACTCACTAGGGAAGTGTTGAAAACCTTGTGCACTAATGTGTTAGTTCAAACCTTTGGATACTAGAATTTAAGTACTAAGACTTTCATTTACTGTTCAGATTTCATGTCAAAGATCCGCTCGCATTAGTGGGGGATTGTTGGAAATAGTAATGCAAACGGATGACTCGCGCCCGATCGGGCGGCTCTCGCCCGATCGGGCGAAGGTGTTCAAGGAAAAATCGGGAACTCTCGCGCCCGATCGGGCGGCTTCGCCCGACCGGGCCGCCGCCCGATCGGGCGACGGACAAGAGTTTTTCTACGAGATCTCTCGCTCCCGATCGGGCGGGCTTCGCCCGATCGGGCGGCTTCGCCCGATGGTTCGCCCGGAATGGGGATTTCAGATCGCCTGACCGGGCGGTGTCCGCCCGGCCGGGCGCGACACTACGTCTGGAGAAGCTCGATCTCGCACCCGATCGGGCGGAAGCTCGCCCGATCGGGCCCGCCTTTTTCCTAGGTCGGTTTGATTACGTGTTTCTCTTTTTCAGGACTCATATAAATACGAGTCTTACTTTTTCATGACATTCATTCACTTTCTAGCCGAAAAACACAAACTTACCTTTTGAGATCTGAACAGTTTTTGAGCAATTCCACTCTTCGAGTTCGGGTGCACGGATTACGGAGAGAGTTGCGTTAAACTTGGGGGGCGTGCGTCACTAGAAAACTTGTACCGGTGGTGGCGTATTTCGCTTCTAAGGCAGTGGATTTCGTTCCACGGCGCGACTGTGAGTTTGGGATCTTCAATCAAGGAAAATTCTAATCTTTTATTGTTTGTTATTGATTTCAACAGTTATTTTACCAACAAGTTTTACTTTTTTATTTTTTGTAATTTTTTTTACTGTTTTGATAACTAGTATTATACTATTATGTTAGCTTTATTATTATACAGTAAATAATTATTATTGGTATGTTGCTTGTAATATATCGTGTGAATGTTTTACTCTGTTGCTTTATTTGCATGATCACAAATTACTTGCTAATCAAGAACGATACTAGAAAATCATCACTAATAAGAAAATTATGGATATTCAGCTAGGGTCGCAGTAATTGTTGTATGTAGTCTTCAACAAGTAAGTTTTTGTGGGAGCATTGTCCCACGTGGAAAGAATATGAAAGGTTGGTCTTGTTTATTAACTAGTGTGTACTATGTGTATTATGATTTGTAAGACTTTTTGTGTGGGCTTGATCATGGGCTTGTTAGTAGATGATTGGTAGTATATTTATCAGAATATTTACTATCATAGACTAGCACTTAGGCACGTGGCACGCGCGCGACGGTTAATTAATTATGATTAACATGTGCCTATTAATTAATTAATATTTTTTTTAATTTTCGGTTAATATCGGGAGGCAGTTATTTTTGGGATCAAATAACTGCCATACTTATCTCTATATAATTGTTTCATTGGCAGTAAAAAATAATCAGTTTTTCATATTCATTCTGATAAACGTTCTTCTCAAAAACATGTCCATGGAGAGTGAAAATTATGCTGTGTTTTCATTCTTAGAAATAGGATAATCCTGGGGATAAATTAGCGTAGGAATTCCCATCAGCATCGTAGTGGGAGCTAATATTATCCTAAGGACAGAGATTAATCTCGTGCTATTCTGTTTGTATTATTATTGTAATTAGTTTTCTAATTTTCTGTAATTATAATTTTCTAACAGTAATTATGTTATTTAATAAGGTGATCACAATATTTAGCTATAACGTGTGCATTAATATTTAACTAATAAGTACTTAACATATTCTAGTTTGGAGCGTAGTGAACAACTAACTAATAAGTAATGTCTTTTCGATTGCAAATTATACATGCTTGTCGCAGTAAGAACCAATATAGGCCAATACGAATGGAAGTGTCGTCTTTATTCAATTTCATATAGAATTATTCACGAATCTCTGCTATGTTTTATTACTATACAAAGCTAGCAATCTCATTGATTTTTATGGGTGTAACCTTCATGGATCAAACCGCGCGCGAGTGGCAATCTCAAATATTTTGCCTTTGTCCTTTTCGTTAATGATTCAACGAACTTTGGTTTAAAAACTCTTTGAAAACTTGTTGGCGACTCCCCCAACCGCATCCACAGATAATATGGTAACCCGACTCCTACGATACCTAGAATTTGGCGACTCCAATACGAATTATTCCTCATCGACCATCAAATTAAGTGGTTGTTGTTTAATTACTTGGGACGTGATGAGACTAAAAAGGTTCTTGATGCGTAATTATGCAATATAATTGTATTATTGTTTCATAATAAGCATCCTACATTGATATCCACGCTTAGAGCGATCCTCCAAACCATGTTAATTAAGTTAACCTATTTTTCCACACAACTATGTGTTTTACATATGTGATTAGCTCATGGGGTTTGAACTATATATGCCAACCTAAAAACACTCTTGGAAATAAGGGTTCGTCTTAGTACATAATCTACCAACCCCTGGAATCGAGTTCACCCTCATTGCATGAATCACAAATTAAAGTCGTATGTTTGCATACACTCTAAAAAAAAATCCAAGATCACCTTAGCTTGCTATGCATGTAAAATCTCAACCATTGATCCTTTTGACCACTCGAACGAATCGAGACTTTAGGTTGTGAATTTCATTACATCATGTATGACTATATGTTTATATGTGTGTGTGTCTATATATATATATATATATATATATATATATATATATATATATATATATATATATATATATATATATATATTTAACATAGTCTAAAGCCAAGTCATCACTTGCCATGTGTAGACACCTAAATATATCTCCCCGAAACCAAACCCGATGATGAACAATCTTTCACCGTCAGTATTGGTCAAGTCGAGTATTTAATCTCGGGAGTGCTTAAAATTCATATTTGTTCAAACTCAGTTCATAAATAAGTCAACGGATCAGTCAAAGCATAGTCCAATTTATATTTTGGCCCAAACCATTTTTATTCATTTCATATTATTTATTATTTTAGCCCAATTAATAAATAATAAACCTAAATAGCCCGAAATTATGAAACGACACCTACCTAAAAATGTTGAGCGTAATTAGGGTTAAAATGAATTTGGACGTAAAAATGGAAACACCGTCCACCGAGTCACGGCATCAAATTTGGCTGTGGCACGACATTTAATTTTAGGGTTTATGTTTTTAGGGTTCCGTGTGTTCCCTCTACTCATTTTCCCTATAAATACCCCCCTCATTTCTGCAGTTTGGGGCATCAATTAATTCTCTCTTCTATGCTCTAGCCTAAACACTAGCCTACCTTATTCTATCAAAATACTTCCTTTAAGCACTCCAAGGAGTCCGTACTTTACTCGAGGTTCTGTGCTTAAACCAAGACGTGAAAGGTAGAAATGTTTGAGGGTTTGGCCCCAAATCAACTCTATTTAATTTAATTTTAATTATTGTTTTATTTATTCCTTGAAGTTACTAACTCGTTTATTGTTTTATTGTTGCAAGCAAGCAAAATCAAAGTAAGGAATCATGTTCCTTTTATTTCTATTATTTTTCTAATGATTTCATATTGTTGGATTATGGTAAAATTGCTTCCAATATTAATGTTTATTCTATTATATTTTATTGATCACCATATTGAATGTTTAAAGGGAATATGCAATTGAATATCATGACTAATAAGATAATTTAGACAACCGATTTAGGTTAGTTCCTTTTTAATCTTGTTATTAAATCAAGTGATCACGAATATTTTAGAATTATATGTTGCATTAATATTCAACCAATTTAGCATAATAATAGTTTGGAGCAAATTGAATTTTTGTTTGCAGCCTTTGAGATCGCAGGAATTACTTTTCACTATAAGAATCGAGTAGAGGCCAATACGGGCGAATGTGACTCCATGAATCATTCGTACCATCATCCCCGATCCTCCTTTCGTGATTCTGAACCGTATGGAGTTAGTAATCTCATGGATTATGAATGGGGTGTAACTTTCAGGGGTCAATCGTTGTTATCTATCGTTGTCCCTTTATTCGTGGTTGCCTTTTATGATCCGTGGTTTACAAGTTTCTTAAAAACTTGTTGGCAGCTCCCTACTTTCCTTGTCCCTAATCGTATATGTCAATTCCCACTTCCTATGAGTGCCAATTCAAGCATATTCACACATGGTTTAACGTAGGCGCACTTCCAATGACGCCTACAATATGCTAACCTCGGACCATGACACTTAGCCTAATGTCATGTCAACCGAAGAGATTCATATTTCATAAGTGTTACATTAAAGTGAATGCTAAAGCTTCACATTCGTTAATTGCCATTTAGTGTACATATGCCATAGTTTAGTATCATATTGTGGTCACACATGGAGATGAAATACGCCATTTCCTGAAGTTTTAATAAAATAATAAAAGTAGATTTAAATTCATAAAAACATATGTTAAATAATAGAAAAAATGAAAATAAATAATTCCACCTTTGCTTGGTCTGACAATAACAATCCTGCCTTTTGATTATTATGAGGCAATCCCACCTTGATATACCATCTTCTTTTAATGGACCTTAACCTGTTGGGGACTTATTTTTGTAGGTTACAAGCCACGTGTCAAATTTTAATAGGCTCCTTTCACTTTTTAAATAATAATAAAAAAAACCCAACCACCAACCCCCACCATGAAACCCCGGCTCCTACTTTAGCCACCACCGAAAACTGGCTGACCGCCATCCTTAACCTCCGAAAACGCCCAGCCAACACCCTTCCACCAGATACGATTGAAATTTCGCAGAAAGGTTGGGAATGTAGGTGTTTAAAGAGGATTTTTAGGTATGAGATGGGGTTTTCGGGGTGACTAAAGAGCTGTGGTGGGATTTTTTGGGGATGTATTGGAGTTTTCAACGGTTTCCGGCTGCAGGGTGGGAGTTTTGGCGGGTTTTCGACGGCTGGATGGTTAATTAGATGGGGTTTTCGGTGGCTAGGTAGGGTTTTTGGTAGCTAGGTTGTGGGGTTATGGTAGTTTTTGGGGTGGGAATTAGGTCAGGGGGTGATTTGGGGATGGCTATTGATCTTAATTGGTGGGTTCCGGACGGCCATTTTTAAAGGTTAAGGGTTGTTGCCGGCGGGTTTTGGTGGTGGTTGGGGTAAGGGTTAGCTTAGGCGGGTGCTGGTGGCTGGTTTTTTTTTTTTTTTTTTACCAAATATTGAGTGACACGTGACTTAAAAAAAATTAAAAATATTTTAACTTGATTAATAGATTATAGGCAAGGGCGAAGGGGCGGCGGGGGGGGGGGGGGGGGGGTGGGCTGGTGGAGGCCCGGCCTCCACCAGCGCAGATTTGCAGCCTGTGGTTCTAGTCTTACGGCCCCCCTTAAATTATTATATATATATTATTAAAGACTAGCAAGTAATATCAAGTATAGCTTGTTATGTTGGTTGGGTACTTATGCATTTTCACGAGAGACCAAGGTTCAAATCCTATCCCTCGCATACTTTTAAAACTTCAGTAGCAAATTCATTTTTTTAATATTTAAATTTCTTAAATTATGCAATTTCATTCAATTATTAAATTTGATAATTGTTGTTGTTTTTTTTTATATTGATATAGGTTATATCATGAAATAAAAAATTCTAGATTTTAGTGTTATGTCTTTGATGGATGATTTTGCTCTACGAAGTATGAAAAATCGTAGAATACGATTTAACTAATTTTTTATTATAAAAATAAAATATTAATACATTTTAACTTTAAAATTTCCATCAATATATTGGTTTCGCCCTGGTTATAGGTAAAAAAAAGTCTAATAAAAGAAGATTTGATACCAAGGTGGGATTGTCTCATAATAATCAAAATGTAGGATTGTTATTGTCAGACCACGCAAAAGTGGATTTAATTATTTCCATTTTTCTTAAATAATACAAGCATGTGGGTAGAAACCATCAATATAAAATACTCCCTCCGTTTCAATATGATAGCCCCACATGGAATCTATCACATAAAATAAGAAAAAGAAAAATATTTGGAATCTAACATTAAAGTAAAAAATAATTCATAAATAGTTTTGCCTTATTTAAACTTTTTTGTTTTTTTTAGGAAACCATCAAGTATAATTGCATAATTTAAGGGAATAATTTCTTTACTTAGACTCATGTCATCAATGCACAATCATTAATTTAACCAATCATAATTTAATATGTATAAAATAGGAAAAAAAAACTAAGTTAAAAGTAGAATACATTCAATATGGGTAGCTCTTTTTTAAACGCCCAAAATAGTATATGGGACCAACAAATTGAAACGGATGGAGTATTATGTAAAGGATTAATAAAAAGAAAGTACGAAAGAAAGGAAAATAAAAATTTCTTGAAGTCTATCTCTATGCAATTTAAATGTGAAATTGAGTTTGAGATGAGCTAAGAGCCTCAGAATTTTTTTTTCTTCTTTCTTTCTTTTTTTTTTTTTTTTTTTTTGGAAAGAAAGATAACCTAAGACTCTAAGGGAAACGAACTAAAAATGTATTTATTAGATTATTTTTTCATTGGGCAAAGAATAGATTAGCTAATAAAGACATTTAGGTCCCATTCTCACCAACTAACGTTGTTGGTTTTTGGACGCAACAATTAATTTGATGAAGACAAATACAAGCAATGATGTATACCACAAAATTTCACATTTTATGGTTGACTGGATTGGATAGACTTCACGAGGACATCAGATATTACATTCCCTCTTCAATGGCACCATACAAAAAACATTGTATGATTTGTACTGTATGTTGTTTAAAATAGGATTTAATTGAATTTGTACTGTTTTGGACACTTCTAGTGATGTACATTCTATGAAAAGATGTGCATTGTATGTAATATAATGATCCTAATATTGACTAATCAATAAGAGTACTACGAAAAAAGAAAATAGTACCGTTCATATTAACTGGCTTTGTCATTATTTAATTTGCTTGTCTTATATTTTACATAGATTGTTCCTTAAACATTTTTTTTTTTTTTTGGTTAATTTTTTTGTGTTTAGAGAGTCACAAGGACGGGGTGAGAATCGATCCCAAAAACTCTTCGAATCAGGTGGAAAAATCTTACCACTTGAGTTGTCTTTTACTCTCTTATCCTTTTTGATAATAGAATAACATATTTGATTTTTATTGTGCTATATATAGATATATATTGTATATAGAAAACAAATAGAGATGGAGAGAGTAAAATTTTAGTCCAACTTTTAAATAAAGTCACAAACTAAATATTGCATTTAATTTAATTTAAAAACAAATAGAGACGGAGAAAGTAATAATCTAATAAATAACATTTAATTTAAAACAAATAGAGACGGAGAAAGTAATAATCTAATAAATAACATTTTATTTAAAACAAATAGAGACGAAGAGAGTAATATACTTAATGCGAGCTAATCAAAGAGCTACCTATCCCTGATTTAATTTGTCTATAAAAAGATTACATTTACATTTTCAAGCTCAAGATATTCTAAAACATGATTTCCTGTATTTCTCAAGGAGAAATGAAGAAATTAGCAATCCTTAAGTTTTCTCTTATCCTCCTCTTATCACTCGCAACATCAATAATAGCTCAAGAATTTGGTAAGTCACATATATACTTACATGAAATGAACTTGTTGATAGTTCATCAAATAATCTATTTGTTCAAAATATAGTCACGTTGATAGTGTAATTTTTACTACTATTACTATAACTAAATTTAGACAGCGATAGTGTACATACGATTATCCTCTATTATATTGACTACGATGTTTTACAACGTTTTATTGTACAATGGCAGAGGACGAGTCCGAATTCAACTACATTCCAGGGGATAAAAGGGGACCGGAGAACTGGGGAAACATCAAAGATGAATGGGCGACATGTAACACAGGCAAAAAACAGTCACCCATCTTCATATATCCTCGGGTACCGGAAAGCATTCCCGAGTCGGAGAGGGTCCTAAGGTTTTATCAATCCGGTCGAACAACACTCATAAATAGAGGCCATGATATTAAGGTTAGCTTAACTTTCTCAATCTTAGTAATCAATAATTTGGCCTACTTTATAAAATCTTAGGGTTAATTTACATACGAAGTACATGTTTATAAATGGAATTGAAGCTCATATTCATGTACTAACCACCTTCCTTTTGAGTTTCATTGAAATCATGCCTATAATATTGGCGTATTTCCCTACCTTCACAAGTTCACAGCTAACAGCTTCATACATGGTCATATAGGGTTATTGAATTGCCTTTAATAAGCAACTAAGTAACTAACACAAGTAGTATCAAAAGTGATATTCTTGTATATTGATCGAGCCACGTTACATAAAAAATTGAGTTGTTAAAAAGTTAATTTCCACAAAAAACAAAAAAAAAAAAGGGTTTGGTATTTAGCTTCTCACTGACTTTCATATGGCGGGGTTAATTCGTCGGTGTTACAGGGGTTAATTGGTCAATATTACAGGAGTTAGTTCATCTCTGTTAATGTTATAGGGTTACCTAGTCAGTATTATAGGGATTATTTTATTTTTTACAAATGGACACATGCATGGTGTGGTTTGCTACATACAAAACGCATTGATAGCTTCTAAGAATAGATGTTGATTTCATTAGTTAAATTAATCGTTATGCATAATTGTATCTAATTTTATTAAAAAAAAAAAAATAAAAAAAAAAAGTTGTATTGCTAAAACTCTTGTTGCAGCTTGAGTGGACGGACGGAGGTGGAAGGATTCGAATCAATGGCACCGATTATACCCTACAACAATGCCACTGGCACTCTCCGTCGGAGCATGCTATCAATGGAAGGAGGTTTATGCAATGCATTGGCTAACATATTCTTTTAATTCAGAATTAGTTGTCACTAAATATTTAGCTTGGCAATTAAATCTAAACATCTATTGATTTATTAAATTTTTATTTAACATAGGTATGCTTTGGAGGCACATTTTGTACATCAAAGTCTAGACAACAAAATCGCAGTAATTGGATTCCTTTATGATTTTGGGAAACCTGATCCTTTCCTTTCTTCGGTAATCAATTCATTAATAAATAAACATACGAGTAGTTTGTTCCTTTAAAAAAAAAAAGGAGTAGGTTATATTTTTAACCAACAAATAAATATTACTAATTGTTCTCTTGACTAGTACGAGTTTTATATGATCACAGATTGAAGAAGAATTAAGATTGATTTCAGATAATTCATTGGACGAAATAATGGCTGGTACAATTCATCCTTCGGAGGTGCGAATGGAAGGAAGAAGTTATTATAGATACATGGGATCACTCACAACCCCTCCTTGTGACGAAGGTATCATTTGGACAATTGAAACCAAGGTATATACCTATCTAATATGAAAATATTTTCGATCGTCCAATATTGACAATTGTCATGTAGATATATTCTTTTAATTACTCTCTTATTTTAATTTTGTGCTCTATTTTCTTATTTGGAGTTTGGACCAATGACTGCAAAAATTCACTGATTTCTATTATAAGAAAAAAAATATTGTGATGCTTTTTCTATCATGTGAATGTTAATAAATTAATTGGAATTTAAAATTATCAAACTATATATCTGACGTCAGGACCACCCCTTACACTTGAATAGTGTTTGTTTAAAGGGATAGAAGAGGGAATATAGGATAAAAAAGAAGGGATTTAACAAGTCTTTTGTTTGGTTAAAGGGATGGGGGTTAAAAGGGTGGATAGGAGGGGAATAAGAAAAGGAGTTATCCTTCTAAATTAATAACCAGGGATTGGTATATTTGACATTTGATAAACAAATTTTGTTTATCAAATTGATAAATTGGGGCTTCCTCTTGGTATAAGGGACGAGGATTAAATTTGATGAGTAAAAGACTTTTTTACCCTTAATGAAAGATAAAGAAGAAGAGAGTGAAGAAAGGATAATAGGGGTAATTTTGTATTTTTATTAGTTATTCCAATCTAAACTCACCCATACCAAACATTGAAATACACTATTTTTATCGTTATCTCATCTATTAATTCCTCCTTCTTATCCCACATAATCAAATCTCTCCTACCAAACGCCCCTTTGGGGTTAAGAAAAAAATTAGTGAAACGTTTAAATATATAATTGATCTTAGAGACTGACAATAAATAAAGAAAACAAAATACTTCTTACAATTATAGTCATCCTTCTCAGTTTAAAAATCCTATCAGTCATCATTAGGAAACAATCTGAACACAAGTTGATTGAATAGCTAGTGTGATAAAGAAATAACATAATTTTTATGTTTTGACGTATGTAAAATGAGACAAGTATATCAAGTCTGTGTAGAAAGAAAATGTGAACTAGAATTTAAGAGAACTTATGCCATACAATATAATAGATTAATAGTACGAGAAATAAATTTTATAGTCTTCAATATTAATAATGAAAATGGTTAAGATGAATAAGGAATCAACATGACCGGTTCAACTAAACAAATGAAGCAATAAGTATTTCGAGAGCGACTTTTCATCAATACTTCACGATAACTTATAAATTTAGTTCATGTAGAATTTAATGAAGAATAGACAAATTAGTCTTTGTTATATGTTATACCATACCAAATCATCTTATCAAATTACTCCGAAAATTGATCAAAAATCTCTCTATAAAACAACTTTAGTAAGAGCAACTTTATTATAGAGAGGTCCTGTTCTCTTCACCTTAAAAAAATAATATTAAGTAAAAAATAATTTTAGTTCAGTAAAAATAATTTTAGTTCAGTAAAAATAAGTTCGGTTCAGTAAAATTAATTTCAGTTCAGTAAAAATAATTTCAATTTAGTAAAAATAAGTTCAGTTCAGTAAAATTTAGTTTTCTTAAAGAAGAATTATAATAGAAAATCAGTAAAAATAATTTCATTTCAGTAATAATAATTTCAGTTCAGTAAAATTAAGTTCAGTTCAATAAAAATAAGTTCAGTTCAGTAAAAATAATTTCAGTTCAGTAAAAATAATTTCAGTTCAGTAAAATTAAGTTCAGTTCAGTAAAAATAAGTTCAGTTCAATAAATATAATTTCAGTTCAGCAAAATTAAGGTGAATCAAACAGGGCCAGACTTACTTGCAAATTTAAAAAGTATCAAAATAGTAGCTTGACCATCAGAACATTGCTTCAATGAGCAACACTGCTCACTTAAGCAACACTACTTGAAAATTTGAAGGAAATACTTTTGTAAAAAAAAAAATTAAAAAATTAATGTAGTTGGAATACTATGTGTGTTAAATTGTTTGTGAAGCAAATGCTACGGAGTACAGTAGATAAAATATATAGTACTTATATGATATATTTAAGGTTTTTTTTTTTAATATTATCTTAAATTCTTAATCACGCTCTTTTTAAATATTTAAAATTTTTTTGTGGTATTATTTGTAAACTAAAAAGGCAAACATATTATATACTACGTACAAAAAAAAAGAAACATATACAATAATATATGATATACAAATAGTAAATAAAAAAAATCATTATATTATGTCATAATTTTAATAAAAATCACACATACAAAAATAAAAAAGTAAATAATTGTTTGATGAGGCAAGCTATAAGATGTTGTAGCCAACAATTGTGGAACTTTTTAGCTTAAAACCTTTGTAGTAGCCAACAATTGTGGTTCTTTTTAGCTTAAAACCATTGTAATTTAAAAATATGATGTGACAATACAAGCTACAACATGTTGTAGTTTGCCATTGGAGACGCTCTGAGAAGCCTCCATATAAATTTTATTTTTGAAAGATAATGTCTTAAACGATTTTTTTTACCTTATGTCGAAAAATGGGGTTTGACACTATTTTCTATTATTAACAACCCCAAGTCCCAGCCCCACACACGAAATTGCCCCCCTCCCCACTTCAGCCCCACCCACAAAATTGCCCCCCTCCCTACTTCTGCCCCACCCACGAAATTGCCCTCCTCCTCAGCCCCTCCCTCCTCCTCACTGCATCCTGGCCTTTGATTTCACAAAAATAGTTGATTTATAAGGGTATCTTTGACAAATTTTCAGAAAAATAGTTCATTTCATAATATTTTAAATTTTACTTTTTGTATGAGAAAGGTAAGCGAGAGAGAAACTAAGTAATAAGAACCGATTTATGAAAAAAATATGAATAAATAGGAGAGAAAAGTTAAGTCATTAAATGAGACTAATGAACGTTAGGTTTCCTTTTAAACTCGCCCCACTAATTAACATCCTTGCTAATCATTTCATTGCTAACATCACTTCATATACATCCTTAATAGAATGTGTTATAGCTAAGGCCCGTAGCAAGGACAGGGTTGCTGGAGTACAAAATTTTCCGTAGACTCTAGTGTATGCAGGTTCCCCTACTCCGTACCCCCCTTTTATACTATGTTGTTTCATCATATTTTTTATTTTATTTTATTTTTTGAAGAAATGTCATTTCATCATTTAGTGATAGCTTTTAATTTGCATGTTTTTTTTTCCCTTTTTTTCCTTTCTTTCTTTACATTCCATTCAAGCAAGTACAAAAATTTTTTTTTACATACCCAAATTGCTTCATTTTCTCTCTCCTTGTTTTCACTGATTTCATTTTCTCTCTCAATTTTTTTTTTATTTTTTTTTATTGTGTTTCAATTTTCTCTCTGTTCTTCCATGTAGATTTCTCGCTCAATTTCATGGAGTGAGATTTATTGATTTATTTTCTCTATTTTCTTATTGTTCTATTTTTATTTTGATGATTTTGATTTTATCTAGTTTTAATATACAGTTTAGTTGCAATTTCTTCTATCCAATTGATTTATGTAGTTGTGTTTTTCGATTTGATTGTAATTTTTTCGATTTTATTGATTGGAATTTAGTTTTATTTTTTTCCTATTCAATTATATTTGAGATCTCTGTCTTTATTGATAATGTACATTGTTAATTTTACATTATTTGTTGTTTTTGTATATTAAATGATTGTTATTAGGTTCAATTTGGTAGTAATTGATTATTATTGATTTTTGCAACAGCCCTATACTTGTGATTTATGAAAATTGAATAGGAAATATTATTGGAAAATTTTTACACACCGTGCTTGAACATATACTATTTTATAAATGAAAAATATTTTTTAATGATTGCACATAAATATTTAATATTTATAATTGAACATTTAATTATGGAGCATTAAAATTCACCTATTATGGTTAACGTATCATTTGCAACTTTATTAATTAGGGATCAATAAAACAAACAAACTTCAAAAGTTATTATTGAACAAACAACTCTATTTCTTTATAAATGAGCATATATTAGTTTGAAAATGATGAAATGAACATATATGAGCATGAATATGTACTATTTTAAGGGGTATTTTTTTATGCGTAAATGTTTACTTTTACATGATAGGATAAATGTTTTTATAAAAAAAAATTAACTAGTTCATGACATAATAGGTGTTTTAGTATAAAAAGAACATTTAAGTATATGTAGGTTTTTATTTAAAATAAATGCATTTAGTTGTTTAAAATAAAATGATAATGACTCATAATGAAGATTTGCATTTTTCAATATAAAAATGAATATATTTAAAAAAAAAATAAAAATTTGTATGAAAAGTTAGTAGCTTTATAATTACATGAATTTGATGCATGTATATTATGGGAGGGACACAATTTTATATGTATTGCCCAGTAGTTTTATTGAGTGTCTTTTAGTCTTCTTTATAAAATAATAACACTTGTCTTAAATTTAAAATGAACATATATACATTAATATGTGAATATCCATGTGTATTAATATTGTACTTTATTTGTAATAAATATCTATCATTAATATGAAAATAAATATTAACATATACAATACAACTCCACACATATTATCAAACACAATAAACTTCTCGATTCGAATTCGAATCCATACCTTCTGTTTTTTCCTTGCTATTGTGTGATCTAACTCAATATATCCAGGAATGACCATTTATCGATATGAAAATGAATAGCTATTAACACATAAATGAACATATTTACGTAATTCAATATGAAAATGAACATCTATTTCTTTATAAATGAGCATATATTAGTTTGAAAATGATCATGCATGAAAGATAACAATTGATGAACATAAAATATCTACGTGAATGAACTATTGAAGCTATCAATATGTGATTGACCATATATTCATATAAGAAAAAGAATATATTGACACAATTCGAAATTGAAATGTACATGATACATTTGAAGTAGATAACAAAAGATTATGAATATTTATCAAAATTCTAATAATCGTACATTAATATGTGAAATTGTGAATGAACATGTACTATTATGTGATTGAACATTTATCAAAATAAAAATGAAATTCATAAAAATAAGTTTTCATTTCAGACTATGAAAAAAACGAGCATTGTTACACGAATGACTATGAATTATTAAATAAATAAGCATTTATATCAATTATTTGTTAATATGTAAATGATAGATTTTTTCAAATAAAAAAAAATGGGAATGATAGTTTACTAATGTATAAACGAAAAATTGGCTATAACAACACCAACTATGATAAAGGTGTGTGTAGCATCACAACCTTTTAAGGATTTGGTCTATAGCACAAACTATGTAATTGGGTGCACATATTAGCATAAATGACACTAATGAACTAAGGTTCCATGGAAAAAAGTGGAATCTTCATTATTTTATAATTGTTTAAACATTTTTTAAACTTAAATGGTTTTCCATCATGCATAACTAAATTAGCCCTTCCCTCTATTATTTATTTATTTATTTTCATATAAACATTTCTTAATCCACCATTTAAGCAAATTCCTTCAAAAAAATTGTGCTATTCTTTTCCTTCGTTTGCTTCTTCAATTGTTTTTTTGTTTTTTTGTTTTTGTTTTTTTGGTTTTTTTTTTAATATCGATCTCACATGATTGACTTAGTTTCCTTTTCCTCTCCACTTAGTCATATACTAAATTGATAAATAAATAAATCAAAATCATTCGAAAAACTTTATTCTACCATAGTTTAGGATATATAAGTAAACTTCTAATACCAAGCCCCACAAAATGATTCAAAATACGTAATTCAAACAATTATTTTAGAATTGGATTTTTGGATATGCCAAATTGATTTTCTGGTTTATGATGTACAACATTTTAATTGTGGAGGTTGAGAGAGAATAATTTAAAGTAAAAAATTAATTATAAAGGAAGAGGAAACTAAGTCAATCACATGAGATATAAAAAAAAGTAATTGAAGAAACAAACGATAGAAAATAATGACAAAATTTTTTTGAAATAATTTAATTTAATGGAGAAAATTGAATAGTATTTCAAGTAAAACAATTAATGGAAGAGAAGACTACTTAGTTACGTGATTGAGATGAAAAATTAAATAGAATGGAATTAAAAAAAAAAATCATATATATAAATGAAAAAGCATTAAAAATATTTAAGATTCCACTTTCTAAAGAAATCTAAGTTATGCCAAGGTCATTTATGTTGTTATGTGCACCTAAATGCATAGTTTGTAATGTTGAGTGCACCCTCAAAAGGTTGTGCTGTTACACGTACTTTCGTCATAGTTGGTGTTGTTGCGGCCAATTTTGCCATGTATAAATGAGCAATTGCCAAAATGGAAATGAACATTTATTGAAAGAAAAAATTCACTACGAATTAATTTCATTAATATTTACATTTTTTCGGAATCTTTGTTTTCCTTCAATGGAATCGTTTTCTTCGCTGTACAAAAAAAAAAAAAAAAAAAAAAAAAAAAAAAAAAAAAAAAAAAAAAAAACCTACCTCCAATGTTATGTGTAACTTTGGGGTATTATTTATGAGATATACAATATTCCAAAAATTGCACAGAACATTTAACGGAGGTAGTAATTGAAGAATGCACTAATTTGATTTATTAGTGTTCGAACAAAAATTACTAAAACTATAGTACATATTTAGGTTGATGCATTTTCCATTGTTGATGTTTCGATTATTATTCTGAAATACAATAACAAAAGATTAGTAAAACCTTAGGTTCATACTATTTTTTGAACCAAATATGAACAAAATCACTTATTCTTCCAAATTTCGACCTTGTATTTGTTGAATTATGAAATTATTGAACAATTTTTATTGATAATTTGTCACAATTTTGTAGAAATTTTGGATTAGAAAAAGTAGATCAATGGCTTGGAGAGAGAAAATGCAGCAAATAGGTATAGGGAGAGAGAAAATGAAAAAAAAATGGGTAAGGAGAGAGAAAATGAAATGAAATGATGGTTTTCTTCTTTTAAAAAAAAATTATAATGGGTAAAAAGTGTGATTATTGTGCAGTTACTGTGTGGTTACTACCAATTGTAAAAAGTGGGGTTATTGGGGTTGTTTACGCATTGTTTAAGGAGGGGGTGTAGGAATAGATAGATACACTAGAGTTTAGGTGTATATAATTTCTGTTGGGGCAACCGCTCTAGGCCCCAACTTGAGAAGCCCAAATTTACTTACTAGAAGGCCCCAAAATAATAATAATAAAAAAAAAAGCTTGTATAAAGTCAGAGAATACCTAAAAGACTTTCAAAACCCCTTTACCCTTTTGGTTCGTCCTCGCTGACATTTCGCCCAAAAATTTCACTTTCCAAAGTGATTTGTTTTTTTTTTTTTTTTTTTGAAAAGGAGCCAAAATGAATAATTTGATTCTTCCCTTAAAAGAAATACCAATAAATTATAATCCCCTTCTTTTGATAGTTTAATTTCCCAAAATTGTACTGTATATTTTTCCAAATTAAATTCTAGTCATATGATTCAATTGAAGTCGAAATTTTTCAACAACGATCATTTCACTCTTTAATTTTCAAAGGGCATTAATTTTATTGTATATAATCCTCCTTGCATGTCCTCTATCACTCATTAAATTCTCTTCTTTCCATTAATTTTTCATTAACCTGTATAATTGAGTTGAATGATCTTCATTAAAAAATTTTAAAATAGGAAAATAAAGTCACTTTGATTGGTTGGCTTGAACCACTACCGAAGAGGCGATGATCGTAATTGTAAGTTCATTTTTCATTGGAAATTTTTTAAATTACCACTCAAATATGTAACCATTTTCGAACTAACCACCCGTTTAATTTTTTATTTTAAATTACCACCCCTTAAATTAAATAAATGCTCAAATTACCACTCATTTCAAAAATCCGGTGGATATTCAGTCTATGGGCCCCACCTGACGCTTAATTTGACCCTGTTGACTAATTTTTGTCCCCGAATTTTTTTCTTTAAAAACGCTCTCATAATTTCAAATTCACTTTTCCATCACCATATTCTACCAAATTTCACTATAATTGGGGTAAATATGTAGATTTCGGAATTAGGGTTCATGGAATCTTGGGATTTCACAACTCTCTAAACATTCGGCCTCTTAGATGAAATTGGATAAAAATTGAAGCGAGTGCATCTTAATTAGAGAGCGCCTGCTTTGAATTGAAATCGAATTGGGGATGAAATTGAAAGTTGCAGCAACGCGCTTAGCTGTTGCAATTAGCTCCTTTTTGTGGGCTGGTGTTACGATTGGAGAGGGGGATGCGAGTTGTTGCGCGGCTGTTTGCGGCTGCAGATGAACTAGGGTCGAAGGTGAGTATTGGGTGGGTTGAGAGGTTCGGTGTTGTAGAGTTGTTGGTGTGTTGAGTTATTGTTGTAATGGATTAAATCAATGAAGGAAATGGTGTGTTGAGTTTGTTGTTGCTGCAGAAGAAGAAGAAAGATTTTAGTAGTGAGGGGAGGAGAGAGAAAATGAATGAGAAGGGTGACAGTGTAATGGTGGTGATATGTTGGTTTTTTGTCTGAAGTTGTAAAATTTGGGGGTTTAGAAATGAAATTAAATTGGTGTGTTGAATTCAATGAAGGAAATAATGATAGGTTGAGTGAAATATATCAGTGAGAGGATTAAATCAAGAGAAAAAAAAAGAAAAAAAAGAAGAGGATGGAAGGTAGTTAGGAGGGGCCTACAGACGGAAAATCCACTGGATTTTTAAAATAGGTGGTAATCTAAGTATTTATTTAATTTAAGGGGTGGTAATTTAAATAAAAAAATTAAACGGGTGGTTTGTTCGAAAATGGTTACAATTTTTGGTGGTAATTTAAAATTTTTCCTTTTTAATTCATAATTTATATGAGTATGTAATTATATAAGTTTATAAAATTTGTTTAATTTTATAATTTTTTTTAATTTTTCTTTATTAAAAAATACAAAGATAAATATATATATATATATATATATATATATATATATATATATATATATATATATATATATATATATATATATATATACTTGGCGACTACATGGGAGGGTTTTGTGGGGAGGTAATTTCAAGGTTAGCGTCTTATATATGAAATTTGATGCTTTTAAAAGATTGTCACTTAATCTTATGAAATATGTATTTTGGAAAAAATCAAAATAAAATTGCCTAGAGAGAGAAGAATAGTCAAGTGGTTAGAGCTTCCCTCACGATGCTAGGTGATCCCGGGATCGATTTTCATTAGATGCCCTTGCGGCTCTCTAAATACTATAAAGAATATTATATACCTGATTTTTTTTCTATATAATATTATGATTATTATTTTGTTAATTAGGGCCCAATTTATATATTTTTTGTCCCGAGTCACCAAAATCTCATAAACGGGGTTGCTTTAGCTAATGTTGTTTCTTTCATATTTCTCCATAACTTTATTTGACATTTCCATAAGAAATGCATCCCTTCAATAATTTTTCACAAATTTTATAGGTTTTCTATTATTTATCTTATTCATCCTAGCTTGTTTCCATTTTACTCGAACAACTATCATATAATTTGGAGTGTCTTAATTTATTTGCCATATTTCCTTTTTAAGTTACTTTTTTTTATTCATTCTTTTTCTCTAGACTTACATCTAAAACATTAATTTTTTTCCTCTCTAATTTTTTTTATGAAAATAGTATAGTACCGGGTGCATGGTGCACCCATAAAAAACATTAGACTATTTTAAAGAACATGGGCGAAAAATAACATATTAGTGTTTGAAAAAAAACATATTAGTGTTTGAAAAAGAACAAACCTATGTTTGACAAAAGGATATGTTTATGTTTGACAATGAATGTGACATTATAAAGAACATAAAGTCTTTACAAAAAGAACATGATAATACATTAAAGAATATGTTATTTTTCATGGTTACTCAGGTGGTTGAATTTGTTTGAAAAACAACCCTATGTTTAACAAAAGAACATATTTGTTGTGCTTGACAAAAATAAAGGCGATCACTAGGGGGTCGGGCCGGGGCGGGCCGAGGTAAAAAAAAAAATCAGCCCACTTTTGGGCTCGGAATTTTTGTGCCCAAACCTGCATAAATAGGTCAGGCCGTGCAGGCTTTCTAGGCCGCGCAAAAAAAAAAAAAAAAAAAAAAAAAAAGCATTTCCATACCCGTCCAAAAAAAGTAAATTTTCGGGCCGTAAAAGTCTACCCAAGATTGTTTATTTATAGCATGATGACTAAGGGCTTGTTCTGATTAACTGAACTGATTTGAACTAAAATGAACTGAATATTTTATGAGAGAATGAAATTAAGAAAAGAACTTAAGTGAATTGAACTGAATTGAAAATAATTTGAAGAGAACAGACCCTAAATTAAACAGTGGTATGGTCAATAAACTAAAAGTATTGTGTTTTCTTTGATACTTGGTATATTATAAATCTCTGTAATGTGACTATGTGAGTAACTCAGAAAACACACAAAAAAGCTTCAACTTTTTGTCTGTACATTTTTATAAAAGGCGTACATAACATGTTAGTATGTCTGTATGTGGCAATTATTCATTGATTTTGCTTTAATGGTTTACATTGCACTATCACAGCTTGGAACTGTTTCAAAAGAACAAGTGAAATTGTTGCGAGATGCTGTTAATCATGTAAGTTCAAATCCTCATAAGTTAAGCTTATTTTACTGCATGTTCTTTTCTTTTGGTGCCTAAATCCCTCAAGGTCATCAACTATCTTTCGCAAAAAAAAATAGACTCAATAATGCAGACGAGATTTCATTATCCTAGGGTGGTCATTTTGGTACAATCACAAGACTTTGAATTTGATATAAAATTGTTTCTTCTTCTACTCCTTTTGTAGAATGCAAGGGAAAATGCAAGACCATTGCAGCCTTTGAATGATAGAATGGTCCGCCTTTACGATACAAGACTCTCTATTGACGACGACGACACTCTCCGCACAGCATATGCGGCATCTATGTAAACAAGTCTTCTGGGCTAGCACCTTCTGTGAAATCGGAATGGTTCAAAATGAAAGGTGGCCTGGTATTTAAGCTAATTTTATGTATGTTAAATAAAAGGACATTAGTTGATTATAAACAGTATGCCGAAATATCAATAATGACTAATGAAGTAATGAGACATCCTCTCGTGTTATTGTGTACCATCACAAGTTCACAACCATCTTTACAACTAAGGGCTAACTTGTGGGGAACTATTACAATTTTACTTCGATCCCTTTGTTGTTTATTAAGTGTTCCAATAACTTTTGCATTCCCTTGCTCCTCTTTGACCATGTTAGGAAATAAGGGTGTAATTGAGTTTGATTAATGCGGAACAAGTCAATGAAATTAAGGATGAGAAAAACAATAAAGAAGATATACAAAGAACACAAGGATTTACGTGGTTCGGTCAAAATAGACCTACATCCACGGGTGGGGGATTCGAAAGCTTCTTCACTATAATGGAGAAAGAAACAAGAGAATAATACAAGGAGTCCTAAATCTGATGGCTCAAAAGTTATATAATCTAATTGATCAACTAAATGGTCATTTTATAACACAAGGAAACCCTAATATATAAAACCCTAAGATTGTTCCCCAAGTATACTCAAATAGCCGTCATAGAAAAGATATAATTTTAGGAAATATTCCATCAATTATCCTAGAATAACCTAACTACCGAGCTATAGCTCGGTAGCTAGCTCATGCCTGCCGCAAGTCTTCATAGGGCCGAGCTATAGCTCACTCGCATAAAGCTATAGCTCGCAGCCTCGTTGCAAATTTCTAGCTTCTTTAGATTTTTGTAAAACGGTCATAATTTTCTTGTTTCTTATTAAAATTGGGCATATGACCTACATTGGAAAGCTCTTGAACTAAGATATCACCTCCAACTTGAATCACCTCAAAATCGCTTGTAGCTTAAGAGATATATGTGTTCAAAGTCAACCTTGCTAGATTTTGAGTCACAATTTAACAATCTCCACCTTGACTTGAAATCGACCAAAAAACAAAGTAACTCCACCTTGAACCAAAAACCAAGAAGTAATGCTCATAATAAAACAGAAAACCTCCACCTTAAACAAAACTCCACAAGCCTACTCACATTAGGCTATCACCAAACGGACATCTTCCATAACTTGTGAACTGGTGTGTCTCCGAACACAAAATCATCACATGGCCCAGATTGAGAGTATAATGTCCTGACGCCAAGCATGATTATCAAAATTGACCAAACTCTCTTGAAACACTTCTTCATCTAAAAAAAACAAACTAAAAAAACTTAAGCAATTCTAGAAAAATAAAAAAATTACATCAAGAATTTCTAAATTGCAATGGTACTTAATAAATCACAAAAGTACCAAAATAGAGATAAGAAATAGCTAAACTAGAACAAAATCTAATGCATAACCAAGATTGCTACTTTATTACAAATGAAAAAATTAAAAAAAATATATCATAAACTCCATACCAAAAATCCACACGGTTTCTCGTTTTACCAAGAGATCTCAAAAGGGGCACTTATCATGAAGAGATCGTAGAAATCGCAACCCCAAAGCTCGTAACCCTACAGTGCATAATCATCATCATCATCATCAGTATTGGCAATATTTGCGGATTTGTCCTCATTGGACTTCTCCTCATTCTTCTTCTTTAATTTCCAACACTCGGTTTTGATATGACCCTTCACATGCCAATAGTTACAAAATTTTCCTTTACCAAAATTCTTATTACCACCATGAGCAACTAAAGCATTATTTTGAGCAGGATTATTAGATTTATTAACCAACTTATTGTCAATTAAATCTCTCTGGGTTAAGACATCCTTAACATACTACAGACTCAAATCATCTCTACGATACAATAAAATATCTCGAAAATGCTAATACGTAGGGGGTATAGAACACAACAACCTAATAGCCATATCCTAATCATCGATCTCAACATCGATGTTTTGCAAATCAATAATAACAGTAGAGAAGAATTTCTAAATAAGACTTAAGCAGTTTACCTTCTTCTATACGAAGATCATGAAGTCTAGATTTGAGTAGTAGACGGTTGATCACACTCTTTGTCATATAAAGTGACTCCAACTTCAACCACAAACCCGCAGAAGTCGTCTTTTTGGCAACCTCTCTCAAAACATCACCAGAGAGACATAATTGAGTTGCCGAAAGAGCCATCAAATTGATCTCCTCCCACGCATCCACCGTCATGCCCAAAGGCTTGTTGGATACACCTTCAAAATTGTGACAGCCACTTTGAACCAAGATGACTTTCATCTTCAATTGCCATAGGCCAAAGTTCACTTGCCTATCGAATTTTTCAATATCAAATTTCATTGGCATAATTTAATCAAACTAATCTATAAACACCTAAACCTTAAGACCTTAAAACCTGGCTCAAATACCACTTGTTAGGAAATAAGGGTCTAATTGTGTTTGATTAATGCGGAACAAGTCAATGCAATTAAGGACGAGAAAAACAATAAAGAAGATATACAAAAAACACAAGGATTTACGTGGTTCGGTCAAAATAGACCTACATCCACGGGTGGTGGATTCAAGAGCTTCTTCACTATAATGGAGAAAGAAACAAGAGAATAATACAAGGAGTTCTAAATCTAATGGCTCAAAATTTATATAATCTAATTGATCAACTAAAGGGTCCTTTTATAACACAAGAAAACCCTAATAAAACCCTAAGATTGTTCCCCAAGTATACTCAAATAGCTGTCATAGAAAAGATATAATTTTAGGAAATATTCCTTCAATTATCCTTTAATAACCTAACTACCGAGATATAGCTTGGAAGCTATCTCATGCCTGCCGCAAGTCCTCATAGGGCCGAGCTATAGCTCACTCGCATAGAGCTATAGCTCGCTGCCTCGTTGCAAATTTCCAGCTTCGTCAGGTTTTCGTAAAACGATTATAACTTTCTCGTTTCTTATCGGAATTGGGCATATGACCTATCGTTGAAAAGTAAAGTTTGGTTCGTGGAGGCGGATGCACGATCCGCATGGTGCATCCGCTTCAAAATTAAAAAAGGTGGAAAGAACATGCAGGTATATACTAATGTACATGGGCATATAAAAGAACATAGTGTTCATTTATAATGTACATGGACGTATACATAAAAGAATATAGTGTTCATTTAAAATATACATGATATTTTTGTGCAACAATTTTGTACATATATATATATATATATATATATATATATATATATATATATATATATATATATATATATATATATATATATATATATATAGAAAGAAATTTTGTATAATGAAATAGATAAATAGTACCATAATTTTTTTTTTACCATACATTAATTACAAATCATTTCAATTTTTTTTTTTTTTTTACCAAAAGTTCACTTTCTCTCTCCAAACAAAACTTCAAACCCATTTAAATTCCTCAAACCTCAAGCAAAATTTCAAAAAAATCGAAATTTTGAGTCCAAAATTGTTCAAGATGACATATAAAAACAAAAGGTAAGACCAAATTCGACATTCATACTTGTTTATTTAACATTCATATTAGTTATTTTGAGTTTGAGTGTTTGTTTTTTATAAATTTGATTGAAAATTGTAATATTTGATTTTAATTTATTGGGAATTAATTGTGATTTTGATGTGATTTTGTTGTTGCAATGAGAAATAAAATGAAGTTCTTGAAGAAGATTGACCAATTAATACATTTTGGAAGAAGAAAGCAAGCAAGTAGACAAACTTAGAAAAAGTTGTAGATCCAAATAATACAATGTACATTACAATGTTCTTTTTTCATATACTTACATGATGCAAATAATACAATGTATATTAAACATGTAACCTACATTATAACATATATATTCATTAGAATATAATACAATGTACATTATAATATAGTAAAATGTATTTTTTGTATACATACATGATCATTTATACCAAATGTACATTTAGTATATGAATAATGTTCTTTAATATCATCATGTTCTTTACTAACATTACAAATGTTCTTTAGATTTACAATATATATATATAACTATTTTATAAAGAACATCCATATATATATATATATATATATATATATATATATATATATATATATATATATATATATATGGATGTTCTTTATAAAATAGTTATATGTTCTTTACAAAACAACTATATGTTCTTTACTGAACAACTAAATATTCATTCCGCCTTTTTTTTAAAGTAAACCGGATGCACCGCCTCCACAGAAAAATTTCAGTTGAAAAGCTCTTGAACCAAGATATCACCTCCAACTTGAATCACCTCAATATCACTTGTAGCTTAAGAGATATCTTTGTTCAAAGTCAACCCTACTAAATTTCGAGTCACAATTTAACATACCAAAATTTTTGCAAATGAAATTGCATCAAAAGTGATCAATATACTTTACAGCTACATATTATAAACTTGCCATTAATGACACGAGTTACATATTGATCTTTTTTTTTCTATAATGACCTCAGGGTTTAACTTGATTCCTTGTTCTCATTTACTTCGTATAAAATAGTCATTGTACACGCAATGCGTATTATAATTCTAACTAGCCTTCTGGCCCGTGTAATGTACGGGTTATTCATATAAAATTGTATTGAGAGATAAGTGAGGAAATACCAGTATGTCATTATAGAGGGTTATTCATATAAAATTGTATTGAGACATAAGTGAGGAAATACCAGTATGTCATTATTATAGAGTATAATATGTAATCGGAAACATGATTAAAGAAATTAAAATTTTGGAACTTTAATCGAAAAAGAGGCTTAAATAGAAGGTGGAAGGGCTAAAATTAAAGAGAGAATAGGAAAAGGTTGAATTAAAGGGGGGAGATGAAGTGTGTATGAAAGATGAAGTATAAGTTTAATGAAAGAATTAAAAAAAAATGGTGTAATAAAAAATTAATAGTGTAAGATGACATGTGGCACTATGGTTAGAGAAGTGTAATACAACGGATGGGGACATGTGTCTTTCTTAGTTTCTTGGTTATACTTTTTAAATACTAAGTATAGATAATTCTTTACTTTAACAATTTATTAAATATTGTCACAGTGTCAAACATATACATTGAGAGCTAATACATGTTAAAAATTATATGACATCAAAATCTATATCTATATCTATATCTATACTTAGTATTTAAAAATACAAACCACAAATCTATACTAAGCCACATATCACCTAATTTAATATACTAAGCCACATGTCACCTAACTTAATATACTAAGCCACATGTCACCATAATCACTCATATGCGTCACCTAACTTAATCCTTTCTTTTTAAATTCTCATTTTAATATAAAAACAAAATATATAAATAATGTTTGAGTCTTTAATATTTATGGATTCTAAAACTTACAAATTTAAGTAAGAAAATTAAGTGTTTCATATTCAATATAATAAATTAAAGTTAAACTAATTAGTGTTAATTACATTAACAATAAAATAGTCTTTTCATCTCCTAATAAACATAAATATACCTTAAACCAATGTGTCATTTCATGCCCTACGTATACAATATCATATATATACCTAACTAAATTCCACAACACCGACACTTTTCAAGAAAAATAACCTTCGTAACAACTCGTGCATCGAACGGGTTAAAAAGCTAGTTTAAATTAGAGTAGAGAGACGTTAAAACTTTTAATCTATTATATGTTAGATCATTTTAATTGAGTGTTCCAGCATCGAGTTTCTTGTCACTCTCATTTTACATCATTTTGGAGATTTTTATACTATATCTTGATGCTAAGCAAGTAGGCATGTACTACCTCCATTCCTTGTTACTTGCAACATAGAGGAGTATTGCGGAAACCTACAAAAAAAATCTTAAGAATAGTTTGTGTAAAATTAGGGCATACACTTACGTATTAATCCAACCCAAAAAAAAAAAAAAAAAAAAAAAACAAAACAGTTTCAACTAAAATTAAATTAAATAACCCACCACCACTAGCACCACCCAGCAGCACCACCACCACCAACAACGCCAAAATCACTAACCACCACTACCCAACAGCGCCGAAACAACCTAGCACCACCTAAACCACCTAGCGCCGCCGAACCTTATTGACCTACCGCACCCACGAACCCACAAGCTACAACAAACCAATGATGAACCCACGAACCGCAACAACCCACAAAACCAACCGAATCCACGAGCCACGACAGCCCACCAAACCCACGAGACACAACAACCCACTGAACCCACCGAACTCGCCGACCACAGCTAACCCACACATCTGGAATAAACTACCCACAAGCCACCAACCATGAACCCACAAACCAACATCAAACTAACCGCTCTTAACCCACCACCGGCGAATTCACCGCTCTTAACACAACATCGTCGAACTTACCGCTCTTAACCCACCACCGTATATCTCACAACTATTAACCCACGAAGCCACCATGAGAATAGGGTTGGAGGAGGAAAGAGAAAAATAATGGGGATGGGGTGAAATTAATTAAGCTTGAGGTTTTATCTAATGAAATCAGATTTGTAGTTTAATAAGGTTGTTTTTAAAAAAGTAAGAGTATTTTGGTCAATTTCGACCAAAAACTTACTAAAAAAGGAAAGAAAAAAAATTGTTGCAAGTAATGTAAACCACCTTCCATAGAAAATTGTTGCAAGTAACAAGAATTGGAGGTAATATATGTATTGATAATCAATACAAAATATAGGCTCAACTTGGTTTAATTTCTCATTACCATTGATTGTATTTTTGTAAACAAAAAAAATCTAACAATTTTGTAGTCTATATGTAGAGTACAAAAATATGATAGTTATAAAATGATGAGTTATAAAGATATGATGATTGTAAAATAATATGTAAAGATTGAAATAAGAAATAAATTTTATTGGTTTATATAAGAAAAAAAAAATGCAAAACCTTTTATATACAATTAGGTACACATAGAGGTAGGTGCACCCAAGGGAGGATTTTAAATCATCAATTTTATTTTATTTTGTTAATTAAAATTTTTTTGAATGAGAAAAAAAAAATCATAGGATATTGTGAAATAGAGAGAAAATACAAAAGTTTAGGAGAGAATCGTGTTTACACAAATTTTGAGTAAAAACAAATAGAGACGGGAAAAAAAATAAAAAATTAATTTATATTATTATATGAATTTTGGTATGTTGATGATACACAAGTCAAATAAATGGACGAATGCCTTGATAAGCTGTGTAGTTTGCTTAGGATTAAATCAAGGTAAAGGAATAGGAGCATAAGGAATCAGAAGACTTGTTGTAGTGTTCCTTTGAAGGAACAAAAGCTTCAGAGTAGAAGCTAGAGAATGAAGGCTCGGGGTAGAGACTTCCTAGAGAATTATAAATTCTAAAATATTTTATGTTTTAGTTTTTATGTAAGTGAGAATAATTAGAAGTTGATACTTAGTTTAATGCGATTTGAAATTTGGTTTAAAGACAGATTTTTATTAATTGCTAAAATGTAGGAAAGTTGGTTTTGAAAATATATTTCTGTTTGATTTAAAAATATTATCTTTTATTTTCGGAAATGCTTTCAAAAATATTATGCAGCTGATTTCCTAAACTTGCCCTACTAGTGTTTGATTAAGTGTTCGCCATTAAACAAGGAAATTACTTTATAGTAGTTCAACGTGTCTTGAATTTTAGGACATGTTTGAAGTGCTATAAGTAGTGGAGATTTGTGGCATTGATGTGCAACAGTAGTGGCGTAAGTGGTGGAAGTAATGGCTTTTTCTTCAAGCTATATTTTTCCTATAAATATTGAAGACGATTTCTAAAAATACTTCACCCTTGCTCAATCATATTTTTCTATCTTCTAAGATTTCTAAAAAGAGTTAGGAGTCGCATTCTACATAAGCGGTTAACTTTCTTAATTACTTTCATTAGAGTATTTTATTTCAAGAGTTGTAATTGGGGATTGGAAGTTTGAGTGAACTTAAGAGAAGTCAAATTAGAAAGAGAAAAATAAGAGAAGAGTAGTGAGTAGAGGGACTTACTACTGGGAACTTCAAGTTCAATGAGGAACTTGAAGATAAAGTCTTTAGCTTGTAATAGGTTGATTGCCCAATTCTAGTAAAAAATCTTTCCTAAAATCCCAAATTGTCGTGGTTTTTCTTATTGTTGGGGCCAAGAAGTTTGCCACGTAAAATCTCTTTGTGTGGCTTTCGAGTTCCTTTAGCTTAGTTTTATCAATTCTGCAAAAAGTTAGCTAAAATTCTCTCTAACTACAATTCACCCCCTTCTTGTAGTATTCTTCTAAAGTAACAGTTCGTATCAGAGCCTAATCCTCTTGAAATCAGGACACCCTGAAGAGGAGAATCTTGGCAAAAGATGAATACTCACGAAAATATCAAAGAAGGAAACTCTACTTAACGACCTCTTATGTTCAACGGAAAATTCTACACGTACTTGAAGAACGGTATGGAGATCTTCATCAAAGCAGACAACTATGAAGTCTAGAGAGTCATAAAGGTAGGAGACTTTGAAGTAATTAAAACCAATGATGAAAATGGGGTAGTTCCTAAACCAAATTTTGAATATAAAAAGTAAGATTTTGATAAAATGGAAATTAATGCCTTGGCTGTTAAGTTACTTCACCACGGACTTGGACCACATGAACACAATCGTGTTATAGGGTGCAAGAACGCTAAGGAAATTTGGGATTTGCTTCAGGTGACCCATGAAGGAACTAATGAAATGAAACGTTCAAAAATTGACTTACTCATGTCAAAATATGAACGCTTCGAAATACAACCCAAAGAATATATCTAAGAAATGTTTACTAGATTCACTAACATTATTAATGAGCTAGTTTCTCTTAGTAGAAAAATTCCTACATATAAACAGGTGAGCAAGGTTCCCAGGATTCCAAGAGTCTTCCCTAAGATGAACGTTGCAGAGCTAAAGTGACAGCCCTTCAGGAAACGAAAGACTTCACAAATTTCAATCTAGAACAACTTGTTGGTTCCCTTATAACTCATGAACTTCATCTGGGAACTCGTATCAGTGAAGCCAACAAGAACAAAGGACTAGCATTGAAGGCAGACCAAGAGGATTCTGAAGTGGATGAAGAAGAAGTTGCAATGCTGGTCAGAAGATATAAGAGAATGTTCAACAAGATCAATCGAAACTCAAGGAACTTCTAGAAGAAATCCTCCAACACTAAACCTGACTATGGTTGTCACAAATGTGGATCCACGGATCACTTTGTCAGAGATTGTCCTTAATGGGATATTGAGAAAGGAAAAGGCAAGGTCAAGGAACAAGGAACAAGGGACGGACAAATACAAAACTCCCTTTTCTAAGACCAATTTCAAGAAAGCTATGATAGTTGCCTAGGGAGATTCTGAAAGTGAAGAAGATGAGGATCAGCCTGAAGAGGAAACGGAAAACCTTTGTTTGATGGTTTACTTAGATGACAGACGTTCCTATCTTAAGGAACTGGAAAAGGAGGTATGTGAAAGTAGACTAAATCCTGCCCAACTTAAAACCTTATCTAAGGATGTGTTAATTGACTTATCAATTGAAATGGAAGTAAACCTAAATGATGAATGCATGCAAAAGGATGAATGTCAAAAGGTTCTACAAATCTTGAAAGATCATAGTGCTTGTCTTGAAACATCACAAAATGATATCTAGATCAAATTTGGTGAATTGTATGACAAGCATTTTTTTATGACTGAAATGCTTAGACCCGGAAAATGGGTCATTCGGGTCGGGTATGGGTCGGTTTATTTCGGGTCGGGTCAAGTTCGGGTCAAAAGGTTGTCGGGTCAAGTTCGGGTCGGGTCGGGTCATTTCGGGTTTCGGGTTGATTTCGGGTTATACCTCACTCTCTTATTGATCTTAGTTTTAATACGTACTCTTATTATCATTGTCATTGTTGTAATAATTTCTTTGAATTATTCTTATACTCTCTCCGTCCCAAATTACTCTTAACGATTTGACATTTTGCACTATTTACACATCTCACTTTGACCGTCTTTTGAGCTATTATATGAAAGTTAATGTAGTCATGTAAGATGTTGTTGGGTCTATTTTAATGTATAATTTACTAATATAAACTTTTTATAACTTATACAATTATTTACTAAAAGAAGTTAAAGGTCGGGTCATTTTCGGGTCGGGTCAACTTTGGGTCTTGGGTCAACTTCGGGTCGGGTCGTTTCGGGTCCCGGGTCAACTTCGGGTCGGGTCGTTTCGGGTTTTGGGTCAAGGTCGGGTCAGTTCCACTTTGGGTCGGGTATGGGTCGGGTCGGGTTAATTCGGGTTTTGGGTCAATTTTGGGTCACTATTTTCGGGTCGATTTCGGGTCATGGGTCGGGTCATCGGGTCTGGGTCAAGATTGCCAGGTCTAGAAATGCTTGAAAGAGTTAAAAAGGAAAATGTCATGCTAAATGTGGAGCTTTCCCAATACAAACTTATCAATACTGATATTAGTTCTAGCAATTCCTCTAAAGATCCTATGCAGAAATTTAATGCTGAATTTTAAAAACTCAAGTTGGATCTTGACAATTTGAAAACTCATAAGGATTGTCTTGAAAAGGAACTACAAGGTAGAAAAATAGAAGTATTGATCCTTCAGCTACTCCCAAATTGATTAAGGATGCCCAAGTCAAAAGAATTAAAGGACTTGGGTATGAATCCAAAAGGAAAGGTAAACAGACATAATATGTAGATTTACCAAGTAGTAAAGTTTGTACTTTATGCGGGAAAACTAGACATTTGCATCTTGATTGTAGAAAGAAAATGGAACATGATAAAAGAAATGTTAAGCAAGTATTGGATAAGAAAGTTGATATTGCTTCATCGTTAAAGGAACCCAAGGATCCCGAGGTTCCTGAAACTAATGCCTAAGTTTTCTTCAAGCTAAGGTCCTAGTAAGAGGGAATAACCTATGTGTAGACACCTAAAAATGTCTCCCCAAAACCAAACCCGATGATGAACAACTTTTCATCGCCATTATTGGTCGGGTTGAGTATTTAATCTTCCATATTTTTATTTCATAAACCAACCCAACTTCTAGCCCATTTCCCCAAACCATAACTTATTTTCCTCTTTTCGTGCCTTTAAACCAAAATAATTCATTTCGTGTCCTTTAAAATCATTCATTTCGTGTCCTTTTTATAAAAACGTTTAATCCAGTTTATTTTGGTCAATAATCAGGGTCCAATGATTGAATAGTTGGATGGGGATTTAAAAGATCTTTCCAACGATATATTATAAGCCTAAATTCGAGTTATAACGAATAAGTTATGGCCAAAATATTAAACTGAGCCCAAATCGAACCTAAGCCCACCTTACCTACGACCCAATGATCATGTGGACGGTCCAAATTATTTAATCACATTCCTAAACCGATTAGGATTAATTAGAATATTCTATAAGTTTCTAAAAGATCCTAATTATCCTTTTTGAAAAGATAAGATTAAAGAGTTTGAAATTGAATAAAACTTTTCTTTTTGAAAATCCTATTTCTATCCGAATTGAAAGACGTTCAAAGATAGACATATATTATTTTTGTGCCTCATATTTTTTTTATCAAAATTTTATATGGTTGAACAGCCTTTGAAATTATCTTTCCAATGATATATTATAATATCAATTCCGAGCTATAACGGAAAAGATATGAATAAAATGTCAAACTCTATCGAACTGACACCGTCTCACTATTTCGGTCATATATTTTATTCTACAAAGTATTTTAATCTGATTTCAATTGGGTTGGAAAGTAGACTTCAAGAGCTTTCCAGCTATATCTTATTCATTTTATTCCAATTTCTGGATCAAAAGATACAATAAAAACAATATCACAAAAACTGCTGTTGTAGGGAATAATTTCAAGCCTTTAAAATCCCACTAGCTTGAACCCCACTGTGATCATACACTAAAGTACGGTGGCGTCCAAAAGGGAAGAAGATAGAGCAAAAGAGTCGCCAACAAGTTTTTAAGGAACTTGTAAACCATCACGAGGTGAAGGTTACACCCCTTAACGATCCAAGAGATCGTCAACTCCATAAGGTCATGAACCAAATAAGGGTTCGGGGATGAAGGTACAAATCCAACCTAAAAGAAATTGAACCTGCCCTAATAATAGGCCTCTACTTTATTCTGCTCGTATTCATGTGCGCTTTCTGACTAACATGCAATCAATAGGATTAACCCTAAACCTGTTTAATCTATGTTGGTTGAATATTAATGTACAAATAAATCTATTATTGGCGATCACTTGAATTACAATCACAATTAACCCTAACAAGATTATTAATTATCTTATTACGCGTGGTTGCAAGTACCAAATTCCCTTTAACATGCATAAAAGGTGATCAAGCAATAAATAATATAAAATAATATGTGTCAAGTAACATAATAAATAATAATTATAATTAAAATAATCATGAACAATAACGAATATCATAATAATAGCAATCATAATTAATAATAATCATAATTATAACAATATTCATGTTAAAGCATAATAAAAGTAAGATCCTAGGCATGATACTAACAAGATTAATAACAAACCCTAGCATGTCACTAAGCAATAAAAATAAAAGCTTTAGCCCTAACACGATACTAACATGAATTAACATTAGGAAGAACATAGGAAGCATCGTACTTTTAATCATACTTGATATTAAAGTTACCCTAGACATGATACTAGGAATATCATAACAACAATGTAAACATGATTTCTATATCATAAATCAATTAATCAATTAAAGTACTTACTTTGATGCTTCGTACCTCTTTCTAATAACAAAATACACACGTTAGTAACTTCAAGGAAAATAATAATCAAAACAATTAAATTAAATAATTGAAAGAGAGATTTGGGACCAAACCCTCAGAAATTAAACCTTTCACGTCTAGGGTGAAGGCAACTTCGAATATGGCTAGGTGTTTCTAGATCTTGCGAATGCGGAATTTTGTATTTGAGAAAAGGCTAGTTTAGAAAAAGAGAGAGAGAGAGAATAATCAAGAAAATCTTGATGAGAGTTGGTTAATGAATGAAGAAAGTTGATGATTGAAAACGGAGTTTATTAAAACTTAAGAATAAAGGGAATTAGTGAATCGATAGATGTAGATGAATGAATGGTGAATGAATATTGACAATCCATGAATGAAAACGGAGTTTTTGATACGATATTTATAGAGAAAATCATCCAAAAAAGATAATTTATCAAAACAGAGTCTGAAGACCACAAAACACCTTGGCGCCAGCCCTGGCTCATTGGCGCCAGGACCAGTGGCTAGCGCCAGGCGCCAATGCTGGCGTCTGGCGCCAATCCTGATTCCAGGCGCCAAGGCCTGGGGTTGGACGCCAAATCGGCTTTCAACGCGTTTTCAAAAATCTGATAAGTTTTCCGTACTGTAAGATAAAATAATATAATTTCAGTCGAAAATGCTATTTGATCTAATTAAAACTCTGAAGAATCCTAATTGAATTAAGAATGATAAGACCTTCTAGAATGTTCTAGAAGACCAAAACCATTCCTAATTACATTAGGAATGATAAATCATATTAGGTCCTCCCCTAGATCATTGGGCCGTACTTAAAACTCAAACCAGGCCTAGTTTAGTAAATTGGCCATAAATTCCTCAATATTCATCGGAATTGGGCTTATAATATATCGTTAGAAAGGTCTTTGCAAACCCCATCAAACTACACCACTATTGGACCCATATCATTGACCAACCAAACTGGATTGGCTGTTTTCTTAAAATAAAGTTTTCAAAAACAGGGAGAAGAGAAAAGAAAAGAAATAAAACTTTCCGCAACACTAGACCTTTCCACACTTTCGTTTCATTCGATTATGATTCGACGTGAAAGGCACTCATCACTGGGTTTGGTTTTGGGAAGACACATTTGGGTTTCTACAGAAGCCCCCACTTTGACTGAGTTTGGAGAAATGCAAGTTTCGAAAACGAAAGCCAAAGTAACGATAGGGATGGAGAATGAATCAGAACGTTCTGCGATCCTAAATCAATCTTGTAACGCCGATACCTGCAAAACTAGCATTAGTTAAACAGATAAAAGAGTTAAGAAACGCGTATCTTGCACCGTCGAACACACGTCTCTGAAAGTAACCGATTGTTGCTGTTGCTGTTGTTTTGATGACCTCCTGCAAGCTTAAGAATGCCATCCCGCTTGAAAACCGCTACGCCTTGTAACTGCTTCCAAATTAGAAGATCGCTTCGCCTGAAACTATCCTCTTTCGTTGTGATAGTCTTCGAAAAGATCACTGCTTTTTAATATTTGCTATGCCAGTACGTCGGCGCTTTGCTGCTTGTGAACCAGTATGTCGGTGCTTTTACTGTGATGACAATCCTCTTTTCTTTGGGAATAGTTGCCAACACAACTCTTGTATGATGTATGACAATCCGATTTAGGGAAAGTTGTCAATGCTTCGTAACAATCCATCCTTGGAAATGTTGCCACGATGAAGCGACAATCCGTACCTCGGAAAATTTGCCAAAATCCAATCTTTGAAAAAGTTGCCAATGCTTCGTAACAATCTTTCATAAGAACTTTGCTACGATTGACAATCCACATCTTGGAATATAACTCTTGCAAGCAATCCACCTTGGAAATTTGCCAACGCTATGCGACAATCCTTTTGGGAAAATATTGCCACTATTGACAATCCGCGTCTTGGAACATTTGCAAAAAAGAGTCGACCGACAATCCACTTCGGGAAAATTTGCCACTTGTTGAAATGAATGACAATCCAAGTTGAGGAACTTTTGCCGAAATTTATGATGAGTAGAGACCTACGACAATCCTTTAGGAAATTTTTCTATAGGGAAATGGGTGTATGACAATCCAATTTCGGAAAACTTGCCAGCGATGACAATCCAATCTTGGAAAAATTGTCGTTTGTAGAAGATGCACGACAATCCATTTTTGGAAATATTGTCAGTTGGGGATGACAATCCAATTTTTGGAAAACTTTGTCGTTTAATAACAATGCGTGACAATCCATATTTGGAAATATTGTCGTTTAAGTGCTTGCTTTTGAACCGATTGTAATGAGCCAATGTTTTAGGCGCTTAAGCTAACTGAGACGATCTTCGTCAGATCGATCACTTATTGTAATTGTAATCAAACCGACTACTTAATCATGTCAAATTGCTTATAGGGGCTAACTGGCGTACCAAGGAACCCGAAATTGATGTATGAGGTCGAAATCACCTTTCTAGGAGGCTTCGAGCTCTGTCGTTGCTGAGATATCTCTGGCGCCAGGCGCTGGAGTAGGGTCTTCCCTGTTCTGCTGCACCTGTATTTATTTTTGACTATAGAACTTTGCCAATCTTAAATTATCTTAGGGTTGACCTAAGGCTTAACATTGCTTGACTCATCGACTTGACACGACTCAAGGTATAAACTTAACTCTCTGTGATTGACTGACTCGAGATTGACTCGACTCAAAGTGTAATGACACATGTATTAGACTCAAATCAAAGTTATATGACACGACATGACTCAATGTGTACATGACTCGTGTGTGCATTGTAATGTGATCGTGCGACTCGAAAATGCAAAAAAGCAAAAATTTTCCGTCAATTTTGTGGAGGGTACCGACTTTCTCCCGAAAAAGAAAGACGCGAGAAAGAAAATCAAAAGTTTGAAGATACATGTTGAATGAGCTTAGTCAAATGTTGTTTGATACTATCTCTCAAGGTGCAAGGATTAATTCATCCTAGGCTATCTCAATGGTTGACTCAATGATGAAAGTATTTGGGTGACTTAGGCACGGAGGCTAAGCACTTCATACTTCGTGATGCAATGACAATAGTGATTGATAAGTGATTTTGATATGATAAGGCATGCTTCAACGTTGTCTTAAGATTTCATGACAAAGGGTTCCTAAGGGAAGTATATTTGGTCATGTATCTGTGCAGTGTGTGAAAATGACACTAAAGTTAGGCCGCAAGAGCTAAGTGTGTGGAAAAATATATTATTGAAAAGAGTCAAATGGTGGTGACTCTTAGGCTAGGTAAGCTAATGATATAAGGATCAAGCCCCCAAGTCTAGCTCTAAGTGAATAGGGATGAGCACTGGAGATCCCTTGATATGATCATGGTGTAAGTGTGTGAATGTGAATATGAATGCATTTTTATTACGGCCGCACCTCGATGTGAGGTTGCCTACGTATCCGTTAGGAATCAGGCCGAACGTAGCTCTAGCCAAACCTCGCACAAGTGTGTATACCTCAAAAAGGTCTTTTTAAGGGTTGTAACGTGGTTAGGCTAAAGGTTTAAAGAAGAAGGGGATAAAGGCTCAAGACCCTAGATAAGCCCCCAAGGTGTGAAACCTCGCTTTTGAATCTTTATATTTTTATGCTTGAGTTTCTACTCTTTTTTAGCTCTCTTTTATCTTTTGCTTTAGCATTTATTTTATTTTAATAAGTGTGGGCAATCCCGATCATGCGGTCTATCACTCACTTGACATTCATGTTTCTCAGGCACGGTACCGAGCACTCGATAAGAGACGCAATCTGAGACGTGTTCTTATCGAAGATATTTTTATATCAAAGACATTAGAACACTTGCCCTTTTGTACACTTTTATTTATTTTTTTGCTTTTGCTTATTTTTGCTATCTTTTGAATTACTCAAGCTTTTTATGAAATTGAAAATTGCATAAGTTGCACACCATCCCATCCCAAGGTTAGGTAGATGTAGGTTGAAAAAAGAAGGGTCTATCGTTAGATGAAGCTCAAAGTAGTTTATGAAGAAAGGATTGCATATTCGAAAGGTGAAAGGAGATATGATGTGGCTACAAGAGGTGCCTCAAATCATTGGTATACCTTGTGCTTAATTCGACATGGATTTTTTTTCTTTTTTTCTTTTTTTTTTTTTTTTTTGAATGCAATGTAATGAAATGATCATATGCAAGGAAATAAATGCTCATTTTATTAAAAAAGGGAATAGAAAAGAAAAACTACAAAAATAATCTAAAGGAAAAGAAAAGGTGCCTATGCTAGACTTATTGGGGAAAGTAAAAAATGAAAAAGAAATAGAAAAAGAGGTCATGAAATCTTGTCGTTGAAGCTCGCCTCTTGTCTTGTGTTGTTTCATCATCACCCTCACCCTCATTTTTTGTTTGTCAATCATATGACTCAAACTCGATTCAACACACATGGATGGAAGGAGTGAAGAAAGATTGGAATAGAATGCGAAAGAAGATTTAGATGGAGGGATATGAAGAATTAGGAATAGAATGTACCCCCCAACTCAAATGACGTAAAAGACCGACTCATGCTTGAACCTAAGACATGGTCATGGTGATGTATACTCAAAGTGTGTGCTAAGACTAGTGAGTGTAGGTGGCATGTTAAGACTCGTGTCATGACCATGTGGCTAGACTAGACTCAAGCAAAGACTAAATTAAGACTTCACGTATATGCATTAAACTGGACAGACTGTGGTATTTTAATCATAACTTTTTATCTGCGACTCTGATTGGGATGAAACCAACGCCTAATTAAAGATAAAACTCGGGGCTACAGATCCATAGGTTGTACGACTCGTAGTTCTTTCTAGAAATCCAGATATGACCAAACCAAGTTGACGTTTGTGCAGTATACGGGAATAAAAATCCGGGTTGACTTAAAGGAACTATGACTCGATTTTATGTTTATTTATTAGCTCAAATTAATTAATTAATTAATTAAACAAAGTCCTTTTGTCATTAATCGGTTTATTTAGTCTTAACACAAGTCAAACAAACGGTTAAGAAAAACATAGAATATATATGCACAACAAATAATGCACAATTAGTCAAGTAGGCACAACATGATGCAATGAGTTCGCAACCTAACCATGGCTCTAGTTCTCTAAAGTTCGGGATATGGTTTAGTCAAATAGGGTCCATGGTTAATTGTCCAGATGCACCGCGTAGAAGCCCAACCGTGAAGGGTTAACGCGTGTGGATAGGACACCGCGAGTTTTTAGAAAAAACTCACTTCCATGGTTTGGTAAATTCAACCTCTCAGATGTACCCTTTGTTGCCAGGAGCGTTCAATCGGGTAGATAGAGCATGAATTCCCAGAAGGTTATGTCCATATGTAGAACACATATGGGTTTCAGAAAAGTGAGAAAAAATTCAATCAGGAAGCAGGATCGAGCAAACAATACGAAAAACCGGTCGAAATTAGAACGCATATTTCTGGCTCGGTATTGGGGGAAATTGGCGCCAGCAAACAGAGACTGGCGCCAACTTTTAACTGTAGCGCCTGGCGCCAATACTGGCATCTGGCGCTACGGCTAAAAGTTTGGCGCCAAGCTTTGGCCCCTGACGCTACTTCCCACATGCCTCAGCAGCTTTCTGTGCTCAATAAAATCATCCTGTTTCGCGCGGTGTTATTTCAGTCCTAGTTGTGAAAGACATTTCTCAAATTTCCTACGTGTAAAATCGTTATGTTTTTGACTCATTACGGATGGTATTTCCAATGAGAACCTTTTTATGCATATGCCACAATGTTAATCAAAATTGCGCACATGAAATACTTAGAACTTTTCGAGTCTCATCCACTCATTCTAAATCATTGCCGAAACAAATTCAGGAATTAAAATAGAAATCCTCCCCAGTGGAGTCGCCAAAAACTGTAGGGAATAATTTCAAGCCTTTAAAATCCCACTAGCTTGAACCCCACTGTGATCATACACTAAAGTACGGTGGCGTCCAAAAGGGAAGAAGATAGAGCAAAAGAGTCGCCAACAAGTTTTTAAGGAACTTGTAAACCATCACGAGGTGAAGGTTACACCCCTTAACGATCCAAGAGATCGTCAACTCCATAAGGTCATGAACCAAATAAGGGTTCGGGGATGAAGGTACAAATCCAACCTAAAAGAAATTGAACCTGCCCTAATAATAGGCCTCTACTTTATTCTGCTCGTATTCATGTGCGCTTTCTGACTAACATGCAATCAATAGGATTAACCCTAAACCTGTTTAATCTATGTTGGTTGAATATTAATGTACAAATAAATCTATTATTGGCGATCACTTGAATTACAATCACAATTAACCCTAACAAGATTATTAATTATCTTATTACGCGTGGTTGCAAGTACCAAATTCCCTTTAACATGCATAAAAGGTGATCAAGCAATAAATAATATAAAATAATATGTGTCAAGTAACATAATAAATAATAATTATAATTAAAATAATCATGAACAATAACGAATATCATAATAATAGCAATCATAATTAATAATAATCATAATTATAACAATATTCATGTTAAAGCATAATAAAAGTAAGATCCTAGGCATGATACTAACAAGATTAATAACAAACCCTAGCATGTCACTAAGCAATAAAAATAAAAGCTTTAGCCCTAACACGATACTAACATGAATTAACATTAGGAAGAACATAGGAAGCATCGTACTTTTAATCATACTTGATATTAAAGTTACCCTAGACATGATACTAGGAATATCATAACAACAATGTAAACATGATTTCTATATCATAAATCAATTAATCAATTAAAGTACTTACTTTGATGCTTCGTACCTCTTTCTAATAACAAAATACACACGTTAGTAACTTCAAGGAAAATAATAATCAAAACAATTAAATTAAATAATTGAAAGAGAGATTTGGGACCAAACCCTCAGAAATTAAACCTTTCACGTCTAGGGTGAAGGCAACTTCGAATATGGCTAGGTGTTTCTAGATCTTGCGAATGCGGAATTTTGTATTTGAGAAAAGGCTAGTTTAGAAAAAGAGAGAGAGAGAGAATAATCAAGAAAATCTTGATGAGAGTTGGTTAATGAATGAAGAAAGTTGATGATTGAAAACGGAGTTTATTAAAACTTAAGAATAAAGGGAATTAGTGAATCGATAGATGTAGATGAATGAATGGTGAATGAATATTGACAATCCATGAATGAAAACGGAGTTTTTGATACGATATTTATAGAGAAAATCATCCAAAAAAGATAATTTATCAAAACAGAGTCTGAAGACCACAAAACACCTTGGCGCCAGCCCTGGCTCATTGGCGCCAGGACCAGTGGCTAGCGCCAGGCGCCAATGCTGGCGTCTGGCGCCAATCCTGATTCCAGGCGCCAAGTCCTGGGGTTGGACGCCAAACCGGCTTTCAACGCGTTTTCAAAAATCTGATAAGTTTTCCGTACTGTAAGATAAAATAATATAATTTCAGTCGAAAATGCTATTTGATCTAATTAAAACTCTGAAGAATCCTAATTGAATTAAGAATGATAAGACCTTCTAGAATGTTCTAGAAGACCAAAACCATTCCTAATTACATTAGGAATGATAAATCATATTAGGTCCTCCCCTAGATCATTGGGCCGTACTTAAAACTCAAACCAGGCCTAGTTTAGTAAATTGGCCATAAATTCCTCAATATTCATCGGAATTGGGCTTATAATATATCTTTAGAAAGGTCTTTGCAAACCCCATCAAACTACACCACTATTGGACCCATATCATTGACCAACCAAACTGGATTGGCTGTTTTCTTAAAATAAAGTTTTCAAAAACAGGGAGAAGAGAAAAGAAAAGAAATAAAACTTTCCGCAACACTAGACCTTTCCACACTTTCGTTTCATTCGATTATGATTCGACGTGAAAGGCACTCATCACTGGGTTTGGTTTTGGGAAGACACATTTGGGTTTCTACAGAAGCCCCCACTTTGACTGAGTTTGGAGAAATGCAAGTTTCGAAAACGAAAGCCAAAGTAACGATAGGGATGGAGAATGAATCAGAACGTTCTGCGATCCTAAATCAATCTTGTAACGCCGATACCTGCAAAACTAGCATTAGTTAAACAGATAAAAGAGTTAAGAAACGCGTATCTTGCACCGTCGAACACACGTCTCTGAAAGTAACCGATTGTTGCTGTTGCTGTTGTTTTGATGACCTCCTGCAAGCTTAAGAATGCCATCCCGCTTGAAAACCGCTACGCCTTGTAACTGCTTCCAAATTAGAAGATCGCTTCGCCTGAAACTATCCTCTTTCGTTGTGATAGTCTTCGAAAAGATCACTGCTTTTTAATATTTGCTATGCCAGTACGTCGGCGCTTTGCTGCTTGTGAACCAGTATGTCGGTGCTTTTACTGTGATGACAATCCTCTTTTCTTTGGGAATAGTTGCCAACACAACTCTTGTATGATGTATGACAATCCGATTTAGGGAAAGTTGTCAATGCTTCGTAACAATCCATCCTTGGAAATGTTGCCACGATGAAGCGACAATCCGTACCTCGGAAAATTTGCCAAAATCCAATCTTTGGAAAAGTTGCCAATGCTTCGTAACAATCTTTCATAAGAACTTTGCTACGATTGACAATCCACATCTTGGAATATAACTCTTGCAAGCAATCCACCTTGGAAATTTGCCAACGCTATGCGACAATCCTTTTGGGAAAATATTGCCACTATTGACAATCCGCGTCTTGGAACATTTGCAAAAAAGAGTCGACCGACAATCCACTTCGGGAAAATTTGCCACTTGCTGAAATGAATGACAATCCAAGTTGAGGAACTTTTGCCGAAATTTATGATGAGTAGAGACCTACGACAATCCTTTAGGAAATTTTTCTATAGGGAAATGGGTGTATGACAATCCAATTTCGGAAAACTTGCCAGCGATGACAATCCAATCTTGGAAAAATTGTCGTTTGTAGAAGATGCACGACAATCCATTTTTGGAAATATTGTCAGTTGGGGATGACAATCCAATTTTTGGAAAACTTTGTCGTTTAATAACAATGCGTGACAATCCATATTTGGAAATATTGTCGTTTAAGTGCTTGCTTTTGAACCGATTGTAATGAGCCAATGTTTTAGGCGCTTAAGCTAACTGAGACGATCTTCGTCAGATCGATCACTTATTGTAATTGTAATCAAACCGACTACTTAATCATGTCAAATTGCTTATAGGGGCTAACTGGCGTACCAAGGAACCCAAAATTGATGTATGAGGTCGAAATCACCTTTCTAGGAGGCTTCGAGCTCTGTCGTTGCTGAGATATCTCTGGCGCCAGGCGCTGGAGTAGGGTCTTCCCTGTTCTGCTGCACCTGTATTTATTTTTGACTATAGAACTTTGCCAATCTTAAATTATCTTAGGGTTGACCTAAGGCTTAACATTGCTTGACTCATCGACTTGACACGACTCAAGGTATAAACTTAACTCTCTGTGATTGACTGACTCGAGATTGACTCGACTCAAAGTGTAATGACACATGTATTAGACTCAAATCAAAGTTATATGACACGACATGACTCAATGTGTACATGACTCGTGTGTGCATTGTAATGTGATCGTGCGACTCGAAAATGCAAAAAAGCAAAAATTTTCCGTCAATTTTGTGGAGGGTACCGACTTTCTCCCGAAAAAGAAAGACGCGAGAAAGAAAATCAAAAGTTTGAAGATACATGTTGAATGAGCTTAGTCAAATGTTGTTTGATACTATCTCTCAAGGTGCAAGGATTAATTCATCCTAGGCTATCTCAATGGTTGACTCAATGATGAAAGTATTTGGGTGACTTAGGCACGGAGGCTAAGCACTTCATACTTCGTGATGCAATGACAATAGTGATTGATAAGTGATTTTGATATGATAAGGCATGCTTCAACGTTGTCTTAAGATTTCATGACAAAGGGTTCCTAAGGGAAGTATATTTGGTCATGTATCTGTGCAGTGTGTGAAAATGACACTAAAGTTAGGCCGCAAGAGCTAAGTGTGTGGAAAAATATATTATTGAAAAGAGTCAAATGGTGGTGACTCTTAGGCTAGGTAAGCTAATGATATAAGGATCAAGCCCCCAAGTCTAGCTCTAAGTGAATAGGGATGAGCACTGGAGATCCCTTGATATGATCATGGTGTAAGTGTGTGAATGTGAATATGAATGCATTTTTATTACGGCCGCACCTCGATGTGAGGTTGCCTACGTATCCGTTAGGAATCAGGCCGAACGTAGCTCTAGCCAAACCTCGCACAAGTGTGTATACCTCAAAAAGGTCTTTTTAAGGGTTGTAACGTGGTTAGGCTAAAGGTTTAAAGAAGAAGGGGATAAAGGCTCAAGACCCTAGATAAGCCCCCAAGGTGTGAAACCTCGCTTTTGAATCTTTATATTTTTATGCTTGAGTTTCTACTCTTTTTTAGCTCTCTTTTATCTTTTGCTTTAGCATTTATTTTATTTTAATAAGTGTGGGCAATCCCGATCATGCGGTCTATCACTCACTTGACATTCATGTTTCTCAGGCACGGTACCGAGCACTCGATAAGAGACGCAATCTGAGACGTGTTCTTATCGAAGATATTTTTATATCAAAGACATTAGAACACTTGCCCTTTTGTACACTTTTATTTATTTTTTTGCTTTTGCTTATTTTTGCTATCTTTTGAATTACTCAAGCTTTTTATGAAATTGAAAATTGCATAAGTTGCACACCATCCCATCCCAAGGTTAGGTAGATGTAGGTTGAAAAAAGAAGGGTCTATCGTTAGATGAAGCTCAAAGTAGTTTATGAAGAAAGGATTGCATATTCGAAAGGTGAAAGGAGATATGATGTGGCTACAAGAGGTGCCTCAAATCATTGGTATACCTTGTGCTTAATTCGACATGGATTTTTTTTCTTTTTTTCTTTTTTTTTTTTTTTTTTGAATGCAATGTAATGAAATGATCATATGCAAGGAAATAAATGCTCATTTTATTAAAAAAGGGAATAGAAAAGAAAAACTACAAAAATAATCTAAAGGAAAAGAAAAGGTGCCTATGCTAGACTTATTGGGGAAAGTAAAAAATGAAAAAGAAATAGAAAAAGAGGTCATGAAATCTTGTCGTTGAAGCTCGCCTCTTGTCTTGTGTTGTTTCATCATCACCCTCACCCTCATTTTTTGTTTGTCAATCATATGACTCAAACTCGATTCAACACACATGGATGGAAGGAGTGAAGAAAGATTGGAATAGAATGCGAAAGAAGATTTAGATGGAGGGATATGAAGAATTAGGAATAGAATGTACCCCCCAACTCAAATGACGTAAAAGACCGACTCATGCTTGAACCTAAGACATGGTCATGGTGATGTATACTCAAAGTGTGTGCTAAGACTAGTGAGTGTAGGTGGCATGTTAAGACTCGTGTCATGACCATGTGGCTAGACTAGACTCAAGCAAAGACTAAATTAAGACTTCACGTATATGCATTAAACTGGACAGACTGTGGTATTTTAATCATAACTTTTTATCTGCGACTCTGATTGGGATGAAACCAACGCCTAATTAAAGATAAAACTCGGGGCTACAGATCCATAGGTTGTACGACTCGTAGTTCTTTCTAGAAATCCAGATATGACCAAACCAAGTTGACGTTTGTGCAGTATACGGGAATAAAAATCCGGGTTGACTTAAAGGAACTATGACTCGATTTTATGTTTATTTATTAGCTCAAATTAATTAATTAATTAATTAAACAAAGTCCTTTTGTCATTAATCGGTTTATTTAGTCTTAACACAAGTCAAACAAACGGTTAAGAAAAACATAGAATATATATGCACAACAAATAATGCACAATTAGTCAAGTAGGCACAACATGATGCAATGAGTTCGCAACCTAACCATGGCTCTAGTTCTCTAAAGTTCGGGATATGGTTTAGTCAAATAGGGTCCATGGTTAATTGTCCAGATGCACCGCGTAGAAGCCCAACCGTGAAGGGTTAACGCGTGTGGATAGGACACCGCGAGTTTTTAGAAAAAACTCACTTCCATGGTTTGGTAAATTCAACCTCTCAGATGTACCCTTTGTTGCCAGGAGCGTTCAATCGGGTAGATAGAGCATGAATTCCCAGAAGGTTATGTCCATATGTAGAACACATATGGGTTTCAGAAAAGTGAGAAAAAATTCAATCAGGAAGCAGGATCGAGCAAACAATACGAAAAACCGGTCGAAATTAGAACGCATATTTCTGGCTCGGTATTGGGGGAAATTGGCGCCAGCAAACAGAGACTGGCGCCAACTTTTAACTGTAGCGCCTGGCGCCAATACTGGCATCTGGCGCTACGGCTAAAAGTTTGGCGCCAAGCTTTGGCCCCTGACGCTACTTCCCACATGCCTCAGCAGCTTTCTGTGCTCAATAAAATCATCCTGTTTCGCGCGGTGTTATTTCAGTCCTAGTTGTGAAAGACATTTCTCAAATTTCCTACGTGTAAAATCGTTATGTTTTTGACTCATTACGGATGGTATTTCCAATGAGAACCTTTTTATGCATATGCCACAATGTTAATCAAAATTACGCACATGAAATACTTAGAACTTTTCGAGTCTCATCCACTCATTCTAAATCATTGCCGAAACAAATTCAGGAATTAAAATAGAAATCCTCCCCAGTGGAGTCGCCAAAAACTGTAGGGAATAATTTCAAGCCTTTAAAATCCCACTAGCTTGAACCCCACTGTGATCATACACTAAAGTACGGTGGCGTCCAAAAGGGAAGAAGATAGAGCAAAAGAGTCGCCAACAAGTTTTTAAGGAACTTGTAAACCATCACGAGGTGAAGGTTACACCCCTTAACGATCCAAGAGATCGTCAACTCCATAAGGTCATGAACCAAATAAGGGTTCGGGGATGAAGGTACAAATCCAACCTAAAAGAAATTGAACCTGCCCTAATAATAGGCCTCTACTTTATTCTGCTCGTATTCATGTGCGCTTTCTGACTAACATGCAATCAATAGGATTAACCCTAAACCTGTTTAATCTATGTTGGTTGAATATTAATGTACAAATAAATCTATTATTGGCGATCACTTGAATTACAATCACAATTAACCCTAACAAGATTATTAATTATCTTATTAAGCGTGGTTGCAAGTACCAAATTCCCTTTAACATGCATAAAAGGTGATCAAGCAATAAATAATATAAAATAATATGTGTCAAGCAACATAATAAATAATAATTATAATTAAAATAATCATGAACAATAACGAATATCATAATAATAGCAATCATAATTAATAATAATCATAATTATAACAATATTCATGTTAAAGCATAATAAAAGTAAGATCCTAGGCATGATACTAACAAGATTAATAACAAACCCTAGCATGTCACTAAGCAATAAAAATCAAAGCTTTAGCCCTAACACGATACTAACATGAATTAACATTAGGAAGAACATAGGAAGCATCGTACTTTTAATCATACTTGATATTAAAGTTACCCTAGACATGATACTAGGAATATCATAAAAACAATGTAAACATGATTTCTATATCATAAATCAATTAATCAATTAAAGTACTTACTTTGATGCTTCGTACCTCTTTCTAATAACAAAATACACACGTTAGTAACTTCAAGGAAAATAATAATCAAAACAATTAAATTAAATAATTGAAAGAGAGATTTGGGACCAAACCCTCAGAAATTAAACCTTTCACGTCTAGGGCGAAGGCAACTTCGAATATGGCTAGGTGTTTCTAGATCTTGCGAATGCGGAATTTTGTATTTGAGAAAAGGCTAGTTTAGAAAAAGAGAGAGAGAGAGAATAATCAAGAAAATCTTGATGAGAGTTGGTTAATGAATGAAGAAAGTTGATGATTGAAAACGGAGTTTATTAAAACTTAAGAATAAAGAGAATTGGTGAATCGATAGATGTAGATGAATGAATGGTGAATGAATATTTACAATCCGTGAATGAAAACGGAGTTTTTGATACGATATTTATAGAGAAAATCATCCAAAAAAGATAATTTATCAAAACAGAGTCTGAAGACCACAAAAACACCTTGGCGCCAGTCCTAGCCCATTGGCGCCAGGACCAGTGGCTAGCGCCAGGCACCAATGCTGGCGTCTGGCGGCAATCCTGATTCCAGGCACCAAGGCCTGGGGTCGGACGCCAAACCGGCTTTCAACGCGTTTTCGAAAATCTGATAAATTTCCCGTACTGGAAGCTAAAATAATATAATTTCAGTCGAAAATGCTATTTGATCTAATTAAAACTCTGAAGAATCCTAATTGAATTAAGAATGATAAGACCTTCTAGAATTTTCTAGAAGACCAAAACCATTCCTAATTACATTTGGAATGACAAATCATATTAGGCCCTCCCCTAGATCATTGGGCCGTACTTAAAACTCAAACCAGGCCCAGTTTAGTAAATTGGCCATAAATTCCTCAATATTCATCGGAATTGGGCTTATAATATATCGTTAGAAAGGTCTTTGCAAACCCCATCCAACTACACCACTATTGGACCCATATCATGGACCAACCAAACTGGATTGGCTGTTTTCTTAAAATAAAGTTTTCAAAAACAGGGAGAAGAGAAAAGAAAAGAAATAAAACTTTCCGCAACACTAGACCTTTCCACACTTTCGTTTCATTTGATTATGATTCGACGTGAAAGACACTCATCACTGGGTTTGGTTTTGGGGAGACACATTTGGGTGTCTACAGCTGTCTATCGAGTTTTATTCCAATTTAATTCGGATCTTATCTTAATTCTTGGACCCTTCTTTTTTTTTTCTCTATAAATAGAGATCATATCACCCCTTTTCCAATCATCAACAAGCTTGATCACAAGTTTATTCTCTTCTCCCTCTTTAGCCTAAACACTAGCCTCCTCATTCTTTTACTATTCCTTCCTTTAAGCACTCCAAGGATTCCATACAATACCTGAAGTTCTATACTTTAACCAAGGCGTGAAAGGTATAATTAACTGAGGGTTTGGACCAAATCAAATCTACATTTATTTAATCTAATTTTCATTTGATTTATATCTTTTATTGAAGTTACTAACGGTTTATTCATGATGTAGCAATTCAAGGAAACGCAGAAAGTGAGTAATTGATTCATTTAATTACTCTTATTTTTTATTCTTGTTGCTAGTATCATGATTAGGTTATTTTATATTTGATTTGACTAACGATATTATTGTTGAATTGCTTCCAATATTAATGTTTATTCTATTATATTATTTATGATCACTATATTGCATGTTAAAGGGAATATGTAATTGAAAATCACGCCTAATAAGATAATTTGGACAACCGGTTTAGGTTCCTTTTTAATCTTGTTATTAATTCAAGTGATCACTGATATTTTAGAATCATGTGTTGCATTAATATTCAAACAATTTAGCTTAATAATAGTTTAGAGCGAATTGAATATTTTGTTTGTATGCCTTTGAGATCGCAGGAATCACTTTTCACTATAAGAATCAAGTAAAGGCCAATATGGGCGAACGTGACTCCATGACTCACTTCGTACCATCATCCCCGATCCTCCTTTCGTGATTCCGAACCATATGGAGTTAGTAATCTCATGGATTGTGAATGGGGTGTGACCTTCACGGGTCAATCGTTGTTGCCTATCGTTGTCCCTTTATCGTGGTTGCCTTAAATAATCTGTGAACGGTTTACAAGTTCCTTAAAAAGTTGTTGGCGGCTTCCTACTTTCCTTGTCCCTAATCGTATATGTCAATTCCCACTTCCTATGAGTGCCAAGCATATATATTCACACATGCTTTAACGTAGGTGCACTTCAAACGACGCCTACAATTTGGCGACTTTACTGGGGAGGATTCTTGGTTATTTATCGATTTGAGTGATCGGTATTTAATTAAGATGAGTGGATGAGACTTGAAAGATTCTTGAAAAATATTCCGGTGATTAATTTGGCATAGACGTTTTAACGTCGCATTTAGGTCTGTCCCGTAGGAAAAATTGAATAACTTGATTGCGTACGAAGGAAAACAGGGCACCAGTCAGATTGTCTGACTGTCGTGCCACGGCAGAATCTGCCGTGTCACGGTGCAATACACCGTTTGACGGTGTGCATCACCGTGGCACGGTGCTCTCTGCCGTGTCACGGCAGTCCTAAAATAAGTATGGTGGCTTGTTTTATCTTCTCACAGTCAACTTCCTTCGATTTTTCTAAAAAAACGTGCGTGTTCTACATGCGTCTTAGCCCCGGGGGATTTAAGCTCTATCAACCCAAAAACGCTCATGGCAATAAGGGTTCATTCGAGTTATTAAATCCACCCAAACCATGGAGTTGAGTTCGATTTCATCACAAACTCGCGGAGCCGCTAGTTGGCATACACCCTCAAGGGAGGCTGCCTTGCTAACGCGTCCAAACTCTTAACCATAGTACCCTTTGACAACCAAAAGTTTGACCATAGTGGAACTTAGATCTTGACTTTAGGTTGCGAACTTCATTGCATCATTCATTACAATGTGCTTATATGTGCATTTTTTTTACTTTTTATTTATTTTCTCTTATCAAACCCTTTTTTTTTTTATTATTATTAAAGTCGAGCCATAGATTTTTTTTTATTTTTGAGTCACCCGGATTTTTATTCCCGTATACTGCACAAGAGTCAACTTGTTTTGGTCATAACCGGAGTTCTAGAAAGAGTTACATGACGTGCAACCTATGGATCTGTAGCCCTGAGTTTTTTCTTTCATTTGGAGCTGGTTTTGTCCTAATCAGATTCACAGATCAAAAGTTATAACCAATATACTACATCCTGTCTAGTTAAGATGTCTTTTTAGCGTTACCTTTTTTTATTTATTTTTTTTTTAAAAAAAAAATTTGTGTCAAGCTAGCCTTAGCCAAGTCTTTTAATCCATGTCAACTCATATAACATAGGATTATAGATTTTTATTTTTTATTTATTTATCTTTTTATACCCTTGAGTCATAACTCTTCTAGAATTCTAGTCATCTTCCTAATTTCTTGTGATCGATTTTTGTGCTAACCTTAACATGTGTTCTTTGTCTTTGATTGTTGTTGATATTATTTATGACTAATGATTTCCAATGGACCGTTTTCACCTAGTAAATAGCATAAACATTAAAATTGGACAAAATTAATCAAGTTAGTTTGTCTTTTAGTCTTCCGTGCTATTTGGTCATTGGGTCCTTTGTTTTTCACAACGTCCTCATGTCTAGCCATGCGATCATACCAAGAGTCTTAATAAACTCACCTTATCACACATGTTGAGTCATTGCACACACTTTGTCTTTGAGTAATCCACTATATTGGTTATGATCGTATACTAGAACCATGCATGCATCGCTTTCCGTCGTAATAGGAATGAGTGGAGTATTTCCCATCAGTTTTCAAAAATTTTTCATACACTCTTCCTTTCCAATCCGGGTATTGAGCTAATGTATTAGATGAGTTCATCATTACACAGTACTTGAGTCTTTAATCACTAGGCAATAGTTGGAAGAATAAGGGGAACGTCACTCCTTCCTTCTTTCCTTCCAATCAAAGTATTAACAACAATAAACATTTTTCCTCACCAGGCGGCAAGAAGTTACTCATAAATAGCCAGGAAGACAAAGCACGATGCAAGCTTCTCACCAAGATTTCATGTTTTCTTCTAAAAAGTCTAGCATAGGTTCTCCTTATCCATGTGTCTATGTGTCACATTTTTTACCTTCTTCATAAATGAGCATCTCTTTCTTACATTCGATCATGTGATTAGCAAAAAAAAAAAAAAATTGCCAAACTGAACACAAGGTACACCAATGATTTGAGGCACCTTTCCAACCCTGTCATTCCCCATTAACCATTCAGGCACACATTCCTTTTCTTCAACAACCACTTTGAGCCTCGTCTAACGTTTGACCTTCATTTCTTCAACCCACATTCACTTAACCCTGGGATTGGAAGATGTGTAATTGTGTAACATTCAAAAAGCAAGTAAAAAAAAAAGAAGAAGCAGCAAAGCAACAATAAAACAATGTCTAAAGGCAAGTGTTCCAATGTCTTTGATATGAACACGTCTCAAATTGCATCTCTCATCGAGTGCTTGGTACCGTGCCTGAGAAACATAAATGCTAAGTGAGTGATGGACCGCATGATCTGAGACTACCTACATTGATTCAAAAGAATGAAAAAAAAGAAATTCAAAACAAAAAAATATATATGAAAAATAAAACTTGCGAAGTCTAATACACAATTGCGTATCTTAGGGGCTTCTCTCGGGTCTTGAGCCTTTTACCCCTTTCTTCCTTAAACCATTAACTTAACCACATTACAACCCTTGAAAGACCTCTTTGAGGTGTACTTACACTTGTGCAAAGTTCGGTTAGAGCTACGTTCGGCCTGATTCCTAACGGATACGTAGGCAACCTCACATCGAGGTGCGGCCACATTCATATTCATATCCATGCATGATCGAGTCAAAGAATATCCAATGATTACCCCTACCCATTTAGAGCGAGACTTGGGGGCTTGGTCCCACATCATTTAGCCTACCCAGCCTAAAGAGTCATCATCTTTGACTCTTCTCACATCTCTTTCCATTACCATAACCCTTGCAGCCAGCCTTAGTATCACATTCACATACTTCACTCACAAATCCATATCCATATCAATCATCCTTCCCTTTAAGAGCCCTTATCATGAAATCTTGTTTCAACACTATGCATGTTTCATCATATTTAAAGACAACATTCATTAGAAGAAACATTGTATACTTGCTTAGCTTCCTGACCTGAGCAATATTCATTGTTTTATGCATTGCATAATGTGCTGAGAAACATTTATATATCAATGATTTTTCATCATACAAAGCATATCGTGCTTAGCTCCTTGACCTAAGCAACGTTCATTATGAAATAATCACTTCATCTGTATACGTGCTTAGCTTCCAAATTCAAGTGACCTTCAAGATCGTTTCCTTACACCATATATGATACTTAACTCCATGACCTAAGTTCATTCATCGTGTCACATGATGTAATTGTCCTTAGCCTCCTGGCCTAAGGACATGCATCATGCATACATTACTTTCAAGAAAAGCAATTCAATCCATACGATTCATTTTTTCTTGCTCAACGAGGAAGTTCAAAACTTCTTTCCTTTTTTCGCGTCTTTTCTTTTTGGGAAGTTAAAAAAAACTTTTTCAAAATTTTCTCATCGAGGGAAGTTCGAAAATAAAAGTTCAGTTTTCACATCTTTCTTTTTCGGGAGAAAGTCGGTACCCTCCACTTATGACAAAAATTGACGGAAAATTTTTGCTTTTGCATCTTCGTTTGCTTGTGTCTGCACACATACATATACACATACACATTCACAGTTCATACACATGTCATGTCACATCAAGTCAAACTTAGTCAAGTCAGTGGTCAAGTCAATCACAATATATACGAGTCCATTGGCAAATTTATTTTAACAGGTCTCATCTACAGCCCACGTTCGGGGACAAGCGAACTAACTACAACCCACGTCCGGGGACAAGCAGACCATCTACAGCCCACGTCCGGGGACAAGCAAACCATCTACAGCCCACGTCCAGGGACAAGCAGACCAACTACAGCCCACGTCCAGGGACAAACGGACCATCTACAGCCCACGTTCGGGGATAATCAAACCACCATCATTTCATGACGCAAGGTTCTCGATACAAAGAGACTTGCAATCTCATCATCTGTCAACTTTCCTCAAGCATGGAAAGTATTTTCCGGTGGATTTCTTCAAACATAGAAAACCGCCAAATTTCTTTGTCGGCTTTTCTCAAGCATGGAAAGCATTATTGGTGGATTTCTTCAAGCATAGAAAAAAGCCAAAATCATATGTCGACTTTCCTCAAGCATGGAAAGTGTCATCCGGTAGGTTTCTTCAGGCTTAGAAAGCTACCAAACTCATCTGTCGGCTTTCCTCAAGCATGGAAAGCATTTTAACAAACGTCATCCGGCGGATTCCTTCAAGCATAGGAAAATACCAAACTCATTTATCACCGATACACTGGTGTCAGATAAGCAATCTATCCCTTTACTCTTTTATCTGTAGACTTAACATTTTTTGCAGGTATCAGCGTATACAGAGTGATTTAGGATCGCAGAATATCTTAAATCATTCTCCGTCCCTATCGACTACTTTGACTATCGTTTTTGAAACTGACGTTTCTACAAACTCAGTCAAAGTGGGGGCTTCTGTAGACACCTAAAAATGTCTCCCAAAACCAAACCCGATGATGAACAACCTTTCATCGCCATTATTGGTGGGGTTGAGTATTTAATCTTGGAGTGCTTAAATCCATATTTTTATTTCAAAACCTAACCCAACTTCTAGCCCATTTCCCCAAACCATAACTTATTTTCCTCTTTTCGTGCCTTTAAACCAAAATAATTCATTTCGTGTCCTTTAAAATCATTCATTTCGTGTCCTTTTTATAAAAACGTTTAATCCAGTTTATTTTGCTCCATAATCAGGGTCCAATGATTGAATATTTGGATGGGGATTTAAAAGAGCTTTCCAACGGTATATTATAAGCCCAAATCCGAGTTATAACGAATAAGTTATGGTCAAAATATTAAACTGAGCCCAAACCGAACCTAAGCCCACCTTACCTACGACCCAATGATCATGTGGAGGGTCCAAACTATTTAATCACATTCCTAAACCAATTAGGATTAATTAGAAGCTTCTATAAGTTTCTAAAAGATCCTAATTATCCTTTTTTAAAAGATAAGATTAAAGAGTTTGAAATTGAATAAAACTTTTCTTTTTGAAAATCCTATTTCTATCCGAATTGAAAGACGTTCAAAGATAGACAGATATTATTTTTGTGCCTCATATGTTTTTTATCCAAATTTATATGGTTGGACAGCCCTTGAAATTATCTTTCCAATGATATATTATAATATCAATTCCGAGCTATAACGGAAAAGATATGAATAAAATGTTAAACTCTATCCAAAACTGACACCGTCTCACTAATTCGGCCATATCTTTTATTCTACAAAATATTTTAATCTGATTCCAATTGGGTTAGTGTATACACCCAAATGTGTCTCCTTAAAACCAAACCCAGTGATGAATACCTTTCATGTCATTTGATTATCGAATGAAGCGAAAGTGTGAAAAGTCTAGTGATGAGGATGTTTTTATTAAAATATCTCTTCTTTCTGTTTTTGAAAATATTTCTTTTCTTACCTTATTTATGAAAAACGTGCATTCCAGTTTAGTTTGGTCCATGATATGGGTCCAATAATGGTGTTGTTGGATGGGGCTTGAAAAGACCTTTCTAACGATATATTATAAGCCCAATTCCGATGAATAATGAGGAAGTTATGGCCTAAATACTAAATTGGGCTCGAACAGGATTTTACCTACGGCCCAATGATCATGTGGAGGGTCCAAAGGTTTAATGCTATTCCTAAACTAATTAGGATTAATTAGAAGCTTCTATAAGTTTCTAAAATATTTTAATTATCCTTTTTGAAAAGATAAGATTAAAGAATTTGAGTTAAATAAAAACTTTTCTTTTTTAAAACTTTCCTTTTTCTTAAATCCTAATTCTATTCGAATTTAAAGATGTTTAAAGACAGTTAGATATTATTTTCGTGCCTCATAATCTTTATCCAAATTTTATATGGTTGGATAGATCTTGAAATTAACTTTCCAATGATATATTATAATATTAAATCCGAGCTTTAACGAAAAAGATATGAATGAGATATGAAACTCTATCCAAAAATGACACCCTTCCACAATTTCGGCCATATCTTTTTTCTAGAAAATATTTTAATCTGATTCTAATTGGGTTGGAAATTAGACTTCAAGATCTTTCCGAAGACATATCATATGTCTTATTTGAACTTCTAGATCAAAAGATATGATAAAAACAAAATCCGAAAAAACTAATGTCCATTGAGTTTTATTTCGATTCGAATTCGGATTTTTTTCTTTATTTTTCGACTCTCTTTTTTCCTATAAATAGAGGTCATATCTCCCCTTTTTCAATCACCAACTCTCATCAAGAAATTCTTGATTACTCTCTCTCTCTTTCTAAACCAACTCTTTTGCATACAAAATTCCGCATTCACAAGATCAAGAAACACCTAGCCAATTTCGAAGTTGACTTCGCCCTAGATGTGAAAGGTTTTAATTTCTTAGGGTTTGGTCCCAAATCTCTATTTCAATTATTTAATTTAATTATTTGTTTTATTATTTTCCTTGAAGTTACTAACGTGTGTATTTTGTTATTAGAAAGAGGTATGAGGCATCCAAGTAAGTGCTTTAATTGTTTACATTGTTATTATGATATAGAAATCATGTCTAGGTTGTTATTATGAGTCCTAGTGTCATGTTAGGGCGTTTTGATCTTCCTAGTATTATGTTTAGGGTAACAACTATAATTTCTAATATCAAATATGACAATTGTGTTTCCTGCGATGCTTCCTATTTTCTTTCCTAATAGCATGTTAGTATCATGTTAGGTTTAAAGCTTTGATTTTTATTGTTAAGTGACATGCTAGGGTTTGTTATTAATCTTGTTAGTATCATGCCTAAGATCTTGCTATTATTATGCTTTAACATGAATATTATGATTATGTTTATGATGATTATTATTATGTTTCTTGATATTTATTGTTATTGCTTGATCACACCTTTTGTGCATGTTTAAAGGGAATTTTTACTTGTAATCATGCTTAATAATATAATTAATAATCTTTTTAGGGTTAATATGATTATATTCAAGTGATTGCCAATAATAGTTTTATTTGTGCATTAATATTCAACCAACATAGATAAACATGTTTAGGGTTAATCCTGTTGATTGCATGTTAGTCGAAAAGCGCACATGGATACGATCAGAATAAAGTAGAGGCCTATTATTAGGGCAGGTTCAATCTCTTTTAGGTTGGATCTGTACCTTCATCCCCGAACTATCAGTCATGGTTCAAGACCTATTAGAGTTGACGATCTCCTGGATCGTTAAGGGGTGTAACCTTCACCTCGTGAACAGTTTACAAGTTCCTAAAACTTGTTAGCGACTCTTTTGCTCTATCTTCTTTCCCTTTGGACGCCACCGTACTTTAGTTTATGATCACAATGGGGTTCAAGCTAGGGGTAATGCTTGAAATATTCCCTATAGTTAAAAAGTAGACTTCAAGAGCTTTCCAGCTATATCTTATTCATCTTATTCCAATTTCTGGTTCAAAAGATACGATAAAAACAAAATTCGCAAAAACTGTTGTCTATCGAGTTTTATTCCGATTTAATTCGGATCTTATCTTAATTCTTCGACCCTTCATTTTTTTTCTCTATGAATAGAGGTCATACCACCCCTTTTCCAATCATCAACAAGCTTGATCACAAGTTTAATCTCTTCTCCCTCTTTAGACTAAACACTAGCCTCCCTATTCTTTTACTATTCCTTCCTTTAAGCACTCCAAGGAGTGCATACAATACCTGAAGTTCTATACTTTAACCAAGGCGTGAAAGGTATAATTAACTTAGGGTTTGGACCAAATCAAATCTACATTTATTTAATCTAATTTTCATTTGATTTATATCTTTTCTTGAAGTTACTAACGGTTTATTCATGATGTAGCAATTCAAGGAAACGCAGAAAGTGAGTAATTGATTCATTTAATTACTCTTATTTTTTATTCTTGTTGCTACTATCATGATTAGGTTATTCTATATTTGATTTGACTAACGATATTATTGTTGAATTGCTTCCAATATTAATGTTTATTCTATTATATTATTTATGATCACTATATTGCATGTTAAAGGGAATATGTAATTGAAAATCACGCCTAATAAGATAATTTGGACAACCGGTTTAGGTTCCTTTTTAATCTTGTTATTAATTCAAATGATCACTAATATTTTAGAATCATGTGTTGCATTAATATTCAACCAATTTAGCTTAATAATAGTTTGAAGCGAATTGAATATTTTTTTTGTATGCCTTTGAGATCGCAGGAATCACTTTTCACTATAAGAATCAAGTAGAGGCCAATATGGGCGAACGTGACTCCATGACTCACTTCGTACCATCATCCCCGATCCTCCTTTTGTGGTTCCGAACCATATGGAGTTAGTGATCTTATGGATTATGAATGGGGTGTAACCTTCACGGGTCAATCGTTGTTGCCTATCGTTGTCCCTTTATCGTCGTTGCCTTAAATAATCCGTGAACGGCTTACAATTTCCTTAAAAACTTGTTGGCGGCTCCCTACTTTCCTTGTCCCTAATTGTATATGTCAATTCCCACTTCCTATGAGTGCCAAGCATATTCACACATGCTTTAACGTAGGCGCACTTTGAATGACGCCTACACTTTAGTACCTTGACTGTGGTTGTTCAAAGCATATGACAGGAGATAAATAAAAAAAAATTTCACTAGAGCGCTATCCAGGAGGAAATGTGACTTTCGGTGAAAACAAGAAAGGAGAAATCATCGCTAAAGGCAAAATTGGAAAGTCATCCTCCCATGCAATAGAGAATGTGTTTCTGGTCGAGGGCTTGATGCACAATCTTCTCAGTATATCACAATTTTTTGATAGAGGAAATTTGGTAAGCTTTACTTATGATAAATACCATATCTTCAATAACAAATCAGGGAAGGTTATAATACAAGGAACGAGAAATGAAAATACTTATATAGTAGATCTTTACTCAAGCCTCACATGCTTGAGTGTTATTTTGAAAGAAATAGTGTCATTTTGAACAAGTGTATTATTCCGATAGAGGGTTCAGAATTATTAGAAAGCTAATTATTCAGTGAGGTCAAATGATCGGAATGCCTAGGTGGAGGCCGCTTCCGATCAGTAATATTAATGTATAATTAATATTATAGCTTAATCTTGACTGAACCCTTTGGGTCACACCCAAGCAACTAACGAACCGACGCGACAAATTAATTCAGAAGGAATTAATAAGTTGCCCGAGTAATTAATATTTAGATGTCAAAAATTCGAGCTTGGAGCATCGAAAGCAAGCGTCAAAAGTCGAGTCGAAAATAATAAAAGACGAGACGAGAAAATTACTAATAAATCAACAAAATTACAAAAATACACCTAGCATCGGAATGCCCGAGCAAACCGAGTTTTAGGGGCATATAGCCTAGAAAGGTGGCTAGCAAGCGCACCTTGGCTAGAAAGGGCCAACAAGCAGCTCGCACCATGTGCGAGGCATGCTAGCAGCTGGGCAAGGCTGGTAGCCCGCACCATGGGCGAGGTATGATAACAAGCCAAGGCTAGCAGCCCACACAAATGTGCGAGGCATGAGAGCAAGCCAAGGCTAGCAGCCCGCACAAATGTGCGAGGCAAGCTAGCAACCCAAGGCTAGCAGCCCGCACAAATGTGCGAGGCATGCTTGCAAGCCAAGGCTAGCAGCCCGCACAAATGTGCGAGGCATGCTAGCAGGCTGCAGCTAGCAGCCCGCATATGGTGCATGGCATACTAGCAGCAGGCCTCGGCCAAACAGCTCGCACATTGGTGCGTGGCCTGCTGGGCCAAAGGCAAGGTGTAAGGAATAAATTCAATCCTTAAAATCCCACTAGCTTGAACCCCACTGTGATCATACACTAAAGTACGGTGGCGTCTAAAAGGGAAAAAGATAGAGCAAAAGAGTCGCCAACAAGTTTTTTAAGGAACTTGTAAACCGTTCATAGGATGAAGGTTACACCCCTTAACGATCCAAGAGATTGTCAACTCCATAAGGTCTAGAACCAAATAAGGGTTCAAGAATGAAGGTACAAATCCAACCTAAAAGAGATTGAACCTGCCCTAATAATAGGCCTCTACTTTATTCTGATCGTATTCATGTGCGCTTTTTAATTAACATGCAATCAATAGGATTAACCCTAAACCTGTGTATCAATGTTGGTTGAATTTAAATGCACAAATAAATCTATTATTGGCGATCACTTGAAATATAATCACATTAACCCTAACAAGATTATTAATTATCTTATTAAGCATGATTACAAGTACAAATTCCCTTTAAACATGCATAAAGGCGTGATCAAGCAATAATAATAAATATCAAGCAACATAATAATAATCAATCATCATGATAAATAATGAATAATAATCATCATGAATTATAACAATTATAATCATAATCATGTTTATGTTAATATTAAAGCATAATAATAATAGCAAGATCCTAGGCATGATACTAAAGAGATTAATAACAAACCCTAGCATGTCACTAAACAATCAAGATCAAATCTTTAACCCTAACATGATACTTACAATCATAAATATTAGGAAGAACATAGGAAGCATCGTAACAATCATATTTAATATTAAAATTACCCTAGACATGATACTAGGAATATCAGAGTAACAATATAAACATGATTCTACATCATAACATCAATTAAAACCATTAAAGTACTTACTTTGATGCCTCGTACCTCTTTCTAATAACAAAATACACACGTTAGTAACTTCAAGGAAAATAATAAACAAACAATTAAATTAAATAATGGGAAGAGAGATTTGGGACCAAACCCTCAGAAATTAAACCTTTCACGTCTAGGGCGAAGGCAACTTCGAATATGGCTAGGTGTTTCTAAATCTTGCGAATGCGGAATTTTGTATATGAAAACAAAGTTTGGAAGAAAGAAAGAAAGAGAGAATTAAAGAATGAATGCGAATGAAAACTTGTGAATGAGGAGAATTGGTGAATGATAGATGTAGATGATGATGAAAACGGAGTTTTTAATACGATATTTATAGAGAAAATCAACCAAAAGGATAGAATAAACAAAACAGAGTCTGAAGCATAAAAAATAGAGCTGGCGCCACCCTTGGCTAACTGGCGCCAGGCACCAACACTAGCGCCAGGCGCCAGACACCAACACTAGCGCCAGGCACCAACACTAGCGCCAGGCGCCAATGGCTAGCGCCAGGCGCCAGGCCTGGTTCCAGGCGCCAAGGCCTGGGGTTAGGCGCCAAGCCTATTTCCAACGCGTTTTCGAAAATCAGATAAATTTACCGTACTGGAGGATAAAATCATATAATTTCCTCGAAAATGCTTTTTGATTTTAATTAAAACTCTGAAAAGTCAACAAAAGTCAATTTATCAATGCTAATTGAATTAGGAATGAAAAGAACCTTATAGAAGATTCTAGAAGACTAAAACCATTCCTAATTGCATTAGGAATGAAAAATCATATTAGGCCCTCCCCAAGATCATTGGGCCGTATATAAAGCTCAAACCGGGCCCAGTTTGGTAAATTGGCCATAACTTCCTCAATATTCATCGGAATTGGGCTTATAATATATTGTTGGAAAGGTCTTTGCAAGCCCCATCCAACTACACTACTATTGGACCCATATCATGGACCAACCAAACTGGATTGGGTGTTTTCTTAAAATAAGTTTTCAAAAACAAAGAGAAGAGAAAAGAAATTAAAACTTTCCGCAACACTAGACTTTCTACACTTTCACTTCATTCGATTATGATTCGACGTGAAAGGTACTCATCACTGGGTTTGGTTTTGGGGAGACACAAATGGGTGTCAACAGAAGCCCCCACTTTGACTGAGTTTGGAGAAACGTAAGTTTCGAAAACAAAAGTCAAAGTAGCGATAGGGACGGAGAATGATTCAGAACGTTCTGCGATCCTAAATCAATCTTATAACGCCGATACCTGCAAAACTAGCGTTAGTTAAACAAATAAAAGAGTTAAGAAACGCGTATCTTGCACCGTCGAGCACACGTCTCTGAAAGTAACCGATTGTTGCCGCTTCACTGTTTTGATGACCTTCTGCAAGCTAGAGAATGCCATCCCGCTTGAAAACTGCTACGCCGTAACTGCTTCCAATATAGAAGACTGCTTCGCCTGAAACGATCCTCTTCCGCTTTGATAATATTCCACATCCAAGGGAATACCATCGAAGATTGCTTCTCTTGAAACAATCCTCATCCGCATTGATAAAATTTCACGTCCAAGGGAATACTATCGAAGATTGCTTCTCTTGAAACAATCCTCAGTTGTTTGTGACAACTCTCCACAATCTAGGGAACGCCACCTTGCTGTTTGTTTTGACGATCTTCCGTAATCTAGGGAACGCCGTCGATCAATGTAGCTACATCTTGAGCCTTTTCTTGAATCATAGTGACAACCTTTCCAATCATAGCAAAAGTCGTCGAAGACCGCTTCATCATGAACCGCTCTTCTCATATCTTGGTGACAACCTCCACAATCTTAGCGAACGCCGTCGAAGACCACCCATCTCGTGCTATCTTCTCAAATCTCGGGTGACAACCTCCACAATCTTAGCGAATGCCGTCGAAGACCGCCCATCTCGTGCTATCTCCTCAAATCTTAGGTGACAACCTCCACAATCTTAGCGAATGCCGTCGAAGACCGCCCATCTCGTGCTATCTTCTCAAATCTTTGGTGACATTTTCCACAATCTTAGCAAACGCTGTCAAAGACCGCCCATCTTGTGCTATCTTCTCAAATCTTTAGTGACAACCTCCACAATCTTAGCGAACGTTGTCGAAAATAACTTTACTTGAAGTCATCCTCAGTTGTTGCGATAATATTCCGAAGAAAATTACCGAAGACAAACACTTGTCGATCTTTAAAGCTCGCTCGAACCTTGCTTCCGCTATGCCTGTACGTCGGCGCTTTCGTTGCTTTGAACCCATACGTCGGTGCCTTTTCTGCTTTTGAGCCAATGCTTAGGCGCTTTAAGCTAAGTGAGACGATCTTTCATCAGGTCGATCATTTATTTGCTGTCGTAATCAAACCGATTACTTAATCATGTCAAATTGCTTAGAGGGGATAACTGGCGTACCAAGGAACCCAAAAATATGCTGCAAAAGGCTAGCTCAACCTCATCAGGTGGCTGGGTGCTTTGGCGCCGCTGAAAAACCATCAGCGCCACCTTATTAGCATTAACGCCAGGCGCCAAGCCTAATTTGTGACGCCAATGCATAGGGCTTGGCGCCAGCACGGGGACTTCCTTAAATACCCCTTTCCCCTTCATTTTGCTGCTGCTCGTCGCGATTTTGCTTGAAAGAAAGTCCGAAAACTTCAATTGCTCGGTGCTTGCTCGTTTCTCAACCGAATTTGCTCAAATTTGTTGCAAATCAAAGCTCTTTTAATCTATTTTCCTGATCTATGTAAGTTTTCTTCAAACTCACATCGGTTTTTATAAATTCTTGGCATGTTTATTCACGAATTTCATGAAAATTCGAAACTTATAATGCTCAAATTGCTTTTTTTGTCAAGTTTTACGCCATGAAAGTGCTTGATTATGTTTGTATATTGCCTTGGGAGTAATTTGAGACTTGTTTGACTCAATTTGGTGAAGAAATGAGCAATTTGCCATTGTTGGACCTCTTCAGGTCGTGAAGAACAATGTGACTCGTTCTTGATGTTTTTGCTTGCAATTCTTGTTCAATTTGTCACAATAATCACTATAGTGTTGCAAGAAATTGTTTGATTGCTTGAAAAATGCTGTTATGCTCAATTTGAATTTGTGCTCTGTTTTAGTACTACGTACTCTGTTTTTGCGAACATAGTATCATACGGCTAGGCGAACCTTAAATACTATAGAACCTTGATTTATGATGATTCTGCGCAATGTAGCATGGCTAGACAACGAGGCTCGGGTTCACGGTCCCGAAACACTAAACGGGAGCATGAGCCCGTGGAGGACGACGCCGAGCCGTCCACTTCGCTTGGTCGGCTTCCGGAGTGGAATGAGCGGACCCTGTTCTTCGCCCCTGTCCACCACATTTCTGAGAGGGTGAGACGGGGCATCGCGCCCGGGAGGACGCGACATCACGGCTCCGGCTGTGATGGTTTAGGCGATTTGTACAAGATGTACATCGCCAGGGATCTTGAGACGAGGCTCCTATGGGAGTCTTGCGGACTAGCTACTCTGTTCGAGACCTCCGAGGATATGATTGCCTCTAGCGGGGGTCACCACGTAGTGCGCGATTTGGTGGAGTTCTTCTGGGACACCACCAACACCTTCCATTTCCCCTGGGGCGAGATGATGGTCACCCCTGCGGACTTCAGTCTCATCACAGGACTGGAGTTCACTTATGTGCCACTGCCGTTTGACAGTGGAATCGACGTCTTTTCTTCGGAGGTCGAGGAGTTGTTGGGGCCGATCGCTATTTAGGCCCGAGCTGAGGCCGAGACGACTCAGTTTAGCGCTAGGAAATTTGCCGCTCGACGTTGGCAGCGGCTCTTGATGATGATGCGACCACCCGAGAGCAGCGGGTGCGCATCTTTGCACTGATGTTGTTGTCAGGGACATTCTCCCCTGACAAAGGTAGTAGGGCGTTGCTTTACTATCTTCCTGCTGTCCGTGATCTTCACCGGATCGGGACTTATGACTGGGCCAGCGTGGCCTATGCTGACTTCATTCGTGCACTGAGGAACTCGTGTCGACACCGGTCCTTTGGGACGAACGTTGCTTTGTCTGCCTTATGGAAGGTCGTAGAGGTAAACAATTACTCCCTATAAAGTTTAGCTCTACATATTAGTTAGCATTTACTCACACTTTTAAACCCTTGTAAATCTGGTTCTACGAGTACTTTCCTTCTGCTGCGCCGGCGAGACCATCGCCGCGGGGATTTCCAGTGAGCGCCTCTTGGGGCGGTCATCATGTGGATATGTCTACTACACATGTCCGGAACTGGATCATCTCGGTATGACTTTTATTGTTTATTTTGCTTTTCCGCGATGCTTTATACATATTCTTGCCTGATTGATGCTCTTTATAGGGACCTGAGGTGGTATACCGGCCGTGGGGCGGTTGGACAGTCCCTGGGTTAGCCGCACAGTATTCTGCTGAGCGTCGCTATTTTCTGGGGACTTATAGAGCGATCGCGTATTTGGGAGAGAGGGTCGCTAGACAACATTCTTCTGATGTCTTCGTCATTCCCGCTGCTCCACCATGTCATATGTTCGACGAGGCGCGGTTGTCGAGCATGTCTGAGGGAGCTGGTACCCCTTGGCGGTCCCATGTGATCCTCGGGCGGTGTTATGCTGAGGAGCTACTACCTTTATTAGCTCCAGCCCACGTACCGGCTGAGGATGTGAGGGTAAGATTTCTAGTTCTTTACTTTCCACGAAGTAGCCCCCAAGTAATGTTTTACTGACCTTTTTGTCTTATCAGGACGATGCTGCTGAGTTCGTGCCACCCCGTATGTCTATCCACTACCAGGGGGTGTACGGGCCGATCGAGGAGATGATTCCTCCGGCTCCCGAGGGCGAGCGCTTCGTAGAGCGGCCGATTCCTCGCCACCAAGCTAGAGTAAGCCTAGTTTTTTTTTTTCAGAATTTTTGTGTTCATATATCATGTGTATTTACTGACTTATTTTTCTGACAATTTTCACGCGAGGTGGTTTCGGCGATGGCACGATGCATAGATGCCTTCCGGAGCCAGCTCGTCCGGATGAGGAATGCGGCCACCTGTAATCGGGATGACGTCATCCGAGAGGTAGCCTTTCTTTACTCATTATTTTTGCATTGCTGCTTCAATTTTACCATGTTTCTAATTTAATTCTTTTTGCAGGGCTAGCCTATTGCTTCTCACACGCGCATGAGACCAGAGGGGCTGAGGGATCCAGCGAGGTCTAGCTCAAGACGTCGTCGCACTTCGTCAGGGGGTAGAGGCGGTCGCTCTGAGGCTGCTCGAGCTGACGTTGTAGAGGGCTCGAGATCTTCTTCTGAGGGTGCTCACGCTGCACCGGTAGGAGAGGCTACCTCGGCTTTCAGAGGTGGTGGGATGTACGAGGTAGGATCGTCAGCGCAGCAGCCTCCGCGTCCTCAGCCTCAAGTTGATCCTGGAGTCTTCCTCCTCCTACAGAGACTGGAGCTAGAGCTGGAGCTGGAGCTGGAGCTGGTGGAGAGGTGACTCCTCGTATGGCGCATTTTTATGATATGATGGGCCTACGTCCTCCGGCGTCGTAGTTTGTTCCTATGTATATTTTATTTTGACTTTTTTATAGAACTTTGCCTTAGACTCATTATACATTTTGTATATTTATGTTATTATGAATTTATTTGATTGTTATTATTATGTGTATGTTAGTGTGTGCAAGAAAAGTGTGACAAACAATTTTGCGCAAAAATTCCGTCATTTTTATTATTGATGGAGGGTATCTGACTCTCTCCCCTAGAAAGAAACAAATAAAAAAGGAAAAAATCGAATAAAATGTCGGGTGTTTGGAATTTAAAATAAAGTCCAAAAATAATAATATAAATTAAAAATAATAGCTATATTTAATTAATTAAGAAAAAGGATAAAACAGGATATTTACGAAAATTAAACGGAGCCATAAAGTCATTAACCGACTCGAGTTTAATATTAAAAACGCAAGTTGAGCACGCGCGGCTGGTCTGGCAACTTGGCGCCAGCTGGCGCCACACTATGGCGCGTGGCGCCAATCACGAGGTCTTAACGTCAGTTGACGCTGATTCCGTATTTCATTCTGATTAAAATTCTTCGCAATTTGTATATAAATATCCCTCTGCCCAGCCGATTCTTCTCATAATTCCAGCGAATAAATAATTCTCTTCTTTAGAAAAACAATAATCATGTCTTTAGTCACCAAAACCTTCACCCAATACACTCATGAATGGTGTCGATCTCTTAATGCTAGAGACAAAAAAGAATTAGATTTATTTCACCTGGGGGGAATTTATGGCATCAAAGGGGTAGATCTTGACCTAGACTTCATACATACCGCTCTAGAATTTTGGAATGTTGATACTCATTGTTTTAGAATATGGTATGACGAGATTAGCCCTTTTCCAGAGGAATTTGGTGCTATTTTAGGCTTCCCTGCAATAGACCTTGTAGCAATCCCTAGAGTAGACGCATACTATTATAAGGATTTTGAGCGCTTCTTTAATTTAAAGGAAAGGGATTTATCAAAAATAGTAGATGGCAACATAGTTAATTTGAAAGAATTTGCACGCCTTTATTTTGATAAACCTCTTTCTGAATCTTTTCATATATATAGAAGAAGGGCGTTCCTGTTTTGCATGCTTAATCAATTTTTTCTTAGTAGTGGTAGAAATAATGAAGGTCAATCAATTATAACCACTGTACTAGAACAAATTGAATCAGGGAGAAATCCAATGCCATTAATAGTTGGAGAGACTATGATTAGTCTAGATGAATTGAAAAGCGACCCAAAAGCGCCTTTTCGCGGCTCTCCAATTTTATTACAGGTAGAAAAAATAATATTCTTAATTACAGAAATCAAAAAATATATTTTTGTATTGTAATAATAATTTATTTGCATTGCAATTTTTTCACAGATGTGGCTAATGGAGAGGCTAGGATTAATTAGCCCTCTGGACGATATTGAAAAGTATACTCCCAATTGCTTCGTGAGAAGGAAGAAGCGCATCCCTAAAATTGGGCGCCATGGGTGGAGGAAAGTCTTCAAATCACGTGATTTTGCTATCAAGTGGGTCGTCCCATGGTGGAAAATAGAAAGGATGGTTGGTGTTAACAAGCAACCTTTCTGCCGTCTTCCCGGCTTGTCTCGTGTAACTTATTATTACCTCTGCAGGGTAAAAAGACAATACGGCTTGCTTTAAAATATTCCTTCCGGGGATCTTCGTCCTCCCTATTTGTACCCTGTATCTCAAGAAGTAGATAGATTTGATGCTTACTGGAGCGCTAGACCTTTATGGGAAGTGATTACCAAAAAGGTTCCTCCTTCCTTGACCAATGATGTGAAGAAGTGGTTGTTGAAGAAACCTTTGAAGGATAAAAATCAGGGTAAATCTGATGTGAAGAGCCGTCTGGGTGACAGGGTGATTCCTTCCAAGGAACGCCTAGGTGCAAGAATTGAATTTAAAAACACCTACAATGCCTATGAAGAAAAATGCTACCAAAGATAAAGGGAAAAGGAAAGCTAACACCACAAATAAAAAGGCTTGGGTGGAAAAGAAGCATGGAGTGTTAGCTAAAGGGGAGACTATCTACTCCAAAATTGAATGTAGGTCCTCTAAAGGATGCCTACTAGCTAAAGTTATGGATGAGGAGGAGGAAGTAGACAAGAATTGGAAAAGAGCTAGAAAGGAAAAGAAAGATTAAGAGCATTGCTAAGCTTTAGATTTATTAGACTTAGATTTTTATTTAAAGTTAATTAATTTCAGCTTTATTTAAATTCCATCAATAATGTAATTATATTTTATTAACGAAATTTGAGCTTTCAATTAAATTGTTTACTTTAAATTTATTTTATTAAAGCAATGAAAACCGAAAAATTAATTTTCCAGAAATTCTTCGAGTACGGAAGTCGAAAATTTTCCGAAAAAACACCGAAATTTGCTCAGAGTTTATTTCCGAATTGGCGCCAGTTATTGGCATTTGGCGCCTGTCATTTAAGTCTGGCGCCAGGCGCCAATTTCATCGACTGGCGCTGATGACTTCTGGCTGGCGCCAAGCTCTTCTTTACGACGCCGATGATTCGCCGATTTTCTGTAGAATTTTTAATTAATTCTGGAACGCGGAGATGTCGGAAATAAAGTGGCCGCACCCGTAAAGGGTTGCCTACGTATCCTTTCTTAAGGAATCAGGCCGAACGTAGCTCTCTTAAGTATCCTACTCAAGTAATTATGGGTAGTATTTCTTAAGTTGGTCAAGATTTGTCATGTTTGAGAATTCATTGCCATCCATATCAGTTAGTTTTGCTGCACCTCCTGACAGGATTGTTTTGACAATGTAAGGTCCAGACATATTAGGTCTAAATTTACCCCTTGGGTCTAAAACATTTTTCCTTAGCGCTTTTAATACCAAGTCTCCTACTTTGATATTTCTTGTCTTGACCTTCTTATTAAAATGCCTAGCCATACGAGTTTGGTAACACTGAGTGTGATGTAGAGCTTCTAGTCGTTTTTCGTCGAGTAGAATCAGTTCTTCGTATCTTGCCCTAGTCCATTCAGCTTCATCGAGTTTACTCTCTAACGCGATGCGTAGAGATGGTACTTCTAGTTCGACAGGTTGTACGGCATCCATTCCATATACCAAGGAAAATGGCGTATTTCCTGTTGACGTACAGATTGACGTGTGATAACCCCATAATGCGAAGTGAAGCTTGTCAGGCCAATCCTTATAATTTTCCGTCATTTTCTCGATGATAGTCTTTAAATTTTTATTAGCTGCCTCGACTGCTCCGTTTGCTTGAGGTCTATAAGGGGAAGAATGATGATGTTGAATGCCATATTTTTGTAGCAATTCTTCGCATTCGGCTTGAAAGTGAGTTCCATTGTCACTTATCATTTCATGTGGGACTCCATATCGACAAATAATATATGTTTCGATAAAGAGTGCTACATGTTTTGCAGTGAGTTTAGCGTACGATTGCGCTTCGACCCACTTTGTGAAGTAATCAATTGCTACTAGAATAAATTCGTGGCCTCCTGTTCCTGGGGGAGTGATTTTGCCAATGATGTCAATTCCCCATGTAGAGAATGGCCATGGCGATGTGTAGGTGTAGAGCAAAGATGGAGGGACATGTTGTAAATTGGCATAAATTTGGCACTTAGAGCACCTTTTTACGTATTGATGGCAATCCCTATTCATTGTAGTCCAATAATATCCTTCTCGCAATATTTTCTGGACTAACATTTTGCCATTTACCACTAGTAGAAAAAGGCTCATTTGCGTCGCCATATTTGCGTCACTCATTCTAAAGAACGAAGCAAATGTATATTTTTACCATCCTTTAAAGTTATTTGCGTCGCTTGTTATTGAAGAAGCGACACAAAAGTCAAGTGTATGTCAGCTTTCTATCATTTGCGTCGCTCTTATTTATTAAAGCGATGCATATAATAACCTTATTTGCGTCACTCATTTATTGACAAGCGACGCAAATAAGGGAGTGAATAAATTGCGTCACTCTTTTAATAAATGAGCGACGCAAATGATAAATTTTCAGCATTACAGATTTTGTTATTTGCGTCGCATTTTTATAATTAAGTGACGCAAATAACTCTGTTGCATTTAGGTTATTCATTCTGCGCTTTTTTTACCTTAGCTTTTCACGCCTACCTTTCACTAATTCACTAAACAAAAAGAAAAAAACAGAGTTGCTTCCAGTGAATTTCTACAGAAAAACACCCACAAATTCAACCCTGAAATCCAACAAATTCGCCCAAAAAACTGAAATTCCCCAGCAAATTCAACATCCAAAATCGCAATCAAGTTCAACACCCATAATCGGCAGCAAATCCGAGCAATTTCGAGCAAAAATTAAGACCAAAAACCCTAAGTAATTCGAACCCTTAAACCCCAGAAAAATTGATTGTTTCCGACAAAAAATCCCCCATTTCGAGCAAAAAATGTACTCAATTCCATACGAATTCGAACCCTAGAAACCCCAAAAAATTCAATTAAAAATCCTGCCGAAAATATTCGAGCAATAACTGAAATTTTTGAGTGGAAAAATCGCTTAATTTCGCCCCAAAAAACCCGAGGAAGTTCAAGCAAATTACAGCAACAACAATTGAAGTTCGATTTTGGCTCGACATTGTTGAATTTTGAAGTCAATTTCACCTAAGGTAAGATTGCTTCTATTTATGTTCAATATTTTCATGGTAGATAGAATGTAGCATTTAACTTGAACAATGACTTAGTTTAATTTCAAGTTTAGTGTTAGTTCATTAATTAGAAATTATATGGCAGATTTAATTGAATTTTTATAATTTCAGTCATTGAATTTTCATTGAGGCTCATCTCAATTCAAAGCTTTAATATATTCACCTGCATATTTTCAGCTAGTGCATTTAGTCCGTAGATTTTTACAGTTGCTGTTTTGCAATATACTACTGGTTTGCAGTGAGCTGTTGGTTTGCATCTTTGAACATTCATTGATTTTTCTTTAATTTTATGGGTCATGTGACATCTATGATTCTTTGAATGTCTTATTAAAATTATTTTTTATCATTTAATTTTATTGTAGGCATCATCATAATGGGCGATGGGAAGCACGGATTAAGCGCGTTTATGAGAACAAGTACCTCTACTTAGGCACTTTCAGTAATGTCCTGAACTCTACATTAATATATAGTATTTGGACTGACCCTTTTGGTTTGGTCACTTTCTGTGATCATCATATATAGTATATGTTGTATGTATTCCTGTCCACTATAAACAATAAGATATAAAGGAAAGGGGGTGAGTGCGGTACCAGTAGATTTGCCATTAATTAAAAAATTGCTCCTACGGACTCACATGGCGTCACGTGAGTCAAATATTGTGAATACCTTTTAGGAATGGGTTGCTTGATCTGATTTTATGAAGAAAATTATTAGTATGATTAATTAATTAGGTAGGGTTTTGGTGAAAATTATGATCCACTAAGATTCCTGCTCTTTGCTTGAACCCCGTCACACCTGACTATTACATATGCAGCTATGCACCCCCACCTTTACTTTTAAAGATATGTAATAAAGTCAAATTTGATCAGAAAAGAAAACAAAAAGAGGATTAAAGAATAGAATCAATCTTATGAAAATAAATTTGAGATTTACTAATATTTTCGGTAGGCCCTTAATTCTGTCTTTCTTTATATAGGGGATGATCTAGAATAGTTGAGAAATTAGTTTTATGAGAAATTATGATGAGCACTAAAAATTTAAGGAAGCAATATACTACTGGTTTGCAGCTGCATCTTTGAGCTGTTGGTTTGCATCTTAGAGCTGCTGATTTTTACAGCATTTAACTTTGATGGCAATAAAACATTAGCTTTGCAGCTGTTATAAGGTTGTTAATTCATTGGACTGAAAATTTCACATACTTTAGGCGACAAAAAAGGTACTTCCCATCTGTTGGACCTAGCTAAGGTGACCTTCAATCAGTCATCAAGTTAAAAAATCTATAAATCAATATTCCATCCATTAAACAACCACCTTGTTCAACCCTTAATTAAAAAAAAAAGTTTCAAAATAACAACTAGCATTTATTTCACATGGCAGATTAAGTTGGACCTAGCATCTAACACTCGTTTAAGGTCTTCAAGTTTTACGCCATGATTGGCTAATAAGCAATGCCGAATAACAACTTTTATGTCACATGGCAGATTAAGTTGAATCAACTATGTTGGTTTAATATATGTAATTTTTTATGGCAGATTCTTAATTATGCGGAAGTGAATTCCACAAGTTGCTCGAGGTTCTGGTTGTGGACAAACGATTAAGGCAGTAGTACGCATACGAGATTGTCTTCACTTGTGGTATATATATCTGAACCATTCTTTGCAATATTAACTTATTTTTTCTGGTTGGTATAATGATTGTGAATTGTATGAGATTTTTAATTGTGATATAATTGATTGGAATTGCAATAATACTTGCATCATTGGCTTAGATACCCGTTCAGGGCTTACTCATTAGGAGTAAGTCTTGAATAGTCCCCGGTTTGGGACCGTTCTTGAATGTTCTATCTCATTTAGGTGATAACTACTTGAATTGTTTTGGGTCTAAGAAGATCATGGCTCACTATTTCCCGATTGTTCTCTGGGTACATATGTTGATAGCCGATTATCTACATTGTGTGCTTGGAGAACTGTAGGGAATTGCTGCCGGATTTTCTTTAGAACCAAACTTTACAAGTAGTTATTAGTGAGATAGGACATTCAAGAATGGGTTAGGTTGGAGTGATAAGGACCTTATTGGATCATCCGGAGTTGCATTTACATGATATAAACTTTGAATGAAAATGTTTGATGCCTTATATTCTTGTTTATGGTTAAGGAGCTATATATGTTACAAAATATACACATTATCTTAAAATTAATTTTGTTATTCAGTGGTTGAAAATGGATCGAAGTTGGATGTATGATAAACGAAATTGTACAAGTTTTTTACGAGGAATTGAAGAGTTTAGCACTGTTGCCTTAAAACACCAAACAGAGAATAAATCAAAGATTATTCTTTGTCCTTGTTGTGACTGTAATAATTCGAGGGGATATCGTGATATAGTTGATATTAAAGATCATCTAATTTGTCGTGGGTTTAAAGAAAACTACACGAGGTGGACATGACATGGTGAGAGCATATATATTGAGACAAGTTCTAGTTATTGTCCAAGGGAAGATGAGAATCATTGTGATGATGATAATGAACACCAAGGTGAGGATATCGATACAGCTGATGATATTGGTGTTGAAAGTGAGAGTGAAGTGGAGAAGGACAGGATAGATGAAATGATGCATGATGTTGAAGACCATTTCACAGAGTGTCCCCAGACATATGATAGTATTTTGAGAGCTGCAGAAACCCCGTTATATCCTAGTTGTACAAAGTTCACTAAACTTGGTGCTATTATGAAGTTATTCAACCTAAAGGCGAGCAATTATTGGACGATAAGGGTTTTACGCAGTTCTTAGAAGCCTTAGTAGAAATGTTTCTCGACGGGAATGAACTTCCAAACTCCACCTATGAGGCCAAGAAACTTATGTGCCCCTTGGGTATGGAGTATGAGAAGATACATGCTTGTCTCAATGACTGTGTGTTGTATCAAAATGAGTATGCTGATTTGCATGAGTGTCCAAGGTGTGGAGTTTCTCGTTACAAGATGAATGATACTGGTGAGTTGTGTAAGAAAGGGTCTCCTGCTAAGGTATTATGGTATCTTCCAATTATACCGAGATTTAGGAGACTCTTCTCGGATGAAAAAACTACAAAATTATTGAGGTGGCATGCTGATGGGAGGAAGAAAGATGGGTTAATGAGGCATCCTGCTGATTCCCCGCAATGGAGGAACATTGATCGAAATTTCAAGGACTTTGGTGAAGAAGATCGAAATCTTAGGCTTGGTCTTAGTTAGATGGAATGAACCCATTTGGGACACTAAGTACCCAATATAGCACTTGGCCAGTTCTTCTAACTATCTACAATTTGCCTCCTTGGTTATGCATGAAGTCTAGATACATTATGTTGTCCCTTCTAATATCTGGGCCTAAACAACCTGGAAATGACATTGATGTGTATCTAGCGCCTCTCATTAAAGATTTTAAATTGTTGTGGAATGAAGGTGTCCAAATGTTTGATGCATATAGTAAAACCAATTTCACTTTACGTGCCATGATTTTTTGTACGATAAATGACTTCCCAGCTTATGGGAATTTGTCGGGGTACACTGTGAAGGGAACAACTCCTTGCCCCATTTGTGAAGATGATTTGGAGGCATTGCGCCTAGACAATTGTGGCAAGCATGTATACATGGATAATCGAAGACATCTTCCAGAAGACTACCCTTTTCGATTCAATAAGGATGCTTTTAATGGAAAAGTGGAGTTGAGAGAAGCTCGTGGCCCTTTACGTGAAAGTGAGGTTTATCAGCGGGTCAAAGACATTGAGAATGAGTTTGGTAAGCCTTACAAAAGCAAATCAACTGGGGGTTACAAGAAGAAGTCTGAGCTATGGTCTCTTCCATATTGGAGACATTTGGAAGTTAGACATTGTCTAGATGTAATGCATATTGAGAAAAATGTCTGTGATGCCATTGTGGGAACTTTATTAAATATGCCAGGAAAGACAAAGGATGGAGTTAAAGTAAGAAAAGACATGGCTGCTATGGGTCATTCAGAGTTGGCACCCGAATCTCGAGGAAAACGCTGGTATCTTCCCCCAGCTTGCTTTACCTTGTCTAAAAAGGAAAAAACTAGCTTCTGTGAGTCATTGCATGTTTTAAAGGTCCCGGCTGGATTTTCTTCTAACTTTCGTAGACTTGTGTCAATGTCTGACTTGAAATTGGGTGGCATGAAATCTCATGATTGTCATGTCTTGATGCAACAATTATTACCAGTTGCCATTCGAGGAATTTTGCCACCTCAAGTGAGGTATACGATTACAAAATTATGTGTCTTTTTTAACACTATCTGTAGCAAGGTCATAAATCCAAGTATTTTAGATGACTTGCAAGCAGATGTACTTGAGACAATGTGTCGATTTGAAATGTATTTTCCCCCATCTTTTTTTGACGTGATGCCTCATTTGGTTATTCATCTTGTACATGAAATTAAACTTTGTGGACCAGTGTGTATGAGTTACATGTATCCTTTTGAACGAGAAATGGGTGACTTAAAGGGAAAAGTCATGAATCCGGCCAAACCTGAAGCTAGTATTGTACAACGAACAGTTGCTGAGGAAGTGGCAACATGGGTTGCTCAATATCTTGCACGTTCACAGAAAATTGGGTTGCCAAAGTCTCGACACGATGGGAGGCTTGGAGGTCAAGGTACTATTGGCAGGAAAAGGATATCCATGGGCTTTGAAATGAAAAATAAGGCCGAGCTTTTTGTGTTGCATAATCTTAGGAGGTTCATCCTTACTTGGACGAGCACATGCTTTTTCTTAAAAATAAATATCCTTCCAAAAGTGATCTTCAGCTGATAAAGGAGCATAATTGTTCATTCGTTACATGGTTTAAGGAACGAGTGATGTCCCAACTACCCACCACACCTAATGATATATCTGACACATTGAGATGGTTGGCATATGGTGCTAAATGTCAAGTCATGTCATATGAGGGATACGACATCAATGGGTATTCTTTTTACACTAGCCGACAAGATGACAAGTCAACAATGCAAAACAGTGGTGTTAAAGTAGTAGGTTTGTCATCTGAGTATGTTAGTGCACATGATTAAACACTTGTGGATAAGAAGAAATTTTATTATGGAATCATTGAAGAAATAATAGAGCTGGATTATGTTGATTTCAAGATTCCTCTATTTCGATGTAAGTGGGCTGATAGTAAACGTGGTGTAAAAAAAGATGAACAAGGGAACTTGACCCTTTTAAATCTTGGTCGACGAGGGCATCTAGCTGATCTATTTATATTAGCTTCACAAGCAAAACAAGTTTTTTACATGGCTGACCCAGCTGATTGTAAGTGGTAAGTTGTTTTAGAAGGTAAAAGAAGGATACTTGGCATTGAAGATGTGGTGGACGAGAAAGAATATGATGAGCAATTTAATGAGTCACCACCTTCCGTTTGGAGCATCCCTCCAATAGTCGATGATTTTGACACAACGTTGAAACGAAAAGATCATAATAAAGGATTTTATGTCGCAAAAGAGAAGAATGAAGTAGGTATGAACTCTGTGATTTTTTTTTTTCCAATATGTGTTACTAATTGCATAAATTTCTTATTATTGTTATATGTACAAGTTTATAATTTAAAAATGATACAAATCGATGTCTTAATTTATTTATGTCTTTTTTTTCAGGTTAGTAATAATGGAGGATGAGGATATGCATAATCGTTCCATGTCTTTGCAAGGTGAGGAAGATGAGCCACACAATCAATCACAATCAGAGCAACAAACAACCGACTCTCAGAAGAAGAAAAAGAAGCCAAGAGGTCCTTCAAAGGGCCTGAAATCCATGCCTGGGGTTCCTAGAGTGCTTGAATGGGATGAATTGCGTCGACCCATTGGAAAGTGGGCAAAAGCATACAAAATTCATCTTGGTGAAATAAGCCGTGCAAAGGTGTCTATATTGTATAAAGATTGGAATCAAGTTCCACAAGGAATAAAAGACACTTTGTGGGAGGATGTTAAGGTAATATTCACTATTATATGTTAAATGTTATACAATTATATGATCATTTTGACATTATTTGAATATGATGAAAACAATTTATTTGAATATGATGAAATTATTTACTAACTTTTTTTATTTTTTTAATTTTTTTTGTAGAGAGAGTTTCAAATCAAAGAAGATGAAGACAAGAAAAAAAAGGTCCTACGCACTTGTGATAAAACTTGGAGAGATTTTAAAACAAAATTGGTCAGTGGTTGGATCACATGTACCAGGAATATGCCGAAGGAGAAAAGAATGCCGTATGTACTCTATGATTTCATATCTGAGGATATGTGGAAAACATTTGTGGAGGAGCATAGTACAGATGATTTTAAGGTTTGTGTGTATTAATATCAATGATCATGCGGGTTATTAATACTTTGTTAACGGATTCTTATGTACTAATCTTCATTTATGCTCGTGAAAATAGGAAATCGGTGAGAAGGCAACACAAAGCCAGTCTTTCAACGAATACCCTCACCATTTAGGAGCCAAATCATATGGTGAAATGAATATTGTATGGCGTAGAAAAGGGTATATTCCCACGGCATCTTCTGCATCCAGTACTTCATCTTGTTCTTCGGTTGTGTCTAATTTGCCGGATATGACATATGCTTGGCTTCTAGCTAGATCAATAGAAGATGATAAGGGAAATCCTTATTTGTCGGATGAGAAAACAAGAGAGGTGAAAGAATCCATTGTAAGTATGTAATAAGTCCTTATTTCAATTTTGAATATATTTTGTTAAGTTTATGTATTGCAACCAAAGTTTTCTAACTTGAAGTCTTTGTGTAGGATAATTGGAGAAAGCAACAAACTGAAGGAAAATTTGTTCCTAATAGGCATGATGATATCTTATCTCGTGCCCTTGGGAAAAAAGATCGTAATGGCCGGGCAATAGCATTTGGCAGTGGAATTGGCATTAAAGCTGTATGGGGATCCGGAGAGAGGCGTAGTGGCCGACGGGGTAGGGAATTCGGAGATGATGAGCTGGAAGAATTAGAGGCAAGAGTAGCCCGGAGGGTACGAGAGGAGACTATGCAGGAGATGGATTCTAAAATGGATTCCATGGTTCAAGAGAAGTTTATGTTATTTGCTAAACAAATTGGTATTCAAATTCCAATTGAATTGATGGAAATGAATAACATAGGCCGGACGACTCAACAAAATCCTAGTAGTTGCCAATCAGTGGGTGATGATCCATTTGCAAACATACAGGTATCCAAAACTTTGTTATTTTATATTTTTTATCTTTTTTTTTAATGATTTATGACTGTGACATACTTTTAACTTTGTAACTCAGTTTTCTATTTTTTTTTAATTATGATTTTTTTCTATCTTTGTAAGGAACCGGTTCCTTGTCGGCTATCATTGTTGAAAAATGACTCTGAGAAAGTCATTGTCGCTGAAGGTACATATCATCCGGAGTTAATCCTTTATCATCATAGTAACCTCCTTCCGGATCACGTGAGGGTGAGTGTTGATGATTTTTTTGACGAATTTAAAGACTTCTCGATTCCAGTTCCTTGTTCAGTCATCAAGAAACTTAAGCATGCTCACGGTACATTTACCCAATGGCCGAAAGACTTGGTTTCACTCATGCATGACAAGGTAAATTATTTTTGTAACAATTTACATATACTTTGCCATACAAAATATAGCAAATTGTTGAATAGATTTGCTTTACTGTTGATTAGGAATTCATATCAAATAAGAACAACAAAGCGGCCAAAGAAAACATGCAAGACAAACTGAAAGTAGTTGAAAGTGGTCACGAAACAAAAGAGTCCAACACCAATCCAAAAAAAGTTTTTCTTATGGATTATGCTTTGGAAAACCTGTCTCAGAAGTGTGGGTCTTTGAATAGTTTGTTATCTTCATTACCCAAAGGTGAAACTATTAAGGTAAAGGCTGATGCTTGGACCTTTAGTTATGAAGACTATAAGGACATTATTATCAAACGTGAAGATGTCAATCAACTTCTCACAGGAGCTTGGCTGAATATTTCAGTTTTGCAAGTTTTTATGATGTAAGATATTCAAATTTCACACTTCCCATATATACTTATTTATTACCATTTATAATGTTATTACATGATATATATGTAGGGCCTTGAGTGACTTACTCGATACGGAGGAAGTGGCTTCCATTGGATTCATGTGTCCGGAAATGATTTCAGAAACCTACTTGCATAGTGATGCTGATCGTATCCTACTATACATGACACATGTGATGGAAAAACAAAAATCTAAGCAGTTCATCTTATGCCTATACCATGAAAAGTATAAACTTTGAACTTGTATTTATTTGAACTTTGCAAATTGTTGATATTATTTTACTCTTTTACAAATGTGTGTCTAATTTATTATGTAGGAATCATTGGGTTCTTTTGGTCTTATGCATGGCTAAGCTTGAAGTCATCATCTTTGATTCTTTGAGGCAGAAGCGAAATTTAGCAATTAAGTTTGCAATGACAAAGTAAGTCTAGTTTGTTATTAATGTCATGATTTTATGTGTGTAAGGGTAATATATACATTTTTGTTTCAAATGTGTAGTGCTTTTCGAAGTTTTAAAGCATTAAGTGGACAATCTAGGGGAAGTAAATTGACATGGCATTTGGGACAGGTTACCTTAATTTCTTACCCGGCCTAACTTTTAGTTTCTTAATAATTTAAGTATAGAAATTTAATTCAACTTATAAATATATTACATGTAGTGTCCTGAACAATTGGGTGGACGTGAGTGTGGCTACTACGTCATGCGTTATATGTACGAAATACTTGAACATCACCATAGCAGTGAGGATCTTATTCAGGTATGAGTTGTCAAATATTTCATTTTTGTTTGATAAATACAATTTGATGTTAGCTATAATCTTGAATTAAAACTTTCCTCTTGTATATTTGTTGTGTTGATAGGATTTTTCAAGAACTACACCGTACACCGAGGAGGAGATAAATGAGATTCGAGATATTTGGGCAGAGTAATTTATATGTAATGTTGAACTTTAGATTTACACTTAGCGCATGTTGGACTCTTGTTTTGGATTATAGGCTTGAAATGAAATTTGGTTAATTGGTGTTGGGATGATGAGTATAATGTCTATGATATTGAGATGTAAATTATTGGACAGGTTGTTAATATAATGCCGTCATTCCCAATTTTATGGGTAGGCCAAATTACAAAGGAGACTCTGCCGAAATTTATATTTGCATTATTGAATAATATTGCATTTTAATTTCAATTATATTAGCGTTAGCATATTACTTTATACCACTAGTGAGGAAAACAGGTACTACAAACATATACAAGGCAATTATTATAATTAAAAAAAAAAAATTCACCTCATTTGCGTCACTCATTAAACAAACAAGTGACGCAAATACAACAATTTTGTATTGTCTAGTCAGTCATTTGCGTCACTCCTATATAAACAAGTGACGCAAATAACAAATAAGAAGTTTATTAGAAGAGTCATTTGCGTCGCTCCTTTATAAAGGAGTGACGCAAATAACAAAAAAGAAGTTTATCAGAACAGTCATTTGCGTCGCTCCTTTATAAAGGAGTGACGCAAATAAGAGTCATTTGCGTCGCTCCTTTATAAAGGAGTGACGCAAATAACAAAAAAGAAGTTTATCTGAAGAGTCATTTGCGTCGCTCCTTAATAAAGGAGCGACGCAAATGACTCTTATTTGCGTCGCGCCTAGGAGCGACGCAAATGACTTTTAAATCATTTGCGTCGCGAGCAGTTGCGTCGCTCATAGAAGCGACGCAAATACACTATAAATGAGCGACACAAATGAGCCTTTTTCTACTAGTGTACATGAGTGCCACAGATTCCTTCGTGAACTATTCTCATTACTCTTTGTGCATCCATCTTTCCTACACATAAGAGAGCTCGACCCTTAGGTACCCTTTTATGTAGCTCGTTGTCCATGAGTACATATTGAGAAGCCAAAAGTCTTAATGCTCGCTTTGCTCTTTTGTAAGCATGAGGAGGGTATTCTCTATTGGTGACATAATTGAGTATATCTGTGTACCACGGTTCTTCTTCTTCTTCTTCTTCTTCTTGGACTAAGTCGTCGTCTTCTGTAGCCTGGATATATGCTGGTCTGTGCCTTTTTTCTATAGTTAGAGGCATTTGCTCGATTTCCGTTGGAATCCTAACCATTGAGGCTAATATTGCCAAAGCATCGGCAAATTGGTTTTCCTCTCTAGGTAGATATGTATATTCTACCTTGTCTAATTGATCAGTGAGCGTTTCCAAGTAGGTTTGATAAGGGGCTAGACTTTCGCTCCTTACTTTCCACCTTTTAGATATCTGATTGATGATCAAAAAAGAGTCTCCAAATATCCTTAACTTCTTTACTCCCAATGCCCAAGCTGTTTCAAGGCCTACCACGCATGCTTCATATTCAGCAGCATTGCTGGTAACGTTGAAATCAAGCTTTATTGAGATTGGAACGTGCTCTTCTTTAGGTGATACTAGTAGTACTCCAACGCCACATCCCTTTTGGTTTGAGGCTCCGTCGAAATACAAGGTCCAAGTATCATCTTCAGTAACCATTAAGTCTTCATCTGGAAATTCATTGTCTTGTATTAGCGTCGAGTCTTCTATTGGAAAATCTGCTAGAAAATCTGACACCACGGATCCTTTGATAGCTTTTTGTGGCATAAACCTTACATCGAACTGAGCTAGATTGACTATCCATCTTGATATGCGTCCATTGAGTGTAGATTTCTCGAATAGATACTTGAGTGGATCTAATCGGGAAACTACGAAAACGGTATGCACCAACATGTAATGTCTTAACTTAGTTGTGGCCCACACCAATGCGAGGCACAATTTCTCGAGCGGTGTATAGCGTGTTTCGTATTCGAGCATCTTTTTACTTAGGTAATAGATTGCGTTCTCTTTGCCTTCTACTTCTTGTGCTAGCATGGCTCCCATTATCTCTTTGGTAACCGTCAAGTATAACCTAAGAGGTATTCCGGGAAGTGCTGGTGCTAATACGGGAGGATTTGCGAGATAGGCTTTGATCTTTTCAAAGGCTTTTTGACACTCGGCATCCCATATTACTGATACATTCTTTTTGAGTTTCTTGAATATTGGTTCACATATTGTAGTCAGTTTTGATATGAACCTACTTATGTATTGCAACCGGCCAATAAATCCTCGAATTTGTTTCTCAGTCTTTGGTGGTGGCATTGACATGATTGCTTTAATCTTGGTTGGGTCTACCTCTATTCCTCTAGAGCTTATGACGTATCCCAAGAGCTTGCCTGAGGTGACTCCAAAAGCACATTTTGATGGATTCAACCTCATGTTATATTTTCTTAGCCTTTCGAAAAATTTCCTTAAGGCTAGTTGATGTCCTAGACGGTCTTTTGATTTTACAATCATGTCGTCGACATATACTTCGACTTCTTTATGCATCATGTCATGGAGTAGGGCAGTTGCTGCACGTTGGTAAGTAGCACCCGCGTTTTTTAATCTGAATGGCATTACCGTGTGGCAGTAAGTGCCCCATGGCATTATAAAAGTTGTTTTCTCCATGTCTTCTTCTGCCATGAAAATCTGGTTGTAACCTGCGTATCCATCCATGAACGAGAGAAGTGCGTGATTTACCGTGTTATCTACTAGAATATCGATGTGTGGCAAAGGGAAGTCGTCCTTTGGACTTGCCTTATTTAGATCTCGATAGTCGACACACATCCTTACCCTTCCTTCTTTCTTCGGAACTGGGACGACGTTGGCGACCCATTCGGGGTATTTGGATACCTTGATGAAACCTGAAGTTATTTGTTTTTGAACTTCTTCTTTTATTTTAAGTGCTACGTCGGGTCTCATTCGACGTAACTTTTGTGATACAGGTTTCATTCCTGGAATTAGTGGTATAGTGTGTTGAGCTATTTCTCTATTAATGCCTGGCATATCTTCATATGACCAAGCAAATACATCGATAAATTCTTTAAGTAAGTTAATTAAATCGGTTCCTTCTTGTTTATTCAATGTTAATCCGATTTTAACTTCTCTTTTATGAGTTGAATCATTCGAGATGTCAACTATTTTAGTCTCTTCAATTACCGGTGTTTTCTTTTTGAGTGTTTCCATTGCTTTAATAATTTCTTTGTCTTTTTCATCATTATCTAAGCAATGCTCGTCATCTTGGGTTAGGGAGGAACACAATAAGGAGAATGAGAAATATTATTATACTCTAAGATCATTACATCAAAGAGTGATATGTCCTCAGGGACTGGATCACTAACTATCCTAGGAGAAGCAATAAGAGGGGGAGGTGTTACTACTAAAGACTTAGACAACTCTAGAGGGAAAGACTCCGACTCAGACTCTGACTCAGACGACTCCTCAAACATCGGTCCCTGTCCTGTCGTGATTGATATCTTCCTTCCGCTTGGAGTAGTCACTTTGATAGTCTTGCGCCACCCTTGTAGTGATCCTTCAGCTGGAGTAATTAGCTTCGAGGGGTCGAAGCTTTCACATTGTAGGACTGTTTGAATGAGCGAGGAGTTATCTTCTTCATAAGTTGGCTCATTCTTTTCTCGCCCAAACAGTAATCCCATGACGTTAAAGTCAAAGCATGGGGGTGCTTTCCCTTTATGGACGGGAGTTGGGATTTCATCAATGAAGTAGCAATCCAAGAAAATCTCGAATCCCGGTTGTCTTATGCCGTTTACAACAAATGGCTCGGGAAATTCATGGCATGGATAGTCCTCTCTTTCTTTTATGAACTGACCATTAAGCGTAAGAGGGTATTGATCCATTGGAATTGCTTTCTTTTGAATGCGAGCGTCCCTACGTGCTTTCAACTTTTCCTGGGCTCGCTTGAGATCTTTCCGAGTCGGTTCAAAACCAAGTCCGAAAGTATCTAACTTAGGGAGGCCAGGTGACTCCAGCGGTTTTGCCATTCCTTTCTTCTTTCCTAAAGTCATCCCAGGAAAGTGTCCTTGTTTCTTCAGCATGACGTTGACAATCATGTTGGAATGGGGGTCATGGCAAAGAGGGGTCCTTTCATCCTCCTGGATTAAGGAGACTTCTTCGTTAAAGCCCCATAAATTTTCGTCGTTTTCTACGTTAATGATTGGATTTTCTATGGATTTGATTCTCATAGGCGAAACATCTATGGTGATTGGAATTCCCCCAACTATAGCTTTTACTTGTTGGTGGAGGGATGAAGGGACGACCTTTAGATCATGAAGCCAAGGGCGTCCCAACAATAAGTTGAATGAAGCTTTGATGTCCACTACTTGGAAAGTAGTAGTATGTTCTATTGCTCCTGCCGTTACATTTAGGGTAATCTTGCCAAAAGCTTGACGACGAGTGTTATCGTAGGCCCTTATTCCTTGTGTGGACGGCGTTAAATCTTCGTCCCTTATGCCAAGAATCCTCGCAGTTCTAAGTGGACAAACATTGATAGCCTATCCATTGTCTACAAGAATCATAGGAACATTCATCCTTTTGCAAACTACCGTGAGGTTTAAGTCCTTGTAATGTTTATCACCTTCTGGGAGTAAATCTTTGTCAGAAAAGGTGATCAAATTAATCGGACTAGGAAGGTCACTTGTGAGGAAGTTTGCTATTCCCTCAGGAGTAGTGTCAGAATCTATCCCAATTTTATCCAAGGCATTCATTACAGCCAACCTATGTTCTCGAGATGTTGCCAGAAGTTTCCACACATTCATCTCAACTTTTGTCTTCTTAAACTGTTTAACAATATCATTGTCTTCAATGATAGGTATGGGAACTTGGTGTATGGTTGGCATAGGTTGTGTAGAAACGTGAGGTTGCATTCTCCCAGATCTTGTGAGGACATCTATCGATGAATCTTCTTCAGCCCAAATGTCATCTGTGGTGTATGACACAGAAGGTGAAGGTCCTACTATGTCCTTTAGATAGACATCTTCTTCATCACTGTCCTAGACTCCATTAATGGTTGTATCCTCTTCTTGTTGAACTTGGACCAGTTTCTTTTCATCAATCATTTTCTGTACCAAATCCTTGAATTTGAAACAGTTTTCTATAGTGTGACCCCCTGATTGATGATACTGACAGTAGTATCTATTTGTCCATTTTAATGACTCGAATGGTCTCGGTTCGAGAGGTTTGACCTCGCCACTCTCGGAGAGCATTTCAAACATTTGCGCATATGGGATCCCAATCGGAGTGTAGATTCTATTGCTCTTCTTAGGTTTTTCAATGACTTGTAAGGGAAAGTGCTTTGCCTCATAAGTCGTTCTCACTAGTGTGAATTCTTTTTTAGGTCCTTCTTTCGGAAGTGGAAGCTCATCATATTTCTTATGGAGTTCGTTCATAACTTTGAGAGCTTCGCGTAGTAGTTGCGATACCTCCTTCATAGACAGTGTGAGCAGTTAAATATCATCTTTATTCGCCGGTTCTGGAAGGTTATCCTTGACATCGAAAAAGATCTCCTCTTCTTTTTCTATGGCATTGATTTCTTTGATAGGTCTAATGAGAAAGGAGGGGTCAACCTCGTTTTCCTAATCGGAGATAGCCAGGGTATGAGCTAGAGGTGCATTGTCAATGCTTGGCTTTTTACTGGCAGGGGGCAACGACAGTTTGTTATTGTCGATTAGGTCTTGGATAGCTTCCTTAAGCTTCCAACAGCTTTTAGTGAGATGGCCCCTACCTTGGTGATACTTGCAGTGTGCATTGGGGTTCCATTTAACCGACCTCTTCTCAACTGGTGGGTCCCCAAATGGTCCAATATGAGTTATAAGACCTTTTGCATTTAATCGATCAAATGCGGTGTCATAACTCATGCCAATAGCAGTGAAGTTCCTCCTAAATGGTTTCTTCTGTCCTTGATTGTTCATGGCAAGAACTTCTCCTAAATTAAAGGTGCTAACATTATTTGAGTGGGCGGTTTTGGAAGAAGAAGGATTATCGTTCTTCTTTCCTTTCCAGCCACTGTTGGAGTTATTGTTGGCAGCTTTTGACTTAGCCAAGTCATCTTCAATATTGATCCCAATGTCATAAACGGCCTTGAAGGTATGGAGATTATTTTGATACTTGAGATGCTTGGAATATTTTTCTTGAAGATTTTTTATGAACAGTCTCACAGACTCTTTTTCACTTGGCACCTCAATCATTTTAGCCGATGTTTCTCTCCATTTGTTAAAGAAAGAGGTGAAACCTTCATTCTCTTTCTGTTTGAGGATTTCAAGTTCTCTATGATCAGTCTCGACTTGAATGTTGCACTTGTACCTATCAACGAAAGTGTTTGCTATAGACTCCCAGGTAGAGGTCTTTTCTTTCTCTAGAGGTTATCTTTGATTAATCGTCCTTCCTTTCTTGACCACACGCAGTAAATAAACCCATTTTGCGTTTTAATTACTCGACTCAAATCATCTTGACTTTACGGTTTATTTTAAGAAAAAAAGAAAAGGGTGCATGTTTTTGGCAAAAATAATGTACATATCTTTAGGGAACTAAGTATTATTATTTTTTATTGGAGGATTAATATCCGACTTACCCCCCTAAAAAAAATGACGGAAAAACGCGCACACAATATTCTCTTAATCATGGTCAAAGTATGTGTATTGGTGTGTGCGTTGAGTGTAAGTGACATGCTGGGACTCTTGTGTAAGACCATGGGACTTAGTGCCTAACCTCGATCATTAATTCAATTAAATATTATTGACAGCAAAATTATCCGAATTAAACAGAAGATTGATTAATTAGACCTTAGGTGATGACTCGACCAATAATCTGAACTGTCAGCCAAGCAACAGAACTGCGTCGCACTGTGGAGCTTGGCGCCTGGCGACAGAACTGTTGTCAGGCGCTACACTCCATAATGTGGCGCTACAGCTCAGACCTTGGCGCCAATATTGGAGCTTCGGTCTGGGACTGTTTTCGGTGTTATTAATCAACTGGGGTATGCCTAAAGTCGTACTACGTCAATTCCGATTAAAAAAAATTAGACTTTATTGACTCAAATTAATTAATTAATTAATTAATTAGGCAAAGTTCTTTAAGTCATTAATTTATTTAATCTCAACACAAGTCAACAAACTGTTAAGAGAAACATAGAATATATATGCACAACAAATAATGCACAATTAGTCAAATAGGCACAATATGATGCAATGCGTTTGCAACCTAACCATGGCTCTAGTTCTCTAAAGTTCGGGATATGGTTTAGTCAAATAGGGTCCATGGTTAATTGTCTGGATGAACCGCGCGGAAGCCTAACCGTGAAGGGTTGGCGCGAGTGGATGGGACACCGCGAGTTTTAGAAAAAACTCGCTTCCATGGTTTGGTGAATTCAACATCTCGGATGTACCTTTTGTTGCACGGAGCGTTCAATCAGGTAGACGGAGCATGAATTCCCAGAGGGTTATGTCCATATGTAGAACACATATGGGTTTCAGAAAAGTGAGAAAAAATTCAATCAGGAAGTAGGATCGAGCAAACAATACGAAAAACCGGTCGAAATTAGAACGCATATTTCTGGCTCGGTATTGGGAGAAATTGGTGCCAGCAAACAGAGGATGGCGCCAGATTTAACTGTAGCGCCTGGCGCCAATACTGGCGTCTGGCGCCAAGCTCTAGCCCCTGACGCTACTTCCCACATGCCTCAGCTGCTTTCTGTGCTCGATAAAATTTTCTAGTTTCACGCGGTGTTATTTCAGTCCTAGTTGTGAAAGATATTTCTCAAATTTCCTACGTGTAAAATCCTATGTTTTTAACTCATTACGGATGGTCTTTCCAATGAGATCTTTTTTATGCATATGACAATAATGTTAATCAAAATTACGCACATGAAATACTTAGAACTTTTCGAGTCTCATCCACTCATTCTAAATCATTGCCGAAACAAATTCAGGAATTAAAATAGAAATCCTCCCCAGTGGAGTCGCCAAAAACTGTAAGGAATAAATTCAAGCCTTAAAATCTCACTAGCTTGAACCCCACTGTGATCATACACTAAAGTACGGTGGCGTCCAAAAGGGAAGAAGATAGAGCAAAAGAGTCGCCAACAAGTTTTTTAAGGAACTTGTAAACCGTTCATAGGATGAAGGTTACACCCCTTAACGATCCAAGAGATTGTCAACTCCATAAGGTCTAGAACCAAATAAGGGTTCGGGGATGAAGGTACAAATCCAACCTAAAAGAGATTGAACCTGCCCTAATAATAGGCCTCTACTTTATTCTGATCGTATTCATGTGCGCTTTTTAATTAACATGCAATCAATAGGATTAACCCTAAACCTGTTTATCTATGTTGGTTGAATTTAAATGCACAAATAAATCTATTATTGGTGATCACTTGAAATATAATCACATTAACCCTAACAAGATTATTAATTATCTTATTAAGCATGATTACAAGTACAAATTCCCTTTAAACATTCATAAAGGCGTGATCAAGCAATAATAATAAATATCAAGCAACATAATAATAATCAATCATCATGATAAATAATGAATAATAATCATCATGAATTATAGCAATTATAATCATAATCATGTTTATCTTAAAATTAAAGCATAATAATAATAGCAAGATCCTAGGCATGATACTAACAAGATTAATAACAAACCCTAGCATGTCATTAAACAATCAAGATCAAATCTTTAACCCTAACATGATACTTACAATCATAAATATTAAGAAGAACATAGGAAGCATCGTAACAATCATATTTAATATTAAAATTACCCTAGACATGATACTAGGAATATCATAATAACAATATAAACATGATTCTACATCATAACATCAATTAAAACCATTAAAGTACTTACTTTGATGCCTCGTACCTCTTTCTAATAACAAAATACACACGTTAGCAACTTCAAGGAAAATAATAAACAAACAATTAAATTAAATAATGGGAAGAGAGATTTGGGATAAACACTACTACAAAAAGCGTGTTTTCTGGACGCTTTTTAGGCCTTTTTTCGACGCTAAAAAGCGTCGAAAAATTATTTCTCGACGCTGCTAAAAAGCGTCGAAAATACGTGAGTCGAAAATTTTCAAGGACCCAAAAAAGCGTCGAGAATATCGACGCTTTTTTGTGTCCTAATTAATGTACGAAGCGTCGAAAATTACGTATTTCGCGCATTATCCCAAATGTGTGTAGTTTTTTAGCGACGCTTTTACTTGTCCACATACTCAAATTTAGCGACGCTTTTTGTTGTCTTGCGTTTATTCGTGTCAACCTATGGTATGGCGGGAAACTATTTGAAATTTGAAAATGTGCAAATATGTAGACAATAAAAAGCGTCCAGAATTGTTTTTAAGCTTTTTTTCTTTTTATTAAATTATTACCATCATACATACATTATAGTTATTTAAATTTATCATAAATTAAATTAAATTAATAACATTATATTAAAAATAAACAAATATTCTATATAACTAGATTAAAAAAAAACAATAATTAATCAACAATAATAAGAGCATGTACTTTATTACCAAATTTATAAAAGAAAACATCAACACAATTATTTTTTATAAAAAAAACAAAAAAAAAACGTCGCATATTATAGTACTTGTCCCTAAATAAATACATCATGAGACTAAAAACCAAAATAGATAGATGATGGCCTTATAGACGATATAGTTGCTTGTTGATGCTCAAGTGTCCCGACCTATTCTCTTGTTGCACCTACATTGCCTTTTCCAATCTTCAAAAAAAAAAAAAAAAAAAAAAAAACAAAGTATAAATTAGTACATTACACAATATAGACTCAAGATTCAACATGTTGTATATTATTTAAACATAGAATTGTAAGTTAAATATAGAAATATAAATGAACATCTTTTTTTTATTTTTTTATGTTACGCTAGTATTAAGGTTACATTACCCAAAGGGTGGACATAGTACTAATGCTCATATTCGGAGTTGTACTGGTATACTTGTATTTTCCCAAGGTTGGTATAAAATTTTACTCTCGGGGTGACACTTCTCCACCTCTTGCTCCTTCCTTAACCACACAGCACCAGCAGTAGCCGCCGCCACCACCAACTACCTCTTCAATTTCATAGGCAACTCTTACAGAGTTACAAGACACATTTGCAACATAAAAGAATTCCTCATAATATCTGACATTTAATTTCAATTTTCTGAACATGAACATTGCATCATTCTTGACTAAAATGTACTACAATTAACAGGTAAAGAGTAAAAAAAACCTTAGTGAATTAATAAGAAATTTGAAGCAAATCTCGGGCATAATGGCAATCCAACAAGGTTCAAATCAAGTATATTCAAGATTACACGAGAAATCTTTAGTCTTTCTAATAAGTATCTTAGGCAAAGTCCATGGAACAGTGCTAGTGGAAACAACCAACCCAAGGTGTGCAATGAGAGCAACAATAGACCAATTTCAACAAAAAAAAAAAACAAAAAAAAAACAAAGAAAGAAAAGACCAATTTCACAAAGGATACTCCTATCAGGTTTATATTGATAAAACCCGCTCACATAATTAAGCATGAGACTGCTATGGGGGGAACATCTTTTTTTTTTTTCTTTTGACAGGAAGCAATTGATATTATAATTTAGGAAGCCTCCAAAGCAACAACAACAAAAACCATGGGGGGGACCTCATCAGACCACACCCTCACATCCTCAAAGTCACTACTAGAGTTTGCAAGCAAATGTGCAACTCTATTACCTGTTCTTCTCACAAACGAGAAGTCCAGGCTGGTAACAAGCAATAAAGAGAAAAAATGGCATTCAAGATAATTCCCAAAGGCGTTGCAAACACGAGTTATGTTCTTCAGCTTCTGGGGAACATCTTTAAAAGATACGGAGTGCTGCATCAGTAATCTGATGTCTGAGGACAGAATTTTCTATTAAGATCTATTTCCATTGTGAAAGTAAAGCGTATATAAATCACCTAAATCCAAGTTAATTTGACTTGCTTGCTACTTTAACTACCAAATTCCTTTCACATGTAAGAAGCCAAAGTCCAAAATTGCCTTAGGACTAGGTCAGAAGGTCATATTGATACTATAATCGTTACTATAATACTCCATGCTCAGAAGGTTAGAAGTAATATTGATTACTATCCTACCTTCTTAAGAACTAAGAATGTGACTGAAAAGAGCTGCATTCAAGAAGTCACTAAATTTCTATGTCAACCTCTGATTATAATAATAGATTAAAGATTAACACTAACATTATGTTTATCATACCTACAACACCACTAGTATAAGAGCATGCACATCTAATCTAATAATAGATAAAAAGCTACAGACCATTAAAATAGGGCATTAAAAGTTTAAAAGATGTTGTGAAATAAAGATAACAGACAAATCTTACTTTATCCTATTCTAATATACATAAAATCATGCACATCTAATCAGCCATACACACAATCACACAATAACAAATAAGTAATAATTGTATTAGTAGTACTACTACTAGGATTATGATAACCAATATTGGAGCTTAAAGTTTCAAAATTCATAGCTGCCTGAATATTAGAAATCAATGAGCGATAGGCCAGGAATATATCAGGTGTAAGACAATAATCTACCTCGTAATAGTGGATTTTTTGTTGGCCGATTCTAGATAGATGGTCTATATATAGCTGCTCCTAATTCAATTGCTTCACCAATAGCTGGTGTCTAGCCTCAAATCTAGTCCAACAGAAGGGAATTTTAGATAAAGATCATACATAAACAAAGAAACCAGATCATTAATATTGATAGCAAGGTACGTATATAAAAGCTAAGAATGAATAATTCATAATAAAATCAACAAGATATCTCTGACAAAGAAAGTCAATTACCCATCTCTATAGTCCAACCTCTTAAACAGCAATGGAGGCTTAAAGTTGTGAAGAATATTTCTGACAAAGAAATTGGTTATACAAACCTTAGACTTTGAAATTGAATTCGAACAATTAACATGTATTTATTTCTGGGCATTGTAAACTAATATAAAATCAATGAAACCTAGATAAACAGAAATTAGAGAAAACCTTTAAAATAGAAAAATCAAAACATGAAATTAAAGAATCTTACCAGAAAACAAATCAAAACGAGTGAAGCTAAGAGTAAAATACATAAATTAGAAGACAAACAAAAATGGATTGTCGATCGACTTCAACAATTAGAATCGAAAATCGAGATGTGGAAAAAAAATTGCACTTGCTTGAAATTCCTTGAGAAGTACAAATCTTGTGAAGACAGAAAAAATCATTAATTTTTGTAAGAAGATCTTGAATTTTGAAGCAAAGAATGAGAAGAAGTTGAGTAGTGACTAGAGCGAGAGAGAGAATAGAGAAGATGAGAGGGGCGGCAGTTGAAAATAGTAAGATTGAAAAACGATAACCCTAAGCTGCAACGTATTATCACGTGTAGGGCATGTGATTATGTTTCTCGACGCAGAAAATAGACGAGAAAGTCAAAGGACGCTTAAAAGCGTCGACAAAACACGGAACTCTTAATTTAACTGTGACGGTCTTCCATAGTGTCGAAGGTAAAGCGTCGAGAATACAAGCATTTTGTAGTAGTGGAAATTGAATTTGTAATATATACGAATACCAATTACAATGATTCTATTCAAAAAGAAACCACACCTAAGACTTTAAGAAAATAACTAGAAACCACCCCCTTCTTTCAAATCTTCACCATTCATGAATCAACCCAAAAATACAAATATTATCGAAACAAAAGCAAAAACACAACCCAAAATTAATAAAAGTTCACAATAATAGGAACATAGGGAGCGGAAACAATGGACCAAGCAAGCACTATAAATTAAACAAGTAGCATATATAGTTAAAACAAAAGCAATATTTGAACAAAATTAATGCAAATCAATATCATAGTAATAGTGCCCATTGTAGATGACTCATAAGAACCTTTCTTAAGCTTATGATAAAAATTCAGACAATTCACCTCAAAAATCAGGTGTTGCAAAAATCACCAATAATAAATCACATCAAAGAAAAAAAAATAGAAATAAAAAATTCATATTAATTTTATAAACTAAAAATTGCAAATCAGAAAGAATTGGAGTACAAAATCAATTGAAACAATAATAATGTAACACTTACCCAAAATCATAAACCTGGGTATACCTTAATCCCTTGATCCCTAAAAAAAAGGTATACCTTGATCCCTGCACCATCACATCACTCCTGCTCGAAAAACTAAAATGCAGATTGAGTAACTGTACCAAAAAAAGAAAACATACAATTAATAAAGTAAAAAATACCTAAAAAAAAGTCTTGGATCTTTTAGGGAGTCTTAAAATCGCTATAACTCACAATGAAGATCAAATCATCAGACAAAAATGATGTCAACAATGAAGCTCCAATCACAGTTAAAATCCAATTATAAATAGTTATATAATTTTTTGTTAATTATTCCTCTGCAAAAAAGTTGTAAATACTCATAAATTGAAATAAATGAAATTAAACGAGTACCGATTAAAATTATCAAAGAGCTAACTCATTACATATATAAGTATAAAACCTCATAATATTCTGTTTTATAGTTTGATATAACTCAAATCAAAGATCAAATGCATACAAGGATATTTAGTTCTTAAGTACAATGCCATCGAATCTAGTATTAGTTTAGTATATCAACATGATTAGATAAGGTAACTACAAAACCCATGACTTAATATGCAAAAGGTTCATTGAGAATTCTTCCTAGAGATCAGATTGCTTGCATTTTAACTACTCTAACTCATTCATCAGAGGAACCTTAATAAGCCAAGGTAAATCAAACCCAACTTTTGCAGGTCAAATTCTTTTTCCACGAAACAGAGACAAATGATTTGTTGCCCACGTCTTTACTGAAATCTGCATCAAGATCATATGGCATTTAAAATCTTCCACTTAGTGAGTAAACAAGAGGTTGGTTCAGGATTACGTATCTTATTTAACTTATACCAAAACCTCAACAACTAGCTTAAAAACTACTATTAATAATAAAAAATATAAAAAAAAAAATAAAAATTAACTAGCTTAAAAACTATCTTCTACCTTCAAATAAATCTGTAGTTCAAAAGTATTAATTTTTACCATCCCCAACAGCTATAGTTGGCAATTTGTTTAACAAGAATACCACCCAAATTCTTGATGAATCTATCCCTGAATTTAGTTACGTTCTTGATCATCATATCGTCCTTTGTCACTAGCAACAAACCTTTGCTCAATTAAAACATTAGAACCTTGTGCATCTAACAATGTCACCATTAACATTCAATCAGTACAGCACCACAATAAACCCAGCAATCCAACCTCTCAAATATAATCAAATCCTTCAATTATTCAGTTCCTTTAATTATAATCAAATCTCCTAACAAAATTAAACTATAATAAATAATTAGAAGATGTTAAATCAATATTAATGACAAAAAAAAAAATCCAAATAAGCTTACCTAGATTTGCATGCATCCTCGCCAAATCTTTCTACTTTGACGGCATAATATATCCTCTTATTCAACCTACCACCAATATACAATGTCCAAAAAAAAAATAACTGAATAAGATCTAATTTTAATATAATTGGAATAAACAGAGTTAGAGGATGTGTAAGGCAATTAGGCAAGAGGACTTACGGCATATGTGGTGGTCTGCACTGATGTCGATGCGAGTGTGGGTGGTGAGGGTGGCGATAGTGTGAAATATACAAAAATCTACACCAGCAACCCAAAATAATGAAGTATAAACAAACGAATATGTTATCAATTCCCCTAGCCTGCACCCAACACAACAATTGAATCAAACCCTTAATTTGATACTAATAATGACCGATTACTATACAATAACTAATAATTCAAGATAATTTCTGAACAATAAATCAATATAAATACCTAATTTGACTGATCAAACTACATAAATTATAAAAAAAAAAAAGGAAATTTATGAGAACATTACCAGGATTTGAAAAAAATAACAAGTAGATGAACAATTTTTCCACAAGTTTAAGCCAAAATCTCTGAATCACAAGTGGTTGTAGGAGATGAGATTGTATGGATGATGATAGAATGTCCGGAGTAATTAGGTTTTGGGAGAAATTGAGATAGAGATGGGTCTGTGGCGGCGAGTGGAAGCAAGCAGTTTTAATTTTTTATTGCGTTTTTTATTTCTTTGCTTTCTTTTGTTAGTCGTAATATGCTTATCTGAAATATAAGATTGAGGCACGTGCATGAGATTTTTTTCGACGCTTTTTAATGTCCATACAATATTATGACTCAGAAAAGCGTCGAGAAAAAACGGAACCTAAATTTTATGCTTACGGCTTATATTCAGCGTCGAGGCAAAAGCGTCGAGAAACTAAGGGATTTGTAGTAGTGAAACCCTCATAAATTAAACCTTTCACGTGTAGGGCGAAGGCAACTTCAAATATGGCTAGGTGTTTCTAAATCTTGCGAATGCGGAATTTTGTATATGAAAACAAAGTTTGGAAGAAAGAGCGAAAGAGGGAATTAAAGAATGAATGCGAATGAAAACTTGTGAATGAGGAGAATTGGTGAATGATAGATGTAGATGATGATGAAAACGGAGTTTTTAATACGATATTTATAGAGAAAATCAGCCAAAAGGATAGAATAAACAAAACAGAGTCTGACGCATAAAAAACAGAGCTGGCGCCACCCTTGGCTAACTGGCGCCAGGCACCAACACTAGCGCCAGGCGCCAATGGCTAGCGCCAAGCGCCAGGCCTGGTTCCAGGCGCCAAGGCCTAGGGTTAGGCGCTAAGCCTGTATCCAACGTGTTTTTGAAAATCAGATAAATTTACCGTATTGGAGGATAAAATCATATAATTTCCTTGAAAATGCTTTTTGATTTTAATTAAAACTCTGAAAAGTCAACAAAATTCAATTTATCAATGCTAATTGAATTAGGAATGAAAAGAACCTTCTAGAAGATTCTAGAAGACTAAAACTATTTCCTAATTGCATTAGGAATGATAAATCATATTAGGCCCTCCCCAAGATCATTGGGCCGTATATAAAGCTCAAACCGGGCCCAGTTTGGTAAATTGGCCATAACTTCCTCAATATTCATCGGAATTGGGCTTATAATATATCGTTGGAAAGGTCTTTGCAAGCCCCATCCAACTACACTACTATTGGACCCATATAATGGACCAACCAAACAGGATTGGCTGTTTTCTTAAAATAAGTTTTCAAAAACAGAGAGAAGAGAAAAGAAATTTAAACTTTCCGCAACACTAGACTTTCTACACTTTCACTTCATTCGATTATGATTCGACGTGAAAGGTACTCATCACTGGGTTTGGTTTTAGGGAGACACAAATGGGTGTCTACACAAGGCAGCAGTCGGCAGCCCACACTTGGGTGCCTTGGTGCCCAAGTGTGGGGGTGCCACGTGGCGCACGTTGGCTGGCTTGAGGGAATGTGTTGGTCGGCTATGGGAGAGGAGTGGGGAGGAAGTTTGGTCCCCCCTTCTCCAAGTGGTCCTCACCTAACCTCTCTTATGAACATGTCACTTGTTGATTTATTAGTAGCTTGATTATTAATTTTATTTTTGAATTAAAATAAAATGGACAAATCAATTCTCCCACATTGATGGGAGAGCAAATTTTACTTTTGCCTTTCCCTATAAATACCTAAGTTGGGGTATTGGGAAAAGCACTTGAGTAATTGTTGAAAAAGGCATCACCATTGTGAAAACCTTTGAACACGATTAATTAGTCGAGTTTAGGTCGCCTTAGCTATCTCCTAAGCATTGGACCATTTTCGGTGCTCGGGTTGGGGGTGGACTTCGTTGGAAGTCCTCGTGCGAGCGGGGCTTAGAGCTTTCGAAGTGAGAGCTCTGATCTATTAGTGAGCAAAGCACGCGCCAAAGGTATTAATCTCTTTCTTAATCATCTTGTTTAAGTTAATTATGCTTTATGGTTATAATTATTGTGAGTGTGGTCTTGGCTTGGGTTTTCTCTCGCGGTGAGTCGGACTCATCGAAACCCAACAACGGTATCAGAGCCTTGCTCATTTATTTGTATAAACATATTTTTTCAAGGTGTTTATATGGATTAATTTTTCTTGTTTAATGTTGCTAATTAGATTATTAGCTTGGTTTTATTATTTTTAAGCTCATATTATATCTAATTTCAGCCCCGAACCTAGATTTTTGCCCAAAAATAGTGAATTTTGGATGGCAAAGGCGTTCTGGAAATGGTTTTACCGTTAAAGATTGTGTTTTAGCAAAAAAAAACGACCAGAAACGCCTTTTTCGAGGGAATTTTTGTTTTCACGAAAAATTTTAAGTCTTTCTAACCATGAATCTTATCGGCTTATTTATGGTGGTTATGTATTTGGTTTTATTTTCACATAATTGCAAATTTATTGCGTTATAGTGTGAAAAATTTGTTCTTTGTTGCTTCTAAGTACTAAAGATTCAATCTTTAATTGTTTTAAGTGATTGAAACTTTGAGTTACTAAATTCCATGAATTTTTGGTTAAACATTTGATTTAATCATGTATTAAGTTAATTGGAATCATAATGTTTGAATCTTGTGATAGAAATTTCATTTATCTTCATATTGGAAGATATAATTTTTCAAGGATTCATAAGTGTTAAAGTTGGAATCTTTAATTTGAACTTTGTGTTCATATTTTCAACTCCCTTTTATTTTGTTAAAATCTCATGATTAATTTAAATTAATTAAATTAATAGTCAGTTATTGCCCTTATTTATTTTATTGCACTAAGTTAAACCAATTTTATTAAAGAATGGTTCTTGGAAATAATTTTGGTTATATGCACCTTAGTGAATTTTTAATTTAAGTTGGACTTGTTTAATTTTTCATTTTTCTCATTGAATTAGTTCTAAAATTAATTTAGAATTAATTATATGTCACGTAAAAATCGGGTTGGAAACCCGAGGCTATGGCACGCAAATCAAGGCAAGAGCCTCACTTGGCTTATGCAATCCGCATGTGGCTGCCAAGTGGGCTGCCCCAAGCTTGCGTGCGACCACATGTGCGTGGCTGCTACTTGTTCCGACATCATGGCGCGCCAGGTAGCCAAGAGCAGCAACATGGTGCGGCAGCAGCATGGTGCGGCAGCAGCATGGTGCTGTGCGTGCTGCTATGTGGCTGGCCGTGGCAGGTGAGTGCATTGAGTAGGGTGTGTGTGCATTGCTTGGTGTTTGGTGCAAAGGGGTAAGCAGCCTTATTGCATGTGCATAGTACTAGGTAACCCGTAGCAAACGCTACTAGGCTCGGCCTAGCTAGTGCTACGTGGGGTGGTGGAGGTACATGCACAAGCCGTATAGTCTGGGGTTGCTAGATGACCTTGGCTTGCATATGGCACATACGTAGGCTCCGTTCTTTAGAGCTGCTCTACTCTGCTCTACTTTGATCTACTCTGCTGAGCCTTGCTCTGCTCAAATAAAATCTGCTCTGCTCTACTCTGTTCAAAAGAAATCTGCTCTGCTATGCTCTGCTCTGCACTGCTCTGCTCTATTTTCAAATAATAATTAATAATAACAATAATACTCCCTCCGTTTTTAAATACTTGCTCCATTTCTATTTTTTGCATTATTCATTTATCCTACTTTACTAATGTTTGTGATTTATACATAAGAAAAAATATAGTCGTGTGAGTACTTGTTGGAATCATCTAAATGAATAGATTATTAATTTTCAATTGTTAGAAGTTATACCTATTGATAATTAAAGATATTAGTGATCAAAGATTAGCATCAGCATGCGTGTCCTAGAGAAATGGAGCAAGTATTTAAAAACGGAGGGAGTAATAATTAATATTCAATAATAATAATAATAATAATTAATATTGTATTGATGATAATAATTTATTATTTTGAATAGTTATAATAATTATTAATATTAAAATAATTTTAATAATTAATAATAATAATAATAATTAATATTTATTAATCATGATAATAATTAATAATAATAGTTATCATTATTAATATTTTATAATTCAAACTATTAAGAATTAATATTTAATAATATTACTAATTAATAATTTCTAATAATTATAACAATTCTTTCAAAAAAAAAAAAATAATAACAATTAATAACAATTTCTTTTATAAACATTTTGATATTAGAATCACAATGTGTGGAAACATTATATATATGTTGGTATTGATTGTTAGTTCATTGAGTTGAATTAATTTTCAAACCTTTCCATACAATTTAAGAATTAAAAAAAAAACAAAAAAAAAAAGAGGTTGTTTTCAAGTAGTACTTTGTATATCATTATTATTTTTAGGGTTAAAATATATGATTAAGACAAATTTATAAGTAAAATCATTTTTACTCATTAAATCATTTTATTTTAAAAATTTTGTGAAACAAATATAAGTAAACCGTTGTCTTTTATCTTTCTACTATTAACATATGTTAAATATGGTATACATATATTTATGTTTTCACTCACCTAAATCAACGGTATATTCACTTAGTAATAGTAATAGTAATTGTAGGCGTCGTTCGAAGTGCGCCTACGTTAAAGCATGTGTGAATATGCTTGGCACTCATAGGAAGTGGGAATTGACATAATACGATTAAGGACAAGGATAGTAGGGAGCCGCCAACAAGTTTTTAAGGAACTTGTAAACCGTTCACGGATCATTTAAGGCAACCACGAATAAGGGACAACGAAGGCAACTACGATTGACCCGTGAAGGTTACACCCCATTCATAATCCATGAGATTACTAACTCCATATGGTTCGAAACCACGAAAGGAGGATCGGGGATGATGGTACGAAGTGAGTCATGGAGTCACATTCGCCCGTATTGGCCTCTACTCGATTCTTATAGTGAAAAGTGATTCTGTGATCTCAAAGGCATACAAACAAATATTCAATTTGTTCCAAACTATTATTATGCTAAATTGGTTGAATATTAATGCTACATATAATTCTAAAATATCGTGATCACTTGATTTAACAACAAGATTAAAAAGGAACCTAAGCCGGTTGTCCAAATTATCTTATTAGTCGTGATTTTCAATTACATATTCCCTTTAAACATGCAATATGGTGATCATAATAATAATAGAATAAAGATTAATATTGGAAGCAATTTAACAATAATAACGTTAGTCAAATCAAATAATAATAATAACCTAATCGTGATACTAGCAATATTAAAAATAAAATAAGAGTAATTAAATTAATTAATTACTCACATTCCGCGCGTTCCTTAAAATTGCTACATCATGAATAAATTGTTAGTAACTTCAATAAAAAAATATAAATTAAATGAAAATTAAATTAAATAAATGTAGATTTAATTTGGTCTAAACCCTCAGTTATTTATACCTTTCACGCCTTGGTTTAAGGACGGAACCTCGGGTTTAGTATAGATTCCTTGGAGTGCTTAAGGGAAGAATGATGTAATTAGGAATATAGGTTTTAAGTCTTAGAATATGAGAGAAAGAGAAGAGAATGATTTTTGGTGTAAAAGAGAGGAAGAGAGAATGATTAGATGCACCGAACTGCAGAAATGAGGGGGTATTTATAAGGAAAATGAGTTGAGCTGAGGGACACCGCGACACGGTAGAGAACACCGTGATATGGTGCCAGGCACCGTTAGATGAGGGAAGGCACCGTCAGACGGGGGAAAATCCCATGACGCGGGGAAAAATGGAGTGACGCGGGACATATTTGACCTACGGGAAGTGAAAACGCGTGAAGGGTTTACGCAGAAAAGACACGAGAAAATTCTGTGACACGGTACAGTAGACCGTGTCACGGTATGGGAAAACGCAGAAATTACACGGAAAAAGCACCGTGACACGGTGAGAAATACCGTGTCACGGCAGCAGGTACCGTGATACGGCAACAGGTACCGTGCCACGGTGGAATTTGACGCGAAAAATCTTCGAAAATAGCACCGTGACACGATGTACAGTACCGTGTCACTGCACCAGGAACCGTGCCACGTCATCAGGCGTCGTGACGCAGTGCTTTTGCACTGTGCGCGGTAATTTCAATTTTTTACACGTTTTTAAAATTGCGAGAACTTTTGATCCTTAACTTGGAATAAGGCATATAATATATAATTGGAAAGATTATCCAGTCTAATTTCCAACCCAATTTAAATCAGGCCAAAATCATTTTTAGATTTTATTATATGGCCGTTTTAGTGGAAGGGTGTCGGTTTTGGGCCGAGTTTAGTGTTTTGCTCATATCTTTTTCGTTATAGCTCGGAATTGGACTTATGATATATGGTTGGAAAGATTATTTCAAGGCCTATCTAACCAAATAATAATTGGATCAAAATTATATAGCCATAAAATCAGTTCAGCTCGGTTTTTTGATAAGGACACGAAAAGTGGATAACAAGTTATGGTTTAGGAAATGACCTAGGAAATGGATTGGTGTATGAAACATGGATTTAAGCAATCCAAAGATTAAATACTCAACCCGAACAATAATGGCGGTGAAAGGTGTTCAACGTTGGGTTTGGTTTTGGGGAGACATTTTTAGGTGTCTACAGTAATAGTAATAGTAATAATAATAATAACAACAACATTAATAATAATAACATTAATAATAATAATAATAATAATAATAATAATAATAATAATAATAATAACAACAACAACAACATCAATAATAATAACATTAATAGTAATAATAATAATAATAATAATAATAACAACAACAACAACAACAACAACAACAACAACAACAACAACAACAACAACAACATTAATAATAATAACATTAATAATAATAACATTAATAATAATATTGATAATAATGTTGAAATCTGCTCTGCTCTGCACGGCCCGGCTCGGCTCTGCTCTACTATCCTTAAATCTACTCTGCTCTACTTTGCTGAAATTTAATCTGCTCTGTTGTGCTGACCCCCGCTCTACTCTGCCCAGAAGCTCAAAAGAACAAGGCCTTAGTGTGTAAGCCACTTGAATGCGGTTGGTTTCTGTAGGGAATAATTTCAAGCTTTTAAAATCCCACTAGCTTGAACCCCACTGTGATCATACACTAAAGTACGGTGGCGTCCAAAAGGGAAGAAGATAGAGCAAAAGAGTCGCCAACAAGTTTTTTAGGAACTTGTAAATCGTTCACGAGGTGAAGGTTACACCCCTTAACGATCCAAGAGATCGTCAACTCCATAAGGTCTAGAACCAAATAAGGGTTCGGGGATGAAGGTACAAATCCAACCTAAAAGATATTGAACCTGCCCAAATAATAGGCCTCTACTTTATTCTGATCGTATTCATGTGCGCTTTCTAATTAACATGCAATCAATAGAATTACCCTAAACCTGTTTATCTATGTTGGTTGAATATTAATGCACAAATAAACTTATTATTGGCGATCACTTGAATTATAATCACATTAACCCTAAACAAGATTATTAATTATCTTATTAAGCGTGATTACAAGTACCAATTCCCTTTAAACATGCATAAAAGGTGATCAAGCAATAACAATAAACTTCATCAAGCAACATAATAAATAATCATAACAATAATTATAATTATAATAACAATAATAATCATAATAAATTATAACAATTAAATCATAGTCATGTTCATGTTTAGAGGTGGTTATTGGAAAGGGTAGCCCAATGATAATAGGGTTAGGGCCAAGCTTATAGGGCTTTTAATGGACAGGGCTATTAATGGACAGAGCCCTTATTGGGTAGGGTAAATATAGGGCCAACATGTTTTTCCAATTTAGTTGATAAAGAAAATACATAATGTAAAAATAATTATATAGATTAATTTGTATTCATATGTATTTAATAATGGCTTTGTCCAATATTTATTTTAATTGATATTTTGTAGGCCCGCCCATTATCGACCCGCGACCCGCATTGGCCCGACCCTATATTGACCCTATAAAATGTGACCCTCTTTGACCCTGACCCGCAACCGACCCGCACCGACCCTAACCCGACCCGCCCAATAACCAGGTCTATTCATGTTAATATTAAAGCATAATAATAATAGCAAGATCCTAGGCATGATACTAACAAGATTAATAACAAACCCTAGCATGTCACTAATCAATAAAAATCAAATCTTTAGCCCTAACATGATACTAACAATCATAAATATTAGGAAGAACATAGGAAGCATCGCAACAATCATATTTAATATTAAAATTACCCTAGACATGATACTAGGAATATCATAATAACAATGTAAACATGAAATCTACATCATAACATCAATTAAAACCATTAAATCACTTACTTTGATGCCTCGTACCTCTTTCTAATAACAAAATACACACGTTAGTAACTTCAAGGAAAATAATAATCAAAACAATTAAATTAAATAATTGAAAGAGATATTTGGGACCAAACCCTCAGAAATTAAACCTTTAACGTCTAGGGCGAAGGCAAATTCGAATATGGCTAGGTGTTTCTAGATCTTGCGAATGCAGAATTTTGTACTAAAAAAGCAAAGTTTAGAGGAAAGATGAATGAGGGAGAATTGGTGAATGAATGGTGAATGATAGATGTAGATGATGATCGATGATGATTGGTCCATCAAAACAAAGTTTTTAATACGATATTTATAGAGAAAATCAGCCAAAAAAGATAAATTAACAAAACAGAGTCTGACGCTCAGGATACAGAGCTGGCGCCTACCCTGGCTAGCTGGCGCCAGGCACCAGCCTTAGCGCCAGGCGCCAAGGCCTGGGGTTGGACGCCAAGCTTGATTTTAACGCGTTTTCGAAAATCCGATAAGTTTACCGTACTGGAGGATAAAATAATATAATTTCTTCGAAAATGCTATTTGATTTTGATTAAAACACTGAAAAGTCAACAAAGTCAACTTATCAATGCTAATTGAATTAGGAATGAAAAGAACCTTCTAGAAGAATCTAGAAGACAAAAACCTTTCCTAATTGCATTAGGAATGATAAATCATATTAGGCCCTCCCCAAGATCATAGGGCCGTACATAAAGCTCAAACCGGGCCCAATTTGGTAATTTGGCCATAATTTCCTCAATATTCATCGGAATTGGGCTTATAATATATCGTTGGAAAGGTCTTTGCAAGCCCTATCCAACTACACCACTATTGAACCCATATCATGCACCAACAAAACTAGATTGGCTGTTTTCTTAAAATAAAGTTTTCAAAAACAGAAAGAAGAGAAAAGAAATTAAAACTTTCCGCAACACTAGACCATTCCACACTTTCGTTTCATTTGATTATGATTCGACGTGAAAGGTACTCATCACTGGGTTTGGTTTTGGGGAGACACAAATGGGTGTCTATAGAAGCCCCCACTTTGACTGAGTTTGGAGAAACGCAAGTTTTGAAAACAAAAGTCAAAGTATCGATAGGGACGGAGAATGATTCAGAACGTTCTGCGATCCTAAATCACTCTTGTAACGCCGGTACCTGCAAACTAGCATTAGTTAAACAGATAAAAGAGTTAAGAAACGCGTATCTTGCACCGTCGAGCACAGGTCTCTGAAAGTAACCGATTGTTTTGATGACATCCTGTAAGCTAAAGAATGCCATCTCGCTTGAAAACCGCTACGCCTGTAACTGCTTCCAAATTAGAAGATTGCTTTGCCTGAAACTATCCTCTCCGCAATGATAATATTCCACATCCTAGGGAATATCATCGAAGATTATTTCTCTTGAAATAATCCTCAGTTGCTCGTGACAGCTATCCGCAAGCTAGGGAACGTTGTCGAAGATATCCTCTCTTAAAGTTATCCTCATTTGATGCGATAATTTTCCAAAGGAAATTACCGAAGATCCATGTCTGCCGATCTTTTAAAGTTCGCCCGAACTTTGCTTCCGCTATGCCTGTACGTCGGCGTTCTTGTTGCTTTGAACCTGTATGTCGATGCTCTTTGCTCTTGAACCTATGTGTCGGTGCCTTTTTTGCTAATGAGCCAATGCTTAGGCGGTTTAAGCTAAGTGAGACGATCTCTTATCAGGTCGATCACTTTATGTAATCAAGCCGATTACTAAATCATGTCAAATTGCTTACAGGGGATAACTGGCGTACCAAGGAACCCAAAATATATCGCAGAAGGCTAGCAGAACCTCATCAGGTGGCTAGATGCTTTGGCGTTGCTGAAAGACCATCAGCGCCAGCTATTACACGTTAGCGCCAGGCGCTGACGTTGGCGCAAGGCGCCAAGCCCAACTCGTGACGCCAATGCCTAGGGACTGGCAGCAACACGAGAATCTCTTTAAATTCCCATTTTCTCTTCATTTCGCTGCTCTGTTCGTCGCGAAAACTGCTCGAGGAAACTGAAAGCTCCAATTGCTCATTGCTTGCTCGTTTTTCAACCGAATTCGCTCAAATTTGTTGCAAATCAATGCTCTTTTAATCTATTTTCCCGATCTATGTAAGTTTTCTTCAAACTCACATCAGTGTTTATGAATTCTTGACATGAATATTCACAAATTTCATGAAAATTCGAATTTTATGATGCTCAATTTGCTTTGTTTGTCAAGTTTTATGCCATGAAATTGCTTGATTATGTTTGTATATTGCCTTGGGAGTAATTTGAGACTTGTTTGACTCAATTTGGTGAAGAAATATTCAATTTGCCATTGTTGGATCTCTTAAGGTCGTGAAGAACAATGTGACTCGTTCTTGACATTTTTGCTAGCAATTCTTGTCCAATTTGTCACAATAATCACTATAGTGTTGTAACAAATTGTTTGTTTGCTTGAAAAATGCTGTTATGCTCAATTTGAATTTGTGCTCTGTTTTAGTACTACGTACTCTGTTTTTGCGAACATAGTATCATACGGCTAGGCGAACCTTAGATACTATAGAACCTTAATTTATTATGATTCTGCACAATGTAGCATGGCTAGACAACGAGGCTCGGGTTCACGGTCCCGAAACACTAGACGGGAGCATGAGCCCGTAGAGGACGACGCCACGCCGTCCACTTCGCTTGGTCGACTTCCGGAGTGGGACGAGCGGACTCTGTTCTTCGTCCCTGTCCACCACATCTCCGAGAGGGTGAGACAGGGTACCGAGCCCGGGAGGACACGGCATCACAGCTCTGGCTGTGACGGTTTAGGCGATTTGTACAGGATGCACATCGCTAGGGATCTTGAGACGAGGCTCCTATGGGAGTCTTGCGGGCTAGCTACTCTGTTTGAGACCTCCGAGGCTATGGTCGCCTCCAGCGGGGGTCATCACGTAGTGCGCGCTTTGGTGGAGTTCTTCTAGGACACCACCAACACCTTTCATTTTCCTTGGGGCGAGATGATGGTCACCCCTACGGACTTCAGTCTCATCACAGGACTGGAGTTCTCTTCTGTGCCACTACTGTTTGACGGTGGGATCGACGTCTTTTCTTCAGAGGTCGAGGATTTGTTGGGGCCGATCGCTATTCGGGCCCGAGCGGAGGTCGAGACGACTCAGTTCAGTGCTAGAGGGATTCGCCGTTCGACGCTAGCAGCGGCTCTTGATGACAATGCGACCACCCGAGAGCAACGGGTGCGCATCTTTGTGTTGATGTTGTTGTCAGGGACATTCTCTCCCGAAAAGGGTAGTAGGGCATTGCTTTACTACCTTCCTGCTCTCCGTGATCTTCAGCGGATCGGGACTTATGACTGGGCCAGCTTGGCCTATGCTGACTTTGTTCGTGCACTGAGGGACTCGTGTCGTCACCGGTCCTTTAGGACGAACGTCGCTTTGTCTGCTTCTTGGAAGGTCGTAGAGGTAAACATTATTCCCTATAAAGTTTTATCCCTACATATTAGTTAGCATTTATTCATACTTTTAACTCCTTGTAGATCTGATTCTATGAGTACTTTCCTTCCATTGCGCCGGCGAGACCATCGCCGAAGGGATTTCCGGTAAGCGCCTCTTGGGGCGGCCACCATGTGGACATGCCTACTGCACGTGTTCGGAGCTGGAACATCTCGGTACGACTTTTATCGTTTGTCTTGCTTTTCCGCGGTGCCTTAGATATATTCCTGCCTGATTGATGCTTTTTACAGGGACCTGAGGTGGTATACCGACCGTGGGGCGGTTGGACAGTCACTGGATTAGTCGAACAGTACTCTGCTGAGCGTCGCTACTTTCTGGGGACCTATGGAGCGGTCGCGTACTTAGGAGAGAGGGTCGCTAGACGGCACTCTTCTGATGTTTTCGTCGTTCCTGCCGCTCCACCACGACATATGTTCGACGAGGCGCGGTTGTCGAGCATGTCTGAGGGAGCAGGTACCCCTTGGCGGTCCTATGCGATCCTCGGGCAGTGTTATGCTGAGGAGCTACTACCTTTGTTAGCTCCAGCCCCTGTACCGGCTGAGGATGTGAAGGTAAGATTCTTTAGCTTTTTATTTTTCGCTAAGTAGCCCCCAAGTAATACTTTACTAATTTTTTCCGTTTTATCAGGACGGTGCTACTGAGTTCGTGCCACCCCGTATGTCCATCCACTACCAGGGGATGTACGGGCCGATCGAGGAGATGATTTCTCCGGCTCCCGAGGGTGAGCGCTTTGTAGAGCGGTCGATTCCTCGCCACCAGACTAGAGTAAGCCTAGTTTTTTTTTTTTAGAATTTTGTGTTCATATATCATGCATTTTTTTACTGACTTATTTTTCTGACAATTTTCACGCGAGGTGGTTCGGCTATGGCACGATGCATAGATGCCTTCCGGAGCCAGCTTGTCCGGATGAGAAATGCGGCCACCTGTCGTCGGGATGACGTTGTCCGAGAGGTAACCTTTCTTTACTTATTATTTTTGCATTACTACCTCAATTTTACCTTGTTTATGATATAATTCTTTTTGCAGGGCCAACCTATCGCTTCTCACACCCGCACGAGACCTGAGGGGCGGAGAGATCCGGCGAGGTCTAACTCGAGACGTCGTCGCACTTCGTCAAGGGGTAGAGGCAGTCGCTCTGAGGCTGCTCGAGCCGACGTTGCTGAGGGCTCGAGATCTTCTTCTGAGGGTGCTCCTGCTGCACCGGTAGTAGAGGCTACCTCGGCTTTCAGAGGTGGCGGGATGTACGAGGTTGGCTCGTCATCGCAGCACCCTTCGCGGTCTCAGCCTCAGGTTGATCCTGGCTGGAGTGGTCCTATCTTGAGTCTCCCTCCTCCCACGGAGACTGGAGCTGGCGCTGCAGCTGGAGCTGGTGGAGAGGTGACTCCTCGTACAGCGCAATTTTATGACATGATGGGCCTACGTCCTCCGGCGCCGTAGTTCGTTCCTGTGTTTATTTTATTTTGAATTTTTTATAGAACTTTGCCTTTGACTCATCATTTAGAGACACATTTTGTATTTTTATGTTATCATAAATTTATGATTATGTGTATGTTAGTGTGTGCAAAAGAAGTGTGACAACAATTTTGCGCAAAAATTCCGTCATTTTTATTATTGATGGAGGATATTATCCGACTCTCTCCCCCAAAAAGAAAGAATAAAAAGGAAAAAATTAAATAGAATGTCGGGTGTTTGGAATTTAGAATATGGCGCGTGGCGCCAGGCGCTCAGCTTAGCGTGTGGCGCCAAGCTCTGGCGGTTGGCGCCAAGCTCGGGGGTTTGACGCCAATTGACGCTGACTCCATGTTTCATTCTGATTAAAACTCTTCGCAATCTGTGCATAAATAGCCCCTTGTCCAGCCGATTCTTCTCATAATTCTAGCGAATAAAATTATTCTCTTCTTTAGAAAAAATAATAATTATGTCTTTAGCCACTAAAACCTTCACCCAATACACTCATGAATGGTGTCGATCTCTTAATGCTAGAGACAGAAAAGAATTAGATTTATTACACTTGGGGGGAATTTATGGCATCAAAGGAGTAGATCTAGACCTAGACTTCATACATACCGCTTTAGAAATTTGGAATGTTGATACGCATTGTTTCAGAATAGGGTATGATGAGATTAGCCCTTTGCCAGAGGAATTTGGTGCTATCTTAGGCTTCCCTGCAATAGACCTCGTAGTAATCCCTAGAGTAGACGCATACTACTATAAGGATTTTGAGCGTTTCTTTAATTTGAAGGAAAGGGATTTATAAAAAATAGTGGATGGCAACATAGTTAATTTGAAAGAATTCGCACGCCATTATTTTGATAAACCTCTTTCTGAATCTTTACATATATATAGAAGAAGGGCGTTCTTATTTTGCATGCTCAATCAATTTTTTCTTAGTAGTGGTAAAAATAATGAGGGTCAATCAATTATCACCACTGTACTAGAACAGATTGAATCAGGGAGGAATCCAATGCCATTAATAGTTGGAGAGACTATGATTAGTCTAGATGACTTGAAAAGGGACCCAAAAGCGCCTCTTCGCGGTTCTCCAATTTTATTACAGGTAGAAAAATAATATTTTTAATTACAGAAATAAAAAAAATATATTTTTGTATTGTAATAATAATTTATTTGCATTGCAATTTTTTTACAGATGTGGTTAATAGAGAGGCTAGGATTAATTAGCCCTCCGGATGACATTGAAAAATATACTCCCAATTGCTTCGTGAGAAGGAAGAAGCGCATCCCTAAAATTGGGCGTCATGGGTGGAGAAAAGTATTTGAATCACGTGATTTTGCCATCAAATGGGTCATATCATGGTGGAAAATAGGAAGGATGGTTGGTGTTAACAAGCAACCTTTCTGCCGTCTTCCAAACTTGTCTCGTGTAACCTATTATTATCCCTGCAGGGTGAAAAGACAATACGGCTTGCTTCAGAATATTCCTTCCGGGGATCTTCGTCCTCCCTATGAGTACCCTGTATCTCAAGAAATAGATAGATTCGATGCTTATTGGAGCGCTAGACCTTTATGGGAAGTGATTACCCAAAAGGTTCCTCCTTCTTTGCCTAATGATGTAAAGAAATGGTTGCTGAAGAAATCTTCCATTGATCAGGGTAGAACCGATGTGAAGAATCGTCTAGGTGACAGGGTGACTCCTGCCAAAGAACGCTTAGGTGCAAGAATTGAATTCAAAACACCTACAATGCCTAGGAAGAAAAATACTACCAAAGACAAAGGAAAAAGGAAAGCTAACACCACAGACAAAAAAGTTTGGGTGGAGAAGAAGAATGGATTGCTAGCTGAGAGGGAGACCATCTACTCCAAAATTGAATGTAGGTCCTCTAAAGGATTCCTACTAGCTAAAGTAATGGATGAAGAGGAGGAAGCAGAAAACAATTGGAAAAGAGCTAGAAAGGAAAAGAAAGATTAAAAACATTGCTTAGCTTTAGATTTATTAGATTTAGACGGTTATTGTTATTTAAAGTTAATTTATTTCAGCCTTATTTAAATTCCATCAATAATGTAATTTTATTTTATTAATGAAATTTTAGCTTTCGATTAAATTGTTTACTTTAAATTTATTTTATTAAAGCAATGAAAATCGAAAGAAAATTAATTCTCCAGAAATTCTTCAAGTACGGAAGTCGAAAATTTTCTGAAAAAAACAACGAAATTCGCCCAGATTTTATTCCCAAATTGGCGCCAGTAATTGGCGTTTGGCACCAACTATTGGGGTCTGGCGCCAGGCGCCAATTTCATCGGCTGGCGCTGATGAGTTCTGGCTGGCGCCAAGCTCTGTTCTGCGACGCCAATAATTTGCCGATTTTCCGTTGACTTTTTAATTGATTCTGGAACGCGGAGATGTCAAAAAATAAAGTGGCCGCACCCGTAAAGGGTTGCCTACGTATCCTCTCTTAAGGAATCAGGCTGAACGTAGCTCTCTTGAGTATCCTACTCAAGTATTTATGGGTAGTATTTCTTAAGTTGGTCAAGATTGGTCATGTTTGAGAATTTATTGCCGTCCATATCAGTTAGTTTTGCTGCACATCCTGACGGGATTGTTTGGACAATGTAGGGGCCAGACCAGTTAGGTCTAAATTTTCCCCTTGGGTCTAAAACATTTTTCCTTAGTGCTTTTAATACCAAATCTCCTACTTTGATATTTCTTGTCTTGACCTTCTTATTAAAATGCCTAGCCATACGAGTTTGGTAACACTGAGTGTGATGTAGAGCTTCTAGTCGTTTTTCGTCGAGTAGAATCAATTCTTCATATCTTGCCCTAGTCCATTCAACTTCATCGAGTTTACTCTCTAGCGCAATGTGTAGAGATGGTATTTCCAGTTCGACAGGTTGTACGACATCCATTCCATATACTAAGGAAAATGGCGTATTTCCTGTTGATGTACGAATTGACGTGCGATAACCCCACAATGCGAAGTGAAGCTTGTCAGGCCAATCCTTATAATTTTCTGTCATTTTCTCGATGATAGTCTTTAGATTTTTATTGGCTGCCTCGACTGCTCCGTTTGCTTGAGGTCTATAAGGGGAAGAATGATGATGTTGGATGCCATATTTTTGTAGCAATTCTTCACATTTGGCTTGAAAGTGAGTTCCATTGTCACTTATCATTTCATGTGGGACTCCGTATTGACAAATAATATTTCTTTCGATAAAGAGTGCTACATGTTTTGCAGTGAGTTTAGCGTATGATTGCACTTCGACCCACTTCGTAAAGTAATCGATTGCTACTAGAATAAATTCGTGGCCTCCTGTTCTTGGGGGAGTGATTTTGCCAATTATGTCAATTCCCCATGTAGAGAATAGCCATGGCGATGTGTAGGTGTAGATCAAAGATGGAGGGACATGTTGTAAATTGGCATAAATTTGGCACTCAGGGCATCTTTTTACATATTGATGGCAATCCCTATGCATTGTAGTCCAATAATATCCTTCTCGCATTATTTTCTGGACTAACATTTTGCCATTTACATGAGTGCCACAGATTGCTTCGTGAACTATTCTCATTACTCTTTGTGCATCCACTTTTCCTACACATAGGAGGGCTCGACCTTTAGGTACCCTTTTATGTAGCTCGTTGTCTATGAGTACATATTGAGAAGCCAAAAGTCTTAAGGCTCGCTTTGCTCTTTTGTCAGCATGAGGAGGGTATTCACCATTGGTGACATAGTTGAGTATGTCTATGTACCACGGTTCTTCTTCTTCTTCTTCTTCGCCTTGGACTAGGTCGTCGTCTTCAATAGCCTGGATATATGCTGGTTTGTGCCTTTTTTCGATAGTTAGAGGCATTTGCTCGATTTCCGTGGGAATCCTAACCATTGAGGCTAATCTTGCCAAGGCATCAGCAAATTGGTTTTCTTCTCTAGGAAGATATGTGTATTCTACCTTCTTTAACTGATCGGTAAGAGTTTCCAGGTAAGTTTGATAAGGGGCTAGGCTTTCGCTCCTTACTTTCCACCTTTTAGATATCTGATTGATGATCAAAGAAGAGTCTCCAAATATCCTTAACTTCTTTACTCCCAATGCCAAGACTGTTTCAAGGCCTACCACGCATGCTTCATATTCAGCAGCATTGTTGGTAACGTCGAAATCAAGATTTATTGAGATTGGAACGTGCTCTTCTTTAGGTGATACTAGTAGCACTCCGATGCCACATCCCTTTTGGTTTGAGGCTCCGTCGAAATACAAGGTCCAAGTATCATCTTCAGTGACCATTAAGTCTTCATCTGGAAATTCATTGTCTTGTATTGGTGTCGAGTCCTCCATTGGAAAATCTGCTAGAAAGTCTGACACCACGGATCCTTTAATAGCTTTTTGAGGCATAAACCGTACATCAAACTGGGCTAGATTAACTATCCATCTTGAAATACGTCCATTTAGTGTAGATTTATCGAACAGATACTTGAGTGGATCTAATCGGGAGACTACGAAAACGGTATGCACCATCATGTAATGTCTTAATTTAGTTGTGGCCCACACCAAGGCGAGGCACAATTTCTCTAGCGGTGTATAGCGTGTTTCGTATTCGAGTATCTTTTTACTTAGGTAATAAATTGCGTTCTCTTTGCCTTCTACCTCTTGTGCTAGCATGGCTCCCATTGTCTCTTTGGTAACCGGCAAATATAACCTAAGAGGTATTCCGGGGAGCGTTGGTGCTAATACGGGAGGACTTGCGAGATAGGCTTTGATCTTTTCAAAGGCTTTTTGACACTCGTCATCCCATATTACTAGTACATTCTTCTTGAGCTTCTTGAAGATTGGTTCACATATCGTTGTCAGTTTTGATATGAACCTACTTATGTATTGCAACCGGCCAATAAATCCTCGAATCTGTTTCTCAGTCTTGGGCGGTGGCATTGACATGATTGCTTTAATCTTAGTTGGATCTACCTCTATTCCTCTAGAGCTTATGACGTATCCCAAGAGCTTGCCTGAGGTGACTCCAAAAGCACATTTCGATGGATTCAACCTCATGTTATATTTTCTTAGCCTTTCGAAAAATTTCCTTAAGGCTACTTGATGGCCTGGACGGTCCTTTGATTTCACAATCATGTCGTCGACATATACCTCGACTACTTTGTGCATCATGTCATGAAGTAAGGCAGTTGCTGCACGTTGGTAAGTAGCACCCGCGTTTTTCAACCCAAATGGCATTACCGTGTAGCAGTAAGTGCCCCATGGTGTTATAAAGGTTGTTTTCTCCATGTCTTCTTCTGCCATGAGAATCTGATTGTACCCTGCGTATCCATCCATGAACGAGAGAAGCGCGTGATTTGTCGTGTTATCTACCAGAATATCGATGTGTAGCAAAGGGAAGTCGTCCTTTGGACTTGCCTTATTTAGATCTCGATAGTCGACACACATCCTTACCCTTCCGTCTTTCTTGGACGACGTTGGCGATCCATTCGGGGTATTTGGATACCTTGATGAAACCTGCAGTTATTTGTTTTTGAACTTCTTCTTTTATTTTAAGTGCTACGTCAGGTTTCATTCGACGCAACTTTTGTTTTACGGGTTTCATTCCTGGAATTAGTGGTATAGTGTGTTGAGCTATTTCTCTATTAATGCCTGGCATATCTTCATATGACCAAGCAAATACATCGATAAATTCTTTAAGTAAGTTAATTAAATCGGTTTTTTCTTGTTTATTCAATGTTAGTCCGATTTTAACTTCTCTTTTATGAGTTGAATCATTTGAAATGTCAACTGTCTCAGTTTCTTCAATTACCGGTGTTTTCTTTTCGAGTGTTTCCATTGCTTTAATAATTTCTTTGTCTTTTTCATCGTTAGCTAAGCAATGCTCGTCATCTTGGTTTAGGGAAGAACACAAGAAGTAAGGAGAATGAGAAATATTATTATACTCTGAGATCATTACATCAAAGAGTGATATGTCCTCAGGGACTGGATCACTAACTATCCTAGGAGAAGAAATAGGAGGGGTAGGTGTTACTACTAAAGATTTAGAAGACTCTAAAGGGAAAGACTCTGACTCAGACTCTGACTCAAACGACTCTTCGAACATCGGTCCTTGCCCTGTCGTGAGTGATATCTTCCTTCCGCTTGGAGTAGTCACTTTGATATTCTAGCGCCACCCTTGTAGTGATCCTTCGGCTGGAGTAATTATCTTTGAGGGGTCGAAGCTTCCACTTTGTAGGACTGTTTGAATGAGCGAGGAGTTATCTTCTTCGTAAGTTGGCTCATTCTTTTCTCGCCCAAACAATAATCCCATGACGTTAAAGTCAAAGCATGGGGGTGCTTTCTCCTTGTGGACAGGAGTTGGGACTTCATCAGTGAAGTAGCAATCCAAGAAAATCTTGAATCCTGGTTGTTGTATGCCGTTTACAACAAATGGCTCGGGAAATTCATGGCATGGATAGTCCTCTCCTTCTTTTATGAACTGACCATTAAGCGTAAGAGGGTACTGATCCATTGGAATTTCTTTCTTTTTAATGCAAGCGTCCCTACGCGCCTTCAACTTTTCCTGGGCTCGCTTGAGATCTTTCCGAGTCGGTTCGAAACCAAGTCCGAAAGTATCTAGCTTAGGATGGCCAGGTGACTCCAGCGATTTTGCTATCCCTTTCTTCTTTCCTAGGGTCATCCTAGGGAAGTGTCCTTGTTTCTTCAGCATGGTGTTGACAATCATGTTGGAATGGGGGTCATGGAAAAGAGATGTCCTTTCATCCTCCTGGATTAAGGAGACTTCTTCGTTAAATCCCCATAGATCTTCATCATCCTCGTCGTGCTCCACATTGATGATTGGATTCTCTATGGATTTAATTCTCATAGGCAAAGCATCAATAGTGATTGGGATTCCTCCAACTATGGCTTTCACTTGTTGATGGAGAGATGAAGGGACGGCCTTTAGATCATGAAGCCAAGGGCGTCCCAACAACAAATTGAATGAGGCTTTGATGTCTACTACTTGAAAAGTAGTAGCATGTTCTATTGCTCCTGCCGTTACATTTAGGGTTATTTTGCCAAGAGCTTGACGACGAGTATTATCGTAGGCTCTTATTCCTTGTGTGGACGGAGTTAAGTCTTCATCCCTTATGCCGAGCATCCTCGCAGTTCTAAGTGGACAGACATTGATAGCCGATCCATTGTCTACAAGAGTCATGGGAACATTCATCCTTTTGAAGACTACCGTGAGATTTAATGCCTTGTAATTTCTGTCACCTTCTGGGGGTAAATCTTTGTCAGAGAAGGTGATTAAGTTAATTGGACTAGGAAGATCACTTGTGAGGAATTTGGCTAGTCCCTCAGGAGTAGTGTCAGAATCTATCCCGATTTTATCCAAGGCATTCATTACAGCCAACCTATGCTCTCGAGATGTTGCCAGGAGCTTCCACACATTCATCTCAACTTTTGTCTTCTTAAACTGTTTAACAATATCATTGTCTTCGATGATAGGTATGGGAACTTGTTGTATGGTGGGAATAGGTTGCGCTGAAACGGGAGCTTGCATTCTCCCAGATCTTGTGAGGACATCTATTGATGAATCTTCTTCAGCCCAAATGTCATCTGTGGTGTATGATACAGAAGGTGAAGGTCCTACTATGTCTTTTAGGTAGACGTCTTCTTCATCACTGTCCCAAACTCCATTTACGGTTATATCCTCTTCTTCTTGAACTTGGACTAATTTCTTTTCATCAATCATTTTCTGTACCAAATCCTTGAACTTGAAATAGTTTTCTATAGTGTGCCCCCCTGATTGATGGTACTGACAGTAATATCTATCTGTCCTTTTTAACGACTCAAATGGTCTCGGTTCGAGAGGTTTGACCTCGCCACTCTCGGAGAGCATTTCGAACATTTGCGCATATGGGATCCCAATTGGAGTGTAGATTCTATTGCTCTTCTTGGGTTTTTCAGTGACTTGTAAGGGAAAATACTTTGCCTCATAAGTCGTTCTCACTGGTGTGAATTCTCTTTTAGGTTCTTCCTTTGGACATGAAAGCTCATCATATTTCTTATGGAGTTCGTTCATAACCTTAAGAGCTTCACGTAGTAGTTGTGATGCCTCCTTCATAGACAGTGTGAGCAATTGTATGTCTTCCTTATTTGCCAGTTCTAGAAGGCTATCTTTGACATCAAAAAAGATCTCCACTTCTTTTTCTATGGTATTGATTTCTTCGACATGTTTAATGAGAGATGAGGGGTCAACCTCGTTTTCTTCATCAGAGATAGCCAGAGTATGAGCTAGAGGTGCATTGTCAATGCTTGGCTTCTTACTGGCAGGGGGCAACGGCAGTTTGTTATTGTCAATTAGGTCTTGGATAGCTTCCTTAAGCTTCCAACAGCTTTCAGTAGAATGGCCCCTACCTTGGTGATAGTTGCAGTGTGCATTGGGGTTCCAGTTAACCAACCTCTTCTCGATTGGTGGGACCCCAAATGGTCCAATGGGAGTTATTGACCTTTTGCATTTAATTGATCAAATGCGGTGTCATAACTCATGCCAATAGGAGTGAAGTTCCTCCTAAATGGTTTCTTCTGTCCTTGGTTGTTCATGGCGAGAACTTCTCCTAAATTAAAGGTGCTAACATTATTTGAGTGGGCGGTTTTGGAAGAAGAAGGATTGTCGTTCTTCTTTCCTTTCCAGCCACTGTTGGAGTTATTGTTGGCAGCTTTTGACTTAGCCAAGTCATCTTCAATATTGATCCCAATGTCATAAACAGCCTTAAAGGTATGGAGGTTATTTTGATATTTAAGATGCTTGGAATATTTTTCTTGGAGATTCTTGATAAACAGTCTCACAGACTCTTTTTCGCTTGGTACCTCAATCATTTTAGTTGAGGTTTCTCTCCACTTGTTGAAGAAAGAGGTGAAGCCTTCATTCTCTTTCTGTTTGAGGATTTTAAGTTCTCTATGGTCAGTCTCGACTTGAATGTTGCACTTGTACCTATCGACGAAAGCGTTTGCTATAGACTCCCAGGTAGAGGTCTTTTCTTTTTCGAGAGAAAAGAACCATTGTTGGCAAACGGTCTCGAGAGATAGTGAGAAAAGAGAAGGGAAGACCTTCTTATCAATACCCTTGATACTCATTATTGTTTCGAATGCTCTTAAATGGAAGTAAGGGTTGTCAATTGCTCTAAATTTTGGGATGTCGTTGGCGTTGAACTTCTGCGGAAGAAGATCTTTGTCCACCGAGACCCCTTGTGATGTAAGCTCTTGAAACTTGTAGTCACTGGACAACTTGCTTAGGCTCTCTTGCATGAGGTCCATTTGTTGTTGTTTCACGGGATCGTCGATCCTAAGTGCGAGAAGCTTCAGTGTCTCAGTCACAGTAGCCAGTTGGTTCTTAAGATCATTGACTTCTTCTTGAGTTTCCATTATAACCCTTGCTTTCCTCTTGCGAGCTATAGGTTTGTCGAAAAGTTGGGCTTGTACGAAGAGGTTATCTTTGATTAATCGTCCTTCTTTTCTTGACCACGCGCTGTAAATTAAACCATTTTGCGTTTTAATTACTTAACTCGAATCAACTTGACTTTATGGTTTATTTTAAGGGAAAAAAGAGGAAAAAGAAAAAAGGGTGCATATTTTTGGCAAAAATAATGTACATGTTTTTAAGTTGGAGGATTAATATCCGACTTACCCCCCTAAAAAAAGACGAAAAAACGCGCACGCAAAACTCTCTTAAACATGGTCAAAGTATGTGTATTGGTGTGTGCATTGAGTGTAAGTGACATGCTTGGACTCTTGTGTAAGACCATGGGACTTAGTGTCTAAACTCGATCATTGATTCAAATAAACATTATTGACAGCAAAACTAACCGAATTAAACAGAAAACTGATTAATTAGACCTTGGGTGATGACTCGACAAATAATCTGAACTATCGGCCAAGCGACAGGACTGGCGTCACATTGTGGAGGTTGGCGCCAGACAACATAGCTGTCGTCAGGCGCTACACACCATAGTGTGGCGCTACAGCTCAGACCTTGGCGCCAATAGTGGAGCTTCGGTCTGGGACTGTTTTCGGTGTTATTAGTCAACTGGGGTATGCCTAAAGTCGTACTAGGTCAATTCCGATTAAAGAAAAATTAGACTTTATTGACTCAAATTAAATAATTAATTAATTAATTAATTAGGCAAAGTTCTTTAAGTCATTAATTTATTTAACTTCAACACAAGTCAACAAACGGTTAAGAGAAACATAGAATATATATGCACAACAAATAATGCACAATTAGTCAAGTAGGCACAATATGATGCAATGAGTTTGCAACCTAACCATGGCTCTAGTTCTCTAAAGTTCAGGATATGGTTTAGTCAAGGGGGGTCCATGGTTAATTGCCTGGATGCACCGCGCGGAAGCCTAACCGTGAAGGGTTGGTGCGAGTGGATGGGACACCGCGAGCTTTAGAAAAAAAACTCGCTTCCATGGTTTGGTGAATTCAACATCTCGGATGTACCCTTTGTTGCACGGAGCGTTCAATCGGGTAGATGGAGCATGAATTCCCAGAGGGTTATGTCCATATGTAGAACACATATGGGTTTCAGAAAAGTGAGAAAAAATTCAATCAGGAAGTAGGATCGAGCAAACAATGCGAAAAATTGGTCAAAATTAGAACGCATATTTCTGGCTCGGTATTGGGGGAAATTGGCGCCAGCAATCAGAGACTGGCACCAACTTTTAACTGTAGCGCCTGGTGCCAATACTGGCGTCTGGCGCTACGGCTAAAAGTGTGGCGCCAAGCTCTGGCCCCTGACGCTACTTCCCACATGCCTCAGCAGCTTTCTGTGCTCGATAAAATTTTCCAGTTTCGCGCGGTGTTATTTCAGTCCTAGTTGTGAAAGACATTCCTCAAATTTCCTACGTGTAAAATCCTATATTTTTTACTCATTACGGATGGTCTTTCCAATGAGATCCTTTTTATGCATATGACAATAATGTTAATCAAAATTACGCACATGAAATACTTAGAACTTTTCGAGTCTCATCCACTCATTCTAAATCATTGCCGAAACAAATTCAGGAATTGAAATAGAAATCATCCCCAGCGGAGTCGCCAAAAACTGTAGGGAATAATTTCAAGCTTTTAAAATCCCACTAGCTTGAACCCCACTGTGGTCATACACTAAAGTACGGTGGCGTCCAAAAGGGAAGAAGATAGAGCAAAAGAGTCGCCAACAAGTTTTTTAAGAACTTGTAAACCGTTCACGAGGTAAAGGTTACACCCCTTAACGATCCAAGAGATCGTCAACTCCATAAGGTCTAGAACCAAATAAGGGTTCGGGGATGAAGGTACAAATCCAACCTAAAAGAGATTGAACCTGCCCCAATAATAGGCCTCTATTTTATTCTGATCGTATTCATGTGCGCTTTCTGATTAACATGCAATCAATAGGATTACCCTAAACCTGTTTATCTATGTTGGTTGAATATTAATGCACAAATAAACTTATTATTGGCGATCACTTGAATTATAATCACATTAACCCTAAACAAGATCATTAATTATCTTATTAAGCGTGATTACAAGTACCAATTCCCTTTAAACATGCATAAAAGGTGATCAAGCAATAACAATAAACATCATCAAGTAACATAATAAATAATCATAACAATAATTATAATTATAATAACAATAATAATCATAATAAATTATAACAATTATAATCATAGTCATGTTCATGTTAATATTAAAGCATAATAATAATAGCAAGATCCTAGGCATGATACTAACAAGATTAATAACAAACCCTAGCATGTCACTAAGCAATAAAAATCAAATCTTTAGCCCTAACATGATAAACAATCATAAATATTAGGAAGAACATAGGAAGCATCGCAACAATCATATTTAATATTAAAATTACCCTAGACATGATACTAGGAATATCATAATAACAATGTAAACATGAAATCTACATCATCACATCAATTAAAACCATTAAATCACTTACTTTGATGCCTCGTACCTCTTTCTAATAACAAAATACACACGTTAGTAATAAAACCTTTCACGTCTAGGGCGAAGGCAACTTCGAATATGGCTAGGTGTTTCTAGATCTTGCGAATGCGGAATTTTGTATTAAAAAAGCAAAAGTTAGAGGAAAGATGAATGAGGGAGAATTGGTGAATGATAGATGTAGATGATGATCGATGATGATTGGTCCATCAAAACGGAGTTTTTAATACGATATTTATAGAGAAAATCAGCCAAAAAAGATAAATTAACAAAACAGAGTCTGACGTTCAGGAAACAGAGTTGGCGCCAATCCTAGCTAGCTGGCGCCAGGCACCAGCCTTAGCGCCAGGCGCCAATGGCTAGCGCCAGGCCTGGTTCTAGGCGCCAAGGCCTGGGGTTGGACGCCAAGCTTGATTTTAACGCGTTTTCGAAAATCCGATAAGTTTACCGTACTGGAGGATAAAATAATAAAATTTCTTCGAAAATGCTATTTGATTTTGATTAAAACTCTGAAAAGTCAACAAAGTCAACTTATCAATGCTAATTGAATTAGGAATGAAAAGAACCTTCTAGAAGAATCTAGAAGATAAAAACCATTCCTAATTGCATTAGGAATGATAAACCATATTAGGCCCTCCCCAAGATCATTGGGCCGTACATAAAGCTCAAACCAGGCCCAGTTTGGTAATTTGGCCATAATTTCCTCAATATTCATCGGAATTGGGCTTATAATATATCGTTGGAAAGGTCTTTGCAAGCCCTATCCAACTACACCACTATTGAACCCATATCATGCACAAACCAAACTGGATTGGCTGTTTTCTTAAAATAAAGTTTTCAAAAACAGAAAGAAGAGAAAAGAAATTAAAACTTTCCGCAACACTAGACCTTTCCACACTTTCGTTTCATTCGATTATGATTCGACGTGAAAGGTACTCATCACTGGGTTTGGTTTTGAGGATACACAAATGGGTGTCTACAGTTTCATGTTTGCTTATTTTGCCGTTTTAATAATTTTATTAAATTTAATTTTGTTTTTATTATTTTAATAAATGTTGGAGGCTAGGCCTCGGTTTTGAGCGGCATTTGAAAATTTTAATTTTGGCAAATATTTGGGTTTACCAGCTTAATTAATTAGATTAATTAAGATTAATGCGGAATTTAGTGGGAGCTTCATTTATTAATTACGCTAAATTACATAATCAATTAAACAACTTTGACTAGCTTTAATTAGGCATGTTAATTGGATTTAACGACCTAAGTTGGTTACTAGTTTACACACGTTTTATGTATTGTTACTTGTTTTATCGTTGTAAAATGCATGGGCCATTCACAAATAATGAATGGAATGTATATTCTCTCGAGGCTTTTTAAATTGCAACTAGTGGGGCCGATTAGGATAGAAAATACGGACTGCGATCCGTGATGTATTTTTGTAAATCTAAATGTGGTATGCAAACCGTTGAGTAGTTTTCTACCTTAATATTTAGATAAGTCCTAATCGTAGATACTAGTATTTGCATAATTATGGTCATGTCTTGAAGATGGAGGTTCTTGGAAGACGAAGTCATAAAGTTGCAAAACCCGTCCCTTGAAGACTTGAAGACTCAAGGGGGTCATTCTAGTTGCCGAAAGCATCTTTAATTATGTTTTTCGATATATATATATATATATATATATATATATATATATATATATATATATATATATATATATATATATATATATATGAGTATTTATATATGGATTATATGTTAGATGCATAGGATTTCGAATGTTGTGATGATTAATTAAGTTCACTTAAATCAACCAACATAGAAACCCTAGGTCCCTAAAGTATTGAGTGAAATTGCCATTCCAAAACAAGACTTATCAACCTATTGAGAGTAGTGATGGGATACGCCAAGGTGAGGCATCACTATTACTCCCTAGGATACATAAGGCATACCGGGTATGCAAGTTGGTTTTGGTTGTACTCAACGATATGAGTGATGGAGTCCTAAGATGTCGTGGAAAACTGGATAAGTTGTTGAGAGAGCATTAGATGCGACTATTTATCCAACCAAGAGTAGCTTGGAGCCATTAGAAAAGCGTTGCTTACCTTAGGAGATTGAGTGTTAAGACAAGCCAAAGCATGCTTAACCACTCTTTGTTTCTTTGGATCTTGGAACCGACTTATTCTCACCAAAAACGGAGACAATTTTAATGTGTGAATAAGATGTTTAAATAGGTTTGATTAAAATGCATATTTCCGGATTATAAATGGTTTTTCATTTTAAATTCTTTCAAATTGTAGAATCATGTCTTCAACTATCGACAACAATCTAATGTGCCCGGACCTTCCCGAGAAGTTACCATTTAGCTTGAATTTGGTAAACTTCAAGAAATGGGAGGAAGAAATCCGTATGACCCTCCGTAATTTCTACCTAGAGCATATCTTGGATACTCCCATCCCGAGTTTTACTCAAAAGGGGTTATTAGCGATGAAGCTCATGAGGAGTGGAGTTATGATTGCAAGAGAGTCTGCCGACTCATGGCAAACTCTATTCCGGAATAATGGAAGAAGAAATTCTCCAACTACTTTCCGGATGTACTCCTCAAGGCTCTAGAGGACATGGTTAATTTGAGGGTCACAAAGAGCGTCACGGGAAACTATGAAGGCCTTGTGGAAGAGGTGACTAGGTCACTCTCTAACATGAGGATCAAGCCACCGCAAGATGGGTGTCTGTAGGCGTCGTTCGAAGTGTTCCTACGTTAAGCATGTTGTGAATATTCTTGGCACTCATAGGAAGTGGGAATTGACATAATACGATTAGGGACAAAGCAAAGTAGGGAGTCGCCAACAAGTTTTTAAGGAACTTGTAAACCGTTCACGGATCATAAAAGGCAACCACGAATAAGGGAGAACAATAGGTAACAACTATTGACCCGTGAAGGTTACACCCCATTCGTAATCCATGAGATTACTAACTCCATATGGTTCGGAACCACGAAAGGAGGATCGGGGATGATGGTACGAAGTGAGTCATGGAGTCACATTCGCCCGTATTGGCCTCTATTCGATTCTTATAGTGAAAAGTGATTCCTGCAATCTTAAAGGCATACAAACAAAGATTCAATTTGCTTCAAACTATTATTAGGCTAAATTGGTTGAATATTAATGCAACACATTATTCTAAAATATTGTGATCACTTGATTTAATAACAAGATTGAAAAGGATCCTAAATCGGTCGTCCAAATTATCTTATTAGGCGTGATTTTCAATTGCATATTCCCTTTAAACATGCAATATGGTGATCATAATAACAATAAAATAAACATTAATATTGGAAGCAATTTAGCAATAATTCCAACAATATAAAATCGTTAGAAAAATAATAGAAATAAAATGAACATAATTCTTACTTTGATTCGGTTTGCTTGCAACTATAAAATAATAAAGAGTTAATAACTTCAAGGAAATAATAATAAAACAAGAATTAAATTAAATTAAATTAAATAGAGTTGATTTGGGGCCAAACCCTCAAACAGCTCTACCTTTCACGCCTTGGCTTAAGGACAGAACCACGAGTAAAGTATGGACTCCTTGGAGTGCTTGAAGAAGGAATTTTGAAAGAAGGAGGGTAGGCTAGTGTTTAGGCTAGAGCATAGAGGAGAGAAAAATAGAGAATTAATTGATGCCCCGTACATCATAAATGAGGGGGTATTTATAGAAAAAATGTGTTGAGGGAACACACGGAACCCTAAAAAGATAAAAACCCTAAAAAGTATACCGCGACACGACAATGTGTAATGTGAAACGGGAAATCCCACCGTCAGACGAGGAACATTCCCGTGACACGGTATACTGCTGTGTGATGCGGGAAATATTTAGTGAACAGGGGAGAAAACGCATTCAGGGTTTACGCAGAAAGGACACGGAAACCCCCGTGTCACAACAGGTGTCCCGTGTCACGGGGAATCCCACCGTCAGACGGGACAGTTTCCCGTGACACGGTGGAAAATACCGTGACGCGGGAATCTGTGGTCCGTTTTTCCATCTAAATTCATTTTTAACCCTAATTTCGTTCAGCATTTTAAGTGCCGATTGATAATTTCGGGCCATTTCTGATTTTTTATTATTATTTGGGCTAAAATAAGAAAATAAGTAAATAAAAGGTTTGGGCCAAAATAAATAATAAAACAATAAAATAAAAAGGGTTTGGGCTGTAATTAAAAAAAAAACTATTCTTTGACTAAACATCAAGACTGATCCATGGATCATTCAAAAAATTGAATTTACTTAAATACGATTTTTTAAGCACTCTCGGGATTAAATACTGAACTCGACTAATAGTGACGGTGAAAGGTTGTTCATCATCGGGTTTGGTTTTGGGGAGACATTTTTAGGTGTCTACAGTGTCTCACCAAAGACAGACAAGAAGTATGGGCTAGGGTCTACGACTTTGCAAGACTTAGGCCCAGAATGCCACTTCAAGCCCATGTGCTCAAGATGACAAGGTTATTCAACCACTTGGAGTTGATTGGTAGACCGATGGAAGATGAGCAAGCGGCTCATATGCTTCTAAGCTCACTCCACTCGGGGTATGTTGCAATTAAGATGAAACTTATCGACAATCGGAATAAACTGTCCTTGAAGGAAGTTGTCCAAGAGCTCCAGAAAATCTATTCTTGCAAGGCGGCTAAGTTTTCTCTGAGGCCTAAGAGGAAAGAGTTCAAGAACAAAGGTAAGATGCGCTACTTCTATTGTAGTAAGCAAGGACACTACAAGAGATAATGTAGCGAGTATCTAGAAGATGAGGCAAGAGGAAAAGGAGCCTCAATCTCAGGTATCATCCTTACACTTGAATATAATCAATTTATAAGGTATTGGATACCGGAAAATTAACTCACTATGTGCTCCTATTTCAGGAACAAAGTGAGCAGTGCTTTTCAAGTGGATATGAGTACACAAGTGGAAGATGACGATAATCTGTCCAAAGAAAGCTTGTAATCTCATGTTTTTGTCTAGATTTAAAACTTGTTTAGTTTTATGAACCATACTTTGATCTTTTGGCGATGAACGTCATTTTGACTTTGATCACAAGACTTTTGTTCTATGTCTTGTTTATATTTATGGAATGACACGTTTGTGTGTGTTTAGACAAAAATTGTTTATAATGATACCAAAAAGGCTAAGACCATGGAGTCAAATCAGACGTACTTGTGACATTGTCGTCTTAGCCACATTAACATCAAACGCATCATGAAACTTATACAGGAAGGTGTTCTTGACTCTTTCAATTTTGAATCGTTTAAGAATTACGAAGGATGTTTATTAGGAAAGATGATTAAGCATCCATTCTCCAAGTTGGGAGAAAGGGCAAGAGACTTATTGGGTCTAATACACACCGATGTTTGTGGACCAATGAGCTCCGTTACAAGGAACGGACATCGATATTTTATCACCTTCACATAAAACTATAGTAGATATGGCTATGTCTACCTCATGTCGCATAAATCTGAATCATTTGAAAAGTTCAAAGAATTTCAAAGTGAAGTTGAAAACCAGCTTGGCAAGAAAATCATAGCCCTTCAATCGGATCGAGGTGGTGAATAGTTGAGCCAAGAATTCGATGACCATTTGAAAGAAAAGGGTATACTTTCAAAATTGACACCTCCAAGAACTCCACAATGGAACGGAGTATCGGAAAGGAGAAATCAAACCTTGTTATACATGGTACGATCTACAATGGGTCTTAGTGATCTTCCTATCTCTTTCTGGGGACACACACTTCTAACTACAGCACTAACATTGAACCGTGCTCCATCAAAAGCTATAGAAAACACTCCATATGAGTTATGGACGAAGAAACCTCATAAGTTCTCTTTTCTAAAGATATGGGGATGCGAAGCATATGTCAAGAAATTGATTTCTGACAAACTTCATCCCAAATCTGATAAGGTTTAATATGTTGGCTACCCAAAAAAAAAACCAAAGGGTATTCATTCTACAATAAATCAGATAACAAAGTGTTTATTGCTCGCGATGGTGTCTTTTTGGAGAAGGGGCACTTTTCCAAAATGACAAGTGGGAGGAAAATCAAACTCGATGAAGTTCCAGAGGACGAGCAACAAAATCAAAATGATAGTCAAAGTGCTCAAACAGCATATGTTGACACAGGTCGAAATGATCAAAATGTGCAAAGTCAAACCAACAATACAAATGCTCAGTCTGTTACCCTACATAGGTCTTAGAGGCCGAGACCTCAACCTGATAGATATCTTGGTATATTATTAACTGAAAATCAGGACATCCTTATTATGGATGGAGATGAACCAGCAACCTACAAGTAAGCGATGGCAAGCACCGACTCTGCTAAATAGCAAGAGGCTATGAGATCTGAAATGGATTCCATGTTTGAAAATCAAGTCTGGGACTTGGTTGACTTACCCGAACGTTACACACCTATCGGATGTAAGTGGATTTTCAAGTTGAAAATCGACAAAGATGGAAATGTATTCATTTACAAAGCTAGATTGGTAGCAAAAGGTTACAGGCAAGTTCATGGTATTGCTTACGATGAAACCTTTTCTCCAGTCGCAATGCTTAAATCCGTTCGGATCCTCCTAGTGATTGCTGCACATTACAATTATGAAATATAGCAGATGGACGTCAAAACCGCCTTCCTCAATGGTATTTTCGAAGAAACTATGTATATGAAACGGTTTTGTCGACCAAAACAATGCTGGGAAAGTTTATAAGCTTAATCCATTTATGAGCTGAAGCAAGCTAGAAGGAGTTGGAATCCACGATTCGATGAAGCCATCCGTAAGTTTGGTTTTATCAAGAATCCAGATGAATCTTGTGTTTACAAGAAGGTCAGTGGGAGTGACATCGCCTTCCTAGTCTTATATTTCGATGACATATTGCTAATTGGAAACAACATTCCGTTGTTAGAGTTTGTAAAGGCCTGACTTAGAAAGTGTTTTTCAAAGAAAGACTCGGGAGAAGCTCAGTACATACTAGGTATCAAGATCTATAAGGATAGATAAAAAAGGATGACAAGATTGAGCCAAAGCACTTATATTGATAATGTACCGGCTCGATTTGGCATGGAGGAGGCCAAGAGAGGTCACCTACCCATGTCACATGGCATAACCCTAAGCAAGAAACAGTGTCCACAGACACATGATGAGCGGGAAACGATGAATCAGATTCCATATGCTTCGCTTATTGGATCGATCATGTATGTCATGATATGTACTAGGCCAGATGTATCGTATGCCTTGAATACTACGAGCCGTTACCAATCAGACCCAGGAGAGGCCCATTGGACTGCGGCAAAGAATATCCTAAAGTACCTGAAAAGGAACAAGGATAAATTCCTTGTGTATGGTGGTTCAGAGGAATTAATTGTTGAAGGTTATATCAACGCGATCTGATCCAGACAGACAGAGACAATTTTAAATTGCAATCTGGATATGTATTCTGCTAAATGGAGGAGATTTTAATTGGAAGAGTGTCAAGTAGAGCACAACTGCAGATTCTACAACTAAAGCCGAATACTTGGCAGCTGTAGAAGCGGCTAAGGAGGCTGTTTGGATTCGTAAGTTCGTAGGTGAACTTGATGTTATACCCTCCATCAATGGTCTAATAGCCCTCTATTTTGACAACAATGGAGCCATTTCTCAGGCTAGAGAGCCAAGGGAACATTAGAAGGTCAAACATGTCAAGCGACGGTTTCACATGATTCGAGAATGAAAATCAGAAGGTGAAAATCAGAATTTGCAAAGTTGAAACTTTATCACTCCGTTTAGAATTCAGAATTAAACATGCTGGAGACTTTATCACTCTGTTTAGAACTAAGAAAATCAAGATTAAATTCTGAAGTTGGAACTCTAAATTCTGAAGTTGGAACTTTATCACTCTGTTTATCATGTTGAATTAAATTCTGAAGTTGGATTCGTAAGTTCGTTGGTGAACATGTTGGATTTCCCTTCTGATTTTAGAATTATGAGAATGGGAATCAAGAATGTAGGAGAGTGGCTTTGATTTCCCTGTTTAGTATTTTAGTTAATTTTTGAACATTTAATGTAAGACACTAAGAAAAACCATTCAATTTTTGAAGTAATTTAAATTTCATGCAATTTTATCACTCCGTTTGCTATTTAATTGTGGTTTAGGATTAAATAATGAGTTCATTCGATTATGAGAATATTCAAAATAGGGTATCAAGACCAGTCTTGGTAAGGAAACACATATTAAGTGAACATTGAATATTATAATCGAGAATTATCCTTAATCAAGGTCATTTTAAACAATGGACGATTAATGAGCACTTGAGATTAGTGTGTATGTAGTTTGATTTATAGCACCATTTCTTGTGCTATAAGGACATGATTGTCATAAATCATTTATACGGGTATTGGTTTAGAACCATACTGGATCGACCTATGAGAATACTTTAAGAGATTAAAAATCGTAATAAGTATACTTCTCATTATGGTTATCGGAACCTATTTCCTCGACCATGAGTATTGTGAGTTCTCTTGTTTGAGTACTAGTCCGCTTTGATGTTGTCAAACTTCTAAAAGGGGATTATAACAGCAACATTCGGACATCTAGATCCTCCCAGTAAGAGAAGCTACATTACAAGGCTGGGAATGTGCCCCTAATAAAATAGGAAAGATGTCTTTGTTGTTTACTAGGCCTCTCGAAGAACGAGACTGTAAAATGCATGGTCGTGCTCGGATGGATTTTAGAAATCATCTGTTTATTGACAGTCGGACTCGGGATCGAGAAACACTTCTAGACATAATAAGGATGACGAATAAATCTTACCTTATAGTTCATGAAGAGACATTAAGTGACATAGGAAAAAGGTTATACACTAAAAGCGCACTTGTCCGGAAGGACAACTGGGAGATTGAAAGGAATGGTGTCCTTCAAACAAGTGTATTACTTCGATAGAGGGTTCGGAATTATTAGAAAGCTAAATATTCAGTGAGGTCAAGTGATCAAAATGCTTGGGTGGAGGCCGCTTCCAATCATTAATATTAGTGTATAATTAATATAATAGTTTAATCTTGACTGAACCATTCGGGTCACCTTCAAGAAACTAACGAATCGACGCGACGAATTAATTCGAAAGGATTTAATGAGTCGCCCGAGTAATTAATATTTAGACATCGAAAATTCGAGCTTGGAGAGTCGAAATCGAGCGTCAAAAGTCGAGTCAAAATAATAAAAGACGAGACGAGAAAATTACTAATAAATTAAAAAAATTACCAAAATAACCCTAGCATTAGAATGCGCCGAGCAAGTCGAGTGATAGGGGCATATGGCCTAGCAAGGTGGCTAGCAAGCGCACCAAGCCGAGCCTAGGCTGGCTGGTGCGTGCTAGCGCACCTTGGCCAGCTAGCATCCCGCACCATGTCCGAGGCACGCTAGCAACTGACCAAGGCTGGCAGCCCGCACCATGTGCGAGGCATGCTAGCAGCTGGCCAAGGCTAGCAGCCCGCATAAATGTGCGAGGCATGCTAGCAGGCTTTAGCTAGCAGCCCGCATATGGTGCGTGGCATGCTAGCAGCAAGCCTCGGCCAAGCAGCCCGCACATTGGTGTGTGGCCTGCTGGGCCGAAGGGAAGGCAACAGCCGGCAACCCACACTTGGGTGCCTTGGTGCCCAATTGTGGGGGTGCCACGTGGTGCACATTGATTGGCTTGAGGGATTGTGTTAGCCGGAAATGGGAGAGGAGTGGGGAGCAAGTTTGGTGCCCCCCCTTCTCCAAGTGGTCCTCACCTAACCTCTTTTATGAACGTGCCACTTGTTGATTTATTAGTAGCTTGATTATTAATTTTATTTGTGATTTAAATAAAATAAAAAAATCAATTCTCCCACATTGATGGGAGAGCAAATCTTACTCTTGCCTTTCCCTATAAATACCCAAGTTGGGGTATTGGGAAAAGCACTTGAGTAAGTGTTGAAAAAGGCATCACCATTGTGAAAACCTTTGAACACAATTAAATTACTCAGGTTTAGGTCGGGCTTAGCTAACTCTTAAGCATTGGACCATTTTTGGTGCTCGGGTTGCCGGTGGAATTTGTTGGAGGTCCTCGTGCGAGCGGGGCTTAGATTTGTTGAAGTAAGAGCTCTATTAGTGAGTGAAGCACACGCCAAAGGTATTAATCTCTTTCTTAATCTTGTTTTTTAAGTTAATTATGATTTATGGTTATAATTATTGTGAGTGTGGTCTTGGCTCGGGTTTTCTTCCGTGGTGAGTCGGACTCATCGAAACCCAACATATTTAAGATGACTATCTACTTTAACACAAGCGTTTCGGACATGCTAGCTACTCCTTAAGGAAAATTTGTGAAGAAGGTCCTTTTAAGTAGATATTTTTGTGACAAAGGCCCTTTAATAAATGAGGTGGCACAAAAGGTACTTCTATCATGTATAGGTTATGAGGAGGTCCTTCAACCATTTTCTAGCGTTGACTTTTTTATTTTTCGGCCAAAAAAAGCCACGTGTAAAGCAGCTAACTTATTAAATTTCCTTTTTTCCCTGTTAGCTCTCATTGTGAGGAGGATTATATTAGCCTTGAATTACTTTGAATGACCTTTAATTTCAATTTATGAGATTACAATTGAAGTTTTAGTGTTAATTGTTTTCATAAGTTAGGTTTTTATAGGGGAATAAAAGGGAAAAACGAGGGAAATGAGGAGGGAGAAAAAAGGGAACTTAGATGTGATTTTTTTTGGCTGGAAAATAAAAAAGTCAACGCCGAAAAATAGTCAAAGGACCCTCCTCACAACCTAAACATGATATAAGGACCTTTTGTGCCACCTTTTTTTATAAAAGGGCCTTTGTCACAACAAGGTCTACTGAAAAGGACCTTCCTAAAAAAAAATTCATTCCTTAATTGATAAACTCAGGTCAAAGGACTTGGTAGTAGGATTATTCTCTATCAAGTTCCTAAATGATAAAATATGTGATGCTTGCGTAAAAGGAAAACATGTCCGAAGTTCGTTTAGATCTAAAAAGATGGTGAGCACCTCAAAACCATTAGAATGAATTCATATGGATTTATGTGGTCCCATGAGAGTTCAGAGTAGGAGTGGCAAGAAATATGTGTTGGTTATTGTTGATGATCATATTACTCTAGATACACTTGGGTAATATTTCTAACAAGCAAAGATGAGACCTTTGATGAATTTGTAGCATTTGCCAAAGATGTGCAAAAATCAAGTGGATTCTCTATAATTCACCTAAGATCTTACCATGGTACAAAGTTTGAAAATTCAAAGTTGGATGAGTTTTGCAGGGAACACTAAGGAATGAATCACAATTTCTCTTCTCCTAGAACTCTTCAATATAATGGAGTAGTTAAGAGAAAAAATCGAACGCTGGAAGACATGGCAAGAACAATATTGATTGCAAGCTCCCTGCCAAGGAACTTCTAGGCTGAAGCCGTTAATATAGCATGCTACATCATCAACAAGGTAAATATAAGAGCAATTACCAACAAGACTTCTTATGAACTATTCAAAGGGAGGAAACCAAATATCTCTCACCTTAGATCCTTTGGGTGTAAATGCTTTATTCATAACAATGGCAAGAAAAACCTAGGAAAATTTAATGAGAGAAGTGAAGAGTCTATATTTCTTGGATATGCCTCAAATAGAAAAGCTTACAGAGTTTATAATAAGAATACATTGTGTGTTGAAGAAAGCATTCATATTATCTTTGATGAATCTAACCTGTTTATGAATGTTCGGGAACAAGATGACAATGATTTTGAAATTGGATTAGTAAGAAGAAGAAGAAGAAGAAGAAGAAGAAGAAGAAGAAGAAGAAGAAGAAGAAGAAGAAGAAGAAGAAGAAGAAGAAGAAGAAGAAGAAGAAGAAGAAGAAGAAGAAGAAGAAGAAGATAATGAAAAGCAAACCAGAGAAGAGCAAGCAGTTCCAGAAGAACATCAACAAGAAAATGCTGAAGTTCCCCGTCAAGATATCCAAGAAGAACAGGTCAATGATGAACCAGCAAATGAAGAAGATGGTGAAGGAACTGAGCAAGAAACGCCTCATCTAGGAGTTCCTGCCAGAGAATTTCAGCCCAAGCCATTCAAATATCAAGGATCTCATCCCACTGATCTTATCATCAGTGATATTGGCAGTGGAACCCAAACAAGATCTTAGATGAGGAACTCCTATGCATTCAACGCATTTCTCTCCACCTTGAAACATTTTAATCATCACGAAGCCTTGGAAGATGCTAACTAGATAGTAGCCATGCATGAGGAACTGAACGAGTTTGAGATAAACAAAGTCTGGCATCTTGAAGCCAAACCAAAGAACAAGAAGGTCATTAGACTTAAATGGGTCTTCAAGAACAAGCTGGACAAATATGGAACAATTGTGAGTAGGAAGTTATGGATAAAGTTAAATTAGGCCCAATGATTTTAAATGTGGCCCAATGATCTAGAGGAGGGCCTATTATTTATTATTCCTAACATTGGCGGATCTTGAATAGTTTTCTTTCAGGGGCCAAACATGTTTAAACTAAGACATAAATTTGATCTCAACTTATCAATTAATTTAGATGTTTTATTCTTTTATTTATTTATTTATTTTGACTAAGGGAATTTCAATTTATGGTCAAACTTATAGATTGGCAAATTCATAATTCAAATTGTTGGGTGTAGACTTACAGGCATTTAAACTGAGGAAAGGATGAGCTTGAAAAGAAATACTTTAATTATCTGTAGTGATTTCGGTTGATTAGAAAATCTGTAGTGATTTAGGTTGATTAGAATATTACTATCCATTTAAGGGTGATAAATTGATAATTAAGAGTATTATTAAAAAAAAAAGGGAAAGAAAATACTACATAGTACATAATTACATACTCCATACTAGAGAGTAGAGACCTAGAGTATACTCCATTTTGTAAGATCTAGAAACTTAAAAAGCAAAATTTTAGTAGCTTGCTTTTTTCCCTACTAAATGAATAGATGTGTCTGACAAAATCAATGAGAAATTCGCCCATACTCCATTCTTGTGGGGTAAGCATTTTTTTGTTTCGTGGGAAATGTGTTATCTAATCGAAAAAAGGCAATTATTGCAGTAGTAACTAGTATTGGGCTTATGGAGTAATTTTTTTGAGTTGGGCTTTAAGGCTAAATTTCTTTTTGGGTTGTACCAGGGGCCAGGCCACAGTAGGCCCTTACTGAAGGTCCGCCCCTGATTCCTAAAGTGATTAGGATTGATTTTAATCTACTAGGAATATCTAGAAGTTTCTTTTTAATTCTAATAAGATTAGGATTGATAATTATATTTTTAAAAGATGTTTTATTTTGAATAAAATATATTATTTGATTTTAAATCTACTTAGACACGGAATTACCTGTTAACCCGTTTAAAAGATGATTCCGCATACGAAAGCGCGTTGTACTTTTGAATCAGCACGAAACAACTAGGTTGTTGCTTGGCGACGAGCTTGTCGTTTGGCGCTGACTCCTGTCGTTGGCGACAGGAGGTATTTTATTTAGAATATGACTTTCTTCGATCCCGTGATATTTTTCCTATAAATAGGGTTCGTTTCATCAACAATCATCTTTCACGACCATCTTATCTCTCTATTCTCTGTCTAAAAGCTAGAAGTTGTCTCTCTCTCTATTCTTTTTCTAAACCTTCCCTCTATCAAAATTCCTCACTCATTAGTCCTAGAAATACCTATCCAAGTTTGAAGTTGTCTTCTCCCTAGACGTGAAAGGTTTGATATTTATGAGGGTTTGGTCTCAAATCTCTATTTCAATTATTTAATTTGTTATTTGTTATTTTTCCTTGAAGTTACTTACGTGTGTATTTTGTTATTAGAAAGAGGTATGAGGCATCGAAGTAAGTACTTAAATTTTTTTATTGATCTTTTGATATAGAAATCATGCTTTGATTATTTTAATTCCTAATATCATGTTAGGATGTTATATTGCTTCCTAGTATCATGTTTAGAATAATAACTAAAATTTCTAATATCATGTATATTATTATGATGCTTCCTATTTCTTTCCTAATATCATGTTAGTGTCATGTTAGGGCTAATTGATCTTTAATGTTTAGTGACATGCTAGGGTTTGTTATTAATCTTGTTAGTATCATGTCTAGGATCTTGCTAATATTATTATGCTTTGAGATTGAGAATATTATTATGATGATGATTATTATTATGTTGCTTGATATTATATTATTATTGTTATTGCTTGATCACGCCTTTTATGCATGTTTAAAGGGAACTTGTACTTGCAATCACGCTTAATAAGATAATTAATCATCTTGTTTAGAGCTAATATGATTATAATTCAAGTGATCGCCAATAATAGTTTTATTTGTGCATTAATATTCAACCAACATAGATAAACAAGTTTAGGGTTAATTTATTGGTTGTATGTTAGTCAAAAAGTGCACATGAATACGAGAAGAATAAAGTAGAGGCCTATTTTTAGGGCAAGTTTAGTCTCTTTTAGGTTGGATTTGTACCTTCATCCCCGAACTTTCAGTCATGATTCCAGACCTATTGGAGTTAACGATCTCCTGAATCGTTAAGGGGTGTAACCTTCACCCTGTGAACGGTTTACAAGTTCCTAAAACTCGTTGGCGACTATTTTACTCTAGTTTCCTTCCCTTTGGACGCCACCATGCTTAAGTGTATGATCTTAGTGGGGCTCAAGTGTGGGATAGCTTGTTCCCTACAATGATTTTACCAGATTTAATTGGGTACATTTACTCAAAAATAAAACAAATTCTGCGAAATTTTTTGCTGATTTCTGCACTTATGTTAAGACTCAGTTTGACATTAAAATTTTGTCTATGAGGTCTGATAATGCTATGGAGTTAAGGGAAGGTGATATGAAGCAATTTTTGTTGTCTCAGGGAATCTTTCATCACACAAGTTGTTCTGATACACCACAGCAAAATGGTGTTGTGGAGAGGAAACATAAACATTTCTTGGAGACTACAAGGGCACTTCTGTTTCAGTCTCATGTTCCAGCCAAGTATTTGGGTGATTGGGTTTATCTGTGCAGCTTATCTCATTAATAGAATGCCTCTACAATCCATTAATAATGAGAAACCTTATGAGAAACTGTTTAATAAGACTTCTTCTTTGGAACATTTGAGAGTATTTGGATGCTTATGTTATGTGAATACCTCTAAAGTTCACAGAAATAAGCTTGTTCCCAGGGCAACCTCTGGTGTTTTTCTTGGCTATTATGTTAGTCAAAAAGATTATTTTGATTTTGGAAAGTAACAAAGTCATTATTTTAAGAAATGTGATATTTCATGAAAGACATTTTCCCTTCCACATTTACAATAAAACACATACCTCAAACCAACAACTTTTTCCTGATATTTTTCTTCATTCCTTCTCAAACCCTTGATCATTTTCATGATGATTACACTTCTCACTTATAACATTTCTTTTCTTTTCAAATCCAATCAGATTCCTCTCTTCCAGCTACCCCACTGATTTCTTCTCCTCACACATCTAACTCTCACTCTGATTCTTCACCCTCTCATTCTTCATACTCAAACTCTCATATTACAGTTCCTGCTAGCCCTCAGTTTACAACCCCTGTATCCTCACCTATTCCGGATTCTGAAGTTTATCTCTCTGAGCAGCTTCCTAGACAGTCCTCAAGACCTCAGAGAAAACCATTTTGGCATGATGATTATGTTTGTAACACCAGTATCACCAGTCATTGGTGTAATCTGGTCAGCTACTCAGAATATTCTTCCCAACACTTAGCTTTGCTATCTCACATTACCCAAATACAAGAGCCTACTTCCTATGCAGAAATTGTTACATATAGAAATTGGGTTGAATCCATGAAAAAAGAGATTACAGCATTGTAGAAGAATGAAACTTGGGAATTATTGGTTCATTTGCCAAAAGGGAAGAGAGCTATTGGCTTTAAATGTGTATATAATATAAAATTGAACAAAGATGGCACTATTGAGATACAAAGCAAGACTTTTTGCAAAGGGTTATAACCAGAAATATGGCATAGATTATGAAGAAACATTTTCACCTGTAGTGAGAATGGAAACTATAAGGTGTTTGATAGCTCATGCTGCCAGCACAAATTGGTGTATATTTCAAATGGATGTTAATAATGCGTTCTTACATAGGGATTTAAAGCAGGAGGTGTTTATGAAGGTTCCAAATGGGATTGCAAACCCTGATAATAAGGTTTGTAGACTCAAGAAGGCTCTTTATGGCTTAAAACAGGCATCAAGGCAGTGGTTTGCCAAGTTAGTTCATGAACTAACTCTTTTGGGTTTCACACAAGCCAAGAATGATCAAAGTCTATTCATAAAGAGAGTTGAGATTGATATTACACTAGCTGCAGTATATGTTGATGATATTATCATCACTGGGAGTGATCAAGACACTATTGACATGTTCAAGCTTCATCTTGATGTCAGGTTCAGTATAAAGGACTTGGGACTCCTCATTTTCTTACTGGGAATTGAAGTTGGGCATGTTAATGATGGTACTGTTCTCAGTCAACTCAAGTTTGTTAGAGAATTACTTGCAAACTTTCCTTTTGATCTATCAAGGAAGGCTACTACACCTATGCCACAGCATCTTAAACTATCTGCAGAAATTGGTGATCCAATTGAAGATCCTGAGTTGTACAGATCACTTGTTGGGAAGCTGAAATATCTTACTGCCACAAGACCAAATTTGTCCTTCACAGTTCAATGCCTCAGTTAGTTCTTACAGATTCCTAGATCTTCTCATTTGGATTCTTTACAGCATACATTGAGATATTTAGCTAGTACTCAGACTCAGGGGATTTTGCTAAAAGCTTCTGACTCCTTGACACTTCAGGCATTCTTTGATTCTGACTGGGGTGTGTGCATGTTCAGACTCTAGGAAATCTGTCAGTGGATATATCTTGCTCTTTAGAAACTCTCCTATAAGCTTGAAATCTAAGAAACAAGGTAGTGTTTCTAAATCTTCTAGTGAATCTGAGTATAGAGCAATGATAGCTACTTCCTCAGAGGTTGTTTGGGCAGTCAGATTGCTAGAGGAGATGGGTGTTACAGGTTTAAGTCTTGTTACTCTCCATTGTGACTATCAATTTGCCTTGTATATTGCTGTAGGGAATAATTTCCAGCGTTAACCCCTAGCTTGAACCCCACTGTGATCATACACTAAAGTACGGTGGCGTCCAAAAGGGAAGAATATAGAGCAAAAGAGTCGCCAACAAGTTTTAGGAACTTGTAAACCGTTCACAGAGTGAAGGTTACACCCCTTAACGATCCAAGAGATCGTCAACTCCAAAAAGGTCTTAAACCAAATAGGGTTCGGGGATGAAGGTACAAATCCAACCTAAAAGAGATTGAACCTGCCCTAATAATAGGCCTCTACTTTATTCTGATCGTATTCATGTGCGCTTTTTGACTAACATACAATCAATAGGATTAACCCTAAACCTGTTTATCTATGTTGGTTGAATTTAATGCACAAATAAATCTATTATTGGCGATCACTTGAATTATAATCATATTAACCCTAAACAAGATTATTAATTATCTTATTAAGCGTGATTACAAGTACCAACTCCCTTTAAACATGCATAAAAGGCGTGATCAAGCAATAACAATATATCAAGCAACATAACAAATAATCAAAATAATTATAACAATTATAATTATAAATCATAAAGAATAATCATAATAATAATAATAATAATAATAATAATAATAATAATAATGATAATAATAATAATAATAATAATAATAATAATAATAATAATAATAATAATAATAATAATAATAATAATAATAATAATAATAATAATAATCATCATGTTAAAGCGTAGCAAGATCCTAGGCATGATACTAACAAGATTAATAACAAACCCTAGCATGTCACTAAACAATAAAAATCAAATCTTTAACCCTAACATGGATACTAACATGAATATTAGAAAGGATAATAGGAAGCATCATAACAATCATATTTGATATTATAACCTTTTCCCTAAACATGATACTAGGAATCATAATAACAACCTAAACATGATTTCTACATCATAACATCAATAAAAACCATTAAAGCACTTACTTTGATGCCTCGTACCTCTTTCTAATAACAAAATACACACGTTAGTAACTTCAAGGAAAATAATAAAATCAACAATTAAATTAAATAATTGAAATAGTCTTCAAAAAAAAAAAAAAATTGAAATAGAGATTTGAGACCAAACCCTTAGAAATTAAACCTTTCACGTCTAGGACGAAGGCAACTTCGAATATGGCTAGGTGTTTCTAGATCTTGCGAATGCGGAATTTTGTATGTAAAAAGCTAGTTTAGAAAAAAGAGAGAAAGATCAAAAGAATCTTGATGAGAGTTGGCGAATGAGAAGAGAATGGGAGATAATTGATGAATGAAAATTGGCTGTAGGTGAATGAAAACGAGAACTGGTCAATGAAAACGGAGTTTTTACGACGTTATTTATAGAAAAAATCAACCAAAAAGATTAAAACATCAAAACAGAGTCTGGCACACGTGAAACAAGGTTGGCGCCAACGATGGCCATTGGCGCCAGACGCTAACCCTGGCATCAGGCGCTACAGCTAGCGTTTGGCGCTGACCTGGAAATTCACGCGTTTTCTTAAAATCAGATAAAAATTGCCGTACAGGAGGATAAAATCGTATTTTCCTCAAAAATGCTCTTTGATTTTAATTAAAACTCTGAAAAGTCAACAAAAGTCAATTTATCAATGCTAATTGAATTAGGAATGAAAAGAACCTCTTAGAAGAATCTAGAAGACTAAAACCATTCCTAATTGCATTAGGAATGATAAATCTATATTAGGCCCTCCCCTAGATCATTGGGCCGCATATAAGGCTCAAATCGGGCCCAGTTTAGTAAATTGGCCATAACTTCCTCAATATTCATCGGAATTGGGCTTATAATATATCGTTGGAAAGCTCTTGTCAAGCCCCATCCAATTACACTACTGTTGGACCCATATCATGGACCAACCAAACTGGATTGTCTGTTTTCCTAAAATAAGTTTTCAAAAACAGAGAGAAGAGAAAAGAAATTAAAAACTATCCGCAACACTAAACTTTCCACACTTTCACTTCATTCGATTATGATTCGACGCGAAAGGTACTCATCACTGGGTTTGGTTTTGGGGAGACACAAATGGGTGTCTACAATTGCTAAAAGCCCAGTGTTCCATGAGAGGACCAAGCAAATCGAAATTGATTGCCATTATTTTCACTAGAGAAAAGGTGCTTGAAGGGTTGATTCAATTTGCTTATTTGCCTACAAGATCACAGCTTGCAAATGTGTTTACTAAGGTTCTACCAGCCTATTAGTCCAAGGATCTACTGTTCAAGTTGGGGTTAGTTGATCTAGATGATGATCACCCACCTCCACCTTGAGGGGGGTATTGAAGATAGCTGCAGAGTGCCAGCAGCTAGCTTTGCTTTCCTAAAGCTTCCCGAAGAATATTTTGTTATGATCTAGAAAAAATGTTTTTGTGAATTGCAACAATTTGATACCCTTAATTCATTTCAAAACAAAATTAGGCAGCAAGAGAACATAAACAAAACGATACAACTACCCATGTGAGATATGAATATGAACATGGCTTGGGATGAGATTTAAAGTCCATATATGCTTAATCCATGCCGAAGAATAAGGACCATTAAGGATTATGTACGATTCTCTTTACATTTGCACGATTGCTCCAAAGCCCCACCAATAATGCTAGCTATATGCATGCCTTCACAAATTTTCAAATAGCTCAATTTTACCAAACTGAAATTTTTTTTACTAGGCTTAAAAGTCCACTTTCTTTTATACAGTCTTCCTTATTATGGAGATAAAAATAGGAGGCCTTTAAAAAACGAAAATACAAGTTTCTGAGACAATACTTACCTTTTTATACTTTCACAGTGTAAACTTTTACAGTGCGTTTCGGTGCGGCTGGTCGCACGGTGCGACAAGGTGCTATATCAGTAACCCCTGTAGTAACCCCTTAAGTAACCCCGCTTAAGTAACTCCTCTAGTAACCCCCAAGACAAAGTAACCCCTAGTAACCCCCAACCTAGTAACCCCCAAGACAGAGTAACCCCCAACCTAGTAACCCCTGACTGACCTAGTAACCCCTAACCTAGTAACCCCAAGTAACCCCTAACCGACCTAGTGTCCCTTAGTAACCCCTACCTAGTAACCTCTGACCAACCTAATAACCCCGACCTAGTAACCCCTTACCAACCTAGTAACCCCTAGTAGCCCCCGACCTAGTAACCATTAACCCACACCCAAACCCACAGTAACCACCACCAACACCAACCTTTCTTAACCGCCATCCTCAAAACCTTAAACTCACCACACCACCACCAACTCCCGTACCACTAACAACCATTAAAATGGTTTTTTAAAAAATTAAATCAAACAAATACCTCAAAATTAATATTAGCTTCGAATTTCACTTGAAATATGGCTAAAAAGGCCAAATTCAGCCATAAAAACTCAGTTTTCATGGCTGAATTTGGCCTTAAAATCTCTAGCTTGTTTTTCGACGACGGAGTACGAGGAGCTTCCTTACCCCCTGCCACCGCTGCTCCATTTTTTAACTTGTTTAATTTGAGTTGGCTAATTGGAGAAGATGAAAATAGGAGAGAGAAAGAGGAGAGAGGAGAGATAGAAGAGAGTTCGGGAAAGGGGTGTGTTTAGGTGGGAAGAAGAAAACAGGAAAGAGAATAGGAGATAGAGAAAAGAGAAAAAAAAATTATATTGCGACCGGCCGTACGGTGAAACTTTGTGAATCTTTTATGTGTGTTTATGAAGTATAATCTGATCATTAATGCATTTAGGCTCAATTTTGTTCATCTTATTTTTACTTATTTCATATCTCATAAGTTTTTTTAATAAAATAAGTTCGGATAAGTTCTAAAAATATATCAATTATGATAAAAGTTACTCAAGTTCATTAAAATAATTTTTTTAATAAGGTCTAATAAAATTTAATAACTTATAATAAGTGAAACTTAGGAGAATATAATGTACTTTAATTATGTACAACTCTGTTTAAAATTTTGAAGAGTTATTGAATAGTACATACTTTTTACAAGACTCTGGTCGGTGTTTATATATCACCCAAAAATACAGAAAAATATCAAATCTAACTTGGTAATATGTAGGGCATGTTCACTTCAACTTAATTTTAGTTTAGTTCCAATCAGTTCAGTTCAGCTCCAATCAGTTCAGTTCAGTTAGCTCAGCTCAGCTCCTAATTTCCATCTCTTATAAACTATTTATTTCAGCTCTATGTAGTACAGTTCAGTTCAGCTCCAATCAGTTCTATTCAATTAAGCTCCAATCAGTTCAGTTCAGCTCATTTCAATAAATATGAACCGGCTCGTAAGAGCAAATAACCATGTAGAATATTGTATTTAACATCCACAGAAAATACTAAGAAATTTACAGGAATTGTGCAAACATTGTCCCAACTGCTATTATTGATTCCAACATTACATTATTTTGAAAACACCTTGATTTTGACGATTTTTGACATTAAACACAATGGTCACTTGAGCTTGAATTGAAGTAACAGCCGAAATGTGACATTCCAATATGAGATAGTTGATGGAGGGTCGAATAGACTAAACAAGTTGCTCTTATTATTAGGGGGCTAAAAGGTTGTTGTATTGGACATATTCTGTTCTATTTTATATTTTCAAACTTGATCCAATATGAAAATTCTATGTACGGCTTTAAATACACCTTTAACAGATTTGCTCATTTAAAATCTCTGAATTAACAGCATACATCTAAAATGACCATCGAGTTATTGTTATCATGAACTGATAGATTTGACCTCTATTTTCCTATTTGTATGTTATAACTTAATGGTGTATAGTATATTATTGGATTAGTTTCGAATGCATATTATATACTACCTCTGTTAACAGTTATTTGCAACAAAATGGGTCAGCGCGGACTTCTAGACAAAACTTTGTTTGTTTTTCTTTTATTGCACCATAAGGATTTTTACACTATTTATATAATCCTCCTTGATCATCTTTTTGTGATTTATCCGGGAAGAAAAATATAGTAATATGAAATTTAGTTAGGTTCGTCTCGAAATTTACATTTCAAATATCAAATTTTTTAAATAATTTTTATAAAAGTATAATTAAAGATATTAATAGGCAACGTAATGTATTGAGTATTGACAAACGTAAAATCACTCATTGTGCAATTAAAAAAAGAACATATGAAGTGTTAGCATAATGACAATAGTACGTAGTATAACATATACTTGTTTCTTTTTTCTTTATTTTATTTTTATTTTTTATTTTTTTTTAATTGTATGTTGGCATGTTTGTATCACTTAAAAATGAAAATAGGAGTAGTTTTCAATTATTATTGTTGAGCCAAAATTTGTGTAATACTTGCTCCATTTTATTTTTGTAATTGCACCATATGGACTTTACGTTATTCACACAACCTCCTTTGACCATCTTTTGTAATTTATATGTAAGGAAAACATAAGCATGTGGGATCTTGTTAGGTTTTTCTCGACTTCTACTTTTCAACCGTTAACTTTTTATAATTTTTACGTAAATATTTAAAGATATTATTGTCAAAGTATTGCATTGACAAGCATAAAATGATGCAATTAAAAAAAAATAGTGAATATAAATGTTATTACTCCTTTCATCCTTGAAATTTGTTTTCTTATTTTTCATTTTGGACCATTTTTAATCAAAAGATTGTCTCACACTATAAGGGGCCGATTGTAAAATTCTCACACTATAAGGGGTCATTTGTAAAATTCTCGCACTATAAGGGGTCGTTTGTAATGTCATCAAATAGAAACGCATGCGCATTAGTTTGAAATTCATATTAAGGAGGTATGGATCATTCAAAATTTCATATTAAATTAAATTTGTTTGATTTTATTGTTGGAATGATTTCTACATCTTATTAATAGAATGCATATACTTGAGGTGGATATATATAGAATTGTAGGGATGAGGTAAAGTTATAATCTTCTTGAAAAGGGATTCCACATTAGAAAAGCCTAATCAACTAATAAAATGAATTCTAACTTCATTCCAACCTGTTCAAAGAAAAAAAAAAAAAAAATTGAAAGACAAAACAGACTCTAAGTGTTTATGATATGAGATTATAACTTTACTCTTACCAAAAATCACTTTATGTTATACTTACCTCCGTTTTTTATTAGTTGACACGTATTCCTTTTTAGGAATTTTTTTTAGTTGACACGTTTCCTTTTTGAGTAAGTTTTATACCTTGCTTTTTAAGTGTACCCCACTTGCTTTATCTCTCTCTCTCACTCTCTCTCTTCTTCTTAATGCCTTAATTAAACGTATCAATAAATAGAAACGGAGAAAGTATAAATTTTCTATCATTAATTTAAATCAACCAAAACTTAAACGCATTAATAAGAAGAAAGTACTCCGTATAATTTAAATTTTGTACAAAGGGAGGCAAAAGATAAAAAGAGTGACAATGATTGTCGTCAAAAATCGAAAAATGAGACCCATATTGAGTACGTTGACAGCTCGGTGCCATAATCCAGCAAGGTCGGTTCACTATTTAGCCCAAATCACGTGGTAGGGCCACTTTTCACGTCCGTTTGCATGATAAAACAAACCACAAATCTACCTAAAATGTGGTTTCTATTTCATCACAGTTTTTGTAAATAAAAAAGTGACTACTTTGACAAATACAGTATGTGTGATTCTTTTGTGTGGTGATCTTTCAATCAATGCTTCATTCGTCGCCTTTTGTAGCTAAGCTACCATTTTCAGATCTCACTTACTCTCTTCACTATTCTTTTCATTTCAAGTGGTAAATGAATCCAATGTCCACTTGTATACTCATTGTCATCTTGCCTATAATTGGCCAATATATACAATATATTCATAATACTTTCTTCGTTTCTTTTTAATACATACAGCATTTAAACTTATCAAGAGTTTTATATAATTAAGTTGAATTTGTTAACATTAAATATTGTGTAAGTTGAATTTGTCTAAGAATTAAGGTAGAGGACCATCATATTTCTATATCTTGGTCAATGAAATCCTACTAATTTCGTACACCTTAACACGTTGTATTACAAAAATGGAACTTCATAATGAAGTTATTGCACATGTCATGTCTAGTGGAAAACATGATAAGCTACTTCAATCAAAGAAGTACATCTTAGCTTCATGAATCATGCAAATGTCAAATAATAAGCAAATGAAATAATAAATGAATCCTCCATGAATTCTTAAGGTTTACTAGGGAATTTCAATTAGAATTGAGTACGCAAGAACAATAAAATATCTCAATTTAGCATTGTAAAATTGAAAAAATCATTTACAATATTATATATTTGCATCATGTTTATTGATGTACAACCACCATATCTATTTATTTTTCATATATTTTCATGTAGGGATGGTCTAAATCAGCAAAGAAATAAATTTGATTATACTATATGCAAAATACAACTAGTTTTATAGCATAAGTCTTTGTAAGCTTTTGTTCTACATTAGAGCTAGTAACTTTTGACTTTAACACTCTACTAAATCATTTGGATGCCCTCCAACAGCTCCAAGGCTGGGCCATATACCAATTGTACAATGTGCATAATATGACCAGTTCTACAATAAATAGCTGCTTTGATATAGTTCTGTTTGACACAATAATAAGTTTGAATTTGTCACAATCTTTTAAGTTACGCATATTATTTGGATGTCCTAAAGGTTACCCGTACATTGAGTTTTTTTGAAGTATATATTGAAACTAATAATTATAAAATACAACTCAATTAATTTTGAACTTACAATCATTTCAACTTTCATTGATCTTTAAAATAATTCAAATTAGCATACTGCCACCTTTAGAAATACCTAATACATCATACAATTATTATTTGGATATAATTAACTAATCACAATTATGTCCAAAGCAACAAAGGTATAATATAATCGAAAGTTGGTGGATATGATAGGATGAACATGAACAACTAATAATATTTAATAAAAAAAATTAAAAATAGAAGATAATATTACTTGAATTTAAAAATAGAACAACCACAAGAGTAGCCTCCAAAAACCTCACTATCCATTAAATCCACTACATATATATACTCAATAAATATAAAGGAATCTCATAATATGATAGTGACGATTAGGGCTGTACACCGGTCCAAAACCGGACCGGACCTGGACCGGACCTGTTAGGACCGGGACCTGAATTAGCCAATTTTGAGGACCGGGGACCGGACCTGATTCTACAGGTCTGGGTCAGGTCCAGACCTGAACAATCAGGTCCGGGTCAGGTCCAGACCTGAACAGACCTGTTTTGTGTTTTTTTTTTTTTTTTTTTTTTAGAAAATAAATAACGTGTTGGACGGCTTGGACTTGTTTACATAAAATCTGAAAATATCTCCGGTCCCGGTTTTAGACCTGATTTTTATTTTTTATTTTTTATTTTTTTTACTCTAAAAAAATCAAATTGAAAATTAAAAAAAGTACCTACTAACAAAATTCAACTAATAGTTACACAATTACATTGAATTAATTTCAGACTTCAGATTTCACATTGAAAAAAAAAAAAAACCAACAGGAAGCACTAAAGCAGGCACCACAACGTCCCCACACCGTGAGCCCAGATCTGGTGGTTGCTGAGTCGCGGAATCACGCGATTTGGTGGGTTCTGGGTCGCGCGATTTGGGGGTCCCGATCTAGTGGTTGCGATCATTGGAGCCGCGGGACCTAGTGGTTGCGATTGCTGGATCGGAGCCACGCGAGAATGGTGGATAGCCGCAGCCCGTAGGTGTCTTCGTGGTGGACTGGTGGTTACCGATGACTTAGTGAGGCCGTGAGGACTTGAGGGAGATTGAGAATTTGAGGAGAGAAGGTCAGAAGGAGACCATGAGAGAGAAAGGAGAAGATTGAGAGTGAGATATATAATTGAAAGTTACTGCTAGGGTCTGCTACTATTGATAATTTACAAGAAAAAAAAAGCATCTTTTCGGTTTTCAGGTCCAGACCTGAAAACCCCGGTTTTGGACCTGATCCGGACCGGGACCGGAAACCTTGAATTTTAAGGACCGGGACCGGACCTGAATCTACAGGTCCGGGTCAGGTCCGGTCTCAACAGGTCCGGATCAGGTCGGTTTTCAGGTCCGGTCCTGTTTATGTACACCCCTAGTGACGATTATGAAAGACGACGACCCACATTATAAATTAATTACCACCATGATTTGAAGAATTGTCACATTAAAAAGAGCCCCACAAATTCAAACTCTCAAATGATACAAGAACAACCAAAATAACCCATTAAAAAAAACTAAGATAAAAAACAAAGTTCCATCTTCAAATTTTTCACATAATCAACTTAATTAAGCTGATAATCTCTGGTAATCAGCAGGGGCAGCCTCTTGGCCTCCAATGAAGATGAACTCGTAGATAAGACCGGCGAGTCCACCACCGATGAGGGGTCCAGCCCAGTACACCCAGTGGTTGTTCCAGCTCCAGCTGACCAAGGCTGGGCCAAATGACACGGCGGGGTTCATTGAGGCACCGTCGAATGCGCCACCGGCTAGGATGTTGGCACCAACAATGAGACCAATGGCTAGTGGAGCAATGATTCCAATGTTGCCCTTCTTGGGGTCGACGGCGGTGGCGTACACGGTGTACACTAGTCCGAAGGTCATCACAATCTCAAAGACTAGGGCGTTCCATACGGTCACATTTTCGGATAGAGCAAAGGCAGATGTTTCCTACACAAAAATATTTAAATGTAACATGTCAATTTACGTACGTACATATAGTTAAAAATAGATAAGATTACCTATATCGAAATTTTGCTAAGTTAATTAATTTATTATTTGCAAGTCACAAAAGTTACAATTTATATCAACTTTCCATCATGAGAAAACCTTCCTAATTTTCGGAGATTTTTTTTTTTCTAAGAAACTTGTCAGGGTCACAAACATATATTGGAGGCTAAGGGTCTGTTCATATTTACTGAACTGAGCTGAACTGAATTGAACTGAACTGATTGGAGCTGAACTGAACTGAACTAAACTGATTGGAGCTGAACTGAACTGAACTGAATTGAACTAAGCTGAAATGAATATTTTATGAGAGGGAGAAATTAAGAGCTGAAGTGAACTGAACTGAACTGAACTGATTGGAGCTTAACTGAACTGAACTGAAGTGAACTGAACTGAAAATAAGTAAATATGAACAGGCCCTAAGTAGTTCGTATTTTACATTCAAAGTTTCAAACCACAAACATAATGTAAAATATTGAAATCATTGCAGGCTATAGAGGCTTGCAACAATTATTGGAGGTTTTTTTTTTCAAATAACAATTATTGGAGTTAGATAAGGCTGAAAAGTACAATGAATGATAAAATATAAGTTGAGGCATTATTTTTATTATCTTGATTTTACTTTCCTCCAAAACAAGATATTGCATTTAATTTAATAGACTTGATATCATAGTTTTAAATTAGACTTTTTTAAAATAGTTATGAATCCTTATGATGTACTTGTAATTAATAAGGATAACTATATAATAATTATGGATAAGAATAAAAATAAATGCACAAAATTAATTAATACTTTTATGATTTGTCAATAAAGTTAAATTAAACGGGCTGCCGATAGTACATACTTATTGGTACATTTTTTCCCTATGTTCTACTAAATTCTCGTCTTTTACTCTCGAGTCACTCGTGCTTTTTCTAGATGTCTCTATTTGTCACTCAATTATTAAAAGTGGTGTATAAAAATGATTATGACTATCCTCAATTATACGGAGTAATTAAACTTTTCATTATACCATTTTCCTCAAATAGTTCGTATATCATATAATTGAATTCAAACCACACAACTTAGAAATCGTCATTTTATTTGTGTGGCCTCTCTTTATTTGATTTATATATGTGGTATTTCTTTTATGATACATGATTTTAAATAATAGTAACACTATTTTTAATTTATTATATGACATTGGGACAAATTTAGTCATTATTATTAACCTTGATGATCGTCAAAAAATAAATGATACTCCGTAAGTCATTGAAAAAAAATAGCCGATGAAGTATATAATCTCACTGCAGTAAATAAGGTTTGATTTGTTCCCTAGAATACACGATCCTTTAAAACAAAAGAACATTTACCTAAAAAAGCAGTACTAAAAGAATTTGCCAAGAATTAATAAAACGTGGATACTTGATCCTTTCAAGGCTATCATACATTTTACCAGCTCATTCACTCATTTCCCCTCTTAGAATTTTTTATTTTGGTGAAATTCATGTCATGTCAGACTGTCAGATCATAACTAAATAAGCAAATCCGCATACAATCTCGTATTTCTATGTATACAAATTCTTTACCAAATCTGTAAATTGTGATTTCTATACAGTTTTTAAAACCTAACTAATAAGATAATTAAAGTGGAAATATTAGAATAAAATTAATATTAATTACACCGAATGACGCGTGATTTGGTCATATATTTCTAATTTAATATTATATCAACCAATATAATTATTAGTATTATGTAAAAGTAGTATAATGTACTCCGTATGAAAAATATAATTATGTATGGTCTTGTTAAATACGTCTTAATATATGTCATTCCATGTTCGTTACATTTTCCTAGATAATTTAAAGAATATTCAGAAAAGAAAAATCCTAATCATCAACAAAAAAAAAAAATGCAAGTACGGTCCTAAATTACTACAAAGTTCAATTCTTATTTGATTTTGTTAAATTCGTTTTCATTATCGTTCAATGTCAGATCAATTGTAGATGTCGTATGACTTATATTAATGAAATTTAGTGTTCTTTAGGACTTCTTTCCAAAAACTTGTCAACGTTAAAGCCTTAAAGGTACCTTCTTACAAATATTTCTTAAAATATTCTACGGTAAAATATATACCACTATTAACGAAAAAACATTTTATTTATACATTTTCAAAAAAATCATTTTGTAAAATATTTAATTATAAAAAAGTAAAATTAAAACTTATAAACTATTGACAAGCCTAAAAATCGAAATGTTGCAATTAAAAAAAAAAAAAAAAAATCGATTAAAAAAAATGGTAAAAAAAAAAAGATTAAGAAACATACCAAGCCCCCAGTGGCGAACTTAAGCAACAGGCAAGCAACGGAGGAGCCAGCAAGTTGAGCAATCCAGTAAACAATTCCATTAAGAAGAGAAATGTTACCACCAATAAATGCACCAAAAGTCACAGCAGGGTTAACATGTCCACCGGAGATGTTAGCTCCGACAGACACGGCAACGAAAAGGGCAAACGCATGGGCAATGGAAGCAGCCACAAGCCCCGCTGGAGTCGCAGCGGCTCCAGCGGTAAGCTTGGCGAAGGCCATACCAGAACCTTGGCCGGCAAAAACAAAGATAAGGGTGGAGATGAACTCCGCCAACCCCGCCTTTAAGGTGTTGGGGTGGCGGACTTCATCGGTGGTTCCGACGGAGATCCTGCTAATAGGCATATTATTAATCTCTGATTAATAATAATTTAAAAGAGAAAAGATTGATGTGATGAATAATTTGATCACTCTTTTTTGTTCTAGTGTCTTCTTCGTAGAGATGGGAGCACGTACTTTATAGTAGAGTTATCTAGGGTGAGTGAGGGAGATAGGTTGGTAGTGTCACCGGTGATAGCCGGTTACCCGGTGGAAATAATGATATGTTGGCATGTTTGGGATGGGTAACCCCATTGGCCAGCCTGTCCATTATGTAAAATATTTATTTTTATTTTTTAAGAAAATGCAATGATGTTGAAATATTGGTTAAAAAAACGGATATTGGAGGAAAATTCTAGAATATGTCTTTCACCGGCCATTATTTTTCTTAATTTCAATAGGACCGGCCACAATTTTTTTTGCACTTATAACAAAATGTCTTTGGCTTTATAGTTTATAGGGTAATGATATATGCATCCTTTAGGGCTGCCTATAAGTATTTAATATATTTCCTTTTTTATTATTAAGTTGGTAATTTATCAACAATTCAAGAGTAAATCGGTATAATAAATGTTAATTTTATGCTTATTCTTTCGACTTTTAGCTTCTTATATGTAGCCCTTAAGGCTGCATATATCTTTAATTTTTCCTAGTTTATATACTCCACAAGCTAAAAAAAGATATACGTAAGATATCTAATAGACTTTTGTTTACCTCTTAAATTTATTCTAACTAGAGTGTATCCGTGCCAGCACACGATATACATGTAACATGTATATTTGAAAAGGAAAAATAATACTCCTTAGGAAAGATGAAAGTTTTTTTATAAAAAAAATGATGGAAGTTACTTAATGGGAGGTATTTAAAAAATAAAATAAAATAAAAAAAACTGAACTCATAAGAGTTGAGGATTGAGGTTTTGAAGAAACGTCATTAAATGAGTTTGTAATTATAATATAGATAAAATAACAAAAATAAATATTAATGGATGCAATTTAAGACTGGTTGATAATAAAAGTTATCATAAAAAAATATAAAAAAAAAACATATTTTTAAAAGAAAATTGATAAAGGCTTGGAATACTGTTTTTATCGAGTAATTAAAATTAAAAAAGGTTGATATGTACTTGCATAATTGTAGGGTCTATTCTGATTTATTGAACTAAGTTGAACTGAACTGAACTGATTGAAACTTAGCTGAACTAAATATCTTATGAGAGAAGAAAATAGGAACTGAAGTGAGCTGAACAGAACTAATCTGACCTGAAATTAAACCGAAGAGAACAGGCTCGCACTCCGTATTATCCTTAAGATTAGGATAGAATGATAGTTAAAAAAATGATTTTTTTTTTTTTTTTTTTTTTTTTTTTTTTTTTGACAATGGGAACTATATAAATAAAGAACAAATTACAACCTAGGCTAAAAGAAAGGAACTAAAATACAAGGCAAACACTACTAAACTATTACATGCTTTGGTAATATAACCTATGCTAAGGAGAACCCTGCTGTCGCGAACATTAGGACAGAAACCTGCAAGACAAACCCCGTTAAGACTTACCTGGGAGTCATGATCTTGCCACCACCGTACACTACCCAAACCAGAGCGAAGAGGCGCGGAAACTGAAAAAGGGAGTAACATAGGGGCCTAGCAAAGAGAACGGTACCTAGCGTCGATGGAAGTCGATGTGAGCAAAAAACTACCTCTTCCCTACTCAAGTGCCATAACACGAAATGTGGCGAAAATTCACACTCGCCACTAAGGTCATCCCAAGGTCCTGACCAACAACGAACATCCTGGGATCCTTGACCATTAGCTACCTTCCCTAGTAACTCACAACCGAACATCTCCTGATTAAGAGAATATCGAACCTGCAAGGAGGAACTTGCTTCCCTCAACTGATCTAGAAGAGGAGCCTCCATCAAGATTTGATTTTTAATGATAATGGATAGACTGGCCATCATCATCAGACACAAGGAAGGAGAATTTACTTCAATCTCCAACCTAACCTTCACCACCATAGCACTCATTACTGAGGAAAGAAATCCACTACTAGAAAACACCCAAATTATGACGGAAATTTTCCGTCGGAAACACCCCGTTTTGGTTGTCGTAATATAGTTCGTCGGAAAACCCACCTTTTCCGACGGAAATTCCATCGAAACCACTTTTTTGATGGAATTTCCGACGGAAATCAATCCGTCTAAAGAGGTTTACGTGCTTGGGAAAGTCCGTCGGAAATTTCCGACGGATTTTATTCCGCCGGAAATTTCCGAGGGAAATTCCTTCGGAAATTTCTTTTCAAAAAAAAAAAAAAAGCCTACCCCACCACCAGCCACCACCGCATAGCACCAGCCCCACACCTAACTCGTACCACCACCGAAACCTCCACCAGATTCCACCTAACCAAACCAGACCTCCATAACACTAAACGACCAGACCCACCACCTTATCTTCCCCACCAAACCCAAGCCCAGATCTACAACCCTAACCCTAACCCTTTCGGCCGAACCCCCCAACCTAAGCAAACCACCCCACCACCCATCTAAAACCACCACCGTGGCCGCCGAATACCTAAATCACCACCAAAAATTAACAAAAAAAATCAAGAAAGAAAATTAAAATCTTATCCCAACCCCCAACACCCGAACTCCAACAGCAACCACCCACCACCACCAAAAATTGTAAAAAAAATCCAATAAAACAACAAAATAAAATCGAAATTGAAAAAAAAAAAGATACATACCTTAATACAACCACACATAACCTCGAAATTGGGTTTTTTAGGCCAAAATCGACCATGAAAACTCTAGATCTAAAGTTTTCATGGTCGAATTTGACCTAAAAACCTTTGTTTTCAACATGAGAAGAGAGAGAAAGGGCGAAAACAGACGAAAATTGTTGCTGATGCCGATGATGGTGTTGTTGTTGATGCCAATGATGGTGTTGTTGTTGATGTCGGTGTTGGTGGTGGTTAGTGTTGCCGGTGTTGGTGAGAGATAGGGGAAAGTAATGGAGAGAAAGAGAAGAAGGGAGAAGAGGAGGTCGAATGCGAGGAGAGAGATAGAAGAGGAAAGGCAGCGAGAAAAGGGAGAAGAGGAGAGAGAAGAGGGAGCAGAGGAGGGAGAACGCAAGGAGAGAGAAGAGGAAAGACAAAATGAGGGAGAGGAGACGGAACCTTGTTTAGGGTTTTGTAGAAGTGTATGATTTTTCTTAAAAAAAATTATATTTTCGACGGAAAATTCCGACGGACTATAAATCCGTCGGAAATGTCATTTTTCGACGAAATTTTCCGTCGGAAAGAACATATATTCCGACCGATTTTAATTCCGTTGGAAATTTCCGACGGATTTTCGACGGAATTGTTAAATTCGTATGAAATATCCGACGGAATGAAAATTCGTCGGAAATTTCGGCTTTTCCGACGGAATAATATGTCCGTCGCAACAAGTCCGTCGCTATTTGACTGTTTTCTAGTAGTGATCCCACACCTAAAGCAGACAACACAAATTGAGAACTGCCTTGAGAATCCTGCAATCACTAGTACAAAACTAACCATAAGTAACACCCAAAAAATGTTACATAAAGTGGTAAAAGTGTTATTATAGACAATAGGTAACACTTTAATAGGTGATACATCCGCCCATGTTACCTAAGGTTTTATGTAACACTTTGGGTAACGTATGGTAACAATTTTAAAAGTGATACTATAAACCCTTTTAAGAAACACTTTTTTATATTATTAGTATCATTTTTAAAGTGTTACTTTTTATTTCTTATGTAACACTTACTTATCTTTAGTAACATTTTTCAATCATATAGTAACACTTCATCGGACATTATGTATCACCTTTGTGAACTAATGTGACACTTTAAGTATTAATAGGTAACATTTTTCAATCATCTTTTGATATATAATATCAATATATTTGACATTATGTATCACTTTTTGCAAATCAATGTACGTAACACCTTGTTAATTTATAGGTAACATATTATTATTATTATTATTATTATTATTATTATTATTATTATTATTATTATTATTATTATTATTATTATTATTATTATTATTATTATTATTATTATTATTATTATTATTATTATTATTATTATTATTATTATTATTATTATTATTATTATTATTATTATTATTATTATTATTATTATTATTATTATTATTATTATTATTATTATTATTATTATTATTATTATTATTATTATTATTATTATTATTATTATTATTATTATTATTATTATTATTATTATTATTATTATTATTATTATTATTATTATTATTATTATTATTATTATTATTATTATTATTATTATTATTATTATTATTATTATTATTATTATTATTATTATTATTATTATTATTATTATTATTATTATTATTATTATTATTATTATTATTATTATTATTATTATTATTATTATTATTATTATTATTATTATTATTATTATTATTATTATTATTATTATTATTATTATTATTATTATTATTATTATTATTATTATTATTATTATTATTATTATTATTATTATTATTATTATTATTATTATTATTATTATTATTATTATTATTATTATTATTATTATTATTATTATTATTATTATTATTATTATTATTATTATTATTATTATTATTATTATTATTATTATTATTATTATTATTATTATTATTATTATTATTATTATTATTATTATTATTATTATTATTATTATTATTATTATTATTATTATTATTATTATTATTATTATTATTATTATTATTATTATTATTATTATTATTATTATTATTATTATTATTATTATTATTATTATTATTATTATTATTATTATTATTATTATTATTATTATTATTATTATTATTATTATTATTATTATTATTATTATTATTATTATTATTATTATTATTATTATTATTATTATTATTATTATTATTATTATTATTATTATTATTATTATTATTATTATTATTATTATTATTATTATTATTATTATTATTATTATTATTATTATTATTATTATTATTATTATTATTATTATTATTATTATTATTATTATTATTATTATTATTATTATTATTATTATTATTATTATTATTATTATTATTATTATTATTATTATTATTATTATTATTATTATTATTATTATTATTATTATTATTATTATTATTATTATTATTATTATTATTATTATTATTATTATTATTATTATTATTATTATTATTATTATTATTATTATTATTATTATTATTATTATTATTATTATTATTATTATTATTATTATTATTATTATTATTATTATTATTATTATTATTATTATTATTATTATTATTATTATTATTATTATTATTATTATTATTATTATTATTATTATTATTATTATTATTATTATTATTATTATTATTATTATTATTATTATTATTATTATTAAAGAATGTAATGGTCAACAGTTCAAAACCGACTTAGGGCTCCGATTTTGAACCGGTGCCTTTTTGGGGGTTGCCGATGGGGCCAAACTGGCGCCCTTAACGTCAATAAAGGACACCGGTTTTTTCCTAGGTTGAACAAGTGCCCTTTATGCCTAAAAAACAGTATAATTAATAAACACACCATAATACATATAAAAACTTAGATATTTTTTTATTAATAAATACTTGTAATATTACAATTTCATATAAAAAAAAATTACAATGTGCAAATTAGTAGTAGCTCGAAAGCAGAACAACAGCAGTTCAGAAGCAGAACATCAGCAACATGCAACAACAGCAGCAGCTCGGAAATAGAACAACATCAACTCAAAAACAGAACAACAGCAGCTCTGTCAGTCGGAAGGATCAGCTTCTGTGCATATAAACCCATTGGACTACTAATATAAGCAACAAGATCACCCACCTTTTTGCCACCTCTCCAACTGCTACCATTCCTAGTAACCTCCCAAACAGAAATAAAAAAAAAAGGGCTACAAAGGGAGGCAATTCAGTCGCAATGAATGCAATCATAAAAACATATTGTGGACAATTGTCATATTTTAGCAATATAAAACATTTGAGAACACCACGTAACCTCCCTAACTACTAATGTACTTCTGTTAATTAACAACATTATCAGAATCGAATGCAATAGCACAAATTGATTAATAAGAGCATAAATTCTTCCCTTATCAAAACTCTCATTAATTAATCAGAGCATAAATTGATACATAAATATATAGAAGACAAGAAAGATCAAGTATGAAAATATACCTTTTTGGGTTTAGCAATCATCAGATAACTTTGGAAGCTTCATCAAACATATATATGACACCACTCCACAATAGCAAACCTTTAGATTATTTTCCAATATGCACATGTCATACTTTTGCAGTTCTGATACATGGAAATAAGCTAAGACTTCCTGCCAGTAAACTCTAATAAGTTTCTCTTCCTGTTAAAAAAAAATTGATATACATGGTTGAAGGTCATCAGCTCATCACCATGGCATATGGCTACAGATTTTAACTGCTCATGACAATGCATGGTTTAATTGCAAAAAATTGCTTTCTACATTCCTAGACAGTAGCATATATATCAGATGAATTGAAACAAGTTTAAAGCCAATAACAACCCACTCAATGTGCACAATCTCACAATCCAAACGATGATGATCATCTGACTATCTCAGGTATGAATTCCATGTTCAAGTAGAAACCAATACTGGCGAGATATGAGCTATTCACCAAAAACAAGAGAATTGAAGTAAAAGCAAAAACAAAAAAACAAGGGAAACTATATTAAGCTATCATGAAGCAAAATGAATCAGTAAGGGAATGAGAAGATCACCTCGAGTAATTAAAATGGAAGCTAACCTATTTCTTGGCAAAATATGAGTTATTCACCAAAAACAACAAGAAAACTGAAGTAAAAGCAAAAACAAGAATGCAAGGGTAACAATAGTACACTAATCATCAAGGCCTTATTATTCTCTATATTTATTTTTATAGATTAAAACTAATTTCACACACTAAAATCAGATATAGATTTTTGCTCATAACTGCATTTTACAAAGTACACCTGATTTTAGCTGATATTATGATCCCCCCACCCAAACAGACTCAAACTCATTCAATAAGCATTAATCCTAAACCAAGCCCAATCAAACTCTGCATCGATTCGGCTACCAACATACAACTCATAGCCGAATGAAATTCAACAATTATTTATCCTAAATCAGTTTCTGAATAGAATCAATACAAGCTAAGACATTCATCAATTAAATTACATAAATCATCAATTCTAAAACAAATTTATTAATTCTACAAAATCTGAAATTTCACAATTGATTTTGGTGGAGAGTCATGTAATGCTAACTCGTCGAATTTTCGGAGCTTTGATCAGTTGGAGCCTTAATACTCTCAACAGGAGGGTGATTCACTACTCACTTCTACAGTACTTCAAAAGAATAAAAACAAATATGTGACTAGTACGTGCTTCTAAGAACATTTATGTACAAGCAAGCAAATTTGATGACCAATACAGTACACACTCAAAAGAATACACAAATTATCCATAATACATAATGCATAAATCAAAAAAATTCACAAATTATCCATAATACATAATGCATAAAAAAATTCTTGAACTAGTAAAAATAAAAATAAGCAAATATAGAAATAAAAGGGGAAAAACAAAAGCACCTTAATGATTGGTACTTGGCTGGAAGAAAAATTGTCCATTAAACGGACAAAAAGAGCAATGAGGTGCTTCAGATACTCTTAAAAGACAAGCAAATGATACTAAAGAACTTCTTCTCATCTTTCCTCAAACCCCATAGTAGTAGGCATGTAGTATTAGCAGTAGTAATAGTGCTTCTCAATTTAACTACACATACACAACAATATCCAAACAACAACAAACATATTAAAAAGTAATCCACCTTTTAGCATTTCCCAAACCCAATTCAATCAAAATTTCATAGCCTCGTCATATTATTTAATAGTAGTATTATGATAATATAGAGAATGCATCCACTCAAATGCTCAAATATTCAACTTTCTTAAACAATTTCCTCTACAAAACTCATAATTCTACAAAAAGAAAAAAAATAAAAAAAAAAACAATTTCAAGCTCGATTGAGCTAGGCAATATCAAAATATAGAGAACAAAGAACAACATTACTGATGAAAAAATCAAACACATTACAAATCAGGTTTAATTCAAAAAAGTGAATCACAGAAAAATTAATCGAAAAATTCAAAAATTATCAAATTCCAAACATAATTAGAACATGAAAAGACATCTAACCGATAAAATTCGTCGTATTTCCGGAAGGAAGGAAGGATTTCCGGCAGCAGCAACACCATCTCAAACGAATGAAGACGACATTTTGTACTACTCGTCGTATCTTCTTCGCCGCCGAATTGATAACCGTCAGCCGTAGGGGTTGTCTTCTACTCGTGGTTTGATGGTTAGATTGAGTTGGAGCTAGGGTTAGGGTTTGGTCGTTGAGTTCTTATTAAGAAGTTTGGTGATGATGTTAAGAGGAGTAAGGATCTAAAGATTGGGGTAAAAATTTCAGAGAGTTTTTGAGGTTCTCCATCGAAGAATATGGAAAGTGTGAATCGCAGAGGTATATGGAGAAAAGAGGGAAAAGTGAAGAAAGAGGAGAGAGAGAGAGAGCTAGCAGAAAGTGAAAGGAGATTTGTGTGTGTGTGTGTGTGTGTGTGTTCCATATAAGTGCTATGACTGCTACCCATAATCAAAGTGTTACTCCTGAAAGTGTTACTCTATATAAAATGTTACTTTGAAGTGTTACAAATTATATATGTGTTGCATACAAGTGCTACCTATTATCTAAGTGTTACAAAAGTGTTACTTAAATATCTATTTATATCTTGACTTATAAAGTGTTACCATAAGGTGTTATATTAGGCCAACTTTGTAGTAGTGAATGGATCTCCAATAATCTCTTCCACCATTCCTAAATCAAAGTACCTAGCACCACAAATCACCGGTGGTACATACCAAATAAGGAACCAAACTCCTAAGACATAAATCTGGATCCTACAACCGAAACCCCATACCCAAACTTGGACTTCACCAATAAATAGACCCTCAATCTCTCCGCATACAGTAAACAACCAAATCACGGCAATCATAACCCAACTATGTTGTGATAAGAGCATATAAAAACCCAATAAAACAGTGCTAGCATAGCATGCTCCTAATTCATAACAATACCAAAGCAAACAACACAAAAACATCAACAACGCCTGTAGACACCTAAAAATGTCTCCCCAAAACCAAACTCGATGATGAACAACCTTTCACCGCCATTATTGGTCAGGTTTAGTATTTAATATTTGGAGTGCTTAAATCCATATTCAAATCCATATTTTAATTTCATAAACCAACCCAATTCCTATCCAGTTTCCCCAAACCATAACGTATTTTCCTCTTTTCGTGCCTTTAAACCCAAAATAATTCATTCGTGTCCTTTTTAAAAAAAACGTTTAATCCAATTTATTTTGGTCCATAATCTGGGTCCAATGATTAAATATTTGGATGGGGCTTTAAAATAGATTTCCAACGATATATTATAAGCCCAAATTCGAGTTATAACGAATAAGTTATGGCCAAAATATTAAACTGAGCCCAAACTGAAGCTAAGCCCACCTTATCTACGACCCAATGATCATGTGGAGGGTCCAAATGATTTAATCCAATTTCTAAACCAATTAGGATTAATTAGAAGCTTCTATAAGTTTCTAAAATATCTTAATTACCCTTTTTGAAAAGATAAGATTAAAGAGTTTGAAATTGAATAAAACTTTTCTTTTTGAAAATCCTATTTCTATCCGAATTGAAAGATGTTCAAAGATAGACAGATATTATTTTCGTGACTCATAGTTTTTATCCAATTTTTATATGGTTGGATATCTCTTGAAATTATATTTCTAATGATATATTATAATTTCAATTCCGAGCTATAACGGAAAAGATATGAATAAAATGTCAAACTCTATCCAAAACTGACACTGTCTCACTATTTCGGCCATATCTTTAATTCTAAAATATATTTTAATCTGATTCTAATTGGTTTAGAAATTAGACTTCAAGAGATTTCCAAAAATATCTTATTCATCTTATTCCAATTTCTGGATCAAAAGATATGATAAAAACAAAAATCGCAAAAACTGCAGCCTATCGAGTTTTATTCCAATTTAATTCGGATCTTATCTTAATTCTTCGACCCCTCTTTTTTCTCTATAAATAGAGGTCATATCACCCCTTTTTAAATCATCAACAAGATTGATCACAAAATAATTCTCTTCTCCCTCTTTAGCCTAAATACTAGCCTCCCCATTCTTTCACTATTCCTTTCTTTAAGCACTCCAAGGATTCCATACAATACCTGAAGTTCTATACTTTAACCAAGGCGTGAAAGGTATAAATAACTGAGGTTTTGGACCAAATCAACTCTACATTTATTTAATTTAATTGTTTCAATTCGATTTATATTTTTATTGAAGTTACTAACAATATATTCATGATGTAGCAATTTAAAGGAATGCGCGGAATGTGAGTAATTAATTAATTTAATTACTTATTTTATTTTTATATTGCTAGTATCATGATTAGGTTTATTTATTATTCGATTTGACTAATGCTATTATTGTTAAATTGCTTCCAATATTAATGTTTATTCTATTGTTATTATGATCACCATATTGCATGTTTAAAGGGAATATGTAATTGAAAATCACGCCAAATAAGATAATTTGGACAACCGGTTTAGGATCCTTTTTAATCTTGTTGTTTAATCAAGTGATCACAAATATTTTAGAATTATATGTTGCATTAATATTAAACAAATTTAGCATAATAATAGTTTGGAGCAAATTGAATTTTTGTTTGTATGCCTTTGAGATCACAGGAATCACTTTTCACTATAAGAATCGAGTAGAGGCCAATACGGGCGAATGTGACTCCATGACTCACTTCGTACCATCATCCCCGATCCTCCTTTCGTGGTTCTAAACCATATGGAGTTAGTAATCTCATGGATTATGAATGGGGTGTAACCTTCACGGGTCAATCGTTGTTGCCTTCGTTGTCCCTTTATCGTGGTTGCCTTAAATGATCCGTGAACGGTTTACAAGTTCCTTAAAAACTTGTTGGCGGCTCCCTACTTTCCTTGTCCATAATCGTATTATGTCAATTCCCACTTCCTATGAGTGCCAAGTATATTCACACATGCTTTAACGTAGGCACACTTCGAGCGACGCCTACAACACCCAAAACAAACTATAGCATAACAAAAGGAGGGTAAAGTGGAATGATGATACCGAAATATACCAACAGAGCCACAACTTGAACCTCCTAGAAAGCAGCACACTGACAGAGCTCAAACCACATACTAAGAACTGGAAAATGAAAGCAGAGTAGGGGGGGTTTGAACGAAGTTACCCCTTCTATTAATCGAAGAGCTTTTGTAACACCAGAGTTGCTTAAAACACCTATTAGACTCAACCTTGTCACAGTCACGAACAACCAGCATACGAGGTCGTGGTGGTTCTCCGGTGTAGAAACCATAATCGTTGGTGCCGAAAAATGATTAAAGCTTCGATTGGGATAAAATCGTAAAGGCATCCAACCCACCCACTCTAAAACTGAACCAAGACGAGAAATAAACAAGAAATTAAGAAGACTAGCCAGCGAAAGTGGCCAAGAAAGGCAGATCCTCCCTTCGCCGACGAGCTTCCCCTGACCCAAACTTGTAAAAAGAAGACTAACCCACACCAAGACTAACCAAAAACAAAAAGAAAGACAAATAAAAGAGAGAAGCTCGCCGGCGAGAGTGGCACGAAGGGTGGAGCATCCCGTCGCCGGCAAGAGAATGTTTGAGACGGTGGGAAGATAAGCTTTAGGATTTCTAGAGAGAAGGAGGAGAAAATTCTAAAAAAAAACTAGTTAAGAAGGTGTAATTTGAGAAAGTGAAACTAACTTAGCACTCAAACACATCTTCACTCGTTATTAGGTTTAAGTTTTCATTATAAGATTAGTTCATATTGTCCATGACTAATTAAGGAAGATCTTAACTCACCTGGTTGCTAGTGAAATTAATTATTATTACAATTAAAATTGAATTTTATTGATTGTAAATGTTTTATTAATTAAAGTTATATTTATTGACCGATTACATTTTTTTTTTTTTATTAAAAGAGGGTAAATTTATAATTTTAGTTTATTTTGCGGACATTAGTTAGATATTCGAGGGCGACGTTTAGCTTTACTTTTTTATTTATTTGGAAGTTTAGCTTTCCACTTTATATAATACTACCTCTGTATATAAAATTTGATTATCAAGTTTCTTTGATATTTGTCAAAAGGTAATTGTGTTGACAAATAATCATGTCACCCAAAACATATCCAATGATTGAATAAGTACAACTCATCTGATTCGGCTTGAAGTTGTTGGAGGGTCGAAGAAATATAATGTCCTCAAACCTTGTAAGTATCGGACCTAAATAAATTTTAATCAACTCTAGGTTTGTCCAAAACCCTTCTGATCAAACCCTTAAAAATAACTTGAACCATTCTATGCCCTAATTACCTCAATCTTGTCTAGTGGCCTAAAATCCTTACAAAACCCTTAACAATCCTATTCACATTTACTGAACTGGGTTGAACTGAACTGAACTAAACTAAACTAAACTGAGCTAAAATGAATATTTTATAAAAGAAAGAAATTAGGAGCTGAATTGAACTGAACTGATTAGAGTTGAACTGACTAAAATTAAGCTGAAGTGAACAGACCCTTAGAGCCTAAAGTTATCCCGTAGAATCAAACTGACTTCACAATTTTTTGTACGAAGCATATAATTTACTTTGACCAATTTTAGTAATTTATACATAAGGAAACATAGAATCATGCGAGTACTTGTTGGAACCGATCATCTCAATGTATAATTTTCAAAAACCAATTTTTCTAAAATTATTAATTATAGATATTATAAAGAATAATTTAATATTGGTATACGTGTCCAATTAAACTATAGTATATATTTTGAAACAAGTCTATAATTTATTTTTCATTAAACCTTATAAGATTTCAAATAATAATATAGTCAATTAAAAACCAAGAGAGTAATAAGGACATATTCTCTTTACCTTAAAAAGTAATATTTAGCGAAAATAGTTTTAATTTAGTCCAAAATAGTTTTAGTAAATCATTAAAAATCAGTAACTTTAAAGAATAAATATAAGGCCTTGTATTGTTCAGCTCACCTTACAAAATAATATATTGACAAAAAATAATTTTAGTTCGGTTAAATAATTTCTAGTTCAATTTAGTAAAAAAAAAAAATAGTTCACTAAAAATATGTAAATTTAAAGAAAAAGATACTAACAAAGATTCAGTAAAAAAAATAACATTAGTTTAGAAAAAATAAGTTTTTTAGTAAAATTAATTTTAATTTTATAAAGATAATTTAATTTCAACAAAAATAATTTATGTTCAGTAAAAATAGTTTTAGTTCAGTAAAAATAAGTCATAAATTAATTACTTTACCTTATTTTTGTTAAACACAAATCATTTATACTAAAATGCAATTATTTTTGTTGAACTAAAATTATTTTTCATGAATTGAAATTATTTATGCTAAACTAAAAATACTTTTATTGAACTAAAATTTTATTTGTTAAATGTTATTTTTATAAGGTGAACTGAACATGACCTTATAGAGAATCAATATAAAAAAATTAATTTCAATTTAAGACTTGTTCTCCTCAGTTTAATTTCAATTCAGTTTACTTCCTAACTAGATTAGACCCGTGCGATGCACGGATTTTAAAAATTATTGAAATGAAATAGCTTATTTTTATTATTTATTTTCTCGTATATACTTATAAGTTAAATCATAAAAGATATGCAGCTATCATCATAAATTACATGAGTAACATAATATAAAAATGAAAGCCAATTTCTAGATATCAAATATTTATTCCAACCAAAAATAAAATTTATTTATTTATTGACACAATCAAAAGATTGAAATGAAATGATTATAAATTGAAAAAATAACCAATTCCTCAAAAAAAAATGACATCATAAGTGCATTTGGCGGGAAAATGTTTCATGAGAAAGTGACACATATACATTTGAGAGAGAAGATGATGTCAGCATATTTCTGTTTTAGTAAAAGTTAATAGATTTTCTTCTCTTATAAGGGTTTGTTCACTTTTACTTAATTCAGTTCAGTTCAATTTAACTCCAATCAGTTTAGTTCATCTCTAATCAGTTCAGTTCAGTTCAATTCAATTCAACTCCTAATTTCCCTCTCTCATAAAATATTTATTTCATCTCAGTTCAGTTCAATTCAATTCAGTGAGTTCAGTTCAGCTCCAATCAGTTCAGTTTAGTTCAGCTCCAAACAGTTCAATTTAGTTCACTTCAATTCAACTCAGTTCAATAAATATAAACAAGCCCTAAATAATTCAGTTCATTTCAGTTTTGTAAATCAAAACAGAACTTAATTAACATATTTTAGTTCATTAAAAATACGGTGCAAAAAATAAGACCTAAGTTTCATACAGTTTTAACTTAAAGCATAAAATTAATTTTTGTTTTCTTAAGGTGGGTCCCAATTTGGGATAGAGATGCCATTGTGAAGTGACACATGTACAAGCTGGATAAGGAGTATAATTGATCTATGATCTTCACGATTTTACACCTTCAATCTTCCTTTTAAAAAAAATAAAATAAAAGAATCAATGAATAAATAAACATTCATCAAAATTATCTACGTCTTGCTTGCTTCTGGCGAAACTTCCTGCACTAGAGAATGGCCATTCCGGTATGGTAGTCAAACCTATTTTTCGATTCAATAGAAGCCTAAAGAGATCAATAGGGTCCAAAATAACGAGAGATGGAAAAAGCAGGTCCGATTTCGCCTATTCCTAATCCTAGATGGAATGGAACGACGCGGTCGAAGCCTCCTGCTCATATCTTTCATCAAAAGGTGCTATTCGATAATGTCGATCTAGCAGACTCCCCGCTAACCCGAGCGAACATTCAAATATCTGTCCTACATTCATTCGTGAAGGTACTCCTAATGGGTTAAAAATCATATCAACAGGTCTTCCGTCTTGCAAATAAGGCATATCTTGTCTAGGCAAAATTCTGGAAATGATACCCTTATTTCCATGTCTTCCAGCTACTTTATCGCCTACTTTGATTTCGGAAGGCAGGGAGTAGCACTAGTCTCAGGGTTCCTTCGACATGGTTCTCTCAAGCGCCCTAGTATACTCTACTTGTTCACGTATGTAAGTCAAGCACTATCTTCATTCTATCTTTTAGTCTAGTTGGTAGCAATCTAAGGATTCGCAGCTCACCTACTGCCCTGATTTTTGTTGTTCACGGTGAAGGCAAGAGTCCTACAATGAGACATCAAAGCAGAACAAGTGCGCTGATCACAGGCGGTTACATCAAATTTTTATATTTTTGGGTGGGCATGGTGGGTCATAATTGGGGTAAAAGGGAAAATGCTTATATTTAAAAGCCCCATTGAAAATAATTTCAAGTATTTCATAATTCATGTTACCAACCAAATGAACCAATAATACAAAAAACATTCGAGTCTTTTCCCGCCGCATATCTCCGTTTTCCCCACATTTTCAATCGAAGGGGTGGCAACAAATTTAGTCGGTTCCGGTCATATTTGTCCGAGGACAATTTCATTTTGAATTTTGTAGAAGATTTAGTAATAAGATTGAGTTATACTCAAAACTTTGTCAATTAACATCAATCAATATCGGTCATATATATTGTTGAATCATATAAATGATGGGCAAATTTATATGTACCATTATGCATAATATAACTAATATTATTTTCTCGTTAATGTACTTATACCTTGTGAGCACACTAGCAATAAATAGTTTTATCTTGCTTGTACGTTGAGGATACTCATAGATTACAAATTAAATGTTTTGTGGGGTTTTATTAAATTTATCTCGGTATATATTTTCATAGTATTAAGTTTTACTTTTGGAGCAACACCAATGGTTGGCTAATTACTTTAGCTTAATATGCCACAAAGAATTCTTATGCTACTTGTTCCATTCTAAGGTAAAACTGGTTTTGGACCTTGGCAATACCCTTGGTGTAATATTCATTTCACATTTCTTTTTTGTATATAAATATATAATATAATTTTATCATTTTCAAAAAGAAATGATTTACTTTTGAAATCACGGATTTCTAGACAATTTTTAAATTAGAGAAAGAGATAGAGAAAGAATAAATAGAATCATGCGGTATAAGAAAGATAATGAGAATCAACTAGAATGGAAAGCGATGCATCTAAATTAATTTAGAGCTATAAATTCGGATAAACGGGTCGGGTTTCAGTCGGGTTATTGGGGTCAGGTCAACTCGGGCCCGGTCAATACAAGTTAATGTCATAACCTATGCGGTTCGGGTTGGGTCATGCTTGAGTCGGGTCATGTCAGGTCATACATCTTATCGTGTTTAGGTCCAGTTTAGGTTGGATCAATAACAGGTTGGCTTATTACATTCGGGTCAAGTGAATAATAGGTCAGGTTTAATTCGGATTTTCACAGGTTAAAACGAGTTAGGGTCATTGTTCGGTTCGAGTCGGGTTCGGTTCAAGTCAATGATTTGCGGGTTATAATCAGATCGGGTCATTTCCAAGTCGGGTAATTTTGGGGTTCGAGTCGAGTTCATTTAAGTCAACAATTTACGAGTTACAATCAGGTCGGGTCATTTCCAAGTCAGGTCATGTTCAGATCAAGTTTGAGTTAGGATCCAAGCTAAGTCTCAAATATTAGGTTAATTCAGGTTTCAGGTTGATTTTAGGTTGGGTCATATCGGGTCCAGGTACATATTTTTGGTCGGTTTGTTGACAGTTTATGTATTGACATTCACATTTAATCATTACTCCCTCCGTTTCATATTAATTCCAACACTTTCCTTTTACATTCGTTTCATATTAATTGCAACACTTCTATATTGAAAAATGATCCACCATTATTTCATAATTTTTCTCTTCCACTTACCTCGCTTTCACAAATATTTGTGACATTTGATGGCATCTAGTGAGATTGAGCTAGTTTAGATTTGTTAACAATATTTTAGTTATGTTTTTTTTTTGTATATTAACATTAATTAGTTATAATTAATTAGTACGTAGTATTTGTGAGTGCTATCTTTATATATTTTGCTGTAATGACATAACACTGTTAATTAAATATATTAATGATGTTACTAAGTTTGATATGTATAATTATTTCATGTTATTATTGTATTATTGAATGTAATATTAATTAATATTATTATTAATTAATAAATAATAATAATAATAATATTAATATTATTATGACATGTCATTATTAATATTAACTTAGGTCACTAATACTATTATTATTATAAATAATAAATTGAAAAAAAAAATTCAAATGGGAAGCGGTTTGGCGCCAAAACCGCTTCCCATTACACTTTCCATAATATTTGTAAAATGCAAATGGAAGCGGTTTGGCCCCAAAACCGCTTCCCTTTCACTACACCGCTTCTCATTTAAAAGACCAATGGGAAGCCCCCCAAGCGCATGGGGTTCAAAACCGCTTTCCTTTAGGGGTTTAAACCGCTTTCCATTTACTATTTTCTACTAGTATATTTTTCTTTCCTACCAACCCCATCCACACTACTTTATTTTATTTTTTCTTTCTCTTACGTACTAACAATACTTTATATTATAAGTCTATAAGCCTAGTCTATAATTTACTTAAACTTTGAGCTTTTCCTAGAGCTGTCAATTTGGGTATTCAAGTCGGGTTTGGGTCGAGTCAAATCAGGTCTCAGGTTAAATCAGGATCAGTTATGTCTGGTCAATTTAGCCTTAGATCAGGTTTAGATTTGGATCGGGTCAATTTTGATTCAGGTTATTCTGGGTTGTTCACTCTTTCGAGTGTAGGTCAAGTTCGATTCGATTCGAGTCAAGTTCAGATTAGGTTCAATTTCAAGTTCGGGTTAAGTTGTGTTGAGTCAATTTGGGCGGGTTTATAGATGGTACATTTGAGTTCGGGTTAGGGTTGTTGTCTGATCGAATTAAATCGGTTGACGATTATTATCAAGTCAGGTGCAGATTTGGGTTCAGGTCATAAAGTATTGGATTGAATCGGTTATCGGTTTAACATCAGGTCGGGTTACAGGCCACTAGTTTTACACCATTGTTCGAGTACAAGCCAAGTTCAGATCATTGTCGTATCTAGTCGGTTTATCGGGTCGAGTAAGTTTTTGACAGCTCTAGCTAACCCTACCGTTGCGATCAATGTCAAATGAAGAGAGTATCAATTTCTTCATTTATTGTAAAAGAATATATATTTTTCTAATTATATTTAGCATATATTCTCTAATTATTGTATATAACTTATTTAACTAGTAAATATCTACAATAATAAAGATAATACAATAATTAGAGAATGTATGCTAAGTATATTCTAACAATTAGAAATGAGCAAATAGCTATAATTAGCTTATGTAAGTAGTCGTATGTATCGAACTATTGACTATTGAACTTATCATAGTAACTCATTTTGCATAATCACACAACTACACAAAGTGACAACATAAATTTATAACTATATATTAATAAGGTGGTCTAAATTAAGTTAAGGTGATTTTAAATTGGGTCAGACCAATAACAAGTTAGGTTGAGTTCGAAATGGGTTTGGAACAATTTGGATTAAATTTGGGTCGGATCAATAACAAGTTGTGTTGATTTCAAGTTGGGTTAGTAACAAATCGGATTGAATTCGGGTCAGGATAGTAATAGGCCGGGTTAAATTTAGGTAGGCGCTGGTTAGTAATAGATCGAGTTGAATTCAGGTTGGTTTAGTAACAAATTGGGTTAAATTCGGGTTTTAATTGGTTAAAATGGGTTTGGGTCTATCTCGATCCAGGTTAATAGTTTACAGGTTATAATTAGGTCAAGTCCTCTCCAAATCAATTCATGATCGGGTTCAGGTCTCAAAAACTCGAGTTAACTTGGGTTTAGGGTTGGTTTTAATTCAAGTCATATCGGGTTTGGGTCACCATTTTTTTGGGTTCAAACTGGTTAGTTAATAATCGACTTTGGGTAAATTTTTCGGATCTGGTTAGCTTTTGACAGCTCTATATATTATATTGAAAATTTCATTTATAAATTGTGATCCATCTAAAAAATCCCATAAAGTATTATATTTTAGTTTAGAAATAAAATCAAGTAATATTAATATATTTATGTGGTTATTAATCTTGAGGTTGTGATTTCCTTGTAACAAGGCACTTCCAATGGCTAACAATTAGGCAGATTCTCTTGCATCCCAAGGGCATACTGGTAATTTTGTACACTAATAAAAGGTGACTAATCCACATTATATTACTTTGCTTTAAAAATTAGTACCATTGTACTATTGTAGTAATTTTGGTTCCATAACAACCATTTATAATACCATTGTACTTTCAATGATACAATTTCAAAACCTAATATAGTTCTTATATTAGTTTCAAAAGCCTACCAATATAGCCCTATATATAGCATTATTACAACCATTTATGATTTCACTACTCAATGGTACAATTTACAGCTCAGTGGTACAAATGTCGTTCTCCTATTTCTTTGTCCCTCTCGCTTAATCTCTTCAGAAAAAGGCTTGGCCACATGCGAGGGGATGGAGGAACCCGATCCGAAGGGTGAAGTTCCTAAGTCCAGTCAGTTGCTTAGGAGGGGGGTATTCTGCTCGACCTCTTCCTCAACGAGCATTTCGGGAGGAAGAGTCTTCTTTAATATTTTCCCTTCTACACGGACCTCAGGAGGGGGAGGAGTTTTCTCTTTCTTCTCTTCTAGCTTATCCTCCTCAAGCTGAGGTTTCTTAGCAGGAATAGGAGAAGGCAAAAACTGCCCCGGAGCTATACCAGCGCTCTTTCTCTTTGGCATAGACCTTTCTTCGTCTAAAGATGATGACTTTGAAGCCGAGTCATTTTGAGCACCCTCGGCTGGCTCTCCTTTTCTTCTTTCTCCTTCGTTAGACTACAACAGAAAGAGCAAGGGGCTGCGCTAGGAGTACTGAGTATCAAGTAAAAAAAAAGTAAAAGAAAAATGGGAAACATTGAGACAAGTCTGGAGGACTCACTAAAGTCTTCAACAAGAACTCATCTTCAGCCTCCCTGTCTTCTTCCTTTTCTTCAGCTTTCTTCTCTTCTTCTTGCGGTGCATTAGTAGGAGTAGAGGTACCATAATTACTCCTAGAATCCTCGGTAACCCTTGTCGTCCTAACAGCAAGAGTAGCAGCAGCTGCAGAAGCTTGCTCTTCGGCAGAGTGAACGAAGAAAGGGTCGGTCTTCCTGAACCAAGGCTTCTGCACCCCGTACTTAGCAGCGCTGACTAGATGAAATTTTCTTCTTGTGCAAGGAGATGAATCAGTTTTCTAACTTGGTAATCTAAGGAGCGTTTTTTCGTGACAACTCCCTTCTAGCTTATCCCGAGATTTCTATAATTGATGCCGGAATTCCTCTCGTAAATACTAAAAAGCTAAAATTCAATGGTTAGTTACCATGGAGAAAAAAAACAGCAAAAATAAAAGAAAAAAGGAAAGCCCTTTGCCCCAGCCGAACTCATAACCACCTTGGTAATTTTGGCTGAGGCTGACAACAGCGAGCATTTTCTCTTGGAAGATATAGTGGTAGCACGACAACCATGTTATGGTCACGTGGGTTATTCGGTCGTGCCTCAAGTATTCCACTTCTTGGCGAAGAGAACCAGTTGCCGCTTATCATTCTCATCAAACTTGTCGAACTCATCAGGTCCGATGCTCTTCATTTTGGGGTCAAGCTCACTTAAATATTGCGGGCCACAGAAATAGTTTGGATGGCCCTCATCCGAAGGTGCTCGAACCAATACTGTTTCGGGTGTTTTTTGGATTTCCTGGGATACTGGTCACGTTCTTCTGGCAACGAGTCGGTCCAACCTGCAAAACAACGAATATTCCGATCGACGGAATATTTGCCTCCGACGATCAAGTCAGTGATTAGAACGGAAAAGGCTAGAGAGAGAAAGTAGAGAGAAGTTGGAGCTATTTAATGCTCTGTTGTTTGTAAATGTCTTAATCCCCCCTCCCATCATAAATGATTGGGGCATTTATAGGGGTGGGACTCGTGCCCCTTTCTAGGGTTTATACCCTAGATTTGCGTGACGTGATTGGCTGCGCAATCAGTGAATGCCACATGCCACTCTGGGGGCGCCGTTTTGCGGCTTTCATTGATATCTCTCGGGATTTGGGCCCTGACGTTGTTAGGGCTTTCTGGCGTGCTGATTTAAAGAGGGAACACATGCCCTAAACACATGTCATCTTCCCATGACGACACGTGTCACCCTCTAACTGAGCCACGTGTCGCTACGAGACTGGCCTGAGACCTTAAGGGCTCTAAATTGCGTGGAATCTTCCTGTGGTGACACGTGTCACCATATAACTGGGCCATGTGTCACCATGGGATTGGTCCACATATACGAGGTATTTTTACCCTCAACATTTGCCCCTCAGAGGGGGTGGCTCGTACGCCTACAGGCCGACTCCTCTGACCTTAAATAGCCTTGGTGCGTACAAGTTTATTAGGGTTTTATTAGATTTCTGTCCGCCTGACAATTTTAGAGCGAACGCCTGTCTATACAAATGGCGCGGTCGAAGGTAGGCCGTCTTGCTTTTGGGAGATGCGGCCGTCTTGCCATTGCGGAGAGAGCTTTAGCTCTACCAACTTCCCTTTGGACGCGCCGTTTATTAGGTCATCTTCTTTTCCGCCTAATTTAACGGAGTTGTTCCCCGTCCCTCCAAATTCTAGGTCACATTTTCAAATTGTAACCGTTCAGCTGAGTTAGGCGGGAAAGATGAATTTACTATCTTACCCCCATAAATTTTCCCTATATATACAAGGGGTTTGACTTTATTTTGGCACTTTGGAACTTTACATTTTCTAGAGAGAAGTCAGAGCTTCTAGAGAGAGAAAGTGTGTTTTCCTTTGAATCTTCAAGAGCTCCGCCGTGCGTTTGAGTTTTTCGGGAACATTTGTTTGAATTTTCCGACCAATCTTCAAGGCTTCCAAGGTTTCAACACGTACAGAGGTAGGCCGCCTGTTTTTCTTTTCCTTGCATTTTTATTTCTTTGTTTATTTAAAAGCTGGCTCAACACTCGGCTTCGTCCGTTTCTCCTCATGAGGTCGGCCGTTCGCCTGGGACTGAGGAGTCTAGAGTGGACGGAGACGAGTTGTCTCCTTCATGGAGTGGGTCCATTTCTAGTGCGTACCAACTCACATCCACCCATTCTTCTCTGTCCCTACAGTCGAACATGGCACGAACGATGCAAACGCATGATCGTCATGCGGCCAGAAATCCAGATGGAAGTCTGGTGAACCCTAGGCCTCCTTATGACCCAAATAATGCTAACTTAGAGACCCCTTCTACCACTCCTACGACCGCTTCCACGGGCACTCACTTCTCGGCCGTGGAAGTAACTTCCTCGTTCGAGGAGCGCCAAAGAACCTAAGGCGCTTCTACTACGGGGGGAACGTCCGGGCGAACTCCGGGGTTGAGGTTCCCCCAATATGCCAGCTCGGTCATGGATGGGGCCGAGTTGCTACTCTGTGAAGGACCTCCTTCTTCTTCTCGGGCGGACGCTGATACGTCCGTCCCCACCCCCTCAGAACTCTATCTCCGATACAGCAGGTCGGACAGACCAAGAACGGGGGTTTCAATTAATAAACCGTCCGACCTGCCCCCTTGCAGAGCTCCTCCTACTGGGAGTCAGGCGGCCGGTGCCAAAGATAAGGGCAAACGACCACTTAAAGACATTATCTCTCCTCGAGGCGGCCATAGCTCTAGGAGCCCCAGCTCAGCGGAGGCAGCCGACCTGGACAGAGTTCTGTCTTCCGAGTTTGGGAGCGCTCCTTAGCGAGAGGAGGATGAAGTTGAGAATGCGGTCGAGGGTGGAGCGGCGGCCGCAGAGGGCGAAGAGGCGGCCGAGGAGGATGTTGCCAACTGTAGACACCCATTTGTGTCTCCCCAAAACCAAACCCGGTGATGAATACCTTTCACGTCGAACCATAATCGAATGAGGTGAAAGTGTGAAAAGTCTAGTGTTGCGGTTAGTTTTTGTTAAAATTCTTTCTTTCTGTTTTCGAAAACCCACTCTATTTTATGAAAACGTCCATTCCAGTTTATTTTGATCCATGATAAGGGTTCAATAATGGTGTAGTTGGATGGGGCTTGAAAAGACCTTTCCAACGATATATTATAAGCCCAATTCCGATGAATAATGAGGAAGTTATGGCCAAAATACTAAACTGGGCCCAAACCGGATTTTACCTACGACCCAATGATCATGAGGAGGGTCCAAAGGTTTAATCCTATTCCTAAACTAATTAGGATTGATTAGAATCTTCTATAAGTTTCTAAAATATCTTAATTATCCTTTTTTGAAAAGATAAGATTAAGGAATTTGATTTAAATATAAACTTTCCTTTTTTATAAAACTTTCTTTTTTTAAAGTCCTAATTCTATTCGGATTTAAACATGTTCAAAGACAGTCAGATATTATTTTCGTACCTCATATTTTTATCCAAATTTTATATGGTTGGATAGATCTTGAAATTATCTTTCCAATGATATATTATAATAATAATTCCGAGCTATAACGGAAAAGATATGAATAAAATATCAAACTCTATCCAAAACTGACACCGTCTCACTATTTCGTTCATATCTGTTATTTTACAATATATTTTAATCTGATTCTAATTTGGTTAGAAAGTAGACTTCAAGATATTTCCAACGACATCTTATTCATCTTATTCCGATTCCTGGATCAAAAGATATGATAAAAACAAAATCCGCAAAAACTGCTGTCTACGAGTTTTATTTCGATTCGAATTTGGATTCTTTTCTTAATTCTTCGACCCTCTTTTTTCCTATAAATAGAGGTCATATCTACCCTTTTTCAATCACCAACTCTCATCAAGATTTTCTTGATTAGTCTCTCTCTCTTTTTCTAAACTAGCCTTTTCTCAAATACAAAATTCCGCATTCGCAAGATCTTGAAACACTCAGCCATATTCGAAGTTGCCTTCGCCCTAGACGTGAAAGGTTTTAATTTCTGAGGGTTTGGTCCCAATCTTTATTTCAATTATTTAATTTAATTGTTTTGTTTATTATTTTTCTTGAAGTTACTAACGCGTGTATTTTGTTATTAGAAAGAGGTATGAGGCATCCAAGTAAGTACTTTAATTGATTAATTGATATTATGATGTAGATATCATGTCTATATTGTTATTATGATATTCCTAGTATCATGTCTAGGGTATTTTTAATATTAAATATGATTGCTATGATTCCTTTTATTTTCTTCCTAATATTTATGATTGTTAGTATCATGTTAGGGTTAAAGATTTGATTTTTATTGCTTAGTGACATGCTAGGGTTTGTTATTAATCTTGTTAGTATCATGCCTAGGATCTTGCTATTTTTATTATGCTTTAATATTAACATGAATATGATTATGATTATAATTGTTATAATGATTATGAATATTATTATTTTGATGATTATTTTATTTATGATAATTATTTCAATTATTATTAATATGATGATTATTTTCTTTTATGATTATTATCATGATTATTTCAATTATAATTTATTTTTATGATGATGATTATTATTATAATTATTATTCATGATATTGATTATTTATTATGTTGCTTGATATTTATTTATTGCTTGATCACCTTTATTGCATGTTAAAGGGAATTGGTATTTGCAATCACGCTTAATAAGATAATTAATAATCTTGTTAGGTTAATTGTGATTATAAATTCAAGTGATCGCCAATAATAGTTTATTTGTGCATTAAATTCAACCAACATAGATTAAACAGGTTTAGGGTTAATCTATTGATTGCATGTTAATCAGAAAGCGCACATGAATACGAGCAGAATAAAGTAGAGGCCTATTATTAGGGCAGGTTCAATCTCTTTTAGGTTGGATTTGTACCTTCATCCCCGAACCCTTATTTAGTTCATGACCTTATGGAGTTGACGATCTCTTGGATCGTTAAGGGGTGTAACCTTCACCTCGAGAACGGTTTACAAGTTCCTTAAAAACTTGTTGGCGACTCTTTTGCTCTATCTTTTTCCCTTTTGGACGCCACCGTACTTTAGTGTATGATCACAGTGGGGTTCAAGCTAGTGGGATTTTTAAAGCTTGAAACTATTCCCTACACCAACATTGACAACTTCAAGGATCCGTACGCCTGCACGGTGGGTAGCACAGCCTTGGGCTACATGAACTACAAATTTGAGGATTACAAGGCATTCCTCCACCTTGGGGAGGGATTCGAGATTCAGCCCCCACGGAAGTCCCGCGCCGTGGCCGCTTGGGAAGAAGCGAGGCCGCGCCAAAGATCCTTTAGCGTCTACAGGGCGGCCTTAGATGTCGGACTGCGCTTCCCTCTCCATCCTTTCGTCCGCACAATCTTGGACGAGTATGACATAGCCCTCTTCCAGCTGATGCCAAACAGCTGGTTGAACATTTTTGGGTACTTGGTGACGTACATCTGCAAAGGCTTTAAGCCAGACTTTGCATGAAGCCTTTGCAGTTTTCTGTGAGATGCACTCACTGACTAAGCTGGACGCGGATACGGACGACTGGTTCATCTTGAGCACCACTAGAGACTACATGATGGTGGTGGACCGCGTCTCTAAGTGGCGTGACTGGAAGCACCAATTCTACCGCATCAAAACCAAGGACGTTGAATTTAACCTACGGATGAATCGGTTCAATGCTGAGCCAATTCAACTTGGACGCGGGGACCTCAAGCCCGATAAGCCACCCGTCCACCCCAGCCAGGAGTACCAGCTTGAATATTTCAAAGTCAAGCGGGTGAAAAGGAACGGCAAAACTGAGCGCGTTCCAAGTAACTGGGTCCCTTTATCCAGCTGGCTGCGGGATCCCACATTTATGTCCGCCTATGGCCTGTACAAGAACCTGCCCCAAGGTGGACGCATGGACACATATTCTTACACATACACAGATTATTTGATCTTGAAGAATTTTCTAACACTTTTCCCTTTTCTCTTTCAGCTGAGGCGTACAAGATGCTTGACCTAGAGCAGAAAGGGGAGGTCAACATGACCGAGATTGACTTGGCTCGGTACAAGGCTCGCCAGAAGCTGTACGAGCAAACTAAAGGAGTAAGTAAACCCATCTTTTCGTCCGTGTATGTATTACGGAAGAGATCTTCTTCCTAACTTGGCACGGCCCATCAATTATATTATCTTGCTCTCTTTTTACTAACTTTTTCCGCTACAGCTGGCCACTCCAACCCCTCGGTCCAAACGGAAGCAGTCGTCCCCTGCGTCCAAGACGGACCAGGAAGGCAAGGCGTCCAAACAAAGGAAGACGGTCGCGTCCAAGACCACTTCCACTTCTGCGGCCAAGACGACGTCGCGGACTGCCTCCAAGCAGTCCAAAGGAGAACAACCCCGGCTGAGTGATAGCGGGGCCTCCAAGTCCATAGATCCGGCCGCCACGCCGGGTCATGTTAGGTCCGAGAAATCGGATGATGGGGGTAAGTCGACCCCAGCAAAACCGACCGGGCCAGAATTGACTCCGCCCGTCCAAAGAGTCAATGAATCTGATTGGCTTGATGCCAGTCAGTCGGCCGGCGATCAGCCTGGCCGGACGGGGGAAGAGAATGACGAGCCTGCGCTGCCCCCTCTATTCACTTTCAACCTTCCTACCCCTCCAAGCTTCTCTAACGGTCAGTCCGAGTGATTTTATATTTTATACTTCGTTTATTTTATTTTTTTTACTGAGCTTAAATTAAACTCTTTGCGTCCGCCTACAGACATTGCAGAGGAGCTACAAATGAAGTTGCCCGGCCAGTCCCTTACTGGGGCGGACATGAAGGCTATGCGGGAGGCCATGGCCCGGGCCGTCCCTGCTGAGCAGCGAGATAAGCTGCGGGGGATACATGAGGGCTTCCTCGGCCCCATGATCAATTGCAGCGCCGAGGTAACTTTTACCCTCAAATGCACTTAGTCAATTTTTCACTCTTACTTTGCTAACACATTTACCCTGTACGCAGCTCTTCCTGCGGCTGAATGCCTTCCTGGAATGAAAGGACAAGGAGAATGAGCGGCTGAAGCATGGCTGGGCCCAGATTCAGAAGACCTAGGATGCCATTACTGGGGATGCCATTACAAGGCGACGCGGCAAGCAGAAGATTTGGTGAAGCTGGGCGAGGCCCTTCAGCAAGAGTCCGTGGCCAGAGATGCCATGAGACAGGAGAGGGATCAGGCCCTGCTGGACGGCCAGCGCTGGAGGGAAGGGTTCGAGGCCTCCGAGAAGCTTCAAAGTGATGTGGACTTGGCCCGAAAACACTTGAAGGAGGCCTTGTACGAGGCGGACGCCCTGAGAGCCGAGGTGGAAAGTTTAAAGAAGTCCGTTGAGAACTTAACTCTCTAATTGCAAACACCTTGGGCCCCCAGTGCGGATGAGGCAGTCCGCATTGAGCAGAATGCTGAAGACAGGCTGAAGAGCCACTTCTTTGAGGCTTTTGAGCTTATGGTGGACGAGGGTGAGGCGGCCTTTTATCAGAACGCTTCACCAAGCGTCTTAACTTTGTCTGCCTCAAAGAAGAGGCTAAGAAGGCCGGACAGCCTTCACCTGAGCTTGACGTCACGCCAACTACCTCAGAAGAGGAGGAAGACGAAGTAGTGGCGGCCAGCAAAGATGGTGAGGCTGAGAGCAAGGAGGCGCCTGCTGCTGACACGTCCCTTGCAATTGCTCAGGAGCCCGGCCCAGGCCAGAGACCAGCTTCTACTCCGGCCGCCCCGTGATTTCAGCTTTTTTCTGCCTTTGTTAATTATTTTATTTTTGTTTTGTGTCTGCCGCCTTTTTGTGCGGTTTTATGTAAAGCACTTTGCTGCCCTTTGAGCGGTCTTTTATAAATTCAGCTTTGATATTTTGCTTCAAATTTTGCACTCTAAGTTTTTTCATTTTTGCGTACACGTACTTTTTCGCGTTTTTGAATCTTCGTACAATTGGGGGGTATGCCCCTTTATTCGGCGTTCGCCTAGTCCATATTTTGGGTGGTTTGATTGACTTGGTAGAATTTATACCTTAGGTGGTATGACTTCTACCAAGTTAATCAAATCATAGTAATGATTGCCCTTGGACCAGGTGGTACGCCGAATCAACACATTATTTAGCCGTTCCATTGACTTTATGTGAGTTTGTCCGTTGAAACTATCGCTCGGACGCACTCAGAAAATTCCAAGTATGATCTCAACTTTAAATTTTCATGTTCGGCTGGGCTGGAATGCCTAGATATGCCCTTGCCCCATTATATGGGTTTCACAGGGTACCTTACCTTTTCCGTCCGCCTTAATTAAGGGCGGACGTATTCATATGACTCGGGATCAAGTTGCCCGTTCTTATTTTATTTAATTTACTTTTGTTCTGCGACCGAGTTGCTATGTTGCAAGCAACCTACTCGCAAATTTCACGCGGCCTATCCGTATAAGTTATGACTGTGCAAATAAGCATAAATTAAATGGAAAAATAATTATAATAATGTTTGACTTTTCATTAATTTGTCAAAATTACATTGTTGTGGCCGTACGGCTTACATTGCTCGGTCAACAGACCTAGCTGTATACACAACTTTTGGCTAAGTACTTAAACATAATATCTCTTCAGATTGTCAGTGTTCCATGTACGCGGGATTGGTCGGCCGTTCATGGCTTCAAGACGGTAAGTCCCATCTCGGACCTCTTCCCTGACTCGATACGACCCTTCCCAATTTGGGGTCAGCTTCCCATCCTCATTTTCTCGTCCCACAGCCTCCATCTTCCTTAGGACCAGATCTCCCAACTTTATCGGCCGCTTTGACACTCGGCGATTGTACGCCCTTGTCATCCGTAGACGATAGATTTCGTGTCTAAGTGCCGCGTTGCCCCTAACTTCAGGAAGGAAATCTAGGGCGGTCTTCATGGCTTCCCAATTGGCCGCTTCATCATATAGCATCACCCTAAGGGTGGGCTCATACATTTCAATTGGAAGGACCGCCTCGGCACCATAGACTAAGAAGAAGGGAGTTTCTCCCGTGGAACTCTTGGCCGTGGTTCGTATGGACCACAGCACATTGACTAACTCATCAGCCCATAAGCCGCCTGCTCTTTCAAGCTTGCGCTTAATTCCATTGGAGATCAATTTGTTGTATGCCTCTACCTGACCATTTGCTTGTGGACGGCCGACTGAAGCAAAGCAGTGAGCTATGCCTTGGTCTTCCAACCATTCTTTGAGTTGAGGCGTTTCGAACTGGTGTCCGTTGTCAAACACCATAGACTGAGGAACGCCAAAGCGTGTAATGATACTCTTCCATATGAAAGCGGAAACATCCGTCCATTTGATGCCCCGGACGGCCTCGGCCTCTGCCTCTACCCATTTTGTGAAGTAGTCTACTACTACAAACACATACCGCCTCTGGCCGGACGCTAGTGTGTACGGTCCTAAAATGTCCATCCCCCATTTGGCAAAGGGGAGCGGACTACTGATGGCCGAAAGACTGTTGGCGGGTCGGTGAATTAATGTTGCAAACCTCTGGCACTTGTCACACTTCTTTACCATTTCCATTGCGTCCGACTTTAAGCTCGGCCAGTAGTAACCCAGGCGGGCAACCTTTTCAGCCGAAGCTCGTCCTCCAATGTGAGAACCACACTACCCCTGGTGAAGATCATCCAAGACATCATGCCCTCTCTCAAGAGTGATGCATTTCAGGTACGGCTTTACAAATGCCTTTTTGAACAACTCTCCTTTCTTAATTTCAAACCAGGCCGCTCTCTTTTTCATCAGCCAGCTCTCTTTAGGATCGGCCAGGAGTAATCCGTCCTTTAGGTAAGATATGATCTCGTCCATCCAAGTGGAGCTTCTATCAATGGCGTGTACTGGTTTAGCGTCAATGCTCCTCTTTTCTTTCACTTCCCAAAACACTGACCTTGGAGTATCACATGAGGCTTAGGATGCTAACTTAGAGAGGGCGTCCGCCTGATGATTGGACGAACGAGGGACCTGCTGTAGAGTAAAATGATCTAGGCTCTTAGCCTCCTCTTTTACAATCTTCAAGTATTTTATCATGGTCGGCTCCCTTGCCTCGAAGTCACCATTCACCTGGCCGACTACAAGTAGGGAGTCCGAGCATACATCAATTTTTGTCGCTCCTGCCGCCTTACACATTCTAAAGCCGGCCAAGAGGGCTTCGTACTCGGCCTCATTATTAGAGGCTTGAAACTGGAATCTTAGAGCATATTCAAACTTATCTCCCTCAGGAGACTGACATATAACACCTGCACCACAACCAGTATCTGTCGCACTACCACCCACAATACTTTCCAGATCTGGTCTCCGGCCGTCTGAAGATCCGGCCGAGTCATTTCAGCTAAAAAATCAGCAAAGGCTTGCCCCTTAATTGCTTTTATTGGATCAAATGCAATGTCAAAGCCTCTCATTTCCAAGGCCCATTTAAGCATACGGCCGCTTGCCTCTAGAGTTGTAAATGACTTCTTCAAAGGTTGGTCTGTGTAGACCACAATTGAATGTGCCAAGAAGTATGGCCGCAGCTTTTTCGATGCCATGTATAATGCCAAGCCAAATTTTTCAATGGGGGGATACCTTAGCTCGGCGTTATGAAGTACGTGGCTAATAAAGTAGACAGGGATCTGGCGGCCGTCCTATTCAGCAAGTAGGACGGCAAGATAGATAAATAGCTTCTCGCTCTTAAGTGGACTGACAAGCTGAGGCAATGTATGTAGATGGCCTTTTAGCTGTACGAATGCTTCCTCGGCCTCCTCTGTCCACTCAAACATGGCTTTCTTTTTTATGGTTTGAAAGAAATAGCGGCACTTAACCCCTGATCTTGACAGAAATCTACCAAGTGCTGCTAAATAGCCGGTCAATCTTTGGACTTCTTTAATTGTCCTTGGTAACTTCATGTCCATGACGGCTTGGATTTTTTCAGGGTTGGCCTCAATTCCACGCTGATCAATTAAAAATCCGAGAAATTTACCGGACTCAACACCAAAGACACATTTCTTTGGATTTAACATCATCCTATGCCGCCTGAGTTCGGTGAAAGTTTCTCGTAGATCCTTCAAATGGTCGGCCGGTTCTTCTGACTTGACAATCATGTCATCAATGTATGCCTCCATATTCCGGCCGAGCTGATCTCTGAAGACTGTATTAACAAGTCGTTGAAAAGTAGCTGGGGCATTCTTAAGGCCGAATGGCATAACTTTGTAACAATACAACCCCTGCTCAGTCACGAACGCTGTTTTCTCTTGATCTTCTTCCCATAATGGAATTTGATGGAATCCGGAGTATGCATCCATAAAACTCATAAGGGCATGCCCGACCGTCGAATTAACCAGGAGGTCGATTTTGGGCAGGGGAAAACTATCCTTAGGGCATACCTTGTTTAGATCGGTGTAATCCACACACATTCTCCAAGTTCCATTTGGCTTCTTCACAAGGACCACATTGGCCACCCATTCTAGGTAATAACATTGCCGAATGAAACCGGCATCCAGAAGCTTCTTGACTTCTGCTGCGGCTGCCTGATTCCTCTCTTCTCCATGATTCCTTTTCTTCTGGCGGACAGGTTTAACGGCCGGGTTTACAGCCAATTTATGCACGGCCAGGTCAGGGCTTATTCCTGGCATCTCGCCGACATCAAATGCGAATACATCCTTGAACTCTCTCAATAATTGAATTAACTCATCCCCAAGCACACCCAAAACTATAGTGCCCACACTAACCGTCCGACCTGGTTGATCGGGGTCAAGCACTATATCTTGGTGGCTGCCGGCCGGCCGAGGTCGTAAATCCTCTGGCCGACCGACAGTCATTAGTTGTTATGCTTGCTCTATCTTGGCCGCCTTACGCTTCTGGCCGACTTGCTGTGTTGGGAGTAAGGTTCCTTCTTCTTTTGGCTCGGACGATTTTGGTCCGCGCGTTGTAGGCTTAACTCCCAACTGATTACATTCTTTTGCCATCTTCTGACTTCCTTTGATTGTGCCTATTTTCCCGTCCGTCCTCTCAAACTTTAGGAGCATTAGGTGAGGCACAATGACTGCTTTTGCTGCGTTCAGTGTAAGACGGCCGAGTATGACATTATATCCAGTTAGTTCTTTCAAGACCAAGAAGCGGACAACCATATCTCTTCCTTCCCCTTTTTGCCCGAATCGGACAGGTAAGTATATCTGCCCCACTGGGTGGTTGACATTCCCCCCAAATCCAACCAACGGGTGAGTGATGTCCTGGAGAGCATCCTCTGGGAAGCTTAGATTCTTCAAGGCGGCCAGGCTGATGATATCAGCCGCGCTACCCGTGTCAATCAATATCCGACCAACCTTCAAATTGGCTATCTTCATAATGAATACCATGGGATCATTGTGCAAGGCTTTGACCTCCCCCCGATCGGCCTCACTGATGATTACTTCGGGGAACGGTTCAGCCTTCGCTGAGTCCATATGCATCACCTTTCCTAGGTTCCGGGCGTCCTGCTTGATCCCTTTCATAGTGGGACCGCCTGAGGCAAATCCTCCTGATATCACGGCCACAAAGCCTGAGTCAGTGTTGTTGCCATCATCTTCCTTATCTTTGCTCTTATCATTCTTCTGTCTTTGCTCGGACGTGTTGTTTGTCCGTGTGTAAGTGAATTTGGACTTCATCACGTACGAATTCAGCATGCCCTTCTCGGCTAACTTGTCTAGCAGTCTCTTCAAGTTGATACAATCGTTCGTGTCATGTCCCACGTCCTTGTGGTAATGACAATACTTGTTCTTGTTCCTATACTGAGCCGGGCCCCTCAGCGGCTGTAGCTTTTCAAACTCAAACTTATCCTTGATTTTCATCAAGATAGAATAACAATCCTTGTTGAATTCAAACTGAGGCTAGTACGCCTTGACCTTCTTGGACTTCTATGGCTAGGCATCAGCCACCCAGACTTCCTTTCTCTTTTTTCCTTCCTTCTTTTGGCCGGCCGAGTCTTGCTGAGAAGGTTTTTTCTCAGCCCCCTTGGCCGGCGCTTCTGATTTCGTGAGCGAACAAAAGTCCGCTGCCTCAATATAAGCTTCGGCCTCCCGCAAAACACCTGCGTATGTCCGAATCTTTTTCCTTACCAGGTCAAATTTAAAACCATTGTCCCTTAATCCCCGGAGAAATTCAGAGTAAGCCATTTCGTCTGGCAGATTATGAATTTGGGCTTTTTCTTGGTTAAATCGTTGGACGTACGAGCGTAGGCCCTCATTCTTTCCTTGGACGATTGTCGCCAAGTTAAGGCTAGTCTTTCGAGGTGGTATGTTGTATGAAAAATTTCCCACAAACAGCTAACTAAGAGTAGTAAAACAATTGATACATCCGGCCGGCAAACAGTTGAACCAATCCTGCGCCACACCTTTCAGAGTGGCCGGAAAGCATTTGCACCAAGTAGCGTCGTCTACGCTTTGCAAGTACATCAGGTTCCTGTACGAGGTGATGTGTTCTTCTGGGTTGCCCGTGCCATCATAGGCTCCCACAAGTACACTCTTCACCTTTGGCGGCTGAGAGGCATTTAAAATATCTTGCGAAAACGGGGCAGCTTATCTCCCAGAGTAAGTAGGCGCATCTGCCAATCGATGGGCTGGGGTTGCACGGACGGTCCAGCCAGGTAGGGAGCCTATCCGTACATCTGCCCGTATGGCCCATATTGTCCGTATGCCTGGGGGTTCGGCTGCATCAAGCCATTGAACCCCTGAGGAGGTTGATATTGCAGGGATTGGGCTGGAATAGGAGTTGGAGCATGGAAGACTGGAATAGGAGTTGGGTGCAGACTGCCTGACTTCCACTGGAGATGGCCGTGTTGGTATGTTTGGAAAGAGAATGATGTGAGAAATCATCCGGCATAGTTGGGGTTGAGGCCGTGTCCAAGTAGGCGACGCGCTCCCGCTGCTTATGCCGAAGGTAATCTCTTGCGTCCTTCCATCGTCTGGACGGCTCAGGCTCCTCTCTTCGAGGCTGCCTACCCCTCCCCCCAGCCGACTGCGTTTTTGCCAGCAAGTCAAAGAAATTAGTCCGCGGTACTCTCAGGGACCTTCCAGTCGGCCTTCGAAAGGGAGTGTTTCCAGCGTCCGTTGCATGGACTGCTTTGCTGTGTGTCTTCTTTGGAGCCCTCTGTTCCTCTCTCCTGGGCGGCTGCCTAGAGGTAGAGGCTCCATTGTTTTCAATTTCTTTTCTGAGTTTGTTAAGCGCGGCCTTAAGAGAGGCTGTGGTAACAGGAGGGTCATCAGCTTCTTCAAATGTGGCTATCAGAGGATCGCTAGTACGGATCGTAGGGATTAAATCCTCTACATGTCCATCCTCGCCTGGATTAGGTGTCTGACCGTCTATTGCCATAACGTACGAGTATCCCCACAGATGGCGCCAAATGTGTCGGGTGTTTTTTGGATTTCCTGGGATTCTGGTCACGTTCTTCTGGCAACGAGTCGGTCCAACCTGAAAAACAACGAAAATTCCGATCAACGGAATATTCGCCTCCGATGATCAAGTCAGTGATCAGAACGGAAAAGGCTAGAGAGATAAAGTAGAGAGAAGTTGGAGCTATTTAATGCTCTGTTGTTTGTAAATGTCTTAATCCCCCCTCCCATCATAAATGATTGGGGTATTTATAGGGGTGGGACTCGTGCCCCTTTCTAGGGTTTATACCCTAAATTTGCGTGACGTGATTGGCTGAGCAATCAGTGAATGCCACGTGCTACTCTGGGGGCGCCGTTTTGCGGCTTTCATTGATATCTCTCGGGATTTGGGCCCTGACGTTGTTAGGGCTTTCTAGCGTGCTGATTTAAAGAGGGAACACATGCCCTAAACACATGGCATCTTCCCATGACGACACGTGTCACCCTCTGACTGGGCCACGTGTCGCTACGAGACTGGCCTGAGACCTTAAGGGCTCTAAATTGCGTGGCATCTTCCTGTGGTGACACGTGTCACCATGGGATTGGTCCACATATACGAGGTATTTTTACCCTTAACAGATACCCATTGACCTCTCCAATCCTTATCCGAAGTATCATTCGTCTAAGTAGTGAGGTACCCCCTCTTGCTCTCAATCCGCTACCAGCAAGCGCCGTGCCGTTCCGTCGACTGGTTTTTAGGCATTAGCTTATAGAGTTTTCGGAAACAATGAACGTTGGGAATGAGATTGTGAAAGATGCATACCCAAAGGTAGGTCATCATCCTTTGGATTCTAACATGGGTTAACTGGCACAATGAAACATTGTACCCATTAAGCACCTGAATAATAAAAAAAAGTGCGTAGGGAACCGAAGTCCGAACTCTAGCAGCCGAGTATACACACCAATGTACCTAGGAGGAGGGCGGTGAATCCTATCCATAGATGTGGGCATTCATCACCAATACTCATCCTCTTCCATTATGCCTTAGAAGATCTCAAGTTGTTCGGCAAAGCGGTAAACGGGATTCTCGGCTATCCACCATTTGTAAGGGGCGATGGTCATTATCCCGTAGTTTTGTTGACGTTATCCGACTCCCTTGCTCTGGGAGGAAAATCCCAAGAGCCGGGGGTCGAACTCCCACCTTGGCCGAAAGTGCTAGCACACCCAATAGCGGAATGACGTTAATCGCAGCGCCGCTCGATGAAGCAGCAACCCTAACCCTAGGATGAGGGTTTCGGCCGCTCAAAGGTGGCATCATTGTCAGAGGACGCTTGCACCCCTAAACTAGCTAAGGAACTTCCTCTTCCTCATTGACATCCATAGGTTTTTTCCCTCGATCTTGAGCCATTTTTGTCGGTGGAAGTTTGAAAAGTCGAAAAAAGGGGGAGACCTTAAAAAGCAAAGAAAATTGAAAAAAATTTGAAGAAAATTACCTTACTAGAGACGGAATTCACCGATCTATAGGTTCGGAGCAACGAATTTCAGTTTAAGGCTTTGGGTTGCTGGGTATATGCGGAAAAAGGAAATCAGGTTAATAGTGGTGATTGGCGAAGAACAAAAGCAGATTAGCAAAGAAATGAGGGGAGAGAGGGGGACGAGTGGCTTAAAAACCTTCCATAAGTGGAATCCTGGGAGTCCGTGCCACTAAAACCCCCCACTAACTCCACTTCAATGCTCAAGTGTTCATTTGTTCTTCCAATTAATCACCCACTAAACTCTCCTCCTCCCTAATTATTCTCATAAAACAGTTATTGCCTTAATAACTGCCTAAATTTAAATGATAATTAAATCATTTACTTCCCTCCATTTTGCAAGTCAAAACCCGACCCGTCATAATTAAATTGAATGTAAAGTTTTTAAATATAATTCAACTAAATCAATGAACTGATAATCAATCCCTACACTAAGTCAATTTTTTTTTTCTCATTTTTTCTTGAGTCACTAGCCACCTTATTTTAGAAATGATTAAACTTTGTCCACTACCTCAATATATACAATGCTTTTTCTGTGTGACTGGCATAGCTAACACACGCCAAAACATGAGTAACCCTTGACCGAGTAACCCCAAACTGACTGAGTGACCCCTGACCGATCGAATAATCCTTGACCAAGTAACCCCTGACCAAGTAATCTCGGCCACACGGTGCAACCAGCCACATATGAAACCCTGTGAACTCAATATATGCTTGGAAAAATAATTTCTATAATAAAACAACATGATCATTGTATTAATATTGTATTTCGTATATCACAATTAATGTCATATCTTTTTTCTCTATGACCTCTAAAACACTTGAAATTTAACATGTAACTTCTAAAAATAAGATTTTTTTATACACATACAACATGAATATAGTCACATCTTTTTATAGACATTTGATATGTTTATCACAATTTTTAGTATGCGACTTGTTGTACCGTGCGACAGGGATTACTCGAGTTACTTAATCAAGGGTTAATTACTCGAGTTGTCGGGGTAACTTTAGTTACTCGGTCAGGGGTTACTTGAGTTACTCCTAATCGAGTAACCCCAGACCGAGTAACCCCTCGAGTAATCCATGACCGAACCCCTCGAGTAACCCCTCAAGTAACCCCTGACTGAGTAGCCCCTCCAGTAACCCCTAACTCCTTAAATAACCCTTGATCGAATTACTCGAGTTTGTAACCCCTAACCGAACTCCTTAAATAGTCCTGACCTAGTAACTTGAGTAACCTCTGACCGAGTAACTCGAGTAACTCATGACCGAGTAACCCCTCGAGTAACCCCTGACCGAATAACCCCTCAAGTAACCCTAGATCGAGTGAACCTCTCGAGTAAGTCTTGACCGAGTAACTCGAGTAACCCCTTACTGAATAACTCGGGTAACCTCTAACAAAATAACTCTGTAACCCCTACCACACGGTGTGGCCTGCTGCACCAAAAAGTTATTGTATTTTTATTATGTATGTAAATATTACTTCTCATATTTTTCTTTCACTCGTAGAGGATAAAAAAAAAAATTATTTTGTCTCATTACCTACTAAATTTAATCACTTGATGAATCAACCTCATCACCACACACATATTGCATCTTCCACATCCAAAAATTTACACGTCTAAAAATCAAAAAAGCCACTACTTAGTATCACCACACAAAATTTTCATCTTCCTCATATCTTTTTTTTTTCCAAAAATTATAACCTTTAGCTATATACGACCATAGAAGGATGTGTAGGCTTGCCCTTAATTGTTTATTATTATTATTATTATTATTATTATTATTATTATTATTATTATTATTATTATTATTATTATTATTATTATTATCAAAATTAAAACCTACAAATTCAATCAATTTACAAAAAATTGGTAGGGAGCCGAGATACAATCTGGGCCCCTACCCCTCAAGCTATAGCGAACCCGATCCTACTGAAGATGTGAGCAGCTGCACGAGCACCAATATCCTGCGTCTTAGCGAACGCCTGAACCCGTTTCAGCAACGCAATAGCATCCTTATCTAATTCCCCTAACGAAGAAAAGGAGAAAGGAAGAAAACCATAGCCAATAGCCCTGCAACGTGCCCCATATTTGTCCCGCTTCCGCTGAGCTGCCGTCGACATAACAGGACCAGGAACGAAGTTAGACAACCCCGATTGTGTCAAAGGTGAAGACCCCGTCAAGTCGACACATACATCACGACCTCTATCCTATGAATAAAGCAACACATCTGCTGGTCGTAGCGCCCCGTTGTTCCCACCAGTTAACCCAACGTTAACCTCCTTTTGAGCAAAATTCCCGGACCGAAAACAAATATCAACAAGGGTGTCACGAACAACGTTGTGCCGATACTTAATACCTACCATCCCAGCACAAGACACTGCATGATCCCCATAAATATCTCCATTAAAAACCCTTGAGCAAGCAGAACACGGTGTTGAAACGGAGAACAAAGGAACACCAAATCGATAGCAAAGAACACTACGGTAAGTCTGTCCCAAACCCGATATCGAAACCGTCCGCAACCAGGCCGAAGAGTGATCCCCCTGCTGGGACTTTCATTAGGCAACCTGACGCGGAGATAAGAAGAAAGTGGAATCCGCAAATGTAGTGACCTTCGTGAAATATATATCAGCCAATTTTTTCATGAGTCTGGGGGCAGCGATCTCACTAGGGTTACTCAAAAGGTTAGTCTCCACAGTCCTGTTAAAAAGACTTAGGGCACCATCAAAGGTCGGTCCCGGACAAACAATACCAGAATCGCGAAGAAGCGTAGCCTAAAGACCAGAAGACTGGAGACGCGACGCAAGGAAAGCATAATGCCGAACATCACCCACCTAATAGACACCCAAACCACCATAAGAAAAAGGTAAGGTTGCAAGTCGCCATTGCCAATTACCAAAACCAGGTCCCGAAGCAGTTACAATGCGCTCCAAAGAAGCTCGAAGGGCCACATCAAATGAAACCTGTGTCGTTTCAAAAAGACGAGGAGGACAAGTGCACATAGCAAAGTAGAGTTTTGAAACCCCAGTACACTCGCGAAGAAGCAACAACTCGCATTGGGGATCATCGAGCTTAGCAACAGCATCCATAAGCACAATGGTCTTCGACACTCTCTGCGAAACAAGCTCAGCACGGAAAGAGGAATCAGCACTGACAGGACCACCTAGCAACTTAACACCATGCACAGGACGGCCAATATATGGAGGAAAGACACCGACGTGACGGCTACAAGGGTTATTATTATTATTATTATTATTATTATTATTATTATTATTATTATTATTATTATTATTATTATATGTAATCATTTGATATTTTTATCGCACATACAAGTATATAATAGTGAAAACAAAATTATATGTACACAAATATAAGAAAAGTAAAAAAAAAATGAAAATTACTCTTACATATCACCCGTAACGACATATGCAAAATATACAACACGTTTTCTATGCGACTGGCACACCGTGTGGCCACTTGTAAAAAGAAATAGTAACGCCTATGACACCGAAAAGTTAACCCCTATATTACTAACAGAATAGAGTAGTCCCTTATTATACATATTGAATAACTCTTCAATAATTAACAAATAAAGTAACCCCTACAACACTTACATTGTAACCATTATAACCCTTATTAATAAGTAAGCCTTATATTTTCTTCAAACTAAAAAAAAATCCCTATATCACTAATTGAGTGACCCTTATAATACTAACTGAGTAGCTGTAGGGAACATTTCAAGCATCCCACACTTGAGCCCCAGTGTGATCATACACTTAAGCATGGTGGCGTCCAAATGGAAGGAAGCTAGAGCAAAAGAGTCGCCAACAAGCTTTAGGAACTTGTAAACCGTTCACAAGGTGAAGGTTACACCCCTTCACGATCCATGAGATCGCTAAATCCATATTGGTCTGGAACCATGACTGGATATTCGGGGATGAAGGTACAAATCCAACCTAAAACAGATTGAACCTGCCCTGAAAATAGGCCTCTACTTTATTCTTCTCATATTCATGTGTGCTTTCTGACTAACATACAATCAATATATTAATATTAAACCTGTTTAATCTATGTTGGTTGAGTATTAATGCAAAAATAAATCTATTATTGGCGATCACTTGAATTAAAATCACATTAGCCTTAACAAAATTTTTAATTATCTTATTAAGCATGATTACAAACACAATTCCCTTTAATCTTGCAAGAGAGAGTGTTATCAAACAATAACAATAGCAGTATCAAGAAACATAATAACAACAATCATCATCATAATAATCTCAATAAAGCGTAAAAATATTAGCAAGATCCTAGGCATGATACTAACAAGATTAATAACAAACCCTAGCATGTCACTAAACAATAAAGATCAAAGCTTTAAACCTAATATGATAGAAGAAATAGGAAGCAACCTAAACATAATACTAGAATGCAATAAAAGCATCCTAACATGATACTAGGAATTATCAAAGCATGATTTCTATATCAAAAGAATAAGAAAGTAATTAAATTACTTACTTTGATGCCTCGTATCTCTTTCTAATCACGAAATACACACGTTAGTAACTTTAAGGAAAATAATAAATAATAAATCTAATTAAAGAATTGAAATAGGATTTAGGACGAAACCCTTAGAAATTATCAACCGTTCACGTTGAGGGAAAAGACAACTTCGAACTTGGCTAGGTGTGTCTTAGTCTTGTGAATGAGGTATTGTGTATTTTGAAAAGGGATAGGCTTAGAAAAAGAATAGAGTGAGAATAAGCTTTAGGTTAGAGAGAGAAGAGAGATGATTGATGATAATCAAGCTAGTTTGTTGAAGAAGGGGGAAATACGACCCTATTTATAAAGAAAATAGTCCAGAAACAATAGAATAGAATCAGAATTTAATCGGAATAAAAATAGCTCTTGTCGCCAGCGACAGAGCCTAACGCGAAACGACAAGCATCACGCATGGCGACATGCTCTGTCATTTGGCGCTGATTAAAAGATAAAATGCGCTTTTGTACGGAATCCTCTTCTTAATATAATTAAGCAATTAAACTCCGTTTTTAACAATTCAAAATTAGATTTTATCATGATAAAACACTTGTTTTATTTCAAATCAACTTCATTATTTTTCTAAAAATATAATTATCAATCCTAACTCTATTAGAACTCAAAATAACCTTCTAGACTATTCTAGAAGATTAGAATCAATTCTAATAATTTTAGGAATAATAATTAATGGGCTCTCCACTAGAACATTGGGCCATAAAACCATTTCAGACCCAATTCAGTATTTGACCATAACTTCCTCATAATTTATTGGAATTGGGCTTATAATATATCATTGGAAAGCTTTTTGCGAGCTCGACCCAACTACACTATTATTGGACCCTTTTCATGGACCAAGATAAATTGGGATGGCAATTTTTATAAATAGAGTAGATTTTTGAAAACAGAAAGAACTATTTTTTTTATTAAAACGACCGCATCACAAGACTTTTCACACTTTCACTTCGTTCGATAATCAAGTGACGTGAAATGTATTCATCACTGGGTTCAATTTTGGGAAGACACAATAAGGTGTCTACAGTAACCCTGTAGTGGCTGTCCACATTGATGAATAACTAACACAATCAAACTTTGCTTACTGTCGATGCAATAGTTTGACTTAGTTTTTATGTAATTAAATATCAATAAAAATAATAATCTTTTTAATCATAAAACCTTACATCAATATATATTTAACAACTTAAAACGATAAAATATGAATTTATTACATTTATAAAATAAATAAATAAATAAACTACAATCAATATTAATATTATAGATAGTGAAAAAAAAGTCTAACATGTTAGTTATAATAGGAAGAATGGAGTAAAAATTAGTGCCGAACTCCGTATTTAAACATGAGAATAATAGTTTATAGAGAATTATATATCAATCAACTTTTTTACATTTTTTAGATGTTATGCATGAGTGTGTTGTGACTTTAGTTGTCGAATAAATGATTTGCTTATAAGTGTAGCAAAAATTTTAAAACTTGTTATAATAATTCAGAAATTTCGCGGCTAGGAGTTCAGAGTTCAAAATATTATAGAAAATGAATTATATATTGCATGCATAATTTTTCAAAAAATTAAGTATGATATACCTAAAATCATGTAGTAGAAATTAAAATTAGTAAAGTCATGATAATTGTATCACAATTTACATTTATTTTTTTAGAGAAAACACACAATCTACATATTATAAGCTATTTACGATTTACAACATGTCTAATTGTTTATATATAAGCTACAAAATAACAAAATATACTCTTCTTGAATTAAGCAATCTAAAGTCAAATGATATGGACTAAATATATGTTGAAAATCCATGAATAATATTAATTGAGAAACAATATTAATTGTTTATATATAAGCTATAAAGCACATTATTATCAAGTTTGATCTTATTAGATTAAAATTGTTATAACTTTTCAATATAACAACTTTGTATAATTTAAATTAATGCACAATTATATCTATAAAAAATAAAAATTAATGGTCAAAATAGTGAATTGGAGATCGTTTTAATGTAATACTTAACAAAGTGGAGGTAGTACTCTATATTATATTTTTTAAATAAGATATATAATTTATACACATTAGTATATTTGAGTGTTAATCTACGGAATATAGAGGTACGTGTGCTAATAAGGAAACCTAAAATATAATGTACGGAGTACAAAATAACAAAATATACTCTCCTTGAATTAAGCAATCTAAATTCAAATGATATGGACTAAATATATGCTGAAAATCAATGAATAATATTAATTTAGATACAAAATATTCAGAAAGCCAAGATATAATCTCGGAATATCTTTAATAACAAGATCTTTCACAATTATACATTTTATATAATTAAAAAAAAAAAAAAAAACAGGGACACGTGGCAACCATGAAGCTAGTGTACCTTGTTTTAGTATAGTATATATAGATTTGGGATCGATTTTGATTATCTGCCCTTATAACTCTTCAAACACCAAAAATAATAAGAACTAAAAAAAAACTCTTAATAACTAAAAAAAAACTCTTATTAACTAAATACTCAATTTAATGTTAATATATTCATAATATGTATGAAAATTTTGTCAGAAACTATCTTTTATCACAACCAAGTGAACCAACTATATTGAGATAGGAATATATTGTGATATGATATTATGAGAATAATATCATATGAGATATTATTGTGAAAGAGATATGATAGATTTAGAAAGTTAAGATAATTATGAATATTAGGGTTAGATATTCCTAGCTATTGTCTATATATATTGTAATGTGATCGAATATGAAAGATGGGAAAATACAATGGAAAAATACAGAGAACTATTTTCCCCAATATTTTAACAAACTATCATTCACTCTACTTTCCATAATTGGCGCAAACACGTGATGGTTGAGATCTCTCATCTTCGGCTCATCGTCCATGCTAGAGCCATGCTCAATTGCTCACTTACTTAAAATCCAACAATAAATTTTAAACATGTGCACAACCATTAACTTCTCATGTATATTACGTAACTGTAACTTTCATAGCTAATAGTACAATCCAATTTATTTTCTTAGCACGTACATTGAATACTCAACTTCATTAAATTGTGTCTAACAACGCATAAAGTTTCTTACAAAATACAAGCCATTTTTTGTACAATTTGCAATAATTCATTTCAAATGAGAGGATAAAGATTTCCCTTTCATAGCATATACATCATTTGAGTAATTAAAAGATTTTAAACAAAAGTACACACAAAACGCACCATTGCTATAACAGGATACCCACTTTTAACTTAATTGGTAAATTTTATCAATCCAAACTCTAGTCACTTCTTATTGTTTAGTTGTTTTTCTCACTCTAAATCTTAAATTTTTTATTGGAAGAAAAATTAAACAAAAGGTTAGATAAGTCTTCTCTCAAAATTAGATGATACTCCCTCCATCCCTTAATACAATGCTTCTTTTGAGCATTTATTCCTCACATAATAAAGAGAAAGAGGCATTGTATTAAGGGACGGAGGGAGTACTAACTTGTCAAGGATTCCAGAGTATATTTCTCTTTTACATAAGTGCAATGTTACATTATGCAGGATTTTAGTAAGCTTATTTAGGCCCCGTTTATTACACCTTATTTTTGCTAAACTGAAAATATTTTTGCTAAACTGAAATTAATTTTACTGAATTGTATATATTTTTGCTAAACAAAAATTATTTTTAGTGATTCTCTTTTATATATCTTATTTAAAGTTACTGATTTTTACTAAATTGAAATTAATTTTACTGAATTGAAATTATTTTTGCTAAACTAAAAATGTTTTTACTTAATATTTTTTAATAAGGTGAAGTGATTAGGACCTTAATATTCTAGGGAATATTGGTACCAAAATTTGGAAATCTGATCCCAAATATAGGATAGATCATTACTATCTTATAACCCATTTGGTAGTCAATAATAAAGAATGACAATGAGAATGAAAAGTGTGCGCTTTAGAAAGTAATATCATAATGTCCATGGTAATGTCCTCTCATCATCCCCGAATCAAATCATTTTTCTTCAAATAAAACAAATTCTACCGTAGTCATACTTAAAATGACTACACTCTACTTAATTTTGATTAGCTGATTTTTGATTTTTTGATTTTTGATTTTTTTTTTTTATTTTTGTCAAACTTAGTAAAAATGATTATTCTTTATTAAAATTCTTTTTTCATTTTGACCAACAAACTTATTAATTTGTTCTTCAGTTTTAAAAAATTGACCAACAAAAAAGTGAATATTTTTGCAGAATATTCATTTTTATAAGTTTGTCCAATACAAAAAACAAATAAAAAATTAGCCAATAAAAATTAAATATAATGATAGTTATATTAAGAACGACTACTGTAAAATTTATAAATAAGGATGAAAACTAAAGAAGAAAATACGATACTTTGTGTGAAATAGCATTACTCTGGGTCTCAATTTATCCATACATATGTAATATATATAGTTGCATACAACGTAGATTCATTTTTATATCATCTACAGTATTTATTATTACCGCCTACCAAATAATCCGTTAAACTCTAGCAATTATGCAAGAGAGTGAGATACATGGAGTATATGATCGAGAGAAAGACAGAGTTTTTTCATGAGTACATGATTGATTAGGAAATAAGTTGATGATCATTCACCCACGTCCAGCCTAGCTCGTTGACAAAGAAAAAAAGAGAATCTTTGCATTTGGCAAACTCCAACTAACACAGAGTTATACAAGATAATCATGTTTAAACAGATCATTTTATGTAAACAATTAAGTTTATAAATATTGTATGTTATCCTTAAACCTTATAATACCCTTTATATTCTACATCATCATCAGTGATCTACATCATATAAGTGAACTAACAACTACTTTTTGTTTAATTCCTAAAAGTACAATTGCAATACTTGTTAATTTATTAAAAGAAATAGGATGTAAATCATCACACCACTTATTTCAAACATGAAAAATAAAAAAGGTAGCAGACTTGGCTTTTTGTCTATTCAAAAATAATTGAGATGTCCATGCGCCACACGAGATACCTTATCGTGGCAAATTACAATAATGTCTTTATGTCACATTCCTCTACCTTAGATGTCCTTAAGGTTTGGGAAGTACGGCAAATGTCACATACTCCGCAAACCTTAATATTTAAATAACAAATTATTTTGGCTCTTCAGTGCTATTAAGCACATTCATATCAACTTTTAGTGCTACAGTTCTCTACTTTAGATGTCTAAAGTAATTTAAATTTTTTAAATTTGTTTTATTAAAAATTATTATTTAGTTTAGTTATTGAGGATAATGATGTAAACGAGATTTCATCCTCATTTTTTAAGTATAACCCCCAAATCCAAGAGTTTTACTAATTAATAAGTTGAATTTACTTTTTAAAACAAAACAATTAGTCTGTGGTCCGGACGATGTACCGGAATTTAATTTGAATATCAAAAATATTATTTGAGCTATAAAGTCATAAACTACATAATTACAAACAATAAGTGAACAATCCTAAGTAATGAATCTAAATCAACACTCTTAAACAAATTGATGTTTTGTACAAATTAAAGTAATTAGTGTATTATGATTGAACATGAAGCATAGTTAAAAGATAGCAAAGGCTGTAAGACCATTAATTTATTTCTTATTGATCTTGTGTTCAAACCTTGTGATGAACATTTTTATTGCTTTTGAAAGATATTAATAGAACGCTTATATATATATATATATATATATATATATATATATATATATATATATATATATATATATATATATATATATATATATATATATATATATATATATATATATATATATATATATATATATATATATATATATATATATATATATATATATATATACCAAGTTAAAATTAGAACCAAGGATATAATAAGAACTAGGAACTATTCTAGTCCCTTAGATCATGTTAATCGGACGATCAACATGCTTTCCGTGTCATTAATGGCATTAAGTTATTAAAAGTAAATATATTTCAACTTTACAAAGTGATTTTCACTTTCACTTCTAAAAAGTAAATGAAAAGTTAGTAAAAGTAAATGAAATCAGTCATAAAGTAAATGAAATTGCCTTAAAAGTTAAAAAAAACTGAAAAAAGTTTAAAATTCGTAAAATTACGAAAATGCCATTAATGAATGGGGAGAGATGTGAGCCGTCGGATGTAGGGTGATTTTATATATATATATATATATATATATATATATATATATATATATATATATATATATATATATATATATATATATATATATATATATATATGCTAGCACCCTTATGACATATTGGTATAAAAGTTAGCAATTTGTGACAAATTGGTATAAAAATTAGTCACCGGCGACATATTAGTATAAATGTTAACAAATTGCGACAAACTGGTATAAAAATTAACAAGCTGTGACATTTCACCCTTCTTTTCTGGCTGATGAATGAGTTTATATATATATATATATATATATATATATATATATATATATATATATATATATATATATATATATATATATATATATATATATATATATATGTATCTAAATTTTTTGTTAATTCTCATTTTATGATAAATAATTCTCTCCTTCATGCTCATTCACCTAAGATAATCGATAAATAATAACAAAAAAAATCGTGAGTTCAAAAAAAAATCTCAAAAAATGAATGGAAAGAAATTTTTTTTATAATGTAGTGTCTCAAAAGTGAAAATTGTCATGTAATAAGTTGTGATATTTATGAAGTTGGGAGAAAATATATTTATATAAAATTGAATATTTGGAAAAAAAAAAAAAAAAAGCTCGATATAATCTTGAAAGTATTTAATCAAAGAGTTTGATCTTGTAATTTTTCTTGATTAATTCTTCTACATAATCTAGAATATTTCTCTATATTTTCCCTTTTCTCTCTTTTTTTTTTATTCTTTAACTTTTTTGGGGGCTTTTAATAGTTTTCAAAAATAAATATTTAAAGCAAAAAAAAGGTAATAAAGGAAAACAATAGTTTAAGCTATAACAAATAAGAATTATCTTTTGTACAATATACGCTTATTATTCTAAGAAGAAAGAGGGTTAAATGTCATCACTAATAAACTTTTATACCAATATGTCATCACATGGTAACTTTAATACCAATACGTCACCGGTGACTAACTTTTATGTCAATCTGTCACAACTTGCTAACTTTTATACCAATTTGTCGCCGGCGATAACTTTTATACCAATATTTCACAAGGGTGCTAAGTTTATACCAATTTGGCTAATTGGCCATATATATATATATATATACTCCCTCCGTGTTTTTTTTAAGTGTTACAGTTTGTCCGGCACATAGTTTTAGGCAATTTAATTGACTTAAATAAAATATAAGCTAAGTAGGGTAGTTGGAGTATTAAAAAATTGTAAAAGAAAGACAGTGGAGTTAATAGTTTATTGAAAAGTAATGAATGTGAGAGGAAATATATAATAAAAATAATAGTAGTGGGTTTGGGTGGGGACCATGAGATGAGAGATATAATATTTATACTGTAGCTTTTTGCCAAAAAAAAAGGAAAGTGTAACACTTAAAAAAACACGGCCAGAAATGAAAAGTGTAACACTTAAAAAACACGGAGGGAGTATATAAAATAAAGTATAGATTATAAATGTTATAATACGGCTTGAAACTATTGGCCCACTTTAAATGACTATAACAAAGTGAAAATTTTAAGATACAGGTGGCTAGGGGTGAGCATGGGACAGGTTCCCAAACCGTTAGTACTAGCGGTTCGGGTACCCGATAACCAAAATCACTAAAAGTGATATCCATAACCGGAACCGATAAGTTCGGGTACCCGAATTTTCGGATCGGTTATCGGGTATCCAATAAGATATCCAATAATGATAATTAAACTTAATTATGTAGTTATTATGATATAATTTACAACTAATTAAAAACAATACCATATGATCTTGACCAAATTATTAATAATATTACTAATCATTGATATTATAAAGTGGTTATGAAGTAAAGTAAAAATTTAGATTTATATTAATAGATTTAAGTAGGGAAAAAAAGCAAAAAAAAATGCTTATCGGATCGGATCGGGTAACCGTTAATTTTAAAATGATACCCATAACCATACCCGATAACAAATTATCGGAACAGGTACCCGAATCGTTATGGTTATCGGATCGGGTACCCTAATTTTCGAAACGGTTACGGATCGATTTTTCGGGTTTTTGGGTAGTTTTGCTCAGCCTTACATGTGGTTGTACCTTGCTTGGTACAACCAAAAAACGCAAAAAGAACATGAAACTATTTTGTAAAGAGGTTATAGTTTTTTTAAGGATGCCCACCTGGTTCATCGGAGCTTAGCTCCGACTACATCCGGATCCGACTCGGATAGCACCCTTGACTTATGGTGGGTGAGTCTCCCAACAAGAGTATCTGCATATATACGGTGAGGCTCGAACCCGAGATCTCCCTTAAGCGACATCAAGTTGCTTACTACTTGAGCCAACTCTTGTTGGTAAAGAGCTTATAGTTATTTTGTAAGGAATATATAGTTGTTTTGTAATGAACATCCAATTTTACATATTTTTTTCATATCTAAATAACATCTGTAATATTAATAAAGAACACATAGATTTTTCAGTGCGACAAGCCACATGGTGTGGCAGGTGTTACTTGTATTTTAGGGTTACCTGTAGGATGTTACTGGTATTATGAGGCTACTTGTATGGGTTACTTGTAGGTGTTATTTGTATTCTGAGTAACTCATTCAAATAACTCCAGACCAAACCTCATACCAAACATGTAACACCTTATAAGTAACCCTGACCAAAACCAGTAGCACCCATACAAGTAACCCTAGAATACAAGTAACGCATACAAGTAACCCCTAACAAAACCAGTAACACCCTACAAGCAACCCCTGACCAAAACCAGTAACACCCATACAGGTGACCCCGCAATACAAGTAACCCCTGATCAAAACCGGCAACACCCATACAACTATACAAGTAAACCCAAAATACAAGTAATACCTACAAGTAACCCTTGACAAAACCAGTAACACCCTATAAGTAACTCCTGATGCACCATGTGGCCAGCCCATTCAAAAATTTGTAATCCTAAAATTCTAGCAAATAGTTTTACAAATCTTACTAAAAGCTTTCTAAGCGATCATCTACTTGTTCCTTATTCATGTCTCTTTTACAAAGGTAAATAAATTAAATGTCATTCACATTCTCACGTGTTATACATTGATCGGTAGGTAAATCTACGCCTACACTTATCAATGATTGAAGACTAAGAAACCAATCTTAGCAGTACAATACTATATTGATTAGTTGATTACCCTAAGAAAAAAACGTTGTCTTTTACATTTAAGCTCAAACAAAATCAATTTATTACATATGGTCTGAAACAAATAGATCCGAACGCTTATACTGGGCCCAATAATTTAGCAATCAACCCATAAATCACCAGTGAAACTAACATTAACTTAAAAATAACCCTAACAAGTAAACAAGGCCGGTCCATACCATGTACAACCTGCACAGAGCCCAAATATGCATGGGGCCTCAGATTTTCTAGTTTAAGATCTGGGCCATGTCCCGAGTTACTTTATTTATTTTATGATATGTAGTTCCTGTTGCGTTTAATTTTAGTAGACTGACATATTGATGTAAAACCCGTATCTAAAGAGCTAATTGTAAAACTATGCCAACAAGTAATTGTAAAACTATGCCAACAAGGATACTTGGAAGTAAGGATTTTTCCCTCTACTGCCCGAAAATAATTGACCAAAAATTATCATGAGGGTTGATGTCTAATTAAGGTCTTCCTTACAATTTTTTTTTTTTTAAATGAAATAATTCAATTAGACCATCATCACTCATGGTATAAAAATTTATACCATTCCTCTTTCTCTACCACTTTCTCACTCCTCCACATCATTTATACCACAATACAATATACTTTCTCCAGAAATCACCCCATCCATGATATAAAAAAAGTTTACCACCACACTTTCTCTCTCCTATGTGTATTAATTATACAATTAATTTAATTATAATTATATTTTATTTTATTATTAGAAATAACTAATTAATGTTTGTAAATTTAATTAAATTAAATAAGCAATTTAGGTAGTAAAAAGCGAATTCGAAAAAATATATAAAAAATATATCAATATGGGTGTCTATCAGTCTATGTATAGGTCTTGAAAAATTATGAACAATGGTATTTTTTTTATATATAATTATTTACTTTATAATTTTTTCTTAAAATGCAATTGAAAAAAATATATAAAAAATACATGAAAACCAGGCCACATGGCGTGACCTGGTTGGTTTATGTTACACGGGAACCAAAGCAAATGTTTACCATGAGATGGTATATACCATTCCATAGTATACTTTTACACCACCACTGTAGTAAAAAATATCATATTTTGGATAAATATTTACACCGTGGTATAAAATCATACCACGAGTGTTGATGCTCTTACAGAGTATATGATAAAGGTATCATAAACTGACCTGACCGACTAAATTTTAAAAATTTTCGATTTAGTTTTTGACTTATTCTCGTATAGGAACAATAAGTCAATAACATAGCATGACTACATGATTTAAATGTGAAAAAGACTCGACCTGATGCGATCCGATATTAACAAATCTGACCTTGTTACTCAAATTAAAACCTCTAAAATATGAAAGCCTATGTACCAAGCCCAAGCCTTCAATTGTCTCTTTAAGTCTGGATATGTGAAATACATGTGACGAAGGCCGACTTTTATAGAAACTACGCCATTTGAAAGAGACACAAATATTACTGTCTTCACCGCAACCTTTGTATTCGAGCGCAGCTATGCATAGTGCTGCGATCCAAATGAAATAAAATAAAATAAAATAAAACACAAATACATACTTAAAGACTTTGAATTATGGCTTATACATCTATTAAAAAAAAAAAACCCCAAAATTATTCTACCTCCGTTTCTTATTATGTGCAACAAAGGGTATTATTTGTGAGACATAAAATATTCCTTTGTTGCACATGATAGGAAGCGAAGATAGTAATACTTATGACTTCTTACAATGATTCAATTTAAAGAGACAATTATCTTGTGAGATTTGTTGGATTCCTGTTCATATGTATATTTTCATACTATCAAAAATTTGATAGTTCTTACTAATGTAGATCAAATGGTTTGCAGAGTTCAATTTTGACTGTTAGTACATATACTACCTCCGTTAACAGTTATTTGCAACATAGACTATAAATGGATGCTAACTATTATGTGCAACAAATGTTTTCTTTCCTTTTTAGGTAATCATTTCTCTCTATCTCTCTCCTCATCACATGCACCCAACCTTTTCTCTCTCCATTTTATTCTCACAAACAAATTTTTCCTAGGAGTCCGCAAACACTCCCTTTGTTGCAAATAATAGTTAATGGAGGAAGTAATTGAGACTTGTAATGTATATTTCGACCTATTACAATACATGTCTGTAAATGAAGCAAGGTTAAAAAAATAAAATAAAATAAATTCAATAAGTTCACATGGCTACCTAACGATGTGCTTGCTATGTCCATAAGTATGTAAATATACTCTGTATTCTTCTCATTGATATTCACGGCCAATACAAATATATATACTACTAGGGTAACAAACCCAATATTCTACCATATCTTTTGCATAAGATATGTTTCCTAAATTATATCACAATAATATCCTAGAATATCTAGAATATCTCTAATAGTGGAAAATAGGCCTCAAAAAAGAAAGTTGAAGTACACAAAAAATTATATCGTAATCGGCAAGCCCCTTGTTATAAAATAGCTGGTTTCTACATGCACCTGTACAATGCAACGTACAGTCGTTTTGTAGGAAAGAACATAATATATAAAAGTAATGAACATATAATTATAGTGAAAATAACATACTATTAAAATGTAATGAATATATAGCTAGATTGAAAATAACATAATATCAACATGTAATGAACATATACTTAGAGTGAAAAGAACATATTTGCAAATATATATATATATATATATATCCAGTAAGACCATACAACTAACCCCAGAATACAAGTAACACCCTGACCAAAACCAGTAACACCAGAATACAAGTAACACCTACAAGTAACACATGGTGCGGCAGGGGTTACTTGTAGGGTGTTACTTGTATGTGTTACTTGTATTATGGGGTTACGTGTAGGGTGTTACTGGTTCTGGTCAGGGTGTTACTCGTATAGTGTATTATGGGGTTACTTGTATGGTTGTACTGGTTTTTGTCATGTGTTACTAGTTTGGTATGTGGGTTTAGTTAGGATTTACTTGTAGGGGTTACTCAGAATACAAGTAACACCTACAAGTAACTCATACAAGTAACCCCAAAATACAAGTAACACCTACAAGTAACCTTTGACAAAACCAGCAACATCATACAAGTAACCCTTGCCGCACCATGTGGCATGCCACACTGAAAAACCACTGTTTTAGGATTAGGCTCCAATTCTCCAAATCTCCAATCCATATGTTTCCATATCCATGACATATGAATCCAAAATGATCATTTAACCAAAATGAATTCTAGGATAAAAAATGGGAATGAGCAAAGTAACTATTTTTGTTATGAAATACTGTGTGGAAGACCATTATACTCCTTTTATCATTCCGAAATATTCTAGATATAGGGTCTATTCGACAAAACTAGTTGTAGATGTTGGCTATTAGCTTTTGAGTAGCTGTGAGCTGTCAAGTAGTAGATGTTAGAGGTCAGCTGTCAAGGTAGAGTGTTCGGTAAAAGCAGCGATTGAAACTATAAAATGATGTTATTGTTATTATTAGTGTGACGTGTTATGTATCATATGTTTGATAATTTTTAAATATTATATAGTATAATATATATTGCTAATAAATAATCAATTTTAAAAATAAGATAGAAAATAAATAATCCTCATAATGAAAGGAAAAAAAAGGATGTGGAATAGAAAATTTTGATATTATGGTTGACTGAAACAAATAATAATAATCAAAAAGATAAAAACATAAAAAAAAAATGAAAAAAAAAACTAATTAAAAAAAAAAAAAAAAAGGTTGAACGCTACTTTACAATTTCATAAGCTATCTTTTTTAGCTTTCAACAACAACTACTTAAACGCTACCTCTAACAGCTACTTAAAACACTACTTCACCAAACACTAATATTATTTTAAGGTAATGTTTTGACTAGGTTTAAAAGCTAACAGGTACCTTAAAAGTTAATGCCGAACAGGCCCATAGGATTTATTCTTATCTAAACAAACTCTAATTATATTGTATGTATATATAACCCCATTATATGAAATAAAGATACACAGATCAACTCCCTCTCAATCTCTTATGTTTCTCCTTATTTTACAACATTGAAATCTTTTTCGGTAGTTTGTTTTTTGGTAAAATTTTGGGTGAGACGGACTCACGTGTCCACCATCTTCATTCTCCTTCTTCCCCTTTCTCTGTTCTCCCTCATCAATGGCGGCCAGATCCTCCACCACTCTCCGCCTCCTCTCAACTTGACGGCAATGAAGCTCCTCCAACTCCTCCGTAAATCTACTCTCTCTCCTCCTGAACCTCAATCCAAAACCCTAGAATAGATGAGTTCATCCGATAGCAGCGAAGCGAAGAGTATTCTGTCGAAGTTGGGACAAAGAACAAGCCTCTTTTGAAACCTTAATGGATGAAGGAATCTGATTTCCTCCCTTCCACTCACTTCTCATGAATTTCATTTTGTTTGGGCAATATAATTTTTTGATTTTAGATTAATGGAGAATGAAAAAAAATGTCAAATTAGTTTCCTCCATTATTGAAGTGACTTTGAGGTGATGATTTTTTTAAAAAATAGAGTATCGATTTCAATATATTGTTAGTTTCATTAAATATTTAATGTCAGGTATTAGATTAATATTGTCATGCATTAGATTAGTATTGTCAAGTATTAGATTGTCAGGATTAGAAAATTTTAGTCAGGAATAAGATTATTTTTATCAGAAATAAGATAATTTTAGTCAGGAAATAAGATAATTTTAGTAAAGAATAAGATAATTTTTATCAGGAATAAGACCATTTTAGTCAGGAATTAGAATATTATTGTTAGGTATAAGAATATTAGTGTCATGTATTAGAATATTATTGTCAGATATAAAAATATTAGTGTCATGTACAAGAATATTATTGTCAGGTATTAGAATATTACTGTCATGTATTAGAATATTATTGTCAGATATTAAAATATTAGTGTCATGTATAAGAATATTATTGTCAGGTATTAGAATATTACTGTCATAGTGTCATGTATTTGGTGTTGCGGGCCTCGCAATCGGATTTAGTTAGCCTGCGCTTTTTTGTTGGACTTTTGTTATTGAGCCCGGTCTCACACAAAACCTTTTTTTTTTCTTCATTTGAAATCGATTGTATGTAATTTTTGTTGAATACAATGTATTTTAACTTTGATTAAATGATCAATATGGATTTTTGTTTTTGAAAAAAAAAAGGCTAACGTTAAAATATATGATCTTTAAAGACCCTCAAAACCATGTGGGTCAAAGTACTATTACAAGAAAAATATAGCGTAGAAAATTGTTATAATTTCTAAAGCGTATTGTCAATATGCTCTATCCTTCACTAATGCGGTCTTGTAGAGTGTAAGGAAGTTTTAAGTTTTTAACTAAATACTTAATATATATACTTGTACATATGGAATTAAAGTTTATTAAATGTGTAATGTATTAGAAACCTTCAGAATAATACAAAAACATGTAATGTATGTAATAATGTGTAATGTATTAGAAACCTTCAGAATAATCTATTTGAGCAAAATAATGTAATGAGTTCAATTTTAAACATGATATTGTGGGCTGCTTACTTGAAATTGTATTTGTTATGCCCATAGTTTTAACAATTTTCAATATAAAGATTAATTGGGCAAGAGTTATGAGTAAGAGTTTATAAGAATAATTTTATTATGCTTGATGCACGCATTGCTAAAAGAATTTATGCTTTAAAAAGTTGAAGAGATTTAAAGGTTGTTGGATTTATTTCATTCCCCATATGCAAGGAATAAGGGGATATTGTATTTATTCCATTATTTTATGTAATCGTTGCACATAAATAATAAAATATATTGATAGTTAGTTTGGTACAAATATTAACTTAAATATCGACGTTTTATATAATAGAAGTGACCACATGTTGATTAAATATTTTGAAATGATACCATCCTGAAAATGAATATAAATAAATGTCATTGTCATACACTAATTGTATTATAAATGCTCCAATTAAAATTGATGTCCCTGAAGGACAACATCAATTACTGATGAACCTATAGCACGCCTGAAACGTGATAGATAATTAAGTTATTATGATAATTAAGTATCTTCGAAAAGAAAAGAAGTCACTATTGACAATGACAAATTTGAGGAAATGATAAATCCCAATATATTTATAGAAAAAATCACTTTAGTAATTTATAAGGTTCCATGATTATATAAAAGACTCCAGAAGAGTATGAAATGTCTAACAAGATTAACATGTATCAAGATTATAGTCAAAACTCTAGTAGAATATGAGTAATTATTGAAATAAATTATTAGTTGATTGTCTTGTTAATTGTAAAAAGAAACACATATTGGTGTTTTAAAATCACATCATATTCATGGCCATGCATGCATAGAGTAAGTTTAATAAAGTGATCGCTAGTATTGGAAAACTGACCAAAATTCAAATTCATAGAAGTGATTGGAATTAATGATTAAATTAGGCCATCCGGGTTTAATAATTACACGTTATGGAAACTTGCAATTTCACTTGATATGAAAGAAATAATGTGTTGACATTTTCTCATGTTAGATATATGAAATGAATTGAATGGCAAAACATAACATTGAGATTGAGCTATATTTAGATTGTGATTTAATAGTTTGTTTTGGTGAGATTTCAAGAGATTATATGCTAGTTTTGGACAATTTTGCATGTGAACAAGTAGTTAGTGGCCAGAAGCTCACTAAAACATTTATGTGTAGCGATTTTGAGTAATTAGAAACTCATTATTAAATTGGGAGAATTAGAAGATCACCACATATATAGTGGCTTTACATACAAGTGATTTTAATAGTAATTTAATCTCTTAATTGGGGCTATTTTATGTCAGCACATAAGAAATAGAATAAGAAAATAGACAACTGCACAATTTATAAATCCCTATTAAGATTGAACTTTAGAATAGAACAAAATTACAAAATTCTCTTGTAGAGATTAAAATTACATTAGTCTTCAAAAGAGGTGAGAATTTGTTGAATATAATTATCCTACAAGATGAAATTTGTTAAACTTGAAATTATATTTTAAGTTGGTGAAAAATTGCCCAATATTTGAGATATTTTACCAACTTAGGAGGAGAAGAATTGAATTAAGTTGGCAAAATTGCAAAATCATAATTAGTTGATCCCTATAATCATACTATATAAAGTAACATGCCAACTATGTATCAAGATATATTGCACATCTATGATTTGATTTGTATACCATTATGACCCATCCATAGGAATAGAGACATACATTTTGGTCATAATAATAATGATATTATATGCATATATTGAGATAGATCTTGCCATTTTTTTTCTTTGAATCACTAAATCTGAAGTGTATATTGTATGATCAGTTTCGATATTATGCTTTATACGTAATGAAAAATATAGTCATATGGGATCTTGTTAGATTCGTCACGTTATATACTTTCAAAATATCAACTTTTCATAATTTTTTCTTATTGATAATTAAAGATATTAATAATTGAATAAGTGCATTGGGAAATGTGACTAAAAAAACGTGTCAACTAAAAAGAAACGGAGGAAGTATATGGCAAGGCAGTTGATGCTTGTAACGTGTAATAATAGCATATTAATACTATAGTGTGAGAAATACCCCGGATAGAAGTGGTATGGATATCTGAACTATAATAGATGGCCTATGATATGAAAAAGAATAAAAAAAAAAAAAAAAAAAAAAAAAAAAAAAAAAGGTTGTTGTAATGGTACCAATTGGAGATGTATTGAGATTTCATTGTCAAAATAGCATGCACATTAAAACTGTATCTTGAAGAATTATATGATGATACCGGTATATGATGGAACCGATAAAAAATACTCATATGCATGATAGAATGACTAGTGAATAAGGGATTTGAAACATATGTCCACTTTGATCTCGACATGTTGATATTGATCAATAGTTAATCATGGACCAGAAGTCCAATGAAATATGAATTTTTAAATCCACACTATATAGTGTCTTGCATTATTTTGAGTCTTATGTTCATGTGCATGTGTGAGTCATATGCTAGTGGATTTCTCATTGCATGTGTATGAAGTTGTAAGATGCATTATTCATTGTATATAGTTGTTTAATATCCTTATCAAGATTTCTATATCTCATATTGTATGCACTAGTTTCTATATAATTATTGTGGTATGTGTAAATGTTCAATTGTGGTATTTGTAAATGTTCGTCTAAAATATCGTAAGACGTATTTACAACATTGATGGGAACTTACAAAGAAATATTTATATTCCAATGAGCTTATAATTGTGATGAAATTATTGATAACGTCAATCTAATAGCATGTTATGAATCATGTAAGAAGAGTTTTTGAACAACTTATATACCACGTATTTAAATACCCAACCTTATAAATTTTATATCTTGAATATTGCAATTATTATCAATTTCCTTAAAAGTCAATATGACTACATCATTGATATCTCAACTTGAAGTTTGAGTATATGAGATCAATCAGTCTTTGTATACATTGACCAACTCTCATATTAAATATGTAATTTTCAAATAATAGCATTGAGATATCTTTCGACAGGAATAAGTTTCTTATGGTCCACAAGAATCATAAATGATGTATGTGTGCAGTTATCTTATATCACTAAATCGTGTAAAATTGGAAAGTTATATCACGTGTTGCCATAAGTTACATATATTATTGATCATCAATTTTTATTAAATATGTCGATCGACTTCTAGAAGAAGGCATACGTGCAGTGTAATGATTGAGGTAACTTTAAACAGAGATTTCGAATAAAACGTGGACAACACATGTTTTATTATTATACATATGGTGAAATTGAAGACGCCTCACGGTATGTTTTATTATTATACATACAGTCTTCGATAATGGACATCCAAGGAGGAGTTTTATGAAATATTGTATGGATGACCATTATACTCCTTGTATCATTCCGGAATATTCTAGATATAGGGTTTATTCTAATCTAAACAAACCCTTATTATATTATATGTATATATAGCCCCATCATATGGAATATAGATACATAGATCAACTCCCTCTCAATCTCTTATGGTTCTCCTTATTTTACAATAATTTCTAAGCACACAATTTACCAATTTTGATAATATTGCAACACAATTTTTACTTTTAATAATCTTACATAACACAAATAAATTACAAACGCTGTGGACTGGGCTTAAATTTGTCAAAATATGAAATGGGCTAGAATAAATGAACTAGGTTAAGGCTAAAGTATAGGATGGGCTACTTAAAAGAAAATAGGCTAGATTATTGGGCGGAAAAGTTATACTTTCACTTGTTCTTCAATTCAGATTAATCAACCAACTCGATGCTGGAACGCACAACTAAAAAATAACAGAAAATGTCAAATGATATCGTGCAATAGAAAAAGAAATGTTTAATATCCCTCTAAATTTGATTTTTTTTCATCTTAATTTTAATTCTTAACATGTATTTTTCTTAATGTATAATGCATGAATTAATTGAAAAATAATCAAGTAATTGATAATTTTAAATTACTGCTCGAATCGTATGCATTAATGCATATAAGGCAAGTCATTATCTATACTATATATTAAAAGGCGATCATAAAATTGTGTATGTGCCACATGTATCCCTTCTTACACTGGTATAGGCGTATAACACCATGCCACGTCATCATCCAATGATGATAATTTTAAAATGCATGCAAAGAGATTTGAACCTCAAACCTCATTAAATGCAAACTACATGTATTACCATCCTAGTTAGAATTTATTCATGCTCTATTAATCCAAATTTATATATATATACATACATGTATTAAAATGTAGAATAAATTAGTGTTGTCATTGTATTATAATTTACCTACGTTAAAAATTTTTATAAGTCTTTTAAAGCGTCAAATATAAAAATGAAGTTATTCAAAGTATCACTCGGGGCAAAGCCCGGGTCACCCACTAGTTATTCAATGAAACAAAGGCAATGGATTGCTATCAACAACTTTTTGTGTGGCTTGTCACACCGTATGATAGGGGTTATTTATAGAGTTACTTATTCAGGGGTTAGTTGTATGAGTTGTGTATTCAAGGGTAATTTATTCATAGGTTATTTGTTGGCGTTACTTACTCAGTCCATTAGCGTGTTTTCTGTATGAGACCAATTCCTGACCAACCGAGTAACCCTTATTTAAGTAGCCCTATTATTTTATCCCTGATTAAGCAAGTAACCTCTGAATAATTAACCCTTGACCAAACAAGTAACCCTATAATAAGCAACCCCTACAAGTAACCCATGACCAAACGAGTAAACCCTGAATAAGTAACCCCTTACAAGTAACCCCCTGACAAAACGAATAACCCCTTACAAGTAGCACATGCCACAAGTGTTGTAAAAAAAGTGTTTCAAAGGCTACAAATAATAAAATGAATAATGTAACTGTTTGATAAAAAAGAATATGGTGTGGCGTGACTTCGTCACTAACTTTAAAAAACGAATTCCGGCGCAACCGAGGTGTACATTGTATCGCCAATACGTTCCCTAAGGTTACACACCACTCTCACTCAAAGATACTTTTGGATGAGATATGGAGCCATATAAACTTATGCCCAAAAGAAAAGGAAAAATGTTTAGCAATCTTGTATGTATAAAATTAATATTTTATGAAAAGATTCCAAGCCATGTATAGACAATGCAAGGAGTATGAAGAGTCAAATGTAACCATCAAATGAGTGATTAAATCAAAATAATAAAGAACAATAAACAACCACTTGAATGAGGGGGTTACATAAGAATAGCAAAAGACCTTTAAGGAATCCAAGAGAAAGAGTAAAAAGCCAAAGAATGAATCTAGACATGGAAAAAGTCTGCTCCACAGCCCACTTGTGAGAAAACATAGTAGGCCACAACCTACTTGTGGATTAAACTGACCATACTCTAGAAAAACCATAAACCAACCAAGAAATATGACTTTTACTCTCTTTACTCCAAGAACAAGGTGCCAGCCACATATAAAAAAAATTGTAGATTGATTGCTATTATCTTAGTAACTATGCAAACAGAAATGCCTATATAAGGCTTGTACGTTGTATATATGAAACCACTGGGCTTCAAACACGGATTAGTTTGTGGGCCTATATAATGGTCTCCCATATATTGGGCCTATACCATCTTTTTTGAAAGTAAAGTTGACTATATTTTGGGTGGGTTTGTGCCAACTATTTTTTTTAGGGCACTTAACTATTATTATTAAGTATAATTTGTCAAAAGTCAAACTTAAGCAGGTAAATTGGGTATAAGGTCATGGTTAATTCACCTTATTTTTACTTATTGTAGATTAGGGAAAGTAAGTTTAGATCAGATATGAAAAAAAATAGTTTTGACACACTTAATCATTTTATGCCCGTTTTTTTTAATCGCAAAATATCATTAAAATTGTAATGAAAAAAAACAATAAATACATATTTTTATGAATATAACAAGACCCCACTTGATACATTTTTTTCTGTATAGATTATTATGCAAATAGGTCAAAATTTGATCTGATATAATAAGCAATAATAAGGTGAACTAAACAAGCTCTAAATTAAACAATTGCTAGTAATAAGAAACAATTGGTTTATTGAAAACAAATTGGTATGTTGAATCCTCAAACCTCGAACTAATCATACATGGTTAAGGCATAAAGCCTGACTAGACCTTACCCATAATCAACTCTATTTATATCTAACATGACTTGACCTAACATCACAAGATTCACAACATTAGTACATTACTCTATTATGAACATTACTCCGTATCCTTGGATACAAATTAATACCTACTCAATATGAATTAATTTTACTAAACTTAACTATGTTTATTTATTTATTGAACTGAAATAATTCTGTTACTAAATTTAAATAAATTTTACTAATTTTTTTAAGATTAAGAAAATAAGGCCGAAGGCATCAATTTTGTTGTATAACTAAACCTTGTTAACTATCACCTAAAATAGAACCATCACACAATCTAGATTTGCACCTTTATCAAAACCCAAAATGGCAAATCCAGTGACTTTATCGATCATAACCAAATGATTTTGACAAAATTTTCAAACTTCATTGAACCAGTGATACTATGATATGGGTGATGGTTAAAACCCATGTAGACCTTGCCTATGATTAACTTTAACTAAATCTAACATGACTTCACCTGGCATCACAACATTACTTAATTTGGAATACTACTTTTGAATCCCTTAAATCTATTTAACACCTTTGCAAGTAACAAGAAGTAACAACATCAACATATATAGCAACAATATAAAAGGAATTAATAGCCAAAAAGGGGCAATGCAATACAATAAACAAAAGCCATGGTATCTAGCTAGCCAACCCCAAATAAGTGATCATTGGTGATCAAAAAGTGATGTCAAGGTATCTAAAATACTTTATGCTACAATACAAGTATTAGCATATAGCAAGCTCTAAATTTAAAGGGAGGATGCTTTGCTTTGCTTTGTATTAAGTCAGTTCAAAATACTTGCCTTACGTGCATCCCATAACCTAACTAAATTAGCTTCTTCAAATAAAACCATAATTTATAATATAAATTAATTTATTTTATTAATTTGATAAATTATTATTTTAAATTTTATTTGTTTACTCTTGAGAATCTCTAGCCACTCACTCCACGCTATCTCCTCAATTAGAGGCTTAGAGAAAATCCTTCGCACCTCGATCACCGGCCTAGTGGATTTTGCTTGTTTTTTTTATTGGGTTTGGTTTATTTTTTAATTATCAAGTGATCATTATATGATATGTATACGAAACACGTTCTATAACCTAGTTATTAGTTAGGTACACATAATTATATTGCAAGTCTAGTTAGTTTAATTTTTAATTAAACGGATTCTTTGTTTGTAGCAAATAGTAAACTACGTATATTTTGGATTATTCCATTTTTTATTCCCTTCTTTTTCCATTTTTTTTTTGGTGGTGCAAATAGAGTAACAAAAAGGACATAATGTAAACATATGAGATTTTTTTTTTTTTTTTAACATAAACTGGAGATAATGATATTAATAGGCTAAAGCCTTAGGTTTAATTACATCAAGCACCAAATAATTTATACAATGAAAATTGATGCCTACCAAAAGAATATGAGATTTGATCTCAAGTTGTTACATTATTACGTACCACCTCTAGACTTTAAAAACGAATTAAATAAGTGAATTGAAGCTACAACATAGAAATTAAGATCCAAAGTCATATCGTGAGTAAAGACCGAGACAAATTTTACTGAATTTCGGAGATCTGACCTGAAAGCTTGGTTTAGTAAACTCGATTGTGTATTTATTATTCAGATTAAGGGCCCGTTCTCATTGACTGAACTGAACTGAATTGAACTGAACTGAACTAAGATGAAATGAATATTTTATAAGAGAAGGAAATTAGGAGCTGAGCTGAACTGAGCTGAAATGAATTGAACTGAACTGAATTTCAACGTATGAGAATAGACCCTTATTGTCAATGCTTTTTTAATCGGATGACACGGGATTGAATATTTTTTCATAGCTTAGTTTTGTGAGTTTAGTTGTCAAATTTCATAGCTCAATAATCTAGCTATTGACCATCATCACTCATAGTATAAAAATTTATACCATCCCTCTCTCTCTCTCTACCACTTTCTCACTCCTCCACATCATCTATACCACAATACAATATACTTTATCTAAAAATCATCCCACCCATGGTATAAAAAAAAGTTTATCACCACACTTTCTCTCTCCTATTTGTATTAATAATACACTTAATTATAATCATATTTCATTTTATTATTGGAAATAACAAATTAATGTTTGTAAAGTTAATTAAATAAAATAAGCAATTTATGTAGTAAAAAGTGAATTCGAAAAAATATACTCCCTCCGTGTTTTTTTAAGTGACACACTTTCCATAAACGACCGTTTTTTTTAAGTGACACACTTCCTCTTTTAGAAATTCCTTACATTTTAGTAATATATCTTCACCCCACTATCTCTTACTTTATCATTTCTCACTCTTTTCATGGTCCCCACTTCCTTTCACATTCTTTTACTTTATCATTTCTCACTCCTCCAACCTACCTCACCAACATCTTATTTTATTAAAGTCAATAAAATCTCCTAAAACTACGTGTTGGTCAAACTAACTGTGTCACTTAAAAAAACACGGAGGGAGTATAAAACTATATTAATATGGGTGTGTATGTGTAGGTTTTGAAAAATTATGAACAATGGTAATTTTTTCATAATTTTTTACTTTATAAATTTTCCTAAAATGCAATTGAAAAAAAAATACATGATAACCAGGCCACATGGCGTGACCTGGTTGGTTCATGTTACACGGGGACCAAAACAATTGTTTACCATGAGATGGTATATACCATCAAATGGTATAGTTTTATACCACCAATATAGTAAAAAGTTACATGTTTTTTATGAGTTTTTACACCGTGATATAAAATTATACCCGAGTGTTGATGCTCTTACCAACCCCGTATTAGTTTATTTCTTCCTTTAAATTAGAAATGGATTTATGGTGTCAAAATGATCGATTTGTTCAATCTAAACATTTTAATGCATTTTCTTACAATTGTTATAATCATTTTTTTTTATTATTATTTTTTTGGTATTCCACCCGGTTCACCCTTTAAATTAAACTGAATTTGAGGATTAGTTTTGGATGGTTAGATTTCATTCTCCTCCTATATGCTGTTGTGGGGGTCAAACACGCGGTATCCCTACCAAATGCAGTCTCAATCACCACTGCACCTGCCAATTGGTATTAATCATATTTATACCCTTCGTTTTTAAATACTTGCTCTATAACTCCATGTGCGGGGTTTTAAAAGAATTTGGAAAAAGTAATAAAATATGGAGGTTGTGGGGTAGGTGGAAAAATAAAAAAAAAATTATAAAAAGTAAAAGTATGAAGAGAATTGGAGGAGTAAGAATATAAAACTTAATAAAATTTAATTTATGTTGGGTTTACTAGGTGAGAGAAATGAATTAAATATTGTAAAAAAATTTAAATAATAAAATGAATCAAGTGTTTAAAAACACCCGGGATTAAAAAATAGAACAAGAATTTAAAAATAGAAGGATATAAACTAACAAATACATCAATTCCATTTATTTATAAGCATAATAAAGTTGAAAAAATAACTGACTACTAACACATACATCAAATCTATTTATTTTACTACTCCCTCCATCTCCGAAAGAACGACCAATTTAGCTTAATTTTAGTCCCATAAAGAAGGACTCATTTGTTTTTTCCAACATTTATTAAAATCATAAAACTACCAATATATCCTAAAAGATTTTTGTCATGTAGCTCCTTCTCCCTATTTTACCCTTGTATTTTTTCATATCTTTGTGCCATCTCCTTTTTAAATTTCTAAACTTTTTTTTCTCTCTCCTGCCACCATTAATTTTTCTTGTGTTTTCCCATACATTTGTACTTGCAAATTAAGTTTCTTAATACCCGCAAAATCAACCCAAATGGGTCGTTCTTTCGGGGACGGAGGGAGTACATACATAAACAATTAAAAACAAAAGAAAATATATTAACGTCCTAGGCAGTATATAGCTTCACTGACTTTAAGAAGTTAGATCAGCCTGAGTTGCAAGCATAAGATCATCAGAAGATTATTAGTCTTCAAACTAAAGCTTGAAGTGTATTATGACGTTGACGCACAAGCAAGAGTACTTCTAGATGAGTAACTAACATAAACTATCATTTAGGTCACCTTCAATCAACTTTCGCTATCATGGTTAGTCTCTTTAACTAAAATCATTCAACAAGATAAAATAAGTTAATTGAGTGATGAAAAATCAACTATATGTCTATATGTAGTTCTTTTCTTGAAGAATGTTTTTTTTCCCCCTCTTACATACTTACAAAAACTTATTTTTATATAGGTGTTAACTCGTCATATTAATGTATCTTTAATTTATTATGATCTATAGTAGAATGGATTTATCAAATGTTTTTACAAAAATTTACAATAGATGTATCATTAGTTTTAGAAGAAAAGAAATAATAAAAACACACAGACCCTCAATCTTAAGTTTTTAACCATTAAACCAAGATCTCACTGAAAGTTAAATGTACATCGGCAAATGGTAGCTACACAAGAAAATAAACTATAGATAAATTGCCTTAAAAGTCCAAATTAAATTGTATTTGGAGGGATGAGGATGGAGGAATCTTTAAGTAGGGCACACCTTATTAAAATAACTAATACACTATATTTAGCAATCACAATTAGTAACATTATCATTTTATTAAGGTACAATTAATCATGGAGTAGTTGCTTATTATTAAGAGAACTAGCTAGCTATAGTGAGACAATATCATAGTCCAGCCATTACGTAGGGAACTTCCTAAGGATACTTTACGATAAGTCAACCATACACAAATAAGCTATACTAATTAATTAAGTTGATCATGATTAACCATTACTTAAATTTATTTATTTAATAACAATAATCATTTGTGTATGTAATAACGTAATACAAATAATTTAAGTAAAATTTTATAAGATAAAGTTTAGTGTTGAAGTCATGACATGCATCAACGTCTTTCATGTTCCCTTCAGGATGTTGAAAAATCATTAATGTATAGTTCATGCATGTATATGTAGCCGGCCATCCAAGATATCGAAATAACATATACAGTAATTTATAACCCTCCATCTAGAAAGAATGGGCAAGTGATTTGTGGAGTATTATAAGATATCTGTTGTATAATGTCACATGCGTGTTGAGATTTTGGGATGAAAGTTCAGTTTACGGTTTGAATTATAGCAAAAACCAAATTCAGTCTGAATTAATTCGATTTTGGATTTCTCAAATTGAATCCAAACCGAATTAAGATTCTGTCCAATCCAAACCAATCCGAATTAATTCAATTTTTCTAATTAAAATCCCATCCAAATCGAAATTTGTTCCCTTGCTTCTTTCGTAACATTCAAACCTGAAACTCAAACTTCACCTAGAAAATTCCTACAACCATTCAACCTTTTCTTGTTAAATACATTCTTTACAAGAGAGTGAAACCCAGAAAGGAGAATTGAGACTTAGGTTCATATATATATATATATATATATATATATATATATATAATATGGAAGGGGAAAGGGGGTTGAATACTTTGTACAAGAAAATGGGCTTAATGTAAAGGATTAAAATTTTGATTTGTAATTCGGTTTTTGTTTTTTTTTTAATCCCAAGCTGAATCCAAATTGTAATCCTTTTTTTTTTTTTTTTTCGAAACCGATCCAATTTGAAACTGAATTATTAATTTGGTTTGGTTTTCGATTTGGTTCGGTTTTAATCCGAATTACTTTCACCCCTACGGATTTCAAATATATATCTTAAAATACATAAACATTTGAACACATGAAGTGATTTAGGTGTATTAGTGAAATTATTATAGATGGTTAATTTCAACGACTAATTTATTAATATCATACATATATGTTAGATACCACCTCCGGTTTGTACTATATGCAACTTTGGAATTTTTTATATCTTACAAATAATACACCGTAGTAGCCTATAATAGAAACCGGAGGTAGTATATTCTAATATCCATATGGATATATGACAAACAAAATATAAATAAATTTTAAAAATCATGATGGTTGTGAAAAATAGTAGAATCTATCAGTAGCCAACCCATAATCTTTCAAACTTAATTAGTAATCTAATTTACATGTTATACTAGTACATAGATACTAGCACATAAAATTTAAGTTCAATAATATGAATTGCTAACTACAACTCTTTAGAGTTAATTAAACAGTTTCGTTGTTGGTAAACATCATAACTAATATACGTAATACCGTTTTAGGTCCGAATCTCTTCACCTTATCTTTGTTGAACTAAAATTATTTTTACTAAATTATTATTATATTTGTTGAACTGAACTTCATTATACTATTTCTCTATAATATTTGTTCTTTAAAGTTCCTGATCCTGATTTTTACTAGACATAATTATTATCGAAGTAAACTTATTGGTACCGAATTGAATCAATTTTCTTATTTTATTTTTATTTTTTGTGAATATGAAGATGGAGAGAAAAGGGCTTTAGTGGTTAATAAATCTCAGCAAATCACTAAAAAAAATTATCTATCAACCTTGCTACCTCCCCTTCTTATTTGAAATGCACTATAAAACAATCATCATAGATTTTACTTGCAAGCACAGAAAATAGATTTTAATGTCAACTAATGACGTACAATAATGATGTTATTGTCAAATTGTTTTAGTATATACTTGACAAATACGTACAAGTAGAGTGTATCCCTCTGTTATACAGTAGTGATGGAAGCATAAGATCAAGTGATCGGTGCAATATGAATAAGTGACATTCTAATTTAATTATTTTATTGTAAGTAAGTTGTACGTAATCATTAACTTGTGAAATTATTATACCTGTTTTTTGATTACTTTGAACTAGTTGAGCGGATATACTGTTTGGGAAACCTAACTCTTCTCAGAGGTCCATCTTTATATCATTTTATTTTCAGAAAGTTGATAAATAAAAAATTAAATACAGAGCATATACTTTCAAAGTTTCAATTTAAAGTTGGTATTATCTGACATGGTATCACAGCTTAGGTTAGATCTAGGGATTGTTTATATCTAAATTTTTCTCTTCCCCTGTCGGTGGATTAGAAAATTAAACTCACTGGCGGGATTTACAAACAATTAAACAAAACACACTTTTTTTTTCCTTCCGCGTTTTAATTATGGAGTACGATGGTTGACCATCACCGGCAACCCCCCTTGTGCTCCAACTAATTCCCACCACACATAGGAGCTTTGTGCACCACCTCTACCTCTTGGTTCTCCACCTAATACGCCACCCAGCTCACTCATAGTCTTCCTTCTTTAGCCTAATCAGTGAGTGAAATGCAATCTTGCATAGCGTATCCAATGACTGATAATAGTCTTGGATGAGCCAGACCCACGAGACGAACCACCCCTTTGTTTGTCTTTTTTTTTTTTTTCTCAATGTCGTTGTTGGCCTCCACCACCTTAGTTACATTGTAGTCTTGCTCCTGAACCCTTCCCAACGGAGGTCTTCTACTTGGCAGGAGCCTTGTTCAACTACACTACAATAACTTAAAGGGAGTGTTGGATTTTTGGCACTAACAACACTTATTGTTTTTTACCTTTTCAAATTATTGTTAATTTTAATTATCACAAGTGCATGCGGTGGAATTTGTTATTCTCTAAATCCAGCCACTATTTAGCTTGTTTTAATTTGGTGGAATTTATCTTGTTGTGTGGGTCAAATTTTTTTTAGAGGTAAACACTTACTAGTGGTTAAGTGGTGTGGGATTTAGGCTATCTTATTTGTTTTTTCTTCAGCTGTGATTTCCCGTAGTAGTGTAGTGTCTTCTTCCCGATGATGGTTTGATCCCTTAGCTTCTTCTATTCTTCTTCTCTGGATCTAGAACTTAGCCCAAGTCTGTGTGCGGCTCTTCTCCTTCTCCTCCGGCCTAGCAGTGCTTATCTCTACTCTACGTAGGTCGTGGTTGTTGCTTCTAATCGTCATCACCTGCACATGTCTACTACTTCTCTTTTGATCATGGGTTACCATACTATCCTTACCGCTCGAGGCGTGATTTAGATCTAGTCTGAGCATCCGATTTTCTCCCGTTCCGACTACAGGGGTGTGATAGAGAATATCTATAGAATATTCTCATCCTAGGTTTAGGATATATTTTGTATAAGATAATCTTTGATATCTGTACATATCTTATAGTTACCTAATATGATTAGGTTACTCATTGTAACCCTATAAATATTGATCAATGGAAATCACTCTAATCGAGGAGTTTTTCCGAAATCTAACAGTTGGTTCAACATTATTTACTCATACTTTATCTCTTTTATTAATTTATTTATTTACTAAAGGATCAAGTAATGCTCATGTATGTCTAAAAAAAACAAAAAAAAAGTAATGTTCATGTACTCCGTGATGCCGTTACGAGTATACTCCATAACACATTAATGGGGTCATTCATACCAATGTTACCCAAAATAGAATCTAAAATTTCTTCTTCTTCTTCCTTTTTTTTTTTTTTTTTTTTTTTTTTTTTTTTGTTAAGATTATGAAAAAAAAAAAGCGTAATGTATTTTTATAATATGATACTCATTGTATTACATTTTTTATGAAAGTTTATAAACTACATTATGAAAAAGTGTATAAATGAAAATTTCTAAAAAAATAAAATGAATTAAGGAAAATCATTGTGTTACACTTGTTCTTATGAAAGTTTATAAACTACATTATATGGGTACTCTCCAATACCAGAAATATGCCACACCATTCATTCAAGAATGAACATGTTTTCATGACAATAAATATATCAATGATAGTATGCATGTCTACTCAGGACCACCAAGAAATTTATAATTAGAAGTGGTATCATTCTAATTAAGAGTATCAAGTATAGTTTCATACTCAACTCAAACATATTTAACAAAATTGGATTAACGTACTTATCAAATTATTACTTATTATGCTCAAAGCAACATCATTAAATGGTACATTGTTCAGGCCACACACTAAGGGCCTATTTACATATGTTTATTTTCAGTTCAGTTCAGTGATGTTCAGTTCTTAATTTCCTTATCTTATAAAATATTCAGTTCAGTTCAGGCCCTAAAGGTGTGTTTTATTCACCTGATTTTTACTTATCTGATCTTATATGAACTTATCTGAACTTATTAACCCTTATTAGAACTTATATTAGTTATAAATTAAACTTGAGTAGCTCTGCTTAACCCTTATCAACTTACTATCTGAACTTATTTTTCTTGAACTTATCTTATCTGAACTTATCTGAACTTATCAACCCTAAAATAAGTGGAAATAAGGTGAACGGAACATGCCTAATTAATTAAGAGTACAACTAAAATCGATCAAAGTAAGGGAGTAGAGAAGATTATTGGAGAGACAAGAAAATAGATTAAAGGAGTAAATTAGCACACATTAGTTGCTTGTATCACAAGAAGCAGTTAATTAAAAAAAATCACCGATAATCCCAACTGTGGTAGCAGCTAATGATTGGAAAAGCCTATTGTCAGAAATAATTGACCAGAAAACCGGCGTAATTTTTGGGTTATGGAGTGAACACCTTAATATTAATATTATTAATATAGTGAGTGAACCCCTAATTAATAATTAATATAATATTAATATTAATGTCTCAAGTGAGTAAGTCATCACACATGAGCTGTCGTATCAAGTGTATAAAGCAGCAACACTAGTAAATTACACTTGTCGTTGATTAAAGATCTTGTATTTCTAATTTAAATTCTATGATTAATTAATGTATAATATATGTTTGGTTAAGCTAATATGCTAAGGCTTAATATAAAATTAGCTACGTAACTAAAAAGGACTCGGTTTATTGCGACTTTATGATGTATGATTAACATGGGATTATGAAGCTAATTAGATTCAATTATATTGCATGTTATGCATTATGTTGTATTATGAGGCAATCATGAACATTTTGTTTGGTTAGAATGAAAGAAAGTGGAAAGAGATGGAGGAGAATTTTATAACGAAAAAGATATAATTAAGATTTGATAAGAAAAAGAGGCCGGTGGCTTTACAAAATCTATGAGCTTAAGTTATTAGCTATTTTATTTTTTTCCTCAAAAAAAAAAAAAAAAAGAAAAAAAAAAGAAAAAAGATTTTCCACTGTGTTTTTTTTTTTTTTTTTTTAGTTAAAGCTAAGATTTTTCACTATTAATATGTCATCATTGATTTAATTTTTTTTTCTTGAAATACCCCCCCTTTTTTTTTTCTAGAAATAACCCCCCTTTATTTATTTATTTATTTTTTTTTTTATTTTTAGTTACAGCTGAGATTTTCCACTATTCATATGTCATCATTGATTTAATTTTTTTTTTTACCAATATATAATATGTAAATATAATCATATAATATATTGTTGAATTTGTCATAATGTATGTCTATTTTAAAAAATAATTTTTCATAATTTTTACTAATCTCTCATTAAAAATATTAATGGTTAAAGTTGTGTTTCGAAAAATGTACAAATTTGACTTTACTTAAAATAAAATAATAAAAAAAAAAGCAAAAAAACAAAAAAAAAAACACAAACATACCAGAGAGAGTATTTGTCTAACTAAATATAAAGTTAAAAAATTTCACTTCATAGCTTAAATTTGCCAACTGGTTAGACAAACTCACTTCATATTTTTCTAGTTAGAAAAATATAATGTGAAGTTCAATTTCAAAACCAGTTGACAAATTTCACTTCATAGCTTAAATATGAAGTGAGTTTGTCTAACTAGAACAATTTGTCAACTGGTTTTAAAATTGAACTTCACATTATGCTTTTTTTTTTTTTAGTGAGTTTCACTCCCTTTTACCTTGTACATTTGCATGCTAAATTGTTATAACATTAAACCAGTGTTCTAGCAAGATTTAGTTACAATGTTCGCACATCTGATAGATGACGTCTGTGTTAAGACTTATGCCGATAAGGCTCATCTCTTAGAGAGGGAGCCTCTTGAGATTTTTGCTCTATCTAGCTATATAGAGTCTCAATTCGTTAATTATCCGAATTTATTAAAGGTGGGTATGTCTATGGACTCAAACTTTTGTGAGAAGTTTGTAAGCACAAGTGTGTGAATATTATATGTCAAGCATTGAAAATAAATTTTAGAACTTTTACTTTATAACCCAAGACTCGATTAGGTTTTTTCACTTTATAACACAAGATTCAGTTAGGCTGATCACAACTTTTGCTTGTTATAGTTGCTAATCTAAATCCACATTACTCGTGGAGCTAATTCTTGCTTTAATTTCCATATGTTAGAGTAAAGAACAAATGTAATTTTGCGTGCACTTCAACAATACATATCACTAACACAATCTAGTCATTGAGGAAAACGTTCGCGCGTTGTTGGAAGATTATTAAGAGAAGTTCGGAGTAACTACATCTACTAACTTTTGTAAATACTTGATTGGTCAATAATAATCGTTAGAAATGAACGAATTCTAGTGAAAAAAAAAAAGAAAGAAACTATGAGAGCTTAAATCTACTAACAAATTTATCGCTCTAGTAAGTATATTCACATTGACATTATGCAAAGTTAATTAAATGTTCAACTTCAACTCAAACTTATTTATTTAGTTATTTGGGTGCATTGAATTTTCTTTGATATAGTATAAATGAATCATGGTTGTACAATTATCATTTTTTGCCTTATAAATTAATAAATCTATGATCATTGACTTTATTTGTATCCTTAAAATACACTAATCGAAGGTCAATTTAAACTTAAAGTAGACACACATTTTGTATAATTCACACATGAGATACATTAATCATAGCAAATCATTAGGCATTTGAGTGGACTTGAGAAAACGAGCTTCATTAAAATTAATTAAAGGTGAGACAACATGGCCGACTTGTTTGTTTAACTAATGAATCAACTTAAATTTAAGTGCAACTTAAAGAATTGGTACGGATTATATTGGTAAAAGTACTTTATAATTATAGTTAATTTTAACCCAAAGTAAGTGTTTATTTCTTAATTTATGTTTTACTTTATATAGACACTTTCAATTTTTGTAAAATTCTACTTTCATAGTTATATATTCATCTTTCTTTCTTCTTCTTTATTTATTTCTTTATTTTATTTTTGTAAGATTTTATATTTGTGATATTGATGTATTGTGATATTGGACGTTGTTTTCAAATATAGTTAGTGAATACAACCAATTAGAATGATTTATTTCATATATTTGTGTATGGTATGATTGTATGAATTGAATGGACTTTGCTAAACTCAAGTCGTAGTTACATTGCTGTCACACTTCTAGGCCCCTCTATTAAAATATTTAATGTGGAGTACGAAATGAAATAAACATTGTTTTCATACTACTTAAGACTTAACCACCAAATTATTGGTCACTTTATATTTAAGTATGTATACGTAATATTATATTAAAGTTGCACATATATGACCATACTTGACATCACAAAACATGTAATAACGAAGGACTAGGGAATTGTTTTCTGATTTTCACTAATTTGAGTGTAAGTAAGTATTTAACCTTAATTTTATTAAATAAAAAAAAAGTATATAACCTTAATTACTATTCAAAAATAAAGAAAGTAATTAGCCTTAATAAAACTTATTTTAGCTTTAAATGGAGATTGGACAACCCTTTTAAACATTTATTAGAACTTATGTTAACTTCTTTTTTAAAAATAGTAGAAATTGTTTTACCTAAAATTTTATGTGAACTTAATAGCTCTTATTTAAACTAAATTTTCTTTCATTAATTGAAAATAAGTTGGTTCAAAATAAAAAAAAAAAAAAAAAAGTTGAAAAATATAGCTTGATAACAATATACTATCTAACTTAAATTTAATTGTCATATGTTTTGGAAGATTTTAAATAAATTTTTGACTGTGTTATATGAAAATCATGACAACTTGGATTAATAATAGGGGTAATCTAAATTGGTCTACACTAGAAAAATGGAAAGGATCAAGAGAATTAATTCGATGTTTAGTTTTCCGACCACAATATGGTCTTCTTTGGTCAAATACTCTTCTTAGTAATTTATTAACTATTACTAAAACAAAACATGAAGGGACACATGTCAATTTCTTATAAAAATTTTCCCGACTAAACTATTTTTGACTATCATCCTTTTTTTTTTCCTCCTCCTAGCTATATTCCAAAACTAAATAAATACGGTGCTTCTTTCAAAATTAATTAATGAGATTATGATTTTTTTAATATAAATTTGACAACTATTTAAACAAATAATGGCTACTTAATCCGTGGAACGCACGGGACTAAACTAGTTAATTTTATATCAGACATATTTTTTGTTTTTGTGAAAAATCATTAATAAAAAACCATAAAATGATTTATTTCTCCTTAAATATGTTTAATTTTTATTTACTTTCCTCCTTTCCTCCTTTCTCTCTCCAAAACCCTAGCCTTCATTGTTGAATTTTGAAGGGGCTTCCATCGATTTTAATCGGTGGAAAGCCCCAATTCTTGTTTCTTTATTGTTTTTTTAGGTTTATAACAATGCTTCCTCCTTTTGGGAGGAACTTTTCTCCCTCGAAAGAAAGAGTTTCCGATCTCCTTCGAAAGACAAGGGTTTTTCGAGCTCCTTCGAAAGACAAGGTTTATCTCCTCTTTCCGAGGGAGAAATTTCTTAGTTTTGAATCCATGGTAGCAGATCTAATGGATTGTCGTGAAATTATTTCGTTGGTGAAAAAGTTATCAAGTTTTTGAATACGAACAGATGAATCCGAAGGAAAATATCCCCACGGCTAGAAAGGACCGTTAGATTGTCTCTCTAACAAGCCTGTAATTTTCAGCTATATAAGCGGGAGATGCTCCGCAGTGCAAGATCTACTCGACGATCGTATTTTTTATGAAGATTTTTTTTTTGATTCAATATCTTATATATTTGTTAATGTCGAATCTCTATTGTAGATGTCGTATGACTTTTAATTAATGAAATATTTTTGCTATTAAAAAAAAAATGTTTAATTTTTATTTTTTTCTTGTTCTTTTATATTCTGCCTTTAAAATTGATATTAACAATTGTTTCTGCGGCGGTGATTTTTTTTTTCTTATTTTTTTTTCCATATTATTATAGTAAAATTCATACATAAATTAAAAATATTTCTAGAATTGTTCAAAATCGACTTGGATTTTTGGACTGCACTTCATTAGCCTGATTTGGTGTCAGTCCTAGCACATATATATAACAAGATAGCATGTAATATAAGTCACAAAAAGATATATAGTCAAATGAAAAGTGTGAATAGTATAAAAATTTAATGTGTGTGTCTAGATTAAATAAAATAGATGAAATATTTAATTATAAATTTCATCATTTAACCATTAACCAAAAACACTACATTAAATCATAGACCTTAATGTAAATTACTTCATTGGATTAAATTTAGCTACTACAAATTTCAAATTCCATGATGATGCATCTCAATAAACACTTACACAACTCATGTATAGAATTACAAGCACCATATAAATTACTACCTTCTATTTATAGCTTTGTACGTAATAATTTGAAATTTTTATAAATAAACCTTTAATTGGTAAAAACCCAAAGTTGTTGACAGTTTGTTAATGATAAGAGGAAGTGGAGAAGTGGCACTACTTAAAATAAACAAAACAAAAAACAAAAATAGTTCAAAATTGATTGAGAAAAAAGTAGGAGAAGCGCAAAATCCGTGGGGTTCCAGGCTTGCACTCTAAACTTCCAGACGAGAAGTCGTTGAGGAGAAGTAATGGGTTTGCTTGAAAGCCAACCGAATCTCACTCCCTTTCCTCCCCTCCTCACACTTACCATTTCCTCTTCTTTCTCTCTCCAAATTTCCATCTGTACTCTCTTTCTTCTCATTATTATATTCTATATACTACGCCGTCTATATAAACACTTCTCCTATCCTAAGCTTCGTATATTATTCTCTCCAAGTGTCTAGACTCAATCAGGATTGAATCCCGTCTGCATCATTAATTATTCTCTCCCCGAGCGAGAAAGAAAAGAAAAGAAAAGAAAAATATTCTATTTTGGAGTATAAACTTACATCATAAATTCACGGTTATTGATCAGTTCACATTATAATCCTCAAAACAAAAACAAAACGCCTTTTGCACCCTACCCTTTTTCTTTCCTTTGGTTTCTCTACTTATAGCCTAACTCACCTCTTCTTCTAACCATTAATTCACTTACTCTTTTCTCTTTCTATTTCTTTTTTTTCTTCTCTCTCTAAAATAAACCCATCATTTTCTCTACAATTACTCTAGTTCTTTGGATTGATTGAAATTGGTGGCGGAGAATTTAACAAACTTTGTTGATTACTAATTAAGTGGAGCATGGTTGCCCATCAACAAGAAGCCATTGTTGGAGACAACAACGTCGTCGTCGGTGAGAAGGATAACATGATCAATAATCATACAAACAATATGATGATGATGATTAAGGGTAAGAGGACTAAGCGGCCGAGGCCGTTATCACCTTTAGCCTTAACCATGTCTTCTGCCACCACCACCGACGAAGGAGGTGCTAATTCTGCTACGTCCGAGGAGTGGGCGGCTCCTGTTTCCGCCCCTTCGTCTGAGGAGGAAGAAGACATGGCTCATTGCTTGATCCTTCTCGCTCAAGGGTCCAACAACAATAATAATACAAGCACCAACCATAAGAGTAACAATGGAATTACGACGTCATCTTACGAATGTAAGACATGTAACAAAACATTTTCCTCATTTCAAGCACTAGGAGGTCATAGAGCTAGCCACAAAAAGCCTAAAACGAGTAACGTAATCGCGTTATCCGAGCTCAAGAAATCCTCCTCCGTTATTTTCTCCCTTATAAACAACGACGACAACCACCACCACCACCACGGCCTCAAGCAATACGATCACCACTTCAACGACGATGGCACGACACTCTCGTTACAAATTGCCAACTCTTCCCTCGGTACAAGTAGTACTAATAATAATACTAATACCAATAAAGCGAAGGTGCATGAATGTGGCATATGTGGCGCCGAGTTCTCCTCAGGACAAGCCTTAGGTGGTCACATGAGACGGCACAGGCCAATTGGAACGACATCAACGACAACCATCCCTAGCCCGTCAAGAAGCATTACACTAGCCAATAGCAATGTCAAGGATGAGAAGATGACGCGAAATCTCTTGTCCTTAGACCTTAATCTTCCGGCTCCAGAAGACGAACACCACCACCACCACCACCAACACCAACAAAGGGAATCATCCTCAAAGTTCGTGTTCTCGTCTAATGAGAAAACATTGGTGTTCACCGCGGCTTCGCAGCTGGTGGATTGTCATTATTGATCATTATTGGAAACTAAGGGAAATCTTACTTTAGCCAGACAATTTTTTTAACTTTTTTATATTATACTTGTGAATTCATTAGATACACACAATTCAATTGTTCTTAATTCAACATTATAATTGTTCATTGATCAACTCATTATGATTCTTTGTATTTATTCAAATTGCTGACATTATATGAAAAAAAAAGTTCATTCTTTTGTATCAATTTCGATCTTGAAATTTGGTAAAACAAACCAAAAAAGTGGCATAAATGTTTATATTCCTTATTTATTCTGTAAGCAATGTGTAGGAAGCAAGTACAAGCAAATTAGTTGTTTTTTTTTTTTTTTTTTTTTTTTTTTTTGCTTTGTTTTTAGTTTCCTTTATGTTTTTTTCTTTAGAAGTGATTAAGTGAACTAGCAAATTTTAGTTGTCAAGTTATTAGACTATAATACGTTGTTATTACTCATAATGTACAAGATTTATTCGACTATGCAACTCATTATCATTTGTAAACTATCTGTATTAATATTAGAATTTTAAGTCACATTATGTAGCTCATTTTAATTAATTATACTTCTTTTTTTTTGTTTACATTTAAGTAATACGTAATACACTAAGCTACATCATTTTAGTCTTGTACGTGTTGACAAACAAAATTAGATTATATTTAAAAAGAAAACACTAATGTTCACATGATTATATGTCATCTAATTAAATCACTTAAATGCATGAGTTTTGCAAATTGAATTGAAAATCTAATTAGTACTTTTCAAAGTTTAGGGTTAATTTTCAACATTTTGTGATACGGAGTAGCTTAATTATAAGAGTACGCAAAAAAATAATTGTTTTAGGGAAAAAACATCCTTAATTTTTTTTATTACCACAACAAAAGTCCTCTTATCACACCCTTAAGAAAGAGATTACAGAAAATTACAAACAAAATAATTTAACATCAATAAGAGGAAATGTCTTTTTTTTTTTTTAGTTTTTAAGTTTATCTTCGTGAATTTCTCGGTTATTAGTATCAAGGAGATATGTTGTGTATTAAAAACCAATGATTTAACTAATTAAGTACAATTTATTAACAAAGAGCAACAACAAAGGGTGATGACAAAGCTAAAAGTAAATTAGTAATTAAGAGGTTTTAATCGTAAACGTTCATAGTTGAAATGTATGTGATGTCACAATGACTAAGAAAGGATAAGATTATTCAAGGTCAATGAACAAAGTAAGTTTAGTCTTTTTCAACAATAGCGAGACGAGTTAATGATATTTTGAGCACCTAAAATACGGCCAAAAAAAAAAAAAAAACAGAAAATCTGTCAACAATAGCAAAGATTACGTTCACAAGTTCCACCACCATATCATCTCACATCTCCGAGCATCATCAATTCATCACCTTCTAACTTCTAATTTGCAGCACAAAACAACTCTTTATAAATATATATACATATACAACAAAAAATGTAGTTATAAATAAATGGTGTAAAAATATAATTCAAAATAGTGCATGTATATTGTAAAACATAGTTAGTGTTAATTTTTGGCAAGGACAAATCCGTATTGAGGGTAAGGGATAGCTCAAGTAGTTAGAGTTTCTCTACATCTTGCTTCTAGGTGATTTTGGGATTGATTCTTATCACTGGCCCTTGTTCTCTAAACATTAAAAAACGTATCTCGTGTATTAACATAAATACATTTTAGTTTTGATATATATAGGTTCTATCTACATTAAATCAATTATTTAAATACTTTGTGAATTTTAGAAGATTTTTCTATTTTAATTATATTGATGAACACCTAAACTAATACAATTTCACTTCTAAAGTCCTTAATGAAAGATTTCTTCAATATCATCCATCTCTAATGAATAGGTTTTATCCTCAATTTAAGCTCAAATGACTCATACGTATGTGAGGAAGTGCAATAGAGTATAAATCCAATTCTAGGGTTTTAACCATAAGATTAATCTTTTAGATGAATTGGTCCTCTTATATTGTGCGTTCTAGATTTGATAATTGATATATATATATATATATATATATATATATATATATATATATATATATATATATATATATATATATATATATATATATATATATATAGATCTTGGGGTTCAACCCACACTATACACTATTTTTTTTTAAGTCTACACACTAAATTTAAACTTTGTAATTAATATATATCCTTAAGATCAATAAAAATTTCCTCTCGCATATATTGCAAAGTCATTGTTAGTGAATCATGTTAGTCTACATTCTCAAGTTTGTTGATTATGCTTATGTATCTTCACCCATCATTACGTGCACAATATTATGTAAACGTGGTGATCCTTGTATATAGATATTATTACAAAATCATATTTCGATGACATGTTAGTATTTTAAATTAATCACATAATAAATTGCATAATATAGACTTGAGAGTGGGGAGAATATGTACATCTAATTCTAGTAAATCTTAACAACATAAAATATTTTATATAAATATATGAAAGTTAAAATTAATGTTGGTTGAGAGTGGGGAGAATAGGTTGGGTTAGAGTTGGTTATAGAATAACAGCAAAGAGAAGTAGATAGATACCAAAAGTGATGGTGTGGTACGAATTAGGTTCTGTATTCACGTCTTTTTGTTCGTTTGAGTGACGGAAAAGTTGCACCCTTTGCTTTCTTATGTCTACTTCTTTCTTTCATCAACATACTATAAAAAGAAATTAATAATTCAAAAGCTTTTATTCTAGGCAACTTTTAGACTTTAATCCAAGGATTTTAATTAAAAATATTAAAGGACTAAGTTATAATTAGCTCATGATTAGTTGTGCCTAGTACCTTCTTAAGGATTTCATCCAAGGAATTAATGCACTCCCACGTGCTATTATTCTCTTCCTATTCATTTTTATGATTCATTCTTTATTTTATTATCTTTCTTTTAGATCTCACTCTTTGTTCGATGTTGATATGCTAATAAGAGACAACATAGCAAAATTTTAATTATGTTTTGTGGTTATATATACTATAAACACACTTATGTGATTGGGTTAGCGATTGTAAACAAGTTGTTTGAATCAAATTTGGCCCATGAGATAAATTCTTGATCTTTAGTGAAATAAGTGTGAAATATATACGGAGTAAGTAAAATATTTGTGATTATGTCTACATAATATATTTAATTGTCGGAGAACCGATACAAAATATTCTTACTTGCCTTTTCATCTAAAATCTCCAAATTTATTTTTTTTGGAAAATTATGTACGATAATTAGGGTCTAAATTCTAAAAGTATAGGTACTGAATTAATTATAAAAAAAAAACACTTATCAATGAAAAATTCCCCGTTTCTCATATTGGAAATGAAATTTATTTCTCATGGGGGTATTTTCGTAAATAAATCAACATTTTTTTCATTATTGTGGGCTTTACAATTGAATAAAGTTGTTGGTTTAAATTATTTACGAAATTGACATATGAGAAACAAATTTTGTTTTTCACTATGAGAAATAGGGACATCCCCTCAGCCTTATCAATTGTTGTAATCGACTTGAACTTAGCTATGGAAAAACATAGCCCAAAACAATTTTATATCAACTTTTTTTTTTTCCCCGAGTAAGGCCTTTTGTTGAATCTGGCCACTGACATTAAATTAAATTAACTTGAATCAAACATTAAAAACACCATTTAACGCATTATCAATTTTATTATACATATCTAGCTATATCTAAATCAACACCTAATTAGAAGATATATTAAATTACTTCGTATTATATAAAGTCCTAAGCTAGATTTGCAAGTCTTAAAGATTTGCATATATCTGTACTTTTTAAAGTTATCTTGCGAGGATTGCGTTAAAATTGTCTTTGGAACGAACAACTCATTTTGAGGAGCTTGTGTGACAGTTGTACTACAAACATTTTGATATTGGAATTTCACTGGAATTGATTACATAATTGCTACAACAAAATTCTGCTTTAATTTATAACACTATGGTATGGGCTTTTACGTAAAAAGGAGTGGATGATGTAGTTGTGAGACGATTATCCAAGGAAATGTAGTTTCTCTTGATAAGATTACAACGGCTTTTCTCATTTTTCAGCCGCCTTAGAATACTCCATTTATTCATTAAAAATTATTTCATTTGACTTTTATATTCTTTTAAGATGTATCTTAAATCGTAAATGTTGGATATCAGGAAAACTCCTCAATCTGGAGTGTGTACCATTGATCAAATATATAGAGTTTACAACGCTAGACCTAATCACGTTAGGAATCCTAGATACGATAAACATACAAATTATACATTAAACATATCCTAATTTGCGACAAATATTATCCTAAATATAATATCTATCACACCCCTGCAGTCGTACCGGGAGGAGGTCGTACGCTAAGACTGGATCGAAATTCCAGAAATAATTCTCGCGGTAGGCCTTTAGTGAAAATGTCTGTGAACTGATATCTAGTAGGAACATGGAGTATTCGAACGTGCCCCAATGCAACCTTTTCTCGAACAAAATAAATATCCATCTCCACATGTTTGGTGCGTTGGTGTTGTACTGAGTTGCCAGAAAGGTAGATAGCTCTGACATTATCACAATAAACAATGGTAGCCTGCCGTAGAGGACAATGTAGCTCAAGTAAAAGATTACGGAGCCAACACGCCTCAGAGACAACATTTGCGACGCCTCGATATTCTGCTTCTGCACTCGATTTAGATAATGTATGTTGACGCTTAGATGACCAAGATACGAAGTTGTCCCCAAGGAAACAACAGTAGCCCGATGTGGAACGACGGGTGTCGGGACAACCTCCCTAGTCAGCGTCAGTGTAAGTAATCAGTCGATGTGAAACAGTAGGATATAAATGTAGACCGTGATCAATGTTACCCTGAACATAACACATAATGCGTTTCAATGCCTCATAGTGAGGTTCCCGTGGATCATCCGTAAAGAGATACACCTGTTGTACCGCATAAGAAATATTTGGCCTGGTGAAAGTGAGGTATTGAAGAGCACCTACTAAACTGCGATACAAAGTAGGATCCCGAAACGGTGGTCCTGCATCTACACTAAGTTTGGACTTAGTGTCAACTGGAGTGGCGGCAGGTTTACAAGAGGCCATCCCTGCACGCTCTAAAATTTCTTGTGCATACTTTTCCTGCAAAAGTAGCAAACACTAGTAAAATAAAGCAATTGGCCACCGGTTCAAAACCCCCCTATGCCACCGGTTTTGAACCGGTGGGCATTTGGGGGGTGGCAATAGTCTAATGCAAAGCCACCGGTTCAAAACCGGTGGCAAAAACAAGTATTGCCACCGGTTAACCGGTGGCAATTATGCTTCCCGCTTTTTTTTTTATTATGATATTAGTATATTACATATAAATGCCACCGGTTAACCGGTGGCAATAACATACTTTTTTTTTTTCGGCTATTTGCTACAATAATAATAATAATTAAAAAAAAACACTCGGTAAAATATAAGGCAAATAACATCACAATCAATATAAGAGCGCAATGAAATATACTCACATTTATATTCAAATAATAGATTGTTATTGTACAATAAAAAAAAAAAAATTACAATGAAGTATTAAGTACAAAAAAAAATTACAATGAATTATACAGTACAAAAAAAAAATTACAACATTAAAAAATAACAATATTCCAAAATGAAAGTCTTGAATCCAACATCAATTAACACCTGCATCAATTAAAACCCAGAAATTAATAAAACTCAAAAAAAAAAAATGTGAAAAAAACCCAGAAACTCATGCATGTATACGGTCACCCGCAAAGGATGAAACAGAAAGAGAAAAGGCTTCAAAAAAAAAAAAACAGAAAGAGAAAAGGATGAAAACCCAAAATTTTCGCTCAGTGAAACCCAGTAAATTCGAAAATCAAATAACCCAAAAATTTCAAAAATTAAATAAACCCAATAATTTCGATTATCAATTAAAAACAGAAAATTTTCGAAATAAAAAACCCAAAATTAAAACAGAAAAATTTTGAAATCAAAAACCCAAAACCCAAAAAACAAAAAAATCAATTTCGAATTCCACCAAAAATAACAAAAACCCACCCACCATAACCACAACCACCACCAAACACCACAACCCATGAACTCCACCAAAAATAACAAAAAACAAAATAAAAGTAAGAAAAAAGAGAAATTACCTCGAATTTCAGCAAAAACCCCCGAAATTATCTTGAATTTGTGTTATAAAGGTCTAATTCGACCATGAAAACTCTAGATCTAGAGTTTTCATGGTCGAATTAGACCAGAAAACCCATATTTTCATCACGAGGAGAGAGTAAGTGCGACAATAAGCTTGATGGTTAATGGCGGTGGTTGTTGATGCGGCGGTGGTTGTTGTTGCGGCGGTGGACGAGCCGAACGAAGGAGAGAGGAAGATACCGCGAGAGAGGGAGAAGATTAGGGTTAAGGAGAGAGAAAGAGAAGAGAGATCAGGAGAGAGGAGGAGGTCGACGAGAGAGATTCAGGGTAGAGAGAGAGAGAACAGAGAGGGGGAGTAAGAACGAAGGAGATAGAGAGAAGGAGGAGAGCAGGAGGAGAGGTGATAGAGGAGAGAGAAGATTAGGGTTAGGTATATAAAGGAAGGGGAAAAAGAATGGTGGTTTTTTTTATTTTTATTATTTGATTATTGCCACCGGTTCAAAACCGGTGGCCTTTATCATTTATGCCACCGGTTTGGTTTGAACCGGTGGCAATGTACATATGCCTAATCCCGCCCATTTTTTAAGCCACCGGTTTTCAAAAACCGGTGGCCATTGAGCGGTGCCTTTTTCAATTTTTCTACTAGTGAAATAAGAAGGTTTTCGGGTTACTGCAATACCCAAAAAATAACTCAGAGACCCCAAGTCAGACATGGGAAACTCAGTTTGTAACTGAGAGATGATCCCTGTGCGTAACCTGTCAGATGAGGTAGCTAAAAGAATATCATCAACATATAAGAGCAAATATGCCATATCATCACCCTGCCGGAAAGTAAAAAGAGAGTTGTCACTTTTAGTAATGACAAAACCCAATTTGATAAGGAAGTTTGCAAAACGTTGGTACCAAGCTCTGGGAGTTTGTTTCAAACCATAAAGAGCTTTGCGGAGCCGACAAATGAGAGGGTGCCCTCCGATCAACAAAACCCGGAGGTTGATGCATGTAAACAGTTTCCTGCAAATCACCATGTAAAAAGGCATTTTTGACATCATTGATGAATCGACCACTTTTAGCCAGTGCTAAACTTAGAACAGTTCGAATAGTGGCCGGTTTAACTACCGGACTGAACGTCTCATCACAGTCCACACCAATTTCCTGCGACCTGCCATCACATACAAGACGAGCTTTGTGCCTTTCAAGGTCACCATTAGACTTGTATTTATGCTTAAATAGCCACATACAATTAACAATATTCACCCCCGCAGGTCTAGGCACCAAATCCCATGTCCCTGTTTTAATTAAAGCACTATACTCATCATTCATCGCCGCATTCCAATTTTGGTCATTTAAAGCTTGTTTATATGATTTTAGAAGAGGTGATTTGATGTGAGGGGGACCTGATTTTTGAACAGTGAGGTTGCAATATTTTGAGTTTGGCTTAAATATACCCCGCTGACTGCGGGTTATAGGAGGGGACGGAGGAGGTGGCCGAGTAGGTTGTAGGGGAGGAATGCCACGCATAGGTGGTGGAGAATAGGTAGGTGGCGAGGATGGCAAAGGGGAGTGCGGGCTGCCTGTGGTTGGAGAAATAAGGCCGCTGGTGTGGGGCAGACTGATCAGGCCCAAAAGGCGGGAAGGGGGTCTCACTGGTTGGGCCGCTGAGGATCCAGCTTGCGCTTGCCCAGCAGGCAAAGGAGGGGGGGTGAGCTGACGGGTTTGGGCCAGGGGAGGGAAGTGATTGGGTTGGGCCAGGGGAGGTCTGACAGGTTTGTGCCAGAGGATGGATAAGGTTGGGTTGGTGAGGAGTTGGGCCTGCTGATGTGAGCTTATTTTGGAGGTAAGGATGAGAAAGAAGTGGGGATTGGTCATCATACCCAAGGAACTCATAATCCTTTAATTTGAAAGAAGCTAAGTTTTTATATGAAAAAGTAGACTCGTCGAACACTACATGACGGGAAATAATAATTTTATTAGTTGAAAGATCAAGACACTTGTAACCACGATGATTAGAGGGGTATCCTAAAAAAAACAAGGGGTAGATTTAGGAGCTAGCTTGTGAGGAGTCGTGGCGGTCAAGTTTAGGAAACATAGACATCCAAAACCCAAATATGATCATAAGATGGGTTAGTGCGGAAGAGAGCCTGTGCCGGGGTCAAGTTGTTTAAGGACTTGGTTGGCAAAATATTTAATAGATATGTAGCGGTCTCTAAGGCATGAGCCCAATAAGAAGGGGGTAGGGATGCATGGAATAGTAACGTGCGCTTGACATTGTTAATAGTGCGTATCATTCTTTCAGCTTTACCATTTTGTGAAGAAGTGTGAGGGCATGAGAATCTAAAAACCATACCATTATCTAGACAAAATTTTTTAAAAGGGTCATTGTCGAATTCTCGACCATGGTCACTTTGAAAGGATTTTATAGGCCGTTCAAATAGAGTTAAAACATATTGTCTAAAGATGAGAAAGCTCTGGTAGGCTTGAGATTTAGATGCTAAAGGAATAGCCCAAATATAATGAGTAAAATCATCAAGAAGCACTAAATAATATTTGTGACCATTACTACTACGAATAGGAAATGTCCACAAATCGGCATGTATAATATCAAAAGCACAATAAGTATTACTATTCGAATGAGAAAAAGGAAGTCTAACATGTTTCCCTAATTGACAAGAAATGCAAAAATTGGAGTCTAGCTCCTTATTGTAACTAATAAAATTATTATTTTTAAGGTAGCTTATAGAAGCTGTTCCCGGGTGTCCTAGGCGGTCGTGCCAAGTGGTAGGAGCGATAGTGGTGAGGGACGTGGCAAGGCATGTGCTTGGATCAGTAGTAGTGATAGGATAGAGATCCCCTGAACTATTGCATCTGGTGATTACCCTCCCCGTTCGAAGGTCCTTCACAGAAAAACCATTAGGGTCAAATTCAATAGAAACCGAATTATCAGAGGTAAATTTATAGACTAAAATAAGGTTTTTAATAATTTGAAGGGCAATGAGGACATCTTTTAAGGGCAAGAGATTTATTCGGGAAATTATAATGACCAAAACTAGTAATTCGAATGCGATGACCATTGCCTACTAAAATATGATTATTAGTGCTTAACTGAAACAAGGGAAGAAGATTACCGGAAGTATGAGTAACGGGAGAAGTAGCTCCCGAATCCATATACCATCCATTATCCGGTGAGGACAATCCCGGTGTTGAATAAGCACTACCGAGCTTCGTTGGGGTCATGGGTTGACCGTACATGGGAGAACCAATGTAATAAGCCTGCTGTTGTGGATTTTGTGCACTGGGCCTTCGCTGAAAATGGCCCATAGTAGGAAAGGGGGATGGTAGAGTTGCCCATTGAGGCCACGGGTACTGCTGATTGGGCCAAGTGCCCTGTTGGGCCCAACCTTGACCAATCGGTCCATAAGGTTGCTGAGAAGAGGGAGCTTGCGAGGGTTGGGATTGTTGTTGCTGTCCACCCCGAGCCTGGCCTCCTTGGCCACCACGTCCCTGGCTGCGACCCCTGCCCCGACCACCCTTACCCCCGCCGCGCCCTCGACCACCGCCACCATGCCCTCCGCCGGTTGCAGCAAGTTGTTGTTTGGCGGATTTGGATGGTGCGGAGCTTTGTTGCTGTGCGACAAAGGAAGAAGGGGGGGGGGTGCTATTATCGTTTTTGCGCCGCGATTCTTCGAGAAGTAGACGAGAACGGGTCGTATTGAAGGAGGGCAGTGGGTTAGTTTGGGCAATCATAGTTGCAACGGTGTCATAATCTGTTTTATTAAGACCGGCGACGAGACGGGGCACCAACTTCTGTTCGGAGATGGGCTAGTCGACGTTCGCTAACTGGTCAGAGATGCTCTTAAGCTGCTGGCAGAATAAGATGACGTTTGGGTAGGCGTCAAGATGAATCGCATTCAGTTGAGTTTCAAGGTACGCCGCTGGCGTACTTTTGTTATCTTGAAATATTTCCTTGATACGATCCCAAGTCATTTGAGAAGTGGACTTTCGACCAAGAATAGTCTCAAGAAGATCCTTCGATATGGGATCCATTTTTTAAAAACCAGTTTAAGTGTATATACATTAAATAAAATTTTTAGAAAGTTGATATTGAAAATGTATACACTTAAACTGGTTTTTAAAAAAAATGTATACACTTAAACAAATACACAAAATCTCTTATGATAAATTTATTTTTAAAATGTTAATGAGAATTATGGTCGATGTCGAAACTATAAATTTGACTAAAAAATAAATAAATTAATTAATGGGATATCATCTTGAGAGAGAGGGTAATCAAAATGGGTTTCGTTGATTTCCATATTAGTAAATAATCTTGAGGAAATCTTAACGCCTAAACCGTTAGGTATTTAATAAGGGTACATAGTAACTATTGGATAATACTTGTATAAAAAGAATGGCAAAAGCATATGGATGAAAGAAAAAGGAGCATTACAAAAATGCTCTGATTAGCTAATGATACCATTAGGAGCTTTGTAGAGTACCACTGAAAATTTTTAGAGTACCACTTGAAATTAATTAATACCTCTACGACTTTACCAGCTTACACCACATAAATATCTAGTGGTTTCATCAAATGCTTATTGGTTAGGTGCTAGATTTGCCTCATAATTTGGTCAATGACTTAGGCTAGTATACAAACTATGCACATTCAAATATGACCCTTAGAGATGGTTAGTGGCCAGTTGGAAACCTACTGTTACCCAAATTGGATAATGGCTTATTGGGCCAAGTTCACAAAAGTCGGAAAATTTAATACTTCATATACAACTTGGATGTGGTGATCATTTGACCTTTTCTCAATAGAACAACACCCCCCTCTCTCCTCCACACACACATCTTTATTATATTTAGGATTTTTTAGAAAATAACATCACAAAAATAAAAAAAATTTGATTATAACACCACATATTTTAAAACTTTTATTATAACACCAACAAAAAACAAAAAGAAAAAAAATAAAATTGATTTTACTATTCACTAATGGCCTATTTGGATAAGGGCATTTCATTTGAAATGCTGGAATTGGGCCAAATGTAATGTTTGGCTAGCCCAAGAATTTGGATTTAGAATTATTCCAATTCCATGCCTTTTAAAAAATTAATCAATCTTTTAGAATTTTAAATCCAACCCAAAATCTGGTCATTTCAAATTCTCTCTCCTCTCTCACGTACTCTCTTCTCCAGTTCTCCTCCTCTTCCTTTCTCCTCCATTAAAGCTCTTTCTCCTCCGTCAAAGTGTAGCAGCGACGCACTCCATTGTAGCAGATTCCTCCATTGAATCGGCTCATGTGATAGTTTTTCTTAAATAATCGAATATCAATTTCATAATCTAGGGTTTATTGATAAGTTCTGCTGATTTTTTTCACTCTTTTTTTTTTGTTCATTTTTACTATAAATTTAATTGATTTGTGTGGTAAAATGCTAGTATTTCAGCACACTCTAGGTGTTCGATGAAATGTGAAAGTGAGAAATTGCTTACAAAATAGTATCTTTGCTCTCTGAATGTTGGAAATTTGAGTGTTCTTATTTGAAATGCTATGATCAATTGATTTTCATGTTGTTCTATTGGAGTGTTCTTAAGGCAGTAGTAATACTCTGATTCATCTGAAACATACATGTAGTATGCATAATGTTACTGATATCTCATTAGGCAAGCAACTAATTTTCACATGCTTCGTTTATATGGTTTTCAATTTTCGTGCGTCTTTTTTTTAAGCAGCTAATTTAATTAATTTTTGATTTTTGTTTTGTTTGATGGATAAGAGCTACGAGACTAGTTGGTGAAATGTCCGATTTAGGAAATTGGGGTTGTTCGTTATCGTTTTTTTTTTATATAAAAAATTATATACAAGGATATGGTAGCAGTTTTTTTAACAAAGATGAATGATTGCTACTATAGTATATTGACAAAAACTTTGTTAGTACGATGTTTGCAAGTTGTAGAGAGTTGTATGGTTGTTGATATGATTGTCATTGTGTTGATGTAGCTGATACTTTGTTAGATGATGGTTGATTGTCATTATGTTGATGTTAGTTGCTCATTTATCCTGTCATCCTATTATTTTCGTCCACTTATGGGAAATTCAGTTTATAAACAGAACAATGAACTTGATTTGGAAGTAACACTGCCCCCCATCCCTGATGGTCATTCCCTGAACTTGATTCATTCATAGCATATGTATATTGGTCTATTGGATCCTAATTCCTAAATCTAGCCAACTTGTTGTAAATGACGTTTATGAGCTGATTTGTAGTCTATAAGAGTACTATTTTATGGATCAGCTTCTTGCAATTTAGGTATTATAATAATTATTTTCACAACCAAATAAGTGTTTCTAATGAGTAAAGTGAATTGCATATATGCTGTTAATAGTATCAGGCTCTTTGCATATATGTTGTTTCTGTCTGCTAATGTGCATGTTGTAAGTTACTTTCTGGTTTGACACTTATAGATTTATAGTCTGGAATGAATGTTTTAGGATGTCTGATTTGAATATACAAGAGTCACAATGTGAATTAGTAAGTTGTCAGGTTAGTTAGTAAGCTGTCAGGTTAGGTAGTAAGCTGTCAGGTTAGTTTGCATTCTTTCCTTTTACTTTTAATGTAGCGATGTATCATTACTTCTGCTGCTTATCTGAATTATCAGTTATGTGCTCAACAAGAACAAAAGTTTTGAGTTAAGTGGTTCGAAGTTACTGCTATTCTGCAATACTACCCTGTTACTGCTATAATGCCCTATTACTGCTATACTTCCCTGTTACTGCAATACTTAGAATATGGCATTTGTAATCTGAATTTGTATGACCTTCTTTTGTTAACAGGAAACGCCTGCTGCATCTGCGTATCAAAACAAATTCATCGAGAATTGGGATGACATTTGTACCTTGTTTGCACCTGATAGAGCAGTAGGAGATGGTGCTGAGCAGCATGAAGAAGCTGCTGCAGCAATGGAGAATGAAAATGATAATGCAAGTACATCAGAAACAGCTTCCGGAGATTCAAAAAAAAGGTTAAAAAGGGATCGTCTTGTAGATGCTGTGAGTAGCTAGCGTTGCCGAATCTTTAAAGGAGTACGTGAGTAAATCAACAAGGCCAACTAGTCAAGAAATCTACAAGGAAGTGTCTAGTGTACTTGAAATATCTCGACACCAAGCTTTGAGGGCGGTTAAGAGATTCTTAAATGGCACCCTCGAGGAATTTGACATGCTGAAAAATTTACCCGATGATCAAAAATTAGATTGGATCATTTTGTGTATTGATGAGTAGTAGTGTCGTAATTTTAGCGATAATAAGAGTTAAGTTGGAACTTAGGTATTGAAATTTAGAATTCGGAATTCCATTGTTTCCTAAACAACAACTAGAATTTGAAATTTAGAATTGAAATCCTCTTGTTTCCCAAACAAGTATTTGAATTTGAAATCCTAAATTTGAAATTATCATATTTCCCAAACAAATGGTTTGAATTTGAAATGTAGAATTTCAATTTCGGAATTTGAATTTTATTATTTGAAACGAAATCCGCATATCCAAACGCAACCTAACGAAGTTTTGGATGAAATTCGATAGTGGGACCATTATGGACATGTGTCAATTAGTTATTGGTTTAAAAAAAGATAAATAAAATTAATAAAACAACCCTAACTAGCCCCTAGCTAACACCGGCAGCCCAATCCTAGCCGCCGGACGCCAATCCTTAGTCACCGACACCCTCGGTCCCACCAAAACCAGGGAGATCAGCCCAATCACCACCCTCATAACCGCGCGACAACCACCACAGTCCTTTCAATCGCTGCGTATACAAAATCCACCGCGAAATTCGCCGCTAGTAATCGAACGCTCAGAAGTCGATTTGGTTTCTAGGTAGGGGTGAACATGGTTTGGTTTGGTGCGGTTTGAGTCCAAACCAAACCAAACCGCAAAATGCGGTTTGGTAAATTTTTCAAACAAAACCAAACCATATTAGTATTGAAACCAAACCATAATAATACGGTTTGGTGCGGTTTGGTTTGCGGTTTATGATGTGATGATATTTTTTCCTCAAATATTGTCAAATAATATTTTATTAATTTATATAAAGTTTAAATAAGTAGCCCAAACGGATTAAATTGTACTACAAAGTTACAATAAAAATAACAATCAACTAATCAAGTGCTAATACATAATAAAAATAATACATAACAATAAAAAATATTCATACGGAGTACTATATTATAGTCATTAATTATATAGTATTGACCATATAGTTTTTATTTATTTTTCATGGTATTTTTATTTATTCTTTAATTTTTTTTAATATATAATAAGTAATTTTTTATTTAAAAATTATATAAATTTTATAATACGGTTTATTGGTTTACGGTTTGGTTTGGTTTATAATTTTTGCAAAACCAAACCAAACCATAAACCATATTTACAAAAAAAATCGAGACCAAACCATAATTTTATAAACCGTAAACCAAACCAAACCGCTAAAATACGATTTGGTCTGGTTTGGTTATGGTCCAGACCAAACTGTGTACAACCCTATTTCTAGGTACATACGGGTTTGGGTGTAGTTGACTAAGGTGAGGGTGAGGGTGAGAGTAGTAGGGCAGTTTGTGGGTTTGGGTATGGCCTGGGTGCGTGCTAGGGTTTCGGCGGTTCGACGACGTTTATGGCTGAGTTCAGCAAGGGTGGTGGTGATGATGTCGTGGTAAGTGGTGTGGTGGTGATGATGTCGTGGTAAGTGATGGTGCCGTGATTTTGTTGTGATTCGGCGACGGTGGTGGTAAGGGTGATGGAGTTATCGAGGGAAGGGTTGTTGGGGCGATGGAGTTATCGAGGGAAGGGTTGGTGGGGCAATGGAGTTTATCGCCGGCTTTGTTGGGCTTGCGGTAGTGGGGCTGGCCGGCGGTAGTGTGTAGGGAAGCCGGTAGTGGTTGGTGATTGGGTTAGGGTTTAGGATTTTTTTAAAATTTTAATTTGTTTTTTTTAACCAATAAACAACTGACACATGTACATGGCGGACCCCACTTAACGGATTCCATCCAAAGATCTGCTAAGTGGTGGTGAATCTAATTTTTGGGTTTTTTTGGTGGTGTTATAATAAAAGTTTTAAAATATGTGGTGTTATAATCAAATTTTTTGTGATTTTTGTGGTGTTATTTTCTAAAAAATCTTTATATTCATTTTAATTTTTTCCCCAATAATTTAATCCTATAATTTTTGCAAGAAAGAAACAAGTATGTAAAAGTTAAAAATTGCTTCAAAAAAAAAAAAAAAAGGTTAAAAAAACCCTCTCAAAACTAATTCATATATTGGCTAGTAGCTAAAGGTAGTGGGTATATTGTTGTAAACTTGAAAATGTAGTGTAAAAATTACCCAAAATCTATCACCCTTTGCTAGAGAAAAAGGGTAGTTTAGTATTAATAAAAGGAAAAATACACTTTAATAATTCCAATTATGGACTATTTTCTTTTAATAATTCCAACTATGGGGTCAGTTGGTCCCAATGACCAGTAACTTGCTGAAAAAGTTTTTTTTTCATTTCTTTTTAATTGCCATGCGTCAACACGTAAATGGTCCAAAATAAAAAAAATAAAAAAATAACTAAAAAAAACTAATAATTTCAGCCACCCTTTCCTTCCTTCTAACCTCGGCAGAGCCCTAACCCTACCCCTAACCCCGCTGAAAACCGGTCGACCAACCCCTCACAATCACTTTGGTCGTTCAACCTCTATCACCCATTTTCGACCCACAAAACTAACCACCCAGCCCACCCCGACCACCAAAACCCATCGAAAATGACAGTGAAGCTCTGTAACACCCCAATAATTCTCTCTTTAAACCTGTGAGGACCCTGAATAATATTCAAGAAAATTACCGGCGTGCCACCGCCACGTGTTCAAACGTTAAAGCTTAATAAGAAATTAGCAACGGAAAAACTAAATCAATTATAAATAAGTTTCAAAACCAACAAACAAAACCAAGTTAAGTCTTACAAATTGGAACTATTAAGGCCCTTATTCAAAACTCAAACCAATAGAAGTAGTATAAAAGTGAAATTGAGTTTAAATAACTTCAAAAGTAAATAGCAATAAAAATGAGAAAAGCAATCAACACTCCACTCAAGATCCCACCACCTAGATATGAATGTTGCATGTGTAAGAACCTGTGGTTAATCTGCTCCCTAATATTACAAGTGTAAAAATTGGATCATCACAAGGTCATTGAAAGGCGAAGTCCATGACCAAAGAAAGACACACAAAAGCACGTAATCAGCAAAGCTGAGTACATACAAGCTGCGAAACATAATAAGAAATTCCTAGCATGCTACTAATAACCAATCATCACACATTATTAAATTGTAGACTCAACACACGACTCAACTACCAATTTACTAAGACTTCACTATTTCAAAGTAGTTAACTCGTCATTTTTATTCATTGGATTAAGCAATAGACAAGGTTGTATGAGATCTCATCTAACTCCTTTCGGAAACATCAATAAAACATCCAACGACCACGAGCGCGACTCCGTGACCGTAGCTAGTATGCGATCTCATCTAACTCCTAGTTTTGAAAAGTATTTGAAATAAGAGACTCGTAGATCAGACGGCCTCGAGAAAAGTGCACGGCTAATACCCCGTGTACCCTAACCCCTGATTGTCATTACTCCATATGTGCATAAATATAGAGTTTTATTGCTCATCCATCTTGCACTTACATGATTTACAAGTTTAGACTTGGTGATGACTCATATGCAAACAATAAATCCAAATCCAATATCAATTCGATTAAGCAAAGCAAGTTTCCAATTTCAATTCTTGATTTATTAGTGACAAGAAATATTAATTATTGATTCCCTTAACTACCTCGGTGTATAAACACCTTGAATGCATAAGGCATCCCAAAACTTTAACCTCGTCATATAAGACTTAAATTCTTCATTTACTCATTTTATTTTCCATAATCATGAATGAGTAATAAATGAATCATTTCACCAATCACATACCTTTGCCTCTAAGCGCACCTTGCATAATTAGAGCATAAACAATACTTGCAATATAGAATAGTGCACATCATACGGAAATCACAATGTATAACCAAACAATTTAGCCCAGTCATCCCTATACATAATACTAAGTTCTCGATCCGTCCTTAAACATGCACCTAAAAGCAAGGTTTCGTAACTCGTACATTGAGTAAATGAATTGATATGCCACTTTACATACTAGAAATCACCTTATATAAACTCCTCTCCTAAACCAAACAATTAAACTTCAATCAATACCCAAACAATCAAATTTACAACAGTATTAACTTACTTGAAGACCTTTACCATCCAATTAATAAACAACATTAAACCTTCCCTTTAATTAAAATCAAAAGTTTATATATAGTTCTTAAAATTTCCTTCATGAAAACCTTAAATTACACTTTTTTTTTTCGTGAAATTACAGCAAGTTTAAAACTTTATAAAAATCTGAAAAATTATTTAAAAACCCTTAATTAATCTCTCTTTTAATGGGTAATCAGACCCCTTTTCATTAAAATCACAACACTAATTCTTTAAATAAACTTCCAACAATATAAATTTGATTAAAACTCTTTAAAACTTCCTTTAAAACATGTTTTTATGCTTAATTAATCAATAGAATTTGAATAGGAACAAAAGCCTCAAATTAATTGATCATAAGTACCCTAAAATCCCAAATTAAATAAATTAAAACCCTAGGTTTATATTTATAAAATCTTAAAAATTAACAACAATTATAAATATGAAATTATAATCTTTATTAGGGGTGTTCAAATCCGGGTACCCGGGATTTCGGGTACCCAAAAATGCGGGTACCCGGTTTCTCGGGTAGTTAAAAAGTCGGCCCATGTCCCGACCCGAATAACTCGTACACTAAAGTACCCCACTGTGATCATACACCGTACTTGCGAAAATGAAAGTGTGGAAAGTCTAGTGATGAGTACCTTTCACGTCGAATCATAATCGAATGAAGTGAAAGTGTGGAAAGTCTAGTGTTGCGGATAGTTTTAATTTCTTTTCTCTTCTCTCTGTTTTTGAAAACTTATTTTAAGAAAACAGCCAATCCAGTTTGGTTGGTCCATGATATGGGTCCAATAGTAGTGTAGTTGGATGGGTCTTGACAAGAGCTTTCCAACGATATATTATAAGCCCAATTCCGATGAATATTGAGGAAGTTATGACCAATTTACCAAACTGGGTCCGATTTGAGCCTTATATACGGCCCAATGATCTAGGGGAGGGCCTAATATGATTTATCATTCCTAATTCAATTAGGAATGGTTTTAGTTTTCTAGATTCTTCTAGAAGGTTCTTTTCATTCCTAATTCAATTAGCATTGATAAATTGAGTTTTGTTGACTTTTCAGAGTTTTAATCAAAATTAAATAGCATTTTCGAAGAAATTATATGATTTTATCCTCCAGTACGGCAAACTTATCTGATTTTTGAAAACGCGTTAAAATCAGGCTTGGCGCCTGACCCCAGGCTTTGGCGCCTGGAACCAGGCTTGGCGCCTGGCGCTAGCCATTGGCGCCTGGCGCTGGTGTTGGTGCCTGGCGCCAGTTAGCCAGGGTTTGCGCCAGCTCTGTTTTTTATGTGTCAGACTCTGTTTTGTTTATTTTATCTTTTTGGCTGATTTTCTCTATAAATAACGTATTGAAAACTCCGTTTTCATTCACCAATTCTCACGATTATTCACCGACAATCAGTTTTCTAATTCTCTCATCTCTCTCTCTTTCTCTTAATTCTTACTTCGCTTTTTCATACAAAATTCCGCATTCACAAAATCTAGAAAGACCTATCCATATTCGAAGTTACCTTCGCCCTATATGCGAAAGGTTTTAATTTCTGAGGGTTTGGTCCCAAATCTCTATTTCAATTATTTAATTTAATTGTTTGTTTATTTTTTTCCTTGAAGTTACTAACGTGTGTATTTTGTTATTAGAAAGAGGTACAAGGCATCAAATTAAGTACTTTAATGGTTTTTATTGATGTTATGATGTAGAAATCATGTTTAATTGTTATTATGATATTCCTAGTATCATGTTTAGGGAAAAGGTTATAATATCAAATATATTAAATATGATTGTTGCGATGCTTCCTACGTTCTTCCTAATACTTATGATTGTTAGTATCATGTTAGGGTTAAAGATTTGATTTTTATTGCTTAGTGACATGCTAGGGTTTGTTATTAATCTTGTTAGTATCATGCCTAGGATCTTGCTATTATTATTATTATGCTTTAATATTAACATGAACATGATTATGATTATAATTGTTATAATTTATGATGATTATGAATATTATTATTATTATTTTGATGATGATTATTTTATTTATGATTATTATTGTTATGATTATAATTTTATTATTCATGATATTATTTATTATTGTTGCTTGATGATATTTATTGTTATTGCTTGATCACACCTTTATGCATGTTTAAAGGGAATTTGTACTTGTAATCACGCTTAATAAGATAATTAATAATCTTGTTAGGGTTAATTTGATTATAATTTCAAGTGATCGCCAATAATAGATTTATTTGTGCATTAAATTCAACCAACATAGATTAAACAGGTTTAGGGTTAAACCTATTGATTGCATGTTTATTAGAAAGCGCACATGAATACGATCAGAATAAAGTAGAGGCCTATTATTAGGGCAGGTTCAATCTCTTTTAGGTTGGATTTGTACCTTCATCCCCGAACCCTTATTTGGTTCTAGACCTTATGGAGTTGACGATCTCTTGGGTCCTTAAGGGGTGTAACCTTCACCTCGTGAACGGTTTACAAGTTCCTTAAAAAACTTGTTGGCGACTCTTTTGCTCTATCTTCTTCCCTTTTGGACGCCACCGTACTTTAGTGTATGATCACAGTGGGGTTCAAGCTAGTGGGATTTTAAAGGCTTGAAATTATTCCCTACAGTTTTTGGCGACTCCACTGGGGAGGATTTCTATTTTAATTCCTGAATTTGTTTCGGCAATGATTTAGAATGAGTGGATGAGACTCAAAACTTTCTAAGTATTTCATGTGCGTAATTTTGATTAACATTATTGTCATATGCATAAAAAAGATCTCATTGGAAAGACCATCCGTAATGAGTTAAAAACATAAGATTTTACACGTAGGAAATTTGGAAAATATCTTTCACAACTAGGACTGAAATAACACCGCGCGAAACTGGAAAATTTTATCGAGCACATAAAGCTGCTGAGGCATGTGGGAAGTAGCGTCAGGTGCCAGAGCTTGGCGCCAACATTTTAGTCGTAGCGCCAGACGCCAGTATTGGCGCCAGGCGCTACAGTTAAAAGCTGGCGCCAGTCTCTGTTTGCTGGCGCCAATTTCTCCCAATACCGAGCCAGAAATATGCGTTCTAATTTCGACCGGTTTTTCGTATTGTTTGCTCGATCCTGCTTCCTGATTGAATTTTTTCTCACTTTTCTGAAACCCATATGTGTTCTACATATGGACATAACCCTCTGGGAATTCATGCTCCATCTACCCGATTGAACGCTCCGTGCAACAAAGGGTACATCCGAGATGTTGAATTCACCAAACCATGGAAGCGAGTTTTTTCTAAATCTCACGGTGTCCCATCCACTCGCGCCAACCCTTCACGGTTAGGCTTCCGCGCGGTGCATCCAGACAATTAACCATGTACCCTCTATTGACTAAACCATATCCCGAACTTTAGAGAACTAGAGCCATGGTTAGGTTTCAAACGCATTGCATCATATTCTGCCTACTTGACTAATTGTGCATTATTTGTTGCACATATATATTCTATGTTTCTCTTAACCGTTTGTTTTACTTGTGTTGAGATTAAATAAATTAATGGCTTAAAGAACTTTGCCTAATTAATTAATTAATTATTAATTAATTAATTAATTAATTAATTTGAGTCATTAAAGTCTAATATTTTAATCGGAATTGACCTAGTACGACTTTAGGCATACCCCAATTGACTAATAACACCGAAAACTGTCCCAGATCGAAGCTCTAATATTGGCTCCAAGGTCTAAGCTGTAGCGCCACACTATGAAGTGTAGCGCCTGACGACAGCTCTGTCGTCTGGCGCCAAGCTCCACGGTGTGACGCCAGTCCTGTCGTTTGGCCGATAGTTCGGATTATTGGTCGAGTCATCACCTAGAGTCTAATTAATCAGTTTGCTAATTAATTCGTTTAAATTTTGCTGTCAATAGTACTTATTTGAGTCGATGATCGAGTTTAGGCACTAAGTCCCATGGTCTTACACAAGAGTCCAAGCATGTCACTTACACTCAGCGCACACACCAATACACATACTTTGACCATGTTTAAGAGAGTCTTGTGTGCGCGTTTTTTCTGTCATTTTTTTTAAGGGGGTAAGTCGGATATTAATCCTCCAAATAAAAAAAAACTATATTTAGTTTCCTAAAAATATGTACATTATTTTTGCCAAAAATATGCACCCCTTTTTCTTTTTTTTTTTTCTCTTTTCCTCCTTAAAATAAATCGTGAAGTCAAGTTGATTCGAGTCAAGTAATTAAAACGCAAAATGGTTAATTTACTGCACGTGGTCAAGAAAGGAAGGACGGTTAATCAAAGACAACCTCTTCGTACAAGTCCAAATTTTCGACAAACCCATAGCTCGTAAGAGGAAAGCTAAGACTATAATGGCAACACAAGAAGAAGTCAATGATCTTAAGAACCAACTGGTACCATGACTGAGACACTGAAGCTTCTCGCACTCAAGATCGATGATCCCGTGAAGCAACAACAGATGGACCTCATGCAAGAGAGTCTAAGCAAGTTGTCTAGCGACTACAAGTTTCAAGAGATTACATCACAAGGGGTCTCGGTGGACAAAAAAGTTCTTCCGCAGAAGTTCAACGCCAACGACATCCCAAAATTCAGAGCAACTGACAACCCTTACTTTCATTTAAGAGCATTCGAAACAATAATGAGTATCAAGGGTATTGATAAGAAGGTGTTCCCTTCTCTGTTCTCACTATCTCTCGAGACCGTTTTCCAACAATGGTTCTTTTCTCTCGAGAATGAAAAGACCTCTACCTGGGAGTCTATAGCAAACGCTTTCGTTGATAGATACAAGTACAACATGCAAGTCGAGACTGACCATAGGGAACTTGAAATCCTCAAGCAGAAAGAGAATGAAGGCTTTACCTCTTTCTTTAACAAATGGAGGGAAACCTCAGCTAAGATGATTGAGGTTCCAAGTGAAAAAGAATCTGTGAGGCTATTCATCAAAAATCTTTAAGAAAAATATTCCAAGCATCTCAAATACCAAAATAATCTCCATACCTTCAAGGCCGTTTATGATATTGGGATCAATATTGAAGACGACTTGGCTAAGTTAAAAGCTGCCAATAGTAACTCCAACAGTGGCTGGAAAGGAAAGAAGAACGACAATCCTTCTTCTTCCAAAACCGCCCACTCAAACAACGTTAGCACTTTTAATTTAGGAGAAGTCCTTGCTATGAACAATCAAGGACAGAAGAAACCATTTAGGAGGAACTTCACTCCTATTAGCATGAGTTATGACACCGCATTTGATCGATTAAATGCAAAAGGTCTTATAACTCCTATTGGACCATTTAGGGACCCCAATGCACACTGCAAGTATCACCAAGGTAGGGGCCATCTCACCGAAAACTGTTGGAAGCTTAAGGAAACTATCCAAGGCTTAATCAATAACAACAAGCTGCCATTGCCCCCTGCCAGTAAGAAGCCAAGAATTTACAATGCACCTCTCGCTCATACCCTGGCTATTTCTGACGAGGAAAACGAGGTTGACCCCTCATCTCTCATTAGACCTGTCAAAGAAAGTCGTGCCATAGAAAAGGAAGAGGAAATCTTTTTCGATGTCAAGGATAACCTTCCAGAACTGGCAAGTAAGGAAGATATACAATTGCTCACACTGTCTATGAGGGAGGTATCGCATCTACTACGTGAAGCTCTCAAAGCTATGAACGAATTCCAAAAGAAATATGATGAGCTTCCACTTCCGAAAGATAAAAGAGAATTCACACCCATAGGAATGACCTATGATGCTATTTTTGATCGTCTCTATGATCAAGGACTAATCAAACCTATTGGTCCAATAGAGGATCCAATATCAGAAAAGCGATCTCCAAGGTGGGATCCCAAATCCTACTGCAAATACCATCGAGGAAACAGTCATGCCACTGATGAATGCTACAGGTTTCAAAACCTCATTCAAGATCTTGTGGAAGCTAATAAGATCTCATTACCTCTAGCTAGCAAGGGAACGACTTATGAGGCAAAACATTTTCCCTTACAAGTCACTGAAAAACCCAAGAAGAGCAATAGAATCTACACTCCAATTGGGATTCCATATACACAAATGTTCGAAATTCTCTCCGAGAGTGGCGAGATCAAACCTCTCGAACCGAGACCATTCAAATCGTTGAAAAGGACGGATAGATATTAATGTCAGTATCATCAATCAGGGGGTCACACTATAGAAAACTGTTTCAAATTCAAGGATTTGGTTCAGAAAATGATTGATGAAAAGAAACTAGTCCAAGTTCAACAAGAAGAGGATGCAACCATTAATGGAGTTTGGGACAGTGATGAAGAAGATGTCTATCTAAAGGACCTAGTAGGACCTACACCTTCTGTGTCATACACCACAGGTGACATTTGGGCTGAAGAAGACTCATCGATAGACGTCCTCACAAGATCCGGGAGAATGCAACCTCCCATTTCAACACAACCTATGCCAACCACACAACAAGTTCCCATACCTATCATTGAAGACAATGATATTTTTAAGTAGTTTAAGAAGACAAAAGTTGAGATGAATGTATGGAAACTTTTGGCAACATCTCGAGAACATAGGTTGGCTGTAATGAATGCCTTGGACAAAATTGGGATAGATTCTGACACTACTCCTGAGGGATTAGCCAACTTACTCACAAGTGACCTTCCCAGTCCGATTAATTTGATCACTTTTTCTGACAAAGATTTACCCCCAGAAGGTGACAAACATTACAAGGCATTAAACCTCACAGTAGTTTGCAAGAGGATGAATGTTCCTATGACTCTTGTAGACAATGGATCGGCGATCAACGTCTGTCCACTTAGAACTGCAAGGATGCTCGGCATAAAGGACGAAGATTTAACTCCGTCTACACAAGGAATAAGGGCCTGCGACAACACTCGTCGTCAAACTCTTGGCAAGATCACCCTAAATGTAACGGCAGGAGCAATAGAACATGCTACTACTTTCCAAGTAGTAGATATTAAAGCTTCGTTCAACTTGTTGTTGGGACGCCCTTGGCTTCATGATCTAAAGGCCGTCCCTTCATCTCTTCACCAACAAGTAAAAGCTATAGTTGGGGGAATTCCAATCACCATCGATGCTTCGCCTATGAAGATCAAATATATAGAGAATCCAATCATTAATGTGGAGCATGACGAGGATGATGAAGATTTTGGGGCTTTAACGAAGAAGTCTCCTTAATCCAGGAGGATGAAAGGACCCCTCTTTGCCATGACCCCCATTCCAACATGATTGTCAATGCCATGCTGAAGAAACAAGGACATTTTCCTGGGATGACCATAGGAAAGAAGAAAGGAATGGCAAAACCGCTGGAGTCACCTGGCCTCCCTAAGTTAGACACTTTCGGACTTGGTTTCGAACCGACTCTGAAAGATCTTAAGCGAGCCCAGGAAAAGTTAAAAGCACGTAGGGACGCTCGCATTCAAAAGAAAGCAATCCCAATGGATCAATACCCTCTTACGCTTAATGGTCAATTTATAAAAGAAGGAGAGGACTATCCATGCCATGAATTTCCCGAGCCATTTGTTGTAAACGGCATAAGACAACCGGGATTCGAGATTTTCTTGGATTGCTACTTCACTGATGAAATCCCAACTTCTGTCTACAAGGAGAAAGTACCCCCATGCTTTGACTTTAACGTCATGGGATTACTGTTTGGGCGAGAAAAAAATGAGCCAACTTGTAAAGAGGATAACTCCTCGCCCATTCAAACAGTCCTACAAAGTGAAAGCTTCGTTCCCTCGAAGCTAATTACTCCAGCTGAAGGATCACTACAAGGGTGGCGCAAGACTATCGAAGTGACTACTCTAAGCGAAAGGACCGATGTTTGAAGAGTCGTTTGAGTCAGAGTCTTTCCCTTTAGAGTCTTCTATGTCTTTAGTAGTAACACCTTCCCCTCCTGTTTCTTCTCCTAGGATAGTTAGTGATCCAATCCCTAAGGACATATCACTCTTTGATGTAATGATCTCAGAGTATAATAATATTTCTCATTCTCCTTACTTCTCGTGTTCTTCTCTAACCCAAGATGACGAGCATTGCTTAACTAACAATGAAAAAGACAAAGAAATTATTAAAGCAATGGAAACACACGAAAAGAAAACACCGGTAATTGAAGAAATTGAAACAGTTGATATCTCAAATGATTCAACTCATAAAAGAGAAGTTAAAATCGGATTAACATTGAATAAACAAGAAAGAACCGATTTAATTAACTTACTTAAAGAATTCATCGATGTATTTGCTTGGTCATATGAAGATATGCCAGGCATTAATAGAGAAATAGCTCAACACACTATACCACTAATTCCAGGAATGAAACCCGTAAAACAAAAGTTACGTCGAATGAAACCCGACGTAGCACTTAAAATAAAAGAAGAAGTTCAAAAACAAATAACTTCAAGTTTCATCAAGGTATCCAAATACCCCGAATGGGTCGCCAATGTCGTCCCAGTTCCGAAGAAAGACGGAAGGGTAAGGATGTGTGTCGACTATCGAGATCTAAATAAGGCAAGTCCAAAGGACGACTTCCCTTTGCCACACATCGATATTCTGGTAGATAACACGGCAAATCACGCGTTTATCTCGTTCATGGATGGATACGCAGGTTACAACCAGATTCTCATGGCAGAAGAAGACATGGAGAAAACAACTTTTATAACACCATGGGGCACTTACTGCTACACGGTAATGCCACTCGGGTTGAAAAACGCGGGTGCTACTTACCAACGTGCATCAACTGCCTTACTCCATGACATGATGCACAAAGAAGTCGAAGTATATGTCGAAGACATGATTGTAAAGTCAAAAGACCGTCCAGGCCATCAAGTAGCTTTAAGGAAATTTTTCGAAAGGCTAAGAAATTACAATATGAGGTTGAATCCATCTAAGTGTGCTTTCGGAGTCACCTCAGGCAAGCTTTTGGGTTACGTCATAAGCTCTAGTGGAATAGAGGTAGACCCAACCAAGATCAAAGCAATCATGTCAATGCCACTGCCCAAGACTGAGAAACAGATTCGAGGATTTATTGGCCGGTTGCAATACATAAGTAGGTTTATATCAAAACTGACGACAATATGTGAACCAATCTTCAAGAAGCTCAAGAAGAATGTACCAGTGATATGGGATGACGAGTGCCAAAAAGCCTTTGAAAAGATCAAAGCCTATCTTGCAAATCCTCCCGTATTAGCACCAGCACTCCCCGGAATACCTCTTAGGTTATATTTGACGGTTACCAAAGAGACAATGGGAGCTATGCTAGCACAAGAAGTAGAAGGCAAAGAGAACGCAATCTACTACCTAAGCAAGAAGATCTCGAATACGAAGCACACTATACACCGCTCGAGAAGTTGTACCTCGCCTTGGTGTGGGCCACAACTAAGTTAAGACATTACATGCTGGTGCATACCGTCTTCGTAGTCTCCCGATTAGATCCACTCAAGTATCTATTCGAGAAATCTACACTCAATGGACGCATATCAAGATGGATAGTCAATCTAGCCCAGTTTGATGTAAGGTTCATGCCACAAAAAGCTATCAAAGGATCCGTGGTGTCAGACTTTCTAGCAGATTTTCCAATAGAAGACTCGACGCCAATACAAGACAATGAATTTCCAGATGAAGACCTAATGGTTACTGAAGATGATACTTGGACCTTGTATTTCGACGGAGCCTCAAACCAAAAGGGATGTGGCGTTGGAGTACTACTAGTATCACCTAAAGAGGAGCATGTTCCAATCTCCATAAAGCTTGATTTCGACGTCACCAACAATGCTGCTGAATATGAAGCATGCGTGGTAGGCCTTGAAACAACTTTGGCGTTAGGAGTAAAAAAGTTAAGGATATTCGGAGACTCTTCTTTGATCATCAATCAGATATCTAAAAGGTGGAAAGTAAGGAGCGAAAGCCTAGCCCCTTACCAAACATATCTGGAAACTCTTACCGATCAGTTAGAGAAGGTAGAATACACGTATCTACCTAGAGAGGAAAACCAATTTGCTGATGCCTTGGCAAGACTAGCCTCAATGGTTAGGATTCCCACGGAAATCGAGCAAATGCCTCTAACTACAGAAAAAAGGCACAAACCAGCATATATCCAGGCTATAGAAGACGATGAAGTAGTCCCAGGCGAAGAAGAAGAAGAAGAACCGTGGTACACTGACATACTCAATTATGTCACCAATGGAGAATACCCTCCTCATGCTTACAAAAGAGCAAAACGAGCATTAAGGCTTTTGGCTTCCCAATATGTACTCATAGACAACGAGCTACATAAAAGGGTACCTAGGGGTCGAGCTCTCTTGTGTGTAGGAAAGAAAGATGCACAAAGAGCAATGAGGATAGTCCACGAAAGAATCTGTGGAACACATATAAATGGCAAAATGTTAGTCCAGAAAATAATGCGAGAAGGATATTATTGGACTACGATGAATAGGGATTGCCATCAATACGTAAAAAGATGCCCTAAGTGCCAAATTTATGCAAATTTACAACATGTCCCTCCATCCTTGCTCTACACCTACACATCGCCATGGCCATTCTCTACATGGGGAATTGATATCATTGGCGAAATCACTCCCCCACGAACCGGAGGCCACGAATATATCCTAGTAGCAATTGATTACTTCACAAAGTGGGTCGAAGAGCAATCGTACGCTAAACTCACTGCAAAACATGTAGCACTCTTTATCGAGAGAAATATTATTTGTCGATACGGAGTCCCACATGAAATGATAAGTGACAATGGAACTCACTTTCAAGACGAATGTGAAGACAATCTACAAAAATACGACATTCAACATCATCATTTTTCCCCTTACAGACCTCAAGCAAACGAAGCAGTCGAGGCAGCTAATAAAAATTTAAAGACTATCATCGAGAAAATGACGGAAAATTATAAGGATTGGCCTGACAAACTTCATTTCGCATTGTGGGGTTACCGCACGTCAATCTGGACATCAACGGGAAATACGCCATTTTCCTTGGTATATGGAATGGATGCCGTACAACCTGTCGAACTAGAAATACCATCTCTACGCATTGCATTAGAGAGTAAACTCGATGAAGTTGAATGGACTAGGGCAAGATATGAAGAATTAATTCTACTCGATGAGAAACGACTAGAAACTCTACATCACACTCAGTGTTACCAGACTCGTATGGCTAGGAATTTTAATAAGAAGGTCAAGACAAGAAATATCAAGGTAGGAGACTTGGTGTTACAAGCACTAAGGAAAAATGTTTTAGATCCAAGGGGTAAAAATGTTTCACCGCCACTATTGGTCGGGTTCGGTATTTAATCCCGAGAGTACTTAAAAAATCGTATTTGATTAAATTCGTATTTTTGAACGGTCCATGGATTAGTCTTGATGTTTGGTAAAAGAATAGTTTTAATTTCAGCCCAAACTTATTATTTAATTTTAGCCCAAACCTTTTTATTTTGGCCCAAACCTTTTATTTAATTATTTTCTTATTTTTAGCCCAAATAATAATAAGTCAGAAAAGGCCCGAAATTATCAAGCGGCACTTAAAATGCCGAATGAAATTAGGGTTAAAAATGTATTTAGACGGAAAAGTGGGTTGGGAATTCCCGCACCACGGCAGGTACCCACCGTGTCATGGGAATCTGTCCCGTCTGACGGTGGGATTTCCCGTGACACGGGAAGTCTTCCGTGACACGGGAAGTCTGCCGTGACACGGGAATTTCTGTGTCTTTTCCGCGTAAACCCTTAACGCGTTTTCTTTCCCGTTTTCTGAAAATTTCCCGCGTCACACCAAAAATGCACCGGGTCACGAGAATGCTTCCCGTCTGACTGTGGAACTTCCCGTGTCACGGTACAGTTTGCCGTGTCGCAGGATACTTTTTTAGGGTTTTATTATTTTAGGGTTCCGTGTGCTCCCTCAGCACATTTTCCCTATAAATACCCCCTTATTTCTGATGAACGGGGCAGCAATTAATTCTCTAGTTTTATTTTTCTCTCTTCTATGCTTTAGCCTAAACACTAGCCTACCCTTTTCATTTCAAAATTCCTTCTTCAAGTGCTCAAAGGAGTCCATACTTTACTCGTGGTTCCATCCTTAAGCCAAGGCGTGAAAGGTAGAACTGTTTGAGGGTTAGGCCCCAAATCAACTCTACTTTATTTAATTTAATTTAATTATTGTTTTATTATTTCCTTGAAGTTACTAACTCGTGTATTATTTTGTAGTTCCAAACAAACAGAATCAAAGTAAGAATTATCTTCCTTTTATTTCTATTTTTTTTCTAACGATTTTATGTTGTTGGAACTATGGTTAAATTGCTTCCAATATTAATGTATATTCTATTATTGTTATGATCACCATATTGCATGTTTAAAGGGAATATGTAATTGAAAATCACGCCTAATAAGATAATTTGGACAACCAGTTTAGGATCCTTTTTAATCTTGTTATTAATTGAAGTGATCACCAATATTTTAGAATTATGTGTTGCATTAATATTCAACCAATTTAGCTTAATAATAGTTTGGAGCAAATTGAATATTCTGTTTGTATGCCTTTGAGATCGCAGGAATGCTTTTCACTATAAGAATCGAGTAGAGGCCAATACGGGCGAATGTGACTCCATGACTCACTTCGTACCATCATCCCCGATCCTCCTTTCGTGGTTCCGAACCATATGGAGTTAGTAACCTCATGGATTATGAATGGGGTGTAACCTTCACGGGTCAATCGTTGTTGCCTATCGTTGTCCCTTATTCGTGGTTGCCTTTTATGATCCGTGAACGGTTTACAAGTTCCTTAAAAACTTGTTGGCGGCTCCCTACTTTATTTGTCCCTAATCGTAATGTCAATACCCACTTTCTATGAGTGCCAAGCATATTCACAACATGCTTTAACGTAGGCGCACTTCGAGCGACGCCTACAATTTGGCGACTCCACTGGGGGATTCTTGATTATTTATCGATTTGAGTGATCCGTATTTAATTAAGATGAGTGGATGAGACTTGAAAGATTCTTGAAAAAATATTATTGTGATTAATTTGGCATTTTTGCATCTGCATAGACGTTTTAACGTCGCATTTAGGTCTGTCCCGTAGAAAAAATTGGATAACTTGGTTGCGCACGAAGGAAAACAGGGCACCAGTCAGATCTTCTGACTACCGTGCCACGGCAAAATATGCCGTTTCACGGTACAGGGTACCGTCTGACGGTGCACGGTACCGTGGCACGGGAATTTTTGCCGTGTCACGGCAGTCCTAAAATCAGTCCAGTGGCTCGTTTTCTCTTCTCACAGTCGACTTCCTTCGATTTTTCTGAAAAAACGTATGTGTTCTACATGCGTCTTAGCCCCGGGGGATTTAAGCTCTATCAACCCAAAAACGCTCCTGGCAATAAGGGTTCATCCGAGTTATTAAATCCACCCAAACCATGGAGTCGAGTTCGATTTCATCACGAACTCGTGAAGCCGCCCGTTGGCATACACCCTCAAGGGAGGCTGCCTTGCTAACGCATCCAAACTCTTAACCATGGTACCCTTTGACACCCAAATCTTGACCAATAGTTGAACATAGATCTTGACTCTAGGTTGCGAACTTTTTTTACATCTTCGTGCCTAAATGCTATGTGGTTGTTTGGTGCTAACCTTCATGTGTTTACTCTTTTGTTTAATCCATGATCGAGGGTTTTTATTCTCACATAGTAATTAGTACGGACCTAAAATCGGTTAAAATTTGGAAAAATCACAAAACTAGCCTGGAACTGTGCACCGTGTCACGGCATGTTCTGTCGCGCCACGGTGAACAGTGCCATGACACGGGGCTTCCTACTGTCTGACGATAGACTGCACCGTGTCACGACAGTCTGCACCGTGACACGGTGCCCAGGAAAAGTGTCCTGTCAGTTTTTTTCGGTTTCTGTGCGAAAATATGTGGTTGTTGTGTCCAGTTTGGTGTCATGTCTAGTTGTACGGTCAAAACACGCGTCCATAACCTCACTTAATCACTCACATATCGTGTTCACACACTTTTTTCTTGAGTCGTGCACTACTTTTTGACCTTATTTTAGGGTAGTCTTGTTTTTTTTTTGTGTCGTTTTTTTTTCGGAGTAAGTCGGATGGTATCCTCCCATATTTAAAAAAAATATATAAACAAGTAGAATTTCAAAATTATAGATTTTTTTTATTTTAAATAATAAAAAAAATTCTTTTTCCTTTTTTTAATCCGGATGGGTTAAAATTAAGTTTGGTCATTAAAGGTGTGTTTGTTTCGGTGTCACAGCACTTGGTCAAGAAGCAGGGGTAGATTGTTACGGTTCGAGTCAATAACTCAACAACCTCTTATACCAAAGTGGCGTACAAGGAAACCACCTCAATCATCTCCACAAGATCCATCTCCAGCCTACTTTCAACCAATGGCCACCAAGGAAGACATCGAGAACCTCAACAAGACAATTGAAAAGTTGTCCAACATGATGCAGACACTCACCACTAGAGTCAGCACGGTAGAACAAGACAGTCAAAACAATGCCACTACCGCTGCAATGGACAAGATTAAGGAACAGATGAGCAAGATTTCTGAAGAATTCACTTATGTGGAACAGCCTGTCACCTCTTCGTCCATAAGAGACAAGCTTCCTGAGAAGTTTTTCACTGTTGACATTCCCAAATTCAAGCCTACTGATAATCCGCTTTTTCATTTGAAGGCTTTTTCTGCAACTATGGATCTTAAGGGAGTGGATGTGACACTCTTCCCTACGGTGTTCCCTCTTTCCTTGGAGCATGCCTGTCAACAGTGGTTCTATTCTTTGGAATCCAAACATGTCGCGACCTGGGAGGATGTTGCTGAAAGCTTTATGAATCGTTACAAGTGTAACATTCAGGCCAAGACTTCTGAACGTGAACTCTCCATTCTCAAACAGAAAGAGAATGAAGGCTTCATTACTTACTTAAGCAGGTGGAGGGAAACAGCTGCGCTCCTGGTGGATCCCCCCAAGGAGAAAGAAATGGTTTGCTTGTTCATTGCCAATCTGACTCATAAGTACAAGCAACACTTGAAGTTTCTGCCTCTGAGTACCTTTGAAGTTGTATACGATATTGGAATCAATATCGAGGACGAACTAATGAAGACTGCTGGTAGCAACAATAATAACACCACTTGGAAAAACAAGAAGAACGACACTCTTTCTTCTTCGTCTTCTAAGCCCAATAATGCTACCAACAATATCAATATCAATGATGTGCTGGCCCTTAATGTTCCTCCTCAAAGATTCCAAAGGCAAAGGAGGGTTTACACGCCTTTGGAAATGACTTATGATGCTGCTTATGACCGTTTGCATGGTCAAGGACTGATTATGCCAATTGGACCATTTCCAGAACCTCGACCAGAGAATAGGACCGCTAGCTATGACCCCAATTCTTATTGCAAGTTTCATCAAGGCAAGGGTCATAATACTGAGAATGTTGGAGGTTGAAGGATGCAATACAAGACCTAATTGATGCTAATCAACTTCCTGTCCCTCTAGGGGGCAAGAAGCCTAACATTCAAACAGGTCCTCTTTCTAATGCTTTGGCTATCATGGGATATGAAGTCTCCTTTGATCCGTCAATACTCATTCAACCTGTGAATGAACCTCTGCCGGAAGTTGTATTTGTCTCAAGTTCTGAAGAGGTGAATGGAATTTGGGATAGTGACGATGAAGACGTCTATCTCAAGGATATAGCCTGTTCATATCTTGGCACAAGTGAAGATGTTTGGGGGGACTTTGAGGTCAAAGTTCTCACCAGAAGTGGACGGTTGCAACAACCTAATTCACCTCCACCTCCACCACAATCACATTCGATAGTTGATTCCATCGACCCTATGAACAGCGATGTGGTCAAACAACTGCAGAAGACCAAGGTAGAGATGAATGTATGGAAGCTTTTGGCCACCTCCCACGAGCATCGAAAGGCTGTAATGAAAGCTCTGGTGAAAATAGGAGTTGATGATGACATGACTCCTCAAGGACTGGTCAACTTTCTCACTACTGAATTGCCAAGTACTAGTAATCTGATTTCGTTTTCTGACAAGGATCTGCCCCCGGAAGGGGACCAACATAATAAGGCCTTACACCTCACTGTGGTGTGTAGGCAGATGAATGTTCCTATGAGCCTCGTTGATAATGGCTCTGCAATCAATGTGTGCCCACTCCGTACTGCAAAGAAGTTGGGCATACAGAATGAAGAACTGACTCCCTCCACTTAAGGGATTCACGCTTATGATAATACTCGCCGTCAAGCCGTGGGTACTATCATATTGAACATAACTACTGGGGCCATTGAGCATCGCACTAAATTTCAGGTGGTGGACATTAAGGCCTCTTTCAATATGTTGTTAGGACGCCCTTGGCTTCATGAGCTAAAGGCGATTCCATCATCGCTGCACCAGAAAGTGAAAGCCATAGTTGGAGGGGTTCCAATTACTATTGATGCTTCTCCTATGCGCATTCAAGTTATCGATACTCCTATCGTCCATGTCGAACATGACAAAGAAGATGAAGATCTTTGGGGGTTTTCACTAGATGATGTTCTCGTGATTGAAGAGGAGGAAAAGTGCCATCTCGACTTCGATCCCTATTCAAACACCAATATCAATGCCATTCTGAAGAAGCAAGGTCATTTCCCTGGAATGACCCTCGGACTCAAAAAGAAAATGGCTTAATCTTGGGGCCATCCTGGTGCACTCAAGAAGGATACTTTTGGCTTGGGATTCAAGCCAACAAAAGAGGATATGAAACAAGCTCTATTGAAGATGAAGACTCGCAATAATGCTCGAATCATGAAGACGGAAATGGCCATGGATCCATATCCATTCACCCTCAATGGCCAGTACATCAAAGAAGGGGAAGACTTCCCATGCTATGAATTCCCTGAGCCATTCGTCCACGATGGGATCCGTGAACCAGGATTCGAGATGTTCCTCAATTGTGACTTTGTTGATGAAGACGAAGAGCTCTTCACAACCAATAAGCCAGCTAGCCCGAGTTCTGATGATCTAGGCATCAACCTGCTTTTTGGAATGGAAAAGAATGAGTCTAAGCCCGTCTGCAGTGATAACTCCGAACTCGTTCAAGCTGTCATAGCAAACAAGGATTTTGACCCCTCCGAGTTAATCGTCCAAGCTGACAACATTTCAAGGGGATGGCGCAAGACATTGAGGATCACTACGCCAAATGGAGAGAAGTTGGAAATAACCACCGGCAAAGGTCCTATGTTTGATGAGTCTGAGTCGTCTGGGTCCGAGTCCGAGTTTGAGTCTAAGTCTGTAGACGAGTCCTTAGAGTCTGAGGCCGACCCTCTTTCTGCTATAGAGTTCAATCCTGAGTCTCTTGTTGAGTCCTCTCTTTCTAGTCCAAATAATTCCGGTGAGGTCGCAGCCGACCTTGCCCCTCTTGATGTATTAGCCAATGAATTCAATAAAATGAGTACCTTTGCTTATGATGCGTGTCATTCCCCTAGCCCTGATCAATATTGCTTTGGTAATGATAAAAATGACAAAGTTATAATAAAAGCAATGGAAGAACACGAAAATAAAACAGCAGTTATCGAAGATACAGAAACAGTTAACATTTCCAATGATACGATTATTAAAGAAGTAAAAATTGGATTAACACTAAGTCAAGTTGAACGCAAAGAGCTAATTAACTTGCTTAGTGAATTTGTTGATGTATTTGCTTGGTCATACCAAGATATGCCAGGGATTGACAAGGATATAGCTCAGCATACGATACCGCTCATTCCAGGTATGAAGCCTGTCAAACAAAAGCTGCGCCGTATGAAACCGGATGTGGCTCTCAAAATCAAAGAAGAAATCAAAAAGCAGTTGGCCGCGGGTTTCATCAAAGTGTCCAAGTATCCAGAATGGATAGCTGTAGGCGTTGCTCGAAGTGCGCCTACGTTAAAGCATGTTGTGAATATGCTTGACACTCATAGGAAGTGGGAATGGACATAATACGATTAGGGACAAGGAAAGTAGGGAGCCGCCAACAAGTTTTTAAGGAACTTGTAAACCGTTCACGGATCATAAAAGGCAACCACGAATAAGGGACAACGATAGGCAACAACGATTGACCCGTGAAGGTTACACCCCATTCATAATCCATGAGATTACTAACTCCATATGGTTCAGAACCACGAAAGGAGGATCGGGGATGATGGTACGAAGTGATTCATGGAGTCACATTCGCCCGTATTGGCCTCTACTCGATTCTTATAGTGAAAAGTGATTCCTGCGATCTCAAAGGCATACAAACAAAAATTCAATTAGCTCCAAACTATTATTATGCTAAATTGGTTGAATATTAATGCAACACATAATTCTAAAATATTTGTGATTACTTGATTTAATAACAAGATTAAAAAGGATCCTAAACCGGTCGTCCAAATTGTCTTATTAGGCGTGATTTTCAATTACATATTCCCTTTAAACATGCAATATAGTGATCATAAAAATAATAAAATAAACATTAATATTGAAAGCAATTTAGAAATAATAGCGTTAGTCAAATCAAATATAAAATAACCCTAATCATGATACTAGCAATATTAAAATAAAGAAAATAAAAAAAGAGTAATTAAGTGAATTAATTACTCACATTCCGCGCGTTCCTTTAAATTGCTACATCATGAATAAATTGTTAGTAACTTCAATAAAAATATAAATAAAATGGAAATTAAATTAAATAAAAAGTAGAGTTGATTTGGTCCAAACACTCAGTTAATTCTACCTTTCACGCCTTTGTTTAAGTATAGAACTTTGGGTTAAGTATGAACTCCTTGGAGTGCTTAAGGGAAGAATGATGTAATTAGGAATATAGGTTTAATGCTTAGAATATAGGAGAGAGAATAGAATAATTTTTGGTGTAAAAGAGAGGAAGAGAATGATTTGATCATGAAACTTGTTGATTGGAAAAGGGGTGACATGACCTCTATTTATAGAGAAAAAAAAGAAGGGTCGAAGAATTAAGATAAGATCCGAATTAAATCGGAATAAAACTCGATAGACAGCAGTTTTTGCGGTATTTGTTTTTATCGTATCTTTTGATCCAGAAATCGGAATAAGATGAATAAGATATATTTGGAAAGATCTTGAAGTCTAATTTCTAACCAAATTGGAATCCGATTAAAATAATTCATAGAATAAAAGATATAGCCGAAATAGTGAGACGGTGTCAGTTTTGGATAGAGTTTGACATTTTATTCATATCTTTTCCGTTATAGCTCGGAATTGATATTATAATATATCATTGGAAAGATAATTTCAAGGGCTATCCAACCATATAAAATTTGGATAAAAAATATGATGTACGAAAATAATATCTATCTATCTTCAATTCGGATAGAAATAGGATTTTCAAAAAGAAAGTTTTATAAAAAGGACACGAAATGAATGATAATTAATCTTATCTTTTTAAAAATGATAATTAAGATCTTTTAGAAACTTATAGAAGCTTCTAATTAATCCTAATTGGTTTAGAAATGAGATTAAATAATTTGGACCCTCAACATGATCATTGGGTCGTAGGTAAGGTGGGCTTAGGTTCGGTTTGGGCTCAGTTTAATATTTTGGTCATAACTTATTCGTTATAACTCGGATTTGGGCTTATAAAATATCGTTGGAAATCTCTTTTAAAGTCCCATCCAACTATTTAATCATTGGACCCAGATTATGAACCAAAATAAACGGAAATAAACATTTTTATAAAAAGGACACGAAATGAATGATTTTAAAGGACACGAAATGAATTATTTTGGGTTTTAAGGCACGAAAAGTGGAAAATAAGTTATGGTTTGGGGAAATGGGCTAGGAATTGGGTTGGTTTATGAAATGGAAATATGGATTTAAGCACTCCAAAAATTAAATACTCAACCCGACCAATAATGGCGGTGAAAGGTTGTTCATCATCGGGTTTGGTTTTGAAGAGACATTTTGAGGTGTCTACAATAGCAAATGTGGTTCCAGTTCCAAAGAAGGATGGAAGGGTCAGAATGTGTGTTGATTACAGGGACCTCAATAAAGCAAGCCCGGAATATGGGTTCCCTCTACCTCACATTGATATTCTGGTCGATAACACAGCAAACCATGCACTCCTATCATTCATGGACGGTTACGCCGGATACAATCAGGTATTGATGGCCAAAGAAGATATGGAGAAAACCACATTCATCATGCAATGGGGTACATATTTCTATACGGTAATGCCATTCGGGTTGAAAAACGCGGGTGCCACCTACCAAAGAGCAGCTACGGCATTGTTACATGACATGATGCACAAAGAGGTGGAGGTCTATGTCGATGATATGATCGTTAAGTCTAAAGATCGCCCAGGCCATATTATTGCACTTCGCAAGTTCTTTGAAAGACTCCGCAAGTACAACATGAGATTAAACCAAACAAAATGTGCATTCGGAGTCACGTTAGGCAAATTACTTGGATACGTGATCAGTTCTCAAGGGATTGAAATAGATCCTACAAAAGTAAAGGCGATCATGGCCATGCCACCGCCCAAAAATGAGAAGGAGATTCGAGGTTTCATTGGAAGGTTGCAGTATATAAGTAGGTTCATATCAAAGCTCACAACGATATGTGAACCTATATTCAAGAAGCTCAAGAAAAATGTCTCAGTCACATGGGATGACGATTTCCAAAAAGCTTTCGACAAAATCAAAGAGTACCTGCAAACCCACCCGTGCTAGCGCCAGCAATACCTGACTTTCTTCTTCGACTCTACCTTACGGCCACAAGAGAAACGATGGGGGCAATGCTAGCACAAGAGATCGAAAGCAAGGAGAATGCAATCTACTACTTGAGTAAGAAGCTTCAAGGATATGAGACACGATACACACCACTTGAAAAATTGTGTCTCGCACTTGTGTGGGCTGTACAGAAACTAAGACATTACATGCTCACTCATACAGTGCATGTCGTGTCCAAGATGGATCCTCTCAAATACTTGTTCGAAAAAGCGACACTCAATGGCAGATTATCAAGGTGGATAGTCAATCTTGCTCAGTTTGACTTGAGATTTGTACCACAAAAAGCCATCAAAGGTTCTGCGGTTTCTGATTTCCTAGCAGACTTTCCACTAGAAGAAGTTGAGAAATAAGAAGATGAGTATGATTTCCCTGACGAAGATTTACTCATGACCGAAGATGATAGCTGGACGCTCTATTTCGATGGAGCTTCAAACCAAAAAGGATGTGGTGTAGGAGTTCCTGCTCGTATCACCCAATGAAGAGCACATCCCAATTTCCATGAAGCTCGACTTTGATGTCACCAACAATGTCGCAGAATATGAAGCATGTATTTTGGGATTAGAAACAGCTGTCGCCTTAGGAATTAAGAAACTCAGAATCTACGGTGATTCTTCACTAATCATTAACCAAATCTCCAAGAGATGGAAGGTGAGAAGTGAAAGTCTCGCTACGTAGCAAGCTCATTTAGAAACTCTCACGGAGCAACTAGATGAAGTGGAATACACGTATTTGCCGAGAGAAGAAAACCAATTCGCCGACGCACTAGCTAAATTAGCATCAATGGTGCGAATTCCAACGGATACAATCAGAATGTCGTTGACCATAGAAAGAAGATATGAGCCGGCTTATGTTCACGCACTCGACGATGAACAAGAACCACAAGAAGAAGATGAAGAGCCATGGTATACAGATATCCTTAACTATGTGACAAGAGGAGAATACCCTCCCAATACTGATAAAAGGGCACGCCGTGCTTTGAGGCTCCTGGCCTCACAATATGTGCTCATCAGGGGAGAACTCCACAAGAGGACTGCAATGGGGAGAAATCTCTTATGCATAGCCAAGAAAGAAGCACATAAAACCATGGAAAACCTTCATGCCGGTATATGTGGAACGCACATGAATGCAAAGATGTTAGTCCAAAAGATTCAACGACAAGGTTATTATTGGACTACTATGGAGAGAGATTGTCACGAATACGTCAAGAAATGTATGAAGTGTCAAGTCTACGCAAATTTACAGCATGTTCCACCTTCACTTCTCTATACATATACTTCTCCATGGCCTTTCTCCACTTGGGGCATCGACATCATTGGAAAAATAACACCACCAGGATAAGGGGGGCACGAATTCATCCTTGTAGCGATCGACTATTTCACCAAATGGGTCGAAGCGGCCTCATATGCTAAGCTGACGGCGAAACACGTAGCTCAATTCATCGAGAAAAATATTATATGCCGCTATGGGGTACCACATGAGATGATCAGTGATAATGGAACACATTTCCAAGCCGAATGCGCGGAATTATTACAGAAATATCATATCAAGCATCACAGATCATCACCTTACAGACCACAAACAAATGGTGCGGTCGAATCGGCCAACAAAAATGTGAAAACTATCATCGAAAAGATGACAGAAAATTACAAGGATTGGCCAAGTAAGCTACATTTCGCCCTTTGGGGTTATCGAACCTCTGTTCGTACATCAACGAGGGCTACTCCTTTCTCTCTGGTTTATGGGGTCGAAGCTGTACAACCAATAGAACTCGAAATCCCTTCTCTTCGAATCGCATTGGAAAGCCAACTAGATGAAGTCGACTGGATTAGAGCAAGATATTATGAACTAGTCTTACTTGATGAAAAACGCTTGGCAGCTTTGCATCATGTCCAAACCTACCAACAGCGTATGGCGCGACATTTTAATAAAAAAGTCAAGACTAGGAATATCAAAGAGGGTGACCTGGTGCTTAAGGCACTTCGTAAAAATGTGTTAGACCCAAGAAGAAAATTCAGACCGAATTGGTCAGGCCTGTACATTGTTAAAACCATCTTGTCTGGCGGAGCAACACAATTGGTAGACATGGACGGTAACGGCTTCCACAATTTAACCAACTTGGATCAACTCAAGAAATTCTATGCCTAGTCGCATGGGTTCATGACCCAATAGAGCTACGTTTGACCTGATTCCTTTCAGGATACGTAGGCAACCCCTTAAGGGGACCCGACCACTTTAAAAAATAAAAATTCTCCCTCCGTCGATCAAGTATACGCGTCAGTTCAGCATTGCGTCACGACAAAAAAAAAAAAAAAAGAGGGATTTTTGCCGCGACACGGGAAATTCCACCGTGTCACGGTACAGTCCACCGTGGCGCGGTGGATCTGAGCGCGAAAAAAAAATATATTGTTGCCGTGACGCGGGAATCTGCAACGTGTCACAGGATTTTTCACCGTGAAACGGTGGAATTTCTTTCCGACTTATTTTTAGTGACGTATTCATTATTTGTTCGAGGCTTTTATTTTCATTCTTCCATTGCGTCAGACTCCTTGACTCGGATAAATAAATAAAAAAAAAATCATTGTAATTTTTTATTTAAGGCTGAAATAAATATGCTATTATTATTGAAATAAATGTGACTACAATTATTGGCATCATACGCCTTATTTTAAATAAAAAAATTATAAATCATAAAAGCAAAGCAATATTGATCTAATCCCTCTTCACTTTAGGAACCTCCTTCTCTTTTTCAATTAGGTCGGCCTTCACCATTAAAGTGTCTTTTGTTGCCCGAACCGTCACACCCCTAGTCGAACTTTCACCCCTTTCACCCTTCTTAAAATTCTTTGGTTGTTTCTCTCTATAGACCATCTTCTCTTTACCCTTCCCTTTCACATAACTCTTCCTTTTCGACATTATAGGAGTCTTAAACTCAATCCCTTGTGTTCTTGGACCTAGACGATCTTTAGGAGGTGCGTTCTTATTTCCAAGATGACTCTTCACATCAGACTTGCGTGATCCGAATCGTTCCCTCCTACTTCTAGGGTTCAACCATGCCTTGTATGCACTAGATAAAGGAGGAGGAGCTTGGTCACTTGCAGAAACGGTCCACAAAGGTCTTCCAATCCAGTAAGTCTCGTACTTGTGAACGTTACTTTCATGCAACGATACTTCACGAGGACTATCGTTATAGCGTGGAACTACTTGTTCAAGTCCATACTGCCGCATCAGTCGAGAAGGACAATAAAAAGTCAGTTTTGAGATACTAGGAACACGACAATATGGAGTATCATTCGTGCCAACCATCCTAGCAAGCCTCCACCAAGGCACCACCCAACGAATGGAAAATTCCCTCTATGCAAAGAAATTTTTCCAGTCTTCATACGACATGTTCGCAGAGTAATTCTTTTTCCTGCGGACTAGGTCGTTAGGGCCATATTTTTCAACATCGTCGGGGGCTTCAAATAATTCTAAACGCTCCATCAACCATATCTCTAAAAAAAAAAAAAAATTCAAATCAGTCGTTGATAAAAAAAAAAAAAAGAAAAAAAAGTGTTGATTCCCGTGACATGGCAGACACCCACCGTGACACGGTGCCTGTCTTGTGTCACGGGGGCTAATCGGAACGTATTTTTACCTACAGCAGTACCAGAGAGCCCTTCCTAATGGCTTTCCGGTCAGCTTTTGCTTCGTCAAGGCCACGAAATGTTTCTCAAAGGCACGTAGGCATAGAAGATCTCTCAAATTCGACATGTTCAAGCACAGACGCTAGACAAGCATGTCCTACCCTACCGTTTGCAAATAAAAGCTTGCTAAACATGCAAAAAATATATGCCCTTCTACGATATACATGATAAGACTCAGAGATAGGGCGATTAAAATATAAATTTGCAAGTTTTTTAAAGTCTACCTCATTACCACATACAATTCTATTTAAATCTGGATCTGTTAGATTCAGATGGCGTTCAAAATCTTGGTAATAATATTCACGCAGGGTAGGCATGGCAATAAGATTTCTAGCAGGAAATCCAAAGATTGCACCAAATTCCTCCGGCAGGGGACAGATTTCATCGTAATCAAATTTAAAACAATGTGTTTATGGACTCCAATAATCTAATGCTGCCCTAAGAAAATCATGCTCAATAGCTACATGTCGCAGGGCTAGTAAACCCCTGACATGAAATAATTCTAACTTTTTTTTGTCAGCATTGGTCAAAGAATAAGACCAGTTGCGCAACGTATTATCAAAATTCTGAGACATGATTATTGAAATATGAAATTCTAATTATCTTTTGTTTCGTAATTATGCATATCATGAATATACTGGTCCTATTTTATAGCAAAAGCGCTCGGAACTACTCAGGAATTATCTTTTTGTACGCGCAAACCACAACGCTGTAGAATACGCGTACCGTGACACGGTGTACAGTGCCGTGTCACGGCACCCCACGCGTTTTCTTTTGTCATCTTTCCCGTATCTATCCGGATTTTTTTTAGTATTTTATTTTCACCGTTTATTTTTCAGTTTTCTAAGAGTTTTATTCCTAATAAAATTCTCAACCTTTTTATTTTTATTTTTATTACTATCATCTTTATCATCTCATTTTATTTATTTATTCATCACTTTAATATTTTATTTTTTTATTTCTCTTTATCATTTTATTTCTTTATTCTATTTATTTTTTACTTGTCTTTTTATTTCTTTTTCTTTTGGGGAAGGTCGGTACCCTCCAATTACTCCACTTACGTTTTTTGTCGCGTCATTAATAAGTACACGATCACACACAATGAGTCTCAAGCACACACTAACACACAATAATAAATACATAAACTGTGAATGATGTACAGATGAGTCATAATAAATAAACAGCGTCAAGTGTCATCATAGTATGAACAAATAAAAACCCTCGGTCAAAAGTCTCTAGAACCAGAATCAGTATCATCTCCACCCTGTGAATATGGGAACGGTGAGCCAAAGAGTCCCTCCATCATCCGAGTACGGGGAGTAGTGTCCCTACTAGTCCCTGTGACCCCAGCAGAAGTCAAACTCAAGGCAAGACCCGTCCAACCGGCAAACGGTGTAGACTGACTCAAAGACATGGGAATCGTCGGTGAAGGCATCGTCCCATACATCGGAACTGAGAACAAGCCCGACACCGGTGGAGGAGTCCCAGACAATGGAGCTGAAAATAAACCAAGATCCACGGGAGTCAAAACAGACCCAAGCTCAGGCTGTGGAGGCTGTGAAAACGACTGCCGCTGCCCCTGACTCTGGCTCGGAAAGCGCTGGGAAGACTGAGGCTGCTGCCACTGAGCCTCCTGAAACGGCTGAGTAATCTGAGGCTCTCGCTGAGAATGAGAACGCCGGTGAATCTCAGGAGATCGTCTACCACGACCAAGCTCCTCCTCGTCCGAGCCTCTATGCCTCGAGCGCGAGCGGGACCTCTGTTGCTCCTAAAAGATAAAAAATCAAAAGGTGTCAACAATGCAAAATAAAACAAATGGTAGAAGTGAAAAAAATGAATGATACCTCAAGAACATCGCTAGAACTGCTCCGACAACTCGCACCACGCCGAAGCTTGATGATGCAGTACTTCAGGGCGTCAACCAGCTTCATGAATCCCATCATCTCCGGGCGGTTAGGTTGAGGATAAAACAAAGAAAAGTCATTAACAAGGGGTGTTAAAAGGATGAATAATGCATCAAAAAAAACTTACCGGCTCAAAGACCTCGGGCAGAGACTCCTGCGCCTGTCTATAACCCTCTGGCGCGTCAGCAATATGGTCCTCGGTAATACCAATCGGCCCCGGGTAGCGGACAGACGGAGGCGGAATCTCGATCCTCCCCACAAGGCGAATAGTCGTCTGAAAATATGATCGGATAATCAAGTTATTCGACTATTTAAAACAGAGACTAGTAACAAAGATCCTCAAAAGAAATCATACCTCAGGAAGACGGGGTGGAGGAGCCAGAGAGGGAAGCAAGTCCTGCGCATAATCACCCTCCATGTGCACAAGCTCCTGCCAAGGAAAAGTGTAGCGCTCTCCCCTGTTTATCAACTCCCTAATCAAGCGCGAGTCCAGCATCGACTCTGGTGGAGACGAGGGCACCACAAAGCGATCGCCGCTATGCTGACGAACGACACGCTCCCCCAAATACCAGACAAAGCGTCCGGTACCAACCAAAATGGTGCGGTGCGCTGAAAGACGCAAGGCCTCAGGAAGATCAGTCATCCCGGCCCAAGGACGATACTGGACATCAATGGCAACCTTAAAACCATAAAAAGTTGGCATGAAACACCGGAAACAACGTCAGAGGGAAAATAACAGGCAACAAAACTAATTCTTACGCCAACAGAAGAGGTGCCTCGGCGTAGTAGCCCACGCAGCGCAGGGACAGACTCCACCCGTGACTCTCCTCGATCACGCCAGCTGGCCCCGACAGGGAAATCATGAACCACTCCACGATGCCGGCGAGGAGCCAAGCCTGGAAAGTACTCGTAGAACCATAGCTGCAATGAAAAGTAATATTTAAGCACATGAGTCGAACAAATTAAAGTGAAACAAGGAGAAGAAAAGATCATCACCTCTACGACTCTCCACAGACCATAGACAGTGATGGGAGACTCGTCGTTCAGCTGCCGACAGCCATGACGTAGCGATAAGAGAAGGTCGGCGTATCCGAGGCTGGCCCAGCTATAGGATCCTATCTCATGGATCCTGACCAAAGAAGGGAGGTAGCAAAGGAGTACGCGTGAACTCCTATCAGGAGAAAGAGTCATAGAGATCAGAATCAGAATGAAGATCCGCACTCGCTGCTCAGCTGATGTCTCCTCCATGTCGAAGCCACGAGCTAGAACTGAAGCCAGCTCCGATCGCCCGCTCCTAGGACCACCTCGAGACACTGGCCGGGTCCTGATATGCTGAACGATCGGACCTAAGAAAATCGGCTGCCTCAGCCGATCCCCAAGACAGATCAGACATCTGAGCTACGGCCCGGTCAGTGAAGCGCAGCCCGCTAATCATACTGAAGTCCAGAGGGGTCACTATCATCTCCCCCCAAGCAAAATGAAAAGTGTTGGTAGTATCCCAAAAATACTCCAACAACGCTCGAACGACCGTCGCACCGCAACCCCGGGGGCTGCGAAACCCTACGGCTGTCGTATAGAAATCTACTAAACCAGCTGATTCCCATAGGGCGTTCGTAACAGGATCCCTCGTAATGATCTGGTGAAGTCGAGGAATCAAATCTCCGACTCCAGAACCGTGGTGGCGAAGCGTGCCGTCGACTATGCCGGAGAGTGGGCGATTAGAAACATGGTTTTCACGGCAGAAAACCAATTGGTCTGGAGTCCATAGAGGTGGAACCCACCTACCCCTACTCGTAGAAGCCCGAGGCTCGGACTCTAAGGCATCGTCGTCCATACCCTCGGGAATAGTAGGAGTATCCTCCCGAAAAGCCTGACGCCGGCCGTGGGTGGAAAGATCGCGATCCCGTCGCCTATGCATGCTATTATAAAAATAAGGATCTAAATGCTTAGCATCATTTCCTAAGACATTTAATCCAAGTTGCATTTTAATAAATAAATAAATCTAAATGCTTAGCATCATTTCCTAAGTTATTTAGTTGTTTATCGCATTATACGCTAAATTTTTTACCTCAATGCTAAGAATTGGCGAAATTATGGAAATATTTATAGTATTTGGTTTCTCCATGACAAACTAATACTACAGTTCTCCTAGCCGCATGATACTATGTTCTCCATGACGATATAGTACATACACGAAATATATTTCGGATTTGCACAAAAACAATGAATCAAAACATCATCTACCATCAATATTTCACCATTTCAAGTGCAAAGAAGTAACATGAACAATAAGAACATCATTTCACAAAAAGTAGTACCCAAAAAAGGTGATTTGCTCAATTCTCCATCAAATCATGCAATTTTTATCTCAAATTTCACACAAACACACATACATATACAAGTAAATTCATGGCAAGAATTTCAACATAAAACCTCAAAATCAAAAATCCCCAAATTGATTTTTAAGGGGTTTTTCATGAAATTACTCATTTGAAGCAAATTCGAGACAAAAATTAAGAGGAACTTACATAGATCCTTGTAGAGGTTCGAATATGAGGAGTAGCAAAAATTTTGAGTGAATTAGGTGAAGAATCGAGCAACAAAAGCTCGAAAAAACTCCGACAACCCAGCTCACTCACCGCGACACAGGAAGCAGCGCCGCGACACGGTTGTTGTCTAACGTGTCACGGAACCTCTGAGACGACGACGGAGCTCCGGCGACACCAGCGGCGGCTTCAGGCAATTAACAGCAAGCAGCAGCGATTAGCAGAAAGTTGCAGCAAAAAAAAAAAAAAAAAAAAAAAGAGAAGAAGAAGATGAAAACACAGAAATGTCGTGACACGGTAGGTGGCGCCGGCTGACGGGAACAAGCTCCGAGCACCGGTAAGAAGTCGCCGAGACACGACAATCCGAGCAAAAAGAATTTCTTTGGGTGAAAACCGAACAAGAAAAAGAAATGGTGGATGAGCAAAATGGGAGAAATAGTTGATATTTAAAGCCAAAAAATCCCGTGCAACGGATCCCGTTCCCATGTAACGGTCATATATTGTGTGGTGCACAAGCTTTAACTGGTCAAAGATTCCAATTGACCGGTTTTCAGCCAGCAGAATTCCCGCGTCACGGGAGTTTGCTCCGCGACACGGGGATTGATCCCGTCTGACGGCAAAATTTAACCGTGTCGCGGGAGGCTTCCACGTGGCACGGGGTTCAGAATATTCTTTTGCACTTTTTTCTAAACTAGCTGCGAATATTTCTGGTATTTCTGATCAAAGCTGCACACTTTCCGCGCAAATTGGACAGTTAATTTTTCGGTAAAATCACGCGGAAAATTCTAACTGACGGTTGGAGGGTACCAAAATTACTATTTTGCCCCTAGAAGCATTAAAGTCATTTTGTCGATATTTTAAACACCTAATATGGTCGGATAATCGACTTAAAGGTGTGAATCATGTGCGGCCTACGTTCGGGGATAATCGAACCATCATACACTTGCAAATTTCAGCGATTACAGTAGTTGTCGGCTTTCCTCGAGTTTGGAAAGCGTTATAGGTGGATTTTTCTTCAAGTATAGAAAACCGCCAAGTCGGCTTTCCTCAAGCTTGGAAAGCGTTATCGGTGGATTTTTTCTTCAAGTTTAGAAAACCGCCAAGTCGGCTTTCCTCAAGTATGGAAAGCGTTATCGGTGGATTTTTCTTCAAGTATAGAAAACCGCCAAGTCGGCTTTCCTTAAGTATGGAAAGCGTTATCGGTGGATTTTTCTTCAAGTATAGAAAACCGCCAAGTCGGCTTTCCTCAAGCATGGAAAGCGTTATCGGTGGATTTTTCTTCAAGTATAGAAAACCGCCAAATTCCCTTGTCGGCTTTCTTCAAGCATGGAAGGCATTATCGGTGGATTTCTTCAAGCATAGAATGACACCAAATTCATTCGTCGACTTTCCTCAGGCATGGAAAGTATTATCCGATAGGTTTCTTCAGGCTTAGAAAGCTACCAAACTCTTCAGTCGACTTTCCTCAGGCATGGAAGGCATTTCAACAAATGTCACTCGGTGGATTCCTTCAAGCATAGGAAGTTGCCAAATTAGTTTGTCACCGATACACTGGTGCCAGATATGTATTCTATCCTTTACTCTTTTACCTGTGGAATTAACATTTTTCTGCAGGTATCGGCGTATACAGAGTGATTTAGGATCACAGAACGTCTTAAATCATTCTCCGTCCCTATCGGCTACTTTGACTATTGTTTTCGAAACTGACGTTTCTACAAACTCAGTCAAAGTGGGGGCTTCTGTAGACACCTAAAAATGTCTCCCCAAAACCAAACCCGATGATAAACAACCTTTCACCGCCACTATTGGTCGGGTTCGGTATTTAATCCTGAGAGTGCTTAAAAAATCGTATTTGATTAAATTCGTATTTTCGAACGGTCCATGGATTAGTCTTGATGTTTGGTAAAAGCATAGTTTTAATTTCAGCCTAAACTTATTATTTAATTTTAGCCCAAACCTTTTTATTTTTGGCCCAAACCTTTTATTTAATTATTTTCTTATTTTTAGCCCAAATAATAATAAGTAAAAAAAGGCCCGAAATTATCAAGCGGCACTTAAAATGCCGAATGAAATTAGCGTTAAAAATGTATTTAGACGGAAAAGTGGGCTGGGAATTCCCGCGCCACGGCAGGTACCCACCGTGTCACGGGAATCTGTCCCGTCTGACGGTGGGATTTCCCGTGATACGGGAAGTCTGTCGTGACACGGGAATTTCCCGTGTCACGGGAATTTCCGTGTCTTTTCCGCGTAAACCCTTAACGCGTTTTCTTTCCCGTTTTCTGAAAATTTCCCGCTTCACACCAAAAATGCACCGTGTCACGGGAATGCTTCGCGTCTGACGGTGGAACTTCCCGTGTCACGGTACAGTTTGCCGTGTCGCGGGATACTTTTTTTAGGGTTTTTATCATTTTAGGGTTCCGTGTGCTCCCTCATCACATTTTCCCTATAAATACCCCCTTATTTCTGATGAACGGGGCAGTAATTAATTCTCTAGTTTTATTTTTCTCTCTTCTATGCTTTAGCCTAAACACTAGCCTACCCTTCTCATTTCAAAATTCCTTCTTCAAGTGCTCAAAGGAGTCCATACTTTACTCGTGGTTCCATCCTTAAGCCAAGGCGTGAAAGGTAGAACTGTTTGACGGTTTGGCCCCAAATCAACTCTACTTTATTTAATTTAATTTAATTATTGTTTTATTATTTCCTTGAAGTTACTAACTTGTGTATTATTTTGTAGTTGCAAACAAACAGAATCAAAGTAAGAATTATGTTCCTTTTATTTCTATTATTTTTCTAACGATTTTATGTTGTTGGAACTGTGGTTAAATTGCTTCCAATATTAATGTATATTCTATTATTGTTATGATCACCATATTGCATGTTTAAAGGGAATATGTAATTGAAAATCACGCCTAATAAGATAATTTAGACAACCGGTTTAGGATCCTTTTTAATCTTGTTATTAATTGAAGTGATCACCAATATTTTAGAATTATGTGTTGCATTAATATTAAACCAATTTAGCTTAATAATAGTTTGGAGCAAATTGAATATTCAGTTTGTATGCCTTTGAGATCGCAGAAATGCTTTTCACTATAAGAATCGAGTAGAGGCTAATACGGGCGAATGTGACTCCATGACTCACTTCGTACCATCATCCCCGATCCTCCTTTCGTGGTTCCGAACCATATGGAGTTAGTAATCTCATGGATTATGAATGGGGTGTAACCTTCACGGGTCAATCGTTGTTGCCTATCGTTGTCCCTTATTCATGGTTGCCTTTTATGATCCGTGAACGTGAACGGTTTACAAGTTCCTTAAAAACTTGTTGGCGGCTGCCTACTTTATTTGTCCCTAATCGTTGTCCCTAATCGTAATGTCAATTCCCACTTCCTATGAATGCCAAGCATATTCACAACATACTTTAATGTAGGCGCACTTCGAGCGACGCCTACACCTACATTGTCAAAACAATCCTATCAGGCGGTGCATCAAAACTAACTAATATGGATGGCAATGAATTCTCGAACATGACAAATCTTGACCAATTTAAGAAATACTACCCATAATTACTTGAGTAGGATACTCAAGAGAGCTACGTTCGGCCTGATTCCTTAAGAAAGGATACGTAGGCAACCCTTTACGGGTGCGGCCACTTTATTTTTCGACATCTCTGCGTTCTAGAATTAATTAAAAATTCAACAGAAGATCGGCGAATTATCGGCGTCGCAGAGAAGAACCTGGAGCCAGCCAACAACCATCAGCGCCAGCCGATGAAATTGACGCCTGGCGCCAGACTTTTTAAGACAGCCGCCAATTGCAAATAAGTGGCGCCAATTTGAAAATAAATTCAAGGCGAATTTCGGTGTTTTTCGGAAAATTTTCGACTTCCGTACTCGAAGAATTTCTGGAAAATTAATTTTTCGGTTTTCATTGCTTTAATAAAATAAATTTAAAGTAAATGATTTAATTAAAGGTTGAATTTCATTAATAAAATAAAATTACATTTTTGGTGGAATTTAAATAAAGCTGAAATAAATTAACTTTAAATGAAAATAATAAACTAAGTCTAATAATTCGAAGCTAAGCAATGCTCCTAATCTTTCTTTTCTTTTCTAGCCCTTTTCCAATTCTTGTCTGCTTCCTCCTCCTCATCCATAACTTTAGCTAGTAGGCATCCCTTAGAGGATCTACATTCAATCTTAGAGTAGATAGTCTCCCCTTCAGCTAATACTCCATGCTTCTTTTCCACCCAAGCTTTTTTATCCGTGGTGTCAGCTTTCCTTTTTCCTTTATCTTTGGTGACACCTTTCTTCCTAGGCATTGCATGTGTTTTGAATTCAACTCTTGCACCTAAGCGTTCCTTGGCAGGAATTACCCTGTCACCTAGACGACTATTCACATCAGTTTTACCCTGATCTTTCTTCGAATCCTTCGAAGGTTTCTTCAACAACCACTTCTTTACATCATTGGGCAAAGAAGGAGGAACCTTTTGGGTAATCACTTCCCATAAAGGTCTAGCACTCCAGTAAGCATCAAATCTGTCTACTTCTTGAGAAACAGGGTACTCATAGGGAGGACGAAGATCCCTGGAAGATATATTCTAAAGCAAGCCGTATTGTCTTTTTACCCTGCAGGGGTAATAATAAGTCACACGAGACAAGCTTGGAAGGCGGCAGAAAGGTTGCTTGTTGACACCAACCATCCTTTCTATTTTCCACCATGGAACGACCCACTTGATAGCAAAATTGCGAGATTCGAAGACCTTTCTCCACCCATGGCGCCCAATTTTAGGAAAGCGTTTCTTCCTCATCACGAAGCAATTGGGAGTATACTTCTCAACATCGTCTGGAGGGTTAATTAATTCTAGCCTCTCCATTAGCCACATCTGTAAAAAAATTGCAATGCAATTAAATTATTATTACAATACAAAAATATATTTTTTGATTTCTGTAATTAAAAATATTATTTTTCTACCTGTAATAAAATTGGAGAACCGCGAAAAGGTGCTTTTCGGTCCCTTTTCAATTCATCAAGACTAATCATAGTCTCTCCAACTATCAATGGCATTGGATTCCTCCCTGATTCAATTTGTTCTAGTATGGTGGTTATAATTGATTGACCTTCATTATTTTTACCACTACTAAGAAAAAATTGATTAAGCATGCAAAATAAGAACGCCCTTCTTCTATATATATGAGAGGATTCAGAAAGAGGTTTATCAAAATAATGGCGTGCAAATTCTTTCAAATTCACTATGTTGCCATCTACTATTTTTGATAAATCCCTTTCTTTTAAATTAAAGAAGCGCTCAAAATCCTTATAATAATAGACATCTACTCTAGGGATTACTATGAGGTCTATTGCAGGGAAGCCTAAAATAGCACCAAATTCTTCTGGCAAAGGGCTAATCTCATCGTACCCTATTCTAAAGCAATGAGTATCCACATTCCAAAATTCTAGAGCGGTATGTATGAAATCTAAGTCAAGATCTACCCCTTTGATGCCATAAATTCCCCCCAAGTGAAACAAATCCAATTCTTTTCTTTCTCTAGCATTAAGAGATCGACACCATTCATGAGTATATTGGGTGAAAGTTTTGGTGACTAAAGACATGGTATTATTATTTTTTCTAAAGCAAAGAATTATTTTATCTGCTGGAATTATGAAAGAATCGGCTGGGCAGGGGGCTATTTATACACGAATCGCGAGAAGTTTTAATCAGAATGAAATACGGAATCAGCGCCAATTGGCGTCAATCAGCCGTAATTGGCGCCAGCCGCCAGCTTTTGGCGCCACACACCAAGTGTAGCGCCTGGCGCTACGCGCCATTGCATGGCTCCAGCTGGCGCCAAGTTGCCACGTCAGATGCGCCAGCTTAAATCGCGTTTTTATCTTAAACTCCAGTCGGCTAATGACTTTACGGCTCCGTTTATATTTTCTTATAATCATCTTTTTTATCCTTTTTTAAGTTAATTAATATAGCTATTATATTAATTAAATTATTCTCTTTTTGGATTTATTTAGATTAATTTTCCAAATTTTATACACACAAGCTTTTAGTTGCTTTTTTCCTTTTTATTTTTTCTTTTTGGGGGAGAGAGTCGGATACCCTTCATCAATAATAAAAGTGACAGAATTTTTGCGCAAAATCGTTTGTCACACTTCTCTTGCACACACCAACATACACATAATAATAGCAAATTAAATAAACTCATAATAGCATAAATATACAAAATGTGTCTAAAAATAATGAGTCTAAGGCAAAGTTCTATAAAAAGTCAAAATAAAATATACACAGGAACAAACTATGGCGCCGGAGGACGTATACCCATCATATCGTAAAATTGCGCCGTACAAGGAGTCACCTCTCCACCAGCTCCAGCTCCAGCTCCAGTCTCCGCAAAAGGAGGAAAGCTCAATGTAGGTCCACTCCACCCGGGATCAACCTGAGGCTGAGGCTGCGGAGAGTGCTGTGATGACGAGTCTACCTCGTACATCCCACCACCTCTGAAGGCCGAGGTAGCCTCTCCTACCGGTGCAGCATGAGCACCCTCAGAAGAAGATCTCGATCCCTCTGCAACGTCAGCACGAGCAGCCTCAGAGCGACCGCCTCCACCCCCTGACGTAGTACGACGACGTCTCGAGCTAGACCTCGTCGGATCCCTCCGCACCTCAGGTCTTGTGCGGGTGTGAGAAGCAATAGGCTGGCCCTGTAAAAAGAATGAAATCAGAAATAAGGCAAAATCGAAGCGGTAATGCAAAATATATATAAAGAAAGACTAACTCTCGGATGACGTCGTCTCGACGGCAGGTGGCCGCATTCCTCATCCGAACGAGCTGGCTCCGGAAGGTATCTATACATCGTGCCATCGCCGAAACCACCTCGCGCGAAAACTGTCAAAGAAATAAGTCAATAAATATGCATAATATATGGACGAAAAATTGCAAATAAACCAAGCTTACTCGAGTCTAGTGGCGAGGAATCGACCGCTCTACGAAGCGCTCACTCTCGGGAGTCGGAGGAATCATCTCCTTGATCGGCCTATATGTCCCCTGGTAATGGATGGACATACGGGGTGGCACGAACTCAGTAGCACCATCTTGATAAAGCAAAAAGTCAGTAAAACATTACTTGGGGGCTACGTAATGGAAAGTAAAAGCTGAAAAATCTTACCCTCACATCCTCAGCCGGTACGGGGGCTGGAGCTAACAACGGCAGTAGCTCCTCAGCATAGCACTGCCCAGGGATCACATAGGATCGCCAAGGGGTACCAACTCCCTCAGATATGCTCAACAATCGCGCCTCGTTGAACATGTGACGTGGTGGAGCAGCAGGAACGACGAAGACATCAGAGCAATGCTGTCTAGCGGCCCTCTGTCCTAAGTACGCGATCGCTCCATAAGTCCCCAGGAAATAGCGACGCTCAGCAGAATACTGTGCGGCTAACCCGGGGACTGTTTAACCGCCCCACGGCCGGTACACCACCTCAGGACCCTACAACGAACATCAATCAGGCGAGAGTATACCTAAAGCATCGCGGAAAAGCAAATAAATAATAAAAGTCGTACCGCAATGATCCAGTTTCGGACATGTGTAGTAGACATATCCACATGGAGGCCGACCCAAGAAGCGCTCACAGGAAATCCGCGCGGCGATGGTCTCGCCGGCGCAGCAGAGGGGAAGTGCTCGTAGAACCAGAGCTACAAGGAGTTAAAATTGTAAGTAAATGCTAACTAAAATGTAGAGCTAAACTTTATAGGGAATAATGTTTACCTCTACGACCTTCCAAAAGGTAGAAAAAGCGACGTTCGTCCCAAAGGACCGGTGCCGACACGAGTCCCTAAGTGCACGAACGAAGTCAGTGTAGGCCAAGCTGGCCTAGTCATAAGTCTCGATCCGATGAAGATCACGGACAGCAGGAAGATAGTAAAGCAACTCCCTACTACCTTTGTCAGGGGAGAATGTCCCTGACAACAACATCAGCGCAAAGATGCGCACCCGCTGCTCTCGGGTGGTCGCATCGTCATCAAAAGCCGCTGCCAGCGTCGAGCGGCGAATTCCCCTAGCACTAAACTGAGTCGTCTCGACCTCAGCTCGGGCCCGAATAGCGATCGGCCCCAACAGCTCCTCGACCTCCGCAGAAAAGACGTCGATTCCACTGTCGAACGACAGTGGCACAAAGTTGAACTCCAGTCCTGTAATGAGACTGAAGTCCGTAGGGGTGACCATCATCTCACCCTAGGGGAAATGGAAAGTGTTGGTGGTGTCCTAGAAGAACTCCACCAAAGCGCGCACTACATGATCACCCCCGCCGGAGGCAACCATAGCCTCGGAGGTCTCGAACAAAGTAGACAGTCCACAAGACTCCCATAGGAGTCTCGTCTCAAGATCCCCGACGATGTACATCTTGTACAAATCGCCCAAACCATCACAGCCGAAACCGTGATAGCGCGTCCTCCCGACCGTGATGCCTCGTCTCACCCTCTCAGAAATGTGGTGGACGGGGGCGAAGAACAGGGTCCGCTCATCTCACTCCGGAAGTCGACTAAGCGAAGTGGAAGGTGTGACGTCATCCTCTACGGGCTCATGCTCCCGTCGGGTGTATCGAGACCGTGAACCCGAGCCTCGCTGTCTAGCCATGCTACGTTGTGCAAAATCATCATAAATTAAGGTTCTATAATATCTAAGGTTCGCCTAGCCGCATGATACTATGTTCGCAAAAACAGAGTATGTAGTACTAAAATAGAGCACAAATTCAAATTGAGTATAACGGCATTTTTCAAGCAATCAAACAATTTCTTGCAATACTATAGTAATTATTGTGACAAATTGGACAAGAATTGCTAGCAAAAACATCAAGAACAAGTCACATTATTCTTCACGACCTTAGGAGGTCCAACAATGGCAAATTGCTCATTTCTTCACCAAATTGAGTCAAACAAGTCTCAAATTACTCCCAAGGCAATATATAAACATAATCAAGCAATTTCATGGCATAAAACTTGACAAACAAAGCAAATTGAGCATTTTTAATTTCGAATTTACATGAAATTCGTGAATAAACATGCCAAAAATTCATAAAAACCAATGTTAGTTTGAAGAAAACTTACATAGATCGGGAAAATAGATGAAAAAAGATTTAATTTGCAACGAATTTGAGTGAATTCGGTTGAGGAACGAGCAAGAACCGAGCAATTGAAGTTTCTGGTTTTTCTCGAGCAGTTTCGCGACGAGCAGGCAGCGAAATGAAGAAGAAAGGGGTATTTAAGGAAATCCCCGTGCTAGTGCCAAGCCCTAGGCATTGGCGTCAAAAATTAGGCTTGGCGCCTGGCGCCAATCTCAGCGCCTGGCACTAAGGCTAATTGTGTGGCGCTGATAGCTTTTCAGTGGCGCCAGAACACCCAGCCACTTGGTGAGGTTGTTCTACCTTTTTGCAACATATCTTGGGTTCCTTGGTACGCCAGTTAGCCCCTCTAAGCAATTTGACATGATTTTAGTAATCAGCTTGATTACGTAAAGTGGTTGACCTGATGAAAGATCGTCTCACTTAGCTTAAAGCGCCTAAGCATTGGCTCATTAACAAAAAGCACCGACATATAGGTTCAAAAGCAAGGCACCGACATAAGGGTTCATTCGCAAAAGGCACCGACATACAGGTTCAAAGCAGCAAAAAAGCACCGACGTACAGGCATAGCGGAAGCAAAGTTCAGGCGAACTTTTAAAGATCGACAGGCGTGGGTCTTCAGTAATTTCCTCTGGAAAATTATCGCATCAAATGAGGATGACTTCTAGTGAGGATATCTTCGACGGCATTCCCTAGCTTGCGGAGAGTTGTCACAAAAAACTGGATGTAATTTCAGGCGAAGTTGTCCTCGATCGTGTTCCCTTAGGCATGGAAGACGGTCATAATGCGGATGGAGATTGTTTCGAGAGAAATAATCTTCGATAGTATTCCCTTGGACGTGGAATATTATCAATGCGGATGAGGATTGTTTCGAGAGAAATAATCTTCGATGGTATTCCCTTGGACGTGGAATATTATCATAGCGGAGAAGGATCGTTTCAGGCGAAGCAATCTTCCAAATTTGGAAGCAGTTACAGGCGCAGTAGTTTTCAAGCGGGATGACATTCTCTAGCTTGCAGGAGGTCATCAAAACAATTGGTTACTTCCAGAGACGTGTGCTCGACGGTGCAAGATACGCGTTTCTTAACTCTTTTATCTGTTTAACTAACGCTAGTTTTGCAGGTATCGGCGTTACAAGAGTGATTTAGGATCGCAGAACGTTCTGAATCATTCTCCGTCCCTATCGCTACTTTGACTTTTGTTTTTCGAAACTTGCGTTTCTCCAAACTCAGTCAAAGTGGAGGCTTCTGTAGACACCCATTTGTGTCTCCCCAAAACCAAACCTAGTGATGAGTACCTTTCACGTCGAATCATAATCGAATGAAGTGAAAGTGTGGAAAGTCTAGTGTTGCGGATAGTTTTAATTTCTTTTCTCTTCTCTCTGTTTTTGAAAACTTATTTTAAGAAAACAGCCAATCCAGTTTGGTTGGTCCATGATATGGGTCCAATAGTAGTGTAGTTGGATGGGGCTTGACAAGAGCTTTCCAACGATATATTATAAGCCCAATTCCGATGAATATTGAGGAAGTTATGGCCAATTTACCAAACTGGGCCCGGTTTGAGCCTTATATGCGGCCCAATGATCTAGGGGAGGGCCTAATATGATTTATCATTCCTAATGCAATTAGGAATGGTTTTAGTTTTTTAGATTCTTTTAGAAGGTTCTTTTCATTCCTAATTCAATTAGCATTGATAAATTGACTTTTGTTGACTTTTAAGAGTTTTAATCAAAATCAAATAGCATTTTTGAGGAAATTATATGATTATATCTTCCAGTACGGCAAACTTATCTGATTTTCGAAAACGTGTTAAAATCAGGCTTGGCGCCTGACCCCAGGCTTTGGCTCCTGGAACCAGGCTTGGCGCCTGGCGCTAGCCATTGGCGCCTGGCGCTGGTGTTGGTGCCTGGCGCCAGTTAGCCAGGGTTTGCGCCAACTCTGTTTTTTATGTGTCAGACTCTGTTTTGTTTATTTTATCTTTTTTGCTGATTTTCTCTATAAATAACGTATTGAAAACTCCGTTTTCATTCATCAATTCTCACGATTATTCACCGACAATCAGTTTTCTAATTCTCTCATCTCTCTCTCTCTTTCTCTTAATTCTTACTTCGCTTTTTCATACAAAATTCCACATTCACAAGATCTATAAACACCTAGCCATATTCGAAGTTGCCTTCGCCCTAGACGTGAAAGGTTTTAATTTCTGAGGGTTTGGTCTCAAATCTCTATTTCAATTATTTAATTGTTTGTTTATTATTTTCCTTGAAGTTACTAACGTGTGTATTTTGTTATTAGAAAGAGGTAAGAGGCATCAAAGTAAGTACTTTAATGGTTTTTATTGATATTATGATGTAGAAATCATGGTTAAATTTTTATTATGATATTCCTAGTATCATGTTTAGGGAAAAGGTTATAATATCAAATATATTAAATATGATTGTTGTGATGCTTCCTACGTTCTTCCTAATACTTATGATTGTTAGTATCATGTTAGGGTTAAAGATTTGATTTTTATTACTTAGTGACATGCTAGGGTTTGTTATTAATCTTGTTAGTATCATGCCTAGGATCTTGCTATTATTATTATGCTTTAATATTAACATGAACATGATTATGATTATAATTGTTATAATTTATGATGATTATGAATATTATTATTATTATTATTATTATTTTGATGATGATTATTTTATTTATGATTATTATTGTTATGATTATAATTTTATTAATCATGATATTGTTTATTATTGTTGCTTGATGATATTTATTGTTATTGCTTGATCACACCTTTTATGCATGTTTAAAGGGAATTTGTACTTGTAATCACGCTTAATAAGATAATTAATAATCTTGTTAGGGTTAATTTGATTATAGTTTCAAGTGATCGCCAATAATAGATTTATTTGTGCATTAAATTCAACCAACATAGATTAAACAGGTTTAGGGTTAAACCTATTGATTGCATGTTAATTAGAAAGCGCACATGAATACGATCAGAATAAAGTAGAGGCCTATTATTAGGGCAGGTTCAATATCTTTTAGGTTGGATTTGTACCTTCATCCCCGAACCCTTATTTGGTTCTAGACCTTATGGAGTTGACGATCTCTTGGGTCATTAAGGGGTGTAACCTTCACCTCGTGAACGGTTTACAAGTTCCTTAAAAAACTTGTTGGCGACTCTTTTCTCTATATTCTTCCCTTTTGGACGCCACCGTACTTTAGTGTATGATCACAGTGGGGTTCAAGCTAGTGGGGTTAACGCTTGAAATATTCCCTACAGGTACCCCGTTATCGGGTACCCGTTTTTCTCGGGTCGGGTCTTAAGGTACTCGAATTTAAAACCTGAAAAAAAATAAATCAATAAACTTCACTGAGTTATTTTTTTTATATTAACCTATTTCCCAAACATCAATTGAAGCTATACCAAGTCCAAATACATAGAGTAATTTTCCACAACATAAACAATTTAAATACAGAAGCAATTATAATTTTCATTGGTATAAAATACTTGAGCAATAGAAGTTTAGAACAAAAGATGCTTGAAAGTATTTGACAAGTATAATATAAATGGTATACAAAGGAAAGATGATGACTTTGAGTTTGCAAATCAGCTTAGCAGCAACCTTGGGAGCTCCGTCTACGAGTAATAATGATTGTAAATCGATAGATATGGCCTACTTGGATGAGTCTTTTTGCTTATCAAGAAGGTTACTCCATTTATTTTGTTTCAAAATTTGTCTCATAGTCATAGAATAAGCATGAGACAAGGAGGAAAGAGAAAATTATGAGGATGAAGATGGATTTAAGATATCTCAAAACAAGAAAACAGAAAATAAAAAGTGTTTGAAGGGAGAGTGGTTGCGGCAAGCATGAAGGAGTATTTAAATGAAGAGCTAAAATTGAAACCCTAACATTTAGGGCCTAAAATATGGAATAGTTGTACAGAAGCCCATAATATTTCAGAATTTTTTTAAAAGTTTCATGTACTAGCGGGTTGTCGGGTACCCGTTTGAGTTAATAAGCGGCCCATGTCCCGACCCGTGACCCGAGAATTTTAGCGGGTCGGGTACCTGGCCCAGAAAATTGGATAAAAAAACTCTAATTACCCTTCGGGTATTTTGCGGGTCGTCGGGTCATCGGGACGGGATAAGCGGGTCGGGTTTTTTTTAACACCCCTAATCTTTATACTATCAAAATATAAATTTTCATACTAATTTAATCAATTTCAAACAATTAAAACCAAAACCCAAAACAATTAGATTAAATATTAAGCAAAATAAAAGAAAACAAAGGAGAGGAAGAAGAGGGGACAGCCACGGTGGCCACGGCTGGGCCTGGTGGGCCGGCGGTCTGGAGGCGGCGGCGGCAGGTGGTGCGCTGGAGGTGGCTGGGCGGCAGTGAGCTTTGCTCACGTAGGAAAGAAGAAAAAGGAAAGAAAGAAAAAGAAGGGAAAAAAAGAGAAAAAGAAAAGGAAAAGAAAGAAAATAAAATAAATAAAATAAAAGAAATAAAATAAAGGAGAAAGAAAATAATACTAACCTTTTGTGTGGGGAAAATTTTGGGGATTAATGGGGTATATATAGGAGAGAATGTTGTAGGGTAAGTGTAGACACCCATTTGTGTCTCCCCAAAACCAAACCCGGTGATGAATACCTTTCCCATCGAACCATAATCGAATGAGGTGAAAGTGTTAAAAGTCTAGTGTTGCGGTTAGTTTTTGTTAAAATTCTTTCTTTCTGTTTTCGAAAACCCACTCTATTTTATGAAAACGTCCATTATAGTTTAGTTTGGTCCATGATAAGGGTCCAATAATAGTGTAGTTGGATGGGGCTTGAAAAGACCTTTCCAACGATATATTATAAGCCCAATTCCGATGGATGATGAGGAAGTTATGGCCAAAATACTAAACAAGGCCCAAACCGGATTTTACCTACGACCCAATGATCATGAGGAGGGTCCAAAGGTTTAATCCTATTCCTAAACTAATTAGGATTGATTAGAATCTTCTATAAGTTTCTAAAATATCTTAATTATCCTTTTTTGAAAAGATAAGATTAAGGAATTTGATTTAAATATAAACTTTCCTTTTTTTATAAAACTTTCCTTTTTTAAAGTCCTAATTCTATTCGGATTTAAACATGTTCAAAGACAGTCAGATATTATTTTCGTGCCTCATATTTTTTATCCAAATTTTATATGTTTGGATAGATCTTGAAATTATCTTTCCAATGATATATTTTAATAATAATTCCGAGCTATAACGGAAAAGATATGAATAAGATATCAAACTCTATCCAAAACTGACACCGTCTCACTATTTCGTTCATATCTTTTATTCTACAACATATTTGAATCTGATTCAAATTGGGTTAGAAAGTAGACTTCAAGATCTTTCCAACGACATCTTATTCATCTTATTCCGATTCCTGGATCAAAAGATATGATAAAAACAAAATCCGCAAAAACTGCTGTCTACGAGTTTTATTTCGATTCGAATTTGGATTCTTTTCTTAATTCTTTGACCCTCTTTTTTCCTATAAATAGAGGTCATATCTCCCCTTTTTCAATCACGAACTCTCATCAAGATTTTCTTGATTATTCTCTCTCTTTTCTAAACTTTTTTTTCACATACAAAATTCCGCATTCGCAAGATCTAGAAACACCTAGCCATATTCGAAGTTGCCTTCGCCCTAGACGTGAAAGGTTTTAATTTCTGAGGGTTTGGTCCCAAATCTCTATTTCAATTATTTAATTTAATTTTTTTTATTATTATTTTCCTTGAAGTTACTAACGTGTGTATTTTGTTATTAGAAAGAGGTACGAGGCATCCAAGTAAGTACTTTAATGGTTTAATTGATATTATGATGTAGATATCATGTTTATATTGTTATTTTGATTCCTAGTATCATGTCTAGGTTAATTTCAATATTAAATATGATTGTTATGATGCTTCCTATGTTCTTTCTAATATTAATTCATGTTAGTATCATGTTAGGGCTAAAGATTTGATTTTTATTGTTTAGTGACATGCTAGGGTTTGTTATTAATCTTGTTAGTATCATGCCTAGGATCTTGCTATGCTTTAACATGATTATAATTATAATTTATGATTATCATTATTTTTATGTTGATTATGATTGATATTATTATTATTAATGATGTTGATTATTTATTATGTTGCTTGATACATTATTTATTTTTTATTGCTTGATCACACCTTTTTATGCATGCTTAAAGGGAATTTGTACTTGTAACCGCGCTTAATAAGATAATTAATAATCTTGTTAGGTTAATTGTGATTATAATTCAAGTGATCGCCAATAATAGTTTATTTGTGCATTAATATTCAACCATTATAGATAAACAGGTTTAGGGTTAACCTATTGATTGTATGTTAATCAGAAAACGCACATGAATACGAGCAGAATAAAGTGGAGGCCTATTATTAGGGCAGATTCAATCTCTTTTAGGTTGGATTTGTACCTTCATCCCGAACCCTTATTTGGTTCATGACCTTATGGAGTTGACAATCTCTTGGATCGTTAAGGGGTGTAACCTTCATCCTCGTGAACGGTTTACAAGTTCCTTAAAAACTTGTTGGCGACTCTTTTGCTCTATCTTCTTCCCTTTTGGACGCCACCGTACTTTAGTGTATGATCACAGTGGGGTTCAAGCTAGTGGGATTTTAAAGGCTTGAAACTATTCCCTATAGTTTTTGGCGACTCCAGTGGGGAGATTTCTATTTCAATTCCTGAATTTGTTTCGGCAATGATTTAGAATGAGTGGATGAGACTCGAAAAGTTCTAAGTATTTCATGTGCGTAATTTTGATTAACATTATTGTCATATGCATAAAAAGGTTCTCATTGGAAAGACCATCCGTAATGAGTCAAAAACATAGGATTTTACACGTAGGGAATTTGAGAAATGTCTTTCACAACTAGGACTGAAATAACACCGCGCGAAACTGGATGATTTTATTGAGCACAGAAAGCTGCTGAGGCATGTGGGAAGTAGCGTCAGGGGCCAGAGCTTGGCGCCAAACTTTTAGCCGTAGCGCCAGACGCCAGTATTGGCGCCAGGCGCTACAGTTAAAAGTTGGCGCCTGTCTCTGTTTGCTGGCGCCAATTTCCCCCAATACCGAGCCAGAAATATGCGTTCTAATTTCGACCGATTTTTCGTATTGTTTGCTCGATCCTACTTCCTGATTGAATTTTTTCTCACTTTTCTGAAACCCATATGTGTTCTACATATGGACATAACCTTCTGGGAATTCATGCTCTATCTACCCGATTGAACGCTCCTGGCAACAAAGGGTACATCTGAGATGTTGAATTAACCAAGCCATGGAAGTGAGTTTTTTCTAAAAACTCGCGGTGTCCCATCCACACGCGCTAACCCTTCACGGTTAGGCTTCTGCGCGGTGCATCCGGACAATTAACCATGGACCCTATTTGACTAAAACATATCCCGAACTTTAGAGAACTAGAGCCATGGTTAGGTTGCAAACTCATTGCATCATATTGTGCCTACTTGACTAATTGTGCATTATTTGTTGTGCATACTCTATGTGGTTTTTTCTTAACCGTTTGTTTGACTTGTGTTAAGACTAAATAAACTGATTAATGACTAAAGAACTTTGTTTAATTACTTAATTAATTAATTTGAGCTAATAAATAAACATAAAATCGAGTCATAGTTCCTTTAAGTCAACCCGGATTTTTATTCCCGTATACTGCACAAACGTCAACTTGTTTTGGTAATATCTGGAGTTCTAGAAAGAAATACGAGTCGTAAAACCTATGGATTTGTAGCCCCAAGTTTTATCTTTAATTTGGCGTTGGTTTCATCCCAATCAGAGTCGCAGATAAAAAGTTATGACTAAAATACCACAGCCTGTCCAGTTTAATGCATATACGTGAAGTCTTAACTTAGTCTTTGCTTGAGTCTAGTCACATAGTCTAGCCACATGGTCATGACACGAGTCTTAACATGCCACCTACACTCACTAGTATTAGCACACACTTTGAGTGCACATCACCATGACCATGTCTTAGGTTAATGCACGAGCCGGTCTTTTCCGTCATTTGAGTTGAGGGGTATATTCTATTCCTAATTCTTCATATTTCTCCATCTAAATCTTCTTTCACATCCTATTCCAATCTTTCTTCACTTCTTCCATCCATGTGTGTTGAATCGAGTTTGAGTCATATGATTGACAAACAAAAAATAAGGGTGATGATGAAACAACACAAGACAAGAGGCGAGCTTCAACGACAAGATTTCATGACCTCTTTTTCTATTTCTTTTTCATTTTTTCCTTTCCTCAATAAGTCTAGCATAGGCACCTTTTCTTTTCCTTTAGATTAATTTTGTAGATTATTTTCTTTCTTTTCCTTTAATAAAATGAGCACTTATTTCCTTGCATATGATCATTTCATTACATTGCATTAAAAAAAAAAAAAAAAAAAAAAAAAAAAAAAAAAAAAAAAACCATGTCGAATTAAACATAAGGTATACCAATGATTTAAGGCAACCCTTGTAGCCACATCATATCTCATTTCACCCTTCAATTATACATCCTTTCTTCATAAACCACTTTGAGTCTCGTCTAACGATAGACCCTTCTTTTTTCAACCTACATCTACCTAACTTTGGGATGGGATGGTGTACAACTTATGCAATTTTCAAAGAACAAAGCTTGAGTGATTTCAAAAGATCAAAATACAAAAAAGTATATAAAAGTGTACAAAAGGGCAAGTGTTCCAATGTCTTTGATATGAAAGTATCTTCGATAAGAACACGTCTCAGATTGCGTCTCTTATCGAGTGCTCGGTACCGTGCCTGAGAAACATGAATTCCAAGTGAGTGATAGACTGCATGATCGAGATTGCCCACGCTTATAAAAATAAAATAAATGCTAAAGCAAAAGATAAAAGAGAGCTAAAAAAAAGAGTAGAAACTCAAGTATAAAAATACAAAGATTCAAAATCAAGGTTGCACACCTTGGGGGCTTATCTAGGGTCTTGAGCCTTTATCCCTTTTTTCTATAACCTTTAGCCTAACCACGTTACAACCCTTAAAAGACCTTTTTGAGGTATATACACACTTGTGCGAGGTTCGGCTAGAGCTACGTTCGGCCTGATTCCTAACGGATACGTAGGCAACCTCACATCGAGGTGCGGCCGTAATAAACATGCATTCATATTCACATTCACACACTTGCACCATGATCATATCAAGGGATCTCCAATGCTCATCCCTATTCACTTAGAGCTAGACTTGGGGGCTTGATCCCTACATCATTAGCTTACCTAGCCTAAGAGTCACCACCATTTGACTCTTTTCAATAATATATTTTTCCACACACTTAGCTCTTGCGGCCTAAATTTAGTATCACTTTCACACACTGCACAGATACATGACCAAATATACTTCCCTTAGGAACCCTTTGTCATGAAATCTTAACACAACGCTGAAGCATGCCTTGTCATATCAACATCACTCATCAACCATAATGGTCATTGCATCACGAAGTATGAAGTGCTTAGCCTCCGTGCCTAAGTTACCCAAATACTTTCATCATGGAGTCAACCATTGAGATAGCCTAGGATAGATTAATCCTTGCACCTTGAGAGATAGTATCAAACAACATTTGACTAAGCTCATTTAACATGCATTCGAAAACTTCGATTCTTTTTCGCGTCTTTCTTTTTCGGGAGAAATTCGGTACCCTCCACAAAAATGACGGAAATTTTTTGCTTTTTTGCATTTTTGAGTCACATTGAGTCAACACTATGCACACACGGGTCACGAGTCACATGTGTCATTACACTTTGAGTCGAGTCAACCTCGAGTCAGTCAATCACATCGAGTCAAGTTTATACCTTGAGTCGTGTCAAGTTGATGAGTCAAGCAACATTAAGCCTTAGATCAGCCCTAAGATAATTAAAGAAATTGGCAAAGTTCTATAGTCAAAAAATAAATATAGGTGCAGCAGAATAGGGAAGACCCTACTTCAATTCTTGGCGCCAGAGATATCTCAGCAACGACAGAGCTCGAAGCCTCTCAGAAAGGTGATTTCGACCTCATGCAGCAATTTCGGGTTCCTTGGTACGCCAGTTAGCCCCTATAAGCAATTTGACATGATTAAGTAGTCAGTTTGATTACAATTGCAATAAGTGATCGACCTGATGAAAGATCGTCTCACTTAGCTTAAGCGCCTAAAACACTGGCTCATTACAATCGGTTCAAAAGCAAGCACTTAAACGACAATATTTCCAAATATGGATTGTCGCGCATTCTTATTAAACGACAAGGTTTTCCAAAAATTGGATTGTCATCCCTAACTGACAATATTTCCAAAAATGGATTGTCGTGCATCTTCTTCAAACGACAATTTTTCCAAGATTGGATTGTCATCTCTGGCAAGTTTCCAAGCGTGGATTGTCGTGCTCCTTCTTTTATTGGCAAGTTTTTCCAAGTTCGGATTGTCATACATTCATCGGCTCGTTGGCAAGTTTTCCGAGATTGGATTGTCATACACCCAGTTCCCTATGGCAAAATTTCCCAAAGGATTGTCGTAGGTCTCTACTCATCATAAATTTTGGCAAAGGTTCCTCAACGTGGATTGTCATTCATTTCAATAAGTGGCAAATTTCCCGAAGTGGATTGTCGATCGACTCTTTTTTGCAAATGTTCCAAGACGCGGATTGTCAATCGTGGCAATATTTTCCCAAAAGGATTGTCGCACAGCGTTGGCAAATTTCCAAGGTGGATTGCTTTCAAGAGTTATATTCCAAGATGTGGATTGTCGATCGTAGCAAAGTTCTTATGAAATATTGTTACGAAGCATTGGCAACTTTTTTAAAGATTGGATTTTGGCAAATTTTCCGAGGTACGGATTGTCGCTTCATCGTGGCAACATTTCCAAGGATGGATTGTTACGAAGCATTGACAACTTTCCCTAAATCGGATTGTCATACATCATACAAGAGTTGTGTTGGAAACTATTCCCAAAGAAAAGAGGATTGTCATCACAGCAAAAGCACCGACATACTGGTTCACAAGCAGCAAAGCACCGACGTACTGGCATAGCAAATATTAAAAAGCAGTGATCTTTTCGAAGACTATCACAGCGGGAAAAGGAAGCTCTTTGTTCAGAGACGAGTGAACATCGAAACAGCAAGGTGGCGTTCCCTGGATTATGGAGAGTTGTCACAAACAACTGAGGATTGTTTCAAGAGAAGCAATCTTCGATAGTATTCCCTTGGACGTGGAATATTATCAATGCGAATGAGGATTGTTTCAAGAGAAATAATCTTCGATGATGTTCCCTAGGATGTGGAATATTGTCATTACGGAGAGGATAGTTTCAGGCGAAGCAATCTTCTAATTTGGAAGCAGTTACAGGCGTAGCGGTTTTCAAGCGGGATGACATTCTTTAGCTTGCAGGAGGTCATCAAATCAAATCGGTTACTTTCAGAGACGTGTGCTCGACGGTGCAAGATACGCGTTTCTTAACTCTTTTATCTATTTGACTAATGCTAGTTTTGCAGGTATCGGCGTTACAAGAGTGATTTAGGATCGCAGAACGTTCTGAATCATTCTCCGTCCCTATCGATACTTTGACTTTTGTTTTCGAAACATGCGTTTCTCCAAACTCAGTCAAAGTGGAGGCTTCTGTAGACACCCATTTGTGTCTCCCCAAAACCAAACCCGGTGATGAATACCTTTCACGTCGAACCATAATCGAATGAGGTGAAAGTGTGAAAAGTCTAGTGTTGCGGTTAGTTTTTGTTAAAATTCTTTCTTTCTATTTTCGAAAACCCACTCTATTTTATGAAAACGTCCATTATAGTTTAGTTTGGTCCATGATAAGGGTCCAATAATGGTTTAGTTGGATGGGGCTTGAAAAGACCTTTCCAACGATATATTATAAGCCCAATTCCGATGGATGATGAGGAAGTTATGGCCAAAATACTAAACAGGGCCCAAACCGGATTTTACCTACGACCCAATGATCATGAGGAGGGTCCAAAGGTTTAATCCTATTCCTAAACTAATTAGGATTGATTAGAATCTTCTATAAGTTTCTAAAATATCTTAATTATCCTTTTTTGAAAAGATAAGATTAAGGAATTTGATTTAAATATAAACTTTCCTTTTTTATAAAACTTTCCTTTTTTAAAGTCCTAATTCTATTCGGATTTAAACATGTTCAAAGACAGTCAGATATTATTTTCGTGCCTCATATTTTTTATCCAAATTTTATATGTTTGGATAGATCTTGAAATTATCTTTCCAATGATATATTATAATAATAATTCCGAGCTATAACGGAAAAGATATGAATAAGATATCAAACTCTATCCAAAACTGACACCGTCTCACTATTTCGTTCATATCTTTTATTCTACAATATATTTGAATCTGATTCAAATTGTGTTAGAAAGTAGACTTCAATATCTTTCCAACGACATCTTATTCATCTTATTTTGATTCTTGTATCAAAAGATATGATAAAAACAAAATCCGCAAAAACTGCTGTCTACGAGTTTTATTTCGATTCGAATTTGGATTCTTTTCTTAATTCTTCGACCCTCTTTTTTCCTATAAATAGAGGTCATAACTCCCCTTTTTCAATCACGAACTCTCATCAAGATTTTCTTGATTATTCTCTCTCTTTTCTAAACTTTGTTTTCACATACAAAATTCCGCATTCGCAAGATCTAGAAACACCTAGCCATATTCGAAGTTGCCTTCGCCCTAGACGTGAAAGGTTTTAATTTCTGAGGGTTTGGTCCCAAATCTCTATTTCAATTATTTAATTTAATTTTTTTGATTATTATTTTCCTTGAAGTTACTAACGTGTGTATTTTGTTATTAGAAAGAGGTACGAGGCATCCAAGTAAGTACTTTAATGGTTTAATTGATATTATGATGTAGATATCATGTTTATATTGTTATTTTGATTCCTAGTATCATGTCTAGGTTAATTTCAATATTAAATATGATTGTTATGATGATTCCTATGTTCTTTCTAATATTAATTCATGTTAGTATCATGTTAGGGCTAAAGATTTGATTTTTATTGTTTAGTGACATGCTAGGGTTTGTTATTAATCTTGTTAGTATCATGCCTAGGATCTTGCTATGCTTTAACATGATTATAATTATAATTTATGATTATCATTATTTTTATGTTGATTATGATTGATATTATTATTATTAATGATGTTGATTATTTATTATGTTGCTTGATACATTATTTATTTTTTATTGCTTGATCACACCTTTTTATGCATGCTTAAAGGGAATTTGTACTTGTAACCGCGCTTAATAAGATAATTAATAATCTTGTTAGGTTAATTGTGATTATAATTCAAGTGATCGCCAATAATAGTTTATTTGTGCATTAATATTCAACCAACATAGATAAACAGGTTTAGGGTTAACCTATTGATTGTATGTTAATCAGAAAGCGCACATGAATACGAGCAGAATAAAGTGGAGGCCTATTATTAGGGCAGATTCAATCTCTTTTAGGTTGGATTTGTACCTTCATCCCCGAACCCTTATTTGGTTCATGACCTTATGGAGTTGACGATCTCTTGGATCGTTAAGGGGTGTAACCTTCATCCTCGTGAACGGTTTACAAGTTCCTTAAAAACTTGTTGGCGACTCTTTTGCTCTATCTTCTTCCCTTTTGGACGCCACCGTACTTTAGTGTATGATCACAGTGGTGTTCAAGCTAGTGGGATTTTAAAGGCTTGAAACTATTCCCTATAGTAAGTAAGAAGATTGGACCTCATAAAATTTATGGGCCAATTAGGTAAATGAACTGGTAGGCTTTGTTTGTATGATCATGAATTGTAGAATATAGGTCCATAAAATAGTTTGTTCTAAAATAATTTTTGACCTATATTCATAATTTGAAAATTTTGAAATTAAATTTTGGAAAAGTACAATTAAATATTATAAATAAAATAAATTTTTATTGATAAAATATTTAAAAATACGGGGGATTACAAGCTCCCACCACGAATGACGAATGCTCATTAAGTTCGATTTCGGCGCAATTGAATCCACAAAATGCAACCTAAAGTCCGCGACAAGGACGATGAAGAACTGAAATCGCAGCAATGGCAGGCGGAAGAGGAAGAAAGAGAAAATGTATGAGGGAGAAAATTGAGGCTTTGGGGGTCTAGGTGGTTGATTTTGGGGGTCGAGAATGGATGCTAGAGGACGGTCGGCCATTTTCGGTAATTTAGGGGGTTGGTCGGCCGTTTTTTTGTGAGGTTAGAGGGTGGAATTAGGGTTCCAGCGAAGTTAGGGCAGGTGTGGTGGAGGAAGTGCAACGTGATGGGCTGCTTTTAGGATTTGGTGGGAGCAAGGGATGGTGATGTAGGTTATTTTGTGCGGTGTAGATTAAGAGTTGGAGTGGTGGAGGTTAATGGGACAACTATCTATTTTTTTTTCCTTTTTAATTTTTTTTATTAATTTTGGACCAATTACGTGTTGACACGTGTTATGGTAACATGTTATAACTGGTGGTTTACTTGGTGTTGACCGGTTGGGACTATTGGAGGCAAACACATATCATAGTTGGAATTATTATATAATAAACCTTAGTTGGGATTATTAAAAGTAAATCCCCGTATTTGAGATTATTAAAGTGTATTTTTCCTTAATAAAATTGTTTCCATGTTGTCAATAGAGTAAAACAAATTACTATCTACAAAGGGTTTGTATCCTAGTAGGTTTGCATAAATTGATCCAACGGTACAATATAATCTGCTGCTCGATTGCCTTATCTATAAATGTGATTGAACTTCACGTACAGGAATTGACGAAGAAGCTCGTTTACATACTCCATTAAAAGTTGAATCTTTTAGGGGCACCGAGCATTACCGTGCTAAATTAAAATATTAAACAAATTATCACCTTCATTTAAAACATTAGATAACTTATGGGCATGGGCCAGAAGGAGCTAATTCCAAAGATTCATAGCTTCGGCAATTAGGGGAGAAGGCGTTCTTAAACTAAACATGCGGCTACCAGATAGATATTGTTGTAGGGATCGGAAGGGGTCACTACGACACCCACAATGTCACACAACCAAGACAATCAACCCAAATTCAATCCAAAGACACCAAATTTTCACACGACCAATATGACACAATCAAGACAACAATAGGAAGTAGCAAATCAACAACAATACCAACAATAATTGGAAGAAAACAACAATAATCAACACACACGGATTATACGTGGAAAACCCCTTCGATGTGAAGGATAAAAACCACGGGACCGTTTAAGGAGTCCACCCTAACTTCTCTTATTGATAATTGAGGATAAAATAAACCCAAATCAGTCTACAAAGGCTTAACAACCCACCAACAACAACAAACAATAAGAGATCGAAATAAGAGAGCAAAAGAGTAGAATTCACCCAAAAACAACATTTCTGTATGAAGCATATTCTGACCAAACCAAACCTTAAAACAACGATCCAACCGTCCAAAATGAATCCCTAGATTTCAGGAACAAGTTGTCAAAATTCGAGCACGATCCAACGGTGGAAACTCCGACAACAGCCAATTTACCATAAGCTGTCCAGAAAACTCCGAAGTTTGATGTTATTGTTCAAACCCTCACTTTCTCTCTATTTTTGTGTGTTTTTTTCTTCTGCTGCTCTTACTGCACTTGCTTCCCACTCTTAGCAAGAATTACCCCTCACAAGCTTGCGAGTGCATCTAGGCGCATAGGACCTATGTATTTGGTATGCACATAGGAGGACAATCTGGGGTTCGGTGGTACATTTTCTCTCTTGTTTTGGTATAGTGGTACATTTTTGTATACTACTATACATGTATAACGTACCATTAAAGTATAAGTGTTTTGAATAGTACTTTTTATGTACTAAAATACATGTAGTGGTACTTTTGCCATCATATTTTCCACCATCATGTTCCTATTATTTACAAAAATGTATGTCATCCTATTTGCATCCTTAATACATAGGACCTATGCGCCAAGAGTTTTGCCAAGCTTGCTAAACAAGCCACCAAAAAATAAGCCCCGAGATGGACTCATAATAGTAAGTAAAATGTAATACAATTTGAGCCATTCATGAAGACCAAAATAATGAACATTTTACCACAACTTGGGCTGGACCCATAACAATCTCCCCCTCCATCCCAACACGGGGAAGATTAACATGCTTCAATAATCACTTGAAGCTCATTCCCACAAGCTTGCTACAAACATCAAGCTTGATCCCGGGAACTACTTTGGTTAACATATCTGCACCATTCTTGTCAGTGTGGACTTTCTTCAGTTTCAAATGCTTCTCTTCAATCACATCTCGTAACCAATGATATCTAACATCAATATGCTTGGTACGAGCATGGTACATTGCATTTTTACTCAAATCCATAGCACTTTGACTATCACAAAGCACTTCATAATCTCCTTGCTTCAAACCCAGCTCTCAAAGGAACCTTTTAAGCCATAGCATCTCTTTGCCCACTTCCTTAGTTGCAATGTACTCTGCCTCAGTTGTTGACAATGCTACACATTTCTGTAGCTTGGATTGCCATGAGATGGCTCCCCCTGAAAATGTAAACACATAACCTGAGGTAGATATTCTGTTATCAAGATCACCTGCCATGTCAGCATCTTTATAACCTTCAAAAATAGGTTTACCACCTCCATAACACAAGCAAATTTTGGAGGTACCACGCAAGTATCTAAAGATCCACTTCATTGCTTCCCAGTGAGCCTTACCCGGATTAGATAAGTATCTACTCACTAAACCAACAGAAATTACAATATCTGGCCTAGTACACACCATAGCATACATCAAAGAACCAACAACAGAATAGTAAGGAATGGATGACATACTTTCTTTCTCCTTCTCAGTTGTAGGGAAAGCTCTCTTACTAAGCTTGAAATGTGTTGCTAGTGGTGTATTAATTGGCTTAGCATGCTTCATATTGAACCTTTCAAGCACCCGTTCAATATACTTTTCTTGTGAAAGCCACAGCTTTCCAGCCTTCCTGTCACGAGCAATATCCATGCCTAAGATTTGCTTTGCAGGACCCAAGTCTTTCATGTCAAATGACTTGGACAAGTCTTTCTTCAAACTTTGAATCATTTCTGCATCTTGTCCAACTATCAGCATATCATCCACATATAAAAGAAGGATTATGAAGTTACCTCCAAGGAACTTTCTAATATACACACAAGGATATGCCAAAGTTCGTTTATAACCATTGCTTGTCATAAACAAATCAAATTTCTTGTACCACTGCCTTGGTGCCTGTTTAAGCCCATAAAGACTCTTCTTCAGTTTGCGAACAAACTTTTCTTTCCCTTTCTATTCAAATCCTTCAGTTTGCTCCATGTAGATTTCTTCATGCAAGTCACCATGTAAAAAAGCAGTTTTAACATCAAGCTAATCCAACTCAAGATCAAGACTTGCAACTAATCCCAGCACAGTTTTAATAGAAGTCATTTTGATAACAGGAGAGAAGATCTCATCAAAGTCAATGCCCTTTTTCTGGTTGCATCCCTTTACCACCAATCGGGATTTGCGCTTCACTATCTTCTCACCATCTTTCTTATTCTTGAAAACCCACCTGTTTTTCAAGACTTTCTTTCCCTTGGGAGGCTTCTGTAGGAGTTTATAGGTACTACGCAGCGGAAAAAACATGAATCATATTCAATCAAGTACCAATCCCAAGAATCACATGCATAACACACAAGACACACAAGACACATCCACGAAGCTATTCGACAGGCAAATCAGGGAGAGCATAGAGCCCCAAGCGTTGCTCCTCTACTTAGTCCCCGAGATTCGAACGAGCCGTCCACCAATACTAGATTGGTCGAGTGATTGAGGAGAACCGCGATCACCACCTTTACGGACAACCGACCACCGCACGAACCACCACCACCACGACACACCACCGGCGCCTAGGAGGAGGAGAGAGCCGTGAGAGAGAGAGGACTTTGAGAGGGTTGGGTTTAGTGTTTGCTAATTAGGGTTTTGATCACACTGATCAGTTAATTGCTTACTTATTGCAAACCTAGGCACCTAGTCTATTTATAATCTCATTATAATTAGACTAAGGCACGAAGCCCAAAACTCCCTTGTCCACTCCATATGGTCGGCCACCTAGAGTGATGAGGCCCATGTTGGGCCTCGTCCTCTAATGCTCGATTTAGCCCCTTTGTGTGACCTTATAGGATCCGTCCAATTGGGCTTTGGGCTATTTTACTAGTCCAAAGATCGTTAGTACCTCTAGCTATGGCAAAACGACGACCCAAAAGTACGAACTTAATTATCTCCATAATTTGATCCAATTATATATCTAGTAATTGCACACGACGAAGACATAACTCCTTCAATCTCCCACTTGTCTGAGACAAGGGTGCAATATTCAAATTCCTTAAGTCAATATATGTGTCGATTTGATAATATGATTGCATCACATGTCGAGATCATATTAATCTACAAATCGTTTCTTGAAATCTGAGTTAGAATTACAAAACCAAATGATTATTGTGTAATGCATTTGAACGCGGCCACGTATTTTCTGAATTCTCCCTCTTCAAGCGGCCATGACACATTTCCTTATTTAATAGGTAGACTCTATCCAATCTTGTGGCAACATGACTCCCACTCAACTTCTGAAATAACCGGGAAACACCCTTTATAATCTTCAGTTACGGCTAGACGTTTGAGTGTACCACAGTCACAACATCCATTGAATGAAATCAATGTTCCACTCATGTCAAAGGAATCCACTAATATATACGGAAGCTCTATACTTGAACTTCAAAGTAGGTCAATAGTTCGATCATGCATCATTCATGCATATCCAAGTGATTGACCGAGCATCACTATGCCCCTATAGCCCATGAAACTGCGCTATCCAATCAATCTTACATGCTAGTCCATTGTTTGAAATCATTTATGTCCACTTTAATGATCTCGAACTAGGAACTTTAAATAATGTATGAATTTTGTTCACCTGTGGGGTTTCAATTCACCAGGTCATCAACCTGATGAGCCCATCAATTCATAATTATTTTGGACATTTTATTTAATTTCCAAAACCATAATTAAATAAGAGAAATAATAATTTCTATTTTAAACATAATTCTGCAAATTAATGCATTTCTCATGTAATATGCTTTCTCAAAACATATACAACTTAAATTACATAACTTGCTTCAATCCTAAGACTTTAATATGACTCTCATATCTTAGTCCATGGAAGGGGTTTAGTGATTTCTCACTCATAATAAAACTTTGCTGAACACGACCTTCCGCAAGTCAATGATCTCATAATTGAGGTGATATCTCATATCCTTTTGGATTTGTGATGTGACTCTGGCTCCTTTGTTTTTGGGCAAAGGTGACCTGTTAGTCACATGACATTTTAATCCAAACTTCCTCTGTAACTATACACATATTCTGACATTGAGTATGCAACAGTGCTCTGCTTTGAACTCTCCAAGCTCATTGTCCTTTTCCATCCAGACACAAACATGCATTTAGATCACCATCTAGAATCATCTTGCCTGTTTGGAAAACTTGCATTCGTGTAACCTTTTGACAACTTGTTTAAATTACCATTTAACATAATATCTAGAAGAATTCCTTTAGTGCTTCTCAAGTACTTAAGGATTTGTTCTTGGTAATTCTCCGTATGCTTATTCTGAATTTGCTTGAAAACTGTTACATATGCACAAGTCACATGCAACATCTTGCTTTGTACATTTCATGGCACATATAATGAACCTTTTGCAGAAGCATAAGGTACACTAACCATACAACCCAACTCTATTAGATTTTGAAGGCACTGAGTCTTACTGAGTGTATTACCATGAAACATGGGAAGACATCCTCTCTTAGAATCTTGCTTTATGGACTTGTCAAGATCCTTATCAACATAAGTCTCTTGATTCATTCTAATCATTCTTCAAGATTCACTTCATGGATCTTAATTCCCAATATGTACTCAACATCTTCTAAGTCTATCATATTAAAACAATCTTTCTAATCACTGCTTGACTTATTCAAGCATTGATATATCATTTCATATGAACTGTATGTCAACTACATACTAGACTAAAAGACCAATTGCTCCCACTAAACTTCTTGTTTCTACAAGAATTCTTTCGTTCTACTAAGGAAATCAAACTGTTTGATTGCCTAATCAAAACGAATGTTCCAACTCCCTGATGCTTACTTCAATCCATAAATTTTTGAAGTTTGCAAAACTTTCTAGGAATTTCTGGATTTCAAAACTCTTAGGATGTATCATATACATTCTCACCATCAAGAATATTTCATGAAAGTGATTTTGATATCCATTACTAGAATAATCCAAATAGGCTTACCCAACTAATAGGTTTGACCCTATTTGTAAGACTATTATAGACTAACACATTTTTACAAACATGGAGTCCATACTGGATTTCATGGCTTTAAGCCATTTCCTGAGTTGGCATTTATCCAAAGCTTGATTGTAGGGCATGGATTCTAACCGTTCCAGTAGGAAAATTTTAGAATTCACCTTTTTTCAGAATTTCAACAAACTGTTTGTTTTGATCCCAAGTAACCTACGATAGGTATGAGCGACAATAGAATTATTCTCTTCAACTCTTTGAAGTCTTTCATTCTAGTGGGACGACAGAAGCCTCGCTAGTGGAATTAGCTTGCTTCGACACATGGTTTATCAAATTAGCTGATTTCATATGCCTTCGTCTCTGATGTAGTGTTATCCACATCCATTTGTTGCTCGTCTTGAATCTCATCAAGATCTAACTTTACTCCCACTTGGCTTTGTAGGAAGACATTCTTTCTATAAAGACACTATCGCGAGCAACAAACACTTTGTTTCTACGCGATTGTAGGAATAATACCTCTTAGTTTCCATGAGAAGACCCATGAAGAACTACTTTTCTGATTTAGGGTGTATTATGTTATCTTTGTAAACATTTTACATTGATTTCATAACCCTTAATCATGTTTAGAAAAGATAACTTTTGGAACATTTCCAAATCATAACTCTTATGACATCTTTTCTACTGCTTTGGTTAAGTTTCCTGTTTAGTATATTCGCAATTGTTGTTGTTCTAATGCATATCCTCAAAACGATATTCTTAAATCATTAAATCTTGGATCGAACAATGGCAAGCAAAGTTTGATTCATTCTTCATAAACATACAATTTAATTGTAATGTTTCTGGATTGTGAAGTAATTCAACAATTCCCTTTAGATGATCATTCCCTTTTTGAGTTAAATATTTATCATATTGTGGTGTTAAATTGTTTATCTCAAACTGATTATACATTTCATTTTTGGAATTTTGAACTTTTCAATGTTTCCAAGCTTTACTTCATTAAGTAATTATCAACATATTTACTTAAATCGTCAGTAAAAGTGATGAAATAGTTAAATCTCTTTGCTAATTTTGAACTTATTGGTTCACATACATCATATGTATGAGTATCAAAAGGTCATTTTAGCTTCTTTTACCCTTTCTTCTAAAAGGCAACTTGGTCATCCTAACTTTTATCAAGCATGACTTCTAATTCTCTAGTGATTCATAATCACATAAGAATGAGAGTCCATCCAAAACTTTGGATGTGCAAATGGTTTATGTGACCCAACCTTACTTTGTTATAAGTAAGTGTACCTTGAATCATCTAAATTTACTTTTGTGATCTACTTATATCAATGTCATAAAACAAAATTAACTCATATCTAGCAAAATGAAAAACAATTTATTACCTTGGTCATGGATCAACACTTGTCCAAGCCAAGTAAACCAAATTCAGTATTCAAAACAAGAAAACCGAAATATTGTCTCATCAAAACTGGAAATTGTTCTAAAATCATGATAAACTAATCAAAATTTAAAACTATGAAGCTATCTCTGGCCACTCAAATACTTCTAGTGCACCTTCAAGCTCCATTTCCATGCTAGCTTCACTTGTTTGCAGTTCCTGCGCAACATCATTATGTTAAGCACTGCAACTTGGTATCTCATACCTAAGTGAAATTTAAAATGTTTATAACATTATACCTGAGGTTGATGCTCCATTCTTCTTGAGGAAGTCATGGTATTTCTGGCAATTTCGCTTCCAATGCCCCTTCTTCTTGCAGTAAAAGCATTCACTTTCACTTGCAGCCTTGGGATTTTGAGTCGTCTTAGGCTTTTCAGGAGCCTTGGCAACTTACTTGCCCTTGCTCTTGGCACTAGCCTTTTGCCCCTTCTTCTTGAACCCCTTTCCCTTTTGAATCATAAGAACTTCCTTCTTAGGTTCCTTAGGGATTTGTTTCTCAGCACTAACCAACATTGCATGCAATTGATTCATAGCCTTTGCAGTGGCAGTCATGTTAAAATTCATGATAAACTGGTTGAAACTTTCTGGTAGTGAATGGAGAATGATGTCTGTTGCCAAATCATCACTGTATGGGTGCCCCAGTTTTTCCATACTTTGAATTAGGCCGATCATTTTGAAAACATGATCATGAACTGTGGCTCCCTTCTTCATCCTACAATCCAGAATCTCACGATGGAGCTCATACCTTTCAACTCTAGCTTGTTTCTTAAACAAAGCTTTGAGTTCTTGCATGATTGAGTAGGCATCCTGGTCCTCAAAACTCTTTTGAAGACTAGGCTCCATGGTAGCAATCATTAAGCAAGTGATAGGTATAGCTCTGTCATGAGCTTCCTTGTGCTTCTTGATCTCTACCGCAGTTGGATTTTCTGGCAGAGGTCCTGGTAATGGGGTATCAATGATATCCTCTTTACCCTCAGATTTCAGAACAAGTCTTAGCATTCTTTCCCAAGTTGAAAAGTTCTCCCCTGTCAACCTATCCTTCTCAAGGAATGGTCGAAGGTTGTAAACGTTGTTGTCATTGTGGTTACGACTACCCATCTATGTCAAAATAAGGCAAAGTTTAATAATTATGTTTAATTTCAAATTAAAGTACCATAAACGCATTCATTTGGTAACTTTAAAACACTTTATTCAATAATTAATTGATCCCAATTGAATTTTAAGTGATTCCAAGATCCTTTATTTGTGCAATAATTGACCGGACTGAGGCCCTACCATCAACCATTACATTTTCAAGGTGAGTAAACTCTTTACTGATTACAACTCTTGTAACTCTTGGTTGAATAATTAATCATCACATGCTTAATTATTACCCTTAGCTTCAAGGTTCTAAACTCTTTAGGTAACCTTGTTGAGTACAACCAATTAAAAATGTAAAACGTGATTTACCCACACTCCCCTAAGATATAATATGACACCCATCTGAGGCATGACCCATCATAAAATATCAAAGGTTTCATCGGGTTTTTAATTGGAAAAGCTATCTCAATATTACTGGGACCTAGATTCATTATGTTGTGATTATTTAGTGAACTCTAGCGCATCATCAATCAACATAAATAAAATCTAACATGCATAGTCTACTAATGCAATAAATCATGACATAGTATGGCCCCTTAGTCCTAAGAAAACTAGAAATGAAAAAGTTCCCACTTGAATCGTCATGGATCTCCATCCACCTTGCTCCTTTGGACCTTCACTTCATGGGCTTCTTTGGGCTAACACTATTTAAATAACTATTCTATTTACTTTAAATAAAAGTTATAAAAATACTTAACGGTACGCAGAACGCATTTAGATTACAAAAATACATCACGATGCGCAGATCGTATTTAAGAATCTATGGGCCATACTAGTCTATATATAGCAACATAATATCATATATTATAAAAGTGCCATATAATAAATCACTCAACATGCTTGTCTAAACTACAACATCGAATGTTCATAATAAAGTCAACGCATTTCCTAAAATATCTCATATTTTAATCATAATTAGATAATATCATATATTATTCATGACCGTTATAAAATATCATATATTTAATTTAGTCATGAGATAGAATCAAATCATATTTTAATCTAGAAAGATAAATCATATTTAATCTTTCATGATTATCCTAACAAATTTAGGAGATTCTATCCTAATTATTAGCCAATCAAATAATTTTAAAATCAATTATATCCTAATCTAATTATGGGATAATCACATTATTTAAATCAATTATTATCCTTTTGGAATATGCTCAGAATATCCTAGTCAATCTTATCCAAAATTAACCACTTTAATTAGGATAATTACCAATTTAACAACTTTAAATATGGATAATATCAAATATAACAACTTTTGAATATTTGATTTTATCCAAATAAAACCAACTTTATCTTTTAAAATTAAAAGATCATATTTTCAAAATATTTTATCTTATCCAAAATAAAACTGATTTTATCCCAAAATAATTCATAATTATCTTGAAATAATTTTAAAATAGGATAATAAAAAAAAAATAATTTGAAAATACCGCAAGCCACTACCGCCGGCCACCGTGGTTGGCCAGCCGAAACTAGCCACGGTGGCTGGCTGCCTTTACAGCAGCCACTGCCGCAAGGCAGCAGCGGGCAGCTGCTCTGGCAGCCGTGGCAGCAGTCGTGCAACGCTTGCACGCTGCTGCCCACAGCCACTCCAGACCGCCTGCCCTCCCTCCCTCTCGGACTGCCACCCCGGTCGGCAGCCGTCGTGGCTGCGCCACCCAGCCGCGGTTGTCGACCACTTAAAACCTTTTTTTTTATGTTTTAATTTAATTAAAATAACACTTATTAAAATTAAATTAAATCAGTCCAAAAGATTAAAATTAAATTACATTCAATTTTAAAATTAGGGTTCTTCATAAAATTAATCCCAATTTAATTCTAACTTTTAAAATTAAATTGATGATCATACACAAAACACTTTTATGCATAAATCAATCCGATTAAAATTATGAATCATAAAATAAATCGAATTAAATCAAAATAAAGCACAAAAATCATATTTTAGGGCTAGGATTTTCGAAAAATTCGAAATTTAGGGTGAGGGGGTTCGAAAATTTCGAACATGTTAGGGCTAAAATTCGGTCTCTTCATTGCAATTTTGAGCATAATTAAATCACATTTAATCGATTCCAAAAGTTTAATCACATTAAATATAATAATTGAACCATAATTAAATTAATTTCTCCCTCTTAATTGATTATAAAATTAACGTGGACATCAAATAATCGTATTATTATGATCTAGCGCGTTCATGCAAGAGGCTAACTGATACCACTGTAGGAGTTTATAGGTACTACGCAGCGGAAAAACATGAATCATATTCAATCAAGTACCAATCCCAAGAATCACATGCATAACACACAAGACACATAATCATACCTTTGACGCGTGAATTCCACGAAGCTATTCGACAGGCAAATCAGGGAGAGAATAGAGCCCCAAGCGTTGCTCCTCTACTTAGTCCACGAGATTCGAATGAGCCGTCCACCAATACTAGATTGGTCGAGTGATTGAGGAGAACCGCGATCACCACCTTTATGGATAACCGACCACCGCACGAACCACCACCACCACGACACACCACCGGCGCCTAGGAGGAGGAGAGAGCCGTGAGAGAGAGAGGACTTTGAGAGGGTTGGGTTTCGTGTTTGCTAATTAGGGTTTTGATCACACTGATCAGTTAATTGCTTACTTACTGCAAACCTAGGCACCTAGTCTATTTATAATCTCATTATAATTAGACTAGGGCACGAAGCCCAAAACTCCCTTGTCCACTCCATATGGCCGGCCACCTAGAGTGATGAGGCCTATGTTGGGCCTCGTCCTCTAATGCTCGATCTAGCCCCTTTGTGTGACCTTATAGGATCCGTCCAATTGGGCTTTGGGATATTTTACTAGTCCAAAGATCGTTAGTACCTCTAGCTATGGCAAAACGACGACCCAAAAGTACGAACTTAATTATCTCCATAATTTGATCCAATTATATATCTAGTAATTGCACACGACGAAGACATAACTCCTTCAGCTTCACCAACTCATAAGTTTCATTCTTCTGTAAGTAATCCATTTCTTCCTTCATTGCATCGAGCCACATATCATTCTCTTCAAGAGACAACACTTCTTGACAGTTTTCTGGCTCTCCATCCTCGGTGAGTAGAATGAACTCTGAGCTTGGGTACTTTGTTGAAGGTTTATGCTCTCTAGTTGACCTTCGAACCTGTGTATCCTCAACTTAAGGGGTAGGCTGCTCCTCCTTCTCATGAACATGTTCATCATGAACTTCTTCCTCATCTGATGAAGACTCATCAAGATCAACACCATCATCATCATTATGAACACCATCATCATCATGAACTGGTACATCACCATCAGGTTGTACCTCACCAACATCATCATGATTCTTCTCAACATTCTCATCTGCTGGCTGATTTATAGGAGGTACAGGAGAAGAGATATCATCATTAGTATCAAAGGACAATTCTGAAGTAGAAGTATACCTTGTACTCAGAAGATCTGCACCCTTCTCATGCTCAAAGAATACTACATCTCTACTTCTCACAACCTTCTTCTTTTCAGGATCATATAGTCTGAAACCATACTCTTCATCACCATAGCCAACAAAAACACATGGGTTAGTCTTGGAATCAAGCTTCGATCTCTGATCTTTTGGCACATGCGTAAATGTCTTGCATCCAAAGACTCTCATATGTGAATATGAAGGATCACACCCATTCCATGCTTTATCAGGAATGTCAAAACCAAGAGGAACTGATGGAGAATGGTTGATCAAATACACGGCACACTGAACTGCTTCAGCCCAAAATGTCTTAGGAAGATCAGACATTCTAAGCATACATCTCACTTTCTCCACAATGGTTCTGTTCATCCTTTCTGCAACTCCATTGTGTTGTGGTGTATCGGGCTCTGTCTTCTCATGTCTAATGTCATGCTGTGAGAAATAATATTTGAACTCTTTCGAAGTATACTCACCACCATTATCAATTCGAAGACGCTTCAGCTTTCTTTCTGTCTCCCTTTCTACCATGGCATGAAATTTCTGGAAGACCTCAAACACTTAGGTTTTTGTCTTCAACATATACACCCAAGTTCTTCGAGTACCATCATCAATGAAAGTGACAAAATATCTATTGCCACCAAGAGATTCAACTTCAATGGGACCACAAAAATCGGAGTGAACTAACTCCAACTTGGATTGATTTCTAGTAGACTTCCTAGAAAAGGAAGCTCTATGCTGCTTTCCTGCCAAACAGTGATCACAAGGTCAAGAGAAACAATTTTATCAACAGGAATCAATGCTTTACCTTCTAAAAGTTTCAATCCCTTGTCACTCATATGTCCCAATCTTTGATGCCACAGATTAGGAGAATTCTTCTCTTCAACTGCATTTAGCTCACCAGAACATACACTCAAGTATGTCTTATACAAAGAGCAACACAACTCGCCTCGGGCAACTGTCATCGAACCCTTAGACAACTTCCACTTACCATCACCAAAAGTATGTCGGAAGCCCTCTAAATAAAGAACATTAGCAAACAACAAATTAAGGTGTAGATCTGGAATATGGCGCACATTCCTCAATGTAAGCACGCACCCAACAGTTGTCTTCACACGAATATCACCTAACCTAACAATGCTTGCTAAGCTATGATTTCCCATCTTCACACTACCAAAGTCACTAGATTTGTAGTTCATGAAGTACTCTCTCCTGGGAACACAATGGTATGAATCCCCTATATCTTCGAGCCACTCTGTGTCTGAACTATCAACATGATGACACTCACTAGTTGCACAAATCAAAGTGACCTCATCATCACTCTTAGAAGCTGTTGCTGCAGTGTTTTTATCATCTCCTTCTTTCTGTGAATCATTTTTCTTTCTCTGTTCCTTTTTCAAACGGAAACAGTACTTCTTGATATGACCAGGCTTCTTATAGTAATTGCATGTAGTCACATTTCTCCCATCACTGGATTTGGACCTACTCCTTGAGTTATCACGGCCTTTGGGACCCCTACTCTTGCCTCTTCCTCTGCTCTCAAACAAGAGCTTGTGAATTATCAACTCCCATCTCCTTTCTTCTGATTTCTTCATTGAACATGCTCTCTTTTATCACATCCAATGATATCACACCCTTCGGAGTAGAGTTACTAATAGTCGCAACCAAAAGTTTCCTAACTATCTGGCAAAGAACTCAATAAGAACAAAGCCTGCAATTCATCATCAAGAACAATCTTCATAGTAGTCAACTTGTTAATAATATCCTGGAAGTCATTAAGATGCTCAAAAACTGACTTTCCACCCTTCAATTTCAAATTAACAAGTTTCTTAATCAATGAAGCTTTGTTATGAGCGGTCTTCCTCTCATAAAGACCTTCAAGTTTCTTCCACAAATCATAAGGGTTGGACTCCTGTGACACATGGTTGAATATGCTAATATCAATCCATTGTCTAAAGTCCCTAAAGTCTTCCTTTTCAACTTTATCCAATCTTTATCATCCATCTTTTCAGGTTTTGTGGGTTTAACAATGCTACCATTAGTCTTTGTGGTTGTTTCTATTGGTTCATGTAAGTCTTTACAATATAACAAATCTTCCATCATAGGTCTCCAAATTGAATAATTAGTTGATGTCAATTTAACCATCAAACTACCACTAGTCGACTCCATATTGTGACAAATTAAATTCTGGCTCTGATACCAAGTTGTAGGGATCTGAAAGGGTCACTACGACCCCCACAATGTCACACAATCAAGACAATCGACCCAAGTTCAATCCAAAGACATCAAATTCTCACACAACCAATATGACACAATCAAGACAGCAATAGGCAGTAGCAAATCAACAACAATACCAACAATAATTGGAAGAAAACAATAATAATCAACACACACGGATTATACGTGGAAAACCCCTTCGATGTGAAGGATAAAAACCACGGGACCGTTTAAGAAGTCCACCCTAGCTTCTCTTATTGATAATTGAGGTTAAAATAAACCCAAATCAGTCTACAAAGGTTTAACAACCCACCACCAACAACAAACAATAAGAGATCAAAATTAGAGAGCAAAAGAGTAGAATTCACTCAAAAATAGCAGTTCCGTCCGAAGCAGATTCTGACCAAACCATACTTCAAAACGACCTCCAACCGTCCAAAATGAAGCCCTAGATGTCAAGAACAAGCTGTCAAAATTTGAGCACGATCCAACGGTGGAAACTCTGGCAACAACCAGTTTACTAGAAGTTGTCCAGAAAACTCCAAAGTTGGATGCTCTTGTTCAAACCCTCACTTTCTCTCTATTTTTGTGTGTGTTTTTCTTCTGCTGCTTTTACTGCACTTGCTGCCCACTCTTAGCAAGAATTACCCCTCACAAGCTTGCTAAACAAGCCACCAAAAAATAAGCCCCAAGATGGACTCATAATAGTAAGTAAAATGTAATACAATTTGGGTCATTCATGAAGACAAAAATAATGAACATTTTACCACAACTTGGACTAGACCCATAACAATTGTTGCCAAGGTGATCTGGAATAACAATATCTACAACACCTGACCTATTTCAAACGGATCCATCAAAATTAATTTTAACAATACCAACGGGGTCGGAGACCAAGCTACATGAATGACATTAATCGAAGGATTGACAAAGATAAGAGTAGTCTCAAGAGAGTCTAAATGAGTCCTAATTGTCCATTCAAAACAAATTTTCTGAACTCGGGATAGAGTATACATGGAAGAAACAGACATATCTATGTAAAGAAACTTGTCAAAGTTTTAAACAACAAAAAAATACCAATATCAATGGGAAACGATCACAAGTTCACAACTAGTTGATAGTTAGTTTCATCTTTCTAGAATGTTTGAACAAGACTTCAGAAATGGAAAAGGTGATCTTGAGTCTTAGTACAAAACTGACAAAAAGGACATAAAATTGGAACATTAATATGATGGTGAGCGAGATTAGCCCGTGTGGAAATTAAAGGGCATCACTCCGTATGTAATAATCGCCATACAAACTCGATCTATATGGTAATGTGTTATAGTTTTTAGTATACATATTTTAATATTTTATCTATTATTAAGAGTCTTTTTTCAACTTTTACCCAATACATTTCAAACTCTTAATCCTCAACTTTGTTAACTTTAACTTTAAAAAAAAAAAAAAAAAAAAATCCATCAATTTCCATTATAACTTCCTTTCCGAACTTCCAATAAACATATTCAATCACTTCCATAATCGTATTTGCAAAAATAATAATACTCCGTAATACTGTACTTCCTCCGTCCCTAAATTACATTCCTGATTTTTTATTTTGGGTATTCCAAAATTACATTCTTCCTTTTCATTTTTAGTAATTTTTTTTTCCAAATATCCCAAATCAACTCTCTTTTTCTGTTGTATATTTAGTGTTTTCTCACTTTTTCTGTCCTAATCTCACTCAAGATCATTGTGCCTAATTTAAATGAATATGATTGGTTCTTAATTTTCAATTAGAAGCATGTTATTGGTCCTTTTTTTTGGCAAAGGATTGATGATATAACATCATTAATCATTACTCTCTCCGTCTCACTTTGTTAGTCCCATATAAAATCAATCATAAAAAAAATAAGAGAATGAATAATATTTGGAATCTTACATTTTAGTACAAAAATTGCTTAATTAGTTCTATCTTATTAAATGTTCTGATTTTTTATTTGAAAAGCATCAATTACAATGCTTATTTAATGGGATTGATGACCAATCAGAATATTTAATTATTGTCATGTCATCAATCCACTAATGGATTAGAAATAATAAGACCAAATTAGGAAAATAAAATAAAATAAAGGAATAGATTCAATATGGGTAGATCATTTTGAAACGAAATATTACATGAGACTAACATTATGAAACGGAGGGAGTAATATATCTTTGTTTTACTCAAAGACATCATTTAATGTTTTGTATTTCCTATTGAAATATTTTATTATTGTTATTTGTCTAATTCTTTCCTCCTTAATTCCCGTGTAATTTTACAAACAGAAATATAATTTAAGAACGGAGGGAGTAGTAAAAAAAAAACATTCAATAGCTAGTATGGAACAATTGTTTTACACTTTTACATCCATGGGAGTTGCGTAGATTAAGTGCCATCTAAGCAGTGTTGTAACTATTATCATTAATGTATAAGTTCAACCAGTTCTTTTCTACAGCTTTGCTCCTTTATTTATAATTACAATTCATCCAAGCATTGTTCAAAACTATTTTGGATACTACAAATTGTCATATTTTACATTCAAACTTAGGTAATGCATGAAAAGGCTTAAATTTAGATGGACAGCAATAATAATGGTCAAACAAAGGCTGATCTAAAACATCCTTACCAACAATGTGATGTTTTAACTAAATTTAGCTTAATATAGCAAAATTTTAGAGTCGTTTATATAAAGAAATCATAGTACAAGAAAAATAAATAGCAAATGAAGCTATTTCAACCATCCTTGCCTCATTTACGGGTAAAAAAAATCGTATGCCATCAACCATGAAGTCATCTCTTCTAGGCAACATTTTGGCCGTGTTATTTCTTGTGGTGTTTGTCTCTAATGTTCATGCCAAGAGGCCAAACTTCCGGCCTGGTCCGTGGAGAATCGGTAGGGCTACCTTTTACGGTGGCCCAGATGGTTCAGGAACTTATGGTAATTACTCCTTCATATTATTACTCCATCCATCTCTAAAAGTTTTTCTATTTGGACAATAATTGTTTCACAATAAACCAAGCATAAAGAACTTATAGAAACAGGAGTAATATTTAGTCATGTCGCCATTATTGTTATTATTAATAAATTACATAGCTAGATTCCATTGAGTACATATGCATGTATATGTTCATAGATTACGCATGCATGATGAATTTAAATAGCAATGTGTCAAAAAAAAAAAAAATATAGCAATGTGAGAAATGATGAACCTTTTCCTAAGAAAATTTATGTGCCGCTGCCCGCTGGACACTCCTTTCTCTTTGAAATGGTAAATGAGAGTTGAGCACAATTTAGTATGAAATTATTTTTAATATTTCAAAATAAAAGATTATAGAGCTTTATATACTACCTCCGATAAATATTATTTGCAACGATTTGACATAAAGTAGAGAGGAAAAATGTCTAATCGTTGTAAATAATATGTAACGGAGGTAGTATTAAAGCTAAAATTCTTAATAATCAGGGGTGGTTTTAAGCATGTGCAAGACAGTTGATCACACAAGGCCCTAAAGCGAAATTACTAAAAAAAAAATCGTTGTAAATAATATGTAACGGAGGTAGTATTAAAGCTAAAATTCTTAATAATCAGGGGTGGTTTTAAGCATGTGCAAGACAGTTGATCACACAAGGCCCTAAAGCGAAATTACTAAAAAAAAAAAAGAAAAAAAAGGGTTCCATTTTTGAAATTTACTTATATACAAAATAAAGAGAAAACTTGTTAAAATCTGTAATCTATTCTTCAATTTTGTCCTAAAATTTATATTTTAATTTAGTATTACCTCGAATTTTTATTAGTTGCAACTTTTGGGTACTATTTGTGAGATATAAAATATTCCAAATTAGCAACTAATAAAAATCGAAGGTAGTATAATATTTTTCCTTACACAAAAGATTTTAAGACCTAATTTAACAAAATTGCACAGGGTCATTTTTCAGTGTTAGCATTTGTAGCCCTGCCTGTAATTATATAGTTGAGCATCTTACCACCAAGCAATGTTACCTTTTGATACAAAATATTAACATCTATAACAAATTTATTTACAAGAAAAAATGTAATAACCCAGGCCATCACCCGAGCCCAAATACTAGGTTTTTTTCAAAAGAAACATAACTCACAAATGAGTTGACATTATTTGTCTCACCTTAAATAAATAAGAAAAAAAAAATTATCACACTACTACTCCCATTATAAATTGGTTTTAGGAACAATCATATTGGACTTGTATGTGGTCAAACTCTCCTCCAATACGAATTTATAATTTATATACGGCCCAACAAGATCTATCAGTTTTACTTAAAAGTTCAATTCCATGGGTGAACGCATTTGCATAGAGTACATGAAAGTGCACAAAGTTGATTAATGTTGATTTGAATGTAAACAGAGGGAGCATGTGGATATGGGGATATATCAACCAAAGAAGGCAAAGGGGGGTTTGGGGTGCAAACTGCAGCTATAAGCACAGCATTGTTCAACAATGGAGCAGCTTGTGGCTCTTGTTATGAGCTCAGTTGTGAAGAGCCTGCAAAGGGCTGCAAAGCTGGTGCTTCCACCATCACCATTACCGGCAACAACTGGTGCCCTGATGGAGGGTGGTGCAGCCCTCCCCAGGAGCATTTTGATCTAACTCAACCAGCCTTTCTTCAAATTGCTGAGTACAAGGCTGGCGTTGTCCCAATTAAATATCGCAGGTTTGTAACTCATGAAGTACTCCGTTTGTTCGAAATTATTTGTCACACTATCCTAAATCCCAACTCCTCATAATGCTGCATCTCTTAAGTCGCTATTCATGAAGCAATGAGCTAGGAAGTTATTTACAGAACTTCAGAGAAATCAATATGCTTGAGAACTTTCAAACACTGGCTTTATTCCCATAAAAAATAAATTATTTTCTACTGTATTTAGCTCGTAAAGCTGAAAAGTTGATACATGACTTGCCACAATTTTCTTTCTTTTTTTTTTCCTTCCATATTGCAAAAATAATAAAACAGAGAATCAGAGTAACTGAATCGAATGTTTATGCATGACATGCAGGGTTCCATGCATAAGAACAGGAGGAATCCGTTTCAGCATATCTCCGCATTCGAACCCCTACTACCTGCTCGTGTTGATATGGAATGTCGCAGGTGCAGGAGATGTAGAAAGCGTAATGATAAAGGGAGATAAGGGTAAGCCATTTAAACCAATGAAGCGCAACTGGGGACAAAACTGGGAGAGCGATGACAATTACGTAGGGCAATCAATTACCTTCAGAGTCAGAACCAGCGATGGCAAGAAGTCTACTTCATGGCATGTAGTCCCAAACACTTGGCAGTTTGGTCAGACATACGAAGGCAAGAACTTCAGATAAATTTTGCCGAAGCTTACGCTCTTCACCAGCTAACACCAAATTCCTTCTGAAGTTTGACGCTGATATATAATCACTAGTTTATCTGCTCTAAAGTTATACTTTTGCATGCAAAATTTAAATAAATAAAGAAAAAAGAAAAAGGGGAAAAATATATGCTCTATTTAGCACCAAAACTCTTCAATATCTCAATATATACACGATGACGTGAATTCATGTAGTGAGAAACTGAGAAAGCAAAAACTGAATATAAATAAAACTCAGGCTAGAAGAAGAATATGTGCGCATATACTTATGCAGTACTTCAATTCTGGGTCACTCGCATTACTCCATTTGAGGGTGATTTCCTCTAAACACATGCAGGTGAATAGATTTGTCCTTTGTGTATTATAAGCACAAATCCCACAAGTCCGATTGTCATGCACGCCTTAAACCTCCCAGTACAATATCTATGGTATCAAACTCAATGTTGACCAAAAACCCACCAAATCATCAGTGCCAAGTTCAATTTTCCGTCTTCTTTAACATCACATCAGAAAATCGTGCAAAGAGATGTCTTCAGTTCATAACATTCCCCATACAGCATAGGATAGCCCTAAGAATTCTTGAATGTTCAGAGGGGCATACGGTTAACTTACCTTGAACAAATGCAGTCGCCACTTTTCTACCGGACTTTATCTTGCACTTATCGCACAACAGTCCAAGCATGCCCATCACTTCCCTGTTTCTGCTTCTTTTTTCTCTTCCGTTCCTCTCTCGTGTCTGTTTTTCCAGTATTTCGTTTCGCAAGTCGTGAACGGATTTCCAGCAACTTTGATTTAGCGTCTCGGAAAGGTGCATCAGACTTCATAGCCATTAGTTGCTGAAATAGCACATGAAAGAATTAGTTTCCTTGCTTGACATGCTTATTGCACAAGTGTCAGTATAATGGTGACCTCGATAGATAAGATTGCGAATATACATACCTTGAGATGGTCCATTGCAGCAAGGTTAAAGCCAAGAGTATCTTTGCAATCCTGATACATAAATTAGATATTGATAAGCATCATTTACTTAGAAGAAACAAATAACCAGATTATCTTAAACTCTCAATGTCCAAATACCATAGAAAGGGCAAGCTGATAGCTTCGCATATACAAAGGTGCCAAACGGATTATTTGGGTGACGAGTCTTTCAGTTCGGGCTGAGACAGGTCACGCTGGGTCAGGTCATATTCAGGTCTATAGTAAATAAGTTAATCATAAAAAGTAACCAATCTTAATCCTTTTTTTTTTCGGGTCAAGTTAGTCGATTTCAGGTTAAGTTCAGGTCTTGGTCAGGTTGGTTTGCTATGTCAGGGATGCATAGGAAACGATGGTGGTATGCAAGCCTGAGGGAAAGGGGGAAGCCTCGTCTCCTGAAACAGGCATCATAAAAGTTCCTAAAACACTAAAAAGTCACTATACTGCTCATCAACTTGGCTACAAGCATCACATATACAAGGTTGGAACTCAATGGCTATGCAAATTTTTGATAACTTTACCACCCAAGTTAGGTAGCCACAAATCAGAAACATCATTATTGATAAAACCAGGACTGAGTTTATTCATCAACAATCAGTAGTTAAACTATAATGTGTACATACTTGAGTACAAATACGTGAAGAGGATGAAAATTAGAAGAGCAAGCTAAGAGCCCACTAAAATAACACATTGAAAAAAAGCTTGCAGGAATCAACAGTATTAGATCAAAGGATACCTTCACTCTTGAATGCAGGACATCTTTAAGAACAGTCAACACTGGTCTTGCAGAAGGTGTGCTTATTAACTGATGATAATGCGTCTGCAGCAATACTACTGCTACCCTGCAAATGAGCTCAACCTGCATTTGCAATTTGTGGCGTCAATGTTTGATCCTCAATATTGACTTCCAATGTGAACCTCCTCACAGAAAGAGGTTAACAACAAACAGAAAAATACTTCCAAAGTTCCAAGATGCATGATTTTACATTCCAAGTATCATCAAGTACATTAAGAGTATATGAGCTTGTGTGTGTGTGACTGTGTGTGTGTGGCTGTGTGTGAAGAGAAAAAGAAGAAATATTTGTTTACTGGGCACTTAACACGATCACAAGACTTAATATCTTCTTTTATACCTATGGTGTCCTCTTTTCTTCACAATGATGGGGTTAAACAATGAACATTAAGGAAATATAATCAATACTCCATATCTAGAAAAAAAAATAAGGAAATCTGTACAAAATTTTCATAAACTTAGAAACAGAAGATATTGTCAATAACCTTGTTTACACCTGGCAATTCTGACCCAGTCCAGATGACCTGACCCGTATGACCCGACCCATGACCCGAAATCGACCCGAAAATAGTGACCCGGAATTGACCCAAAACCCGAATCAACCCAACGGAATTGACCCGAACTTAACCCGAAACCCAAAAACGACCCGACCCGAAGTTGACTCGAGACCCGAAATGACCCGACCTGAAGTGACCCGAGACCCGAAGTTGACCTGATACCCAAAGTCACTCGACCTTTAACTTGAATTAATTGACCCAAATAGACTCGAAACCCAAAGTAACCCGAACCAAAATTATCTTATACCTTAAATGACCAGAATCTATTTAAGCTAAAGACTTGACCTGAGTCCTGAGCAAACCGAAATAGAAAGAAGCCGCAATCAAAGTGACTTAATTTTTTTTATTAAATTGTAATGCGTAACAGTGTAAGCAATTTACATATTTTGAGCATTACTTTTCTTGATTTCTTCGGCCTTTTATCTCTATAAGTTAATAAAAAATTGTAAAAAGATTGAAATTTAACGACTATTCTACGGAGTTTGTCCATAAGATTAAAAAAAATTAACAAAAGCTCGAAATAAAAGTCACAATTCTCACAAGTCTAGAAACAAAAATAGTACAATAATAATGCGTACATAACATAATGTTCAATACCAAATGAAATTACAAAATAATCTAAAGTCAAACAATTACTGCATTGCATGAAAAAAGTAGCCTTAATAAATATAGTGAGTTTCTTGTCAAAAAATATATAAATATATAAATATGTATATAGAGTTGAATTTAACCCAATGCATCGACCCGAATATCCCGAAAATTAGACCCGAAGATTGACCCGACACGAACTGACCCGACCTGAACTGATCCGACCCAAACTTGACCCAACCTGAACTCGACCCAAAATGTTGACCCGAAACCCGACCTGACCCGATTATCATTTGACCCGAAATCAACCAGAAACCCGAAATGACCCAACCCGATTATCAGTTGACCCGAAATCAACCCGAAACCCGAAATGACCCGACCCCACCCAAACTTGACCCGATAATTTTTTACCCAAAATGACCCGACTCGAATGACCCATTTGCCAGGTCTAACCTTGTTTGACATATACATGTACAACGTGCAAAAACAAAAATACAACTAGGCAGTAAAATACACATTAGCAGAAAAAAAATGGGCAACCACAGATTAACATTTAATATTGACCCAATAAACTAAAATGGGCAAAAATGACCCAATAAACTAAAATGCGCATACATGACCCAAGAAACAAAGAACATTCAATAAAATGAGATATAAAAAATCAAATAGAAATGTATCAGTATGAATGAGATCTGACCTTTTCAGAATTTGAGGTCCAATTTTTCAAATACGAAAGCAGTTTTAGAGCATCAGAAAATGGTATTGCCTGCAATCAATTCAAAAAGAAGGTTAGGAAAACCATATACCCACTGGCAGAATCCAATAACCGCAAACTTTGGTGAAGGGGAAAATATTCAACATCAGAATATCAGAATATAACTGAAGATCAGAAAGTTAATCAGAAGTGTCCGTACAAGTAAAGTCTGCTCCAGATCATTGGGCCGGACATTTGAAATTGAGCGAAGAACATAATCAGAGGGTGAAAGTCCAAGCATAAGTATGTTCGGCTGAAACCTGGCCATTGCCCCCCTTGTTTTCTCCTCCTGTACATCACAATTTAATAAATCAAATGACTTAATTTCAATTTTTCCTGAAATTTATGTATAAATTCACTCACTAATACACATGGGAAAGAAAAATACAAAGAAGACTATTAACTTAGGAAGAAAAAGACATTTGACATAGTATATTTTGGCATAGCCAGTGAACCAACCATGCAAATGCTTGGCATAAATCTATGTACTTTGAATGATCATTATGCAAATTAATCAACATATCATTGACAGTACAATTACCTCATATTCAGCAATACGCTTCGTTTCAGCTTCTGCCAAATCCAGTGCTTCAATAATCAAGTCAGTTGCAGTTAAGGTTTCCTGAGTTTTCTTTCCTGCTGATGCCACAGCACCCTCCTCAGGAAGCTCGTCCTTCGGGGCATGTCTATTTTCAAATGCACCGTCAAGATCACCCTCAAACATCTCCTCCAACCTTTTTTCTTTCTCTTCCTACAAAAGATGTAGATGACAGTTAAATTAATAAAAAGAAACTAAAAGCTTTCCAGAAGCCTCATCATCAGACAAAGTGGCCAATATGGAGGAATACCTCAATGAAAAATGGTTCATCAGTGCGATCCCAACGCCTTATGGACCTATCATGAGATCCTGTGACAATAAAATCACCACGACTACTGAGTGCTAGACACCATATCTCAGCATGATGTCCTTCAACAGTTAAAAGCAATTCAAACTTATCAGCATCCCAGTACTTCAAAAGCCGGTCCTTCCCAACACTAAATACATAGTGAGTATTAGGAACAAACTTCACATCCATGACACTGCCACAGGAAAAAGAGATTCACTAGTCAAGTAAAGCACCAGGGAATTATAAAATGCCTTTTGTGTTTTGTCAAAATAGGCTAAGATAAGTACCTATCAGCATGGGCAAAGATCGATTTATGGCAGTCACCAAAGTCCAAACCCCAAATCTTTAGATTTTTGTCTGCAGACCCCGTAACTATCAGATCCCCATCAGATGATATATCCATACATAATACAGGCAATTTGTGACCATATAGTGTAAGGAAGAATTTCAGTGTATCCGCAAAGAAGACCTAGAAAATTTCACACATCAGAAAATATAACAAACGACTAATAAGGCAAGTAAGGCCTCATAAAAATAAAGGGGTGATCATATCAAATGAGAAATCAGTAGATAACGTGATAGTATAGAAGATGCAAAGATGCTATCAAATATTATACCCTATTCGACAAGCAATGTAAGAATAACTATGTAAGCTTGCACTTAGAAATACAAGCAGATAAAAGAGTCAGGACAAACTAACCTTTACTGTGCAATCCAACAACGCAACAGCAATATACTTTGCATCTGGGCTCAGTGCAATCTTCAAAACATCATCATTCATTTTCATTGTCCTCACATTAGACACTGTTAAGCGCTCCAAGTCCTATGAGTAAGAATAGCAACTTCTTTATACAAACAAGAAAAGAGGCAGCTTGGTTTGCACAAATATATACACTACAGGGTAACTTATTCAATCGCAGATCACATGTTTGTAATAACAAATAAAATTATATGCCAGAACAGCAAAAACAAACATACTGAATATTTATCCAAAAGTCCTATTACACCTAAGTTCTTATTAAGATAACAACTGACAATCATGATGGGCAAGATGAAATTTTAAGGTACGAATGGAAAAGAAGAAGAGCACAGGGAACTCACGTGACCAGACTTCTTCAATCGGCGATACTCCCAGAACTTAACCTCGTGGTCTGCACTACCAGTAACAAAACCAGTTTTGTCGGGCATGCTAGTAATTGAATGAATAGAGCCTCCATGAGCCTCCACTACCTCCACACATGTAGCACTGGGAACATCTATTATTTCAATCTTTCCACCTTTAGTCCCAACAAGTGCATACTTGTTCTGGTCACCAGAAACAAACATGCTGCACAGTCCATAGCCAGAATCAATAGTTCGAAGGCAGTTACAGGTACTGGGATTCCAAATCTTCACTGCATTGTGACTTGTTGACAGTAAAAGAGAGTTATCCGGGCTGAGACTAAGACTTCTAACATCTGAACGATGACCTTGGAGCTCAATAGCCAGTGTCTGTGTACTTGAATCACTTCCTATGGAATATATTTCTACAGAATTATTGTTCAGTGACAAGGCTAATGTGGCCAAGGAGTTCTTTGGATTGATTGGACAGAAAGAGGTCGAACAAATCTTCTTTCCAGACCTTACAATTTGAAGAAGCTTAAAAACATCAGAGACTACAATAGTTGGACTGCTCTCCTCTAGAGAAGTGTGTTTTCCATCTCCAATATCTGTACCCTCAGCCACATTTTTGGAGGGATCTTTTTCTTTCTTCTCTTTCTTGTCTTTCTTCTCCTTCTTTCTATGAACTCTGCGCTTAGCTTTGCGCTTGGACTCGGCCTCATCTAACATACGGAATATCTCCACTGTCTTACCTGCCACTTGACATGCTAAAAGATTACCAAGCTTATTAAATCTTAAATTTGCAACTCGGTCTTTGGTCTGCCTCGGAATTTCACCAAAGTACTTCAGGACTTCCCACTTGTTACGAGCTGATGAAAGATCGTTGTCTACAGAATCCTTATGATCAGAACTACCTATTTCTCCATCTCCCAAATCATTCTTGGTTACGGTGTAAAATCGAAGTTCAAGGTCTGCTGAGCCTGTTACCACATATCTCTCCTCTGGATCACTATCTATAGACCAAATCTCACTATGATGACCACTAACTATTTGCATACAATATTGGGTCTCAGTATCCCAAACTCTAACAAACTTGTCCTTTGAGGAGCTGACTAGCTTTTTTCCAGAATCGAGAAAAAGCAGATCTGTCACCTAAACATTGTAACACCAACAGGGTAAATACATGAACATCAATGCTTACAGAGACTATCAAACTACTAAAAGCATAACATTTCTCAAAAGAAATCAAATGAACAAACATAAACCAGTATCAATCCTATAATAATAGATATAAAAGTGATGTACAAACTTGATCACGGTGCCCACGAAGACGATAAAGGCCAGTCTCGCCAACCACATCCCACAAGATAATATCATTATCCTTTCCACCAGACGCTAACATCGATCCAATCTTATTGTAACGAAGAGCAGTAACAGCTCCTTTATGTCCATTCAATGTTGTTTCACATGTTCCCTTACTCAAATCCCATATTCTTATACTGCCATCAGCATGCCCAACTGCCACCTGAAAGAACAAAAATTAGCAAAAATGAAGAACAACCAGAGCAAACCTATCAAATCAGCATTAGCTATACACATTCATTTTCTCCCCCTCCCCACAAAGGGTATAGAAACCGATGAATACCGGTCAAGGATTTCAAATTCCATCCTATTCCTGCCTTCTGGTCAACCTTCTTATACCTTATTGACATCAATATCATACTAGCAAGACAAAGCTCCTACATACATACATAGTATTTTCTGTAAACTGGAAAAACCCAACACATTCGACTAATTAACAGCAAAATATCATCTTACAGCAACTCAAATAAAATACCCATTTCTTCCAACAACAAAACCATATCAAAAGCATCAACATTTCCCCAATAAAACACCATTTCATTCAGCAAAGTGAAAAACAAATTGAACAACAAATCATCAAATAACACAACCCAGATAACATTTATCTCAAATCCACCAAAACCCAATTCAAAAACACAATCAAATTGATAAACAAAGAGAAAGAAAGAGAGTAATTACCAATGCGGAAGCCGGGGAGGCGACAATAGAGGTGACAGCAAGAGAAGGACCAGGAGAAGAAGCAGAAGGAGAGAGTGTCTTGGAGCAAACACCTTGACGAACCTGCCAAACACCGACCTTCTCAAGAGCAGGAGAGAGAAGGAACTTGCCGGAGCTGTCGTAGCAGATGTTGGACTCCAATGAAGCAATCACCCCGAAAGTTGCCGCTGGTTCATAGCGAAGGTACGACTTCACCATTTTTTCCGGCGAGTAAAGAAAGGGTTATTGGGTTCAAGCTTTGCTTGTCGGCCCTTTTCTGTTTGTATGTTCAAATTTGACAAATTGAATGTTTATGTAAAATTCAAGGGTTTTAGGGGTTTTGCACTTTTGCGTTTCGGGTATCAGGGTTTTAAGTATGTCTAAAAGTGATATTCATCAATAACTATAGGCGCATTAAATTAGGAAAATTTGTAAATCGTAGCAATTTAAAGTTTGTATTTTGCAAATTTACAAGTTGAAAAATCTTTGATTAAAAGGGGTCTGAATTGAGCTCGGAATTAGCAAAAAAATAACGCAAGTATCTCGTTTTGCGTAACAAAAGTGTATCGATTTGTGGGAAACTGTAAATATGAGACACTTACGTTATTTTTTTTGTTGATTCCGAGCTCAATTCGGACCTCTAAGTACTAAAATGACCCCTAAAACCTTAACCGAAGATTTTTCAACATGTAAACCGATGAAAAAATTAAATCGGGCTGCAATTTACAATTATACGAACTTTTGGGCTGCAATTTGCAAAAAAAAAAAATTAAATGGGTGCAATTTGCAAAATCCGAACTTTAAATGGCTGCAATTTGCAAATTTTCCTTGAAATTAAGTTGAAGATTGTCACGTGAAAGTGGGCTAAGAGCAAGTTTAGCCCAAGACTTGAATGTGACATTATTTTTTGTGGTCCCCATTGAAAATGATGTCATCAAATTCTTGTTAAGACTCACTAAGACTTACAAAAATTTATCACTTTAGCCCTAAAATTTAAATACTACCTCCGTTACACGTTATGTGCAACGATTTGACATAAAGCAGAAGGGAAAAATGTCTAATCGTTGCACATAACCTGTAAAATGTCAAATCGTTGCACATAACGTGTAACGGAGGTAGTATTTGACATATTATATGTAGAAAAGTGTAAGAAAAAAAGGGATGATAAAAATAAAAGTGAGGTGGGAGTAGTGGGTCCCAAACTCAAGTCTTAAGTTGAGTTTTAAAATTTCAAGACTCAGTTTGAGACTTGCTTGAGATTTTTGAAGAAAAATGGGAAAAGTCTTAAGACCTAAAATGGGAAAAGTCTTAAGACCTAAAATGATAATGTCACCCCAAGTCTTAAGACTTGGGGCTAAACTTGCTCTAAAGTGAAAGGAAATTTGATGGAAAATATGATGGTAAAAAATACCACTACGTGCATAATAGTACATAAAAAGTACTATTAAAAAAACTTATATTTAATGGTACATTATACATGCATAATAGTATACATGAATTGTAACATTGTAGCATAATAGTACACATGATGTACCATTGTAGAAAAAAAATCAAACGGAAAAAAAAAAAAATGAAAACCCCAAAACGCTCTCTTATATACCTGCTAAATAAATAAGTGCTATGCGCCTATATGCACTCGATATTCATAGGACAAATGTTTAATAACATCCGATTAATTAGTGTAAATCGGCACTACAAACAGAATGATTTTGTTTCCATTTTGATTCACATGTGCCAGGCTTTAATTGCCTAAAATCTTTAACAAAAACAAATATTTTCTCTCTCTTCCTCATTCATTTAGAAACTTTTTTCTCTATCTTCTTTCTTCCTCAACTGTCGCTTTTCTCTCTTAAACAGGCGATTATCTCTCTTCTCTTTCAGTTGCAAAGTTGTAGTTTGCTAATTTTAAGATTTATTTACTTAATCTTTGAGATTTTTGTTAGTTTTAGCTGTTTTGATTCTTCGATTTTTTGGTTTTTTATTTTATATAAATGAACATATATTAGATTGTAAATGACCATGAAAGATATTTAATCAGCAAACATGAAATATTTACGTGAATAAACTATTGTAGATATCAATATGTATGTGATTGATCATATATCCATATTAGAAAAGACAAATATTGAAATTCAGAACTAAATTGAATATTTTTTTTTAATGTGTAAGTGAAAATAATACTACGTGAATGAATATTATTTAAAATCTAAGGGTCTGTTCTGATTGACTGAAATGAGCTGAATTGAACTGAATATTTTATGAAAAGAGGATATTAGGAACTGAATTGAACTTAATCTGAAGAGAACATGGCCTAAATGAACATATATTAAAATTTGAATAATCATTTATTAATATAATATGTGAATGAATTTATATTAATATTTTAATGATCATTTAACTGTACATTGGATGAACAACCAAAGAACATATATCAATGTTAAAATGAACATTTTTCTAAATGAGAACGAATATCTATTAATAATTTTCCATTTACATTTTAAATCTAGAACATTTTAATAGTATAAGACTATAATAGCACACCACGAATTCATATAACTCAATTTTAATCGTGCACTCTTATTGAAATTCCTTATTTAATTTGTAAAAAATATTTGAAATAGATAAATATATATATATATATATATATATATATATATATATATATATATATATATATATATATATATATATATATATATATATATATATATATATATATATATATATATATATATATATATATATAATTGAACATTTACCAACATAAAAATGAACATTTATCAAAAGAATCAAAATATAAAAAGAACGAACATTAACATGTAAATGATCATTTACTAATATATAAATGAACATTTTCATTTACCAAATTGAAAATGAACATTCATAAAATTGAACTTTTCACTACGAACTAAATTTAACAAAAAAACGTTCGTACGAAATAAAGTAAGCTATCTAGAAAATTGCGACAATTAAACTTAATTTTTAATTTTTTTGTGTCCAACAATAATATATATTATAAATAATAACACACCACAAATTAAATATTTTTTAATTATGTATTTTTGTTTTCAAAAAAAAAATTAACAATTTTTTTTTAACAAAAATCAGTAAAAGTGTATCATCATACTTACATTGATACATTTTCCAAGCTTGATGTTTCTTTTACTTTTATGATAACACAATTGTAAGAAAAACAAGTAAAAACTAGGACTATACTTGTTTTTCATTTCAAAAATCAACAAAAAAAACACTTACAATTTCGATTTTCGACTTTGTTTTGGTGAGTTTTCCAGCAATTGTGCAAATTCTTCTCATATATTAGACATTGTGTTTGATTATTGTAAAGAATTTTAACTTTTTACTGGAATTTGTTTGCAAATATTGATGATTTTGTTGAGAGAGAAAGTGGGGAAATAAAATGAAAAGGATGAATTGAAGAGAGAGAATTTGAAGGTGGTTTAGATTTTTTTTTTGTTGTTTTTTTTAAATGTAGTATGTGGGGTATGGATTGTTTCTATAGCAATTGAGTGGGTATATGGGAAGTGAGGAGTTAGTGAAAGTTAGACTAAATGAAACCATTGCATGGGGGTGTATGTAAAAGACCCTACACTAGGGTGTAGAACTCAACAACTACAACGAAATAGAGCTCGTCGCATGAGAGCCCATCTATGGATTATCTGGGTATTATATAAAAATGACTCATACAAAAAGTCCATATAAAGAGTTCAGTCCATCTAGCGAGATACCTTACATACAAATGGCTCATACATGAGTCCAGCCCAGATTTCACATGCATGCCATTAAACTCCGTCGGTTAAGTTACCATTAACAGATATTGATGCTGGCATTACTCAAGCTTTCGACGTGAAGTAACGTAATGTGGATTTTAAACCCCTTAAGTTAATAAAGAGTCTAAAATCACACAAGTATAATAAACACCCCGTTCTTGATAAGAAATTCGAACAAAAAACGTAAAGTAACCGGATATGACTTGTAATCCGACCACTCCTGGAACGAATTCAAGACTACTCAAAGTACTTAGACTACTCCTAGAGTTAAGTATTTTGATGAACAAATCTTAGACTACTCCTAGAGCTAAACATTGAACGTTCTACTTATCAAAACAACTCCTTGAATTATTGAAAACTAGCAAAGAAGAGTTTAAACAAAGTTAAAACAATTTGTATTGAATTTAATCTGATTTCTTTTTCTATCTAAAAACCACAAAATCAACCCTTATTTATAGGCATAAGAGGAAACTAATTCTACTCCTACAAGGATTAGGACAAACCCCTAACCTTGTGCTCCAAGCATCCTAATTAGAATATAATAACTACTTCTAACTAGAATAGGAAAACTAATCCTAAACAAACTCTAACTAACTAAAAACTTTCCTAACAACCTAAGGAAGTTTATAGCAACTAAATAACATAAAATAAAACTTATCTTAAGTACTTAAACCAAGAAAAACCCTTTCAAATGAAAGGTAAAAACTTGCAAGCAAAACTCTAAAAAAATAAGTAAAAAAAAAAAAATATTTCACTTCATCTTGCCGTCAACATGGCCATCTAAGAGGGTGTGCAAAGAGACCCTTTACACAGGGCCTCATATGGAGGGCCCCTAATTTTTTTTTTCTTTTTATCCCAAGCAATATATATTTGTCACATCAATTAATCCTACTCTACAACATTCTCTATGAAACCTTTATAGTTTTATTATTGCAATTTTATAGCTTTTCATCTTCTAATCTCTCATTAAACTTGTATTAACCTTTTAGACATCCAAAGTTTCAACTAATAAAATTCTTTAATTATACATTTACAATAAGAATTTTACATTTTAGTTGGTTTTTATACAACAACCTTAGTTAGATTAAACATGTGTATTACATATATACCTCCACTTTTCTAAGTTCTACCCATGTACTATTCACTAGGTCAAAGTTTAAAATTTTGATCATGTCTAATTATGTATATATGAAAGCATTATCATGTACTAATGCATAAAATTAATGTGGGTAACACTTATCATATATCAACATTTTATAATTTTTACTCTGTACTAATGCATAATAAAAGAAATTAATGGTCAAATTAATGATTATAAACCGCATAAAATGAATGTGGGTAACACTTAGCAAAATAGGGTTAGTACAAGTATACAATCTAGTCAAAGAGTTCCTATCGGAGGTTTAATTTGAATAGTCAAGTTTCGATCCTTTTGCTAAAAAATTGTCGTAATGATAAAATTTAACTACATATTTAATAGGGTCAACATTTTGTGGTAACACAAGGCCTCCAAAGTATTTAAGACAGCCCTAGCCGTTTACGCACCACCTCACGCGCCACCATAGGTGACACGCGTCTTTTCGGTGCATAGGGCCCAGACCGACGCTTGACTTTTGTCAACTTCGTCGGAAATGAACTGCTGCACATCTTCATTCATGGAGATCAAGCTTCCTTCTTTCCCCATTGATCTAGTGGACCTTTCCTTTTTATTTCTTTGTTTTGGCAGCCTATGATAAAGCTATTTGGACCTTCTAAAAGTGTATTAGACCCTTCAATAGAATTAGCCTCTTGATTCACATCATAACATTAGAGTTAGGCGTTAATTAGACCTGTCGATCGGGTTGAACAAGTCAAGTCCGGGTCGAGTCACTTCGGGTTACGGATCATTTGGGTCGGGTCACGAGTCGAGGAATGCTCAACCCTAACCCAAAGTTTCGGGTTCATGTAGAGCTGTTAATTCGGGTAAACAGGTCGAATTTGGGTCGGGTTAGTGTGGGTGGGGTCAACTCGAGTCGGGTTAATACGAGTTAATGTCATAACCTTTACGGGCCGGGTTCAGGTTGAGTCATGCTTGAGTCGGGTCACGTCGGTTCATACATCATATCGGGTTTGGGTCGGGATTAGATCGGATCAATAACAGGTCGGATTACATTCAGGTCGGGTGAATAATAGGTCAAATTTAATTCGGGTTTTCACGGGTTATAACAAGTTAAGGTCATTTTCAGGTTCGATTCGGGTTTGATTCAAGTCAATAATTTGCGGTTATAATCAGGTCAGATGATATGTCTATTTTATATAGTATTTTACCCCCGTCCCTTGGTCATAATTGGTAGTGTTTTTGGCTCTCTAGAGCCACTTTTATTAATTGGTGTTTTCTAGTGTTTTCGTAGTTTTGGTTGAGTTTTGTAGGGAATTTCACTTTAGGAGCATTTTCCCGGGATTATATAGAGCGACTACGAGCATTGGACGAGCATGACCACCTGCCGTAGCCCAAGGCCGATTAGAGTCATCGAACCGTTGATTAAGGGATCGACATATGAGATACCGAGGCATTAGACCGAGTGATTAAAGCCCCAAAGAGGAAATTAGCGTTTGGGCCGAAGTTAATAGCCCAAACGAGAAGTCCAAGTTGCCCAAGGTCATCTCCCGATTAGAGGGTCCTCACCCGGAGGCGCGCCTGACCAGGCAGGGCAGAAGAACTAATGTGCAGCAACCCTTTGCCCGAGCTCGCGCCCGACCAGGTGCGAGAGACGCCCCATGAAGAAAAAGGCGGGCCCGATCAGGCGGTGCCTCGCCCGATCGGGCGCATGTTTTCGGAGGATGATTTTCGGCGATTTTTACTTAGTTTCTAATTAGGATTTTAGGAGCTTTGTGTAAATACGTTTTTAGTTGTTTTAAGATGATTACTTTCTCTCTATTATTCTCTTTTACCTCTTCTCTTAGACTTTCTCTCTCTACTTAATTTTTAGATTAAATTTCTCTCTCTACAACTCTATACTTTGGTCTTGATTCAACTCTCTATTTCCGTTAACTTTGGTAACGGATTCTTTCCCTTTAATTTCAGTAATTTATTCTCTTTCTTTCATCATGACTTGTTTATTTGCTTTAATTAGTTTAGATTTAATCATGTGCGAGTAATTTTCTTTCTAGGGTTTGTGGGGATCCACAAACAATATGAAGGGGTAATTTATTACTGTTGATTGTCAATGCTTGATTAATTTCCTATTGATTGATTTAATGCTATGCAACTAGACTTGCGCAGGTTTATTATGTATGAGTTTAGCAATAATATTGATTCGAGAGATGAGAATTGATATTTAGGCCTAGTTTCAATAGGCATGTTAATTTATAAATGGTTAAGTCGAGATTCGAGAGATGAGATTTAATACCGGTAGATTAATTTTGTGATTGTAATACGTAGCGAAATCCCTTTATGATCTGATTAATTGATGCATTATCACCTACTCACTCATACAGTCATACCCAAAGATTAACGACGTTCTCCAACTAGATGTCATAAAATTATATTACGTGGCATTTATGCCTAGTCATCTCATGCGATTTTATCATATATTACCCCCGATTAAATGATGTAAAAGTCCACAATACCCCTTTTGATTGACGAATTATGTTTATCAAATATGTAAGTATAAACTTGAATTTGGCGGATTTTCTCACACTAATACTAATTGTCAAGCTCGTTGACTTGTCGTTGTCTCCATTTTCCCCCAAATTCTCTAAAATACTCATTCCGACTTCTCAGAGCTTCAAAAACACATTAATGGCACAACAAAATCAACCTGACCAAGTAAATCTTCTGACGAATTTTTCCACCCTAATGGAAGAAAATTTGTCTTTGCAAAGACAAATTATTCAATCACTCAGTAGAATTGAAGACTCTTTAAGTAGATTACGGGGTGAATTGGCTGCAATGAATTCAAGAAATGGTATAGATTTTTCATTGAAATTCATAATTTGTAATTATTTTTCATACTTTCTTTAATTTGTTTAAATTTTTTTATGAAAAACCAACAAATTGGAGCTTCCAATGGAGGTGGTGCTGGTGGCGTGGTAGCTTCTGGAGTTGGTGACATTGAAGCAAATGCAGTCCCAGGAGCTGAATCAAGGTACTAAATTGTTGAAATATTTGTTGGGTTATTCTAATTGTGAATTTGTTGTTGGGTTATTCTCCCTTAATTAATATATTTTAGTAATAATATTGGTGTGGTAAGAAAGAAGAAGAAAATGAAAGAATGAGGGTTTCGGTGGTGGTGAGGGTGCTTTTGGTGGTGAGGGTTAGGTTTTAGTGTGATTTCAAGGGTGGGGATAGGTTTAGGGAGGTTTGGGGGTGGGGTTAGTTTGGTTCATGGTGGAGGTGGGGTTTGTTTGGTTCATGGTGGAGGTGGTGGTAAGTGGTGGTTTCGGGGTGATGGTGGTGGTCAAATGAGAGGACGAGGGTGGGTGGGGTTCAGTTGAGGGGGCCATGGGTGGTGGGGGTCGATGGTATGGTGAAATGGCAAGGACTGCCATCATTGGAGGCATACCGGCAAAAGTCCCTTGCTAAGAGGCTGTTAGGGTATGAGCACGCAGCGGAAATGTAAAATAAAACGAGAAATTAAAGGTAAAATGTAAGATAAGTAATAAAAGGAGACATGATATTTAACGTGGGAAAATCCCTCTAAATAGAGGTAAAAAACCCACGACGACGAGCACCAAAAACTTCCACTATAATAAAATGAGATACAAAGTTACCCTAATAATAGGGTATTGAGATACAACTCTTACAATTAAACTCTCAAAATAAAAGAAAAGAAAATAGTGGAATAAATTACAAGGATGAGATTAACTAGGGAGACTAGTGTAAATGGATGAGTAATTTTGTGAGTGGGTAAATTTGTATAATGGAGGTTGAATGTATATTGGTTAGATGCCTCAATATGAGCCAAACTCCAACTATTTATAGTTGGTTAGGTCGGTGGAAATGGATGCCCCAAGATGTATGAAGAATTCTCTAGATTTGCTTGCATGATAATATTGCTTCTAGAAAGTTGACTATTTTCTAGAATAATCAACATAATTGTAGAATATTTGACATACTCTACAAGCAAGAAGAATTGTATTAGGCTTCTTCAAAACTTGGTCTATATGAAATTTTGGGCCACATCTAACAGAGGCCATATGAGAAGTTAGGCCCGCGTTTCTATGGACCCTTCAAGGTGAATTTGGAAGGTGACATACTAACTTGAGTTACCCACTACAAGAAAAATCACTTTTCGTAGCGATTATTTCGTAGCGATTGTACATTCGCTACAATATGCAAGTATGTTTGTGAAATAATTAAGGATGTCGTATCATTTTTACAATCTCCATGATTTTCCCATATAAAATAGATACGGAAAGCATAATAATACATATCCACACTATTTTTACACATTTATATAATTTTGAGAAATCGTATCATTTACGTACAATCGCCACTAAATCCTAAAAATCGATACGAAAAGCCTTTTCAATACTAGATATCTAAATATTGTTTGACAAAGAATACATAAAATATGTCATAGCTTATTGGTGAAACATTTAATATAAGATTTTGAGGTTGCATGTTCGAATCTTATAAAGATCATACGCATGTTTTTTTTTTTTTTTTTTTTTTTTTTTTTTTTTGAAGAAAATGAGTTAAACATTTATAGCGATTGTAATCGCTACAATAATCACCACGATTGGATGTAGTTTTTCGTATCGATTATTGAGGCCAACCCCAGCGATATTGAAAACCACTACTAAAGGCTAAGGCAACGGGGGATATTGTATCGAATGACCATTCGTTGGGAAAGCTTTTTGTTGCAATTACAATCGATACTAAAGGTTAAAATAATTGCTACAAAAAGGTTATTTTCTTGTAGTGACCTGCCACTTGCCGCATTCATTCTGTTTTCCATGTGTCTCGACTTAAGAGAGCACTTAAGAATCGAATGACTAACCTGAACATTCCTAGCCTACTATTAGAGGAGCTTGAGTTAGAGGTAGCACTCGAGAGTGTGTTAGAAGTTAGGGCATCTAGGAGCAGACCTGAAGTACTCGAGGTGCTGGTAAAATGGCAAGGACTGACATCATTGGAGGCAAGGACTCAGGAGATAAGAGTAGTATCGTGTAAACTGTAAAGAAATTGAATTAGAAAATGTGTATTAAACTTTTCAGCAATTTGATCTTTGCAGCAAGTTTCAAGTGTAGATGGATAATGTGAATGAATAATTTGTATAGTTAGGAATAAGACATTAGGTCCTTTTTCGATTGAGTACAATGGTAGTTTTTAATAACAATATTATAAGATTTAGAGGGACTACTGCTTCGGTTCCTTTTTGTTGGTTTACGCTTTGACTATATATGTCTCTCACGAAAAAATTCAAAACTTAACCAACATATAGGAACCAACAAGTAGTTATCTATGTAAGGTAATCTAGACGTACTCATCACTTTTATCATTTTAAAGTTTTGTCAAAAGTAGATGAGCTATGAACAAGCTAGTTGGGAAATGAGCAATGAGAAAGTTATTTGTTGGAGACTGCTGGTAGTCAACTGTTCACATAGGTAAACATTTTGTAGACTTCAAGTTTTACAGAACATTTGATTTTTTTGGAGTTGCATGTTTGCTAAGTTGATGGACAGGCTTGCAAACTGATCATTGCAATGCTTATGATTATGTGTGCGCGTAAGTAGTTAGCTCTGTATTTTGCTGTAAAGTGCTTGTCCTGCACTCTTTATTTCTTGATAGGCCTTTCTTAGCTCACAAAATTAACCACAATAGGCGTTAATTAGATGCTAACTCTGAAAATTGATGAAATCTTTTATTAGGTCCTGATCACTGGAGTCAGTCTTTTAAAGCGGATAGGGAAGGTGTGCAGGAAGTTGAGCTGTGACATCATTGGAGGCAAGGACTGCCATACACAACAAGGGGTAAGAGAAGACAGGGAGAGCAGGGAGAACGGTTAAGGGTAGGAGCTGCTATGCAGCGCAACTCAGTTTAGTTCAAGGGGCCATGGGTGGTGGGGTTCAGTTCAGGGGGCCAGGGTTGGTGGGGCTCAGTTCAGGGGCCATAGGGTGGTGGGGCTATGGTGGCGGGAGTGGGGCTATGGTGGCAGGAGTAGGGGTTTAGAAACTGCAAATATTTCATTTAGGATTGTTAGAAAGTGCAAAATTTTCAGTTGGGTTTGTCAGGATTTTGTGCTTATGATACATGTTTGCTGTTCTTTTCATGTTGTTTTTGTGTTGTTTTTAGGTTGCATGATTTGTCAGTATTGCTGCAAATCGTCTCCGCTGTTGGCCAATACGGCTCCTATGTTGTTGGGGTGTATAATGGGGTGTATAATACCATGGCACATACGTCTACATATATATATATATATATATATATATATATATATATATATATATATATATATATATATATATATATATATATATATATATTCTTTTTTTTTCCAAACGGTTTGTAATTTACCTTGTCATTTTTCAGGTTCTGTTTTTGGCAGTTGCACTTGGCACAATCGTGACTTTTCTATTTTTGTCGTTTGTTCTTGCTGCAATACTGCAATATTTTGGCATGATGACAATTTGGAGGAGATGACGATTTGGGGGTGTTTCTACTGGTTTAGTGCAGAGGTACATATTTTGGTACAGAGGTGGAGTTGTTTTCTCTCTTCTCGCTTGTTTTTATGTCTTGTTTTGACATTATGGTATTCACCATTAATTAGTTTAGTGTAACTACGATATGCTGTGAATTTACACTAAAAAGTATCCCCCCTCCCTTATGGCAAGGCAAAGTGCCTGATAGCAGAGTGGTATATTTCTATTGACCTTTGATCCAAACTTGGCACAATACTTGTGCTGCATGCTTTGTCAGACTGCTACTTGTAGACACCTAAAAATGTCTCCCCAAAACCAAACCCGATGATGAACAACCTTTCACCGCCGCTATTGGTCGGGTTCAGTATTTAATCCCGAGAGTGCTTAAAAAATCATATTTTATTAAATTCATATTTTTGAACAGTCCATGGATTAGTCTTGATGTTTGGTAAAAGCATAGTTTTAATTTCAGCCCAAACTTATTCATTAATTCTAGCCCAAAGCTTTTTTATTTTATTGTTTTATTATTTGTTTTTGGCCCAAACCCTTTATTTATTTTTATTTAATTATTTTCTTATTTTAGCCCGAATAATAAAAAGTCAGAAAAGGCTCGAAATTATCAATCGGCACTTAAAATGCCGAAGGAAATTAGGGTTAAAAATGTATTTAGACGGAAAAACGGGCTGAAATTTCTCGCCCCACGACAGGTACCTACCGTGTCACGGGAATCCTTCCCGTCTGACGGTGGGATTTCCCGTGACACGGGAAGTCTGCCGTGACACGGGACATTCCGTGTCTTTTCCGCGTAAACCCTTGACGCGTTTTCTATCCCGTTTTCTGAAAATTTCCCGCGTCACGCCAAAAGTGTACCGTGTCACGGGAAAGTGTACCGTCTGACGGTGGGGCTTCCCGTGTCACGGTACAGTTTGACCGTGTCACGGGATACTTTTTTAGGGTTTTTATCATTTTAGGGTTCCGTGTGCTCTCTCAGCACATTTTCCCTATAAATACCCCCTCATTTCTGATGAACGGGGCACCGAGTAATTCTATTTTTTTTATTTTCTCTCTTCTATGCTTTAGCCTAAACACTAGCCTACCCTTTTCTACTTCAAAATTCCTTCTTCAAGTACTCAAAGGAGTCCATACTTCACTCGTGGTTCCATCCTTAAGCCAAGGCGTGAAAGGTAGAATTGTTTGAGGGTTTGGCCCCAAAATCAATTTTACTTTATTTAATTTAATTTAATTATTGCTTTATTATTTTCTTGAAGTTACTAACTCGTTTATCATTTTGTAGTTGCAAACAAACAGAATCAAAGTAAGGATCATGCTCCTTTTATTTTTATTATTTTTCTAACGATTTTATGTTGTTGGAATTGTGATTAATTTGGTTTTAATATTAATGTTGTTCTACTATTTTTATTATGATCACCATATTGCATGTTTAAAGGGAATATGTAATTGAAAATCACGCCTAATAAGATAATTTTGGACAACCGGTTTAGGATCCTTTTAATCTTATTATTAATTGAAGTGATCACCAATATTTTAGAATTATGTGTGCATTAATGTTAAACCAATTTAGTTAAATAATAGTTTGGAGCGAATTGAATTATTGTTTGTATGCCTTTGAGATCACAGGAATGCTTTTCAATATAAGAATCGAGTAGAGGCCAATACGGGCGAATGTGACTCCATGACTCACTTCGTACCATCATCCCCGATCCTCCTTTCGTGGTTCCGAACCATATGGAGTTAGTAATCTCATGGATTATGAATGGGGTGTAACCTTCACGGGTCAATCGTTGTTGCCTATCGTTGTCCCTTATCGTGGTTGCCTTTTTATGATCTGTGAACGGTTTACAAGTTCCTTAAAAACTTGTTGGCGGCTCCCTACTTTATTTGTCCCTAATCGTATTATGTCAATTCCCACTTCCTATGAGTGCCAAGCATATTCACACATGCTTTTAACGTAGGCGCACTTCGAGCGACGCCTACACTAATATGCTACTGAACATTATAATTTTTTGTTAATCTTGCATTCTTACTGTAAGACCGTTTGAATTGTTTTGTTCTCTATATATCTATATATATATATATAACTATGTTAGTATATTTCAATAATGACAATTGCTCAGTACTCACTAGTGTATGATTTGAGTTGGTTAAGAGACAGTTACTCTTGAAATGCTATTCAATCTCATCTCTCCGAAAAAAAAGAAAAAAAAAAGAAAAAAAAACCTTCATTATACGTAGTTATTAGGTATTACTCTTTATATTTTCTTCGGTATTCAACATTGTATTTCAATTTTCAAATTGTCAACATTGTATTTCAAATTAATAATACTAAAACAAATCAAACACTGATGCTCTTTGCACCTTTATATTTTAATTGCATTTCACTGTGGTTGTGTAGTATGAAATTCTTGTTAATTTTGTGTAGCTTCATATAAATGATGCTAGCATTCGAGCTGCTATCTTTACCAAAAAAAAAATAAAAAAAAATAAAAACATTGCGGGATAGACTCACACCGTTGTGGCCATAATGGATATTTTCAATACAATATACTTGTAGCATTCTATTGAACAAACTAATTAAAAATAAGTGTTCCAAAAGAAACTAATTAAAAATAACTCTTGTTTTGTTAGTTTTTGAGCCTATTTGCAAGAGATTGGGCCACCAAGCATAGACCCGGAGGTGATATTTGACGACGAAGTAACTAACACAACTTTGATGCCTTTGCAAGAAACCTTGAAACATTGACCTATAATATTTAAGGTGAACTCCATATCAACATTGTGTTCCTTTTTTGTATAATTTTGAACCGACATCCTTATTTTCATGATCTTTTTATGGCTAAGAATATTTTCGTGATAAAAAGAATCAAGCTCTATCGAGGAGAGGACATAATTATCATTTTCGTAAGTAAGTGACACCAAGATTGGCTCAAATAACAACGATAACCTATTAACTAATGAAAGAGTTACGTTGAGATCCAAACTCAAATTTGGCTCCATAGTAACATTATTCGAGATCATCATCATAGGTGATAGTTTCGCCTCAAAAGAATCCACCTCGAATTTATATCGATCTTGATGTCCAAATTGTCCATAATAAGCCACAATGAAGAGTGCTAGTCCAAAAATTAGAAAGCATACTAACGTGCCGGCTATCCCCACGCACAAACGAGGAATTCTCATTCTAGGGACCATCGGATTTGATTGCTCATCAGCCGTTTCCATGGTAACAACGTCTTTTGCATACATGATGACAACGAAAAGTGGAGTGTGTACCTAATGGAAAAACTTTTGTAAGCTAGAAATAAAATACTCCGTATTGTTAAAGTTTTACCGATAGAAAGTTTTATAAATGAGTAAGAGAAGATGGAGAAATTAATTGTGTATATTGCTCTGGTAACATGGCTTATATAGCCAAGAGTTTTACATATAATGCCATACAAGTTCACAAGTCTTTGGACTTATGTGAACATTGTTAAATCAAATCAAATAATTATAGGCATTCATATTTATCTTCTAACACTCCCCCTTGAATGCCCATACTTATTATACAGAAAAAAGTATATGCTGCCTCATTAAAAACCTTGCTAGGTAGAACCCTAAGGGATAAAAACGATAGCTAGGGAAAAAGAGTACAACGATAGTTTATTATATGTTTTGGTATACTGGCTCGTTAAAAACCTTATCAGGAAAAACCCAGTGGGATAAAAACCTGATCGAAGGAAAAAAGAGTGCAGTACATATAATACTCCCCCTGATTTCAGCATAGTTCACGGAGATGTCGCATTCCGATTTTGTGAACTAACTGCTCAAATTTCTTCGAAGGAAGTGATTTGGTGAACAGGTCGGCAAGATTGTCACAAGACTGAATTTGCTGGATATTTATTTCCTCGTCCTTTTGCAGATCATGTGTGAAGAACAGTTTTGGGGCAATATGTTTTGTTTTATCTCCCTTAATATATCCTTCAGTCACTTGAGCAATGCATGTTGTATTGTCCTCAAATATGATGGTTGGGTCTTCTGTTATTGCGTTCATTCCACACTCCTTTTGGATATTACCGATCATCGACCTCAGCCATACACATTCTCGTCCTGCTTCATAGAGGGCTATCAATTCTGCATGATTTGAGGATGTCGCGGTCAATGTCTGCTTCGTTGATTTCCATGATATTGCAGTGCCGCCATAAGTGAACACATATCCATTTTGTGACTTGGCATTTTGAGGATCCGATAAGTATCCAGCATCTGCGTACCCAATGAGAGCAGCATCTTGTTTTGGTTGGTAATATAAGCCAAGGTCTTGTGTCCCTTGTAGGTACCAGAGTAAGTGTCGAACTCCCTTCCAATGCCTATATGTTGGTGCATTGTTGTGCCTGGCTAGCAAGTTCACAGAGAAAGCTATGTCGGGTCTTGTGTTGTTAGCTAAGTACATTAAGGCTCCAATTGCACTTAAGTATGGTACTTCTGGACCCAGAACCTCTTCTTTTTCTTCTCGGGGTCTGAATGGATCATTTTTCATATTCAAAGAACAAACAACCATTGGGAAGTTGGTTGGAGTTGCTTTGTCCATGAAGAATCTTTTCAAAACTCTTTCTGTATAGCTTGACTGATGGACAAAAATACCATGACTCAAGTGCTCAATTTGCAGTCCAAGGCAAAATTTAGTTTTCCCAAGGTCTTTCATCTCAAATTCTTTCATCAAGTATTTTGCAGTTTTCTCGAGTTCATTTGGGGTTCCGATGATATTTAAATCATCAACATAAACTGCAATGATAGCGAATCCTGATTGTGATCGCTTTATGAAAACACAGGGACTAACTTGGTTGTTTTTGAATCCTTCTCTCATAAGGTATTCACTCAGACGGTTATACCACATCCTTCCAGATTGTTTTAATCCATAAAGTGATCTTTTTAGCTTTATGGAAAGCAATTGTTTAGGCTTATGGTTTTCTGGTAGTTTTAGTCCTTCGGGGACTTTCATGTAAATGTCCGTATCGAGTGACCCATACAAATACGCAGTCACTACATCCATTAATCGCATTTGAAGTCCTTTTGTGACTGTCAAACTTACCAGAAATCTTAATGTGGTTGCATCAACCACTGGAGAATAGGTTTCTTCATAATCAATCCCTGGAATTTGAGAAAATCCTTGGGCTACAAGTCTTGCCTTGTATCTAACTATTTCATTTTTCTCATTACGTTTTCTCACAAATACCCATTTGTATCCAATGGGTTTTACACCTGCCGGTGTAAGGGTTATATTTCCAAAAACTTCTCATTTTTCAAGTGACTTTAACTCAGCCAGCATTGCCTCCTTCCACTTTGGCCAATCACTCCTACGTCGAGATTCTTCTACTGTTCTTGGTTCAACATCATTTTCATCAGACACAATGTCGATTGCGATGGAATTTGCAAATGTTTCTTCCACGATAACATCTTTCCTATTCCATTGAGTCTTGGTAGAGACGTAATTCATTGAAATTTCATTGTTATCGATGTTTTGAACATCTTGTTCATTTCCCGTAGGGTTGTCTTCTTGTTCATCCCCTTTTGAATTATCATCATTTTCTTTACTTTCATCCACATTTGGTCTTTCTTGACCTTCTGACGGGGGAACATCATTAGTCTCATTTTCTATTCCATCCAATCTTTTCAATTTTCTTGGCTTAGAATCTTTTGACTGAAGTTGCACGATTTTTTTGCATAAATTGGACAGTTATTTTTCGCTGGAATTACGCGGAAAATTGTAATTGATACTTAAAGGGGACTAAAATTACCATTTTACCCCTAGCAAGTATCAAAGTCTATTTTTCGACATTTTAAGCACCTAATATGGTCGGATAATCGAATTAAAGGTGTGAATCATCTGCGGCCCACGTTCGGAGATAATTGAACCATCATACACTTACGAATTTCAGCAATCGTCGGCTTTCCTCAGGCTTGGAAGGCGTTATCGGTGGATTTTTCTTCAAGTATAGAAAACCGCCATGTCGGCTTTCCTCAGCCATGGAAAGCATTATCGGTGGATTTTTTTTTCAAGTATAGAAAACCACCAAATTCCATTGTCGGCTTTCCTCAAGCATGGAAGGCATTATCGGTGAAATTCTTCAAGCATAGAATGACACCAAATTCGTTCATCGACTTTCCTCAGGCATGGAAAGTATTATCCGGTAGCTTCCTCAGGCTTAGAAAGCTACCAGACTCTTCAGTCGGCTTTCCTCAAGCATGGAAAGCATTTCAACAAACGTCATCCGGTGGATTCCTTCAAGCATAGGAAAATACCAAACTCATTTGTCACCGATACACTGGTGTCAGATACGTATTCTATCCCTTTACTCCTTTTATCTGTAGAACTAACATTTTTCTGCAGGTATCGGCGTATACAGAGTGATTTAGGATCGCAGAACGTCTTAAATCATTCTCCGTCCCTATCGGCTACTTTGACTATCGTTTTCGAAACTGACGTTTCTACAAACTCAGTCAAAGTGGGGGCTTCTGTAGACACCTAAAAATGTCTCCCCAAAACCAAACCCGATGATGAACAACCTTTCACCGCCACTATTGGTCGGGTTCAGTATTTAATCCCGAGAGTGCTTAAAAAATCATACTTTATTAAATTCATATTTTTGAACAGTCCATGGATTAGTCTTGATGTTTGGTAAAAGCATAGTTTTAATTTCAGCCCAAACTTATTAATTAATTCTAGCCCAAAGCTTTTTTATTTTATTGTTTTATTATTTGTTTTTGGCCCAAACCCTTTATTTATTTTTATTTAATTATTTTCTTATTTTAGCCCGAATAATAAAAAGTCAGAAAAGGCCCGAAATTATCAATCGGCACTTAAAATGGCGAAGGAAATTAGGGTTAAAAATGTATTTAGACTGAAAAACGGGCTGGAATTTCCCGCGCCACGGCAGGTACCTACCGTGTCACGGGAATCCTTCCCGTCTGATGGTGGGATTTACCGTGACACGGGAAGTCTGCCGTGACACGGGACATTCCGTGTCTTTTCCGCGTAAACCCTTGACGCGTTTTCTATCCCGTTTTCTGAAAATTTCCCGCGTCACGCCAAAAGTGTACCGTGTCACGGGAAAGTGTACCGTCTGACGGTGGGGCTTCCCGTGTCACGGTACAGTTTGACCGTGTCACGGGATACTTTTTTAGGGTTTTTATCATTTTAGGGTTCCGTGTGCTCCCTCAGCACATTTTCCCTATAAATATCCCCTCATTTTTGATGAACGGGGCACCGAGTAATTCTATTTTTGTATTTTCTCTCTTCTATGCTTTAGCCTAAACACTAGCCTACCCTTTTCTACTTCAAAATTCCTTCTTCAAGTACTTAAAGGAGTCCATACTTCACTCGTGGTTCCATCCTTAAGCCAAGGCGTGAAAGGTAGAATTGTTTGAGGGTTTGGCCCCAAAATCAATTTTACTTAATTTAATTTAATTTAATTATTGCTTTATTATTTTCTTGAAGTTACTAACTCGTTTATTATTTTGTAGTTGCAAACAAACAGAATCAAAGTAAGGATCATGCTCCTTTTATTTTTATTATTTTTCTAACGATTTTATGTTGTTGGAATTGTGATTAATTTGGTTTTAATATTAATGTTGTTCTACTATTTTTATTATGATCACCATATTTCATGTTTAAAGGGAATATGTAATTGAAAATCCCGCCTAATAAGATAATTTGGACAACCGGTTTAGGATCCTTTTAATCTTATTATTAATTGAAGTGATCACCAATATTTTAGAATTATGTGTGCATTAATGTTAAACCAATTTAGTTAAATAATAGTTTGGAGCGAATTGAATTATTGTTTGTATGCCTTTGAGATTACAGGAATGCTTTTCAATATAAGAATCGAGTAGAGGCCAATACGGGCGAATGTGACTCCGTGACTCACTTCGTACCATCATCATCGATCCTCCTTTCGTGGTTCCGAACCATATGGAGTTAGTAATCTCATGGATTATGAATGGGGTGTAACCTTCACGGGTCAATCGTTGTTGCCTATCGTTGTCCCTTATCGTGGTTGCCTTTTTATGATCCGTGAACGGTTTACAAGTTCCTTAAAAACTTGTTGGCGGCTCCCTACTTTATTTGTCCCTAATCGTATTATGTCAATTCCCACTTCCTATGAGTGCCAAGCATATTCACACATGCTTTTAACGTAGGCGCACTTCGAGCGACGCCTACAATTTGGCGACTCCACTGGGAAGGATTCTTAATTATTTATCGATTTGAGTGATCGGTATTTAATTAAGATGAGTGGATGAGACTTGAAAGATTCTTGAAAAAATATTCCTGTGATTAATTTGGCATTTTTGCATCTGCATAGACGTTTTAACGTCGCATTCAGGTCTGTCCCGTAGGAAAAATTGGATAACTTGATTGTGCGCGAAGGAAAACAGGGCACCAGTCAGATCATCTGACTGCCGTGCCACGGCAGAGTCTGCCGTGTCACGGTACAGTGCACCGTTTGACGGTGCACAGTGGGGAATTTTTGCCGTGTCACGGCAGTCCTAAAATCAGTCCGGTGGCTTATTTTCTTTCCTCACAGTCGACTTCCTTCGATTTTTCTGAAAAAACGTATGTGTTCTACATGCGTCTTAGCCCCGGGGGATTTAAGCTCTATCAACCCAAAAACGCTCATGGCAATAAGGGTTCATCCGAGTTATTAAATCCACCCAAACCATGGAGTCGAGTTCGATTTCATCACGAACTCGCGGAGCCGCCCATTGGCATACACCCTAAAGGTAGGCTGCCTTGCTAACGCGTCCAAACTCTTAACCATGGTACCCTTTTGACACCCAAAGCTTGACCAATAGTTGAACATAGATCTTGACTCTAGGTTGCGAACTTTTTTTATCATCGTGCCTAAATGCTATGTGATTGTTTGGTGCTAACCTTCATGTGTTTACTCTTTTTGTTTAACCCATGACCGAGGGTTTTTATTCTCACATAGTAATTAGTACGGACCTAAAATCGGTTAAAATCTGGAAAAATCACAAAACTGACCTGGAAAATGCCGTGACACGGTGAACAATGCCGTGACACTAGGCTGTCTGCCGTCTGACGGTAGACTGCACCGTGTCACGACAATCTGTACCGTGACACGGTGCCCAGGAAAGTGTCCTGTCAGTCCTTTTTTCGATTTTTGTGCGAATGCTGTGTCCAGTTTTGTGTCGTGTCTAGCAATACGGTCAAAACACGCGTCTATAACCTCACTTAATCACTCACACATTATGTTCACACACTTTTTTTAAGTCGTGCACAACCTTTTGACCGTATTTTAGGGAAGACTTGTTTTTTTGTGTCGTTTTTTTTTCGGAGTAAGTCGGATGGTATCCTCCCATATGTTTTTTTTAAAAAATAAAAAAATAAACAAGTAGAATTTCAAAATTATAGATTTTTAATTAAAAAAAAAAAAATTTCCGGATGGGTCAAGGTTAAGTTTGGTCATTAAAGGTGTGTTTGTTTCGGTGTCACAGCACTTGGTCAAGAAGCAGGGGTAGATTGTTACGGTTCGAGTCCATACCTCAACAACCTCTTATACCAAAGAGGCGTACAAGGAAACCACCTCAATCATCTCCACAAGATTCATCTCCAGTCTACTTTCAACCAATGGCCACTAAGGAAGACATTGAGAACCTCAACAGGACAATTGAAAGATTGTCTGACATGATGCAGACACTCACCACTAGAGTCAGCACTGTAGAACAAGATAATCAAAACAATGTCACTATTGCCGCAATGGACAAGATTAAGGAACAGATGAGCAAGATTTCTGAAGAGTTCACTTATGTGGAACAGCCTGTCACCTCTTCGTCCATAAGAGAGAAGCTTCCTGAGAAGTTTTCCACTGCTGACATTCCCAAATTCAAGCCTACTGATAATCCGCTTTTCCACTTGAAGGCTTTTTCTGCAACTATGGCTCTTAAGGGAGTAGATATGACACTCTTCCCTATGGTGTTCCCTCTTTCCTTAGAGCATGCCTGTCAACAGTGGTTCTATTCTTTGGAATCCAAGCATGTCGCGACCTGGGAGGATGTTGCTGAGAGCTTTATGAATCGTTACAAGTGTAACATCCAGGCCAAGACTTCTGAACGTGAACTCTCCATTCTCAAACAGAAAGAGAATGAAGGCTTCACCACTTACTTAAGCAGGTGGAGGGAAACAGCCGCGCTCCTGGTGGATCCCCCCAAGGAGAAAGAAATGGTTCGCTTGTTCATTGCCAATCTGACTCATAAGTACAAGCAACACTTGAAGTTTCTGCCTCTGAGTACCTTTGAAGTTGTATACGATATTGGAATCAATATCGAAGATGAACTGATGAAGTCTGTTGGTAGCAACAATAACAATAGCACTTGGAAAAACTAGAAGAACGACACTCCTTCTTCTTCGTCTTCTAAGCCCAATAATGCTACCAATAATATCAGTATCAATGATGTGTTGGCCCTTAATGCTCCTCCCCAAAGATTTCAAAGGCAAAGGAGGGTTTACACGCCTTTGGGAATGACTTATGACGCTGCTTATGACCGTTTGCATGGTCAAGGACTGATTATGCCAATCGGACCATTTCCAGAGCCTCGACCTGAGAATAGGACCGCTAGCTACGACCCCAATGCTTATTGCAAGTTTCATCAAGGCAAGGGTCATAACACTGAGAAGTGTTGGAGGCTGAAGGATGCAATCCAAGACCTGATCGATGCTAATCAACTTCCTGTCCCTCCAGGGGGCAAGAAACCTAACATTCAAACAGGTCCTCTTTTTGATGCTTTGGCTATCATGGGAGATGAAGTCTCCTTTGATCCGTCGATACTCATTCAACCTGTGAATGAACCTCTGCCGGAAGTTGTATTTATCTCAAGTACTGAAGAAGTGAATGGAATTTGGGATAGTGATGATGAAGACGTCTATCTCAAGGATATAACCTGTTCATCTCTTGGAACCAGTGAAGACGTTTGGGGGGACTTTGAGGTCAAGGTTCTCACCAGAAGTGGACGGTTGCAACAACCTAATCCACCTTCACCTCCACCACAATCACATCCGATAGTTGATCCCATCGATCCTGTGAACAGCGATGTGGTCAAACAACAGCAAAAGACCAAGGTGGAGATGAATGTATGGAAGCTTTTGGCCACTTCCCACGAGCATCGAAAGGCTGTGATGAATGCTCTGGTGAAGATAGGAGTTGATGATGACATGACTCCTTAAGGACTGGTCAACTTTCTCACTACTGAGTTGCCAAGTACTAGCAATCTGATTTCGTTTTCTGATAAGGATCTGCCCCCGGAAGGGGATCAACATAATAAGGCCTTACACCTCACTGTGGTGTGTAGGCAGATGAATGTTCCTATGAGCCTGGTTGATAATGGCTCTGCAATCAATGTGTGCCCACTCCGTACTGCAAAGAAGTTGGGCATAAAGAATGAAGAATTGACTCCCTCCACTCAAGGGATTCGCGCTTATGATAATACTCGCCGTCAAGCCGTGGGTACTATCATACTGAATATAACTACTGGGGCCATTGAACGTCGCACCAAATTTCAGGTGGTGGACATTAAGGCCTCTTTCAATCTGTTGTTAGGACGCCCTTGGCTTCATGAGCTAAAGGCGATTCCATCATCGCTTCACCATAAAGTAAAAGCCATAGTTGGAGGGGTTCCAATTACTACCGATGCTTCTCCTATGCGCATTCAAGTTATTGATACTCCTATCGTCCATGTTGAACATGACGAAGAAGATGAAGATCTTTGGGGGTTTTCACTAGATGATGTTCTCGTGATTGAAGAGGAGGAAAAGTGTCATCTCGACTTCGATCCCTATTCAAACACCTGTATCAATGCCATTCTGAAGAAGTAAGGTCATTTCCCTGGAATGACCCTTGGACTCAAGAAGAAAATGGCTCAATCTTGGGGCCATCCTGGTGCACTCAAGAAGGATACTTTTGGCTTGGGATTCAAGCCAACAAAAGAAGATCTGAAACAAGTTTCATTGAAGATGAAGACTCGCAATCATGCTCGAATCACGAAGACGGAAATGGCTATGGATCCATATCCGTTCACCCTCAATGGCCAATACATCAAAGAAGGGGAAGACTTCCCATGCTATGAATTCCCTGAGCCATTCGTCCATGATGGGATCCGTGAACTAGGATTCGAGGTGTTCCTCGATTGTGACTTCGTTGATGAAGACGAAGAGCTCTTCACAACCGAGAAGCTAGCTAGCCTAAACTCTGATGATCTAGGAATCAACCTTCTTTTTGGAATGGAGAAAAATGATTCCAAGCTGGTCCGCAATGATAACTCCGAGCTCGTTCAAGCTGTCATAGCGAACAAGGATTTTGACCCCTCCGAGTTAATCGTCCAAGCTGACAACATTTCAAGGGGATGGCGCAAGACATTGAGGATCACTACACCAAGTGGAGAAAGGTTGGAAATAACCGCTGGCGAGGGTCCTATGTTTCATGAGTCTGAGTTGTCTGGGTTCGAATCCGAGTCTGAGTCTAAGTCTGTAGACGAGTCCTTAGAGTCTGAGGCCGACCCTCTTTCTGCTATAGAATTCAACCCTGAGTCTCTTGTTGAGTCTTCTCTTTCTAGTCCTAATAATTCTGATGAGGTCGCAGCCGACCTCGTCTCTCTCGATGTATTAGCCAATGAATTCAATAAAATGAGTGCCTTTGCTTACGATGCGTGTCATTCCCCTAGCCCTGATCAATATTGCTTTGCTAATGATAAAAATGACAAAGAAATAATAAAATCAATGGAAGAACACGAAAATAAAACAACAGTTATCAAATATACAGAAACAGTTAACATTTCCAATGATACGACTGTTAAAGAAGTAAAAATTGGATTAACACTAAGTCAAGATGAACGCAAAGAGCTAATTAACTTGCTTAGTGAATTTGTTGATGTATTTGCTTGGTCATACCAAGATATGCCAGGAATTGACAGGGATATAGCTCAGCATACGATACCACTCATTCCAGGTATGAAGCCTGTCAAACAAAAGCTGCGCCGTATGAAACAGGATGTGGCTCTCAAAATCAAGGAAGAAATCAGGAAGCAGTTAGCCGCAGGTTTCATCAGAGTATCCAAATATCAGGAATGGATAGCAAATGTTGTTCCAGTTCCAAAGAAGGATGGAAGAGTCAGAATGTGTGTTGATTACAGGGATCTCAATAAAGCAAGCCTAAAAGATGGGTTCCCTCTACCTCACATTGACATTCTGGTCGATAATACAGCAAATCATGCGCTCCTGTCATTCATGGATGGTTACGCCGAATATAATCAGGTATTGATGGCCAAAGAAGACATGGAGAAAACCACATTCATCACGCAATGGGGTACATATTGCTATACGGTAATGCCATTCGGGTTGAAAAACGCGGGTGCCACCTACCAAAGAGCAGCTACAGCATTGTTACACGACATGATGCACAAAGAGGTGGAGGTCTATGTCGACGATATGATCGTTAAGTCTAAAGATCGCCCAGGCCATATCATTGCACTTCGCAAGTTCTTTGAAAGACTCCATAAGTACAACATGAGATTAAATCCAGCAAAATGTGCATTCGGAGTCACGTCAGGCAAATTACTTGGATACGTAATCAGTTCTCGAGGGATTGAAATAGATCCTACAAAAGTAAAGGCGATCATGGCTATGCCACCACCCAAAACTGAGAAGGAGATCCGAGGCTTCATTGGAAGGTTGCAGTATATAAGTAGGTTCATATCAAAGCTCACAGCGATATGTGAACCTATATTCAAGAAGCTCAAGAAAAATGTCCCAGTCATATGGGATGACGATTGCCAAAAGGCTTTCGACAAAATCAAAGAGTATTTGGCAAACCCACCCGTGCTAACGCCAGCAATACCTGACTTTCCTCTTTGACTCTACCTTACGGTCACAAGAGAAACGATGGGGGCAATGCTAGCACAAGAAATCGAAAGCAAGGAGAATGCAATCTATTACTTGAGCAAGAAACTTCAAGGATATGAGACGCGATACACACCACTTGAGAAGTTGTGTCTCGCACTCGTATGGGCCGCACAGAAGCTAAGACATTACATGCTCACTCATACAGTGCATGTCGTGTCCAAGATGGATCCTCTCAAATACCTGTTCGAAAAAGCAACACTCAACGGCAGATTATCAAGGTGGATAGTCAATCTTGCTCAGTTTGACTTGAGATTTGTGCCACAAAAAGCCATCAAAGGTTCTGCGGTTTCTGACTTCTTAGCAGACTTTCCGCTAGAAGAAGCTGAAAAAGAAGAAGATGAGTACGATTTCCCTGACGAAGATTTACTCATGACCGAAGATGATAGCTGGACGCTCTATTTCGATGGAGCTTCAAACCAGAAAGGATGTGGTGTAGGAGTCTTGCTCGTATCACCCAATGAAGAACACATCCCAATTTCCATGAAGCTCGACTTTGATGTCACCAACAATGGCGCAAAATATGAAGCATGCATTTTGGGGTTAGAAACAGCTGTCGCCTTGGGAATTAAGAAACTTAGAATCTATGGTGACTCTTCACTAATCATTAACCAAATCTCCAAGAGATGGAAAGTGAGAAGCGAAAGTCTCGCCACGTATCAAGCTCATCTAGAAACTCTCACGGAGCAACTAGATGAAGTGGTATATACGTATTTGCCAAGAGAAGAAAACCAATTCGCCGACGCACTAGCTAAATTAGCATCAATGGTGCGAATTCCAACTGATACAATCAGAATGCCACTAACCATAGAAAGAAGATATGAGCCGGCTTACGTTCACGCACTGGACGATGAACAAGAACCACAGGAAGAAGATGAAGAGCCATGGTATACAGACATCCTTAATTATGTGACAAGAGGCGAATACCCTCCTAATACTGATAAAAGGGCACGCTGTGCTTTGAGGCTCCTGGCCTCACAATATGTGCTCATCAGGGGAGAACTCCACAAAATAACTGCAATGGGAAGAAATCTCTTATGCATAGCCAAGAAAGAAGCACATAAAATCATGGAAAACCTTCATGCCGGTATATGTGGAACGCACATGAATAAAAAGATGTTAGTCCAAAAGATTCAACGACAAGGTTACTATTGGACTACTATGGAGAGAGATTGTCACGACTACGTCAAGAAATGTATGAAGTGTCAAATCTACGCAAATTTACAGCATGTTCCACCTTCGCTTCTCTACACATATACTTCTCCATGGCCTTTCTCCGCTTGGGGCATTGACATCATTGGAAAAATAACACCACCAGGACAAGGGGGGCATGAATTCATTCTCGTAGCAATCGACTATTTCACCAAATGGGTCGAAGCTGCCTCATATGCTAAGCTGACGGCAAAACATGTAGCTCAATTCATTGAGAAAAATATCATATGCCTCTATGGGGTACCACATGAGATGATCAGTGATAATGGAACACATTTTCAAGCCGAATGCGCGGAATTATTACAGAAATATCATATCAAGCATCACAGATCATCACCTTACAGACCACAAACAAATGGTGCAGTCGAATCGGCCAACAAAAATGTGAAGACTATCATCGAAAAGATGACAGAAAATTACAAAGATTAGCCAAGTAAGTTACATTTCGCCCATCGAACCTCTGTTCGTACATCAACGGGGGCTACCCCTTTCTCTTTGGTCTATGGAGTTGAAGCTGTACAACCAATCGAACTCGAAATCCCTTCTCTTCGAATCGCATTGGAAAGCCAACTAGATGAAGTCGACTGGATTAGAGCAAGATACGACGAACTGGTCTTACTTGATGAAAAACGTTTGGCAGCTTTGCATCATGTCCAAACCTACCAACAGCGTATGGCGCGACATTTTAATAAGAAAGTCAAGACCAGGAATATCAAAGAGGGTGACCTAGTGCTTAAGGCACTTCGCAAAAATGTGTTAGATCCAAGAGGAAAATTCAGACCGAACTGGTCAGGCCCGTACATTGTTAAAGCCATCTTGTCTGGCGGAGCGGCACAATTGGTAGACATGGACGGTAACGGCTTCCATAATTTAACCAACTTGGATCAACTCAAGAAATTCTATGCCTAGTCGCATGGGTTCATGACCCAATAGAGCTACGTTTGGCCTGATTCCTTTTTAGGATACGTAGGCAACCCCTCAAGGGGGTCCGACCACTTTAAAAAATAAAAATCCTCCCTCTGTTGATCAAATATGCGCGTAAGTTCAGCATTGCGTCACGGCCAAAAAAAAAAAAAAAAAAGGGGAAATTGCCGCGACACGGGACATTCCACCGTGTCACGGTACTGTTCACCGTGACATGGTGGCCCTGAGCGAAAAAAAAAAATTGCCGTGACGTGGGAATTTGTAACGTGTCAAGGGACTTTTTCACCGTGACACGGTGGAATTTAAGATTTTTCGTTTTTTTTAGTGGCGCATTCGTTGCGAATTCATCGTTCGATTTTTTTTTTATTTTCGTTCTTCCATTGCGTTTGACTCCTTGACTCGGATAAATAATAAATAAAAGTCATTGTAATTTTATTTTTTTTAAGGCTGAAATAAATGTGCTATTATTATTAAAATAAATGCGACTACAAATATTGGCCTCATATGCCTTATTTTAAATAAAATTATAAATCATAAAAAGCAAAGCACTATTGATCTAATCTCTCTTCTCTTTAGGAATATCCTTCTCTTGGTCAATTAGGTCGGCCTTCACCATTAATGTGTCTTTCGTAGCCCGAACCGTCACACCCCTAGTCGAACTTTCACCCCTTTCACCCCTCTTGAATCTTTTCGGTTGTTTCTCCCTGTAGACCATTTTTTCTTTACCTTCCTTTCACATAATTCTTCTTTCTTGGCATTATAGGAGTCTTAAACTCAATCCCGTGTGTTCTCGGACCTAGACGATCTTTAGGAGGGGCCTTCTTATTTCCAAGACGACTCTTCACATCAGACTTGCGTGATCCAAATCGTTCCCTCCTACTTCTAGGGTTCAACCATGCCTTGTATGCACTAGATAAAGGAGGAGGAGCTTGGTCGCTTGCAGAAACAGTCCACAAAGGTCTTCCAATCCAATAAGTCTCATACTTGTGAACGTTACTTTCATGCAACGATACTTCACGAGGACTATCGTTATAGCGTGGAATTACTTGTTCAAGTCCATACTGCCGCATCAGTCGAGAAGGGAAATAAAAGGTCAGTTTTGAGATACTAGGAACACGGCAATATGGAGTATCATTCGTGCCAACCATCCTAGTAAGCCTCCACCAAGGCACCACCCAACGAATGGAAAATTCCCTCTTTGCAAAGAAATTTTTCCAATCTTCGTACGACATGTTCGCAGAGTAATTCTTTTTCCTGCGGACTAGGTCGTTAGGGCCATATTTTTCAACATCGTCGGGGGCTTCGAGTAGCTCCAAACGCTCCATCAACCAAATCTGAAAAAAATAAAAATAAAAAAAAAATCAGTCGAAAAAAAAAAATTAGCAGATTCCCGTGACACGGCAGGTTTCACCGTGTCACGGCAGACACCCACCGTGACACGGTGCCTGTTTTGTGTCACGGGGGCTATTCGGAGCGTATTTTTTACCTGCAGTAGTACCAGAGAGCCCTTCCTGATGGCTTTCCGGTCAGCCTTTGCCTCGTCAAGGCCACGAAATGTCTCTCCAAGGCACGTCGGCATAGGAGATCTTCCAGATTCGACATGTTCAAGCACAGACGCTAGACAAGCATGTCCTACCCTACCGTTTGCAAATAAGAGCTTGCTAAACATGCAAAAAATATATGCCCTTCTACGATATACATGATAAGACTCAGAGATAGGGCGATCAAAATATAAATTAGCAAGTTTTTCTAAGTCTACTTCATTACCACAAACAATTCTATTTAAATCTGGATCTGTTAGATTCAGATGGCGTTCAAAATATTGGTAATAATATTCACGTAGGGTAGGCATGGCAATAAGATTTCTAGCAGGAAATCCAAAGATTGCACCGAATTCCTCCGGCAGGGGACAGATTTCATCATAATCAAATTTGAAACAGTGTGTTTCTGGACTCCAATAATCTAATGCTGCCCTAAGAAAATCATGTTCAATAGCTACATGTCGCAGGGCTAGCAAACCCCTGACATGAAATAATTCTAACTCTCTTTTTTCAGCATTGGTCAAATAATAAGACCAGTCACGCAATGTATTATCAAAATTCTGAGACATGATTATTGAAATATGAAATTCTAAAGTATTTTGTGTTTCGTAATTATGCATATCATGAATAAACTGGTCTTATTTTATAGCAAAAGCGCTCGACACTGCCCAGAATTTATCTTTTTAAACGCGTAAAACAAACCGCAGAGAAATACGCGTACCGTGACACGGCAAGTCCTACCGTGTCACGGGAACTTTTGCCGCGACACGGCAAGTTCTGTCGTGACACGGTGAACAGTGTCGTGTCACGGCACCCCACGCGTTTTCCTTTTTCATCTTTTCCCGTATCTATCCGGATTTTTTTATAGTATTTTATCTTCTCCGTGTATTTTTCAGTCTTCTGAGAGTTTTATTTCTAATAAAATTTTCAACTTTTATCTCTATTTTTTTATTTTATTTTATTATTATCTTTATTTTACTTATTTATTCATCACTTTAATATTCTATTTCTTTATCATTTTATTTTTGCTTGTCTTTTTATTTCTTTTTCTTTTGGGGAAGGTAATTTTATTTATTTATTTTTTCCTCGCTGTAATATTCTCTTTTTATTTATTTTTGTTTGTCTTTTTATTTCTTTTTCTTTTGGGGAAGGTCGGTACCCTCCATTACTCCACTTATATTGTCACGTCATTAATAAATACACGGTCACACACAATGAGTTTCAAGCACACACTAACACACAATAATAAATACATAAGCTATGAATTGTGTACAAAAGAGTCGTAATAAATAAACATGTCAAGTGTCATCATAGTATGTACAAATAAAAATCCTCGGTCAAAAGTCTCTAGAGCCAGAATCAGTATCATCTCCACCCTGCGCATATGGGAACGGTGAGCCGAAGAGTCCCTCCATCATCCGAGTACGGGGAGTAGTATCCCTACTAGTCCCTGTGACCCCAACGGTAGTCAAACTCAAGGAAGGACCCGTTCAGCCGGAAAACGGGGTAGACTGGCTCAAAGACGCAGGAATCGTCGGTGAAGGCATCGTCCCATACATCGGAACTGAGAATAAACCCGACACCAGTGGAGGAATCCCGGACAATGGAGCTGAAAATGAACCAGGATCCAAGGGAGTAAAAACAGACCCAAGCTCAGGCTGTAGAGGTTGTGAAAACGACTGTCACTGCCCCTGACTCTGGCCCGAAAAGCGCTGGGAAGATTGAGGATGCTGCCACTGAGCCTCCTGAAATGGCTGAGTAGTCTGAGGCTCTCGCTGAGAATGAGAACGCCGGTGAATCTCAGGAGATCGTCTACCACGACCAAGCTCCTCCTCGTCTGAGCCTCTAGGCCTCGAGCGCAGCGGGACCTCCGTCGCTCCTGAAAGATACAAAATCAAAAGGTGTCAACAATGCAAAATAAAACAAATGGTAGAAGTAAAAAAATGAATGATACCTCAAGAACGTCGCTAGAGCTCCGACAACTCGCACCACGCCGAAGCTTGATGATGCAATACTTCAGGGCGTCAACCAGCTTCATGAGTCCCATCATCTCCGGGCGGTTAGGCTGAGGATAAAACAAAGAAAAGTCAGTAACCAACAGTGTTAAAAGGATGAATAATGCATCAAAGAAAACTCACCGGCTCAAAGACCTCGGGCAGAGACTCCTGCGCCTGTCTGTAACCCTCTGGCGCATCAGCAATATGGTCCTCGGTGATACCAATCGGCCCTGGATAGCGAACAGACTGAGGAGGAATCTCGATCCTCCCCATAGGGCGAATAGTCGTCTGAAAATATGATCGAATAATCAAGTTATTCGACTATTTAAAACAGAGACTAATAAAGAAGATCCTCAAAATAAATCATACCTCAGGAAGACGGGGTGGAGGAGCCAGAGAGGGAAGAAAATCCCGCGCATAGTCACTCTCCATGTGTACAAGCTCCTGCCATGGAAAAGTATAGCGCTCTCCCCTGTTGATCAACTCTCAACTCTGGTGGAGATGAGGGCACCACAAAACGATCGCCGCTATGCTGATTAACGACTCGCTCCCCCAAATACCAGACAAAGCGTCCAGTACCAACCAAAATGGTGCGGTGCGCAGAAAGACGCAAAGCCTCAGGTAGATCAGTCATCCCGGCCCAAGGACGATACTGGACATCAATGGCAACCTGAAAACCATAAAAAGTCGGCGTGAAACAACAGAAACAACGTCAGAGGGAAAATAACAGCAACAAAACTGAGTCTTACGCCGACAGAAGAGGTGCCTCGGCGTAGCAGCCCACGCATTGCAGGGACAAACTCCACCCGCGACTCTCCTCGATCACGCCAGCTGGCCCCGACAGGGAAATCATGGACCGCTCCATGACGCCGGCGAGGAGCCAAGCCTGGGAAGTACTCGTAGAACCATAGCTGCGATGAAAAGTAATCTTTAGCACATGAGTCGAACAAGTTAAAGTGAAATAAAAAGGGAAAAGATCATCACTTCTACGACTCTCCACAGACCATAGACGGTGATGGGAGACTCGTCATTCAGCTGCCGACAGCCATGACGTAGCGATAAGAGGAGATCGGCGTATCCAAGGCTGGCCCAGCTATAGGATCCTATCTCATGGATCCTGACCAGAGCGGGGAGGTAGCAAAGGAGTACACGTGAACTCCTATCGGGAGAAAGGGTCATAGAGATTAGGATCAGGATGAAGATCCGCACTCGCTGCTCAGCCGTCGTATCCTCCATGTCGAAGCCACGGGCTAAAACTGAAGCCAGCTCCGATCGTCCGCTCCTAGGACCACCTCGAGACAATGGTCGGGACCTGATGTGCTAAACGATCGGACCCAACAAATCAGCTGTCTTAGCCGATCCCCAAGACAGATCATACATCTGAGCTACAGCCCGGTCGGTGAAGCACAACCCGCTGATCATACTGAAGTCTAGGGGGGTCACCGTCATCTCCCCCCAAGCAAAATGAAAAGTGTTGGTAGTATCCCAGAAATACTCCAACAATGCGCGAACGACCGTCGCACCGCAACCCCGGGGGCTGCGAAACCCTACAACCGCCGTATAGAAATCTACTAAACCAGCCGATTCCCATAGGGCGCTCGTAGCAAGATCCCTCGTAATGATCTGGTGAAGTTGAGGGATCGAATCGCCGGCTCCAGAACCGTGGTGGCGAAGCGTGCCATCGACTATGCCGGAGAGTGAGCGATGAGAGACATGGTTTTCACGGCAGAAAACCAACTGGTCTGGAGTCCACGGAGGTGGAACCCACCTACCTCTACTCGCGGATGCCCGAGGCTCGGACTCTAAAGCATCGTCGTCCATACCCTCAGGAATGGTGGGAGTGTCCTCCCGAAAAGCCCGACGCCGGCCGAGGGTAGAAAGATCGCAATCTTGTCGCCTAGGCATGCTATTATAAAAATCTAAATGCTTAGCATCATTTCCTAAGACATTTAATTCAAGTTGCATTTTTATGAAAATAAAGATCTAAATACTTAGCATCATTTCCTAACTTATTTAGTTATTTATCGAATTATACGATAAATTTTTACCTCCAGGCTAAAAATTGGCAAAATTATGGTATTTAGTTTCTCCATGACAAACTAATACTACAGTTCTCCTAACCGCATGATACTATGTTCTCCATGACAATATAGTACATACGCAAAATATGTTTCGAAGTCGCACAAAAAAAATGAACAAACACATCACAGGGTTACCACCATTTTTTTCACCATTTCAAGTACAAAGAAGTAACATGAACATCATTTCACAAAAGCAGTACCCAAAAATGGATATTTGCTCAATTCTCCATCAAATCATGCAATTTTTGTCTCAAATTTCTCACAAACACACATACATACATATACAAGTAAAATCATGGCAAGAATTTCACCATAAAACCTCAAAATTAAAAATCCCCAAATTGATTTTTTTTAAGGTTTTTTCATGAAATTACTTGAAGCAAATTTGAGATAAAAATTAAGAAGAACTTACATAGATCTTTGTAGAGGTTCGAAAATGTGGAATATGGCGAAAAATTGGAGCAAATTCAGTATAAAATCGAGCAGCAAAAAGACTTAAAAAAATCAAAAAACTCCGGCCACCAGCAGACCGCCGTGACACGGTCAACTGAATCCGTGACACGGCGAGGCTGTCCCGTGTCACGGTGAGCTTCATAGGCGACGGAGCTCCGGTGACTCCGACGGCAGCTCCGGCAGTAAACAGCAACCTCGAACAACAGCAACAGCAACAGCAGTAGGCAGCAACAAAACGCAAAAAAATAAAAAAAAATAAAAAAAAAAAAAGAGAAGAGGCAAATCGCCGTGACACGGTGGCGAACTCCGGCCGACAGGAAGCAAAACCGAGCGCCGGTGAGCTGTCGACGAGGCACGGCCAACCAAGAAAATTTTTGAGCTCTTTGAGTGAGAATCAGACGAGGAAGAGAATGGCCAAAATGAGAAAAAAAATGTTGATATTTAAAAACATAAAAATCCCGTGCAACGGACCCCGTTCCCACGAAACGGTCAGATTTTTGTGTGGTGCACAAGCCTTGACCGGTCAAAGATTCTTTTTTGACCGTTTTTTCAACCATCCGGTTCCCGTGACACGGGACCCCCTTGCCGTGTCACGGGATGCAGATCCGCGCGACGGGGGATCCTTCCCGTGTCACGGGAATTTGTTTTGTGACACGACGATTCTTGTACAGTTATTTGCGACTATTCTGTTATTTTGACTGAAGTTACACGATTTTTTTGCATAAATTGGACAGTTATTTTTCGCTGGAATTACGCGGAAAATTGTAATTGATACTTAAAGGGGACTAAAATTACCATTTTACCCCTAGCAAGTATCAAAGTCTATTTTTCGACATTTTAAGCACCTAATATGGTCGGATAATCGAATTAAAGGTGTGAATCATCTGCGGCCCACGTTCGGAGATAATCGAAACATCATACACTTACAAATTTCAGCAATCGTCGGCTTTCCTCAGGCTTGGAAGGCGTTATCGGTGGATTTTTCTTCGAGTATAGAAAACCGCCAAGTCGGCTTTCCTCAGCCATGGAAAGCGTTATCGGTGGATTTTTCTTCAAGTATAGAAAACCACCAAATTCCATTGTCGGCTTTCCTCAAGCATGGAAGGCATTATCGGTGAAATTCTTCAAGCATAGAATGACCCAAATTCGTTCATCGACTTTCCTCAGGCATGGAAAGTATTATCCGGTAGCTTCCTCAGGCTTAGAAAGCTACCAGACTCTTCAGTCGGCTTTCCTCAAGCATGGAAAGCATTTCAACAAACGTCATCCGGTGGATTCCTTCAAGCATAGGAAAATACCAAACTCATTTGTCACCGATACACTGGTGTCAGATACGTATTCTATCCCTTTACTCCTTTTATCTGTAGAACTAACATTTTTCTGCAGGTATCGGCGTATACAGACTGATTTAGGATCGCAGAACGTCTTAAATCATTCTCCGTCCCTATCGGCTACTTTGACTATCGTTTTCGAAACTGACGTTTCTACAAACTCAGTCAAAGTGGGGGCTTCTGTAGACGCCTAAAAATGTCTCCCCAAAACCAAACCCGATGATGAACAACCTTTCACCGCCACTATTGGCCGGGTTCAGTATTTAATCCCGAGAGTGCTTAAAAAATCATACTTTATTAAATTCATATTTTTGAACAGTCCATGGATTAGTCTTGATGTTTGGTAAAAGCATAGTTTTAATTTCAGCCCAAACTTATTAATTAATTCTAGCCCAAAGCTTTTTTATTTTATTGTTTTATTATTTGTTTTTGGCCCAAACCCTTTATTTATTTTTATTTAATTATTTTCTTATTTTAGCCCGAATAATAAAAAGTCAGAAAAGGCCCGAAATTATCAATCGGCACTTAAAATGGCGAAGGAAATTAGGGTTAAAAATGTATTTAGACTGAAAAACGGGCTGGAATTTCCCGCGCCACGGCAGGTACCTACCGTGTCACGGGAATCCTTCCCGTCTGACGGTGGGATTTACCGTGACACGGGAAGTCTACCGTGACACGGGACATTCCGTGTCTTTTCCACGTAAACCCTTGACGCGTTTTCTATCCCGTTTTCTGAAAATTTCTCGCGTCACGCCAAAAGTGTACCGTGTCACGGGAAAGTGTACCGTCTGACGGTGGGGCTTCCCGTGTCACGGTACAGTTTGACCGTGTCACGGGATACTTTTTTAGGGTTTTTATCATTTTAGGGTTCCGTGTGCTCCCTCAGCACATTTTCCCTATAAATACCCCCTCATTTCTGATGAACGGGGCACCGAGTAATTCTATTTTTTTATTTTCTCTCTTCTATGCTTTAGCCTAAACACTAGCCTACCCTTTTCTACTTCAAAATTCCTTCTTCAAGTACTTAAAGGATTCCATACTTCACTCGTGGTTCCATCCTTAAGACAAGGCGTGAAAGGTAGAATTGTTTGAGGGTTTGGCCCCAAAATCAATTTTACTTAATTTAATTTAATTAATTATTGCTTTATTATTTTCTTGAAGTTACTAACTCGTTTATTATTTTGTAGTTGCAAACAAACATAATCAAAGTAAGGATCATGCTCCTTTTATTTTTATTATTTTTCTAACGATTTTATGTTGTTGGAATTGTGATTAATTTGGTTTTAATATTAATGTTGTTCTACTATTTTTATTATGATCACCATATTGCATGTTTAAAGGGAATATGTAATTGAAAATCACGCCTAATAAGATAATTTGGACAACCGGTTTAGGATCCTTTTAATCTTATTATTAATTGAAGTGATCACCAATATTTTAGAATTATGTGTGCATTAATGTTAAACCAATTTAGTTAAATAATAGTTTGGAGCGAATTGAATTATTGTTTGTATGCCTTTGAGATCACAGGAATGCTTTTCAATATAAGAATCGAGTAGAGGCCAATACGGGCAAATGTGACTCCATGACTCACTTCGTACCATCATCCCTGATCCTCCTTTCGTGGTTCCGAACCATATGGAGTTAGTAATCTCATGGATTATGAATGGGGTGTAACCTTCACGGGTCAATCGTTGTTGCCTATCGTTGTCCCTTATTGTGGTTGCCTTTTTATGATCCGTGAACGGTTTACAAGTTCCTTAAAAACTTGTTGGCGGCTCCCTACTTTATTTGTCCCTAATCGTATTATGTCAATTCCCACTTCCTATGAGTGCCAAGCATATTCACACATGCATTTAACGTAGGCGCACTTCGAGCGACGCCTACACTACTATGCTACTGAACATTATAATTTTTTGTTAATCTTGCATTCTTACTGTAAGACCGTTTGAATTGTTTTGTTCTCTGTATATATATATATATAACTATGTTAGTATATTTCAATAATGACAATTGCTCAGTACTCACTAGTGTATGATTTTAGTTGGTTAAAAGACAGTTACTCTTGAAATGCTATTCAATCTCATCTCTCCGAAAAAAAAGAAAAAAAAAAAAAAAAAAAAAAAAAACCCTTCATTATACTTAGTTATTAGGTATTACTCTTTATATTTTCTTCGGTATTCAACATTGTATTTCAATTTTCAAATTGTCAACATTGTATTTCAAATTAATAATACTAAAACAAATCAAACACTGATGCTCTTTGCACCTTTATATTTTAATTGCATTTCACTGTGGTTGTGTAGTATGAAATTCTTGTTAATTTTGTGTAGCTTCATATAAATGATGCTAGCATTCGAGCTGCTATCTTTACCAAAAAAAAAATAAAAAAAAATAAAAACATTGCGGGATAGACTCACACCGTTGTGGCCATAATGGATATTTTCAATACAATATACTTGTAGCATTCTATTGAACAAACTAATTAAAAATAAGTGTTCCAAAAGAAACTAATTAAAAATAACTCTTGTTTTGTTAGTTTTTGAGCCTATTTGCAAGAGATTGGGCCACCAAGCATAGACCCGGAGGTGATATTTGACGACGAAGTAACTAACACAACTTTGATGCCTTTGCAAGAAACCTTGAAACATTGACCTATAATATTTAAGGTGAACTCCATATCAACATTGTGTTCCTTTTTTGTATAATTTTGAACCGACATCCTTATTTTCATGATCTTTTTATGGCTAAGAATATTTTCGTGATAAAAAGAATCAAGCTCTATCGAGGAGAGGACATAATTATCATTTTCGTAAGTAAGTGACACCAAGATTGGCTCAAATAACAACGATAACCTATTAACTAATGAAAGAGTTACGTTGAGATCCAAACTCAAATTTGGCTCCATAGTAACATTATTCGAGATCATCATCATAGGTGATAGTTTCGCCTCAAAAGAATCCACCTCGAATTTATATCGATCTTGATGATGTCCAAATTGTCCATAATAAGCCACAATGAAGAGTGCTAGTCCAAAAATTAGAAAGCATACTAACGCGTCGGCTATCCCCACGCACAAACGAGGAATTCTCATTCTAGGGACCATCGGATTTGATTGCTTATCAGCCGTTTCCATGGTAACAACGTCTTTTGCATACATGATGACAACGAAAAGTGGAGTGTGTACCTAATGGAAAAGCTTTTGTAAGCTAGAAATAAAATACTCCGTATTGTTAAAGTTTTACCGATAGAAAGTTTTATAAATGAGTAAGAGAAGATGGAGAAATTAATTGTGTATATTGCTCCGGTAACATGGCTTATATAGCCAAGAGTTTTACATATAATGCCATACAAGTTCACAAGTCTTTGGACTTATGTGAACATTGTTAAATCAAATCAAATAATTATAGGCATTCATATTTATCTTCTAACACTCCCCCTTGAATGCCCATACTTATTATACAGAAAAAAGTATATGTTGCCTCATTAAAAACCTTGCTAGGTAAAACCCTAAGGGATAAAAACGATAGCTAGGGAAAAAGAGTACAACGATAGTTTATTATATGTTTTGGTATACTGGCTCGTTAAAAACCTTATCAGGAAAAACCCAGTGGGATAAAAACCTGATCGAAGGAAAAAAGAGTGCAGTACATATAATCCTCCCCCTGATTTCAGCATAGTTCACGGAGATGTCGCATTCCGATTTTGTGAACTAACTGCTCAAATTTCTTCGAAGGAAGTGATTTAATGAACAGGTCGGCAAGATTTTCACAAGACTGAATTTGCTGGATATTTATTTCCTCGTCCTTTTGCAGATCATGTGTGAAGAACAGTTTTGGGGCAATATGTTTTGTTTTATCTCCCTTAATATATCCTTCAGTCACTTGAGCAATGCATGATGTATTGTCCTCAAATATGATGGTTGGGTCTTCTGTTATTGCGTTCATTCCACACTCCTTTTGGATATTACCGATCATCGACCTCAGCCATACACATTCTCGTCCTGCTTCATAGAGGGCTATCAATTCTGCATGATTTGAGGATGTCGCGGTCAATGTCTGCTTCGTTGATTTCCATGATATTGCAATGCCGCCATAAGTGAACACATATCCATTTTGTGACTTGGCATTTTGAGGATCCGATAAGTATCCAGCATCTGCGTACCCAATGAGAGCAGCATCTTGTTTTGGTTGGTAATATAAGCCAAGGTCTTGTGTCCCTCGTAGGTACCAGAGTAAGTGTCGAACTCCCTTCCAATGCCTATATGTTGGTGCATTATTGTGCTTGGCTAGCAAGCTCACAGAGAAAGCTATGTCGGGTCTTGTGTTGTTAGCTAAGTACATTAAGGCTCCAATTGCACTTAAGTATGGTACTTCTGGACCCAGAACCTCTTCTTTTTCTTCTCGGGGTCTGAATGGATCATTTTTCATATTCAAAGAACGAACAACCATTGGGAAGTTGGTTGGAGTTGCTTTGTCCATGAAGAATATTTTCAAAACTCTTTCTGTATAGCTTGACTGATGGACAAAAATACCATGACTCAAGTGCTCAATTTGCAGTCCAAGGCAAAATTTAGTTTTCCCAAGGTCTTTCATCTCAAATTCTTTCATCAAGTATTTTGCAGTTTTCTCGAGTTCATTTGGGGTTCCGATGATATTTAAATCATCAACATAAACTGCAATGATAGCGAATCCTGATTGTGATCGCTTTATGAAAACACAGGGACTAACTTGGTTGTTTTTGAATCCTTCTCTCATAAGGTATTCACTCAGACGGTTATACCACATCCTTCCAGATTGTTTTAATCCATAAAGTGATCTTTTTAGCTTTATGGAAAGCAATTGTTTAGGCTTATGGTTTTCTGGTAGTTTTAGTCCTTCGGGGACTTTCATGTAAATGTCCGTATCGAGTGACCCATACAAATACGCAGTCACTACATCCATTAATCGCATTTGAAGTCCTTTTGTGACTGTCAAACTTACCAGAAATCTTAATGTGGTTGCATCAACCACTGGAGAATAGGTTTCTTCATAATCAATCCCTGGAATCTGAGAAAATCCTTGGGCTACAAGTCTTGCCTTGTATCTAACTATTTCATTTTTCTCATTACGTTTTCTCACAAATACCCATTTGTATCCAACGGGTTTTACACCTGCTGGTGTAAGGGTTATATTTCCAAAAACTTCTCGTTTTTCAAGTGACTTTAACTCAGCCAGCATTGCCTCCTTCCACTTTGGCCAATCACTCCTACGTCGACATTCTTCTACTGTTCTTGGTTCAACATCATTTTCATCAGACACAATGTCGATTGCGATGGAATTTGCAAATGTTTCATCCACAATAACATCTTTCCTATTCCATTGAGTCTTGGTAGAGACGTAATTCATTGAAATTTCATTGTTATCGATGTTTTGAACATCTTGTTCATTTCCCGTAGGGTTGTCTTCTTGTTCGTCCCCTTTTGAATTATCATCATTTTCTTTACTTTCATCCACATTTGGTCTTTCTTGACCTTCTGACGGGGGAACATCATTAGTCTCATTTTCTATTCCATCCAATCTTTTCAATTTTCTTGGCTTAGAATCTTTTGAACCAAGTGGTCTACCACACTTTCTGCGTGCTTGAGATTCACTTTCTATGGCCTTATTACCAGTTGGAATTCGATACGTGCAGGGGCATTTTCCGCTGATATATGTGATTTTGTCACCTTCTTTGTGTCTACAAATGCATCAGGCAATTGATTTGCAACACTTTGTAAATGAACAATTTTCTTGACTTCTTGTTCACACATATTTGTTCGTGGGTCTAACATCAACAGTTGTGTTGCATTCCAAATAAGTTCTATTTCTTTCTCACGTGGGTCCACTTTCTCTCCCCCTAAGGCTGGGAATACTGTTTCATTAAAGTGACAGTCGGCAAATCTAGCCGTAAATAAGTCACAAGTCAATGGTTCAAGATATTTAATTATAGAAGGGGATTCAAACCCGACATAAATTCCCAGTCTTCTTTGTGGACCCATTTTTGTTCGTTGGGGTGGAGCAATGGGAACATATACAGCACAACCAAAAATTTTTAGATGTGAGATACTTGGTTCTCGACCACAAACAAGTTGTAGTGGTGAGAATTTATGATAAGCTGTAGGTCTTAATCTAATTAGTGCTGATGCATGTATTATAGCATGTCCCCAAGCAGATGATGGCAATTTTGACCTCATTAATAATGGTCTTGCAATCAATTGTAATCTCTTAATTAGTGATTCATCTAGACCATTTTGTGTATGAACATGAGCTACTGGGTGTTCGACATCAATTCCAATTGACATACAATAATCATTAAATGTTTGGGATGTGAATTCCCCAGCATTGTCAAGTCTTATTTTCTTTATTGTATGATCTGGGAATTGTGCTCTTAATTTGATGATTTGGGCAAGTAATTTTGCTAAAGCAATATTTCTACTTGAAAGCAGACTAACATGTGACCATCGTGTGGAAGCATCAATTAAAACCATGAAATATCGAAATGGTCCACATGCTGGATTAATTGGCCCACATATATCTCCCTGAATTCTTTCCAAGAATTTTGGAGATTCAGTAGCAATTTTGTTCATAGATGGCCTTATTATTAATTTTCCAAGTGAACATGCAGAGCATGTTAATTCATCTGATCGAGGAATTTTGACATTTCTTATTGAATGTCCAACTGAATGTGCTATTATTCTTTGCATCATCCCAGTTGCTGGATGTCCCAAACGATCATGCCATAGAATAATCAATTGTTTGTCATCTAACTTCTGGTTAGATACCATATTAATTTCCACGGGTTGATGTTTATACGATATAACCCCGAAGAGTATGCTGGCAATTTCTCATATATATGTTTCCTGCCATGTTTTTCTGCCGTGAGGCATATATACTCCCTTTGATCTGTCGTCATTGTTCTAGATGATAGCCATTTTGGCGTACATCTTTAAAGCTTATGAGATTTCTTCGAGATTTACTCGAATATAAAGCATTATTTATTATTAATTTTGTTCCATTTGGAAGTATTATACAAGCCTTTCCAGATCCTTCAATTAATTTGGCTGACCCGGAAATGGTATTTACATTTGCTTGAAATAACTTTAGTTGTGAAAAATATTTTCTATCCTTTAAGATAGTATGTGTTGTTCCACTGTCCAAAAGGCATTGATATTCGGAACTAACTTCAGGCAGATCCATATCTTCATAAAATAAATTTGAGATTAGTTTAGAATAATATCATACAAACTTTTATTGATGATAGAGATTTAAAGTACATGACTAGAAATTTAAAATACAGGATACTAAGAAAATACATTAAAACATAGCATATGTTACATTAGTAGATGGGAAACCTAAGCATTGTTGTTTTCTCCAAGAATGAAATCATTTCCAATTTCAGCATTATCCATGAAATAATCAGACACATCAAGGCTGGGACAAGGAGCATTTTCCTCGTTAACATAATTTGCTTCTGCATTTTTCTCTTTGCCTTTTACAGAAGCCTGGTAAAGGTCTACCAAATGTTTGGTCGTACGACAAGTACGTCCCCAATGTCCTGTCATGCCACATCTGTAACATGTGTCTTTTCCTTTCGAAGGATTTTGTTTGTGGCTTCCAGACGACTGTCCCTTCTATTTTTCAAAATTTTTGAAATTACTGTTTCTTTGAAAATTATTTCTACCACGACCACGGCCGCGTCCGCGATAATTTCCACGGCCTCTTCCACGACCATTGTAATTTCCACGTCCACCTCTTCGTGTAGCATTTGAATCGGGTGGATAAGAATTTGTTGCATTTGCCTCATGATGAGTAGCCAAAGACCCAGTTGGTCTCAGGTTATGATTTTTCAACAAAAGTTCACTATTTTGTTCCGCAACAAGCAATACACTCATTAATTCATTGAACTTTTTAAAACCTCTTTCACGATACTGTTCTTGCAACAGTATGTTACTTGCATGAAAGGTAGTGAGTGTTTTTTCAATCATCTGTTCGTCCGTAACTGGATGATCACAGTATCTCAACATAGACACTATCTCATGTATGGTTGAATTATAATCAATTACAGATTTGAAATCCTGGAACCGTAAATTTGTCCAGTCAAATAATGCCTTAGGAAGGAGCACCCTTTTGTGGTGTCCAAATCTTTCATTAAGGCAATCTCATAATTCTTTGGGATCTTCAACCATCATGTACTCAGTTTTAAGGCCTTCATGTAAATGATGCCTTAACAACACTAAGGCTTTTGCCTTATCTTGTTCAGTGATAGGTTTTACAACCGTCATTGCCGAAGAGGTAGTATTAGTTGTTTGACCAGAGGGACTTTTATTTTCTTTAACAGTGTGTTCCAAGCCTTGAGCTTTCAAATTCATCATTGCATCCACTTTCCATTCCAGAAATTTCTTTCCAGATAAATCTAAGATGCTGAACTGTCTTTTCATAAGGTCTCCCATTTTAGCTACAACAAATTACGTGATAATTAGTTTATAATGACAAATTATATGTACAACTCACATGTTTAGTTCTTCCATATTTATAATTAGGTCAGTAAAACACGTGATAATTAAATTTAATAATAATAAACCATAAATAATGTAGTCTTTTATCCCCCTTGGTTTATTATTGTGAGTAATTATATGATTAGGCAAAAATTAATCATGTTAGTTGCAAAAAAAAACAGCAAAACGACAACAATGACAGTAGTAACAATAATTATAATGATAACGGTAATATTATACAATGATGATTAATAACAACAAACAAACATAATAAAACAAAAACAAGATTTTAATATACTAAAACAACAAAATAAGTGAGTTTTACTTATACATAATGATCGACAAAAATTAATATTGCTACTAATAAAATTACAAGCGCCGTAATTAGAAGGAAATATTGTTTTATCTTCATTAAATCTTCCTCAAAAGTAAAGTTGTGGGTGTTTTGGTTGCCGTCGTCGGGGAACATATCGGAGAAGAAGGGGGGTGATAAAATTTTTAGGTGATTTTTGGATAAAAAGTGGGAAGGGATAAGGGATTTGTGGTGAAATCGGGGAAAATCCGCCTTTTATAGAGGTAGGTTTACCGTTACTGTTCTGTACAACTGTAAAAATATCATATAACAATCTAATATACTGAAAAAATTATGGTCCAAATATATATATTTATAATTGTAAAAAGTTATCACACTGGGAATGCAAGCCATAGTGGTCCGAGAGCCCTAATATCTATAAAAGATCATGGGTTCGAAAACGGAAAGAAACACAAAAAGTATGTAAAAGTAAGAAAAATAATAAGTATAAAAGGCTGCATCTTTTTGTTAATAATATGCATGCAAAGTTTCTACTAGGCAATTATAATAACTAAGATAAAAAATTTACGTAAAATGAGTACGTAGTATCAACATGAATCAAACAAAAAAAACATCAACATGAATAAAACAAAAGATGGTAGTAATGAATTCACAAGTAAGAGAACTTTCACCGTTGTTTTTGAGGTATATATATAATACAGTAAATGTTTGAGTTTCTGGTATAGAGGATCCCAAATATGGGCAACTATAGAGCATACTCCTCGAAACATTTAGAAGTAGATAGTATTATTTGTTATAAATTTTTATAAGTAGGTATAAATATACCTGACTGGAAACTGGTGATGATAACGTGTTAAAGTTTTACCGATAGAAAGTTTTATAAAGGAGTAAGAGAAGATGGAGAAATTAATTGTGTATATTGCTCCGGTAACATGGCTTATATAGCCAAGAGTTTTACATATAATGCCATACAAGTTCACAAGTCTTTGGACTTATGTGAACATTGTTAAATCAAATCAAATAATTATAGGCATTCATATTTATCTTCTAACACGTATATTGTTATGCGTATTTATTAATTTTTATTACAACAGTGGAGTATTTAATTATTTATAGATATAGAATTGTACTGATCGACAAACCGACCTGTTGACCTCGATTAGTTTTGGCGATGACAAGCAAACTCGATTTGATAAAAGTGTATTAAGTGTGCAGGTTATTTAGGCAGGTTCTTATTAAGAACAAAGTTCCGGGGTTGGAACTAAGAGAAGTCCTTAATCTACATATAGCATACACAACAATTTGAAGTGAAGAAGGCAAAGAAGGTTTTATGCTTGGATGTTCTATTTGGCAAGATAGAGTTATCAAAGGTCAAATTGGAATATCATAAGAGCAACGAGTATTACATGAAGACTAAAAAGTATGAGTTATTATTTTTAGGCTTTATGTAAGTGTTTGATATTTTATGATTGGTTGGAACAAAAGGAATACGAGAGTTAATTAGAATTAAAAGTGAAACGATCAATTATTTTTATAAAATTGGTTTTTATCTTTTTTTGGTTTTTGTTAAAATTATAAAAAGATATTTCTTTGTTATATTTTTTAACAAAATAAATATCTTCTGTAAAAAGATTTTAACTAATTCCTTAAATTACTCTCCAAGGAAAAGATTTATTCAAACCTCATCCCACGTTCTATATTGAACGACTTTCCTGACTTCTCTACATTGCTTGAGTTAGTTCCTAAAATTTAGGAACACCACCTCAAGTAGTGGAGAATGTGGGGAAGGTGGTTGGGTTGATGAAACAGTATAAAAAGGAGTTGAGTTTCAGTTTTAAGGCAATCCTGACAATTGTACAACATTTGAGTAAAAAATATATTTGTTAGTGAGAGTATTCCTATGTTCCAATTATTGTAAGATATCTAAACACGTAGAGTTCAAATTACTAAGTTGTAATTTGGGAAAGGGTTGAGTGATCCTTGTAAAGACTTAGAGTTAAGTCTTGAGTGTAGGCTTCGGAGTACAAGCTAGAGTGAGCATTTGGGGTTGGCTTAGGTTCTAATTGGAACTTAAGTTTTGTCGAGTTCCTTATAGGTTGTAACGGAGTAGTTGCCCTATTTAGTGAAGTCGTGTTCGAAAATCCCAAGTGGTCGTGGTTTTCTCCTTGTTGGGCACAAAGAGTTTCCACGTAAAAATCTCTTTGCATCTCTTTATTTCGTTCTATGTTTTTAATTTCCGCAAAATTTGGGAACACTAGTTCCTACACAATTCACCCCCCTCTTGTGTGTTCCATTTAAGTTAACACGACCTAGCAACGAAATTTGAGTCAATATAGGATAAGGATTTGTCAAAGGATAAATTGCAGGATATAAGTTTATGCCTCTCAAATTCTAATCACGATTAACTTTATTTACTATATTTTTGATCAATTTTCATATATAGAAATCATATCTCAAAATCATGTATCAGCATAGGTTTCAGTTTAGCGGCCTCATAAGTACAAGCCCTACTCCAATAAATAAAGAAGCCTAATTTTATACGAACTTTAAAATCCAAATTATTTTCTACTAGACAATGGTGGTGTATCCAGGAATTCCGAACTGTGGGTTCAGAATCTTAAAAAACAAACGATGCTCATATATTAATTAAATATTCAATATGTAAGTTCAAATTTTTTAACACAAATGGATGGATTAAACAGTTACAAAATAATAAATAAAAAATTAATTCTATTCAAAAAAAAAATTAATTAATAAATAAATAACCCTACAAAAGCATTCTTCGAGTCCCAAGTCCCAAATACTTCTATAAATGATAAATCTATAATTATATTGCAAAAAATCAATATTACACGAAAAACAAAAATCCCAAGTCCCCAATAAACACAAATTTGACAATGTAAATTTTTTCTAATTATCAATTAGAAGACCAAGTAAAAATTTTAAATTCTAAGTTTCTAAATTCAATTTGTACGTCAACAATATATCAAAACTAATTAAACAAATCAATAATTAATCTAATAATAAAGATTTAAGAATTAAGAGGAGTAGAGGAATAAGAGGACTGTTGAAACTAATACGTACTAAAGGATAAAAACAATAATATTATTAAATAAGGGTCTGTTCTCTTCCGTTGAAATTCAGTTCAGTTCAGCTCTTAATTTACGTCTAATGATATTGCTAATGATATAAAGCCAAATTTCATTCTTTTAATCTCTTATTACAACGACGACGACAACAACAACAACAACAACAACAACAACAACAACAACAACAACAACAACAACAACAACAACAACAACAACAACAACAACAACAACAACAATAATAATAATAATAATATTAACAATAATAATAATAATAATAATAATCAATAAGTAATAAATAATTATAATAATAATCATCAATAAATAAATAAATAAATAATAATAATAATAATAATAATAATAATAATAATCAATAAATAATAATAATAATAATAATAATAATAATAATAATCAATAAATAATAATAATAATCATCAATAAATAATAATAATAATAATAATAATAATAATAATAATAATAATAATAATAATAATAATAATAATAATAATATGTACATTTGTATATACATATATGTATAGTAATAAATAATCAATAGATAATCAAAGATCACTAATCCGTAGTTAGAAATCACTAATTAATAAGTTCAGTTCAGTTCAGTTCAGTTCAGCTCAGTTCAGTTCAGTTCAGTTCAGTTCAGTTCAGTCGGAACATGCCCTAAGTATGAAGCAAGTAAAATAAAGAACTCAATAATATTTCTTCATGCTTAATTCACCAAATACAAGAGCCATATATGCAGGCTAACAAACAACAAATAATAAGCTAAAAAACTGAAAGTATAATGCCATGAACCCACTAAATAAACTCATTAAATTCTAAGTTCATTTGACTCTCTAACTTAACAAAATGACCAACATACTACTCCTAAAATTATTGACCCAACTATGGACTAACTCATGAAGAACAACGGAAGAAATCGAAAGGGAAAAAAAAAACAAAAAAAAAAACAAAACAAAACAAAAAAATTAGGGTGGCTGGTCTTGAACCCATGATCAAGAGGAGTCTCACTACTCTATTGTCTCTATTAGTCACTCCCTTACTAATGTGCCAGAGTTACATATTTGTATATTTACTTCACAAAAATTTGTTTTAACTTTTTTTTTATTATTATTATTTTAAATTAAAACTTATTATTTTTTTTCAAAAAATATGGGGGTTCAATAAACCCCCTTGAACCCCCTAGATCCGCCCATGGTTTCATAATTATTTTTATGAGAGTTTTAAAGAGTAAAAAATTTATTTTAAATATATAAATAGTACTATATTAAGATTTAAATTAATTTTTTTTAAAAAAAAGATATATTTTCACATAAAAGATAATAACATATTTAAATTTAATTTATTTAATAAAATTAAAATTATCATGTAATTAACAATTATATTGTGTGTTGATGCATAATAAATTAATAATCATCATATCATATTATATCACTAATAGCAGGTCTCGCAGCCCGGCCACGACACCAGTGGCGATTCCAGTATGGGTTCAGTGGGTTCAGCTGAACCCATAATGGAAAAAAAAAAAAAAAAAAAAAAAAAAAAAAAAAAGGCATATATATTAAACTCCGCATCTTATTTCACTCATACATTTCGCGTTCTAGTGGTGAATGCCTTGCTTTTTGGTACATGGGTCAGGGGTTCGAAACCCACTCCTCTACTTCCTTACTTTTTTTTTAAGTTTTTATTTATCCCCAATTCTCAATTTTACAGAATGGAAAAATCGAAAAACAAAACCCTAACTTCTTCCTGAGTTCCTGACTTCCTCTCCCCTCACTCAGTCACTCTCATTGAAGGACGACGCCGCTCTCTCTCAGACCGCAATCCGGCGACGGTCGACCGGTGTTCAACCTTTTCCGAGTTCTCTCTCTTCGACAGTCTTCAGGTTAGTTGTTAATTAATCTTTTTTTTTTTTTTTGTAAATTGTTAATTGAAATTGTGATTTGTGATTTCATTTATTTGTGAATTAGTGAATATGTGATTCTGTGAATGTATTAATGTAATGTAAAATGTAGAATGTTAAATTGTTAATTGTTAATTGAATATGTGATTCATTGATTTCATTTATTTGTATGTCTTGCTTTAGTCCTGTTAATTCCTTTGCTTCTTTTAATACACAAAAGTTGCTTAGACTTGCTGAATTTTATCCAAGTGAGTTCTCAAGTAATGATTTGGTAAGGCTTCGATTTGAGCTAGACTACTTTGTTAAAGAAATGCGAAGGGATGATAGGTTTCGAGCAGCGAACGATCTTAGCCAACTTTCTATGATGCTTGTTGAAACCCAAAAACATAAATCTTTCAAACTTGTATACTTGCTTTTGAAACTAGTATTGATCCTTCCGGTGGCAACAGCAAGTGTGGAACGAGTCTTATCCTCAATGACTTATGTGAAGAACAAGTTGCGCAACAAAATGGGAGATCAACTCTTAAATGATTGTTTAGTCACATTTGTTGAAAAAGATATGTTTTTCTTAGTTAAAGATGATGATGTAATACATCGCTTTCAAAACATGAAGACTCGTCGAGTTCAGTTGTAATTTATTTAAATTTGTTTTTTTTTTTTTATTTTGTTGTTGTAATTGACATGAATTGTGCATTTGTGCACACCCGAATTTTATTTTGAATTATGGTATTTGATATCCTTGAATTTTTTTGGAGAGTCCGAACCCATAACGAGCAAATCCTGGAATCGCCACTGCACGACACATTAATACTTAACTTATTTTTTAAAATTCTCAGTTTTTTAAAAATATCTTAAATACGGGTGAGAAGCTTTAACCACTTGAGATATCCCTTACTCTCTCCGAAAACTTTGTAGACCATTATAGTATTGCAGTTATTACAAAACGATGGAGTATTGTTTATTAAAGAGATACAGAGTAAATTGGAACTTCCTCATTTTGAAAGATATCTATATCTATATACCTAATTACCTATACTAAAGTAGAGTTTTTTTTTTTTTTTTTCTTTCTTTCTTTCTTTTCTTTTATTGAGGGAATTTTCTCACTTAAACTCTACTTTATATACTACGTATGTTTTTTTTTTTTGGATTTTGTAGAAAAATGTCTAATCGTTGCACATATATTTATATGTGAAAACTTTATTATTTTAATTATTTATTGATATTATAGACTTTTTCAATTACATTTAAATATTTATATTTAAATTATCATGATTTTAATAATCACGTCTGGCTAGAAAATTATCTACTCGTAGTTTGTAAGGAGGCAAAAAACAGTAATCTATAGTAATATATAAAGAGAAAGGGCTTTTTGGGTGATAAATTTCACTATTCCCAAATTGCCCTTCTCAATTTTCAATATTACCTCTTTTATTCACAATTAAAATAAAAAAAATAAAAAATAAAAATTATTTTTTATAAAAAAAACTAAAAATAACTACTTTTTTTTTTTTAGGGAAAATAACTACCTTATCATAACTGCTCTCACTCATCAATTTAAAAAAAAAAAAAAAAAAAAAAAAAAAAAAAAAAAAAAACTGCTCCCACTCCCTATAATAATTGAAATTGCTCTTAATTATTTTTTTACCTTTTACACATGAATTGATGTCAAAGGTTCAAATTTAAGCCAAATTGATAGAAGGCTTTAATTTTTTTAAAACAATAAAAAATATTCCATAAGTTTAGCAACATTTTATTTCATAATTTTTTTTACTAATATATATATCAACAAATATTTATCGTTTTTATAGAATAAAGATGAGAATATAGCCTAATTAATTTTCTATATTTCACATACACACACGCTGTGTTTCTTACCTTGTCCCCATAAAACAAAAAGGCAAAAGTATAAATTATTCCTGTGAAAAAAAATAAAGTATGACTGTCTTTTGACTCAAAATGAATAAACTCGTCATAGATTACTTACGGTAGTTGACAAGTTAGAGCACAGTAGAAAAAATGGGTATTTGGGAGTGGATTTATTCACCCATTAACGCCGTCAAAAAGAACACTCCCGACTTAACGCCGGTGACAGATGTGTGCCGGAAAACCTACGATATTTGTCGTGATTCAACTGTTCATGTCGCCGGCAAAGCACGTGACTTTCACGGGTACTTATCCGATGATCAAGTTCGCGACAACCTTAGCAGTTTCGCCGTCAATGTCTCCAAACACAGCGCCCTTTATATCGCTCGATCATATGGTATATTCCTTCTCTTTTAATAGTATTTTCTTTTTTTCATTTTGTTGCTAATTATTGAATTTCTTGATCATATGTCGTTTTCGTTTTAGTGGAAGTATATTTATATTGTTTTTTTTATTTTAATCTTCTGAAAATTTGTGCATAAAAAATTGTTATTAGTAAATCTTCAGATCTTCGACATGGGTATGATTTATAAACACTTTAACACTTCATTTTGGACCAAAATTATAAAAGTACTTGAATTGTGTTACAGGAATAGGTCTAGTACCCAAGTCCTATTGATATGTTTAAGGCTTTTATAATACTAAAGCTGATTAATTGCATGTTAACAGTATATAACGTGTCTATCATAAACTTGGTAGTGATAATTCAATGACTTTTAAAGTGAAATCTGCTTCATGGTTAAATGACATGATCAAAGTCAAATTCTATGCTAATCGGACTCGGGTGCCCATGTCCAAAACGGGTACATGTCCAACTGTATAAGTGTCCGACTTAGCCTTTTTGTGAAAATTTCAATGGTTTTGAACTATAATGAAGTGTCTTGGTATTCTACCCACTTCCAATGTTGAAGGTATGAAGAGTCCGAGTAACATAGGTCAATTTAAGTAAGTATGCATAGTTTAACACTCTAGTACTCTTCAAAGAAAAACTGAGGCATGAGATGATCCACATGATTGAACTAAACACAGAAGGTAAAGTTTGATTTTAGTTGATGTAGATTGTGGGCTTTGTGGCAATGGATTGATGGTGTATGCTATAGCCTTATAATTTGGGAATTTATTGAATTGGTGTGGGTTTTTCTTGGATGCTCTTTCTTTTTCTCACTTTACTCACCTTTTTTCAAACTCTTTCAAATGATTATCTTGTTATGTTCTTTTCTTTATATCAAGCGGGTTCCTTGTGATGATTCATGTTAATCGACCCCACATCATTTTGGGACTAAGGCTTTGTTGTTGTTGAGAGGGATGAAATTTTGTCGAGTAAAAGTGTTATTGAGAGTGATTACTCCGTATATTGCAAGAACGGATATAATATAGATGCATGATAACTAAAGAAGTATTAGTTACTTTGTCATCTTAAAAGATGAGTAAGTTCTGAAATCCATTTCAAAACATAATAAAACTTCTAGAAGCTAGCTGAAAGGGAGTCTAAGGAATTCAGATGAAGCCTTTGTTAATAAATTTATTGAAGTGCACTTTGTAAAAATGATCTCTTCTGAGCTCCATGCCTCCATGTACAAAATAGCTTCCTCTGAAATGACTAACGAACCTCAATCCTACTTAACGGTGTCCAAATGATTTAGTAGTACATTAGGACACCGTTAAGTAGGATTGAGGACTCACAAACGGGGATGTCCTGAAGATGTCCTCGATCTAGGAGAATAGCTCACAATTAAAAATACCAAGGTGCTGGTGATAGGGGATGTCCTGAAGATCTTTAGTGGCGGAGCAATTTGTGGGTATTAATCTTTTCGTCAATTTGATAATTGTAGCAAGTTTTAAGTATAGTTTGATAATGTGAATGAATAAGTTTGTATAGTTAGGAATAAGATGTTAGGTACTTTTTCGATAGAGTACAATGGTAGTTTTTAATGACTATTAAGATTTAGAGGGATTACTCCCTCTGCTCCTTTTTGTTGGTTTACACTCTGACTATTTTTCTCTCACTAAAAGATTCAAAATGTAACCAACAAATAGGAACGGGAGGGAGTAGTTATCTATATAAGGTAATCGATGTACTCATTACTATTATCATGCATTAAAAGTTTTGTCAAAAGTAGATGAGCTACAAACAAGCTAGAGCAACGAGCGTGTTATCTGTTGGGAACTACTGGTATACAACTGTTCGCATAGGTAAACATTTTTGCGATGGTTTCAATAGACCATTATTATTTTATGAAAGTCTACAAGTAGAAGTTTTACAGAACATTTGTTTTTTTTTGAGTTGCATTTTTTCTTAGTTGATGGACAAGCTTGCAAAGTGATCATTGCAATGCTTATCGTATTACTGTATGAGACAACTTTTGGCTGTTATGTGTGCGAGCAAGTAGTTAGCTCTGTATCTTGGTGTAAAGTGCTTATCCTGCACTCATTATTTTCTCGCAAGGCCTCTCTTAGCTCACAAAATTACCCACAATAGGTGTTTTATGCTAAATCTGAATATTGATAAAATCCGTCATTAGGTCTTAATTACTGGAGTCAGTCTTCTAAAGCGGGGTCTTTTTTTCTGTAATACTTGCTTCTATGATGGAATTTGTGCAGCCGTGCAGGAAGTTGAGCTGGTGGGAGTTTAAGGAATTTAAAGTTATGCTTCTGTTTTCATTTTCAGAAAATAGAAGTTTAATAATCTTGTGAAAGGAGGGTAGTACTCACTTTCCAGTCTCATTTCCATGTACTGAGTACAAGATAGCTTCCAAGACTAACCTGCGCCTCAATTGTACTAACCATTGTCCAAATGTAGGAAATTAGTCACTGCAGCAGATATGGCTAACCAACGAAAGAGAGGCCCCTATTGATTTAAGTTGTAATTGATACTCGTGAAACCTCTCAATCTCTCATACAATTGTACAAGTAGACTACTCTAAATTATTATTGTTTGATTGCTCGGTATGTGTTGTTTCATGTGCAGGGGCCGGTCCAATAATTGATATTGTTTCACGATCAGTACAAGGAAAAAAGGCCGACTCACATAAGGGAAAGATAGAGGAGTTTGAGACTAAATTAGCTAAACTTGAGGAGGAGTTGAGCTCTACTCAATTAGAGATACAAAGGCTGAGGTCTGTGTCGAAATCCCAAGATGAATCCAACTTAAGTACTACGTATCAAAGGCCAGAGGATGTGCTGAACATGTTTATGATGGAATGATCTTTGGGTAGAAAACTTTTTGACAACCTGATCATTCCTGTCGATGTTGGATCTGAGAGGAAGGGGAAGACAGTGTCGAGTACAGATGGAAATTGTTAGTAGTAACAAGAAATGTTCATTGATGTACTGTATTAATGCATTGTACTAGTGTTTTAGTGCTTGAACCCCTCGGTGTCCCCTAGTATGGCCTGTGTTTTGAACACTGTACGACACTCCTCTCTTGCTTTTCCATGGTTGATGCATCTATGAATATATTGCCTATCTACTATCTAGTAACATGAAAGGAAGCAAAGCAAGCTGTCTTGTTAGATGCGGAGTATGCTTCATGAAGTTGCACTTGATTATTTCCATACAACATGCTACAAAGTAGAAATTGTAATTATTAGGTGTCGATTGCATGGTATCCTTAAAACTAATATTGTATCTGTATTCAAATAATCTCCTCATTAGATTTGGATATGAAACTTAAATCATCATAAAAAAAAAAAAAAATACAACATTCAATAGTATTAATTAGACTTGGTTTATTGAATCACAATCACCACAAAATTTAGATAAAAACAAAGATTTAAATGCCCAAAAAAAATCACCTACACCATCGTACAAAGTACAAACCATGTACTAGTAGTATATTTGAATCTCTCCAGCATGGTGGAGGATGTTCTGGGCTTTACCAATTCTTTCAAAATAGAAAATGTTTGGTTGGAAATTGTTTTTACATGATGCTCTTCCTTTGGCAGCTATTCTACATTCTCGAGGTTTTCCAATTGATCCAATTTGTGCCTTTTGTCATGTGGATGTGGAATCTATATCTCATACATTCAGAGATTGTCCTGCTATTTGCAGTCTTTGGCTATTTGGAGCTTTGGGCATTAATTGGGACCTTATGCAGCTTCCTCCGTTTAGTGTTTGGTTCTCGAGTATAGTTTCTCATTTTTCATCGTTGAAGTATTGAAAGGGTATTGCTTCTTTGTTTGCTCTTCTTTGGGCAATTTGGATTGCTCGTAATCAACTGAGGTTTAGGAATGATGTTTGGTCCCCTAGGACAATCGTTGATTTAGCGACAGATTGGTTTCTTCGTAGTATGCAAGCTCTAGATTGGAAGAAGTCTTCGCAGTTTTCCTGTTTGGGTCGTTTGGAGGCTAGGCAGGATGTCCATGGGCTTTGTCTATAGGGGTTACCTTATATTTCTCTAACGGTTTGTTTGATTATAGATGAGGCTTGGGATTGTTCTACTTATAGGGCTAGAGCAGGCTGGATAGTTCGTGATCTTCATTATTCTTCTGAGGTACTAGGAGGTGGTTGTCTGGCTTTTATGGCAGGTTCAGCGTTGCAGTCTAAGCTTCAGGCCTGTGCCTGGGGTTTGGAGTTTGCTATTCGTAAAGGCTTCTTGAATATCTAAGTTTATACAGATTGTGCTTCCCTCCTTACTTATCTGCCTCCGTCTGGTTCAATGGACATTTCTGCTTGGTGGCTCATTCATGAGTTGTGCGCTTCACTTCAATCTTTTTTGGTTTGCCAAGTTCAAAAGGTTCCTCGTTTGTGGGTGTCTCTTGCTCACTAGTTAGCTGGTTTTGCTAGGCGTCGTCAATTACTGTATTTTCTGTTTTAGCGGTTTGTTGACAGTTGTTATTTTGTTTTTATTATTATTTGATAGCTCTTTTGTAAAAAAAAATATAAAATAAAATTAAAAAAACCTTCTATTTAACCATTCAAAAACTGTACACTAATTAGTATCATTTTTAAAAATAAATTTTGACAATCCCCCTAGAGGTGGACATCGTGTCGTGTCGGGCCACCACGGACCGTGCCTAGTGGTGGCTTGTGTCGTGGCGTGTCGTGCCTGCATTTTGACTGGCCATGTCGTGCCGGACCATTATTTATTTCGCACACCCCAGCCCACGACACGGCACGACCCAAGTGCCTAGCGTGCCGCCCATGTATTTTTTTATTTAAAAAAAATCGATATATATTTTTTGAACAACTTTTAAATGAATACACTATTTAAATAATTTTATTAATTTATGTGTATGTTATTTTATTATTATATTATTATTGCTCTTTTATTATTCTTATTTTTATTATTATAGTTCTTTACTAGATGTAAGCCCGTGCAATGCACGGTTTTTAAATATTTCATTTTGTATATTTTTTTTGTAATTTCTTAATACTTTTTGTTTTTATTTTCTATTCTATTATTTTAACATTAATTTAAGGTAAAATATTTTGTTAAGTTTTAAATTATTCCTATTCAAATTTTACGTATATAAAACTTGAATTTATAAATTGAAATAAATACTATCTCGTTCATCGGATAGTTAGATAAAATCATTAAATCAAAATATATTTTTTAATTTCTAATTATTTGTTAAAATAATATAAATCCTAATGTAAAAGATAATAAAAAAGATAATTTTTGTTTTTTTTTTTCATAATTTAAATCTTAAATTACTATTTTTTTTTCAATTCTCAAATTTCATTTGTTAATTTTTTCTTAAATGGCGATGAAAATTTAAATTCAAAATTAATATATAAATCTAATTTTTCATTGGTCGAAATATTACTTTTGCTTATGTGACGTGCGATGCACGAATTTTTATATACATTTTGTGTATAAATATTTTTTTGGTGATCTCTTAATTTTTTTTCTTGCATTATAAGTTTTAAAATTTTGTATGAAAATATCATATCATCAAATATTTACATAAAACCATTAACATCAAATGATAATTTATATTTTTTAAATATCAAAATATAATTTTTAGTTTTTTAAATAATATAAATCCTAATATCTAAAGATAATTGTTAGTTTTGTAACAAATAAAAATGATAAAATTTAGTGTTCTTAAATAATTAAAATCTTAATAAATTACTATTCGTCGTTTTTACCTTCGTGGCAAAAATTTAAAATTTCATTCGTCACTTTTGTTTAAGTGGCAAGTGATTTTTTTAATTCTAAACTAAAATAGATATCTAATTTTTAATTGGTCGAAAATCTACCTTTGCTTACATGGCGCTCCCAATGCTCTCCAAAAATGCCTACTTTATTTATATATATTAGATTATTTATGTTATTTTTATTATTAATTTATTTGAAGTAGCGAATGAGTAGTCATTTTGCACGGGTCGTGCTGTGCCTGGTGTGCTGCTTGCTGGGCCGTGCCATGTGTCGTGCTTGCGGGCCAAAGTACCGTGCCGCTCGCAGGTTCGTGCCCGTACCGAATTTTTGAAATCGTGTTCACGGCACGGCCCACGACCTACTCTTCGATCATCGTGTCGTGTATTGCCACTGGCGTGCTCGTGCCATGCCGTGCCATTTTCGTAATGGGCCCATGTCACCCGCGGGCCGGCCGGCCCATGCCCATCGATCCCCTATTTTTTCCTCTTTGTAGATGCTATTGTGCCACTTTTTTTGGTGAAAAGGAAGAGCAAATATTAATCATTCATAATAAGATAATCCATAAGTACATGACTGTTGTGCCACTTAGGGGCTATTCTCATTTACTGAAGTCAGCTTAACTGAACTGAACTGAATATTTTATAAGAGAAGGAAATTAGGAGTTGAACTGAACTGAGCTAAATCGAACTGAATTGAACTGAAAATAAACGTATGAGAACAGGCCCTTAGTAAAACAGTTTTTATAGAAATTTTCGGATTATACTTTTCATTTTATCTAAAGTCGTTCATAAATTAAACATTTTTCTATGTTGCATTATTAATCAACTTGCTTACTCTATTGGAATCTTTGTCTTAATTTACAAATCCACCACCTCCAAAAGGTGTTCAAGTAATTTAGTATTTTCCATCTTTAGTTATTTCTACTCTACACCAATGGGATTATATCACAATGAAGCCTCAGAAAATCTTGCGTGGACCTGGTCTACAATAATATTATTGTGGACCTAAAGTTTATACACACGTAACTAACATTATATTTAACATAGTAACCCCTAATTTTATTACAGTAACCTTATTTTAATATAGTGACTTTTTTTTTAATTAATAAAACAATCAGATAGTCTCTAATGTTAGTGGTTCACAATAAATTAGTGTGAACCTGGTTTATTTGAGAATTTGCAATGAATCCTAGTATCCTTGTTAAAATTAGTTTAATTTAATTTCATATTAGAATTTAGAATTCTCTTGAATCTTAAAGTACAACATGAGGGGAGGATATTTTCTAGTGATGATTTTCTAGACAACAATAGAGACGGGCATGCAAATGATGAAGTAAATAGTAAAGAATTGCCATGTGTATGTAAAATATTTTTATACAAATGTATCAAGCTGTAGTTTTTTTTTTTTTAATACAAAAACAATTTTATATTACTTTGTTAATCAATATGTGATTAACGGTAAGTTAAAATTTTGTCAGCTACATTGTATGAACAACAAAGTATTTCCTACTTTGATATTAAACTCTTAGGAGTCTTACTAAATTCTACTCAACATCCTTAAATATATGGAGTACATATTTTGCACATCAAATTGAAATGTTTGTTAGTTGTTTTTTTTTTTTTTTTATACATATTATAGATTGGGTAACCAAATACAAAATAGGAGTCAATATAAAAAATTATTTTAGTAAAAGTACCTTTGGTGTATCTTATTATATCGTTAATTCGTTATACTATCTTACAATTTTTTTATTTAAAAAAAAAAAAAAAAAAAAAAAGGACAAGTCTTAGCTGGATTGACGATAAGATTAAGTAATATACAAACAAAGGTAAGCAATCACTAATAATGAACATCAAAGCATTTAAAAAAAGCAAATGTAAATTAAAGTAATCAAGTAGTCCTCAATCATCCTCGCTACTGATACATGTTTAATGTATTTAAGCTGATCCTCTCTTTTTATTAAACTTTCCACTCAAAAAGTTGTTAAAACACTAAAAGCATATAATGTTAGGTACATACATATATACATGATAACATCCGACATCTTCTAAACTTCCTTTTCAAATTGGACTAGATTATATCACTACATTTGTTAACATGCGAAAATAGTACAGTACTTCATATTGCTCTTGTTCTTGTCATGGATCCCACTTACATTTATTATTTCGGATGTAGAAACTAGGAAAGAGCTATGTATTGGAGTTACTTGTCCTCTCATAAATAAATAAATAATGCTATGTATAAATTAGCTACTCTCGAGGTTTTATTGAGAAAACCCTCTTTTGAACATGCATCATTTTTTTATTTTTTTTTTGACGGAAAAAACATGCATCATTTTAAAGAGAAGGTGGTTACATAACCTTTTTTTATTATTAATATTTATTTATTTATTTTAATGCATCATTTTTAAGACAAGGTAGTTACATAACTTATATCATCGTTAGTGTGAAACTAGAATGAGTTCTCTTTGCCTTAAGGAAAAAAAAAAGGTTTTAGGCTTAATAAATAAAAATTAAGTTTCAATTATATGCATATAATACAAATTAGTTAGGTCTAATAAGTTTCAATAAGATCCAATCTGATTTAATATTAACTTTGAAAATTTTAATGTGTGTGCTATTATTATTACTATTTAGAATAATTATTACTATTATTATATTTTTATTTATTATCATGTTAATTCTAATTACTACGAGTATATTGGAGTATTTATTACGGAGTATTAAAATAATATTTATAATAATTTATTTTAGTTTAATGTCAGATTAGATCATCCAAGTTTAGTTTAATTTAGGTTATTAGGTTGTTTCAATTCAATTCAATTCAGTTCAGTCTAATTAATCTCAAAAGCCAAAATATCATGGCCTTAAAAAAGTACTATAATTAATAGTATAGATTATCAATAAATATTTGCAACGATTAAGTATGACTAATTAATTTGCTAATATTTGGTATCATGTATAAAATAATAACTCCAGCTATAATATAGTCTCGTACGAAGTATTATTGTTGTGATGACGAATTCTTAATTAAGGCCGACTTTCATTCACTTATTGTAAGATGGGTTAAAACTATACCCTAAGATTATTTAAGGTGCGCTCGATTCACCTGATTTTCACTTATTTGAACTTATTATCTGATCTTATCTGAACTTATTTTAACTTATCATAACTTATATGAACTTATCCAAACTTATTAGCCCTTATTAGAACTTATTTTAGTTATAAATTAAATTTGGGTAGCCCTGATTAACTCTTATCACAACTTATTATCTGATCTAAACTTATTTTTTCTGATCTTATCTTATCTGAACTAACCTGAGTTTATTAACCCTTATTTAAACTTATCTAAACTTATTAAACATGAAATATGTGGAAATAAGGTGAACATAATATGGCCTTAAAATTGCCCTTATATATTGCAAAACTTACCACCTATCTAATGACTATACTAAAATAACAATCGCTAATGTCATCTTATTTGATAGTTATACAAGTGGCACTATCTGTTGAAAAATTTTCCCCTCATCAAATGCTAAGCCCATCCAACCTTGTTCAAAACAAATATTTTTTTTTTTGTTGTTCCATCCGGTTCACCCTTTGGGCTAATCCGGATTCGGGGATCAGTTCTGGGTGGTTAGGTTCCAGTCCCCTCCCGATTTGTTGTTGCGGGGGATCGAACACGGGTCCTCCCTACCAAGTGTAGTCCCAATCACCACTACACCAACAACCAATTGGTTGTTCAAAACAAATATGGTATATGATACTTTTTAGAATTTTTGCTAAAAAAAAAAAAAAAAAAAAAAAAAAAAAAAAAAGTAGTACCCTTATTTTCGTTGGGAAATTTAAATGAACTGGGTCTAAATGTTGACTACATGCACTTCCCTCATAAATACCCTTCATATCTTATACTTCCTCCGTCCCTGAAAGAACTACTCATTTGACCTAATTTTAGTCCCAAAAAAACATCTATTCATTTTTCATCCTTTTAAAATTGTTAGTTTGACAATCTTGTGTATTTAATTATATTGGTTGTTGTAAAACAATACTTTAATCTTATTGGCTAATAAAACATCACATGCATTAGTGCATTATTACATCATGTTTATTAGGCATAGGATAAAGATAAAAACTTACATCTAGGACTTTCTCTCTCTAGATAATAATTGCAAATTATTGCTGACTTGTATTTTCTCAGACATTTGTACTTGCAAATTAAGTTTCTTAATACTCGCAAAATCAACCCAAATGGGTCGTTCTTTCGAGGACGGAGCTGAGGGAGTATATAATTGCAGGGTTAATTCATCACAACCTTCTTCCAAATCCCCAAAACTCAAATCGCATTTTTTTTTTTACAAACCAATAACCACCCAAATACCCATTTCACTATATTATTTATTTATTTTTTACTTTAAAAAAATATCAATAAGGACAATAACTACCCAGGCCATGACCCATCCTGCCTTTTTTTTAAGGGACTGCAATAATTAATGAAAATTTACTTTTTTTAAAACACTACTAACATTACACTTTATGTTATTTTCTTTCGCGTATAATATATGTCATGCATTAGCACATATATGCAGTTCCTTCATCAACAGTTATTCACCATAACACTCTAAATCTTCAACCCTTCAATTATATATGCATATTTTTTTGGGGAGTATCCTACAAACAATTTCCACTTCTCCAATCATTCAAAAAAAAAATTGTAATGCACGCTATTTAATTTGTGCGACTGGCCTCACCGAATACCTACTTGCAAAAGATCAAAAATAGACATATGACACTAATTGAGTAGGCCCTCTAACACAGAACGATCGAGTTACTTCTATAGATTTAACAAAGTAGCCCCATAATAACTGGTCACATTGTGTGGCCACCCACATATAAGACTAAGTCCCCTTTTTTGAGTTTATGAGCAAAGCAATGAATATCAGATTTCAGTAGAATAGAACAAGTACTGCCAGATTACTAATACTCAATAGAGTAGATTTTAACAAAGCATTGTAAAGCAGATCAAACTACAGCAGCTCTAAAAAAAATGGCCTAAGTTACTACATAAAATCAACTTCCCTATATATTTTTTTTCTTATGTTATATATTTAATTTCTCAAATATAAAATATATCCCGTGCATTTTGCACGACTACACTCTATTTCTTAATAATTTCATTGGTTTTAAGTTAAATGTCAATTTTGAAAATATATTACTCATTCCTCTACATTAAAAACTCATACTCTCCTATGTTTGATTACCATTTGATTACTTTAATTCATGTGAACGAATTAAAGTAATCCTTTTCTTTTACTTTAAAAGATTTTAAATTTACTTTCTCTTAATCTTATATATAATTACAGAGTCAATTCACCACAGCCCTTCGAATCCCCAAAACTCAAATCTCATGCATATTTTTTAAAATAAAAAGAAAAACCAATAACTACCCAAGTACCCATCCCACTATTTATTTATTTATTATTTTTTTTTAAAAAAAAAAACATCAATAAGGACCATAACTACCTATCTCATTTTTTTTAGGGACTGCAATAATTAATAAAAATTCACCTAATTTTAACGCCTATTTCACCAAATGCCACTGAGTACTTACAAATTCACCAAATGTTAAAGTTTTCAAAATTCAACAAATGTCACTGACAAACAATACAATGACACTTCATGCCACTAATAGTATATGGACGTTAGTTTTTAATTAATGCAATTCTTATTTCACCAAATGTCATTACTTTGGAAAATTATTTCACCAAATGCCATTACTTTTTAAAATTAATACACAATAATTATTTATTTTAATGAATAAAAATAATACTTTTTTCGATTTTCGTGATGAATATTGTTCGGGTAAAGTTTTGGGGGTCATTTTTGACCCTTTATGGGTACAAATAAAACTCAAAATTGGCAAAAAAAAAAAAAAAAAAAAAAAAAAAAAAAAAACGTAAATACCCCGTTTTGCAGTTTTTTCGAAAAAAAAATTACGATATCGACATACAAAACGAAGCATATATATTATTTTTAGTCAATTTCGAGCTTAATTTGTTATCATAAAAGGTCAAAATGACCCCAAAACCTTACCCGATCAATTTTGATAGTTAAAAAATAACGACGCGCTAATCGAAATATTTTTCAACACTCAAAACGGAGCATTTACGTTATTTTTTTTGTCAATTTCGAGCTTAATTCATATTCATAAAGGGTCAAAATGACCCCCAAAACTATACTCGAGCAATTTTTGCCACGAAAATGAAGAAAAAAAAATATTTTATTAATTAAAATAAATAATTAAAATGAACCAATCATATTATGACACGTGTCAAGATTTAATCTTAATGACTAACGGTCATTAATACCGTTAGTCATTAATGGCATTTGGTGAATTTTTTAAAAGCTCGATGACATTTGGTGAATTTTGAAAACCTTGATGACATTTGGTGAATTATTTAAGTACTCAGTGGCATTTGGTGAAATAACCGTATTTTTAAACAACACTAACAATTCACTTTGTGTTATTTTCTTTCTCGTATAATATATATCGTGCATTAGCACGAATATACAATTCCTCTATCAACAATTCACCGTAGCACTCTAAATCCCCAACTAACCATTCAATTATATGCATATTTTTAAAGGATTATCCTACAAACAATTTTCACTTCTCTAATCATAAAATAAAATAAAAAAATTAAAAATAAATAAATAAATTTGGAGCAAGCTATTTGCTCGACTGGCCTCACCGAATAGCTACTTGCAAAAAATCAAAAGTAGACCTATGACACTAACATCAATAAGGACAAAAACTACCCATCCCATTTTTTTTTTTTTTGGGGACTGCAATAATTAATAAAAATTCACTTATTTTTAAACAATACTAACAGTTCACTTTGTGTTATTTTCTTTCGCATATAATATATATATCGTGCATTAGCATGAATATACAATTCCTCTATCAACAATTCACCGTATCACTCTAAATCCCCAACTAACCCTTCAATTATATGCATATTTTTAAAGGATTATCCTACAAACAATTTTCACTTCTCTAATCATAAAATAAATAAATAAATAAATAAATAAATTGGAGCACACTATTTGCGCGACTGGCCTCACCAAAAAGCTACTTGCAAAAGATCAAAAGTAGACCTATGACACTAACTAGGTAACCCCAATAACACAGAACGGATAACCTCTTTGGATTTAACAAAGTAGCCCCCATAATAGTTGGACACATTGTGTGGCACTGGCAGCCCACATATAAGAGTCGACCCTGTTTTTATTGTGTTTTTTAGCAAAGCAGTGAATATTAGATTTCAACAGAGCAGATCATGTGTCAACAGATTACTAATACTCATTAGAGCAGATTTGAACAGAGCATTGTCAAGCAGATCACAACAGCTCTAAAAAAAAATGGCCTAACTTACTACATCAAATCAACTTCCCTATTTGAAATATATTTTTTCTTATATTATATATATTTAATTTTTTCTAATATAAAATATATCCCGTGCATTTTGCACGGATACACTTTAGTTATCTATGAAATTAAGTGTTTTTTTTTTTTTAAATTCATTTGAATGAGTAGTTGTGTGGTCTTCTCAATATATGTTAAGGATACTATAATTCACTGTTAAAATCGTGTATCGCATGAGCTAATTTAATTTTCCTAACATAAATTTAACCTTTAAAAACATTTATAATGTATTTGATTAATCATATTAACCTTTATAACATAAATCTATTAGAAATTACACATTAAAATACAATCAAACTTATTTCAAATTAAAAATTATCCTTAAATGGATTAAAGTTGTCATAAAAATTACTATTAAAGTTACCCTAAAATGGACCGTCTTACAAACATAATGCAAGTCTTATATAAGACTTATTATTTTATAATTAACATTAATTAATACTATAGAAAAAAAAAAAAAAAAAAAATCACAACCCCTAGATGATGTTTTTGTCAACTTTGAATATATACTAACTAACATCTCAATATTTAAATCTTTTAGTGCTTATACACTTGAGAAACCACATCAAATACTCAAAATCTCAAATGGTCTAAATTTACTGCTCTATAATTCTTTTTCTTTCAACATCATCCTTTAACAATGGATTATGAATTCTAAAAAATAACTCAAGTTCGACAATAATGGATTATGAATTCTAAAAAATAACTCAAGTGGACTATATTAAATGTTCAGTAAACTATTAACTTTTTAATAAATTACGTTTTTAGTAGGAATATTTTTTTTAGTTGACATGTAGTGAAAATGAATTATGTAAGGAGTACTTAATTTTCTATACAATTGATTTCTCTTTTATTTATATAATAAAAAAAATCCAAAAAATGACATAATACTAAATTTCTTTTTACTTTAACACTTGTAATAAATTATTGCTGTATGTACAAAATGAAATATGTTATACAGAATTTTTGTTAAAAAAAAAAAAGAAACAATAGATATCCGAATTTAACATATGCAGCATAACATATTACGGAGTAATAATGTAGAAATTGACTTCAATTTTTTTTTTTTTTGAAATAAAATTGATTCATAAATAAAGTCATATGACATCTACAAAGAGATTTAGATCTAATGAATACATAATGATTGAATCAAATAAAAACATTCCATAAGCAAAGCTACGATCGTTGTTGCAAATCGTACATTCTTCATACCCTCTTTCATATCGTTGTGATTTACAGCCTTCATTGGCGAGGGGGTCTATCGATTTGTTGTAGCCCTGCAGAAAATTCCCGTCTGATTTGCTAGATTGTAATCGACATATTAACCTCTTTTTCGATCTCGCACAAAATTTTACCCATGAAACAACTCTATAGCAATCCATGAAATAAAAAAGCAAATCCTCCCTCAAAAGAGAGAAGAAAAACCCGGTCTTTCAAAGGAGCCAAATCTTCCTAAAGAAGAAGAAAAACCCTGTCTTTCGAGGGAGAAATATTCCTCCTAGAAGAAGAAGAAGAATTATTATTATAAACCTAAAACAATAAAAAAAAAAAAAAAAAAAAGCACACAAAAACAAACAATTGGGGCTTTTCACCGATAAAAATCGATGGATGGAAGCCCCTCAAAATTCAACAATGGAGGCTAGGGTTTTAGAGAGAGAAGATACTATACCCAAAGTTTAAAAATAATTGATTTCATTTTTTTAACTAAAACAAAATATATACCTTTTTTTTAATAGCAAAACAAAATATATAATTTGTATTATGATCTGTAAATTTCTTTCATATGAGAAATATTTGAGTATTTCACAATAGTGTCTAATTCGTCTATAACATTAAGGGCCTGTTCCGATTGACTGAACTCAGCTGAACTGAACTGAACTGAGCTGAACTGAACTGAACTGAACTTATTAATTAGTGATTTCTAACTACGGATTAGTGATCTTTGATTATTTATTGATTATTTATTACTATACATATGTGTATATACAAATGTACATATTATTATTAATAATAATAATAATATTATTATTATTATTATTATTAATTTTGATTATTATTATTATTATTTATTGATTATTATTATTATTATTATTATTATTATTATTATTATTTATTGATGATTATTATTATTATTTATTGATTATTATTATTAGTATTATTAATTTCAATTATTATTGTTGTTATTATTATTATTATTATTATTATTTATTACTTATTGATTATTATTATTATTGTTGTTGTTGTTGTTGTTGTTGTTGTTGCTGTTGTTGCTGTTGCTGCTGCTGCTGCTGCTGTTGTTGTCGTTGTAATAAGAGCTTAAAAGAATGAAATTTGGCTTTATATCATTAGCAATATCATTAGACATAGAGCTGAAATGAACTGAACTGAATTTCCACGGAAGAGAACAGGCCCTAACACTTTATTATTTTTTTTTAGGAATCAATAACGTTATTACTTAGTAAGTTAGTATAGGACAATGTTGATTCATTGCCTAATTAGTTAATACATGACCTCTCTTTTTTATGATTTTATTTTATTTCTATTCAAAAAAAAAAAAATTATTTTATTTTATTTATTTATTTATTTATTCCGGTGAAAATAGATGATAGATTATCTATGAGAGATACATATACGGAAATACGCAGTACATTACAAGTTTTTATTTTATTTTATTTTATTTTATTTTTATTTTTATTTTTATTTTATTTTTATTTTTATTTTTTTTAGCGTGTGAAGTTGTACGCTTACAAGTTTACAACTTTACAAGGTCCATCCTAAAATTGTCAACTACTTTTTCTCAATAATTTATTTGGGTTGATGAGCAACTTACTTGTTAAGAAGTAAGAGCTACGTACGTTACGTAGGTCGTCGTAGAGTATGCAATACGTAATACGTTGGACATGAATACATTATCATTATTAATTTAATTTAATTCATTAATTAATATGAGGGACCTATTACTCTATTAGGCTAGCTAGCAAGTAGCAAGACTAATTTAAATTATATAATTAATAAGCCATCCCTTCAATTGTACTTGTACAACTTTATTATTACTGTTATATTGTCATCTATGGTGTCTATAGATAACATATTTTTAATTAACAATGACAAAACTAATCACCCAGACACTAAGTATCAATAAAAAATATATATATAAAAAATATTTGCAATATGGGGAAGTACAAATCAAACACCAACTTTTGCCGACCTTTTTAGATTTTTAGTATTACAATTTTCTTTTGTAGAATATAATTAGGAAAAGTATTGGGTGATCACGTCTCATCAAGATAGTATAAGAAAATTAAAGTATATAGTGGGAAATGTATTATTACGATAGTATACAACCTCACTCATTTATGGAAGATATTTTGTATTTCGTTTTATTTTTAATTAGATATATACATGTATTAATGTATTATATAATCATGCCCAAAACCACATGTTTCACATCTCTCAAAAACCCTTATCCAAATAATGTGTGAAATGCATGAGATAGGACAATTGTTCACAAATCGCAATAACGAAACCATTACCTCTTGCATTACAACATTCTACGTAGACAACGCATTATATAATTTAGGTATATTATAAGTATTTAGAGAGCCACATATTACAAAGATGTAGATGAGGACAATGTGGTCATATTGTTTGGTACACAAATCTTAAACTTTAATAATAAATTAAGATGAAATTTGGAAAAAAAAAAAAAATTTACTTTGCACCCCTTCCGTTCTTCAAAGAATGCCTCATAGTTCTCACTAATATTTCGTTCAAAATTATTTGCAACATATGTGTGGACATAGAAATTAAGGGTTTGTTCATATTTACTGAACTAAACTAAACTAAATTGAACTGATTGGAGCTGAACTGAATATAGCTGAAATGAATATTTTATGAGAGAAGAAAATTAAGAAGTAAACTGAACTGATTGGAGCTGAATTGAACTGAACTAATTGGAGCTGAATTTAACTTAACTGAACTGAAATTAAGCTGAAGAGAACATAACTAAGAAAAGATAATAATTTGGGATAAAAAGTGGGTTTTGGTCCCCATATATAGATATAAGAAGAATAAAAAAAAAGTCTACTATTGTGCAATGAAAAGGAATTTAGTGGGTGTTGGTTCCACATAGGGTAGTTTTGGTATTTTACTAGGAAAAATTACTGAAATTAATTAACTTTTCAAATAAATCTATTTTAGATATGCATTGAAACTTATTCTGGAAAAAGTTTATTAGTTTTTTTTTTTTTTTTTTTTTTTTTTTGAATAGAGAATATTTCTTATGTTTAACTGAGAACATTTAAGCCCGGTTCTTTTCCCCTTATTTTCACTCATTTCAGGTAAAATAAATACAAATAATTTCATATAAGAGTTAATAAGTTCACATAAGATAGGTTCAGAAAAATAAAATAATTAGGGCTATTCAAATTCAATTTATAACTAAAATAAGTTCTAATAAGGGTTAATAAGTTCAGATAAGATCAGATAAGTTTGGATAAGATCAGATAATTTCAGATAAATTCAATTCAAGTAAATATAATGCACTCTTATTACATATACTTTTAAAATATGACGTAAAGTACTTCAAACTAATTTTGTGGGAAGAGTCTGTTCTGTTCACTTTATTATTTTTTTTTTTTTAAAACACCTGCGGATAATATTATTTAAAGGAGGTCAATTTCTGCCAAAGCTAAGAGGCTTTGAGGGAAAGGACCTATACAAACTCGTTCATTACAACCATTAGAGTCCCACCTAGCAACATTGTGGGCTAAAGTATTACCCGCACGTTTAACATGAGAACACGAGAAAGCATTAAAACTATGAGAAAGGGCACAAATATCCTCCACAATCAGCGAGAAGGGAGTGAAATTTGTAGAATTCTTCTTCACTCCATCAATGACATTGGCAGAATCACTCTCGAGAACAACCGAGTTGTAGCCCAATCTTGCAGCCAATTGAAGACCAAAACGGCATGCCGCAGCCTCAGCTTCATCAGACGCCCACCCAGCCTTCTCCCTACGCACAACAGCAGCAAGGATACAGCCATTCTCGTCTCTAATAACCACCCCCAAACCAGTCACACTACCAACATGGGCAACACAATTGATCTTGATCATCCCAGAGCAAGGTCTTGACTACGAACTAGAAGATTGTTGTCTCGGCCCTGCTTGCCCCATGAACACGTTTTTTGCGTACACTCCATACTCAGCCACATTTTTAACAAGGTTAGAAGCAACGCTCACTGGGCACACACTTGCATTCTCAAAAATTACCAAATTACAACACCACCAAGCAGCCCAAGCAAGTGTAACAAAGGTTCTTAGTTCATCACTGCTGACCTGCGAAGCTATCCAAAGGAGCCTATCACCAAAACCAGAAGACGGGGCATTGGAGATAAGGGATGAAAAGTTACTTGCTGCCCAAATACTCTTCGCAGCACTACACTCAAAGAGAGAGTGAATCACAGATTCGCCCCCCCCCCCCTGCAAATCGAGCACAATGCATTATCCACCATATGTCTAAAGAACAATCTTTCCCGGACAGCTAAGAACCCTTTGCAGGCCCTCCAAAGGAAGTGAGCCAACTTAGGAGGGCCCTTAATCCCCCAAATTAATCTCCATATATCAGCAAGTGGCTGCGAGTAAGCACCAACAATCCCTTGCTTAGCTAACCAATAACTCGATTTCACCGAATACTCCCCATTCTTTGATGGCCACCAAAACATAACATCATTCACAGCTCTCAAAGATAATGGAATTGATAAAATTTGAGACTGATCTACAGCATTGAAGTTCTCAATTAACACATCCTCACGCCACACCATAGCATTATGGTCTATTAAATCACACACACGCAGCTCCATATTACTATGAGTCAATGGGGTTGGCACACACACAGAAGAACGACTAGGCAGCCATGCCGAGTCCCAAACCGAAATGCAAGACCCATTCCCGACCTTCCATTTCAAACCATCAAGAAGCAAAGACTTATCACCCCACATACTTCTCCAAGTATAGCTAGGGTTGAAACCCCTACTCGCCTCCAATACGTCACAATTTTTAAGTACTTTGCTTTCAAAATAGAATGTAAGAGAGTACCTTTGTTATGATGTAAGCGCTGACAGGGTAAAGTCGTATCCCCTAATCAAAAATAATTCCTAAGTCCTCTAACTAAAGTAGATAGGGAAGTAGGGTCGATCTCCACAGGGAAACAAATCTTTTTACTCCTAATTAATTAATATAATCTAAATTATTTAAGTAACCAATATTTATAATTAAGTAAGAAACTAAACTACTAAGGTTGAGAATAAGAAGAAAACAATATATGAAAGAATCTAGGGCATAGGTTCACCAATAAATAATACTCTAGGGTAAAACATAGTAATCAATCATTGACATTGCATAAATAACATGATTAACAGGCTCTCGCAATTTATTAATCAACATAGATCTAACAGGCTCTCGCAATTTACTAGATCTAAGTTCTTATTGAAAATAGCCTTTAATATCAAATTAACATCTGCTCGATTCATCAATTTAATATTGTTATACTTTTACAAGCCGCAATTGTAAAACATTAAAACAATCCAATAAGAAATTATCATGCAATACCAATAATCAATAATAGTCAATCATCAATGCATCAATTAACCAGATTGTAAAGGGTTCTCGCTATGTATTACAATCACACAATTAATTTACCGGTATTAAATCTCATCTCTCGAATCTTGACTTAACCATTTATAAATTAACTTGCCTATTGAAACTAGACCTAAACATTAATTCTCATCTCTCGATTCTTGAATCAATATTGTCAAACTCATGCATAAAAGATAGGCCTAATCTAGTCACAGAGCATTAAATCAATCAATAGGAAATTAATCTAGCATTGATAATCAACAACAATAATTTACCCCTTCATATTATTTATTAGATCCCCATAAACCCTAGAAATTAAACTACTCACAAATCATCATGACTAAACTAATCAAATAAATAAATAAAAACATAATCCAGGGAGTAAATAAAATAACTGAAATTAAAGGGGAAGAAATTGTTACCAAAAAGTAATCTGGAATTAATGGAAGAATTAAGAGCAAAAGTTTAGAGAAAGAATTCTAAGAGAATAATTAAGAGAGTAAAGAAAGAGTAAAGAGAAGAAGAAGAGATAAAGAAGTGATCCTAAAAACGTATTACCGAGGAGTATTTATACTCCGTACAAAAATCCTAAGCTAAAACAAATTAAAACTACGTTAATCGTCAACTATAAAACACGCGCCCGATCGGGTGAGGCACCGCCCGATCGGGCGCGCCTTTTTTGCTCATTACTATTAATCTCGCGCCCGGCCGGGCGCGTCACCGGGCGCCAGCCTTTGCTTCTCCCGCCCGGCCGGGCGCGCCTCCGGGCGCCAGCCTTTTTGGCCGGGCGGCTCATTTGGGCCACTATTTGGACTTCGATTGGGCTCCAATTCTTCGGGCCAATCTGGGTTTCCTCTTTGGGTCTTGAATACTCGGTCCAAATGCCCCGGTATCACCTATACCGAGCCCTTAATCACCGGTTCGATGGCTCTAACCGGCCCTGGGCTATAAAATCTGGTCGTGTTTCTCCAATGCTCGTGATTGCTCCAAAATATCTCGGGAAAATACTCCAAAAGTATAAATCCCTGCAAAAGTCAACCAAATCTACGAAAACACTAGAAAACCCCAATTAGTAATAAAAGTGGCTCTAAAGAGCCAAAAACACTACTAATTATGACCAAGGGACGGGGGTAAAATAATATATAAAATAGACACATCAAGCGCCAACATTGTTTCGCCAAAAGAGCTTGGTTGAAACACTTTAAGTCACGAAAGCCCATTCCACCAAGACGTTTCGGTTTGCACAAGTCCTCCCATTTTTGCCAATGGAGTTTTTTCCTCGAAGCTGTAGACCCCCACCAAAAACGAGCCAAAAGAGAATGAAATTCATCAATAATACCATCCGGAATCTTCAAAATGCTCATCATATAAGTTGGAATTGCTTGAGCCACCGCTTTGATTAACACTTCCTTCCCCGGCATTGACAAAAGCTTTTCTTTCCAACCCTGCAATTTATTCCATAGGCGTTCCTTCACCCCGGCAAAAATAGCACGCTTCGATCTGCCAATAATCGTAGGTAAGCCAAGATATTTCTCATGTTTCTCAACTTCCCTCACCTCCAGAGTATCAACAATTTCTTTCCGACGAATTTCACATACTTTTTTTGCTAAAAGCCACTTCAGTTTTGTTAAAATTAATTTTTTGGCCCGACGCTCTCTCATACTTGCTAATAATATTAGCTATCACAGAGCACTATTGAGTATTAGCTCTAGCAAAAAGAATACTGTCATCGGCAAAGAATAAATGAGACACCCGAGGAGCACCTCTATAGACCTTGGTCCCATGAATAAGACCATCACTAGCCGCCTTATTAATCAGACACGAAAAAGCATCAACACATAATAAAAATAAATATGGAGAAATCGGATCACCTTGACGAAGACCCCTAGTAGGAGTCACCGAACCCGAAATTTGCCCATTAATCTTGAAAGCAAACTGAACACTTTGAAGGTAGCTCATAATTCTACTAATCCATGCCAACGAGAAACCCATCTTACACATCACTTTCTCCAAAAAGACCCATTCCACCCGATCATACGCCTTACTCATATCAAGCTTCAGCGCAATGATACCCTCCTTCCCCTCCCCTCCACGCTTCATGGCATGAAAAATTTCAAACGCAACAAGAGCATTGTCTAAAATTAACCGACCCGGAATGAATGCACTCTGATTAAGGGAAATCACCTTATCCAAAATGCCCTTCAATTTATTAGCCACTGTTTTCGACACAATCTTATAAATCACATTACAGCAACTAATAGGTCGGAAATCCGTAAGATGAGCTGGGTAATCACACTTCGGAATAAGGACAATGCAAGTATTATTAGCATCCGCTAAATTCACATCACCCCTCCACCAACCCTTCACAAAATCTATGATATCAGGACCAACAATATGCCAAAATTTTTGGACAAAAAGAGCATGCATACCGTCCGGACCGGGGGCTTTATTAGGGTGCATCTGGAAAAGAGCAGCTCTGATTTCCTCTGCAGTCGGCTCACAGTCAAGCATGATGTTCATGTCATCCGAAACCACCCTTTCGATTCCCTCTAAGGCATCCTGAAATCCCATCGGAGAACTAGTGGCAAAAATATTCGAGAAGTAAGCCGATATCAGTCTTTCCAAGTCCACATGTTGCTCAACCCATTCTCCGGAATCATCAAAAAGACCCTTAATTCTGTTCTGTGCTTTCCTCTAACTCGCTTTCTGATGAAAATATTTTGTATTTTTGTCACCATCCCGGAGTTCATTAGCCCTTGCTCTAGCATACCAATATGATTCCTCCATTCTATACAAGGCCTCCAGCTCCAAAGACAAAGCATTGCACTCCTCCACTTTAGCACCATCCATCGTACCCTCTTTCAAGCCTCGCATTCTCTCCTCACCCTCTTTTATTTTTTTCTTCACAGAGCCGAAAGTCATAGCAGCCCATGACGCCAACCTATTTCCACAAACCGCCACCCTCCTTGCCATATCAAGCCCTTCACTGTCGCCCCACCCCTTAGCCACCACATTCCCACATTCTTCTCGAGAAAGCCACAAGGACTCAAACTTAAAAGCCGATCCCCCACTATTTCTGACACTTCTCTTCTCGGTGGATAGCAAAATTTGAGCATGGTCAGAATTTGACTTGAAAATGGGCATGTTACGAACCTCAAAATCAGGGAAGAGATTGCACCACTCCTCGTCCGCCACAAATCTGTCCAATCTTTCTCGAACAAAGGTATCAATAGAGTTGCCCCGTTCCCAAGTAAAGATACTCCCTTTGAATCCCAGATCACGCAGAGCACAATTATCCATAGCCTCTCTAAAAGCATCCATAAGCCCATCATTCCTCGGCACACCCCCTTCTTTTTCATTCATACACATGATTTCATTGAAGTCACCAAACATGATGCACGACAAATGACAAATAGCTTTCAAAGATGACATAAGGGACCAAGTCAAGTGTTTATTCACTTGTTCTGGCCACCCATAAATCCCAATTGCCCTCCAAGTTGCACAATCATTATTATCCAACACATCTATTGCAAAGTGATGCACAGAAAAAGAGACAACATTCACTTTCACATCTTTCCACCACATCCCCATTCCCCCGACTTTCCAATACTACTAATACACACACCATCAATATAGCCACATTTATTTTTTATTTTATTTAGACGTTTATCATCAATCATAGATTCCATAATAAACACAATATTAGGCCTATCCCTCCAACAACGATCTTGGAGGGCCCTAACTGTCCACGGGTTGCCAATCCCGTGGCAGTTCCAACTTAAAATTTTCATTGCTTTTCGAGGGCTTGGACATCCCCAAGACCCTCTACTTTTGAAACAGAAATAAAAGAAGAGTCACTACTCACACCTAGTTTCATCTTCTTCTCGGCAATGCTAGCAGATCCACACGAGTCGTCCTCAAGCACGGTATCCACATTTCTCTTTCTAGACAAACTTGAAGCAGCACCACACTCAGACAAGTCCATATCCACCACACCATCACTCCTAGCTTTTTTACGGCTTCCCTTACCTGCTGGCAGCTTATCCCCCGAGGCCTCAACACGCACCACAGAACTCGTCGCACTAGCAACATTATTGCGAATGATCCCAGCAACACACGGACTGCCCTCGCCAGTTATAAGGCCAGTCCCCCCATTCTTATCCTCGGGTCTTTGAATCTAGAAAGGACGCAGCACCAGTTTTCCATCACTCTCTACAGGAGTTGCTCGAAGGGTAATAGCACGAGGTTTCGGGGTATTATCAGCACCCTTAGTTGGTGAGGAAAACAAGAGTTTTCTAGCAGCCCCCGGAGGTCCAAGACGGATCACAGAGGGATCATTATAGTCAGAGCGTTGCACCCTCCCACCCCTAGACATACTTTCCACCCATTTTCTTTCTTTTTCTCTTTCGATTGCAGGGACTTTTGATCTATATGGAGAAGCAGCCAAGAACGGTCCGTATTGAAAAACTAAGGGAGATTCAGCCACACACTTCTCTTTCTCCTCACAATCTTTGTTATTGTGTCCAATACGACCACAAAAGTAGCAAAAATCACCAAGGCGTTCATACTTAAACTCCACCCATTTTGTTTTTCCGGATTCGACAGAAATCTTCATGCCTCTACGGAGAGGCTTGTTGATGTTCACCATCACTTTAACCCGCATAAACTCCTCCCACCCAATAGGGTCAGATTCATCCACCTCTAGACATTCACCAAGACACTCACCAACCTCCCTTGCGAATCGAGGGGTTCGCTTACCAAAAGGGACATCGAGAAGCCGAACCCAGAAAGGGCACGAGTCAAAAGCTATGTCAGACGGTTGTTCATTGGCACATATTTCCTTCAGCAAAAGGGTTTGATTGTCAAAAGCCCAAGGTCTACCATCAAGCACCTTCTTCCTATCCATGTCATTGAAAAACTGAAAGACAAAAAGGTTTGTATCAACGGCCCTAATTGCAACATTATCATCAATTCTCCATAAGTTCTTCAGCACACGTTTCATAGCCTCCATGTTAAAGGATTTTTTCGTGAGGAGTTTCCCCATCAGAGATAAAGCAAGCTTTTGATTAGGAGCATCCTCCTCCAGCATAGCATTCGATTCACATAATACAAAGTTTTCTTCCTCAGTCAGTTTTAAGTTTTCCCACGCTTTCACTAACTGGTCATCCATCACACACACAAACCAGAGAATCAAGAAATTGGATGAAAAACTGGAAAATTGAGCGAAAAACACACAGGAAACGATCGAAAGTTGAATCAAAACAGAAACGGAACCCTAGACGAGAGAGAGCTTTTCAAACCCTACACGAGGGACTTTTTTTTTTCTGTTCACTTTATAATTTAGGTCTAATTAGTTCAGATAATTTCTGTTAAGTTTAGATAAGTTCAGTTTAGGAAAAATAAATTCAAATAAGTTTAATTAGGAAAAATAAGGGCCTCTTCTGATTTACTGAAACTAAACCGAATAGAATTTAAATGAATATTTTATGAGAGAAGGAAATTAGGAACTGAATTGATTGGAGCTGAACTGAACTGAACTAAACTGAAATTAAGCCGAAGAGAACAGAGCCCAAGTTTTGATAAGGGTTGCCCGAGTTCAAATTATATCTAAAATAAATTTAGATAAAATTAAATCAGTTTAGTTAAGTTCAGATAAATGAAAATCAGGTGAATAGAATACACTCTAAAGTAAAGGGGGAAATTTCTCTGCCTCTCAGTATCTAATAGCTTGAGTTTTTAATGAATCTAGTATGTAAGTTGATATACACAAGTTTTGTTAATCCAAAGACGTCTTTGTTGATATTACAATGATACGAAATACTCTGTACCATCTAAATACCGTGTACAATTAAGGGTATGTTCTGATTTGTTGAATTGAGTTGGGTTGAACTGAATTGAACTAATTGAAGTTAAATTGAACTGAATTGAACAATATATAAGAGAATGAAATTAGAAATGATACTGAAATGAACTGAAATTAATTAAAATTAAATTGAAGAGAACACACCCTTAATATCAACCGAACTTATTAAAATTATAAAAGAGTCAAACTATTAACGTAGTACATATACTTTGTATATCCATACTATTTACGGTCTCAAATCTCACTATTATCAAACACAACACACATTGTTTTCCCTAGGCTAATGTGGAGATATACAGATATAATATACCGAAGGAGACATATATGGCCATGTGAGTCGTGAAGTTGTGTGACTTGTGTTCAAATAAAAAGGAAACCTTTTTTATTCAACTGCTACACTTTTACGCTCAACAATTTAATGCTAGATTTCATTTTTCATCCATTTAAGCTGAAACCAGGAGGAAAGAGAAATTGATACAGTCAATTAGAATATAAAATATTCTTAAAAGGAAATTTGGGGGGTCTTTCAGTAATCGAAGATTTGAAGGCTTAAGTTTGGAGCTTTCAGTATCACATCATCTGATAAAGATTTAACAAATAAAGGGTTTATATTTATTTGACCCACCTTTAAATATTTTTTTTTGTCCTGTTTTTCACAGAAGATAAGCATTTTGCTGGACATCTGCTTTGTTTTTTCAATCTGGGTATTTCTTCTATCTCTTAATTTTTGCATAATACTGTTTATAATTTCTGGGTTTTTATCAATTTATTGGAAGGTTGACTATATATGTTGTCATATTTGAGTTCATTGGTTTCATCATAATTGTTATTACTTTATAACTATGAATAAAGCAAAAGATTTATCTAGGATTTTGTTGTCTTTTTGTTTTTTGTTTGCTGTAACTTTTTGTATTCTTTAGGTTCTTTTGGAATTACAGTAACAATGTTTTAGATAAAGGATGGAAGTGGTGAAATTGTAACAATAGTGACAATCTTTTTGTATTTATGTTTAAGAATTTTTTTGCACAGTGTCCAAGGAATATTCATCCTTTTTATGTGGTGTTTTTGCTGGTATGGTTGATTTATCTCTTCAAATGCATCATCAGATTCATGGGGATGTGTCGGTAATAAGTCTGTATAAGCTAATAAAGTCTTCGGGTAGTATCGAAAACTTGAGATTAAATTCCGTCTACATCTATGCCTTTGCGGTGTCTTATATACCATAATTTGAAATCATTTTGAATTTGCACCGACTATTGTGATAGAAAGTGAGCCTAGAAACTATAATTGCTTGTTGATGTTTGAATTTTGTGGAATAACAGGAGTTGGTGGAACTACCATTTTTCACTTTCTGTGGATGGACCCTAGCTTTAAGCTTGAAGTCTTTTGGTAGATTATTTTGTTTCCTAATATTTGGGTTTTTATTTTTCTTGATTGTTTTTTTTGGGTCCTGCAGTTGTTAATTAGACTTGAGGCTGTTAATGGTCCTTTGAGGGCAATATACTCAACCTGAAATCTTTGAGTCTTATGCATGTCTGACCCCGTGGCAGCTGTCGAAAACGGGGGAGGAGTTGCATTGTGTCCAGCAAGAACTCAATCTCTTAATGTCTTTGCTTCGAATTTAAAAGACGGCATTGGTGCTGTATCGAATGGGGAAATCTCTCGTACATCTTCCACGGCTTCTGGATTTCGAGTGGGAGATATTGAACTACCGAATGGAGAATCTTATTCAGGGTCATTGCTTGGAAATGTGCCTGAGGGGTCAGGGAAGTATTCGTGGTCTGATGGTTGTGTTTATGACGGTGAGTGGAGAAGGGGGATGAGACACGGGTGGGGCAGGCTTAGCTTTCCTTCTGGAGCAGTTTATGAGGGTGAGTTTTCAGGTGGTTATATGAGTGGCCAAGGTACATATTCGTGGCCAGGGCGTATGACATATAAGGGTCGATGGAGACTTAATGTTAAACATGGATTGGGATATCAAGTTTATGCCAATGGTGATATCTTTGAGGGCTCCTGGATGCAGGGATCTCCAGAGGGGCCTGGGAAATATACATGGGTTAATGGGAATGTTTACTTAGGAGATATGAAAGGAGGACTGATGTCTGGAAAAGGATGCCTTACTTGGATTAACGGAGATATGTTTGAAGGTAGTTGGCTGAATGGAATGATGCACGGGTTTGGAGTTTATACATGGAGCGATGGTGGTTGTTATGTGGGAACTTGGACTCGAGGTTTGAAAGATGGGAAGGGTGCATTCTATCCGAATGGTAGCAAGCTTCCAGCTGCCCAAGAGCTCTACTTAGGTGCTTTAAGGAAACGAGGAGTATTACCAGATCTGAAGAAGCAGAACCAGGTGTCTCATCTTCGTCAAGCATCCACAGTGAACATGGGAAATGTCAAGGTTGGCAGAAGCCGTGAAGCTCGTCGTCATCCATCTGATAAGCTTTCAAAAGGTAATTTGCTAAATCTTGAGCAATCCCGTGAAAAAAACATATCTCTTGAGAGACGTTGGAGCCTTGAAGTCGCAATTGAGAAGGTTATTGGACATGATACATCATCTGGTTTCGCTGAATCACTTACTGAAGGAAGAGATAAAGAAGCTGAGACAAATATTCCTATTGTTGAACGGGAGTATATGCAAGGTGTTTTGATTAGTGAGATGGTTGTCAATAATTCATTTTCTCCAAGGTCTAAAAGAGCAAAAAGGAGGCAGAGGAAACTAGCAAAAGACGTAAAGAGACCAGGTGAAGCTATTATTAAAGGTCACCGAAGTTATGATTTGATGCTCAGTTTGCAGCTTGGGATAAGGTAAATTCACCTTCTTTACTCTGATTTAACACAGTTCTCCAGGCATTCATTTTTGTTATTGGTTTTCATGCCATCAAGCAATTTATTTATTAAGATGGAGTCTTCACACTTTCTTCAGAATTGTAGAGCATGATGCAATTGTTCAATTAATAGGATCTATTAATCATTTGAGATTTCTTAGCTTTGTTATGGCCGAATGGTAGACCAAAGTTTGTACTGAAATTGGAAGTCTGAGACTCAGAGTTATGGGCTGCTGTTTTCCACAGTCTAATTTGATTTAGCTGATTTAAGTAATGTTCTTCTTAGAGCCTTGGATCTTTCTCAATTTTTTGTATTCCTTATTCCATTTTGGTGTTGGACAATTTTCTTGTTTATCTTGTAACCAATGTTTTTTTTTTCCATTGTTGGAAAGAGTTAAAAAAGCATGCTTGTTTTGTCAGAAACGTATTCATACATATGATGGTGTTTTCCTCAGTATGCTATGCTGAACTTGCATTAGATTTTGTTCAGATATACTGTGGGAAAGATCACTCCCATACAAAGACGAGAAGTCCGAGCATCTGACTTTGGTCCACGTGCAAGCTTTTGGATGAATTTTCCTAAAGAAGGGTCGCAATTGACACCCCCTCATCAATCAGATGATTTCAGATGGAAAGATTATTGTCCAATGGTTTTCAGGTTTGTTGTGGACTCTAAATTTCTGAGACATCGTTGCATATACATTCTACTTCATAAATCCTTTATCCCGAAGTCTATAAAGAGTCTGATCAGACCCCAGAATTGAGTTGATCTTTATTGTTGTCTTCAAGAATAATGCTCTATTTTCTGTCAGCAATGAACATTCAAATTTAGTTTAGTGAATCTCACATATGATGATTAATGGTCATGTTCTCATGCAATGAGCTCACTCTGAAAAGCATGGTCCTTAGTAGTAACTGTTGAATGATTTAATTGAGGAACTGAATCGTGGATGTTTGTTATGTAGCATCCATGAAGATAATGCTGTTGCTTCTACTTTACTCTTATGCTAATGCATTTCTGAGATATCATTTCTGTTGTTAATATGATAATTTTTTGGATTGGACTCCAAATATTACACATGTTGCAGACAAATTTGATTATCAAAATATCTTATCTTTGAGAAGGTTTTCTTTCTTTCTTTCTTCCCCCCTCTTCACTTTTCCTGTGGGGTATTATCATGTTTTTGTCATATTTGCCATGATAACTTAGGAGTGGGTGTCTTTTCATGGGCCCAGAATTTGTAAAGCTTTTCATGGTTGGAAGATGGGGTTCCTAAAAGTGCTTAGTATCAGGCCTTTTTCTGTCTACTGACTTTTAGGACTTTTTGAAGAACCTTGTTAGCATCGCATTCTTCCACTTACTCAATAAGAGGGTAATTTTTTTTACTGTAGTAAAGGTTCTTTTAGCAAGGAAGGTAAGAGAGTTAAACACTCATCTCCGATGGGGAAGGTGACAGGAGAGCCTGATCTGATCTCTGTTTGGAAATGAGTCACTACAGAATGTGAAATTTTAACGAATTCTTTCTGCAAAAGAATTTGTAAAATTTTATAGCAGCTTGTAAAAGCATGAGCAGTACTTTTTCCGATGTTTAAAAGTTTGCCTTTTCTCTATCAGATTATCTAAAAGAGTGCTTTCTCGAAGCACAACTAAAGGTTGAAGTTTAATTACTTGTCCATTACATAATGGGAAACTTATCTCTTTCTCCCTCTTCATCCAATTTATGGACATACATCATACTCCGTAGATCATCAGTTTTTACTCTTGAAAGGCTAACCTGCTTATTTTTATAGAAACTTGAGGGAGATGTTCAAAATAGATGCTGCTGACTACATGATGTCCATCTGTGGAAATGACGCCCTGAGGGAATTATCATCGCCTGGGAAAAGTGGCAGTGTCTTTTTCCTCTCTCAAGATGATCGTTTCATGATTAAGACACTGCGGAAGTCTGAAGTAAAGGTTGGGGCTTAGCTTATATTTTATATTCTGTCAGAAATTTCAGTTTTGCATGTTTAACTTCAATTCTATTTCACATTTTCACTTCACCTTTTGCATGTTTAACTTCAATTCTCTCTTAAGTAGAGATCATGTCTTGTTCTAATAATACTGAGTGTTCAGTTGTTAGAACCATGTGACCTTAGTAGTTGGTGTGAAGTTTCTACTAGTGTTAGTTTTCATCTGTTTTATTTAGCTTTCATGTTCTTTTTCAGACAATTATGACAAAAGGCCATATGCGTAAAAATAACTAGTCTAGAATCTAGACATTATTTCGTCCTTCACAACTACCATGTATCATTCATATGTTTGGTTCATATTTTTTTGGTTGGTCCAAATGTAATCTCCTGCCCTGTTAACAACTTTGTACAGTACACAGGCTGCATTTAGTCTGAAGCAATAGAAACAGCAATTCTTAATGGATCCTGCCATCAGCAGTCTAGGAGACCAAGGTTATGTAGACCCGTGAATTTGTGATAGTGTAAACATGTGTGGAGCTTGTTTCAGAAAGATATACGAATAACATCTATAAAAGGGATAGAGTGACTAACCAAACTATAAAATCGAATTATACAAGTCATTTTTGTTATAAGGAATGCAGTAGTATGTGATGTCAATTTCACTCAGTCGCATACTGCATCTTATCAATAGTGGTTATCAACCAAATAAACGGTGTAGAACTATAATAACATCAACTAAAGAAAATAGAGGTTACTACGTTTTATACAATTTTACTATAATAATAGCTTAATAAGCATCTAGAAAATGGATGCCTTTCTAACATTTGCTTCATCTTGTTTCACTGAAACTTCTACATTTGTTAGAAGATGCTACAAGCCTTTTCCCATCCAATTTTCTCTCTCTTTTTTTGTCTTCTTTTTATTCTCGTTCTGAATTCCAACATTGTAGGTGCTGCTTCTAGATCTTGTATGTCAAATCAAAACTCAACAATTCTCATTACTAACTATTGATGCCCTCCTTTCAGCTTTAACATATTAAATTTCTATACATATTGATGTTAGCAGCATGGGAATACTTTTTATTTTGTTTATTTTGTTTGTTTGCCAGTTATTCCCTTCATATATTCACTGAAACTTGAGATTATATCAATCATCTTTTGAAGATGAATACATGATCTAAATTTGAAAGTCTACTAAAATATTCCGTAAGGTTTCACTGGGATTGTTTAGACCATCTTTGGCCAGAAAGGTTCATAGTTTACTGATTGTATTCAAAGCCTGCAAGAGTATGTAAGTTTTGGTTTGAGTAACAAATAAGCTTGTAGGCATGTGAGCGAAGTGAGGCAATGTATTGATTGTATTCCTTTTGCTTGGTTAGATGTTTAATAATCTATTTTGGAAGGAGGTATACCTGCGTATCTGTGAGACTAGGCTTAAGTTTGAAAATTGATCAATCATCAATAGTAGACATAAGTGGCACTGCTGTTGATGTTTTGCTTGCTTGGTTGCTCTAATAGGCTTGTCTTTATGTGAATTTCACTATGCTGCTTACTACTGCTTAACTAGATTGAAGGCTATAAATGTCAATCTGCTACTTTTCTGTTGCAAAAATTGTGTGGAATTTATGATCAACTTCTGCTAATAGTGTGCATTGATTTAGGTTCTTTTGCGGATGCTTCCTGAGTATCACCACCATGTGCGTACATATGACAATACACTTATTACCAAGTTTTTCGGCCTTCACAGGATCAAACCTTCTAGTGGTCAAAAGGTAACATAGTTGTACTGTTTTGACTCTTTTGAGTAACAACATAAACTACCATTGGGAGTTCTATAGTTTATCCTAAAGTTAAACCTTTTCCTAATATAATCCCTTCGTTTTGAGATAGTAGTTACATTTTTCTATCTTGGTTGTTTCAAATTAATAGTTTAGGACTTTGGGTCATATGACCCATAATATTTTAGTAGTGTTTCTAAACATTTGCCCCCACTTGCCTTGTTTTATTTCTCCCCTGGTCTCTCTTTATTTGATATACTTTCCACACAAAGGCATCCTTATTTACTTGAAACATTTCTCTATCTTTCCTTGAAATGCATAGACCCTTTTTTTTTTTTTTTTTTTTTTTTCTAATAATTATTTCTCTCTTTTAAATTTGGATTTACTACCCACAAACTATAATAAGAAAATACCTCAGCATCGACTAAATATAATAAAAACTCCAACTACCCACAAAATATAATATTTTTTTAAAAGAAGGGAAAAAAAAAAAAATCCACTACCCACCATTTATAATTAAAAAAAAATGTCCTACGACTTCTAGTTACTGTCACAGAATAAAATTAAAAGTCAATGAGTTTGCATGAAATTATGTGCGGGTGAAAGAGTGTCGAGTAAATAGGGACGGAGGGAGTGTTCTTTGATTACAATGTCTCTACTGTACATTATTTTATTCTTTTTGTACAATGTTCTACTTTTTACACTTCTCTCTCTTATTATCTTAGTGATCACCTTGGTTTATTAGAGAAGAAAAGTGTAACCATTATGTTGAAACGGAGGAGGTAACTAAAAATGTAGTTGTAGTTTTCTAGTTAAGGCTTATATTTTTTTGGTGACCATTTGTCATCTTGAAAACGTTCGTTTATGATTTGGATTGTGTCCCTAGAGCCTTAACTTTGTCATGATTTGGTTTCTTGCAGTTTAGATTTGTGGTGATGGGAAATATGTTCTGCACTGAATTAAGGATTCATCGAAGGTTTGACTTGAAGGGATCTTCTCTAGGGCGCTCAGCAGATAAAGTTGAAATTGATGAAAACACAATTCTTAAAGATTTGGATTTAAACTACAGCTTTTACTTAGAGCCCTCTTGGAGGGAGGCACTATTAAAGTAAGTTACTTTACATTTTAATTGTTTGTGTCTTAATATGTCTATGTTATTGGACTTTGTATCCTTTTTTGCTTTGCTTACATTGACCTTCTCACTGGCCTTAGTAACTACAAAGTGGGGATCTGTTAAATCATTAATGCCTGTGATTTGCTATATCACCGTGTCAAATGTCAATCATAATCTATTGAACCTTTCTTTTCCAAATAATTTGTTAACGCAATTTATAGCCAAAGCAGCCCTTTGCTTTCCTCTCACTCAATGTTGGATTAAGAAAGTATGACAGAGTGACAGACCTCTTGTTACACATGACCCTGTATGAGTTAAGTGTCATTGATTTCTTTAAAATTCCAAAGACACCAAGTCAATATACTTGGAAGAGGCAAGTTGAGAAAAGAAAGTTGTTAATTATGTACTGGTGAGAGTGAGAATGGGTATCTTTCTATCAAAATGATGCTTTAGCTATATAGAAGATATGTTACTGTCACATCCTGTAAACATATAAGCTATTGAATGTCACTTTTATTATTTGCCTTGTGAGATGGATGGATTAACAAAGTTTTGATTTACTGATATGGCTATGATTATTGGAACATTTTTATATCTTTGAAGTATTTCTGTGAGCTTTCAGGCCACCTGATCTTATCATCCATTTTGAAATTCTTTCTATCATGACTGAACAGGAATTTGTAATTATTGATTTATGTATGATCTGGTGGTTTTCATTTCTGATTAGTTCTGTATGGAAATTTGCAGCCAGATTGAGACTGATAGTAAATTCTTGGAGTCACAGCACATAATGGATTACAGTCTTTTGCTAGGAGTGCATTATCGTGCTCCTCAGCACCTCCGTTCAATCATGTCTCGTACTAGGAGCATGAATTCAGATGGTTTGGGCGTTGTAGCTGAAGAAGGTTTGTTTCTAAGCTACTACCAACTATTTTCCTTGATATGAAATGTTGCTTTTGAAATGTAGCTTATTCAGAAGTGTACAGGTAAGGAGTGAAAGAGCTTTCAAAAAGAGGTTTATTATTAAATTTCTGACTTGCAGAAGCATATGCTAGTGCTGCCTAAACAAGTCCACATTGGATCAAATGGATCAATTTTTTTTCACTCTGATAGTATTTATACCATCCAATTATATAGCAGTCGAGCTTAGTCCATTATTTTCTTGCATATTATATATGACTATATATGTATTTGGAGAGGAGAAAATGTCAATATTTTACCCCTTCAAGTAAGATTTTTCTTGGATGAATTATATGCATGATGCCAGATTTCTATCTCTACCCATGAAGGCCCTTTTAGTTGTTGGTAATGAACAGAGGTAGTGAGAATGGGTTTAAGTTGTAATTTAGCAAGGAAAGTATCATCCTACTGCCCTTGGTAATGCAATCCCTTGGTGCTGGCATAAGATTTTCCTTACAAATTTACGAATTCATTCCCATTACCAAACGTACCTTGAACTTTGTTGTTAGTATCAATTTGGACAAACATGGTCTTATTCTCCACTCTTTCCTTCCATAGGTGTTATTTGCCTTACAGCATCAGTGTTGTTGAATGTCATTGGGCTTGTAAACTTTGCTCTTAAATTACTAGCAGAGCCATGTATGGTTACAGTGTTGAAGGAAACTGTAATCTAATAGGAACATAGAATTTTGAGTGAACTTGATCTATTCCCAGTGGTACAAACGCTTGTTGAAGTGGAGATGACTGTTAAGTCATCAATCTTTTCCTTCTAACGCTTGTCAAGTTAATGTTGTTTGTTGGTAACCCATGAACTTTCTAATAAGTGCAATGTTCTATGTGCAATTTTTCTACATTTTGATATATTTTAAAATGGACACAATGGCAGATGCTTGGGATGATGGCATGTTCGCTTATCCACAAAGCCTTGTACTGGTTCCACGAGGAGACGACAGCAGTGTCGTTGTGGGTTCTCATATAAGAGGCAGTAGATTGCGGGCAGCTTCTGCTGCAGGTCATGAAGAAGTGGATTTGCTCCTTCCGGGCACGGCTAGGTACGTAACTCTCTTTTCAAGGTTTTCCTCATCTTGTCCACCAGACATATCTGTATGTGCTTTATTCTTTTCATTTTTCCTTTGACAATATTTTTTTTTTTTTTTTTAAATTGATTGGTTTCATTTGTGATGGGACGTTCACCCTCTGCGGGCCACTGCTTGTGAATCAACGGACAAATATGAGACTAAATGACCTTTAGGGTAACCATGAAACTAAGTATCTGTTGGGAAAATAAGGTTTCATTTGGTCATATAATTTGTTTATGTGAGCTTAGTCACTTTTTTTGAGAGTTGAGGCATGCTGCTTGTCTAGCTGTCAATACTACTGTCTTTGACTTCCAGTTAGTGGTTTTGTCTGTCTCTTTTAAAGGACATTCTGAAGTGAAGTTAACAAATTCGATTAAAAAAAAATTATTAAATTATAAAAACGAAGTGTAGGTTGGAAAAAGCTGGATAAACTTGTTATCCTTTCATATTCTTTACCATTTTGCTATTCTCTTGACTGAGAATTGAGGGTGTTATATTGTCATCTGTTTATAAATTGGAAAGCTAGGCTATTGGAAATTTAGAAGCAGAGCCAAGAGAAACTTCCCATGTGCATCTTCTCTAGTGGTGGTTGCCTATATATACTTTCTTGCATGATACTTTCTTCATCCGAGGATTTATATAAAAGGTAAAATAAACCAATAGTGGCTGTCTCGATTTAAGTTTACACACCCACTATAGCAAGGTTTATCTCTCTTCTCTCTAATATTAGGCCTTGCAGCCGCACCTGCCCACTTTTTTCTCTCTGAACCTGTGCATAATCTACATGCGACCCTGCCATATCTTTCTAAACTTAAATATAGGATGGAGTATGGATTTTTGTCATATTAGCTAAGGGTGACAATGACTATGGTTTTCTGCTAATTCCATCCGCACCTTATCATGAATACTTCTTGGTCTAAATTGATGGTTTCCATCTTTTGATTTTTCTTTTGTTAGGCTTCAAATCCAACTTGGAGTGAACATGCCAGCAAGAGCGGAGCGTACTCTAGGGGAGTCTGAAGCACCACATCATGAGGCTTATGATGTCGTCTTATACTTAGGTATAATTGATATACTGCAGGATTATAACATGAGCAAGAAGATCGAGCATGCGTATAAATCTCTTCAATTCGATTCATTGTCCATATCAGCAGTCGACCCAACTTTTTACTCTCAACGTTTCTTAGGTTTTATTCAAAAAGTTTTCCCACCTTTAACTGAGACTTGAACAGGTTCTGACTACTTCTATTTAATTTTCAAAAAAATAAAAAAAATTACCTCTGTAAATCTAGTGAATGTCATTTCTTGTTTTATAGTGCGTTTATTTTCTTCAAAAGCAACCAAAAAAAAAATGTGTTCGTGAACATGATGGGGTTTATAATCTGCATCATCATTTTTGTGCTTGGTCTGTATTAAACTATTATGTAAAGTAAATAGATTCATTATTTTTGTGTATGATTTTTGTTAGGGGTGAGCAAAAAAATCAGGGCACCTGAATTGAAACCGGAACTTGTTAGGAACTAGCAATTACGAGTAGCAAAATAGAGAACTTATTGCAACGTGTTTCAGTTCAAGTCCTCAATTTTTCGGAGCCAAAACCCCATTAATACCAGTGTTAATATCAGGTACCTAGATGCTAGAACCACAACCGGATAAAACTGCTGTGTTAGCACTTAGCAGCCTACATCATAAATCAATCCAAGCCAAGTTTTAAAAAGAAAAAGCGAACAGAATGACAACTTTAGCCTATCATAATTCATAACCGTATGAATGTCCAAATCATGCAAGACATCTTTTTCCTAAATGAATTGGAAAAAAATTTGATCCAGTTTATGAAATGATGGGCACTCGCACTCGGTTGTTCAAGTTTCGGTTCTGGTTCTAATTTCGAGGAACTTCTTGTAGTAGGTTTTGACCTGAGAAATTTTAATAGGTCCTTGTTTTGCTCACCCCTCCCCTAATTTTTTGTATAGTTATTAGTTAGGGGTGCAAAAGAGTTGATTTGTTCAGTGGCTGAATCAGAATTTTTTATAGGGGGGCAAGCGAAATATATGTAGTAATATTTCTCGTATAAAAATAGTATGAAGTATGTTGAAATTAAAAAAAAAAAAAAAAAAAAAAAAAGATGAGATCAAACAAAAATGTTTGAGAGAAGGTTCGAACTTAGGGCCTGTTCTTATTGACTGAACTCAGATGAACTGAACTTATTAGAGCTGAGCTGAACTAAACTGAAATGAATATTTTATTAGAGAAGGACATTAGAAACTGAACTGAACTGAAAATAATTGTACGAGAACAGGCCCTTAAAGCTAGAAAAAAATCTTTATATTTTCACCCAAAATTAACTCATCTATGTTACAACTAACATGAATTAAAGCAACATATATCAAATTACTAAAACTTAGAGGGAGGCCCACCCTAGCCCCCCTTGGTTCCGCCCTTGTTTGTTCATATAACGCGAACAATTTCAGTACAAAACATACAAAAAAATAGTTTACAATCGCGAACAAAATGAAAACTTGGTGGTTGTAAATAGGCAATCTCCGGCAAATGTAGAAAAGAGAGGCATGAATTTCCATCCTCCTAAGGGCCTGTTCCGATTTACTGAGCTGAACTAAACTGAATATTTTACGAGAGAAGGAAATTTGAAACTGAACTGAACTGAACTGATTGGAACCAGTGAGATCTACCTTTGGGCATGGTGGCCAGCAAAAAAGCAAAAAGTTTATAAATATTAATATTGCAGTTAATAATTATATGTGCTCACTAGACTAGTAGTTGAGGCATAACTTTTCTAAGGAAAGAACATAAGTTCGATTCCCACAAGCAGCATTTATAGGCTAATGTAATTTTAGAAACTACTACCTACGATGAAGATGTTTCTTCCCTAAATATAGTGTTATTTCTAGCTATCCATAACTTCCAAAGTGTGGCTATAAAGTAAATCATCCTACTGTGAATACCATCCGTGTTATTGAAGAGTTTTTTTCAAAAAAATAACATTGTCGCTCATTTGTCGACTTTGAACGAAAGCATGATTTTTTCGAAATAAGCTTGGATAGGACTTGTTTAAAACAATTAATGATGCACACTTACTATACAAGTTGGATCGCCCCGTGCTACTGTTGGAAATGGTAATGCAAACGGAAGATTATCGTGCCCGATCAGGCGGTGGTTCGCCCGGGTGAAATTGGATAAGGAAAAAAGGAAGGCTCTCGCGCCCGACCGGGCGGTGGTTCGTCCGACCGGGCAACGGAGTTGAGTTTTGACGAGCCCGATCGGGCGGCTCTTGCCCGATTGCTCGCCCGGGGTGGGATTTCCAGATCGCCCAACCGGGCGGGTGTGGCCCGACCGGGCGCGACACCAGGTTTGGGAAATTTCATCTCGTGCCCGATCTGGCGGCAGGTTGCCCGACCGGGCCCGCCTTTTTTCTTAGGTCGGTTTGATTTATTTGTCTTCTAATTTTGGGACACTGTAGACACCTAAAAATGTCTCCCCAAAACCAAACCCGTTGATGAACACCTTTCACCGCCATTATTGGTCGAGTTGAGTATTTAATCTTTGGAGTGCTTAAATCCATGTTCTATCCAATATATTTCATGAACCAATCCAATTTCTAGCTCATTTCCCTAAACCATAACCTATTTTCCACTTTTCGTGTCCACTGAGAGAAACTGATTTTATGGCTATAAAATTTTGATCCAATTATTATTTTGTTTGATAGGCCTTTAAATAAGCTTTCCAACCATATATCATAAGCCCAATTCCGAGCTATAACGAAAAAACCGACACCCTTCCACTAAAACGACCATATCTTAAAATCTACATATCATTTTGACTTGATTATAATTGGGTTGGAAAGTAGACTTGATAAGCTTTCCAATGATATATTATATGCCTTATTCCGAGTTACGGATCAAAAGTTATGATTATTTTAAAAACGGGTAAAAAACTGAAATTACCGCGCAGCAGCAAAAATGTCGCGACGCGGCAAAAGCTGACGTGTCACGGGACTTATTCCCGTGACACGGTGCCCATTTTTGTAATTTTGCTCAATTTTCCCCCGTGTCACGGGATTTTGCACCGTGTCACGGTGCAATTTCCCGTGTCACGGTTCCCATTCCGTGACACGGGAATATTCCGTGTAATTTCCGCGTACTTTTTACACCGTGACTCGGCATACTGCACTGTGCCACGGTGGACAATGCCGTGTCACAACATTTTTTTCCCGTGTCACGGTGCACATCCCGTGCCACGGGATTGCTCCGTGTTTTCTCCGCGTAATCCCTAAATGCGTTTTCACTTCCCGTAACCTAAATATTTCCCGTGTCACGCAAATTTGTACCGTGTCACGGGAAAGTTTCCCGTCTGACGGTGGGATTTCCCATGTCACTGTGCACTTTGCCGTGTCGCGGGATACTTTTTTTAGGGTTTTTATCATTTTAGGGTTCCGTGTGCTCCCTCAGCACATTTTCTCTATAAATACCCCCTCATTTCTGATGTACGGGGCAACAATAATCATTTTCTCTCACCTTACACCAAAAATCATTCTCTTCTCCCTCTTTAACCTAATTTCTAGCCTCCTTATTCTTTCATAACAATTCCCCTAAGCACTCCAAGGAGTCTATACTTAACCCGAGGTTCCGTCCTTAAACCAAGGCGTGAAAGGTACAAATAACTGAGGGTTTGGACCAAATCAAATCTAATATTTATTTAATTTAATTTCCATTTACTTTATATTTTTATTGAAGTTACTAACATTTTATTCATGATGTAGCAATTTAAAGGAACGCGCGGAATGTGAGTAATTAATTAATTTAATTACTCTTATTTTATTTTCTTATTGCTAGTATCATGATTAGGTTATTTCATATTTAATTTGACTAACGCTATTATTGTTGAATTGCTTCCAATATTAATGTTTATTCTATTATTTTTTTTTTATCACCATATTGCATGTTAAAGGGAATAGGTAATTGAAAATCACGCCTAATAAGATAATTTGGACAACCGGTTTAGGTTCCTTTTTAATCTTGTTGTTTAATTCAAGTGATCACAAATATTTTAGAATTATATGTTGCATTAATATTCAACCAATTTAGCTTAATAATAGATTTGAGCAAATTGAATATTTTGTTTGTATGCCTTTGAGATCACAGGAATGCTTCAATATAAGAATCGAGTAGAGGCCAATACGGGCGAATGTGACTCCATGACTCACTTCGTACCATCATCCCCGATCCTCCTTTCATGGTTCCGAACCATATGGAGTTAGTAATCTCATGGATTATGAATGGGGTGTAACCTTCACGGGTCAATCGTTGTCCCTTATCGTGGTTGCCTTTTTATGATCCGTGAACGGTTTACAAGTTCCTTAAAAACTTGTTGGCGGCTCCCTACTTTCCTTGTCCCTAATCGTATTATGTCAATTCCCACTTCCTATGAGTGCCAAGCATATTCACAACATGCTTTTAACGTAGGCGCACTTCGAGCGACGCCTACAGACACATATAAATACGAGCATTTGCCTTTTCTATCTTCGTTCTTTCACTTTCAAAACCTCAAACACAAACCTACCCTTTGAGATCTGAACAGTTCTTGAGCCATTCCACTCTTCGGGTTCGGGTGCATGGAATACGGAGAGAGTTGCGTTAAACTTGGGGGGCGTGCGTCACTAGGAAACTTGTACCGGTGGTGCCGTATGTTGCTTCTAAGGCAATGGATTATTGTTCCACGGCGCGACTTGAGTTTGAGAACTTCAATCCAGGAAAGTTCTAATATTTTGTTTGTTATTGATTTCAACAGTTATTTTACCAACAATTTAGAAGCAACAATATTTTTATTTGTTCTGTTGATATCATGACTAGCAATTCTCAAACTCGTTTATACCTAGATCTGTCTAAGGTTGAGTCTCTTGATGGAATTAATTATAAGAGATGGTCACAAAGGATGTTGATTTCTTTTGAACAAGTGGAGGTTGATTATGTTTTGTTTTAGGATGCCCCAAAACCTATTGAACAAACCAATGCTATGATTGAAATTCCTAGTACTCCTGTTCCTGGGAATAAAGAATATGATCCTAGCCAGAGGACCACTACTGTTATTGTTAATGAATGTGAAATCAGGAAATTTGATCATGATAATAAGTTTGTTAGAGGTCATCTTTTGAACATCATGAAAAACAATATCTTTGATTTGTATGTCAATATGAAATCTGCTAAGGAGTTGTGGGAGTCTTTAGAAAAGAAATATGGTGTTGATAATGCAGGGAAAAAGAAGTAGGTAACTGGAAATTGGTTGAACTTCAAATTGGTTGACTCTAAGCCTATCATAGACCAAGTCCATGTGTATGAAAATTATGTTGCTGAGATTCTTGCTCAAGGTATGAAGATGTGTGAAATCCTTCAAGCCAATGTTTTAATTGAGAAATTACCAAATTCCTGGTCTGATTATCGAAATCACCTCAAGCATAAATAGAGGGATTTAACCCTAGAAGAACTTGTGAGCCACATGAAGATTGAGGAAGCCAATAGGCTTAAGGATGTTTCCTCTAAGCCAAAGAACGTGTTAACTCTGACAGGAAATCAGGTGATAATTGTGCCAAGAAGGGGAAGTCTGAGAAGAAGGGAAGTCTCCAAGCTAAGGGCAAGATTGAGAAGAAGAACATTGTCAAGTGTTGGTCATGTGGTGAAGTGGGGCACTTTGCTGCACAATGCAAGAACAAAGAAGAAGAAAAATCTGAAGTCAAGTGGAGGGAACAAAGGTCAGGCTCATCTGGTTGAGAATGAGGATGAAGATGTCATCGTTGCAGTTGTCTCTGAAGTCAACTTGGTTGAGAACAACACTGAATGGATTGTGGACACTGGTGCAACTAGACACTTCTGTGCTAACAAGGACCTGTTTGTCAGTATGGAAGAGGCAAAGGAAGGTGAACAAGTCTACATGGGAAATTCAAGCAGCTCTGAGGTACTTGGGAAGGGCAAGGTGGTTCTGAAGCTGACTTCAGGGAAGACATTGGCTCTTCACAATGTATTGTATGTTCCTTCTCTTCGTAGAAATTTGATTTATGGTGCTTTATTGAACAAAGTAGGAGTTAAGTTAGTTTTTGATGCTAATCAACTTGTGTTAACCAGTAATGGGGAGTATGTTGGAAAAGGTTACCTTAGTGGGGGCCTATTTTTCCTTGAGATTGTAACTGTTTCTTCAATGAATAAGATTTCTACTTCTCCTTATATTGTTGAGTCCTTTGAATTATGGCATAGTAGATTGGGTCATTTTGGTGCAACGAAATTGAAGCAAATGAAGAGTTTAAATTTGCTCCCAAACATGTCATTAGATGGACTTGAAAAATGTGAAGTGTGTGCGGAGTCTAAATTTGTGATGAAACCTTACAAAACTGTCACAAAGAGAGAGACCACACCACTTGAGCTAATTCATTCAAATTTAGCAGACTTTAAGAACTTGGAAAGTAGAGGCGGGAAACACTACTACATCACTTTCGTTGATGATTGTTCGAGATATAGCAGAGTGTATCTTTTGAGAACAAAGGATGAAGCTGAGTCCAAGTTTCTTGTGTATAAGGCAGAAATAGAAAATCAGTTGGAGCAGAAAATAAAGAGAGTTTGCTCAGATAGGGGTGGAGAGTATGGCTCCAATTTCCTCAAAGATCTATGTAAAAATGAGGGAATCATTCATGAAGTATCCGCCCCGTATACTCCATAGAAAATGGTGTCGCAGAAAGGAAAAATAGGACCTTGAAGGAGATGATGAATGCAATGCTCTTGAGTTCCGGGTTGCCAGATAATCTGTGGGGGGAAGCGGTTCTATCAGAAAATTATGTACAAAACAGAGTGACTCACAAGAAGTTAGACAAGACGCCATATGAGATATGGAAGGGTTATGCTCCAAACTTGAATCACATGAAAGTGTGGGGGTGTCTAGCTAAGGTGGGTTATCCATCGTTCAAGCGCTCAACGATAGGTTCTAGGACCTATGATACAGTATTCATTGGTTATGCTGAGAATAGTGCCGCATACAGGTTTATGAGCCTGGAAGATCGCTCTATAAGTGAATCCCGTGATGCAGAGTTCTTTGAATAGGTATTTTCGTTGAAGAAAAACTTAGTTACTAATGATGTTTCTTCAGTTTCTTCATCTACAAAGCCAGAAGATTCTTCCCCTAGGATTGAAAGTGAAATTCAACCTAGGAGAAGTAAAAGGCAGAGAGTGGAGACAAACTTTGGGCCGGATTTCCTAACAGCCTTTATAGCAAAGTGTGGAAATATTGGTGAATTCGAGTATGGTCTAGATGAGATCATGTTGTGTCTACAGGTTGTGGATGAAGATCTAAAAACGTTCGAAGAAGCTATGAGCTCAGTAGATGCAACCTTCTGGAAGGAAGTTTTGAACAGTGAGCTTGATTCAATCATGTCTAACGGGACATGGGAGCTCGTGGACTTGCCAAAAGGAAGTAGCGCTATTGGGTGCAAGTGGATTTTCAAGAGAAAAATGAGAACCGATGGCACCGTGGAAAGGTTCAAAGCTAGATTGGTGATAAGAGGGTTCACTGAAAAATTTGCCCTTGATTATTTTTATACTTATTCTATTATGACTAAAATTGAAACTATTCGTGTTTTTTTTGCCTTAGCTTCATCTTACAAATTAATTGTGCATCAGATGGATGTTAAGATAGCTTTTCTGAATGGCGATTTGGAGGAGGAGATCTACATGGAGCAACCTCTGGGTTTTGTAGTTCCTGGCATGGAGAATAAGGTGTGCAGACTTAAGAAATCCTTGTATGGTTTGAAACAAGCTCCGAAGCAATGGTATGAAAAATTTCATAAAACTGTTCTTAGTTTTTGTTTTGTCATCAATGGTAGTGATGTATGTGTGTACTTAAAAATGTTTGGTGCCCAATGTGTGACATTATGCCTATATGTTGACGACATGCTCCTGTTTGGCACAAATATGTATGTCATAAATGAAACTAAGAAATATTTGAATTCAAAGTTCGAGATGAAAGATTTGGGTGAGGTAGATGTGATCCTTGGTGTTAAAGTTACTAAGACCAAGAAAGGTTATTTTATGTCTCAGTCGCATTATGTGGAGAAAATTCTGAAGAACTTTAATTGGTTTGATTTGCCTCCATTGAGGACGCCCTTTGATCCTTCTGGAACTTTGGTGAAAAATGTGGGAGATAGTGTTTTTTAAACTGAATATGCTAAGGTGCTTGGTAGTCTGATGTTTTTAATGATTTCACTTGCCCTGATATTGCTTTCGCAGTTAGTAGACTTAGTCGCTACACTCATTGTCCTAGTGAGCAACATTGGGTTGCTTTGAGGCGTGTGCTTAGATATCTCTGTGGAACCATGACTTGGGGATTGAATTTTCTTGGTCATCCTTTGGTTCTTGAGGGTATTGTGATGCAAATTGGGTAACGGATAGCGATGAAACAAGTTCTACCAATGGTTATGTTTTTACCCTTAGTGGGGGTGCAATTTCATGGAAGTCGGAAAAGCAGACGTGTATAGCTCGATCGACAATGGAAGATGAGTACATCTCATTGGATCTTGCTACTCAAGAAGCAGATTCGTTGAGGAATTTTCTTATTGATATTCCCTTGTGGGGGAAGCCGACACCACCTGTGTCAATGCGTTGTGATTCACAAGCTGCTATATGTGTTGCTAAGAACAGTGTTTACAATGGTAAGAAAAGGCACATAAGAGTCAGACATGAGTCTGTGAGGCAGTTTATTGTGAATGAGGTTATTTCGTTGGACTATGTTCGAACGGAGAAGAACCTGGAAGATCCCTTTACTAAGGGGTTAAATCGTAGACTGGTGGTGGAATCATCAACTGGTATGGGTCTAGGACTTATGTTGTAATGACTTGAAATTGTAGCTATAAGCTATGTGACATGATACTTTGGTTTTTAATGAATCTGGAACCCGTCTTGGTTTAATTGTTTCATTGTCGTGAATCATGTGGATTTGTTAGTTATGTATCATGTGTTTGAATCTATTACTCTTTATGAGTGGTAAGTTTTCCAGTTAGATTCTGCTAGGATGAGCTTGTCTCTTAATGTCATTTGTCCAGTTGTTTCATGAGCAGGGATTGATGAAGGTTCTTAAGTGAGTTAAGACCTTTAGCCCAGTGGCTCTTGAAACAGGATTGATAATGACACCAAAAGTTGAGGGTTGAACTTTTGTTCTTAATGTTCTAATTCCATTGCATGTAATTCTCTGGTTTGTAAGGTGCTTAAATGTGTTTAAGCCTACTGGGAAAGACCTTTGAATTTGCTAGGTTGAACACCTGCATGAGTACGAGGGGTGGCCTCCTTCAAGGGAAGACTGGAGTATAGTTTTCCTGAAGTACTCATGAGAGCCCAAGTGTTGGCCAAGATTGGCGGAGTTGCTTAAGCTCTAAAGTCAAAGTATGTGTATGCAAGGTCCCTTCCTCGCTCCTAGGAGTTCAAAATCTTAGGATACTCACTAGGGAAGTGTTGAAAACCTTGTGCACTAATGTGTTAGTTCAAACCTTTGGATACTAGCATTTAAGTACTAAGACTTTCATTTACTGTTCAGATTTCATGTCGATGATCCACTTGCATTAGTGGGGGATTTTTGGAAATGGTAATGCAAACGGAAGATTCTCACGTCCTATCAGGCGGTGGTTCGCCCGACCGGGCGGAATAAGCTAAGGAAAAAAGGAGGGCTCTCGCCCGACTGGGGGACGGAGTCGAGTTTTGACGAGCCCGATCGGGTGGCTCTTGCCCGGGGTGGGATTTCTTGATCGCTCGAATGGGCGCGACACCAGGTTTGGGAAATTTCATCTCGGGCCCGCCTTTTTTCTTAGGTCGGTTTGATTTATATGTCTTCTAATTTCGGGACACATATAAATACGAGCATTTCCTTTTCTATCTTCCTTCATTCACTTTCAAAACCTCAAACACAAACCTACCCTTTGAGATCTGAACAGTTCTTGAGCAATTCCACTCTTCAGGTTTGGGTGCACGGGTAACGGAGAAAGTTGCGTTAAACTTGGGGGGCGTGCGTCACTAAGAAACTTGTACCAATGGTGGCGTATTTCGCTTATAAGGCAGTGGATTATTGTTCCACGGTGCGACTTGAGCTTGAGATCTTCAATCCAGGAAAGTTCTAATCTTTTGTTTGTTATTAATTTCAACAGTTATTTTACCAACAGCTACGCATGCGTCAACCAACTTTAAAAATAATGACGGAGCCAGAAATTTCAAAACAGGGGGACCAATGGACATGTAATAGTTTGACAAAATTGTTAGAAAAAATAAATCAATACTTGAACACGTAGTTAGTTAAACAATTAAAGTTTTACAACTCAAAAATCCAATATAATTACTAAAAAAATTCAACATCACATAATTCTTCCTCCTCCAATGATACCTTGCTAGTACTTGAACAATTGACAAATCTAAAATAATATACTTATGGTCGAGTTTAAATTTTTGATGAATTTGAATTTAAGATAATAAAGATAATTAAATGCATAATAAAGATAATTAAATGCATGAAACTATAATGATTCTCTATTACAACCATAATTTATTATTAAGGAAAAAAATGAAATTTTTTATAATTTCAAGAAAAGAAAATTGGTGAAATGCTACATGCAAAAGGGCTACAAAAAATAAACTAATAGCAGCCTCATTTGGGGTTTGATCTCGCGTCTTACAAAGAAGTTCTACAAATGAGCCTTTATCAGTTTACCATCGCATCATCTTGTCTTTTGTTTATCTATTGTGCATGCATTTAGACTTATCTATAATTAATTAATTATGCTGATTTTTTTTAAGTGGGGGGATAGTTGTCCCCCCTTGTACCCCCCTAGCTCTGCCCCTGACTTCATTCTATTATTAAGTGTCTTTATTCGTATTTTAGTATTAAAAAAATCACTTTTGTAAATGCGCTATTCAAATATTACTTGTATAAAATATTTTGAATGATTTGTTCGTTTAAATTGCTTAATTTATTTCTTAAAGTATGTGCAAAGAAGATATGTTGCATTTAAAAGAAAACAGAGGAATTATAAAGTATATAATATAGCTAGATTAAAATGATTATATATACATACGAAATACAATATAGTTGTCTATACATATATTTAACTATTAATGTATCTAATTATGTTATATATTAAAAAAAAAATTGTAAACAAAATTATAAGTGAGGAAGGAACTAATTTTCTTTATAATTCAAGAGTGGTTTTATGTTTCATCATAAAAACTTCTTAGGGACCTGTTCACTTCTGCTTAATTCCAGTTCAGTTCAGTTCAGCTCCAATCAGTTCAGTTCCGTTCAGCTCCTAATTTCCTTCTCTCATAAAATATTCATTTCAACTCAGTTCAGTTCGGTTCAATTTAGTTCAGTTCCCATCAGTTTAGTTCAGTTCAGCTCAGTTCAATAATTGTGAACAGGCCCTTAGTTGATCTTTTTCCATGTAATTCTTACAATTATCATCTTATAGTAGTATAATTTTGCTATTATTACTATGGAGTATTATTTATTTATCAGTTTACGATTTGATGAGGCTTTTCAGCTATTACGAATATTCTTTTCATTAATGGTTACATATTTGTACAATACATGTGTTGTTTAATTAAAGTTTGGATAGTATACATATTTAAACAATTATGAATTTTAAGTATCTGTATATGTAAGATTAAATTAGTACATTAAATTGAAAATACATGAAACAATTACAAATGCATCAATTATGATAGACAAAAAAAAAAATTATATAGTAATGCAATAAGTTCATGTTATATATACATACAACATTAAATTATAGGGAAAATGGAAAAGAAAAATCCAACATTTGCACTTTTTCCTCCTAAAAATCCAACCTTGATTTTATTCTTCAAAAATCCAACCTTTATACCCCTCCTTCTCTAACAGATCCATTTTACCTTTAACCTGTTAAACAGGTTAATTTTTTTGTAAATTCTCTCAAATTCTTTTCTCACTCCTCTTTCTCTCTCCTCTCTCTCCTCAAAATCAGAAACAACCCAACACCACCAGTACACCACCAACACCACTAGTACACCACCAACACCACCAGAACACCATACCACCAGTGCACCGCCAGAACACCACCGACCAGCCCCTCCACGCCGACGACCAGCCCCTCCTCGTCATCATCTCTCGTTTCTCCTTTAACTGTTGATACCTTGGAACCCTCCCCTGAATCTCTCATAAAAGGGGTTTTTTTTTTAAAAATAAATTTGATTGTTAAATTTGGGTTTTGTTCAATTTGGCTTGTTTTGTGTTACTATTGACTGATTGGGATGAATTTCAATTTTGTAAATAATTGTGCTGTTGAATTTTCATTTTGGTGTTGCGGCTGAAGGTTTATGGTGGTGGTGATGGTGGTTGTATGGACGTATGGTATTGTGGGCTACACTGTGTGTGCAATTGTTTGGGCTGAGCAAGGAAGTATAGCGGTTTGGAGTTGGTGGATGTGCGGTTTGGAGTTGGTGGCTGGGCGGTTTGGAGTTGGTGGTTGCGGTTTGCGGGGCTGCTGAAATGGAGGTGGAAACGAGTTGGGTAGTGGTGCGAGCTAGGTTATGGCCGGAAAAACAGGATGGCTGGAAAGGGAGGGTAAGGAGAGGATGGTCGGAAAGGGAGGTGGTGAGGAATAGTGGCCAGATTTAATGGAGGTGGTGAGGATGGTGGCTGGAATTTTTTTTTTTTTTTTTTAAAAAAAATTAATTATTTTTGTTTTTTAATGATTAAAAAAAATAAATAATTGACCTATTAACAGCTGACACGTGACATCTAACTTATAAAAACCGGTCATCAACAGGTAATGGACCTTTAGATGAAGAAGGGGTATAAAGGTTGGATTTTTGTGTAATAAAATAAAGGTTGGATTTTTAGGAGGAAAAAGTGCAAAGGTTGGATTTTTAATTTCCATTTTTCCTAAATTATATGTCTATTTAACCAATCAAATTTGTCATGTTTTTAATTAATTCCTTTATTGTTATGGTTTATCATCTACTACCTACAAAGTTAAACCCAAGTAATTGAATTCCTTTACTTTTTTTCTTCTATAAAGTAAATCTACTATAATATGAGTGATCTCATTTTCACCTTTATTTCCTTTTTTGTTACAACATATATATATATATATATATATATATATATATATATATATATATATATATATATATATATATATATATATATTGGCACTCACGAAAAAAAATGGATTATTATATACCCACTTACAATTGCAGGCATAAAATATATTGTCATACATAATTTATATTAGTAATAGTATGTGTAAATATATTCATCCTAACACTGCACACAAAATGTTTATAATTTATTTAATTACTAAGTATAACATATAGTTGTCTCACATTCGTAAATCATCTTGATCTGATTCAATAAACTTACTTAGTAAATAATTCAAGAGTGCATCGAAAAAGCTTCCACTGTGCCCCTTTTTGCCAAATGATTGATTTTGTACAATGATCATCTTATCGTAGTCTAACATTGCTATTTTTATTATTTGTCATTTATCTATTTATAATTTAGTAGTTTCACTTATCTTTCAACTATTATATTTGATAATTCATTCATTAATTGTTACTTTCTCTTCTAAGATACATGTGTTGTCATAATTTTTTATTTTTTATTTTTTTATTATTATTTTTTTTTTATAATAAAGGATATATCACTAAATTAAACAATCTTAGATTCTATGTATTAGTATATGAAATATTAATTTTATATATTAATACAAAGATATATGCGACAAATATATACATTATTAGGGTGGTGTGCTATAAAAGATAACGTAAATAAAGTCAAAATGTGTCAATTATTATGGAGATGGGGCATTATGAAATACTCATTAGTAATCTTAAAATACTTCGTATCTAACATCACATAAAAATAAAAATAAAAGGACAAGTACAAAACTTTCAAGTGCTTACCTCAAACACGAATAAAAAATCGTGCTCACTAACTTGCGATCAATTTTACAGAGTATTATTATGTAATACACAACATAATATAAAGATGGGAGAGGATACGGAGGATAAGCATTACCGAAATCAAAAGATTTATAAGAGTTTAAAAGATAGAGATGAAGAGTAGGGGGGGACATGGAGGGTGTTATCCTAAAAGGTTGCGCAGTGACATAACCTATTAAATACATAACTTACTTTTGACGACATGTACAAGTATAATGCATATGAAGTAACTAAAAATCGATACTCCCTCTGTACTTAAATAATAAGTGAATTGAAACGTTTTAAATATTTAATTTAATTCACTTTGACTAATGTTTGTGATTTATACATAAGAATAAATATAATATTGTAGGTATTTGTTAGAATCATCTCATTGAATAGGTTATTAATATGCAATTGTTAATATTTTTATTTAATTAGTTAAAGTTTTGCATTGACATACATGCAAAAGAGAATCGTTTCACTTACTTATATACGGAGAGCGTAACTTCATAAAAGCCTCTCTCCTCCTTCCTCTCTCCAAACCCTAGCCCCCAATCCTCCATTGTTGAATTTTGAAGGGTTTCCATCGATTTTTCGACCTCTTTCGAAATACAAGGTTTATCTCCTCTTTTAAGGGGAGAAATTTCTTAGTTATAAATCCATGATATTATATCTAATGGATTGTCGTGAAATTATTTCGTTGGTGAAAAAGTTATCAAGTTTTCAAATGCAGACAGATGAATCAGAAGAAAAAATTCTCACGGCTACAAAGGATCTAAATTGTCCCTCCAACAAGGCTGCATTTTCCAGCGATATAAGCGGGAGATGTTCCACAATGCAAGATCTACTTGACGATCGTAGTTTTTATGAAGGAAAATTTTATTTGATTTAATATCTTATGTATTTGTTAAAGTCGAATCTCTATTGTAGATGTCGTATGACTTTTAATTAATCAAATATTTTTGCTATTCCCAAAAAATAAAAAAACGAAGAGAGTAGTATAAGGTTTATTCAAAAAAAAAAAAATTACAAAATGGTACTCCACCCGTTTCGTAATAATCGCAACACTTTTCTTTTACATACGTTTCATAATAATTGCAAAACTTCTAATTTGGTAAGGGTCTACCACTATTTTATTATTTTTCTCTTCCACTAACTCCCACTTGCATAAATATTTTATTATTTCTCTCTCCTACTAACCCAACGTACACTACTTTTGAACGATTAACTAGTGAGTGGCCCCGGCGATGCCCCGGGTTACTACTTTTGTTATCGTGCAATTGAGATTTTTTTTAAACGATTTTGAAATATAAAATCAACATATTGAATGTGTTTTATTTTTTTCTTCTAATAATTGAACTATGTGGTTTACACTTATATACATTTCTTTTTCATATCTATAACATGTTTGATGATGGGCTAAGATGGTTAGATAGCCAACTTTTTCATAAGTGGTTGAGTGTTCGAATCCCCTTAACCTTATATTTTTATATGAAGTATTAAAATGGTTACTTAGGTGACGTGATGTGGCATCATGAAATGCTTGTAAATGACGTGGCGTAATTTAAAAGGATTTACGTGCCACAGGGACGTTTTATAAACGCCTTTTAATATATTACTATAGATGTATATAATCATCAACATGTAAAAATATTAATAAATTGTTTATATTAGTAATAAATAAAATCAACATTGAGGCAAATGAGAACATGTATATAATTAATATTGGTACATTAAAAATGATAATATAGTGTTTCTTTTTAAATATAATTTTTCTAATGTTAAATTAAAGATATTTGCATCTATTAAACGTAAATGAGAAAATAATTGTGAAATAAGGGAAGTAGTATTTATCTTCATATCTATATCCAATTTTAATTATTTCTGTTGATGTGAAATTAGAGATATATACATTAATAAATGTAAATGGCCGGGAAATTAATTGTGAGTCAACACAACAATTTTTCGGGTTTGGTCAAGAGGGACAAAAGAGAAATGCTTTCCATAAGTCAAAAGCGGCGACATGAAACCAATCTGAAAGCGACTTATTTAGATAAAGTAGTCAAATTATGTTTATCTTACATGTACTTAGTTTTGATAGATTTAGTGAACAACAAGAAATTGACATGAGACCAAACGAGAACATGACACAAATTTTTGTCAGTCGTACTCAAAGGTAAAAGGTTATTTTTTTTTCTTATGATAACAAAACATAAAAAAGATTTACGTTATTTTTGATAAAATTAGAGAGCAATACAAAATTGACACGAGACCAAATACGAACATATCACAAATTTTTGCTACACTTACTCGAAAACCAAAAGGTATAGGCAAAAAGGATGAAGCTTAAAAAAAAGGTGATGCAATTAAATAAGGGAAATTCCATGTTTCTCATGGTGAGAAACGAAATTTGTTTCTCATGGGGGCATTTTCGTGAATAAATCAACAACTTTTTCATTATTGTGGGCTCCACAGTTGAATAAAGTTGTTGGTTTATTTACGAAAATGTCATGTGAGAAACAAAATCATGAGAAAATGGGGAACCCTCGTTAAATACTACGTAAATAAGAATCCAAAACAAGCAAATTGACATGGGGTGTCAGGTGTGGCTCTATTTCTCACCCACCAAACTAAAAAAAAAAAAAAAAAAAGGAAAGGATTATGAGAATTGGGACATAGAGGGAATTATATGAAAATAGATTACTGTAACAATACCTTTTAAGCCCAAAGCATGTTTTCTCTTTTAGAATGTTACTAGGTTAGAACCCGTGCGATGCACGGTTTATATAAAACCTATTTTTAATTTGCACATTTTAAAAATAAATCGCTATCATACAATATACATACATGATGAATATAAAGAATTATGTACATTTTGTAATTTAAAATCTTTTATTTTCATCAAAATTTTGATATTGCATCTGTTCAACGCCGTTTAAGTCATAGTTCAATATAGGAGGTCATTTATTAGTGTGCTATTTAAAATTGTTTTAATTTCCTACGATACATTGATAGGTTTTAGTTGTAAGGTGGAAACTTCTAATATTTAAATTTCATATATGTTAAATGTGATAGCTCTACAAAAAAAATTAAAAAAAAAAAAAAAAAATTGACATCATCATTGCATTTAGGCATGAAATTTTTTTATTAAAAGAGCAACACGTGGGCAGTGGTGACGTCAGCATCTTCTATTTTAGTAATAGTTAATAAATTTCGTATATTACCTTATACATAGTATATATTTGTTTATTATAAAAAATAACTATTAAAAAATTTAAAAAAGATATGTTAAAATATTTCATAAAATGCATATGGAATATACTTTGTATATAGTTGTCAAGTTGAAAGTTAAATACTATAGGATATAATAATCATAAAGATTTGTAAGAAATAAAAAAAGGGAAAGTAAAAATGGCGGGAATATTTTTAATAAAAACATGACAAGTGTCATGTTGGATTCGCCTTTAGTATTATGTTATTGATAGGTGTACGCAGTAATTGCAGAGAGATATAATATTAAGATAAAACAAACTTTTTAAAAAAATCAGGTGTACAATAATGATTATACATCCATTATAAAAATAGCATAGACCCCTAAAATGAATAAAAGTTATCCATATGCATAAAAGTAACCCAATACAAATAAAAATTATCTACACTTTATTAGTAAATAATTACATTTTAAATGACTAAAAATCAATTATTAGTGATTGAATGTAATTAAATCACCTTTATAAAACTTTTTTGTTATCTATTTATATAAAAATTATATTAGGTTTATAGTTATCCAAAAAAAAAAAAAAAGATACAAGTTACCCTTATATTGCTCGATGTACACTAATATTAATGCAAACAGGGTGTATACAAAAGTTTTTGTAATTTTTATGAATAACTTAGGAACATTTATATTCCCAAAAAAATGTTCTTTTACATATTTGCCCCTATTTGATTTCAAAAGCCTTAAAACTGTCTCATGAATTCTCTAAATTGATTAATATTTTATATATAAAAAAATAGTTTTATTTCAATAATTAAATCCATCTTTTACTCTCTTCATTTCTTTTTGTTTTTCCTATTTGTAATTAAAGAGGCTTTTAATTAATTTTACTGGAGTACAAGAATTGTGTAATTGTGAGATGTCTTGTTTAATTTAATCAATCTGTCCCAATACTTAAAATTTATTAGACATTTATTTTTGTAGAACTCGATATTTTTTTTATGTTCTCTTGCTAAACAAAAAAAGTAGATTTACTAAAATCTCGAACATTGCACAGCTACATAACATATAACCCATTAATCACCTATATACCTGTAGACACCAAATTTTGATCCCCTATTTTCTATAATTTTTTTTTTAACTTTCAATTAACTAATAAATTTCGTGTAATTTCATAATTATGATAACAAATTTAATTTTGCTAACAACAACCGCAATAATTAGACATAAGAGACAAATTCAAGTAGTGTTTATTTATAATTTTGGAGTACACAAAACCCTTACAATTTGTACTCCTAATTTACGAACAAAACACGAGGTTAATTTGTAGCACAACTCGAACCTTGTACACTCCGTGCCGGAAACTTCAAGTCGTCATTTATTCATGATTATGAAAATCATTAACGTCATTAGTAGCACCACTAACGCCATAATCAAAGCTAAATATAAATTTAGCACTCGAAAATGCTCGTCGAACGGAGATGGGAGTTGACGGTTTTGGTTACCGGGAGCCATGGAAACCGAAGAGGAAAAGACAAGGGGTGTGTTTTTTTTGGTTAAAGGGTGATTTCGGATAAGGGAAATCTCCCTTATAGGGAATAAATCTTATCCGTATTCTTATCATATCCCAATTGTGTAACCGTTTAGTCTATAATAGTAGTAAGTGTATCTTTTAAAAATAAAATAAAATAAAAAAAATGTTGTTACCACTGACGTATGTAATAATTATGTCGTTTGACATATCCTGGTCAAGAGTATCAAATATTGACCCTTTAATCTGTACAATTTTAAAACCGTGATCGTTTATATATTATCACTTTCTAAACCCGGATGAAGTTTAGCACTACTGATTTCATGTATCCTATTGTTATTATTACTCTAATATCTTCAATCACCTTTTAATATATAATTAATTAATGAAAAAAAAGAATTTAAAAATGTGCATGAAACAATGACTAAGAAACAAAAATGCATGAAAATATGCATGCATACAATTACCAATGCTAAAGTCACAGTTTAATAACAATAATAAAATAATAATAAATGACAATCACTAAAACACAAAACATGCATGTAATGCATGCATGGTAATTGGCAATTGTCATAAGTCACGGCTCCCTTTGTATTTTTATTTTTTTTATTATTATATATATATATTGTTTAACTTCCTTAATTATAACTTGTTTTAGTTCCACCATTTTGCTTTGTTAATAACGTAATACTACTACTTCATATTTCATCTTCTTCCTTCCTTTCAACTTCCCACCAAAACACCATTACCATTGTACCTTCATGAGTCATATTTTCTCTTTTTCATACAATAAAAAAAATAACAAGTGTAAGTATGCATGTTATTTCTCGTCATGGTTATTGCAATGACGTCAATATTTGACAGTGAAAGAGTGACTCTAAGCAAAGATACCTCTGCCATTACCACTCATTTGATATGTCAAATCTCTGCAGAAAAAGAAAACGGTAAGCCATGGTTGTAATTTAGCAACGAAAATCAGAAAATAGTGTGATATGACAATACGTTGTATCACTGAGTTGTGTTTCTTCCCAAACGGTAAGGTGATATGACTACCCACAATCAATAACAAACAACATTTTTCTCCTTGTTATTTTTTGATAAGTTGGTTTTGCAATAGTGTGATTCTGCTAATGGTAAGTCTGAAATACGAAGAGTAAGCACAAGGAAATACACTCTTCAAAGGGAAGTAGTACCAATTAACCGTTGTATTAAAATTATATTGGTACTTTTAATTATTTTTAGTCATTAATAATATTGTCTTTTGTTCAGTCAATAGTATTTAAGTTTTACATAAGGTAGTAGGTTATTCTATTTGTCCTCTACCTCATTAAGACGAATTTTGGTTACAATTTCTACCTAACTCTTGTATTCGTACGTATTTATTTTGTATAACAGTATATTCTTTGTATTTTGTATTTTAGCTCCCATGTATATACCACCCCACTCTTCACAAGAAAAAACGGAAAAAAAAAGATCGAAGAGAACTACTAAAAAAAAAAAAACTCATAAAAGAAGTCTAAATTATTTCAGCACTATTATTAGATTAAAAAAAAGTAATCAAAATTTTTTATTTTCAGTAAAAATACACACACACACACACACACACATATATAGTAGAAAGACTTGGCCTAAAATTAAATCGATCATTTTAACATTACCTTGATTAATTCCTCAAGGTAGTTACTCAAAGCCAAAGGTAATATCTTCTTTCTTTTTATTTGTGATTTCATATTATTTTTTACATACATTTACTAACTTTTATACTTTTGTGTGTTCCATAACCTCCTAGGGCACTATATGTGCCAGTTTCCTAATTTGGAAACCAAGTAGAATTTGAGTGACCGCGAGTGAGTTTGAGAGTGAGTATACATGGTTTGTTTGATTTTTTTCTTGTATGTATCATCATTATGTAGAGTATGAAATGGAAGTAATGATAATTGTACAAAATGCATAAGGAAGCTCCAAAGAATGAATGATGGAATTCTAGCAAGATAGCATTTTCGACCACTTTATTTTTTATTATGTAAAAAATCGTTTTTCATAATAAAATTAAGAAATAAAATTTTTACAGTAACTTTATGTATTTAGGAGTGTATGAGACTTGGAATTTTATAAAAATAAATTTTAACCAACCCACAAAAAATCAGACATTAAGGCTTAGTAATACCATAAATTTCTTACTACAGGTCTGTCCATTCTTCAATTTCGACCAACATTCTTTTTTAGGGGTGAAAGTTCGATTTGCGGTTTGGATTATAGCCAAAACCGAATCCAATCCGAATTAATTCAGTTTCGAAAATCTCAATCCGAATCCAAACCGAATTAATTTGGTTTCGAAAATCTCAATCCGAATCCAAACCGAATTAAGATTCAATCCAATCCAATCCAAACCGAATTAATTCGGTTTTTCAAATTAGAATCCAATCCAAACCGAAATTTGTTCCCTTCTTTTGCAACATTCAAATCTGAAACTCGAACTTCACCCTGAAAATTCCTACAATCATTTCATGTTAACTACATTCTTTGTCAGAGAGTAAGATATTGAGAAAGGAGAATTGAGAATTAGGTTCTTTTTTTAAGTTTATATATGAAAGGGGAAAGTGGTTGGATACTTTGAAAAAGAAAATGGGTTTAAAGTATTGGGTCGAAATTCAGTTTGTAATTCGATTTTCGGTTTTTTTAAACCCCAAACCGAATCCAATCCGTAATCCATATTTTTTAATTTTTCCAATCCGATCCAATTCGAATTCAAAAAAATACAAACCGAATTTCTAATTCGGTTTGGTTTTCGGTTTGGTTCGATTTTAATCCGAATTACTTTCACCCCTATTCTTTTTTAATAATAAAATTTGAATTGACTACCTAGAAATTAGGTTTCTTAAGCTTTATAAATTGGGGTCACACGTTCTCATAGGATGAATACTCTATTTTTAATGATTTTGACAAAACTAGGTATTAAAATGTCAAACTGATTAGAGGTTGTTTTTCCCAACCAAGAATACTTTTTTTATTTGGCATATCAAATGACTTCTAAAAAAGGATAATTTTCTACAGAGCATCTAAATGTTTGTCCTTAACATACCATTAAAAGGATCATGCTAATTTCGAAGTACTTTGACCATTATCACCCAATTCCCCATGAACATCCCAAACCAGAGTGTTATTAAAGAAAATTCATTATCTTTCATTTCAACCGTTGGATGAATCCCAATTTTTGATATGATATAGAAGACTTGTGTACCTTTCCAAAGACCTATCATATGCGCAAATTCGACCGTTAAAACATGAGTTATGGTGTCCGAAATATTAGAGAAACTTTAAACCCTTACGATTTTTAAGGAAGAATAGAATGAACATTATTATATAATCTGTGTCACCCTATTATATATACCCTTTGGTATTTTAAAAAAAAAAAAATTTAATTTAAGTCATTTGAGGAAGCTATAATGCCTCAAGTTGATATTAATTAGGGGTGAAAGTTCGGATTTCGGTTTGGATTATTGGTTAAACCGAATTATTTCGGTTTTGGATTTTTGGAACCGAATCCAAACCGAATATGGATTGGATCCAATCCAATCCAAACCGAAATAATTCGGTTTTCAGAAATGAATCCAATCCAAACCGAATATTTGTTGGGTTGTCTATTTGAGCCTAAAAAATTGGGCCTATTGTTTTGGCCCTTAAAATAGCTTAATATTTGCCAAAATTAGGATATAGCATAATAATAAAATAAAATAAAAAAAAAAAAAACAGACCAGCCATTAGAATAAATTTTCAAATTACAAAAGTCTTAAAAATGCAATAAAATTCAACTAATAAATTCAACATGGCACATGGCAGCTTCAACATAGCAACAGATTCAACATAATGGCAACAGCTTCGGCATCTTCAACTCTTCAAACCTTCAAAGAGTTTATACTGCATAGAACATACATGTCACTAAGGCATTGATATTTGAACATAACAGAACATCATATATGCATGCTTTTCGAACCGAACACAACTATTCACTAACTTAAACATAATATAACAAAACATCATTATAGTATTCACCAATTGACAAAGAAAGTTAGAAACAAAGGAATATCACCAAGTCGGACATAATAAAACATCAAATTTCCAATTCAAACAGAATAAAAACATCAAATTAACCAATATAATTCGAAGAGAAGCAGGAAAAGAGGAATGACATAAGAATTCTTACCTTTGAGTGACTGAGAGAGGTAGTGGCGGGGGAAGGTGGTGGCGCGCCGCGGATTTGAGGGAGTACGAACACCGGATCTGACGGAAGGAACTGAGATACGAACAAGGAAACACCGGAATTGAAGGAAGGAACTGAGATACGGTGGCCGGAGTGAGGTGATGAGGGACGAACTGAGGAACTGAAGGGTTTTGGTGAGGAACTGAGGAATGAAGATGGGCGAAAGTCAGAAAAAATGAAGGAGGAAATTAGGGTTTGTTATATATATGTAGGGGAATTGGACTGGAAATCTCGATGGGCTTAAACATTTCGGTTTGGATTTCGGTTTTTGGGACCCAAAACCGAATCCTAACCGAAATAATTCGATTTTCAGTTTTTTGGAACCGAATCCAAACCGAAAACCAAAAAACCGATCTGAATTTCTAGTTCGGTTCGGTTATGATCGGTTTTCGGTTTTTGTCCAAACTACTTTCACCCCTAATATTAATCCAAAAAAGAGACACATATGTATCACTTTAAGACTAACACTTTTATTTAAAAAAGGTCTTCTTCATCCTATGGCTATATGAAAGGAGCATTATAAATAATTCATTTAGTTTGGAATAGAATGTCTTATACTTTTTAAATAAATCTTGTTTAAGTTTTAATTCCATCACCGTTCGGAAGAGCAAAATTTCCTTATGCGTTTCTTAATAAAGAGACAACTAACTTTTAATTAAGCAAAATATGGCCTTGCATGCTTGTATCATTTCATTAATAAAATAAATCTTTCGAGTTATAGTTTATGGCTTATATTTAAACAAGAGGGTAAAATTGAATATTCAATCATGATAGGTTATAAGATGATCTATTTGCCGCAATTATCTCTGATAGATCGCTTACGTAATCTAACATGATTAAGGTTTTCAATATATACTACCTATCATTTAGATTTAAGCCATATGGAATGTCCATTCTGCATAAGTCAATTTCATACAATCCAAATACATTTCCTTCGTATTCGTCTCGATTCATACCATATAAAATTCCCTTTTTAGCACACTCAAATAAGCCCACACAATCTTTTTTTGGAAGTTGGTCAACTCTAAATAGATTCGTTAATTGAAACGCATTTTACAAACAAAATCATTCTCCTCAAAGAAACTCCTACGGTGTCGCTGATTCTAGTGACTTCCTCAAACTTGATAAATTGACCTCCATCTTCAAAGCAAGATTGCTCAGTGTAGACACCCATTTGTGTCTCCCCAAAACCAAACCCAGTGATGAGTACCTTTCGCGTCGAATCATAATCGAATGAAGCGAAAGTGTAGAAAGTCTAGTGTTGCGGAAAGTTTTAATTTCTTTTCTCTTCTCTCTGTTTTTGAAAACTAATTTTAAGAAAACAGCCAATCCAATTTGGTTGGTCCATGGTATGGGTCCAATAGTAGTGTAGTTGGATAGGGCTTGACAAGAGCTTTCCAACGATATATTATAAGCCCGATTCCGATGAATATTGAGGAAATTATGGCCAATTTACCAAACTGGGCCCGGTTTGAGCCTTATATGTGGCCCAATGATCTAGAGGAAGGCCTAATATGATTTATCATTCCTAATGCAATTAGGAATGGTTTTAGTCTTCTAGATTCTTCTAGAAGGTTCTTTTCATTCCTAATTCAATTAGCATTGATAAATTGACTTTTGTTGACTTTTTAGAGTTTTAATTAAAATCAAAGAGCATTTTCGAGGAAAAGATATGATTTTATCCTCCAGTACGGCAAACTTATCTGATTTTTGAAAACGCGTCAAAAACAGGCCTGACGCCTGACTCCAGGCATTGGCGCCTGGAACCAGGCTTTGCGCCTGGCGCCAGCCATTGGCGCCTGGCGCTAGTGTTGGTGCCTGGAGCCTGTTAGCCAGGGTTGGCGCCAGCTCTGTTTTAGGTGCGCCACCTCTGTTTTACGTGCGCCAAGTGCTCTGTTCTGTTAATTTATCTTTTTGGCTGATTTTCTCTATAAATAACGACATAAAAACTCCGTTTTCATTCACCTACAATCAGTTTTCATTCATCAATTCTCTCTCATTCTCTTCTATAATCATTCACCATCTCTCTCTCTTCTAAAAACTAGTCTTTTACATGCAAAATTCCGCATTCACAAGATCTAGAAACACCTAGCCATATTCGAAGTTGCCTTCGCCCTAGACGTGAAAGGTTTAATTTCTGAGGGTTTGGTCCCAAATCTCTCTTTTAATTATTTAATTTAATTTGTTTTAATTATTATTTTCCTTGAAGTTACTAACGTGTGTATTTTGTTATTAGAAAGAGGTACGAGGCATCAAAGTAAGTGCTTTAATGGTTTTTAATTGATATTATGATGTAGAAATCATGTTTATATTGTTATTATGATATTCCTAGTATCATGTCTAGGGTAATTTTAATATTAAATATGATTGTTACGATGCTTCCTATGTTCTTCCTAATATTTATGATTGTTAGTATCATGTTAGGGTTAAAGATTTGATTTTTATTGCTTAGTGACATGCTAGGGTTTGTTATTAATCTTGTTAGTATCATGCCTAGGATCTTGCTATTATTATGCTTTAATATTAACATGAACATGATTATGATTATAATAATTGTTATAATTTATGATGATTATGAATATTATTATTATTGTTATTTTGATGATGATTATTTTATTTATGATTATTATTGTTTTGATTATGACTATAATTTTATAATGATGATTATTATAATGATTGATTATTATTATGTTGCTTGATATTTATTTTTATTGCTTGATCACATCTTTTATACATGTTTAAAGGGAATTGGTACTTGTAATCACGCTTAATGAGATGATTAATAATCTTGTTTAGGGTTAATTTGATTATAATTCAAGTGATCGCCAATAATAGTTTATTTGTGCATTATATTCAACCAACATAGATAAACAGGTTTAGGTTAATCCTATTGATTGCATGTTAGTCAGAAAGCGCACATGAATACGATCAGAATAAAGTAGAGGCCTATTATTAGGGCAGATTCAATCTCTTTTACGTTGGATTTGTACCTTCATCCCCGAACCCTTATTTGGTTCTAGACCTTATGGAGTTGACGATCTCTTGGATCGTTAAGGGGTGTAACCTTCACCTCGTGAACGGTTTACAAGTTCCTAAAACTTGTTGGCGACTCTTTTGCTCTATCTTCTTCCCTTTTGGACGCCACCGTACTTAAGTGTATGATCACAGTGGGGTTCAAGCTAGTGGGATTTAAGGCTTAAAATTATTCCGTACAGTTTTTGGCGACTCCACTGGGGAGGATTTCTATTTTAATTCCTGAATTTGTTTCGGCAATGATTTAAAATGAGTGGATGAGACTCGAAAAGTTCTAAGTATTTCATGTGCGTAATTTTGATTAACATTATTGTCATATGCATAAAAAAGATCTCATTGGAAAGACCATCCGTAATGAGTTAAAAACATAGGATTTTACACGTAGGAAATTTGAGCAATATCTTTCACAACTAGGTCCGAAATAACACCGCGCGAAACTGGAAAATTTTATCGAGCACAGAAAGTTGCTGAGGCATGTGGGAAGTAGCTCCAGAGGCCAGAGCTTGGCGCCAGACTTTTAGCCGTAGCGCCAGACGCCAGCATTGGTGCCAGGCGCTACAGTTAAAAACTAGCGCCAGTCTCTTATTGCTGGCGCCAACCTCCCCAATACCGAGCCAGAAATATGCGTTCTAATTTCGACCAGTTTTTCGTATTGTTTGCTCGATCTTACTTCCTGATTGAATTTTTTCTCACTTTTCTGAAACCCATATGTGTTCTACATATGGACATAACCCTTTGGGAATTCATGCTCCATCTACCTGATTGAACGCTCTGTAGAACAAAGGGTACATCCGAGATGTTGAATTCACCAAACCATGGAAGCGAGTCTTTTCTAAAACTCGCGGTGTCCCATTCACTCGCGCCAACCCTTCACGGTTAGGCTTCCGCGCGGTGCATCCGGACAATTAACCATGGACCCTCTATTGACTAAACCATATCCCGAACTTTAGAGAACTAGAGCCATGGTTAGGTTGCGAACTCATTGCATCATATTGTGCCTACTTGACTAATTGTGCATTATTTGTTGTGCATATATTCTATGTTTCTCTTAACCGTTTGTTTGACTTGTGTTGAGATTAAATAAATTAATGACTTGAAGAACTTTGCCTAATTAATTAATTAATTAATTAGAGTAAATAAAGTCTAATGTTTTAATCGGAATTGACCTAGTATGACTTTAGGCATACCCCAGTTGATTAATAACACCGAAAACAGTCTCAGATTGAAGCTCCACCATTGGCGCAAAAATTTGAGCTGTAGCGCCACCCTGTGGAGTGTGGCGCCTGATGACAACTCTGTCGTCTGGCGCCAAGCTACACAGTGCGACGCCAGTCCTGTCGTTTGGCCGACAGTTCGGATTATTGGTCGAGTCATCACCTAGGGTCTAATTAACCAGTTTGCTAATTAATTCGGTTAATTTTCGCTGTTAATAACGCCTTGTCGAGTCATTAGTTAAGTCTAGTCACATAGTATAGCCACATGGTTATGACACGAGTCTTAACATATCACCTACACTCACTAGTCTTAGCACACACTTTGAGCACATATCACCATGACCATGTCTTAGGTTCATGCATTAGGTGGTCTTTTTCCGTCATTTGAGTTGGGGGGTACATTCTATTCCTAATTCTTCATATCCCTCCATCTACATCATTTTCCTTCACATTCTATTCCAATCTTTCTTCACATCCTCCTTCCATTGCATGTTGAATAGAGTTTGAGTTAAATAATTAACAATAAATAATTAACAATAAATATCCCCAAATTCCTTTTTCACAGTACTTGGTGGAGGAGAGAAGGGCGATTAATCAAGGAAAACCTCTTTATTCAAGTCTCACTTTTTGATAAACCGATTCATCAAAAGAGGAAGGCAAAGAAGATAATGACAACTCAAGAGGAAGTCAATGAGCTTAGGAACCAATTGGTTACCGTGACTGAGACGCTGAAGCTACTCACACTCAAGATCAATGATCCCGTGAAGCAACAACAGATGGACCTCATGCAAGAGAGTCTAAGAAAGCTATCTAGTGACTATAAATTTCAGGGCATGAGCTCATGAGGGATCTCGCTGGACAAGTAACTTCTTCCACATAAGTTCAACGCCACTGACATCCCTAAATTCAAGGCAACAGATAACCCTTACTTCCATCTAAGACCTTTCGAAACTATAATGAACATTAAGGGTATCGATAAGAAGGTTTTCCCTTCTCTGTTCCCACTATCTCTTGAAACCATTTGTCAACAATGGTTCTTCTCCCTTGACAAGGAGAAAAACTCTACCTGGAATCGATAGTAAACGCTTTCGTTGAGAGATACAAGTGTAATATTCAAGTTGAAATCGATCATAGACAACTTGAGATGCTAAGACAAAAAGAGAATGAAGGCTTCACTTCTTTCTTTAATAAGTGGAGGGAAACTTCTGCTAAGATGATTGAGGTCCCCATCGAAAAGGAGTCTGTGAGGATGTTTATCAAGAATCTTCAAGAGAAGTATTCGAAACATTTAAAATATCAACACAATCTGAATACTTTCAGAGCCGTTTATGACATAGGTATCAAGATTGAAGACGACCTCGCAAAGCAAAAAGCTACTAACAATAGTAACCACGGTGGCTGGGAAGGAAAGAAGAACGACAATCCTTCTTCTTCCGAAAACGCCCACTCTAGTAATAATGTTAGTGCCTTTGACCATAATGGTGTCTTAGCCATGGACAATCAAGGATCTAAAAGGAAACCCAGGCGAGAGTTCACACCCATTGGAATGACCTACGATGCTGCTTTCGACCGTCTTTATGATCGAGGATTAATCAAACCTATTGGCCCTACCGAGGATCCAACACCAAAAAATCGATCTTCGAGATGGAATCCCAACTCCTATTGCAAGTACCATCGAGGAAACGGTCATACCACTGATGAATGCTACAGGTTTCAAAATCTCATTCAAGATCTCATAGAAGCAAACAAGATCCCATTGCCTCTAGCTAGCGAGAAGACTGGGTGATGATGAAGCGAACAACACAAGACAAGAGGCGAGCTGCAACGACAAGATTTCATGACCTCTTTTTCTATTTCTTTTTCATTTTTTCCTTTCCCCAATAAGTCTAGCATAGACACCTTTTCTTTTCCCTTAGATTACTTTTGTAGATTCTTTCTTTTCCCGTTAATAAAAATGAGCATTTATTTCCTTGCATATGATCATTTCATTACATTGCATTAAAAAATATATAAAAAAAATTAAAAAAAAAATAAAAAAAACATGTCGAATTTGTAGGGAAATATAGGTACTACGCAGCGGAAAAACATGAATTATATTCATACAGTACCTAATCCCAAGATCTAATGCATAACACATAAAGAACATATAATCGTACCTTTGAAGCGTGATTCCACGTGCGATCAAGCAAGAACAATGGGAGATAAAGAACCCCAAGCGTGATTCCTCTACTTAGTCCACGAGCATGGATTAAACCTCCACTAATGCTAGTTAGTTGTGATTGAACACTTCAATCAACCTTCAACGGAGATTTGAGCCACGAACACACCACAACACCACCCACGCGCCACCACACGCGCCACCTGGGGAGGAGGGTCGTACGGACAGGGAGGAGAGAGAGAGGGTCGAGTAGAAAGAGAGAGAGTTAGGGTTTTTGGGAAACCTGGTTGCTTGTGTGACAATTCACTGTATGTCAATTGTTCTGTCATGCAACCCTAGGCATGGTTTATATTTATAGATCATATCTAGAAATAAAACCATGTCAAGTCCAAAACCCATTAGACTCTTCTAACTATCCAAGCCCAATTATCAATATGGTATGTCATGAACTCACGAGGCCCAATAATGGGCCTCTAACTTGTTTAACCCAATACTCTTATGTGTGACCTTGTAAGATCCATTCTATAAGGCTTTGGGCCATTAAGCTAGCCCAAAGATCAATTGTCATATCTAGCACCAAACATTGACGACCCTATAGAATGAACTTATTATCTCCATAATAGTGATCCTTGATATATCTAGTAATTGCACTTATCGAAGACATAACTCCTTCAATCTCCCACTTGTCTGAGACAAGTGCGCAATATTAAAATTCCTTAAGTCAATGTGTGTCGATTTGATAATATGATTGCATCTCATGTCGTGATCATATTAGTCTACAAATCTTTTCTTGAAAACTGAGTGAGAATTACAAAACAAATGGTTACTATGTAATCCATTTGAGCACGGCCATGCATTTTCTGAATTCTCCCTTTTCAAGGGGCCAAGACACATTCCTAATTAAATAGGTAGAATCTATCCAATCTTGTGGCAACCAAATCTCCCACTCAACTTCTGAAATAACCGGGAAACACCCTTTATAATCTCTAGTTACGGGCAGACGTTTGAGTGTACCACAGCCATAACATCCATTGAATGAAATCAATGTTCCACTCATGTCAAAGGAATCCACTAATATATCCGGAAGCTCTATACTTGAACTTCAAAGTAGGTCAATAGTTCGATCATGCATCATTTATGCATATCCATGTGATTGACCGAGCATCATCACTATGCTCCTATAGCCCATGAAACTGCACTATCCAATCAATCTTACATGCTAGTCCATTAATTGAAATCATTTATGTCCACTTTAATGATTTCAAACTAGGAACTTAAATAATATATGAATTTAGTTCACCTGTGGGGTTCCATTCACCAGGTCATCAACCTGATGAGCCCATCAATTCATAATTATTTTGGACATTTTATTTAATCTTGAAACCACGATTAAATAAGATTGAAACTTTGTTTCAATTGATAAACATAATTCTGCAAATGAATGTATTACACATGTAACTTGTCTTTCCCCAAAAACAAATACAACTTCTAATTACATCATTTGCCTCAATCCAATTTCATTGGCATGTTTCTCATGCTTTGGAAATGGAAGGGGTTTAGTAAGTAGAGTTCATGAGATATTCTCATAAACATGAATTTTGCAATTTCTAAATTTTATAATCATTTTCATCTCCATACACTAAGAATTTTCCTTCGTCCTTTCACAAGGAACTTAGAAATTTCTAATTTGTATTCCAACGTAACATTGGATTTCAATTGAAATCTATCATCACTTGTTCTCAAAAACATGTGAATCAAATAGATGAGTATAGTCCATGACATGCATGAAGCATCCTTTGCAAACTGCATAAGGATCATCACTCAAGACCTTAATTTCATCAACCTTTCTCAAAGTATTGAATCATTTAGCAATGTGCCATGTTACATGGGATTGAAACTCCTTTCAATATAATGTTGAACCTTAAAAGAATCTTATCAATATAAGTTTCTTAACCAAACTCAAACATCCTTCGAGACCTATTACTATAGATCTTGAATCCCAAATGTACTCATCATTTTCTTCAAGGTTTTTCATACAAAATGCACTACCCACCACTTGACTCTTCAAGCAATGAATAATTTGCTCTTTATACTAGACCAAGAAGACTTCATAGCTCCCACTAAACATCTTGTACACACAAGACATTTTCTTCATTTTACGAGAACATCAAACGATTTGATTTACTCACAAAATTAAGAACATTAATCAACTCCATGATGCTAACTTCAATCCATTAAAGGATCTTTTATGCATCTTTAGGATTATTGGATTTTCAAAATCATTCTGATTGTATCATATACAAATCTTCTTTCATGAACAACTTCAAGAAGGTGTTTTGAAATCCATCTACCAAATCTTATAAGGTAGAAATCACTAAAATATCTTTCATAGATCTTTGCAACGTGACTAATGTAAAGGTTTCATCGTAATCATAGTCATACTATGAATTAGTTGAATCCTTTAATAAGTCTTTGCTTTAGTTAGAAAACATTTTTCTTTCTTGTCTATTTTGCTTATAATGGGTCTCACCCAATTAGGCAAATTATTCAAGTGTCATACACTTGCTTACAGACTTAGAATCTATTTCAGATTTCCTGGTTTTTAAACCACTTGGAGTCATAACTTGTCAAATCATCTTTATTAATTGCATAATCATCATGTTCCAAAATGAATATTTTAGAACTCTTAGTCAATATGAAATCATATTTCTTTGGCTAAGTTTTACATATGCTAGTCATCATTGTGGGTTTTTATGCAACAATTGAAACTCATACAACAACTTTGTTTAGATTTCAATGAGAAACGACAATTGAGGATGTGCACTTGGAATGTACTACCTTCGACACATGGTTATTATTCCCATTACACTTAATGAGACCATGCGTTGTCACTTGTAACATGAGGTGAATCATGCTCATATTGTTGCTTTGATTCGATTACTTCTTAAATTTCTTCAAGATTTTCGAAATCACTTTTCTTGAACTCTTTCAAGGCTCTCGAACTTTTAGAGATTCTTATACTCCCACTTGCCTTTTTGAGGAGGCACATTTAGCATAGTGTGGACCAACCATGGTTTGAGCCATGTTTGTTTGTTGCTTTTCTCGAACTCTTTCGAGATTTATACTACTCCCTCTTGACCTTTTGGAACAATTTCCATAAGGGCACCTACTTGAGCAACAAAAATTTTGTGCTAAGTATGATTTGTGTAGTAGTACCCTGTGCTCTGTATAGGAATTGATCGTGCATTAAACGATTTAATACAACTTTTATTCCTTGCTTTGTAGAAAGACTTTATAAGAACTCTTCTTATCCATATCACATATAAATCCTTTGCTACAATTTGATTTTACCTATGTAGTTTGTTTAGTTTTGTAGCTTATCTTAAAAGTATATTCCTTGAACAAATGGTTGGAAGATAGGTAATTTTCATCCATTATCAAAATATATCTCATATAGATTGATAGCTCCCTTCATAAACACTTCACACGGTTTTCTTTCGGAGTTTGTCGTAAAACGATTTCACAACTCTTGGATGTTCATCAAGGTCTTGGCTTAAATTTTAATTATTACGATCATATCGCAATATTTTGAATGTGTTGCCAAGTAAATGTCTTGACTCAAATTTTCACAATTACAATCATATTGTAATGCAATTATTATCTTGTCAAGTTGATACTGAACTTCATACTGAACATTTTGAACTTTTCAAAATTTTCACTCTTATGCTTCAACTAAGCACATGTGATCATATCACAAATGAAGTTTCATTGTCCATCTCTAGCCTTTGAACCTTTGGTTTTCTTACATCGATATGTATTCGACCTTGAGTTCTCATCATCATTTCTCTAAATGGTGACTTTGTCAATAATTTCAAATTAGAATGATATTTACATATATCAATGGATTCATAATCCAATGATATTGAAAGTCCATCCCTTTGGATCTTTCGCATGCAATGTTCATTTTTCATTCGAATTAATTGACATTTTAGAGACAATTTATATATATAGAAATGGTTTAATAATTTCTATCATATAGAACTTTGAACCTATTTAGCAATCTCAAAACACATTAGGACTCAATGAAGCATAGAATAACATTTATTCCACGTTTCTTGAATCTTCGATGCTTAGTCATTACTAACATTGAATGGTGTTTTGATAATGGAAAAATTGAATAACATTTATTTAATTCTAGCCAATAACAAGGTAAGGTGAAATATAGGCTCTACTTGTAAAGTTGCAACTTTTGCTTCCAGACTCGTAGACTCTACTTGTGAAGTAGCAACATTTGCTTCTAAACTTGTAGATTTATTTCTTCTTTAGCCATACTTCTTCATTTAGTTCAACCTCATTCTCAATGAGAGAGAACTAAACAAGACATCATATGTCCAAGAAGTAGCAATGTGCTAAATCAATTTCTATAATATACTTCTTAAATTGGAACATTTCCATTCTTTTACCTTCCAACTATATGAGGTAATTTCTAATCAATTGGAATTGGTCCATTTGATTTGAAACATTTGTTGTTCATAGCAACTTTTAGCATGTAAGTAGTTCTAGGTTTGAGAAGTAGCAACTTAATTGTTTGCATTTCTTGGCCTATAACTTCTTAATGCAATCCTCATATATTCCTAAATCTTTCCCATTTGAGCCACTTAGAACACTTCTCTTAGATTCAAAATGATGCTTTGCTTAACTACTTTAAGCACTTTTCATGATTTTGCTAAGTCTATCCAATCATTATTTATAATAGAGTTTAATCAACTATTTAACTCTTATATAAAGTGGATGAAGAATAGCGTCATTTGATCAACTTTTGATCATAGAGATTTCCAATCACTTTCTTATATTCAATCATATTGAAGATAAGAGATTTTATTGGACTTTTACTTGTCTTTTAGAGGGTTTGTACCTCCCATCTCATTATATCCCTTGAAACACTTTTCAAAATGAAGATGTGTTGGCATTTTACTCAAACATTTTGAATAAAACCAACTCTAGACATGTGACATGGATTTCTAAAACTTGCCTTTTAGAACCATCTTAGCAAAATTGGAATATAGGTTTATGGATTATCTTTTAAACTTTTGAGAACATTTCTCAACTTTATTTTCAATCGAGGAGATTATATATAATAATAAAATTAGAACGACATGTTACTTGTAAGTAAACGCAAAATTCAATTATGTTTAATAAAATTTAAAGTGCCATAAGCGAATTAAATTGGCAACTTTAAAGCATTTATTCAATTTTAATTTGATCCCTATTGAATAGAATGATTCCAAGATCCTTTATTTGTGCAATAATTGACCGGACTGAGGCCCTACCATCAAGTATTGCATTTTCAAGGTGAGTAAACTCTTTACTGATTACAACTCTTTGTAACTCTTGGTTGAATAATTAACCATCACATGTTTAATTATTACCCTTAGCTTCAAGGTTCTAAACTCTTTAGGTAACCTTGTTGAGTATAACCAATTAAAAGTGTAAAACGTGATTTACCCCCACTCCCCTAAGATATAGTATGACACCCAGTTGAGGCATGACCTGTCATAAATATCGAAGGTTTCATCGGGTTTTTAATTGGAAAAGCAACCTCAATATTACTGGGACCTAGATTTATTATGTTGTGATTAAATAGTGAACTCTAGCGCATCATCACAAAACATCAATAAAATCTAACATGCATAATAAACTGAATGCATAAACAAGACATAGCATGGCTCCTAATCCTAAGAAACTAATAAAGCAAAAAGCTCCCACTTGAACCTTCATGGATCTCATCCACCTTGCTCCTTTGGGCCTTCACTTCATGAGCTTTTTGGATTAACTGCAACCTGTAATTTTACTCTATTCTATCTACTACTTAAATAAAATGAAATAAAATTACAAAAATACTTTATCGGTACGTAGACCGTATTAAGATTACAAAAATACATCACGATGCGCAGATCGTATTTAGCAATCTACTGGGCCATACTAGTCATTATATAGCAGTAAATAATATCATATATTATAAAGTGTCACATAATAAATCACTCATCATGCTTTCCTAAACTACAACATCGAATGTTCATAATTAAGGAAACATGGCACCAAAATATCTCATATTTTAATTAATGTAATTAGATAATATCATATATTATTCATAACCAATTATAAAATATCATATATTCTAAATTAGTCATGAGATAGAATCAAATCTTATTTTAATCTTAAAAGATAAATCATATTTATCCTCAAAGATTATCCTAACAATGTTAGGAAATTCTATCCTAATTACTAGCCAATCACAAAATTTTAAATCAATTATATCCATATTAATTATGGGATAATCACATTATTTAAATCAATTATTATCCTTTTGGAATATGCTCAGAATATCCTAACAAATCTTATCCAAAATTAACCACTTTAATTATGTATAATTACCAATTTAACAACTTTAAATATGGATAATATCAAATATAACAACTTTTGAAAGATTTGACTTTATCTTAAAATAAAATATTTTATCCAAATAAAACCAATTTTATCTTTTAAAATAAAAGATCATATTTTCAAAATATTTTATCTCATCCAAAATAAAACTGATTTTATCCCAAAATAATTCATAATTATCTTAAAATAATTTTTCAAAACAGTTTTTTTTTTTTTTTTGAAAAAACCGCAAGCCACCATCGCCGGCCACCGTGGTAGGCTAGCCGAAGCTAGCCACGGTGGCTGGCTGCCATAACAGCAGCCACTGCCGCAAGGCAGCAGCAGGCAGCTGCTATGGCAGCCGTGGCAGCAGCCGTGCAACACTTGCACGCTGCTGCCCACAACCACCCCGACCTCCGCCCTCCCCTTCCCTCCCTCTTGGACCACCACCTGGTCAGCAGCCGCCGTGGCTGCGCCACCCAGCCGCGGTTGCCGACCAAAATAATAATTTTTTTTTTTTTGTGATTTAATTTAAAATAAAACATTTTTATTAAAATTAAAAATAATGTGGTCCATCTGATTTTAAAATTAAATCATATTCAATTTCAAAATTAGGGTTCTTCATGAATTTAATCCCAATTTAATTCTAACTTTTAAAATTAAATTGATCATCATACATAAAACACTTTTATGCATAAATCAATCCGATTAAAATTATGAATCATAAAATAAATCGAATTAAATAAAAAACAAGCACAAAAATCATATTTTAGGGCTAGGAATTTCGAAAAATTCGAAAAATAGGGTTAGGGGGTTCGAAATTTTCGAACATATTAGGGCTAAAATTCGGTCTCTTCATGGATATTTTGAGCATAATTAAATCATATTTAATCGATTCCAAAAGTTTAATCACATTAAATATAATAATTGAACCATAATTAAGTTAATCTCCCTCTTAATTGAATTAAAGTTGTGGACTATTAAAGAATTATAGTCAATATGCGTAAATGCAATAGCCGCTCTGATACCACTGTAGGGAAATATAGGTACTACGCAGCGGAAAAACATGAATCATATTCATATAGTACCTAATCCCAAGATCTAATGCATAACACATAAAGAACATATAATCGTACCTTTGAAGCGTGATTCCACGTGCGATCAAGCAAGAACAATGGGAGATAAAGAACCCCAAGCGTGATTCCTCTACTTAGTCCACGAGCATGGATTAAACCTCCACTAATGCTAGTTAGTTGTGATTGAACACTTCAATCAACCTTCAACGGAGATTTGAGCCACGAACACACCACAACACCACCCACGCGCCACCACACGCGCCACCTGGGGAGGAGGGCCGTACGGACAGGGAGGAGAGAGAGAGGGTCGAGTAGAAAGAGAGAGAGTTAGGGTTTTTGGGAAACCTGGTTGCTTGTGTGACAATTCACTGTATGTCAATTGTTCTGTCATGCAACCCTAGGCATGGTTTATATTTATAGATCATATCTAGAAATAAAACCATGTCAAGTCCAAAACCCATTAGACTCTTCTAACTATCCAAGCCCAATTATCAATATGGTATGTCATGAACTCATGAGGCCCAATAATGGGCCTCTAACTTGTTTAACCCAATACTCTTATGTGTGACCTTGTAGGATCCATTCTATAAGGCTTTGGGCCATTAAGCTAGCCCAAAGATTAATCGTCATATCTAGCACCAAACATTGACGACCCTATAGAATGAACTTATTATCTCCATAATAGTGATCCTTGATATATCTAGTAATTGCACTTATCGAAGACATAACTCCTTCAGAATTAAGCACAAGGTATACCAATGATTTGAGGCACCCCTTGTAGCCACATCATAATGCCTTTCACCTTTCTAATTTACATTCTTTTTTCATAAACCACTTTGAGCCTCGTCTAACGATAGACCTTTATTTTTTCAACCTGCATCTATCTAACCTTGGGATGGGACAGTGTGCAACTTATGCAATTCTAAAGAAAGCTTGAGCAAATTCAAAAGAAAGCAATAGAAAAAAAAATAAGCAAAAATAAAAAATGAAAACAAGTGTACAAAAGGGCAAGTGTTCCAATGTCTTTGATATGAAAATGTCTTTGATAAAAACACGTCTCAGATTACGTCTCTTATCGAGTGCTCGGTACCGTTCCTGAGAAACATGAATGCCAAGTGAGTGATAGACCGCATGATTGGGATTGCCCACACTTATAAAAATAAAATAGATTCTGAGGCAAAAGAAAGAGCTAAAAAAGAGTAGAAACTCAAGCATAAAAATATAAAGATTCAAAAGCGAGGTTGCACACCTTGGGGGCTTATCTAGGGTCTTGAGCCTTCATCCCCTTCTTCAAACCTTTAGCCTAACCACGTTACAATCCTTAAAAAGACCTTTTTGAGGTATACATACACTTGTGCGAGGTTCGGCTAGAGCTACGTTCGGCCTGATTCCTAATGGATACGTAGGCAACCTCACATCGAGGTGCGGCCGTAATAAACTTGCATTCATATTCACATTCACACACTTACACTATGATCATACCTAGGAATTCCCTATGCTCACCCCTTTTCACGTAGAGCTAGACTTGGGGGCTTGATCCCTACATCATTAGCTTACCTAGCCTAAGAGTCACCATTATTTGACTCTTCTAATAATAATATTCTTTCCACACACTTAGCTCTTGCGGCCTAACTTTAGTGTCACTTTCACACATTGCACAGATACATGACCAAATATATTTCCCTTAGGAACCCTTTTTCATGAAATCTTAACATTGAAGCATGCCTTGTCATATCAACATCACTCATCAATCATAATTGTCATTGCATCACGAAGTATGAAGTGCTTAGACTCCGTGCCTCAGTTACCTAAATACTTTCATCATTGAGTCAACCATCGGGATAGCCTAGGATGGGTTAATCCTTGCACCTTGAGAGATAATATCAAACAACATTTGACTAAGCTCATTCAACATGCATTCGAAAACTTCGATTCTTTTTCATGTCTTTCTTTTTCGGGAGAAAGTCGGTACCCTCCACAAAAATGACGGAAAATTTTTGCGTTTTTGCATTTTCGAGTCGCACGATCACATTACAATGCACACACGGGTCACGAGTCACATGTGTCATTTCACTTTGAGTCGAGTCAACCTCGAGTCAATCACAGCGAGTCAAGTTTATTCCTTGAGATCGTGTCGAGTCAATGAGTCAAGCAATGCTAAACCTTAGGTCAACCCTAAGATAATTGAAGAAATTGGCAAAGTTCTATAGTCAAAATAAATACAGGTGCAGCAGAATAGGGAGGACCCTACTCCAATTCCTGGCGCCAGAGATATCTCAGCAACGACAGAGCTCGAAGCCTCTCCGAAAGGTGATTTCGACCTCATACAGCAATTTCGGGTTCCTTGTTTAAAGCACCTAAGAATTGGCTCATCACGGACATAATGGTTCAACGGAAGCAAGGTTCAAGAGAGCTTTAGAGATCGACAGGCGTTGGTCTTCGGAAATTTTTCTTCGGAATATTATTGCAACAACTGAGGATGACTTCAAGTAAAGTTATTTTCGACGGCATTCGCTAAGATTGTGGAGGTTGTCACCCAAGATTTGAGAAGATAGCACGAGATGGGCGGTCTTTGACGGCATTCGCTAAGATTGTGGAGGTTGTCACCCAAGATTTGAGAAGATAGCACGAGATGGGCGGTCTTCGACGGCGTTCGCTAAGATTGTGGAGGTTGTCACCAAGATATGAGAAGAGCGGTTCATGATGAGGTGGTCTTCGACGACTTTTGCTATGATTGGAAAGGTTGTCACTATGATTCAAGAAAAGGCTTAAGATGTAGCAACATTGATCGACGACGTTCCCTAGATTGCGGAAGATCGTCAAAACAAACAGCAAGATGGCGTTCCCTAGATTGTGGAGGGTTGTCACAAACAACTGAGGATTGTTTCAAGAGAAGCAATCTTCGATAGTATTCCCTTGGATGTGGAGTATTATCATAGCGGATGAGGATTGTTTCAAGAGAAGCAATCTTCGATAGTATTCCCTTGGACGTGGAATATTATCAATGCGGATGAGGATTGTTTTGAGAGAAATAATCTTCGATGGTATTCCCTTGGACGTGGAATATTATCACAGCGGAGGAGGATCGTTTCAGGCGAAGCAATCTTCTAATTTGGAAGCAGTTACGGGCGTAGCAGTTTTCAAGCGGGATGACATTCTCTAGCTTGTAGGAGGTCATCAAAACAACAGTAAAGTGGCAGACAATCGGTTACTTTCAGAGACGTGTGCTCGACGGTGCAAGATACGCGTTTCTTAACTCTTTTATCTGTTTAACTAACGCTAGTTTTGCAGGTATTGGCGTTACAAGAATGATTTAGGATCGTAGAACGTCCTGAATCATTCTCCGTCCTTATCGCTACTTTGGCTTTCGTTTTTTGAAACTTGCGTTTCTCCAAACTAAGTCAAAGTGGGGGCTTCTGTAGACACCCATTTGTGTCTCCCCAAAACCAAACCCAGTGATGAGTACCTTTCGCGTCGAATCATAATCGAATGAAGCGAAAGTGTGGAAAGTCTAGTGTTGCGGAAAGTTTTAATTTCTTTTCTCTTCTCTCTGTTTTTGAAAACTTATTTTAAGAAAACAGCCAATCCAGTTTGTTTGGTCCATGGTATGGGTCCAATAGTAGTGTGGTTGGATAGGGCTTGACAAGAGCTTTCCAACGATATATTATAAGCCCAATTCCGATGAATATTGAGGAAATTATGGCCAGTTTACCAAACTGGGCCCGGTTTGAGCCTTATATGCGGCCCAATGATCTAGAGGAGGGCCTAATATGATTTATCATTCCTAATGCAATTAGGAATGTTTTTAGCCTTCTAGATTCTTCTAGAAGGTTCTTTTCATTCCTAATTTAATTAGCATTGATAAATTGATTTTTGTTGACTTTTCAGAGTTTTAATTAAAATCAAAGAGCATTTTCGAGGAAAAGATACGATTTTATCCTCCAGTACGGCAAACTTATCTGATTTTCGAAAACGCGTCAAAAACAGGCCTGGCGACTGACTCCAGGCATTGGCACCTGGAACCAGGCTTGGCGCCAGCTCTGTTTTAGGTGCGCCACCTCTGTTTTACGTGCGCCAAGTGCTCTGTTCTGTTAATTTATCTTTTTGGCTGATTTTCTCTATAAATAACGACATAAAAACTCCGTTTTCATTCACCTACAATCAGTTTTCATTCATCAGTTCTCTCTCATTCTCTTCTATAATCATTCACCATCTCTCTCTCTTCTAAAAACTAGTCTTTTACATGCAAAATTCCGCATTCACAAGATCTAGAAACACCTAGCCATATTCGAAGTTGCCTTCGCCCTAGACGTGAAAGGTTTAATTTCTGAGGGTTTGGTCCCAAATCTCTCTTTCAATTATTTAATTTAATTTGTTTTAATTATTATTTTCCTTGAAGTTACTAACGTGTGTATTTTGTTATTAGAAAGAGGTACGAGGCATCAAAGTAAGTGCTTTAATGGTTTTTAATTGATATTATGATGTAGAAATCATGTTTATATTGTTATTATGATATTCCTAGTATCATGTCTAGGGTAATTTTAATATTAAATATGATTGTTACGATGCTTCCTATGTTCTTCCTAATATTTATGATTGTTAGTATCATGTTAGGGTTAAAGATTTGATTTTTATTGCTTAGTGACATGCTAGGGTTTGTTATTAATCTTGTTAGTATCATGCCTAGGATCTTGCTATTATTATGCTTTAATATTAACATGAACATGATTATAATTATAATTGTTATACTTTATGATGATTATGAATATTATTATTATTGTTATTTTGATGATGGTTATTTTATTTATGATTATTATTGTTTTGATTATGACTATAATTTTATAATGATGATTATTATAATGATTGATTATTATTATGTTGCTTGATATTTATTTTTATTGCTTGATCACATCTTTTATACATGTTTAAAGGGAATTGGTACTTGTAATCACGCTTAATGAGATGATTAATAATCTTGTTTAGGGTTAATTTGATTATAATTCAAGTGATCGCCAATAATAGTTTATTTGTGCATTATATTCAACCAACATAGATAAACAGGTTTAGGTTAATCCTATTGATTGCATGTTAGTCAGAAAGCGCACATGAATACGATCAGAATAAAGTAGAGGCCTATTATTAGGGCAGATTCAATCTCTTTTAGGTTGGATTTGTACCTTCATCCCCGAACCCTTATTTGGTTCTAGACCTTATGGAGTTGACGATCTCTTGGATCGTTAAGGGGTGTAACCTTCACCTCGTGAACGGTTTACAAGTTCCTAAAACTTGTTGGCGACTCTTTTGCTCTATCTTCTTCCCTTTTGGACGCCACCGTACTTAAGTGTATGATCACAGTGGGGTTCAAGCTAGAGGATTAACGCTTGAAATTTATTCCCTACACTCAGCCTCATTCAAATGACCCTATACGGATCGACCACCTCTCCCCCCAAAAAAAACATATAAACCATCTTGAAACCTCTTATGAAATTTTGACCATGTATAAATGGACGTTCGTAAGAACTACGTAGGGTTTTGATCCGAGAGTGGATTCAAATCCCACAATGAACGGTACGTAGGACAACTTTAATGCTCAAACCCACCATATATCGTAAGGTTTAATTCACTTTTATTTTACATTTGAGTGTGATTGACAAAGTGGAAATTTTCATGTTTTTATGCATTATTTTAAGGAGAAGTATGTGAATAATCATAACTAATTAACAACGTACTAGTAAGAGCCTGTTCGTCAGAACAGAGGAAGAGACGAGTTCCAAACGTTTGATCTTCCTAACTTATACCCCGTACCTAGATCTCTAATTTTCCTAAGACCATACTTATATAGTGCCTCACCTAATGGAGTCAATGTCGTTTTCTATTTGAAAACGATCATAAACAAAAAGAACGTTTCTATTCGGGCAAAAATAGAGTGGCGACTCTAATTTTTTTTAGTCAAATTATCGACTTATGTGGGATTTTGACTTCTAATTTTAATTAGTCAAAAAAATGGGTACCACAATACCAATAGTTAAAGTAAATTATCATGCAAATAGGCACTGGACGTCTGGACGTACATAAAAAAAAATAAAAAATAAAAACCTTAATAATTCTTCTCAATGGACCTAAGTTACATAGACACTTCATGGGTTCATCCGACTGTTGTGTCTGTGTCATTACTGTCATACTATTATATGGGTTGTTCAACCTTTTTTTTTTTTTTTTTAATAAGAACATTTTAGTAAACTAAGATAAATAAAAAATGTTAAATAATATGGGTGTTAATATGATATGTATGATCTAATGAAATGACGAAATGCCAAATACACACTGTATGGTTAAATTATTTTCCATTAAATATATTACTCTCTCCGTTTCTGAAAAACCGACCCTTTTAGGTTGATTTCGCGGGTATTAAGAAAGTTAAATAAAAAGAAATAAAAGTATATTGGAAAATTAAATTTACATGGGGTTTATAAAAAGTAGAGAGAGAAAGTAAAAATAGTAAATGAAAAAACAAAATTTAATATGAGAAAGCTAATTTTGCACAACTTTTGTTGTAAATTGGTGGGTATTTTAATGCAAATAAGTTGATTATTTTGGGACTAAAATTAGGCCAAAAGGGTTGAACTTTTGGAACGGAGGGAATATATAAATTGTAACAAAAAAAAAAGGGTGGGAGAATAATCAAAACTTATTAATTTATATTTTATATATTAAAAGACGTCCCTTTTAAAGGAAGGGCGCCACGTGACACTCTTCAAAGTATGTGTGCCTATGTCACAATACCATGTCACCATCCAACGTATATGCGCAACGTAAGCTAGCCACTTCATTTAACAAAACAAAATATGCTTTCAAGCATATTCGAACCCATAACCTCTATATATGTAATATATTTACCATCTCAACTCTCAACCAACTATTATTAATGTTTCTAGTTTTGCATAATATTATAATATTCTTTCATTTATTAAGTAAATTAGAGGTAATATAATTCATTTATTTTTTACAAGATTAAAATATAAATACGTAAAAATGCCCGAACTACTAGACACATCAACTACACAAATAGTCCAGCTTAGGGCATCGCCTGGAATACACAATAGTTTTTTTAAAAAAAACTAAAAAAAGCATACAGAGAAATTATCACCTTTAAAAGCGACTAAAAAAGAGATTTATAAGTTTGGACAATTAGGATTACTCGTAGAAGAAGTGAAGGAAGAGAAGAAAGATGGACAGAGAGTGGGGATCGAAGCCAGGAAGCGGTGGCGCCGCCACTTCTCAGAATGAAGCCATCGACCGTCGCGAACGTCTCCGTCGTCTTGCCCTCGAGACCATCGATCTCGCCAAAGACCCTTATTTCATGCGCAATCATCTCGGCAGGTTTCTTCTCTTCTTCCTTCTTCTTCATTACCTATTTCAAAACCTTCAAATTTCCTATTTTAATGGCGGATTCTTTGATTTTTCAACAGTTACGAGTGTAAGCTGTGTTTGACATTGCACAACAATGAGGGTAACTACTTGGCTCATACCCAAGGAAAGCGGCATCAGACTAATTTGGCTAAGAGAGCTGCGCGTGAGGCTAAGGAGGCTCCTGCTCAACCTCAGCCTAATAAACGCAAAGTTAATCTTCGTAAAACTGGTTCGTTTCTTTCTTTCTCTCTTTTCTTTTTCCTAATTTCTGTCATTTTTCCTAATTGTGGTTGTTTTTTGTGTTTCTGTTTGTGTGATTAATTTTAGCAGATTGTTGGATTTGTTTTTTTTTTTTTTTTTTTTTTTTTTTTTTTTTTTTTGTAATGGTTTAGTTGTTGTTTAAGATGATTAATGGAAGATTGGTGATGTTTGGTGAATTGGGCAATTGTTAATTTTGATTAATTTTTCGGGTTGTGAAGGGAGGTTTGAAGTTTAGCTTGGAGAGTTGAGTGTAATTACTTTGTAAGGGAATTTCTTCGAGGAATTTTGTTGGAGAGAAAGGATTTAGAGAAGTTTTTTAGTGTTTTTCGGGCTCTATTTTTGTTGATACTGATTTATAAGAGAAAACTTTGCTTGAACCTCATTGAAGGAAGGTAAAGGGTTTATGTTTGGGAGGAGTTTTCGAGGGTTTTGCTTCTGGTTGATTCTCAAAGGGATTGGGTTCACTCTTTGGTTGATGCATTTTCACATTTGTCAGGCACTCAGGCAGCATTGGGGATTGGACTTTCTTGAGTATAGTTATGGTAAAAGCATTACTAGCGACGGAGTATTATTTATGTGTTACTCTAACTTGTCAATGTTGGTGTCATAGCCATGTCCTACAATTGGACAAGGATAAGGGTATGGATTCCATACCCAACACTTACCTTAGTCACCTTACAATTGGACACTTGATGAGTTAATGATATACTGTAAGGCACAAGACGAGATTAATGGCAAAGTAGCAGTATAGAAGAGTGCAATCAGTTTATATGAAATAGACCTACTATTCCGGGAATGATAGAGGTCCAGGGTTGTGTTGGAATTTTATATTCATGTATCTAAACAGATTTAGTAAAAAAAAAAAAGTCAGCGTCCATGTTTTGGGTTCCAAACTCATAATATTATCAGCTCCATGTTTCTATATATTTTAAGAAATGGAAATGCTTTTAAAATCCTTTTAGATATTATCTTACTGCAGTAGTTCTTGCTTTCTTGCTGAAAAGAACACCTGTGTTGTGTCCTAAGCAATATCTTGAGGAAGTTTTGTCTACTTGATTGCTCAGATATGTACTTGGACATTCATATCCCTGTCTTAAGCAACATATGTTGTCATGATATATGGGTGGCCCTTTTCAACCCTATCTGTTCATTTTATCTTCAGTAATTAGTACCCAAACCCATGTCTGTAGTCTCTCAATACTTTTTAAACCTATAATCCTTTAGCCTCGCTTGAAATTCTAGGAAAAGTAATCCCCGGCTATTCTCTTCATGGTGGTGGTCTAATTAGTGAAACACATGGAAATACACAGTGGAATAAATCTACTCTATGAGAATATTAATTGGGGAAATTGATTTGGCCAAAGGGGCAAAGATTCATCATAGGAATACCTTTTTTTGAAAAGTTTATTAAGGAAATGGAGAACAAGAAGTCAACAATACGAGAGTAGTTTTCTTAGCTTCTAGTTTTGTTGTGGTTGGATAATCCTCCTCCTTATCTATTGCCTCTGATGTAGTTCTTAATATTTACTATTTGTACAAAAATTTAGGCAGTTGGAGATTTAGAGAGAGAGAGAGTGTAGATGTGATAAGTAGGTAGGTGCTGGATTATAAAGTTAAAGATTGGGGAAAAAAAAAATCAAAGAGGAAAAAGTTTGGGACCGAAGATTAATTAAATTTTAAAGGTCAAAGACTTGATATGTGAGAAAAGAGGGAGGTTGCATAAGGCAGAAAGTACCAAGCAGAGAAAAGTAGACCTATTAGACTAAAAATTTAGTAGTAGGTAGGATTTGGATCAGACCAAGACAGGGGCTGTGTAAGTGTGTAGGGTCTGGGTTCGACTCGACTCCTATCCGGACCCGGACTATTTTTCATGGACTCAGACTAGGAATTCCTTTTATCGGATTCAGATTGAACCTGTTTCTTCCTAACCGGTCAAATTTGAATTAAATTGAAAAATTGCCGTCCCTAGGGGTAAGGGTAGTACAAGGAGTTTGACAAACATGGGATATAGTGAAAGGGGCCAAGAACTTTAGAAACGGAAAGTGTTAACATCTTTTAAAAATGAAAGTATTGTATGTGTTGGATCTTGGTAACTTTCAGAACACATGTCATCAGATTTGGTAATGCGATGTCTGTGACATTGTTAGTGCGTGTGTGTCTGTGTGTTTTTCTCCTTTCTGTAGTTAGATTACTGTTTGATATTGTTATTGCATCAAGTATATGTTTCCTGCTTTATATGTGTTAACAATAGAGTTTTGTCGTGAGTAGGGTTAACTGTCTGTCTATATTCTGTTACTTGTAGCAACTTCTGATACTTATGCTAAAATTTTGTTGAGACGTTATCAACTTCTGATAATTTTTACTTAAACTGTTTGTCTATTTTCTGTTACTTGAAGCAACTTCTGATACATGCTAAAAATGGGTCATGGGTAGAGAATTTCGTTTTCAATAATGAAAGCATAATGTTGGCATCTTGTTTCTAGTCTGCAATTACATTATGATACACTATTATTATATCAATAACCGATCATGGGGAAGAACATTTAGCCAAAGTAGGATCAATAAACTGGTGTCCTATACATTTAGCCAAAGTAGGATCAATAAACTGTTGTCCTATGGGGATTTTGAGTGGGAAGTAGTCTAGTATTCCTGTAAATGTTACAACTTACGAGTCTTTTGTGATTTTACTCTGGACTCCAGAGCATCGCTGGTGACATCATTAATTAAATTTTGAAATTTATTAGCAATAGGTAAATCAAATATTGTCATACGATCGTATCCAATTTTTGGGTAGTAGATAGATAATTTGTAGACATCATGTAGCATTTATCCGCATTAAAGAAGATTTATAAATCAGGATATGAGGTTATTCATCAATTTCAGGCTTTCAGCCAACTGGCTTTCCTTGATATCCTTCGTTCCAGGATGGACTAATGGACTTGGAACTTACTTGTATAGTCGTAGCTATTGTTGCAAAATGATTGTCACTGTTAGAAAATTTTAAAAAGTGTGTTGAGTTTAAAAGCATGGGTTTTATAATAAACTCTTGATACTGGTGAATTCAGTGACTCTTTTTACCCTAATTTATTTGGAGTTAACTGAAGAAGAATTTAGAACTGAGAGAGGGGGAACTGAGAGATAGGTATTAAAAGGTTGAGGATTGAGAGATACTTAGATTTACTTTATTTTGTATGTTATGCTGTTTTGTTTTAGTGTTTTATAGTTTATGGCTAATTGTGGATGTCTGTGTCGTCTTAAGTGAGGCCTCATGATGCCTGGGAAACGGTGATTCAGCATATTACATGAGCTAATTATTGGCACAGGTCTATGATAGTTACACTTTGCAAACTTTTTACTTTGATTCGTATAATTGATTATGTTGTTATCTTGAGGTCTGTCATAATTCATGTGGCTGTTTGAGTTGGAGGAATGGTCATTCAAGTTCTTGTGAATCTACATGGTTTTTTAAGGAGAGTGGAGCCTTTCCCCGGTAGCTTTATGCTGTTAGCTGTACTGTGATGTGTGATGTTGTGATCTTCATATTATAGTGTCCAACTAGCTATATTATTGAAAACTTTTAACCACAACTGTGAAGCGCAGTAGCCGCAGTTCTTCCTCCATTGGTCCATCATGTTCTCTATTTGGCGATAACACGCCCTTTCAAATTTAAAATTATGGTTTTTCTGGAAAGATGCTTATGTAGAAAGGTTTTTGCTAATTTTTTCATCTCTATTTTGAGTAGCTATATCTGAGGTTGACTGATGCTTGTAACATTGTCTATTTGTTTCACTTTTATGGGCATTATTATGTTTAGAGTCAGATATGCATGTGCTTGGCATTCATGCTTATATTTTTGTATGTGGTTCCTTTTGAATAGATGCTTGTATTTTGTTGTCCTTACATATTAATTGTTTGCACTATTATTTTTTAAACAGTATATTATTTGAAATCCAAAGCAGAATCCAAAGCAGAAAAGCATCACATATGCTTTTATACTTAATGTTGAAATTTGATGCCTTAATTTGCCATGTGTCTTTGCTTATTGGAAAGACCATATTACACTTCTGTCCTTGGAAAATGTTAGCATCCTATTCTCGAAACTAAGAATTCATTTGATACAAACAAAATACCTTTTGTAGTAGTATTTGTGTGGTTGGGCCCTTTTCTCCCTTTATCCATAACCCTGTTCAAGCCATGTACTTCGTATGTTAAAAGTCTTATTATGATGTGACAACTTTTCATGCATCCAAAATAGTACACGCGACTATTATATCTGGATGGAGGGAATATAGCTATTTTACATTTTAATTTAAACTGCTATTAAGTGCAAAGGGACTACGAAAGTTTAATACCGATTTAAGCTTTAGCATATTGGAGTTATTTCCATGCCTACTAAAAACTTGGGCAACTAATTTGAGGCCTTCGTTTCTTCAGCTGTATTGGTTAAAGTGACTATGTTGAATATACATAAGCTTGTTGGTACTCATATTTATCCTAAAGCTTGTGGGTTGTTAGGATTGTTGATTTCGGTCTTTCTTTTCTTGTAGGTGAAACCTAATGCGGCCTCCTGCGTAACTTTTTTGCTAGTGTTTTATGTGGAACTGGTAGTGCTTAGTAGCATTCTCTTCGGTTGATTAATGGTTTTGTACCTTATGTGATTGTCTAAATTTTTTTTTTCTCTCATTCTTGTAGTCAAGATTGGCCGACCTGGGTACCGAGTAACTAAGCAATTTGATCCCGAGACAAAGCAGAGGTCTCTTCTTTTCCAGGTACTTGCTAAATTCATGCTTGCTATTAGCAGAATTTGCTTATGGACCTAGTACTCTGCTATAAATTTAGATACTGATATCTTTCTATGTGATTGCAGATAGAGTATCCTGAGATTGAGGACAACTCAAAGCCAAGGCACCGGTTTATGTCTTCCTTTGAGCAGGTAAGTTTCAATATGTTGGAAATTTTGAACTCTACAGATTTTTCAATTGTTGTTTATCTTAATGTTGTTTACTTCTTGAATAGAGGGTTGAAGCTTTTGACAAACGGTTCCAATATCTCATGTTTGCTGCAGAGCCTTATGAAATTATAGCTTTCAAGGTAAATTTTATATAACGTGTAATCTTTGTCAAACCATACAAATTACAAAGTAAAACTCGTAGTAATCTTGATGTCTTATTTATATTAATTGCTTGCGCATTCAGGTTCCTAGCACAGAAATTGACAAGTCTACCTCCAAATTCTTCTCACATTGGGATCCCGACTCCAAGATGTTCACGGTATGTCATAGATTCTTGCATCATACTTCCTTTGTTTCATATTCGTTGACACATTTCTTTTAGGGGCTTTAAGCGCATTTGTCAATGTTCATAATTGCAAATGTGAATAACTTTGATTAGATATAACAAAAATAATAAAAATTTGGTATTCCGTATTTGGAAAATAGATGTTGAGACGATTATGAAAAGATCTCGCATAATGTGTTATCTTAAATATAAATCACAAAAGGGGTTAAAGTTAATTATATGAATAGTGACCTAAGTAAAACCGTGTCAACTAAAAAGAAACGGAAGACGTACTTAGTATTAATTTTTAAATTCTTTTCACTTTGATATTCTTCTTCGAAGATGTTCACGAGATCACAAGATGCCATTTCTTGCATTATAGCAAGTATAATTGGGAAACAGTACGTCCAAACCAACATTGCGGTTATCTCAATTCTCAAATTTGTTCTGAATTTTGAGCTTATTCTTGTGCAATTTTGCAGTTGCAGTTATATTTCAAGGCCAAGCCACCAGAGGGTAGCAAACCACAACCTCCTCCAGCACCAAATGGCACTTCTGCTCCTGGGGTCCCACCGAGGCCTCTTGCCCCACCTCCGCATGCTCCTCCACCTCCACCCCCGCAGGGACCTCCACCCCCACAAGGACCTCCACCCAGTGCTCCATCTGGAAATCCTCCAAGAATGCCGCCACCTCCTCCACCGCCATCAATGGGCAATGGTCCGAGGCCCCTGCCTCCTGGTGCTCCTCCAGCTCCACCACCTCCCCCTGCTGGGAGTGCAGGAATGTCAAACTTCTCGATGGGGAACCAACCGCCTCCTCCACCCCAAGGTTTCCCTGGTCAACAAATGCAAGCTCCACCACCCCCACCTCCCAACATGGGCCAGTAATTGAATCTACAGTAGTTTTGGTCCGGGAATTTTGTACTAAATTCGAAGTTGTTTTCATGATAGCCTTGTATAAGATTGTATCATTATAGGTTCGTTTTCTATTGGGATAAATATCAGTATTAACAATCCTTTGAGAAGGATGGACGATTTTTTTTTCTTTCCGTAATTACACTGCCAATTATCCTTTGTTATTGCTTGCAATTTTTCCTCTTGTTTGTTGTGTGTGTGCCGCTATGCGCTTAACTTCGTACATCATCATGGAGTGGAATGGCGAACCCACCAGAACAGTGGCTTGGCCCTTTGTTGCCATGAAAAACGTTGCAAATTTCACTTATTCACGAAAGGCCAGAGAGTTTGGAAGGGGTTGACTTGGAAAATATATTTAGTCCTACACTCCCTACTGCTATGAAAGGGGAAAAAAATGATTTTAAATCTTACAAAAGTACAAAGTATTTGAAATAATGATATACCCACATTTAAAATACTACTTTCAGATCGTATTATATGTAACTTTGGAATTTTTTATATCTTATAAATAATACCCCCAAAGTTACAGATAATATAGTTCGGAGGTTGTATAACTACTTCCGTTCTTGAAAGTAATTTACCCTTGCTATATGTGCAAACTCTAACAAGCTTTAGCAATTACTCCCTCCGTTTTAAAATACTTGTTCCACTTTCTTTATTCGGCCGTTTTTAAATATTTGCTCTATTTCATTTTTTTGGAAAGCTCTTACAATATTTAATTAACCAAGTGGACATAACATTATTAATTTAATATTCTCTCTCCTTCATTTCTCTCAATTACTTTTGTTTTTTTTTACAATTTTTTGTTCTTCCACTAACCCCACTATCTCCATATGTTATTACTTTCTCTAAATTTCTCCTATAACTCCGCGCATGGAGAAATAGAACAAGTATTTAAAAATAGAGAGAGTAAAATCTAAGTTTCGTATTACAAAAATTATACACCGTAAATGTTACTGGAAAATCAAAGTAAATTTTGAGAAAAATTTAATAGAATTTCATATAACTATGTTTTAAAATATGTTTTCTTCAAAAAAAAAAAAAAAAGTTTTAAAATATGTGCCAATCCTAATTAATTCAAAGCTTTCTAACTTTGAACACATAATTCAAAATGTGAAGGTCTTTTAGGATTATATATAAAAAAAATCTTTTAGAAACATATAAAATTAAGTAACTGCTTTAAAAGGAAATAAATTTGTAACTATTCATTAGAAATAAGGCGAAATGTTATCCATAGTCCATAATCTGTTTTTATATTCTTCTTTTCCTATACAAAGTATTTATCTAATTTCCAAAATAAATTTTCAAAATAAGGTTAGGACAAAAAGAATTCAAAATTTAAAATTTATCATAAATTTCTAACCACAAAGGAGGGAAAAATGAAGAAAATATCTGAAAATGGAACATCCTAAATGGGCCAATGAATATGAAATTGACCCCATAAACAGCTTGTACTTAACTCATTAAAAATTAAGAAGTCTACTTATGATGACAGCATTGCCTAACTCATTCAAACACCTGGATTATCCAAAGTGCATGCTTCACCTGCTCCTTTTTAGTCATTCGTATGATTACTTAGCTCATTCCTCAAACCTGTCGATTGCAAAATCTTCATTATCAGTCTTTGGTTTAATTTTGCTTTTCTTTTCATAATATGTATTTATTTATGTAGTATAATGATGTCTGGCTATCAGGTACATTGTTGTGACGGAGTACATAGTACAAGTATTTTTATCACATTAACTATGTGGCGAATTTGGTTTGGTCGGGTCAATTTCGAATGTAATCTCTTCTTTCTACAGTAGTTAGTATAAAAATGTTTCATTAGGTTTTCACCTTTCAATTTATGAAATATTTGGCCATCCGTTAATTTAGGTGCAATCACATAAAAGACCAAAAAAGAACACATGATATTCAATTGAATCAACTCCTAAGTAAATAACAAATAAGACAATTTTAGTGGGATGATGTAGTAATTCGGGTTTAGTTCAACTAACTACGGAGCACCTTTTAGGATTGATTGTTGTCATAGATCCATATGGTTTCACTTTATAAACAACTAGTTTAGATCCCGTGCATGCACGGGTAATACAAATTTATTTTTTTATTTAATTCAATGACTATTATGATTAAATTTTAATGAATCCAATTGACACATAAGTATGTCTCGCATTTTTTAATTTATACTGACATTTACTTTATAAGAATTTGTTTGTATAAAAATTGTGTTTATTAAAGTGATATTAGTTTATACATTTTCCTTTCTTTTGAATTTTATTTTTTCCAAATTTAGATTTGTTTTAATATAAAAAAAGGTAGATTTGTTTTAATAGCTAATGAAATACCATGTACATATCTTGATTTATTTATTAAATAAAAAAGGTATTATTAGAATCTTCCATAAAAATAATAATCTAAGATACAATAAGATTTAGTAACAATATTATAATAAAAAATAGAAATTTGGAAAGAAAAATAGGCGGGAATTTTTTTAACCACATAATAACATATGTCATTTAAGATTCGCCTTTAGTATACGTTATTGATTAGTTCAGTTCAGCTCCAATCATTTATGTTCAGCTTCAATTAGTTCAGTTCAGTTCTTAATTTCCTTCTCTCATAATCAATTCATCTCAGCTCTATTCAGTTCGGTTTGTTTTCAGTAAATCAGAATAGACTCTAACTCGAAACAATATTCAACTAACTACGGAGCACCTTTTAGGATTGATTGTTGTCATAGATCCATATGGTTTCACTTTATAAACAATTAGTTCAGTTCAGCTCCAATCATTTATGTTCAGCTTCAATTAGTTCAGTTTAGTTCTTAATTTCCTTCTCTCATAAACAATTCATCTCAGCTCTACTCAGTTCAGTTGTTTTCAGTAAATCAGAATAGACTCTAACTCGAAACAATAAAATTTTTGATGTATCAATATTTTCAAAATTCTTGTAATTCTTACAATACAACTAATTAGAACCCAATACACACCCCAAAAATGAAAATTCTAAGGTAATCACTCCTATAATTTTGATCATCTTAAGCCATTACTATATAATCCACAATTTAATTTAAATTAACCCTCTCCAAATCCAATCTTATTGTCATCAAGTAAAAGGAATCTAAATTCTAGAAAACTCAAATATAGAAACCTATAAGGCTAGAGACCTAGAGTATTCCTAAACACTCCCCCCAACCCCCATTTTAAGCTTGGAAGTTGAAACCTAAGTAGTCCAAACGTCAAAATCAAATAAGCAGTAAATAAAAGAAACTCCAAACGACCAAACAAAAAAGACCCCGCCTCGAAAATAACGGGTTTTGAATTTTGCACCGTAACAATTAACACCTTCCCTCCTTCCTTCATCTTCCTCTGTCTCTTCCTTGTTCAGATACCAGCTGCTTTTCTTCCAAACACGCCACGTCACCACTCTTTCTCTCTCCTCTTCTCAACTTAACAGAACTACAAAGCAACGAATTTCCCGTTTTTAATTTATAAAATAAAATAACATTCTTCTTCTTTTTTTTTTTTGTTTAAAGTTGATCTTTTTGTTGCAATAAAAGCAGAAGTCTGAATTTCTCAGCAACAAAGAAGAAGAGCAAAAGGAGAGAGAAAATTAAAATAAAAATGGGTTCAAGTTCGAATAATAGTGGAAGTAGTAATTATGATTTATCATTCAAAGTTTTGTTAATCGGTGATTCTGGAGTTGGCAAAAGTAGTCTGCTTGTTTCTTTCATTTCGAATTCTACTCATGATCAATCTCCTACTATTGGTAATTTCCCCTTTTTTTTTTTTTAAATTTGAATTTTGATTTAAATCAAACTCACCGACAATTGGAGTTTTTCTTATTTATTTTTGTGGATCTGGATTTTGTGTTTGAAGGTTTGAATTATTGAGATGATTGCTTGTTTTTTGGTATAATTTTTCCAGATAATTTACTCAATAAAATAGTACAATTTTCGTTAATTGTTCGTTTTCATCAAAATTTTTATATGTAATATTATTTAATTTAATTTGAGTAGATAGTTTTACCTACTTAGTCAAATCGAAATAGAAAGCGCAACTAACTTAAAGAGGGTCGAAGTAGTTTATTAATGTTGTTTGATTGATGAGTATAAAATATCTAAGGTGGTATGATAGATACTGTATATAGTTTTTTCTTAATAAACCCAATTTTCATGACATTATGGAATTTTTTTTTTTTTTTTTGAAACAATGGAAATTTAATTGAAGACCAATAATCTAATAATTTACGACTACTTCAGATTTTTATATATTTTTTCTTCCAATTTCGAGTTTTGTGTGATCAACTACGGATGTAAGCTTGGTTTCTTGGTGTAAACCGTTGCTAATTCGTAGGTGTAATGTGCACCCGCGTATACCTCTACCTGCACGAGTGTATTTTACTTAATTTTTTCGAACCCAAATAAGCTATCTTTGAATACACTCGTGATTTATAACAATGATAAATGGTTACGGAAATAGGTATCTTGTATTTAGTCAATTGAACTGCAATCGCAACCAATATCATAATTTTGGTTGAGGGAAAACCAAGTGGGATAGATTTTAATGAGCAATGTGTCTTTCTTTTTATTGACAATTTGCCATTGCCATTATGATTTGATTGCTTAGTTTGGTTGTTGATTCACTTTTTGTAGGGGTTGATTTTAAGATCAAGACGCTCACTGTTGGTGGGAAGAAAATGAAACTTACAATATGGGATACTGGTAAGTGGTTACTAGTTGCACAATGCACTTCTTTGTTACTCCATATCATAAGGTTTATCTGTTTTTTGTGTCTCGATTATATGGACATAAGAATGTAGTAACTAGAGAGAAAGATATCACTTAATTTAGACTTTTAAATTGCATGATTGGGTGTTGACTGGTTGTTGAAGCTTTGTAAAACTATATCCCCAAACAACACATGTAAATAATGAAATTGCCCTACATTGATACAATAAGAGAGAGTTTATTACTTTATAAGGCTAATGGACTACTCTGATTATAGCCCTATAATTTTAAGGTGGAACCTATTTGGACTTGTTTAGTGGTTTGTATATGATGATGGGTGCAGTCCAGGCCCATATTTGTGAAGTGGACTCAATTTTGGGCCATCTTACATCGAGAAAAGCTGTTGATCGTTTAATGAGATGAGTTTTAGTTTTAGGATTGTGAAATTTATTCTTTATCTGCCTATAGTCTCTAGCCACCCCTTATCTTAATGTACATGGATTTTAGCGTTTGCTCCGTGATTACTCTTTGTTGAAAATTTATCGCAAACTCCAACGTTGAACTAATCTTCAATTTGGAAGAGCAGTACTAATAATATGTATTATCGCCTTTGCAGCTGGTCAGGAGAGGTTCAGAACACTGACAAGTTCCTACTATAGAGGTGCCCAAGGGATTATTCTTGGTATGTTCTATTTCGGAATGTATGATCATTTGACCAACTAGTTTATTGAGATTATAGTCATTGTTATAAGAAGTTACAAGAAGCCAATAGGTCATGATTCTATTTCCCATTAGATGAGGTTTTTTTTTTCTTTTCTTTTGGGGGAGGGGGGGGGGGTGGTTGTTAGATTAATCCATTTCGAATTGTTGTTAGGCACAGCTCTCTATCACGAATTCACGAGTCATTTAGCTTCTTTTTTTTAAAGTATATTTGTTTTGCCAAATATTTAATGTAAGTGCTTGTTGGCTGGTGTTATATTGTATTAGATTTTAGAGAATGGATTATAGGAATTATACTTTCTTCTCTCCAGGCCTCTGTTCTCATCACTCACATTTTAGCTTTCATGAATCCAACTTTATGCAAGTGTTCACACTGTATTCAGAACATGCAATTGGGTTTATATCTGATCTTATGTCTACTTATCCATATGTCTATAGCGAGCATGGAAAAGGTACATAGCTGAAAAGTATATACTTCTGCAGTGTGTTAGCACTTTATTGTCATTGCAAAAAATTAGCTAACCATTAATTCTAGCATCATCCATTTCATAAGCACTGCTTGACAAAACCATTTCTTATCACCGCTGGCTGATTTTTCATGTAGAACAGTTTCATATCCTCCTTTTGACTTTTTCCCCCTTTTTATGTCTTTACCTTTTTGTCATTTTAGTGTATGATGTCACAAGAAGAGAAACTTTTACCAACTTGTCTGATGTTTGGGCTAAAGAAGTTGAGCTTTACTCCACCAATCAAGATTGTGTCAAGATGCTCGTGGGAAATAAAGTTGACAAGGTATATCCTGTTTATCCATACTTCTATGCATTCTTGAATTTTTTTTTGTTCATTTTTGTAATATTAGGGCTTGTACTGCAGCATTTACAAAACATACATTAGATTACTAAGTGTTTAGGTGACTATATTGATCTCTCCTAGCCAAGACTCTATTTTCTGATGAATCTTATTCGAGTAAAGTAAAAGCTTAGTCTTTTTATGCTAACATAGCTGTTTCCTATTCTACATTGGAGGCTAGTGCAGTTGTTGATATTGTTGATGATTTGGTATTTCATTAGCATCATAAGTTGTCTGGCATTGAGGGTGATCTTTAGGACTTTTTTGAATTAACAAATCAAAGGAAGACTTCTGAATTTGATATTATCGGTCCTTTTTAGAAGTGGACGAAATTGTTTTATAAATTAAATCCATTCATTTACTAGAAGTAGAGTTTTTCCTGCCCCAAAATGGTATTTCCTTTGAAAGGTTGATGCTTATTAGATATTAGGAACTCACTGTTCTTGCTGATTTTTACTTTAGGATTCGGAAAGAGCTGTGACTAGGGAAGAAGGGATTGCTCTTGCACAACAGTTAGGTAGTTTATTTCTTGAATGCAGCGCCAAAACTCGAGAAAATGTGGAACAGTGCTTTGAAGAGCTTGCTTTGAAGGTAATATATTTTCTAACCTTAAAAGTGTTTCTGTTTTTAAGTGCCGTAGTGTGTCTCAAAATATTGAAATTGATAGTTTATGCTTAAAAATCATATGTATATATCATGAATATAAGATGGCCTACTGACTTTCGGTAATTGTACAATTGCTGGTGGTTCCACTTACATTTGATATTCCATGGTTACAGATCAAGCTTGGAAATTTTGGTGCTCTAAAGTCAGGAATTGATTATGTTTAGTGTTTGTTTGGTTGGATACATGCACTTATACATATCCTATTAAGTTTCTCTTAGAAAGTTTAGTGCTTTAGCTTAGGAATTGATCATGTTTGCTGTTTTTTAGTTAGATACATGTACACCCCAGAAAGTCCCGCTATCCATGGGAGGTGTTTAATAGTTGGATGGTCTGCTTAATTAGGCACGTGGGAGGAGGAGGAGGAAGGAGGGGGGAGGGGGGTAGGGGACCTGCGAAGCAACTTCGCACATATTCAGAGTAACTATTTGCAAAGTTCAAATCCCCACATTCCAGCTTAGCTTATTTCTCTGTTATTTAGTATAACAAGTCTCATATAGAAGGGTATGTAGAGAAATTAAATTTTTTTGAGTGGATAGAGACTTGTAAAAATAGAAACTAGCTCAAGATCTAGCTTGTACAAACTCTTTTAACTTTCTTACTCACTCTTCTAGCATAAATCAACCCCAAGACTTGCCCATATAAATGTCCATATAAGCACAGGACTTGGAACAATTGTGCCTTCACTTACTCTTCTAATCCTTTGCATAAAACTACTGTATAAATGCACATAAAACCTTGACTTAACCTTGTTGTTAATAGTTTGTCACTTCAAAATGCTCCAAATAACCTCATGTGATTGTGTATTAATGCAAGTATTCAAGTCACAGCTCCACCAAAATGGTCACTTGAAATCTGTCTGTCAATTGTAGGGTAGAGGAATTTAGCTTTGTGTTAAAATTATGATGTATAGAAACTGAATAAGGGTCGGCAAAAGTTGTAATTACATTTAACATTAATCATGGTGTGTCAACATGGAAAAAGCAATACAAAACTGGTATTAGGGGCTTATTTGTAAAGTTAATAGTATGTAAGATGGCTGCTAAAATTTCTATAATTTTGGCTACTTAACTCTGTTATCTCTCCTTTATTTGTCCTTGAAAAAAGGGGGTGATGCTCAAGATCTATACTTAGATTAATAATGTCTTACTTACTCTTTCATAACATAATAATTCTAACATAGTAATTAGAAGATACGCTAGAAGTTCTTCTGGTTTAGAATCGTACAATTTTGTTTGAGGGGATCTTTTAAATTATTACTACTACATAATAATATATATATATATAAAAAAAAAACAGTCATGCAGAGTTGACTGTTTTAAGAATATCAATTTCTTATAACTTTTACTGTTAATATGCAATTGGAAAAATTGTCAAAAATAAAACGACCTTTAGGCGATCTTCCAAAATTAAAACGACCTTTTGATTATTCCATAATAAAACGACCTTTGACATGCATCTGCTCAAAATAGAACAAAAAACCGGAAACCTGTTTAAAAGGTTAAACCCGGACACGTGTCATAATGCGATTGGCTAGGATCATTTTTTTCAATTTTCTTTTAAAAGAATTCATTTTTAATAAAAAAAAAAATACAATTCATAAAAATAAAATAAAAAAAAAAAAAAAAAAATCTCCTACCCCTTCCCCTAACAGTAAGCTACCGCCCACAAGTCACCAAAAGTCTATCCCCCTTTGAACCTTCCAACCTCCTAACCACCTTTGCAGCCCCTCCCCTTCCTCCCAGCCACCACTCAACCATTCACAACTCCAAAACCCCATCTTGTAACCACCCTAAAACCCACCCCACACCCACGAAACCATCCCGCAGCCACCCTTGAAACCATCCCGCAACCACCCCCGAAACCATAACCACGCCCTTAAAACCCCCTTACCCATTCCACACACCCCAAAACCGACCTTATAGCCACCACTTAACCACCCAACCTCCTTGAAACTGCCTCAAAACTACCCTAAACCAACCCACTAACCAACCTAGCTAAACCCCCAATCGTTAAATTCCACACAAAAATGGATGGAGGTTGGAGTGCGGTTTGCCAATATATGCAAGGGTGGTACAGGATTTTCGTCGACGACGTCAGGGGTGGGGGTTGGGGCTGAGTTGGGTTCACGATGGCGAGGGTTGGGGTTGAGTTCACTGACCGTGGAAAGGCCGGTTTCATGGTAGGGTTGTGATATTTTTTTTTTATTAAAATCATTTTTTAAAAATAAGAAATAAATTGTAAAAAAAAAAAACAAAAAAAACTAACCTATCTTATTGCTACACGTGTCTCATCAACCTGTTTAATAGGTTATCAGCCGGTACCATTCTATTTTTGGCAGATGGCTATCAAAGGTCGTCTTATTACAGGATAATTAAAAGGTGGTTTTATTTTTAGAAGACGGCTGAAAGGTCATTTTATTTTTGACAATTTTTCCTATGCAATTACTCCGTATAAGATTTTAATGATCAAAGACTTACATTGGGCAAACGTGCATAGTTAACACAAGAACTTTTAGAGGTGGAGTGTTATATACACAGAAGAAAAAACAATTAATAGGGGCATGACTGCATGAGTCAACATGTCAAGGAAGAGGGTATGAAGTAATTTATTTTTTCTAATTCTCTTTCCATATTTGGTAAGTTTAGATACTTTGGCTGAAGCTGAAACTAAGCATTTTACAAAACTTGACATAGTATAAAACTTTAGGTTGATTGTTTTCATGGTGCGTACATGATTATTTCTGATTTTGGTTCATTTATGCTGTAAATACAATGTGAGTTTTCCATTTAAATTTTACATGAAAAGTTGATTGGAGGCTTAGCCTTCATAGCAGTAATGTTGGCAACATGCTCTAGACCTCTAGTCAAATGATTCGGGTATTAACAGTGTTACTTCTACCAAATAACGAGACCTTGTGGAGCGTGAATGGGTGGGGAGAGTAGCAAAGGCGAAGGCGAGGGATGGGCTTAGGGCTGCATTTTCCTCCTAAAATGTGTCAGCATTCGAAAAGTTTGATTTGTTAAATGGATCTCTTCATTAATCCTCTTCCCATATCCCACCCAATAGGGAAACTTTTAAGGAACAAGTTCTAACCAGTATGAAGTATATATTAACAAATTTACTGTAACTTGTATGGAACTGGAGGAATCAGGATAAATTTGACTTTGCTGACTATTTTACAGATTATGGAAGTTCCAAGTCTCTTTGAAGAAGGGTCAAATGTGGGAAAAAGGAATGTCTTAAAACAGAAGCAAGATCAAAGAGCGTCTCCTCCAGGTGGTGGTTGTTGCGCTTGAACAGACACTGCGACTCCATATACTCTAAAGGAGTCCTGAACCGCAGTTGCAACTTCATTATTGGTAGAAGTTATAACATGTTGCGGTCAAATTATGTACATGATAATTCTTTTTTTCACTTTTCTGCTGTTCTGTGTGTTTTATTCTGCGTTTAGCTGTGTATCCGTCATTCATAGGAATTAGAGCTGTTACAAGTTTGTGTATAATAATAGTAGACTTAGGCATGGCTTCTCTTATCTACTTGGATTTGTCACTTTGCTTGCTTCGTGAGCTTGTATGTATACATCAGCGATAAGTTTATGTATCGTTGATAAGTTAAGAGTTTAATCATGCTATAATATCCATCAAGGGATAGATTGAAGTCTATTAAGATTGATCATTAAACAAAAGCAACTACTTTCACACAAACTCTTAAGATTTGAACGCATTCTTCTCTCTAAAGCACAACCTTTTGCCTACCGACTTTCTGTCGAATCGATCTTTATAGGAATATGGTTTCTCTCTTCTCTTGTTCAGCGCTATTGACTTAAAATGATATTATTTTCAATATTTTATTATTTCGTTTCTTTGAATTTCCACCTTTTTTGTCCAACTTTCTTTAAAAAACCACCTTTTTTTTTTTTTTTTTTTTAATTTACTAAACCACTTTTTTAAGTACCTTAATTTTTTATTGCACCACCCCCATTTCAAATTTTGACGAAAAATTTAACTGAGACGTTAAAGGAGCACACAACTTGTGTCTTTTGCTCCTAAATCATGTATTTTTTTCACCCTTAAAAACATTTTACCCTTCCCTCTATATAAATGCATGACTAAATTGAGTAAAGCTCTAAAAAATCAAACCTAATTTTGCTATAAAAATTAATTGTAGTATTTGTTTATTCTCAAACCCTAAATTGAGGTAATAGAAGTGATGGTTGAGATGGAAGGGAAGGTTTTGCTATGGTTGATGATTTGGAAGTGGATGGTTGAGATGCAATCTGTTAGATTTGAAATAGGGGTGATGCAATAAAAAATTTAGGTACTTAAAAGGTGGTTTAGTAAATAATAAAAAAAAAACAGCAATTACCACACATAAACACTTTCTCTCTCTAGAAGAGAGTTTCTCACTCTAGAAATAGTGCTTTTAGTTATTTTTATTATAATTTCGGTTGGCAACCTCCAATTATTTTTAGCTAATTACAATCAAAACGCCTCCTCGTTTATTGTGGTAAGCTGAGCCCACGGATTTTGCTTTCTAGCTTCCCTTGGCCCTGTGCTGCCATTTGGCAATTTCTATTGGTGCCTTCATTAAAGGCCAATCTCTTTTGCTTAGTATAATCATTACCCTTTTAACAGTGTTTACTGCAGTTTAAATTGTCTTTAGCGTCGTTATTCCCCTTCCTCTTGCCCTTCTACACTTTTAGTCACGGCGTCATTTTACTAAACAGAATATGGGGTTATACCGTTTCGGTTTACGGAACAACAATTAAATTACAACGGTAATTTTCGCTTCACCCAAAGCTAATCTGCATGCTTTGGTCGCCTTCTCCGAGACACACATTCGAATCGCCTCCTTGTCATGGTGGCTAGTATAAATATAAACTCCCTTTCACAACCACTTCACAGTCTCTCCTCCCATCTCTTTCCATCTTACCTCTAATTTTTTTTCACTGTTTTTCTTTCATGTTCTCACTCTACCATGAATCACCAAGCAAATGTTAACAGCAACATCAATAGGGCTGCTCCCCTGGCCAAAATTGAATCTTACAGAGTGTAGGGGAGCAGAGCTTTCTGGCAGCAATGTGTGTATGGCTACTTAATGGACTACCGTAGCCTAAATGTTAACTCAATTCGGAACTTCATCAACTCTAGGTGGAGAAAAAGAGGGCACATCGAGGTGTTCAAGATGAATGATCTTTATGTCTTCAAATGCTCAAATGATGAAAATAGAAGGGAAATGCTAGTAATGACCAAGGCGTGCTTCGATGGGGCACTGATGGTTTTCTCCCCATGGTGGCCAAATCAAGTACCACAAACGGTGAGGTTTAGAAGAGCAAAATTCTGGGTAAGGATTTGTGGTTTGCCATGTAAGTACCTCAACTCACACATGGCTGAACGATAGGGGAAATGCTCGGAATGCCCTTCGAAATTGACTTCGAACCAAACTTTGTGCCATGGCATGACTATCTTAGAATCAATGTCTTGCTTAATCTTGGGGAACCACTCATCCCGGGCTTTTTTCTTAAATTAGATGATGATGCTATCATCTGAATACAATTGAGGTACGAAAACCTTTTTAAGTACTACACAAGGTGTGGCAAAATTGGCCACAAGTACACCAGATGTACGAGGCATGAAGATCTCATCAAGATCGATATAGATCACAAGATGATGGAATACCTAACTAGAGGGATCCCGACCATGGAAACCGAGGAGGGGTTTTCAATGTTCACTCTAGATTTGAGAGCTACTCCCTCGTCGGAGCGAACCATTACTACAAGGGTCAGGCTAATTGACGAACCAGAAAGGCCACCGTCGCCAAATTCCAGGGCGTTGAATGTTATGGTGGATTTTGATTTAGGAATCCAGAATGGTGGAAGAACAGTCCAACTAGGACAACAGTTCAACAACATGGGGGCGCCGTTCAGGGGACCGGTGGTGGGTCAGGCGGTCGGACATGCAGATGCCGGTGGGGCGCCGCCGCCGCAACCATCGTGAAATATAACACAAAACACAGCGGCCGCCATGGAAGTCGAACAAGATGAAGATGCTTCCAATTTAGGGGTGAATGCGGAAGGTGCGCAAGGAGTAGATGGAACAACTACTAGTACCTCTCAGATTAATTTTTTTTTTTTTTGGGGGGGGGATGATCCCTACCAAATCGCTGCTGCTGGGGACCAGGTGCAGGACACCGCGATACAGCAAGGAACAAACTCTGAGATGGTCGATTTGGTGCCTCAATATGGGCCATAAATCAAAAGAATTCGATATGATGTGCTTATGGGCTCGGCGATACAATCGAGAGTGGAACTAAACGATGAGATTGCAGGTAGGAGGGTGGATAACTCAGGCTATAATCAACGTTTCTTTGTCAAATTCGATGCTCTGAACAACTCAAGGGCGGTTGAGATCAGGGAGCCAGACTCGCCGGTGTACGAGCCGATGGACTTCCAGGGTGAAGATGAAGATGATGCTTACCCAAATGGACAAATCCCGGAGGAGCCCCTTAATTCATGGGAAGGGGAGTTTGAAATTGGTGTGAATGAAGAAGACCAACTAGAAGAGAACAATTTAGAAGCCCAGACTGATCTGTACCAACAAGCACGACCTCGAATTGAGAAATTAGACTTTGAAATCACTAGTATTAAGGAAGCTGCCTCGCCTTCTCCGACCGATACTATGTCTAGTAGGACATAAGGGGGAAGAATATGAGAAACAAGCTTTTCAAGAAAGGGAAGGATAAGAGGAGGTTCAAGCCGGAACACCGCCCTCTCAGAAGGAAAGCAATCTCAGATTTGGACCTTGTCTCAATTCAATTTATAGAAGAAATTGAGGATGATGCTGATTCTCTCTTGACTAGGAAAAAGAAGAAAGGGAAGGGCCTTGACTATGGTGGTCCTTGGCCGTCAACATCTAAGAATGGGTTTGGCCCTACTTTGTCTTTTGATTTTGATGCTTGTATTACTCTTACTTACACAGGTGATGGGCTTGCGGTGGTTGACCCAATTCAACCACCTCCTCCTCAGTGATTGGGCTATTATGGAATTGTCGGGGGGTATTAAAATCCCAACAATACCGATAATTCCAAAACTTAGAAGGCTTGTTGGGTCTTTTGGTTTGGACTTCATCTTTTTAGCGGAAACGAAAAGTAGTTCGGATTTAGTTGTTAATCGCTTAAGAAGTTTAGGTTTTAATTTCTTTAAAAGGTGTAGACTCTAGGGGTCTTAGTGGTGGTCTTTGGTTGGGATGGAAAGATAAATACCTTTTTGAAGTAGTTTTTACTTGTGTCAAATTCCTTGTAGTAAACTTCAATGATGTTAATAATAGAAAATGGAGATTGATTTTGGTGTACAGCGAACCTTGCACTTCTCAACGGGGTGGGGTTTGGGATTGTCTTAATCAATGGACAAGTCCCACCCTCAATTTACCAATTTCAATAGTGGGGGACTTTAATCAAGTGGTATCACATTTGGATAAAACAGGGCACAACTCAACTAATATTAGAGGTTCAAGCATCTTCAATGAATGGAAGGAACAAAATAATTTTCACTATTTGATCTTCCAAGGGCCTAGATACACTTGGTCAAACGGAAGGGAGGGTGATGAGCTAGTCCTTGAAAGACTAAACAAAGGTTACGCCAATGCTACATGGCTAAATCTCTTCCCTCACTCGATCATAACACACCAACCGATCCAAATATCCGACCACGCCCCAATTTTTTTTCACACAAAACAACCACCAATTAAAAGAAAGAGTGTGTATGATAAGTCTATTTTATATATATATTTATTCCCCGTCCCACGGTCATATTTGTGCTTATTTGAGCTATGCAGAGCTACTTTTATTACTAATATATGTTTTCTAGTTTTTTTTGTAGAGTTGGTATTATTTTGTAGGAATCTGTAGATTTCTGACGGTTCCCAAGCTTATTGAGCCACTACAAAGACATTGGAGTCGGACCGGATTTTATTTTCCCAAGATCGAGTTAGAGTAATTTAATTCGATGATTAAGGGCTAAATTTGGAGAAAAGTTAACTCTACGAACTACTAAATAAAGTTTGTAGTCATGGATCGTATTTAAGGACAAAGCTCAAATGTGGATTAAAATTAAAGGCCCAACCTTACAATTGATCGGGCGGGCCCATGTTAGATCAGGCGCGTGATTTATTTGGGCCGCTGGAGTTGTTTCACGAGGAGTTGGACTTTGTTTTTATTTAGCTGGAGATTTTTTTTTTTTGGAGTTTGAGTAGGATTAGAAGTTGACTTGGTATCAACTTCTTTTTCCTTTCTTATTAAAGGAGGCAGTAGTAGTCCGTAGGGGGAGGGTAGTTTTCTTGTCATTAGTTTTAGTTTAGTTGGAGATTAGTTTTAGTTTTAGTTTTAGTTTTAGTTTAGTTTTCTTTTCTTTTTTCTCTCTCTAACTTTTCTCTCTCTCCCTTAATTAAACTCTTAGTATTATTTTCTCTCTCTACAACTCTTGGTTTAATCTCAGTTATTTATTTTCTTTCTTTCATCATATCTCCTTTAATTGCTTTGATTAGTTTAGATTTAATTATGTGTGAGTAGTTTTATTTCTAGGGTTTGTGGGGATCCATAAATAATATGAAGGGGTAATTTATTGTTATTGATTGTCAATGTTTAATTAATTTCCTATTGATTGATTTAATGCTCTGTGACTAGATTAGGCCTGATCTTTTATGCATGAGTTTGGCAATATTGATTCGAGATTCGACAGATGAGAATTGATGTTTAGGTCTAGTTTCAATAGGCAGCTTAATTTATAAATGGTTAAGTCGAGATTCGAGAGATGAGATTTAATACCGGTAAATTAATTGTGTGATTGTAATACGTAGCGAAAGCCCTTTATGATCTGATTAATGTATGCATTGATGATTGTAGACACCTAAAAATGTCTCCCCAAAACCAAACTCGTTGATGAACACCTTTCACCGCCATTATTGGTCTAGTTGAGTATTTAATCTTTGGAGTGCTTAAATCCATGTTCTATCCAATATATTTCATGAACCAATCCAATTTCTAGCTCATTTCCCTAAACCATAACTTAATTTCCACTTTTCGTGTCCACGTCGCAAAACTGAGAGAAAATGATTTTATGGCTATAAAATTTTGATCCAATTATTATTTTGTTGGATAGGCCTTTAAATAAGCTTTCCAACCATATATCATAAGACCAATTCCGAACCATATGGAGTTAGTAATCTCATGGATTATGAATGGGGTGTAACCTTCACGAGTCAATCGTTGTTGCCTTTGTTGTCCCTTATTCGTGGTTGCCTTTTTATGATCCGTGAACGGTTTACAAGTTCCTTAAAAACTTGTTGGCGGCTCCCTATTTTCCTTGTCCCTAATCGTATATGTCAATTCCCACTTCCTATGAGTGCCAAACATATTCACAACATGCTTTTTACGTAGGCGCACTTCGAACGACGCCTACAATGATTGATTATTATGTTTTACCCTGGAATATTATTTATTGGTGAACCTATGCCCTAGGCCTTTTATTCATTGTTTCTCCTCCTACTTTTATTCTTTCCCACTTTTACTCTTAGTAGTTTAGTTTCCCTTCGATAATAATAATTTGTTACTCTATAATCTAGATTATATTAATTAGTTAGGAATAAAAAGACTTGTTTCCCTGTGGATTCGACCCTACTTCCCTATCTACATTAGTTAGAGGATTTAGGAATTACTTTTGATTAGGGGATACGACTTTACCCTGTCAGTGTACAAACTGGAATGATGGAGTCTAAATTACTCGGATTGCCTAGAGGTGGCGCGTAAAAACTGGGATAAGAATCAAAGGGGTCCCCGATGTTTAAATTAGCAAGGAAAATTCATCAAGCAAAACTGGGAATCAAACACTGGACTCTTGACAGGCGGTGCTAATGGAATGGCGAGTGGAATAAGTTTGAAAATGACCTCCTTGAGGCACAATTACTCCTGGAAACCGAAGGCAACTCGGAGGATTTTCTTCGAATAAGCAGATAATTGAGGGAGTACTCGAAAAATATGGCGATCTACTGGAAGCAATGCGCAAAACTCAATTGGAATTATGCGGGTGACATCTGCTCTAGGTACTTCTTCAATTTCGTAAAAGGGAGGAAGGCTAGGAACAAATTGGAAGAGATCAAAGATAATAATGGTGATTGGATAGCAGATGAAGAAAAAATTGTAGAAATTGCGGTTTCTTACTTCCAGGTGCTTTACGGCAGGGACAATCAATCTTATTCTACAGTTAGAGATGATGAAATTAATCAAGGAATTAGGGGCATTACAACTAAGCTCTCCGAAGACCAGAAGGATATGCTTGCTAGACCATACACAAGAAGGGAAATCAAGAACGCCTTGTTTGCAATGAAGCCATGGAAAGCTCCGGGTCCGGATGGGGTTCCAGCAGGGTTTTATCAGAAAAATTGGAATTGGATACAAGATGATGTTATTGGAGCGGTTCAATCGTCTTTATCTTCAGGTAACATCCTAAGAGAATTCAATTTCACTAATATTGCACTTATACCAAAATGTGATAACCCAAATTCAATGGATAAACTAAGATCTATTGGGTTATGCAATATTAATGTTATTTATAAGATTATCTTTAAATGCATTACTAATAGACTTAGTAAAGTGATCAATGATTTGGTTAGTCAATTTCAGAACGCTTTCATCCCGGGTAGGGTTATCTCGGATAATATCCTGCTGGTTCATGAACTTTTAGAAAATATTAGAAAGTCAAAGAAAGGAAAAAGAGGCAAAATTGCAATCAAAATTGATATGAGTAAGGCATATGATAGAATCAAGTGGGACTTTCTAGAAAGAGTCTTGTGGAAATTTGATTTGTCAAGTATGATGGTTAAAACCATTATGAACTGTGTGAAGTCGGTCTCCTTCTATGTGATTATTAATGGTTGTGCACAAAAATCCTTTAGACCAGAGTGTGAGCTACGACAGGGGATCCTCTGTCTCCATATCTGTTCATTTTATGTATTGAAGGGTTGTCTGGTTTAATTAGGAGTGAAGAGGATGCAGGGAGGATTGTAGGCCTCAGAGTGGCTCAAAGAGAACCAAAGATTAGCCACTTGTTTTTTTGCAGATGTCTCGGCTTTCTTTCTGCAAGGTAAAGAAAGTAACGAATTGGCTCTAAAGAATATCCTTGACACTTATTGTAAGGCATCTGGGAGGTGATAAGTCAGAGCAAGTCGGTGCTCCTGGCTAGCCCAAACTCAAAGGAGGAGGATGTAGATAATTTTAGTGAAATCTTGGGCATTAGCAGGAGTAGCAAGTTTGGTGTTTATTTGGGTATCCCAACCGATTTTGGCACCACAAAAAAAGAAATTTTTGGGTTTATGGTGGACAGAGTTAAAGAAATATTGAATGCTTGGAACTCCCTGTTCCTTTCTCATGCTGGAAGGCTTACTCTCATCAAATCTATACTCTCTAGTTTAGGGACCTATTTCCTTTCTGTCTTCAAATGTCCTATGGGAATACTCCAAAAAATCAATAGTATAATTGCAAAATTTTGGTGGCTTGGTAATAAGGATTGTAAAGGGGTGTATTGGAGGAACTGGAAGCACCTCACAACTGCAAAGGATAATGGGGGCTTGGGTATCCTCGATGCAAGGTTCTTTAATGAAGCTTTACTGGAAAAGCAAGGTTGGCACATAATCATGAACACTGAGTCCCTTATTAGCAAAGTTTTTCGTGCTAAATATGGTATTGACAAGATGACTCTTTTTGGAAGTAGCTGGCTTGGCAATACCACAGGCTCTTGGGGATGGAAAGGTATTGAATAGGGTCTACTGGTGCTTAAGAAGGGCTGCTCCTGGTGGGTACACTGCTAAAATTCACCGCCCTTGGAATCATGGGAAGGTGTCGGGATGGAATGGTTATTATGTTCCCAATAATGCTAATGTGGCTTCTTTGCTTACAAAAAGCGACTGCAGGAATATGGAAGCATGTAACATGATTTTTGATAGAGATACAGTTGACAAAATCATGACCATCACCCCTATGGAGGCTGGCTTCGAGGACCTTATAATCTGGGAAGAGGATAGGAATGGCAATTTGTAACACCCCCGATTTACTAGCTAATAATAAACAATAAATTAAAGGAAAAGAAATAACCTTTGAATAAAATTGCGAAAGTATACACCTAAATTAGAGGTATTACCGCCACACTCGACAATATGTCTAGTGTTAAGGCTTATAAAAATCTCAATGATTACAACCCAATAAATCTAGGTGAGCTAATAATACAACTTTATAAACTCGTTATAACAAACTAATCGAAACACTTGAGCTCCTTTAGCTACGATCATCACTTGATCAACCTGTCACAACCTTGACTGCTCACCATTAAGGACAAATTCCAAAATAGATCGTCGCAGGGCCACCATAAGAAGAAGACATGGCTGAAAACACAAGTAGCACAACAAAACAACACACACGTCAGCAAAAAGCTGAGTAATCACCACTTATCAAATATACAATGAAATAATATAATATTTAATAATTTAATTAGCTCACTGACAATGTAGTTTGAAACTACATTCACCAAAATATCAGACTAAATACGACACTTTACATAACTAACCTTGATAAAATCCAACCTAAAAAATAATAATATGATACTCTGCTCAATTAACTCAGCTAACCAATAAGTGTGTCACGCTCATTGTTTTATACCTAGCCTTGGACATGTGTAATTCGAATAACAAACCAACAAGTATAAAAACTTGAATACTCTCAATAACCAGAAAACACCTTAAAACAGACCACATACGGGCCAAGCAATTCCCACTGTAGGGGACCATAAAATAAATAAATAATAAAGATCGTATATAATGCTGAGCCTCAAACCAAGCAAAAAATAATAATTCTCAACCTTTTGATCTCATACATCGATCAAATAATAATTCACAAATTAATTTATAATATCTCAATAATGGCACATGTTCCCAAATAACAAAATAATTTGATTCATAAATATCTCAACTCTTAGGGTAATAATATTAGCACCCAAAATTAATTAATTCTCAACCCAAAATAATACTCTGCACTAATAACCCTAAACTTTGATAAAACAATACTCCCTATAGAAACAACATTAAAACCCTAAAAACAATCAATCATAAACAATAAAAGTAATACGAATCAATCATATACATATACAAACTTGATCACACGAATTACAATTATAAAATTTACACATAATAATAATACAAAGTACAATCAACAAACAAATTGTAACCAAACAATTCCAATAATTTAATACAATCACATTATAATCAAGCAACTCCAAAATATCGATAGTGTGATTACCTTTCCAACGAATATTAAAACAATGAGACAATACACAGTTGATAACCGCACGCAAATTGCAATTGTGCAGTGAAGGAATGATGAGAAAATTAATTAAATCAATCATCTTGCACCACTCGAAACTCACGACAACTGATAAGGGAAAAGGTAATGGTGTCCTTGGTGTGCTCTTGTGACATTTGTATCAAGAATGAATAGTAAAAGGGTTGATGATAAAATAGTGATCTCATAATCGAAGAATAATATGAGATTGACAAACATATTAAAGGGGATGCTAATTTAATGAATTAATGAGAAGGCTTAATAATAAGGGCTTAAGGTCTGCTTGTTCCCACTCAGAGGAACAAAGCGGCAAAAGGGATGAAAGTAATGAACCAACAGAACATTTATAATAGTTAGGGTTTAGAGGGTTTAAGAATATTTATATACGCTTAAAATTCTAGAGTCCTATTTAAATTAAAATAGGGTTTTAAACCTTTACGAACTCTAAAATAAAAAAAAAAATAAAAAATAAATAAATGAGATTAGGAAAGTTTTTTAATAAATAAAAATAACTATTTTTTTTTGTAAACCTTAACTTAACTTATTACTTTTCTCAGTGGTAAACAGTATTTTTTGTAAATATCTATGGTAAACCTCAAATTATTATGTTAAGCGAATGGTAAACACTTAATCCTTCATCTAACCATGGTTAAGGCTTATTTGTAAAAAAAAAAAAAATGAAATGACCAAATTACCCCCATTTATATTCCCTCCACCCACTTATGTCTAATCAGAATTTATGCCTGACTGATTCATCTCCTCCATTTTTAAAGAATTTAAGCATCGAAAGAGAGAGAGTGATGAATTCTTTGCATTAGGGCTGGGATTTTCTTATTGTGGAGTATTGGGAAAAAGAAAATGAAAGCAATGTAGAAACACCCCAAAATCCCACATTTAATTATGTGTAAAAAATGAAACATGTGAGTCTTGAGAATGACAGTGATTTGATGAAAATGTTTGTAAACTTGCCTGATAAGAAAGAGATTTATATATGGGTTGGGGATGGTTTAAAGGACACTAAGGTTGTTGCAGCAGCTAGATTACTTGTTAAGGGAAAGGGTCTAATTGTTCAACCTGACCAACCTATTGCTTGTAAAAAAGTAACCCCTAGGAAGAAGAAAGTCCCTAATTTGGTTGAAGCTGAAGTGGTGTCTAAGGCTGAATTTGATAAGCATGTTCAGGGGTTACCTATAAAACAAGTAGTTGAAACTGAGATTCTAACTTTTGATCCAGATGAAACTTGGCCTGAACTTGAACAAAGACTAGAGGAAGATAAGGAGTTAGACAGATTGAGAGTGAAAGGAAGGGGTAGAGGGATAGGAAGTGGTAGAGGGAGAGGGTCTACTAGAGGAAGGGGTAGTGGAAGAGTGCCTGGTAGAGGAAGGGGTAGTAATAGAGAGGGAGAAACTGGGACACAATCTGGGATTGAGGCAGAATCTGGGATTGAGGCAGAATCTGGGATTGAGGCAGAGCTTGAAACACAAACTGAGATAGGTGCACAAAATGAGATTGAAACACAAGCTGGTATTGAGGGAGGTATAGGGATTCAGGGAGGGATAGGGATTGATACTGGGAGAGGCAGAGGGAGAGGTGGAGGGAGAGGTGGAGGGAGAGGGAGAGGGAGAGGGAGGGGGAATGCACTAGATAATTGGTTTAACATCTCCCCAACCCCATTGAAAACTCACCAAACTGACCAAGCTGATACCCAAGTCCCTAAGTACCAAGCCCCAACTGAACTATTTATCCAAGACTCACAGCCCCAACCATCAACTCAGACACTTATACCACCCTTGAAAAATGTTGGAGAGTTTGGGATTGGAGTGTCTTCTACCTCTTCTAGAGTTTCAGTTTTTTTTTCAAAGAAGATTACCAAGGACAACTGCCAAAAGGAGAGGCATTATGATCAGCACTAGTACTAGTGGAGGGGAGAGTGATGTGAACAATATGGGTGCTACTGGGGATAATAGAAGTAGATTGCCTAGGAGAACTGCCATAAGGAGAGGCATTGTCATAAGCACTAGTACTAGTGGGGGGGAGAGTGATATGAACAATGGTGGTGGGAATGACATTACTAGAGAACTGTCTATTAGCTTAGGAGATGACACTGAGACAGGAAGTATGGTGCTGTTGAATGATGAAGGAGGTTATGGTGATGATGCAGATGACACATTGTAGACACCCATTTGTGTCTCCCCAAAACCAAACCCAGTGATGAGTGCCTTTCACGTCGAATCATAATCGAATGAAACGAAAGTGTGGAAAGGTCTAGCGTTGCGGAAAGTTTTATTTCTTTTCTCTTCTCCCTGTTTTTGAAAACTTTATTTTAAGAAAACAGCCAATCCAGTTTGGTTGGTCCATGATATGGGTCCAATAGTGGTGTAGTTGGATGGGGCTTGCAAAGACCTTTCCAACGATATATTATAAGCCCAATTCCGATGAATATTGAGGAAGTTAGGGCCAATTTACTAAACTGGGCCCGGTTTGAGCTTTAAGTACGGCCTAATGATCTAGGGGAGGGCCTAATATAATTTATCATTCCTAATGTAATTAGGAATGGTTTTAGTCTTCTAGAACATTCTAGCAGGTTATTTTCATTCTTAATTCAATTAGGACTCTTCAGAGTTTTAATCAAGATCAAATAGCATTTTCGAAGAAATTATATTATTTTATCTTCCAGTACGGTAAATTTATCAGATTTTCGAAAACGCGTTGAAATCCGGTTTGGCGTCCAACCCCAGGCCTTGGCGCCTGAAACCAGGCTTGGCGCCAGACGCTAGCCTTGGCGCCTGGCGCTAGCCACTGGTGCTGGCGCCAGCTAGCCAGGGTTGACGCCAAGGTTGTTTTTCGATCTTCAGACTCTGTTTTGTTAAATTATCGTTTTTGGCTGATTTTCTCTATAAATATCGTATTAAAAACTCCGTTTTCATTCATCATCTACATCTATCATCTACCAATTCTCTCATTATCAAGTATTCTTTCTTTCAATTCTTTCTTGCTTTTTCATACAAAATTCCGCATTCGCAAGATCTAGAAACACCTAGCCATATTCGAAGTTGCCTTCGCCCTAGACGTGAAAGGTTTTAATTTCTGAGGGTTTGGTCCCAAATCTCTATTTCAATTATTTAATTTAATTATTTGTTTATTATTTTCCTTGAAGTTACTAACGTGTGTATTTTGTTATTAGAAAGAGATACGAGGCATCAAAGTAAGTACTTTAATTGATTAATTGATATTATGATGTAGAAATCATGTTTATATTGTTATTATGATATTCCTAGTATCATGTTTAGGGAAAAGGTTATAATATCAAATATATTAAATATGATTGTTGCGATGCTTCCTATGTTCTTCCTAATATTAATTCATGTTAGTATCATGTTAGGGTTAAAAATTTGATTTTTATTGTTTAGTGACATGCTAGGGTTTGTTATTAATCTTGTTAGTATCATGCCTAGGATCTTGCTATTTTTATTATGCTTTAATATTAACATGAACATGATTATGATTATAATTGTTATAATTTATGATGATTATGAATATTATTATTATTATTTTGATGATGATTATTTTATTTATGATTATTATTGATTATCTATTATGTTGATTGATATTTATTATTTCTTTATTGCTTGATCACCTTTATTGCATGTTTAAAGGGAATTTGGTACTTGTCATCACGCTTAATAAGATAATTAATAATCTTGTTAGGGTTAATGTGATTATAAATTCAAGTGATCGCCAATAATAGATTTGTTTGTGCATTATATTCAACCAACATAGAGAAACAGGTTTAGGGTTAATCCTATTGATTGTATGTTAATCAGAAAGCGCACATGAATACGAGCAGAATAAAGTAGAGGCCTATTATTAGGGCAGGTTCAATCTCTTTTAGGTTGGATTTGTACCATCATCCCCGAACCCTTATTTGGTTCATGACCTTATGGAGTTGACGATCTCTTGGATCGTTAAGGGGTGTAACCTTCACCTCGTGAACGGTTTACAAGTTCCTTAAAAACTTGTTGGCGACTCTTTTGCTCTATCTTCTTCCCTTTTGGATGCCACCGTACTTTAGTGTATGATCACAGTGGGGTTCAAGCTAGTGGGATTTTAAAGGCTTGAAATTATTCCCTACACACATATACCCCAGATGATGCTTTGGAAGATGAGACAGATGATGAGAGTGTTGAAGAAGAAGACATATTTGAGAAGGATGATGATATGCCTAGGATTGAAGACAGTTATGATCCATTTGAGGATCCTGATTTTGACTGTGAGAATGAACAAGATAATTACCTGACCAAATTATATAATAATGGTGAAGTGTACAAAGATTAGGGTTTTGGGAAGATTGTACTTAAGGAGTGGCAACTGTTCACTGATAAGCAACATCTCAGGGATGTTGTAAGAGATTATTGCATTCAGTGTGGGTTTGCTGTTGTTGTGGACTATGCTAGCAACTTAAGGTATGGTGCTAGATGCTCAGATGTTCATTGTCAATGGAAGCTACATGCATCATTACTTGCAGATGGCACAACATGGGCCATCAAAACCATTCACAACCCAGAACATACATGCCAAGGGCTTGACTCAAGGAATAACATGGTGAATGTGAGATGGGCTAAGAGAGTATTATTAGATGACATCAGGGCAAATAATGATATCCCTGCCAAGTCTCTTAATGATTTGTTATTTCATAGGTATGGCATTCATATGGCTCTCAGCACCTTATATAGGGTCAGAACACAAGCATTGATTGACATTCATGGTGGCCATGATGTTTCATATAAGTATCTGCCCAAGTATTGTGATGTACTGAAAGAATTAAACCCAGGGTCCTTTGCAAACTGTGCCTGGACAAAACCAAGTCCAGAGAGGCCTATTCAGTTTAGCAGCATTTTCATATGCTTTAAGGGTTGTCTAGATGGGTTCACAGCTGGATGTAGAAGCCTAATTGGTGTGGATGGGGCTCATCTTAAGGGGAATTATGGGGGAGTGTTACTCTCAGCAGTTGGTTTGGATGGAAATAATGAGGGATGGCTACAAGAAGGGAAGTTTGTGAGGGATGGGTGGATGACATCTGTCCTAACATCATGAAAAGGATGCAAGTGATAAGCCATGAATCAAGGAGTTGTAAATGCCTAAAGTCTGGAGATGGGGAGTATGAGGTATTGGATGGCAGGTCAGTTCTTCCTGTGAGCCTTAAAGAACTGACTTGTGCTTGTAATGCATGGCAACTGTCTGGCCTACCCTGCAAACATGCAATGAGGGCCATACTACATGCTAATGATGACCCCAGAAAGTACATCAGTGAGTAGTACTCAGTCAGGAGGTATAAGCTCACTTATGGAAACTCCATCAAGGCTGTACCTGATGTGGAACAGTGGCCTGATAGTCAGTATCCAGAATTAGCTCCACCAGCTATGAAAAGAGGGATTGGAAGGCCAGCTAGAAACAGGAGAAGAGAGGAAGGAGAGCAAGCTAAGGGCAAGAGATCAAGGACTATGAGATGTGGTAAATGCCAAAAATTTGGTCATAACTCACAAACTTGCCAAGGTGGCTTAACTGGTAAACAGAAGGCTGCAATGGGTGTTGAATCACAATCTCAAGCTAAGAAGCAAACAAAAAGGAAGCCAAAGGGTGTTTCAGCAAGCCAACCAGATCCTTCAACAACAACAACTTCCTCACAGCCTATAAGGATGTCACCAAGGACTAAGAAAGCAAGAACTGGAGTGTCAGCATCACAACCTGTTTAGTTTGACAATGCATGCCAGTAGTTTGATTTTTTTTGCTTGTACATGTATCATATAACAGTGACTAGCTTTTTTTCTTGCACTTGTATTAGATGACAGTGACAAAAGGGGTTTTTTTTTTACATTTATTACTGTTGCTCTGAATGCAATGGTTTTTTTGGACACATGATTGGAATATATTTGCTTTTATGCCTTCCTTTCATACTAAGACAAATCAAACTAGCATTGGATCAAATTTGAATTTTATTCATTAAAAAAGTAATACATTACATTCCATCATCAAACAACACCATAATTCCCTAATCATTCAAACTACATTACATCGCAACATAAAACAAAAGGAAATACATAATAAGAGCTACTGTCACAATCACTTTAATGAAATTAACCAGTTCATCAAGCCTGCCAATAACAGCAACAACACCATCTTGTTCAGCTCCAAATTCAGCAGCTTCAGGTCGAATTATGTCCTCTTCCTTCACCCAAGCAAGGAAATCGCAAACCCTACACTTGAAGAATAATCTTCGAGGATTCTTCGCAGTCTCTGAGATCTTCACAGCAGCGATTTTGGGGGGTACACACTGACATCGAACAAGCTTCACCCAACCTATCCTATCTTCCATGGTTATTGGTCTGAAAGAGGAGGAAGAAGAACGCAAAATTGGCATGCTCATTCAATTGGGAATTTACACAAAATTGGCAGAGAAATTGAGATTGAAATAATTAGGGTTCATAAAAAGTGAAAATTGGGGAAAAATTGGGGAAATCGATTTAAGAGGGAAATGGGAGGGAAGTGGGTATTCACAGTTGGAGGGAATTGGGAATTAAGGGTAAATTAGTCATTAACTGTATAGTTAACTAGGGTTACAGTATAAATTAGTCATTAACTGTATAGTTAACTAGTTAATTTTACCATTCGCTTAACATAATAATTTGAGGTTTACCATAGATATTTACAAAAAAATACTGTTTACCACTGAGAAAAGTAATAAGTTAAGGTTTACCATTGAGAATTTCCCTAAAATATAATATAAAATTATAAAATATTTGGGTATTACACAATTACTCTGTGAAGAGTGGTTATAAAATTCTTTTTGCTGAGATGCAAAGGGCGAATGGTACTCAGAACCAACAGGGTATTACTAATAGCATCAACTGGAAGAATTTCTGGAAATTTCCAGGAAGTCCGAGGCAGAAAATCTTACTTTGGAAGATTCTCCAAGGTGCCTTACCGGTGGAAGTGAGAGGAAAAAGAGAGGACTAGGCACTTCTCACCACTGTGTTCAGTGCTATATGGGAAATGAGAATGAGCGAGGCCATCTGGAAACTCTGGAACATCTATTTCGGGACTGTACTTTTGCTAGTCATGTTTGGAAGGGCTGCTATTTGGGCATCAATGTAGTTTACCAGATCAACATTCCTATAGCCACTTTGGATCCACAATTGGCAAAGAATTTTGTGTGACAAGGCAAGGGGGTTGGAGGAGAGTTACTCTGTTTTCCTTGATGGATTAGAAAACATCTGGGCAGCGAGGAACAACTTGGTCTTCAAGGGTAACAAACAAAACGCTTGGGCAACGGTTAAACTCATGGAACATAAGGCAAGATCATATAGGAACAGAAGCAGCAGGGATGTGGGAGATGTTATTGCAGGTGTAGATGATGACTGATATGTCTATTTTATATAGTATTTTACCCCCGTCCCTTGGTCATAATTAGTAGTGTTTTTGGCCCTTTAGGGCCACTTTTATTACTAATGTGTGTTTTCTAGTGTTTTCGTAGTTTTGGTTGAGTTTTGCAGGGAATTGCACCTTTGGAGCATTTTCCCGGGATTTTTATGAAGCGACTACGAGCATTGGAAGAACACGACCACTTATGGAGCCCAAGGCCGGTTAGAGCCATCGAGTCGGTGATTAAGGGCTCGGTTATTTGGAACGCGAGGCAATTGGACCATGTATTCGAGACCCGAGAGGAAATATGGATTGGGCCGAGAAATCTAGCCCAATCGAAGTCCAAAGCCTTGAAGATAAAGACCGGGCCCGATCGGGCAAGCAATCGCCCGATCGGGCGGATGTGTGGGAGTGCCATCAAGGGAAGGCGCGCCCGATCGGGTGAGCTGCTAGCTCGATCAGGCGCGGCAACTTAGAAGGAGCACTGGCAAAAAGGCGCGCCCGATCGGGCGGCCTCTAGCCCGATCGGGCGCGTGTTTCTGGAGAGGTGTTTTTGGACGAGCAATTAGTTTCTAATTAGGAGTTGTTCTTAGTTTTGTTTAAATACGTTTTTGTACGGATTTTAGGAGGCTATCTTCTACCTCTTCTTCTTCTCTTAATCCTTTCTCTTAGTTTTCTCTCTCTACTTAGACTTCTCTCTCTAAACTCTATCTCTAAACCTTTGTTATTAACTCTTTAATTAATTCCAGATTTATTTTTTGGTAACGATTCCTCTTCCCTTAATCTTAGTTATTTATTCTATTCCTTTCATCATGATTTATTATATTGTTTTGTTTAGTTTAGTTTTTAATATGTGTGAGTAGTTCAATTTCTAGGGTTTGTGGGGATCCATAAATAATATGAAGGGGTAAATTATTGTTGTTGATTATCAATGCTAGATTAATTTCCTTTTGATTGATTTAATGCTCTGTGACTAGATTAGGCCTATCTTTTATGCATGAGTTTGACAATATTGATTCAAGAATCGAGAGATGAGAATTAACGTTTAGGTCTAGTTTCAATAGGCAAGTTAATTTATAAATGGTTAAGTCAAGAATCGAGAGATGAGATTTAATACCGATAAATTAATTGTATGATTGTAATAAGTAGCGTGAGCCCTTTACAATCTGGTTAATTGATGCATTGATGATTGACTATTATTGATTGTTGGTATTGCATGATGATTTCTTATTGGATTGTTTTAATGTTTTACAATTGCGGCTTGTAAAAGTATGGCAATATTAAATTGATGAATCGAGCAGATGTTAATTTGATATTAAAGGCTATTTTCAATAAGAACTTAGATCTAGTAAATTGCGAGAGCCTGTTAGATCTGTGTTGATTAATAAATTGCGAGAGCCTGTTAATCATGTTATTTATGCAATGTCAATGATTGATTACCCTATTTTACCCCGGAGTATTATTTATTGGTGAACCTATGCCCTAGATCCTTTTATATATTATTTTCTCCCTATTCCTACTCTTTTTAGTTTAGTTTCTTATTCATTCATAAATATTGGTTACTTAAATAATTTAGATTATAATATTTAATTAGGAGTAAAAAGACTTGTTTCCCTGTGGAGATCGACCCTACTTCCCTATCTACCTTAGTTAGTGATTTAGGTAATTATTTTTGATTAGGGGATACGACTTTACCCTGTCAATGACTTTCCATCAGGCTTTGAGGCAATGATTAATAGCAGGAAGTCACATCAGTTCGAGGAAAGAATAATTCTAATTGCAGAGAGTTGTGAGTGTGTCACTGCTACCCTTGATATTCAGCATTTTAAGTGCAGGAGCAGGACACAATGGACCTGGAAGCTCACAAGACCTGGTGAGAGCAATATCAATGTTGAGGGGCACGTTTAGTAGGGCTTTTCAAGCAGTATGGTGGATGCTATGCTAGATGGAGTTACTACAGCCCTGAGACAGCAACTGTGGCATATAGAGACAAATGCTCCAAGCAGCAATCTTGCCAAGTGGTTACAAGGAGACTCTGCAGGAGCCTTTCATTTTCGTTACAAAATTCACAGAATTAAAAAGCTGCTTCCAAATTTTCATTGTTTTAGTATTAATAACTGTAAGCTTAATGGGGTCTAATACCTTTTTATCGGCTGTAAAAAAAAAAAAAATAAATAAAAAAACATAAAAGGTGATTTTTTTAAAAACGGTTGGACAAAAAAGGTAGTTTATAACAATTTTACCTTTATTTGATTATTAGTAATTTAATATTAAACTAGTTTTATGCTCAAACCATGCCTCGGTTAGTTGATTGATTTTTAGAATAAACTTTTTTGGCTAAATGTCTTATTTTAACACAAACTCGGTCTATTTGTAATGTTTGTTCTATTTTTTGCACACTTTTCAATGCAATATTGTAACTATTACTTCCTCTGTTCCTTTTCTACTGACACAATTTTGACTTTGTGCACTATTCACATAACTTATTTTGACTCTATGTATGATTTAGTACAAGAATATACTCCGTGTTTTAATAAGTGTTATAGTTTGACTTTTTTTCACTATTCACATAATGAGTTTGACTTGATTAATTTACTAATATATAAAAAAACCAATGTTATTGTATAATACATTGTTAGATTCGTTATAACGAATACTTTCATAATATTAGTTTTCTTATAATTTTATTAACATATGGTTAGATAAATTAATGGTCAAAGTCCTGTCTCGACATGCGTGTTTGGTCAAAATGTAACACTTATTAAAACACGAAGGGAGTATATAGTTATGTGGGGCGATTTGTCTCAACATGTAAATTGGTCCCACATGACTTTACAATATTAGCCCCAACATGAGCAGGAAAAATGACGAGTATACCCCTATATTAACAAAAGATGTTAATACAGGATATCAACATGGAATTTAAATAAATATCAAATTTTTATTATTTTGCTAATACAAAATTTAAGATATTTACATTTAAAAGTATTTGTTGGCAAACTTGCTAAATGAAATGTGTTAACAAATATGAAATGGAGGTTATATAATTTCAGTACATATTACAAAAAATTCTAAAATATTTATTTGAAAATTAAAATCCCTGACAAATTCATCAAGATTTCAATGTTTCGAAGAAAATAAGACATTAGAGTACATTATGGCTGTAGTATGAAATTATGATATACTCCGTCCCCGAAAGAATGACCATTTTGGGTTGATTTTGCAGGTATTAATAAAGTTAAATAAAAAGAAGTAAAAGTACATTAGAAAGATAAATTTACATAGGGTTTACAAAAAAATGGAGAGAGATAGTAATAAAAGTACATGGGAAAACAAAATTTTAAATGGGGAAGCTAATTTTGCACAAATATTATTGCAAATTGGTGAATATTTTAATGCTTTTTTTTTTTTTTAAGAAGAATATTATCATTAATAAATAACCATACGGCATCTACAACAATAATAAAGATTTGTAAACCACAGATCTAGAGAAAATAACATAACTTTTACAATCAAAATCATAACTAATTTGCATATCAGGCATAGCTCACACTCCACCGCTTCAAACTTGACGCGAGTAGTGATTTTCGATGTCTTTGCATCTTTCCAAGTAGAGAACTTCGCAATCTGCGCTAATGTTTTGATCGTAGAGTTGATGACGAACCCTAAACCCATATGAATCCAAATCACCTTCTCAATTATTATTAAAACCCTAAAAATAAAATTCTCATCCATAGATGAGAATCGAAATCCCAAAAAATTGGGAAAACCCCAAAATAAATTGGGACAGACTCTCACAAACGGAGAGAACAAAACAAAGCAAAACAAATCAAATAACAAAAAAGCAAATTAAATTGAAAAAAGGGTCGGAAATAGTCTAATTTCCGAAGAAATTAGACTATTTCCGGCCTAAACGGCCAAGAAAATTAAAACCCTAAAGAGAAGAGAGAGAGGAGAGAAAAGAGAGAAGAGGGAGACAGGTTTGGGGTATTTTAATGCTAATTGGTAATTCTTTTTGGGACTAAAATTAGGCCAAATGGGTCGTTCTTTCGGGGACGGAGGGAGTATGAAAATTTTATTTAATTAAATACGTACTCCCTCCGTTCCCAAAATTTCGACCCTTTTGGCCTAATTTTAGTCCCAAAATGATCGACCCATTTGCATTAAAATACCCACCAATTTACAACAATATTTGTGCAAAATTAGCTTCCTCATATAAAATTTTGTTTTTTCATGTATTTTTAATACTTTATCTTTCTACTTTTTTACAAACCCAATGTAAATTTATCTTTCCAATATGTTTTTATTTCTTTTTATTTAAGTTTCTTAATAACCGCGAAATCATCCCAAAAGGGTCAAAGTTTTGGGGACGGAGGGAGTAGTCGATTTTATTTAATAATGTTTAAAAAAAAAAATCGAGCCCATAAGAATATCTTTTAAGAGGAAAAATTGGTAAATGGTGTTAGATTTTTTTAGTAAGTTCTCCGTATTTTAGAGTTGTGCCTCACTGCTGCGTTTTAATAGCGGCAAAAAAAAAAAAAAAAAAAAAAAAAAAAAAAAAAAAAAAAAGAAATAAAAACTCTATTTGTTTAAATCGTAAGCTCAATAATGCTAATTGTGGGCGATCCTTCAAGATTGTTAAGAGATGCTATTAATAACTCGAACTTCCTTAAAGAGGATTACACCCAGTGGACGCTAACAAACTTAGAGGCTATCTATGGATTCCAGAAAAAATCCAACTAATCGAAGTTGGAATCGCTATTTGGAGGATTTAGAGATGGTGCAACTGCACGTGTTTGTGTGCATCATTGCTTGGGTGTTCTCATTTACGAGCTCTCATATTTAAGAGTTAGCCTCTACAAAACCTTGAGTTTTCATAATCCTTATACGGTCCAAACGAGCCACTTCAATAGCAAACTAGAAATAATGGACACTAATGACTAAAATGAGACATACATTGACAGCTAAACCTAAACGAAATACAAAGATTAAACATTAAGCAAATCATCACATACCATCAGGTTATTTTCTTAGAAAATGCTGAAATCTCATAAAATTACACATTTTGGGACCAGCTGCTCCTAAAAGCCAAAGGCAACTCACCGGCAACCAAAGGAACAGAGAAGGCCACCAACAAGCCACCGCTACGTTCTGTTTCAGACTTATTAGCAGGTGAGTAAGGTAGTTGGGAGCTGAGTTAATCCTACTTTTCCATTGATCTCTCAACTAATATTAATTTCTTCTTTAAAAAAGAAACAAAAAATCATAAATTTGTATACTCTAAATAAACCTCAATATAGGGGAACACAAATACAGAATAACATTAAGCCTTTCGTTTTTTATTTTTCTCCTTTTAAAAAGGCAAACATTACACCTTTCTTAAGGCATAGCAACCTAAATAAAATATTGAACCTAGTTAGGTATATGACATCAGGACTAGTTTAGCTACAAGGGCGAACCCTTCAAGTTAAAATAGATGGTACTAGCAACAGACCAAATGGTCTCTTCTCTCTCTCTCAAAACTCCCCTCATCCAAAAAGGGCGAAAAAAAGGGATTAAAAATAAAAGAAAGACGTTATTTAGACGGGAGTCGCGGAACACGGAGAGAGAAGATAAGAGAGCTTATGATGACAATATACACAAATAACCTATTACTACATCTAATTTTTTTAAGGACTACATCTTCTAATCTACCTACGAAGATTCAATCCCTCAACTAACAATTATGTAATAATAATATACAAGCTACCAATATGCCTAATTACACAAACAATTGCTGCGAGGTCATCCAAAGTAAATAACCATTGCTGGCAACACAAATTTCCAATTCACCTTCTCTGTGGTGGCGGCTTCCCTTTCTTCATGGCTCTGCTATCACTTTGAATCCTATCAGCATACATAGGTAAGCGAATGATCTCTCCTATCTCGTTTAACAGCACCTCCTCAGTTATATTGTCCTTTATACTTTTCATAACCTGCGAAATGCAGTAAAAAGGCATTACTATTACCGCATTGAGTTGGAAAAGTACAAAGAATTACCCCACGAAATGACATAATTAAGTTTAACATTTGTGCTGGACCTTCCTGTAGGTGTTGAATTCATTTGGAGTGTTCTTATCAATCCTGACTCGCATGCAAACCCAGATGTTTTCCTCGGAATCAAACGAGCATTCGACAATCTTACCAGAGTAGGTAGAGGGATCCACATCATCTGCATGTAATCAAATTTGACTAACATTAAGAGTCTGCAAAAGCGTATGGAAGAAGATGAACTGAAAGTCACATCAGCACCTTATTAACTACCGAGACCACCAAATAACAAATCTATATAAAGGTGTGACGAGACACGAGAGGTAAATGCAAACTGAAAGGATGTTGTGTCACCAAAAGCTCAGAGGATCAGATTGTCGGAGAAATCAATTACACAAATAAAATGTTTTTGCCAAAAAATTTAGTTTTAAAGTTTAAGATATTATTTCAAGTTGATGAATGTCTTTCCAACTCTATTGGTCGCATATACAGTCCACATATATGTTTTGTAAATACTTAATTCAAATAAATGTCATAAAACTCTAGCCCATGATATTGAAACATTTAGATGTCCAAATTTTACCTACTTATATAAAGCTATTTAAGCAAAAACTAAAGTATAACACTTCCTCTGTTTTTTTTATACTTGCAACACACCTTGGCACGCTATTTGAGGAGCTGAAACAGACAGATTAACCTATAAAATTTAAACCGCAACAACTTTACACTTCCTTCTTATCGGTGATAAAATTATTCCACAGTGTGTGGCAAAGTGGTTTGTTGCAAGTAAATAAAACGGAGGAAGTACTTGTCTAGGTATCTTATTCTCTCCATCACCCAACGGAACCAAAAACATGGGGAGATTATATACCAACAGTCAAAAGCACAGCCTAGTGCCCCTATATTTTGAAACTTGCATCCTCATCAAATTTATGTTATAAACTAGCAAAACCGGACCAGAAATTTAGGAAGAAAGTAATTTAAAATCTGGAATTACAAACAATGTAAAATACATTCAAGATTGAGGGTTCATTCTCTCCTCAAATAACTAAATAATTCACCCAACAACATTCTTCATTGTTTTCCCCTCCAAATCTCCATGTTTCTAGAACTAAAAATTTCTTTGCTTTCTAATTACCCAGCACATTACATTACTTAGAACTGCATTCTAGATTTCTAGCTATAATAAGAACCTCTTTTCATACATTTGATTACAAATACAGCACGAACTCTCTTAATCCACTCGTTTAAATTGACTTTCACACAGTGCATCCCAGCAATGGTTAAGGGTTCCCACTTCCAAATTTCCTAGTTGATTCCTGCCTCTTCTTCCCGCGACTGCTTTACAAGGACTAGTTTCTAAAATACCCAAGCATTGTAACAAGTACAAATTCAAAATTTTCTAAAATTGCATTCAACCACAAACTGAAGCACGAACAAGTACAAATTCAAAATTTTCTAAAATTGCATTCAACCACAAACATAGGCTCCATATACTGCTTCACTAGTCCAAGTAATAGCACCAAAACAAAGGCTACTATGTTTCATTTCATGGAAATAGTATCCAACAAGTCAAGGTGGAAAAATAATTTAAAAACAACATAAACCAGAAGCACCAGAATCAATCTAAACATACTTCATTCACATATTCAGCTGCAACTATAAAGTAGTTTGGTTATTTGCAAACAAAAAAAATATGGTGAAAAGAGTCAGCTAAATACCACTGTGCAAACATTGGGGGGGGGGGGGGGGAACAAAGGAATTTTTAATACTTCACAGATTAAAAAAAAAATTGAAAATTTGCATAAATAAAAAGCTTTGTTAGATGAATATATATACCTCCAAATGTAACCCTGTTATTGTCCATCAATCGCTTTTTTCCTCGATCGTAAAGATAAAGGTTTTCAGTGCCGTCTTCTCCTATCTGCCAACAAAAGTTATCAAGAAACTTTTAGATCATTAGCATATCTGTTAAAGAAACTGGGAATTCAAATGCGCCTTTGTTCAACTCGGAGTAAAATAATATTTTACTCAGTGTTGAATAGACGGATCACCTGAAATTCCTGCATTTAACAAGTAAAATATTTTGATTGAATGTGTTCCAAGAGAGATTTCATGCGCACATATTGCCACATATACTATTGTTTCCTTTATAAAAGACAAAGGTACAAGGCTCGAGACATTACCTCAAAGAGAAAATCAACTGAGTTCATTTCAGGATATTTCCACTTTAAGAGGCCTTGATGCGTCTTGGGAACGTAGGGATCATCCCACCCCTGATTATTAGAAGAACAGATGCATAATTATCATTTCAGGATTTTTAGGGAGAGGAGTCATCAGAAAAACAAAAAATGACAAATACTGAAATAGCTCCCATACATATGCGTAGAACTGTAGAAGATAGTGAGGCTAAAAGAAGAAAACAGCAATCTCAAAGCATTAATAATAATATTTTGAAATTATAAATATTTAACTATTTTAATAAAAGAGAACTTTAGCATTGAAGTTCACAAAAAGAAAAATGAACCAAACCATACATTAAGCAGCCCACTCTATCCTAGGATCAGAATGACAGATAAATCCCTTTTGAATCTACCACAAACCTCATAATTAAAATCCACTGTCAAAGGCCAAAAATTAGAGCATGCACAATTGAAATGCACAAGTTACTAGCTCCAATAGTTCAAAAGAAACAAACCCAGCCGCAAAATACAAGAGCCATATTTTCTTTAATAATTTTAAGGCTTAGCCATGCCACAATACAGACATGAGCTTATTATAAACAGTGGAATGAGAATGCAACCACCTCCAATTTCCCACTTCACAAGTGATATACCTCGAAACCCCCCCCCCCCCCCCTCTCTAAAAAAAAAAAAAAAAAAAAAAAAAAAAAAAAAAAAAAAAAAACCCCACAGCCGAACTGGAATAAATCAACAATTGATACATCACTGAAGCATACATTGACCTTTGCTTTAGAGAAAGAAATGCATCTTCAGATTTAGGGTTAATAATTGAAAAGTAGGTCTATTAATCAGGAAATAGGAGCAATAAGATGGATTTTTTCATGCAAGCCAATATAGTTGATGTCACAAGGAGAATAATCTCTGAATCACGTTACACATTTAGATACTTCTTGATATGGACTTTTCTCTCTGAAACTGATCATTACCCCTCTTTCAATGAGTTAGGTGCAACCTTGATTCACACCAGACAGCTACAAACAAGGACAAAAAGGACAGGTTACCTAAGTGTGAAAGATGGTTTCATTAGCAATTCATTCTATAAAAGAAGCTCCAGTTTTTATGGTGTCTTTATTGAAGCTATTCTAAAGCTGCAACTACAAGCTAGTTTCTGCACAAGATTTTATATGCCGGATACAATTGCAAAATGGTAATAAAGCACTTTTGCTGTTAAATCAAATGATTTACAGCTATCATGGCCTAATACCACACGTCCACAATTGCAGAAAGATCAGAAACCTTGACATTGCAAATGTGATGCGGTTGTGCACTTGTGCTCGATCAAATACTCAGGTTCTCATAAGTAATTGACTTATCTTGATATAGAAAATAAATTGCTTCATAGATTGAGGACATGAGTTCTATACTCTTTGAACCAAATGGGAAAGAAAAAATTTATAGGAAAAGTGATACCGTAAGGAAGCTAAAATCATTTATGTCAGCCCATACGCTCTTAAACAAAAAAATGGGTATATGTATATCACTGTAAAATCAATCAGAGTACCTGAAAAACAAGACCATCAGCTTCATGTGAAAGGTTAGGGATAAATTCCTTCAAAAGCTTCCCAACTGTTGATAGCAACCAAAAGTCCTTCCTTCTAACCTGAAACATTTGGAATAGTATCATTATGAACAGGCATAAGAGGAGCCAAATACAGTATTAAACATACTGTGTTTCCTGATAGCGTCTAGAATGTCAATTGTACATACCCTGAATGGTTCTAGATCATATCTGTAAAGTGGTTTGCCATTTGTGTCCATATTCCGCCGCTCTTGATTACGTGGCTCAACAACCTCTTTCTCAATCAGTTTCCAACGCTCATAAAAAGGCCTCTGCAAGGTACACAATAATGAGAACCTTGTGAGCCATATATAGTCAGAATTATAAAGTTAGATAAATAGATCTTTTATCTCTGCTGTACAAAGGTTTAGATCTCAACAAACTTCAAAATGTTATTACACTGAACACCTAATGGATATAACTCCATGCATTACTGATTAGCATGGCTAAATACCAATGTGAATCGCATGTAGAATTGACCTGGTAGATGGGCTATTGGGCTGTTTGGGGCAGCAGGATTGCAAACACTCAAAATTGTTAGCAAGGAGGGTCAAGTCATGGTCATGGTCATGGTCATGGTCCTATGGGGAAGGGCTAAGGAGAACCTGATGCAGATCATTGATGGGCCATGTTTAAACTGTAGCTTTTTCATCAATGGGATGAAAAAAGCTGGTTATTAGTTTATTAATGCATTCCAATTTCATCTGAAGTGGCTGATAGTTGTAAGCCATAGTAAGCATATACAGTGGAAAGTAATTCAAATTTTAAAGCAAATCTATTTTTTTTGATATCCAAACTATCAGTAGGAGTAAATTAGCTAGATAGTCTTGAAAGATAACTATATAAATAGGACAGGTTAGGAAGAGGGATATAAATCATGTGGGGTATTGTTAGAACCATATCAAAGTATATTTTCATAATATCAACTTTTTATAATTTTAATTTATTGACACAACAAAAACAAAGCCTTAATTCCAAAATGATTTAGGGTTGGCTAACATGAATCATAAGGAACCGTCCGAAAAGGAAAAAGATCATCGCAAAATAATAAATTGAATAAAAGTTGGAAAAAGTGTGTAAAGTGGATGATAGAAAATATACAAATAAAATTCAGGAGAGTTTAAAAGAGTGGAATTTTTACTTATATATTTAGAGATATTAATCATTGAAATAGTGCTTTGGAAAAAGTAGGGAAGAAAAAAAGAAAAAAAAAGTGTCAACTAAACAAAATGAAGGAATTATATTATACTACTCCCTAAAGCACCCTTCCCTCACATATTGACGTATAGCAACCAGTAATATAGTGATGAAACCTCATTCAAAGTGAATGTAATCACATTCTATATCCAGTTACCAGATAAAACAAGACCAACATTGCAAATTCCCCTCTCATCTGCTCACTTATTACATCAAGTGAATAAAAATCCAAATTCTTATATTTTCCAAACAATAATGCAAGTTCAATGCTACATTCATATATTGAGGCACTCAACAACACATGAACAAAGTACCTCCATGCCGTTTTATCTGTACAGATTAAAACTTATTCTTTCACAATAAAAAGAATCATCTTAATGAGTAACACTCAAAGAATAAGATAATCAACATCAAAAAGACGGTGAAATTTAGCAAACTAGTAAAAGCTGAATACCCAACCTCAGCAAGGGACACACGATTAATAGCAATCAAATCATAGATCAGGTATCTCCTCTCTTGCCTCTGGGGATTTATAGTATCAATAACCATTTCTCCATCAAGCAAAGTATACTGGTGAAGCTGAGACTCAAATAAATCAAGAAAAACAAGCATCAGCCAACATAATAATAGTAAAATATATAGAGACCATATAAGCTCAATTACTCAGGTATAAAAGTAAAACAAATTTATTAGATCTTCTCCACATACATCTGTCATGTTTTTACATGGAAAACGCATCTGGACCCTCCGAAATTTAAAGCTTCTATCAACTAGGTAAGCCCCATCAGGACAAAGGAGCAGCATATATCTTGTGCCATCAGCTTTCCATGTAGCATAATAATACCGCTGCCTTAGCAGTTGTAAATTGTCTCTGTAACCAATAAATGCCAAATGAAGCTAATAGCTGTGTTTATAATAAAATCATGCAAGAGATAATCATAAAAATAACAAATTCTGCCAGTTCAAATAGGTTCATGGAAACAAATAATCTAAGATGCAATGACACCCAAAAATGCTCTTATCCAATACTATCAGAATCATCAACACCAACCTCTCCTCTATAACGAACATTCTATGTTGCTTCTGTCGGCACCAAGGACTTTATAAATAATCCTTGTTTACTTGATTCAGACATTTGCAATTTGATGATCAACAATGAACTGATTATGAATCACTTCACAGATATCCTGATCTACTTGTAGGCAGGATCATGATATAATATATTACAAGGACAAATTTCAAGCTATAGCTCTACTTTATAAATAATCCTTGTTTACTTGATTCAGACATTTGCAATTTGATGATCAACAATGAACTGATTATGAATCACTTCACAGATATCCTGATCTACTTGTAGGCAGGATCTTGATATAATATATTTTAAGGACAAATTTCAAGCTATAGCTCTACTTGAGAACTTATTTGTCAATCAGGGTCGGTAAAACTCTAAACTACTCTCACCTTCCATCAATCAAGTTGGACTCTTCCCCAAGAACTACTCTTCCCGACTCTAAACTACTCTTCCCAAGAACTAATATGTATGTAGTAAATATTTTAACTATTTCGTAACTTCTCTTATTCAAATGAAGAGTGGAAAGCTTTTTTCTGATAAGTAATGTAGATATAAATGATATATATCAGAAAAATACCCCTGCCAGAGGTTGTCACCCAAAATATAAGAGGCCTAGGAACACAACAGCTCAAGCCCCTCGAGTTATCATGAAGCACTTCTTCCTAAAATCATAATCAAGAAACTTTAAAAATTGCTCAGAGCCTAATACATGACTCCAGCTATAGAAACGCCTAAAATATGGGAGCTTAAAACATTGACGAGGGAGAAGAGAATCCTCAAAAACTTATTGGGTTTTTTCTTTCCAACTACACCAACAAATTGCCAACAGAAACATCCAAAAAGAGTATTGATAAAGACTATTGAATTTAGGATCTGGAACACATGAGATAATACACAATCACTAATTCACATTCAATTTTATCACAAAAAAAAAAAAAATTGGGGAAGAGTTTCGTAAGAGATATTTAATCCACAAGCCCCTTCCAAATATTGCCAGACTAAAAGGACGGACATATTTTGAAACATAAGACCCAAGGAAAAACATAATAATCAATTAAGCATAACACTATAAACTTCACAAAAATATTGACGACAAAGCATTGTCTTGCTTCATTGTATCTAAAATCACCCAGATTATATCACAAATTTTCTGAAACGCTTCTCAGCAAATGCCCATAATGATGCTCCTTTTAATTATCCTCCTGCCCTTAGTTTTCTAATGTATTACTTCCTCCGTTCTATTAATATTGCAACAATGGACTTTTTGCACTATTCATCACTCTTGTTTGACCATATAATATGATTTATACGTTAAGCAAAATATAGTCAAGTGGGATCTTGTTGGATTCGTCTCATAAAATACTTTCACAATATCAACTTTTTATAATTTTTACTCTTACACAATTATAGATATTTAGCATATGAAAGGTGTTTCGGGATGCGTAATTTCCTCCTTGTTGCAATATTAACAGAACGGAGGAAGTATATAACTCCACACTAACATTACATTCTCCCTACACAACTTTGGATGTAAAACTTTTAACAGAATTGGCTACACCGTAATGAAAGGCAGGAGAATCAATAAAACAAGTAACTTAGGATACGAATAAACAAAGGTAAGGTGATTCTATTGTCAAAAACAGTGTTACCTATTTTGTTGTATACTTAGTTTTAAAAGGCACAAGGTGCACCAAGGCGCAAATGGTCCTTGCAGCCTAGGCGCAAGGCGAAGGCGTGCGCCTTTTGTATGCAACGCGCATGTATTTATATATTTATTCAAATTAATTTTTACTTTGATAGTACTTAATACCAATTAAAAAGATTCATAATAAATTAAATAATGATATATTTAAAGCTAAGGTAGTCTGAATTTGAAAATATGTCCATCATTCTTCAATTTATAACTTAAATCTTAGTTATTTTCCTTGAGGCGCAAAGGCGCACCTTACCAAAGGCACCTTGAGGCGCACGAGGCGCGCGCCTTTCGTAGGTGACTGAGCCTTGCCAAGCTAAAGCCCATTTCCCAGAGCCTGGGACTGTGGCGCACCCGAGGCGCGCTTTTTAAAACCAAGGTTGTATACTTGTATGCTTTAGTACAAGAAATATAATTCGTAGCTGGCTGATTTGGAGGTGAATTGAAATTGATTGTCCTGTAAATTTTTTGTTGGTTTAATATGTGATTATCAATAATCTGGATTTTTTTTTATTCACTATAGCGTTAGCCTGTAGGTTAGTAGGTGGTGTTTATTATATTTATTCTTTTTTCTTTTAATTTCTAACTTTTGTTTGTGTTCGTTAATACATTACGGAATATATTGACTAGTTTTTCTTCTAGTTTGTGTTGTATAGAATTTTTTTTGAAATATTTTATGGATTTATATTTTGCTGAATTTTTTATGCCATACCCGTTTTTTGGACCTTTGATTTTGCCGTATCCCATTCCCGTTCCAGTTTTTGTACCCGTTCCCATTTCCGTGCAACCTAGCATATTAGCATTATGCCAAATTTATTTCTTCATCATTTTTTACCAAGAAACCGACAGATGGAACCTTGTGTAGACTGTAAGGAAGTAAACAATCCAACATTAAGAAGGCAACCAACGGCACCTTGAATAATCTATTGACCTAGTAAACGTCACTACAATTGGAAATTTTCCTCTTACACAACTGCTCACTTTGTAGTAAACAGATGTAATCTGACATAAAGTTGAACATTCTCGGATCTTCAGAGAAGCAACTTTTTGTTTATATAATTTTTTTATTGCAGACAAAATTCCTAGGACCTATATCAACAAAGTTCCTCCTTCAGTAGCCATCCTCTATTCTTTCAGGTTATATATGCTCACCCAAGTCCATGGTATTTGGTTGTGCTACCAAGATATTAATGTACATAAATTCAAATTTAATAAACTCTTTCTGCAAGTTAGTACGAGTCTTACTGATACAATTCAGCAAAAGGCCACAAGACAGTACATATGAAATAATGGGACTTTATTCTACAATGAGTTGGAATACAGAATCAAAAAATTTGGCGGAAGATATTAGTGATGAGGATAAGTATGTAACGGATTGTTAATAGGGTTTATGGTTTCTTGTAGAAATAGTCTCACTCTTTTTAGAACATCTTATGCTTAAATTTGTCATCTTTTCCTCTCCCTTAAAATTTAATTTTCTTGCCAAAAGATATGAGCACATGTGAAAACTGCAAAGTTTTTTTTCCTGATGGAAGATGATCCAAACAACCCACTGTAATATTATTCTATACAATCTCAGTGCAAAGACCTCTATACGTCTCTTTTAAGTGTTCAAGTACTATTAACACTTTACAACCCTATTTTTGAGGATGAACAAAAAAACCTTCAAACAATTTCATTCAAAAGACTTCTCTTGAGATATAATAACAAATGGTTTATATTTCCATACTCCTTCCGTGCCACAACAGTCTTTCCATTTCGTTTTGGCACACAGTTTAAGGAGAGGGTAAAAAACTTAGGCAATGTTCAGTTCACCTGATAGATTTTTCTAATCTGGTCTGATTTGATTTCCTAATTAGACAAACTTGAGATTATGTTACACTAATCATATTTGCTTAAGTCGAACAGTACAAAGCCTAAGTGGGATATGCTGGGGACATGTTGACTGAGTAGGCAAGTTAGGCAGGAGAGAGGAGGAAATAATTAATAATTCCTCCGTTTATATTCACTTGACCCATAGAGCCTTTGACACAATATCAAAAGGAAAGGACAGAAATTGTAATTGGTGCAGATGCTGTACTTTCTTAACCCCAATTGTTAACCCTACATGCACTTTATAAGATAACTTAGAGATTTTATCTACCAAAAGCTTACCAAATATAGTATGGTTCAAGTAATGACATTTGCATTTTAGGAGTGTTAGTCAAGTAAATAAAACAAAGGAAGTAGTCTTTATTGGTGGATCCATGCCAAATAAGGAATTGGGAAGAATATTTGGAACTAACAGAAATGGTAAATTTGGTAGACTGCTTAAGGTCAAAGGAATTAACAACTACATTCAAAGTAGAAAGTCCTCAGAAAACAAATGTTCCTATAATACAGTAAAAGCTAACAAAATCGGTGCAACTGTTACCTATCAAGAGACACTGGATGTGACCCTGGAAATTGTAGATTACCCCGACCCTGCAACATAAAACAGTGTGGTAAATAACACAGAACAGGAATTTTCAAAAAAAAAAAAAATCCTAAGGTCTATGCCATGTGTCAAAAAAATTAACCCAGAATCTATGCATGCTACATTGAGCACGTACAGCAAAAATTAGGTTTTAAAATTTTACATGATAGCACAACATGCGGTAAGGATCATATGATTTGAGATTCAGTAGAAAATAGATGTACCATGCACAATTCCAGATATATAGATCTTAGTTCTCAAACACATTATTGTAAGGAACCAAGAGGAATCTTGGGAAATAACCAAAGTAAAATAAACAACTCAAATTGCAAATCTTACCAAGCAAGTGTTTGAAAATTCTGAAAAGCAGACACAAAACGAACAAAATTACTTGTTTAAAAAAAAAAGTGTAGCACAAGAGGTTCTCCATAAACAAACAAAAGAGAACACTGAGACAAAGAGTAAATCAGAATGCTATAGCTCCAAAATAGCAACGAATTAAATTATAAAAAGAACAGAATTGAAAGCTGAAAACCAGAGGCAGCCCAACACCATTATCATGCTTTTGAAGCCATCAACAAAAGTATATATTTTTTTTCTTTTCTGAACAAGAATAACCCAATATCTCCCACCACTTACTCTCCTTAAACTATGTGCCCAACAAAGTGTGTAAACCTTTCAAGGGCAGAGGGAGTAACAAGGTTTCTAAAATGAAGAAATGAGGCATAGATTGTTCTGCATTGATTTTTTTTTTTTTTTTTTTTTTTTTTGGGTGTGTTGTCCTGATGTGTTACCTACAAGAACAAAATATTAAGTTCTTAAATAAGGTTAAAGGCTTAAAAAATTTAATTTAAATTTAAATTAGAATAAAAATAAATTAATAAATAAAAACAGTTCCTTAAAATTTCATCCTAACTAAAGACACTATACAACTACTGAAGGAGAGACATTTCAAGATGTTACTCTTTCCCTTTAATGGAAAATTAATTACAAGGATCAGGTATGAAAAGGTAACCAAAGTACAGTCAAAGAATAAAAAATATATTCTTTCTCGCTCAAAGGAACCCTAGCCCAATCCTTCATAGATTGTGGCTACCATGGCAATTTTAGCAAACAGTAAACCCAATTATTACAATTTTAAAGTTGCCTACGTTAATGTTTTCTTCAATAAAGAACATCTCTTCATTTGTAAAATTGAGCTATCTCATCTTTTAATGGTTGAATGATCTCTCCTTATAATAAGAACCAAACGTCTGAATTAAGGTCTAATATTTTAAACACCGCACACAAATTGTCTAATGTAATTACATGGAAATAAGATTAAAACCCTAATTTTCTTACGAAACTCAACTTCCCAATCTAGAGAGGATATAAAATATGTGGATACTAAAATTCTGAGCTAACTAAAGAAAGATCTACAACGGGAAAATCCCCAAAAGGCCAAACAACTATATATTGAACAGACCCACACATCTAGTTCAACAAAACAGGAATTTCAGACAGATAAATTGCCCTAAGAATATATAGTTTGCAGCTTCAGAAGAAAACAAGTACCGTAGTCTTAAGGATTTCGCAGCAAAATCTCTGCAATTGAAATTCTTGCTGATCAGGTATTTTATCCCCTAAGACATCATCATTGGTCAATACTACAGCATTCTCCAGTTTTTCCTGAAAACGGAAACTAAACATCAGACTGCATAATACAAAAAATTAAAGCTAAGTTACCAATGAAGCACAGACGCCAGTCTAATTTATTGACTAATGGTCTTGTTTACTACACAACAAAAGCAATTGTAGGAATTAGTTGACAGCAGAAACCAATTAACCAGCAAATTTATAAGAGAAACTAAGACAACTCAAATAAAGGGCATAGCCTATAAGAAGATATGGAATAATTTATCAAGGAGCTCTGAAAAGTCTTATCACTAGTTACAAGTGCACTGCATTACAGTACAAGAGCTAAGGGCCTGTTCGCTTCAGCTTAATTTCTGTTCAGTTCAGTTCAGCTCCTAGTTTCCTTCTCTCATAAAATATTTATTTCAGCTCAATTCAGTTCAGTTCAGCTCCAATCAGTCCAGCTTAGTAAACGTGAACAGGCCCTAAGACTCTTGCTTAAATTCATTTTCAAACTTCAAGTGGAGCATAATATCATGTTTTCCCACTTGAGTATAATTTTGCAAGTATGGTTCACAACTTGGGCTTTCAAACTTGAGGAAAGGACATAAATGCATCTAAGTGTCACGGGGACTTTGGCCACACATATATCTAATAGAGTTGCAAGTCAAGGCTTAAATAATAACGGTGTATTGCAGTATGATGTCCCAAACATAGAAAATACATACATTCGTCGAAGCATATGGAACCCCATCATCATCTTCTGGAAGAGCTTCGCCATTTAGATCAAAATCAGAGGACCTCTTCCACTCAGGGGTATGGGGACATACAACTAAGTCACTTCTAGTTTCATGGTAGAAAGCAAATAATGCATCAATGTAGTCTGGTTTATAGATCCCTGGAGGCCGAGCTGCTGCAAATCTTTGTATAGCCTGCTCATAAGAAAATAAAGTACTTAAGACATTAAGCATCAGATAATGATAAATAAAACGCTAACTAAGAACAAAAACTAAACTGACCTCAGCAACACAACTAGCTTGCTGTGTACGCATCAAATAATGAACTATCATGTAACCAGTTCGATTGTGGCCATGAGTGCAATGAACTAATACATACTTCTTGGGTTGTCTCTCATTCTGATTGAATATAAATTGTGCAACCTGAAATTCCTCAATGAATGTAAGATTGTAAAATACAAATATAGATAAATGAGCAACACTTGGCAATGTATGTTTACCAAATAAAAATTGATAAGAGGTAATGTGCCTACACCCAAATACAATCTCCCTCTCAGACATAATGTTGGGAGCCGAATAAAAATTGTTAAGAAAACCAAATATTTCCTCCATCCTCTTTAAACTGCAATAATTTGACCATCACACTTGCAACACACAATTTTGACCATTATATCTAAATAATTTAATTATCCAGCAGAAGAACTCTATAAAGTTAACCTTTCGAAAGTATGCATTGAGACCCTAATGAAAAAATCTTTAGCATAATAACATTTGTTCAGAATGTATAAATAAATAATGGTAAAAAATTAGCTTATGAATATTGCAATAGTCAAATCGTACCAATCAAAAGAGAATAGATGAATAATTTACCAAGTACATAAATGCAATGCTACATAATTATTTATACATTGATAATCCTGATTCTTGATTCATCCCCTGCTACTCTAAATGTGCACGCACACACATAAACATTCTAAATTCTACTCACCTCAAAGACAAAGGTGTTTACAGACTCATTATCTGGTACAGAATCACGACCCTGGCATCGAATCTATAAAGAAATTGTATAGGTCAATTAATTAAACATAAAAACCAAGAAAATCAGTTCATTGAGGGGCTTTTAAGAATTTAAGGTACCTTTAGATATTTAAGACCTTCCTTCTTAAAATCACTTGGTGAATAATACCGATCTGTATTTGTCAAATCAACTATCATACCAAGCTGAAAAAAAGCATCTACATCAGTCATTTACTTCGCCAATATAGCAATCACATCATACATTAAAGGACAGGCAAGACCGTGAATTAATAAAATAAAAAGGTAAAGTACGCCCAAATATTTAATTCATATCAGATCCCAAAACAAGGACCTATGAAAAAGAGAATCAGGAACCATCAAAAGGACTCTTGCAATCAGAATGAGTGACTTTCTAGAAGAATTGATCAGTAATATATCATTCAGTCTAAGAAAATGTTAAAAAGAAATCAAATTTCTGTCCACTATCAAGCAAGTACAAAACCAGAAAGGCCAAGATATAAAATGTGCAACTTCTTTTCCCTGAAGTTCAAAAACTATAATATAGTAATATACACCTTGTTCAGTTATCAACCAAAATCATCTTTCTGGACTCTGGAGGTGTTAGTGGATGCCTGGTTAACTGATTCGGCCTTCATCCCCAATTCTCCAAGGATAGGCTACTCCCATTTTCCAAAAATTGATAGACAATATTAGGAATAGAAAACCAAGTGGGTGTTTCCCACATGCCATACATAAGGTGGAACAGGGAAAAAACTACATGCCCACAAAAGCATTGAATTACCTAAGAGGCTAAGACAGAGAATTTAATTCCAAATAGATTCCAAAGCTTGTGATACTTTCTATAAGGAGAATGACGGAATCAGTGAATGGCAAAGGGATGTAACAACATTCCCAGTTACTTTTTACTTAACACCCTTAACAATAAATATTTGAATTTTGGAAAAACAAGATGAGTCAAAAAAACCACACAAAAAATTGATATTTCTAAGAAATTAGTGTCAAAATACGGCCAAAGCTGATTCAAATCACGAAATGACCTAAAAATATGAAACTGAAATTTTAAGAATACAGATCAATACACCTTTTTAAAGAAATTAGTTTGACTTATTCTTGATTTGGCACTGCAGATAATGTGCAGGAGCACTAGCTATCCTATAGAACTCAGGCCACCGATAAATTGGGACCTCGCATAGCACCTTATTCTCTACAGCTATTTAAGTATCAAAACAAAAAGGGAAATTCTATGTGGTAATCACGAATTTTTATTTTTTCTCAGTGGTAAAGTCTGAAACTTTTAATTATCAATGGTAATCACAAATCAATATTACTAAGTCAGTGGTAAATTAAGTTAAATAAATTGTTAATTTTTAACCATGGTTTAACTATTGTGACTATAAAAAGACGCAACTACCCCCATTTAATTTACCCCAACCTTCTTTCTTCTTCCTTTTTTTCTTTCCACCTCCATTAATTCTTTCTTCTGCCACGAATTCCCCACCTTTTTCTTTTTCTTTCTTTTCTTTTTACATTCCTCCATTATTTCTTCAATCCTCGATCGTGGACTCGTGGTTAATTGAAGATAGACGGAGAGGAAAGAAAAAATTAATGATTTTTAGGGATTGTATCAAGCGATTACGGGTTCAAACCTCAAGGCAAAGCTGCTCCAATGGCGGGTGCTAAATCCGGCATCAATTCTTCTTCTTCTTCATCTTCTTCAAATACTGATTTTAATTTCGAGATCAAAGGGTCAAAAACGGCGTGTCGATGCTCGTTTTGGTGCTCATATTGGGATTATTGAGGTGTGGATGGTGGGGGTCTGGGGGGATTTGAGACGCCGTCAACCGGGCCAAGCTAAGCGCCGGCTACGGAGGGGGGATGGCGGTTGGCTGGTGGGTGGGGAGGGTTTGGAATTTTATTTTTTTTAATTGAAGGGTACTAATGTAAATTCAATGTTACTTAACCAAGACTAACCGTGGTTAATCGTTTAAAGATATTTTATTATCATCAATGTTATCATTGGCTTAATAATATTAACTCGTGATTAGCACTGATAATAAAAAATTTCAGACTTCACCACTAAGAAAAAATAAGGTGATCACAAAAAATTTCCGAAACAAAAAATATGACAACAAAAAATGTATCAATTGTATTTGTCTATCATTTGATTAGACCCTAGGTAAACGGTTGGAGCTATAAAGCAATCTTCATCAAAAAAAAAATAGATCACAGCTGGAGCCCTTAAGAAAGCCTTAGGCACTACTAAAAATACTGCCATAGAAATGTACCCAATTATATATCTTCCTTCACTCTTCAAATCATAACTAGTATATGTCATTCAATTTTTTATCAAAGGACATGCCATACTTATAAAATACAAAAGAAATAAAATAAGGGGGAGAAACTAAAAGACTAAATGGCTTCACTATGAAAAAGAAGATTTTTTTAATTTTTAAGAACTTAAAAAGGAAAAATTTTAACAAGAATAAACCCTAAGTCTATAGAAAACAAATTTATTTCTGCCTAATAACCCTAGTAAGAACTTATCGAAAAGCTTCAAATCAATGCACAATAAGTCAAACTTTATGTAATCTAACAAATTTAAAACAAGTTAACATACATGCTTCCAAATTAGATGGTCCATATGCTGGACATCACGCACTCTAAAATTATCATCAGATAGGAGAAGTAAAAAAATATATATATATATATAAGTTAGTTTGAATATCTTACTTTGATATTCTTCACTCTTGTTAAATGAAACAATTGACGGAAAGCATATCTTTTGCCTGGACCAATGCAATCATTAAAACTTTCATCAAGTGGAACTTTAGATGGGACAATAAAACCAACTTCCTGACCAAAATTTGGACAATCCAGCCAACCTGTTTATACACAATAAAATGTATTCCTAAAATGTGTCATATAGAGAGAATATATAATAAGAAAGGTTAGGTAAGAAGGAATTGCAGATATATAACCATTAACATATTGCCATCCATAAATTTTAAATGATACATTTATCTTGCTCAGACACCTCCACAATCATATATTTAAATTATTTATTCTACAAATACAAAGAGTAACAGTGTAGCCCTATAATAAAGACTTTAAAAGTATATGGACTACAGTAAAATTTAACCAAGAAAAATTTTCCAAGTTTAGCCCAGGTTTAAACATGATAAAGTGGATATAACCAATATGCTTGAAGAAGCTTACCAGGGGGTAGCCTGTTTCTGTCAGTTTTCAACTTCTTCAAAATAGGCCCTTCATCACGCTCCAAGGGCCTGGTTACTCGCATTGGTCTATCATCAATCGGATCTCTTCTTATTCGCTCCCGTCTTTCTTCACGCTCCTAAACAATAACAGTTGAACTGAGTTTATCAAGGCCAAAAATATTAAAAGGCTGAATCACCAACCAAATATCAAGAAAGAGTGCTACACATATAAAATAACAAGGCTTGTATTGGACAGTTATAAAACGCTTCTTAAATGGAAATCTCATTCTAGACAAAGATATTAGACAACAATATCTCATCAAAACACTGTTTCAACATCTATGAGTAGTTACAGCATCAAAAGATGTCAACGAATTTGTTAAGCTTATGACCTTCTATTCCTTTTTCCAGTCACAAGGAAAAGGAAGGAAGAGAATAATATCAACAGAAGGCCCCAAAGGCCCAAAATGACAAAGAATAATAATACTACCACCACCAAGTGAAGATCCTACCAATATCAGGTGTGAGGAGAACAAGATGCACACAATCTTTGTCTATTAAATGATTCTTTAAGAAAGCATTTCAAGGGAGGTACAGCAGCAACAATGACAAAATAACAACAAAAAAAACCTATCCACATATTGTACATAAAGAAAATGGCAATAGCCTCAATGCCAATTTCATTGCCATGCTTCAGTGTCCCTTGACAAACTACTAAATTATACTTTGTATAATATAAATTTTTAAAATTTTCCCTTTGGCTGCCAGTTTTTTTTCAATAAATATGGCTGCTACATGAAGTGAGCCCATGACAAGAAAGCTGGATTTAAACAGCCATGAAAATTTAAAGAAAAATCCTTCTCAAGTAATATTATAAGCAAATGGCTCGACAAAAATATGTTATTGTTCATTGGAGCACATGTCCCGTTCAAATTCTTAGAAAAAATAATTTGGAATGGGCTATTAGATATTTAGATTATATTCCTTTGACTTAACCTTTTGAATTGTCAGCCTGAAGAAAGGCTGGTAGCCACACATAATAACACTTATAAGAGTCTTTCGTGATTCCGCCTCTCAATTCCCAAAAATTTGAGACCTGGATATTTTGACCACAATCGCACAGGCAACAATAGGACTCAAACTTCTTTTCAGAATGTAGGGTTGCAGGAAAGTAGAAATAATTAGATGGCAGAGATAACCAAATGAGATAAATGAGAGGGAGGAGAGACGATAATGAGGATTCCTCAAACATGTGAGCCTATTAATTTGAGCTCACACGCACAATGGAGAAGCAAGGAAGGAGCGTAGTAGAAAAAGAGGAATCAAAGCAAAAGCTTAGGAGAGAGGATGGAGTCATACAGCAACTGATAGATTGGGCTAAGAAGATTATCTTGATTCTATTTATAGGCCATTGCATTATTAGGCAGTCGAGGCGGGTAATAGCTGGTCATCTTGTAAAGGGCCAAAAGCAAGTTGTGGGTCTTTAGTGGGTGAACTGATAAATGAGCAAGAGAAAAAAGAGAGGGAGACAAAAGTACGTACTTAAGAATAGTAAACACTACATGAAAATTATTTAGCCTTATCTACGACATGAATTCTATTTAGCCTTATCTGTTTTCTTCTATATAATTATCCGGCAATATTCTATTGACCATGTCCAATAAAGATCCTATCTATTAACAGCCTTCTCCAAAAATAAACTTTATAAATTGACCCCAATCCTATACCCATTGGTTGACACTATCCAATAACAACACCTACATCAAAACATAAATGTAATGGATATTGACCATCAAACTCTATCTCTGGTTAAATCGGATTTTTTTGGATGATCAAAGTTTCAATTCCAATAAAAAATCATAGCATTGATAAAATAAAGACAAGGAATCCTGGTAGTACGTACACAAGACTAACCTCAGCAAACAACCATATACGGTAATGTAAAACCATAATATTAGCAAGTATGAATAAAAGATGCTCCACTGTCTCAATAATCCTATACCCATTGGTTGACAATATCCAATAACAACACCTACATCAAAATATCTCTTTGAAGTGAGGCGCACTGTATAAACAGTTAAAAAATTGGCAGAAAATTGCTTCAAGTGCACCTCAGGTGCGCCTAATTGAAAACGCCTCGCCCAGACCCCAAAAAGCTCTTACCCCCTATCGCGTTGCGCCTCAGCGCCTTAGGCGCGCTTTTTCAAACACTGCTATGAACAGTCAAGGACAAGAAAATCGAGGGTCACAAAACCAAAAATATCATCATCCAGGAAATGCTTTGGCCCCATTGCCTTGAGATGATCTTACAACTAATGTGTAGAAGACCTTGTAAGTAACCTAGGTCCGTATATTCATCAAAGTACTCTAGTTACATAAACACTAGCATAGATGCATAAAGTGGGGTATCAGAGCTTGGTTCAACATTTCAAATCTATACATTATTAAAGTAAAGCTGGATGAATGTGAGGACTCTAACAGCTAAATACTCTTCTCGCGTAGTGCCATGTCATACACACTAAAAAGGGATGATTATGTCTCATTTACTAATATAAACCATAGTGACATGACATACACACTAAAAAGGCAACCAAGATAATTATATCTTCAATCACAGTCCAATCAAATTAAATAAGGAATAGTTAAGTGCTTAAGTCTCACTTACTTACATAAATGCAATATTAATCTCTTTCCCTCTAAACTAATACATGTTTAAATTATTATCTTCATCATTATCTTACATTCATAGAGGCTAATCCCCACATCTAAGCTATACTCATATCATCTTCCTCAACGCCACATCATTTCTCTCCAACAAAATTTAGTACACAAGCATATAGTCAGATGGAAAGGAAAAAGGAAATCTACTGACACAATAAATCGAATGTTTGACATAGCAATATAAATGTCTAAGATAAGATATGTCGAATAGAGTTTTAAAAAACTGATGCAAACAATGAAACATTGAGAGCCATAATCAAATAGAATAAAATATTCCATTGTTTTTCAATTAGACTGCATCTAGGGAAATTAAATAATTTTTTTTATATAATAATTGAAGCCTTGATATGATGAAGAGAATGGGAATGGGGAAGAGTGAAGGTGGGAGTGTCATTACGCTGTAGATAGGATAAATAGAATTAATAAAAATATAAATTTTACAAATAAATTATAGTTTATTTTACTTTACAAAAACTGAAAGCATGGGCAAACTAGTAGGTGCAGATACAAGATCGGTCTATTTTCCTCATCAAATAATCTATATCTATACTAATCTATTAAAAGGCGTTTATAAAAACGTCTATGCGCCACATAGACTAAGTTAATGACTCTTCCAAAATTATGCCATGTCACTTCACTAACAATTCATGACGCCACGTCACTTCACAAAACACTTGATGGAGTCACGTCACCCACCCAACATCTCAACATGCCACATCATCACTAAATATAAAAATATGAAGATAAGAGGATTTGAACCCCAAACCACTTACAACAAACTCGACTATTTAGCCGTCTAAGTTAATTATCAAACACGTTATAAATATATATACATAAAAGTATAAACCACATGGTTTAATTATTTAAAAAAAAAACACATATTCATTCAAAGAAAATTAAATCATAAATGACAATGTATATTAATGATCAGCTAGTTTCATGTAATAGTCCGGGCAAACACTAGTCTATACTAATCTATTAAAAGGCGTTTATAAAAACGTTTATGCGCCACATAGATGCTTCCAAATTATGCCATGTCACTTCACTAACAATTCATGACACCATGTCACTTCACAAAATTGGAGCCACGTCACCTACCCAACATCTCAACATGTCACATCATCACTAAATATAAAAATATGAAGATAAGAGGATTTGAAGCCCAAACCACTTACAACAAAATCGATTATTTAGTCGTCTAAGCTAATTATCAAACATGTTACAAATATATATATAGAAGTATAAACCACATGGTTTAATTATTAAAAATAAAAAAACACATTCATTCAAAGAAAATTAAATCATAAATGACAATGTATATTAATGTTCAGCTAGTTTCATGTAATAGTCCGGGGCCCAAAAACTAGTTCATAATAAAACACCATCGAAGAAAAATTCAATCAATTAAGTAAAGAGTTCAGCATACCCGGCGAAGAGTTTGAACAGATGTCTCTACGTTATCATGTCTCGCCACATCTTCCTCAAACTGGTGTTCAAAATACCCTTCATCTTCTTCCGGCGAAGGTGAGACATTCAAGTCCATTAGACTACTCAATCAACACCAAGCATGAACCGGAAAATTTAATATCTGCATTACACATCATCAACCGCAACATTAACCACATGCAGTCGATAACAATCATACACTCTTTTAAAAACTTCATACTTCGAAATCATGCATTTAAAACAGCCGAGAAGAGGTCTAATTTCATAGTTCAATCCAAAAATTAAAGCATTCTGCAATACATTAGAAACCAAATTTGATTCAATTATCAAAAAAATCTCGAAAAATCACATAATTTTAGGGATACCTGATTCAATTATCAAATTAAGCTCGTAATTTTCTTTTCTAGCAACATAATCGCTGGTTATAATCTCTCATAATCTTAGTAATTAAAACCAACAATTGAGATTTTCGAACCCTAAACTTACTGCACTAACAATTAAATTAAATTAAATTAGATCAAAGATAAACCCTAGATTGTGAAATTGATATGATGATTACAAATAGAAACAAGAACTAACCTCAGAAGTTGCTTCAATGGGGGATACAAGTATTAGAAGGCGCGTCAATGGAGGACGTTACGTGCGCTTCAATGGAGAACGTGAAGTGCGCTTCAATGGAGAACTGAGAGAGAGACAAGGAGAAGGTAGGGCTACGTTCGTTTTTTTTTTCCTTTTCTTATTGACAATTAGAGCAATTCAATGGGTTGGAGCCCCATTAAAAAGCCTTGACCGTACCTGTTAAAAATGGGTCAAATCCGTCCGATAACTAAATTGGGCGGTCGTAATAGGGTCATTTATTATTGATCCTTGACGGATTGAAATTAAAAATAGGAAAAATTGTTATTATTAATTCCAACTTTGCTTTGTCCACTAAAAATAATACTAACTTTCGTTTATTTTTAATTAATCCCAACTTTATACCATGTCCGCTCAAAATAATCCCAAATGACTTGCAATTGGCTAAACAAGTTAACATTTGTGAGTTGGATTTTTTTTTTCTTGCACACATGTCACCACGTGATTGGTCAAATATTAAAAAAAAAACAACCAAATTAAAAATAAAAAATAATAATAAAAAAAAAAGGCAGCCACCCTAAAAGGCAATCGGAATCGAGGAGGGGATGGGAGGGGTGGGGTGGTCGGAATCGAGGAGGGGATGGGAGGGGTGGTCGGATTCGCGGGGGGGGGGGGGGGGAGTGTGAGTGTGGCCGATTTGAGGAGGGGAATGAAGGGGGATGCCGGAATCGAGGAAGGGAAGAAAGGGAGTGGCCGGTTGTGAGAAGAGAAGGGAGGGAGTGGCCGAATATGAGAAGGAAAGGGAGGGAGGGGAAGCCTAGGAGTGTTAAAATCAAGGGTAAGGAAGCTTAGGAGTGCGAATATCAAGGGAAGGGATGCTTGGGAGTACCGGAATCGAGGGAGGGGAAAGGATGTGGCAGTCGGAATCAAGGGAAGGGAAGGTTGGGGTGGCAAGGTTGTTGTACCATGACTGCCTTTTGTTTTTTTTATATATTTAAATTTTTTTAACAAATCATGAGCTGACACATGTCTAGTAACTTGCATATAATGTCAGGTTGGTTGACCGGATGGGTGTGTTTCGGGTGGACATGGTATAAAGTTTGGATTAATTAAAAAAAAAGGAAAAATTTCACAAAATATTCCCACCTTTAGGACGTTCGCTAAAAAATAATCCTACCTTTACCCCCGGTCTTTTTTAATTGTCTCATTTACTTGGAATCGGTTGAGTAGTTTTTTTTTTAAAAGTGTTATTTACACATGTCGTTACTTGATTGGTTAAAAATAAAAATAAAATAAAATAAAATGAAAAAGGTAAAAAAAAAAAAAAAAAAAAAAAAAAAAAGAAAAAACACTACCACCTAAGCCATACCAATTCAGCCACCACCATCCCCTCCACCACCCAAACCTTAGTTACACATCTCACACCCAAACCCTAAACCACCGCCATAGCTCTGACCGAAATCCCACCCCAGCCAACCCAACCCCATTAACTCATTAACTCAAGAACATTTGAAAACCCCCCAAATGCTGCTGGAAATTGCATTGGGAGGTCGACGCACGCCGAAGGGGGACGAGGGAGGTCGACACAGCCGGATGGGGACGGGGGAGGTCAGCGAAGCCGAAATTGGGGGATAAGGGTGGTCAGTGACAGGGTATAGTCGTATCCCCTAATCAAAAATAATTACCTAAGTCCTCTAACTAAAGTAGATAGGGAAGTAAGGTCGAACTCCACAGGGAAACAAGTCTTTCTACTCCTAATCAATTATTATAACCTAGATTATGAGGTAACCAATATTTATAATTGAATAATAAACTAAACTAAGGAGATCAAGAATAAGGAGAAAATAATATATAAAAGGATCTAGGGCATAGGTTCACCAATAAATAATATTCCAGGGTAGAATAGAATAATCATTCATCAAGGCATATATTAATCAGATTATAAAGGGCTTTCGCTACGTATTATAATCACACGATTAATTTACCGGTATTAAATCTCATCTTTCGAATCTCAACCTAACCATTTATAAATTAACCTGTCTATTGAAACTAGACCTAAACATCAATTCTCATTTGTCGAATCTCGAATCAATATTGTCAAACTCATGCATAAAAGATCAGGCCTAATCTAGTCACAGAGCATTAAATCAATCAATAGGAAATTAATCTAGCATTGATAATTAACAACAATAAATAACCCCTTCATATTATTTATGGATCCCCATAAACCCTAGAAATAGAACTACTCACACATGATAAGAACTAAACAAATCAAAGCAATAAAACAAGACATAATTAAAGGAATAAAATAAACAACTAAGATTAAGAGAAGAGAAATAGTTACCAAACGAATCTGGAATTAAGAATGGATTCAGAACAAAGGTTTAAGAGAGAGAGAATCTAAGAAAACAATTAAGAGAGTAAAGAAAGAGTAAGAGAGGGAGAGAGAGAGAGAGAGAGAGAGAGTGAGAGATCCTAAAATCGTATTATGGAGGAGTATTTATACTCCGTACAAATCCTAACTAAAACAAACTTAAACGACAGAAATTAACTCCTAATATTTACACGCGCCCGATCGGGCGAGGCACCGCCCGATCGGGCGCGCCTTTTTGCTCTTCAGGTAGACTCTCGCGCCCGGCCGGGCGCGTCACCGGGCGCCGACCTTAGCTTCTCCCGCCCGGCCGGGCGCGCCTCCGGGCGCCAGCCTCTTTGGCCGGGCGGCTCTCCTGGGCCACTAATTGGACTACGATTGGGCTCCAATTCTTCGGGCCAATCTGGGTTTCCTCTTCGGGTCTTGAATACTCGGTCCAACTGCCCCGGTATCACCTATACCGAGCCCTTAATCACCGGTTCGATGGCTCTAACCGGCCCTGGGCTATAAAATTTGGTCGTGCTTCTCCAATGTTCATGATTGCTCCAAAATATCTCGGGAAAATACTCCAAAAGTGTAAATTCCTGCAAAAGTCAACCAAATCTACGAAAACACTAGAAAACACCAATTAGTAATAAAAGTGGCTCTAAAGGGCCAAAAACACTACTAATTATGACCAAGGGACGGGGGTAAAATACTATATAAAATAGACACATCAGTCAGCGAGCCCGGAAATCAGGAGATGAGGGTGGTCGGCATGGCCGAATTCGTGGAACAGCTGGATTCTTAGGACAAGGGAGGTCGACGAGCGTCGGGATCGGTGGCAGGGGAGATTGACGCACAGGGAACGGTGGCAGGGAAGGTCGACGCGTCGGAGTCGGTGGTAGAGGAGGTGGTTTGGTTGGTGGGTGGTTTTTAAACTTAATTAATTAATTTTTTTAACTTATTTTTAAAAAAAAAATAATTTATTATTTGGACTAATCGGGTGCCGACAGGTGTCAAATTGGTTGGGACCATTTGAAGCAGATTGACATTAAAGGTGTGATTATTAAAAAATTAACGCAAAGGTGGGATTATTTTTTAGCAGAAGCTCCAAAGGTGGGATAATTGACGTGTACCGTTCATATTTATAACTGGGTGATGTGGCATCCTCTTGATAGAACCAAGGAAGAAAGGGGCGACACGTGGCTTGTATGTGACACATGGCATGTGTCCTTGATTAGGAACACTTTTTAATCAGGAAGTGGAAATGGAGGAATGTTATGCATTTGTAAATACATAACATTGATTAAAATATTTTAAAAACGAATGGTAGAGAGAGAAAAGAGGAGAAAGATAGTAAGAGAGAGGTCTGTAGGTAGACCCCACCTATTTTTTTGTCGGATTGTATCACGTGATGAGGGACCACATGTTGATTGTTCCACTGAAAGTTTATATGTACCATTGAATCCTCAGTGGTACTATTTATGCATAAATTTTGTACAATTGAATGCATATATAATACCATTATGTGCATATATAGTATCACTATATATTCAGTGGTACCATTTGATCATCCAATATAATGATACTAGAATATGCATTCGTTTATACATATGTATAATTACATGAATACGTACCCCTTGTTATGCATTTTAACATGCCTAACATTTCTCCCTTTAAAATTCCTCCTTTTTCATAGATTGTAGAAATGGAGGAAGTATATTTGGAGGAATGTCTCACAATATAAAATAATATAATAAATGTACTAGGAAGAGGGAGAAAGGAAGAGAGAGATAGAGAGAGTGAAAAAAGGGTGGGTGGGGCCTACCTTTTCGTTAGAATTAGTTTTACGTGCAAAGAAGAGAAAAAGAATTGGGACCATGCGGCCACAACTCAAGAGAGTATATTTTGTACCATTGAGGATTTTTGTAAGTACCACTGAAACTGTATTGAGTACCACTGTAAGTACCACTGAAATTGTATTGAGTACCACTGAGCTCTAATGGTTTTATTTGACATCCTAATGAGACAATTGAATCTTTTTTGGAATACCATTGAAAGTATATCTTGTACCATTGAGAGTGTATTTTGTATCACTGAATCTACAATGGCAAAATTTAAATCATGCATGAAATGACCAACCTGCCCCCGCGAGACACTTCTAAATCTCTCTCAACCCTCTGTTTGGAACACCTTGTAGAAATGGAGAGAAAAAAGGGCAATATCATGAATCATGAGTTAAATGACTCCGTTTTTATCCTCCAATAAAACCTAAATTCAACTTGTTTTCACTTTTTGATCTATTATAGGAAGGTTTTGAAATTCAAGATTTTTTTAGATGATGAAATATGAGAATTAATGCGCCTTAATGTAGTGGTTTTGATCCATATTTCCGAGTCTTCTATAAAAAAAAATATATTCTCTTCATGGTTTGTAACACCCCAATAATTCTCTCTTTAAACCTGTGAGGACCCTGAACAATATTCAAGAAAATTACTGGCGTGCTACCGCCACGTGTTCAAACGTTAAGGCTTTATCAGAAAATAGCAGCGGAAAAACTAAATCAGTTATAAATAAGTTTCAAAACCAACGAATGAAACCAAATTAAGTTATACAACTTGGAACCATTAAGGCCCTTATTCAAAACTCAATAAAAGTAGTAAGTGATTAAATTCAGTGTTCAAATAAATTCAAACCCAAAAGAAATAGTGTCGAATAAAATTGAATCAAAATAAATTCAAACTTGCAAAAGAAATAAAATGCAAACAACCAACTCTCTACTCAAGATCCCACAACCCTGATGAATGCTGCATGTGTAAGAACCTGTGGTAATTCTGCTCCCCAATATTACAAGTGTAAAAATTGGATCGTCACAGGGTCATTGAATGGGCGAAGGCCATGACCAAAGAAAGACACACAAAGCACGCAATCAGAAAAGCTGAGTACATACAAGCTGCGAAATAAATTAAGAAATCCATAACATGCTACTAATAATCAATCATCATGCATCATTAAATTATAGACTCAACACACGACTCAACTATTTATATTACTAAGACTCCATTAATTAATAATAGGTAAATCATTATTTTTATTCATTGGATTACGCAATAGACAAGGTTGTCCAACCCATGCTCCATTTGGAACATCAATAAAAGAAAAACCCCATGCCTCCTTTCGGAAACATCAATAAACATCCAACGACCACGGGCGCGACTCCGTGACCGTAGTTAGTATGAGATCTCACCTAACTCCTAGTTTTGAAAAATATTTGAAATAAGAGACTCGTAGATCAGACGGCCTCGAGAAAAGTACATGGCTAATACCCCATGTACCCCAACCCCTTATTGTCATTACTCCAGAAGTGCACCAATCCAGAGTTTTATTGCTCATCCATCTTGCACTTTACGTGATTTACAGGTTTAGACTTGGTGATGACTCATATGCATAACAACACAATCAATCCAATATCAATTCAATCAAGTAAAACAACTTTTCAATTTCAATTCTTGATTTATTAGTGGCAAGCAACATTTATTATTTATTCCTTTACTACCTCGGTGTATAAACACCTTGAGTGCATAAGGCACCCCAAAACCTTAACCTCGTCTTAGAAGACTTAAATTCTTCCTTTACTCATCCTGCTTGCATAATCATGAATGAGTAATAAATTAATCATTACACCAGTCATATACCTTTGCCTCTAAGCGCACCTTGCATAATTAGAGCACAAATAATACTTGCAATATAAAATAGTGCACATCATTTGAAATTCACAATGTATAACCAAACAATTTAACCCAGTCAATCCTATACATGATACTAAGTTCTCGATCCGTCCTTAAACATGCACCTACAAGCAAGGTTTCGTAACTTGTACTTACCTTAAGTAAACGAATTGGTATGCCACTTTACTAACTAGAAATCACCTTCAATAAACTCCTCTCCTAAGCCAAATAATAACATCTCAATCAATACCCAATCAATCAAATTTACAGCAATACTAACTTACTTTAAAACCTTCAAAATCCAAATCAAACAACACTTTAAAACCTTCCCTTTAGTTAAAATTAAAGGCTTATATATAGTTCTTTAAATTTTCTTCATAAAAACCTTAAAATACACTCTTATACATGAAATTACAGCAAGTTCAAAGTCTAATAAAAATCTGAAAATTATATAAAAACCCCTAAAAATCTCCCTTTTTAATGGGTGATTAAACCCTCTTTATAAAACATCAAAAGTAGTACTTAGAAACTATTTCCAACACTTAAAAATTCAATAAAAACATATATTTATGCTTAATTAACTTTAAACATAATTAATTTTATTAATCAAACTCAAGGATAATATTTTAAGTATAAAAAAAACTTCGTTAAAATCAAAAACTGCCCGAAAATCATATTTAGAGGCTGAATTTGGGCACGAGAGGGTGGTGCTCATTACCAAAGGTAATGAGTCTTTCTTAAAATGTTGTTTCCACATGGAAAACGCTACTTTTTCATCAAAATCGGATGAGTTCAGAATCTGATCGGGATTAAAACGCGATTAATATTAACGAACGAAAATCTAAAATTAAAACACGAATTTACATGTTCAAAATAATATGGAATTAAGTTAAACTAATCATTAGTTATAATCACCAAAATTTCAAAACATCATTACTATAAAAGCCCTAAATCAATTGTTCATAAAAACCCTAAAATCATGATTTTCAATAATTAAAAACCCTAGGTTATAAAATTTACAAAATCTGAAAATTATGATACTTATAAAATCTGAAATTATAAAGTTTAGTCATCAAAATACAATTTGATACTAATTAAATTACTTTCAAACAATAAAATCAAAATCCATAAATCAATAATTATAATTATACAAATTAATAAAACAAAGGAGAGAGAAAATAAGACTAACCTTTTTGTGTGGGAAATTTTTTGAGATTCATGGGGTATTTATAGGAGAGAATTATTGTAGGGTAAAAAGAAAGATTGGGCCTCATAAAAATAATGGGTCGATTAAGTAAACAAATGGGTTAGGCTTGTGTGATTGGACATAAATTGTAGAATAAAGGTGCATAAAATAATTTGTTCAAATAATTTCCGACCTAGATTAATAATTTGAAACTTTTGAAATTAAATTATGAAAAATAACAAATAAATATTCTAAATAAAATAAATTTTCATTTATAAAATATTTAAAAATACGGGAGATTACATGGTTGGTTATGAAATATGAGAAATTGATGAGCCTTAATTCTCTTTTGAAAAATATTAGTTGTGGTGCCGCATGCGCAACAACTTGATTATTAGTATATATTTAAGTATAGTTAATTAGTTTTTTTTTTCTTTTCGTCAACTAATGTTTGACAATTTTAAGTATAATACAATACTTACAAAATATGAAAGAGTTGGGAGAAAAATAGTATAGATGTACAAACTAAATATATTATTTTATTATTAAAATACAATTATTGTATTACATAAGTAAAGCTTATATACTGCAGTACAAATGTTTAAATGTTGTAAAACTCATATAAAGATACAAATAAATACATGAAACTAAATACATATATACTATAAAAGTCCATACATAAATATATCATACATACAATAAACTCTAGAGATAAATATATGTATGAATATAATTTAAAGCTTGAGTTTAGTAAAATTTATTGACATTTGTTGTAAATGTTTTTTTTTATTATTGTGTCTTCTAATTTCAATTAATAATAATTATAGTTGCCAACATCTATATTGTAAGTTTGCTGAAGAAATTTGAGTACTTGTCTAGTAGTATTTTGTTGTGGTGGACCAATTTGGGTGGTTGGTGTCCCAATAAATCGTACCGGACATGGGACATTAGGAACACCATTGATACCTATAAAAGCTTTTATTTCATCATATGAGGTAATCCTAACTGAAGTAGTATATCGATCATGTAGAATTATTTTGATATTTGTTTTCAGAACTTTCCGTGGTTCATCCATTAATATGCTAGCTTAGGACTTAGTATTTTAATGTGAGGAAAACAACCTATTATGTATGAAGTTAATCTACAGAAGTTATTGTTTTGAGAGAAAATCTCAATTTTTATTTCTATTTATAGGCGTACTATAAGAACCTTGTAGTGAATTTTTTTTTTTATTACGTATTGTGTATTGAGTATTCAAATATGCATGTTAAAACCCAAAATGTTTTATAATACACATGTCTGACTTGTATTATTTTTAATGTATAGTGTACAAGTGTACTATACTGTAAATTGTACGATATTGTACAATTTACACGTGTGTGTGTGTGTGTGTGTGTGTTGTGTGTATTTATGTATTCATTTTTAATTTATTATTAAATCCTATATGCTTATAATATATCATATTAATCCTATGTAGTTTGTATCTCAATAAATTGTACAGGTTGCTATAGAGTAAATTAAAGCATTAAAATGTGATAAATACTTACAGTAAAAGTTTATTTTATGTAAATCTACATGTATAAGTACATATATATACAAACAAACATTATTTAATATACATTTTAAAGTTGTAACTGTTTAAGGGAATAAAGTCCGTAATAAAAGCATGAAATTATACACATGTGTATGTTCATAAACATGTCTGAAAATTATTAAACATCTAAATTCCTGTAATGTGTTTAGCTTTCCAGCAGAGCTGTTGAAATCCTTCTCCCAACATGCATGTGGTCCTCTCTATGGTCAACTCTTTGTCTTTTAAAGTTGCAATGCAACTTTCTACAAGAGACCTTTGTTCTTGAAATTGTGTATAAAATGAATTTGTTTTACCCGTATAATGATTACTGCAAACAATTTGTAGTGTTGAGTTTAATATGAGTTGTAATTGTTAGGTAATAGTAATAAGTTAAAGCATACATATATACTTGTAGTGTGAGCGTAGCATATGATTAGCGTCATCATTTATCAGTTGTTCAGCAAGATGACCAAAAAGTGTGATCGGTATGTCACCACTATCGTCAGCAAAAGTGATATGCAACACAGTTCTACGAACGTGTATGATTGTGCATGATTAGATAGTTAACAAAATAAAGAAAAGCAGTGATTGCATGCTATGTTATTAGTAGTGGTACATCAATTACTGTGGTTCGGACATCCCTACGTGTGGGGAGCTAAATGCACGACAGTTAAACACCGATCCTCTTTCAATTTCACATCGTTTACTACAGACATTGTATATTATACAGTTTTTGTTTGTAATGTCAATGGCACGTCCAACGATCCGTAGTGTTTTTTTCCAAACTTGTACATAAATAAATGCATGATATAGTTATACAAAATATTATTTTGTCACTTTAATTTGTGTATTAGTGAAACATATTATGTAATTTACCTCTTGTTTAGATAATTGTGAAATCGGAATCATAAATTCAGAGGTTGCTGAGAGCTTTCTGCTATTTCAATTGCGGATTAATTTTGAAGGATTATATTATGGTCCTTATTATTCATCGCCCTATAAAGCAACAATGTTAGGTAAGTAATAATTAACACACAAATATAACCAGGTTGAGAAATTCTATTTACCAATCTCGGAGAAGTTGTGCTTTTGGATTACTTGGGTTAATTTTCAGTGTAGAAGAAAAGGTTCCGTTGAATGAATCTGTAAACATGTGGACAATAGATATTTAATGAAAGCGTACTCATTATTTTATAAATATTTGTTCATATCATATACTGTTGAAGGACCTGTTCACACTTACTAAACTGAGCTGAACCGATTGGAGCTGAAATGAACTAAATAGAGCTGAAATGAATATGTTATAAGAGAAGGAAATTAAGAGTTGAACTAAACTGAACTGATTGGAGCTGAAATTAAGCTGAAGTGAATAGGCCCAAAAGTGTATGCTTTGACGCGGGAAACTTCTATTACAAGCATCGTGTCTATAATTTCAGCAACAACAATAGCTTCGTGTGTAACCAAATTGTACCACACTAATAAATTAACAGGCTCCATGCTGCCGAAAGTAGAAGAAATTAAATGTTCAATAACAATAGTTATAATTAAGTTAAAGTACTTATGTATCGGAAAACCAATTTATATTATTGTAGTATATACACGTACCTGGAATTTATCATCTCAATCCTACGCACTTCATTAGGTAGTCCAGAACTCTTAGAGCGAATGATTGCTATATCGTGTATGTGAATAATAATTCCAATGATATCTAGGATAAAAATAAAATAAAGAACTTAATTATATGTTGATTAATTCAGGTGTATTCATAATGCACATACAATAATTAAAATTTTTTAATAAATAATAAGTAATATATACCCATCCAATCAGATCTGCCAATAAAATCCATAACCCGATTAAGTGGGACAAAGTATGAGCTTGGTTCAGGTTGTCGTTGTGTTTCAGAAACTCTTGTTGTAGAATTGATCATCATCTGATACACTGGTTTTCTCTGGCAAACATGTCAGGTGTACGAGTTATGATAGGGTTGGTAATGTTGTATTCTCTCCCTTCAAGAAGAAGATCATGAAAATATGAAATAGCTCAATATCTCGTTCAAAGATCCACAACCTTCATTTGTGTTATCTGGCAATTTCAATGTTAAATAATCGTTATATATGTTAAGATAATTAATATTCTATAAGTTGTATATAATATACTTCTACGTCTTCAAAAATCAGTTGTTGTAAATTTGTTGTGCTGCTGCGAGATTTTTTAGATGGGGGTGCTTCTTTATTAATGTTGCTGTTACATTAAAGTTTCGGCTTTGATCTGTTAGTCTGGTGAGTGTAGACACCTAAAAATGTCTCCCCCAAAACCAAACCCGATGATGAACAACCTTTCACCGCCATTATTGGTCGGGTTGAGTATTTAATCTTGGAGTGCTTAAATCCATATTTCCATTTCATAAACCAACCCAATTCCTATCCCATTTCCTCAAACCATAACTTATTTTCCTCTTTTCGTGCCTTTAAACCCAAAATAATTCATTTCGTGTCCTTTATAATCATTCATTTCGTGTCCTTTTTATAAAATGTTTAATCCAGTTTATTTTGGTCCATAATCAGGGTCCAATGATTGAATAGTTGGATGGGGCTTGAAAAGAGATTTTCAACGATATATTATAAGCCTAAATCCGAGTTATAACGAATAAGTTATGGCCAAAATATTAAATTGAGCCCAAACCGAACCTAAGCCCACCTTACCTACGACCCAATGATCATGTAGAGGGTCCAAATTATTTAATCCAATTCCTAAACCAATTAGGATTAATTAGAAGCTTATATAAGTTTCTAAAAGATCCTAATTATCCTTTTTGAAAAGATAAGATTAAAGAGTTTGAAATTGAATAAAACTCCTATTTTTGAAAGTCCTAATTTTATTCGAATTGAAAGACATTCAAAGATAGACAGATATTATTTTCGTGACTCATAGTTGTTATCCAAATTTTATATGGTTAGATAGCCCTTGAAATTATATTTCCAATGATATATTATAATATCAATTCCGAGTTATAACGGAAAAGATATGAATAAAATGTCAAACTCTATCCAAAACTGACACCGTCTCACTATTTCGGCTATATATTTTGTTCTACAAAATATTTTAATCTGATTTTAATTGGATTAGAAAGTAGACTTCAAGATCTTTCCAACTATATCTTATTCATCTTATTCCTATTTCTAGATCAAAAGATATGATAAAAACAAAAATCGCAAAAACTGCAGTCCATCGAGTTTTATTCCGATTTAATTCAGATCTTATCTTGATTCTTCGACCCTTCTTTTTTTCTCTATAAATAGGGGTCATATCTCCCCTTTTTCAAGGATCAACAATCTTGATCATCAAATTATTCTCTCTTCCTCTCTTTTACACCAAAAAATCATTCTCTTCTTTCTCTCTCTCATATTCTAAGCCTTAAATCTATATTTCTAATAACACCATTCTTCCCTTAAGCACTCCAAGGAGTTCATACTTAACCCAAAGTTCTATACTTAAACCAAGGCGTGAAAGGTAGAATTAACTGAGGGTTTGGACCAAATCAACTCTACTTTTTAATTTAATTTCCATTTGCTTTATATTTTTATTGAAGTTACTAACAGTTTATTCTTAATGTAGCAATTTAAAGGAACGCGCGGAATGTGAGTAATTAATTAATTTAATTACTCTTATTTTATTTTCTTATTGCTAGTATCATGATTAGGTTATTTTATATTTGATTTGACTAACACTATTATGGTTAAATTGCTTCCAATGTTAATGTTTATTTTATTATGTTTATTGATCACCATATTGCATGTTTAATGGGAATATGTAATTGAAAATCACGCCTAATAAGATAATTTGGACAACCGGTTTAGGTCCTTTTTAATCTTGTTTTTTAATCAAGTGATCACGATATTTTAGAATTATATGTTGCATTAATATTCAACCAATTTAGCCTAATAATAGTTTGGAGCAAATTGAATCTTTGTTTGCATGCCTTTGAGATCGCAGGAATGTTTTTCACAATAAGAATCGAGTAGAGGCCAGTACGGGCGAATGTGACCCCATGACTCACTTCGTACCATCATCTCCGATCCTCCTTTCGTGGTTCCGAACCATATGGAGTTAGTAATCTCATGGATTATGAATGGGGTGTAACCTTCACAGGTCAATCGTTGTCCCTTATCGTGGTTGCCTTTAATGATCCGTGAACGGTTTACAAGTTCCTTAAAAACTTGTTGGCGGCTCCCTACTTTCCTTGTCCCTAATCGTATTATGTCAATTCCCACTTCCTATGAGTGCCAAGCATATTCACACATGCTTTAACGTAGGCGCACCTCGAGCGACGCCTACAATTTGGCGACTCCACTGGGGAGGATTCTTGGTTATTTATCGATTTGAGTGATCAGTATTTAATTAAGATAAGTGGATGAGACTTGAAAGATTCTTGAATTGTATTCTTGCGATTTAATTGGCATTTTCACATATGCATATGATTTTTTTTAGGTTACCTATTTTGCCACAATAGTACGTGTTCTACGTATGTGGCTATCCCGGGGGATTTATGCTCTATCAACCCGAAAACGCTCATGACAATAAGGGTTCATCCGAGTTTTTAAATCTACCCAAACCATGGAGTCGAGTTCGATTTCATCACGAACTCGCGGAGCCGCCCGTTGGCATACACCCTCAAGGGAGGCTGCCTTGCTAACGCGTCCAAACTCTTAACCATGGTACCCTTTGACACCCAAAATCTTGACCATAGTCGAACATAGAACTTGACTTTAGGTTGCGAACTTCATTGCATCATGCGTGACAATATGCTTATATATGCATTTTTTTAGTGAATTTTTTTAATTATTTTTTTCTCTTATCAAACCCTTTTTTTTTTATTATTAGAGTCGAGCCATAGATTTTTTTTTTTTTTAATTTTTGAGTCACCCGGATTTTAATTCCCGTATACTGCACAAGAGTCAACTTGTTTTGGTCATAGCCGGAGTTATAGAAAGAGTTACGTGTCGTGCCACATATGGATCTGAAGCCCCGAGTTTTATCTTTTATTTAGAGTTGGTTTCGTCCAAATTAGAGTCACAGATCAAAAGTTATAACCGATATATTACAGCCTGTCCAGTTTAGGTGTCTTTTTAGCGTCAACTTTTTTATTTATTTATTTTTTTTATATCTTTTCGTGTCAAGCTAGTCTTAGCCAAGTCCTTTAATCCTTGTCATCAACTCGTATAACATAGGATTATAGATTATTTTATTTTATTTTATATACCCATGAGTCTTAACTCTTCTAGAATTCTAGTCCTCTTCCTAGTTTCTTGTGATCGATTTTTGTGCTAACCTTAACATGTGTTCTTTGTCTTTGATTGTGGTTGATTTTATTTATGACTAATGATTGCCAATGGACCGTTTTCACCTAATAAATAGCATAAACATTAAAATTGGACAAAATTAATCAAGTTAGTTTGTCTTTTAGTCTTCCGTGCTATTTGGTCATTGGGTCCTTTGTTTTTCACAACGTCCTCATGTCTAGCCATGCGATCATACCACGAGTCTTAATAAACTCACCTAATCACACATGTTGAGTCATTGCACACACTTTGTCTTCGAGTAATGCACTATATTGTTTATGATCGTATATTAGGACCATGCATGCGTCATTTTCCGTCGTAATAGGAATGAGTGGAGTATTTCCCATCAGATTTCAAAATTGTTTCATACACTCTTCCTTTCCAATCCGAGTATTGAGTGAATGCATTAAGTGAAATCATCCTTACACAGTACTTGAGTCTAAAATCACTAGGCAATAGTTGGAAGAATAAGGGGAACGTCATTCCTTCCTTCTTTTCTTCTAATCAAAGCATCAACAACAACAAATTTCTTGTCCCCCCTAGCGGTAACAAGTAATTCATAAGCAACTAACCATGAAGACGAAGCACAAGACAAGTTTCCATACAAGATTTCATGTTTTTTTTCCTTCTTTTGTTTCAACCCTCTCCCCTAATAAGTCTAGCATAGGTTCCCGTTATCCATGTGTACTGTCTATGTGTCATATTTCTTACCTTTTCCATCAATGAGCATTCCTTTCCTTTGCAATCTATCATCGAATTCATTCGAAAAAAAAAAAAAATCAATTCCGAACTAAACACAAGGTACACCAATGACTCGAGGCACATTTGCAACCCTGTCATTCCCTATTAACCATTTAATCACATATCCATTTCTTCGTCAACCACTTTAAGCCTCGTCTAACGATTGACCTTATTTATTCAACCCACATTCACTTAACCCTGGGATGGGAAGGTGTGCAATTTGTGTAACAGTCAGAAAGCAAGTTCAAATAAAAAAAAAACACAAATAAAAAAAAAAAAAAAAAAAAACAAAAACAATGTCTAAAGGCAAGTGTTCCAATCTCTCCGATATGAACATGTCTCAAATTGCGTCTCTCATCGAGTACTTGGTACCGTGCCTGAGAAACATGAATGCTAAGTGAGTGATGGACCGCATGATCTGAGATTGCCTACATTGATTCACAAGAATGGAAAAACGAAAAAAAATAAGAAATTCAAATATATATATATATATATATATATATATATATATATATATATATATATATATATATATATGAAAAATAAAACTTGCAAAGTCTAATACATAATTGCATATCTTGGGGGCTTCTCTCGGGTCTTGATCCTTTTACCCCTTTCTTCTTTAAACCTTCAGCTTAACCACATTACAACCCTTGAAAGACCTCTTTGAGGTGTACACACACTTGTGCAAAGTTCGGTTAGAGCTACGTTCGGCCTGATTCCTAACAGATACGTAGGCAACCTCATATTGAGGTGCGGCCACATTCATATGCATGATCAAGTCGAAGAATATCCAATGCTTAATCCTATGACCCTACCCATTTAGAGCTAGACTTGGGGGCTTGAACCCACATCATTTAGCCTACCCAGCCTGAAGAGTCATCATCTTTGACTCTTCTCACATCTATTTCCATCACCATAACCCTTGCAGCCAGCCTGAGTATCACATTCACACACTTCACTCACACATCCATATCCATATCAATCATCCTTCCCTTTAAGAGCCCTTTATCATGAAATCTTGTTTAAACACTATGCATGTTTCATCGTCTTTCAGGACAACATTTATTAAAAGAAACATTGTATACTTGCTTAGCTTCCTGACCTGAGCAATGTTCATTGTTTCATGTATCGCATAATATGTTGAGCAACATTTATATACAAAGTATATCGTTCTTATCTCCTTGACCTAAGCAATGTTCATTATGCAATAATCACTTCATCTATATACGGGCTTAGCTTCCAGACCTAAGTGACGTTCAAGATCGTTTCTTCACACCATATATGATGCTTAGCTCCATGACTTAAGTTCATTCATCTATCGTGTCACATGATGTAATTGTCCTTAGCCTCCTGGCCTAAGAACGTGCATCATGCATACATTATTTTCAGGACAAGCAATTCAATCCATACGATTCATTTCGTCTTGCTCAAGGAGGAAGTTCAAAACTTCTTCCCTTTTTCAATATTTTATTTGGGGAAGTTCAAAAACTTTTTCAAAATTTTTATCAAGGGTAGTTCGAAAATAAAATTTCATTTTTCACGTCTTTCTTTTTTGGGAGAAAGTCGGTACCCTCCACTCGTCTCATGACAAAAATGATGGAAAATTTTTGCTTTTGCATTTTCGGTTGCTTGTGTCTGCACACACACACTCAAACTATATACACACAATCACAAGTCATACTCATGTCATGTCATGTCGTGTCAAGTCAAACTTGGTCAAGTCAGTTGGTTAAGTCAATCATAATATATACGAGTCCATTGGCAAATTTATTTTTGTAGGTCTCATCTACAGCCCACGTTCGGGGACAAGCGGACCATCTACAGCCCACGTCCGGGAACAAGCGGACCATCTACAGCCCACGTCCGGGGACAACCGGACCATCTACAGCCCACGTCCGGGGACAAGCGGACCATCTACAGCCCACGTTCGGGGACAAGCGAACCATTTACAGCCCACGTTCGGGGACAAGCGAACCAACTACAGCCCACGTCTGGGGACAAGCAGACCATCTACAGCCCACGTTCGGGGACAATCGAACCACCATCATTTCATGACGCAAGGTTCTCGATACACAGAGACTTGCAATCTCATCATCTGTCGACTTTCCTCAAGCATGGAAAGTATTATCCGGTGGATTTCTTCAAGCATAGAAAACCGCCAAATTACTTTGTCGGCTTTCCTCAAGCATGTAAAGCATTATTGGTGGATTTCTTCAAGCATAGAAAAACGCCAAAATCATATGTCAACTTTCCTCAAGCATGGAAAGTATCATCCGGTAGATTTCTTCAGGCTTAGAAAGCTACCTAACTCATTAGTCGACTTTCCTCAGGCATGGAAAGTATTTCAACAAAACGTCATCCGGTGGATTCCTTCAAGCATAGGAAGATACCAAACTCATTTGTCACCGATACACTAGTGTCAAATAAGCGTTCTATCCCTTTACTCTTTTATCTATGGAATTAACCTTTTTTACAAGTATCGGCGTATACAGAGTGATTGAGGATCGCAGAACATCTTAAATCATTCTCCGTCCCTATCGACTACTTTGACTATCGTTTTTGAAACTAACGTTTCTAAAAACTCAGTCAAAGTGGGGGCTTCTGTAGACACCTAAAAATGTCTCCCCAAAACCAAACCCGATGATGAACAACCTTTCACCGCCATTATTGGTCGGGTTGAGTATTTAATCTTGGAGTGCTTAAATCTATATTTCCATTTCATAAACCAACCCAATTCCTATCTGTAGGGAATAATTTCAAGCTTTAATCCCACTAGCTTGAACCCCACTGTGATCATACACTAAAGTACGGTGGCGTCCAAAAGGGAAGAAGATAGAGCAAAAGAGTCGCCAACAAGTTTTTTAGGAACTTGTAAACCGTTCATAGGATGAAGGTTACACCCCTTAACGATCCAAGAGATCGTCAACTCCATAAGGTCTAGAACCAAATAAGGGTTCGGGGATGAAGGTACAAATCCAACCTAAAAGAGATTGAACCTACCCTAATAATATGCCTCTACTTTATTCTGATCGTATTCATGTGCGCTTTCTGACTAACATGCAATCAATAGGATTAACCTAAACATGTTTATCTATGTTGGTTGAATATAATGCACACATAAATCTATTATTGGCGATCACTTGAAATTATAATCATAATTAACCCTAAACAAGATTATTAATTATCTTATTAAGCGTGATTACAAATACCAATTCCCTTTAAACATGCATAAAAGGTGTGATCAAGCAATAAATAATCAATAATCAAGCAACATAATAATAATAATAATAATCATAATAATAATATCATCAAAATAATAATAATAATATTCATAATCATCATAAATTATAACAATTATAATCATAATCATGTTCATGTTAATATTAAAGCATAATAATAGCAAGACCCTAGGCATGATACTAACAAGATTAATAACAAACCCTAGCATGTCACTAAGCAATAAAAATAAAATCTTTAACCCTAACATGATATTAACAATCATAAATATCAGGAAGAACATAGGAAGCATCGCAACAATCATATTAAATATTAAAATTACCCTAGACATGATACTAGGAATATCATAATAACAATCTAAACATGATGTCTACATCATAACATCAATAAAAAAACCATTAAAGCACTTACTTTGATGCCTCGCACCTCTTTCTAATAACAAAATACACACGTTAGTAACTTCAAGGAAAATAATAAAAAAAACAATTAAATTAAATAATTGAAAGAGAGATTTGGTGTAATCCCCCATATTTATAAATATATTATAAATGAATTTTTGTTTTATTAATAATATTTATATGTGTTTTTCCGGGATTTAAGTTTTAAAGTTCCAAATTATTTTTGGGTTGATGATTGATTTTGTTCTAAAAGGATTTTTAATTGTCCATTCAACAATTTATGCCATACATATTAAACAAAGCTAGCCCATTTCATTTATCTTATGAGGCCCATTAATTTTATGAGGCCCAATCTTAAAACTAACCCTACACCACTCTCTCTCCTGTAAATACCCCATACATCCCCAAATTTTTCCCCACACAAAAGATTAGTCTTATTTTTCCTCCTCTTTATTTTCTTTATTTTATTTTCCCTTTATTTTATTTATTTCCTTTTTCCTTTATTTTATTTTATTTTCTTTTCCTTTTTTTTTTCTTTTTTTTTTCCTTTCTTTCATTTCTTTTCCTCCTCCTTCCTACGTGAGTTTGCACTCACCTTGCTGCCACCCTTATGCCGCTAGCCACCACCGGCGCTAGAGCTGTCAAAAGTTGACCCGACCCGAAATACCGACCCTAACCCGACCCTAACCCTAACCCGTCTGAACTCGAAAAAAATGGTGACCCGAACCCGACCTAACCCGACCTGAAACCAACCCTAGACCCGAGTTGACCCGAGTATTTGAGACCCGAACCCGACCATGAACCGACCTAAAGAGGACCCGACCCGAATGTGACCCGTAAATTATTGACCTGAACCGAACCCGACTCGAACCCGAGAATGACCCAAACCCGATTTAACCCGTCAAAACCCGAATTCAACCCGACCTGTTACTAACCCGACCCGAGTTCAACCCGACCTGTTCCTTACCCGACTCGAATTTAAACCCGACCTGTTACAAACCCGACCCGAAATCAACTCGACTTGTTAATTCAACCCGACTTGTTATTGACCCGACCCGAATTTAAACTCGACCTATTACTAACCCGAATTTTAGGATTTTCGAATTTTTAGGATAAAAAGAGTACTCCGTATTGACTATTGAGTTTCAGGCTTTTTTTCAATTTATTAACATGGATTCCAATTATAAAACAAAAGTGGCCTTTCTCATCTTACTTGACTTATCTCTTACATAATCCTCGTCAAAGAAAAACTGAACTGGACAGCAGCCAAAAAAAAAAAAATTAAACAAAAAAATAAAAAATAAAAAAAAAAAAACAAAAGTGGCCTTTTTTATTATTATTATTTTTTTAAAGGGAATTCAAATTTTATTATTCACATGTCTATTTAATTTTTTTTTTTTTGGAAATTTTTTAAATTACGTAATTTAATTTGGAGTTTTAAATAAATTAAAAAAAATTAAAAAAAATGTAACTGGACCCAATATGACCGACCTGATATCAAACTTAAACCCTATTAATCCAATATTTGATACCCGAATACGAACATGACCCGACTTGATTATTATAATACGAGAATAAAAAGACTTGAAAAGGACCAATCTAATTATAACTCGAAAATTTTTGACTTGAACCACACTCGAGACCGACTTGGAAATGACCCGACATGATTATAACCCGCAAATTATTGACTTACCAATTTGAACTCGAGAATGACCAGACAAGTTTAAATGACCCAACTTGATTGTAACCCGCAAATTATTAACTAAACCCGACTTGAACCCAAGAATGACCCGACTTGGAAATGACCAGATTATATCCCGCAAGTTTTTGACTTGAACCGAACCCGACCCGAACCCGAGAATGACCCGACTTAATTATAACCCACAAATTATTGACTTGAATAGAGCCCGACTCAAACCCGATAATGACCCGACTTGATTATGACCCGCAAATTATTGACTTGAACCGAACCCGACTCAAACCCGATAATGACCCGACCTGATTATAACCCGAAAATAATTGACTTGAACCGAACCCGACTCGAACCCGAACACGACCCTAACTCATTCAAACCCGTAAAAACCCGAATTTAACCCGACTTGTTTTTCACCCGACCCGAATGTAACCCGACCTTTTATTGACCCGACCTAAACCCGACCCGAACCCGAAAAGATATATGACCCCACGTGACCCGACTCAAGCATGACCCAACCCGAACCCGACCCACATAGGTCCTAACATTAACCCGTATTGACCCGACCCGAGATGACCCGACCCACACAAACCCGACCCATTTACCCAAATTGACAGCTCTAACCGGCGCCCCCTGCCGCCGCCGACGACCCTGCCGGCCCACCAGGCAGCCCAGCCGTGGCCACCCCCCTTTCTTCTTCCTCCTTTGTTTCTTTTGCTTGATACTTGATTTAATTGTTTTGGGTTTTGTTTTTGTAGTATAAAGATTATATTTTTAGTATCAAAATCATGTTTTTGATGTTTTAAACTAATAATTTCAGATTATAATTGTTGTTATAATTTTCAGATTTTATAATTTTAAAACCTAGGGTTTCAATTTATTTAAATTGAGATTTTAGGGTTCTTATGACTAATTAAATTGGGGCTTTTTTTCCTATTGGATTTCTATTGATTAATTAAGCATAAAAACATGTTTTTGATGAAGTTTTAATCTAAATTATAATGCTGGAAATTTGGTTAAGTATTAATTTATTGTTGTTGGTTGTTTTCTAGGAAGTGATTATTTCTTAGGAGACTTTTAAGTGATTAAAAGTGGCACAAAGGATTGTTTATACGAGGTACGTACATGTCTACTTCGTTGTAAGTAGTATCATGTTTAGGTACCAAAGAAAAGAACTTAGTTTCATGATTAGAGAACACTTGGATGAAAATTGTTTGGTTATACATTTAATTAATTCATGTGCTTATGTTTATGAGAAATGTTTTGGTGAATTGATTATGTTTGTATGGAATTATGGATGCAAACATGTTGAATTATATTGGATTAATTGTTTGTATGGAATGTTGATACAAGCATAATTTTATTGGATTGGTTTGTTAACCACATTTGGATTATTAAAGGATTGGAATTGAATGGTTTAAGTGGAATGAATTTATTAATTATTCCACAAGGATGTTATTTATTTTATTTATTACTCAATCATGACTCGTTAGTATGTTGAGTAAAGGTGGATTAAGCCGAATGGATAGGTGAGTTGACTATGTTCAACAATTTTGGATAATTTGGAAGTTTAATGGAATTAAAGGTCAATTTGTTATGTGATCACCATTGTCCTAAACAAGATTAAAAGTGCATTGATGTATGATTGTTACGTATGGTCTACTTGAATGAGTCGGCTATTAATTAAAATTGTAATCACGTAAAGTGAAACATGGATGAGCAATAAAACTCTAGAAAGCATGCACTTCTAGAGTATTGACAATTATGGGTTGGGGTACACGGTGGTAGCCCGTGGCTTTTCGAGGTTTGTTTGATCAACATGTCCTCTTCTCTTTTGGTATTTACATTTTATTTTATAATGAAAGTTAGATGGGATCCTAGACTAACTTTGTGAGAATGGAGTCGCGCCCATTCTTGCATCGCGCTAAACTTTTATTTTAAATGGTCATTTGGGACCAAAATGATTTGGTGGATTGGACAACCTCGTCTATTGCTTACTCCAAACTAAATTAATTAAATTAAATATAAAGAGTCAAGTGTTTGGAATTGATTAGCAAGTATGTTGAGTCGATTGAATTGTTTAAGTGTGGAGTCTTGATTAATGAATTCGTGTTGTATGTTTATTTACTTTAATTAGTTGAGCATGCTAGGTTTGGTACGTTGTAGCTTGTATGTACTCAGCTTTGCTGATTGCGTGCTTTTGTGTGTTTTCTTTTGGTCATGGCCTTCGCCTTTCAATGACCCTGTGATGATCCAATTATTACACTTGTATTATTGGGGAGCAGTATTGCATAGGTTAGCTTGATGATGTGAAGTTCGGGGATTTGACATACGTATTGTCAAGGGATTGGTGTGATTGAGAGTATTCGTTCTTTGTGTTGAACTTATTTATGTTTTACTATTTTAATTATGTTTTGGGACTTTGATTATTGGTTTGGTTTTAAATAAGGGCCTTTATGGTTCCAATTTGTAAGCTTTGACTTATTGGTTTTCTAAATTATATTATTTTAATATTTAAGTTGGATTTCCGCTGCGATACTTTGATAAAGCCTTAACGTTTTAACACGTGGCGGTAACATGCCAATGGTTCTCCTCTATTTTTATTTAAAGTAAGTGGTTTGGAAAAAGGGAGAATTATTGGGGTGTTACATTTGGGACCAAGCCCTCAGAAATTAAAACCTTTCACGTCTAGGGCGAAGGCAACTTCGAATATGGCTAGGTGTTTCTAGATCTAATGAATGCGGAATTTTGTATTAAAAAGCAAAGTAGGAATTAAGAGAAAGAGAAAGAATTAGAAAACTGATTGTTGATGAATAATCGTGAGAATTGGTCCATGAAAACGGAGTTTTTAATACGTTATTTATAGAGAAAATCAGCCAAAAAAGATAAAATAAACAAAACAGAGTCTGACGCACAAAAAACAAAGCTGGAGCAAACCCTGGCTAACTGGCGCCAGGCACCAACACTAGCGCCAGGCGCCAATGGCTAGCGCCAGGCCTGGTTCCAGGCGCCAAAGCCTGGGTCAGGCGCCAAGCCTAATTTTAACGCGTTTTCGAAAATCAGATAAGTTTGCCGTACTGGAGGATAAAATCATATAATTTCCTTGAAAATGCTATTTGATTTTGATTAAAACTCTGAAAAGTCAACAAAAGTCAATTTATCAATGCTAATTGAATTAGGAATGAAAAGAACCTTATAGAATTAGGAATGATAAATCATATTAGGCCCTCCTCTAGATCATTGGACCGTATATAAAGTTCAAACCGGGCCCAGTTTAGTAAATTGGCCATAACTTCCTCAATATTCATCGGAATTGGGCTTATAATATATCGTTGGAAAGGTCTTTGCAAGCCCCATCCAACTACACTACTATTGGACCCATATCATGGACCAACCAACTGGATTGGCTGTTTTCTTAAAATAAGTTTTCAAAAACAGAGAGAAGAGAAAAGAATTAAAACTATCCGCAACACTAAACTTTCCACACTTTCACTTCATTCGATTATGATTCGACGCGAAAGGTACTCATCACTGGGTTTGGTTTTGGGGAGACACATTTGGGTGTCTACACTATCCCATTTCCCCAAACCATAACTTATTTTCCTCTTTTCGTGCCTTTAAACCCAAAATAATTCATTTCGTGTCCTTTTTATAAAACGTTTAATCCAGTTTATTTTGGTCCATAATCAGGGTCCAATGATTGAATAGTTGGATGGGGCTTGAAAAGATCTTTCCAACGATATATTATAAGCCTAAATCCGAGTTATAACGAATAAGTTATGGCCAAAATATTAAATTGAGCCCAAACCGAACCTAAGCCCACCTTACCTACGACCCAATGATCATGTAGAGGGTCCAAATTATTTAATCCAATTCCTAAACCAATTAGGATTAATTAGAAGCTTATATAAGTTTCTAAAAGATGCTAATTATCCTTTTTGAAAAGATAAGATTAAAGAGTTTGAAATTGAATAAAACTCCTTTTTTTGAAAGTCCTAATTTTATTTGAATTGAAAGACATTCACAGATAGAAAGATATTATTTTCGTGACTCATAGTTGTTATCCAAATTTTATATGGTTGGATAGCCCTTGAAATTATCTTTCCAATGATATATTATAATATAAATTCCGAGTTATAACGGAAAAAATATGAATAAAATGTCAAACTCTATCCAAAACTAACACCGTCTCACTATTTCTTTTTTTTTTTCTTTTTTTTTTTTGGTAAGTAAGCAATTATATTAATAACAAAAAACTGTACAAAATGTACAAATACAACAGCCTGTGAAAGGCTACCCAAACTGCACAAGAGCCAAAGGCCCAAACCAACCCCAAGAAGCAAAGAAAAACCCCAACCACCTTCCAGGAAGGGTGCTGAGGAAAGACAGGCATCCCTTCTGAGAACCACACAGATCCTGCTACCTTCTAGGAAGGGCACAGGAAAAGATGGACTCAGGAAACGACACAAAAAAAACTCCAAAAAGAGACTAACATCAGAGGAAAATAAAACACTAAACAACAATTACAGCATATGCCTTAGCTTAAACAACCATTTACAGTCTTCTGTCTTCCATCTAGCATCAATAAGTTGTTGGGCTCTTCCACCAACTTCTCTTCTGATTGCCTTTACCAGCACCTCAGGATGTATTACAGCATGCTGCCAGAACACATGATTCCTGGCTAACCAAATGTGGTAAATAGCAGCACTCAACGTGGCTAGAAAAAAATTGCTCTGAATCTTATTTTTCCCTAGATTCCTCCAGCTCTTCCAGGCCTCACCAATATTATCCTACTGTAAACTAATGCCCAGCCAACTACAAACACTAGTCAAGCATCTCTTACTGTAATTGCAGACAAAAAACAGATGGGTAATAGTTTCAGTCTCTTCTCCACATAGAAGACACAGATCATCAGAGCAAACCCCAAACCTTGAAAGCTTATCCCTAGTTTTGAGCCTCCCCAACATTGCCAACCAAATTACAAAAGAGTGCTTAGGCACATTGAACTTATTCCAAACCCACTTGCTCCAAGGAACTTTATCCAAATTGCCCTGCAACCACTTATAACAATCTGCAATTTTATATTGTTTGCTAAGCCACATATTACTAGCAAACCCTTCCTTGAGCTCCTCCTTGACCTTACACATCAGTTTCCACCCCACCCAGCACTTCTCTTGGGACTATAATGCCACCAATCCTGCCCTTTAAGATAAACTGAGTGCACCCATTTTACCCACAAAGACTCAGTGTTCTTAGCAATCTTCCACACATAGCTACCAAGAGCTGCCCTATTCCACAGCAAACAGTTTCTAATCCCCAAACCACCAGCATTTTTGGGTCTACAAACCCAATCCCAAGCCAAGGGAGGAGCTCTACTCAAAACATCCTTGCCATCCCATAAAAAAGCTCTGCAAAGTTGAACAATCCTGAGCATCACAGTCTTAGGAATTAATAAACACTGAGCCCAATAAGTGTGAAGGCTCATAAGCACTGCATTTACCAAGGTAGCTCTAGCAATATAGGACAAATTCCTGCTACTCCAACACTGAATCTTATTAAGCATTTTGTCAACTATAGCATCATAATCAGTAACTCTCAAATACTTGTCATTCAAATGATTCCAAGATATTTAAAAGGCATATTACCAACAACAAAACCAGACAGCTGCAGAATAGCATCCCTTCTGCACATTACCAAAATAAATAGCTGTCTTATCAGTGTTAACCTGCAACCCAGATCTTCTTTCAAAGGACTTCAGAGCTCTGAGAAGCAGCTTAACAGAATCCACATTCCCATAAGAGAGTAGCATCAAATCATCAGCAAAGATAAGGTGGTTCAAAGCTAAGCTCTTACATCTCTGATGGTATTTAAAAACCTTTTTCTTCCCAATTTTCTTTAACATCCTAGTCAAGTACTCCATGACCAACACAAATAATAAGGGAGACATAGGATCACCTTGTCTTATCCCTTTTTTCCCAGCAAAAAAACCATGTAGACCACCATTTAACATCAAAGAGAAAGAAGGAGTACTAACACACTCCATAATCCAATCAGTAAACTTTACAGGAAACCCCAAAGCCCCAAGCATATTTTTTTATAAAGCTCCAACTTATAGAATCATAAGCTTTCCTCAAATCCACCTTAATTGTACACCTAGGAGGCATTCTCTTATTACTGTAACTCTTAAGCATATCTTGACAGACCAAGATATTATCCAAAATGGATCTTCCAGCAACAAAAGCACCCTGGCAAGGATCAACTAAATCAGGTAGCACTTCCTTAAGCCTTGCACAAATGAGCTTTGAGATGATCTTATAAACAACATTACAGCAAGCAATTGGCCTAAACTGAGTCACTTTATTAGCATTATCAACTTTAGGCACCACGGTCAAAGTAGTAGCATTGACTTGCTTCAATAACTTACCCTCAGCAAAAAAAAATCAGCACAACTTTAGTGACAGCTTGACCAGTAACATCCCAAGTACTCTTGAAAAATTTACTTGAAAAACAATTAGGGCCCCGGGCTTTATCATCATCAATACTCCAAAGAGCCTCATTCACATCTTTCTCACTAAAACTCCTGCATAAGCTATTTGACTGTTCAACACCCAAACATTTCCCTTCCTGAATAACACCATCATGCACCTCACCAGTAGCAACATCACTACTACCTAGGAGAGCTTTATAATAGTCCAGAAAAGCCTCACAAACTTTCCTAGGTTCAGCCAAGACAGTCCCATCCTCACAAACAATAGAATAAACACTGTTCTGAATTCTCCTTTTCCTCAGTATTGCATGAAAAAAATGCAGAGTTCATGTCCCCATCTTTTAACCAATGAACCTTGGCTTTCTGCTTCAAAAACTTATACCTAGCATTATGAGCCTGAGTATACTCCTCCCTTGCTATTTTCTCTTGCAAAATTAAATCTTCATCCCTAGGATTACTCTGCAACTGAGACTGTATATCTAACAACTTCTTCTCAGCAACAGCATCAGCTGTCTCAACACAAGTAAATCTAGTCAAGTTAATGCTCTTAAGTTTCTTTTTAGCTTTAGTTAACTTCCTAACCAATTGAAACATATCAGTTCCCTGGAAACCAATAGCCCAAGCTTCCTTTACAACATCCAAGAAACCAAGAGCATCAATCCACATATTAAAGAATCTGAAAGGTTTTTTCAACTGCATGCCACCATCAAACAACTGAATAACACATTGACAATGATCCATAAGACCCTCAGGGAAAAAAGTAGCTTGCAAATTAGGAAACTCATCCAGACAAGCATTATTCACCAGAACTCTATCAATTCTAGTGCTCACTCTATCAATCCCACCTTGCTTATTATTCCAAGTATAGAACATACCCCCAGTTTGCCAGTCAAACAGCCGAGCATCACTCAAACATTGTATAAATGGCTATATCTTTTGTTCTACAAAATATTTTAATCTGATTCTAATTGGGTTAGAAAGTAGACTTCAATATCTTTCCAACGATATCTGATTCATCTTATTCCGATTTCTAGATCAAAAGATATGATAAAAACAAAAACCGCAAAAACTGCAGTCTATCGAGTTTTATTCCGATTTAATTCGGATCTTATCTTGATTCTTCGACCCTTCTTTTTTTCTCTATAAATAGGGGTCATATATCCCCTTTTTCAAGGATCAACAATCTTAATCATCAAATTATTCTCTCTTCCTTTCTTTTACACCAAAAATCATTCTCTTCTTTCTCTCTCTCATATTCTAAGCCTTAAATCTATATTTCTAATAACACCATTCTTCCCTTAAGCACTCCAAGGAGTTCATACTTAACCCAAAGTTCTATAATTAAACCAAGGCGTGAAAGGTAGAATTAACTGAGGGTTTGGACCAAATCAACTCTACTTTTTAATTTAATTTCCATTTGCTTTATATTTTTATTGAAGTTACTAACAGTTTATTCTTGATGTAGCAATTTAAAGGAACGCGCGGAATGTGAGTAATTAATTTATTAATTTAATTACTCTTATTTTATTTTCTTATTGCTAGTATCATGATTAGGTTATTTTATATTTGATTTGACTAACGCTATTATGGTTAAATTGCTTCCAATGTTAATGTTTATTTTATTATGTTTATTGATCACCATATTGCATGTTTAATGGGAATATGTAATTGAAAATCACGCCTAATAAGATAATTTGGACAACCGGTTTAGGTCCCTTTTTAATCTTGTTTTTTAATCAAGTGATCACGATATTTTAGAATTATATGTTGCATTAATATTCAACCAATTTAGCCTAATAATAGTTTGGAGCAAATTGAATCTTTGTTTGCATGCCTTTGAGATCGCAGGAATGTTTTTCACAATAAGAATCGAGTAGAGGCCAGTACGGGCGAATGTGACTCCATGACTCACTTCGTACCATCAACCCCGATCCTCCTTTCGTGGTTCCGAACCATATGGAGTTAGTAATCTCATGGATTATGAATGGGGTGTAACCTTCACGGGTCAATCGTTGTCCCTTATCGTGGTTGCCTTTAATGATCCGTGAACGGTTTACAAGTTCCTTAAAAACTTGTTGGCGGCTCCCTACTTTCCTTGTCCCTAATCGTATTATGTCAATTCCCACTTCCTATGAGTGCCAAGCATATTCACACATGCTTTAACGTAGGCGCACCTCGAGCGACGCCTACAGTGAGGGAAAGTCGTTGAGCAGTCATTATATTGTTCTGCATTATGATTTGAACCTGTCGCCAATGTATTGTCAGTAAACATTATAAATAGTAAAATAACAATAGTATTGTAACTAGTAGAAAAAATGCTATTTGTCACTGGCGAAATTGACTTTTTATAACTGACATTGTTGGTTGCGAATGCCATCGTTACAACTAGTGAAAATTGTTCGTAACCAACTAATGTTAGTCACAAATAATGTACTATTCGTAACTGGCTTAACCTAACGCCAATTACAAATAGGCTATTTTCCAAGATAGAAAGCATACTATTTGTAATTGGCATTAAGTTATGTCGGTTACAAATAGAGTATTATTTGTAATTGGCATAGCCAAATGCCAGTTAGGAATAGTGTATTTATTATTAAAAAAATAAATAAATAAAATGGTAGCAGTAGCAAATTCCTCTACTACCACCACCCGTACACTACATTTATATATATTTTTTAATGTAAAGACTATTAATTGTTAATAGACTTTTATAAAATACAATAGCTATCAATATAACCAATATAAGACCAACTTTAAGCAACATCTTGTAAATTATATTGAATTGAAGTTCTTGTAAATTACAAATATTTTTCTCATAATTCACAATAAATAATACTCTATAACTAAAAAAGCTAGTTAGATAATTGATACAATAAATAATACTCTATAAAAAATCGCGAACATCTAATGCCAGCTCTAGATCTTGAACGGACCATCATCTGCCACAGCAAATGCATAATTGCAAATATCAATACGAGAATAAAAAATATGCATACAATTCCTTTCTATCTTACATTCACAAACACTGACATAAATATGGACTTGGTACAAGAAAGACATACCAAAGGTTGGACAATGGATCTATGTTATTTGAGTGTTTGCAAACACAAACAAATGGATTTTATATGATGTTAATTAAAGAGATCGTCGTAGCTAGGGAAAATGGGAAGGTGGTGCTCACCTCTTTAATCTGCATAACCCGACGAGCCACGTCAAGGGGAACACTATGTCTGTTTTTGTCAAGACAATTTGATACTTGGTCTGATATCTGAAAATTGAAAAAAGTTATTAGGATGCAAATTGAAGGAAATCATGTTATTGAACGAAGGCCACCATCAGTTTGACAAGTTAGTCTAAGACCTTTAACTTATGCTAGAAGTCTTAACTTTCAATAGCAAATCCAATGTTTTAAAGTACGAATTTGAGATTCACAACAGTGTTAGTCACCATACTTTATGTAGAGCATTACTAATGCTAGCAGAGCTACGCAAAGATAACATATAGCAAATCCAATGTGCCTGAACATTATATGTAATAAAAATAAATAAATAAAAACTTTACTCCTTGAAGATACAAGTGAATCCGACAACATACAGGCCAACCAAAATGACATGTGTGCATCTACATTCTCACAGATATATCTAACAAGAAAACTGACTCCAAAAATGATACTCGAGCGCCATTAAAAAACTCATTCAAATTGCTGTCAAGATCCTTCAATTAAAACCCTAGACCCTATAATCGAATCGTGTGCATCTACATTTATGTCCTAAGACCACTCAGTAGCATTAATGCAGGGGAAATCAAGGCAAAAAAAACATAAAAAAAAAATAAATTAAATAGCAAAAAATTTAAAAGGAGGGAGCTTGGTTGTTTATATTGGAAAACTTCCACTGAGATGTATATGTTTAATGGGTAAAAAGGTCCTTTACTTAGTCTTAAAGCTACTATATACGAATTATATAAAAAAAAGGACCATCAACTTGCTCACCTGATAAAACTTCAGTAGAACCTAACTGCTAACAAGATAAGTGTAAGCTCTTGTGACATAAACGAGATTTTTGCAAATCATCCAAAGTGAAAAAAGTTCACTAAAAAAATAAGATAAAATAGTTTCAGGTACAAAAGAGTGTAGCTACAACAAAGTATACAAAATTATAAAGGAAAATTTGTCAAAAATAACACCACCTTTCACCGGTCTTCCAAGAATAGAACGACCTTTAGATTATTCTAAAATATAAAGGACCTTTGATACACATCTTCCAAAAATGACCGCTCCATGACAATAAGATGGAATACATTTAGAAGACCAATATAAATTAAGCATAATAAATTCTACACAATATTATACAACATATACAAAGACAAGTCGGGTAACTGACCATCACATCTCATTTTAAATTGATGGTCTGGTGGCAGAAATACACATGTGCAACACTCTGTTCATATTCGTGAGTCAATTCAAGTTTTCCTTTACAAATAAACATAGAAATAATGACCTTCGAATATCCACTTCCTCCCCTTCCCTTCCCCAACCCAAGGCCGAACATCCAATTCCTCCCATCCTGCTCCCCAATGGTGATAGAACATCCAATTCCTTCCCCTCCCACTCCCCAATACAGCCAATAGAAAGGCCGGACATTCGTAATTTTGCCACCCTCTCAAGTCTCAACAATAGAACGACATAAATGACATATTATAAGCAAACAACCAGTGATTGACTACCAGAATCGAAATATTAAAAGAATTTTGCCAAACTTAGGGTTCATAATTCGAATCAAGGCGCACACCTATAATAATCAAAATACAAAACTGTAAAATACAATTAAATCAATGACTCACATGTTCAATTAACAATTATAATGTAGAGTTATAGGAAAAATAAGCTTGTTAACCTTCTGCTAGTACCGTGTCTTTAAAAAAAAATGGTCTACAATATTCCAGCGCGCCTTACAATCTCATAACATACAACATTTTTAGTTCTTTTCCATCCATCTGATTCATCTATAGTAAATACATGCAACATATAACTGACCATGAGAAAAAACCGGTTGTGGTAAATATATGCCAACTGTATCAAGTGTTTGACCTTGAGACTTGTTGATGGTCATTGCAAATTGCTTGTGGGTAAATCTGAATGGGTACTTATCCGTAGCTGACGGCTGCAACGGGATTGGAGGTATAAAAACCCGTTGGCCACAATGATGTCCAACAATTATTTCGGCATCAATAACATTAGGGAAAAATGCTTTGCATACTAATCTTGTTCCGTTGTATGGTATAAGCCTGATGTCAGGTCTATATTTCAAAGTAAAATTATTGGACTTCCTACCTTCAAAGTTAAATGATGAGGCAGAATATTGGACGGACAAAGGCTATTGAGAAATTCAGTTGGGTATTGTTTACTCGAGTCATCTGTGCAACCGTCAAAACTTTTGTACTCATAAGCTCTTCCTGGTTGTTGTTGGACTAATAAAGAGTTTATTTTTGCAGCATGTTCATTTTTAGGGGTTAAAATAGTTCTCTTGGTTGCAAAGAATGATTCAGAAGTCATATTCGCTCTATCAGGATAGATACTATTTACTAAGAGATGCAGAGATGACTATTCATTGTCATATGGAATAACTAATGGTTAAGGTAGCTTTATATTTTTCCCATCTACATAAGGAGGAATGTCGTTTCTGATTTGCAACACAAAGTTACAAAAAGTTAGATCATTAATTGCTCTCATGTTTTGTGTTAAGTGGATTTTCTGAAGCTCATGTCATTAGGAGGGCATCACAAAACTAGTTGCAACAACTTCACGTAGACTTCTTTTCAGTACGACAGGTATTATTTGTCGAAAATCACCACCAAATACAACAACTTTTCCTCTAAATTTATGTTGATTCAAATAGACGTCTTGTAGCAATATGTCAAAGTATTCAATCGTTTAATGCGTGCTTTGCCATTAGTGCTTCATCCCATATAATAATTCTTGAGAGTCGAATAAGTTGTCTTAGAGCACTTTGTTTAGAAATACTGGGGCTTGGAATCTCATTAACATCAAGAGGGATTTTAAATCAAGAATTTGCAGTTCTACCTCCAGACAGACTCGATGCAGCAATGCCAGAACTTGCAACTGCTAAAGCAATCATTCCCTTTGCTTTTACATTAGCAAGTAATGTAGAATACAAAAAAGTCTTTCCCGTACCACCAAGCTTCGCCAACGAAGAAAGTAGCTGCCTTATTATTCAATACTTTATTGTAGATAGTGTTATACGCAATTTTCTATTCATTATTAAATATTTCAGCTGCATTGATTTTTTCTAGACGTATAGGGATCTGAAGTTCTTCTTCAATTTCTTTCATTCCTATTTCAAAGACGTCTTCTTTGAGTTCTAGTAAGCCAAAATTGTAAGTCTTGAAAGACTGTCCCATTTATTCAACAAGGTAACAAATGCTTTTTATAGTTAGTTTGCGAGCCTTTTTTTTTTGTTTGAAGGAGAATTATGATTGTAATCTTCATAAAGATAGTGTAGACACCAAATTTTGATCCTATTTTTTTTTTTATTTTTTTTTATTATCACTAATAATTATCTTTTATGATATTATCGTTTTTTTTTTTTTTTTTTTTTTTTTTTTTGCAAATAATTATTATTATTTTGCTAAATATTTTTATAAGTTTAATAACGTTTGTTTTATTATTTAAAACGAAGGAAATGAGTAATAATAATGATTTGTATTCATAGTTTCCAAAATACATGTTACAATTTGTACTTCTAAACTACTAAATTACAAAATATTGAAGTACATCTAACACTACATGTATTTTTACCCTGCTCCACCGAAGTAATTTTCGGGCTTTACTTGTGGATTAACAAGTAAATTAATACAGCTATTAGAAGGACCACTAGCCCCACAATGTACATGAAGTACACCCTTATCATCCTCATGTCTTCCTCAAAGGTGAAGACAGACTGATCTTCCTGGTTTTCTTGAAACATGGTGGCCGAGTTTTAATGGTGGTTTTTTTTATTTGGTTTTTTCGGGTGAGGAGGAAAATGGAAGAAGATAAGAATTAAGTGGTGAGTAGAGATTTTGGATAAGGGTAATTTCTTTTTATAGTAAAAAGTAAGTATTTTAGACCGTATTTTTATACATATATGTATAACAATCGTATAGTATAAAGTTTAATATTTTTGTCTCGCCAGGAGAATGTGTCATTTTCCTTATAAACAAGCGTTGTTTACTCCTTTAGAGTATAATAAGTATATTCGTATGTTCACTGATGTATCTATTTTATATAGTATTTTACCCCCATCCCTTGGTCATAATTAGTAGTGTTTTTAGCTCTTTAGAGCCACTTTTATTACTAATTGGTGTTTTCTAATGTTTTCGTAGATTTGGTTGACTTTTGCAGGGATTTATGCTTTTGGAGTATTTTTCCGAGATATTTTGGAGCAATCACGAGCATTAGAGAAGCACGACCAGATTCTATAACCCAGGGCCGGTTAGAGCCATCGAACCGGTGATTAAGGGCTCGGTATAGGTGATACCGGGGCATTTGGACCGAGTATTCAAGACCGGAAGAGGAAACCCAGATTGGCCCGAAGAGTTGGAGCCCAATCGAAGTCCAAATAGTGGCCCAAATGAGCCGCCCAGCCGGGCGGGAGAAGCTTAGGCTGGCGCCCGATGACGCGCCCGGCCGGGTGCGAGATTAGTTGTAAGGCTAAAAAGGCGCGCTCGATCGGGCGGTTCCTCGCCCGATCGGGCGCGTGTATTTCTTAGGAGACGTTTAACGTCGTTTTAATTTGTTTTAATTTAGGATTTTGGACGGAGTATAAATACTCCTCCGTAATACGATTTTAGGATCTTTTTTCCTCTCTCTCTTTTTACTCTTTCTTTACTCTCTTAATTGTTCTCTTAGACTTCTTTCTCAAAAACCTTTGTTCTTAATCTACTCTTAATTCCAGATTTATTTTGGTAACGATTTCTCTTCTCTTAATCTTAGTTGTTTATTTTATTCTTTTCATCATGACTTATTTTATTGCTTTGATTAGTCTAGTTTTTACCATGTGTGAGTAGTTTTAATTCTAGGGTTTAAGGGGATCCATAAATAATATGAAGGGGTAATTTATTGTTGTTAATTATCAATGCTAGATTAATTTCCTATTGATTGATTTAATGCTCTGTGACTAGATTAGACCTGATCTTTTATGCATGAGTGTGACAACATTAATTCGAGATTCGACAGATGAGAGTTGATGTTTAGGTCTAGTTTCAATAGGCAGGTTAATTTATAAATGGTTAAGTTGAGATTCGAGAGATGAGATTTAATACCGGTAAATTAATTGTGTGACTGTAATACGTAGCGAAAGCCCTTTACAATCTGATTAATTGATGCATTGATGATTGACTATTATTGATTATTGGTATTGCATGATAATTTCTTATTGAATTGTTTTAACGCTTTACAATTACGGCTTGTAAAAGTATAGCAACATTGAATTGATGAATCGAGCAGATGTTAATTTGATATTAAAGGCTATTTTCAATAAGAACTTAGATCTAGTAAATTGCGAGAGCCTGTTAGATCTATGTTGATTAATAAATTGCGAGAGCCCGTTAATCATGTTATTTATGCAATGTCAATGATTGATTATTATGTTTTACCCTGGAGTATTATTTATTGGTGAACCTATGCCCTAGATCCTTTTATATATTGTTTTCTCCCTATTCTCGTTCTTTGTAGTTTAGTTTCATACTCAAATATAAATATTGGTTACTTCATAATCTAGATTATTTTAGTTAATTAGGAATAGAAAGACTTGTTTCCCTGTGGAGATCGACCCTACTTCCCTATCTACATTAGTTAGAGGATTTAGGTATTACTTTTGATTAGGGGATACGACTTTACCCTGTCAAAATTTGGCGCCGTTGCCGGGGAAACGGTTTTATTTTTATTTCTGATTGTTTTTGTAGTCTAGATTATTTCCTTTTTGTCTCAAATAGCGTTAGTTCTCTAAGACAAATATCATATTTGCTTCTAGTTTTTGTTTATGCCCAGGTGTTCCAGATCAGGTTACATTATTCGATCCTGAGATCGAACGTTCCTTCTATAGACAGAAAAATTTCTACAAGCAAATCCTGGCGGATTCTGGTGATAATAACAATAATCACCGAGATCCTCCAACTGGTTCTAGCGATTCAGAGGTATCATCAGACGCAGAATCAGAGATGACGGCTCCAAAGAAGCTTAGTGATTATTCACAACCAAAGCTTACGGATTTTCCACATCTCACCCCTACTCCGGCTCTTGATGGGGTTCAATTTGAAATTAAACCTCAATTTATAACGATGATAGAGAGGAAGCAATTCAGTGGAACCAAGGGTGAAGACCCAAATCTTCACATTGCCGACTATTGTCAATATTGTAACACTATCAGGCAAGCCGGGGTCATCCAAGACCAAATCAGGGAGATTCTCTTTCCCTTCTCTTTAACTGGAAAAGCTAAATTGTGGTTTAATGGCTTAAATAGAACTACACTTGGTATAACTGACTGGGAAACTCTTGTTTTGAATTTCTATAACAAGTATTATCCTGTAGAGAGAACATCCGTACTACGGAGTGCGATCCAGAATTTTGCCCAAGAAGCCGATGAATCTTTATATGAGGCTTGGGAGAGGTTCAAAGATTTGCAAAGAGATTTCCCCCACCATAATTTAGCACAATGGCAGTTAATCCAAGCCTTTTATAATGGCCTTGGAAATTCTTCTCGAATAATTTTAGACTCTGCAGCTAGTGGGAGATTTATGAATCTTGATGTTGAAGATGCAGGTCAGGTTATTGAAGACATGGCGATACACAATTCCCAATATGGGAACCCTAGAGGATTTTCTAACAAGGGGAAGCATAGTGTCGACTCTGTATCCTTTTTGCAAGCTCAACTAACCTCTATTTGCCAAAAATTAGATAATCTGAGCACTGCTAATGTAGCTAATGTTTCTGCGATTAATAATAATTCTAACGAAGCTTTCTGTGAAAATTGTGGTATTGTAGGTCATTGGGAGCAAGATTGCAGAAGTTCCGTGGAGCAAGTTAACGTCTTCCAAGCTTATAGGCAGAATAACCCATACTCCAACACTTACAATCCTGGGTATCGGAATCATCCGTACCTTTCCTACCGGAGCACTAATGTTCAAAATCCACCACCACAAGAACCACAGGTGCCACAACAACAGCAGCAGAAATATTACCATCCCAATGCTAGCCAGAAGAACCAACCACAACAACCCTCCTCATCCTCTGACCCTTCTCTGGTGGAAATTAGAGCAATGTTGGCCAATATGCAAAAGCACATGGAGAGCAGAGATGCGACAATTGATCAAATTCTAGTGCATAATAAAATTGTAGATAATCAAATTGCGCAACTCTCCGCTACCCTACAAGCCCGCCAACAGGGAGTCTGCCGGCACAGCCAATCCGGCCTACGGATCAAGCATTTGCAATTACTCTAAGGAGTGGTTCAAACTATGAAGGGCCCTCTATGCCCAGAGTTGATGAACCTGTTTTATTAAATAATGCTAATCTTAATTCCGTTAAACCAAACAATGTAGTTGATAGCCCTGCAGGGCTAAAGGATAGTACTAACATATCTAATTCTACATTGCAGGGTACAACTCTAGAGAAGGTGGCTACTCCAGACAAGAGTAATAATGCTCTAAAGCCAATTATCAAACTCCCATTCCCCAATCGTCAATTGAAGACAAACTTGGATAAGCAGTTTGGTAAGTTCCTGGAGGTGGTAAAAGATTTGAAGGTAATAGTTCCTTTTACTGAATTGATCACACAAATCCCCTCGTATGCAAAATTTATGAAATAAATATTGACGAGGAAAAGGTCTATTAGTGAGGTAGAGATAGTAGCTTTCACTGCAGAGTGTAGTGCCGTACTTCAAAATAAGTCTCCACCTAAATTAAAAGATCCGAGTAGTTTTTCTATCCCTTTTCATATTGGAAATCTCTTGATTGATAATGCATTATGTGATTTGGGTGCTAGTGTTAGCGTCATGCCATTATCTGTGTGTTCTAAGTTGAATATGGGTAAATTAAAAGCTACCAATATAACTCTACAAATGGTCGACCGTTCTTTCAAATACCCCTTAGGTGTTTTAGAGGATGTCCCCGTTAGAGTAGGTAAATTTTATATACCTGTAGATTTTGTTGTTCTTGATATGGCTGAGGATATGCAAACCCCAATTATTTTGGGTAGACCATTCCTTAACATTGCAGGAGCAGTCATAGATGTAAGGAGTGGTAAGTTAACATTATCAGTAGGGGATGATAAAATTGTTTTTAATCTGAATAATGCCCCTAAAAGCTCCATGACTGAGGAGAAATGTTTCAGTGTTAATGTGGTTGAAAATTATTCTAACAAGCCCCAAGCTCTTGAAAAAGATCCCTTGGAGGCGGTATCTTGTGTTACATCCTTTTCAGATGAGATAGACAAATGGCAGAAGGAAGTAGATGCAATAGAAAGAGCGCTTTACACTGTTGGTCTTGGTTTCGAGGATGAACAGGTGGAACCGATCGAGCAAGTTTGCAAACCGAGCCCATGGTAAGAGTTCCGCCGGATCGAGTCGCAAGTGTTGAACGCAATGACAATTTGAAGCAACCTTCGATCGAAGAAGGATTTTTAGTGCGTAGCATTGAAGATCCCCCAGTCCAAGTCAAGAAGGATCAACCAGATAAGATGATTTGGCGTCCCACAGGGTATGTCAGGAAGCCGCATCGCAGCCTAAACACTGTTAGACCGGGTGAGAAACCACCCGATCAAGCGTTAGGCCAAGGGTCCTAGATATTGTACTTGGTAAGAAGGTCGTGCGGGACCTAGATAAACCAGCGCTTTGCGGGAGGAAACCCGTATTTTTAATACTTTTTAGACTAGTTTTTCTTTTCTTTTTCTTATGAGAGGAGAGATGACGGAATTTAATGAGTTTTATGAGTGTTTGTACAGGTTTGAAGGAAAAGAGTTAGCCAAATTTTGGAAAAAAGAAGAAAATTAATGTTTCGCTGATTTAGTCTCGGGCCCGACCGGGCGATCGCCGCCCGATCGGGCGCGAGAGCAAGGGTCTAAAAATACATTTTTTTCGCCCGACCGGGCGATGGGCGCCCGACCGGGCGCGAAATATGTCGTATACGGACTAAATTATCCGCCCGATCGGGCACCTCTCGCCCGACCGGGCGCGAGAAGAGCATAAATTTGCAGCTACAGATCGCCCGATCGGTCGAAGGGCGCCCGACCGGGCGCGAGAATTGAAGAAATTGGGTAATATTGATCGCCCGACCGGGCGAATGGCGCCCGACCGGGCGCGAGAAGTGAACAAAAATCGGACTGAAGATGGCCCGACCGGGCGAACGACGCCCGACCGGGCGCGAGAGCTCAGCCAAAATGAAAAATAGATCGCCCGACCGGGCAAAGGGCGCCCGACCGGGCACGAGCGGCGTCCTCCCCCTTCTTCTTCTTTCTTTTCTTGTTTCTTCCTTCATTTCTTCTTAGCTCCATAACTTTCACTCTCTAAAACTCAAATTTTCTCTACCTTCTCACTAAGATTTCTCCTCCATTCCTTACCCAAATTCAAAACTCTTTACATATTTGTGATCCTCTCTTCATCCTCTACACCTTCATATAAAAATTCTTCAGTTTTAATTCAATAAATTTTCAAACCCATTTCCTAACATGGCTTCAAAGAGGGCTAGGTCCATTTTCGGTAGGAGCTCCAGTTCGAGGGAGGAATACGACCCGGACTTGCAACTCCCGTACTGGCCGACGATCCGGATTGTGAGCCGAGAGTAAAAGGAACGGCTAGAGCACTTAATCGGTCGTGAGGTAATTCCTTCTCGGTGGTTACACCGCCCTACCCTAGAATCATTTGGTTTGTATGATTTTGTTAAACAATTTTTGAATGACATTGGCATGAGAAAATTTGTTGATAAGCACTATCCTACATACCGAGAACTTACTTGTGAATTCCTGTCCACTTTCCATGTTGTTAGTAGTAGAAATGGGCCAAATTTATTTTTCAGGTTAAACAATAGAAATATTAGTTTAACTTTTGTAGAATTTTGTAAAATTTTTGAATTAAATTCTGAATTATCTCACCAGTGGCATGCGAACTATAAAATGGGTGACTTATATTATGCTTTGACTGGTTTGCCTACCCCCGACCCCCAACATGCTAGTACCAAACCTATTCACCACCCTGTCCCAAAAATCTGGCAAAGATTTGCGGGTTTGTGTTTTTTAGGTAGGGCCGAGCCCCATAACGCTCAATCTAACGAACTAGCTGTCATAGGACACTGTAGGGAATAATTTCAAGCTTTTATCCCACTAGCTTGAACCCCACTGTGATCATACACTAAAGTACGGTGGCGTCCAAAAGGGAAGAAGATAGAGCAAAAGAGTCGCCAACAAGTTTTTTAGGAACTTGTAAACCGTTCATAGGATGAAGGTTACACTCCTTAACGATCCAAGAGATCGTCAACTCCATAAGGTCATGAACCAAATAAGGGTTCGGGGATGAAGGTACAAATCCAACCTAAAAGAGATTGAACCTGCCCTAATAATAGGCCTCTACTTTATTCAGATCGTATTCATGTGCGCTTTCTGATTAACATGCAATCAATAGGATTAACCCTAAACCTGTTTATTTATGTTGGTTGAATTTAATGCACAAATAAATCTATTATTGGTGATCACTTGAATTATAATCATATTAACCCTAAACAAGATTATTAAATATCTTATTAAGCGTGATTACAAGTACCAAATTCCCTTTAAACATGTAATAAAGGTGTGATCAAGCAATAACAATAAATAGCATCAAGCAACATAATAATAAATAATCATTATAATAATCATAATAATAATAATAATCATGAATAAAATAATCATCATATTAATAATAATAATAATATTCATAATCATCATAAATTATAACAATTATAATCATAATCATGTTCATGTTAATATTAAAGCATAATAATATCAAGATCCTAGGCATGATACTAACAAGATTAATAACGAACCCTAGCATGTCACTAAGCAATAAAAATCAAATCTTTAACCCTAACATGATACTAACAATCATAAATATTAGGAAGAACATAGGAAGCATCATAGCAATCATATTTAATATTAAAATTAACCTAGACATGGTACTAGGAATATCATAATAACAATATAAACATGATGTCTACATCATAATATCAATTAAAACCATTAAAGTACTTACTTTGATGCTTCGTATCTCTTTCTAATAACAAAATACACACGTTAGTAACTTCAAGGAAAATAATAATCAAACAATTAAATTAAATAATTGAAAGAGAGATTTGGGACCAAACCCTCAGAAATTAAAACCTTTCACGTCTAGAGCGAAGGCAACTTCGAATATGGCTAGGTGTTTCTAGATCTTGCGAATGCGGAATTTTTTATGAGAAAACCAAGTTTAGAGGAAAAAGAGAAAGAATTGAAAGATTAAAGAACGCTAATTAAAACTGATTGTAGATGAATGAGAGAATTAAAAGAATGCTAATTAAAACTAATTGTTAAGGAAAACATGTGAATGAGGAGAATTAGTGAATGATAGATGTAGATGATGAATGAAAACGGAGTTTTTAATACGATATTTATATAGAAAATCAGCCAAAAAGATAAATTAACAAAACAGAGTCTGACGCTCAGGAAACAGAGCTGGCGCCAACCCTGGCTAGCTGGCGCCAGGCACCAGCACCAGCGCCAGGCGCCAATGGCTAGCGCCAGGCACCAAGCCTGGTTCCGGGCGCCAAGGCCTGGGTTTGGACGCCAAGCTTGATTTCAACGCGTTTTCAAAAATCCGATAAGTTTACCGTACTGGAGGATAAAATAATATAATTTCTTCGAAAATGCTATTTGATTTTGATTAAAACTCTGAAAAGTCAACAAAGTCAATTTATCAATGCTAATTGAATTAGGAATGAAAAGAATCTTCTAGAAGAATCTAGAAGACTAAAACCATTCCTTATTGCATTTGGAATGATAAATCATATTAGGCCCTCCCCTAGATCATTGGGCCGCATATAAAGCTCAAACCGGGCCCAGTTTGGTAAATTGGCCATAACTTCCTCAATATTCATCGGAATTAGGCTTATAATATATCGTTGGAAAGGTCTTTGCAAGCCCCATCCAACTACACCACTATTGGACCCATATCATGGACCAACCAAACTGTATTTGCTGTTTTCTTAAAATAAGTTTTCAAAAACAGAGAGAAAAGAAAAGAAATTAAAACTATCCGCAACGCTAGACTTTCCACACTTTCACTTCATTCGATTATGATTCGACGCGAAAGGTACTCATCACTGGGTTTGGTTTTGGGGAGACACAAATGGGTGTCTACAGAAGCCCCCACTTTGACTGAGTTTGGAGAAACGCAAGTTTCGAAAACAAAAGTCAAAGTATCGATAGGGACGGAGAATGATTCAGAACGTTCTGTGATCCTAAATCAATCTTGCAACGCCGATAACTGCAAAACTAGCATTAGTTAAATAGATAAAAGAGTTAAGAAACGCGTATCTTTCACCGTCGAGCACACGTCTCTGAAAGTAACCGATTGTTTTGATGACCTCCTGCAAGCTAGAGAATGTCGTCCCGCTTGAAAACCGCTATGCCCGTAACCGCTTCCAATTTGGAAGATTGCTTCGCCTGAAACTATCCTCTCCGCAATGATAATATTCCACATCCTAGGGAACATTATCGAAGATTATTTCTCTTGAAACAATCCTCATCCGCATTGACAATATTCCACATCATAGGGAATATCATCGAAGATTATTTCGCTTGAAATAATCCTCAGTTGCTCGTGACAACTCTCCGCAAGCTAGGGAACGTTGTCGAAGGTATCTTCTCTTGAAGTCATCCTCATTTGATGCAATAATTTTCCAAAGGAAACTACCGAAGATCCACACCTGTCGATCCTTAAAAGTTCGCCTGAACTTTGCTTCCGCTATGCCTGTACGTCGGCGCTCTTGTTGCTTTGAACCTGTATGTCGGTGCTCTTTGCTCTTGAACCTATATGTCGGTGCCTTTTGCTCTTGAACCTATATGTCGGTGCCTTTTGCTAATGAGCGAATGCTTAGGCGCTTTAAGCTAAGTGAGACGATCTGTTATCAGGTCGATCACTTCATGTAATCAAGCCGATTAATAAATCATGTCAAATTGCTTAGAGGGGATAACTAGCGTACCAAGGAACCCAAAAATATGTTGCAGAAGGCTAGCACAACCTCATCAGGTGGCTGGATGCTTTGGCGTCGCTGAAAAACCATCAGTGCCAGCCATTTGGTGTTAGCGCCAGGCGCTGATGTTGGCGCCAGGCGCCAAGCCCAACTTGTGACGCCAATGCATAGGGACTGGTGCCAGCACGGGAATTTCTTTAAATACCCATTTTCTCTTCATTTCGCTGCTCTGTTCGTCGCGAAACTGCTCGAGGAAACCGAAAGCTTCAATTGCTCATTGCTTGCTCGTTTTTCAACCGAATTCGCTCAAATTTGTTGCAAATCAGAGCTCTTCTCATCTATTCTCCCGATCTATGTAAGTTTTCCTCAAACTCACATCAGTTTTTATGAATTCTTGGCATGTTATATTCACGAATTTCATGAAAATTCGAATTTTATGATGCTCAATTTGCTTTGTTTGTCAAGTTTTATGCCATGAATTTGCTTGATTATGTTTGTATATTTCCTTGGGAGTAATTTGAGACTTGTTTGACTCAATTTGGTGAAGAAATGAGCAATTTGCCATTGTTGGACCTCTTAAGGTCGTGAAGAACAATGTGACTCGTTCTTGATGTTTTTGCTAGCAATTCTTGTCCAATTTGTCACAATAATCACTATAGTGTTGCAAGAAATTGTTTGATTGCTTGAAAAATGTTGTCATGCTCAATTTGAATTTGTGCTCTGTTTTAGTACTACGTACTCTGTTTTTGTGAACATAGTATCATGCGGCTAGGCGAACCTTAGATACTATAGAACCTTAATTTATTATGATTCTACACAATGTAGCATGGCTAGACAACGAGGCTCGGGTTCACGGTCCCGAAACACTAGACGGGAGCATAAGCCCGTAGAGGACGACGACACGCCGTCCACTTCACTTGGTCGACTTCCGGAGTGGGACGAGCGGACTCTGTTCTTCGCCCATGTCCACCACATTTCCGAGAGGGTGAGACGAGGTACCGAGCCCGGGAGGACACGGCATCACGGCTCTGGCTATGACGGTTTAGGCGATTTGTACAGGATGCACATCGCCAGGGATCTTGAGACGAGGCTCCTATGGGAGTCTTGCGGGCTAGCTACCCTGTTTGAGACCTTCGAGGCTATGGTCGCCTCCAGCGTGGGTCATCACGTAGTGCGCGCTTTGGTGGAGTTCTTCTGGGACACCACCAACACCTTTCATTTCCCTTGGGGCGAGATGATGGTCACCCCTACGGACTTCAGTCTCATCACAGGACTGGAGTTCACTTCTGTGCCACTGCCGTTTGACGGTGGGATCGACGTCTTCTCTTCAGAGGTTGAGGAGTTATTGGGGCCGATTGCTATTCGGGCCCGAGCTGAGGTCGAGGCGACTCAGTTCAGTGCTAGGGGAATTCGCCGCTTGACGCTGGCAGCGGCTCTTGACGACGATACGACCACCCGAGAGCAGCGGGTGCGCATCTTTGTGCTGATGTTGTTGTCAGGGACATTATCCCCTGACAAGGGTAGTAGGGCATTGCTTTACTACCTTCCTGCTGTCCGTGATCTCCAGCGGATTGGAACTTATGACTTGGCCAGCTTGGCCTATGCTGACTTCGTTCGCGCGCTAAGGGACTCGTGTCGTCACCGGTCCTTTAGGACGAACGTTGCTTTGTCTGCTTTTTGGAAGGTCGTAGAGGTAAACATTATTCCCTATAAAGTTTAGCCCTACATATTAGTTAGCATTTACTCACACTTTTAACTCCTTGTAGATCTGGTTCTACGAGTACTTTCCTTCCGTTTCGCCGGCGAGACCATCGCCGCGGGGATTTCCAGTGAGCGCCTCTTGGGGCGGCCACCATGTGGACATGTCTACTGCACGTGTCCGGAGCTGGATCATCTCGGTACGACTTTTGTCATTTATCTTTCTTTTCCGCAGTGTTTTAGATATATTCTTGCCTGATTGATGCTTCTTATAGGGACCTGAGGTGGTATACCGACCGTGGGGCGGTTGGCAGTCCCTGGATTAGCCGCACAGTACTCTGCTGAGCGTCGCTATTTTCTGGGGACCTATGGAGCGGTCGCGTACTTAGGAGAGAGGGTCGCTAGACAGCACTCTTCTGATGTCTTCGTCGTCCCTGCCGCTCCACCACGTCATATGTTTGACGAGGCGCGGTTGTCGAGCATGTCTGAGGGAGCTAGTACCCCTTGGCGGTCCTATGCGATCCTCGGGCGGTGTTATGCTGAGGAGCTACTACCTTTGTTAGCTCCAGCCCCTGTACCGGCTGAGGATGTGAGGGTAAGATTCTCAGTTTTTTATTTTTCACTAAGTAGCCCCCAAGTAATACTTTACTGATTTTTTCTGTTTTTTTATCAGGATGGTGCCGCTGAGTTCGTGCTACCCCGTATGTCTATCCACTACCAGGGGATGTACGGGCCGATCGAGGAGATGATTTCTCCGGCTCCCGAGGGCGAGCGCCTCGTAGAGCGGTCGATTCCTCTCCACCAGACTCGAGTAAGCCTAGTTTTTTCAAAATTTTGTGTTCATATATCATGCATTTTTTACTGACTTATTTTTCTGACAGTTTTCACGCGAGGTGGTTTCGGCTATGGCACGATGCATAGATGCCTTCCGGAGCCAGCTCGTCCGGATGAGGAACGCGGCCACCTTCCGTCGGGATGATGTCGTCCGAGAGGTAGCCTTTCTTTACTCATTATTTTTGCATTGCTACTTCAATTTTACTTTGTTTCTGATTTAACTCTTTTTTGCAGGGCCAGCATATCGCTTCTCACACCCGCACGAGACCTGAGGAGCGGAGAGATCCGGCGAGGTCTAGCTCGAGACGTCGTCGCACTTCGTCAGGGGGTAGAGGCGGTCGCTCTGAGGCTGCTCGAGCTGACGTTGCCGAGGGCTCGGGATCTTCTTCTGAGGGTGCTCCTGCTGCACCGGTAGGAGAGGCTACCTCGACTTTCAGAGGTGGTGGGATGTACGAGGTGGGCTCGTCATCGCAGCAGCCTCCGCGGCCTCAGCCTCAGGTTGATCCTGGCTGGAGTGGTCCTATCTTGAGTCTTCCTCCTCCCACGGAGACTGGAGCTGGTGCTGAAGCTGGAGCCGGTGGAGAGGTGACTCCTCGTACGGTGCAATTTTATGGTATGATGGGCCTACGTCCTCCGGCGCCGTAGTTTGTTCCTGTATATATTTTATTTTGACTTTTTTATAGAACTTTGCCTTTGACTCCTCATTTAGAGACACATTTTGTATTTTTATGTTATCATAAATTTATTTGATTGTTTATTATTATGTGTATGTTAGTGTGTGCAAAAGAAGTGTGACAACAATTTTTATTATCCTCCATTGTCACTTATCATCAAAAGAAGTGTGTGCAAAAATTCCGTCATTTTTATTATTGATGGAGGATATTATCCGACTCTCTCCCCCAAAAAGAAAAAATAAAAAAAAGGGAAAAATAAAAAAAAATGTCGGGTTTTGGAATTTAAAATAAAGTCCAAAAAGGAATAATATAAATTAAAAATAATAGCTATATTTAATTAAGAAAAAAAAAAGATAGAAAAGATGTTTAGGAATATTAAACGGAGCCATAAAGTCATTAACCGAGTCGAGTTTAATATTAAAAACACAAACTGAGCACGCGCGGCTGTCTTGGTGACTTGGCGCCATCTGGCGCCACACTATGGCGCGTGGCGCCAGGCGCTACACTTAGCGTGTGGCGCCAAGCTCTGGCGGTTGGCGCCAATCTAGGGGGTTTGATGCCAATTGACGCTGACTTCGTGTTTCAGTCTGATTAAAACTCTTCGCAATTTCTGTATAAATAGCCCCCTGCCCAGCCGATTCTTCTCATAATTCCAGCGAATAAAATTATTCTCTTCTTTAGAAAAAATAATAATCATGTCTTTAGCCACTAAAACCTTCACCCAATACACTCATGAATGGTGTCGATCTCTTAATGCTAGAGACAAAAAAGAATTAGATTTATTTCACTTGGGGGGAATTTATGGCATCAAAGGGGTAGATCTAGATCTAGACTTCATACATACCGCTTTAGAATTTTGGAATGTTGATACGCATTGTTTCAGAACAGGGTATGATGAGATTTAGCCCTTTGCCAGAGGAATTTGGTGCTATTTTAGGCTTCCCTGCGATAGACCTCGTAGTAATCCCTAGAGTAGATGCATACTATTATAAGGATTTTGAGCGCGTCTTTAATTTAAAGGAAAGGGATTTATCAAAAATAGTAGACGGCAATATGGTTAATTTGAAAGAATTTGCACGCTATTATTTTGATAAACCTCTTTCTGAATCTTTTCATATATATAGAAGAAGGGCATTCTTATTTTGCATGCTCAATCAATTTTGTCTTAGTAATGGTAAAAATAGTGAGGGTCAATCAATTATAACCACTGTACTAGAACAAATTGAATCAGGGAGAAATCTAATGCCATTAATAGTTGGAGAGACTATGATTAGTCTAGATGAATTGAAAAGGGACCCAAAAGCGCCTCTTCGCGGTTCTCCAATTTTATTACAGGTAGAAAAATAATATTTTTAATTACAGAAATCAAAAAATATATTTTTGTATTGTAATAATTTATTTGCATTGCAATTTTTTTTACAGATGTGGCTAATGGAGAGGCTAGGATTAATTAGCCCTCCGGAGGATATTGAAAAATCTACTCCCAATTGCTTAGTGAGAAGAAAGAAGCGCATCCCTAAAATTGGGCGCCATGGGTGGAAAAAGGTCTTTGAATCACGCGATTTTGCTATCAAGTGGGTCATCCCATGGTGGAAAATAGAAAGGATGGTTGGTGTTAACAAGCAACCTTTCTGCCGTCTTCCAAGCTTGTCTCGTGTAACATATTATTATCCCTGCAGGGTAAAAAGACAATACGGCTTGCTTCAGAATATTCCTTCCGGGGATCTTCGTCCTCCCTATGAGTACCCTATATCTCAAGAAGTAGATAGATTTGATGCTTACTGAAGCGCTAGACCTTTATGGGAAGTGATTACCCAAAAGGTTCCCCCTTCTCTGCCTAATGATGTAAAGAAGTGGTTGCTGAAGAAATCTTCGATTGATCAGGGTAGAACCGATGTGAAGAATCGTCTAGGTGACAGGGTGACTCCTGCCAAAGAACGCTTAGGTGCAAGAATTGAATTCAAAACACCTACAATGCCTAGGAAGAAAAATACTACCAAAGACAAAGGAAAAAGGAAAGCTAACACCACAGACAAAAAAACTTGGGTGGAAAAGAAGCATGGAGTGCTAGCTGAAGGGGATACCATCTACTCCAAAATTGAATGTAGGTCCTCTAAAGGATTCCTACTAGCTAAAGTAATGGATGAAGAGGAGGAAGCAGAAAAGAATTGGAAAGGAAAAGAAAGATTAAAAGCATTGCTTAGCTTTAGATTTATTAGACTTAGATTGTTATTTTTATTTAAAGTTAATTTATTTCAGCCTTATTTAAATTCCATCAATAATGTAATTTTATTTTATTAATGAAATTTCAGCTTTCGATTAAATTGTTTACTTTAAATTTATTTTATTAAAGCAATGAAAATCGAAAAAATTAATTCTCCAGAAATTCTTCGAGTACGGAAGTCGAAAATTTTCCGCAAAACACCGAAATTTGCCCAGATTTTATTCCCAAATTGGCGCCAGTAATTGGCGTTTGGCGCCAGCTATTGAGGTCTGGCGCCAGGCGCCAATTCCATCGGCTGGCGCTGATGACTTCTGGCTGGCGCCAGGCTCTGTTCTGCGACGCCAATAATTTGCCGATTTTCTGTTGACTTTTTAATTGATTCTGGAACGCGGAGATGTCGAAAAATAAAGTGGCCGCACCCGTAAAGGGTTGCCTACGTATCCTTTCTTAAGGAATCAGGCCGAACGTAGCTCTCTTGAGTATCCTACTCAAGTAATTATGGGTAGTATTTCTTAAGTTGGTCAAGATTGGTCATGTTTGAGAATTCATTGCCATCCATATCAGTTAGTTTTGCTGCACCTCCTGACAGGATTGTTTTGACAATGTAGGGGCCAGACCAGTTAGGTCTAAATTTTCCCCTTGGGTCTAAAACATTTTTCCTTAGTGCTTTTAATACCAAATCTCCTACTTTGATATTTCTTGTCTTGACCTTCTTATTAAAATGCCTAGCCATACGAGTTTGGTAACACTGAATGTGATGTAGAGCTTCTAGTCGTTTTTCGTCGAGTAGAATCAATTCTTCGTATCTTGCCCTAGTCCATTCAACTTCATCGAGTTTACTCTCTAGTGCAATGCGTAGGGATGGTATTTCTAGTTCGACAGGTTGTACGGCATCCATTCCATATACTAAGGAAAATGGCGTATTTCCTGTTGATGTACGGATTGACGTGCGATAACCCCACAATGCGAAGTGAAGCTTGTCAGGCCAATCCTTATAATTTTCTGTCATTTTCTCGATGATAGTCTTTAGATTTTTATTAGCTGCCTTGACTGCTCCGTTTGCTTGTGGTCTATAAGGGGAAGAATGATGATGTTGAATGCCGTATTTTTGTAGCAATTCTTCACATTCGGCTTGAAAGTGAGTTCCATTGTCACTTATCATTTCATGTGGGACTCCATATCGACAAATAATATTTCTCTCGATAAAGAGTGCTACATGTTTTGCAGTGAGTTTAGCGTATGATTGTGCTTCGACCCACTTCGTAAAGTAATCGATTGCTACTAGAATAAATTCGTTGCCTCCTGTTCCTGGGGGAGTGATTTTGCCAATTATGTCAATTCCCCATGTAGAGAATGGCCATGGCGATGTGTAGGTGTAGAGCAAAGATGGAGGGACATGTTGTAAATTGGCATAAATTTGGCACTTAGGGCATCTTTTTACGTATTGGTGGCAATCCCTATTCATTGTAGTCCAATAATATCCTTCTCGCATTATTTTCTGGACTAACATTTTGCCGTTTACATGAGTGCCACAGATTCCTTCGTGAACTATTCTCATTACTCTTTGTGCATCCACCTTTCCTACACATAGAAGAGCTCGACCTTTAGGTACCCTTTTATGTAGCTCGTTGTCTATGAGTACATATTGAGAAGCCAAAAGTCTCAATGCTCGCTTGGCTCTTTTGTCAGCATGAGGAGGGTATTCTCCATTGGTGACATAGTTGAGTATGTCTGTGTACCACGGTTCTTCTTCTTCTTCTTCTTCGTCTTGGACTAAATCGTCGTCTTCTATAGCCTGGATATATGCTGGTTTGTGCCTTTTTTCGATAGTTAGAGGCATTTGCTCGATTTCCGTGGGAATCCTAACCATTGAGGCTAATCTTGCCAAGGCATCAGCAAATTGGTTTTCTTCTCTAGGTAGATATGTGTATTCTACCTTCTTTAACTGATCGGTAAGAGTTTCCAGATAGGTTTGGTAAGGGGCTAGGCTTTCGCTCCTTACTTTCCACCTTTTAGATATCTGATTGATGATCAAAGAAGAGTCTCCGAATATCCTTAACTTCTTTACTCCCAATGCCAAAGCTGTTTCAAGGCCTACCACGCATGCTTCATATTCAGCAGCATTGTTGGTAACGTCAAAATCAAGCTTTATTGAGATTGGAACGTGCTCTTCTTTAGGTGATACTAGTAGCACTCCGACGCCACATCCCTTTTGGTTTGAGGCTCCGTCGAAATACAAGGTCCAAGTATCATCTTCAGTGACCATTAAGTCTTCATCTGGAAATTCATTGTCTTGTATTGGTATCGAGTCTTCTATTGGAAAATTTGCTAGAAAGTCTGACACCACAGATCCTTTAATAGCTTTTTGAGGCATAAACCGTACATCAAACTGGGCTAGATTGACTATCCATCTTGGTATGCGTCCATTGAGTGTAGATTTCTCGAACAGATACTTGAGTGGATCCAATCGGGAGACTACGAAAACGGTATGCACCAACATGTAATGTCTTAACTTAGTTGTGGCCCACACCAAGGCGAGGCACAATTTCACGAGCGGTATATAGCGTGTTTCGTATTCGAGCATCTTTTTACTTAGGTAATAAATTGCGTTCTCTTTGCCTTCTACCTCTTGTGCTAGCATGGCTCCCATTGTCTCTTTGGTAACCGTCAAGTATAACCTAAGAGGTATTCCGGGAAGTGCTGGCGCAAATACGGGAGGATTTGCGAGATAGGCTTTGATCTTTTCAAAGGCTTTTTGACACTCGTCATCCCATATTACTGGTACATTCTTCTTGAGCTTTTTGAAGATTGGTTCACATATCGTAGTCAGTTTTGATATGAACCTACTTATGTATTGCAACCGGCCAATAAATCCTCGAATCTTTTTCTCAGTCTTGGGCGGTGGCATTGACATGATTGCTTTAATCTTGGTTGGATCTACCTCTATTCCTCTAGAGCTTATGACGTATCCCAAGAGCTTGCCTGAGGTGACTCCAAAAGCACATTTTGATGGATTCAACCTCATGTTATATTTTCTTAGCCTTTCGAAGAATTTCCTTAAGGCTACTTGATGGCCTGGACGGTCTTTTGATTTTACAATCATGTCGTCGACATATACCTCAACTTCTTTGTGCATCATGTCATGGAGTAAGGCAGTTGCTGCACGTTGGTAAGTAGCACCCGCGTTTTTCAACCCGAATGGCATTACCGTGTAGCAGTAAGTGCCCCATGGTGTTATAAAGGTTGTTTTCTCCATGTCTTCTTCTGCCATGAGAATCTGATTGTACCCTGCGTATCCATCCATGAACGAGAGAAAGGCATGATTTGTCGTGTTGCCTACCAGAATATCGATGTGTGGCAAAGGGAAGTCGTCCTTTGGACTTGCCTTATTTAGATCTCGATAGTCGACACACATCCTTACCCTTCCGTCTTTCTTTGGAATTGGGACGACGTTGGCGACCCATTCGGGGTATTTGGATACCTTGATGAAACCTGCAGTTATTTGTTTTTGAACTTCTTCTTTTATTTTAAGTGCTACGTCGGGTTTCATTCGGCGCAACTTTTGTTTTACAGGTTTCATTCCTGGAATTAGTGGTATAGTGTGTTGAGCTATTTCTCTATTAATGTCTGGCATATCTTCATATGACCAAGCAAATACATCGATAAATTCTTTAAGCAAGTTAATTAAATCGGTTCTTTCTTGTTTATTCAATGTTAGTCCGATTTTAACTTCTCTTTTATGAGTTGAATCATTCGAGATGTCAACTGTTTCGGTTTCTTCAATTACCGGTGTTTTCTTTTCGAGTGTTTCCATTGCTTTAATAATTTCTTTGTCTTTTTCATTGTTAGCTAAGCAATGCTCGTCATCTTGGGTTAAAGAAGAACACAAGAAGTAAGGAGAATGAGAAATATTATTGTACTCTGAGATCATTACATCAAAGAGTGATATGTCCTCAGGGACTGGATCACTAACTATCCTAGGAGAAGAAATAGGAGGGGAGGTGTTACTACTAAAGACTTAGAAGACTCTAAAGGGGAAGACTCTGACTCAGACGACTCTTCGAACATCGGTCCTTGCCCTGTCGTGATTGATATCTTCCTTCCACTTGGAGTAGTCACTTTGATAGTCTTGCGCCACCCTTGTAGTGATCCTTAGGTTGGAGTAATTAGCTTCGAGGGGTCGAAACTTTCACTTTGTAGGACCGTTTGAATGAGCAAGGAGTTATCTTCTTCGTAAGTTGGCTCATTCTTTTCTCGCCCAAACAGTAATCCCATGACGTTAAACTCAAAGCATGGGGGTGCTTTCTCCTTGTGGACGGGAGTTAGGATTTCATCAGTGAAGTAGCAATCCAAGAAAATCTCGAATCCTAGTTGTCGTATGTCGTTTACAACAAATGGCTCGGGAAATTCATGGCACGGATAGTCCTCTCCTTCTTTTATGAACTGACCATTAAGCGTAAGAGGGTACTGATCCATTGGAATTGCTTTCTTTTGAATGCGAGCGTCCCTACGTGCTTTCAACTTGTCCTGGGCTCGCTTGAGATCTTTCCGAGTCGGTTCGAAACCAAGTCCAAAAGTATCTAGCTTAGGGAGGCCAGGTGACTCCAGCGGTTTTGCTATCCCTTTCTTCTTTCCTAGGGTCATCCCAGGGAAGTGTCCTTGTTTCTTCAGCATGGTGTTGACAATCATGTTGGAATGGGGGTCATGGCAAAGAGATGTCCTTTCATCCTCCTAGATTAAGGAGACTTCTTCGTTAAAGCCCCATAGGTCTTCATCATCCTCGTCGTGCTCCACATTGATGATTGGATTCTCTTTGGATTTGATTCTCATAGGCGAAGCATCAATAGTGATTGGAATTCCTCCAACTATGGCTTTCACTTGTTGGTGGAGAGATGAAGGGACGGCCTTTAGATCATGAAGCCAAGGGCGTCCCAACAACAAATTGAATGAGGCTTTGATGTCTACTACTTGAAAAGTAGTAGCCTGTTCTATTGCTCCTGCCGTCACATTTAGGGTTATTTTGCCAAGAGCTTGACGGCGAGTATTATCGTAGGCTCTTATTCCTTGCGTGGACGGAGTTAAATCTTCGTCCCTTATGCCGAGCATCCTCGCAGTTCTAAGTGGACAAACATTGATAGCTGATCCATTGTCTACAAGAGTCATGGGAACATTCATCCTTTTGCAGACTACTGTGAGGTTTAATGCCTTGTAATGTTTGTCACTTTCTGGGGGTAAATCTTTGTCAGAGAAGGTGATTAGATTAATCGGACTAGGAAGGTCACTTGTGAGGAAGTTGGCTAGTCCCTCAGGAGTAGTGTCAGAATCTATCCCGATTTTATCCAAGGCATTCATTACAGCCAACCTATGCTCTCGAGATGTTGCCAAGAGCTTTCACACATTCATCTCAACTTTTGTCTTCTTAAAATGTTTAACAATGTCGTTGTCTTCGATGATAGGTATGGGAACTTGATGTACGGTGGGCATAGGTTGTGTTGAAACGGGAGGTTTCATCCTCCCGGATCTTGTGAGGACGTCTATTGATGAATCTTCTTCAGCCCAAATGTCATCTGTGGTGTATGATACAGAAGATGAAGGTCCTACTATGTCCTTTAGATAGACATCTTCTTCATCACTGTCCCAAACTCCATTAACGGTTATATCCTCTTCTTGTTGAACTTGGACTAATTTCTTTTCATCAATCATTTTCTATACCAAATCCTTGAACTTGAAACAGTTTTCTATGGTGTGCCCCCCTGATCGATGGTATTGGCAGTAATATCTATCTGTCCTTTTTAATGACTCAAATGGTCTCGGTTCGAGAGGTTTGACCTCGCCACTCTCGGAGAGCATTTCGAACATTTGCGCATATGGGATCCCAATTGGAGTGTAGATTCTATTGCTCTTCTTGGGTTTTTCGGTGACTTGTAAGGGAAAGTACTTTTCCTCATAAGTCGTTCTCACTGGTGTGAATTCTCTTTTAGGTTCTTCTTTTGGAAGTGGAAGCTCATCATATTTCTTGTGGAGTTCGTTCATAACCTTAAGAGCTTCACGTAGTAGTTGCGATGCCTCCTTCATAGACAGTGTGAGCAATTGTATGTCTTCCTTATTTGCCGGTTCTGGAAGGCTATCTTTGACATTGAAAAAGATCTCCTCTTCTTTTTCCATGGCATTGATTTCTTTGACAGGTTTAATGAGAGATGAGGGGTCAACCTCGTTTTCTTCATCGGAGATAGCCAGAGTATGAGCTAGATGTGCATTGTCGATGCTTGGCTTCTTACTGGCAGGGGGCAACGGCAGTTTGTTATTGTCGATTAGGTCTTGGATAGCTTCTTTAAGCTTCCAACAGCTTTCAGTAGAATGGCCCCTACCTTGGTGATACTTGCAGTGTGCATTGGGGTTCCAGTTAACCGACCTCTTCTCAACTGGTGGGTCCCCAAATGGTCCAATGGGAGTTATAAGACCTTTTGCATTTAATCGATCAAATGCGGTGTCATAACTTTTGCCAATAGGAGTGAAGTTCCTCCTAAATGGTTTCTTTTGTCCTTGGTTGTTCATGGCAAGAACTTCTCCTAGATTAAAGGTGCTAACATTATTTGAGTGGGCGGTTTTTGAAGAAGAAGGATTGTCGTTCTTCTTTCCTTTCCAGCCACTGTTGGAGTTATTGTTGGCAGCTTTTGACTTAGCCAAGTCATCTTCAATATTGATCCCAATGTCATAAACAGCCTTAAAGGTATGGAGGTTATTTTGATATTTAAGATGTTTGGAATATTTTTCTTGGAGATTTTTGATAAACAGTCTCACAGACTCTTTTTCACTTGGCACCTCAATCATTTTAGCTGAGGTTTCTCTCCACTTGTTAAAGAAAGAGGTGAAGCCTTCATTCTCTTTCTGTTTGAGGATTTCAAGTTCTCTATGGTCAGTCTCGACTTGAATGTTGCACTTGTACCTATCAACGAAAGCGTTTGCTATAGACTCCCAGGTAGAGGTCTTTTCTTTCTCGAGAGAAAAGAACTATTGTTGGCAAACGGTCTCGAGAGATAGTGAGAAAAGAGAAGGGAAGACCTTTTTATCAATACCCTTGATACTCATTATTGTTTCAAATGCTCTTAAATGGAAGTAAGGGTTGTCAATTGCTCTGAATTTTGGGATGTCGTTGGCGTTGAACTTCTACGGAAGAAGATCTTTGTCCACCGAGACCCCTTGTGATGTAAGCTCTTGAAACTTGTAGTCGCTGGACAACTTGCTTAGGCTCTCTTGCATAAGGTCCATTTGTTGTTGTTTCACGGGATCGTCGATCCTAAGTGCGAGAAGCTTCAGTGTCTCAGTCACAGTAGCCAGTTGGTTCTTGAGATCATTGACTTCTTCTTGAGTTGCCATTATAACCTTTGCTTTCCTCTTGCGAGCTATAGGTTTGTCGAAAAGTTGGACTTGTACGAAGAGGTTATCATTGATTAATCGTCCTTCTTTTCTTGACCACGCGCTGTAAATTAAACCATTTTGCGTTTTAATTACTTGACTCGAATCAACTTGACTTTATGGTTTATTTTAAGGGAAAAAGAAAAAAAAAAAAAGAAAAAAGGGTGCATATTTTTGGCAAAAATAATATATATATTTTTATGTTGGAGGCAAAAATAATACATATCTTTTTATGTTTGAGGATTAATATCCGACTTACCCCCCTAAAAAAAATGACGAGAAAAAAAAAACGTGCACACAAGACTCTCTTAATCATGGTCAAGGTATGTGTATTGGTGTGTGCGTTAAGTGTAAGTGACATGCTTGGACTCTTGTGTAAGACCATGGGACTTAGTGCCTAAACTCGATCATTGATTCAATTAAACATTATTGACAGCAAAATTAATCGAATTAAACAGAAAACTGATTAATTAGACCTTAGGTGGTGACTCGACAAATAATCCGAACTGTCGGCCAAGCGACAGGATTGGCGTCACACTGTGAAGCTTGGCGCCAGACAACATAGCTGTCGTCAGGCGCTACACTCCATAGTGTGGCGCTACAGCTCAGACCTTGGCGCCAATAGTGGAGCTTCGGTCTGGGACTGTTTTCGGTGTTATTAGTCAACTGGGGTATGCCTAAAGTCGTACTAGGTCAATTCCGATTAAAGAAAAATTAGACTTTATTGACTCAAATTAAATAATTAATTAATTAATTAATTAGGCAAAGTTCTTTAAGTCATTAATTTATTTAATCTCAACACAAGTCAACAAACGGTTAAGAGAAACATAGAATATATATGCACAACAAATAATGCACAATTAGTCAAGTAGGCACAATATGATGCAATGCGTTCGCAACCTAACCATGGCTCTAGTTCTCTAAAGTTCGGGATATGGTTTAGTCAAAGAAGGTCCATGGTTAATTGTCCGAATGCACCGCGCGGAAGCCTAACCGTGAAGGGTTGGCGCGAGTGGATGGGACACTGCGAGTTTTAGAAAAAACTCGCTTCCATGGTTTGGTGAATTCAACATCTCGGATGTACCCTTTGTTGCACGGAGCGTTCAATCGGGTAGATGGAGCATGAATTCCCAGAGGTTTATGTCCATATGTAGAACACATATGGGTTTTAGAAAAGTGAGAAAAAATTCAATCAGGAAGTAGGATCGAGCAAACAATGCGAAAAACCGGTCGAAATTAGAACGCATATTTCTGGCTCGGTATTGGGGGAAATTGGCGCCAGCAATTAGAGACTGGCGCTAGATTTTAACTGTAGCACCTGGCGCCAATACTGGCGTCTGGCGCTACAACTAAAACACTGGCGCCAAGCTCTGGCCCCTGACGCTACTTCCCACATGCCTCAGCAGCTTTCTGTGCTCGATAAAATCTTCCAGTTTCGCGCGGTGTTATTTCAGTCCTAGTTGTGAAAGACATTCCTCAAATTTCCTACGTGTAAAATCCTATGTTTTTGACTCATTACGGATGGTCTTTCCAATGAGATCCTTTTTATGCATATGACAATAATGTTAATCAAAATTACGCACATGAAATACTTAGAACTTTTCGAGTCTCATCCACTCATTCTAAATCATTGCCGAAACAAATTCAGGAATTAAAATAGAAATCCTCCCTAGTGGAGTCGCCAAAAACTGTAGGGAATAATTTCAAGCTTTAATCCCACTAGCTTGAACCCCACTGTGATCATACACTAAAGTACGGTGGCGTCCAAAAGGGAAGAAGATAGAGCAAAAGAGTCGCCAACAAGTTTTTTAGGAACTTGTAAACCGTTCATAGGATGAAGGTTACACCCCTTAACGATCCAAGAGATCGTCAACTCCATAAGGTCATGAACCAAATAAGGGTTCGGGGATGAAGGTACAAATCCAACCTAAAAGAGATTGAACCTGCCCTAATAATAGGCCTCTACTTTATTCAGATCGTATTCATGTGCGCTTTCTGATTAACATGCAATCAATAGGATTAACCCTAAACCTGTTTATCTATGTTGGTTGAATTTAATGCACAAATAAATCTATTATTGGTGATCACTTGAATTATAATCATACTAACCCTAAACAAGATTATTAAATATCTTATTAAGCGTGATTACAAGTACCAAATTCCCTTTAAACATGCAATAAAGGTGTGATCAAGCAATTACAATAAATATCATCAAGCAACATAATAATAAATAATCATAATAATAATAATAATCATGAATAAAATAATCATAATAATAATAATAACAATAATAATAATAATATTCATAATCATCATAAATTATAACAATTATAATCATAATCATGTTCATGTTAATATTAAAGCATAATAATAGCAAGATCCTAGGCATGATACTAACAAGATTAATAACAAACCCTAGCATGTCACTAAGCAATAAAAATCAAATCTTTAACCCTAACATGATACTAACAATCATAAATATTAGGAAGAACATAGGAAACATCATAGCAATCATATTTAATATTAAAATTAACCTAGACATGATACTAGGAATATCATAATAACAATATAAACATGATGTCTACATCATAATATCAATTAAAACCATTAAAGTACTTACTTTGATGCTTCGTATCTCTTTCTAATAACAAAATACACACGTTAGTAACTTCAAGGAAAATAATAATCAAACAATTAAATTAAATAATTGAAAGAGAGATTTGGGACCAAACCCTCAGAAATTAAAACCTTTCACGTCTAGAGCGAAGGCAACTTCGAATATGGCTAGGTGTTTCTAGATCTTGCGAATGCGGAATTTTGTATGAGAAAACCAAGTTTAGAGGAAAAAGAGAAAGAATTGAAAGATTAAAGAACGCTAATTAAAACTGATTGTAGATGAATGACAGAATTAAAAGAATGCTAATTAAAACTAATTGTTGAGGAAAACATGTGAATGAGGAGAATGAGTGAATGATAGATGTAGATGATGAATGAAAACGGAGTTTTTAATACGATATTTATAGAGAAAATCAGCCAAAAAGATAAATTAACAAAACAGAGTCTGACGCTCAGGAAACAGAGCTGGCGCTAACCCTGGCTAGCTGGCGCCAGGCACCAGCACCAGCGCCAGGCGTCAAGCCTGGTTCCAGGCGCCAAGGCCTGGGGTTGGACGCCAAGCTTGATTTCAACGCGTTTTCGAAAATCCGATAAGTTTACCGTACTGGAGGATAAAATAATATAATTTCTTCGAAAATGCTATTTGATTTTGATTAAAACTCTGAAAAGTCAACAAAGTCAATTTATCAATGCTAATTGAATTAGGAATGAAAAGAACCTTCTAGAAGAATCTAGAAGACTAAAACCATTCCTAATTGCATTAGGAATGATAAATCATATTAGGCCCTCCCCTAGATCATTGGGCCGCATATAAAGCTCAAACCGGGCCCAGTTTGGTAAATTGGCCATAACTTCCTCAATATTCATCGGAATTGGGCTTATAATATATCGTTGGAAAGGTCTTTGCAAGCCCCATCCAACTACACCACTATTGGACCCATATCATGGACCAACCAAACTGGATTGGCTGTTTTCTTAAAATAAGTTTTCAAAAACAGAGAGAAAAGAAAAGAAATTAAAAATATCCGCAACGCTAGACTTTCCACACTTTCACTTCATTCGATTATGATTCGACGCGAAAGGTACTCATCACTGGGTTTGGTTTTGGGGAGACACAAATGGGTGTCTACAGACACTATGTATACGGGTACGGGAAATTGAACATAGGTAGGTTTATAGTTCACCATTTAAGTAGGCATGCCACAGCCAGCACCACTTCCAAGACCCCTATCCATTTAGGTGGCCTTATCACTCGAATAGCAGTAAAAAGGCTGGTTTTGTAGTAGACGGGCCCCACCAGCTGACCAACTGTGGACCAGATACCTATATGACTGCTAGGTATTTTGAGGATGTGGGGTGGGTTAGACCGGATAGCGAGCAGACACCCTTTTGGTGTATTCGGACTGGGAGCGAGCAACCCTTGCCCATTTTTCCCCTACCCATTCCTAACTTAACCGCCTTTCCCCCAGGGCAACCTTCTTACACTTATGATGTTTTAGTTGCCAACTTTAGGGGGCAGGCACCACCACCACCAGTTCCACCACCCCAGCCTCAGCCCGAGGTGGCTTTCTCTCCACCTCGTATGTCCCACTCTGTCCTTCATGTTGACTCTGACCCTGTTTGGGATCTTCAGAGTATAGGTCAGGCCTTAGGACGTATCGAGCATTCCCATACTGACCTTAGGAGGATGGTAGGCTCCCTAGACCAGAGGTTAGGGTACCTAGAGAGGAACCAGGGTAGAGCTCTCTACTCTATGTACGATGATTATGCTCTTCGGGGCAACATTCCCGACGACACTATTCACCCTGACTTGTTTCAGCCTCTACCCCAGGGATACGATAGGGATTCCACTGCCCGTGGTATTTACACTGACTATTCTTCTTTCTTCGGGTACGGCCAGGACATTCCTTTCGGGGGACCGGCGGGGGGTGGGAATTTTCACGCTGATTATTTTGGTGGTAGCTCTTCTGGTGTAGGTGGCAGTGGAGGTGCGGGTTTCGGCTCGATGGATGAGGATGATCAGGACTAGCTATGCTGGGCTAGTTCCCGAGCCAATGAGGACATTATCTGATTCTGGCTTGGGGGAGATTTTGGTTTGGTATTTTTCTTTTTCTCTTTTCTTTTATTTTTGGTGTGTTTTCTTAGGTTAGATTTCTTGCTTTCTAGGTTAGTTTTATTGCTTTCTTATATATACAAAAATACAAAAAAAATTGAAAAATAAAAAAAATTCAAAATACGTTTCAATGAATTATAAATTATGCTTCCCTGTGCCCCTTACTTGAGAAAATTGTTTTGATTCTTGGTATTTGATGATAGGCATTGTGGATTAGTTGATCATGATTTGATGTTTGATTGCTTTGAAACCTTAGCATGCGTCAATTTTGTCCAACTGCTTGTGAATATAATGCTTGACTAGTTGATTTGGTAAGGAATGTGTGATAGTTCCATAATTCCTGGTATGTCAATGAATTTGAGTATTGGTTTGCAACTATTAGTAATATTTATATGATTCATTATTATGCACATTGAGGAGGACGAAGGCATTTGTTCTTTTAGGTAGCCTCCAGATATTGTAGATACATTTGTTCCCTTCTTGCTACCCATGTTGTTGCCTTGACCTTTTTGTTGTTTTATTAGCCTCATTACAAGCCTATTTTGCCCCATTGGTTACTAGTCCCAAGCTTGGCTTGGGGGAGCTATTAGTGAGTGAGGTGAGGGAGTTTGTAGTGTGCTTATTATTTGCACAACTTGGGTGGGACTTTGAGAAGTTGTTTTGTTGTAATTCATGTTTATTTTTGATGAGTTTGAGAGTTATATTTTCTTGAAGAATTAAGCATGATATTATGAAAAAAAGAGAAGTTCAAGAAAAAAAAATGTGAAAAAATAAGTGAACTTCAAAAGAAAAAAAATGTTCAAATGTTCTAGTTGGAGGTTGATCAAAGAAAAATAATTTTGAACCTCAATGAAAAAATTCAAGTTTGAAAATAAAGTTTGTTTATTCACTCTACTTCTTCATTATTATATTTTATGAGTGATATGTAAGTGTTGGGATTGTTTATATTGTTTGGAGTATATTTGGTTGATGTTAGAGTTGGTTATGTTGGAGATGTATGATCACTATTTATTCTGATCATGGGTTTATTTAGGATATGGCTCCTTTAAGCATAGCTTTTCTCTCACTTATTCCCAAATTTATCCTACCCTTTACCCTAGCCTTACATTACAAGCTTTAAAGACCTTCTGACCTTTGTGCATAGAATTGTATGAATGTGAAAGTGTTGTTTATCAATGCAAGTTATGATTTGGCACATTTCGAGTCGACTAGTAGGATTGAGCGTTCATTGTTTTATACACACGAGAGTGTGAGTTGGGAGGGAATTGTTCACATAAAGGGGTTGGATGGAGAGCGATCGAGTATATCTTTTACTCGCCACAAAAATGAGAGTTGAGTGTATGAGCACTAGTCTTGAATTCTATATGCTCTTGTAGTTTGCTCTGTTTGACAATTGTTAGGGAAGAAAAGTAATTGGATGGATTTGATTGGTTGACTTTGAAGCATGTTTATTTGATTTACCCTGAATCGTTTGTGCTTGATTTTTACTTTTTGGGGTGAAGCATATTTATTGATTCATTGATGAGATCTTTGCTCAGGGACAAGCAAAGGTTTGGCTTGGGGGAGTTTGATGTATCTATTTTATATAGTATTTTACCCCCGTCCTTTGGTCATAATTAGTAGTGTTTTTGGCTCTTTAGAGCCACTTTTATTACTAATTGGTGTTTTCTAGTGTTTTCGTAGATTTGGTTGACTTTTGCAGGGATTTATGCTTTTGGAGTATTTTCCCGAGATATTTTGGAGCAATCACGAGCATTGGAGAAGCACGACCAGATTCTATAGCCCAGGGCCGGTTAGAGCCATTGAACCGGTGATTAAGGGCTCGGTATAGGTGATACCGGGGCATTTGGACCGAGTATTCAAGACCGGAAGAGGAAACCCAGATTGGCCCGAAGAGTTGGAGCCCAATCGAAGTCCAAATAGTGGCCCAAATGAGCCGCCCGGCCAAAAAGGCTGGCGCCCAGAGGCGCGCCCGGCCGGGCGGGAGAAGCTTAGGCTGGCGCTCGGTGACGCGCCCGGCCGGGCGCGAGATTAGTTGTAAGGCTAAAAAGGCGCGCCCGATCGGGCGGTGCCTCGCCCGATCAGGCGCGTGTATTTCTTAGGAGACGTTTAACGTCGTTTTAATTTGTTTTAATTTAGGATTTTGGACGGAGTATAAATACTCCTCCGTAATACGATTTTAGGATCTTTTTTCCTCTCTCTCTTTTTACTCTTTCTTTACTCTCTTAATTTTTCTCTTAGATTTCTTTCTCAAAATCCTTTGTTCTTAATCTACTCTTAATTCCAGATTTATTTTGGTAACAATTTCTCTTCTCTTAATCTTAGTTGTTTATTTTATTCTTTTCATCATGACTTATTTTATTGCTTTGATTAGTCTAGTTTTTACCATGTGTGAGTAGTTTTAATTCTAGGGTTTAAGGGGATCCATAAATAATATGAAGGGGTAATTTATTGTTGTTAATTATCAATGCTAGATTAGTTTCCTATTGATTGATTTAATGTTCTGTGACTAGATTAGGCTTGATCTTTTATGCATGAGTGTGACAACATTGATTTGAGATTCGACAGATGAGAGTTGATGTTTAGGTCTAGTTTCAATAGGCAGGTTAATTTATAAATGGTTAAGTCGAGATTCGAGAGATGAGATTTAATACCGGTAAATTAATTGTGTGATTGTAATACGTAGCGAAAGCCCTTTACAATCTGATTAATTGATGCATTGATGATTGACTATTATTGATTATTGGTATTGCATGATAATTTCTTATTGAATTGTTTTAACGCTTTACAATTACGGCTTGTAAAAGTATAGCAATATTGAATTGATGAATCGAGCAGATGTTAATTTGATATTAAAGGCTATTTTCAATAAGAACTTAGATCTAGTAAATTGCGAGAGCCTGTTAGATCTATGTTGATTAATAAATTGTGAGAGCCTGTTAATCATGTTATTTATGCAATGTCAATGATTGATTATTATGTTTTACCTTTGAGTATTATTTATTGGTGAACCTATGCCCTAGATCCTTTTATATATTGTTTTCTCCCTATTCTCATTCTTTGTAGTGTAGTTTCATACTCAAATATAAATATTGGTTACTTCATAATCTTGATTATTTTAGTTAATTAGGAATAGAAAGACTTGTTTCCCTATGGAGATCCACTACTCTAAAGACTCATGTCCAACCAATATAGGGAAATGACGACAAACATTCTCACACCTAAATGGGTACTACATATTGTAGTGCTAAAGGGTCCTCCTTTTATGTACGCTTGTTAAAATGTGTAGACACCCATTTGTGTCTCCCCAAAACCAAACCCAGTGATGAGTACCTTTCACGTCGAATCATAATCGAATGAAGTGAAAGTGTGGAAAGTCTAGCGTTGCGGATAGTTTTTTATTTCTTTTCTCTTCTCTCTATTTTTGAAAACTTTATTTTAAGAAAACAGTCAATCCAGTTTGGTTGGTCCATGATATGGGTCCAATAGTAGTGTAGTTGGATGGGGCTTGCAAAGACCTTTCCAACGATATATTATAAGCCCAATTCCGATGAATATTGAGGAAATTATGGCCAATTTACTAAACTGGGCCCGGTTTGAGCTTTATGTACGGCCCAATGATCTAGGGGAGGGCCTAATATGATTTATCATTCCTAATGCAATTAGGAATGGTTTTGGTCTTCTAGAATCTTCTAGAAGGTTCTTTTCATTCCTAATTCAATTAGCATTGATAAGTTGACTTTGTTGACTTTTCAGAGTTTTAATCAAAATCAAATAGCATTTTCGAAGAAATTATATTATTTTATCTTCCAGTACGGTAAACTTATCGGATTTTAGAAAACGCGTTAGAATCAAGACTGGCGTCCAACCCCAGGCCTTGGCGCCTGGAACCAAGCTTGGCGCCAGGCGCTAGCCATTGGCGCCTGGCGCCAGCTAGCCAGGGTTGGCGCCAACCTTGTTTCCTGAGCGTCAGACTCTGTTTTGTTAAATTATCTTTTTTTGCTGATTTTCTCTATAAATATCGTATCAAAAACTCCGTTTTCATACACGAATTCTCATCAACAATTAGTTTTAATTAGCTTTCATCAACAATCATTAATTCTTTAGCATCCTTTCATTCATCTCTTTCTTACTTTGTTTTCATACAAAATTCCGCATTCGCAAGACTTAGATACACCTAGCCATATTCGAAGTTGCCTTCGCCCTAGACGTGAAAGGTTTAATTTCTGAGGGTTTGGTCCCAAATCTCTCTTTCAATTATTTAATTTAATTGTTTGTTTATTATTTTCCTTGAAGTTACTAACGTGTGTATTTTGTTATTAGAAAGAGGTACGAGGCATCAAAGTAAGTACTTTAATTGATTTATTGATATTATGATGTAGACATCATGTTTATATTGTTATTATGATGTTCCTAGTATCATGTCTAGGTTAATTTTAATATTAAATATGATTGTTATGATGCTTCCTATGTTCTTCCTAATATTAATTCATGTTAGTATCATGTTAGGGTTAAAGATTTGATTTTTATTGCTTAGTGACATGCTAGGGTTTGTTATTAATCTTGTTAGTATCATGCCTAGGATCTTGCTATTATGCTTTAATATTAACATGAATATGATTATGATTATGATTGTTATAATTCATGATGATTATTATTATTGTTATTATTAGTATTTTGATGATGATTATTTTATTTATGATTATTATTATTATTATAATAATAATTATCATTCATGATATTTATTATTTATTATGTTGCTTGATGATTTATTCTTTATTTCTTGATCACCTTTATTGCATGTTTAAAGGGAATTTATACTTGTAATCACGCTTAATAAGATAATTAATAATCTTGTTTAGGGTTAATATGATTATAATTTCAAGTGATCACTAATAATAGTTTATTTGTGCATTATATTCAACCAACATAGATAAACAGGTTTAGGGTTAATCTATTGATTGCATGTTAATTAAAAAGCGCACATGAATACGATCAGAATAAAGTAGAGGCCTATTATTAGGGCAGGTTCAATCTCTTTTAGGTTGGATTTGTACCTTCATCCCCGAACCCTTATTTGGTTCATGACCTTACGGAGTTGACGATCTCTTGGATCGTTAAGGGGTGTAACCTTCACCTCGTGAACGGTTTACAAGTTCCTTAAAAACTTGTTGGCGACTCTTTTGCTCTATCTTCTTCCCTTTTGGACGCCACCGTACTTTAGTGTATGATCACAGTGGGGTTCAAGCTAGTGGGATTAAAAGCTTGATATTATTTCCTACATTTTTTAGCGACTCCACTGGGGAGGATTTCTATTTTAATTCTTGAATTTGTTTCGGCAATGATTTAGAATGAGTGGATGAGACTCGAAAAGTTCTAAGTATTTCATGTGCGTAATTTTGATTAACATTATTGTCATATGCATAAAAAAGATCTCATTGGAAATACCATCCGTAATGAGTTAAAAACATAGGATTTTACACGTAGGAAATTTGAGAAATATCTTTCACAACTAGGACCGAAATAACACCGCGCGAAACTGGAAAATTTTATCGAGCACAGAAAGCTGCTGAGGCATGTGGGAAGTAGCGTCAGGGGCCAGAGCTTGGCGCCAGCATTTTAGTCGTAGCGCCAGGCGCTACAGTTAAAAGCTGGCGCCAGTCTCTGGTTGCTGGCGCCAATTTCCCCCAATACCGAGCCAGAAATATGCGTTCTAATTTCGACCGGTTTTTCGTATTGTTTGCTCGATCCTACTTCCTGATTGATTTTTTTTCTCACTTTTCTGAAACCCATATGTGTTCTACATATGGACATAACCCTCTGGGAATTCATGCTCCATCTACCCGATTGAACGCTCCGTGCAACAAAGGGTACATCCGAGATTGTTGAATTCACCAAACCATGGAAGCGAGTTTTTCTAAAACTCGCGGTGTCCCATCCACTCGCGCCAACCCTTCACGGTTAGGCTTCCGCGCGGTGCATCCGGACAATTAACCATGGATCCTCTATTGACTAAACCATATCCCGAACTTTAGAGAACTAGAGCCATGGTTAGGTTGCAAACTCATTGCATCATATTGTGCCTACTTGACTAATTGTGCATTATTTGTTGTGCATACTCTATGTGATTTTTCCTAACCGTTTGTTTGACTTGTGTTAAGACTAAATAAACTGATTAATGACTAAAGGACTTTGTTTAATTAATTAATTAATTAATTTGAGCTAATAAATAAATATAAAATCGAGTCATAGTTCCTTTAAGTTAACCCGGATTTTTATTCCCGTATACTGCACAAGCGTCAACTTGTTTTGGTCATAGCCGGAGTTCTAGGAAAAGTTACGAGTCGTACAACCTATGGATCTGTAGCCCCGAGTTTTTTCTTTAATTTGGCGTTGGTTTCATCCCAATCAGAGTCGCAGATCAAAAGTTATGACTAAAATACCACAATCTGTCCAGTTTAATGCATATACGTGAAGTCTTAACTTAGTCTTTGCTTGAGTCTAGTCACATAGTCTAGCCACATGGTCATGACACGAGTCTTAACGTACCATCTACACTCACTAGTCTTAGCACACACTTTGAGTATATGTCACCATGACCATGTCTTAGGTTCATGCATGAGTCGGTCTTTTTCTGTCATTTGAGTTGGGGGTACATTCTATTCCTAGTTCTTCATATCCCTCTACCTCCATCTACATCATTTTCCTTCACTCTCTATTCCAATCTTTCTTCACTTCCTCCATCCATTGCATGTTGAATAAAGTTTGAGTCAAATGATTAACAATGAATATCCCCAAAATCCTTTTCCACAGTACTTGGTCGAGGAGAGAAGGGCGATTAATCAAGGACAACACCTTTGTTCAAGTCTTACTTTTTGATAAACCGATTCGTCAAAAGAGGAAGGCTAAGAAGATAATGGCAACTCAAGAGGAAGTTAATGAACTTAGGAGTCAATTGACTAACGTGACTGAGACACTGAAGATACTCACACTCAAGGTCGATGATCCCGTGAAGCAACAACAGATGGATCTCATGCAAGAGAGTCTAAGCAAGCTATCTAGTGACTATAAATTTCGGGGTATGAGTTCGCAAGGGGTCTCGCTGGACAAGGAACTTCTTCCGCATAAGTTCAACGCCACTGACATCCCTAAATTCAAGGCAACAGATAACCCTTACTTTCATCTAAGAGCTTTTGAAACCATAATGAGTATTAAGGGTATCGATAAGAAGGTTTTCCCCTCTCTGTTCCCACTATCTCTTGAAACCGTTTGCCAACAATGGTTCTTCTCCCTTGACAAGGAGAAAACCTCTACCTGGGAATCGATAGTAAATGCTTTCGTTGATAGGTACAAGTGCAATATTCAAGTTGAAACTGACCATAGACAACTTGAGATGCTAAGACAAAAAGAGAATGAAGGCTTTATTTCTTTCTTTAATAAATGGAGGGAAACTTCCGCCAAGATGATTGAGGTCCCCACCGAAAAGGAGTCTATAAGGATGTTTGTCAAGAATCTCCAAGAAAAGTATTCAAAGCACTTAAAATATCAACACAACTTGAATACTTTCAAGGCCATTTATGACATCGGAATTGAAATCGAAGACGACCTCGCAAAGCAAAAAGCTACTAACAATAGTAACCACGGTGGCTGGAAAGGAAAGAAGAACGACAATCCTTCTTCTTCAGAAAACACCCACTCTAGTAATAATGTTAGTACCTTTGACCATAATGGTGTCTTAGCCATAGATAATCAAGGATCTAAAAGGAAACCCAGGCGAGAGTTCACACCCATTGGAATGACCTACAATGCTGCTTTCGATCGTCTCTATGATCGAGGATTAATCAAACCTATTGGCCTTACCGAGGATCCAACACCAGAAAATCGATCTTCGAGATGGAATCCAAATTCCTATTGCAAGTACCATCGAGGAAACGGTCATACCACTGATGAATGCTACAGGTTTCAAAATCTCATTCAAGACCTCATAGAAACAAACAAGGTCCCATTGCCTCTAGCTAGCGAGAAGACTGGGTGATGATGAAGCGAATGACACAAGACAAGAGGTGAGCTGCAACGACAAGATTTCATGGCCTCTTTTTTCTATTTATTTTTCATCTTTTATTTCCCCAATAAGTCTAGCATAGGAACCTTTTCCTTTCCTTAGATTAACTTTGTAGATTCTTTATTTTCTTCTAATAAAATGAGCATCTATTTCCTTGCACATGATCATCACATTGCATTGCATCAAAAAAAAAAAAAAAAATCCATGTCGAGCTAAGCACAAGGTATACCAATGATTTGAGGCACCCCTTGTAGCCACATCATATCTCCTTTCGCCTTTCTAATTTACAAATCCTTTCTTCATAAACCACTTTGAGCCTCGTCTAACGATAGACCTTTCTTTTTTTCAACCTACATTTACCTAAGCTTGGGATGGGATGGTGTGTAACTTATGCAATTCTAAGCTTGAGTGAATTCAAAAAAATTAAAAATAAGCAAAAGCAAATATAAATAAAAGTGTACAAAAGGGCAAGTGTTCCAATGTCTTTGATATGAAAATATCTTCGATAAGAACACGTCTCAGATTGCGTCTCTTATCGAGTGCTCGGTACCGTGCCTGAGAAACATGAATGCCAAGTGAGTGATAGACCGCATGATCGAGATTGCTCACACTTATAAAAATGAAATAAATGCTAAAGCAAAAGAAAGAGCTAAAAAAAAAAGAGTAGAAAACCTCAAGCATGAAAATACAAATATTCAAAAGCAAGGTTGCACACCTTGGGGGCTTATCTAGGGTCTTGAGCCTTTATCCCTTTTTTCTATAACCTTTAGCCTAACCACGTTACAACCCTTAAAAGACCTTTTTGAGGTATACACACTTGTGCGAGGTTCGGCTAGAGCTACGTTCGGCCTGATTCTTAACGGATACGTAGGCAACTTCACATCGAGGTGCGGCCGTAATAAACATGCATTCATATTCACATTCACACACTTGCACCATGATCATATTAAAGGATATCCTACGCTCATCCCTATTTACTTAGAGTTAGACTTGGGGGCTTGATCCCTACATCATAGCTTACCTAGCCTAAGAGTCACCACCATTTGACTCTTTTAACAAATAACATCTTTCCACACACTTAGCCCTTGCGGCCTAACTTTAGTGTCACTTTCACACACCGCACAGATACATGACCAAATACTTCCCCTAGGAACCCTTTGTCATGAAATCACAACGTTGAAGCATGCTTTGTCATATCAACATCACTCATCAATCATAATTGTCATTACATAGAAGTATGAAGTGTTTAGCCTCCGTGCCTAAGTTACCTAAATGCTTTCATCATTGAGTCAACAGTTGAGATAGCCTAGGATGGATTAATCCTTGCACCTTGAGAGATAGTATCAAATGACATTTGACTAAGCTCATTCAACATGCATCTTTAAAACTTTGCTTCTTTCTTTTCCGCGTCTTTCTTTTTCGGGAGAAAGTCGGTACCCTCCACAAAAATGATGGAAAATTTTTGTTTTTTTTTTGCATTTTCGAGTCGCACGATCACATTACAATGCACACACGAGTCATGAGTCACACGTGTCATTTCACTTCGAGTCGAGTCAACCTCGAGTCAATCAGCGAGTCAAGTTTATACCTTGAGTCGTGTCAAGTCGATGAGTCAAGCAACATTAAGCCTTAGGTCAACCCTAAGATAATTAAAGAAATTGGCAAAGTTCTATAGTCAAAAATAAATACAGGTGCAGTAGAATAGGGAAGACCCTACTCCAATTCTTGGCGCCAGAGATATCTCAGCAACGACAGAGCTCGAAGCCTCTCAGAAAGGTGATTTCGACCTCATGCAGCAATTTCGGGTTCCTTGGTACGCCAGTTAGCCCCTATAAGCAATTTGACATGATTAGTAGTCCGCTCGATTACAATCGTAGTAAGTGATTGACCTGACAAAAAATCGTCTCACTTAGCGTAAGCGCCTAAAACACTGGCTCATTACAATCGGTTCAAAAGCAAGCACTTAAACGACAATATTTCCAAATATGGATTGTCGCGCATTCTTATTAAACGACAAAGTTTTCCAAAAATTGGATTGTCATCCCCAACTGACAATATTTCCAAAAATGGATTGTCGTGCATCTTCTTCAACGACAATTTTTCCAAGATTGGATTGTCATCTCTGGCAAAGTTTCCAAGCGTGGATTGTCGTGCTCCTTCTTTGTTTGGCAATTTTTTCCAAGTTCGGATTGTCATCGCTGGCAAGTTTTCCGAAATTGGATTGTCACACACCCAGTTCCCTATAGCAAAATTTCCCAAAGGATTGTTGTAGGTTCCTATTCATCATAAATATCGGCAAAAGTTCCTCAACGTGGATTGTCATTCATTTCAGTAAGTGGCAAATTTTCCCGAAGTGGATTGTCGGTCGAATCTTTTTTGCAAACGTTCCAAGACGCGGATTGTCAATAGTGGCAATATTTCCCCAAAAGGATTGTCGCATAGCGTTGGCAAATTTCCAAGGTGGATTGCTTTCAAGAGTTATATTCCAAGATGTGGATTGTCGATCGTAGCAAAGTTCTTATGAAAGATTGTTACAAAGCATTGGCAAATTTTCCAAAAATTGGATTTTGGCAAATTTTCCGAGGTACGGATTGTCGCTTCATCGTGACAACATTTCCAAGGATGGATTGTTACGTGGAATTGACAACTTTCCCTAAATCGGATTGTCATACATCATACAAGAGTTGTGTTGGCAACTATTCCCAAAGAAAAGAGGATTGTCATCACAGCAAAAGCACCGACATACTGGTTCACAAGCAGTAAAGTACCGACGTACTGGCATAGCAAATATTAAAAAGCAGTGATCTTTTCGAAGACTATCACAACGGAAATTAGAGTCATATCAAAAAGAAGCTCTTTGTTCAGAGACGAGTGAACATCGAAACAGCAAGGTGGCGTTCCCTAGATTGTGGAGAGTTGTCACAAACAACTGAGGATTGTTTCAAGAGAAGCAATCTTCGATAGTATTCCCTTGGACGTGGAATGTTATCAATGCGGATGAGGATTGTTTCGAGAGAAATAATCTTCAATAGTATTCCCTTGGATGTGGAATATTATCATAGCGGAGGAAGGTCGTTTCAGGCGAAGCAATTTTCCAAATTGGAAGCAGTTACGGGCGTAGCGGTTTTCAAGCGGGATGGCATTCTCTAGCTTGTAGAAGGTCATCAAAACAATAGGTTACTTTCAGAGACGTGTGCTCGACGGTGCAAGAGACGTGTTTCTTAACTCTTCTATCTGTTTAACTAACGCTAGTTTTGCAGGTATCGGCGTTATAAGATTGGTTTAGGATTGCAGAACGTTCTGAATCATTCTCCGTCCCTATCGATACTTTGACTTTTGTTTTCGAAACTTGCGTTTCTCCAAACTCAGTCAAAGTGGGGGCTTCTATAGACACCCATTTGTGTCTCCCCAAAACCAAACCCAGTGATGAGTACCTTTCACGTCGAATCATAATCGAATGAAGTGAAAGTGTGGAAAGTCTAGCGTTGCGGATAGTTTTTTATTTCTTTTCTCTTCTCTCTGTTTTTGAAAACTTTATTTTAAGAAAACAGCCAATCCAGTTTGGTTGGTCCATGATATGGGTCCAATAGTAGTGTAGTTGGATGGGGCTTGCAAAGACCTTTCCAACGATATATTATAAGCCCAATTCCGATGAATATTGAGGAAATTATGGCCAATTTACTAAACTGGGCCCGGTTTGAGCTTTATGTACGGCCCAATGATCTAGGGGAGGGCCTAATATGATTTATCATTCCTAATGCAATTAGGAATGGTTTTGGTCTTCTAGAATCTTCTAGAAGGTTCTTTTCATTCCTAATTCAATTATCATTGATAAGTTGACTTTGTTGACTTTTCAGAGTTTTAATATAAATCAAATAGCATTTTCGAAGAAATTATATTATTTTATCTTCCAGTACGGTAAACTTATCGGATTTTAGAAAACGCGTTAGAATCAAGACTGGCGTCCAACCCCAGGCCTTGGCGCCTGGAACCAGGCTTGGCGCCAGGCGCTAGCCACTGGTGCCTGGCGCCAGCTAGCCAGGGTTGGCGCCAACCTTGTTTCCTGAGCGTCAGACTCTGTTTTGTTAAATTATCTTTTTTGGCTGATTTTCTCTATAAATATCGTATCAAAAACTCCGTTTTCATACACGAATTCTCATCAACAATTAGTTTTAATTAGCTTTCATCAACAATCATTAATTCTTTAGCATCCTTTCATTCATCTCTTTCTTACTTTGTTTTCATACAAAATTCCGCATTCGCAAGACTTAGATACACCTAGCCATATTCGAAGTTGCCTTCGCCCTAGACGTGAAAGGTTTAATTTCTGAGGGTTTGGTCCCAAATCTCTCTTTCAATTATTTAATTTAATTGTTTGTTTATTATTTTCCTTGAAGTTACTAACGTGTGTATTTTGTTATTAGAAAGAGGTACGAGGCATCAAAGTAAGTACTTTAATTGATTTATTGATATTATGATGTAGACATCATGTTTATATTGTTATTATGATGTTCCTAGTATCATGTCTAGGTTAATTTTAATATTAAATATGATTGTTATGATGCTTCCTATGTTCTTCCTAATATTAATTCATGTTAGTATCATGTTAGGGTTAAAGATTTGATTTTTATTGCTTAGTGACATGCTAGGGTTTGTTATTAATCTTGTTAGTATCATGCCTAGGATCTTGCTATTATGCTTTAATATTAACATGAATATGATTATGATTATGATTGTTATAATTCATGATGATTATTATTATTGTTATTATTAGTATTTTGATGATGATTATTTTATTTATGATTATTATTATTATTATAATAATAATTATCATTCATGATATTTATTATTTATTATGTTGCTTGATGATTTATTCTTTATTTCTTGATCACCTTTATTGCATGTTTAAAGGGAATTTATACTTGTAATCACGCTTAATAAGATAATTAATAATCTTGTTTAGGGTTAATATGATTATAATTTCAAGTGATCACCAATAATAGTTTATTTGTGCATTATATTCAACCAACATAGATAAACAGGTTTAGGGTTAATCTATTGATTGCATGTTAATTAAAAAGCGCACATGAATACGATCAGAATAAAGTAGAGGCCTATTATTAGGGCAGGTTCAATCTCTTTTAGGTTGGATTTGTACCTTCATCCCCGAACCCTTATTTGGTTCATGACCTTACGGAGTTGACGATCTCTTGGATCGTTAAGGGGTGTAACCTTCACCTCGTGAACGGTTTACAAGTTCCTTAAAAACTTGTTGGCGACTCTTTTGCTCTATCTTCTTCCCTTTTGGACGCCACCGTACTTTAGTGTATGATCACAGTGGGGTTCAAGCTAGTGGGATTAAAAGCTTGATATTATTCCCTACATAATGTCTTTGTCTTTTTGTCCCGCAGTTAATATTTGATCCGATAAATATAAGTTCGGACTAAACCCATCGATATTTATCTAAGGAAAATTGAGTGTTATATGAATGAGAGTAACAGAGGAATACGTATGTATAATCGTGTTTGTTCGTTACGTGTAACTTTAGATGAATAGTATGATTTCGGCATATTTCTGGGATCATATTTTCTTTTCTTTTCGTCCATCCTCGCTGATTAATGGTGCTCTGAGCCTCTGACATTGTTTCGCATTTCCATTTCGTTCTGATGTTAGCCATTACCTTTTTTTTTCTTTTTCTTTTTTTTTGGTTGTTCTTTATTATTATTATTATTATTATTTGTTTACTCAGTCTAGTTTGTGTATTCTTTCGTCAATTTTGATAAGTAATTGTCAATAGTGAATTAACGTTACCTTTTTTTTTTTATCCTCCGCGGTTAATATTGTATCCAATAAATTTCAATCTGGACCAATTGTATCAATATTTATCTGACGCTAATTAGGACAATTGGATTTCATACGCGTCATATATTGCATTTCACTATTCAAAATACTATTTGACACTATTCAAAATACTATTTGACACTATTACAAATAGTAATTTCCGTTATGTTGATTTGCTTCGCCGACGTGAATTTGGTCTTCTGTTTGATTTGTTTACCTGTTGTTTTAATCTAGTTTTGTACTCCCTCCGTTTTTAAATACTTGCTCCATTTCTATTTTTTGCACTATTCATTTATCCTACTTTGACTAATGTTTGTGATTTATACATAAGAAAAAATATAGTCTTGTGGGTACTTGTTGGAATCATCTCAATGAATAGATTATTAATTTTCAATTGTTAGAATGTATACTTATTGATAATTAAAGATATTAGTGATCAAAGATTAGCATCGACATGCGTGTCCAAGAGAAATGGAGCAAATATTTAAAAACGGAGGGAGTATCATTTATCTTTTTCTTTTACGACTATGATAAGTATAAATTTGTGTTTTAGTAGAGTGGGGCAAGATAAGAGTTCACCTTTTTTTTAAGGTCATTCGGTCAAGGGAATATTTTTTTTACTCTTGATCACCTTAAATTCATGTCGTATGACTTAATATTGTATGATGTATTTTCATGTTGACCATGTCAATTTTATGATTTTATATGATTTACTTTACTTTATATTTTTAATAAGGGTTATTATTTTAAATGCTTGTATTTATAAGGTTTTGTCGTATGTTTAGATGTTCTTGGCTAAATTTATATGTACTATCTAATAAGGGCAGCGGTTATTTTTCTTTTTACTTTTTTTTTACTTACTCTGAAATATTTTGTCCGACCCTATTAGTATTGTAACGTAAGTCTTTGTGTATCTTTTAGAGCTGACATCTCAGAGCTGATTTTTATTGTATAAGTGTTGTTTTAACACCTTGGTGAGTATAATAGTCACTAATTAAATTTAGGCACCCTGTTATCGTATACCATGTGAGTATTATTTTTTAGTTATGACATGGCTTGGTCATATATTTTCTTTTTTTATATACCATGGCATTTTAGAACCTTTTTGTTATTTGAATATTAGAGTTGATTTTATTACGGTTTTCTTTATTTTTTATCAGTTTGAGTGTTGCAAAACAGATTAAGTTAGTTTGTTACATATAAAACGAAAGCGTTTAATATCAAGATTCTCATTATTACCAAAATCTTGATATTTACCAAAATAATCCTTGAATTTTAATTTATTTACTTTTTTTATTTACAAATTAACCCCTTTATTTTCCTATAAATACCTCCCTAATTCTCAAGTTTTAATCACACCAAAAAATTCCTACAAATTCTCTCTCTAAAATTCTCTCTAAAAAATTTTCTCCTCTAATCTTTGCTTTAGCTAAAATCTCTCTAATTTAGCTTTATTCTTAGCTTATTAAAAGCATCTTATAATTAAGTTGATATTTTTATTTTTATTGTTATCATCTTTAATTCCTATTTTAAAAAAACACAAAAATATTTCAAGTTCAAGCTTTATTTCTCTTTATTATCCTTGTCAAAAAATATTAGTTTAATTGCTTAAGTATTCCTAGGATATATTAAAAAAAAAAAAAAAAAAAAAAAAAAAAAAAAAAAGGTTTGTTTCTCAAGATTTAGCTTTATTTTTGAAGTTTATTTTCTCTAATAAAAAAAATAAAAAAAGTTCTTTAGCTTTATTTTTGCATTAATTTCCTTTAATAACTCAAAACTAAAAAAAAATCACTTAGTCTCTTTTATTGCACTTTAATTAAGGAGTGATCATCTTTTCATCCTTGATAAGTAATAAGGGTTATCCAAAAAATTGCTACATCTAGTTCGAGGTATTATCTTTATTCCTTTCTTAATTTTCTTAATTATTATTATTATTATGCTAACTAATGTGTTTGTTTTCATGTGATGTTACCAATAGGGGTAATGACGATATTAGGTGCTAAATTAGCCCTAAATATTTCATTACTCCACATTAGAAAGCCAAGCCTATTGGTGAGGTGATAGGTTACAAAGTGGGGGGTTAATTGCATTTAGCATTGTATCTCTTTATAATGCATTTTAAATATGAAAGGTTAATACATTCACGTGACTGTCTAATATATATTTTAAAGAATGATTTATTTCTTAAAGTGAGCTTAAAGACCTAAGGAATTAAGAGTTTAAGCAAAGGTTGTTCAAGAGTAAAGAACTATTTACCACGTCCCTAAGATGGCCTATGAAGTAACCCTTACGACTAGAATCAGTTTCATTTCTTTAGCTCAAGTGATAGAACTTTTCAAGAGCTTTCCAACCATATCTCATAATAATTTTTTCGATTTTTCTATGATTTTTTTAGTTCAAGCTATCAAAGAGATGAAATATGCACGTTTTCCTCTTAATTGCTTTTTAAAATTGTATTAATTTCTTTTTAAGAAACTAATGGTGGTATATATGAAACCTATATTACACTATATTATATATATACTCCTTAACTTATGAAGTTTTGATTAAAATGTCTTTAATCTTATTTTAAAAATGATTTTAGAAATAAGAGTTTTAACAAGCCTTAATTCTAAGTGTTTTTAAGAAACTTTAATCTTATTTTAAAGAAGACTTCAGAAATAAGAGCCTTGAATTCTAAATATCGTTGTTTTAAAAATCTTTAATCTTATTTTAAAGAAGACTTCAGAAATAAGAGCCTTTAATTCTAAATGTCGTTGTTTTAAAAATCTTTAATCTTATTAAATGATGTCTTAAGGACTTTAATTTTATTTCAAGACGACTTCAGAAATAAAAGTTTTAGCGAACATTGTTTTCTTTTATAATTTCGTGAACCTTTTTATTTCAAACTCTTTTGTGACATAAGAATGAATCATAACCTTGCTTGTTTATTTCTAATAATTAATGATAGTTAATATAAGGTTATGGCTTCATTTCCAAACATGTGGTTAAGATTAATTATTTAGTTGTATAAGGTTGTAACAATTATCCATCATCCATAAAAATAAACTAATATCCCATCATAATTACCCGATGGATTAATTGACAATCGGATATGATTAAATAGTTTAATGTTCCCTTTTATTTGGAAGTAAGGCCTTGACAGGTGTCGTGTTTTACTTGGCCAATTCCATTAAGCCTAAACACATAACCCTTAAAACCTTACAAAAATTACCCTTGAGTGATTTTAAACCCAAAGTGAGATTATATAGTGAACCCTTACAGTTTCACTCCAAAAAAATACCTTGACCACTTAAAAGTCGTCAATCGAGACGCATTTGTTGAATTGTCTTGTTCAAAAGACATTTTTGGTAATCACTAATCGGGGTGATTTTCCTCAACCAAGGTGGTTCATTTTACTTTTATGAGTGAATCCGTCAAAGATCACTAAAATCCTACTTACGAAAATGACATTTATGTCAACTACCCAAATAAAAAACCCAATGGAATTGGTTGTTTAAAACATAGCACCTGTCCGGACTACGAAGGTTTTGATCCGTGAGTGAATTCAAAATCTCACTATGATCGGTACGTAGTGCAACATTGGTGCTCAAACCTACCTTATATTAGTTATTTTTTTTATGTGGTTTACATGTCTTAAAACTTGATTTTTAACAACGCAATAGTAAGAGCCCGTTCCTTAGAACGGAAGGGAAGACGAGTTCCAGACGTTCGATTCTCTTGACCTAAACCCCGAACCCTGTGCCTTATTTCTTTTATGGAGTTAGCAGTTGATTTTTAAAGATTTATTTCAATTCTTATAATTGAGTGTTTTTAAATCAGTCCTTATTCGGATAAAAATAAGGTGGCGACTCTAAGTTTTTAATTATAAGTCTTATCAGACACTTAAGTGGAACCTTTTATAGACTAATTTTTGTCCACTAAAAACCAGGTACCACAGATAGTGGTTATATTTTTCCCACAAATAGTTAGGGTCTTTAGGATTGCAGTGTACTAACAATGTAGCAAATAGTCATCGCAAGGCAAATGTCATCTGATTTTGACAAGCTTCTTGTAGGCACTTGTCTATATAGCTTAGTCATCTGCTTCAAGTAAACCTTGTTGGAATGTTGCCTCTCGGAATGAAGAATATTTTGTGTTGTTAAAAATAATCAAAAGAGGTTTGACCACGAATGCTTGCAAGCAATAGCTGCAAATAAAAGCGTTCACCTTCTGAAGGACGCGCATGTACAATACAACCAATCGCAGCAGCTGTCGATCGAAGTCGTTGCCAAAAATTTTCACTCTTTTTTGGATGCCATGTATAATGCTGAGGAAATTCCTGGTATATCAACGTGCGAGCAAAAGCATCAACCTGGTTGATCACGAAGAATATGATAGCATAGTACGTTGGCTGGCTGAAGCGAATGCAATATTCTACCATTTTTCTTTTGCACGGAATGTCACTGTTTACATATTTGGCAGATGCACTTGTAGAGAAACAACGGGTGGGTGTATACTATTTAGAGGGATTTTGAAAATCCTCCAAGCAGCCTATAGTGGTGATATCCACCTTGCTTTCTAAAATGATGAGATCTCGTCACCTACCAGCTAGCGTCGTCGGGGTTAGATAGTGCGAAAACAACCCGATCATGGCCTTTGTATATGTAATTGTACAAATATTTAAAAGCTTTTACTGTAGAACACACTTCTACGTTTATATGGAAATCATATTTTGCAAGTAAATATGGATTATACGGTATTACCCACCTATTATCAAGCTGTACTTTTCGTACCAAATGTTTTTTTCCACCATCACGCGTCGATATATAGGATATGAGTTGTGACTTGTTGATGTTGTTTTTGAAAAGCTTTGGGGGTAATGACTTTTACTCTTTCCATTTCGCATGCATACATTTTATTAGATTATCATTTCCACAACGGTCGGGCATCATATGCTTTAAGACAGCTTCATAAAGATGAGGATTATGTTTTTGTTTGGGTAATTTTGCACAAACATGTTCATCAAATTGATATGAAGTTTTAATCTTAGAGGATGAATCTAAAATGATAAGAAAGTGTGCTTGTGGTAATCCTCTTTTTTGAAATTTAATCATGTAAAAATATGCTGAAACCTTGCTGAACAATTTCTTTTGAAAAATGTCTTTATTTAGTTCTGCTAATTTTGCATGATAAACTCGAGCAATTAGATCGGGTCTATTTTGTGCCTCTTCGGTTGACAACATTTCTTCTGTGATTTCAGGCCATGATGGGTTACAAGTCATGGTTAAGAAATATTAGGTTTGTCGTAATACTGAAATAAGGTCATTGCGTCAAGATATATTTGCCGTATATCTCGTGGACCACCAATAAACGATAGAGGGAGAATAAAGCCTCGTCCAATATTTGAGCCATGCAAGATACCGGTGTTCAAACTATCGAGAATGCCTTGGTAAAGTTCAGCTCTGATTGTATCTTGTTTACGGCGAATAAAATCTAAACGTGAAGTTTCAATTTTGATATACATATAAAAAATGAACTGTTGTAGTAAGCGGCCACATCTCAAAAGAAAGGAAGAATCTTTTATGCGAATCTGTAATCGGTAGCAGTAATACTCTTTGTAAGAAACCTTTTTCTCAGATATAGAAGAGTGAATCCTTACATAAAAAGAAAAAACAAAAAATTGAATTAAATTGATGTTGTTTTTTGTTAATTAAAAGAAACCTTGTTTACACTTAAATTGGTGAATAGTTGCACCTTGTTCTTCAGCTTCAAGCAGATCGTCAACAGTCTGGACTAGAACCTTATTAATCGAAAATGTAGGACATTCTTGTCATTTTTGGTACTTTGCATTGTTTTATATCTGTATATCCGTTGATGCCAACCAGTTTTCCCGTAAGGAAATAAAATTGGATATTGTAATGGATCATAGCATCTATAATAATGTCGTATGTGATTGATTGCACCTAAGTGTGCACAAACTACAATATCGCGCTCAAGTGAAGGAAATGAACCTGCATCTAGCTTCCAACCATATTGCTGCAACTTTGGAAGTAGTAGGTGCATTGTGAGTGTGTTGATCTTGATTTGGATCAGATCGGATTATAATGTGACTTGTGTCAGTCATGTTAACATCCTTAAGCGAGCGAAAAAATTGGGCATACGGATTTAGCTCCATTAGTTGCATTAATAACATAGTCGCACTAATTGGCCAATAACATGTGCATCGAGATTCGTAAACATCGATACTCGACGTTGAAACTCAGTGTCTGTGTCGTAGAAATATAGTTGTAGATATCGTGGCTTCTCATCATTTCGATGTATATCATTTATGTAATGATAAACTTGTCCTTGAACTCTAAAAGTGTAAATACCGCGATGTCTTTGTGCTAATTCTTTGTCTTTTTTCACACCCAAAGATGTGAACGCAAACATGTTATTGTACAGAATAATGATTTGCGGAAACTTTCAGAGCTTCTATCTAATGACAAAAAGGCTGCTCAGACTTTCTGGTATATGGTTAGGAGCAAGTCGAATCTCCCATTGATTGCAACATATATAGGTCAATTGTTTCATCTCTGAATAATTTTGCTCCACAATGCTCACAAGGTGTTGGCATAGGAAGAACGTATGCATGTTTCGGAGGTCTTTTCATGTTGTTTATTGACATATTTAGTATTATTAAATCATAGAAAAAATAGATAAAACAAACGCATGACAAAAGAATTTAAAAAAACATTCACTTTATAGATGCAATAATTGACAATCCCTTTTATTTGCGTAACCTATTCAATATAAGTAATTTGCTATTTTTAAGACTTTAAACATGACAAAAGAATATTTAAATTGTAAAGGATAAAAATTCTAGCGTAGTCGTCGACTACGGACGACTATGGACAACTATGCTAAGAGATTAAATCTAGACCGTTCGATATTTATTTATCTAATCCTAGCCATCCAATTTAACACCTATGCTACACGGTCATCAAAAACTTGTTTGTTTACTAGATAAATCTTTTTACCCAAATTAAATTGTTTTTTACTAAAAAAATAGTAAATTTTAATATATTATCTTCAACCTTAAATCATCCTTGACATTAAAATAGAACTTGATCTTGATTTTCAACTTATGTCGTCATCTTCATCCTTAAACATTCCATCATCAACCAAAAATTTATCATCCTTAAATTAAACATTCCATCTTCAACAAAAAATGCAGTATATAAACCTTATTTAAATTTAATGTATAAATTTTAACTTCCTCTTTAACTTATATCATCTTCATCCTAAAACCCTCATGTTCAACCTCATAATTACGATTTTGTGTAACTTATGATCAGACGTATGATTTAAAGATTAATAAGCCATCATTGAATGTTTAGAATTTATTTTCTGGTTATATTATCTTATAATTTCGAAAGTAGTCATATGATTTCTTGTTTAACTTTGATTATTAGTCATATGAATTTGTGAATGATCATCCACCATTGTTGAATGTTGAAGCTATGGACATTATTTTAGGTTGAAGACGATGAAAAAAAAAAAACTAACTAAAAACTGGCGTTTGATTCCATAATTTAAGGTAATATTTACCTTAATTTTTAATTGGGAGAGCGTTAAAAAAAAAACTTTTAATTATTGTAGACACCTAAAAATGTCTCCCTAAAACCAAACCCGATGATGAACAACCTTTCACCGTCACTATTGTCGGGTTCAGTATTTAATCCCGAGAGTGCTTAAAAAATCGTATTTAATTAAATTCAATTTTTGAATAGTCCATGGATCAGTCTTGATGTTTAGTCAAAGCATAGTTTTAATTCTATCCCAAACCTTTTTTATTTTATTGTTTATTTTGGCCCAAACTTTTTATTTATTTTTATTTACTTATTTTCTTATTTTAGCCCAAATAATAATAAATCAGAAATGGCCCGAAATTATCAATCGGCACTTAAAATGCTGAACGAAATTAGGGTTAAAAATGAATTTAGACGGAAAAGTGGACTGAAAACTCCCGTGTCACGGCAACAGTCCATCGTGTCACGGGAAATTGTCCCGTCTGACGGTGGGGTTCCCCGTGACACGGGTGATATGTCCATTTTATATAGTGTTTTACCCCCGTCCCTTGGTCGTTATTAGTAGTGTTTTTGGCTCTTTCGGGCCACTTTTATTACTAATTTGTATTTTCTAGTGTTTTTGTAGTTTTAGTTGTATTTTACAAGAAATTGCACTCTTGGAGCATTTTCCCGGGCTTTATGGATCAACTACGGAAGCTAGAAAGACACGACCACTTTTGGAGCCCAGGATCGGTGAGAGCCGGTGATTAAGGGCTCGGTAATTTGGATCCCGAGGCATTTTGACCAAGTATTCAAGACCCGAGGAGGAAATCCGGATTGGGCCGAGAATTCTAGCCCAATCGAAGTCCAAGCCTCAAAGGGGAGCAAGGACCCGATCGGGCAACCTCTAGCCCGATCGGGCGCGGCAAGACCATAGTGATGTGCATGCTAAGGCGCGCCCGATCGTGCGAGCATCTAGCACGATCGGGCGATGCTGCTGGCAAGGAACGCGAAGAAAAAGGCGCGCCCGATCGGGCGGCCCTTCGCCCGATCGGGCGCGTGTTTTTATAGGACCTAATTAATTAGTTTTAATTTTTGTTTTTAGGAAACGTTTATATACGATTTTGTACGGATTTTTGTAGATCTTCTTCTTTAGACTTTCTCTCTCTACTTAGGATCTTTTCTCTCTCTTAACTCTTCTCTCAACTCTTGTTCTTGATTATTTCCATTAATACAGATTAGTTTGGTAACGATTTCTCTTCTCTTAATCTTATTTCCTTTCACCATGACTTATTTTATTGCTTTGATTTGTTTAGTTTTTAATGTGTGAGTAGTTCTATTTCTAGGGTTTATGGGGATCCATAAATAATATGAAGGGGTAATTTATTGTTGTTGATTATCAATGCTAGATTAATTTCCTATTGATTGATTTAATGCTCTATGACTAGATTTGCGCAGATCTTTTATGCATGAGTTTGACAACATTGATTCGAGATTCGACAGATGAGAATTAATGTTTAGGTCTAGTTTCAATAGACAGATTAATTTATAAATGGTTAAGTCGAGATTCGAGAGATGAGATTTAATACCGGTAAATTAATTGTGTGATTGTAATACGTAGCGAAAGCCCTTTACAATCTGGTTAATTGATGCATTGATGATTGACTATTATTGATTATTGGTATTGCATGATAATTTCTTATTGAATTGTTTTAACGTTTTACAATTGCGGCTTGTAAAAGTATAGCAATATTAAATTGATGAATCGAGCAGATGTTAATTTGATATTAAAGGCTATTTTCAATAAGAACTTAGATCTAGTAAATTGCGAAAGCCTGTTAGACCTATGTTGATTAATAAATTGCGAGAGCCTGTTAATCGTGTTATTTATGCAATGTCAATGATTGATTACTATGTTTTACCCTGGAGTATTATTTATTGGTGAACCTATGCCCTAGATCCTTCCATATATTGTTTTCTCTCTATTCTTAATCTTAGTAGTTTAGTTTCTTATTCGAATATAAATATTGGTTACTTAGATAATTTAGATTATAATAATTAATTAGGAGTAAAAGACTCGTTTCCCTGTGGAGATCGACCCTACTTCCCTATCTACTTTAGTTAGAGGATTTAGGAATTATTTTTGATTAGGGGATACGACTTTACCCTGTCAACCTGCTGTGACACGGGGGTTTCCGTGTCCTTTCCGCGTAAACCCTTAACGCGTTTTCTCCCCTGTTCACTAAATATTTCCCGCGTCACACAAAAGTACACCGTGTCACAGGAATGTTTCCCGTCTGACGGTGAGTGTTCCCGTGTCACGGTACACTTTGCCGTGTCGCGGTATACTTTTTTAGTGTTTTTATCTTTTTAGGGTTCCGTGTGTTTCCTCAGCACATTTTTTCTATAAATACCCCCTCATTTCTGATGTACGGGGCATCAATTAATTCTCTATTTTTCTCTCCTCTATGCTCTAGCCTAAACACTAGCCTACCCTTCTTCTTTCAAAATTCCTTCTTCAAGCACTCCCAGGAATCCATACTTTATTCGTGCAGTGGTTCTGTCCTTAAGCCAAGGCGTGAAAGGTAGAACTGTTTGAGGGTTTGGCCACAAATCAATTCTATTTTAATTTAATTTAATTATTGTTTTATTATTATTTCCTTGAAGTTACTAACTCGTTTATTATTTTGTAGTTGCAAGCAAACAGAATCAAAGTAAGAATTATGTTCCTTTTATTTCTGTTATTTTTCTAACGATTTTATATTGTTGGAATTATTGTTAAATTGCTTCCAATATTAATGTTAATTCTATTATTGTTATTATGATCACCATATTGCATGTTTAAAGGGAATATGTAATTGAAAATCACGCCTTATAAGATAATTTGGATAACCGGCTTAGGATCCTTTTTAATCTTGTTATTAATTTAAGTGATCACAAATATTTTAGAATTATGTGTTGCATTAATATTCAACCAATTTAGCATAATAATAGTTTGGAGCAAATGGAATTTTTGTTTGTATGCCTTTGAGATCGCAGGAATCGCTTTTCACTATAAGAATCGAGTAGAGGCCAATACGGGCGAATGTGACTCCATGACTCACTTCGTACCATCATCCCCGATCCTCCTTTCGTGGTTCCGAACCATATGGAGTTAGTAATCTCATGGATTATGAATGGGGTGTAACCTTCACGGGTCAATCGTTGTTGCCTATCGTTGTCCCTTTATCGTGGTTGCCTTTTATGATCCGTGAACGGTTTACAAGTTCCTTAAAAACTTGTTGGCGGCTCCCTACTTTCCTTGTCCCTAATCGTTGTCCCTAATCGTATATGTCAATTCCTACTTCCTATGAGTGCCAAGCATATTCACACATGCTTTAACGTAGGCGCACTTCGAGCGACGCCTACAATTATGTTAATGAATAACTATAAAATCATAATATAAAGGGATATTATTATTAAATAATATCATTGACTAATTGATATTACTTCACCATCATTTACCTTGATTTATTCTCTTAAATATGCATATTTTGACTCCATATCTTTATGATTTATTATTAAATAAAATAATTCTATATTTTTTTCCCATTAAGCATATCTGCAAGTCCTTCTTAATCGTTCTTCTCCACAAATTTAATCAAGAGAATGTCAATTTCTGATAACTTTTATCATTAATTAAGTAGTAGTATAAATTTTGTAACCAAATCAAAATGCTATAGCAGTTATGTTAAAAAATTATGTACCCTTAAATAATAACAAAAAAAAGATAAAAAAAAATCGGCAAATGTTAAAAAATGCTATAGCATTTATTTTGTATCTATATTATTCGGTTATTCCAGTTAAAATATTAGGTGTTATACGTGTTGCTCTGGTGGTACCACTGGTGCGGTAGTGTAATCAGCTATTCGAAACCTCTAGACAATTTATAATTTATATTATTTTGCTATAAACTAATGTAATTTTTCAAAGTTTGCTTTTTCTTTTTGTTTATTTGGTTGCAATCGTATAACTTTTATAACAGATGCACTGTAGTTGAGTTTCGAAAATTAAGATTTATAATTTATTTATATTGATATTTTTTTTTAAGGAAATTTATTTTGATATAAACTAACGTAATTTTTCAAAGTTTGCTTTTTTTTTTTTTTAATTTTTTATAATAGCACAGTTTCACATATTTATCTAGTCATCATAAAATTAAATGTACAAGATTACTAGATTAGCTATAATTCTATGTAGCCATTAAAATCCTTTCCAAAAATTTGTATGTTTTTATCCTCGAAAACTATTTAATAGCTGTCAAAATTCAAGCGCGAACATTTTTTTTGTGAGGTTCAAGCACGCACATACTTAAACAAAAGGTAAGATTAGTCATCTACAAACCAAATTAAGTACTACGTATAACATGTGATTTATTTTAAATTCCAAAGACACATGATTTAGAAAAACTATATTGATGGATTACTCCCTCCGTCCCTAAATTACATTCCTATTTATAGCATTTATTCCTCACATAATAGAGAAAAGTATGAATGTAATTTAGGGACGGAGGGAGTATATTATAATAATCATATTATTGCCTAGTCCCAATAAGTATTGTTTAGTCTCAATCTAGAATATTTGAAAGTTATTACAATTAAATTAAGCCGTCTCAATTAAGTATTATAGATAGGTTACCAACTAAACAAAGTTGAAGTTTATTACCATCAATAGACAATCCCAAATAGGTATTATAGAGTCCAATATAATATAGTTGAAGGTTGTTAAAATCAAAATAGGCAGTCTCAACTAAGTATTATAGAGTCCTAATAAGAATATTTGAAGTTTGTACTGTTAAAATCAAATTAGGAAGTCCCAACGAAGTATTGTAGAATTCTAATAATAAGAATATTTGAAGGTTATTATAATCAAATCAGGTAGTCCCAATTAAGTATTATAGAGTCTAATAAAAAAATAATTGAAGGTTATTACAATCAAATTAGACAGTCCCAACTCAGTATTATTGTAGAGTCCTAATAAGAATATTTGAAGGTTCTTAAAATTAATCAAATTAGGCAGTCCCAATTAAATATTATAGAGTCTAATAAAAAAAAAAGTTGAAGGTTATTACAATCAAATTAGACAGTCCCAACTTTAGGGCCTATTCACATTTACTTAATTTCTGACTTTCAGTTCAGTTCAGTTCAGCTCCAATCAGTTCAGTTCCGTTCAGTTCAGTTCAGTTCAGCTCATAATTTCCTTCTCTCATAAAATATTCATTTCAGTTCAGTTCAGTTCAGTTCAATTCAGCTCCAATCAGTTCAGTTCAATTCAGCTCCAATCAGTTCAGTTCAGCTCAGTTCAGTAAATGTGAACAGGCCCTAAGTATTGTTGTAGAGTCCTAATAGGAATATTTGAAGGTTCTTAAAATCAAATTAGGTAGTCCCAATTAAGTATTATAGAGTCTAACAAAAAATTAGTTGAAGGTTGTTAAAATCAAATTAGGTAGTCCCAACTAAGTATTGTGGAGTCCTAATAAGAATATTTGAAGGTATTTAAAATCAAACTAGGCAGTCCCAACTAAGTATTGTAGATTCCTAATAAGAATAGTTGAAGGTTATTAAAATCAAATCAGGCAGTCCCTATTAAGTATTATAGAGTCTAATAAAAATATATTTACGGGGTTATTACAATCAAATTAGGAGTCTCGAATAAGTATTATTGTAGAGTTTTAATAAGAATATTTGAAGGTTCTAAAAATCAAATTAGGGAGTACAAACTAATTAAGCATTATAGAGTGCCAACAAATTATAGACTATTTTAAACTTATATCAATTTAGGTAGTCCCTATTAGAGTATTAGCCGGGTACTCCCTGTTTTTTTTAATTATTTTTTTATTTATCTTTTATATTATGATTTACTATATTCATATAAAATGAAGTAGTAAATGGAAAATGGGTTTCTATACAATTTTACTTGTTATGAAAGAGCGAGAAAGTTATTTATAAACATTGGTATTATTATATAAAGAGGTTTGTGTGGGCTACGTGCCTACGTGGTGACGTAATTAAGGAGTGATAAAAATAATTTTTTTAAATTTATGTTTTGCCATAATTTTTTTTAATTACTATAAAGGAATAAATGTTAAGTGGGAAGTGTGTCATTGTTGGTAATAAATTGATAACAACAATTGAACACAAACATATCCACCATTGTATTTAACAATTAATTTAATTTAACAAGGGTGTCAATGTTGGAAAATGACAAAAAATGCAATTTAAGATCAAACCCCTCTTAATTTCATCATACCCTAACAAGGTAGGGATACCCACCCATGATATAGGACCACCCATCAAACAAAAAAAAAAAAACACTCACTTTTTAACATTTATGATGATTTAAAAAGAAGTAGATATATACACATAAATGGATTAGTACCAATTGTACATTTACTATATGAATAATGTTCTTTAATATTAGGCAAAATTTATTGATCGTAAACACCTTGAAGTATGGCTTAATTAGGTTATGTACATTTGCAATGGGTACAATGTACTTTACATAATTAAACAAATAATAAGCATAAAATGTAAAGAGCATAATGGCTCAAAAAAGAACATAATGACTCACACAATATACATGTGTATACAAAAGAACATGAATATTAAAAAAGAACATAACTTGAATAAAAAAAGAACATGTAGATAAAAAAGAACATGTATACAAAAATGAACATGAACAGTAAAAAGAAAATGTATATAAAAAAGAACAAAAATATATATTAAAAATAACAAACAGGTATATAAAAAAGAACATATATTCAATGAATATAAATTATAAAATTCAAAATTGATTTCAGTGCCTAAATAAATTAACTAAAGAACATGACCAAATACGGAGTATAAAAATAACTTCATCTTCAACTTACAGCAATATAAAAAATATTAAAAAAAAACTATAATAAACAACAAAATTAAAATAAACCATCTAATTAAATCTACAATCATTTATCAAATTCAACCTAATTTGACAATTCATATATCCACAAAATTAATTACTATTTGAATCAAAGAACAAAAATTACCTTCGTCTCCGTTTACGATATCGACAAATTCACCTCCATTGTCATCATCATCGTTGTTATAATAAAAAAATCTAGCATCAGAATCATGTCGAAATTTTAATTGATGATACGACATAAAAATTGAAAAAAAATTGCTCTGTAAATTCTCTGTAAAACGATGAGTAATTTCTTTCTCTAATTTTCTCTCTAAAATATTTGAAAATAATGGAAGAATGTAGATGAGTAATTTTGGAAACTAATAATATGGAATGTTCAAGCAGATCACGAAATACATTGATATAATTTGAAGCAGATCACACAAGCAACATCAATTTCACCGGGTGCCCTCGGGTGCATCATACTAATTTCAGGGAATGTCTTGGACGATGCATCAAATTGTTATTTTTCGTAATTTTTTGTTTAGTGAGAAAAATTTGACGTCATGAAACGATAATTAACTAGCTTTTAACTAATGGAAAACTGCATTTTGGAATGTATAATTAAATATAAAAAAAATGGTTCCCTTCAACAAAAATACATAAATAAATAAAGGAAAAATACACTTTAATAATCCCAACTACAGACGATTTACTTTTAAAAATCCCAAGTAAGGTTTATTATCTAATAATCCTAACTATTGGGTATGTTTGCCAATAATACTCCCAACCGGTCAACACAAAATCAATGACCAGTAATAACAGGCTAGCATGACATGTGTCAACACGTGATTGGTCTAAATTTTTTTAAAAAAAACAAAAATTTCTCTGCCACCAACAACCACCGCAAAACCCTAACCCCCCATACATTAACACGTCGGAAACTGGATGGCCACCCTAATTAACTTCTGGAACAGGCCTGCCGGCCTTATACAACCCTAATTGACCTAGCCCCGACTCCTGAAACCACCTACCCAGCCACCCCAATCCCAAAAACGTAGCCTAGTTTTGTCAGACTTGTTGGTGGTTTTTGGGATCGAGGTAGCTGGGTAGGCGGTTACGGGTGTAATACCTCGTATTTTTATATGTATTTTATTTAAAATAAGTATTTTGAGAAGTATTTAAATAAATTGAAAGGTTTTATTTAAAGTATTTTAATTATTTATTTTAATAAGTTTTGAAATATTTTATAAAAGGAAAGTTTATTTAATTAATTATTTTATTTAAGTTGGGGTTTAATTTAAGAAAGTTTTATTTTAAATTAGTAAAGTTTTATTAGGGAAGGTATAAGGAAAGATTAAAAAAAGGAAAGTTTAGGTAGGAGGGTTTCTAGAGAAGGGGTATAAATATTCAACACTTGAGGCAAATCAAACTTTGCCCAGAGTGGAGAAAACCCAAGGTAAACTTCTCTCCCCTTTTCCTTATTTTTCTTTTTCTTTTTCTTTTCTTTCTGTTTCCCCCCCCCCTTTCGGCCTTCACCATCACCGCTGGCCACCACCACCACCGGTGGGCCGCCGGCAGCAGGTAGCCACCGGAGCTGGCAGCAGCCGTGGGTGGCTGTCGGCTGCCCGGTTTATTCGAACAAAAAGTTAAATAAATATTTGTTTTAAAAACTAGTTTAATCCTAGATCTAATAATTAATTATGAGTTTTATGATTTGATTATGATGTTTGATTATGAGTACATGTAAATTAATTTTTAGATTTTATTTTTAATTGAAAAGCCCTAACTTTTGAAACCCTAGATTCATAAATTATTAATTATTGAAGGATTATGATATACAATAGTTTAAACCTTTGATTTAAGTGTTTTAAAGCCTAATTACAACAAGTTTTCATTAAAATATGATGCTGGAATTTTTGGTAGTGCATTAAAAATCAAGTTTCTTTAAGGAATTTCAATTACCCATTAATTGTGATTAAAGTATGATGTTTTAAATATAATTTCAGCTTATTTTAATTAAATTATGAGGGTTTTATAATAGTATATATTGCTGGAAATTTGTGTAAAGAGGATTTTAATACTCTTCTGTGATTTTAAATTGTAGGAGACTTCGAATTGAGTGATTTCTATTAGTCGTGGCAATTTTAAGATCGTATACAAGGTACGTTCGCGTACTTAGCACAATTTTATTGATGTAGTAGCATGCTAAATGTGTTTAATTGATTACAAGTAGTATCATGCTAGATTTGGAATGGAAATTATGATTTGGTCGTTGTTGGTGATTGAATTATGAAGCATGATTTATTTGTAATGGATTTATGGATGGAAAATTATAGTTTGGAATATTGTTTATGAACCACACTTTTATTTATGGCATGTTAGAGAGCATGTTTAATTAAACTAAATGTTTAATTTGGTTTGGAATGTTAAAAAGAAATTTTATTATGGTTCATATAATTTTTATTGATGCTTTAAGCATGGGAAATGAGCTATATAAGTGTCTAAGTACACGATGAATAAATTATATGTTGGTGCCTTAGTGCACTTAAGGTGTTTTTAACACCGAGGGATAGGATTTGTGGCGCTTTATGTCATTGGCACCGAGGTAGATTTAAAAAGGGTTCAACATTAAATTTTTTTTGGTCACTAATGATTCAAGAATTAAATTGGTATGTTTGATTTTTTGAATAATTATTGTTGATTGAATGATTATGGTTTGAGAGTCATCACCAAGTTTAATAATATGTAAATAACGTAAAGTGAAAGAGATTACGCAGCAAAACTCTTGGAACGTATATACCTTGAGTATAAACATATGGGGCGAGTTATAGGGTTTTATATTTAACCATAACTTCTACTGGAGTACATGACGCTGTACATTCCTTTTTATTATTATTATTATTATTATTATGCGCAGGAATTCCGCCACTTACAAGTGGTTATATATTGATACTGGCATGGTTAGCTCCCGTGTCAGTAACTTCAATTTATTGGGGGAGGTTTGTGGGAAACCCGTTCGATGTGTAATCAACGCTAAATAAATTATGTAATTGTCTAGTTGAGAAGTTTTGTTGAATGTTGTATGCTTGAAAAACAGGTGCAACAAGGTAAGTTGTGTGTTGATAGATAATTGCATGTTAGTGTGTTAATTACGCTTATGTACTCAGCTTTGCTGATTCTGTGATTTGTATGTTTATTGGCCTTGTATTTATCTTGGCCCCATGATGACCCATTTTTAATGGAGAGTAGTTGAAACAAGTAGAGAGAAGCTTTTCAGGTGATGAAGCATATTCATGAATGGACATGAATGAAGAGCAAATCATGCTAGTTTTCATAAGTATATGATGTGTTTAATGCTTTTATTATTTATGATATTATTATGCATGAGACTAACGCGAAGTTTTGGAATTTGGTTTGGTTCTAATAAGGGCCTATAATGGTTCCACGTTGTAGGTTGATTTTATTTTACTTCGTTTGACTTTACTTTCGTTGGTTGACTTTTTAAGTTGACTTGTTTGAATGGTTTTGAAATTAGTCTTCCGCTGTGTGTCTTTGATAGTTGCCTTAGCCGTTTTTACGGTGGCGGTAATGTCTTAGATATTCCTATTTAAAGTTTTAAACAGGGCAAAAGAGGTATTGTATAAGAAAGGAATTTCTAGGGTGTTACAACGGGGGTCGGGGCTAGGTTAGTTGGGGTTTTAGAAGGCTGGACGTCGATGGTTATGGGGTGCGGTCAGCCAATTTTCATCGAGTTAAGGGTTTTGCGATGGGGGTGGTTTCGTTGGATTTCAGTGAGTTTTAGGGATCGGGGCTAGGACAGGTGGGTTTGTGGAAGGTCGGTCGACTAGTTTTGGAGGTGGTTTCGGTGGTCGGGGGTTTGCTGGGGAGGTGGTTTCGGTGGTCGGGGGTTTGGTGGTTTCGGTGGTCAGGGGTTTGCTGGGGAGGTGGTTTCGATGGTCCGGGGTTGACTGGGAGGTGGTTTCGGTGGTCGGGAGTTGGCTGGGAGGTGGTTTCGGGGATCGGGGGTTGGCTGAGAGGTGGTTTGATGGTCGGGGAAAGATGGCTGACCGGATTCCAGCAAGGTTAGGGATTGACGGGGTGGCTGGGAATATTTGGGGATTTTTAATTTTTTTTAATTTCTAGTGCTGTCTTTATAAAAAAAAAATTAAAAACTCTTTCTGTAGGTTACCGGTCATTGGGACTATTATTGGCAAACATACCCCATATTATTAAAAGTAAATTGTCCATAGTTAGGATTATTAAAGTGTATTTTTCCATAAATAAATGGTAGGTTTTCTTTAGCATAAAATCATCTTTAATGAAATAAATTAACTAATAACGGAGATCGAACAACTTCAATTATCAACAATCAAAATGAACTCACAAAAATCATGATCATGATCAAAACATACACAGTGCCTAAAAACCCACATAATTTCATATCAATCCAAATCATGATCAATGATCAAAACATACACAATGCATAAATCGTACACAAAATCAATCAATCAATCAAACAAACGAAAATCAGTTTATATTAATTCGAAAACACACACAAAACACATGATCTTGAATACTATTCCAACAATAATATTGGAAAGTTTATTTGAATTTTGAAAATAAGAAGAAAAAAAAATCAAACCAGAAATTATAGATTATAAACCAAGAAAAAAAATCAAAAGAAACTGAAATGTGGGAGAAAGAAAGTACATGTATAGATTGAATTGCTTTAGGGTTCGAAGAAGATGCTGCATGAATGCGTGATGAAACGAGATGGAAACCCCAAACATCATCTAAAATTACGTCATCTAAATTCAAAAATCTATTGGTACCGACTATTTTACTATGACACCCTATTGCATGTTAAGTGTAGTGTCGTATCCTTCGACACTTCAGCATGACACGACACCCAAATATATAGTGGTCTTATATGAAATTTTATAAAATCTGTGGTGTTAAAGGATATGACACTGCGTCAAACACTACACCCAAATCCGAGTCAGTGCAACATAAGGTACCGACATTTAGACATAGTAAAAGGATTATCCTCTTAAGAACTACAATCGATTTGCTAGGTTTTACAGCGTGTCGATATTCTCGTCTTCTCCAAATTTTCGATCATCGTCTATTCTCTTGTTCAGTCTTTGTGTGCCACCATTGATTTCTCAAGCTCCTTTATTGCCATCGCTCTCTCTCTCTCTCTGCCTGTCCATCACTTTCATCTAACTCATCATCCTCATCTAACTTAGAAGATGTACAGATTGTAAGCTACTGAACCCAAGAGAGGAGATAGAACAAAGAGTTCTCAAAATCAAAAGCAAGCCAGAAAAACCAAAGAGAGCTATCTCAGCATGCAAAAAAAAAAAAAAAAAAAAAAAAAAAAACAGAAGCTGATGTGGCATGGCAAAGGGGAAATCCGTTCACTCTAATTATTTGCTACAGTGCCCAGCCCTTTGGGACTTTATAAGGGAAATAGATACGAAAACCATTAGCAATAGTGTACTTTTCCTCACTTTCAAAAAAATGATTATGCCAAGAACAGATTAGACAAGGAAAAAAAACCGTACAAGCCAGTTACAATTTATATCAATAATTCATTTTGCTTTCATTCTCTTGCAGATATATGAACAAAAAAAAAATGTGAAAATCTCTTTGCAGACAATGGAAATAAGCTGACTACTTTGTTGTTGGGGTAAACCACCATTTAAAATTTCGACCAAAATCTATGGTTCTTCTCTAGTTGGTCACCAAATAAAGATATATGCTACTTGTTTAGTACACAGTAAATGAAACCAAGATGACACTAATTCAAGAGATTGATCATCAATGACTAGAATGCTATAGTGTTCGCAGCAGCTTCAAGAAATCTCTTTGTTTCCGTATCCGGTTCAGCTAGTTCAGCTGGAATCTGACCAATAAGATAACAAGAGTGTCAGCACTTTACATCAAACTGGATGATATACTCAAAGTAAAACCAACCATCTAACACCAACTTACTTTGTCGTAGATGTTTTTCTTAGTAGGAGAAGCCCCATGTGCCAGCAGCAACCTTATCACATCCAGATGTTCACCTCGTGCTGCATGATGAAGAGGCTGCAGAATAGAGGAAGGTAAAAAATATTAAAACTGTTACAAATCACTGTCAGAATAGGAAGGTAAAAAATGTTAGAAATTGTTACAAATCTGATCTATTCATCTATCAGAAATGGAGTAACACAGTAGATAAATGTATCCACTATTCAACAATTACAAAAACGGGTAGTAAGTATTATTTCGTATTACTTACAGTGTCACCTTCGACATCAACTGTTTCAAGCATTCTTCTCAAACATTCAGGATCAGAGGCCCGGCTAATCAGAAGTTGGACTATCTCAGTATATCCTGCGATCAAATTCAAGAAATCATGACACATGAAAAGTAATGGTAAAAAAAAAAAAATGCTTTCTTGCCAATCAAATGCAAATTGAGTGATTTTGACCCACCCCCTGCACAAGCATCATGCAAAGGAAGTGCTCCATCTTCATCTTTGGCCTCCACAGCAGCTCCTCGTTCCAAAAGGAGCTACACAATTGCAACACAAAACATCAGCAACGAATGGACTACATTAAGTTTGTAGGGGAAAAAACCCCGTAAACAAAACAACAATAACTAACCTGAACACAGGGCAAATGCCCATACAGACAGGTAAGGTGGAGAGCAGTATCCCCATCTTCGACTGGCTCATTAATGTTGCCATCCAAGTTAACTACACATCCATCACACAACTAAATTTTTTTTTTATAAAGACAGCACTCACAATCCAACAAAAAAAACTTCTTGGCGACAGATCAATATTACCTTCAAGTTCCAATAAAAGTAATCATGCACCAAAAGAGCCAATTAGCATTCAAGACAAGCAAACAAACCCAACTGATATTCAACTGATATATATATATATATATATATATATATATATATATATATATATATATATATATATATATATATATATATATCAGAAAAGGATAAAAAATGTGATTCTTTCTTTCACAAAAAATTCCTAATGTATCTCATATCCCATGGCAAGTTTAAAAATAAAGCAAACTTTTTGATCAAAGATGAAAAGAAAAAGCACTATTGCCATTGGATTTACACAAATCTCAATAAAGATACATGTTAATATGAGATTCTCAAATATAAGATACAATACGCATCCTAACATATACAATATATGACATACCACACAATTGAATTATATACAATACTTTTTTGCACTCCAAGGCAATTTTATCCCTAGATATGTTTACTAAGGAGGCATTTGGTAAAAGAAACGGAAAGGTTATGAAATTAAGAAAAGGGATATATAAGTTAAAGGAAAAAAAACCTTATGTAAGTAACATTTGTCTTGTTGTTTATAAACGAGAAAGGGAAAGAAAAAAAATAGCCTCAAAAATTACTACCATGCACCTCTCCTTCTCAATCCCTCCACCTACACAACCACACTCGCACCCCCACCACTGCCATCAGCACTGCAGCCCTACTATTGCACCAGCCCACCACACTGCTTATTTATCTCTATCTTTCTTTCTATTATTTCTCTCTTAGGTATAATTTTTTCAAGGGTGAGGGACTGGGGTGGGTGGGGGTGGATTTTTGGGTAGGATAGAGTGGATATAGTGGGTGGAGCCGTGAAGGTAGATGTTTGGGTAGGTTAGAGTGAATTTAGCGAGTGGAAGTGGGGTTTCATGGGTCTGTTGTTAGTTTTAAAGTGGTTAGATTACATTCGTAGATTTTTGAGTGGGTTAGGGTTGTGTTTGCCTGGCAGCGATGGTGGTATTGGTGAGGGTGGTAGGGTAGGGCACTGGATGTATGTTGGTGTGATGATGCACTGGTGGCCAGAGAAAGAGATTGGAAATGGAAATATCTCGAGAAAAGGAGAGGGTAAATGGAATAACTAAAATAAGTAAATAACAATACGGGCATGCCTGGATTCCCTTGACAAATTAAGGGGGAAAGAGTAAGTGGGGTAAGTTTTACTAGGGAATTATTACAAGGATAATTTTTCAAGTTTGGCAATGTTCCTTGGGTTAAAATTTCCCTCCGACTATCTTCGAGCCACTTGCATAAAAGTACTCGACTCTACAAAGTTAAACCATTACAAACCCCACCACCTCCTTGCAAACCAATTAACGGAACACTGGAAATCAGGATTTTAGAGAGAATGAGAAATTATTAAGGAGGGAAAAGATTACACTATGCGGAGCATGAGTAATCTTGCCCTCATTTGAAAGGGGAATACATTAACCCTTGACAATTATATTCCCAATCCAAGCATTAATGTATCATCTTAACTTTTACTACCCTGTTTTTTCTACCTCTATTACCTACAATCCAGGCATGTTCTACATCTCTTACCCTATGCTGAATCTTGGATACCCCATATCAAACGATCCCTAACTGGTATCTCAAGACACATCGCGATCTCCTTTCTTTCTTTCCCACTTAAAAGGACTTGATTTAGGTGACATAACAACTTGAATCCATAACTTCGCAAACATGGTTCTTATAGTGTGTCTATTGTCTAATAATATTGTCATTCATTTCTAAATGATAATTTATGCTCTTTTGTTTTAACCTTCATATTTGTTTAATTCAATTCAGATATTCTTTGGAGTGCACACAATACAAACAAATTGCGGCCAAAGATTAAAAATCACAAAATTATAGTTAAACACAAACAAACAAAAAAATTTATTACAATTTCAAAAATAATTCACTATCAACAATACAAACAAATTGCGGCCAAAGGTTAAAACCCAATCAATCATAACACACAAATTACAATTTCCAAAAAAAAAAAAAAAAAACATTCAATACAATCATAAGAAACAAATTAACCATGAATTCAACAAGAAATCAAGAATCCAAAACATAAACCCTAAAGAAGAAAGTACCAAGAGCAAGGCGGAGAGCAGGGAGGTCGCCGGACTGAGAAGCGGCGGCGAGGTCACGAAGATGAGGAGGAATGTCGTCGAATTGAGCGTCAACAACGAGAGCATCCTCTTCGAAGAGACCTTCTTCGACGTCGTTGTCTTCGTCTTCTAGCATGCCGTTTCTTCGCCCTGGTACTGCCATTTTTTTCTTCCAAGAGCGTCAACAAACTTTGCTTGCTGCTGCTTCTGGACTAGTTTTAACTTCACCAGAGTTTTTATGTGCCGAATATAATGGTTTGTGAAATGGTAATCAAAGTTTAATTTAAAGGTAGGTTTCGGGCGGGCCTCATTTCGTATTGTGTCCATCAATCGTGCCCAGATCCAACCGTAGTTGAAGCCGTGTTTTATACTCCTTCCATTTTAAATATTTGCTTCATTTCTCCATGCGCAGAATTTTAGGATAAATTAGGGAAAATAATAAAATTTGGAGGTAGTGGGGTAGTTGAGAAAATAAAAAATTGTAAAAAACAAAAAATAGTGGAAGAATAGGAGGAGAGATAATATTATGTTGGGTCCACTAAGTATGAGAAATGAATTAAATATTGTAAAAATTTTCCAAAAAAAGAAATGGAGCAAGTATTTAAAAACGGCCAAAATAGGAAAGTGGAGAAAATATTTAAAAGCGGAGGGGTCATAGTTTTTTAGTTCCAACTTTCTTTTAATTTTCTTTAATTGAAATATTTGGATGTGACTCAAGGATTGTTTACAATCAAGAAAAAATTGATAAAAATAATCTCAACTTTCGCTCGTTTGCTCAAAATAATCTTAATTTTGGATAATTTTAAAGAAAACTTGCAAATTGCAGCCATTTAAAGTTCGTATTTTGCAAATTGCAGCCCTTTAAAAAAAATTTCAAATTGCAGCCCAAAAGTTCGTATAAATTGTAAATTGCAGCCCGATTCAAATCGGTTTACAAGTCGAAAAATCTTCGATTAAGGTTTTAGGGGCCATTTTAGGTCTCAGGAGGCCGAATTGAGCTCGAAATTAGCAAAAAAGTATCGCAAGTGCCTCGTTTTGCGTAACAAAAATGTATCGATTTGTGGGAAACTATAAATACGAGACATTTACGTTATTTTTTTGCTAATTCCGAGTTCAATTCGGGGCCTTAAGAGATAAAATGACCCCTAAAAACTTAACCGAAAATTTTTCGACATGTAAACCGATGAAAAAGTTTAATCCGACTGCAATTTATAATTTATATGAACTTTTGGACTGCAATTTGCAAATTTTTTTTAAATGGCAGCAATTTGCAAAATACGAACTTTAAAAGGCTGCAATTTGCAAATTTTCCTATTTTTAAATAAGCCGAATTTTGAGGTCATTCGATCAAAATGGTCCCAACCGATCACCAACTTGTTATAGCAGGTTAAGGTGACACGGGTCACCACATGAATGGTTGTAAATTTTTAAGAAAAAACAAACTTAAAAAATTTTTTTAAAAAAAAGAAGGAAAATTTGCGAATTGCTGCCATTTAAAGTTCGTATTTTGCAAATTGCAGCCATTTAATTTTTTTTTTTTTTGCAAATTGTAGCCTAAAACTTCGTATAAATTGTAAATTGCAATCCAATTCAACTTTTTCATCGGTTAACATGTCAAAAAAAATCTTCGTTTAAGGTTTTAGGGGCCATTTTAGTCCTTAGGGAACCGAATTGAGCTCGGAATTAGCAAAAAAAAAAATGTAAGTGTCTCATTTTTACAGTTTTCCACAAATCGATATATTTTTGTTACGCAAAACGAGGCACTTATGTTATTTTTTTGCTAATTTCGAGTTCAATTTGGACTCTTAAGGACTAAAATGGCTCCTAAAACCTTAACCGAAGATTTTTCGACATATAGGTCAATGTAAAAGTTGAATTGGGCTGCAATTTACAATTTGGAAAATTTACAAATTGCAGCCATTTAAAGTTCGTATTTTGCAAATTGTAGCCATTTATTTTTTTTTTTGCAAATTGCAGTCCAAAAGTTCGTATAAATTGTAAATTGTAGCCTAGTTGATTCAACTTTTTCATCGGTTTACATGTCGAAAAATCTTCGGTTAAGGTTTTAAGGGTCATTTTAGGCCTTAGGGACCCGTATTGAGCTCTGAATTAGCAAAAAATAACATAAGTGTCTCATATTTACAGTTTTCCACAAATCGATACATTTTTGTTACGCAAAACGAGGCACTTGTGTTATTTTTTTGCTAATTTCGAGCTCAATTCGGATCCCTGAGGTCTAAAATGGCCCCTAAAACCTTAATCGGAGATTTTTTGACTTGTAAACCGATGAAAAAGTTGAATCGGGCTTGTAGACACCCATTTGTGTCTCCCCAAAACCAAACCCAGTGATGAGTACCTTTCGCGTCGAATCATAATCGAATGAAACGAAAGTGTGGAAAGGTCTAGTGTTGCGGAAAGTTTTTTATTTTCTTTTCTCTTCTCTCAGTTTTTGAAAACTTTATTTTAAGAAAACAGCCAATCCGGTTTTGTTGGTCCATGATATGGGTCCAATAGTAGTGTAGTTGGATGGGGCTTGCAAAGACCTTTCCAACGATATATTATAAGCCCAATTCCGATGAATATTGAGGAAATTATGGCCAATTTACTAAACTGGGCCCGGTTTGAGCTTTATGTACGGCCCAATGATCTAGGGGAGGGCCTAATATGATTTATCATTCCTAATACAATTAGGAATGGTTTTGGTCTTCTAGAATCTTCTAGAAGGTTCTTTTCATTCCTAATTCAATTAGCATTGATAAGTTGACTTTGTTGACTTTTTCAGAGTTTTAATCAAGATCAAATAGCATTTTCGTAGGAATTATATTATTTTATCTTCCAGTACGGTAAATCTATCAGATTTTCGAAAATGCATTGAAATCTAGTTTGGCGTCCAACCCCATGCCTTGGCGCCTGGAACCAGGCTTGGCGCCTGGCGCTAGCCACTGGTGCCTGGCGCCAGCTAGCCAGGTTTGGCGCCAACCTTGTTTTGCGTGCGTCAGACTCTGTTTTGTTAAATTATCTTTTTTGGCTGATTTTCTTTATAAATATCGTATCCAAAACTCTGTTTTCATTCACCAATTCTCATCATTCATCATCTTTCATTCACGAGTTCTCAACAATCATCCTTTAGTATTCTTTCTTTCAATCCTTACATTCACATACAAAATTCCGCATTCGCAAGATCTAGAAACACCTAGCCATATTCGAAGTTGCCTTCGCCCTAGACGTGAAAGGTTTAATTTCTGAGGGTTTGGTCCCAAATCTCTATTTCAATTATTTAATTTAATTGTTGATTTATTATTTTCCTTGAAGTTACTAACCTGTGTATTTTGTTATTAGAAAGAGGTACGAGGCATCAAAGTAAGTAATTTTATGGTTTTAATTATTATGATGTAGATATCATGCTTAGATTGTTATTTTGATTCCTAGTATCATGTCTAGGGTATTTTAAATATTAAATATGATTGTTACGATGCTTCCTATGTTCTTCCTAATATTTATGATTGTTAGTATCATGTTAGGGTTAAAGATTTGATTTTTATTGCTTAATGACATGCTAGGGTTTGTTATTAATCTTGTTAGTATCATGCCTAGGATCTTGCAATTATTATGCTTTAATATTAACATGAACATGATTATGATTATAATTGTTATAATTTATGATGATTATGAATATTATTATTATTATTATTATTATTATTATTATTATTATTATTATTATTATTATTATTATATTATTATTATTATTATTATTATTATTATTATTATTATTATTATTATTATTATTATTATTATTATTATTATTATTATTATTATTATTATTATTATTATTATTATTTTGATAATGATTATTTTATTTATGATTATTATCGTTTTGATTATGATTATAATTTTATGATGATTATTATTATTATCATGATTATTATTATGTTGCTTGATATTTATTTTTATTGCTTGATCACCTTTATTGCATGCTTAAAGGGAATTTTGTACTTGTAATCACGCTTAATAAGATAATTATTAATCTTGTTTAGGGTTAATGTGATTATAATTCAAGTGATCGCCAATAATAGTTTATTTGTGCATTAAATTCAACCAACATAGATTAAACAGGTTTAGGGTTAATCCTATTGATTGCATGTTAGTCAGAAAGCGCACATGAATACGAGCAGAATAAAGTAGAGGCCTATTATTAGGGCAGGTTCAATCTCTTTTAGGTTGGATTTGTACCATCATCCCCGAACCCTTATTTGGTTCATGACCTTATGGAGTTGACGATCTCTTGGATCGTTAAGGGGTGTAACCTTCACCTCGTGAACGGTTTACAAGTTCCTAAAAAAACTTGTTGGCGACTCTTTTGCTCTATCTTCTTCCCTTTTGGACGCCACCGTACTTTAGTGTATGATCACAGTGGGGTTCAAGCTAGTGGGATTTTAAAGGCTTGAAATTATTCCCTACAGGGCTGCAATTTACAAATTATACGAATTTTTGGGCTGCAATTTGCAATTTTTTTTAAAATGGCTGCAATTTGCAAAATACGAACTTTAAATGGTTGTAATTTGCAAATTTTCCTTACAATTTATACGAACTTTTAGGCTACAATTTGCAAAAAAAAATAATTTAAATGGCTGCAATTTGCAAATTTTCCAAAAAAGAAAGAAAAACTTAAAAAATTAAACAAAAACCCAGCCCCACCCACCGTCCCCACCACCGGCCACGACATTCCTGGAACCCCCAACCTCCGCCGGTGCCTAGAATCCACCGTGCTGACGCCCAAACCTTCCTTCCGGCGTGCCGACGTTGGTGCTACCCTCCACTACCCCTAACCACCAAAACCCCCACCCAAAAAACCACCTTACTCAAACCCGAAACACCTAAAAAATTGCAACCCCACTACATAAACCCAATAATCGACCCTCTCCCACCCTAAAAACGCATCCCCATTGCATAAATTTTAGGTGTTTCGGGTTGGAGTAAGGAGGTTTCTGGGTGGGGTTTTTTTTGGCGGTTTAGGAGGTAGGGAGAGTGGCAGAGTCGGAGCAGGAGTGGGGGAAGAGGGTTCTAGGCATGGCGGTGGTTAGGGGCGGGGGATCGTAGTACCTGGGCGGTGGGAGGAGGTGGCTGTCGAAAAGTAAGTTGTGGATAAGATTTTTTTTTTTTAAAAAAAGTTTATTACTATTTTTTTCAACTAATCACGTGATGAAATGTATACTCAAAAAAAAAAAAAAATATATAGTACCTCTTTAACAGGTTACCAGTCACTTAAGACCGTTAAAAGCAAATAACCCCCAAAGTTTTGATTATTTAAAAATAATTCATAGTTGAGATTATTTTGAACAAACGAACAAAAGTTGAGATTAATTTTACTAATTTTTCCTAAAATCAATACTTTCACTTTTTGAAGAAGATTCAAATTTGTGCACATTTTTTCTTTTTTTTTTAATGTCTCAATTTTAGTTACTCCCTCCGTTTTTTTATTATTATTTTATTTTATTTGCATCACTTGGGATTGTACGGAGTTTTAGAAGAGTAATATAATACTGTGAGTGGGTGAATAAATTATTATGGTAAAAGTAATGTGGGGACATGGAAGTGAAAGTATGTGAGAGAGATTAGTGGGGACCATGAGAGAGAAATAATAAATTAATTTGAGTGGGGTTTAAAGTAAGAGAGAGAAATAATAAAATATAGTTTAAAGTTACTATATATAGAAGTGATGCAAATATAAAAACAACCATAAATGGAAAGTGATGCAAATAAAAAAAATGGAGGGAGTATCATATTTGCCAATTTAGATGATCTAAGGCTTCCATTTGGTTATTAGATCTAGATTAAACCATGGACCTTCATATAAAGCACGTTCATAATCATCCAAAGATGAGAATCGAAACAGATGCACATGATTTCCCACATCAATAGTTTCAAGATTACCTTTGATTCGCCACATGATCTTTGCCCTTGAGGCTATGAAAGCCGGTCTTATGTTCAAACCTAAACATTTTCCCATAAGAGTTAACTTCCAAGGTTCCCTTAAATGAGACAACGTTTCAGGAGTGATCTTCACAGCCAAATCAGAGACTAGAAGATCCTCATATGAATCTTCCCAATCTAGGAAAGTGACAGCTATATTTCGAGCTTGACTAAACCATTGAGTAGATTTTGCTACCGCTTTTCTAAATGATATGGGTGGCAAAGGAGTAAGTACTTCATTTGCACCATTTACTTCTTTATGAGATCTAAGTTAATTATCTTGTATAGTATCTTGCATAACCCTATCCATAGCCTTTGGATTATTACAAGAATTACCCTCTTCATTGCATAAAAGAGCTTAGAAGATAAACTAATTAGTCTACAAAATTTAACTTAAGCAAACTCCTAAGGTTCCCACACCCCTGGGTGTGAAGCCCACCAGATATTTACTAAAGATAAATTTATAAACTTGAAAAGAGATTAAACTAGAGAGAAAATTCATGCACGTACTATTAAGTTGTTGGAAAACAAGTCTATACGTACATACTCTGATTACCACGTGTATCTCACCTCACCACTAGGTGAGCTAGTGCTTTCATGCATGGCCCGTCTAATATGTGAAAGGCTAAAAATCATATAACTATTATATAAAGCTAAACTTTTAGCCAGGTCACAACACAGTGACACTTGGCATTCCACCTTTTTGCCAAGTGTCGCACTACGTTGAATAGATTTAAATAGACTTCATAAGATTAAAAAAAAGTTAGTTTAGAATTCTATTTGGATATAATTTTAGAATAAAATTGTTAGTTTAGAGTTTTATTTTCGATAAAATACCAATATGTTAGATGTACAAATTGAATTATATTTTATTCTAAATATTTATTAGATTATAATTCTCAAAAATTATCATATAAATTTATTTTTTATATCATAATAGTTTTTGGAGTGAAGAAAGTAGTTTAAAGAGTAAAACATCCATTTATAATATATACTAATCTGTTAAAATAATATACTCACAATCTAATAAAAATTGGATCACTTCACGTTACGGGTCAAGAAATGTTCAACCTTTGCTCAAAGTTTTGGGTTCAGGTTAACCCAACGGCCTTTGAACATGTATTTTATTTAATTTATTTTTTGCTGATTTTTAATTTTTTTTTAATGTATTAAATCGAATATTTTCACCAACATTATTATTAGTCATTACATGCCTATTAGATACCAAATCGTCACAAAAGCACATTAATTCTAACTAATTTTGTATCAATGATATATTTTAAAATTTGATATATAGATTAAAAATTTATCTTAAATTCAATAAACAACCCGGGCATCGCACGGGGCACAAAATTAGTATGAAAGAAAAGCTAATGTACGAGTGTCTTCATATATTTGCATGAACGAAGAGAAGCCCCTATGTTCACTCTACACACTATTAACTAATGGTACGTAAGATTTATTTTAGGTCTACACCAACTGTATTTTTACAAACTTTACTATAACTAAAAAGGAAATACTAGTCACTTATTAGAAAATAAGCCCAATTTATTTATTTATTTATTTTTATTTATTTATTTTTATTTTTTTTTTTTAAAAAAAAGCAAAGCCCAGTTCATGAGCCCCTCTACTAATGACTAACACACTAATGACATACGTAGTTATGCTCTACACTGTTATTTTTATTTTTGGCAAAGGTGAAAAATGGACACATCAGCCACACCTCTTACAGGTAATTGCTAGGTGGTGAGCTTTTACAACGGTAGCCCTGTCAACTTTGATAAAAAAAACAAATTCTCTCTTCTTTGCATCCCGAGTTATGTCCTTCAGTATGCTTCTTAGTTCCTCAGCTGCTGTTGAGGGGCGTTACAGAGCCTTCATAGCCATCATAGTGTTCGTTTTTATCACAACATTACGGTACGCTGTCGGGACTTCCTTGATTGCCTTTAGGATTGCCATGACTCCATGAGTTCCGCTTGGTCTAAAGTGGTAGCAAAAACCCTTGTAGCACTTTAGAGATGTTGATGACTGTTGTGTTCTGCTATCCACACTATTGCTGCTTCCCATGTATCTTTCTCTTTCTTATTTATTTTCTTCCAGGCTGCGTCCACACAATTGAAATGAACTCCTTCCTAGCTACCTTTCCTGTATTCCAGAAGAAAACCCTGGGATTTTCTTGGTTCGTAGTTCCCTTCAATGGGTTGTTGTCCTTGAACCTAATCGTTTGGTTCAATCTTTCAACGTGTGGCTGTATTAATTCCATCACCAAGGTTGGATTAATACTCACGCCTCTAAAAATAACATCATTTCTATGGTTCCAAATAGCCCATAATGTGGCCACGAACAAAGAGATTTGGACTACACTCAAGTCTTTGTTCTACATGAAAAAACTCCAAAAGTTGGTGACCCATTCCTTGCAAGAAAGAAAATCAGGGTTAGATGATAGGATGCCCAGTGGAGAAGCTTTCCAAATCCTTTGAGTAACTTCACAAATCCTGAAGAGATTGATTCATGGTTTCCTGTTGTAGACGCCCATTTGTGTCTCCCCAAAACCAAACCCAGTGATAAGTACCTTTCACGTCGAATCATAATCGAATGAAGTGAAAGTGTGGAAAGTTTAGTGTTGCGGATAGTTTAAATTTCTTTTCTCTTCTCTCTGTTTTTGAAAACCTATTTTAAGAAAACAATCAATCTAGTTTGGTTGGTCCATGATATGGGTCTAATAGTAGTGTAGTTGGACGGGGTTTGAAAAGAGCTTTCCAATGATATATTATAAGCCCAATTGCGATGAATATTGAGGAAATTATGGCCAAATAACTGAACTGGGCCTGGTTTGCGCCTTATATGCGGCCCAATGATCTAGAGGAGGGCCTAATATAGATGTATCATTCCTAATGCAATTAGGAATGGTTTTAGTCTTCTAGATTCTTCTAGATGGTTCTTTTCATTCCTAATTCAATTAGCATTGATAAATTGACTTTTGTTGACTTTTTAGAGTTTTAATCAGAATAAAAGAATGTTTTTGAGGAAAATACGATTTTATCCTCCTGTACGACAATTTCTATCTGATTTTAGAAAACGCGTCAATAATTAAGTTAGCGCCAAACGCCAGCATTAGCGCCTGACGCTAAGCTTGGCGCCTGACGCTAGCGTTAGCGCCTGGCGCTAATGTCAGCGTCTGGCGCTAACCTCGTTTTACGTGTCTGAACTCAGTTTTGATTTTTTATCTCTTTGGCTGATTTTCTCTATAAATAGCTTTCTAAAAACTCCGTTTTCATTCACCAACTCTCATCAAGATTCTAGCTCTTGATTACTCTATCTCTCTCTTTTCTAAGTTAGCCTTTTCTCAATACAAAATTCCGCATTCGCAAGACTTAGACACATCTAGCCAAGTTCGAAGTTGCTTCGCCCTAGACGTGAAAGGTTTTAATTTCTGAGGGTTTGGTCCCAAATCTCTCTTTCAATTATTTTAGTTGTTTGTTTATTATTTTCCTTGAAGTTACTAACGTGTGTATTTTGTTATTAGAAAGAGATACGAGGCATCCAAGTAAGTACTTTAATGGTTTTATTGATATTATGATGTAGAAATCATGCTTAGGTTGTTATTATAATTCCTAGTATCATGTCTAGGGTAATTTTAATATCAAGTATGATTAAAAGTATGATGCTTCCTATATTTCTTCCTAATATTTATGATTGTTAGTATCATGTTAGGGTTAAAGCTTTGATTTTTATATGCTTAGTGACATGCTAGGGTTTGTTATTAATCTTGTTAGTATCATGCCTAGGATCTTGCTATTATTATGCTTTAACATGTTTATGATGATTATTATTATAATTATTGTGATGATTTATTATGTTGCTTGATATTTATTTTTATTGCTTGATCACACCTTTTATGTATGTTTAAAGGGAATTGATACTTGTAATCACACTTAATAAGATAATTAATAATCTTGTTTAGGGTTAATTTGATTATAATTCAAGTGATCGCCAATAATAGATTTATTTGTGCATTAAATTCAACCAAGATAGATAAACAGGTTTAGGGTTAATCCTATTGATTGTATGTTAGTCAGAAAGCGCACATGAATACGATCAGAATAAAGTAGAGGCTATTAGGGCAGCTTCAATCTCTTTTAGGTTGGATTTGTACCTTCATCCCCGAACTACCAGTCATGGTTCAAGATCTATTGGAGTTAACGATCTCTTGGATCGTTAAGGGGTGTAACCTTCACCTCGTGAACGGTTTACAAGTTCCTAAAAAACTTGTTGGCGACTCTTTTGCTCTATCTTCTTTCCCTTTGGACGCCACCGTATTTTAGTGTATGATCACAGTGGGGTTCAAGCTAGGGATAACGCTTGAAATATTCCCTACACCTGTTCAGTTTTGCAGAAGGGGTAGAGATTATCTGTTGTGACTCCTCTCTTACTCCAATTTGTCCTTAGTGGGAACGATATTTTAAGTAATTTTCCATATGAAAAGCTTCCACTTCGGTAAGATGTCCCACTTCAAAAAATATTTCCAAAAATTGGTCTTTATGGGAGTCCAAGCTCGAGTCCCCTCCTTATTTATATGGTAACAGTGTAGGAGTTTATAGGTACTACGCAGCGGAAAAATATGAATCATATTCATATAGTACCTAATCCCAAGATCTAATGCATAACACATAAAGAACATATAATTGTACCTTTGAAGCGTGATTCCACGTGCGATCGAGCAAGAACAATGGGAGATAAAGAACCCCAAGCGTGATTCCTCTACTTGGTCCACGGGCACAGAGTAAGACCTCCACTAATGCTAGTTAGTTGCAATTGAACCCTTCAATTGACCTTCTACGGAGAAGAACGAGCAACGAACCACCACACGCGCTACCTAGGGTGGCCGGTCGTACAAACGAGGGGAGGAGAGAGATAGCCGTGAGATAGAGAGAGGAATTAGGGTTTTGGGATTGGTTGCCTTCATGTCAAAATACACTGTGTGTGAATTATGACTGCTTTTTTTTATGCAACCCTAGACATGGATCTTATTTATAGATCTCATCTCTAAATAAGAACCCATGTAAAAAGCTCAAAACCTAATTCCAATCTAACTATGCTAGCCCAATCCATTTCATGATTGGTTAAATGCTCATGTAATGGGGCCTCTAACTTGCTTAACCCAATACCCTTGTGTGTGACCGCATAGGATCCATTCTAGCGGGCTTTGGACTATTTGACTAGTCCAAAGATCATCTCTCATAGTCTAGCAACAGATGATGACGCCTTAAGAGAACGAACTTATTATCTCCATAATAGTGATCCTTGATATATCTAGTAATTGCACTTATCGAAGACACAACTCCTTCAATCTCCCACAAGTGCGCAATATTCAAATTCCTTAAGTCAATGTGTGTCGATTTGATAATATGATTGCATCTCATGTCGTGATCATATTAGTCTACAAATCTTTTCTTGAAAAACTGAGTTAGATTCATAGAACAAATGATTACTATGTAATGCATTTGAGCACGACCATGCATTTTCTGAATTCTCCCTCTTCAAGGGGCCAAGATGCATTCCTAATTAAATAGGTAGACTCAATCCAATCTTGTGGAAACCAAAGCTCCCACTCAACTTTTAAAATAACCGGGAAACACCCTTTATAATCTCCAGTTACGGGCAGACGTTTGAGTGTACCACAGTCAAATAAGCCATTGAATGGAATCAGTGTTCCACTCATCTCAAAGGAATCCACTAATATATCCGGAAGCTCTATACTTGAACTTCAAAGTAGGTCTATAATTCGATCATGCATCATTCATGCATATCCATGTGATTGACCTAGCTTCACTACGCTCCTATAGCCCATGAAACTGCGCTATCCAATCAATCTTACATGAAAGTCCATTTATTGAAATCATTTATGTCCGGTTTAATGATTCCAAACTAGGAACTTAAATAATATATGAATTTAGTTCACCTGTGGGGTATCATTCACCAGTTCATCAACCTGCTGAGCCCATCAATTCATAATTATTTTGGGCATTTTATTTAATATTAAAACCACGATTAAATAAGATTGAAACTTTGTTTCAATTGATAAACATAATTCTGCAAATGAATGTATTACACATGTAACTTGTTTTTCTCCAAAAACAACAAATTCTAATTACATCATTTGCCTCAATCCAGTTTCATTAGCATGTTTCTCATGCTTTGGAAATGGAAGGGGTTTATTAAGTAGAGTTCATGAGACATTCTCATAAACATGAATTTTGCAATTTCTAAATTTTAATAATATTCATCTCCATACACTAAGAATCTTCTTTCATCCCTTTACTAGGAATTTTGGAATTTCTAATTTGTATTCCAACATCACATTGGATTTTGATTGAAATCTATCATCACTTGTTCTAAAAACACGTGAATCAAATAGACGAGTATAGTCCATGGAATGCATGATGCATCCTTTGCGAATTGCATAAGGATCATCACCCAAAACCTTAATTTCATCAACCTTTCTCAAAGCATTGAATCATTAAGCAACGTGTCATGTTACATGGGATTGAAACTCCTTTCAATATAATGTTGAACGTTATAAGAATCTTATCAATATAAGCTTCTTAACCAAACTCAAACATCCTTCGAGACCTATCTCTATAGATGTTGAATCCCAAATGTACTCATCATCCTCTTCAAGGTTTTTCATACAAAATGAATTACCCACTACTTGAATGTTCAAGAAATTAATTATCACTCTTTATACTAGACCATGAAGACTGTATAGCTCCCACTAAACATCTTGTACACACACGACCTTTTCTTCATTTTACGAGAACATCAAACGATTTGATTAACTTGCAAAATTAAGAACACTAACTCCATGATGCTATGCATCCATAGGATTATTGGGTCTTCAAACTTTTGATTGTATCATATAAAAATCTTCTTTCATGAACAATTTCAAGAAAGCGTTTTGAAATCCATCTACCAAATCTTATAAGGTAGAACTCTTAGTCAATATGAAATCATATTTCTTTGGCTAAGTTTTACATATGCTAGTCATCGTTGTGGGGTTTTATGCAACAATTGATACTCATACAACAACTTTGTTTAGCTTTCAATGAGAAACGACAATTTGAGGACGTGCACTTGGAATGTACTACCTTCAACACATGGTTATTATTCCCATTACACTTAATGAGACCACGCATTGTCATTTGTAACATGAGGTAAATCATGCTCATATTGTTTCTTTGATTCGATTACTTCCAAATTTCTTCAAGATTTTCTAAATCATTTTTCTTGAACTCTTTCAAGACTCTCAAACTTTTTGAGATTCTTATACTCCCACTTGCCTTTTGAGGAGACATATTTAGCATAGGGTGAACCAACCATGGTTTAAGCCATGTTTGGTTGTTGCTTTTCTCGAACTCTTTTGAGATTTATACTACTCCCACTTGACCTTTTGGAACAATTTCCATAAGGGCACCTACTTGAACAACAAACATTTTGTGCTAAGTATGGTTTGTGTAGTAGTACCCCGTGCTCTGTATAAAAAATGAATGTGCATTAAACGTTTTAATACAACTTTTATTCCTTATTTGTAGAAAGACTTTATAAGAACTTTTCTTATCCATATCACATATGAAACCTTTGCTACATTTTGATTTGACCTATGTTTCTTTGTTTAGTTTTGTAGCTTATCTTAAAAGTATATCCCTTGAAAAATGGTTGGAAGATAGGTAATTTCATCCAGTATCAAAATATATCGTATATATATTGATAGCTCCCTTCATAAACACTTCACAAGGTTTTCTTTCGGAGTTTGTCGTAAAACGATTTCACAACTCTTGGATGTTCATCAAGGTCTTGACTTAAATTCTCATTATTACGATCATATCGCAATACTTTGAATGTGTTGCCAAGTACATGTCCTGACTTAAATTTTCACAATTACAATCATAATGTAATGTAAACATTATCTTGTCACGTTGATACTGAACTTCATACTGAACATTTTGAACTTTTCAAAATTTTCACTCTTATGCTTCAACTAAGCACAAGTAGTGATCGTATCACAAATGAAGTTTCATTGTCCGTCTCTAGCCTTTGAACCTTTGGTTTTCTTACATCGATATGTATTCGACCTCGAGTCCGCATCATCATTCTCTAAATGGTGACTTTGTCAAAACTTTCAAATTAGAATGATATTTACATATATCAATGGATTCATAATCCAATGATATCGAAATTCCATCCCTTTGGATCTTCCGCATGCAATGTTCATTTTCATTTGAATTAATTGACATTTTAGAGACAATTTATATATTTATATATATATATATATATATTTATATATATATATATATATATATATATATATGGTTGAATTATTTCTATCATATAGAATTTTAAACCTATTTAGCAATTCAAAACACATTATGACTCAATGAAGCATAGAATAACGTTTATTCCACGTTTTTGAATCTTTGATGCTTAGTCATTACTAACATTGAATGGTGTTTTAATAATGACAAGAATGAATAACATTTATTTAATTCTAGCCAATAACAAGGTAAGGTGAAATATAGGTTCTACTTGTAAAGTTGCAACTTTTGCTTCCAGACTTGTTGATTTTACTAGTGAAGTAGCAACATTTGCTTCTAAACTTGTAGATTTAATTTTTTCCTTAGCCATAACTTCTTCCTTTAGTTAAACCTCATCCTCAATGAGAGAGAACTAAATAAGACATCATATGTCCAAGAAGTAGCAATGTGCTAAATCAATTTATATAATATACTTCTTAAATTGGAACATTTCCATTCTTTTACCTTCCAACTATATGAGGTAGTTTCTAATCAATTGGAATTGGTCCATTTAATTAGAAACATTTGTCGTTCATTACAACTTTTAGCATATAAGTAGTTATAGGTTTGAGAAGTAGCAATCCTCATATATTTCTAAACCTTTCCCATTTGAGCCACTTAGAACATTTCTCTTAGGTTCAAAATGATGCTTTTCTTAACTACTTTAAGCACATTTCATGATTTTGCTAAGTCTATTCAATCATCATTCATATTAGAGTTTAATCAACTATTTAACTCTTATATAAAATGGATGAAGAATAGCGTCATTTGATCAACTTTTGATCATAGAAATTTCCAATCACTTTCTTATATCCAATCATATTGAAAATAAGAGATTTTATTGGACTTCTATACTTGTCTTTTAGAGGGTTTGTACCCCCCATCTCATTATATCCCTTGAAACACTTTTCAAAATGAAGGTGTGTTGGCATTTTACTCAAACATTTTGAATAAAACCAACCTTAGACATGTGACATGGTTTTCTAAAACTTGCCTTCTAGAACCATCTTAGCAAAATTGGAATATAGGTTTATGGATTATCTTTAATTTTAACCTTTTGAAAATGTTTCTCAACTTTATTTTCAATCGAGGAGATTATATATATAATAAAATTAGAATGACATGTTACTTATAAGTAAACGCAAAATTCAATTATGTTTAATAAAAAATTTAAAGTGCCATAAGCGAATTAAATTGGCAACTTCAAAACATTTATTCAATTTTAATTGATCTCTTTTGAATAAAATGATTCCAAGATCCTTTATTTGTGCAATAATTGACCGGACTTTGGCCCTACCATCAACCATTACATTTTCAAGGTAAGTAAACTCTTTACTGATTACAACTCTTTGTAATTCTTGGTTGAATAATTACCCATCACATGTTTAATTATTACCCTTAGCTTCAAGGTTCTAAACTCTTTAGGTAACCTTGTTGAGTATAACCAATCAAAAGTGTAAAATTTGTTTTACCCCCACTCCCCTAAGATATAATATGAAACCCTGCTTTGGCATGACCCATCATAAATATCGAAGGTTTCATCGGGTTTTTGATTGGAAAAGCTACCTCAATATTACCGGGACCTAGATTTATTATGTTGTGATTAAATAGTGAACTCTAGAGCATCATCACAAAACATCAATAAAATCTAACATGCATAATAAACTGAATGCATAAACAAGACATAGCATGGCCCCTAATCCTAAGGAAACTAATAAAGTAAATGGCTCCCACTTGAATCTTCATGGATCTCATCCATATTGCTCCTTTGGGCCTTCACTTCACGGGCTTCTTGGATTAACTGCAACGTGTAATTTTACTCTATTCTATCTAGTACTTAAATAAAATGAAATAAAATTACAAAAATACTTTACCGGTACGTAGACCGTACTAAGATTACAAAAATACATCACGATGCGCATATCGTATTTAGCAATCTACTAGGCCATACTAGTCATTATATAGCAATAAATAACATCATAAATTATAAAATTGCCACATAATAAATCACTCATCATGCTTTTCTAAACTACAACATCGAATGATCATAACTAAGGAAACATGGCATAAAATATCTCATATTTTTAATTAATTAATTACTGCAATTAGATAATATCATATATTATTCATGACCATCAATAAAATATCGTATATTTTAAATCAGTCATGAGATAGAATCAAATCTTATTTTAATCTTAAAAGATAAATCATATTTATCCTCAAAGATTATCCTAAAAAAGTAGGAAGTTCTATCCTAATTACTAGTCAATCACAAAATTTTAAATCAGTTATATCCAAAATTAATTATGAGATAATCATATTATTTAAATCAATTATTATCCTTTTGGAATATGCTCAGAATATCCTAATCAATCTTATCCAAAATTAACCACTTTAATTATGGATAATTATCAAAATAGCAACTTTAAATATGGATAATATCAAACTTAACAACTTTTGAAAGATTTGATTTTATCCCAAATAAAAGATTTTATCTAAAATAAAACTGATTTTATCCCAAAGTAATTTGTAATTATCTTGAAATAATTTTTCAAAAACAATTTTTTTTTGAAAACTGTATTGCACGGTTGCTTGCCACCTTGTGTGGCCAGCCAAGGCTGACCACGGTGGCTGGCCACCTTACGGCAGCCACCGCCGCAAAAGCATCAGCAACATCAGTACTGCAACCGTGGCAGCAGCTGTGCAACGCTTGCACACTGCTGCCCACGGCCATCGGACCTTGTGCCCTCCCCTTCCCCTCCCTCTTGGACCACCATCTGGTCGGCAGCCGCCGTGGCTGCGCCACCCAGCCGCGGCTGCCGGCCACCAATATATATATATATGTATATATATATATATATATATATATATATATATATATATATATATATATATATATATATATATATATATGTATGTATTTAATGAAAACCGCGCACCAGCCACCGTGGTGTGGCCAGCCAAAGCCGGCCACGGTGGCCGTACACCGTGAAGTGTACTGTACGCTGCTCTGCAACGGTGCACAGCAGCAGTAGCAGTGCCGCACAACCCTTGCACGGTGCTGATGTTGCTGCCTTTGCTTACCCGTCCTCCTGCCCCACCCCGCCCCTCCCTCCGGACCACCTGTAGCGGCAGCCGCCGTGGCTGCGCCACCCAGCCGTGGTTGCCGCTGCTAAAACTCCCCCTTTTTTAAATTTAAATAAAACAAAACATATTTTGTAAAATTAAATTAATGTTAATGTGGTCCAATTAATTTCAAAATTAAATCACATTCAATCTTGAAATTAGGGTTCTTCATGAAATTAATCCCCAATTTAATTTAACTCTTAAATTAAATCATTGATCATGCAAAATTCATAATTTATACATGAAATCAATGGTATTAGAATCATGAAGCATATTTAAAACGAATGAAATCAAAACCAAAACACAAAATTCATAATTTAGGGTTTGGGTTTCGAAACTTTCGAAAAAATAGGGTGGGGGGTTCAAAATTTTCGAGTGATTAGGGGCAAAATTCGGATCTCTTCATGGCTATTTTGAGCATTATTAAATCACATTTAATCAATTCCAAGAGTTAAATCACATTTAATATAATAATTGACCCATAATTAAATTATTCTCCCTCCTAATCGAATTAAAATTGTGGACTATCAAAGAATTATAGTCAATATGCGTAAATGCAATAGGCTAACTAATACCACTGTAGGATTTTATAGGTATTACGCAGCGGAAAAATATGAATCATATTCATATAGTACCTAATCCCAAGATCTAATGCATAACACATAAATTAAAGAACATATAATTGTACCTTTGAAGCGTGATTCCACGTGCGATCGAGCAAGAACAATGGGAGATAAAGAACCCCAAGCGTGATTCCTCTACTTGGTCCACGGGCACAGATTAAGACCTCCACTAATGCTAGTTAGTTGCAATTGAACCCTTCAATTGACCTTCTACGGAGAAGAACGAGCAACGAACCACCATGAACCACCACACGCGCCACCTTGGGTGGCCGGTCGTACGGACGAGGGGAGGAGAGAGATAGCCATGATATAGAGAGAGGAATTAGGGTTTTGGGATTGGTTGCCTTCATGTCAAAATACACTGTGTGTGAATTATGACTGCTTTTTTTTTTTTTTTATGCAACCCTAGACATGGATCTTATTTATAGATCTCATCTCTAAATAAGAACCCATGTCAAAAGCCCAAAACCTAATTCCAATCCAACTATGCTAGCCCAATCCATTTCATGATTGGTTAAATGCTCATGAGGCCCATTAATGGGCCTCTAACTTACTTAACCCAATACCCTTGTGTCCGACCTCATAGGATCCATTCTAGCGGGCTTTGGACTATTTGACTAGTCCAAAGATCATCTCTCATAGTCTAGCAACAGATGATGACGCCCCAAGAGAACGAATTTATTATCTCCATAATAGTGATCCTTGATATATCTAGTAATTGCACTTATCGAATACACAACTCCTTCAACCAGTAGCTTGTCTTGACTGTGAACTCCCCTTTTTTATTCGGGGTCCAGGAGAACTCATCTGGCTGTTCTTCCTTTGGGACGTGTATGGAGAGAATTTCTTTTGTCGTTATGCTATCAAAGGATTTCCATACTAGCGCTGCATTCCACTGTCTGGCTGAGGTTAGCAAATATGAGACCCTCGAAATTTCTGGAGTTCCTGCTGATCTTCTCAGTTCAACTCTCTTTCTATTTACCCATATATCCCTTTCAATCAAGGTGTCTTGTCCATTCCCAATTCTTTTCCCGATCCCACTCTTGAAAGTGGCTACAGCTCTAACTAAACTCTTTATAGCCCATGAACATGAAGGTAAGGTCTTTTCCTGGAGACCTAGAGAAATAGGATCAGCCCCATATTTAGCTTTGAAAATCCTTCTTGCTAGCAAGGACGGATTGGAATACAAACTCCAACTCTGCTTCATTAGTAGGCTCCTATTTATGGCTGAGATTTTTTTTAATCCCACTTCCCCATCATCCTTGTGGAGTTGAAGAATTTCTTTCCTTCTCTAGCTAATATGGTTTTGGGAGCTGGATGATTTCCACCAAAAATTAACAATTTTTGAATTGATTTTGGAGACCAAATTCTGGGGCCACCAGTACAGTGACAAAATATGGTGAGCTAGTGCAACCAGGACACCATTAATAAGGACAAGCTTCCCTGATTGAGACAAAGAGGAAAACTTCCAGGAAGAGATTTTCTTTTGAATCTTCTCCAAGATAAAATGTAATCTTTTGCCTGTCCTGGCATTAACCTCCATTGGACACTGATATGTCCATTTTGTATAGTGTATTACCCCCGTCCCTTGGTCGTAATTAGTAGTGTTTTTGGCTCTTTAAAGCCACTTTTATTACTAATTGGTGTTTTCTAGTGATTTTGTAGTTTTGGTTGAGTTTTGTAGGGAATTGCATCTTTGGAGCTTTTTCCCGGGATTATTGCGGTACAACTACGAGCATTTGAAGGCATGACCGATTGCATTTGGACACCGAGTATTCAAGAACCGAAGTGGAGATTCGAATTGGGCTAAGAATGAAGCCCAATCTAAGTCCAGTATATAGCTGGGCTCGATCGGGCGAGCTTTAGCCCGATCGGGCGGATTCCCAGAACGAGAGGGTGAAGAAAAAGGCAGGCCCGATTGGGCGGCCCTTCGCCCGATCGGGCGCGCGTTTTTGGGGAGCTATGTTCAGCGATTCTTTAGTTCTAATTAGGAGTAATTTTGGGTTATTGTATAAATACGATTTTAATGCTTTTGTTTAGGACCTCTCTCTTCTTAGACTTTCTCACTCTACTTAGTTACTTTCTCTCTACAACTTCACTCTTGTTCTTGATTCAACTCTTTGTTTGACGTTAATTTGGTAACGATTTCTTCTCTATTAATTTCAGTATTTCTATTTCTTTATTTCATCATGTTTACTTTAATTACTTTGATTAGTTTAGATTTAATTATGTGTGTGTAGTTTAATTCTAAGGTTTTGGGGAATCCATAATTAATATGAAGGGTAAATTTATTATCGTTGATTATTGACATTGCATGATAATTTCCTATTGAATTGTTTTAATTCTTTACGATTAGATTATGAATCGAGCAGATGTGATTTGATTGTAAAAGTATAGCAATATTGAATTGATGAATCGAGCAGATGTTAATTTGATATTAAAGGCTATTTTCAATAGGAACTTAGATCTAGTAAATTGCGAGAGCCTGATACGTTTATGTTGATTAATAAATTGCAAGAGCCTGTTAATCATGTTATTTGTGCAATGTTAATTATTGGTTGTTATGTTTTATCCCGGATTATTAATTATTGGTGAACCCGTTACCCTAGGCTTCCTTATTATTGATCTTCTCCTTAAACTTGATCTTCGTAGTATAGTTTCTTTTTACAACAGCAAATTGGTTACTTGATAATTAAGATTACTCCTAATTAATTAGGAATAAATTAACTTGTTTCCATGAGGTTCGACCATTCTTCCCTATCTGCATAGTTAGAGGACTTAGGAATTATTTTTTATTAGGTGATTACGACTTTAGCCTGTCAAAATTTGGCGTCGTTGCCGGGGAAATGATTTTATTTTTATTTCCTGATTATTTTTGTAGTCTAGATTATCCCCTCTTGTCTCAGAGAACGTTAGTTCTTTGAGGCATTTCTCATGTTTGTCTTTTAGTTCTTTGTTTATGCCCAGGTGTTCCAGATTAGGTTACATTCCATTCGATCCTGAGATCAAGCGCTCTTTCCATAGACAAAAGAATCTCTACAGACAAATCCTGGCGAGCTCCGAGGACAACAATAATCGAAGAGACCCTCCAACTGATTCCAGTGATTCAGAAATCCCTTCAGATTCAGAATCAGAGATGACAGCACCGAAGAAGCTCAACGATTATTCGCAGCCATCCCTGACAGATTTTCCACACCTTACTCCTATTCCGGCCCTTGATGGAGTGCAATTTGAAATCAAACCCCAATTTATCACGATGATAGAGAGGAAGCAATTCAGTGGAGCTAAGGGTGAAGATCCTAATCTTCACATTGCAGATTTCTGCCAGTATTGCAACACCATTAGATAAGTTGGGGTTACGCAAGACCAAATCAGGGAGATTCTTTTTCCCTTTTCATTATGTGGAAAAGCTAAATTATGGTTTAATAGTTTGAATAGAACTGCACTTGGTATTATGTACTGACTGGGAAACTCTTGCCTTGAATTTTTATAATAAAAATATTATCCTACACAGAGAACAACTTTACTAAGGAGTGCTATTCAAAACTTTTCCCAAGAGCCAGATGAAACTCTATATGAGGCTTGGGAAAGGTTCAAGGATCCGCAGAGAGAATGCCCCCACCATAATCTGGCACAATGGCAGTTGATCCAAGCCTTTTACAATGGACTTGGAAATTCATCTAGATCAACTCTAGATTCTACAGCTAGTGGCAGATTCATGAATCTTAATGTGGAAGATGCAGGTCAGGTTATCGAAGATATGGCAATACACAATTCCCAATACGGGAATCCGAGAGGGTTTGCTAACAAAGGAAAACATAATGTCGATTCCGTATCCTTTTTGCAAGCTCAGTTAACATCTATTTGTCAGAAACTAGATAATCTTACTGTTGTTCTTAACTCTGTAGCTAATGTTTCTGCTGTTGCTAACAATGAAGCTTTTTGTGGAAATTTTGGAATTGTAGGGCATTGGGAGCAAGATTGTAGGAGTTCCATAGAGCAAGTTAATGCCTTTCAAACCTATAGGAAAAATAACCCATACTCCAACTCTTATAATCCTGGCCTCCGGAACCACCCATATCTTTCCTACCTAAGTACTAATGTACAAAACCCTCCACCTACACAACAAACACAACAGCAAGCCCCACCACAGCAAAAATATTACCATCCTAATTCTTGCCAGAAAAACCAGTCACAATCCTCCTCATCTTCTGACCCTACTATGACAGAAATTAGAGCAATGCTTTCAAGCATGCAAAAGCACATGTAGAGTAGGTATGCACAAATTGATTCAATTATAGCCCACAATAAAATCATGGATAATCAAATTGCGCAAATTTCATCTACCCTACAAACCCGTCAGCCGGGAGCTCTACCATTGCAACCAATCCATCCTACACATCATGCCAATGCAATCACTCTAAGGAGTGGTTCACATTATGATGGACCTCCTATGCCCAAGGATCGGAAGATGGACCTGATCCTGATTCCTTTATACCAAATGCTAATGCTATTAACCCTACAGGGCTACAAAAAGATACTAACCCTTCTAATGTTTCTTTGCAGGGTAAATCTCAAGATAAGGGAGGAGATGTGCAGAGCCCAGTTATCAAACTACCATTCCCCAATAGACATTTGAAGAGTAAGTTTGATAAACAATTCAGTCTGTTTTTGGAGGTTGTGAAAAACTTGCAGGTAACAGCTCCTTTCACTAATTTAATCACTTAGGTTCCTGCATATGCTAAATTTATGAAAGATATTTTGACTAGGAAAAGGGCCTTTGATGAGGTAGAAACTGTAGCTTTTACAGAGGAATGTAGTGCTTTATTGCAAACTAAATCCCCTCCTAAATTAAAGGATCCTGGTAGTTTTTCTATCCCTTGTCATATTGGTAATGTCTTCATTGATAAAGCATTATGTGATTTGGGTGCTAGTGTCAATGTTATGCCATCGTCTGTGTGTACTAAGATTAATATGGGTGATTTAAAAGTTACTAACATTACTTTACAGATGGCAGACCATTTTGTTAAATACCCTTTAGGTATTTTAGAGGACGTTCCTGTCAGAGTTGGTAAATTTTTTATCCCTGTTGATTTTGTTGTGTTAGACATGGCTGAAGATACACAAATTCCCATCATATTAGGTAGGCCTTTTCTCCGTACTGCAAGAGCCATAATAGATGTTAAAAATGGAAAACTAACCCTTTCTGTAGGAGACGATAATATCACTTTTAATTTAGGGAAAGTTTTAAAAGGAACTATGCTAGAAAGAAAATTTTTGTCTAATTGATGTCATTGATATAATGGATGATATTTGTGATAAAAGCTTACCACAGGTTCTTGCAAGGGATTCCCTAGAGGAAGTTCTTTGTGGAGATTTATCTACAGGCAATGCTAGCGTCTGAGGTAATGAGGTGGATGTCATTGAAAAAGCTCTTTCACTAGAAGAGCTAGATCCCAAAGAGACCATGAAGGTAGTGAAATTAGTTTAGGAATCAAAATCTGCAGAGGTTAAGAAACCTGAACTAAAACCTCTACCTTCTCATTTAAAATATGTTTTTCTTGATGAGCATGAACTATACCCTGTGATCATCAGTACTACACTTGATGACCAACAAACTTCCTAACTTCTAGAGGTTCTTCAAACCCACAAAAGAGCAATTGGGTACAATATTGATGATCTTAAGGGTATTAGCCCTGATTTTTGTATGCACAGGATACATCTAGAGGACAACTATAAGCCCTGTATTCAACCCCAGAGAAGGTTGAATCCTAACATGCAGGAAGTAGTCAAGAAAGAGGTTATGAAATTACTTAATGCAAGTATTATCTATCCTATTTCTGACTCAAAGTGGGTAAGTCCTGTTCAGGTGGTTCCTAAAAAGGGTGGGATGACTGTGATAAAAAATGACAAAAATGAATTGATTCCCACTAGAACTGTTACAGGGTGGCATATGTGCATTGACTATCGTAGATTAAATATCACCACTAAAAAGGACGACTTCCCTCTCCCCTTTATTGATCAAATGCTTGCAAAGTTAGCTAATCACAAGTTCTTTTGTTATTTGGATGGGTACTCGGGATTTTTCCGAATTCCGATTCACCCTGAAGATCAAGAAAAGACTACATTTACATGCCCTTATGGTACTTTTGCATATTGTAGAATGCCCTTCGGTTTATGTAATGCACTTGCTACTTTTCAACGTTGCATGATGAGTATTTTTTTTTTCTGATTTCATAGAGTTTATTATGGAAGTCATTATGTATGATTTTAGTGTGTATGGGTCTTCATTCGATGCATGTTTAATAAATCTCGCTAAAATCCTGACAAGGTCCTACTCTTTAACTCTAGATTGAAATTTTTTCCAGGAAAACTAAAGTCTAGGTGGTCAGGTCCCTTTACTGTCACTAAGGCGAACAAGTTTGGTTCGGTTGAGGTAGTTAATGAAAAGGGTGAAGAGTTCAAAGTAAATGGTCAACGATTGAAGGTGTATCATGAGGGAGTTACTGTTAGAGAGGTGGAGGAAACCCTCCTAACTCCACTCTCACCTTAAAGCCAAGCGTAATAGGGTCGTGCGGGATCTATATAAACCAGCGCTTTGCGGGAGGCAACCCGTATTTGTTTGCTTTCTAGACTAGTTTTTCATCTTTCTTTTTTTTTTTCAATTTAAACTTTTTTTAGAGATGTGAGGAGAATGTAATCTTTTCTTTTACAAGTGTTTTTGTACAGGTTTCAAGTCACCAAGTAAGGAGATTGAAAGAGAAAAAAAACAAGATTGAGTGTTCCGAGCTGGCAGCGGCCCGATCGGGCGGACCTCGCCCGATCGGGCGCGAGAGTGAGGTTCAGATCGAGCTTTACTCTTGCCAGATCGGGCGATCACGCTCGATCGGACGCGAGAGTGAGCCAAAAACCGGGTGAATATTCGCCCAATCGGGCGACACTTGCCCAATCGAGCACGTAAGTGAAGGAGAAATCGAGTGAAAATTCGCCCAATCGGGCGCGAAATCGGAGAAATCGAGTGCACAAAAAGATATCCCAGGCGAGGGGATCGAGCAAGATTCGACCCCCTCTCGCGCCCGATCAGGCGCGCAACTTAAGAAGCAAATTGGCTAAGGTTCGCCCAATCGGGCGGACCTGCGCCCGATCGGGCGCGCCTTTTTATCCAGGTTTACAAACCCTTTTCCCCTTTTTCTTTTCACTTTCTTCCTTATTTCTCCTCCTTCACTCACTATTTCTCTCTCTAAACTCCATTAAAAAACCTTCAAACTCACTTTCCAACTCAAGATCTTCTTATATTCCCCCATCAAAACTCAAATTTTTTTACATATTCTTCATCCTCTCACTTTCCTCTACAATCTAAATATACTTTTCACTTGTTTTTCTCAATTTTTTAGGAAACCCTAAGAGAGAGAAAGCTTCAACTTGTAAACCATGGCATCCAAAAGATCAAGGACACAAAGGGGTAAGTCATCAAGGAAAACACCAACACCCACGGTCAACCCGGAGCTCCAAATTCCAGGATGCAGCTAGGTGGTGGTTGCTAGCACCGAGCAAAAGAATAGGATGCTCAATCTCATTGAGAGGAATGTAATTTATACTCGTTTTGTTCATCACCCAACTTTGTCTAAGTTAGGAATTGACAAGCATATGGAAAAATTATTCAAAGGAATTGGAATGAGTGGTTTATTCAAATTGCATTATGATACTTATGACTATTTGACCGTTGAATTCATTTCTACGTTTAATTTGATTAAGTCTAGTGTGTCCGTATATCATGTTCAATTCCGTTTGCTTAATAAAGATTTTAGATTTTCGTTGAAAGAATTTGGTAAAATTTTTGAGTTGAAATCCGATAGGCCATCGGTCCCTCCTAGGGACTATTGTGCCGACATCTATAAGGCTTTGACAGGAAATGAACTTGAAAACCTCCAACATGCCAAGGGAACTTGGATACAACATCCCGTGCCAAAATTTTGGCAACGGTTTGTTGGCCTCACCATCTTTGGGAGGCATGAGCCGGCTAACGTGAGGAGGGATGAGTTAGAATTGTTATCCACCTATATGATCCCTAGTAGTGAAAAACTAAACATTCCCCTTAAGATGGCCCAACATTTTCAAAGGAGTGGTAAGGCGGCCGAAGCCGGTAGGTCTAGGACCCTAATTTACTTTGGTGGGTTAGTCACCCATATGGCGGTTAAATTGATGGGTTTTACACCCAATGACCATAGAAAAGTAATTGGCTCTACCCTTATGGACCTAGCATATTTAGGGGGCCTCAATTGGATCCAAGCTACCCATAGTGAGATATGGTGGATTATCCACAGAGAGAACGGTAGGAGGGATCAAGCCTTTACCTTGCCTAACCCAAATTTATCCAAGTTCGAAAAGGGTAAATCTACTTATACTTTGAGTTAGGAGACCAAGGGGAGGCTAGAGAGGCTCACCACTCACCACCTCAACCACAACCCCAATTCCAACCTCCACCTCAACCCCAACCCCACATGTATGATATCCTCACCTCTTCCTTTGACTACAACATCGATCCCAATGCACCTTATGACTTCTCGTCTTTTAGGATCCAACTAGATAGGATCGAGAGAGGCCAAGGAAGGGTGAAGGGTTTAGTCCAAAACCTTGACTCTAGGGTGGGTTCCCTAGATAGACGGGTGGAGTATGTGGAGAGAAACCTAGGGAGGGGTTTATACCTCATGTATGATGACTATGCCCGCCGAGGGGCTATTCCCCCCGAGGCTCTTGTTCCCGATTGGTTTCAATACCCCCAAGGAGGGTATTCGACCCCCGGTGCTTTTGGTATTTATGTGGACTACTCTTCGGTCCATGGTTATGGAGCCGATGTACCTTTTGGTGGGATTGGGGGGAATGTAGACCCTAACTAATTTGCAGGTGTTTCGAGCTACGGAGATGCCGATTTGAGTCATGGCAGTGTTGGCTCTAGCCATGGTGGTGGATATGCTAGGATGGACGAGGATGAGGATGATGATGAGTAGTAGCTAGTCCTAGAAACACTCCCAAGTCAATGAGGGCAATGCTTGATTTGGCTTGGGGGGAGATCTTGTATATATGGTATTTCTCTTTCTTTTATTCTTTTTATTGCTTTCTAGTGTAGTTTCTTTATTGCTTTTTAGAGTAGTTTTATTGCTTTTGAAAAAAAAAATCAAAAATAAAAAAAATGCAAAAATACGTTCCAATGAAGAAAATGAATCATGCTTCCCTGTGCCCCTTAAAATAAAAATTGTTTTGACTCTTTGATATTGATGATGAACATTGTGGATTTGTTGGTCATGATTTGATGTTTGATTGCCTTGAAACCTTAGCATGCGTTAATTTTGTCCAACTACTTGTGAATATAGTGCTTGACTAGTTGATTTGGTTAGGAATGTGTGTTAGTTCCTGGTGTGTCAATGAATTTGAGTATTGATTTGCAAATATGAGTAGTGTTTCATGTCTCATTATTATGCACATTGAGGAGGACGAAGGCATTTGTTCTTTTAGGTGACCTTCAGATGATTGTAGATACATTTGTTCCCTTCTTGCTACCCATGTTGTTGCTTGTGCCCTTTTATTGTCTATTTAAACCACATTACAAGCCTATTTTACCCCATTGTTTACTAGTCCCAAGCTTGGCTTGAGGGAGCTATTAGTGAGTGAGGTGAGGGAGTTTGTAGTGTGCTTATTGTTTGCACAATTTGGGTGGGTTTTGAGAAGTTATTTTGTTCTTGATCGTAGTTTATTTTTGAGGAGTTTGAAAGTTTAATCTTCTTGAAAAAATAAAGTATGATGTTATGAAAAAAATAAGTGAACTTCAATAAAAAAAAAAGAGCAAAAGAAAAAAAAATTGTTTAATGTTCAAATGTTCTAGATGGAGGTTGATCAAAAGAAACAAATTAAAGAAAAAAGTGAGTTTCAATGAAAATCAGAGTTTGGAAAATAAAGTTTGTTTATTAACTCAAGTTCTATATTATTATATTTTTGTGAGTGATATTGTAAGTGTTGGGATTGTTTGTTATGTTCGGAGTTATATTTGGTGAACTTTTGTAGGAATTGAGTATGTTGGAAATGATTGGTCATTATTTATTTTTGACCTTGATTTTATTAGGTTTTGCTCCCTTAAGCATTGCTTTTTTCTCACATTTTCCCAAATATTTCCTACCCTTTTACCCTAGCCTTACATTACAAGCTTTAAAGACCTTCCAACCTTGTGCATAGAGTCGTGTGAATGTGAAAGTGTTGTCTATCAATGCAAGGAATGACTTGACATATTCCGAGCCGACTACTTGGTTGAGTGCTTGTCTTCTTAAACACACGAGTGTTGTGAGTTGGGAGGGCATTGTTCACAATTAAAGGGGTTGGTTGGAGAGCGATCGATTACATCTTTTACTCGCCACATAAATGAGAGTTGAGTGTGTGAGCACTAGTCTTGAATTCTATATGCTCTTGTGGTTTGCTCTATTTGACAATTGTTAGGGAAAATTGGTAGTTGGATGGATTTGAATGATTGATTTTGATGCATGTTTGTTGGATTGACCTTGAGTTATATTTTGGATCTTTAATTTTATTTGGGGTGAAGTCATGGTTTGTTTTGATTCATTGCCTTGCTTAGGGACAAGCAAGGGTTTGGCTTGGGGGAGTTTGATATGTCCATTTTGTATAGTGTTTTACCCCCGTCCCTTGGTCGTAATTAGTGGTGTTTTTGGCTCTTTAGAGCCACTTTTATTACTAATTGGTGTTTTCTAGTGTTTTTTTAGTTTTGGTTGAGTTTTGTAGGGAATTGCATCTTTGGAGCTTTTTCCTGGGATTATTGCGGTACAACTACGAGCATTTGAAGGCATGACCGATTGCATTTGGACACCGAGTATTCAAGACCCGAAGTGGAGATTCAAATTGGGCCAAGAATGAAGCCCAATCTAAGTCCAGTATATAGCTGGGCCCGATCGGGCGAGCTTTAGCCCGATCGGGCGGATGCCCAGAACGAGAGGGCGAAGAAAAAGGCGGGCCCGATCGGGCGGCCCTGCGCCCGATCGGGCGCGCGTTTCTGGGGAGCTATGTTCAGCGATTCTTTAGTTCTAATTAGGAGTAATTTTGGGTTATTGTATAAATACGATTTTAATGCTTTTGTTTAGGACCTCTCTCTTCTTAGACTTTCTCTCTCTACTTAGTTAATTTCTCTCTACAACTTCACTCTTGTTCTTGATTCAACTCTTTGTTTGACATTAATTTCAGTATTTCTATTTCTTTATTTCATCATGTTTATTTTAATTACTCTGATTTGTTTAGATTTAATTATGTGTGAGTAATTTAATTCTAAGGTTTTGGGGAATCCATGGTTAATATGAAGGGTAAATTTATTATCGTTGATTATTGACATTGCATGATAATTTCCTATTGAATTGTTTTCATTCTTTACGATTAGATTATGAATCGAGCAGATGTGATTTGATTGTAAAAGTATAGCAATATTGAATTGATGAATCGAGCAGATGTTAATTTGATATTAAAGGCTATTTTCAATAGGAACTTTGATCTAGTAAATTGCGAGAGCCTATTAGGTCTATGTTGATTAATAAAATGCGAGAGCCTGCTAATCATGTTATTTGTGCAATGTTAATTATTGGTTGTTATATTTTATCCCGCATTATTAATTATTGGTGAACCTGTGACCCTAGGCTTCCTTATTATTGATCTTCTCCTTAAACTTGATCTTCGTAGTATAGTTTCTTTTTACAACAACAAATTGGTTACTTGATAATTTAGATTACTCTTAATTAATTAGGAATAAATTAACTTGTTTCCCTTAGGTTCGACCCTTCTTCCCTATCAGCATAGTTAGAGGACTTAGGAATTATTTTTGATTAGGTGATTACGACTTTAGCCTGTAAGACACCCCATGTAACTTTCCAACTCAGAGCAGCTCTTAACTCGAATTGGTTGTCTCAGAATTCTAACAAATTTTGAGGGAGTGTTTGGGCTGAAGATGATGGAAGATTTGGATTCATTTACAACTTCCCCTGAAATCAGACAGAATTCATCTAGTCTTCTTGATTAAGCTGCATGAAGGAGGGGTTTCTTTGAAACATAGCAGGGTATCATCAGCAAAAAACAAATGATTTATGGGTGCTATATTTCTAGCTAGCTTGACACCTTGTTGTTCCCCCATATCTTGTAGTGAGATCAACCTTTTTGAAAGCACTTCCATCACGAGAATATAAAGATAAGGAGAATGAGGGTCGCCTTGCCTGAGACCTACCTTTGGTGAGAAAAATCTAGTAGGTTCTCCATTTACCAAGGCTGCATATGTGACCGAGGTAATGCACTACATAATCCACTTTCTCCATTTCTCTAGGATTTCCATTTTGTCCAAAATATCCTGGATAAGGTTCCAATTAACCCTATCATAGGCTTTGCTAAGGTCAATTTTTAGGATACCTTCAAATGACCACCCTTTTTCATGCCCTTCACTTTGGTAATGAATTTGTGCGCTATGAAACAGTTGTATAACATGAGTCCTCCCGGGACGAAAGCATTTTGGAAGTCACCTACTAATTCTGGGAGTATCACCTTGATTCTGTTCACCATACACTTGAAAATAATTTTGTAGATTGAGTTGCAAAGACTAATTGGTCTAAACTCATCCACTCTCTTTGGTTGCTTCACATTAATAATTAGAGTAATGAAAGTACGATTAGTCTCCTTCAGCATGTTACCAGTTTCGAAAAAGTGATAAAGTCCTTGTAGGACGTCACCTTTTATAGTATCCCAATTTTGTTGGAAGAATAAAGGTGGGCTGCCATCTGGCCCCGGGGACTTCAACGGGAGAGGAGCAAAGACTGTTGCCTTGATTTCTGCTTCCGAGAAAGGTATGTTGAGCCAACCCTTGTGGGCTTGAGAAAGAATCGGTAAAGATTCAGTCCAGCTGGCCATAAGGCTTTCAATGTCTTACACTTGGGATTGTTGGCTAGTCAGGCCCATTGAAAAGAGTTTCAAAATGAGATTGAAACATAGCTTTGATCTGATCACCATCCATGATCCACTCTTCATTTTCACCTTGGAGTACTCGGATTTATGCTCTTAGGGACCTCTCTTTGACACTCTTGTAGAAGAAGGAAGTGGATTGATCTCCAAGGGCATCCCATTTGACTTTGCTCTATGTGTCCAATACCACTATTTCAAAACCCCAAGATCCTCCATGTCCTTTCTTTGCCCTATTTCTAGACCCTTGTCCCTACTCATTTTTAGTGCTTCTTCACTTTGAATTTCCTCCAAGGATTCTTTTAATTCTTTCCAGTTTACACCCATACTAATATTCTTATAGTTTAAACACCATTGTCGAATTTCATTGAGGCGACACTTTATCTTTCTTTGGGCTTTAAACAGAGGTGATCCATTGTAATGTGAGGCCCATGTTTCTTCTATAAGCCTTTTCACTTCCTGGATATTAAGACATCGGGCTTCCCTTTTGTATGGATTTTTCCTTGGAGATTTTGAAGGGTAGTGGGTGCATGATCTGAGAACATGATAGGGAGAGTCCAGAGTTTTGCATTTTGAAAAGCTAGTCTCCAGCCATTATTCACATATGCCCTATCCAATTATTCATAAATTGGGTTCTCCTCTCTATTGTTGCACCATGTATATTTTAAACCCACGAAAGGGATATCAGATAACTCATTCTCAAACTTCCACTCAATGAAGGAAGACTATCCTCGAATGGAGGGTTAACCTCCTAGTTTCTGATCCAGAGATTCAAGTTGATTGAAATCTTCAATCAAAATATAGTGGTCTCTATGAGAGAGTATGAGGTTGCTTAGAGTCGACCACACATCGTCTCTATTCATAAGATATGGACTACCATAAACACAAGCAAGATAGTACGAAAGGCCATTTACTAGTAATATATTACATAAGATGACATTAGGTAAGACCATGATAACATCTACTACTACCCTATCCGACCAACAAAGGAAGAGCCCTCCCTTGTTAGCAATAGCATCATACCCTACGCTACCCTTATAACCCTTCCTACTAAAAAATGGGGAAAGGGTATCAGCTTTACATTTTGTTTCGCTAAGGAAAATAAAGTCAACATTAAACCTAGCCGCTAAGATCATCACTAAAGGGAAAATTGGGGAGTTATGATCACTCACTCCCCTACAATTCCAGCTTAGATAGTTCATTTTCCCGCCAAAGGCTGTAGGCCAGCCGCGCCATCCTAGAAGGTATGAACCGGTTCCCTGCTAGTGACTTCATCATCTAAGCGAAAAGTATCCTCCTTCGCAGTGATCTTCAAAACCTGGATCCTAATAGGCAGAGTGACATTTTTCTCCATATCCTCCATTTTTCCCACAAATCATCCTCCCTGCTTACACCAAATTTGGACCTCTTGCTACTTCCCTGACCTAACTCCTTGTCTGACACCTCCTGCCCACCCACCAGTTTCTTCTTTCCTCCTGAAAAGACTTCCGCTTTCAAACCTGTTCCCACCATATATCAACTTCCTGTCCCACCGTATTATCCCTAGATATGTCCTTTCTTACACCCGAACTCTATTGCTTCTTCCTAGATCCTTTCTCAGTAAATCTCCTCCCTTTCCGTCTTTTGTAGAGCATCTTTCGTTGTTCGTGCGTATAGAACTCCTTCTCAAAGTCCGAGGATTCTTGATTGGCTAGAGAGGATTTCCATCTTACTTAGCTTGAGGGCTTGTTCCATCGAGTCTGATGAGATGGAAGATGGTGCAGTATTAAAAGACTTAATGGAAACGGGGGAGTTTGGTGAGCTTTCCACAGATACTCTGGGTGGATGGAGAATTTCGACGAGCTAGAAGAGGAGTGGATCAAGGGGCCTTTTCGTTTAGGCCGGTTGAGGGCTAGGTTATCAGAGGAAGATTTGGTAGGAAAGGTCTTACAATCGGAGACAGATTTAGCTAACAGAGAATCTAAAGACACGTACTTAGAAGAAGCTTGGGAAGCACGGTAGGTTTCTAGTTCCGCTTTATTTGCCATGAGTAAAGGAAAAAGCAAACTTAATTTCCCTAATTAGAGGGTCTACCAGGACACTTCTTGGTCTAAAGGGGTCAAGCAGTGAGTTCAGAGTGTAAACTCTGCCTGAAGGGAGTAGCTTGACTTTATAGCCTTGCTTACCTTCCATTTATGTGGTTTACAAAAAGCAAGGGAGGTTGACAATTGGGATTTGGGATGAAAAAGGAAAGTGATAAAGACTGGAGAAGATGGTGGGGCTTATATGCGAAATAAACGGGGGATAAATATTAAGACTTAGAGAATAAAGAGAGAGTTTAAAGGGGTTTAACTTGGAGTTGTCATCAATGTAGGTGGTTGGAGGGTTTGGTCAATGGGATAATTTACTCCCTATAGTAAATATTAGAGCTAAATTCTGAAAGTCATTTACAACTTGGAACCCTTTTGGGGCTCTAGGGAGCTTATGTGGCTGTGAATAAAATTAATTAAAAAGATTGTTGCCCTTCTTAATAGGTGATTCAGCTTTCGTAAGTGAAATAGGCTTGACCAATAAATAAGCAGGTGAAATAGTGAGAGGAGGCTGAGTACCTGGTTGTTGAACAAAGAAAGGCAACATGGAACCCTGTTGACCCTGTTCTAACGGCTCTTCTACAGCATTTTGAGGAGCAACGATTCCTGACATTGTGCTTGGAGACGATGAACCTAGGCAAACTTTCCGTTTTTTCCTCTCAATTGAGCTTGAATGAGTTGTCGAGCCTGACCTTGTGCACCAATTAGTAGCAAATTTCCTCTTTGGTTGATTCTTGATGTGCTGCTTCATTATTTCTTTCCATTCAGCCAACCTGTTTATTTGGCTTTGCATAGTAGGGATGACCACTGGATTGATTTCCTTCAGGCCACGCCTAGCTCTGATTGTCATATGTGTATTTGGTTGGAGGGAGTTCGAGATTGGCCTCTTGTTAGGACTTTGATCTAAATGCTCCAACTTTGCCTTTTTGTTTGAGGTACCTTCCCCAATCCGCAATTCCCCTGTTTCAGCAGGGTGAGCTCTCTTGCTGAAACAAAGACTTGGACCTGGGTCTTGAATTGGACCTTGACCCCCCCCCCCCTCCACTAGAAGGACTTTCAGAAGAGGATGAACTTGAACTATGTTGAGAGTTCTGCTTAGCATTGTTGTTAGAGGGGGGATGCCCACTTGTATTTTCACTACCAGAAGAGCTGTGATAAGGAGTATGCTATATATGATGAAACAGAGTTTGGAGAGGGGTGAGGATACACTCTGAGGTTGACTCGAGTAATTATGAATCTCTCCACATCTTCTAGTCCCATGACTTTCTTTGAGTACAAAGGAGTTTGTGTTCTGGCTAGCAGAAGGTCATAATTTAGCCTACAGAGACCCCTTATCCTATAGCCGACCTCCATGTGAGCTAGCTGAATTTGGGACTTGCAATATGGTTGTCTATGTCCAATTTTTCCACATCCATGGCAAAAGATAAAAACTCCATATATGAGAAAGGTCCACACCGCCCTGGCAGAAGAGACTTCATAAAAGAATCCTGGGATCAGTGGTTTGCTTACATCAATCAACACCTTTGCCCGTAGCATACTATGTGGTCTATCATCCATAGAAGGCTAGTCGAATTTGATTATTCTTCCCAGTCTTTCCAACGCTCTTCTAGCAACTTGTGGCTGACATTCTTGAGTAGGAAGGCCTTCCACTCTAATCCATATAGATGACTCAGAGAAGTCCATGTCTAAGAGGTTTGAATCCATTGTCCAGCCTTTAAAAATTATCACTGCTCCCTTATAGGAAGTTGTTCCTAGAGACATAAGACTGACCCTGTCTTCCCATGAGGTGCAGAATAGGAAAAAGAGATCTTTGGAGTGGTTGACTTTTTGAACTATGATATGAGTGTTGGTTTTCAGAACATGTCCACCCAATTTTGGAGTTGGACTTCAGAGAACACTCTTATCATCTAAGACCTTTGCTACAACTGCAAGGTTGTATTTATCTACTCAAAATAGGGGGATGGCTACGTTGATTCATACTAAAGAGGGCTGAATCAGAGGGAAGGAAAAGTAATAGTAGAGAAGAGAAGAAAAGAAGAAGAGAAGGGGTGAATAAGGTATAGGCTTCTCCAGTAGAAAGCTAGAGAGAAAAGACACTCTCAACTTTTAGAGAGAGAAGGTATGGAGGCATTTCTCTACACTGTCATAAGTGTCATATGTTGCATTATGATGTACGAACTTACGATCTTATGATTGCAATTTTACCACAACACAAATTAACAATGGGTACTGTGGTCAAAGTAAAACAAAGTTTTCATTATGATCATGCAACATTCAATGTAAAACGAGAGATACTTTAGACATTAACATGTTTCCAAAGAATAACAAAGACTTGAATAAAAAAATTAAGTAGATGCTTAAACATTGGGATCCTAAGGGAGCTGATTTACACTCCAAAATTAAATTTACAATCCAAGTCCTACTACAAAAAAGCACTTTTCCAATCCAGATTACCTATCCAAAACTTCTTAATTTTAGAACTAGCATACAAAATTGCAGGCCCAAATCAAGCGCCTTCTCATCAATACCGGGTTTAGAGTTCTCTAATCACAGTCGAACTCCCCCCATATCCCCCAACCCCCGCACATACCTTGAAGAAAGGAGGAGGAAGAGGAGGGGGGGGGGGGTGGTTGGGCATGACTGAGATCACTTTTTACCCAACTGCCAAGATCTTCCAAATGGCAGTGTCTCTACCATGTGCGTTAAAACACCACTCAACAATCATGTTGGTCAAACGTCTGCCGTACATGGGAATTATAACGACGGCACTCGGGCGCCTAGGTCCTCTTAGTAAGAGATGCTACATTACAAGACTGGGAATGTCCCCCTACTAACAATAGGGAACATGGGAAGAAAGATGAGCAAAAACAGCACAGAACAGTCAATGTCATACTGCAGATGTCTCTGCGTATTCCTTGGCCTTCTTAATAACATACTGAGCCCGGTTTTCATCACCAAGTGACTTCTCATATTTGTGATACTTCTTGAACAAGAACTGCAATAAAATATAAGAGATAAAGAAAACAATGAGCAAAGATCACACAAAAGTACACGGACATTAAAGAAAGAAGATGACTGAACCTTCATCTTCTTTGCAGGAAGGCTCAAACTCGTTGCTCTTTCAAACAATGCACGTATAATGTCAACGTCACCCAATCGAATTTCCTGTACAATGAAAATGCAAAGAACGTTAGTTGTAAAGTTGAGTGTGAAAGAAATGTTATAAAACTAGAAAAGGTTAGCAATTATTACCTGATCAAGATAAACACTCCACAGGTCTCTTCTCTTTGGGTATTCACGCAACATTTTCTCAAATATAGAGCGGGCTTTATCAGGAACCCCAATCTTGAACTGAAGGATAGCAACTTGTGAAAGAAATTGTATATGTTCATGCTTTGGGAGAGATAGAAGAGCACGATTCATCATCTTATCAACTTCTTCTGGATTTTGCTTCAAAAACCATTGAATTCGCCTCAGCCATACCTAAATATCAGAGTCAACATTTGAACCAAATTATCCTCCTGTTTTGGGAACATAAATATAAAGGAGGTAATAATAGAGAGAAGATGGGTGTGAGTGTTGGTGGTTGAGGAAGGGGTAAAGGAATAGTTACCCACCATTTAATACGTCACCCACTCATTCCCAAGATAAGGGCAATAATACCCCTACCATCACACCACTATCACCTTCCCTCTTCTATTCAATTTATCTAATCAACACTTTCATTCCCTCTAAACCCATTAAACAAGGCAAGCGAAAATTAAAGACATACCTCGCATGACTGTTTAAACTTTTTAACCATTTTGTCAAGAAGCTCATCAGCCAATTTATGCTGCTCTGTCCTTTCATACAATCCTAATAGCTCCAAATGCAATTTTAGGTGATCACAGAACTGCAGTGCTCTTTGAAATAGTCTCACTACTGCCTCCTGAGAGGCCATCAGAGTTAGAAGGCATGAATAATGAAGGGACAAAGATAAATAGAAAATCAAAAAATCATGAAAATAAGTACCTCAGGAGGATTCCCATACTGATTTTCCAGATTAAGGTATGCGACCCAAACGTTCAGCTTCTCTGTTTCACAAGTGATTTTGATTGTTTTCAAGGCCCTATAACATGAGACATATGGTCTAACAATCAGAAGGTATTATAGATAAACACAATAACTGCACTGGAATTAAAGCATCATTAATTTAAGCCATGAAAATCAGAGATATTTATCACCTTTCAGCCACAGAACGGGCTCCCTCAACATCAGCCATAGAAAGCATAAATTGCATGTATTTTATCCAGACGAAGCTGCTGTTTGGAGAGCTTCTAACTGCTTTCTCAAACTCATCGCTAGTTCTAGGAATATCAACCTCAAGCAAACGTTGTTCAGCAGCCCTGATTTGTTGTTCCTTCTCTTCCTTTGCTTTTTTCTTAGCCTGCCTGTTGCTCTTTTCATCAATAGCATTGGAACCATTAGCAATTGTTTCCTTGTTGTCTAGTTGGTCAAACATCTCATCATCCTCCATGTCATCAAGAGTAACCTCTAGAGGAGGCACAGATGCCCTTGATTCCACTTGGATAAGAGCTGATTCATCTTCAAGTTCAAATGTAGAATCAGAATATTCAACTTGAGGCATGTCAACCTTGGCATTTACCAGAGTTATAGAGTTATCAACTGAATCAACATCCATTTCATTATTTCCATGGTCTTCATCTTCAAAATATGAAGACTTCATTCCAAGTGATATGCGGTGTCTTTCCACATCCACTTTTAAAACTTTTGCAGTTACCCTCTCTCCTGCTTTAAATTGGTCGTCAAGATCATCAACATGATCATCAGAAATCTCTGACACGTGACATAATCCAACCAAGTTTACATTATCAATAACAATAAAGAGACCAAATGACTCAACCCGTTTGATCCTGCCCCTTACAACATCACCAACATTCAGACTACCAAAATTACTCAACTCGGATCTGCTATTCTTATTATCCGCCTTCAGAGTAACTTCAACACGCTTTGATAAAGGTTCCACAGATAGAATTTTCCCCTTTACAAGTTTACCAACAGGAAATTCTTTTACAGGATCCTCAACATATCCATCAGACAAGTTAGAAACCTTGATCATTGCATCTATATTCCTGGAAAGCAAAATGAAGCAGCCCTTTGGAGTAACACTCTTAACATAACCATTCACCACCATATCAGGCTGAAGGTCTCCAATCTTCTGAATACAATTGCTACGAGAGTCTCCATTTATAGTATCCTCAAAGATGCGAAATGATAAATCAATATGGACAGAACTGTTAGCTAAGTAGTTGATTTCTAAGACTTTACATTTAACAAATTGACCTTCATTATAGCCAGACAAGGGATCAGATACCGGGGGATCAGCAAGTTCAGTGTAGTGAACTTTACCATATATATGGGGTCCTATCTGCACAAGAATGCCACCGACACCAGGAAGAATCTTCCACACTCTACCACCAAGAACATCTCCATTGTGAATATGACACACTTCCTTCTCATCTGATGCAGAACTTTCTAATCCATTGGAGATAGCAGAAAATGAACGCATGACTAAACGCAGAGACTTCCATTCACGGTTCATACTCAATATGTACCCAGAGAGAGCAGCCCCCAACCTGAAACGTTTCTGAAAATTCTCAAGGTCACTAGGTTCACATGCACTGTCGAGAATAAATAGCTTAGCCTTCACTTGTCGAGAGACTGCTAACCAGACCCACTCTTTATCAACTTTATAGACATAGCCACTGACATGCTGTCCTACAGTGAAGTTGAAATCCTCAGCCATTTGCATCTTCCCAATCTCAGTAGAGCCTGAACACGGTATTAAAATGAAACTTTAGGAAGGGTGAAAAGCAGAGGATGAACACGGTAGTACATATTTAATAACAAGCAACATACACAAATCATTGGAAAATAATTGAATGCCTTTCTACATCCCATTAGAGAATACATTATTCTATTTTGTGCTGAAAAACTTATTACACCCATTCCTTGAAACAACATATTGTTAGTCTTAGTCCACAGTATTTGATACTTACTACCTCCGTTAATTATTATGTGCAACTTTGGGGTATTATTTGTGAGATATAAAATATTCCAAAGTTGCACATAATAAATTAACGGAGGTAGTATTTAATGGATGTGCTAGTGGCTAATGAAAATTTAACTGCACCTCTACATCTAACAATAGGACATAAGTTCTCTTCACAATTATCAAATTAAATTAAGTTCAGATTTGGTAGAAAATGAAGAAAAGTTAATTTAAGCACAATGAGGAGATAGTGCCAGCTCACCTGACAGAATTGATGGTTTGAGAGACAGTTCCCATGGGCTGCCTTTTTTGTTGTTCACTGGCTTCACACTATTCGCAACAATCCTGGCAGTCAATGTCTGCCCCACTTTATACGCAGAAAAGGGATCTTCCACACCAATCTCATCATTTACCTCCGCAATGTGAACTCTACCACGAAATCCCATCCCAAACTTTAACCACATCTCAAGAGGTTTAATATCTGTAATCTCTGCATGGACCAGAGAGCCAATATCATAGCCAGACCTCTTCTTAGCCTTCTTCGAAATTGAAGTCTCCACAGCCCCATTACAGGATTCAAGAAGCAGAAGTAATCTCCCAGCTGTTAAATCACTTGGAAGTGCCATGATAGTTGCAACAACTGTTTCCCCAGTGGAGAACTGCTTCCGTCGTAACCTTTGCATATTATAATCAGTTACCGCTGCATATCCAACAGAATAATTATGTTCTGGTAAACAAAGTACCAAGTAATCCTCTTTTACTACTTCAACTACAGCTTTTACTGTTTCATGCAATTTGAATTCCTTGGATTCTCTTTTCCGTTTCTTCTTAGCTACAGTAGCTGCACAAGCATTTCTTTCAGATTTCTCAACAAATTCTGGCTTCAAAGTCAGGTCAACTAGGCGTTCTGACTTAGAAACATCAAGAACTACAGCTCTTACAGTGGAGCCAGTTTCTAGAGTCTTCCCACCCATTTGATGCTGCGAAATAAAACCAAAAACATCACTATACTTCTCAAAGCTGATAACAACCCCAAAATCCTTTGCTTCATTGATTCTACCCTCAACTACAGATCCCACATTCAAATTTTGTGGCCAATCCAACTCAGAGCTATTTAAATTAGACACTTGAAGTGCAGCAATTTTCTCCTCTGTTGAGAAATATGATTGGAGGAAGGAAGTATCAGTAGATGAGCAATGGGACTGCTTCAGTGACAATGTTAAGCGATCACTTTCATTGTTAAATTCAAGAATATTGCAGCGTACAGACTGCCCAACAAAAAAGGCTTCAGAAAGATTAGTGTTTCTGTCATCTAGTGCCTTTTTCCTTGGGGAGAAGCCGGTCAGGCGACCAAGAAATCGGACAAAACATCCAGTTTCAATTAAGTTACATACATATCCATTGATCACAGAGTTCAGAGAAATTTGTGAAGCATCAGCAGGAAGATGTGGTATAGCATGAATAAGAGAATATTTTGCACTAAGTATTAAATTGTGTCCTTCAATATCTAGAACCAGCAACTGAGAAAGTTCATGCCCAGGCTTCAAGACTGACTTTAGCTGCGCAGACTGTCTCTGATGGTCAGCTAAATGTTCAATATATACTGTTCCTTTCATGTTTCCTTTAACATTTACATGTAAATATATGGCATTGGGCATGACAAGCTCAACCACTCCGGATACCACACTACCCAATTTGACTGCATCATCCTCCGAAACCTTTGTAGGTGAAATGATAAAGCTAAGATTGATACGATGTGAAGCATGACATGAACTTGTTACTCTGCATTTAACTACTTGCCCGACATGGTAACTTGCGGTTGTGTCACATCTTGGCTCTAGACCAAGCTCAGATCTGTAATAAGAACAAATACTTAATTACTGATCAGTGAAACTCAAGTACGAATAAAAATTAGCATAGTTGAAACCTATCCATCAAACAGACATCACCTACAAGTTCATGGAAGCAAAAAAAAAAAAGAAAAAAAAAACATCAGCACCATTGAGATGCACATATAGAGAAAACAGGAGCAATGAGACCGATCTAGATCAGAGACGATAAAGATAAGAATAATCTTATCAGCGAGAAAAGAAGAGCTATGCTCATAGAGGACGAGTTAGCGTACTATAACAGTGTATAAAAGGTAAATGGAAGACAAGAAAATGATCAAGCTTATTATGATCTTAAAATCCAAAGACTGAGCATTTGATACTTTTACTTTTATTTTTGCCTCAATACTAGCCATATTTGTCAATATATGATCAACAGAATATTTTAATAAAGATTTCATGACTATTATTTTAATTAGCAATGTCAATATATATAGAGCATGATGACATGATCCAGAAGCTTGGACAGTCCAAGCAGGTCTGCACATTGAGTAATATCCCTTTATTTCTAGAAGCTTTGTCAAAATAAAATTGAAGGATCATCCCCCAAATTAACAAATGATAATATAAAGAATAACCAGAAAACCCTAGCATCAGCAAAGGTTAGAACAAACAGGTACAATCAATCAATAGGTAAACAGGGGAGCTGTTTTCGTAAATGAATGTACAAATTTGGAGAAATCATAAGTTACAGGGCACTCAATAATTGACATGATTCAATAAAAGATATGACAGACTACTCAAAGAAGAGCAATGTCATGTCTCAATTATCAATAACCTGTTAACAAATGGATTAGCAATGACATGTAATATCTCTATCACCGATAACCTGTTTACAAATGGATCGGGCATCCTTCACGAAGAAGGGTCTTATTCAATTACAAAATTCAAGGGCAATTTAAGACAGATAATAATGTCGGCATTCCATTCGCCATTGGAATGTTATCAAGAGTAAAAACCGAATCCAATCAGCAAATACTTCATATTACTTCTGTACACCACTAACCATAACATTTAATGTGACAGAAATAAGCAAAGTAATCGCATTTTAACAAGAACACAGCTGAAATTTACACAAAATCAAGAACATAGAATGAGATCATATCATTAAAATAAAATAAAATGAAAAAACTATTACCTAGGGGCAAATCCGTGTACTCCATTGTAAAATCGGACAAAGCATCCAAGCAAATCAATCTTCGAAATCCATCCATGGGTCACTAATCCTTCGGTTGCATCAGTATAAGAACTAAGAATGCTAAGCTTTGATTTCACCTGAAGCAAGCCAAGCTTAACATAAGACACGAAAGGGACAGGAGAAGCAGAGGGGGGAAAAAAACCAGCAGAACAGTGAAAGAGTTGTATAAAGCTAGGGATATTTAAAATAAAAAAAATAAAAATAAAAAAATATTATGATAGATTTGGTTATAATATGTTTAAAAAGTGTACACATATGTATGTTCAAGAGCATTCCGTGATGTAAAGATTGCAAATTTAACTTGTATAAAATGTCGAGTAACGAGTGATCTAAAATCACATCACTGCAAACTTTACACTACCTATACTACCGTACTGTCTGTTAGAATGAGTTATTAGAGTCCCCAAGCATGGTAATACAAGCAAATTTACATAACAGAAAAGATTTTCCTCAGACTTACATCACTTAAAATAATTCAAAACTTGCTATTCCTTAGCAATTAAAAAAAGAAACGGTTGAAAAAAAGTCATTGTAAAATTGACATTTTTTTAGCAACAACTCCCTCTTCTCTTTACAAATAAAAAGACACACATAAGGCAAAATGACAATTAGATATATGGAAAACAGACTCATATATCTAATTTTCAGCTTGCAAAATTAAGCTTCCAAGAATGGCAAGAACCACAGTTATGATGGCAACCAATGGTGCCATGCTGCCATCTTCACACTAGAAATTGCAAAAATATTTATATAATAATTAGACCTTCAAAAGGAAAAAGAAGGAACTCACAAGTGTTTTCTTATGAGTAAGCGTTATTCTCTTTGACTTGCAACCAAGAACACGAAAGACTAGCTCCGCCCCAACCTGCACAACATCAATAACATTTGAAAAATAAATAAATAAAATTCGGAAAAAAATATTTCAAAGGGTAGATACTACTTTATTCTTTTCAATGGCAACAAAAAATTTTGGATTTCTCTATCTTCTCCTTATCACATAGGGCTCATTGATTTGTGCGCCCATTACAATTTACACTCCCACCCCCCAATGTAAAGCATATCAAAGACAACCAAGGGCCCTTATATAAGAAAATTAAATAAATATTGGATAACAAATTTCAAGAAATATCATTTTAGCCTAAAAAAGAAACCACCACTCTATTCCATGCAGATTCCCAACTAGAGATGATGCCCTCAAATACCCTTTCCTAGATATTCACAACACTAAAAGGGCAGCCGCATCTCATCATATGATTTCCTTTATGAACTATTGCACCAGTTAGGGTGCAAATACCCCATGAGAGATCTGGAGAACTGGAGTAAACCTAGTTGATCCAGCACAATGAATACAGCCTGTTCCAAGAAAAAGGATGCTTAAAAAATACAGCTCCCAGAATCTGCATTGCCAAGAGGTCCAACTGTCCCATACCCAAGCCACATACATGGATAAAATATATTAATCATCATGCTCCCCCTTATATTACTAAACATGATCTACAACATACTTTGGAAAATTATGTTCACATCATTAATTAATTGACATGTTACTTTAGCAGTATATAATTTCACTACCATGTGACAGAAAATTGTACTTTATTAAAGTCATATTGGATAAAGGAAAATATGCAGCATTCCAAGGCCTAAGCATTGTTTTAATCCATTGAAAGTATATCATAGAGCACAATGGATAACACCTTAAATTTTTTGCGAGGCTTCTCAATATCATATTCAGACATATGTGGTAGAGGACAATGTGCCTTGACACCACTGGGAAATTGCACAAAAGCACCCGAACTGTTGACGGCAATAACTTTAGCCTTCACTACCATCCCAGGCTTAACATCTGCGTGAGTAAAGACTGCACCTTCAAATGCACTAGCCTGCTCAGAAAGAAGGAAAACGGAAAAAGTTAAATCAAATTATTCTTGGGGAGACATAACAACCACACAATAGCAGATATATTATACGGAATATGCCAAATATTTCTCAATATTAAGGGAAAATCTTGGTCCCAATCTCCAGGGACGATAAACTCAGCTAGCAATATTGTGAGAGTACAACTATTCATCATAAATTCTGCAAAACACTATGAAGTTTTAGAAATGCCAATAAGTCACTGTGGTCATATGATGGTGCCAAATTAACTTTCAGCATTTTTATTCCCCTCACTTTGCAGCAACCTTTTTTTCACTTTCTTCTGTCTAACCCAGTTATCAGCTTTTCTTTGTTATTTCCGAATTCCCAAATTTTTGCATTCCTGTTTTCTTTCTATCACATACTTTTCACTCATTCGGTTTATCAGGTGTGTGACACAGAACAATCATTGTTCAGAAGTTTAACTCATCATTAGTGGTTTTCACCCAGTTTTCTGCTTTTCTTTGTTAGTTTCCAATCCCCAATTTTTGGCAATCCTTTTTTCTTTCTATTAATCTATTATATATTCTTCACTCATTCATTTGGTTTATCAAGTATATGACAAAGATCAATCATTCTTAGTCATCATCAGTGGTTATTTTCTATATATTTTAAGGTTATCTAATACTTCCTCCATTTTCTTAAAAGCAAATTGCACCATTTAGTGCTTCTTTGGTTTACATAAAAAACATAGTAAGTGAGAGTTCCTAGGAAATGCAAAATAGGTGAGTTGTTTGGTTGTGAAATTTGGTGAAATGGGGAAAGTGGAACTTCCTAGGAATGTGTAAGAATCTACTTACCTAGACCCCACAATATGTAGTAGTTTACTTACCTAGACTCCCCTAGGTAAGTAGAAATTTCTACGGGAAGTTACTTTCCCTGGTACTGATCAAACAATTTTATAAATTTCCAATAAATTTGATTATGGAATATAATTCCCATAAATCATAAATTCGTGCTTCCTATGTTAACCAAACCAACTTGCCAAAAAGGTTATTAATGTAAAGATCCAACACCATTCATATTCTAGGCATATATTAGACATGCATATCTGCTTATTTTTCCAAACTTCGTAGAAGACATGTATGATTCCCATCACCATGCATGACAAGAAATAACAGACGCAAGATAAAACATAAAACACCTCTAGAGATGCTTGATTAAAGGAGCTAAAAGTACCATCTTGATTGACAATTAATTGCTCATAATATCAGTGGAGGTGAGAGTGTGGAAGTCATAAGTTGTCTTTCAGCACAATTGTAATACTTTCAGTGTTAAAACACCGTATTATTAAGACATCACACGAAGATGAAATGTTTTCAATTGGTTATTTAGCTAAAGAAATTGAATGGAATGCCTACAACAGATTTCAGCTTTCTATTTTTCTTGAACTTAACCTACATTGAAGTATCCCGATAATTTATCTTCCATTCAAAGTTTCAAATATTCCCTTGTTCCATTATGAGTGAAACGTGCATTTTGTCTGTCATTTTATAAATTTATATACACAAGTTTTTGGATTCATAGGATTGTAGAAGAAAACCTTGAAAAACACTTTTTTTGCAGCTAATTGGGCAATGAGCCAATGAGAATGAGAAACAGTACATTACAGAACTAGGAATAGAAACTACTTTTTATTTAAAGAAAAAAAATAGGAATAGAAACTACTTGAGCAGTTGAGCACATGCCTATAGTCCCCTAATCATGATAAGATACTTCAGCCAATATAATGACAATCATATCTAGCACATGGTATTAAAATGTAAGAACAAAATCAATTACAGCAACCAAAATTCTTCTTTATTTGGATAAGAGCATGTAAGCCAAAAAGATAAAATCAAACCTTCAAGACACCCATTGCAAGCCCTTCTAAGTGCCTGAACCCAAGTATTCTTACTCGAACATCAATCCCTTCTCTATAAGACTTCTCAAGCTTATGGACGTCTTTATCAGCCACATCAGAAATCTGTAGAAATGAATCACCCTTGGCATCCAATGTATACATAGATAGCTTTTAGAAAGATAAGGAAAAAGAAATACATACAGTCACATATGCAGGTGTGGGAGCTGGAGACGAAGGGATTTCAAGCAAAAGGCCCCAATCTTTATCTACTCTGATTACTTTAGAGTGTTCATATATCTCTCCTGTCCTGACATGCTGCATATTAGATACAAAATTCAATAAACAAACTCATATAAAAAATGTTTATAAACATCATAACAAATCCTACACTGGTCCATTCCGAAAAGAATTCAACTCTGTAAATCTTGGCAAAGAAGATGCTATAAATTTCTACCTCTTGATATATGTATAAAATTCTGAAAACAATCACTCTAAATTTAACCAATTAGCAAAACTCAACGTTTTTTTTCATGCCAAACCTAGTACATTAGTGCAAAAGATTGAAAGCAGGCAAAAAGAAGCAAGTTACAAATGAAATTTCACAAAAACATTAAGAATGTAAGAGTTGGCCAACAAAATCATCAAACCCTCGTCCACGTAGTACAGGCTACATTGAGATGCCAATGCTAACTATTTACTTCATCTTCAGTAGTTATAGTGACTGTTAACACTGTTTAGCTTTCGGTTACAATATTTCAAATTTATCACAATGTCACTAACATCAACCTTAGTTTTGGGAAAAGCAGATCCATTTACTCCCAAATCCCTGTGTTAATAATCAATTTATTCCAGCTTACTTAGATAAAATCAACATGATTTAAAATTCCTGCATCTCTGAGCTTCAGATAACTGTCATTGGCTTTCACTCACAACAAGACCATTTTTGGCAGATAAATCTAACCCAAGAGTCATGAACAATGGCTAAAAATTGCTAGATATGAGATGGAAACAAAGATATAGAGACTCTGACTCCAGATCTGTAACTTTTAATCAAAAAGGTTGTATGTGTTTGGCTACCTCTCCCTCACTCATTAAACCACCAACACCACACCATAATACCAATACCTCCCTTGCTACCACCACAATCACCATCTTTACAATCCCCAAATCCCAGATGAAAGTCCTTGTTATTTCCTTGCTCTCGCTTATCTTGTCTCTCTCTCTCTCTCTCCCTCAACAAAGGATGAGTTTTAGCAGTATAGAAAAGGAAGAAAGTCAGAGAGATATCACTGAATGACTGAGTGAGAGGGCAGTGGAAGAAATAAAAATAAATTGCATGCTGCTGAGTGTTGAAAGGGTTAGAAGTTTGTCAAGTCAGCATAAGTTAGCATGTGTTGTTCTGTTTGCACTGGACCATCTCACCAAACTTATGGTGAGCCCATCCAACACTTTTCCCATTTACAAGTATACTCCTGATCATTACATGTATCAGACTAATCGGAGCACTAGAACTACAGAAGTTTTTAGTCAAACAGCAAAAAAAAAGGCAGAACAACAATAGGCAAGGTCACATGCACTTTAATTATGACTAGTTATCTTACCAAGAATCCAGTAATTAGAGATATAGAATTTAAGAACTTGTTTGGAAACAAGCCAAACATTATATCGCAAATTCAAACGCTGAACAGCCAGATAGCATCCTACATTTGCATTAGCCTAAATTTTACACAATAACTACTTCAAAAGAAGCTACATAATGACTTACCGAAGGAGGAGCCTTGTTGAGAAGAAGATGAGGATTCATCGTCAACCCAACAGCCCGACTAGACGGATCAATGAAGAGGATTCGGGCATTAACCTGCATATATGGAGGATCCTTCGTTAATAAAATATTGGATTTATCAGATTAAACATAACATAAATAAAAATATAACCAATTCTTGAGACTGGAAAAGGTATACGTGAAACTGTATTTAAAAAAGTTCATTGGAAAAATCTTGCAATATACCACAAAGATTGCCTACATCAAGGTGGTAGGGGATGGCTATAGTACCGGTAGCACATCTAAAACTGAACATACAAACTTAAAAGTCATTTGGGATTTTTAACATGCATAGACAATTACTACTAGACAAATATCTATTATTTTGCAAATATGTACATGAGGCCTTAGAAGAGCTTGGTTAATCAAATTGTGTTCATGTATGATTCATGCGAAATTAAAAGTCAACTACAAAAAAAATGCCCAAGTGAATCAAAAAAAAAAGGTAGGAGGTGAGTAGATCTTAAGAAACTGAAACAAAGAAAATAAAGCCAGAGGGAGCATAAAAGAAGCATATGAAAAACAAAATGGCTTTTAAGTCTTACCTTTTTGTTTTTCTCATATTGCTTTTTCCAGTTAGATGAAGGAAATGCATTCTGTAGGTGAAATATATCAACCTGTATAAGGAAAAGTAGGTTGCTTTAGACAAAAAATTAATACTTCAGTGAAGTTCTAAATGAAAGAGAATTGAAGATACATACAGTTCCAGTAAAATAAGTTAGAAATGATAACATGATCCCATTTTCAAGAGTAGACTGTATTCGAGCATCAACCATCATGCCAGGAACAAGAAGATCAAGTGAGATACCCTTAAGATCTTTCATCTGCAAACAAATTTCAAAACGAAAAATTGTCAAATAAAAAAGTCACAAAAGAAAATCCAATCTATTAGACAATAGGGAGCACCAAATCACAAGGTCTTACCACACATTTAGACACAATGTCTCTATCAGTAGACAGATAAAGTACTTTACGAACTTTATCAATTTTTTTAACTACTCCCTGCACAAGTTGCCCTGGAGTCAACTTGGCATCTGCAAAAAAAAAATCATAATTCATTATAGAAAGAAAACCAAGACAAGTCTTTCAGGCATCTGAAATAAATGAAGATTATGCCCTGAAAGAATAGCATAGGAAAGCACAAAGTCCTCTGCTTTTGTAATACTTCTTGGCAGTCTAAGTACTATATCCCCTTTTTTGCCCCCTAAGCCTTCTTAGTTCTTACACAGCTAACACTAACAAAAATGAAAAATGAGAGACGGTTTTTATGAGGAATAAAAGAGTTGATTTAAGAAGAAAATAATATATAAAGGAGAAAATTTTGGGGAGCATTGGAAACACTAAATTTGGCAAAAATCCTTAGTAACCCAAGACTATAATTGTCCTAATGTCCATGAAATGTATGAAAAAAATATCACTAGACCAACCTTCATTACTTTTCTTTGGAAAAAATCCAGTAAAAGAGGACACCCCAAAGTCGAGAATGTAACCATGATCTTCAATGCTTTTCACATTTGCGGTCAAAATCTGTTAACAATGATAAAAGTCAATAGTCACAAAAAATTAAGGATGGATAAGGTAACTGCATGGATAAAAACGACATCTCAAGTTCTCACATGACACAACTATTGGATACGCAGCACATGAAGTGACAACCAATTCGGACCAGGCTATGAGAAAATACATTTGGAACCAACCAGAAATAGAATAAATACATTAGTACATACACGAACCTTTATAAATAATGTATGCAATGGTCTCAAAACAATACCTCATAAAATAAATGCATTAAGCAACACTATGAGGCAATAGTTATACTAGCAGTGGCATTTCATTTTCAGCAGAGGATTGCATAGTTGGTTAAGGTCCTGTTGTCTTCACCGGACCTCTACCAAACTAAAATTCTTTTTCATGAATTTGATTTTACAGGTAGCAGTAAAATTATAGATAATAGTTAAGGTCCAGTTGCATAGTTGGACTGCACAATTATAGATATTTATGGTCAAACTAACACGTTATAGACCGCAGAAAAAAAATATGGTGCAACTATTTAGTAAAGTGGAAAATATGATACAACAGGGACACTATCAAACTCATAAAAAATAGGTAATCAAGGTAATGCGTACCATCCCTTCTTGAACTGCATCCAAAGAGTAGCCCTTGTGCAATAAAGAAAGGCGTGATGAAAGCCAAACCTTCTTCTTCCCTGTCTCTTTCTTATCATCATCATCCACTTGCAATACAACACATGACACGAGCTGGCCCACATGATATAGGCTAGCGAGGGAATGACCCTCTAAATCCTGGTGCAAACAAGAAAGCAAAAATACAACATAAGCAATTATATTGCCTCCCAACAGAGCAAGTCTGGGACAACTAAATAGACCAAAGAGATTCATATAGCCATACCTTGATACTATGTACTAAAGCCGACTCAACTGCTTCACTAGCTCGGACTAATCCACGTAAGCCACCAGGAAGGCTTACAGCAAGATCTTTCTCATTAACTTCTGCTACAACTCCGAATAACTTCATTCCCGGAGCAATGTTCTGTTTCATACAAATTAAATAGTAAAAATAAGTCCAAATTACGAAAACAAAAAATTACATAATGCCAATAGACAAAGCTAAATCAAACCAATACCATAACATAAGAAATAACAATCGTTGCGATTAGAAAGATGAGGAAGTGAATAGTTTAAAAAAGAAGTTATGGTTCAAATAGCAACTCCTCCAAAAACAAGCCTTAGTCTCGTTATACGAAGCACGACATATTAAACCCTCCAAAATCTTGCCTTTTAGTTTCATTTCTTGCTCACTCACTCTTCTTCTTCTCTCCAGGTATTTTCACAAAAAACAATCTTTTTCATTTGCATTTCTTCAACACCTAATTTCACTAATTATGTAATCATCATTTTTTTTTCTTCGAACATTTGCAATTTCTTATCAATTCATCCTACTATACTTAATCAAAATCAATTAGGATTTCAGAAATGATTATTTTCTGATTACTGGGTTTAATCTTTCTAAATTTTGCAGAATTACTTGTGGAAACCGATGAATCAGAGCGAGCGGTACCTTTTCAGCTTCAATTCGACAAACCAGCATCTTCTCAGATTCTCTCTCTCTCCTACTGTTACTAATTTTTTAAAGTTTTAATTTTTTTTGTTCTTCAATTTGATTATATTGTATTTTGATTAGTTATGAACATGTCAATACAATGTTATTGAATTTGGTCATCATCAATTACTTAAAAACAATTGGGAGGGAGCTGGAACCTAACCACTCAGAACTGATCCCGAATCGGGATTAGCCCAAAGGGTGGAACACCAAAAAAAAATCAATTACTTAAAAACAAACCTAAGAACAGCATACATTAATAAGTTAATAACATACCTGAAAAGTAATCTTATTTGCAAACCTAGGTAATTTTCCTGAAATCCCCTCACCAAAAAGCGAACCAAAATCATCGTCAATCGTAGTACGAACATTCTTCTTCTTCTTACTTTTCGTCCTCTTTGAATCCCTTAATTCTGCATCAAATTCTTCATCGACTTCAGCTTTAATCCCATCTCTTTCCTCTCGACTCAACCTACTTCCCCCTCCTAAACAATTATCCAACCAATTAAGATTAGATAAACAATTATTCAACAAATTAAGATTGAATTGATGAACAAATCAACGAAATAAACAATTAATTGAAGATAAATTAAGCAAACCTCTTGGAAAATCGGGAACATCATCATCAAATTGAAGAGAAGGAGGTTTATCATCAGCAGATTTAACAGGTTTATTATGTTGACGTTGTTCTCCAGATTTTCTCTTGAGATTCTTCTTGTTTAAAGGCGCCATTACTGTAGAAGCTTGAGGGGAGAGAGAGTGTATGAATTGAAGTGAAACAGAGAAAAAATGGCGTTTGAGAATAGAGGCCGAGAGCAACGAAAGAGGGGTTTGCAAGGGTTTTAGACACTGACGAGTGAAACTAACAGAATATTACGCCCATTACCCGCTTTTCGCGGGTCGGGTCATGAGTATCCAATTAAAAGCAAATTTGTGGATATCAGATATCCTCTTTGTATATTTCCAGAATATTCTAGATAGTTCTAGGGTTTAATTATTGCTTACACAAACTTTTAAAAAAATCGGGTGTACAATAATTATTGTACATCCATTTTAAATCTCTCTTAAAGTGATCAAAAGTTACCCCAATAAAAGTTACCCTAATATGTATAAAAGTAACCCAATATAAATAAAAATAATCTACGTTTTATTGGTAAAGAATCACATTTTAAATAACTAAAATTCAATTATTAGTGATTGAAAGTAATTTTATCACCCTTATAAAACTTTTCTTGTTCGATTTATAAAAAAAATCATATTATGTTCAAAGTTACCCAAAAAAAGGCAAAAAGTTATCCTAAATTGGCTTAAACTTACCCCTATACTGCTCGATGTACACTAATATTAGTGTAAACCGGATGTATACAAAAGTTTTTGTTTAAACAAACCCTAATTATATTGTGTGTGTATATATATATATATATATACCTCATCAATTGCATAGATAAAGGCTGATCTATTCTGTCTCTAATTTCTCTGTTATTCCCTTTATTTTACAACACGTTAGCAACACCACTCTAGCCAACTGAGCATACAATACGAATACAAGAGCCCTGCACGTTTGATTATAGTCATATATCAAGGATAAACGAAGATACGCATATACTCCATATTATGCATAATTATTAATCGATTTCCCTAGATTGGTGTAGATATATAAATATGTATGCAAGTTGGATTAAATAAGTTATACTTCATAACAACCGATAATTTGTTTGAAAAATTTTGATGCACTATGATTCAATGTGCCTAACTTGTATTGTTTTTTTTTTTCAGTGCTATAGTTTGTATTAATAAAGTCACTATTCGTTACAAGTTCTTTGCATAATTCTATTATTTATTTGGATAGTTGAATTCATAAATCAATAGTTTTGGATAATCACGCTTACTTTTGTAATTGATTAAATAAATGACATAATTATTGGCCTTATATTTTGCTGTCATAGGATTATTTGTTTTTATCATTCATGGCTACTTTGCATCTTTATATTTACTTTTACAATTTTATAAATTTGATTATATATTGATGATCATATACCCGTGTCATATGCGTATATCATTGTATGTATTTGCAATTCGTTGTTTGTTTATTTGATCACATACCTTTTATCGATCAACTCTTAATTATCTTTTGTGATTTTATTTATCAATATCAATCATATTTTTGCGTCATCAATTCTTTACGCCAATGGCTCGATAATATTACAAATTAAATCTTTTAATTTACTTATAATTTACTTATTGTTTGATTAATGATTTGTATGGTTATATCAATTACCCGTTAGTTATGGGTTTGGTGTTTTAATGAATTAACAAATTAGTCAGACCCTTCTTGAATTGAATTCTTTCTCAGGTTAAAAGTTTATAATCCATAATTCTATTATTAAAGAACATGCATTTTCTTCGTTTTATTTAATAACTTATTATACCTTGAATGACCATTACACGCCAATTCTTTTTAAGCCAAAAACTTTAATGAGCTAACATTATTGAATGAATAACCATGGAATTTTGTTTCATATTAAAGTTTGACGATGAAATATAGGTCCTGCAATATTATTGTACGTATTGAGTTTTAGAGTCAAACTAGTTTGAGGCCCGGGCGATGCCCCGGGTCATTTTTTTGTATATAAAAAACTATATTAAATTGTTTTTAAAAAATAACTTTAATACATTAAAGTGAAATCTATTGATGGTTTTATAATTTTTGTAAAAAAAAATCTTTTTTATTTTAAATTTTATTGAACATTAACAAAATTCATTATCATATTAGCTTGTTTTATCTGTTAAATGAATGAGCAAACGAAAGAATGAGGATTAAAAAATTAGAATTTATGAACATTAATTTTTTGTGAGGAAAAATTAAGGATTAGTTTTAATATGACATGAATCACATGACCCCACAACATTTATCAATTCATGACGACACGTGGCAAAAATGATGATACATGGCAAAAATGATGACACGTGGCATGATTACAATTCTTGCCTTGGGTTTTAATATATATATAGATATAGATGTTTACGATGCTATGTTCTATTATGATAAGTTAGGCAACTAGAATGATAAGCTAGGATAATGCTATGTATATTATATTAATTGAGATTTCATGTTTGTTATGATATATAGTTTACTTAAATTAGTTGTGGTTTCATGAACATTAATTCTCTCTAGATAGAATAGTATAATTATCTTCTTGGTAAAGTTTTTATATACATAGCTATATAGCTGTCAAATATTAACTTGCAAAATTTGAGATCTTTTTACGCCAATACTTAGCTTGAACTTTGTTTTGATCGAAACTTGGCATATACGAAGTACATATTTATTATACTGTCTTAGTTCCTAATATCATTGAATCACGTCAAACTCTGCAAAACTCGAATTTGTTGCCGCTCTTGATATTACTAGAATCAACAGTTGAAATACACTTAGATGCAAAAGGACTTGGTGATACCACGAATAATGCTAGTATTTAGTTGACGTTGAATTTAAGCTGTAGTTTGCATTGTGATGAGCTGATAATAATGACTATTACATGGATACTTGTAATTCCGCATGAAATAGGTAAGACAAGTTGTGTACTACTACTATTAACTTACATGTTAATGCTCTATATAAAATGGCATGCATATTCGTCTCTCCCTTTTTTTTTTTTTTTTTGGACTAAGTTTCAGATTTCGTCCATGTATATGTGTATTATAATTAATCTTAACTTTGTATCATAGTCATAGATTAATATTTTTATAAGTTCATAATATTATGAAGTTTACTATATACATTATGTTGATGATATGTAATTAAATTCGATTACGGGGCGTTTGGTTGGGGGTAATAATCAAAGGGAAAGGGAATGAACGGGGCTCATTCCCTTTGTTGTTGTTTGTTTGTTTGTTACTTTTTATCATTCCCTTTACCCACTTTTATTTTTTAGTTTACCCAAATATGTTCCACACTGATTCTCTACCCCTTCTAGACTTTTCTATTCTCATTCCCGACTTCATTAGCCATCACACTCTCTCTCCTCTCAAACCCTAAAAAACCCAATAGTCTTCAACCTCTTTGAAGCTCCAGCCACTGGACTACGAGCACCGACGGCGATCTCTGACTGCTCCTGACGAGCTACGACTACCGACGAGGCAGTGACATTCTCCGACCATCTTGCTTCATGTTTTCGTTCTTTTGTATTCATGTTTTATACCTTAATCAAGCTTTTTCTTTTCTTTTTTCATGAATAGTTAAGGAAACTACACTTTATTTCTATTTTTATTGAATTATTGTGTGTAATTGATAGTTATTGTTGTACGTTTGTACAAGGGTTTGGTTTAAATATTTTTTTTTCGGGAAAGACGAACAGTGTTGTTCAATGTTCATGAATTTATCTTTTTTTTTATTATTTTTTTTTTAAAAAAAAAATTCATTTATGTTAGCTGACTATCAATTACCAAAAAAAAAAAAAAAACCAATGTTCAATTTTTTCCAATTTTATATACACCAATGTCCAATTTTTTTTTCATGAATTAACGTGTAGATTTCTGTTAGATACTACATTTTTTTTCATGGTTTTTTAGAAAAAATAAAAAGGATTTTAACAACTGTAGACACCAAATTTTGATCCTACCTTTTTAATTATCACTATTAATTATTTTTTATTACTATAATTATTATTTTCTTTGCAAATAATAATTATTATTTTGCTAATTATTTTTATAAACTTAATGACGTTTGTTTTATTACATAAAACGAAGGAAACGAGTAATAATAATGATTTTTATTCATAATTTCCAAAATACATGTTACAATTTGTACTTCTAAATTACTAAATTACAAAATATTGAAGTACAGCTCACACCACATGCATTATTGCCCTGCTCTACCAAAGTAATTTTCGGGTTTTTACTTGTGGATTAACAAGTAAATTAATATGGCCATTAGGAGGACCAATAGCCCCACAATGTACATGAAATACACCTTTATCATCCTCATGTCTTCCTCAAATGTAAAGACAGACTGATCTTCTTGGTTTTCTTGAAACATGGTGGTTGAGTTTAATGGTGGTTTTTGTTTGATTTTTTCGGGTAAGGAGGAAGATGGAAGAAGATAAGAATTAAGTGGTGAGTGGAGATTTTGGATAAGGGTAATTTCTTTTTATAGTAAAAAGTAAGTATTTTAGACCGTATTTTTGTACGTATATGTATAATAATCGTATAGTATAAAGTACAATTTTTTTTTTTTTTTGTTTCGCCGGGGGAATATGTCATTTTCCTTATAAGCAAGTATCGTTTAACACTTTAGAGTATAGTAAGTATATCAATATGTTCACTTAGACTGTTAGAGTACTTTTTTAGTAAATCTAGTAACTTTTTGTGATTTGTGCACTATCCTATTATATGACCAGTTTACATAAGCTATAAAGTCCACTACTCTAAAGACTCATGTCCAACCAATATAGGGAAATGACAAACATTCCCACACCTAAATGGGTACTATATGTTGTAGTGCTAAAGGGACCTCCTTTTATGTACGCTTGTTATAATGTCTTTGTCTTTTTGTCCCGCGGTTAATATTTGATCTGATAAATATAAGTTCGGACCAAACCCATCGATTTTTTATCTAAGGATAATTGAGTGTTGTATGGATGAGAGTAAAGAGGGATATGTATGGAGGGAATAATTGTACGTATGATTATTAGACGAATAGTATTTGCAGCTAGAAAATAGGATCATGTTTCAATGATATTTTTGCCTTCATGAGAATTCTTATCCCTTTCTGACATTCACGCTTTTTTTTTTCCTTTTTCTTCTTCTTTGTTGTTTTGTTTTTTTGTTTGTTTTTTTTTCTTCTGATTTGTTTCCTCAGTCTAGTTTGTGTATTCTTTCGTCAGTTTTGATAGGCAATTGTCAATAGTGAATTAACATTACTTTTTTTTATCCCCCGCGGTTGATATTGTATCCAATAAATTTCAATTTGGATCAATTGTATCGATATTTATCTGACACTAATTAGAAAAGCTGGATTTCATACGCGTCATGTATTGTATTTTACTATTCGAAACACTATTTGGCACTATGCAAACACTATTTGGCACTATTCCAAATAATAATTTCTGTTATGATAATTTACTTTGCCGACATGAGTATGGCTTCCGTTTTATTTGTTTTTCTGTTGTTTTGATCTAGTTTTGTATCTTTTATCTTTTTTTTTTTTACGACTATGATAAATATAAATTTGTGTTTTAGTAGAGTAAAGTAAGATAAGAGTTCACCTTTTTTTTAAAGGTCATCCGGTCAGGGGAATATATTTTACTCTTGACCACCTTAAATTTATGTTGTATGGCTTAGTATTGTATGATGTATTTTCATGTTGACCATGTCAATCTTATGATTTTATATGATCTACTTTTTTTAGTAAGGGTTATTATTTGAAATGCTCGTATATATAAGGTTTTGTCGTATGTTCAGATGTTCTTGGCTAAATTTATATGTACTATCTAATAAGGGCAGGGATTATTTCTCTTTTTACTTTTTTACTAACTCTGAGATATTTTGTCCAACCCTATTAGTATTGTAACCTAATGTCTTTGTGTATCTTTTAGAGCTGACATATCAGAGCTGACTTTTTATTATAAGTGTTTTTTTTAACACCTTGGTGAGTATAATAGTGACTAATTAAATTTAGGCACTCTTTTATTGTATACCATGTGAGTATTATTTTTTTTTGAGTTATGACACGACTTGGTCATATATATATATATATATATATATATATATATATATATATATATATATATATATATATATATATATATATATATATATATATATATATATATATATATATATATATATATATATATATATATATATATATATATACAAGTATACCATGGCATTTCAGAACTTTTTTATTATGTGAATATTAGAGTTGATTTTATTGCGGTTTTCTTTATATTATTAGTTTAAGCGTTGCAAAACAGATTAGCAAGTTTGTTACATGTAAAACAAGAGAATTTAATATCAAGATTCTCATTATTACCAAAATCTTGATATTTACCAAAGTAATCCTTGAATTTTAACTTATTTACTTTCTTTTATTTACAAATTAACCCCTTTATTTTCCTATAAATACCCCCCTAATTCTCAAGTTTAAAACACACCAAGAATTCTTACAACTTTTCTCTCTAGAAATTCTCCTCTAATCTTTGTTTTAGTTAAAATCACTCTAATTTAGCTTTATTATTAAGTTATTAGCTTATTAAAAAGCAACTTATAATTAAGTTGCTATTTAAGTATTGTTATTACCTTTAATTCCTATAAAAAAAACAAAAAAAAATTTCAAGTTCAAGTATTGTTGTTATTATCTTTGTTAAAAATATTAGTTTAATTGCTTAAGTATTCCTATTCTATCTTAAAACCAAAAAAAAAAAGTTTATTTCTTAAGTTTAGCTTTATTTTTCAAGTTTATTTTCTCTAATCAAAAATAAAAAAAAAAGAGTTCATTAGCTTCATTTTGCTTTAGTTTCTTTAATATATCAAAACTCCAAAAAAAATTACTTAGACTCTTTAATTTCATTTTAACTAAGGAGTGATCATATTTTCATCCTTGTTAAACCAAAGAGGTTATCCAAAAATTGCTACATCTAGCTCAAGGTATTTTCTTCAATCTTTTCTTAATTTCCTTAATTATTATTATTATGCTAACTAATATGTTTGTTTCCATGTGATGTTACCAATAGGGGAAATGATGATATTAGGTGCTAAATTAGCCCTAAATCTTTCATTACTCCACATTAGAAAGCCAAGCCTATTGGTGAGGTGATAGGTTACAAAAGAGGGGGGTAATTGCTTTTTGCATTGCATCTTTTTCTAATGCATTTTAAATATGAAAGGTCAATACATTCATGTGTCTGCCTAAAGAATATTTTTTAGAATGATTTATTTCTTAAAGTGAGCTTAAAAACCTAATGAATTAAGAGTTTATGTAGAGGATGTTCAAGAGTAAGGAATTACTTACCACGTCCCAAAGATGGCCTATGAAAGAACCTTTACGACCAGAATCAGTTCCAGTTCTTTAGCTCAAGTAGTAGAACTTTTCAAGAGCTTTCCAACCATATCTCACAATATTTTTTTCGATTTTTCTATGATTTTTAATGATTTTTTTAGTTCAAACTATCAAAAAGATGAAATATGCACGTTTTTCTCTTAATTGCTTTTTAAAATTTTTATTAATGGTGGTATGAAACCTATATTACACTATATTATATATTTACTTCTTAACTTATGAAGTTTTAATGAAAATGTTTTTAATCTTATTTTAAAGATGATTTTAGAAATAAGAGTTTTAACAAGCCTTAATTCTAAGTGTTATTTTAAGAAACTTTAATCTTATTTTAAAGATGACTTCAGAAATAAGAGTCTTTAATTCTAAATGTTGTTGTTTTAAAATCTTTAACCCTAGTTTTTAAGATACCTTTTGAAATAAATGATGTCTTAAGGACTTTAATTTTTTTTTTAGACTTTAGAAATAAAAGTTTTAACAAATTTTATTTTTCTTTTATAATTTTGTGAACCTTCTTATTTCAAACCCTTTTGTGAACAAGAATGAATCATAACTTTGATTGTTTGTTTTTAATAAGTAATAATAGTTAATATGAGGTTATGGCCTCATTTCCAAACATGAGGTTAAGATTAATTATTTAGTCATATAAGGTTGTAACAATTATCCATCTCCATGAAAGTAAGCTTACATCCCATTATAATTACCCGATGGATTAATTGACAATCAGGTATGATTAAATAGTTTATTGTTCCCTTTTATTTGGAAGTAAGGCCTTGACAGGTGTCGTGTTTTACTTGGCCAATTCCATTAAGCCTAAACACATAACCCTTAAAACTTTACAAAAATTATCCTTGAGTGAATTTAAACACAAAGTGAGATTATATAGTGAACCCTTACAGTTTTGCTCCAAAAAATACCTTGACCCACTAAAAAGTCGTCAATTGGGACGCAATTGTTGAATTGTCTTATTCAAAAGACATTTTTGGTGATCACTAATCGGGGTGATTTTCCTCAACCAAGGTGGTTCATTTTACTTTTATGAGTGAATCTGTCAAAGATCACTAAAATCCCACTTACGAAAATGACATTTATGTCAACAACCCAAATTAAAAAACCCAATGAATTGGTTATTTAAAACATGGCATCTGTCCGAACTACGAAGGTTTTGATCCGTGAGTGAATTCAAAATCTCACTATGATCGGTACGTAGTGCAACTTTGGTGCTCAAACCTACCTTGTATTATTTATTTTTTTATGTGGTTAATATGTCTTAAAACTTGATTTTTGACAATGCAATAGTAAGAGCCCGTTCCATAGAACGGAAGAGAAGACGAGTTCCAGACGTTCGATTCTCTTAACCTAAACCCCGAACCCTGTGCCTTATTTCCTATTATGGAGTTAGTAGTTGATTTTTATTAAGTTTTAATTTCTTAAAATTGACTGTTCTAAAATTCGTCCTTATTCGGATAAAAATAAGGTGGCGACTCTAAGTTTTGTTTATAAGTCTTATCAGACACTTAAGTGGAACCTTTTATAGACTAATTTCTGTCCACTAAAAACTAGGTACCACAGTCTGGCGACTCCACTGGGGAATTTTTTTTTAAATGTGTAGTGGTTTAAACCTGAATTTGCGTTGTTAAGTGTACTCATGTGGTCATTCATAATTCATCAATTGTCACGAGCATGAGCATTTTTTTTCTTTTTTAGGCCGACACCTCTGCCTATTGGTAAGGTCGGATTTAGGCAACAAAATTAATGAATTAAGGGCGTAAACCTACATCTGTGCGCTACTGCAATCGGCTCTGTTAGGAACGTCCACCCTCGGTGTTCACAGTTGGAAGTGATACGAGGCCACTTGGTTAATAATTTCCTCAAAATGGATTGACCTTTAAGAAACATGTGCATCAATACATACATGAAGACTCTACGGTCATTTGTGTTAATGATTCATCCGTGTTGTCATGAAAGTCTTTTTTTTTTCAACAAAAACTTGTATTAAGTGAATTATTTTAGAAAGCTTACTTATGGACCCAAAAATAAACTAAGAGTTATCCTTAGACCTTCCCTCATATGATCTCAAGAGAGTTTAACTTTCTAAGACTACTAACACCACATGTGGTGCATTTTAAGCAATGCCAAAACCTCCCTTTAAAACCTTTTCAACTTAAAGAATGGTTTAATCACTATCTATGAATTAATATATGAGTTAATGTTCTTTTCAAAGGAAAGTCTTATACCCCTCAACACCTTGAAAGTTTTCTTAACCATGTTCATGAAATTGCAGTTTACTTGTTGTTTAGAGACCGAGATATGGATACATGAGCACAAATGTGTATTGGAGGACAACGTTGGGGTTCCATCCGCCAGATTTACTCTAGGAGGTGTGAATCACTAAGTTCTATATATCATCGGCTAAAGTTACAGGGTTTCCTCAAGTCAAAACACAATAACTACACTATGCCGTCTCCTGGGGCTGATATGGGAAAGTATTGTAACTATTGTCATGACTACGGACACAATACAAATGTTTGTAGTGATCTGAGACATGCAGTCCAACAACTCATTGATGATGGGAAAATTCCAATTCCATGATCGTGGACTCCACCTACTCTACGATTTACCGATGCAGATTTGCCGAATGACTACAGTAATGACCGGCCCTTGTCCATTACCTTGGTATCGGATTGTTACAAGGTCTCATGAATTTTGGTAAATAGAGAGTCCACATTCAACATCTGCAGCAAAACGATTCTCAAGAAATTAGGGTGTGAAGACGCTCCTTTAAGACCCTCAAAGAAGGTGGTTAGAACAAGCGATCACACTCTCATGCGGGCAATTGAGGAAATCACCTTACCATTAGGATATCATGATTGGGTTTGTAATGCTGAGTTTCAAGTAATCGACGACTCGGAAAGCCTCACCTTTACCCTGGGAAAATCATGGTTACAACACATAGGGGCAATTGCCTCTACACTCCATCAAAAAGTCAGATTTTCAACCCCGGGCGGCGTAATAACCATTCATGGGGATGCAGTCTTACCGCACACGGCAACCACAATGTGTAATATGGTGAGCTTTGGGGAAGGTTCGACTTCGAGACCAAAGAAGGAGAATTGTGAAAAATCATTATGGGATTTACTATCAAATTCCTCAATGTATCGTGGGGCTTTTAGTGATTATCTCAAAAGAACAATCATAAACGCCTCAACCCCTTTTAGAGATTTGAGGGAAATCTTCAAACTTGATCCGCACCAGGTCAAAGACGATTTGATTAAAAAAGGTTTTATAAATGACTCACTGGATCATGCAATGATATGTCGTAACATCAAGTATTATCATGTTCACATTGATGAAGAATCTTCCATTAATATGTGCCCGTACCATACATTTGTTGATTGGGAATTCGAGGAAGAAGAACTTAAACCTGTAACAATAGATGATTTTTGTAACAACGATTTATATGAAAATGTATGTGGTAAAATTGATGCAATTGTTAAATACAAAGGTGTAAGTTTCACCACAAGTTTCATAATTTGTGATATACCAGTTCCCTATGATATCAAACTTGGTCAGCCTTGGATTTACCAATTTCATCCCCTTATGTTAGTTCAATCGCAAAAGACGCCGGCCTAACTTCGTGAATCCTTGACCTTCCATGATGGCTCTAAGAGTTTAACTTTAAGGCCTGAATCTCCAAATGATAAAAGCCCGCATCCAAAAGTTTCCACTATAGAACGATCCAAGGCCTCTCGCCAAGAAAACACTGCCCCCCATTCTCGTCAAACTAGCCCAGAATTATTATATGATGTGCCTATCCATGAATCAATGTATTCTCAAAACGTATTCAAAACCTTAGACGCTTTTCACTCTTCCTCACGAAAAGGGAAAAATGTCGAACATCACAATATTGATCCAGGACTCACCTTTACAGATAGCGATTTACTTCCTAATCACTATCATAATGAACCACTGCATATCACTCTTCGACACGGTGCAAGTTATATTAATCACATTTTGGTTGACACCGGATCTGATGTTAATCTTTGTTCCTGAGAATACCTGTACGAGATAGGGTACAACGATTTACATATCACTTACCGCTCCATTCTTCTCAGAGGTTTTTACCAATTACCTAGGGAGGTGACGGGCTCTATAGTCTTACCTTTGGTACATGAGAATGCTCTGTTCAGCATAGAGTTTATGGTAGTCGATTTTCGACTCTCATGCAACTTGTTACTAGGGAGACCATGGTTGCACGGGTGTAAAGCAGTCTCGTCTAGCTTACATCAAAAATTAAGAATGAGAGCGTCATGGGGCATCATCACTATATGTGGTGACTATAGCAGGGGAGCCTATGAAGGAGAAAGCTCGTCACAGTATGGTGGTTGGATAAACACCATAAGCACAGCAGGTTATTGCATAGAAAATAATGAAGCTGTTGAAGTAATAAGGCGCCCACCCTTTGCAAAAAGAACAGTATATTTTCCTATTCCGGAGAATGAACGGGACAAGTCAAATTAGATGCCTAACAAGGCAAAGGCCGATGATATCCGAAGAAGGTTTAATTGGCTTTACGACCAAGATATAGCAGTTCCTTGTGAGGGGGTTGAAACATCTGCAAATAAAGTGGCATCTCTTCGAGAAATCATGGAACCTTACATCTTCCTCGACAACATCGACCTTTTTACAACAGAATCGTGCACAGTAGTATGTAAAGCATGGGCATCATGGATCTTGGACAAAGAAGATAACCCTTTCTATGTTGCTAAATGGAAAGCTGCTTGGGAGAAGCGACTTTTGACCGGGGAAATAGATGTATGGTAGTGTCATTTTCATTAAAGTTATTTTTGTAAAAGTTTTTTTTTTCTGCGAACTACGAGTGACTTGATCCCTAAAAAAAATGAAAATAAAAAACGAAAACAAAAAAATCTTGTAACAGGGTACGTAGGCAGCTCGCTTTGAGTACAGTCGCAGAAATTTAAAAGTTGGTTTCCTTATTGTGTCGAACTACGATAGGCCTGATTTCCTGAATCACATTACACTCAACACATTTCTGCACTTAGGAATACGTAGGCAGCCTTCGGGCCCGGCCACTAACAGTTTGTTATTGCTGCAGGATTCACTTATTTATTTATTGATTTATTTATTTATTTTGCTTTCCTTCATCATGAGGTGGAAAATAGACGAAAAAGAACATTAATTCATATTTACATAGTGATATAACCATAACAGTAAATAAAAAAAAATACATAATGCAAAAGTAAAAAAGGCCCTAACTGAATCTCAGGAGACGGTGGAGCTTTGAACACCTCTGTTTGACCCCAAGTAAACCCTTGGCAATGATCAACCATAAGGCAGACTCCTCGAAGCATGTCTTGAGGGGAATGTCGAATACTAACTTCCCAACCACGAGAGCGCATTAGGAGTAGTATGTCGCATAACTTTTGCTCGGTATTTGTTGGGTAGACATCAAGCCTAGACAGAGATGAGATGAAGCGGTTAACGTCCATCACTACTTCTAATTGTTTCACCTCTAGAGAGCGAGCCTTTTGCAATCCATTTTGAAGTAAACAAAGCGAGAAAAAGGAAAAGCTAGGTCCTCTAAGCCTTGAACCAAAACCAAACTTCCAAACATGCCCGGGCTCTCGCAATATATACCCACCTCTACATCCATCTGAGCCATCCGATAAGGCTGCTAGAGATAGAGTATGAGGATCTTCTTATGACCAAGGAGTAGTCGACAATGCCTTAGTTAATCTATCTATTATTATGAAGAGACTCCTTTGACCTATTGACCATAAAGTCTCAGGGAGACGAGACACATAACGCCAATGACGCGGAGGTAGTTTTTGAAGAAAATTCTCCTTAGATTCTCGATAGTTTGAAGGACCACCCATCATCATTGTTAAGTGATTGTAGGTTATGAAGTCTGATATACCCAACCAGGGATGATTAACTGAGCTTTGGGGTAGGCCTCTCCCTTGGCATGAGGAAGTCCCAGAATAAATACTGCGAGGGGTATTGTAAGCCGATATGGCTATTGATCCTTCAGACAATCGAGTGAGTGAAAAGAAACACGTGTCACTCCATAGGAATAGAGTTGATGGGAGAGAATTATGCCCTGCGAGAATACAAGACCTTGTTACATCTATGTTTTCAGAGACCTCCTTGCCAATCGACAAATTAGAGATGAGTAAGACCAAACAGTAGGAATATGGGTTTTGTGTAATAGGGAGATATTATGTAATATTTGACTCGTACAGTACCCACGAGCATCCCAAAACAGTAACTTGAGAGATGAGTACATAGGAAGATTAAAAGGGAAATGTGATGGCAGGTTCGGACTCTCTACGAGTTGGCTAGCGAATGGGAGGTTTTGTTGGATTATAGTAGCTATGATGGGTAAAACGAGTCTTCAGAGAAACGTAGAAATAGAGACATAGCTAGCACCATTGTATCTGCCACAAATAAGGAAAGTGACTCTGGAGAGTTATTTATCTCGAATACCTGGGGTGGACCAGTCACTAGTGCAAGTTTCACTTGAGGAACTGAAGGTGGGATAGCTGTAGAATTTTGATCATAAGGGAGAGAGAGGTTTTCCCTAGAAAATTGAGATGGATGATCTTCTGGCCGTATTGAACTAAGAATCTCGTTGCGTTCTCTTTCTCATAACTCTTGGAGGGAAGAGCGCGAAGTGTCAGAGAAGAAGTGAATTAAATCTCTAACGCGTGAGGCATTAGGATCCATAACTTAAATTTAAGCAAAGTAAGCAAAATCTCAAAAGAAAACACTTGAGATTTTAGAGAGAGAAGAAGTTTGGGTGAATAATCCTTGTTCAAGTTTTAGTTTTTTTTTTATAAGCCAATAACCAACGGTGTGTTCAACACGCAAGGAGTGTTCGTAGTAGGGTCCAATATTTTTATTTTATTTTATTTTATTTTTGAGAAAAAAAAACTTTTTTTTTAGAAAAAAAGGGGTGTTCATTTTTCTTTTAAAAAAAATCTTTTATTTACTTCTTTTTTTTTAGCTTGTTGAAGAAGTTTTTTTTTTAATGTTCCCTTTTTACCCAGGAAATCCACCTGGACCCGCACAAGATCTAGGCTTGTCCGGCAAACCTCTTTTCATAGTTTACAATCCGATTCAGTAGCCTTCTCACCGGGTCATTCGACACCAAGGGAAATTCGTTCTCCACCACCAAGCGAAATGTCCGAGATTCCTGGCCATGAAAGTTCGCTAAACCTTGATCCATCCAATGATCTTCGAGGAATGATGTGAGCTATCCTTGATCGTCAAGATACTATGGAACAAACAATACAGAGTTTGTTAAGACAGAGTGCAAGTGCTCCTCCTCCTCACCATGATTCAGAGGTAGCTTCACCATTGCATTTGGATGATGGAAATGGTGATAGAGAAGCTCCTACTAAAATTGAGGAAGATATTCTCAGGCTCAAGGAAGTACTGAAGGGTATGACCAAAGTAGAACCTTGGTTAGATATTCATGGTCTCACCTTATTTCCAAAAGCACGACTGCCACCTGGGTTTAAGATGCCGAATCTCACGAGATTTGATGGTACAGGAAGTCCCACCAATTTCTTAAAATTATACGTAGGGGCTATGAGTCCTTGGGGTGTTGATGAACCTTTAATGGCACAATTGTTTCAGCAATATTTAGATGGGGCTGCCGCTCATTGGTTTCTTAATCTGGAAAATTCAAAGAAAACTTTGTGGGCCGATATTGTGCGAGAATTTTCTAGCCAATACAAATAAAATGAAGAGATCGATGTGACAAGGAGGGATTTGGAGACAACTGCACAAAATCCTAATGAGACGTTTTCCGCCTTCATTACTAGATGGAGAAACAAGGCTGCAAAGATGGTGAATAGGCCGAACGAGGAAGAACAATTACAAATGATAGTGAAGAATCTTCTTCCCGTCTATCAAGGACGAATGGCTTTCCAGTATTTTCCGTCATTTAAAGCCCTCATATCAACAGGAACTTTGGTAGAGGATGCCATAAAAAACGGAGATATCAAAAAGGATGAAGGGAGCAGCAGTAACACCTCTTACAATCCTAAGTTTGGGGGGAATAGGATAACCAATAACAACGACTCAATACCCTCAAAACCAACAAACTTGATACACAATATCGGCGCCGCACCAGCATTCCAACTCAGGCCACAGAGGAATTTTTCTCCTTTGAACATGACCTATGCTCAAGCTTTCTCCAAACTAAAAAAGGCCAACCTTGTTCAACCTTTAAACCCAAGGCCACCCCCAAGAAACCCTCCTCCCAGTTACAACCCAGACCAACACTGTGAATTCCATCAAGGGCCTGGGCATGACATTGAAAATTGCACAGCATTCAAGCACTGTATTCAAGATCTAGTAGATGGAGGAAGGCTTTCAGTTGGGGCACCTTCTAATAAATTTAAAAATACACAACCAAGCATCACTAATAATCCTCTCCCCAATCATAAGCCTCCTGTCTCTATAAAAACCATATCCACTACCAATAACTAGATTGATCCAACATTACTAATGGTTCGAAATACCCCTCAAATGTATGAGATGCCATTATCCGGAAATTATGTGTGTGTTGTGTATGATCACTCCACTCAGCAAAAGGTCAAGCTTGTGCCATGCAAAGGTTTTGATGTCATATTCAATATAGATTCGTTCTCCGATGTCTGCGCCACTATAGGATATGATGGGGCATTTTGCCTAATAGATGATGAAGAGGATGCTCTCTCGTTGTTGTCAATGGCTGAGAAAAATGTTGGGGCACACCTTAGTACCCCTAGTAATTTTCAATGTCCGATCTATCTTGATGATCTTAGTGATGATGAAGATCTACATGTGGCCCATTTGACTCGTGCAGGTCGTCATTTTAAACCTTCATATCTTGAAGATGAGAACCCTGTGGAAGCCCTGAGAAGGAACTAGTAGAGGTGAATAAGGAAGAAGATGATGCTATTAAGCGCATGAAGGAGGTTAATGAAAATGTTTCTATATGGAAGTTACTGACTCATTCTCAACCTCATTGGGCCGCTGTTCTGAGACATCTCAATGAAGTTTCAATTGATGCATCCATAACACCGGATCAAATGGTAGGACTTATTCATGGAGCCAACCGCACTTTAATGTTTACCGACGATGATCTCCCAGAAAGTGTCAACCATAACAACTCTTTGCACATAACTGTGAAGTGTCATGGGTGGACAATACCCCGGGTACTTATTGACAATGGTTCATCCATCAACGTATGTCCTTATCGAGTTATGACAAAGCTCGGTTATCAAAAAGAAGAATTGACACCTTCAAGACAGGTTGTTAGGGCTTATGACAATGCCAAAAGGGACGTTTTGGGGTCAATTGAGTTACTTTTGGAATATGGACCAGTGGCTAGAAATGTTGAATTTGTGGTAATTTATATTGAAGCGTGCTTTAACCTTTTGCTCGGTAGACCTTGGCTTCATGAGAATAGGGCGGTAGCCTCTACCTTACACCAAAAGGTGAAGGTGCTCACAGATCATGGTGCAGTGACACTTGTGGGTAATCTAGAAGTTATGAATGTTTCAAGTGTTGGAAAATCAGTGCTCCATTTAGATGAAGAAGAGGGTAGTCTATTAGATGGATTCACTATTCATAATATTGGATTTGATTCAAGTAGCTCATGGAAAGAAGAAGAAGAAATGGAGGAAGATCTGGAAGAGGACTTAGAGGAAGACGAAGAAACTGAGGAAGATCCGAAAGAAGAAACTGAGGAAGATCCAGAAGAAGAGCTTCAAGAAAATGACGATGATTCTGAGGTTAATCCCCAAGGAGCTAGAGATGGAATAAACTGGTCCAATGAAGATGGGGTAGAAGAGGAGCCTAAAACTCCAAAAGACAACGATCCTTGTTTTAGAGGAGAGTCTTGGACAAGTAATTCCAACATGATGAGGGGTCTCGGAAGAGGTCTAGGGCCGAGGATTTTAATTTGGATTTTGATGTCCTGTGTTATAGAAGGTTGGTATACCCGGAGGAGTTAATTCTTTTCCCTAACTACAGGCATGTAGATCGTTATCTTAATCTTCCTCAGTTTGAGAAGTTCAATGGGTTGGGAGATCCTATTCTCCATTTATACAACTTTGTGAACACCTTATACCCTTTAAATGTTCCAGAAGAACATTTTCCTATGTTGTTTAATAGAAGTCTGGGTGGATCCGCGTTATCCTGGTATTATACCTTAGGGGTAACAAGTAAAGGCTCTTGGGGAGAAATAGCTCAAGCATTCAGTGACTGGGCATTTGAATTTCGACAGACTGACACCGAAAAACTGAAGCTAGTGAATATGGAGCAAAGTGACCAGGAATTATTTTCACATCTCTTTTCAAGATGTTCTTACATTCGGGCTCGACTTCGTTTTCCCATAACTAATCGGGAGTTTATGTTGATATTGCTAAGAAAGTTAAATGATTTTTATTATCAACATATGGTCTCCATCAAATACGCCGATCTCTCGCACATGGAGAGACATGGTTACAAAATTGATGCCTATCGACTACAGGAAAGAAGGCATAAGGTGCACCCTCAAGGTGAAAGAGCTAACAGGAAGATATTCACTCGAATCGACGAACCATTGAGTGTGGTGTACGATCGTTTGAGAAAAAAGGGTATTCTTCGGGCAAAAAGCTATGTGTATTCGTTACCACCACATGGGACCGATATGAGACAATATTGCAGTTATTGTCATCTACATGGGCATAGAACCGATACTTGTTACGACCTTAAATGTGCAATCCAGGATCTTATTGATCGTGGGATCATCACTCCGGCCCATCCTAAGTCTAGCGTACCAGAGACAAGCCCGGCACAGCCACGGGCCTCTCAAGCTGATTTGTTCCTTTAACTACTCGAAGAAGGTCGTATCAAGCCGCTACCTCGTCGAGCAGGAGCTGATCCTGTTGGACCAAATCTCAACAAATATTGTCACTATCATCAGTTACATGGCCATGATACTAACGAATGTCACGCCCTCCGTTGGTGTATAAAGCGCACAATTGGAATTTCCTGCCCGAATCAGAAAGTGTCCATAAATTCCCTTTCCCTTTGGACACACGAAGATGATCCCACTCTTTTGATTGCTCGTCACTACTCGGACTACGAGAAAGATTGTTGAAAACCTTGAAGCCTAAGGAATCTATACATGGGAAAGGAAGCATCTACAACGACATGGTGACCTCTATCTTACCCTCCATCAAGAAGGATGAATAAAAGGGGTAGTATGAGCACTGTAAACCAAGCATATTTTTTCCTCTTTATGTTTTCTTTTGGTACAAAGAACTACGTACAGCTTGATCCCCTAAAACACTATTTCATGATCATACACAAAATTGTACTTGCACGCACATTGTTATTGGGGTACGTAGGCAACTCTGATCGAGTGCAGCTGTTTCAAAAAAAAAAAACCTCCTTCTTCCGTTTTGAACTACGACGGGTCTGATTCTCAAAAAAAAAAGAGAGAAGAAAAAAATGTGAAAATACAAAAAAATCTATCTGGAGATACGTAGGCAGCCTTATGGTGCGACCCGAAATAATTAAAAAGTTTTTTTTTGGGAATGAACACCCCACTAACTTATCTAACTTAATAGACGCCCTTTAAATTTTTACCAATTTTTTTTTTCCGCATGCATTTTTGCATTTATCGTTTACTTTTTTTTTTTAATTAATTTTCAAAAAAAAAAAGGAGGAAATCCTAATCTTCAGTATGAAATGTTTAGGTATCCTTTGCCAACCAATGACCAACCAAACTCGAAAATCTACTCTACCCTCGGATTCCATTCAAGAAATCCAAGATCCAATACCCCAAACACTTACTAGAGGACTTCAATTGATGTTGAAAATGGGTTATGTTCCAGGAGCTGGTTTAGGACGAAACGGTGAAGGCATGAGGGACCCAATCCCAATAATCGATAAGCGAAATCGTCATGGTTTGGGCTTCGATGAGAACATGGGTTCTAAGGTTATGAAAAGAAGTCTCTCACTTTGAATGGGCAATTCGTGTTGCAAAATGACACTGAGCCATTTTATGAGTTTCCTGAACCTTGGTATGACTTGGATAAAGAGAAAATTCTCCATGGGTTAGAAATTTTCTTTGCAGAAGCAAGGAATGAATAATTTATTAAGAAATGGTTTGATAAGAAACCAATATTTAAGAAAGATTTTGATTGGGCTGACCGTCTAAAACAAGGAGTTCTAAGAGGCTTGTTTTCATCAATTTCTGATTATGAAGTCCGATTGGATCCCATTACGCTTATTACTCCAATAAAAACAGAAGTTGAAAACAATATCCGATCCGAAACTCGAGAACAATTCCCTTTTTTCCCTAAACTATATCCTTTTTCAATCCTCTATCTCAGACGGTTATGAAACCGATAGCTCATCATCCAGCCAATCATTTATCCATACACTGCCTGATATCCCATATCATGAAGATATCGATAAAATTACTTGTAAACATATTTGCGTACAAGAAATTGATCTTGATCATGAAGCATTTTCTAATAATGAACTTTTAAATGAACCTAAATCATGTGTGACACCCATGGAAGAGTCTATAACTGTAAGCATAGGTACGGATAATGATGTAAAAGAAGTCAAGATAGGATCCTCCATTTCCCTCGATGAACAAAATGAATTTGTTATTTTACTTAAAGAATATGTGGATGTGTTTGCATGGTCTTATGCTGATATGCCTGGTGTCGATCGTAGCATTGCTGAACATTGTATACCACTTTATCCCGATAGCAAGCCAAAGCAACAAAAGCTTCGTAGAATGAAACCGGAAGTTAGTCTCAAAGTTAAGGAGGAAATTCAAAAGCAGCTTGATGCTAACTTCATCAAACCAATTAAGCATCCGGAATGGCTGGCGAATGTGGTGGTAGTGCCCAAAAAAGATGGAAGGGTCAGAGTGTGCATTGATTTTAGGGATTTAAATTCAGCATCACCAAAAGGCTATTTTCCTTTGCCCCACATTGATGTTCTGGTTGATAACACTGCTAGACACGCCATGTTCTCATTCATGGACGGATTCTCGGGATATAATCAGGTACTTATGTCAGAAGAGGACATGTCCAAAACTTCTTTTATTACCCCATGGGGAATCTTTTGTTATAGAGCAATGCCCTTTGGATTAAAGAATGCTGGGGCAACCTATCAACGGGCGGCAACGACGATTTTGCATGACCTTATCCAAGATATTGTGGAGGTTTATGTTGATGACATGATTGTCAAAAGTCATGATCGTGAAACGCACCTTGATGCTTTAAAATCATTCTTCGATAGAATTAGGAAATACAATATGAGATTGAATCCTCAGAAATGTGTATTTGGAGTAACTTCGGGAAAACTTCTAGGCTTCATCGTAAGTCAAGACGGAATTAAGGTTGATTCTGACAAGTTAAAGGCCATACAAGAGCTTCCTCCGCCAAGGACGGAAAAGGAGATTCGGGGATTTCTTGGTAGAATTCAATATATTAGTAGGTTCATATCGCAATTGACAACCCGGTGTGAACCTATATTCAAGTTACTTAAGAAAAATGTTCCTACAAAATGGAATGACGAATGTCAAGCCTCATTTGATTCAATGAAATAATACCTCTCCAATCCTCCGGTTTTAATGCCACCGAAACCAGAGCAGCCCTTGATATTATATCTTACTATTACGGAAACAGCCATGGGAGCTCTTTTGGCACAATACCAAGAGGGTACAAGGAAGGAAATAGCTATCTACTACCTCAGTAAAAAGTTCTTTGAGTATGAAACTAGATACACTCCTTTAGAAAGAGCTTGCATTGCCCTTATTTACGCGACAAAGAAGCTTCGACATTATTTGCAAGCACATACTACTTATCTGGTTTCGAGGTTAGATCCAATCAAGTACATTTTTGAGAAGCCAATCTTGAGTGAAAGAATAGCAAGGTGGCATGCGATATTGTCAGAATTTGACATTCAGTGCGTGAATCAAAAGTCTGTCAAAGGGAGGGCTATATCTGAAGCTTTGGCTGATGGACCTATATCGGGTGATGAATTTGATGATGATTTTCCAGATGAACATATTTTCTGTCTTAGTACGTCACAATGGAAGATGTATTTCGATGGAGCCTCAAATAGAAGGGGAAATGGTGCAGGGGTATTATTGATCGATGATCCTTATGGAGTACATATTCCTTTCGCTGTGAAGCTTAGTTTCCCAACGACGAATAACACGACTGAATATGAAGCCTGCATCTATGGAATTAAAGCGGCATTAGCAGCTGGTGCAAAAAATCTCACAGTATACGGTGATTCTTATCTCATAATTTCCCAGACTATTGGAGCTTGGAAAGTTCGGGACGAAAGGTTGCAAATGTACACGGAGTATCTTCAACAATTTATCCCATTCTTTGAAGAAATAGAGTTCAAACATCTCCCTCGCGAACAAAACAGTTTCACCGATGCTTTGGCAAATCTGGCGGTAAATTTAACTTGGGACGATGATGTGAAGGTACAGTCGGTAACAATTGTAGAAAAAGAAATTCCAGTGGTTAATTTTAAACCAACAATTGCTTTATTAACCCAAGAAGATGATGAGGATGTTTGGTATACTGATGTTAAGAAGTATTTAATCAACGGAGAATATCCTGAAGGAAGTCACAAGAAGGATCAATTGGCTATTCGAAGGCTGGCTTCTCATTTCACAATATTGAAAGGTTTGTTGTATCATAAGAGTTTCGATGGAAATTTGCAATTATGCATCGATGGGGATCAGACACAAAGGATCATGGAAGAGGTACATGGAGGATAATGTGGGCCTCACATGAATGGACGAATGCTTGCTCGGAAGATTCTGCGAGCAGGGTATTATTGGACCACTTTGGAAAGTGATTGCATCCATTTCGTACGAACATGCAAAAGATGTCAGCTATTTGCAAACCTTAATCATATGCCGCCAGTTAGCCTGAATAATTTTACTTCTCCATGGCCTTTTTCCAGCTGGGGCATAGATATCATTGGGCAAATACATCCGAAAGTTTCGAACGGGCATCAATATATATTGGTTTCTGTCGATTATTTTTCGAAATGGGTGGAGGCATCATCATATTCGAAACTAGGGGCAAAACAAGTTTCAAAATTTGTAATCAATAATATTATATGTTGGTATGGGGTACCTTTTGAAATTATTTCCGACAATGGTTCGCAATTTGAAGGCCATCTCAAAGAAACCCTTGAGAAGTATAAAATCAGACATCACCAATCATCACCATATCGTCCTCAAACCAATGGAGTTGTAGAAGCAGCTAACAAAACCATCAAGACGATAATCGCCAAGATGACAGATAGGGCTCGAGAATGGCCCGATAAACTTCCCTATGCACTTTGGGGATACAGAATTTCCATTCGAACACCAACTGGGACTACTCCATATTCTTTGGTATATGGAATGGATCCGCTTCTTCCAATCGAAATGGAGATTCAATGGCTTCGCGTAATGAATGAAAGCGAGATATCTAAAGAACAATGGTTTAAAGAACGATATGATGAACTTTCTTTGGCAAGTGAACGAAGGTTACAAGCCCTTCAAAACATTCAAATTTATCAAAGACGCATTGCTCGGGCTTTTAATAAAAAGGTCAGGGAAAGGAATATCCAAGAGGGAGATTTGGTACTTAAGGAAAATCGAGCACCGATTCATGATCCACGTGGAAAGTTCAAGCCCAACTGGTCTGGTCCCTTCCTGGTCAAACATCTTACACCAGCAGGAGCAGTAAAATTGATGGATCTTGATGGAAATGAATTTGTTCATTTCACCAACCTTGATAAGTTAAAAAAGTATTATGCTTGATTAGTACGGTGTTGTATTTATGGGATTCGCAAAAAAAAAAAAACAAAAAAAAAAAAAACGTGAATCTCCTACTAGCTCTAGATAGTCATGTGTATCATGTTAAAGTTTAGATTTCATTCATGTTTGCATTGCATGCTTAAGAGTCATGTAGAAATATTCATTATTATTAAAAGATCATGATCAAGGCAATACTTAACAAAATATGATTACAACAAACATTTTTTTTTTATTATTATTTGATCATAACACAAACTCTCTCAGTTTTTGGCGAGATTACATCCATTTTTAAACATGGAAACAACAACCACATACACCATACCCAAGAGACCAATGCCTTCGGATACGATTTCTTCTTTTGGAATTGAAAATACGTAAGCAAGGGAAACACAAAATACAAATTATGAAGTACAAATAACGAAATCCCTCTAAGGATTTATTCAAGCATCACCCTCGAGGTCCTCCAACAACCATGTTGTGTAGGACGCGGTTGGAACATCATCTTCGAGGACTGAAAGTGCTGGAAGTGTAGACACCTAAAAATGTCTCCCCAAAACCAAACCCGATGATGAACAACCTTTCACCGCCACTATTGGTCGGGTTCAGTATTTAATCCCGAGAGTGCTTAACAAATCGTATTTTATTAAATTCATATTTTTGAACAGTCCATGGATTAGTCTTGATGTTTGGTAAAAGCATAGTTTTAATTTCAGCCCAAACTTATTAATTAGTTTTAGCCCAAACCTTTTTTATTTTATTGTTTTATTATTTATTTTTGGTCCAAACCTTTTATTTATTTTTATTTAATTATTTTCTTATTTTAGCCCAAATAATAATAAGTCAGAAAAGGCTCGAAATTATCAATCGGCACTTAAAATGCCGAAGGAAATTAGGGTTAAAAAGTATTTAGACGGAAAAACGGGCTGGAATTTCCCGCGCCACGGCAGGTACCTACCGTGTCACGGGAAACCTTCCCGTCTGACGGTGGGATTTCCCGTGACACGGGAAGTCTGTCGTGACACTAAACATTCCGTGTCTTTTCCGCGTAAACCCTTAACGCGTTTTCTATCCCGTTTTCTGAAAATTTCCCGTGTCACACCAAAAGTGTACCGTGTCACGGGAAAGTGTGTCGTCTGACGGTGGAGCTTCCCGTGTCACGGTACAGTTTGCCGTGTCACGTGATACTTTTTTAGGGTTTTTATCATTTTAGGGTTCCGTGTGCTCCCTCAGCACATTTTCCCTATAAATACCCCCTCATTTCTGATGTACGGGGCACCGAGTAATTTTCTGATTTATTCTTCTCTCTTCTATGCTTTAGCCTAAACACTAGCCTACCCTTTTCACTTCAAAATTCCTTCTTCAAGTACTCAAAGGAGTCCATACTTTACTCGTGGTTCTATCCTTAAGCCAAGGCGTGAAAGGTAGAATTGTTTGAGGGTTTGGCCCCAAAATCAACTTTACTTTATTTAATTTAATTTAATTATTGTTTTATTATTTTCTTGAAGTTACTAACTCGTTTATTATTTTGTAGTTGCAAACAAACAGAATCAAAGTAAGAGTCATGCTCCTTTTATTTCTATTATTTTTCTAACGATTTTATGTTGTTGGAATTGTGATTAAATTGGTTTTAATATTAATGTTTATTCTATTATTATTTTTATGATCACTATATTTCATGTTAAAGGGAATATGTAACTGAAAATCACGCCTAATAAGATAATTTGGACAACCGGTTTAGGATCCTTTTTAATCTTGTTGTTTAATTCAAGTGATCACAAATTTTATAGAATTATGTGTGCATTAATATTAAACCGATTTAGTTAAATAATAGTTTGGAGCGAATTGAATTATTGTTTGTATGCCTTTGAGATCACAGGAATGCTTTTCAATATAAGAATCGAGTAGAGGCCAATACGGGCGAATGTGACTCCATGACTCACTTCGTACCATCATCCCCGATCCTCCTTCCGTGGTTCCGAACCATATGGAGTTAGTAATCTCATGGATTATGAATGGGGTGTAACCTTCACGGGTCAATCGTTGTTGCCTATCGTTGTCCCTTATCGTGGTTGCCTTTTTTATGCTCCGTGAACGGTTTACAAGTTCCTTAAAAACTTGTTGGCGGCTCCCTAATTTTTTTGTCCCTAATCGTTGTCCCTAATCTTATATGTCAATTCCCACTTCCTATGAGTGCCAAGCATATTCACAACATGCTTTAATGTAGGCGCACTTCGAGCTACGCCTACAATTTGGCGACTCCACTAGGGAGGATTCTTGATTATTTATCGATTTAAGTGATCGGTATTTAATTAAGATGAGTGGATGAGACTTGAAAGATTCTTGATAAAATATTCCTGTGATTAATGTGGCATTTTTGCATCTACATAGACGTTTTAACGTCGCATTCAGGTCTGTCCCGTAGGAAAAATTGGATAACTTGGTTGCGCGCAAAGGAAAACAGGGCACCAGTCAGATCTTCTGATTGCCGTGCCACGGCAAAATCTGCCGTGTCACGGTACAATGCACCGTCTGACGGTGCACAGTACCGTGGCACGGGAATTTTTGCCGTGTCACGACAGTCCTAAAATCAGTCCGGTGGCTTATTTTCTCTTCGCACAGTCAACTTCCTTCGATTTTTCTGAAAAAACGTATGTGTTCTACATGCGTCTTAGCCCCGGGGAATTTAAGCTCTATCGACCCAAAAACGCTCATGGCAATAAGGGTTCTTCCGAGTTCTTAAATTCACCCAAACCATGGAGTCGAGTTCGATTTCATCACGAACTCGCGGAGCCGCCCGTTGGCATACACCCTCAAGGGAGGCTGCCTTGCTAACGCGTCCAAACTCTTAACCATGGTACCCTTTTGACACCCAAAGCTTGACCAATAGTTGAACATAGATCTTGACTCTAGGTTGCGAACTTTTTTTACATCATCGTGCCTAAATGCTATGTGGTTGTTTGGTGCTAACCTTCATGTGTTTACTCTTTTGTTTAACCCATGACCGAGGGTTTTTATTCTCACATAGTAATTAGTACGGACCTAAAATCGGTTAAAATCTGGAAAAATCACAAAACTGACCTGGAACTGCGCACCGTGTCACGACATGTTCTGCCGCGCCACGGTGAACAGTGCCGTGACACGGGACTGTCTACCGTCTGACGGTAGACTGCACCGTGTCACGACAGTCTGCACCGTGACACGGTGCCCAGGAAAGTGTTCTGTCAGTCTTTTTCGATTTTTGTGCGAATGCTGTGTCCAATTTTGTGTCATGTCTAGCTATACGGTCAAAACACACGTCTATAACCTCACTTAATCACTCACATATCGTGTTCACACACTTTTTTCTTTAAGTCGTGCACCACTTTTTGACCGTATTTTAGGGAAGTCTTGTTTTTGTGTCGTTTTTTTTCGGAGTAAGTCGGATGGTATCCTCCCATATGTTTTTTTTTAAAAAAAAATAAATAAACAAGTAGAGTTTCAAAATTATAGATTTTTAACAAAAAAAAAAAAAATTCTTTTTTCCTTTTTTCTTTTTAATCCGGATGGGTTAAGGTTAAGTTTGGTCATTAAAGGTGTGTTTGTTTTGGTGTCACAGCACTTGGTCAAGAAGCAGGGGTAGATTGTTACGGTTCGAGTCCATACCTCAACAACCTCTTATACCAAAGAGGCGTACAAGGAAACCACCTCAATAATCTCCACAAGATTCATCTCCAGTCTACTTTCAACCAATGGCCACTAAGGAAGACATCGAGAACCTCAATCGGACAATTGAAAGATTGTCTGACATGATGCAAACACTCACCACTAGAGTCAACACTGTAGAACAAGACAATCAAAACAATGTCACTACTGCTGCAATGGACAAGATTAAGGAACAGATGAGCAAGATTTCTGAAGAGTTCACTTATGTGGAACAACCTGTCACCTCTTCGTCCATAAGAGACAAGCTTCCTGAGAATTTTTCCACTGCTGACATTCCCAAATTCAAGCCTACTGATAATCCGCTTTTCCATTTGAAGGCTTTTTCTGCAACTATGGCTCTTGAGGGAGTAGATGTGACACTCTTCCCTACGGTGTTCCTTCTTTCCTTGGAGCATGCCTGTCAACAGTTGTTCTATTCTTTGGAATCCAAACATGTCGCGACCTGGGAGGATGTTGCTGAAAGCTTTATTAATCGTTACAAATGTAACATCCAGTCCAAGACTTCTGAACGTGAACTCTCCATTCTCAAACAGAAAGAGAATGAAGGCTTCACTACTTACTTAAGCAGGTGGAGGGAAACAGCTGCGCTCCTGGTGGATCCCCCCAAGGAGAAAGAAATGGTTCGCTTGTTCATTGCCAATCTGACTCATAAGTACAAGCAACACTTGAAGTTTCTGCCTCTAAGTACCTTTGAAGCTGTATACGATATTGGAATCAATATCGAGGATGAGCTAATGAAGTCTGTTGGTAGCAACAATAACAACAGCACTTGGAAAAACAAGAAGAACGACACTCCTTCTTCTTCGTCTTCTAAGCCCAATAATGCTACCAACAATATCAACATCAATGATGTGCTGGCCCTCAATGCTCCTCCTTAAAGGTTCCAAAGGCAAAGGAGGGTTTACACCGTTTGCATGGTCAGGGACTGATTATGCCAATCGGACCATTTCCAGAACCTCGACCTGAGAATAGGACCGCTAGCTATGACCCCAATGCTTATTGCAAGTTTCATCAAGGCAAGGGTCATAACACTGAGAAGTGTTGGAGGCTGAAGGATGCAATCCAAGACTTGATCGATGCTAATCAACTTCCTGTCCCTCCAGGGGGCAAGAAGCCTAACATTCAAACAAGTCCTCTTTCTGATGCTTTGGCTATCATGGGAGATGAAGTCTCCTTTGATCCGTCGATACTCATTCAACCTGTGAATGAACCTCTGCCGGAAGTTGTATTTATCTCAAGTACTGAAGAAGTGAATGGAATTTGGGATAGTGATGATGAAGACGTCTATCTCAAGGATATAACCTATTCATCTCTTGGCACAAGTGAAGATGTTTGGGGGGACTTTGAGGTCAAGGTTCTCACCAGAAGTGGGCGGTTGCAACAACCTAATCCACCTCCACCTCCACCTCCACCACAGTCACATCCGATAGTTAATCCCATCGACCCTGTGAATAGCGATGTGGTCAAACAACTGTAAAAGACCAAGGTGGAGATGAATGTATGGAAGCTTTTGGCCACTTCCCACGAGCATCGAAAGGCTGTGATGAACGCTCTGGTGAAAATAGGAGTTGATGATGACATGACTCCTCAAGGACTGGTAAACTTTCTCACTACTGAATTGCCAAGTACTAGCAATCTGATTTCGTTTTCTGATAAGGATCTGCCCCCGAAAGGGGACCAACATAATAAGGCCTTACACCTCACTGTGGTGTGTAGGCAGATGAATGTTCCTATGAGCCTGGTTGATAATGGCTCCGCAATCAATGTATGCCCACTCCGTACTACAAAGAAGTTGGGTATAAAGAATGAAGAATTGACTTCCTCCACTCAAGGGATTCGCGCTTATGATAATACTCGCCGTCAAGCCGTGGGTACTATCATACTGAATATAACTACTGGGGCCATTGAACGTCGCACCAAATTTCAGGTGGTGGACATTAAGGCCTCTTTCAATCTGTTGTTAGGACGCCCTTGGCTTCATGAGCTAAAGGCGATTCCATGATCGCTGCACCCGAAAGTGAAAGCCATAGTTGGAGGGGTTCCGATTACTATTGATGCTTCTCCTATGCGCATTCAAGTTATTGATACTCCTATCGTCCATGTTGAACATGACGAAGAAGATGGAGATCTTTGGGGGTTTTCACTAGATTATGTTCTCGTGATTGAAGAGGAGGAAAAGTGTCATCTCGACTTTGATCCCTATTCAAACACCAATATCAATGCCATTCTGAAGAAGCAAGGTCATTTCCCTGGAATGACCCTTGGACTCAAGAAGAAAATGGCTGAATCTTGGGGCCATCCTGGTGCACTCAAGAAGGATACTTTTGGCTTGGGATTCAAGCCAACAAAAGAAGATGTGAAACAAGCTTTATTGAAGATGAAGGCTCGCAATAATGCTCGAATCACGAAGACGGAAATGGCCATGGATCCATATCCGTTCACCCTCAATGGCCAGTACATCAAAGAAGGGGAAGACTTCCCATGCTATGAATTCCCTGAGCCATTCGTCCATGATGGGATCCGTGAACCAGGACTCGAGGTGTTCCTCGATTGTGACTTCATTGATAAAGACGAAGAGCTCTTCACAACCGATAAGCCAGTTAGCCGAAGTTCTAATGATCTAGGAATCAACCTCCTTTTTGGATTGGAGAAGAATGAGTTTAAGCTGGTCCGCAATGATAACTTCGAGCTAGTTCAAGCTGTCATAGCAAACAAGGATTTTGACCCCTCCGAGTTAATCGTCCAAGCTGACAACATTTCAAGGGGATGGCGCAAGCCATTGAGGATCACTACGCCAAGTGGAGAGAAGTTGGAAATAACCGCTGGCGAGGGTCCTATGTTTGATGAGTCTGAGTCGTCTGGGTCCGAGTCCGAGTCTGAGTCTAAGTCTGTAGATGAGTCCTTAGAGTCTGAGGCCGACCCTCTTTCTGCTATAGAGTTCAACCCTGAGTCTCTTGTTGAGTCCTCTCTTTCTAGTCCTAATAATTCCGGTGAGGTCGCAGCCGACCTTGCCCCTCTTGATGTATTAGCCAATGAATTTAATAAAATGAGTACCTTTGCTTACGATGCGTGTCATTCCCCTAGCCCTGATCAATATTTCTTTGCTAATGATAAAAATGACAAAGAAATAATAAAAGCAATGGAAGAACATGAAAATAAAACAGCAATTATCGAAGATACAGAAACAGTTAACATTTCCAATGATACGACTGTTAAAGAAGTAAAAATTGGATTAACACTAAGTCAAGATGAACGCAAAGAGCTAATTAACTTGCTTAGTGAATTTGTTGATGTATTTGCTTGGTCATACCAAGACATGCCAGGAATTGACAGGGATATAGCTCAGCATACAATACCACTCATTCCAGGTATGAAGCCTATCAAACAAAAGCTGCGCCGTATGAAACCCGATGTGGCTCTCAAAATTAAGGAAGAAATCAGGAAGCAGTTGGCCGCAGGTTTCATCAAAGTGTCCAAATATCCAGAATGGATAGCAAATGTGGTTCTAGTTCCAAAGAAGGACGGAAGGGTCAGAATGTGTGTTGATTACAGGGATCTCAATAAAGCAAGCCCAAAAGATGGGTTCCCTCTACCTCACATCGACATTCTGGTCGATAATACAGCAAACCACGCACTCCTGTCATTCATGGATGGTTACGCCGGATATAATCAGGTACTGATGGCCGAAGAAGACATGGAGAAAACCACATTCATCACGCAATGGGGTACATATTGCTATACGGTAATGTCATTCGGGTTGAAAAACGCGGGTGCCACCTACCAAAGAGCAGCTACAACATTGTTACATGACATGATGCACAAAGAGGTGGAGGTCTATGTCGATGATATGATCGTTAAGTCTAAAGATCGCCCAGGACATATTATTGCACTTCGCAAGTTCTTTGAAAGACTCCGCAAGTACAACATGAGATTAAATCCAGCAAAATGTGCATTCGGAGTCACGCAGGCAAATTACTTGGATACGTGATCAGCTCTCGAGGGATTGAAATAGATCCTACAAAAGTAAAGGCGATCATGGCCATGCCACAACCCAAAAATGAGAAGGAGATTCGAGGTTTCATTGGAAGGTTGCAGTATATAAGTAGGTTCATATCAAAGCTCACAGCGATATGTGAACCTATAATCAAGAAGCTCAAGAAAAATGTCCCAGTCACATGGGATGACGATTGCCAAAAGGCCTTCGACAAAATCAAAGAGTATTTGGCAAACCCACCCGTGCTAGCGCAAGCAATACCTGACTTTCCTCTTCGACTCTACCTTACGGTCACAAGAGAAACGATGGGGGCAATGCTAGCACAAGAGATCGAAAGCAAGGAGAATGCAATCTATTACTTGAGTAAGAAACTTTAAGGATATGAGACGCGATACACACCACTTGAGAAGTTGTGTCTCGCACTTGTATGGGCTGCACAGAAACTAAGACATTACATGCTCACTTATACAGTGCATGTCGTGTCCAAGATGGATCCTCTCAAATACTTGTTCGAAAAAGCAACACTCAATGGCAGATTATCAAGGTGGATAGTCAATCTTGCTCAGTTTGACTTGAGATTTGTGCCACAAAAAGCCATCAAAGGTTCTGCGGTTTCTGACTTCTTAGCAGACTTTCCGCTAGAAGAAGCTGAAAAAGAAGAAGATGAGTACGATTTCCCTGACGAAGATTTACTCATGACTGAAGATGATAGCTGGACACTCTATTTCGATGGAGCTTCAAACCAAAAAGGATGTGGTATAGGAGTCTTGCTCGTATCACCCAATGAAGAGCACATCCCAATTTCCATGAAGCTCGACTTTGATGTCACCAACAATGCCGCAGAATATGAAGCATGCATTTTGGGGTTAGAAACAGCTGTCGCCTTGGGAATTAAGAAACTCAGAATCTATGGAGATTCTTCACTAATCATTAATCAAATCTCCAAGAGATGGAAAGTGAGAAGTGAAAGTCTCGCTACGTATCAAGCTCATTTAGAAACTCTCACGGAGCAACTAGATGAAGTGGAATATACGTATTTGCCAAGAGAAGAAAACCAATTCGCCGACGCACTAGCTAAATTAGCATCAATGGTGCGTATTCCAACTGATACGATCAGAATGCCACAGACCATAGAAAGAAGATATGAGCCGGCTTATGTTCACGCACTGGACGATGAACAAGAACCACAGGAAGAAGATGAAGAGCCATGGTATACATACATCCTTAATTATGTGACAAGAGGAGAATACCCTCCTAATACTGATAAAAGGGCACGCCGTGCTTTGAGGCTCCTGGCCTCACAGTATGTGCTCATCAGGGGAGGACTCCACAAGAGAACTGCAATGGGAAGAAATCTCTTATGCATAGCCAAGAGAGAAGCACATAAAACCATGGAAAACCTTCATGCCGGTATATGTGGAACACACATGAATGCAAAAATGTTAGTCCAAAAGATTCAACGACAAGGTTACTATTGGACTACTTTGGAGAGAGATTGTCACGAATATGTCAAGAAATGTATGAAGTGTCAAGTCTACGCAAATTTACAGCATGTTCCACCTTCGCTTCTCTACACATATACTTCTCCATGGCCTTTCTCCGCTTGGGGCATTGACATCATTGGAAAAATAACACCACCAGGACAAGGGGGGCATGAATTCATTCTCGTAGCAATCGACTATTTCACCAAATGGGTCGAAGCTGCCTCATATGCTAAGCTGACGGCGAAACATGTAGCTCAATTCATTGAGAAAAATATCATATGCCGCTATGGGGTAGCACATGAGATGATCAGTGATAATGGAACACATTTCCAAGCCGAATGTGCGGAATTATTACAGAAATATCATATCAAGCATCACAGATCATCACCTTACAGACCACAAACAAATGGTGCAGTCGAATCGGCCAACAAAAATGTGAAGACTATCATCGAAAAGATGACAGAAAATTACAAAGATTGGCCAAGTAAGCTACATTTCGCCCTTTGGGGTTATCGAACCTCTGTTCGTACATCAACGGGGGCTACCCCTTTCAATTCTCTTTGGTCTATGGAGTTGAAGCTGTACAACCAATCGAACTCGAAATCCCTTCTCTTCGAATCGCATTGGAAAGCCAACTAGATGAAGTCGACTGGATTAGAGCAAGATACGACGAACTGGTCTTACTTGATGAAAAACGCTTGGCAGCTTTGCATCATGTCCAAACCTACCAACAGCGTTTGGCGCGACATTTTAATAAGAAAGTCAAGACCAGGAACATCAAAGAGGGTGACCTAGTGCTCAAGGCACTTCGTAAAAATGTGTTAGATCCAAGAGGAAAATTCAGACCGAATTGGTCAGGCCCGTACATTGTTAAAGCCATCCTGTCTGGCGGAGCGGCATAATTAGTAGACATGGACGGTAACGGCTTCCACAATTTAACCAACTTGGATCAACTCAAGAAATTCTATGCCTAGTTGCATGGGTTCATGACCCAATAGAGCTACGTTTGGCTTGATTCCTTTTTAGGATACGTAGGCAACCCCTCAAGGGGGGCCCGACCACTTTAAAAAATAAAAAATCTCCCTCTGTTGATCAAGTGTGCGCGTCAGTTCAGCATTGCGTCACGACAAAAAAAAAAGGGGAATTGCCGTGACACGGGACATTCCACCGTGTCACGGTACTGTTCACCGTGGCACGGTGGCCCTGAGCGAAAAAAAAGGAAATTGTCGTGACGCGGGGATCTGTAACGTGTCACGGGATTTTTCACCGTGACACGGTGGAATTTCAGTTTTTCCGTTTTTTTTAATGACGCATTCGTTGCGAATTCATTGTTTGTTCGAGTTTTTCTTATTTTCGTTCTTCTATTGCGTCCGACTCCTTGACTCGGATAAATAAATAATAAATAAAGGTCATTGTAATTTTTATTTTTAAGGCTGAAATAAATGTGCTATTATTATTAAAATAAATGCGACTACAAGTATTGGCATTATATGCCTTATTTTAAATAAAAAATTATAAATCATAAAAGCAAAGCACTATTGATCTAATCTTTCTTCACTTTAGGAACATCCTTCTCTTGGTCAATTAGGTCGGCCTTCACCATTAAAGTGTCTTTCGTAGCCCGAACCGTCACACCCCTAGTCGAACTTTCACCCCTTTCACCTTTCTTGAATTTTTTCGGTTGTTTCTCCCTATACACCATCTTTTCTTTACCCTTTCCTTTCACATAATTCTTCTTTCTTGGCATTATAGGAGTCTTAAACTCAATCCCTTGTGTTCTCGGACCTAGACGATCTTTAGGAGGAGCTTTCTTATTTCTAAGACGACTCTTCACATCAGACTTGCGTGATCCAAATCGTTCCCTCCTACTCATAGGGTTCAACCATGCCTTGTATGAATTAATGCTCTGTGACTAGATTTGCGCAATCTTTTATGCATAAGTTTAACAATATTGATTCGAGATTCGACAGATGAGAATTAATGTTTAGGTCTAGTTTCAATAGGCAGGTTAATTTATAAATGGTTAAGTCGAGATTCGAAAGATGAGACTTAATACCGGTAAATTAATGTGTGATTGTAATACGTAGTGAAAGCCCTTTATAATCTGATTAATGTATGCATTGATGAATGATTATTATATTTGACCCTGGAATATTATTTATTTTGCCACCGGTTCAGTCCAAACCGGTGGAAAAAATGGGCTGGAAAATGGGCGAAAAATAGAACCAAGAGTTAAGGCACTGATTCAAGTCAAACCGGTGCCAAAAATATAAAGGCCACCGGTTTGAACCGGTGCCTTTGTGAACCGGTGGCATTTTGAAAAAAAAAGGCCGCCCTTTTTTCTCCTTCCTTCCCCCTCCTTTCTTCCTCCTCTTTCCTTAACATTTTCATTTCTGCCTAAACCCACAAAAACCCACTGTTACATTTGATCAAACCCAGAAAAACCCGACTACGCCTCCCCTTTTCCCTCCACCACAGCTGCCACCTTGAACGGAGGTTCGAAGACGCCGCACAACCTCTCTTCTCCCCTGTTCGAAGACCACAGCTCGTGTCCTCTTTTCTGCTGTTCGAAGAAGCCGCGCCACCTAGCTTCTCTGCTGTTCGAAAACCCCCTCCACCTCTCTTCTATTCTGTTCGAAGACACCGCGCCACTGCCCTGAAGGTCGCCACCGCACTACCTTCCACGGCTGTTACTCCATCTCTGCTTCCCTTCAAGCTACATTCAACCACAATTTGAGTGTTTTAGGTTTAATTTTTTTTCTTTATTCACAATTATTTTATCAATTATATAATATTATTAATTTCTTTTGCATGTTAAAGAATTGTTAGGCAAATTAAAATTTAGGTTTGAATATAATTTTACTTCAATTTTTAGCAATTTTTGGTTTTTTATTGGGAAATTGTGAAAATATTACAAATTAGTAACCTTGTTACTCATTTAGTTTGACTTTAGTATGTTTTAATGGTTAATTTAATTTGTTTTGATGTGTAATTTTGAATAAAGTAGAGAATATTAGCCTTGTTACTTAATTAGTTGAATTTTGGTATGTTATAATGGTTAATTTGAAGTTGTTTTGATGGGTTATTTTGAATAAGTTAGAGATTAGAAACCTTGTTATTAAATTAGTTGAATTTTGGAATGTTTAAATGGTTAATATTAAGTTGTTTTGATGGGTATTTTTGATTAAATTAGAGATTAGTAACCTTGTTACTAAAGTAGATGAATTTTGGAATGTTTTAATGGTTACTTTTAAGTTGTTTTGATGGGTAATTTTGAATAAATTAGAGATTAGTAATCTTGTTAGTTTAGCAATTTCGAATAAATTAGATGAATTAAAGTAGTGAATACATAGTTTAGCAATTGTTAGTTCGATGAATGATGTGTTGTAGCTTATAAATAAATTAGTGAATTGACATGTTATGAGAAAGAAATAGTACATACATAATATTTAACCTAATTTTTTTTTTTTTTGTTTTTTTAATATGTAAATTCATATGTGAATTGAAGCACGAGTTTAGCTTGAGGACTACATATTGAGCTCAAGTGGGTAGTTGCTATATTGGTATGACTTATAAACTTTACTAAGCTATATTTCTTTCTATTTATCCATTTAATAAAAGTTTATTCATGAAATTGCAACTTATGTATTGTTTAATTGCAAATAAATATAACAATATATAGAATACTTGCATCATCATATGCTTAGATACCCGTTCAAGGCTTTCTCATTAGGAGAAAGTCTTGAATAATCCCCGGTTGGGACTGTTCTTGAATGTGTACTCTCACTTAGGTGGTGAATGTATGTTTTCTTTTCGATTTTAAGGACCATCTTGGCTTACCATTTCCTCACTATGTTCTCTAGGTACATATGTGGGTAATTAATTATCTACATCGTGTACTTGGAGAACTAGGGGGGAAATGCTGCCGAATTTTCCTTAAAATTGGAAAGTTGACATACATTCACTAGTGAGAGTAGACATTCAAGGATGGGTTTGGTTGGAGTGATAAGGACCCTTTGGAAACATGTATTTTTTCACTATATGAATGGTATATTCACGTTTTGTACTTGAATTTGATTTACATAAAATATGTAGCAATTACACATTATTCAATATATGTTGCTATATATGTTTAGAGACAATTTACTAAATGGAGAAGAATCGTGGTTGGATGTATGGTAGACACGATACATTGGAATTTTAGAATGGGGTTCAAGAGTTTTGCGAGAGGGCTTTAGCTTATCAACGCAAACTGAGTGGCAAAGGCCTTTATTGTCCTTGTGTTGATTGTAATAATGTGAATGTGGTCGATAGTGTTGAAATCATTAGAGATCATGTATTATGTCGTGGGTTTAGGCATTTATACCATGTGTGGATTTGGCACGGAGAAAGTGGAGAGTACAGTGGGGATTTAAATCAGAATGATGTGCGTGTTAGAAGCAATGAGATTCATATGGACGAGGAATACGAGAATGATGACTATATTGTTGATAATGGTGAGGACGGAGCCGATGATGATCAGGCGGATGAGGTCGAGGATGAACAAGTGGATGAGATGTTTCATGGTGTTGAAGGTGGAGTGTTTGAGTTATTATCAGAGGCTTCCAAAAAGCCTTTGTATCTTGGGTGCAAAAAATACTCCAAACTATCGGCCGTGCTAACACTTTTCAACATTAAGTCGAAGCATGGGTGGACGGACATTAGTTTTACTTCTTTGTTGACCGCATTAAGTGATATGTTGCCTGATGGGAATGAAATTCCTAAGTCTTACTATTACGCAAAGAAGCTCATGTGTCCCTTTGGTTTGGAGTATAAGAAGATACATGCATGTCTTAATGACTATATTCTATATCGAAATGAGTATGAACAATTGCAGGAGTGTCCACGATGCAAGCGATCGCGCTACAAGCGCATGAGTTGCAATCCTGGTACGGAGGGACCTGCTGCTAAGGTTTTGTGGTATCTTCCCATTATTCCAAGGTTTAAGAATCTGTTCTCAATACCAAAAGACGCTAAAAACTTGAGGTGGCATGCAGAGGGAAGAAAGAAAAAAGAATGCTAAAGCCTCCAGCTGACTCTCCACAGTGGGAGAACATTGATTTTAAGTTTGAGAAATTTGGTGATGAAGTCAGAAATTTAAGGCTCGGGTTGTGCACGGACGGGATGAATCCATTTGGCACTCTTAGTACCCAACACAACACATGGCCGGTACTTTTAGTGATTTATAATTTGCCTCCTTGGCTGTGCATGAAACGTAAGTATGTAATGCTTTCATTGCTAATAACGGGGCCTAGGCAACCTGGAAGCGACATAGATGTTTACCTTGCGCCGCTTATTGACGACTTGAGAAAGATGTGGGACGAAGGGGTTTCCGTTTTCGATGTTCATCAGAACGAGATGTTCACATTGCGTGCAGCCCTTATGTGGACCATGAATGACTTCCCTGCATATGGCAACTTGTGTGGGTACAAGGTCAAAGGGAAAAAAGCATGCCCCATATGTATTAATGACACATCAAGCGTATACCCTACTCATTATCGCAAAGATGTCTACTTGCAGACTCGAAGGTTCCTTAGGCGTGATCACCCGTACCGTAGGTAGAAAAAGGCTTTCGATGGAACAGTGGAAGAGGATACTGCGCCTAGACCATTGACTGGTGCTGATATTTGTGCTCGCGTGAAAGGGATACGAACGGTGTTTGGAAAATCTGAAAAAACTGTGATCTCAGCTACTTTGTATAAGAAAGAATCAATCTTTTGGAAGCTTCCGTACTAGAGAGAACATGACGTTAGGCACTGTCTTGATGTGATGCATATAGAGAAGAATGTGTGTGATGCTCTTTTGGGAACGCTTATGAATATCCAAGGCAATACAAAGGATGGAAAGGGTGCACAGTTAGATTAGAAAGAGATGGGGATTCATCTAGAATTATGGCCTCAAGAAAAGGTTAGAAAGGGGAAGGAACCGAGAAAAGAAGATGAAAATGTTTTGAAAAAAGGGAAGGAGAAGAGCAAGGGAAAGGGAAAGGCCAAAGATGCGTCAAAGAAGAAAGTTGAGGGTAAAGGGAAGGATGAAAAAAATTATTTACCCCCGGCTTGCTATACATTGTCAAGGGTAGAGAAACGTATGTTTTGTGCATGTCTGTAGGGCATTAAGGTTCCATCAGGGTACTCATATAACATGAAAAGATTTGTAACCTTGAATGGAGAATTAAAGCTGACAAGTATGAAATCCCATGATTGTCACATTATGATGCAAGTATTCCTACCGATTGCAATCCGTGGTATTCTACCGAAGCACATGAGGGAAGCGATTACAAGCCTTTGTTCGTTTTTCAATACAATTTGTAGCAAAGTGCTTGATCCTTGTACACTAGATGCTTTGCAAGCAGATGTGGTTGTGACTTTGTGCAAATTTGAGATGTATTTACCATCCTCATTTTTTGACATAATGGTTCATCTGGTTCTTCACTTGGTGCGTGAGATTAAGTTGTGCGGTCCAGTTTTCATGAGGTGGTGCTACCCTTTTGAAAGACACATGGGTACATTACAAGATAAAGTACGGAACCGGGCTCACCCTGAAGGAAGTATGATGCAAGGGACCGTGGGTGAGGAGATAGGTAACTTTGTGGAAGACTACATAGCCCTTGCTCAACCTATTGGTCTTCCTACTTCTCGACATGAAGGTAGACTTGATGGTCATGGAACAATTGGGTTGAAACAAATGTCACCTGATCGAGATGAGTTCTTACAAGCACACCTTTATGTATTGCACCATGTTTCAGATGTGCACCCATATTTAGACGAGCACATGGCTAGTTTGCGTGACGAATTTCCATAGAAAGGTGAAAGGGCACTTATGCAGTTGCATAATAAGAGGTTTGTTAATAGGTTTCGTGATTGAGTAATGAGTCGATTGGATGATACTAATGTGACCGATACATTACGGTGGCTTACGTACGGTCCTAGGGATGATGTTCGTTCATTTGAGGGATATGACATCAATGGGTACACTTTTTGGACCGAGGGTCGTGATTTGAAATATTCCTCCACCCAAAATAGTGGTGTAACGCTTGTGGCATCGTCAAGGGAGTTTGCAAGTGCTAAGGATAAATCACATGTTGATGCAGAGTTGTCATACTATGGCCGAATTCAAGAAATATGGGAGCTTGATTATTGTAACTTCACGGTTGCTCTTTTCAAGTGTAAGTGGGTTGATAATATCAGGCGTAACGTCAAATATGAGGACTTTACTCTTGTAGATCTTGGCCACTTGAATGATAGTGCGGAACCATTTATCCTTGCATCTCAAGCTAAGAAAGTGTTCTACGTAACTGACCTAGTCGATTCAAAATGGTCTATAGTGCTAGCTGGCAAAAGAAGAATCCTAGGCATTGGAGATGTTGAGGATGAGGAAGAATATGATGCGTTTGATGATTCTGCACCTTTCACTGTTCCTAGACATGTTGTACTAAATGACATAGACAACAAAGCAGGTTATATGCGATCAGACCACAACGAAGGAGTTTCAGATTGAGGTAGTATGATTAAAAGTTAGTAATGGTTTAATTGCAAATATAGTTTAGTTATCATGTATATAGGAGCATAAGTAGGCGAAAATGACCATAAATGACATAAATGAGCTTGTATTTGACCCAAATCCTTTGTTTTGTATATAAACTAACATGTTTCTAATTTGAAATTGCCTAAGTGTACTCATTAACATGCATATATAAGGTTATAGGACCATAAGTAGGTGAAAATGGCTTAAATGACCTTCTACTTAACCCAATTCCTTCGTTTTGTGTATGAACTAACATTTAATCATTCTATGAACTCATATTCATTATATTTAACATGTTTGTAGTTTGAAATTTCCTAAGTGTACTCATTATCATGCATATACAAGGTTATAGGACCATAAGTAGGTGAAAATGGCTTAAATGACCTTCTACTTAACCCAAGTCCTTTGTTTTGTGTATGAACTAACATGTATTCATTCTAACAACCCATATTCATTATATTTAACATGTTTGTAGGTTGAAATTGCCTAAGTGTACTCATTTGCACTCATACTTTACTATACACTAATATTGTTTTATGATTGCTTTGACAGGTTCTTATATCTCACGGAGGACGATCATGACCCTCATTGTGTAGAGGACATTGACGATGATGAGTATGAGGACGAGTACGAGGATGAGGACGAGGATGAGCCTTATGATGTGAACAAGGAAGATGACTTGGGTGAGCCAAAGGATCAGGCTCAAGATGAGTTTGAGCGTAGGCTTGAAGAATTTGAAATTTCAGCTGAACGTGCACCGCCTATTGAAAATACAGCATGTGAGATTGTTGGTGAGAACCCGACTCCTGAAACTCATGGCCAAGGACAAGATCAAAACAACACAGGTGGTGGAGGGGGGGTAAAGGCACCGGCTCAAAGAAAGAAAAGGGGTCCGACGAGAAATTTTAAGAAACCGGACGGTCCCATGGTCATGGAGTATGACAACAACGGCCAACCCGGGGCCAAATGGTGTCGACAATATGCTAATCAGGTTGGCATGTGTGCGCGGAAAATCCCCATTACACTTGTAATGCGGCAAGTACCTCCGGGTTTGATTCAAACCTTTTGGGATGATACAAGGGTAAGTGTGTTTTTGGCACATTTAAACAATTTAAGAAACCTTAACCTTATGGTTGTTAGTAAATAGAACTAAAAATTGGTTTTTATATGTGCTTGTATAGGCTGTTTTCTATTCCTAATGATGCCGAGAAGAGAAAGGTGTTTGAATCTTTATTAGCGGAAAGATTAAGAAGCTTTAAGACCAACTTGACTAATGGATGGATCTACAAGAAGAAGAAGAAATCAAAGAAGAAGAAAGATGATGAGGATGACCTTCTCCCGTGGCAAAAATGGCCGACCGTGTCAAAAGAAGACTGGGAAGAGTTCGTTGGAATGAAGACTTAAAAGAAAGCCATTGTAAGTTTGTGTAAATCTGATCTCAATTGAATAATAGCTTGACTCTTTTTGTAGCAATGATACTACATTTGTTTTTATGTAGGAACTTCAAGAGCAAAATAAAAAAAATGCAGAGAAGGAGTACGTCCATCGTATGGGGCCTAAGACATTTGCTGAAAAGAGACTTGAGAGGATCGATAAGGGTTTATACCCTAAATCGCTTCTAGTGGCATCGAAGGAACCCTCTAGTTCCACGATCACTACTTTGGTGAGTCGTGCTGGTGATTTCTTTTGTTCTCTCCATACGTTTGATAAGGAAACCGGAAAATGGGTCATCAAGGGTCCGGAAACCAAAAAAATGGCAGATAAACTTGTAAGTTACCTATGAACTGTTGAATTTTAAGTCACTTTTGCATCAAAATCACTATACAAACCATTAACTATCTTACTGACATCCTTTTTCCTTTTGCTACAGCTTGAGCACACTCAAGAGCTGGTGGAGGGCAAATTTAACCCAAGTGTGGAGAATGACCCTTTCACCATGGCTTTGGGAAGGTCATACCATCCAGGACGAGTAGTAGGTTCGGGAGGGTCATTGCTTGGATGGCAAAAGGTGATGGGTCCAGAATACACGAAATCGGGTAGATCTCGAGCCAGTGTTAACTCACCGGGGGAGTTGGATGCCAAGGTGGCATCAATTAAGGAACAAGTACGCAATGAGTTAGTAGGTGAATTCAATGCTTGGGCGAAGCAGATGAACTTACCGACTTTGCCATTCCTCGCCAGTACACCAGTCGACTCATGTTCTCAACCAAAAGGACAAGGAGAAGGTGATAGACATGGAGGAGATGAGATACGTGGTGAAGATGTGCCACCTGAGGTAATTTCAATTGAGTTATTAAAAGTTTTTAAATACTGAGTTAATTGAGATCTGAGGTGGCATGATTGATGTACTGTTGCAGGTTCCTACTCCTACACATGCGGACTCGAGGGAGCTTGATAATCCAACACCGCATGAATATCAAGAGTTACAGGTGATTTGTAACCCTCTACCTTAATGAATTTCGTTATATTATCTATGATGTAGTAAAAGACCTATTTAACTATCTTATTTTTGTACTTGTGTAGGAAGACACCCGGTGTGCACTTCTAGCCCCGGGGCATGCAAATAGTATGGAGTTGAGTTTTTTGGCGTATGATAGTGCACAAGCGACGACCGGTGCTACGGCGGGGCCACATCATTACTCGGTTGGGATCGCTTCGGTGGTTGAGGGGTTCGAAGACATCCCACTACCCGTACCGATAGAGGAGGTTGAGATAACAAAGCTTTGTCAAGCTATAGGTAGCTTCGTTGATTGGCCACGTGCGTGGGTCAGGTTGATTAAGGAGGTAATTTATTTATTTCTCAACTTTTTTTAGTGTTAAATAACCGTTAGGCACTCTCTAACTGCACCTCTGAAAATAAAACCGCCGAAATAGCACGACTCCCCGGCCCCCATATCCGATGTCGAGGCAGCGGCGGCCTTGGCTGGTGCTCCCTACGCTGCTCCGGCCTCCGGAGCGGCTGCCCGGGCAGCTCCGGCCTCGGCAGCCGCTGCCGGGGCTGCTCCGGACTCGGCAGCCGCTGTCGGGGCTGCTCCGGCCTCGGAATCACCTGGCTGCTTGGGCTGCTGCAGCCTTGACAGGCGGCTGTCGGGGCTGCTGTGGCCTCGGCGGGGGATGCCTTCGCTATTCTGGCAGCGGGGGCGGCTTCCTCGAGTGTTCCAGCCTCAGCGGAAGTTGCATATTTTTTAAAAAAAATATTTTGAGCCATATATTTTTCTTTCGCAACTCACTCGGCGGAATGGCTTCTCACATGCCTAACTTTTTCATTTCTCAACTTATGAACTTATTCTTTCTCAAACCATGTCATAATTACATATTTATAAGTTAATGTGACTTGAAATGACATAAAAGAAGCTAATTTCTAAGTTTTTTGCTCCATTTCATCAAAATAAAGCAATTTCTTTCCAAAATGGCTTCTCACTTGCCTATTTTCTTCAATTCTTAACTTATGAACTTATTCTTTCTCAAACCATATCATAATTACATATTTATAAGTGATTGTGACTTAAAATGAAATAAAAGAAGCAAAGTCCTAAGTTTTTGGGTCCATTTCATGAAAATAAACCCATTTAGAGCCGAAATGGCTTCTCACATGCCTATTTTCTTCATTTCTCAACTTGTGAACTTATTCTCTCTCAAACCATCTCATACTTACATATTTATAAGTTAATGTGAGTTGAAATGACGTAAAATAAGCTAATTTCTATGTTTTTGGGTCCATTTCATCAAAATAAAGCAATTTTGAGCCGAAATGGCTTCTCACTTGCCTATTTTCTTCATTTCTCAACTTATAAACTTATTCTTTATCAAACCATGTCATAATTACATATTTATAAGTGATTGTGACTTAAAATTACATAAAAGAAGCTAAGTTCTAAGTTTTTGGGTCCATTTCATCAAAATAAACCCATTAAGAGCCGAAATGGCTTCTCACATGCCTATTTTCTTCATTTCTCAACTTATGAACTTATTCTTTGTCAAACCATCTCATAATTACATATTTATAAGTTAATGTGAGTTTAAATGACATAAAAGAAGCTAATTTCTATGTTTTTGGCTCCATTTCATCAAAATAAAGCCATATTGGGCAAAATTGCTTCTTACTTGCCTATTTTCTTCATTTCTCAACATATAAACTTATTCTTTCTCAAAACATCTCATAATTACATATTTATAAGTGATTGTGACTTGAAATGACATAAAATAAGCTAAGTTCTAAGTTTTTAGGTCCTTTTTCTTCAAAATAAAGCCATTTTGAGCCGAAATGGCTTCTCACTTTCCTATTTTCTTCATTTCTCAACTTATAAACTTATTCTTTCTCAAACCATCTCATAATTACATATTTATAAGTGATTGTGAGTTGAAATTACATAAAAGAAGCTAATTTCTATGTTAATGTGTCCATTTCATCAAAATAAAACCATTTTAAGCCAAAATAACTTATAATATGCCTATTTTCTTCATTTCTCAACTTATAAAATTATTCTTTCTCAAACTATTTCAGATTTTATATGGAAGAGAAACTTCAAAGAGAAATATGGTGGAGAATCCTAAAAGCATTGATCAACCTAAGAAGAAGCTAAGTGAACAATGGTCCAAGAGTGAACAAGCGTCGAAGTTGCACTCTTCGAAAGGTTCACCCATGCAACCTACTCCACTAGTTGAAGACATTGTTCTTCAATCGCTCTCTGTTGACATGACCTTTCTTCACAACCATGCTTGTCATTTGGTCGACCCCATGGAAGTTGCACTTCCTAAGGCAATGTTCCACTATGATGAGGATGCAGTTGCATGGATCAGCAAAGAAGATGTGAAGGAATTTCTACGTGGTGCAAAGCTTAACATTTCCCTCATTCAAACATTCATGAGGTAGTTCAATGCCCACATAATCTACAATTTTTTCAAGTTATTCAAATTTATGATGATTATCTTATATGTGATTAATTATTCAATGTTCATGCACGCAGAGCACTACAGGAGCACTTAACTGAAATTGATTCTCCTTGTAAAGTTGGGTGGGTATGCCCTGAGCAGTTATCCACTACTAGAATCATAGGCAACCCCCACGACGTGTTGTACTATGTTGAATAGAGTATTAGGGAATCAGCGCGTGCGGGAGACAAGTTCATATTCGCCCCATGTTATAAAGAGTAAGTCTAACCATGTCAAATTCAATCGATTTGACCTCATTATATGTTGACTCCTAAATATTAATTTGCTTGTCTATTGTGAACTTATGTAGGGAGCATTGGAGCCTCATGGTGATTTGTAATTCCAATAACACAATTTATCACCTTTATTCAGCTCGATCACCGGAGCAGTGGCTCGTGAAGTCTATATTGCAAAAGTAAACATATATAGCTACCTAGTGATGATTATTGCTAATAATAACTAATTTAGTAGTCAAACGACTAATCAAATTTGAATGTACTTTATTTACTACAATGTTATGAAGAAGCTACATTGTGATTATCTTCAAAATATATGTTAGTAAATATTTGATAATTTCCTTTACACGTTTCACTGATGTGATTTGTTTGTCATATGCTAGTGCGCACAACAAGAAAATGGACTTGATTGTGCTTTGTATGTGATGAGATTCATGCTTGACATAGCGACTCATTGTACGGACAGTCAACAACTTGATGAGGTAAGTCCTAAAACTTAATGAAATGATATTTTGATGTGATTTCTAGCCTTAGACACCTAATATTACCCAACATTGACATGTTATGAGAAATAAAAAGGTCATTTGACAAGAAAGGTAGAAAATGGGCTGAATAGAAGTCATATGGGCCATATTTGGGCCATTTTGTGTTAATATGCTCTTTTGATGTGATTTATTTCCTTACACGCCTACAACTAGATAATATTGACATGTTATGATATAAATAAAGTTCATTTAATGAGAAATATAGGAAATAGGCAAAGTAAAGTCATATAGGCCATATTCGGGCCATTTTGAGTAAAAAGCGTCTTAAACCTTAATAAAATGCTCTTTTGATTCAATTTTAGGGCTTATATACACATAAAACTAGGTGAAATTGACATGTTATGAGAAATAAATAGTTCATTTAATAAGTAATGTAGGAAATGGGCTACATAGAAGTCATATAGGCCATATTTGGGCCATTTTGAGTAAAATGCGTTGTTAAACTTAATGAAATGCTATATTGATGTGATTTCTAGACTTAGACACCTAATATTACCCAACATTGACATTTTATGAGAAATAAAAAGGTCATTTGAAAAGAAAGGTAGAAAATGAGCTGAATAGAAGTCATATGGGCCATATTTGGGCCGTTTTGTGTAAATATGCTCTTTTGATGTGATTTCAATCCTTATACACCTATAACTAGATAATATTGACATGTTATGAGATAAATAAAGTTCATTTGATAAGAATTGTAGGAAATGGGCAAAGTAAAGTCATATAGGCCATATTTGGGCCATTTTGAGTAAAAAGCGTCTTAAACCTTAATAAAATGTTTTTTTGATTAAATTTTAGGGCTTAGACACATAAACTAGGTGACATTGACAAGTTATGTGAAATAAATAGTTCATTTGATAAGAAATGTAGGAAATGGGCTAAATAGAAGTCAAATAGGCCATATTTGGGCCATTTTGAGTAAAATGCGTTGTTAAACTTAATAAAATGTTATTTTGATGTGATTTCTAGCCTTAGACACCTAATATTACCCAACATTGACATGTTATGAGAAATAAAAAGGTCATTTAACAAGAAAGGTAGAAAATGGGCTGAATAGAAGTCATATGGGCCATATTTGGGCCATTTTGTGTTAATATGCTCTTTTGATGTGATTTCATTTCTTATACACCTATAAATAGAAAATATTGACATGTTATGAGATAAATAAAGTTCATTTAATAAGAAATCTAGGAAATGGGCAAAGTAAAGTCATATAGGCCATATTTGGGCCATTTTGAGTAAAAAGCGTCTCAAACCTTAATAAAATGTTTTTTATTTCAATTTTAGGACTAAGACACATAAAACTAGGTGACCTTGACATGTTATTAGAAATAGTTCATTTGATAAGAAATGTAGGAAATAGGCTAAATAGAAGTCATATAGGTCATATTGTTTTGCCTAATTAATTAATTCTAACATAATTTTTTTTTATTTCAAGTTTTGCAAGGTCCAAAAGGATGGTTCGTTGACAATCAAGGAACTTAATGAAGTTCGTGACATGTTGGCGTCTTTTATCACCTTCAACATGTAAATGGCATTTTAATTGTAAATTTATGTTAACTTTTGAACTATATTATTATTCATTATTTACTTACTATCATTTGTGTGTGTGTGTGTGTGTGTGTGTGTGTGTGTATAACACTTTTTTTTTATTGTATTGCGTTTGGGAATATTTATATATATATATATATATATATATATATATATATATATATATATATATATATATATATATATATATATATATATATATATATGAATTCTTGTTTTTAATATTATTTGTATCTTATTATAATATTTAATAATATTATTATTATTAGTAATTATAATAATAATATTATTTTTTATTTAATATTATTGTTGGAATTACAGGTTATTATTGCTGGAAATAGGGTGTTTTTTTTAATATTATTGCACGAAAAATGGGGAAAAAAATATGTACTGAAAAGGCGCCGGTTAACCGGTGCCAAAACTAGCTGCCACCAAAAAAAAATTACGCGGGAGATTATTTAAGGCACCGGTTAACCGGTGCTAAAACCGGTTAAGGGCACCGGTTTTGAACCATTGCCAAAAAGGGGGGTAATTGGCACCCCCCCACATTGAAACCGGTTCAAACCGGTTCCCTTTGCCTTTTTTCTACTAGTGTTGTGATAAAGGAAACTCTGTAAGTTTTACTTCTGATTCATGCAACATCATTAATGATAAAACAGGAAGGGTTGTTCTTAAAGGAACTAGAAAAGGGAACACATATATTGTGGATCTCAATTCTGTCCCAAGGAACAACCTTACATGTCTGAGTGTCATTAATGATGATCCTTTATTATGGCATAAGCATTTCGGACATGCTAGTTTCTTACTCATGGATAAACTTAGAGAGAGGAACTTGGTCATTGGGCTTCCCTCAGTCAAGTTCCTCATACAACATATCTGTGATGCATGTGTGAGAGGCAAGCAAGTCAGGTCATCCTTTAAAATTAAAAACATGGTGAGTACCACAAAGCCATTGGAACTTATTCACATGGATTTGTGTGGCCCCATGCGTGTTCAAAGTAGAAGTGGAAAGAAATATGTTCTAGTTATAATTGATGATTTTTCTAGATTTACCTGGGTGATTTTTCTGTCTAGCAAGGATGAAACCTTTGATGAATTTGTTTCCTTTGCCAAGAAAGTGCAGAAAACAAGTGGAAATCAAATTATCCACATTTGATCAGATCATGGAACTGACTTCGAAAATTCAAGATTTGATGAATTCTGCAAGGAGAATGACATGGATCATAACTTCTTAGCCCCAAGAACCCCTCAACAAAATGGGGTTGTGGAAAGGAAGAACAAGACCCTAGAAGACATGGCAAGAACAATGCTCATAGCTAGTGGACTTCCAAGGAACTTCTGGGCTGAAGCCATCAATACTGCATGCTATATTATCAATAGAGTTATTATGAGACCACTCATCAATAAAACTCCTTATGATCTGTTTAAGGGTAGAAAACCCAATATTTCTCACTTTAGAGATTTTGGATGCAGGTTCTTTGTTCATAATAATGGAAAAAGGAACATCGGAAAATTTGATGAAAGAAGTGATGAAGCGGTGTTCCTTGGCTATGCATCTAATAGTAAGGCTTACAGAGTTTACAATAAAAATACTATGTGTGTCGAAGAAAGCATTCATGTGATTTTTGATGAATCTAATATGTTTATGAATGTGCAGGAACAAGACAATAATGATAATGAAATTGGAATGATTGGAAACAGGGAAGAAAATGAAGAAGCATCCAAGCAAGCCAAAGAAAGACCAGAGGACACTACAAGAAAAAGTAAAATTAGCAACTGTTTTTTGTGACTACCATAATAATCAGTCACAAAAATTATTTTTGCGACTGAAAAAGATGAGTAGTCGCAAGTTTGGCAACCGATTTTGCAGGAGTTACTATGCGGTCGCTTATTGGAAACTGATTTTTGCGACTACCATAATAATCAATCGCACAAATATATTTGCGACTGAAAAAGATGAATAGTCGCAAATTTTGCAACTAATTTTGTAATAGTTTCTATGCGGTTGCTAATTTGCGACGCTCTTATAATGTTTTGTGACTAAATTGTAGTTACTAAGGTTAATAATTTGAAACCATTTTTTTTTAAAAAAATTGCGACGATTATTGCAAGTAACACAATAGTCGCTACCATTATTTTTTAAATTTATTAATAAAGAAATAAAAAATACCCTTAATATAATGAGTTGTTGTTGCCAAAAAAACAAGAACTAACTATCACTCCTTATTCCTTCATTCATAATCGCTGTACATACTACTCTTCCAAAAAAAAAAACCCTTCCATTGCGAATTTGAGAACCAAGATCAGAACTTTAGAACGAACATGTTGCAGTCGTCTTCATCTCCTGCCGCCGCGCCACCACATATCCTCCCAAGTTAGTTGCGAATTTTAGGGTTATTGTTGAGCTTTTTGTCCGATTATTGATTGCAATCTGGTTTCCATTGCATATTGTGAATTTTTTTGAATCTGATTATTGATTGAATTCCGAATTGATTGAGTTACGAATTGATTTTATTCCGATTATTGATTGAATTTGTTGCATTGCGAATTGATTTTAATTTGGTTTCCATTGAGAATTGCGGATTGATTTTAATCTGACTGCCAATTACAAATTTTAGGGTTGTCATTGTAGTCAATTAATGTAAAACCATTCAAAATTGATGGATTTTGCAAAAAGCTCTAATTATTTTCAATTTAAAGATCCCAAGTCTGATTATTCCAACTTTTGTTTTTCTCTGAATGATTGATTAGAGTGTAGATTTAATTGTAATATGGGATAATCAATAAAATGGAACATGAATAATGATGAGTCTCTATTTTCATAGAGAATTGAATTCATCTGTATTTCCAATTATAAAAGAAATTATAGAATGAATATATATATTATCAAATTACAAAAGAAATCATAGAAAGACTATAAATGTGTATACTCCGTAATTGTTTTGATTGATTATCCAACTATTATCAAAGTACTAATAATTAGAGGGGGTTAATGAGTTAAGTTCTTGTCTGTACTAATAATAAGTTAAGCAAGTCTGCCAAGTCATTGCCTTAGAAAAGGTTGTGTATATGAGATATATTAGTATGAGAATGATTCATGTAGTGAAGTAGCAAACATATAGAGGAGTGCAGGCAAGAACCTCTCTTTGTCAAAGCAATACTAGGACTCTGCTTTTCTGCCTATTTTAATTGTAGAATACCTATTACTAGACTTTAGAGTTATATAGGACAATACCCTTCTTATATAGCATAAAGTCAACTATGGACATCAAACAGATGAAAGGTCCACTAGAAAAAAGCTATTCCGTATTTGTTATCACAAGGGTGGTAGAATACATTCTGATTCTATTACTCCAATTTTTGTAGGCACATTAAATTGATTCTATAATATGGAGTGCTAAAGCAAAATTCAACTGTGATTCCTAAAGGCATTCACAAAACCTTCATGCTGCCTCATTTCTTAACAAAAGTATTACAAATTTCATTCAATCAAATTCCAGTTCTTTATTTGGCGATTTTATTTTGATTTAACGATCTATGCAATGCCATTGCTGACTAAAATATTGGGCGTGATATAATCTGACATTCGTATTACCTGAAATGGAATTTGCTGCATGGGTTAGATTATTTACTGTGATAGTTTTACTATTCTCAAAACTGACTGGTAATTAAAAAATTGGCAAACTAAGCTAGCGTCTTTTCTCATTTTAGACCAGCCTTGATGATGTTTTCCTCTTATAGTGAATTCTGGCTAAGGCCAAATAGGGGTTTCTTAGTACTTAGCTTTTATATCCTAGATTTTTACATGTATAACACGTGCATTTGTTTCTTGTATTTGTTGTACTATTGGCTTTTATTTTGTATATCATGATTTCCAGTTTATCTTTCATAATTTCTGCAACTTTTTTTGGCTCTATAAGTTGTGGACTTGGCATAGGTTACTCCATTCTTTTTAATAAAAACACTAAAAGGGCTACAAAATTCTGGTTAGATAGCTTTATGCATGTCATTCAGGATTTCTTGCATAGATAACATTCATCCTGTAAGTCTATAACCCGCATAGGGCCATCCTTTGGTGGATAGAGAAATGAGAAAGAAAGTTGTATTCAGATGTGTATAGAACAAAAACATGATGGTATACAATGAGTATATATATTATGTATTAGCTTATGTTTGTAGTGTTGCCGTGCTGAGATAAGTTAAGTACCATAGTTGGATTCGACTACTAGTGTAAATTCTTTTTAGTTGGGAGTAATTAGATAGTTCCCTATTCTTCTTTTCTTCTCTCTGATGCATAGAAATCGAACCCATTTAGTGGAAAAGGACAGAAGGTAAAGAAGGTGAACTACTGGATGTTCTTGTCAGAGTGTTCTAGTTGAGCTAATTTTTTATTAAGCTTATTGGTATTTAAAGCCATTTAAATCAAGCCAATTGCTAGGGACTATATCTATCACTGACCTCCTTTAGCAAGCAAAAGAAGTGTGATGCATATCACTTTGTGTAAACCATGTACGTAGTTATAGCTTAATGAAGAAGGGAATAATGTGGCTAATATCACTGTCCTTAGCAATTGAATTGATGGGTGAAAAGACTCATCAAGTCATGGTATGAGTATACTTATATATTTTCCTAAGATTACAAAAAATATATGGTAGTTAATGTTTTTAGATATTAGATTATTTATTTGTTTGTATGATTGAGTTTGAGGATGAGAATAATTGGTCGGTGTTAATCAAATTATTAACGTGGTATGTCTTAATGAGAATTGAAACAGGTTTATTTTATCCTATGGGAGGGAATTGTTTAATTTACAAAGGAGATGTTGCAGAAATTTTACTAATAATTGCTTACATTAGTTATTTTTATTATAAGTGTTGTTTTATTTTTATTTTTTTTAAAAGGTTTTTAGTCTTTTAAGTTTGAACAATTGTGACCATAGTTACTAATACATATCTTATTGCAGGGAGAATATATAGAAAAACTAGAGGAATAAAAGACCAAAGGAAGTGAGATAAACCCAACAAAGTCTACTTAGAGGTTGTAGGTGGGCAAAGAAAGGAAAAGTATACGGTTTAGGGAGTGCTTCACAAATGTACTACAAGAGCAATTGTACTTCTCCCCCTACTGCATCATCTTCCACTCTTTCCATGATTTCTAAACTAAGCTCTCAAGTTAAAGAATTAAAGAAATTGTCGAAATCATAAGATCGAAAAAGCTACATGGAAGAAGGAAAAATAAGCTATGCACAAAACATTAAAGGAGATGACATCACTTGTCCAACATTACTGTCCTTCTAAGCCTCCTACGTCTACAGTCACCAGGTCTCGTGATGCAACTAAGTGATCTTTAGTTTTTAGAGGTATATTTGTATATCGTCGTTAGTTCTTATTTAAAGTAGCTTTCTTTATATAGAAGGTGATTTTTGAAACAATTAGTCATATGATTTTGAATATTGTTTTTAATACATTGATACAAAATTGATGATATGTTGGATATTTAATTAAAATTAACATTTTGGTTAGTTGAATTTATGTGTGGTACCCTTTTGTTATTGATATTGCTCGTTGCTAAATTATGGTCTCTAAATAATCATAGTCAATCGCAAAAATTAAGCGACTACAAATTTGTTTTAGTGAGTAATGGGTTAATTGAAAAATAATTTGTCTCAATAGTCGCTAATTTGTCACAAAAAATTAGTTTTTGTAGTCGCTAATCCGTCGCAAAAAAAATTAGTCTCAATAGTCATAAATCCGTCGCAATAAAATTAGTCTCCGTAGTCGCAAAAGTTTGGTCTCGTAGTTGGAAAAGTTTGGTCATGTAGTTGCTAATCCGTCACAAAAGTAGTTTTAAACATTGGCCTCCATAGTCGCTAATCCGTCGCAAATATTTTACGACGGACAATAATTTAGTTGCTAAAATTTCAAAGTTAGTCGCTAAATGACAGTTGCAAAGTCGTTGCAAGTCCGTCGCAAAATTTGCAACTATCCAAAAATTAGTCGCAAAAATGTATTTGCGACGAGGTCTTTAGGGACTAACCAAAGTAGTTGCAAATCCGTCGCAAATCCATTTTTGCGACGGATTTGCGACTACTTTAACCGTTGCTAATTACCCTTTTTCTTGTAGTGGGAACCTGTACAAGAACCAGAAGAAAATGCTGAAGTTCCTCAACCTGAAATTCATGAAGAACAAGAAAATGAAGAATCTAGCCATGAAGAAGAGGCAGAAGGAACTGAGTCAGAAGTGCCTTAGATTGGAGTTCCAGCAAGAGAGTTTCAACCAAAACCGTTCAATTATCAAGGATCTCATCCTACCGATCTCATAATAAGTGATATTGGTAGAGGAACTCTGACCAGATTGCAGATGAGGAAATTCTGTGCCTTTCAAGCCTTCCTTTCCATTATTGAGCCAAGAAATCATGAAGAAGCTGTCAAAGATGTTGAGTGGATAATTGCCATGCAAGATGATTTCAATGAGTTCGAAAGAAACCAGGTCTGTCATCTAGAGGAGAAACCTAAGAACAAAAAGGTGATTGGGCTCAAGTGGGTATTCAGAAACAAGCTGGATGAGTATGGAACAATCGTAAGGAACAAGGCCAGACTTGTTGTGAAATGCTACAATCAGCAAGAAGGTATTGACTTTGGAGAAAATTTTTCTCCCGTTGCTAGATTAGAAGCTATTAGAATGTTAATTGCTTTTGCTTCATTTATGGGATTTAAATTATATCAAATAGATGTCAAATGTGCTTTCTTAAATGGCTTTCTTGAAGAAAATGTTTTTATGGAACAACCACCTGGTTTTGAAAACCCCAAATTTCCTAATCATGTCTTTAAGCTTGATAAAGCTCTTTATGGGCTAAAGCAGGCACCAAGAGCCTGGTATGAAAGACTCTCTAATTTTCTTCTGCAAAATGATTTTAAAAGAGGAAAAATTGATAAAACCTTATTTTTAAAATCTCAAGGAACTGACTTATTAGTTGTTTAAATATATGTTGCTGATATTATTTTTGGAGCAACTAATGAAGCCTTGTGCAAGTATTTTGCTGATTTAATGAGTGGTGAATTTGAGATGAGTATGATGGGAGAACTCAATTTCTTTCTTGGACTTCAAATTAAACAAACGGAAAGAGGAATTGCAATTCACCAACAAAAATATATCAGGGAACTGCTGAAAAAGTACAACCTTGATCAAGCAAAAACTAATCATACTCCTATGGATACTAGCATAAGATTGGATGAAGATTTACAAGGAATTAGGGTAGATCAAACCAGATATAGAGGTATGATCGGATCTCTACTTTATTTAACTGCTAGTAGGCCTGATATTGCTTTTAGTGTTGGCTTATGTTCTAGGTTTCAATCAAATCCTAAGGAGTCTCACCTCACTGCAGTAGTTAAGAGAATCCTAAGATATCTCAAAGGAACTGACAATCTCTGTCTCTTCTATTCTAGAAGTGATACTTTTGACTTGAAAGGTTTTGCAGATGCTAACTATGCTGGAGATTTGGTGAACAGAAAAAGTACTTCAGGAATGATCCAGTTCCTTGGGCCATGTCTAGTTTCTTGGGGCTCTAAGAAACAAAATACTATGGCCTTATCAACTGCTGAAGCTGAGTACGTAGCTGCTGCAGCTTGTTGTTCTTAAGTCCTTTGGATAAAACAACAATTAAGGGACTATGGTATGAAGTATAATTGCATTCCTATTTATTGTGATAATACAAGTGCCATTTGTATTTCAAAGGATCCAGTTCATCACTCTAGAGTTAAGCATATTCATATTAGACATCACTTTTTAAATGCACAAGAGTCAAATTGTTTTGGTTGTATCTAGAGTTCTAGAAAGAGTTACGTGTCGTGCCACCTATAGATCTGTAGCCCCGGGTTTTATATTTCATTTGGCGTTGATTTCGTATCAATAAAAGTCATAGATAAAAAGTTATAACTGATTTACTACAACCTTTCCAGTTTAGGTGTCTTTTTAGCGTTACCTTTTTTATTTTATTTTTTTAATAAAAAAATTCGTATCAAGCTAGTCTTAGCCAAGTCCTTTAATCCATGTCAACTCGTATAACATAGGATTATAGATTTTTATTTTTATTTTATTTTTTTAATACCCATGAGTCTTAACTCTTCTAGAATTCTAGTCCTCTTCCTAGTTTCTTGTGATCGATTTTTGTGCTAACCTTAACATGTGTTCTTTGTCTTTGATTGTGGTTGATCTTATTAATGACTAATGATTGCCAATGGACCGTTTCACCTAGTAAATAGCATAAACATTAAAATTGGACAAAATTAATCAAATTAGTTTGTCTTTTAGTCTTCCGTGCTATTTGGTCATTGGGTCCTTTGTTTTTACAATGTCCTCATGTCTAGTCATGCGATCATACCACGAGTCTTAATAAACTCACCTAATCACACATGTTGAGTGATTGCACAACTTTGTCTCCGAGTCATGCACTATATTGTTTATGATCGTATACTAGGACCATGCATGCATCGTTTTCTGTCGTAGTAAAAATGAGTGGAGATTTTTCTCACTTGTTTTCAAATGTATATTTTTTCCCTTCCTTTCCTATCTTGAGCAATGAGTCGAACAATTAAGTGAATTATTTTATTTCACATTTTTTGGTCAAGGAGCAGGGATAGATTAATACGGTTCGAGTCATTACCGCAACAATCTCTCAGATCTAATAGGCGTTCAAAGAGAACTTTTCCATATCCACATTACTTATCACCTTTCAATGGCCACTAAAGAAGATATTGAGAACATCAACAAATCCATCGAGGCACTGTCTGCCATGATGCAAACCCTTACCACTAGGGTCACTACCATGGAACAAAACAAGGTCACTGTTTCCACCCTTGACAAATTGAAAGAGCAAATGAGCAAGATTTATGAGGATTTCACCTATGTGGAACGACCTCCCACTCCTTTGAATGTGAAGGACAGACTACCTGAAAATTTCTCCACTGCTGATATTCCAAAGTTCAAGCCTAAAGTACTGGATGGGTATTCTGGGATCTGGCTTCTGATGTTCAACTCGGGGGTGGGGAGCAAGCTTGTAACTCTAATTTTGCGTTACAGTCTGAACTGATGGCTTGTCTGTTTGGTTTACGTCATGCCAGGCAGTGTGGGTATTCCTCTTTACAGATTCTTAATGATTGTTCTTCGGTGGTGGATCTGCTTCGGTCTCAGTTTCCCAAGGATATTTCTGTAAGTTGGATTCAACAGGAGATTTTGGAAGTTATTGGTTCTTTGGTTGTGTGGGGAATAGTTTCAAGCCTTTAAAATCCCACTAGCTTGAACCCCACTGTGATCATACACTAAAGTACGGTGGCGTCTAAAAGGGAAGAAGATAGAGCAAAAGAGTCGCCAACAAGTTTTTAAGGAACTTGTAAACCGTTCACGAGGTGAAGGTTACACCCCTTAACGATCCAAGAGATCGTCAACTCCATAAGGTCATGAAACAAATAAGGGTTCGGGGATGATGGTACAAATCCAACCTAAAAGAGATTGAACCTGCCCTAATAATAGGCCTCTACTTTATTCTGCTCGTATTCATGTGCGCTTTTTGATTAACATACAATCAATAGGTTAACCCTAAACCTGTTTAATCTATGTTGGTTGAACATTAATGCACAAATAAATCTATTATTGTCGATCACTTGAAATTATAATCACAATTAACCCTAAACAAGATTATTAATTATCTTATTAAGCGTGATTGCAAGTACCAATTCCCTTTAAACATGCAATAAAAGGTGATCAAGCAATAACAAATAAGCATCAAGCAACATAATAATGAATAATCAACATCATTAATAAAAATAATATCAATCATAATCATAATCATGTTAAAGCATAGCAAGATCCTAGGCATGATACTAACAAGATTAATAACAAACCCTAGCATGTCACTAAACAATAAAAATCAAAGCTTTAGCCCTAGCATGATACTAACATGAATAAATATTAGGAAGAATATAGGAAGCATCGTACTTTTAATCATACTTAATACTAAAATTACCCTAGACATGATACTAGGAATCATAATAACAATCTAAACATGATATCTACATCATAATATCAATTAATCAATAAAAGTACTTACTTGGATGCCTCGTACCTCTTTCTAATAACAAAATACACACGTTAGTAACTTCAAGGAAAACAATAATCAAAACAATTAAATTAAAATAATTGAAAGAGAGATTTGGAACCAAACCCTCAGAAATTAAAACCTTTCACGTCTAGGGCGAAGGCAACTTCGAATATGGCTAGGTGTTTCTAGATCTTGTGAATGCGGAATTTTGTATTAAAAAGCAAAGAAGAAAGAATGCATGAATGAATGAATGTTATTGAATATTGGGAATGAAGAGAGTTGATGATCGATGATGAAGATAGTTGATCAAAACTTAAGAATAAAGAGAATTGGTGACCCTTCATCCTTGAAAACGGAGTTTTCGATACGATATTTATAGAGAAAATCATCCATAAAAGATAATTCATCAAAACAGAGTCTGAAGACCACAAAACTAACTTGGCGCCAGCCCTGGCTCATTGGCGCCAGGACCAGTGGCTAGCGCCAGGCGCCAATCCTGATTCCAGGCGCCAAGGCCTAGGGTTGGACGCCAAACCGGCTTTCAACGCGTTTTCGAAAATCTGATAAATTTCCCGTACTGGAAGATAAAATAATATAATTTCAGTCGAAAATGCTATTTGATCTAATTAAAACTCTGAAGAATCCTAATTGAATTAAGAATGATAAGACCTTCTAGAATGTTCTAGAAGACCAAAACCATTCCTAATTACATTAGGAATGATAAATCATATTAGGCCCTCCCCTAGATCATTGGGCCGTACTTAAAACTCAAACCAGGCCCAGTTTAGTAAATTGGCCATAAATTCCTCAATATTCATCGGAATTGGGCTTATAATATATCGTTAGAAAGGTCTTTGCAAAACCCATCCAACTACACCACTATTGGACCCATATCATGGACCAACCAAACTGGATTGGCTGTTTTCTTAAAATAAAGTTTTCAAAAACAGGGAGAAGAGAAAAGAAAAGAAATAAAACTTCCCGCAACACTAGACCTTTCCACACTTTCGTTTCATTCGATTATGATTCGACGTGAAAGGCACTCATCACTGGGTTTGGTTTTGGGGAGACACATTTGGGTGTCTACAGGTTGTGTGTCATATTCAGAAGGTTCCAAGGTCTACAGTTGCTCAAGCTCACTGTTTGGCAGGAAAGGCGCGTCGCCGTGATTTACTTTGTTTCCGTTTTTAGTTTGTTTGTTTGTAAGTTCTTTTGTCAAAAAAAAGTAAGTTTATCTTTGAGTCATCTAAAATTTTCTTTTGTGATCTACTTATATCAATGTATAAAACAAAATAACTCATATCTAGCAAAATGAAAAAAATTTATTACCTTGGTCATGGATCAACACTTGTCCAAGCCAAGTAAAACCAAATCAGTATTCAAACTAACACTGAAATACTGTCTCATCAAAAACTGGAAAATGTCTAAATAAAATCATCATAAGAATTCTAAAATTAAAACTATGAAGCTATCTCTGGCCACTCGAAAACTTCTAGTGCACCTTCAAGCTCCATTTCCATTGCTAGCCTCACTTGTTTGCAGTTCCTGCACAACATTCGTAATGTCAAGTACTGCAACTTGGTATCACATACATAAGTGAAAGTTAAAATGTTTGTAACATAATACCTGAGGTTGATGCTCCATTCTTTTTGAGGAAGTCAAGGTATTTCTGGCAATTGCGTTTCCAATGCCCCTTCTTCTTGCAGTAAAAGCATTCACTTTCACTCGCAACCTTGGGTTTTGGATTCACCTTAGGCTTCTCAAGAGCCTTGGCAACTTGCTTGCCCTTTCTCTTGTCACTAGCCTTTTTCCCCTTATTCTTGAACCCCTTTCCCTTTTGAATCATTAGAACTTCCTTCTTAGGTTCCTTAGGGATTTGCTTTTCTGCACTAACCAGCATTGTGTGCACTTGATTCATAGTCTTTGCAGTCGCAGTCATGTTAAAGTTCATGATAAACTGGTTAAAACTTTCTGGAAGTGAGTGGAGAATGATGTCTGTTGCCATCTCATCACTGTATGGGTGCCCCAGTTTCTCCATATTTTGAATAAGGCCGATCATTTAAAAAACATGACATGAACTGTGGCACCCTTCTCCATCCTACAATCCAGAATCTCACGATGGAGCTCGTACCTTTCAACTCTAGCTTGTTTCTTAAACAAAGCTTTGAGTTCTTGCATGATTGTGTACTCATCCTGGTCCTCAAAACACTTTTGAAGACTAGGTTCCATGGTTGCAATCATCAAGCAAGTGATAGGCACAGCTCTATCATGAGCTTCCTTGTGCTTCTTGACTTCTGCCACAGTTGGCAATGGGGTGTCAATGACATCCTCTCTACCTTCAGATTTCAGAACAAGCCTTAGCATTCTTTTCCAAGTGGAAAAGTTTTCTCCTGTCAACCTATCCTTCTCAAGGAATGGTCGAAGATTGTAAATGTTGTTGTCGTTGTGATTACAGTTACCCATCTATGTCAAAATAAGGCAAAGTTTAATAATTATGTTTGATTCAACATTAAAGTACCATAAACAATTAAATTGGTAACTTTAAAGCACTTTATTCAACATTAATTTATCCCAATTGAATTTTAAGTGATTCAAAGATCCTTTATTTGTGTAATAGTTGACCGGAATGAGGCCCTACAATCAAGCATTACATTTTCAAGGTGAGTAAACTCTTTAGTGATTACAACTCTTGTAACTCTTTGTTAAATAATTAACCATCACATGTATAATTATTTCCCTTTGCTTCAAGGTTTTAAACTCTTTAGGTAACCTTGTTGAGCATAACCAATTAAATATGTAGAACGTGATCTACCCCCACAATACCTAAAATAACAAGTGACACTCTGCTGAGGCCGACCCATCACTCACGATTAAAGGATTGTTGGGTATCTAATTGGAAAAGCAATCTCAATATTACTGGGACCTAGATTCATTTATGTTGTGATTATTTAGTGAACTCTAGCGCATTATCAATCAACATAAATAAAATCTAACATGCATAATCTACTAATGCAATAAAACATGACATAGTATGGCCCCTTAGTCTTAAGAAAACTAGAAATGAAAAGCTCCCACCTGAATCATCATGGATCTCCATCCACCTTGCTCTTTTGGGCCTTCACTTCATGGGCTTCTTATGGACTAACACTATTTAAATAACTAATCTATTTACTTTAAATAAAAGTTACAAAAATACTTAATGGTACGTAGACCGTATTTAGATTACAAAAATACATCACGATGTGCATATCGTATTTTATAATCTATGGGCCACACTAGTCAATATATAGCAACATCATATCATATATTATATAAAATGCCATATAATAAATTACTCAACATGCTTGTCTAAACTACAACATCGAATGTTCATAATTAAGGCAACACATTTCCTAAAATATCTCATATTTTAATCATAATTAGATAATATCATATATATTCTTGACCAATCATAAAATATCATATATTTTAATTTAGGCATGAGATAGAATCAAATCTTATTTTAATCTAGAAAGATAAATCATATTTGATCTTCCATGGTTATCCTAACAACTTTAGGTGATTCTATCCTAATTATTAGCCAATTAAACAATTTTAAAACCAATTATATCCTAATCTAATTATGGGATAATCACATTATTTAAATCAATTTATTATCCTTTTGGAATATGCTCAGAATATCCTAATCAATCTTATCCAAAATTAACCACTTTAATTATGGATAATTACCAATTTAACAACTTTAAACATGAATAATATCAAATATAACAACTTTTGAATATTTGATTTTATCCTAAAACAAAATATTTTATCTAAAATAAAACCGAATTTATCTTTAAAAATATTGTATTTTATCCCAAAATAAATCATATTTATCTTGAAATATTTTAGGAATTTTTTTTTTTTTGAAAAACCGTACCACCACACCGGCCATCGTGGTTGGCTAGCCAAAGCTAGCCATGGTGGCTGGCTGCCAACAGCAGCCTCTACCGCAAGGACAGCAGCGTGGCAGCAGTTGTGCAACGCTTGCACGCTGCTGCCCACAGCCACCTCGGCCCTCCTGCCATCCCTCCCTCTACACTGACCACCTGGTCAGCAGTTGCCGTGACTGCGCCACCCAGCCGCGGTTGCCGACCTAAATTATTTTTTTTTTTTTTTTGGTTTTCAATTTAATTAAAATAACTTTTATCAAAATTGAATCAAATCAGTCCAACAATTAAAATTAAATCAACATTCAATTTTAAAATTAGGGTTCATCATAAAATTAATCCCAATTTAATTCTAACTCTTAAAATTAAATCGATGATCATACACAAAATTTTTTTATGCATAAATCAATCCGATTAAAATTACGAAGCATAAAATAAATCGAATCAAATTAAAATCAAGCACAAAAATCATATTTTAGGGCTATAAATTTTCAAAATAATTTGAATTAGGGTTAGGGTATTTCGAAAATTCGAAACTAGGGTTCTAGGGTTTGAAAATTTTGAAAACTCTAAGGCTTAATTTGGTCCTCTTCATGGCTATTTTGAGCATAATTAAATCACATTTAATCAATTCCAAAAGTTTAATCACATTAAATATAACAATTGAACCATAATTAAATTAATTCTCCCTCTTAATTGATTATAAAATTAACATGGACTTCAAATTAATCATATTAATATGATTAAGCGTGTTCATGCAAGAGGCTAACTGATACCACTGTAAGAGTTTATAGGCACTACGCAGCATAAAATCATGAATCATATTCACAAAAGTACCTAATGTCAAGATCACATGCGTAACACACAAGACACATAATCATACCTTTGAAACGTGAATTCCACGTAGCAATTTTATTGACAAATCAGGGAGAGAGCCCCAAGCGTTGCTCCTCTACTTAGTCCAAGAGTTTCGAACGAGCCGTCCACCAATACTAGATTGGTCGAGTGATTGAGGAAAACCGCAATCACCACCTTTAATGGACTAAGCCGACCACCACGATCCACCACCACCACGAACCACCACACTGGCGTCGAGGGAGGAGAGAGAGAGAGCCGTGAGAGAGAGGAGTGTTTGAGAGGGCTTGGTCTCGTGTTTGCTAATTGGGGTTTGATCTCACTGATCAGTTAATTGCTTACTGCAAACCCTAGGCACCTAGTCTATTTATAATCACATTATAACTAGACTAGGGTAAGGAAGCCCAAAACCCTCAAACTCACTCCACATGGCCGGCCATACTAGAGGATAAGGCCCATCATGGGCCTTGTCCTCTCGTGCCCGATCTAGACCCTTTGTGTTACCTTATAGGATCTGTCCAATTGGGCTTTGGGCTATTTTACTAGCCCAAAGATCGTTAGTACCTCTAGCTATGATAAAACGACGACCCAAATGTCCGAACTTAATTATCTCCATATTTTGATCCTTTTATATATCTAGTAATTGCACATGACGAACACATAAAACCTTCTAAATGCGATGATGTTTACTTGTGATTGAAAATCTGCTAAGGTTGTTATTAGAGACATTGTGTTTGTAGTTGCTTGAAGGTGTAATCCTAGTGATAAAAATATGTTATTTGTTTAGCTTGATGTTGGTTTTAGGCTAGTTGTTTTGGCTTTTTGTTTTGCAGTTGCAGGCCTGTCTGCTCTGCTGTCTTTTTGTTTCTTGTGTTTGTCTGGTCCTAGCTTCTAGAACCCTTCCTAGAAGGTGGCTGGGAGCTTGAGTCCAGTTTGTGTTCCTGGTTCCCCCTAGAACCCTTCCTAGAAGATGGCTAGGGCTGAATCTGGAACTGTTGTTAGGTGGTTGTTTGGCCTATTGTTTTTAGGTTTTGTGGTGTTTGGTGTTTGTTATAGCTTAGCCTTTGTAAGTTGTAACTTTCTCTCTTTGGTAATAAAATCCCTATTTAACAAAAAAAAGGGACGAGGGTAAATCACTATATAAAATAGACATATCAAACTCCCCAAGCCAAACCTTTGCTTGTCCCAAAGCAAAGGGCTCATAAATGAACAAATAAAATATACTTCACCACAAACCGATAAAAAACAAGCATAACCAATTCAAGGCAAATCCAACAAGTATGCATCAAAACCAACCAATCATCCAATCACTCATCCTCCTTAACAATTGTCAAATAGAGCAAATCACAAGAGCATATAGGATTCAAGACTAGTGCTCACGCACTGAACTCTCATTTATGTGGTGGATATAAAATGTATCCGATCGCTCTCCATCATAACCCCTTTATGTGAACAATGCCCTCCCAAGTCACAACACTCATATGTTTGAAAGACATGCACTCAACCCAAATAGTCGACAAAAAACATATCAAATCATTCCTTGCATTAATAAGCAACTAATTTCGCATTCACACAACTCTATGCACAAAGGTCGAAAGGTCTTTAAAGATTGTAATGTAAGGCTTAGGGTAAAGGGTAGGAAATATTTGGGAAAATATGAGAGCAAAGCCATGCATAAGGGAGCCAAAATTCTAATAAATAAATCCAAGGTCAAAAGTAAATAATGACCAAACATCTCCAACACAACTCAACTCTACAAAAATTCACCAAACAACCAAATCAATATTTTCAGTTTTTTCAACACTAGTAGCTTCACTCATACAAATATGATATTATAGAACGTGAGTGGACTAACAAACCTTAAACTCTGTTTTTTTCTTTTGAAACTATTTTTTCCTTGAGCAACCTTCACTTAGAACACTTGAACATTCAAACAATTTTTATTTTTATTTTTATTTTTTTTGATCTTTTTTTCTTTTAATCTCACAATGGAAAATTTTCAACTTTTGAACACCTTTTCAATTTTTTCCAATCCACAAAATAAGAACAACAAATAACTTTTGAAATTCACCCAAATTGTGCAAATAATAAGCACACTACAAACTCCGTCACCTCACTCACTAATATCTCCCCCAAGCCAAGCTTCGGATTAGTAACCAATGGGGAAAAAATGGCTTGTAATGTGGCTAATAAACAACAAAAAGTCAAGGCAACAACATGGGTAGCAAGAAGGGAACAAATGTATCTAAATTCGTCTGAAGGCTACCTAAAAGAACAAATGTCTTTGTCCTCCTCAATGTGCATAATAATGAGTCTTATAAACACTACTCAAAGTTGCAAACCAATACTCAAATTCATTGACATACCAAGAACTAACACACATTCCTAATAAAATCAACTAGTCAAGCACTATATTAACAAGTAGTTGGGCAAAATTAACGCATGTTAAAATTTCAAGGCAATCAAATATACAATCATGATCAACTAATCCTCAATTTATCACCAACAACCAAGAATCAAAACAATTTCAAAAAAAAATTTCATTAAGGGGCACAGTGAAGCATGATTCATAATTCATTGGAACTTATTTTTGGATTTTTTATTTTTTTGAAAGCAATAAAAATCTAAACTAAGAAGGAAATAAAAAAAAATCAAAACACATCAAAAGAAAAATAAATAAATAAAAAGAGAGAGGGTGAAAGATATACCATGCAAACATGAGAACCTCCCCCAAGCTAAATTAAACAATGTCCTCATTGTCTTAAAGAGAAGCTAGTAGTCAAGGTGACTACTCCTCATAATCATCACCACATCAATGTCACCAAATCCTCGAGAATTGCAATGCATCTCTTTGGAAAAAATATGGGCAATAAAGAAATAAAGTGTTAGTGGGAAAAAGATCAAAATTGAGTCGGGTGCATTATTCTGATCATAACTTTTGATGTATAAATCATAATGCAGTGATTCCAATTGCATTGGAAAGTAAACTTGAAGAGATTTCCAAATATAGGTTACATGACAAAATCCGATAAGAAACACAAAATTTATGGCCTATCGAAGTTAACAAATTTTGCTGACGGGTACGCACGCTCGATCGGGCGAGATCTGCCCGACCGGGCCTGTGCTCCTAATTCGACCAGACTGATTGCTGTTATTTGATCGGGCTCTTCTTCTTCTATTTCTCTCTCTTAATCAAAACCTACACAAAAAGAAACTCCCACAAGCGTAAGATACACTCTATTTATTAAAGGAATTATGTCTTCGATAAGTGCAATTACTAGATATATCAAAGATCACTATTGTGGAGATAATAAGTTCGTTCTTTTGGGTCGTCATTGTCTATTGCTAGATTATGATAAATGATCTTTGGGCTAGTCAAATAGCCCAAAGCCCTCTAGAATGGATCCTATGTGTAATCCCCCGTATTTTTAAATATTTTATAAATGAAATTTTATTTTATTTATAATATTTATTTGTACTTTTCCGGAATTTAATTACAAAAGTTTCAAATTATTAATATTGGTCAAAAATTATTTTAGCACAAACTATTTTATGAACCTATGTTCTACAATTCATGATCATACAAACAAAGCCTAGTCCATTTCATTTACCTAATTGGCCCAATAATTTTATGAGGCCCAATCTTCTTACTTACCCTACAACATTCTCTCCTATAAATACCCCATTAATCCCCAAAAATTTCCCACACCAAAAGGTTAGTCTTATTTTCTCTCTCCTTTGTTTTATTAATTTGTATAATTATAATTATTGATATATGGATTTTGATTTTATTGTTTGAAAGTAATTTAATTAGTATCAAGTTGTATTTTGATGACTAAACTTTATAATTTCAGATTTTATAAGTATCATAATTTTCAGATTTTGTAAATTTTATAACCTAGGGTTTTTAATTATTGAAAATCATGATTTTAGGGTTTTTATGAACAATTGATTTAGGGCTTTATAGTAATGATGTTTTGAAATTTTGGTGATTATAACTAATGATTAGTTTAACTTAATTCCAGATTATTTTGAACATGTAAATTCGTGTTTTAGTTTTTAGATTTTCGTTCGTTAATATTAATCCCGTTTTAATCCCGATCAGATTCTGAACTCATCCGATTTTGATGAAAAAATAGTATTTTCCATGTGGAAACAACGTTTTGAGAAAGCATCACTACCTTTCGTAGTGAGCACCACCCTCTCGTGGCCAAATTCAGCCTCTAAATATGATTTTCGGACAGTTTTTGATTTTAACGAAGTTTTTTTTTTACTTAAAATATTATCCTTGAGTTTGATTAATAAAATTAATTATGTTTAAAGTTAATTAAACATAAATATATGTTTTTATTGAAGTTTTAAGTGTTGGAAATAGTTTCTAAGTACTACTTTTAATGTTTTATAAAGAGGGTTTAATCACCCATTAAAAAGGGAGATTTTTATGGGTTTTTATATAATTTTCAGATTTTTATTAGACTTTGAACTTGCTGTAATTTCATGTATAAGAGTGTATTTTAAGGTTTTTATGAAGAAAATTTAAAGAACTATATATAAGCCTTTAATTTTAACTAAAGGGAAGGTTTTAAAGTGTTGTTTGATTTGGATTTTGAAGGTTTTAAAGTAAGTTAGTATTGCTGTAAATTTGATTGATTGGGTATTGATTGAGATGTTATTATTTGGCTTAGGAGAGGAGTTTATTGAAAGTGATTTCTAGTTAGTAAAGTGGCATACCAATTCGTTTGCTCAAGGTACGTACAAGTTACGAAACCTTTCTTTTAGGTGCATGTTTAAGGACGACGGATCGAGAACTTAGTATCATGTATAGGGATGACTGAGTTAAATTGTTTGGTTATACATTGTGAATTTCGTATAACGTGCACTATTTTATATTGCAAGTATTATTTGTGCTCTAATTATGCAAGGTGCGCTTAATTAGAGGCAAAGGTATATTATTGGTGTAATGATTAATTTATTACTCATTCATGATTATGCAAGCAGGATGAGTAAAGGAAGAATTTAAGTCTTCTAAGACGAGGTTAAGGTTTTGGGGTGCCTTATGCACTCAAGGTGTTTACACACCGAGGTAGTAAAGGAATAAATAATAAATGTTGCTTGCCACTAATAAATCAAGAATTGAAATTGAAAAGTTGTTTTACTTGATTGAATTGATATTGGATTGATTGTATTGTTATGCATATGAGTCATCACCAAGTCTAAACCTGTAAATCACGTAAAGTGCAAGATGGATGAGCAATAAAACTCTAGATTGGTGCACTTCTGGAGTAATGACAATCAGGGGTTGGGGTACATGGGGTATTAGCCGTGTACTTTTCTCGAGGTCGTCTGATCTACGAGTCTCTTATTTCAAATATTTTTCAAAACTAGGAGTTAGGTGAGATCTCATACTAACTACGGTCACGGAGTCGCGCCCGTGGTCGTTGGATGTTTATTGATGTTTCCGAAAGGAGGCATGGGGTTTTTCTTTTATTGATGTTCCAAATGGAGCATGAGTTGGACAACCTTGTCTATTGCGTAATCCAATGAATAAAAATAATGATTTACCTATTATTAATTAATGGAGTCTTAGTAATATAAATAGTTGAGTCGTGTGTTGAGTCTATAATTTAATGATGCATGATGATTGATTATTAGTAGCATGTTATGGATTTCTTAATTTAATTTGCAGCTTGTATGTACTCAGCTTTGCTGACTGCGTGCTTTTGTGTGTGTCTTTCTTTGGTCATGGCCTTCGCCTTTCAATGACCCTGTGACGATCCAATTTTTACACTTGTAATATTGGGGAGCAGAATTACCACAGGTTCTTACACATGCAGCATTCATCAGGGTTGTGGGATCTTGAGTAGAGAGTTGGTTGTTTGCATTTTATTTCTTTTGCAAGTTTGAATTTATTTTAATTCGATTTTATTCGACACTATTTCTTTTGGGTTTGAATTTATTTGAACACTGAATTTAATCACTTACTACTTTTATTGGGTTTTGAATAAGGGCCTTAATGGTTCCAAGTTGTATGACTTAATTTGGTTTCATTCGTTGGTTTTGAAACTTATTTATAACTGATTTAGTTTTTCCGCTGCTATTTTCTGATAAATCCTTAACGTTTGAACACGTGGCGGTAGCACGCCAGTAATTCTCTTGAATGTTGTTCAGGGTCCTCACAAGTTTAAAGAGAGAATTATTGGGGTGTTACACTATGAGGCCACACAACAAGGGTATTGGGTTAAACAAATAAGAGGCCCATTATTGGGCCTCATGAGGATATGACACACCATGAATAGAGTTGGGCTAGAGTAGTTAGATTAAAGTTAGGTATTTGGGCTTGACATGAACTCTTATTTAGAGATATTATCTACAAATAAGATCCATGCCTAGGGTTACATTAAGTCACAATCAACATACAATAGATTGTGAAAACAAGGCAACCAATCCCAAAAACCCTAAGCTCTCTCTATCTCTCACTCACAGCCCTCCCCTCTCACCCCTCCGTACGTCTGGCCACCCTAGGTTGCGCGTGGTGTCTCGTGGTAGTGGTTTGTAACCCCCCAATAATTCTCTATTTAAACCTGTAACTACCCTGAACAATATCTAAGAGAATTACTGACGTGCTACCGTCACGTGTTCAAACGTTAAGGCTATATCAGAAATTAGCAGCGGAAAAACTAAATCAGTTATAAATAAGTTTCAAAACCAACAAACAAAACCAAATAAAGTCTTACAAATTGGAACCATGAAGGCCCTTATTCAAAACTCAAACCAATAAAATTAAAGTAGTATAAAAATAAAATCGAGTTTAAGTAACTTCAAAAGTAAATAGCAAATAAAATGAGAAAAGCAACCAACACTCCACTCAAGATCCCACCACCTAGATGCGAATGCTTCGTGTGTAAGAACTTGTGGTTAATCTGCTCCCCAATATTACAAGTGTAAAAATTGGATCGTCACAGGGTCATTGTAAGGCGAAAGCCATGACCAAAGAAAGACACACAAAGCACGCAATCAACAAAGCTGAGTACATACAAGTTGTGAAACATAATAACAAATCCCTAGCATGTTACTAATATTCAATCATCACACACTATCGAACTATAGACTCAACACACGACTCAACTATCAGTTTACTAAGACTTCACTATTTCAAAGTAGTTAACTCATCATTTTTATTCATTGGATTAGGCAATAGACAAGGTTTTCCAACCCATGCTCCATTTGGAACATCAATAAAAAAAAACCCCATGCCTCCTTTCGGAAACGTCAATAAAACATCCAATGACCACGAGTGCGACTCCGTGACCGTAGCTAGTATGAGATATCATTTAACTCCTAGTTTTTTAAATTATTTGAAATAAGAGACTCTTAGAACAGACGACCTCAAAAAAAGTGCACGGCTAATACCCCGTGTACCCTAACCCGTGATTGTCATTACTCCAGATGTGCACAAATCCAGAGTTTTATTGCTTATCAATCTTGCACCACTTTACGTGATTTACATGTTTAGACTTGGTGATGACTCATTTGCAAAACAACAATCAATCCAATATCAATTCAATCAAGTAAAGCAAGCTTCCAATTTCAACTTTTGATTTATTAGTGACAAGCAACATTTATTATTTATTCCTTTAACTACCTCAGTGTATAAACACCTTGAGTGCATAAAGCACCCCACAATCTTAACCTCATCATATAAGACTTAAATTTCCTCCTTTACTCATTCTATCTCCATGATCATGAACGAGTAACAAATGAATCATTTCACCAGTCACATATCTTTGCCTCTAAGCGCACCTTGCATAATTAGAGCATAAACAATACTTGCAATATAGAATAGTGCATAACATAAGGAGATCACAATGTATAACCAAACAATTTAGCCCAGTCTTCTCTATACATGATACTAAGTTCTCGATCCGTCCCTAAACATGCATCTAAAAGCAAGGTTTTGTAACTCGTACGTACCTTGTATAAACGATTCGGTTGGCCACTTTATGAACTAGAAGTCGTCTTCTATAAAGTCCTCTCCTAAACCAAACAACAAGAATTAAATCAACACCCAAGCAGTAAATTTACAGCAATACCAAACTACTTTAAACCCTCTTAAACCATCAAAATAAAGCCTTTAAATTGTTCCCATTAGTTAAATTTAATACTATAATATTCCAACTGTAAGTTATATGCCAAAATCATAAAAATATAGCGTATAATGTAAAATTCCAGCAAGTTTAACTTACTAACATATGCTGAAAATTTGTTTTATTAATAGTTTTTGCAATTCAAATAATCTATACTTATCATATTGCATAAATAGTTGTTTAAAACATATAGAAGCATTCTAAACCTTTATTTTTGGCTCAAAAATAATTAAAAATCAGATTATATAAAATCTGAAATATAAATTAAATTGTAAATTATAAACTTTTAATGATCTACATTCATAATTCAATAGTTAGAATAGAGCATTACACATTAAAACCTTAAAACCCTTCAAATAAACAACATAAAACTCCAGTTTCACAAGATATATAATCTGAAAATTAATTTTAAGTATAAAATTGTTGATTTTTTCATTATGAAATCATAGTATTGATAATTAACTTGCTTAACACGTTTCTGAACTCTTAAACATGAAAAATCAACATTTAAACCCTAAATTATACATAATATAAAATCTGAAATTTTGTATTATAAATTAAACATATCAAAATTTATAATTTTATAACCTTTTGCAAATTATATGTATAATCAAATCATAGTAATAATAATTTAAAACAAAATTTAAACAAAGATTAAAACTTTAATTAAATTAACCAAAGAGAGGAAAGGAAAGAAAGGAGGGGAAGAAGGTGAACTGGTGGGCTGCGGTAGAGCAGCGGTGGCTGTCTGGTGGAGACGCCGGAGGTGGGTGCGTCGGCAGCTGGCAACGGCTTCAGGTAAGTGTTCGACCTTTTTTTTCTCTGTGAAAAAGGTGAAAGAGGAGAAGAAGAGGAAGAGAGTGAGATTTTTTTTTTTCGTGAGAGGGAAGAGTGTGAAGGGTTTTTTATTTGGGTCTTTATTTGGGTTTTAGTACCCTAATTTTATTAGGAGTAGGAATTTGTGTAATTTGGGCTTGAGTAGAAATTAAGCATTGGGCTACTAAATTAAGAGAGGCTTATAATTTAAATTAAAAACTTAGTAGTTTTAGCTTACTAATAACGAAAATCTTAATTCATACCATAAAATCGAAGTAAAAATATTTGTATAAGTAATAAATAAATATATTATAATTAAGTTGAAAATATGGGGGATTACAATCTACCCCACTTAAAACAAGTTTCTCCCTCGAAACTTAACCCAAAAACCATAAATTTTCTAAAACCATTCAAACTTTTGTGTTTTGTATTGTTGTTATAAATTGCTTGATCCTCAGCATGTACACTCAACAAACTGAACTTTATGCTTAATGAACTCGTACTTGGCCAAAGTTTACATACTTCTATTGCATGTAAACACAATAACAATGCATATTAATAAGTAAAATCATGTAAACTCAAGCAATAAATAGCATAATTGAGGTAAAAAGCGCCAAAATACATCGCATTCTACCCCCCTTAAAAGAAAAGAGTTACGCCCTCGTAACTCACCTCGATATATAATTTAGGATGCTTCCCTTTTTTATTCATCACTCCCTTTGTAATGACTGTCCCCAACTTGTTTTTCTCCAATTTACTCAAATGTTTATTATTGGGGTGTTACAAAGTGGATCAGAGTTAGGTATTTGGGCTTGACATGGACTCTTATTTAGAGATATAATCTATAAATAAGAACCATGCCTAGGGTTACATTAAGTCACAATCAACATACAGTAGATTGTGAAAACAAGGCAACCAATCCCAAAAACCCTAAGCTCTCTCTATCTCTCACTCACGACCCTCCCCTCTCACTCCTTTGTACGTCTGGCCACCCTAGGTGGCGCGTGGTGTCTCGTGGTGGTGGTTCTTGGTTGGTGTCATTCCTCTCCTCTTCGTAAAAGGTTGATTGAAGGGTTCAATCATGACTAACTAGCATTAGTGGAGCTTTAATCTGTGCCCGTGGACCAAGTAGAGGAATCACGCTTTAGGTTCTTTATCTCCCATTGTTCTTGCTCGATCGCACATGGAATCACGCTACAAAGGTATTAATTCTTATTATTTATGTGTTATGTATGAGATCTTGGGATTAGGTGCTTCATGAATATGATTCATGTTTTTCCGCAATTAGTACCTATAAACTCCTACACTACCTCTCTAAAACAAAACAAAAAGAAAACACACAAAAATAAATAAAAAATACTTAAAAAAAATACGGGTTGCACCTCGCAAAGAGCTGGTTTATCAAGGTCCCGCTCGACCATACTCCTTTTTTCAATCGGAGGAATTCAATGCCTTGAGTAACTTATCAAACGCCCCTGCAAAAATTTCATTAAACACTAGATAGGGCTTAAAAATAAGCACACTTATCTTTACATAGAAAATGTTTAATTAAACATGCTCTCAATCATGCCAATAAAAGCGTGGTTCAAATCCAACATGTCATTATAATTGATTCCAATCATTAATTCATCACAAATAATTCATACTTCACTAATCAATCCAATCAATAATTCCAACCAATACCTAACATGATACTTGACAGGATAAAGTCGATACTTGACAGGATAAAGTCGTATCATCTTATCAAAAGTAATTACCTAAGTCCTCTAACTAAGTATGTAATACCCCTCATGATTGCTTTAAAGGAGTTTGATATACTACTTATATCAACAAGATGCATCTTCCTTTTAGAGAGCTCATATGCTAAGAATACTCCATAGTTAAACGTGCTTGGCTGGGAGTAGTCTTGGGATGGGTGACCTCCTGAGAAGTTTTCTCGGGGTGCGCATGAGTGAGGACAAAATGCGCCGGAAGGACTTGTGTTGGTTTGTGGGGACAGTTGTTGGCTCTCAATGAGCATTTTGTGACAATAGGTCCCTCCCTAATTTGTTTGGGGTTAGGGTGATACAAAGTAGATAGGGAAGTAGGGTCGAACAACTGGGAAACAAATCAATATATTTCTAAATAATTAAAATAATCTAAATTATTAAGTAACCAATTTATTGTTATGAAAAGAATTAAACTAAGGAGATTAAAGTATAGGAAGAAATCAAATAATTAAAGCCTAGGGTATAGGTTCACCAATAAATAATATTACAGGGTAAAACACAACAATCAATCATCAATGCATCAATTAATCAGATCATAAAGGGCTTTCGCTATGTATTAGAATCACATAATTAATCTACCGATATTAAATCGCATCTCTCAAATCTTGACTTAACCATTTATAAATTAACATGCCTATTGAAACTAAGCCTAAACATCAATTCTCATCTTTCGAATCTTGAATCGGTATTGCATAACTCATACAATTAAACCTGGCTAAATCTAATTGCATAGCATAAAGTCAATCAATAGGAAATCAATCAAGCATTGGCAATCAACAATAATAAATTAACTCTTCATATTATTTATGGTTCCCCACAACCCTAGAAAATAATCTACTCACACATAATTAAATCTAAACTAATCAAAACAATTAAGCAAAACATGATGAACAAAAGCAAATAAATTACCGAAATTAAAAGGGAAGAAATCATTACCAAAGTTAACGAAAATAATGAATTGAATTAAAACTAAGAATTTTAGAGAGAAGTCTAAGCTTAAGGGAGAATTAAAGTAATGAAACAGAGGTAATTGTATCAAAACAACAAAAACGTATTTATACAAAACATAAAAAATCCTAATTAAAATCTAAGTAAAAAAACGTGAAACTTATCTACAAGACACGCGCCTGGTCGGGTGACAGGCCTGCCATTTTTCTCAACGTGCATCTCTCGCGCCCAGTCGGGCGCGAGCTCGGGCGAAGCCTTCCTTTCTTAATCTTCCGCCCTGCCTAGTTGGGCACTAATTCCTAATGCCTACAACCCCCTCTAGGCAATGCTACCTACTCCCCCCTCCCAAAATTACCAAACTAGCCCTAAACCCCACTAACTGCATCAGTTAGAATTACCACAATAACTTCCATCTAACCACGGTTAATTCCCCTATTCCATATATATATATACAAAAAAAATGAAACAAAAAATAAAAAAAAAAGTCATCACTTTCTAGTTTCTACATTGTTCTTCACTGTCATTTTTACTCTCCATTTTCTCTCTCATCAAAACTTTCCAAATTGCACAACTCTGGAAAAAAATCTGCAAATTTATTATAATTTCAACAACAACGAGTGATATACGAGAATAATTTCACTAGTAAAAGAAAATTCTTCCAAAAAAATCAAAATTGTAAGTTAATTTGTGCATTTTTTATAATTAAACATCACGATTTTTGCTCATCATAACTAATTATGTGCAAATAATTGTTCAAAATCTAGTGTAACACCCCCAAATCTCCCTCTACGGAAATACCAGTATAATACGTATAATTATACCGTAGAGATAGACTTGAGCGTATTACCGCCGCGTGATTACGCAAGGCTACTCAAAATACTTTACTCAATAACAAAAACTTGCAGCGGAAACTCAACTTTCTTTTATTAATACTTATGAAAATAGTAACATTGTTATGAGTACTCTAGATAAAGACAAGACCAACATTCCTAAACTAGGTGAAGCAAATCCCGAGACTCCCATATGCTCATTCATGACTCCACCTGAAAATAGTCAATACTGCTTACCATTACGGTAAACAGGGCGAACCAAAACAAATAGGAAATACAGATTAGCAAAATATGCTAAGTACGATAAGTGCAAGATAATGTAAACTCAATTTATTTGCAAACATGCTTTTAAAATCGATTCCAATAAATTATCCACTAATTCCAAAACTCATGATTCAAAACCAATTCCAATGATTCAACATTCAAAATAATTGATAAACCAATTCCTTTAAAAATCCAATTCCTTTTTGAACCAATTTCTTTAAATCCAATTCCTCACCCAAGTGTGCACACCCCCCAAGCTAGTCTCCTTATATTACAAGGCTATTCTTGAGGAAAGACCCGGTCATACAAAGTCCAAGGCCTTATCAATAAACCAAATCCGCATAGTGGGATTACCAACATGCTTATAAAGCATTAATAATAATAATAATTCAATGGTTCAATAAATCCTTTTAAGATCCAACAAATCCAATATAATTCAAACTTCTTTTTGATAAGTCCACATACTTTCAAAATCAAAACATTTTAAATAAATACTTGAGAATAAAATCTCATATTAATAGCTTTCCAAAATCAATAACTCTTCCTTGAAAAACCTTTTATTTAATTCAACAAACCTTTTAAAAATCAAATCATTTATTTAAACACGATAAGTAATTCAAACCATTTAAAACATGATTTAAAAACCAAAATACTTTTATCAATACCTCCAAACATGATTTATTTCAAAATCATAATTCAAATCAATTTAATTCAATCACCAATCAAATCATATAAAACATGTTATTCAAACCAATCACTTACAAAGGTATCTAGCCACCTAACGTACCTTGATCCTTGCTTAGCTATACACACCAAAAGAACCTCAAGAATCTTGGTCGAACACACCCTACAAATAAATATAACCTTAATCAATATAAGGTTAACAAATAATTAAAAAACCCCCAACTATATGTACATGAACCTTTTAATTAATTTCTCATAAACATCATAAAAATATGATTTTATATAATTAAAACTACTCATAATAATTTTTATAAATCCCCCATAATAAAAATAATAATAATTGAATAAGAGAAGAGAAGAAGAAAAGATAAGAAACCAAGGAAAAGAGAAGAATTGGATTTGCGTAGGAAATAATAGAGGCTATAACTCCTTTGATATAGCTCGGAATTGGGTGATTCTTGAGCCTAACCTCAATAAATTTTCAAGAGGAACAACTTTTTGTGAAACGTTTATACCCCAAAAACTGAGCAGAAGTGCCCGAAAATTGGATTCAAAGATAAACGGGATGATTTGTGTAAAATCGAGGAGAAGAAAAGAAGAGAATTGGTGTGAATAATGTGAAAGGTATGAAGGGGTATTTATAGGATAGGGTGTAGAAAGGATAGATTTTAAGGTGTGATATGATTACTAGAAAATGTGATAAGTTTTTGGGGTTGTTAATGTACTTGAATCAAATTAAGTCTAGATTAATAGTTGGGTTAAAAGATAAGAAAATTTAAATGGATATACATATGGTTGGGAGAAGAAAGATAGGAACAAAATGAGATAATGAATAAGAAAATTAGAGGATAATTTAAAATATAATAATTAACAAACTAAAGTGATAACAATCAATAATAATAAAATAATTGAATAAATAAATATTTTAGATAATATCAAAATTAGTTAAATACATAATGTATATTAAATATTTCTCTTGAAATAGTTAGTAAAATATGGACCGACCTTAAAAAGATAATTAAACCTATATTATTAATTTAGAAATCCAAAAATAATTAATTATTCAAATGTTTAAATACTTATATTTGGCGCTAAAATTCAAATATTATTTTGGCCCCAAATAATGAAATTACTAAAATAACCTTTTATAAAATAATTCTTAATTAATTAATTATAAAATATGTATGAAAATACGGGGTATTACATCTAGTAAACAAAGTAGTGATTACAATACATTGTTCAAACATAAGTAAAGCAAGTAGTAATTTGTTTAATTTCTTTTGTGGACCATAGAAGGTATTTCTAGAAAGCAACAAAGAAGATCTGCAATTTAGTAAGCACTATTTACTTAATGTGAAGAAGTTGTTTATTTATCAATTTAGTTTAATTTTAGAAAATGAAAAAAAAAAATTAAAATATGCAAAACAGAGATGACGATATTCCTATTAAAAAACGACTAGATACATTACAAAAAAAGCGTAGACCAAATCTCCTGTGATTGTTATCCTCAACTTCTAAAAGATATAATAATGTCGAAAGGTCCTGCTGAAAATGAAATGTCTCGAATTCCAAGGTATAATGATCATTTATAACTTACTAAATGTTCATATGTACTTGTTTGTAGTTGTACATTTTTGTAGTTGTCCTGCTGATTTTTATTTTCAAAATATACATGTTTGTAGTTGTACATATATATTTATAAAAATCATAAGGACTTATAAAATTGTTTGCCCATGAAAATTGAGTATAGAGTATAATTGTGCTAATTTTCTTGATTATTAGTTGAGTTTTCGTACAATTATTCATAGTTAAATTATTAGTTTATATTGAAAATGACTTTTAGGTAAATGTTCATTTTCATTTTGATAGATATTCATTATAATATTAGTATCTGATCATTTACATTCTTACCTTAATTCTACTAGAGTTCAGTCTTGAAAAAAGATTACCCTAGTTTTGTTTATGATCATTACATATTAATGAATGTATGTTGGTATTTAAACAAATGTTCATTTGGATTTAAATACCTATATGTTCATTCTCATATTGAAATTATCCACGCATACTATAATAATACATGTTTCGCTTTATACTAAGTTAATATATGCTTATGAGCGTCATTTGAATATTATACTACATACATTTTAATTCTAATACTGATAGATGTTTATTCGAATTTGATATGTAGATGTTCATTTGGACATGTGTATATTCGCACATATATATTAATGTATATTCATTTATATGTTAAAAAATGTTCAAAAATAAATCACATTTTGTTCATTCATTATTATTGACCTTTGATGATTGAGCTCATGGAAGCAGAGAGAGAAAATTGGGGCAAAAAATGCAGGAGAGAGAAAATGAAATCAGTAAAATAAGAGAGAGAAAAAAGAGGAAATTAGGTTAGGAAAATCATTATATAATTGCTTGAATAGAAAGTTAACGAAAATGAAAGGAAAAAAAAAACAAAAATGGGGGGGGGGGGGGATGAAAAATGACGTAGTAACAGGGGGGGTGTAGGGAAAGATATCTAAACTAGAGTCTAGGGAAAAAATTATAAATAATGGCGGTGAAAGTTTGTTCATCATTGGGTTTGATTTTGGGGGACATTTTTAGGTGTCTACACCTACAGAATCTGCAGCGGCAGAATTCATCGTCTTGATCATATGCGAAGATGGATGAACTTTCAAGCCCATCTTCCAAACTTATCCACCTTTTAGGAAATTGTGGGTAACCCTAGTGTCTATCATACCCCACATCTCAGTACCATTAATAGTGACCCTACAGTACATAAGGCCATCAACCAGTTCCTTTTGTTCGCCCTTTATTGCACTCCATAACTTCATCATATTCCTTCTTGGTGCAACGTCTTCTTCTAGTTCCTTTTCCGTGGAACCCTCTTCATCACTCGACTCACCCAATAATGCAGAAAGTTGTTGGCTTCTAGGGTAATTTTGGTTTATGTGAGGCCCTTTACAAATGAAACACCTTTCACTGAACCACGTCTTCTTGTTTGACGAGTATTCTTCTTTTCTTATTGTCTGACCCGACTTATCACTATTTCAGAAGCCCTTCTTCTTTTCAAACTTCCTTTTCTTTCCACGATCATTACCTTTTTCTTTCCCTCCCTTGTTATCAGCAACATTGGACGGTTTCCAATCGACAAGCGCTTCCGTAGAAACAATAGCGGCGTTTAGATCTTCGACTTTATGCCTTATCAACTCGGTTTGAGCCCATGGCTTCAAACTAGACATATATAAACTGAAACAACTTCTCCTAATAGGCCATGTTATTAATATCCAACATCAAAGACATGAAAAGCTTAACATACTCACGAATCGTGTTAGTATGCTTCAAATCCTTCAAATTATCCCTTGCAACCCAAGATGTATTGTTGGGCAGAAATTGCTTTCGGATCTCTTCCTTCATTACATCCCATGAGGATATGGGATCTTTTATGACCACTTTATCCGCTTCTTTGTAGGATCTCCATCATAATATTGCATCATCGGAAATAAACAGGGCAGCCAAATCAACTTTGCTACCATCTCCCCGATTAATCATTTTGAAATAATGCTCCAAATCCTAAATGAATTTTTCTGGGGACTTATAATCCCTAGATCCACTGAACGATTTTGGTTCAGGGACCTTAGCACGATCCCCGGATGAATATGAAGATTCTTTCTCTTCAACAACATCATATTTGCTCTCGAAACAACTCACCTTGCTCCCACTCGAACAAAACATCATTTGCTCTACTTGCTTTCCCACACACAATTTGCATGTGTGCAATATGAGTCCTCTTCATCAAGTAACACCACCGAAGTCTACACCAACTTTGACACGGTCATTTCCTTTTCACCAAAAAAACACCATCTCCTCTTCATCAAGGAGACTAAACATGAAGATCAACACCAATCTTGACAAACCACTGTAGACACCCATTTGTGTCTCCCCAAAACCAAACCCAGTGATGAGTACCTTTCACGTCAAATCATAATCAAATGAAGTGAAAGTGTGGAAAGTTTAGTGTTGCGGATAGTTTTCATTTCTTTTCTCTTCTCTCTATTTTTGAAAATCTATTTTAAGAAAAAAGCCAATCCAGTTTAATTGGTCCATGATATGGGTCCAATAGTATTTTAGTTGGATAGGGCTTGAAAAGATCTTTCCAATGATATATTATAAGCCCAATTCCGATGAATATTGAGGAAGTTATGGCCAAATTACTGAACTGGGCTTGGTTTGAGCCTTATATGCGGCCCAATGATCTAGAGGAGGGCCTAATATGGATTTATCATTCCTAATGCAATTAGGAATGGTTTTAGTCTTCTAGATTCTTCTAGAAGGTTCTTTTTATTCCTAATTCAATTAACATTGATAAATTGACTTTTGTTGACTTTTTAGAGTTTTAATCAAAATAAAAGAATGTTTTTGAGGAAAATACGATTTTATCCTCCTGTACGGTCAATTTCTATCTGATTTAAGAAAACGCGTCAATACTTAAGTTAGCGCCAAACGTCAGCATTAGCGCTTGATGCTAAGCTTAGCGCTTGGCGCTAGCGTTAGCGCCTGGAGCTAATGTCAGCGTCTGGTGCCAACCTCGTTTTTGCACGTCAGAACTCTGTTTTGATTTTTTATCTTTTTGGTTGACTTTCTCTATAAATAGTCTTCTAAAAACTCCGTTTTCATTCATCAATTCTCACCAATTTTCACCAATTCTCTCTATTCACCAACTCTCATCAAGAATTTCTTGATTTTTCTCTCTCTCTCTCTTTTCTAAACTAGCTTTTTCTCAAATACAAAATTCCGCATTCGCAAGACTTAGATACACCTAGCCAAGCTCGAAGTTGCCTTCGCCTTAGACGTGAAAGGTTTTAATTTCTGAGGGTTTGGTCCCAAATCTCTCTTTTAATTATTTAATTTGATTGTTTTGTTTATTATTTTCCTTGAAGTTACTAACGCGTGTATTTTGTTATTAGAAAGAGATACGAGGCATCCAAGTAAGTACTTTAATGGTTTAATTGATGTTATTATGTAGAAATTATGCTTAGATTGTTATTTTGATTCCTAGTATCATGTCTAGGGTAATTTTAATATCAAGTATGATTAAAAGTATGATGCCTTTTATGCTCTTCCTAATATTTATGATTGTTAGTATCATGTTAGGGCTAAAGCTTTGATTTTTATTGCTTAGTGACATGTTAGGGTTTGTTATTTATCTTATTAGTATCATGCCTAGGATCTTTCTATTATGCTTTAACATTATTATAATTATTATTTTGATTATGATTATTATTATGATGATTATTTATTATGTTGCTTGATTTTTATTGTTATTGCTTGATCACACCTTTTTATGCATGTTTAAAGGGAATTTGGTACTTGTAATCACGCTTAATAAGATAATTAATAATCTTTTTTAGGGTTAATATGATTATAATTCAAGTGATCGCCAATAATAGTTTTATTTGTGCATTAATATTCAACCAATATAGATAAACAGGTTTAGGGCAATCCTATTGATTGCATGTTAGTCAGAAAGCGCACATGAATAATATCAGAATAAAGTAGAGGCCTATTATTAGGGCGGGTTCAATCTCTTTTAGGTTGGATTTGTACCTTCCTCCCCGAACTACCAGTCATGGTTCCAGACCTATTGGAGTTGACGATCTCCTGGATCGTTAAGGGGTGTAACCTTCACCCTGTGAATGGTTTACAATTTCCTAAAACTTGTTGGCGACTCTTTTGCTCTATCTTCTTTCCCTTTGGACGCCACCGTACTTTAGTGTATGATCACAGTGGGGTTCAAGTTTGGGGTAATGCTTTGAAATATTCCCTACAGTTTTTGGCGACTCCGCTGGTGAGGATTTCTATTTTAATTCCTGAAATTTATTTCGGCAATGATTTAGAATGAGTGGATGAGACTCGAAAAGTTCTAAGTATTTCATGTGCGTAATTTTGATTAACATTATTGTCATATGCATAAAAAAAGATCTCATTGGAAAGACCATCCGTAATGAGTTAAAACATAGGATTTTTACACGTATGAAATTTGAGAAATATCTTTCACAACTAGGATCGAAATAACACTGCACGAAACTGGAAAATTTTATCGAGCACAGAAAGCTGCTGAGGCATGTAGGAATTAGCGTCGGCGAACTGAAATTAACGCCAATATTTTGACTTTAACGCCAGAGACAGCTTTGTCGCTAGGCGCTAAAGCCAAAAGCTGGCGCCAACTTCTGTTTGCTGGCGCCAAATTCTTCCAATACCGAGCCAGAAATATGCGTTCTAATTTCGACTAGTTTTTCGCATTGTTTGCTCGATCCTACTTCCTAATTGAGTTTTTCTCACTTTTCTAAAACCCATATATGTTCTACATATGGACATAACCCTCTGGGAATTCATGCTCCATCTACCTGATTGAACGCTCTGAGCAACAAAGGGTACATCCGAGTTTGTTGAATTCACCAAACCATGGAAGCGAGTTTTTTCTAAAATTCGCGGTGTCCCATCCACTCGCGCCAACCCTTCACGGTTAGGCTTCCGCGCGGTGCATCCGGACAATTAACCATAGACCCTCTTTGACTAACCCATATCCTGAACTTTAGAGAACTAGAGCCATGGTTAGGTTGCAAACTCATTGCATCATATTGTGCCTACTTGACTAATTGTGCATTATTTGTTGGGCATACTATATGTTTTTTTTCCTAACCGTTTGTTTGACTTGTGTTAAGACTTAATAAAATAATTAATGACTAAAGGAATTTGTCTAATTAATTAATTAATTAATTAATTAGAGCTAATAAATATGTCTAAAATCGAGTCATAGTTCTTTTAAGTCAACCCGGATTTTTATTCCCGTATACTGCACAAGCGTCAACTTGTTTTGGTCATAGACGGAGTTCTAGGAAGAACTACGAGTCGTACAACCTATGGATCTGTATCCCCGAGTTTTATCTTTAAGTTGGAGTTGGTTTCATCCCAATCAGAGTCACAGATTAAAAGTTATGACTAAAATACCATAGCCTGTCCAGTTTAATGCATATACGTGAGGTCTTAACTTAGTCTTTGTTCGAGTCTAGTCACATAGTCTAGCCACATGGTCATGACACGAGTCTTAACATGTCACCTACACTCACTAGTCTTAGCACACACTTTGAGTATATATCACCATGACCATGTCTTAGGTTCATGCATGAGTCAGTTTTTTCCGTCATTTGAGTTGGGGGTACATCCCATTCCTAATTCTTCATATCTCTCCATCTACATCATCTTTTCTTCACTTCCTCCATCCATTGCATGTTGAATAGAGTTTGAGTCAAATAACTAACAATGAATATTCCCAAATTCCTTTTCCATAGTACTTGGTCGAGGAGAGAAGGGCGATTAATCAAGGACAACCTCTTTATTCAAGTCTTACTTTTTGATAAACCGATTCGTCAAAAGAGGAAAGCTAAAAAGATAATGGCAACTCAAGAAGAAGTCAACGAACTTAAGAATCAATTGACTACCGTGACTGAGGCATTGAAGGTTTAAACCCTCAAAATCAATGACCCTATGAAGCAACAGTAGATGGACCTCATGCAAGAAAGCTTGAGCAAGCTATCTAGTGACTACAAATTTCAAGGCATTAGTTCACAAGGGGTCTTGGTGGACAAAGAACTTCTTCCGCATAAGTTCAATGCCAACGACATCCCAAAATTCAAGGCAATAGATAATCCTTACCTTCACTTAAGAGCCTTTGAAACTATGATGAACATTAAGGGGATTGATAAGAAAGTCTTTCATTCCTTGTTCTCCTTATCTCTTGAAACCGTTTGTTAACAATGGTTCTTCTCCCTGGACAAAGAGAAAACCTCTACCTGGGAATCGATGGTAAACGCTTTCATTGATAGGTATAAATGCAATATCCAAGTCGAAACTGATTATAGACAACTTGAAATGTTAAGACAAAAAGAAAATGAAGGCTTTACTTCTTTCTTCAATAAGTGGAGGGAAACTTCCGCTAAGATGATTGAGGTGCCCACTGAAAAAGAATCTGTGAGGATGTTTATCAAGAATCTCCAAGAGAAGTATTCGAAGCATTTAAAATATCAGCACAATCTGAATACTTTCAAGGCCGTTTATGACATCGGAATTGAAATCGAAGATGACCTCGCAAAACAAAAAGCTACTAACAATAGTAACCACTGGAAAGGAAAGAAGAACGACAATCCTTCTTCTTCCGAAAATGCCCACTCTAGTAATAATGTTAGTACCTTTGACCATAATGGTGTCTTAGCCATGGACAATCAAGGATCTAAAAGGAAACCCAGGAGAGAGTTCACACCCATTGGAATGACCTACGATGCTACTTTCGATCGTCTTTATGATCAAGGATTAATCAAACCTATTGGCCCTACTGAGGATCCAACGCCAGAAAATCGATCTTCGAGATGGAATCCCAACTCCTATTGCAAGTACCATCGAGGAAACGGTCATACCACTGATGAATGCTACAGGTTTCAAAATCTCATTCAAGATCTCATAGAAGCAAACAAGATCCCATTGCCTCTAGCTAGCGAGAAGACTGGATGATGATGAAGCGAATGACACAAGACAAGAGGCAAGCTTCAACGACAAGATTTCATGACCTCTTTTTCTATTTCTTTTTCATTTTTTTCCTTTCCCAAATAAGTCTAGCATAGGCACCTTTCTCTTCCCTTAGATTATTTTTGTAGATTCTTTTTTTTTTCCTTAGATTAATTTTGTAGGATCAATTTTTTTTTCTTTTAATAAAATGAGCATTTATTTTCTTTCATATGATCATTTCATTACATTACATTGCAAAAAAAAAAAAAAAATAAAAAATAAAAAAAAAAAATAAAAAAACCATGTCGAACTAAGCACAAGGTATACCAATGATTTGAGGCACCCCTTGTAGCCACATCATATCACCTTTCACCCTTCAAATATACAATCCTTTTTTTGATAAACCACTTTGAGCCTTGTCTAACGATAGACCTTTCATTTTTCAACCCATATCTACCTAACCTTGGGATGGGACAGTGTCCAACTTATGCAATTCTAAAAAAGGTTTGAGTGAATTCAAAAGATTAAAATAGCAAAAATAAGCAAAAAAATAATAATAAATAAAAGTGTACAAAAGGGCAAGTGTTCCAATGTCTTTGATATGAAAATATCTTTGATATGAACACGTCTCATATTGCGTCTCTTATCGAGTGCTCGGTACCGTGCCTGAGAAACATGAATGCTAAGTGAGTGATAGACCGCATGATCGGGATTGCCCACACTTATAAAAATAAAATAGATGCTAAAGAAAAAGAGAAAAGAGAGCTAAAAAAAGAGCTAAAATCCTCAAGCATAAAAATATAAATATTCCAAAAAGCAAGGTTGCACACCTTGGGGGCTTATCGAGGGTCTTGAGCCTTTATACCCGTCTTCTTAAAACCTTTAGCCTAACCACGTTACAACCCTTGAAAAGACCTTTTTGAGGTATACACAAACTTGTGCGAGGTTCGGCTAGAGCTACGTCCGGCCTGATTCCTAACGGATACGTAGGCAACCTCACATCGAGGTGCGGCCGTAATAAAAATGCATTCATATTCACACTCACACATCATGGTCATATCAAGGGATCTCCAATGCTCATCCCTATTCACTTAAAGCTAGACTTAGGGGCTTGATCCTTACATCATTAGCTTACCTAGCCTAAAGAGTCACCATCATTTGACTCTTCTTAAAATAATAATTTCGCCTTTGCGGCCTAACTTTAGTATCACTTTCACACACCGCACAGATACATGACCAAATATACTTTCCCTTAGGAACCCTTTATCATGAGATCTTAACACGACGCTGAAGCATGCCTTGTCATATCAAAATCACTCATCAATCATAATCATCATTGCATCGAAGTATGAAGTGCTTAGCCTCCGTGCCTAAGTTACCTAAATACTTTCATTATCGAGTCAACTAGGATAGTCTAAGATGTTACAATCCTTGTAATGTGAGAGACAACGTTAACGGATTAAGCTCATTCAACATGCACCTTCAAAAACTTCGATTCTTTTTTGCGTCTTTCTTTTTCGGGAGAAAGTCGGTACCCTCCACAAAAATGACGGAAAATTTTTGCTTTTTTGCATTTTCAAGTCGCACAATCACATTACAATGCACACACGAGTCATGTACACATTGAGTCATGTCGTGTCATATCACCTTAATTTGAGTCTAACACATGTGTCAAACACTTTGAGTCGAGTCAACCTCGAGTCAATCACAGCGAGTCAAGTTTATACCTTGAGTCATGTCAAGTCAATGAGTCAAGCAACACTAAGTCTTAGGTCAACCCTAAAGAAAGATAAGCAAAGTCATATGGTCAAAGATATAAATGCAGGTGCATCCCAGCAAGCGAGGACATTCCCGGATTTTTTTCGAAAAAACCGCGAATATGATGCAGGAGATTCCTCTAAGATAAGAATCAATGCTGCTTTAGAAAAGCATTGTGATACATATAGTAAAATGGGATCAGTAAATTAGAGATGAAGAGCTTTAATTTACAAAAGATTTGAGCGGATTTGGTTGAAAGGAAACGACCAAGCTCAAAGTTCGGAGCAAAACCAAGAAACAGCGGCAGCAAGAGCAGAATAGGGAAGACCCTACTCCAGCACCAGATGACAAGGCTGTCGTCTGGCAACAACATCTGGCGTCTGGCAACAGAGTTCAGCGCCTGACTCTAGATCCCATCGTCTGGCGACAGAGCCAATTCTTGACGCCAGAGATATTTCAGCAGCGACAGAGCTCGAAGCCTCTCAGAATGGTTGTTTCGACCTCATACAGCAATTTCGGGTTCCTTGGTACGCCAGTTAGCCCCTATAAGCAATTTGACATGATTAGTAGTCAGCTCGATTACAATCGTATTAAGTGATTGACCTGACAAAAAAATCGTCTCACTTAGCTTAAGCGCCTAAAACACTGGCTCATTACAAGCACCAACATATCGGTTTAAAAGCAAGCACTTAAACGACAATATTTCCAAATACGGATTGTCGCGCATTCTTCTTAAACGACAATATTTCCAAATACGGATTGTCGCGTATTCTTCTTAAACGACAATATTTCCAAATATGGATTGTCGCGCATTCTTCTTAAACGACAATTTTTCCAAAAATTGGATTGTCATCCCCAACTGACAATATTTCCAAAAATGGATTGTCGTGCATCTTCTTCAACGACAATTTTTCCAAGATTGGATTGTCATCTCTGGCAAAATTTCCAAGCGTGGATTGTCGTGCTCCTTCTTTGTTTGGCAATTTTTTCCAAGTTCGGATTGTCATCGCTGGCAAGTTTTCCGAGATTGGACTGTCATACACCCAGTTCCCTATGGTAAAATTTCCCAAAGGATTGTCGTAGGTCTCTACTCATCATAAATTTCGGCAAAGGTTCCTCAACGTGGATTGTCATTCATTTCAGTAAGTGGCAAATTTTCCCGAAGTGGATTGTCGGTCGACTCTTTTTTGGCAAATGTTCCAAGACACGGATTGTCAATTGTGGCAATATTTTCCTAAAAGGATTGTCGCATAGCGTTGGAAAATTTCCAAGGTGGATCGCTTTTAAGAGTTATATTCCAAGATGTGGATTGTCGATCGTAGCAAAACTCTTATGACAGATTGTTACGAAGCATTGGCAACTTTTCCCAAAAATGGATTTTGACAAATTTTCCGAGATACAGATTGTCGCTTGATCGTAGCAACATTTCCAAGGATGGATTGTTACGAAGCATTGACAACTTTCCCTAAATCGGATTGTCATACATCATACAAGAGTTGTGTTGGCAACTATTCCCAAAGAAAAGAGGATTGTCCTCACAGCAAAAGCACCGACATACTGGTTCACACGCAGCAAAGCACCGACGTACTGGCATAGCAGCATTAAGGATCAACAAGCAGTGATCTTTTCGAAGACTATCACAGCAGAAATTGGAGGCAGTTACAGGCATAGCAGTCTTCAGGCGGTATTCTCTAGCTTGCGGAAGATCGTCACAACAAATCGGTTACCTTTAGAGACGTGTGCTCGACGGTGCAAGATACGCGTTTCTTAACCCTTTTATCTGTTTAACTAACGCTAGTTTGCAGGTATTGGCGTTACAAGAATGGTTTAGGATCGCAGAACGTTCTGAATCATTCTCCGTCCCTATCGATACTTTGACTTTTGTTTTCGAAACTTGCGTTTCTCCAAACTTAATCAAAGTGGGGGCTTCTGTAGACACCAATTTGTGTCTCCCCAAAACCAAACCCAGTGATGAGTACCTTTCACGTCAAATCATAATCGAATGAAGTGAAAGTGTGGAAAGTCTAGTGTTGCGGATAGTTTTAATTTCTTTTCTCTTCTCTCTGTTTTTGAAAATCTATTTTAAGAAAACAGTCAATCCATTTTGGTTGGTCCATGATATGGGTCTAATAGTAGTGTAGTTAGATAGGGCTTGAAAAGAGCTTTCCAATGATATATTATAAGCCCAATTCCGATGAATATTGAGGAAGTTATGGCCAAATTACTGAACTAGGCTTGGTTTGAGCCTTATATGCGGCCCAATGATCTAGAGGAGGGCCTAATATGGATTCATCATTCCTAATGCAATTAGGAATGGTTTTAGTCTTCTAGATTCTTCTAGAAGGTTCTTTTCATTCCTAATTCAATTAGCATTGATAAATTGACTTTTGTTGACTTTTTAGAGTTTTAATCAGAATAAAAGAATGTTTTTTAGGAAAATACGATTTTATCCTCCTGTACGGTCAATTTCTAATTGATTTAAGAAAATGCGTCAATAATTAAGTTAGCTCCAAACGCCAGCATTAGCGCCTGATGCTAAGCTTGGCGCCTGGCGCTAGCGTTAGCGTCTAACGCTAATGTCAGCGTCTGGCGCCAACCTCGTTTTTGCACGTCAGAACTCTGTTTTGATTTTTTATCTTTTTGACTGATTTTCTCTATAAATAGTCTTCTAAAAACTCCGTTTTCATTGATCAATTCTCACCAATTTTCACCAATTCTCTCTATTCACCAACTCTCATCAAGAATTTCTTGATTTTTCTCTCTCTCTCTCTTTTCTAAACTAGCTTTTTCTCAAATACAAAATTTCGCATTCGCAAGACTTAGATACACCTAGCCAAGCTCGAAGTTGCCTTCGCCCTAGACGTGAAAGGTTTTAATTTCTGAGGGTTTGGTCCTAAATCTCTCTTTCAATTATTTAATTTAATTGTTTTGTTTATTATTTTCCTTAAAGTTACTAACACGTGTATTTTGTTATTAGAAAGAGATACGAGGCATCCAAGTAAATACTTTAATGGTTTAATTGATGTTATTATGTAGAAATTATGCTTAGATTGTTATTTTGATTCCTAAGATCATGTCTAGGGTAATTTTAATATCAAGTATGATTAAAAGTATGATGCCTTTTATGCTCTTCCTAATATTTATGATTGTTAGTATCATGTTAGGGCTAAAGCTTTGATTTTTATTGCTTAGTGACATGCTAGGGTTTGTTATTAATCTTATTAGTATCATGCCTAGGATCTTGCTATTATGCTTTAACATTATTATAATTATTATTTTGATTATGATTATTATTATGATGATTATTTATTATGTTGCTTGATTTTTATTGTTATTGCTTGATCACACCTTTTTATGCATGTTTAAAGGGAATTTGGTACTTGTAATCACGCTTAATAAGATAATTAATAATCTTGTTTAGGGTTAATATGATTATAATTCAAGTGATCGCCAATAATAGTTTTATTTGTGCATTAATATTCAACCAACATAGATAAACAGGTTTAGGGTAATCCTATTAATTGCATGTTAGTCAGAATGCGCGCATGAATACAATCAGAATAAAGTAGAGGCCTATTATTAGGGCAGGTTCAATCTCTTTTAGGTTGGATTTGTACCTTCATCCCCGAACTACCAGTCATGGTTCCAGACCTATTGGAGTTGACGATCTCCTGGATCGTTAAGGGGTGTAACCTTCACCTTGTGAACAGTTTACAAGTTCCTAAAACTTGTTGGCGACTCTTTTGCTCTATCTTCTTTCCCTTTGGACGCCACCATACTTTAGTGTATGATCACAGTGGGGTTCAAGTTTGGGGTAATGCTTGAAATATTCCCTACAACCACTTTCTCTCAACCAAGGAAGCAAATCGGAGTCTACACCAACTCTAACACACCACCTTTTACACACCAAGAATGCAATGCAAACATCGAGATCTCAACCAATCTCAACAACACACCCATTTCCTCTACACTAAGGAAATGACACCTCCTCTCAACGAAGGAAGCAAACATCGAAGATCCAAAGTCTAAAACAACTTTGATAAACAGTACGTTATCGAAGGGAATTTCATGGTTCTCCGAGCACTCCAACCGCACTCCACACGACTCACCCTCCGTGGCAAACACAAGCCTTTGGGCATTTTTCTTTTGTTGATAGAACATTCCTACCATGCTCATCTCCCACCTCAATAAGAACCCATACTTGCCTTTCACACACATAAAAACAACACGTGAGCCTTCCATGAAACACCTTTAATTGACATGTCTTTTCCGGTCGTCTTCTAACATTGAAACATTAATGTCTGGCTTCTCTCCAATGACAATCTAACCAACAATAATGCCTACCGCAAAGATTCACATCATCTCACGAAACCCATGTGATACCATTTCACTTGACATGCTTTTCACGATCATGTTCCACCATTGAAACCGAAACCACGGCTCTTCCTCAATGGCAATCCAACCAAGCCATACCTCCGTGAAGAACCCCACCCCTCATGACTACTCATGTGTTCTCCAAGGTTACAAGGCCCCACTCCATTATTGTCCCATGAACTTCAACCTGAGTTTCTTTAATAATTTTTCTATGGCACTCTCTCACACATAAACATGTAGCCATCAATGACGTTAAGTTTACTACCGGATATCAAGATGGGGAAATCCTTGATATCCTTCACTCCAACATCAACACTCCATAGATTTCAATCCCCCTATACCGACTTCCATGCATTGTTAATCAAACACAAACTTCAAGATTTTTCAATTTCAATAACAACCAATTGAAATCCATACCAAAGACTCAAATTTTGAACACCCACAACACCAAAATTGAAAATTTAACACCAAAATTCAATCTTTGGACTTCTAATAACAAATAACAATCATACCACACAAACTAACCCTAAAAAACCGCTAAAACAACCTTGGCTCTGATACCAATTAAAAGGATTAACGAATGTGCCAGCTAGTTTTCAATTAACGACACTTAACAACAACGAAAACGTAAAAACAAGCAACAAACGAGACAAGAAAAATTTATTGTGGGAAACCCGAGAACCGAGACAATAACCCACAAATCCACTATGGAGTAACAATTTGATGAAGAAAAATGTAGATTACAAGCTTTCAATTCACCATGAAAGCTCCTACCCCAAGCTCACCCTCTTAAATACTCAAACCTTAAGTGTTTGGGTTTACATTGAGGCTCTCTCTCTACATCTTTCCCTTCATCCTATTACTCTCTTAACAATGACAAAATAAGAGCTTATATAGTGCAAGAGTACAAGGTTAATCAACGGCTAAGATTACATCCAGAGCAAATTAAAAGAAATCACAGCGCTGAAATAGGGCCGAGGAAGCTGGTTCGATCGAATCTACCTTGAGTTCGGTCAAACAATGGGTGGTTCAGTTGAACCTCCAAGAGGTTCGATCGAACACTCGAGTCAGTAGAAAAACTCAATTTCCTTCAAATGGTTTGACTGAACTTTTCAAAAGTTTAGTCAAACTTCCGCACTATGCGGACAACTCTTCTTATAACGGTCGTAACTCCCTTGATTCTCGACCAAATTAAGCAGATGACCAGTAGTTGGAAAGCTCTTAAGATGAGCTATCACCTCTAACTTGAATCACCTCAATATCATTTCTAGATCATGAGATATGAAGGCAGCCTTGCCTTTCATTGTTGCTTTATTTGCACCAATCAAACAATCCATAACTTAACTCCAAAACTATGCACCCCCTTAGATGTCTTGAATTGCTCTCCACACTTTTCAAACCCAACAAATATTAAGCTTGTTAGTATGACTTTTGTTTGGTGCAAACATTCAAAAGGTTCCCAAGGATCATGTGCACTGAGCACATCTCCTAGCAACTCCGGCAATGAAGATTTTTAAGACTTTAATTGTACGAGTTTATACTAACTACTATATTAAATCATTTAAGGTAGGTCAAAGATTGAAACTTTGTAATGCTAGAGATTTTTAAACCTATAAAAGTTGCTCTAGTTTTATAAAATGTTCACATAATATATATATATATATATATATATATATATATATATATGTTTGTATTAGGAGATTACATTCATTGCTGAAATTTAAATAATAGAAAAGTATAAAAAATAAAATAAAATAAAAGTTTATATTTGAAAGTTTGAATATCCCTCTCTTTTTCCTTTTCCTTTGGTTACCAAAGTTGAAGGCTAATATCGGTATATGAGTTGCTTGTATGCATCTTTATTCTGCGAGTAATACGCCACTTCAGCCTACAAAACATAAAACCAAATTCTTAATAATACAAGACAAAAGATACAAAGGAAATGAAACTCGAGCACTTCAGCATAAATTGGAAATGGTTTTATGTGTAAAAGTGTTCTACTGCTAACAACTTGTTCAAAATAATTCGTAGGGTGGTTGATCATGCTTCAAATACTTGCAAACTTATATCATATAAATGGCCAACTTCAGAAGTATGGTAGAAGGCATTAAGATCATAAATTGCAGAGGAAAGAAAGATATACTATAAATGAGAAGATTACAATGGTAAGAGTTCCATATACAACAGCCTATTGTGATTAGTTGTATGTAATAATTATCAAAAAAATTTACCCGGTTAACTTTCAAACTCCAATAAACTTATGTTTAATACAGTAACATACAAGTGCATAAGTTCAGGAGAGTAAACTGTAAACTTCATACATAAGACCTTTGCCACTTTAAACAAAGAAAACTAATTTTCAAGGGGCAAGAAAATTTAAGAAAAAAAAAACACAAAAACTTTGGAACTGGGGTAGATATTGAAATGAGACTAAACTTTATACATGTAAAACCATTACCTATTGTAGCGTTCAAAACACACAAGGTTATGAAAGTGAAACATTGCAATCGAAATACACTTACCTTCCGAACTCCCTTTACTGCTGTCAATAGCTTCTCACCGAAAAAGTCTTTAAAAAAGGTGTCCTTGTGAAGAGCATCTAAGGATTCAGCAAGTGATGTTGGAAGTCTCTGAAGTTCACCATCAAGGCTAGAAGGGTTCGCTTCTGCAACACATTAATATCAAAAATATATATCCGTTAACAAGCAAGTACAAACTCAATGTTATCAGGAGTGTCAATGATTCACTTCTTGTTCGTCTGCTTACAACCAAATTACTTTCTGAAGACTTTCGAAGGAAAAACAAGTGCATACTCCAATATACAGCCTAGCACCCCCCCCCCTCCCTAACAAAAAAGGATACTCTCACGCAAGGGAAGAGTAGTTACCTTAGTCCTTACCCAACCCTTCCTAAAAGGGGAGAGGGGAATAGTTTTGAAAGTACAATAGAAATTTTTAGTGTTAAAATTGTTATGTATGACAATATTAAACTTTTTGTATTAGATTAAGTTGAATTTAATTGCGAACACTTCCTTCACCTACACTTCATTTCAAATATCTTGTATACAATAAGCTCATACTTCAACTCTAGATAATCTTACCAATTGGAGGAGGCAAAGTAAGGTGCCTCCGCAAGCCATCGATCCCTGCAGCAATTATAGAAGCCAAACCCAAGTGGGGATTTGCACATCCATCAAAAGATTTGATTTCAAAGTTGCTTACAAGACCATCTTCAACCCCAGGAGGGCAGGCAGTCCTCAAAGGAACTTCCCTGTTCTCTTTTCCCCAGCAATGATATGCTCCACTCCATGTGTCTGGTTGTATACGATCATAGCTACAGATTATAAATTTTAAAACGATGCAAATTAGACATATTATTTCAACAACATATGATTCATGTATGTTAACTAATATGAAAGTTTAATTACAAGATTTTTGCTATGTAACATAAACCTTGATAATTTGATAAACAGCAACACATGGAGAGAGGAAATTAGGCAGATCTTCTCTATATATAGATAAGTCATTAAAAGCTAAATAATGTTCTAATGAGCATAATATGTTCTTGAATCAAATGGTAACAATCAACTCCGAGGGAAAATACTCGTAAGGGGTAACGATGCTGAATATGGGTTCATGCTCACAAGCTAACTTATATGAGAAATGAAGAATAATGGTCAGACTTAAACATTTGGAGGGTCCTCTGCTCAAAATGTTCTACACATAATTAAAATAAAATTTTTACCTATTAGGATTTGGAGCAGTAAATGCCAAAATGGCAGGAAGATGAAATAAAACTCCAGCCATAAATTCCTGACCAACTTCAGACATTCCATAGCCAGATCCAGGAGACCCAGTAAAAACATTTTCATCATTTTCCCACAAACTTAGATGCACATGAGATCCAGATCCAATGTCATCCAATTTATACCTAGGGAGAAAAGAAAGAAAACGATTAAGAAGTTGACACCAAGATGATAAACATAATGTCGAGAATATTTATAAGACAATCATCATAATTAACCTATACACACAAAAAGAACAGGGCTGGAAACTCATATGCAAATACAAACTATTAGTGCAGTCTATGAAACTGAGTATCATACAATCAACAGGTAAGTAATAATAGTATATGATTAATAGCATATAGAGATTTAATGCTCAAATTTAGGTGGATATAATACTAGAAACCAACTTTGAACTATGGGATGATTAATTGAGAGCTAAAAGATCACATACTTTTAAGTATGAGAGGCAACAATATGAGAATCATCAAAATATACTTGCCCCTCGGCCACCTCACAAGAGAGTTCTGAATTTCTTCTATTTTAGTAAACAAATGCGCGGTGATTTAGATTTGTGCTTGTGTGAACCAAGCAAGGGAATCACAGTCGAAGTTCGAATTCAAGTATGGGACTACACACTTACAACAAAGGTATATCTAAATATTTTATAATTCACATCATTGGGATTCGTAGAAAGAAGTTATAAATATAGTTTACTAGAAACTTTGCTGATAGCATCAAAATTCGTGTAATTGTTATATCAACTGACCCAACCTTCATAAAGAATTAAAAACCATAATGGACTATGATATTAAATACTCTATACACCGTACAATTATATTTGATGTTACCAGGGGAAAAAGATTCAACAAAAAGATCAACAAATAAGATCAATTCTCTTCTGCAAGTTACCCAGGGGAAAAGGTTCAACAAAATAGAGCTGCAAACAAGTACTTGGAATTTTCATAATAGGATGACAAGTTTTGCTTTAGACAAACAATTATATTCATCACCTTGATTCACTTTATGTTCAGACATGATACTTACTTTGGTGCAAAAGTTGCGAGCAATCCATGTTTTCTAGCCACGCTCCTGATAGCTTCACGGGCAAAAACCAAATTATCAGCAGCACTGGTACAAACACTGTGTCCCAGTGCCATCTCAAATTGGCCTTTCCCTGCTTCGGCATGTATCTAAAGCATATAAGGAATAAATTACCAAAAGAATATCTGAATTAAGGCATTACACAAATTAAAAGAAGAATTATGAAAAAAAAAAAAAAAAAAAAGACAGGATAAACGCATTACAGTTCAATGGCAAACAATCATCATCCAGAACATTTTATAGTGATAATTTATAACCCTTGGAATTTGATGAACTAAACCCCACCCATCAATATACTATGTAGACACTCCTAACAGTAATTAGTCTATTGAATCGTGATGACACTAATTACTAAGGCAATAGATGAGCTAAAAATTATATATTAATTTCTTCACAATGGCGAAGCATTTGGTTAAACACCCTGGCTAACCTCTCATTTGGTTGTTACTTCATGAATGCTGGGCATACTTTGCATTAGAGAAGAAGCATTTTCCCCTCCATTTTTGGATTCTTGATAAGTTGTAAATATGTTGGAGAGGGGAGAAAGTTGTTGATATTGACATCTAGTCTTGTAGATTATAATTACACATTTGGGTTGCATATGATAGTGCATGTCACGGGGTACCTTATAGCTATGATGCACAATTGCTCTTAAACTATTTCCTACATGGCTTTGTGATGCTTATGGTATGAAATTAGATTTTGTTTTTCAAAAAAATTTACACATTCGATGTAAGGTACCTTGATATATGCATTGGTAATAAGAAACACCAGAACGAGAGACAACTTCTAAGTCCTACTTCCAATCATGCATTCCCAATTAAAAATAATCTACTCCGTACCTGCTCCACTGAAATATCCAAAGACTGAAGTGCTGTAAACATTTCATTGAGGATTCGAGAAGCTGCATCATATGATGAAGTTGAGCAATATGGAGTTGAATCAAATGGAACCCATTCTTCACTTCCATCCCTACAAAAATTTTCAATATTAAATACCTGATACTATAAAGTCTATAATATCTTAAAGCTTGTGGATATTAATGAAAGAAAAGTGAAATAAAAGAGTGGAAGAATTAATGTAATAACCTTGTTACTGGTTTCAAGATATAAAATTCATTCTCGAAACCTGCATTCATTTCCTAGACATGATAAACAAAACATTTAGAGGTAGAACGACTTAGAATTGTATACTGTTGAAATACTAGGCAATAAAAAGGTACCAAATTAAACTCTTCTTTCATAACTTTTGCAACCCTCCTCAATGCCTCCCTTGGGCAGTATTCCCATGGTTCACCAGGCTTCAGATGCATGTCAGATAAAACCATCTCTTCTCCATAAACCCTGACAAAGAAAACAGAAGAACCCAATAAGTTAATTAAGACGGAAATATTAATGGACTATTTCTTAAAGAACACAAGCACAATAACCCATGTATCAGTTGCAATACGATAAGAGTACTGAATTAAAAACATCTGTGAACAAAGCACCTAGAAGGAAAGAAAATGATCCGGCATTGATAATATTGAAAACAAAACAATGTAATTACCTTATAGTGGAATCTTCCAAAAAAAATCTTAAGCAGTAAAATTCAAGCATGTGAACTAGTGGAATGAAAAGTTACATAACAACTATTTGGACTTTGTCCTACACTGCAATACTTCCTTAAGATTGTAATGTAGCAACCAACAAACAAGAAGCACCTTTCCCAAAAACTAGATTCAAATAATCAACATATGGCGCATAACATATATGATACATATGTTCTCCCAAATCTCCTAACCGGATTTATACAAACTCCAGAAGCAAATTCCACAGCAATATTCGAATATTCCACAAAAAAAATAAGATTTTTCTCTGTATGAGTAAGGAAAAAAATTGTGAAGATTAAGATATTACAGTAATTACACATATTCTATTGAATATAATTACCATGGGATTTTTCTAAGGGTTGACATGTCAGGAACAAGTCTGATCTCGCCTGTTCCTGTCAAGTTAGACTCAGCAACTGGACCATCCATAAAAGAGGGCATTCCCATGCATGCAAAAGTTAAACCAACACCATTTTTCTTGACAACATCATGAAAGCGCTTTACAGGAACAACCTGTAAAATATCAGATACATCAAAGACAACTCTAAATAGCAATAAGATTATCATAATGTAAAGATGTATTTAATTTACTAAGCTACAACTGGTGTATGCAAATGAAATTTTCAATAATAATACTTTTTTTTTTTCAAGATTGCAAAAAGGATAGAATTTAAAGAAAGAGGTTACATTAGCAGGACAAAGTACTATATCATTAAGATATGAAGAAACTCTTAAATAGACGATAAGTATATACCAGGAACAAAACATACAAGGGATACAAGCTACAAATCCTTAATCAATTGATTCAATAATATACACCAAATAAATCTCATATTCAGCATATAATTGTGTTATATATTAAATCTATATGCAGCATGACTTTAACACAGCCTCTACATTTTATGCCTTAAAATTTCACAAGTTAATTGCTAATCAGGTCTTTAATACATAACAATTGCCTAAAAAGGGTCCTTTTTAAAACATAAAAATAACACAAGAACAAAACAAATCACAAGCTAGGCCAACAAATAATCTTTGCACAAAAACTTTCAGAAATTCTGAGCAAAGAAAGAATTTGAACCAGCACAGACTATTACCAAAGTTGGACTGATAATTGAATAAGCTACAATTTAAGAGAAAAACAAGTGAAAGATCTAAGTTCAAAATCATGAACATAGGTATCTACGCATATAGTAAGAGATATAATTTTGAATATGTGTGTGAGATGACTATAGAGTTAGTAGAGCTAAGAACTTTGTTGAGAGTAATATTAGACAATTATAGTTGTAAAACTATATGTTTCATGTGCAAATATGTAAATTCATTCATATAGATGAAGATGAAAATGCTTAGAATGTCTAAGCAATAATCCCATAAAAGTTTAGCGGGCAACTCATTGGTGAAAGAGTTATAGAACATACAAGTAAGGTTCAATAATCTGGAACTGCTTGTTATTTAATACTCCATAGTTCAATGAAAATTGGTCACTCAAATGGTACTTTTATCTAAAACTGAAACCTATAAGGCATGAATATCCTCTTTAACAAGCAGAACTTAAATATAATAATGATGCAAGAAACCACAAATTCAATTAATTTCTAAAGAAAACTTTTAAAACTTACACGACATCTGCATTGACCTGAAGTATCGATCCAGATTATACGGACTAAAGTGATATGACTTTTTGGCAAAATAATTGTAGTCTCTCCATTATTATAAGGTATGGCTTTAGTTGGATCCAATTTAACACTCTGTTTGATCTTGTAAAACTGAATTGCATTTTCAGCAAAAAGGTCCTTGGCTGCTTCCAATGCTTCAGGGATTGACAGATCTTCATCAATGCAAGAATCACGTAAAATTGAGAAGATAACCTCACGTGCTCGCCTGGCACCTATAAAGTGGAATGGGAAATGTGAGGACTATCGACTACCTTTTGAAACCTTAACTAAAAATGGCCAAACTACATCTCTAATACAATTAACCTTGTTATTCCAAAAGACATAAGTGTACAGCTCCTATGCTGCTATATGAGGTGCATGACAATTAAATGAATGACCCAAAATAGAACCAAAATCGTAAGTAAATTTATTCTCATAACTTACATTCCAATTGAATAAAATGTCTTGTTACACACTATGCTAATCTTATATGCAGACCACAGTATTTAGCAGCCTAGGTTACAAAGCACTATCATACTAGGCCCAACTTAGCCTAGATCAGGATGCATATGTCACCTTAAACTTGATCAAATAATTAGACAAAGAGGCATAATTAAGGAGGACATAAATGTTAAATATAATCTTATAATGTTCAGGTTTTGGAGTCATGTGGATGTGGACATAATAGATTTATTATAGTTTAATAGACTCAACTCTAATTCCTAACTTTACAGTGCCCCATATGTCAAAGAAGAAAAATATATATGGACAAATATGAACTTATTGATATATCTCATATATGTGGTCCATTGCACTGCATGAATACTGTAAGAATTAACTTGAAAATAAAAATTTGATCTGAATTTAACCAAAGATGAACACACCTAGGTAAAAAGCTTCAGGAAATGCATAGCCATCAGTGCTGAACATCACCTGTTGAATATCACCCTAATGTAAGATATAATGTAATATATCAAGTATCATCTCTACAAGAACTCAATTCTGTAGCACACGGTCCTTGTAAACTCATCACCTTTTTTATGGGAGCCAGCTCCAGTAACTCTTTAACTGCAGATTTCATCCCATTGTAGCTGAGTAAGAGAAGTCCCAATCCAAAGTCAAGGTAGACCTAGTACATTAAGAAAAGCTTAACTAACACTTTTAAAATTTAGCTATGGTATGAAAGGAAATAAGTTTAGTGGCATAAATGATACCTGGGGATAAACACTTGCCAAGTATGATGCTTCCTTTGAAAATGGATAGGAAGCATGTAACAGAACAAATCGACATTTGTCAAATCTTGCATCTTCAAGTACCTTACGAAGATGAAGCGGGTTTGATGTCCTTAAATCTTGATCTTTGTCTCCAAATCTATGGCCAATATCAAATGCAATCTTAGTGCAAAGAATATTATAGTATAAGAAAAAAAAAAAAAAAAAAAAAAAAAAACAAGTTTATCTTACAAGAAAAATTGTTAGCAGACAATAAAGAACACACCAAAGCACCTAAAACTAGTTATTACTTCCTCTGCTCCCCTAATACAGCAACAACTATTATTTAAGAAAGGACAGCTATTGCAACATCTCTGTGTTGGGACGGTGCTTATGAAATTCCAACTTTACTCACATAGGTGTACTTTTCTTTTTTCTTATTGTAGTTAACGCATGGGAAAATGGGAAATTAATGCCAACCCTCATGTAATTATGTTGAAACTCAAATTGTAAATGGTGCTTCCATGAGAGATGTACTATGTAAGCTAGAGCAATACAACACTTCAACATACTACCACCATTTTCAGCATACTAAGGAACATAGGAAATATGTATTTATAATAATCAGAGTAATTGACTTATTAAGTATGAAAATACCCTGTGTGTATTTGGATTGGCAAGTCAAAGTGCAAAGCAACCTCCAAACTACGAATAAAGATATAGTCAATTAACTTCTTATTTGCAATCCGGACAGGCTTCCCAGCTGAAAGGTAGAATAGGCATAGAAGTAAGTATGTATGTTGGTTATGAAAAATATGACATCTCTCAGGATTCACTCACCACTTAAAACTTCAGACAGGCCATTTTCAGCATCCTTTTCGCTGATATATGGATCGATTTCTAGACCACCACGATATGCAGCTATACTTTTCAATCCAACCACTGTGGTAGCTAATGTGGAAGAAGGTCACGGAAGCTCATTACAGAAATTGAAAAGGCATATTCATCTTGTCATAATAATCATTCAAATTACCATAAAATAAACATAAGGATTATAAATTATTAATGCAAAGGATATGACTTCAATTTTTCAACAAAAACTTCAGTAAACTTGTTCAGCGTCCACATAGCTCCATCAGGCAAGTCCTATAACACCCCGCCGACAACACAGAAATATACTTATAAATCAGAGAAATGTTACATATGCAAAATTGAGAATATAAACAAGAATGTGAAATCATAAATTATAAACTTCATTTTTAAGAATGTGTGAAAATTTGCCTTTTTTTTTTCCCATATTTGTACTAAAAAAGCTTGGAATCAACATACTAGACAGAGGAAAATTCAAAATTTTTAAACAAGTAAAGAGCCAAAATGTTCTTACTTCATCCAATATTTTTCCTGCCAAGTGCTCAATTCGTAATATTCTCCCAACAAAAGGAACATAGCTCTTATGCCACTCAATCTCATACTTGTTATCAAAATCAAGACCATCATCGATAAGTGACCCTGCGATCCTTGCAGCTCCAAAACAAGTTGAGCTAATAGAATCTATTCCAGAGTGTTTCCGATACTCTTCAATGTCGTACAAAGATGATTTGCATTTATATAGTTCAGCAATTTCCCTCACCCCCCTCTGAGAAAAAAATATCATCAACAAGTGTTGTAGCCAAAATATGAAATGATCATTATTCAATTTGATTCCAATAAAAGATGCAGCAAGACATAACTAGATGATTCAGGAGAAAAAATCTGCATAATAAGCTAACTTTTTAGTATAGATAATGAAACAGAAATAATTAGTTGTTTAAAATAAAGTTACCATAGGATTGCAGTATCACTTTACAGCATCGAGCACTAAACTCACTAATTGATAAAGTTGCTTGATATTGGTGTAATGTCTAACATATTTACTAAGTCATTGCATCAATGGAGTAGCCAAACTTGGCATCAATTATAGTCGTACAAGAAACACAGTGATGCTTTAGGATTGAGGATTAAAATTGATACTAGCACTATTGTCCTTGATAGATATGGTTATCAAAGAAAAAAGTTGTCAAAAAGGTCATCAAACATAATAAATACCACATTTGATAGATATGGTTCACAAATGATGACTGTAAAATCTTACTATGCACATTTTAGACATTGTACATTTTCAGACCTTGTACTCACTTTTTAGTTTTTACACTTAGGCCTCTTTCAGTATATCAAAGAAAAAAAATCTCATTGGATTTTGTTGGATTTATTTTAATGTGTATTTTTTTTTTTTTTTTTGAAACAATTTTAATGTGTATTTTCATAATATCAACTTTTTATAATGTTTTAATAAATATTATTAAATTAAATATATGAATGGTATAAGATGTACATTTAAGTCTTTAAGATCCAACTAAAATAAAAACAGAAAGTTCTTTACTTCTTTAGGATTGGAGGGAGTAATAAACTTAAGTTGAAAAATTAATTTAACACATGCCAATTTGAGGTGCCCTTAATTATAGATACTTGTTTTTTTTTCTAAAATTAAAGTTAGGACCTACACGCTACACCCCCACCCCACAATCCACTTTTTGTACCTTTTTCACTCTCTTTTTCAGCATCCAAAAAGTAGGAGTTGATAGCCTTAAAATGGATAGAAAGAATACTTAGAACACATATTAAATTAAGGGCTCGTTTGGTTGAATGTATGAATTGCAAATTCCTTGGAAAATTGATTTCCCATGAAATTGAACTTCCAAGAAAATTCTAAAAATTGTTTGGTTAACTAAGGGAAGTGAAAATTCCCATGGGAAGTTCCACTTACCTAGGTCCCCCTAGGTAATTAACTTCCCCCGTTTTGTGTCATGGGAATTTCTACTTCCCATGAATTTGTTAGCCAAACAACTTCAAAAAATTTCAATTCCTAGAATTTTCAAATTCCCATGTTTTTCTTTGGCAACCAAACAACCTCTAAGGACTAAATGTCACATTTTGAATGTTAATAAGCACTTGTCAACCTTTCTATATAACATCTTTATCCTAGTTGCTTTTAAGCCTCTTGTTAAAGTTCGTTGCATTAACAGGTAGCTAACCAATTATGAGGGTAAGGGACTTAAGGGAGCATTAAAAGCAATGAACTACATTTGAATTTAAAGAACTCTTCTTAGTTTAGAAATCAAATCACAATATGACCTCTTTTGACAATTGTATAAGTAAAAACATGTTTGTCTCGATGTTTAGTTTCAAAATTCAAAATATTAACTTTTTTTTTTGTTTTTTTGAGAAAACAAAATATTAACTTTTTACTCCTTCATATAATAATATTATGCATGTATTCAATTTTTAGCGCCCAAAATGTTATGTCTATTTTTAATATTTTAGTTATATTTTACATAATTTCATCATAAAAACACCTACTCATTACATTAACTAATGTTTGGAGTCAACCTTTGATTTTTTTTAACACTCCCATATAAAATACCCTTTATGAAAAATGAGGAACATACACTATCTTATGGGACATTATCACTTTATTAATATTCATATAAGATTAACTGAGGTATTAACTGAGGTAGAATGAATATAATTTTGAAACAGAAAGAGTATTTCAAGTGTACATGGATACTTTATCACTTTATCAGTCATAATCCATGTACAGATGTACTACATAAATGTAAGTAGTGCAACAACCAACCTTTCTAGGAAATTAGGGAAGATATTTTAACACGCTAAAAAACAGATTAACACTAAAGTAATACTTAAAGAAGTTGTCACTAACTTAATGACACAGACCCAACAACGACACTCCACCTACTCAGCCACCACTTACCACTTTAAACCAATGTCGTTTTTGAGAAACCTAAATGTTGATTGAAACGCACAGGCACATAGGTAACACCTCCTCCGTTTTGAATTAGATGCATCACTTTGATTAAAAAATGTGACAAGTATTGCATTGAAAGATATGATCAATTTAAAAAATTTAAAGGCTTTGTTTTGTTTATATAATTTTTTATTATTTGAGGGATTTTGGTTATATAATTGATGAACAGGTATAAGTAACTATTACGTCAAACAAAACTAGTACTTGTATCATGAATGCACTCTAATTTCTACTCCCTTCATTTTTAAATACTTCTTTATTTCTACTTTTTGCACTTTTTATTTAGGAAAAATTGCCCAAAATAATCCAAACTTTGTCTCATTCGCCAAAAATAATCTCAACTTTCGATTATTTTTTAATAATCCAAACTTTAATATGCATTCGCTCTGAATAGTCCCAACATGTCATTAACTTGTTATAACTAGTTATGACATGTGTTGGCATGTGATAGGTCCAAAAAAAAATTTAAAATTAAATAATAAAAAAATCTTTCAAAAAAATTATAAAAATAAATAAATAAATAAAACCCATAGCCGCTGCCAGTCCTGCCACCGCCGGGAGGCTGGCTGCCGCCGGCATCTCCTCCCCATCCTCGTCCCATTACCGCCCCCCTCACGTTCCCCCGTCCATTTCCGACCCCTTTCCCCCTCCCTCACTCGAAACCACCCAAACCCGAAATGGTAGATAACCCCCACCTGAACCACAACCACCCTCACCAATCAATTCTCTCTCCTCCCATGTCTTCTGCCATGTCTTTCCTTCCCATTCCCAAAACTTCCAATTTGCAACTGCAAATTTTTTATATGAAGATGAAGAACATGTAATTGGGGATTGTTTGATTTTCAAAGATGGAGTTATTTAGGATAGGATGAAACTCATGAAAGTCTGGTTGGGTGGGGGTGGTGGTTTCGGGTCTGGGTGGGGTGGGGTGGGGGAGGTGGTTAAGGCGTCTAGGTTTGGATGGGAGTGAAGATGTTGGTGGCTGAGCTGCTGAGGTGGTGTTGCAGTGGTGGTTTTTTTCATATGATTTTCTTTAAAAAAAAAATTGATAATTTTTTTTTTATTATTTTCAACAAAAAATATTTTGACCTGTTTAGCCGGTTCCAAGTTACTTGCGACTGCTTAAAATTAATAGAGTATAAAGTTGGGATTATTAAAAAATAATCAAATGTTGGGATTATTAAAAAATAATCAAAAGTTGGGATTATTTTGAACGAACGGTCCAAAATTCGGATTATTCTTGACAATTTTTTACTAATGTTTTTTATTTATAGTGTTGTGGGTACATGTTGTCATCGTCTCAATAAATACATTATTAATTCTCAATTATTAGAATTTATATTTATTGATACTTATTATTGGTTAGAAATTAGCATTGACATACATGCTCAGCACAAATAGAGCAACTATTTAAAAAGGGAGAGTTCCAAAGTATCACTTTTTTTTTTAATTGATGAAACACTTTTTTTTCATTATTTGACAACTAACACTTTTCTGTTAACATAATCACTTTTCATTTTCATTTGTTTTTTTGTGAGTAACGGGTCATTTTCAAGTAAGTAGGGGGACCAAATGATCATGATGCATCAACTACGAGTACAATTTTTTACCAAAGAAAATAAATAATTAGGTGATGATGTATGTAAATATGTACTTCGTAATATTGATTTTTAAAATGGTGCGGTGTATAAGTTTGAAAATTCATGGCATAAATGTGAAAGAATGGCAAACACACAAGTGAATCAATGTAATTTTTTTTGTGAATAACTGAATAATGTAATTAATGTTTATTTGGAATGAATATTTCCTTTTTCAGCTGATTATATGTCACCGCTATGTTTGTCATTTTCTTCAAAAATATTAAATATCTAACCTTAAACGAGAAACAACAAAAACATATATTGGAAATTTTAAAAAATAATTTTACAAAAACAACAATTTGAAAAGTTTATGCATATTCCAAGTGAATCCCCAAAACAGCATCTTTTTTTTTTCTGTTTTTTTTCTATATTGTACAAAATCTATCAAACAAAAACACATTAAATATCAAATAATATAAAATAAATGAAATCAATCGCCCCCTTTCTCTTTGATGGATGAATTAATATGAAGCGGGGAAGTATAATTAATTCCATATTGACAAAAATGTACTAATCTCATAAAAAAAAACTAAAGAAATATTTTCAAAATTATCATCTCCAAATTTGGCATGAGCTAACGATAATCAGAAGTATGCAAATATTACAAATATTAATCTATTTGGTTGAAAAAATTAATAAAGTAGAAAAGGAAGAAGAAAAAAAAGGTTACCTTGAAAGAGAGAGAGTGAGGAGCAAAGGATAAAGCGTCACCATCGGCTTCGGTAAAGCATTTGATGAATGGAAACGACGAATTAATAGCGACGATATTGTGAGCATGAGCGTCGATTAATTCTAAATTGTCAATTGTTTTTTTCAATTCTGCAAATTTATCCTCTTTTTTACACCTCAAACTCATACTTGCTTGTAGTTTATTAGTGGATGGAGTTGGCTTGTTTTTTAGTAGAAGAATCAACTTTGTTGTGGGTTTGCGTTTGCCGCTTTGGTGTTTGGGTTTGGGTAAGGTCTTATGTTTTGACTTTGGTGGGATTATTATTATAATATAATGTACTTCTATATAATGTTAGCATGTCTTATCAATTAAGGAAGTATTTAGTTTTAAAAAAAAAATAGAATAATTAAGGAAGTATTTGTGTAAATGAATGTGGACAATAGTTATTGTAGTATTAGACTGTAGTATATTAGTATATGAATGTGGACAACAATACGAGTATATAAGGAACCAAGCTTTGCAAAGCTTGGTTGGATAGGAAAATTTACATCTTACAATTAAGAGGTTGCGGGATTAAACACTTTATGAGGCACTTTAGGGTGGGGGTTCTCTTAACCTTCTCCCCCTCCTCCATCTTTAAAGTGTTTAGTCTACTAACTCGGGTTAAGAGGACATGTGAGAGGATCTAGTCCGATAGGGCTCTTCTCCTTACCAACCTAAATTTAAAAAATAAAAAAATGAGTATTTAAGGAGAAGTGGGAATGTAAGGTTACAAAAATGCCCTTATACGGTCCAAAATATGAGTCGAATCTTGTTAATCTATGAGAATAACATCTAATTTTATCCAAGGTAGTCTAAAACAATAATTACTCTCATCATATATGACAATGGCAAGTATATGTTAGTATTTTAGACCTTGTAATTGTATTTGTGGGTACAATAATACTAACAAGACAATATCCATATGTTAGTATGCTCCATAATATTTAGACAACCATATGTGTAAAATTACTTGTGGACATTTGTTATTGTGATCTATTACTAGGCAATTGAACTGAACTAAATTAAACTAAACTGAAGTGATCTAAATTGATTGGAGCTGAGCTGAACTGAACTGAATAGAGTTGAAATGAATATTTTATGAGAGAAGAAAATTAGGAACTGAACCTGATTGGAGCTGAACTGAACTGAATTGCACTGAACTGATTGAAGCTGAATTGAACTGAACTGAACTGAAATTTAGTTAAAGTGAACAGGCCCTAATTAATTTACTATAGTATTTATTGGCATGTAATTTCTCCATTTATCCCACATATATACAAATTTTATACATTTATGTTTGGGTCACTTAATTAAAAAGTTTATAGGAAATATATTAAACTTGGATTTTCTCCTAAAATATCTTTGTTTGTTTACTTTATCTAATGCAAGTAACAAATAAAACATCCGTACAACATAAAAGGCAGAAATAAGGTAACTGAAAAATGTCATATGATTGGAGGTGGGTGGTTTTGGGCAACGGAGGTGAAAGATGGGGTTGAGAGCTTGTTCTCTTAGCTTCACCCTATAAAAATAAATTTCATGTTTATTAAGCGGGAGAAGAAGAATTAAAAAATAAATAAATAAATTATATTGTGGTTGGTCGTATGGTGCGGCCAACCACATATGAAACTTTGTGTTAAATTTCTTCTTCTCCAGTTAGCCACCCATATTACCCCCATCTCCAAGCTATCTCCTCTTTCTCTCTCCTCCTTTCTCAAAAAAGGGTAGCATACTTGCAAAACAAACAGCATGTGATTACAAAAGGAAGAACGCATGTCCTCCACCAACGCGTCATCGTACTCCGTGAGCATGGCGTATTGTGGTTGTGGGTTCGGTTGGATCTATGTTTGTCTGTGGGTTTAGTGTATGGTGGTTGTGGCATGGCGTATTGGGGGTGGGGCTAGTGGCGTTTTGGGGGTGGTGGTGGGTCAAGGGTTATTAGGTCGGGGGTTACTTAAGGGGTTACTAGATGGGTACGTAGGTCGGGGGTTACTTAAGGGGTTACTAGAAAGGTTACTTACGTGGGGTTACTTGAAGGGGTTACTAGGGGTTACTTGGGGGGTTACTTAGGAGGTTATTTAAGTGAGGTTACTTGAGGGGTTAGTGGAGGGGTTACTTAAGTGGGGTTACTTAAGGGGTTACTAGAGGGGTTACTTGGTCCGGTCAGGAGTTACTAAGTCAGAGGGGTTACTTAAGGGGTTACTAGAGGGGTTACTAGATGAGTTTCTTGAGGGGTTACTTGGTCTGGTCGGGGGTTACTAGGTCTAGTCAGGGGTTACATGGTCAGAGGTACGTACATTACTAGGTCCGATCAGGGGTTACGTACTTGGTTGGGAGGGTTACTAGGTTGGTAGGGTTACTTTGTCGTCATTTGCTGATTGGGCACCCTGCCGCATGGTACGAGTGCGGCCAGCCGCACTGTAAATTTAATAAATTCTAATAAGGTTTAATAAGTTTAATAAGGTTTAATAAGTTTAATAAGGTCTAATAAGTTCTAATAAAGTATAATAATAAGGTCTAATAAGGTCCAATAAGTTTTAATAAGGTCCAAAAAACTTTAATAAGTTTTAACAAGTTCAATCAGGTCTAATTAGTCCTAATAAATTCTATACGATAGTAATTTTAATAAGGTTTAATAAGTTAAAATAAGTTCAATTCAAATAAGTTAAGATAAATTCAAGTCCAATAAGGTGAAGAGATCACACCCAAGTAGGTGGAGGTTGGGTGGAGATACGGGATGCAAAGAGAAGCGTTAAGGTGTGTTTTATTCAACTGATTTTTACTTATCTGAACTTATCTGATCTTATTTGAACTTATCTGAACTTATCAAACTTATTAACCCTTATTAGAACTTATTTTAGTTATAAATTAAACTTGACAGCCCTGATTAACCCTTATCACAACTTATCTGAACTTATTTTTCCTGAACTTATCTTATCTGAATTTATCTGAATTTATTAACCCTTATCTGAACTTATTAACCCTGAAATAAGTGGAAATAAGGTGAACAGAACAGGGCCTTGGGGGGCTTTTAATGAGTTATATATTCTTTGGGAATTGGGTATGTTACAAGTAAGAGAGGAGAGAGAACAGATGGTGCCCTATGGTGGTTGCTGTCATGGTGAATGGGTGATGAATCTGATCATGGAGGTTGGGGGTAGGAGGGGATTAATGTTGTTGATGTGAGCAATGTCAAATGATAAATTGTTGTGTTGAACTAAAGTGATTGTTCATTGATCATGCACAATGCACTATAATACTTCCTCCGTTTTTTAGTTGACACCGTTTGATTTTTACATTATTCACACAACACGCTTTGACTCAGTTTTATGGTTTATAGATACGATAAAACATATTCATGTGGGATCTTGTTTGAATCGTTTTAATGTATATTTTATTAATATTCACTTTTTATAATTTTACTATGTTGATAGTTAGAGATATTAATCGTTAAAAACATGCGTTGGCAAGCGTGATAATAGAAAGGTGTCAACTAAAAAATAAAGGAAAAATGAAAATAAATAATTCCACCTTTGTGTGGTATGACAATAACAATTCCACCTTTTGATTATTATGAGGCAATCCCACCTTGGTATGTGATTTTCTTTTAATAGACCATTTGACCTACAACCTGTTAAACAAGTTAAATTTTTTTTTTTTTTTTTAGTTTTTTAAAGCCACATGTCACTCATTAATTGGTCAAAATAATAAAAGTTAAACTAAAAAAAAAACAGGTAGATCAAAAAAAAAAAAAAAGAAAAAAAGAAAAAACCACCACCCACTAGCCACCCCCAGTCACCGTGAAACCCCTTACCCATACCTAGGCCCACCAAAAACCCACCGGCCGCCACTCTAAACCTCCTAAAACGCCGGCCGAACCTCCCAATGCCATAAGCCACCCCCGAAATCACATCCACCACCCTGAAAAACACCACCCTGCCGTAGAAAACCTCCATCCCAACCCCGAAAACCTCCATCCCATCCCCTATAAGGGTCGAAGACCACCGAAAACGACCGCCCGTAACCCCCTGACCCAAATCTCACCCCCCCCCCCCAAACCACCACATCCACCACCGAAATCACCCTCGACCCAAACCTCACCCCTAAACCACCATCGAAATCACCCCCTACACCAAATCCCGCCCCGAAACCTCTATAACCCCACTCAGCCGCCGATAACCCACATCGAAAACCTCCATAACCACCACAACCATCTGAAGGAGTTATGTCTTCGATAAGTGCAATTACTAGATATATCAAGGATCACTATTATGGAGATAATAAGTTCATTCTATAGGGTCGTCAATGTTTGGTGCTAGATATGACAATTGATTTTTGGGCTAGCTTAATGGCCCAAAGCCTTATAGAGTGGATCCTACAAGGTCACACATAAGAGTATTGGGTTAAACAAGTTAGAGGCCCATTATTGGGCCTCATGAGTACATGACATACCATGTTGATAATTGGGCTTGGATAGTTAGAAGAGTCTAATGGGTTTTGGACATGACATGGTTTTTATTTCTAGATATGATCTATAAATATAAACCATGCCTAGGGTTGCATGATAGAACAATTGACATACAGTGAATTGTCACACAAGCAACCAAGCATCCCAAAAACCCTAATTCTCTCTCTCTCTCTCTATTTCGGCCCTCTCTCTCTCTCCTCCCTGTCCGTACGGCTCTCCCTTGTAGGCGGCGCGTGTGGTGGTGCGTGGGTGGTGGTGTGGTGTGTTCGTGACTCGGATCTCCGTTGAAGGTTGATTGAAGCGTTCAGTCACAACTAACTAGCATTAGTGGAGGTTTAATCCGTGCTCGTGGACTAAGTAGAGGAATCACACGTGGGGTTCTTGTTCTCCTTATTGTTCTTGCTCGATCACTTGTGGAATCACGCTTCAAAGGTATTATTCTTACTCTTTATGTGTTATGCATGAGATCCTTGGTTAGGTGCTATATGAATATGATTCATGATTATTTCCGCTGCGTAGTACCTATAATCCCCTACACCATCACCACCGAAAACTCCGTCCAACCTCCTTAACTACCCCGAAAATCCCCATCTCAGCCCCGGAAACCCCCCTTAAACACAACCTTGGTGTTGGTCGGTCGATTTCGAAGGTTAAGGAGGGTGGACGGCCGATTTTTGGTGGTGGTTGAGGTAGGGGCTAGGGTTTTGGGGTTGGTGGCTGGTGGCTGGTTTTTTTTTTTTTTTTTTTTTTTTTGTTTTTTTTTTTTTTGTATTAATTTTTTTTATAATTATTAAAAATGAAATGAGCCTATAAAAATTTGACACATGTCATATAACCTACAATAATAGGTCACCAACAAGTCAAGGTTCATTAAAAGAAGATGACATACCAAGGTGGGATTATCTTGTAAAAGGTGGGATTATTTTTGTCAGACTACGCAAAGGTGAGATTATTTATTTCCATTTTTCCAAAAATAAACAGAGGAAATATTATATTTGGATGTGTATGTTCTCTTCAACTTATTGGACCTAGAATTATATGAACTTATTTTAATTGAATTTATCTAAACTTTACTTAACTTATATGAACTTATTAGACCTTATTAAAATGATCAAACCTTATTGAACATATTAGACCATATTAAACTTATTAGAATTTATTGAACTTATTGGACCTTATTAGAACTTATTACGGAGTATTAGAATTGATCGTATCTTGTTTATCATACATCATTGCTTTGTTCGGGTAAATTTTTATCTTCCTATATATCTACTTAAATTATTGGTTCCTAATTTTATGAATTAAGCCTTTATTGTGTGTATTTTTTCTATTTAACCTATTGTAGATATTTGATAGTAATCAAGAAAATTGTGTACCCTTTTATAAACCACTTCTTAAATTTTATTATGAAAATTTTCCTAATAATATAATCACAATTATGTAATAATGAAATAATAATTTTTAATTTTTAATTATTAAAAAGCCTTTAGAAGCTCAATAGCTAATAATTTAAAATCTTTAGAAGCTCAATAGCTAATAATTTACCTAACAGTCTTACTAAAAATTCAAACATTTACAACTAACCGCCAATTGATAGCTAACAACTAGTTGTACAACTAACAACTACTACAACGGCTTACAATTACACACACACAGTTACTTTTACCGAATATGCCTTATAAGTATATACTACGTATATCTCTATGAGCATGCAACTGTGCAACACTATTGCAAGTGTTCGAGAGTGAGGAATAGTTCAAATGGTTACAACTTTCCTCTCGGTTCCAGGAGATCCTGAGATCGATTCTCACCCCTGCCCTTGTGCCCTTATGGCTTTCTAAACAACAACTACTTAAAAAAAAAAAAAAAAAAAAAAAAAAACCTAATACAAGTGCTTACACTGTATGATTTTTAAAAAAATGGTCAATGACTGTCAACTCATGTTATTATCAAAATCTACTCCATACATAGTATATGGTATTAAAATTAGGAAAAATTGTAAATTTGATTTAACCACCAATTGTAATTTACTCCTTATATGGTATTAAAATTATCAAAAACCTCAAAGCACCAAAATTTGATTTAACCACCTCTTTTTTTTTTTTTTTTTTTTTTTTTTTTTTTTTTTAATAACCACCCAAAAAAATGCAAAAGGTTAGATTTCACCACCTCTATATAATTATTAATTTCATTTTTTTAAAATAAAACATCGATTTTTGCCAAAACTTGATCTATTAAGGTTAATGTGGCCCCTTTGGTCCTTTGAGTTCAATTTGAGGTTATAATTGAAATAAAATTATTGGAAATGCCACGTTTTTCTTGTTGAAAATTACCTAGATTACGTGAAACTCCAATGCAAGACATTTTCAATACTTTATTGGGTGTTTAAAGTTTTTAACCTCAAACTAGATCCAAATGACCAAAGTGACCCCCAAAACTTTAATAGACCAAATTTCAGCATAAAAAATCGGTAATTTTTAGTTAAGAGATGGTGAATCTAACTTAATTTAATTTTAGGGATGTTTTTTTTAATATTAAAAAAAAAGGTGATAAAATCAAAATTAGGTGTATTGACAGATGGTTATTTATGAGTTTTCCTTAAAATTATTATGTTATGTAAAAACATAGATTTTTAAATCAATTTTAGCACTTGTTTAATTATATCAAATTTTGTACGGAGTACTATGTATTTCATATATTAGGTCAGATACTAAATCAATAACCAACTAATTAATGCATAAATTGATTGTGCAATTGTATCGATTTATCATGTATATATTTCTTGTTTATCAGATGATTACTTGATATGGAGTATTAAATTTAATTTATCTAATATTAGTGAATTATAATTGTAATGTATAAATTAACATGTTAAAAATTTCGCCCCCAATAGATAATTTTCGAAGATCCGCCACTAGTCATATATATCTAGTTTTCCTTGGTTTGAATGTAGGGGATATTTTTCAAGCATTAAACATTTCTTGTCTTCTTCCCCGGATGTCATTGGAAATTTCTACTATGTTGTCATGTCTCACTTTAAAAGTAAGAGTATCAACACAGATTCTTCACCTATAATGTTCTATCGTCATATCTGACTTTAAAATGAGAGTATCAAAACAGATTTTTTTACCCATAAATACAAAATTAACTCTTAATTTAATATATACAGTTTTGGGGTTACATATAACATTACCCGAATAATACTTCATCCTAACATAGTTTTTCTTGTATAAGGGAAGTCAAGGTCATAATGACAATTATTAATGCTTATCTGTCACAACTTTAAGAGGATGATATTATACTAAATATAACATTTATTTCCATATTTAAGAATCTACTCAATTATAATCCTTAATTATTGGAAGCTAAACTTTGCGTGGCTTCCCTACCTATCTTATATATATATATACAGTAGTGTTGGGAGCTAAGTTGCATTGCTTCTTTGCCTTATTATTAATAGCGCATATATATATATATATATATATATATATATATATATATATATATATATATATATATATATATATATATATATATATATATATATATATATATATATATACACCACCTACTTTGCATAGATATACACCATATATCACGTATGTGCATGTCAAACTTATCTTAGATTCAATTTGTTGAAAACATCACCTACCTTCAAAGATGACGAAAATTACCAATTGTTTTGCTTTGATATTCATATTGTTTCTGTTCCTCGTTTTGGGTAAGTATCACATTTGATTGTCTCACATTGTTCAGTTAAATTAGCTTGGTCTAATGGTTGGTGCTTAGAACTCACGACCATGAGGTTGTGGGATTAATATCCCATCATATTTTTGAGTTGAGAGGTGGGGGGGGGGGGGATTTCATCATCACCTACTCACGCTTAAGTTGCTCGGAATTATTAATCAGTGCAACTAACCTAGAGGGTATCACCCGACCCAAGCATGGTTTGTTGAATTTTTATTTTTATTTTTTGAGGAATGGTTTGTATATTTTGTTAGAAGACTAAGTCAACGACCATAGGTTTAAAGTGATGGTTAAAGCCTCATCAATTTTATTTACATATGGAATATATACCTTTTGTTGTTTTAAATTGTATGTCGAATTTTGCAGGAACAAACTCATCACAATTCATATTCAAAAACAATTGTCCAAACATCGTATGGCCAGGGACCTTAACAGGTAGTGGGCCCGCATTGCCAACTACCGGCTTCACTTTGAATCCTGGTGCAACCTACAATTTTGTCGCTGCCCCTTCTTGGTCAGGTCGCATTTGGGCTCGCACTCTTTGCTCACAAGATGCTACCACACAAAAGTTTGTATGTGAAACTGCAGATTGCGCATCAGGTACCTGTCATAGGCCGAATTTAGTATTATATATATTTTTGTGACGACATTTTAATTTTTATGCTTGCTATTAACGTAACTTAAAATTTAAATTGTAACAAAAAGTGGTATATTGAGGAAAACCTTAACACAATTTATTCATCAATAAATGAGAATTAGCATCATAAGGTGATATTTTATATTTATACATTGGGACTAATTTTTTTTTAGACTTTTTATCACCTTTTAAAAATAATTTTTATTACCTTAATAAGTTTAAGTTTATTTTACCAACTTTTACAAAAGAATTTTTTAATTATACAACGAGTTAACAACTTACATCTATTATTAATACATTAAGTGTTAGCAAAATTAGAAGAAAACATTTTTTTAATATTTTTTTAAAGATGGTAAATGTCAAATTTGATTTTACCACTTCAAATTTTATTTTGGTTTTCACCACAACTTGACAAAATCATATAAAAATAATTTTTTTAGGTGGTACTCCGTAATAGTAAAAAAAATCCCACTAATTTATAAAATAAAATTATTAATATTTTCATGATTTATTGTTTTCTATACCCGAGCATAAAATTCTCATCACATAAGTATCTAATAAATTAAATTTCGTATTACTCTAGGAAGAGTTACGAAAAAGTTATCAAACAAAAGATTAATGAGGTGATAATGAGCATGAATTTATATTGTAAATTTGTATGAGATTAAAAGTCATAGGCTAAGGAGCACAGTCCTACTAATTCACCTCAAAAATCCAATTTTTATCTTAAATAATCATTATCATAGTGGTTATTCCTTGGCAAATTATTAGGCTTACACTTTCACCTTATTTTTACCAATTTCATTTCATGAAAAATAGGTTTTGATAAGAATTGGTTAACCATTTTCATATGATAACTAAAATAAATTTTATTAAGTTCTAACAAGTTCAGATAAGTAAAAATTAGGTGAATTAAACACATCAATACAATAAACTTTTTTTTTTTTTTTTATAACATCAACATACATCATTTTTTACTAACTACCAATGGGCGTAAGTGTATTATTGAAAAATTAAGTCATACCCATAAATTATTTTGGAACAGGGCTGCTAAAATAAAGGTTAAAATTTTGAATTATTTTGTATTCCTTATTTTCTTCATTTGTTTTTTCATCTCGATTTTTGGTGGATTTAATATACTATGATGGGCTAGACTTGTTTGCAAAGTCTGCAAGGGGTTAGTTGTAGACTTTTTTTGTTCATAGTAATTTTTAATTATGCACATGGTGAAGTAATAAAATCATGGCTTTGTTTTTGGTGCTAAATTCAACATTTGAGTAATGTTACAAGTTGCAACTAATCACACAATAACATAGGTTGCATTACAAATTTTGGTTTAACATTATTGTGAAACTCCTCAATATTCCATTGATCAATATATTTAAAAGGTTTAATATACGAAATTCTTAATTATGTTCGAAACATGTCAAAATATGGTAAAATTTGCATAACAAAAATATCCAATCCAAATATCCTATAGATATGACGAAAAGTTAGTGCTATGTAATTAGTAGTAATAATCATTATCATATCAATAAAAAGCTTTCTTAAGAAATTTTTGTGAATTTGTTTCTCATAGGTCAAGTACTGTGCAACGGAGCAGGGGCAATCCCACCCGCCACCCTAGTAGAATTCACCCTAAATGGGAGTGGTAATTTAGATTTCTATGACGTTAGCCTAGTCGATGGATACAATTTGCCAATATCGGTGGTGCCAACGAATAGACAAAGTTGTAAATCCACGGGTTGCCCCGCGAACATAAATAGATCATGCCCACCAGAGTTGCAACTTAAAGGTGCTCATAGTGGTGCAGTTATAGCATGTAAGAGTGCATGCTTGGCGTTTAATAAGCCAGAATTTTGTTGCACTGGGGCATATGGTAAGCCACAAACTTGTCCACCAACAAAATATTCCAATATTTTTAAGTCACTTTGCCCTCAAGCTTATAGTTATGCTTATGATGATAAGACTAGCACTTTTACATGTCCTAGTGGATCAAGTGATTATACAATCACTTTTTGTCCTTAATTGTATGCATGAAAGACATCATGCAAAATTGTAATGGCTAGTTAGAACTACCATTGTTTTAATAAATATATTTGAGTTTTTTTATAATTTTTTTTTTTATATGTACAGTACTTCTGCCTTTTGGACTTATGATTCTTTTCCTAATATGGGGAAACTATTGACTCATATTGGTATTTTCCTAACACTAAAGGTGACCAAATCAAAAAGTATACTTACTCTGTTTATGTTTAAATGCTAAGTTTTGCATTTTATGATATTCACACAGTCTACTATATTTTTGGTGATTTATAATTTACAGAAAACTTAGTCATACTAGAGCCATTTAATTTCGGATATTGGGTTTGATATGAACCAAATTCTCTGGTGTCCAAAATTTCGAATTGGAAACATATGTACTCTTAATCTAGGGGCGGGGCTAGAAAAGCCACAATTTTGGATATCCCGCTCAAGTTTTAAGTTTTTTTTTTTAAAAAATTGGACCCTCAACTTATTGGTAAAAAAGTAAAAAGAAAAGGCAACTATAGTAAGATTTGAACTCTTGTCTAGAGAATATTATAAAAACCACAAAACCATGATCCACTTGTGTTTTCTATGTCTTCTAGATTGGCTTGGAGGTGGTTTTGAGGTCAGAGTGGATTATCAAAGGGGGTGTAGAGGGGTTGCCAGCCGGTGGATAATGCACCAGTTTAAGTGGTTAAGTGTTGGGGGGGGGGGGTGGCCAACAGGTTTCCGGCTAGATTATATATATATATATATATATATATATATATATATATATATATATATATATATAGGGGAGGGATCCGGTGAGAATAGGTTCATATGTGAGAATTCATACTTATATGAGAACTGATTTAAAATTTAGAACATATGAGTAAAAATTTAGAACATGTGAGTAAAAATTTAGAAGATGCGAGTTAAAATTTAGAACATGTGACTCAAACTAAAATTCTGAACATATGAGTAATAATTTAGAACATTTGTGTGAGTAATATGTTTAGAACATCTGATTTAAGAATTAGAACAAGTGAATAAAAATTTATAAAATTTGCTTTATGAAATTTTAAACATATGAGTAAATTTAGAACATCTGATTTAAGATTATGAACATGTGAATAAAAATTTAGAACAAACTGATATAGAATATAGAAAGTGTGAGTAAAGAATTTAGAACATACGTGTAAAAAAAATAGAACATACGCTTTAAAATCTGAAACATATAATTAAAAATCTTAGAACACACGTTTTAAAATTTAGAACATATAAATTAAAATTTTGGAACAAGTTATTTAGAATTTATGACATCAAACTTAACTAATTTATGGTTTAGAACATGTGAATACTAAATTAGAACATTTGATTTAATTTAGAACACCTAAGGAAAAGTTTAGAACATCATATTTAAAATTTAGAACATACGAGTAAAAATTTAGAACATAAAGAGTATTCTCACATAAGAAAAATTCTCATATAAGAAAAATTCTCACGAGGTATATATATATATATATATATATATATATATATATATATATATATATATATATATATATATATATATATATTGTAGGTTGTCAGTGAGACCATTGAAGACAAATTGACATCATAGTTGGAATTATTAGATACTAAAGTTTTGTTGAGATTATTAAAAAGAATTCCTACATGATTGAAATTATTAAAGTGTATTTTTCATTAAAAAAAAAAATTAAATATTTGACATAAAAAAAGGAAATAAAAAATAAACTAAAAAATTAAGCAGGGTAACCGTCTCTCTTCCCTTCCCTTTCCTTTCTCTTTCTTCTCACACTGTTCTTATTCTTCTCATGGTGTTCATCAATTAAAATCCTCCTCTTTCTCACTCCTCTTCGCATCTATGAACCCCTCTTTCTTGTTCAATTTGGATTTTTGGGTTCCTTTTTCTCGTTCATCACTTTCGTTTGTGGTTTAATTGGACCATAAAAAATGTTGGATTCAATTGGTTGGAGCTTTTTCAATCGTATATAATGGATGTCATACCATTCTATTGTTTTAATTGGAAACATTTTTTATGGTTCATGAATCATGATAGCCAACCATAAATACTTTTGGGATTAAGACAACATTTTTAGTTCAATATGAATAAGTTCAGTTCTATTAAAATAAATTTATTTTAGTAAAAAATAATTTTAGTTCATCAAAAAAAGTTTACTCACTAAAAATCAAAAACTTTGAAGAAACATATAATAGAAAATCAATAAAATAATTTTTAATTAGCATAAAAAATTTAGTTTGTAAAATTAATTTCAGTTTAATAAAAATAATTTCAGTTGATAAGGTGAAAAGAGCAATATTACCAAAAAAAATAAAAAAAAAAAATAAAAAAATGGAGCAAGTCCTTAGTCCAACACTCTTAACACAATTACGCTCTTAATAACAACTCTCAACATCAGAGAAGTCTTTTCATTATCATGTTCAAAAAAGACAAATGTTTCCGTTGCTTCTGGCAAAGTGAATCCTTTGATGGGGCACATCAGATGAATCCAATTAAGCAGATTAGTTTGAGGCGTAAACGTGTTATTTTTGTCAGATTAGAAGTGTCAACAAGAGCCTATACTCAATTAGTCAGATAGAAGGATCCTGACTTCTTTTTTTTGACAGACAAGGATCCGACTTCTAGTTGATTCACATTGGTAATGGATTGAAAACCAACAAAACAATATCCCATTTACAGTAAAGTTTTAGAGTACACTCAACAAAATTTAAGAAGCTTGAAAAACAAAGTATTGCAACCAGAAAGTCATCACAAGAAACTGATCTCAATCAACGTGAGCTGTCAGCCTCATCAAATAGAGGATAACTCAAGAAAGTCTTTCCACAAATGGATCCAGTAAAGTCTGGCCATTGATTACCTTTGTCGTGGCAACAATTATATCATATGCCATCAGTTCCTGAAAATTAAAAATTGCAATCAGAGGACAGACGGTGTCAACTTTAGCTCCATGGGAGCAAAAGTACCAGCGATTGCTACTGAAGCCTATACATACCCTGGCCTTCTTTCACCCGGGACACTAACATCAAATTAAGGTTCTCATGCCTACTCTTAATGCTAACTTAAGAATGGCAATTCAAATTTAGTCCGCTAATCACAAGATTGAACAAACCTGAGAACTGAGAAAACGGAGTGCAGATATCTCAGCAAATGTCACCCCACCAACAAAAACCACCAGTACTACAGAGCGTCTTCCAGATGCCGCTCTGTAACATAGGAAAAACCCCCACAAAGGCAGGAGATGTCAGTATACAAAGCAGCTTTTTTGGACTGGGAAAATAGTAGATACAGAAGCAACGATATGAAGAAAAACACCTTTTTTTTTTTTTTTTTTTTTTTTTTATTTTATTTTTTATTTTTTATTTTTTATTTTTTGACAAAAGAAGAAAAACACTATTTTGGATACTTATTTTTACACTTAAAACTTCAAAGTTTCTGAATAGAATATAATCTAAAAACATAACTGTAAATCTTTAATGTCAATAAAGCATGGTCAAATCATGATTAGCACATTGTTATTTTAACCATATTTGATATTGAATAAACAGAAAAAGGGAATAATTCATAAGTTTTTGTAACACGTAATGTGTGCATACTTGTCAACATTAGCTGATCCTCCTGACAGTGACTCCACTGATGAACCCCTAGATAATGCCCCCTAAAGATAACATTTCATAAATTAGGATCATAGCAGTAAGGAAAAAAAAAAGAGTTTGCACTAAGTCTATAAAATATGACTAAATGAGGATAAGAAAAGCTCACTCTTTTTGTTTCAAAGTGTGGTCCAGGTAGTAGCTTTAATATTTCTTCAATGGAACGCCTAAATAATCAATTATGAAATCAGAATCATGATACTGAAAAAAAATAAAAATAAAAAATCCTAAGAAATATACCAGCAAAACTATGCATTTCATCCTCAGCATATGGTGGGAACTAAAGAGTTTTAAACATAAGAGGAAAATATTATGAATATATCATGGATATGGACCGAGTTTAGGGGTAATATGCAAGAACAAAGCAAGGAGTATGAATGATTATAAGTTGGAAATTACTTTCAGTACGATTCACAATACAAAGTATATAGGTGTAAGGTGTTAGCTATTTATTAGTGAGATAATAATGTTGGACATAGGTGTTAGCCAAAATTTTAAGGACTGATACTCCATGCACATCTGCTTGTGGACTCTTTAATTCCTAAAAACAGATCTACCACTAGTAAAAGACAGTTGAACTGTAGGAACAGAGACAAGAGGCGCATGGAGTAAGGTGATTAAATACTCAACCTCCATTAATAGTCAAAGTGTTTTGACGGCAGGTCTGCAGCTCATACAAAATGACATTCACTAGTTCATCTCTATAGACCAACAGTGATGCATTAATTTAAAAGTCTATTAAATATGATTAGTGCCAGTGCAGTCTCTTAAAAAACCGATTTATGACTTTTAAAGTCTATGTGGAGAATCTTTTGATATGGGTACTTATATTTTCCATGCCATATTATTCAGCTCTGGTATGCCAAAGTCAAGAGGCAATACTGCAAGAATGAGTGGTTACATAATATTCAACACACACACAGATATCACCTAACAAAGTGATATTCAAGCAAAAAATCAAACTCTAGCAGCAATCATGCATGGTTAATTGGTAAAGAACACATAGAACCACTTTGAGGTTTTTTTTTTTTTAATAACACTTTGAAGTGTAGTTGCTGCCCAGATAACTGGAAGTAAAAAATTTAAGGCCAAACATAAAAGAAGAACCGCAGAAAAGATATAGTCGAAATAAGTCAAAACTAATATTTCAGGGATAATTTTCTTACCATCCAGATCTAATGGCTTGCTGGATCAGACGTATACTAAGTGGTGCATACCCAGAGAAGACATAAGAAATATCGTTGGGGCTGTCATAAACCACACCACAGGGAAGTCAGCATAGCAGCAACAGAGATGATATATAGAGTATTCAATTAACACTTAAAATGAAAGCAGTATCAGAACCAGAGCAGCCATACAAAGATATGCTAAAAATTACATTCATAACCAACAATAGTATACACCAGGTCATAACTGGAAGCAGTGTTTTCGACTATTTTTCACTCCAAAAGATGTTATCGAAAATTAAATTACCATAATGCAACAGAGACAAAGAAATCAACCAGATTGCAATAACTTAACACCTTACAGGAAACAACTCTAAGCAGCTATCTATGGCCTACATACTTTAATAGTGAAGAAGATTACTTCTACTAACTAAAAACAAATGAAGATAAGGGTGATAATCGTGACATGTTGGCTTCATAATATTGTAAATTTTGCAAAACATATACATTACATCACACTTTTCATATAATTCAACAAGGTTTCGAAAAGATGAACTCCAAAAACCATCTAATACAAGAATTATACATTTGGGCAAGTGCGGTTTATGAAGTTCCGTCAATACAAAAATTCAATCAGAGTGTCAAAATTTTACATAGCTATCCATAATAAAACAGATATTCATCAAATTATTCTTCAACCTAACTGTTAAGATAGAAAAATGAGAGTCAACGTTAGTAATCTCACTAAAGATATGAATCAATGTTGATAACAATACCAATGTAGGCTGCTTTGGCAAGCAGTTAAGAAAATAGCTTAGATAGGTAGAAGAGGGCTTACATTACTATCTGGGGAATTTATTAGCTCATTTACTTGTGTATATCCATCATACTATCTCTCATCAGGGTCCCTGATTGCTCATCCAACGTGCTAGAAATGACTAAACAATTATCTTTGGGTTGAGACTTGGAGATAACGGAGGAATAGGTAGAAACTTGGTGGATTGGATCTAAAACTGTATACTTCAGAATACATTTGAATTTCTGGAATACTGTACCTAGAATAACCCAGGTGAGAACATTGTTTTGGCATTTTTATGAACCTTACTCCCTTCAGTAAAATACTATAACAGGGACTTGTGAATCATGCCTCTTACACTAACTCCTGGAAGTTTATCTCATAAGTATTTTCCTGTAACAAATTTCGCAAGGCTGCCGTCATCTAACATCACTATGGACACCAGTCTTTATCACCTTCCTTTATGGAACACTATGTAACTCATCACCCCAACCATTAATTTCTCTAAATTATCCTTCCTCCACACCCACTGCCGCCTTGCGGTCACCCCCGCATTTAAACATCACCTGAACCCCACTCCAACACCTAACACCTCTTCTCCAGTCTCTTTCCTCTTTTCTTTCCCCCTCTCACATTATCTCTTTCTCTCTCCTTCAGGCAAACCCATCGCTGCTCTCTCGCCATCCACCAACCTTCTTATCTTCTATTCGCCAACCACAAATAAACCCCAAATAGAATTGGTTAGGACTTATTATTTGGGTGAGGGTGATTTTCTAGGAGGATGGGGTTGATTTTCAGGGGCATGGGTAGTGAGATGGTTTGGTGGTGGCTGATTAGTGGTGAGGTTGGAGAAAAAGGAGAGACAAATGTGGTGCAAGTGGCTCAGATAAGGGTTATTGTTGGCTAGAAGATGAAGTGGAGTGAAGGATAAGGAGATAGTGTGGATAGGATACGCTGGGAGGTAGGGTGTTAGGCAACAAGAAGGTGGAGATGTGGGATGTTGTTGCTTGTGGGAGTGTGGTGTAGATTAGGGAAATGATGTGGTGAAAAATTAGCCTAACCATGGTTAGCATATTAATTAAAACTAACTCATTTGAGCCTCATTAAGTCATTTGTAGGAAACTTTTTTTTAATTAGGGTCATTTCGTATAATACAAAAAAAGAATCACCATTTGGGGGATACCATTGAAATTTTCCCATTTTTAATCATACATTCAATATTTTTACTCATATGTTTTAATTTTTATTCACATGTTCTAAATTTAACTCATATGTTCTAAATTTTTACTGACGTATTCTAAATCATAAATAAAATGTTTTAAGTTTTACTCATATGTTCGAAATCTTAAATTAAGCTTTCTAAATTTTTTCTCACAAGTTCTAAACTTAAATCATGTTATTACTCATATGTTTTAAAATTATAAAAAATGTTCTAAATTTTTATTTATGTGTTCTAAAATTAAATCATATGTTCAAGATTTTAAATCGTGTGTTCTAAATTTTTACTAGTACGTTCTAAGTTTTATTCAAATGTTTTAAATTTTAAATTTGTTCTCTCTTCTTATATAAGTATGGTGTTCTCACATAGGGACCTATTCTCACAAGACCCTTCCCCTGTATATTACTAGCGACAAACAATAATTAATTTTTTTACATCATTAAGTTTAAACAATAACCTAAATAGCCAAATTTCACGATTTAAGAATAAAGGTATTCCGATATGCTGAAAATTTATAGCAAAAGTAATTAAAAAAAGAAAAAAAAAAAAAAGTAAACCAACTAGTTGTATGAATTCTAAGTTCTACTCAGTAGCTACGCATATCAAGAAAAAGTAAAAAAATGGACCATGCATGTGGGTACTTTGCTATAAAGCGGCGAAAGATAAAGTATGGGGGTTTTATTAAATATTATTGGGCCCACAAAGTAGGATTGTATATGATAAAAATTGAATAAAATGTTACCATAAAAGGAATTAAGTGAAAGTGAGTACAACCTAGAAAAATAGATGAAAATGGAAAGTGAGTAGAATTTTTTTTTTACTCTTATTTAACCATTGTAGTATAAGCCAAGAGGATACAAAGGTTTTTTTTCAGGGGGACACCTACCAAGCAATGCTTAGCTTGCTTGATGAGGTTCTTACACCATATTCTTGAGGCATGGGGTTCAAATCTTTCCAAGTGAGGGTGCTTGGTGGCAATATTTCCTTACATTTCCCCCCTATTCCCAAGTACCCAATCTGCAAATACTGGACCAAAAAAAAAAGGACCATGAGGATAGGGGTGGTTGTGGCTGTAGGGGAAATCAGGGAGAGGGGTGATTGGGAATAAGGATAAACAAAAGACGGGTGAACCTAATCCAATCTATTCATCAAGTGGGGGACAGGAAATTGTGAGCTAAACACATACACCATAAATTCCTTTCCCTTTTTAACTTTCCCTGAATTATGATGCTAAACTACTCTTTGGTATCAATGTATCAATACTGGGGAGATTCCCAGATTAGCATTTTCATGCATATGCTTTCTTTTATGTCTTGGTAACTGTTGGAAGATTGAAGGTCTTTGTTAAAGTGTTTGCATTACACATTATAACTAAATTTGAAAAAAATCAAAACAACCTACTTTATCTGAAGAAACGCCATCCAGATATTCATGGTGGCAGTTTAGTGATTCAACCATCAGCAAGCCATTATGAAATATATTCTGCTACATCGACTTATATAATGACCAGTAAGAAATTCTCTAAGCTTAACAGCATATATGATAATTTTTTTTTAAAAAAACAAAAAAAAAAAAACATTTAACACAAATAATAATTCAACAGGAAATGATGACAGATATCAGTGTGCATACTTGGCTGTATTGATATCCTCAACTACAAGACGCATAGCTCGTTTTACAGTCAACCAGTTGCTTCTCATTTCCTGTCAGGATCAACAAGACAACAAGCATTAAATAACTACCAATAAACAGCACTATAATTATGATTGACAAGTCAATATTGCTAAAATTTGCCATTACAGTTGAACAGAACCTGTTTTCTAAAAAACCCAGCCTTTTCCAGATTATTCAGTGTGGCCATGTGCTCAAATCCATAGCTATGAAGTATCTCTCTCCTTCATCAAACAAATGTACCATAACATTCATAACACAGTATTTTGGAAAAAAAAAAGTGTTGCCATGATATGTATGACAGAAATCTTATTTATAAAATAAAAATTAAATTAAAAAAATTTGAAAATTAGACATCAGGTATAGATACCTCAGACCGTCATACTGTCTCTTAGGCAATCCTGAATTTGTAACAGAAAACAAGATGAGAAGTCGGAGGACACAGGCAAGAGGTTCCTGCTTGTGAATCATTTCTTCAATATACTCTAAAGATCTGCATATTACATAAGCAATGCATGTATCCTTTACGTGACTAGCAGAACCATACACATAAAACCCTTAGCCAAACACGTAATGCATCAACACAAAGCAGTGGAGCTAATATGAAACCCACCAACATTCTTCTGGATAGGTAGCTAACATGAAAAACTGTAAAGGTACTAAATTCACAAACAGGTACATTTTTCCAGATTCTAGACATCCTTTATTAAAACAGAATGCACTATGAAACGCCACTTCAATATGATATTTAAACTTCTTTTTGAGTCATAAAGGATGCACGAGAGAATTCAAACTAGACCATTCTACGACATAAAAGTTTGCAATTGATTTAAGCTTGCCATTTTGCAAAATGCTGTTGGGTAATGTAGCTTTGACATCAATTAAAGACCACTAGTTTACTGTATGGATGCAATTGGAATCCCATTTAAGAAAAATATGTTTTCATATTAGTCACTACAAATGCTTAGAACCTCTTATTTCTATTAAAATATAACAAGATAAGTGGTGAACAGTGGAATAGTTTATGCTGTACCGTAAAAATGCTTTTTTTTTTCCTACTTTTACATTTGTCAAGTCACGTCACTGGCCACAAAATGTGTCAAACAACCATGAGATGCAGCTTCCATGACACTGCGACCATGATATTTTTCCACATGGGAATACAACTCATTTTTACTGTTAAATAGACATGATCTTCAGCTTTAAACCCCCAAGAATTCAGTAAAAGAGACATGCTTAACTATTTCTACTTCCTAGAAATTGGTACTCGTATTTAAATCTACTTTTATCAATGATCAGATCTTCTCTCTCCCTAATTTGACAATGTAATCTATAAAGAACCAAATTACTCCACCAAAGCCCCAATCATTTGTTCCTGATTTAATATATAAGTAAATCAAATTATTTTTCCATGCTTATAAACTGTATGTCTGTATCAGCAGAAAATAATAGTAACATACATGTCATAGCTCTCTCAGCTTACTTTTACCAATGATCAAATCTTCTCTCTCACTAATTTGACAACGTAATCTATAAAGAACCAAATTACTCCACCAAAGCCCCAATCATTTGTTCCTGATTTAACATACAAGCAAATCAAATTATTTTTCCATGCTTATAAACTGTATGTCTGTTTCAGCAGAAAATAATAGTAACATACATGTCATAGCTCTCAGATTCCACTATAGTATGTTCCATGTCAAGACGCCCAAGAAATGATGGCTTGGATGTCAATGTGGACAAGTGTTGAGCAAGATTTATGTGCCTCTAGACCAAAAAGAAAGGCAAGTTAAACTCTTGAGCTCAATTGCTACAATCAAAAAGTTTGGAAACTATACACAAGATATCACTTACAGTCATCTCTGGCAAGGAGTTAAGCTTCTTGACGAAGTCCTTCAGTTCAGATACTGTTTGATTCTGAAATCATGTTTTGACAATTCAATTAGTTTTAAAATCGATATCTAGTGGTTCTCAAAAAAAAAAAAATTCGATATCTAAGTGCGTTGTACTACAGCAGAAACTAAATTCTACATTTTCTTATTTTTCAGTAGCAGACTATCATATTACCAGCCTAACTATTTCCCATACATGTGCAAGATTCTTAGTAAAATATACAGATGTACTAAGGTTCATCCTAGAACTTTTAATCACTCTCCTTGAAACAAGAGGGAAGACATAATCCCACTCTTTAGAGACCTTCACACAAAATTACTTTTGAGAGATTCAAATATCATTTTGTAACTAAAATTACCTTAAAGGCTTGCCAGTTAAGCAGGTAAAACCTGCAGAGCACTAGGGGTTCATTTTCAAAAAGAACATAAATTGCAGAGGAAACGTATTCAGCTAGCATTTACCCAGCTCCAAGCAATATAGAACAACTATGAATATGTAAAACAAATACTACATTTCTTCACACACACACACACAACACACACGCACACATGCACCCGCACGCACGCTCACACGAACACACACACACACACACACATGCCCACACACATGCACGCTCACACGAACACACACACACACACACACATGCCCACACACATGCACGCACACACACACCCGCACCCTCGCGCACGCAAACGAGCAAACACACACACAAACACACCTTTTTCTTATATAAACCCATTTTCCTAGGGTTGCGAATCTACAATGAGTAGAACAAAAAGGAACAAAGCGGGTATATAAAGTATCAAAAACACAATTAATATGGAAAACCATCTCGGAATTTCATACACAATTAAGTTCACTGGCAACAACTATGTACAATTGGATATACGCCTTAGAACTAAGCATACTAAAAAAAATGAAGGAATCCATCTTTTGTGAATCACATCCAACCAAAAGTTAAGAGACACAATTGCAAGGGGTTTCAGCAAGTAACATTTATTCCACTGAATTCATGTAAGCTACAAAGCAAAAAATGGGCACAACAGTTGATAACTTACAGTGGTTGTTATGTCAGTATAGTCTTGTTTCATGGATGTTGCTTTTTGGCGTAAGACCTGCAATTTTGTGTAAACATATCAGAGAAGATCAACTGGGAATAAAAAAAAAAAAATGGACTAATTAGCCAAATAAAAGTAATTGGAGATTAGAGCAATTGCCAACCTGGACAACAACTTCAAAATTGAGGTCCCGAGTCTCCTTAAAAAGCTTGTCACTGAAAAAAAAAAAAAAAATGGTGAGATAGCTGGAATAGGTTTACTTAAAGATGGGATATCTGTGAAAAACACCATTGATCTAACATACACACAGTTTTTGGAAATAGTTTCAGTGTATAAAATGACAAAAACTTATTTATCAAGAAAGAGTAATTTGGCCCTAAAGTATATTGTTTTGGCACAATTGAATAAATTCCAAGTGCCAACTTTAAGGCCAAAACACCGAATAATACCAAGCACTTCAGAAGGTTTTTTCCTCCTACATACCACAACCCCTAACTGTGTAAGGCTTGGAAAGTCAAAACAAGAGCTCAAAAATAATTCTCTAATAACCGCACTAGCATATAATCACATCTAGTGCTTTTAGAAGACATTGAAACTTCCTCAATATTTATATTTTAATATTCCACTTTGAATTTCTCGTTTGCAAGCGTTGATATTTGTAATCATCTACAAGTTATAAAATTTTAAAATTATAAAATAATATAAGGCATATCCATTTTTATATGCTAAGGGTATGTTTGGTTTATCTTATTTTGTGTGAAAAATATTATATCTAAACTTAATTTACTTTATTTTACTTGAATTTTCCGAACTTATGTTGCCAAAGATTAGAACTTATTTGAAATCATTTTATTTGAAATAAGACAAAAATAAGTTCAAATTAGATGAAACAAACAGATCATTGGTAAAAAACAATTTTGTAAGAAAAAAAGACGTGAATAATTCAAAAATCAATATGGGACAATGCAATTAATTAAAGCCTTAACCCCATAAGTAGGGTCGGCTATATGAACCAAAAGTGATTATTCTGTATATTGAACCACAAAAATCTTTCTCCTTCATCCCTTATGAAGTTATGATCAAATGCCACAATCTCATACAAATCCATCTACTTCCCATCCTTCCTAGCACCTTCCAACCAAGTCATTTCCGGTCTCCCTCTCCCTCGTTTAACCCCTCCATGGTCTCTCTCTTCCACTCTTTGTACCGGGCCCTCGGCTCTCCGTCTTACATGCCCAAACAAACATAAACAATTTTTACTTAGTCTTTCAGCAATGTATGCTACACCCACTTTCTTTTGAATAACCTCATCTCTGATTCTATTTGTTAGAGTGTTCCTGCACATCCATCTTAACATGTGCATTTCCGTAACCTCCATCTTTTTAATGTGCTCCTTAGAAGCGCATCATTCTGTACCATAGAGCAACACTTGGTCTGTGTTCCACGGGAACGCTTCAGTTACCTAACACTCCCGTGGTCACTCTCCATTTTTCTTGATGATTGGCCCAAGAACTTAAAATAATTCACTCATTTTCAAGTCTTTTTCGTCCAAGCTCACTACATCATCGCTTGTCCCCTTCTATGTACCAAATATTCAGTCTTACTCCGACTTAACTTAAACCCTCAATATTCCAACCTTTGCCTCCATTGCTCTACTTTGGCATTAACCACATCTTTAGTTTCATCCACCAAAACAATATCATCCGCAAACAACATACACCATGGAACCTCATCTTGAATTGGCCTGGTTACTTCATCTAGAATTGTTTCAATATGGAATTGTGGGGAACTAAAACTTTAAAAGTCAATTAAAGTGCCTTAATTTGTGTGTTGGTCAAAGCAATGCAACTACTTAAGGACCGAAGGAGTAAATGATTTTAGAAAGATGGGGGGTAAAGAGATGAAAAGGAAAAGTGCTAGTTGAAAGCTAGCAAACAATAATCCTTTGACATTATAAGATAAAGAATACATAAAGACCAACGTTACAAGGAACGCGGTACGGTGCCACGAATCGCGAACTGATTCATGCGAATCGGAACGCGGAACAAACACGACCTGCCGGTGGCCGCGAACCAGAACGCTGAAGGTGGCGACTCCTAGTTGTGGTTGATCAAAGACGGTTGTTCTTCCTCTGCAACTTCTAATGGGTTGTTTCCCGATATTTGCAGTGCAATATTCTCTCTCTTCCTTCTTTCACGTGCATCTGCTTATTTAATTTTTGAAAATTTTCACTTTTTTCTCTCTCCTTTCTCATGCTTTACATAGCAGTAACATTTTACTAGGGTGGTGGCTAGGGTTTTGTTTCAATTAGTGAAGGCTTAAACCTCTATCAACAACAGAGCCTCTTTTTAATGAGCAACTTGGGCCTTATATATTATATAATCTAATTTTTTAGTAATCCGCTCACCTAAATACATATTATATGGAGGAGTTATTATATACTTGTATTTATTTTAATTTCTAATATAAAATCTATTAATAAAAATCACCTATATTTTTTTTTTATTAATTTACTATTTCGTACCCAATTGTACCGAATTCACCACGGGTAGCGTTTTGCGTATTCGTTTCCGTACCACGTTTCGAATTGAATCCGGCCCCTTGTAACATTGATAAAGACCATACAAGGATATGTTATTTTCAACTTATTTACTTATAATTATTGCAAGTTTGTAACTAAACCACCTAAAAAAAAAAAAAACCCAACTACAACAAAATTAAAATAAAATTCAGACCACACTAGATCTTACTTTGTTTGCTCATCGCTTAACATTTTTAATTGTGTGCCCTTAGAAATATCCTATTTTTTCTTTTTAGTGCATCACTTTCCTAAATTAGTTGTGTTTTTTTTTTTAAAATCCATCATTTCCTTTGTGGACATCTTCACTTATTTTTATTATAGCTCTCTCCTCACATGTTTCCCACTCCTACATTTTTATGATTTCCCTCCACTCACATTCCTTACTTTAAAAATTTTAGTTCCCCAACAAACCCAATTTACAGAATATTTAACTTTATTTAACTCGCATACTTCAAACTATGTGCTAGTCAAACTATAATACTTAAAAAAAAAAAAAAAACAGAGGCAGTTATATTTGCAAACATCACATCAAGACAAATCCAACAAGATCCACTTGATAATGTTTATTTTCTTTTATATTAGCATATACAAATACATTCAAAGATTAGTCAAATCATGTGATCGGATCAAACTATACTAGACTAGATCTTAAAATTCTTAACAATCTTAATTTAAGTAACGACAACAACGCTTAAGATATTTCAACAGTGAAACATATCTTCCAAAACTCTAGGAACAAGCCACACAACATTGATAAACCTAACGGAAAGGCTACTTAAAGAAAAAATGTGTCGTTCAAGTCGTTCTACTCCCTCCCCTCATATTATAAGTAAAAACAAGTAAATTTCAGACCATAAGCATGTTGAAACACCAATGTGGGTTCAGGTAAAAACTTAAAATGAGTAAAATGCAAATGCTAAGGGGTTAAAGGACAATAGTAATCATGGAAGAACTAAAAATAATGCAATAAGTAAACATTGAAGTATGATTCCAAAACAATTGAATATCTCCGAAAAGTTATCTAGAGTAAATTCAATAGTAGTAGATGTTTAAAGATAGTTTAAAAGCATTTCTTAAGATATACCTTGAATTTAGCGGTACTTTGACCTTTTTCCCCTCTTGGGCACCCATAATAGATGCATCAAGCTCCACAGCCCCATTATTCACATGTAGCAACTGCAATAGTCCAATCATCATATAGGTTGGAACAACAATTGAAAAGTTAGAGATCCCAATGCTTACCAACAAGCATTGGATAGAGAAGATAGAGATTTTTAAGTTTTCAAGTAAGCTTTGTAAAGCTTAGCTATTCGTAATTGTTATGCCCCAGTAATAAGCCAACCCACAAAACTAAATAGCAGCTAAGCAGGCATTTATGAATATAAGGCCAAAAAAATAAATGATGACGATTTGACAAGATTGCTGTGAGGTTCAAATTCTTACCCCCTCCGTCATTTTATTAAGAACTTTTATTCCTTTTTGGGAGCCTAAAATTAAGAACCTAGATCTATTTTAAGGTTTTACTATATGTGTTAGAGCTATCGCAACGGAAATGTGGCTTCTACTAGATAATATGAATTCGATACCTCACAAAGATAAATAATATTTTGGGATAGAAAAATGACCACTGTGAAGGAAATGATAAATATAAGAAAATAAACTTCTTAATGTTAATAAACTTTGACGTGAATAAAAATGATTGAATTGTTAAACTCTATGTTACAACCTAGGTAATTTATATGAGTTTACATGCTATGAAATGAATGAAGGATAATGAATATCTCATATGCCTCCTATTTCACTGGTGATTATATTGTTATTCTATTTTAATTAAATTAAAACTCTCTTTACCCTGAAATGATGATTCTATTATTATCTCCTCTATACTAGGAGTTACAACCTCATCATTATTTCCTTATTTGTCTACAATTCTCCACCTCGTTCACAATTTGAAGACATTCAAAATTTTGGACGAACAAATTGCATAATCCATATCCGGTTGCACCATTTTTCACAATGACTGCCTATGTACCCTTAACCAGGATCAAATCAATCGTAGTTCCATTTACTTCCCCATGTAATCCCTAACACAGGACAATATTTAGCAATTCCAAACAATGTTGGCTGAGACAACTTTGGTTAATATGTTTGAAGGGTTCTCATTTGTATCCACCTTCATTAGAGAAATACTATCTTCCTCTACGACATCCTGTACAAAATACAAAATGATATTTGACATCTATATATTTGGTACGAGCATGATGAACCCGGTTCTTAGCCAGGTGAATAGCACTTTGGCCATCACAGTTTAGATTCACACTATCCTGAAGAAGTCCCTTCAACCATAATGCTTCCTTAACTCCTTCAGCCATAGTGTTAGAATCCAACTCCTTTTGATGTATTAGATTCCCTTTAAGTGCTTTCCTAGAGTTTAGTTTATGCTTTCTTAGCTTGAGGTCCCACTATTGTGTTATTGTCAGATCAGTGTTCACTAGGGATTCTCCTTGTATGTCATTTAAAGCTCTTTAGAGGGCGAATGATTAATGAAATCTTAAAGCCTTCTACCAAGTGTTGCCTTGCTTTTATGCTTGTTTGTTGTTAGACCTTTATAGATATTATGTCTAACTTGCATATTAGCTCCCCTCCAACCCAACTTAATGCGCTAAGGACTCGTGGTTCGGACCCGCTTGGGCCCGCTTTGAAGTATCGGCCGTCACAAGCCCTGACCACCCGCACTCCGTCGCCCAGATAGACGTGAGTGCTCCTGAGATTCTATTGCCCGCTTGTGTTGCTTTGTGCTCACAAGCCCCTCTTCCGCTCAAGGCTAGCGTTCTTGCCACCAAAAGGCTAGAGCGCGCCGCACGTTTCGGGACCCAAACTCCCGGACCGTGACATATAGCCATATACTCGGCTTCTGTCGTAGATAGAGCTCTAAAGCCTGTAACATAACAACACTGAATGTGAAATGATTGGACGTGTACATAACATAGTGTACATTAAACTGCCTACTGCATTAGCATAAGGTACATTATTCATGTATGCCTTATCATCCGCTGTAGTAGGAGATTGTTTACCACGGAGCCTAAAATGTGGAGCCAATGGAGTCGCCACTGACTTAGCACCTTTCATTCCAAACCTTTCAATAACCCGCTCAATATAGTCATTTTGGCTTAAGAACAATTTCTGGCTTGATCTCTCTCTTCTAATCTCCATACCCAATATTTCATTTGCAGCGCCTAAGTCTTTAGTCTCGAACTCTTCAACGAGCTGAATTTTTAACCTATTTATCTCCACCTTGCTTTTTGAAGCAATAAGCATGTCGTCTACATACAATAGGAGATACATATAATCACCTCCACGAAGTTTGCGAATGTATACACAACAATCGTAACTACTTCTGGAAAATCCTTGTTTTGACATAAAAGAATCAAATCACGTGTACCACTCTCGAGGAGATTGCTTTAATCCTTAAAGTAATTTCCTCGAGCGACATTTCTTATTCTCTTTACCCTAAACCTTAAATCCTTCGGGTTGATACATATAAATTTTCTCATCCAAGTCTCCGTGTAAGAAGGATGTCTTCACATCGAGCTCTCAAGATCTCCATGAGCTACAAGACTCAACAGCATCCGAATAGAAGTATGTTTTACCACCGCAGAAAAAATCTCATTGTAATCAACACCTTCTTTCTTGTGAAAATCCCTTAACCACTAACCTAGCCTTATACCTTATTTTATCTAACTTGGAAGGATCCTTTTTGCTTTAATACAACCAATAGCAGTCTTTCCCACGGGCAATGGGACTACCTCCCATGTCTTGTTTTTATGAAGAGATTGCACCTCTTCTTCCATAGCAACCAACCAACTCTCTCTATCCTTGTCTTTGAAATCTTGTTTGAAGGCCCGTAATTCCTCATACAAAACTAATTTATAATTCCTATTTGGCTTAGTGGATGCCAAATAATCATGTTGTTGTTGTTGTTGTAGTACGTGTGCATTTTCCTGCTAAATCTCCTCATGATCCAGATCATCCTCCTCCTGAACATGAACATGCCTAGAATCTTGTTGGTTTCTAGATTCTATCTCCACCGGTTGAGTATTTATAGTCATTCCAACATCACCATCATTAGGCATCATAACTTTCGATAAAGCTACCATAGATCTTTCATCATTGGTCACATCTCTGCTAATTACAAATTTAGAATCTTCTACTCTCCAAAGACGATAACCTTAGAACCCCTTTTGGATACCCCAAAAAGATTGCTTTCTTGGCTCTTTCATCACATTTGTTATTTTTAACATGATGATAAGTCGTGCACCCAAAGATTTTGAGTCTCGTGTAATCTGCATGTTCCCCTGACCATACCCTATAAGGCGTGTCACCATCTAAATAAGAATGAGGGGATCAATTTAATATATAACAAGCTGTAGCAAACAACTCCGCCCACCTTTCTTTGCTTAATCCAGAATTAGAGCGCATGCACCTTGCCTTTTTAAGTAGTGCACGATTCAGTCTTTCCACGACTACATTCTATTGTGGTGTGTCTCTTACCGTCCAGTGTCTCACAGAGTGCCTTCCTAATCACAAAACTCCTTGTAAGGTCCTAACGTGTATTTGGTACCATTATCAGACCGTAAATTTTTAGCTTTCGACCTGTTGTGTTATCAACCATTGCTCTCCACCGCTTGAAATGTCGAATACCTCATTCTTATGCTTAAGAAAATAAATCCAAGCATATTTAGAATGATCATTAACAAATGTAACAAAATACCTGGAACTAACTTTGAAAGCAACTTTAGCCGGACCCTAAACATCCGTTGCACATAGTTAACAATCCCTTGCTCTTGTGTTTGCTTGTAGAGAACTTCACCCTGCGTGCTTTTCTATACACACAATGCTCACAAAATTTCATTTGTAGCTTCTTCATGTTCTCCAACAAACCTTGTCCACTAAGTAACGGCAGTCCCTTTTCCGACATATGCCTGTTTGGTGTTTACTTCTACCAATTCCAACTGCTAAATCAATTGTAACAATTGTCCCCAAAAAAGGATAAAGATTACCGTGACGAATTCCCTTCATCACTACCAAGGAACCACAAACAACTTTTAAAACTCCATTCTCCAAAACTATCTTGCAACCATTTTTCTCTAATAACCCAAGAGAAATAAAGTTCTTCCGCAAATCTGCTTCAAGGTTATTATTGTTCCATCATGCATCTTAACTCGGATAGTACCTAACCCGACAGTCTTACAAGCATGATCATTTCCCATCAAAACAGTACCACCATCCAAACTCTGCTAAGTTGTAAACCACTTCCTGTTTGGACACATATGGTGTGATGCACTTGAATCAAGCATCCATTTATCGGACATCCCATTGCATTGTTCAGATTCTTGAGTAACAATAATCATCCTCGTCGTTTGAGACAAAACTAGCTTCTTGTTTTTCATGTTTTTTTTCCTCTAGAGTTGTCGTCGTTGTTCTTCTTGAATATTACCCTCTTATTAGGGCAATTAGCTTTAAAATGACCAAGTTCACCACATTTGAAACATGGCCTTTCCGCAAGAGGTCTAGATTTTGATCTAAACTTTCCTCCCTTGTCTCACCCTCTTTCATTAGTCCTTCGTCTTGTTCGTTGTGTTCTTTTCCAATACTAGACATTATTCCGCTTGTAGCAACCTTTCGAAGGTCATCCGCTAAAAGCGATGTTCTAGTCTTATCCATGGTTACAAGCCACTAGATTTTCATAGGATTTCGGTAATGAAAGCAATAACATGAGTGTTTGGTCTTTCTCATCTACCTTCACATCAATATCCTTCAAGTCTGATATAATCCTATCAAACTTATTAATATAATCCCGTATTGAGGTGCCTTCTTCCATCTTGCATGTATACAATTTGGATTTTAAGTAAATCCTATCTGTTAGAGTTTTCGTCATGAAATTAGCTTCTAACTTTGTCCATAAGCCAACGGTTGCTTCTTCAATTACCAAGAATGCAACATCCCTCTCAAGGCATAAGATTATAGCCGCTCATGCTTCAAGATCCCAATCCTCATCCTTCATGTCCCCAAGTTTGTTCTCTTCCCGCCAATGCCTTATGCAACTTTTGTGATACAAGCAAATTTTCATTTGCATCCTCTAATAGGAAAAATCGTTTTTACCATTGAATTTTTCGATTTCATATTTCCCAACTTTAACTTTCCACTAGTGGATGCCATTATAATTAATTTCAAAATTAAAAATTTTACCACTTAAGATTTTTGATGTGAGCTCTGATACCAATTGTTAGAGCTCTCACAGCAGAAATGTAGCCTCTACTAGATCATATGAATCTGATACCTCACAAAGATAAATAATATTTTGGGATATACAAATAACCAATATGAAGGAAATGATAAATATAAGAAAATAAACTTCTTAATTCTAATAAACTTTGACATGAATAAAAATGATTGAATTGTTAAACTCTATGTTACAACCTAGGTAATATATATGAGTTTACATGCTATGAAATGAATGAAGGATAATGAATATCTCATACGCCTCCTATTTCACCGATGATTATATTGTTATTCTATTTTAATCACCTTAAAACTCTCTTTAACCTGAAATGATGGTTCTATTATTATCTCCTCTATACTAGGAGTTACAACCTCATCATTATTTCCTTATTGTCTACAATATGAGAATAGTCTCCACTTTTTGATAAATTGTCATCTCTTTTTTGTACTATTACATCAATTTCCAAAAACATGCAACTCTTGCAAGCCTAATCTTGAGAAGAAGACACCAACATAACCTCTCTAAACCTTATAAATATTTGATAAAATTCTTTCATGATGCAATACCTCCACTGCCACTTTGCCTTGAGAGCTTCATTACATTTCACTTTTAATGGCATTCAAAAGGCACTCCAATTACAGAACTCATTTTCTATCTCTGTTTTTTTAATTCTTGTCCAACTCTTCCCTCCTCCCTACTTATCAAAAAAATTAATTATGTAATTCTTGTAACTGTGCAAACTGGTCCACTACTTTATTAGACAAAATTACGCAGTTTACTGACTGTAAAACTGAATAACAAGAGCAGTTTAAGCATGCATTCTCTTACCTCATCCAACAAGCCTTCATAAGTTAACTGGGTACACATTGGAGTTACCATGTCCACCTGCAATGAAGAATTATCAGATTTCCTGCCATCACATAATACTCGACTAATATCCACCCAAAAGTTTAGCTATGTGAAACTTAGATTTGAAGTGATGACTAGCTCATTCAGTTGCATGGAAACCTATATCTACTTTTCCAGTGAAATAAAGAGCATGCTGTTTAAACAGAGAAAAACCTAGATATTTCACTCTATTATCTTAACAAATGTATAGAAGCATGAGGACATTTATTTTGTATGCCTTATCCTAAAGATTAACATTAATCTAAGCTGCACTTCACACAATTTGCTTCCTTGTTCATTACCCAAAAAGGAACAAGAATTGAAGAGCTTCATCAAGATTATATATTATATGACCTACTTCAATCAAGCAAGAAATGCAAGGCAATTCAAAAATTTACCTCTCTATCGAGCAAGATCAGTGTACTTATATCTGGTACCGCCTGAAAGTGATGTGTATAAAAAATGTGAATAATTAACCAATCAAAAGAACCTACCATTTTTTAACAGATTTCAAACTGAATATACACTCAAAAATTAAATTTCGATTACCTCATCTATGTTGACTGGCTCTTCTGTCTGCATTCTATCCAAAATCTCTGCAACACGGACTGAAGCCTTGCCTTTCGCCCTCACATTTGGTATCAAGCCAAACGAAAACTATACACATGAAACAGAGAAAGGTTCAGGAAAACTACCTAAATTACTTTTTGAAAAACGTCTTGCTACAAATCATCACGATACCGATGCATCTGAAAACAATAACTTTCTAGCAATGAGCCTGGTTTAATGTTGCTTGATCTCAAGGACTAGCATTTAAAACATGAGAGAATTTTAGAGGATGCAGTGCAAGTATGCAACAATATTTGTTACAATGTGAACCATTTAACTGAAATCCAATCCCAAGGTACCTAAAGTTTAGATTCAGAACTTTGGTTTTCTAAAAAATGAAATCTTCCTGAATAGAATACAACTGCTGTTGTCCCTCATATGAGTCAGATCCAATTATTCAGGTCATATAGCCATGTAATGATGCAAAACTAATTGGTAAGAGAGCTCATTGAGCAAAATTTATAGACAAGGCACTAAAATTTGAACCTTTTGATGATATGCTAGTATAGGTCTAATCCTTTAATGTCAAGGCATTTTTAACTTCAACTACGAAGTATTACTTATTACTTATTTTTCTTAAATTCAGATAAGACCATAAAGTATAGATCAAGCCAGAAAGATACTAAAAAAGAACTTGAAAATTTAAAACCACAGCACCTTAAATAAGGTGAAGAGAACAAAGCCTAGGCCTACTTAGCCAAAATGAATCTACAAAAGGTATTTAAAATAGGAACTGCAATATATAACAAAAGACAATCCAATTTGAACGATGTGGACATGAAAACGGTCACTTTACAGTATTGTGATTTGTAATGTTAGGTTTAACCCCAGTTTTGTAGATAACTTCCCTCTTACATTATGTTTCTGTTAGCAACATAATAATCACAATTATAAGCATGAGCAGTGTATGAACACAAACAATACTCCCAAATATTGGTACCATTTTGTATTAAGCCAATTACCCAGCCCAACCATTATAATTCAAATATCAATAAAAAAAAACTGATTGTAGAAGATGAAGCACAGCCCTGCATATCCTGCTTAAAAATTTGTTATTTTACAAATGGAAAGCTGCTACTCAACCAACAAAGAATCATGGTTGCCACTCTTTTTCCTTGTATAACTGCTATTTTAAGAATCAAGGTTTGTGCAGTACAAAAGCAGTTTGGGGTATCACAAACCCAATAGGCAGAAGGTAAAGTAATACTGGAATCAACAATGCAAACACTTCTCTGTATATAACATCAACAATTCCTTCCTGAAAAAGATCCCCCACTCCTCCTGACCTTCATTTTTGTTACAGAAATAGTTCCAAGGAACTCATAAGTGCAGTGGCATACCATGCATATGTCTGTATCCTACACTCACTCTAGTCAAAAGTGCTACATACATTGGAATGATGAATGTCCAAGAAAAGTAACTCATTCAAAAGTGCCTAATTTATTTAATTAGTAATGTAGACAAGAGTGATAATATCTAATTATGTATCACAAAAAAAAATTAAAAAATAAATAAATAATAAATAGGGAAAATGGAATCTAAAAATCCAACCTTTGCGAGGTCTGACAAAAAAATCCAACCTTGAATTAATCTCGCAAAAATCCAACCTTTGCACCCCACCTTCTCCTACGGATTCATTTGACCTTTAACCTCTATTAAATCGGTAAAAAAGTTTTTTTTTTTCTCTTTAATTTCCTTTCTCGCTCCTCTTTCTCTCTCCTCTCTCCAACAACCCACCAAGGCACCACCACCAATTCGCCACCCTAACACCAACCACCCTAAATGGCCGACCACCCCAGAACCCAACCTTAACACCAACCACCCTAAACGGCTAAACCCCGACCACCCCAGAACCCAGCCACCCACGAAATTCGACCCACAACACCGGGGGTTGTCGGATTTGGGTGGAAGGGGGCTAATTTGGGTCGGGTTTAGGGTGGGGAGGGGTGGAAACAGGTCGGGGAGGGTCATGGGTTGTCGGTTTGTGGTCGTCGGGCGGTGGGGAGGTTCGGGGAGGGGTCGGGCTGGTTTGGGAGGGTCGAATAAGGTGTTTGGTGTGGTGGTTAGGGTTTTAGATCGTAGGGGGTTTTGGTGGTTGGGGAGGTTGCGGCAAGGGGTGGGGGGAGATCGTCGGAATCCGACGATCCCGATGGTGGGGCTGGTTGGGAGTGGGGGAGGTGGCTGGTGTTGGTTGGGGGTGGGGGGAAGTTTCCGAGGAGTGGGGGAGGTGGGTGGGTGGGTGGTGTTGGTTTTTTTTTTTTTTGTTTTTTAATAATTAAAAAAATAATTGACCAATTAATGACTGACATGTGGCACATAACTTACAAAAATCGGTCATTAACAAGTAATGGATCTGTGGAAGAAGGTGGGGTGCAAAGGTTGGATTTTTGTGAGATTAATTAAAGGTTGGATTTTTTTTGTCAGTGTTTACACAAATTTCGAGTCTAAATAAATAAAGACGGGAAATAAAGTAACAAATGAATTTATATTAATATGTGATTTTTTGGGTACAATCTCTGTATAACAGTTTATAATAAAATAAACTAAGTCCTCTGATTCTGTTCCGCAGCTTGATGATGACACGCGTGTGACACCTGTAGGTTGACGTTTTATGACGTCGACTTGAGTTTGAATGCAGGGTGACGTTTGATGATGTCAACCTGTATTTAAGGGTTTTGTTTGAATACACCTGAACGAGGGCTTTGAAGCTTAGTCCCGTTCAAATGTGTTTGAATGTATCTGAACAAGTCGGCACGAGTTTGATATGCTTGTTGACTTACTTCAGAGAGAATTCCGCTTGAGTTTTATGAGCTCTTAGAATAAAGATATCTGGATCCCTTCAACTGATGGAGGAATGGTGTATTTATAGGAGATGAGAACCCCTTGAGTGGACTTAGTAGGTTTGGGCCTGGCCCATTTTATGACTTAAAAGTCTTTTAACCTGGTCCATTTGGCTTATTTTATAACCCGAATTGTATTTAATTAATTCAGATTATTTATTTAAGTGGGCCAAAATTAATTAAAATGGATCATTCATATGACTTTAACCCAAATTAATTTATTTAATTTAATGTGTGACACATATAAAATTTCCGTGTCTACAGTCAGACCTCGCAAAGGTTGGATTTTTAGATTCCATTTTTCCTAATAAATAAATAAATAAAATAATCTTACTCAATAAACAACATAGTAATGGAGGCATAATAAAGGCTTGAAAAAAGAACAAACCTCAAGCCTATGAATGGCTTTTGCAATATGCCAAAGAGAGCTTGTATCAGCATCAGCTAGGCACTCCTAAACCACCACAAAGGGAAAGGCTAAAGGAAACGTCCATTATACTACAAAACATATATTGGAAGCATTACACAAGCAAGCCTATTACCTTGTATGCAAAGTCAAGTTCAAAAGATATCACATCCTCGTCAAGTGGAACCATGTATAACGGGTATTCTCCAATAGTAAATAAATCATGTACTTTTTCCTCTTTCAGTATCTGAACTCAAAGAAAAGAGTAGAGTTTAGATTACACATTTATATCTCCATAACGACATATAATCACATGGTAACCATCATACTATAATATTTTAAAAGTATATAAACTAACAAGATTTCAGCCCGAAGTTTAATACATTGCAAATTTGCAATAGAATAAACAAGAAAATTGAGAAGCTAAATGCTAGCAGTGTTGTATGTAAATAATGTAATCCATTTTCACCATCAACTCTCTATAGCCCCCACATTCAAATCAAAAGAAAGAAGAAAGTACCTGTTCGCATGCCACAGAACGCCGAGGAACAAAGTAAAGATAGTATTCCTTTTGTAATCCCTTTGATGTGTTGTCATGAATATGCAGGGATATATGTCTCATCATTTCAAGTTGATTACACACAAGGTACACCACTTTCGTGCATTCTGTTTGTAGAGGTTCAGCTGATAAATGTCGCAATTCTACCCCATGTTCCTGACCCAGAAGTCATTAGACAGCTTAGTATCAACAGAAGTTACACATGCCAACCAACTGAATAAACTATAATCAATTTTGCTTTTCACATAAAGCTCTAGAAATATTGTTCATTTTCTCTACTGTATAAATATTTTACATCAAGAGGAACGACATTTGCGTAACGGATATACCTATCGCAAATAAAACAATCAGACACCCTGTTGTGTAGTTTTGTGATTTCATTTTCCTCCATATTATCATTAAAAAAAGGGCAACAGTTTGGTTAGAGCCATATTTCTTCATTTCTAATCCTACACCTCTACTCCTCATTCCCTCTAAACTACTTTAAGGCCCTGTTTGGTTTGATGTAAAAGGTTTTCATGGAAAATGAATTTTCCATTTTTTTCCCAATTTCCTTTGTTTGGTTTGTTAAGGGTGGAAAACAATTTTTCCAAGAGTGAAAAATTCCATCCTTAATAATGGAAAACATTTTCCTTCCCAAAACAAGGGAAGCCACATTTTCCTCTCTCCTCCTTACCTCTTTTTTTTACTTCCCTCTCATTCATCCTTACATTTTCACTCTTATTCTTTATTTTTCTTGAACTTTACTTGTATGCAACCAAACAAAGGAAAACTAATTTGCAATTGTGTTTTTCCTTGAAAATATGTTTTTCATGAAAACTAATTTTCCATTGAAAATATTTTAAATTAAACCAAACGGGGCCTAAGTTTTTTAGCATACGTGAGTTCTCTATGAGATCTGACCAAAACTTCAAATAGAAAGTTACAGCTCTTGTTGTTAGTTGTAATTAATATAATTTAAAATCATTTATAAAGTATCGAAACCTTTTTTTTTTTTTTTTTTTTTTTAAAAATAAAATAAAATAAAGGTTTATTTTTAAATTACCACCCAAAAATGTAACCATTTTCGAACTAACCACCCGTTTAATTTTTTATTTTAAATTACCACCCCTTAAATTAAATAAATGCTCAGATTACCACCCATTTCAAAAATCCGTTAGATTTTCAGTCTGTAGGGCCCACCTAACACTTATTTAAACCATTTTGATTTATTTTTTCCCTGATTTTTCTCTTTAAAAACGCTCTATATACTTTAATTCACATTTCCATCACCAAATTCAACCAAATTTCAAAGAGAAAAAATGTGAATTGAAGTTAGGAGAGCTTTTTTAAAGAGAAAAAACGGGGAAAAAATCAGTGAAAAGGGTCAAATAAGTGATAGGTGGGGCCCACAAACGAAAAATCCACCGGATTTTGAAAATGGGTGGTAATCTAAGCATTTATTTAATTTAACAGGTGGTAATTTAAAATAAAAAATTTAATGGGTGGTTAGTTTAAAATTGGTTACATTTTTGGGTTGTAATTTAAAAATTTTCCTAATAAATAATAATATATAAAATTGCAAAATCTGTATAACAGTAACAATAATGATAGTCATTATAGCAAAGATTTCAAGGCTAAACCAAGCTCCCAGATCAGTGAAAACAGGACCTTGAATTGATCAATTGGAAAATCTTAATTCAAAAACAAACATCAAGCTATTCTAACAAAATTTTCTCCAGAAATGTACTCATACTTTGAGATACGGAATTTAAAAAGTTTAGAACCTCAGATTTCTATACAAATCAACAAGACATAATTCGAAGGAAAATACATTCAACTATCATTTGAATGGTAAGTCCAAATACTGTTGAATGACAAACGACAAATTCCAAATCATCAATGGACACCACAATTGCCACTAGACTAATACCAAGACTGATAGAGATCTTTATAAAAGCTACGAGACATGCCCTTAAGATTGACAAAACTTCTGCAAGTTTGCGGCATTATACAGCCCCCAACTCCAACACAACCTCCTACATCTCTCCCTCTATAAATGCATTCTCCAAAAGTCCACATTCCCTAGATGGTTATCGAAATTTATAATGATCTATGTACTTGTGTTTCTTAGCAATATTAAAAAATCTAAGGTTTTTGTATATATCCTTCTAAACCAAAGTGATCAGCTAGGAAAATGTTTGAGATACATCACGATTAAAGAAAAAGCCGGTATCCTAATTGATAGTGACAAAAAAGACCAAAATAATTTAACAAAGAAGGAGATATAATAACATGAGTTACCTTAAGAAGTGCAGTCTGGACAATAAGTGAAAGAGAGCCACTGAGTTTTGGATCAATGACGAGACATTTTTTTCCGCGAATCTGTGAAACACAAGTAATGAACAAAATATTAACATTATCTCAAAAACAAGCTTTTTGTTGAAATGATCAATACAAAGAAACAAGACTTATCGCGAACACCAATAGAACTCACATTTTTAATAATCGTTAACAACTCCTTCTGTGACTGTTCTCTGTATACAACAGACATTTAAACAAACAATCCATCATCATATATGGAGGAAACAATAACAAATTCCAAAATTCGACGAAACACGAATAATTAAGTACCTGAGAGAAGCTAGATTAATTGCAGCATTATCTAAATTAGGAATTTGAGCCATTGAAGCAAGGAATTTGATCCCCTCTCAATCAAATACTGCAGCAATTAGAAAACCAATTCATCTAAATACTGAATATTAACTTATATAATTTCCAATAAATTTCAACAAAATACAACATTTTAATCTACAAATTAACAGTAAACAAACTCAATAGTATTTGATTAATTGATTAATGAACTAAATAATTGTTGATGATAAATTCAGTTGAATACTTTATAAGTAAAATACAGAGAGAAAAGGAGAGACTAATTTGAAATTGAGTGAAAATTATGATGCAAAATTGAAAGATTAACCTTAGAAAAAATTCAGCTAATTGGATGAATCAATTAACTTGGATTGAAGGGTGAGTTGGAGGAGAGAGAAAGAGATTTTTCGGCCCTTGCCACCGTGATTTATCGCCGGTGTAGCTGTTGTACCGTTGTTCGTCGTGACTACACCAATCGTGTTTTTTTTTTTTTTTTTTTTTTTTTTTTTTTTTTTTTTTTGTTTGGGCATAGGATGGGTTTTGATAGTTTGGGATCTTAAAATCGGTCCAGCCCAGTTTATCTTATTGATTAACAAAATTGTATCTCAAATTGTTTCAATATCTTGTGGGTCAAATATTTAATAATTCAAGCCCAATAATTTATTGGGCCCAAGCTTAACCCTATACTCTCTAGTTGTTAATACCTGGTCTCGAAACTAGGCAGAATTGGCTGGTCCCTCTGTTAAAAATGAACATTTACCCAAATAAAAATGAACATTTTTTAACTAACTTATTTTACATTAATTTTGTATTTCTCAGTAATTAAATGTTCATTTTCATGCAGTATGATGTTCATTCGTAAAAAATAAATGTTCATTTTCATGTCGTTTGATGTTCATTCTTATAAAATAAATGTTCATTTTCTTTACTATGATAATGTTCATTAGATGTACAATTTTTTTTTTTTTTCAGTTTCAAAGTCTCTTTATTTTATTCTTATATTATAAATATTCATTTTTATATGTTGCACCTTCATCATTAACATTCTCAGAATTATTCCTTTCACTATCATTATTCTCAGCGCCATCAACAATTATTCAGCTAATTGGATGAATCAATTTACTCGCAACACCAGATGCATTATTTCACCGGCGAACAGAATCACAATAATTCGCCGCCATCGTCGTTGTCATCACCGTCGCACCGATAATCTCCGCGCGATTCCGAGATCGCCATAGAGTAAAACTTGATTTCCAGAAATTTCCTTAAATAATTAAATGCTCATTTTTTTCTAGTAAATGATCATTTTGTTTCTTGTAAATGTTCAATTTTATAGTGCGGGACTGGCCAGCTATGGGTGGTCTCGAGACCAGGGAAAAATTTGCGCTATACTCTCTACTCTATAAATACCTCTCAAAACCCCAAAATTTTCCCACACAAAGAGGCTCAAGAGTCATATTGGGGTAAGTATTATTGTCTTTTATTTTTCCTTTATTTCTTTTCTTCCTTTCTTTTTCTTTCTTTATTCTTTTTCCTTTTTCCTTATTCCTCCTTTTTCTTTTTCTTTCCCACGTGAACATGAGTTCACGCACTCATGGTCGCGAGATAGCCGGTGCCACCTCACCATTGTTGCTACCACGTCACCCCATCCCCCTGCCACATCACCACCGGCCGGCCACCACCCATGGTGGTCTTCTTCTTCTCTCTCCTCCTTGTGTTTAAATCTTTGGTTTTAATTTAATTCATGTTTTTATACATTTTTGGGTATTGATTTTAATTGCCTAAACATGATAAGTGTTTTGGGTGTTTTTGTCCCTCGGGAGAGTTACAACACGAAGACTGATCCGGGATGAGATGTACCTGCAAAACAAACGGAGACACCTGTTGGGTGGTGCTCCGCCTCCAACGATCAAGTTAGTAACTTGAAAAGGAATAAAGAGTACGGAAATTTAGGTGGGTATCTGCTCGGATTCCAAGCTTAGGTGTTTCTCTGATGTAAGAGAATGCAGGTGTATTAAATGATAAAAACGTTCTCCTCAAAATGAGGGATATCTCCCTATTTATAGGGTCTTTGGGAATTGTGCCCCTGATTAGGTCACTGAACCCTAATCATTGGTGGGCTGCGCCGTTTTGCGGCATTCTCGGGATTTGGGCCTGAAGGCCGCCTTTTCCCTTGATTTCTGGAATGACACGTGTCAAGCAGGGATTGGTTCATTTTAGACCAATCGGGGGCTGACACGTGTCAGCTTCTGATTGGACCACGTGGCAGGGTGAAATTACCCTAAACATTTGCCCCTCACAGATGTGACGTGGCACGCCACGTGGCATCTGTGACACATGTCACGCTCCGGCTGGCGGTAATTTTACCGTTACAGAGTAACCGTTCACCTTCCGGGTAAATTACGGTAATGCCCCCATATTTACCCTCTATATATAGCCGTTTTACCCTCATAATTTTGTACGTTTACAAAAATTTTCTAGAGAGAAAAACTTCGAGAGAGCAGAAGTCATCCGTTTGAGTCAGGCGCGAGCAAGAAACTTTGTTCTTCCGCAACCCAGCCGGACCCGCCTTCCTTCAGATATCAAATCCAAAGGTACCGTCTCTGTCTCTCTCAGCTCTTTTCTTTTTTCACCGCTTGTACATATTTCTTGCAATAAATGGATGCATCACCAACACACACGGCACAGCCTAGGTTAGAGTCCAGCCGGTCACCAGGGACGACTGAGTCTAAGACTGGGAGTGCCGGCTCGGGGTGTTGGGACCACCCTTTGCCATGGATTCCGACCAGTTATGTGTCTGTGCAGGACACCATGGCTCGGACAATGCAGACGACCACTGATCCAAATTACAGAAGCAAAGGCTCAGGTGGCCAAACGCCTGAGGGAGAAACGTCTGGTCAGGGAGACCAGACGGCTCTGGAGAGATCCCCTCCGCGCGCCCCTTCAACCCCTGCTGACTCTTTCTTGGAAGAGTGCGACCAAGGCGGCGACGAGGCCGCCTCTGCCCCCATAGACCAAAGCGAGGGGGAGACGGAGAGCGACAGCTCCGCCTCTACCTCCGAGAGCAGCGATGACTTGCCCCCTCTTCCGGATAGCGAGGAGGAAGAAAGGAAAAAGTGGAGTGAGAAGGACGATCCCTTCAGCATCCACGTCTCCTCCAAGGACCGAATCCAGATGGGGGAGAGCTTAGAGAACTTTAAGAAAATGCACCCGCTTGGAGACGGGTATAAGATCCGGGTGCCGCCTGAGCTGGGCACCATCGCCTGGGGGGATGATCAAGAGAACGCCAACAGCTATTTTGGTTGTTACGAGGTGGCGTTCAAAGCTGGTCTTCGCTTCCCCCTTCACCAGGCGGTGAAGGCAATTTTGAGAGGCTACGACCTTGGGCTCTGGCAACTTACCCCCCAACTCCTGGACCAACATTCTGGGGTATGTTGCCGCCTGCGAGTTCCAAGGGCTTAACCCCGGCTGGGAGGCTTTTACAAGCATGCACTACCTCAGTAGGAGCCCAGGCGGCTGGAGGGCGTGGTATACTCTAACCACACAGCCGCAATACATGATGACCTTGGACAAGGTATCCAAGTTCGATGGCTGGAAGCACAGGTTCTACCTGATGTCAGCCCCAACCAGACGGGAAAATTATGAATTCCGTCTGTACAATAAGAAGCCTGACTTGTTGGGCAGGAAGTGCGCTCTTCCCCGGATCCCAGAGGAAGACTTTGACAAAATAATCGAGGCAGACTTTTTCGGCCTCACAGACGCAACTCTGTCAACCGGGGAAACAATAAAAGTCCCTAAGAACTGGATTCCCAAGAGCGCCTGGTTCAGGGATGAATGTTTCTTAACCGCCTGTGGGCTAGGGCACATGTTTAATAAAAGTATGCACCTGAGTTCATACCGTCTGTAGTATTTTTCTATCGGAATTAATTTATGATTTTGACCAATTTATTTCTTTTTGCAGAAGAAGCACTAAACATGCTGCAAACGGAGAAAAATCCCAAGCGGTCTTCTGCAGCCATCCGCAAAGAGCTTGCGGAGAAAGCTGCGGCCGAGCTCAGGGCCAAGGTATTGAGCGCCTGACCCCTTCTTAAGTTTATTTTAAAAACTATCTTGTCCGGATACTAACCCTGACTTGTTTATTTTCACAGGGGGGAGAAGTTGGGAAATCGTTTGAGAAGAGCCTCAAACGGGCTAGAGAGGAGGCCCCAGCCGCTCTTAACAAGATAAAAAAGTCCGCCTCTACGTCAACTCCTGGCGCCTCAGCCGGGGCTAAGACGATGCGGATAGCTGGGCGACTCGAGAAGGTAGGCGGCAGCCTGTGCCTTGATCTTGCCAACCCCTCAGCAGCCGCGGGGTTCACCATGCCTGCAAGCGTTTCCCGCTTGGCCGGCTCTGAAGGTAAGAACTCTTTTGAATCCCCGCTTGAGCTGGGGTGGCCTTTACGGGTGAAATCCCACTCCTAACAGACGTCATCCTCAGACAGCCGGCTACAAATAGGTGCCGCCTTAGTTTCGCACTCATCACCTATTGATTGTGGTGCAGATCAATCTCCCCGCTGGCCAGACGTCCAGAAGCATGCCAAGGCCATGCTGGAGGCCGTCCGGAAGAGGGATAAGGACAATATCCCTGGGATAGAGACGTTCAACCTTGAACGCATTCTATCCCTTCTGGCTGAGGTAAGAAACTTGTCAATTCAATGTTATTTTTTCCGAGTGTTTTACCCCGCCTGTAATTCTTATACCGCCTGCTTTTTGCAGGCCATGCTGCGGGTGGACGGGCTCAAACGTCCTTATTCCCGCAAACGGGAAGAGGTAAAAAGGGCCAAGAAGTCCGCCATAGACGCTGATAATATTGTTTTCCACTCAACTATCGTAAATGAACTTGAAACTAAAGCAATAATTATGACACAGGCGTCTAGAATCCAGCAGCTGGTGCTAGATCTGAAGGCGGCCGACCAGCGGGTAACGGATGCTGAGACGGCCAAGAAGGGGGCGGAGGAGGCCCAGAAGAAAGCAGACGAGAGCGCCAAACAGGCTGAAGAGGCGCTCAAGAAGACCCAGGCGGACCTTGGCAAACTGAAATCCAAGGTTGAGAGGCTGGAGAAGGATGCTGCTCAAGCTCAGAAAAATTTTGCAGCAACCCTGGAGGCGGAGCAAAACCGCCTTGTTACTGAGAGTGATGCTGACAACGACGCCCGTATGAAGATTGCTTGGGCTGCCTTGTATCTAGACGCTGATTATAGCATCTGTACAATGGCGCACAACTATGCCGAGTACGTGGTGTACTTGAGAGAGCAAGGCGAGCCAGAGCCTGCCTCCTTTGAAGCCTGGCTCAGCAACAATGAGCCGTCCGCGCCTGAGCTTCCTGGTCCTGGTGAAGCGCAGGAAATTCCCTCAGACGATGAGGAGAAGGGAGAGGACCAGGAGGCTCCGTCTGCAGGCCAGAAGTGACCCTTCAGCGGCAGTATGCCAATCTTTGCTTTCTTTTAATTTTCTTTTTATTCAGCGGTTGTATGCCAAAACTTGCTTTTTTCGGCCTGCGTGCCGAGTATTCTTGTATTTACCGGCTGTGGAGCCGTGTTAATTTTTCTCCCGGACGGGGTCCGGTTAACATTTTAATCCACTACAACCGTTTGGTTGGGTGGACTTTATGAATTGCACCGACTAAGTCGGTTTTGATCATTTTGCATTTGAATTTTTGTTTTTTGCAAATTTTTATTTTTGCCTAACTTGTCATAAGCATGCGGCGATTTCTTGCCTTACTAGTCGATAGTCTGGCTGTCCTTGCCCCTGGACGGCTGTGTGATTGGTTTCAATTGGAGCTGGTTGATTGACTTGAAAACGTCTGATGGCTGCAAAGAGCATGATATGTTTGTAAGTCAATCAATCACAGTAGTGATTGCCCCAAACCAAGTGCACAGCCGTACACCAACAGGCGTTTTGGTCACTACCCAGACGGCTTATGCCCGTCTTGGTAGAGATTTCATAGCCATTGAACTCTTGCCCCGATTGGGGTGAGGTGCAATTTTTGGAATAAATAACCTAAGTGAGAACTTCAGCCGGTGACCGACTGATGCCTATGGGCATCCGGTATTTAGGAACTTATTCGTTCTTCGTAGGTTATTTCGGTCAGACGGCTATGAGTTGACCAATTTGGTCGCTCAATTTTTGCCGTCTACATGGATACGTAGAACCGACAGATAATCTGTTCTCTGCGACGATTGCACCCGGAGGGGTGTCGCCGGACGCCTTTGTCCATGTTGGGACAGGCGATTTTATAAAAAGAGCAACCATCCGGCCATTGTAGCCTCTGGTCTTGTTTGAGACCGGTTGTGTAGCCACTAAACGTTTTTGTGCTTAGTTTCTTAATCAGTGTTGAATTTACACTAAGTATCGAACTTAGTTTTTTAAGCAAACGAGTCTGTCTGGGTATTACCCAGACGGACAGGCAAATATTTGATCATGCTAAGTATCAAACTTAGTTAGATAAATGGAGAATCCGTCTGAGTATTACCCAGGCGGATAGTCAAGTAGTTGAATAAACAAAGTATCCAACTTAAATAAACAAGGGATCCGAGCATTACCCAGGCGGATAAACAAATGTAACCTTTACCAAGTATCGAACTTAGTTAGGTAGATGGGGAATCCGCCTGGATATTACCCAGATGGATAGTCAAACGATAACTCAAATTTGCAAACAAAGACTTAATTTTCAATAATTGACTTATTGTTTACAAAAAGTTACATTCTCAGAAGTAGTACTTTTTTTAAATTGTCTACATTCCAAGTTCTAGGCAGGCGCCTGCTGTAGACACCCATTTGTGTCTCCCCAAAACCAAACCCAGTGATGAGTGCCTTTCACGTCGAATCATAATCGAATGAAACGAAAGTGTGGAAAGGTCTAGTGTTGCGGAAAGTTTTATTTCTTTACTTTTCTCCCTGTTTTTGAAAACTTTATTTTAAAGAAAACAACCAATCCAGTTTGGTTGGTCCATGATATGGGTCCAATAGTGGTGTATTTGGATGGGGCTTGCAAAGACCTTTCCAACGATATATTATAAGCCCAATTCCGATGAATATTGAGGAAGTTATGGCCAATTTACTAAACTGGGCCCGGTTTGAGCTTTATGTACGGCCCAATGATCTAGGGGAGGGCCTAATATGATTTATCATTCCTAATGCAATTAGGAATGGTTTTAGTCTTCTAGAACATTCTAGAAGGTTCTTTTCATTCCTAATTTAATTAGGACTCTTTAGAGTTTTAATTGGATCAAATAGCATTTTCGACTGAAATTATATTATTTTATCTTCCCGTACAAGAAATTTATCAGATTTTCGAAAACGCGTTGAAATCCAATTTGGCGTCCAACCCCAGGCCTTGGCTCCTGGAACCAAGATTGGCGCCAGACGCCAGCATTGGCGCCTGGCGCTAGCCACTGGTCCTGGCGCCAAGGTTGGTTTTCGATCTTCAGGCTCTGTTTTGATAAATTATCTTTTTTGGCTGATTTTCTCTATAAATATCGTATTAAAAACTCCGGTTTCATACACCAAGATTCACCAATTACCAACTTTCTTCATCATTCATCATCTACATCTATCGTTCACCAATTCTCTTTATTCTTAAGTTTTCATCAATTAGCATTCATCTCTTTCAATAATCCTTTTCATTCATCTCTTCATTCATCAACTTTCATCAACATTAATTCTTTCTTCTTTTCTTACTTTGCTTTTTCATACAAAATTCCGCATTCATTAGATCTAGAAACACCTAGCCATATTCGAAGTTGCCTTCGCCCTAGACGTGAAAGGTTTTAATTTCTGAGGGTTTGGTCCCAAATCTCTCTTTCAATTATTTAATTTAATTGCTTTGATTATTATTTTCCTTGAAGTTACTAACGCGTGTATTTTGTTATTAGAAAGAGGTACGAGGCATCCAAGTAAGTGCTTTAATTGATTAATTGATATTATGATGTAGATATCATGCTTAGATTGTTATTTTAATTCCTAGTATCATGTCTAGGGTAACTTTAATATCAAGTATGATTAAAAGTACGATGCTTCCTATGTTCTTCCTAATATTTATGATTGTTAGTATCATGTTAGGGTTAAAGATTTGATTTTTATTGTTTAGTGACATGCTAGGGTTTGTTATTAATCTTGTTAGTATCATGCCTAGGATCTTGCTATGCTTTAACGTGATTATGATTGATATTATTATTATTCATGATATTGATTATTTATTATGTTGCTTGATATGTATCATATTTTATATTGTTATTGCTTGATCACCTTTATTGTATGTTAAAGGGAATTTGTATTTGCAACCACGCTTAATAAGATAATTAATAATCTTGTTTAGGGTTAATTGTGATTATAATTCAAGTGATCGCCAATAATAGTTTGTTTGTGCATTAATATTCAACCAACATAGATTAAACAGGTTTAGGGTTAATCCTATTGATTGTATGTTAATCAGAAAGCGCACATGAATACGAGCAGAATAAAGTAGAGGCCTATTATTAGGGCAGGTTCAATCTCTTTTAGGTTGGATTTGTACCTTCATCCCCGAACCCTTATTTGGTTCATGACCTTATGGAGTTGACGATCTCTTGGATCGTTAAGGGGTGTAACATTCACCTCGTGAATGGTTTACTAGTTCCTTAAAAACTTGTTGGCGACTCTTTTGCTCTATCTTCTTCCCTTTTGGACGCCACCGTACTTTAGTGTATGATCACAGTGGGGTTCAAGCTAGTGGGATTTTAAAGGCTTGAAATTATTCCCTACAGTTTTTGGCGACTCCGCTGGGGAGGATTTCTATTTTAATTCTTGAATTTGTTTCGGCAATGATTTAGAATGAGTGGATGAGACTCGAAAAGTTCTAAGTGTTTCATGTGCGTAATTTTGATTAACATTGTGGCATATGCATAAAAAGGTTCTCATTGGAAAGACCATCCGTAATGAGTCAAAAACATAGGATTTTTACACGTAGGAAATTTGAGAAATGTCTTTCACAACTAGGACTGAAATAACACCACGCGAAACTGGATGATTTTATTGAGCACAGAAAGCTGCTGAGGCATGTGGGAAGTAGCGTCAGGGGCCAGAGCTTGGCGCCAAACTTTTAGCCGTAGCGCCAGACGCCAGTATTGGCGCCAGGTGCTACAGTTAAAAGTTGGCGCCAGTCTCTTTTTGCTGGCGCCAATTTCCCCCAATACCGAGCCAGAAATATGCGTTCTAATTTCGACCGGTTTTTCGTATTGTTTGCTCGATCCTGCTTCCTAATTGAATTTTTTCTCACTTTTCCGAAACCCATATGTGTTCTACATATGGACATAACCCTCTGGGAATTCATGCTCTATCTACCCAATTGAACGCTCCTGGCAACAAAGGGTACATCTGAGAGGTTGAATTCACCAAACCATGGAAGTGAGTTTTTTTCTAAAAACTCGCGGTGTTCTATCCACACGCGTTAACCCTTCATGGTTAGGCTTCTACGCGGTGCATCTGGACAATTAACCATGGACCCTATTTGACTAAACCATATCCCGAACTTTAGAGACCTAGAGCCATGGTTAGGTTGCGAACTCATTGCATCATATTGTGCCTACTTGACTAATTGTGCATTATTTGTTGTGCATATATATCCTATGCTCCTCTTAACCGTTTGTTGATTTGTGTTGAGATTATAATTAATGACTTAAAGAACTTTGCCTAATTAATTAATTAATTAATTCGAGTCAATAAAGTTTTTTCTTCTTTTAATCGGAATTGACCTAGTACGACTTTAGGCATACCCCAGTTGACTAATAATATCGAAAACAGTCCCAGACCGAGGCTCCAATATTGGTGCCAAAATCTGAGCTGTAGCGCCACTGTATGGTGTGTAGCGCCAGACATTTACTAAAAAGTCTGGCGCCAACCACCATATTGTGACGCCAGTCCTGTCGCTTGGCCGACAGTTCGGATTATTTGTTGAGTCATCACCTAATGTCTAATTAATCAGTTTCCTGTTTAATTCGGTTAATTTTGCTGGCAATAATGCTTAATTGAATCAATATTCGAGTTTAGGCACTAAGTCTCATGGTCTTACACAAGAGTCCAAGCATGTCACTTACATTCAATACACACACCAATACACATGTCTTGACCATGATTAAGGGAGTCTTGTGTGCGCGCGTTATTTTTCGTCATTTTTTTAGGGGGGTAAGTCGGATATTAATCCTCCAATAAATAATAATACTTAAGTTCCCTAAACACATGTACATTATTGCTCCCTAAGAATATGCATACTTTTTGCATACCCTTTTTTTTCCCTTTTTTTTTTTTTTTTTTTTAAATAAAAACCATAAAGTCAAATTGATCCGAGTCAAGTAATTAAAACGCAAACTGGCTTAATTTACAGCGCGTGGTCAAGAAAGGAAGGACGATTAATCAAAGATAACCTCTTCGTACAAGTCCAACTTTTCGACAAACCTATAGCTCGCAAGAGGAAAGCAAGAGTTATAATGGCAACTCAGGAAGAAGTTAACGATCTCAAGAACCAATTGGCTACTGTAACTGAGACACTAAAGCTTCTCGCACTTAAGATCGAGGATCCCGCAAAGCAACAACAAATGGACCTCATGCAAGAAAGCCTAAGCAAGTTGTCCAGCGACTACAAGTTTCATGAACTCACATCCCAAGGGGTCTCGGTAAATAAGGATCTTCTTCCGCAGAAGTTCAGTGCCAACGACATCCCAAAGTTTAGGGCAATCGACAACCCCTACTTCCATCTAAGAGCATTTGAAACAATAATGGGTATCAAGGGTATCGATAAGAAGGTCTTCCCTTCTCTGTTCTCGCTATCTCTCGAGACCGTTTGCTAACAATGGTTCTTTTCTCTTGAAAAAGAAAAGACCTCTACCTGGGAATCCATAGCAAACGCTTTCGTTGATAGGTACAAGTGCAACGTTCAAGTCGAAACCGACCATAGAGAACTTGAAACCCTCAAACAGAAGGAGAATGAAGGCTTCACATCTTTCTTTAACAAGTGGAGAGAAACCTCAGCTAAAATGATTGAGGTACCAAGTGAAAAAGAGTCCGTGAGATTGTTCATTACTCCAAGAAAAATATTCAAAACATCTTAAATATCAAAATAACCTTCATACCTTTAAGGCTGTTTATGATATTGGGATTAACATCGAAGATGACTTGGCTAAATCTAAAGCTGCCAACAATAACTCAAACAGTGGATGGAAAGGAAAGAAGAACGACAATCCTTCTTCTTCCAAAACCGCCCACTCAAATAATGTTAGCACCTTTAATCTAGGAGAAGTCCTCGCCATGAACAATCAAGGACAAAAGAAATACTTTAGGAGAAACTTCACTCCTATTGGCATGAGTTATGACACCGCGTTTGATCGGCTAAATGCAAAAGGTCTTATAACTCCCATTGGACCATTTGGAGATCCACCAGTCGAGAAGAGGTCGCCTAATTGGAACCCCAATGCACATTGCAAATATCATCAAGGTAGGGGCCATTCTACTGAAAGCTGTTGGAAGCTTAAGGAAGCTATTCAAGACCTAATTGACAGTAACAAGCTGCCGTTGCCCCCTGCTAGTAAGAAACCGAGTATTGACAATGCACCTCTAGCTCACACATTGGCTATCTCCGATGAAGAAAGCAAAGTTGACCCCTCATCTCTCATTAAGCCTGTCAAAGCAACCAACGTCGAAGAGGAAGAAGAAGAGACCTTTTTCGATGTCGAAGATAACCTTCCAGAACCAGCAAATGAGGTAGAGATACGAGTACTCACACTGTATCTGAGGGAGACATCGCAACTGTTACATGAAACTCTCAAAATTTTGAATGAACTTCACAAGGAATACGATGAAGAACCCAAGAGAGAATTCACACCAGTAAAAACGACTTATGAGGCAAAACACTTTCCCTTACAAGTCACCGAAAGACCCAAGAAGAGCAATAAAGTTTATACTCCAATTGGGATCCCGTATGCACAAATGTTGAAAATGCTCTCCGAGAGTGGCAAGGTCAAACCTCTCGAACCGAGACCATTTGAATCATTAAAAAGGACAGATAGATATTACTGTCAATACCATCAGTCAGGAGGACACACCCTAGAAAACTGCTTCAAGTTCAAGGATTTGGTGCAGAAAATGATTGATAGAAAGGAATTAGTCCAAGTTCAACAAGAAGAGGATATAAACGTTAATGGAGTATGGGACAGTGATGAAGAAGATGTCTATCTAAAAGACATATTAGGGCCTTCATCTTCTGCATACACCACGGACGACATTTGGGCTGAAGAAGATTCATCAATAGACGTCCTCACAAGATCCGGGAGAATACAACCTCCCGTTTCAACGCAACCCATGCCTACTGTACAACAAGTTCCCATACCTATCATCGAAGACAATGACATTGTTAAACAATTCAAGAAGACAAAAGTTGAGATGAATGTATGGAAGCTTTTAGCAACATCTCGAGAACATAGGTTGGCTGTGATGAATGCCTTGGATAAAATCGGGATAGATTCTGACACCACTCCTGAGGGACTAGCTAACTTCCTCACGAGTGACCTCCCTAGTCCGATTAATCTAATTACCTTCTCTGATAAAGACTTACCCCCGGAAGGTGACAAGCACTACAAAGCATTAAACCTTACAGTAGTCTGCAAAAGAATGAATGTTCCCATGACTCTTGTAGACAATGGATCGGCTATTAATGTCTGTTTACTTAGGACTGCGAGGATGCTCGACATAAAGGATGAGGATTTAACTCCGTCCACACAAGGAATAAGAGCTTACGATAATACTCGACGTCAAGCTCTTGGCAAAATAACCCTAAATGTGACGGCAGGAGCAATAGAACATGCTACTACTTTTCAAGTGGTAGACATCAAAGCCTCATTCAATTTGTTGTTAGGACGCCCTTGGCTCCATGACCTAAAGGCCGTCCCTTCATCTCTCCACCAACAAGTGAAAGCCATAGTTGGAGGAATACCCATCACTATTGATACTTCGCCAATGAGGATCAAATCAATAGAGAATCCAATCATCAACGTGGAGCATGACGAAGATGATGAAGACCTATGGGGCTTTAACGAAGAAGTCTCCTTAATCCAAGAGGATGAAAGGACATCTCTTTGCCACGACCCCCATTCCAACATGATTATCAACACTATACTGAAGAAACAAGGACACTTCCCTGGGATGACATTAGGAAAGAAGAAGGGGATATCAAAATCGATAGAGTCACCTGGCCTCCCTAAACTAGATACTTTCGGACTTGGTTTCGAACCGACTCGGAAAGATCTCAAGCGAGCCCAGGATAAATTGAAAGCACGTAGGGACGCTCGCATTCAAAAGAAAGCAATTCCAATGGATCAGTACCCTCTTACGCTTAATGGTCAGTTTATAAAAGAAGGAGAGGACTATCCATGCCATGAATTTCCCGAACCATTTGTTGTAAATGGCATACGACAACCAGGATTCGAGATTTTCTTGGATTGCTATTTCACTGACGAAATCCCAACTCCCGTCCGTAAGGAGAAAGTACCCCCATGCTTTGACTTTAACGTCATGGGATTACTGTTTGGGCGAGAAAAGAATGAGCCAGTTTATGAAGAAGATAACTCCTCACTCATTCAAACGGTCCTACAAAGCGAAAACTTCGACCCCTCAAGGCTAATTACTCCAGCTGAAGGATTATTGCAAGGGTGGCGCAAGACTATCAAGGTGACCACTCCGAGTGGGAGGAAGATATCAATCACGACAGGACAAGGGCCAATATTTGAAGAATCGTCAGAGTCAGAGTCAGAGTCTGAGTCAGAGTCTTTCCCCATAGAATCTTCTAAGTCTTTAGCTATAACGCCTCCCCTTCCTATTTCTTCTCCTAGGACAGTTAGTGATCCAGTCCCTGAGGACATATCACTCTTTGATGTAATGATCTCAGAGTATAATAATATCACTCATTCTTCTTACTTCTCGTGTTCTTCCTAAACCCAAGATGATGAACATTGCTTAGATAACGATGAAAAAGATAAAGAATTTATTAAAGCAATGGAAACACTTGAAAAGAAAACACCAGTAATTGAAGAGACTGAAACAGTTGACATCTCAAATGATTCAACTCATAAAAGAGAAGTTAAAATCGGACTAACATTGAATAAACAAGAAAGAACCGATTTAATTGATTTTCTTAAAGAATTTATCGATGTATTTGCTTGGTCATATGAAGATATGCCAGGCATTAACAGAGAAATAGCTCAACACACTATACCATTAATACCAGGAATGAAACCTGTAAAACAAAAGTTACGTCGAATGAAACCCGACGTAGCACTTAAGATAAAAGAAGAAGTTCAAAAACAAATAACTGCAGGTTTCATCAAGGTATCCAAATACCCCGAATGGGTCGCCAACGTCGTCCCAGTTCCAAAGAAAGACGGAAGGGTAAGGATGTGTGTCGACTATCAAGATCTAAATAAGGCAAGTCCAAAGGACGACTTCCCTTTGCCACACATCGATATTCTGGTAGACAACACAGCAAATCATGCACTTCTCTCATTCATGGACGGATACGCAGGGTACAATCAGATTCTCATGGCGGAAGAAGACATGGAGAACACAACTTTTATCACACCATGGGGCACTTACTGTTACACGGTAATGCCATTTGGGTTGAAAAACGCAGGTGCTACTTACCAACGTGCAGCAACTGCCTTGCTTCATGACATGATGCACAAAGAAGTTGAAGTATATGTCGACGACATGATTGTGAAATCAAAGGACCGTCCAGGCCATCAAGTAGCCTTAAGGAAATTTTTCGAAAGGTTAAGAAAATACAATATGAGGTTGAATCCATCAAAATGTGCTTTTGGGGTCACCTCAGGCAAGCTCTTGGGGTACGTCATAAGCTCTAGAGGAATAGAGATAGATCCAACCAAAATTAAAGCAATCATGTCAATGCCACCGCCCAAGACCGAGAAACAGATTCGAGGATTCATTGGCCGGTTGCAATACATAAGTAGGTTCATATCAAAACTAACAACGATGTGTGAACCAATCTTCAAAAAGCTCAAGAAGAATGTACCAGTAATATGGGATGACGAGTGTCAAAAAGCCTTTGACTGGATCAAAGCCTATCTCGCAAATCCTCCCGTATTAGCGCCAGCACTTCCCGGAATACCTCTTAGGTTATATTTGACGGTTACCAAAGAGACAATGGGAGCCATGCTAGCACAAGAGGTAGAAAACAAAGAGAATGCAATCTATTACTTAAGTAAGAAGATGCTCGAATACGAAACACGCTATACACCACTCGAGAAATTGTGCCTCGCTTTGGTGTGGGCCACGACTAAGTTGAGACATTACATGTTGGTGCATACCGTTTTCGTAGTATCTCGATTGGATCCACTCAAATACTTGTTCGAGAAATCAACGCTCAATGGACGTATTTCAAGATGGATAGTCAACTTAGCTCAGTTCGATGTGCGGTTTATGCCACAAAAAGCTATTAAAGGATCTATGGTGTCAGACTTTCTGGCAGACTTTCCAATAGAAGACTCGACACCAATACAGGACAACGAATTTCCAGATGAAGACTTGATGGTCACCGAAGATGATACTTGGACCCTGTATTTTGACGGAGCCTCAAACCAAAAGGGATGTGGTGTCGGAGTGCTACTAGTATCACCTAAAGAAGAACACGTCCCAATCTCAATAAAACTCGATTTCAACGTTACCAACAATGCTGCTGAATATGAGGCATGTGTGCTAGGCCTTGAAACAGCTCTGGCATTGGGAGTAAAGAAGTTAAGGATATTCGGAGATTCCTCTCTAATCATCAATCAAATATCTAAAAGGTGGAAAGTAAGGAGCGAAAGCCTAGCCCCTTACCAAACTTATCTGGAAACTCTTACCGATCAGTTAGAGAAGGTGGAATACACATATCTACCTAGAGAAGAAAATCAATTTGCTGATGCCTTGGCAAGATTAGCCTCAATGGTTAGGATTCCCACGGATATCGAGCAAATGCCTCTAACTATCGAAAAAAGGCACAAACCGGCATATATACAGGCTATAGAAGACGACAACCCAGTCCAAGACGAAGATGAAGAACAAGAAGAAGAACCATGGTACACTGACATCCTCAACTATGTCACCAATGGAGAATAACCCCCTCATGCTGACAAAAGAGCAAAACGAGCCTTGAGACTTTTGGCTTCTCAATATGTACTCATAGACAACGAGCTACATAAAAGGGTACCTAAAGGTCGAGCTCTCCTATGTGTAGGGAAGGTGGATGCACAAAGAATAATGAGAATGGTCCACGAAGGAATCTGTGGAACTCATGTAAATGGCAAAATGTTAGTCCAGAAAATAATGCGAGAAGGGTATTATTGGACTATCATGAATAGGGACTGCCATCAATATGTGAAAAGATGCCCTAAGTGTCAAATTTATGCCAATTTACAACACGTTCCTCCATCTTTGCTCTACACCTACACATCACCATGGCCATTCTCTACATGGGGAATTGACATAATTGGCAAGATCGCTCCTTCAGGGACAGGAGGCCATGAATTTATTCTAGTAGCAATTGATTACTTTACGAAGTGGGTTGAAGCGCAATCATATGCTAAACTCACTGCAAAACATGTAGCACTCTTTATCGAGAGGAATATCATTTGTCGATATGGAGTCCCACATGAAATGATAAGTGACAATGGAACTCACTTTCAAGCCGAATGTGAAGATTTGCTACACAAATATGGTATCCAACATCATCATTCGTCCCCTTATAGACCTCAAGCAAACGGAGCAGTCGAGGCAGCTAATAAGAATTTAAAGACTATCATCGAGAAAATGACAGAAAATTATAAGGATTGGCCTGACAAGCTTCACTTTGCATTGTGGGGTTATCGCACGTCAATCCGTACGTCAACAGGAAATACACCATTTTCTTTGGTATATGGAATGGATGCTGTACAACCTGTCGAACTAGAAATACCATCTCTACGTATTGCGCTAGAAAGTAAACTCGATGAAGTCGAATGGACTAGGGCACGATATGAAGAATTGATCCTACTCGACGAAAAACGACTAGAAGCTCTACATCACACTCAGTGCTATCAAACTCGTATGGCTAGACATTTTAATAAGAAGGTCAAGACAAGAAATATCAAAATAGGAGATTTGGTATTAAAAGCGCTAATGAAAAATGTTTTAGATCCAAGGGGAAAGTTTAGACCTAATTGGTCTGGCTCCTACATTGTCAAAACAATCTTGTCAGGTGGTGCAGCAAAATTAACTGACATGGATGGCAATGAATTCTCAAACATGACCAATATTGACCAACTTAAAAAATACTACCCATAATTACTTGAGTAGGACACTCAAGAGAGCTACGTTCGGCCTGATTCCTTAGGAAAGGATACGTAGGCAACCCATTACGGGTGCGGCCACTTTATTTTTCGACATCTCCGCGTTCCAGAATCAACAAAAGTCAACAAAAAGTCGGAAAATTATTGGCGTCACAGAACAGAGTCTAGCGCCAGCCAAAAGCCATTAGCGCCAGACGACGGTATTGGCGCCTGGCGCCAGACCTCAATAGCTGGCGCCAATATGCAGTTACTGACGCCAATTCAGTCATAAAATCTGGGCGAATTTCGGTGTTTTTTCGGAAAATTTTCGACTTCCGTACTCGAAGAATTTCTGGAAAATTAATTTTTTCGGTTTTTCATTGCTTTAATAAAATAAATTTAAAGTAACAATTTAATTGAAAGTTGAAATTTCATAAAATTGCATTGTCAATGGAATTTAAATAAGGCTGAAATAAATTAACTTTAAATAAAAAATTAACAATCTAATAAATCTAAAGCTAAGCAATGTTCTAGTCTTTCTTCTCCTTCTTTGCCCTTTTCCAATTCTTTTCCGTTTCCTCCTCTTCATCCATTGCTTTAGCTAGTAGGCATCCTTTAGAGGACCTACATTCAATTTTAGAATAGATTGTTTCTCCTTCAGCTAGCACCCCATGCTTCTTTTCCACCCAAGCCTTCTTGTCCGTAGCTTTCCTTTTCCCCTTGTCTTTAGTAGTATTCTTCTTCTTAGGCATTGTAGGTGTTTTGAACTCAATTCTTGCACCTAAGCGTTCCTTGGCCGGTGTCACCCTGTCACCTAGACGATTCTACACATCGATTCTACCCTGATCAATTGAAGACTTCTTCAGCAACCACTTCTTTACATCATTAGGTAAAGAAGGGGGAATCTTTTGGGTAATCACTTCCCATAAAGGCCTAGCGCTCCAGTAAGTGTCAAATTTATCTACTTCTTGAGATATGGGATACTCATAGGGAGGACGAAGATCCCCGGAAGGAATATTTTGAAGCAAGCCATATTGTCTCTTTACTCTGCAGGGATAATAATATGTCATGCGAGACAAGCTTGGAAGACGGCAAAAAGGTTGCTTGTTAACACCAACTATCCTTTTTATTTTCCACCATGGGACGACCCACTTGATAGCGAAATCACGTGATTCAAAGACTTTCTTCCCCCCATGGCGCCCAATTTTAGGGATGCGCTTCTTTCTTCTCACAAAGCAAGTGGGCGTATAATTTTCAATGTCGTCTGGAGGACTAATTAATCCTAGCCTCTCCATTAGCCACATCTGTAAAAAATCCCAATGCAAATAAATTAATATTACAATACAAATTTTTTTTTTTTTGATTTCTGTAATTAAAAATATTATTTTTCTACCTGTAATAAAATTGGAGAACCGCGAAGAGGTGCTTTTGGGTCCCTTTTCAATTTATCCTGACTAATCATAGTCTCTCCAACTATCAATGGCATTGGATTTCTCCCTGATTCAATTTGTTCTAGCACAGTGGTTATAATTGATTGTCCCTCATTATTTTTACCACTACTAAGACAATATTGATTAAGCATGCAGAATAAAAACGCCCTTCTTCTATATATGTGAAAAGATTCAGAAAGCGGTTTATCAAAATAATAGCGTGCGAATTCTTTTAAGTTCACTACATTGCCATCTACTATTTTTGATAAATCCCTTTCCTTCAAGTTAAAGAAGCGCTCAAAATCCTTATAGTAATATGCATCTACCCTAGGGATTACTACCAGGTCTATTGCAGGGAAGCTTAAAATAGCACCAAATTCCTCTGGCAAAGGGCTAATTTCATCATACCCTATTCTAAAACAATGTGTATCAATGCTCCAAAATTCTAAAGCGGTATGTATGAAGTCTATGTATAGATCTACCCCTTTAATGCCATAAATTCCCCCCAAGTGAAATAAATCCAATTCTTTTCTTTCTCTAGCATTAAGAGATCGACACCATTCATGAGAATATTGGGTGAAGATTTTAGTGGCTAAAGACATGATTATTATTTTTTCTAAAGAGAAGAATAATTTTGTCGCTGGATTTATGTGAAGAATCGGCTGAGCAGGGGGCTATTTATGCACAAATTGCGAGGAATTTCAACCTGACTGGAATACGAAGTCAGCGTCAATTGGCGTCACACACCCGAAATTGGCGTCACCCATCAGCTATTGGCGCCACACGCTAGGTGTAGCGCCTGGCGCCACGCGCTACAGGCTGGCGCCAGCTGGCGCCACATTAGCAGAAAAGTCGCACGTGCTCAGTTGCGTTTTGATATTAAATTGGAGTCGGTTAATGACTTTATGGTCCCATTTTAATTTCTACTAAATATTTTTCTTAATTAATTAAATATAGCATTTTATTTTTCCTTTTTATTTTTCTTTTTGGGGGAGAGAGTCGGATAATACCCTCCATCAATAATAAAAATGACGGAATTTTTTTGCGCAAAATTGTTATCACATTTGCACACACTAACATACACTAACATAATAATAGATAATAATGAATTTACAATAACATAACATAAAGTACAAAGTGTCTAAATAATAAGTCAAAGGCAAAGTTCTATAAAAAGTCAAAATAAAAAACATATACAGAAGCAAACTACGGCGCCGGAGGACGTAGGCCCATTACGCCATAAAACTGCGCCGTCCGAGGAGTCACCTCTCCACCAGCTCCGGCCTCAGCACCAGCTCCAGTCTCCGTAGGAGGAGGGAAACTCAAAACAGGACCGCTCCAACCAAGGTCAACCTGAGGCTGAGATCGCGGAGGTTGCTGCGATGACGAGCCAACCTCGTGCATCCCACCACCTCTGAAAGCCGAGGTAGCCTCTCCTACCGGTGCAGCAGGAGCACCCTCAGAAGAAGACCCTGAGCCCTCAGCAACATCGGCTTGAGCAGCCTCAGAACGACCACCTCTACCTCCGGATGAAGTGCGACGACATCTCGAGCTAGACCTCGCCGGCTCTCTCCGCCCCTCAGGCCTCGTACGGGTGTGAGAAGCAATCGGCTGACCCTGCAAAAAGGATTAAATCAGAAGCAAGGTAAAAACAAGCGTAATGCAAAAATAATAAGTAAAGAAAAGTTACCTCTCGGATAGTGTCGTCTCGACGACAGGTAGCTGCATTCCTCATCCGAACGAGTTGGCTCCGGAAGGCATCTATGCATCGTGCCATAGCCGAAACCACTTCGCGTGAGAACTGTCAAGGAAAGTTAAGTCAGTAAAAATGCATGATAACTGAATATAAGATTCTGTATTAAAAACTAAGCTTACCCTAGTCTGGTGACGAGGAATCGACCGCTCCACGAAGCGCTCGCCCTCAGGAGCCGGAGAAATCATCTCCTCGATTGGCCCGTACATCCCCTGGTAGTGGATGGACATACGAGGTGGCACAAACTCAGTGGGACCATCCTGATGAAACAGAAAGAAATCAGCAAGGTATTACTTGGGGGCTACTCAGCGAAAAACAAAAGTTAAGGATCTTACCCTTACATCCTCGGCCGGTACAGGGGCTGGAGCTAACAAAGGAAGTAGCTCCTCAGCATAACTCCGCCCAAGGATCACATGGGACCGCCAGAGGGAACCAGACTCCTCAGCCATGATCGACAACTCCCTCTCGTCGAACATGTGACGTGGTGGAGGAGCAGGAACAACAAAAACATTGGAAGAGTGCTGTCTAGCAACTCTCTCACCTAAGTACACAACCGCTCCGTAGGTCCCCAAAAAGTAGCGGCGCTCAGCAGAGTACTGCGCGGCTAATCCAGGGACTGTCCAACCACCCCATGGTCGGTATACTACCTCAGGTCCCTATAAAAATACCAACCGGGTAAGAACATGTCTAAAACATCGCAGAAGAGCAATATAAACACTAAAAGTCGTACCGAGATGATCCGACTCCGGACACGTGCAGTAGACAGGTCCACATGGTGGCCGCCCCAAGAGGCGCTCACCGGATACCCCCTCGGCGATGGTCTCACCGGCGCAATGGAAGGAAAGTACTCATAGAACCAGATCTACAAAAAAGCTAAAGCATGCGTAAATGCTGCCTAACATATAGGGCTAAACTTTATAGGAAATAATGTTTACCTCTACGACTTTCCAGAAAGCAGACAAAGCAACGTTCGTCCTAAAGGAGCGATGACGACACGAGTCCCTCAGTGCGCGAACGAAGTCAGTATAGGCTAAGCTGGCCCAATCATAAGTCCCGATCCGCTGGAGATCGCGAACAGCAGGGAGGTAGTAAAGCAATGCCCTACTACCCCTGTCAGGGGAGAGTGTCCCTGACAACAACATCAGCACAAAGATGCGCACCCGCTGCTCTTGGGTGGTTGCATCATCATCAAGAGCCGCTGCCAGCGTCGAGCGGCGAATCCCTCTGGCACTGAACTGAGTTGTCTCGACCTCAGCTCGAGCCCGAACAACAATCGGCCCCAACAGCTCCTCGACCTCTGGAGAAAATACATCGATACTGCCGTCGAATGGCAGCGGCACAGAAGTGAACTCCAGTCCTGTGATGAGATTGAAGTCTGTAGGAGTGACCATCATCTCACCCCATGGAAAATGAAAAGTGTTGGTGGTGTCCCAGAAGAACTCCACCAGAGCGCGTACTACGTGGTGACCCCCGCTGGAGGCAACCATAGCCTCGGAGGTCTCAAACAGGGCAACCAATCCGCAAGACTCCCATAGGAGTCTCGTCTCTCGATCTCTGGCGATATGCATCCTATACAAATCGCCTAGACCATCACAGCCAGAGCCGTGATGTCGTGTCCTCCCAGGCTCGGTTCCCCGTCTCACCCTCTCGGAAATATGGTGGACAGGGGCAAAGAACAAGGTCTGCTCATCCCACTCCGGGAATCGACCAAGCGAAGTGGACGGTGTAGTGTCGTCCTCCACGGGCTCATGCTCCCGTCTAGTGTTTCGGGACCGTGAACCTGAGCCTCGTTGTCTAGCCATGCTACATTGTGCAGAATCATCATAAATTAAGGTTCTACAGTATCTAAAGGTTTGCCTAGCCGCATGATACTATGTTCGCAAAAAAAAAAAACAGAGTACGTAGTACTAAAACAGAGCACAAATTCAAATTGAGCATGACAATATTTTTTCAAGCAATCAAACAATTTCTTGCAACACTATAGTGATTATTGTGACAAATTGAACAAGAATTGCTAGCAAAAACATCAAGAACGAGCCACATTGTTCTTCACGACCTTAAGAGGTTCAACAATGGTGGATTGCTCATTTCTTCACCAAATTGAGTCAAATAAGTCTCAAATTACTCCCAAGGCAATATACAAACATAAACAAGCAATTTCATGGCATAAAATTTGATAAACAAAGCAAATTGAGCATTATAAGTTTCGAATTTTCATGAAATTCGTGAATGAACATGCCAAGAATTCATAAAAGCCGGTGTGAGTTGGAGGAAAACTTACATAGATCGGGAATATGGATAAGAAGAGCTTTGATTTGCAACAAATTTGAGCGAATTCGGTTGAGAAACGAATGAGCAACGATCAATTGAAGTTTCGACTTCTTTCGAGCAGCGTTCGCAACAAACCAGAGCACAAAATGAACTGAAAACGGGAATTTAAAGTGATTCCCGTGCTGGCGCCAGTCCCTAGGCATTGGCGTCACATTCTGTGCTTAGCGCCAAACGCCAATTTCAGCGCATGGCGCTAATGCAATAAGGCTGGCGCTGATTGATTTTTAGCGACGCCAAAGCAGCCAGCCACCTGTTGGGGTTGTGCTAGCTTTCTGCAACATATTTTGGGTTCCTTGGTACGCCAGTTAGCCCCTCTAAGCAATTTGACATGATTAGGTAATCGGCTTGATTACGTAAAGTGATCGACCTGATGGAAAGATCGTCTCACTAAGCTAAAGCATTGGCTCATTAGCAAAAAGCACCGACATACAGGCTCATTAGCAAAAAGCACCGACATACAGGTTCAAGAGCAAAGAGCACCGACATATAGGTTCAAGAGCAAAAGAGTGCCGACGTACAGGCATAGCAAAGGCAAGTTCAGGCGAACTTTTAAAGATCGACAGGAGTGGATCTTCGGTATTTTCCTTTGGAAAATTATCGCATCAAATGAGGATGACTTCAAGAGAAGATGTCTTCGACATCATTCCCTAGCTTGCGGAAGGTTGTCACAAACAACTGAAGGTAATTTCGGGCGAAATTGTCTTCGATCATAGTTCCTGAGGCATGAAATATGATCGTAATGCGGATGAGAATTATTTCAAGAGAAATAATTTTCGATGATATTCCCTTGGACGTGGAATATTATCACAGCGGAGAAGGTAGTTTCAGGCGAAGCAATCTTCTAATTGGAAGCAGTTACAAGGCGTAGCGGTTTTCAGGTGGGATGACATTCTCTAGCTTGCAGGAGGTCATAAAAAAAGCAACATACGGCAAGATGTGGTTACTTTCAGAGACGTGTGCTCGACGGTGCAAGATACGCGTTTCTTAACTCTTTTATCTGTTTAACTAATGCTAGTTTTGCAGGTATCGGCGTTACAAGATTGATTTAGGATCGCAGAACGTTCTGAATCATTCTCCGTCCCTATCGATACTTTGACTTTCGTTTTCGAAACTTGCGTTTCTCCAAACTCAGTCAAAGTGGGGGCTTCTGTAGACACCCATTTGTGTCTCCCCAAAACCAAACCCAGTGATGAGTGCCTTTCACGTCGAATCATAATCGAATGAAACGAAAGTGTGGAAAGGTCTAGTGTTGCGGAAAGTTTTATTTCTTTTCTTTTCTCCCTGTTTTTGAAAACTTTATTTTAAAGAAAACAGCCAATCCAGTTTAGTTGGTCCATGATATGGGTCCAATAGTGGTGTAGTTGGATGGGGCTTGCAAAGACCTTTCCAACGATATATTATAATCCCAATTCCGATGAATATTGAGGAAGTTATGGCCAATTTACTAAACTGGGCCCGGTTTGAGCTTTATGTACGGCCCAATGATCTAGGGGAGGGCCTAATATGATTTATCATTCCTAATGCAATTAGGAATGGTTTTAGTCTTCTAGAACATTCTAGAAGGTTCTTTTCATTCCTAATTTAATTAGGACTCTTTAGAGTTTTAATTGGATCAAATAGCATTTTCGACTGAAATTATATTATTTTATCTTCCCGTACAAGAAATTTATCAGATTTTCGAAAACGCGTTGAAATCCAATTTGGCGTCCAACCCCAGGCCTTGGCGCCTGGAACCAGGATTGGCGCCAGACGCTAGCATTGGCGCCTGGCGCTAGCCACTGGTCCTGGCGCCAATGAGCCAGGGCTGGCGCCAAGGTTGGTTTTCGATCTTCAGGCTCTGTTTTGATAAATTATCTTTTTTGGCTGATTTTCTCTATAAATATCGTATTAAAAACTCCGGTTTCACACACCAAGATTCACCAATTACCAACTATCTTCATCATTCATCATCTACATCTATCGTTCACCAATTCTCTTTATTCTTAAGTTTTCATCAATTAGCATTCATCTCTTTCAATAATCCTTTTCATTCATCTCTTCATTCATCAACTTTCATCAACATTAATTCTTTCTTCTTTTCTTACTTTGCTTTTTCATACAAAATTCCGCATTCATTAGATCTAGAAACACCTAGCCATATTCGAAGTTGCCTTCGCCCTAGACGTGAAAGGTTTTAATTTCTGAGGGTTTGGTCCCAAGTCTCTCTTTCAATTATTTAATTTAATTGCTTTGATTATTATTTTCCTTGAAGTTACTAACGCGTGTATTTTTTTATTAGAAAGAGGTACGAGGAATCCAAGTAAGTGCTTTAATTGATTAATTGATATTATGATGTAGATATCATGCTTAGATTGTTATTTTAATTCCTAGTATCATGTCTAGGGTAACTTTAATATCAAGTATGATTAAAAGTACGATGCTTCCTATGTTCTTCCTAATATTTATGATTGTTAGTATCATGTTAGGGTTAAAGATTTGATTTTTATTGTTTAGTGACATGCTAGGGTTTGTTATTAATCTTGTTAGTATCATGCCTAGGATCTTGCTATGCTTTAACGTGATTATGATTGATATTATTATTATTCATGATATTGATTATTTATTGTGTTGCTTGATATGTATCATATTTTATATTGTTATTGCTTGATCACCTTTATTGTATGTTAAAGGGAATTTGTATTTGCAACCACGCTTAATAAGATAATTAATAATCTTGTTTAGGGTTAATTGTGATTATAATTCAAGTGATCGCCAATAATAGTTTGTTTGTGCATTAATATTCAACCAACATAGATTAAACAGGTTTAGGGTTAATCCTATTGATTGTATGTTAATCAGAAAGCGCACATGAATACGAGCAGAATAAAGTAGAGGCCTATTATTAGGGCAGGTTCAATCTCTTTTAGGTTGGATTTGTACCTTCATCCCCGAACCCTTATTTGGTTCATGACCTTATGGAGTTGACGATCTCTTGGATCGTTAAGGGGTGTAACCTTCACCTCGTGAATGGTTTACAAGTTCCTTAAAAACTTGTTGGCGACTCTTTTGCTCTATCTTCTTCCCTTTTGGACGCCACCGTACTTTAGTGTATGATCACAGTGGGGTTCAAGCTAGTGGGATTTTAAAGGCTTGAAATTATTCCCTACACCTGCCATCTAGGGTTTCCAGGCGGTAGGTGCCGTCCCTTACTTCTTCATAGATCCGGTAGGGACCTTCCCAATTTGGTGTTAGCTTTCCCAACTCATTGGCCCTACCGGTTGCCTCCATTTTTCGTAACACTAAGTCGTCAACTTTCAAAGGACGCTTGTGTACTTTTTTGTTGTAGGCTCTAGTCATTCTCAGACGGTAAATCTCATGACGCAAGGCGGCATTACCCCGGAGTTCTGGGAGTGAATCCAATGCCAGGCGCATTGCTTCCCAATTTTCCTCTTCATCATACAGCATGACTCTGAGAGTCGGCTCGTAGTGTTCGATGGGCAAGACGGCTTCAGCACTGTAAACCATGAGAAATGGGGTTTCACCGGTTGCCCCTTTTGCTGTTGTCCGGATGGCCCATAGGACATGGATTAATTCTTTTGCCCATAAGCCACCGGCTCTTTCTATTTTCTTTTTAATGCCTTCTGAGATGAGTTTGTTGAAAGCTTCAACTTGGCCGTTTGCTTGGGGCCGGCCAACAGATGCAAAATAACTTGAGATCCCCTGATCTCCCAACCAAGTTTTTAGCTGAGGCGTCTCAAACTGAGGACCATTATCAAACACCATAGACATGGGTACCCCGTACCGGGTGATAACATTCTTCCAGATGAAGGAAATGACGTCTGAGGTCTTGATGTTTTTAACCGCCTCAGCCTCAACCCACTTGGTGAAATAATCCACAGCCACTAAGATATAGCGCTTTCCGCCTGGAGCAGGCGTGTAAGGACCTAGGATGTCCATGCCCCATTTTGCAAACGGGATTGGGCTGTGGATGGCCGTCAGATCAGTAGCCGGACGATGAATAAGCTTGCCAAACTTTTGGCACTTGTCACATTTTTTCACCAATTCCTTGGCGTCTGCCTCAAGAGTGGGCCAAAAGTAATGTCGTCTGGCTCTGACGGCTAGGGACCTGCCGCCTATGTGAGAGGCGCAGAATCCCGAGTGCAAGTCTTCAAGAACTTCTTTCCCCTTTTCTGGGGTGACACACTTCAACAAAGGCTTCAGAAACCCCGCCTTGAAGAGTTCTCCATTTTTCAACTCGAATCTTGCAGCTTGCTTTTTCAGGACGGCTGCTTCCTGTGGCGAATCAGGAAGTGTGCCGTCTGAGAGATAGGCCCGGATGCCATCCATCCAGGTAGAGCTTCGATCCAGAATTCCAACGGGATCCTCATAGATGCTTCTTTTTTCAAGAACTTCCCAGAAGACTGACCGAGGCGTATCATGGCAGGCGGAAGATGCCAGCTTTGACAATGCATCCGCCTGGTTGTTTTCCGACCTAGGCACCTGATTCAGCCGGAATTCCTCAAGTGCCTTGGTCTCTTCTTTGACTGCCTGAAGATATTTAATCATAGCCGGATGGGTAGCCTCATAACTTCCCTCATACTCGCTAACAACCAATTGAGAATCAGAGTAGGCGTCAATTTTCATGGCCCCTGCCGCCTTACACATGCGTATGCCGGCTAGCAGGGCTTCATATTCCGCCTCATTGTTAGAGGCCTGAAACTTGAAGCGCAGTGCATATTCAAATCTGTCTCCTTCAGGAGACTCATAAATTACGCCTGCACCACAGCCGTTCTTTGTAGAGCTCCCGTCTACGTACACTTTCCAAACCTGATCAAGATTATCCGGAGCCACCGGACGAGTCATTTCCACAATGAAGTTGGCAAACGCCTGACCTTTCACTGCCTTTCTTGGTTCGTAAGTGATTTCAAGGCTCTGCATTTCAATAGCCCATTTCAACATTTTCCCGGATGAGTCCAAGGTAGACATTGGCCGCTTGAGTGGCTGGTCCGTGTAAATCACCACCGGATGTGCCAAAAAGTAAGGCTTCAATTTTTTGAATGCCATATACAAAGCAAGGCCAAATTTTTCAACCATGGGGTACCGGAGTTCAGCATTTTTAAGTACATGGCTAATGAAGTAAACCGGGAGCTGCACGCCGTCTCGCTCAGCAAGGAGAACGGCACTGAGGGCATGGTCTGAGACGGCTAAATACATGTACAACGTCTCCCTAGGCAAAGGACTGACCAACCTAGGCAGAGAATGTAAATGCTCTTTCAACCTCTGGAACGCCGCCTCAGCATCATCCCTCCATTCAAATCTGGTCTTCTTCCTGATTGCTTGGAAGAAGTAGAGGCATTTGTCACCTGACCGGCTGAGGAACCTCCCCAGGGCGGCCAAACAACCGGTGAGTCTCTGAACTTCCTTGACAGAGCGGGGTGACTTCATGTTAATCACCGCCTGTATCTTTTCGGGGTTAGCCTCAATCCCCCTTTGATCAATCAGAAATCCGAGAAACTTCCCAGACTCAACACCAAAGACGCATTTCTTAGGATTTAACATAACCTTATGCCGCCTGAGGGTGGTGAATGTTTCTCGGAGATAAGCCAGGTGATCCGTCTGTAGCTTGGATTTGACTATCATGTCATCAATGTACGCCTCCACATTCCTCCCAATCTGATTGATGAAGATCGTATTAATCATCCGTTGGAAAGTGGCAGGCGCATTTTTCAAGCCAAACGGCATCACCGTATAACATAATAGCCCCTGATCAGTGACGAAGGCCGTCTTCTCTTGATCTTTCTTCCACAGGGGTATCTGATGGAAGCCGGAGTAGGCATCCATAAAGCTCATCAAGGCGTGACCGGCTGTAGAATCGACCAGACTGTCGATCTTTGGAAGCGGGTAACTGTCCTTTGGACACACCTTGTTGAGGTCTGTGTAATCAACACACATGCGCCAGGTCCCATTCGGTTTCTTAACAAGGACCACATTGGCCACCCAGTCGGGGAAATTACAAGGCCGAATGAACCTGGCGTCTAGCAGCTTTCTGACTTCGGCAGCTGCCGCCTGACTTCTTTCCTCGCCGTGGTTTCTTTTCTTTTGCCGGATGGGCTTCTTTTTGGGGTCCACGGCGAGCTTGTGGACAGCAAGATCCGGGCTGACGCCTGGCATCTCTTCCACTTCAAAGGCAAAAATGTCTTTGAATTCTTTCAGCAGAAGGTGCAAGCTTGCACCCAAGGTAGCATGAGCAACCGTCCCAACCTTAACAGTACGTTCTGGACGGCTGTCATCCAGAACGAGATCAATGCTTTCGCCAGCCGGTTGGGGACGGAGCTCATCTGACCGTTCACCGGTCAGTGATTGCTATTTTTTCTCTTTCTTCACCTCCACCAGCAGAGGTGCCTTTCTTTTCTTCCCGGCTGCTGGTGGGGCGGGAGCTGGGTCGGCATCCTTGACATTGTCAAGGTCTATTGGTTCTTGACCGCCTGGGGCCACAGTATCTCGGACGGCTGAGAGATAGCACTCTCGAGCCGTCTTCTGATCCCCATTCAAGGAACCAACGGAGCCATCATCCCTCTCATACTTGATGAGCATGAGGGACGGGATGATTACTGCCTTGGCTACGTTGAGGGTTGGCCTGCCAAGGATGATGTTGTAGGCGGTCAACTCTTCAACGACCAAGAATCTGACGACAATATGTCGTCCCTGGCCTTTCTCTCCCAGCCGGATGGGTAAGTCGATTCTCCCGGCTGGGTAGACCATCCCACCCCCAAAACCAACCAAGGGGTGGGTGACCGGATGCATGCTGCTGACATTGTATTTCAGCTTTTGCAGGCACCGGAGGCTGATGATGTCTGATGAGCTGCCGGTGTCAATAAGGATCCGTCCAACCAGCTGGTTGGCAACCTTACATTCAATGACCACCGGGTCATCATGCGGGCGGCGGACGCTGCCCCTGTCCTTCTCAGTGATCAAGACGTCTGGGAAGGAGGAGCTGGCTTCCGCCTGTTCATCATCATCTTTGTCCATCTTTCGAAGATGGCTCTTGGTGCCCCGGATGGTAGGGCCACCATATGAAAACCCGCCTGCTATAGTGTAGACCGGCTCCTTGTCGATATCCGAACTACTAGCAGGCTGGGGGGTAGTCTTGGAGGACTGACCCTTGTTTTTATTTTTTGCCCCGGCTGGGGACTTAGAAATGTAGGACTTCAACAGCCCTTTGTCAGCCAGACGGTCCAACGCACGCTGAAGACTGACACAGTCGTTGGTGTCATGGCCAACTTCCTCATGAAACTGACAAAATTTATTTTTGTTCCGTGACTGGACAGAACTCTTCATAGGATTCGGCTTCTCAATGGACAGCCGGTCCTTTACCTCCATGAGGATGGAGTTGCAGTCTTTGTTAAACTTGTTCTTGGGGACGTACGGCTTAAACTCTTTCTTTTTCTTCTGGGACGGCTGGTCAGAGTCAGTAACCGCCAAGACTTCTTTTATTTTCTTGCTCTGTTCTTTGTTTTTGGCCGGCTGAGCTGACCGGCTGTCTTTCTGCTTGTCGGACTTTTTGGAATCCGACTGGCTACCAGGCGAGCAGAGGTCGGTAGCTTGAATGTAGCTTTCCGCCTCCCTCAGGGTCGCCTGTAGGGTGAAAGCCCCTTTTCTGACGAGGTCGAACTTAAAAGTCGACCCGTCTCTCAGACCCTTAAAAAAGTCTGTAAAAGCTACCTCGTCAGACAGTCCTTGAATCTGAATTCTTATCAGATTGAACCGCCTGACATACGAGCGCAACCCTTCTCTCTCTCCCTGCTTAACAGTGCTCAAATCAAGGCTTGTTTTCTTAGCAGGGATGTTCATTGAGAAGTTGGAAGCAAACAGGAAGGCAAGCTTCCTGAAGCTATCTATGGACCCAGCTGGCAAGTTGCCAAACCATTGTTGGGCAATGCCCTTCAATGTAGTCGGGAAGCATCGACACCAAGTGGCATCATCCAACCCCTGCAGATACATGAGGTTGGTGTAAGCCATGAGGTGGTCTTCCGGATTGGTGGTGCCATCATAAGTACCAACCAACACATTCTTAACCTTGGCCGGCTGTGCCGCCTCGGTTATCTCCCGAGTGAACGCAGAAGGTTGTTCACCCAGGCGCAGCAGACGAAGCTGCTTGTCCAGTGGCTGGACATTTGGATATGCCGCCTGACCCCCAAAGAAGGTCGGCTGCATGAAGTGAGGAGAATACTGCCCGTAAGCCTGAGTAGGCACATACGGTACATTTCCAATCATATGAGGGCCAGAATGGATGGTATTACCGCCTGTCTGACTCTCATGCAAGGAGGGTGAACTCCCTGCAGAAATATTGTTGAAGCTGTCTGGAAAGTTCGACGTTGAAGCCGACTCAGACAGCGATTGATTTCTCTTCCGGTTGATGATTTCCCGGGCATCGAGAGTTGATTTTTTACTTCTCACCGGCTGATGAGGCCGGCGAGGGTTATTGGTGTTCCCACCAGGAAGGAGAATTTTCGACCAATCAATGGTCCCGGCTGCCTTCTCCTTTGGGTGAGGAGTGGGCTGCCGGTTTCGGACTGACTTCCCCTTCTCTGGAGGAGTCTTCTTCGCCGACTGACCTTTACTTGGGCCAGCCCGGCTTTTGGTGATCAGCTTTGTAATTTCACCCTTGAAACTCGTCATGAACCTCATGAGTTCGTCTCGGGTGACAGGGGATGATCCAGCTGCCGTTTGGGTTGTCCCTTCCGGCTGCCCAGTAGGTCTGCTCGGACCTGCCTGGGAGGCGCCCCGCTCTAGAGTCTCTCTGGGCCGGATGCGCTTGACTCTGAGAGAGCCGTCTTCGGCTGTGGAGGTTTCGACCTGAGGATCCTCATCCTCCTCATGGTCTGTAAAGACCTCTGGGTCTTCGCCCAGACGGTTAGGGGGTGGTACAGACTCTTGAACCATCTTCGAGGTACTCTCCCCACAGACGGCGCCAAATGTTTTGGGTGTTTTTGTCCCTCGGGAGAGTTACAACACGAAGACTGATCCGGGATGAGTTGTACCTGCAAAACAAACAGAGACACCTGTTGGGTGGTGCTCCGCCTCCAACGATCAAGTTAGTAACTTGAAAAGGAATAAAGAGTACGAAAATTTAGGTGGGTATCTGCTCGGATTCCAAGCTCAAGTGTTTCTCTGATGTAAGAGAATGCAGGTGTATTAAATGATAAAAACGTTGCCCTCAAAATGAGGGATATCTCCCTATTTATAGGGTCTTTGGGAATTGTGCCCCTGATTAGGTCACTGAACCCTAATCATTGGTGGGCTGCGCCGTTTTGCGGCATTCTCGGGATTTGGGCCTGAAGGCCGCCTTTTCCCTTGATTTCTGGAATGACACGTGTCAAGCAGGGATTGGTTCATTTTAGACCAATCGGGGGCTGACACGTGTCAGCTTCTGATTGGACCACGTGGCAGGGTGAAATTACCCTAAACAATAAGTATGTTTTATGATTATGTTTTGATGATTAAAGATTGTAAACTTTGGATTATAAAGTGTTTAATTTTCAGATTTTATTAAGTATTATAAGTTAAGGTTTTAATTATGAAAGTGTTGATTTTTAGGGTTTTAACTTGCAATTGATTTGGGGGTTTTATATACCCATTGATCGTAAGTGTTAATATATAAAACTTAAATATTGTATCTTTATGGAGTTTTGATGAAGTTTTAATGGGTTTTTGATTAAAGTATAATGCTGGAATTTTGCCCAAAATACTACTTTTGATGGTTTATTGAAAAGGGTTTAATTACCCATTAAAGAAGAGATAAGTTAAGGGTTTTACTATAATTTTCAGATTAGTATAAGTTGTTTAAAGTGGATTCAAGTTGCTAGAAATTGTGTATACAAGGAGAAGTAATATAGTGTTATTGTCCCTTTATGTAGGAGACTTGGTTCCAGAATTTATTGGAGTGTATTTGGCTACTTTAAGGGCTTTTTTGAGGTACGTACACGTACTCAGAAATTCATTAAGCATGTAGAAACATGCTAGGATTTACTTAATTGATTCCAAGTTAGTGTCATGCTAGGAATGGTTGAATTGAAACACTACTAGAAAACAGGGAAATAGCGACGGAATAGTTCCGACGGACACTTAATTCCGTCGGAAAAGTCAAAATTTCCGACGGATTTTTATTCCGTCGGATATTTCCGACGAAATGAAAAAGTCCGTCGGAAAGACGGGAAAAAAAAAATCCATCGGAATAAATGTACTTTTCCGACGGAAAATCCGTCGAATAGTACCATTTCCGACGAAATTAAAATCCGTCGGAATTAAAATCTGTCGGAATTTTCCGACAGAATATTCCGTCGAAATATAATTTAAAAGAAAATAATTTCATTTAACCCTAAATTTTTTTTCCGCCTCTTTTCTTCTGTTATCCCATTCTCTTTCTTTTTCACTTTCCACTTCTCACTTCTCCTTCTCTCTCCTCCTCCTTTCTCCTCCTCCTCTTCTTCTCGTTCTCCGTCCTTCTCTTTCTCTCTCCTCCTCTTCTTCTGCTTCGTCCTTCTCCCTCTTTCTTCTTCTTTCTCCTCCTCTAATCTTCTTCTTCTCCGTCCTTTTCCTTTTCTACCTATTTCCCCCCCCCCTCTTTCTGACTACCACTATAATCCCCCGTATTTTTAAATATGTTATAAATGAAATTTAATTTTATTTATAATATTGATTTGTATTTTTCCGTAATTTAATTTCAAAATATTCAAATTATTAATTTGGGTCAAAAATTATTTTGGTACAAATTATTTTATGAACCTTCATTTTATAATTTATTTCAATACAAACAAAGCCTAGTCCATTTCATTTACCTAATTGACCCATTAATTTTATGACCCAATCTTCTTACTTACCCTACAACATTCTCTCCTATAAATACCCCATTAATCCCCAAAAATTTCCCACACAAAAAGGTTAGTCTTATTTTCTCTCCCCTTTGTTTTATTAATTTGTGTAATTATAATTATTGATTTATGGGTTTTGATTTTATTGTTTGAAATTAATTTAATTAGTATCAAATTGTATTTTGATGATTAAACTTTATAATTTAAGATTTTATAAATGGTCATAATTTTTAGATTTTGTAAATTTTATAACCTAGGGTTTTTAATTATTGAAAATCATGATTTTAGGGTTTTTATGAACAATTGATTTAGGGCTTTTATAGTAATGATGTTTTGAAATTTTGGTGATTATAACTACTAATTAGTTTAACTTAATTCCAGATTATTTTAAACACTTAAATTCGTGTTTTAATTTTTAGATTTCCGTTCGTTAATATTAATCCCGTTTTAATCCCGATCAGGTTCTGAACTCATCCGATTTTGATGAAAAAGTAGTGTTATCATGTGGAAACAACGTTTTAAGAAAGATTCACTACCTTTGGTAATGAGTATCACACTTTCGTGGCCAAATTCAGCCTCTAAATATGATTTTCGGCCAGTTTTTTATTTTAACGAAGTTTTTTTATACTTAAAATATTATCCTTGAGTTTGATTAATAAAATTAATTATGTTTAAAGTTAATAAAGCATAAATATATGTTTTTATTGAAGTTTTAAGTGCTGAAAATAGTTTCTAAGTACTACTTTTGATGTTTTATAAAGAGGGTTTAATTACCCATTAAAAATCACCCATTAAAAAGGGAGACTATTCGGGGTTTTTACATAATTTTAAGATTTTTATTAAACTTTAAACTTGCTGTAATTTCATGTATAAGGGTGTATTTTAAGGTTTTTATGAAGAAAATTTAAAGAACTATATATAAGCCTTTAATTTTAACTAAAGGGAAGGTTTTAAAGTGTTGTTTGATTTGGATTTTGAAGGTTTTAAAGTAAGTTAGTATTGCTGTAAATTTGATTGATTGGGTATTGATTGAGATGTTATTGTTTGGTTTAGAAGAGGAGTTTATTGAAGGTGATTTCTAGATAGTAAAGTGGCATACCAATTCATTTCTCAAGGTACGTACAAGTTACGAAACCTTGGTTGTAGGTGCATGTTTAAGGACGGATCGAGAACTTAGTATCATGTATAGGATTGACTGAGTTAAATTGTTTGGTTATACATTGTGAATTTCAAATGGTGTGCACTATTTTATATTGCAAGCATTATTTGTGCTCTAATTATGCAAGGTGCGCTTAGAGGCAAAGGTATATGATTGGTGTAATGATTAATTTATTACTCATTCATGATTATGCAAGCAGGATGAGTAAAGGAAGAATTTAAGTCTTATAAGACAAGGTTAAGGTTTTGGGGTGCCTTATGCACTCAAGGTGTTTATACACCGAGGTAGCAAAGGAATAAATAATAAATGTTGTTTGTCACTTATAAATCAAGAATTTAAATTGGGAATTTGCCTTGTTTGATTGAATTGTGTTTGGAATGTTTGTATTGTAATGTATATGTGATGTGTCTATTTTATATAGTATTTTACCCCCGTCCCTTGGTCATAATTAGTAGTGTTTTTGGCTCTTTAGAGCCACTTTTATTACTAATTGGTGTTTTCTAGTGTTTTCGTAGATTTGGTTGACTTTTGCAGGGATTTATGCTTTTGGAGTATTTTCCCGAGATATTTTGGAGAAATCACGAACATTGGAGAAGCACGACCAGATTTTATAGCCCAGGGCCGGTTAGAGCCATCGAACCGGTGATTAAGGGCTCGGTATAGGTGATACCGGGGCATTTGGACCGAGTATTCAAGACCGGAAGAGGAAACCCAGATTGGCCCGAAGTATTGGAGCCCAATCGTAATCCAAATAGAGGCCCAAGTGAGCCGCTCGGCCAAAGAGGCTGGCGCCCGGAGGCGCGCCCAGCCGGGCGGGAGAAGCTAAGGTGGTCGCCCGGTGACGCGCCCGGCCGGGCGCGAGATTAGTATTAGGGAGAAAAAAGGCGCGCCTGATCGGGCGGTGCCTTGCCCGATCGGGCGCGTGTATTTATTAGTTGACGATTAGCGTCGTTTTAGTTTGTTTTAGTTTAGGATTTGTACGGAGTATAAATACTCCTCCGTAATACGATTTTAGGATCTCTCTCTCCTCTCTCTCTTTTTACTCTTTCTTTACTCTCTTAATTGTTCTCTTAGATTTCTTCCTCCTAAACCTTTGTTCTTAATCTACTTTTAATTCCAGATTTATTTTGGTAACGATTTCTCTTCTCTTAATCTTAGTTGTTTATTTTTATTCCTTTCATCATGACTTACTTTATTGCTTTGATTAGTTTAGTTTATAATATGTGTGAGTAGTTTTATTTCTAGGGTTTAAGGGGATCCATAAATAATATGAAAGGGTAATTTATTGTTGTTAATTATCAATGCTAGATTAATTTCCTATTGATTGATTTAATGCTCTGTGACTAGATTAGGCCTGATCTTTTATGCATGAGTTTGGCAATATTGATTCGAGATTCGACGGATGAGAATTAATGTTTAGGTCTAGTTTCAATAGGCAGGTTAATTTATAAATGGTTAAGTCGAGATTCGAAAGATGATATTTAATACCGGTAAATTAATTGTGTGATTATAATACGTAGCGAAAGCCCTTTATGATCTGATTAATTATGCATTGATGAATGATTATTATATTCAACCCTGGAATATTATTTATTGGTGAACCTATGCCCTTAATCCTTTTATATATTATTTTTCTCCTTATTCTTGATCTCCGTAGTTTAGTTTATTATTCAAATATAAATATTGGTTACCTCATAATCTAGATTATATTAGTTAATTAGGAATAGAAAGATCTGTTTCTCTGTAAATTCGACCCTACTTCCCTATCTACATTGGTTAGAGGATTTAGGAATTACTTTTGATTTGGGGATACACCTCTACCCTGTCAATATGAGTCATCACCAAGTCGAAACCTGTAAATCACGTAAAGTGCAAGATGGATGAGCAATAAAACTCTGGATTGGTGCACATTTGGAGTAATGACAATCAGGGGTTGGGGTACATGGGGTATTAGCCGTGTACTTTTATCGAGGCCGTCTGATCTACGAGTCTCCTATTTCAAATATTTTTTAAAACTAAAAGTTAGGTGAGATCTCATACTAACTACAGTCACGAAGTCGCGCCCGTGGTCGTTGGATGTTTATTGATCGATGTTTCCGAAAGGAGGCATGGGGTTTTTCTTTTATTGATGTTCCAAATGGAGCATGGGTTGGACAACCTTGTCTATTGCGTAATCCAATGAATAAAAATAACGATTTACCTATTATTAATTAATGGAGTCTTAGTAATATAAATAGTTGAGTCATGTGCCGAGTCTATAAACTAATGATGCGTAATGGTTGATTATTAGTAGCATTTTAGGGATTTCTTTTATGTTTTGCAGCTTGTATGAACTCAGCTTTGCTGATTGCGTGCTTTGTGTGTCTTTCTTTAGTCATGGCCTTCGCCTTTCAATGACCCTGTGACGATCCAATTTTTACACTTGTAATATTGGGGAGCAGATTAACCACAGGTTCTTACACACGCAACATTCGCATCAGGGTTGTGGGATTTTGAGTAGAGAGTTGGTTATTATTCGCAGTTTATTTCTTTTCATAAGTTTGAATTTATTTAAACTCTGGTTTTATTTATTTACTACTTTTGTGGGGTTTTGAATAAGGGCCTTAATGGTTCCAAGTTGTATGATTTAATTTGGTTTTGGTTATTGGTTTTGAAACTTATTTATAACTAAGTTAGTTTTTCCGCTGCTATTTTCTGATAAAGCCTTAACGTTTGAACACATGGCGGTAGCACGCCAATAATTCTCTTGAATTTTGTTCAGGGTACTATAGGGAATATTTCAAGCGTTAACCCCTAGCTTAAACCCCACTGTGATCATACACTAAAGTACGGTGGCGTCCAAAAGGGAAGAAGATAGAGCAAAAGAGTCGCCAACAAGTTTTAGGAACTTGTAAACCGTTCACAGGGTGAAGGTTACACCCCTTAACGATCCAAGAGATCGTCAACTCCATAAGGTCTTGAACCAAATAAGGATTCGGGGATGAAGGTACAAATCCAACCTAAAAGAGATTGAACCTGCCCTACTAATAGGCCTCTACTTTATTCTGATCGTATTCATGTGCGCTTTTTGACTAATATGCAATCAATAGGATTAACCCTAAACCTGTTTATCTATGTTGATTGAATATTAATGCACAAATAAACCTATTATTGACGATCACTTGAATTATAATCATATTAACCCTAAACAAGATTATTAAATTATCTCATTAAGCGTGATTACAAGTACAAATTCCCTTTAAACATGCATAAAAGGCGTGATCAAGCAATAACAATAAAATCAAGCAACATAATAGTCAAAATAATAAAATTATAATCATAACAATCATAATTAAGAATAATCATCATAACAATTATAACAATTATAAACATAAATCATAAAGTATAATCATAATAATAATCAAAACAATAATCATCATAATAACAATCATATTAATCATAATAATAATCATGTTAAAGCATAGCAAGATCCTAGGCATGATACTAACAAGATTAATAGCAAACCCTAGCATGTCACTAAGCAATAAAAATCAAATCTTTAACCCTAACATGATACTAACAATCATAAATATTAGGAAGAACATAGGAAGCATCATACTTTTAATCATACTTGATATTAAATTTACCCTAGACATGTTACTAGGAATCAAAATAACAATCTAAACATGATTTCTACATAATAACATCAATAAAAACCATTAAAGCACTTACTTGGATGCCTCGTACCTCTTTCTAATAATAAAATACACACGTTAGTAACTTCAAGGAAAATAATAATCAAAACAATTAAATTAAATAATGGAAAGAGAGATTTGGGACCAAACCCTCAGAAATTAAACCTTTCACGTCTAGGGCGAAGGCAACTTCGAATATGGCTAGGTGTATCTAAATCTAATGAATGCGGAATTTTATATTTGAGAGAAGCTAGTTTAGAAAAAGAAAGAGAGAGAGAGAGTAATCAAGAAAATCTTGATGAGAATTGGTAGATGATTATAGATGAGAATGAGAGAGAATTGATGATTGTGAATGAATGAAAACGGAGTTTTTACGACGTTATTTATAAAGAAAATCAGCCAAAAAGATAAAATTATTAAAACAGAGTCTGGCGCACATGAAACAAGGTTGGCGCCAATGCTGGCTATTGGCGCCAGACGCTGACCCTGGCGCTTGGCGCCAGACGCTGACCCTGGCGCTTGGCGCCAGGCGCTACAGCTGGCGTTTGGCGCTGACCTGGAAATTCACGCGTTTTCTCTAAATAAAATAAGAATTGCCGTACAGGAGGATAAAACCGTATTTTCCTAAAAAATGCTCTTTGATTTTAATTACAACTCTGAAAAGTCAACAAAATTCAATTTATCAATGCTAATTGAATTAGGAATGAAAAGAACCTTCTAGAAGAATCTAGAATACTAAAACCATTCCTAATTGCATTAGGAATGATAAATCATATTAGGCCCTCCTCTAGATCATTGGGCCGCATATAAGGCTCAAAACGGGCCCAATTTAGTAAATTGGCCATAACTTCCTCAATATTCATCAGAATTGGGCTTATAATATATCGTTGGAAAGATCTAGTCAAGCCCCGTCCAACTACACTACTATTGGACCCATATCATGAAACAACCAAACTGGATTAGCTGCTTTCTTAAAATAAGTTTTAAAAAACAGAGAGAAGAGAAAAGAAATTAAAACTATCCGCAACACTAAACTTTCCACACTTTCATTTCATTCGATTATGATTCACGTGAAAGGTACTCATCACTGGGTTTGGTTTTGGGGAGACACAAATGGGTGTCTACAGGTACTCACAGGTTTAAACAGAGAATTATTGGGGTGTTACAACCACGGCCAACACTAACCACCCGTCGCCACAACACCGACGTGAATAACACCACCAACACAGACATAACATCAACATAAACGATGCAAACGAAGGTTTTAAGGTCAAATTCGACCACTAGAGTTTTCGTGGTCGAATTTGGCCTTGTAAACCTAATTTCGAGGTTTTGTGTGGTCAAATTCGAGTATGTATTTTGTTTTTTTTCCTTAATTTTGATTTTATTTGTCGTTTTTGCGATTTTTTTTGAAAATTTATGGTTGTGGCTCTTGAACTTCGGATTTTGGGGTTTTTTTTTGAAAATTTATGGACGTTTTATTGAAAATCTGGGTTAGGGTTTGGGTTAGGTTTGTATATATGTGTTGGTTGTGTGTTGTGGTGGTGGGTGTTTGTAAGTTAGTGCGTGGTTGTGGGTTGTGGTGGTGAATTTCGGTGGTATGGGTGAATTGCTGTGTAGACACCTAAAAATGTCTCCCCAAAACCAAACCCGATGATGAACAACCTTTCACCACCATTATTGGTCGGGTTGAGTATTTAATCTTGGAGTTCTTAAATCCATATTTCCATTTCATAAACCAACCCAACTCCTATCCCATTTCCCCAAATCATAACTTATTTTCTTCTTATGTGCCTTTAAACCCAAAATAATTCATTTCGTGTCCTTTAAAATCATTCATTTCGTGTCCTTTAAAATCATTCATTTCGTGTCCTTTTTATAAAAACGTTTAGTCTAGTTTATTTTGGTCCATTATCTGGGTCCAACGATTTAATAATTGGATGGGGCTTGAAAAGAGTTTTTCAACGATATATTATAAGCCCAAATTCAAGTTATAACGAATAAGTTATGACCAAAATATTAAACTGAGCCCAAACCGAACCTAAGCCAACCTTACCTACGACCCAATGATAATGTGGAGGGTCCAAAGGATTTAATCCCATTTCTATACAAATTAAGGATTAATTAGAAGCCTCTATAAGTTTCTAAAGATCTTAATTATCATTTTTGAAAAGATAAGATTAAAGAGTTTGAAATTGAATAAAACTCCTTTTTTTGAAAGTCCTAATTCTATTCGAATTGAAAGACGTTCAAAGATAGATAGATATTATTTTCGTGACTCATAGTTTTTATCCAAATCTTAGATGGTTGGATAGTCCTTGAAATTATCTTTCCAATATTATATTATAATTTCAATTCCGAGCTATAACGGAAAAGATATGAATGAAATATCAAACTCAATCCAAAACTAACACCGTCTCACTATTTCGGCCATATCTTTTATTCTAAAAAATATTTTAATCTGATTCTAATTAGGTTAGAAAGTAGAATTCAACATCTTTCCAACGAAATATTATTTATCTTATTCCAATTTTTGGATCAAAAGATATGATAAAAATAAAAACCGCAAAAACTGCTGTCTATCGCAAGAGTTTTATTCCGATTCGAATTTTTATCTTTCTTGATTCTTCGACCCTTCTTTTTCCTTATAAATAGAGTTCATATCTCCCCTTTTTCAATCATCAACAAGCTTGATGACAAAATCATTCTCTTCTCCCTCTTTAGCCTATATACTAGCCACCCTATTCTCTCAAAATACTTCCCCTAAGCACTCCAAGGAGTCCATACTTAACTCGAGGTTCCGTTCTTAAACCAAGGCGTGAAAAGGTAGAATTAACTAAGGGTTTGGACCAAATCAACTCTAATTTTAATTTAATTTAATTTAATTTAATTTAATTTTCATTTGATTTATATTTTTATTGAAGTTTCTAATAGTTTATTCATGATGTAGCAATTCAAGGAAATGCGGAAAGTGAGCAATTAATCACTTAATTACTCTTATTTTTATTCTTGTTGCTAGTATATCATGATCAGGTTAATTTATATTTGATTTGATTAACAATTTATTGTTGAATTGTTTCCAATATTAATGTTGATTCAATTATTGTTATGATCACTATATTTCATGTTTAAAGGGAATATGTAATTGAAAATCGCGCCTAATAACATAATTTGGACAACCGGTTTAGGTTTCTTTAATCCCGTTGTTTAATCAAGTAATCACTAATATTTTAGAATTATATGTTGCATTAATATTTAACCAATTTAGCATGATAATAGTTTGGAGAAAATTGAATATTTTTTTTTTGTATGCCTTTGAGATCGTATGAATCACTTTTCATAATAAGAATCGAGTAGAGGCCAATACGGGCGAACGTGACTCCGTGACTCACTTCGTACCATCATCCCCGATCCTCCTTTCGTGGTTCCGAACCATATGGAGTTAGTAATCTCATGGATTATGAATGGGGTGTAACCTTCACGGGTCAATCGTTGTTGCCTTCGTTGTCCCTTATTCGTGGTTGCCTTAAATGATCCGTGAACGGTTTACAAGTTCCTTAAAAACTTGTTGGCAGCTCCCTACTTTATTTGTCCCTAATCGTATACGTCAATTTCCACTTCCTAAGAGTGCCAAACATATTCACACATGCTTTAACGTAGGTGCACTTCGAACGACGCCTACAATTTGGCGACTCCACTGGGGAGAATTCTTGGTTATTTATCGATTTGAGTGATCGGTATTTAATTGAGATGAGTGGATGAGACTTGAAAGATTCTTGAATTGTATTCCTGCGATTTAATTGGAATTGTCACATATGCCGCATATGTAATTTTAGGTCACCTATTTTGCCACAATAGTACGTGTTCTACGTATGTGGCTAGCCCGGGGGATTTAAGCTATATCAACCCAAAAATGTTCATGGCAATAAGGGTTCATCTGAGTTTTTAAATCCACCCAAACCATGGAGTCGAGTTCGATTTCATTACGAACTCGCGGAGCCGCCTGTTGGCATACACCCTCAAGGGAGGTTGTCTTGCTAACGCGTCCAAACTCTTAACCATGGTACCCTTAGACACCCAAAAGCTTGACCATAGTGGAACATAGATCTTGACTTTAGGTTGCGAACTTTATTGCATCATGCTTGACGATGTGCTTATGTGTACATTTTTTTTTATTGATTTTTTTAATGATTTTTTTCTCTTATCAAACCCTTTTTTTTTAGTCGAGTCATAGATTTTTTTTTTAAAAAAATAATTTGAGTCAACCCGGATTTTTATCCTCGTATCCTGCACAAGAGTCAAGTTGTTTTGGTCATATCCGTAGTTATAGAGAGAGTTATGTGTCGTGTCAACTATGGATTTGTAGCCCCGAGTTTTATCTTTCATTTGGAGTTGGTTTCGTTCCAATCAGAGTCACAAATAAAAAGTTATAACCGATATACTACAGCCTATCTAGTTTAGGTGTCTTTTTAGCGTCAACTTTCTCTCTTTTTTTTTTTTAATTTTTTTATATCTTTTCGTGTTGAGCTAGTTGTAGCCAAGACCTTTAATCCGTGTCAACTCTTATAACATAGGATTATGGATTTTTATTTTTATTTAATTTTTTATACCCATGAGTCCGAACTCTTCTAGAATTCTAGTCTTCTTCCTAGTCTCGTGATCAATTTTTGTGCTAACCTTAACATGTGTTCTTTGTCTTTGATTGTGGTTGATCTTATTTATGACTAACAATTGCCAATGAACCGTTTTCACCTAGTAAATAGCATAAACATTAAAATTGGACAAAATTAATCAAGTTAGTTTGTCTTTTAGTCTTCCGTGCTATTTGGTCATTGTGTCCTTTATTTTTCACAACGTCCTCATGTCTAGCCATGCGATCATACCAAATAAACTCACCTAATCACACATTTTGAGTCATTTCACACACTTTGTCTTCGAGTAATGTACTATATTGTTTATGATCGTATACTAGGACCATGCATGCATCGTGTAATCCCCCGTATTTATAAATATTTTATAAATGAAATTTTATTTTATTTATAATATTTATTTGTACTTTTCCGTAATTCAATTACAAAAGGTTCAAATTATTAATATTGGTCGAAAATTATTTTAGCACAAACTATTTTATGAACCTATGTTCTACAATTCATGATCATACAAACAAAGCCTAGTCCATTTCATTTACCTAATTGGCCCATTAATTTTATGAGGCTCAATCCTCTTACTTACCCTACAACATTCTCTCCTATAAATACTCCATTAATCCCCAAAAATTTCCCACACAAAATGGTTAGTCTTATTTTCTCTCTCCTTTGTTTTATTAATTTGTATAATTATAATTATTGATTTATGGATTTTGATTTTATTGTTTGAAAGTAATTTAAATGGTATCAAGTTGTATTTTGATGATTAAACTTTATAATTTCAGATTTTATAATGTCATAATTTTCAGATTTTGTAAATTTTATAACCTAGGGTTTTTAATTATTGAAAATCATGATTTTAGGGTTTTTATGAACAATTGATTTAGGGCTTTTATAGTAATGATGTTTTGAAATTTTGGTGATTATAACTACTAATTAATTTAACTTAATTCCAGATTATTTTAAACACTTAAATTCGTGTTTTAATTTTTAGATTTACGTTCGTTAATATTAATCCCGATTAGGTTCTAAACTCATCCGATTTTGACATAAAAGTAGTGTTTTCCATGTGGAAATAACGTTTTAAGAAAGACTCACTACCTTTGTTAGTGAGCACCACCCTCTCGTGGCAAAATTCAGCTTCTAAATATGATTTTAGGGCAGTTTTTTTATTTTAACGAAGTTTTTTTATAATTAAAATATTATCCTTGAGTTTGATTGATAAAATTAATTATATTTAAAGTTAATTAAGCATAAATATATGTTTTTATTTAAGTTTTAAGTGCTAGAAATAGTTTCTAAGTACTATTTTTGATGTTTTATAAAGAGGGTTTAATCACCCATTAAAAAGGGAGATTATTAGGGGTTTTTAAATAATTTAAAGATTTTTATTAAACTTTAAACTTGTTGTAATTTCATGTATAAGAGTGTATTTTAATGTTTTTATGAAGAAAATTTAAAGAACTATATATAAGCCTTTAATTTTAACTAAAGGGAAGGTTTTAAAGTGTTGTTTGATTTGGATTTTGAAGGTTTTAAAGTAAGTTAGTATTGCTGTAAATTTGATTGATTGGGTATTGATTGAGATGTTATTGTTTGGTTTAGGAGAGGAGTTTATTGAAGGTGATTTCTAGATAGTAAAGTGGCACACCAATTCGTTTATTATTCAAGGTACGTACAAGTTACAAAACCTTGCTTGTAGGTGCATGTTTAAGGACGGATCGAGAACTTAGTATCATGTATAGGGATGACTGAGTTAAATTGTTTGGTTATACATTGTGAATTTTCGTATGACGTGCACTATTTTATATAAAAAGAATTATTTGTGCTCTAATTATGCAAGGTGCGCTTAGAGGCAAAGGTATGTGATTTGTGGAATGATTTATTTATTACTCATTCATGATTATTGAAATAGGATGAGTAATGGAAGAATTCAAGTCTTATAAGACGAGGTTAAGGTTTTGGGGTGCCTTATGCACTCAAGGTGTTTATACACCGAGGTAGTAAAGGAATAATTAATAAATGTTGCTTGTCACTAATAAATCAAGAATTGAAATTGAAAAGTTGTTTTACTTGATTGAATTGATATTGGATTGATTGTATTGTTTGCATATGAGTCATCACCAAGTCTAAACCTGTAAATCATGTAAAGTGCAAGATGGATGAGCAATAAAACTCTGGAATGGTGCACATCTGGAGTAATGAAAATCAGGGGTTGGGATACATGGGGTATTAGCCGTATACTTTTATCGAGGACGTTTGATCTACGAGTCTCCTATTTCAAATATTTTTCAAAACTAGGAGTTAGGTGAGATCTCATACTAATTACGGTCACGGAGTCGCGCCCGTGGTCGTTGGATGTTTATTGATGTTTCCGAAAGGAGGCATGGGGTATTTCTTTTATTGATGTTCCAAATGGAGCATGGGTTGGACAACCTTGTCTATTGCGTAATCCAATGAATAAAAATAATGATTTACCTATTATTAATTAATGGAGTCATAGTGATGTAAATAGTTGAGTCATGTGTCGAGTCTACAAACTAATGATGCGTGATGATTGATTATTAGTAGCATGCTAGGGATTTCTTATTTGTTTCGCAGCTTGTATGTACTCAGCTTTGTTGATTGCGTGCTTTGTGTGTTTTTCTTTGGTCATGGCCTTCGCCTTTCAATGACCCTGTGACGGTCCAATTTTTACACTTGTAATATTGGGGAGCAGATTAACCACAGGTTCTTACATACGCAGCATTCGCATCAGGGTTGTGGGATTTTGAGTAGAGAGTTGGTTATTATTCGCAGTTTATTTCTTTTCATAAGTTTGAATTTATTTTAACTCTGGTTTTATTTATTTACTACTTTTGTGGGGTTTTGAATAAGGGCCTTAATGGTTCCAAGTTGTATGATTTAATTTGATTTTGGTTATTGGTTTTGAAACTTATTTACAACTGAGTTAGTTTTTCCGCTGCTAATTTCTGATATAGCCTTAACGTTTGAACACGTGGCGGTAGCACGCCAGTAATTCTCTTGGATTTTGTTCATGGTATTTAAAGGTTTTTAAGAGGGGTGTTACACATCGTTTTCCGTCGTAATAGGAATTAGTGGAGTATTTCCCATCAGTTTTCAAATTGTTTCATACACTCTTCCTTTCCAATCCGAGTATTGAGTGAATGCATTAAGTGAGTTCATCCTTACACATTACTTGAATCTAAAATCACTAGGCAATAGTTGGAAGAATAAGGGGAACGTCACTCCCTTCTTCTTTCCTTCCAATCAAAGCATCAAAAACAACAAACTTTTTGTCTCTCTTGGCAGTAACAAGTAATTCATAAGCAGCCATAAAGACGAAGCACAAGACAAGTTTCCGTACAAGTTCTCATGATTTTTTTTCTTCTTTCATTTCAACCCTTTTCCCCTAATAGGTCTAGCATAGGTTCTCCTTATCCTTATGTCTATATGCCAAGTTCCATCAATGAGCATTTATTTCCTTTGCATTCGATCATGTCATTCGAAAAAAATAATTAAAAATCAATTGTCAAACCAAACAAAAAGGTACACCAAGGATTTGAGGCACCTTTGCAACCCTGTCATTCCCTATTAACCATTCAATCACATATCCATTTCTTCGTCAACCACTTTGAGCCTCGTTTAACGATTGACCTTATTTATTCAACCCACATTCACTTAACCCTGGGATGGGAAGGTGTGCAATTTGTGTAACATTCATAAAGCAAGTTCAAAAAATAAAAAAGTAAATAAAAAAAATAATAAGTAAATAATAATTTTAAAAAAAATGTCTAAAGGCAAGTGTTCTAATGTCTTCGATATGAACACGTCTCAAATTGCGTCTCTCACCAAGTGCTTGGTACCGTGCCTAAGAAACATGAATGCTAAGTGAGTGATGGACCGCATGATCTAAGATTGCTTACATTGATTCAAAAGAATGAAAAAAAAAGAAAAGAAATTCAAAACAAAAATATATGAAAAATAAAACTTACAAAGTCTAATACATAATTGCATATCTTGTGGGCTTCTCTCGGGTCTTGAGCCTTTTACCCCTTTCTTCCTTAAACCATCAGCTTAACCATTATAACCCTTGAAAGACCTCTTTGAGGTGTACACATACTTGTGCAAAGTTCGGCTAGAGCTACGTTCGGCCTGATTCCTAACGGATACATAGGCAACCTCACATCGAGCTGCGGCCACATTCATATTCACATTTATATCCATATGCATGCTTGATCGAGTTAAATAATATCCCATACTTACCCCTATCCATCTAGATCTAGACTTGGGGACTTGAACCCAAATCATTTAGCATACCCAGCCTAAAGAGTCATCATCTTTGACTTTTCTCACATATATTTCCATCACCATAACCTTTGCAGCCAGCCTTAGTATCACATTCACACACTTCACTCACACATCCATATCCATATCATCCTTCCCTTTAAGAACCCTTTATCATGGAATCTTGTTTCAACACTGTGCATGTTTCATCATCTTTCAGGATAACATTCATTAGAAGAAACATTGTATACTTGCTTAGCTTCTTAACCTGAGCAATGTTCATTGTTTCACGCATCGCATAATGTGCTTAGTACCATTTATATATCAATGATTTTTAATCATACAAAGCATATCGTTCTTAGCTCCTTGACCTAAGCAACATTCATTATGCAATACTCAATAATCACTTCATCTATATATGTGCTTAGCTTCCAGACATAAGTGATGTTCAAGATCGTTTCTTTACACCGTATATGATGCTTAGCTCCATGACCTAAGTTCATTCATCTATCGTGTCACATGATGTAAGTGTCCTTAGCCTCCTAGTTTAAGAACACGCATCATGGATACATTATCTTAAAGAAAAGCAATTCAATCTATGCGATTCATTTCGTCTTGCTCAATGAGGAAGTTCAAAACTTCTTTCCTTTTTCATGTCTTTTCTTTTGGGGAAGTTCAAAAACTTTTTCAAAATTTTCTCATCGAGAGAAGTTCAAAAATAAAATTTCAGTTTCACGTCTTTCTTTTTTGGGAGAAAGTCGGTACCCTCCACTCGTCTCATGACAAAAATGACGGAAAATTTTTGCTTTTGAATTTTTGGTTGTTTGTGTTTGCACACACACACACACACAACCATATATAAGTTATACACGTGTCAAGTCGTGACTAGTCGAATTCGGTCAAGTCAGTTGGTCAAGTTAACCACAGTCTATACGAGTCCCTTGGCAAATTTTATTTTGCAGGTCTCAATTACAACCCACTTCCGGGGACAAGCGAACCATCGACAACCCACGTTCGGGGACAAACGAACCATTTACATCCCACGTCCGGGGACAAGGGAACCATCTACATCCCACGTCCGAGGACAAGCGGACCATCTACATCCCACGTTCGGGGACACGCGAACCATCTACAGCCACGTCCGGGGACAAACGGACCATCTACAACCCACGTCGGGGGACAAGCGGACCATTTACAGCCCACGTTCGGGGACAATCGAACTACCATCATTTCACGACGCAAGGTTCTTGATACACAGAGACTTATCTCATCATCAGACAAGTCATTCCTCAAGCATGGAAAGTGTCATCCGGTGGATTTCTTCAAGCATAGATGATACGTGTCGTTTACCGTATAAAATTAATTAATAAATTACCTAACTTAGACCTTCAAAAATATCAACAACTAGTAGAAAGGGTAAGTAAAGGTCGAACCCACGAGGAGATTAATTAACTCTATAAACCCAAAATTAACTCGAAACATAAACTATATACATAAAAGAGTATTATTCACACTATGTACATGAGATTTGGGGGGTTTAATCAAACGAGTAATTAAGCCAAACAAAATAAAAAAAGTAATATACTAATCTTTTGTTTAAAATAAACGACTAGCAAACCACCAATGTGAAAACAAATCGATCATTGATTAATACGATATAACTTAAATTCTCAACTTCCTTCATATAGTCTCCTTCAATATTCAACTTAATATCTAGGTAGTCAAATTATCGCCGCAGTTGATTTGACATGTATAGCTCACTAGAAATCAGAATCTTACTAATACACTTTCTACCCCAATAAACTTGATTTATTAGATCAACCCACAAACTCAACAAAACTACGATTGAGTCGCTCAAACTAGTAATACTCTAAATTATCAAATAATGTCGCATCTAGTAATACTTTAGCATAGTCTAATTACTTCATACTAGCAATTGAATACTATTACAAGTAAATTAAACGTTCATATAAAACAAAGAAGAATATGTGAATCAATTAAATACCAAATTGAATATTGAAACGATTATACTTAGCGTTTAAACGACGAAACATAAATCAGGAAATTAAAGATCAAATTACATCCAATTTACCAAGTAGAAGCAAACAAATTAATCACAAAATTAAAAGATGAGGAGTAAATTAAGGAGAACTTATGAACTGAGCCAAGAAATCAAATAGCCGCTGCTCGAATCCACCGTCAAATTCGTCCCTTCACCTTCCAATACCACCCAATTGATCAACCTTGGACCAATTCGTGCTCTACTCAGCCTCACGAACCTTCCGTATTTTTTGTGGTAATACTTGTGTATTTTCTAGGAGGGATAATTAGGGATTTTATAACCGAAAACAACCTAGGTTTTCCGGGATTGAAGAGATAAATTTGTGAACAAAGATAGAGATTCATCTTCTCTTATCTTGCCTTGAATTTCAGATATTATCAGTTTTGATGAAGAATGATAATGGTGGTTTAGGAAAAATGGAGTCTTGGCTTAGCTTACGGTTTTCACGCAATTTTTCCTCCTTTTATTCTTATCTCTTTTATTTCTTTTTCTTGCTTCCTTTGTATTTGATGGCACGTGATACTTGGAGTAGTACATATGGTAACATGGGCTTTATTCTTCCAAGTCCAATTAATACTCCACTTATTATCCTACAAAAACACACAACATAATTTTAAGTACCTATTATTCATAAAAAAAGGTATAAAATAAAGGAAATTTTAGAAAATAACACCACAAAAAAACACAAATTTTGATTATAACATCACAAAATTTAAAATTTTGCTTATAACACCACAAAAAAACTCACAAATTTGATTTCACCACCACTTAACGGATTCTTGGATGAAATCCGTTAGTGGGGCCATAATTTGACACGTGTCAATAGCCTATAGGTTTAAAAAATTGAATTAATAAAAAGAAAAAAAAAAAAAAAAAAGAAAATCCCTAACACAACTAGCTCCACCACCGGCGCCACCTTACCTCAGCCGCCGACACCGTAACCAAGGTCGCCGTCACCCATTTGCCTCCACCAAAACCGGCGAAACCACCCACGCTGCCGTATTTTGCCTTCCCCCTCTTCGAAAACCACCCACGTCGCCGAAATTCTCACCCGCACCAACCCAAAAACCACCGGCTTCGACGAAATCAACTCCCACACAACCCGAAAACCACCCACATCGCCGAAATCCTCTCCCACACCATCATCGTCGCCGATTATCCTCTCTCTTACTCAAAACCGTCGTCGAAAACCACCCTCACCTAAACCCTAACCCGTTTCCAGATTTCGAAGTAAATCGGAGTTGGGGGTGAGGCCAAGCTGGGTACGGCGTTTAAGGGTTAGGGAGGTGCGTCGTTCAGGTGGTCGGGGGTCGAGGGTGGTCAACTGGGCGAACCAGTAGCGGCGGTGGGCAGGAGAAACCGACGCCGGTGGTGAGTACGGTGGTTGGGTTTGGATTTTAGGGTTTTTCATTTTTTTTGTTTTTTTTTTTTATTTTTCTTTTTTTTTAATCCAATATATATCTGACACGTGTACTTTGTGGGGCTCACTAACGGTTTTTTAGATGGTGTTAGAAAGTGGTGGTGAAATCAAATTTGTGAGTTTTTTTGTGGTGTTATAAGCAAAATTTTAAATTTTGTGGTGTTATAATCAAAATTTGTGTTTTTTTGTGGTGTTATTTTCTAAAATTTCCTAAAATAAAATACTAACATAAAATAAGAACTATAAATATTAAATTGACTAAATCATAAAATTAATAATAGAAAACGATTATAAGACTAATATTAGGGACTAAAAATATGGTATATTATGCACTTATCAAATTCCCCCACGCTTAGTCTTTAATCGCCCTCGAACAAACTAAATAAAACTAACCTATAAAAGCAATAAACCTAACTCACTATCGTAGGAATCATGGTTACACTTAGCATGTGCAACAACCCCTTTAAACGTGAGGACATACTCACAAAGTCTCTTTATTTGGAATCTTTGAACCAATCAGCAAATACAACCAAAATTAGCATTTCCCAGCAAGCATGGACCATATATTTGACATTTATAAAGATTTTAACACCCTCAATGTCCGACGTCGTATCATTTCCGTTTCTCACCTTTATTTTTTTTGTATTTGATTAGATGTCTCTGATCAACATAACTTTTATGAAATGTAAAAGTAACAAGGTAAACTAGAGGTGGGAGATATGTTTAGGCTTGTAGTGGTACAGGTGGAAATTAGTAGAGCACATTAGTAGTACATTTATATCACACATCTCCTACATTGAACGTAGACATATATATATATATATATATATATATATATATATATATATATATATATATATATATATGTATATATATTTTATTTGTTTTTTTTTTTTATCTCAGGACTCTTAATGCTTTGTCTCTGTCAAATAGTTCTTGTAGCGAGTGTTCGACCAGTGACTCCCTGTCAAATTGGCCCAAGGCACTAGGTTTTAAGATACCCCTACGGATCTACTTACTCGAACTACTTAAGCACGAGATAAAAACATCACACGTACATAACTGGGTTTTGAACTTTTTTTTTTTCATGTATATATATATGAATCACTTTTTAAACCCAGACATTGGTACGCAGAGCCTTCAAATCTGAAATTTTTCATTATAAAACCACCAAATAATGACAACCACCATTCCACTTTATATCACAATTTAACAATATGCTCTACTAATCCCAAAAGGTGTTTTAATTATTTTCTGGACAGAGGCACATTTGTGAGTTTTATATGATAAGAAAACAAACTTAAGCTCAAATTGGCTCAATAATGGATGATATTAATGGAAGGCTTTGAGACATGATAAAATTTTTAGTGAGAAACAAAAACTTTTACTAATCATATCAAAGAGGGGTTTAAACTATCTTTCATGTCTATAATCCACAACATGCAATAAGTAAAAGACATTATTATTATTATTATTATTATTATTATTATTATTATTATTATTATTATTATTATTATTATTATTATTATTTGCTGATTAACCCAAAGTTTCTTCATTTATTCATGAAACTAGTAATCCAAAATAACAAACTTTTTAATCTAAAATTCGGCAGCACCTCCTTTAAAGTAGAAGCAATCCACTAAAAAACGAGCTATTTTAATCATCGCATTTACAACCAAATATCCATTCAAATAGCATTTTCTCCACAAAAACCAAACCAATTTCAAATATTCAATCCCCCCCGCACTTAAACTTTTCATTGTCTTCAATGAAAACAAAGTTAAGAAAGGAAAAAAGAAACTTAGCTGGTCATGTGAGCTATGTTAACGTTTATGGATCAGCTCCAAGTTTGTGTTAAGTTCCGGAAGACTTGCAAAATTTAAACTTTGAAGCACGGTGAAGCATCAAGCAGGAAGTGAAATGTCCTGTCTAGCCCTTTGTATCATGCTTGTTTAATCTGCCAGAGCAACCTGGGGTAAGGTTGGTGCTAATAGCAGAACAAAAAGAATACACAAAACGACATGAACTATCATAAAAAATAACAAAAGAAAGGAAGAAAGTGTAGAAAAATAATCTTGGGTTGCCTCCCAAGCAGCGCCTCCGTTTAGAGTCATTGGCTCGACATAATTCCTTCCTCAGTCCGATCGAAGGTCAATTTCTTCAATCATCCCTGCAAAGTCATACTCATAAAATGGTTTCAACCTGTGACCATTTACTTGAAACTCCTTACTAGTTTCCAAGCTCTTAATTTCAACTGCACCATGTGGAAAAATATTAGTACTAACAAAAGGTCCTAGCCATCTAGACCTAAGTTTTCCAGGGAACAACTTCAGACGAGCATTATATAAAAGAACTTTATGTCCTACAATGAAATCAGATTTAATAATTCTCTTATCATGAATAGCCTTAGTCTTATCTTTATAAATCTGATTATTTTCATAAGCCTCTAATCTGATTTCCTCTAGCTCTTGTAAACTAAGTTTCCTTAGTTGTCCAGCCAACTCATAATCCATATTACACTGTTTCATAGCCCAATAAGACTTATGTTCGAGTTCTACAGGTAAATGACATCCTTTACCAAACACAAGGCGATATGGTGACATTCCTTTAGGTGTTTTATAAGTTGTCCTATAAGCCCATAATGCATCTTCTAGCCTAAGGTTCCAATCCTTCCTATTAGGATTCACCACTTTCTCTAGGATAGATTTGATTTCCCTGTTTGAAACTTCAGCTAGCCCATTAGTTTGGGGATGGTAAGCAGTTGCTACTCTATGTGTCACATGATACTTTGCAAGAAGGGTGCCAAAAGTTTTGTTACAGAAATGGGTTCCCCTATCACTGATTATGGCTTTTGGCATACCAAACCTATTAAAAATATGACTTTTGACAAACTTTACAACAGTTTTGGTATCATCAGTTTTGGTAGCTATGGCTTCCACCCATTTAGAAACATAATCTACAGCAAGCACAATGTAAAGATTACCAAAAGAAGAAGGAAAGGGACCCATAAAATCAATTCCCCACACATCAAAGATTTCACAAACTATGATTCTCTGTTGAGGCATTTCGTTTCTTTTAGAAATATTACCTGTTTTCTGACATTGCCTCGCAAGATTTACAAAACACGTAAGCATCTTTAAATAATGAAGGCCAATACAAACCACATTGCAGTACCTTAAACGCGGTTCGTTGAGGTCCAAAATGGCCACCAACTTCAAGAGAATGACATAAATTCAAAATTGAAGAAAATTCAAATTCATGTACACACCTTCTTATCATCTGATCAGAACAAAATTTCCATAGATATGGATCATCCCAAAGATAATATTTAGAATCAGATTTAATCTTATTCTTTTGAGCTTTAGTGAGTGTAGGGGGAAATGTTCTAGTCACTAGATAATTAACAAAATCAATGTACCAAGGAGTGTCAACACTATATAAAGAAGCAAGCTGCTCATCAGGAAAAATTCAGTTATTAAAGGCCAATCCTCTCTGGGTACAATTCTACTTAGATGGTCAGCAACTGGGTTTTCAACACCCTTTCTATCTCTAATTTCCACATTAAATTCCTGTAATAGAAGCATCCACCTAAGCAACTTAGGTGTTGAGTGACTCTTCTTTAACAAATATTTAAGAGCTGCATGATCATAATAAACAATCACACGAGTGCCAAGTAAGTAGGGCCTAAACTTCTCTAAAGCAAAAACAACAGCATACATCTCTTTTTCAGTTACAGTGTAATTGCATTGGGCATAATCTAGTGATTTAGAAGCATAATGGATCACATAAGACTCTTTATCCTCCCTTTGACCTAAAATTGCTCCTAAAGCCTTATTACTAGCATCACACATAATTTCAAAAGGCAAAGACCAATCCGGGGGTCTAATCACAGGAGCACTTGTCAATTTGTCTTTTAAATAATCAAAAGCCTTTTTGCATTCATCGTTAAAGTCAAAAACAACATATTTAGCAAGCAAGGCACATAGGGGAGAAGCAATCTTGGAGAAATTTTTGATAAAGCGTCTATAAAAGCCAGCATGTCCTAAAAATGATCTAACTTCACGAACACATGTAGGATAAGGCAAAGAACTAATGACATCAATTTTAGCTTTATCAACCTCTAAACCTTTGGCACTAACAATATGACCAAGAACTACACCTTGTTCAACCATAAAATGACACTTTTCAAAATTCAAAACAAGGTTAGTTTCAACACATCTTTTCAAAACTTGAGATAAAGCATGAAGACATCTATCAAATGAATCACCAAACACTGTAAAATCATCCATAAACACTTCCATATCTTGTTGAATCAAATTAGAAAATATACTCATCATGCATCTTTGGAATGTTCCAAGAGCATTGCATAAACCAAAAGGCATTCTTATAAAAGCAAATGTACCAAAAAGACAAGTAAAAGTGGTTTTATCTTGATCTTCGGGGGCAATGGGTACTTGTGTGTAACCAGAATAACCATCAAGAAAACAGAAAAAAGATTGGCCAGCAAGTTTTTCTAACATCTGATCAATAAATGGAAGGGGAAAATGATCTTTTCTAGTAGCTTGATTAAGCTTTCTATAGTCAATACAAACTCTCCATCCATTAGAAACTCTAGTAGGGACAAGTTTTCCTTCATTATTTTCTACAACAGTTATTCCACTCTTTTTAGGTACCACATGAATTGGACTTACCCATTGGGAATCAAAAATAGGGAAAATCACTCCTGCATCTAACCACTTTATAATTTCCTTTTTAACTACTTCCGTCATTGAAGGATTTAATCTACGTTGAGCCTCTCTAGTTGGTTTAGCATCTTTTTTAAGGAAAATTTTATGCATGCACATAGCGGGGCTAATGCCTTTTATGTCAGCTAAAGTCCATCCTAAGGCTTCCTTATGATTTTTAAGCAAATTCAATAACCTGGTCTCTTGAGATTCATTTAAAGAACTTGAAATAATCACAGGTAGAGTCTCATTATCACCCAAATAAGCATACTTCAGATTAGAGGGAAGGGTTTTCAATTCTAATTCAGGTGGCTTAACAATAGAAGGAATCAATTTAGGCACAACAGAAGGCAAAGATTTTTCGCATCCATTAGAAACATCAAATTCAATCACATCAGACGATGCTACAAAAGAATCAACCAAATCTGTTTTTTCAACATCACCAAAAACACCATTTGCAAACAAATTTTCAAACCACTCATCAAAAACATCTTGAGCCATCCAATCACATGCATCAAAAGAATCGATAGAACTAACATTATTGATATCATTAGGGTATTTCATAGCATCAAATATGTTGAATTTAGTCATTTCACCGTCAAATTCCATTGTTAGATTACCTTCATGAACATCAATTTTAGTCTTGGAAGTCTTTAGAAAAGGTCGACCCAACAATAAAGGAACACTATCAGATCTATCACCCATATCAAGCACATAAAAATCAGCAGGAAAAACTAATTCATTCATATGAACAAGTACATCTTCTAAAACTCCCAAAGGAAATGTATTAGTTCTATCAGCTAGTTGGATAACCACATTAGTATTAGACAAAGGACCAACATTCAAGGTATCATATACAGATTTAGGCATGACATTGATTGAAGAACCTAAGTCTAGCATGCATCTTTCAAAAATAGAGTTACCAATTTTACATGGAATAGAAAACATGACAGGATCCTTACATTTACGGGGAAGTTTCTTTTGAATTACTGCTGAAATGTTTTCCCCCATACTTACCTTTTCAGAAGGGCGAAATTGTCTTTTATTAGTATAAAGTTCCTTTAGAAACTTTGCATAGCGTGGCACCTGCTTAATAGCATCAAGAAGAGGAATATTAACTTCAACTTTCCTAAAAGTTTCTAGAATTTCATTGTCCATAGCTTCTTTCTTAGATTTAGCATATCAAGAGGGGAAAGGAGGAACATCTTTAAAACAAGAAACATCAAAATTCACATCAGAATTACCCTTCCCTACAGGTTCTTTCTCGCTCTCTTTATCATGATTTTCCTTACTCTCACTAACTATATCCTTAGGTCTGACTTCTACTTCTTTCTCTACTGCTCTATTCTTCTTTTTAGGTTATGTTAACTCTTTACCACTCCTAAGTGTTACAGCTTTAGCATGTTCATTTGGATTGGCAAGTGTTTGAGAAGGAAGTCTATTTGAGAGTTGAGATTCCAAATTACTCAGAGTAGTGCTTATTTGACCTATTTGAGTGTCTATGTGATGTAGGTAAATGTCAGTTTTCTTTTGATATTCAACACCTTGATCATGAACCTGTCCTATTTGGTTTGCTAACTGTTTCACCAAATCTTCTAATGAAGGGCTAGCAGGTTTAGGTGGTGGGTTTTGTTGACCATGTTGTTTAAATTGATTAAACTGTTGAAATTGTGGTCTATTTCCATACCTTAGATTAGGGTGGTCTTTCCAACCTTCATTATAAGTTTGTGAGAAAGGATCATACTTCCTACTTTGTTGACCAGAAAAACCCCCTAAGGCATTAACATCTTCACTCTGTAAAGTAGGACATTCATTAGTAGCATGAGAAAAATCAGAACAAACACCACAAACTCTAGATTTAGACTCATTACTAGCAATTTTAGAAACAAGAATATCAAAGTAGCAATTTGTTGAGAATTTTCTTGCAATTGATTATGAATACCACTTATATCAATTTCATTTACTCTTTTAACATCATTTCTAGTACTAAACTGTTGTGTATTCTGAGCCATATTAGAGATTAATTTTCTAGCTTCAGTAGGTGTTTTATCAACTAATGCACCCCCACTAGATGCATCTATCATACCTCTATCATTAGGTAACAAACCCTCATAAAAGTATTGAATTAATAATTGATCACTTATTTGGTGTTGTGGACAGGATGAACAAAGCCTATTAAAACGTTGCCGGTACTCATATAAAGACTCATTATTACTCTGTCTAATTCCACAAATTTCCTTCCTAATAGAACCTATACGACTCGCAGGAAAGAATCTTTCAAGAAAAACTTTTTCCAATTCTGCCCAAGAATTAATGGAACTAGATGGAAGTTGCTCATATAACCACTATTTAGCAGGATCTTGCAAAGAAAAAGGAAAAGCATGCAATCTAATATGTTCCTGTTCTATTCCTTCGGGATTCATAGAAGAACATACAACTTTAAACTCTTTTAAATGTCTATAAGGATTCTCACCTGCGTTCCCATAGAATTTAGGGAGAAGATTAAGGAAACCTGAGTTCAGTTTGAGGGGATTCTCTAGCTCCAAAAAGACAATGCAGAGAGGATCTTCTCCTGTTTTAGGGGCTCCCAGTTCTTTCATCAATGTCTGTTCTTCCATGTTGTTACATTTGATCGGCAATGGATCTTCTAATTCAAGTGCTGGTTCAGCACTGAAAATATGAAGAAGCTCCTCTGGTTTTGCTCCGTTTATCAAGTCTATGTACGCTATTATGCGCTGAAGTCTTGCTTCTTTATTGTATGTGTACATGCACCTATAAAGAAAACATAAATTAATGAGAGATGAGCTTGTATGAAAATAAATTACTGTCAGAACCAAAATATAGGCAAAATAAAGAGTTGATATCAGTTATTCAGATCAAACAAGACATGTTTGATTACAAGTAGTTCTAACAATAAGTATGCTGAAATTTAGAAGCATTAGACAGGCTAAGAAATTATATGAACCCGACCAAGCAATCTCATGAAATTATCGGTTGTCATGTGCAAATTCTCACAACTAATTTTGCTCAAATTTTACTCAAGTAGATATGTATCAGTTTAGCATTTCAACAAATTTTTAGCAAAGTGGTCTCCCTGAATTTAGGATTAGGTATACAATCACACAAGCACCTGTCAAAATTCAACATGTGAGGCTTTGTTAATTATCAATAATATTCTGGTCAGATTTTTTTAGCTTTAGCAGTTCTGAAATAATGAGATTAGATCTTCAGACAAGTAATTTCATGTAACTGGCAGTGATATACTAAATTTCAGTAGCAAAATCAGCAATTCAACATCTGAAAATTAATAATATGACCATCAGATTAGTAATCCAACAGATCGGCAGAATGCTCATGCTCCAAAATTCAACATGTTAAGCTGGCTAATCGTGAAAATTATGTTACCAGACTGATGCACATCAGGACCTTAGATTATCATTTATATAGTAGCCCAGTACAGCATATAAATGAACACAAAGTCTTTTAAATTTATTCTGCCTTTAGACCCTTCAATACAGATGCTTTAGAAAATAAAAAGTTTAGTATATACCACTCATAATTTGTCAGATCAAAGTATAGATAGCCTCGAAATTATAATTCTTAGCACCATTTAAATACCAATAACCAAATAACAAGTGTGTTACCTATTTATCATTAGCTGTAATAAAATTAATCAGTTCAATTTTCAGGGGACAAGCAGCGCACAAATCATGCAAAAAGTTGTTAAGAAAACATGACATATACTTTTCTACCATTATGTGAGTTAATATAGATTAAGCTTGCAAAAAATCAGTCAATAACAAGCATTATACGGTATAACTCATTAACATATCATATTAATTAACTTCCATAAGTTATGCTAACTTTGAAGAGAAATTATAGATTCTTGTACTAGCCCCTTTATAATTTTGCAACCAATAAGCTAATTCATTCATATCATCTGATAACATACTGATAAAATCATAGAGAACTAGAAATATCAAATATGCTAAAATCTTATTTATATGCTTCTGTCTACTAGGATCCACTTTTGAAACTGGACAGTCATCTAATTACAAACAAATTGCCACACCAAGCAAAACTTGAGAGCCTTTATATGCAAAAGTAGTCTTATAAATAAGGTATCACTCAACATTAGTCAACTTATTAAAGGATTGACAGGAAGTATTAGTTAACATTAGACATTCCAATAAACTTACATAATCTAAATACAAGACTTCAAAAATAATTATGTACTCCGGAACAACAATACTCACACAGATTAACAAGTAAGCATAACCGAGTTAAACCTTGAATTTTAGAATATTAAAAAAAAAAATCTCCCCGGCAACGGAGCCAAAATTTGATACGTGTCGTTTACCGTATAAAATTAATTAATAAATTACCTAACTTAAACCTTCAAAAATATTAACAACTAGTAGAAAGGGTAAGTAAGGGTCGAACCCACAAGGAGATTAATTTACTCTATAAACCCAAAATCAACTCGAAACATAAACTATATACATAAAAGAGTATTATTCACACTATGTACATGAGATTTGGGGGGTTTAATCAAACGAGTAATTAAGCCAAACAAAATAAGAAAAATAATATACTAATCTGTTGTTTAAAATAGACGACAAGCAAACCACCAATGTGATAACAAATCGATCATTGATTAATACGATAAACCTTAAATTCCCAACTTCCTTCATATAGTCTCCTTCAATATTCAACTTAATATCTAGGTAGTCAAATTACCGCCGCAGTTGATTTGACATGTATAGCTCACTAGAAATCAGAATCTTACTAATACACTTTCTACCCCAATAAACTTGATTTATTAGATCAACCCACAAACTCAACAAAACTACGATTGAGCCGCTCAAACTAGTAATACTCTAAATTATTAAATAATGTCGCATCTAGTAATAATTTAGCATAGTCTAATTACTTCATACTAGCAATTGAATACTATTACAAGTAAATTAAACGTTCATATAAAACAAAGAAGAATATGTGAATCAATTAAATACCAAATTGAATATTGAAACGATTATACTCAGCGTTTAAACGAAGAAACATAAATTAGGAAATTAAAGATCAAATTACATCCAATTCACCAAGTAGAAGCAAACAAATTAATCACAAAATTAAAAGATGAGGAGTAAATTAAGGAGAACTTATGAACTGAGCCAAGAAATCAAACAGCCGCTGCTCAAATCCACCGTCAAATTCGTCCCTTCACCTTCCAATACCACCCAATCGATCAACCTTGGACCAATTCGTGCTCTACTCAGCCTCACGAACCTTCCGTATTTTTTGTGGTAATACTTGTGTATTTTCTAGGAGGGATAATTAGGGATTTTATAACCGAAAACAACCTAGGTTTTCCGGGATTGAAGAGATAAATTTGTGAACAAAGATAGAGATTCATCTTCTCTTATCTTGCCTTGAATTTCGGATATGATCAGTTTTTATGAAGAATGATAAGAGCAACTACAATGGTTGGCTAATTCATATAATAGCTTGTTATGCCAAATCATCTTTTTAAGCTACAACAATTCTAGCTATTTGTTGCTCCAATGGTTAAGCTAGTTATAAATTAATTTATTTTTAAATTTAAAATATTTTTTATCTAATAAATATCTACCAAGCTAATTAGCTCTACAAAGCTAATTTGCTTGCCAAAGCTAATTAGCAAGATGTGCAACAATGGTATAGCTATTAGTTTAAGAGTTTTAATATTTGCTAGCTAGTCCCTTTTTTCAACCATTGAAGTTGCTCTAATGGTGGTTTAGGAAAAATGGAGTCTTGGCTTAGCTTACGGTTTTCACGCAATTTTTCCTCCTTTTATTCTTATCTCTTTTTTTTTCTTTTTCTTTTTCTTGCTTCCTTTGTATTTGATGGCACGTGATACTTGGAGTAGTACATATGCATGGGATTTATTCTTCCAAGTCCAATTAATACTCCACTTATTATCCTACAAAAACACACAACATAATTTTAAGTACCAATTATTCATAAAAAAGGTATAAAATAAAATACTAACATAAAATAAGAACTATAAATATTAAATTGACTAAATCATAAAATTAATAATAGAAAACGATTATAAGACTAATATTAGGGAATAGGGACTAAAAATATGGTATATTATGCACTTATCAAATTCCCCCACGCTTAGTCTTTGATCGCCCTCGAACAAACTAAATAAAACTAACCTATAAAAGCAATAAACCTAACTCACTGTCGTAGGAATCATGGTTACACTTAACATGTGCAACAACCCCTTTAAACGTGAGGACATACTCACAAAGTCTCTTTATTTGGAATCTTTGAACCAATCAGCAAATACAACCAAAATTAGCATTTCCCAGCAAGTATGGACCATATATTTGACATTTATAAAGATTTTAACACCCTCAATGTCCGACGTCGTATCATTTCCGTTTCTCACCTTTATTTTTATGTATTTGATTAGATGTCTCTAATCAACATAACTTTTATGGAATGTAAAAGGAACAAGGTAAACTAGAGGTGGGAGATATGTTTAGGCTTGTAGTGGTACAGGTGGAAATTAGTAGAGCACATTAGTAGTACATTTATATCACACATCTCCAACATTGAACGTAGACATATATATATATATATATATATATATATATATATATATATATATATATATATATATATTTTGTTTTTTTTTTTTTTTTTTATCTCAGGACTCTTAATGCTTTGTCTCTGTCAAATAGTTCTTGTAGCGAGTGTTCGACCAGTCACTCCCTTTCCAATTGGCCCAAGGCACTAGGTTTTAAGATACCCCTACGGATCTACTTACTCGAACTACTTAAGCACGAGATAAAAACATCACACGTACATAACTGGGTTTTGAACTTTTTTTTTTTCATGTATATATATATATGAATCACTTTTTAAACCCAGACATTGGTACGCAGAGCCTTCAAATCTGAAATCTTTCATTATAAAACCACCAAATAATGACAACCACCATTCCACTTTATATCACAATTTAACAATATGCTCTACTAATCCCAAAAGGTGTTTTAATTGTTTTCTGGACAGAGACACATTTGTGAGTTTTATATGATAAGAAAACAAACTTAAGCTCAAATTGGCTAAATAATGGATGATATTAATGGAAGGCTTTGAGACATGATAAAATTTTTAGTGAGAAACAAAAACTTTTACTAATCATACCAAAGAGGGGTTTAAACTATCTTTCATGTCTATAATCCACAACATGCAATAAGTAAAAGACATTTTATTATTATTATTATTATTATTATTATTATTATTTGCTGATTAACCCAAAGTTTCTTCATTTATTCATGAAACTAGTAATCCAAAATAACAAACTTTTTAATCTAAAATTCGGCAGCACCTCCTTTAAAGTAGGAGCAATCCACTAAAAAATGAGCTATTTTAATCAACGCATTTACAACCAAATATCCATTCAAATAGCATTTTCTCCACAAAAACCAAACCAATTTCAAATATTCAATCCCCCCCGCACTTAAACTTTTCATTGTCCTCAATGAAAACAAAGTTAAGAAAGGAAAAAAGAAACTTAGCTGGTCATGTGAGCTATGTTAACGTTTATGGATCAGCTCCAAGTTTGTGTTAAGTTCTGGAAGACTTGCAAAATTTAAACTTTGAAGCACGGTGAAGCATCAAGCAGGAAGTGAAATGTCCTGTCTAGCCCTTTGTATCATGCTTGTTTAATCTGCCAGAGCAACCTGGGGTAAGGTTGGTGCTAATAGCAGAACAAAAAGAATACACAAAACGACATGAACTATCATAAAAAATAACAAAAGAAAGGAATAAAGTGTAGAAAAATAATCTTGGGTTGCCTCCCAAGCAGCGCCTCCGTTTAGAGTCATTGGCTCGACATAATTCCTTCCTCAGTCCGATCGAAGGTCAATTTCTTCAATCATCCCTGCAAAGTCATACTCATAAAATGGTTTCAACATGTGACCATTTACTTTAAACTCCTTACTAGTTTCCAAGCTCTTAATTTCAACTGCACCATGTGGAAAAATATTAGTACTAACAAAAGGTCCTAGCCATCTAGACCTAAGTTTTCCAGGGAACAACTTCAGACGAGCATTATATAAAAGAACTTTCTGTCCTACAATGAAATCAGATTTAATAATTCTCTTATCATGAAAAGCCTTAGTCTTATCTTTATAAATCTGATTATTTTCATAAGCCTCTAATCTGATTTCCTCTAGCTCTTGTAAACTAAGTTTCCTTTGTTGTCTAGCCAACTCATAATCCATATTACACTGTTTAACAGCCCAATAAGACTTATGTTCGAGTTCTACAGGTAAATGACATCCTTTACCAAACACAAGGCGATATGGTGACATTCCTATAGTTGTTTTATAAGCTGTCCTATAAGCCCATAATGCATCTTATAGCCTAAGGCTCCAATACTTCCCATTAGGATTCACCACTTTCTCTATGATAGATTTGATTTCCCTGTTTGAAACTTCAGCTAGCCCATTAGTTTGGGGATGGTAAGCAGTTGCTACTCTATGTGTCACATGATACTTTGCAAGAAGGTTTTAAAGTGTTGTTTGATTTGGATTTTGAAGGTTTTAAAGTAAGTTAGTATTGCTGTAAATTTGATTGATTGGGTATTGATTGAGATGTTATTATTTGGCTTAGGAGAGGAGTTTATTGAAGGTGATTTCTAGTTAGTAAAGTGGCATAACAATTCGTTTGCTCAAGGTACGTACAAGATATGAAGCCTTGCTTGTAGGTACATGTTTAAGGACGGATCGAGAACTTAGTATCATGTATAGGATTGACTGGGTTAAATTGTCTGGTTATACATTGTGAATTTCAAATGATGTGCACTAGTTTATAATGCAAGTATTATTTGTGCTTTAATTATGCAAGGTACACTTAAAGGCAAAGGTATGTGATTGGTGTAAAGATCAAATTATTACTCATTCATGATTATGTAGACAGGATGAGTAAAGGAGAAATTCAAGTATTGTAAGACGAGGTTAAGGTTTTGAGCTGCCTTATGCACTCAAGGTGTTTATACGCCGAGGTAGTAATGGAATAATTAATAAATGTTGTTTGTCACTAATAAATCAAGAATCTAATTTGAGAATTTGCCATGTTTGATTGAATTGCTTTTGGAATATTTGTATTGATATGTATATGAGTCATCACCAAGTCTAAACCTTTAAATCACATAAAGTGCAAGATGGATGAGCAATAAAACTCTGGAATGGTGCACATCTGGAGTAATGACAAATAGGGGTTGGGGTACATGGGGTATTAGCCGTGTACTTTTATCGAGGTCGTCTGATCTACGAGTCTCCTATTTCAAATATTTTTTCAAAACTAGGAGTTAGGTGAGATCTCATACTAACTACGGTCACGGAGTCGCGCCCGTGGTCGTTGAATGTTTATTGATGTTTCCGAAAGGAGGCATGGGGTTTTTCTTTATTGATGTTCCAAATGGGACATGGGTTGGACAACCTTGTCTATTGCTAAATCCAATGAAATAAATAAATGAGTCAGTTAATATTAATTAGTGAGGTCTTAATAAATTTGATAATCGAGTCATGAATTGAGTCTGTATTTAATGATGCTTGTGCTTGATTATTAGTAGCATGTTAGGCATTTTCTTAATTTGTTTTCGCAGCTTGTATTTACTCAGCTTTGCTGACTGCGTGCTTTTGTGTGTGTCTTTCTTTAGTCATGGACTTCGCCTTTCAATGACCCTGTGACGATCCAATTTTTACACTTGTAATATTGGGGAGCAGAATAACCACAGGTTCTTACACATGCAGCATTCATCAGGGTTGTGGGATCTTGAGTAGAGAGTTGGTTGTTTGCATTTTATTTCTTTTGCAAGTTTGAATTTATTTTAATTCTATTTTATTTGACACTAATTCTTTTGGGTTTGAGTTTATTTGAACACTGAATTTAATCACTTACTAATTTTTATTGGGTTTTGAATAAGGGCCTTAATGGTTCCAAGTTGTATGACTTGATTTGGTTTCATTCGTTGGTTTTGAAACTTATTTATAACTAATTTAGTTTTTCCGCTGTTGTTTTATGATAAAGCCTTAACGTTTGAACACGTGGCGGTAGCACGCCAGTAATTCTCTTGAATATTGTTCAGGATCCTCACAGGTTTAAAGAGAGAATTATTGGGGTGTTACAAGCATTCTATTCCGTTACTCTTTTATTTGTGGAACTAACATTTTTCTGCAGGTATCGGCATATAAAGAGTGATTTAGGATCGCAGAACGTCTTAAATCATTCTCCGTCCCTATCGACTACTTTGACTATCGTTTTCGAAACTAAAGTTTCTACAAACTCAGTCAAAGTGCGGGCTTCTGTAGACACCTAAAAATGTCTCCCCAAAACCAAACCCGATGATGAACAACCTTTCACCACCATTATTGGTCGGGTTGAGTATTTAATCTTGGAGTGCTTAAGTCCATATTTCCATTTCATAAACCAACCCAACTCCTATTATTTCCCCAAATCATAACTTATTTTCCTTTTTTCGTGTCTTTAAACCCAAAATAATTCATTTCGTGTCCTTTAAAATAATTCATTTTGTGTCCTTTTTTTAAAAAACGTTTAGTCCAGTTTATTTTGGTCCATAATCTGGGTCCAATGATTTAATAATTGGATGGGGTTGAAAAGAGCTTTCCAACGATATATTATAAGCCCAAATCCGAGTTATAATGAATAAGTTATGACCAAAATATTAAACTGAGCTTAAACCAAACCTAAGCCCACCTTACCTACGACCCAATGATCATGTGGAGGGTCCAAAGGATTAATCCCATTTCTATACAAATTAGGATTAATTAGAAGCCTCTATAAGTTTCTAAAAGATCTTAATTATCATTTTTGAAAAGATAAGATTAAAGAGTTTGAAATTGAATAAAACTCTTTTTTTTTTAAAGTCCTAATTCTATTCGAATTGAAAGACGTTCAAAGATAGACAGATATTATTTTCGTGCCTCACAGTTTTCATCCAAATCTTAGATGGTTGGATAGCCCTTGAAATTATCTTTCCAATGATATACTCCCTCCGTTTTTAAATACTTGCTCCATTTCTCCATGCGCGGAGTTTTAGGAGAAATTGGAGAAAGTAATAAAATATGGAGGTAGTGGGGTTGGTGGGAGAATAAAAAATTGTAGAAAGCAAAAGTAGTGGAGAGAATTGGAGGAGAGAGAATATATATTGGGTCCACTAGGAAAGAAAAATTAATTAAATATTGTAAAAGCTTTCCAAATAAGGAAATGGAGCAAGTATTTAAAAACGGCCGCAAATGGAAAGTTGAGCAAGTATTTAAAAACGAAGGGAGTATTATAATTTCAATTTTGAGCTATAACGGAAAAGATATGAATGAAATATCAAACTCTATCCAAAACTGACACCGTCTCACTATTTCGGCCAGATCATTTATTCTATAAAATATTTTAATTTGATTCCAATTGGGTTAGAAAGTAGACTTCAACATCTTTCCAACAACATATTATTTACCTTATTCCAATTTCTGAATCAAAAGATATGATAAAAATAAAAACCGCTAAAACTGCTGTCTATCGTAAGAGTTTTATTCCGATTCGAATTCTTATCTTTCTTGATTCTTCGACCCTTCTTTTTCCTTATAAATAGAGGTCATATCTCCCCTTTTTCAATCATCAACAAGCTTGATGACAAAATCATTCTCTTCTCCCTCTTTAGCCTAAATACTAGCCACCCTATTCTCTCAAAATACCTCCCCTAAGCACTCCAAGGAGTCCATACTTGACCTGAGGTTTTGTCCTTAAACCAAGGCTTGTAAAGGTAGAATTAACTGAGGGTTTGGACCAAATCAACTCTACTTTTAATTTAATTTAATTTAATTTCCATTTGATTTATATTTTTTTGAAGTTACTAATAGTTTATTCATGATGTAGCAATTCAAGGAAACGCGGAAAGTGAGCAATTAATCACTTAATTACTCTTATTTTTATTCTTGTTGCTAGTATCATGATTAGGTTAATTTATATTTGATTTGACTAACAATTTATTGTTGAATTGCTTCCAATATTAATGTTGATTCTATTATTGTTATGATCACCATATTGCATGTTTAAAGGGAATATGTAATTGAAAATCGCACCTAATAACATAATTTGGACGACTGGTTTAGGTTTCTTTAATCTTGTTGTTTAATCAAGTGATCACTAATATTTTAGAATTATGTATTGCATTAATATTTAACCAATTTAGGATGATAATAGTTTGGAGCAAATTGAATATATTTTTTTTATGCCTTTGAGATCACATGGATCACTTTTTATAATAAGAATCGAGTAGAGGCCAATACGGACGAACGTGTCTCCATGACTCACTTCGTACCATCATCCCCGATCCTCCTTTTGTGGCTCCGAACCATATGGAGTTAGTAATTTCATGTATTATGAATGGGGTGTAACCTTCATGGGACAATCGTTGTTGCCTTCGTTGTCCCTTATTCGTTGTTGCCTTAAATGATCCGTGAACGGTTTACAAGTTTCTTAAAAACTTGTTGGCGGCTCCCTACTTTAGTTGTCCCTAATAATATACATCAATTCCCTCTTCCTAAGAGTGCCAAGCATATTCCTTAAAAACTTGTTGGTGGCTCCCTACTTTATTTTTCCCTAATCGTATACATCAATTCCCACTTCCTAAGAGTGCCAAGCATATTCACACTTGCTTTAACGTAGGTGCACTTTGAATGACGCCTACAGTATCGATGGTGGGTTTAGGTGGGTGGGTTCAGGTTAGGGTGGTAGGTTTGGGTTTAGTGGGTTAATATGGTGGAACTGGTGAGTTAAGAAGGTGCATATGGGGGTTAAGGTCGGTTAGGCGTGGTGGCGGTGGGGGCTGGGAGCGGCGGGGCTTTTTTTTTATTTTCTTCGTTGGCGTTTCGGACGGAAAATTCGTCGGAAATTTTCGACGGAAAAAAAATCCGTCGGAAATTTTCGACAGACTTTTCCGGCCCGAAAAACCTCTTCTGACAGACTTAATTCCGTCGGAAAAGTGGTTCCGACGGAATTTCAGTTAAAAAAGGTCAATTTCCTACAAACTGTTTTCCATCAACCGGTTCCGACGGAAATTCCTTCGGAAACAGGTGACGGGTTTTTCGACGGATTTTTTTTGCCGCAATTCGGCTGTTTTCTAGTAGTGAAATGATATTGGTGATTGGAATTGGATTGATTGAATTGAGAATGGTTTTGGTGAATTACTTGGGAAGCATGAATGGTTGAAATAAATTATTTATTGGAATTGGTGCTATTAGAAAATTGTCATTGAACCATATTTTTATTATTGGCATGTTTGAAGGTTTATTTAATTAAACTAAATGTTTAATTTGGTTTGGAATATTGAAAAAGATTTTTATTATAGTTCATATATTTTTTTTTTTTGATGCTATAAGCATGAGGAAGGAGCTATTTAAGTGTCTTTGTACACGAGGAATAAAGTATATTTTGGTGCCATAGTGCACTTAATTAAGGTGTTCCTAACACCAAGGGATAGGAATTTTGGCGCATTATGCGTTTAAGGTGTCTTTGACACCGAGGTAGATTAAAAAGGGTTCAACATTAAATATTATGTGGTCACTAATTATTCAAGAATTAATTTGGCATGTTTGATTGCTTGGATAGTTATTGTGATTGTATGGTTATGATTTGAGAGTCATCACTAAGTTTAATAATATGTAAATAAAATAAAGTGAAAGAGATTACACACCAAAACTCTTAGCACGTATATACCTTGAGTATGAACATATGGGGGGAGTTATGGGGTTTTATATTTAACCATAACTTCTATTGGGGGTACAAGACCCTGTACTTTCCATTTTATTATGCGCAGGAATTCCGCCACTTACGAGTGATTCTTTTATACTAGCACGGTTAGCTCCCGTGTTAATACCCCTTCATTGGGGCAGGTTAAGGGGGAAACCCGTTCGATGCGTAATCAAACTAATCAATAAATTAGTTATGTATTAGTTGGTCATTGAGTATGTTGTATGCTTGTAAACAGGTGTAACAAGGTAAGTCGTGTGATGATAGGGAGAAAAGCATGTTAGTGTGTTTTATTTACGCTTATATTCTCAGCTGATTGTGTGTTTGTTTGGCCTTGTCTTTACTTTGGCCCTACGACGATCCATTTCTAATGGGGAGTAGTGGGGATGAGTAGAGAGGAGCTTTTCAGGTGATGAAGCATATTCATGAAGGGCATGAGTGAAGAGCGAATCTTGCTTAGTTCCCATAGGAATATGATGTGCTTTATTGCTTTGAATATTGTTTATTTATTTTTACTTGTGAGACTAACGCAAAGGTTTTGGTATTGCTCGGTATTAATAAGGGCCTATAATGGTTCCAAGTTGTAGGTTGACTTTGTTTTACTTTGGTTTGACTCTACTTTCGTTTGGTTGATTTTTTAAGTTGACTTATTTTGAATGGTTTTAAAGATAGTCTTCCGCTTTGTGTCTTTGATAATTGCCTTAGCCGTTTTCACGGTGGCGGTAATGTCTTAGATTTTCCTATTTCGAGTTTTAAAAAGAGCAAAACAGGTATTTTAAAGGAAAGAAATTTCTAGGGTGTTACAATTGTAGGTAGCAATAAAGGGAAGAAGCACAGAGACATAGGGGTTGTTCACTTCAGCTTAATTTCAATTAGTTCAGTTCAATTTAGCTTCAATCAATTCAGTTCATTTCAGTTCGGCTCCTAATTTACTTCTCTCATAAAATATTCATTTTAGCTTTATTCAGTTCAGCTCCAATTAGTTCAACTTAGTTCCGTTTAGTTCAATTCAGTAAATGTGAACAGGCCCATAGTGATCTGACAATAATGATGTTGACTTCACCCTCATTCAAATAATGATCAATGGAATGGTCATTGGTGCAGATTGATCAACAAGTGCAGCAAGCAATCAACACACTAAACAAGGTGGTACATCAAAAAGGAAAAAGGAGAAACACCATAAGTAACCAAACAACAATGATGCATTATTTGACCATAATTTCATACACATTGATAACATCTTCAAAACCCATTATTCAAGCATCAAACCATAGTAATGCGTAACTCAAGCAGCCCTCGATGAGTAAGCCCTCAATTAGATCCCTAAAACAAGTCAAGATAATGAACAGGCTGACACAACTTCAGTAAATAGTACCTTTAATTGTTGATACTTATCTTTTTGGGCAAAATGTGATTCGCAATTTATAGGGCAAAAACTGTGTTTTGTAATTTTTGGGGAATAAAAAATAAACTAGTATTGTATCAATCATGTAAGTGGCGAAGTTTTTGTGGAAAACTCTATGGTTTTATAGCAAAACTTCTATGGTACTCTTGTTGAGTGATGTGATTTTTAGGTAAAACTGTGATTTTATGCTGCTTCACATAATGATATATATATATATATATATATATATATATATATATATATATATATATATATATATATATATATATATATATATATATATATATATATATATATATATATCAAACTATGACTTTTTTGTAATTTTATCTTAAAAATTATTATCAAACTCAACGTATACATAAATCTCATCAACTTTTATCAATAAAACAAAGGATCTTCCTCGTTACATCATACTCAAAACACTTAGTAGCATTCTAAAATCATACACAATCTAAAAAATCCTTATGTTTTTAATATATTTACAATTTTAAAAATTTCATGACAAGAATCGAAATAGCGCGCAACATCAACAAATTTCTTCCTTAAATCCACCAATTCACATTTCAACTCCATCAACGCACCACTATCAACACTATCATCATCACCATCATAAAAAGATGGTTGGTATTCTCTTCTCCACACCATGGTATGATGAGGCCTACCCATTCAAAAAAAAAAAAATATATCCAAAGTCACACCTTCAATACGCCTTTTAAGGTTCATTGTTGAAATAGATCGAAACACATGCACCATGCAAACCAAAGGAGCCTTGCAATTGCATTTTTTTACTAATGAAGTCCCATTAACAACTAGAAATTGCTAAAGACCGAGAGCCTGGCATATCAATGACTGATTTAAAAAGAAATAAAGATGAAGCGTATGAGAAAAAACAAGCAAGCTAGGGGATGTAAATGTCTAGTATAAACCCCCTTAAATAATCCTAAGCTAATACAAACCTAGCAACTATAAGGCAGGAAATGTTCCTCCAAAGAGAGATAATTAACAGGGGGTTTACATCATAGGTTACTTTTATTTAAATATAGGGAGGTAGTGGACACAACTTATAACTTTGAAAAAGCATGAGCACAAAACTCAGGAACTAAAGAACTTCAAGGTCATAGCTTAGAAAAACTCATTTTCGTTAAATGTAAATCTTAAAAACCAGTCATAACTACTTTTTTATTACATGAAAATTAAATTAGTTGAATTTTCATCAACAATAGAGAACGAATTATTTATTTACTTTATTTTACTTTTATTCATGCAACATAGAATTGTCTATTATTAATACAATTATCAATGATTAAATTTTTTTTATTTAAAACTAAATCATTGGTGTTTTAATTTTCCATTTTACTGCTAATAAATCCATATATGGTATATCTATAAATATTATCCACAAATTGTTTGACAATTTGTTTCCGCTAGTAACAAATAAATAAATAAATTGATGTCAATGTAGCAACTAAAAATTGATGTCAATGTAGCAACAAATTAAATTTTGTTGAATACTTCTATGATTTTTATTTTTGATATATAGCAACAATTGTTTTTTTCTTTATTGAAAATTTTTATTTTTTGTGATAAACAACCTAATATAAAACCCTATTTTGCGAGAAACTACCTAATAAAAAAAAATGTGAGAAACTTTCTGATATAAAGTAAAATGTTGTAACAAAATACTTTGTAAAAGGTAAAATGTTGTAAAATACTACCTTTTTTGGATATCCACTATAGACCCACCTCAAAACATCCTTGAAACCATTGCTTTCATCCCCATTCAGACCAACACAACCTGTTTGAAATTGCCTCCATTGCATGCTCCAACCTTAAAACCACCACCTAAAGATGGGCATCGTGTCGTGCCGTGCCGTCGCGGGCCGTGCTTGGCCGTGCCAGGGTTGGGCTCGTGCCGTGCCGGCTTGGTGGCGGGCCGTGCCGTGCCAAGTTTTGGCACACCCTAGCCCACGGCACGGCACGACCCACGTGCTTGGCGGGCAGTGTCGTGCCGTGCCGCGGCCACCACGATTTTTTAATTATTTTTATTTTTAAAAATATATATTATACAAAATCGATATATACATATATTATAAAAATAACGTGCCGACGATCTTGCCCGTGCCGTGTCGTGCCACTTTTCAAAATTTGTGTTCACGACACGGCCCACGGCCCACGGCCCACAAGTGGGCCGCAGTGCTGGGCCGTGCCGAAATCGTCCTGACACGGCCCATGCCCACCTTTACCACCACCTCTAACCCCAAAAACCACCACCCCGAAGCACGAAACTACCTCACTAACTCGGAATTTCCTCCAACCAACCCAAATATAACATTAACACCTTGAAAACCAACCTCCACGGTGGTTCTGTAGTGTTTTGGGGTGTGATAATGCCGTAAAATTAGGTCAACGGTGAAAATTCGGCCAAAGGTAATATATATGTTACATTATTTTACCTTTAATTAGGTCGTTTCTGCTTGTCAAAAAAATAAGATAGTTTCTTACAACATTTTTGTTTATTAGGTAGTTTTTCACAAAATTTAGGTTTTATTAAGTAGTTTCTGACATAAAATCCAATAAAATTATATGTTGAATAGTACATTTGTTGCAATATATATATTAATGATTTACAATTTTCTGTTTATTGGATGCATTTTTTTGCATTATGTGGAGTTGAAGATCATGTTTTAGTTTACTTTTAAAGTTCATCAATTATAATTTCACTTCACTTAAAAAAAATTTCACTTCAACAACAATAAAGTAAGAAACACAAAGCCTTATTGGGTTTTCAGGGTAAGTTTTCTTTTTAATGTTTTAAAAATAATTCACAAGGTCTCATATGTGGTTGGCCACACAAAAAAAAAAAAAAAAAAAAGTTTTAAAAAGTACACCCTCCGTCCCTTTTTTACACTTCTATTTGTAAAATTACACGGGAATTAAGAAACTAAAAATAACACAAATAACAATAAAACAAAACACAATGGGAAGTACAAAATATTCAATGATGTCTTTGAGTAAAACAAAGATAGATTAATATTTAATGATGACATGTCATCAATCCTTTGCAAAAAAAAAAGGACCAATAACATGCTCCTATTAGAAAATTATGAACCAATCATATTCAACTAAATTTAGGCACAAGGATTATAAAGGAGTGAAAAAATAAGAGTGAGAATAGAAAAGTAAGAGTGAGAAAATAAGAGTGCGCGTTAATTATAAAATAGAAAATGAGGGATAATTTGGGATATTTGGAAAAAAGAAAATACTTACTAAAAAAGGAAAGAAGGAATGTAATTTTGGAATACCTAAAAAGGAAACCAGGAATGTAAAAAAGGGACGAAGGGAGTAATTCACAACTTTCATATGTGGCTGGCTACACTGGGTGGCCAAGATTACTTATTTAGGGGTAACCTTTGACCGATCGAGTAACACTTGATTAACCGAATAACTCCTGACCGAGTAACCCCTAATCGAGTAACCACTGATTGACTAAGCATCCCCTGATCAAATAATTCCTGACTTATTAATCCCAGAATAAGCAATCCCTGATCGAGTAACTCTTGACCGACCGAGTAGCCTCGAATACCCGATGCGGCTAGCCAAATAGAAAATGTGAAAGTAATTGGTTTTGAAATTAATGTTTTAATAATAGTTTATGATTAAAAAAAAAATCCTAAAAAATTTGATGATAACTTCTAGCATCAGCAATATTTATGAGAATTTATTATTAAACTTGTCATATCAATAGATGTTCAAAATTTATAATTTTGACTTAAACTGTTATTAAATATGTTCAAGTCAAGATTCAATTAAATTAACGCACATTGGTGGAGACATAAAGAAGAGTAGAATACGGAGTATAATGCAAAGAATGGCAAATAACGTAGATCTCAATTATCACAACACATTAGCTGTATTTTATTTTCCTTATACATCAAATCTGCTAGTATAAAATTCAATTGGTCACAATCAAACAACTATTTTCCCCTTTAAATAAAAAAAGAAAACGTATACTTCATTTTAGCTTTTAAACAAACACATTTTAATCTAGTAATGCACAAGTTTGAAGTCATGAATAAAACCTCTCTATTTTATTTTCTCTTTTTCATTCTATTCATCAATTTATGTGAATTCTTCCCACACATTAATGGTGATACCGCCTTAATCTCCAATGTTTGCAACAAAACACCGTACCCAAAAGATTGCCATACGTGCCTAGACAACAACACGGGAGCACCCGACATGACGGTACGTGAGCTAGCCGCAGAAGTTATGTATTGCACCTACGATGCGTCTAAGGCACTCAACCAACGATTCAAACTCATATCTAAGGGAGCCAAATCTAGCATTGCGTCAACAAATTGTACGTCGAAGATTTACGATTTTGGGGATAAGTTGTTAGGAGCTATGACTTGGTGGTACCAATGGGGTGATGATGTTGCTAAGAAGGAATTTAATGCTGCAAAAGATGATTATCAAAGTTGTAAAATTGCTCTTGGGAAATTGCCTAGTCCTTTGCCTTCTGATGTTGATCATCTTTTTAAGGTTATGAATAATCTTTACCAAGATTCTGGTAACATTATGTTGCAATCTTAAGGCATGATTAAGGGAATGATTTATTTATAATACAAATTTAAAAGTTTTATTATTGGATATCAATAATTTCAAGATCATGATTGTGTTAGTGTGACATACATGTGGATGCTTTCTATCACTGTTTTTGTATTCTACACCCAATGTGTCCCAATTATATTGATTCAGTCCTCACGTTCATATAAAAAGATCTTCTTTTTTTTTTTTTTTTTTTTGGAACAAATTTAGAAGAAATAAAACAAAAATATTTTGTTATGTTTACATTAGAACAAATTTTTTTGTATAGTATATTGTCCTTAAAAAAGGAAAATTTGTAGGGAACTACACGCTTAATAGGGATATTTGGAAATAACTACCCACTAAAAAATTTTATCAAAAAAACTACCCCAAAATTTAAAAAGTAGTTAGAGTAGCACTACTAATTTGCATTTTCCGGTGAGAATGTCCGGCACATGGGCCTACTTTTTCAATTTTTCTCTGAAAAGACACGATGCAATGACAAATTGGACCTTAATTCGTAACCCTAAGATAACCAATTTGAAATAAAAGCAACAAATTCAACCAATTTCAAATTATCCCAATTTCTAAGAACCCTAATTTTTCTAATCGTTACACCCTAACATCAAATTTCATAATTATTAGATTAAAAGAGAAGAATTACCTATGAATTGCATACCCTACTTGTTTTCACTTCTTCAATTATGAATTTTTTGAAGAAAAATTGAAAAAGTGGGCCACACGCCGGACTTTCTCGCCAGAAAATGCAAATAGGTAGTGCTACTCTAACTTTTTAAATTTAGGGGTAGATTTTTTGATAAAAATTTTTAGTGGGTAGTTGTTTCCGAATACCCCTATTTAACATGTAGATAGTTCCTCACAATTTTTCAAAAAATATCAGAATTTTGGGTCTCAAAATATAGATATAGTGTCCTTAATCTATTTCGTTTCTTGCTATTTGTAATTTTTTTTTTTTTTTTTGTTTTGAATGCTATTTGAAATCTTTTTTGAGACAAAGAAGTTAAATTTAAGTTGTCCGGAAAAACAAAATGGAGGAAACGTTTGTAATTTGTATGGCTTCCAATCAAAGAGGTAATTAACTTTGCGCCAAAAAAAAAAAAAAAAAGGTAACTAACTAGATATGGAGTAATTATGTACAAAATTTGTTGTAATTTTCTTTGTTTTCCAAAAACTAGATATGGAAAGAGAAGGTAGGTTTTGATAACTTCATAGTGGAAGTGGATAGCTCCTGGGATAAGAATTCAACAAGAGCAGGGATTGGTTGGGTGGTCAAGGCAAATTCCCAGGGCTATGACATGGATGAAGGGGGGAAACATGGAGCGACTTCATCAGCCCTCCATTGTGAAACTTGTGCTTGCCTTGAAGCGATGAAATGGGCTCAAGCTAAAGGTAAGCAAGGGATCCTTATTTTATCTGATTCCATCTCTCTTATGGACAACTTACAGGATAATCTAGGTAAGGAAATTCTGATAACCTGGATTCTAAAAGAGATAAGGGAGGTCGGGTCGGTGTTTCGAAGATGCACAATTTTAAAGATTCGTAGGGATCAAGTTCAAAGGGCGGATGACATTGCGAGAAAATGTCGGATTACCCTGGCTAATTATTTGTAGCTTTTGCTATTGTAAAAAAAAAAAAAAAAAAAAAAAAAAAAAAAAAAAATCATTTTTCATCAAATGTTTTTTTTTTTTCCCTAAAATGTCTCATAGATTGATTCTCCTGTATTTTGTATTATTGGAAGGTCACTAAGATCATATCTTTTTGTTTGGGTTTTTTTTAAAACTCTGGTGGAAAGTAAAATCAAGTTTTGAAGTCAAGGATAAAACTGCTTTAGGGTCTGTTCACATTTACTTAATTTCAGTTCAGTTCAGTTCAGCTCCAATCAGTTCAGTTCAGTTGAGTTCAGTTCAGCTCTTAATTTCCCTCTCTCATAAAATATTCATTTCAGCTTAGTTCAGTTCAGTTCAGTTCAGCTCCAATCAGTTCAGTTTAGTTCAGTTTAGCTCTAATCAGTTCATTTCAGTTCAGCTCAGTTCAGTAAATGTGAACAGACCCTTAGTTAATTTATCTCTTATTAATTTATGTCATCAATCAATGTCATTCTCCACCCATCATTAACTCATTATCAATCAATGGTGGCACCATCGTAATTTTTCAACAAAAAAAATAGTACTCGTATATCAAAAAGATTGTGATAGCACAACTAGGTTACAGATTCAAATCCCTCCTATCTATTTACTCCGTATAATTTATATTGCCCTTATAACTTCTAAACAGCAATATAACTTCTAAACAACAATATAAGAGTCCACCCACATTACACTATTACAGTGCAAGAGCTGGCAGCAAGGGTGCCGAATATACCATTAATAACCATTATGTATATATACCTATACAAGGAAAAAACTTGTTTGACCAATTTGGGTTCATTTACCGTTGTGGCCTAACAATGTTAAAAAATAAAAAAAAAATGGTATACATAGCCCTTAGGGCTACATATAAGCATTAAATTTAGGGATATTATCAATGATACACCTATGGTTTTGACTTTTCTCATTGATACACTCAATCTAGTTTTACTTATCAATGATACCCTTGTAGTTTGTACAAATAAACTGTTGTAATCACTCTGTTAAATAAATGTTAAATTTAATTTTTAATAGTTTTATTTAAAAAGAAAAACTAATATTAACCTTAAATATGTTAAAATAAAAGTAAAATTAAAAAAATAACTCCCTTTCTCACCCTTGGCTGTCGGTAGCCACCCCTCCCACCATCCACTCCCTCCCCTCGACCGGTGCCCGAACACCCTAACTCGCTCCGGCCGACCTACCCCTGCGCACCCCTGCAAACTGAAAGCTGAACATCGCTCACCTACTATATAAAGCCGATGCCGGAGCAAAAGGTCGTAGTTTGATGATTCGAACTACCGAGAGAGTTTTCCACCAGAAGAACAGAATGATTAGCGATCCAAAGCTCGATCGCTTGAAAAGCGACTTCGAATTGGTCGCAAGGAATAACTTTGCGTTGGGATAAGCTTTACCGGTAGTGATATCAGAGTACGCGAAGAGTTGTTGCGGCGGCGGTGGAGACAACGTGGGTTTGGGGAAAGGGAGGGTATAGGGGTGGCGAGGGTGAGCTGGGGTGGATCGTCCGACAGAAGTGAAGGTGTTTGGGGTGTTGGCCGTTGGTGGGGAGGAGGAAAGGGCGTTGCTGCTAGGGTGGGGGAGGGGGACGGGGAGGGGTGGTGGATGGGGGTAGCTACCGGCAGCCATGGGATGGGTAGGGGAGGTTTTTTTATAAAAAAATTTAGTTTTAATTCAATAGATTTTTTAAAAAATAGATTTAAGTATTTTTTAATAGATTTAAGTAATTTTTTTTACTTTTAGTTTTTTTTTAAATAATACTATTATAAAAAAAAAATAACTTTTATTTAACGGAAATGTCACAACTGTTAATTAGTACAAACTATAAGGGTACCGTTGATAACTAAAACATAAGTAAGTGTATCATTGATAAAAGCCAAAACCACAGGTGTATCAATGATAATTTCCCTTAAATTTACACTTGAAAATTGTAAAAAGTTAAGAAATCATCAAAATATAAACATTTATAACACTGATTTACGCGTGTTTTTGTCATGAATTCCTAATTTTATACAATTTTCAAGAATATATTTAATGCTTATACATAACCCTTAAGGCTACATATAACATTACCCTAAAAAAAATATTACTATCTATATACATATTAAAGCAAAGGGATTATATATGCTATACGTTAAAAAATATTTCATAATAAGTTCATGTGTCGTTCTTTTCATGTATTTTAAGTATACTTTGTGATTAAAACTTGGTACATGATGAATTAGAAATGCAGAAAATTACATAGAGTGAAATGTTATTCATAGCAGACGCAGTTAATACTCTGTAATAAAATAAATCAACAATGTGATTATAAAGTTCTTCATTATTAACTTATTTAGTTACGTTATCTTATTACAATTCTTTGCAATGTATGTACTCTTCTTTCTCTCTCCAAAATGAAGGTTAGTAGATTTAAATGAGTTGTTAAATTGAGTCCACTTGACCTTTAAAATCTCTAACATTTATTGATAGGTCAGTGTAACTTATAAAATTCTAATAAACAATGCTAACATCAATTCAACGAACATCATCAACATTTTTAATTTAAAATTTGATTCAGTAGTTAAACGATCTCATTCATAATTCTTAAATGTATACCCATTGGACTGCTTTGGAACTACGTGATCAACCATATAATGTTGCAGTATATTCTTTAGGAAATTATGTTGTTAAACACAATATGCTCTAAATAAAACTATGAGTAACATAATTCACCATTCTCAAAACTAAACATCGGTGCAACATATTGACTTATAGGAAGATTTAGGGTCTGTTCTATTCACCTGATTTTCACTTATCTGAATTTAACTTAACTTTTCTAAACTTATCATAACTTATTAAAACTTATTTTAGTTATAATTTGATCTTAAATTTTCCTAATTGAATTTATATGAACTTATCTAAACTTATTAAACCTAAAATAAGTGAAAGGTGAACAAAGCAAACCCTTATTAAGCTATTTTATTTAGTGTAAACTTTTTCTTTATCTGCTAAATTATAGAGAGAATATGATAAATAAATAAACTCAAATGCTTGATCTCCATTGATACGGCCATAGCCAATATATGATACAAGGTATCCCTAATCTGATAAAATTAGGAAATATCAAAAAGATATCAAAAGATTATATTCTAGGCACAAAATATAGCAACTAAATATTATCATATAATTTCCTAAAATATAATATCCTCAATACCCCCCTCAAGTTGGAGCATGGGGATTGTAAATGTCCAACTTGGAAAGAAGATGATCAAACTGAGACTTTCCAAGCGCTTTAGTGAAAATATCTGCAAGTTTCTCCTTAGTGGAAACATAGGAAAGAGCAATTAAGCCCTCTGTAATGGCATCACGAACAATGTGACAATCAATCTCAATGTGCTTCGTACGTTCATGAAAAATTGGATTTCGAGCTATATATAAAACAGATTGATTAGCACAAAACAATTTGATCGCCTTAGGGTGTTCAACACCCAAACTCAAAAGCAAGGCCTTCAACCATTTCAACTCATGTATGGTTGAAGACATGCAACGATACTCAGCTTCAGAAGAGGATGTGGCAATTGTGGGTTGTTTCTTGGTCTTCCAAGAAATAGGTGATTTATCAAGGAACACAAGCCAACCTATCAACGAACGACGAGTAAGAGGACACGCCGCCCAATCTGAATCACACCACCCCTACAAAGTCAGGTCACTATCTGTACTCAACAAAATACCATGTCCCGGGGTACCCTTTAAATAACGAACCACCCTGAGAGCCGCCGTTTCCCAATGCTCAATCCGAGGCTCATGCATAAACTGTGAAAGAATATGAACCGAATATGCCAAATCCGGTCTAGTCACCGAGAGATAAATCAACTGCCTTACCAGTCTATGATAAGACTCAGGATTCTCAAGTAACTCACCACTAGCAAGACTTAGCTTGTGGTTCTGCTCAATCGGAAAACCACTTGGTTTCGCACCTAATAGCCCTGCTTCAGAAAAAATATCCAAGGTGTATTTTCGTTGACACAAAACAAACCTGATGTACTACGAGCAACTTCAATGTCCAAAAAAATTTGAAAGGACCAAGGTCCTTCATCTTGAAACAATCACCAAGATAAGCTTTGAACACAGTTAATGCAGCGGAATCATTCAAAAAAGTAATAAGATCATCAACATAAACTAAGACATTAATCTAAACATTGCCTTTAGTGTATGTGAAAAGAGAATAATCAGAGTAAGATTGAATAAAAGCGTACTCTTTCAGAGCCGTAGTGAGTTTTGTAAACCAACATCTCGGAGCTTGTTTCAAACCATACAAAGACTTTGTCAAACGACACACCAAACTCGAATCCGAGCTCTCAAAACCTAGAGGTAATTTCATGTACACCTCGTGTAATCCCCCATATTTTTAAATATATTATAAATGAAATTATATATTATTTATAATATTTATTTGTATTTTTCCGGAATTTAATTTCAAAAGTTTCAAATTATTTTTGGGGTTGATAAACGATTTTATTACAAAGAACTTTTTATGAACCTTCCTTCTATAATTTATGTCCAACAAACAAACCAAACCCAGTTTACTTTCTTAATTGACCCATTAATTTAATGAGGCCCAATATCCCTACTTACCCTACTACCCTCTCTCCTATAAATACCCCATACATCCCCAAAAATTTTCCCACACAAAAGGTTAGTCTTATTTTCTTTCTCCTTTGTTTTATTAATTTGTGTAATTATAATTATTGATTATGGGTTTTGATTTTATTGTTTGAAATTAATTTAATTAGTATCAAATTGTATTTTGATGATTAAAATTTATAATTTCTGATTTTATAAATGTTATAATTTTCAGATTTTGTAAATTTAATAACCTAGGGTTTTTAATCATTGAAAATCATGATTTTAGGGTTTTTATGAACAATTGATTTAGGGCTTTTATAATAATGATGTTTTGAATTTTTGGTGATTATACTACTAATTAGTTTAACTTAATCCCAGATTATTTTGAACACGTAAATTCGTGTTTTAATGTTTAGATTTTGGTTCGTTAATATTAATCCCGTTTTAATCCCGATCAGGTTCTGAACTCATCCGATTTTGACAAAAAAGTAGTGTTTTCCATGTGGAAACAATGTTTTAAGAAAGACTCACTACCTTTGGTAATGAGAACCACCCTCTTGTGGCCAAATTCAGCCTCTAAATATGATTTTCGGGCAGTTTTTGATTTTTAACGAAGTTTTTTTTTATGCTTAATGTTTGATTAATTAATTTTGGGTTTTGATTTTATAGTATAAAGTTTATATTTTTAGTATCAAAATCATGTTTTTATGTTTTAAACTAATAATTTCAGATTATAATTGTTGTTATAATTTTCAGATTTTATAATTTTAAAACCTAGGGTTTCAATTTATTTAAATTGGGATTTTAGGGTTCTTATGACTAATTAAATTGGGGCTTTTGGTCCTATTGTATTTCTAATGCATAATTAACCATAAAAACATGTTTTTAATGAAGTTTTAAGGAGTTTTAATCTAAATTATATTGCTGAAAATTTGGTTAAGTATTAATTTATTATTGTTGCTTGTTTTATAGGAAGTGATTATTTCTTAGGAGACTTTTAAGTGATTAAAAGTGGCACAAAGGATTGTTTATACGAGGTACGTACATGTCTACTTCGTTGTAAGTAGTATCATGTTTAGGTACCAAAGAAAAGAACTTAGTTTCATGATTAGGGAACACTTGGATGGAAATTGTTTGGTTACACATTGATTTAATTCATGTGCTTATGTTTATGAGACATGTTTTGGTTAATTGATTATGTTTGTATGGAATTATGGATGCAAACATGTTGAATTATATTGGATTAATTGTTTGTATGGAATGTTGATACAAGCATATTTTTATTGGATCGGTTTGTTAACCACATTTGGATTATTAAAGGATTGGAATTGAATGGTTTAAGTGGAATGAATTTATTAATTATTCCACAAGGTTGTTATTTATTTTATTTATAAATCAAGCATGACTTGTTAGTATGTTGAGTAAAAGTGGATTAAGCCGAAATGGCTAGATGGGTTGACTATGTTCAACAATTTGGAATTTGGAAGTTTAATAAAATTAAAGGTCAATTTGTGATGTGATCACCATTGTCCTAAATAAGATTAAAAGTGAATTGATGTATGATTGTTATGTATGGTTTTCTTGATTGATTCGGCTATTAATTAAAATTTTAATCATGTAAAGTGAAACATGGATGAGCAATAAAACTCTAGAACGCGTGCACTTCTAGAGTATTGACAATTATGGGTTGGGGTACACGGTGGTAGCCCGTGGCTTTCCGAGGCTTGTTTGATCAACATGTCCTCTTTTCTTTTGGTATTTACATTTTATTTTTATAATGAAAGTTAGATGGGACCCTAGACTAACTTTGTGAGAATGGAGTCGCGCCCATTCTTGCATCGCGCTAAACTTTTATTTTAAATGGTCATTTGGGACCAAAATGATTTGGTGGATTGGACAACCTCGTCTATTGCTTACTCCAAATTAAATTAATTAAATTAAATATAAAGAGTCAAGTGTTTGGAATTGATAAGCAAGTATGTTGAGTCGATTGAATTGTTTAAGTGTGGAGTCTTGATTAATGAATTCGTGTTGTATGTTTATTTACTTTAATTAGTTGAGCATGCTAGGCTTGGTACGTTGTAGCTTGTATGTACTCAGCTTTGCTGATTGCGTGCTTTTGTGTGTGTTTTCTTTTGGTCATGGCCTTCGCCTTTCAATGACCCTGTGATGATCCAATTATTACACTTGTATTATTGGGGAGCAGTATTGCACAGGTTAGCTTGATGATGTGAAGTTCAGGGATTTAACATACGCATTGTCAAGGGATTGGTGTGATTGAGAGTATTCGTTTTTTGTGTTGAACTTATTTATGTTTTACTATTTTAATTATGTTTTGGGACTTTGAATATTGGTTTGGTTTTAATAAGGGCCTTTATGGTTCCAATTTGTAAGCTTTGACTTATTGGTTTTCTAAATTATATTATTTTAATATTTAAGTTGGATTTCTGTTGCAATACTTTGATAAAGCCTTAACGTTTTAACACGTGGCGGTAACATGCCAATGGTTCTCCTCTATTTTTATTTAAAGTAAGTGGTTTGGAAAAGGGAGAATTATTGGGGTGTTACACCTCGTATTCTAGATCACCATGTACGAAAGAATTATGAACATCCATCTGCTGAATCTCCTAGTTTTTTAAAACTGCTATAGCAAGAAAAGCACGAACAATTTTCATTTTTGCAACCGAGGCAAAGGTCTCACCATAATCAATGTCTTCTTGTTGATGATTACCTAAAACAACCAAACGAGACTTGAGACGCTCAACATCACCATTAGACAAAAATTTCGTCTTGTACACCCATTGACAACCTAGAGCTTTCTTACCGGGAGGAAGATGCTCCAATGTCCAAGTCCCATTATCTTCCAATGCCCTTATTTCTTTCATAGAACTTCACCAACCTTCAGATTTCATAGCTTCTCTAAAAGATTTTTGATCCTTTCCCAGAACAACAGCTGCAAGAAATTTGCGATAATTCACAGAAAACATGTCACAATTTATATAGTGTGCCAAAGGATAAGGCGTACCTAAAGGAGTATTGGAGGACGGAAAGGACGAAGACGGACTATTAGCAAAAACGGAATGAGTCACATAGTCACGAAGCTTGACTGGCGGAATCTTTTCACTTAACCCCCTACCAAAGGGTTCAACACTCTAATTTTGCTCCAAGAAAACCGGAACCTGCTCGGTCGCCACTGAGCAACTACTATGCTGCTCGGTCGCTGTCGTGCTACTGCCATACTGCTCTGCCCTTCCTGTGTTGCTCTGCCTCTGTGTGCTGCGTGCTGCTGCCTTCGCAGCCCCTACTGTCTGGGGCAGTCTGCTGCAGAGTGGTCGCGGAGCTTAATGTCTGCTGCTGTGAAACAGCCTCCTTCGCAGCCCCCCTACGGTCTGTGCAGTCTTCAGTGGGGTGGCTGCGAAGCTCCCTGCCTGGTCTGCGGAGTTCCCTGTGTTAGGGACCTTGTATGCCGCAAGTTTTGTGTTAGGGGCAGCTTGATTATCATCCCCATGTACACCATTTTTGACTCCTTAAATATCTTCCGGTACATCCAACAAACCATACTCCAAGAAATCCTCATGAATATCACCATAAGTGTCAAAATTTGTGGTCACAATATTCACATCATCGGGGTAACTAAACGGAAACACTTCTTCAACAAATTTGAGATCACGAGAGACAAAGAATTTTTTCGACTCAAGATCATACAATTTCCATCCTTTCTTCCCAAAAGGATATCCCATAAAAAAGCATTTTCTACTTCGACTTGCAAATTTGTCCCCATTTGTTTTTCTGATTATAAGCAAAACAAAGACATCCAAAAGTACGGATTGCATCAAACAAGGGTGGTTTATTGAACAAAATTTCAAAGGGTGTTTTATTTTGTAACAAGGGAGTGGGTATACGATTAATTAAGTGAGCGGCAGCAAGAACACACTCCCCCCAAAAATAAATAGGTAATGTGGCTTGAAATCTCAAAGCTCTCCCAACTTCAAGAATGTGTTTGTGTTTTCTCTCAACCCTCCCATTCTACTGAGGAGTCCCCACACAAGAGGTTTGAAAAATAACACCAGTACCACTAAAATAATCATGCAAGCAATTAAATTCCGTGCCATTATCACTTTGCACAACCTTAATGGTTTGAGAAAGTTGTCTATCAACCATTGCAACAAATGCTAAAAACATTCGAAAAACCTCAGTTTTATCAACCAGCAAATAGATCCAAACAGCTCGGGAATAGTCATCAACAATTGTCAAAAAATAACGAGCTCCACACGACGAGACATGCCAATACGGGCCCCACAAATCACAATGTATTTTCTCAAAAATCCTAGAAGCTCTACCATCACTCAAAGGAAATTTATCTCTAGGATGTTTAGCACGCGTCCATACCTCGCACCCTTTAGCAAGACTATGTTTATTGCTACTGACATGGGGAAGTAACTTAACCACTTTTTCGGAGAGATGACCCATTCGACGATTCCACAATTCCAAGGTCGAGGTTGCTTCACCAACATTAACATGATTCACCGAATCTAAATTGCTAAAATAGTATAGTGCGTCTCTCCTAGCTCCCGTTCCAATCACCTCCTTCGTTTGATCATGTACAACACACATCTAAGGGTTAAATTGGACAATACAATTAAGTTCATCTGTAATTTGTGACACGGAAAGCAAATTGCAATTCAAATTAGGAACATAAAGAACCCCGGTTAGGATGAGCTTGTCCGACAAACAAACAGAACCAATTAAAGAAGCCAATATTGTGCCACCATTGGGAAGACCAACAAGACACTCAAAACTCTGCATATCGAACAACCAAGATTTGTCTCCGGTTACATGATGAGTTTCCCCTGTGTCTATAATCCAAGAGGCAACATCAAATTTTCCATTCAAACGATTGTCAGGAATATTAACATTACCAAACAATCCCGTAATTGTATTAGAAAAGAAGCCGTCAGATGGAGCACTCAAAACAACATTAACTGAATGCTTAATTTCGGTGAGAGGGGGTGACGATGGAGATGTTTCATCAATATCATCATCTCCGGTCATTTTATGAGATTAGTAAAAAAAACCAAAAAATTTAACCTGCTCTTGATACCATTCTAATTTATAGAGAGAATATGATAAATTAAATAAACTCAAATGCTTGATCTCCATTGATACAATCATAGCCAATATATAATACTTCCTCCATTACGAATTACTCGCAACAAAGGGGTATTATTTGTGAGACATAAAATATTCCTTTGTTGCGAGTAATATGTAACGGAGGGAGTAAGGTTTCCATAATCTGATAAAATTAGAAAATATCAAAAGATATCAAAAAAAATTATATTCTAGACACAAAATATAGCAACTAAATATTAACATATAATTTCCTAAAATATAATTTCCTCAATATTATCATCTCTTCTTTTATTATCCTCGTTAGGGTTCAACTAAGGATGCTAATGACTAGACCTGTCAATCCTGACCCTGACCCGATGACCCGACCCGAATGACCCGACCCATGACCCGAAATCGACCCGAAACCAGTGACCCGAAATTGACCCAAAACCCAAATTAACCTGACCCGACCCATACCCTACCCGAAGTGGAACTGACCCGACCTTGACCCGAAACCCGAAATGACCCAACCCGAGATGACCCGACCCAAAGTTGACCCGAGACCCGAAACGACCCGACCCGAAGTTGACCCGAGACTCGAAGTTGACCCGACCGGAAAATGACCCGACCTTTAACTTCTTTTAGTATATAATTATATAAGTTACTACATCCGTTAACTTTTATTTGCAATTTTAGAATATTTTATATCTCACAAATAATACCCCAAAGTTACAAATAAAAGTTAACGGAGGTAGTATAAACAGTTTATATTAAGGAATTATACATTAAAATAGACCCATAACATCTTACATGACTACATTGACTTTCATATAATAGTTTAAAAAGATGGTCAAAGTGAGATGTGTGAATAGTGCAAAATGTCAAATCGTTAAGAGTAATTTGGGACGAAGGGAGTATAAGAATAATTCAAAGAAATTATTACAACAATGACAATGATAATAAGAGTACGTATTAAAACTAAGATCAATAAGAGAGTGAGGTATAACTCAATTAGTTAGAGCATCCTTCTTAGTTTCAGGAGATCCTGAAAGTGATTCTCAGCCTAAAGTTCTAAACACACGAAAAAAAAAAGGTTAATAAAAGTCAAACAATTACTATAATCCATGAAAATTAGCCTTAATAAATATAGTGAGTTTTTCGTCAAAAAATAAATAAATATATATACAGAGTTGAATTTAACCCAATGAATCACCCGAATATGACTCGATTAGAAGTTGACCCGACCCGAAGTTGACCCGGAAATTGGACCCGAAAATTGACCTGACCCGAACTGACCCGACCCGAAAATTGACCCGACCCAAATTGACCCGACCCGAACTGTTGACCCGATACCCGACCCAACCCGATTATCAGTCGACCCGAAATCAACCCGAAACCCAAAATAACCCGACCCGACCCGAACTTGACCCGATAATCTTTCGACCCGAACTTGACCCGACCCGAAATGACCCGACCCGAATGACCCATTTGCCGGGTCTTAGTAATGACCCGTCTAGTTGTGAATTATATGAGCCCGGCTTGAAACACAAACAAAGCTCGTGACTTTTCCAAGTGAACATGCTTTATGTTTATTTTTACTATGAATAGTTTATTATTCTAAAAAATAATGACATATACAAAGTAACTTATTATATATATTAAAATATATAAAAATAGTATTAGTGAACGAAGAGCTTAAAAAACACAAACAAAGCTCGTGACTTAGTTCAAGTTCGAATGAAAGTATAATGAACCTAAGCTAGCTTAACCAATTCAAGCTCAATGTCGGCTTGCTCAATTATCACCCTTTCAATTGCTAATCTTAACACACTTATAAGTACGGGATCAAACATTGATTTTATTATAACTGTTAGCTGTGAACTGTCCACATATTTGACCTTATATGCTTTGATAAGTTCAAGCAGTTTGGCTTGGAGCTTCTGTCTCATATGTTGAACAATTCACTAGAACCACAAAGTTGTACAACAAATAACTAGTTAGACAAAATAGATCAAATAATTGATAGGAGAAGTTGCGTGTCCTAGCGCTTCATTCCTAGCCTTTTTGTTTGTTTCATCATTATAAATCTTTAAATTTAGAAGAAAAACTTAGAAAAAACTTTGATATGAAAAGATAAATAAAAGGTAGTATCTCATTATATTTGTTGAGAAAATGAGATAATAGTGGTAGCATTTAAATTGTTTCGATGATCTGATTTTAAGTAACTCCCTCCGCGTTTTTTAAATGTTATACTTTGACCAATTAAATATGCATGTTGAGACATAACTTTAACCATTAATAATTTATCTGATTATATGTTAGTAAAATTATAGAAAAATTGATATTATGAAATTATACATTATGACGGATCCAATAATGTGTTATATAATAATATATTTTTCATATATTTAAAACATAATTTAGTTAAAAGCATTATGTAAAAAAAAAAAAAAAAAAAAAAAAAGTCAATAGAATTTTTGTTCATTTTCTCAAATTGATTAGTCAATTAATTTTTATGTTAGTTTGAACAAAACTTACAATAATTTTTCTCATTTGTCTCAAAATGAGACTTCAAACATTTGAATAACATCATCAGTTTTGTGCTTTTAACGATTTTTACTTATTTGCCTCAAAATTGGCACCGGTCTATACTATATATTAAAAGTTGTTCCTTTTAAAAGAACGGTGCCACGTGGTACTCTTCAACATATATGACATGTCACAATGTCACGTCAGCGACACGTAAGCTTTCATTTAACAAAATTAATAAAATATGGTTTTATCTAGATTCGAACTCTCAACCTCAAACAAATAAATATGGTTTTATCTAGATTTGAACTCTCAAATTTTATTAGTATTTTAAGTTTTACATATTTAACATTATACATTCCTTTTAAATTAGAGGTTATTTAATTTATGTATTTTTCACAAGATTAGAAAATAAATACATATGAAGTAAAAAAAAAACGTAATATCCGAGACAATGCCCAAATCACACGCTAACTATACAACAATTGAACATAATTATCAAATTAAAGAAGTACAAACTAGCAATCCGGAGCATCGCTCGGGACACACACTAGTTATATCGGGATTGTATAGTGCATGAGTTAATTGTGATTTTCTTCTTCTATAGCTTTATTTTTGTTATCACTCACTGAGTAAGTGCCTGTCACTTTAGCTTAATTTTAGTTCAATTCAGCTCCAATCATTTTAGTTCAGCTCATCTCAGTTTAGTAAATGTAAACAGGCCTTAACCCCTACAACACTTATGTAGTAAGCCTGACCAGTAACCCCTGTAACACTAACGAAATAATTTCTATGATGGCCGGCCTAGTGACGGATCTAGAAATAATATTTAACGGGGTTAAAATACATTTGGTATATTTTAATGGGGTCAATTGATAATAATACAATTAATATTTACAGTTAAAAAAATTATAAGAAAAAAAAATATTTTTTTCATGCCCAAGTGGGGTTAAGGGACCTCACTTAAATGGCTTGCATCCGCTGTTGTAAATAATAGAGTAGTCTTGAACAAATAGTATAAATATTTAAGTAAGACCCAAAAATTGAACTCACAAAAGAGGAAGAGTACGGTGTGTCGTGAAGCAAATTCACGGACTTGAAAACGAAATTCCGACGCAACCGTGGTGCTCAATTGTATTCATCGGCATATTCCCTAAGGCTAACACACCACTTCCACTCAAATGCACTTTTGTGTGGAAGGTTGGAGCTAAGTAACTTATGCCCAATAGAGATTTTGTTTAGCTATAGTGTTTGATGTATTTTCAAGATGATAGAATAAGAAAATGAGTTTTCCATTTATAGAGAAGGATGGAAGAACATGGAAAATCATAGAAGAATCTCAAGCATCAATGGGGGGTGAATAAATCAGAATAAAGATGAAGATTTAATCACCACAATCATCTTCTTAAAAGTGGGGATTACAAGGAATCAAAAGAGAACAAGAAAGGAATCCAAGAATAAGGCTAAAAGATGCATAAAAACACGGTAATCCCACGTGCCCGACCAAACAAGCAAGCCCAGCCAAATATTTCTTCTCGCGCCCAATCGGGCAAGCTTGCCCGATCTGCCGGGGCACATGAGATTTTCCGTTTTCTTGAAAACTAGTTTCAGCCCTCTTCCGCCCTGCTAGGCAACCAGGGCAAGCAAGATTATCACAAAAATACTCCTTAAATAGATATTAGAGGATATAAAATTATTTTTCCTTCCTTTAACACAACAATCCCCCACTAAACGAAGAGAAAAATCCTAAAAATGATTAGAAGCAACATATTGGGCATAAGAGGAGATTAATAGATAACACTTAGATATTACATAAGTAATTTGAAATATAGTGCTTTTAGGGAAATGCGGAAGTGAATTACAAGTATAAGGGTGGACAAACCTTGAAACCCTTACACTCTTGATCAAAGAGTGGACTAACCTTGAAACTCTAAGATTTAATCCAAAAGCCCCACATCACATACATCACTCCAAAATTTACTTGAACTCCGTAAAGATATGTACTTATTTATAGCCAAGCACATTCACCTTAGGTCTAGTGGAGGCTCTAGAAAACCGGCCAAAGTTTTCATGGAAGATGGCTAATCTTCACAACCACATAGGTGAGTCCTTTAGTGTGCGTCTCAATAGCACAAGAACCCATTAAGAGTTAAACAACTCAACTTCACAAACAAAGTCAAACATTACCAACATTATCACCATAGGAATTAGGACAAATGTAATGTATCATGTGGCTTAAGTCATATTCCCCTCGATGATTCACCAACTTGTTTTCTTGCCAATCCTTTCGTCAAAGGATCCGCTAAGTTCTTTTCGGACCTCATATAGTCCAATGCAATCACTCCATTCTTGAGGAATTGCCTCAACACTTTGTGTCTCATACGAATATGTCTCTTTCTGCCATTGTAGTTGCTATTATTGGCCACTCCAATCGCCGCTTCAGAGTCACAATGTATAGATATCAGTGATGAACTCTTCCCCCACAATGGTATGTCGGCTAGGAGGTTCCTAAGCCATTCCGCTTCATGACCTGCCAACTCAAGAGAAACAAATTCAAACTCCATGGTGGAGCGAGCTAAACATGGTTGTTTTGAGGAATTCCATGAAATAGAGCCTCCACCCAAAATAAAAACATAGCCACTAGTTGAGGATATTTCATCATTATCGGTTACCCAATTTGCATCACAATATCTTTCTTAAACATTAGAAAAGCGATAAAAATGCAAACATTCATTCATAGTACCCTTAAGGTACCTTAATAACCGACGAAGTGCGACCCAATGACTTTAACTTGGATTGTGAGTATATCTAATAAGTCTACTTATCGCATAAGCAATGTCGGGCCGTGTGCAATTCATTAGAAACATCACACTACTTGTTACCTTTGCATAGAGCTCTTGAGATATTCTAGGACCCTTGTTTTTCTCAAGGTTCATGTTCGGATCATATGGGGTATTGCAAGGAACCACATCAAAAGAATCAAATTTCTTGATAATTTTTTACACATAGTGAGATTGGCTCATGGAAAAACCACTACTTGTTTTCCTTAGACGAATTCCAAGGATTACATCGGTTTCTCCCATGTCCTTCATTTCAAACTTAGTAGAAAGTATAGCCTTATCATTATTCACCACATCAAGGTTAGTGCCAACAATAAGAATATCATCAACATATAAACATATTATAACACAAGATGATTCAAACTCCTTAGAGTATAAACAAGAATCCGAAGAATTAGCCACATAGCCACAACTCCTAAGGCTGCTATCAAACTTTTCAAACCATTGCTTAGGAGCTTGCTTAAGACCATAAAGAGACTTTCTAAGCTTAATACTTTGTGTTCTTGTCACTTCACCACAAAATCCTTCGGTTGAGTCATATAAATTTCTTCATCAAGGTCTCCATCAAGAAAAGTCTTTTTGACATCTATTTGGTGAACCACTAAGTCATGAATTGCCGCAAGGGCTACCAAGGTTCTAATGGTGGCAATCTTAGTCACGAAAGAATAGGTGTCAAAGAAATCTATACCTTCCTTTAGGTTAACCTCTATTGATTGACAAGTCTAGCTTTGAATTTTCCTATGGTCCCATCCGATCTAAGTTTCTTCTTGAAAATCCACTTACAACTTATAGGTTTAGAACCATTAGGCAAGTCACAAAGATCCCAAGAGTGTTTGGTCATGATAGAATCAAGTTCACTTTTAATGGCCTCTTTCCATAAGCTAGCATCTATGGACGTCATTGCCTCATCATAAGTCTTAGGGTCTTCTTCTAAAAGAAACAAAGACACAACATGCTCACTTAAAGAATCCACATCAAAGTCTTCTACAACAAAAGAAGTCAAGAAATCCGGTCCAAAGGAAGACTCTACTCTAGGTCTCTTCCTTCTCCTAGGTTCAACTTCTACCACTTTGGTAGAGGAAGAGGGGAGACTAGAACTAGACATAGAATCAACAAGGGGTGCATTCATACTTGGCTCACTAGCATGCATATCAATATTAGAAGACAAGGACTTGTTCATAGGAAAAAATGTTAAAAAAAATATCGCATTACTAGCTTCACAAATTGTTCTATCACTTAATAACATGAACCTATAGGCTGCACTATTATGAGCATAACCAATGAACACACGATCAAAAGTTAAGACCCAAAAGTGGATTTTTTAAAATCCAGAAAAGCCACCTTAGCCAAACACTCCTACACTTTCAAATTTTTAAAATTGGACTATATCCCCTCTAAAGTTTATAGGGGGTTTTATCCAACTTCTTATATGGGGCACTCTATTCAGTACATAACAAGTGAAAAGAACCGCCTCTCCCCACAAGTTATCGGAGAAACTGGAACTAAGAAGCATGGCATTCATATGGTCTCTTTTAAAGATTTATTTTTCCTTTTGACAATACCATTAGATTGGGGTGTGTAAGGTGGACTTGTTTCATGTATGATGTAACACCCCAAATCTCCCTCTACGGAAATATTAGTATAATACGTTTAATTATACCATAGAGATAAACTTAGGCGTATTACCGCCGCGTGATTACGCACGGCTACTCAAAACTTAAAAAACCAATTATTTGCAGCGGAAACATAAGTACTCTTTCTATTATTAATACTTATAAAAATAGTAACATTGTTATGAGTACTCAAAATAAAGACGAGACCAACATTTCTAAACTTGATGAAGCCAATCCCGGGACTCCCATACGCTCATTCATGACTCCACCTGAAAATAGTGAACACTACTTACCATTACGATAAACAGGGAAAACCAAAATAAATAGGAAATACTTATTAGCAAAATATGCTAAGTACAATAAGTGCAAGATAATGTAAACTCAATTCATTTGCAAGCATGCTTTTAAAACCAATTCCAATGATTAATCCAATAATTCCAAAACTCATGATTCAAAACCAATTCTCAATAATCTCAAAATAATTCCAATAACTCAATAAGTCAATAGAAATAATTTATAAAACCAATTTCTCTTTTTAAAAACCAATGATATCAAGATACTCAAAAATAATACCAATAATTCAATAATAGTGATTATTAAAATCAATTCTTTTCAAAAGCCCAATTTCCTCTCGTGTGCACACCCCCCAAGCTAGTCTCCTACTATTTCAAGGTTATTCTTAGAGAAAGACTAGATTATACAAAGTCCATAGTCTTCAATGACACTACTAGAAAATGGCCTGCTTCCGACCAAATTATGCCGACGGACCATTTTTTCCGTCGCAAAACATAAAGTCAACGACGGAACTACGTTTGTCGTTAAAATCCGTCAAAAAATCGGCCTTGCGACAGAATTTCCCTCGCAAATTTTCCGACAGGATTAATTTCGGTAGGAAAATTTAATTTCCGACGGAATATTCCGTCGGAAATTACTTTACGATGGAATATTCCGTCGGAAATTAAATTTTCCGACCAAAACTAATTCCGTCGGAAAATTTCGAAAACAAAATCAGGTTTCACTTTTTGAAATCATTTTTACGAAAGGGAAAAAAGGGGGAAGAAAGAGAAAGAAATTAAAGAAAAGGAGAAATAGAGGGAAGCAACTTTCACTCAGATTTTCCGCCGTTGAACCGTCGCCCTAGGCCGCAGCCGGTCTTTCGCCACCGGAGGTCACCGTCGCCCAGCCCTTCCGTTGTTTGGCCGCCGATAAGTGTAGTTTTGGTTTTTTTTATTTTAATTAAAAAAACGCCTCCACTCACCACCGGACCCTTTGAACATCCACCACCGCCGCCGGTCAGAGGTCCTGAGTCGCCCATCCTTCACGCAGTTCTCCGCCGCCGGTAAGTGTTGTTTTGGGTTTTTTTTTTTATTTTTTTTATTTTACTTTAAAAATGCCACCTTTGGTTTGAACATCCACCACCACCACCGCTCTCAGGTCACTCCAGTCGGCGCCTTTAAAATTAGCCACCACCGTCGGTTTGTTTTGTTTTTTTTTTTTTTTTTTTTTTTTTTTTTTTTTTTTTTTTTTAATTTCTGGTTATTTTTTTTAAACCCTAACAACCACCACCCTTTTTGTACAGGTTCCTCCAATCTTGTCCTTGCTCCGACCAGAACCACCACCATCTTCACCTCCCGCCGTTCTGCAGCCGGTAATTGTACCTTTATTATATTTTTTTTTCCGAATAAAAATTGACATTTTAATTTTTACTATTTGTAGGATTTGAACATTTACTTGCTTTGAATCTCAATAAAAAGTGCAGATCTAGAGGTTAGTGACATTATAATTTTAAAATTCTTAGTTTAGTTTATTCAAGTTTTTATTTTAAGTTACTTTAGTTTGGTTTATTTTATTATAATAATGGTTGTTATGTTAGTTTAATTTGGTTTATTATAATAATGTAAGACATGACATGTGAATTTGCTTTGATTTAGTATAATAATGTATGACATGATATGTTAGTTTAGGTAGATATTTTATTATAATAATGTACGACATTATATGTTAGTTTATATTGGTTTAGTTTAGTATAATGATGTATGTTAGCTTAGTTTAATTTATTAAAATTTAATAATGTATGTTAGTTTTGTTTAATTTAATATAATGTTCATTAATTTTGTTTAGTTAATGTAATGATTTATAATTGTTTGTATCAATTTAATTATGAATATTAATTGTTTATATATGATTATTTATATTAATTTAATGATGATTATGATACATTTGGTTTACTTATAATTATTATCATAATTTAATTAATTGTGTTCTTTACTTTATAATGGTTGTGTTATTTGCTTGGCATATTTTAAAATGAGCGTGTTATAATGATGGATGTGTTATAATGAATGTGTTATAACAATGGATGTGTTTTTGGCTTTATATATTTTTGAATGAATCATTTGCATAATCATTTGCCTAGATACCCGTTCAAGGCATACTCCGTTGGGACTGTCCTTAGACGTTTATTCTCACTTAGGTGCTGAATGTATGCCTTCTTATTGATTCTAGGGATTATCCTAGCTTGTCATTTCTCTATAATGTTCTCTGGGTACATATGACGGGTTATCTAATAGCCTAGATCGTGTACTTGGAGAACTTAAGGGAAATGCTGCCGGATTTTCCATAGAATTGAAAACCTGGCATACATTCGCTAGTGAGATTAAATGTCTAAGGATGGGTTAGGTTGGAGTGATAAGGACCTTTGAAAATAATTTACAATCTTATTTGCATATTCATAACATTTTTATGGATAATGAATATTCAATACGCATTGTGACTAATGTGATTATACATATTCGTGAGTTGTGTAGAAGTTGTAATCATGAAACGAACAGAACGTAGCTTCTTTTATGTGATTTCAAGTCATAATCTCTTATAAATATGTAAATATGAGATGGTTTGAGAAAATGAGTTCAAAAGTTAAGAAATAAACAAAATAGGCATGTAAGAAGCCATTTTGGCTTGAAATGACTTCATTTTGAGGATATAGACCCATGAACTTAGAAATTTGCTTCTTTTATGTGATTTCAAGTCATAATCTCTTATAAATATGTAAATATGAGGTGTTCTAAGAAAGAATGAGTTCAAAAGTTAAGAAATAAAGAAAATAGGCATGTAAGAAGCCATTTTGGCTTGAAATGGCTTCATTTTGAGGATGTGGACCCATAAACTTAGAAATTTGCTTCTTTTATGTGATTTCAAGTCACGTTCTCTTATAAATATGTAAATATGAGATGGTTTGAGAAAGAATGAGTTCAAAAGTTAATAAATAAACAATATAGGCATGTAAGAAGCCATTTTGGCTTGAAATGGCTTCATTTTGAGGATATAGACCCATAAACTTAGAAATTTGCTTCTTTTATGTGATTTCAAGTCATAATGTCTTATAAATATGTAAATATGAGATGGTTTGAGAAAGAATGAGTTCAAAAGTTAAGAAATAAAGAAAATAGGCATGTAAGAAGCCATTTTGGCTTGAAATGGCTTCATTTTGAGGATATGGACCCATAAACTTAGAAATTTGCTTCTTTTATGTGATTTCAAGTCATAATCTCTTATAACTATGTAAATATGAGAAGGTTTGAGAAATAATGAGTTCAAAAGTTAAGAAATAAACAAAATAGGCATGTAAGATACCATTTTGGCTTGAAATGGCTTCATTTTGAGGATATGGACCCATAAACTTAGAAATTTGCTTCTTTTATGTGATTTCAAGTCACATTCACTTATATGTTTATTTGGTTTACTTTTAACTTATGTTGTTGGTAAATTATTAAAATCATATATAACTGTATAATGTATTTCTTGAGGAGACCTACCAGAAGAAGGTTGAAGAAGCCACCACTCAAGGGATTAAAAAGAGTCCTAATGAGTTGTATTGGGAGACTATGGGTGGTTGCAACAAGAAGGTTCGGGTGAGGGGACTTGGCCAAAGTGCAGAGCTGTACTATGGCGACCGGATGGGTCGAGTTTCTAGGTCTTTCACAACAATACACACCGTCCGTTGTTTCTCAGATGCAGGATCAGATGGAGCATAGGGTTGAGGATCTTCGTAGTGAGATCCGCAGTGAACTCCGGAATAAAATACGAAGTGAACTTTGGAGTGAAATGGAAGTTGAGATGCAAGCCCGAATTCAAGCTGAAGTGGCCGAAATGGATAGGAGAGCCGAGGAGAGGTGTAATGACTTCATAAGACGATTCGGCAACAACGACACATGTTCCACCTTTCAGCCTCAGCGTCGAGACCCTAGGGATGACCCGGGTAGTGGAGGAGCAAGCCAGGGTACCGTACCCCTGTAGTTTTTTAGCCTATCTTAGGTTTATGTAGTATAGACATGTACTTAATGTGAATTTATGTAGCATTTGATTATGTTCCCGCTTTTGTAGAGCTTACTATATATTATGTAGCTTTTGGATATGTTCTACTTAAGCATATAGCTTTTGTGAAAATATATTTATAAATATTTCCATAATTCGATTATGATTTTAATTATCACAGGTATTAGGTGCAGGAACATACGCTATTAATGATATTTTTTATTATTGAAATCTATTGGAATGTGTTCGAAATGAAAAAACAATTTTGCGACGGAAAAATATATTAATAGTCGGAAAAATAAAATTTGCGACGGAAAAAAGGAAAAAATCGGTCGAAATGTTACAATTTGCGACGGAAAAAAGGCCAGATAATCCGTCGGTATGTGCTGTATATTGCGACGAAATATGGATCCGTCGCTAGTTACCGACCAAATTTTCTGTCGTAAGCTAGCGACGGATTTATTTTCGTCGCAAGTTTCATATTCAGCGACAGATGGTTTTCGGTCGTAAAGCTTGATTTGCGACAGAATTTTCCGTCGTTGTGGTCATTCCAACGACGGATTTTTCCGTCGTAAATTTGTGACGGAATATTAACAAAAGTCAAAATAATTTCCGACATACCATTTTTCGGTCGGAAAATCCGTCGGAATAACCCCTTTCCGACGGAATTTTCCTCAAAAAAACATGTTTTTCCTACCAACTGTTTTCCGACGGAACTCAACAACGGAATTCCGTCGTAAACGTGTTTTGCGACGGATTTCCAAACTTTAGCGACGGATCTTTTCGGTGGGAAACAGGCCATTTTAATTTCTTGTTGTGTGAATCCACATAGTGGGATTAATAAAATAATCATGCTTGTAAAGCTTTTATAATAATAATTCAATAATTCTCATGAAATTCCTCTTTGAATAAAATCAACCTTTATTATAGTTTAAATCAAAACTCCTTTTGTATTTAATTCAATCAAGCTATCAAAAACCCTTTTATAAACTCTTTAATCAATCCAACATACTTTTAAAAATCCAAATTACTTTGAGCATAATAAGTAATTTCAAAACATTCAAAACATGATATTTAAAATAAATCCTTTTTATTAAAAACAAATATTAAAATTAATTCCTCTGACCATACTTTATTTCATAAATCATAACTCAAATCAATTCAACTCAATCACTAATAAAATCATATGAAACATGCTATCCAAACCAATCACTTTCGAAGTATCTAGCCACCTAAACGTACCTTGATTTCGAATATCAATCAATATTTCGTACTTTCAAAGTTCAATGATGAATACACCTTGCAAATAACATAACCATAAGGTTATCACAACATAAACTCAAATCTAATGTGCATGGACTATAAAACTCTTTTAAAAATAATACTTTAATATAAAATTATAACTTTGAAACAAGTATTTGTATTTTAAAAAACTAACCACGAAGAGGATAAAGGAATAAGATTAAAGAGAATTGAATTTCTTTGGAAAGAATAGGCAGAACTTGCAGAGGCCATAACTCCCTGAATATAACTCCGAATTGGGTGATTCTTGAGCCTAACTTCAAGGATTTTTTGAGAGGATCAATCTTCCGTGAAACATAACCCCAAAAACTAACCAAAAGTGCCCGAAAACTGGCTTCAAAGGTATAAAAGATAATATTTGTATAAAAAGGTTTAAGGAAAAGAAGAATAAGAGAGAAGAAGAGAATTCAGTTTTGGTGTGAAGAATATGAAAGGTATGAAGGGGGTATTTATAGGCTCATGAATGAAAGAATTATGGTAGGAGAATGTAGAAAGAAATATGGTAAAAAGAATTAAGGAAATTAATTGGAGAAAAGAGTTAAAGAATTATGGAAAGTTTAATATTAAGGTGACTAAGAACAATTAATATAAGGAAGGTGTGTTGTCATGAAATATAATATGGAAAAAGATATTACTTGGAGAATAATCAAGGAAGATATAAGGTAGGAAAATAAGATAATCAAATCTTTGTGAGATGGAAAATAGAAATTAACGAAATAAAGAATTTGAGGAAGATAATTAAAATACAAAACTAACAAAATAATTAACCCAAAATTAGCATATGGTGGCCAAAAATATTGAGCATATCTGTGCTCATATTTACGGACCTCTACTTATAGTTTTAGGGAAATATTTGCTAGATTTTAAGGATAAAAAATGATTGCGTAAATAATATATTCTGTATAAAATAATTAATTAAGTAAATACCAATTATTCACTATTTAATTTCACTAAGAAAATCAGATTTTATTTACCAAGAAAATCCAAAAATCCCAAGTTAATTATTTAGGAAATTTGGCTCTTTTACTTAAATAACAAAATATAATTTTGTTTAATAATTAGAAAATAATAATTAATTAGAAAAATACGTATCAAAATACGGGGTATGACATATGATGCCATTGGCTTCACAAAAATCTTTTAAACAATATTTACCATATTCATCACCTCTATCGGTTCTAACTCTTTTGATCTTTAGATCCAATTGATTTTCAACTTCGGTTTTGTACTTTAAAAATGCTCTTTCGGCTTCATCTTTTGTTTTGAGCAAATAAACTTTGGTATAACGAGAAAAATCATCAACAAAAGTAATATAATAATTTTTACCACCCCTACTAGTGCATTTGTTAAAGTCCGCTAAATCTGAATGAATCAATTCAATTAATTTGGTACTTCTTGAGACCACTTGCTTAAAAGCTAAGGTTTCTTAGTATGTTTGGCCTCAACACAAATTTGGCATTTGTCTAGTTTGTCATCCATTGAAAAATTAATCAAATTCATGTCTTTTAACTTTTTCAAATAAGAAGAATTCAAGTGACCCAAACGATTGTGCCAAACATCCAAATACTCAACAATATAAGCAAAAGAAGTACTTCCATTCTCATTCATAATATTCAAAACAAACAAGCCATTATTGAGGTAACCTTTCCCAACAAAGTCTCCATTCTTAGTCATTACAATCTTGTCGGCCTCAAAGACATGTTTTAGACCGGCTTTGTTGAGAAAGGCTTCCAAAACAAGATTTCTCCTAAGAGAAGGGACATACAAGACATTATTTAAAAATAAAGTTTTCCCTGAGGTAAGTTTGAGATGGACCTTTCCTTTGCCAAGGACGCCGACGGTACTACTATCGCCCGTGTAGACATGATCACCGTCGGTAACATCTTCAAACTCGGTCATCAAGGCCTTATTGACACAAAAGTGCCTTAATTCTCTGGTGTCCAAAATCCACTCCACTTTGTTCTCAATCAAGTTGGCTTCCACCACCACCACTGCAATGATTTCTTCATTTTCAACAACATTGGCTTGGGAGGTGTTGCTATCTTTCTTTGCTCCATGCCTTCGATTGCATTGGTATGATTTGTGTCCAACGATCCCACACACATAGCAAGCACATTTTGGATTTTGTTGTTTGGAATTAAATTGTTTTTGGACTTGTTGTTTCCCTTCTTCTTAGAATTTTTACTATTTTTAGACACATTCAAAGAAGACTCAACAAGATTAGCTTTAGAATAATTAAGAGATAAATTTTCAAACTTATCCTTAAGGCGATTAGCCTCTTCGGTTCTCACGTGACTAATGAGCCCTTGGGGGTCATGTCCGTCTTCTTGTGCTTCAAAGAATTTCGGTAGTCATTCCAAGAGGGAGGGAATTTCTCCAAGAGGACATTGACTTGAAGATTCTCACACATCTTCATGCCTTCACCAAGAATTTCGATCACCATGTTTTCATATTCATGGACTTGGGACATGATAGGCTTCTTATCATCCATCTTGAAATTGATCCATTTTCCTACCACGTACTTCTTTTTCCCGACATCATCCGCTCCATATTTTTTCTCCAAAGAGTCCCAAATAAATTGCTTGACCTGAAATTGACAAACAAATCAAACAAAGTACTGTTCATATGGTTGAGAAGATGACCATGAACAAGCTTGTTGTCCTTTTCCTTCTTCTTTAAAGCTTCCGTGATGGCCGCCGGAATAGGATCGGTTGCGGTTTTGGTAGCTTCCTCCGCCTTCTCCAATATTTCAATGACATCTTTATTCAATACATAATCTAGTTCCACTTGTTCAAAAAAGATTAGTAACTTTTGTGACCATCTCTTATAGTTGTTACCATCAAGAGGTTCCAACATAGAGAGGTCGGGAAGAGACTTCACAATACTATTAGCAATAGACATAATTTCATTTTCAAATTGTTGTAAATAATAGAGTAGTATAGAACGAATAGTGTAAAATATATTAAGTAAGACCAAAAAAATTGATCTCACAAAAGAGGAAGAGTATGGTGTGTTGTGAAGAAAATTCACTGACTTGAAAACGAAATTCCGACATAATCATGGTGCTCATATGTATTCGTTGACACGTTCCCTAAGGTTAACACACCACTTCTACTCAAAGGCACTTTTGGGTGGAAGGTTGGAGCCAAGTAACTTATGCCCAATAAAGATTGTGTTTAGCTATTGTGTTTTATGTATTTTCAAAATGATAAAATAAGAAAATGAGTTTTCCATTTATAAGAAGGATGTAAGAACATGGAAGATCATAGAGGAATATCAAGCATCAACAAGGGGTGAATAAATCAGAATAAAGATGAATATTTAATCACCAGAATCATCTTCTTAAATGTGGGGGTTACAAGGAATAAAAAGAGAACAAGAAAGGAATCCAAGAAGACGGCTAAAAGATGCTTAAAAACTCGGTAATCCCACGTGCTTGACCGGGCAAGGCCATGCCCGACCAGGCGAGCAAGCCCAGCCAAATATTGCTTCTCACGCCTGACCGGGCAAGCTTGCCCGGTCAACCCAGGCACATTTCTCCGTTTTCTTGAAAACTAGTTTCGGCCTTCTTCTGCCATGCTAGAGTAGACTTGCCCTAGCAGCCAGGGCAAGCAAGATTATCACGAAAATACTCCTTGAATTGATATTAGAGAATATAGCATCATTTTTCCTTCCTTTAACACAACATCTGCCACAGGGCTAGCCATATACGATGTGATCAGCCACATATAAGCATTCATATTTTGGACACCAACCTTTACACTCCTCCTCCCCTTGGCTTATATAATTTAGATATGATTCAATTGTTTGTAGACAACAAACTAATATATATATATATATATATATATATATATATATATATATATATATATATATATATATGTGTGTGTGTGTGTGTGTGTGTGTGTGTGTGTGTGTGTGTGTGTGTGTGTGTGTGTGTGTGTGTGTGTGTGTGTGTGTGTGTGTGTGTGTGTGTGTGTGTGTGTGTGTGTGTGTGTGTGTGTGTGTGTGTGTGTGTGTGTGTGTGTGTTCACATGTTCATAATCTTAAATCAGATGTTCTAAATTTTACTCATATGTTTAAAATTTCATAAAGCAAAATTTATAAATTTTAATCACTTGTTCTAATTCTTAAATCAGATGTTCTAAACATATTATTTACACAAATGTTCTAATTTATTACTCATATGTTCTAAATTTTTACTCCTATGTTCTAAATTTTTACTCACGTTTTCTAAATTTTAAATCAATTCTCATATAAGTATGAATTCTCACATATGAACTTATTTAACAACATATTTCATGTTCAATTTAGTAATAAAAATGAGAACAAAATGGTGTTAACTATGTTATTTTAGTATTATAATAATGATAGTAAAAAAATGATCTTGTTCAATTACATTATGTAACTAATTATTTGATAGCCTGAATGAGTTTTATACTTTACTACTCGTATTGAGAATACCTTATCTTTGTTTCACCCTTAATAAACAGTAGATATATAATATCGACAGTGCCTCTTGGTTGTGTAACCTTTTTTTTTTTTTTTTGATAGTGTTGGTGGTGTAAGTTGTGATTTGAACCTAATGTTTGTTCTCTAGATTAATTAATCCGAATATCAAACTTAAATCGAAGCTCCAGTTCTTTAAATTCAGTAAACGAACTTATATATAGCATTAGTTCCGATCTATTTTCATGCAGCAACGCACATACAAATTGGAACCATAACGCCTGTTATTATTACACAAAGAATAACAATAGCATAAAATAAAATAAAAAAGTGTTATTATTTATGGCATTTCTTTCAATCACTTCTTGGGAGGAACAATACAACAACAAATAGGAATTGCTCCTGGACTAGGCGGACGACATGTACCATCTTGGCCGAGCTCGGATTGACATTCGCTAGTACAAGCCGCTGGATCGCATGGATTAGGACCCCCGCCGATACAAACGTACTGATCATCGTTAGTTCGGGCAGCTTCAACTTTCATAACTAATCAAATTATCACATAAAAGAAATAACAATATAATTAGTAATGATTAACAAAAATGATCGATGTATAATGTTATACGTAATGGTACAAAATTGTACGAAGTGTTAGCTAATAGCTGGTGCAACCGATTTAAACGTACGGAACAATCACGTAATTAAAAAAGAGAAAATCGACATAGTAACAATACCTGAGTTAAAAATTAGAGCAACACATAAAAAGGCCAAGGGTATACATTTGTTGAAGAGGATCGTGTTCTTAGTTGCCATCTTAAAATTAATGGAGATTTATTAATTTTTCACTCTTTTTTGTATGATGATTTTTTTTTTTTTTTTTTTTTTTTTGAAAAGACACTAATTTTTCTGGTAAAGTAGGGTGAAAAACGTATGTATTTATAGGCAATGCCCGGATCTTACTAGAGTAAATTATTTGATACTCATAATATATATTGTTATTAATGAAAATATTTTAAGAATCAACTAATTAAGGGGTTATTTCACTGAGAACTTGATAGAGTGATTTTTTAAAATTTTAATTTATTTCAAATTAAGAGAAATATATTAGAGGATCAACTAATTATGGGAATATCATATCATATCACTTCACTAACATATAAAGCCAGTCTCGCAGTCAGGCCATGAGACAGCGACACGTGACATTCCAGTGTTTCGCCAAATATTGCGCCACGTAGGATATAAATAGGTATTATTGTGACACATATTATGCTAAGTAAGCAATTTTTTGATAGATTTTTTTAAATAAAATTGTTGTATAGAGTATTATTATTGATAAAATTCTAATATTTCATATATGTACAAAATTAATCACAGCTTATAATAAATATTCTATAACTCAACTCTATTTCCATCATCAAATTCATTTTAAAAAGTTCTTTAAAATAAGATCCATTTATAATACTCCCTCCGTTCCCAAAAATTCGACTCACTTTGCATTTGCACGGTCTCTAATGAACATCTTTGACCACTAATAATTTCGGCTATGTATAAGTAAAGTTTTGAAAAAGTTGATATTTGAAAAATTTATTATAAGGGGAATCTAATAAGATCAAACCTGCTAATTTATTTTGATTGTATATATCATAAAATATGGTCTAAGTTATTTTATTTTGACCACATATATAGTAAGTGAGTCGAACTTGTAGAAACGAAGATAGTGTAGTTAATCACAAACTTTTATACATAGCTGACCACACTGTGTCACCAACTATTACAAGAGTTACTTCGTTAGTGCTATAAGGGTTATTTATTTGGTCAGTATTATAATGGTTACTCAATCAGTGTTTTTTTTTTTTTTTGAACGGGAAGAATAATATCATTAAATAAAAGTCATACGGCATCTACAATAATAAGGATCTGTAAACCACAGATTAAGAGAAAATATCATAACTTTTACATTCAAAATCATAACTAATTTGCATATTTGGCATAGCTCATACTCCACCGCTTCAAGCTTGACGCGAGCAATGATTTTCGATGTCTTTGCATCTTTCCAAGTTGAGACCTCCGCAATCTGCGCTGATGTTTTGATCGATCGGTTAATGACAAATCCCAGACCCATAGGAATCCAAATCACCTTCCCAATTATTATAAGAACCCTAAAAATAAAATTTTCATCCATAGATGAGAATCAAAATCCCAGAAAATTGGGAAAAACCCAGAAAATTGGGACAGACTCTCACAGATGGAGAGAACAAAACAAAACAAATAAATAAACCAAAACGTAAAACAAAACAAAAAAACTAAATTGAATTAAAGAAAAAGGGTCGGAAATAGTCTAATTTCCGAAGAAATTAGACTATTTCCGGCCTAAACGGCCAAGAAAATTAAAACCCTAGAAGAGAGAGGAGAGAGAAGAGAGAAAAAGGATTTAGAAAAGTGTAGTTTTATATTCACATAGTCAAAATTAAATACTTCGTTACTCAATCAGTGTTATAGATAGGGGTTACTTAGTCGGTGTTAGAGGTTGCTCAATTAGTATCAAAGAGGTTACTCGGCCAGTTTTATAGGGATTACTTTGTTCGGCCAAATGGTGTAGCTAGCCAGCCGCATCAAAAATGCATTGTTATTTAATTTATTTAAAATAGTATTAGAGAATCTGTAAAAATAAGTTTTAATCAGTAAAAATAATTTTAGTTTGATAAAAATAGTTTCATATTAGTGAAAATAATTTTAAGTTCAATAAAAATAATTTCAAGTCAATAGTAACATAGATATCTATTTACAAACAAAACAACAAAAAGTACACTTCATATGATATCATATGTTTGTATGGATCGGACTCACGTGAGTCTGTTCTACATAAAACTTTTACTTTTCTCTAAGTGTCGTGTCACGTAGGCAACAATTAAATATTAGTATGAAATGTAGGATTTATTTGAATATAATTTTATGACTAAAAAAGTTGTATTTTTTAATAAGATAAAAACTAGGATAGAAAAAAAAATTGTCTAGAGTTTTATTTTCAATAAAATTTTGATATATTTATAGGATAAAATTATTGGTTTAGAGTTTTATTTTCGATAAAATACCTATATTTTCTCATATACAAAATAAATTGTAAGTTTATCCAGATCACAAGACAGTGACAATTGGTGTTTCAACAATTCACCAAATGTCATGCCATGTAGACAAGCAATAATTAAATAATTTATCATACAAAACTAATTTTATATCATAAAATTTTTTAGAGAGAAGAAAATAATTCAAAACGTATAATATTTATTTATTATATATCGTAATCGATTGAAATAAAATACTTTACAATCTAAAATGATTTTATTACTTTATGTAGAACTATCAATCGGGTCGGGTCACAAGTCATCTCGAGTCGAATCACTTCAGGTCATCACGAGTAAAGAAATGTTCACACTAGTCCAAAGTTTCGTATTTGGGTCAACTCAACGGGCATATAACAATTTTTTGTTTACTTTATTTTTGTCTAATTTTAAGAATTTTTTTTTAATATTTTAAGCATACTTTGCTATTTTTTTTATATAATTTTTGTAAATCAAATATTTTCGCCAATATTATTATTAGTCGTTACATGTCTACTATATAATTTTTATCGTCACAAAATCACATCAATTCCTAACTAATTTTTTATCAATGATAAATTTTGAAAACTAGTACATAGATTAAAAAAAAATATATGAAAAATTCAATAAACAACTCAAGCATCGCACGGGGCACCAAACACGTTTCATAAATTTTATGTAAGGATGTTAATATATTTTATCGAACGGTTTCCTAATCTAGTGTTAGAAATAAAATAAAATAAAAAATCCAATCTAGTGTTGTGTCAGAATAAATTCCATATTCTAGTGTTCATGCAGGTTCGGATACACAAAGCTAGTATATTTTTTTGGGTTGGTGTGGTTAACTAAATAAAACTAGCATTTTGGCCCGTTCAATGAACGAGTTGTAGCTCATTTTATTTTTCTTGAAATGTGTTGCTTATTTGTGTTGTATGTGTCTGTGATTTTTTGTTATAATTTGCTTAATTTTCTTACTTATAATTTGCAAGTTAGGAATACATAAAGATTTTAACATTAAATAATTTGTTATTTTAACTTTACATTAAAAGGTGTATAGAGAGGAGTTCAACTTTTTTTTTTTTTTTTTTTTTTTTAATAGTGAAAACGGAACACTCCATTTTCTTACTCAAATTTGCAAGTTAGGAATGCATAAAGACTTTAGCATTCAATAACATTTTATTTTATCTTTAACTTTAAAAGGGAGTATAAATAGGAAATATTAATGAATGTATTATGTGGCATATGGGTAGGGGTGTCAATCGGATTTTTAGTTCAGTTTTGGGTTCGGTTTATCGGTTTTCGGTTTGTAATGGGTCGGTTTTTTAACGGGTTGGAATTATTAACAGGTCAGTTCAGGTCGGTTTTAAATAATTCCGGGTCAGTTCGGTTTGATTTATTTTTATTATAGTTTCTTTTCGGATTGGATTCTAATCGGGTCGGGTTATAATTGGTTCGGGTCATAATCGGTTCGGGTTAAATTCGGTTGGTTTAAAAACGGGGTTTGTCAGTTTAAAGCGGGTTTTGGGTCAACACATATCGGGTCCTAATCGGGCCGGGTTGTAATCGGTTCGGGTTGTAATTGGTTCGAGTTGAACTCAGCCAGTTTGACAACTAGTTTTGCTAGTTTTAAACGGGTTTCGTTAACATATATCGTCTAGTATATCCTCAATATTCTTTAATTAGTTATTCCATTAGATCATACGAAGTATTAATTAGTTGTTTAACTTTATGTCCCTTTTTTGTATAATGATTTTAAGGATCAACTAATAATAAATCCAGAGTTAGCTTTTGATTTAGATTTTTATTTTTATTTTAAATACAATATAGTGTTCCATAAGCCATTACTCGTTAGAGGACGATAATATTGTAGCATAAGAGTTTCAATGACATCAAAATTCCAAACCTTTTCAATATAAATACTTTATAGTTCAAATTAAACCCTTTTGTTTTACTAATGATAAAATATACGCAAAAAAAAGAAAAAAAAAATTCTACGGTTATAACGGGTTACAGACTTACGGATTATAAACGGTTCGATTATAACCGATTACGGGTTATAAACGGTTCGATCATAACTTATTACGGCTTATAAACGGTTCAATCCTAACCAGTTACAGGTTGTAAAAGATTTGAGTTTATCGGGTTTTTGTCAGGTTTAAACGGTTTCGGTTTACAATGGGTCGGGTTGCTATCGCGTTCAAAAGCAATCGGTTTGGGTTGTTCTCGGTTTCGGGTTGTATCAGTTCGGCTTGATATCGAGTACGGTTCATTAACGGTTCTCAAACATTCGGATCGGTTCAGTTTCAGGTTTTAAAAATTGGGTCGGATCGGTTTACTGTTTTAAAATAACAGGTTCCTAACGGTTCGGTTCCTTTTCGGAACAGTTCAAAACGATTCGGATTCACCTGTTCGGGTCGGTTTTTGACAGCTCTATATATGGGTGAATTATGATGACATGTATCATATAGGTGATTGTGGTTTGTCTTTTTAAATATTAAAATATAGATATTTTACAACTCTTATTCTACTAGAAAAGGGTCGTTGTTTCTCTCAGTTTCCTCCCTCCTCCGCCCACCTTTGCAAGCCAACAAAATTCACGATCTCAAGTAGCCATTGTCAACACTACAATTTTCTGCTGAATTTTGATTAAAAAGAAAATAGTATGTTCTAATTTCCCCAAATCTTAATTTATGCCTTCAATTTAAAATTATGTCCCAACTTGGATTATATGTTTGTTTTATATTTTTGCATAATTTTATATATAAACTCCCCCAAATGTGAAATTATATCCCACATTGTAAACTATTATATGTCGACTCATTACCGCTATCAACGAAAACAAAAGAGGTGGAACAAAAGAAATTATAGCGAACAATTGAACTTATTATGGGTATTTGCCTAAAAATTACGAGTGGTGGAGCAACACTCAAAGGGTTGAATTGGTTTTTTTTTTTTTTTTTTTTTTTTTTTTTTTTTTTTTTGTTTTGATAAAAGAACTATCAAATAAATATATAAAGGCAACATTACAACCTAATAGAGCTAAAAGAAGCAAAAACCAACTTAACACTAACAACTACAAAAACTACCTTGTGTAAAGATGCTAAGACAACACACCTAAACCTATCATCATAGAGTGCCTGCCGAAGAGAACCAGAGTACTAGAAAAGATTCACAGCACCCCAAATACTACATAGCCTAGCCAACCAAGAGAATCGTACCACATACTCAATGCGGACCGAGAGATGCCGAATTAACCATAATATTCGAGATGGACAGAAAACACCAAATAACCTCAATGCAGAATACCGGAAGTAGCACTGGCATCGGAAAAAGAGTGCATCCTGTTGCTTAGAAAAAGAGCCTTGACACCATTCTACTCCTAGGGATCGAAAAGCAAAGCCACATCCTTTAAAATGGAGACTCATTGCCAAACCCTTTAAAATGGAGACTCATTGGTACTTCCAACCTTGCTTTAAACCTTTCATTGAGAACACTCGGCCTTCTATCCCAGGCACTCTCCAACCTAAGTTAAACCAGTTGGGCAAGGGGATCCAATGTTGGGTTAAAGCTAATGTTCCTGACCCCAAGGGCAGCATCTCTAGGCTGCTTAGGAGATTGAATGGCATCCAAGCAGCTAGAGAGAGAGAGCCCAACAACAACTTCCTCTTCCATTTGGAAGCTGCCCTAAATTCTGACCTTACCAAACTCTACAGCCAGGAACAAGCTTTCTGGGCTATTAGAGAAAAGGTTAATTGGCTGGAGCAGGGTGACAGGAATACTGCTTTTTTTCACCAATCTATCCTTGTTAGAAGGAGAAGAAATAAGATCCAAAATATTAGATCAGAAGTAGGGGAACCTATTCCTGATAACATGATTGTTAGCCATGCTACTTCTTATTTCACCTCCCTATTCACTTCTGAAATCAATACTGATCATAATGAGACCCTGTCCTACTCTGCTGATATTAGTATATCCTCCCCCCCTCTCTTTCTGAGATCCATCAAGCCATCTTCTCCATGGGCAGATTCAAAGCTCCTGGCCCTGATGGCTTCCATCCCTTCTTCTTCTAAGACCACTGGAACTCTCTGTGGCCAGATATTCAGAGCTTTACCAATAGCATTTTCACTACCAAAACCATTCCCCAGGACATCAACCATACCTCCATTTGTCTAATCCCAAAAGTTGCCCTTCCTGAGACTATTAAGCAATTTAGGCCTATTAGTCTATGTAACTCATCCTATAAGATAATCACCAAAATCCTGGTGCAAAGATTAAGACCTCTCTTGAATGGAATAATATCCCCTGCCCAGGGGAGTTTCCTTCCAGGAAGAGGCTGCCAAAATAATTTCATAGCTGCATCTGAGATCTTGCATTCTATGAAAATTAAATTTGGCAACAGATCTTGGTTTGCATTTAAAATTGATCTTGAGAAGGCCTATGATAGGCTTGAGTGGAGCTTTATAAGAAAATGCCTTGCAAAACATGGGTTTGACAAAGACAGCTGTGACTTAGTCATGAGTTGTGTCTCATCTCCCTCCTTTCATGTCATGGTCAATGGGAGGCCTTCTGAGTCCTTCCATGCATCCAGGGGAATAAGGCAGGGGGACCCCCTATCTCCCTACTTATTCATTATATGCATGGAACACCTATCTACTTTAATCCAAGAAGCCTGTGAGGATGGTTCTTGGGTCCCTTTCCAGTTTAAGAGAAATTCTGTTGCCATATCCCACCTTATGTTTGCAGATGATCTAATTCTTTTTGGGGAGGCATCTCAGCAGACCCTTGAATCTGTCACTGACATTCTGGACAATTTCTTTTCCATCTCTGGACAGAAAATGAACAACTCAAAAAGCCAACTTTACTTCTCCAGAAATGCTCCCCAGAACACCATTGACCTCTTCTCAAGCCACTTTAATGTTCCCCCCAGCTCTGACCTAGGTACCTATTTAGGGTTTCCCCTCACTGATAAAAGACCCTCACCAAACCAAGTCAGCTACATTGCCAGAAATATGGCCTCAAAGCTATCAGCCTGGAGATCAAAAACCCTATCAAAAGCTGGGAGGGCAGTTCTCATCAAATCCTCTCTAGCTAGCATTCCCCAATATGCCATGCAAGCTATCCACCTTCACTCCTCTGTGTGCAAAAAAATTGACCAACTTTGCAACAGATTTTTCTGGGGTTCATCTGATGAGGCTAAAAGATGCCACATGATTGGGTGGGATAACATCTGCAATCATAAAGACAAAGGGGGGCTAGGGTTTAGGACCTCTGACCTGCAAAACAAAATCCAATTAGCAAAACTATGCTGGAAGATGTGTCACTCTGAATCCTTAGCTGCCAAAATCATCAAGACAAAATACTGCTCCAGATCTTCCTTAAATTCCTTCAAACATGGTTCTCACATCTGGAAAGGCATGGGGAAAGGGTGGGAGATTTTCCAAGCCTTTACTCAGTGGTCTATTGGTAGTGGAAACCACTGTCTGTTGTGGGATGACAATTGGACAGGATTAGGACCTCTTAGATCCCTAATACAGGGTCCTCTAAAACAACACGAAGAGTCCCAAACCCTAGCAGATATTATGGGAGATAGGGGTTGGAACCTGCAGAATCTAAGCTTTACTATCCCCCCAAACATTCAACAAGTGATCATCTAAACTCCTTTCACTGGCCAGGGAGATGACTTCCCCTTCTGTTCTCTATCTAAGGGAAAATTCTTTGATGCAAACCAAGCCTACTCCTATCTTTGGGAAAATTCAAAGAGTAACCTAGCCCCAACTATCCCATGGGATAAGTTGTGGAATCAAGCCCTAACCCCCCAATCAAAGTTATTCATGTGGCAATGTCTGTGGAATAAACTTCCCACCTGCAGCAATCTATTCATCAAACACATAACCCCTTCCCAGTGTTGTTGTTTCTGCCCTAGCACTATTGAAGATGGAATTCATGCCCTTAGAGACTTCCCAAGAGCAAAAGAAGTCTGGGACTTAGCCAACCCAGCTACAACCTTTGCCCAACCTGACATACAATCCTGGATTCTGCAAAACCTAGCAGACACCACCCCTTTCCTTCATGGTATTCCCTGGAACTTCTCCTTCTCCATTATCCTAAAGAGAATCTGGATGAGAAGAAATGATTGGATTTTCAGAAACAAATCTGTTCCCCTACCATCCTTTTGGTCATCCACTGTTTACACAATCAAAGATCACTTTTATTTCTCTCTCCCCAACCCTACCCATCCTCCTAACCCTTCCACAAACCCCCTCCTCCATCCATCTGACCATAACCACCCCTTGTGCATCACTGTGGATGCCTCTTTCTATCCAAACTCCTGTTCTACTGGGATTGCTTGCATTTGTAGAAACCAAGCTGGAGAATGGATTCAGGGTCTGGCAGATCATTGCTTGGCTCCTAATTCCTATATGGGAGAACTGTTTGCTATCTTGACTGCCTTACATTGGGCCAAAGAAAATAACTGGATGGACTTTGTTGTGCTATCTGACTGTCATCGAGCTGTTAATAGTGTTTGTGATGTTAACTCACCCCCTGATGAAGGCCACCTATTCTCATTATGGTGCAGGGACCTAATGCCACCTTCAGGGAACAGCAACATTCTGAAAGTTCTGAGGCAGCAAGTCAGGGAAGCAGATTTCCAGGCCAGGCGAGCCAGGTTGAATCTAACTCCTTTGCAGATTAAAAGGAAGGAGGACCCAAATCGGTTGTCAGATTTTAACTTTTGTAACCCACCCCCTGACCCCAATGCTAAACTGTCTGAAGTAAACATTAGCTCTTTTGGCCTTAAATGGCAAGATTATTTGGGTGCTGCGCCACCAGATTAAATTTGTATTGTATGCTTTTGACTATGCTACTGTATCCACCTCAGAGGGGTGGGCTGACTATTATTACTAATTAAATCTGATCCTTTTCACCAAAAAAAAAAAAAAAAAGCCACATCCTAGGAGTCTTGAAACAAACCCAATAGAGTCATATACTTGAACAACTCTATCATGAGAAACCATACATTCCAATGTAGTTTCTCTTCTTGCAACCCTACCAATAGAGAGTGCAAGATAATGGAGGACTTTGCTTACCCCAAACAGTAAAGATAGGGAGCCTCCTTCAAGATTTTGATTTACAGCGATGACTGACTTTGTCATCACCACCAAAGCAAACAACAAGTGGATGATTGCAATTGTATGCATGCCTATATCATCCCACAACCAAGCAACCAGGACTGCTAACAAACCGCTTCTCTCAACACCACTCTCCCCCTGCAATCTCCAAATGCAAGGGAACTCTTCCAACTGCATATGAAACTTGACCCCCGGGAAAACCAAACTAGGAAAACCACCCATACTCCCGGAGAAGGAAACCCCAACATCTGATTGAGAACTCCCCTTCACCCGAAAAACTCTAACTACAAGGGGAACAAAGACACACCCCGAAAAGGCAACCACACGAACCACCATTCCAACTAACAAGGGATTGCCTAACCTTACAACCCCTAAAACCAACCAACAAGGCTCCAAGAACAACAACCACACTTCATTAACCTTCATAACCAGAACAACCCTATGAAACTCTAACTCATGACCACGCAGAGAAAGAGAATTATTACAAAACAACAACCAAAACATCAAAATACACAAGGACAACATAACTGAACTTAGACAAACTAAGAACAAAAAACTGATCACAACTAACCAAAGCGAAGAAAACAAACAAACAAACATCAGGAAATTCGTGGAACAACGGGAAAGCAACGAGAACCAAATTAAACCTCAGCTCACCGGCAGAAACTGACTTTACACCAAGCCCAACTGTCACGACCAACGCAAGAACCACCTCACTACACCGATTGGAAAAAGCAAGAAAACCCTAACCTTAACTTTACCTTTACCGTCTGGATTAACGAAATTCCTTTCGACGGCGGCGTTAAGAATAGCCTTTGGTCCTTGTTTCGCTGAGCAGAACACTAGATGAGACACCACAATTGAGGAACCACCGAAGAGGACAACGAACAAATGGCTCTGCAAATCCCCTGTTTTCTTCACCAAGAGACCCCTATAAAAGAAAAAATTAAACAGAAAGAAAGGATTACACTCGCCGGCGACGGCTAGGAGTAGAGAGCCTGTCGCCGGCGAGCAGGGGGGTTGAACAGGAGAAAGCGGTGGGAGGCGGTGGGAAAGAGGTGCGGGTCCGCTAGAGAGAGAAAGAGGTGCGAGAAATGGGGTTGAATTGGTATTTGATTTATATACAATGGATAATTGGAAAAAAAAAGCAATCAACTATATAGGAGCTTAAGTTTGACTATATAAACAACCTCACAAAGAGAGTATAGGAGTTTAAGCTTCATACAGGAGTTGAATCAAATTAAACTTGTATTTTGTTATCTCTCTCCTGTCTGTAATGAGTCCTATCATAAGGACCTATCTTTTGTTGGATATATACCTTTTGAATACTGAAACTGGTGATGTCTTAGCTGCTACACTTAACTTTGTATTAAACAATTTAAGCAATTAATCTAGCATCTTTTCCGTCAAAAAAATAAAATAAAATGCAAACTCTTTGTCTCCAATACCCTACTCTTTGCATTACTTGTCTGACATAATAATAATAATAATAATAATAATAATAATAATAATAATAATAATAATAATAATAATAATAATAATAATAATAATAATAATAATAATAATAATAATTGTAACACCCTCGATTTACTAATTAATAATAAATAAGAAATAAAGGAAAAATAGACAACCTTTAAATAAAATTGCGGAAGCATACACTTAAATCGGAGGTATTACCGCCACACTCAACAACCTATCGAGTGTTAAGGCTTACAAAATCTCAATAATTACAACCCAATAAACTAGGTGAGCTATTTATACAACTTTATAAACTCATGACATCACACTAATCGAAACACTTGAGCTCCTTTAGCTACGACCACTTGATCCACCTGCTTAGAAAATCTTGACTGCTCACCATTAAGGACAAATTCCAAAATAGATCGTCGCAGGGCCACCATAAGAAAAAGACATGACCGCAAACACAAATAGAACAACAAAATAACACACACACGTCAGCAAAAAGCTGAGTAATCACCACATATCATAATATAGAGTATAATATAACAATTAATATAATTAACTCACTTAAACAATGTAGTTCGAAACTACATTACACATTGTACTCTGGAAAATAACCTTTAACAACTCAACCTCGGATAATAGTACGAACCTTTACTCAACTCATAACCAATAGTGTGCCATGCTCTTTGTTCTATACCTAGCCTTGGACATGGGTAATTCAAATAAAACCAACAAGTATAAAAACTTGAATACTCCCAATAACTAGAAAACACCTTGAACCAGACCACATACGGGTCAATTCCCACAGTAGGGGACCATAGAAAAATAAATATTAAAGATTGTACCTCATTCTTAACTCATGATTATTACCCTCTTACCAACAAGCCAATGACTAAGTTATATAACGCCGAGCCTCAACCCAAGAACAAAATAATCATTCTCAACCTTTTGATCTCAGACATTGATCAAATAATCATTCACAACTAATAAATAGTATCTCAATAATGGCACGAGTTCCCAAATTACATGACAATCCGATTCATAAAATCTCAACTCTTAAAAAAAAATACTAATAACCCAAATATAATCAAATCTCAACCCAAAAATAATACTCTGCATCAACAACCCTAAAACCTCGATAAAACAATACTCCCTATAGAAACAACATTAAAAACCCTAGAAAAATAACACAATCAATCAATACCACAAAAATAATACGGCAATTAGAATCATATAATACCACACACTAATCATATACATATAAATCATGATCATATATAATTCACAAATTATAAAATTTACACATAACAATACGGAGTACAATTAATACTAACAATTTATAATCAAACAAATCAAAAAAAAATTAATTAAGGTAGTGTGATTACATATGCTAGTAATACAAACATCTCCAAATAGGTTCGTGTGATTACCTTTTCGATCAAAACAACCATAAACGAAGTATCTAAATTCTAAAGTATGTACGATTCCGCCCTGCAAAAATTGTTTGACAAGTATATAAAAAACGCTACTTCAATTGTCAGTATAAAACTTGGAATTGAAGGATGACTAAATATTACGAAGTAATTGGTAGGCTATATTTGGTTTTTAGTGTAAGGTATGTGTCTTTATGATATTGATTGATAATAAATTAATAAGGGTTTGCTGCTCATCAAATAAGAAGAATCAAGAGGCAATGATCTCATGGAACGAGTAATGGTGGAATAAAGATATAAAGGAAAAGAATAGTCGAATTTTCGAAAGAATAGAAGGCTCAACGCATAATGTTGAACTGCACAATGATTTTCACAAAACTTTTAGGGTTTTAAATAGTTTATATACGCTTAAAATTGTAGAGTCCTATTTAAATTAAAATAGGGTTTCAAACCTTTCCGAACTCTAAAATAAAAAATGAGATTAGAAAAGAATCTTAATAAATAAAAATAACTATTTTTTTTTAAAAATATATAATATAAAATTATAAATTATTCGGGTATTACAATAATAATAATAATAATAATAATAATAATAATAATAATAATAATAATAATAATAATAATAATAATAATATTTGCTACAGATCTAGAATTTCAGCAAGAAAGGAGGTTGACATAGGATTGTCTGGTGGGAATGACGGGGCCCTAAGACCTGCCAATGTGTTACTTTATTCATGGGATCGTGGTCGTAATGTATGTGTCGACTTCACAGGGTCTTCTCCTTTGACACAGAGAGGGCTAGCTGACTTTGTTCCTGGACAAGTTGTGGCTGATGCGGCTCATCGGAAGCGGGTTAAGTATGAAGCTCGTTGTAAGGCGAATGGATATGGTTTCATTCCCTTCTCCTTTTCTTCTCTTGGGGAATTAGAGAAGGAAGTTGTTGCGTTGCTGAAGCGAGTTCAGAGGTTCTCAACGACACGAGACGTTGGGGCTCGTGCAACAACTCATATCTTCACTAGGGTAGACTTTGCTATAGATAGAGGAGTGGGAGCCCGAATTGTATCTCGACTTCCCACTAATTTATTGTAGGTTGTATGAATTTTGTTTTTGAGATATAATAATAATAATAATAATAATAATAATAATAATAATAATAATAATAATAATAATAATAATAATAATAATAATAATAATAATAATAATCTATTATATAATTTAAGAGTAAGTTAATGAGGTTTCTCCAAAACCCCAATGCTTAATTCTCATGCACTCCTTTTTTTTTTTTTTTTTTTTTTTTTTTTTTTTTTTTGCAATATCCTCCAAATAACTTCCATGTTTTTTTAAAACAAAAATAATCCTCCAAATAACTTCACTTTTTTCCCAAAAATAAAATAAAAAAAAATAATAAAAAACCTCCACTTCTACTATTTTTAGTATTTTTCCTTTTTTTATTATTATTTTTCCTAATAACACACATACTATCCATTTTAATTAATATTACAAAAAAAAAAAATTACACAAAAAATTACCAATTTATTAATCTAATAATAATTATCAAAACAAAAATAGCACATTTTCTACGCATTGCCGATTGGAATACCAAAAACACTAACTTGGTAATTTTCTGACGAGCTAAGTAACCCTTACCCGACAAGTATCCCCTGACTGATTAACCCTTGATTGACCAAATAACACCTAACAGACAGAGTAACCCCAAATCGAGTAACCTCCGATCGAGTAACCTTTGACATACCGTGTAACTCCGAACTGACTGAGTAACCCCTAAATAAATAACCCCACACGATGTGCCAACCACATATAAAAATTTGTCAAACATTAAAAGTATACATTATGTTTTCTATGCAACTAGCCACAACGTATGACCACTTGCAAAAGAACAAAGTAACATTTTTAACATTGACTAATATTTCAAATAATCGTTTAGTAACTACCTTATTATTAATTCAATAATTATCAACACAAAAAAAATTATAAATTAAAATAAACAACATATTTTTCGTGTGACAAGGCACCAGTGTAGCTGCTTGCAAAGGAACAAAGTCACTCCTATAACACCGACGGAGTTACCTCTATAACACTGAATGGATAACCCCTATAAAACTAATAAAGTACTCCCTCCGGTTTTTTTTTAATGCATCACTTGAGAATTTTCACTATTTATATGTTACATTTGAAAAATAATTTTTGTAATTACATTTATTTTTAATATCACTTTATAAAATATATATCCCATGCACCCCGTGCATTTTGCACGGGTACACTCTAGTAGTAGTAATAATAATAATAATAATAATAATAATAATAATAATAATAATAATAATAATAATAATAATAATAATAATAATAATAATAATAATAATAATAATAATAATAATAATAATAATAATAATAATAATAAAAAAAAAAAAAAAACATCGATACAATGTTGTTCGGGATACTTTTGCTTATATTTGCTACAGATCTGGGATTTCAGCAAGAAAGGTGGTTGACATAGGATTGTCTGGAGGGAATGGCGTGGCCCTTAGACCTGCCGATGTGTTACTTTATTCATGGGATTGTGGTCGTGATATATGTGTCGACTTCACATGGTCTTCTCCTTTGACACAAACAGGGCTATCTGGTTTTGTTCCGGGACGGGTTGTGGCTGATGCGGCTCATCGGAAGCGGATTAAGTACGAAGCTCGTTGTCTGGCGATTGGATATAGTTTCATTCCCTTCTCCTTTTCTTCACTTGGGGAATTAGAGAAGGAGGTTGTTGCGTTGCTTAAGCGGATTCAGAGGTTCTCGACGACGCAAGACAATGGTGCTTGTGTTGCAGCTCATATATTCACTAGGGTAGGCTTTGCTATAGCTAGAGGAGTAGGGGCCCTGATTGTATCTTGGCTTCCCACTAATTTATTGTAGGTTGTATGACTTTTGTTTTTGAGATATAATAATAATAATAATAATAATAATAATAATAATAATAATAATAATAATAATAATAATAATAATAATAATAATAATAATAATAATAATAATAATAATAATAATAATAATAATAATAATAATAATAATAATAATAACCACACCAACCTAAGAAATGCATTAACTTTGTGTGTTTGAAGCTACATAAACACTAGAATATAGAGTTTATTTTGACACAATACTAGATGAAGAATTTTTTTTTTAGGTTTTAATAGGTCCCTGACCTATTGATAACCGGTTCTAATAGGTGAATATGCTACATGTCACTTAAATTAAAAATAAAAAAATTACCAATTAGGTAGGTAACCGGTCAAAAGAGACCATTATAAGAGAATCTCATATACAGGAATTATTAACAGTGAACCGGCTAAAGGTGGGTTTATTAGATGTAAATTTTTATCTAGTCTCGTGACCAGCCATAGCTTGCTGGTCGCCTGGTCCCGCACCATAAAAATGAACATTTACTAGAAATAAAATGAACATTTATTGATGCTACTCTGAATGTTAAAAGTTGGATTTATAATATAAGAATAAAATAAAGAGACTTTGAAACTAAAAAAAAAAATTGTACATCTAATGTTATTTAACTGAACATATAAGTTGTAAATAAAAATGAACATATCATTTTTTATGCTTAGTCGTCAACATTTTTTTAACTTTCAAGTGAAATACCTTGATTTGTTCAATCCTCTTGAATGAATATCTTGCGATTTGCTGAAGTATATGTTTTAATATCAATTAAATAAATCAACATTATGTTTTTTTAATAATGAACAAATTGCTAATGTCTCACATTATTAATGTTAATGCTAATTAAACATCCTTTACTATAATAACGAACATTTTATACAACTGAACAAACATAAAAAAATTGTATTAATTAAAAAGAAAATGAACATTTATTTATTAAGAATAAATATCATACGACATGAAAATGAACATTTATTTTATACGAATGAACATCATACTGCATGAAAATGAACATTTAGTTACAGTGAAATACAAAATTATTGTAAATAAGTTAGTTAAAAAAATGTTCTTTTTTATTAGGATAAATGTTCATTTTTTTACTGAGGGACCAGTCAACTCTAACTGGTCTCGAGACCAACTGTTAACAACTGGTTACTAAAAATAATTTTTCCAAAAAAAAAATAAATAAATAAATAAAACAAGGTTATATTTAATTTGAGTATTGTTTTTGTTTTTGGCCAAAAAGGTTAGGTTTTTGACCTAAACATTGATATAAAAGATTAAAAGGGTAACAGGAATATGGAAAAGTGGAGAAAAAGAAATGGTCGGCGATGGAAGGAAAAGAAACGAGCGGAAAGTAACGAGTGTTATTACTATGGAGAAAGAGAAAGAGAAGATATTGTTGCACACACTTACAGGTCCATGAATATTTAGATTTGGTGAATTCTACAGCATTGATTTAGGGAAATTTTGCGAACAACTACCGCAAAATTAAAGTTCCTACTTTTGTGAACATCTACCTTTATTTTATTTTATTTTTTTATTTTTTTTTTTATTTTTTTTTTATTTTTTTTTTTTTACGAACAATTACCACAAACTTTGTATTTGTTTTGTTACCACTACATGTTAAAAACGATGAACGTTTGCTTGCCGTATGTGGGGCCTACCTTTCGTCCTTTTCCCTCCAACTATCTCTCCTTTATATTAACGATCTTCCCCCTAATTAGATACTCGCTGTTTCTTGGAATGTTTGTCTTCGAAAATTTTAAGGGCATAGGTGAAATTGCTCACCTAGAGATCGAATTCAAGCTATTAAGATTGAAAAAGCAAGTAATATTCGTTCATTTTCTTAGTCTTTCTTATGATTTCTAGTTAATTGTTCATTTATTTGTGTATTGAATGAAATAGGGTGGGCCCTACATACGGCAAGCAAACGTCCATCATTAACTGTAGTGGTAACAAAACAGATAAAAAGTTTGTGGTAGTTGTTCGCAAAAAAAAAAAAGAAAAAAAAGGATATATAAAGACAATTGTTTGCAAAAGTTGGAACTTTTGCAGTAGTTGTTTGCAAATTTCCTTGATTAAGTGAAAGGTGAAATCTCATAATGGCATTTTAATTTATTAGCAGATGCAGGGTTGAATTCCATGGTGTATGTTGGGTCAGCGATCTACATTGTAGGCGGTAGTAGATTTGATCGTATGCAAAACACGGCACCACCCAATTTACGGTGTTGTAACGATAACAAAAAGAGTATGTATGACAAGGGCGTGTCTTATCTAGATCTCGTTGTACGTGAAGTTGGTTGGCAGGAATCCCCTTTCACGAGTAAAGGTCTTAGCCCTAGTCCTGCCGTGGTTGCGTTTCTGTAATACCCTTCATGATTGTTTTAAAAGGATTTGATATATTACTCATACCAACAAGATGCATCTTCCTATTAGGGAGCTCATATGCTAAGGTACTCCATAGTTAAGCGTGCTTGGCTGGGAGTAGTCTTGGGATGGGTGACCTCCTGGGAATAGGCCCTTGATGCGCATTTCGTGACAATAGGCCCCTCCCTAATTTGTTTGGGATCGGGGTGTTACAAAAGGTAAAATCTATATTTTCCACCGCGGTGGCCATTCAGTCAGTGCTGATGTTTTTTTTATACAATTTCAAGTGAATATTCGACCTTGCTTCCACCACCTCAAGTCGGGTATTTCGACACCCTATATGATACTTCTGCGGTTACTGACCCTGACAATAATAGGATCCTCGTCCACTTTTATACCGTTAATTCTGTCTTCGCTTTCTACCCTGAAACAAGTGAATGGCAGGGGCGGATCCAACGGGGGTTCAAGGGGTTCAACTGAACCCCATTAGATCCCGAAAAAAAATAGGAATTTTATTTTTTTTTAAAAAAAAAACAGAATAACTACATAACAAATATTTGAAACAAACTTGTACCATATTCGGCGCGAGCTCAGTTGGATAAGTAAGTGTGAAGTTAGTCAGTAAGTCTCGGGTTCGACGCTACTAGGATGCAATTTTATGTTTTTATTTTTATTTTTTTCGTTTTAAATTTCTCCTTTTTTTTTTCCTGGAACTTTCGTTCAGGTAACTTTCTCTTGCTGTTTTTTATTTCAATTTCTTAAATATTTTAATTATGTTTTGTAATTTGTTTATTTGTACTTGTTTAAAATTTTAAATTGTAGATTGTTAATCTTTTTTCTATTGAGTATTTAAGTGTTAATCTGTTTTTTTTTCAATAAAAAATTTCAATCTGTTTTTGAGCTTTTCAATTTCTTAATTGTTAATACGTTGATTGTTTTTTAACTTTTGTTCATTTGTTGTATTGTTAGCTGTTAAATGAATTATGCATAAATGGGAAGTAGATGTAGTACTGATTAATTTTTTTTTTTAATTATTGTAGTGTGTGACCATGAAAAGTTTGGAGCATTTTTGTAATTTGCATCATGTATTGTATTTTGACATTTAATCGAAGTTATGTATTATTGTATCAGATCATTTTATTTTGTAATTTTATTGAAATTTGGACTTATTTTGTTGTGTACTTGTGTAGTGGTATTTATTTGAACACTCTATTTTATACTTGAATTCTCGATTGATATCCGTATATTCCAATATCGGGTGTTTGATGAAGTTCGAACCCCTAGGTACAATTCCTGGATCTGCCACTAGCGAATGGGATTTGTTCCTTGAATCTTTCACTTGGTCTTCTCCGCTAGTTTTAGTTTACGGGGTTATCTATTATTACTATCTCGAGACCCCTAAATTGGTGGGCGCATACAATATTGCCATTGAACAGTGGCTTAATATTGTATTTACGTCTCAGCTCTCTGATTGTGTTTGGAGATACCAGTTTGATGCTATGATTTATTTAGGGAATGGTCTTATGTGCTTGGTTGCCTACTGCTCTCTTGCTGATAGTCCACCCCGCACACAGGTTTATATTGCCAAGTTCAGATTCCACCGTCCTGTTGACTTCCTCGTTACCCCGCTTCCTCCTGTTCAAATTTCAAACATATACCCTTGTGTTAGAATCCAACTCCTTTTATGTATTAGTTTCCCTTTAGATGCTTTCTTAGAGTTTAGTTTATGTTTTCTTAGTGTGAGGTCCCAATATTATGTTACTGTCAATTTAGTGTTCACTAGGGATTCTCCTTGTAATCAAATTAAAGCTTTTTAGAGGGTGAATGATTAATGAAATCTTAAGTCTTCTACCAAGTGTTGCCTTGCTTTTATGCTTGTTTGTTGTTAAACCGTTATTGATATTGTGTCTTACTAGCATAATAGTTCCCCTCCACACCAACTTCATTCTCTAAGAACTCGTGGTTCGGACCCGCTTGTGCCCGCCTTGAAGTATAGGCCGTCACAAGCCTCGACCACCCGCACTCCGTCGCCCAAATATATGTGTGTCCTCCTTTAATTTAATTGACCACTTGTGTTGCTTTGTGCTCACAAGCCCCTCTTCCGCTCAAGGCTAGCGTTCTCGCCACTAAAAGGCTAGAGCGCGCCGCACGTTTTGGGGTCCAAACTCCCAGATCGTGACAGTTGGTCAGTCGAGAAGGGTCGGTTATCTGAGAATGATTCAAGTGGGACGTCAAAACGCTCCAATAGCCCGACTCCTAGCTCTCCAAAGGGCGGAGCACGACTCTCGAGTATCGTCCAACACCATTAATACTTATTAGAGAAGAAGTGGAGGAGGTGATGCGCAGAGATCTACATCGAACGCCTCCCAAAATTCCGGAAACTCTAAGGCCAGCACGTCCTCGGCAAATACCAAGCCGCCGAACTACATTCTTTGTCGAGCCCTACACAAATGGTGGGAGTGCGAGCATAAAGAAGATCTTGACAAGATCCAAAAGAGATTGTCATCCATGTCCGTGCAGGAGATCCCAGAGAAGAAAGAGGCCAGTAAAGACAACAGCCCATACTACGAGATGTACTCCATGAGAATGACTGCCCTAGAACCTCAATTCCGATATCTATTAGCAATGCGAGTGATAGAGCCAGAGAAGGAGGCGACATCAAAGAAACAAAGCTTGCACTAGAGACACCCAGAGGCGGGAGATGAAGCCTAGAGAGCCGGCAACATCCCAGATGCACACCTGCCAAACTCAAAATCAGACACCCGGTTCGAAGCAAAGAGCAACGAGCCCATAGACACCCCAGAGACAAGCACCAGAGTCAACCAAGATTCCAGTAGTCAGCCGCATCAACAGCGCGTCAGAGACTTTAGATAGTTTAGGATTCTCTAATTTTGTTTGTAACTCTTGTAAGTCGACGAGGTCGTCGACAGCTTAAGTGGGAGAGGATGTTAGAATCCAACTCCTTTGTATGCATTAGTTTCCCTTTAGATGCTTTCTTAGAGTTTAGTTTATGTTTTCTTAGCTCGAGGTCCCATTATTGTGTTACTGTCAGTTCAGTGTTCACTAGGGATTCTCCTTGAAATCAAATTAAAGTTCTTTAGAGGGTAAATGATTGATGAAATTTTAAGCCTTCTACCAAGTGTTGCCTTGATTTTATGCTTGTTTGTTGTTAGACCTTTATAGATATTGTGTCTTACTTACATAATAGCTCCCCTCCAAACCAACTTGATGCACTAAGAACTCGTGGTTCGGACCTGCTTGTGCCCGCCTTGAAGTATCGGTCGTCACAAGCCTCGACCACCCGCACTCCGTCTCCCAAATAGACGTGAGTGCTCCTTTGATTTAATTGCCCGCTTGTGTTGCTTTGTGCTCACAAGCCCCTCTTCCGCTCAAGGCTAGCGTTCTTGCCGCCAAAAGGCTAGAGCGCGCCATACGTTTCGAGGTCCAAACTCCTGGACCGTGACACCTTGACACCATATGCTCCATCTTTAACTATTTGCCTATCTAATCTAGGTATGAATATCTTCATTTATTTCAGTATTACATATATTGATTTAACCCATTAATTGCCTATCACTATTCATTCTTATCATTATGTTGATACATACATAGATTAAAGGTAGGAATATTCATTATTATCATAATTTATCATCTACAGTAACATATACGAGTACAACAAATTATATACCATTTGCATACAACATGTACAAGTCGTTCTTATATGGAAATCAATTACCAAAGGGTCCAACTAAAATAGCTCGTGCAGACAAATAGTGACACAAATTTGGAATACCAAAATGCAAGTATTCCACTCCGTTATAAGATGTATTTTTCAACTTGATTTAACAAAGGAAAATTTGTCCAAAAGTTACTTATAAGTCAATTTTTTGTGAAAAAGGACCTAATATATTCAAAGTAGTGAAAAAGCTCCTTAAAAGTTAGTTTTGTTGTGCGGAAGGATATTGGCATCGGAATATGATCGCTGACTTCACTTTTCCCACATTGACCATCATGTTACATGCACGTGATGTTTTAAAAAAGGAAAAATTAACATAAATAATCCAAACTATTAGCCCCCTTTTCATTTTAATCTCAACTAATGTTTAAATCAGAATAATCCCAACTATAGGGGTCCCTTCTCAAACTAGTCCCTCTTACCTACAACCTGTAATATCGGTAATTTTTTTTTTTTTAATATCTTTTATTAGAGAATAATTAACTTTTTAATTATTTATTTACTAGAGTGTACCCGTGCAATGCATGGGTTATTTATTTTACAGAATGAAATTAAAAATAAATCTAATAACAAAATTTTTATTTCAAAAAATACGGAAAGTTGATTTTGATATGATAACTAACTGTTATAACATGTGTGCAGCTATTATGAGAGTTATTTTATCAGTCCTATAAGGGTTATCCATTCAATGTTATAGAGGTAACCATGTTAGTGTTATAAGGGTTACACCGTGAGGGTTATAGGAGTGACTGTTCTTTTGTAACCACTATTTTTTATCTTTTGCAAGTAGCTATTCGGTGAGGCCAGTTGCGCAAATAGCGTGATGTACATTTATTTTTTGTTTTGATGATTAGGGAAGTATGGGTGTGTTAAATCTATAGAGGTTACATGTTCTGTGTTATAGGGGTTACGTAGTTAGTGTCATAGGTTTGTTTTTGATCTTTTGCAAGTAGCTATTCGGTGAGGCCAGTCGCGCAAATAGCGTGCTGTACATTTTTTTTTTTTTTTTTTTGATGATTAGGGGAGCGGAAATTGTTTGTAGGATAGTCTCCAAAAAATATGCATATAATTGAAGGGTTAGGGATTCAGAGTGCTATGATGAATTGTTGATAAAGGAATTGTATATCCCGTGCTAATGCACGACATGTATTATACACGAAAGAAAATAAAACAAAGTGAAATGTTAGTACCGTTTAAAAAAAAGGTAATTTTTTATTAATTATTGCAATTCCTTGAAAAAAAAAAGGTGCAGTGGGAAGGGTAGTTATTATCCTTATTGATTTTTTTTAAGTTAAAAAATAAATAAATAATATAGTGGGATGGGTACTTGGGTAGTTATTGGTTTGTAAAAAAGTTTAATTAAAAAAAAAGAAAGAAAAAAAAACTCTAATGCATGAGATTTGAGTATTGGTAATTTTGAGGGTTGTGGTGAATTGACTCTACAATTATATATAAGATTTATTACTGTCACCCACCAGCATTCACCTAAAACCCTCAACCCAACTATAGCCACAATCAGCATTCACCAACCCCAAATCTTGCAACCACCAGGGACCCACCACCTCCTCATTGCCACAATGCCAGACCACCACCACGGCACCACCGTATACCACAACAATAACCCCATCTACCACCTCCGTATTACCCACTTCTTCCCTCCCTCAACCAGTGGCGTCCCCACCTCAACCACCTAACCCCACCTATATCCCATTTTCTACCTCGCCAATCCACCATCAACCGCATCTCCTCCCCCTTCTGCACATCCCATTTCATCTCTTCCTTGTTCAACCGCTCTGTTCCTCTTCCCTCTCTCTAATCGCCTCCATTCTCTCTCTAATCTCCTCTTCCTGTTCAGCAGTCATTGGTGTGATTGATATCGGTGGTTAGTATTGCTTGATGGTGATTCATGACTGGGGTGGTAGAAATGATGGTTTCGATGGATGGGCTTGGCTGGAAAGATTCTTTAAGTTGCTGGGGGAGGATGTTGAGGTGGTTTTAGTGGAAGGACTACGTTGGGCAGTGTATGGAATAATTTCAAGTATTAATCCCACTAGCTCGAACCCCACTGTGATCATACACTAAAGTACGGTGGCGTCCAAAAGGGAAGAAGATAGAGCAAAAGAGTCGCCAACAAGTTTTTAAGGAACTTGTAAACCGTTCACGAGGTGAAGGTTACACCCCTTAACGATCCAAGAGATCGTCAACTCCATAAGGTCATGAACCAAATAAGGGTTCGGGGATGATGGTACAAATCCAACCTAAAAGAGATTGAACCTGCCCTAATAATAGGCCTCTACTTTATTCTGCTCGTATTCATGTGCGCTTTTTAATTAACATGCAATCAATAGGTTAACCCTAAACCTGTTTATCTATGTTGGTTGAATTTAATGCACAAACAAACTATTATTGGCGATCACTTGAATTATAATCACAATTAACCCTAAACAAGATTATTAATTATCTTATTAAGCGTGATTACAAGTACAAATTCCCTTTAACATGCATAAAAAGGTGTGATCAAGCAATAAAGAATAAATATAATATGTATCAAGCAACATAATAATAATCAATAATAATTATAATTAAAATAATCATGAACAATAACGAATATCATAATCAAAACAATAATAATCATAAATAAAATAATCATTATCAAAATAATAATAATAATAATAATAATAATAATAATAATAATAATAATAATAATAATAATAATAATAATAATAATAATAATAATAATAATAATAATAATAATAATAATAATAATAATATTCATAATCATCATAAATTATAACAATTATAATCATTATCATGTTCATGTTAATATTAAAGCATAATAAAAATAGCAAGATCCTAGGCATGATACTAACAAGATTAATAACAAACCCTAGCATGTCACTAAACAATAAAAATCAAATCTTTAACCCTAACATGATACTAACATGAATAAATATTAGGAAGAGAATAGGAAGCATCGCAGGAATCACATTTAATATTAAAAATACCCTAGACATGATACTAGGAATATCATAATAACAATGTAAACATGATTTCTACATCATAATATCTAAAAATCAATTAAAGTACTTACTTTGATGCTTCGTACCTCTTTCTAATAACAAAATACACACGTTAGTAACTTCAAGGAAAAATAATAATCAAAGCAATTAAATTAAATAATTGAAAGAGAGATTTGGGACCAAACCCTCAGAAATTAAAACCTTTCACGTCTAGGGCGAAGGCAACTTCGAATATGGCTAGGTGTTTCTAGATCTAATGAATGCGGAATTATGTATTTGAGAAAAGGCTAGTTTAGAAAAAGAGAGAGAGAATAATCAAGAAAATCTTGATGAGAGTTGGTCATTGAAAAATGGGAGATATGACCTCTATTTATAGGAAAAAAGAGGGTCGAAGAATTAAGAAAAGAATCCAAATTCGAATCGAAATAAAACTCGTAGACAGTAGTTTTTGCGGATTTTATTTTTATCATATCTTTTGATCCAGGAATTGGAATAAGATGAATAAGATGTCGTTGGAAAGATCTTGAAGTTTAATTTTTAACCCAATTAGAATCAGATTAAAATATGTTGTAGAATAAAATATATGAACGAAATAGTGAGACGGTGTCAGTTTTGGATAGAGTTTGATATCTTATTCATATCTTTTCCGTTATAGCTCGGAATTATTATTATAATATATCATTGGAAAGATAATTTCAAGATCTATCCAACCATATAAAATTTGGATAAAAAAATATGAGGCACGAAAATAATATCTGACTGTCTTTGAACATGTTTAAATCCGAATAGAATCAGGACTTTAAAAAAGGAAAGTTTTATAAAAAAAAGGAAAGTTTATATTTAAATCAAATTCCTTAATCTTATCTTTTCAAAAAAGGATAATTAAGATATTTTAGAAACTTATAGAAGATTCTAATCAATCCTAATTAGTTTAGGAATAGGATTAAACCTTTGGACCCTCCTCATGATCATTGGGTCGTAGCTAGGCAAAATCCGGTTTGGGCCCAGTTTAGTATTTTGGCCATAACTTCCTCATTATCCATCGGAATTGGGCTTATAATATATCGTTGGAAAGGTCTTTTCAAGACCCATCCAAATACACCATTATTGGACCCTTATCATGGACCAAACTAAACTGGAATGGACGTTTTCATAAAATAGAGTGGGTTTTCGAAAACAGAAAGAAAGAATTTTAACAAAAACTAACCGCAACACTAGACTTTTCACACTTTCACCTCATTCGATTATGGTTCGACGTGAAAGGTATTCATCACTGGGTTTGGTTTTGGGGAGACACAAATGGGTGTCTACAGGTAGGTGGTGAGATCAGAACATTCAAAAGGTGGTGGTATGAATTTAGATTTAAGAGCATGTGGGTTTTTAAAATAAATAAATAAATTATAATAATGTGAAGATAATAAAACAAATAATATGTTGAAAAATGGCTCAATTTACCAGATTACCTGGTTAACAAAAGTTTGAAACTAATTTGAGAAGGGACTCTTATAGTTGGGATTATTCTAATTTAAATAGTGATTGGGATTAAAATGAGAAGGGAGTTAATAGTTTGGATTATTTTTGTTAATTTTTCCTTTAAAAAATGTTTTTTCCTTCTTTTTTCCTCGTGATTTTGAGGAAAGAGGAAGAATTTTGAGAGAAAATTTGGGAATAGTAAGAGGGAGAATGTGAAAACGTGGGGGAAAAAAATGAACGAAAGGCCCTACTATTAAAAACATCACATGCCACGTGCGTGATGGTCAGCACCGGAAAAGTAAAGTCATTGACCATATTCCGACGTCAAGGTCCCTCCTCATAACAAATATGATTTATAGGGATCTTTTTCACCAATTTGAACATATAAGGTATTTCTTCGTAAAAAAGTGAGCATATAAGTACATTTCTAACAAATTTTCCTTTAACAAACTATGATTAAAAATTTAATTAATTTCCCTATTCCTACTGTAAAATAGATACTATCACCAATTAAATTGGTTTATCAAGGAAATATTACAAAAAGAATATATTAGACTACTAGTATACAAACTTCTATATTTATTCATGAAAATGATACTCAGATTAAGCTTAATAAAACCACTACAAAACTTTCAAGTTCAGAAATTATCAGTATAATGAAGTAAGTAAAATTAGACCATTAGAGGTGTATTATACATTTATACCTGAAGTGATTTTTGAGATATACTCTTTGATCTGACATTATACTAGCTTATAATCTTTATTTTAAAAAATAATAATAATAATAAATTAAAATCAATAAAATAAAGCAAATTTTAGGTGAGGCAACTTATCAAACACTTTGTGGGCATGATAAAAACATGTAAAATATAGGAATGAAAATAAAACTTGCAGCAAGTAGAATGCATCAAATAACAGATTCCCAAATTATAAGCATCTTTAGAAAATTTAATCACATCGAAAAAGTAATTTCGAATTGAATTAACAAAATTTACTCAAAAAAAACCCTAAAATAATTTAAAATATGTACAAAAAATACCCTAAAATAATATAATTTTAAATCAAATTAAACCCTAGATTAAAAATCAAGTCAAGAAGAGAAAAAGTCATTCTCAATTTGCAGCAAGAGATTGAGTGAGGAAGATTCCGGAGTTTGCAGCTTTGGAGGGGAAGGATGGAAGGGAGTGGAAACACAGCTTCCCTTCTAATTTGGGGAAAAACGTTTTCTTGTATAAAGAACAATAGCATTTCAACCCAAATTTTCTTTCTCGTATCCGGCCCAAACCAAACAATGTAAATAAGGAAAGGCTCATTAGCAATCGATCGATGTGTGTGGGGTTAGTGTGTGAAAGATTATAAATATTCATGTGATTTTGACCTATGACTTTAGAAATTAAAGTATCTATTAATTGTGAAATAAATCGATTTGCGTCAATTTTTCAGTTTTCAAAAAGCAAGTTCTTAATGGTTTGGTTCCTTTCTATTAGTTCATTTTTTGGAACGGAAATGTTCATAGGTCGGGTTACAAATTACAACTCTAGTTGATCACTGAAATTTTTTTCCATGGAGGCGGATGCACGATGTTTCGTGCATCCCGTTTTTTCTTTTTTTAAATAAGGCAGAATGAACATATAGTTGTTCAATAAAGAACATATAGTTGTTCAATAAAGAACATATAGTTGTTTTGTAAAGAACATATAGATATTTTATAAAGAACATCACATATAGTTGTTTTATAAAGAACGTATAGCTATTTTGTAAAAAAAATCTAGCTTTATGTTCTTTATATATATCTAATGAGCATCCGTAATATTAATAAAAAACATGATAATATAATGTAATAAACATTATTTTTATTCAACCACCATAATCTAAAGACAAAATTCAAATAACATTTCAAAATAAACAATTAACATTATGTCACAAACAAAAGTACATTATACTGATAATCAAAGCACATGGATATAAAAAATATTATTTAACATCATGTTATGTTAAATTATTCACAATTCTATAGCATGTTCTTTTTACTTTAATTAAATGTTCTTTACATTTCTATACAATGTTCTTTCCATTTTTTTTTTTTTTTTTGGAAGGGATGCACCATGAGGATCATGCATCACCACGCGTTGGTTGATCACAAAGTTGTCACTTAGAAATGAGTGTTATACAACATCATATAACACATCTAACATTAAATAATCAAGATCAATAATTCGATTTATTTTATTTCATTTATAATACATTTTTGCTTAAATAATTGTTAAATAAATAAATGATTCGTAATAACTAGTTATAATTTTAGTAAGTGCAACTGTGCAAGGACCAAAGCTAAATATATAATTCAAAAAACACAGAAACATTACCCTTCAAGTCTTCAATAGCGCAGTGAATTAACAATGTTCTAAATGAACTGTGTGTTTGGATAGAGGAATGGGAATGAAAGAAAAGAAGGTGAGGTAGGGAGGGGAAGAGGAAGGGGAAGGAATTAATGATAAATTCTCTATTTCTCTTCCCTCCTCATTTGTTTTGCAAATAAAAGTAATTCATCTCTCCATTTTTCTTCCCTTCCTTTTCCTCCATTTCACTCCATCCAAAACAAAATAGTGTAAGTTATTTTTTTCACATTGGTAAATAACTATATATATTGCTTAAATTATTAATCAATCTTAACTGATACTCTTGTTTTCATGAACTTCACAAAACAACACTGCCATCAAATAAGCTCCTATTGTTAAATCACTACAAGAAAATAACCTTTTCGTAGCGATTATTTTAACTTTTAGTATCGATTGTAATTGCAACAAAAAGCTTTCCCAACGAATGGTCATTCGATATACAATATCCCCGTTGCCTTAGCCTTTAGTAGTAGTTTTCAATATCGCTGGGGTTGACCTCAATAATCGATACGAAAAACTACCTCCAATCGTGGTGATTATTGTAGCGATTACAATCGCTATAAATGTTTAACTTATTTTCTTCAAAAAAAAAAAAAAAAACATGCGTATGATCTTTACAAGATTCGATCATGCAACCTCAAACTCTTATATTAAATGTTTCACCAATAAGCTATGACATATTTTATGTATTCTTTGTCAAACAATATTTATATATCTAGTATTGAAAAGGTTTTTCGTATCGATTTTTAGGATTTAGTGGCCATTGTAAATGATACAATTTCTCAAAATTATATAAATGTGTAAAAATAGTGTGGATATGTATTATTATGTTTTTCCGTATCGATTTTATATGGGAAAACCATGGCGATTGTAAAAATGATACGACATCCTTAATTAGTTCACAAACATACTTGCATATTGTAGCGAATGTACAATCGCTACGAAATAATTGCTACGAAAAGAGATTTTTCTTATAGTGAATTTTACGCATGAATATATTTTTTTATACCAATAATATACGTATGTTAATTAGCAAATACATTATCACAAAATTAAATAAGGCTTTTTATGAAGAGCTACCTTATACAAGTCAATTTTTGTGAAAAAACTACCTTATATATTATAATAGCATCTCCAATAGCAAGCTACAATGCTTTGTAGATCGCTTTTCTACATCAATTTTAAAGCTACAAAACTTTTTAGCAACAAATTTTTCTAGTGGTAAACTACAACATCTTTTAGTTTGCAAAAAATAAAATTAAAAAGAAAATAATTATAGACATGTTACAATATGAGTGGAGTTTTTTTTTTTTTTTTTTTTTTTTTTTTTTTTTTTTTTTTTTTTTTTTCTCTTTTTCAATCAAGCATGTAGCTTGTTTGGGCTACAATAACTTACATGTTGCTCAATTTTTTGTTTGTTCTCCAATGGTAAGCATGTACCTAAGAACTTTATTTATATTGCAAGCAAGTTCTTACAATTAAACCATTGGAGATGCTCTTAAGAAACTGCCTTTTAAACAATAAATGTTGTAGAAAACTACCTTATAAAATAATTAATGTTGTAAAAAACTACCTTTTGCCGAATTACTGCATTGAATAAGAGATGTTTAATGACCCATGTCAATCATTTTTTTCTCCTTTTTCCACCCAATTTCCCCATAGCCCCCCTTATAACCCCTAAGAGCATCTCCAATGGTTCAATTATAAGGACTTGTTTGCAATTTAAATAAACTTTCTAGCTACGTGCTTAGCAGTAGAGAACAAAAAATTGAGCAACATGCAAGCAACTGAAGACCAAACAAACTACATGTTTGATTGAAAAAGAGACTAATAAGCTCCACTCATATTGTAACATGTGTATAATTAATTATTTATTTTTTAAAATTTTATTTTTTGCTAACAATAATATGTTGTGGCTTACCATTGGAATAGTTTGTTGCTTAAAAGTGTTGTAGCTTTGAAATTGATGTGGAAAAGCAAGCTACAAAGCATTGTAGCTTGCCATTGGAGATGCTCTAATACCTCTTCTCTTTCATTGTTAAATTAAGCACATACATAGTAGCAAATAACAACATTTAATTTTGTAAGGTAGTTTCTTACAACAATTTTTTTATAAGGTAGTTTTTCACAAAATTTGATGTATATAAGGTAGTTTTTCACAAAAAAAGTCCAATTAAATACTAGCATTTTTCAAAATAATACCCGTATATAATAATTAGAAGCACACATATATTACTTGAAACACTAAAGTGACATTATTATCTTCATGTTTACATTATTTTCTTCATGTGTAAATCACTTATTTCTCAAGTTCGACACGTAATTGTTTACAACACCTTAATACATAAACAATAGTATTGAGAGTGCTACGTATATATCATTTCTCTCCCAATCATAGGGTAGAAACCATGCATGCATACAATTAGGGTTTATAAAATTTTTTAGCAAGAAACGTTAGGACCAGGAGTAATTTTGAACTTCTTGCAATAGCTCTTATAGTACTTAACACGGTTTTTGACCGCGGCAGGGCTTCCACCATTGCATTCGCCTCCGTTTATAGCACGGATAGTAGCTCCAAATCCTTTGCTCACTTTAGAATGAACCCTAGTGTTCCAGTACCAAAGTGCTGTCTTGAAGGACACACTAGGGCTTGTCGATGCGAGTTCGGGATGCTTCAACAAGTCAAGGCCAAGGTATTTCCCAGCAGCTCCGTAGTTGCAGTTCCATGTCAATTGAATCGGCCCTCTTCCGTGGTAGCTTTTTGCTTTGCAAGGATACTTTGTACAAGAGTGGTCACAATATGGTTTAGATGATGCACCAATCTCATCTATGTAGCAAAAATCTACAATGCAAAGAAGAAAACATTTTTGTAAACTTATACACTTTTATTTTAAATGGTAAGGAGGACCCTTACCTGAGTTTAACCCTCATGGTTTTGTTTGGTCTAGTATTAACGGGTCAGACACTTGAGAGTAGAGGCCAAGGGACCCGGTGTCGGAAAATCACTGGATTTATGAGGATGCATCCTAGGGTCATATTATATTTTTTAGAACAATATTTGATCAATATTCTATCACTTGAAGTCCCTTTTTTGGAATTGGGATGAATAGTGAGGTGTTTGCCGTAAACGACTAAATTAGCTAAAAAAAGACAAATATGACAGTTCCAACCACTCAAATTAACACCTATGGTGTTATGGAGTGTATGAGAGCAACCCCGACATATTTTCTCTCCAGTTCCGTAATAGTCTAAATTTGACTAAAAATAAAGACTATAATCCACGCTTTTTGACCAATTTTTGAAGCGGAGGGACTCGGTTTTGAAAAATCTCGAGATTTTTGAGGATGCATCCTAGGGTCATATTATGTTGTTTGGAATCATATCTGATCAATATTATATCTCTTAAAATCCATTTTTTTGCATTGGGATGAATACTGAGGTCTATGCCGCAAACGACTAAATTAGCTATAAAAAAAAAAGACAAATAAGGCAGTTCTAACCATTCAAATGAACTCCTATGTTGTTGTGGATTGTATGGGAGCAACCCCGTCATATTTATTCTCTAGGTCCGCAATAGTATAAATTTAACCAAAACTGAATACTATAATCCACGCTTTTTGGACAATTTTTGAGGGAAAAACACCCGGCGTCTTATAATCTATTCCATAATGAACAAAAAATAAAGAAGCTCCCCTCGCGATTTCATGAAATCTTATAATCTATTCTATAAGCGCTTAGAAAAAAATAGGGAGTAAGAAAAAAGAGAGTAAATAAGTATAGTGTCTTACTCTTATCTATTCACTCCTGCCTTCAAAAAAAAAAAAAAAAAAAAAAATCTACTCAGTCCTCACCCCATCTTCCTCACTCACTCCATCTCGCAACTATGGTTTATGCTAAAAGCCAAAAATCTTACATATTTGCAAATTGCAAGAAATTTCTTACAAAAGAAAATCCATCCTCGTCCTATACCCAGCTTTTCCATTGTCAATGGGATTATTTGCGGAACTTGTTAGAGGATGCCCCAAGCTAGAGGTCCCATTATTTCTAATTTCATTCAGCCATTGAGCCATTCCTTCCTACTGCACCGCCTTAAACAAGTTTCTAGAAGGTATGTAGAAATTCTGTGGCGGGAAACTTTTTTATACCCATTTTTTCCCTTCAATTTCAACACTCTCAATATATATATACACAAACCCACTCAATCATTTTTTCTCTCTCCAATTTTTCTTTTCAAATCGCACAAATTTGATCACATAAACGCTTCCTCTTCTTCTTCTTCTTCTTATTTTCGTCAATTGCTCTTTGATTTTCTTCTTCTTTTAATCAGTTCAATGGAGTCTTCAATTCAGGTATAAATCTAAATGATCTTATTCTAGCTAATTATCGCATGATTTTTTTCTGTTTCTGCTAATTTTTCTATTTCTCAGATTCTGCTAATTTTTCTATTAGAACTCGTTAAATTCTTAGATTCTGCTATGCATGAAATTTCTTTTTGAGCTCATTAATTTTTCGCTTGATTTGCTTGTTTATTGCTAGTTATCTACTAATTACAGCATTAAATTCTTTGTTACTGCTACTTATTGCATTGAATTCTTTGTTTATTGCTACCTATGGCATGAAATGCTTGATTTCAGCTAATTTTCGCTTTGAATTCTTTTTTTCTGCTAGTGATCGCATGTATTAAATGCATTATGCGTTTGTTTTATTTTATTTTTTTTTTTAGTTTTTTTACTGCCTATTATCTTCATTGCGATGAAAAGCGTTTTCGCTACTAATTAATGTCGCATTAAGTTATATTTGTGAATCATCTGAGCATTTAATTTAAGTTATAATTGTTGTTTGTTAATAATTATTATGATAATTCAAGTTGTCAGAAAATTTCTATTTACTGAAGTTTGAATATACTGTACAAAATAGTTTCCCATCAAAATAAAATAATAATCTAAGTATGAATAATGCATCTACATTTGAACTGACTGTGATGAAGAAACTAAGTCGATATTGTCGAATGTTTGTTCATCGTGACCTAGTTAGAATTTCTTACAATTTATATGCCATTTCACATAGCGATGTAACTCGTTGCTGTTGTGGATGTAACAGTACTATGATAATAGGTGCAAATTTGTTGCTAAGCAGAAGGATTCCGGAACTGATCCTTATCCTAAATTCTCTGTCACAAAGAATATTGCTGAGTTTGTAGAGAGTTATAAGTCGGCAAAGGAAGACCTAAAACATGTGGTTGAAGCTATAGCTGGTATTATAGATAGTTTTTTTTTTTTCTTGTCTAAAGACTAGCAGTTTCAGTTTTGATACATTGTGCATTTGGTTGTATTAGGGAGAATCATGAACAAGCGAGGCAAATCGAAGTCGAAGCTCATATTCTACGATTTGTGTAGTGATGGTCACAAAATCCAATTGATGGTCTTTGCTGAGTAATTATATAACATTGCCAAGTTCATTATATTCTATTTGAGCACTGTTTCTTGCTGTCCTCCCATTCTCTTTTGACCTATGTGCCATTAAAACCTTTCGTTTTAATTTCAATTTCCTTCAACTCTGTCAGTAATTTTGAGCTGGATGAAACGGAATTCTCCAACCTACTATTGAAGAAAAGATATCATAGATAGTAATTAAGGAGAAATCATCTCCTAAATTGCAGCCTTGATGAATGAGCATGATTGATTACAATCAATCACAATCTCCTATCTTAGTATATATATTATTCTAATATATTTTAGTGCCATGTATAGTATAGTCTTAACTTTGTAATCTCTTTATTTAAGGTAGTATGTTGACTTATTTTCTATAGTGGTCACTCAAGGCTTGTATATAAATACTCTGTAAATTAATAATACAAAGTAAGCTTTTTCTCTATTCTTTATACCTACATGATTCTGTGAAACGTGGGGACATTGTCGGTGTGAGTGGATATCCAGGTATGCGAATCGTAGTATGTGATGTATAAATGTATAATTGTTCTTGTTAGGTTCAGTTGACAAGAATCGTTAGATCTTTATTTAGATGGAGGCATTTTGAGGGTAGATAGGGTGTTTGAATATCATGGAAAATGACATGTGTTATTCTATCTGCTGTCTTTGTAGGTTTCAATAAGAAAGGAGAACTTTTATTTTGTCCCAAGACTTTCAAGGTACTGTCTCCTTGTCTCCACATGCTGCCTGATGTTCGTAAAGCTAATGCTAATGTCGAGGTAATTGAATTTTTTGCTTCCATTAGTTGGTAATTTTTTTCCCTAGGTTTTTAGGGTTATTTCAGGCTTGTTCTCTTCATTCGAATATTTTGGTAATTATGTTTAGTTCGTGCATATGCTATAGCTATTAACAACTAAATGCTTCTAGGCCAAGGTATTTCTAAGTTGATATCTGCCTAGTAATAAAGATCTTATCCGATAAATTCACAATTTGATATAAATTAAGATCTCCTCATTTTTCATTTTCATTTTCATTTTTTTTTAATGTATAAAATTTTTGCACTATTTACAAGCTTCATTATTTATTTTTTTCGGTTGCAGAAATGGGTACCTGGATGTTCAAGGCAACCTGAATCATATTCGCTGAAGGATCAGGTATTTTTATTTTATTTAGGATAACTTGTCTGCTCTTAGCCTGTTTTTGGGACATTAGGTATGGCAGAATCTGTTTTAGTTTCTGGCAGATCAGTTTTGTAATGGTTTTGTAAATAACATTGCAACATGCTATAGGTTTTGTAATATCCTGCTTGACTGTTCTATCCCCTATAATTGTACCTAGTAGTAGCTGATAGAACTGAATAAAAGCTTTGGAAACCCCATCAGAAACCTCACACCATGTACCCTCCATGTCCTGTACCTTAATAATGTTTTCTCTGTGATTCTGGAATCTCAAACTTTTGTAGAAATAGGCTGTGTTTTCATTCCACCTGGAGCCATTTAATTTTTGCTTTTTGTTGGAGGAAGGAGTAGTAGCCTGCGCTGTTGTTTGAGTTCTTGAAGTAATTCAAATTCCTGATGTTGCAGATCTTTATCATCTAGGTCCTGCTGAATTCTCTCCTGAATACCTTGTAATTTGTAAATCATGCTCCAACTTGTAAAATTTCAGTTCAATATGAAATGTCCGAGCTCTCTTGTCAATAGTTTGAGTATTTTTAACCACACAGAACATCTTTGTGTACTTGCATCCCTCGTTTTTGAGGTCCTATAAAGCACTATACTCATACTCCCTAAAATCTTCTACTTCATGGTGGGAAACAGGTCTTCCTATTCTGTTCTTGAAATGAAGAGGACTGTTAAAGTACCCATAACTATCCGAGGGTCTCGGATTTGTTCACTCATCCCCTTTATATCCTTCCATAACCCCTCTCTTTCATGGTGGTCAATGAAACCATATACAAAAATACACTGAAACTGAAAGTTTATAGCTATTTTCTTGATCTGAATATGAATATATCGAGACCCTCCACCAATCTGTTTACATATTTCTTTAGACATCTCCAAATTTCTCATCCTTAACTTTTGTTTCTAAGAGACAACACAAACTTGCTTTTTGCTCATAGATAACTTTTTAAAGGTCCTTTTGCTTATTAGGGTGGTCCAACCCCATTATGGTCTAGCAAAGTATTTTATCCATTAGTATCTACTCCTTTTCCCCTTTTTGGGGATATTACTTTTTCTAAGTGTCCAAACTGGATTTTACCTACCATCTGCAAGCCAGCAATACAGTTTCTCAAGCTTACCAGGTTACCTACTTTTTGACATATTCTAGTCTGTAGGTCAGCAGTATTCTGAGTACTTTCTTTTTGACTCACTGCATTTTCCTCTTTGTTTTAACATGATCATTTTCTGCTACAATTTGTCTCTCATCATCGAAGGTCTTATTCAGTTCCCACTATTTGTGATCTAAATATGATTCAATTCTTTATTGCGATCCCAGATTAGGTACTTAGGTATCTGAAATATTCAAATGATTTTTATGTTTTAATTATTTTACTGATGTGAAGCTTTATCTTACTTTCTTTCTTTGTTTTTGGTTTTTGTTTTAGGAAATTCGTTATGCTAAACGATATCTTGATCTCATTGTAAATGATGAGGTTTTAGAGGTTTTCAAAACCCGGTCAAAAGTGATTGCCTATATGAGATCATTCTTGGATGAAAAAGGCTTTATAGAGGTACAACTTCATATATAATTTGTATTAAAGTAACCTGCTAGACTGTTATATCTAATAGTCCAACGTTTCATGTAATAAACCGTGGTTTATTCAATACTGATTATTTTTGTTTGATGTTAGGTTGAAACACCTATTATGAATGCTTGTCCTAGCATTGGCGCTGCACGTCACTTCACTGCATCAAGTGATGAATTAAAAGTGAAGTTTTTCATGCGCATTGCACCTGAATTAATGTTAAAGCAGTTGGTGGTTGGAGGTCTAGAACGCGTGTATGAAATCGGAAAGCAGTTCAGATCTGAGAATGTTGATTTGACACATCACCCGGAGTTTACTAGCTGTGAATTCTATATGGCTTATGCAGACTACAATGATCTGATAGTCCTAACAGAAACATTGCTAAGTGGTAAGGATTGATTGGCTACATTTAGGAAATGATAGACCTAACACATCACCTGGAGTTTACTTAGTAAGGTGTTTTTGAACAGGAATGATGCAGAGATTGACTGGAAGTACAAAAATAAAATGTCATTGTGCTGGACAAAAAAAGAATGAGAACGAAACTATTGAGATAGACTTCACTCCACCCTTCAGGTAGTTTATATCTGGTGGATGTCTTTCTTATATACATTCCATATCACAATTACGGCGTACATACACTCATCCCTTAATTGCTAAATACTAAACTGTAGGAGAATAGACTTCATAAAAGAATTGGAGAAACAGGCAGGTATCATCATTCCAAAGGATTTGTATAGTGATGAAGCGCACAAGTGTTTGCTTGAAGCATGTCAAAAAGCAGGTGTGACGTGTGAGCCTTCACTGAGAACAGCTCGCTTGTTAGATAAAGTAAGTATATGTGTGTGGTGATCGTATGTGTATTTTATGTGTTTGTGCACTACCTTTCACTTAATGTGTAACTCAATTAGCAACTCAGTTTCAAAAAGCGCGTTTGAGGTGTGGCTAAGCACAAGCTGACCCCCTAGTCATCTTTTCAATAAGCTGGTTGCATACTGCAGCATTAGATGTTATGTACCACCTTTTTTTCCCTTCCCCCCTTTTATCCGCATAAACTTATTTTGCCCTTGTATTTGCAGCTTGCAGATCATTATCTTGTTAAAAATTGTGTCAATCCAACATTTATAATGAACCACCCCATATTAATGAGTCCGTTAGCTAAGCATGACAAGTCAATGGATGGAATGACTGAGAGATTTGAGCTATTTGTGAACAAGCGTGAGGTATATACTCATAATTTCATTTATTTGTTTTTATTATTGTTGACTTGCTAGCCTGGTTTAAGATCTGCTTCCCATAAGCAGCCAATAGAAGATTCTGTGTTTAGGCACTAAGAACCTATTCCGGATCACCTTATCCCAGTACACATGGTGATCAATAACAGTCATAGCCTTAGAAATTTTAGCTATGCTGAACTTGCCTTGAGTTAGTGTATCAATTAAGCTAAACAGCTCATCTTTAATTCTGCACAGACTCTTCCAAAGCCATCTTGCAGTAGTCTTAGGCTGATTATGTCTCGTAGAACAATCCTTAATGCAGACACTGTGGACCCATTTAACCCTCAAGTTACCTTCCTTTTGCTCAATAGCCCATATGTGCTTTGCAACAGCTGCTTTGTTCCTAGCAATCAAGTTTCTGATCCTCAGACCACCAATGCTTTTTTAGGAACAAACTGAATCCCAATTGACTAAACCAGGCTGGCTAGACATATAGTTCCCATGCCAGAGGAATTGTCTGCAGACGTTATTGATCTTATGCAAGATAGAAGGCAAAATGAAGATTTGACACCAATATGAGCAAATAGATATTAAAACAGAGTAAATGAGCTAAATTCTGCCACTGCTTCAAGTCTTACATTTTGTTCACTAGAAGATCATACTCGTGTGCTTTAAGCTTAAGATGACTCATAGGCACTCCCAGCTACTGAAAAGGCAGATGGCCTGTTCTTAACTGAGAAGAAGCCTGAATTCTATCAATCTCCTGCTGCTTCATACCAACATAGTAAACTTCAGATTTCCCAGCATTAATGCATAAGCCAGTAGTGTCAGCGAACACTTTAAACCCACTGAGTAGCATACTAGCAGAGTCAAATTCTCTTTTACCAGAAAATCAAAATATCATCAGCAAAGGCTGTTATTTCGAGTCTAACAATTCTGGATAATTTTTTATGACAGCTCATAAATGCATACACGGAGATGAATGATCCTCTACTACAACGAAAACAATTTGAGGAGCTATTGAAGGTATAATTGTCCTGCTTCTGTTTGTGTAAACCTTCTAATGACTTGAATTTCATAAGTTTAAATTTTTTGCTTCTTTTTTCGGTAAGTAAAACTATGTTGCCAAACGTACAATGTGTACCTATGAGACCTTTTGTGCTTTTGATTTCCAGGATCTTCAGCATGATTAATGAAGATATGAAGGATGATCCTTTTTGTGTTTCTTTGGATTATGGACTGCCTCCGACAGCAGGTTGGGGGATAGGGATTGACCGGTTGGTCATGCTAGTTACCGATTCTCAGACAATTAAGGTATTCTATTATGTTTGTTGTTTATATGTAATGTAACTGAGGATGTTGTTGTATGTAATGTAACTGAGTATGTGTATCCAAATCTTATTGCAGGAAGTTTTGCTGTTCCCAAAATCCATCAAAAAGCCGAGGAGCGATGGCCAGCACGTTTAATTCTAATCAAATCTTTGCATGCCATCTGCTATTATTTCTTCAGCACAGATTGAGTATAGATAAAACTTAGAGTCGAGGCATCAATAGTACATATATTCTCCAAATTGTATGTAAAAGTACCAGCCACCAAAAGTTTAGAGTTAATATTGCCTTCTGACGCTGCTAACTGCTATAATGTCTAGATGGTTAAGACATACGAATTTAAGAACATGTTTGAAATCGGGAACTCGCCCGATCGGGCAAAGGTGGTCAAGGAAAAATCGGGAACTCTCGCGCCCGATCGGGCGGCTTCGCCCGACCGGGCGACGGACAAGAGTTTTTCTACGAGATCTCTCGCGCCCGATCGGGCGGGCTTCGCCCGACCGGGCTGCAGACTCGAGTTTTTGACGAGCCCGATCGGGCGGCTTCGCCCGATGGCTCGCCCAGAATGGGGATTTCAGATCGCCCGATCGGGCGGCAGCTCGCCCGATCGGGCCCGCCTTTTTCCTAGGTCGGTTTGCTTACGTGTTTCTCTTTTTCAGGACTCATATAAATACGAGTCTTACTTTTTCATGACATTCATTCACTTTCTAGCCGAAAACACAAACCTACCTTTTGAGATCTGAACAGTTCTTGAGCAATTCCACTCTTTGAGTTCGGGTGCACGGATTACGGAGAGAGTTGCGTTAAACTTGGGGGGCGTGCGTCACTAGGAAACTTGTACCGGTGGTGGCGTATTTCGCTTCTAAGGTAGTGGATTTCGTTCCACGGCGCGACTGTGAGTTTGAGATCTTCAATCCAGGAAAGTTCTAATCTTTTATTGTTTGTTATTGATTTCAACAGTTATTTTTCCAACAATTTAGAAGCGAAATAAAATTTGATTTATTCTGTTGATATCATGACTAGCAATTCTCAAACTCGTCTATACCTAGATCTGTTTAAGGTTGAGTCTCTTGATGGAATTAATTATAAGAGATGGTCACAAAGGATGTTGATTGCTTTTGAACAAGTAGAGATTGATTATGTCTTGTTTAGGGATGCTCCAAAACCCATTAAGCAAACCAATACCATGATTGAAATTCCTAGTACTCCTGCTCCTGGGAATAAAGAATCTAGTTCTAATCAAAGGATCACTACTGTTATTGCTAATGAATCTGAAATCAAGAAATTTGATCGTGATAATAAATTCGTTAGAGGTCATCTTTTGAACAGCATGAAAAACAACATATTTGATTTGTATGTCAATATAAAATCTGCTAAGGAGATGTGGGAGTCTTTAGAGAAGAAATATGGTGCTGATGATGCTGGGAAAAAGAAGTATGTGACTGGAAATTGATTGAATTTCAAATTGGTGGATACAAAGCCTGTTATGGACCAAGTCCATGTGTATGAAAATTATGTTGCTGAAATTTTTGCTCAGGGTATGAAGATGTGTGAAATCCTTCAGGCTAATGTCTTGATTGAAAAATTGCCTGATTCTTGGTCTGATTATAGAAATCACCTCAAGCATAAAAAGAGGGATCTAACCCTAGAAGAACTTGTGAGCCACATGAAGATTGAGGAAGCCAATAGGCTTAAGGATGTTTCCTCTAAGCCTAAAAATGTGTTAGCAATCAAGGCTGTTGAATCTGGTGCTGACTCTGACAAGAAAGCAAGTGATAATCGTGCCAAGAAGGGGAACTCTGAGAAGAAGGGAAATCTCCAAGCTAAGGGCAAGATTGGGAAGAAAGTCACTGGCAAGTGTTGGTCATGTGGTGAAGTGGGGCACTTTGCTTCACAATGCAAAAACAAGAAGAAGAAAAATCTGAAATCAAGTGGAGGAATCAAGGGTAATGCTCATCTGGTTGAGAATGAGGATGAAGATGTCATTGCTGCAGTTGTTTCTGAAGTCAACCTGGTTGAGAACAACAGTGAATGGATTGTGGACACTGGTGCATCTAAACACTTCTGTGCTAACAAGGACCTGTTTGTCAGTATGGAAGATGCAAAGGAAGGTGAACAAGTCTACATGGGAAATTCAAGCAGCTCTGAGGTACTTGGAAAGGGAAAAAAGGTTCTGAAACTGACTTCAGGGAAGACCTTGGCTCTTCACAATGTGTTGTATGTTCCTTCTCTTCGTAGAAATTTAATTTCTGGTGCTTTGTTGAACAAAGTAGGAGTTAAGTTAGTTTTTGATGCTAATAAACTTGTGTTAACCCGTAATGGGGAGTATGTTGGAAAGGGCTACCTTAGTGGGGGCCTATTTGTTCTTGAGATTGTAATTGTTCCTTCAATGAATAAGATTTCTACTTCTGCTTATATTGTTGAGTCCTTTGAATTATGGCATAGTAGATTGGGTCATGTTGGTGCAACAAAATTGAAACAAATGAAAAGTTTAAATTTGCTCCCAAATATGTCATTAGCTAGATGGATTTGAAAAATGTGAAGTGTGCGCGGAGTCTAAATTCGTGAAGAAACCCTATAAATCTGTCACGAAGAGAGAGACCACACCACTTGAGCTAATTCATTCAGATTTAGCTGATTTTAAGAACTTGGAAAGTAGAGGCGGGAAACGCTACTATATCACCTTCGTTGATGATTGTTCTAGATATAGCAAGGTGTATCTTTTGAGGACAAATGATGAAGCTGAGTCCAAGTTTCTTGTGTATAAGGCAGAGGTAGAAAATCAGTTGGAGCGGAAAATAAAGAGAGTTCGCTCTGATAGGGGTGGATAATATGGCTCCGATTTCCTCAAGGATTTGTGTGAAAGTGAGGGAATCATTCATGAAGTATCTGCCCCGTATACTCCGCAGCAAAATGGTGTGGCAGAGAGGAAAAATAGGACCTTGAAGGAAATGATGAATGCAATGCTCCTAAGTTCCGGGTTGCCAGACAATTTGTGGGGTGAAGCGGTTCTATCAGCTAATTATGTACAGAACAGAGTAACTCACAAGAAGTTAGACAAGACTCCATATGAAATATGGAAGGGTTATGCTCCAAACTTGAATCACATGAAAGTGTGGGGGTGTCTAGCTAAGGTGGGCTATCCATCGTTCAAGCGCTCAACTATAGGTTCTAGGACCTATGATACGGTATTCATTGGCTACGCTGAGAATAGTGCCGCTTACAGGTTTATGAGTCTGGAAGATCGCTCTATATCTAAATCTCGTGATGCAGAGCTCTTTGAACAGGTATTTCCTTTGAAGAAAAATTTAGTTACTGACGATGTTTCTTCAGTTCCTTCATCTGCAGGGCCAGAAGTCGCTTCCCCTAGGATTGAAAGTGAGATTCAACCTAGGAGAAGTAAAAGGCAAAGAGTGGAGACAAGCTTTGGACCTGATTTCCTAACAGCTTTTATAGCAGAGTGCGGAAATCTAGGTGAGTTCGAAGATGATCTAGATGAGATCATGTTGTGTCTTCAGGTTGTGGATGAAGATCCGAAATCGTTTGAAGAAGCTATGAGTTCAGTAGATGCAACCTTCTGGAAGGAAGCTGTAAACAGTGAGCTTGACTCGATCATGTCAAATGGTACCTGGGAGCTTGTGGACCTGCCAAAAGGGAGTAGAGCTATTGGGTGCAAGTGGATTTTCAAGAGAAAGATGAGAACCGACGGCACCGTGGAAAGGTTCAAGGCTAGATTGGTGATAAGAGGATTCACTCAAAAATTTGGTCTTGATTATTTTTATACTTATTCTCCTGTGACTAAAATTGCCACTATTCGTGTTTTGTTTGCTTTAGCTTCATCTTACAATTTGATTGTGCATCAGATGGATGTTAAGACAACTTTTCAGAATGGCGATTTGGAGGAGGAGATCTACATGGAGCAACCTCCGGGTTTTGTAGTTCCTGGGATGGAGAATAAGGTGTGCAGACTAAAGAAATCCTTATATGGTTTGAAACAAGCTCCGAAGCAATGGTATGAAAAATTTCATAAAACTATTCTTAGTTTTGGTTTTGTTGTCAATGGTAGTGATGCATGTGTGTACTCTAAGATGTTTGGTGCGCAATGTGTGATATTATGCCTGTATGTTGACGACATGCTCCTGTTTGGCACAAACATGTGTGTCATAAATGAAACTAAGAAATATTTAAATTCAAAGTTCGAGATGAAGGATTTGGGAGAGGTAGATGTGATCCTTGGTGTTAAAGTTACTAAAACCAAGAAAGGGTATTTTTTGTCTCAGTCTCATTATGTGGAGAAAATTCTGAAGAACTTTAATTGTTTTAATTTGCCTCCATTGAGGACTCCTTTTGATCCTTCTGGAACTTTGGTGAAAAATGTGGGGGACGGTGAAAAAGGTGCTTGGTAGTCTGATGTTTTTGATGAATTGCACTCGCCCTGATATTGCTTTTGCTGTTAGTAGACTTAGTCGCTATACTCATTGTCCTAGTGAGCAACATTGGGTTACTTTGAGGCGCGTGCTCAGATATCTATGTGGAACCATGACTTGGGGATTGAATTTTGTTGGACATCCTTTGGTTCTTGAAGGGTATTGTGATGCAAATTGGGTAACGGATAGTGATGAAACAAGCTCTACAAGTGGCTATGTGTTTACTCTTAGTGGGGGTGCAGTTTCATGGAAGTCTGGTAAGCAGACGTGTATAGCTAGATCAACTATGGAAGCTGAGTTCATCGCATTGGATCTTGCTACACAAGAGGCAGATTGGTTGAGAAATTTGCTTATTGATATTCCTTTGTGGGGGAAGCCGTCACCACCTGTTTCTACGCATTGTGATTCACAAGCCGCTATATGTGTTGCTAAAAATAGTGTTTACAACGGTAAGAAAAGGCACATAAGAGTCAGACACGAGTCTGTGAGGCAGTTTATTGTGAATGGGGTTATTTCGTTGGACTATGTTCGAACAGAGAAAAATCTGGCAGATCCTTTTACTAAGGGTTTGAGTCGTAGACTAGTGGTGGAGTCATCAACTGGTATGGGTTTAGGACCTTTGTTATAATGACTTGAAATGGTAGCTATTCTTGCTATGTGACATGATACATTGATTATAATAAATCAAGAACCTGTTTTGGTTATTTTGTTTCATTGGAATGAATCATGTGGATTTGTTATATGTGTATCATGTGTTTGAATCTATTACTCTATAAGAGTGGTAAGTTTTACCAGTTAGATTCTGTTAGGATGAGTTTATCTCTTAATGTCATTAGTCCAGTTGTTTTCTGAGCAGGGATAGATGGAGGTTCTTAAAGAGTTAAGACCTTTGTCCCAGTGGCTCTTAAAACAGGATAGATAATGACACCGAAAGTTGAAGGGTTGAACTTATGTTCGTAATGTTCTAGTTCCACTGCATGGATTTCTTAGGTTTGCAAGGTTCTTAAACATGTTTAAGCCTGCAGGGAAAGACCTTTGAATTTGCTGGGAACGTGTGTGAGTAACACATAGGATGAACACCTACGTGAGTACGAGAGGTGGCCTCTCTCAAGGGAAGACTGAAGTATTGTTTTCCTGAAGTACTCATGAGAGCCCAAGTGTTGGCCAAGATTGGCGGAGTTGCTTCAGCTCTAAAATCAAGGTATGTGCATTCAAGGTCCCTTCCTCGCTCCTAGGAGTTCAAATCTTAGGATACTCACTAGGGAAGTGTTGAAAACCTTGTGCACTAATGTGTTAGTTCAAACCTTTGGATACTAGCATTTAAGTACTAAGACTTTCATTTACTGTTCAGATTTCATGTCGAAGATCCGCTAGCATTAGTGGGGGATTGTTGGAAATAGTAATGCAAACGGATGACTCGCGCCCGATCGGGCGAAGGTGGTCAAGGAAAAATCGGGAACTCTCGCGCCCGATCGGGCGGCTTCGCCCGACCGGGTGACAGACAAGAGTTTTTCTACGAGATCTCTCGCGCCCGATCGGGCGGGCTTCGCCCGACTGGGCGGCGGACTCGAGTTTTTGACGAGCCCGATCGGGCGGCTTCGCCCGATGGCTCGCCCGGAATGGGGATTTCAGATCACCCGACCGGGCGGTGTCCGCCCGATCGGGCGCGACACTACGTCTGGAGAAGCTCGATCTCGCGCCCGATCGGGCGACAGCTCGCCCGATCGGGCCCGCCTTTTTCCTAGGTCGGTTTGCTTACGTGTTTCTCTTTTTCAGGACTCATATAAATACGAGTCTTACTTTTTCATGACATTCATTCACTTTCTAGCCGAAAACACAAACCTACCTTTTGAGATCTGAACAGTTCTTGAGCAATTCCACTCTTCGAGTTCGGGTGCACGGATTACGGAGAGAGTTGCGTTAAACTTGGGGGGCGTGCGTCACTAGGAAACTTGTACCGGTGGTGGCGTATTTCGCTTCTAAGGCAGTGGATTTCGTTCCACGGCGTGACTGTGAGTTTGGGATCTTCAATCCAGGAAAGTTCTAATCTTTTATTGTTTGTTATTGATTTCAACAGTTATTTTTCCAACACTAATAAGATAACTATGGACAACCGACATTAGGCTTCTGGAATATGAAATTAAGCGCACATATCACCAAAAAAATTAGTCCGATTTGCATGTATTTCTGTTGACCAACCGCCTAGTAATCTTGCATGCTTAGGGTTTAAAACGAAAATATGTTTGTTATTGTCTTTTCGACAATGGACTCGCAATGAACGAGTAGAGGCCGCTAGATGCGCGGGGAGGGGGGATTGTGCACTACTTCGCCCTTACCCTTGTCCCCTAATCTATGACCTTTGGTGCACGACCAGACTATGGAGTCTTTTGCTTTGCTTATGTCTCGGCAAGGCTTAAACCGGGTTCCGTAGCTCCCCGAAGGAGTGCGGTGGCGACTTTCTCTACTCGTTCTTTTTCGAGTATAATACATACAACTCCAGACATACTTACACTATGCAAAAGCAAGAATTCAATTCTAGCAAAACCAAAGTCATCACCGAGAGCACTTCAAGGTCATAAACACACTTGAGGGTCTAGCATATGTCATTATTGAGCTATTTGCATACTCATGGTCTTCCGAGGGTTTGACCAAACCGATTTAGGGAATGATGAAGGCAATCATTTGGGGGTTTTTGGGACACAAAATATTTTTGTTTTGCATTCACCTTTTTGTTTTACTTCTTTTTAAATAAATTGGGATTTGGGGTTTTGTTAACAATTGCAACCAATTTGAGCTTCCACTTCTTGTTAGCCAACTATATGAGCTTTAGCCAAATTTTATTTTATTCACCCTTAGTGACAAGTGAAATAGAGCTAAGTTTGTAAAGTTGTAAGCCTCCATGTTGATAAATGGCTAAGTTATGATTAGTGCTTTTGTTTGGAGCCTAAACCCCCACTAAATACATTAGTCCATTATAGTTAAAAAAAAAGTCCAAATTCTCCCAAAGTTAGTGTTGAAGTTTGAAACAAAGGGAATTGAAAATAGATGTTTGGCTCCTAGGTTGTGTGTAGTGATTGAGTTTGGGGGAGGAAATTTCTCCCTCGGTTTGGTTTGTGTTAGTTCTTGAATTGTATTGTTTCGCTTGATTAGGAAGACCACCATAGCCAAATTACTTTCCCGACCAACCTTAAGCTAGCCTAACATTACAACCTTCAAGTCCTTCTCACTCTAGACGGTTAAGTCGCATGATGGAGGAAGCAATGAATGCCTTATTTGAGACATGTGCTAGTTTTGCTTGATTTCTTTCACCTTGATTTTTCCTTGAGCTCATTCATTTGAGCTATGAGACACCACTTGGTTTTGTGCCTTTGAGGTTGGGGAGGGATGTCTTGGTGAGGAGTAATAGATGTTTAGTCATGATTGATTGGGCCCTTAAACTCCCATTTGTGACCACTAGCATGAGTTAGCTTGCTTCCCCCTTAGAGGCTTGAGGGTTGAGCGCACATTCGTGTCTTTAAGAGCTCCTTTAGGCTTTTGGTCGAGACTTGTGGATTTTCGAAAACCTCTGCTTTGTTTGAATGAGAGTTGTGGGGTTAACTCTTTGGAAACCCTTAAGAGAGCATACTTGTCCCCATTGGTGACTTTGGGGTTTAAATGGCTTGTCACTAGTTGCTAAAAGTGACTGTGATTCCTATGAAAGTGAGTTAGTGTATATATATGTGTTTTGGTTTAGTTGAATAATTCTCTGTTGTTAGTTTGGTTTTGAGTTTTCTTGCCTCGATATGAGCAAAGGTTCAGTTTGGGGAGAGTTTGATAAGTGGCTTTTAGGGCCACTTAATCTACTCATTTACCCCTCAATTGTAGCCTATTTTGGTCTTTTAATGATCATTGTAGACCGTGGTCCCTTGCGGGGCTTGGGCCTACGTCGATTGTGTTGGTGGGCTTGAGCCACAGATACCGCACGTGAGTGCGTTGGGGTGTGTTGTCGAATTGAGGGGATCGCCACCGTGCCTATACAGGTTACGGATGCCCGAAACGTTGGTGCCAAACTCATGGCCCCACTGTTAGGTCCAGTAACCAGATCGTGGGTTCGAGGACATGGTACGGACCAGATCTTTGACCCAATCCGCCCTCATGTAGCGGCCTCTACTCAGTATCTCATTGTAGTTCCACAAATCATAATTATTAAATTCAAAGAGCCTATTGATTTAACCTTAGAAAGCACACTAACCTTATATTTCTAAAAAAAAGTAGGTTACTATTAATACAATAATTACTACCTAACCTAAATATTGTGAACTCTTTGGATTAATCAAATTAATATGGTGCCTAAAATCCGTTCGTCAATAATTAATCTGCTTTAATGTGATTCAAGCAAATTCCGGTCTTGTTTAAGCAATCGAAAGAGTCATATGTACAAAAATCAAGAATAATATATACAATAATTGAGAGTAGAAATATATACAAGAATTAAGAGTAAAAATATATACAAAACTACAAACAAAGGAAAATTAAAGCAATAATAATTATAATAATAATAAGGAAGGAAAATTAAAAATTATTTACATATTGAAAACTAAAGGCGATTTAATTAAACCTACATATTTACATGCATCTAAATCTATATGGGCATTAGGATAAATAGTGAGGTGTGTGCCGTAAACGACTAAATTAGCTAATTAAAGACAAATAAGACAGTTCCAACCACTCATATGAACTCCTATGGTGTTATGGCGTGTGTGGGAGTAACTTCGACATATTTTCTATTCAGTTACACAATAGTCTAAATTTGACCAAAACTGAAGACTATAATTCACGCTTTTTGACCAATTTTTGAGGCCAAGGAACCCGGTGTCACAAAATCTCGAGATTTTTGAGAATGCATCCTAGGGTCATATTATGTTGTTTGGAACCATATTTTATCAATATTCTATCTCTTAAAGTCCCTTTTTTGGCATTAGGATTAATATCGAGGTCTATGTTGTAAACAACTAAATTAGCTAAAAAAGACAAATAAGGCAGTTCCAACCACTCATATGAACTCCTATGGTGGTGTGGAGTGTATGGGAGCAACCCCGACATATTTTCTCTCTAGGTCCGGAATAGTATAAATTTGACCAAAACTGAAGACTCTAATCCACGCACGCTTTTTGACCAATTTTTGAGGCCAAGGAACCCGGTCTCACAAAATCTCGAGATTTTTGAGAATGCATCCTAGGGTCATATTATGTTGTTTGGAATCATATTTGATCAATATTCTATCTCTTAAAGTCCCTTTTTGGCATTGGGATGAATAGTGAGGTCTATGCCGTAAACGACTAAATTAGCAAAAAAAAAAAAAAAGACAAATAAGACAGTTCCAACTACTCATATGAACTCCTATGGTGGTGTGGAGTGTATGGGAGCAACTCCGACATATTTTCTCTCTAGGTCCGGAATAATATAAATTTGACCAAAACTGAAGACTATAATCCACGCTTTTTGACCAATTTTTGAGGCCGAAGGACCCGGTTTCCGAAAATCTCGAGATTTTTTTAGGATGCATCCTAAGGTCATATAATGTTGTTTGGAACCACGTTTATGAATATTCTATCTCTTAAAGTCACTTTTTTGGCATTGGGATGAATAGTGAGGTGTGTGCTGTGAACGGCTAAATTAGCTAAAAAAAAGACAAATAAGGCAGTTTCAACCACTTAAAAGAACTCATATGGTGTTGTGGAGTGTGTGGGAGCAACCCTGACATATTTTCTCTCCATGTCCAGAATAGTCTAAAGTTGACAAAAAATGAAGACTATAACCCACGTTTTACTAATTTTTGAGGTTGAGGGACCCGGTTTCGGAAAATCTCGAGAATTTTGAGGTTGTATCTTAGGGTCATATTATGTTGTTTGGAACCATAATTGATCAATGTTCTATCACTTGAAGTCCGTTTTTGGCATTGGGATAAGTAGTGAGGTCTATGCCGTAAACGATTAAATTAGCTAATAAAAGACAAATAAGGCAGTTCAAACCACTCAAATGAACTCCTATGGTTTTGTGGAGTGTATGGGAGAAACCGCGACATATATTCTCTCCAAATCCGGAATAGTCTAAATTTTTCCAAAACTGAAGACAATAATCCACGCTTTTTGACCAATTTTTGAGGCCAAGAGAACTGGTGTCGAAAAATCTCGAGATTTTTGAGGATGCATCTTATGGTCATATTATGTTTTTTGGAACCATATTATTTCAATATTCTATCACTTGAAGTCCCATTTTTGGCACTGGGATGAATAGTGAGGTGTATGTCGTAAACGGTTAAATTAGCTCAAAAAAGACAAATAAGGCAGTTCCAACCACTAGAATTAACACCTATGGTGTTATAGAGTGTATGGGTGCAAACTTGACATATTTTCTCTCCAGGTCTGGAATAGTCTAAATTTGACCAAAAATGAAGACTATAATCCACGCTTTTTGACCAAATTTTTAGCCCAAGAGACTCTGTGTCGGAAAATCTCGAGATTTCTGAGGATGTGTCGTAGGGTCATCTTATGTTGTTTGGAACTAGATTTGATCAATATTCTATCTCTTGAAGTCCCTTTTTTTGGCATTGAGATGAATAGTGAGGTGTATGCCGTAAACGGCTTAATTAGCTAATTAAAGACAAATAAGACAGTTCCAACAACTCAAATGAACTTCGATGGTGTTAGTGAGTGTAAAGGAGAAACCCTGACATACTTTATCTCCAAATCCGGAATAGTCTAAATTTGTCCAAAACTGAAGACTATAATCCACGCTTTTTTACAAATTTTTGAGGCCAAGGGACCCGGTGTCGGAAAATCTCGAGATTTCTGAGGATGCATTCTAGGGTCAAATTATGTTGTTGGGAACCATATTTGATCAATATTCTATCTCTTTAAGTCCCTTTTTTGGCATTGGGATGAATAGTGAGGTGTATGCCGTAAACGACTAAATTAGCTAAAAAAAGACAAATACGACAGTTCCAACCACTCAAATTAACTCATATGGTGTTATGGAGTGTATGGGAGCAACCCTGACATATTTTCTCTCCAGTTCTGTAATAGTCTAAATTTGACTAAAAATAAAGACTATAATCCACGCTTTTTGACCTATTTTTGAAGCGGAGGTACCCAGTTTTGAAAAATCTCGAGATTTTTGAGGATGCATCCTAGGTTCGTATATAAGGTATTTTGTAACCATATTTGATCAATATTTTATCTCTCAAAGTCCCTTTTTTGACATTGGGATGAATAGTGAGGTGTATACCATAAACGACTGAATTAGCTAAAAAAAGACAAATAAGGCAGTTCTACCCTCTCAAGTTAACTCCTATGGTATTTCGGAGTGTATGGGAGCAACTCCAACATATTTTCTCTCTAGGTGCAGAATATAAATTTGACCAAAATTGGAGAATATAATTCACGCTTGTTTGATGTAAAAAAAAAAAATAGTAGGTCAATGAGAAAGATAATTTTTAATTAGTGATTCCATACCATATTTAATGATATGTTAGTTATTCTGAAACTGACGGATATAGAAAATGTGCCACTAAATTTGGAACACATGGAGTATAAGGTATTGTTTGGTTAGCTAACTTTATTATAGGAATTAGAAATTCCCATGAATTTCATTTTCTACTTCTTGTTTGGTTGATACAAAAATGTGAAAATGGGGGCAATGAAAATTCATGGGAATTTTAATTTCCCACAAAACATGGGAAGTTATTTACCTTACTCCCCCTTGGTAAGTTAAAATTCCCATGGGAATTCACTTCATTTTTAACCAAACAAATTTGTTGAATTCCCATGATTTTGATATTAGGAATTTATTTCCCACAAATTGCAGTTTCATGGGAATTTGCACTTCCCTAATGAACCAAACGACCCATAAGTTGAGGTAGACAGTAGACTTTAGACATATACTAATGAGGTCATTTTTGGAATAAAAGAGACTGTCATTTTGAACTTGTTTTTCCCTTTCATTCCTCCATTTTCTCTCCCTAATTTCCCCAAATTTCCAGATTTTCCCTCCTTTTTCTTTCCTTCCAATTTAAAGACTCAAATTTTCTGGGTTTCCCCTATTTTCTATATCATTTCAAAGTTCTTTGATTCGTCACCAATTACTACAAGAGCCACAACCTTTGGTAGTGTTTTTCATGTGTTGTAGGCTTTTAACCAAGCATAACTACAATGAATAAGGTCCAATCATAAATCATATCATACGGTTTCATATTCTATCTTATATTCTACATATTAATGCGTTGCGTCTTTTATTAATTTTGTAAATAATATCAGAACAAAAATACACAAAGTATATTTGTTAGTTAATTTAAAATCTCCCTCTTATTTGTAGCTTTATCTAACTTTACAAAATTGACCAACCTTATTAGTTAGTGTAAGACAAATATCAAATGTGAATTTTAAAGTTACAAACAAATTCTAACTGTTAGAAAATAAGCAATTAAACGGAAGATGCTTATCTCAATGTTGTGTACACCAAATTGACAATTGCCGCATCGTGGTGAACCACTGACCTAAAAGACGATTCCGCGCTACCCCGGTGCAGTAGACATCAAGCGGTCGCCCTCCAGGATAAGCACGGCGCTGGAATTTGTGTGCACTCACAAACCCGACCGGAACTCAGAATACTTGCCCAAAAACCAAAAGAGTATTTTTTAAAGAGAAGATCGAAGAGAATATTTCTGATTTTTGTATATCTCAATTTGAACTTGGGAATGGAAAATATATAGCAATAGATGAATAAAGTGGCAACAACATCAAAGGGAAAAGGCTGCAACAATTAAGAGGAGTTACTCCTTTTTAATGGGATAATTAAGGAGCCATAACAACCGTCATTGATGAGCACAACTCCCATATTAAAGACATTGTCAATAACTTAATTCAAATGAATAGACTATGAATATTGTAATAGATACAATATTCTAATAACAATAAACCGTCAATAATAATGGGTATTAAGAGATATATAAGATGTCCATAACCCACTTACCGCTTCTCAAACAAGTAGTACAAAACTACTCCAAAGAATAAACGACATAAAGCTTTGGTAAATTATCAAAGTGGGACTATCTCTTTTATTTCCTCTCACCTTTCTTTGTATTTCACTCAAGAACTTCCAACAATCCCCCACAGGTTCGAAGATGTGAAAAGAAAGAAAGAAAATTGGTTTTGGGCAAAACAAAAGAATTGCATAAGTGTCAATGTCTCGCGACTTGAATTAACACATAGTGGACATCAAGCTATGATCCCTCACCTACCAAGTGACCTTCGTCTTGAACTTAATAGGGAGTTAGGGACTCGTCACTTTGAGCCACACAATTGAGCATGTATAATATTCTGAAATTCCGCGAATAAAGGTGACGCATTATACTGGCCATACGTCCAGCCTGGATGCTCATAGGTTCTCTAGAGTATAAGCCCACGAAATACTCATAGGAAGCGACCACATTTCCACACCTAATTAGGTGAAATCCATCAAGTGTGAGCTACAACACACCTCCAAAAATGTGGATATGGGTTCATTAAGAGCCGTATTCTCAACCTCCTTCTCATTTGTAGCTAAGCACAAACAAACATCTAGAGATGGAAAGATAAAAATGTGCTTCCGAATTATTACATAATGTTCCCCTTTGAACTCATGGTGAGTAGGAGTTCACTATTTCACAATTCATACAACGGGCTTAGCCCCATCTCTTCCGATGTTTTCAAAACTAGTTTTTTTTCATAGGCCTTTAGATAACGGATCCGTAACATTTCTTTTAGACTTTATGTAGTCTAGTGATATCACCCCATTTGACAAAATTATCTTTGACATCAACTATTATAGGCATGGTTCAATCAAAAGTAACCACAACTTACAAATCATAACAAATTCCCTTACAATGGGATATTTGCAAGCACATTTGCTCATAAGAGCCATGCACTCTTGACCATCTTGCCTCATAACCTGTCAATTCAAGAGAAATAAATTAGATTATTCCAAAACAAACATAGCAAAACAAGATTGCTTTGCACAATTTCCAAAACATAGCTTCACCACTTAGTGGTGCAAACATAACCGCTTGAGTTTGAACTCATTATCGAACTTCAAGACTTCATGGAAACTTGCAATAGTGCAAACTCTTATCTTTTGTACTTTTCAAGTACCTATGCAACCTCCTCAAAACTATCCGATATTCATTGCTCGAGTTAAGAGTATATTTGCTTATTCTACTTACATAAAAAGCAATGTCAGATTAAACATAGTTCCCAAGAAACATAAGACTACCAAATGGACACGAATTGCTCCCATATGATCAATAAGAAAAAAAACTTTATATTATAGCAATGACTCATCCATCACAAGTTTAGCCTTAAAGACTTCCAACGATAACTCAGTGAATTAGCAGCACAACCCATAGAAGTGATATTAAGCATCACAATCCCAGGAAAAAGATTGTAAAATCTATACATAGTTAGACATAATCTAACTAATATTCAATGACTTCTTCCACGGAAATAATCACTCATGATATTCCACTGATTTAAAGTAAATACTCTAAAGACATAGAGATACCAAAACAAACTTGTAAGGAAAACTCAATCATAAACCATCTTTAGCTCAATTAACCACTTTTAGGCTTTGCGTTAAACAATAGAAACTTTTAACATTAATGCCTCTCATTCCTACTAGATTCAAGTAATCCAGCTTGGATATCCAACCACTTGAAACATAGTAATAATACACATATATGCTCAAAGAAAATTTATTCAATAAAGAATCAATTAGGATATGCAATTTATCAAGCAAAAACTAAGCAAGACTTTGAGTCCAACACTGATTCTTTATTACTTCCCCCCGCATTGGACAACAAAGTCTGATTCAAAACCCTTACCAATGCACCCACATTCTCAATGAATGAAATATTTGGATATAAAAACCCCCACATGAAAGGACAAGGTTCAAATACCAAAATAGAGCATTCTTTAATTCATTCATCTCTTTCTTTTTTTCTTTTCAAAGACTTTGCTTTTCACACAAAATTCCGCATTCACAAGATCTAGAAGAACCTAGCTATATTCGAAGTTGCCTTCGCCCTAGACGTGAAAGATTTAATTTCTGAGGGTTTGGTCCCAAATCTCTCTTTCAATTATGTAATTTAATTGTTTTGTTTATTTTTTTCCTTGAAGTTACTAACGTGTGTATTTTGTTATTAGAAAGAGATACGAGGCATAAAAGTAAGTACTTTAATTGATTAATTGATATTATGATGTAGATATTATGTTTACATTGTTATTATGATATTCCTAGTATCATGTCTAGGGTATTTTTAATATTAAATATGATTCCTGTGATGCTTCCTATGTTCTTCCTAATGTTTATTCATGTTAGGGCTAAAGATTTGATTTTTATTGCTTAGTGATATGCTAGGGTTTGTTATTAATCCTGTTAGTATCATGCCTAGGATCTTACTTTTATTATGTTTTAACATGAATATTATTATAATTATTATTCATGATATTGATTATTATTATGTTGCTTGATTTTTATTGTTATTGCTTGATCACACCTTTTATACATGTTTAAAGGGAATTTGGTACTTGTAATCACACTTAATAGGATAATTAATAATCTTGTTTAGGGTTAATGTGATTATAATTCCAGTGATCACCAATAATAGATTTATTTGTGCATTAATATTCAACCAACATAGATAAACAAGTTTAGGGCTAATCCTAATGATTGCATGTTAATCAGAAAGCGCACATGAATACGAGCAGAATAAAGTAGAGGCCTATTATTAGGGCAGATTCAATCTCTTTTAGGATGGATTTGTACCTTCATCCCCGAACCCTTATTTGGTTCATGGCCTTATGGAGTTGACGATCTCTTGGATCGTTAAGGGGTGTAACCTTCATCCTATGAACAGTTTACAAGTTCCTTAAAAACTTATTGGCGACTCTTTTGCTCTATCTTCTTCCCTTTTGGACGCCACCGTACTTTAGTGTATGATCACAGTGGGGTTCAAGCTAGTGGGATTAAAGCTTGAAATTATTCCCTACAGTAGGGCAAGGGCTTTCCTAGTTTTCAATGCTTCTGAATCCATGAATCCTGCACAGAGTTAGGAATAAGTTAGAACAACAACACAAAGATACCTATAATCATAATGCGTGTGGAAGACCCCCCCTTCTAGCATACCCTCTGAGCGAAAGCCAAGGCCAATGGTACAAAGCTTCTTTTCATCCTCTAGAAAGGCTCGGTTGGGTATCCAATTCATGGGTAATTGAACAGTGTCGCCATTGACCATGAGACCCTTAGTTTCTAACAAAAGGGCAACTACAGCTTTCTCCTGTTCATGGGTGGAACGTCGAAATTTAAACTCAAATTGGGTTCCCCCAAATTCGGGATCAATGGGATGTCCTAAGTACGACAGTAAACAAACATAAACTGGCCACGCCAGTTTTTGACGTTGTATTGTTGGTCGCGCACCACTTTGTAGCCATTGCGGATGCGAAAGGCCCACCAGCCATGACCGAAATTTGAATCCTTAGAGGGTATCAATTTGAACAAGTTTCTCCAAAGCCTTAAAGTTGGAGTGTGCCCTATCATGGTACAAACCACCAAAAAAGAGTACACTTTTAGCCAAGAGTTAGGCGTCAAATTGCAAATGGCTAAGTTGTACTCCCGCAACAAAGTCCTGACAAAAGGGTGAAGGGGAAAGTGCATCCCCTGCTTCAGTAAACCCCAATATACAGCGGTACACCCTGGAGGTGGAGTCGTGGGAGTGTCTCCATCTTCAGGAGCATACCCCACGTATTGGCCGATTACACCATACTGCTCAATCATGGACCGTGAGATTTGGCCTAGGCGGATTCTTTCTTGAAACACCGCCCTCAACCCATAAACTTGCAGGCCTCCCCCAAGTGGCTGCGCGTTGCCCTAGTAATTGCGTTCTTCATTGTCCTGGCCTTCAGCATCCTCCATCACTATAACTACACCATTCACAAGGTGCCTATTAAATAAACCATCTCCCTCCGAGAAGGCCACAGTCACCTCACCCGGACCATAGTCCTCCTCATAGGATGAGTACGGAGATCCGCCAGGGAAATCCGGCAACACATCGGCATAAGGGATACCGGAGGTAGCAGAACAATCTTGTGCTACTTCCACGACGGGTTCACCTTGTTCAACCCACCATGGTTGTCTAATGCTAGAAGAACTTGACGATGAGGCCATTAAAGAAAGAAAGCATAAAAGAACAAAGGCGTACCTTAAAGTGTAGTGTCTTACAACTAAATGAAGCTCTGGCTGATGCTAAACCACGATCACCGCCTCGACTACCTCCGAACAAGAGCGCACAAGCTTTGTTCCGCCAAATAGTGTTGCAAACACTTTCTCTCACTAAATTTTATCGCTGCTTTCTCTCACTAGAAATCTTTTGAGAATGAAATTGTGAATGAGAAATATGTGTTTATGTGGATATATAAAGAGAAAAATTTGCTTCGAAAAATGAGCCAAAGGACACTTGTTACTCATGCGAAGGAAGGGTGTCACAGACACTTGTTACTCATGCAAGGGAAGGTTGTCATAGACACTTGTTACTCATGCAGAAGAGTATGTATGCTTATCATCGCCAACCCAAGGGGCTCTTAGAAAGCATCAATTATATCATCGCCCACCCAAGGGGCTCTTAGAAAGCATCAATTATATCATCGCCCACCCAAAGGGCTCTTAGAAAGCATCAATTATATCATCGCCCATCCAAGGGGCTCATTATGGGGTGGTCCAAGCCCGTACCGTTCCAAGGTAGGCCTAAAAATGAGATCGTAATCAGAAAAATGACATTTTCACCATGCTAGAGGCCTTTTTTCGCGATTCCGGTTGTCCGAAACTCCTTTGAATCTTCGGCACCACGTAGATCTCGAAAAAATACACAAGTTGAAAAAAAAGTTGCTCGATTCGGACACCCGGAGACCAAGTTATGGCCTCCCGAAGTATTCGTCAAAATTTACTAAGTAACGGACAACATTGCTCCCCGTGGGTGACGAGATGGGTCATTTTTAAGCATTCTTAAAAATAATATATGGTTCCCAAGACACTCCATCACCCACATGACACCCCGAGCGCCAAAACGACCTCTTTTATAAGTTGGAAAGACGTGCAAACGTGATCAAAAAAGTCCGAAGCCATTGGCCGAGGGTTGAATCATCGCCCATAAAGATAAAAGGTTACAATGCACAAGAAGATTATCGCCCACCATGGGTGGCCTAAGTCAAAATTGCCCACCGTGCTGCTGCGAGCTGGTGCCCAGCAAGCATGCTAGGCATCAGCGCCCAACAAGCATGCTAGGCATCAGCGCCCAGCTGCTGGTGCATGCTGGTGCCCAGCAGCACCGCCAGACATCAGCGCCTAGCAAGCCTGCCAGGCAGCAGCGCCCAGCAGTAGCTAGCTGCGTGTCAGGCTACAACAGCGCCCAGCACCAGCAGGCTGCGTGCCAGGCAGCATCATCAACGCCCAGCAGCAGCAGCAGCAGCTAGCTTGCCAGGCAGCATCAGCGCCCAGCAGCAGCTAGCTGCGTGCCAGGCAGCATCAGCGCCCTACAGCAGCTAACTGCGTGCCAGGCAGCATCAGTGCCCAGCATTCGCAGGCTGCCTGCCAGGTAGCATCAACGCCCAACCAGGAGCTCGACCAAAAAAAAAAAAAATGCCGGGTCGATTGATTTCATTCGATCAATATTTTTCCGACAAACTCCCAAACCGCAGAGTGCGCTTTACGACTTTGTCGTGGGGCTAATGTTTGGACCCCCTGTAGGCCCACGTTCATTAAATACATAAATTACCAAAATGCCCTTAGTTAAACCCTAAAAAGGAAAATTCAATCATCATGCACAGCATGCATCCCGAGAAACCCTAATATAGCCTAACAGGGCCTAACACGGCCCAAAACGGCCAGAAACCCTAATCCTAATCCTAACCCTAATCAAGTTAGTTAACCCTCTCCTATAAATGCTAATCTTCACAGATTAGCATTAGCGAGGTAATTAATTCTTTCTCCACACACTCTCTCTCTACAAATTCTCTCTCTAAACACAGTTTTACTGACTTAACCGTCGGAGGGGCTTCCTCGGGAACACCCCCCGAGGCAGTTGACTTTCGTTGTTTTGCAGGACTCGGTTTGACCGGACGAGCAGGCTCCCCTTCAACTTCGATCCGAAATTCTTTTGCAGAAACATTATTATTTTTTTTAATCACACCTAAGTATTTTGAATGCTTTCCCTCAATAATGCTCCTAAAAATTGCAATTTCATATACTTATACATCAACTCTTTTAGGTAGTAGAAATTCCCAATATGTTGTCCATGTCATCACCTAATCACTAAAACCATTTTTTTTCCCTCCGGTTTATCACAAATCGCTAACTCTGGTAGCGTTTTCCAATTGAGGATACCCGCTACCTCGTTTTGTATTACTACCTCCGGTTAATATTATTTGCAACGATTAGACATCTCTCTCACTTTATATCAAATCGTTACAAATATTATTAATCGGAGGTAGTATTACATTTAAAAAAATTAAAAAAAAATGATGATTTAGATTTACAGTGATCAATCTGCTGTATTCAAGGGGCAAATTGAAAAGACCATAGTTAAATGAAGCTAATACTCCAAATTACAAGTAAAATAACTACAAGTACAGTAAAACGAAACTAAAGAAGAGGCAACGATTGGTGATGAAGACATCACGGTGGTGTGGCGACGGCGGCACAATGGTGAATGGTGGTGATGGCGATGAAATCCATAGTAGTGATATATTAAAATAGGCTTGAAAAAGAGAATTGCAAGATACTCTCATATGATACTTATTGAAATTCTATCAAAAAAATCAAATTCCCAAAACCCGAATTAAATCAAAAACCCACAAACTTACTTGTATATACCCGAATTAAATCAAAAACCCACTAACTTGTATGCTTTAAAGATGATAAGCATTTCATAATAAATTGGTTGAATGGATGAAAGAAGTTTATTGGCTGAAATCTGAAGTTTAAGCAAGGATTACAATGGAGTATAATGGAGTATAGGGAGCTTTTTTTTTTTTTTTGGAAACATAGGGAGCTTTGGTTTGAACGGTAGTGAGAGAAGGTGAAGGATGAACATGTTTTTTTTTTTTTTTTTATTATTATTATTATTTTTTTATTTTAATAATTATTATTAGGTGGAAACGCTACTTCAGCGGGTTTCCAACCTACCCCGCTACTAGAAATGGCAGGTTTGTTAAAAAACCAGATAAAAATTATAGGGAAATTCTCATTGGTAGCCTCTTACTTTTGCACTTTCTCAATGGTAGCCTTCGTTTTTTAAAATTCCCTTTGGTAGCCTCGTACTCTTACAAAAATTATCTCCATAACCTTATTTAGTTAGAACCGTTAAATTAATGTTAAATTTAACTTAAGTTAGTTTTTTAATAATAAAAAACACCTAATTAAGGTTAATCAGTTATTTAATAGATAAAACACCGTGTGGCCAGCCACAATATAAGCCGAAAAGTAACCCCAGAAAACGGCGAAAAGTAACCTCTGACCAAGTAACTCCCGAAAAGTAACCCCTGCCAAATAGCCTCGAAAAGTAACTCCCGAAAAGTAACCTCTGACCAAGTAGCCTCAAAAAGTAACTCCCGAAAAGTAACCCCTGACCAAGTAGCCTCAAAAAGTAACCCCTGACCAAGTAGCCTCAAAAAGTAACCTCCGAAAAGTAACTCTTGACCAAGTAACCTCAAAAGTAACCCCCTGACCCATGAAAAGTAACCCCTGACCAAGTAGCCTCAAAAAGTAATTCCCAAAAAGTAACCTCTGACCAAATAGCCTCAAAAAATAATTCCCGAAAAGTAACCCCTGACCAAGTAGCCACAAAAAGTAACACCCGAAAAGTAACCCCTGATTAAGTAGCCTTGAAAAGTAACCTCTGACCAAGTAACCTCAAAAAGTAACCCCTGACCCTTGAAAAGTAACTCCGAAAAAGTAACCTTTAAAAAGTAACACCTGCCACACCATGTGGCCAGCCACACACAAAAGTGGCTGCATAATTTTACATTACTTTTGTTAATTTTCCTTTAAAAAAGAAAAAGCAAAAAAAAAAAAAAATCCAAAACCACCACAGCCACCCTCCCCTCTACTGCCGGCAGCTTAGCCACCCTCCCCTCCACTACCGGCAGCCCAGCCACCCGCACCAAAAGGTGCGCCTCCTCTCGACACCCCCTTCCCCCACCCTGCCGCCTCTTCTCAACACACTAAACCACCCAAAAACCCCCCAAAACCACCCTAAAACCCTAACCCCTACTCGAAGAACCCCACCACCACCTTCGAAACACTGAGCCATCCTTTCCCCCACCCTCGATTGACGGTTTCGAGGGTGATGGAAGAGGTTGCTTGGTGTTTCGAAGGTGGTGGTGGGGTTTTTCGATTAGGGTTTCGAGGTGGTTTTTGGGGTTTTTGGGTGGTTTAGTGTGATGAGAAGAGGCGGCAGGGGTGGGGGAAAGGGGCGTCGAGAGGAGGCACACCTTTTGGTGCGGGTGGTTGGGTTGCCAACAGTGGAGGTAAGGGCTGGCTGCTAGCATTAAAGGGTCGGGGAGGGTGGTTTTGCGGGTTTTCAGGAGGATTAAGGAGTACAGGAAGGTGCGGCAGGGGTGTGGGGAGGGCGGCGAACCTGTTGGTGGGTGGGGGAGGGGCGACGAACCTGGTGGTGGTTGGGCTGGAGGGTAAGGGAGGGAAGGTGGACAGGTGGTGGTGACTATGTTAGGGGGTGGTTAATGGTTTTTTTATTTCAATTTTTTTTAATAAAAATAATTAATTAATTTAAAATTGAAAATTCCGTTAAAATTAACGGAATTATAAGGTTACGGAAGTGAAAAGTTTAAAAGTATGAGGCTACCAGAGGGAATTTTTAAAAGCGAAGGCTACCAATGAGAAAGTGCAAAAGTACGAGGCTACCAATGAGAATTTCCCAAAATTTCACTCATTTAAACTGCTGACGTGGACAATTTTGGAATTTGCAAAAGAGTAACGACATTTATGGAATTGCAATTGTTTTGAGCATTATTAAGAGAAAGCACTCAAGTATTCTGTAGTTTGCTCTTTCAAAAAAATAAAAAAAAAAAAGTATTTTGTAGTTAGCACTTTGCAGACCATAATTGTAAGGTGATGGTGTGAACATATCTTACCACTTGAGGGCATTCGTATGATCGTATCTAATATGTGAATCTTTTTTTAAGTACAAAAACGGTTTATTTTATTTTAATTTTTATTTTTGAGCTAGACACTTAGGCCCTGTTCTCTTCAACTTAAAAAAATACTCCCTCCGTCCCAGAATACTTGACACGTATTCCATTTTCGTCCGTCCCAAAATACTTGACACGTTTCTAAAAATGACAGGGGACCACATGCATAAAATTATATTTTAGTACTTCCATTGTCCAACCTACTTTTGATAAATTATTAAAAAAAATAACTCTCACTCTACACTACTTACCAAAAGGCCCCACCATTACTATTTTAACAATATTAAAATACATAAAAGAATCTTTTATATATTAAACAATTATTCTAACCAGGGTTCCATTAAACTCTGTGTCTAACCAAACGTCCAAACTATTCTGGGACGGAGGGAGTAATCTTCAGTAAAAATAAGTTCAGTTCAGCAAAAATAAGTTCAGTTCAGTAAAATTCAGTAACTCTAAAGAAGAAATATAATAGGGAATCAGTAAAAATAAGTTCAGTTCAGCAAAAATAAGGCCTTGTTCTCTTCAACTTAAAAAAATAAGTATTCAGTAGAAATAAGTTCAGTTCAGTAAAAATAAGTTCAGTTCAGCAAAAATAAGTTCAGTTCAGCAAAATTCAGTTCAGTTCAGTAAAATTCAGTAACTGTAAAGAAGAAATATAATAGGGAATCAGTAAAAATAAGTTCAGTTCAGCAAAAATAAGTTTAGTTCAGTAAAATTAAGTTCAGTTCAGCAAAAATAAGTTCAGTTCAGTAAAAATAAGTTCAGTTCATCAAAAATCAGTTGAAGAGAATAGGGCCTAAGTTCAATTCAATAAAATTAAGTTCAGTTCAGCAAAATTAAGTTTAGTTCAGTAAATATAAGTTCAGTTCAGCAAAATCAGTTGAAGAGAATAGGGCCTTAGTACTGTAGGAATAGAGGAGAGGGTAAGAAAATCACTACCCGAGTAACTTGGTAAGGTTCTTACCTCAATAATTTGGTTTAGGGTTTGAATCTTACCGAGTGAGCTAACACTTTATTGGTAAGTCCAAAAACAATTAAATTGACGTTATTGACAATTGACATGTACTCCATAACTTTCATAGATGTATATGTATACACGAAAACTAGATGCAAAATGTGAGGCTCATAAAAAGTTTTTGAAAGTAGTTTATTAAAAATATCTTTAATCACTGATACTTGTTGTTTCGGACGAAAACAATAGGACCTTGTCGAAGGTCCAATGAAGTGGATAAAGACTTGTCCGGTCCAAAGGATGCTGGGCCGAAGGTTTCATGCACAGCAAACACACGTAAACTGGCCCCGGGGGAGGATCCGAGGAAGACCCCTCCGATGCCGAAGTCAAACAGTGTTTTTAGAGAGGAAGCTATGCAAGAGATTTAATGCTTGAGGCTTTTGTGTATATCATAAATGAATTAATTGAAGACTTTTATACCTTTGCATGTAAAGAGAGGAGAGCAATTGGGCCCCAAATAATCATGGACTGACCATAGCAATTTGGACCAAATGACTCATGGCTGACTTGGCTTGATTGGAGGCTTGGGCCTTGACCTTGGAATATTGGATCATTTAATGACTAGGCCCAATTAGATCAATTGGACCCAAACAACTTGCCCCCCAGACCCGCTTTGGAAGGATGACGGGTCGGGTTTGAATCCAATAAAAATGAAGGGAAGTAAATGATTTAATTAAATCAAAAGATTTAAATTTTAAACGGTCATTAATTAAATAACTGTAATTGGGATAATTAATAGGAAGTGGAGTGGATAATGGGCGGTTAATCAAGTGAGAAAGTGCTTAACGGTTAATTAAGGAGGCATTTAAGAGAGAATTAAACTTTTCGACCTTTGGAATTCTCTTTTCTGGAATTATAAGGTCTGATTCCCATTTTCGCCTCATTTCTTCACCAATTTGCACTCGAATTCTCGCATAAACTCCCATTTTCGCTTTGAATCTTTAGCGCAATATCTCCGAATCCAAGTTCGACACTCAAATCCGCCACTCCCACTGACTTGACCGGCGCATTTCGGCCTATTTGAAGGTAAATTTCCTCGAGTTTCTTTTGATTTTCTTGCCTTTTTGAGAAAATTCTTCTTTTTCCTACTTTTCTTCTTCGAATTTGATTATGGCTCGAGGAAGAGGGCGTCAACCAGGTCGACGGGGCCAGGCTGGGGATCCCCGTGACCGCGCCGATATTTGGAACGGGGAACGAGTCGGGGAAGACCCAGAGAGGGGAATTTCGGCCGTCCCTTTGAATGCCGCGCCGCCCCAGCAGGACGCCGGGGCCGGCGAGGCGGAGCAGCCTGAGCAGAGAGAGCGGGCTGGGAAGGCCGAGGATTTGCCCCCTGTTCTTTGGGACCTGCTCCCTGGGCATGCTGAATGGCAGGACGCCGAGGCTCAGCGCGCCATGGTGAGAAATACCCCTTACTCTTGGTGGGTTCGGCATGCCGAAGCCTACCGGTTTGCCGAGCAAATAGAGTTGCACTACGGCATTTTCGAGGAGGAGGGGTACTGGTGCCGAATGCCCTCGCCAACTGACAGGATTCACCGTCCCCCTCCTGGATACATAGGGGTGTACACTCGGCAATTACAATATGGGCTTCGGTTCCCTCTGGATCCCTTCGTCAGGGATATTTTAATAAAGTACAGGATTTCCCTGTGCCAATTAACACCTGTCAGCATTCGGCGGGTGATGACTTATCTCTGGGTGTGCCGGTTTTTTGCCGTTGAGCCGAATTTGCATTGCTTACGAAGGATGCATCAGCTAGTGCAGAACATCCAGAGCGTGTACGGCCAACACGGGTCCTCAGGCTGGTGGCGAATAGAGAGTCGCCCCCAATATTTGACTATGTGGCCGAACGATTCTTCGGATAAGGATTGGAGAGGTCAATGGGTCTGGGTGAGAGTTCCCGCTGATCCGGAGCACCCTTATTTTTTCGGAGCTCCCCGATACCTCTCCAGGCCTGATCCAAACATGCAGGATCTGGGCCTCGAGGACCCTGATGCCGCTCGTCACCCCAGCTACGAGCAAATGAGCTTCTTCGGGAATCAGGATAACCCTGGGGGAGTTGGCCGAATGAGATTCATCCCGGCCAAATGGCTTCCAGATAACCATTACGTCTTCCAAGAGAAGATGTTGGCGGTTGTCGGCCTCAGCCGAAAGTACAGGGATGGTAAGTATCTACGGCTGGGCCGAGGACTTTGCCTTGTTTAATTTTCTGCCTATTTTTAATGCTTATTCCCTCAGTCTAACCTTCGTCTTGTCTTTTCAGAGCTAAGCGAAGCTACCTCGGGTATTGACTACAATCGGCTTGGGGTGAATGCTGAACGAGTCATTTTAGATTGGGCTCCGGCGATCACAGCTCCGAAGAACCGTCCGTTGCATCTGCACGAAACGGGCCTTCAAATCGAGGCTGCCGCCGATTACACCAAGCAGAAGCCTTGGTGGGAGAAGCGAGATCCCCTCAGGCCCTTATTGCCCTTATTACCCGAGGAAGCATAGGCTGCTCAGACAGCCGAGGACGTGTCCCGAGCAATCGACTCCTTGGAAAGAGGTGTAGGGACGTCTGGTGCTGCCGAGAGAGATACCTCTGCATCTGGAGCTCAGCCGAGGGTTCCGGTAAGCTCCTTGGCTCCTGACTTGTTTGTTTTGTTGTTGTTTTTTTTTTTACTCACACCTTGTTGCCCCCCCTTTCTGCAGTCTGAGGAAGGGAGTGGAAGGAGAGAAAGGAAAGCACCTACTCGTCCTGAGGATCCATCTTCGTCTGAATCTGAAGAAATGGACGAGCAGCCCTTGGCGAAGAGGAGGAGGAGGTTAGCCGTGCTGGGGCCTCGTCAGTTTCAGACGGGGATGAGGCCTACTGGGGGCATTCAAATAAGGGAGCCTGATGAAGGTAGACGCTCGCCGAGGGCTCCCCCTCCGCCGGAAGCTCCGCGTCCTCAAACCCCCCCTCCACCTCCCGAAACTCAAGAGATGGAGGTGGACCAAAGAACTCCTGATCCGAAAGGGGGGGTTCGGGGACGCTCCGCTGAAGACTCTGAGAAACCAATCGCTGAAGGTTTCTCAGATGATATTGATAGGGAGGTTGACGCTCTACTTCGTCAACCTGATCTGGGGGAGAAGCAGAGAAGGTAATTGCTGCTGACCCTGGTGGAGACTAGCTGGGCTCCGCCGAAGGGGAAGAAAATGCTAAGCCCGAGAAGGCTCAGGAGGCTCCCTCTTCTTCCTTCCCATCCTTCCAGACGCTGAACTCTAGAGATCTGGGTTTCTCGGCCCCCCGCATCACAGTCCCAGAATCTGTTTGGGAACGAATTTGGGGCCAGTACCGTGAAGGGGCTGCAGGTTACTTCGGCGACCTAACTGGTATGTCGGAGGTGGACCGAGCCAGGGTGTGGTCGCTGAAGGCCACTGCTGGAATGGGAAAGTCCAGCCGAAGGGTCCTCGACCCTGCCAGAGACAACCAGCGCTTGCTGATGCAGGTACTTAACCGTTTAGGGTTTTTTTTTTTTTATTCAGCTCTTCTCCTTCTCCCTCTTTTTACTGACGTGCCCCTGTAAACAGGTTGTGCACAATCAGACTCTTACAGTAGAGCTGATTGACACCCTCCAAGACAAGTTGGAGCGGGCCTGGGAGGATGCTAAGATTGCCCAGGAGGAGGCGAAGCTAGCAGAGCTGAAGCAGCAAGCTGCTGAAGAGAGACAGGCGGCGGCTGAGAGATATGAGAAGCATGCTGCTGAGGCCCTTCAGACCTTCTGCCACGCCATGGAGACTGAGGTTTTTCCTACTCTGATGGCCGGGGAGAGTGTCATCAACGAGTTGGGGGCTTTTGACATCCCCAGTTTCAGGGCGGCTATCTCTCGCCGAATCGCTGCCGAGGATGCTGGTCAAGTCCGAGAGATGGAGCAGAGGCTGGAAGGTCTTGAGTCCAGCAGGATGGTCGCTGAAGAGGCTCAACAGGCCAGGGATGCTCACCTTTCTACTGCTCAAGCTGCTGCTGAGGGCCAGGACCAGAAGCTGAAGGAACTGGAAGATCAGCTGACCCAGGCCAAGGCCGAGACTTCCAATGTCCAGCTGGAGCTTAACGAGCAGAAGACTTCTTCATCCAAACTCTCAGAAGAATTAGAAAAATCTAAAAAAGATTTGGAGGAGAGTCGAAAGAAGTTGGCTGATGCTGAAGCCTTGCTCCAAGTCCGCCTCTATACCTAAGAAGAATACGAAATGGGTTACATAAATGGGTTTAAGGTGGCTCGGAGGTTGGCTCTCCATGCTGAGCATTCGCTGGATTGGGCCAAGTGTGCGCTTTGGGCTCAGGATCCCGAGGATCCGCACATGCTGTATGCTACTCCTGCTGAGCATGAAATCCTTCAGGCTGAACAAGCCAAGGAGGAAGCTGAGCGGCAGGAGTTGGAGGCTGAACAGCGAGCCGCTGACGCTCAGGCAAGGGGCCAACCTGCCTCCTCTGCTGCTGGAACCGAGACTACTCCGGGGCTAGACACAGCTGACCAGCCTGATCCTCCGGCTGAAGCATAGGAAATCGGGCAGTCGTCTTCAGAGTCTTGCGGATCAACGTGTGCTTAACTTCAGACTTGCCGCTTTCTGAATCTCTTTTTGCCTTATTTTTGCTTCAACTTGCCTTGATGTACAAACAGTTTATTTTTGTTTCTGTACGTATTTCGGCAGCTGTTATTTTCCGCTTGTGGGCGGCGGCCGATATAATCTTTTAGTTTATTTGAACACTTAAACTTTGTAGCTCGTTATACGAGCATGATTTCGTTTTTTTATGCATTTGACATTTCTCTCATACTGCTTTGCTTTGAACTTGCATTTTTTTTTTGGCTAAGTACAAAGCTTCAGCTTAAAGGTGTCAGCTGAGGCAGTCTGCACTTGTGCTTCTTGCCCTCCCAGACATCTGAAGACTTGTTCTTCGGATTTATGAGATTATTCTCATTTTTCTTGTTTATTTTCTTATGTTTTATGCTTTTTCCCTTGAGTTTTCGTCTATCTTAAAAATGGATATCTCAAACACAGGGCCAACTGAAGGCAGTGTTTAAAATAATGGCTATCTGGGATGCAGAGCTCAATTAAGGCAACATCCCAGATTTGTCCATGGACTCATTGCCTTGCAGAACAAGTCCTATTGAGGTTTCTACCCCAGCTGAAGGACCAGAGTTCCTTAAAAAGGCGAGTTTATCGGCAATCCGAAACCTGATGCTCTGAGGGCGAAGGTTTCGGACAGGGCCGAAGGAAACCCTTAAAGAGTAGACAGTATAAAGAAAAGCAGGAGAAAATATTGCCAATGTTTGTAGAAAATAGTGGCTCTGAGGCCTTTCATTAATAATTCAAAATGTACTTACAACGATTGTTCTGCCCCGAAGGGTTTACACATGATATTTTTTAAGTACATCAGCATTCTAGTGATTTTTTCAACTCAGTCCCATCCAACTGCCGAAGTCGGTATGTTCCTGGTTGAAGCTCATCATAGACTTCATAGGGTCCCTCCCAGGCCGCTGAGAGTTTCCCATGAATTCGGTTTTTTTTCACTGCAGCAGCATTCCGAAGGACGAGGTCTCCAATTTTGAGAGGCCTCGCTTGGACTCTTCGGTTGTAAAATTTGCTGATTCTCTGTTTGTATGCAGCCATTTTGACTCGGGCTGAGTCTCTCACCTCATCGAGAAAATCGAGGGATTCCCTCATAAGATCCTCATTCTCAGCCGAGAAGTGGTGCACTCGCAGGCTTTCTGTACCGATCTCCACGGGGAGAACGGCTTCGGCGCCATACACCAATTCAAAGGGTGAGTAGCCTGTTGCCTCTTTTTTGGTTGTCCAAAAGGACCAAAGGGTTCCTGGGAGCTCCTCCAGCCACTTGAACTTCTGATCTTCCACCCTCTTTTTGAGGGCGTTCAGGATCTGCTTATTTGCAGCTTCGGCTTGTCCGTTACTTTGCGGGTGGCATACCGCTGAATATGCCAGTTTGATGCCGAACTAATTAGTATACCGCTTCAGCGGCAAGTTATCGAACTGCCTCCCATGATCGAAGACAAATACTTTCGGGATGCCGAAACGAGTGATGATATTCTGCCAGATAAATTTTCTGACAATATGTTCTGTAATGTTTGAGGCTGCTTCGGCCTCGATCCATTTACTGAAATAGTCGACACCGACTATCAGCCATTTTTTCTGGTATGCGGCATCCGGAAATGGGCCCAGGATATCCAGTCCCCATTGGGCGAATGGAAGTGGGTTCAGCACAGGCTGAAGCTCTTGGGCTGGCTGATGGATGACTGGTGCGAATTTTTGGCATTTTTCACATTTTCTGACTAGTTCCTTAGCGTCTGAGATCATGGTGGGCCAATAGTACCCCGCCCTTAATGCTTTGTGGGCCAAGGTCCTTTCCCCAATGTGGTTTCCACAAATGCCGAGGTGGATTTCCCGAAGGATGTAATCTGCATCCGTCGGTCCCACGCATTTCAGCAATGGAGCTGAGAAGGACTTCCTCAGCAGCTCCCCGTTGAAGACAACGAACCTTGAACCCGTTCGCTTAAACTTGGAGGCTAAAATTCTGTCTTCGGGAATTTCTCCCCGAAGCTTGAAAGCCAGGATGGGATCCATCCAGCTTGGCTCTTGATCAACGCAACACACTTCAGATGCTTCGTCGACACTTCTTTCTCGGCGCACCTCCACATATACAGATCAGTTCAGCTCAGTGAGAGTTGAACTAGCAAGTTTGGAGAGTGCATCGGCTTGAGCATTCTGACCCCTGGGGATCAGCTGAACCTCAAAAGTTCTCAGCTTTACAATAACTGACTTGATCTTGGCAAGGTATGAAATCATTGAGGGCTCTTTGGCCTCGTAGCTGCCACCAATCTGATATGAAACTAGCTGAGAGTCTGTCTTCAGACGAACGTGTTCGGCTTCCAGCGAGATGCACAATTCTAGGCCGGCTATGGCCGCCTCATATTCGGCTTCGTTATTCGAAGCTTTGAATGAAAATTTCAGTGCGTACTCGAAGGTTTTGCCTTCAGGAGAGGTTATGACCACCCCTGCCCCCGAACCGTTAACGGTGGAGGATCCATCCGTGAACACGGTCCAGGTTTTCTTTTCATCATCCAGCGTTTCCTGGTATGAGCATTCGGCCAGGAAATCTGCTAGAGCTTGAGCCTTTATGGCTGCTCTCGGCTGGTAGCTGATGCTGAATTCTGTGAGCTCAAAAGCCCATTTGGCCAGCCTACCAGATTTTTCAACCTTGTTGAGAACCTTTTCCAACGGCTGATCTGTCAAAACCACTATCTGATGACAATCAAAATAGGGTCTTAACTTCCGAGCGGCTACCACCACTGCATAAGCAACTTTTTCAAGTAAGGGGTAGCGGGTCTCAGCATCCGTCAAGGTGTGACTGACGAAGTAGATCGGTTGCTGAACCTTTTTTTCCTCCCTCAGCAGCACTGCACTGATGGTGGCTGGGCTGACAGCCACGTATAAGTACAGGGATTCTCCCTCCATTGGGCTAGCCAGCGTTGGGAGTTGAGCCAGGTGCTCCCGAAGCTGCTTGAAGGCTTCTTTTTGTTCGTCTTCCCAGACGAGCTCTTTTGTTTTCGGGAGTTTCAGAGCTTTGAAGAAAGGTAACCCCTTATCCGAGGCCCTGGAGATGAACCTCGAGAGGGCTGCCATTCTTCCGGTGAGCCGCTGAACATCCCTCTTTGTTTTCGGCTCGGGAAGATCGAGTGCTGCCTGCACTTTAGCGGAATTGGTATCAATCCCTCTTTTGCTGACCATGAACCCAAGGAATTTCCCTGACTTCACGCCGAAGACACACTTCTTCGGATTCAGCTTCATCTGGTGCTTTCTTAGGGTGGCGAAAGTTTCTGCCATGTCCTTAACATGGTCTTCATCCTTTTTGCTCTTGACGATCGAATCGTCAACATAGACTTCCATGTTTCGGCCTTTTTGCTCGGCAAAAACTTGATCCACTAATCTTTGATATGTGGCCCCTGCATTTTTCAATCCGAAGGGCATCATTTTTTTTATTATACACCCCGGCGTTCGTAACGAATGTCGTTTTTGCTCGGTCGTCGGGGTGCATGAAGATCTGATGATACCCAGAAAATGCGTCCATGAAACTAAGCAAGGCGTGGCCACTTGTCGAGTCAACTAGCTGATCGATCCTCGGCAAGGGATAAAAATCCTTCGGACACGCCTTATTTAGGTCCGTGAAGTCAACGCACATTCTCCAGGTGCCATTTGCCTTCTGAACCATTACAACATTAGCCAGCCATTCTGGATACTGACAGGGTTCGATGAAGCCTGCATCCAGCAACTTTTTGACCTCGGCTGCGATGTCTCGGTTCTTATTTGCGGAGTAGTTCCGCTTCTTTTGCTTAACTGGTCGACACGTGGGGTCGACATTAAGCTTATGGGAGATGAGGTCTGGACTTATCCCAGGCATGTCAGCTGCCGAGAAAGCAAACACATCTCGGTTGTCCCGAATGAGTTGGATGAGTTCAACGCGGACTTCCGGATCAAGGTCCAATCCGATTGTAACGCATTTTTCAGCGTCTCCTTCGGTCAACTCGACCGTTTTGGTCTGATGGTTCAGCTCCATCGTCGTGAGGCTGGACTCCTCATTTTCTGGTCTGCTGTCTATGTCAGCAGGAGTTCCAGATTTTTTCTTTTTCGGCTGGCTCTCTGAGTCTTTCGGCTCAGATGATGAGCTAGCCTTTTCTTTTCCTAGACCTTTTTCTTTGGCCAGGTCTCCTTGAGCCGAAGCACTTAGGCCCTTCGGCTTTTTCGCGCTCGACTGATTATCTTTCTCCTCCTCGTCCTCGTCGTCCTCTTTTGTACGACTGGTGGACGGCTTGAGGTAGTTGCACCTTCGGGCCTCCTTCTGGCTGCCCTCTATCCTTTCGGGGTAGCCGGCATCCGAGACATAGATCATGAGTTGATGGTATGTCGAGACTACCCCTTGGATCTCATGAATAATGGGTCTCCCCATGATCACGTTGTACACAGAAGGAGCATCGATGACCAAGAATTCAGTCATGACGTTCCTGGCTGCCTCCTCGCATCCGATGGTGACAGAAAGTGTTACCTTCCCGTCTGGATAAGTTGAGGCCCCGTTGAATCCGGATACCGGGTAGGGTACCGGCGTGAGGTGCTTGGGCTTCAACTTAATTTGATTGTAGGCCTTTCGGAACGGGATGTTTGCTCCGCTGCCGCCATCAACAAGAACCTTGCTGACGTCGTGGTTGGCCACTGTGGCGATAATCACCAACGGGTCCTCATGAGGGAACGTTACCCCCCGGCAGTCGGCGGTTGTGAACGTCATGTTCGGCACCGGCGACTGAGGAGGCTGAATGCTAGCATTGTTCACCTGGTGGGTCAGAGCCCTAAGGTGCCGTTTGTGTTCCCTCCGAGAACATATTCCTCCCGAGATAACATTAATTGGAGGGAATTTTCCCTCCGCGTTTTTGCTGTTTTTCCGGGGGAAGTCCAGCTCTTGCCGAGAGTCCTTTTCGGACTTCTCTACCTCTTTTTTCTCGCGATGATCCGCGATGTATTTTTTCAAGTACCCCTTCCGGACCATATCTTAGACCTGGTCCTTCAGCTGGATACACTCTTCAGTGTTGTGTCCCGGTGATTCGTGGAACTCACACCACTGATTTTTATTTTTGCGCTGATACCACTCGGGGAGTGGTCTCGGCTTCCTATAACTCTGCTCTTCCTTCGTTACGCTTTAGATCTTAGCGCGCGGAAGGGCTAGCGGAGTATAAGACTCATATCTGCCTGTGAACGGGGCAGATTTTTCCTTCTTCGGCTCGTTGGCCGAAGATTGTTCCGAGGCTTTCGCCTTTCCTTTCTTCTTCTGGCCTTGGCCTTCAGACGATTGTTTTTGCTTCCCATTCCCGGATTGGGGTTGGGACTTTGTTTTGTTCCACTCCTCGGCTCGGATGAATTTATCCGAGGCATTCAGAGCTTCCTCCAAGGTCTGCGGGGTGTGCATGACCATGAAGTCTAGGAACTTTCCAAGCTGAAGGCCGTTCTGCATTGCAAAAACTGCCAGCCCTTGGTCCAGCCGAGAAACGCTGGATGACTCGTTGCTAAAACGGGTCAAGTAGTCTCGGAGACTCTCGGTCTCCCCTTGCTGCAGGCCCATGAGCTCAGCAGTGGTCTTCTCTCGGCGGTTTGCCGTGGAGAATTTGCTCTTAAACTTGGTGGACAGGTCGTCCCACCCCGTTATAGAGCCTTCCTTTACTCCCTTGGAGATCCACGCTTGCGCGACCCCCTTGAGAGTGGTGGGAAAATATTTGCACCAGGTCGCTTCGGACCTTGGGCAGAGATGCATGTGCCCCTCGTAGGAGGCGATATAGTCCTTCAGATCTGAAGTCCCATCATATGTAATGTGCGACGGTATTTTAACCGTGGGCACATGCTCTTCCAGAATCTATTGCTCGAATGGAGAACTGATGGGTAGCATAACGACCTTGCCTTTGTTCCTGGCCGAAGGGACCGCGCTCCGCCTGCTTAGAGAGGTAGGAGTGGTTTTCGTCCCTGGCTGGGAAGTTCGGGCCTCGGCTACAGGGAACGAGAGGCGGCTGTGCACGCTCGGCTCTCTGCCGCCGAGTCGGTCGAGCACGCTTCGGCGAACAGTCTCAGGTCGCTCTCGGTGGGCAGATTCCGGCTGAGAGGCTGAGCTGCTGCTCTTATGCGTTTCTGGCCGAGAGGTAGAGGATCCTTTGAAAAATTGAGAGTTCTTTTTCCTCTCTCTCTCAGTCCTCCAAGTATCCTCTTCCCACTCTTCCAGCTCCTGGAAGGAGGGAGGCTTCCCTCCATCTTGGTCGAGCTTCCTCCGCTGATGCCTGGTATGCGGAGGAGTTCGATCACGAGGTGGAGGCATATTTTGTGCCCTCATTGCCTCCATAAGCACCGCCAGCGCTCTCGTCACTTCTTCCGAGCTGGGCCCCGTCAAAGGGGTCCTCGGCTGAGTGTGAGAGTGAGAGTGGATGGTCAAAGGTTGGCTTTGGAGCACTGATTGAGTCCTATGATCGGACTGACTTCTGTTAGACCGAGGGGGACTCGGTCTATGATGAGAGTTGTGAATTACGGGAGAAAGGGAATCCTCCCGGTATGACCCTCCCCCCGAACTAGCACCCTTAGAAGAGTTCTGGTCCGGCGAAGGTGATGGTGTAGGAGTTTTAGGCCTTTCGCCCACTCCTTGACTTAGTCTTTTGTTCTTGCGATTCTTAGTCATTGCTACTAAGATGATTGCAAGATGATTTTGATTGGATTAAAGATTTTTTGAAAATCTTCCCCACAGACGGCGCCAAATTGTTTCGGATGAAAACAATAGGACCTTGCCGAAGGTCCAATGAAGTAGATGAAGACTTGTCCGGTCCAAAGGATGCTGGGCCGAAGGTTTCCTGCACAGCAAACACACGTAAACTGGCCCCGGGGGAGGATCCGAGGAAGACCCCTCCGATGCCGAAGTCAAACAGTGTTTTTAGAGAGGAAGTTATGCAAGAGATTTAATGCTTGAGGCTTTTGTGTATATCATAAATGAATTAATTGAAGGCTTTTATACCTTTGCATGTAAAGAGAGGAGAGCAATTGGGCCCCAAATAATCATGGACTGACCATAGCAATTTGGACCAAATGACTCATGACTGACTTGGCTTGATTGGAGGCTTGGGCCTTGACCTTGGAATATTGGATCATTTAATGACTAGGCCCAATTAGATCAATTGGACCCAAACACTTGTATTTATTATACTACAATACGAGTAACATACTGGTAGTAAATTAGTAGTATAGTATGCTAGTATTATCTTAAAAAATTACGGGGAAAAAAAAAACATGTGACCTTGAAAAGTCAAATTTCCCACTTTAGAGCTGATGGAGTACATCTCAGAATACCATCTAATTTTCCATAAGTACTCTTTTAAACACCACCTTATGTCCTTATGAAGTTATACTCCATAAGTTATCTTAGATTGGACACTCCTTCAATAAATAAATATTACGTGAGTAGTTATTTATAGAATCATGAAATTTTGATCAAGCATTATACTCAAATTATGTAATAACTTGTTTCTATCACTCTAATTCATATCAAATAATCAATAATATAACTCATATTAAATTTTTCAATAATAAAGATAATGTCAAAATCAAGATATCATCCACCGTTTGTAATAACCAACCATTATCCTTTATCCCTTTGTTTTAATAATTTGTATGATCTAAATAACTTCATGTCAATGTGTTGATTTTATTGACTTTGAAGTTCTTGTGACTTTTCAGTACTCATCACTAAATCATTAGCATGAAATCTTAGACTTTTTTGTCACTGGATTTTAATCAGTATAAATACATTGCATTATGCTAGTAATCTTTAAGAATTGCAATTTTATTTCTAAGTTGACACAATCAAATGAAAGTTCCAACAAACTTAATCCTTCTCTTTTGCAAATGCCTTATTATAGGCCTTGCTTTTGGGAGTACAAAGACTTCTTGGTTGGTAAAGAATGAACAAAAGTTCAATGGAAAACCACAGGTTGATGTACCTGAGATTGTGGAATCAAAGAATGGGATTGTCGCAGCAGATGGTCGACGTTGTTCAGAGGTGGGAGCATTGATGCTCCGACTAGGTGGTCATGCTGTGGACGCTGCAGTTGCAACTGCGGTGTGTGTGGGTGTGGTTAATCCCATGGCTAGTGGGATAGGAGGAGGAGCTTTCATGGTTGTCAGGTCTGCCACAACATCAGAAGCTCTGGCTTTTGATATGAGAGAAACTGCTCCTTCAGCTGCTTTTGAGGTTCCTTCTTGCTACTGTTTTATCTAATTGCTTGATTTTGATTAGTAGTTTGGTAGTTTTATACATTTATATTGGAATTAATTTAATAATCTTGATTGTTCTTTACTGCTTTTTGAAAGAGGTATGTTCTGTTTGCATCAAATCTCGAATGTATCATTAACCAAGCATGATTGGTGGAGAACTCACTACGTGATAGAGTCACAAGTTTTAGTTTTCTTCTCTACTCTCAAGCGTTGACCTGTGCAGTTGGGCCCACTTAGCCAAGCATCAGTGGAGCTTCATGAAGTTGGTGGGGAACTCACAGTGTGACTTTGAAGTCACAATTTAAAGCCGCCCCATCAACTACACTTGCTTGAGAGTAGGGGGATTCCCTTACCTCCCATCTCTACTCTCAAGCATTAAGCTGATTTAATCAATGAGAGTTGCTGGTTGAGTAAGATCCTTAGCAACCCTTAAACATTTGGTCGGTCTATCATATAGGACTAGAGAGAGTAGTACATATTCTACGTAACAAAGGTTTTGGTCCCTGTGTTGTTACTCAGTACTGACAGTATATTGGTTTTTGTTAACAAAAACAGAACATGTACGACAGTAATCATGAGGCGAAGCTTTCAGGCCCCTTATCGATGGGAGTACCTGGTGAGTTGGCTGGACTCCATGAAGCATGGAAGAAGTTTGGCCGGCTTTCATGGAAAACACTATTCGAACCCTCTATACAGTTTGCTGAAAAGGGGTTTGAAGTTTTTCCTTATTTAGAAAAGAACCTATTAGAACATGAGGATAAAATCAGGGCTGATCCTGGCTTAAGGCAAGTGTTTGCACCAAACGAGAAGCTCTTGAAGACAAACGATGTATGCTACAATCTTAAGCTTGCAAAAAGCTTAAAGGCAATAGCAGAACAAGGGCCACAAGCCTTGTACAATGGCTCGGTTGGTAAGAAGTTAGTGAAGGATGTGAGAGAGGCAGGTGGGATTCTGACAGAGGATGATCTTAGGAATCACAAAGTGAAGGTAACGAATGCTTTAGAAGCTGATGTAATGGGGTTTAAAATACTCGGAATGCCACCTCCTTCAAGCGGTACCCTGGGAATGACCCTGGTAAGTGCTTTTAGCTACTGCTGGTTGATGCATGAAAAACGTGCTTTAAAATTGTCTTCTAGAAACACTCTCTTACCAATCTACGATACTTTGAACTGTTAGTGAGGTTTCAGATATTGCAGCTTTGATATCATGCAATTAGCCGATGCTTATTGTATCTTTTTCGATCTTAAGTACTCTGGTATCTTATTGCATTAGATCAAACATCTGTAAAAATCATGTCTACTGCTAGAATCAGCTTATTTGTATGTTTGATAGTATGGCTTGAAAGGAATCCTCTTTTCATTTTCTGGTGTATAACAGATATTAAAGTATTAAACATACTAAGCAACTATGGGAGCCCTAATGCAATTGAAGGGCCTTTAGGCTTACACAGACTGATCGAGGCAATGAAGCATATGTTTGCAGTCCGAATGAACTTGGGTGATCCTGCTTTTGTTAACATCACTAAGTATACATCAGACATGACTTCCACATCTTTTGCAGAGGGAATTTGGCATAAGATATACGATAACACAACTTTCCCTCCTGAATATTACATGAGCAGGTATTTAAAGGCAGGATATCTTAACTACCTGAAGGAAAAAGGAAAAAAAAAAAAAAAACGGGGATGGTCTTAAAGTTTAAATGTATGCTTGAATTATGTAGGTGGAGTCAGCTACAAGATCATGGAACGAGTCATTTCTGCATCGTTGATGCTGAGAGGAACGCAGTGTCAGTGACAACAACAGTTAACTATCCATTTGGAGGAGGGGTATTATCCCCTTCTACTGGGATCGTGTTAAACGATGAGATGGGTGATTTTTCAACTCCTGCAGAAGCAAGTCCTGACAGTCTTCCTCCTGATCCTGCAAATTTCATACAACCAGGGAAAAGACCCTTGTCTTCGATGACTCCCCTTATCATTCTTAAGCTAAGATAAACGAACAGCATTGTATTAATATCTTCAACCTTCTTTTCTTTTGCGAATTTTGATCATGTTTCTTGTTTGGTTAATTGACAGGATGATCAATTGGCCGGAGTTATAGGTGGTAGTGGTGGGATGAACATAATTCCAGCAGTAACCCAGGTTTTCTTAAACCATTTTGTTCTGGGAATGGATCCTCTTACCTCTGTCCAAAGAGCACGAGTCTACCATAAGGTTTTTACTTTTCTCGTTTTATTTGCTGTCATATAATTCATCTGAAAGACTATCAGAATTCAGAATTAATTTCAAATAGCTGATAAAATCCAAAACATAATCTTTTTGCTGAATTGTAATGATCAACCTGAAAATTGATGTTCTGCAGCTAATTCCAAATGAAGTCTTATATGAGAATGTGACTGTGATTGACGGGGAGCACATTGAACTCTCCAAAGGACCGAGGATTTTCTTGGAGAAGAGAGGTCACCAGCTAAAGGCTATCGAAATTGGAGCAATCTGTCAACTTATTGTTCAGACATTCGAAAGTTCAGTTGATCTAGGCCGGAAAACAGGAAAGAATTTTATTGGTAACACATACTTTGGTAAACTTACTGGTGTAAGTGACCCGAGAAAAGACGGAAGGCCTGCAGCAGTGTGAATATCAAATCATATATGTATATATAGGCTTAATTAAGGTTAATATGTGCATTTATTAATCTTGCTTAGTTTAATAGGTTTGTCATTTGATTCACAGGAAACTTTGCATTCTAAGGTAAATATTGGCATTAGTAAGATGGCATTTATACTGTAATGGAATTTCATTCTGCAGTATTTTTTCAAATCTTAATAATATATCAGTACATGTTAATATTATTTCTCATCTCAGTCAAAGCATTTGCAGACAATCCAAACAAATATATAACTTTTTGGAACCTGAACAAATCTCTTGACATCTTTAGCTCTAAACTGCATCAAATTTCCATACTCGAAAAGAACAAATGTTCGGGTACTTAAGCTGAGAACAAATAGGTTTATCTTCCATAAAAGGATATAACATTACTTAATAAGCTACCAACAATACTGAGAACTCAAAACTACATTTTTAGATCCTATGCTGCTCCATACAAATAAGTTGAGCCTTTGTTGATGCTCTTCGGAGTCGCAACAGATCTCTTGACAGCTTTAGCTCTGAAGTGGCATCAAGATTATTGCACTTAAAGAGAAAAAGTTCTAACACTTCTGAGACAGCAAGCAAGTACTCAATGAATTTCAGCTCTGCAATTGTTCCTGTTATGCCTGTAAATTCCACCTTCGTAAGGTGGCCTAATTTGTAGCTGTCAATCCTGTAATCGAAATCAATTTCATGCTGAATAACAGCTTTGCCTTCATTACGAATCTGCAGTATAAAATAAACACAATCAAATGGAAGTCTTTTGATATATTAATTAGCACAGATCAACAAAATAGTTTTGAATATTAATTGCTATTTTTTTTTTTTTTTTAATTTGGATATACTCACTAAAATTTCTAAATCCTTGATGCGAGGACAACTCTTCACCATGCCAATAGCAAAATGATACACATTTACGCGATTGATTTTAATTGTTGTCAAACAAAGCTTACTGAGGTAGTTGAATGATAGAGGAAGCGATTTTGTTACACCACCTGCAGCCAAATGCTTGCACAACCAAGCCATCCAAAAAGAGACGAGATTGAATATGAATGATGGAACTAACAATTTATAGCAAATTAAAGAACAAGTTTTATATATCAAATAAATAAAATAAAAAGCAATAAGATTGTACCTCACACAAATGGCCCCCAAAATGAAGGTATTGAAGTTGACATGAAGTTGCAAGATCCCTAATCGAGTTGAGTACTGTTGGATGACTTTCAGGTCTTTTGTCTAAACACAATGAGATGTTATTAAGACTTACAATGCTTTTGAAACAAAGACATCCTAACCTCTTTACAGAAATAACTAGGCTTTCAAGACTAGGTAGATCAATAGTAAGGTGATCCAAGTTAAAGCTACAACAAAGGAGTTTTAAAACTATCAGCCTTGGACAACCTGCAATCAAACTCGCAATCATAGAACTATTCTTGAATGTAATATTGTATAGTTCAAGACTCTGAAGTTTCATAAAACCATTGAAGTAACGAGGAGGAGGAGGATTCAGAGCTAAATGCTCGAGTCTCAATTTGAGCAACTCTTTGCATAAGTATATATGAGAAGAAATGGGCATGATGTAGGTAGACTTGGAATTTATAAGAGCTAGTTTTTTGGTATTAGTCTTGGAAAGAAACGATAACCATTGACTGAGATGAATGCTTTTAATACGGGTCATTTGTGGAAGAAAAAGATGGAATTCATGTATATTTCCATTGTGATGGAAGAGTATACTGCTGATGATGCCATACTTATCTTCTCGCTTATCTATTTCCCAGAAAGTTTTGCTGATGCCATGATTATCTCTTTCCCAGAAAGTTTTGTCCAAGACAAGGTGTTTTTGAGACAGCCAATTATCTCTCCATTTTCTTGATAGCACGCTCATCTTGGCTGCCATCTTGATAGGCAAGTGTTTCAGAATTTTATCTGTCGCGATAGCTGGCAGATTACTGATTAAATCCTGTTTAGCTTCTTCAGTAGTTGTGCTCATAGAAATTTTGGATGAATCCATTACTTTCATACTTCCTTTGTCAACGATTATCTGCACAAATGGGGTGTGTGCAATGCAGAACCCAAGGTAAAAAATCTTAAACATGATTATTGAAAAATAAGGGCATATAATTTTGTTTATATTTTTTTACACACAAATAATTGAAAAATAAGGGCATGTAATTAGTAGTGAGAGGGGAGGAAATGATTAATCCAACCCAAAAAACTACCACAATTAAACACAGAACCGCCACAAAACTGCCACCCAAAGCCACCACCCACGAAACCAGAACCACACAACTCCACAAAACCACCACTGAAACCACCACAAATCATTAGTTTCTAGCTAGCTAATTTGTTGGATTGAATTGAATAATTGAACTAAATAACATTGTTTAAATGTGTTTAATTTATGTAACTGATTACACTTACTTTTGCCATGTGGAATAAATTTGGTCATCTATCGATTCCTATATATTATTAGACAATTTTTGTAATTCTATATTAGTAACCCTTTGATCAGTTGGAGGTAAATTATTATTGTTGTGTAGCTTAAAAGTTTCATTCATGTTAATGTGTGCGAGTATTTTTTTGTTTGTGCTAATTACATTTGTCCAACTTTTATGCTATTTACATTTGTTGCAATCCACATTTTAGATGAAAGTTTATTTCTCCTTTAGTAAGTCATTTTAGGGGGCGCTTGGAATGAGGGTAATAGATTAGGGGACAATAAAAGTCAAACTAAGTAAATTATAGTTGATTAGAGGTATTATTGTATGGGCACAATGTCTCCATGGATGAATTGGGGTTGTAGTGACATAATAAATAGGGAGGTGGAGGAATCATTACCCTCAAAATGAGGGTAATATTACCCACCTCCCCCTAGTGCAACCTATTACCCCCTAAATGAGGGTAATAGTTCTCTTTCTTCACCTATCACCAATCCACCACTACATAAAGCTTCTTTTAATCACATCTTCACAAGCTCCCTCTCTCCTATGTTTACTCTAATTTACCTATTTTGACTTTTATTACCCCTTAATCTATTACCCCCATTCCAAGCGCCTAATAATTCTTATTTTACTTAGAACATCTACGTATATGTAAAACCTCCCTACTTAAAATTCTCCTAAAAATTGCACAATAATCTATAATCTAATTTAAGATGAACATTAACCTATTTAAATTACTTTTGATTAATTAAAAACATTATTCTGATCAAACTCATAAACTTATGATAATCCGGGGCATCGCGGGAGCCACAATTAAATCATAAAAAGTACCCTGTATAATACTTCCAGCTAATTTAGGGGACTAAAAGAGAGGAGCAAAAGAGAAAGACAAAAGGGAAGAACTTTTCTCACTGGAGTTGAGAGTTTTTCTAACTACAAAAAATTCATACACAAACTAACAAAAACAAATAAGATTTCATTCATAATATTTATCACAGTAATCAACCATTCACTCATGATCACATACAACAAAAAAAAAAAAAAAAAAAAAAAATAGGGTTCGAAAAACTAACACTTAACAAATTTGATTGATATTAATTAATCTACTACTGACAAATAAAAAAAATTAATCTACTACTGACAAATAAAAATTCAATGGAGTGATTAGCATATAGTACTATAAAAACAATAAATTCCAGTATTATTAATTAATTAATTAATACAAATAAAATAAGGAGCAAAAGAAGAATTGAAGAAGATACATACCTTAACGAATGTAGGCAGCTTCACTGGCTTGTTAAAGAATGAACAGAGATACAGGTAGTCCGTAAGTACCGTAACAGATTCTTATCATATTTCAACCCAATCTTTTTTTCATACCCATTCTACTATTCCGTAGTCTTGTTTGTTGTTAATTGGCCTGGAAAATATTTTCTTTATTACTGTATTTGTTAGAGATATAGGATATCGGAAAATATACGTGTGATATATTTTCCGTAGATATTCTTAAGAGAATAATATATTTAGGTTTATTTTATGTTTAGGGTTTATGATTCTAAATATATCTTTAGGGTTTATGATTATGGTAATATATCTTTTAGGAATATTGTTTTCTATCTTATGTTCGTAGGTATTGTATAAATACTCTACCTATTGATGAATAATAATCAAGCAAAGCTATTCTCTCATAAATAATTTAACATGGTATCAAGAGCAGACCGGTGGGTTAGAATATTAAACCCACCGGTGGGAATCATAAATTTGCTTCCGCTATGCAATAGTAGTGCTCTTTGAAATTTCTATTTTTTTATTTAATTTTTTTTTTATGGAATAACCATGTGATACGTGGGTTATTATTGGTGTATGTGATCAATATGAATGATCATATGTGATTTGGTTAGGTTGAAGTGTTTGAGTGTGCTTCCTCCATTTTTGCATCTCCATGGAGACGAAGAAAAGCCACGTTTGGCTTTTTTTTTATTCAGAAAAAAAAAAAAAAAAAAAAAATTGCAAAAGACCACGGACACCAGCGAAGGGCCTGGCAAAGAAGATCACGGTCACCAGCAAAGGGCCGTGGCAAAGAAGATTACGGACACCAGCAAAGGGCCAGCAAAGGGCCGTGGTAGCAAAAGTTCGTTTTTTTAAAATAAAATAAAAAAATTAAGGCGACATCAACATAGTAGTGCAACTCGATCGACTTCAACAAATTGATGAATTATATTTCCAATCGCAACGTTCGTGTTACTGCCGTTACGATTGCGGGAGGGTGTTAGAGATATGGGATATCGGAAAATATATGTGTGATATATTTTCCGTAGATATTCTTAAGAGAATAATATATTTAGGTTTATTTTATGTTTAGCATTTATGATTCTAAATATATCTTTAGGGTTTATGATTATGGTAGTATATCTTTTAGGAATATTGTTTCCTATCTTATGTTCGTAGGTATTGTATAAATACTCTACCTATTGATGAATAATAATCAAGCAAAGCTATTCTCTCATAAATAATTTAACAGTATTATTTAAGGCAATGGGTCCAAAACCAGTTGAGGTTGCCCTAGAACTCTTCGGCGAATTTTATGTGTGGCTAGTAGAGGTGATCAAATTTGTCTTGGTTCATTGGCCCAGCCTGAATTTTTTTGGGCTTTGAGAATTCAATCTTATGCATATTTAGTTCATTTTTTATTCCGGCCTGAAAAGCCCCGTTTAGTCAGGTCATTTTGGGTGAGTTTGGGAAAGCAGTTTCTGGCATAAAATTTGGTATGACCCTCCGACTAGTGGGTAACTTTTTTTGCCCTTGGCCCAGCCCAAACCTATATTGGCCCGCACAATGATCACCTTTTAGCAGCTAGATGCATCAATGTAAGTATATGACCGCTAATAAAAATACTGTAACAAAATAACCTTTATTATAAGTATATATATTGACATAGTAATTCTTACTCATCTATTTTTTGAGTGCCCATACCCTTGGTACAAAATTTTTAAGCAGAAAAATAAAACAATATATAAGTGGGTGTGATTATGATTATAAAATTGGAAAAAAAAAAAAAAAAAAAGAACATGCAACCTTGAAAAGTCATCAGTGAAAGCATTTGCAAACATTCCTTATCAATCAATTAACCTATACTAAAAGCGAACCTAAAGTGACACTTGTCACGATGTTATAAAAAAATTTCCCGCCTTTTTATCTTTCCCTTTTTTTTTTTTTTTTTTGCCAAATTTTAATAACTTCCATTTTATAACCTACCATAATACTTATTTTCATTTTGACAACACATTTAATCCAATCATATTCAATTTAAATTTTTTTTATTATTATTTTTTAACATGTATTTTATATACTATAAATCTTTTAGTTACAAATATACTAACATAGTTTAAAATTAAAGTATTGACATATATCATCATCCAAGATTATCATAATATTATTATAATTTTTTTTCCTCCGACTTAAAATTTATTTTAATTAAAAATAGGAATAATATTTTGGTATGATACTTTGTATAAATCTTACAAATATACATAACGTTTATAAAAACAACTGAACAAAATCATTTTATTATATTATGCTCCTCCGTTTTTTTATAAGTTATGGTTGAATTTGCACATTTGTTGCGACACAACTTTGACCATCAATATCTTTAATTAGAGACTATTATTTTGTTACAAATATTTTTTTTTGGATAAATTTGTTGAATTAACACCATTTTTTATAAATTTTGTCGTAAAGTTTAATTATGACCGTGCATGGCACGGGATTTAACCTAGTATCCTATAGATGTCAATACAGGCAAAAATTGTGATATAAGGGGGCTCCCTGTTCACCTTGCCAAAAAAATAAAATAAAAATAGTGTTGACAAATAGGTTTATCATTCATAAAATGATACTCACTCCGTCCCTAAACTACATGCCTGTTTTTTTAATTTATGTGAGTATTAAAATATTGAAACATGCATGTAGTTTAGGGTCGAAGGGAGTACAAAATTACTTAAGCTACAAATAATATTACTCAGAACTCAGAAGTACATTCTCACACACTTTAATACTTCATACAAATAAGTTGCGCCTTTGATGATGCTCTTCGGAGTCGCAACAGATCTCTTGACACCTTTAGCTCTGAGGTGGGATTAAGATTTTTGCACTTAAAGAGAAAAAGTTCTAGCACTTCTGAGATAGCAAGCAAGTACTCAATGAATTTCAACTCTGCACTTGATCCTGTTATGCCTGTAAATTCCACCTTAGTAAGATGGCCTAATTTGTAGCTGTCGATACTGTCATCATAGTCAATCTCGCGCTGAGAAACATCTGTGCCTTCTGGTGTGGCTCCAAAACCCTACATCGATTGAAGTCTTTAGATATATTTCAATTACTTTGTATTTTACTCCCTCCATCCCAAAAATAAGTGCCTGTTTCCTATAATATCCTAATAGGAGACGGGCACTTGATTTTGGGAAGGAAAGAGTAGTTCTTAGGATAAAAGATTATATATAAAAGGTAATATTAGCAAAGATTTAACAAATTAGTTATGAAGATGCATGATTGATACATATTTGTTCCAAATGTTTTTTGATACTCACTGAAATTTCCAAAACCTTGATGCAAGGACAACTCTGAATCATGCCAATAACAAATCGATACACATCTACCCAACCCAATTTAATTTCTGACAAACAAAGCTTGCTGAGGTAGTTGAATGACAGAGGAAGCGATTTTGTTACACCACCTGCAGCCAAATGCTTGCAAAACCAAGCCAAAAGGAGATGAGATTGAATATGAATGACGAACAATTATAGCAAAGCACAAGTTAAATTGCAAACAAAATTAAAAGCATTAAGATTTTACCTCACACAAATAGCCCCCAAAATGAAGGTATTGAAGTTGACATGAAGTTGCAAGATCACTAATCGAGTTGAGTACCATTGGACCGCTTTCAGGATTCTCATTTAACCACGGACTCGCGGGGTGTTGTAACATCCATGGGAAGCTTCTGTACATCTTATTGTTCCGGGTCCGAAATAGTCCAAAGTTCCCCAAAATTGAAGGTTATAGTCCACGTTTTTGACCAATTTTTTGAGGCAACAGATGTCGGTGTCGGAAAATTTCGACATTTTTGGGGATGCATCTTAGGGTAATATTATGTTGTTTGGAACCATATTTGATCAATAATCTATCACTGAAGTCCTGTTTGTGGCATTGGGTTGAATAATGAGGTGTATGCAATAAATGGTTAAATTAGCGGTTGAAAGACAAATAAAACAGTTCAACCACTCAAATGGACTGCTAGGGTGTTGTGGAGTGAATGGGGCCAACCCAAACATATTTCCTCTATGGGTCTAACATAGTCTAAATTTTACCAAAACTAAAGGCTACAACTCACGCTTTTGGGGAAATTTTGGGCAATATTTCCAAAATTGTACCAAATGTGTGGGATGTCCTCCGGTGTCATATAAGCTCATTTGAAACCATTACAATCTTATATAAAGGTTTATATAAGAATGATTTGAGTTTCAGCTATATGATTACTTTGGAATCGTGTTTTTATTCAATTCAAAGCCACCTTATTGCATAAAACTAATACAAGTCATAAGAATAACTTATGTAACCCTGCATCACATATCACCACATTTCAATATTCACACCGCCTTTAATTTTGTTATACAATCACTCCTTATAAACAAAGAATCGAGGCAGCAAGGATCACCATAGAAATAATTAAGAACACATGGATTACTTGACCTTCCTTTCCAATTAAGGATCATAAACAAGTTAAGACATTGCACATTGCTATGAATCTGTGATAGACTTAACTATCAATATACAACTCCCATCAGCATAAAAACGGATACATTGATCCTATGAACTTTCAAATATAACCCTCTCTCGAACACTAGATTCGCCATCAAATCAAACACTTGATCAAAACCTCTAACCACAAGTCCACAAAACATAACAATTTCATGCCCAATTTCATTTATGACATTCCCAATATCAAAATCCAGCATCAGAATCTCCAAAACTAGCATAACTTAGTCTAATTTAGTACAATTTCTCCATAAACAAACAAAAAATGTGGTAATTTCTTCTTCACACCAATTCCTAACATCATTTCATAAAATGTATTGAGCTATAATCATATGCATATAAACAGATAATCAATAAATTTGCTGTTATCTTCATAAAAATTACTAATATTTGTTGTAATATAAGAAGTATTTTCAAGGCTATATTCTAAAATAAGGAGATCGAAAAAATGATCTCGTGACAATGAAAGAGTACGGTGTGTCGTGATGCAAATCACTGACTTGAAAACGAAATTCCGGCGCAACCGGGGTGAACTATTGTATTCGCCGGCACGTTCCCTAAGGTTAACACACCACTTCCACACAAAGGCACTTTTGGGTGGAAGGTTGGAGCCAAGTAACTTATGCCCAATATAGAGTATGTGTTTAAGCAAGCTTGTGTTTGATATGTATTTCTTGTGTATGTAAAAATCAGAAAACATCCTCCAATTTATGGAGATGAATAAAGAAGATGAAAGATCATGGAGGAATCTTCTATGAACAAAGAAGAGAAAATCAGAAATATTATGGTCTTTAAAAACACCATAATCAACCTCTTAAATGGGGGGTTACAAGAAATCAAACAAGAAAAGGAATCCAAGGGAACCGTTGGAGTCCAATGGACAAACACGCGCCCGATCGGGCGGAGCTCGCCCGATCGAGCGGACACTCCCTTTTTTCCAGACGTCTTCTCGCGCCCAGTCGGGCGGGTCTCGCACGATCGGGCGCCAAGTCGGGTGCTCGATCGGGCGGAGCTTGCCCGATAGGCGGCGGAACTCCAGAATTTTACGATTCTTCTTGCGCCCGATCGGCGGGTCTCGCTCGGTCGATCGGGCGCTCATATCTGAGCCTTTGAATTTCCTTTCTTTATTTCCAACAATATTAATGACAAAATAACCAACAATAACAGTCAAAACCAATATATACCAAATTTGAATCAATTAAAACAGAATAATCAATTTAATCGCAAAATTAAAAACAGAAAATCTCACCCATATCCATGATCCTCATAATAAGGCAAATTGAAGAGAAGAGTTTCATCAACATCGAAAATCCAAGCATCCTTCCCATCGCCGGAAACATCAACAGACTTCGCGAATGCCAACTCATCTCCGGCGACAACTTCGGAGTCCGACAAGTAACGGTCACTGGTAACATAGTTTTTCACGAAGTCAAAGCATCGGGTTGGAATGGTGTACCAAATACCGGCGTCGTTAGTTTCGACGGAAAACCGCCAGCTTTCGCAGAAGAGTTGGTCGTCTTGGCCGAATTTCCGGTTGCTGGGTAGGAGAAGGTGGTTTTCCGAGGAGAGGGACTGGGAAAATGTGAGAGTGAGGAGAGAGAAAATGAGAAGGAGAGAGAAAGAAAGGTGGTTTTCCGGTGAAGACATGGCCGGTAAACTTGAGACGGAAAAATTTAGAGACTGATTTAGAGGTTTTGAAGTGAGATTGGGAAGAATGTGGACAAATAGTTTATTGACCCTTGTTCTTATTTTATGGTGTAATACTTCTTATTTTTAGGGGTGTCCATAATTCGGATAAAAACCGAAATCCAATCCAAATCGAATTATCAATTCGGATCGGATCCAAACTTTAAATCGGATCAGATCGGATTAAGAATTTTCGGAAGTTCGGATTTTCGGATTGACCCTAATTGGATCCAATCCAAACCAAAAACCGAATTATAAAATTAAGGTTGTATAAATATGGATTTTTGTATATTTTGAAGTTTAGCTTAAATACATACTACTACGTAAAATAAGTTAGAGAGACTTTGTATTAATTAATTAATGACTTGACGTTGAACTATTTGTTTTAATCATGATTTTGAGGTTTTTTATTTATAGTGAAGCTTTATTTTTATAATTGTATTAGGCGCTAAAAAATAATGTATTATAATTCGGATTTTCGGATCGGATCCAAATAACCGAATTGTAATTCGGATTGGATTGGATTGGATCAAGAGAGAAATTCGGATCGGATCGGATCGGAAAATTGAAAACCGAATTATATTTCGGATTGGATCGGATTTGGACTAAATCCAAACCGAAAACCGAACGGACACCCCTACTTATTTTGGCAATTTATGGATATTCTTAAATGATTGATTTTTAGGAGAAGTACAATGCTATACGCCTATGAGTAGATAATACGGAGTAGTTGCTAACATTCTTTAGTTATTGCAACATTAATTTTTATATTTTTTTATTTTTATTTTTAATGTTTTTCGTAAAAATTTTATGTAATAGTAGTAACTTAGGCCTTCATCTATTTAACTTTAAAAAAACGATATCTAGTAATAGCAAGTGCAATTCAACAAAAATAAGTTCAGTTCAATAAAAATCAGTAACTTTGAAAGAGAAATATAATAGAGAATCGGTAAAAATAAAATTTGTTCAATTTAGCAATACTAAGTTCAGTTCAATAAAATTAATTTCAGTTCAGTTTAATTAACATAAATTTGTTGAAAAGAACATGATCTTAATGCAATTACTAAATTAATCATTCATTATTGTTCTAGCTTAACTAAAAAAATTGTATTTTAAATTGACAGTAATGAGCATATATTCATTATTCATTGGATTTTGCTCGACTTTATTCTTCCTCATTGAGATTGAGATTTTTGGGAGTATCATGCTATTGTGTAAAGGTAAAATCAACTATAGCTTTTGGACTTCATTTGATAAAATGATCATTAATCGAATTATAGCCTTTGGTAGCTATCCAATTACGTAGTAGATGGTTAGACTATACAATCACTTATTTTTTAATATTTGATCAGGAAATAAAAATGGATTAACCATCTTATTAAAGTTCATCAAGCTAATTTTAAAAAGTTGCTTAAATTATTTTTTTAAAAGAGTTGTTCCATGTTTTCAACATTAATTGTAAATTACATACAGGAGTAGATACTTTCAAGAGTATAGTTAGTCAAAGTATGTATGTAATATAACTATATATCTAGTTGAATCAGTTAATACAATTAATTATGTTAAAGGACCAATTCAACTCAACCAAATGGTTGAGGCCCAGGAATATGTTTTATACTCCATCACGCCCCCTCACACGAGAGCCCGTTTGGGCTAGAAGTGTGGATGCAGCATGGGCCCTCCTCATACCCAGCGCTTAATATTCCACTTGAAAGTGGGGGTTGGATGAGATTTGAACCCGTGACCTCTATGTCACGTTGGCTCCGATACCATGTTAAAGGACCAACTTAACAAAAAACTTAAGCTAATGGTTGAGGCCCAGGAATATGTTTTATACTCCATCACGCCCCCTCACACGAGAGCCCGTTTGGGCTAGAAGTGTGGATGCAGCATGGGCCCTCCTCATACCCAGTGCTTAATATTCCACTTGAAAGTGGGGGTGAATGAGATTCGAACCCGTGACCTTTGTGTCACGCTGGCTCTGATACCATGTTAGTGGACCAACTCAACCAAAAGCTTAAGCTAACGGTTGAGGCTCAGGAATATGTTTTATACTCCATTAAATTATATCAACCAGGCATCAATGGCTACATAAAATCATTAACTTCGACCATACATAATAAATAAAAACTTAAAAGGTGTAAAATTTTATGTAGCCCATGTATGTAGTACAGAGTAATATTGTATGTGTGCCTTAAGATGTGACTACATCATGGTTACATATGATGAATAATTATCTAATAATTAATAAATTATGGAACGTAGTACATTGGATTAGGGTATTTAAAAGATCGTTGTGCAATAGCATATCCAAGCAAGTCACTCCATTGATCTCCAGAATTGCCATGAATTCTATAACCTTCATCTTCTAATTTCGTTCTGTTTTCAGATTTGTAATCGATTGCCCTTTTGCCTTTATCAGAAGGCTGCCTACAACATTACATGATCAAACACAAATGGTTAGTATACCTCAAAACTAAACCCGAGAAATTTGTTACAAATGGTTAATTGTATATAAATACCTTAAAATCAATCTTTCCCAACCAATGTATCCAGCATCCATTAAATTTGTTACACTCGAATTCCTAATCCATTCTGGTCTGCCTGTTAAGAGGAAGATCGTGAACCCGAGCTTACGAAGCTCGTTGTAGAGGTTCAAACTTGCTTGCAAGACAGGTAGATGAGTACCTGCAGGCCCTAATCCCCACTCTAAGAAATCTGTCATGTTTTTCTTCCTTTCAAAATAAAACCAATGGTTAGTATTTACAATTACAAAAAACGCGCTTGTCAAAATTAATTATACAAAGGAATACTCCCTCCGTTTTGGCTTTTTTTTTTTTAATGAATCAATTTGACTTTTGTATTATTTACATATGTTAGCAATTCGGGATCGAAGAACAAGCAAGAAATTAACAACAATGCCAAAGAACAATAAAACAACACAAGCAATTATGGGTAACTTTGTTACCCTACTCAAAGACAATCTTACTATTGAATTTGAGCTACAAAACCACAATTACAAACACTCTTAATGAGCTCACAAGCTCTCTAGTATTTGTAGTCACAAGCTACTACTACTCACTCTCTTATGTTTTCACTCAAAACCTTAGAGTAAGTAATGTTCTACTACTACCACACACTTCTACTTGTGTTACTTATACAAATAGTATGTTGTAGCTTATATAACACACTACCAAGCTTGACTTATTCTACAAGCTTAGTCAACTACAAAGTGTACAAAGCACAATACTACAAAAGCAACCAAAACACTACTTGGCTTACTCTACACACTTCTTTGCATGGCTTACTCCACACACTACCTATTACTTGTCTTAATCTAACAAGCTATCCTACTAGTGTTAGGGCCTGTTCATATTTACTTATTTTCAGTTCAGTTCAGTTCAGTTCAGCTCCAATCAGTTCAGTTCAGTTCAGCTCCAATCAGTTCAGTTCAGTTCAGCTCAGCTCTTAATTTCCCTCTCTCATAAAATATTCATTTCAGCTTAGTTCAGTTCAGTTCAGTTCAGTTCCAATCACTTCAGTTCAATTCAGTTCAGTTCAGTTCATCTCCAATCAGTTCAGTTCAGTTCAGTTCACTTCAGCTCAGTTCAGTAAATATGAACAGGTCCTTAGTAGTGAGTCTTGAAGATAACAACATACCGTGTTTAATTTAATTTTATCATTAACATAAAATAAATAAGTGTTATTATATACTGTATTATTATTAAATCAATCATAATATCCGGTTTTTATAATTTAATTTTGTTATAATTTTTACTAATTGAGAATTAAAAATATTTTAATTATCAAAGTTATGTCTCAGCAAATATATCAATCGAAGTAATGCATATAAAAAACATACAGAGGAAGTTGAATAGTAGTTAGTTACAAATTTACACTAAAATTAAAATACAAACTCAAGAATAATAATTTGGAAAATTTGTCAAGAATAAGTCAACCTTTGCCCGATTCGCTCAAAATAAGTCAACCTTTCGATTAACTCAAAATAATCCAACCTTTATAGGGTATCCACTTTAAATGAGTCAAAACCTGTTGTAACCGGTTATGAAGGTTAATTATGACACATGTCAACACACGATTGGTCCAAAAAAATTAGGAAAAAAATCAGAAAATTTAAAAAAAAAAATCACAAAATTAATAAAAAAAATTTTAAAAATCTGAAAATTGAAAAAAAAAATATGAAAATCATAAAAAAAAACAGAAAAATAGGAAAAAATATCAAAAAATTAAAAAACTGAAAATTAAAAAAAAAATAGGAAAAAAATGAAAAATCATTGAAAAACATAGGAAAAAAATATTAAAAAAAACAGAAAATAAAAATAAAAAAAAAAAACTGAAAAATCATTGATGTAAGGGTTTTCGTTAGGGTGGATTGAAGGGTGGTGGGGTGTCGATTAACGGTGGGGAAAGGTGTTGGAACTTCTTGATATAAAAACAAGAGTGTTGGGGAAAATCAAAGTGAGAGAGAAAAACAATTGAGGAGAAAAAGTCCCACATTGATTGGGGATTGAGGTGTTTCCTTGTTTTTATATTGTAGTGCTTTATCACTACTTAGTTAAGTGAGTTGGAGGTGTGTGTTACTCCACACACACACGCGCGCGCGCGCCGGGCCGGGCCGGGTCGGGTCAGGCTCGGGCCTCGGGACTTGGGGTCTTGGGGAATGCGATGCGCGGGCGTGGGTCCTTGTTATCTTTTTGGAGAAATTTTATTTCCCTTTTTTTTTGTTAAACAGAATATTCCTTTTTGTCTGTTGGGATTATTCTTTTCTGACTGTTGGGATTATGGAATTCATTCAGTCATTAATTCCTTGATTGTAGCTGACTGATTAATTCCTTGTTTCTTGCCTCGGTTATTGACTGACCAAATTAATTTGGTCATTTTCTTGGCCAGATTCTTCCCACCTTTTATACTTCCCGTTTTTCCTCTTCAGCCTATAAATACTCGGTGGTTTTTTCAGTCTAAACACACAACACAATCAGTTATCTCTCTTCTCTCAAATTATCTAAACACGAGTTTCTTTTGTTCTGTTTTTCTGGGCAAGTATTCTGAGTTCCAGTCGGGTTTGTGAGTGCTCATAAACTCCGGCGCCGTGCTTATCCTGGAGGGCGACCGCTTCTAGTCTACTGCACCGGGAGGTAGCGCGGAATCGTCTTTTAGGTCAGTGGTTCTCCACGACGCGACTATTGTCACTTTGGTTCACGCATCAAGAGATAAGTAATTTCTGTTTTATTGCTTACTAGTTTAACAATCTAAAAGACGAATATGGCTTCCAAGTTTCTGATTCCTGATATGTCTAAGTTAGAACCTCTTGATGGAAAGAATTATAAACGTTGGGCTGTGAGGATGCGTTTTTATTTGGAGCAAATTGATGTTGCAGCGTTCATAGCGACGTTGCTTTTTGATCCTTCGATGTCGGCTCTTCCTATCATTGTGAAGCAGAATTCACCAAGTGTTGGATTGTTCACCCACAAATAGGGAACGTGAGCTGGGTTTAGACCGTCGTGAGACAGGTTAGTTTTACCCTACTGATGACAGTGTCGCAATGGTAATTCAACCTAGTACGAGAGGAATCGTTGATTCACACAATTGGTCATCGCGCTTGGTTAAAAAGCCAGTGGCGCGAAGCTACCGTATGCTGGATTATAATTGAACGCCTCTAAGTCAGAATCCGGGCCAGAAGCGACGCATGCGCCCGCCGCCCGATTGCCTACAGTAGGGGCTTCGGCCCCCAAGGGCACGTGTCGTAGGCTAAGCTCACGCGACGGATGCGCCGTGAGAGCCGCCTTAAAGTACAATTCCTACCGAGCGGCGGGTTGAATCCTTTGCAGACGACTTAAATACGCGACGGGGTATTGTAAGTGGCAGAGTGGCCTTGCTGCCACGATCCACTGAGATTCAGCCCTATGTCGCTTCGATTCGTCCCTCCCCCCCATCCTATTCCCTAAAAACACCTATAATTTGGAAAACGAGGTTAGCGTTGCTTGTCATATGATAAAAAATGCTAAGTAGTGGATTGAGACAAGTGACAAAGCCAAAGTGTTGGGGTGTGGGATGGTGCAAGGGGGCTTGTGGCATGTGCACAAGACATGGTGCACCCAAGGACAAGGCATACAAACAACTAGTTTTGTCGTTTGAGGGTATGCCATCGTTGCCTTAAGACATGGTGTTCAAGGATGAATGAGATGGTTCTGGGCATCATCCATGACTCCAAAGGCCCTCTGGGAACCCATGGAAGTACTTGGATGCATAATCTTGCTGGGTGAAAAAATGATGTACGGAAGCTAAATTTGAAGGCTAAAATACACGAAATGGGAGCAATTTAGTAGATGTCCGGACCCGGTGTCAGAAATTCACGGAATTTGACGGGATGCATCCCGAGGTCAGATGATGTTGTTTGGACCCATACCCAACCAAAAGTCGGCTACCTAAAGGCCCCGTGGAAGGGTAATAGCCAATACAAGTGGCGTGTACGGAAAGTGGTAAATTAGATGCTTAAAGGCAAATTGGATGGTTTCACCCACCCAATTGGACTCCCGGAGGGTATTAGGGTCTATAGGTAGCTTTTCGGCAATTTTTGTTTCCGGCTAAAAAATAAGTCAAAATTGGCAAAAATGAAGGCTATAATACACGTTTTTTGGCCAATTTCAGAGGTTTCGGGACCCGGTGTCGAAAAGTCTCGAGATACTAGGGGTTACATCCCAGGGTCATATAATGTTGTTTGGAACCATATATGATCATTATATGCTGCCATAAATGTCCGTGGTAGCCTTGAGTTTATGAAATCGGTGCAAGTTGTAAACGGACAAATTGACAGTTTGAAGGTGTATTGGATGGTTTTACCCACCCAAATGGACTCCCAGGGTATATTAGGGTCCATGGGAACCATCTCGACAATTTTTATTTCCGGGTCTAAAAAAGTGAAAAATTGTCCAAAAGTGAACTGAATACATGGAGAGACTCCCGGGGTCA